>NC_065415.1:2459437-12459437 GCF_024362695.1 Pectinophora gossypiella | reverse complement strand
TCGATGTTTGAATTTGGCTGTTTTTTGAAATCATAACTCATTCATCATCATCATCAGCAGTACGACGCCCACTGCTGGGCATAGGCCTCCCCCAAGGATCTCCACGACGATCGGTCCCGCGCTACCCGCATCCAACGGCTTCCCGCGACCTTTACGTGGCCGCTTACTATGGGTCTCGTGAGGAGGCTCGGTGTCGCTCAGCGGGCAATGGAGAGAGCTATGCTCGGTATTTCCCTGCTGGATCGAATCAGAAATGAGGAGATCCGCAGGAGAACTAAAGTCACCGACATAGCTCGGAGAATTGCAAAGCTGAAGTGGCAGTGGGCAGGACACATAGCGAGGAGAACCGATGGCCGCTGGGGCGGAAGGGTTCTGGAATGGCGACCACGTGTCGGACGACGCTCAGTGGGTAGGCCCGCTACAAGGTGGACCGACGATCTGGTAAAGGTCATAACTCATTATTTCATATCAAATCTGTAGATATCACTCCGTTAGTCACTTTTACGTCTGTGCTGCAGCTGTGGCAGTATATTGGGCTAACAAAATATAAGTAGGTCTTTTTTAAATGACATTTCATATCGATTCGAAAGAAATCGTAACTATAGAGATTTACGCCCCTTATACGTAATGAACACGTTCGAATCGACCGACCGCTTTATATTTATTTAGGTTAAGGTTATTATCAACCTTATATTCAAACTAATTGTGGATATCGCTTGAATCACGTCGTACTGTGAGGAAGGTCTCATACGTGACTGTTTCGAGTACTTTATAGTTTACGTTTTTGGATCAGGACTACGAACTGGGCTTTGCAATGTAGTTGCATTGAAACAAAATTGTTCCTATATTCCTTTCAATCATAGTTCAATAATATGTTAATGAAAGAACGAGTGTGTACTGACCTGTGGTACTGACATTTACACTGTCGAATATACTGCCGAATCGGCGTGACTGGCATTTCATAAAGCGTGTTAAATAGTTGTCATCGAACAATAAGATTTTGAACTTTATTGTTTAACTTTTTGAGGTGGTAAAGCCCAGATGGATTTTAAAAGCCCTGTGAGGTTTCTTTTTACAAATCCAAAGTGTTTTGAACTGGGAAGCGGGAGTTAGTATGAAACCGCGTCGCGTTGGCGCCTACATTTCAGTTTTAAGATATGCAATACTTGTAGGGTATTGTGCCTAATTGTACCTAGTCACTATATATCTCTCAATATATCCTCACCTTATAGTATACATAATATATAATAAATAACAAAGAAAGCGCTTTTTTGAACAATCACATTCTAATGTGATTTTCTACTAAACTTGATTTCTTTCAATTAATTTCATCAAAATTAGCGTATCTAATGTCTATATATACAATTCATCATTATCAGCCGTACGACACCCACTACTGGGCATAGGCCTCCCCCAAGGATCTCCACGACCATCGGTCCTGCGCTGCCCGCATCCAGCGGCTATAATTACAATATATTATATAATACAACACAACAATAAAATATACAATATATATATATATATTATTATTATTGTATTTATATATACAATTATTCTCGCAAAATTCATCAGGTAGCTAAGCATAGTTATGTCACATGTAAGTAAGTGCCAACAAGTTTATCAATTTCGAACTCTGATCCTAGCATCTTGAACATGGTTATTGCTTGGTACATCCAAGACATCATTGGAAGCATGTCTGTGGTGTATTCCCATTCGTACCTTATAGGATTAATTTGTGAGAATTAATGTATTTGTATTGTATTGCATTGTTAAAAGTTCTACGCCGTAACTGAAGTCTAATATCTTGTCTTGCCTAGTCTTAAAGTGTCTCTGAAGTCTCACTCTCGTCATAGAATAAGGAATAATAAATACCACGCATAGAACGGCAACTCTCCGCTCCCGACCAGCGTCTGAGCTAGGTTTACCTCACCCCTTCGGACATAGTTTAGCCTTCAATCGTATGGCGTCAGACGTCACACACTCAGATGCGCGTGTACGATAACGTCAATGTGTGGTGTCTGTGTAAAACGAGGTTGTTTGTATGAAGTGTCCGGGGTGTGCTGTCGCGTAAAAGCCTCCTTCATTTCCTCCACGATTCTCTCTACAGTTTTTCCACCCGCCAGCCGTGCCGGAAAGCATTATAATCGTCTCTAAAGAATACAATAAGCAGTAATACTACGCATAGAATGAACTAAAAGAATAGTTTATTTAAGCCTTCGATTATATATGGATAGATGCACAGTTCCATACGAAAAACAAAAAATATATTGTCCCTGCGTCAAGTCTTTCTAAAAAAACGTACGGTTTAGTTTTATTTAAGCCTTAAGTTATTGACATAACTATGGAAGCGCAGCGCGAAACGAGGCACATCACTGCGCTGTAATGACGCCTCTATTTGACGGAGCCATTTTTTAGGCGGCAACAGTGCATTTGTGCCAATATTTTTTTTGTATAATGGCCAAGTATTTTGGCTCGAGTATGCCTGATGGTAATCATAGAGAAGCTCTGATTGCAACAGATAAGCAACGCAATGAGTCAATTTCGAATCAGTTACGACTACCATACTGGCCTACTAAATGCTTCTTCACGTTTCGCTTGATGCTTCGTTTGTATAATATTATCGCAGATTTAAGCCGCAAGTCATTGAGGTAGGTCAAAGTGACCACTATTTCCTAACAAGTTCCTGGCTTGGAAAATTGTAATAATTAAAAATAACTCGGGAGCGAACCGGAATAAACCGCGTATCCAATATTACTGAAGATATTGTATCGTCTTGAATGCTAATAATGACAATATTAATAAAGTTCTGTCATTCAAGTGGTTAGCTATTCTCCTTACTGTCTGTTTAATAACCGTTTGTACAATAGATATCTTTTGTACAGTACAGTGTGAGGGAGATCGTTTTAAGGGTAGTATAATAATTCAGCATAATAATGCTTCTTTGTACTTACTTCTTGTACTTCGAAATAGTTACAATCTGTCACCAACGGCCTTTAGTGGTTAGAGCGTTCTGCTCTCGGTCAAAGATAAAACAAAAATGACTTTGTGAGGCTGTCCCTTTGGTTAGGTTAGTTATGTGTTTACTTTGGTTAGGTTAGCAGGTTGTATCCGAAAAAAATTTTGTGCTTTAGTATATCATGGTATGAACCTGTTATGTCCAATTTTGTTGTTTGCTTTTTCAATTTTGTTTGTTCGATCTCTCTTGTCTCTCAGGATAGATAAGCGGGTTCAAACCCAGAGATGCAACGATGTTGTTAATTTCTCTACTACACCTATATAACCTTCTCTATAAGCATTACCAAGCGTTTCCCTCTTGTTTCTCATGCTTTGCACGTGTACAGTATTAGGATGTTACATGTTCATCCCCTCAGGGAGTCGAATTTCACAAAAGACTTTCTTAGTAGATGCTTGTCGCTATAGGGGGACACATTTGAAGAGATTTTTCAATTGAAACGTTTAGCATGGCAAATCCTTACATTTCCCTTTTGTCTTCCCAAATTATAATACTTAATAACAACAACGGAAGTTCCCTAGGTTACCACAGGGTATCACCCCAGAAATTATCTGCGGCTTATTTTCCCCTGGCGCAAATTCGTCCAAATTATACTTTCTCACCCAACCAAACAGACACTGTTTAGGGTAAACTTTCAGATCTGGTTTTCACCTAAACACAAACAGAGGGTAACACGAACGTCTGATTTAATTTGAAATGTGACATGTCACAGCTTTATACCGTTTTACAGCTCCGGGTCAAACGTCAGGGATCTGTGTGAGGTGGTGGCTTGAGAGTAAACTTTATAATTGGCCATAACCCCCCGATACGTGGCCCTGCCTAAGGGAGCTGATAATTAACTAGTCTATTGCGCTGGGCAGGTCTGGTGACAATAACCAAGGATCGACTTGTTTCTGGATCGTGAAATGTTCAGGATTGTCTAGTAGGAAACTATTGAGGGCTCAATCGTGAAGCTATCGGCTTTTAATAGATCTAAGGGGTAATTGAAATTAATTTGCTATATTTTCAATGAAAGTTGTTTAATTGCAGATGCTATATTACGTGACCGATTTTGCTGAAACTTGTCAACAAACTAGATTAGATAGCTTTGTAATGTAAAGTATCTGAAGTATGTTGATGGATAAAATAAAATTAAAAAAAATAAAAGGTAAAACAATACTAAAAAGTATACAAAGCAAAAAGAAATGGTGTAAGTACCACATGTTTTATATTAGCAAGGTGATGATTCTAGCAAATATCCCAAAAATTCGGGAAGTAAAATATTTGGGAAATGAAATTATGCCAATAATTATTTGCGAAATGAAAATATGACAAATATTTTTCTGCGAAAAGCTACAATTTTCACAAATGCTTTGGTACTGTTCGTGATTATCATATAAAAACTGCAACCCGGCTGCCAATAATAATGATTAAACTCTTCAAAAACTCGCAATATCTGCCGGAAATTCATTTTTACAGTTTACATCACTAGAAAATGTTTAAAACAGTGCAGACAGTTGCTATGAAATCAAAACATCACAATTCAAGTCCTGCATGGCGTGACCAAACAGATTAAGGGGCTTCCTCCACTGTTCCGAGTAGTCTGTGCTAATTTAAAACCTGAATCTCAAACACCAGACAGTTTGACGTTAACGTAGCGTGTTTGCCTAAACCGTAAGGTGTTGCGAATATAAAGTTTTGGTGGAAGTGTTGCACGAAAATTAGAAACGCTACAATACTACCCTGCATGGTCCAGTGGTCCTGGGACTCATGATTCGGAAGCCTTAGGACCGCTGGGACATGGAGTCCTAGTTTAATTAGGACACCACAGGCTGATTACCTACCTGATTGTCCGAAGGTAAGATGATCCGGGCATCAGAAGGCATATTAAGCTGTTGGTCCCGTTTACTACTTACATAATAAGTAGATTTTACGTGTGAGCCATATCAGGGGCCTTTGGCAGCTCAACCCTGACACCAGGACAACCAGGACACCAGGTGAGGTAGGAGACCAACCTCAGCAACCCTCCACTCGATCGTTCTAGCTATAGAGGTGGCCAATCAGCTCGCGACAACAAACATTTCAGGACTCCGCCGGTCGATGATTTCCCTAATTTGGCGCTTACCGCTATCGACCCGCCAAGGTCGATTCATTCTTTCAATATGATCCACTCATACGACAACAGGGCACCCTCAGGATTGTCGTCTTAAATTTTGAACCGGGTGAGAGCCCTCAGCGCTCCCCATTTGTCCAGCCAAGTAGTTAATTCCCGTCATAAAGTCACGTCAAAGAAAAAAATCACAATCCTCCGTTTCGGGAAAGACGCTCTCGTGTCGCTGTGTTTTTTTATACATTGTGAAAATTTTGGGCGTATCGTAAAGCTTATGCTATGTCGGTGGAATAACTTCCAAAAATATGACCTTCTCCTTCTGCAAGGTCTTGGGTCTCTCTGATTTAGAGAGACTTTATAAAGACCACACGCGGTATCCATGATTTGTGTGCGAATAATGGACATAGGCTTGCCCACTATTACAAACGACTTAGACCTAACTGGCGGGGAGTAGGTATATCTATTATACACCTGTGCTCACACCCTCGGGGATACAGGCGATCAAAAACAGCGATTATTATTATTATTAAATTCTTTATTCAAGTTACTAAGACTCATAATTTGTTAATAACAAAACTTATACAGGGTGTTAGTAACATCGTAACGAATACTGAGGGGGATGATTCAGACCATGATTCTGAGTTGATATCAAGTGGAATTTTCCGTCGCAAAGTTCATGTTTTCTTTTTAGTTCTTTTAAATTATTTTTAATTCTATACTTTTGAGAAAGAAAATTCTACTTGAAATTAACTCAGAATAATGAGCTGAATCACCCCTCTCAATATTCGTTACGATGTCACTAACACCCCGTGCAAGTACATACAGAAGCCATACAAGTAGGTATGGGTGTTTGTGACACCGTAACGAATATTGAGGGGGATGATTCAGACCATGGTTTTGAGTTGATATCAAGTGGAATTTCCTGTCGGAAAATTCATGAAAATTTTTGTGTTTTTATTTATTATTTTCAGTTCCATACTTTTGCGACGGAAAATTCCACTCGAGATTAACTCAGAATCATGGCCTGAATCATCCCTCAAAGTTTTCGTTACGATGTCACTAACACCCTGTATACTAGGTTAGTAGATCAAGAAAATTAAATTAATTACGGGAGAGCTGAGCCGCGACTCACCGCCTCGCCACTCCCCCAGCAATAGCACAGCAGCGAGACATGTACACACAGTCCAACCTGCTAGCCAACGCTGCTGGAACTAGCCCGTATCCTGCGCACCAGGGACGCGCATTGTGGCGTAGAAGCAATCAACGCGCGCTTCAGCGAACATCCCTGACGCGCTACAAAAACGAGGCAACCCCAACAGCACCCTGAATGCGTTGTTGTATTGCACGCGGAGAGCATTACATAATTTTTGCACATATCATGATCAAAAAGACTTTTCCACGCATGGCAAATCCAGTAATGCTATACCGTAGTCCTGCACCCTAGACTGGCTAGAAGCGGCCGCGTGACTCTAAAATTTCCTTCCCTGAAAGCTCTTTGCAGTTGACAGTTGGGGGGGATATTTCGTTTCTCCTCACAATATTGTGTTTCTAAATTAAACTTTCAGGCTTTAACTTGTTAGCAAGTAATTTAATAGTAGTACCGAACGATATTGTTCAAAATTCGGTCTTTAATCAGAGTTTTAAAGGGGAACTCGAGATGTACTGTAAGGATTTTCAACGTCTATTAGTAATTCACGAGGTATACAAAAAGTTATGTTTGAAATTATCACTTTGAATGACTACAAATAGTTATTGGCCCCGATTCCTGCAGACACCTTTCTTTTTTTAAATTACAGGCATCATTTTCTTATCCGGAAAACGAAAGAGACGGATGTTTGATAGCTGTTAATTTTAAATAAGTGGATGAATGAATCTCGCTATTATGCAAACCGTTTGACGTGTGCTGTCAACCTAATTCTGTCGGGTTATCGGACAATGTAAAATTTTTAGAGGGTTGTTTTAGATACGTTCCTAAAATTGACGTGTGTTCCATAAAGTTTATGCATCTCGATTACACCGACCCGCCGGCTTGCTTCTCAAACGGGGAGTGCCGGTTCGAATCCTGGTACCAATATATGACCAATGAGTTATTAATTTATATCAAGTGCAGTTTTCACTAATGCAGTTATAGACAACGATACAGCTCACCATCTAACACGTTGATCTACCAGAAAGCTCCGTGCTTCGGAACGCACGTTAAGACGTTGCTCCCGATTACTACTTACTGATGTAAATATGTTGTCATTACATGAGCCATATCAGGGGCCTTTGGCGGCTCAGTAGTAAACCTGATACCAGGGTTGATGAGGTTGGTATTCCTCCTCACAGCCCACATGATAAGAAGAAGAACAGAAAGTTCGGTGAGGTGTGGGTGATTAAGTTCATCTTGCGATGCGATCTCTGACTACCCCAATTGGGATATAGTCGTGAGCTTATGTCTAACTAAACCAATCCTGACAAATAACTACACACCAACAAGAATTCCAAACAAGGTTCTAAAACATTACTGTTAATATAGTAAACAAATACGATATACAATAAATTTGCCTACAAAATGGCAATTCAGCACTATTACTATTAAAGCTTGCTATTCTAGACCCAACATAGGCTGTTGATAGCAAATAACGTAAAATTAGGCGTGAATTTTACCGTATGGAAGGATGTTCGTCCCGAATATGAGCAGGCTTGAGTGGTTTCCGATAATAGAGTGGCTCAAAATACATTGTACTTAAAGTCCCGTCATTAAGGTTTCGGCGATGAGGTACGAAATTATTCATGCGTTAAGTTTCCTGATAGTATATGTATTTGACAGACGAGCGAGTGTGAAAATGACAATACATGAGTTACAAAAAAGATAAGGAAACCTAGTAAAATTATAGCTTCTATCCTGAATCTCGGAGCGAATAAAATGTAGCATGAAACTTACGAGACTTGTATCCCATTGTCCACGGTTTCCCAAGATACAGATTCCGCCAAGTTTGGGAACCTCTGTTCATTTTGTAAAACTTATTGTACCCGACCTCAAACATATGCCTTCTTTCTTTTTGTTTTATTTTTGATAGTAAAAATATTTAAGATTATTTTTATGTGTTTATTTTTATTGTAGATTTGCCGCAAATGGCATTAACAACTTGGCTGGATAAATAAGAAGCGTTGAAGGATCTCGTCGGGTACAAAATTTAAGCTTGAGAATGTCCAGATGAGCGCGAAAATCAGTGGAAAAAAAAGTGAAAATGAGGGAAATCGTGGACCACGTCAGCGGGGTCGGTATCGGTGTCCTAAGCAGAATATAGAGGTAACATACCTCCGAAACGCCTTTCTCGGGAATGTGTACTGAGCAAAAGTGTATAGAACGTTGATTTTCATTGATTTTATTACACAAACTCCAATCCAATTAGAAATAATAGTAACCTGATTAATAAATAAATAAATTAAATAAATAAAAAGAGTTTATTTCGGACATGTTCCATAGTGGTTAGTAACAAGCAATAAACAACTTAATCTAGTGTTAGTAATAGAACGATAAAAATAAAATAACATTTACACACGACACGGCTCGACAATTCGAATGTTCGAATATTAAGGAAATGTCTATAACTGTCACGTTTACCCTACTAGCTCTAATCGCCGGCAGCTGTTAGACCCTATTTCAAATTATTAGTTTAGTTCCTTCAAAGCTATTAAAGTTGTAAATCAAACTAGGTAAACTACTCAATAATACACACTATTTTGACAGTATATAATTTAACCTTACTGGTTTATTTACTCTACTGCTATAATGTCATAGCGAGGAGAACCGATGGCCGCTGGGGCGGAAGGGTTCTGGAATGGCGACCACGTGTCGGACGACGCTCAGTGGGTAGGCCCGCTACAAGGTGGACCGACGATCTGGTGAAGGTCGCGGGAAGCCGTTGGATGCGGGCAGCGCGGGACCGATCGTCGTGGAGATCCTTGGGGGAGGCCTATGCCCAGCAGTGGGCGTCGTACGGCTGATGATGATGATGATGATAATGTCATAGAATAAGGAGTAATACTACGTATAGAACGGCAACTCTCCGCCCTCCGCGTTAAAAGTAGGTTTACCTCACCCCCCAATCTCGACACAGTTTAGACTTGAATCGTATGGCGTCAGACGTCACACACACAGTTGCGCGTGTACGATAACGTCAATGTGTGGTGTCTGTATAAAACAAGTTATTTGTATGAAGTGTCCGGGGTGTGGCCATGTATGGACTTTGTAGGCTAGTATATGCTTATATTAAATTGTGTAGTGATTATATAATATATTTAGGCTTAGACTTGTTACCTCTATATTCTGCTTAAGACACCGATACCGACCCCGCTGATGTGGTCCACGATAATATTAAGAGATGACGTTTGTTGACGTGGATGACGATATAAGACGAAAAAGTTATGTATGTATGTGTAATTTTAATTTTACTTTATTTTTAAATATTTACCCTTAAATGTATAAGTGCTGTACGGTGCGCCGTAATTGTCATATATCGTCACTCGAAAAGCAAAATCACGTACGCCAAAAGGCCATTCTGAGAAAAAACCATTTACATTATTTTTCGTCTTTTTATTATAAATTTTTATCCATTTATTTAATTTAGATGACATCAAAGGAATAGTACATTATTTTTTCATTTTCAATGTCTAGCAATACATAAATTATAACATGGACTGCTATTTTAGGATATTTTGGCGTTTACGTAATTTTACCGTTCCAGTGACGATACGACGGTACAATACCGTAAACTTTATTATATAATACTTTTCTTTATGAATAAGAAAACATTACCAAGGGTCCTAATTACTTCTTTACGCGTCCGACATACATTAGTTTGAGTTCGGCGTCTACATCAATCCAAGCGATGATACAGATCCGTAAACACATAAATTAGTCAGTCTGCAACAGTCAAAGAGAACGCACGTCCTATCTTAATTAATGAGAACTTCGAATTTCGAACTCAGAACTCTAGGCTGCTAGTGTGCTTGACGCCCTACAAATAGGTTTACTCCCCTTCAAAAACAGTGCAACTCAAACACAGCAATTTAAGAGGTCCCTAATCCAAAGAGCAGTAACTCACATTTCTCCATACGTCTGTGTGTTAAACCGAAGTTGAATATTACAACATAGTGCAGTTAATTAAGGCTTGGTAAAGCCGGCGGGCCTCGGGCGAAATGGGAAATAGCTAATTATGAAGTTGCGTACTGGGTTGCAGGCTGCTACTAGGACTTGCTGGTGGTGTGGTGCAGAGTGAGAGAGACGGATGCAGCGGATAAACGAACGAGCAGGGGGTCTAAAAAGGCCACATTGTTGCAATTCATCTAAGAAAGCAATATTACTATTTGACATTTATTTGTTTGCATTGTGCACTTACTTTTATATGCGCAAATGTCAAAATGCAATACTGCTTTTTTAGATGAATTGCTTCGATGTGGCCATTTTAACCCCCCTGTAAACATGACACTTTCTTTCTGAACTGGCGCCCATGAGTTATTAAGCTCACGACTATATGCAAATTGGGGTAGTCATAGGTATATCGTAAGATAAACTACGTACCCACACCTCACCGAAGTTCAAGTTAGACCAACATGATAGGTTGTGTTTGTATCGCCGTCTATAATGGTCGAAATGTCTTAGGGGAAACTGAACATTAAATGTTTTTTTTTACATCAACATCACCCACGCAATCTAAATTACAATAAATTAATGAGCACAGAAGTCACAACTACAAAACAGACACGTATGTAAAGAAAAAAAAATACCTATAGCTATTTCAGAAACCAAAAAAGTGAATAATCTTTTTCATTGCTAAAAAATGACGTTCAAGCACATCATAACGGGTTCTTACCGCGTTTAAACTTAAAACAATGTATAAAAAAATGACGTTACTTGTACCAAGCAACAAGATTTAGTACTATAGCGGGCACATGAAATTAAAATGTGGGCCCACTCCATTAATGTTTGTTTTCACTGATTCTGCAGTGTTTTAGAACAAAAGGGTCCTTTTGAGTGGTTAATAGCTTTTTGAAAGGCTATTTAATAGTTGATGACCTATTAGTGAGCGTCATGAATAAGATAGTTGGTAAAACCGTGGAGTAACTACGTGTAAAATTATTGAAATGTTTGTAAATATAAAGAAACTTTTGAATAAATAAAGAAGAATAAAGATGTTGTCATACTTTTAAATAATTTTGAGACCCATTATATATATTTTACCCATTATGGCCGCAAAATCTGGTTTTTTTTTACGAATTTTACATGTAGGTAGGTTATATATAAACTCACGCCCGTAATCCCTTCTAGGGTGGGCTGAGCCACAAGTAATCAGAAGTCAACTTGCAATTGTAGGCGATACGGAGTCTTAAGGTGTATAATATGACGAACCAATAACAACAAATCAACACCACCAGAATCACCAGGGTTGATGAGGTTGGTGCTCCACCTCACAACCTACACGATAAGAAGACGAACAACAAATGGGACAATTTTTCATTTTGTAGATGATGACTTCTCTTACCGACTACTTACCGTCGATTTTACGCCATCCAAAACACTGTCTCAAAGAAAGTTACTAAATGGTAACCCATCCAAAGCCTGCTAACGACATTACTTGCTTAACATCGTTGAGTGGTATCAGTCCACACGTAAAATTAGGCTAAGGACTCTTAACCTCTCATCTGCCGGAACGCGGATCTCGACCAGACACAGTGTAAAATCTATTGTGTCTAGTATCTCGGCAGATGAGAGGTTAATAGGTAATAATAAAGAGCCGAACAATTCGAGTTTAAATTCATTACGAGGAGACAGACGCGATGCTATTTTATGTTTATGGTGTGCAATTATATCCACATTTGAAATGACAGACGAAATTAAAGTTAGCTGTATAAAATGATGTGTATACCGGGGTGTTAGTGATATTGTAACGAATACTGAGGGGGATGATTCATACCAGACTCTGGAATTTTGCGCCGCAAAATTAATGTTTATTTTGGTGTTTTTTTTTTACTTTTGCGATGGAAAATTCCACTTGATATTAACTCAGGTAATGAGCTGAATCATCCCAATCAGTATTTTTTACGAGGTACCACCCCGTACAAGTACATACAAGTATATATTATTACGTGTGTTATTGACACCGTAAGAAATACTGAGGGGGATGATTCAGACCATGATTCTTCAAGTGGATTTTCCTGTCGGAAAATTCATGAAAATTTTAGTGTTTCTTTTAATTATTTTCAGTTTCATACTTTAGCGACGGAAACTTCTATCAACTCAACTTCATATCAACCCAGAATTACGGTCTGAATCATCCTCAAAGTTTTTGTTACGATGCCACCAACGCCCTGTATATTTTTTTTGTTCAAGAATAGCCCTGTCTAAACTGGTGCCCATACACGTACTTACGAGTATAATTCGTTATTTCCGCTCGCGCCCGCGGCCCCAACGAATGCAAGCGCTTCGTTGTGGCCGCTTGCCTGTTAACTTCAGTAAACTTGATGTACTGATAACCTCTCTATAGACACCATAGCTAATTAGACATAGATATTAGAATAGGGATTTCCAGACTACATATACATTCCTCCAAAAATATAGATGGCGCAGTATTTTTTTTTCTTCGTTTAACCTTTTAATTTCATGGATAACAAACATTGCATCTTTTATCTTTGAATTTGGGTATAAATGCAGACCCTTTTTATTACACTCACACTTACATCTTCTACCCATTGTTGTTCTGATCAAAATAAAGAGAAGCAATATAGGTAGCAACATAATTCTCTACATAATCTGATCCAAATATCAAGCAAAAATTATTTTTATTTAAATTTCTGCCATAACATTATATTTTTGAATATTTATGTACCTGAATAATGAGAAAATAGGTAATTATCACGTTAAATCTGGACAGCGCTATATTATTATTTATTATTTTTGGGGTACGCGGCTTGGAAAGTCCTTCATTATTATTAGAATAGCTCCCTATTCTATATTATAATAGATGGTAAGTGACAATGTGGTCTACAATGGATCACGCTTACCTAGCAAATGCATGTTCACCCTGGCTTTGAAGAATCCAAGACTTTACGGTAGTTTTTACGAAAAATATCGGTGGGTGAGTTGGACTCGCACTAGATCGGCTTTTTTCTTTTCAGGTAGTCTTCTTCTATAGTGTGGGGTATGAGGCAGATGACCAAAAATTAACCCTGGTGTCAGGGTTATTATTGAGCCGCCAAAGAACCCTGACGTGACTCAGGTAGTTATAAAGCACATTAATTATTAAATATAGATGTAATCATGGATGCAGTTTCTCCTACTCACCATACAATCACTTTTTAAGTAATTTCTCATAAAAAATGCACGGTATCTAGCAGCAGAAGGTAATCTGTGGTGCGCTGTCAAGCCTGCAGGTTCACAGACGTTACCATATCTAATTTGTGTCTATTTTATACATGTAATTGGTTTGCAATTAATTGGTTTCGTTCACCAGCAACCTATTAAACTGATCAAATGCATAGCACCGGAGTATATTTTATTACTGCAGTTATTTCATTTTGTAGAATATTTACTTAAATCCTATGCAAGTCTGAGCATAAGAGAAAATAAATCGCACAATGGTGCTAAATCCTGTAAACATCATTTTAAGTCATATCTGTTATTTTCTTATACGCCAAAAAAGAAAGGGACGGATGATTGACAGCTCTTAATTTTAGAAAGAATGAGTAAATGAATGAATAACCCGGGCGAATCAAAAAGGTATCTTGCTGGTATGCAAACCGTTTGACGTGTGCTGTCAACATAATTCTGGCGGGTTATTGGCTAACATAAAATTTTTAAACGGTTGTTTTAGATTTGTGCTTTAAATTGACGTGTGTTCCGTAAAATTAGGAGGTGTCTGCAGGAATCGGGGCCGATGTCACAAACGCTCATTACGAGTAGGTAATATGGTAAACAAATTGACGTGGTATACATTTATCTATACTTATAATAAATCTGTAGAGAGGTCAATTCTGTACATTAAATATTTTTTCAAAATAACTATCAGGGGGTGATAAGTGGTCGATACTGATGCCAAAAATGCAATCAGTAAAATTTTTGTCTGTCTGTCTGTCTGTCTGTCTATCTGTCTGTCTGTCTGTCTGTCTGTCTGTCTGTATGTTCCTTATAGAAACAAAAACTACTGGACGGATTTTAATGAAACTTGGTACAATTATTCTTCACACTCCTGGACAGGTAATAGTATACTTTTCATCACGCTACAATCAATAGGAGCAGAGTAGTGAAGGGAAATCCTTTTGTATGAAAAATCTAAACCACTCAAGTTAGACGTTTGAAATTTGGCATGCAGGTACCTTAGATATCGTAGAGGTGCACTAAGAAAGGAATTCCCGAAATTCCTACGGGAACGGGAATTAGCGGGAAAATTATTTTGTATGAAAAATCTAAACCACTCAAGTTAGACGTTTGAAATTTGGCATGCAGGTACCTTAGATACCGTAGAGGTGCACTAATAAAGGAATTCCCGAAATTCCCACGGGAACGGGAATTAGCGGAAAAATCCTTTTGTATGAAAAATCTAAACCACTCAAGTTAGATGTTTGAAATTTGTCATGCAAGTACCTTAGATACCGTAGAGGTGTACTAAGAAAGGAATTCCCGAAATTCCCACGGGAACGGGAATTAGCGGGAAAATCCTTTTGTATGAAAAATCTAAACCACTCAAGTTAGACGTTTGAAATTTGTCATGCAGGTACCTTAGGTACCGTGGAGGTGCACTAAGAAAGGAATTCCCAAAATTCTCACGGGAACGGGAATTAGCGGGAAAATCCTTTTGTATGAAAAATCTAAACCACTCAAGTTAGACGTTTGAAATTTGTCATGCAGGTACCTTAGGTACCGTGGAGGTGCACTAAGAAAGGAATTCCCGAAATTCCCACGGGAACGGGAATTAGCGGGAAAATCCTTTTGTATGAAAAATCTAAACCATTCAAGTTAGATGTTTGAAATTTGTCATGCAAGTACCTTAGATACCGTAGAGGTGTACTAAGACAGGAATTCCCGAAATTCCCACGGGAACGGGAATTAGCGGAAAAATCCTTTTGTATGAAAAATCTAAACCATTCAAGTTAGATGTTTGAAATTTGTCATGCAAGTACCTTAGATACCGTAGAGGTGTACTAAGAAAGGAATTCCCGAAATTCCCACGGGAACGGGAATTAGCGGAAAAATCCTTTTGTATGAAAAATCTAAACCACTCAAGTTAGACGTTTGAAATTTGGCATGCAGATACCTTAGGTACCGTAGAGGTGCACTAAGAAAGGAATTCCCGAAATTCCCACGGGAACGGGAATTAGCGGGAAAATCCTTTTGTATGAAAAATCTAAACCACTCAAGTTAGACGTTTGAAATTTGGCATGCAGGTACTTTAGTAAACTTAAAGCTTAGTTGCAACAGGATATTACAAAATTCCCACGGGAACGGTAGTTAGCGGGAAAAAACATTTGTATGAAAAAATCAAATCTAAATAAAAGGAGAAACTGGCAGACTCAGTGACTGACACATCAACGCATAGCCTGAACGGCTAAACGTAGGCATTTGAAATTTGGAAGGAACATAGCTTAGGTACCGTAGAGGTGCACTAAGAAAGGAATTCCCGGAATTCCCACGGGAACGGAAATTAGCGGGAAAATCCTTTTGTATGAAAAATCTAAACCGCTTAAGTTAGACGCTTGAAATTTGGCATGCAGGTACCTTAGTTAACTTAAAGCTTAGTTGCAACAGGATATTGCAAAATTCCCACGGAAACGGGAGTTAGCGGGAAAAAAACATTTGTATGAAAAAATCGAAACCGCGTAAGATAGATGTTTTCAATTCAATTCAATTAAATTATTTATTGCATTCCATGTAGTACAATGGGGTGTTACATAGGCATAGGAACTAAAACATGGACCCTGTAGGGCACAGCAACGTTGAAGGGAAGAGAGGAAGTGTGTATTAAAATTAAAACTCAATGAACAATCAATTAAAAAAAAATCAATTCAATCAATTGATTGCATGCATGCATACCTTAGTAAAAATAAAGTTTATTTTTGGCTGTATTTTGAAAAATGGGAGTTATTGGGAAAAAAATTGTATGAAAAAATCTAAACTGCATAAGTTAGATGCTTGAAATTTGATATGCACTCCCACACACACAAAGATCTCTCTCTTATATAACACGCCACGCGGACGAAGTCGCGGGCAAAAGCTAGTAAGGAATATAATAAGGAATAATACTACATATAGAGCGGCAACTCTCCGCTCCCCACTAGCGTATATTCTCTAGCTTTACCCCACTCCCCTCGCGCTTACGTCAGTCTTTAGCGTCAGACGTCACACACACAGATGCGTGTATACAATAACGTCAATGTGTGGAGTCTCTGTAAAAAGAGGTGTTTTGTATGAAGTGTCTGGTCTGTGCCTAAACAAAGCGTTCAGTTTGTACGTCATGTCCGTGATAATGGCTAGTCCACATTCAAATAGCCCGCCAAGTTAGTGGACAGTAATGGTATTATTATGAAATTATAGATACTTAGATAAATAATGCACATTGTTACTTTTTTTGGAATGGCTTGCAAAAGTAACCTGATCAACCATAAGGTCGGTAACTCCTTTATAATTTATATACTTACCTACTTACATTTTTGAAAGGTCATTAACCCCTTAATCGACTTTTATCACATGGCCGGGAAGAAGAGTAGTAAGCGAAACACATTGCACACATAATGCGATAAATGAAAACCTCTAAGACCTCTCTTTCTTTCTTTTCCCTTTCTTTTTCTTTTCTTTCTCTCTTTTAAGACCTCTGTAAAAACACCAAGAATGTAATAAATATCTTATCTTATCTTAAACAAACTCTAATAAATACGCGACTTTGAAAAAAAAAGTCGAGTTTATTAAATGGGTCATTCTTCTTTTTTATCGACAATAAAAATACATTTTCTCGATATATCGGATTTAACACCTTTAAAATTATAACGACAATAAGTATTTTAAAACATCATATAAAAATGTGTCTATAGAGGACTATTTAGAGTTTCTCTTTATTTTGTTAACATACTTTTCTTTGCAGGGGCATTCAAAAAAAAATTGTGACAGAGTGGCCCTTTTCATCGGAGACAGCATTTTGATTTACCACTCTGTCACAGAATTTTGTGAAAAACAATCAAGCTAAGTTAATCACTAATCAAGGGACCGATTAGTATTTTGCTAGTATTTTGAGTATAATAAGATTACCTATATTTTTGGACAATGGAAAGATTAAACAAAATTCTAAAACATATAACCTATCAGAACTAAGTACAGATCATTGTCGATAAAAAAGAAGAACGACCCAAATACAGTTTTTCGCGGCCAACGCGGTATATGGCCAGCATGTTACAATTTCAGCATATTTATACGTTTCTCTTTCCAACAAAGTAATATTCATACTACGGGTAAAACAAAGAAATAGTTTCCAATGCCGACGACATTAGATAAAAGGAACGTGCGCGGGTTCCTTAAGAGGGAAATAAAAGAGATGCTATTAAGACATAATCCCTTAGGGAACAAAGAATAGACATGTTTGTTCTCAATTTTACGCTTTGCCGACTCCGGGCAAAAGAATACTCGCGAAATCACTGAGAGTAGAAACAATGAGCTTGGAGTTTTATAAAATTGTTAAGATTTGTTTTATCATTTGGTTTTCTCGTGTTGGTCGATGACGTAAATTCAAAAATGTTGCATTGACCTTTAACAAGTTTATCCATGATAATTACGTTGAATAAATTATTCTGATTTCTGGTCGTGAGGACAATGACCGATCTCATCAACCTTGGTGTTAGGCTTACTATTCAGCCATGATATAGCTTATGTCACGAATAGGTTCTGAGTAAATAGTGTTCTTCTTGTCGTGCCCCTAGTAATGGTAATCTCTAGTAATGGCACTGGAGATAGGCGATCAGCTCATGGAATGTGTTCGAAGTAAATAGCTGCCAGGATCAATTTCTTAACGTACCCTCCGACGCACGGGTCATATTACTTTCGAATAATCGGGTGATCTGATCAGCTAGCAATGGATTGAAAAACTAGAGATCACAATTTTTTTTTTATGACATGTCCTCACCGGGAAATCGAATCCGGGACCTCTACATCGGGAAACCAACGTTCTAACCATTAAACCACGGCACCACGGCAAAGAAAACTGTGTTAGGGTATTAAGAATAGAACAGATTAATAATTTATTGCATAAAATGTGGTACTTAAATGGTACTCAATATAATTCATAATTATAGTTTTACACATCGTTTGAGATTTACACGGTTATCACCATAATTAAAACACATAATACCGGGTTTGTACCGCGTTAAAATCAGAGATATGAGACTCCAATTCAGTCATCCCGTGATACTGGCACTTGAAACAGTGTAGAAATATTGGGAGTCTCATATTCTTGATTTTAACGCGGTAAGAACCCGGTATTATGTGTTTTAATTTTACGCATCTCTTTGCTCTTTTCATCTATTTCCATCTTTTTCTTTCTCTTTTCCTATTCCTGCGCCCTTACAGAAAATGTAATAGTACGTACTAATCCCGTCGATAATGTAACGGCCTCCGTGGTCGAGTGGTTGAGCGTTGGGCTCACGATCCGGAGGTCCCAGCTTCGAATCCCGGTGGGGGAAAATGACAAGAATCACTTTGTGATTCCTAGTTTGGTTAGGACATTACAGGCTGATCACCTGATTGTCCGAAAGTGAGAGGATTCGTTCTTCGGAAGGCACGTTAAGCCGTTGGTCCCGGTAACTACTTATTTTTATGTAAGTGAGAAATCGTTATATGAGTCATGAAAAGGGCATTTGGCGGCTCAATAGTAACCCTGACACCAGTATAATCATCAACGGTAATCCAACTCAGAACCCATACGATAGAGGAAGATCCGATAGATAAGTCTAGTGTACGCTCACGAGCATTAATATGTATACACTTTGGTACCATGTCACATTAGCTTTTTTGACGAATTGAACTGTAAGTCTCACTAAATGTCAGATATGTTAGTGCGACAGAGTCCGAAAGTGGGTACATTATATTGCTCATGAATGTACATACACCTACTTGTAAAAGTTTACTTGTAAAATAGTAAACCGTAAGTAACATCGTATCTCATTACACCTGATGAACTTGTAGCCTGCTGGGAAATTACTGCGGGTTATTAAAGTACAGAAGATGCGCTCTATGAAATATACGGGTTTTAAATTATCTGATATTAGTAACACAACCGTGGTCTAGTGGTTAAAGCGTTAGGTTCACGATCTGAAGGTCCGGGTTCGCATCCCGATGGGGACATTGTCGAAAACACTTTGTAAGGCTGTCCTTTGTTTGCTAAGGACTTTCAGTGTTCAATCGTCTGATTGTCTAAAAAGCAAGATGATTCCGTGCTTCGGAGGGCACGTTAAGCCGTCGCTCCAGGACATTCGCCGTAAAAATACCTCCACCAACTCGCAATGGAGCAGCGTGGTGGAGTACGCTCCTTACCACCTCCGTTTGATTGAGCATAGGCCTACCGCCTATGCCTGGCAGTGGGACGTATATACGCTATTTATAAGTATATGTATGTTATGCAGATCATCATCATCAGCCCATTAACGTCCCCACTGCTGGGGCACGGGCCTTCCCTATGGATGGATAGGGAGATCGGGCCTTAAACCACCACGCGGGCCCAGTGCGGATTGGTGGTTATTAACGACTGCTAATGCAGCCGGGACCAACGGCTTAACGTGCCTTCCGAAGCACGCAGGAGCTCGAGATGAAAACTTTTTTTTTCTGTGGGCACCCATCCTATGACCGGCCTCTGCGAAAGTTACGTGTTATGCAGATACACAAACTCAAATAAAAAAAGAACAATAATACATAGAACAATAGTTACACTTTGAATCGTCAATTTTTATATAACGAACGTCTCAACCGCCTAAAACTACTGCAGCTCACAGCCTGTATAGCCGGGGAAAAGAAGCTGCAAGAAAAACCTCGGCACAGGGCCCTAGACGTTCTTAAAAAAAAAAGCCTAACCCTTAGGGTATACCGTCGTGATAATATGTTTATATTTATGTCAATGATAGAATACTTTGTTGTTTACCAAAACGAGGAAAACATTAAAGTTAAGTATCAGATATTTTATGTACTTACGGTAGAAATTAAGACTAATTAACACAATATTTAAAGAAATTAACAAATACGAACCTACCTATCGTACTTAAATCTTTTCTGAGGACATCTCCAATTGTTGAATGTTCGTTCTAGGTCTTAATCTGCCAGCCCTACCACCAACCTTCGCTTTATATAACGCTTTCGTAATCCTATTATCATTATAATAGTGTAATAAAGTAAATTATAATAATATAAGAAGTGCAATATGATATCTATTTCAAATAGATGTATTAGTGTACTAGTATGCAATGGGTTTAAAAAGCTTCCATCATAAAATTACCATCCTATCAACGCAAAAGGCCTCGCAAAGTTCAGCGCTGCATCGTTACTCTAAGAAAATACATTTTCCCTGCATTTTTTGTTCGTCGCAGTTATTGAGAGGGTATTGCTTTTTAATGTAATTTCCGAAACGGAAGGCAGAGGCCCCGAAGGATTCAGGCTAATGGATTTTGTTCATACTTTCCTTCACTCCTCGTTCTATCAGTTAGACATATTAAATTCCTTTTAACTATTCCCGTCTTACCTATTATGTTTCTTTGGTGTCTTTTTTGGAAAGATTTTACGCTTCGAGTTCGACAAAACTTTTTGAAATTAGATCAATAGGTTTGGTGGGAACCCCTTATCCTAGTAGTTCTAATAATAGAACTGTATAACAAAGTGGTGTGATTAAAGGGAATTTGGGGATTTTATTTTAGGGATTTTTTTGGGGGTTTTAAAATATATATTAAGATTTTTTTTTGTATTGGGCTGGTTTTCCTTTCGCGGGTTGGAAGGTCAGACAGGCAGTCTCTTCTGTAAAAAGCCGGACCTGACAAATCTTCAGGTTAGGTAAGCGGACCATGTAAAAAAGGGAATAATGCTAGGGAGATGATGAAGATAATTTATTTTTCAATGTAAAAATAAAAAAAATATATAAAAATTGTCTGCTTAAGTGTACTTTGTTATGGCTATACTAGGTAAATTAATTTCGACGATCGTCGTTGGTCTGTAAGCGCACTTGTAAGTAAACTAGGCATAAGAAAACTACAACTGAGGCAACATTACAATAAATACCTTAACCTAAGTATAATATACAACATTATAACTAAAAAAATAAATATAACAAACTACACTACACACACTATGCACTATTATGCTTAAGCTACGTTAGTGTATTGTTCACTCGATATGCCTTTGACTTCTGTAATCGTTTTTTTTTTTGTATAGTGTTGAACAATAGTTATAAAAACAAAACTCCTCTTTCAAAATGAAATTTCCAAGTCATTCTTATAGCAGTGCGCGGCTCCTAATTTGATCCCACAATTTTCTCCCAAACGCTTTCTGCTCAACTTCAACTTTTCTTTAGGATTATACATTACCAACTTATCTTTGCACTTGTTAAAACATATTTCCCATACAAGCAGAGGGAATGACTCTTTATTTCAGTGGAAAAATAAAGTTGTCAGACGCCGGGTGCATTGTAGCGGTCAGTCTGTTGGCCAAGTCACCAAGTCGTCTAAGACTTTGTACCGTCGTTATTAAAGCAAAATGAGTATTGTTATAGCTGCTTTTGTGCTTTTAATATCTCGTTGGATATGACGCCTTCAGTTAACTCTTGTTGAAGCAAACTTTAACTGGTAAAGGAAAATTTATAATGATGACTTGTGTTTTAGTTATATTCTCGTCCTATTTCTTGTAAAGTGTACTCATAATTACATACTTTCATTCACAATAAAAATAAAACTTTAAAAACTAAAATCCGGCTACGGAAAAATCATGCTATTCTGTTCTAAGCTGTTTTTTTTGGCGTGACTTATTATTGTAGATTTGGCGCAGATGGCATTAACTACTTGGCCGGACAAATGGGAAGCGCTGATGGCTCTCATCTGGTACAACGTTTAAGACAATAGTCCTGAGGGTGTCCAGTTGGGCGCGAACCGCGGCTCAGGGCGTCGTCTGAGAGGAAAAATGATTGAAAGTGTCTGGAAATGTCTGTTCTAAGATTGTCAGAGGCATATATATTAAAATAATTCTTGGTTGATATTTGAATTAGATGCTTATGGTATAGAATTACATTGCTACTTAAATTGCTCTTTATTTTGATCACGATAATAACGGGTGGAAGATTTGTTGTGCCTGGGTGTAATAATAAGGGTCATCATTTATACCCAAAAGCAAAGATAAAAGATTATATAATATAAGTTTGTTATTCATAAAATTAGAAGCTTAAACGAAGGTAACTTTGTACAGTGCCATCTATAGTTTTTTGGGGAACGAAGTCTTTGAGATAATCCTCTGATGATGTTACTCTGTACATCCATCGCAATATGAATTAACTACCCCCACCTCACCGAGCTTTCTGTAAGCATAACGTCATAATCTCCCTAGTATTATCCCGTTTTTACAGAGTCCGCTTACCTAACCTGAAGATTCGACAGGTCCCGTTTTGTTCTGACCTTCCAACCCGCGAAGGGAAAACCAGACCAATACATATTAGGTCACATACCTCCGAAAATGCATTTCTCGGGAATGTGGGTTTCCTCACGATGTTTTCCTTCATCGATGAGCACATGATTATCATTTATGATCCAAAAATGAATTCTAAAACAATTTCGACAACCATTGGTTCAGGCCTGTGCTGGATTCGAACCTGCGACCTCAAAGTGAGAGGCAAATGTTTTACCGACTGCTTTTTCTGTAAGCATAACACATCAACTCATTTTACTCTCTAACAAAGATTCTATCCATAATATCAGGCGTTTCCTTATTTTCTGCTCATTAATGCACATTCCTTGGATAAAATATTCCCTCAGCTAGCTCCGTAACGTCTCGATGTCTCGCAGCTCGCGTTGATTAACATATAGAGTGACATTTACACTGCGATGCCTCTCAAAGGCATCACCATGATACACTTCATCATATCACAGCGGCTGGGAATCTTTGATAGGGAATCTAGCTAGCTAACATGATAGCGTAACTGATATAATCGTTATATAAGTCGGCCTCGTTATATAAGTTGCTTCTATGCTGTTCTGGGAGCATATAAAAAACATAGAACACGTTCAGCTGCTTCTCTTCCCGGGCATGTCGTAAAAACCGACAGAGGGATTGTGTCCTCTAACATGATGGACTAATGTTATGGGCGATAGGCTGATCCCTTATCACCATAAGGTTCATCATATCCATCTTTGGACTTCGTATCAACAGTGGCTGCAAGTTGTCTTTGATTACTTGTGGCTCTGCCCACCCCATTAGGGATTACGGGCGTGAGTTTATGTATGTGTATGTATGTATAAGTCGGCCTCTATGGTCTAGTAGTTGAGCGTTGGGCTCACGCTCACGATCCGGAGGTCCCAGCTTTGAATTCCGGTGGGGGAAAATCACTTTGTGATCCCTAGTTTGGTTGGGACGTTACAGGCTGGTCACCTGATTGATATATGATAGATTTTCCGTACTTCGGAAGGTTCTGGTTACTATTTACTGATGTTAGTAAGTAGTCATTACATGAGTTATGTCAGGGGCCCAGGGTTGCTAATGTTGGTAATCCATCTCACAACCCACACAATAGAAAAAGAAGAATACATAAGAAGTCTATTCTGTAGCTACATGGTATAAAATCGGGCAGATTTTCCCTTCGAGTTGGAAGGTTAGAGGCAGCCGGAAAATACCGGTCCTATCAAATCTTCAGATTAAGTAAACAGAACCTGCGAAAAGCGGGATAACGTAAGATGTTTTTTGTATGTTTGGAGTAGATTGGACTAATCTAAAGAATTCTTCGAAGGGCATGTTAAGTTGGTCCCAGCTAATATTTACTTTAACACTGGGACGTATACAGACGGACCGACGTATAAAGTATGTAGTAGTAACCCTCACCAGGGTTGGTGAGGTCCTACACGCGAGACGAAGAAGAAATATTTATCCCATTGCCCAAAAATGTAGTTTATTAATTTTGAAAATTACATTTGCGATCTCACTTTGGTTGAAGAAGCCACAACAAACAAAGGTAGGTACTTACGTAAACTCAAGCCCTTAATTAACAACTTCCAGCCACTTTTGACACGACATTATAATATTATAATCTTTAAATTTGAAGAATCCTTAACAAAAAGTGTCCTATATCAACTTTTAAATAGAATTACGAAAGTGGACACCGAATATAAATCGGAGGTTGGTGGTAGGGCTGGCAGACGAAGACCTAGTAAGACGTACATTGACCAAATTGGAGATGTCCTTAGAAAAGGTTCAGTACGATCTACTCTGAACCAGCGTGCGTCTATGAAATGTGTAGAGGAAGCAAGAGAAATGTGTTAGGATCGAAGCAAATGGAATTCCATAGTCCTTGCTTATCCCGGTGGGAAATAGGCGTGAGTTTATGTATGAATGTATAAGGGAGTAGAAACAAAGACGAAACGAAAGTAGGTCACACATTGGAGGTATTAGGTTGTCCCGGATTGGCCCTTTTGCAATATGACGTGATTTGCGATCCTATATGATGTTCAGATACAAGTCAAATCCCGTATCTTGAGCGTTTAAGTACGCCGGGATGTGTGCGTCGGCGCGTAAAATTAAGAAACAAAACGAGAATCCTCTTTGTGGAATAGCGGTTTTAGAGCGCGAAGATGGGTTGGATGCGTTACTTGGAATATTAGAGAAATTGGTATACAAGGGAAGGTCGATAGGGCTGTCGGAAAAAGACGTAGAAAGACATACACTGACCATTGGGGATTTACGTAATCGTAGTAAATACACTCACAACCCAAATACACCCCACTATACTCTCTAATACTCTCCCCCCCTACTCTATCGCCTATCTCTCGTCTCTCTCTCTACTCTCTCTGTTGTTATACTCTCTGAACCGGCGTGCGTGGACGAAACGACCACTATCTGTCATCATATGGTTCACTATAAGCCATAAGCCGTGGTAGCCCAGTTGGTAGAACGCTTGCCTCTCACTTTGAGGTCGCAGGTTTGAATCCAGCGCAGGCCTAAACCAATGATTGTCGGCTTTGTTTTCGAATTCATGTTTGGATCATAAATGATTTCATGTGGTCAGCGGTGAAGGAAAACATCGCGAGGAACATGACGAGGACATTCGCGAAAAATGCATTTTCGCAGGTATGTGACGTAACCTTCTGTAAAAAACCGGACCTGTCAAATCATCAGGTTGGGTAAGCGGACCCTGTGAAAAAATGGGATAATAATATTATGGTTAACCATATCCATATACTGTTTGGATTTGCACCAAAAGTTACAAAAAGGCTGCAAATATCATCGTCTCGTTACTATTATTTTTACTCACCCAGAAATGGTATGGTGCACTTATATGCCTTTCAATACTTAGTACATATCTGTGAAATATCTTTGTTTTCAAAGCGTGTAATGAGTTTATATTACTTTAAAGTTTTATGCCATAGAACCTTCTACGGACCATACATTAAGTAGCGCATCCAACGTTTCTTACCCTTCAAGAAAAGAGGAAAATCTTCATACGAAGGAAGTTAAAAGGAACCGTTCCTCAATATTGGTCCCTTTGACTTTATTGAATTTGAAATAACTTCTTTGTTGTTGGGCTCTGAAGAGTTCGTTCCTCTGTTGATGATCGGAGATTTCCGCGAAGGCAGAATTAGGGCCTAATTGACAACTTCATAGGAAATCCAATTACTTAGAGTGTAGAAGCTTATTAACAAGTTGATTTCGGTTTACGCAGAAGAGGTAATAAATAAGGGTTGATTATAATTTACTTGAAGTAAACACTCTTCACTTTAAGAAACAACAAGTAGGCACATTTTAATGGGCTATTGGGGCATCTGTCGTCTAAATGGTGTTTTGTTGATGTTGTTATTGCATTATTTACTTATACCTGTATTGCACCTTCCCCGACTCCAAGATGTAGCAAGTTCATTCTCCCTAAGGTTGCCTGGAAGAAATTGCTATTTAGCAATAAGGCCGCCGATTGTATTTCTCTTGTCACATTTGTAATTCAAAAAATAGCGATCGGCACATTGTTAATACCAGGAATAAAAATAAACTTGCTTTACAAGTCAGTCGATTACATAAGATTACTAAATCTTTTAAGGGGCAATGTAGACGTTTTTACAATAAGATTCCCATTGACATTCAGAATTTGCCTTTCAACTGTTTTAAGACAGTAGTTAAACAAAAACTTTACAAAAAAGGTTATTATAAAGTTAGTGATTATTTAGAAGATATGAATGCATGGGATTAACTGTCTGAGAACTGATATTAGGCAGCTAAATTACTCAATTGTATACCAATATTTTATGTTTATTTTTATTTTTTTAAAGAACGTCTAGGGCCCTGTGCCGAGGTTTTTCTTGCAGCTTCTTTTCCCCGGCTATACAGGTTGTGAGAAGCTGCAGTAGTTTTAGGCGGATGAGACGTTCGTTATGTAAAATTGACGATTCAAAGTGTAACTATGTTACCTACTGAATAAAGATATTTTTGAATTTGAATTTGAATTGTTTTTAGTGTTGTGTTTATATGTGCAATAAAGTGTTTTTGTATTGTATTGTAATATAACTCAAGTGTAATTCTTGATTCTATCTACATCCATAATTCCCACATTTTATTTCCCATTGAATTCTCGTGCAATCCCTGAGCGAAGTATTGCAATATGCACTTACCTCTCCCGTCTCCATCTCCCTCTACCATCATTTGTCCTTGTCTCGAACTTGTTGCGGTCAGCTTGCATCTTGCAATCTCAGGCTGTTGTAGTGTTGGTGCCCCTGATATATGGAACACAACAGTGACATAGAAAACTTGGCAAAGTGCGCAAAGTGCTAAGTTTTGATTTACACTGTGTTTGTATTGTAAAGTGAAGATAAATGGTCTAGTGTTGTGTAGAAATGGTGTATTCTATTCAAGTATTCAGTAAAACAAAGATATTTTTATTGTTAGGACTCATATGATATGATGGTTAGCTGCGAATATAAAAATAAGCAGTCCCCAACCAAACAGCGACAGGATTAGCAGAACGTAGTGGGTAACTCACTGGGACGTGCTAACCTATAAAATGCTACTTAGGTTCTATGACGATATTGTGACGTAGCGAGTAGGCGCCGCTACTTCAAAAGCGCACCCCTGATACCAGGCAGCAACGGTATCAGTACTTGTTGGAGGCCGAGGAAATGTATTCTGGTAGGGCTCTAGCTAGAACATTACCGATTGAAAAATTGGTCGGTGTACTGCGGAACGGAAGGCGATTGGGGCAACCACCGTTCTACACGCCCTATCTATGGAGTAATGAAAATAGAGGCGATTACTCCACCGACAAGAGCGCAGCTCTTAAATAAAGAGAGAGAGATGACTCATATACTTGTCCAGTCCGTGTTTTTATGTTCAATCTTAACGATGCAATTTTGGTCAATCAAACATATATCACAAGATCATGACTATATCCCAATGTGGTTGTCAGAGGTACATAAATCGCAAGATGAACTAAGTCCCCACACCTCACCAAGCTTTCTATTCGACCAAAGTGATAAGTCAGTCGCCGTCTATCAAAATATTTAAATATCACATCTATACATCAAGGAGATACCAAATCGTATCATTTTAAATTCGTACCCCAAACTCGATTACAAACCGATCAACATTCAAACGTTTTATAATCCGTAGACAATTTGATTTCCAGAACAAAGCACCGTTACCTCTGGCAAGTCAGAGTTTGTCGACATCCCCAACGGCCATTATTCGATTAGACCAAAACTCCTTCAGTACAAATAAATCCCATTGCATTATTCACTTTGGGGCGAGTTGCAGGGATGGGGTTAGAGGCCTTTCACATAAGCGATTTCCATATAATCCAATTTATTGCGGACTAAAATTGCTGTAACGATCTGAATATCATCACTAATTTAAGAGCCACGCTCTTGTCGGTGTAGCATTCTCCATGCTACTTTTTAAGGAAAAATAGGGCAGTGGTTTCCCTCTTGCCTTTCGCCCCGCAGTACTCTGTCTGACGCGAGTGGGATGGCGCCCAGAGTAGTCTGTTTCAATGCCGTACTAGGACTACTGTCATCCGCCTCTGAATAGTACTGACAGTTACTGCTGCCCTCTGTCAAGTTACAGTCCCTGTGACGCGCCCCTTCCGTCCTGCATTGCCGTACCGATAGCTTCCATCTCCGCCTCTGCAACCGTTGAGGTCAGCCAGGAAAGGACGCGCCGAACAGGAATTGCCCCAGTGAAGGGCAGAGAAGATGACTCTGTCCCCCTGGGACCGGGTTAATGGTCTTGTATGGAACCAAAACCAAAGGCAATCTAAATCTACATAGCCTTTAATATATACCTACAAAAGTGCATGACGCTTAACACTTTAAGGACTTCTGTACTTCTGTCTGGATATCTACAGGCGATTTCTCGATTCCAAATTTTGTATCGTACTATTTATTGATGAACCTAATAATGCGTTAAGTAGTCAGTGTCCTTGAAAGTGTTAAGTAATTAAATTAACTGTAACTGCGTACCTATATAATAAGATTGATGGAGTGTTCTTGAGTAAGGCGTACACGGTGATAATATGATTGTTATGTCAAAGTGTTAACCGAAATCACTACGTAGTATAAAACAAAGTCGCTTTTTCTGTCCCTATATCCCTATGTACGCTTAAATCTTTAAAACTACGCAACGGATTTTGATGCGGTTTTTTTAATAGATAGAATGATTCAAGAGGAAGGTTTATATGTATATAACATCCATTAAACAGTGGAAAAATACTGTTCTTTTTGAGGTTTTTAATGTGATGTCGTAAATAATTTCATTTCTTCCGGTTGGGTCACTAGTACTAAATATAAAATTGTAGGTACATTTTCTCTAATCGTCAGGCTAAAATCAAACTGCATCGTAGTGTGAAAGGGCCTTTAATCCAGACTAAATTACTAGCTGTCTGCTTGAGGCTGTGTCGATTATCTCTTTGAGTCAGTCTTTAGCTCGATTCAGTCGAATATTTAACTTAGACTGTTCTCACTATCCGATCGGATTCGTAACGATGTCTGATTTTAGGGTAATCTTGCGTGATTTATTTTATGACGTCATGATTTCATACTTTCGTAGCCATATCAAGGTTATCATCTACCTTATAAACATCTTTTTCTTTTTTCTTTTTTTTGACGTGACTTATTGTAGACTAGCGACCCGCCCCGGCTTCGCTCGGATGCAATGCTGAGGAAAAAATTAAATTATTTACGACATCAAATTTAAAACCTCAAAAATAACAGTATTTTTCTACTATTTAATGGAAGTTATTATACATATAAACCTTCCTCTTGAATTACTCTATCTATTAAAAAAAAACCGCATCAAAATCCGTTGCGTAGTTTTAAAGATTTAAGTGTACATTAGGTTTTAGGGACAGAAAACGCGACTTTGTTTTATACTATGTAGTGATTTGCCGCAGATGGCATTAACTACTTGGCCGGGTCACTTGTTGGGATATTGCACTAATGAGTCACTCAATGCATCGCGTCGTGAAGAAGTGGTTATTTTCTGATGAAACTTTGGTACTTGCAATTGTAACTTTGGAAAAGGTATTTGCTGAACAGAATTGATAATCACGTTGTCAAAGTGTAAATTGCAACGGTGTTCAAAGGAAAATGGAAGAGAAGATGAATGGAAGAGAAGGAAGTCAAAGACACGTTTCATGTTTCGTTTGTTTCCATCAAAATCTATTGTTATTTTCATCCTAGTATTAAATATGATAATCATAACATTAACCCCTTACAGCACGTTAAGCCGTTGGTCCCGGTTACTATTTATTGATGTAAGCATGTAGTCGTTACATGAGTCATGTCAGGGGCCTTTGGCAGCTCAATAGCAACCCTGACACCAGGGGTGATGAGGTTATTAATCCACCTCACAGCCCACACGATAGAAGAGAAGATAACACAACATAACGTCCATCGTAAGACGAAAGTGATGCGTTCTCTGAACAAGGATATATCGCAAAAACACTGTGATCTCTAGTTTGGTTAAGACATAACAGGCTGATCACCTGATTGTTTGAAGCAAAATGACCTGCACTTCGGAAGGTACGTTAAGCTGTTGGTCCCGGTTACCACTTACTGATGTAAGAACGTATTCATGAGCCAAGTCAGGGAACTTTGGCGGCTCAATAATAATCGTAGCTACAGGGTTTATGAGGTTGGTAATCCACCTCAAAACCCGCACGATAGATGATTATAATTTACGTAAAATAGGACGCTACTACTACTACCAAAACAAAAACCCAAACCACTACCTAAATAAAGATTTTATCCATCTATCTATCTATCTACCACTACTATATCCCAATCAGAATAAACAGAGGTACATCCATCGCAAGATGAACTAAGTACCCACTCCTCACCGAGCTTTCTGTACAAACTTGTTAGGTGGTGAGCCGTATCGCTGTCGTTAAACACTCATATAAAAAATAAACAAAAATTGCTGCAGAAAGATTGATTTTAGTTTTATATTAATTACCTACACATAGGTAGATACGACATTAAGGGATATTATACACACCCAACGACGCCGCAGCGACAGATAATTCCATTTGATATTAACTCAGAATTATGAACTAAATAATCCCCTCAGTATTCGTTACGATGTGTCTAACAAACTGTATATAGGATGTATTGCTATAGCTTGAAAATAAATCTATGTATGTAAACCGTGTGAAAAAATAACATCATTTACCTAATGAAAAAAAAACCACCTTTTAACAAACACCATATTCGTTTTAAAGCCTACTACATACAGCGTAAAAATACCTCGTTAAAATTTTATGATTTGTTTGTATAAACTCCATTAAAAACGGTTCTGGATATCAACCATGTCAGTTTTAAGGGTCTGGTGTGCAATTAGGGAGTGATTTCACAGCGTTACATTGTCACGCTATTATTTTTCACAGTGACACGGATCTGACGTATTCAGCTTACGACAACATTGGGCACGCTATTGTACCACCGTTCGATAATTTTGTGATTATAATAATCAAGCAAGCAAGCAAGCCAAGCCTTCCTGCAAGTCTAACCGCAGGAATCATTACAGAGAAAATGTTGGAAGAAAAGGAGCCTTTGCCCAGCGGTGCGACACGTTGAGTTAGACAATACGCACTATAACAAATTTAAATTCAGTGGTATTAGATTCGAACCCCAATCGTCCGTGTTGTAGGCATGTTGGTCAACGTAAGGTCTAGGTGAATTTAGTCATTTTGCGATATAGTTTTTAATTTAGTTAGTCATATTGCTATCTACATTACCTGAGACCATTCCTTTTGACTGATAGACCACCATCACTTACTGCGCGGCACAATAAATTTAGTTATAAATCATTAAAAGGAACAAAGAAAACACTACTTACTTGGCTGGCAGAAAATGTTATACGAAGAGGTTGAGAATTTATTGATTGTCTCGATTGTCTTGACACACACACACACACACCTACATAACATTGAGCAATGTTATGACTCATAATATTAAGTATAAAGTTTAACTAATAATGCACTTCAGTATTGGTATTGCGTTTTTTTTTGTTAAATCTACTTGTCTTAATTTCTCTGTTTATTTTTTATTACATTTAAAACTAGTCTTCATGGAAGAGCGATGCCTCCCAACACAAAGTATTATATGCTTAAAAGGAGACATCGATATCCTGTCAGACATTATGAAACCTTTTAAAGAAAATAAACATATTTTATTTATTTATTTAGATCATCCAGACTTTCTAGAGTGGCGACCACGTGTCGGACGACGCTCAGTGGGTAGGCCCGCTACAAGGTGGACCGACGATCTGGTGAAGGTCGCGGGAAGCCGCTGGATGCGGGCAGCGCAGGACCGATCGTCATGGAGATCCTTGGGGGAGGCCTATGCCCAACAGTGGGCGTCATACGGCTGATGATGATGATTTAGTTCATCATTCTCCTGCCCTTATCCCACTCTAGGTGTGGTCGGCACTACATGTATTCCTATTCCATTCATTTCTGTCAGTTGTCATCTCAGTACTCACATCTTCTTGGACATCCACACTTTCTTGGTTCGTCCCCTACCCCATCCATTCACATTCATACTCATAACTTTCCTCGTTATGTCTTATCAAGTAATTTATTTTATTAGTTTAATATATGTTTAATTATAATTATTGTTTATATTGAAAGTTTCACGGCGCATTGGCGCGTCTACACTGTAAAGTCGTGAAATGTAAATATAAAATAAATAAATTATGGATAATTATGATAAATACATATTTTAAAGCATTTCGACTGATTTAACAATCGGTCCCCGATTAATCAGAAACTCATACAAATTGAAACATTTTTCGTTGTACAGAACGTCTCGTTTGTTCAAAAAGCGTAATAGCATTTTGCTTCGTTAAAAATCCAATAGTGACATGTTCAATTGACCGAATTCATAAAACGGGGTCACGTAAACTATATTCTGCAAAGCTTTGGCTGACAGATATTTGAATATTAACTAAATTACCAAACGACGATCGACTATTGATAGTCAATCGTTAATTTGCCTATAATAAGAATATCGAAAGTGTTGATACTGTTATCGGGTGAGAGCCTTCAGCACTACCCATTTTTCCGACCAAGTAGTTAATGCCATCTGCGGTAAATCTACAATAAGTCACAAAAAAGAAGTTTATACTATAGTTATTTATCCATAGGTTTCGTCGATACTTTTCATCTAAACATCCTGTCGATATATGCCTATCAATACTACCATATCCCGGTCACTACATTCTACACCTCGTTTTAGAGAGGCACTCATTGACGTCATCGTACACACGCCTCTGTGTTTGTGACGTAAGAACGAGGGGGGTGAGGTAAACCTAGCGCAGACGCTTGAAGCGTTCTAAGAACCAACTGGGCTACCACGATTCTTAATTACAGAATTCTATTCATTACAGAATTTTCATAAAAACTTTTTTTTAAATAGAAGCGAGTTTACAAGGAACTCCGAGGAAGGAAAGCTTGCAATGTTCCGTAATACCAAAATTACTTTTGGTAAGTGCAACGAAAAATAGAGATTTTTTTTACGAATCTCTGACAATAATAGGTTTATCTGTTATTTGAAGCAGAAAAAATGTAAAGCCGTAAATCTCGTGATATTTTAAAATGTTTTAAAGAACATAATCATTCTAAGTCAATACAACAATTTTTTGGTTAATCAATAAACGTAAAATAATGTAAAATCGTAATATAACAAAGGCGCAAATCAAAATAGAATAAAACTTGTTTATTTTTTCTTAAACAGATTTGCACGAATTTGCTGGACAAAGGGGATTGTTAAAGGACAAAAGAAATGGAATAAAATAAGGACATAGCAAGTTCAGCTTAAATAAAATAAGGAAACTGCTGTGAACTGGGTCAGGATATTATTTTTTATTTATTTATTTTTATAAAAAATTTACGCATTTAATATAAGATAATTCCGATCATCTCGTTGGCATTAAAATTCAACAATGTAAACATCGATTGTTTTCCGAAAGCTTCGTATTTCAAATTTGAATTCAGATTCCAAAATAATTGCTATGCCGTCTACTAGAGAATGGCGGAGTTATTCAAACCTTTACATACATATAGATTGACTAGACTTATTTGCCGTTTCATAAATTGTCTTATACATTTTAAAATGAAATTCTACAAACTACAGAGATTTACTTTTTTGTATACCTACGGCAACTATCAACTAATATTATTAGTCGTAGGTATGATGCAATTTTCTTCTAGCAACGCCAATTCACAAAACTGCCATAAACATAAAAAACATAAATAGCCTATATACGTCCCACTGCTGGGCCTCCCCTTAATCAACCGGAGAGGGGTATGGAGCATACTCCACCACGCTGCTCCACTGCAGGTTGGTGGAGGTGTTTTTACGGCTAATAGCCGGGGCCAACGGCTTAACGTGCCCTTCGAAGCTTGAAAAATCCTTACCAAACAAAGGACAGTCTCACAAACTGATTTTGACAATGTCCCCATCGAGAATTGAACCCGGTGTGGCGTTCTAGATGTGATGGTTGAGTGGTGTGCTGGTAATTAAACGACCACATAAAGAAATATTTTAAAGTTTATTGTTTTCTTTTACTTATTCACACATTTTACACTTTTATTATTATTATTTTATAAATCACCATATATTTTTAGTATTATTTTAGATAATTTTTTAACACAAGAAGATATTGATTATATTGATTATATTTTGTTCGTGGTCCGAACACCCGGACCTCCAGAATGTGAGCCTAACGCTCTAACCACTAGACCACGGAGACTGTAGACAAAACTGCCTAACTTGTTAAAATTTTTGGTAACCAAATTTCGAAATTTCTCGTACCATTCACTCCAGCCTTGTATTATTGTAGGAGTACATTCGTTCATATTTCTTTTCTTCCGAAATAAGGCTCACGTGTCGGTTGTTAGTGGGTAGATTTAACGAGGCCGACCCTTGTCATGTTTGCAATATTGTGTCGCTGGACCGCGCACCTAATTCCACGGCGAACGTTCTGGAAGGTTCCAAGACCTTTGAATTTTTGAGATGTTTTGGTATTTTTAGACGGGACGGCGGAATTGTGAAAGATATATTATTATATTTTTGCTAGACGTATCTGTGAATGTGATGAAAGGAGATCCATTTTTGTTAGCTGTATACGTATATAACATTAAATATTTAAAGATTGCATCTCATCATCATCAGCATCGGCCTTCCCTATGGATGGATAGGGAGATCGGGCCTTAAACCATCACGCGGGCCCAGTGCGGATTGATGGTTATTAACGACTGCTAATGCAGCCAGGACCAACGGCTTTACGTGCCTTCGGAAGCACGGAGGAGCTCGAGATGAAAACTTTTTTTTGTGGTCACCCATCCTATGACCGGCCTTTGCGAAAGTTACTTAACTTCAACAATCGCAGACCGAGCGCGTTTACCGCTGCGCCACCGAGCTTCTCGGTGATTGCATGTAAAAGATTGCATCTAAAAATAATAATTAAAAGGTGTTGGAGGAAATAAATATACTAATTTTACTTTTGAAAATAATAATAAATAGTTATTTGTTAAATTCGTAAGTTTTGTAGAAACCCACTACACAGTCTGTCGATAGTATCGATAGGTCTATCGATAGGATGCTCTCTTTCAGATAAAAAAGTATCGATTGTAAAACTATCGATCTATCGTGTGGGTTGTGAGGTGGATTACCAACCCCATCAACTATAGTGTCAGGGTTATTATTGAGCCGCCATAGGCCCCACTAAACTATCGATAGTTTAGCAATACTAGTTGCCAGGGTGTATACTTCTCGGTTAGATATTCGTATGTTTCTTGGTTTATACACAGCTGTTTTGATAAAATTGGAACAGCGAAATCAGTAGTGAAGACATAAATATTTTCTTTACTTATTTCTCAGTCATTGACCTTAAACATTGTTGAAAAAAAAAGAAAGCTTCTTTGGACAGCAAGCCCGTTATCAGGAAAATGTATTGTTGACAGCTGTCATTACAATCAAGCTATTTTAGCGCGGTACAGGTCACTGACATTCCCGGATAAACGCTGCCTAAACTTGGAAAAAAATATTTTCAATCAAAACTGCCTTTTTCCAACTGGCTGATTTTCTTTATCGTAACTCGTCCTTTAGACGGGACACACTCCAAATTTTAGCTGGACAGTATGGAGAACTGTCAAAATTTAAGAATACTCAACAGTGCTGCCGCCTACATTTGAGCTTCTAGTTTTTATCCTCATTCTTTAAACCATTTAAACCCCGCAAGCTCAAACTGGCAGAAAATTAAAAAACCGACACGTCACGGGGTCTTATGACATGTTTGTAAACCCACCCACGTCCCATTCTCTGTGGAACTATGGCAAATATGCGTTTAATGAAAATAAACCCATACTACTAATGACGTGGCTAAACGTGACGGATTCTCCGTATTGATAAGTGAGGTTCCAGTGGCAACTGGTTGAGGTCGGGGAGATTTTGAAGTCTTCATCGTGTTTGTGGGGGAAACCCTTCTAAGTCATACATGCCAACATAAATCACGCCCCTATGGCGTGTTACATAGCTACAGATGATCACCAAGACAACTCGCAAATACTCTATAAATGTAAGTATATGGGATAATAGGATTTTAATGAGTTGAATGCTGATCTACTTACATATAATTGTTAAAATACCTTTTTATTTTGAACTGTAAATTTTTCCTAATTTTATGTTTATTTCCAAAATGATGGAGTATTTTTAGGCGATGGTCTAGGGGGTTAAAATGGCCACATCGAAGCATTTCATCTAAGAAAGCAATATTGCTATAAAGGTATTATAACAATTATATGTAAGTAGAAATATTTTTTCGATAATGAAAATCATCGTTTTAAGTTTACGCGGTTATTATCATAATTAAAACACATAATAACGGGTAAATTATGGATCTACCTACTCCACTCCAATCTCATCAGTCATCCCGTGATCATGGCACTTGCAACAGTGTCGAAATATCGGGAGTCTCATATCCCCATTTAAACGCGGTAAGAACCCGTTATTATGTGTTTTAATAATGAAAATCATCGACCAGAACATGTCTTACGTTAATGGAACCTTTCCATTAAGGCTATTTCAGGAGATTCTACATTTAGAACGAATTTGCAGTCCGCTTACGTTGTGAATATTGTGATACTTAGCCGATATCTTTGATTTAGCCAGAATCAACAGTCAAATTTTTATTCCATTAAATTGAAAGAAAATCTTGGTTCCTAACTTTCTTAAAGTAGTAAGGCCGAATTTTCTTTTATAGTTCAACCTCAAGGTTAATATATTATCTTTGTATTAGAAGAAATAAACATACATAAGTAGATACATAAACTCACGCGTTTTTCGCACCGGGATAAGCAGAGGCTATGGAATTCCATTTGCTCCGATCCTGACTTACTTCTCTTGCTTCCTCCACATTCATCAACCGCTGTATGAAAATACAGCCGGTTCAGAGTAGATCGTACTGAACCTTTTCTAAAGCCATCTCCAATTTGCTCAAAGTACGTCCTTCTAGGTCTTCCTCTGCCAGCCCTACCACCAAAGTTCGCTTTAAATACTGCTTTCGTAAACCTATTATCCTAAATAAACGTATTTATAAACCGGTTTTTGCGATGTTTTTTTGCCTATTAAAATATTCCTTATTTGTTTTTTTTCGGTGAGGTCTCCTGTTGCAGGTTGATGATCATCACTTTGGCCACAATAGTTATCTAGTGCTCAAATCTCTACCAGTTACGGAGGTACTCTCTTAGGCCAGAATGTCTTTTGTCTGCCCGGTCTACGACGTCTTTGGATATTCCCCTGGATAATTAATTGTCCCACTGTTAGGCAAAGGTCTTCCTCGTCCAAGGTACAGGTTTACACTTGACTTGTAATCAATAGGCTATTTGACAACTTAGTCAAATGAGATATACTTCTTTCGAATCGTATTAACGAAAATTTTCTACGGATTTTGTATGGACTATGGCGTGACGTCATTAGTAAAAACAGTCAAAATTCGTACTCATTGTTTCTTAATTTATAATTAAAATTTGACAATATTATGTCAAAAAGAAAAAAAAATAGGTAAAAAAACTTTTTAAGTTAAACGGTTTCATGTTAAACATACATTGCAATGTTTAAGATAAATGTACTAAAAGCCAAAAAATAATAAAATAGATACAGTCGTGGGAATTATAAACATATGCATAGACTAGACTAAAATAAAACCGTGGGGCACGTCAATTGTCTACAAATTATCGACTTAATGTGCGATAGAAGAATCGTTTAATTCGTCGTTAGGCAGGTTAGGTTAATTTATCTTCGACCCAGTCAAATACCCTATCGATGAGATAAAAGAACTTTCCAAATATCCCAGAACACGGCAGTAGGTTCGACCCCTATTATATATGGCACGTTACGTGGGTGTACTACCTGTTAAAACTCTTTTTTGTAATCTCCAATAAGAAAACCAATGTTTTCATATTGACTTATGAATGTACTTTTGTCATACAGGAGGACATTTAGGAAATACACATATCTACCAAACTAGTGTACCAATGCACGTCTCCTCATCCAAAAAAAAAAAAAAAAAACAAAACCCCTATCCCTTAGAGGATACAAGCGCAATACTGTTGTGTTTATATTTCAGAACCTTTTTAATAAGCGAGTCTAATTGCACGATAATACGAAATACTCGCGACTATTTATCTTATTCAAGCCGACGGTTTATCTTGGACTAATTAACCGACAAAGCTGCCGACAAAAAGTTGCCATTACGAGATAGCAGACAAGTGCCAATTTAGTAGAGATTAAGTCGTAATAGTGGGACTACCTGCGAGGGTAAGGTGACCAGGCTTTGTCTTTATGGAGATATTATAATAGCACATAATATTATATTAAGTACATACATAATTAATTTTTTTTTTTATATTTTACGTCGTGTCTTATAAGGAAGTGATGGAATTGGTCTTTGATAGACAATAATGGAGAATGCTACACCGACAAGAGCCTGGCTCTTAAATTAGTGATGATGAATTAATTTATTATTATTATCAATTATTTATTATGTTAGAATGCACTACTACTACTATATTTGTACAAAATTTTCCTGTACCCAAAGGTTGCTTAGAAAAAAATGCTGCATGAGCTATAAGGCCGCCTCTTGTTCCTTTCTGTTTCTGTTGTCCTTATCTCTGTGTCCACTGTGCGCAATAAAACATTTTATTTATTTATTTATTTTATTAGCGAGCTATGGAGCGCAGCATGTTAGGTGTTAAACTGATTGATCGCGTTAGAAACAGGACGCTGCGCTCCAGAACTCAAGTAGCAGATGTTGGTGAAAAATGCATCCGGAAAAATTGGCCAAAATTACATCTGATTGGACCGTACAAGGTCTTCGACGTGACGGGACCAGCAAGACGCCTTTCGGAACCTGGGAGAACGATGCCCAAGACAGAGAGGGTTAGAAAGAGAAGGGGGAGGCCTTTGGCAAGCAATGGGACATCAATTAGGCTACAGAAAAAAAAAAATAATTGTAAGCGTAAGAAATGCTTTGTGTGTGTATTTGGTGTACTCAGTAATATACTTGTAATAAAAATACTCTTTAAGGTTTTGTATTATACATCGTTAGCGTTTGGAGACAGGAATATTTTTTAATTTTAATTTATTCGTTTAAATCCGGCAACATGGCGCTTACAATAATAGAGATACCTAACGTCAAAAAAGAAAAGTTTAGAAAATGAATTGTCGTTATGAGGGTTTTTCCAAGTTCGTTTCTCAAAAACAGTACAGATGGCGCTGTAAATGTTTTCCTTCGTTTAAATAAATAAAATAAAAAAAATAAAAAAAAATATTCTTTATTTCACAAATTTTAGTTACATCGTGGCCGAGACCTCCCATTACCATCTCCCATTTCCTTCGTTTAACCTTCTAATTTCATGGACAACAGGCATAATATATGCATCTTTTATTTTTGTTTTTGGGTATAGACCCTTTTTATTACACCCAGCCACAATTACATCGTACACCCATTATTATTCCGATCAAAATACGTAGCAACATAATTCTATACATAATATAATCCAAATATCAATCAATTATTTTTGAAAGTATAATGCTTCTGTGATTACATTGTATTTTTGATTAATTTTGTACCCGAGTAATGAGAAAATAGGTAATTATAACGTTAAATCTGGACAGCTCCATCTATGTTATTTTTGGGGAACATAGCCTGAAAAGTCGCTCATTGTTTGCATTATGGCTAAAGCTCCAGTTCTTAACCTTTCTTAATAATACTATAGACACCCTAGCAATGTATTTGACTTGCAACCGAGCTTTTAATCCGAACAGGTTTATCATTTACGACCACCCATTAGGCTATACGAAGATAATACGAAGCCTAGCTGATTCTATGAATAAAAATTAATGTCCGCTGTAATTGCGTTTGATTGACTGTTGTCATAGAATCGTGGCTTGTCAAGCAACTGTACTGGCAGGTAAGTGACAGTTATAAGTCATTATATACGCCGTGGAATACCTACAAGCGTAGATACTGGAGTATAAATGTAATTAGTATTTTTTTTTTATTTATTTATATCATTAAAGTATTACATAGTTAGGTAAACCACTGATACCGTTAAATCACAATACGGTTTGTCTCGGTACCAGTCTCCTCAGTTCGTTCGTCTCACAAACATCAGTAAGTTTTATTATCTAAAGCAGTCAAACTAACCTCACATAAAGAATAACAAGTTGCTATGTTCATCGTAATGATCGAGTAACGTCTATGTATTGTAATGTCTGATAATAAATCTTTATTATTATTATTTATTGTTTATATAGATAAAAAAAACGCGGCCAACTGCTTATGTCGATAACACTCGTACTATGTCGTGGACCTTAGAATTTATCATTTCATGATGTAAGAGAAATAGAAATGTTCATATTTCCTGAAATAGAATAACCCACTCCAACGAGTAGCCAACGCTACATCGTGATGTAGTTAGTCGAACACATCATGAAATGATCAATTCTAAGATCTGGCCACGACACATGCATACATAAACTCACGCCTATTTCCGACCGGGGTAAGCAAAGACAGTGGAATTCAATTTGTTTCGACCCCGACACACTTTTCTTGCTTTCTTCACATTCATCAATCGTTTCATACACGCACGCCGGTAATGGTTCATGAAATTACAAAGGATTCTTTCTGTCGGTTTTAACGACATCCCCGGGAAGGTAAGCGGCTGAACGCTATCACTTACTCCAATATAGAGTTTAGATATTGTTACTAACATATTATTATTTATTTATTTCGAGGAAGACTTATTTTCTAAAATAATTACCAGGCAATAACTAAAGACTAAGTACAAATATTATTATTATATATAAGTAATTACTTACATACAATGTCATTATTACTTATTTACGATGTCACTGATAATTATTGTGACAAAATAAATTATAATAACCAATTGCAATTGCTATTATTACCAGTTTGTTGGGCAAACTGCATGCATTGCATTTCTTCGAGGCAATGACGTCATAAATCGTCTCAAAATGACGTATAAGGCCAATGTTGATGATGATTGGGCAAACTGCATTGGACTTTGTACGACATTTTAGCATTACAAAAAAGCCGTTGTCTCAGTTTATATCACATTTCTTTTCATGTAGCGGCTAACAGTGTCCCCCTTAGGGGCTTAACCCCGTGTCACTATGCATTGTGAAATATAGTGTTATTCGTTCAAAATCCGTTGCATCCGTAGACGGGCAATTTTCCTCTGATCCCCTCGGAATGATCGGCTATAAGCACGAGGTCCTGTCAACCCCAAACTATAAAAAATCGGCATCAAAGCCGCGGTGTGTGGAGTGCATACAAGTGACTCGCTTAAGGCCCTGTCATGTACTTACAGGTTCTATCAGCGAAACGAAGTAATTTCGTTTTATTTTTATGCCTCGTGTGGATGGTATTTAATGCAGTAGTTGTATAAGTACGTATTACATACATAAACTCACGGCTATGTCCCACCGGGGTAAGCAGAGACTATAGAATTCCATTTGCTTCGATCCTGACACACTTCTCTTGCTTCCTCCACATTCATCAATCGCTTCATACACGCACATCGGTTCAGAGTAGATCCTACTATACCTTAACCTTACCTTTCTTTTTAAGTACCTATTAAAAAAAGAAAATCTAGTATTCAAATTCGAAAATAACTTTATTCAGTATACAATTTATATACTATACACCTCTGCCTACCGCTTAGAAGATACCAGCATTATAATATGTTAATATTTATGTCAATGATAGAATACTTTGTTGTTTACCAAAACGAGGAAAACATTAAAGATTTTAATTTGAACGGATTTTTATGTAAGGAATAAATTAAGACTAAAATGAACACAATAATTAAAGAAAATGTTTTATTTTAGTAAATTATATTTTTTTTTAAAGAAAAAAGAGTTTTATAAGAAGAAGAACAAAATATTGTTATAAAACTTAGTAATTTGGCTGCATAATATCAGTTCCTAGACAGTAAATCCCATGCATTCATATCTTCTAAATAGTCATTAACCCTGTAAGTAATAAGACTTTTTTACAAAGTTTATGTTTAATTACTGACTTATAACTGTTTAAAAGGTAATATATCTATCTAAGGATACATGGATACATAAGTTCATACATTAGGTCATAAATGTCGACTAATTATAGTTAATTTTGCCTTTTGATGTATAAATAACAGAAGTAACTTAAGTGCCGCTTAGTCTTTTAAATCACACATAAAACCTTAGATATAACCACTATATAACCTAATTCAGTTTTATGACGCAACTACACTAATGTAGTTTAGAGCACTTTATTAAAATTACAAATCTACCACACGGTATTTTCTTGTCTACAAATCTCAGCGCAGAGCTCTGGAATGTGCGACCTTATATCCTTCTCGAATTCCATCAATTCCTTTTTTGCTGCACGAACAGCCCAAATAGGGCTGAATAGCCTAACACCATTCTTCTAGGTGTCTGGTGTAACCCTCAAGTAACGTAAACACACAACACGGCGGCGGCTCAAGCGACAAAGTGAGAAAAATATGGTTGTTCAATATTTATAGGATTTTTATTTCCGTCGTTTAGCTTCACATACACGTCTACCGTAGAAGGGGACCATGTTTTGTGATGTAGTACCACTGGATGCGGCAGGCATGAGATAAATTTAAGGCCTTATTCGTAGCAGAACATAACATAACACAAGTTCACAACTATATCCCATTTGGGGTAGCCAGAGGTACATCCTACTCATGATGAACTAAGTACCCACACCTCACCGAGCTTTCTGTTTGACCAAAGTCACGCCGGCGCCGTATCGCCGTCTAAAATGGTCGAGTCAAATGTGTTAGTGAAACTTAAACAGCAGCAGGTGGCAGAAACTATAAATATACCTACATTTGGAAGATAAAATAAATATTCACCTTACTCCCAAAAATAATTTCTCTAAGCTAATTACTAAGAGTATTTACAAGACGCTGTTCTTAGAAGTAGTAGCTTTGATGCATAATTAGGTACAATGTTAAAATTCGAAAAGGCTTTATCAGTTTCATGTAATACCTATATGTACAAAAATAACAAAAGTATTAGTTCGTTAAGGTAGGTAAGTACAGGTATATTAATATTGGAGTAACAATAAGTACCTAACTTTATTTTAGCGTAAGTAATTCGTAATTTACTTATTTTAAGATCGTGATTAACGAGGTACCAAATACGTGCATTTTATTTCCAATACATAAAGCACATTTGGACCAAATTCCATTTTTTTAACACAGCCCGCCATATCGCATAGATCGACTATTGACTCCTTCTATTTCTCTTTTGTTTTGTATGTTATATTATGTATGTGCCATAAAGTATTTATTATGTTCGGTGTACATAAAAAACACCCCTGCCAAAAAGTAAAAAAAAGTGAGATGATCCGTGCTTCGGAAGGCACGTCAAGCCGTTGGTCCCGGTTACTACTTACTGATGTAAGTAAGTAGTCTTTACATGAGCCGTGTCAGGGGCCTTTGGCGGCTCAATAATAACCCTGACACCAGGGTTGTTGAAGTTGGTAATTCACCTCACAACCCACGCGATAGAAGAAGAGACCTGTGCCTGACCCTTTGGGGATGTTGGCGTGATGCTATGTTATGTTCTGTGTTGAAATAAAACAGTTTTTTTAAATTGACCTCTTCCGGCAAACTAATTCCGTGTCTTGTCTCCACAAGTTGTTTTTCTCTGTTGGTGCATTCATTTCGGTGGGCTTAGGTGGATAAATAATGCATGTCCAACGGGGGGTCATCGGTATTCTTCGACGGTAGCAGTCAACCGACAGTCAGTCGTTACAAATATGCTTTATTTGTACATCTCGAAGACGAATTGGTGCCCCCAGTCATTAAGTGGAGCAAAAAAAGGCTTGTGAACAACGATTGATTAGAGTAAGCCTAAGGACTTTCGCTGTGCGCATTAGTGGGTGATTCTGGCCGGCAAAAAATGATGGCCGAATGACATGGTTTATATGATCTGTCGGTGTTTGTACTTAGTTGTAGACTTGGAGAATACGCGCCTTCGCATTCGTCACGAGTGCGAGAGAGAGCATCGTTTTTCTTTCTCTCTCTATCCAGTGTGCAGGTAATGCTCAGTGATAACACTCATAAAATATAGCTAACTAAGCTTTTGCCCGCGGCTTCGCTCGCGTTAAATTCGGGGTAACACGGTTTCTCTTTCTTGATTTAGAATACAGAAGGGAACTCGGAGCAGAATCTAAATCCAGAAGATATAGATTCTGCCTTTTAGCTTTCTACCTTGAAAATTGCGGAATGCCACATACAAACGTCCCTCTATTTGAGGTAAGTGGGGTGTTAGAAAGAGACAAAAAGTAGCATATGTCACTCTCCATCCACTTAAAAAATCACGTCAATTCGTCGCTCCGTTTTGTCGTGAAAGACGGACAAACAGACACACACACACACTTTCATATTTAGAATATACTAGCTTTTGCCCACGACTTCAACCGCGTGGCGTGTTATAAAAGAGAGATATTATTTTTCATACAAAAGGATTTTCCAGCTAATTCCCGTTCTCGTGGGAATTTCGGGAATTCCTTTCTTAGTGCACCTGTACGGTTCCTAAGCTACGTCCCTTCCAAATTTCAAGTGCCTACGTTTAGCCGTTTAGGCTGTGCGTTGATATATCAGTCAGTCAGTTTCTCCTTTTATATATTTAGATTAGTATATACGTAGATAGATTTAAAATGATGGATATGGGTCTGGTTACAGAATAGGGTATTAGTATCCAACAACATTTGGAAAAGGGAATTACTGTTATTAGTCAAAGTTCATATTTATTATTATTTTGAAAATGTGTTGTATAAAACATATTTAAAACACATAATAACGGGTTCTTACCGCGTTTAAATGGAGATATGGGACTCCCGATATTTCGACACTGTTGCAAGTGCCATGATCACGGGATGACTGTCATCCCGAGGCTCATATCTCCATTTAAACGCGGTAAGAACCCATTATTACGTGTTTTAATTATGATAATAACCGCGAAAACTTAAAACAATGCATAAACCATATGACAAATTGTACCCCTGTAAGTATTTCACTTGATAAAAACGTTAATTTTGATATGTTGAATTATAGTATTTTTAGCGTTTATTAATTAACATCTCCACCAATCACGTTTGTCTAACAGAAAGCTCGGTGAGGCGTGGGTACTTATTTTTGTGATTGATGTACCTTTGACTACCCCAATTGGGATATAGTAGTGAGTTCATGTCATGTAATTAATATCTCCCAGTCCAGTAAATAATGCCGGCCGTGATAATCCTTACAAAAAAAAATTCATTACACACGTTTTCCTGAATACATAAAGCCTTTGCCCACCTGTGGGTTCAAATTGATTGAATAGTGTTTTTATACTCTGCAGGAGTTTTTTAATGATTAGTTGTTTACTTTAGTTTTATGTCTAAATTATGTAGCCTAAAAAAATTGCTGTAACTCTCCTTTAAATTGCTGTGCCCAATCCGGGTCCATATGTATTACTTACCTTATATTACCGACCTCATACCATGTGGTTGTTCATCGTTTAGAAGGAATTTGGAATCGGGTCGTGTAATAGGTTCAAGATAAATTATGAAATTCTTATAAGTACTAAATTAAGACAGCACTAACGCAAAAAATAAATATTTTTTTTCTATTGAACTTATTTATGAATTTTAATCTAAAAAAACGTAATAATAAGTCATATCCCCATTTAAACGCGGTAAGAACCCGTTATTATGTGTTTTAATTATGATAATAACCGCGTAAACTTAAAACAACGTAATAATAAGTCCGAGATTTTGACATGTTTTTCTATGACGTCACAGTTGCTTTTTCGTGTTTTGATGTTTAGTAAAAAGTAACTGATTTCATTAGCTGGAAACTAGCTTATTCAGTATATAACTATGATTATAAAATAAAAATGTTACTAGTAGACGACTCAATTAAAACTCATGGAAGCGCATAAAGAGATTAAATGTATATCATATTCAGTATCGCATATACAGGGTATTAGTGACATCGTAACGATAAATTTGAGGTATAATTCAAGCCGTGATTCTGAACTGATAGGTATCAAGTGGAATTTTATGCCGCAAAAGTATGAAATTGAAAATAATTAAAAAAACTAAAATTTTCATGAATATTCCGATAGGTAATGCCAAATCTCAATGAATCTCTCAAGGAATCATCCCCCTCAGTATTCGTTCGAGTGTCACTAACACCCACACGTACTTGTATGGCTACCTGTATGTACTTGTACGGGGTGTAAGTGACATCGTAACGAATACTGAGGGGGATGATTTAGCTCATTATTCTGTGTTAATATCAATTGGAGTTTTCAATCGAAAAAGTATAGAACTAAAAATAATTAAAAAAACAACACAAAAACATGAATTTTGCAATGGAAAATTCCACTTGGTTTTGACTCAGATCATGACCTGAATCATCCCCCTCAGTATTTATTGCGACGTCACTAACATCCTATATAGTCTTCTTAAGCCCACTTTTTACTCCAACATGACTTTGTTAACATATGCCTACCAAAATTTCGTTACTAACGTAAACAAAAAAGGGGACAAATTAATTAATGCAGATTAGATTGCCCACTTTCAGGGGCCGAGCTTTGTGTCATGATGACAAGTTAATTTCCTGCTTACGAAATGTGGTGTAAGCCTTGAGGAAAGGACGTGTTTTTATGCCATATATGCACAGATCACCTATAACAGACATAAAATAAAGAGACTTTAAAATTTTTGAAGGCGTCAGTATTTCGAGCATGTTTTTATAACATAACATTAGCTCACAGCTATTTACATTCCAATTGTGGTAGTCAGAGGTACATCCATCATAAGATGAACTGAGGACCCACGTCTCACCAAGCTAGTAGTCACTGTGGTCCTGTGGTTGACCGGCTTTTCTCTCAAGTGGCAAGCGCTGGTCCGAACCCCCGTTTACCTGACTTTCACCAATGATTTGTTAATTTATCTGTGCAGTTTTCACAATCACAGTTGGCTCGTCTATTATAAACGGCGATACGTCGGTGCTCGTACTTAGAGTTAGAGTGTGATAGAGAGCATGATATTTCTTTCTCACTCTATCTAGTGTGTAGGTAATGCTTAATGATAATGCCGTTTAATAATTGTCATCTCCACCTATCACGTTGATCTTACAGAAAGCTTAGTGAGGTGTGGGTACTTAGTTAATATTGTGATGGATGTACCTCTAACCACCCTAATTGGGATATAGTCGTGAGCCTGTATGTTATGATGCTTTGAAGTTTTTGGAAGAGACACTGTTTTGAGCAAGATTTTATACGATTTTAAAAGTGTACGCATTGGAGTCTACTCGCCTGAACGGTAGAGTTTTTTTACATTTACAATTTTCGTTTAATAGTAATAAATAAAATCTCAGAACGAGTAGACGTCTGTATATAAAACAAAATGACGGGTTGTGACATACGATAGCAAACAAAATATGATGTCGCTATTAGTTATGTGGCGCTTTATGTAAGTGCAAATGAATCCACGATAAAAATCAAAAGAAAAGGGAAGTCCATTTTCACGTTTAAGTTACCATACCGGATTTTGTTTACGATGTGTTTGACGGTTGTCAAAACAGACATTTCTCGTGATTTACAGGTGGTCAGAAAGCAGTGGATGAGACTGGCACAGGACCAGAAAAAATGGCGTAAAAGGGAGAAGGCCTATACTCAGCAGTGGGTGGATACAGGCTAGGTAGGTAGATAGATATGCGCTCCATAGATATATGGTGTCTATTGATAGTAGTCTGTGCTAGCATTTTGCCTGCGGTCATAATGATACTAAGCTTTAACCTTACTTAATTTGCTGCTTGTTTGAGTTTCAGGTTGTATATAAAGTTCGCAAGGCATTTCATATCGTGTTCCAATTAACGTAACTTGTTACATAGAGACGGCTTGGAAACTGAGTTTTTAATAACATAAATGAGGACTTTAACTACTACTTTTTTCAATACGTACCTTTTTTGAAGAGTGTGCAATGTCTAGAGTTTATCGACAAACTAATAGTGAACACCTCTAAACGCGTTATTGTCATAAAAATACACATTGTCATTTTCTGGACATACCTAATTATATATGCATAAAATGACGCGTGTGGTTTTTAATAATGTAGTCGACTGACTATTAATTAAAATGTTCAGCCTCATTTTATATAATTATAAATGTAGGGTGGTAATGTTCAATAATATATACCTAGTGATATGTGACCAGCATGGCATGGTCTATCATGATAGAGGTGTGTCCTTAACCAAACCTTTTGTCGGTATTTACGATATTCAAGCAGCTGAATGCGTATTAGTTCCATACTTTCTGAATCATCCCTGAATGTTTTCGTTACGTTGTCACTAACATCCTGTATAGCTCGCACTTACGCGTTAGGCAGCACACGGTAAAAAAGAGATTTTTGTATGCAGTGTCCGGGCTGTATCTACATAGAAGGTAATAAACCTATGTAAACTTACGTTGTGTCTGAATCACACGAAAAGCTGTTGATGTTTCATATTGTCCTTTCGCTATCTATTTCTACTCGGCATTTCGAAGAAATGACGAAGAGAGGACGCGAAATGCAAAAGAATTTTCAACTTTACAATTCAGGACAACAAATACCTGTACACAATGTTGCAACAGCACATTTTTGTTTCAGCTTAATATTTCTTTCCATTACTTTCGGTTCGTGCAATTTTTTCAAGAGCGGAAATCTCGGATTACAACAAAGTAAAAAATAACTTTTCCCTGTTCACATTTTCTTAGCGTTTGTTTTCGCCAAATATCTGACAGAATCCTCTGTTTCAATACTGTTTTATTCTAAGTCGCCCCATAAAAATAGTTGCAAATCCTTGAAGTTCCGGAGTGTTGGCAAAATAGTCGACGGAGTATGTGATAGCTTAGTCGAAAGTTGTTCGAGTGGTGGGGCTATTTCGGCACCTTTCGATATCATTAGCTAAACCTAGACGAGGGCTTGCCATTTCGGTGGGCAAGTTTCGTAAGCGCTTCCCTCGCGCAAAGCGCATAAAGTCTGTTTCAGTGAGAAAGGCAACCCAATGCAGATATGCAAAATGGCTTGGCTGACTCGGCGACTCAGCAAGGCAAGGACAGGCAAATAGTTATCATCGGCCAAACACATCATCTGACCTCTCCTTCAGTCGTGTCGGTTTTCCGTTCCACTGAAGCAAGGAGGAGTAAGACGAGTCTGTGCGCCTGCGTTTTGCGCGAACGTCTGCGCACCTTAATATATCCTGCGTACCTGACCGTTTCATCGTCATCAGGTAGATCAGAACGTGATGTTTTCAAGTTAGTCTAGTTTCAGGATTCCATTTACATAATCTGAAGAGCTTATTTTTATGTGCCGCTGGTCGGTTTTTTACGTGACGTTAAATATACTCGTTAAAATATGCGTCAAACTTAATTACTGCTATCTTTCCATTAGGAGTTGCCTCTCTTTGACATGATCTAGTTCTCTCAGAGAACCATCTAATATACGGTTTGCGCCCACTTCGGGATCTTCAAGTATTGTGTCTGAAAATTATTAATGAATTATAGTCCATTGCGCAATCTTTCGTAGTGGCACACCCCGGAGACTTCATACAAAACACCTTACTTAACACAAACACATTGAAGTTATCGTACACGCGCATCTGTGTGTGACGTTTCACGCCCGTACAATTGAAGACTAGTATGACCGAGGTTGGGGGGGGGGGGGGGGGGGGGTCGTTTGAGTGGTTTGAGGTAAACTTAGCCCAGCCGCTGGTCGGGTGCGGAGAGTTGCCGTTCTAATACGTAGTTTAATATTCCTTATTCTATGGTAGCGGCTAAGATTAAGCGGCGAAGTAAAAAAGTGAGTATTTATTTATTCTGTTGCCCGTAACTTCGTCTATTTTACTCCTTTGACTTTCCAAAAGCGTTTTCAAGCGCTTTCGAATTCATTGCGGAATTAACTAATTATTGTTAATAAGTCAGAATCAGAATGATCTTGACATTCTTATATTATATATTATTATTAAAATATAACGTAAGGATTTAAGAATAGTCCCTTCAGTCCCAGCGGAGTCCACTTCCATAGTGTTCGCTATTTATTGTCGTCTCGGCCTCCGAATCGATAGCGTCGTCGCAAATGCACTGCTGAAAAACTTTCAACACTAAACAAGAAGGAAATTGAATACGATTTACGAACAGTTTATTCTCTACTGGCAAATTTTTTCGCTGATCCGATCCGAATCTAAATTTTAATTATATTTGACGTTTTTGATAAACACGGCTTATGAAAGAAAGCCTTGATTATCAAAGGTCGATGGGTTTAGAACACCACTGTTAAAAGTGGCGATAAGTTGTCTTTCAACGGCGCTCCGTCGTCCAGTGGTTGAGCATTTGGCTCACGATCCGGAGGTCCCGGGTTCGAATCCCCTAGGGGAAATATCACAAAAATTACTTTATCCCTAGTTTGGTTAGGACACTACAGGCTGATCACCTGATTGTCCGAAGCATGGATCAACTGATCCATGCTTCGGAAGGCACGATAAGCCGTTGGTCCCGGTTACTACTTACTGATGTAAGTAAGTCATTACATGAGTCATGTCAGGGGCTGTTGGCGGCTCAATAGTAACCCGAACACCAGGGTTGATGAGGTTGGTACTCCACCTCACAACCCACACGAGAGAAAAAATTGTCTTTAAACGACTTGTCACTGTTATCTGCCTAACTCAATAGAAATATGGATTACAAGCATGACGTCACGATTCATACGTAAGTTCTAAGACTGCATCGGGATTTGAAGAACAAATAAGTACTTAATTATTTTCGCACCAGACAGCAAACTTTTAAAAACAAAACAAAACAGAACATGTTTCTTCTCTGAAACACGTTGCAGTTGTAACTGAAACAAAACACGGTATCGTTAGTATGTGGCGCAGTTCTCTGTAGACGTAACGGAGCAAAGTGAATTAAATTTGGAGCGACGTTACAGAAACATTGTGGGTCTGCACTTCTGCACTTATCCAGATACGATGCAGACCGTGTCCATTGTTCTGCGGTGTCCGATGTCATTTTTGACGCTTATCACGTTTTTCTTGGGCTGTAAGGCCAATAACCGACTTCAGTACATCATCAGTCATCTGATACGGTTGACTTAGGTAAACAACTGTAACATGAGCATAACGCTAGCAGGAAATAGATATTTAATATGTATAGTTATATAGTTTGAAACGTTGATATAGTATATATACATATATAAAGTCCTCCTTGTCGTGTCCGACAACGGCGACCTCAGTCTCGGATGGACAGCTATTCTTCCTCCAATGTGACCGGGTTATCAGAACAAAGTTTGGCTTTGCCAGTCATATTCGAACGCACGAGAGAAGATACTGATTGATATAGTAAATAGTAGCCGGACCAATCATTCAGGAGCTATAAGAAACAAAAATTGCTCTTATTGAATTAACAATACTTATTGAATTACAATATCAGGCCTCATAAATCATCTAGAAAAGTTGTATGGGGCCTGATTATAACTAAATATTCCAATCTTTCGAAATATCGCATTTTTCCTAAAGTATAAAAGCATTGAAATATTACGCTTAATTGTATTTATATTGAATCGTATGTGGGATTGGAAACAGATAGAAGATTCAGATATAAAACCGATACGTGTTTCAAATATAAATGTTATACTTTTACTTTTATTAGTTGCATTCCCTTTTATAACTATAAAAAATCAAATAGAAAACCAATAGCGAATAGAAATCCAACTTTTCAGATTGAAATAATATATAAGTAATCTTTATCTGTCTGGCTACTCGTCTGTAAAATATATAAAAGTGAAATTATGAGACGTATGAAACTGAATATCATGTCATGTTTCTTTGTAAAAGTTTGGTAATAAAAACTTTTTCTTGATGACTAGCACTTTCCCGCGACCTTGTTCGCGTGGACGTTGGTTGTCGTGGCAAGGTTCCTGGGAAGTCCTTTTCGGTATTTATGACATTATAATATGCAACACTGCATGATGATCGGTTAAGGCAAACAAATAAGTTCATTTTCACATTTATATTACACTTCCTCGCAACCTGGCAAGTTTATGTTTCGTATAAAGAAGGATTACCAGAAAAAATATTAAATATGAGCATGAGGGTTTTTCTTTCTTAATAGTATTGTTCTAAATTCAAATTTAGTTGATCGTGTTTTGTTGAACAGAAATTCGGAAGTGTTTTAATTTTTGGACGCGAGGTACGATTTAAAAACATGTAAAAGTAACTTAGTAAAGGCAAGTCACAGCTTTTATATACCAAGGTATATCCTCGTAAGGCCCGGATTTCCAGACACAATAGTTAAACAATGGGATTTGGATTTTAAAAGGCATTTGGGCCTTACGAGCATATAAAAGCTGTGACTTGCCGTATCTAGATACTTAGTTCATACTTATCATTTATTTTAAGTTAGCGCCTGCAGGATTTCTGTTGGTAAAATAGGTCTACCTACTCAAACCGTAAACCTTCTAAAGCCTAGCAAATTGTATTGTAAATACGTTGTTTGTTATTTTGAAAGTCATAATAAAAGGTATCAATTACAAAGCTATCTACATTGTAATAAAAAAGTACAAAAAGCAGAAATACTGTCAATTTCCGACACGAACAATTAAAAATACACCATTTTTCGAATTCAGAATACAAATTGTTATAATTTTGTATTTAAAAAATGGCGTTCCCAAATTACATCCTCAAACATGCTACAAAAATTAAATGTAATTATAGTGTAACGTATAATTAGTGATAATTCCGAGTAATGGCTGCTGAATATTTTTTCATATGTCACGAATCACGCAGAAGTGAGGGTGTGATAAGCTATTTCCATGGATTTGGGTCGCCATTCGCGCGTCACGTCATAATCGGCGTATTACCAAAATGGCGGGTCATGACATGATAATGACAAATCAATTAAAAGCAAAAATATAATTGTGGTTAAAAAAAAAGAAAAAAGAAGAAGACAGAAGGTAGAGGTTACCCATGATATGGAATAAATGTGACACTTGGGAGGTATAATGTAGGTAGCATTAAGGTAACTAATGAATAGGGTATGTGACTGAATCACAGATAAAAAAAATGCTAATCTATAAATAGAAGCCAGTGCAAGACGATCAAAAATCAATCTCATTTTACTTTTCGACTTATGAATTAAGTAACAATCTTCTTCTTCTATCGTGTGGGTTGGGAGGTGGATTACCAACCCCATCAACCCTGGTGTCATGGTTACTCTGAGCCGCCAAAAGCCCCTGACATGACTCATGTAACGACTACTTGCTTACATCAGTAAGTAGTAACCGGGACTAACAGCTTAACGTGCCTTCCGAAGTACGGATCATCTTACTTTCGGACAATCAGGTGATCAGCCTGTAATATCCTAACCAAACTAGGGATGTTCCCACTATGGATTGCAATCCGGAAAAACGGATCCGGTAATCCGGCGGATCCGGCATCATTTAATGGTTACCGGATCCGGTACTAATATACCGGATCCGAAGACCGGATCCGGTGCTAGCAGTTTGAGGGAAAATAATATAGCTGTTGCATGAGTAGGTACTTTAAATGCGTTGTGCGTAGTGTTCATGCGTGCGAGTCGTTCGTCGCAATTTTTGCCATTCATTCATTCGACAGATTCATCAAATCATGATGGTATCTGTCATAATTTATAAATTCAAATTAAAATTCAAAAATATCTTTATTCAGTAGGTAACATAGTTACACTTTGAATCGTCAATTTTTACATAACGAACGTTTCATCCGCCTAAAACTACTGCAGCTTCTCACAACCTGTATAGCCGGGGAAAAGAAGCTGCAGGAGAAACCTCGGCACAGGGCCCTAGACGTTATTTAAAAAAATAAACATAAAATATTGGTATACAATTGAGTAATTTAGCTGCCTAATATCAGTTCTCAGACAGTTAATCCCATGCATTCATATCTTCTAAATAATCACTAACTTATAAAATAACCTTTTTGGTAAAGTTTTTGTTTAACTACTGTCTTAAAACAGTTGAAAGGCAAATTCTGAATGTCAATGGGAATCTTATTGTAAAAACGTATACATTGCCCCTTAAAAGATTTAGTAATCTTATGTAATCAACTGACTTCTAAATACCTAAGTCGATTTTATATATTTGTGATATTTTTTTATAAACTACCTAGATATAAGTGCAGTGACATTTGATTAACTCACTCATTTTGTACTAAAATGCGAAAAACATCTTGATTTAATCAATCCGGCCGGATCCGGTCGGACCCGGCTGGACTGAAAATGACGCCGGATTGCAATCCCTAGTTCCAACCGAGATTTGAACCCGGGACCCGGAAACATTGACTACGACCGTTGATCGCTTTTATTGGTGATGTCACAGGATGGTATTTCTAAAACAAACTCCATAGTAAATTTTCGTTTTGACGCTTCGTATAAAGTATATCATTTGACTAGGTTGTCAAGTAGCCTATTATCACATGGGTACCATAATAAAATTATGTACTAATTACGGTGTGAAGTTTTTAATAACACAGTTGGTCGAACCATTATAGACGGCGATACGGCTCATTACTTATCACGTTGGTCAAACAGAAAGCTCGGTGAGGTGTAAGTGGTAGTTCATCTAGGGATAGACGTCTGGCTACCCCAATTGGGATATAGCCGTGAGGTTATGTTATTACTTGTGTGCCAGCCATACTGCAATAGGCGCAAGTTATTCATAGTCATGACGATTCGGATGCAAACGCTCGTATAAAATACACATCGGCAGGGGAAAAACAGCATTTTGTCACGTCACAGCCGGCGGTGGTGGGGTCGGCGATTTAATTTGCATTTCATTAAACTGATGCGAATGACGTATGGCAGAACTCGACGTCTTGACGTATGGCAGAACTGGATGTCCGATATTCATGACGTCCTATAGGGCTAACATGCGCAACTTTTTATCGATTATGTCGTGTTTCGATTTGTGCTAACATATTAAACCAAATAAGTCGTTCTGTCAATATAAGTTCTAATAACATAATCAAGCACGCATGTTAGGGAAAAACAAACTTATCGATTTCGACAAAATTTATGAATCGATCGATAATTTTATCGCGTGCGTGTCAGCCCTGCTGGAATGATAAACGAAGTGTGACATTTAGCCACGTAGCTACCTGCGTCCTTAAGGCGATAAATGTAGGAGTAGGTAAGCAAGTAGGTACATAAGTAAATAGTTTTTTTTATAAACTTGACCAGGGCGGTTCAAAAGGCTACATCTCAGAAATTCATCTAAAAAAGCAATAGTGCTATTTGAAATTTGTTTGCATTGCGCACTTATTTTTATATACGCAAATGTCAAATTGGAATATTGCATTTTTTATATGAATTGCTGCGATGTGGCCGTTTTAACCCCCCAGATTGTATGTTCTTTATTTCAATGTAAGGAAATAGGGCCACAAAAAAAAGTAGTTTTGTTGTAGACCATACATGATTTCATGCTAGATAGTCTGTGTTATTTTTCTAAGTAAAACACTTTGTACAGTCAGTGCAGTGTTTGGTAGAGGAGAAAGTCTTACTTTAGCCCTTTGTATAGATTATATTAAGTAAAAAAAAAACCGTGATCCTATGCTAACAGTTCCAATCGTATTTGCAATATGCCATAAACATAAACTGCCTATATACGTCCCACTGCTCGGCACAGGCCTCCCCTCAATCAACCGGAGGGGGTATGGAGCATACTCCACCACGCTGCTCCACTGCGGGTTGGTGGAGGTGTTTTTACGGCTAATAGCCGGGACCAACGGCTTAACGTGCCCTCCGAAGCACGGAATCATGTTACTTTTTCGGACAATCAGGTGGTTCAAGCCTGAAAAGTCCTTACCAAACAAAGGATAGTCTCACAAAGCCATAAAACTTCACATATTTTCTTATTATCACCACGTGCAATGTACCAGTCCCTAATATGATAAACACAGATTCACTTGCAACTACAATAATCAGAACTCTATTACTGAACAAAATGGCCGATGATTTGTATCGTCCCAGTGCAGATGAAGGGAACAACAATGGGACTAAGAACGTGAAAGACCGCGGCATCGAGCACAGCGGGTAGCATAAGCGGAGCGGGACACGCGCTTATGCTTCATGGCCACCACCGATAAGGGTTCCTATTTTGAAAATTTAAAAATCCGAACCTAACCTAACCTTAATACTTATTCACTCAGTTCCCAAGAAATACGTTTTGGAGGTATGTAACCTAACCTGTATTGCACTGTTTTCCCTTTGCAGGTTGAATGGACAGATAGGCAGCCGCTTCGGACCCTGCGGACCCTGTGAAAAACGGGAGATAATGATGTTAATTATTATTCACCCAGGTGTTGGAAACATTAAAATATTAATCGACAATACTATTTGTAAGTAGTAAAATAAGTTTTTTTGTATGGTAATACTGCCCTACCGGAGCGTCACGAGACACGCATATTTTTTGTAACAATTATATAAAACTAAGAAAACCCCAATAAACAGTGAAATAAATCAAGGAGTTTAAGTTTTCATCACCGCCAGCACCACGCCACGACAGGAGACACCTCCACTTATAGTGCGGCATGGGCCGTACATTGGTCCTTCGAGAAGAAAAAATTTATCAGTGATACGTCGCTGCGTGGGAAAGGACAAAAGGAGCGCAAGATTTTACGTGAGTGCATCAAATTACAGCGATCCTGCGACTACGACATTGCAGCGAAAAGCATCTCTGTAACATTCGCATCGTTCCTGTGTGAAAATTTAACCCTTCAAGAAAGTTACAACGTGTCATCGTTAGTGTTCCGGCAGCGTCATCGGCAATATTCAACACTGAAACACTCTGAAACATCGTAATTACAACAAGACAAAAGTTACTTCAAGGAATTTAGTGCATGCATACTGCCTTTTTGAGTCGTTAATTACAACATAATACCTAAAGGTTAGTCATTATTTTGCATTGCATCCGCCATTGTATTTTTTCTACGTGTTTCGTCGTGTTCAACTGCTATCAATATCAAGGTCAACAAGATAAAATTTAATTTTTTGTGTGGTAACATTTTCAAAATTGTATCCGCCATATTTTTCTGAGTGCTTATCAAACTTCCCTCAATCACGTCAATCAAGTCAATATAATTTATTTGTGCAAGCAACATTAAAAAAAAAAAAACTTAAAAAATGGCAGATTATGCCACCTTAGTGAGTGCCAGAGGTTATGTGAAATCGTCTATAACGAGATTATATAATTTTGTGAAGTCTGATGCCTTTGATAAGGCTACGAAATCGATCCTTCTAGCCAAAAGGGAGCGACTTATTTCTGCGTTCAAGGATTACGAGGGCTACAACATGAAAATATTAACTACAAAACCGCAAGGCCCCGAGAGCGCGGAAGATGTCGGCGAGCAAGAAGATAAGTACGTCGAGATATTGGCTAGATTGAACGACGCCATTGCGGCTTTTGATAAAGAAGATGACCAACTCAAGACTAACAAAGAAGCTACACTACCTCTGGCCCAAATAAAACTGCCTAACGTGCAAATATGTACATTTACAGGGAAATATTGTGAGTATACGCCGTTCATAAACATTTTCAAATCAGTGATCCATAATAACCCCAACTTGGACAACGTCCAACGATTGTATTATTTAAGAAATTTTCTTAAAAACGAACCATTAGATCTCATTAAGAACTTACCCTTATCAGGAGAAAGTTACTCTGAGGCTTTGTCAATACTTACCGATAGGTACGAGAACAATACGCTCATCATGAATGATCATATTACGCAATTAATTGACCTGCCTAACATAAAGTCTTCTGCGACTAATATAAGGGACTTTGTTTCTCAAATAAAACAACATATAGCTGCATTAAAAAATCTAAATTCGAATGTAAGCAGTTGGGATCCTATTTTGTTGTGCATTCTTTTGCGTAAGATAGATACCTTTACAGCAAAGGCCTTTCAGATGGAGAGGGACGTGAAAAAACAGCCTACGTTGATAGAATTCCTAGAATACATGGAAAAGAGAGCCATGGCACTGGAAACTGTAGACGGAGCTCAACAACAGTCGCCGTCGCCGGGCTGCTCTGCAAGGGCACCCGCTCCAAAGCCGCTGAGTGTCTCACCATGTGCTGCGCAACCTCCTCCATGCCCATTCTGTAAGTATACTGGAAACGGTTCCCATAAGTTGTTTGCATGTCCGAAATTTAAATTGATACCTGTAAAAGAAAGAACAGCATTTGTTAATAAAAATAAATTATGTAAAGTGTGTTTGAATGCACACCAAGGCCGGTGTAGGTTTTTCTTCAGGTGTAATACCTGCAAAAAGGCTCACAGTACTCTATTACATGATGAAAGTTACACGAACGCCAACGTGCCGGAACAGGCTTCCCCTGTTGTCTTGATAGCTAAAAATAACCTTAATCAAACCTTACTTCCCACAGCACAGGTAAAACTGATGCGCAGTGACGGGACTGAACTACATATCAAGGCGCTGCTAGATACAGGGTCGCAAGTTTCTTTTGTTACTTCTCAGGTAGTACAGGAGCCGGGTCTCGAGCCAAAAGAGAGCAACATTGACATTGTTGGAATAACAAATGTCAACAACAAAGTAAAATACAGCATTTCCCTCGAAGTCCATTCTCTCACTTCGCAATTCAGGGTAGCTGTAAACTGCAGTGTGGTCGATAAAATTACATGTAAATTACCACAACGACAGTTCAAGAAGATTACTCTGCCCCCTGGTATTAGGTTGGCAGACGAGAGCTACAATAATCCTAGCGACATAGATATGCTAATGGGATGTGACGTATTTTTCCAGATCCTCCTGCCTAATCAAGAGCTGCAGAATGTGGACAGCGGCGCCGCTGCTTCCCCAGCTCCGTGCATCATCAGCACGCAATTTGGCCATATATTAGGAGGTACCATAACTAATACTCAAGTAAGTCATTCTCATTCACAAGAAAAAGTATCACTCTTATGCACTTCTTGTGACGAAAGCATCAGCAAAACAATGAAGCAGTTTTGGCAAACTGAGGATGTGCCTATAATATTTAATGAGGCTTCAACTGAAGCAGAGCTTTGTGAAGATAACTTCAAAGGCTCAGTACAGTTAAATAATAAGCAATTTCAAGTAGATTTGCCAATTAAGGTGCCTCTAGAGCAAGTCAATGACCATTTAGGCGATTCTTTCAATCTTGCCCTGAATCGGTTTGTCAACTTAGAAAAAAAACTTCATAAAAACAAAGAATTGTTTCAACAATATAAGCATTTCATAGATGAAATCATCGAGCTAGGACATGGACAGTATATAGACATTGGGCAATACGATTTTAAAAATGATCCTATTTACTTTTTACCTCATCATGGGGTCATTAATGAAAAGAGTAAATCAACAAAATTAAGGGTTGTTTTCGATGGGTCTATGTTGACCAATAAAAAGGTGTCATTAAATGACATATTGCTCAATGGCTCTGTTGTCCAGAACGATTTATTCGAAATACTTTTATTATTTCGACTTGGTACTCACATGTTTACCACGGATATAAAGAAAATGTTTCGGTGCATTGCTTTAAATCCTACTCATGCCTCATTACAGAACATCCTGTGGAGAGAGGATCCCAACCAGGAGATCAAATGCATTCAGCTGACCACCGTCACCTACGGTCTCAAAAGCTCCAGCTTCCTCGCGACGCGGTGCCTGTATGAGCTCGCAGATATGCATGAGGGGGAGCTACCTCTTGCTTCCTATATTTTAAAAAATTGTACATATGTTGATGACATATTGTATGCAAACTTTGATCTGAATACTACAATAGAAGCTAAAAATCAAGTAACACAATTGTTAGAAAGGGGTAGCTTTCACACACATAAATGGGCGTCCAATGTTCCTCAAATTCTGCAAAATATCCCAGAAAATGAGCAACAATTTGATAATATTGACTTTGAAAAAGATAATTTCAATTTAAAAACATTGGGCATTAACTATAATGTAAAAGATGACTGCTTTATCATAACCTGTCCCACAAAGTTCGGTGACAGGCCTGTAACTAAACGAGAAGTTCTCAGTTTCATATCAAAGTTTTATGATCCCCCTGGGTTTGTAGCCCCAATAATAATAACTGCAAAGAGCTTCATACAGACACTGTGGGCTGCGAATATCAGTTGGGATTCTCCCTTGACAGGTGATCTGAGGGAAAAATGGTTGTTGTTTGTTAAAAGCTTAGATAGCATGGCACCTATTACTTTGCAAAGAAATATAAATACTTCACATGCATCGTCAACACAGCTCATTGGGTTTGCTGATGCTTCCAGCACGACGGCTTACGGCTGCTGCATTTATTTGAGAGTGATACATGAAGGTAATGCACGCTTATACTTACTTTGCTCCAAGTCCCGTGTTAACCCGCTTAACAAGCCACTAACTGTGCCCCGACTGGAACTGAATGCTGTACTACTGCTGGCCAAGTTAATGGTAAAAGTACATAAAGCTATTAGCACAAAAATAACAGTGGATAATACTTACTTGTTTACTGACTCAAAAATAGTCCTAGCGTGGATTGGCACACAGATAACGCAGCTTAACGCTTATGTGGCAAACAGAGTCCAAGTTGTAGCACAGTTAACGGCCGGGTGGACTTGGCACTACGTCCCTACTCATGACAACCCTGCGGACTGCATCACGCGCGGCGTGACTCCCCAGGAGCTTGCGGGCAACACCTTGTGGTGGCGCGGCCCTACATTCCTGCGAAATCATGAGTATAGGTTTGATGAAAGGTTATTTTTAGCTATCAAGACAACAGGGGAAGCCTGTTCCGGCACGTTGGCGTTCGTGTAACTTTCATCATGTAATAGAGTACTGTGAGCCTTTTTGCAGGTATTACACCTGAAGAAAAACCTACACCGGCCTTGGTGTGCATTCAAACACACTTTACATAATTTATTTTTATTAACAAATGCTGTTCTTTCTTTTACAGGTATCAATTTAAATTTCGGACATGCAAACAACTTATGGGAACCGTTTCCAGTATACTTACAGAATGGGCATGGAGGAGGTGGTCCTTCGAGCCGGATCTGAACCAGCGACCTATGGATAATGAAATATTGACTTACCTGTTAATACTTTACCTGAAATGAAAGTGTCATCTTCAAAAGTTGAAACTACAGTTTCCAGCTCCATCGCTCTCTCGGCAGCACTAGGCTCTCCTGACATATTTGATAAATATTCAAATGTTCAAAAAATGACTAGAATATTCGCATATGTTTGGCGTTTCTATAAAAATTGTAAAACAAAAGATAACAATAAAAGAATTAAAAATAACTTCTTAACAAGCAGCGAAATAAAAAATTCATTGTTATTAATTATAAAACATGAACAAAATAAATATTTTTCTAAGGAAATAAATTCATTAAAAAATAATACAAAATTAAATGATAATTCATTAAAAATGTTACATCCCTTTCTGGATGAAAATGGCATGGTCAGAGTTGGTGGGCGACTCCACAATTCTGCTCTTCCCTATGCACAAAGGCATCCCGTCATTCTGCCTAAACAATCGCGTATAACTGATATGATCATTCATGGTGAGCACTTACGGTTACTGCACGCAGGCCCTAAGCTTTTACTATCAGTACTTAATGAGAGATATTGGTTAATAAATGGTTTAAGACATGTTAAAAAGATTGTTTACAAATGTAATGTATGTTTCAGATTGAAAGCTGAGGCTTCAAAGCAGATGATGGGTTCCTTGCCGTCTGATAGGGTTACCCAGGCTCTTCCATTTGATCGGGTTGGCATAGACTATGCCGGACCGTTCAACATTAAACAATCCAGGATAAGACGACCTGTGATATCAAAAGGTTATTTTTGCCTATTTGTTTGTTTCACAACGAAAGCGGTTCATTTAGAAGTCGTGTCAGACATGACAACCGCATCATTTCTTGCCTGCTTCAAACGTTTTGTTTCGCGGAGGGGTCTCCCCCATGACGTTTACTGTGATAACGCAAGTAATTTCAAGGGGGCAAGGAACCAATTAACTGACTTATATAACTTAGTCAACTCTCAGAGCCACCAGGCACAGGTCAATAATTATGCTATTCAAAACAATGTTCGCTTTCATTTTATACCGAGCTATTCGCCTGTGTTCGGGGGGCTCTGGGAGGCGGCTGTAAAAAGTACTAAGCATCACTTAAGACGTACCGTTCAAAACGTTGTACTTACCTATGAGGAGATGTGTACTGTTCTCGCGCAGATAGAGGCGATATTAAATTCCAGACCTCTGGTACCTCTATCAAGTAATAGTGACGATTTTTCATACCTCACGCCTGGTCATTTCTTAACTGGCAGGGCGCTCGTTTCGTATCCTGAACGTGACCTAACTAATGTTCCTATTTCAAGGATAAGATTATGGAATGTCACTAATAAAATAGTCCAATCATTCTGGAGCACGTGGAGTAAATATTACTTAAATAATTTACAAAACCGACCTAAATGGCGTGACGAGTGCCGGAATATAAAAGTTGGCGATTTAGTTTTGCTGCGTGATGACGGTACACCTCCCCTCACATGGCCTATGGGTCGCATAACTAAAGTCTTTCCAGGTAAAGACGATAAAGTAAGAGCGTTTGAAGTGATGACTTCAAATAAGCATAAACATGTAAGGTCTATTACAAAAGTTTGTTTATTTCCTATAAACGACAAGTGATAAGTTTCACATAGTTCGTAGGCCATCTTAGGATGTGCAGTTAGTGTTATAATTAACCTAATTTGTGATGCCAAGAACAAAACTAGCTATAAGCAAATAATTTTAAAATAATATTAAGTTTATAAGTTGCATAAAACTTTAAAATACTTACCTCATACTTACTTATTGATGTACTCATAAGTTGGTCATTCATAAAAAGGTACTTTGTGTAGGTGCTTTCACTTCATGTAGTAGGTACCTAAATTCTTATTTTTAAATGTAAAATTGTTTATCTGTATAAGTAACTAAGAGTTATTTTTCTTTAACCAAAATTTATTTAGCACTCACAGTGTTATGTTAACTAATATGGATATCTTTTGAAATGTTAGTGGTTACCTTTTATGGCTATGAGGATATAAACAGCTAATGTTATATAATCTTAATAAATAGTTTATGATTATAAGCAGCTATTGTCTTATGGCTAAATTGTCACTTAATTTTCTGCATTTAAAATGTATGTAACTTCAGTTATTATTACCGGTGGCCACAATTTTTCTGTTTTATTCGCGGCCCCCAATATGTTGGAAACATTAAAATATTAATCGACAATACTATTTGTAAGTAGTAAAATAAGTTTTTTTGTATGGTAATACTGCCCTACCGGAGCGTCACGAGACACGCATATTTTTTGTAACAATTATATAAAACTAAGAAAACCCCAATAAATAGTGAAATAAATCAAGGAGTTTAAGTTTTCATCACCGCCAGCACCACGCCACGACAGGAGACACCTCCACTTATAGTGCGGCATGGGCCGTACACAGGCACATTTTATATAGATAATTCGTATGACATGAGTGACGCACAATCGAAAATAGGAAGAGTTTAAAAAGCCGAACAACATTGTTTGATATAATATACCGGGTGTTAGTGACATCGTAACGAATACTGAAAGGGATGATTCAGACCATGATTCTGAGTTAATATCTAGTGGAATTTTCCGTCGCAAAATTCATGAAATTTTGAGTTTTGTTTTTAATTATTTTCAATTCCATATTGTGCTTTTAGCTGCATAGAACCCAAATTTCAATAAAAAAAACAATAATGACAAATTATCGAAAATTTTCGATGTAATGGAGACAACAGCTGCTCGAACGGGTCAACGGCCACACGCACCGCGCCGCGCGCCCCGCTCCGCACGCCCCGCTCCGCGCGCCCCGCGCCGCACGCCGGCGGCGCGGCGGCGGCGCGGCGGCGGCGCGGCCTACAAAGTAGGCACTACGAACCGATCCTATTTCTTTCTCTGTCTATCGTAAATTATAAATTTATTTTATTCTTATTCTTAAATGGACGGATAATCAACAGGCATAAAATTTATGGAATACACGTCAATTTTAAGCAGAAATCTAAAACAACCGACAGAATTAAGTTACCAGCGAGATACCTTTTTGATTCGACCGGGTTATTCATTCATTTACTCATAGGAATCAGGGCCATTATCTACCTAAAACAGTTGAAACAGTAAATAATTGTATTCTTTGTTGTCATTAGAATAACTAACAACCAACTAACACAACCACCACAGATTAGGTAATTAGTTACCTACTATGTCAACCATCCACCAACTTAGTATGTAAGTACCTACGCAAAACCTCGCTACACAAAAATCGAAAATAAATAAATCTTTTAGATCAATACCCATTATTGTTACAAAGCAAGACCTATCGGTACTATCGCTAGTATCGATCTAAATGTACTATCACTACTTTCGATAGTTTAGACAATTTTCAAGTTCAACAATTGATAATCTACCTATCGATAGTTCGGCAACTCCGCCGCGTAGGCAATGTCGGCATGTTCAAAGAAAAAACTTGTCCGAGTGGAGTGATCTTATTTTTCTTGTTACATGTTGGTACCGTACCGAGGTACTAAGTACTAAGTTATTCGTAGTTTTAAATCTCATTGTTAAATCATCAGTAAAGAACTAATTAAACCTATCCTGTTCTGTGTACAATATTCATGTAACGGCTACGTGCTTACATAAGTACCTAGTAGACGGGAGCAACGACTTAACGTACCTTCCGAAGCACGGATCATTTTACTTTCGGACAATCAGGTGATCAGCCTGTAACGTCCCAACCAAAGGCCTTATAAACAGATTTTTGTGATATGTCCCCACCGGAATACGAACCCGGACCCTCCGCATCCCATCGCTCAACCACTGGACCACATAGGCCAAGAAGGTTCTAAGACATAATTAAAGGATCCTGGGACGCAAGACCTCCAAGTTAGGGCTTGTTTGATCTGTCTTGATGGATACTCGGACGTGAATAGCCTCACGGATCAAGGGCAACGCGCGCCAATAAAGTAGGCATTACGAACAGATACTAGGTATTTCTTTGAGTTGATAGGTATCAAGTGAAGTTTCCTGTCGCCAAATTCATAAAAATAATAGATTTTTTTCAGTCCCATATTGTGTTTTAAGCTGCATAGAACGCACATTTAAAATAAACAAATAAAAATTACTAATTATTAAATTTTATCAATGTCATCAATAATAATAATAACGTATATCTACAACTTCAGCTATGCGCAGGTGAATAGCCGGCGCACGGGTCAAGGGCAACGCTCGCCAATAAAGTAGGCATACGAACAGATACTATTTCTTTCTCTGTCACTTGCACCATAAACATACTTCTCTCTCTCTCTCTAGTCGTCGGCTCGACGCGGCCGCGGCCGGTGCGTCGTCGGCGCCCTTAGTCGGCGCCTTTGATGCTTTGCGCTAACGCCGCCGCGCGCGCTTCCGCTCAGTCGAATACTAAGCTTGACCCGAATCGCGTGATGTTTTTCGAGGATATTTTTTTCGTGTTTGTGAGTGTTTGTTTCATTCTGTAAATGAGTAGTGTCGACTATGATGATAGATCATAGACCATTTACTGCGCAAAAGTATGGAAGATTGTTGATGTTTATTAAAGAGCAAGGTGTTGTGTTTGTGAGTGCGTGTGATACCTACCTACCGCGGAGGAAACGCGATGTTGCATACCTACGTGACGTGACATGTTCTAGGGTACCTACCTAGGTACTTCATCCGAAGGAATAACAATTAAGGTAAGGCAAGAGTAGGGTTTTTATTGTTAATAAGTTAGGAACGTTTTAATAACTGGTAGGTAGGTACCGTGCGTGAAAAATCGTGGCAGTAGGTGTTCTACTTCAACAAACAACATTTTTAAACGTTGAACCACTACTAAGCATCTAAATACAAGAGAATGAAAACTCCTACCTAGATATCAACATCGTATCTCACACGCGTAACGTAGCCGCGCGTAAGTTTAGCGTCTGTGTGGCGCGTTGTTCGACTTACATTGCGGCACAGTAAAAATTGAAAATCTTAATTAAACATTTGCGACAAGAAAAACACCCACCATCGTTTTTAGTACAATAAAATAGGCGTTCCATTTTTTTTTTCGTTACGATGTCACTAACACCCTGTATATTAATCCGAAATAAAAATAAATTAATCCGAAAGAGATAGATTTAACTTTACCAGTTTTCCCGCCCCGCTGTCCGCTCTTGTCGCGGCCTCGTCCCAAGAAACAGAGTGCTTGAAGACAGTTCTTTGTTGGCAACTGTAATACGAAGGTAATACGTTTTATGACAAATTGGAGCCTCTACCAGCCAAGACAGGATGTAGGGACTGCCCGCTCAGGTACACTGCATTGGATTTAGATGTCCTATTTTGTAGGATTTAGAAATATTGTAAAGGAAATGGAAGTGCGTTATTATCTTGGAATAAAAATGGTGCGATAATAGAAGATATTATGTAATGCGGTTATCTGGAGCTATAATAGATATATGTGGATCTGATAGATTGGGAAAAAGTGGTGCAAAATTCAGGAGGCCTACCCAGCAGTGGAATGATACAGTGCAGTGAAAACCTTTCTTTTTTGAACAAGCTTTTCTTAAATATCTCCCCAACACAGCACAATGATTCTAAACGTATCTAAATCCGATCCGACGTTGCTTGTAGGTATATATCTATATCTACTAATACCACTCAAACTGTCGATGAGGGTACTCGGTAATAATTAGTCTGGGCGAACCTATATAGGTCCCAAATAGGGTCTAGAATTAATTCGTACCTAACGACCACCACAGACACATTAGTTTAATTGTACCTATTGCCTATTCGGACAAGATTATCTTCTATCTAAATGTTTGTTTGTTTTCTATTGTATCCGATGTCTAAAGTAAGTTGTTGAGAATAGTTTTGTTGGTTTAGGAAATAATTCACTTACCTAGATTGTTTTCTTTTTATCAAAAAACAAAATATCCATCATTGTTTAGTTCATCCTGCGATGGATGTACGTCTGACTACCCCAATTAGGATATAGTCATGGGCTTATTTTATGTATAAAAAACTATTACAGCCCTGTGAAGAACCCTTATCGCAGTATCACGGGTTCGAATCTCGGCTCCGAATTCGGTTTTACGATTTCGAGCTCATTTTTGGATCATAGATAATTCTTATTACGTGGGTTCAATCGCTACATGGAATATAAACAGACATAGCTAGCGAGGAGTGTCTGTGTGTAATGTGTACCAGTGTACTTCTGGTGAGTAGCGAATCTGGTTAGTAGAGAATCTGGTGAGTTGCGAATCTGGTGAATTGAGAATCCGGTAAACTGCTTCGAAAGGGTACCTCTACCTCTTCGGATACAGGCGTGATCCTCTTTTGCTTCTTCTAATCCTTTTATCCCCTGTTGGGATGTAGGGATCGAATAACGGATTTCCACTCCTCGCGATCTTTCGAAAATTGCTGCTTCCATCTACACAGTTGCTGGTCCAGAGGTATCAATATCTTCCCAGACTGGTCTTTGATGGGTTTTTCGGTATTGGGTTTGTTGCACAGTTCTTTTGCCGCCCTGTATACATCCCTCGTATTCCCAACCAAAGCAGAAGACTCTGCAGTCTCTGCGATGCTATCAGCCTAAATTCGCTTGTCAATCTTAAGGCTTCGCTTGATATTAGTCTCGCACTAGAAGCAAGATAAGCTAGTTTTTCCTTCTCATCAGGCGTGGTACTATTTTATGTTACTTTTTTAAGTTTTTTATTTATTTATTTCTTTGTACACAATGAAACAGACACAAGAAACATACAAAAAAAACAGTCTTTCAGTAAAAAATAAATAAAAAATATAGTAATATAAACTCAATGTCTAGTTCCCACCGCGCTAAGCAGAGATTATGGAATTCCATTCGCTTCGATACTGACACGCTTCTCTTCCTTCCTCCACATTCATTCATTAAAGTTTTATGAAGGGCATGCAATTGATTACAGGTGGTTCAGCTTTTTGGGTATTACCTGTTCTATAAAATCCGGAATTTTTCCGGCTTCTAATCTTAATCGAAGTTACTATTTTGCTTTTATACAAATTGGTAGATCTTATTTAGATGTACGAAAAAGGGAAAAAAGTTAATAAAGAAGGTTTTCTTGGAAACTAAATTCATTCCGTTTCCGGATTGCCGCTTAACTCAGTAAGTAATTTTAAATATTGAAAACAGCTTTAATTCCGGCTTTCAGAGAACACTTTAATCTTGTTTTGGAATTTAAAATATTTATCTTTTTTTTTAAATTTAGTTCTGTCCATTAAAGTATATTTGATTTGATTTTGAATATATTTAATATCCTGTGACACTTTGTTAATAATGGTGCTGATTAAAGTAAGCATATTCGACTTTAAAATCAACTGAACTTTATTTATTGTAGAAGATAAAATAATATGTAGGTATGTATGTTTTATTGTTGTACACAGTAGTGTAGTAGTAGTTGTAAGTGCTATAGTAGTATATGGTGTTGGAGGAGGATGGAAAGAATAAGTTAGACATAAAGTGTATTTGTATTTTATTGTATTGTAAAGGGTTACAAATGAGGAAGTGCTAGTAAGAGTAAGGGAAAAAGACAAATACTAAGAATTATTGAGGACAGAAGAGGCAAGATAATTGGACACCTAATAAGACACGACGAATTTATTAAAAACATCAAAGAAGGAAAACTAGAAGGAGAGAGAGAAAGGGAAGACCAAAAAGAGCTTACACGGAACAGATTACAGAAAAGGTCAATGTCGTGTCTTACGCAGGCATAAAAAACCCTTTCAAAATTGTGTATTGGCAAATAACCCATCAGAATTACGACGACAGCACACATCAAGCAGGTTGAATATCACTGGGATGCTTATTTTATTCACCGGGGTTATTCATTCATTCGTCTTAAAAATACCTATTGTCAATCACCCGTCCTTTTTCTTTTTGGCGGATAAGAAAATGACGGGTATAGCTTAAGATAAAATTAGGTGTCTGCAGATATCGGGGTAATTTTTAAGATAACGAAGGGTAATGATTCTTAGTATTTAATTAGTTGACAAATATATAGTGAAAATTATACAGTGTTTTTACTGACTTTAGAATCCTGTGTACATAAAAAAATCTGTATTACGTAACAAAATGTTCGTGAGAAAATAATAATGTAATAAAAAAAAGTATAATTTGATTTCATTTGATTTAAGGTAGGTACATAATTTAAGAGAAGTGTGTCAGGATCGAAGCAAATGGAATTCTATAGTCTCTGCTTACCCCGGTGGGAAATAGGCGTGAGTTTATGTATGTATGTACATAATTTAAGAAAGTCATTGACCGGAGTCTGAATGTATAATATAGAAAAAAATTGCCCATCCCAAGTAATTCTATTGAAATTTCCTTCAAGAGAAAAGGTTGTTGAACTTACCTTTTCCTGTCGTTTGAAATAAATTTATCTTACACCATAGCTATTGACGAGATAAAGAGTAGAATCCTTCGGCAAGTTAGCAAAGTGTTAACTTTCTACCAGTTATAGTTTTTAATCATCAGAACAGGCATTAAAGTACTATTTAATTACCCGAGTGCAGCGAAGATGAAAGTGAGTTATGTGTTTGATCGCTATGTATGTAGTTTTTTTTAAAAGAACGTCTAGCGCTCTGTTCTGAGGTTTTTTCTTGCAGCTTCTTTTCCCTGGCTATTTAATTACTAATCTGTGATATCCCTTTTTTAACAGATTATCAGATTAGTAATTAAATATTAAAAGGTAACAAGAAGTTATATAGAAAATGTGTCCACAAAGGGATACTGTCCTTTCCAACATGGTGGACTGTTTATAATAGGCGATGGATTGGTAACATGTTAGCTACCGAATATAGATAATTATAATGGCTCGATTCCTGCCCAATCATCCGTCCCTTTCGTTTTCGGCGGGTATGAGAATGACAGGTATAATAAAATAAAATTAGATGGTGTCTACAGGAATCAGCACCAATAATAGAACTTGAATACAAAGTGCGGCGATGATTTATAGCAGTCGAGATAAGTACAGATATGCGTGTATATTATATAGATATAATATTATATATTAACATTATATACAGATGGTCCGCAGTTTTTTTTGACGTGACTCACTTGTAGATTTGCCGCAAATGGCATTAGCCACTTGGCCGGACAAAGGGGAGCGCCGAGTGCTCTCCCCCGGTGATGAAAACACGTGCATAATATTAATATTTACAAAGGCTGACGAAAGCAGCCAAAAACCCGACGCACAAAAACAAAGCGCAAATGAAAGAATTTAATAACATCCAAATCTAGTAAAAACCGTACTACGTAAAACCTACCGGCCGTTTGCAAATGCACACAGGTTTCCATTCGCAATATGATTTCATTCGATGAATGACTGAGTAGCAATTAGATTGAGCAAACACATGCAACCACTCGGTTGGAACAATATGAGATGGGTGCAACAAAGGCGTACCTAGTTGGCGGTATTGGAATCGTGGCTATTGAAATCGTCAATATACATAGATGTTAGCTAGCCTCTGTGGGGGAAATTGACCATTCTTTTGTTTCATTTAACCACGGAATGAAAGAAGGTCCGAAAGGTCCTAACGCGCATTTTGTTTGAGAACGCTGTCGCCGGTTCAACCTCTCTTTTACTACTACTCCTGCACCTGCAGGTAACTATGATAGCTCTACTCCTTCTGAAATTCCATAGTAATTTTACCGCAAGTAATTTTACAGCAATGTAGATTTCATCATTATTTTTCGTAAGATACTGCATGCAAAAGTATTTTTTTGGTAAACAGTCGACCAAGCTAAAACAAAAGAATGACCAATTAACCGGAATAAGCACTAAATCATCAATGTCACCATCAGAAATCAAGCCAGACCTCCAGATCTTGAGCAATGCTCTAACAGCTAGACTATGGTTACTGTTTGAGGCGGAAGATCTCGATACAGTTATAACGAAAAATGTAAACGTATTTGGGTCTACATTATATCATGATACAAAATTATCTGTGTAGAGAATATTCAGATTATAAGAAATTATAAGCACATACCGACGAAAAAAGTTTGTAATTCATTAGGTCTTATCGAGTCTGCTTCAACACAAAAAAGAGTACTTTTCAGAGTTCATAGTAATGAGCTTGACTGGTCAAATAGAAATAAATAGCAGAGGAATAATTTAAACAGTGTTGGATATATCCTCTATTATATATATTGTTGACCTTCATAAAGCCTGGTCCCCATTTGTTTAGCCATACGCCATTAAGTACTTGTAGTAAAATGTAATTGAAACCGTCTGCGAGAAGACAGATAATGTATGCGTAATAAACATGAGAATTTTGAAGTACGTAAAGTGAAGTTATCTAGAGCGTTCTAGAACGTCTAAATCAAGAAAGCCTGGAGACAACATTAAGATTATGCAAAGGTGTTTGGCTAAAGTATTTTTCCCGGTCTACCGTCAATATTTCTCGAAGCTACTTAGAGGTGTTTACCCGCGCGACGTTATGCTTGAGCCGACAATACGCTTCTTTCCCTGCCACGGAACTGTTTTGGACAGAGGATCTGTAGAGTCGCTGTATAGGTGATATGTTTATTTTTTAACATTATTATTTGGGTGATGGGCTGGTAACCTGTCACTGATAAAGCGTTGTTCAACATTTTTCTTTCTTTTTTGGTGTGACTCATTGAAGTTTCGCATATGGCTTTAAATCATTTGACTTCAATAGGAATAAAAAACATATCTACCAGTAGTTTTCATGTAATTTCAACTGTATCTACTCTGGCCTAGGATAGGAGTCGTATCTGTTTGTCTCGATTTGCTAATGAAAAGGTACTTACTTATAGGTAAGTATTTTTAATATTTTTTAGCAGGTGGGTAAACTTCTCTCGATACTAAGTATAATATGTAAATATAGGTGTCAGCGATTCTGTTTGTGTGAATGTCTTGTGAATGCCCGATACCAAGTGGCTGGCAGTTGCCTTTTAATAACTTACAACTTTGCCCATTCTTATAGAGACCACGCGCATGATTCTATATACATAAATAGCCTATATACGTCCCACTGCGGGGCTCAGGCCTCCCCTCAATCAACCGGAGAGGGTACGGAGCATATTCCACCACGCTGCTCCACTGCGGGTTGGTGGAGGTGTTTTTATGGCTAATAGCCAGGACCAACGGCTTAACGTGGCCTCCGAAGCATAAAATCGTCTTACTTTTTCAGACAATCAGGTGATTTAAGCCTGGAAAGTCCTTACCAAACAAAGAACAATCTCACAAAGTGATTCCGACAATGTCCCCATCGGGAATCGAACCCGGACCTCCACATCGTGAGCCTAACGCGGTTAGAGTTACGATTTAAGGTTAGAGGTAAGTGGGTAGAACCACTAGACCACGGAGGCTGTGTGGAGGATTCTATATAGATATTGGATAAACTTTCGTAATGTACATCGACTCCACAGATTTCCCTGTCACAGTTTCCATTTGCCAGTCCCGTGTTATCTTTATCCTCATAGTACAGTTTAATTTAATATGCGCCGTTACGGAGTGGGTTTAGGTACTGAACAAAGTATCTTCCCGGTTAACTTGTTACAAAGCCTATCTAGTAAGAATTTCTGATAGCCGATCCAGTTTGTAGGCAATTAGGCCTCTAATACGATCTTGTAAGTTCTTCGATAGTGGTTGTTACTTTAAACGGGTACTATCGTATATGGAGCGGGATTTAAACTGTCTCAGGATATCAAAATGTTGTACCGAGGATTTTGAAAATAATTGTTGTTATAAGCATTAAAGTAAAATGATACATTTTTATAGGATACACTTCGGTGAGTGTGTGCTGGAACTTCACGAGTTAATTCCACCCATACGGACAACTAGACGTCAGCAGGCATTTCATCCTTATATTGTGGATATACCACCAAAAGAAAGAAAGAAAAAATATTTATTCATACTTATTGTTTTAACATATTAAAACAAAATAATACAATTATGAATGTATGCCGATACGGTTCCACCTCAGCATAATGCCATAGCCTAGACTATGACACTGGTTTTCAGTTGAAACCGGTAAGATAATTAGTTAACACATTAAAGTAAAAATGGACACGAAGCTAAACAAACAATCTAATCCAATATAAACGTTTTGCCTCTTCCATTTCGATGCGAACGGCAAAGGACTGCAACTGTCTGCCGTTGTCTGTTTTTCCAACTCGTTATAATCTGGAAGTCTTCAAGGCTAGAGCAAATAGGCATTGGTGCTAATTCCTGTAAATACCATCTAATTTTATTTTAAGTTATATCTGTCATTTTCTTATCCGCCGAAAAGGAAAGGGACGGGTAATCGACAAGCATAAAATTTATGGAACACGCGTCAATTTTAAGCACAAATCTAAACCAACCGTCTAAAAATTTTACATCAGTCAATAACCCGACACAGTTAAGTGGACAGCACGTCAAACGGATTGCATACCAGCGACGTACCTTTTTGATTCGCCCGGGTTATTCATTCATTTACTCATTCTTCCTAAAATTAAAAGCTGTGAATCAACCGTCCCTTTCCTTTTCGACGGATATGAAAATGACGGATATAACTTAAAATAAAATTAGACGGTGTCTGCAGGAATCGGGGCCATTTGCTAGGTAAGCGTGATTTACTGTCGACCGCATCGTCTCTTACCAAGACAAAATATCTTCCCAGCTGGACTGTGAGTAAAGAAAATACGCGATGAAATGAGCGGTTTATCATACGGGGCATGTCGTGAATGTCGATGACTATATTCAATCAATCAATCAATAATACTTTATTGCACAACAACATAATACAAAGGACATAAACATACGAATAAAACATTAGCACAATAGGCGGCCTTATTGCTAAACAGCAATTTCTGCCAGGCAACCTTAGGGTGAAAGAATAGTATATAGTAGTAGTAGTGTAGTAGTAGTAGTACAGTATATTATTATTATTAGCCTGTGTAATCCCACTGCTGGGCAAAGGCCTCCCCCTCGTCTGTCCAAGTATCCCGGTTCTGTGGTTCTGTGTGTCGATTACTAATAAGTTTATTTCCCCGTCTAAATAATAGTAGTTGTAAGGTCAATGACCTCATCAACGCAGGTGAAAAGGTTTACTACTGAGCCGCCTAAGGCCCCTGGCATGGCTCATGCAACGACTACTTACTTACTTACCAACGCACGGATCATTTTACTTTCATACAATCGAATGATTAGTCTAATGTCCTAACCCAACTAAATATCACAAAGTGATTTTTGTAAAATGTATTCACCAGGATTCGAACCCGGGACTTGCTGCTGGTTAAGAGCCCATCGCTCAACCACTGGTATAGTCATAGTCCATTTATTATATATTTTTATACATTCTTTATCGAAGGTTGTCTGGAAGAGATCGCTTTTGGGATAAGGTCACCTTTGCCCACTTTTTGTTTCTTTTTTGTACCTGTTCTGTGTTTGTGTGTGCAATAATGTATACATGTGTTTATTAATTCATTCATTCACGAATACTGGGCAAAGTACGCAATTTGGAGGCTGTTCTATTCTGCAGTACCTATATTTGAGTACCATAGAACTTTGATGATTTCAACTCGTGCTCACAAACCCTTATATTTGATCACTTTAATTGGTTCGCCTCTTGGCATCCTGTTTAATGAATAAGAAATGATATCCCGACTCGACGCGTGTACGAATGCACACAAGTAATTACGTCGACTTGTTAGTAATGTAAACAAAATTCCATTAATTTGCGTCTGCGTTGATGGCAGAACATTAGAGGAGGGGTGTAAAATAAAACAAGTGAATGCAGCTGTTGTTAATGAGGATAGCTCTTGGACTATGATGGCGTTTTACGTTTAAAGTCAGTGTTATGTGTTGCAAGGCAAAATGGTCTAAGGAGAAATGAATTTCAAAGGTACGTATTTAGGTAGTCACATATGTAAAATGACATTTCGTTGTCTTATAGTGCAAACTACGTAAGCACCTATTTGAAAATCCACATTTTGGAGGGTTAAAAAGGCCACATGGAAGCAATTCATCTAAACAAGCAATATTGTAATTTGAAAATTGCGCAAGTAATAGTAAGTAGGTACGCAAAGCACACAAATGTTGGCAGTTTAGCAATATTGCTTTTTAAAATGAATTGCTTAATGTGATTTTCTTCATCAAAACCTCAATTTTATTCAATTAATTTCTGATGAAAATTGAGTCTAAAATTTTTTACCTTTTTGAGATTTTGATTCACTTTCTCTGTAATGTTATACTGTTGTACAACATTCAACATTTTGTTAATAATTGTACAAGGAATATAAACCGCTGTTATAGCGCGCAACTGTGTCTTTTATGGTAAGTTAAGTTTGCTTTTATTGCTCTGTATGAGGTTGGTATCTTCGACCATGAATGTCAAATCGCCCTGAGCACTAACGGAGAAGTAGCATCGGCTTGGAACATAAAATTATTGCTAACTGTGGATAAAACGATCGAAACGTGCAAGCTCTGGAAATTATTATAACATTGTTTCAAATAAAGAATCTGGGGGGTTTAAATGGCCACATCGATGCAATCCATCTAAGAAAACAATATTGTGGCCATTTTAAACCCCATGATCAACAATGTTATGATTTTAAGCAGTCAGTCATTGGATGGGTGACCAATTAGTAGATTTCATTTACTGGTCGCAACTATTTAAATAGCTATAATAGTCGGCTTCCAGCCGACGGCCATACATTGAAAAACTAGCAAATATACTGGCTACTGGCATATATTAAAGAATACACATAGAACGGTAACTTTCCTCCCCGCACCAATTCATATCGGACGTAGAGCTGGGTTTACCTCACCCCCTCTGGGTTTTACTTTAGTCGAAATGGCCGTAAGCCGCTAAGGAGTAGAGGGAGCGTCAATCAATCAATCAATAATACTTTATTGCACAACGACATATACAAAGGTCATAAACATACGAATAAAAACATAAGCACAATATTGCTATATGCCTTATTGCTATACAGCAATTTCTGCCAGGCAACCTTAGGGTGAAAGAAGTCATGAGCGGCATGTGTGTAATGGCAATGAAATTTTTGTATAGAGTGTCCGCGGTGTGCTATTAGCCCAAACACCTCCAACAACAAACTGTAGATTTGTCTTATAGGAAAGTAGCCTATTGGCGATGTTTCAAGTCGTCATTATTCTAAAATAGTCCTATTGAACATTCAAGTAAGTACTTAAGCACAAGATTTAGCCCTCCGAATGGCAACTTATCCAATTGATAATTCATTAGCCTGCAAAGTTTCAATAGTTGGACTGGATCAGATTATCCGAGCAAATTCTGGAGGTATGCTAAATCAAGCGTCGGGATTAGGAGATCAAGTCAATGATCTGAAGCTTATCTCTCTATCTGTAATTTGTAGGCGTATATCTATTGTGTGTAGTCAGTCGGTTGTAATAAAAGCATATAAGTAGTTTTGACCTACTATCAGTGTTACATTAATATACTTAAGGGTTATAATCATGTACTCACTTTAGAACCCTGTCGCATTAACATAATTTAAGATTTAATGAGACTGACATTTCAATTTGTCAAAAAAGTTAATGTGACATGGTACCAAAGTGTATATTTAATTGCTAATGACAATCATACAGCTGGTATGGCAGTTAGAGTGGCAGATAACTAGTACATCACCTTCAATGAGTTTATAGACAAAATTAGAAAAAGACAAGTTAAACCCGCAAAAGTTTGCCATCTTGCGGTTGTATTTATTTACAATTAATTTGGTATTGAGATGAAATCGTGAATGGTCTATTTAAAATAGTATGGTGATCCGTGCACGTTGGCTGGAAGTTGTAGATTTTAATCCACAACATAAACACAGCTGTGACTGTCTACTGTTACTATGTCACTACGAATCTCCATAGCCTTTTAAATAAACAAAGCACAGAAAGAGAAAGTTTCCCGTTCTACTCACAGGTCTCCACTCTATCGGCCGGAGGGGGTAAGGAGCATGCTCCACCACGCTGCTCCACTCCGGGTTGGTAAAGGTGTTTTTATGGCTAATAACCGAGACCAACGGCTTAATGTGCCCTGCAAAACACGAAATCATCTTACTTTTCTAGACAATTAGGTGGTTCCAGCCTGCAAAGTCCTTACCAAACAAAGGACAGTCTTACTTTGTGATAATAAGTTAGTAAGTTTGTGATCTTAAAAATCATATTTACTTATACCTAGCCAGAAGGCCAACCCATAATCGAGGATAACGACATAACTCGTATGATAATACCGGTAATAATTGTGTGTCGTGTGTCCCAACTAAATCGACAGAGGTCTCCATTGTTAGCGGAACTACCTAACTCCCCAAAAGACTGCTTGAATAAACCGAAACTACCCTAAATTGTCCGTATCATGGTTATAACTCAACGTTGCTTAAACTTGGTATTCCTCTACATAAATGGAGTCTTGAGCCTAGATTAAAGCGGTTCAAGACAGTTCTGCTGCCATGGGGCTAATAGTCGAGTTGTTAGCTATTAAGGTTTCAGATGTCGGATAATGCATGAAGTTCGTATGCGGTCTATTACGAGATTAGTCTTATACTTACAAGTGAAGTTGAGAATAATTTGTGAGGGGCAAGTTATGGCGATTTTGGGCTTAGAGCGAGGTTACACGAAGTTACACATCGTCGTTCGTCCGTTGACATCTGAGCGCTGACACTCCGTCGTTTCCCATATCACAACGGCATGCCTTTCAAGAGATGCTATAGTGTGTACTGTAAATGATGATCAATTAAATAACAGCATATTTGTGTATTATAATAATAATTGCGTTATGAAAAACGTCTACGACAAGTACGAATTATCAAAACAAATAAAGCGAAGGTTGGTGGTAGGGCTGGCAGAGGAAGACCTAGAAGGCGTATATTGACCAAATTGGAGATGTCCTTGGAAAAGGTTCAGGGGGGTTAAAATGGCCATATCGAATCAATACATCTAAGAAAGCAATATTGCAATTTAACATTAGTGTGCAGTAAAGTAAGTGCGCAATGCAAGCAAATGTCAAATAGCAATATTGCTTTCTCAGATGAATTGCTTCGATGTGGCCATTTTAACTTCCCAGTACGATCTACTCTGAACCGGTGTGCGTGTATGAAACGATTGACGAATGTGGAGGAAGCAAGAGAAGTCAGGATCGAAATAACTAGAATTCCATAATCTTTGCTTACCCCAGCGGAGAGTTTATGTGTGTGTGTGTTTACGACAAGTCCGGGACAAATATGGAACGTGGATGTTTCTCTTCGTCTCTGTAATGGTAATTTAGTATTTTTACACCGTTGTAATTGAATAAAACATATTGTTTGAATACACTCTATTATACGTTCCTATCAACCAGTATTTATTGTACCGTCACTAATACACGGTGTGCATAATAAAAAAATAAAAATACGTGAACCTGCCTGCTCTGTAAATGCCGGATATGCATCCCCATTGATTTACGAATCGAAAAACAGATTTGCAGCTATTTCATTTTGCTTTTGTTTTCGGATCCTACTGGTTTGCGATGAAAAATTTTCACCACAAAAAGCCATTTGCGGCAGAAAAAATTCGTGGACGTGAAAATTTGACATGTTTCCGTTTTAATACGGTGCAGTCGGTTTTAGGTTACTTTTTATTGAATTTGTTTTCTTCGTTGCGAGGCATGTGTTGTTTGTTTTCGTATTAAGTCTGCAATAAGTGGCATCCCTACACCGTTATACGTTTTGATCTGTTTTTTTGAAGATTACGTTTAAATATGCAGCTTTTGGAATACTTTCTTGTTTTTGTCGTCAAAATACTGAAAAAATCCCAATTATCACTAATGTCATCAAAAGTTAAATTTTCAACATGTCACGCTCACTAACTGTAGTTGCAAAGTTTACATAAATTCTATATATACTCAGAAAGTGACTATGTTGGGATTTCGTTCTCGAAAAAGCGAAAATAGATAATGGAAACGAAAAGGCCGTATTGGGTGCACCGATGTCGCCCATAGCTTCTGATTTCTGTTTTGACCATCGATAGAACTGCATTTGCGATAGCTCGATAATAGCTTGCAAATTGCATAGAAATGGAGTGAAATTTGAATAATTATGTTAGGGTTGTAAACACAATCAGTACAAGGCCCGCACACTAGGGACTGCCCTCTTTGTATGTTAATATCGTTTGTTTTCATGCGAGCTTTAGGGTTGCGGATTTTATTGTAAATAATTCGATTAAATATTGATTTTGTTTCCTTTTTCAATTTGTTATTGGAACTTTTTTGACCTTATAATTCCAATTAGTAATAGATCGTAAAGTTAGGATTCTATTTTGAAGAAGACTAATATTATGAAGGCTTCGGAATACCTAAAGCAGGCCAACATTCAAACTGCGCTTCTTCTGCCTTGCTTTTGGTAGGCTGAAGCCTTTAGTTTAGAGTCTTATTTATTTTATTTTTTTAAGTTTTATTTTAGTTTTCTTCAGGAACGCAGTTACTTTTATCTTTGCGCAGTACCTAAGTTAGTATAACCGAAGTTGACATGGTCGAAAAGTTATTAGGTATATGGTATATAAATAGTAAAATAAACAGACTCTATACGTCCCGCTACAGGCCTCTCCTCAATCAACCGGAGGGGTTATGGAGAATACTCTACCACGCTGCTCCACTACACGTTGGTGGAGGTGAGTTTTACGACTAATATCCAAGGATAATAGCTTAAAATGCCCTGCGAAACACGGAATCTTCTTACTTTTCGGACAATCAGTCTCACAAAGTGATATCGGCAATGTCCTCATCGGGAATTGAGTCGAATATATCGGATAGTATCAGACACTTATCCGGCATATAGTCTATCAGGCAAATGCTGAGGCCCTTACACGATATAAGAGCAGGCTTTGTACAGTTTAGAGTATCGGTAGCCCTAGTAACGAGTGACATGTTCCGCTCGTGAGCCGCCATTCTTTGTTTTTATTCATGGGACCCGCAGCGGCCGCCGCTGAATTTTGTATGTCCCAATACGGAATGGCTCACAGTGCCATATGAATACATGTTTATTGTCCGGCCCAAGGCTGGTGCTTAGCACTTACTTCAACCAATGTTTTGTTGTATTTAGATTCTGTCCTTGAACGACAATCGTTAGGTTTCGCGCACGAATAATTTGATTTTCAGAATGGTTATTTTTCTGAAATAGCAATCAATCAATCGGATAAAATGAATAGATGGGTTCTTGAAATAATGTCTATGGGCTCTTGAAAGGTTTCATAAAAAAACATGTAACACAAACCTATATGAGAATTGGGTAGTTACCTAGGACAAAGAAAAATTATGAAATTTTGATTTACTTAATAAAGACAAATCTAAAGGTGACGAGAAACGTTTTCTTTTGTCTATTTAACTTATTTATGAATTTTAATAAAGAAAAATGTAAGTAGAATATTAAGTAAAAAATTTTGTAACGTTTTTCTATCACGTCACAGGTTACTTTTTCATACTCTCCTAGTAATTTCGTGTTTTGACGTTTAGTAAAAAGTCTGATTTGACTAGTTAAAAACTACCATATTATGCTTTTTAAGTCACAAATTATTACTCCATGGTTTAAACTAATGTACTTTATACGAGATTTGGAATATAATCATTGTAATAAATTTCGTTCGTGTACCTAATGTATGTCATATTCAGCCACAGTTTGAAGGTGTCCGGTCACAAGCATTAATATGTATACACTTTAGTACCATGTCACATCAACTTTTTTAACAAATCAAACCGTAAGTCTCATTAAATTTCAAGTATGATAGTGCGACAGGGTTCTAAAGTGGGTACATGATATTGTTCATAACTGTCCATATAGTATTCAATGCGCCAAATCATAATTATATGCATTAGCGAACAGTGCCTGCGGATGATCTTATACCTATTGCTCAAACAGGTCACGTAATCAAATTAATCATGAGGTTTGATAGTGGTACGAATGATTTAAGGGGTTATATCGATTACGTGAGGCGATTTCCGATTATAATTTGGTGCCTATGAAATTCCAAAACTTGGCACGTATAATTTCTTACCTACCTACTTCAATAGCCCTCAATATGTCAAAGACAAAGATGACGGTAGATATAATTATAAATCTTCTATCGTGTGGGTTGTGAGGTGGATTACCAATCCCATCATCCCTGGTGTCAGGGTTATTATTGAGTCGCCAAAGGCCCCTGACATGACTCGAGTAACGACTACAAACTTACATCAGTAAGTAGTAACCGGGACCAACGTCTTAACGTACCTTATGAAGCACGGATCATTTTACTTTCTGACAATCAGGTGATCAGTCTGTAACTAGGGATCACAAAATGATTTTTGTGATATGTCCCCACAGGGATATGAACCCGGGACCTCCGGACCGTGAGCTCAACGGTCAAACCATTGGACCACGGAGGCCCTTAATTATAAATGATACCTATAAATGGAAATTTCGTTTACGACTTGGTCTGAAACCAGATTATTATAAGTTAGGATGTAGACGATATGGTAGGAGATACTAAGGTAACGGCAATAAGGAAGATGTTCCACTTAGCAGTAACACGTGCAGTGCTAATGCTTAAGGATCCAGTCTTGGAAATAAGGGCTCATAAAAAGAACCAACAATATAAGCCTTTAAACCAAAAGAAATTGCTCGTTCAGAATTTTCAACAATGGATGTGGTGGCGTAATGAGTTCAAATTGAAAACGTACACCCACTTTTTACAATTTGTCGCAAGATTGATTCAATTGAGTTCTGCCATTTCCATTCTGTATGCAACCGAATAATACTTCAAGTGGTTCTTATTGTCGCCACTGTAAACGGATCTTCCCTTTCTCTAATGGATCATATTGCGGGTGGGTGGAATGGGATAGTTCGAAAGGTCACGCTAAATTGGACGAGAGAGTCTGTCTCCTGACATTTGAGGAGCCGAGAATCGCCCAAAACGGACCCCTTTCCTTGGCGTGAAATTGAATCTTGTTGCGGATGGAGGGTGCACAGAAAACTTAAATATTTAAGGGGAAATTACCATCTAGAGAGGCAACCCGACGTTTCAGAGGTAAGGTATTAATTTTACGAGCCCCATTGTAACTGTAGACGTGGATGTATGAAGTCGTTAAGTTTTAGCAGTCGTTTGTAGACAGGATTTAGCTTAAGGGTCGACATTGAATGGCTGGCTAGAGTTATGCGAGTTGACTTTCGGCTGCAGTTTGAATTAATTAAAATTACGAGTACTCCGAGGGTGTTAGAGCTCCCTCGTGTGTGACGTCTGATGATGAGATTACGTCGCCGCTCATAAAAAACTTTGGAATCAGCGAAAGAGGATTGCGAAAGTTTTCTCATGTTAGCTGTAAACTGAACAAATTTTCTAACTTTCTGTGAAAAGAGCACTGAACTCTCGAGTTAAAAGAAGAAGCTATACACATCAACGTCGTGTCTGCTGTAATGAAGGTCTGCGTCAACTTGCGAATTTTGCGAGGAAAACTCGTTAATTTGTTGAGCTATCGATACCTTTGTTTTAGAACAGTGTGGCTGCGGCTCAATGTCAGGGGGAGTCACGTAAGAAGGGTCCGCGTTCTATCCCCGGGGAAGTCAATTTCATTAATACTGCGGTTGTATACCAAGTCAAGGGGACGCTCTCTCTTACATTTTTAAATGTATTAACCGTAATTGAATACCTGCTGGTTTGGAGCAATGAATTAGGATTACGGTGTCTCGTGTTATGGGACCTTTGTTTTCCCGGAGGATTTTTTAATTTGTGGCTCATTTTTTTTCTTCAAATTATCTTTTAGGTTGGTATTTTGAATTCTAAAGCACTCGGTCAGTTTTGGTTTTCTTTGTACTGGTGTAGGGGTGCGTACTACATTATTAGTTTGTAAGTTAAAAATGTTTACGCAGCTAATTTCCCCGCGTCCGTTCAGATTCAGACGAGTACTTAGTACATAGTACAGTCATGAACAATATCATGTACCCACTTTGGAACCCTATCGAACTATCATATTTGACATTTAATGAGATTTACGGTTATTTTGTCAAAAATGTTAATGTGATATGGTTTCAAAGTGTATACATATTAGTACTCGTGACCGTACATAGTATATAGGTTTAAGTAGTTAAGTCTACCTTATATCATTTTATAATTGTGTACAATAAACCCGGACTTTTGTGAACTGTCATATTCCTTCTGATTAACACTTAGAGCAAATTATGGATGTAATAGTTTAGTAGGTACATAAAGTTTTAGACTCAATGTATTAAACTATTTGAGTAGTAGGTAAGGTTACCAGGAAAACTCTAAATACGAAAGCAACAAAATACCTATCAAATTATGAATATTAAGTAAGAACCGTCTAGACTTCATAATGATTCATTTTGATTGTTGTGTAAGTAAATAAGTTTGAACCATAAATTAAGGAGAGTTATTTAAGTTACTTGTAAGCACTTTAATAAGCTAGCTAGTATTACATAGGGCGAAATAATATGTTTCTTTTTATTAGGTATTCCGACAGCTTCCGTGGTTCAGTGGTTAAGCGTTGTGCTTACGATCCGGAGGCTCTGGGTTCGAATCCCGGTGAGCACATATCACAAAAATCACTTTGTGATCCCTAGTTTGGCTAAGAAATTACAGGCTGATCACCTGATTGTCCGAAAGTAAGATGATCCGTGCTTCGGAAGGCACGTTAAGCCGTCGGTCCCGGTTACTACTTACTAATGTAAGTATGTAGTCGTTACATGAGCCATGTTAGGGGCCTTTAGCGGCTGAGTAATACCCCTGACACCAGGGTTGATGAGGTTGGTATTCCACCTCACAACCCATACGATAAGAAGAGAAGATAAGGTATTCCAACAAGCAACGCAACGTAAGGTGCTGGTAAAAAACATATTTTTTGCATAAAGAAAATATGGAAGCTTAAAGAGTTTCAAGTTTTTTTTATGTAATCTCGGTAGATTAGGTTGAAATACTTTCAAAGGGGAACAGTTTAGGGAGGGAACCGCTGTACAGTTATTTTGTATTAACTTAATAACCAACGTGGTGTCTTCTGCCTTTAAAGTAAGTACCCTTTTTTAAGGATCCGTCCCTTAGGTAAAGTTCAAGACAAAATAATTAAATCAAATATACTTACTTTATTGCACAGAACTCAATTTCAACAATCAGACATAACACGTGGATACAGTACAATTTGCGTGGCCTTATTGCTCTAGAGCAATTTCTTCCAGGCAACCACTACCAGGAAACGTCACTTTGTTGTCAATCATAAAAAAAATGTTTTTGCGGTGACAAAAATGGTTAAAGGGAAAGCAGTTTTATAGCTTAAGTGAGTTTTTTAGTCTATAAATAGGTTTTTTTCTTTTTTTTATATAGATAAATATTTTTGTAATTAAGTATTTGTCAGTACCTTATGTAATTATTATTGTATGTCACAACATGACTAAATGTGCAGAGCGCTATAAGCATCACTTCCATCGATATACCTACCACATTTATGACAATAAATTTTCATTTCATTTCAGAGACAATAATCGACGGCAAAGTTAAAGTTTCGGAAGCTTCGGCGCGCGAGTCGGACTCGCACTTGACCGACTTTTTATTTATTTAAGTACATTAAAACTTTATTCTAGTACATTCTTTGATTGATACATTTGACTTGACTTGACAAATGGGGAGCGCTGAGGTCACTCACCCGGTACAAAATTCAGACATCGGGCCTGAGGGTGCCCAGATGGGAGCGAACCTCGGCTCAGGGTGTCGTCTGAGAGGAAGAATATTTGAAAAAATTAATCGCGACAAGCGCTGAATGAAGGAAAACGTCGACCACACCGGCGGGGTCGGTATCGGGGTTCTGAAGTTTTGGTAACTCCAATGCTCAACCGGTGGATAACATAATCTGTTATGTTATTTGTATTGCGACATCGAAATCCAATTAAAAATATTTTTGTGAAAAAATGATAAAACAAAGGTTGATTTTTATCGCTGATACAGAAAAATATAAAGAAGATTAATTACGTAAAATAACGTGATACTCTTATCATAGATAATTGTAATTAAATATACTTACTTATATACATTTATTGTAAGTGGCTGTAACATAATAGAAACTATGTTTTACATAAAATATACTCGATTAATTTTATTAACGATGTAGGAATTTTAGGTTGCATGAAACGAAACGTAAAGGTGTGTGAAAGAGAGAGCGAGGAGTGAGCGAGAGAGAAGAGAGGATTGCGGAATGACAGAAAAATGGCGGTCGGTTATTTCAAAATGGACACATACATAAACTCACGCCCGTATTCCCCGAAGGGGTGGGCTGAACTACAAATAATCAAGAAACTATTTGTAGCCACTTTTGATACTTAGTCCTAAGGTGGAATGAATGATTAACCGTATGATGATAGAGGATCAGCCTTAAAAAACAACAGGAAAATGTATTAAATTCATAAAACGTTTTTAATAAACAAGGATTGAAGAAACATAATCGTTTCCCTCGTGCGCCATCCCACATAAATGTTCATAATATTTTAGTTGTCGTATTTCATGTTATTCGTTGACGTAACTTGGATTTTTTGCAAGTGTACTGGAATATTCGACATAACCACGTAACGTTAAGTATGTGTGTCACAATTTGGAGAGTTTTTTATGGAAACAACATCATCATCATCATCAATTTAAGAGCCACGCTCTTGTCGGTGCAGCATTTCTGTAAAATACTCTCCATGCTACTTTGGAAACAACAAAATACTAAATTTAAAAGCATTTCTATTTGCAATGTACAAAAAGTATTTATTTAAGTAGGTAGGTATAGGTGTACCAGAATCTGATGTCAAATGGGAAAATAAAATTTCTATAGTAAGCAAAACTCGGGTAATTGGATGAAAACGTCTTGATACTTTTTATTATTTACCTATTGACGGACAACACAATATAATGTAATATAATGTATGTCCATCAGATCCTGGTGGACCTAAAGTCGTTACATACTTTTCAATTATACAGTTATAACCCTGACTCTAGGGTTAATGAAGTCGGTCCCTTATCTCACAATCGACACGAGAAAGAAGATAGTAAGTATTGCAGAATTGACTGATTAAGTAAAAAACGCTGTTGATTTTACAATAATAATAATTTCCTCAACATCAAAATCTGTTAATGTATTTCGAGTCGTTAACAAAGCAACAAACGACGCATGTTAGAAATTACACAATAAAGCCGATTGATAAAGAATCGCCACCAAATCCGTTTACCTTATCAACTTAAGTCGGTAAATGTCATTGATAACACTCAGTGAACTATCGTCGCGAAGGGCGTGCAGACGAGAAAATGGCGAAAGTATATTTTTGTGTCGTTCTGTGCCTTCTAAGTTTAAATCACATCGACGCAGTGGAACTGGTGAACGGAAAAGTCAAGATTACAGTGGGAACAACCTCAGGATGTTCAGACACCATGAATTTCATCACTAACCAGTTGGTCGATACGTACAACACTTACAAAGATTTCATGGAAGTGGAATTTGTGCCTTGGGGCAGGACGAGATACGAACCAGATGGCAGTATGTGGTGTCAGTTTAACCACGTCGGTCACGATTGCTTTGCAAATCGTCTCCACAGGTGCGTGCTGGATCATTTACGAGGCGATCAAGATGCTCAGGTTGAGTACATGGCCTGTGAGTTTGCGCCCCCTTACCCCGCATTCCAACACAGGTCCTACGCTTGCGTTCAGTCCGCTGGGCTTCCTGTCGTCCCTATAGACCACTGTGTAGATTCTTCCGGACAAGATTTGGACGATGCCGCCCAAGCCGCCGCGGCTGAACCTATGCAAATTATTAACTTCGTCCCGTCGATCCATTTCAACGATGTTATAGACCGCAGTGTGCATGACCAGGCCAGAAGAAGACTAAAAAGCATGATATGCTTCGCTTTGGCAGAAGACTCGAGCACCGGCGTCACCGACTGCCAAATTTAAAACTTCCAACTCAGTTACCGTTTCAAGAGCCTCTCGATCGCAAGAAATAAAAGTTTTATCTTAGCTGGCTTCAGCGTCGGGAGGATTTTGGGATATTCGCGCTAAATATCCAACTTTTGCCGCCTTGTAATCGACGAACTTGTGCAATTGGACAATCGCCGGCGGAGATACGGCTAATAGCTGGTAATTCTTGGAGATAAGAGCGGTAATAACAGCTCCATTCGTTAATCTGAATGGTAACACTTTATGTGTGTTAATTATCTTGCCAAATACGTATTGTTCAATCTAAAATCTGACTCAGAACCTATGCTTACAACATTAAATATTAAAATGCTTATTAGACAAATACAGCTAAAATATATTTTTTATATATGGTAAACTTTAATGTGTTTTTTTATTAAGTACATATTAATTATAAAATATAATAATAAAGTTTTTCTAAAAGCACAAAATTTGAACACAAAAAAAATCAAATGCGTAATAAAAAAAAACATACCTACTCAGTTATTTTACCTAACAACTGGAACTACCAACCCACATAGGTCGTAATCTCGTAACTACACACATCAGGTTGTATTATTGCTAATTTGGCATGTATATTATGATGAGCAGTATAATGTGTATGTTTGTCGGTTAATGTGGCAAACGACCCTCCTAACTGCCTGCACTGTATTGTGCAGACCCGCATTATAATCGTGCCTCCATCATTTTGTGCTGTTCTGGGAATAATTCGGGACTTATAAACCTTCTCTGCAGAGGATAGAATTTTGGAGAAAATCCGTTCTCTATTTCAATTTTTGAGTGTAACAGGCGTATACTAATGAAATTGAATGAAAAAAATTCAATAGAGTAGTGGGTATATAAATATCTTATTATTATTATTGTGTGATTTAGTTTACACGTACCTGAGTAGACAGTAAGAAAATATGCGGTCTCGACGAACCTATAATTATCTACACACATGAAATGGAGATACAAGACCCAGTGATACAAAGGACCTAGTTTTGTACTGTTTTTTTTTACCAGGCTTATAAAATGTGAAAGTTAGTATTTTTATTTCGTTAAGATCATCACGAAATGCATGATGCCTACTCGCTGACAGAAAAGTATATTAAATCTCTACACAAAAAAGATCTAAAATCGCAACAAAAAAAAACCACTTGTAATCGCTGTGATAATAACAGAATTTAATTTACATTTTATTTCTAGACTACTTCTTCTACTTCTATCGTATAGGTTGTGAGGTCGATTACCAACCCCACCAACCCTGGACACCTAATAATACTATCAACACTACTAATATTACCAAGTATCCACACAAGAAGACATTACCGATTTCAATGTTCAGACAGAATTTTCTAACCATTGCTCTAAAATTTTTGTAATCTTGCAAAATCCTAAGATTTGTTCAATTTATGGTCCTTCAAGACATTATTCCGTTATGGACGGCCTCATGAACCAATATAGTTCGGCCATTAAGCGATTGAAAAATGTCACAAGCCACTTTGCACCGCCGATGCGCAACATTAACCCTGGAAGGGATTGTATGAAAATTGCTAAAATATGACATAGACGAACTTCACGGATTTTATAGGGAATCGTTTAAAACTTTAGCAGATAATTTTGTTGGCAATTGTTTTCAAAGAAAAAACGTTCTACATGAATATTCTACTACATTTACTAGCCGCTTTACCAATAAAAAATAAACAAGCAGTCAAGCATAGTTCAATCGAATTATTTGATAATTGGATTTAATTTTGTTTGTCCAATTTTGATGTCGATACTATAATATTATACGTTCATCGCTTGTTTATCTTTTATTGGTGAGGCGGTAAGCAAGTATAAAAATTTAAGCCAGTCTTCATTTCCATTATTTGCACAGAGCCGGCAAAGCGGAACGACCGCGGAATTCATACAAAATCTCTTCTCAAAATTGTCTGGCTTTACTAGCTATGTCTGAATTAAATGTTTTTAAAAACATGAAAACATAAAATAATGATGAAGACAAAAATCCTTTTTGTAATATTTGTGTGTTGTCATTGTGTTCCTATTATCATAGGAGTTACCATAGGTACATCGGCGTGCTTCTCAATCGGTGAGCGGCGGAACGAACCCCGGTACTGGACCAAGTTAAGTTATCTTTTGTGCAGTTTTCACAAACACAGTTTGCTCGACCATTATAGACGGCGATACGGCTTACCTCCTATCACGTTGGTCTAACAAAAAGCTCGGTGAGATGGGGACTTAGTTCATCGTGCGATCGATGTAACTCTGACTATCCCAATCGGGATACAGTCGTGAGCTTATTAGATTAGATGCATTTATTTCACATTTAGTTGTACCACAGATTTTAGACATAATATAAAACGGTAATAACATAAATATGATCGTCGAAAATGATAACAAAAAAAAAATCAACAAAGAAGATAATATATATTAAATTAATATGTCAAAAGATAATAAATCAATAGAATGCCATTGCTAATATGAGTAATAAATTAATTATGTATAAAATATAAATACATTCAAGTAATAATTACAATAAAATAGAATGTCAATTTTTCAACAGAATTTTTTAACAAACACAAAAGGTTTTTTAGACGGTGACCGAATGATACGTCACATTTCTCATTTAATGTATGTTATGCATATGTCTTTGCTTATCCAATATACTTTATGGACGTAAGCTTATATATGTCACCGTAAAATTGTAAATAACGTTAGATTATAATCTATCGATTTGAATCTCGCGAGATTGTGAACTGTCGAATAATTATGAATCGTATCATATTGCTTACAATTTAACGTATTATTTTTCGGTAGATTATAATTTATCGAAGTGAAACCGTCAAATTGTGATACGAAACGCACCTCGCGTGCTATACCATAGAGTTACAAAACTATTAGAGTGAGCATAATGTTAATTTGGGATTCTCTTAAAATGCATAAATGTTTTTGTCATAATTTTAATTATCATAATCCTTTTTGCATAACGTTTTTTAGCATAATAGTTTTACTTTCCCATAATAACATCTAGGAATACTGGTTTGTTAGGTATAACTTATTTTTGGGATTAATAAATAGATATCCATAATTCTTTTTTAGAATAATAGTGTTTTGTCAAAATTTTTACAAGGCATAACAGTAGGTTAGGGTGCGGCGGGGGTGGCCCTTGGGCCACCCCTATGCCGCCAACATGTTTATCTTACACACGATAAGTATACTGAATGATACGTTTCAGATTTTTTAATTTTGATACATTTTTTCTTACCATGTGATGTCAGAATTATTGATTACTTACTAAATAATTACTAAATACGTACTTGATTTCACAATCTTGAAGAGCATTTATTTTATTTGACTGATACCTGTGTTTTATTCCTAACTCTATGGACACAGAACGGTCTACTGTAAGGCCGACCAATCAGGGACAGCCGTCGGACAGTTGACAATTTGACAATTGTAAGATTGTGATTTAACAGTTTTACTTCGATAGATTATAATCTGACGAATAATAATACGTTAAATTGTAAGCAGTATATTACGTTTCACAATTTTTCGACAGTTCACAATCTCGCGAGATAGATTATAATCTAACGTTATTTACAATTTTACGGTGACATATACATAGCGTATCATACTTACTCCTTTACCCGTACACAACCTACAGATGAACCGAAATATGAATATGTAACAACGTTATTTCGCAACACATTTTGCCGCCGGTATTTCAGTCGCATCCAACTGTTATTACAGGTAAATAACTAGTAAATACCATGTTACACTATGAGCTCTACATTACCATAGTATTATGCAGATCACCACTGCAGTAACCGCTACAGACATGATACTCTAATACCACCTTTATGGATAGTTTCATACCTCTATTATGATGATATTGGTTCGGTGTGAACAAATATATACCTACTGGCAGTATGGGAACTTCTTCGGCTGCTTTGCTTTTTAAATAGGTTGCGAGTTATTTAAAAACAAAAAGCGGACAGATTTTAACCACAAAGGATTCATCATGAGGAACTAGGTGTCTATCGAAATGGACTCCTTGTATCGTGTGGATTGTGAGGTGGATTACCAGCCTCGTCAACCCTGGTGCCAGGGTTATTATTGAGCCGCCAAAGGCCCCTGACATGGCTCATGTAACGACTACATACTTACATCAGTAAGTAGTAACCGGGAACAACGACTTAGCGTGCCTTCCGAAGCACGAATCGTCTTACTTTCAGACAATCAGGTGATCAGCCTGTAATGTTCTAACCAAACTAGGGATCACAAAGTAATTTTTGTGGTATAACCCCACCGGGATTCGATCCTGAGACATCCGGATTGTGAGCCCAATGCTCAACCACTGGACAACGGGGGTTGTTGTCTAAAGGGATAATGATCTACGGATGTAAAAAGGCCACATTTAAGCAATATATAAAAAAAACAATATTTAGAAGAAAAGGCGCTATGTGATTTGAAGGCGATAATCTTATTAATAAAAATAAGTAATAATAGTACTAGTAGTATAGTAATAGTAGGAAAATAAATAACTTAGTTATTTATTACTTATTTTGCTTAAGAAAAACTTATTAAACACCTACCTAGTATAGCAACTGTATTTAACAGTTAATGCCTCCCGAAGCTATGGCTGTCTAAGACACTGTTTAAATATATCACTGTTTATTAATTCCAGTTACTGTTTATGTTGAGTGTAACGATGTCCATTGAAATGCGACAAGCTTGCCGCTGCAAATTGACTGTTTACAGCGAAAATTGAGCTTCCCATGCTCAAATACAATTTTCTGCTAGTTAAACTTGATAGTATTTGTTGCATACAAATGCGTGCGAATGTGAATAGTTCGAGCGTCAATCGTTCGGTTTGTTTGTCAAATCAAATAGCGTGCAGAACTGTCGTTACTGCAACGACAACATACAGGGGCCTGTTTAATAAAACTTACAATTGTAAATTACAATGACAATTTGATGTACATTGCGGAGTGTGTGATCACGAATACTTTGCAGTTTCATATTAGCTACGTAATGAACACCAAATTGTCATGGTAATTTACAATTGTAAGTTTTATAAAACAGGCCCCAGGTTGTTAGTGACATCGTAACGAATACTCAGGAGGATGATTCAGACCATGATTCTCAGTTGATATCAAGTGGAATTTTCCGTCGCAACATTCACATTTTTTTTTTTAGTTTTTTTTAAATTATTTTCAATTCTATACTTTCGCGATGTGATATACACAAACGTGCATAGGTACAAACGTTTTACATAGAGATATGTATGTCGTAAAATTACGGCATGGCACGGTATTGTTAAGTAGTTTCCGCGATAGTGTTAAGTACCTATTTATATTTTTATAAGAACACTAACTCTTTTAAAGGGCAATTTATACGTTTTTACAATAAGAATCCCGTTGACATTCAGAATTTACCTTTGACGTTTTTTTATTATTAAGACAGAAATTAAACAGAAAATGACAATGGGCACTTTTGTATGAAACTTGGTCCAAGAACCTCCACTGATGAGACTTATATGTAATGAAAGCTTATGCTTTCCCTATGATTCTGGCAAAGTTCTATCAGATTCTGTCCCGGGGTTCTTTTTTTACGGCCATGTTTGTCCTGGCTAAAAATGTGATAAAATACAGTGGGAGCTAAAATCGACTCAAGATTTCTTGCTGGATAACTAAGTCTACATAAATAATTATGTATCATATTGTGTATCATTTTAAAGAGGATCTTTTCCAGAATCCGAAACATAAAAAAAAAACAAAAAAAATCTTTTTGTAAGCGAATTATAGTCAATTTATATCTGCAGCGCCATTGTTTCTCGGTAGCTAAGTTCAAGTTTCATGCCTTTTACCCCTTCCAAAAGTATCTTACCGATTTTTTTTATATTGCTTCCGGAATTTGATCTGAGTGATAATAATAAGAAAAATAAATAAACACCTCTCCGATAGAGACCGCCTAAGCTATTGCCTATTGCAAGAAATCGTCATCATTAGCAAGTCATTACGGTATTGCATATAAGCTTATCAGCAACTTGGAACTTGGTCCAAGAACCTCCACTGGTGAGACTTGCATGTAATGATAGCTTATACTTGTCCTATGATTCTGGCAAAGTTCTATCAAACTCTGTCCTAGGGTTTTTTTACGGCCATGTTTGTCCTGAGTGTACAGTAGTGGACTGCAAAATCACCTCAGGATTTGTTGTCGAAAAACTATTTAACTAAGTCTATATACATAATTATATATCATAATGTATATCAATTTTAAAGGGGAAGGTTATCAGAATCAGAAACACAAATAAAAAAAATGCATTATGTAAACGACTTTTAGCCAACTCACGTCCGTAGCACCATTTTTCTCAGCAGCTACGTACGAGTTTCGCGCCTTCCAACCTTTCCAAAGGAGCCCAATCATTTTTTCCTTCTTCTGATATTGCATTCTTAACCTGACAAGTGACAACAACAAGAAATAAAATAGATACCATTCCGATAGAGGCCGCGTAAGCTATGGACCTATTGCAAGATAATGTACTCAAAGGCTAGTCATTATAATCCAACAGTCGTAACATGATTAGAATGCGGCGGGACGGAAATGTAGTACATCGCCTTATGCGAAAGAGACGAAATATGTGTCTCTTTAACACTAACAGTATACAGCTTAGTACGAGAGAAACAAGAAATAAGTCATTCTAATCAAGATGCAATATAATGACTCTATTGTATACAAAAGAAACACATTTATTAAACAAGTTCAGGCAATAACTGGTGCAAAAGGCGGCTTTATTGCCAAGGTAGCAATTACTACCAGGCAACCTTACGTTTACGTACGATACGTTTGTTGTACCATTCGGCATTGTTTATAAGACAAGATATAAGCCTGGATTAATAAAACAAAATTGTGGTGAAAGAAAACATGCTACATTTGCGTCCTCCCGCATTCTAATCATGTTACGTCTGTTGGATTATAATGACTAGCCTTTGAGTACGTTATCTTGCAATAGGTCCATAGCTTACGCGGCCTCTATCGGAATGGTATCTATTTTATTTCTTGTTGTTGTCACTTGTCAGGTTAAGAATGCAATATCAGAAGAAGGAAAAAATGATTGGGCTTCTTTGGAAAGGTTGGAAGGCGCGAAACTCGTACGTAGCTGCTGAGAAAAATGGTGCTACGGACGTGAGTTGGCTAAAAGTCGTTTACATACTTAATGCATTTTTTTATTTGTGTTTCTGATAACCTTCCCCTTTAAAATTGATATACATTATGATATATAATTATGTATATAGACTTAGTTAAATAGTTTTTCGACAACAAATCCTGAGGTGATTTTGCAGTCCACTACTGTACACTCAGGACAAACATGGCCGTAAAAAAACCCTAGGACAGAGTTTGATAGAACTTTGCCAGAATCATAGAACAAGTATAAGCTATCATTACATGCAAGTCTCACCAGTGGAGATTCTTGGACCAAGTTCCAAGTTGCTGATAAGCTTATAATATGCAATACCGTAATGACTTGCTAATGATGACGATTTCTTGCAATAGGCAATAGCTTAGGCGGTCTCTATCGGAGAGGTGTCTATTTATTTTTCTTGTTATTATCACTCAGATCAAATTCCGGAAGCAATATAAAAAAAATCGGTAAGATACTTTTGGAAGAGGTAAAAGGCATGAAACTTGAACTTAGCTACCGAGAAACAATGGCGCTGCAGATGCAAATTGACTATAATTCGCTTACATAAAGACTTTTTTGTTTTTTTTTTTATGTTTCGGATTCTGGAAAAGATCCTCTTTAAAATGATATACAATATGATACATAATTATTTATGTAGACTTAGTTATCCAGCCCAAGAAGACCAAGAAGAGCTTACATGGAACAGATTAAAGAAAAGGTTAACGTCGTGTCTTATAGGGAAGTCAAGGAATTGGCCTTTGATAGACTGGAATGGAAAATGCTACACCGACAAGAGCGTGGCTCTTAAATTGATGATGATGAGTTATCCAGCAAGAAATCTTGAGTCGATTTTAGCTCCCACTGTATTTTGTCACATTTTTAGCCAGGACAAACATGGCCGTAAAAAAAGAACCCCGGGACAGAATCTGATAGAACTTTGCCAGAATCATAGGGAAAGCATAAGCTTTCATTACATATAAGTCTCATCAGTGGAGGTTCTTGGACCAGATTCGCCCATTCTCCTTTGTAAAAAAGGTTATTATAAGGTTAGTGATTATTTAGAAGTAATTACGCAGCCAAATTACAAAATTGTATACCAATATTTTACGTTTTTTTACAGAAACTCTAGAGCCCTGTGCCGAGTTTTTTCCTGTAGCTTCTTTTCCCCGTCTAACTGCAGTAGTTTTAGGCGTATGAGACGTTCGTTATGTAAAAAGACGATTCAGAATGTAACCGTGTTACCTACTGAATGTAGGTATTTTTGAATTTGTAATGGTATATTTTCTTATTTTATTTATGAATGAAGTAACAATGAGTACGACGTTGAACGCTTTTATTGATGGCTTCACAGGACAGTAGGACTCCAAAGAAAACTTTCGTTTTGATGTTTCGTAAGTATCTCATTTGACTAGGTTGCCAAGTAGCCTATTGTAATGAATTTACTTCAGTCTTATCTACGTTTAGCAATTTTGTTCACTGACACGATAATATGGTTTCATGGACGTCGCAATGCAATCATAATAACGTCGTGTGTTTTTACATAGATAAGTATATCGGTTTAGATATACATGTGTAAGAGCAGTTAAGAGTGACGTGTCTACTTATTTATTTTTAACTACGCCCAAAACGGAGGTGTTTGGGCTAGTCCAGATGGGATTAACGGCTTAACATGTCTTCCTAAGCACGGAATCAATAGTAAGGACTTACGCGCACCGGAGCAGCGTGGTGTTTGAGGGGAGGCCTGTGTCCAGCAGTGTCGAAATATTTCCGAATTTCTGTTCAACAAAACACGAATATAATTAAGTTTTAAATTTAAAACATCAATGATGGTATATCGCGTGAGCCGCGAACTCTTATTGGTTACGCGATAAATAACGCAGTTCTATTGGTTCAATTACCGAGTTGCGCGCGATTAGTCACCATTCTCCGCCTGCACTGATTCAAGCTTGTTGGCTTCCGTTGAGGAATGAAACTTCCAATCGGCGTTCCCCAAAAACACGATAGATGGCGTTGTTAAGTGTTTTCTTCGTTTAAACTTCTTATTTCATGGATAACAGACATATGCATGATTCAGACATATAAATGATGACCCTTTTTATTACACTTATTATTATTCTGATCAAAATAAAGAGAAGCAATATAGGTAGCAACATCAATTTATACATAACGGGAACCAAATATCAAGCAACAATCTGCCAATACATTACATTTTTCAATAATTATTTACCGCAGCAATGTGAAAATAGGTAATTATCTCGTTAAAAGTGAACAACACCATCTATCGTGAGTTTGCGTCGATTGGAAAATCCCTCATTGAAAACATTTCAATAATACGTACATTTATTTATTTTTCCTTAAACTCGGAGGTAAGTATTTAATATTTCTAAGACAAGCCTTACGAAACAAAAAGATCTTTTGCTGAGAAGGGTACCCTATCAAGTCAATATAATATTTGATCGATTGTCACGACAATATCACCTGCTATCCTACCTGTACTGTGGTATCGATCTCTCGGCCAGACGGCTCGCACACAGGGGATCCTACTTCTTCTATTATTCACAACTTACTTCCACCACGAGTGTTCGTTACATCTCCGATGCATTCCGGGAGCTATGAGTTTGTCAGCCTCTTTTATTTTTGAGTAGTCGGCATAGGGTGTCTGCTTTAGAGAATTGTGTATGTTCAGGTGATTGACTTCGCCAGTACCAACCCTAGATTACCACTTTACAGGAGCCTTAGCCAAGTCGTAAACCATCACAACAATGAGGAACTTACCAGGTTGCGTTCCCCAAAAACAATACAGGGTGTTAGTGACATCGTAACGAATACTGAGGGGGGTGATTCAGACCATGATTCTGAGTTAATATCAAGTGGAATTTTCCGTCGCAAAATTCATGTTTTTTTTTAGTTTTTTGTAATTATTTTCAATTCTATACTTTTGAGAATGAAAATTCCACTTGATATTAACTCAGAATAATGAGCTAAATCAGCCCCTTCAGTATTCGTTACGATGTCACTTACACCCCTTACCAGTACATACAGGTAGCCATACAAGTAGGTATGGTTGTTAGTACCACCGTAACGAATACTGAGGGGGATGATTCAGACCATGATTCTGAGTTGATATTAAGTGGAATTTCCTGTCTGAAAATTTAAATTATTTTCCGTTCCATACTTTTGCGACGGAAAATTCCACTTGATATCAGCTAAGAATCATGGCCTGAATCATCCCTCAAAGTTTTCGTTACGATGTTACTAACACCCTGTATAGATGGCGTTTTACAGATTTAATGTGATAATTACCTATTTTCTCATTACTCAGGTACATTATTATTCAAAAATACAACGTAATGACAGAAGCATAATTATATAAAAATAATTATTGCTTTATATTTGGATCACAGTATGTATAGAATTATGTTGCTACCTATATTACTTCTCTTTTTCTGATCACAATAATAATGGGTGGAAGATGTAATTGTGTCTGGGTGTCAAAAGTCATCATTTATACCCAAAAACAAAGTTAAAAGATTCATGTGTCTGTTATCCATGTAATTAGAAGGTTAAACGAAGGAAAATCTTTAGAGCACTATCGGTATTGATTTTAGGAACGTAGCCTGAAAAATGCCTCATTGACAGTGAAAGTGATAAAAAATACCAATGGGATTAATGATATTATATACATTATAGTGTCATGGGTTCGAATCGGCGCTCTGAACCACAGAATTCGAATTTAGAGTTTCAATTTAGGATCTCGTATTTTCCAAGATTTGTCCCGGGTAATGGCACTAGGCTCGCCCCCTATTACATGGGACTGAAACATAGCTGGCGAGGAGTAGGTGTATAATGTGTATATAATATACACTCTGCCACTCAGCTACTTATTTGTTTGTATACAATAAAACACACACAAGGAACAAGTAAGCTTATCTAAAGAAACTTCTACGGGGATACTATTTTTTTTTTTTATACATACATAAACATACATAAACTCACGCCCATAATCTCTAATGGGGTGGGCAGAGCCACAAGTAATCAGAGACAACTTGCAGCCACTGTTGATACGATGTTGTAAGGTGGATTTTTTTATATTATTTATTAATATCCTTTCCGATAATAAACTATGTCTCTCTTTATTTAAGAGCTGCGCTCTTGTCGATGGAGTAATCGCCTTCATTACTCCATAGATAGGGCGTGTAGAACGGTGGTTGCCCCAATCGCCTTCCGTTCCGCAGTACACCGACCAATTTCTCAATCGGTGATGTTCAAGCTAGAGCCCTACCAGAATACATTTCCTCGGCCTCCAACCAGTACTGATACCGCTGCTGCCTGGCATCAGGGGTGCGCTTTTGAAGTAGCGCCTACACGCTACGTCACAATATCGTCATAGAACCTAAGTAGCATAAACTATGTAAGTATATAATAATATAATATACGCAATAGGCAAGTTATTTGTCATTATAAGTATGGTTCATCATATGTATACATTTGAAACCAGTGCCAAATGCAGGTGCAAGTTTTTTCCCGTAACTTGTGGCTCTGCCCTTCGTAAGTAGAGATTACAGACATGATTTACATCTGTCTGTTTTACGTTGAGAAAGTAATAATACTTTGTCAATTACAAAGTCCCTTTAATTTTAAAATACTACCCCCCTAAACACAAATTGTCCAATTAGGTTTTGGTTCGTTGCAATGAAATGTACCACGTGCAATTATATTGCCTACTTTTACAACTTTTATAAGAATTTATGGCGAGTTAAGACCTACAGGATAAAGTAGGATTTTCTTTTAAAAATTGCTTGCCTGTTTCGGACTTAATGTCTGAGCGTCTATGAACTTTTTCGTGTTATTTTAATAGCTCAGGGGTGGTATTGGTTTATTAAAAACGTTTTATGGGAGGAATGGTGCTGCATTTTTAATAGAAATAATAGAAATTTCTTTTGCTCAAACGTTGCCTGGCGAAAATTGCTTTATACTAATATGGCCACCGATATACTTATGTTGTAATTATGAAGTTGTCCTTTTTGTTTTGTTTATGTCTATTAAAGCGTATTGTATTGTAGTTGAAAGGAATCCGATATCACATACCAAAAACTTATTATTACCTTGATTTACTTAGGGCTACTACGTACAGACTAGAGCAACTGTATTTTTTGTCTAAACTTTTTCTGGCTAAACAAAATAGAAATTTAATTTATTAGTAATTCTCTTGAATTCACCTTGGCTGTTACCAAATTGGTAAAAATGTTTTATATTTTCTAGACTCTTTTGAAACAAACTGACAAAAAATGAATAGTTAATATTATAAGTATATCAATCCAAATTAATATAAAAACAAAAAATTACTTCATATAAAATATAAAGAACAAACTTCGGAATCAGACAGTTGATTTCGCTCATTAAAACTTTGAGTTCTACGTTTTTTTTCATTTTTTACCAGACATCGGTATCATTACTTTCATTCTAGACACTTCAGTAGTAAAATAAAACTTTCCCACTGAATTCCAGACTAAGTAGATAAAATCTAGGTAGATATCAATACTGAGTAAAAGTCTGGAACAAAATTTGCTCGGACGCCAAGACTCTTATCGAGCCAAGTTCCTGGGCTCTCCACTCTTTAGTATAATTAATGTTATTGGGGGGAAATTAGGTAAGTACGAGTAAATTTTGAAGCTTGAATATTTTTCATACTAAGTGGTAAATACTATAGTATTATAATGCAACTTATTGTATATAAAAAAACAGACATACATAAACTCACGGGTGAAAAAAGTTTTAAGTAATTAAAGACGGTCGTCAGGCACGCAGGCATTTCCGATACGAAGACTTAGGGTCATAATATTTCATCGTAGGCCTCCGTGGTCCAGTGGTTGAGCGGCGGGCTCACGATCCGGAAGCCCCGGGTTCGAATCCCGGTGGGGACATATAAAAAAAAATCACTTTGTGATCCCTAGTTTGATTAGGACATTACAGGCTGATCAGCTGATTGTCCGAAAGTAATATGATCCGTGCTTCGGAAGGCACGTTAAGCCGTTGGTCCCGGTTACTACTTACTGATGTAAGTATGTGACATGAGTCATGTCAGGGGCCTTTGGCGGCTCAATAATAACCCTGATGATAAAAAACAATCTTATCGATTTCGACAAAATTTATTGAATCAATCGATAATTTTATCACGTTGCGTATTAAAGCCCTACTAGTGTGAGGTTGGGCCCTTACGATGAAAATTACAAACTTACCTATAGAAAACCTATTCCATTAGTCCTAATCAATAAACTCACGTATATTTATGTAATTATGTTTATCTCAGTAATGAAAACAAGCTAACAATATTAACGGTTCCTTCAAAACTTTTTTATTACATCTTACATTATAGTCTACGCATTATTACTTACATCAAAGACGGCCGAAACGAAATGTCTTCCAAGACATAACATTTCGATTGCGAAAACATAACATCTCATTTCGGTCGTTTCTTACTTTATTAGCTGGACGAAACGAGAATGTGACGTCGCAAGAACAATATTCTGGGACCGACTTTTCAGGCATTACTTGGATGAATGCCCATTTTCGCTACCATAATAGTTTCCAATAAGCAATATCTTCCAAGCGAATAGAGTTTTGGCCTAGCTAATTTATTTACCAGTTGGGAGCAGTCGGTTGGAGCTATGGGTAAACAAAAACAGTTGTTGTTTTGTTGATATTGGTCTTGATGTTCCTGAGGAGTTTATACTGATAAAGTCGAGTGGTAGGTACTTGTACAGATTTATAGGTCATGATAATTGGTTAGTCTCAATCTCTCAGCATAGAATAAGGAATAATACTACGTCATCATCATCAGCCCATTAACGTCCCCATTTCTGGGGCACGGGCCTTCCCTATGGATGGATAGGGAGATCGGGCCTTAAACCATCACGCGGGCCCAGTGCGGATTGATGGTTATTAACGACTGCTATGCAGCCAGGACCAACGGCTTAACGTGCCTTCCGAAGCACGGAGGAGCTCGAGATGAAAACTTTTTCTTTTGTGGTCACCCATCCTATGACCGGCCTTTGCGAAAGTTGCTTTACTTCAACAATCACAGACCGAGCGCGTTAACCGCTGCGCCACCGAGCTCCTCTAATACTACGTATAGAACGGCAACTCTCCGCTCCCCACCAGCGTCTGAGCTAGGTTTAAACCCCCCTCCCCCTTCCTTTGATCATAGTTTAGACTTGAATCGTATGGCGTCAGACGTCACACACACAGATGCGCGTGTACGATAATGTCAATGTGTAGTGTCTGTATAAAACGACGTTGTTTGTATGAAGTGTCCGGGGTGTGCTCTCGACTGAGACACTAGAGATACTAGACTAAGTATGGCGCGCATTTCACGCTCACTTGGGCCTTCTACACTCTTTCTTCTATTCCGTGAGTGCCATGGATTAATTAGTTAGTTTCATTATTACACTCATCATCTCCCTAGTGTCATCCTGTTTCTCATGGGGTCCACTTACCTAACCGGAAGATTTGACAGGTCCGATTTTTTACAGAAGCGACTGCCTGTTTGACGTTCCAACCCGCCGAGGAAAAACCAGACCTATACAGATTACTTCACATGCTTCCGAAACGCATTTCTTAGGTATGTGGGTTTCCACATGATGTTTAGGGTTTTATGGTGGTTTTATTATTACACTACTTCATTATCACTACATACCTAGTATAAAATAAAGTCGTTTTTTTCTGTCCCTATATCCCTATGACCCTATGTACGCTTAAATCTTTAAAACTACGCAACTGATTTTGATGCGGTTTTTTTTAATAGAAGTGATTCAAGAGGAAGGTTTGTATGTATAATAACATCCATTAAATAGTGGAGAAATACTGTTATTTTTGAGGTTTGAAATGTGATGTCGTAAATAATTTCATTTTTCCTCAGCATTGCATCCGAACGAAGCCGGGGCGGGTCGGTAGTAAATAATACTTATGAAAATTGTAGTCGTTCTTATAAAAAAAGGAAAGATATACCTACAATACAAACCTAATAAGTAGTCGTTACCATAGCAAGAGTAGTTATAAGAGTAAAATGAGTATGTATTTTTTAAAATGTTTTCTTTTGTATTTACGACTTAAGTGTGTCTCACATGATACATCTAAACAATTACACTTCTGTGCAAGATAAGAGAATGCACTTTAAAAACTTCAAGTTTATAACCATTGCACTAAGTTAACAAACAAAAGTTATTTCATAAACTGTTTGCACACCTGCGCTTGGGCTTTTATTCAGTTTTTCCATACTTTAACTTACTGGAAGTTAAACTTAAAGTATTCATAAGGACTTAGGACTCCACTCGACTATAACTTCTGCCAAGTTTTCATATAACGACGCACCGCTTGCTCTTTATGGAAAACATTTTTGCATTTACATAATAATGTTGATGATTAATTTGTAAACATCGGGCGAGTAAGATGCAAGTTTCGTAGTATTTCGATAACTTTCAGTAAGGCTAACATGCCCAACGGGATAAAATTTTGTCACGGTCATTTTATCGATTCTGACGCTATAACGATGTCGTTCTGTCAAAATACGAACAAAGTCACGTGGCATGCATGTTAGAGAAAAAAACAAACTTATCGATTTCGACAAAATTCATTGCATCGATTGATAATTTTATCACGTTGCGCATGTTAGCCCTGCCAGGTCTTTCGTGTGGGTTGGGAGACCAATGGTGGACCTCATTGACCCTGGTGTCGGGGTTATTATTGAGTTGCCGATAATCGATTATTATCGGTTCCAGACTAGTTCAAACATCTCCACCAACCCGCACTGGAGCGTACGTGAGTACGCTTTACCCACTTCGGTTTATTATAGGGCTTTATTTTTTTTTGTAGATGGCATTAACTACTTGGCCGGAGAACTGGCGAGCAATAAGGGCTTCAATGTTTTACATTAGCTTCAATGCGTAGTACAAATTAGATCTGTAGAAATTTTGAAGCCAGTATTTTTTTTATTTTTGGCTTTGTTGCAAAGACTTTTAGGCCACGTCTTTATTTTGGTGCTGGTTCTATCAGACGTAGTGTTACACACTTATATTTTGTGAAATGTCTTCTTAATATAAAGATAATACAAATAGATTGAAAACATTTCACATTATTTAAGAAAATCTTTTTAATAAGTATTTGGTAATATTTCACTTAATTCACTGGCAAGGATGAGTCTTTCCAACGGAAATTTATGACAGTTAAAAACATAATATGTTCATTGGTTCAATATCAAAGACTAGGCTGTATGGGCCAAGTTCCCTTTGCCTGCCCTAATGGGCAAAAAAAATGTTCAATATCACCAACAGTATTTTCACAGGCGGTGCACTTATTACCCCACTGAATAACACTTTATACCCAATATATATATATAAATGTGCAGGAGTGGTATGGTAGCCAAAACGAAGCCGGTTGACGGTCGTAATATGACGTTCATTAACATAGTGACGTATCAGTCGAAGTTAAGCCGATCGATTCTGTTTTATGTAACTTATGTTTTACATTTGTAAAGTGGAATCTCGTAAACTTTCCACACTTTTACTTATTGCAAAAAAGAACTAAGGAAGCTATAAACAAAGTTCTTTATGTACGAAGTTTCTGCCATCCTGTTGTGATACTTCGCAAAAGTTACATATCCCGCGAACCATGCATCAGTTGAGAGTTTCAGAAAATTAAATGTACCGTAAGACCTGCTATTCCTCCGTAAACATAATTTTCTGTAACGTCTATATAGGAAAAACGTTTGGTTGTTCGATGAAGGAACACCAATGTGGGTTTCATAATGTTACGGAAGTGGGTTTTTGTGTTTAGAAGGAAACTCACTGAGTCCAAGATTTAAGATTTAGAAGTCTGGAAAAGTAAGATGATTCCGTGTTTTGGAGGGTACGTTAAGCCGTTATTCCCGGCTATTGACCGTATGAACACCTACACCAACCCGCAGTCGAGCAACGTGGTGTAGTATGCTTCATACCCCCTCCGGTTGATTGAGGGGAGGCCTGTGCCCAGCAGTGGGACGTACATAGGCTGTTTATGTTGTTTTTGTTTATGTCAAGCGTGTCCAGTGAACTGGATTCATCATCATCAGCCCATTAACGTCCCCACTGCTGGAGCACGGGCCTTCCGTATGGATGGATAGGGAGATCGGGCCTTAAACCATCACGCGGGCCCAGTGCGGATTGATGGTTATTAACGACTGCTAATGCAGCCGGGACCAACGGCTTAACGTGCCTTCCGAAGCCCGGAGGAGGTCGAGATGAAAACTTTTTTATTTTTTGTGGTCACCCATCCTATGACCGGCCTTTTGTGAAAGTTGCTTAACTTCAACAATCGCAGACCGAGAGCGTTTACCGCTGCGCCACCGAGCTCCTACACCGAGTTCCACTGGATTACTCAGATCAGTTATAACTAAAAACTACAAAGCTTCGAAATAAAAATAAGTAAAACGGCAAATCCAAATCATGCAATGCAATCCGAGTAAGTACATACTTAAATACGAACGATACTTAGGAAGTAGTGGCAGTAAAACTGGCTCTACAAGCGAGTGTAGTAGAGAAACGCGATCAAAATAATCCCGCGCTCATATGAAAGCGGGGCATTACAACCAGCGATTTTGCCTCAATTTTCCGTGCCAATAGCCGCCGCTATTGCCAATAAACAATATCTTCCAGCAGGCTGGGTCTACGAGGATCTGCTAATTAGGGCCGCGGCTCAAAAGGGCCTTTGATGAGAGAAGGTGACGCAAACTATTGGGGCGTGCGATACGCTTTTGGGAATCTTTTTGTTTTGATATTATTGGTTTTGCGCAGTAACCTGAAGTAGATATAAATGGGAATATGGTGATTTGTCCTTGGAAGTTTTTTTACTTTCAGGAGGAGGACTCGGTGGTGTAATGGTTAAAAAAAAAACACCCTCGTCCTGGTTTGACAAGAGCTGCGGGTTCAAGTCCCGTCCGAGTCAGAATTTTTTCGATTAAAATTTTCTCTTTGAAAGTTTCCTAAGGTTCATACGATGAGGGCTTTTTAATGCCTGAATGGCACAAATCATAATACTGCTAGGTAAAGTCTGGTTACTATTGAAAGATTTCAAGTGATTACCCTCAGTTTACCCTTGGTACCTTTTTTATTAAAAGATTTGTGTGCGTTTGACCACGATCCACGGTGGAGCACGCAAATTCAAATACATGAAAATTCCAAAATCATCTGTTCCAGGAAACAATTACATCTCTTTCATGCCTACAGGGCGTTACTGACATCGTACCGAATACTGAAGAAAATGTTCAGACCATGATTCTAAGTTAATATCATGTGGATTTTTCCGTCGCAAAATGTATGATTATTTTTTTATTCTTCAAATTACATAAACATACATAAACAGCCTATGTACGTCCCACTGCTGGGCACAGGCCTCCCCTCAATCAACCGGAGGGGGTATGGAGCATACTCCATCACGCTGCTCTAATGCGGGTTGGTGGAGGTGTTTTTACGGCTAATAGCCGGGACCAACGGCTTAACGTGCCCTCCGAAGCACGGAATCATCTTACTTTTTCGGACAATGAGGTGATTCAAGCCTGAATAGTCCTTACCAAACAAAGGACAGTCTCACAAAGTGATTTCGACAATGTCCCCATCGGGAATCGAACCTGGACCTCCAGATCGTGAGCCTAACGCTCTAACCAATAGACCACGGAGGCTGTTATTCTTGAAATTATTTTCAATTAATAAGAATTATTACAAAAATCATAAGAATAATGAATCATAAACCAAATCATCCCCCTCAGTGTTCGTTATGATATCACTTACTGCACCCCGTACAAGTATGTACAGGTAGTCGTACAAGTACGGTCACGAGCATTAATATGTATACACTTTGGTACCATGTCACATTAACTTTTTTGACAAATTGAACTGTACTCACTAAGTGTCAAATATGTTAGTGCGACAGAGTCCTAAAGTGGGTACATTATATTGCTCATGACTGTACGTATGGGTGTTAGTGACACCGTAGCGGTACACCGTAGTGGAATTTTCTGTCGGGAAATTCATGAAAATTTTAGTTTTTTGAAATTATTTTCAATTCCATACTTTTGCGACGGAAAATTTCACTTGATATCAACTCAAAATCATGCCCCTGAGTATTCGTTACGATGCCAATAACTGATAAATATTATTGTAATTATTCTTTCTAAGTATACAGTTATTATTTAAAAAAAAAAAATTATGTAGATAGCGTCTAATAATACACCAATTACTACTATAACACCTATTATTATTATGGGTCGGAAAATTATGGAATAGCTACAGGATGGCTCATTGGTCATTTGTATTTCAGCTTATATCTACGTATATAATTGAGATACATAAAATCAGGCTTTTTTTTGACGTGACTTATTGTAGATTTGCCGCAGATGGCATTGACTACTTGGCCGGACAAATGGGGTGCGCTGAAGGCTCTCACCCGGTACAACGTTTAAGACAACAGGCCTGAGGGTGCCCAGTTGGCCGCGAACCTCGGCTCAGGGCGTCGTCTGCGAGGAAAAATATTTGAAAGAATTAATCGACCCCTCTGGTCGATAGCGATAAGCGCTGATTGAGGGAAATCGTCGACCACGCCGGCGGGGTCGGTATCGGGGTCCTGAAGTGTTTGGTGTCGCGAGCTGATTGGCCGCCTCTATGGCTAGAGTAATCGGGTCGTCGGGATCGTATATTACGTCCTTCGGACGCCGATACTTTTCAGTACCGTCCCTAAGCGGGATGTATTCGGAAAAATCAGGCCTATTTCGCGTTGGGGTAAGCAGAGAATACGGAATTCCACTTACTATGATCTGACACACCCCTTTGCTTCTTTCACTCTGCGTTCTACGTTGTTTATGTATGTTGAATAAAATAAAATAATCTAGCCCAAAGATATACAAGTATGTGTTAATTAATTATTGACACGTGCCGTACGTTGCAGTTTTAATTCTCGTGCAAAAAAAAGTCGATTTCGACCGCATGCTTCGCTTCAGCTCGGTGATTGAAAGAATCTTGTCGTGTTAATTTCTTATAAGTATCCTCTACGATACGACTTCAATTTTTTTTATTATTAATAAAGATAACGGCCTCCGTGGTCCAGTGGTTGAGCGTTGTGCTCACGATCCGGATGTTCCGGGTTCGAATTGCGGTGGGGACAAATCACAAAAATCACTTTGTGATCCCTAGTTCGGTTAGGACATTACAGGCTGATCACCTGGTTGTCAAAAAAGATCCATGCTTCGGAAGGCACGTTAAGCCGTTGGTCCCGGTTATTACTTACTGATGTAAGTACGTAGTCGTTACATGAGTCATGTCAGGGGCCTATGGCGGCTCAGTAATAACCCTGACACCAGGGTTGATGGGGTTGGTAATTCACCTCACAATCCACACGATAGAAGAAGAATATAGATAGCATACACAATACACTGGTGCCAATTCGGGTAGCTACAAACAAAATTTTAACTTTATATAACAGAATTAAACTAGTTTTTCTTTCTTACACATGTTGTAAGTGAAGGACGGCACTAGTTTAAGAGCTATGAAACTGAAACAAAATTACGTTTGTGTGCGTTCGTTGAAATGGTGCCTACTGAAGTGACTGCCATTATTCTTCCTACGTATTGTTTACTACGATAAATCTAGACTCGAATAATCCATATAAGAATTCAATTATTCAACGACAACATTAATGTGCCCAGAAATATTGTGTAATTTTTTTTCATTGCCATTGTAAAATAACCACTATAGGTACGAGGGGAGGTCAAAAAGTTCGCGGAATGGAGGGGTTGGAGGGGGTTGGTTTGCTCGTACAGGTAGCCGCTAGTTGCACACCTCATTAACAGTATATGTACCAAGTTTGAAGCAAATCGGGTCATTAACGTTTGAACTATCGACCAGCAAACAAGTGAATCGGGAAGAACTCAGCGAATATGGAGAAAATTGAACACCGCGCCGTCATTAAGTTCCTCACCAAGCAAGGAAAATCCGCTCAGACGATTTTTCAAGAGCTGTTAGCAGTTTACGCGGACTCTACCCCTGGTAAAACCATGGTTTACAAGTGGCATAGTCTTTTCAAGCAAGGAAGAGAGTCGATTGAAGATGACCCCCGCTCCGGACGGCCCATTGAGGCCACCACAGCGGAAATCATCGAAAAAGTAGAGAAACTTGTATTAGAAGATACCCGCTTGAAGAAGAAGCAGCTTGCAGCAATGGTCGGTGTATCCGAAATAAGTATTTTAAATATCCTACATCAACATCTTGGGATGACTAAGGTCAGCGCAAGATGGGTTCCAAGAATGCTCACGCCACTTCAAAAAAGCGAGCGTGTCGAGTGTTCTCGCCAGTTTTTAGAGCTCTGTGGAGAGAATAAGGAAGAAGTTATGGCCCGGATTGTTACTGGAGATGAAACCTGGGTTCACCACTATGAACCTGAGTCAATGCAGAGTCGATGCAGTGGCATAAAAAAGGCACACCTCCTCCAAAGAAGTTTAAGGTGTCACAATCGGCCGGAAAGATCATGGCCACTATTTTTTGGGATACAGAAGGTATTTTGCTGATTGATTATAAAGATCGTGGTGTGACTATAACGGGACATTACTACGCTTCTTTACTGGATAGATTGAAAGAGGCTATCAAGGAAAAAAGAAGAGGAAAGCTGTCAAGAGGTGTGCTCCTTTTGCACGACAACGCACCCGTCCACACGTGCCATGTTGCGACGGCTGCCATTCACCGATGCGGGTTCGAAAAATTAAACCACCCGCCTTACATTCCAGACTTGGCCCCCAGCGATTATTATTTGTTCCCAAAAATGAAAAAGGAACTGCGTGGACGAAAATTTGGCGATGATGAAGAAGTCAAGTCTGCAATTTCGGCCTATTTTGACAGCAAAGAGAAATCTTTTTTTTATGATGGAATAAACAAATTATTTGATAGATCCGGAAAATGTGTTAAGGTTAAGGGAGAATATATTGAAAAGGAAAAATAGTTTCGTGTTTAATTTCGACCCCCTTCCCCCTCATTCCGCGAACTTTTTGACCTCCCCTCGTAAGTACCTGAAATAAAATCAGTTTGTTGCCAAATTCAGGTGTCATAAAAATTCAAAACACGAATTTAAGATTCCTCCCCAGTAGCGAATGCATCTTATTCACTTTTGAAGAAAGGACGGGCTACAAGAAATACATATTTTACACTTTTGACAGATGTGTCTCCCCTTAAGATTTATTATGCGGGAAATATGAAGTAACGTCTTTTCGTGGAAATAGAAGATTTTTCGTTGTTTCCCTTAGAGTAAAGTGTTCCTGTGACGTCGTACGGAAAATAGTCGCGAAAGTATAAATCAAAGTGCTTTCAGGGAATATTTTTGCATTCACACTTTATGATATAAAACAAAGTACGTTTGGTTATCTTTTGTTTTTTTTTAATAATTGTCAATTCTTTACTTAAACTGCCTCAGTTCGTTTTTGCTATTTTGGCAAATATTACTGTTTGATAAGGTCGTATTTATTACTAAATAGAAATTATAGTTAATGGGCTTTGTATTTCTATAAATATTCAGTGTGAGATAGAGAGATAAAAGACGACACCTACACCTACGGTACAAAAAAATAAAATAAAACAGCTAGCGCAGTATAATTTAAAAAGTATATAAAGATTTTTTTATAAAATACAAGTTAAAAATAAATGTTTTCAAGCACAAATAAAAATTAAGCTTTATTTTAAACTTTTATACACCTACGCATGCATCTTTCTTTGAATCACCCAAATCCCCTGGTAGTTGCGGCTTCCGATTACATCCCGCTTAAGGACGATACTGAAAAGTATCCGCGCCAGAATACTGACCCAGCAGTGGTCGACGATTTCCCTCATTCAGCGCTTATCGCTATAGACCCACTAGGGTCGTTTAATTCTTTCACGTATTATCCTTTCAGACAATGCCCTGAGCTTTCTTTGGTTCGCACCCTCAGGCGTGTTGTCTTAAATTTTGTACCCAATGAGAGCCCTCATCAATCCCCATTTGTCCAGCCAAGTAGTTAATGCCATTTGCGACAAATCATGCGAATCATGCGATGATACAATAAGTCACGTCAAAAAAAGCATGCAACTTTAATAAAAGCAAATTTATACCTGCTATGTAATATGTTATGTGTTGAACAATAGAGTTGTCACATATTTATGTATGGGTGTTTATGTATGGGGTGGGTATGGGATCTCGACGCAAAGCGAGAAATACGGCAGACTCGACCGAAACCCACCTATAACTGCATACTCAATTCGTCAGGCCAACTTTACTGTGTGCCATGTCACCGGACCTTCAAGTCGAAGTTCGGTTTCGCCAGCCACATCAAAGCCCACCACAACAACGACCCGAGATAGATATTTAGGAGTCGCCGTCGCTAGATGCGGTTTGGACGACATGATGATGATGATAATTAATCGGTAAAGTTATAGTTCTCTCGGATGTCCGTGTTTTCTATTCTATCTGCATTTGCCAATCAGATGAAAAACCAGACACTAAAATGTTTTTCAATTCACAAAACATGGTAATACGCAATTTTATTACTCTTGTTGACAAAATAACCTGTTAGGAATCCAAGTTTTCCCATCTTTTACCGTCCACAGTGGAACTTCCCATGGGGATCAGCATTTATTATCCGCAAGAAAGTTCTTCCCATCGTCTTTCAAAACTCTATCGACCGTTAACGATCTATTTCCAAAGTTCAAGAGTTCCGGGAAGCTAGTGGAAAATTGTATTGAAATCTATCTTTAGCTTTCGCAGTACTGTCGGACTTCAGAGATTTAGATGCTTAGTACCTGCAAGGATTTTACTGGGAGGTATTTTCGTGCGGTACAATTTTTGAACGAAAAATAGTTTCATAATTACGGGCCTATTACTTTTACAGGTATTGGCCGATCAAAAAGTCTTCAGAAGACGACAGGCGCTTTTAGTAGTGGTATTCAAAGACTGATTATGTCAAGACAGTTAGTTCATAGCGGAAAACTTCGTCAGTGCAGTAGTGGTTTTAGGCGGATTACCTAATGAATAAAGATATTTTTGAATTTGAGTGATCTCTACTTTTATGACATGACCGCTCCTTTCCGAAGGCCTGCTCTTTGCATGGCCGGGATGATTTAAGCAACACGGGATATTTTTGTCATCATTCAAGCATACAAATGTATCTTTTCGTCAATATGGAATGGCTACGTTTATTTAGTGTTCGAAGTTACAAGATAAATCTATATTACAATGTAGGCTAGGCAAACGAGTCATACATACCTACATCCCATTAATATACCTCTACAAAGCTTCCCTTTTCTTTTCGACGTTCGGAACCCTAAAACATGTTTTTCTCCCCAACCATAAAAGCAAGACATCCAATTTGTGGTACCCAACAAAATGTTGTCCAACAAAACCCATAATTCAGTGATATTAGGTTCCCGTGATATCGAACTGGCTTTTACTTACTATCTATTTTATTGGTCCTCTTACAACTTTACTGTGGTGAAGAGGAAACTGTAAGAGCCTGTTAACATCATCATCTCCCTAGCATTATCCTGTTTTTCACAGGGTCCGCTTACCTAACCTGAAGATTTGACAGATCCGGTTTTTTACAGAAGCGACTGCCTGTCTGAACTTCCAACCTACGAAGGGAAAACCAGCCCAATACAGCTTAGGTCACTTACCTCCGAAAGTGTATTTCTCGGAATTAATGTGGGTTTCCTCACGATGTTTCCCTTCACCACTGAGCACGTGATAATCATTTATGATCCACACATGAATGCGGAAACAAATTCATCTTTGGATCATACATACGTTAACATACGCCGATAATTACTTGTGGAGAAAGGAGAGTCACAATAATCAGACGAAAATTTGAACCTCCTGTTAATACGAAGTCCTAAGGTAGACATGGTGTGGTGTACCGTATGATGACATTCATCATGTTGGAAAACAACGTGGTTTTGATCTACGTTTCATCCTAACAATAATCATCATCATCTTTCCAGCGTTAACCAGTTTATCACAGGTAAACAACGAATGTTTACCGAACGTGACAGGTCCGTTTCTGCTTGTCTGACTTTCCAACCCATGAAGGGAAAGCCAGAGCAATACAGGTTAGGTCACATAGCTCCGAAACGCATTTATCGGAAACGTGGGTTTCCTCTCGATTTTCCTTCATCGCTAAATTTATAAATTATATAATACATTTTTTAAAGGAACCCTAAAGTTATTTAAAAATTGAATTTAACAAGAGCCCTATTTTATCAACTAACAGTTATTTCAGCTTCGTATTGGAGTAGGGAATCCTGTACTGAATTTCAAATAAAAGAGATCTCTAATAAGAAAACTTCCCCAGTGCCATGTCAGTAATTTAAGAGAGCCCATACAAAGTTTTGTAGCAAAATTAAATTTTTGTTGCGCACCGTACGTTAAGGCTTCTCGGTCGGCTTTTTTTGCCGACTCCTTTGATAGTTCGCTCGGTCCAGATAAAACTTTTATTTTGTAGTTCCCAAGATATTTGTTAAGAAAGGAAATGAATTTTCTTGTGCAACTGTTTATTGATACTAAAATGTATCACTGTAATTTTCCGTAAGTTTTTCTTTAGAATAGTTCAAACAAGTATCTACCGCTTGCATCACGGCACACAAAAAGTGATATATTTCTTTTTATTCAGCAGTAGGTAGATAGGTACATAACGTAATAAGTACCTAAAGCTTAAAATATTGAAAAGACAATTGCTTAGTGGAAATAATCGCCACCTATAATACGAACCTTTCACAATAATGAAAACCACCCCTAATATAATTCACTTAAATCGAAAAAGGTTATAGGCAATGTATGTACATATTTTTACGAAACTACCGCCTTTGATCACCTGGGCGACCTCCATGAATTATACAGGACAATTTGTCGACATATACGTTATAGGAATGGCCTTTTTTGCTACAAAATAATCTGCAAATGGAGTTGGGTTGAAAAAATTGGCGATAGATATTAGGTATAATAATACAGGCCCCAGAAACGAGGCTTGGGGCAGTAAGAATAGTTATGCTTATGTATAGCTTGAGGATAAATTTTAAATAGTTTTTTAAAGGGTGGTCACCTTATTCGATCAATACATTACGTAACGTAACTTTGACTGCATTGTACCAGAAATGGCTGCCTTATGGTACACTATGATTATGTTTTACAGAAACTGATAATATTTTAAAACTTTTCTGTCGTGTCTACATTATCTATGTGTTATTTATTCTCAAGATGTCTTTTTTGAATCATTAATTTGTTTATAAATACCTATTTTATTTTGTTTCTAATACTTATGTCATTTAGTTAAACTAACCCTTGTTGGCAACACCCAACAAAATTATATTTTTTTACATTTTTATTTATAAAATGAAAATACTTTTTTAAGTACCTTCTTCTTCTAAGATCGCTCAACGGCAACGTACCTATGTAAAGTGTGCCTCTAAATTGGAATAACGTGGTCAACTCAAAGTCGACGTATTCTTTCTGTACTATCCATCCTCTACACACCAGCCAGCGTGTAACATCATTTGCGTGCGTCAACCCTTTTTAGTCAAAATAATGGCTACCAGCAAGTACATGTCTGAACACGTATGAATACGTCGATACGAAAGTATTTCTTGGAAGAAAAGGGTAATATCATTATACAAAACGTCCATTTTGAATGCGCCAAGATGAAAGCTATATTCGATTATTGTAAAAGGGTTCACATGGTGTATGGATAGTTGGAAGTGAAAACGAGCTCGATCCGTTTATCTGGGGTTACTTGGAATTTTGTACTTATTTATATTTGATTATTGAAAACTCACTTTTCAAATAGTGTTTTGAATTGTAACTAGAACATGTAATAGATAACATACTGTATGTAATATTTGTTGCAATATAATATATTTCTGCAAATCGTCCGCAATTTATATAGCTACTTAGTTTTGGAATGATGTTATTAATAAATTCGTCGTGTCTTATTATGTTGCCTCTTCTGTCCTCAACAACTCTCAATATTTGCTTCCTTTTCCTTACTACGTCACAGAAGGGAAGCTACAAAGAAACTACGAATAAATTAGCAAAGAAAAAGAGGAAGAGAAACACCATGAAGAGCTTACACGGAATAGATTAAAAATGCGAACGTCGTGTCTTATAAGGAAGTGAAAGAATTGGCCTTTGATAAACAATAATGGAGAATGACGAGTGCGTAGGTTTTAAATTAGTGATGTGAGTTTTGGAATACTTATTTATTCGAGAAATTATAATATAACGAGTTAGTACTAAATATAAGTATTCAAAAATATTTCAGTTTTTTCACTGTGACTTTCTATGAAATTCTTGTTCACGTCAAAATGAACTTAAAGTACAATGAATGTTCTATTTGACTTTATGAAAAAACCTTGCAATTCAATATCGTGTAGCTTATGAAATGTGATTGCTTTTATTCTACGAATGAATGGAATGTAATGTTTCTTTGTAAATGTAACTTTTGAAATGAAGCCTTTTATTTGGGCTTCATTTTTGTGCTGAGATTTTCACTTGACTTATTATAATGGTACAACGTACCAATTTATATTTAATGAAAGTGAGTTTGCTAATCAAAAATTTAAAAAATGAAAGCTTACTTCAAATACGTCAGATCATGTATTTAGTTAGATAGTGGTGCTAATTCCTGTAAATACCATCTAATTTTATTTTAAGTTATATCTGTCATTTTCTTATCCGCCGAAAAGGAGAGGGACGGGTAATCGACAAGCATAAAATTTATGGAACACACGTCAATTTTAAGCACAAATCTAAACCAACCGTCTAAAAATTTTACATCCGTCAATAACCCGACACAGTTAAGTAGACAGCACATCAAACGGATTGCATACCAGCGACGTACCTTTTGATTCGCCCGGGTTATTCATTCATCCCCTCATTCTTCCTAAAATTAAGAGCTGTGAATCATTCGTCCCTTTCCTTTGGTGTCTGCAGAAATCGGGGCCAATGGCCCCGATTCCTGCAGACACCGCCTAATTTTATTTAAAGTTATATCCGTCATTTTCATATCCGTCGAAAAGGAAAGGGACGAATGATTGACAAATATTTCATTTTAAAACGAATGAATAACCCGAGCGAAATAAATAGGCATCTCGCCGGTATGTAATCCACTTGCTTGTTCGTCTACTCAAGTCTGTCGGTTTACAATTTACCAATGCCGATGGCCGATGTACAATTTTTAGACGGTTGTTTTAGATCTCTGCTTAAAATTGACATGTGCTCCATAAATTTTATGTCTGTCGATTACACGTCACTTTCTTTTTCAGCGGATAAGAAAATGACAGGTATAACTTAAAATTAATTTAGATAGCGTCTGCAGAAATTAACACCAGTGTACAAGGAAAGGAAAAGGATTATAATTGCGTGCATATCTCATCATCATCTTTACTATAAGAGAGCTGAGATTTCCCAACACAATAGTTAAACATGTACGTTTTTCGAATTTAAATAATGTACCTACTCTCTAACTTGTTAGGCTAGTACTATGTATAGCGATAGGCTTTTAACCTAGCATCAACCCCCGCGGCACAGGACCGGCGCGCCACACGCAGCGCGAATTATCAATGGCTTCGACCAATAGTCGTACGACGTTTATCTGCGTTGATAGCATTCCCTCCGTTTATTGGTCGCTGTTACTGTGCCGGGAGTGGAGTCTGCTAGTTGCCTTGTGATGGCTTAGTCTATCCCGACAGGAATTAAATGCATAAGTTATATAAATGTACGAATGTATATGTAATACTTAAATTATATCGTATTGCCATTTTTTTGAAATAATTTGACAGATACTTGAAAGTTTTCTGCTTTTTTTTCATGAATACATCGGTATTATTTATATTTAATTTTTTGTGCAGTGCATTGTCCGAAATTTACCTCTGTAAAGTTCAATCGTCCCTTCAATGACTTTTGATACTTCAACCCTATCCCTCTTTCGCCCGAGGGGTTGCTTTTCAGAAATTCATTTCTCAATAGAATTTTGCAAAGCCGAATAGTTTAATAACTTTAGGTAACTGAACATTTTAAGTAAATACCTGAGTATCTTGTTACAGATGTAGGTACGAATATTTTACTGAAATTGACACAGAATAATAATAACACAGAAACACAATATGGCAACTACAAGAGGGACAAAAAGCACAACTTGTTTGTAACAGCTTCCTGTAGGCCTGTGTTTCTTTTTTAATTATTGCAAATTAATAAATAAATGACACATATATGAATATGAATATTTAACAAAGTGAAAGTGAAAGTTTTTTTGAAAGTTACTATTTAAACGAACTGAATTAAGACCATCATCTTTATATCTTGCCAGTCTTTATATTTAAAAAATAACAACTTCAAAAGTAGATATATCTAGAAGGAAGAAGAGTAAATAATAACATTAGGTATTTACTTCTTTTAATAAGAAAAACTTTGGAACTTCTCGAGGGGAACTCTGTAACAGCTGTCTCCAAGAGATGAAAAGCTTAAGGCGATTACAGGACTTCCCAGTTCAAGTTTAATATAAAAATAAGAAGATAATGCCCTTTTAAGTGTTTGTTCTTTTTGTACAGGCGCCATTTTGAAAAGTTTGTTATTCCTACTGTGTTTGTGCTTGGAGTGTTAGGGGAGTCAGACCAAATGTTAGCATTTACTTTGGGGTTTATATTTAAAATGGCGTGTTTGTGACATGGGATTGAAAGAAAACTTTTAAAATTTTGAAGGTGTCCACGTGGTAAAGATTTCATTGTAAAAAAATAACACGTCAGCGAAATATTTTGAATCTGTGTGTAGAATTTTGTTAAAAATAAAAACTCAGAACAAGTCGATTTCTACAGAAAGCTTGGGATGGTGAAAAGTATAGAAAATTCTAGAATATATCCGGATGAGAGCCCTTAGTGCTCCCCATTTGTCCAGCCAAAAATCCAAAATAAGCTAAAAAAAATTTCTCCTAACCATCAATGTGAAGTAACATTATAGACTTCACAAGGAGTAAAAAAATAACAACGGTACAAAACTACAGATAAGGTAATAGTTACTACGCAAATAAAATGTCTATCAAACAAAACCGATATAAATAAGCAAACAAAATGCACAATATAAAACACAAGACATAAATCTAAGTAAAATATATGAACCTTTGACAATATCCGCTACTGCGAGACGTATTTTACACCCGTATATAATAGTTGTATAGCAACATGGTAAGCCTGCTAAATAGAATAGGTATGTTATAGTAGGGTAGTGCTTACATTCTCGAGTTTCCATATCGCGGCGTGTTATCGCGCGATCGGCACCCCCCATTGCTTCGATGATCCATCTTCAAGCCCAGACGGGACGTGTAGACGAGCGGCCAACCGCGCATTAGTTATATTCACCACTTATATTTTATGTATTACTACTGCTACTAATAGCAATACAAGTTTTTGAATGAGTACCTTTATTGCACAAAAGGACACATACACCTTCTTCTTCTTCTTCTTCAGGTGCCTACATACACTACAAATATGCTATATATATTTTATATTTTTTTTGACGTGACTTATTGTAACTTTGCCGCAGATGGCATTAACTACTTGGCCGGACAAATGGGGAGCGCTGAAGGCTCTCACCCGGTACAAACATACTATGATGCCCCACAGTCGATTTCGACTGGTAGATTCACTGACGGTTGTATTTCAGCATTTCTGCCTTACCTACACCATTCGTATTTTTTTCTAAAGAATGAAACACTAAAGTTGCATTTTGGTTCCACTGGCTGGACACCTTTGAAATCATTCTTAATAGTTTAAATTACCAGCTCAACTTTGTTCTGTATTGAACTATGTTCTTTACTTGTTTCTCTCATTACTCACTTCACAACCACTGTTTCTTTAATTCTTTAATTTTATTTAAAATTTTGATTCTAGTAGGTGATGGATCCATTATGTTTAGTCGGTAAGGCATAAGACCAAGGCCAAGATAGGTACCTTTTTCAATCACTCTTAAAGGCTAAATCGTACGAGCCATTAGTAACTTAGTAAGATTTCCACTTTAGATACGTTGAGATGACCAAAATCAGATAAAATTCCACGAAACTGTCTAGAAAACGTTCACTTGAGTATTTATTAAATAAACTAAAATACACTTGGCAAAATAAAATAAAATTTGTTATTCTGGTCACCACATTTCAATTTCGAATTAATAAAACTATTACACGATTCCTAATACACTTATTTTAAAGCGTTTCTACCGCGGCGTTTTATTCCGATGTTTTATAGCGGCTAGTCTGCACCCGTTCTTGTCGCGCGTACCGATGATCCATCTTCGTGAAAACACGCGCAAGCGACGCGTGATTCCACCAACAAGGGTGCAGGAGGAAGCTGTGAAATATTTATTTTTTTCCCTCTTCAGGGTACTCCGTACATACGCAAATATGCTGGGTAACATAATTATAACGTATTTAGATTTTTTTTATCTATTTCATATTGCAGCATGTAAACTATTGTTAGATTGTCGGTTATGAATAAGTAAGGCAAGATTATTATTATGTACATTAATTTTATTTATAGAAGAATCCTTTTAATATTTAATACCCAAAATGATAACGTCAAAAAAGTACATAATATTATTTTAACTTTTATTTATCGCTGAAATACATATATTTTACCTTCTTGCTCATGATATTAATCAGCAGTTTTTTCCCAAAAAAATATAGTTAAAAGAATTTTAAGAAATAAAAGTTGAATAAGTACCTAAATAAATATAATATTGTAGTTCCTATGTCAATAGAAAAATATATATATGTATATATTTTATTTATATTTTATTCATTTATTAAATTTCCCCGAACATGTGTATCCTTCCTCATACTTACCGCTTGAGACGAACAAGTTTGGTGTCAAAGTTGCACACGACAAATGGTACCGAGCAATAATACGAAGGGATTAGATAACTCCTAGAAGCTTCTCACTTTTAGAGTGTATTTTTATTTCAACTTTCTCCACCGAATTAAAGGAAAACAAAGGATTCGTTCAGGTGCTTATCACCTCGAGCGTGGTGTAAAAAGTGACTATTTTTTTTTGTCGTGACTTATTGTAGATTTGCCGTAGGTGGCATTAACTACTTGGCCGGACAAATGGGGAGCGCTGAAGGCTCTCACCCGGTATAACGTTTAAGACAACAGGCCTGAGGGTGCTCAGTTGGGCGCGAACCACGGTTCAGGGCGTGAAAGAATTAATCGACCCTAGTGGGTCGATAGCGATAAGCGCTGATTGAGGGAAGTCGTCGACCACGCCGGCGGGGTCGGTATCGGGGTCCTGAAGTGTTTGGTGTCGCGAGCTGATTGGCTGCCTCTATGGCTTAAGTAATCGGGTCGAAGAAGTGATGAAGGGACCCCTATATTTAATCGTATGGCTTATTTTATATAGTCAAGTAAGTACCTTAACAAAAACATTTTCATGTAAAATGATGCCAAGACGAGATCATAATATGGATCGCAATGTCAATATGTTATCAGATCTCATATGGAGCCAAACTTTTAACACCATACGCGCTAAATATACAAACTAAGTTCATAAACTCTACACTTTAGGCAAAATACGGGGCTTGTCAAAATATTCGTTTAGATGGAACAAGATTCAAAATTCGAAAACATCTTTATTCAGTAGGTAATAAATATAATTACACTTTGAATCGTCATTTTTACATAACTAACGTCTCATCCGCCTAAAACTACTGAAACTACTGCAGTTCCTCACAATCTTATAGCCGAGGAAAAATAACTGCAAGAAAAACCTCGACACAGGGTTCTAGACGTTTTTAAATAAACATAAAATATGGTTATACAATTCAGTAATTTGGCGAAAGAAGGGTCTTGCCTCACTAGGACACGATAGTGACTTCATTACAGTTACGTTAGTTAAGTACTTAATTTCAAAAATTCCAGCGACATTTAATTTTCGCTCCGAATTACTCTGATGACGTCAACAGAAATTTTCAAATTAACAAAACTATAATCAAACTTAACTGTTCTATGTTAGTAGTAACTATAATTCCATATAAAACGAAAGTTCTGACAACGCGTAGAATTTGTATGAGTTTTCAGCGTTAGCCTTTTGGTGTCTTTTTGTTCTAACCACTCCGATACAATTACGGATATAAGGTGAGTTTGTTCGTCTATTACAACAATAACAAGATACTATATCACACCCCTTCCACAACGCCCAAATTGAAACCAAATAACACTCAAAACTGTACCTAAAACTTCGTTCCGTACCAAACTTCCCAATATTCCGATAATCAAAAGTCTTGATATCAAAACACGATTAGATTACGAAAACTCAACACTCAAGCGATAATCGTTCGATAATTAAAACTTTCTAGCTTCATATTTTCGGGTTATTAAGCAAGAGAATTGATGGAGCTTCCCCTAAGTCACCCTAAGTGGTTCGGAAGTGACTGAATTTCGTAGGCGATTTAATCGTAACACAGTCACGCACATTTAACACGGATATTATGAAACATATTTAAATAAGCATTAGACGATTTCCTCGTAAGTGATCTTACGAGGTACATTCATCATTTTTTGTTATTTTGACGTGTGTAACGAAGGCGAAAAACAGCAAGTTCAGCGTAGAGGGAGCGCGGGTTTGTAGAGTATGAGTCTGTGTGACTTCTGATCATGAATTCAATGGTGAAATGACGAAACAATTATACATTTTTAGTATTTTCATGAACTATTTTATTAATAAAAAATATGCTATCAATTTAACTGCTATAATTTTATATTTGGCAATATCAATTTCCAGGTTCTATGTGATCAAGATTTTATATTATTTTTTAATATTAAATCTGATAAATGCTTTAAAAACTAAAACGAAAATCCTGTGTTTAATTAATTTATTATCATTAGCTTCGTATTTAGTTTTGTACGTAATTAAGTTCTTATTTAGTTATTCTAAATATTGTAATAAAAAAGTAAGAACAAAGTATCACACAAAAATAAAGAAACAAATGACTGAACATTACCTACAGCCGTAAACACAAAAACCCGGCGGGTTTCGCGTGCCGAGCTCTTGGTCTACCTTACCAAGGGGTCGTAAGTGAGACGTTGGGGTCGATGGAAATTGATTTTCCGCCATCAGTCATAACTCGTATGCGTTCACAATAGAGCCTTTGTATCCTTACATTTACGAAACGCAAACAATGTTTGTCGTACATTATTACTCTACTGAATCATTCTCTAAAATAATGATAAAAATACTTTGAAATAATGATCATGTTTTCCAATCTTCTATCGTGTGGGATGTGAGGTGAATTACCAACCTCGTTAATCCTGGTGTCATAGTTACAATTGAGCCGCCAAAGGCCCCTGAAATGGCTCATGTAACAACTACTTACTTACATCAGTAAGTAATAACCGGAACCAGTCGCTTAACGTGCCTTCCAAAGCACGGATCATCTTACTTTTTGGACAATCAGGTGATCAGCCTGTAATATCCTAACCAAACTAGGGATCACAAAGTGATTTTCGTGATAATGTCCCCTCCGCGATTCGAACCCGGGACCTCCGGATCGTGAGACCAACGCTCAACCACTGGACCACGGCGGCCGTTGTTTTTTAATAATAAAAATGCCTCAATGCTTCAAAAATTACTCATTAGGTTTCGTAATAGGTATGTCTAGACATGTTTTAATTGTCTCAATCATTATTATTGTCTGCGTATATCAGATTTCACTCAGGAGATAAATTATAATGAAAATAATGGTGAACAACAAAGCAATTTTAATGTTAGGGAACATAACATACGTAAAAAGATGTTATTTTTTTTACAATTTAAAAAAATATAATCTTCTAAAGTACCTAGGCTGAATGACGTTTATACTTCAGGACCCCGATACCGACCCGGCCAGCGTGGTCGATGATTTCCCTCATTCAGCGCTTATCGCTATAGACCCTTTAAGGTCGATTAATTCTTTCAAATATTTTTCCTCTCAGACGACGCGACGCCCTGAGACGAGGTTCGCGCCCATCTGGGCACCCTCAGGCCTGTTGTCTTAAATTTTGTACCGGGTGAGAGCCCTCAGCGCTCTTCATTTGTCCGGGCAAATGGCGATAAGCGCCGAATGAGGGAAATCTTCGACTACGTCGGCGGGATCGGTATCGGGGTCCTGAAGTGTTTGGTGTCGCGAGCTGATTGGCCGCCTCTATGGCTAGAGTAATCTACATTTAGAAGTCACATGACGGCCATAATGAAGATCATTATGAAGGTTACATGAACACACGATTACCTATTGCTAAAATGAACACCATCCGGCTGATACGGGAGCTAAAAATAGATAAATAAAGCTAATTAAGGCGAAATCTCGAAATCGTTTTAGCGTAAGTTCTATTTTTTTGCACACACACTTAGCGAGGAGAACTGATGGCCGCTGGGGCGGAAAGGTTCTCAAATGGTGACCACGTGTCGGACGACGCTCAGTGGGTAGGCCCGCTACAAGGTGGACCGACGATCTGGTGAAGGTCGCGGGAAGCCGCTGGATGCGAGCAGCACAGGACCGATCGTCGTGGAGATCCTTGGGGGAAGCCTATGCCCAGCGGTGGGCGTCGTATGGCTAATGATGATTTTTAGGGATGTTTTTTTTTCCTTACATACCAAATTGGTACTTTTGAAAGAATAAAGAGAAACAAGTTGGTTTCAGTTTTAGATTGCTTTCTCAAAAATAATTTCTAATGTTACAGGTGACCTAAAAAGTAGAAAACTGGGACCAGTAACAAGAATAAGCATTTGGGATTTCGGTTTCTCATATTTATCTTGGGGCTTCGTAGTAAAAGTAGTGGTTGCACGTTGTTTTTAATACATAGGACTCTACCCACCTCATTAGAGATAACAGGTGTGAATTTATGTATATGGGACTGAGAGAACGTCATCAACAAGTCGTTCGCTTTTTAAAATATTTCCTTTTAGTTTGGTGCAATAAAGTAAGAAGAAAAAAACAAAAAAAAAACGCAGAATTTCACTTGATATTAACTCAGAATTATGGTCTGAATAATTCCACAAAGTTTTCGTTACGATGTCACTAACCCCTTAATAATAATAATAATAATAAAGTTTATTCAGGTAAAATCTACGACACACATATACATTTACAACATTAAAATATACACACATTGACATTAATATTTAGTTGGAAAACATAAAGGTATATGGCTGCCGCAGTTTACCAAAAAAGGCCAGGGTTCAGTGAAAATTTACCCAGAGGGCAACACTGATTTTCAACCCACGCCGATCGGTGAAACGCGAGTATCCTCACAATAAATTTTAAAAAATAAATAAAGAGTACAAAAAAAGCGACTTAGTGCCCTTGCATTATATTCGTTAGTAGTTTTACTGTGCACAGACCTCAAATCATACCCTTAATAAAGCTCCACTCCCAGACGGCATGACGTCAATGAGTCCCACTCTCTCACTACTACAGCACAATAGCCAGAAATAAACACCCCACCCCTCACCCCACTTGTGCCTATTACGTAGATATAAATGGCTACTTAGTACTCAACCAGCAATTCAGACAAGCTGAATTAATCTGCACATCCCTTGAACAACGTAAGCCATAGCTCATGGAAATCACAGCGCGTCACCGACCGAGTTTGCAGTGCATGCATTCAAATCATAAATCAATAGGATGGCCGATTACTTTGTATGCTCAGCCATTAGCGAACCTTCCACTAACAGTGATCGTACTAACTAGGCCACTTTCATGTTGGATGATTTATGTACTATCATCTGGTAGTAATTTTATATACCTCTATTATCGAAAAAAGAACAGAAAAAACAAGTCTATACGAGTACTACCCGTTCGGAGTTCACGCGACAGACGACCAAAAAGTTTTTAATTAGGTTTATATTTTCTAAATGTAATGAGTCTTTTTAGGGTGTTTCCCTTGGGTAGCTAGACTTATTAACAGAAATTTAAAAGATAGAACAAGTGGCTCAAACATCTTTATTTTAGTGAATTAAATTAAAACGAAATTTAAGTACGCCTTCCAATTGAAAACGCGATTATTTCAAACGTGTTTTAAAAATATAAATTGTACTATACATTTCGGGCCCTTATTTCCCTATTATTGGAGCCGGTAAAACTACAAATCACTGAAAAGTTTTTTTTATTTCCAAAGCTTTTCTTTCAAACGCAGGATGCTTATTATACGGAACGAATGAATTAACCACTAAAACAGTTTAAAATATGGTCCTATTTGGCCAGACAGGAAAAACAGAACCATTAAAACAACAGTTTTATTACCGCAATTCGCACTAAGCACCCTTCAGGCAATAAAAATTTTCATAACAATCAATCCGACGACACGTAGTTATAAATTATTGTAACCAGTTTTTACCGTTGGCGTGCTAATAGTCATATGCAAAGTCAAATGCAAAGTGAATGCAACGTTTTGATTTACGCTTGGTACGCACGCGTTCAGACTGTTCAAATTGTTTGTTTTCATAATGCTGTGAAAGCGGGATTGTCTGGATCGGATGCAGTTAGTTTCGGAAAGGAACATTTAGGTACGGTTGGTGCACTTAAACAAAGAAGTAGACTTAAAATTGTTACTTGCTAAAAAATAGACACGCTAGTTTTGATCCAAGTAAACAGTTGCAGTCTCAATCCCGGAATGAATACAATTGAAAACAGTAGAATGCGATTTTTCAGTAAGGTGCTTATGTGTTAGTGATATGAGGTGACCATAAACAGCATACACATCTCCAACTGCTGGGCACACAGGCCTCCCTATCAACCGGACGGGTATGGAGCATACTCTAAAAAAAATATTTAAGCGCTGTCAGGACAAGTGGAAACTTATGTTAGGGCAGTGACCATACTATGCTACCTAATCAAACATTCTGTTCGTGGTGTGCCAAGTTGTATTTTAGAAGTCAAAATGCAGGTTAAGTCACGTAGCTCCGAAAATGCATTCCTCGGGAATGTGGGTTTCCTCACGATGTTTTCCTTCACCGCTGAGTACATGATAATCATTATGATCCAAACATAAATTTGAAAACAAAGTCGCCAATCATTGGTTTGTGCTGAATTCGAACCTGCGACCTCAAAGTGATAGGTAAACGTTCTACCAACTGAGCTACCACGGCTCTTTAAATAAATTTATAAGTTATGAGGTACAAAATACATTTTCAAGCGAAAGGTCTAAAATGAAATACGTAGATTCTAAACTAAAGAATGAAACGTTTTTGTTGAATGTCAACCGGACCGTAAAATTTTCTGTTGGGTAGGTATAAAATAAAGTGAGAAATTCAATTAAGTGACATCGGTTGTTTGGCACGGCTGGCAAGAGCCAGTGCGTGCATCCAGACACCGACAGAAGCTTTACAGCCACCGTTAAATCGCAACCGGCCGATAAAACTGTTATAAATCGATTCCGCCAGGTTAAAGAATTAAATGGATCGTAAAAATTAATAGGTCTCTGTCGCGCGACGAATCGACGGGGCACCGGCGGAATGGAACTTTCCCAGTTTATGAATTACTTGGGAACTTTATGACGGCTTTGTCAGCCTCGACTTTTTCCAAGCGTCACGTGTTCTAGACGGATGCGAAATTGGATTTTTTAGATAGAGAATGAGAGAAATATTGCGAATAGGGGAGCATTAGGCGCGGATTGTTTTATTTACTACGACGAGTTTGTTCCCCGCAAGGAATCAAAACATTGTGAAGCCTTTAAGGTAAAATAGTTACAGCGATCGAAATACTTATAAAACTCGTGACTGCACACATCAAAGAACAAAAGCATTTTTAATACCTCATTTTATTTTTATAATGGGCGACGGTGTCATGGTAGCACCGGTACCGGGCTAGCATAAATAAAAGGAAAACATATCACGGCCGTCCCTTGTATATAATGTGCATTCATGCGACCTCCTGCAGTGCTCGGCACGCCTGGTAGCGCAACTACTGAAACAGCGAATGAAATATTTTTAAAATGGAGGTTTGAAGCAGAATTTACACCCGTAAGAGGTACTTTATTTCAAAAGCAAACTTGAAATGGTATGTTATTATTATAACATTTGCTGCTATACACTTCCTGTGCAATGGTCAAAGGTGAAAAGATGCTCGGGTATATTTCCTGGCATACCATATTGGAAATGTCAGCATATTCCCTTGGATTACAAGTATCTTTTATACTTGTAATATAGGATACTTGTAATAGCATGGAGCTAATAGTTGAGTGACCACACGACCAATCCTTTTGAACAAAGTTACATTATAAAGCCCTGGTCTGTCGAAATAGTAGACAGAAGAGATTTTACATTGTGTCTCATGTAGATCTGCGTAAACCATCCTGTGTACCACACATTGTAACATGTTTATTACAATCCCTAACCCATTAAAACATTTTTTACAAAAACAAGTCGACTGCCTTAACACCTTCCACAAGACAAAATAATAAACAGTAAGCTATAGACAGGAACACAACACTATTAAATCTGTCACACGCGGTTCAACGTAGGAGGCTTCCAGTAACAAGAAAGTTAACGCTCGTATAACAGAAAGTATTTGGTGTCAGGACCTCATGATACCGAAAATGGCAGACTCGAAGGGCGGAGCGACACAGAGGCTTGAAGAGACGCCGCCGGCCGCACCATAAACAAGCCCAGAACGAATGCTTCCAGCCTCGCGGGAAACGGTGTAAGTAAAAAAATAAGTGTAAGTCAGTAAATAAGTAAAACTATAAAGGATTTTTTTTTTAAAGAAAGTACTAACATAATTACTGAGTTTTTTTTTACATAATGGGATAAACAGATTTACCTACCCATCTAAATAAAAAATAAAACTGGAATTATTATAAAAAAAGTGTCCTCCAGGCCTCCATGTCAAGTCAGGGATGAAAAGAAAAATATACAGGTATGTATGTGAACCACTGATATAGTTGTATATCAATGACGTGAACGCTCTAATCAAAATACTCCATAAACAGTTGTAGATTCATGAATCTGTTAGTTCTAATGTTTCTTTAGGTTTATAGGTATACCATGATCTCGAAGTTCCTAAATTAAATTTAATTGTTACAAAAGTAGGTTTAGTGAAAACCCGTCTAAATTGAAGACAACTGACGCTTCATTTATCCTGTGAACTAATTGAAGCGTGCCTATCTGCAAATATGATTGAATTATTTATAATGTATTCAATTCAAATGTTTACTGAAATATTATCTTTTTACATGACAGATATTATTACTTTTGTGCAAAGAATATGTTCCTTGACCCGTCCCGTAAAATCATTTTTCTCCGACTTACAACATTTCGGTACCAGGCTCGCAGAACAGGCGAGTGGTCACGATGTGCACCTTGAGCGTTCGCCTTACACGGTTGTTTTTCTTCACTGTTCACATGTCTGACGCTATGTAGTCCTGGTAACCTTTGCGATTTCCCTTTGTTTCCTACTATCTTGTTTATAGAAGCAGAACGTACTAAAATTTTATGTCGACCACCGATTTCATGCAACTGTTGCCATGTTAGCTAGTACTTTAATATCTTCAAATGGTCTAAATTGTAACGGTATTCTTATCTACGCTATTTTATTGAAATCGGAGGTTTCTCCTGCTGAGCAGAAGCGTAGTTCCGTCTCTTCTACAATTCTACTGTTGTATCAAAGACGTAAACAATATTAGATATATTCCATTGTAATACTGTATTTCTTCAGTGTCTATCGATTTGCAGGCTTGCGTGTAATGGATATCATTTTGCACTTAAAAGTCGTACATTTCAAAAGTATTATATGAAGTAAGTAGTATTCATACACTTATTTGACCAACTTTGCCACTTAAATATGTCGCTGTCGTCGGCTATTGTTAAGTATCATTCTATGTCCGCCATAATTGTAGCACAGTAATGGCACATAATTACAAAACATTCCCAGAACAATGAACTCAAATTAATTTCAAATTGTCTAATGCTACAGAAAATTGTATTTATTATATTAAAAATAACCTATTTCAGAGAAAATGTATGAACTCTGAGGAAGAGAAATAGATTGGGTGTATATCAAATCTAATTAGGAAAAGCTTTACGTATATAAAAAAATATTGTTTGTCGTATTCTTTAAATATATGCAAAAAACGATTTTTTTACGCCCGAAATATGGGCTTTAAAACCAAATTTATTGATCTGCAACAGGATATCTATTTTTTTAAGAGTATTTCTTATTTGGTACCTAAGTATAGTACGTTAACAATAAATTGAGACTACTTCAGTGAATCAAAAATGACATCGTCATAACACGCATGAGTTAAAGAGCATATACGAACTCACGATATGAAATAATTTTAATAATACGAAATAATAAATAAATTATATGGCCACAGCCCCTGAGATGGTTACTGAACCAGAACAAAATACTTGTCACTGACGTTCTCAGGTAGACCAAACACGTCACTGTCATTTTATGATTTGCCTTTCCAAAAATCCTTGTCTTCCTCATAATCAGCACTCACCAGTGACATTTTGTGGTTTAATTCTTGATCCGGGCTCTTTAAATAATTTAGAGACGACCGGCGATAAAAAAATGAAGTCCCCAGACCAGGGGACTCTGGATGAGTCGCGTTTGAATAATTTACACTTAAACCTGTCGAAACTGTGGTTTTTGCTCTACCGTCATTCTTGGTACTGTCATCTTCAAATATTTCTTCGACCGTTGCATTTAAAGTTGATGTTTCCTCAACGGCTGTTATGTCAACTGTATTTGTAAGATTGTGTGGTTATCTTAGCATCTCTGGCTGTCACAGAGTATCTTCTTTATTCGTAGCCACGTCCCGATGTCAGTTTTTGTTGCCTCCGTTCGCAGGGTTTCGTTTTAAACGCTTTTTAATGCATGTCTTATTAGCTCGCGGGTGTCTCGGTAAAGATTTAAATATTTTGTGACGAGATGTTTTTGCCGTGTTGTGTGTCATTTGGAATTACCATTAAGTTCGTGCAGATTTTTTACATTTATTTTGCAGGTTTTAAATGATATATGTTTATGATAATAATAAAAACATTGGGAAGTTAGGCAAAAAGTGTGATACCTGATTAAAAAATATTTAGTAAGTATCGTCAATGCTTTCGTGCAAGTCTGGGTCTAAGAGCAAACCCATCAAAAGTAAATAAAGGTGAGTTAAAATCAAAATAAAGAATTTAAAAAGGTTTTGAAAATAAATACGTTTGCAGGAATATACATATTAAATAAATTTTATGAAACATATCTACACTCTATTGGATCAATATTTAAATCCTGCAAGCTATTGTAATCACCATTGATCATTTCATTGAACTACTAAATTATGTGAACCTCAAATAAAACACTATAAGAGCAAATAAACATCGCAACTGACAAAACAAACTCAAACGCAGCCTCATTAAAATTTGGACACTAAGCGATCCGTATCAGTTCGGGCACCACACACTTTATAAATACAAATAAAAAAGTACCCATCTCATCTCAGTCCACTCAAAGTAATTACCGTCGATGCGGGCGTAAAATTTCATTACTGCCTTAGAATCATTCATCAATCTGTCAAATGATTGATGACATGTTAAAAGTGGTTTAGCCTTAACTGGCTGTTTGTTAAACATCGGTTGTTTCTTTTCTTTACCAGCTTGAAAGGTAATTTGGAGTCGTAATGAACCGTGGTAACGTATTAAGAACTGATGAACTACATACAACGCGAGTAAACTCATATTGTAGCCTCTGAGAAGGTAAGCGTGTTCTAGGTAACAACATTATGTCTTTTTTGAAAATTTGATATTGCATTGTTTGAAAATATTGACTCAGATATTGTAAAAATTTATTGATAACGCGTGAGTTTTTGGAATTTGGATTAGACTTGCCCCCTATTACATGGGATTTAAACACAGCAGGCGAGGAATGGGTGTAACTATAGATACCTTTGCCTAGCCCTTCGGGAATACAGGCCTGATGCTATATGTATTGTAAAAAGAATCAAGTTTTACATTAGTACTCATGCTTTAAGTCAGTCACAACACTATTTCCACGACAACAAAGCGCTTATCTTCTAGTATTTCGTACACCGAATGCATATTTCCAGCCTGTGACTGCAACTGACTGCAATACATGGTGTTATCACTTTCCGGCTGAACCGTTTTGCCTACGAATTGTAACATCCGTGTACAGACATAATCTATTGCCGGCGTCCACTGGAAACACATCATTTGTTGTAGAACACCCTTTGGTTCGGTTTGAATTATTTGCGTGTTGACTAAAACGGACTTGTTATAAGAACTAATAACTGATTGGGGATGTTTTAGGTAATGCCTCTAGGATATCTGTTACTATTTATACAGTCTGTACCATCCAGTGCTGCGTATAGGGCTTCTTCTTTTCATGCCACTTTTTTCCATCCTGCGCAAGTTTCATCTCATAATGTCAATGTTTGGTGCAATAAAGTATATTTGTATTTGTCATCCGATCACCTGCCTTGAAGGAACCAAGTTTTTTTAAGTTGCTGTCGTGGACAATAAAACATAAAAGTCTTCTACATCGAATACAAATTCACTTCAATAATAAAATATTATTATGCACACTTTTTCTCATTCTCCATGAAAGCTGTTCATTCCCTGTTCCGGAGCAACAAACTTAAAGGATTCATTTTTCATTTGAAAACTCGTTTCACAGTACTGAGTGTACATAATTTGTTCGCATTTTGTTTTTAGAACTAAAAATCACATACTCTCTCATATTTTCCGGCGTCAAAAGTGCAGTTGCATTTATCTAGCTTCGCTCCCGAGAATTGCGTTTGCTGTTCATTCGCTTTTCATAGACGAATACGGGAAAAATTGTCGTAGGAACTAATGTTAGTTTCTGTGAATAACTCGCTTCTTTTGCATCATCTTAAATTGTATTTTCTGTACTGAGCTTATATTTATTTATTTAATTGTACACAACAGAACAGACAAAAGAAACAGACAGTACAGGTAAGCTTATCTCTAAGAAAGAGATTTCTTCGAGCCGACCTATATGACAAGGAGTCATGCAGTGCATTATAGATAGACATACCTAACCTACATAGGCGTACAAATTTTGTGACTAGATTTGTTCATGTAATTTTCTAATTTCTAGTTATTGACTGAAAGTTAATTTTTTTTATCAAAAATGCTCAAGTACGCGTAAATATAATTTCTCTTCGGTCTTGGAGTCAAAATGAATAGGTACTTACTTACTCAAACAACCAAAAATAATATAAAAGACCATATTAGGAAATTGACAATAAGTATAATAGTTTTTGTTCAGAAACATTATAAAATTGGTTACCTAGTTTACCGGGGGAGAACCCTCAGCGCACCCCATTTGTCTGGTCAAGTAGTTAATGTCATTTAAGGCAAATCAACAATAAGTCACAAAATGGTCACCACAACCACAAAACAAATTTTCTGGTAGTCACAAAGGTAAAAAATAATGTTTGTTATATGTCCCTTTATCGGACATCTCTAATCTTAATATCATCAGATTTAAAGTCACAATTATTTTTGTTTTTAATATGATAATTATAATGAAATGAAATGCAATTTATTCGCTCTAGAGTGGTACAAAAGATCTTAAATATACATTATATCAATAAAAGTCCATCACTCAACCATACAGCGTACGAATATATAATATATGTGATATTATTTATATTAATATGTGAATATCAATATGTGAGATTATGTCATATAATATACATATGACATAAAAAAAACACGCTTGTGTTCGTATATTTAAGTTTTGAAGCCACAAATCACTAATCTCAAACAATCGGTCTGCTGAAAGAGATTTCTAATAGAAATGAGCTGAACCGTTTCTCACTTTTGTGTGTAATCAACTTGACTTTATATTTTTTGTCTCTGTGTACAAAAACTTTTAAGTCAATAAATACGTCATCTTATTTATATATTTAATAGGTTCTTGTACACGTAACCACGTTTAATATCAAATTGATTGATCTTTTATAGGTATTAGGTACATGACTTTTATTTATAGGATGAAAAGAATTTTCTTCCGATCTATTTCAAGAACCATATCAATCTATTGAAATATGTCGTATTGGACATATTTATTAATATTTAATAATTTGACAAAAATGTATGACAGCGATCAATCACAATTATTCATAAGATATCCTCTATCCTCCGCCACTGATGGATACCCTGTCTGATCTCAAAAAGACACAAACTTGTCCCAAAATTCGATATGAAACATTGTTCCACATTTTAGTCACAATCTGGACGCCTAAAATGTTGCGTAAGGGAAAAAATCAAGAAATATTTTATGATAATTGTTACAGAAGTGGGTTTCGGAATTGGAAGGGAACACATTAACTCCAAGGGGAAACGTATTTATTCTCTTCACACGTGGTACAACACTTACACAGAGCTACGCGGTTTTACTTCGTCACTTACACTATACGAATTGACACTGCATTAAGCACTGTTACTTCTCTTGCACTCTTTTTACTTTCACTTTTCCACTTCTTCTTCTTGCTTCGATCGCTTTAGAAATGGAACTGGCCGTTCCTGTTATTTCCACTCCTTATACATTATTATGATCACATAGTAGAATTGTTGACTCCTTTCTCGAATAATCTCGGGTGGAACCTCGTAGACCATTCTAGTACACAAAGACAAGGACGCTGCTATGCGTTAGAAAAGGATGCCGGTAAGAGGAAAAGAGAAAGGAAGATTTATGACAACATTCAAGAACTTTCTGATTAAAACCGCAACATACGCGGCACCGGACCTGCAGCAACTACTCAACTCCGTACTGCAGAGCCTACCACTCTCCTCTACGCTACGTGTCGAGTATCCATCGGAATACCGAACCCAATGACAGTATCCGACACATCAAGGAGACGCGCCGAGGACTTCCAGCAGCTGATGTTGTGAAGCCGACGATATCGTCCGCCGTGCACGCCGGGCAGTCGCTGGACACCCAGTGGCTGATGTATTGAAGCCGATGCGGGTGGAGCTTACTCTCCTCGTATCTGAGAGACCTATAAGCTTTAGGTCTTTCAAGCTTTATGTCTCCACCACACTCGCTGCTGAGCTGCTTCGTGCGGATTTCTGAGGGAGTGGTTTCCGAATTCAGACGCTACAGGGAGGCAAAGACGAGCAATAAATTCCCTAAATAGTTAACTTTAATTATGATTAGTATTCTTAGTTCATCATCTCCCTAGCATTATCCCGTTTTCCACGGGGTCCGCTTACCTCACCTGACAGGTCCGGTTTTTTTATAGAAGCGACTGCCTGTCTGACCTTCCATCCGAAGCGATGCGAAGGTAAAACAGCCCAATACATGTTAGGTCACATGCTTGCCTGAATCATACATACATAAATAGCCTATATACGTCCCACTGCTGGGCACAGGCCTCCCCTCAATCAACCGGAGGGGGTATGGAGCATACTCCACCACGCTGCTCCACTGCGGGTTGGTGGAGGTAATTTTTCTGAATCAAGTAAATAAATAAAAAACAGAGTTTGTCATGACGGACGTGACAATATAAAACTGTCACAATATAAAAGACGTTATCAAAACGTCACAATCAAATTATTATTAATATCGGATTTTATCTACGTTGAAACAATGTCATTTGTATAAATTATGTGTCAGTGTACAAGTAGAATGATTAAGTTATAATACAAATAAGCTCTATCAGTGTTCTTTGATGATCCTACCTTGAAAATAAATTATTTCTAATTATAAAAAAAATACCTATACCGTCTAAACTAAAACAGAATCTTGACTTTCAGTATAATTAAAGTTGTGTTAGTAATAATTTGCCTAACGTCTGATAATAATTTTCCTGAGCAATTCCTGACCGTCTTTTTGAAAATCTATTTTTTTAAAATCTGTCCTTATGAGAATAAAGGGAGTATTCACTTTAATATCAATATTTAAAATATTATTGATTCAACCTTTTGTGACTTAACCTGTATTGGGCTGGATTCCCTTTCGCGGGTTGGAAGGTCAGACAGGCAGTCGCTTCTGAAAAGCCGGACCTGTAAAATCTTCAGGTTAGGTAAGCGAACCATGTGAAAAACGGGATAATGCTAGGGAGATGATGAACTAAGAATACTAACCATAATTAAAGTTAACTATTTAGGGAATTTATTGCTCGTCTTTGCCTCCCTGAAGCGTCCGAATTCGGAAACCACTCCCCCAGAAATCGCACGAAGCATAATAAATAATAAATAATAATAATGCTAGGGAGATGATGATTGAAAATATTAACATAACATAACATAACAAATACTTTATTGCACCATCAGGAAAAAACAAATATAAAAAAAAATACAAAAACACACAACAACAACAAACAACAACAACAAACAACAACAACAAACAATACAACAACAACAACAACATACAATATTATTGATTCGAATAGTCGTAAAACTTGTGAAACATTGTTGAACAAACGCAGTCTTACCGCTCCTGCCACGTCACGGTCCGGTCATCAATAACGCTCCGCCTCTCATATTGGACGGAAAATTCAATAAAATTTTATCAGTCGACTTAATAGTTTCCACTCCGATACTACTCTTGTCAGCTCCATTTGTTACCAATCGCGTATCGTAAATTTGCATCGTTTAAATTTTTAATTTCTGTGATGTACAAGGATATCAACTATTTTTCAGACAGGTCCAATTTAATAATGAAGTATTTCATTTCATAAAGCAATAAATCAATTTGGAGACTCATTATTTGATAGATATTTATAATACAAATATTTTTTGCAAAAAGTATATTTTATTATCATGTATCTTTATTCTAAATAGTGTATAATAATACATATACATATAAAGCAGAAAACAGATCAAAATTCTTCCACATCGTACGCGCTCATGCAAAATCCGTTCGAAATACAAGTGTTTAAAAATAAAAACATAAGTAATTATGTAAAACCTGAAATACATCACAACTAAAACGTCATATCACGCAAACCGACCCGAAACATCTTATTTGGTAGCCGCAAACTTTTACGAAGTTATAAAACCCAATCGACCGGCGGCTCATAATTCAATGCGCGAACTTTAAAAGTTAGGTACAAAGAAATCGCGGGGGTAAAAATCTCGAAACCCTTAAACGGAATGCGGCACATCTTACAAATAAGGGGAGCCCCGTATTGTACACCTTCAAAACCAGACGTCCTAATCGACCCTTTTGAAATTCCAACTAACGGGAAACGTGAATTTCCATAACAATAAAAATGTGATCCGAACATCTAGAAATGCCTGTGCGATATTCACGGATCATAAAATCGCACTCGGGGTCTGAATGCCCGACTAACATAAGTTGACCCCTTAGAAGTAGCCTTTCTTACTGACTTTCATTTATTACCACAACACTTAGTAAAAGATGGTGTATCATGTTAATTTGGTTGCGTTACATGAAAATGCTCGTAGTCGCTTTTTGTTGAATCTTGTTTTTGTTATTTTCGAGGAATTTTCAACCATTTATGGAAATAATCATATTATTACTCGTAGTGATGACATTTAAACTGTTATATAGTGATTTAATTCCATTTGCTATCTTTGAGTTTTATTCTAAATTTTTACGAGCACTAAAATGTTTTTATTACTGCAATTTCACCTTCTGTACCTACATATGAAATACGGGGATGTCTGACAGTGCGGTTTTCGTATCTGAGTGTGGTTTTATGTTGATTGAACTATAAATGTTTGTGAATAAAGTATTTGTCTTTGCCCCCTTTTGAATACTAAATAAAATTTGCGACGAGGTTAATATAAGATCTATGTGAAATGATCCAGACCTACGGGGTATAACGAACCCTTACCCGGGGATACGGGTGAAGATCACAACGGTAGCAGAGGCGGAGATGGGAGCCACCGGTACGGCAATGCAGGACGTAAGAGGCGAGTCACAGGGACTGTAATATGGAAACTGACAGAGGGCAGCAGTAACTGTTAGTACTATTCAGAGGCGGAGGACAGGAGTCCTAGGGCGGCTTTGAAATAGACTACTTTGGGCGCCATTCCACTCGCGTCAGACAGAGTACCGCGGGGCAGAAAGCAAGAGGGAAACCACTGCTCTATTTTTCCCTAAAAAGTAGCACGGAGGATGCTACACCGACAAGAAAGTGGCGCTTAAATTAGTGATGATGATGATGTAACATGATATTTAGCCGTTTTGCGATATAGTATTTATATCAGTTAAATACGTTATGGAATACCGAATCGATGTGCTTCATTTATTTTGATTTAAAAAACCAGAATAAAAAAAATGAGCATGAATAGTAAAAAATGAGCTTCAGCGATGATCCGTGTCGACTCGCTAATAAATATTATCAAACTTGAACCAAACACGTGCAAAAAATCATCCACCAAAGCGAAGCAAAAATAACTTCCAACTTATTCGTTTTTATTTATTTCTTCCATTCCAATATCTAACAGGTAACTGGAGTTTCATATGGGGCTTGAAAATATGGAATGAATAGTCAAATTCCAGCCCCAGTTACTCTAGGGAGCCATTTATAACCACTATCCGGGGCTAAGGGAACAATTAGTTTCCTAGTTATGAACTTTTGAGTCTGTCCAGTGCAATGGTTCACTTTTGGGAATACTACAGCGAATATTATAAGATATTTTTGTAAACAAACGTATCTTTTGTGGAAGTAGAAAATATCTATGCTGGATTGGCAAATAAAGAACATTAATGCTTTGAGCTACCTACTTATTTTCCGGAGTATCATGCTATAAAAAGTTACAAAGGGATTGGTATGACACATGATGAACTACTATGCTGAAAACAAATAGAGATTCTTCCGAATCGTACGGGCTGTTGCTATTTTCATATTTATATGGGATCATATTCACCATTAAATTATTGTTTGTTTCCTTTTGGTGGTTGCCTGGAAGAAATTGCTCTATAGCAATAAGGCCCCCCTAATTGTACTATATTCATGTGTTATGTCTGATTGTTGAAATTTAGTTCTGTGCAATAAAGTATATTTGATTTAATTTGATTTGATTTGATTAAAGACCAGATTAGATCGACTTTTCTTTGGTTTATTTTGAAAAATTCGGATGCCACCCAGTATGCGGAGACGGACATTGACGCGCCAAATTTGTTGAAATATGCATAATAAAAGTCGACCTTATTCGTTCTGAAATAGTGATTATAATCCCACTAAAAAACTAAAAATTCTAATAGCATAATATGTTCAGGTTCCTAATATAATTATAATCATCTTCAATATTATTATTCTTTGACTTGGTACGGCAATGCAGGACGGAAGGGGCAAGTCACAGGGACAGTAACCTAGAACTTAATAGAGTCCAGCTATCAGTACTATTCAGAGCCTGAAGACAGGAGTCCCAGTACGGCTTTGAAATAAACTACACCGGACGCCATCCCACTTGCGTCAGAGTACTGAGGGGTGGAAGGCAAGAGGAAAACCACTACTCTATTTTTTCCTAAAATAATAGCACGGGGAATGCTACACGACAAAAGCGTGGCTCTTAAATTATTGATGATGAATATTCTTCAATGTAAAAGATTAAATTTATAAATAAGTGTAAAGTACGTCCTTTGATCTTTTGTAATCTGGTGCTACAAAGATTTCACGCCTACGTGAAAATTGTACAGAATCACAAAGAAAGCCTTAGAAAGTTGTAAAATTTGCGTTATTACGCTGAGTCAATGTCTTGTTGCCTATTATAAAAGTTTTTTTTTAATTAACTGAATATAAAGAAGGTGTAATAGAATTTGACAAATACACACATACGCTTAGAGTGCTTAATAAATATGGTTGTATCTTATCAAATCAGATCAAATATACTTTATAATCTTATCAGAATTCTAAAACCAGTAGTCGGTAAAAGCAACTTGCAGGCCAACTTTCTGTTGAAGTCTTCTTCTTCTGTCGTGTGGGTTGTGAGGGTTATTATTGAGCCGCCAAGGGCCCCGGCCACGGCTCATGTTTCTGTTGAAGTCATAAGATGGATACACATTTGATACGTTGAACCATAATTGAAGCCTATAAAATCAAAGGCTACCAAAGACCTTAAGTAGTTGGTTAGACACGCTTTGTATATTCATTTGACTAACAAATGCAATTAACTGTCTTTAAATTTTATTCAAAAATCGAAGCCATCTTTATTGTTAGACGTGACTTATTGTAGATTTGCCGCATATGGCATTGACTTAAAACAAAATATGATGTTGGTATAAAATACAGCAACGTAATATAGAATTTGTCGTTACCTTGGACCTTAGCCACACCCCGGACACTTCATACAAACAACCTCGTTTTACACAGACACTACACATTGACATTATTGTACACGCGCATCTGTGTGTGTGACGTCTGACGCCATACGATTCAAATCTAAACTATTTTCGAGGGGGGTGAGGTAAATCTAGCTCAGGTGCTGGTGGGGAGCGGAGGGTGCCGTTCTATACATAGTATTATTCCTTATTCTATGCCTTAGCTGAGTTGCAAACGATTATGACAATAGACAGTGTCAGTGATACACGTTGCCTAATGTCAATCTTATACATTTTTATCATTCGAAACCTTCTAATGTTTGCATAGCAAAAACCTAGCTAAAAACTCCACCACTGTTACACGTAATAAAACGGTAATCTTCACTGGCACAAGTAGGTCAGTGTGGCAGCAGATCCCTTGTCAAATTAACGCTTCCCTCTGTCTCCCAGTGACAAACGACATAGGTAAAGAATATACACGAAGTCCCACAGCACTCATATAAGTAGTACCACGAGCGCGAGACTTCAAGGTAACACGACGACGCGAGCATAATAAAAACTTGTTCGCGAATGTTGGCGAAAATAAAGCCATTTTTCGCTGACGTGTGCAGGACAGGCCTTTATTGTTGTTGGGAGAAAATTAAAAGTGATTAATTTGGATTTTGCTTGACTTCATAAATGTTACAAATGTAAGAATTTGGTTGCAGATATAATAGATAATTAAAGAAAAAGGAAACTTTGTACGGCCACGTAATTAATGTCATCGGAGGCAAACCTACAATAAGTCATAAACATATACACACTGCAGGGCACAGGACTACCCTCAATCTACCGGAGGGGTATAGAGCATACTCCACCACGCTTCTCCACTGCGGGTTGGTGAAGGTATTTTTACAGCTAATAGTCGGGACCAACTGGTTAACGTGCCCTCCGAAGCACGGAATCATCTTACTTTTTCAGACAATCAGGTGATTCATGCCTGAAACCAAACAAAGGATAGTCTCACAAAGTCACAATAAATGTTTAAAAAAAGTGGTAACTAACAACTTTAGTTTTTCATTTCATTATGTTCTCTGTGATGTAATAATAAATAACTATACTCACTAAATATTCCATAGCAAAAAAAAAACACTATAAAATCACGTATCCAAGTACACAATAATACCATTATGTCTAAAACCTCAAAATAAGCCGTAACGTAATCTGATTCAAACTGACGTGGAATCCAACGCTAAATTACGTCACCCAATTTTCGTTGAAAGCAATTTGAACTAAACCTCTTAGCAGAATAAACAATATTAATCAGAGTATAGGTTGCAGTCCACTACATCAAACTTAAGAGCATTAAATTTAAAAACACCGCACAAGTGTTCGGTTGGCGATCTGCCAACTGCAGGCCTCCTGATTTCGCAGAAGCTTAACAAGAGAGTTCAATGAAGAAAATTCCCAGCTCCACCGAAGTCTATAAAAAGAAACTATCGAGCGAATGTTCTTTCCGAGATTACAGTGGAACTAATTTTCGTACGTTAATTTCAAGTTTCAGACCGCTTTTGATGTGATTGAAATTGTCTTTCGGAAATTAAAATAGTTTCAATTTTAAATTTGGTTTTTATATAACAATGGGAATATTCTACGTGCCATACAAAATACAAGGTTGAAGAATACACTCAGTAAATAGGTGCACATTTATGATGAACTTAAATGCTTTCAATATTATTCGTTTATTTAAAAAAGAAGTACTTATCATGAATCAGTATTTAAATTAAATACAGTACTTACCGATCAGCTAGATAAATTTAAGTAAGAGCTCTCGCAGTATTTGTGAAATTTATTTACCCTGCAGAGCGTTCTCAAAAAAGATTTTCGAGCAAACTGGTTCAGTTGCCTGGCTGTATTTGGGTTATGCTCAAAATAGTGGGTAGAAACACTTGATTCTCAGCGCCAGAAAATTCCGTATTCAGTTTCCATCGTTTCTCGTTTGGGATTTTTAAAATGTACCCATTTTATTTGCAGTGTTACCCAATATTTGGGGAAAACATTTAAACGAGGCCGAGTTGGATTGGATTGTTCGAATTATTCTCATTTCATTGTTTGCTGGGAAAATATAGCAACTGGTAAAGGATACAATTGAGTATGCTTGTTACTAGTTTTTTTAGTTAGTTAAAAAATATAGATCCAGCAGCAGTAGGAAGGGACGCGTTCGAAATTCGAAGGTCTTTAAAGTACTAATGTCTCGCTATTTGAGAGTGTTGCCCAGAGAGCGCGCTAGGCGATCATCACTCTAACAGAATGGTAAAATGTAATACATTTTTTCAAGGTCTATAGAATATAGTTACTATTAGTTGCACTCATAAATATGTATACGATAAGAAAGGCTTCCAAAGTGCTTATTCATATAATATTTACCAAATAAAATCAAGTGAGAAAGCCTTTCCCTGTTGATTAGACGCAGAAAGTGTGTTTCGAATAAGTAAAGAGGTTCAGATAAAGGGCTTGCATTTTTACGATCGTACCTTTTAACCTACTTGGATGAAAAGTGGATTTGCCCATATGGTATGTGTAGTAAATTTTACTACTAACCTTACTTGGGGTGTTGGTAGTATTTTGATACGTATTCACTCTGAAGAATTGACTGCGTAAACTCCTTAATATAGATCAGTTATTGAACCTTCAGGCGCGAAAGAACTCTCGATTTTGTGCCTCGATTTTAGATTGTCATAAAAAAGATGCTTTACATTGTCAAGCTTTCAAAGGTAAGGTTCTTTTTGGAGTTTCTAATATAATAACAAATAGCTATCCCCGAAGAGGCAGACAGATGTGTATAGTATATACAGCCAACTCCTCGCCAAATCTGCCAGTGCTTTTAGTATAAATATGAAAAACATACTAAAATGTACATACTTTTCTCAATCTCCTTCTATATAACTAACCATAGCTGCGAGTAGATAAGTACGTAAAACTTCTGCTAAATCTGTACCATGATTTTTTCTACCCCAGCATTGCTTCCAAGGCTTCCTAGCTAAAAACCTGCCACCCACTGACCGACATTGGAGTCAGTGACGTTCAAACTCAGCGAATTCTCGCGAGTTAGTCTCTAATACCCGCCATTACAAACTCCACAAAATTAAAAAAAAAACCTAAAGGAGACGAATAAGGGATTTCGCGAAGAAATCGCAGCGCCCAGGGGAAGCAACAAAAAAATAATGTCTTACCAAATTGAATCATTTGTAATATTCATTCTTTTTTCGCTCTTGCTTCTGTGGACGCTTTTCAAGAATTTGCAATGATATCCAAATACTGGAAGATCTATGTCATATTTTGTAGCATTGATTGAATGTTCTACGGGATATAAAATAATGATGAAGAAAGTTTAATTTGGGTTTATTTACATGGCATTATTGTCTATTAGCTGATTGAGGAGCTCGGTGGCGCAGCGGTAAACACGCACGGTCTGCGATAGTTGAAGTAAAGCAACTTTCGCAAAGGCCGGTCATAGGATGGGTGACCACAAAAAAAAAAGTTTTTATCTCGAGCTCCTCCGTGCTTCGGAAGGTACGTTAAGCCGTTGGTCCCGGCTGCATTAGCAGTCGTTAATAACCATCAATCCGCACTGGGCCCGCGTGATGGTTTAAGGCCCGATCTCCCTATCCATCCATAGGGAAGGCCCGTGTCCCAGCAGTGGGGACGTCAATGGGCTGATGATGATGATGATGATGATTGTCTATAACAGCATAGTGATATCAATCTACATTATTAATTGTTGTCTGGAGTGCTTACAGCTGACTTCGTAAGTCTAGAATGTCTAGATGGATGGATAACAACCCTGCTAAATTGTCATGTACAATGTTTTTGTGTGGGGAAATAAATATTTTTCTTTCTTTCTTTCTTTTTCTTTGCTAAATTGTATCCGTCAGAATTGTCGCTCGTAATTTGTCGGCGTATTTTAAGTTGAAATGGTACTCTATAATTGCGGCTAACGGCCTCCGTGGTGCAGTGGTTGAGCGTTGAGCTCACGATCCGGAGGCCCCTGGTTCGAATCCTGGTGGGGACATATCACAAAAATTACTTTGTGATCCCTATTTTTGTTACGACAATACAGGCTGATCACCTGATTGTCCGAAAGTAAGATGATCCGTGCTATGGTAGGCACGTTAAAAAATTGGTCCCGGTTACTTCTTACTGATGTAAGTGAATAATTGTTACATGAGTCATGTCAGGGGCCTTTGGCGACTCAATATAACCCCGCCACAAGGGTTGAAGAGGCTGGTATTGCACCTCACAACCCACACGATAAGAAGTTAATACCGCCTAGTGCCTATCACTAGCCATTTGCTTTCAATGTACTTCTTTTAGAAATAAAATTACATTTACAAATGACCGGCGGTTCTGACGTCAGGATGGCCGGTCACTCGGCGTGTTTATGGCTATAAAGGTCAAGATATGGTAATATTTATGAGCCAATAATGGCTTCCCAGTTAGTGCCCAAAAACTTATAACGCGGATAGCCTATAAGTGTTCAGAAAAAAAGATAACGCCAAATATAAGTTTTCGAAAATATTAGTGCTTAATGTCTCGGATAGATGGCGCCAGTATCAACGTAAAAAACGATATATTATATTGATCGATAAATTGCATAGACAGAAAGAAAACCCGGTGATGGTATATGGTTAATACGCTCGTTTTAAGTTCAAATCCCGTCCAAGTCAAACTTGTTCGAATTAATTTTCTCTCATCAACGAGTAGGCGAGTTATGACCATCCCTGTCTGAATTTCAACTTGGATTGGCAAACGTTAATATTTAATGTTTGTTGTGTTGTTTTTGTAATATGCGTGTTTGAAACGATTGATGAATGTAGAGAAAGCAAGAGATATATACTAGGATCGAGAAAGATAATAGAGAGACTATGGAATATCTTTCTATATTCTTATCTTACCTTTCTATTTAGACCCCCCCCCCCTTGGGGAAAAGGCATGAGTTTATGTATATATTATGTATATTATAAACTCACGGAAGTAGGTTGTGGAATTGGAAAGAAACAGTATGTTCTTTCCTATAAGTACCTCAATAATTACAAAACATTACCTAACCTTTCTCAATACTTTAACTCCACGTCAAGTCACAGTTCTCCTTTATGAAACTCGTTTTACGATAATCAACTGTCTTCAGGAATCCGCAACGTCACCTAGTCCGACAAGAAGGAAGAATTATTCGTCTCTAAGTACCTTTTATTAATGCTCTTTCCTGGTCTTTTGTTACCGACGGAATCCGCGAGGCGTGATCAAAAAGATTGGTGAAGATTTAGATCGCTCGTCACCCTTTTTGATAACTGAAGTGCATGCAGATGATGGATGGACGTGGAAACGTGAAAGTCGTGTCGTATCTCAGTGTATTTTAGGCCCAGCGCTTCATAATTTTTTGTTGGAATCTACTTATTTGTCTGGATTTAGTTAGTTACGTATTACATTAATTTTACAAATTGCCTGAAAGACAAGCAACTAAACGCGTTTTGTTTTTATTCGCTCCTAGAACTGAAAATATTCCTACCTAAAAAATGCACGCTAAGTAAGGAACGGCGATCTGATTTCTTGGTCTTGTCTTGACTTGGGGAAATAAAACTGTCGTTTCATAGCGTAACCGGGTCGGACATGTAACTGCACCCGGCAGTGGTATGCAGGGGGGTCTGGGTGGGCCAGGGTGAGCCAGGGTGGTCCAGGGTGGGCCAGCGTGACTGGTGGGGTAGAAACGTCACGCGCGACTTCGGGCGGCACAAATCACGCGAGTTGGACACGCGACCTGGACTATGTACCACGGAACGTGACGAAACAATTTCCAGTTGTGTCCTATTGCTATTTGAAGGAACTATTTCTGCCTCAGTTAGTATAATATTCCAGAAAAGATTGAAGAAAAAGTAATTTTGTCATTTTTACGTTAGAAGGTATGCTTACTTAATTTTACACCAGGGAGTTTTTAACTTAAAGCGGATTGCTTTCTTTCTTTATGATTTTTTAAGCGTTCTTTGGAGATTTTAGTCTGTTTGTGAATTATATATAATATTGTCTTAAGACAGAGACAACAAGGTTCCTTTCTATATTTATACTTATAAACTTAAAATTCTGAACCATACAAAAACCAAACATAATCTTTCTGATAAGTAAATCATACTTCATCTGTAACATGTACTGATTAATCGTATTTTTTAAAAAAAGGTGTGTAAGTATCTGTGTGAAGAATTAAACTTTGAACATAATAAATACTTTGTCATTATTAAAATTTAGTACGGAGAAGTAAATGCACTCTGAGCGTAATCTACAGTAAGAAATGTAAAAAAAAACTCTTAAATCTTAACCTACACACATTTTTTCCGGCCAAGTAGTTAATGCCATCTGCGGCAAATCTACAATAAGTCACGTCAAAAAAAAAAACCTACACACATGCACAAAATCACATCTAAAATTTCTATAATAAATGGGATTGACTTCCATAAAACCCCTTAACCAAAATATCCTATTTTCGAAGTACAGCAGCAACACCTTTCTTTGGTCTAACAGCAGCGCAATGTAAAACTGTAGTAACTCACAAAACAGCTCTCATGGTACCGAGTCAGGCAACAGCCCCACGATATGTCAATAGCTCTGTTTATTTTCTGTAAACGCCTGCTTTTTCTAATAAAAAAATACCGTTGAAATAATAACTCAGTGTTGCCAGTACAATAGATAGCATTCCGTTGTCAGTCTAACACGAAACTCTATGCAAATGTAACTTATACGGTTTTTGGCTTTTTACCTTACTGTGTTGGTTTATTCTAACACGTAAAGGTTGTGTCGTTTGTTGCTGTGGAGTTAGCAAAGTTCAATGACTTGAGTATTTTTTTAATATGTAATATCATGGGTTGTCTGTTATCGAGCGGGTTCTTTACCTAAAAACATATATATCAGGGCCTCAGCCAAATTGCAAATGATAAACGATATGCATAACTCCAAAAAAAAATGGAATAGGATTCCTTAGTCTCTGCTTACCACGATGGGAAATAGACGTGAGTCAATGTATGTGACCAAGAAGCGACAGTGTAATCGAATACAATGTACTGGATTTAAATATTTATGCCTCACGAGCTATTACTTTAATGTCCTTAAAACATTTACTTATTTACCAAAACCAAATTAAAGTGCCTAATGGCCCCGATTCCTGCAGATACCTAATTTATTTTAAGTTATACCCATCATTTTCTTATCCGCTGAAAAGGAATGGGACGGATCATTGTCAACAAGTTAATTTTAAAACGAATGAATAACCCGGGCCAATAAAATAGGCTTTTCGCTGGTATGCAATCCGTTTGATGTGTTGTCTACTTAACTCTGTCAGGTTATTGGCCGATGTAAAATTTTTAGACGGTTATTTTAGATTTCTGATTAAAATTGACGTGTGTTCCATAAATTTTTATGCCTGTCGATTACCCGTCCCTTTCCTTTTCGGCGGATAAGAAAATGACAGATATAACTTAAACTAAAATTAGATGGTATTTACAGAAATTAGCACCAATATAATTATTGTAACATAACATAACACATGATTTATTGCACATATAGGAAATACAATACTCTATACATTATATAATACGCCCTATTCATTAGACAACCTATAGGAAGAAAAATAATAAAAAAACTGTGAAATTAATAATAAAAAAGAAGTATTTTCATCAAGACTCCCCGTACAAGGTAATTCAATGCTCACCCCGTTAATAACTCAAAATTAACTGATAACAATGAAGCCTATTACGCACGCGTAATATTGGGGTCGCTTTCCTGAATACAAGTGGCAAAGAAAATGTATGTAGGAACAAGCATAAATGTCCGTACACATATTTATTACGAACATTTTGTGGTTTACTATTCATAGAACATAACCTGTAAAACGTACATCGATTAATACCAAATTGGAGATGTCCTTAGAAAAGGTTTAATACGATCTACTCTCTATACTTTGCAGGCTGATAACAAAATAGTCCGAAAGTAAGATAATCCGTGCTCCAGAAGGCACGTTAAACCGTTGGTCCCAGTTATTAAATGCTGATGTAAGTACGTAATCGTTACATGAGCCATGTCATGTCAATAATTACCCTGACACCAGAGTTGGTGAGGTCGGTAATCCAACTCACAACCCACACGATAGTAACATAACCAAACATAAGTTTACGACTACTTACCTTTTGGGGTAGTCAGAGGTACAGTCATGAGCAATATAATGTACCCACTTTAGGACTCTGTCGCACTAACATATTTGACATTTAGTGAGATATACAGTTCAATTTGTCAAAAAAGTTAATGTGACGTGGTACCAAAGTGTATACATATTATTAATGTTCGTGACCGTACATCCATCGCCAGGTGAACTAAGTACCCACACCTTGCCGAGATGGTAATTTAAATAAAAATAAATCTATCCTATTATACGCACTCCTGGAAAGATCTCCCATGCGTATCATTAAACATAAGAAGTTAATACCCTGTACGGTATGCGGGGTCACACTTAACAGCCTTCATTGTTATTATTAGTTTGAGTTATTTGCTGTAACTTACTTCATTATGGTGAAATTTGTTTATTTTAATAAGTCCACACCCTACGTATCACAATTTAAAAGAAAAAGTCCTATATAAGTACATAACAAAAAAGTCTATTAGGCATCTAACAGTGACAATAATTTATAACGACAAGCGTTGGGCTCACTATGCAGAAGTCCTGGGTTTGATTCCCGTTGGCGGCCAATCAGATCGCGACAACAAACGCTTCATGACCCCGGTCGACGATTTTCCTCACTTGACGCCTACCGCTATCTACCCTCTAGAGTCGATTAATTATTTCAATATGATCCCCTAAAACGACGCCCTGAGCCGAGGTTTGCGCCCAACTGGGCACCCTCAGGCCTGTTGTCGTGTTTTTTTACCGGGTGATGATAGCCCTCAGCGCTCCCCGTTTGTCCGGCCAAGTAGTTAATACCATCTGCGGCAAATCTACAATAAGTCAAGTCAAAAAAGAATATTCCCGGTGGGACTCGTCTACCAAAAAAGAAAAACACTTTGAGATACTGAGATTTTGTTGGTAAATTTTATTTGTCGCCACCATGGTCCCCATAATGAGACATGGGCCTTACGGATGTTATTTTAATTTAGTTATAATAATCGCTTTGAACCCTTTAAATATTACATCACTTATTAGTACTATTAGGTAGGTATTTCCCCTAAATTACGATACTAATGACAGGTTTAGTTATTCAGAAAGGCTTTTAAATTATTAAATTATACTGTTTATTTATGGTAATTTTCATAAATTATATAACAGTTTTGGTTCAATTTTAATTATTTGGGCAACGTATAAATTGGGTCAAGGCTCTTTTTAATCAATTTGTTGCTTCCTTGTTGTATACAAGTACTTATATACTTAATTGAGAATAGACACTCTTTAAAATCGTTATTGTTATAACCCTAGAGTTTATACCGCATTATTTTGAAACGCCATTCGCCATTGCCAGTATTACGTAGTAGGTTCAATTTATTCTACTCGATAAATTACGTTGAATTGATAACATGACTGCTCAGACATGATCTATATAGGTTTTATCTCTAAATTTGAATAAAACACGGATTGGGAGTATGTTATTTTAATAAATAAAACCCCAAAATAACATAAATAAAAATATAAGTAAGTTTGAAAACGAAAACCCGACTACGGAAAAAATGACGCTCTAAAATGTATGAAACAAGAAAACAGGTAAGTATATTTCTCTAAAATTGGAGAATGTTTAGGAGATAGCCGTGGTCGCTTAGGACAGATTAGCAAACGGGAGTGGGTGTCTCATATCCCTGATTAACAGGGTAAGAACCCGGTATTATGTGTTTTAATTACTATCTCCGTATTTATAATAGCTACAGTTACGAGAATTATACAGAAAGAAAGAGATTTTTTTGAACATGAAGTGTGTGCTAATAACTCAAAAATGATACCATACTACGCAACTACAGTTGTATTGCTTTTCACTGACGGTATAACTCCCGGCAAACTTCTTGAGCATCGAGTGTCGTAGTGGGGGAAAGTTCGCGCACGTACACTTCCGTGCAAAAAAAATGAACTTTTGATTAATTTCTTAAGTTCATTAAAAAAAACAATTATTATATTATTAAACCATGTAAATAAAACTAAACTTATATAGTTTATAAAAACTTATATTATATTATTATATTTAATAAAAAACTAATCGTCAGGTAATTATAATATTCCTTCCATGAGGTCAACCAGCAATACCAGAGCTAGTGCTAGGTTTTGGATCTGTAGACATAGACCTCGTGCTAATAACTAATTCTTAAACTTAAACAAATGAGCAATAACAAAAAAAAACTAACAAAAGAGCAATAACAAAAACGTGACAGTTTCACTGCACGCAAGTGTATTCGGGAGTCAAAGGGACGAAAACAAGAGTGCGCGGGGGAAGTATCGACTGATCTACCAATAGCCGGTCGATGCGTGACTCACCCGCCCCCGCGCCCCGTACCGCACCACCAAAGAGATCTAAAATTCGGTTGTGCGCAGTCAAGGTCGATGCTCAAGAAGTTTGCCGGGACCTATACAGAATTATGATAATAACCGCGTAAACCTCAAACAATGTATTTAGTTACCCTTTGATCGGATTTTTTTACATAACGAACGTCTCAGGCGCTTAAAACTACTGCAGTTTCTTACAACCTGTATAGCCGGGGAAAAGAAGCTGCAAGAAAAACGTCGGCACAGGTCCCTAGACGTTCTTTTAAAATAAACAAAAATATTCTTATACAATTTAGTAATTTGGCTACTTAATATCACTTCCATGCATTTATACTTCTAGGTAATTACTAATCTTATAATAACCTTTTTTACAAAGTTTCTTTTTAATTACTGTCTTAAAATTGTTCCAAGGTAAATTCTGAATGTTAAAGAGAATCTTATTGTAGAGTATAGAAAACCTTACTTTCAACAAATTAATCATTACATCAAATACGAAACCTAAATTAAGACACGATTTAAAACAATAAAACATCCACGTATTAAATGAATAATAAAATAGTTGCACAATCACCGTACATTGTTGTTAATTTCATAGTACGCGCGTTTTTCTCACTTCTAGGCTGTTATACCGCCCACTGTCCTATCGTAGGGCGGGCGGCGATTTAAAACAATAAGTACGCTTTCATTTCTAAGCTATGCTTTATGTCTTGTGGACACGCAACGCGGTATAATATGCCATTTAAACGGCGAAGAGAAATTCCAGTAGAGCCATTTCGATGTACTGGAATGTCTGATAGATTGGCTTTTATTTTTTACGCTTTGTGAAACTAGTGGTCTGCCACAGATATAATAAATAAAACATACCTACTACGTACCTACTCGATTATCAAAATTGGGGGTCTAAAAACATATAAAAAGCAATAATCAGCATCACCTCTCTATCATTATCTAGTTCACAGGGTCCGCTTACCTAACCTGAAGATTTAACAGGTCCGGACTTTTACAGAAGCAACTGCCTGTCTGACCTTCCAACCTGCGATGGGAAAACCAACCCAATACAGGCTACTTACCTCCGAAAATGCAACCAATATAAATCATTAATAAATAATTCATTGGAAAGTTAATAATTAATTCATCGAGTACATTGAAAAGCAATATCGCAATTTATAATTTTGTGCATACAAAATTAAGTGGGCAATATCAAAAAATGACAAATAGCAATTTGCGTATTTAGATGAATTGCTTACCTAGAAAGATATAACATAACATCGTCATCATCAATTTAAGAGCCACGCTCTTGTCGGTGTAGCATTTTCCATACTATTTTTAGGGAAAAATAGGGCAGTGGTTTCCCTCTTGCCTAACACTCACTCGTCACTCGTCTCTCACTCTCTTGGTCTTGTATAACATAACATAACAAATACTTTATTGCACAAACAGGAAAAAACAAAATACAAAACAAAAGAGAAATAGAATGAGTACAATAGTCGGCCTTATTGCTTACCTTTAAGTAGCCGTCTCTCTCTCTTCATTTAAGAGCCGCGCTCTTGTCGGTGGAGTAATCGCCATTCCTCTCTTCTAAGTAGACGTATATTGATCAAATTGGGGGGTCTTTAAAAAAGGTTGAGCACCTGGGTACACTGAACCGGCCTGCGTGTATGACACGATTTATGAAAGTGTAGGTATCAAGTTAAGGAAGGAATTCCATAGCCTCCGCTAACACCAGTGGGAAATAGGCTTGAGGTTATGTATATAGGTATTGTACAAATGTACAGGTTATCAGCAGGTGGTGCATTTACTGTAGAAATATCTTCTATTTTATTCGTTCAGTTCCGTTCCACTGACTTATTTACTCTATAACCCACCTTTTTGCACTTTAGCAAGAACTGCGAACGAGCTTGCAAATGTGACGAACATAAAACTTAGTTATTTGTATGAGAAAGTTTACTTAAGACTTCTACGTGACTTAATGTTATCAAAATAAATCATGTTTCTTATGTTCCCCGATGAAAGTATTTTACCTACTAGCATGGTTATTTTCTGAGACTTTGTAGTACAAAGTTGCAATGAGGTATATTTAGAAATGTTAGTAAGTTAACGAGAGTGATTTGTTATTACTCACAATATTATGTAATTACACACAATAATATGACTTGCGATACATATAGCGCATTTCATTCTTACTGGTTACATATGTTCAAGTACACTTGCATAAATTATCGCTATCGACCCGCTAGGGTCGATTAATTCTTTCAAATATTTTTGCTCTCAGACGACGCCCTGAGCAGAGGTTCGCGCCCTCAGGCCGGGTGAGAGCCTTCAGAGCTCCCCATTTGTCCGGCTAAGTAGTTAATGCCATCTGCGGCAAATCTACAATAGGTAAGTCACGTCAAAAAAAAGCACTAAAATTCATATCATTATCGTTATTCATGTCGTTACAGTGAAAACCAGGTAAATGCCTTTTTGTTAACAAAAGTGCGCAATAGATAAGCTAGTTCCGGTAAAGTAAAAATTTGTGGTCTCAATTTTTACGCAGGATTAAAATGAATTTAAAAGACCCAGCATCAGCGCCTACTCGCTACGTCACAAGATCGTCATAGAATTTATATTTATATTTTGGGACTTATGTGATTTTACAGCCTCCGATCTGGAGGCTCGCCTTCGATTCCCAAAGGGAACACTGTCTAAATTACTTTGTAAGACTGTCCTTTGATTGCTAAGAACTTTTTAGGCTTGAATCACCTGATTGTCTGAAAAAGTAAGATTCCGTGATTCGGAGGTCACGTTAAGCCGTTGGTCTCGGCTATTAGGTGTAAAAACACCTTCATCAACTCGCATTGGAGCAGCACAGATGGATTTGCTTCATAAAACCCCCGGTTACTTGAGGGGAGGCCTGTGCCCAGCAGAGGGACTTATATGGGCTGTTTATGATTAATGACGTGATTTTACATACTTTTATAAGTACAACCTCTCCGAGACAACATTGTCAATGAAAAGTGTTCAGTGTCCTATATAAAATATAGTGATCAATATTTAGTTGTTGTGTCAATTTTATACTCTATTTCTTTTATTAGGAATATACACTAATTTGAGATGTACTTACAAAAGGTTTAATACGATCTACTCTGAACCGGCGTGCGTGTATGAAGCGATTGATGAATGTGGAGGAAGCAAGAGAAGTGTTTCAGGATCGAAGCAAATGGAATTCTGTAGTCTCTGCTTACCCCGGTGGGAAATAGGCGTGAGTTTATGTATGTATGTATGTGTATGTACATTAAGAATAAAAATATATTCAAAAAGACTAGTTTGTAGTAGTTGTAGTTTGTTAGGGACCTAGAGAGACGTTTGAGAGATAGGGGGCTTGATGATGGGGGGGTTTGATGATGTGGGGGATGATGATGTTATGTGCAATAAAGTACATAAATTTGTATTTGTATGATCCACGCTCTGGGTCATTTTTGGTTCAGCGCATCTCCCTGGCCATACAGCGGGGGAACGCTGCCATTTTGATGGGTACGTTTGAGCCAGAAATGATCCGGGGTGGACTTTTTGAGTAGACGAAGCTTGTTGCTAATAAGGTTTGTTCTTTGACGAAGTTTATGAGGATATCAGTGGCTGTTTGTAATTAAATTTTGTCGTCGCCTGTGGTGGATGCCTAGTATTTTTGTTTTTTTTATATTGTTTTTTTTTATATTTATTTATTTATTAAATCTTAATACTAAAAATACAATTTGTCAATGCTCTACAAAACTGTTTAAACAGTTTGTCTGCAGGAAAGAGTCTCTACTAATAATATGAACTTATATCTAATAGTCAATTAATAACATAAGTTAGCTAGGACACGAGTTTAAAAGATGTTGTTTAAGTAATTTATTATTTAATTAAATTATCACCTAATTATTCATTAAAAAAATTAAAATAAAAAATACTAGTTACTTCTATCTTTAGATTTTTCCCCAGATTTAGATCATCTGGACAATTAATAAAACATTTCAGTACCTACTATGTGATTTCACAATGTCAACTAGTAAAAATTGCTGGCCAGCAAGTGATTTATCTCAGGACGGGCCCTTTTATCTCAGGACGTCCACCACCACCTTATGATCATTGTAATTAACATCCTCCTATGCTTTTGGTAATTGCTTTGTAAAAAAAATTGTGATGTTATTGTCTTGTCTTTGTGTGTGGCGTCCTTCTAAAATAAACAATTTCTATTCTATTCTATATTCTATTCTATTTACGAAACGACATCCACTCGAAAATAAAGTAAACTTCAAACCATAAAAGATTGGAACATTGTACCACAATTTTATAGACCTCATCGTAAAGGCAGACGCAGGGCTATCATCGACCCTAACTTTTGAGAGCTTTAAAAAGATTAAAGCCGTTAAATTTTTATGAACACCCCTACCAGCCAACCGGCAATGCCTATGATAAGGGACCCTGACTCAGGAGTTTGATTTTACTAAGCATTTCTTATCGGATTGCAAAGTAATGTTGGTCTTAGATGAGAAGTTTCATTCTTCATCTTATTAATGTCATTTTTAATTTATTTTTCTTTTCCGTGCTTCGGAGGGCACGTTAAGCCGTTGGTCCCGGCTATTAGCCGTAAAAACACCTCCACCAACCCGCATTGGAGCAGCGTGGTGGAGTATGCTCCATACCCCCTCCGGTTGATAAGAAACTAATGAAATCATTACAAATTAATTATTTAACTTTTTTTTTGGGCTTTTGGCGGCTCAATAGTAACCCTGACACCAGGGTTGATGAGGTTGGTAATCCACCTCACAACCCACATGATATAATAATAATAATAAAGTAAAGAATTCAATATAAATGTATATTTTTTAAATAAATGTGTACATACATACACAGCCTACATACGTCCCACTGTTGGGCACAGGCCTCTCCTCAATCAACCGGAGGGGGTATATAAATGTGTATCGTCAATTAAATATATACAAAATGGTAATATATTGAACTCGATTCGACTTAAAACCCCTTATAAACCAAACTACTCGAAGAAAAAAGTATCTTCGATCAACGTCAAACATATTATAATATTAATAAGGTCTTATTTTAAAGTTTGTAACTAAAAAGTAAAAAAAAAAAAAGTAAAAAATATTTATTTACCAAATAAAGTGAAATTAACACAAGTTAATAGCGGGTCCTGCACTAGGGTTTCCCCTGTATCGCAGTAGCCCTATGGTATAACAATTTTTTGCGTAAAGATTAAAAATACGAAGTCCGGTGGAGACTCAGGTACCTATATACATTGAATTAAAGAATAATAGGAACATAATGATAATGATACATTTTAAATTTAAAGAGATCAGGAATTAAACATGTAAGTATCTTAAACTCTAGGAATCTTTAAAATCTTACAATTATAGAGATCAGAAATAAAATTCAAAATAAAAAACAAGAATTAAAATTACAAAAGACAATATAACAATAAGTATAATTAGGGACTTTAACAGTGTAGTGTGGGTATGTGAAGAAGATGTATGTTTGTGTGTGTGTGTGTGTGTGTGTGTGTGTGTGTGTGTGTGTGTGTGCGTGTCAGTGTGTGTGTGGGTGACCACAGAGATGAGTATTACGATAGAGGCTTTATGATTGCTTCTGTTCGTAAGTAAGATAGCGTTGACAACCACTGACGAACTCTTGTTTTGGCCTGGTATGCATTGCAAAGTTTAATATTGCATATATTTACTACCCTGTTGTATATAGCAGCCTGCATGAACTCCGGGAGTTGTCTTGCGAACGAGGATTTTACTTGAGGTAATGAGAGTCGGACTGTGCGTTTATCTAGTAGGTCATTGTAGTCTTGAGAAGTAATAACTTTACGGTGCATCGTAAGAGTAGATTTTAGTATAAAAAGTTGACGTACATTTAGTACCCCTGCCTCTGCATATAGTATGTCTGTAGGGTAAAGATATGACTTCTTCAGCATCACCTTCAGAACTGATCTCTGCGCTCGTTCAAGCTCTAACATTTTTGTGACACCCTTTCCACCCCATACGCTATTGCAATATGCTATAACGGATTCGCACAGGGATTGGTAAATCATTCGTAGTATTTTTAAATCTGCAGAGTTTCTTAAGAGTTTCATGACGTAAATCTGTTTTCTAACTCTTCCTCCTAATTGTGTTATATGATGGCTAAAGGATAGGTTTTGGTCGATATGCACCCCAAGGTATTTGATGTTTTCTACTCTTTCAATTTCTTCACAGTGACATTGTATGGAGTCGGAACAAGTAGTATGAATTTTTAAGTTAGTTATTAAGCTTGGATTAGTCACTTTGGTCTTATGGAAGCAAATGAATTTAGTTTTTTGAGTATTTAGGGTGAGCAAATTGTTATCTAACCAGTTTTTTACTTTAGCTAGGCCCTGATTAGCGCTTCCGAGAGCAGTAGACCACGACTGACCGTGGAATAAAAGAGCAGTGTCATCGGCATAGCATATGATATCTACGCTGGAATCAAGATGACTAGAGACTATGTCGTTAATATAGAGCTGAAAAAGAGTAGGGCCCAGCACACTACCTTGAGGAACGCCAAATTCTATCGGGAGTTCGTTACTGATGTTTTCGTAAATTTTCACACATTGGCGCCGATCTATAAGATAGCTTTCAAACCACGATAGTGGATGGCCTCTAATTCCCACGAGCTCTAATTTTTTTAAAAGTATTGGCACAGATACGGTGTCGAAGGCCTTAGCTAGATCGAGAAACACTCCCACGCATTTTTGACCACTGTCAAGGTATTTACAGATTGATCTAACCAAGGACTCGACAGCACTCTCGGTAGACCTACCTCTGCGAAAGCCGTACTGATGGTCAGAAATAATTTTGTGTTTTTCCAGAAAATTGACGAGGCGCTTGTTAACTATTTTTTCAAGTAATTTAGAGATAATGCTAAGGAGAGAAATTGGTCTATAATTTGACGGTAAGTTCTTTGGGCCGTTTTTGTGAATGGGTACAACAGCGGCTAGTTTCCATTTTTGTGGAAAAACACCGGATGAAATGCTTAAATTGAAAATGTGTGTCAGTGATGGAGTTATGGCTTGCCTGATCGCTTTGATTAGCGCAGGGCTGAGTCCATCGATACCGGGGGCACTATCATTACTTAGTTTTAGGATTAAGCTCTCAACTTCAACTTCGTTTGTTGGTTGCATAAACAGTGACCCGTCGATTACATTATTCTTTTTAGTACTGTTTACTACGAAATCTTGACTTTTGCCAAGTTTATGAAGTAGTTTACTAGCTAAAGTTTTACCAACGTTTGCGAAATATTCATTACAAAAGTTTAGGGACTCCTTAGCATTTGGCTTGGCAGATAAGAGATCAACGGATGCATTGGTTTTAGAGGGGCGTTGACTGATGTTCTGAATGACTTTCCATAAGCCTTTCGGATTATTTCTGTTTCGCTCTAATTCACCTGCCTCATATTCGTTTTTAAGTTTATGTAATAGTTTTGTCAAATAGTTTCTATATCTAGTATAGACTAATTTGCGCGTTATGTCGTTTGGATGTTTCCTCAAATCTAGGTGGAGTTTGTCACGATGTTGCATGCACCTAACTAAACCAGGTGTGATCCAGGGTTTTAGTATGACTTGAGATCGTCTTAGACGGTTTGTAGTAGTGTGCTTAGCTATCGATTGCGTTACTGTTTCGTTGAAAATATCTACAGCAATATTTACTTCTTGAGCGTCTGTCACACCAGACCAGTCTGTGTTATTGAGTTCTGAAGCAACTGCTGAGAAATCAATTCTGTGAATGACTTTGTCAAGTTTTTTATGCCTTTTGTTCCTGTTATCTGTTCCTAAGATAACGAAATTGTGATCTGTTATATCCGTTAGTTTTAACTGTTAGTCTTAACTGTTAGTTTAAGTATTTAAAGATTCTCTACAGCCGGTGTTATTTTGTTAATTTTGTCTCCAAAAGAAATACGGTCGACAAAGGCCTTAAATTGAGCTGTAAAAAAGAAAAAAGTCTTCTATAGGATGTCTGTTAGTAGGAAGAGGATCTGATTATACGGGCAACGACGGCGGGTACTGAAGTCTTTTGTGGACCTTCTAGCAAAACTTTTTGAGTCGAAGCATAGAATTATGCAGAAATAGGGAATTTTAATAGCATAGCTCAGCTACGAAATTTCACTAGAAAGTAGCGTTTTAATTAAAAGAAGTGGTCTAAAATAAACTGTTATAATTAGGTTTGTATTTTTAGGAAGTAGCTAAATCGTTTCTACCTATTCTGATTACAAAGAACGCAAATTAATTTTGCGTAATTAGATAATTTAATTTGCTATTTTGTTTATAAAGGCGAGGCTTTGAAACAATCTCACTTTTTAGCTTTTTTAGTAGAGTATTTCTAATATTAAACTTTCAATTGATCTCCGAAACCATGGTAGCCCAATTGGTAGAAAGCTTGTCTCTCACTTTGAGATCACAGGTCTGAATTTGTTTTCGAATTCATGTTTGGATCATAAAATTAAATGATTATCACGTGCTTAGCGGTGAAGGAAAACATCGTCAGGATTTTTTCTAGGATTTAAATTTGTAATTCACGTACGAAAAACGCAGGTTGAAAAAAGGCCGTACGGTAATAATAATAATGCAGCGCTTCAATCTACAACGAGCCGCCTTCAAAACGTATCACATTGTCACTTCAAAACCGAGAGCACTGTCATATCTTCATTAGCTAATGTAATACACGCCGAAGAACTTTGGACAAGGTTCGATAGCACTGAGTATGTACGACCAACAATATTCTTGTCCGACGTTACATACTCCAGAGACCGAGGACTATACGGAGCGGATTCTGGTGCTCTTTAACGGAACCTAATTGGGTCGTGCACAAGGTTCTAAATAAATTATGAAATTCTGATTACTAAATAAATACAGATCTAAAACAAAAGAAATAGCTTTTTGTTTCTTCTTTTAAAGTTATTCATGAATTTTGATCAAAAAAAACGTAATAAGTCCGGCATTTTACCACGTTTTTCTATGACGACACAGTGTGCTTTTTCATCCAAATTCCATAGTCTTCTTCTTCTTCGATCGTGTGGGTTGTGAGGTGGATTACCAACCCCATCAACCCTAGTGTCAGGGTTATTATTATTGAGCCGCCATAGGCCCCTGACATGACTCAAGTAACGACTACGTACTTACATCAGTAAGTAGTAACCGGGACCAACGACTTAACGTGCCTTCCGAAGCACGGTTCATCCATAGTCATTTCGTGTTTTGACGTTTAATAAAAAGTAACTGATTTGACTAATTGGAAACTAGCCACTTAAACCGAAACTTGATGAACACAATAAAGTGCAATTTATTGCTACTTTAAAGTCGTAAGACCAAATGTCCTTTTAAAATAAAAACCCCGTTGTACTTATAACTATTGTGTCTGTAAGTCTCAGCCTTACGAGGTTAACGTAGTTATTAAATAATACGAAACTTGATGAGTCGGACAAACGTCAAAACGTTCATCACGGCAAGTCGCTAGTTTAGTTGCTATTTTATTCTTAATCCTTTAAAAAAAAATACAACTTTTCGTTTACCTTGACTTACGAGTATAATACCAGACTTCTACTACGTGGACAGTACCCACAATTTAGCAATACTAAATAATATAAAACTGTCGTAAAATATAAGTCAATTTGCAGCCACATTGAAACCTGAATCCCTAAGAGATGTACCCTATTATATAATAATAATAAGACACATTTAGATTAAACTGTCTTAAGGGGCCTCTACGTGCTGGCTTCGGCCCCACGCACGCCTTCCAAAAGTCCGGGCCTCCATAGGCCCGAGATATGAAAAAGACATACAATAATAATAATAACCCCCAACCCAATAGCCCAGTTCCCTTTGTTCCCATAATCTGAAATAGTCCTACACGAACCGGGGATTGTCTTTGGGTGCACTCCCATAGTGCATACAGGGATAATCGCCGGTTGGTGTCACACCACATTTAGATTAAACTGTCTTAAGGGGCCTCTACGTGTTGGCTTTGGCCCCACGCACGCCTTCCAAAAGTCCGGGCCTCCATAGGCCCGAGATATGAAAAAGACATACAATAATAATAATAATACAAATCAAATGCAAATCATTAATACCCATGTTATTTACTTGGCGCCAGCCCGTAAATATCATACACATACCAGCATTAAGCTGAGATAATATTAATTTCACAAGAAAATAATAATAATAGATAGAAAGAATATTGATTTATTAGAGCTACACCATGAATGTAAAATAACCCCAAACAATTTAAAGATTCTCGATCAGCTTGATATACCAGCTGTAAGCGATATGATCACCGCAGAAAGACAGACAAAACAACACGTATAAAAACATAAAACTAAAATGTCATTTAATGACAGGCCGGAGACCAGGCAGTCGCTGCCCAACTAAAGAGTTTGCGACACCAGCGATATGGTTACTACATAGTGCATGGATCCCAGAATAATGGTCGGTTTTATAGAGAGCGTACTCTCTTTGTCGGGCGCTGGACGTAGTAACGAGCAACTTTGGGTGCCCAGCTCTAGTGCCCATCCAATCACGTACATGGCCTGCTAGGTAAGACATACACACTTATCTACATGCATATAATTATATATATTCAAACAAAATATATTTTTATCTTCTGCAATGAAGATTTTTATTTATTATTTTATTTGGGACAGCAACGGTGATATTATCTAATTGTACAATCATCATCATCACTGCTGGGGCACGGGCCTTCCCTATGGATGGGGATAGGGAGATCGGGCCTTAAACCATCACGCGGGCCCAGTGCGGATTGATGGTTATTAACGACTGCTAATGCAGCCGGGACCAACGGCGTAACGTCCCTTCCGAAGCACGGAGGAGCTCGAGATGAAAACTTTTTTTTGTGGTCACCCATCCTATGACCGGCCTTTGCGAAAGTTGCTTAACTTCAACAATCGCAGACCGAGCGTATTTACCGCTGCGCTACCGAGCTCCTCGAAATTGTACAATGTTTGGTTTCATTTACAATATAATGAGACCAGTTACAGCTATCCACATATTACTTAAACTCGTAATACATGCGATCATTTTAGATATGGTTTTCTGAGTCAATGGCTAAAGATAATTCAAAAAATCTACACAGATTGGGTGATTTGCATGTCTGTTACCCTGTTCAATCACTTTTTTATATTCGACATTTTTAATCTCGCGTCAAACGAAATAGCACGCAAAAAAGCATTTTACTACCGACACATGCGCGAACGCAACTTATTATCATGCACGGCCACGATTTCCATCAAACTAAATATCTTTCATCGATAACTTTAATAAGAGTACTAAGGCCTCGTCAAAGCGACCGCACACCCATAAACTGAGATGTATGCCAACCTTAATCAATGGAGATACGGGAGATAAAAAAACTTTGTTAATCTTTTAGCCTGGATTGTCCTTGAGCAGGTATTTACGTTAAGGATGTGTGTGAAAGATATTTGTAATGGGTATTAAATCAAATAAATTATAAACGGGAGTTCCCTTTGAGCTAGCTGCGTTGTCGGGACTCTTTGAGGGAGCTGTTTAAAGAAATAAATATACTGACGGTCGCAAGTCAATATATATATGAAAACATTATGTATGTACGTAAAAACTTATCTCTCCTTCCGAGAAACTGTGAAAGGCATACTTACAATACAAGAAATAAACATAAAATTGCTATTCAAAATTCTAGATTAAGTAAATTAAATTCATCTTTTTTGGGGTTATGTATACGTTTTTACAATAAAATACCAGATAATATTTTAAATTTGTCAGAAAATAAATTTAAAGGTCACGTGAAGCTTACTTTATGTAAAAAAGCTTATTATAAGATTAATGACTACCTAAATGATAAAAATGTCTGGTATTGAATGTGTTCCTCTTAGTTATTAAATAACTTGTAATGTATATCCTCATTGGTTTTTAAAAGATGTGTTGCTGTTGCAGTTTCTTGTCATGTCTTCTCCTCAGCCATAACACCTTGCGAAATGACGTAAATTCAAAAATGTTACATTGACCTTCAACAAGTTTATCCATGATAATTACGTTGAATAAATGATTCTGATTTCTGATTTCTGCTAGCATGACACTACTTTTTTCTGCAACTTCTTGGGGGAGTGATGTATACAGGGTGTTAGTGACAATGTAACGAAAACTTTGAGGGATGATTCAGGCCATGATTCTGAGTTGATATCAAGTAGAAATTTCCATAGCAAAAGCATTGAAAATTATTACAAAGAATCACCAAAATTTCCATGAATTTTCCGATAGGAAATTCTATTAGATCATCATCATCAGCTCATTAACGTCCCCACTGTTGGGGCACGGGCCTTCCCTATGGATGGATAGGGAGATCGGACCTTAAACTATCACGCGGGCCCAGTGCGGATTGATGGTTATTAACGACTGCTAATGCAGCCGGGACTAACGGCTTAACGTGCCTTCCGAAGCACGGAGGAGCTCGAGATGAAAACTTTTTTTCTATGGTCACTCATCCTATGACCGGCCTTTGCGGAAGTTGCTTAACGTCAACAATCGCAGACCGAGCGCGTTTACCGCTGGGCCACCGAGCTCCTATTAGATATCAACTCAGAATCATGGGCTGAATCATCCCCCTCAGTATTCGTTACGGTGTCACTAACACCCTGTATACGTATCTCACAAATCTACTCATTCCCGCACAATCATAAGAAAAAATGAATCTATAGACGCATACCAACACAAAACCGTCACATAAATAACAAAACACGAACAGGGGGGTTAAAATGGCCACATCGAAGCAATTCATCTAAGAAAGCAATATTGCAATTTGACATTTGCGCATATAAAAGTAAGTGCGCAATGTAAACAAATTTAATGTCAGATAGCAATATTGCTTCGCAGTATATGAAACGATTGATAAATGTATACGCAAGTGAAGTGTGTCAGGATCGAAGCGAATGGAATTCCATAGTCTCTGCTTACCCAGCTTAGGCGTGAGGTTATGTATGTACGTAAATGAAACTGCGCATTTAATCTTTAATTATTGCAAGCAGCACTCAATATTCCAGACGCGTTCCTCAAGAAATATGAAAAAGAAAAATAGACTTTTAAACGATATATATAAAATTCCTAATTACCTATTTTATCTGTGATGGGTGACAAGGAGGAAGATAAGGGCAAAGTTACAGCCACTTATGGACGGCTTAAAAGAGATCTCGCAGATAAGCTTAAATAACGTGAGCGATGCACCTCTGTATTGAATGGTGGAGTTACTTTGGCGATGTGAAAAGAAAGATTATTGGATATGCCGTACATTTTGTTAGCAATAACTTTATAATTTAAAGGAGAAAATGCTGTCTAAATCTTCATAAGTCAATCCAAAAATATTCATTTTCTCGCCGTATTAACTAGGTAAGTGACAAGTTGTATAATTCTTTATTAAACCTTTCACGGGCGGATACCATGGGTCATTGATGGTTCATAATAGATAGTATGACACTTTAGAATCGGAACGTCATTAGACGTTCTGTCCTTGAAAGTCTTGAGTTTATTAAAATTAATGTAAGTATAGTACATGTAGTTAACACACATCCACTTTGAGGGCACGGTGCATATGTAATGTAGGTACCTACTGAAGTTAGAAGTTACGATGATAGTCATGTCGTGTCTTCTTTTTGCACTTATTTTATTAGAGGCATATATATTTAACGATTGCTGAAGTGTGGGTACTTAGTTCATCTTGCGATGGATGTACCTCTAACCGCTCCCAATTGGGATATAGTCTTGATCTTATGTTTGTAATAATATATTTTTATAGATTATAGGAATCGTTTTCTGTTTACGTATTCATCTACGAGATACAAGTTTTATAAAAGTGTCACCTCCAATCCTAAAGCGACGATCAAAGGCATTATTCTCTTAATATATGCAAACGTTGTATCTTTTAAACGTTGAAGATCTTAATTGGTATTACACAGGTTTGTTTCGGTCATTCCGCTATCGATGTTAACATTTCAATATATCGATGTTTTAATTAAGTGGTCTCGATTAATCAGATCAATGGTGCCTTCTTATTTCGAATTCCGATTCAACCGCCTTTTGCGATTATAAATTGAGTAATAAATATATATTTTAAGAGAGTCGGAGATTTTTGATTCTGTTTCGCCCACGTCTTTTGTAAATGATGTTTCTAATTACACCAACGCAGTGGAAGTGTATGGAATTTGTATTTATTTTGGTTTTAATCTGAAGTAAGAGAAAAATTTCGAGTACATATGCCGTGAAAGTGGGCTATAAGCAAAGGGGGTCACTTCATACAATCGACTCGACGTATGTGTGAATAACCTACTAGAGACTCCGTAAAATTAATTACCCATCTATTTAATGTCTGAGAAGGCAGGCATATAAAAAAATACGTTTGTAATACTAAACAGAACGCCTAGTTCAGTACATAATTTAAACACATAATAACGGGTTCTTACCGCGTTTAAAGTCGGGATATGAGACTCCCGGAGTCTTACCGCGTTTAAAGTAGGATATGAGACTCTGGGAGAACCCGTTATTATGTGTTTTAATTATGATAATAACCGCGTAAACTTAAAAACAATGTAGTTCAGTACAGTAAGTGATTATTTAATTATAGATTGGTATAGTTTTGCAATATATAGTGCGTAGAAAAAAAATAATTAAAAAAAAAAAAAAATAAGATTAGGCTGATCGATTCTGTTCTAACAGTAGTCTTTATAATTTTCATATTTAGACACCTTTTTATGTACGTAATACAAGCAACTTTATACACAGCAACATAAGAAATCATTTTGAGTCTCATTTTTCGTGGTAGACGTTGGCCGGGGGTGGGGGATGTCACAGCTGTTCGCTTCTGGACATGAAGGCCTTAATTAAGACTCACACAGAGCCTCCAGACTTGAGGCTATATTATTTATTATTCATTATACCCGTATTATGCAGTCAAACAAGACCTATTTCAAATACAATAGGTATAAAAATACTCTTTACCTACTGCAAAACGATGGAAAGGAGAATTTATTGCTCCAAAATTTATGTAAAAAAGGCGATCTCTAACAGTGTAAGTACATTATTAAAAAGTATTCAGACACACAAATTTGTGAATATAAATCTAGGTGTGTGTCAGAAGACCCCTTAATATAGCTGAAAACATATGTCAAACATGAGTTCTTATTCACAGCAAGCATTAAATGAGTAATGATAATTCTGTCAAAGTCGTGAAGGAAAACATCCTGAGGAGACCGACATACCCGAAAAGTGCGATATGGATATGTAACCTAACTTGTATTGGGCTGGTTTTGTCTTCCAGACTTGGGAGGTCTGACAAGCCGGTCTGTAAAAAACCGGACCTGCTAAATCTTCAGGTACTTTACCTAAGTAAGCGGACTCTGTGAAAAGGGGATAGGTAACTGTCAACTATACTTAGATTATATTTTATTTAAAAGCCAAATCTCCAAGTCTTACCTACGTAAGAAAACGGGATAAAGCTATAAAGCTACGGAGATGATGAAATCTAGTCAACTATACTTAGATTTTATTTTACTTTTGAACAGAACCTTACTTACATCATAAACATAATTTCAAGTAGGTCCTCTTCTCAGTATTTTTACATTCCAGCACAATCTCAAAGAGACAGATCAATCTGGGGAACACTTCTTTGATACTACTCGAACGAGCGTAAAGTTAAAAAGGCGATTGCGACTCTCAACAATTTTTCAATATCATCAAAATTGGAAACAAGTGAATGGAAAATATTGGCAATAGTGCATGGACTATGATGTCTAGTGGATTGAAAAATGGAAATTTATCAATAATCTGAATATGATTATTAATTTTGTAACTTATGAAGGTGTGTTACGGTGAGGGGTGTTAGTGGTAGAGTTGGAAGAAGAAGAAGTAGGTCAACTTACGCGATCAGTTCTATTATAATTTCCCTCAATATTTACTGTCTATTTATTTGTACTCTCTTGTGTAAGATGATTTTCTTGCGTGTTTTGTAAGGTATGTGTTATTCCGTGTTTTGTTTTATATATTTTCTGTGGTGATCCTATATAATAAACGTTTTTTTCTTTCTTTAAAGAGAGGCCTATACCTAGCAAGTGGCTGGATACAAGCTGAGTAGATTTAAAATAGGTTCGCGTATGGCCACAATTTATTTTCTTCATTTATAATCCAGTGTAGTACATCTTAAGCTCTTATAATTTCCCTGCTGGCAACACTGCCGTCAGATGTGACTGGTGTACGACTTAATTAAAGCACGCCGTCTGTGCCGACCTTCTTATAAATTTTAATTTTGCCGCCTTGTTACGAAATCTGGTATTAATCCGTATTTTACTGCATATCTAGGCTTAATTTATGACGTTGAACGTTCTTGTTACTGTTTAAAATAATACTCTGCAGTAGGAGAAGTAAGTAGTACTTACCTATTGGTTAGTACTAACTGATCTGCGCCCAATTGAACACCCTCAGGCCTGTATCTAATTTCTACCCGTCTGCGCTATCCAAAACAAATATCCGACCAAGTAGTTAATGCCATTTACGGCAAATCTACAATACGTCACGTCGATAGAGAAGTGCGACCTCCGTGGTCCAGTGGTTTGAGCGTTCGGTTCACGATCCGGAGGCGATCCCAGGTTCAAATCCCGGTGGGGACATGTCACGAAAATCACTTTGTGATCCCTAGTTTAGTTAGGACATTACAGGCTGATCACCTGATTGTCCGAAAGTAAAATGATCCGTGAGGCACGTTAAGCCGTTGGTTTCCATTACTAACGCCATGTCAGGGGCCTTTGGCGGTTCAATAGTAACCCTGACACCAGGGTTGATGGGGTTGGTAATCCACCTCACAACCCACACTATAGAAGAAAAAGAAGTATAAAAAAAAGGAAGATTATCACTACCAAATAAGATCTCGTCAGGACGTTAAAAGCTTGTGAAAATTGTATTGTTCGCGATAAATAAAACAACTTTGTTAAGGTACCAATATTATAGCAATTTCCAATTTTAGTTGTATTCTAAGAAATGCCCTAGGCATGATAAGTTATACCTACCTACTTATTAACTTTAATATCAAGTTTCCAACCTATGTTCCAAAAAAGTAATGCGAAATTACTTCGATAGTAAGATCAAAGTCCGATTAAGATTCGATTTTAATCTTATTTATTAAATAAAATTACAACATAATTGGTTTCCTTGTAATATGATGTATTTCATAAAATTAATTAAAGCTTTCCCAAGGTTGAAAGTTCTTTTACTACGTTAGTGAAATTATGTGTACTATATACAATGTACCTAATGGCGTTGGAAGTTTGGCCTAGTTTCGAATAATCGGTCTATGTCATAGTAAATTTGACTTAAATTACTAAGTAGCAGGTACTACATAAAGCATGAGACTTTCAAAGAGAAAGCAGTAAAATGTTCATATAATGCGAAAACTTTAATTTGAGAAACTTTAGTATATCGGTTTGCTTTTCAAACAGGAAGCACCGATTCGAAGCCTGTACCGAACCAGCACCAATGAGTTATTAATTTATGAACGCCTTCCATGGTCCAGTGATTGATTCCCGGTGGGGACATATCACAAAATCATTTTGTGATCCCTAGTTTAGTTAGGACATCACAGGCTGATTACCCGATTGTCCGAAAGTAACACGATCCGCCTTTCGGAAGGCACGTTAAGTGAGTAATCGTTGCATGATCCATGTCAGGGGCCTTTGGCGGCTCTATCATAACCCTGACACCAGGATGATGAGGCTGGTATTCCACCTTACAACCCACACGATAAGAAGAAGAACTCCCGGAAAGTTCCCAAAGTTACCTATAGCCAGTACTATAGATAACCAAGTGTTATATTATTTTTAGACTATCCACTCACACTAGCAAAAAAACGCGATAAAATTAAAATAGTGACACCGCGTGTAAAATGGCTATGTCTCAACGTGACATTTCGATCTTCGTACTCATAAATATTAGCTTCAAGTCATGTATGCTAGTGTTAATATTCTGCGGCTAAATGTGGTTGCAAAAAGTTAATTAAAGGGCAAGAGACATTGAATGACGAGTCGCCCCGCCTTAGGCGCATCGCAATTTATAAGGCTCATCTCGCTACCACCTCTTGCGTGCATTCTGCTATATTGATTAGTTTTTATAACCGTGACTAAGTAGATAAACTATCTACTTTTACTCTGTCTTTACGACGCGCTTGTTCGAAAGGCGGCCATGTTATGTGTGTAGGTACCGGGAATTTAATAAGACTGTATAATCGGGTAGTTTCCTAGGTCAAAAATAAATTATGTAATTCTGATAACTAAATAAAAATAGATCTAAAGGTAAAAAAAAAGTTTTATTTTTCTATTCAACTTATTTATGAATTTTTCTAAAGAAAAATGTTAAAATGTGATTCTATGACGTCACAGGTTGCTTTTTCATACAAATTCCAGAGTAATTTCGTGTTTTGACGTTTAGTAAAAGTAACTGATTTGAATAGTTCGAACCCAACCCGAAATCATGAAAAATAAAAAAGTATGTTTTCAAGGAAGTACCATACACACCAACATCTACTATCGAATTGTAGTGTTTCGTAAAACTTAGTACTTACGTACTTTAATAATTTATTAGTAAGTTGTCCAAGTTTCGTAAAAGCATGTAATCATGACATAATTAAAGATAAATATTTACGTCAGACTAGTTCTTAAATATTGCTTAACACAAAGTTTCAAAACTCTCCTCATTCTTGTACAACGTTTTAAGAGAATTTCATTACAAACTTCAAAGTCATTTTGGTACTTCTACATCCAATTTGAAGTCTAGTTTCTCTTGAATTCAGTTTTAACTTAATCATTTATTCACCCTTGAAGAAATTGGCTAAAAACGACAGACTGCGTAGCTTTGAACTGTCTGTAAACTTACATTACTTCTTGAAGGCTAAACACACATATTCGCACTGAGAACTTACACCCATCCATCAAAATAATGTCAAATAAATATGCATGAAAATGTGAACGGATGTTGAACATGAGCGAAGAATAATTATACTTATGTGTGTATGTGTGGGAGGATGTGCGTTTTGTTAGTTGCGTGATAGACATTTGAACTGTAAACCTTAAAACTATGGCTATAAGTTACAAGTTCATACGCCACCAACTAGTAGTAAAACCGTGCCGAATAAAAATTAACGAAAATCAATGGATCCGCAAGACCGCCACACTTTGTTTTAACAGCACTCATATTTATAGACATACTGGTATTGGGTGACTTATACATCTAAAATAAATTTTATTTTCTTTCTGATTTATAAAACAAGTAAGATTGGATTGGGATTCAACAACTGAACGCTGCGAACATTACTACCTATATCAGTGAATGCGCGCGGTTTATTAAAATGGAACATACACATTACTCTATAACCTGCATAAGCATAAAAATCACCGTTACTTTAAAGCTACGACTGAACATGTGTGTTGTTCTCGAATAGTTCTCCAGCTCTCAGAAAGTTTTGTACAGCCAATGGAGGCAATTTCCTGCATTTGTGACATCGATATGTACTGTTGGGACTAGTTTTGAATTAATAAACTTATCCCGTTTCCGTACCCTGTAGGTATTTTTGGCACAGCACGAAGAAAGTTCCGAACTCGGCTTTTGAATTCACTTTGGTTAGCGGAAAGAGTAAATGTAATGGATAGAGTGCACGAAGAAAAAACTTAGATTGTACTGCTTCTGGTCGTTAAGAAATTAATACGAAAATCGGGAAAGAAGTGATTTGTGGCTCTACATGTCGCATATTATGAAATGGTAAGTCGGTTACAAACATTGCGAGGCATGTGCCCCGAACGCCATGCGTCGCACGGCTCGCAATGTGTGTATAGTCCGTTCAAGAATGATCTTCATATAAGGTAAACAAATATGGCTGCCGATATTTTTTATCTGTGTCAAACTGCATACTAGTGAAGTGCTGAATTGATTTTAGCTCAAGTTATTTTATCAAAATGAACTGACTCTCTTGGGCTGTTTGAATATTTTGTATGATAATATTAAAATATATATTGTATGTTTCTTTGTGGTTACACTAACTCACTTTGAAAGTCATTTTTTCTGCGCATTTCGGCTTATTAAGTACAGTACACTCACTTAAGTTATTCACGGAACTGACTCGTTTTCCTGACCTGAATGTAATGTCTCATCACTAATAGTCAAATTGACAGCTAGCCACAGATTAACAAGAATTTATGATGTCAACTTTTTTGTGTGAGGTTTTGTTTGATTTTTGTTTTTACATGAAAAAATGTGTTTTTAATCATTATTTTACGTTAATTTCACATTGAGCTAAGAAATCATACATCTATTGAGTGCTACGAATGTTATTAGAAGAATACTTTGCGTAGTTTAGGTGAAATTCGAACATTCTTTGTAGTAACAGGTTTGTTTACCTTTTATGAAGATCGTTTTTGAACGGACTATATCTTCGTATTCATGACGAAGCATGTGCGTTGAACTGAGGCAAGGCGTGCTGCGTTCGGTGTGCGGAGCGCATGCCTCGCAATGTTTATATCTAAGCCTTTAAGCATACACAACACACGGTTGTAATTCCTATGGAGGAAACAGAACTACAAGACACCATAAAACAACTTGCAGCACTTGGGCGGATATGACTATAACAGGATTGGTATTTAATGATGCGGTAAGGTGACGATGCAAACTAATGCTGAGAGCCTTCCGTGTCGAACACGCTGTCAAAATTTTTAGTTTTACATGTAATTATTATCACTACCACAGAACAGAGAAGGTCGATTTTTAAAAATTCGGATTCTATCCAGTGGCGTTACGCATTCTGAAGACGTCATCAAAAATCGACCATATCTCATCTGTGGTAGTGATTATAATTCCATATAAAAACATTTTGACAGCCCGTAAGGTACGCGAGAATTTAGGTATGTTTTCAGCTTTAGGTGGGACATAGCGAGAGAGGCATGTTATTGAACAGGGCTAACATACGCAACGCAATAAATAAATTTTATCGAAATTGATAAGTTTGTTTTTTCCCTAACATGCGTGGCAAGTGATTTTGTTCGTATTTTAACAGAACGACATGAATAATTTGGGTTCACATATCAGCACGAATAGACAAAACGACATAACTATATCGTCAGAATCGATACCGTGACAAAATTTTATCACGATGCACATGTTAGCCCTCCGTGGTCTAGTGGTTAGAGCGTTAGGCTCACGATCTGGAGGTCCGGGTTCGATTCCCGATGGGGACATTGTCGAAATCACTTTGTGAGACTGTCCTTTGTTTGGTAAGGACTTTTCAGGCTTGAATCACCTGATTGTCCGAAAAAGTAAGATGATTCCGTGCTTCGGAGGGCACGTTAAGCCGTTGGTCCCGGCTATTAGCCGTAAAAACACCTCCACCAACCCGCAGTGGAGCAGCGTGGTGGAGTATGCTCCATACCCCCTCCGGTTGATTGAGGGGAGGCCTGTGCCCAGCAGTGGGACGTATATAGGCAGTTTATGTTATGTTACATGTTAGCCCTACTGGTGTATATGTAAGGATTAACCTCGAAAGTATATAATAATACATTTTAAATACATATGAAACAGACACCTACTCCAAATAAATTACCTAGACTAACATCTAGATAAGATTTAAAAACCCGAGGCTCGTAAAAACACCGCGGTATAGATACTTCAACTAATCACGGTCGTAAATTAAGAAAGCCATTAACCGTTTCATTGGAAATGACTCATGATGTATGGCTATTTGAGGATATTTGTGCAACCTTAAAAGATTTAAGAGGGTTTTGTGACATATAAGTTTTATTAGCCTCTCTCGTATAGGTTTAAGTGAAACGGAAATTATAAAAATACCGAGGTTATGCGTCTATGGGTTAAGGAAAATTGTATCAAGAAAGTGTTTCCTCATTCTTTGAGACCGATGATAAGAGTCCGCAGCCTAATTTACCAGAAAAGGATCCAGCCACTGGAAGAATCTTTCTTCTCTCGGATTGTGATATCAAACACCGATCTCATCAACTCTGGTGTCAGGATTATTATTGAGCCGCTAAGGGACCTTGACCTAGGTCATGTAACGACTACTTGCTTACGTAAGTAAATAAAATATTAGCCCGGACCAACTACTTAACATGCCCTCTGAAGCACGGAATCGTCTTAATTTTCGGACAATCACTTGATTTCATCCTGCAATGTCCTGGGCAGACCAATGACAGTCTTACAAAGCGATTTTTGGTAGAAGTGTACCCACCAGGATTCGAACCCAAGACCTCCGGATCGTAAACGCAGCGCTCAACCACTGGACCGTGGAGGCCGTTTTTGTAATTAATAGAAGATTACTGAACTTGCAGCATGGTATTGTATGGAATACTTTGGTGTTAAGACAGATAGTCAAAATGTTTTTCAATTATACTCAAGGAAAATGAAATACTAGTGGTGAGTGCTTTGACAACATGCCTTGAAGCAACATGCAGCCACTTTTAATATGAAAATCACAGACAGGTGATCAATCTACCACTCATATTACAAAATGTTAGCAGGACAGATGCAACACAATAAAGAAAATAGACGCCTGATGCCGAGCAGTTTCAATACTTCAATAACGTTCGAGAGCTTCAGAACCTAAAATCATTCTAGTTTTCCATAACTACTATCGACACGTAGAGGTAAAACAACGTGTGGGTGTCGTTTGCCCATGGAAACTCATTTTACAGACCACCTGCCAGACGACCAAATGGCATCGAAGCAACGGTACAGTAGTCTTAATGAGAAGGGATGCCAGACTGAACACCAAGAACGTGAGAATGGCTAGACTCAGGCCCTTGTAATATAACTTTTTGGTGAAGTAAATTTCTAAAACACTTGTAGCCAGCTTAAAGTAGACTTTTAGCCTTCGATAGCTGATCAGGATAAACATGATTAGTAATGAATTTGCTCTTTGTAAGTAAAATGCTTTTGTGTAAACTATACCTATCAAATATTTTTATTAGCTTTGCACTCCTAATCAAAAGTTTCATTTTATATTCATCATTTATTTTTTTCCGAATGAATAACCTCCATTTAGTTTACGAATTTCAAACAAATTCTAAAATTGAATCCTCGCACAAATTCATAACAAATTCGATGATATATTATATCATCGAGCGAACACTAGTATAAAATTTACGACCGAAAGTGAATACCGAAGTTGAGACCATTTTATTTTCTGTGAAGTATTTCGACAATGACTAATTTGGTGAACACCTCATATTGTCTTGTGGTTAGTTGTAAATCTTTCGTTTTATAACTTGTTCTAATTCCGAAAATCTGAGGTTAATTAGATTTCTAGCGAACTGTAAAAATGTGACATTTCCTTATCTTTAAAATTTACGAGGGAATAAAATTGTTTGCAACATCACGGGACCAAATTGTCCATAAAATATTTTATTCGTGACTCCAGTTTAATAGTTCACTATTTAGTCGGAACAATTTCAGATATGTTTGATGCCAGAGAGGCTAATCGTGAAATGAATATACCTACTTCTTTTTTAATTGTAAATACATTTTTTTATTCGTTTTCTTACTTTGTCACTAGATTTTTCTGATATCTATTTGCTGTAGATTATTGTCTGGTTCTCTGAAATAATGTAGTTGTACATTCTATGATTATAAGTACACATTTTTGTTTTCACATTCTTTTACATTCCATAAATATAACACGAACGTAAGAATAAATTATCCTTGAGGTGTAATATACTTAGATTGTTATTTCTGGCTATATATAAATAGCGCAACATAATACCGTTCTATATAAACTTACATATCAAAATATGTTTATTGTTTTCTCGAAGAAAGGGAGATCCCTTTAACGAATAAATACTTAGTTATCGAAAACGAGTGTATCAATAAGTCGCATCATTCACGCGAATGGATTCGCCACAGTAATTTATTATCGACAATCGGATGATAATCGATTTCATTAATGCTTTCATTCGCAAAGGGTCATGCTACGAGAGGGGAGTGCATACGGTTTGCTCTTGTCTAACTTTTTAAAAACTGTTATTTAAATAGGAATTATAATAAACATTTATTTTATTATTGCTGGAGAAAAAAATGTGATATTAATCGTGTGCGGTATGTGCCTTATCGTGATGTATAATGAAAGCACCTCTTTTGCATGTATCTTCTTTCTGTATTTGTGTTTTTGTTATATGTCACTGATTGTACCTTGACTTTGACTCTTTGAAATAAGAATGAACAACATGACAAGAAACCTTCTTAAGAATATTTACATAAAATTACGTAGGTAGATAAAATCATAAAGATATAGTAATATCAGTTTATCCGTAGCACGTGTTTCCGATGATCGGTTCTCACAGATTTCCTCTATAAGTAAGTATATTGGCGAAGTCCTTTGATTTTCTCATATCGTCAATATAAAGTATCACTGAAGAAATTGCTTCCAAAATTGCCTGAGGTTGGCGTCTAGTTTTTTAAAAGATTTTACAAATATCGTTTTTCATACTTCCTTTAATACATAAACTGCCTATATACGTCCCACTGCAGGGTACAGGCCTCCCCTCAATCAACCGGAGGGGGTATGGAGCATACTCCACCACGCTGCGGGTTGGTGGAGGTGTTTTTACGGCTAATAGCCGGGACCAACGGCTTAATGTGCCCTCAGAAGCGCGGAATCATCTTACTTTTTCGGACAATCAGGTGATTCAATCCTGAAAAGTCCTTACCAAACAAAGGACAGTCTCACAAAGTGATTTCGACAATGTCCCCATCGGGAATCGAACCCGGACCTCCAGATCGTGAGCCTAACGCTCTAACCACTAGACCACAGAGGCTGTTCACTAAACTGGACTTCCTTTAATACTCGTGATTAAATTTACTTTTCGCAGATGTTTCATATTAGACATGAGTCATATTATACATAAAATTATAATTGAGGTGGGCTGGCGAGGATGCCTGAATAGCTATAAATACCAATGAGAAATATCTACAACCATTTTTTATATTGTCTGTGTTAAATAAGTAAATAAAAATATTTTTTTGCGTTACTATAAAGAGGCAATCGCACGGAAAACGGGAACAAACCGCACGCATGGGTACTTTGTCGCCCATGGTAGATTCGGAATTCGGTTTTCGGACCCAGTCCGGTTTCCCGCCGTTTTTCGGTAATGAACGGGCGTCGGCATAATGGCGAGTAGATTGCGGCGTCCGCATTTAGCGGTTGCCTCGGCCCCGTGAGCGGGAAATTTACAGATTTGCCCGAAAACTATCGCTTTTGTCCGGTAATTTTTGAAATTCGAATCGAATGCGGGAATAATGGAATGGCCTTTTATTCAAATGTTTTATTTTATGAGTATTTGTGGTGGCTCGTCACGTTAGTATGATGATTATTAATGAGTCGACACGTAATGTTGATCGCATATAAATATTGCAAATTATTTCGTACATTTTGTGGTAAGTATATATTATTATGGTAAAAGTTGTCACGTATCAGCAGCCATAAAGTTAAAAAACAAAATAAAAAATCATGTTTTTGTAATTAACCTAATGAATTGAATATTTCAGCAAGAACATTGGAAGTAAAATAAACAAAGCAGCTTCCATTTGTATCGTCATAAATTCAGACAAGAATCTCGAATCGAAGCCAAACCGCTGACCGCCTCATCTCAATCATTCGGGAACGTTACGGAAAATTGGAATTTGTCACCCTTTACACCACAGATCTTTCTCGACTTCGCGCCATTTTGCCCACCATCTTTGATTGGAGTGCGTAACAGGATATCCGGCAGAGGTGATCGTTTTCTTCCTTTTTTCACGTGAATGAATACCCTGTTATTGGGTTTCAGGTAGGCTTTCATGTTTTGATTTATTTACAACGTTGTTTTCATAAAGGATAAAACGTTTGGAATAGAAATAGAATTTGTGGTTTCTTTGCTGAAATTGCTTTAGTAATTTTATTGACATAACATTATGCCTTATAAAATAAAATCTAACCGTATGAAATAAGATTTTTAACTATGTTTCTTTTAAATAGCAAGAGGCTTTCAGGAGAATTCAATACATTGATGCTAGCTTCTCTCATAGGCTGGAAGTAAGAAAAAGTTCGTCTAAGAACGGGGTATAAAGCGAAAGTTGATGGTAGGGCTGGCAGAGGAAAACCTAGAAGGACTTACATTGACCAAAAAAGTTTAGTATGATCTACTCTGAACCGGCGTGCGCGTATGAAGCAATTGATGAATGTGGAGGAAGCAAGAGAAGTGTGTCAGGATCGAAGCAAATGGAATTCTATAATCTCTGCTTACCCCGGTGGGAAATAGGCTTTATGTAAGAACGGTAACGACACTTAGCATAGCTATTTAAACCTGTGTGTAAACAGTGTACTTACTCTAGCTTAAAATATGAATGAACATTTTGATGAAAGTGGAAGAAGCATAAGTAATGTGCCAGGATCATAGTAAGTCGAATTTCGTGGTCTCTCTATGGTCTCCGATTAAATCGATCTTATCTACCTACTTAATTGTAATTGTAATGACATAAATAATAAATTGAATTGACGCACTAGAACCTCTGTTTCAAGAAAACTTTAATTTACTCGTATATAACAAAATTCTTATTCATAATAATATTCTGATTTCCGTTTTATCCGTTTTCGTAACACGATATTTTGACGGCTTTTTTATTAATAATATTTTAGTCCCTAAGATGTGACTCTTGAAATTGCAACAAACAATTTGAAGAGGTTTTTTTCTTTTACTAAATATAATAAATATTTAAATAATAGCGAAATATGAGTAAATAATATTTAATCATCCTAGGAACTTTCTAGAGGATGACTAAGGATTTTTTCACAGAAAGCACTTACATTAAACGTTGTTCTCAACCAACGCCTCTCTGAAACAAAATATAAACGGTCCTACAATTTATTTTACACAGTTTTATACTAAGGAATCACCGCCGTAAAAGCATTACGTCACCACGTACAGTGCACCACGTAATGAATTGCGGTGGCGACATTCAATTTATTTAATTACACCGGCGAACTTGTGGGGTCGGGGGATTTCATTGTTTTCTGGTGTCTCGTAGCGATTCGCTCGAGCTTGCGGTTCGCTTCAGTGGATATTGTCAGAGATTTTACCTTTACACTTGAAAATATATGTTCTTAGTTTAAAATACTTCTAATTGTTTAAAGTACTACAGTGTATTTCGCGTTTTATGTTAGATAACTGTTTATAGTCGGGATCGTTTAGAAAGTAGTTTGATTTTCGAATGTTTAAATCTAGTATGATTAGATATTTGATGTCTCGTAATCCCCAGGATTTGTGCCCGGTTAATGACAATAGGATAGCCCCCGAATCACACGGGTTTTAAACATAGCTGGCGAGAAGTAGGTGTATATACTATACGGTCACGAGCATTAATATGTATACACTTTAGTACCATGTCACAATAACTTTTTTGACAAATTGAACTGTAAGTCTCACTAAATGTCAAATATAATTATGTTAGTGCGATAGAGTCCTAAAGTGGGTAAGTACATTATACGTATATTGCTCATGACTGTACACCTCTGCCTAGGGAATACAAGAGAGATTATGTTGTTTTTCTTATTTAAATTCTTCTATCATTTTTACCTATAATAATAAACATTCTTTCGTTTCAAATGGAATGAGCATTATTGGAGAAATAAGGTTTAAATGATTTGAAAATGCAATCTAAATAAAAAAAACATAAATATGCTTACAGGTTTTGTTGTCTCCTGACCTCTGGGTACTCTAAAAAGATCCTAATGCACTTTTCAATAGGTTTTAGACGTGATTATCAGGTTTGACACACTTTTTATTTATTTTACATTTATCGCAAAGATACGCGCGCGATGGCGGTACATCGACTAAACTTCATTTGTTTTTTTAAAGGCTTGAGTGAAGGGAGTTTTTGGCCGGGAATCTTAGTCGGTGTCTTAATAAAGCATAACCCAGTAGGGCGGTTAAACTGTTACTATTGCGACTGCAAATGATACATAGAAGGTATATGCGTTTGGATTGTAGATTTAGACGAGTGCACTGTTTATCAAAACTTACAAGTCCATTACAAAAACTTTTCTTGTAAAAATTTTAATTATTACAAGAATGTGTTTAACAAAACTACACATGTAAATTACAAGTTACAAGTGTCAATATTTAATTCACAAGTATATTGTAGGGTACCAAGGTCATGCTCAAGTCCCTGTTTTTATATGAGAACACACACATTGACATGATATTGAGGGCAGTCTCGAAGCTGAGATTCGTTTATTAATACCACCCTTACAGTCCCTCTTTTTCTTCATAAACGTAATTTACACGTACTTGTGAGTACCTTGTAGCTTGAGAACGTATAAACTTGTAAGTTTTGATAAACACGGCACAGATGGCATTGATCGGAATAATTCATAAGCAAAACAAAACTTTTTTAAATACATTCTTAATAGGTAGAACGAAACATAACATAAGCTCAGGACTATATCCCAGTGAGGTAGTCAGAATTACATCCATCGCAAGATGTACACCTCACCGAGCTCTCTGTAAGACCAACGTGATAGGTGATGAGCCATATCGACGGGGAAGAAGCAAATACTCCTATCTTACATTTTTAGGCAAATCGACTTTTTGATGTAGTTCGTTGCGAAATTTAATTTTACGTTGGCTGGCAAGATCTCCGTTGTATATTTCCTACTTTTAGGGTGATTTTCGATGAATAGAAATAGCTCTTAAAATAAAGATTTTATATGTTGCAATATTTTTTATAAAAATATCTCCTTTCTACAGAAATAAATAACTCCTATCTCATGTTTTAATCGATAATAGCTCCTATCTTCAGAATCAAGCATGAGTCTTTTTATTTAATGGAAGATGATGGAGGTTGATGGATGATGATGGGCAATGGGCATGGCACGAATGTGTCTATGTTTCAAAAATAAGAGATGATGGACCCAAGATCTACTTTTTGGGGTGATTCGATCACTGACACTTTTCAATATTAAATTATTTTTTTCCTAAGCGTGTAGCTCGAAAACGGGCGAAAAATCAAAAAAATATTATATTAACATTGTAGACAATTTAATGTTCTTTAAATTAATATAAAGTTATTTTCTCTAGGACGCATCGTTTTTAAGATATCAGCGAAAAACTCAAAATTGGTATCTCTGACCTACACCCATTCCGCAACACAAAACATTTTTTTAAAGACAGTTATTAATAAAAATTGTTTGACAAGTTAATTATTTGATATTGGGTAACTGGGTTATTTATAATTATCTTTTTGTCAAAAAAAATCCCAGTTTTAATTTTGGAGAGAAATTTAGAATAAAAAGTGAGAAGTAAATCGAACGACCAATACCATACAAAAATATCGATATTTTATATTTTTGTATGGTTTGGTAAACATTAAGTTACGGAAATGACACCATGTAAACGTGGGAATTTTTACTATGTTAACTCCATAAATAAGGACACATTCAGGAATGTGTTCCGGAACACATTCCGGAACAAAGGATTCCCTTTATTGACCGGGCTATTGATAATGATTTTAATAAGTACCTACTTGTTGATCTCAGTTGATTATTGACTTAATAAATATATAATTCGTACTATATTGATATTTTTTTAAAATGCCAATTAAAAAACGAAGGTGCCTACTTTATCATGATCAATAAATAATTTGTTAAACCTTGTTTAAGATCAAAGTTTATTTTCATTAAAAATGCTAAGCGTAGCACTTTCTTTAAAAAAGCTGTCGATTCAGTATTTTTTTAAAACATACGATTATTTGTTATTATATTGCATGCTTTATAATAGTTTACAGTTAAATATTTACTAGTTAAATGTTGCGGCATTGCTTTATAATATCTCCTAACTTGAACATAATTTGAAATTCATTCAAAGCAATACATCCTATCTTACAAAATCATGTATAATTTACGTTAGTTTTATAGTTATTGTTTTTTTAATTATTAATAGGTTTTTGAAGCTACAGTGAATAGTTTACAAAGAGAAATAAGTCAAATAATAGGAATTTGAAGGATTAATTGCAAGTGGAAATACCGTCTAACGTCAAAACTTTCGACCCAACACAGAAACCAATAGGCTCTAACTTACATTAACTTTAATTCCTCTATATATACAAAATTAATATTAGTTTAAAAAAATGTCTCTTGAAGTAACAAAACTACCTTCAGAACATGACGTCGCGCTATAATTTTTAACAAAAAAGTTATTCAGTTTTTTCCTCCTCCTGTAAAGTTAGGTCTGTGTAAGATAGGAGTATTTGCTTCTTCCCCGTCGATATCGTCATCTATACTGGTCGAGCCAACTGTGTTAGTGAAAACTGCACTTAAGATAAATCAGAATCAGAATCAGAATCAGAATCAGAATCAGAATCAGAATCATTTATTCAACGTAATTATCATGGATAAACTTGTTGAAGGTCAATGTAACATTTTTGAATTTTAAATTCACACATCATCATATATTTCAATTTGCAGGCATCCTATTTTCAGCCATTCAAAAAGCAATAAAAAAACACATTACCGATATTAAAGTTACAAAGGGTAATTGTTTCCACCCCAAAAAAATGTTCGGAAAGTCACATTTTTTATAACGTAAACACCGGTCGCGTTTAGATGGAGTCCCATTAACGGCTTTGTATTCGACCTTTTTGAATATTATTTCTATGGAAGTTTCTTTTTATTTGATTTTTCTCAGTGTCACATTAATATAAAATAATTTTTTGATAACTAATGTAACATTTCTGTGTTCACGCTGTGTAGAAATTGAGTTCTGAGTACGTTAAATAAAGGTTTTCGTAATTTTATAATAAAATAGAAGTTAACACAGCTGACAAAAAAGCTGTAAAAGTATTTACATGGCTATCAAGGAGTGAGTGTATATTAGTATAAGAAAGAAATATATACTAGGTATACTTAAAAGTTGTCTGGAAAAAATTTGCTACCTTAGCTAGCATTGCACACACCTCTGCCTTCGTAACTGCTAACTACCTCTGGAGTGATGTATAAATAATTAAAAAAGTATAAAAGTATTTTTTTATATCTACAGATTCTACAGCTCGACAGTTGAACAGTGTTAAATACGTCAACAGCAATAGGAATGACAGTCTGCCCGTCAGTATGGCGTGAACGTCAGGCAACTGACATGTATGGCACTGATTGGTTATCGTGAAATAATGGCGGCCCCGATACAATACCGACACCATAGGGGCGGATTTTGCACATCCAGCACAATGGTATTAGCAATTTTTATATTATTTTTTTCCAATAAATTGGACACATTCTAGCAAAACTATTGTGCGGGAGCTCGTTAAAAATAATGAGATCGGATCGCCGCCGACAAATAGTCGATTTGTCGTATCGTTTTTTGAAATTAATTAGACGATATATATAACAACATGTTTTATTCTGCTCTATTTATTTATTTGTACACAATAAGACACAAGGAACATACAAATAATACAGATAGTACAGGTAAGCTGACTTACGTGACGAGAGAGACATATTTTCCCTTTCCATTTTTTTGTTTTTATATTTTTTATTTATTTCTAAATTTTAAGCACATGTTCAGAAATCTCATTATGACATTAATGGTTACCTGTAAGCCCGTTTATTAATAAATTTCTCTAGCTAAATCACTTGTAATGTACTTATATTGATTTAAAAGATGTGTTGCTATTGCAGTTTCGTGTATTTTTTTCTCCTCAGCCATAACAAAAATGTTAAATTAACCTTCAACGACTTTATCAAATCAAATATAATTTATCCACGATAATTACGTTGAATAATGTTTCCGGCCAAGCAAAAAAGTTGAATTCTGAATCTGATTCTGAAAGTTATAAGCATCAGCAGCTTTATTTCAAATTATATTCTACTTTAATCCACTAAACCTATAAAAATAAAAGCATTTAAACTGTCACAAAAGTCAATAAACGGTCAACTCAACAAAGGGGTGTTAAAATTTACGACGTTTCAATTTGTAGCGTCATGTGATGTAATGTCGTTTGCTGCCCTTTAGGTCTTTTGAGCAAAAACGCCGTAGGGTGCCACCCTAAGACATTTGAATCTTGAGTCCACTAATAATAAATATTATTATTACTGTTGAAAGGCAGTAAAAAAGAACATTCGTCAATTTTATGATAATCGTAACATTCTCAACGATATGGTTGTAACATAAGTAATATGTGTCTCAATTACTTTTCTTTCATCACATCACTAATTTACGAGGCACGCTCTTGTCGGTGTAGCATCCTCCATTCGTGTCTATCAAAGGACAATTCTTTCACTTCCTTATAAGACACGACGTTCGCCTACTCTTTAAACTGTTTCTTGTAAGCTCTTCTTGGTCTTCCCCTTCCTCTCTTTCCTTGTAGCTTTACTTCTATGATGTTTTGAATAAATTAGTCGGGTCTCATTGAGTATCCAATCATCTTGCCTCTTCTTTCTTCAATAACTCCCAATAATTATATTTACCTCTTTTCCTTTACTCCTACTAGCACTTCTATTTGCTTTAATAATAGTAAAAAGTTTATAAACTCTTAATTTACTTAATAATGAATAGTTGGCAATAGGCTCCTCACCTCCCTCCCCCCCCCCCCCTCAAAACAGTCTTAAAACAGTTGAAAGGTAAATTCTGAATGCCTATGGGAATCTTATTGTAAAAACGTATACATTGCCCCTTAAAAGATTTAGTGATCTTAATATGTATTCGACTGACTTGTAAAGCAAGTTTATTTTTATTCCGGATATATTTCAATCAAATGCACCGTTGTGCGTCACCGTTGGGACCGGCACTTAATTTGCCTGCTGCTAAGTAACGTCTTGACAGCAAATGCATATTTTATCAAAAGTTTGAAAATTAAATGTTTTAGAAACTCGATCGTAGACGTCACGGAAGGGTGAGGGCTTAATACAAATGACGATTAACGAGCGTACACTGCGACTCGACACAGGCTCCTTGTAAAGTGGCAAGTTTGGAAATACACGGGAATTAGGAACGATTTAGACACGCCAGAAGTCTACTTTTCAAAATAGTTCCGAATTCTACAGATTTTAATTAATTTTTAGTCTATTACTAGGCTTCTACTACTAATACGAGTAGGCTACGACTATTACTACTAGTAACGAATGCCGATCGTAACAAAATCTATCAGTAACAAGATAGACAAACAGAATCACACCCGTTTTCGTAATTAGAGTCTTCAAAACCAAAAATCAGAACATAAACGACTTGCAGCTACAATTGGTTTGTTGAATATTAATGGTGACAAGTTAGCTGTTAATATGCCGATTGCTAAGATTCCCAGCCTAAAACTCCTTCTACCCCCTTTAAAAAAAGTTTAGTTGACGCACCGCAGATATCGCGCGCGTGTCTTTGTAAATACTTTAAATGTTATAAAACTATAAGTGTGTCACGGGTTGGAATCAATAATAAATAATTGAAACGTGGTTTTCATAATACCGGGTAATTGCAATAGGCTCCATTTTAAAGGACATAGCTGGCGAGCAGTAAGTGTTATTAATAGTAACAGTATACTTCAATGAATGAGCGTATACAGGTGTTAGTGACATCGTAACGAATATTGAGGGAGATGGTTCAGCTCATCACTATAAGTTAATATCAAGTGGAGTTTTCCGTCGCAAAAATAATGCTTTTATTTATATTTTAAATTCTATACTTTTTCTATGAAAAATTGCGCTTGATATCAACTCAGAATGATGAGCTGAATCATCGTCCTCAATATTCGTTACAAACGATGCCACTTAGTACACCATGTACAAGTACGTACAGGTAGTCATACAAGTACAGTCATGAGCAATCATGTACCCACTTTAGCACCCTGTCGCTCTGTCATATTTGACATTTAATGATAATTACGGTTTAATTTGTAAAAAAAAATAATGTGACATGGTTTCAGAGTGTATACATATTAGTAAAAAAAGTTTGAGGAATGATGTATACACCTCTGTCTGCTTTGATGCTGTTATGTAACTTATTTAAAAAAATCCTTTCTTAAAGCAGCGGCTATTGACAAAATATCATCGCGTATTTTCTACCCCTATACTTAATATTCAGTTTGCAATATCTCTGTTTAACTAAGGACGTACTCTTGGATTAGGTTAGATTAATTTTGATGGACTGAACCGAATTGTTCAGATGACAGGCGGATTAGAGTCGAAAATTATTTTATAATTTTCCAGTTATAATTGGGAATTGTTTTAATTAAACTTACGACTTGAGAAGGGAGTGTATCGTTGACAGCGGGTTTACAGAAGATGGATGGCGATTAGGCGTTTTAGATGGCATAATGAATTTGCATTTTTAATTTGTTTCAAGTGTATTTATGTTCAAGGATTTGAAGTATTTTTTTTATTTCCTATAGGTTCGCGTTTCGCCACAATCTCAACTGTTGGTAAGACTAAATTATACCTATATTAATTCCATTAGTATATCAAGTAACTAATTGTTTTAAGAGTTAATGTCAATAATGTCGAGTAAATAGATGATGACATAGGTTTACAAAATTATTTGAAAAAATATATTATGTATATTTTATACTCGAATGCGATACAAGTACACGACCATCTTGCTTAAATTTTAATAACCGATCTTTTTGCACTAACAATAATATTAATTTATTATTCATTAATAAGTATGCCCTCTCTCGCCGAGTAGATAGAAGCTAATATTTCATCGAACCGCCACTCGCCGATAGATGGCGCTACGAGTAACGCTTGCGCACGCGCATCGCACATTAAAAAAGGCTTAAAACTGTGCTATTGACATAAAATAAGATTTATTTTAAAGTTAATGGCGCATTACGGTAACTTCCGCTTGCTGTCAAAGTTGAGTTTTAAGACGAAGATATTTTATGTATTGTTTACGAGATCGTTAAAGCACAATATTAACGACTGTCATTTCGTAAAGAAAGAGTTGATTTTCAAAATAGCTCCTATACAAATGGGCTGCTAAGTATAATATTAGTTACTTTTATGAAAAATATTTTTCTTTTTATGTTCTCTACATGGTCTGGGATTTCACAGGGAAGTTCCATGTGACTAAATTCCATTGCGATTTGACAAAGTTAGTGCGCAATTTGAACAAATGTCAAATAGCAATATTGCTTTTTAGATCAATTGCTTTAATGTGGCCTGTTTAAACTCCAGTCGTGACAGGTCATCAGGCCATCTTATTGATCACTTTGTGTTCTGCGCAGGTACAGGTATGACTTTCAGGAATGTACTTAATATGGAACTTTTGGTCCCTGACTATGCACAAAACAAAATAAACAAAAATCATAAAAGCAACTACTATTAAACTTAGTTTACGGGGCATTTGCATACGGGCTGTTTTGAAAATAAACTCTTTCGTTAATCGTTAATATTGTGCTTTAACGACCTCATAAAAATACCTACATATACATAAAGTATCTTCGTCTTAAAACTCAAGTTTTTAATAACCCACCAGATCATAGAAACATAATCTGTGTCTGTCACTATACCATAGAATAACGAAAAATACTACGTATAGAAAGGCATCCCTCCGCTCCCCACCACTGGCTAAGTTAGGTTTACCTCACCCCCTCTAGATATTACTTCAGTCTTCAATTGTATGGGCGTCAAACGTCACACACACATGCGCGTGTACGCTGACGTCAATGTGTGTAGTGTCTATGTAAAACGAGGTGTTTTGTATAAAGTGTCCGGGGTGTGACCATACTGCATTTATTTAGTCCTACATTTATCTACCCTCATTTATAATGTTAATCTAAAACACCTGTGCCTCATCTATTATACATATAATATTCTCTCTTCTCATCTGTTTTTCATAAAATTCACCGAAAACGTGTTCCGAATCATCAACTAGCATTCACAAATTCCGGCCGTAGCTTCCATTTTTGACTGGTATAATTGTCATGTTTGTTTTTTCCTGTTAATTCCGAGTTCCGGGCATGTAATTGGAGTCGGGCAGAGCCGCACGAAATCACTAATCCGACTAATTCTGACAGCCATATGTCACGCATAACGACTGCAGAGGCGCCTTAAATATGACGTATTTTTGTACTTTAAAAGGCGTGTGCAGGTGTGCGAAAGAGTTTTTACTACTGGGAAGTACCTGGGTGGTTCTTTGAACAACATAAGCTAAGTCAGAGGTACGTCCATCACATGATGAACTAAGTACCCACACCTCACCGACCTTTCTGTTATTTTCTGGTGTTCTACCGAAAGTCAATCAATTTTATCTCTTTTGCAAATATCCAATAAGAACTTATGTAAGTTATTTATAAATTCAAACTGGATGTTTGTAAAAAGAGTTAATTGAGCACTGTTGTTCGAAGATCTTTATTTTATTGTAACAGATCGGAGGCCTAATCGTGCAACTCAGTTTTATCTTGACGAAATCAATTCCCATCCTGTGTTTTGCTAGAATATACAACTGTTGTTAAATCACATGATAGAAATTTTGTCTTACAAGGAAGAAACTAAGTTTTATCAATTGACAGATGAAGGGTTCTAGTTTAAGACTGGTTTGACTTGAAATTGTATTTACCTATATCACTCTTTGTTAACCATTTTGGAACCAGCGATAAATCTCAAATATTTTTTTTGTTGATGAGAAATCTTGTATAAGTATATGCACACGCCTTTGACGCACATATTATAGCCTTCATGAGTCGTAAACCTTTTCTCAGAGGGCAAAGATAAAAAGATCCGGTTCAAGTTACGATTTGCGAGTGATGTCTGTGAAATAAATAAAGTAAAGATTTTTTATAAGGCTCGACAGCCAAGTGTCAGTTTTAAAAAACCATTTCTGTAAATGAGTGAACCGAGTCAGAACGGCAGAAATTATGTTTATTATTAATGGCCGTGTTTAGCAGATTGGCGATTTATTCTTCGTTCGTCCTGAAGTTTGGTCCTACATTCCAAAAAATCTTAGATGACCCATATCACTATTCAAGTTGTGCTTCGTCCCAAATCACGAGTAACTTTCAAGTTACAATCAACAAAATAAATTAAAAAATACTACTTGAGTTTAAACTAAAACAAGCAGAATTATTAAACCATTATTTCTTACTCTTTATGACACAGATTTAGAAGTCATTTTCATCGTTTTAATTATTTAGTACAAAACGATGGCTGATTGTACAAAACGGTAAGTTGGGCTAAAGCAAATATTAAGCGTTGGCATATAAAAAAATATGGGCGGAGAAGGAATATAAAATAGGACGAAGCGGGAATAAAATGATTAAATTTATATTCTGGGACGAAAGAAGCATATTGTTTGGGACGATCTAGGATTTTTTGATGTGGGACAAAATTCAGTGGGACAAACGTAAAATAAATCTTAGTGAGGCGTAAATTAAAAATACCTACGAACATTTAGAACATAGTGCACTGAGTACAACGATCAATGATATTATTAAAAATAGTGAGAGGGGGCACTTCTAGAATTCTACAGATATTATCTATGTAGTCTGAGGTGCCAAATTTTTCATACTTATTAACATTATTTTCGAAGTCTTTAAAAATATGAATTATTAACTTTTGAACTTCACACTTCTCTTCGCTACAAAACGTTGATAAATTATTAAAGAAGTTAACTCGTCCAAATAAAGATGTATGTACGAACATTACTTACACTTGCAATTAGTGTAATTCACAACACGTTATTACTTATAATAAATATTTGGCTCAACCTCGAACATTACATTCTTGCCTCAGACGCATTACTCAAAAGTGTTCAAAAATACGTTTCGGGTCGTCGCCTCGCATAATTTTAAAGGATTTTAACATGTGTCAGAAATGGAAACATAACTTTGAACGGCTGCAAAGGCGAAAGGTATCCTTTAAAAGCAATATGTCAGACAGACAGATGCGGCTTTAGCTTGGATTAGCTTAAATACGACCACCTGTTTAGGAGGCGAGGACTCTGAGAAATCTGCGTCTAAAAGGCGGATACATTTGTCTCTGCGTCGATTGTAGGTGGGCCAGCTAAATATGATTGATACTGCAATACCATTTTGTGTGTGTTATATGACGTTGTTTCCCGACCTCTGTGTTTTCTGGTAGGATTAGTATTAGATAAAAGTATGAACTTAGTTTCTATTTTTATCATCATCCCCTTAGCATTATCCCGTTTTTCACAGGGTCCACTTACCTAACCTGAAGATTTGACAGGTCTGATTTTTTACAGAAGCGACTGCCTGTCTGACCTTCCAACCCACGAAGGGAAAACCAGCCTAACACAGGTTAGGTCACAACCAGGTCAGGTCAGGTTAGGTGGTTCAGTTTCTGCTTTTATAATGATGTTATATTTGAATACCATAATGTTATACCTAAGGTAAAATCATCATAATCCAAAGAAAAATGTCGGAACGATATTCCTTTGTGCAATTATTCTTAATTGAAACTCAGCTACTTTTATGTCTATTCAAGAAATACAAGCGTTTATAAAAAACGAAAATAAAAATAATAGGTAAGTCAGTTTGAAAAGAACAGAAACAAATATTAAAATAAGAACATGACGCGATAGATACAAAGCCATTTAGGTTATATCAAAACTTACTGCTCATTAAAAAGAAAAGGCGTATTCCACATAGAGGCTCAAAAGCAGAAACGCGGAGGCAACTAATAGCAGAACAAAAGCAAAGCGGACAACGTCTAGACCGCACAAAGTAAGGATGCGAACCGAAACCATAGTAGGTAATAGGATAAGAGTTCCATCAACATAGTAAGGTACTAAAAGCGGTTTGAATGTGTAAGTGTAATATACAGACGCACACAACGCTAATAATCTCAGTCGACGTGGAATTTTATTAATAGGAACGTTTGCTGGTGTGGAAGCGCACACATAGGCGCTGTATCGAGTTCCGTTCTATGAAGATAGTGGTCTCTTCACAGCTCTTTCGACTGTACTAAGCCAAAACGCAGTCTGAGCACCCAACATTAATTAATACGATTATACGGCATCGTTGCACACACGAGCCTTATCTTATCTCCCCTGTTTCCTCCGGGAGCCACTTTGAAATTAAAAAAATGTAAGTGGCAACTATGATCGACGGTAATGATGCAAAAACGGTGAGTGAGGATGTTGCTTTAAAACATTAGGAGGTGTTCTCAGTTGGCGTCTTTTTTTTTTAAATATACCTCTATATTATTAAATTACTTACTTGGTTAAATGGATCTTTAAAATTCGGAGCATGACAGAGGCTAATAAAATTCAAAGTCCTTTGAGTAGGTATCTTTTTCTAAACCATTTATCACAAAATGATGATGATTATCTCAAATATAACTTTTGTCTTTGTTTAACAGGATATCTGAAATTTGTTTCGTTTTGGTAAAAATAATACTAATTTGTGTTTTTATAAAGTGAGAACACAGTTGGCTATTGACCTTTACAGGTGGTGATATGGTTTACAGGCGGTAGGTACCTACTTAGTTCAATTAGTGACAATGGCCTCGATTCCTGCAGACATCCTAATTTTATTTTAAGTTATACTGTAATTTTTATCCTCCGAAAAGGTACAAATGATTAACAACTGTTAATTTTAAAATGAATGAATAACCCGGGTGAATAAAATAGACATTTCGCTCATAATATACAGTACGTACAGGAATCGGCACCACAATTTAGCTTGTTATTATTTGATCACAGTCTATCTATATATACAGTGTAGGTATATTTATAGTGAAAATCACCAATAAAACATACATATCTACATACTATAATTATCTTCTACAATAAAGTTCGGTACTAAGATTTTATTTTATAGTGTTAATGAAGTCTAGGACTATTGTAAAATAAAGTCTGTTACTACACTTGTCTTTATACTAGATTATAATCATAAAGTCTCACAATCTGAACAACATCCAAAAGATGCGTTGTTTATTTCACACGATTTTTTTTATCTTTCCCCTGGGTCGGCCATGATTGAATACAATCTGCGGTTGACACACTCCAGCCAATGTTTTTTTCTAAAACGTTAAAACCGATGTTTTAGCGTTGTGAAAGTATTGAAAAGGCGGCGCGAATGAAGTATTTTAACTACTTACCTTATCTTCGTTAGTTTGCCGTGTGGGGTAGAGTAGGGTAATCACCAAGTGTCGTCAAGCCACAGAATAAGATCAAGCACTACTTCATTTACCTTGTGGAGGGCCTGCCTCTGCATCACGTTGAACATAAAATACACGTTATAAATTTTAATAACGTAGGTATCTATATTTAAATATATATTTAATTTAATTTAAATATATAAATAAATATATATTTAATTAAATTAAATTTAAATATATAATGGTGCTAATTCCTGTAAATACCATCTAATTTTATTTTAAGTTATATCTGTCATTTTCTTATCCGCCGAAAAGGAAGGGGACGGGTAATCGACAAGCATAAAATTTATGGAACACACGTCAATTTTAAGCACGAATCTAAACCAACCGTCTAAAAATTTTACATCCGTCAATAACCCGACACAGTTAAGTAGACAGCACGTCAAACGGATTGCATACCAGCAACGTACCTTTTGATTCGCCCGGATTATTCATTCATTTACTCATTCTTCCTAAAATTAAGAGCTGTGAATCATCCGTCCCTTTCCTTTTCGACGGATATGAAAATGACGGATATAACTTAAAATAAAATTAGGCGGTGTCTGCAGGAATCGGGGCCATTATATTATTTAAATCTATATCTACAGGGTGTTAGTGACATCGTAACAAATACTGAGGGGGATGATTCCGACCATGATTCTGAGTTAATATCAAGTGGAATTTCCCGTTGTTTAAGTTTTCGTTACGAATTAGCCTTCAGCGCTCCCTATTTCTCCGGCCAAGTAGTTAATGCCATTTGCGGTTAATTTACAATAAGTCCCGTCAATAAACTATTTTAAATGATATTAGACTTTGCTTGTGTGTAGGTACCCTTTTATCAGAATTTAATTAATTGTAAACAAATTAGCGAGCTGTTGTTTACACTCGTTTTTCGTAAACACAAAATCGGGCGAGGAATTTATTTTAAAACCGCAAAAGATAACAAAAAAAAAAAAAATTAGAGGACAGTGGAGTTAGAGGCCAACTATTGGAGTGGTGCAAAAGTTATCTTGCAAACAGATCTTATAAGGTTAAGATAGGTGACTCGATCAGCGATGCCGTCAATGTTACAGAGGGTACAGCCCAGGGCTCGGTGCTAGGACCGTTGCACTATCTGGCATATGTCAATGACATAAATAATATTGTACATAGCTGCGGAGTTTACCAATATGCAGACGATACATGTATGGTATCAGCTGATTCAAATCTCAATGTTGCAATGCATAAATTACAAGAAGACTTTGATAGGGTTTGTCAATGGTCTCATGACGCCGGTCTGGTTCTTAATGCTGAGAAGACTAAATTAATGCACATACACTCAAGCTACAATAAAACCGTAGGCAAAGTGGAAATCAAAGTTCACAGCCATGATTGCCTACACCTCAGTTCCTCTAATAAAACATTATGTCAATGTAGAACATTACAACAAGTACCTGAACAGACATATCTTGGCCTTGTAATCGATAATAGATTTAATTGGAGTAATCACATTAATAAGGTATGTAGTAAGTTATGGGCAATACTGGCAAAATTCTACATAATCAAAAATAGAATACCCTACACACTAATGCTGACTATGTACAAAGCTTTGGCTGAAAGCATCATATCATATGGCCTCAGCAGCTACGGACGGACTTTTAAATCTTACCTTGACCAAATATATAGGCTACAGGTAAGAATCCTAAAATTAATTACACCACATAACATCAAAAATCAATTAAAAAGCTATAATGAGATCTTTATGTACAATAAAATTTTACCAGTTCATGACAAATTTAAATTGAATATGCTTACCGAACAGTACTTTAGAACAGAAATACAGCATCCAACAACACATACTAAGATAACAAGACAAGTCACAAATAAAATACTAACTAAGCCCCGTTATAACAATTATTATGGCAGAAGAACATCCGAATATTATCTTACCAGACCTAATAAATAAACTACCTAATCATGCTAAATTAAAAATAAACAAAAACAACTTATCTAATACATTAAAAAATGAACTGTTAAAACAACTAGAGTATCAAAATAATAACTTATATAAATAATACATATTATACCAACAAAATACAAAAAGATAAATAAATAAATTACATAATTGCTACAAAATGTAAACAATATTACTAGAATAAATAAAAATATAGTTTTTTCAGGTTAAATAATAATAAATAATTAATAATAAAATTAAAATATCCACATAATTTAAAATAAGTAGGTACATATCTAGTTAACATTATCTGTGCCTCCCTGTATATCGGTTCTGAGTACGCGGCGGCTGAGGTGAAGGCGGGAGGGTCCGGCTTAGCAGTGAGCGCAACCATCACCACTGCCGTGTTGCTATGCACATCGGCCAGTAGGCATAAGTTTTATAGGTAAAATTATAACTGTAGTTATCATATCACTTGCTTGCGCTCTGCGATGCGTAGCCGAGACACGAACTGCACAAAATGTTTGTTTACCTTTTGCTTACCCACAAGTTTTTGTTACCTACTTATCTATGTATAATGTAAGACGGACATCGTAGATACCTAGCATCGACACAAACCATGGTTTAACGATGCTAGTTAGTTTAATCACTGTTTGTACTTAATTTTTGAAATAAATAAATAAAATAAATAAAAAATAAATAAAAACAAAATATCCGTAATTACGTTTACCTTGTTGGAAGTATCAATATAGGCATAATGTTTGTTTTAGCACACACGTATTATAATATAGTCCATGTTTCGTTGAGAATCGTAGTAAAGTAAGTAGGTAGCTATTATAATTATGTATGGGCAATGGGAGGTGATCCTTGCAAACACCTAATTTTATTTTAAATTATACCTGTTATTTTTTTATCCGCCGAAAAAGGACGAATGATTGACAATTGTTGATTGTAAAGTGAATGAGTGAATGAATGAATGATTCGGGCGAATAAATCAGGCATGTCGTTGATTTGCAATTCGTTAGACGTTTGCTGTCAACTTATTTCAGTTGGGTGATTGGCCAATGTACTATTTGAGATGGTTGTTTGATTTGACGTATGTTCCATGAATTTTATGCCAGTCGATTACCCGACCTTTCCTTTCCGGTGGATAAGAACATTTTCTACAAGTACCTATAACTTAAAATAAAATTTGATGCCGTGCACTGAAATCAGCACCATTAATTAAGTTTTAATAAATACGCTTATATTACACTGGACAAAAACTTGGACTCAAGTTTTGTTACCGGGTTTAGAAAATATTCTGCTCTACGTTAATTATAAATTAAATTATTTATTGTTTTCTTTTATTTTCCGACTTTGGATACTTTCTCTTTTACCTTTATTATCCCTATTCCATAGGGATTATAAGATAAATACATATTTTTATGCACAGTTACTTATTAAAAACCCGGCAACAGATTTTGAGTCGATTTTTTTTGTCCACCAGTGTATAAACTTTTCAAAAAATGAAATGAAAAATGTTTTTATTACCAGAAAACAATACCAATGAAGCACATAAAATAGGATGAGTACTTATATTAAATTACATATATCCAAATGAACAGAGGTTCCCAAACTAGGCGGAGCCTGTATCTTGGGATACCGTAAAAAAAATGGGTACATAATGATGTTGGCGCATAGTTTGCCAAAAGAAACTTAAAATTAAACTTACATCTAAGTATAAGAGCGAAGGGTGTGTGTTAAGTAGCAATATGAATGTGTGAGTATACGAGTTTAGTGTATGCGAGTCTAATAGTAGAAGTAACTTTTATAACAAGTTATGTGTTATTTAAGACAAACAAATCATGGCGATGATGCAGAGTTCATAAGGAAAAATATAATGCGTATAATATTGAATGTAATGGATCATATTATATTATATTACTTTAGAGACATGTTTTCCTTGAGAAATATTAGATTTCGTCTCTCAAACGCCTTCAGCTTTTTTGCATTTATACTTATTTTATATTCAGAATTATAATGTTGTTTTAAACTGGATAAAAACGACGATAGGTGTATAAAAAAGTACGCGACTATAAATATAACAAGCAGTATGAAGCATTGTAAGCTTTTTTGTTCAATCATTCCACTGAAAATCCTTTGTCCTTATTATGACTAAAACTTTTCAATAAGCTTGCATACAGGGTGCTAGTGACATCGTAACGAATACTGAGGGTGATTCGAACCATGATTCTAAGTTGATATTAAGAGGAGTTTTCCGTCGCAAAATGCTAAACATGATTTCCCTCCCTCAAAGTTTTCGTTACGATGTCATTAACAACCTGAATACCCCACTGCTGGGTATAGGACTCTCCTCGATCAACTGAAGGGTACATGGCGCATATTTCACCACGTTGCTCCGTTGCGGGTCGGTAAAGGTGCGGTTTTATTTAAAATATAAAAGCTTCGTACTCGTATTTCACATGCAATAACCAAATTGTCCAAAAACGCGATTTTATTTTTACACGAATACGTCCGAAGCGGACGTTACACTTCATTGGGGCTTCCCAACCGTATGTTTTACGGTGGTGAAAAAAAGCTTTTCAATCGAATGGAATCTATAACTCAATCAACATCAATCGGGTCCACGAATTTAACAAGTCGCGTCGATCCCGTGTTTGCCTTTGGGACCGCGGTGTTGCACAATGAACTTGTCAGTGTAATGGATGTGTCGAACGGCAAAAATTTGGGTACTCTTTAATATAATATATATTAAGCAGGCATAGGAAATATATATATATATATATACAAAAGGTCATACACCACCACCACCTACCACGTTGGTACCTTGAGTTATTAATTTATCTTAAGTGCAGCGATCAATAACTAAAAATCGACTAATGTAGTTAATGGTGCTAATTCCTGTAAACACCATCTAATTTTATTTTAAGTTATATCTGTCATTTTCTTATCCGCCGAAAAGGAAAGGGGTAATCGACAAGCATAAAATTTATGGAACACACGTCAATTTTGATCACAAATCTAAAACAACCGTCCAATAATTTTACATTAGTCAATAACCCGCCAGAATTATGTTGAACAGATTGTATACCAGCGAGATACCTTTTTGATTCGCCCGGGTTATTCATTCATTTACTCATTCTTCCTAAAATTAAGAGCTGACAATCATCCGTCCCTTTCCTTTTAGGCGGATAAAAAAATGACAGGTATAACTTAAAGTAAAATTAGGAGGTGCCTGCAGGAATCGGGACCTTAATATAAGTTGACTGATTGTTGTAAACAAACACAGAATTTGTATTTGGTATTTGTGATGTAATAATATAAGGTAATTTTACTTGTCCTACTAATAGTTACGTGAAACGTTGTGAGGATATTTGATAATTCTATCACGCAAACATTATTGAATTGATTTTGATGAAGCATCAATAGCACATTAGCTATAATCTATAAAGATACATACGTAGATAAAGTTGCGGGCGCTGGTATTACTATAGGTGCTTACCACACACATTAGTCACCTTACTTTTTTAATATTCTACACAATTTACAACTCAATCCCAAAAACCCATCAAACGGACGGTAAATCTTCCCTTAGCTCGAAAGTATCAAATTATCATTTGGAAAGGATTCGTTCTTCAAAAGGCGTTATTTAAATTTATTGCAACGGCCGTAAGGTTTAATTCTTCCTGTTATTGTATTTCAAAGTTCAGGGCAGTAAATCTTTTGGATTTTAATTTTTATGAGACGTCAAACATTTTTGAAACCACGATATTATTTAGGGGTTGAGGCGAGGCGGTTCAAGTTTAACTGCTTTGCCTTACACCATGTTTGACAATGATACCTATTCTGGTGGAGACAAATTTTACTTAATTTAAGTTTGTTAGTTCATAAATTATTGCCGTCCTTCACTTACAATACGTGATGGAAAGAGATGTAGCTAATTTTAGTCCTGTCATATTAAGTTAAAATTAGGTTGGTAGTTGCTCAAGTTGACAGTGAACAGCAATACAATACAAATACACTTTATTGTACCAAAATAAGAAGAAATTTAAGAACTGAAATAATTCGATTACTTATTAACATTATTTTGTTACTCTTCTTCTTATCGTGTGGGTTGTGAGGTGGAATACCAACCTCATCAACCCTGGTGTCAGAGTTACTATTGAGCCGCCAAAGGCCCCTGACATGGCTCATGTAACGACTACATACTTACATCGGTAAGTAGTAACCGGGACCAACGGCTTAACGTGCCTTCCGAAGCACGGATCATCTTTCGGACAATCAGGTGATCAGCCAAATTGGGGATTACAAAGAGTTTATTGTGTTATGTCCCCACAAAATATGTACAAATTCGAACTTTAGAAAATATTCCCAGCCCGATGCCACCTCTGTGTGTAGCAAGCATAATAAAATCTTTTAAAAATTATCTAAAATGTAAACCATAAAAAGCGGACAAAACAAAAACATCTCAAACCGCGGCGATCTCGAAAAATATTGCATAAACAGGAAAAAAACTTTTGGTCAATAAATCATAATCTGTGAAATATCTAATTAAAGTTGCAAACTAATTTACATTAACGTCAGAAGTGAAGCATAAACGTTCGGAGCCAAAACTTGATTGATGCTTTCCAAAATGATGCTTAGATAATCGGTTTTCAAGATTTGGTCCACAATTTTGGCGAAGTTATTCGACTGTCACTTGAGGGTTTCATACGCACATACATGTATGACTCACGCTCTTAAATTCTATCGGGTGGGTAGAGACGTAAGTTATCTGAAGAAAACAAATACCCAAATTTGATAAGGAGGCATTAGATAATGATGATAATGAATCAAAGGTGCCAGATTAGATTTTGTATTTTTCTTTTACACAGCGCTCAAATTCTTAGCTTTTTCGCTACTTACGAAATTCTTTGAAGACTACCAAAAAGTTACCAAGAGGTGAAACAGACCCTAATGCTTCATAGTCTGATAAAAACATAAAATATAATATTATCTCGGCTGACTACAAATCTTACATCTTCGTCTTTGGAATCCCCAAAATGACCCCTAATTTATGATTGATTGACAGCACCTGTTGTTCGGAACTGTTTTAAATTCGATTAAAACTGAGTCCCCGCCGCGTCCACCAACAATATGTTTGCCGACAAATTAGCTAGTCCGCAAACTCTCGCATCTGAGTCAATTTAGGCAGTCCTTATTGAATTACAGACCGACACGTTACCGCGTGGCCTATCCTCGTTCTTGTTACCATCTTTGCCAGACATCAACCAAAGCACAACCGCCCTTGTCTCTTCTTCCCTACAACCTATATTCCTGTGCCACCTTTCAAGGTGTAATCAGCGGCATTCCACTCAAAACAGAGCTTTTTGCTTCAGGAAGTAAGGTACTATGTTGTGTGGCAAGGGTTGGGTATAAGAGATTCCTAAAGGGTACACGTTGGAGGTAAAGGGGTGCGATGAATGATGTGACGTTCGTAGCCTCTGACTTCGCGTTCGTGCGATCGACTGTACAGGGCCGATGGGCCGGTAGATATCTATAGTGCTGGTTATGACTTGTTTATTCCATTTATTAGAAAGGTTATTCAAGATGGCGAAGACAATGGTGCTAATTCCTGTAAATACCATCTAATTTTATTTTAAGTTATATCTGTCCTTTTCTTATCCGCCGAAAAGGAAAGGGACGGGTAATCGACAAGCATAAAATTTATGGAACACACGTCAATTTTAAGCACAAATCTAAACCAACCGTCTAAAAATTTTACGTCAGTCAATAACCCGACACATTAATTTACTCATTCTTCCTAAAATTAAGAGCTGTGAATCATCCGTCCCTTTCCTTTTCGACGGATACGAAAATGACGGATATAACCTAAAATAAAATTAGGCGGTGTCTGCAGGAATCGGGGCCAATGTACACTTTAAAAGATGCACTTCTGCGTAACCTTACTAGGGAATACATAATGTTGTTGTGTGTGATTATTATTTATTTTCATACTAAAATGTGCTTCGGAAGGCACGTTAAGCCGTTGGTCCCGGTTACTATTTACTGATGTAAGTGAGTAATCGTTACACGAGGCATGTCAGGGGCCTTTGGCGGCTCAATCATAACCCCGACACCAGGGTTGATGAGGCTGGTATTCCACCTCACAACCCACACGATAAGAAGAAGATACTAAAATTATGTTAAGTTGAGCTCGGTGGCGCAGCGGTAAACGCGTTCGGTCTGCGATTGTTGAAGTTAAGCAACTTTCGCAAAGGACAGTCATAGGATGGGTGACCATAAAAAAAAAGTTTTCATGTCGAGTTCCACCGTGCTTCGGAAGGCACGTTAAGCCGTTGGTCCCGGCTGCATTAGCAATCGTTAATAACCATCAATCCGCACCGGGCCCGCGTATAGTTTAAGGCCCAATCTCCCTATCCATCCAGTGGGGACGTTAATGGGCTGATGATGATGATAATGACTAAAATTATAAAGACATAGTAGTTATTTAGAAAAATACACACAAATTTTAATCGTAGTAAACACATGCTAACTAATAATCAGATGGCACTCTATTTATACTAGTCTCAAAACATAATATTGCACTCCCCTTAGTTAAACTTCTTCACTATTATCACCTTCTTGCAGCTGCTATAAAACTCCCTTTTAAGTACTCTCCGTTTAACTGGAACTGAACTGAAACATTGCAAAAAGCAGATCTTTTCTGTTTCGTTTTCGTTGTCTAGAAAAAAAGTGAAATATTAAGTCCATACTATAGGTAAGTCCGTCGGTGCATCAGTGCATTTGCGAGGCGCGGCGTGAGATGCAATGTGCCGACCATTGTGCTAACTAGCCGATGCATATTATGCCACTTACCGTATCTTCTTGCAGCCATATTGAAATGCCGGTTTGTACACGGTTGATATCAACTGTTTTGAGTTTTTGATATGAGTCGATGTTTCTTGTCGCGTTTATTTTGGGCTGCTATGGTTGATAGTAAGCGCGATAAAGAGCCCTTACCGCGTACCTATATAGGTATCTGGTTTAATAATGAATGTCATCAGAATTACCCTTGATAGTTTGAAACATCTATCATTTTGACAAGCCCACCTTATTGTTAGAAGTAGAGGAATTTAATTTCCAATAGTAGTGCTTATGGCAGGAAATAACTTTTTATTAGAGTACAAATAAGGAATTTTGAGTTTCTAGGACCGTTTCTGACAGACGCAAACTTAATCTTATCTTAATTTGACAGTTCTGAAAATAATGCTATCTTTCTCTAACGATAAGTGCAAGACAGAGACAGAGATAGTATCAGAAGTTTCAAACTTGACTGAAATTTAGTATCGATATTTTCTTTATTTTGTATATTTTCTTTAGAGCGGCAAAATTACAGTTTATAAAAAAATAAATTATCAGCTCCGTAATATGACATAATGAAAATCTTGACATTTACAGACTAAATATCCTACATGTCACAGCAAAACATGTGAAAGCTTATAAATATTCAAATACCAGTTCATCAGCAATAAAATTCATTGATTGCCAAAAACTTTATAGCTTTATTAGTGTTGTCCTTTTAGATCAAAGCGGAAACTTTATAGTGCCATAACTTATAGTGATGATCCCCTAATAAATAGCGATACGGTAATGATTCTAATGGTGTTGTCACATTAAATCATCTTTTAGAGTATCAAATTCACAATTTAAGTAGAATAATAACACCATTTGTTATTTGTTTCCAATAAAAACGTCTAAATTCTAGTCTAAATTAACAGCAGCAAAAAATAATGAGATGAAAGAGGTGTTTTCATGTAAAACAATTCTTAAGGAGTGGTCGTAAATACGAATTTATGCTAATTTGTAATTTACTTGTACGCCTACGATAAAAGTCGACCTGTCTCCTTCAAACATACAGACTTGCGTTTAAAAAACCGCATTAATTCGTTATAAGTTTTTTTTTTTTTTTTTTTTTTTTTTTTTTTTTTTTTTTTTTTTTAGGTTTACCAACAGTTACAACATTATATAAGTTGCATTATTTACCGTGTCCCTTTTTGAATACCTATATGGAAGAAAATAATCGGCTATTGTAATTGTGTCCTTTCGCATTACTTATTGGGTGTATATTACCCATTTTAGTATTGCTTTGTCCTACTCCGAAATGTTGTGGTTACACCATCTTTGTCGCACACAATATCTCACTCAAATAGGGGATACTTACGTACCTACGACAAATTTTGTTGTTCTTTTTAAAATTACATAACAAGACATAAGCTCACGACTATAATTACAATTGGGGTAGTCAAAGGTACATCTATCGCAAGATGAACTAAGTTAAGACCAATGTGCTAGGTGGTCCAAAATTATATTTTTAAAGTTATTAAAATTATGTCGTTTTATATCGTAGAAGTACTCACAGTAAGCATTCTTCTTTCTGGACGAGCTTGGTGATTGCGATAAAAAAATCGCAGCGTGCCAACCGCTCGTTGAAGAAGTAATATTTGTCGAAACCAAAGATATTTTTACTGGCAAACACAATTAACTAATTTTAAATCAATCTTGTCACAATTCAGATCACACTGTTGTAATTTTTTTATTAATTTTGTTCGTGACATAACCGGATCATGTGGGTGCAGCGCAGCTTGATTGGATTTGAAAACCTATAAATAAATATTTTATTGTGAGAATGAATTAACGTCGTAAAGATAGCAATATCGTCATAATATTATTAATATTCCTTTGGACGGACTTTCATTTCTTAATTAATTTTAGAATAAATAATACAAAAAAATATAAAGTTTTAAATATTTATCATGTCGATTTCTTGATGAGATGAGTTTAATTAGAGTCTTTTTTCAATGACCTAAGATACCTAAAAGATGAATACTGAATATTAAGCAGGTAGCTAGGTAAGTCCGTTATATGAGATCTATGAGAGTTAAAGTTGTGTTCTATTCTACAAGACTGTTTGTCACTCTTCTTTTTCTTCTCTTCTTCTTCTTATTCTGTTGTCAGGGATACTATTGAGCTGCCAAAGGCCCCTGATATGGCTCATATAACTATTACTCACTACTTACAGTTACCACTCACATCAGTAAGTTGATTGTCGCTAAGGGAGGTTTTGTTTACTCTTAGAAGATTTAATTACTTTTAACTAAGCAAAGATATGATCGAATGGCTTCAGAAATGTATTTTAGGTTATATGTACACGTGAAAAGAATGTTAAAAAGTATGATTTTTTTTAATTTATAAAATTTTCAAATTTTGAACACGTAACACTAACTATGTAGGTACCTAGAGGTATAATTTGAATGTAGAGGTGCAATTTTTGCTACTACATTCATAGTTATTCAAATAACTAAATTTAGAAATCACGATACGAGCACTTAGGCACCCCTAACAAACTGGAAGATAAAGGGAGACATCCCTATTATAACAATCGTAATCCAATCACAGACTCGTCAGGACGCGACGAGTTGTGAATGTGCATTCCAAGTCCAGATAAAGGGCACGACACATGCACGTGGCGAACGCGTGCCACCAGCAATATGGCGTCTGTGGGGGCACGCAAAAACATTCGGCACTTTAAATTGGGACGCCCGTTACACCGTAGTGTAACATGGTCGGTTTTTCTACTATCGCGTGGGTTGTGAGGCGGAGTATCAACCTCATCAACCCTAGTGTCAGGGTTACTATTGAGCAGCCAAAGACCGCTGACATGGCTCCTGTATCGGCTACTTACTTACATCAGTAAGTAGTAAGCGGGACCAACGGCTTAACGTGCCTTCCGAAGCACGGATCATCTTACTTTCGGACAATCAGGTGATCAGCCTGTAATGTCCTAACCAAACTAGGGACGACAAAGTAATTTTTGTGATATGTCCCCACCGGGAATCGAAACCCAGGACCTCCGGATCGTGAGCCCAACGCTCAGCCACTGGTCCACGGAGGTCGTTACATGGTCGGTATAAGTATACCGACAATGTTTGAAATGATCATCTGTTCGCGGGGCGACGACGAATAAAGGTAATAAATTATAATTTGCCTACAAAAAAGGTGTGTCTTTTTTGTAAGATAGATAGTTTTTTTTGTTAGATTTTTTTATCCAGCCCGGAGGTCGGATGACATTGTGAAGTATGCCGGAAAGCAATGGATGAGGCTTGCACAGGACCGGAAAGGATGGCGTGAAAGAGAGGACGCCTTTACCCAGCAGTGGGTGGATACAAGCTGAATAGATAGTAGATAGATAGATTTTTAGATAGTCTGGTATAAATTTACTTACTGAAACAGACATTACTCCACTTCGATAAATTGTTACAAGTACCACCCCCTTCACGCCCCAATTATAATAGTACTAAGTAGCATAATACTATAATACATTACCAGTCATTTATTAAAATTCTATAATTAATATTTAGTTAAGTTTTAACCTATAGAAATACTTTATTGATTATAAAAGACTGTTTATTGCTTTGTTAAGATTGATTTATACTTTAGTTTGTCGTTGGATAGATGGCTTTACTGTTGTTGCAAATAACTATACCCATCACGCCTGATTTTAATAATACCAGTTACCAATAATTCATTAAATTATATAATTAATATTTTATTAAGTTAAAATCTATTGAAATACTTATTTAATTATAAAAGACAGTTCATTATTTTGTTTAGATTGATTTATGTACACTAGATGGCGTTAGTATGTACAATTTTAGAATTAGTTTGAAGCGTAAGTGACAGATATTCAAATATGGTTGTTATCGTTGAAGTTTCTAAAAAGAGAACGGAATTGTAAAAGTAAATAATATAATAAAATATTGTGACGATTAACTGGAGTTTCCTTCTGAAGTGTTTGGCAAGTAATACTTCAGAAGTGGGATAGAGAAGATGTCTGGACCTTATCGTCGGGGAATTGGAAAACGAGAAATTGACGAAAATTTCGGGAGTGAAAATGAAAGTGAAGAAAGTGCAAATTTTTTTTCTTCTGTGTCCCCGGAGTACCGTGATTCAACCCCAGGACCCACTAAAAGACGCCGTGTAACACAATTAGAAACAGAAATAATTCCCAAATTTGATCCCGGCAAGAAAACAACTAATGTGAAAGGTTGGTTGCATAAAATAGATCAACTCGGTAATTTGTACGACTGGGAGGAGCGAGATCGAATATTTGCAATGCAGGTACGCTTACGTGGAGCGGCGAGGGACTGGTACGACGATCTGGAAGAATATTCTGCTTCGTGGGAAACATGGAAAGGAATGCTGATGAAGGCCTTTCCGAGATCCACAGAATTCGTTGACCGTTTGGAAGAAATGTTGGCTCGAAAGAAAGGAAATAACGAAACAATGACTACATATTATCATGAGAAAATGTCATTGTTAAAAAAGTGTGGACTCGATGGGGAAGCAGCAACGTCATGTGTAATACGAGGTTTACCTGCTGAACTACAAGCCAACGCAAAAGCTTACTCTTGTGACTCCCCTGAACAATTATATTATGGATTTTTATCATCACTTGAGAATTTCAAGAAAGTTGAAGCAAGGCAAGTAGAAGTTAAAAGTACTACGGAGACCAAAACGACGTGGCGCCGTGGAACTCAACCTGCAAGTATTCTGCCAAAGACTTGTTACAATTGCCGCAAGACCGGACACGAAGCTCGCGACTGCAGATCTTCACGCTGTCAAATTTGTCAACGTCTGGGGCACACGGCGACCACCTGCTGGTTTGCTCCAGGCAGCGGTTCTTCACGGGGTCAGGGGCCTCCTCAGCAATTTAATCAGGTACAGACTACTTACTTCACCTCTATCGAAATATTGTCTGATTTGTACAAAAAGAAGGTTCTGATTGATGACTACTTAGTAGACGCTTACATTGATACTGGCAGCAAAGTAAATATAATAAGTTATGAAGCTGCTCAGAATGTAACATCTTCAATGGAGCCTTCAAATGTTATTATGCGAGGGTTTGGTGGTCTACACGCCCAATCTTTAGGCAAAGTAGCTTTCAAACTTTTTATCGATGACTTACACATTAACAGTTGCGCCGAAATTACCACAAAATCAAACTTAGGAAGTATTGATTTAATTATTGGCCAGCCAACAATAAATCATCCAGATATTAGCTTAGTTACGACATCAAAGTCAGTGACACTTTTAAAAAATAACATTTCAGACAACTTCTTGACAGAGATGCAACTTTCAAGCACCGATTTTATATCAAAAGTGACATTATTTTTATCAGATGATGTAGAATTATCACCAGGAGCTCAGTGTGAGGTAGATGTTTACACAGATCATGAACTAGATACATCACATGTCATTGTAACCCAACCTAAGATATTTTCTTTGGGGAATGTGTCATATTTCATCCCACAAGCTGTATTAACCAAAACACCCTACAGGTTACAGGTAGTGAATCTCGGTGTACATAGCATAAACTGGTCGGCTAATAAATTAATTATACGAGCTGAAGTCTTTGCGTGCAGGGATGTATTGTCAGTAAATACAGACACCCCATTTTTAGACCTACCCACTAAAAGTGAAAGATTTAGTTCACTTGATATTGATGTAGGAGAAATGAATGAATCGCAAAAGTCCCAATTGATGAACATTTTAAATAAATACGTCGATTGTTTCGCGGAGTGTGCAAATGAACTAGGTTGTAGTGATTTAGTTGAAATGCACATAGAAACCAATTCGGCGAAACCAATTCATTGCAAACCATATAGAGTTTCTTACAAAGAAAATGAGATTATCAGACAAAAAATTGACGAGCTAATCTCAGCAGGTATTGTTAGAGAAAGCAACTCTGAATATGCGAGTCCAGTGATTTTAGTGCCTAAAAAAGGGGGCGGGTATCGAATCTGTATAGATTATCGTGCGTTAAATGCATGTACTGTAAAAGATCGATACCCGTTGCCACACATTGACGACCAAATTAATCGTCTGTCTGGCAAAATGTATTTTACAGCATTGGACTTGGCGCAAGGCTATTATCAGGTGAAAATGTCCGAAGAATCGATCCCTAAGACAGCATTTGTGACCCAAACGGGTCAGTACGAATTCTTGAGGATGCCGTTTGGGCTTGCAAACGCGCCGTCCGTATTTTCACGATTAATTCGAAAAGCTTTGGGACCCTTAGAAAATCAGATAGCTATATATCTCGATGACGTTATGATACCTTCAGCTACCATCGAAGAAGGAATAGATTTATTGGAACGAGTTTTGCAACTACTTATGCAAGCTAATCTGAAATTGAACATCAAAAAGTGTGGATTCTTAAAAACCAGTGCAAATTATCTCGGACATGAAATCACGGCAGGTACCGTTCGACCAGGTAAAGCAAAAATTGATAGTGTCTCTGAGTTTAAGGCACCCCAAAATGTACATGAAGTACGCCAATTTATTGGCCTCGCATCATATTTTAGAAAGTATGTTAGAGGTTTCGCTGAGATAGCGCGGCCAATTACGCAACTGACAAGAAAAGATGTTGAATGGACATGGGGACCACAACAACAGCATGCTTTTGATGAGCTCAAACACATTTTGACACAAAGACCTATCCTCGCAATTTATGACGTAAATGCTGTCACTGAACTACATACAGATGCGAGCAAAATTGGCTTAGGGGGCATCTTGCTTCAGTACCAAACTGATGGGTCGTTAAAGCCAGTGGCATATTTCAGCCGCATCACAAGTCAAGAGGAGCAATTTTATCATAGCTATGAGTTGGAGACACTAGCAGTGGTGGAATCGCTCAAACGTTTCCGTATCTACTTGACTGGTATCCATGTCAAAATTGTGACTGACTGTGAGGCGCTAAGAACTACATTGTCCAAACGGGATTTGATACCACGCATTGCTCGCTGGTGGCTTGAGATACAACATTATGATTTAGAAATTGAGTACCGACCTGGAGATAGGATGCGTCACGTTGATGCGCTTAGTCGCAATCCCGTTCATGCAGCACCTGTTTTGCAAATAGATGAAGCAGATTGGCGTCTTACTCTGCAATTGCAAGACTCACAAACGCAACAAATTATAAAACAGATCAGTGAAGGTACAACAAACCCGGATATTATTACCAATTATGAAGTAAAGGACGGCTGTCTTTTCCGAAAAACATTACATGGGAGTAGGTTTGTGATACCCAAACTGGCCAAATGGGGCTTATTACAGAAATACCATGACCAAATTGGTCACGTTGGTTTTGAAAAATGCGAGAAAACCATTAAGTCCCAATTTTGGTTCGCAAATATGACACATTTTATACGCAAGTACATAAAATCATGCCTAGTATGCGCATACGCCAAAGGAAATTATGGAAAGATGGAAGGTGAATTACATCCCATTCATAAGGTTGACGTACCAATGCATACGCTGCACGTCGATCACTTAGGTCCCTTTATTAAAACGCGGACAGGAAAAAGTTACATTCTTGTAGCAATAGACTCTTTTACCAAATTCGTGTTTGCCAGATCAGTAAAAGGTACCAGTTCTATTGAAACTATAAGGATTTTGAAAGATATATTATCTGTTTTTGGGTATCCAACACGAATGATTACCGATCGTGGAGTTGCTTTCACAAGCAGATATTTTAAGGAGTTTGCCAGTAACAAACAATTCAAACACGTTCTGAACGCTGTTGCGTCACCTCGTTCTAATGGACAGGTGGAACGCGTTAACCGGACAATCATAAACGGCCTGAACACTACCGCTGAAAGCGAGTGCACTTGGGATGAGAAACTAGCCGATGTCGTGTGGGGTATAAATAATACTCCACATGCGGTCACAGGTGAAACACCCTTCAGTTTGATGTTCTCACATAGTAATGCCTTACTACCTGCCTATTCTAGTGATGATCTGAGTAGCCACTCTGGATTAAGAGCCGATTTAGACAATCGTAGACAAAACGCAAAAGTCAGGATTGACAGATCTATGACACTTATGAAAAACCGCTTTGACAAACAACACAAGAAATGTAGGAAGTATAAAGTGGGAGAGATGGTGCTATGGAAAGGAGGCTTGTCTCGTGACCACAAAGCTGGTGTTACAAAGAAGCTAGGCAGTTTATACACTGGTCCTTATAGGATCACCAAGGCAGACACGACAATTGATAGATACACAATAAATAGTATTCAGGGCGTTAAAGGCTACAAAAAGTTCAATGCCGTTGTTCCAGGAGATTCCCTCCGGCCTTATAAACCAGTTGTGTCTGATAGCTCCACCGAGTCAGACCACGAAGTAGACCGGGATGATCTTATTGACCTTTTAGAGAGTTAGCCGTGAAATTAAGATACCTTGATCTATAATACCATTATTTGATATATTACAATCACATTAAACAGCCTCACATTCAACACACAAACACCCTCTAACAGACACACACACACACACACACAACATATATACACATTAAAACATAATAATAAGTAATGGATGGGTTATTTATAGAAAAAGGAAATATGATTAAAAAATACTAAATACTAATTTCTTACCTAAAAAAAAAACTGTTGTGTATATTTAATTTATTATAATTAAACAATAACACAGGCGTACAACGAAAATTAATTCATATTATTTACAAGTTAAAGAAAATATGTAATATTATGTCGGAGACAGAGAGTTCATCAAAACTTTATTTTTTTTTATAACAAAATCTAGTTCTTCCAGACTAGATCTTCGTGCATCAAATATAAATCTAGCTTATTAATCTGTGTGAAACCACTAGATCTGTGTGCTTAAAAATAAAATCTAAGTTGTAATTCTATATGAATAAACTAGATCTGCGTGACCTACTACAATACTTACTGTGTGCATCACGTCGGCGCGTCCATTATTAATTACTATATAAATCAATAATATATGAAAACTGTGTGAATATTTAAATAGCGGCTTAATTAACTGCTATTTGAATCTGTGTGATTGTATTTTTCTTTCTCTTATTTAAATATAATAAATCTAGTAATTAAAGGCAAAAGGTTTATTAAAATAAAACAAAAAAATAAATAAATAAATAAAAAAAATTACAATAAAAAAATAATAAAAAATAAATAATAATAGTTAAGAGTGTGTCAGTTAAGTGTGAAAAAGATATTTTTTTTTTCTCTGTAAGAAAACCAATAGATACTGCTGCTTGTTTTGTTTCAGGGGCAAGCTGAAGGTGTCCGTGGGGCACGGCCCATACAGGATGGCCGAATGTTACAAGTACCACCCCCTTCACGCCCCAATTATAATAGTACTAAGTAGCATAATACTATAATACATTACCAGTCATTTATTAAAATTCTATAATTAATATTTAGTTAAGTTTTAACCTATAGAAATACTTTATTGATTATAAAAGACTGTTTATTGCTTTGTTAAGATTGATTTATACTTTAGTTTGTCGTTGGATAGATGGCTTTACTGTTGTTGCAAATAACTATACCCATCACGCCTGATTTTAATAATACCAGTTACCAATAATTCATTAAATTATATAATTAATATTTTATTAAGTTAAAATCTATTGAAATACTTATTTAATTATAAAAGACAGTTCATTATTTTGTTTAGATTGATTTATGTACACTAGATGGCGTTAGTATGTACAATTTTAGAATTAGTTTGAAGCGTAAGTGACAGATATTCAAATATGGTTGTTATCGTTGAAGTTTCTAAAAAGAGAACGGAATTGTAAAAGTAAATAATATAATAAAATATTGTGACGATTAACTGGAGTTTCCTTCTGAAGTGTTTGGCAAGTAATAAAATGTAACCATGACATAAGATTGAAAATAAAACAAAAACTTTAATGTATAATATATATATGTAATCCGTGTCTGTGGTGTCCTAAATAAAAAATGTTTCTTTTCTTTCTTTCTTTAAAATTAAACAGTATATCGCTTCTTAACACGCTTTGGGATGATGAGCTGAGCAGCTGAACCATACCATAAACTCTTAAACACAAATATCCTATCTACGTCCCATTGATGCAACCAGACCTCCTCTCAATCCACCGGACGGGGTATGGAGCATAGTCCACCAGGCTGCTACATTGCGTGACAATATCCTCATCGGAAATCTAACCTGGAACTCCAGATCATGATCCCACTAACTATTAGATCATGGAGGCTGTTCCAACTCATTATATAATATTGCGTTTATTTTTTTCTTTACTAGTAATCCAGCAGAGAAACAACTTCGCAACGGTGTGACAAAATCCCGTCTAAATACTCTTACATCCCAGACGCGTGGCGTCTCCGAAATAAAACTAAAAATAAACCCCCCATTACGGAGTTAATGCGCTAACAATGTTCATAGACAACCCACTGTTTGGAGTTGCACATTTGAAACTTTTTTTGAAGCTCCTATTGCGACTTCTGCATTTACTTATTAGTGTTTTGCTAAGATAAAAGTTTTTGTTTTACTTGAATGTTGAAAACTTTCTTTGCACTTTGTTATTACTTTACAATCTATTGCTTGGTAAGGTCTATTTAATGGCACACCAAAATCTATGGTTTGAGCTTACGAGAATTTGAATAATAAATCTTAGTTACATCACTTAAGTAATTATAATGGCGAATTGCAATTACATAATCGTTCCTTAATCGGCCTTTTAAATTTGGAAGGCAGTATAGACGCCGATAGAGCTCACAACCTATCACGTTGGTCTAACAGAAAGCTCGGTGAAGTGTGGGTACTAAGTTTATCTTGCGATGGATGTCTCTTTGACTACCCCAATAGCGATTTAGTCGAGAACTTATGGTTACTCTATACACACAATCTATATGTCACCGTAAAATTGTAAATAACGTTAGATTATAATCTATCGATTTGAAATTGTGAACTGTCGAATAATTATGAATCGTATCATATTGCTTACAATTTAACGTATTATTTTTCGGTAGATTATAATTTATCGAAGTGAAACCGTCAAATTGTGATACGAAACGCACCTCGCGTGCTATACCATAGAGTTACAAAACTATTAGAGTGAGCATAATGTTAATTTGGGATTCTCTTAAAATGCATAAATGTTTTTGTCATAATTTTAATTATCATAATCCTTTTTGCATAACGTTTTTTAGCATAATAGTTTTACTTTCCCATAATAACATCTAGGAATACTGGTTTGTTAGGTATAACTTATTTTTGGGATTAATAAATAGATATCCATAATTCTTTTTTAGAATAATAGTGTTTTGTCATAATTTTTACAAGGCATAACAGTAGGTTAGGGTGCGGCGGGGGTGGCCCTTGGGCCACCCCTATGCCGCCAGCATGTTTATCTTACACACGAAAAGTATACTGAATGATACGTTTCAGATTTTTTAATTTTGATACATTTTTTCTTACCATGTGATGACAGAATTATTGATTACTTACTAATTAATTAATAAATACTTACTTGATTTCACAATCTTGAAGAGCATTTATTTTATTTGACTGACACCTGTGTTTTATTCCTAACTCTATGGACACAGAACGGTCTACTGTAAGGCCGACCAATCAGGGACAGCCGTCGGACAGTTGACAATTGTAAGATTGTGATTTAACAGTTTTACTTCGATAGATTATAATCTGACGAATAATAATACGTTAAATTGTAAGCAGTATATTACGTTTCACAATTTTTCGACAGTTCACAATCTCGCGAGATAGATTATAATCTAACGTTATTTACAATTTTACGGTGACATATACACACTAGCCCAAGTTAGGTAAGCATATCAAACAAAAGTCTAGCTATTAAAAAAAAAGCGAAAGAAATGGGACCCCAACGCTATCGAAAGTACCAGGACCGCATAACGAGTGAAGCTGTCCAATCAAGGTTGCTCACATACTTGTGGCCCCGTACTGTCCGCTAGGGCTCTCGATTGAAATCCAATTTTATTTCTCAAAAAAGCAGGGAATTTTCCGCGTCCAACGGGCTTCGACCGTTTTGATTTTTGCGTTGACTACCTGTTGTTTCGCCTTTTACTTTTTGATCGTTTGCAATACTGTCAGAATGGACTCTATGTAGTCTCATAGTGAGTGCAATAAAGGAATTAAGTACATATTTCGTTTAGTAATTATAATCGAAAACCTGAAATTTTAACATACTGCCCGCATGAAAGTAACACTATTAGCAACAGTACAAATGTTCTGTTTCATAGTAATTCAACCAGAGCCCTCGTTAAAACACTGGCTAAAATTCGCGGAAATTTTCCACCCGAAAACGTGCGAATATGAGTTGAAAACGGCCACTAATGAAAGCCACAATTACACTGGCATACATCAAGCGAGTGCCCAATGTCGGCATTAAACGTTTAATTAAAAAAAAAGATACCCGCTCGCGTTTCACAGATAGTTTCTCATTAAATCCAGGTTCCAAAAGCGGGGTCACATTTCAAAGCAACACCTAAACCCGACGTAAATTAGGAAGGGCGATGCCTACCGTATCATATCAAACCGTTTGATCGTCTTAAGCACTTGCCCTATTGCTGACTGGTAGCGGTGAGCGAGAGGCGGCTAAATTAGTCATCTACTATCATAGAATAAACAATAATGAATATAATGGATGCACTCTGCACTAATAAGAACTTGGAGCTAACACGATTAACCCCACCCCCTCCGATGGAAGTGACTTTTGACGTACAATACAAGGAATAAAAATAAAACTGCTATTCAAAAATATTTTCTTAATTCCGTTCAAAACGTGCATTCATATCTTTTTTGGGATTACGAATACGTTTTTACAATAAAATACCAGATCATATTTTGAATTTGTCAGAAAATAAATTTAGATCATGTGAAGTTTACTTTATGTAAAAAGGTTATTATAAGAATGATTACCTAATGATTTAAATGTATCCTTCTAGTTATTAAATAACTTGTAATGTATATATAAATTGTGCAGTTTCTTGACGTCTTCTCCTGAGCCATAACACCTTGCGAAATGACGTAGACTGACAAATGTTAAATTGACCTTAAACAAGTTTAACCATGATAATTACGTTGAATAAATGATTCTGATTTAGTCTATTTAAGCCGTTAAGGAGTAAGGGAGCGCGCGCAGACTGTCTGTCTCGCTCGCACGTACCAGGTAAAGCAGAACATGATAAGAACGAGATTTTTGTATAGAAGAAGATTCAGCGCCTCGTTTAATAAAATAGGAAGATTTACTGAAAAACTTGACAGTTGCTACGATACATTATACTTGACAGATTTCTCGTTTAAAAAAGAAGCAAACATTTAAATTATATAATATCCATTCTTGTACGTATACGAGTATTATAACAGAAAAGTTAAAAACAAGATTATTAGTGAGGTAATCACAATACCAATAGTGACTACAGATTCTTCTATCTACCCCAATATAAAAAAATAAAACATTTTATCGCTAGCAATGGGACAACTACCTAACTCCACTTAAGACGCTCTTTGACATCACCCAGAATCGAGACGATAAAAAAACTCGACATAAAAAACTTATTTTGAAGCTAAAATAAATTGTTAATTATAAAACGTTTTATTGGCGTAGATAATGGCGGCTTTAGGTGAAAGAGATTTTTATGACTGGAAAATAAATATTTGATTAATGATAACATCGCAAGATTTTCTGCATGATTGTTGGTAACGGACTTGAGGGTCCATAAAGTCCAGTTTACGGTATTACTCTCGTTAAATTGGACGTAAAACTGGATAGATAGAGACTATTAAAAGGAATAGATGTACTCGATTTCTATTGAATTGGCTAATTTGCTTGAATTACCTACTGTATGTGGAGCAATGATCTTACCGTGTTGTGTTATATTGTTACACAAGACAAAATTATTACTTCGCTAAAGAATCAAATAGATTTACATGAAGCGATTTGTTGTTTATTCACTTTCAATAGTTTGAAATCTTTTTGTCCAATAGTATTACAGCCAAAGCTCTTCGCAGTGTTGGAACTGTATCAGCTCCATGAACCATTTGTTAAGCAATATGGTAAAGATTTATTCAGTTTCGATCTTTCTTCATTGTCAAAATGTTATTTCCTTAAATAATGTACAGTACGATTCGCAAATGAAAACACGATCACTACAATCCGTGTCCCAGCATAATCGGGCGCGAAATCCTGACCCTCCACACCTATTTTTAAAGTACCGCTTTTGAGAATAATACAAAGTTTTATGTTCGGCCATAATCACATCCTTTGGTGTAAAATGTCTCAATTAGGTACGGGAGGATGTGTTGACGACACGCTTGCATTTAACGACTTTGAATACGAGTGCTTTGATGGTCGCGTCCAATCAGTGACGGTATGATGACTGAATTAGCGCTTTTGTTCGCACCATGTGGTATTCGATCTTTATTGGCTATCCTTAGCACTGGCTCGCATTTGGAGGTTTTGTTAAATGGCCGTTTGAATTGCTTATCAATTCCAGTTCAAACTCTCTTTTATTTATTGTTATCCAATTCGTAATCATTATTTCCTCGATAGTACCAACGACATATCCTGAATCGTTTATCTGTCTGATGTAGAATATTATTTCTCTCTGTGCTCTGTTCTGTGTTTAGTAAATTGTTGAATAAATAAAGTCTTTACTATCATAAAATCCAGTCACTTTTTGCATTTTTTTAACCTTTGATGGGTTTTCTCTTAGTCCCAGACTTGCCCGAAGGCATTGACGAGGCCTAAGATGGAGCGAGCTCGCCCCGAAGGTGCCTGTTCACTCTGGCCTTGAAAGCATCCGGGTTATATGCATTCAGAAATACAGACGACGGAAGAAAATTCCACTCCTTAGCAGTGCGCATAATGAAGGACGATGCGAAGCGCTTTGTGCGTATAGTTGAGATACCCCCAAATAGGGATGAAACCCGACCGTACGTCTGGAAGACATTTACCTTCACCATGATGTTAATCTACTTTAGTGACTTTTATTTCCGTTTTTTATTTTTTCAATTGAAATAGAATCAATAACTCCAGTAGAGTACTCACTAATTAATTTAAGTAAATGCAAGGTCATTGAATAATGACCTACTTTCAACACCATAATAACATCTTCCTTCATTTAAAGAACAGTTATTTCGATTGTATGGACTTGAGTTCTAATGGGGCATGTAACAATGAAATCAGTCGCCCCCGCGACTGTTCCTAATATCTATAATATCTTTCGACACCTACGTAAGGTTGAAAATGAATTGAAAATCATTATGAATGGAATTCAAGAGTTCAGTTTTAGAACGTCTTTATTCTTTATTGTTTTCTATCTTGCATCTCGAGCGGTAAATAATCAGACCTATTTTTATAAGACAAAAAATGTTACTATTATAAAATTATTTATTCTTGAGTTTTTACAATAACTTTTTTCAAAAATCTTTTTTTACCGGCTTGGAGAATGTTCACCCCTAGTATTAATTAATAGACCGTCAATAAATATTATTAGTATGATTCCCAGATTACTATTCAAATAATAATTATAGAATCAATAGCATGTAAAACCAAAATATGTACTAGGAAAACATAGCCTAAAAGATGCCCAGATAACGAAACCCCAAAATCTTGAAGTCCATTACCATACAATTACATGCACCTCTTTACAAATGGACGGAGCACTATCTAAGAACGGATCAGAGTCCACAATATATTTTATGAATAAATAAACGGACCCTTTTGTCTCTGCCCTCCCACGTTGAGCCAGAATAAAAGCCTTAATGAGACCTCTCACAGCTTTGTTTTTATATTACTTACGACTGGTTTTGGGCACGAGAGTTGATATGGTACACATGGCAAAACTTAAGTGGCGCTTCTGAGATCTGCATCATCTTTGCGAAGAATTTTATATTCACGTAAGCGGTAGTTGTATTTTTTTAGTTGTGAGTACTGTAAATCGACCAATATCATAAAAATGTACTGATGTATCTTTCTTTGAATCTTCTTACTTATCTTTTTTAAAATTCCATTAAATTACGTTCTGTTGTTTTTGAAATCGCACACGATGAGATACTTAAAGCAAATACATTAAAAGCAAATAATACAGTGAAAGACAACTTTTTGTTTAAGGAACGATAAACAAAATAAAGCAGTTATTACGCTCAAACCTTTTATAGAACGTCTTAGTAAATAGTCATAAATTTGCGAGTAAAAATGTCGTTCCGTAGTACAATTCCACTACGGATTCCTCTTACTATCCATACACATTCTATACAAAGAATCGTCCTACTTCCCCGTCATGCCAGAAATACAAAACAAAGAAAAGAAAAATCCACCCTCGTATTTCCGCGCGAAGTAACCGTGTAGTGCAGGGGGACTAGCAAGTTTTAACACGAGACGACCTACAACTCTAGTGCTCCGGCGACTCATTAGGGGCCCCGCTCTACGAGGGGCCTAAGGGGCCTTAGTCCCTCGCAAAAGGGGCCCTCCAAGCTCTCGAGAGCAATCTGTGAGCGCGCGTTCCGACTACACTACCCTTTGTCACAGTCTAGATTTGTTCCATACATTTTATTGACATGCCGTTGCGTAAGCTTTGGGATTTGTTAGTGTTATGTTACTCTGTGGTAACAAGAAAGGATTGGTAGCGTTAGTAGGGAAATATATTACCTGTCCTACTGGCAGTTAGGTCGCGAACTCCGTACCTACAAAAGCCAAGAACGATGCGGCTTGAACTCTCAACGCACATATTTCAGACTTCGCAGTCTCTGTTAATTTGGAATTGTCTTAATTTGTTTTGTTGGCATCGCACATTTGTTACGGCCTCCAGTCCTCGTGCTTCCTTTGAAATAACTTGGAATGTCTCTGTCTTATGTAGCAGTTACATGTGGAATTATGTTTTCATTTTCTTGCTTCACATTAGTTACAATTACTACGTAAATTACATAATGAAGAGTGGTCTTCATTTTATTCGTGAATTTGAGTTTTCAACCAAAACGGTTAAAGTTTTAAACTTGTAACACCGTTGCAACTGAAGTGAGCTATCTTACGATAAGTAAGTTCATTTCATTCCGACACGTTTTATTTTAATTTACCTATTTGTCTACCAAGTCCGTCAGAACTTTGTTGTTCTAAGTACAGCTATTTACGTAAGTACCTACGAAATACTGTGTGGTGAAATAAAGCTAAGTAATTTTGAGTTACAGCTGATTTTTTTACCTTTTAAAAGCGTAGTGTTGTACCGTCCACTTGATAAAAGATTAAAGGATTATGTCACAACTGGAGCTAGTAAAATAAAGTAATAGTTTGCCGGATGTGTAATCGGCTCTCGACTCATAAAGTTTTATTTATTTTAAGCCGTTTTACCTGTATGCATTTTAGTTGTGGGGGTTGGCTAACAGAAGGGATGTGTTGTTTTAAGTTTTCGCCGTTATTATCATAATTAAAACACATAGTAACGGGTTGCCCGTAGAAAATTATGGATCTACCTACTCCCCTCCAATCTCATCAGGCACTTGTAACAGTGTCGAAATATCGGGAGTCTCATATCCCTATTTTAAACGCGTTTTGAACCCGTTATTACGTGTTTTAAGAAGGGAAGTGTTTTAAAAAAATGCAATAGTGAAGTAACTATAACACATACTTAATTAACTTAAGCTCGTAGTTCTTATCAGAAGTACGGTTACCAGGGGGATTAAAACGCCACATTGAAACAATACACCTAAAAAGGCAATATTGCTATTTGACATTTTGTTGATATTGGTGCTAATTCCTGTAAATACAATCTAATTTTATTTTAAGTTATATCTGTCATTTTCTTATCCGCCGAAAAGGAAAGGGACGGGTAATCGACAAGCATAAAATTTATGGAACACACGTCAATTTTAAGCACAAATCTAAACCAACCGTCTAAAAATTTTACATCAGTCAATAACCCGACACATTCATTTACTCATTCTTCCTAAAATTAAGAGCTGTGAATCATCCGTCCCTTTCCTTTTCGACGGATATGAAAATGACGGATATAACTTAAAATAAAATTAGGTGGTGTCTGCAGGAATCGGGGCCATTGCTTACTTAATTTTGTATGCGCAAATGTCAAGTTGGAATATTGCTTTTTACAATATATGAATTGCTTCGATGACATGTTGTTAGACCCCCAGAACATCACTCGTGTAGATAGTCGAAGATAATAAATTTTAACATACACATACATACATAAACTCACGCCTATTTCCCACCGGGGTAAGCAGAGACTATAGAATTCCATAAAAAAAAATATTAATAGATTTTAAGTATAATAACAATTGTTTAGTCATACAAAGATCTTCCTAGATAGGATCTGCTCATTGGCGACCTACTAATAAAAATCTTGGTTCTCGTGCAAAAACAATACATTTTCTCAATACGACATGACTTGGTTTATTAGCTAAACCAAGTCATATCAAAATACAAAAACAGAAAGGATTAAAAAACGATATGAAAAGACTATAAAAGGTTGTAAGTACTATCTTTGTACAGTTGCTACTTTCGTAATTTCTATGTGAAGCTCGTAAAAACACATCTAGAAAAGCATAGAACAATTACACATCGTATCGATTGAAAAGAAACCGATTTATTCTCAGAAAAATCGTTTATAAAATTAGGAAAATGTTCACCCCTAGTATTAAGTTTAGTACCAGCTATGGCGCATGGTTGAGCTTAATATATCGTGAAACATTGTCACATAAATTGTCACTTAAAAACCTCTTCCCAGCTTAGAATGCTCGTAAACTGAGTTAAGGTTAAACAGAAGTTAAAGTTTGTATCTGATGTTAATATCTTTTGTACACATACGCTTACATTTTAACATTAGTAGGTAAGAATACTCGTACTATGTTCGGTTATTTGTTTTACGCGCGTTTATGCAATAAACGTTAAATTTTAATGTCTTCACTTGATACTTTTTATCATAAAGAGTAGGATTGACTGTAGAATATTCCGAGTACATTCCGCTTAGGGACGGTACTGAAAAGTATCGGCGTCCGAAGGACGTAATATACGATCCCGACGACCCGATCACTCTAGCCATAGAGGCAGCCAATCAGCTCGCGACACCAAACACTTCAGGTCCCCGATACCGACCCCGCCGGCGTGGTCGACGATTTCCCTCATTCAGCGCTTATCGCTATCGACCCACTAGGGTCGATTAATTCTTTCAAATATTTTTCCTCTCAGACGACGCCCTGAGCCAAGGTTCGCGCCCAACTGGGCACCCTCAGGCCTGTTGTCTTAAACGTTGTACCGGGTGAGAGCCTTCAGCGCTCCCCATTTGTCCGGCCAAGTAGTTAATGCCATCTGCGGCAAATCTACAATAAGTCACGTCAAAAAAAAAAACTGTAGAATAGATAAAATTAACAATCATCTGAATGTTACGGTTGGTTTACGTCTTTTAATACATGAATTGCATGTTCAAAGACAAAATAAAATAAAGAATATTCTAGCAGCTTATATATTGTCCATGCCGTGTTGCGGGCAGCAGAAAGTCAGTCATTGCGTCAAGCATAACTCAGTTTATAATAATTAAGCTATCCTGTGATTGGTTGAAACTACAACTGCTCTAAATTCATTGAAATTTTAGCCAATCCTAGTACGGTCACGAGCATTAATATGTATACACTTTGGTACCATGTCACATTAACTTTTTTGACAAATTAAACCGTAAGTCTCACTAAATGTCAAATATGATAGTGCGACAGGGTTCTAAAGTGGGTACATGATATTGCTCATGACTGTACAGAATTCTTTCTGTCAAGATACAAAATGAATTACATGATCACCCCTCTGGTATCACAGACGTGATATCTATGGGTATTTACAAAAGATGCATCTATCTATATTGCTTCTAGCGCCGAAGCCAAATCAAAACCATCCCCCAAATACCAACGTAACTTAGTACACAAGCTGGTCGATCAATCAAGTGGAACACTGATCGACCATGGCTAGGTATCTAAAGTAAACAAAGTCCACACATCACGTCTAATGACCCCCAGGGTTTGGGCAGACAAATCTGCACTCGCACCGGTTCGGATCTCATCACTCTTAATAATGAAGGATCATGATGTAGATTGATAAGCTACCCTTGCTTACGCTGACAGAGCTTGGATTTTCTTAGAGTTGGCTTTGGTGAAGATTTGTTTTTGTTTTTCACCTTTGATGAGTTTTCTCTTGGTCTCAGACTTCTTCTTTTTTGGCGTGTCTTAATGTTGATTTTCTTTGTACGATTTATTTTGACCAACTAAAATGTTTCTGGTTTTTTTTTCACAGCTATGACGGACTTGAAAGTCGTTTGTTTTTTCTCTTTTCGTTACAAAATGCGTTTAACCACAATCTCACCTTAATAAATGAAGATGAGGCCAATTTGCACAAATATACTCTTTTGTTTAAATAATGAAGTGATTTTAGTAACATACTACCCCCTCTTCTTTCTGCGCAGTAGGTATTATTTCCTCTATAGCTGTAACACATATAAACAGACACATAAAGCTAGGTGAAGTGTGGGTACTTAGTTCATCTTGCGATGGATGTACCTCTGACTACCCCAATAATTGCTATAAAGTCGTGTTATTATGTTGTTGTTGCTGTAAAATATTAAAAAACTATATAAGATTATTTGATTTTTTTTTTATAATTTAACTATTGCACCAGATTTCTTCAAATTTGTTGTCGCCAGTTCTATCTCTCTTCAGCTCTTTATCATGTACCTTCTCATTACTTAAAAGGATTACAATTTTATCCTAGGAGAGGGAGTACTATCAACCGCGTGTAGGCTAATCTGTGAAGATTTACCTAATGATTGATGCTCCGAGGCTTAATGTAATTAATGTTTATATTTTGGTTACCCTTCTGAGATGGAGTAGGTAGATAGTCTTTGACACTTTGATTCGGATTAGGGTGTATTTCGTTTTCTTTGAAGATAAAGATGGCAATGTACGTAATAAAGTAAAATTAAGTGGTTTAACAGTCTTCATTTGAACGGAAAAATAGTAAACATTCACCATCTCCCTAGCATTATCCCGTTTTTCACAGGATCCGCTTATCTAACCTGAAGACTTGACAGGCCCGGGTTTTTACAGAAGCGACTGCCTGTCTGACCATCCAACCCGCGAAAAACCAGCCCAATACAGGTTAGGTCAGATACCTCCGAAAATGCATTACAAGTAGTACTCGTAAACATTGTTTAAAGTAAATTAACAAGAGACGGTGAAATAAAAAAATAAAACATTTTTTTAATATTTTCCAGTAGGAAACATTTTTTTATATATATATTTTCAACATACATACATACATACATAAACTCACGCCCGTAATCCCTAATGGGGTGGGCAGAGCCACAAGTAATCAAAGACAACTTGCAGCCACTGTTGATACGATGTCGTAAGCTGGATATGATGAACCTTATGGTGATAAGGGATCAGCCTATCGCCCATAACATTAGTCCATCATGTTAGAGGACATATTTTCAACATTTATTTATATTTTGTTTTATATAAACTAAAATAGGTACAACTTATATTTTATTCAACGCACCATTATACCCATTTAAATAATACAGGATTGGGATGAAAGGTACGTGTTTGCAAGGAATTGATTTTGAAAAGGAATCGTTATTATTTTGCAGGGGTCAACTCTACACAGACCCCCGTCTAAGGTCATTCAGGTCGTTATAGTATGAATTCTGTCTGGAAAATATTATTATAAAAAAGGCTGCCAAGAGCGAGTCGGGCTCCCACAAATAGGGTTCTAATGGATAACTACTACATAATATAGATTAATGTTGTACAGGTCATACAGCCTTCGTCAGTAAACAATTATAACGACCTTCGTGGTCCACTGGTTGAGCGTTGTGCTCACGATCCGGAGGTCCCAGGTTCGAATCCCGGTGGGGACAAATCACTTTGTGTTCCCTAGTTTGGTTAGGACATTACAGGCTGATCACCTGATTATCCAAAAGTAAGATGATCCGTGCTTCGGAAGACACGTTAAGCCTTTGGTCTCGGTTATTACTTACTGATGTAAGTACGTGGTCTGGCACCATGGTTAATGGGGTTGGTAATCCACCAAACAACCCACGCGATAGAAAAAGAAATAAGCAATTAATTAGAAACTTATGTTTGTCTTTTTTTTTAAATCTAAGTACAAAAAGCTCATTTTCATATCTTATACGTATGTAATAATCATTATATTATTTAACAAAAGTAGTGTCATATTCTTTCAGAAATCGCTTTAGTTTTTCACAAATTCGTTTTTCTTCTTAAGGTGATGCGTTTCAGTCAGCTAGGTAACGCTGCGTCAGCAGATGGCGTTACTTCTGCAGTTTTCGTATTTTTTTCCATTTATTCGTTTAGTGTTGAGTTCTGACCCAGTGAAATGTTAGGTGGCGAAATCTTACATACATTATCTTTAAGTTAAGCTACAATTTTGAAGTATTTACTGCAGATATCATATTGAAACATTGCATCAAAAGTTGGTGTCATTTCAATTTGTGTACAAACACGAAGCTGTCACACACACATGCGAACTAGGTTAGCTATTAAAAGAGATACATAATTTGAAGTCCACTTCTAACTTCTAAATGGCGCATTTGGTAAAGCAGTCGCCGCCATTCTCAAGTTTCACGGTTCAAACCCAAGTGCATGTTTTAATTGTTTTTACTTTTTGTATTTTTTTTACAATTGAATTTGGCGAACCCGTCTATTTGTTACGGAATTTTCAAAAAGTATCACTTTTACCAATAATATTATAATTATACAATAATGTACTTTGCACTAAAGTACCTTCCGTAATTTCCGTATTTTTTATTTTGTAAAATTCTAACAGGCATTAATCGCATCAGTGAACAAGCGGCTAACTAAAAAACTACTGAACTGATTTTCATACGGTTTTCACCAATGAGTAGAGTGATTCATGGGCGTGCTTTAGGGTATATAAATTATAAAAGTATTTTTTTTTTTGTATAAAATGGTTCAAAAATGATGATGAATGTCAAACATAATTATCGTTACAAATATAGCCGACTTGGAGCTTTCGGCGAAAACACTGCTTGAGCCCATTGAGATATAACAAAACAACGTATGGTTGAATTGTTCCTTTTTTGTAGGTCTACCGAAAAGTCCACAATATGTCATAATAATTATATTGTGTATAAAGAATTGTGTATATGTATTGTATGATTTTACAAATAACGATCACAGTACAGTAATAATAAGGTAGATTTTTCCTAAATTGCGTCGGTTCAAACTTTGTCGCATCGCGTTTGAAAGATGTAATAGCGCTTCAGGACGTCCCGCAAGCACGGCGCTGATGTCCCAGTATCCGCATATAATTATTATGACTTGTCATTTAGTTCCAATAAAATCCGCGGGACTTCATACGTAGTATGTCAGTGACAGCTGGTGATAGCATGCGGGACACTTAGCAGCTAATCGAATTCTATGTTGTTTTCGCGCCCAGTCCAGACGACTTGCAGCGCATTTCTGGACTTATATTTACGCGTGGTGTTTATTGTTAGGTTAGTTAGTTCAGGTTAGGACGTCTTTTTTTAACGAGGACGTTAAAAAAAGACGAGCCTGGGACGTATTGAAGTAGTATTTCCATATATACGCGGCCTGAAATGGGCTGTTTCGGGGACCTGAACTGGTTGCTGTCGAACTTATTATCACGTTTTCTTGATTAAAATTCATAAATAAGTCAAATAGAAAAAAGAAAAAAGATTTTCGTTAGTTTTAGATCTGTCATGATGTCTGTGATGTTTGTTTATTATACATAAGAATTTCAAAATTTATCTTATTTTTTTCCCAAAGGGCAAGGCAAAGGGAACTATGCCCATACAGCCATGTCTTGTGTTTTTTTTTCTTGATGATGATTAATGAAATGATGAAACCTAAGCCCCCACCCTCGGAGCAGACTCCTACTCCGAACCCCAAACGAAGTAAGCGGCTTGTTGGCGCAAAGCGAAAATAGATAGGTACACTTTGTTTATTGAATATTCCGATTTCAACTACCTATCTACTATCGGGAATGTTTTCCGACTAACTTAATGTGATCATTAACCACAAAACACCACTTCGTATTGATTATTTAGATTATTCAATGAAGAAAGCAACCTTCCCGTTCCCACCAAAAAGTCCGCGGCAAAGAGAATATAAATAAATCTGTATGTTGGATGGAAAACAATTAATTAAAAATGACAACTATTTAGGCCGGCAAATGCAACAACTTTTTTTTTTGATTTGGTTTTCCCCGAAGGGTAAGGCAAAGGGAACTATGCCCATACAGCCATTTCATTTTATGTATTGATTTTTTATTACAATATATGTCCTCTTTTAAAACACGGTACTTACCCATTATTTAAAAATGTTTAAATAATATGCGTTAAAACAAAAATATTTTTCCAATATTCCTTTTCTCAGATTGCAGTATTTTTAGTTTTTTATTTATTCTCTTCATACAAAATCTCTTTATAAATTGTCACTGACATTCTATTACACTTGTCAAGTAGTCAAAGCCTTTAGAGAAAAAAAAACTATCACGCACACAAACTAACATTGACACCTCTACACGCTCAGCAAATACACTGTAATCTGCACCACTACAAATGTAGAATTGACCAAAATTGAGGGTCTGAAATATGGTACTTCTCGTATTCGGACCCTAAATTTTTGTTAGTTTGCGAAAATAATACACCAAAATATTACTATTTATCGGTTTTATAACAATATTCCTCCATCCGTTTTCCTGAAGCACTGCATCAACTTTTGTATGGAAAACGAATCACCTTAAGTTAAGGAACCTTGAAAAAATTGCAAGTGAAACAGATTTCAACGCAAACATTTTCTTTGAGACAGAAAAATGTATCTCCGAATAATAATGCTTGGAGAGCTGCCTGTAGAGACAGCAAAAGTTTTAAAAAATAATAGCAATTTATAAGTAAAAATACCAATTACTAGGAAGTACTCTATATTCGTTTTATAGTGGTTGAAGTAATCTAATTCTGACAGATACGAAATTAATTAAGTTTGCCAGTTCCAAAACCAGCTCTATGTCTTCTTGAGCTCATTTACACATATTCATTTTTACTCATTTCTTCTTTTTTTCCTACCTTACTAAATTGTATGCCTGACTTTAGATGGGATGTTTCTTTTAGTTTTTACATCTTTAACTTAAAATAAATTCAAAACAATCTGTCACATCTGTCTGTCTAAAACACAAAATATTCGAAATTGTTGAGAAAAGATTGTTTTATTTTTTACATTTTTCCCGTCGTTCACTTCGAATATACAACTATATTATTATTATTTTCTGATAATTTTCTAAAAATTATATAATTTCAAAGTTCGTTTTTGGAATATTAGAAAAAAGTTTTTTTAGGTTAAAATATCCCGTTGCAATCAGTTTCTAATTCAATAATATGTGTTGTATTATTTTTTCAATATTTTTTAATAATAATGAATAATAATTTTACTAGGTATTACGTACTTATGTTCACGGTATATTTTATTAGAACTGTTAGTAATATTTATATAAAATAAAAAAGGAAGTTTAACTTAAAATACTTGAAAAAACTTACACGCATATTTAAGAAGTACATTCACATATTTAATTAATTATATTTAAATTTATCGGTATTCGTTTTTTTCGAATGCATTCATAACATAACATAAATTAATAAGAAACCATGAAAACTAAATGCATAATTATTAAATAAAGGCACTTGAAAATAATAATAAAAGTAAAATAAACTATAATTTAAATGCAATCCCAAAAATGGCTGTGCTCAAAATTGGTGGTTAACTAAATGTTCAAAAATGATCGTTTATCTGACGGGGTCATTTTATGGGGAAAAAATTATATAGGACACTTTTAAGATCATCGTTCACAAATACTGCTATTATATAAGATGTGCACTCACTCATCAAATGTTTTTGGTCAAACTATAGAGGTTACAATAAAAAGAAAACTTTATGTTGGGTATCTTTAATCCAAGACTCTGAATAAGAATTAAATGCATAGCATAATCAACTTTATTTGAGTAATACACAACTAAAATATATATGTAAAAAGGTCAGTAAAAAGTTAGAGAGAATACTATGGAAGGATAATCAATGGGGATTTGGTTGTTTATGGTATGATTTTTGAATGGGATAATAAACGGAAGTTTTTCAAAAATATAAAATAGTTGTCTATTATTAGAATGGGGTCGGAATCTAAAGAACATTTGCTTTTTTGGATAAAAAGGAGAAAACAAAAGGAGTCAAGCTAAATAAACATCCCTTTTAATTATATGTTCCACATATAATTATTATAAAAAAATAATAGTTAGTAAAATATATTAATATATATTTCAAAAATACTATATATATATATATATATATATATATATATATATATATATATATATATTTATATATATATATTACAAAAATACTTATTCCTTTCAAAAATGGCAATTGAACTTGACATTCTGAATACCAAGTAACAACGTCAATTGAATTTTAAAACTAAAGAGCTGTTAATTACAAATATTGTTCAAATATCAAGGCTGAACCTAAAAACCAACGAATATCAAAGCCTTGATTGATATTTAATGGCTGGACGTTTATATCGGCATCGGTTTCCGAACACCTTAGCTCCACGATAATTTGATCTAATAAAAAATTAAAAGCATTTCGAAAACAACATAATGGTAACAACAGCATAATTGCTTAATGGCGACCCAAATTGTGATTCCATATTATTTATTCATGAGGCCGTGCCTTGCTGATCTTCACATGCGATCAGCCGTTTGCACCAACCCAAAATTACCTATCCCATTATGTCATCAACTGTTTTATGAATCTAAATTCTTTATGATATTAAGTATTTTTTTTATGGTATCGTCATGGTTGCTTACATCCTCTCGATTAGCTATAATAAGCGTTTAACAGTCTTTGAACACCACCGTGTGTTCAGTTCCGTAATGAAAATGGTCGATGGGTTAGTCATGTTTCTCATGATATGAATTAGCAACCGTTTTCCAAGAACATTGCCGTTTTGCCAACCTAAATACAATTTAATTGACATGTTCTTGAAACAAAACCCATGATTATCTAAATGATTTTGGAGATTTCTATAATTTTGGGCTTTAATCCTTCGTTGATTGAGTCTCAGAAGGATGCTTGATGTTGAAGTTTGATTCACTCCACTGTTAATTTTAGATTATACCTCTCAATACACTTTCCTTATAAGAAGGTGAGTAATATTCGCGTTGTTCCTAGCTATTGCACAGTTTTCATAAGACTTTCACAGAATACAATTTTCTATTATTAAAAAAACCTTGAGTAAAGTATATTCTGTTTACTTATAGGAGCCAGGTCAACATTTTTCGGCATATTACGCGTTGTTAATAATCTCAGTTTTATATGGAATCATAAAACAGATAGTCTATTTTAATTTTGTAATTTCGATAAATTCGAATGCCATTATTTACACTACGCGCCGAATATTCTTTTTTCTGTGATAGTAATTATAATTCTATATAAAACTAAAAGTTCTAATAGCGTGGAACGATGCGAGAGTGTAGTCTGCTTTCAGCTTGAGACATCCCTACTATAAATTGAACCTTCACTAACATGCCAACTATGTAGCCATACGGAACATAGTTCGAAGCGAAATTACTCATTATCCTGGACCTATTCTTTTCATTATAATAACAGTAATAAATTGAATTAGTTAAGCCAAATTCATGACCAACGTCATGGTTTCGTAACCATAATCATTTCTTAAACGTTTGAAACAAAAGCTAGTAATTTAGTTACATCTTAAGTTTGTGGGAACGTACATCAGGTTCGACAACCGAGAGCATTAGCCTGTTAAATTAAATGCTAATACGAAATTATGATAGTCGATGTTGAATGTTCCTAACAACATTATAATGAGGGACCTTTTGAAATAGATCGCTCGTAGCGCTCACTAATTTCCGAATAATTCGAGAATAGACCTCGGTTTTTGTTTTAAACAATTTTGAACACGGAAATTTGATATTAACATTTATATGTAAATAGAGCGAACTAATTATTTCGCTTTGTTTGTTTCTAAGTAAGATATTGTGTCCTAGATGGAGAGGGCCCTTCGAGAAGGCATAGATCTCTTAATTGATTGTAAAATTTTATAAATAGCTATTTCTCGTTTCTGACCATTTAAATTCAATCCATATTCGCTATACCTATAAATACTTAACTTTACGAAGAACGTTTTGTTAATCATAATTCAAAGCATAACACATCACCATCATTTATACCACAACAAATCAAATTATAAAAAAATATGCAAAAGAAAAAAATATCTAGCATAAATATGCGGACCTTTGAGATGACTCGCCGGAACATAAATATTATGTGAGCTGAATGAAAGAAGTTGTGCAATGGTAAGTATTGGTATAGCCCGCTGACCCTTATATTAAACGGGCAAATCCCCATTTATTCATAAAAGAATCCTTCTCTTTTATGGATTTTATATCTTGATATATGGCTTTAGGGCCATCAAATTTGCCAGAGCAGCATATAGTACTGACATTATACATGCATAAACTGATATCTGTAAATCCCGCTACGGTAGCCAGAGCAGACGAAAGGCCGCAACCTGCAAGCACTTTCAGACAAAAAAAACTTAGGTTGATTAATGCTGCTCAACATCCTTGGTTAATGATCTCTGTGATCCAGTGTTTTGTTCATGGGCCTGGGTTCGAATCACCGTGGGGACATAATATGTTATCATCCCGAAATTACTTTGTGACATAGTTTGAAAAGGATGTTACAGACTTATCACCCGATTTTCCGAAGGTAAGATGATCCGTGCTTCGGAAGGCACGTTAACCCTTGGTCCCGGGTATTATTTATTGAAGTAAGTAAGTAGTCGTTACATGAACCATATCAAGTGCCTTGGGCGACTACATAATAACCCGCACATCAAGGTTGCTGAGATTGGTAATCCACTTTACTACCCTCACGATAGAAGATCCTCGGTGATTATCATAGAGTTTGACAACTGAATCAAGTTCTTTCTAACATCCCGATAGCCCTTAAGTAAATATTAGATTTTTAAAAGAAAACATGTTAGTTAGACTAGACTTCTAACTTGGTAGATACTGGCAACTGATAACCTGTCACTATACCAGTTTATCACACAAAGATGCCAATATCAAGAAGAGTGATTGCAAATAGCCTTAGTACTTATGAATTTCCAATTCCATAGTCTCTGTTTATTCCGGTGGAAAATAGGCGAAGTTTATAAGCGTACGTATTTATAAGTTGTCTTAAAAGTAATTGCTTGAGATGCAAGTCTGTTTTACGTAATTTTTTGGCTTAAACACACATGCATTCATAAACTCACGCTTATTTGTCACCGGGGTAAGCAGAGACTATGGATTCCATCTGCTTCGATCCTGAGACACTTCTCTTGCTTCCTCCACATTCCACGTTTCATAAACGCACGGCGGTTCAGAAGAGAATGTATTGAACCTTTTTTATTGGCCTAAAGATTATCTGAAAAACGAAATACCGAAACATAATTTTATATACCCCGCTCGCAGTTGTGATAAAATTTAACAACCGCCAATTCATTTTTGACTTACTTAATACTCCGACCGAGGCTGTTACTTACCATCTTACAACCCACGTTTAAAAGCAAGGCTTTAAGTGCTAACCACGGATTATCCAGATTATATGACCGCACTAAATCATCCAATACTTAGCCTCTTTCTGGCCGTGTGAACTATGATCTATAAAATTGAAGTATGGCCCTTTTATCACACAAAAGGGTTCCATATCTCGTTATTTTCGCCCAACAAAGGCGGTTCGTCGTAAAAATTGCAAATAAGCCAAGTTTTACATCGACGAAGGTCGTAATGAGATAGATAGGCCTAAAATTAACGTTCCGATGATTTATGACGATTGTAGAACGTACCCTTCTATTTAAATGGACAAGGAACCTTTGAAGAATCCGCTAGATATCAGACAGGTTTTTTACTTTGGTGTAGAAATACTAAAAGATGTTGAATCTAATTTTAATACCGAATTGATTATGCCACATTTGGCTTACAAAGGAGATCGCTTGCCGTGGACAAAGGGAACAGTTCAAATATAAAGGTCATTAAACTAAGGATTGATTGTTAAAAATACCAATGCTAATTTACCACATGGAACGCAATAAGATTTTCGATTTGATTAGAAATTCTCAGAAAAAATCCCGAAGATGATGCCTACGGAACCCAACGCTATATCCTTACATATTCCGTAGCGCACTTGGCCGGTTTCTTTAATCGCAGGGTGGTGTCAAATATTGAACCTTTTCAGTAAAGGTTTATTTACGACAGAGAAATCAAAGTACTTGTGAACTAAGCATAGAAATGTGTTTATAGTTGTAATGTTGATAACATAACATATGCTCAGGACTTAGCCCCAATGAGGTAGTCAGACGTATATCCATCGCAAGATGAACTAAGTACCCTAACTTCACCGAGCAAAAGAAACATAAGAAAACTCAAACCGAAAAAATAATAGTTATGAGACATTAAAAAAGAATAAGAAAAAAATACCTTTAACACATTACCACGCAATAAGCCAAGGTGTACACTAACCACATACACTAATAAGCCTTCAAACGGATGGCTTGTAAAGAGTAGTGGGCACTAGCGACGCGAAATGAACTGTCAGTGAGTGATTGACTGTGTATTGGTCGGTAATTGGAAACTTGCAGTTATTACCGCGCAGTTTTAAATTGAGGGTTATATTACAAGCGTTCCTTTTTTAAAATTTTAGTTTTGATTTCGAAAGGTTAGTGTGGTAATGGAATCATTTATAAAGGGTATTCTTTCGTTCTGATGTTTCGCTTTTCTACTGGTCTGGGAGTGAATGAAGTTTCAAATGATTATCATTCACTGTGGACAGAGTCACTGTAATCCTGTGGTTCACTGGCTTACTTTTAAAGCGAGGAACGCCTGTTGGAATCCCAGTAATAGAACTGCACCAATGAGTTATTAGTTTATTCTAAGGGCAGTTCAAGTTCAATCTGACAGAAGGGAGCAGTAACTGTCCGTACTATTCAGAGGCGGAGGACAGGAGTTTCAGTAGGGCTTTGAAATCGACTACTCTGGGCGCCATCTTACTCGGATCAGACAGAGTACTGCAGGGCGAAAGGCAAGAGGGAAACCACTGCCCTATTTTTTCCTAAAAAAATAGCACAGAGAATGCTACATCAACAAGAGCGTGGCTCTTAAATTAGTGATGTCATTGTAGTTTAGCAGTCCGGCACCGAGTAAAACTTCGCACTGAATCTGCAAACATAAGTAATGCAAATCTATATCCTATACCTACATATTTGATAGGTATAAGTACTACTTATTAGGTTCTAGACCCTTACCACAATACGACAAGCATAAACATATTGTTTGATAAGTAGACAATACTTACTCGCTATCCTGCCGTTTGCAAAATATCCTTTTGCGGTTACACGCTTAGTTGACTACTTCTAGTAGTCCTATAGAACTAATTCCACCCCATCATTACAAATATACAAATAATAATATATTCGACTTATAAAATGAGCGTCTATGCAAGGCCAAACAAGACATTAGTATCGGAAAATAGTTTTATTCCCTTTCTGTTTATTTCATAGTCATTATTACTATTTCCTGTTGCTGAAATAAGTATAGCTTACAAATGGTACAATAATGGAACAGAATGTCCTATTTTTCACAGAAAGTAATTTGTTGTTAAGGCTGGGAACAGACGGACGGCTGGAGCGCTTAATCTGTGACGAAATGCGCGAATCATGCTTCATAATAAAAATATTCATAATTTGAATGTTCTTAAAAAATAATAAGAAAAAAGAAGTCAAAATGTTGCTGTCAACTTTCGAAAAATGTGTCTGTTCCATAACTGACGCCCTATTAATGACTACGATGAAAAGGTGTTCTAATTGCTAAATTGAATTGCGAGATAGTCTCGCCGAAAAAAAAAGCCAAAAAAATAAACGACATGTCATCTCTATGCACCATACAACGAAGACGATTTATTCCGTCCGCTCCCCATATGAGTATATGCCTAATGTTGACATGTAAGTAATTTCTCCATAGAACCTAGAATTACTTTACTTAGTTGACAGGTCTCTTGCTGTATTATTGTGACTCGCTTATTTTCTAGTCTATTCATAGGAATGTGACGTATTCTTTCATTCTTGATTATGTGAACGGGAAGTAAAGTTTTCTGAGGCGAATTGATTGCACGGTGCTTGTAATAAACCGGACGGCTAATTGCTAGAAACATAGCTTTGTTTAACTGCTAGTCTAGTTACTCGTCGACTGGAAGCGGACAACAAACTTTTTTTTATTTCTTTTTAAGTCCCTGATATCCGGCTTGCACCGGTTCAATCCCCGTTACCGGACTTGCAAGAATGTGACATTATTTTTTCTTAAGGGTGGTATTAATAAACGAATCTCAGCTGAAACTGCCCTCACGATTATGCTCAAGTCTCTGTTTTTATATGAGAACTGTCACATTGAAATGATCTTGAGGGCAGTCTTGAAGCTTAGATTAGTTTATTAATACCACCCTAAGTGCAATTTTCACTAACACTGTTGGCTCAACCACTATGGATAACGATACTGCTCACCGTTGTTTCAGTAGAAAGCTCAATGAAGCTAGTGGCTCAATTCATCTTGCTCATCTTGCAATTGCTGCTCAGTTCATCTTGCGATGGATATACGTCCGAATATATTGGTGAGATTATGTTATGTTACATTATTTTATCGCAATGACGTAAGTCATTTCAAACTAATAAGTCACAAGATTTCGCCTAATAGATACGCAATAGTTCAATTGTTACGACCGGATAAATTGTGAGCTACAATCAAATCTTTGTAGCAATTATTCCTTATGTGGTTAAACGCGAATCTTTGCTTAAACTAATACACAGTAGCCGTGTAAAATAAGCTTTTTTATTTAACACGACAGTTGACTTTCACTTCGAACAAAAAATTAAGCCCATTTACTTCAATTAATTAAGCAAAGAGATCCAACCTACATTTGTTTCAATTATTGCGTGTGACTGGATCAGCAATTAAAAACTACTTTGGACTCAACTCCAAATGACTGTCTTCTTCATTAATGCACAATTAATTATAGCACTTATCCTCGAACTTTTCTAATCACTGAATGATTATCCGTTATATAAATTGAAAAAGTAATAGTTACAGAGATCATTGATGAAATTTTACAAGTCACCCTGTTGTTTTACACTAACACCAAAATAATATACAAAAAATATAAACAATCTTCACGTAGTTTAACTGCAAAGCAGAAATAAAAGACAAAGGACATAATATTATTTTCAAACAACTATAGACTTTAATAAGTAGAATTAATTCAACTAGAGGCGCGCTTGGCCACAAAGACGAATTTAAACTCATAACGTTTATGAAAAATTACTAAAGGCTTGTGCCATCACTTGCTAATGAAGTAATAGTATAATATGCTAAATAATTATCTGATAAAGATTATCTGCTCGATAAGTAATCGGGAAAACGAACAGACAGTTATTAGCCAGTGACAAAACAAGCCATTCAGTGTACCATGCTGAACTTAAGTAGCTTCAAGAAAGATAGGTGAAGTATTTTTTTAAAGCGACCATTCAGCTATCAATTTTACAAACAAAACCATTCAACATAAAACAATATTGACGGTATGATGAATAAATGAAGAGTATTTCCACAAAATCCGAGTGACTACCGTTTGCGAGTAGCTAAGACCAGAGCTCTGGAAATTTACTAAGCGGACGGCAAATAGATCTCGTTTATATTTAAATAAATTCAGTTCCCATTTGCCTTCCGATTCGTTTGGCTTTGGAGGATTCAAGCTCCACTGCGACGATTTAATAGTCTTATGTCAAATATCCGACCAGATTACAATGAAAAATAATTGAGTTGTAGTGAATATTTTGTATAGCATATCTTTCTGATGTTCTACTTCACATTGTGAGGACTTTAGTAAAATGATTATTTGTATAACTTTGGATGAAAGTGACCTTCTACATCTTCTTCGACTCTTTTCCTCTCCATAGCTTGAATGAAAGAATCTAATTCGTCATTCCACCTCTGCCAAGGTTTGCCGCACCTGCGTCTATCTCTACTCAGGAATTCGAGAACCATTCTGCAGGTATTAAAAAACTGACACAACGTAAAGTAAATTCGTGGTCACGATTTGGTGTATAATTCTAGCTCCAATATTCGGGTAACAATACCTAGCGGAGAATAAACTAACGATCTCCGAAAACTTTTCACGAATAACCACACCTGTTAAAACTTTCGGACAATGGCGAACACCGCACCGTACGGTGTCGTGTCGCGATCGCAAACTTTATTTTAGTGATGTGTGTTTAGGTATCGCTATTTTGTGATTAAAACATTTTTTTCAATGGTAACCTTCGCATAGAATCAATTAATTTAGGTACGCAGCAAGGTATATAATTATGATAATGCAAATAGTAAAGATTGTTTAGGTCTTTACGAGAAATATTTTCACGCAAATGTTACATTTTTGAATATTTATTTGAATAATTGATTTCTTTTACAGTCTAAAGACACCTTTAAGAATATATCCACATCGAAGAAATTTGCCTAAAAAGCAATAATACTTTGACATAAATATTTTGTTGGCATTGCGCACTCACTTTTATATGCGCAGATGGCAAATTACAATATTAAAATTTTGCTTCGTTGTGGCCTTTTTAACCCCTCAGGATACAATTCTGAAATTATCGATGCTCTAGCATCGATACATATACTTACAGTACTATTTGAGACGGATTTTGCTGGGGCGGTTCAGGCACTGAATGTACTAATTAGTGTCCAGGCGACTTATTTGCTGAGCGCAATAGAAAGTTCCCCTGACCCGGCAAGCAATGGGTTAAATTGTCCACCTATTGTTCAGGACTGCTTGTGATCAGCTTTTGTTTACTTTTTGAATGGATTGATACTTTTATCCGGGTATGATGCGACTCTGCAGTCTTCACTTGGCTAGGTTAGAGTACAAAGAAGTGAAGGCTTCTCTGCACGACCTATCAACTACACGAATTCTGAAGAAGTGTGAAATGAACAGCTTTGTAAGAAAATAACGTACTTTTTTTATGACAATCCAGTAATATGTCAATAACTAAAAATCTGTGCATAACAACTATAGACAAAACAATTCGGACTCTTTCTGACTTCATACTCATTGCTCCGCTTAATGAAAAAAGGGTTATACTACCAGAGTTTATCAAGTTACTTTGATCACATCATAATTTCCAACCAATTCACACTGGCAGCGAGTATTTTCTAAGCAAATTAAAAATAATGAAAACCAGTCAATTTCACAGCTGGGTTGGTATTTGAGTTTCCTGTGGGAGCAGAAGTGTCAGGTGTCGCTAATTAGTACAAGCGGTGACGCGTACGTAAGGGACCGAGTGTTGAGTGAGACGTGAATTTTTCGACTAGTTGCTGTTGAAAGGATGTTCATGTGATAGTTTTATTTCGTGTATTTATTTTAACGTCCTGTTTTAATCATGTACGTCCTTATTGTCCAGCAAGCCTAAGGTCGAATGCACTTTGGATGCGTTATCGTGCGATGTGATGAGTAAAAGGTAATCAGCGTTCATTGTAGGATATTTTTTCTATTCAAAAGTGACATCATTGTCTTCAATTATTTTGTCAAACTACACGGGAACATTTGCACATTTGAACATTTTAATGATATTGGAAAGTAATATATTAATTTGTCTAGCAAGACATCTCTTCTACTAACACCTCCACCACCGCAGCCAAATTATACTCTTCAATAACTTCTCCCTTTCTATCTTCTGTCGGGTAACTCTGTAAAAAATATAAAATTAATATATTACTTCCCAATATCATTAATATTGTCAATGTACATTTACGACATATTTAAATACAAACTGAAGAGCACACGTGTGCTAAAACTGATATCATTAGCGAATCTACGAGGGTCCCACAGGGCGCAAATCACTCTCAAACTGTCACTAGAGCGTGAATAACACGACCACATGTTTTGTTCCCATTAAAGAATAATACTCACTAACCCACTGTCTACTCACCTACTCTACCACAGAGTAGAAATTTTACGAAGAACCCAATGGTTGAAAATGCAGCGTCTAAAATATTCTTTGAAATTTAAATTATACTGTGTAAATCGCAGAGAGGGTTGGGTCCAGTAAATTAGGATAAAAGGGTCAATAGTGGGCCAAATAAAGATGGCTGCAACAAATTGTGCTCTCCCGCCTTTTGTTATCGGTCCCTGCTGTGCTTAATTGTGCTTTTGTCCGTTAGGGTCCAGTTATTGGCCAACTTGCAGAGGACTTGCGACTGAAATAATACGTGAGCGAAATGGCTCGTAATTGATTTTGCGTCCTTTATAACGTAGTCTGTTGCAGAATGTTGTATTATAACGTTATCAACGTAGTCGATGGAAATCTCAAGTGAACTGATCCTAATTTTATTTTAAGTTGTATCTGTCATTTTCTTATCCACCAAAAATGAAAGGGAACAAAATGAATGAATAACCCGGGCGAATAGAATAGGCATCTCGCTCATATGCAACGAACAATTCTGTCGGATTATTGGTTAGTATAACATTTTTGAAGGGTTTTTAAATTTCTACCTAAAATTTTTATGCCTGTCAAAACGACAGGTATAACTTAAAATAAACTTAGAATGTGTGTACCGGAATCAGCAACTATTGTCCGATTAAAAATGCACAGTGGCGCACTCGTTAGCTAGAGTAGAATTAAAAAATGAACCAATGGCACGTAAAAGCAATCTGATTTTTTATTATTATTATTTTTTGTTTCAATATACCGGGCAAGGCAATAAACAAAGAACCCCGAAGTTATCGTACACCGAGTTATAAAACTAGTAAAAACTGTGAGTCAATTTATATTTTTCAATCTTGAGCAGTACAGGGGGTTAAAATACATATACCTAAGCAATTCGTATATATATATAGAAGTAAATGTACATTGTCACGAAATGTCAAATAGTAATATTGCTTTTTCAGATGATTGCTTTAATGTGGCCTTTTAACACCTCAAATGACTATTTCATTACTTGAATAACCACGAAACAATAACCATTACAAACAAAATATTATGTATTAATAGTTTATCCTGCACTTAGGTACACGTTTAATTCATATTCTTTAGGCATTTTTATTAAAATAATAGCTTCTCACGCATCTCATTATTGAAAATTTTCTAATAATACGAGTACCTAGGTACCGCCCACAAAAGGTCATTGTAATACTACGAATTATTTGTAATGTATAATTGAAAATATCGTTACATCATAACGCCTACAAGTCAAAACGTCGACGAGTCGTGTGTGGTAATGATGTTATTTTACGGATCTGAATTTTTTTATATATTTCGAACAGTGGGCGGTGAAAATCTCTCTGAAATTTCTTAAAATTACTTTTTTAGGTAAATTAAGAATCAAATGAAATGTTTCTGTTACACATATTTTATACAACCTGCGTACCTATATCAATCAATCATTTTATTTGCAAGAACACAAAGTTAAAGATCTTATTCTAAGTAAAACAGTGCATGTATTCAACCTGCAAGCAGGTGTGCAAATATTTATACATATACCTAATTATATTATTATAAAGACTTATTCCTATAGTTATAGAATTCGTTGACACTATAAAAACACAAATGTAATAACCATTTCGTTAAATCATGCTTAAATTCTATCATATTGAATTCCTTTAAATTTTCAGGTAAATTGTTAAAAATTATGACACACATGTTATAAACATTTTTTTTTATAAATATACGCACGACAAGGAGGCTTATATATTCGTGTACGTACCTATAAACCTCTCATCTTCAACAGCTTCTGAGCACGTTCTTTTCTTCGAGCGAGCTCCTGTATAAACCCTCTGATCTGAGGTGTGCCAACGGTACCAAGAAATATAATTATTTATGGTTTTTAGACAGCAACGGTTTCTCACTACAAGACTTTATTAAAAAAAGAGTTAGATAATAAATATATATAATATGTTAAAGGACATTATTTGAATTCACATTGATCGTGTCCCTATTGCAAATGACATTAATAATTGACCTCATCACCATACACACCAAGATATCTCCCCTCTAAATATCGTGCTTAATAGCCATTTCTGGCGTATCATCACCTCTCCAGTACTCTTCGGACAATCGCATTTGAATACGCCTCAAAAACTCGCTCTGGCCGCGAATAACCAACCTAAATAAACAATAACAAGGAGGGGACACAGCTTTTAAACGATCTCCAACGGCTCAGCTGACAGATTAGCCCTCCCCATCAACAAAGTTAAACAGCCACCTCGGTGTTAATCCCTTAAACTCTACTTTCAAAACCATAAAGGCTAATTTGAAAGTAAATGTCCGCTTTAAACGGCAAAACGTTGTTGTATGCAGATGGGATTCCCTGATAGGTGCTTATAGAGTTTTTGACGAGACAAAGGGTGGAGAGTGTGATTGGACCATGTGTTAATGTAGCAGTTCTGCGGGCGAAACTGATTTTTATCACGGGTTAACGTGCACGGGATTTTTGGGGAGAATATCCCTGTTTCTAATGGAGATATCCAAGCAAATATTGGGTGAGCATTTATGGGTACGCTCATATAAAAGGTTTTGTTTATCCGTAGTCGATATGTACAAATTTTTTAGAAAGATCTAACCGCGTATGCCGTAGAAACTTTCTGCAATTTCTCTGTTACAAGAGATGGCTGGTAACAAATAAGGTATCTTATTGCACCAAAACAAGGATACAGTTACAAACCTAAACTGCTCACAGAACATCACAATTGTTTTTCTTTTGACACTATTGATATTAAGAGAAAAAACATACATGATATCATAATTGATGTACATTGTTCACTACACAACAAATAGGTATGTGTCTATAAAATATTTGCACGAAATCTAAAATTTTCAGAATCTTCACCACAGCAACAATACAAGGATTTCAAACCTCTGACAGAGTTTTCGTTAAGCAGAAAGATCCGCGTGGGATGAAAAACATATGTGGCTTGTTATAATTAGCGAACAACGTTTGGCTTTAGCAAATCCTTTTGGGGCGTAAATTAAGAGATTCTCTCCAAATAGCTTACGTATACATTTGTGTTAAAACCCGAACGGGACTTACGGGACAAATGCTGACATTGCATGTATTTGTCCCGCATTTGCGTCCTGGTTCCGGAGTATTAAAGAATTTTATAATATATTTTGTGTTTTGAAATCGTGATGTTTTTATAATTTTAGTTTGTTTTTATCACTTACTATAGAAGTTTATATTGCAGTGTTAGAATACTCTTCTAAGCTGCTTCCATATTACTATGCTGTGTTTACATTTATGATAGAGTGGATATCATCCTTTAGACGGTTTTTACTAGATACATGCCCAGGAAGTTAAGCTATATTATTATTTTTGTTTTGTTAATCACAGTGCAGCATAAAATCCATTTATGCGACACTAATACCAAATATAATTCCACAACTTATTATTCTAATCTTTGTAGCATTCTCATAGTATAAAAACGATAAATTTTTAATTAAACGTCGTAACTTTAACCGGACTTGGACATTTTAAATATAGGTTAAAACTATTAACAGGCTTGTAATAAATTTTGCACTTGTTGCCTGAAAGTTTGCGTGCGCTATTTTTGCCATGAAAATGTTACGTTATGAAAAAAAACTTTATGGTAAAGATATTTACAGTTTCAGTTGATATTCCGTTGCTCTATTAAAAGAAATATGTCCACTATTAAAGCTATCAACAGTTTCGGTATTTTCTCTGGATCCAAAACAAAAAGTCAATGTAGATCTATCTCTATTGCACGACCAATAAAATTATTATTAATGCAACTAACTTATTGCTACAGGTAATTTAAATAGAATAGATCATATCCTATCGTTATCCCGTTTTTCACGGGGTCCGCTTATCTTATCTGAAGATTTGACAGGTCCGGTGTTCTACAGAAACGAATGAATGTCTGACTTTCCAACCCGCAAAGCGTCAACCTGCCCAATACGGATTAGTTCACAAACCTCAGAAATGTATTTAAACAAATCCCGATATAATACAAAAAAAAAATTGGAATAAAGTCTAGGGAAATCGATGAACTTATTTATAGTCAGATAATAGAACATGTCAAATAAAGCTCCTGACAAAGATATATAAGTAGGTACTTTATTAAAACCCAAAAGCTACAAACCCTTCATTCCTTCTTGTTTACTCAGGCTCGGTCATATCCTCACATCCATTATTATGAACCGAGTATCATCCTCAATAACCCATTGCGGTGTCACATGTTTATTTTGGGTAAAGAACAACAACATAACGACAACTCAAATTGGGTATAGGTGAGCCGTGTAAATTAAGTACAGGGAATCACCATGCTAAAGAGGTGGGTAGTTAATTCACATGATTTATGATTATTATGCAAACAGTGTTTCTGGATGATACATACATACATAAACTCACACCTAATTCCCACCAGGGTAAGCGGAGACTATGAATTCCATTTGCTTCGATCCTGACACACTTTTCTTGAATGATGCCTGGATGACGCTTTGTTTCAATAAGATTTAATACACCAATATCATCTACAGATGATACTTTCTGACTGGTGGAATACGTATTGTGGGTTTGGTGACGTTACATATAGAATGTGGACACCAGTCAAATCCGTAATAAGCAGAGCCTCAACTCACAAGCTATCAGAAGACAATGCAGTCACACTTGATATTACAGTTCTAATGCCAACTTACGCCCAATGGGGTAGGAAGAGAGTCCTACAGCAATCAAAGACGACTTGCAGCCACTACTCTTGATACGAAGTTCTATGATGGATATGATGGACCCTATGGATTCAGCATGTCGCCCATAACAATTGTCCACCATGTTAAGAAAGACATACCTATACAGTCCATAATTTTGGAAACGATATTCGAGGTGGTAACTTCTTTCATCTTCATTGAGAGCTTATTTAATCACACGAACTCACACAATTCAATAGCCTCTAGTAATTTTATAACAATAAGGATTTCCCATTAGCATCGAATGAAAAGGCTTATCTACTAATCTCTGTTCAGTAGTAAATTCTCAGAATTTTGGGGACAATTTATAATAGAAATATGCAAACAAAGCAGCAGAATGATGTTGAAACAAGATTACTGGAGTAAACGCTTGCAAAACGCGCTACAGTAAATCTGGGAACATTTGTTTAAACGAGCAAATATGGAATTACGTTTTGAAGATTTTAGCCCAGATTTTAATGTACTCGTATAAGTTGAATTGTGGTAGTGACTCTAGCAGAACTTCGAATGTAGGTGATTTTTTTGATAATATAAGAGGAATGTAAAGGTTACAGTAATAACAGGGGCGGAGTTAATGAATGCTACCGCAAAATTCTGAAATTCTTTGTATATGTCGTTGTGCAATAAAATATTATTGATTGATTGATTGATTGAATTCTGACCGAGCGGCAAATCACTGGACTGGGAAGAAGTAGAGAAGATAGCATTATTGATTAAAAATTAACAAAAGAGTACAAAGGTCTTCAAAGTTAAAATTGAACTGGGAAACATTGAAAATCTGAAAGACATTTCGGGATGTACCATGCCAATTAATAACTTTATTTATTTAAGTCAATCAAATTTTCTATTGTTCCTTTGTAATATCGAATGATAACAAGTTAAGAAATATTAATTTAACTTATTTGATTTCTTCATATTTAAATTTTCAATCAGTTCTAACGAGAACGTCAGCTGTCAAAATTTTTAATTAATGAGACTTTTTGTGCAGGAATTGGAAATTTGGGTGAGAACAAATAAAGTCGAATCGGCTATATGTTCATTAACATGTTTGGCATTCCTCTTAGTCCATTAGGCTGATATTTTAATTGTTTGTTGGCGTCCCTTCTGAAAGTTTGCAGCTGGGCGCCTACCACGTCGCGCTATTTACGGACAAATTGCTTTCGAACCGATGACTCGTTTCCCTAAAATTCTATATTTACATCAAAAAATGAGACGTTTTCTATTAAGTTAGCTGTTGATCTTTTGATATTGTCAATATTAAATTCATAAGTAATTGGATTAATTTATCGGTATATAACTCATTGACATGGTGCACTTAATTTAAGGAAGCTTGCTCTTAGACTATATTTTATCTCGAGATACCTAACAGTTTTTTTTAATGTAAATTACTGCAAAAAAAAACTCAAATGGTTTTTTTTTTCTCAATTTCATCATAGCTCGATGGTTTTGTTCGAACAAATGTTTACCCCGGTCAAAATAACTTATTCATACAATAATGCCATGGCTGGAATAACTACAGCAATAACTCATAGATATAATCGCCTACCCCTGATTTTGTTCGAATTGTCCACACCCCGCGCCCCTTGTTTAGATGTATCGCCCTAAATCATATTCAAATGATAATTCAATAACCATGTGATTCCTGACCCAAGTTTTGTGGGGAGATAAAAATATTGGCCAAGATTGTGTCCGATTATAAGTTTTGGGTTCTTTTACTTAATATTATATTATTTAGTCAATAAATTAACAAGTTGTGGGCGCGATTCAGATAGATTTATTAACTTTTGTTAGTAACAAATAATAAACAACATAAAAATATATAAAAAAAAAATGTTACATTAAATATACCTAATAATTGGGATTATTTAGATCGTGCACATACTTAGTCAGTGTTTTTATACATGATTGAACTATTTTTACACACTCATTGTGTGTATGTATGTGTCCTTAAACACTGGTTTATCATTATAAATTACGAACGTTAAGGTGATTCGTTTTCCATACAAAAGTTGATGCAGTGCTACAGGAAAACGGATAGAGGAATATTGTTATAAAACCGATAAATAGTAATATTTTGGTGTATTATTTTCGCAAACTAACAAAAATTTTGGATCCGAATACGAGAAGTACCATATTTCAGACCCTCAATTTTGATCAATTCTACATTTGTAGTGGTGCAGATTACAGTGTATTTGCTGAGCGTGTAGTGGTGTCAATGTTAGTTTGTGTGCGTGATAGTTTTTTTTCTCTAAAGGCTTTGACTACTTGACAAGTGTAATTAGAATGTCAGTGACAATTTATAAAGAGATTTTGTTTGAATAAATAAAAACTAAAAATACTACAATCTGAGAAAAGGAATATTGGAAAAATATTTTTGTTTTAACGCATATTATTTAAACATTTTTAAATAATGGGTAAGTACCGTGTTTTAAAAGAGGACATATATTATAATAAAAAATCAATACATAAAATGAAATGGCTGTATGGGCATAGTTCATTTTGCCTTACCCTTCGGGGAAAACCAAATCAAAAAAAAAGTTGTTGCATTTGCCGGCCTAAATAGTAGTCATTTATAATTAATTGTTTTTCCATCCAACATACAGATTTATTTATATTCTCTTTGCCGCGGACTTTTTGGTGGGACCGGGAATGGGAAGGTTGCTTTCTTCATTGAATAATCTAAATAATCAATACGAAGTGGTGTTTTGTGGTTAATGATCACATTAAGTTAGTCGGAAAACATTCCCGATAGTATTATTAAATCCGAATATTCAATAAACAAAGTGTACCTATCTATTTTCGCTTTGCGCCAACAAGCCGCTTACTTCGTTTGGGGTTCGGAGTAGGAGTCTGTGTGGGGGCTTAGGTTTCATCATTTCATTAATCATCATCAAGAAAAAAAAACACAAGACATGGCTGTATGGGCATAGTTCCCTTTGCCTTGCCCTTTGGGAAAAAAAAATAAGATAAATTTTGAAATTCTTATGTATAATAAACAAACATCACAGACATCATGACAGATCTAAAACTAACGAAAATCTTTTTTCTATTTAACTTATTTATGAATTTTAATCAAGAAAACGTGATAATAAGTTCGACAGCAACCAGTTCAGGTCCCCGAAACAGCCCATTTCAGGCCGCGTATATATGGAAATACTACTTCAATACGTCCCAGCCTCGTCTTTTTTTAACGTCCTCGTTAAAAAAAGACGTCCTAACCTGAACTAACTAACCTAACAATAAACACCACGCGTAAATATAAGTCCAGAAATGCGCTGCAAGTCGTCTGGACTGGGCGCGAAAACAACATAGAATTGTGTGCGTCAAGCTAGCGGCCTCAAAAAAAAAATGGGCACGAAAAAATAATTTGACCATACCAAAAAATAGTACTCTTATTGAAAAAAATAGTACCTGTTGTAAAAAAATTAGTACCATCACGGTTCTGGATTTATAGCCATGTTTTATTGCACTTGCTAGCTTGACGGTGAGCGAAATTTGGCGAGAGTTAACGACAAGGTCTTTCGCTTTGATTTAAACGCCAAAAAATAGTACCGAAATAGTACTCACCCCCTGCAAAATACCGAAAGTAGTACTTCAACGGTTCCAAAGTTATAAAGGCAGTTCTTTGATCCCGCTAGCTTGACGTTTTGAAAATACCTATTATCTGGGGAATGCTTGCATACTTCAGTTTGTAACTAATGTCAATAAACTCGTATGAAATAGTACTCCCTACCATCATAATTTGGACCTGATTCTCTTTGTAGAAATATGTCAAAAAGTCATTATAACCTATGTCATACATTTATCAAGACAAGTACATTCGCGAACAAAATTATTACACATGGTCAAAAATGTTGTCAGATTTTAGTATTTTTCCCCATTTTTGGGTAAAAATTGGTGAAGTGCCAGGGTTGTCAGATGAAAGTAATATCATTGTTGAAACTCTTTGAGTTATTCTACAAATACTGCAAATTGTTTATTAACAAACACTTCGATCCGTAACAAAGGTATAAATTATAAAATAAAACAGCAGATTAAAAATGTATTATGATGTATTAAAATCACAGATTGTTTTCGATAAGAACTAGACCCATGCAGCCATTTTCTATTAAAATTAGTGCATATGGTTGTATGCAATAGGAATTTTTTGTAATAGCAGCACTCTGAAGTGCAAAGAAATGGTAGGGTAGACCTCCAAAATGGCAATACTTACGAATAAATTGTGAGGTTATGTAATTGTCTACGTGACTGTATCAACAACAAATGTATGGCATAGGTTATGATGATTTTTTAACATTTCTACAAAGAGAATCGGATCAAAATTATGATGGTAGGGAGTACTATTTCATACGAATTTATTGACATTAGTTACATACTGAAGTATGCAAGCAATAGGTATTTTCAAAACGTCAAGCTAGCGGGATCAAAGAACTGCCTTTATAACTTTGGAACCGTTGAAGTACTACTTTCGGTATTTTGCAGGGGGTGAGTACTATTTCGGTACTATTTTTTGGCGTTTAAATCAAAGCGAAAGACCTTGTCGTTAACTCTCGCCAAATTTCGCTCACCGTCAAGCTAGCAAGTGCAATAAAACATGGCTATAAATCCAGAACCGTGATGGTACTATTTTTTTTACAACAGGTACTATTTTTTTCAATAAGAGTACTATTTTTTGGTATGGTCAAATTTTTTTTTCGTGCCCATTTTTTTTTTGAGGCCGCTAGCTTGACGCACACCATAGAATTCGATTAGCTGCTAAGTGTCCCGCATGCTATAACCAGCTGTCACTGACATACGTATGAAGTCCCGCGGATTTTATTGGAACTAAATGACAAGTCATAATAATTATATGAGGATACTGCGACATCAGCGCCGTGCTTGCGGGACGTCCTGAAGCGCTATTACATCTTTCAAACGCGATGCGTCAAAGTTTGAACCGACGCAATTTAGGAAAAATCTACCTTATTATTATTGTACTGTGATCGTTATTTGTAAAATCATACAATACATATACACAATTCTTTATACACAATATAATTATTATGACATATTGTGGACTTTTCGGTAGACCTACAAAAAAGGAACAATTCAATCATACATTGTTTTGTTATATCTCAATGGGCTCAGGCAGTGTTTTCGCCGAAAGCTCCAAGTCGGCTATATTTGTAACGATAATTATGTTTGACATTCATCATCATTTTTGAACCATTTTATACAAAAAAAAAATACTTGTATAAATTATATACCCTAAAGCACGCCCATGAATCACTCTACTCATTGGTGAAAACCGTATGAAAATCGGTTCAGTAGTTTTTTAGTTAGCCGCATGTTCACTGATGCGATTAATGCCTGTTAGAATTTTACAAAATAAAAAATACGGAAATTACGGAAGGTACTTTAGTGCAAAGTACATTATTGTATAATTATAATATTATTGGTAAAAGTGATACTTTTTGAAAATTCCGTAACAAATAGACGGGTTCGCCAAATTCAATTGTAAAAAAAAATACAAAAAGTAAAAACAATTAAAACATGCGCTTGGGTTTGAACCGTGAAACTTAAGAATGGCGGCGACTGCTTTACCAAATGCGCCATTCAGAAGTTAGAAGTAGACTTCAAATTATGCATCTCTTTTAATAGCTAACCTAGTTCGCATGTGTGTGTGACAGCTTCGTGTTTGTACACAAATTGAAATGACACCAACTTTTGATGCAATGTTTTAATATGATATCTGCAGTAAATACTTTAAAATTGTAGCTTAACTTAAAGATAATGTATGTAAGATTTCGCCACCTAACATTTCACTGGGTCAGAACTCAACACTAAACGAATAAATGGAAAAAAATACGAAAACTGCAGAAGTAACGCCATCTGCTGACGCAGCGTTACCTAGCTGACTGAAATGCATCACCTTAACCACAATACTTACATCATTCATTCGATATACTAACCTACCCCCTACCTTACCTCACCCCCTTCTTTTTACCTTATTAAGAGTACTTTTGAAAATTTAATTTACATTAGGTATGCAAATACATGCAAATTGTCAACATCGTTCATTTGTCAAACTATAAACTTAAGCCTTTAACGTTAAAAGGGAAAGTTGAACCATTTCATCTTGGGATCCCTAAATATAATCCGAATAGGCATAAAATTATTTCTCAACGACTCACAAGGGACAGCTTATTTAAGCTAAATAATTTATGCTTAGATAAAACGTAAGCGGAGATTAGCGACTAGAGAATCTAATAGTAGACGAAATTTATGTGCCAGAGCCTTTATTTCACGTGCCGAGTCGCGTGCCTTTTATTAAATAAAAACAATTTAAAGATTAAAGAACATTTGGAACAGATAATGTGGTTTAAAACAGACACCCGCCCAGTTTCTATAGTAATGGCGTCTGTTAAATTGTATATTTCATTTTTTATTAAATTGGTGGTTTAATATTTTGATGTGTTTACTTAATAAAATTCGGAGCGTGTTGTGAAAAGTTTCAAATAAGTTCAATAACGAAACTGAAAATGTTTTCATCACAACAGCATAAGTTAAAAGTAAAGATATTGCCTTCAAAATGACATGAAAAGACAGAGAAGAGAGATTTTAATAACATTTAGGTACCTAGATAGGTAATTACCGATATTTTTTTGAAAATAGTTTTTTTATATGTAATATTTTTATACTATAACAATATTTCATATAAAATAACATGAGCTCAAGACTATACCCCAATTGGGGTACCCAGTCAAAGGCACAGCCATCGCAAGATGAACTATGTACCCACACTTCACCGAGCAACGTGATAGATGGTGAACCGTATCGCCGTCTATAATAATTGTCGAGCCAACTGTGTTAGTAACTCATTGGTGCAAGTCCAGTCCGGAATTCGAATCGGCGGCGGCGCTCTCCGTTTGAAAAGCAAGCTGGTGCACCAAACCACACAGACTTAAGTATATAATTATATTTAATTATAATAACAATGTTTTTATAGTATGAACGAGTGTTTGTCATCTATAATTAGTGTATTATTGACATGATTGTATTATAAACTTGACTATATATTTCATATTATATTTTTTATTCCAACCTAACAATGTAATTGATATATTAACTTTTGACACGGATTTATGACTCTATGGTTGCATACCAACTAATTCGGTTAAATGTGTAATAATGTACTTTTATAAAAATATTATGACGTCTGTATTCGCACCACATTTAAAGCAAAAAAAAATCAACAATTCTTTCATACAATATTTGCGTAAGCATATTTGAGTACCGACTGACCAGTTATTTCTGGGTACAAATAGAAACTGGGACAAAGCATTATGAAGCTTCTGTTCGGTATTTAGTTTCTGAGTAAACAAGTTACCCATCCCGACTACTCTCGGGTTACGCTTAAGTGACTTGTCGGCCACCGCAGGATATTCCATTAAATTGTTTTCTTTGCCAAACGATCGTCTTATACTAGACAAATAGTAGCCCTTTATGGTTCCTGCTTGAGATTCGAGGGCCTCTACGTGATTTGATTCGTAAACTTAGTCATCGTTTTGGAATGGCTTTATCTTCAATTATTCAATTACTTCTGCGAATGTTGTTTTTCAATGCGATGTCCATGTGTTTTGCCAGATTGTTAGAAAGTAATATCATTATTATTGTTCTTAGAAATCGGTTACTAACATGATAAAGTAGTATTATCTCCCTAGCATTATCCCGTATTTCACAGGGTCCGCTTACCTAACCTGAAGATTTGACAGGTCCGGTTTTTTGCCTGTCTGACCTTCCTACCCGCGAAGGGAAAACCAACCCAATACAGGTTAGGTCATATACCTCCGAAAATATATTTCTCGGGAATGTGGTGAATATTATTTATGATCGAAACATGAATTTGAAAACAAAGTTGCCAATCTAATGATTGAACGATTGAACGCCTGAACTAATTTCAGGCCTGTGCTGGATTCGAACCTGCGACCTCAAAGTGAAAGTCAAACGTTCTTCCCACTTGGCTATCACGGCTTTCATGACAACATGATGAAGGTAGACACTTTAACGGTGCGTTCTTTATCCAACATAAATATTCAACGATCGCTATAAATCTGTTCCCTAAATACGTAAGTAGGTATTTCAATTTTAGACTACAGAACAGAAACTCGCAGAGATTTATAAACTTTCCGCGACTGAAGTAGAAACCAGTAATTTCTCACTAATTCACCGTCTCATATGCCTAACTAAACATAAAGGGTTCCGCAAAAAGAAATCCCCAACAAAATTATCGTGGCCGGGCCGCGAGCGAGCAATAACACGGGATGGGACGCAATCCCATCTCATTACTGTGGTCTCCACCAGAAATACTCAAACTTTTCAAATTCTACGCTATTGGAAGAGGAAAGCATAATAAAGTTAGTCAAACTATGGAGAGAGAATTGGGTCGAGAAATTCTGTTTACCTACTAAATAAAGACAGATCTAAAACTAACGAAAAACATTTTCTTTTTTTTTCTATTTAACTTATTTATTTATTTTAATCAAGTGAAACGTAATAATAAGTCAGACATTTTATCACGTTTTTTTATGACGTCACAATGTGCTTTTTCATACAATTTCGTGTTTTGACGTTTATTATAAAGTAATTGATTTGACTAGTTGGAAGCTAGCCTATAAATGTGTAACTGTCACAAATGAAACAAAATCGAAATGCTAGTGCTGGCAAAATATCTAAGTAGTTAGATATACCGTGATAAAATTCTTGCGCGTGATCATATTTATGTATTTAAGATGATTTTGTGCTTCAGAGGGCACGTTATACCGTTGATCTCGGCCTCCACCAAAACACCTCCACCAACCCACAGTGGAGGTTCCCCTCCGGTTGTTTGAGGGTAGACTTGTGCACAGCAGTGGGACATATACATATAGGCTGTTTATATTGTATGTATGTATTGCTATTCTTCTGCTACTAGTGTTTCCTATATTAAGTGAATATGATCGTTGTAAATGTAGCTATTAGTAATTCTGTGTAGAATTTCTGTATGGATTGCACGATGGCGAAAGTACTTTTCATAGGTGAGTACGTTGAATAACAATAGCTAAACAGTGGTTTAAAGTGATTGATCATCAGTTTATCGTCTGTTATTACAGTAAAGATATTTAAATAAATAATAAATAAAAATCGTTTATTTCGGACAAAGTCCATAGAATGTTAGTATACAAACGACTTATAAACTAGTGTTAGTAGCACATTATTCGGGCGATCATAAGTACCAAATTATAGGGTGTGAAGCTCCATCCACCTTTTTAGAAGGGGGGAGTCCCACCTATCACATAACGTCATCAGGATACCGTTGGGGCTGGCTCGAGTCCGCGTGAGAAGCGACGCACAACGTTTCCGCATGATCGCTGCAAAGCCATCTGTGTGGGCCTAAGCGAACATACTAGAGGCGCTGCAATATCGCGGCAACCTCAACAATATCCTGAAACGTTATTTAAAGAAGGGCCAAGTCAAAAGTACTCTAAAACGGCGAGAATGCATGAAGTCTTTGATGAGAGTGGAAGAAGCGAAAGTGGTGTGTCAGTAACGTGGTAAGTGGAGTTCCGTGGTCTCTGCCTACCCCAAAGGGAAATAGGCGTGATCTTATATATGTATTACAGTTAAAGTGCATTAAATTAAAGAAAATTACATAGTACGTGTCGCAAGCCCGACGAAGCAGACAGCTTCAAAGATTGAGAAGCGCTGTCCCCTCTGACTCGCTGCCAACAATCCAAGAGACATTTTTTCAATTATCCTTCCATGCCACCGCGAATGCAATCAGATATTCTTTTATTTACGTACCTCACACTGTAATTTTAATATTTTCTTATTATTTTATTTCTTGGAGAGAAGGACTAGTCTCCTGGGTAACTTATCTCTATCGCCTTGACTGAGAATTTTTAAGCGAATGTTTTATTGGAAAACTTAATATTTTAGGGGTTGCTGCCGAACTTAGATTGGTCGCAGAACGCTTTTAGATACTTACTTAAAGTCTTGTCAGTAACTCTCATTACTTCAAACTGTTGAAACAAGATTAGTTTGCTTGAAAAAGTTTAGCACAATCTAAAATTGTGGAATAAAATATGAAATTCTGCGAAAAACGTATTAGAATTCAAACCGTTGTCAAAGGAGAAAATTAATTTCGTCTTGTAGCCGTAACTTCAGGCTAAATCTTGTCTCAAATTTTATACATAAATAAGTACTTTAAAATATAATATTACAGTATTGAAGTGCAGTCAAATTCTACCATGGCAAAAAAAAACATAAAAGGGATAGACAGACTGATGATTTCGATCATAATTATGTGAATTCAATGACATACCTCATCAACTCTGGTGTCATCCAAATGCTCTTGACGCGGCTCATGCTACATACGGAGCCGATTGCTTAACGTGCCCTTCGAAGCACGGAGGCCGTTATATGAATCATCAATATAAAGTTATCTTATTCGAATATTGACTTAAAATAACTTCATTTAAAGCTTATAACAGTAATAAAACATGTTTAATATTTATAATTATTGTCGCGGTGATATTTACTAGTGAGTCAAACACCGTACTTCAACCCAGGACATAATCCGGGATTATCCAAACTATTAATCAACTGCTAGCGACATCTACCGACGGCGTGGCGAACCGACGGCTCGAAAATAAAACATGCATAATTAATCCTTCTCTCTAAGCCTACCGTCACTAATGCTTGATGTCTGTCAGTTTGATTGTCAATAACGATTGACAAGTTTTGTTACATTCGTGTGAGTGTGAGTGAATGTCATTGGAGTTCTTTTGAAAGCTTTATTTTGAAGGAAAATGTAAAAAATTGAATAGAAATATATTGGAAGGAATTTAATCACTCAACCCTTATGAGGAACTTTCCAGTCTACGTAATATAGATGGCACTGTTCACATTTTACGTGATAAATACCTATTTTCTCATTACTCGGGGTACATAATTATTCAAAAATATAATGGCAGAGGTATATATCCATATATACATATAATTGTTGCATGATTTTTGTGTCGGTTACGTATATAATTATGTTGTTACCTGTATTAGCTTCACTATATTTTGATCAGAATACTAATGCGTAGAACATATTGTGTTGTGCCTGGGCGTCATAAGGGTCATCATTTATACCCAAAAACAAAGATAAAAATGCATATATCTGTTATCCATGAAATTGGAAGGTTAAAGAAGGCAACTCTGTACAGCGCCATCTATTTTTGTTTGGGGAATGTACCCTGGAAAGTCCTTCGTTGGTCTGGCATGCGAGATAAGCTCTCAATATTATAGGATAACACGGAACGCAATATGACTACAAAAAAAGAGACAAAAGGTAAAACTTAACTTTTGTAGCAGAAACTACTAGGAATACTTACTTATTGCGGAAAAATAAATAATTTCAATAAATCTTTGACATGCATGACTCATGTAACGACTATGTACTTACATCAGTAAGTAGTAACCGGGACCAACGGCTTAACGTGACTTCCGAAGCACGAATCATCTTACTCGCAGTCGTTACGCGAGTCATGTCAGGGGCCTATGGCGGCTCAATAATAACCCTGACACCAGGGTTGATGGGATTGGTAATCCACCTCACAACCCACACGATAGAAGAAGAATAAATCTTTGAAATCAATAGTTCTATAATACAAACTATAGTTTAAAATGCAGTACCATTATCACCCACATTAGAAACTTTTCACTCAACATTTACACACAAAACTTTCCCAACAATTTCTACAGCACGCGAACGTAACCAGGAACAAAAGTTAGTGCTGTATATAATTTATAGTTCACCGTAGAGCACGATAAATCAGATGTGATATCGTGTCTTGTAACTATTCATAATTACCGATATCGACTGCTTTGTAGGGAGCATGCAAATGTCTCGCCGACTTATTTATAGGGCGTCTGTGTTCGCCCGTATTCCTGCTAGTAATGTGTCGTGAAATACTTGGTATATTTTTTAACCGGTTTTTACTAGGTGTATACTTAATACATTTGAGCAAAATATATTTTTACAGTTGAGCTATTACATCTCAGAACTTCGCATCGAATAGGCTTAACGTATAAATAACTTGGCTATGATTTTAGTGTACTAAAAATTAATTTCATTTATTTGAAACACTTGAGTTCATTCGCCCTAAGGTTGCCTGGAAGAAATTTTTATTTAGCAATAAGGCAGCGGATTGTACTTCTCCTGTCACATTTGTAATTGTTTTTAGTGTTGTGTTTATACTATGTTCAATAAAGCGTTTTTGCGTATTGAGTATTTATACCACCATCTATCATGTTGGTCTAACAGAAAGCTCGGTGAGGTGAGGCTACCTACGCTATTCATTTTGCGATGGATGTTACTTCTGACTACCCCAATTGGGATTTATTCGTGGGCGTATGTTATGTTGTGTGAGTATTTACTGTTTAGGAGATAGATCAGGACACAAAAGTTATATTAGGAACTGCTGATACAATGTTAGGCGTGTGAAATCCCAGTTTGAACATCAATTTGTATAATTCTGACATTGCAACATAATCAGGATCAATGGCGCCTCGGGAGAGCCTATGTTCGACAGTAGACTAATATCAGCTCTTAATGACAGAGATAAAAGCTTATTAGCGCTCCGCGATCAGATTCAGGATGTTTTAAAAAGGCCAGGTTAAGAGTACTGTGGAGATCCTTGGGGGAGGCCTATGCTCGGCAGTGGGCGTCGTACGGCTGATGATGTTTTTTTTTTCTTTTATTTACTTAAGGGCTTTTAACAAAATAGGCTGATGATGAGAGTACTGTAAGCTGGCGAGCATGCATGAAGTCTATGAGGACAGTAAAAGAAACGAAAGTGGTGTGGTTAGCACGTAGTTAGATCAATCTAGGTACGAGTATATGCCAATTTTCAACATAATTGGTTCCATCAATACAAATATAAAAAATAAGAATAATAAGAATAATAAGAATAAAAGTTTATTGCCAAATATCACGAACAATTTGACATAAAGACAATTTCTCTTCAACTCTTCTAGTAAAATAAAAGCGACTCTTCTGTTTTCATTTCTACATATCATAATTATACTCGTACTCAAAGGGCAAATTCCTTCAAAGCATTCTTGTTCACAATAAGTCAACACACATTTTTCGAGTGTAATTTATTATGGAATTTGTCATGCGCGGCAAAGTCTGGCCATAATTCAGCCGCTAGTCGGCGAACGGCGAAAGTACTGCAGATATTAATGTGTCCTAGGGCCTTCCAGGTACACTAAAATGAAGCCTAAGATACATTGAGTCGCATTCCGATGTTGGGTTATGTTTGTAACGATTAATTACTCATTTTCGACATTACAGACCGCTGCAAATGGGATTCCATAGTCTTTGCTCACTCCAGTGTTCTATTTATAATTTTTACATCATCATCTGCCTAGCATTATCCCGTTTTTCACAAAGACCGCTTTTCTACCCAGAAGATTTGATATGTCCGGTTTTTACAAAAGCGACTGCCTGTCCGATCCGCGTAAATCCCCGAAGGGGAAATCAGCCTAGTACAGGATAGGTCACATACCTCCGAAAATGCATTTCTCGGGAATGAGGGTTTCCTCACGATGTTTCCCTTTTGCCGCTGAGCCGCTGAGCACGTGATAATCATTTATGATCCAAGCATGAAATCGAAAACAAATTCGACAATCATTGGTTTAGGCATGTGGATTCGAATCTGCGACCTCAAAGTGAAAAACAAGCGTTCTACCAACTGAGCTACCAGGACTTCATAATATTCTTTTTATAATAAATTTTTAGCTAATCAACATGATTTCAAAACAAAAGACATCCACCATTTCATAAATAGAACAAAAAAGTCTCCCATGAAATGAAAAGTAGTCCATGAGTAATTAAACATTACGCATAATTACGAGCATGAATTATTCTTTCATAGCAGTTCTCATCGTGGTTGTAACATCAAAAACACGTGTTATCGTAACTTATTTGGGCCATGATCGCTGAAGTAAGCTATATATATTACACTGGAGTGGCTACCATACCATCTGACAGTTAAAAATCTGTGCGGATTTGAAGCGCCTCTAGCGGAATTTCTTCGCAACTATATTATAACACGGGAAAGGTTATCTAGACACCTCATGTTAAGAGAGTTGCAAAATAGCGAGATATATTTTTAATTTCTACTATGTCTGCGTATCAAAGCGTCTTCTTTTTTTGTTCAGATTGTAAAGTCGATGATCGACAGAGTCTAGAGCTATTATTGAATACCTACTTACTTAATTTAATAGCTTTCTAGGTCTATGTATAGTAAAAATCATTAAGGTTATTATTATTATATATCCAAGAACTTCCGCTACAGCTTACTAATGTCGTACAGAACTAAGATGCCGATAATTTCGTAGACACGATACATGTTATCCGTCGACCTATCCAGTGCATTGTATAAAAGTCATTTGCTATGATACAGCTGCCAAACAGATGTGTATTATGGCGAAATTCTACAGCGAATGTTGCCATAATAATGTCTATGATGGTCGTTGGACTATGTCCAGAAGAGGATATTATGTACTGTGGTAATTTGGTTGGATAGTCATATTTTGATGGTAATGTTCCAACTGTTTTCTTTAACTGTGTTTCTTTTGGTTTTAACAAACATAATAATGGGTAAACATAATAATGGCCTCCGCGGCCCAGTGGTTTGAGCATTCGGCTCAGGGTCCGGAGATCCCGGGTTTAAATCCCGGTCGGGACACATCACGAAAATCACTTTGATCCCCAATTTGATTTGGCTGATCACCTGATTGTCCGAAAGTAAGATGATCCGTGCTTCGGAAGGCACATTAAACCGTTGTTCCCGGTTAATACTTACTGATACAAGTTAACATGAGCCATGTCAGGGGTCTTTGTCGGTTCAGTAGTAACCCTGACACCAGGATTGAGGGGGTTCGTAATCCACCTCACAACCCACACGATAGAAGAAGAATTCTTCTAAAGGATACAAACGATACTGAAGAGTGGACATAAAAGTTTCAAAAGGATCTAAGTTTGAGTTCTTGTTTTGTTGAAATTTAGAATTTCAAGGAGATTACTTTGATGAATTTAAATAAATATAGAGCTCCAGCATGTAACATAATAATTATATTTGTACTGAAATCGTTATAACGTAAGTAAACATCGTAAGGTCAAAGATTAATGTAAGTAAACTTTTAATAAGAGTAAACCTTTATAAACTACAACAAATACAAGTAGTTATAAGTCGATATGTTGATTTTTGTCAATCTTCTTGGTAGGCGGTATAACAGTTAGAACAGTAAATCTTACTTTTTTACCTTCTGACAGGTCAACTTTAACATCACGGTGCGGTCATCGCATTAAAATCATAAAGAAACTTCTATGAACCTCATAAGGTCAAAGTTTAATATTAACTTTTAAAGAAACTTATTTTATCACGATTAAGACCTTTGAAAACTACAGAATAGCTTTTGGATAATTATTCACCTTTCCTCCAAATATATTCTATTCGTGCTACTGTATAATTTGTTCGAAACTTCCCGTTAATCGATTCGTTTCGAATTCAAACGTCTTTCGAACAATACTGAAATATACCTTTAACATTCTATTAGGTTTTATCTAGATGAAGTTCCTGTTTCAAACTTGTTCTGACGTATATTCGCGAACATTTATCTTGTACGTTGACAGCTGACCATAGAAAATCGACAATTTATTCACAAACAGTGACAATAAATATCGTCGAATCCTCACATTTGTTTCTCCAACCCACGCACATCTTCTATCGCTTAATGACTCTTAATAATTCTGGCTTAATAAGGAATGATTGTGTTTACAGTTTCATATAATGGAAATTTAGCAATAAATTGGCATGTAAATGTATCTACGGTTGATGAGTATCCACGTCTTCTTGCGATCGTTACCAAATTCAAGCCCACATCGAATGGATATCGCGAATATGGTCGGAAATTGGGTGATAATCGGCGATATATTAGACTTTACGACATAATTATAATTAAAGAAACTATTGATTGTGGTTTGATATGGACTTAATATGCATGTTTTTCGTGAAATTATAATTTCAGACATAATTTTAAATGCATAATATGGTGGATTAAAGAGAAGGTGAACGTCGTGTCTTATAAGGAAGTGAAAGACTTGGCCTTTGATAGACAAGAATGGAGAATGCTACACCTACAAGAGCGTGGCTCTTAAATTTCTGATAAGTACGGTGGTGTATATTTTCGGGGTGTTTAAAAAGGTAAATTAGTAAGTATTAGTAGCAGTAAGTATTAAAGGTATAATAACATAACAAATACTTTATTGCACAAACAGGAAAAAAAAAAAAAACAAAATACAAAACAAAAGAGAAATAGAATTAGTACAATAGGCGGCCTTATTGCTAAGTAGCAATCTCTTCCAGGCAACCTTTAAGTATAGGAGATATTGAATATTAGGTAATATAGCGGGATAGTGCAGCATGGGAATACTTGTGCATATTAAAATAAATACACTTTTGACTACATAAACTACATAATAATAATACACATATTAGTTAGGCAGTAGGCAGATATCTAAAAATTATATACCTATATGTATTTATAAAAAGTACGATAAGTACCAATGTTTCTCGCAATATCGTAAAGATCTACTAAATTGTCTAGCAATAGCTATTGTCTTTATTATTTTTACTTTAGTTTGAATTTAATCGAGGTAGCCAATTTACAAACATAATTGGGATATCATTTTACACTATTAAGTTATTTATTAAAGTTTATCAGATAAAATCGAATAAAGACAAAATCGCTCTAACGGCTGTTAAGATTGACATACTTATAGATAAGATAGAATATAAATAAAATATATTTCTCATTATTTTATCTTAACAACTAGTCGCTAAGCGTTTTAAAAATACAATTTGATTTGCTAATCTTTCGTTATTTCTTACATTTATGCAGACTTCCTTTTTTATTAGCATAGCGACCAAATTCATATTTACTTTAGTATTATGCTAAGAGGATTACGAATATTTATGAAGAGTAATGTATCTGTTTCTTTATTATTTTTCATAACGCAATAATTATTTTTTTGGAGGGAGGAAAACAAAAAAATAATTATATTTTTTGTAAGGTCAACTGATTTCAAAGACGTCGAATCAATGTTTGAATTTATAATAGTTCCTTCACTATATTGTAATGTATTATTGAATGAATATAATGAATTTGTTTGTAATCAGGTATGTAGTAGTAAGCTTTTAGAATTGGAATTGGTACAAACCTAGAATAACTTTTATTCCAATAATAGAAATTTGGAAATTATATTCAAAATAATTTCGAATTAAATTACAAACACAAACAAACTAAAAATTATTATATAATATACTTTATTGCACTTAACAACTAGTTACATCACAAACAAGAAATGGACGTTTACAAGGGTGGACTTATCTCTAAGAGAGATCTCTTCCAGCCAACCCAGCTATCTACTATGCTATCTACTTATCCGAATATTTAAATAAACGAAAATTTAACATCATAGACCAACTAATAGTGTCAACAGTTATGAGTCAGTTCACGGGTATATAATAATAATAATAATCTTTATTGCACAAAAAAAGGGTTACATAGAATCACTTACAACTAGAATATTGTGCTCATATAAACTAATAATAATTAAAAATTAGACAGGGTCCCCAAACTAGGCGGGTGCCTGTATCTTGGGGAAACAGTTAACAATTTGAAGCCTTATGTAAATAAAAATAGAAATTCGTAAAGTAGAGTATAAAGAAAGAGGTAAGTCATCATCATCATCACCAACCCATTAACGTCCCCACTGCTGGGGCACGGGCTTTCCCTATGGATGGATAGGGAGATCGGGCCTTAAATCACCACGCGGGCCCAGTGCGGATTGGTGGTTATTAACGACTGCTAATGCAGCCTGGACCAACGGCTTAACGTGCCTTCTGAAGCACGGAGAAGCTCGAGATGAAAACTTTTTTTTTGTGGTCACCCATCCTATGACCGGCCTTTGCGAAAGTTGCTTAACTTCAACAATCGCAGACCGAGCGCGTTTACTGCTGCGCCACCGAGCTCCTCAACTATATAATTAAAAGTAAAATTAAGTAATATGTATGAGTGTAATTTGCCAATGAAAAATCTCCTATGACTCGACTGGCAGTGCCAAGCATTAGTGCCTAGGGAAACAAACGGAATATCCCACTCGATTTCGTTGATCAAACTATTGACCGAAATTATTATTATTATTATTAACTCAGGCAGGCAGTTTTCACTGATAAGTGCCAATCAACCAACAACCAACAACTAATCAACTTTAACAACTTTTAATCAACTTTTTTCCAAATACCGTCGACCACCCAATCCACCTATCAATCAAAGACCCTGGGATTGAATCTAAAGAATCATAAAAGCTAATGAAGTGTACAAAAAAGTTGATAGCGGCTGCAAATATTTGTACTAATTAACGATGAAAAAAGTGCAAAAGTTTATCACTGCTTTGATTAATGCGATCTCATTGTGGATTCTATAAGGCGGGTAACTTTATCATTCCATATCAAATAAATCTGCAAGGGTGGCTGGGTGAAAATTTTAATGATTCCACACCGTCCTTGGTATCGATTTGGTAAAATGTTAGTAACTTATTAATTTGAAAATATGTAATATAACTTTATTATGAAAATAATAAAACTCGCCAGTATTCGAAATCCCGTCTTCTTGATATGAGATAAGTGGATATTCCAATAAGGATGATATTATCCAGTGATCAAAAAGTTATTGGTGAAGCAAAACACCTATTTTAAATTATTTTCAACTAGAGATTCTTCATGAAAAACCTCACAAATCATTATCTAAAGTAGTAGTAATAAGTAGCAGTAGTAATAGTAGTATTATTTGGTTGGTTGATGGTAGTGTTGGACGATTACTAAAAGTCAAATTTGCATTTATTGAGAAAAAGAACATAATTTAGAAACAGTGACACAAAATAATAATATTTCTTGTGCAAAAAATAATAAGATTTCTAAGTTACATCATTCTACTCCGCAGTATCGGCGTCGCAGGGAGAAATTAAAAAGAATGGCTAGGAAACGGTCCTTCGCTTTGTTTTTTAATTTTCCGTTCGCTTGCGGCAGGGCTTTTGCAGTTTGCGGTAGATTCCATTTTGAGAAGCAGGGACTTGTTACGACAATAAGAGTCTTGTTAGATGCTTCTTATAGGTACAAGTAGTTAGGTTTTGTTAGCAATAGTGACTGGTTGCCTGACTGTTGAATTCTTTCTGTTGTTTCCATTACTCGTTTGAACGTTCTACGTTATTTTATGTTTTTAAATTGTAACATTTCCTAACATACTTAAAAAATACACAAGAAAAGTCTTGTGTCCTGAACTTAGCAAAGGCTAAGTTCAGGAAAGATGCAGAAATAAAAAAAAAACCAATGGAAAACTATTTTTGTTGGTAAACATGGTCTTGACTTAGTTGTAAAAACTTTCAAATCTTCGAGAGTAAGAAACAATAAAACCAATCGAAATCATTATGTAAGTAAGTAAGTCATTATAGTCTAACACGCTAGCCAACGGCTTAACCAAAACTTGGAACAATCTGAAATCCCTTAAAATTCCAAAGCTAAACTCGGACGGAACATGTAAAGACGAGGAGAATGTTCTCTGTAATGAGATTCCTCCGATGTTATCTGGCTTGACAACGAATCCCAATTTGTGGTCAGTCAATCTTCCAACTAAGATCCAGAGGAATTCAATTTGCTGAGACAAAAGTAATGTCTTTAAGAGAAACGAAAATTATTTTGTAACAACACTTTCGTCCCCAACCGCATGGCACCGCAACTTTTTTATTACAAGTGAGCTTCGTGATGCATAATGATGTAACTATTAATGTTCCCGTGCGATGATTGACAATGTTAACATAAATGATAGAGCTATTTATCACGATACCTCTTAAGAAAAACAAAACCTCATCTTTTTTGTAGGAAAGTTAAATGTTTAAATTACATTAGACGAACCATCCACTAAATTTAATTGATTGTGAACGAACACAAAATTTGTCACTGCTAATTTTCTGTGCCGGAACAAAAACTGCTTTTAAAGAGAGAATTTCAAATTTACGTCACAACATCCCAAATAGCTGGAGGGCTGCATTAAAAATAATACACCCACTTAATTTTATAGTCCCCGAATAACTTCTTAGACGGTTTCACGTTTTTAATCGTCGGCCAGACTTTGCTTTGGAGGTGTCGACGTACACTAATGTCCAATTAATATGCCGTTCCAATCGAAACCTATCTAATTTATCGAGTATCACATTGGAATATATTCTCATTAGTTTGACACTCACTGCCTATTATAAGTTGACCGATCATTAGATGCCGTCTGATAAATGGCGATAGGACCGAATCGAAATGAAGATATTGACCCTATCTATAAATCCTAAAGCTACCGTTGGCACGATAATATGCCAACATTTTTTTTTGTTGTGACTTGCCCGTTTCTTATCGCCCCAAATGCAGTTAAGTTGTTAATGTTTTAAGTGGGTACTGTGAACAAGTGGCGGTTCCTTTCTGATAGGCGTTTTTGTATTAATGGACGGTGTGAAACAAAACGCTAATGGGTCATTAATGATTGTCGTTGCGGCCGTGAACCGAAGACAATGGCCAATAAACTTTGCCCTTGACAAAATACTTAGTCCGTTTCCCTTACCCTTTCCTTTGCGCAGCAAGCTCGAACCATAGAATGGCTCAATAAGACCTATAACAGAAACATAAAATTACTAATAAATTAATCCATGTATCAGACCTCGGCGCCATTACACCTTACGTGGCCTCATAAAAGCGGACACAAAGATATACCTTTCAATCATTAATGATGGTCTTGTAGTAAAATAAAGCAATCGATTTTTACGAGCGAAGGACCTCCAGCCGTTTCGTGTACAGTCGTATATCCATGGGGAGCTAGGATATGTTCCGGACTGTATTTTGGAAAGCGGAAAAGGTCCAAACTAAACACAGCACGAACTGTTTAATACCAAAATTATTGACATAATAAAAAAGAACGCGACTATAATGTATTCAAACTGAGAGGAGTGTTGTTCGGAACGCGATCGACCGATGTTTATGTAAATTCATTCCATCTCCTTATATTGAGATGTTCTGTTTGTTTATACCCGAGTTTTTCGACGTGTGCTCACCGTGTGCCGTAATTAAATGCAGCTTAATTATTTTATTTAGCGATCTTTATGCCTTTTATTTATAATGCAATAAAATTTTATTCGTTTATAAAATCACGAGCAGGAGATTCGTCGGTAAATTTTATTACAATGAGTTTTCAATCGACGTTTTGGTATTTAAAAGCTATAAAAGTGGTAATGTGGACACGACTTGTTACTTTATCGGGTGTACGAGAAATACAAGTCTTGATAATAATCATAGATAATAATTGCATTGTACAAGAAATACCTGTGACGATTATACTACACAAGATTATAGTAACAATGAGTAGAATACTTACTACTAAAGACAATTCGTAACACATTTAAACTTCACAATTACTGTATGGAGCGTGTAAAGTGTAAGCAAATACAAAACAAAATCACAACAAAAAAACACTTGGACCATCAACTTCAAAACTGTACCATCAATCTTTGCCTTAAGGTGATTCGTTTTCCATACAAAAGTTGATGCAGTGCTACAGGAAAACGGTTAGAGGAATATTGTTATAAAACCGATAAATAGTAATATTTTGGTGTATTATTTTCGCAAACTAACAAAAATTTAGGGTCCGAATACGAGAAGTACCATATTTCAGACCCTCAATTTTGATCAATTCTACATTTGTAGTGGTGCAGATTACAGTGTATTTGCTGAGCGTGTAGAGGTGTCAATGTTAGTTTCTGTGCGTGATAGTTTTTTTTTCTCTAAAGGCTTTGACTACTTGACAAGTGTAATAGAATGTCAGTGACAATTTATAAAGAGATTTTGTATGAAGAGAATAAATATAAATAAAAAACTAAAAATACTACAATCTGAGAAAAGGAATATTGGAAAAATATTTTTGTAATAACGCATATTATTTAAACATTTTTAAATAATGGGTAAGTACCGTGTTATAAAAGAGGACATATATTATAATAAAAAATCAATACATAAAATGAAATGGCTGTATGGGTATAGTTCCCTTTGCCTTACCCTTCGGGGAAAATCAAACCAAAAAAAAAGTTGTTGCATTTGCCGGCCTAAATAGTAGTCATTTATAATTAATTGTTTTTCCATCCAACATACAGATTTATTTATATTCTCTTTGCCGCGGACTTTTTGGTGGGACCGGGAACGGGAAGGTTGCTTTCTTCATTGAATAATCTAAATAATCAATACGAAGTATTGTTTTGTGGTTATGATCACATTAAGTTAGTCGGAAAACATTCCCGATAGTATTATTAAATCGGAATATTCAATAAACAAAGTGTACCTATCTATTTTCGCTTTGCGCCAACAAGCCGCTTACTTCGTTTGGGGTTCGGAGTAGGAGTCTGCTCCGAGGGTGGGGGCTTAGGTTTCATCATTTCATTAATCATCATCAAGAAAAAAAAACACAAGACATGGCTGTATGGGCATAGTTCCCTTTGCCTTGCCCTTTGGGAAAAAAAAAGATAAATTTTGAAATTCTTATGTAAGTATAATAAACAAATATCACAGACATCATGACAGATCTAAAACTAACGAAAATCTTTTTTCTTTTTTCTATTTGACTTATTTATGAATTTTAATCAAGAAAACGTGATAATAAGTTCGACAGCAACCAGTTCAGGTCCCCGAAACAGCCCATTTCAGGCCACGTATATATGGAAATACTACTTCAATACGTCCCAACCTCGTCTTTTTTTAACGTCCTCGTTAAAAAAAGACGTCCTAACCTGAACTAACTAACCTAACAATAAACACCACGCGTAAATATAAGTCCAGAAATGCGCTGCAAGTCGTCTGGACTGGGCGCGAAAACAACATAGAATTCGATTAGCTGCTAAGTGTCCCGCATGCTATCACCAGCTGTCACTGACATACGTATGAAGTCCCGCGGATTTTATTGGAACTAAATGACAAGTCATAATAATTATAGGCGGATACTGCGACATCAGCGCCGTGCTTGCGGGACGTCCTGAAGCGCTATTACATCTTTCAAACGCGATGCGACAAAGTTTGAACCGACGCAATTTAGGAAAAATCTACCTTATTATTACTGTACTGTGATCGTTATTTGTAAAATCATACAATACATATACACAATTCTTTATACACAATATAATTATTATGACATATTGTGGACTTTTCGGTAGACCTACAAAAAAGGAACAATTCAACCATACGTTGTTTTGTTATATCTCAATGGGCTCAGGCAGCGTTTTCGCCGAAAGCTCCAAGTCGGCTATATTTGTAACGATAATTATGTTTGACATTCATCATCATTTTTGAACCATTTTATACAAAAAAAATACTTGTATAAATTATATACCCTAAAGCACGCCCATGAATCACTCTACTCATTGGTGAAAACCGTATGAAAATCCGTTCAGTAGTTTTTTAGTTAGCCGCATGTTCACTGATGCGATTAATGCCTGTTAGAATTTTACAAAATAAAAAATACGGAAATTACGGAAGGTACTTTAGTGCAAAGTACATTATTGTATAATTATAATATTATTGATAAAAGTGATACTTTTTGAAAATTCCGTAACAAATAGACGGGTTCGCCAAATTCAATTGTAAAAAAAAATACAAAAAGTAAAAACAATCAAAACATGCACTTGGGTGTGAACCGTGAACCTTAAGAATGGCGGCGACTGCTTTACCAAATGCGCCATTTAGAAGTTAGAAGTAGACTTCAAATTATGCATCTCTTTTAATAGCTAACCTAGTTTGCATGTGTGTGTGACAGCTTCGTGTTTGTACACAAATTGAAATGACACCAACTTTTGATGCAATGTTTCAATATGATATCTTCAGTAAATACTTCAAAATTGTAGCTTAACTTAAAGATAATGTATGTAAGATTTCGCCACCTAACATTTCACTGGGTCAGCACTCAACACTAAACGAATAAATGGAAAAAAATACGAAAACTGCAGAAGTAACGCCATCTACTGACGCAGCGTTACCTAGCTGACTAAAACGCATCACCTTAAAGCGCAATAATAGAGACAAATGAGACAAGGTCTATGCGTCTTTCTGGGTTATTAGGACCACACTACGGAATGAAAAAAAAATACATCTTTATTCGTCAACAATAGAATTCGCTACTGTTCCTACGCATAATAACAAAAGCTATAGAGAATCAGTAAATGCAACTGGCAATTGTTTTACCCAGTGGGATCCGATGTTCGTGGAACGTCGTAAAAAGGCGTACGAATGCTTCGTCCTGTGTAATAAGTTTTTACGTCCTTTCTGACGCAAGGATAAGCAACTTTTCTTTTACATTGGAACTGTTTTAACACGATCCCGCTCCGAGTTTGGCTTGAAAACTGTCGTTTTGTTCTCTCCCAATGTAGTTTGAATAAGCAAATGTTTTTATTTTATTAGACTATTTTCTACGGAAATTATTTCGAACAAAATATCTTTGCAAGTGTATTCGAATAGCGTTAGTTTTGCCTTATGAACTACTTATTAAATTTTAGTGCAATTGAACTTAACATATTCAATTATTTGATTTGCAAGAATGTGTTTGAATTGTTATTAATTGGATAAAATATACCTTATGTATTTATAACATTTTGATACTTTGTGTTATATAATCATTAAGATGGATATACGAAATATAAAAAAATAAATATTCCCATGAAAGCATCAAACGAAAGACGATTAATATAAGCCTCATCGCCACACAGCATGTCTCCAAAGCATCTGCATCTTGTCACCTTAATAGGATTAATTTGAACAACTTAAAAATACCGAATATCAAAATTTGACGTCAAAATCCGTCACATACTACAATCATTTTTTATATTGTATTGTGACCCGGAGGAATTTGGAGGTGTTCGTAAGGGTCTTATCTTCTCTACGATCTTATCTACATACATCTATGGACAGACCGACCACACAGTAATTGTCTACCGTTTCCACTTAGAACAAATTGAGGGAATTTGTAAAAAGACCCTTTATTGTTTTGGTAATTTTTCTAAGAGTTAAAGAAGCGTGGCAAGTAAGTTAATGCTGACTTAAATTGATTGTCTTATTATCTTACTATTCTTTAAAATAATATGTTTATAAAATTGACATTCACATTTCATTATAAAATTTTCATAAAATGGGTTATTAAGTTATTACTTTAATTTTATATAACAATATTCTGACTCATTTTGATGCATCGGAGCAAACTTCTACATTAACATTTTAAACCTCTTCAATTTTATTATCATCTACTAGTTAGTTTTCAAGTTCCTAATACTGCTCTGTGGAAGGTGCGCTGTTAAGCAAGTGAGCACCTTATTCGATCGACTTCATGGCATAGTCAACTTCATTTTCTACATCCGAAGCATTTAGACCAAAAATGTCTCCATTACCATCTGATTGACCCACATAACTAAACCTTGCCTTGCCACGTGAAGATCGTATTAGTTTGTAGCACACAATTTACGGAGCAATACGACGGTGGCAGAGTGCTTGTGATTAAACAATAAATCCTTAGAACAGCGTGCCGCCACCTTGCCTTGGAAGAATACCTTGTGTAAGGTCACTTTATTAAATTGCTATTGGGATGTGGAAGGGTTTATACAAGCTGTTAGTGGTTGCAATTCTACGTTTGTCTCGCAAATCAGGGGGGGTTAAAATGAACCAATTCATCCAAGAAAGCAATATTGCTATTTGACATTTGTTTGCATTGCGCACTTTCTTTTATATGGTCTGTATTGCTTCAAGGGCCCTGTCTCACTACGATGCAATGGTTTCGCAACTATGTGAACTATGTGTCCCTTTATTACAACTGCATTTTTTTTGGTGACGCATCCGTGATGGCACGACCAAGGTGTCCTAGTGGGATTGCATCTTATAGTGAGCAGTGTCTATTGCTTGATAACTTAAGACGACATTCGGGACTCTACGACGTTTTGTGAATCAGTTTATTTGCAATTGAAACAAATAAGACAGTGTACAGATTAGAAGGTTTACTAGTTTCTTATGAGTATTACTTTATTCATTGAGAATTAATTGAAGGTATTCCAGACGCGTAGATACATGCAACATGAAAAAAATATAACTATAATCTCTTGCTCTATTATTTTACAGCACTGCAAGAAATCATAATGAATTCTATTGAAACAACGCACGCGTGCTTGATGTTTTTCAATAAAAGAAAGTTTACAAAACAGACTGTAAAACTGTTTCTAAGTATTTGTCACATTTGTCGCTTCGTGGGGTGCACTTGTTTCCATTTTGCTATTTATCTATTATCTCTTTGTTCGAAAGCAAAAAATAAAACCCTGCGGGGCACCATCCGTCGCGTGCCGAAATATAAAATTCTACACAAACGCACGTAAAAACCATTCAATACATTGAATCAGAAACAATTGGACATTTCAACAAACAATACACGAACTATTCGGCGCATGAAATCTAATTACAAAATGGCCCCTACCACTTGTGACTTTGTACAGAAAGGCATATTTTTTTGTTCTTGAAAACGAGTCATAATTAATTAATGGTCATGGAGCGTATCGGACACATAGCAGGGGCAAATGGGACGGATGCCCACATTCCATTGTCGTGTAACTTACGCACATCGTTCATCACGTTGACAAGCGTTAATCCAGTTTCCGGGGGTAGTACCATTGTTTATGACAACTCAAACTCGAATGAAACTCGCAAACATGTTTTTTGTAACCGTTGAAACTATGGTTGTATTGTTAGAGTATGATCTCTAAAAACTCTTATATACGTTAACACCTATTTAGTGCTATTTCCCAAAAAAAATAGAAAAGAATTTCAAATAGCCAAATGTTAAGCTTTATTTTGAAATAATAAAAACTATAAAACGCAGAATAATAGAACATCCTACATGATAACGTTGGTACTGTCTTCAGTACGCCATCTCCAAATTCACTCACACATTTCTCACAATCGATTAAAAAAGAAGCTAGTATTAGGGGTTGATGTTCAAAAACTCCCCGCGCCCCTGAATCTCGATGACAAATCGTTGCGTAAATGATAGTGTTCGTTCGTTCGTGCGCTCGTCGAGTGTTTTTGTTGTTTGATGTATGTCTACGCTTTGTGCACCGTCCCCGGCCATTGTTTGACGGGAGGCCAGAATTGCACGCTTTTTGCGGCGACGCTTCATTGGCCAGTCGTCAAGTTTCGAAAATGGAATTTTAGAATTTTTAGTTTCGACGGCGATTGTCAACTGTCGGTAGATAGTCAGAAAAACATTTGCTCTTTTTTTGTCGTTTTTCTAGGTAGAGTGGTCTTATTAATTGCTTTATGAAACTGCCTTTGCCATTGTTCGGGCAAAAATCCCGGAGATCACGTACATTATCCTTAGAAATCCTTTATCTTGAATATGGGCATATATCTTATTCTAACAACAAGTTAAAGATGTAATCAACACGCAAGCTTTCCCTCGAATGATTTATCTCTACTCGGAAGTCAAACATTTTACATGAACACCTAAAAAGGCCTAAAAACGAAATTATAAGACCGTATCTGTATGTCCATTTAAACCCTTTTACGGTGTAGGTACAATCAGATAAACAGCACCTGGCATAAGATTAAACTGTTGGGAGGGCCCAACATGCGGAGGTCCGATGACATGGACTAAATTATATAATTAATCATTATTTAGTCCGAAACCCTCAAGACAACGAACGTAATGATGGGTGCCCGAGGGGCCTTTGTATGGCCATACGTTTCCTGTTCCTATCCGTGACTATTAATCAATAAACCAAAATAATAGAGGGTTACTTTTTTATGTTATAGAAAGGCTGGGTGCGGCTGTTGTGGCAGGTAAGAAAGAGTTATTCCAAAGATTTGATTCGAACCTTCAATCATTTTGTCACCACACTCATTTCAAATTGAAAAGCGAAGAACATTTCACATCCGCAACATAGGTACAATACCGGGTGATTTCTCAAGACATTTGTTATTACGCATGAATGTGACACTTGAATCCCTTTTTAACGGAGAAAAAATTAAAAAAACTCAAGGGCGCTGTTCAGATTTCAATTACGAACCATACGTATCCACGGGATCGTGTTTTGCTTTCATTCATTTCAACCGAAATAATCTCTACCGCAAACAGCGCGTATACAGTCGACTTGTCAAATATAATACGCCTTTTGTACACCAAAAATCGATTATGGCCTTTTTGTTATCAAAATTAAGGTTCGAAATTCTCGGGTTTCACAATAGTTTCGATGTTTATCACGACCAGGTGCGATGGGACCTTAAATGTGTTTTAATTGAGTGACGAATATTGTTGCCCAACTTACAAGAAAGATGAAGTTTTGGGTTTATTTATTTTATAAGATTAGATGGTCTTAAGTCTCAGGCAAAGAGTGTTGGGTTGAAATCCTTTGGGTTAAAAAAATAATAGCGATAAAGCTTTAATATTTGAATATAAATTAAATTGTGTCGCATTAAAATAATAAAGTCATTACGGATTATAATAAACCTCAAATTATTTTGCTTCAAAAGTATATAAGTTATAAAAGTTAGTTACAAAAATTCTAATATTTGACGCCGTTAATACTAACTACCACATGTTCTATAAAATACAATAACGAAATATTTCATAAGTGAAAAATAAATGTTATTCTGTTAATATAAACCTATTGGAATTTGTAAATAAAACAATTTCGGACCTTTAATATTTTACACAAAGAAACCTCAAAATCCACATTTTATGAAAAGGCTAAAAACACGAACGTCTGAATTGTTCGTGAACAAACCGCGAATGGTTTTGGCTGTGAATTTACAACAATAATTTATTTATTTTATTCGTTTTGATTCGTAATAACAACAATTCATATTTCGTTATCGTTTGTTATAAAAGTTTTTTACACCTAAAGTCATTCAATTGAACGCATGAACGCCCAATTATTTTTTTCATGTAGGTAAGTAATATACCCAATTATAAAATCCTGAAAATCGGAATTCGGAATATTGGAAGCCGTATTAATTATCAACATACATACATAATCCACATCCGTAATCGTTGGTGAGATGGGCAGAGGAAATAATCAAAGGCAACTGCCACTGTTGATATGAAGACTTATATTATATAGGTGCTAATTCCTGCAGACGCCATCTACGAGTAATTTTATTTTAAGTTATATCTGTCATTTTCTTATCCGTTGAAAAAGAAAGGGATGGGTAATCGACAGGCATAAAATTTATGGAAAACACGTAAATTATAAGCAGAAATCTAAAACAACCGTCCAAAAAGTTTACATCGGCCAATAACCCAACAGAATTAAGTACGACAAACGGATAACAAACCAGCGAGATGCCTATTTTATTCGCGCGAGTTATTCAATCATTTTAAAATTAACTTGTTGACAATCATCCGTCCCGTTCCTTTTTGGCGGATAAGAAAATGACGGGTATAACTTAAAATAAAATTAGGAGGTGTCTGCAGGAATCGGAGCCATAATGAACCTAAAGGTGACAGGCGATCAGCTTATCGCCCGTAACGATTTGAAGATTAAAATGATCAGTTTAAGAATCGAACGTTATCTGCACGAGGAACACAATCAGGCTTAGAAACCAATAATCGGCTGGTATACCAATATTGTAACACAACTGCATGTCGACATGCGGCCGGCAACGAAGCGGCCTCTGCCCGACAAAGCTACACCAATTTGCAGATTAGCTGATGCGTAAACTGTTGCATTAGCCATACATTCAACGGTGAGTCCGGCAATTACGGCCGTAAGCCGATACCGACCCGCCCGCAATGTGTACGCACCTTTACTTTGTTTTATTTTTTCACAAAGGTTATGTTTAAGCAGGCAGCGGCTTGGGAGTTAAAATGTATAAATTATTTTTGTAAGAAAGTGATTATATATAAGATATTACTTATTATATTTTTATTTTTAAATTTTTATTTCATTTATAAAATGACTGCAGTAAATAGCACAGTGTCGTGTTTTATTGTGCAAATTGTTTATAAGTAAATTGTATTGTTCATTTTGTTTATTACTAAATAAAAAAGGGTTAATTTTTTACAACCAGCGTGTTTTTATAGAAACAAAATTATTACAATTAAATTCATTTCATTTTTTTTCCAGTAAAATATTTATTATGGATCCAAATTGTAAGCAAATACTAAGTTGAGAGATTTCAAATCTAACGGTGTAAACGCGTAATTATGTACACGAACATAATATTTTTCTTGAATAGAAGTCTATGAATCCCAAAACCAACTACCTATTTATGCTCGATTTTCTCCAAAGTTTTTAGAAATACATTATTTTTATTAAAAAAAAATTAATATTAACGAGACTGATGGTTAAGAATAGGTTATTTACTTCACGAAGTTTAGAATAGTAACTTTATTAAGTACCTCTATTTCCCTGCCTTGAACATTGTAACGCGTTTAAGAACAGGATCAGACGAGACTATTATTTATTGTTGAACTGCGAATCCTTAGCCTTAGAAGTTTACCAAGACTACTAAGACTACTAACCCTCTGACAAAGGACCAGCAATAAAATTATACAAGACAAACTTGTTTGAAACAACAGTAATGGCAATATAAATTCTGATCCGCTTAAACTGTCCACACAATTAAGCTTCGAATATCTTTATTGCGACCAAAAACAAAGATTTGGTGACCTCAACGACCCAAAAGCGACCGCTGGGTTTAACTTTAAGTTTTAAAACTTAAGCATGATGTACACAGATCCGGGAAAGTCGGTCAAGCGGGCCGCGGCGTGTTATTTTATTTTCAGTTTCATACAAAATTCCCGCATATCCCGTAGTCTTGCTTTTCAGGTTCTGTGTGCAACCAGCATTAAAGTGACACCCATTTGTCTGTCTGCCAGTTGGAGGTCACAAAGAAAGGACCCTCCTAATCCCTTTGGTGAGGAAAGTGGGAACAGATGTGGTAGAAGGTAAAAATTACTACCCATAAAGTGCCATTGGTACACGTTTGTGGTTTGCGGAGGACAAGGGTCAAGGTATGGTTGGAGTCTTGAAATAAGTACTTATTTCAAATAATACTGTCGTCAATATAGCAGTTTTTAAATTACGACCTAATAAAGATTGGTTCTTTTTTATATTGCCAGAAAATAGTATCTAGCCTGGCTTTGTGTACCTAACAAGATAATTATATTTTTAAGACCTACGCCTCTTGTAAAATAAATATAATTTAATTGTCCTATAATCCCTAAGCTGTTTCTCAAAAATGTAATACCTAAAACTTTTCATAATTAAAGGGATTTATTAAAAGAGATTCTGAACTATTAAAAATGCGTTGAAATGTGAAGTTGAATAAAGTTTTATGCCATTTAGATGAATATAAATTCTATTAGACAAATTGAAAACCGTCACGATAATAATATTTCAACTTTTGCTAATAGCGAGGGACATTTCTGAATTCTTTAATATTCGGTCGCAGTGATATTTCACAGATCAAAGCATTTCTATTTCTGCTCAGATCTTGACTTCACTTTGACTAAGCCCGGGTAAGGCCAGCCACCGTAATTCCTCAGTAATTTCCCGTTACTCTAATCTTGCCTTGAAGGTTTGCAGAGGAAAATTCACCGCAGTAGAGGCTCTTTTAATCCACTCCGTACTATTTCCTACTTAATGATATTAAAACAAGAATTACAAGAAAACAACTCGTTTCAATCTCTTAAAGATTTTCACGATCTTTTAAGACTAATCAATTTGAAAACAGTCAAGTGTTTTTGTCGAACAAAAACCAACAATCGGAAATAGAGAAGAAATGTTGAAATTGTTGGAAACAATGTCAAATCGTCAGCTTACGTCGCAAAAACTGAACATTTTAATACCAACACTCTAAAGGAATATTTTTCTGCTTCTAGCGACAAACTTTGAAGGAAAATGGCTATTATTTTGATAGACTTAACGACAAAGATGTTGTTGGGCCGGTGACAGGAGTGGCAACTAACTTTGAGGAATAAATCACGAGGCAGAAGGATAAAAACGAGAGTGTGCGTTCGGGTAGAAAATTTATTTCTTTCTTCCACATTTCACTGGTTCTTGTAAAACTTTTAATTATTTGCCGGATGCGGTCCGACGCCGCTCGGTTTGAGATCAATGCTCTGTTTCTATTTTTGACTCATTAATTTTTGAGCTTCACGGCAAAAATACAATAGTATTCAAAGATTTTATTTTTTAAGGATTAAAAGGGAATGCGCTTTTGTCTTTGGAACGTCAAATTGGAATCCGTCTTTATATAACTTGTTATGATTCGCAATGTTTATAAATAGTTTTATAAATAGTCCTTAAAATTATACCTAAAAAGAGGCTAGTCACTAGTTCGGAAAACTAGTTATTTCAATATACACCTTATTACACAGTACAATCATTTGGTTACATAATAATTATAAGTGGAACTTAGCATTCATATTAGAATAAATTAACGATCTTAAAAAATATTTTAAATCTTCACAATCATTTGAAATAGTAGTCGTTATTTTTTCGAAAATTATAAAATTCCTCACCTAAATCACCGCAAGAAACCCTAGCACGTTTAACTTTATAAATCAAAACAGTATCCAAACAGCCACTTTTACAAGTAAAGTCAAGTTTCTCTATTTCTCCGCCGTAGAGAGTTGTATGGCCGTGTATAGAATAAATAACGGCCACAGATAGGAGATAAAGCTAGCTAGGGTCATTACGCCAGTATAGACGTCTCCATCGCCTCCCAGAGTGCGTAGGCATTATGTTGCTATCACTATGATAGCCTTAAGGCAGCGACTCCAATATGCGGTCGATAAGTAACAGAAATAAACAAGTCCCTAATAGTGCTCTTAGGGAGTTTTAATTGATAGTCCGATTTTTAGTGTGAGAAGATTGAACAACTTTATTTAATGTCCGGTTTCTTGTGTACCTTGTGGTGAAGGTACCTATTGTGAAATTTCCGTAAATACATTAATAAAATACACTAGTGGACAATAAAATTGGCTCAAGTTGTGTTGCTGGGGGTTCGGGAGAATAACTATCTAAAAAAGTGATTGATTATACGCCGTAAGCTATACATGGACACACATGTTACAATACACATGTAAAAATATTACATATAATCATTTTAATACAGAGTATTCATCTCATGACAACATTATGAACGACCTCCGCGGTCTAGTGGTTGACCGTTGGGCTCACGATCCGGAGGCCCCGGGTTCGAATCCCGGTGGGAACATATAACAAAAAACACTCTTACGGCTCTGATTTGGTAAGGACATTGCAGGCTGATCACCCGTTTGCCCGAAAGTTAGATGATCCGTGCTTCGGAAGGCACGTTAAGCCGTTGGCCCCGGTTACTACTTACTGACGTAAGTACGTAGTCGTTACATGAGTCACGTCAGTGGCCATTGGCTGATCAATAATAACCCTGACAGCTGGATTGATTAGGTTGGTAATCTACCTCATAGCCCACACGATAGAAGAAGAAGAAGGTGATAATATTTTTAAAGATCCTAGTTTGAAAGCTTATCTACAAAAGTCATGCGTGATTAGAAATCAAACTTATTTAGTAGCCTACTATCATTCTGGCCTTATTCTAAAAGATCAAACTGCAGTTAGATTTTGATTTGACTTCACATTGTATTTTTATGATATTAACCTGTGTTACACCCCGGACACTTCACACAAAACACTTTGTTTTACACAGACACTACACATTAACGTTACCGTACACACGCGCCTGTGTGTGTGACGTCTGCCACCATACGACTGAAGACTAAACTATGTCCGAGGGGGGTGAGGTAAACCTACCTCAACCGCTGGTGGGGAGCGGAGAGTTGCCGTTCTATACGTAGTATATTATTCCGTATTGGGTCGTGTACTAGGTTCAAGATAAATTATTAAATTCTGATTACTAAATAAAGACACATCTAAAAGTAACGAAAAACGTTTTCTTTTTTCAATTTTACTCATTTTTGAATTTTAAACAAGAAAAACGTAATAATAAGTCCGACAATTTATCACGTTTTTCTATGACGTCACAAAGTGCTTTTTCAAACAAATTCTATAGTAATTTCGTGTTTTGACGTTTAGTAAAAAGTAACTGATTTGACTAGTTGGAAACTAGCCTATTCTACGCCTGTGTACAATAAAACCAAATACAAATTCAAATAAAATTATTGTTGGACGTACCTTTATTGTAGCTGTAGAATTTCTCCACAAAACCTTAAAAGCGCAAATAAAATCCGCAATAATATTATTAGTTCCATTCCCAACTTGGTTTATGTTTAATGCATATTGCCGATATTGTGAAAATATAGACCGACTCTGTGATAACGGAACAATTCGTTCCTTTAGAGCGTGGGTTGCGATATCGTTTGATAAAGTTATGTAGGCACTCAGTCGAATAGCTTTAGAGAGAAGTTGTTTTCAGTCATCATCACTAATTTAAGAGCCACGCTCTTGTAGGTGCAGCATTTTCCATGCTATTTTTTTAGAGAAATATAGGGGAAACCACTGTTCCCTCTTGCCTTCCGCCCCGCAGTACTCTGACTGACGCGAGTGTGCTGGCGCCCAGAATTGTCTATTTCAATGCCGTATTAGGACTCCTGTCCTCCGCCTCTGAGTAGTACTAACAGTTACTGCTTCCTTCTGACAGGATCCAGGTTAGAGTCCCTGTGACTCGCCTCATCCGTCCTGCATTGCCATACCGATGGCTCCCATCTCCGCGTTTTCAGTATAGTATTAATAAATTTGATGACTGCGTCAAAACCCTTTTATTTAAGTTTTCAGTTACTCGAAAGGCACCGATTGAACTTCAAGTCTACTACTGGAAACAGATCATCCATTTCTGATGTGAAACTATTATCAGACCGTCACTTTTTACTCTTCTTCTATCGTGTGGGTGTGGGTGTGAGTGAGGTGGATGACCAACTTCACCAACCCTGATGTCAGGGTTACTACTGAGGCGCCAAAGGCACCTGACTCATCTATCAGCTAAATGCCCTTCGAAGGACAGATGATGTTAATTTCGGACAATGAGGTGATCAGCCTGTAATGTCTTAACCAAACTAGGGATTACAAAGTGATTTTTGTGATATGTCCCCACAGGGATTTGAACCCGGGGCCTTCTGATCGAGAGACCAACGCTCAACCACTGGACCACGGAAGTCGATACTACTAAGAGATGATCCATGATACATGACACCTGAGACTGAGATGATTGAACTCATTGACAAACGAGCTTCTTGGTATAAACTCACTCCACAGCACATTGACACTACGGTATGTCCAACTCTTCAAAGGTCAAAAAAGTTGTTAAGAAATGTTTGACTTGCGACCAGCACCTTATGTTTGTTCAATATAAAATGCTTGGTATGTTTGTACACTGTGACTGATGCGGTGCCAACTAATGGATCGATAGCCAACGAAACTTATCCGTCTTTCAGGCCGTTTTTATTTCCTTCACATGTAAGTATTTCGTAATTGGGTAGCCTAAAGAAATACAAGCTTTGATTTACTACCACTGCAGCACGAAAAATATTATATAGACAAAGAATTGTTAGTTTCTGAATATATATTCTGTTTTCGAGACTGAAAAGAGAATCAGGCCAATTATCTTATGCCTACAAACACTATTTTCTGACTTTCTATTTCACCGGCACATGGTTATCAACTGATATGTTTTCGCATTCATGTATAGGTCATAAGTTTATGACATAAACATTATTATAATTTATAACATGCTTAAAGCTATGTGTGTGGCCTACCGAAACACCCGCGATTTCGGAATTTGAAAGCATCGGAAAATACGATTAAAAATCCAAAAGACTGTAGGAGGTCGTAATGTAATCATTAGTTACATATCTAGCCAATTACCCACTTTATATGGGACTATTAATCTTCTTTACAGAACTCCATACTCCATGTCGTCGAAAACACGCAACAAGCTTTACAGGAATTAGTAAACTTTTAACAAGCCGCCCTGTCAATCAGGACGAATGTTGTTACCAACGGACGTGCGCTAAAAAGATAATATTTGGACCTGTTTTAAATTCATGTTTTTGTTATTCAATGGAATATGCAGATCTGAAGCAGTACAGTGGGATTTCAACGGTGCATTCAGAGGTGGGGAGGAATTTGCATTTGAAAAAAGAATTGAGTTCAAAAAAATGGAATGTAGGAGATAGGTCTTTCAAAGAACTTTTGTTTATTAAAAAACAACCTATTCTTCTTAGCAGATTTTCCTATTACACATGTCTAATGAACACTATTAACACGAGTACGAAGTCCAAAATAGATTAACGTATTTAATAAAGATTTTTGGTGGGCTTTATACCAATTCATTACTATTTATTGTATTTTTTAAAATACGACATTACTGACCGTACTACCGCTAACGATTTCGTACCGCTTCTGTATACATTTATTAAATTATATAAAAAAAGCACTACAATAAATAATAATATGATAATAAAGTCTTACATTCCGTCGTAAGGAGAGCCAAATGATCGAAATACAACTTGTGCTACTCGTTAACGTGATATCAAGATATTATTTATTATGAATTCATTTACATTAATAAATCCGTAAAGAAATAAATATTATGCTTAAAAAACTTTAATATATTCAGTTCGTATTATTATTTGTTTTAAGTCAGTATTAAATGAATAGAAAAAGTTAAGTCATAAGTTTATGACGGTTGTGTCTAGATATAAATGTACCTATTAACTGAGAAAATGGCTTCAGTTTGCGTAATTATTATAATAGCTACTCAAATAATTATAAATATCTCGATTAAAAAGTAAACAAAAATACAGCACTTAGAGTCTTCGTTTAATCTTTAGGTATTAGACTCATTAATATTAATTCAAGCTTCTCCAGTAGGGCTTGTCGGCTCTACCACGACAGAATAAATTCCCAGTAGCTTTTGTTCTTGTCTAAATATTTTTTAAATGTTTTGCCAAACGTATATTGAGCTGTCAAAGCACTCCTCAGATAAGCACAAAGCGTGTAATTATTTCTGTGAATGTTCAACTCGGTAGAAAGTATAAAATTATATAGCAGTAACCCAACCCAATGGCAACGCATTTGTTGTGCTCGATTTTTCACACGATAACGAATATTTTCCGTCATGAATTAATTTTTTCATTGTTTTTGAAAGAACTTCATTAATGTAACAAAAGTAAATATTTAAAAAAAGTAGTCATTTAATGCCGACCCAATGTCTATTTCACAAAATAAAAATATTTCGTACAGTTTAAAATATGTCCATCTAAAACGGGCGCGGTTTGCTTTTTCAATAAACAGAGGAGATTGCATGCATTAATTTTCGGGGGACACTGTACGGTTAAAATAACAGCCAGTGAAAACATGACCTGAAATTCAACCCAAAAACTGAAAATAAACTTGATGACACAGTGCTTTTTAAATTTAACAGAGTTAAAGATTAACTTGATCTAAAACTTGCTTCTTCAATTGTAACACTTGGTACGTAGAGTTATGATATAGAAAATATTATTTATTGTAATATTTTACTTCAGAAACCATACAAGGCTTCTGAAGTATAGATGTTGTTTTTAAAGGACGAATTTATCCTCAGATTTTCTTAGAAAGGATAAACTGTCATGGCTGTTCTCCACGCTCAATTGTTAAACTTGTTTATACAACTTTGATCACACTTGGAACAACAATCCTTTGTTGACAGTTTTCTTTCGAGAACCCGTGACAAACTCAAAGGATTCGCTACGAAGCGTGTCCACTTGAGATGAGGACATCTGTTATATTAAATTAAATGTCTTCCCTTCCTTTGGCGAAGTTAAAAATAGCTCGCTATTCGTACAACTTACCACAAAGGTGTTCCAGCATTCAATTCTATTTATAAAACGAGCAATAAGTAATAATACTGATGCAAGAAAAAAAAAACTTAATTAAAGAGACCTGATCCAATTAAACGTAAGTACCCTAGATGTTGTAACATTCAAGATTCAACCAATTACACAAAGTAAACGGCGACCCAACGTTTGAATGGAAATTAAAATCTAATTAAGGAAAATTCAACCTTTCCCCTTTAGCGTAAACCTTCATGATGTCGCAAAACATACCATTTTACGACGAACAAGCAATAGGGTTACGAACAGACTCAAAACGACGATGTGGTGTAACTCAACCAAACAATTATGATGTCTCATGGCAAACCAAATGAAATTTTGCACAATGAAAATAATGTTGCTATTTAAGGTGTTCAACAAACCGTGAATGAAAATAATAGGTGCTCCCAAGCAAAGGAGAGCGCGAATGATATTATAGTAATTAAGAGCAAACTACCAGAAAATTTTGTCGCAGAACAATGTTTTGCGACGACAATGCCGTTAAATAAAGAAGCTTCCAGTCTGCGACGAAAAGACGGCTGTACTATTAGGCAAATAAAACTGTTCATTAAATTTGTAATTTATGCGTTCGCGGCTTGTATTCATTGCGTTATAAATTTGCCTCGTTCGCAAATTGCCAGTCTGTTCGAGACAATTTAACGAAATGTTGGTTCCGATTTTATAGGCCTAAGAAGTGAGGTGTCTGAATGCTTGTTCAAGGAGTGTGACAGCAAACAATGTTTTACGGCATATGACTACGTTAACAGGTGTGTTTATTCAATTTTAATCTAAAAAAAAGATGACTTATGCTTTAGTCGTCTGTCCGTCCACACATCGTAATTTATTACCGCCTTCCTTGTTTCCAGGTAGATTTAAGATGACACCATGTTACACGAAGAAAGTCGTCCAATTCAAACAAAGGAGGTTGACGTCGAGCAAATAAAAAGGTCAGTCGCAACGTCTCATTCCACGATATGACCCATTTTTACGTCATAAAATTATTCCCATCTCCCATCACTTTGGTCGTAAAGTTTGTTATCATTGTCTAATATTTGGGCATTTTATTACTGGCCGAGTTTACGTCGAGATGAATGCTGAGGCTGGAGTTTTAATTTAAGAATGCCTTTAAAGAACAGTCGGTGTCGTAACCGTAACGTTGAAGTGTCAGAGATGCGGTTATGACAAAGGAAAATTAATGATCGTCTTTATGTCTGAAGGAGACATTGAATTTCCGTCTAAAAATGGTGAAGGGTTTACTCATTGTTCGCGATGAAATGCAAACTTGCTGTTGTAATTCAGAATTTCTGGCATTTCTTTTTTCTGAAAATGAAGCAACATTTTGAATTGCTCCTACTTTCATGTTTACATTAGTGTTCATATAGACGGAATAGGTGTAATAAACAAGAACAGTAACAGTTACAGAATCTTCTTATATTCTCTACTAACCTTTTTCTTGTTCCTCTACCACGCGATCATGGATGTTTTTTTTTTCTACTCTTCTACTTAGAATAGAATAGAAATCATTTATTTTACATAATTATAAGTATTGGTATAACAGTAGGAGTGAACACAGTAATTACAAACTTATTTCTAAAAAGGGACGTCAGCTCAGCTCAAATATGTTGTGACACTCCGACATTGAGGGAGTGCCACAACGCTGATTTTCAGCTGTGCCCCAAAAAACACTAAAAAATAAAATATAAATGCTTAAATCTAGATAATCAAAACAAATTAAAATTAATGAGCTGTGTTAATAAAGTGTGCATGTAGAGGGTGTTTGAATTGCGTGTGTTTGTTAGGATGTGTGTGCGTATGTTCGTTAAGAGGGTGTGTAATAATGCGTGTGTGTATGTCAGTATGTGAGACATAATGGCCCGGATACTTACACTATTCTTTTGTTTAATTTTATAATAATAAGATATATTTTTCGACACACTGCGATCCAAAACGGGTATCACTGATGTAGGGAAAAAGTCCGCCAAACTGAAGTGGGACTGGGCCGGACACGTTTGTCGGATGCATCCGGAGCGGTGGGCACGAGTCGTTACTCACTGGATACCTCAGGGCGGGCTTAGAAGTCGAGGCAGACCGCGTAAAAGATGGTGTGACGACCTCAATGCTTATCGCAAGGATTGGCCGGAGATCGCACAAAGTCGAGAGGAGTGGAAAAATCAAGGGGAGGCCTTTGCCAGGCAGTGGGATCGTATAGGCTAAATAAGATAAGATAAGATATATTTTTATTTATTTTTTGACAGTAAGTTCACAAAGTGCAAGGTAACAGATCACACAAAAAATAAACCAGCTGATTGAAATATTTGTTAACTATCAAAATGGTACTAAAAGTGATAAATCCAAAATGAAGGAACTAAATCTTTTGAATTTGAATTACGGTAGTCGACTAAATGAAATATTTGATCGATAATATAAGTGTCTTACCACGATTAACTTCTAGGATGATTTTGAGGAACATAGAAGACTTCTAAAACACTTTTAACCTAGTTCCACACGAGTCTGCAATTCGCTCTGACCTACCTACTCGATTGCGCTGTGAGATCTGATTTATTCCTCTTTCAAGGATCGTAAGCAAATGGTACAGGTTTATAAATTGAAATTCGCTGGACCGGACTGCAAAAGTCCGTTCGGAATACCGATAGAGTCCTCTTTTAAAACTATTTTCTATTCCTCAACGTGCCCCGTGCGGCCACTGGGTCGGCGGCTGTGGTCTGAGTTGCAAACTATGTAGGAGTCCTGTGACCGACCGAAGTTAGGTAAAATTGTTAAGGTAGTTGCATAGTGCGATGAATATAGTTATAAAGAATTTGCTTCGCTCGTTAATGAGATAGGAAGTGCAGTGAAGCTGTTTATTGAGGATAGAAGTTTGTTGGTTCGTTAGTAATTGCATCTGTCTGTTGTTTACTGTGTTCTACGTTATCAAGTTTCAAGACAAACATTTTTTTTTGTTGTTGATGTTTCATTTTTCGTGTGAGATAAACATTTTATATTTATAACTGCTGATATTTATGAACTGTCAATAATTCATACCTAATTATATCACGAATTTTTCAAATGTGTGAAGAGTGATTCAGTCAAGGAAAGAGAGCAAAAAGGTTTACTTTCAGTTATAGATTAGTATTCCCAATTGTAGCAAAAATTGTATGGTTGAGGTAGTGACTTTTATTTAGGGCTACTTAAACCGAGCTTAACAAAAATAATTGTATGAAATAATAAATTATAAAATTAGAAAAATTATTATAATATCTCAATCACTAAAAAAGCTCCGAAACTTAAACTCCAAACACAAAATAACACTAAATTACATAACACCAAGTATATTATAAAAATGAGCATCATGGTATGGCATTTAACAAGCGTTGCCCCATTTTGTAACTACCCGGCTTTATTAAAAGCTAACTTAAATTAATGAATGCGTGATACTCATAGATATCATGGTTCATTATCACTAGGAGCATTTGTTCGCTAAAATTCGTAAAGAACTTTGTTCGCGGGCCTGTCCTAATGGTGATGTGGGTTGCTATTGAGCCACCGAAGACCCTTCACATGGCTCATGAAACGAATACATACTCACTTCAGAAAATAGTAGCCGGGTTCGTCTGCTTAGAGTGCCCTCTGAAACACCAATCATTTTGCCTTCGGTCAATGGCGTGATCAGTCTGCAGTGTCCCAGTTGGACATTTATACGGATATTCGTAAAGCGTAAAAACAAATGAAAAAAACTTGCTTTATGATTTGAAACGCTTAACATATCGTTTTTTTTTTGTTATAAAAACAAATAATCCCAACTAATGCGAACATGACAAAAACAGCCGAATGTTCGCGCGAATGCTCTCTATGTTGCTATGCTCACACGTCACCAGCGGATGGTTTCGTAAGCAAAAATGAAGTTATTGAAGTGCTCTAACATTGAGCTCGACTGTCGATCAGTGTAATTATTAACTAAATTGCATAAGGTTCGAAACTAAATAAATGTGATGGTGGCCTATGAACTTTGAAGGTGAAAATGATGGTAGGTTAAATGAAAGAGCATTAAAGATTGGCATGTAATTAATAAAATAATAGATTGCAAAAATACAATTACATAGCATGATTTAATGAATGAATTTAAATTTTACGTAACTAACCATAACGCGGTTTTAGTTAAAATCTGTATTTTAGTATGATAGTTACTAATAAATCCAGGCCAAACATGGACATAAGTAAAGTAATATAAATATTACGACCCACTTGATCAATTGTACAGTATAAGTAGATACACTCGCTAAACTTAAATTATAATATGAAACAATAAACTCGGTACCGTAATAATGAGACATAACAATCAAATCTTATGAACGGTAATATTACTTAATTTATTACTATACTCCTATGTTAGCCGTGGTAGCCCAGTTAGTATAACGCTTGACTCTCAATTTGAGGTCGTAGGTTTGAATCCCAGCATAGCCCTAAACTAATAATTTTCAAATTTGTTTTCGAATTCATGTTTGGATCATATATGATTACCTCGAAGGAAAATATATAGGAAACCCACACTCCCGAGAAATGTATTTTGGACGTATGTGACCTAACCGAAGAAGATGAGGCGAAGATGGGAGCCATCGGTACGGCAATGCAGGACGGAAGGGGTAAGTCACAGGGACTGTAACATGGAACCTGACAGAGGGTAGCAGTAACTGTCAGTACTATTCAGAGGCGGAGGACAGGAGTCCTAGTATGACTTTGTAATAGACTACTCTGGGCGCCATCCCACTTGCGTCAGACAGAGTACTGCAGGGCGGAAGGCAAGAGGGAAACCACTGCCCTATTTTTCCCTAAAAAGTAGCATGGAAAATGCTGCACCGACAAGAGCGTGGCTCTTAAATTAATTATTAAAAGATTATGATGTGGCCTAACCTATATTGGGCTGGTTTTTCCTTCGCGGGTTGGAAGACAGGCAGTCGCTTTTGTAAAAAAGTCCGGACCTGTCAAATCCTCAGGTTAGGAAAGCGGACTCCCTTTTTGCTTAGTGCTATTACACTAAACTAAAATTTAATTTTGGTTGCCAGAATGGGCACCAATGTAAGTAAGTAGACATAGTCTTTGAACTCTCAAGTATTCATTATCAAAATGTTTGAAACCCAAACCCAACAAAATTACATTCTCCCATAACTTTCTCCCGTCGCTACATTAGCGTCGGCTCAAATTCATCTCCGAATGTAGGTAAACACCAGTAAATTTGCGAGTAATCAAATATCCATAAAGGTAATTATTTCGACGTAGCTTCACGTGGCTCATACGAAGCGTCACAGAGTCGTTAGAAACCGTAATTTACAAGCTTATGTGGATTAAGATCATCTTGATTGATTATGGTTGAGTAATGAAAACCGATATTAGTTACTGTTGATGCTTGAGTGTTAGTTATATAGTACGATGATGATGAGATATCTCTGAGGCACATCACCACATCATCCTGACTGGCGCGTTATTTCTACTTTTGAAAGAGATGTTAGCTGACAGGGAGTGTCGATGGCGCCGTGGGCAGGACAGAATGAAGTTTTCCGTCTGGTTTCCCTTTTCTATTATTTAATTTATTATAATAATAAGAAATGAAACAAACTGACATGTTAAAGCGACTCCACATCTTTGAGTCATAGTTCCTGTCGTTGCAGTGCTTACTTATATCACTAGTATCTTCATTGTATATTCATGAAATCGCAATTGCATACTCGTAAAAACTGCCGGACCAGTCAAATGTTTAGGTTAGGAAAACGGACCCAGTGTACAGATGGATATATAACGATTATGATACTCATGAACAAACAGTACTTACCTACGCACCTAGCTATACTACTACGCCAACCAACGTATGTTTTTTAACTGTAAACTTACAGAAATCTTCAGCTATAAAACCACGCTTGCAGTGAATTTTCATGACATACTTGCACAATGTAATTTTTATTTAGAGCGAAAGTAGATTTCGGAATATTAAAGAATTATACTCAACTGCGTAGCGCTAACAGCTTTTTAATTTATACTATTTTTGCAAAAGAATAAGTAGAGCTCATCAATAATTGTTTATTAAAAACAATCTACAATACAAATATCACATTTGCATAATAATAACAAAACATACTCAACAATTGAATAGCCTCAAAGAATTTACTTTTATGTTCTTTCGAGACATTTTTATTACCTTTCCCGTATTTAAGTCAATTGTCAACAATGAGTCATAATGTTTTACAACTTTTCTGTTAGACCCTAACTTTTTGTCTTGCTAAGGACTAAGCTACTGTGTTTTCGGAGAAAAATGGATATTCGATAATACACGCCGTGACGTTGCAAGTTTTTAGGATATCGGATATCTACTAGAAAAAAGTCCTTCTAGTATGGAAATGTAAACAGTTTGAGAAAAAACATAACGATTCCTTTTTATAATGCAATGGATCCTTACAAACATACTATCATTTATTCACACAAAATGTAAGTATGTAAATTTATCGTAACCTCAATCTAGCAACAGATGTAGCGTTTTCATATTTAATTCTGAATATTAATAACATCTTGATAAAGCTGGTAAGGCTTATAACCTTAATGTAAGGAAGGGAAATGGTGTAGGAGTATTAGCAACAGGAAATCATAAAACGTGCAGGAGTAGGCGTCCGTAGACTTTGCAACTAATCACAAGTACACGATTGCCAAAAGGAAAATAATTTCACTCACACCAAGGTAAATAACCACGAGAACAAAATAATGCCTGAAGGTGAGAAATACTTTGTATAACGTTTTCCTTAATAAACACAGAAATAGGAAAAAGGAAGCACATTTTTCAAGACTAATCAATAACAATTTAAGCTCCAAAATTCCATCGACATAATAGCGGCAACGCTTGGTAATGAAGTTCTTGATTTGCAGCAATTTTAATTACAGCCATTTGTGTCAATACAAAATGAATGGTTTCAAATAATTGGCTTGCATCCAAATTGTACCTACGCTTATTGATTGCTTGGGCCTTAAAAGCATTCTTCTAGACACTATTATTAGTTACTGGGTCAACTTTGCAAATGGGGATGGCTCCAAGTTTCTTGAGCACAGCAGGAGACTCAATTAGACTCGTTTGTGCTAATCCACAGTGGTACAAGTGTCGTGGGATGATACTCTTATGATTCATTGTCGGATGACGCGGCCTGATGGCCCTGTCATAAAATTTTACTGTTCTGTACACATGTAACCTATTTAGAAGAGCCTATCTATTTGTCAGAGTTTATTGGTTAATAACTGAACAGTAGCGTACTACAAGTTTATAACTTCTGTCTATTGAACGTAATACATACTTACGAATGATATTAATTGCAGTTACAATACTTACAAATTTTCTGTGTTGTTGTTCTTTGTCCTTATTATCCATGTTCTCCAATTGCGGTGATCAGCAATAAAACACTTTCAAATTCGATTTTAGTACGAAATTCGGTTTTTTTATCCGGTAATGTTCATTATTGTTCAGCAACAAAAGTATCACTACCGATTATAAAGGCTCTTTATGATTGTCTTTAATAAACTTTGTTGTTAAAATAATTGTACACAAAATTCTGTTGACTCTAATTCGGGATGGGTTTTATTATCCTTGTTTACGATTATGGTATGGCAATTTTGCAAGCGGCACTCCTTTGCAGGTGAAATGGATTCAATTTGAAATTCAGTAGGTGTCTTTACTTTGCGGTTATGATATGAGCCACCAATGGGACCGGCCACTTACAATCACATCACGTAAACTATCCTTGCTTTATCAGATTTAAATAGTGCAGATATAAAGCCCTTTTTTGCCTAATTTAAGTAGATCACGTTTTTCTTTATTTTTGATAGTTGTCATGTGAAACGGACGAATTAATTTGATAATGTTACTCAGTTTTATAAATTCTTGTTGTATTTTAACATTAATACTCGTCCTATTTCCAAGTGTACCTAGTGTAGTTTTTGGGAAAGGTATAAGTAAAAAAAAGCTTATGCAAAAATTATCACAATGGCTTTATTAAAGTATATAAATAGTATACTCGTGACTTATATGGACATTTATTTACAATCTATTTACAAATTCACATAATATTACTACAGCAGTCTTATAGAATGTATTTACACTAAACATTACGAGACGCCCTTTGAAACGGCGAGAAATTACAAAAATATAGAGATTAAAATTTTAATTATTTGGTAAAGCGCGCGTTGCGGTTAATACAATATTCACATGAAGCGTTTGACTAAATGGTTTTATATCGAGTTTATGAGAAGCGTGGACTAGACAAGATAGGCTTGACCTGAGGGTTGAGTGTCAATTAATGGTGGCGGGGGAGGCCAATGCCTGAATTCCCGCCGTCGATTGGGATTGTTCCCGCCTAGTTCTAATGACGAGTAATCGGAATCTATTGATGAGTATATGTGGTCTGAGGGAGGCCTGCCGTCTGGCCCATACGCAGCAGTTTGCACCTGCTGAGGTGGCTCTTCAAACTGCGGGGCGGTACTAACACCGTCGGCCGACCCTCTCATTTTCTCCGTAAAGGAAAACGACCTCATCGTTCCATTCTGTACACCACTTCTCATTGAATATGAATTAATATTGTTCCTGTAACTTGATGTTTTCTTTCTATACTTCCTATCTGGCATCGCATAACGCAATTTCTCCCAAAACTTATTTTGGCCCCATCTTATTCTCGAACTTGTTTTCAAATACGGCCTCAAATCAGGATCACATTCAGCTTCAGGCAAAACTGTGCTTTCTTCTATAATAACTAAGGTATAAATTCGAGTTTTGAGAATTTCATGTAATGCTTGGCGAAATTCGAAGCGTGACCACTCTGTTTCAATAAAGTTTCTGGTCAATATAAGAACAATTCGCTTGGACGCTTCTGCGGCTTCAGGTAACGGTAGTGTACACTGCATATAGGCAACATTGTGTTGCGGAATATCTCTATAGTGTAAACACAGGTGATACGAGGGGTTCCCATTTTCCAACTCAGCGGCCAACGTTTGAATAACAAAGTCATCATCCTTAGGGCTGTAGCACACATAAGCATCGTATAATTTATCAGTGTCATCGTACGCTCCGGTGAATGGAAACAATCTTATTCCGCAGCTAGTATAGAGCCATATGCGGATTGTGTCTCTAAACAAGAAAATCACAAGGATGACTAGCATGATCAGCATAAATCCGGTGAGCGTAGTTACCATCATGGGCATGTAATTTGAAACTAGCATATTATCTATAACAGAATCTCCAGCGTAATAGTCGCTGCAGATTGTACCATTGAGATTGAGTTCTTTCTTTTGTGGCGTTGGGGAAGCAATATTCCAGCACCATACGTCTGCTATGTCAGTGATTTTAGGAACATTATCGGATATATACGCCGTAAATCTTTGTAAATATCTACATTTGCAAGACCACATATTGTTACCTAATGCTACAGCGTTTAAGTTTCTATTATAGCCCAAGCTCCAAACAGTAAAATCTACTAATCTATTTCCATCAAGACGTAATATTTTTAATGAATGTAGTGTTGAGAATGTCAAGTTACCTATGTGGTTAATAAAGTTGTTTTGTAAATAAAGCTGATTAAGCTGTGTCAAATGTTCGAACTCGTAGCCGATCAAGTGCTTTAACTTATTATTTCCCAGATGTAAAATAATGAGAGAGGACAGCCCAGCAAATGTCTTGTTCTGTATGTTTTCAACTTCACTTGAATTTACATAAAGCGACCTCATGTTTTTTCGGCCGATGAATGCATAATTTTGCAACTCTTTAAAGTCGTTCCCGTCTAAATACACCTCAGTTGCATCCATTGGAATTTTCTCTGGTATTTCGATTGCACGTTGACTAGAGCAATCCACTACATTGGTATGCCAAGTTGGGTCATGGTAACAAGAGCAGTTATATGGACAAGTCATCTGACAATCACAAGCAACGTAATCACAACAATGGCAAAGTGTAAAACAATGTGTTTCATATGTACATAAGAAATCCGTAGACTTCAAATTGCCCAAAGGTATGTGAGTTACGCCTCGGGTGTGCGTCATTTTGCACAATACATTCTCTAAATCCATTATCCTCGGGTGTTGTCTCATGGCAGTCATATTGTTTATCAGAGGCAGCCATTCCATCGAACAATCACAGTTAAACGGATTTCCTCCTATGTAGAACTCGGGCAACGACTTGTTTGAAGGAACCGGGGACAACCGGAGGCTGTTGATATCTAAATGAGATATCTCATTTGCGTAAATATCGACTCGAGTAAGATTGCGTTTCTCCATAAATGTGTTTACTTGGATATTGTTTATGTGGTTATTGTTTATGAAAAGCAGTTCGACGCTATTTGGAATTGCCAATGAGGAAATTTCAACAATACGATTATGACTAACATCCAAAGTTTTTATGTGAATTTCATCTTGGAGTTTATAATAATTCCCTAAATGCTCAATAAAGTTCCCGTGCACGTCGAGCCACTTTAAGTTACTAGGTATAAAAGCATAGTCAAACCATACCAAGTGATTTTCGGATAAATTAAGCCACAATAAACTCATTAACGCTGAAAACACTCCATTAATATCTGATACAAAGTTACCATCTAATCTTATGGCTTCTAATTGTTTATTTCTTTGAAAACTGCCCCTTTCTATAGCTTGAACCTTATTCTTTGCCAAATTCAAAACTTGTAAACTCGGCAAATCCCAAAACATACCAACAGACAAGTTTCCAATTTGGTTGTCGATGAGCCTCAAACCGGTTAATTGTTCTAAATTTCTAAAAGAGCCATTTTTAATATCTGATATTTGATTCTCGCCGAGATCTAATGTTTTTAATAAAGATAATTCCCAGATTGCTGATGGGACGTCCGTTAATTGATTAGAACTCAAATCCAATTCCTTTAAGTCAGAACAATTCTTAAAAGCTTTCGGGTCTATATTTATTAGAAGGTTATTGTTCAAATTTAATTTGCTAAGTACAAATAATCCGTTAAAAAGAAACTCATCTATTGTATGTAAGCGGTTCTCTGCCAAATTTAATGTGTGCAAATTGTATAACGGAAGAAAAGTATTTTCTTCAATATATCCAATAGAGTTATTTCTTAAGTCTAATATTTGAAGAAAGAATAAATCTTTGAACGTCTTACCATCTATTCTCGTCAACGCGTTATTTGATAAATTCAGAATGACTAAGCGTATGAGACCAACAAATGTTCCGCCGTCGATGTGAGCGCTTGAGAGTAGATTATTCGATAAATCTAAGACAAGCAGCTGGTCTAGTCGGTGGAACACGCCTCTGGCTAACTCAAATAGCTGGTTATTATTCAAATATATCTCACGCAACTCTTTCGTGTTTGCAAAAGTCCCTTCTGGTATAAGTTGCAGGTAATTATAAGAAATATTTAAAATTCTTAAAGAAATAAGCCCATTAAATGTTTCACCGGAGATATCCGAGATGTTGTTGTGTTGCAGTTTTAATTCTTGTAGTCTTCTTAATCCCGTAATTTCCGAGTCCTCCGTCAACAACTTAATTTCATTGTTACTTAAATCCAAACTTCGAAGGCCGGAGCCACAATTCTTCCCAAAGCCAAGCCGGTCGACACTTTTAATTCTGTTCCGAGTAATATTCAAAACTTGTAAATTATCAAGCGGACAGAAAACATCGGAAGGTATAACTTTTAAATTGTTTTCACCCAAATCGAGTGTTTGTAGTTCTCGCAATCCGTTGAAAGTTCCAAGCGAGAGCTCTAAGTTTTTATTCGGGCTCCAATCGTAGTTTTTAGATCGGATCGACAACTTTTTCAGTTCACGTAATCCTTCGAACGCGTTGCCTGGTATCCTGAGAAGTTTGCAGTTGTGAAGTGTTAGTTCGGTGAGTGTTGAAAATCTTTGAAAATAGTTCGCTTCGATCGAACTTTCGAAGAGCAGCAGCTGGTTGCACTCGACTGTAAGGCGCTTCGTACCCTCTGAAGGTGCAGATGCAAAACTGGATCCATCGCCTTCTAAAGTTCGCACCCGGCACAAGGTGTTTCCTTCGTCACCATTCGTTAATCGGCTGCAGTTGTCCACGCCTCTCGGCGCGTACGCGGCATCAACACCCAAAGTCACTAACAAAAGAGTCAGCAATTGAAACATTTTTTTCACACATTTGTCTATACCGATCGTACCGAAGCGGTAAGTCAAAACACTAATTCACTATTATTAGAGTTAATGTTATATTAAACTGATTTTTATCAATGATTTGTTGTTCACTTCACAGAGTATGTTTACATCGCGGCGCACGTACGTTCGGTGTCGGAGGCGACGCGGCCGCATGCCGTCCTCATCGTGGTTCGTGTGCGACTGACGGCCGCACGGCGCGCTCCGCTAGTTTGGCGAGAGTGGTGCGCTCATACCGCCCCTCTGACTACCCCCCGCTCACCCTCCTACCCCACATAGTTACACGTTCCGTCGCATGGCGCCACTTACGCGTCCGACCGCTCTCGCACAATTATGTAATGTTTTCTTAATCGAGCCACCGCATCGGGTTAAAAAAGGAATCCCACACGCCATAGACTTATTATTACTGATGCATCGTCGCTCTTTTCCTCGCATACTCAATGAATTATTGAACGCTTAATGTTACAAACCGGTAGTTATGTACCTGATTCTTCGTCTAATGAGGATATTTTCTTTTTATTAAACGGATACCTATGAATTAGTTACAGGGGATAAAAATCATGCTTCTAATAAGAAGTGTTGTAAATACTATATATTCGTACGGGAAAAAATAGAGGGAGCTTCAAAGTGACAATAAACAGAGAGGTGCGGATATGTAGCAGCGGGCACCCTTAATTCCTTTTGCTGTCACTTATTGAATTCCCAGCTCACATAGTTGAAGAAGATACCCAATAAAGCTTGTTTGGCGTCGCGTGCCCCTCACATATTTTTTGTCTAAGGAAACGTACAGAATTTTCAAATAGAGAAGGACCGCTTTCGGACAACAAATTCCAGTGTCTAGCACGGGTTGGAAGAGGCGCGAAGTTGGTGGGGAGTTGATAATTTGATTTCCTTGTTCGACACGAAAAGTCGTTTACGGGTCGCAGTAGAAGTTGGTTATGTATTGAATGCGGGGCAAGTTTCGAAGCGGACGGACGTCGGAAATGAAGATACCTTACCAGCCGTTGTCTGTGCCTGTGGTCGAAATTTTGAGCTTGCAACCACGTAAAGCTAACTTTGTTCTTCTTTGTTCTAAACGAAATTACACGTGTAATTGAATGTGGGATTTCCTGCATTATTTGTAATTGTAGAGAACATTCAAACTTTTGTTCAAGAAATACAAGAAAAACGCATAAAGGAATTTATTTATTTATTTATTTATTTATTTAAAAAAGTACAACCACATCACACATATTGAGCTTATTCCATAACTTAACTAGGTATTCTGACTGATATGTGTAACAATAACGGTGTACATAGCACTCACAATGTATAAACTAATTTACATAAACTAATATAATTATAAACTAATTAGCAGAAAGGTTATTAAACTTAATGAAACTAAACTAAATCAAAACATACAACTTTGGTGGTAGACTTAAAATCTTAACTCAAAAAGTGTCGAATAATTTTAGACCTGAAACTGTGTAACTTGTCATGAAATATGTCCACATCAATTCCAGCATTAATATGATTATACTCCTTAAGCATCCTGACAGTTGGTGACTGTTGGCCCAAATTTGTCGTTAAAGCAAAGAGCGCTTTCCAACAACAAAGTGGCTTCTCAGTGCAACAATAGGAAAACTAAAACTTCTCGTATCTATGCCGCAGTTAACACTGAACGGTGCAAAAAAACTCGAAGATAAGAGAAAAGTTTGTTACTTAAGTGATAAAACACGCCGAGGACATCCTAAAAACACTTCGAGCACCATGATATCCTTAATATTAATGTCTTGTGGCGTATCCTGTATCAAAAGTTCTCGCTGTCGAGAGTTCTTAGCGCTAGCTTGATAAATGACTTCTCCCACTTTTGTGAAAGTTGCTCGTGTATTTTTTCTCTGTATCTGGAGGCTGGATGTCACAGCCTGTTGGAACGTGCCCTGACTGTCGATGACATTTTACTAACGCGAGTCCGTATCATCCTGCCGGATTATTTGGATCGGTGTCGTTTTAAAAGTATGTTTTTATTCCTCCAATGTTTTTTGTCTCTTCCAAAACACTGTTACTTCAAAGTGAAATTATTTTCGAATAAATCGATAAACGAATCTGCCATTTGGAAATTCATGAATCTCGATCTTGCATTTATAATGCTAAAATAATCGTTAAGGATTTTATCCTAGCCATTAAGAACAACGACACGGCTGCGATGCATAATTTAGAAGCGAGGAAGTGTAATTAAAATGCACATTATTTCGCGCCTCGAGACAAAGTTTATTCTATTGTTATCTGCGATCAAATTGCGTAGGGAATATGTCTTGGGAGAGAATCCAGTTATTGGTAGTCGTTATCTTTGGAGGCATTAACGTTGTGCCACCATATATCAGAAGTTCCTGCTTAAAGATTGCAAAGAGCGAGAACTTGGAATAAATTATTAAGTTTATTGCTGAAATATAACTGGTTGTCTTTTGCCGTCATAAACGTTTCTAATGACTTGAATGTTTTAACAACAGCACTAAATTTAACTTTTTGTCTACAGTGCCGTTGAAATGATAGCCGTTGTAAATGTGTCTTTCTTTTGTTCAATTTACAACTGTGAGGTTAACATCTTAGTTTGCTTTCCAACTTGCTTCTAATAAAGCAATCAATCAAATCTTTGCCAATAAAAGTGTTGATGTATTGATTTCAAACCGATTATTACCCGTTGTTACTAAAACTTAAAATACCTATTACGATTAATGCAAATGGTATTAAAATTAATAGTTAGAGTTGAAGTAATAATACTTTTAAATTATTTTTTGACTTATTTTCAATTTTCCTCCGTCAAGACGAGAAATTACTACCTAGAATTTCTTTCTCAAATTATTACATCTATGAATACTATGTAATCAAGATGCGATTGCAATTGATGACTAATTTTATTATAATCAAGTGTTATTTTATAAATAGAATACGCTTTGAACTACACAATTCATTATTAAGAGCAGACTACATACATACCGAAATCCTATCTGAACCCCCTAGTCTATGCCAAGCAACACCACAGCGGAGTTGAGTGCTTCGTCTATCGCCCGAGAGATCGGTTCTAATCGCCACCTGCGGCCTATTCGATACAGAAGGCTACGACACCTATTGCCTGTTCTATTCAAATGGGAATCTTCTTTAGACAATGCGAAGTTTCTAACAGGAAAGTTTCAATACAAAGACCAAATGGAAAACTGGTAGTTTTTTAAATAAAATAACTTAACCCACTGATAAAAAATATAGAACTGATCGATATGTTACCAAATACCATTTTAATAATATGTTTGATGTTGTGCCACAAAAATATTTGAAGGAAATTATTGTACTTGATCTTAAACCGGTAAACAAAACAGTAGATTTCTAATTTAAATTATGAATGTATACATGTTAAATTTTGTTGATGATACTTTCTGACTTCATCGTCTCCCAAGCATTATTCCGTTTCTCACAGGGTCCGCTTACCTAACCTGAAGATTTGACAGGTCCGGTATTTTACAGAAGCGACTGTCTGTCTGACCTTCCAACTCGCGCAGGGAAAACCAGTCTAGGTGGGTTTTACTGACTTGAAAACAATATTTAAAAATATTAATAACATAGAAAATTCCTTATTTGTTCTTTTGTTAGATTATGATCTAACATCTAACATGATGGACGTATTTATAGGCAATAAAGTTGAAACTTTACAGTGTTTTAGAAAGACACATGTCAGAGGCCTTTGGTGGCTCTGTAATAGCTCTGACACCAGTGTTAGTGAGGTTAGTCATCGACCACACACAAGACACTACAATGATGGCTAAATACAAAAAAAAACTAAAAGTCCAAGCTTCACAAGTTTGGAAGTTGAATTCCTGCGTACAGTAGGATTATGATTAAAGTAGTCATAATGAAAAAAAACTTAATTTCCAACTAGAACCTAACATGCAAAATATAAAGTCGAACACTGTAAAAGTTCACTTACAGAAGCTACCCATTAAATGGAGTGTCGTAACATATACAACGACGGTAATGGTGGTAAGGTGGCAAAATTTAAGGCCGATATCGGATTCAGCGCAAACGCACTATTCGCATTCAGCATTGTAACTGATAGTTTCACTAAATAAACTTGATTACAGTAAATAGTTTCAACTGTTAAAAGAAAGATGTAAAGGAATTTACGAGTAACGTTGGATAAGATCTTTAAGATAATAATTCACAAACAAACAACAACAAAAAACAAATTATGACAAAACAACGAAAAACAAATACAACAAATTTGTGTGATGGACGAATTATAATAAAATAATAATAAAATAATTCGGTTACCAGCTGGTAACCTGTAAAATATGGTTTATGATATACAACGTAGATTGGCAGTGGGTGCAAGCAACTACTACTTGGCCGGATGACGATTTTTACAGCGTACCAGTGAGGCAGATTTATTAGACAGCAACAAGGCAACAGCAGCAGGGTTTAGGTCCTAAGTCCCTCTCTATTAGACAGCATGTTTATGACCTTAAAATATATTAAATTACTCAGATTTCAAAATTGGTTGTTCCGTTAGCAACTCATAATTCGCACACACAAACATATTCATTACTTATCCCCAATAAGGTGAGCGGAGCTATAAGTAATCAGAGACAACTGCACCCAGTTTCGACATGAAGTCGTAGGATGATGGTGAACCGTATGGTGACAGGTGATCAACCCATCTCCCAAATCGGCTGTCTTGTTAGAAATAACATAATTTCTCAGTCGCATTCCATGCCACGCTCAGGAAGAAAATCAACTGATCGCGTTTTGTGTATTTTATTCCTCCTGGTCTAATAACAACGACTCGTAAGGTTGTAAACACACCATTGATGCCGAAGACACAATTCGATTCGACAACATTGAAGCCGAAGACCAAGCGCGTATGTGGAAATTAAACCCGTTCGCTATTGTAATCGAGTTCAGGAAGGATATTACTAGAAGATTGCTCGTCAACTGGAGTCTCGGTCCAATCACTTCCAATAGTTCGAATAGCTCCAATCCGGCCGTTGATTAAGCTGAATCGGTTCACTGGGACACTGACGAGTGAGGATCGATATTCGTTTAAGTACAAGTTTCGCTTCAACGTGTCATTTGAAATTTCTTTAAATAGTGGATTTAGTCGTTTTAGAGATAATATATTATGATCTTTCGAATCAACAGTGGCTCAATCATCAGGGGCTCTGCCCTCCCCATAAGGAATATCATCCGTGAGTTCATGTATGTTTGAATGTACTCCTTCAAAGTAAGGGTTGTTTTTTTTTTTTTTTTTTTTTTTTTTTTTTTTTTTTTTTTTTTTGACGTGACTTATTGTAGATTTGCCGCAGATGGCATTAACTACTTGGCCGGACAAATGGGGAGCGCTGAAGGCTCTCACCCGGTACAACGTTTAAGACAACAGGCCTGAGGGTGCCCAGTTGGGCGCGAACCTCGGCTCAGGGCGTCGTCTGAGAGGAAAAATATTTGAAAGAATTAATCGACCCTAGTGGGTCGATAGCGATAAGCGCTGAATGAGGGAAATCGTCGACCACGCCGGCGGGGTCGGTATCGGGGTCCTGAAGTGTTTGGTGTCGCGAGCTGATTGGCTGCCTCTATGGCTAGAGTAATCGGGTCGTCGGGATCGTATATTACGTCCTTCGGACGCCGATACTTTTCAGTACCGTCCCTAAGCGGGATGTATTCGGAAGCCGCAACTACCAGGGGATTTGGGTGGTGCGGAGCAGAATCGAAAAAACGTTTGGAAGCTAATTTGAGCCATTGGGCAATGGTTGGCAGACCTAGGTCAATGTGCAGATTTTCATTGCGAAGGAACCACGGAGCTCCCGTGGCTTTCCGCATGAAACGATTTTGTATTACCTGTAGACGGTGGATTTGAGAGGGACTCGCATGAGCGAAAACTACCCCTGCATAGGTCATGATCGGACGGATGCAAGTCGTGTAGATTTTCACCTTATTCCTAAGGGACAATTTACTTCGCTTGTTAAGGAGACAATGAAGACGGCCCATTACAAACGCGGCGCGATCGCGCACACGTTTGATATGGGCCTTGAAAGTAAGACGTCTATCTAAGACTACGCCGAGATATTTGACTTGCTCCTCCCAAGGGATCGGCTTGCCAAACATCTTAATGATTTTAAGTTGACGGCGTGACCGTGGCGTGTTATAATAGCCCTTTGAAAAGTACACCGCTGCACTTTTCTCCGGGTTTACCTCGATTCTCCATTTGCGAAACCACTTGCCCAAGGCATTGGCCGCGCGTTGGAGGATTCCGGTCATCATAACTCGACCACGGCACGAAGAATAGATGGCTGTATCATCCGCAAATAAAGCTAATTCGGTATTAGGGGATTTGGGAATGTCACTAGTATACAATGAAAATAGTAAAGGGGAGAGGACGGAGCCTTGTGGGACTCCGGCATGTATCGGGTGCGGTGACGAGAGCGCCCCTTCTACGCGGTAGCGAAAGGTTCGATTTGAGAGGAAGTCTCGTATGATGTGCACGAGACGGTCTGGCACTCCCAGTGAATAAAGCTTGTAGATCAAGCCGTTGTGCCAGACTTTGTCGAACGCTTTCGCCACATCGAAGAAGAGCGCTCCCGTAGCGACAGGTTTTTTTAAGTTTAATCTACTGGAGATATGTTCAACAATACGGTGCACTTGTTGAACGCAGGAGTGTTTGGTTCTAAAACCAAACTGCTCTGGTGGAATAAGACTATTGGATTCGGCGTAGTCCCGTAATCTAGCAAATATGAGCCGCTCATAAATCTTCCCCATGGTATTGAGGAGACTTATAGGGCGGTAACTGGAAGGTTCGTTTTTAGGTTTCCCAGGCTTTGGTATACCAATTACAATTGCTTCTTTCCACTGCTGTGGAAAGACGCAGTTGCTCATGGCGACGTTGAATATTGCCGTTAGTAAGCAGATGAGGGGAGCACCGAAGTTTTTAATGACACGATTCGTGATACCGTCTGAGCCAGGGGCTTTTCGGGTATGAAATCTTTTGATGATACCTAGTACCTCTTCCTCAGTAACCTGTAGAAGAGGAGGATCGGTGGGAGGTACAGAAGCCCTACGCTGAACTTCAGAGTTCACCGTCGAGAGGTGCCTACGATCGATAGGGAGAGTACTGGGCGAACATTGGGCTTCGAGACTGTCGGCAAGGCATTCGGCTTTTTCGTCATCGTCAAAAGCGGGGGGTTGGTTAGGCCTATTGAGAGGAGGAGTAGGAACAACCGTATCCTTTTGAAGAGACCTAGACAGCTGCCAGATGGCCTGGTGGTGGGGCTCAATGCCGCTCAAAAGATTATCCCACCGATTCTGTCGCATGTCATTAATACGTTTTCTTACAGTATGCTGCAAGAGACGCAAATGACGGCGACATTCCTCGGTGCGATTGGAATCATATGCGCGGGTGGCTGCGTTTTTCTCCGTTAGCAGATCACGGATATCGGTAAGTAAGGGTTGTTAAAGTAACTCTTTCAATGTAATTTAGACAAGTTTATTTTCCCAAATTGATTCTATTGGGAATCGAAATAGCGTTCCCTGGTTTAGTGGTTAAGGTGTCTAGTGTTATACCGCAGAGAAGAGCAGGGTGAAGTAAGCTACAAGTCAGCAAATTGCACTAAGCACATTTGCATCACCGAGTTTTCTGTTAGACCAACGTGATATGTGTTGAGCTATATCGCTGGTTTATTTACATGGTGTTTTTTATATTTATTCTGTTTAATCGAGACTGCCACACACGGTGAATCTTCTCTCTTTGAAATACCAATCAAAGGCACGAAAGAACACGTATAATAATTTAAAAGCGCTAAGTTAATGAGATTTTGTGTGTTCAACTCAACAAACAGGTAGGAAGTAACAAGTTAAACCTTGCCTCTCGCTACTGAAGTTTGTTTTTCTTATAAACCGCTAGAGGGTTGTACCCCGTTCTAGAAGACGCAAAGACAAATTCAATGTTTATCCACGACTTATTTGAATCGATCAACGTTCATTAAAACTTCAGAGGTCTTTAGCGTCACATTCGATACCTTGGCCAGTGATTTTCAAACTGTTGGCGGTTAGCCTCTCTTTTCGTTTACTGATCTACGCCCTTCTAATCAGGGATCACAAATGCTTCAATACGATTTCAAAACATTTTTATGGTATGACATGTTATTCTTGAAAATCTCGAAGCAGTAGTTTAACGGTTAGGATGGACCAACACGGAATGAACCGAAGGACATTCATCATACTTATCATATCTAAATACCGAGTCACATATCATACAATACTACAAGTGTATTCGCATCTTGCAACGACTTTTGGATCTGCCCATTCCAATAAAGACTACAAGCTATGGGCCCAGATTCCTGCAGATAGCTTATTTTATTTTAAGTAATAAGTACCCTTTATTTTCTTATCCGCCGAAAAGGGAAGGGACGGATGATTAACAGTCATCAATAATCCGTCTGTTTACTTTTTTAAATGAATGAGTGCATGAATGAAATAGGTATGTCGCTGATATACAACCCGTTTGACGTGAGCTGTCAACCTAATTTTGTCGGGTTATTGGCTGATATACAATTTTGGGAAGGTTTTTTAAATTTATGCCTAAAATTGTCGTGTGTTCCATAAATTTTATGCCCGTCGATTACCCATGCCTTTCCTTTTCAGCGGATAAGAAAATGACAGGTATAACTTAAAATAAACTTAAATGGTGTGTACTGGAATCAGCACCTTTTACTTATTTATTTAAGATACATTTAGAAGCTTTTTACATAGATGCCTATGTTTTTAAGTTTCCGTATAGTTTGGAAACCATACCCTTATTTTATTTACAGAGTGTATCGCTACATTATGATAAAGTTATGGCGGTCTAAAATGGTGCCGTTTCAGGTTACGTGATCGGAATATTGAGTTCGGTTGCGCAACTTAAGTGTGGGTTTTGGACGAAGCCAGACCTTGGTAATCCACGTACCAAACGCAAGCTAAGAATTCGAATGAATCGTAAATATATTGCGTTTATGAATTTATGGAGGAGAAGACACAGGCAGAAGTTACTTGTTTGCTTCTTGTCCTTAGAAATACTTTCTAAAGCGGTAAGAAGCGATTTAATTGTGAGTGGTGTAGTCACTGCTTCTCAACATATGCAACATATGCTGTATGCATTATTTCGCACACATAGAAAGCTCACAACAAACAACACTATGTAGGTACACAAAAACGACTGCACACTGCACATCTGCAAGAACGATCGGTGCGATTATGATTTATACGTGTTCGACCATATTATCTATGTCTACCTCATCTTGTTATTGTTATAATTTGTTGATCTGTTACCTATTATAATCGACGAATCTACAGTGCACGGTAAAACTTTTTAAGTTTGTGATGTACTGTACTAAACATGATAATGTACTTTGCAATTGTTTATAATAATAAAAAAAAAACCAGGGAGCGCCGGTCCGATCCCTGGTACCGAACTTACACCAATGAGTTAATGGCCCCGATTCCTGCAGACACCGTCTAATTTTATTTTAAGTTATATCCGTCATTTTCATATCCATCGAAAAGGAAAGGGACGGATGATTCACAGCTCTTAATTTTAGGAAGAATGAGTAAATGAATGAATAACCCGGGCGTCTCAAAAGGTATGTCGCTGGTATGCAATCCGTTTGACGTGCTGTCTACTTAACTGTGTCGGGTTATTGACTGATGTAAAATTTTTAGACGGTTGTTTTAGATTTGTGCTTAAAATTGACGTGTGTTCCATAAATTTTATGCTTGTCTATTACCCGTCCCTTTCCTTTTCGGCGGATAAGAAAATGACAGATATAACTTAAAATAAAATTAGATGGTATTTACAGGAATTAGCACCAATTATTTATAAATGCAGTTTTCACTAACACAGTTGGCTCGACCATTATAGACGACGATACGGCTCACCACCTATCATGTTGTTCTAACAGAAAGCTCGGTGAGGTGTGAATACTTAGTTCATCTTGCGATGGATGCACCCCTCACTACTCCAAGTAAAATAAAGTCGTGAGCTTATGTTATTATATACTTGTGAGTATGATAGAACTAAAATGCATGTACCTGCTTGTGGCTCTGCTCACCCCATTTGGCAGTATGGGCATGATTATAAAATACAGCGCGGCGTAATGCTACAGCTCATGAACGCATACCCTACCAACATGGGTTGCAGTGGTATAATATTATTTGCTCGCAATTTTCACCGATACCACAATGTTTAACTTTGTCATTGCAGTGTTTGCAGTTAATTATGGTAATGGACTGCAGTGTAAACAACAGGTAGGACGCAAACGTCTCTATCGAGACTGTTTGCCTTCAAGTTCGAGGTTTGAATAGTTGGAATTTGAATTCGAATTTCGTTTTAATGAATAGATTCTTCGTTGTGATTTGTGGTACTGGCTGACTAATATTTTGTCTTTTCGAAAATGGTTTGTTTTTTGCTAATGAGAAAAAAGTTCTGTTGTATTTCTCTATTAGGTACTTACCTATAATTGGGTTGTGCTAGGTTACCACGCCTAACTAAAGACAGATCTAAAACTAACGAAAAGCATTTTATTTTTTCTATTTAACTTATTTACGTATTCTAATCAAGAAAAACGTAATAATAAGTCCGACATTTTATTACATTTTTCTATGATGTCACAGTGTGCTTTTTCCTACAAGTGCTATAGTAATTTAAGTGTTTTGGCGTTAAGTAAAAAGTAACTGATTTGACTAGCTTATTATATCAATTAAGTAAAGTATGTACTAGATACACACTTACTGATAAGTACAAGTTAGTTCGAGGCCGAGAAGATTTCTCCACTAACCTGTAATGGATTAGTGTGATGGAGTCCCTATCCTTTCCAGTACATAAGTAGATACATTTTTACATATAGTCACTCCTATGGAATTCCATTTGCTTCGATCCTGACATACTGTTTCTCCTCCACGTTCATCAATTACCTTTCCAGTAATCTACATCTATTAAAACTCAATGCACATAGAGGCGGCGGCACCGGTTGGGAGTTTATGTTCGATTTTGTACACAGAATCAGCTGCCCATCTTGTTTTGATACAAACTCCTTCTTCCCACTCCAGAACAACCACGATTCTGCTTTTGCGCGCATTGAGAGAGCTAAAAGGGACACCTGGGGGGGGAGGGTTTAAAAAGGCCACACCAAAGCAATTAACCTAAAAAAGCAATATTGCTATTTGACATTTCTTTAAATTACATGCGCAAATAATAAAATTGCAATATGTATTTTTAGACTAATTAAGTACTTCGATATGGCCTTTTTAGGAGCTGAACGTATCATTACTACTACTACTATTATTAATGTTATATATTATGTTATTACATTATTATATGCAATTAGGCGTTATTGTATTTTTGTATTATTAAACTAACAATAATAGTAAACTTTATTAATTTAGTATCGATCGCCATCGACTCGCAAAGAAGAAGTAAACTTTATTGATAAAATAGAACACTTAGTATAGAAACAAACAAAAAAATAAGGTGTCCATACATAACAGCTTTTTATTTTAACGTGACTTATTGTAGATTTGCAGCAGATTTACCTACTTGGCCAGAACAAAACAGCCCAATACTAAACGGCTATGATGGGTGATGATGGGTATACATATAACTATTCCCAACATACATGTCCCCAATACAAAAATTACTCCAACTAATATATACAAACTGGCAAACTACCTTACCGTAACTACCTAACTTTGTCTATTAACTTTCTAACAAAGCCACTAGAACACAGCTTTAATTAACAACAAAGGGTATAAAGGATCAAAAACTCCAATCGCAGTGTACCTACGAGATAACGGCCAATTGGGCACAGATTATGTACAGTCGGCAATATTTTATGCTACACACAATGGTATATGAATAGAATCCTTGTCAAATCTGTAAAATAAAACAAAAATAATAAAAATTTGTGAAAAATACATTTTAATCATTATTTTTAACGGAAATGTTCCGGAAATATACGGGCAACTATAAAGAAACTGATATATTAATATTATAATAAGAAGAGCATTATTTTTATTTACTGATTCATTGAAATTTTGAATAAAATAAGGTAAGGTTAGGTTGGCCAATGAGAATCGAACTCGGGGCAATTGTAAATGCATTTGCAGGCAATTGGACTATTTAAAAACTGTCACAAGAACGCTGTACTTATAAATCATTCTGTTAAAGAAAAAAATGTATGTAAGCCTGTTAACGGTGAAAACTAAAATAAAAATCTACGAAAATATTTTTAATTTACGTTTTTAGTTCGAATCTGAAAGGTAAAATATTCATATTTTAAACCATTTGACTGTACCAACTACTAACTCTTAACGAGGGACGATATGATATTGGGATCAGGAATTAGGTCAGACGGAGTGGATTTGTAGTTTTGGAAGGTATAAACTCAATATGAGTGTGTTCAGGCGTGAACTCAAACGTGATCCCCTATGATAAACTTGGGAAAGCGGCGATTGTCTATAATACTCTTCACTGTGCGTTGAGCACACGATATCTATGTCATATTATATAACGAACATAAGCTCATATCATAAGAGATGTTTTCACTAATACAATTCACTCGACCATCATAGACTGATATATGACTATCACGTTGGTCTAACAGAACTCGGTGAGGTGTGGGTACTTATTCATCTTTGGATGGATGTGCCTCTGACTATCACTACTCCAATGAGGGACATTCCAATCGACGTTCCCCAGAAACACGATAGATGGCGTTGTTAAGTTTTTCTTCGTTTAAACTTCTAATTTCATGGATAACATTATTTATTCCTATTTATTTATACCTTTAGAAATTTAAGTTCTAAGAAAAGTAATAAAAAATATCACTGTCACAATAAAAACAAACCTATATTCGCCGAACCAACCAAATTGAATAATAGCAAATTGGCAACTTCTTTGAAACATTCTGCGAGATATCAGCTGAACTGTTATTAGTTTAATCCTCTTATTCCCCTAACTTGTTTGTGCTAAGTTGTTTTGTGTGTGTTGTGCACAAACTCTCGCTAATATCGGAAAATTCAACAACTACCAATAACTACATTTACGATAAACAATATCTTTATAAAGTGGCTCTTAAAGCGTAGTCTTAAGGTAGCCGTAACGATAGAAAGTTTAATTTTAACTGCAAAAGTTAAGTTGGTTAATTAATAAGTAGTTGAAGTAGGTGGTAAGATAAAATATTTAAATATTTTAGACGATGATTCGTTGGTATAGTAAAACTAACATTTTGCTTCCAAAAGCAAAACACACAACTGACAAATAAAAATCCTTATGCGAAGGTTTCAAAAGAATACGTTTAACTTTGTGTACTGTACTATCACTATACCGTCTATTATTCCTTATTCTATGGCACAGTCCTGGGGGGTTAAAATGGCCACATCGAAGCGATTCATCTAAGAAAGCAATATTGCTATTTGACATTTGTTTGCATAGCGCACTTACTTTTATATGCGCAAATGTCAAATAGCAATATTGCTTTCTTAGATGAATTGCTTCGATGTGGCCGTTTTAATCCCCCTGTGGTTCAGTATGAATTCCTTTCACCTTAAGGTTGCTTCGAAGAAATCGCAGCTTAGCATTAAGACCGCGGTGATCATTTTTCTGTTGTTATATTTATAAGTGTTTCAATTGATTTGAATACGTATTGCCTAAGAAACCACCTTGAAAGTCATAGTGCACAGGAAATGTCCACGTAGGTAAATTTAATAAACCTACATTATTCGAACTTTCATACCGACAAAATGAAAAATATGTGTGACGTAGCTTAAAAAATATTTTTAAATCAGTGAACTGTAAATTCTATGGAACGCAGCGTGGAACAGTGTGCCAATTCATATATTAATGCTTCACATGCACTATTGCGCAGGCAGTTTCACACCATACATCTACGATTCATACGCTCACCATATTCGGGGTAGCGGCACCTGTGGAGGTCCTTCGTTTTATATTAAAGTGGCTTTTGATTAGCTAATATCATAGACGGGCGAAGAAATAAGAGAATCACCAGTTTATTTTCCTTATTTTTTGTATTAACCACATTTTTCGTACAATATTGTACATTGACGAAATCAACTTATATTGTGAATTACTACCGAAATGTCCATCATCCTCCTGAAAGACAAGTAGATCCTTCTAACATAATAAAATAATTGTTAGTTATGACCTACACCAATATCAAGCATCATACATAAATTTAGTCGATCTTGGCTAAAGTAATAATTCTATCTTGGGTAAGGGTACAGTCATGAGCAACCCTGTCGCACTATCATATTTGGCATTTAATGAGACTTACGGTTTAATTTGTCAAAAAAGTTAATGTGACATGGTTTCAAAGTGTATACATATTAGTACTCGTGACCGTACTCTTAAGTAAACTGTACCACTATACACCACTGTACCACTATAACTTTATTTATGTTTTCCAAGTAAATATTATTTTTTTCTACTCCTCTACTTTAATCTGGCATTTAAATAACCAAAAAGTCTAATATAAGTACATACATAATTAAACTCTTTGAAAAAGTGTACGCTCTATGGCCTATAAAAGCATTGTTTACAAAGTGTAACTGTACTATAATGTCGCCAAAAAAGCATTGTTGTTGTTTTTTTTTTTTGACCTGGAAACTGGCACCTTTACTTTGTTTGGTGCCATAGATATACTATAAAAAAAAGTATACATTTGCCGCCATTTTCCCGCGCGTTGGAAAATAATTTTTATAAATAAAATTTTTCTTTGTATAATTTTTGTTTCATTTAAAATTACGTCGTCGTAGAAAAAGTATTGTATGCAACGTTGTATAACTAGGTCAAAAAATGCTCGTGGCGTCTCTTATTGCGATGTTCGCCAAGGCTCACATCGCAACTCACGCCACTCGCATTTTTTGACCCTTCTTATACAACTGTTGCATAAAATACTATTTTCTACTCCTCTACTTTAATCTGGCATTTAAATAACCAAAAAGTCTAATATAAGTACATACATAATTAAACTCTTTGAAAAAGTGTACGCTCTATGGCCTATAAAAGCATTGTTTACAAAGTGTAACTGTACTATAATGTCGCCAAAAAAGCATTGTTGTTGTTTTTTTTTTTGACCTGGAAACTGGCACCTTTACTTTGTTTGGTGCCATAGATATACTATAAAAAAAGTATACATTTGCCGCCATTTTCCCGCGCGTTGGAAAATAAATTGGAAAATTTTTGTGTTTCGTTTAAAATTACGTCGTCGTAGAAAAAGTGTTGTATGCAACGTTGTATAACTAGGTCAAAAAATGCACGTGGCGTCTCTTATTGCGATGTTCGCCAAGGCTCACATCGCAACTCACGCCACTCGCATTTTTTGACCCTTCTTATACAACTGTTGCATAAAATACTATAATGTGTGTATATTTTAATGTTGTAAATTTATATGTGTGTGGTAGGTTTTACCTAAATAAACTTTTTTATTATTATTATTTTACAATCTTTATGTTAATTAAAAATACACTATATTCTCATCAAATAAATTTAATACGCAACACTCTACAGGTTTCCTTAGTCTAGTTGCTGGAACTGACGTTACGTGGTGACCGGCTGCCCGTGACTATGAAATATTGATCGAAAACTAAACAAATCCGCACAGGCTAGCTTTCACGTACCTTTGCTTTTTCATGCGTTTTTCTAATACTTTTATTGGCTTCCGGTATAAAGCAGAAATATCTGGTTTGATCGAACGTCGGTTTTCCACTTGGGAATTTTGAGTTGTCTATTTCGATGTCAAAGCGAATGGGAAGTTGATGAAGTCATTGACAACATACCTATTTGTTCCTAAAAAAAAATAAGTTCATCAATAATCATAGTCTAAAATAAAATAGACACTTTTTTGTGTACGGTCACGAGTACTAATATGTATACACTCTGAAACCTTGTCACATTAACTTTTTTTAAAATTAAATCTTAAGTCTCATTAAATGTCAAACATGATAGTGCGACAGGGTTGTAAAGTGGGTACGTGATATTGCTCATGACTGTATGTAGTAGTGTATTCTTATGTATAGGTTTACCTGTACTGTCTGTTTCCTTTGTATGTATGTTTCCTTTGTCTGTCCTATTGTGTAGAAATAAATAAATACATGTCGATAAAGTGATCATGTAATGTGTCTCCGGCAAATTAATTACATTATTAATGCCATCTCAGACAAACTTACAATAAGCATCGTCATTATAATTTGATCATAGTGCCATGTATACTATGACGGGTTGTAAATGGGCTATTTAACAACTTAGTCAAATGTGATGCTTTTTACGAAATGTCTGTGTGAATTTCTATGGAAATGCTGTCATCAGTAAAAATAGTCAAGTCGTACCTATTGTTACTTAATTCATAATTCAAAAATAAATAAATAAATAAAAAATAATTAAAAATTAAATAATCATAATTAAATTACGAATATAAGTCAAAGAGAAAAATGAGACTAATTTTGGATTATGTTAGACTGGATTATATTTGTAGATATTAGCATTTTATAACTAATATATCTTTGACCCAGAGAAAAACCCATTGAGGCGCAATTTTCGTTTTAATGTGACATTAGGTATTTTTCTAAAGTTATGCGTCTTGCGGAGCAGACAACAAGTAAGTACAGTCATAAGCAATGTCATGTACCCACTTTAGAACCCTGTCGCACTACCATTTTTGACATTTAGTGAGACTTGCGGTTCAATTTGTCAAAAAAGTTAATGTGACATGGCATCAAAATGTATACATATTAATGCTCGTGACCGTACAGGGGCTAGATCAAGAATCATCTGCGCCAACAAGTCTGTTATAACAAAATAAGGAGTTGTCTGTTGGATTCACCAACTATGTCCAACCATAATCTTTGAAAACACCCAAAGTGGCTGCAAGTTGTCTTCTAACAACTTGTTCATTTGTTTTTTCTATGGATGTATGTTTTTTTATGAAAAAGCTCCCCACGCCGTTCTTGTAGAATACAAACACCTTTTCACATGTCCCGCTTCAGTAGTACGTTGTTTGCAAAATTCTTGCCACTGCCTCCATGTTACCAGATAAAAAACGGAACAATAGCGCCACAAAAACTGATGTCTCGTCATTTCTGTTTTATACCGCTTACCTTTAGCCAGTAAAATAAATACGGTAATAAAAAACGCATTGTCGAAGTTCGTTTACAAACAAAGATTCATAAAAACAGCCCCCCAAAAACCGACATCGACAGTTGGAATAAAATTGTGTCATAATATATCTCAGTTGCTGGGCTCCTGGTAAGTGTGAAATATACTGCTGTTCAATATTTATAGGATTTTTATTTATTTTATTTATTCACGAGGCACGTTTTGTCTTTGAGACAAAAGGATCTGATCGTGGACGAAGGAAATACGTTTGGACATTGTAATAGAAGAGCAGAGATGACAGCGCCAGAATGGATGGACAAAGTTAAACTATTACTAGTAGGGATGTGTGACCATTTAGAATAAGTTATTTTTATCTTTTAAAGGTAGGTATTGTAGATACTGTGTGCATAATATAAGTCAATGTCAACACCTTGACCTGAAGTTTTACATACCTACATACATAAACTCACGCCCGTTAACCCTAATGGGGTGGGCAGAGCCACAAGTAATCAAAGACAACATGCAGCCACTGTTGATACAATGTCGTAAGCTGGATATGATGAACCTTATTGTGATAAGGGATCAGCCTATCGCCCATAACATTAGTCCATCATGTTAGAGGACACAATCCCTCTGTCGGTTTTTACGACATGCCCGGGAACACAAGCAGCTGAACGTGTTCTATGTTTTTTATTTGCTCCCAGAACAACATAGAAGCATAGAACATACAGCATAGAACCTGAAGTTTTAATCTCGAATATCTGTGCATACCTATTAAAGAGTATTTGTGCGAATGTTACAATATGAGAAATATACAAGAAAATTTTAGCGAGCATTCTGTCGAAGGTTCTTGCTTATGAAAACGTTCACAGCAATGTTTGGCTCTATGCTTGGCTCGGCTCGTTGTTCAGTTCGACAAATATAAAAACGGCGAATGCTCGGTGTTCTGTTACAAGTGAATGCTCAAATTCGTGTTTTCTTTAAATCTGAACGCGTCAAATGAGTTGCCTTTTACCCATTGTAGAGTTATACGCATATTTATTGGCGTGATTTATTGAAGATTTGTCGGAGATGGCATTAACTACTTTGTCCGACTAATACGATGCGTTAAAGGTTTCGACCTGATGGAGTAAATATAGATAATATTATGAGATAAACTTACCAGTACTGTCTGTTTTCTTTGTATGTTTCTTTTGTCAGTTCTATTGTATACAAATATATAATAAAAACAAATAAATATTTAATTCATTTTTTTATATTAATTGGTGTATTTGTTACTTTCTCCAATAGAGTTTCCAAGCTTCTCGTTTCGTACCTTCCTTTTCGTTAGTATCTGCATTCATTTTGGTCGTCTTAGGTCGTATAAATAATGCATTATCACGCGTAGGGTCGCCGCGGATGGCAGTGAGAATAAAATTATTTGCACTATCCGATCGACTGTTGCATATGCAATTAGAAAAAAAAAAACAAACTTGAAATACTCTCCCAATATTTCGACAATGTATTCCCACGTTGAAAAAATGAAGAAATTCTACGCTATGTTTAAAATTTTTACTACGTCCCAACTTTAGCGTTACCGAAATGGTTATAGCGTTTTGTGGTTTAAAAACTTGCGCAACTTTCTGAACAACAGCGGTAAACTTCCACTTTACGACTGCAAAGTTCAAGTCGAACATTTAAAAACATAAGAAAAAGTCAGGTGGGAGAGAACAGGAGTCGGGTTGAGATACCTTGTTTAATTAGAATGCAAATTTAATAGTCTAAAGGAATTTCCATATCAATGGGCGCCTAAATAACGCAATCCGAGACACAAAGGGTTCCGTCGTGGCAGTAGCTGTTTACTAGTTTCAGCATATTGATCTTTACTTAAGCTTCACTTCGTATAATAAGTAGAGGTATTGTAATTATATCAAAAGTTCTTTCACCCTGTTGCCTGCAAGGAATTTCTGTTTAGCATTGAAGCCGCCGTTTGTAGATGCGAGGAAAAGTTATTCAAATGAGAATTTATTCCGTGACGTGAAAACAAAAGAATTTCAATGGATTACAATTGTGTGGTCACTATTGAGTTGTGACGTCACTAGTAAACGCGGCTAAACCATACTTTTACACTGACCTCCGGCGCGGACCGGGAGGGGCCAAACAGTTACACTAATTATTGACCAATTCTTGATCATAGAGCAACGCGGACTGGAGATCATGGGGTAAGCAGTATTTTATTATTTCAATACACTATATTTTGATAATTATTTTTTTTTTGTTTTGGTTTTCCCCGAAGGGTAAGGCAAAGGGAACTATGCCCATACAGCCATGTCTTACGTATTTTTTTTCTTGATGATTAATGAAATGATGAAAGGTGATGAATGATGATGATGAAACCTAAGCCCCCACCCTCGGAGTAGACTCCTACTCCGAACCCCAAACGAATTAACTCAAAAGTCCGCATAAACTTTTGAGCTATGAAGCGGCTTCCCAGCACGAAGCGAAAATAGGCAGATACACTTTGTTCATTGAATACTCCAATATAATAATAACACTCGCGAATGTCTTCTGACTAACTTAATGCGATCATTAACCACAAAACACCACTTCGTATTAATTATTTAGATTACTCAATGAAGAAAGCAACTGTCCCGTTCCCGTTTCCCGCCGAAAAGCCTATATTTTGATAAACAATTTTTTTTTTTATTTTTTTTTTTGGTTTTCCCCGAAGGGTAAGGCAAAGGGAACTATGCCCATACAGCCATGTCTGACGTATTTTTTTCCTTGATGATAAATGAAATGATGAAAGGTGATGATGATGAAACCTAAGCCCCCACCCTCGAAGTAGACTCCTACTCCGAACCCCAAACGAATTAACTCAAAAGTCCGCATAAACTTTTGAGTTATGAAGCGGCTTCCCGGCACGAAGCGAAAATAGGCAGATACACTTTGTTTATTGAATACTCCAATATAATAACATTCGCGAATGTCTTCCGACTAACTTAATGCGATCATTAACCACAAAACACCACTTCGTATTAATTATTTAGATTATTCAATGAAGAAAGCAACTGTCCCGTTCCCGTTTCCCGCCAAAAAGCTTCCCTTTTTTTTCCTTTTGCCCATTTGAGGGTCAGGCTAAGATCATAAGACCATGCTGCCTTGTCTTCAGTACATTTTCTTTGCTGTTCAATTTCAATATCGTTTTTGATTTTCCCCGAAGCTGTCATCTCTCGCGAGAGATGAGATGTCTATACTATACATGGTTATTATTATGTCATGATTAGTCACTAATGGATATTTATCTTTCAGAACCTACCTACGGTAGGTAAGTTATACAAAAACCCGCAATACCATGCTGATTGACATTTGACAGCGCACCCTCAGAGGGCAAAGACCTGCCGTCATGGCAACCATTAAAATTAAAACAAAGCACACCTTATAAATTATGGTGCATTTTATGAGATACTAAATAAATAAAGACATGCGAATGCCATTAGTGTTATTACACTTTTACAGCGGGTCATAGCAGGTGTATCAAACAGGGATGGAGGAAATCTCATTACAGAAATTGTTTAAGTTATAAGATTTTGGCGTCATTACCCACCTAATGAGGGACTTTCCAGAGCACCCCCCCAAAAAAAAAAAAAGATGGCGCTGTCCTACGTTGCATTGCCTTAGTTCAAACTTCGAATTTCATAGATAACAGACACGTGCATCTTTCATCTGTGTTTTTGGGTATAAATGATGACCCTTGTTATTACACTCTGGTACAATACGTCTTCCACCTACTATTATTCTGATCGAAATAAAGAGAATCATAGGTAAGAACATAATTACCTTTACAAATATATCTTTTTTTTACAGCAGAACCAAAAACAAGCTACAAGGAAAGGGAGGAAGGGGAAGACCAAGAAGAGCACATGGAACAGATAAAAGAGAAGGAAGTGAAAGAATTGGCCTTTAATAGACAAGAATGGAGAATGCTTTACCGACAAGTGCGTAGCTTTTAAATTAATGTTGATGATACATTTATGTCCTTACAAAATGTTTTATTATAGCCGAATATTGATGAAGAAATGAATTCATAATTAAATTCATTTTAACGTTTCTACGCTAACAGCTTATGATATGTACCATACTTGACACGGGTTTAGTGCAAGCTAGGGAAATTGCGTATAATGTTGTCTTCTAGTAATTAGTTTAAAATTTGATATTCTGCATGTAAACTTAAGTAATTAATTTTAAAATCCGAAACTTGGTTTATTTTGCGATAAATGTCACAGTTTATGTTCGAAAAGAATAACTTAACATATATTCTATCTTGCTTATCACCCCAAGCACGTTGTTACAGTCATCGTCATCATTGGCCTTATACTTCTGTTTCAGACGATTTATGACGTCATTGCCTCGAAGAAATGCAGTCAACTACCTACGTAAAAGATGACTTAACTAAAATGAGAGAACTAAATAGTGCAATATTATTACTTTATGTCACTGTCTTTTCATATTATTTGTACTTATTCATATTCTGATTCTCACGTGTGGGTTGTGAGGCCAATGATCGACCTTAAGAACTCTGGTGTCAGAATTACTATCTCCTTTTTCTTCTATCGTGTGGGTTGTGAGGTGGAATACCAACCTCATCAACCCTGGTGTCAGGGTTACTATTGAGCCGTCAAAGGCCCCTGACATGGCTCATGTAAAGACTGACGACATACACATATTATACTGTTGACATATTGTATATTATTTTGTTTTTTAAGATGTAAATAAATTCTTAGTCATTTATTTATTTATTTGAGCGACATATCTTGCAGATAAACAAGTAAAGTGAACTATAAATTAATTTTGTGGATATCAGCCACTTCAAGCCTTCGTCGTTAAGCATCATCGGATCTTGAGAAGGGTCGACATAGCGGGGCATTCCTGTAATGTATTATAAAATTGAAAATGTCAATATTTAGGCAATAAGGCAAAACATGTAAAATACCCACTTTTACAGAAACGGCATAGAGACGACTTCTACCTACTCGACAGCTATGGCATCGAATACTTTGCAGCGTTACTTATCGAGCATAGTGTTGATAATTATAATATGAAGAGTCGACATACCTAAATAAGAAACCAAAATGCTTGTTGGCGCCCATTTAAATTAAAAAATCCTGACCTCCTAATCTTAATCCTAGCTCAAAAAAATATAATTAAGAACATATTAAATTAAGCATGGTGCCATAATAAATATAGAGAATAAAAGCAGTTGCTATTGGCAACCTAGCGGTACCTAGTTTTGTGCCGTCACAATATACCCTCCAAAGCTTGGCCCTAACTGTTTTACCTTTCATTTCTTCCATGGATTTTTTCCCGCCCATTTGGATTTCACAGCCATAATTGAGATGCAATGAGTATTGGGCTTGTAAAATTTTACGATTTAAAAAAGGAAAGTCAATTACCTATCTCTTTGTTGTTTCTTCTTTGAGTAGGTAAGTCCTGTTCGTATTTTTTTTTACTTCACATTTTCATCGGAAATCTTTAGTTTTTTAACTTTCAATGCAATATTTTTTCAAATGTATAACAGTGGCAGAGTAAAAATAACATAATTTCCATCTCGCCTGTCGCGTAATAATACCAGAGTAGAAAAAGCTGCAAATTATACAACGTGCTCATATCATGTGTTATTACAACTGTTGAGGGCAACACTGAACACGGTACAATACATTTTAAGCTTTCATTTTGGAGATTTAAGATATTATTTACAAACCTACATCTAGGTAGTTTCCATATGTAGGCTGTTTATATTATGTTTACGTTAAAATACAATGTACTTTTTCCTTACCTAATAGGCACTTAGCACACTGAATAATAAGATTTATTCGAGTAATAACTTGTGGTGATTACGAATCTAAGTAGTTATAGAGGCGGCCAATCAGTTCGCGACAACAAACACTTTAAGACCCCGATACCGACCCCGCCGGCGTGGTCGACGATTTTCATCATTTAGCCTTTAACGCTATAGGCCCTAGTTATCCTTAGTAGTTTTGCCATTAGTGAAAGATTGTAGATCTTTCATGTCAAAATAAAAATACGAACTTGAATTTCGTCTGTCTGTTACCAAGTTCGTAACAGGAGTCCGTGCTCCGCCAGGCAAGTAAGCAAGTAGCTGTGCTGGCAGCCGCTCGGGGGCTCGTCTAAGTCTGCCAGTAATGAATATTAATACGGTATAACCTCACCTGTGTGTGATACTCAATTATCTATCTTGTTATATAGGTAACATGCTACTGCCTTGTGTAGAAGTGGCTGCAGAGATGACAGTCTATGACTCAAAGATATTAGCATAACATACCTACCTATAACTACGTTGACTTGCTATTTTTTGTTACAAGTTCAGAGTTAATGATTTTCTGGTCAGGTAAATTAAATGTTCGCGACGATGACAAAGTTGTCACAAACTAAAAAAATTGTCCAAGCGAAAAATAAAACACAAGTTTTACAATTAAATGACAGCTGCCTATTTTCGGCCCAAGTAGTGGACAACATCCAAGTAACATCTAGATCCTGTCACATGACTAAAACATAGCTGGCGTGGAATGGGTGTACGGTCACGAGCATCAATACGCATACAATATGGTACCATGTCACATGATATTTTTTGACAAATTGCACTGTAAGTCTCACTAAATGTCAAATATGTTGGTGTGCCAGAGTCGTAAAGTGGGTACATTATATTGCTCATGACTATATAAGATATGACTTATAAGATTAATGATTACCTAAATGATAAAAATGTCTGGTATTGAATGTGTTCCTCTAGTTATTAAATAACTTGTAATGTACCCTCATTGATTTAAAAGATGTGTTGCTGTTGCAGTTTCTTGCCATTTCTTCTCTTCAGCCATAACACCTTGCGAAATGACGTAAATTCAAAAATGTTACATTGACCTTCAACAAGTTTATCCATGATAATTACGTTGAATAAATGATTCTGATTCTGATTCTGATTCTGACTGTACTATACCTCTGCCTATTCCTTCGGGGATGCAGGCGTTAAGCTGTTTTCTAACATCTACATGTATACATACATAAGATCACGCGTATTTCCTGTCGGCAGAGACCATAGAATTCCACTTATTACAATCCTGACATACTTTCGCTTCTTCCACTCTTATCAAAGATGTAACATTTAGATCACATAAAAAAAGAAAAACCGATTTATAAGAGTACGTAGGTGACCTATTTGAACATTCAAACTTATTTTTGTTAGATGAGGATTATCATACATCACAGTTACCTATGAAGATACGCGAAAATAATTTTGCAACCACTTCTGCTACAAACGCTAACAAAAGATAGGGCATAAGTCTATTTTCAATTCAAAACATTAACACAACGACACTAATAATATGAATAGGGGATCACTCTATAAATCATCGGACGAAGCAATTTAGACCAGTTAGTCATTTTGATTGCAGCTAGAGTCTGTGAATAAGCACCCTACATTGTGTGAAGACAAAAAGAATAATGTTGTATGCCCTTTGCTGAAAATAGTAAAAGAAACATAATATGTGTTCTGCTGTCTAGAAAATAAAGGATTAGAATAAAAATTATGCCCCCTACAACATAAGACTAGGTATATATGATGGATGGGCTCCTTCGCTGCGTCTATTGGTCGAATCTTGATATAATTCCACCGCGCGCGGCGCTGTCGCTGTGCCGCGGTGGATATCACATTAGCAAACATGTTCATGTATAAACGGACTATTTGGATGTATGTGTGTATATAACCATTGGCAATTGATGAATAATAAATATCTGGTATAACTTCTGATGATCAACTATCATATGTATCAGTAACATACGTACACACATACGTAAACAGCCTATATACATCCCACTGCCAGGCACAGGCCTCCCCTCAATCAACCGGAGGGGGTATGGAGCATACTCCCCACGCTGCTCCAATGCGGGTTGGTGGAGGTGTTTATACGGCTAATAGCCGGGACCAACGATTTAACGTGCCCTCCGAAGCACGGAATCATCTTACTTTTTCGGACAATCAGGTGATTCAAGCCTGAAAAGTCCTTACCAAACAAAAGACAGTCTCACAAAGTGATTTCGACAATGTCCCCATCGGGAATCGAACCCGGACCTCCAGATCATGAGCCTAACGCTCTAACCACTAGACCACGGAGGCTGTTAATGAGTATGATGAGTAACATACAAAGATAAAAACAGCACCCACCACCAGTTACACCGGTGTATCTGTTAGCTGAACCGTTTGTCTGTCTTGTATTAGTTTAATTGTTTTTATATCTTCTTCTTTGTACAATAAACTGTAAAATAAATAATAATAAAAAACTTGTTCAAATTGTACTTAGTTACCTATAAAAATAAAATCTAACTCGGTTGCAGAATCAATTCTTCGAACTCATTTCTTTCCTTGCCATCAACGGTCTTAATGGTCATAATGAGTTCATAAATATAGATTACCTTTTATTATTTTAGCGACCGTACCTCAAATTACTTGGTAATTTCAATATAATGTCGCAAAATATAAGAAATCTTTCAACACTTTAATAAGACCTTCATGTTAATGAAGATTAGTTTATTTTTTCTTTAAGATGATAAAGGATAATGTACCGAATTATCTCGGGAATTAAGGTTATTAAATAATTATGTGTAGCTTGCGGCAGGGTGCGTCAATTTTAATCTCATTTTGGTTGTGGGTATGCGTAATAAGGAAGGTATTACTAATAATGTGGTGACTCAATATTTTAAGGTGCCAATTCTGGCAAAAGTTCTAAAACTAGCTTTATCCCTGTCTTACACTCGTCGTTGGTAGAGGACGGCACTAGTTTTGAGCTGTCATACAAAAATAAAAATTAAGCTCTGTTACCAGAATCGGCATCATGTGTATCGCATCGCCTAGTTGAGTCACGTTTTTATAAAAAGAACTAAATTTAAACATACTTATGATACATATAAAAACTTATGCCCGTAATTAATGAGGTGGGTAGAGCCAAGAAAACACTTTCGATCACTTTTGATTCGAAGTTGTAGAGTAGACATATAAATATTAATAAAAATACATAAAATTAATTTAATAATGCGGGCGGTTAAAGATACAAAACATACACTATCATTTCAAATCATTTGAGATCATATAGGAGCAAGTTTTAAAAAAGAACAGTAGGTGTATTCAGCCAATTTATCAAGGTAAAATTCCATAACACCCCTAGCATTTTTCACTTAACGAACTTCCATAGCCCAGCTACCAGACTCCGTATTAAGCCCAGGACATAACTTCAAATACAGACTGTATACAGGATGTTAATATTCATTACCGTTCGCCCCGAGAGACTGAGCTCAGACAAATCGAAGGAACCACGTCACTGACGGCAGTATGGCTGACTTGTGTGTACTTAGAAACTGTCTGATACTCGTGTTTACTATGAGCATGGCTAACGTGCGCATCGTAATAAAATTATAATATTCATAATTTTTTTCGAAATAGATAAGTTTGTTTATTTTCCCTAACATGCGTGCCACTTGATTTTATTCGTGTTTTGACAGAACGACATGACTTATTAGGGTTCACATATTAGCATCAATCGTCAAAACGACATAAATATATCCCCAAAATCGATAAAATGAATTATTGAGTAGAGAGAGAGGAAGATAGAGATACTTTGTAACCGGGTCAAAAGTTAAGGTTACGCTAGAGTTATTATTATACCGGTATAAAATTACGAACCAGTATTTAGTTATTAGTAGGAAATTGATACTACAGTGTGATACCGGTAGTGTAACATTACACCGTAACTGTTTGCTATTCCTGATTTGTAGATGTTTGATTATTATTTGGAAATTGTTATACGAGTACATTATAACACACAATTCATTATTGCACAAAAGGAATACAAAAGGCGGCTTTTTGTCTATTTATAATAAGATGACAGCGGGTCAATAATAGGTAGGTATTCCCTTATCTTGACACAATATAAAATCTGAAAAGTTTTATCTAGATAGATAGATAAAATACTTTATCCCAACTGCAAACATGAAAAGCAAATAAACCAATTTTTAAAGGTCCGACTTTCAAAGGATTTTGTGACCCATTTATCCAGGGCAGGCTTTCTTTACATCCCGGGGTCTATCCTTGTGATAGATTGCCCTTCCGACGTTCGATGTTCAATAAGCCTGAATAATTTGTTCAAAAAAAAAAAATACCCAAATAAATAGCCCTTATTGAACAAAGACCCGAACCAATTCCACTCAAAGGTTTTTAATTAAAAAAATCGGTAATCACTCGGGATTAAGGTCTGTTTATATCCGTGTTGCATGTTTTTTTGCCCTCAGGAAAGGTTGCTTTTGCAAAGGCACTCAAACAATTTTCCTGTTTGACCAAATATTGGAAATCTCTAAGCGAACCTACTTAACGTTCTCGCTGAAACTCTCATCCACACTCACTCATTTTCACTTAGCCCATCACAGTGCAATATCCTCATTTTCCAATTTTTACTCAGACGGGAGTTATGTTTGGGATAGTTTTACACAATTTTTATTCTAGCACAATTTTTGGGGAAGTAACGTATTACACGTACGTTCAGCACACATCTACTCACTGCTGCATACTCATTAGATAACATTACCGTCTCTAAAACATATACCAAAATAATGTACTGCGACAGAAGAGAACGCGACCGCTTAGCAACTCCTGTTTATAAATTCTATGAGCATACCGACTCAATACACATAATGACCAAATGACTGGGAAAAATACTGTGGGGGATGATATCGCACACGGAAGTGGTGGTCCTTAGAAGACCAAGGGAACACCCGTCCTGACGAGCTCTGATCTGCTGTGCGCGTAGAAAAAGGAAGCGGCCCAAGGAGACCCGGCGACGTTCGGTTGACCGAAAATTAAACACTCTCGGCATGTCATGAGAGCAAGCTTCAGAGGCTGCAAAAGACCGTGAGGAGTGGAAATCTGATGTTCGAGCCCCACACCCCAACAGAGGATAATATGAGCAGAAGAAGAATATCTCCTCTTCTTTGTCTACCTCTCTTCCCAGTTTAGCTGGGGTCGGATCTCCTTACACGCGCCAGAGAACTCTGTTCTGGCTTGTCTCTGTACTCAGATTTCTTTCTCTCTCTGCATATTTGACCACCAGGTAGGAGGCGTCACCAGGGGCCTGTTTAATAAAACTTACAATTGTAAATTACAATGACAATTTGATGTACATTGCGCAGTGTGTGATCACGAATATTGTGCAGTTTCATATTAGCTACGTAATGAACACCAAATTGTCGTTGTAATTTACAATTGTAAGTTTTATGAAACAGGCCCCAGGTATGTTTAAGGCGTTCTTGACGGAGTTGCCGTCTTCGCGTCTCAGGCTATGGCCGTGCCATCGCAACGTAGAAGAAGAATATACCGACACAATATCGCTTAAGCCTTCTCTAACAAGTCACCAGTGTAGGAATTTATTATGTACTTTCCTGTTTGATAAAAAAAATGACATCTTTCATCAAATATCCTGAAAAAAGGTAGCACATAAGTTTTCTTTTCACGACGGAAATCAACGGAAATATGTGATTAATTTACTCGCTCTTCTGCATACTTTGGACTTTATAGTTTGATACTCACTTACTATATTCCTGTATTACTTTCCTATAATTCTAAATACATTCTTGTAATCACAACATATATACATTATAAACATGTAATTATCAGGAATAACTGTGGAAATTTTAAGGGTAATGATTCTACGTACAGATATTTTTCCTGACCAGAGCATATGTAATTAGATATGCAACCTTGTTGAAATGTTTAAAAAAGTATCAAAAAAGAAACATTTTTGAAGTTTGAGAAACTCGTAAACCCAATTATAGGATAACCTCGAGTCTCAAATAGTTAACATAGGTACATAGTCTTCGATTTCCAAAACAAACGGACAGAAGTAAATATTTTTGTTTACCCTCGATATGGTAATTTGTTCCTTCAAGAAAATCCCGCGAAATACATCGAGCCCAAATAATAGCAGGGCTAGAAATAACCAGGTTCCCACCTCGCATTTTCCGTATTAAGTATTTTGTTGAAAGCCCTCTCAGGGAACCCCTCTTTGTATCGGATCCGATATCATCCCCTCAAAATTATGAAAGTGTATAAACATTTTCACGCCCCTTTCTGCCCCCTCATTTCCACATTTCCCGTCTGAAAGTTATTATTATCAAATCAAGCTACAGATACCTGCCTAGATAACCGTATAGTCGTTGCATGTCGATTCACTCCCCTGCCCTAATGGAAAAATAAGACCGAATACGAGATTCTAAATCATTGTTTTACGATACTGTAATTTGTTTTGAGGGGATGGAAATGATGTTTTGACAGAATTTGTGACCTCATGTTTTCAATTTCGTTCGCTTTTATTTGTATTACTGTTTCCGGTTTTATTGCCGTGTTATATTTTTTTCTCGTGTTCGTTATTCATTTATAATTCATCATTAAGTTTCAAACTTGCAAAAGTTTTTAAAATAAATAAAAATAAGTATACACAGTTTTAGTGACATCGTAATGAAAACTTTGAGGGATGATTCATTTTCCGTCAAAAAAAAACTACACTCGATATTAACTCAGAATCATGGTCTGATTCATTCCCTTCAGTATTCGTTACAATGTCATTAAAAACTAAAATCCAACTACCGGTTTAGTAGTAACTTATATTTTTATTTATATCAGTATGGGGTCTTATTTATTAAGACAGACTTTCCATCCAATTAATTTCACTTTCAGATCATTGTACTGCGCTTTCATTTCCTTTCCATCTTCTATATTTGACGACCGTAATTACCTCAATACCAACATTTTTATCCTTTCCTACGTTTCAGATTCAACAAAACCTAGCTTAATGCGCCGTAAACGTTGTTTGAACGGCTCTGAGTCCCGCCGGTTGGTGTTTGCATTTTGCTGCGAGCATTAAAAGAAAATTAACGGAATTTGATGCATGGATTATGCAAATCGACGCATATCCGGAGCGGTTCTTTGCTATCACGTAGACTAAATGAGTTTTAATGGGGATGTCTGGTGCATTCGCGCTCGAGCCGTCGTTTGGCGTTTATGAAATATGACGCTTGGTTTCCTGAGCGACAAGCTCTGTCTAAGTGGAAAAGAAAGGTAGTTTTGTTTGTAGGTAGTCTTGTGATTGATGTTTATTTTATCTTTTCCCTAGCTAGATTCTAAGAAATTCTGACAGATGGCTTGAGGTGTCTTCAAGTTATTGATTAGTAGTAGCCAGTACAAAAAATCCTGGGATGCTATTTTCAAGGTTTCTTGCTATCCTGGTCCATGTATATTAATTTCTTTAGGCATATCATCGTCACAGTAGACTTAAGTTCTTTTTTCATTATTTTTAGTCATAGAATTTTTAATCTCTGCAGGTGGGGATACCTGGTTGATGGTTGCGATGAGTGCGAGTGTGGAGTATCACCACAAACTATGGCTCACCTTTTATGCTGTCCTAAATGCCCTAACCCCTGCACCATTAAAGAACTTCACGAAGCAACTGACAATGCCGTAAGCGTGGCCAATTACTGGTCAGCAAAAATTTTATATCGACCGCCATCGACTCGCAAAGAAGAAAAAGAATACCCTGTAAAACTGTTTAAACAGTTTGACAGCAGGAATGGGTCTGCTTGTGAATAACTCACAATAATATTTATGCTGCTCGCCAGTTCTGTTACTTGAACTTGACATGATGCCGCGTGTCTAGATTTGAGTTTACCATAAAATGAATACTGAAATAAATGTAGTTCCAACAGGAATTTACCTTCAGCCGACGACACGATTCGTAGGACGTTCTTGTCGGAATATTCAGTGTTTTGCTACATCGTTAATTAATTCCTTAGTTTAGACGTGCACTGCAAACTCTGTTTGTGTTTGCTTCTCAACCCCTCAAGTTATCTTTAGTGGGTAAACGTGAATGTTATTCTTTAAGAAAGTTGGTGAAGACGCAGTGAGTTGCGTTTTTAAGCTATAATAAAGCCCACGGATAAACTTTGCCTTCTTCTTCGTGTGGGTTAAATTCAGTCAGTATTCGTTACGATGTCAATACACCCCGCACAAGTACATATTATGTAGTCACACCATTACAAATACTGAGGGGGATGAGTCAGACCATGATTCTGAGTGAATATCCAGTGAAATTTCCTCTAAGAAAATTCATAAACATTTTTTGTGTTTTTCAGTTGCATACTTTTGTGATGGAAAATTCCGCAGATATCAACTCAGAATCATGCTCTGAATCATCCATCAAAGTTTTCGTTACCATGTCACTAACACCCTGTATTATAAACGTTTCTTTCTTTCTTCCATTCTAATCACATTACGTTTTACAGGTTATAAGTGCGGGTTTGAGTCATATTATTATCAAGTATAAAAACATCCCAAAACACCATCGACGCCCCGAAGTCAATGACCTCTTTCGCTAGTTGGCACACTCAGGCACTTACCTGTCGCCTCAAATCCCTTCAGCAATTGAACCATGTTTTACAGCGGCTATAAAAGGTCCCAGGATATCCGATCCAATAGGCTACTGAGCCTGTGGGATACTGATATGGAACCCCACAATCGTGAGGTAAGATAATCCACGGGACACCAGTTTGAGGACACGATATCGGTGTTATTATAGCCATTGGAAACTGATAGGTTTGAATGCTTTAGAAGCAATGTGGAACCCAAAATTTTTCATATAGAGTAAAAATCTTGATGCTCACGGTGGCAGGCGTTAGGTAAGTTGCATACACTTTAGTACCATGTCGCATTTATTTATTTGACAAATTGAATCGGAAGTCTCAGTAAATGTCAAGCATGTTAAAACGACACAGTAACTAGAGTGATCAAATTTCACGAAATAATTTGAAGATTCGCTACTCCTCACTCTACCGTATATTGTGTTTGATATTTTTTTTTTTTTAATTAAGATGGGTTTCTTCTTCTACTTCGTTCTTCCACGAGAAGAAGAGATCGACGTTGGAACGAGCTTACCCAGAAAATGCCTATTCACCCGTGATTTAAAGGACCCCAGGTTATAAGAGTCAGGAAACACCGACGCCGGCAGCCCATTCCATTCCTTGGCTGTGCGCATTATGAAGGATGAAGCGAAGCGCTTGGTGCGGATTAGTGGTATGTCAACCAAGTAAGGATATTATAGGTTTAGCGTTATAATGCTCACGATTGCATCCCAAATGAGGTATCTAAAGATCATCCATCGCAATATGAACTAAGTAGAATCCACACATCACCAAGCTTTCTGTTAGACCAATGTGATAGAGTGTTACGTGGCAACGTGTTATGGGTCGTTATTTTTTATAAAAACATAGTCTTGGCAAGCTGAAAGCTAATAGTTTACCATTGTAAAAGCCTAATTACTGCGTACCCCTAATTCAAGTACCCCTCAAAACAAAATCAATTGAAATACCCGAATCAGAATTCACCAAAAAACTTTATTAAAACAAACACGGCTTAATAAATTCATTACCAACGCCCCTAAAAGTCCCTAAAAAAATATAACACCATTACCACGAAATATGCATTATCATTCCTGCGGGACCACGGAAGAAGAGACGGCAAACAGAGTGCCCTAAAATAACAAAATTGTGACACTGTTGCACAAAATTCACTGACGGGGTGCAAATTTAATGAAATAACTTACTATTCTGAAACCGTTCGAAAGTTATGTAGCGAATCTTCAAATTATTTCGTGAAATTTGATCACTCTAATTGTTTAGAAATAGAAACATGATGATGGATTAAAAAGGCATTTAGTTGCTACAATATTTAAAAAAAATCTAAGAATAAAAAATGAGAAACCTATTCATAGTAGATAGAGACTTACCAATTATTGTGAAACTCAAAGCTATTTATGGTAGGAGTAATATAGCGTTTCCTAGTATACCTAGCAAAATAAGCTTGGTTTAACTTTACGACGAATTTCAATTAGTATTTTCTCGTATTCGGATTGACAAAGTAACTAGGAATACTCAATAGTAGTTATTGGACGTACTTAAAGGTGGGTACTGACCGGTGTTACGTAGCGCAATGTACGGTCACGAGCATTAATATGTATATACTTTGGTACCATATCACATTAACTTTTCTCTCACCAAATGTCAAATATGTTAGAGCGACAGAGTCTTAAAGTGGGTACATTATATTGCTCATGACTGTACATTCGCAGCGAGCATGAGATGTTACACCGTGTTCTAAAATCCGTGCTGATGCTCGCTGCAAGTGCTTTGTTACCCCGCAGTGACTGCAAGAACGCTTGCTGTATAACATGTTATATAACGTCTTGTAACACCAGTCAGTACCCACCTTTAGAGTTCATTTTATTGCTGCCATCCAATACATATACCAAAACCACACGACATGTACTTATAAAATAATAATAGATTTTCACATTTATTTATTTATATATAGACATTTGCAACATTACAGTAGAAACCATTGCGTTACGAACAAGATTCTTATGGGCCTAAAACTAATTTACAATATTACAATGATAAATTGAACAACAATAAAGGAAGGATACACAAAATATTAAAAACTATTTCTAAATATTATTAGAATATTGTAAAGTTGTGACATTGTTGTATTTTTATAGATCTGTATCAGTTAATACATCTGTTTAGTACGAAAACTAACTCCAAATAGTAATAAATATTCGGCGCACAAGCATATCGTAAACTGAAATACTCATTTCCTTTACATTTAATCTATAATTAACTTTATTTAAACTTTTATTACAAAACTTACAGATGACGGTACGTAATCTTTATATGAGGTCTTGACCTAACCTCACACGTAAGAAGTTTTACGATGAAAAATGATTGAGTAATAAACTTTTTTTTTAGTTTAATTCTATCGACCGATTTCAGAATAACATCACCAAGGTGCACTTAAGTAACAGTTTCCTCCGCCGACACCGTACAGCATCTTGGACGCTCTTAATGCAAATTTTATTTATTCATGTAAATTAATATCTATTCACCAAGACAAGCAGTGAAGCGAGAAATTGAGTACGTGCAAAAATAAAGGCGGCCCACAACGCTGCGCTTTGCTGTATCTAGCTTAGTGTTGTGCTATGATTTTGTTGCGGGACCAAGGGTGATGGAAGTTGGCCTTTTTAAGACGGGACACATTGCGAGTTTGCTTGTGTTTTTGACACCAGCTTGTTGCCTTTTCAGTAAGCAGCATTCCTATAAGTTCTAGATGAGTTCAAGGCAATAATTAGGGCAATAGTTTTGATGCTAAAGGCAATCACAAATTCTCATCAATGAACAACAACTAGCAAATTCTTTAACGTTATACATAATTATGCTAAGATAACCTACCGCGTATATTGTATCCTGACTTGCATCGCCAGGCGTATATACGATTTTATTTGAATTTAAATTTGTGTAATTTAATTTATTCGTTTTTTAATGTAATTAATTTTATTGCGTGTTTTGATTTTGTTATTATAGATTTGTGACTTGTCAGAAATAAATTATTAAATTGTGTTATATTGCATTTAAAGAATGTTGATTTTAAAACATAGAAACATGGCGTCATTTACTGGGACACGAAACATCACTGTTTGCAAGCTTATGCAAACTTGAGATCGTCCCGGAGGTAACCAATTAGTTGAACGTTTGTTATTCAACGGGCTCACCGCGTCTCGGATGTTGTCATAAAATACATATTTTTCCTACAAACTTCACTGCTTCCACTATTAATGACACAGAGGAAGTGTTTTGAACTGTGTTTTTAGGTCAGGTGTTTTAATTTTCTTGTTAGCAATGGACTTCTTAATATCTGTCACTTGTTCCTATTCTTCTTCTTCTTATCGTGTGGGTTGTGAGGTGGAATACCAGCCTCATCAACCTTGGTGTCAGGTGTATGATTGAGCCGCCAAAGGCTCCTGACATGGCTCATGTAAAGATTACTCACTTACATCAGTAAAATACGTAGTAACCGGGACCAACAACTTGACGTGCTTTCCGAAGCACGGATCATCTTACTTTCGGACAATCAGGTGATCATCCTGTAATGTCCTAACCAAACTAGTGATCATAAAATGATATTTCCCCACCGAGATTCGAACCAGGGGCCTCCGGATCGTGAGTCCAACGCTCATTAACTGGACCACAGAGGCCGTTCCTATGTACTTGTTCCTATGAATTTTATTACAAAGACGTTTTGCAACTGACCGTTGGGTCTAACATAAATCTCGGTCAGGTGTAGGTACTTAGTTTATCTTGCTATAGCAATACGGATTTAGTCGTCGTGAGCTTAGGTTATATTTTGCAACTGTACCTATTTATCAACATTATTTTGTTGGTAGTAACCTTTGCATTAGCTTAAATTATTGTGTTTAAGAATCGTGTGTAATTCGACTAATCTCATACTTTTAGGTAATAGCTGCTGCTGCAGGCTGTTTTTGTCGCATTTTTTATTTCTCTTTACATCTATACTTCATTTAAATATTAGGCAAGTGTTCTATAGGAGCAGTTATGTTACTAGTGATCTGGCAGAGGAAGACCTAGAAGGACTTACATTGGCCAAATTGGAGATGTCCTTAGAAAAGGTTCAGTACGATCTACTCCGAACCGCCGTGCGTGTATGAAGCGATTGATGAATGTAGAGAAAGCAAGAGAAGTGTGTCAGGATCGAAGCAAATGGAATTCTATAGTCTCTAGTAAATATAGTATCTCAATTCTATAGTAAATAGGCGTGAGTTTATATATGTATGTATATTACTAGTGCAAACTATCCTGACAATATCATACTTTGATCGCTATCATCAATCACAGAACTGACACTATAGCAGAACATTTTAGCAAAATTACGTCGCTCCCATCAAATCACATCGCATCAAGCGCTCTATCATAACACCATCGAGTAGCAGGAAAACCATTTGGAAAAGCACACAGCATACACGATGAGAAGAAGTTTTTCCCGGTCCATTTACTATGAAAGGAGTGCAAAAAGGGTTCATAGTAATTGTCATGTCGCATGTCAAATGCCTCAGCGAACGACTTGTAAATGGATTCCTCTAAGTTCCCTCATATGGTTAGAAGTGATACGCTAGCACACTACGGACACTTCATACATAAGCAAAATTAAAAATTTTGAAAAAAAACCCACGACGGTAAAAATCTCATCGAAAAAGAATAAAATAACTCAAAACCCCCGACTTAACCCAATTATTATGTAACGAAATATTATAATAGACTTAAAAATACTTTCTAAAAAAGATTTGATATCTCGAGAAATCAGTAATAGATATAATTTTACCATAATACATAACCGAGGAATATCCATCGGGGACTGCCCGTTCCTTCGTGGGTAAAAAAATCTTGCTCTACACATTAACGTTATCGTACACGCGCATCTGTGTATGTGACGTCTGACAACATACGATTGAAGATTAAAGTAAGACTGAGGGGGGTGAGGTAAACCTATCTCAGCCGATGGTGGGGAGCGGAGAATGGCCGTTCTATACGTAGCATTATTCTTTATTTTATGACTAGCATGACGGAAGTTTCTCCAAGAATGTGACAAACTGCCACAAGCTGATGAACTAATAAAAGAACAAAATGTGATATGACACAAAAGATTCGTTTGGTTGTAAGTTTGTTGACTTTGGCGAAGTTGAATATGTGGTTTGTGAGAGAATTTAATGGATGACGACACTATTTTTGTATGTTGGTGAAATATGTTAACCAGTGATTATTTATTAATGGAATGAGCACTGTCAAAAAGACACTTGGAGACACTAAGCATTTGACCACGATGTTACTATAGTTAGTGACGATACGGGTGATTCACTCTTGTTTAATAATAACTATTTTTGCCACAGCTTACTAGTTTTAGTAGTAGAATTATTACGATTACCAGTAGTGTCTGAGCTAAACAGCGAACTGACGAGCGGGTTGACAGCCAAAACTCAACGGTTCTTTATTGGTTACGAAACCCAAAAAGTGACTTAGTGAATGTCTAGTTTCATGGTATTTTTTTCCCGTCGCATGGTGTCGTATTTGTGACCCTCACAAAGACCTTTGATACCGCTTTGTTTGCTGACAAACTTTGTTCGGTTACCTCATCATATTGTAGGTTCTTACAACTGATAAATAGACTGACACTGGCTCAATTTAAATCCATAAAGTAGGGTTAAAATTTTTAAAGTTTGATTTTTTTCTTCTTCGTCTTGATCAAATATCATATTTTTTTTTTGTTATAAGTTACGTCACTCGCCTTTCTAGCAACTCTAGTTGTTAGTGTGTTTTTAACTCGTATTTTTTAGATGGATGTTTTATGTAACAGAGTACCCTATATTAAATTGTTTTAAACATTTTTCTTAACCAGTGTGCAATCTACATTTAGAAATTGTAGAGTATAAATGAGGTTTCAAATTGTTTACGGGTTCTCAAACTAATTCCCAAAGACAATCCTACGCGAAACGAATGTAAACATCCCGTAGTCTAGAACATTCTACAGCATTATTTGTTTCCTCTATTTGCGGATCGCATAGGTTAACCTCTAACGTGCTCAACTCCGCACAACATAGATATTTAATACTACGATCGGAACTAGACTCGTAATTCTCAGATAAACTGATATAACTCATCCTGTTGCAGGCAAATACTTAAAGTTTCACTTGATAGTGAAGCCCTAACATAGATACGATGGACCTTAGGGCCCTACCTATCTACTTGTATGGCTACTTGTATGTACTTGTACAGGGTGTAAGTGAAATCGTAACAAACACTAAGGGGTTGATTCGGCTCATTATTCCGAGTAAATATCAAGTGGAATTTTCCATTGCAAAAGTAATGAATTGAAAATATTGAAACAAAAATCATGAATTTTGCGACGGAAAATTCCATTTGATATTAACTCAGAATCATGGTCTGAATCATCCCCGTCATTATTCGTTACGATGTCACTAACACTCTGTATATTTGTTTGGGGTTTTGTTACTTCCTGATAATTAATAATACTTAAATAAAATGTACACAGTTGTATAAACGCTACCTCACCTGAGGTGTTTATATATATTTGTGCATACAGTTTGTATACACTCCTAGTTTTGCCAAAAAACGCAAATGCGTCAGATAGCAAGATCAGCAACGACATATTTACGTCTTTCGATAAAATAAATAAATAAATAATCATTTTTAGAATTGACTTTCTAGTAAGCAATCTCATTGCGGTGTACACATTCGCAATTCTGTCGCACTAGTAATTCATCTGTATCCCTAGAGGAATTATCTCATTAAGGGTAACAAGTAGTGTACTATGTCGGTATGTTTGTGACTTAGTCACATGTTATTGGATTTGGACCGCATGGAAATAGGTAGTGGGTTGAAATATAAATTAAGTTCAAGCCAACCAAAAGTAAGCGTACTTATATTTATTCTTGATCTGACGATTATTCTTCTGCATGGGCGTAGACATAGTGAGACTGGTTGGCGTGTTCATGCTAGATCTCCACTAGTTGATGCCAATAATTCTACTTACCCTTGATATATTTTTTCGCCCCACCCTACATCGAAATGTCCATGTTCTTTTGTATTTGGCTAAACAAAGGGAAAGCATTGACTGATCAGACATTTTACTGTGAGATGTAATTTATGAAACAATTGAAAGAGAAGATGCAGGTTGTATCGTATCAGGGGGAGAAGGATTTGGCGGGAAGAAGAGAGGAATGGCGATTACTACACCGGCAAGGGCGCAGCTCTTAAATAAAGCACGCGCTTCATATCCGTGATGTACGGTCACGAGCATTAATATGTATACACTTTGGTACCATGTCACATTAAATTTTTGACAAATTGAACTGTAAGTCTCACTAAACGTCAAATAGTATGTTAGTGCGACAGAGTCCTAAAGTGGGTACATTATATTGCTCATGACTGTACATACGGGTAGTGAAGCAACTGCAACAGAGTATTCACCGATTTTCATAATCATAATCATTTATTTGCCATTGAGAAGGGTACATTACCATTACATTGTTGGTCGTCATTGAAATTAGTTCCTCTATTGACAATGACAATAGAATCTTTTACAAATAATATCAAAATATCAAATATAACATGTCAACATTATTATAAATACAATTATTTGTTAGCTAAAAACCCCTAACATGTTATATATTTATACACCTACGACGTACTGCATCAAATGCGCTCAAAATTGTAATTTACAAGTGGTAGGTACTTCTACCAACAAAGTTCACAGTTCATGAAATAGTTTTAATTTGTTACGCAAATATACATCTTATCACCCCTTGTGTAAATATTACAATGTGTTAATGACAAACTGTTAAATTATTTGCTTGTAGCCGTGAATGAAATTGAAATTATCAAAGCATCTGTTAACACTTCTTTTTGAAATTTAGGTCTTGAAAATACGTGCTTACATATATTACAAATATTTGAGTCACTTAAAGACTACGACGGATAACTGTTAACGCTTAGCATGAACACAGTTTTACAATACATTAATAAACAATATTATGTAACTTCTATTTTGCAACAACAAGAACTCATTAATTCACATCGTGAGCAAATCGATTAGTTATTCTCATTGTTTAAAATTTTGTCAGTGCCTTACTTACTTACCTGCTTCACTTCAATTATGCTCTTTAGAGTCTCATTTGAAATTATCATGCAACAAAATCTTTAAACAATGGCCGATTTTGCAAACTGCGATACAGGAGCGTCGTGCTGTGTCGATAACGTAGAACTCAAAAGTTGGTAGAATTGGCAAAGTGGCTTTGGTGCGATGCGAATACGCACTAAGAATGTTCGCATGTTTAATTTTTTTGATACAAATATATACAATATAGTAATTATTTGCTTCACCTCTGCCTACCCCGGTGGGGACGCCTGTGCGTGATGCTGTTATATCTTAACGCTATATCAACTTTAATAACTACACGAATTACTTTTCCTTGTTTCCGATTTTGAAAATAATTTTCTTGGGCTATTAATATTTCGATCACAATAATTAAAACTAGAAAAAATGATTATGATAATCGACAGTGGCATTGATAAATATGTATGTATTGACATGTCAATGCCGTATATTTTTATAATGCCACTGTCTTCGATTATCATAATCGATTGCAACTTGGCTAAGACTCCTGACAATAAAAAGTACTTTGTCACTAGAAGACAATATTAAGTCTTCAATGCCAAAAGTATAAAACAGCGATTCAGTAGCATTTAAGTAAGGGCCAAGCCACTTCTACTTTATTTTCCGTTCCGTGATCAATAATGCACAACTGCACGCCAAGAATAGTCTCCGATTAGATCGCTCGATAAAAACAGCACTTTGCACAGTTTCGCACGATAAGTTTAACTTAGTATGTGTTTAGTTTCATTGTTTTCCACACGAAGACTCTCGTAATGGTTCATTGCATAATTCAGAGATCTTTTAGTCTAGTTTGCATAAGGTTATCGGGGTAACACTTACTTACCGTTTGTCGAATTGCCGCATCGGATTATCGTAAAGATTTTTGGTTGCATTTTTTTGCAGGTGATATGATACGAGTAATATGCCGTTTCAATCCTCACAGCTTCGTATTCTTGTCTATGTTGTTACTATAAAAAAAAACTTCCATAATAAATGCAGTTCACCTTTTGTTAATACATACAAACATAATTATAATTATTATTAAGATTAGGAGATTGTTCGTCAGTCTTAAGTTTCGAATTGCATGCGACTCTGCCCTAACTTTTACCGCCTTATTGTCAAATGAAGACTAAAAATAATACCAGGTTTAAAATATAGTCCGTTCCGTGAAAAAAGTCTCGTGTGCTAGTGTAGCAAAATACGTATGGAATTAATATCATCTACAATATCATATGCAGTGCTAAAATTTCGCTGTCACTTTGTTATTTATTTTAGCTATCACTTTAACAGAAGCGGGGATGACGGTACTACTGGTCCTTATTTTAGAAAATTTTTAACCTGATTTACTCAAGTAGGTCCCTAATTCTGTTTTCTACTTTCAATATGAAATTGTTCAATAAAAATGTACATGGGGTATTTAAATATAATGGTGATTGAATCCAATCTTCTTCTATCGTGTGCGTTGTGAGGTGGATTACCAACCTCATCAACCCTGATGTCAGGGTTATTATTGAGCCGCCAAAGGGCCCTGACATGGCACATGTAACGACTACTTTCTTACATCAGTAATTAGTAACCGGGACCAACGGCTTAATGTGCCTTGCGAATCACGGATCATCTTACTTTTTGGACAATCAGGTGATCAGCCTGTAATGTGCTAACCAAACAAGAGATCACAAAGTGAAGTGAAGTGATTGAATCCAATCATTTAGCTTAATGTTTACTTAACAATAAACGCGTAGTAAGAGATACATAGATACAATTACCAATTCTTATTCTGGGGGTTTTAAGGTTGACGACGTTATCAATCCTACTATTAGTATTATTATTGAGCCTCAAATTAAAGCAAGCGAAGGCCTCTGATATGTTTTATTTATAGACTACATCACCATTTCCTTACCGTTATCCTGTTTTCTCGAGGTCGTCTTAAGTAATCTGATTGTTTGACAGGTCCGCTTTTTTACAGAAGCAACTGCCTGTTAGACTTTCCAACTTGCAAAGGGATAACTAACCAGCTCAATACAGATCACGTTCAGGGCCTAGTATAGGAAGTAGGTTTATAATATTCCGTATCATATTTTACTTTTAAATTTCAATAATGTACTTATACAGCTTTTTCTTGGCAATAAACTTCTTATTATTATTATGTAACAACAACGTACTTTAGGTAATTAGTAGTAGATAGATCGTCATTTCATTCAGGGCACTTTCGAAAGTCATTTTCTAATCGAGAACACAAAGTAAGGGCCACTGTTTTTTTTTTCTTTCTATTGCGTCCAATGTGAAATGCAGTAGCCGACGAAATATTTACAGCCATATCAACGGATGATATCGCTCGTAATGTGAACGTGATATCTTTAAATCGCGCTAATTGAACATTGTAAATCATTCGAGTTTGGTCACCATTGTCGTTTAGAAATCATTTTACTATTTGGCGTGATATGGAGTTAGTTGGATTTGTTTTGCAGTGTATTTTCTGATAAAAATACAGGGATTGTTCTTTTAATGAAAAAAAAAACGTCTACATTTATAAAATGACCTTCCACTGACTTACTAAATCTTTTATAAAACCAGGCGCATCACTTCCCCGACTTTTTTTTAAAGATCCTGCCAAAATTCCTTCTACCCTCAGCATTTAAAAAAAGTTTAGTCTCTGCACAGCCATCGCGCGCGCGCTTGTGCAAGGCCTTTTGAAATGTTATAACAGTGTGTAAAACCTAACAATCTCATCTAAAACCCTTTTAAGTGTACTTCAGCAGCTTCTTAAAATACTACTCCGTGGCCAATGTACAGGAAATGCGAAAGAAATTATGTGAGTACCATTTCTGTATTCGACATTTTCTTTGACCGATTGCATTTTAAAATTTCACTAAGCGTTCGTTCTCCAATACAGCCGTATCACAAAATGATTATTTACGTTATGATAAAATAACTTCTTCTTTCAAATACAATAATATCAGATAATATTAATCGAAGCAACTACGAACACCAGATTAATAACAAATCAAAAATCTACATATTCCTTCCCCTTTTTTTCTTGCACAACGACATTACCTAACAATTTCATCTAATAGGTAGAACGCTACATGAGACGTTTTAAGGCGGCTGACTAATGTTTGAAATTTCAGTGACACACAGCTAGTAAAACGAAGGCAAAACGGAATGATATTCTTTCTTGAGCAACAAAATTACCTAGTCGTTCCAAATCATTAGAAAGTGTTACAATCTGCTTCTTAGCTTGATAAACCACGCCACATGGGACGTTTTACGAGCCAGCTGTAAAAGTATATGTCGTCTTAAATGAGACATAAACACAGGGACGTGTAAACGAATGTCGCACATTCATTTTATTAGAGTCATTAATTCCTACGCTTTCGGCGCGTCCGAACTGTTTCGGACAGAATGCGGACCATTGTGTACCGATTGTGAGGATGTGAGCGTTTGATGCAGTATGCATTGTCTCTGATGTGATATTAAGCACGTCGTATCTCATGTCTTTAGTTTCACTGCAATTGTTCTTTGAACTTGGTCTTTAATCAACTGTTGGCACTATTAATCGTACTTTGCTTCTTATTGTAGGAGACGAGTTCTTTGATCAAAATCATGAAGTTAGACTATAAGTACGCTCTTAGGACATGCAAGTTAGTCGCAACGACACCTTACAGTTTTCTAGCCTTAGAATTTCTCATTCATAATTTTTAACATATTTCATAAAATACTTATACATCTTATATTGTAACTAGATATTGTAACTGAATTCGCTTTCATGATATATCAAAATAAGTTCTAATAAATAAAAAATATGTAAGTATGACAAACATACATTAAACATTGTAACATAAGTTCTTCATGTCAGATAGGGCATTGATTTCTTTCTACCAATACTACAGGGTATGATAAGTAGCATGAAACTTTCTTTGATTTCTTTTACCTGTCTACGATCGTGCCAGATCCTGCCCTGTTCCAACTATCTTCGTTCATAGGTAATCTGGATTTATATTTTATATATAATTTTAGCAGAATAGTATATTTTAGCTAAAACAACCAACAATTTACCGATGGAGCTCCAAACTTCTCCATCAAGATAATCTTTCTCCCCAGACAAGACGCGACACTTTTCAAGTATTGTCTTCAATACTGAGTGCTGAAACCCGCAAAATCTCATCGGACTTAGAATCTAGTATCCTTATTCTGGTAATGTTATTTTTAATCCCGTTTAATACCAATTAAGGACATCTTTAATTGTTTAGCATTAGTAACTTAGAACTATGTTCGTTAAGAACGAGGATTTGCTATGACTCAGTGGTAAAATCTAAGATTATAACCTAGTGCAGGCAAATTAAAGACCGAAATTGAAACAGCATTGAACGTAACACTTCTTCTATTCTTCTTCTATCGTGTGGGTTGTGAGGTGGAGTACCAACCTCATCAACACTGGTATCGGGGTTACTACAGAGCCGCCAAAGGCGCCTGACATGGCTTATAAGCATAATAAGATTATAAAAATGCTATTTTAAATTATTATTCTAAAGCTTTAGTACTATCTATTTTGAACCGGCGTGCGAGGGGTCAAGATTGAAGCAAATGGAATTACTTATTCTCTGCTTACCCCGGTGAAAAATAGTGAGTTTATGTATGTATGAACAAACAAGTAGGTAAGAAAATAAAGCATGTCGCGTGATAAGTCGGATTTGGTCGTCGCTAGCGTGTCGTTTCACGTTTCACAAAGTAAATTCGATCAGACAGAGCGTGAGTTGCAGCGAGGAAGTGGGCTTAAAATACGAAATATTCAACTACCTACACGTACGAAAACTGAGTTTGTTGTTCGGAAAAGTGTATCGAACTTTCCGAGGTAAGTCGGGTGAAACAACAGCCTAGGTTTACTATAGGAAGGATAATATAGGAAATGTTGAAGTTTGTGAACGTAGTTAAAAAGGTGTGGTCCTGTGGTATACTGCTTCTTAAATGGAGAGCGCCGGTTCGAACCCCTATAGGACTCCGTTACCGACCCCGCCGGCGTGGTCGACGACTTCCCTCAATCAGCGCTTATCGCTATCGACCCACTAGGGTCCATTAATTCTTTCAAATATTTTTTTTCCTCTCAGACGACGCCCTGAGCCGAGGTTCGCGTCCAACTGGGCACCCTCAGGCCTGTTATCTTAAACGTTGTACCGGGTGAGAGCGTTCAGCGCTCCCCATTTGTCCGGCCTAGTAGTTAATGCCACCTGCGGCAAATCTACCATAAGTCACGACAAAAGAAAAAAAAAAGGATTGAGGAGCTCGGTGGCGCAGCGGTAAAAGCGCTCGGTCTGCGATTGTTGAAGTTAAGCAACTTTCGCAAAGGCCGGTCATAGGATGGGTGACCACAAAAAAAAAAGTTTTCATCTCGAGCTCCTCCGTGCTTCGGAAGGCACGTTAAGCCGTTGGTCCCGGTTGCATTAGCAGTCGTTAATAACCACCAATCCGCACTGGGCCCGCGTGGTGGTTTAAGGCCCGATCTCCCTATCCATCCATAGGGAAGGCCCGTGCCCCTGCAGTGGGGACGTTAATGGGCTGGTGATGATGAAGTGCATTTTTCATTGGCACAGTTAGCATGAACATTAAACAAAGATGGCGGTACGCTCACCACCTATCAAGTCCGGTCTAACAGAAAGCTCGGTAAGGTGTGGGATATAGCCGTGAGTTTAGATAGATGTATGTGCCTACCTATACGTCACACTACTTATATTTCACAGCTCAACTATACTATACAGGGTGTTAGTGACATCGTAACGAAAACTTTGAGGGGTGATTGAGGCCATGATTCTGATATGATATCAAGTGGGATTTTCCGTCGCTAAAGTATGGAACAGAAAAAAAATTAAAAAACACAAAAATTTTCATGAATTTTCCGACAGGATATCAACTCAGAATCATGGTCTGAACCATTCCGCTCAGTATTCGTTACCTTGTCACTAACACCCACTTACCTACTTCTTTAGCTACCTGTATGTACTTGTATGGAGTGTAAGTGACATCGTAACGAATACTGAGAGGGATGATTCAGCTGATTATTCTGAGTTAATATCAAGTCGAATTTTCGATCACAAAAGTACAGGATTGAGAATAATTTAAAAAAACTAAAAAAAAACATGAATTTTGCGACGGAAAATTCCACCTGATATTAACTCAGAATCATGGTCTGAATCGTCCCCCTGAGTATTCGTTACGATGTCACTAACACCCAGTATTTAGCTGTATAGTATTTTTCTTTACCTAAGACGTGGGCAATTCCATAAATTCGACCGGCAGACGAAAGGGTTTTTATTTGTCTCATCGCAAGTATCCTACACGAGAAAACTTGAATAGGAATGAATTAATAATGTAACTACCTTCATATAAGTTCAGAATTTACCTTCAATTTTTTATTTTCTCTTGTAAGTGAGATAGACATAGTCTTTAATTTACCTTGTTTTATTTTTTTATTAAGCTGCTTTGTGATACCTATAAACATATATTGCTTAATATTTTTTTAAATATTCCAACCCTCAACTAGAGCGTTTCTCGTAATAAACTCGCACCAAAGCAGCCGCGTCACAATAATATTAATCAAAAGTTTTACACGATCTATCATTAATAGATAGATGTTTTAGACCTTTTCTATTGTTTTTCTATTCTCATCTCTCTATTTAAAAATAAGTAGGTAGCTTCTTCTACAGATATTTCTAACTTTGCAATCTTTTCCGAATTTTTAGTTATATCTTAATCTTTATAACCTTTAGCTAACATACTGAGACATAAGGTATTATGTCACTGTCGATTGTCATGCTCGTTTGCAACTTGGCTAAAGCCCCTAATGATATTCATAATACTGAGATGCTGGCTAGTGTTGTTCTTTGCCCTGCTTAGGCGGAAGATTACATTTTTTACAAAACTCGTCGACCTAAGTACTAAAATAAAGAACTAGAATTAATTTACAGATGTACCTTATTCGGTGGCAATTCATAACTTATATATAATCTATAGATCCTTTACCCTATGATATGACAGATATTTTAGGTCAACTCAAAATCACAATGTCATGTGATTTGTGCAACAGATAGATGCGTACTTTTGTTCTATTTGTCCTTGAAAACAACAACTTAGTACCTACTGTCAACCTTACGATCTCTAAATACAGCTGTGTGTGTTATCAAGAGTTCAAATAAATAGAATTGTTCGTCTAAAATGCAATAAAGTTGAGCTAATAAATTTTGGCACCTCGTTATTGCTCCTGCATTCGCATGCCAAAGTGACGTTTTGCAGCGAGCCCAGGATTTGTGTGAATTTCCTTACAGCTTTCACGGGTTTTTGCTTAGTTTTAAAGATGGTAGCACGCGATTGGGGTTATTGACCTGTGTGAAAACAATTTCAACAAATCCGTTTGATTGATAGATGGCTTAATTAGTTTTCGCTTAGTTTTACTCTTTCAGTGAGTTAACTGGATGTTATTTACAGCCACGTGTAGGTTCAAGGAACTGAAAACTTCGGTAACGTCTTTATTTGATTTTATATTGATATAATTTTCAAAGTTTGTTACTTTCGATAAAAAGCGAGTTGGAATAGAATTGCTGAAAACCTATCATTACTGAATATCGGCTATGTGGTTAATCCTTATTATTAAGAAATAAAATGAACGATAACTAGTCTATTTACAGTCAAATATCAAAAACCTTTCGTCAGGTTGATAATAACTTGTATAGATTGAAATATGAAACTGTCAAATTGTCACAGCAGAAATATTTATACTGCTTTTTATTCCAAGCAGTTTCAAGAACAAAATCTCCAACCTGTTAAAGACAAACACTCCCTCATCCCTTCAAAACCTCAGCATAACATATTACAACATGACGATTAAGTCTAAAACACCCCATTGCATTATGACGTATCTTACGTCATTGCCAAGAATGCATTATCCTATGACGTAGTTAATGATGGTGAAAAATAAGCCGACGAAGCTTAGTACGCCACCCGGTTTAATAGAGAGGGGTGCTGACGTATTGTGCCTCATATTTTCCAGATTATTACAGCGTATAACCATGACTCTACGCCAGCGGTTCCCATTTCATTTGGCTATGGAAATTGTAATTTTTTGACGTGTTCCCATTACTATAAGAAAAGTTATTAAATTATTTTTAAGATTTTCGTTACCTTGTAAATTGTGCGTCAATATTGACTATCGGTTGCTTACTTCATTGGGCTTGTCGTAAAAACCGACTGAGGGTCTCGTTCCTTTTCACTTGAGGGACCATTATGAAAAGGCGATAATCTGATCACTAATCACCGCACGGTTCATTATCTACCTACAGGATATCATCAAAAGTGGTTCTGATGATGTCCATTGCTGGGTCTTTTGTAGGCACGCTTTTTAACTCTCAAAATTCAGTAGCACCGAAAATCAAACTGAACCTCAGAATTCTACAAACTACATTTTGAGAATCGTTGCTGAACGCCATAGAAATGTAACGTTATTTTATGTTGTAACATAAAACATACATGATTTTGGTGCAGTAATAACGGATAGTTTATTGCAGCGTAACGATACTATACGATAGTATTTTATTGCACAGCGAAATGTAACAATGAATAAAACGGTAAATTGACGAATGCAATGAATAAATATTTACAACTGTCCTATGTAATTAGCAAACCAAATAATGTGCTTATAGACTGTTCACCTATTATTATAAAATTCATCCAAAATCATAATCTATCGTCAGACGTCAATGCTCAAAGTACATAACATACATACATATGTTATACATATGCTCAAAGTAGCGAATATTATTTTCGGGTGACTTCTAGATCTACCCACCCTAAAAAGAATTACTTTAATAATATCAAAGAAACTTCAGATATTACAAAGAGTATCATTAAAACAAAATTCCTCGTCGTAACTGAGAAATGTAAAGAAAGGTATAATAATAAAAATAAGCAGCCGTAATGGTACGACCTTAAGCTCTAAAAAGATCTCATGCTAATGGCGTAGGAAACTTGTTTGCTTGAATTTCAGCAAAGTGACCTAAAATCTAGAAATACTACTAGCGTAATGTGGAAGCCTTCCGGCTGGATAGACGAGCGATTAAACACAGCTTCACTAATAAACAAAATAAATAAGTGGTGAACGTGTGTTTCAATATTTGACAGTCTTGCAAAATTGAATCCAATTGCCTACCAAACAATTCGATTGTACTTTGCTTATCTGTCAAATACTTACACACGGTCGTCGCTTGTTTTTTTTATTGGTAAGGCAATATGCAGTGTAGTTTTATTTTCTAGTGTATAGTCATATTGGCTTAATACACAACAAGAAGTAATAAACTTAAAAAGTAACATTAAAAATATAATATGGAAAACGACGGAAAGCTATTAATGAAGTCATATTGATCTTTATCCAGTCACCCATTTTTTCCTTTCCTCCGCCTCTCTCTCTCTCACACTCTACTACTTTTAATTTCCTTTACTATAGCCTCTTTAGTTGTTTTCTGTATGTTTCTTTTTAGATATGACTAGTTTTCGATTTTTATCGGCTTTCACTACTTTTCCGAAAACTGTAAAGACAGTTTCTCTTCTTGGCAAAAAGTATCTTTATTCATTACGTAACATAATTTCTTTTTCACACATTTCATCGTCAATTTTTACATTTTTAATTATGTTTTCTTAAAGTCTTATACAGCTTCATGCAGCTTCTTACAACCTGTATAGCCGAGGAAAAGTAGCTGCCAGAAAAATCTCGATAAAAAATACTATTCACTACCAATGAAGTATATTATTTTAATCCTATGATTAGCGTCCGGAACGCTCGTCCGCCTAGTTTTACAAGAGTCAAGACATGTTTTTTGTAATCCAGATTAGGTTGAAGAAGAATAACGGCGCTCGGTCAAAGGGAAACGTAAACAGGACTTGGCCGGTTTTACAGATGAAATATTTTAACTTTTTGTACGGGCTTTAAACAGGCCACCGTAATTAATGGTGTTCAACGTCCAGTTCTTTCATTAAAACGAAATTTATGGTTATTGTGGCGGTAGGTGGATATATGTACTCAGTACTCAGTTGTGGAGATATGTTCAGGTTGAACTCACGTTTTTAATTATTACAGGAATGCACGGAACTACAAATTGTTCAAAAATTTCTAACAGCAACTCAGTTTTTGCTTACCTTTTTTTATTTAATTAGTCCCCTTCATACAAAGAAAAAAGTCTTAGGTACCAAGGTACTGGCCGAGACTTTCCACTATAAGCCTAAGATCTATGTCGTGGAAATGCCCTGCAACTTCCTTAGTCATTATCTCCCTAGCATTATCCCGTTTTTCACAGGGTCCACTTACCTAACCTGAAGATTTTACAGGTTGGGTTATTACAGAAGCGACTGCCTGTCTGACCTTCCAACGAAGGGAAAACCATCCCAATATGGGTTAGATCACATACCTCCGAACCTCTGACCTCTGATTTCCTCACGATGTTTAACTTCACCGCTGAGCACGTGATAATCATTTACGATCCAAACATGAATTCGAAAACAAATTCGACAATCATTGGTTTAGGCCTGTGCTCTTGTGCAACTTCTTTAGTGATTCTTATAAAATTAAATTTAAAGAAGATAAGAAAACGATACTTTAAAACTAAATGAGATTTTCTAGGATTTTTTAAAGTTTTTGCCTGTAGCAAGTGCGCATGAAGTGGGTGTGAAAGTGCTCCATTACGCCCTCCTCGTCTTCGAGTCGGGCTGACTCGCCTCGACTGTAATGATCAACATAACATAGCTCACTCGTATCATATTTGTATATAGTATTTAGGTGCGTTCGATGTGTTATTAAAACACAGGATAGATCGTCCAATTAGCAAGTATACAGTGAAGTTTTCAGTTATTCCGTTTGGGAGAACTTCCTTTGTCCAGTCAAAGCTATGTCAGTCAGTCGGTGCTACTGCAACAAAGAATAAAATCCTGCCAAGTAAGAGTTGAACCGAGCCGAGGTTTCCGTACATACAAAAAAAAGTTATTAGATATAGAAAAACAAAAGCGTTAATAATGAAAATTACTTAACCTTTTATATTAAATGGGTTTATAAATATGGACATGTTCGTTTATCTGAAAAGATAATCGAATGTTTTTTTTCTAATCGACATATTATTTTGATGACTTCTTTAAACGACCTATTTTTTTAAACTGACTACAGTCTACTGTTTCACAAATACACATTTGATTATTTTTTTGATTACCGAAATTATTACAAACAACGTGTTAACAAACAGGGTGTAGTTGCCGTTGCCAGGTTTCTTGCAACCCTAATATAACCCACCGCTACCGCTGGGTTGAAAGATACACAAAGACCTGATTTTGGGAATGTTAAAATTTACGCAACTGGGAAACGCTAAGGAACCCAAAAAAGGAACCCAAAAATAATATGAACAGAAAGCTATGATAACAGAGAATGCTAAAACGAATTATCGGCTGGTAAATGGGGAGATAGTCGGAGACTCTATAATGGTATTGCAGGGGTGTGTCAAGTAGCAAGACGAGTGCCATCCATTATAACTACAGCCTTATTCTGAACGCATGCAAATGCATGCTAGCGGAAATTCTGGTTCGCACGCAAGTATCGAACGCATGCAATAGGTACTAGTCGTTGCTTAGATACCTAATTAATTAGTTTTGAAATGACGAAATGAGTAATATTGTCCCAATAAATCTATTATGACTACCAAAATTAAGTAAAAGGTTCGCATTATCATTACTGGAAATGGATTTGATCTTGCACCTGCATAAATCTTTTGTTCTTTCAAAAAAAATGGTTTTAAAACCGTAGGACTTTGTATCAACAGTGGCTGCAAGTTGTCTTTGATTACTTGTGGCTCTGCCCACCCCATTTGGGATTACGGGCGTGAGTTTATGTATGTATGTATGTAAAACCGTAGGTACTCCAGATTGTTTAAAGAGATTTGACTCAGTCAACAAGCACCTCTCACAACAAATAAAAAAAACTGAAAAGGAAATTGTACAATCACTATAAAAGGCGAAGTCAATAATTCTCTCTCAGAATAAGACGTTTCAAGACGTTGCGTACACACTGCCAAGAGCTGCATTCATTAACTAATGTATAGTCTTTCAAAATATTTGCACATAAATTTTCTTTAAGCAAAAAATGTTGGTGGAAAATGTCAGGCGGAAAATGAACGGGTCTAGGGAGTCGTTATTTTTATGTCGATATTATGTTTGCCCTTCAGGCGAGACAAGACTTCTTGGATGTCAGAAGTGGATACGTCGAAAGAAATTTTGTGTCAGGTAAATTATGATTTATTAAATGAATCACTTATAGCTATGCACATTATAACATTTAGTTAAGACATAATTAATCTAAGAAAAACAATGCTAATGTGTAAGCCAATTGCAAGTGAAGATAATACTCATCATAAAGAACAAAAATCTAGTTTTAAATTATAATTTTAGTAAAATTTTATTGCAAATAAACCAATTATAAGTAATATTAAAGATTACAAAGCTAAAGTGAATAAACATGAGCAAGATAAGTGTGTTCTACCTTAGGCTACATCGTCACTTATCACCAAAAGCAAATTTATATAATAAGTAAAATTACTCTAAAAAATATTTTTTATAAGTTACGAAATCATTTTTTTTTATCATCTTTTGGCATAGACAAATATGAATCAACACCGTGAATACTCATTCAAATATGAATGGTATAAAATGCACAGTAGAGATGCATCCTAGTTCTAAAAAGATCTTCAAAATCACTTTAAAACTTCTCTTTAAGAAACAAAAGAATGTTTCGATGCCATTACTCATGAAAGCGAGTTAAATGGTTCCGTCAGTAACACAAAGACAGTCTTAAACGTGGTTTTAACTTAGATAAAGTCATTTAGAGCACATTTTAAAACTACATTAATAACCTGCGGGTGGATGATGGGAGACAATCTTAGACTCAAAAGTTGGGAACATGGAATCATATTTGTTTAAGATGCGTCTTTGAGCAAATATTTTTGAAATTTTCGATATTTTGTTGTACTTATCAAAAGCTCTGTATCCCTTCTCGTCCTGACTTGTGCTGTTTTCTTTGACGTGACTTTTTGTGGATTTGCCACAGATGGCATTAACTACTTGGCCGGACAAATGGAGAGAGCTGATAGCTTTCATCCGGTACAAAAATGTAAGACAACAGAACTGAGCATTTGGGCGCAAACCTCGGCTCGGAGCGTCTCGCAATGTCTGCCAACATCACCAAATCTGAAACTACGTACTTGAAAATATCATTAGTAAGGACTTGAAACAAGCCACATCCAGCTTTTTTAGATCCTCTTTCTCTCTTTATTCTGCTGGGCGCAGGCAAGTGCACAGACAGAGCAAGTCTAATATCTCAGGGTGTCGGGACGGCGCGCGCAATCACGGGCCATGTCTCTAGATGTCAGCCAAGCATTGTTGCTTGACATTTTCTTGTTAAGCGCACTTTGCCTACTGCGCCTTCCAGTTGCGCTATGAAACTATTCTCATTATTTAGACGTTGCAAGACTTATAACTTGTGAGATAGAATGTGTTATATTATACTTACTTATAATGTGCGATGGTTTGTTATGCTTTTGAATGGATGGAAGTGGTTTATGTTTAACCCTTTCTGTGGGTTGGTCTCAGATTGTCTAATAGCAATATGACTACCTTCATCTATATCGCAAAGCGACTAGATATCATTTTACCTAGATCTTATATTGACCTCATTATAAAATTAATTGATCGCAAAATGAAAAAAAGATAACGATGAAGTTTTGTTTCCTGTATATTTTGTATGGTACAATTAAGTACTTACCTATTTGTTATGATATCTTATGAAATTTTAATATTGTGAAAATGATAAATGAGACGAAATAGAAAAACATTTGGGCGATAAGTTGTTTACAAAATTAATGTTACGGAATTCCAATGTAAATCCAATGTGTATGTGTGTAAATCGGTCAAAAAAGTTGCGTAAAAGTAGTTCAATAATTAGGTAGCAGTTATGATACCCATAAATTTTACATAAGCTGTAACTAAATTTTAATAGGTATTTTCTTGCATAACCCTTAAAATGCTTCTTTAGCAACATAATTATGGCTATCAAAACAGTTCTGATTTGGCTTCACCGATATTTGCCCGACTACCCGAGAAGGAAACATTACCTAATGTTTGTTTTCTCAATATTATTCTTGTAACTGGAGCAATTTGTAAGAACTTGTTATAATGTATGATTTTTCTATAGCATTTATAGAGTTCAGAATTAAATAACGAGATGAAATATCTATACCCGAATCCTAAGTAATTTCAAAATACTTTATCTTTAAATAGTTTAAATTACAACTCTGGAATGAACAGGGCTATATACAACTTATCAGTAAGACAACCCACATCCACTAGTGATATTTGTTTCAAAATGTGTATGATATACTGTGCGACAGGTTTTTAGTCCATCACTCAAAGAGAAATCAATTTCAAATATACTTCATTGCACCACAATAAAATCAAACTTACAAAAGTGACTAAGACTTAACTAGTACAAAAAGAAAAAAAAAAAACAAATGAAAAGAACAAATAAAAAACAGAATCGTCCTTTACCGTTCTTTATTCCGCAAAGGACATTTCTAAAATAATCCAGAAAGGAAACAGCTAAACGGCTGTAGATACTTTAATGTTACGTTACGGAACAAAATAAACGTTATGGTATAGTCTACGTCATACGTGTCAATTAACGTGACAGCAAGGCTGTGTAAGGGTGTGTAGATAGAAACAAAGTTAAGCCGACCTCTATATTATTATAATGTTCTTTGCTTCCCTATAGTAAAAGTAAGGGTGCGTAAGAAACTTAAAAATTATACACTGATTTTTGCGATAATTGATAGATAGGTATCATCATCATCAATTTAAGAGCCACGCTCTTGTCGGTGTAGTATTTTCCATTCCAGTCTATCAAAGGCCCCACAACCCTGAGATTAAGAGTCTCATGCTCTACCGACTGAGCTAGCCGGGCAGCCTAACAGCCTTAACAGCCTCCGTGGTCTAGTAACAGCCTCCGTGGTCTAGTGGTTAGAGCGTTAGGCTCACGATCCCCGATCCGGGTTCGATTCCCGACGGGGACATTGTCGAAATCACTTCGTGAGACTGTCCTTTGTTTGGTAAGGACTTTTCAGGCTTGAATCACCTGATTGTCCGAAAAAGTAAGATGATTCCGTGCTTCGGAGGGCATGTTAAGCCGTTGGTCCCGGCTATTAGCCGTAAAAACACCTCCACCAACCCGCAGTGGAGCAGCGTGGTGGAGTATGCTCCATACCCCCTCCGGTTGATTGAGGGGAGGCCTGTGTCCAGCAGTGGGACGTATATAGACAGTTTATGTATGTATCAAAGGCCAATTCCTTGACTAGATAGGTATATTTTCTCGAAAATCATCCTTCTGCCCCTATCCTGCCCACTCTAGGTGTGGTCGGCACAACATATATTCCTCTTCCATTCATTTCTGTCAGCCATCATCTCGATACTCACGCCTTTCACACACATATTCTTCCTTACACAACCCATTCACACTTCTATATACACTTCATTTCTTGGTTAATGTGTGATCACAAGGCTGCCAACATCACGTAATGTGGGTAAATTCCATGCATGGGGCAGAAACAAAAACCTGAAAATATCTATGATAGATTTTGCTAGGTGCTAAGCATGTCACTGTAAATTAAATGGTCTTGTGTCGCTGGCAATAACTGCGAGTTTTCTATGTAGACCTTGACACTAGAGTTGATGAGGTTGGTAATTCACATCATACACTCACACGAAGAAATATGTATTGTCCTGTGTATATGTTTTGTGCAATAAAGAATTACTGATTGATTGATTGAAGAAGAAGTAAATAGTAAGAGTCATACATACATAAGGAATAGAACGGTAACTCTGCGCCCCGCACCAATTCGTATTCGGACGCCGCCCTCACCTCCTCTGGTGTCTCCATCAAAACCGCTGGTCACCTTAAAATGTTGTTTTATTACTAAAATACGTTAGAAGCAATTGTCTAGTGACAGGCACTAGGCGGCACTAAGTGTTCAGCATTTATTGAGCACCATTTCAACTTAAAATATGCCAATAGTAACCCTGACACCAGGGTTGATGGGGGTTGGCAATCCACCTCACAACCCACACGATAGAAGAAGATATGCCGACAAAATACGAGTGATCGACGATTCTGACGGAGACCCTCTGGTTCATACTTTAGTCTTAAATGGCTTAGGTAAGGAACAACGGGAGAGGCGGCACACGGTAAATATGAGTTTTTATGGCATGTCCGGGGTTTATCAGAGGCCTATGGTGGCTCAATAATAATCCTGATACCGAATTTCGTGACGTCTATCAGACCATACAAGTTGTACAAAATATGTGAACATTATAACAGCGTAAAGTTACCACAACTTTGAAAGATATTTTTTTTGGTAACTCCTCAACCGTTTTCATATAAACGCGTCCTTACCAACGCTGAAAATTCCGCTGATATTCAATATTATGCACATTTATTGTGGAAAGTTAATAACAGGCTTTACAATGACGTGTGCTGTGGGGGTGCAGGGCGTTTTTGTTTTATTACATAACTTAATTTGATGGTTGACAGCAGGTTGCAACGCGTCTGTCAACAGATGGATGTTATTGCCATGAATTTGTGGGTTCTTGTAATTCTATTATCCCCTGCAGGGTATCAGGGCTCAAACGAAAGTCTTCCACTCCTCGCGATCCCTTGTAGCCTCTACAGCTATGTCCCATGACAAGCTGAGAGCTTTCAATTCTTGGCCTTCCGACTTTCCGATTTGTTAGTTGAAGTTAGTATAGATACACTCACCTGCAAAACTAAGTACTACATACACCTTTAAAAATAAAATAACTTTTTAAATAACAACACATGATAAGCTTTCGACATAAAAATGTTGTTAAATATTACTATTGTAAAGTTTATGTGTAGTTCCAAAGAAAGCTGATAAAATAAAACAAAAATAAAAACGTTCTTTATTTAAAAATGAAAGACGGCCAGCTCGCAGTTTACAATCTAGCCATCACGACAGAATGTTACTAAATAATCTTCAGACTAATCTAAATGATCTTGAAAACTAAACCAAAAACCAGCAACTAAAGTACTCCAGAATAAAGAAACATTTCAATTTCACTCCAGCTTTATCTTTGGACTGGAATACCCGTAAATGCGGATGCGGTATCGTTGAATGAGGGCCTGTGGCAGGAGCAGTCAGGATTGTAGCATTGTCCGTCAGTCGAGGAGGCTTGCCCGCGCACCGACGTCGTCTCAGGCGCCGCGCCGACGTCCACAGACGTTATTTAGGGCTTCATTGTATCATCCGACCCACGATTCCACTCCCGATAAGCCCGGATTGTTTCGACTGATGGCACGTCACATTATCTCTCTTTATTCCTTTAAATATTCAACGGCCATGTTTAGTGTCAAATTAAGCAGAAAAACTGTTCATCACCGAATTGATTTTACCAGCCCATTCATCAATCTTTCAGACTTATTGATTGATGATTACGCGTCGTATTGACGGAAAGTAATTAAAAAAAGCTCAGGCACATCGTATTCTCACACGTAACCGCTTGTCAGGTTTGATGGCCAGCTTAATGTGACCTAAAGAAGATTGAGCCGGTTAGAATTAGAAGCAGACGCTTGTGTAAGGGCAGGGCTCTAAAAATTTTGGGCACACACAAGACGCCGAAGTCAAATTATTTTATTATCAAGTGTACTATCGCGCAACTCGTTGTCTGCAATTTTGTTGTGACAGGTTATTTATTTTATTCAGAACACAATGTGATTTCGATGCTATGAGGTCGTGCGAGATTGAAAACGACCTTACTTAGTTAATAAGTTATTGGGAAACACTGTATGACTGATATTCCATTAAAACGAAATTGGATACGTGCTTGAAAACCCACAGATGCGTAATTAAAGTTACATAACGCTTCGTTGAAACTATTTTAGAAAACGTTTCTGAACTTATGTAATTGTCATAGTAATATCACTTTCAACATCAAGACACACACCCACACACACACGCACACATTCTATTTGCACTTGACAAAATAAAAAGACCTATAGATGGCAGAACTTATGGTCATCGACATGCAAGTAAAACGTCCCGTCATTTAATTAAAAAAAATATGTCTATTTCTACGTCAGATACTTTTACAGCAATCCATATAACTACAGGATCTAATATATGAAGGTTTTGTGTGTAGTACTAAAAATTACGAGGAGCTCGGTGGCGCAGCGGTTAACGCGCTCGGTCTGCGATTGTTGAAGTTAAGCGACTTTCGCAAAGGCCGGTCATAGGATGGGTGACCACAAAAAAAAAAGTTTTCATCTCGAGCTCCTCCGTGCTTCGGAAGGCACGTTAAGCCGTTGGTCCCGGCTGCATTAGCAGTCGTTAATAACCACCAATCCGCACTGGGCCCGCGTGGTGGTTTAAGGCCCGATCTCCCTATCCATTCATAGGGAAGGCCCGTGCCCCAGCAGTGGGGCTGGTGATGATGACTAAAAATTATTTCGTGATATTGACTTACAGTTTACACTAACATAACAAAGGTTACATCAATTTTCTTTTCAACTAGAAATCAATTAAATTATTGAAAATCTAAAAGCAGATTTAACAAAGAAAGTTTCAAACTTTATGCTGACACCCAGTTAATCGGCTCGAAAGATGTTCAAAAGTCAATTAATATTAAAAAGATTTTCAAGTTCATTCATACTTTCATTTAACACGATAAGAAAAGATCCTTCGAGTTATATTTATATATTGTTAGTAGAACATTAAGTGTTCATTTTTAATAACTAAATACTAACTATTTAGGTTCTAAGTGTAGAGCACTGAAAACCTAATTTAAAGCAAATGTATAAATTAAGTAATGGTTGTCGTAAGAAAGTCGCAATTGTCAATTAGGTACCTACCTAAGTAAGTAAATACTAGCTTAAATAAATTTTGATTACATGTTTATTCCCACACATATTTTTGATTTTTGATTTGATTTGTCCCTATAAAAAATAGTAAGTACTTATTGATTTTAAAGGAGTTACGATGTTTAACAGTACTCATTGCACTACTTAGATAAAATCAATCAATTTGTGAATATACCCAAATATGTTGATTTTATTTGAGTGTAATAAAGTGTTTAATTTCTGTACTTTTTTGTAAATTTAGTCTATTGTATATTAGAAAATTAGCGATAATGACAACGCCAAAAATCCTCATCAAGCGACTTAATTTACAATAATCTCCAAAGCCATTACCCTACCTAAGGGTAACGTAAGCCAGCGCTAATTAAAACCACTTGAGTCCAATTCAGAGCATCCATACAGATGTGACAAGATACAATCGTCGTACCTCGCTACGTGACGGTGGTTATCTCGCTTCTAGTTTAATTGAACACGGACGAGCCAGTTGACCGCTATTGGGCTGCAGCTACGAAATCGGCGGAGTCGCTATTGCGAGTTTCGTTTTTGCTCTATTTGTAATATTGTGTCTTATAGGGAAGTCAAGGAATTGGCCTTTGATAGGCCAAGTAGTTAATGCCATCTGCGGCAAATCTACAATAAGTCACGTCAAAAAAAAAGAAAAAAAAAGGTTTTTGATAGACGAATGGAAAATGCTAATATTGCACAGATTGCATGGTATAATTATATTCAACTAGTTTTTGCCCGCGGCTTTGCTCGCATTAAATTCGAGGTAACACGATTCCCCTTTCATAATGTACCAAGTATGAAAGTTCCATATAAAATGTCACCACCTTTTTGAAAGGGTTAGGGGCAGATTACCAAAAAAATGATGCAAGGTTTTTTGTTAGTCACAAAAAGCCCGTATAACAAGTTTTAGCTTTCTACCTTAAAAATTGCGGAATGCTACATACTAACTTCCACCTTTCATTTTAGGGCAGTGGGGGGTTAAAAAAGTAGCCTATGTCACTCTGCATCCCTTCAAATATCGCCACTTAAAAATCACGTCAATTCGTCGCTCCGTTTTGCCGTGAAATACGGACAAACAAACAGACAGACACACATAATACACTTTCCCATTTATAATATTAGTATGGATATTGTCATCATGGACTGATCGCTGAACTTGATATCTGTACATTTTTTGCCATCATAAATAGTTCAATTGAATACAGACGAGGCAGTTGATCGCTATTGAGCTACGCTTAGGAGACTGATGGCAAATTGTTTGTGAATATTTTTTCCCAAAATGTTGTAAATTTTCATAATAGAATATCTCTAACATTTCTATTTCTACTACTTTCACAACAAAGACACTAATAACATACATGTATACATATTTTTTTCCACCGGGGTAAGCAGAGACTACGAAATGAATTGTGCAGGAAGCAAATGACATTATAAAAATAGTCATCAATATTCACTATATTGTTTAAATTATGTACCTACATGAGCTTTAAAATAATAAATTCTCGGTTCCTTTTTTGAATGAAAGGATTAAATACGTATTTGTTTTTTACTGTAATCCGCTTTTTTATGAGATTGTAAAGATATTTGCTGTACGTAATGAAGTTTCGTATCGCTAATCTCGTGGCTTCCGTCTTTATTGAACTCTGAAATCGAACAGACTACCAGACGATCGCTAGAATAAACATAAAGACGGTCATATACTTCAATACAATTTCTGGGCATTATCGTTATAGTTAGACTCGATAGTCTCAATTTTTCAATAAACTTTAGAAAAGCAAAAATTTATTTATTTATTATGGTGCATCAACAGCAGTACATACATAAACACAAAATAAAATACACATAGGAATAGTTCCGGTATGCCTGCCTATTATACACAACACTGACTAAAATAATAATTAAAAAGTAGAAACTAAAGGTAACAAATTAAAAAGAACAATAGTTGAAAATAAAATAGAAAAAGAAACATACATCGTTATATGAATGTTAATAAAACATTAAGTAAGTAAGTATACATAAACTTTCTCGAATGGGCCATGTCATATTAAAAGAACACAATGAATGGTATATGGAGTAAGTTTTTGATGAAATCCGTTGTCGCCGGTTTCACGTCTGCCAAAATTGGGCAAGAGCTACGGAATTTGTACGGAATTTCTACTGTCTTTTAATGTTTGCATTCTTTGGACATTTGTATGGTAAATTTCGTCAACGTCTGCCTCTTCTCAAAGCCATTCAAAAATCGAACTTTTCTGTTTTTTTTCGCCACCCTATTCAGGGGAAGAGTCTCACGCAATCAAGAAACAACTTGCAACCACTTTTAACACGAATCCAATCTGTAAGTACTTACTTATATGATAATCTATAAGTAAATACTTTTATGATGAACTTTACAGTGACCAACCCATCTCCCATATAATTTCCCATCATGTTACGAAGCACTCATAATAAACATTGTAACATAAAAATACACAACAATATATATGCGACAAGAGCGCAGCTCTTAAATAGAGAGAGAGAGAACATAAAAATACCTCATCTCACTGATATTATTTTTTTTATCACAACGCTAATAAACTTTGCAAAAGCCGGGTTGCTTACAAATCGCTCCGTAGTTTCAGTGGACACAAAGTCATAATTATTTTAATATCACGCTTGCTCGCATCTGGAGGCCTCCACAATTTATATCTCCGATAAAATCTAGAATTCAATTGCCTACAGTACTGATAAGTGTTGTACTTGTGCCGATAGATACATCGATAGTATAGATCGTATCGTCGTAATGTGAAATTGGTCCTTGTCAATAATTATAAATGTATTTAAAGGTGGCATTATATAGGGTTCAAAATATCCATCATATAAAGTATTTAACATACTGATAAAAGTACTGATATCATTTTATATAAAGCGTACTTTCACGTCACCTTGGTCTAACCAAAAATCGGTTAGGTGGACAGACTTATCTTAGACATACATATGACTACCCCAATTAGGATGTAGTTGTTAGCTAATGTTGTTACTAACATACAATTTATGTATGATATTTATTAACATTGTTCAAACTTCTACTCTGTTGTACTTCTAAGACATTTAAAATTAAAACTAGTACATTCTGTTAGAAACTATATAAATTAAAATACGTACGTAACATAGATTAAATCACGCATTTTTCCTGTTGAGATAAGCAGAGTTCATAGAATTCTACTTACTATGATCCTGACACACTATTTTCTCTTCTTCAACTCTCATCAAAGTCCTTCATGCGCACCGAACAAACAAAACATAAACCCAAATTACCACAGAATTTTTGCTTGGACATTTATTTAACACCAAACGCCGATAAAGTTACACGACCAAAATAAAAGTCGATAAATCAAACTATCGATAACTAAGCAAGTCTACTGATAAGAAACAAGATCCATTATTACCGGTCTAACCGACTCTAACCAATCGGTTATTAGCTAGAACAATGCTGATTGGCTGCCTATTAGGCAGTTTGCAAGCAAATCGCTTGCTTCATTTTATATTAGTCACAAATTGATTCGATAACTATCTATTCATTATTTGAGAACATATTTGGATATGTCTTTCGGAGAATGGAAGCGAGGCGTCGTAAACATCTTTAGGTTACATAGTAATGAAGGTACTTCATTTTGAATCCTGACGACCCGAATGCCTATTTCATTACAATTCTATACCTACGTATTTTATTACAAATTTATACAGGGTGTAAGTGACATCATCATCACATTAGACCATGACTCTCAGTTAATAGCAAGTGGAATTTTATGTCACAAAATTCATGATTTTTTGTGTTGTTTTATAATTATTTTCAATTCTATACTTTTGCAATGGAAAAAACACTTGATATTAAATCAGAATAATGAGCTATTATTATCTTTGCATTTTATGATGAATTGCTTCGATGTGCCTTTTTAACCTTTAACCTTTTGATCCAAATGCAACAATTATTTTTATACTATATACCTCTGTCAGCCTCCGTGGTCTAGTGGTTAGAGCGTTAGGCTCAAGATCTGGAGGTCCGGGTTCGATTCCCGATGGGGACATTGTCGAAATCACTTTGTGAGACTGTCCTTTGTTTAGTAAAGGCTTTTCAGGCTTGAATCACCTGATTGTCCGAAAAAGTAAGATGATTCCGTGCTTCGGAAGGCACGTTAAGCCGTTGGTCCCGGCTATTAGCCGTAAAAACACCTCCACCAACCCGCAGTGGAGCAGCGTGGTGGAGTATGCTCCATACCCCCTCCGGTTGATTGAGGGGAGGCCTGTGCCCAGCAAGTGGGACGTATATAGGCAGTTTATGTTATGTTATATACCTCTGTTATTATATTATATTTTTGTAAACGTTAAGCCGTTGGTCCAGGTTACTACTTACTGATGTAGTCGTTACTTGAGTCATGTCAGTTGTCAGGGTTGATGAGGTTGGTCATTCACCTCACAACCCACACGATAGAAGAAGATATTTTTGTACCTATAATTATGTACCCCGAGCTATGAGAAAATAGGTGGAAAATCCGGCATTGTAAAAGATATCTCATAAGAACCTTTTACCTTTCAGTACAAAATACTGGTACATCAAACTTTTATCGTTTATCCTATTTCTCTGAAAAGAAAACAAGAGTTTTATATCGGTTTTATAGTGAATGAGCTACAAAACCAACCCCATAATATATGTGCCCATATCGTCATATCTTGAGGCGCAATAAAATAGTTATTCGGCAAAAAACCATAAAGACGTGGCTTTAAAGCCGAATCTATTCGGGGTTGGGCCTACAGTGGCTTCGTAGTCGTATTCTAGAATGGTAAGAGTTGGTCTGCTTATGATGTTAATACCTAAATTTTAAAAATATTTTTTTCTATTTGTCTGGTGTTTGTTTATTTTACTTCTTTTTTTATTTGTTTTGTGGTCTGCCTACCTAGGAAATAGGCGACATCTTTTGTATGTATTTATGTAATAAAGAACGTATTTAGTTGTTTATATGTCACCGTAAAATTGTAAATAACGTTAGATTATAATCTATCTCTATATACATTGTTTGAAGTTTACGCGGTTATTATCATAAATAAAACACAAATATCGGGAGTCTCATATTCCAAATTTTAACGCGGTAAGATCGCGGTAAGAACCCGGTATTAATTGAATTAGTTGTTGATTATTTCTTGAATATCGTAAAAATAAAATAAAATCAATAATTTTATTGGTTATAAAATTATAATCCGTTAACTATCTTTACTTTTTGTGCGAAGGGTTGGCAACCCATGATAAAATAAGGTTCCAAGACACAAAATATACAAATATAAATAGCATAAGGAGCTCGGTGGCGCAGCGGTAAACGCGCTCGGTCTGCAATTGTTGAAGTTAAGTAACTTTCGCAAAGGCCGGTCATAGGAAGGGTGACTAAAAAAAAAGTTTTCATCTCGGGCTCCTTCGTGCTTCGGAAGGCACGTTAAGCCGTTGGTCCCGGCTACATTAGCAGACGTCAATAACCATAAATTCGCACTGGGCCCGCGTGATGGTTTAAGGCCCGATCTCCCTATCCATCCATAGGGAAGGCCCGTGCCCCATCAGTGGGGACGATGAAATAGCACAACGATACTAGAACTAAATAAATATATAAATATTTGCACTCCTGCTTGCAGGTTGAATACATGCACTATTTTACCTAGAATAAGATCTTTAACTTTGTGTTCTTGCAAATAAGTGATTGATTATGATTAGAAGTGGCTTTATTGCTCAAGCAACAATTTCTTTCAGGGTGATGTTGGTCAGCATATCCAACTAAGGACTTCAACACCAAGCTGCGAGCGATCTCTGTTTGTACCATGTCGGTAAGTTCACTCCTTTGCACTCTTTAATTATATTACACCCATATGTTGTGTTAACTTGTGTTTGTCAGTCTTTATGCTAAATTTTCAGAATAGTGCCGTAGACCGTAATAATATACCTCACGAAAACTGATACGCGAAGGATAAATAAAACATACATATATGCCCGTTAAAAGGGACTATAAAGTTTAACCCATCTCGACCCGTAGGTGGAACTCCAGGCACGTATCAGTACGTCTCGAGACGCCATCTTTTATTGCATTTTTTTATGGAAATTCTAAAATAATTGAAATATTAGGAAAAGTAGCGTTGCCTTTTATGTTGTCACGTCACACAATGACATGATCTATGTATGCGTGGTAAGGGTTAAAAGAAACATATCGTATGCAAGTTAGGTACTTATCAGGCTTACAGTGAAGTCAAATAGGGGTTTTTAGCGTGTTGAAATGGCTACTTGACAACCTAGTTAAATGAAATACTTTTTACGAAACGTCAAAACGAAAGTTTTCTATGAAGTTTTACAAATTGAAATACTGTCCGGTGATTTTTTTTTTGACGTGACTTATAGATTGCCGATTATTGCCGCAGATGGCATTAACTACTTGGCCGGACAAATGGGGTGCGCTGAAAGTTCTCACCCGTACAACGTTTAAGACAACAGGCCTGAGGGTGCCCAGTTGGGCGCCAATCTCGGCTCAGGGCGTCGTCTGAGAGGAAAAATATTTCAAAGAATTAATCGACCCTAGTGGGACGCCGGCGGGGTCGGTATCGGGGCCCTGAAGTGTTTGGTGTCGCGAGCTGATTGGCTGCCTCTATGGCTAGACTGTGTTGTGACGTCATCAATAAAAGCGGTCAAACGTCGTACTCATTGTTACTTTCTTCGTAAATATAATTTGAAAATGATTCGAAAAGCAAAATGAGATTGATTTTTGATTATCTTAGACTAGCCTCTATTTTTAAATTAGCATTTTACAATTTGTCTTTGACCCAGTCAAAAATCCTATTGTAAGAGAAAATATTTAATAAAGTCCAAATCTAGTCTAATTCTTTGTTTAATTTATTCTCAATTTAACATGTATGTAAGGAATTATTGCAGTGATTTCACTGACGAAGACCCCTACCCCTACAGGCGTGATACTATAATATTATGCAGCATAATTTTAAAATAAATTCATTTTGTTATATTTATACATTAGCTATATTTGAACACCATCTCCATTTACTGCATCTAAAATCCGACTGATGTATGTTAGTACATTCAGCAAGCACTTACACAAAGAACCAGACGTTGGGTTGTGACTATCAAAATCGAAATTGTGCGTACCTATCGTAAGCTTTTACATTCCGCCGTATAACCCCTCCAACTGCGCTTACAAAGCCTTTATACTTTAAAAACAGGCTGTATAAAAATATATGTGCTTTTATCATAACTCGCGTACATTAGGGAAATGTGAGGGGCGCGGGGTGAGGGGTAGAGGGTGAAATATGCGAGGGCGTTGACCCCGATGGGACAGCTTCTTCCGCGCAATTTGTTTTGACGGCTCTTAGCATATTCCTTAAGGAAACAAAAATGCGACGTTCATGAAATTACGAGCAAAGTAATAGTTAAAGACGCGATTGTGATTCTTTCATGTGATTGCTGACTTTCTAGATGCGGAGATACTCTAGATGCGGAGATACTTTTTATAGCAAGGACAGCAGGGTGGTTAAAATAGCCACATCGAAGCAATTTCATCTAAGAAAACAATATTGCAATTTGACAGTTGTTTGTATTGCGCACTTACTTTTATATGCGCAAATGTCAAATTGCAATATTGCTTTCTTAGGTGAATTGCTTTGATGTGGCCATTTTAACCCCCCCGGTAGATACGTAGAATATATATTTAATCCGCGCTGGGCCCGCGTGATGGTTTAAGGCCCGATCTCCCTATCCATCCACAGGGAAGGCCCGTGCCCCAGCAGTGGGGACGTTAAAGGGCTGGTGATGATGTTGATATTTAGATCACATTATGTATAGAATTATGTTGCTATCTATATCGCTTCTCTGCACTTTGATTAGAATAATAATGGGTGAAAGATGTAATTATGCCTGGGTGTAATAGAAAGGGTCTTCGTACCCAAAAACAAACATACAAGACGAAAATGTCTGTTATCTATGAAATTATAAGGTTAAGAAGAAAAAACTGTACAGCGCCATCTATTTTGATTTTGAGGAACGTAACTTATATTTTTTTTAAATTAAATAATAGTAAATAAAAAGTAAAAAGTAGCATGGATCATGCTACACCGACAAGAGCGTAGCTCACAACACTAATTCAGTGTTGTGATGAAATTAATAATGGTAAATATTATTCGTCAAAACTTTGTGTATAAATACGTGGCTTACGATTTCAAAGACTATCATATCGGCAATCATTAACTGTTTCTACTGTTTGAAACTTCACTAAATCATTTAGTTTACCGCCTATAACAATTTTACTTTGCAACAACCAGAAAGCATCCGTCTTGCAGTTTACGTGACGTTAAATTACAAATTCAAATGTTATTTCAGGCGGAAACTTCACAAATCCATTTGGGAAAAGCTTTCTTTGTACGCCTCCCTGCTGGGAGGAAGTTTTTTTTATTGTACACACACTTAGGCTCTCATGTCATGCAGTCATGATTTTGTGTACACGAGATGCCAAAAGGTAAATCTATAGCCAGTTTTGGTATTAGATTTTTTCTACATAGGTAATAAATTGAAGGGAAGAGAGGAAGGGGTAGACCTACAATAACATTTATGAAACAAATAAAAGAAGGTGCAAGTCGTATCGTATCGGAAGGTGAAGGTTTTGGTGGGAAGAAGAGAGGAATGGCGATTACTCCACCGACAAGAGCGCAGCTCTTAAATAGGGAGAGACAGATAATAAATACAAAGATGAAAAAGAAGAATAAGAATTGGCCTTGGGTAGTCAAAGATGTATGATAAATACATCTTTAAACGATTTTCCATGAACCTTAACGATGGTATTGTAAACGATGATTTAAAACTAAATGCGGTTAATAATGTAGCCGCGGTTCGTCGCCGGACACACTAGATGGCGCTATCGCTTCACGACTAATACTATTAAAAAATAACTAACAAAAGAGGAAATAAATCAATTTCTTAGATTCTGCAACATATTTAAAAAATAATAATGCTATAAGTACAGAAACTTAAAGCTATCGTTACTGCACATGATAAATTTGTATATTTTTCTCATGAAAACGCAACACGACGTGCTGAAGACAACCAGTTAATTAGGACATGAAACTACAAGAGTGTTTTAAAGAGAAAAGTATTTTGAATTAAATAAAGCAAGACGTGAGAAGTAATCGACCGTTGGAGGTGCGAACCGAACGGAGGCGTAGGGTGTCAATTTTAATTGGCGCTGTATTTCAAGCCAAGCCAGAGTTCGTGCCCGTATGCATCCGGCTTGAGGTTACGTGCCACTGCTAGCGGGCGGGCAGACAGAAAGATACAACATATGCCTGCAATCTTCTTCTTATCGTGTGGGTTGTGAGGTGGAATACCAGCCTCATTAATCCTGGTGTCAGGGGTTTGGCGGCTGAATGATGCCTGCAATAACATAACATAAGTTCACGGTTATAATTGTAGTCGGAGAACATATTCTGTTGCAAGATGAACTACCTAAGTACCCACACCTCACCGAGCTTTTTTAGACCAACGTGATAGGTGGTGAGCTGTATCGCCGTCTGTAATGGTTGAAGTGTGTTGTTAGTGAAAATTGCAATTAAAATTAATTAGTAACTTATTGGTACATGTCCAGTATCGGCACTACCCGTTTAAGGAGCACGACCACACTGACTACAAGTAGCTTGCAATCAAAGGAATATGCAGAAAATAAACTCCAAGAAACCCCATTCATAGAAAGGTTATAGAAATATTTTTATAACAGCGACTGTGGTTGACTTCATTTTAAACTTGGTTATATTGTCAAAAGTCACTTAGAGTTATCGATTTAATATGTAATAATAAAAACACAGAGAAACCTACCACTTGTTCATTATCTCTGTAGAAGTAGATATATAACAAAGCCTCCGGAAGACATCTTGCAACCACACTTGATTTCTAGAATGTATTTTGTACCTAGATACCTTTTTTAATTAGTGTCCAGTAACGTCTTTTTCATAAACCACAAGTATAATTTTAATGGCCTCTGTGGTCCAGTGGTTAAGTGTTAAGCCCATCATCCAGAGGCCTCAGGTTCGTAATTTTGGTGGAGACATATCATAAAAAATACTTAGTGGTTCCTAGTTTGGTTAATACTTACTGATGTAAGTATATAGTCGTTACATGAGCCATGTCAGGGGCCTCTGGCGACTTAATAATAACATTGACACCAGGGTTGATGAGGTTGGTAATCCACCACACAATCCACATGATAGAAGAATAAGAAAAAGTTTTATTTATGTTTTAGTTTTATTTATTAATATTACAATTAAGGTTAATCGATTTACAATATACCAATAAGCATTTCAATCCATGCTGGAATGTTACTGGAATAATGTGAACCAACACTGGAATGCGTTCAATGGAATAATGTTGTACCTTCCAATGTTGGTATACTTTATTCCTATAATATTTCGGTGCTGCATCGGGCATAACCGCTCATACTCAGACCTCAAGCTAAAGTGAGTTTTAGCGTGCGATATCAAGGGTTCTATTGTTCGATTTGGAGTTACACAGTACGCGCGTCTAATTGGATGGATAGGTAAGGGTGCAGCGCCGTTGAAAGGGTTTTCCCATTTCCATACGTATCACTGACTTGACTTCCTTATTTCCTTTCGTGTTTGCAATATAGCTTATAGAATGAACGGAGCCTTAGAACTATTTGATTATAAGTTTTTTTTAAATAGTATAACTTGCTGGAAGAAAACCTCCCCAACAAACTAAAAACGGAACTGTCAAATCTTCAGGTTACGTAAGTGGATTCTGTGAAAATGGGATATCGCTACGGAGATGATAATGAGTTGAAAGCCAAGTCAAGTGAGACATAATTATCCAGTTTAAAAGTAAACAAAAAAGTTTGTTTCACTGATAGCACTCGATTCAAAAATCCACGTCTGAATTTTTAAGAACTTTTGGTATACATCTGATAATTCCCCGAAATTACGAATAAGCAAACATAAAATTTCCAAAAATCTTAAAGTAAACATACGGGTAAGTTATAATTTCCCATTTCTTCACACGAATGTTGAACCTTAAATTACCATACCGCTTGAACGAGAACATAATAATATCTTAAACTGACAGGTCAATCAACATAATGTTTACCCCATTCGCACAACGCGTCCAAAAAATCGTGAATCGGATAACTCCTGGTTCGAAACGAGCTGCTTATTAACTTAAGGATACTCGACTTTTCTGTTCAAAGGTTTCAATGCGAATTTTGTTTAAGAGCGAAGGATATAAAGTAGATTATCCACAGAAAGGAATTATTGGATAAAGTGTAGGTGAGTTTGGTTTGAAGGCTTAAGCTTAGCTGCGAAAAGGTTATTAAGCCGCGATGGTGAGAATATTGATTCAACTTATCAGTATTGGAACAGTGCTGCGTGTATGGCCCCGAAATATTTATTGAAGAAAAATGTAGTTTATTAATGTACTTGCGCCTTTTCTTGTACATGTATGTAAAAGTCTGCCATTTTATAAGTAAAACTTTCTACATTATTTTAAGTTTACGCGGTTCTTATCATAATTAAAACCCAAAATAACGGGTTCTTACCGCGTTTAAATCAGGGACATGAGACTCCCGATATTTTGACACTGTTGCAAGTGCCATGACCAAATGATGACGGAAAAGAAAAACGGTAGACAGATATGTCTGCCCGTAGAAAATTATGGATCTACCTACTCCAATCCAATCTCATCAGTCATCCCGTGATCATGGCACTTGCAACAGTATCGAAATATCGGGAGTCTCATGTCCCTGATTTAAACGCGGTAAGAACCCGTTATAATGTGTTTTAAAACTTTATATAACAGGTTTACAGGAAACAGGACACGTGCACCGGATAAAGATTAGCTATACAAAAGAGAGATTCTCTGCTGCTGGATAATTAATAACTTAAGACTTTAGGCGTGCTCTGGAAATCTTACGAATACTCGTGCTGAAACCTATTTTAGGTGATTACTTTGGTCCCGTTTACAATGAAAATTCGTCATTATTTGAAATTTAAGCTTTCATTAAGTATACGGAATGCCACTTGATTCAATCATATTACAGCACTTACGTCTTTTCCGCTTTCATTAAACTCACAATCGGATTTTTTCATTTTATTATTTTTAGAATAAATTCACGAAATTACAATAAGTTATTAAAAATTGACTGGGTCAAGTATTAAATTATAAAATGCTAATCTAGCAATACAAACCAGTCTCAGATCATCAAAAATCAAAATCATTTTACTTTCCGACTATTTTCGTGCTAATGAGTACGACGTTTGACCGCTTTTATTGTTGACGTCACAGGACACAAACCATACAAATTTCAACCATACAAAGAAAACTTTCGTTTTGACGTTTCGCAAAAAGTATTTCATTCGACTAGTTTATCAAGTAGTCTATAGCAACAATAAACATCACAATAACTGTCTGGAGACATCAATGACTGCACACAACGACCCATTATTAACCTCGCTATTTTCGAATCAAGTTGCGATAGCACCATATAAATTGCTTGAAGTTTACACCCTTTAGTACACGGCTGATATTTAAAGAGGTCTTGTCAATAAATTGACGACGACTAAACGTCAGGTTAAATGCAACTCCGTGCCAAGATATTGCGCGCCGACGGGGAGGCTCTATGCACTACGTGAGGTAATTTGAGGCTCATGCTGAGTTAGGTGCTTTTATTTGGGGACGACACCACAAGTAACCAAGTCATTTCATTACTAACGTAGGTATATTTATTACCTAGCATTATTTTTTTACATATTTTTTTAATATTAATTCTGTAGTTTTATGTCGATTTTATGTGTGTCTTTGTAATTTTTGTAACGTCCTGAAGTAATAAATACTTCGTTCTTGTTTCTTTCACATATTATTTTTTACATTCAATACAAGAAACAATAAAACCATTACTATTGGCGTCTTAATTGGATAATATGAGAACAGAACTAATTTTAATTTCTTGAAGCACCGTTTTGTGACTGCCTTCTTCTTAAGGAGTTTTCCGCCAAGTTCAAGCATGTAAGTGATAAAATTATAATTACGAACACCTACCATTATTGTCCGTATTTGTTATTTGGCATTAAGAATATTATTTTGATATATTCTAGTACTCAGCAGTTACTGTATTTGTAATTTCTTTAGTAGTAGCAGAGCCATACTTGTTACGTATATTTAAAACCACGTTAGCAGACTCTATTGCTATTTCATTAACATTCCATTGTAGTAAAAGTAATAGATTTCAGTTCATCAATGTAATTTTATTTCCTTTTCTAGACGATGCATTAATTCGAATATGAAACGACAAACACAATTTATCCGTAAACTACGACCTACCGTTACGACTTGCGTGTTAAAAACTGAGAGAATTCTTTCGATAATTCTGAATAAGAATTAATCTGCGGCTCACGCCTTGCCTGCGGACGAGTTGTGGTCCGAAGATATTGTGGAAAGTCAAAATTTACGGGTGGTCATGCGCAGTTCGCGACTACATGAGCAAATTTATTGTTCATATCTAGCGACTCGGCTATAAACTGTTTTTAAATGGGTGAAACTATAGCTGGAGTGGGGCGATGTGGGAATGAAGAATGGGGAAAAAAGACAAAGAATTATTACAGCGATTGTAGAGTAGTGAAATATCAGAGAAATGCTTGTTTAGTACGTAAGGTTTTAAAAATGAGCACTAATCAATTAATGATACACAATCATTTAATCATTCATAATCGGCTTTAACTTATAAAAACAGTAAGAACTGAGGTAGATGTAGCAGTCCAAAAGAAATCATTAACTTTTCTACATTAAAACAGTAAGTTTTACCGTTAGAAAAATGTTTCGAAGAATCCATAAAAACACGGTGGGTGGTTACGTAACATTGGTAAAGAAATTTGATTCACAATGCGATAACGATCGGTTAGGGTCAACAATAGACAGTTTTAAATCAAAATTTCATTTCACTTAACGCCCTTCCATTCTTTTGTCAGCTGCAATTTACTGTTGATACCCGTAATCGACGTGGAATCGATTATTTCAAAAATATTTGTGAAAAAACACTGTAATTCTACACACTGCAGTTTAGTTTATGATCGTGTAATCACAGTTGGGAGCCTCTTTCGTCGATAATTAGGTTTTTTAGACGAGCCTCCGAGCGACGTAAAAGTGAAATATTAGTCATTATAGGCATTTGCGTTGGTCGGTCATCACTCAGGAAGTCGTTCGATGGCCAGCAATTTGCATCGCAAATCGACTCGCGCGCACTCTTTAGTTGTACCGTTGGTGCAATTACGAATCCGTGAGTAAACTGAGCTGTTGTAAAATACAAAAAGTCACTATTGTTCCAGTAAATAACGTAAGTGTAACTTGTGGTGGAATATGATGTAAGGTGTTCATGTCATTTTGTGTAATTTATATAGTCATTGATATTTTAGTGTAAAGTTATGGCATATTTTTGTCTTTTTTCCTTTTTATTTTTGTCTTTTTATTTTGATAAGCCATTCATTAAAAACTTCTGTATTTCTTTGTTTTGGTAACATAAGTATGTACATCATAGGCTGTAATACAAGTATTCTTATACTTAGTCAGCTATGGTACCTACCTATTTATATCTGTGTCTAAGACTAAGCTATTTAAAAAAGAAAAAATATATAAAGAAAAATAATTATAATGTCAGATCTTTTGATCTGGGCATATCCTACCACGGGTTCTTTTACCTATGTTAGGATATGTCCAGATTTGGCGAATAAGCTAGTTTGGGAAAGGCTCGCAAACAGCATGCGTGCAATACGTAGTGTGATCTGTTCGCGTGCCAGAACTACACGCTGCTCTTGATTTCTGACTTTACGCACGCCAGCCGCGCTAATGTTTCGCACCAAGCTGTTACTGTACCTATATACGCGCAAGTGGCACCAGACTACTATTGCGTATTGACTACAGACTAGTATTGTGTATAAAACGGTATTTTTATTATTTGAGAGTTGTGAGGGCCGGACTGAATACAACCCGCGAGATTACTGCGACCTTGACAGATCTATTGTGACCTAAATCCCTACATTTAAATATCCTCCTCTAGACCGATCCGTTCGAAGAGATCCAACGTCTTTTTGGGAGAAAGCTCCATGACTTCCTGGGGGTCCATTATGTGGCCCCCAAGTGTACGGCTTCTACTATGTATGAGAGCCTCACAGCAGCTTCCCCTAAGCAGAATCTGCATAAAGGAGAATCGGTCCGCTCCATTCTGTGTAGGTGCTTATTGAGTCTACAATGCCCCGAGAGGGCCCGTATCAAAATCCTAACCTAAAGTAAGGATTTCTGATGATAATTTCTTAGAAAAAGGTCTAATCAGCTGCTTTGAATGTTTCAGGCCAACTGAGTTGGACGAAAATTCCTCCAAAATATAAAAAGGTAACTCTCCGCCCCGCACCAATTCATAACGGGCATCTACTTCACCCCCTCTGGGTTTTACTTTAGTCTTAAATGGCCGTAAGCAGCTAAGGAGTAAGATGGAAATTACTTGCGCATTGGGCGGCAAAAGATTAGAATTTTCGTTTTTCGTTTTGCCATGTATTGTATTATAAGGCTTTAATTACTTAATGGGAGTGTATCCCACACTTCATGTAAGTATAATGAACAAATTTTAAATTAATTATTTATTCTTCGTTTTCCCAACGGAAATTTCCTGTGCTTCGTAAAACGCGAAAATCTGTTTTAAGTGCATTTCGTAAATATTCGTGAAATATTTCGCAGTTAATAAATGCTCCGAGTATTTCGGATTCATAAGTTATTATCATCGGAAAAAGATAAGTAATACAGCATTAAAATGCTCTGTTGGTCTGTAAATGAAAAAAAGTTTTAAAAATAGCTTACATAGCACAGATAGCTTATGTTAACAAATAAAAAGACGTATATTTTATCGTCATCGTATTGAATGATAGTAAACAGAACTGACCAAAGATACCATTACTAATTACGACGCTATACTAATGTCCTAAAATTCGAGTCCGTAGAGATGTGATAACCCAGTTGGTAGAACGTTTGCCTCTCGCTTTGAGGTAGCAGGTTTGAATCCAGCACGGGCCTAAACCAATTCATGTTTGGATCATTAATGATAATCACGGGCTCAGCGGTGAAGGAAAACATCGTGAAGAAACCCACATTCCTGAGAAATGCATTTTCGGAGGTATGTGATTGTGTGTATTGGGCTGGTTTTCCCTTCGCGGGTTGGAAGGTCAGACAGGCAGTCACTTATGTAAAAAAAAAACCGGACCTGTCAAATCTTCAGGTTAGATAAGCGGACCATGTTCTAAAATCTAAACAAGCTTATGACAATGTCCCAATGGGGTAGTCAGAGGTACATCCATCGCAAGATGAACTACTCAGCCAAACCTCACCAAGCTTTCTATTAGGCCAACGTTAGGGCCAACGTGATAGGCGGTGAGATGTATATAATTGTAGTCTATAATTGTTGAGCTGTGTTCTAAAAATTTATAACATAGACAAATTTAAAAAACTCAAATGTACCAACGTGACCAATACCTTAGACGTAAAAAACGGAACTTACAAAATTACCTTCGGAATATTAAAACAAAAGTGACAAACAGCTGACTTGAGTTAATTTTCGAAGTCGACTGTTGATTTAACTAAGCAATTACTAACTTGTGTTGCAGTGCCCTAAGGCGTCCTGACTATTCTTTAGCATGACAGACGCCACTCTAGAGTAATTAGTACCATTTATTACTAGAGGGGAAGGCTGTCGTGCCTGCAGGCGTAGTGTGCCTTGCCTTTATTATATTTTCCTTAAAAAATAAGGAGACGTCAAATAACATGTTGTGACTACGTAAAAAGTTATTATAGAGCTAAAGAAATACAGTTGCGATTATTTTAAATGTAGAATGAGCAACAGGTTGATATTGATTTAATATTTGTTTTATTCAAAAGTGTGTTGCGTTGTTTTGCCTTCTCCCTTTTTCCTTGGTCATTTATTTAATAAATGAAAAACTAATAATAAATAAAATGCTACAATAGAGCTAAAGAAATAAAGTTGGGATTATTTTAAATATAGAATGATCAACAGGTGTGATTTATTTTGTTTAAATATTTTGTTATATTCAAAAGTGTGTTGCGGTGTTTTACCTTTTCCCGTTTTCTTTGGTCATTTCTTTGAAAAAGAACTACCTGTATTGCCACCCGCGACTCCGCGGCACCTAATATATTAACTACCCTTTCTTCTTTCCTAAGGTTTAATCTATCTTTGTACTAAATTTCATCAAATTCGGTTAAGTAGTTTGGCGTGAAAGCGTAAAAGACAGACAGAGAGTTACTTTCGCATTTATGATTATAAGGGTAAGTACCTTAACTAATATTTGACTCTATAATTAGCATTTTACAGGAAATACTTACCTTACTCACTTATACAGGATAAATCCGTGCTATTTGAAAGTAAAAGGAGTCTGGCTCTTTGTACAGGATCACGAGATAATGATAAAGACTTTATTTGAGTTATTTATTATAACTTGTTTTTACTAGGGATGTGTCACAAGTTTTCATAGATTTGTTACACAAACACTGTTTTATTTCAAGGTTATTTACTTTTTCCAAAGTTAGACACATATACCGGTCAATTTGATATCCTCCTTGTTTTTGATGTCAGTTAAAAGAATCTATCAAATAAAGTAAGATTTTAGATCAAAAGTAGCAAAACTTCCAAGAAGCCAAGATTAAAGTGCTGCAACAAACACAGAGGGTTTATAATTCGATAAAAGAAACCCAAACAACGCGTACTAAATCTACGAAGTCAATAAAAAGCTCCATCAAATATTTGATCGTATCCTAAACAAATATCTCTACTTAATATCTTATGCAAACGACATAAAAATACGCTTTTCCTTTCAAAAGATAACTCTATATCGTATCTGCATCGCAGAGAAAATTTGTGTTCTGAGCAAAGACTTCGTATAACAAAACAGACAACCAATGTCTGTAAAAAAGTGTCACGGCGCGTCTTGTCACAAGCGACGGCGTGTAACGACACTGTACAACCTACATTGCACTTTATTTGTATGGCCATAACATGTTAATTTCAAGCAACGAACTTAAACTTTCTACATACTACTATTTATTTATTCGATTATTTACATTTCACAACTTTACAGTGTAGAAGCGCCAATGCGCCGTGAAACTTTCAATATAAACAATAATATAATTAGACATATAAAAAAAAACTATCTTCCGTGCTTCGGAAGGCACGTAAAGCTGTTGATCCCGGCTACATTAGCAGTCGTTAATAACCATCAATCCGCACTGGGCCCGCGTGGTGGTTTAAGGCCCGATCTCCCTATCCATCCATAGGGAAAGCCCGTGCCCCAGCAGTGGGGACGTTAATGGGCTGGTGATGATGATGAAAAAAACTATAACGGCCTCCGTGGTCCAGTGCTTGAACGTTGTGCTCACGATGGTTCGAATCCTGGTGGGGAAAAATCACAAAAATCATTACAGGCTGATCACCTGATTGTCCAAAAGTAAGATCATCCGAGATTCGGAAGGCACGTTAAGCCGTTGGTCCCGGTTACTACACTGTTGTGAGTACGTAGTCGTTACATGAGTCATGTCAGGGGCCTACCGCGGCTCAATAATAACCTTGACACCAGGGTCGATGGGGTTGGTAATTCACCTCACAGCCCATACGTTAGAAGAAGAAGACTATCTACAACACTTAATGTGTACGTATTAAAGCACGGTTAGGACGCTTTTTAGAAAAATCTTCATAGCGATGTGTGTCTTTTTGTTTATAGGATGTCAGTGGTTCTGAGGTATTTTAAAATAATAACATGGGAGCGTATATGAAAAAATTCCACAAGTGGAATCCAGATGCGAAACATAAATCGTGTGACCCATAACTGAGTGGGGTGTACAGTCATAATTCCATTTTCATTGAGACAAATATTCATATTAAGGAGGGATATTAAGGAAGAGTGCGTGCCTAGACTGCAGAAGGCAGCACAGAGTGAGAATTTTGAATTCAATTATCTTGGAAAATATAGTTTGTGGAGATATGAAGACGCTATATAGTATCCTGAGTTTATAAAGGAAAAGAAAATTAAATTATTATCGTATTCGACTTTATGAGTTTGAGTTGATGTTTAAGATCATCGATAACTAATATCACGTAGTTTCCAAAATTGATACCCGGTTAATGGGAATAAGGTCGCCCCTATTACATGGGACTTAAACACATGGGTGCATATACTATACACCTCTACCTACCGCCTCGGGGACGTGTGATGGCGTGAGGCACTATATACATACATACATACATACATACATACATACAAATACGCCTATTTCCCACCGGGGCAAGCAGTGACTATAGAATTCCATTTGCCACATTCATGAATCGCTTCATACACGCACGCCAGTTCAGAGTAGCCCGTACTAAACCTTTTCTAAGGACATCTCCAATTTGGTCAATGTAAGTCCTTCTAGGTCTTCCTCTGCCAGCCCTACCATCAACTTTCGTTTTATATATCGCTTTCTCAATTCTATTATTCTTCATCCGCTCTACGTGTCCAAACCAACCTAACATTCCCTTCTCAATCTTAGTCGTTATATCGTCTTGTACACCACATATCTGTCTTATCACACTGTTTCTGTTTGTCTTAATGTACGTGGTAGTTCCTTATTCATATTAAATAATAAAAAGAAAAACACTTTTTCACCTTATCGAAGATTGTTAAGGCGTAAGGTTGCACTGAGAATACGTTGTGTGAATATTCAGAATATAAGTAATTTAATATTTCACACTTAATAAACCCCCTAACAAGCAATAGCTTTGGTTACATTTTATCATAAAATAAGGAAACGATATTTTAATGGTAGGTTCGTTTTGAGTTCGTTACTCGATTCGCAAGAACGCCTCGCTGCCGCCCGTGGACGTGACGTGTATGAATTAAGGAGCTGCTGCCGCGAATAAGAGACCTTTCTATAGAGCTACTAGATGTGGTACGGAAATTATCTTTTATGGTGGCGTTGAGACGAGGTCCGGTGTGATGCAGCTCCATCTAACGGGTTTAGCCTTTCCATGGACATATTTTGTGTACTTAATAAAAATTTTCATGACTTTTTTTGTCGAAGCCTAAGTTTATATATAATAATAGAATATGTGTTCACGATTAACGAACTACTTTTTTACTACATCATTTTATTATTAAATAAAATAGTTACAATGTTAATAAAATATACAACATAGTCAAATTAAATATCTAGACTAAAATACACCAAAACACATAAAAACACACAAAGAAATAGTAAACCATATCAGTCAAAATGCCGTCCAGAACGCTAGCCCCGCCCGAACGTACCCATTATGCTTGCAGCATTGCCTCTCTGAACCGCAAGTGAAATACGCTGCGCGAGGAAAAAGCCAGCTCGAGGATATCCGCCTCCAACCCTTACCCTTTTTTTACTTATATAATTATACTTATTTACATTTTACCTTGTCATATTGATGAAAATTTATTTTAATATCACACACAGGCATACACAAACACATCTTTCGTCCGTGATCTCTATCAGGGTGGACAGAACCATAAGAGCAATGTAACTTGCAGCCACACTTGGCATTAAAATGCTAAGATGCTAATAACCGCTATACCGGCTGTAGCTATACAGGTTGAGAGAAGCTGCAATAGTTTTAGGTTGAGGAGACGTTATGTAAAGAGTGACGATTCAAACCGACGATTTTATGTTACTTACTGAATAAATACATTTTTGAATTTGAATTTGACCGCATATGTCATCAATTTGTCGCACGTAAATGAATGAATGGATTGGGATAGGGCGAATGGAAAAAGGAATCTTCTGATTAATTTCTTTATATTATAAATTTCACTCCATTACGTTCCGTTTTCCGCATAAATATCCCTGGTATGATAAGCAGCTGAATGCATTTTGTTTTTTTCTCACTGCCGATCCAATAGAGAAATGTCAAAATAATAAAGCCTGATTGTTGACGATAACTCTTCCAGTTTCAACAGCACGTTGTCAGAAACACCCCGTATATTGCAGGGAGGTGTATCCTCATTTTGGAGTCATTACACGAAATAGTATCACCGTATAAAGTCCCAAGGGAGGAGGGAGTGACTGTGTGGTTGTTTGTTTATACACACGCCATATATATTTTGGTTAATTAAGTTTTTGTGTGGTCGCGGATTAGTGCCGTATCTAGGGGAGGCGCGAGTGGTGGTGATAAAGTGATTATGTGTTGACGTATACATACCTATTTGGAGGAATGTTTTAGCTATATTTTTTTTATGTGGCAGGCTAACATTCGTAACTTGACCGAAAAAATTGAATGAGGATTCTAGTCGCTGCATGAAATATTTTTAAACTTATACGAGTATTGGCCCCGATTCCTGCAGACACCTCCTAATTTTACTTTAAGTTATACCTAACATTTTCTTATCCACCGAAAAGGAGAGAGACGAATGATTAACAGCTCTTAATTTTAGGAAACCTGGGCAAAACAAAAAGGTATCTCGCTGGTATGCAAACCGTTTGACGTGTGCTGTCAACATAATAAAATTCTGGCGGGTTATTGGCCAATGTAAAATTTTTAGACGGTTGTTTTAGATTTGTGCTTAAAATTGACGTGTGTTCCATAAATTGTATCTTGTCAATTACCCGTCCATTTCCTTTTCGGTGGATAAGAAAATGACAGGTATAACTTAAAATAAAATTAGATGGTGTTTACAAGAATTAGCACCATTAATTAACTAAAGTCAGTTGTTACTTTGTTTTAATATTCCAAAGGTAATTCTGAGTTCCATTTTTAAAACTCGGAAGGTATTGGTCATTTTAGTAGAACACAGTTGGCTAGACCATTATCGATGGCTCACTTCCTCACATTGTATACTGATATACAAGAAAACTAAGCGAGGCGTGGATACTAACTTCATCATGCGATTAATGGACCTCTGACTACCCCAATTGGCGTAGCCATGTGAAGTGTGTCAGGTTCGAAGCAAATGGAATTCTATAGTCTCTGCTTACCCCGGTGGGAAATTGGCGTGAGTTTATGTATGTATATATGTGTATGTTAGAGACAAAAATAATCCAGTGAATTTTTTGGCGACTCCACTGAGTTCAACAAAAATTCCGTCTCGCTAAGCAATTACCGTGTTTCGAGTAACAGATTGAACATCAAAGTGGCTTTAATTAAGCTTTAGCAGCCCATAAATAGCTTTCGAAGTAACGCAGAAATATTTACTTGCTCCGCGAATGTCTTAATTGACTCTGACAAAATTTCTTACGGCCGCTTTGAACTGGGATATCGTGATAAACGACATCAGTAATTAGAAATTAGTTAATTATAATTCATTAATTGGAATTCAAATTTCGTGCTCATGATCGAATTTTCGATATAGGTATATAGGCGTATAATGATAACATCGTATCACAGTAGAGTATAATATTACATAACCAAAAATTTTGCTATTGTTTTTCAAAGGAGCTGTGGTAGCCCAGTTGGTAGAACGTTTGCCTCTCACTTTGAGATCGCAGGTTCAAATCCAGTACAGGCCTAAACCAATCTTCTTCTATCGTGCGGTTTGTGAGTTGGATTACCAACTCCATCAACCCTGGTGTCAGGTTACTATTGAACCGCCAAAGGCCCCTGACATGGCTCATGTAACGACTACTCACTTGCATCAGTAAGTAGTAACCGGGACCAACGGCTTAACGTGGCTTCCGAAGCACGGAACATCTTACTTTAGGACAATCAGGTGATCAGCCTGTAATATCCTAACCAAACTAGGGATCACAAAGTTACCAACTAAGGATTTTCGAATTTTTTTTCGAATTCATGTTGGATCATAAGTTATTGTTGTCACGTGATCAGCGGTGAAGGAAAACATCGTGAGGGAACCCACATTCCCGAGAAATGTATTTTCGGAGGTATGTGACCTAATCTGTATTGGGCTGGTTTTCCCTTCGCGGGTCGGCAGGTCAGACAGTCGCTTCTGTAAAAAACCGGACCTGTCGAATCTTCAGGTTAGATAAGCGGACCCTGTGGAAAACGGGATAATGCTAAGGAGATGCTATTGTTTTTCAACCATGGCTTCTATACTAGACTTGGAACGAATCATTACAGGGTGCAAATTGTCTTTGATTACTTGTGTTCGAAATTCTGCACTGTGTACGTTTTCCAAAAAGTTCAAATAAGACTCTATCGATGCGAACGCGCAACAGGATAATACTTTTGGATAATGTAAGGTACACGCGAACGAGCTTACACTAGAAGGTAATATACAACAAAAATAAAGGCTTCAACAGAATAATGAATTGCGAAGAATTTCAATGTCATTACTCAGCCGAAACGTAAGACACGTGTAACAAATTTTCTGTTTACGTGAAAAGTAATTCTATTGAAAACGATTTCATTTGCTTATTGAATAAAAGGAAAAATAATATACGTTATGCTTTTGTTTTCTGAGTAAGTTTGAGCTCATATGTAACTTACAAACTTGTATACCATCATAGTATGCAAATATAGAATTCCTACTTCCCTACTAATATTATAAATGCGAAAGTAACTCTGTCTGTCTGTCTGTTACGCTTTCCCGCTTAAACCTCTCAACCGATTTTGATGAAATTTGGCACAGACAATCTTTAGACCCTGAGAAAGGACATAGGCTACATTTTATCGCGAAAAAAAGGGATGAAGAGGATAAAATAGATGTTGAAAGTTTGTATGGGATTACTTAATTTTAAAAGATAAAACCATGAAACTTTATATTTAAGCACTTGATAAGAAATACCCTTACCCTACCCTTACCTATTCTCTTTTAACCAAATGCTATACCCAAATCTATACCGTTTCTCTAATATAATCCTTCATATTCAAATCAAAAGTACGCAGACGAAGTCGCGGGTAGCAGCTATTATTGAATATATTGAATATTGAGCTTATGGTGCTTATTTGTACTAGAAGCTGTAAATCTATTAACCAACCCTTATTAGCTTGATCCTTTTTTTACTTTCTTTTCTGTTACCTCAGCAGTCACGACCACCCACATTTATAAATGTCTTTTCCAAAACGGTGAAACTCGAAGTAAATTATGTCTAGATATAATATTCACTAAAAGGCCAGATGTTCACTTCAATCGCACGGATAATGATTGAACTTTACGATCATTACAAGTTTTTACGCGAAACTACGTTAGGTCAAGTCGTCTCTAAGAGAAAGGACATCTTCTTTTATTGCCAAATTTAAACACAGAAAGGTCAGACAGTAAACATTCTCAAACAAAACAAGCAATAAAAAAGTTTTTAATACTGTACCATTAGAGGCGTTTCATCCGAGAGCATTCAGTTTTATGAGATCACAGATACTTTTGTACGGACCGCGCCTGAACTCAAAGAGAATATTGAAGTCTCTCAAAGCTATCCACTCAAGCGAAAGATTCTCGAACTAAGTAGCCATTCTTATAACTATAAGTAAAAGCCATGGCATATAAGATTTGAATCTGTCTGTATCTAAATGCCTGAGGCATTCGGAATTTTATTAAAACTTCTCCCCTTTGAGATAACTTCTGTTTGATAGAAACGAGCGGGGGAGGGAGACCCCTCCCTCCCTGACAATTAATGCCGCCATTTACGAAAATTTTATTTCATTTGCGAATGCGAACTCCCGTTATTTGATTATTAATAAAATGAGTTTTATTTTGTTGGCAATTTACATAATTGTTTCATTTTCACTTTCCGACGGCCGAATCCGATAAAGTCCACGTTGGGATCTTTTAAAAATAAATTAAACTCTGGTTTACGAAACGGAGGTTTCCAGCATTTTCTACGGAATTTAATATTGATGGTACTGAGATTGAATTATGCTAATTTCTTGGAGCGCCGCCAAAATACAAACTTTCAGCATTATCTTTTACGACCTGCCAAATAAAACACATTACTTATACGTTATTTGAGGAAATGGACACTTGCTATAAATGTAGCGCCTGCCGCTTACAAATATAGTTACTAAAGCCATTCATCTTTTTACGAGGATTAAAAGATACCCATTGCAAATTATTAACGCACTCTAAATCGCTTTCATTATTATTTTCCGTAAAAAAATATTCACTCATCATCATCTCCCGTTTTCACGGGGTCCGATTACCTAACCTGAATATTCGACAGGTCCGGTTTTTTATAAAAGCGACTGCCTATCTAACTTTCTAACCCATCATCTCCGAGCTTTATCCCGTTTTTCACAGGGTCCGCTTACCTAATCTGAAGATTTCACAGGTCCGGTTTTTTGCAGAAGCGACTGCCTGTCTGACCGTCCAACCCGTGAAAGCGGGAAGGAAGGTGATGTAACTTTGTACCCGCGAAGGGAAAACCTTCCCAGTACAGGTTAGGTCACGTACCTTTGAAACTCATTTCTTGGGAATGTGGGTTTCCTCACGATGTTTTCCTTCAGCTCTGTACTTGTATTGTAGAGATATGTATTCTTCTTTAATACTAAGTACCTATGTTTTTAAGTCAAGTTGTCTCAGTCTGTCCACGTCAATACGAATTACAGATATGAGCTATCTCTCTCTTGTATACAGGGTGTTAGTGACATCGTAACGAAAACGTTGAGGGATGATCCAGACCATAATTTTCTGAGTTAATATCAAGTGAATTTTTTCGTCGTAAATTTCGTGATTTTTTATTTTTTGGTTTTTTAAAATTATTCTCAATCCTGTACTTTTGTGATCGAAAATTCGACTTGATTTTAACTCAGAATAATCAGCTGAATCATCCCTCTCAGTATTCGTTACGATGTCACTTACACCCCATACAAGTACGTATACAGGTAGCTAAACAAGTAGGTATGGGTGTTAGTGAAAACGTAACGAATACTGAGTGGAATGGTTCAGACCATGATTCTGAGTTGATATCCTGTCGGAAAATTCATGAAAATTTTTGTGTTTTTTATTTTTTTTTCTGTTCCATACTTTAGCGACGGAAAATTTCACTTGATATCATCTCAGAATCATAGCCTGAATCATCTCTCAAAGTTTTCGTTACGATGTCACTAACACCCTATATAGTAGTAAAGTAGGACAAAATAACGAGACAAAATTAAATTACTGTTATCTTACAACAATAAACTAAGGAGAACGTTTTAATACCCTCTTTGTGGTGGTACTGAAATGGCAATTTGTTAATTGGCACTCATTTAGTTTTATGCAAACTACTTTCAGTTGTACATGGACAGGCACTACGACTAATTAAAATTGTCTGGACAATAAGTTTGGAGAATAATATGCGATCTTATTCTTTCGTGTGGATTGTGAGGTGCATGACCGACTTCATCAAGTCAGGGTTACTATTGAGCCACCAAAGACCCATGACTTTGATGCTCGTATAACTAGTAAACGGGACCGTCTGCTTATCATGCCCTCTGAAGCACGCATCCTTACTTTCTGACGATCGGGTCGGGATGCAGATTTGCTTGCGATGTCGTAGCCAAGCTAGGGATCACAAAGCTCTTTTAGTATTTATGTCTCCACCGGGATTCGAACCCAAGACCTCCGGATTGCGAGTCCAACGCTCAACACCGGACTACGGAAGCTTCAGTTGGTACCTAACTGCCACATGAACTCAAGAAAAAAATTGGTTTCTTCAAACAAATGTGACTGCGGGACAAAAAGATAATTATGTTAGAACAAGTCATATTATTTTCTAACGATTTCTATCTACAAAGAAAAAATTAAATTGATAAAATGTTTCGACTAATATTACATAACAGCCTCCGTGGTCTAGTGGTTAGAGCGTTAGGCTCACGATCTGGAGATCCGGGTTCGATTCCCGATGACATTAATTTGATGACATTGTCGAAGTCACTTTGTGAGACTGTCCTTTGTTTGGTAAGGACTTTTCAGGCTTGAATCACCTGATTGTCCGAAAAAGTAAGATGGTTCCGTGCTTTGGAGGGCATGTTAAGCCGTAGGTCCCGGCTACTAGCCGTAAAAACACCTCCACCAACCCGCAATGGAGCAGCGTGGTGGAGTATGCTCCATACCCCCTCTGGTTGATTGAGGGGAGGCCTGTGCCAGCAGTGGAACGTATATAGGCTATTTATAATGTTATTTAAATTTCTATCTACCCCCTTCTCGGATACTAGCAACGCAAACAACTCATGCAAACTCTACATGAAATCAAAGACAGATTAAATTTAAGACTACTGTGATCATGAATAACAATAAACATAACACTGCTATTAAAATAGTAATAAATCAAAGCGAACTCAAACATATCCAGTTAGCAAACGTGAAAAGGAATGTCTTAGGAACGCGGCAGTTGGTACTAGAATACTAGAGAATGAATATGAACAGTAGAAACACTATTGCCAGTAACGAAACATGACAGAAATCAATTTGCATTGTGAATGGCTATGCATAATATTTACTTCGAGCTATTGCTAGAGCCTGCCTATTGCCAGGTGTTACTATGTTTTGTAATAGTGGACTTATGGGTACACATATACTTATATTTGCCGCAGTAGATTTACTCTATATTTGGCATTAACTAGTTGGCGGGATACAGACATACAGGCCACCACAAGAAACAACAGAGTTCTAATAAAAACAACATAACGTAAGCTGATTATCGATTACTCTAGCCATAGAGGCGGCCAATCAGCTCGCAGTAACAAACACTTCACAACCCAGGTGACTTTTTGTAAGGTATGCCGAAAATGGCATTAACTACGTGGCCGGACAAATGGGGAACGCTGAGGGCTCTCACCCGTTTCAAGGTGCCCAGTTGGGGCACACTCGGCTCAGGGCGTCGTCTGAGAAGAAAACATTTTAAAGAATTTTCCCACTAGGGTCGATTAATTCATAAATGTGGGTGTGGGGGTTTCAGAACTCAGATACCGACCCCGCCGACGTGGTCGACGATTTCCATCATTCAGCGCTTATAGCTTCTTCGTTATTAAAAGGCCACTTTGAAGCAATTCATCTACAAAATCATTATTTCTATTTAACATTTGTAGATATTTACACACTTATTTATATGCGCAAATGTCAATTGCAATATGCTGTATAGATGAATTGTTTCAATGTGGCTTTTTTATAGCCCCTGTTTCTAATAAGGAAGAATGTGGCGAAGAACGTAAAGTATGATTAAGGATTCGAAGTAGTCGCTTTATTTCGAATACGCGCGACGGTCGAACTGCAAATAAATGGAAAACAAATATGAATTCATATGAAATGTGACTCAGTCCCGAAAATTTTTATGGCTGATTCTCAATAGTCGTTGCCTGGAAGACTTTTTTAAACCAATAATGACCAATTTGCATTTATGGTGAGTTGACGACAGTATACCAGCATACCTTTTTTTTAGCGTTGGGAAATGCTTTACGCATACCACGCCACCCGTGGGGGCGACGTGGTTATGTGGGACTCACCGGGTGTTGCCACCCGGTATACCCACTAAAACCCAACGGTGTTCCTACTTGTCCACTATGGTGCCAGGACCCGGGAATCGCCGAAGAATACTTCCGCGAAGTATACCAGCATACCTGCCTCAACTCTTTGGAATTAGTACAGACAGCTTACAGTATAATTGACGGCCTTGCTCATTAGTAAATAGTATAACAGGTCGAACTTCAAAGTTACATAGAGATGAAGTGGACCTACTGCAAAATATAAAACATTTAGGTACCTAATGGGGGGCACTATAACTGGTTTTTACCATTGTAGCTACTACAAACTATATACAATCTGTAAGGCGCGACGTACATTGCCGTATTTGAGGCGCCGACGATGTCACCTGTCGCCTTGACTTTGCCGGGACCTGATTTAAAGCAATATCTAAAAAATAATTCTATACTAGTGTACGGGAGAACAATAAACATAATAAAACTTCATCTGCTTGTCTTCGTCATAAAAATATCATAAAAACCGATAAACAGTTTGTGTCCTTGGTCATTTATGACGGAACCTTGGATGAGCTATTTGCTGACCAACTATCACCATACTGATCATGTCCTACTATCCAACTTAAGACTTCGTGAAGTGGCTGCAATTTATCGGGATTTCGAGTGTGAGTTTATGTATGTATTTATCTAGAGGAGCACCTCTAGGACGCCTGCGATCACGCCTCTAGCACGCCCGCGATCACGCCTCTAGGACACCCGCGGTCGCGCCTCTAGGACGCCCTGTTGCGCCTCCACAACGTCGCTTCGACTCTTGATAGTGCGTCGCGCCTAACAGCTGCACCCGCCGTGTGAATTAGAAAGGACAGGACATTTTGCAAGACACACCTGAGACAGTTACTAAACTAAACAGCTCAAACCACTCGAACTACCGATGAGGAAATTGTCTTAGTTACCTGAACAGTAAGACAAGACAACTGAACGCTTATTAATAACCAACGCCTACGGTAGAATGTGTATTTATTATTTCATTATAATAGTAGGAAGTGACTTAATTTAAAATGAATATTATATTATATTTAGCAATTATGAACTATGCCGTGTAGATATGTAATTTTCCAAACGCAGACATGATGGGTTCCTTGAGATGAACATAGTAGTCGTAGTAGATCTACAAAAAGATGGTGTGGCGATCTTGACTGTTATTGAAGAAATTTCTCCGATGACTAAGAGCTTGCACAAGACCACAATATGTGACCAGACGTATGAAAGGCCTTTGCTCAAGTAGGCTAACATGTAGGTGAACTTTACATTGATGTTTAGATATTGATTTTAATATAAACTTTAAGAACTTTGTCATAAGGGCCTCTAAATATAGGCTTTGGCCTACTCAGTAGACACGCTGTATATTTATCTAGGACTAGATAGGCTAGGCAGTCCTAATATATGGAGAAGTCAAACATAGTAATAATGTATTTGGCATAAGCAGAACGACAACTAAGCAGAGACAACTTGGAGAAGACTCAAATCATGAAAGACTAAGCTAAGCCTAAGCCTAAGACAGTCTAAGAATTCTCTAATAGTCAATTTAGAAGAAGACAGTAAGCACACCATTATTACTAGTAACTCAGCTATTTCATTAAATACATCTCTTAGCTGTTTGCCGAACACGGTAGAATTGAATCGCATTCACATTTAATAGCCAGTAAAGAGGTACGTTGCTATAGTATGTGTATGAGATCTTTAGAAATAATTAATACCTACAGAGTTGATGCAACCGCCAAAATAAAAGTATTTGAGTGAAGTGTTTCTTGCAGTTTTATATTGTTAAACTTCATTTCATTAATTGATGCAGCACTTTTATTTGAACATTAGTTGAAATCTGGGGCCAAGACCAAACTTTTCGTTTTTATAGTGTAGAAACGTGTAGGTAAAGTGTAGTAACATTATTCTATCATCAAAAAAGGATTAAGTAATGTTATTCCGTACTAGTACTATGCCAGAAAGGATGGCGTGAAAGAGAACTGTCTGTGTATATAGTCGACAGTACTATGCGAAATAAAAAATGGAATAGTAATATGGACTCTTAGGCAAGCTAGACTCTTAGGAATTTATTCATCCTATAAAAAAATAGGATTAATCAATTAAGTCCAAATTATTACAAAGCGAGAATATAAGAAAAGCTTAATTATAAAAAATCTTATGAATCATAGATATACAACCAACCGTAAGTTTTTTTTTATCACACTTAATTCAACACTGTCACACTTGACCTCGCAACTCTAGATATATCCTGATCATTAGACACGGGATCCGGAATGCTGCTGTAGGTTGTTAACCTGTCGCACCGTCGTTTACATCTGATATCCGATACGCTGTATCTTTGTCTATCTGCTACCAAACTAATGCCTTCGATATTATAATGAGAAACGACGCCATTGGTGAAATATTGAGCGACGTCACCGTTTGACGCCCACATATCTACGTAGGAGTTTTATAGCATCGTCATTGATATATCAAAACAAGAATCGTAAAATAAGCAAAACCAAGTATTACTTACTTACGATTTTTTTAACATCATACATGTACAAGATAGACTCCCAAAAATTGTGGGACATAAAAATATATTATACATTGTTTTAAGTTTACGCGGTTAGTTTCTCATCTGTCATCCCGTGATCATGGCACTTGCAACAGTGTCGAAATATCGGGAGTCTCATATCCCCATTTAAACGCGGTAAGAACTCGTTATTATGTGTTTTAATTAAAAAACCATATTGTTCTTCATTTTTATTTCTCCTTATTTTTTACAATAGCTTTTACAATCCCTTGACGCCGTCGCTCCCAAAAGAATATATCACCATGCATAGACTATATCTTATTTATAAAAAAACTTCCTTGTGTATGTGAATAAAAAAAAATTACGTGCAGTCTTCTCACTCCTTTACTAATTTGTTGAATTTACGTTTTTTTTTCTACATTTTAGACGGCAAGAACTCCTTCCTCCACCTCAATTTTTGAAGTTATAGAAGAAGTAACATGTAAACATAGAAAAAAATATAAATATTATTAACTACTGAATTAGATATGTTCTTACTTACGATCTAATTACTATTGGTGTTACATTTCTTATTTTTTTTATTTTTTGTTCTTTTACCTTGTAATTTTAAAAGCGGTCACTTCACCACGTAATGATTTTCTCAGAAGTTGTCTATCTTATTATATCGCGTCGGTTTCTACTGACAAGAATGACGCCTATACAAGACACTTTACAACACAAATGTAAAGTAATTATGCACATTTTTCTATGTAATTCACTCTTAATCATTGATTGATCTGATTAAGAGACAGTGTTTACAGCCACAACGTTGATCGATTGAGTGATTGAACTGATAGCGGCGATATAATATCTATACTCATATTATAAATGCGAAAGTGTGTGTGTGTCTGTCTGTTAGTTTGTCCGTCTTTCACGGAAAATTTCAATGACAAAACAGAGCGACAAATTGACGTGAGTTTTTTAAGTGTAGATGGTTGAAGGATGGAGAGTGACATAGGTTACTTTTTGTGTCTTTCTAACCCCCCACTTCTGTACAATAGGGGGTGGAAGCTTGTATGGAGCATTCCGCAATTTTCATGTTATAAAGCTAAAAAATATTATGTGAACTATTTTTGACTAACAAATAAACGTGCATCTGTTCAAACCCAACCCTAAATCTGCTACCAACCCTTTCAAAGAGGGAGTGAAATTTTATATGGAACTTTTCGCAGTTTTTAAGGTAGGAAGCTAAAAATTGGTACATTAGGAAAGAATCATGTTACTCCGAATTTAACGCGAGCGAACCCGCGGGCATAAGCTAGTTTTTAAATATATTTTTTTCGTTTACCCATTGTATTCGCTAACGCCGTTGGCTCGATCATTTTAGAATATACGACGATACCTTAGTTACGTTAGTCTAACAGAAAGCTCGGTGAGGCGTGGGTACTTACTTCGTCGTGGTTATTTTATTTTTATTTTATTTTTATTTTTTAATTCGTTATAAATGTATGTGTTAATTTCATTTCATTTCTCACTTTATAAGCTGAACGACACTGCAACTCCTACTTTAATCATGAAAATCACACATGTTAGTTAGCAGAATTAAGTAACAAACTTGAACTTGAATTAAGTAACGAACTTGTGTCCTCTAACATGATGGACTAATGTTATGGGCGATAGGCTGATCCCTTATCACCATAAGGTTCATCATATCCATCTTTGGACTTCGTATCAACAGTGGCTGCAAGTTGTCTTTGATTACTTGTGGCTCTGCCCACCCCATTAGGGATTACGGGCGTGAGTTTATGTATGTATGTACGACACTGTAACTCCTACTTAAATCATGAAAATCACACACATGTTAGTTAGCAGAATTAAGTAACAAACTTGAAGCTCATATTTACATGCATAAGTAGCTATTGTGGCCCCTATGCAACGGAAGCAAATAAAGCGTACAGGGGCTTAAAGTTTTAATTAAAAGAGAAGGTAATTAGACACGGTCTGTGAATATGTTAATTAATCCAGAGCTTAATTCTTCAAAACACTGCTATTGTTCTTAGCGCCATAAAAATCACTCTTTGCGGAAACATTTGTTTGAGATTGACGGGGAAAGAGACGTGTGGATATGCCGTTCATACACTGCATACATTCATAGGTATTCCCGACACAGGTTTCTAAAAAAACTTAAAGGGAGGCATCGAAAACCTGTCAAATGTACAACTTAAGGAGCAGAGTCATAAGTAGGAGACTTGCCGCCATTTTTGATACAAAAGGCTCCAGATAAATAAGAGTGAAAGACAGTATAGTGGGAGTTCGGCTTACATTTATCATCAAACGCTACATCTTGATCAGATGATTAAAATACAGCGTTTCTATGGCAACGTCTTATATGGCCGAAGTCCAATACGAGAGAGGTAAAAGCGTCCGCGCGACTGACATTTCAGCTGAGGGTCGTTAGATGGTGTGGATGGTGAAGCGACCCTCTCATTATTATGCCTATTTTCCCGTCTGTCGTTTAAAATCTGGAACCAGGCCTCGTCACGTGCCTTGCAACCATCGACCAAAGACTTCCTCCACTGGTTACGGTCACTAGCCAGGTCTTTCCATCCTATTTATACCCCAATGCTGAGTACCATGTCTCTCTTCAAATAACCGGAGTGGTTATGAAGCATACTCCACCATGCTGGTCTACTACGACTTCGCAGATTATCAATCATTAAGAAATATACCTACATACATATTTGTACTTGATTCGATATTTAACTTAATAATTTAATATTAGTTAGGACGGTTCATTCCTCTACAGACGAAACAATTTGACGGTCATTCGACTTTTAATACCTAATACAATAGATGTGTATTGATTGGATGTAAGTACCGTCTGAATTCGAATTGCGATACATGCCAAACGTTAATTATTCAAATGCAATGAATGACGCAACTACCTATAACATAAGAATGCGGTTTTACTCCTTTCGTATTCTTTAACAGAGAATGTTAATTAGAATTATTTCCTGGAGCTAAATTCACCCAGTCGATCGATTACATCAATCGTAGCAATAACAATCAAATCAATTTCTACATTTGATAGGTAAAAGTTGATGATGTTGAATTCAATAACAAAATTAATTTACATAGTGCCAGAGCAATGGAGTAACAACTTTCTTTTTGAATTTATGTTTAGTTATTTAGAAATTATGTTTAAGTATAGGATTTTATCTAAGGTTATGTTTTGATTACAAATATTCTTTATTGCACACAAATTCATGAAACATTTTAAAACATACTGGGAAAGATTACAGCACAATTGATGGCCTTACCTAAAATCATCCAAAAAAAAAACTGTTTTATAGCATAATATCTACTCTATTTTCAATATTCAACAAAAAGATAAGAAAATAAAAAGTCACAAATTTCTCTTTTGAAGATCAAATCAAATCAAGTATTATTTATTGCACAAAAAAAGATTCCTATTGTTCTGCTTTCAAAGTGAAAGTTATTTCCACCAACTTATTCCTGAAGGAATGTCCACCTTTCGCTTTCATTTGCACCAAATGCATAAACCACTGAGTAGGACACGGTTGAAAGAGTCTGCTATTGAATTTCGCGTCGTAGTTTGCTATTTTTGGTCATTTACGAGAAATATTAGCGGGTAATGCATTTGATTTTTGCAGGCGGCTCGTAATTAAGTTGACTTGACGGCAACCTTAATTACCAATGGCATTCCACACATGGTTGTTCAGCAACTTCTTTTGAATTTTATTTAGAATTATTCTTGAAAACGTTATGTTAACGTAAACTAAATCGTTCGCCAATCTCACAGAAACATCAAGGGAGCTAATTTGCAAACGATTTCAAAAAGCGACAACATAATAGCCTAGTTTCCAACTAGTCAAATCAGTTACTTTTTACTAAACGTCAAAACACGAAATTACTACAGAATTTATATGGAAAAGCAACCTGTGATGTCATTGACAAACGTGACAATATGTCGCACTTATTATTACATCTTTCTTTATTAAAATTCCTAAATAAGTTAAAAAGAAAAAGAAAACGTTTTTTGTTACCTTTAGATCTTTATTTAGTAATCAAAATTACAAAATAATTCATATTATCTTTGATCTAGGAAACTACCCAATTAAACCCGCTAAACATTCCGCCTATTCAACGTCTTCAGTTTTGTTCTGTTCGTTTCTCGTGTGATTGAGCAAAAAATATTTTTGTATTGTATTGTTTTGACAGATGACAAAAGGTGACATGTCAATCCCATACATTATTATCACTGTCACTGTCGCTTTTCGAAAAAGTTTGCAACTTGACTCATACCAATGGTGAAACGACACCAAGACGACCACATTTCATCCGAGTCTTCTCCTGTTGCGTGTGCGACAGAATTTACCGCTCCAGGATTGGCTTGAACAGCCACGAAAAAAAACATCTATACAACATTTTTTAATCTCTAGGATCTGGTAACCTGTCATACTACTTTAAGCAGCAGCAACTTTCGACACTTTTGGCTCTGCCGACACCATTTGGAATCATGTATGTGATTTAGAGAGCATACTCCAACACGGAACCACGGTGCGAATTAGCCCAATTATTGAAACACAATCAGATTTCGTTATCATAAACATACATACATACATACATAAACTCACGCCCGTAATCCCAAATGGGGTGGGCAGAGCCACAAGTAATCAAAGACAACTTGCAGCCACTGTTGATACGAAGTCCTAAGATGGATATGATGAACCTTATGGTGATAAGGGATCAGCCTATCGCCCATAACATTAGTCCATCATAAACACATAATTAAAATCAAATTATAACTTCCGTTGAATTTACAATAAAAAATAAATACCAGACAAATAAGATATGACAAAAAGTAGAATTATCTTTAAAATAGATCTCTTCCAATCAACCTTGCTTGTTAATATTATCGATTGAAAAATAAACAAAATAACAAGTTATCGATGAAGTAATTACCTTGAAATAAGAACTAATTATTGACAGGAACAAAAAGAAGTATGTATCAGTTACCTGCTTACGTTAATATCTAAATAAAATATAGCTTGTAACAATCTCTTTGCACCTTGACCCAGTAGACATTGCCTCGTATTATCAGCTAGACCATTTGAGACAACTTTATTATCCACTAGTCTAGATTTATTAAAGACCACTACATTATCCTGGACTAGTAGTGTGGAACTAGCTTAAAGATTATCTATGTCTTGATAGACTACTATTGGTAAATTGGTAATTGGTAAAACATTGAGGCATACCTATCTATCATCTAAAAAAGCATTATTCCTATTTGACATTGCGTACTTATTTTTACATGAAAAAATGTCAAATTGAAAGCAAAAGCAAATGTCAGATATTGGGATTTTGTCATTTCTTTTACTTGTGCTGTAAAGCCTTCTTGATTCTAGGTCTATGGGATGTACCCCATAGGATTTTGTATCCCGAAAAAATGTATAAAAATAAGGCTAAAAATGGCTATATCTTTGAATTTGATTTGCAGCTGCAAGAGCCCGAGACATAAGTACTATTATAATTATATTAATTTCAATTTGATAACTTCACGCATTTTAGAGAAAAAGATCTTGACAGACAGACAGACAAACGGATGGAAGTACAGATGGACAGTCAAATCTTCTTTCTTTCTTTCACGTTTATCCTGTAAGTAATATAATGGTGCTAATTCCTGTACACATCATGTAATTTTATTTTAAGTTATAGCTGTCAATTTAAAAATGAATGAGCGACTGAATGAATAACCCGGACGAATGGTATGCAACCAGTTCCTCAAGTGCTGTCGACTTAATTCTATAGGAGCCTACAGGAGGCTATTCTGTAGGGGATGCAATAGGGTTATTGGCCGACAACTTTTACAGGGTTTTTTTAGATTTTTGGCTAAAATTTACGTGTGTTTCGTAAACATTGTGCCTGTCAAAAATGGCAGGTATAGCCTCAAATAAAATTAGATGGTCATGACTATCAATACCTTACCTTAGGATATCGTCAGCCCCATTACATATTCAATCCTCATACCTAATTCATTGACCTATTGCTTGTTAACAATACCTGTTTATAATGGTAGACCATTGATTTATGCTGGGCGAGATGACAGCTCCTAAATACCCATAGATACTACCGTATACTCTATGTGGGTGTATCTGATCTAATTAATAAGACATTGATTGATACTAATGTACTTGGACGGTCAAAGCAAGAGTAATTGATTGTCACAACATGATGTATACGGAAAGAAATCCAGATGATTCGAGCTTTGTTTTTTAGCTGACGAGTCGGGATGTGGGTGGAATTTTTTTTATTGAAAAATGGACGGGTAGACGATATTGTATAAGTAATGTATGAGATACAAAAGACTGAAGCAAAAAGCTATAAACATTTACGAAACTTGTCCATCTATCGATCGAGAAGAAATCAACTGTATTCTGTACATGACGATATTCTATGTTTGCGTCTTAAATGAAATACAAATTATTGTTAGACCTTTAATAAACAGCCTATATAGATACATTGCACTGCTTGAGACAGGTCTCCCCTCAATCAACCTAAGGGGTATGGAGCATACTCCACCACGCTGCTCCACCGTGGGTCCTCCACCTCCAATCGAGACCTCTAATTCCCTAACGACTAAATAGTCGTTACGTGAGCCATGTCAGAGGCCTTTGGCGGCTCAATAGAAACCCTGACACCAGGGTTGATGGGGTTGCTGGTAATCCACCTCACAACCCACACGATAAAAGAAGAAGATATAACAGCTAGAAGAGACACAAGAACTTGACTCAAACTCGGTCTTAACAACCCGTCTACGAACTTAAGAATTCCAACTTAATAATGCGAAACACAACTCTGTAATTCTTGTTCAATTAACTTGTTACAGTAACGTTAAATTCTCCGGACTGATATCTAGACTTGGACCGGTCTATAAACAACAACATTTACTACTAGACCATTACTCAGTCAGATAATATATAATACCTTAGCTAATATATTGTACTCACGTAGTACATTTTATATAGTACGTTATTACAAGTACTTTGAGCACGGGTACCTAAGTACTCTATCACAATACATTAAGACACCATGTATGCAGTTGTATAAATACTTTAACTCACCTGGTGACTTGTTGGTTGCGCAACCGGGGTTCCGTCACCATGGTGGATTAAGACGAAAAAAATGTGGTTGAGTGTTGTTATTTCATGAATTTTGGCTTTTTGTGCACAGGAGAAAAGTGCTATTTGATATTCACTATTCTTTTAGGGTGGTATTAATAAACTAATCTCAACTTCGAAACTGCCTTCAAGACAATGTCATTTGACAGTTTTATATAAAAACAGGAACTTGAGCATATTGAGGACAGTCTTAGCTGAGATTAGTTTATTAATAACACCCTCTGTTTCACCTGACATTGTGAATATAATTTATGAACAATGTTAACATTGTATTCCATTTAACTCTACAAAAATCCAGTAAACTTGGGTACTTACTCCTAAAATCAAGGTGATTAATGGACAAATAATGTTTTATATGACCCTTCTTACTGTAACAAAAGCAAACTACTATAAACTAAAACAAACATAAACTTTATAGGTGTCAATACTACCAAAAATAACGTAAACCACGGAAACGCAAACAATCGGTGACTATCGATAGAGCTCAAAGCAAATATAGTTGACACCTTTACAGATTGTGTGTTTAACGTATGTTTGAAAAGTTTCCGAAGTTCCACAGAAGCCGAAGGTGTCATATTTGTTATTGTTGGAGATATCTCATTGAGTTGGAGCTGTTTGACCGAACCGTCCTATGTTATGTTTGGATTGGCTTAGAGATTCTTATTCAACACACGTGTACGTAAAAAGTATAGGGTTTGGATTGTACCTAATACTAAATATATTTACTGCAGTAAGTACTTACTTACTGCAGTAAATATATATATATTTATATAAAGCAGTAAATATTCTATTATTAGGATTTCTTGACTATAAATACTTATTTAGTCCACGGTACTCGTTTATCGATTTTTATTTTTGTCTATTATTAGGATTTCTTGACTATAAATACTTATTTATAAACGAGTACCAGCCCGTGCTCCAATGAATAATCTTCTTTCACCCTAAGGTTGCCTGGCAGAAATTGCTGTTTAGCAATAAGGCCGCCTATTGTGCTTATGTTTTATTCGTATGTTTATGTCCTTTATATATGTTCTTGTGCAATAAAGTATTATTGATTGATTGATTGATTGAGTACCGTGGACTAACAAATCAATGGCAAATAAAAATGTATCAAAATATTAGTATATCTACGTAGTATTTATAAATTACTGAAAAAAACTGCCAAAAACAGCCAATCAATTGGAAGAAATAAACTTAAATATCGTGAACGTTTAAGTGTAGGTTAATTTTTCAATAATAACTTTCCAGTTTACGCTTAAACATCCAATTGCAAACTTTGTTACACTTAAAATAATTAAAGCCGTTATAATTGCAATCGACAACATAATCTTAACTGTTAAAAAATTACGCGACGTTTCTTCACCGAACAAATTTCATAAGTTCCCACCGATTTGCTAACCCATCTACCCAAATGTTCCACCACCACAGTTATTAGGTACTTAATAACAACATTTACCGAAACTTGTAACTGAATCACAAGTGACACTCTGTGCGTTGCGCAAACTGGGGCTGCCTAAGGCTCTCTCATTAGTAGGCCAATTACTCGGCTCAAAATGTCTGGTGATTACAGAGTGAAGTAGCCTACGGGGCCTCGGCTCACCAACAGATGTCTGGGCTACTTTGAAACGTGGACGGAAATTTTTCTTTTGAAATTTTGGAATTCTTGACGGATGGCACAACGGGACAGATGGTCGGTTACGTGGGTGTTTGCAAAATATCATTACGTTTGTTGTAGGGATAAGTAAGTGACAGACAGCAACAAGTCAATTTTTAATCGGGACAATGTCCCGATATCTGCAGACACCTCCTTATTTTATTTTAAGTTATACCTGTCATTTTCTTATCAGCCGAAAAGGAAAGGGACAGATGGTTGACAACTGTTAATTTTAAAATGAATCAATAACACAGGCGAATATAATAGGCATCTCGCTCATATGTAATCCGTTTCATGTGTGCTGTCAACTTAATATTGTCAGGTTATTGGCCAATATATAATTTTGGAAGGGTTTTTAAGTTTCTGCCTAAAATTGACATGTGTTTCATAAATTATATGCCTGTCCCTTTCCTTGTCGGCGGATAAGAAAATGACAGGTATGACTTAAAATAAAATTAGATGGTGTGTACCGGAATCAGCACCAATGCTTCAAAAATCTATAATTAAATTATTTAAATTAGTAGTAGTAGTGTAGTAGGTAATGAGTAGTAGGTAGTTATTTAAAATAAAACACATTATATCTAATAATAAACATAGTAAGTAGGTATACCTTGGTTTAAACCCGGTAAGAACCCGTTATTATGTGCTTTAATTATAATAAGTAGGTAGTTCAATTTTGGAAAGGTATTTTCGATCATATGCTTTAAATTTTATTCAAGAAAAATCTGAATTATTCCCTTAAGTATCTTCTTCTTCTCTAGTGTGGGTTGTGAGGTCAATGATTGACCGCATCAAAACTTGGTGTCAGGGTTACTAATGAGCTATCAAAGACCACTGACATGAATCCTGCAATGTCTACATACTTAGCTTTAGTTTTACTGTAAGTAAATCTAGTTTCGTTTAGCCTATGTTGTCCTACTGTTGGGCAAAGGCCTCCTCATTATCTTACCACTCCTTCTTTCTTCTTCTTCTAATCTTTTTATCCCCTATTGGAATGTAGGGCTTAAATAACAGATTTCCTCTCCTCGCGATTTCTTGCAGCCTCTGTAGCTTGCTCCCATGACATGCCGAGAGTTTTCAACTCTCCTACTTTTACAAAGTTTGTATCTCCTTCTTTTTAAATTACGTAAATATTTATACAAGTCCATATATTTATAAGCCCACGAACTTACTAAGTAGAGCCTACTCCAAGTACAACCCATTCCTTGACTCTGACTCAACCTTTGCTACTCGCATACTATCCTTGATCTTTATTTAAACAACCATTACTTAAGTACTTCACTCCTTCTTGGGAAAACAATAATCCAGATATCTACTAGAAACAATAAAACCGCAATTTTATCACCATCATTATAAATATAGGGACGTGTAACTCCCACTCGCTTGGACATGTTCACCGTGTAGGATCAAATATCCTATTAGACAAGAAATGTAGGATCTAGATTCTCTGAACATTAAAACCGAGGAAATACGAAAGGCAAATTTCATTATGTAACATTATACTGAGTTGTGATTCATAAAATCTTTAAAGTTTAGTAAATTAACAAGTAAATTAAACAACGTTTTGTTACTGGTTAATTCTTTAATTCTTTATTGGTGCAATCATGTGTACAAAGGTTCTTAAATTAATTATTTAGCACTTACAACATGACACCCCGTTAAATCTGATTTCATAACGTTGAATCACAGAATAAAAATTCTGCAATTATTTTGCTTAAAGTAATAATAGTCAAAGTACAATATACTCGTAGTTATAATTATAAGTACATATCACATGTATAATAATGAAATATAATAGACCTCCACCTTTGACATCATTAATACATACTTATTTTTATATTCAAAACCTAAGAAATACTTTCAACGACATTGACAAACAGCAAGGTCTAAATCAGTAATATCTGATGTATGTGTTAATAAAAGGACGAGATCAATTTAGCCTTGAAAAAGTAAAAACAACGATTCAAGAACTCGTAAAGAATTCACTTTTGTAACGCGCGTAACAGCACAATTATACTTACATCGAACTTTTACTTCACGTTATGCAATAGATCACCTTTTATTATAGCATGATAGACCATTGACGCTGATTGCAACTTGATGAGGACAAAATTGTACGTTGCTTTGTACCACCGTACTTTCAAAGGTTACGCTACCAGAACGATTATATCTACATTATTAATTATTAGCCTCTCATTAGTATGGCAATCGATGATGTTCTCTTTTTAGGTCAATGATACAATCATTGGTTCTTCACCATCAAGAGTAAGCATCGACATTAATTAGTTATACTTTTAATTATGTTTCGTCTCCGTGGTATAATTATGTATTGAGGGTTTGATACGTTGTTTTCATTTGTTAACTATTAATCACTCGTGAGAACGTTGTTGTCGTGAACCATACATAATCATGTACGGTCACGAATTATCTGAATTCTGAATCACATTCCAAAACTGAAATGTGTCATAGTTACATAAATACCTATGGGGCAAAATACCCACAAATGGGCAACATGCCCATAGCTGTCTGAATATAGGGTAAAAAACCCACGATGTTTGAATATGGGGTGAAACCCCGCGAATGGCCTCCAACCGCCCCTTACAGCCATCCCTGTCCACCTGATTGCCTTGATAAATTCATCTGATTACCTGATAAATCACCACAACGATATTACCTGCTGCAATGTTTTACTGTTTGTTTTACTATCCGTTTTACTGTTTACTGTCTGTTGTTCTCTTTATCGATTTGTATCGGATAATACAAATATAGCATAACTGATATCTAAGTAATTAGGAAAATATATAAGTATTATAAGACTTAACTCAATATTCTTCCTGCACATCGACAGGAAGTCTGATAAAACTGTTGTTGATTGTTATACCTGAAAACACACTGTTTCTTCTCTAATCTGTTTCTGAATAATCTGAATATTCACTGATTTCTGTTCTCTCCTCATAATGCAATTTCATTTGTTCCCTTTGTCGATTTATACCAAATAATACAAATACCTATAGCATAACTGATATCTAAGTAATTAGGAAAATATATAAGTATTATTAGACTTAACTTGGGGGAGGCCTATGCCCAGCAGTGGGCGTCGTACGGCTGATGATGATGATAAGACTTAACTGAATATTCTTCCTGCGCATCGACAGGAAGTCTGATAAAACTGTTGTTGATTGTTCTATCTGAAAATACACTGTTATTTCTGCTCTGATTTGTTTCTGAATAATCTGAATGTTCACTGATTTCTGTTCTCTGTTCTAATGCACCTTCTTTTGTTCTCTGAAAATTATTTAGTTTTTTCGTAATGACAGCCCGCCAAAAACATCAACTTTTTTCTGGCCAGTGTTATTATGACATATATAACCTACAAATCGATTACTCACTCGAGTAAAAATAAAATCGATATGATGCATTTTAATATTATTATGAATTTGATTATTTAAATTCGAGAACTGATTACAGTTCGAGACAGTTGTTGAGGTTATTGCAAACATCACGATGTGGAATTGCTGACAACACAATTAGAAGCAAAATTGCAACATAAGTAATTATACACAGATTTTTTGGAGTAGCATCCTTTGTAAATCTTATATGCTGTTGAAATTATGAATACAATGAATTAATGAAGATACATTTAAGTACTTGTATTCAAACAGTTCTTTTAATGCTAATTACAGTACAATTACATTGTGAAAGACTACGCAACAATAAAAAATCGGGACCGTTTCGTCTCATATCGTCTGCATAAATTTTAAAAAGCATATAAGTTAGTTCTATGGTATCGTTTTTGTAGAATTTATTGTTGTACCGCAAGAAATCAAGTTTGACAAATATGCATGAAGCAATAATTGAATTGACATCGTGCGTGATATGAAAGCCCAGTATACCCCATCTCCGCACACATCTGAATATCCTACACAAATTAACGCCTATACCGTACGTCACCATTTAATACATACATAATAATGTCTGGTCAAATACATATTGCATACGACGTCTTGGTTTCCGTTCCAATGTCAACAACCGAATTTATGATCCCCGCGTCAACCGCACTCCAGAGCATGCATTATATTGTCTGTGGTTTGCAATATTGATATAGGTTGGGGTAAATCCTTGTTACGTTGTAGAAAGGTCAATTATTTGATCTGCATTTGGATATCTTTGTTGTTTCGGTATTGTTAATGTCAAGGTCTGCTTTATATGTCTTCATAAATTATGTTTGTAGCTGTTTTGGCTTAGTGGAACAATCATTGTTCAACAATTTGATTTATAAATCGGTGTTTCTAGCCTCATAAATATAGATTGATTTTGTTCGGACCTGATAAATTTTCAGGTTAGGTAAGTAAAGATAATGAATGATAATAAACAAAAAATAATGATAATTTACAGATAATTCCTAAGAAAAACACTTTTGCTGGCCTAGTTTCTACAAAAATGCAATAAAGTCCACCGTTACGTCACGTTCTCACTATTTGACATGCTAACGACACATGTCACCTGCGACTTATCCCACGGACCACAGTTTTGACATGCCGCAATGATACAGAGCTTAAGACATTTGTGAGGACATAAAGGCACTACCAAATGGCTCCAGACGGGTTGATAGTGAGACACAAGGGTTAAGCTTTTTGCGATGTTGACTATGATTAAGGTTCAAAAGAAAAGATGGTACAAGATTGTGAATGTATTTGGGTTTATCCACGCCTTTAATATTATTAATGGTAAACGACGTTGTGAGGATGAGAGTATACTGTTTTACGATTTATGAATGTTGTGATGATGAATTATGTTACTAATTTAACAAATGAAAGGTTGTAAAATTTTAAATGTTCAGAATAAAATTGGCTCAACAGATTTTTGATATCGTCAACCTACCTATCTGTAATCAAACTACAATTTAATTATACGATTCCGTGTAAAAAAAAATTGTTCAAAGGTTGCATTAAGTTGCTTCTTTAAACCATCATCGCTATATTGTTTACCTTGGACCGGGAAGTAAAATGGTAATAAAGACTGGACTGCCCGAAGCTATTGTTGCCGTGAGCCATGAAACAGGTTCGGACACTGAGACATCAAGAACTCAGATAACAACTTTAAGAACACCATGTGAATACCTTTTGATTACACGCGTTAGGAGTGCTTTGTTTTGAAAATGTATACGTTCTTGGAAAATAATAAAATCCAGTTTATAATGTTATGAAATATATGGATGAGATTGAAATGAGACTTTATGCAGCACCATAATGAGTAACAAAAATATACTAATATAACAAAGAAGGTTTTAGTAGATAGCAAGAAGTGACTACTCATAACGAACCAGACCAGAGAGCAGTCTTTAGTAAGATCTATTTGCTACAGTAAATACAAAACAAGTACCTAATCATGATAAAGAGCATACAACTCTTTAAGATAAGTTAGCATTGCATTAGTGGAATAATTTCTGTCAACTGATAAGTTAAGTCAGAGCACTTGATACAGTTTACCTTCAGACGACATTTCAATAGACACCTTCAACTTATTTATGCTAATGTGCGGAGTAGCGTAACAAAATGTCAACGATACGTAATCCTATAACAAGTACGTCTTGCATGAATGCATGAGGTGAAATTTGATTGGTGGCGCAACACTACTCTATTAAAAATATGTCTCGGAGCAAAATCTTTTGCGCAACCACTTGATCAAAGTGGAGATACCTCTACCGGTCGCAAATCTGATTGCAATAGATAATAAACTGACGCTAATTGATAAAAAAATCTGCTTTAACTGACAAGGGCATCAATTATAATTAGTCTGAATTTCAATAAGAGTTATCGATATTAATGACAAATAAAACGGTTCAAAATCATTTATCTCAATTTGGTTTAACTTTATTTGTCAAGTGTTATATAAGCTACTTTATTCTGTAACTTTTAAAACACCTGGTCACAATGTCCTAGTAATAAAAATTCATCATTACGAAAAGTTTTTTTTAAAAGAGCTCATGAAATACCTACTTATAATCTCTTTATCGTTGATTTTGTACAGCAACACATTATTAGTCGACTTCAATGTTGTAAACAGGATAGAATTACCTACACCTTAAAAGCTTTGAACTTTGAACTCGCGAAATGCCTTTAAAATTTCCATTCCAAAAGTTGGAGGTTAGCAGCGGTATTTTCTAAGAAAGTTAAAATTATCAATAACAAAAGGGCAACATTTATATTAGGTTACTTGTTGCTTCTTACGGTTACGGTGAATGTTTGTTCGCCTCGGGTTTCTAATCAGCTTCCGAATCTTTGGAGTTAGATTGAGTTACAACTTTGGCGAAGACTCGTTCGTTTTAGATTTGAGTTGTATCGAGGATGTTTGTTTTGTGTTAGATTGACCTTTTCCTTAACGTAGGGTATCCGAAGAAGGATGGTGTTTGTTTAAGTATAACATAATTTTTTGCGTCGTTTATTTTCGTCGCCATGAGACGTCAAACTGGACAGGATCTTGTTTGATGTCACATTAGCTAGAATACATATTTCAAACGTCATCACTTCTTTGGCTTATTATTCCCAATTACTTGAATGTCTCCACTTGTCTCTATGTGATGTTTTACGTATTATATATATTTGAATATTAGCACTTATTTTCATAACATAATCATAATTACATTGTACACTTTCTAGCCCTCAATAAAGGCAATAATTTCTCAATGCAGTGTATCATAACTTAAACAATAACCAGCACATTTTCATAACATGTTGTATAACATTTTCATTATTTCGCCGCACCTTGCATGCGCTATTGCTCTTTCATTAATTATCGCTTTTAATTAATCATATCAAATAGTCCAGGCCGTTATAAACGAGCTTTTTATTTGTTCATTGCCTCACGTTTTCATATAATGCAATAATGCAATTCGCTCTATTTATCATGGTTCCCTTGACAATTGTGCGTCCAATTGCTTGGTTTGGTCACGTTTAATGCCTTCAAATTGATGTTTTAATTTATCAATTTGTTCAATATAAATTTGGCTCAGTCATCATAGCTTGTGGTTATAAAAATGATAATGTGTGTTAGTACATCAGCCTCGCGTATATCAACAATTAGTGCGAGAGCGAAGAGACTTGCATACTGTTTTAGACCGAAAACAGCAAAGTTGGGGGTAATGTTTTACGTTTCTATAAATAAGGATACCAGACAGAGAGCATTGGGCTCACCATCTGGAGGTCCGGGTTCGATTCCCGATGAGGACATTGTCGAAATAATTTTGTGAGACTGTCCTTTGGTATGGACATTGCAGGCTTGAATCACCTGATTGTCCGAAAAAGTAAGACGATTCCGTGCTTCGGAACTCACGCTAAGCCGTTAGTCCCGGGATACTAGCCCAAACACCTTCAACAACCCGCAGTGAAGCAGCGTGGTGGAATATACTCCATACCGGTTGATTGAGGGGAGGCCTGTGCACAGCAGTGAGACAAGTATAGGCTGTTTATGTTTTATTCATATCAATACTAAGTACTTGATAAAACATAATCTAACAAAACTTTGCATGCACAAAGTGTCGATACATTTATCTACTTATGCGAATAACCAATGAAGAAAGTGCCTCTTTATATCGCACACCTCAGACTGTTTTTATAACTATAACTTTTTTTACCTAATCGTCTTCTTGCTACAGGATCGCGAGGTGATCAGGCGACCTACATAACACCAGTTTCATAACAACATTTCGAGGAACCGGTAAATTAGAACATCCCTGTACCAAGTAGAATTTCCGACTTCCCATATCTCTATATCACATCACTTAGTCATAACTTATTCGGGAAGTCTGCGGTTTATTACCATGGAATTCTTAGAACATGAGATTATCTACCTTATTACACGCCTATCAAAACTTGAGGCAAAAAGTTGACATCTAGTTTCTTGGGTCGAGAGTGAGTCATATTTTCATGACGTATTGGACCCTCGTTTGTGGTAACATGATAGGTTAGGTTATGATGTCCTTTCGTAAAAGTAAAATAATAAAAGCAAATTCTGTACCGTCGGTGAAAAGTAATACAAGTCCAAAATTCAAGTTTTGAGAAAATCGAGTTTAAAGTTAAAAAAATTCTAGCTCGCGACTTATAAGGAATAATGGAACAGAAGTTAGATGTGTCGATAGGTGATGATGGAAGGTTTCTTTTCTAATATTTAGTTATATTTAGAACCTAAACAGAAATGGTAGAGGATCAAAATAAATTACATGTATCAGTTGACACCAACTTTTATACTGTGTAAATTGATACAAGTCTACTTATACCTTTTTACACACATAACTATACAAAAGTCATCGTTGATATATCATATTTCAATTATTAATTTTACAGTCTTATTCTACAAAAAACAAAATGTCTTGGAAGAAAGTTTATTTCATAAAGTTGTAGAAAGGCAAAATTCTATTTATTTTCTTTTTAAAGTAAAGAAACGTAACTTATATCAATTGACACAAACGATAAACTATAAAGAATTTGTGTCAAGTGGTTTAACATGACTTATTTTTTCGGTTTTATTGTGTAAAATGATACATGTTTTTACGAATTCCTTTTAATAAATACATATAAAGATGGTACACGTATATATAGTGTAAAGTGGCGATAATAAGATAGTTTTGTTATGATTTTACTCTCAAAACTCATAAATAACCAGTCAAAACCACCACTGCTGCCCACTACAAACACATTTTGTCCACTACACTACGCTCCTAATCAAAACCACTTTTGGTTCATTTTGCAGTCAAAATCTTACAAACTCAATTATGATAATATATCCACCCCTAACAAATGAAGGTAAGAGGAATCATATTAAGACTGGTCATTAGGAATGTTTCGGGCTAGCCTGGCAGTATGGCCTGGAGATAAAGGTGATGTACCTACGTACTTTTAAACCAAAATCACACAAACCGGTAAGTGTTACTTCTTTCCTGCTGAAACTATTTAAAAGATCACAACTCATTCCACAATCAAAATCCCCTAAAGTACAGTAAAATTCGATATTTCGAATTATCAAAATTCCCGGTCTAATGGTAGCCGGAGCGGAATAAACGGAGTCGAATCAATGTTGACGATAAGAATAGGTAGTGAAAATGAAGATCATTGGTTCACCTCCAAGCCTATAGGTTACACAGGGCTATCCTCAGGGTAGGTCTTATCACCTTTACCATGATCTGTTATGTTTAAGCTAAATGAGCTCGTTTCCGCAAAACTCTACACGTAAGCACACGTGGGGGACTTTCCGCGTATCCTCGCGTATGGACCACTATTGTGAAGTGGGCAAACTTCCCACTATATCATCATCATCCTCCTGCCCTTATCTCACTCTAGGTGGGGTCGGCACAACATGTATGGGCAAATGTCCCATCTTCTTCTTCTTCTATCGTGTGGATTGTGAGGTGAATTACCAACCCCATCAACCCTGGTCTCAGGGTTATAACTAAATACTCGAATGTCCCATATGTAATGTTATTTTAATGGGCTCAGTTTTCCGCATAAGCGCAAGTGGTCCATTATGCGTGTTTTATTGACTATGTAAGCCAACTAACTCCTTTCAGAAGCTCAATTACCTCCTGGGATTTTTACAAACTTTGTGACCTGGTTTAATTAAGGGGTTGTGCCCGTGGTGTTGCCAATTATTTATTCTAATCTAATCTATCCTACAAGATCCCACTGCTGGGCAAAGGCCTCCCCTTCCTCTTTCCATTTTTCACAGTCCTGTGCGTAATTCTGTCTTATGTAATCAAAATATAGAAAAAAAAAATTACTGGTGTTGCTCAAGAGTTCAGAGTAGTTATTCCCTTTATAAAAATGAGGAAGCTCGACAAATTTACACCATTCAACGTGTTTGAGAAACTGGTAATCTCCTCTTGAGAAGATGTGGCAGATCCCGATGCTGCCGATGCCGAGCTGGATCCCAGTAGGACCTTAAACCCAAAAGTATGTACGATCATCTACGGCTGTGTAGGTTCAAAAATACCACTACCGGCGCTTGCATCAAAGATCTCTCTCTCTATTTAAGAGCTGCGCTCTTGTCGGTGGAGTAACCGCCATTCCTCTCTTCTTCCCGCCAAAACCTTCACCTCCCGATACGACACGACCTGCACCTTCTCTTTTATCAAAGATGTAACCAGCGTGTATTGAATGGCTTGCATATTAATTGGAGCTCGATAATATTTGGAGCCATTATTTCACGTCTACAACCTCCTTAGCAATGAAGGCAGCGTTCAATCTGCCACCGCTTAACCTGCATGTAATCAAGAAAACTATGTAAAACAGCTATGCTTCGAGCTAAGGGAAGGAGACTAACGACAGTTATGACAAATCTCAAATACCTCTTGACTAACCCTGCCATGGTGATAACGACGCCATGATCAGGACCCACCACTTATTGAGGTACTGTAATTAAGTACTACAAGGTGGCTATAGCAGAAAGAGAAAAAACACGGTTTGGTCTGAAGTACTAACTTAACCTATACCCATTCGCAATGCGGATCAGATATGGTTTGCTGTGGCTCTAGACAAAATGGCTTCCCATAGACAGGTTTATGCGGAGGTCACCCTAGGATACACACTGGTGGCGCATGGAATCGATCATATATCATTATACACAACACGTTATTGATATCCAAGATCGTATTTTCAGAAATATTTTGATATATATTAATTTATATTACTTTTCACGAAAAAATAAATTTGGTGTTTGATGTTACAACTAAAATTATATCATTAAACACGGACCGTGAGAATTCAAGGATTGCGTGTATTTTAATATATGTTGAGTTGCATTTACTTACACCAAAATATTTAGTGAAAATCTTCATTTCACTTTAATGCAAGTTAAGATAAATTATGTTACACGTGTTATAACAGCATGAATCCTTCACAAACAGTACTTATATCACTAAACACAAAATTTTTCTCCGTATTTATAATAGCTACAGTTACGAGAATTAGACAGAAAGAAAGAGAATTTTTTAAACATGAAGTGTGTGCTAATAACTCAAAAGTGATACAACTCGAGTTGTATTACTTTTCACCGACGGCACAGAATTATCTTGATACATCACTCTGGTATTTACAAAACCAAAAAGTCTCTGGGGTAATAATTCGAGTTTCTTTTGCCGAACCACGTACGTATTTACTTAATAACTACGAGTCTATTAGTATTTACTATACCGTTCTTTATTGTTCTATTACAAAAAATATTTTAGGATAAAATTTCTTCTGTGTTACCGATAAAGAGTGTGAGAATTATACGGTCACTTACCTACCTCACCAACCTTAGTGTTAGGGACAACCATAACAATTAATGTTATTATCAACTCTGGTGTCAGGGTTATTAATGAGCCGCCAAAGGCCTCTGACATGGCTCATGTAACGACTATTTACTTACATCAGCGGGCTTAACACCTTTAGCGCGCGACTCTTTCTCGCCTCGACATACGTCACCCGTCACTCTCTCACAGTACTGCACAGAAAGAGACAGACGATCTCTGTCGCGGCGAGAAAGACTTGCGTGCTTACGGTGCTAGGCCCGCAGTAAGTAGTTACCGGGACCAACTGCCTAACGTGCCTTCCGAAGCACGGATCATCTTACTTTTTGGACAATCAGGTGATCAGCCTATTTCCTAACCAAACTAGGGATCACAAAGTGATTTTTGTGATATGTCCCCACCGGGATTTCGAACCCGGGGCCTCCGGATCGTGAGCTCAAGGTTAAGGTTGGTAATTCACCGCATAATCCACACGATAGAAGGTGAAGAATGTTATTATAACAATATTGATGCTACGATTAAAATACCTGACATATAGTATAAAGATGCCTTAGCACGTAGAATCCGCATGCGGGCCGGTATTGCAAACATCAGATTATTATGAAATCTAGTCTTCCTACAGGCTGAATTTATGGCCACCCCGCCGAAGCAATAAGACCTTGTACGACAGTTATCGGACGAATGTTAGGCATTGTTAGCTTATTTCAGATTTATGTGCGCTTAAACGCTTGTACGCATAATGTGCGGGTAAATTCTATTTGCAATCTTATAGCTTTGGCGGTTGGGATTTTATTTTATTACCTACCTCGTTTATTTTAGTACTATTTGGAATTTACTACTTGATTGATTTCATTTCCAAGTAACTTCTGGGGCAACAAAATATCTCGAAATATTACTACCATGTTGTTCATAGCGTTAGTGATATCAGTACGCTTCTCAGTTTTAAACTAATTATTTATATTATTTGGCAACGGGCTGTATTTTTTATACATTTTTCGAATGTTCTTTACATGTAAGAACATAACATTAAATGCTCCATTGTTAATATATCGACGCGGTGCAAAATTCAGTACTAGGAACAATCGATTCGACTCTGACAATTTTTTTAATTTCTTTCTTGCGGACAACTTAAAAGCAAAGTTACACAGAATAACACAAGGAGAGAGAGTTAATTACAATTTGACACAGCATGCACAATCAAGTGAACAACAAAAAAAACTAATATGAAATTATTATAAATAATTTAACAAATAAGTTAGTAGTCGTTACGTGAGCCACGACAGGGGCCTTTGGCGGCGCAATAGTAACCCTGACACCAGCGTTGATGGGGTTGGTAATCTCACAACCTACACGATATAAGAAGGAGACGATTTAACAAATGTTTTTAAATGTATTTAAGAACAAATTCTCATTAGGTAGTAACCTAGAATAATAAGTGCATGACTCACGCACATTTTTCTCTTCAAGCATTTTGTGATTACATTTCTGTGATTCACATATATGATTTGCTTTAAATAACATCATGGACTCAATATTTAATTGCCCAAATTACATCCGTTTTCGAAACGCTCCCTTCAGCTGATGTTAAATTGTTTTCATTACCATTCACACAGTTTTTGAGCAATATAAAGATCTATAATTACATGCTACGTCGTCATAACAAGTTATTATTTCATCAAGGTACGTTCTTAAGTGTGATACTATTATGTCAGTGTATTATGAAGTTCTATTCATATCAAAGGTCGACTTATGATTGCTGCAATCAAATTATGCTGACTATAATTTGGCCTATGTGACAGGTTTGATTTGGATGAAGGTGAAATCTTGAGAAGTTTGGTAATAATAATAGGTTCAATGAAAGTACGTTTGATTAGTTCACTTGTAATTATGATTAAGTATATTAATTATGACACAGATACAATTTATAAGTAGGTATGTATAGAAAATTATTTCCGTATTTAAAAATTGCATTTCATGCGTATGTGGAAACAAATATTAAGAGCTGCTGGCAAACTTGTCAAACAAAAGTGGCCACATTGGAGCAATGAGGGACTTTCCAATTTTTTTTTGACGTGACTTATTGTAGATTTGCCGCAGGTGGCATTAATTACTTGGCCGGACAAATGGGGAGCGCTGAAGACTCTCACCCGGTACAACGTTTAAGACAAAAGGCCTGACGGTGCCCAGTTGGGCGCGAACCTCGGCTCAGGGCGTGGTCTGAGAGGAAAAAATATTGGAAAGAATTATTCGACCCTAGTGGGTCGATAGCGATAAGCGCTGATTGAGGGAAGTCGTCGACCACGACGGCGGGGTCGGTATCGGGGTCCTGAAGTGGACTTTCCAGGCTACGATCCCTGAAAAGAAAATAGATGGTGCTGTCGAGATTTGACGTAATAATTACCTATTATCTTATACTTACACGGGTACAAAATTCAAACTGCAGTGTAATCATTGTTGCTTGATAATTGGATCATATTATGATATATACAGGTTGTTAGTGACATCGTAACAAAAACTTTGAGGGATGATTCTGGCCGTGATTCAGAGATCCGACAGGAAATTCCACTTAATATCAACTCAGAATCATGGTCTGAATCATCCCCCTCAGTATTCGTTACGGTGTCACTAACACCCATACCTACTTGTATGGCTACCTGTATGTACTGGTAAGGGGTGTAAGTGACATCGTAACGAATACTGAGGGGGCTGATTTAGCTCATTATTCTGAGTTAATATCAAGTGGAATTTTCAATCGCAAAAGTATAGAATCGAAAATAATTAAAAAAAAAACTAAAAAAAAGTAATGAATTTAGCGACGGAAAATTCCACTTGATATTAACTCAGGATCATGGTCTGAATCATTCCCCTCAGTATTCGTTACGATGTCACTAACACCCTGTATATAGAATTGCGTTGCTACCTATATTGATTCTTTTTATTTTGATCAGAAAAATAATGGGTGGAAGTTGTGATTCTGCCCGGATGTAATAAAAAGGGTCAACATTTATACTATGATAAAAGCATACCTATATGAAATTAGAAAGCTAAACAATGGAAAAAAATTACAGCGCTATCTATATTGTTTTTGAGGAACGTTGTTCGGAAAGTCCCTAATTCATCTTAAAACATAAGAATCATATTAGACATTTGTTTACATTGTGAATTAACTTTCTTAACCGCAAATGTCACATTCCAATATTACTTTTTTACATGAATTGCTGCAATGTGGCCGTTTTAGAACTCATATGTGAACGTGTAGTTAATCGTGGATATCCCCACCAAAGTAATATAAGCTCAAATTCATTTCATTACAAAATGTTTGCATATCTGAAAGAACCTTATCTTTATTTATTATAAAGTATCCTGCTTTCATGACATCGTAAAAGCAAAATTATGGATATGAGTCAGTCAGTGCTTGGAAAAGTGTTTTCTAAAGCGTAAACTTTCAGATAAGAGACGTTGCTTTGGCATCCTTCCTTCCAAGTGACTTAAAAATGATAAGATTATGTAAAAATACTTTCGTTTGCAAACATGCTCTAAAATAATGATATTTTCGTAGAAATGAATTTCAAGGAAGAGTTTAAACATGAATAGTCACGTATTGGTACCTATATGGATGTTTTAAGAATAAATCTACTTACAAGCGGATATAATAATATTATGAGCAAAATATAATCCTTCCCTTAAAAACGATTTATTTAATTAGACAAAACATTCATTTACATATTTATATCATTCAACTGCGCTTACTACTTTAAACCACAACATGATTTAAACACACATTTTCATCGCAGTAAATTCGTAATTAGTACACAATGAACCCTTTACCCACGCAAGACTAGAACTCCGCACTCTTATTCAATTAAACTTACATAACCTACAAACACAATGACACAACGATCAGATAAGGTCAACAAATAGACCGACAAAGATACCACCACCGTAAGATAGCATCTGTCACCTCAAGTAGTACTGTAATTAGGAATCGAAATCTTTTATCTCGGCAATCGAATAGGCAACAAAATAAGCAACCTTGGCTTATTATTGGCTCATTAAAATTATATAGTCCGCTGCTGAACTATTAGAAAGCAAGGTCGGTAGTTGGTGCAGTGTAAACGGAATTCGTTTAGTGTTTGATGTATGAGCGGTAGCGATTTGATTTGAGAACTAAATCAAATCCTATCACACGCAATGTTCTTTCAAATCATAAGTGGTGACGTCTACCATGATGTATGTCTTACCCCGAGTCTTGAGAGCGCAAAATACTCTCAGTTAGTCTGACTTATGACAAACAAGGGTACTAACTAAAGTAACTTGAGTGACTACCCACTTAATACACAGAAGAATATAAAGTGTACATTTTAGAAGGCCCAAAGACCGTCATCTCAGTGATCCATACAGACTTAAGTCTCACACAGGCCCCGGCGACAAAGGAACTAAGAGTATTATACTACTTGACTCACAGAAGAGCGCAAAAGGGTAAAGTCTTAAGAGTTCCGCTCCATCTCCACCCATAGAGTAGAGTGTGTGATCCACATACAGTCAAGTCACAAACAGACCCCGGTGACAAAGGCAAGAAACTAAAAAGTATACCACATGATACAAAGAAGATCGCAAAAGAGTAAAGTCTGAAAAGTTCTGCTATATCTCCACCCATAAACCCGTGGTAGCAATGTGTAATCCAGATAAAGTCAAGTCAGAAACAGACCCAGGTGACAAAGGCTAGGAACTAAAGGGTAGACCACATGATTCAAAAAAGAGCGCAAAAGGGTAAAGTCTTACCAGTTCCGCTACATCTCCACCCATAGACCGGTGACTCCCGCGGTAGCAGTGTGTGATCCAGATAGAGTCAAGTCACAAAGAGGCCCCGGCGACAAAGGCTGGGAACTGGAGCGCCAACCGTTACATGCCACTCCGCACATTTGTCTCGGTACAATTTCGCCGGATAATTCTGCATCGCTTGCAGTTGGGTAATGCGACAACTTCAGGAACTGTTCCCCCTAATAAAGGTTGGTTTTGGACGAATTGATCTTTTTTTTAATCGGCTCAACATGATCAGGAGAGGCATGCTATGTTGCAACATTAGCATGACACTCATCACATCACCAGCCCATTAACGTCCCCACTGCTGGGGCACGGGCCTTCCCTATGGATGGATAGGGAGATCGGGCCTTAAACCACCACGCGGGCCCAGTGCGGATTGGTAGTTATTAACGACTGCTAATGCAGCCGGGACCAACGGCTTAACGTGCCTTCCGAAGCACGGAGGAGCTCGAGATGAAAACTTTTTTTTTCTTTTTTGTGGTCACCTATCCTATGACCGGCCTTTGCGAAAGTTGCTTAACTTCAACAATCGCAGACCGAGCGCGTTAACCGCTGCGCCACCGAGCTCCTCTCAGTGACACTCATCAAATATGTGAAATTATGTTGGTACTAAGTATGTAGCGTATTTTCCTGAGCTGAATATGAAGACTCGTCTAATCGTTTGTTATACGATAGTATCATTAAAGTCTACAAAGTTAAGAAATACGATGATGAACGTTATAATGTGTAGTATAAAGCATTGACCTGGGAGGTTAAAAAGGCCGATCAAATTTATTCATCTAAAAAATCAATATTGCAAATTGACATTTGTTAACATTGCGCATTAACTTTTATATGCGCAAATGTCAAATAGCAATATTGCTTTTTTAGATGAATTGCTTCGATGTGGCCTTTTTACTTCCCTGGTCATTTATTTCATGATTGAAAACTGAGATAACTCGTGCTGGGCTGTGATAGATAAATCTGATATATTGCTTTTCCAATGTGTAGTAGGTATGTAAAATGTAAACATAGTATAAATAATAGGCGGTCATAATTCTCAGATAGGAGCACAACCGATAGTATCATGATACGTAAAATTTCATAAGAAACTTGTTCGGAATGAGTTTGCACAATTTATGGAAGTCTTGCTTGTTAATACTTACATAATATAAACTAGATCGTACAACGTGATATTAATTATTAGAATATAGGTACATAAACAACATAAACAGCTTATATACGTCCCACTGCTGGGCACAGGCCTCCCCCCAATCAACCGTAGGGGGTATGGAGCATACTCCACCACGCTGCTCCACTGCGGGTTGGTGGAGGTCTTTTACGGCTAATAGCCGGGACCAACGGCTTAACGTGCTCGCCGAAGCACGGAACCATCTTACTTTTTCGGACAATCAGGTGATTCAAACCTGAAAAGTCCTTACCAAACAAAGGGCAGTCTCACAAAGTGATTTCGACAATGTCCCCATCGGGAATCGAACCTGGACCTCCAGAGCTTGAGCCTAACGCTCTAACCACTAGATTACGGAGGCTGTTATTTCGTAAGACTTTTAGATACCTATAATAAAATGCACTTTGGTGCTTCAAACTGAAACTAGTGAACGATATGTTGAGAGAGATCTTAGTATAACTACCACAATAATTTCTACCACAGTTTGTACGCTAACAAATTTTACCTCAATCAACTAATGAACAATTTGTTCAAATGTTAATTCTTTTGTTATATTTTCAGAACCAGTATTCATTTGTTTATTCACGTTATGAATTCGGTTACGGATTTATCTCTTCTTGTTTTTATAGTACCAATGTACTTACGCCCATTTCATCTCGTATAAAATTGTCTAACTTTCTAATATTCTCGACATCATCATCTCATGTGCGTTATACAGCCGATGACACCACCCTAACAATACATTTCACATTTACTATGAGAAATCCGTTTACTCCGAAGTCTCAAGCGCATAAAAAGATTATACTAAAATTTCCTTCAATAAACTTTATGTAGACCTCTTTAAACATACGGTCAGGTAACTTACACTAGTTTGGTTCTGTTACTTTTATTACGGTGTTCCGCTATGGTCAACGTACAATTCTAGTGGAAAGCAGCTTTTAACGTAACCGTTTAGTATTCTGAATAGCTCTCGTGGCCTCTGCGGTCCGCTTTACTTATAGTCATAACTGACAACTGCCTGTGAGTTCACTTGGTGTCTTAGCTGGTTTAAGGCTCTATGCTTATGTATCTGTTCTTATAGCATGAGACGCGTTAGTCATACAGACTGATTAAATCAGCGTCTCTTGAATCTCATTTAACCGTAGCTGGAATCATTACAGTTTCAATAAATAGGAACGTACCCTTAAGAATAAGTAAGTACGTAATATTAAAATTCGCTAGTCGTGTACTTAACAGACGTAACAATTTCTAAGAATATCATCACTAATTATCAAATTTACCAATACGAAAATATAAATACAAGATGATAAAATAATCACATACTTATTTACAGTAAAATCTCTACAAATATTTTCACAAGTCTAAACTTGTATGTTGCATATAGAAATGAGATATAGAATGTGTTGCATGTGTGTTTTGAATGACTACTTCTTATCTACAGATATCTACAGATAAGAAGTATGTAGTCATACAAAATCTGCATTTGTCGATATAAATACAGTCAGAAAACCATTTCTTGATCTTACTTATACCGTATATATTCGTGTGGGCTGATAAATACGTCTATGTCGTTCATTTGATGCAAAACACACATTAGATATGTAAATGTGAAGTCAGTAATTGGGACTGCATACAACGACTCAATAACCTGTATTGGCGTAGGCCGAGACATTACGGCTATGATTATGGTTTCATCAAGTGCGCTTATTTAGTTTGAGCAATAGTAGCAACCGCTTAGCTTTAAATTGTAATTTAATTTGAATAATCTCTTTTGTACTCTCCTTGTACCTAATGCAATTTAAAAGTGCGGAATTCTATTTCAGTGGTTGTCAAATGTCAGCAGTCATTAAGTGAGCTCGAACTTTGAATGAGGGATTTTCAAATCGGCGTTCCCCAAAAACACGATACATGGCGTTGTAATGTTTTTCTTCGTTTAAACTTTTAATTTTATGGATAAGAGACATGTGCATCTTTTATCTTTGTTTTTGGGTATAAACGATGATTCTTATTCTGTCATTACATTACATTTTTGAATGATTATGTACCCCAGCAATGAGAAAATAGGTAGTTATCACGTAAAAAGTGAACAATGCCATCTATCGTGTGTTTGGGGAACGTCGATTGGAAAGTTCTTAAACATTATTAATGGTTTTAATCGTAGTGTGAATCTTGTGTTGCTGGTGGATAGAACAATGAAAGTGTCAACGCACATAGAACACAGATACCTACTTATTAGTATAGTAAGTCTCGGAATGTTATTTAAGTACCTACCTTAGTCCAATCCCAATGTTGTTTAAACTACTATATTATGAAATTAATTGTTTCTCAGTAAGCGAATCAAATGTATTCTTTTGAGAAATAAAGTATCTTAAACCTTAAACCTTAAAGTCCCTCCTCATTGAGCTATCTGTTTGCAAACCTTTACAGCACTTATACGTAGAGACATTGAAAAAGCGTGGATGTAGATAAAATTAAGTAGCTAGCTGCGTGATGCATCTTGTGTCCTTTGTGCTCAAGAAAGAACATCTTAAAACTTTGAAAGTTTTGAAACGTTTTTATTAGTATTCAATTATTTCAATAGAGAGTTAAGCCTTTACAAATATACAAATATTCAAAAAATATGTATTCTCTACTTCTCACATTATTTGTTTCATTTTTCATGTATTTGTGTGTAGATTTAATTTGATTACTTGACCCATTTCCAGAAAACCTACTGCAAAATATTATTTGTAAAAGTCCCGTGACCTAAACATAGAGCAAATCCAAAATCAATAGAAATCCTCAGCACAACGGAACTAAAATCCTAAATCTAAATAATAGTATAAAATATTGGTGACCACAGGTAAGCCGCTGCCGCTTTCGCAGCGATAAATTTATGAAATCTTTGCCGTGGATATTGGAATTTGCGGTTCGATTTATGCGAGGCATGCATGTTGGGAATCATAATGAAGCGCTTGCATTAAAATGCAATTTTTTCAATAATTCCATTATCAGGGCGTGAGGTTGCTTTCCCCTGATTTATTGTGTCGCGTTTGTCAACTTTATCGAGTGCTTGGTGATAAATATCGCTGTTAAACGAGATAAATGTTTACAAGGACGCTTGATTGGTTTCTGAGGAATTTTCGTTTAAAAGGAGGTCCTTATTAACAGGTGGCTCTTATTGTGATAATTATTATATCTGTTAATTGGGAATGCTTGACTATATTCAGTACCTACGTGATTATTCTGTATAGTGCTGTTTGCATTCAATCTTAAATGACGTAGATCCGTGCACAATACACAATTGACTTGTGTTTCATTGTGTTCCTGTGTCATCCGAATTTAACATTATCATCACAAAATTATAGTATCGAAAGCATACCTACATCTATTCTGCTATAGAATTTAATCTAAAATTTTGCAACACCGTTTTGAAACCACTATCGTCCTTATAACACAGAATTTCTACAGCAAACAATTCGCTTTTGTGTGTCACCCAATGAGAACTTACGCTCAACTCTATACCCAACTCACAAACTCACGTATCCCACAAAGCGCATTCAGATTACGTACGTGTGCAACGCTGCAATCTCTTGCAATTAAAACTTTATAGTTTGTTTACGAGTGCACCTTTCGGCCAAATTTGACAAGTTGGCCAACTTGCAGCAAGTTTATCTATATTTTCACAATGGGCCAAGAAGTTTGACGCTTGGGGACCGCGGAGGTGCCTCAATATTGTTTGAAAGTTCAAGAAATATTGTGTCATATTTTGCACAGGAGCTCGACTTTATCGTAAGGTGATTAAATTTTCAAAAGCATGACGGAAAGTATTGCGGAACAACAAGCTGTCCGATAAGTTAACAATTAGATACTTGGCGTTCAATGTTGTTAAATAATACCTACTTACTAAGGAGTAAAAAATAAAACCTACTAAGGAAGTTGGAGTCGCTCACATCCATAGATTTACCCCCAAAACCCCACACGTGACCCTTGGGTGGTGCTAATCACGGAAAAGAAGAAAGAAGTTGGAAGGGCCAAGTGAGCGTAAAACGCGCGCCATACAAGTATGAGCAATTAGTTGTAAAATAATATTTGGTGTCGGAATTCTTATTAATATGACACATTTCCTTCTCTGAATTCCCATATTTTATAATCTGTGCTCACATACATGCGCACACTAATACTTAACGTTACGTAAGCTCACGACTATATCACAAATTGAGGTAGACAGAGGTATATCCCTCGCAAGATGAACTAAGTGCCCACACCTCACCGAGCTTTTTGTTGGACCAACGTGATAGGAGGCGAGCTGTATCGCCATCTACAATGGTCGAGCCAACTGTGTTAGTGAAAACTGCACTTATATAAATTAATTCTTCTTCTTCTATCGTGTGGGTTGTGAGGTGGATTATCAACCTCATCAACCCTGGTGTCAGTTATTATTGAGCCGCCAAAGGCCCCTGACGTGGTTCATGTAACGACTAAATACTTACATCAGTAAGTAGTAACCGGGACCAACGGCTTAGTGGCTGGTTATTACCCTCCAGACAAAGCCACCGCATCAATGAAACTCGTGTCCGGAGAACCTGCTAGAGGAGACAGGTCCGGCTAGTTGTACTTTGCATAAATGAAGCTAATCACGGTGCCCAGGGTGTACGCACTGTTGGCGCGATTGCAAAGTGCCTCTCCTCACTGCTTTATAACCTCTGCCTACCCCTTCAGACATATAGGCATGATGTGACATTCTGTTAAAACATGGCTCAAGTAACAACTATGTACTTTCATCAAAGAGAGTTTTCGTCTCATTATTTCTTGCGCTGCCTTTATGAGAGTGAATCTATGTACTTAGGTATATTATGTATGCAACCATAATGGATTCCAAACAAAACTGCCGTTTAATATTCTGAAGACGGCTTTGCATTCAAATGTATCAATTATAAACCTAAGTGGATTATTTCTTAATAGCATTAGAGTGCTTCTAGTATCACAAATGTGATTAGTATCATTTCTCAGAACATGCTTGCTAGACTTGCTAACTATATTGAAACAATAATTAATAATTGTCTAAAGCTCTAATCATAACCACATACATCTACTTGCTGATAGGCTTTGTTAGTCATGATTCATCTTCACGCCATTTTACTAAAGATGAGAGTACCAGAATCACAAGTCACCAGAAGACAAAATGTAGCTACATAACATAAATTGACGACTATATCCCAATTGAGGTAGTCAGATGAAAAACGATTGCAAGATGAACTAAGTGGTTGAAAGCCCGTCAGGCTCCCCAGTCGAGATTTGCACCAGGGTCACTATACACACTACACCCTGACATAACCCACACAATAGAAGAAAATACAACTTACGGCACGTTTGGTACAAAATCCTAATGAGTATGTGATCCGATCATTCATTACATCGCTCATAAAATTTTCAGTGTATCGTCTATCACATTATTATTAGAAATTCCAATGTTCAAGAATAAATTCTCACATAGAAGATCGAATTTCAAAATGTAGGTAACTAGTAAACAGAACATCTAGTTCAGTACAATTAGTGATAATATTTCAATAAAGATATTTTTTTCAGAATCAGAGTAATTTTATTTTAGGTTTACGAGGTTATTATCATAATTAAAACACATAATAACGGGTTCTTACCGCGTTTATGTGTTTTAATTATCAGAATCATTTATCCAACGTAATTATCATGGATAAACTTTTTGAAGTTCAAAAGTTCTATTTACTACGTCACTTCGTAAGGTCTTATCGTTAGGAGAAAAAAATGACAATATATTCAGTGGGCGATACGAATTAAATCAGTCAAAGTACAGGAGCCAGTAGTCAAAGTATCAGTCGAGATTAGGACGATTGATTCTGTTCTCTCTAACAGTACCTATATTAATACTTTATGTAAGTATTCAAATATTTTCTCGTGTAGGCATGTTCTGTTTCCATCGTTACACAATAAAGTTTGGAAGTCTCGGGGGACTAAACACAGCCTCGATATTGCCTTTAAAGTTGAGAAATATCGTCTCATATATTGTCTACACTTGCGCCGGGCGAGTCGTTTAGACTTGAAAATTTATCTTGGCTATAGAAATTTGGAATCCGAAGTATCGAAAACACATTCAAAGGAATCTCTGCATAATTTTATTGTTGAAATTTTTTGAATCAACTTTCGAACAATGCCATTTTATCTGCAAGCCAAAAATATGGTATTAAAAATATAATATATTGCGCCATCTATTGCAAACCATTCACAAAATATATTTATCATGTGTTTTACTCACAGCTATGAAATCATACCTATTCATCTGACACCTTATACTTATTTATAATTTTATATCTACAATGATTCGATAATCAAAATTATGCCATGTATTCGCAATTTAATGACAAAATTAAGGTTTCAATCCAAAATTGAAGGCTGTTTGACCATAAATACGTGTTCGGAAGACATCGGTAATCGACTCTTTTATTAAAAACAGCTGCTCACGTTTCCTTGTTTTGATGCCCAATTACGAAAAAACATGTGTATTGGGCCCACCACAAGCCCACATTATGCGGTCGAAACGCAAATTTTCGAAAAGCTATTTGGATAAGTATCGCAATTATTTGAACAGTTTATTGTAGTTACGTAAACAGTTACTTCAGTAAATAATAATATTTATGACATTCTGAAGACGTCACAGAATTTCACACATAAACAAAAATAGCCTATTTACTTTCTACTACTCGATCAAGCGGAGGGTGTGTGGAGCAGCGTGGTAATATCCTAGTATACCTACTGCGATTTGGTGGAGGTGTTTCGACTAATAGTACTTAGTTCGGGACCAACGGATTAAAATGCTTTCCGAAGCGTGAAATCAATTTTTCCGGAGAATCACATGATTCAAGCCAAACAAAAGGAAGTCTCACAAAGTGATTTCAACAATGTCCCTATCGGGAATCGACCTCCAGATCGAGAGCTTAACGCTCGCAAAAAAAAAATACACAAGAATTCTTAATAAATCCAGTAACACAAAACTTAATTCTTGTAATCCTTTCAAAACGTATAGCACTTGACTCATTTACCTAATAGTAACTGAACATAGAAAGCAAAACAATGAAAAATACTACGAAACAAGTGGAGTTTGATTCCCTATGGGAATTTAGATGCAGAGTGCAGAGAGCATTATGGAATAGCTTTTACAGCTCAACATATAGCAAGCGTAAGCGAATATTGATAGAGAGCATTTTATATTATCAAAATAAACTACTTGTTTGCTTGGAGCATGAAATTTTTATTAGATGGGTCGAGATCACTATAGTAGAGCTTATTACGTAGATCACATTTAACTTTTCTTAACCTCATAGATTTAATTTCTGGGGCCCTTTTAATACAGTTTTGACGCTGAAAAATATATTAAAATGGTACATTGCCTGATGTTTTACCATCACATGAGGACGTCACGAAATAATATGAGGTACCTGTATAATGACCCGATATCACTCCTTAGTCGATTATTAATAATAAATCAGAAATCGATTAAAATAATACACTCTATAATTTAATGTATCTATTTATTGATTGATTGTATATTCAAGGTTTCTAAAATAAAAAAAAAAACTTGTTATCTCTACCAGTTTATCAATAAAAAGTTGTCAAGCAAATTTCAGTCGTGAATTCGGCTTCAATAAAATATCAGATATGATAATTGATAAATGTAACAAAATTACATAAGTCACCGACAGCCTTAACAAGACACCTTCAAAACTAACGTTTCAATAAAGATTGTTTGCTTTCGATTAGACCTGACTTTTGATTTGGATCTGGACACAGACCTTCGGATTCCAAAAATGTTCTGATGTTGAGATAACCACGTCTGTTGCCCGGGCGTGATTCAACTTCATGTCGATTTTGTCAAAGGCGGGCACGGTGGTAAACATTTGTAACTTAAAATTAATTATTTTTCGCAACTTAGTAATCTGACTGTCATTTTTGTTACAGAATAAATTATACTAGCGTTTTATTTACTTACTGCAGTCGTATTAAGAAGCATAAATTAATGTATTTAAAGCAACCCTTAAATCTAATATGATCAAGAATAAAAATTCGAAATAAATACTGAAATTAAATTTAAACATTATTATTACGTACATACATAAGCTCACTTCGTAATTTAAAATGGGTGCATAGCCACAAGTTATTAAGAGGCAAATTGCAGCTACTGTTAATATTAAGATGGTCATGATGAACCTTATGATGTGAGTAATAGGACTTTAATAAAATAATAAAAAAATACAGATACCTACTGCTACTGCTCCTCATAGCAACATAAAAACAAAACACTAACAACAATAAATAAGAAAGTGTAATTGCATAAACATTGATCCACTTATAAAATTGGATACACCACTTCCCCTTCAACCGGCGACCGTTTATGAATTCGTACACAAATGCCACGGTGTCAAACAAGACGTGACAAATAAAATACCAAACAGTTCGATTGTACGGTCCCTCTCACTTTTAACCATAAGCGCCGGCGCACACTAAAAGATTAGATAAACGTGAACTGAGACATGATTGGATAACACTACTAAAACAAATGTTAGACTAAACCGACAGTCAAAGCAGAAAGAACTGAATTAGGCAAGCTGAAGAAAAATATATGATATTAAAATTATGACCACACTTTTGTTGCAACTGAAGGAAAGAACAAAAATATTATTTCGGTAAAAAAAAGAAAATTTTATATTGTAAAGTGATAGATAATAATTAACAACATAATTATAAATAATGCCGAAACGGCTGCAGCTCAGCAAATGCCATATCCTAGCTGTATAGCTACTAGATTATGGTGCTGAATTTTAGCTGCAGTCGAACTGCAACACAACAATTAATAAACAACAATGAGTAATTATGATAAATCATACTGGTGACATGCTCATTGCTCGTGTTAATAATACTAATTATGTTTATGAATCGCAACATGTCATAATCTCACGGGTTTGAAGCCAGACTGGAGCTCTAAACCTCTGAATTCGACTTCATGAGTTTGAATTCATGTTTGGATCATAGTTAATTGATCACGTGGTTTCTAGGATTTGTGCTCCTCCTCTCTATTACATCAGACTGAAACATAGCAGGAAAGGAGTGGGTGTATATACTATACACCCCTGCAAACCCTTTCAGGTATACGGACGGAATGTTATGTTTCGTTATGGTAATCGAAATAATGATAAAATTTCTTACATTGTGGCTACTGGTATACCCTGTACGTTAATATTTATGACATTCTATGAATCAGCTACAATCTAATATTAGAGATAAGCGTGTTTCAATTATTTCTCTCCAATAAATTACACCCTAAGCAGGTGTGCAAGTAGGCAATATCTATATAAGTATTGTCCCATGGCCTCGGACAAACTTGCTCACTACCCGTTTCTCCTTAAACTCTATAGCTGCCTTATGGATAACTTTGATTGTGTAAGGTAACCGAATAATTTCGATAATAATTTGATCAATAACTTTATCCGATAGGGCTACGGACAACTGTATCTGACCTTACAGTTAATCGCTGCTAAATTTATTTCCACTCTTGATTTTAGATACTTTGTACAAGTCTTGTTTGACCAATTTACGATTATAGCAGGTCGCTGGCGTTATGATATGGAGATATAATATAGTTAATTTGAAATAGTCCGGAGGTCTTTGTTCGATTTCCGATCATCTATTACTTTTTGTCAAAACAAAATATTTCTTTTGTATTTATGTACCTAGTTTTTTCCCGTATCCCAATTCTAGTCAAATTCGCTGGATAGTTTTCTGTTTTCCGTATCTCGCATTTCCAATCTAAATAAATGTTGTCGGATTTTCGCAGAATTCTCAGTTCATTTAGGATATCTGGTGTAGGTACCAACTAAAAGCTGAAACTGAAATCCAGTATTTAATAGAAACCCTGTGATAGAGCTGTGGGATTGACCCATCCTACCTGTGATCCAAAACCTCAAGTCACCACATTCAGAGAACATAATTCACGAAATGCATTTATAGCAGCGGCTATCGTCCGAACTTGTGTTGGTGGTATTGTTGAAACTCACTAAGTTCTCGATCCAATGTTCGTCTATTAATTTGAAAGTAATTAGTAAGAAAAACAAATAAACACAATCATCAACTCCCTCGCGTTATTCCGTTGTTACATCGTCAGTTTACCTAACCTAACGATTTGACAGGTCCGGTTATTTACAGAAGCGACTGTCTGAATTTCCAACCCGTGAAGGGAAAGCTAGCCCAACACAGTAGTGTAGGTATCCTTTTCCATTTTAAGTCAAAGCATTATCGATATGGAATTTCTTAATATCACAGTGTGATTCCTATTTGCATAAATTTATTTGAACGTGTGTGTACAAAACATGCTGTATTCAGAAATAGTGAACATAGACTCAGTTTTCTTTAATTAACAGTGAATAATTATTTTAGCTAAACTAAAAATTTAAATTCATATTTGACAAGTAAGTAATTGAACTTTCGAGGACTAATAATCGAGCGCTCGAGTTTAACTAGTTCCACAACCGGGTAAAATTTATCGGAAAAGATTTGTGGGCGCGCCGATGCTGCAATTTGACTATCGGAAAATATATTTTATGACGTCCAGGGCACTTTGTTGGGCTTAATGGAGGTTTGCCTATGGTTTTTTTAGCTTTCGAATGTGTTGACGCGTGTGAAAATTTGTTTTCGCTGCCATAGCCGATAGGTACCCAGAACAAGCACCCTTAGAGCCTTATATTTCACTAGAATACCATTGTTGCGTCACGAGCGGGAAATTAGTCGGTATTCGGTTGCAGGCAACTGTTGCGTGACCAGATGAGAGACCTTGTATACAACTTTATAATATTACACTAGCGAGATAGGACCTTAAGAACACGAAATTCCCTTCTGTCAAACATGACTTATTAAAAAAATATATCAAAAATTTGTTTCAGCCCTTCAAAGCAAAAAGAATGTTCATTGCTTTCAATAACAAAATCTAAGCCTCAAGCTATTCTAGCTAAAAGTTCCCCCTTTTAATAACCAAATAACCAAACCCAAACCAAATAACCATTAATAATCAAAAGTAAAGACATACCCAAGGCAGTTCAAAAAACTATAAAAGCTTAAAATGACGGCAGACACTTGTTAAACAAAAGACTCGTACCTGACAGGAAACAACAAATGAAAGCACTATCAACCTTACCACGACGAGTTAAAGAAAGTTATAAAGCCATGAATGGTACTTGCGACGATAAGAAACGAGCAGATGCGTTCAACCTGTTAATTACAAACAACTTTTGAAATACTAGTTTCGCAATAATTGCTCGGCAGGGCGCGCGACAGAAGCCAGTAAAAAGCAATGCAAAAACGCAGCACCCCGATATAGAACTTGTTGATTGGAAGAATAACTAGTTCCAGACCTGCTGGTATCCTTGCATCATATTAAAACCCGACAAAGAAAAAGCCTTCAAAGCATCTGTACATATGACAAAACAAAGTACTTTCTTTGCAAAGTTCTGGTTTGTTTTGTAACGAGAGCAAACAAGCCAGAAAAGATATTGTCTGGTTTAAAAGTAACGACCCTAAAGACTGGTTACTCTCCGTATATTCCCAATGACTGCCGCAAGCCTTAACGTCCGTCAGCTGCCATCAAGGACAATAAAATTCATCGGGACAACGTATGGGACAATTACATTTCGGAGCAAAACACCGACCAGCTTGATATGACACTTGATAAGAGCTAGTATTAAAGAGCTGTTGTAGGGAAAATATAAAATAAAGATGTTTAAGAGATATACCAAGGAGCAGTCCAAGATATGATGGTTGCTAATTATAGCCCACATGTGTGAACACCAACCCATGACGTGATGTTGCAAAATTACGTTTATTATGTTGATTAAGATAAGAGCGCTGGTGTTTAAATTGACCTGTAGCTTTATTAAAAGCAATTAACAGTCTAGTAAAGTCAACTTTTGAGTTCAGATGGTATCTTTAAGGGACGTGAATTGTTATTGGAAAGTTACTAAGATAGAGAATATAAATTGCAGGTTTTCGCTGGCTTAATAATGATACTTCGCTGCATAACAATTAAGCATAGCAATTTATCTATATTCTGCAAAAACTTTTATTAATAAGTATATAACAACAATTATAATAAGTAAGACCGTAAGTAAGTTTATGCCTCAATTAACGACATAAGAAAAACAGGTTAAATATACGAGCTTTGCTACAAATGTTTCATTAACAACATGTCTCGCTGGCATTTCCTTTGGTAATCAAAACACAATTACTAGCAAAAAGCACACCTCGTTATAACGACATCAATTAAAACTAGAAATCTGCAAACGTGCCACCATGCCACCTGCCGCCGATCAAAATGGTTAAACTACATTACAATGTCACCTATTAAAATAGTGACATCGTCAGTTTTTATGCAGAGCGGTTGTTCCAGACATGCTACTTTATTTATAAGCGCAGTAACGATGTATACGACAAGACATTATTATATTTATAAAATGTAATTTCATCATCATCTCCCTAGCATTATTCCGATTTTCACAGGATCCGCTCACCTAACCTGAAGATTTGACAGGTCTGGTTTGTTTCAGAAGCGACTGCCCATAGTAGTCATAGTGTGTTATAAAATACAATTTATGAAATTAAAAAATAAAAACAGATAACGCTGACGTTTAACTTTCTCCAGCCTTTTCCATAATCACATATATTAAATAACGAAAGGATGCAACAAAAAGTTTATCTATAAACAAAGAACTTTTTTCAGATGAATTTCACAAATATTTTTGGTTTAAACTAAATATTGAAGCATATGTTGCGTTATTCAGATTTTAGCAATTCCGCATTCATACTGCTAACAGTATTTCCAATAGAAAATAGAATCTCCTGGATAATAATCCAGTTACCCGTAATGTATTCAAAACAAGAATATTGTTTATTCAATAGAAATACTGTTATCTCATTGTCTGCTTCATACCGGTTTTTGGGTGGAGGATTTTGCTAAGAAGAAAATGGAACCTATTTGAATTGATAACATTACCTTGAGCTAGAATAAAGCTAGCATTATAATTTTAAGCATCTGTTGAATTATTGCGTAAACAACGTACCTATATGAGTTGTTTTTTTGGACGATAGGTCTCGTTTTATGAATCAAATCAGTATCAGTATCATATTTCATAGTACCTACGGTTTTTTACAGATATCCAAATCTAGGTCTAATAATAACATATTTTGTTACTTCACTGCGCATTTATATCACGCTCCGATTTAGCTATCGAATAAGTTTAAACAACCTTTGAGTAGTGTCAGGGGATATACACATACAAAAATAAACCATGTCTATTTTCCGCCGCGCTAAGCAGAGATTATGGAATTCCATTTGCTTTGTTCCTGGTATTCTCCTTGATTATTCTCTTGCGTCCTCTACGTTCGTAAATTGTTTAAAACTCTCACGCCAATTCAGAGCATATTACTAAACCTTTTTAAGGACATTCCCAACTTGGTCAATATTTGAGTACATTGACCAAACCGTGTTATGCTCATCGAAATCGTCAAGTTCCCGTGCATCCTCCGTTTCGTCCTCTATAATTCCACCCTTTACATTCCATCACAATGTCACTCTTCTACCAGATAAACGGGTTATCACAGACGCCAGGTGGTTCATCGAAAATAGATGGTAAATATAGACTATAATTAACCAGCCGTATGCGCTTTAATACCCTTCAGCGTAAATTAATAGAGGACAGGTTGTGTCGTTGTATGCAATTATGGGTTTTTTATTTTTCTTCACATCTTAGTTTCGAATTGCCTTGTTCAATAGCTTGCAACTTTGCGTTAGATGGTACTATCTGTGCGGATGACTCAATAGTATACAGTTGTTTGGGCTTGCTATGCAAATAGTCAGTCGTTTACACCATGTTTATTAGTAGCCGCTGCTTTATGTATTCAAGCTATTATTGTCTTTCGTAAATTTCATTATAACGTACCTTTTGTAAATATAGCTTTTGAAAGCGACACAGAAACTTTTTACACTTCCATTTATCAATATACGAGTATTCGCTATAATTTAAAAATAGTTGAGTAAAATCTTAATAACATTTATTTTAATAGGTACAGTTTATTCATTTTTTATAAGAATATGCATTTTAGTACCTAAAATTATACATATTTTATTCTTCATAATATCAACAGTAGTTGCAAGTTGTGTTTGGTTGTGGCTCTGCCCACCCCATTAGGGATTACGGGCGTGAGTTTATGTATGTATTGTTGTTTTGTAGTTATCAGTACAAGATTTGACAATACCAATATTAATCTTTCTACTCTAGTCCTCGAAAGCTTACTAAAACTTTGCTGTTCCTTTTTCGGCTTCAGAATAACTCGTGGATAGAAGTTGAATAAACATAATTTATTCAATCGAATAAGCTACGACATTTTAGTAGAATGCTGTGCCACCACAATCCGATATTTAGGTTACAACCAAACCAAGTCTATTGTGCGAAGTGAATCGTTCCCGGTTGGTGAAGCGGTGCAAATAATATGAGTAAAGCGGTTAGAAGTTCAAATATAAAAGAAAAATGTAATTTTCTCCTGTAACTAGCCAAATAATCATTTTATAATAAATTATTAATACTCTTTCGGAGTATTATATACGTTTGCGACGGAAAATTCCACTTGATATTAATTCAGAATCATGAACTGAAATTATCCCCCTCAGTATTCGTTACGATGTCACTAACAGCCTGTTTATTTATTGTAAAATATTTAATATATTTTAGTATATATTTACTGCCTCTGTAAAAGCTTGTAACTTACAACCATATACTAGCAATGTTTTATTCAGACGCGGCACTCGTTAGCGTGGCGCATTGTGGTCGCTAAACAAACCACAGCGGCCGTATTCCCTCAATGCATGCCTGATTTTTATACCTAATCACTCGAGACTAGACTTTACCTATTTATTTAGTCTTTGATTTTGTATGAAACCCTTTATTTCTCTCAAACATAAGATTTATAAACTGGGGCCTTATCCAAGTTGCAAGTGAATATGGCAATCGATAGTATTATCTTCTATCGTGTGGATTATGAGGTGCGTGAAGGAGGTTGGAAAGGCCTTTTTTTGACGTGACTAATTATAGATTTGCCGCAGATGGCATTAAATACTTGGCCGGACAATTGGAAAGGCCCTAACGTGCATTTTGTACGAGAACCGCTGTCGCCGGTTCAACCCCGCTCTCTTTTACTGCTACTCCTACTTTCGGACCATCAGGTGATCAGCCTGTAATGACCTAACCGAACTAGGGAAAACAAAGTGATTTTTGTGATATGTCCCCACCGGAATTTGGGTGTTTGGCTTCAAAACCAATTACTTACGCACCATGAAACATTCAGTATCGGTAAACTAACTTTTCCGTAAAATATTTTTACTTGTTGACGATGTGCATGCGATATTTTGAAAGATTTTTTTTTCCACTATGTACTTTGTACTTTATGTGTTAGTCTTATTCTATCGTGTCAGTTATGAGGAATATTACCAAGTTCAGCAACCCCGGTGTCAGGGTTACTTATTCAGCCGCCAAAGGCCCCTGGCATGGGAACTGTTACATGAGCCATGTCAAGAGGCGAACGGCTTATCGTGCCTTCCGAAGCACGGATCAACTAGGACAATTAGCATGTAATGTCCTAACTAAACTAGAAATCATAAAGTGATTTTTGTGATATGTCCCCTATCACTCCACATAGGAGGCCCACATACACGGTAATATTATGACTTAGCTACGTTTTATTTGCTTTTCAAACAAGGATAACGTTTTACTTCGTAAAACTTAAATTTCACCATTGTCTTTTCGCAACCTTAGAGTGCTTGTTAACTCATACAGATTACGGACGACAGTGGTATCTATCTGATAATTATTTTCATGTCTATCTTGAGTAAAAACTACGTATTAAAATTTAAATTCACCGACTTAACCATAATTATATTTTCACAGTCTAGTGGTACAAAAATTAATAATATTCCGCCCTCCATGCTACAATGCAAATTTCCACTTATCAAGTTTGAGCCACTGACATACTATAAAGAAATAGACTTACAATCGCTAAGGATTTTTTGTAATAAAGCGTCTAAACTGTGTTGTAAATACGTATACATTAAATTATACAGGTGTAATATTAGTTCGTTCTCTCAAATTAAGTTGTTATGGTTGGTAAAATAAAGAACAATATCGGTTTTACAGTCACGTCATTACGTCGATCTTGACTCGCCGTCGCTTAGTGACAAGATGCGCCACGGACACTGTTTTAGAAAGAAAGAAACGTTTATTATAAAGGGATACCACAGTAACAAATATAAAACAAAATACAAATATATGATATAAAACACGGAGTAATACATAACTTACAAAGAGTTTACAGGGATTGGTAGTCTTGTTTGTGTATATACGAGGTCAATGGTTTGAGCGACCAAATGTCATTGCTGCAGGCATTCTTACACAGTCGGGTGGTTCGAGAAATGACCAACTAATTATAGTGTGGTGGTCAGGATAGTCATTTACCGATTCCGGTTACGCAGTGTATTGGCATCTGTCCTTCAATCACGTATAAACTACTGCTGGATTGTACGCTTTTGTTTGGCAGATTATGTGCTTTATTATTAAACAAGCTTTTGCCCGCGGCTTCGCTCGCGTTAAATTAGAATAGAATAGAATGGAAATAGTTTATTATAAAAGGACGCCACACAAAAAAAAAAGACAACAACATCATATCAAATTTCCACTAAAACAATTACAAAAAAGCAAGACGGAAGTTTGTCGAAATGATCATAAGGGGGTGGCGGACGTCCTGAGATAAAAGGGCCTCACTCAGCACAAGTCGCGGCGTGAACCACGACGCTGATATTATGTGGACCCTATTGGGTGACGCACGAACATCGTGTAAATTCGGGGTGGCACGGTTCCCCTTTCCTAATTCTTAGCTCTAACTGCGAAATGTGCCATATAAAATTTTACCCCCCATTGGAGGAGGTTGCGGGCAGATTAAAAAAAACATGCTCGATATTTTTGGCTTTTTAGCTAGAACATTGTGGAATGTTCCATACAAACTTTCTTCCCCCATTTTACGGAAGTGGGGGGTTAGAAAGAGGCAAACACAGTTACTCTCCATCACTTCAACTATATCCACTTAAAAAATCACTAAAAAGGTGGAAGACGGACAAAGAAACAGATTTACACACATGTACTTTCGCATTTATAATATTAGTACGGAGGTATGTTTGGGCAGAGCGCGCACTACGACGGACTTCTTGCTAAATAAATAGCTGTAGATAGACGAAGAGCTTGGTCCCGTATATACATACTATTTTATAATATTGTAGAGGTAATATTGTAAGTCGAAGATGTAGATATACGAATCGCTAAGCTTAAGTAGAGATGGGCAGGACACTTGGCAAGACAGGAAGACAACAGATGGACTAAGGCTGTTACTGAATGGTGGCCAAGAGATGGTATGCGATATCGAGGCAGACCACCAGCCCGGTGGTCAGATGATATTGTGAAGTATGCCGGAAAGCAATCGATGAGACTTGCACAGGACCGGAAAGGATGGCGTGAAAGAGAGGAAGCCAATACCCAGCAGTGGGTGGATACTGAATAGTAGGAGTAGTATCTTATAAAAACATCGTAATTATAAAAATGTTTTTTAATTCTACCATTGTCAAAAATATTTCAATTTTTCATGACATTTTAAATAGTACATAATAGGGTACTTGACTAGGTCAATGATAAATTACATATATAAAACGTTAAACAAGAAATAGAAACCGGTCTTAAATGATTAAAAAAAATCAATCTCATTTTACTTTTCTAATTATATTTATGAATTGAGTAACACCGAGTACGACGTTTGATCACTTTTATTGATGACGTCACAGGACAGTCTTTCCATACACATTCCAAACGAAACTTTCGTTTTGACGTTTCGTAAAAAGTATCTCATTTGACAAGTTTAACAAGTAGCCTTTAATGCCCAGCTGTTCTTAGCAACGGGCAACTTTGTGAAAACCTTTCAATAATTATATTCCATTGTAATTTGGAGCCAGAGGAGCTCGGTGGCGCAGCGGTAAACGCGCTCGGTCTGCGATTTTTAAAGTTAAGCAACTTGCACAAAGGCCGGTCATAGGATGGGTGACCACAAAAAAAGTTTTCATCTCAAGCTCTTCCGTGCTTCGGAAGGCACGTTAAGCCGTTGGTCCCGGCTGCATTAGCAGTCGTTAATAACCACCAATCCACACTGGGCCCGATCTCCCTATCCATCCATAGGGAAGGCCCGTGCCCCAGCAGTGGGGACGTTAAATGGGCTGGTGATGATGACCCTAAGCACTAATTAGTTCAGAATAGTATACAAATAATATATAATTAAAAATTTTCATAATGTAGTAAAGAGAGTAGAACGGAACGTAAGATTGATAAGAACAGAGAATACTATAGAAAGATAATGAATGGTCATTTGGTTGTTTATGATACGAATTTAGAACGGTTTAATGAGTAGGAAGGAAGGAAGTTTTTTTTTTAATATAGGTTGTCCATGATTATTGGGGTTGGAGTGTCAAGGGGCTTTTTGTAACTACTAGTATTGGTACAGATTACTTAATAGTAGTTTTATTTTCATGAACTTGCAAATTAAGGCTTATTTACACGTGCATTTAAAAAGTACAGTCGTTATTTCGAAAATACGGGCATAATAACAGTGCTCATACGCAATTAACTTCCCCATTATGAGGTAAATTCAAAACCAAATTACCAAATGAGAAATGAAACATTTAACATCACAACGGAATTCCATTTCAGTGCTTACAAAATTAATGCTCATTTACAAACGTAACTATGAAAATAATTGAATATGTTCACGATAATAATTTAAAATTAAGTAATTGGAATAACTTTTAAACGAGAAATATTTTTTTGTTGTTTATTAAACGGTGATTAATTATTTTGTATTTATGTATAATGAAATTACTTTATTGTTTGTAAATTGACCAATAATAAATAAATAAATTATGTAAGTGTAGCCATAAATGATGTCTTTCTATGGGCCTGTCACTAAGCGGTACATCAAATCTATCTAGGGATAAATATCAGCTCTCGCAGCACGGCAACCGTATCGCACGCGGCGCGAATCAGCTCGAGGGCTTCGACCAATAGCCGTGCGACGTCTATCTTCGTAGATAGCATTTGCTGCGTCTATCGGTTGAAGCTGTCAATATAATTAGCCGTGCAGCCCCCGCACAGCCATGTTCCAAACGATTATGACAATCGACAGTAACAGTGCTACAAATATATGATATTAATATAATATCATGCTATGCTTTATCACTAACTTAAGAGCTACGCTCTTGTCGGTGTAGCATTCTACATGCTACTTTTCGAGTAAAAATAGGGCAGGGTTTCCCTCTTGCCTTCCGCCACACAGTACTCTGTCTGACGCGAGTGTGATGGCGCCCAGAATAGTCTATTTCAATGCCGTACTAAGACTGTCCTTCGCCTTTGAATAGTACTGACAGTTACTGCTGCCCGTTCAGGTTCCAGGTTACAGTTCCTGTGACTCGCCTCTTCGACGGAAAAATCCACTTGATATTAACTTAGAATCATGGTCTGAATCATCCCCCTCAGTGTTCGTTACGATGTCACTAACATCCTGTATAAATAAATGTCATATTTACTACATTAAAATATGTATATAATAATGATGTTCATCTAACGTAATATCAATTCAATATATTGAATCACTTCATTACAAAATGTTGCGTTGGAAAGTCACATGTAATTACAATGCTTTAGTGTACTTATTACGTTAACCTTGTCAAAATTGAAACGGTAGCCGGTACACAATAAGCTAATCATCCGCTTTCAATATTATAAATTGTGTGATATACAGAGAAATAACTTGGCGAACAACTGTTCATACATATTTAAATAGATAAGTTACTATAAAAGCCCGAAGTACTATGACAGATCCTAACTAGTGCCGTCCTTCACTTACAATAAGTGCAAGAAAGAGATAGAGCTAATTTTATTCCAGTAAAATATGATTTTTTTTTGACAGGTTTTTTTTTAACACATTGTGACATTTTTTTTACAGATGATTTTTATAGTGTTTAGGAGGCACAAATAGCACCTTATAATAATTAGTAAAACGAGACAAATATAATATATGTATCTTTTTATATATGTAAATATAATATATGTGTCGGGTACCGAACTTGCACCAATAAATTATTAATTTATCTTATTTACTATACTAACACAGCTTGACTATTATAGACGGCGATATGGCTCACCACCTATCACGTTGGTCTAACAGAAAGCTCAGTGAGGTGTTAGTACTTAGTTAATCTTGCGATGGATGTTCTGACTACCCCATTGGGATGTAGTCATGAGCTTATGTTCTTCTTCTCTTGTGTGGGTTGTGAGGTGGAGTACCAACCTCATCAACCCTGGTGTTAGGGTTACTATTGAGCCGCCAAAGGCCCCTGACATGGCTCATGTAACGATTAATTACTTACATCAGTAAGTAGTAACCGGGACCAACCGCTTAATCTTACTTTTTGGACAATCAGGTGATCACCCTGTAATGTCCTAACCGAATTAGGGATCACAAAGTGATTTTTGTGATATGTCCCCACCGGGATTCGAAGCCGGGACCCGGTGAGCCCAACGCTCAACCACTGGACCACGGAGGCCGTTTATATTGCAATAAGCAAATGTTCTAGCAGTGTGTATCAAAGGTTACCCACCCAGCTAGATAGACGGATGGCGGTCCTATTCACATGCGGTATTTCAATATTATCGCGAACCTTGTCATTCGAACAATGGGCCGCGGTTAGAGATGAAGTGGTGTCGTTAGTCAGAAAAACTACCTTGGCTCTCCTGCCCTCTTAATCTTAGATTAGGCTATGTATGGCTTTCTGTGCATACGTAATATACATACAGGGTGTCAGTGACATAGTAACGAATACTGAGGGGGTTGATTCAAAACCATAATTCTGAGTTAATATCAAGTGGAATTTTCCGTCGCAAAGTTCCTGATATTTTTGTGCTTTTTTTAAATTCTATACTTTTGCGATGAAAAATTCCACTTGATATTAACTCAGAATATATAGACACAATCTCTTTTGCGATGTTCGGGAAGACAACAGCTGAGCGCGTTGTAAGTCTTTTTCGCTCCCATTCCAGATAAAACCGTTTAATCTTTGATAAGGTTATGTGTGACTTTCTATGCGTATAAATTATGCCTCAAGATTACGTGAGTTTATATAACATAAATGATTTATGGTGAGAAACTGGTGGCTTATCGATGTGGCACGGGACTAGGACAAATGGTTTTAGAAAGCTTTCTAGCGGCAGTTGGTGAAGAAAGTATCGTGATGTTGCTTGGAAGATGACGCTATGATGACGTGTACGGTCACAGTTACCAATATGTATACACCTTGATACCATGTCACATTAACTATTTTGATTACAAATTAAACCGTAAGTCTTATTAAATGTCAAATATGATAGTGCGACAGGGTTCTAAAGTGGGTACATGATTATTACTCATGACTGTACTGCGGGTTTTAACCTCGTGGCCTTAACCAAGTTGGAAATGATTAAGAAAACCGACAGTGATAGTGACATATCACCAATTGTACATCCTATAATCATAATTACTGTCACTATTGATTTTTATATCGTTTGCAACTTGAACAACATAATAAAGAGTCCTTAGATAGCCAAAGTTAGTTAATAAAAAGGCACAGCTTTCGCACTATGCAATTTACAATCCGATTCGAATCAAATATATATGCTGTCTTTTAGTTAACTCTAGTCACACACCGGACACTCCATACAAAAATCTCATTCTTACCGTAAGCTGCCTAACGTATAAGTGAGAGCGAAACACAGTCCGCGCGCGTTCCCTTTTACTCCTTAGCGGCTTACGACCATTTAGACTTATAGTATTATTATATAGTATTATTCTTTATTCTATGTTCTTGTGAAACTTTGAAGCCAAGGGATATAAGTACTATTCTACAAAATCGAACTACGAATCGTAAATCAATCAAAGTCATAATGTGACTCCAATACAAATAGTCGAACGAAGTAAGGTGACCGATGGAAAAGATAACAATAATTGTGCCAAGGATCCTTCGATTTGATTTGCCACGATTTAAACTAATGTGCAACCTTCGTTGTCTGATGTTTACAAATATCGTAGCTCGGTTTTGTGCTCTACGGAATGCTAACTGATTGTCTTGACTTTTCTTAGAAACCGTTGTAAATACGTTCTCAGAGAGTCCGTCAAGAGAATGTGTATAGAGATCGTATTTGATGTTACACAACATCTGTCGAATAGGGTTTAAAGTGAATATATGCCATACCGTTCTTCTTCTTCTTTTCTTTATCTATATATCTTTTCTTTATCTATATATAATAGTATTTTATGTTTCGTTTTTAACAGAACGTCTATGATCCGAGGTTTTTCTTGCAGCTTCTTTACCCCACATATACAGGTTGTGAAAAACTGCAGTAGTTTCAGGCAGTTTCGGATGAGACGTTCGTTACGTAAAAAATGGCAATTCAAAGTGTACCTATGTTACCTACTGAGTATACTTAATTAAGTATAAAAGTCTTTATATAAGCCATGCCTAGGCCTTTGGCGTTTCAACAATAACCCTGACACCAGGGTGATCAATCTTTACACCTCACAACCCACACAAGAGAAGAAAAGAAGATGTTACATAGGATATTAATCCCTAGTTGACTTTAATGATACACTCATGATCATAAGCAGCAACATTTTCATCAATATCAACTGATGATGATGGTAAGTGAATTCAGTTCCCTTACCATAGAGTTAACGAATGTGAAAACTAGGCCCCAGCAAAGAAGCTCCCAGCCGCATCACACGACCGGGTTTTAATGCGGTGTACCGCGCGGCGAGGCGATGCTCGTGTTTTCATCAGCGTATTAAATGCCAACCGCGTCGGTGTACGGAATCATGTGATTAAAAGTCATCATCTCCCTAGCATTATCCCGTTTTTCACAAGGTCCACTTACCTAACCTGGAGATTTGACAGGTCCGGATTTTTGCAAAGGCGACTGCCTGTCTGACCTTCCAATCCGCAAAGGGAAAACCAGCCCAATACAGGTTAGGTCACATACCTCCGAAAATGCATTTCTCGGGAATGTGGGTGGAAACCTGATGATAATGTTTCCCTTCACCGGTGAGCAATCTAAAACCATTGATATACAACTACCGTAGATTGAACATCAGCGCTCTAAAAGTGGGACGCAATGTTACTGCTAATATAGCAACGTTGACAGTACTTATCCGCAGTGCGCGATAAAGCGCCAAACTGGCAACATACCGCTGTGTACGAATGTACTCGTATAGCTAAACGAGCGCCAAGTTTTCGCCGCATTTTTGTTTGAAACGCGGTAGGTAGTTGTATATAAATGTCTAAAACCTAAAAGTATTTGTCAATAATCTCGACTTGACCTCAATCGCTCATTAACTATCAAGAACTAATAACTTAAAACTACAAATGATGATGGAAAACATCCACACATGTCTCCAAATATACCCATTTAATTATCATCTCCATTGTTTACGTAAATTCCTTTCACTATTCATTTGGGTTATGTGAAATAATTATGCAAATAAGGTCTTTCGTGTTTGATAGGAGGTACTTACTTTATGCGTAAAATTATTACAACTTTATTTACGATTGCTGTTGCGATATTTTTAGATATTTGTACAATAAAGAAGAAATGTGGTAATCCTTATATGTATGTGGTAATAAAACTATGATCCAAATATCAAGCAACAATTATTTTTAGAAGTATATATATGCCTCTGCCATTCTGTATCTGCAGAGGAGCTCGGTGGCGCAGCGGTAAATGCGCTCGGTCTGCGATTGTTGAAGTTAAGCTACTTCGGCAAAGGCCGGGCATGGGATGGGTGACCACAAAAAAAAAGTTTTCATCTCGAGCTCCTCCGTGCTTCGGAAGGCACGTTAAGCCGTTGGTCCCGGCTGCATTAGCAGTCGTTAATAACCACCAATCCGCGCTGGGCCCGCGTGGTGGTTTAAGGCCCGATCTCCCTATCCATCCATAGGGAAGGCCCGTGCTCCAGCAGTGGAGACGTTAATGGGCTGATGATGATTATATGCCTCTGCCATAACATTGTACTTTTGAATAACTATATTCCGGAGCAATAATAAAACAGGTAATTTTCAATATGTACAACGCCCTCTATGTTTTTAAGGGGGAACGTAAAATGGAAAGTCCCATCTTTTCCCTCCTATTAGGTCACTTGTGTTTTAAGGTAGGATAGTAGATAGGTAGAAACCGTTTCGGAGGTATGTGACCTAACCTGCATTGGGCTGGTTCTCCCATCGCGGCTTGGAAGGTCAGACAGGCAGTCGCTTTTGTAAAAAACCGGTTATCAAATCTGCAGGTTAGGTAAGCGGACCCAGTGAACGGGATAACGCTAGGGATGAAGGAAGGTATTGCCATCTGCCTGATTCAATGTACAATAAAGTGTTTTGTATACCTAGAATTGTATTGTGTAATAAATAAATTATCAGTTAATATGAAAATCATTAAATTGACGCATTTACCAATTTAATAACAAATTCCACGTGATATTTTCAAAACAGTTCGCACCACGAACAATGAAAAAAATATTGTAAAACCCCTTTATAGGCATTTATGGAACCGTTCAAATTGTCCCCTTCAATATCGTGCCAATTTTAATAATAGCTGTCGATACCGTCCTATCATCCTAGATATGCAGAAAATTAATTCGCCACACCGTCGCATATAAAAGTTTTAAAAGCAGCCCCCTGCAATGAATAAATTAAGAATATTGGACGCAATAAAACTCACCACATAAATATACATGATGTGAGAGATATTTTGCAAGGGTAGATTAAACATACTCTACGAGGCCTCCGGGAGGCGTTTAACTGAGAATGTTGGAACAAAGAATAGGTAGTTGTAGGTATAACAACCAACGTCCAACGTCGTTTCTCCAACGTCGATCTCTTCTTCTTGTAGAAGAACGAAGTCAAGAGCAAACCCATCTTAATTAAAAAAAAAAAAAAAAAAAAAAATATAACGTAGCGTTTTTTTTGTTGTAACTTATTAAAGACTTAATATGGATAGAAAGAAAGAAAATAAGAAGGTATTTATCATTAGAAGACGCGACAGTAACAATACAAAAACGATAGAATAAAAAAATAACTTACACGAAATTACATATTAACAAAAACGTAAAAAAAAAACAGAAAAAAATAAATAAAATATAAGTAAAATGTTAGTCGTAACAGTTATGTGGCGGTGGTGGACGTACTCAATAAATGGACCTCGCTCAGCGTAAACCGCGGCGACCTTACTACTTATACTTCTTCTACTTTTTCCTGATTGTCCTTCACCTTGTGTTTATGTGCAAATAGTATTTTTAATTGAATTGAATCTTTTTGCCATTTGCAGTGGAGACGATGGCTCCGTGCCCAATAAATGGACCTCGCTCAGCGTAAACCGCGGCGTCCTTACTACTTATACTTCTTCTTCTTCTACTTTTTCCTGATTGTCCTTCATGTTATGTTATGTACAATAAATACAAGTATTTTTAATAGAATCTTTTTGCCACTCGCAGTGGTGACGATGGCTCCGTGGTAGTGTGACCCTGCCGCCTAATTATTTTTGAAGGACCTCACGGTACGCCTTTGAAGGCATCCGGTGACCCGAACCAGGCAGCTTCTTTGCTCACAGAATAAACTTGGCCATTCAAAGGAGAAATGCCAGAATATTGGACGCTCTCTCAATGCTGTGTTGGATTTTGTACTTTTAATTATTAGTTTTAGCATAGGTTGACGGCCTCTGTGGTCCAGTGGTTGAGCGATATGCGCACGATCCGATGGTCCTGGGTTTGATTCCCGGTGGGGACAAATCACAAAAATCACTTTGTGATCCCTAGTTTGGTTAGGAAATTACAGGCTGATCACCTGATTGTCCAAAAGTAAGATGATCCGTGCTTCGGAAGGCACGTTAAGTCGTTGGTCCCGGTTACTACTTACTTACTGATGTAAGTACGGAGTCGTTACATGAGTCATGTCAGGGCCTATGGCGGCTCAATAATATCCGTGACACCAGGGTTGTTGGGGTTGGTAATCACCTCACAACCCACACGATAGAAAAGAAGAGCATAGGTTGCTATTGTAGCTGCTGTTGTCGCATTGTTGTGTTGGTTGTTAATGTTGTTGTTGTATATTGTTGATAATAAATAAGCTAAACAGAGTCTATCGCTTACTTCTTGTAATCTTAAAATATTAAAATGACCAAAGACTTACCAATTTTAAACATTCAGGCTAAATTTTCAAACGTTCTTCGTCAATATATTTCCTAACAAAATATTTTAAAATAGAATTAAAACTTTGTTTAAACACTGATTAGCCCTAAAAATATAATATTTAGTGTGTTTTTTTTTTCGTTACAGGAACTTTTATCTTTTATTTCAAGAATGGAAAACTTAAATTTATTACAGTAAGTACTTAAATACTACTACTTCATTTTATATGTCTATGAACACATTTAAAACAGAAAACAAACTTAATTGCTATTTGTAGGTACCAACATCACATCTATAATTTATAGATGTGATGTTGGTACCAGAAGGTTGATTCAATTGAATCAACCTTCTGGGAAAATCTCGTCGCATGACGTAAAGTAAATATTTATAGGTTCATAATAAAGAGTCCATCACTTTACGAACATGAACACAAAAGTAATTTAAAATGTAATGAAAATTCATCGAAACGTTATTTGTTTTCCTCAATAATAAAGCTTTTTACTCAGAAAACTGTGGGAAAAGCGAATTATTCCGTAAAAGAATGTACTTTACAGCCCAGTAAACCTTTATCTCCTGATTACCTCAATTCTTTTCAATTCTTAGTTTTTACGATCCACATTTTCTTCCGCACTATACTTTTAACACGGAATAGAATTTCCAACATGTTTGTTACGTACATCGCATTTTGTTGTTACAGGGCCGCTAGCACCAACTTAAGTTGATCTCCCTTGCCGCTAAGAACATTCAATATTAAAGCATAACGCGGGGTAAAGAAAAGCTTTATGAGAGTTCTTATAAGTGTGGTCGTGCAATACGTGAGAGCATGCTTCATTTGCTCGTGGCTTGAGGCGGTAGCACCCGGTCCATTGTTTATGAGAACGGCCAATTATGTCTTTACAACACACTTCTTTCTTCTTTACGGTATTTTTTTAATAACACACCCACTATCATTATAATAGCGTTGTTTGTGGTGTAGCTAATTTGTAGCGTCTGTTGAATGTCTTCCTTAAAACCGTTTGCGGATAAGAACTGTGAAGTTAGCGTCTTTGTAGCAATTATCTCTTTACATAAGTTACTTTGTGCTAGATACTTTATTTTAGAATTAACTTCAGTTATAATCGACTTTTGCAACTCTATTTGTAGACACAGATCTCTTCTAACGTACACTAGGTATACCTGTTTATTAGATCCTCATACATTTCCCGCCAACCATTTTGCGTAAATCTTTGCTTCACTATGCCGCAAGGCACTACATTTTCCGACTCGTTCTCTGTATTCTAGAAAAAGCTTAGTGACCATAGAGTTTAGAAGCTTTTCGCGCTTACGGTTATCACAATATAATGGCTCCTCTTTAATTATAATATATTATATTTATGCCACCTATTAATATTAGCAAGCATGATACAAATTAGTTATTTTATTTAAATACAGCATAATTATATCATGGTCACTTTTCATTAATGACATTAAATTTACTTCTAGCATGAATTAATATTCGAAAAGAGTCACAATAATATCCGTTCGTGAGGAACAAACGATACGTTCCGATGTGTCCCCGATGTTATTAAGAAATGACCAGCTGCACACTAAGGCATTAAAATTGCGTCATTTAATTTCTAAGTCCACGACAGCTTATTATTACCCGCCGTAAAGGACACAAAAAGCCAAGTACACCTGTCTCGTTCTGTCACGAGTAAGGATTCATTACGGAATGCCAACGAATTTGCGAAATTAGTGATCGCTCCGCTTGGCATTCACCGTGGTCAATGTTCGCAGTGCGTTCGTATTGGGAGACTAGAAGGCCGTTTAATTATTTATCGTAGTTTTAAAAGTCTTAACGGGTATCAAGGGAGCTGCTGTCTAACTTTGTACTATGTTATATGTACCTAAACAGTTCATGCTACTCGTATTTATCTTCGGACACCAATAACAACAGCAATTCTATAAGAATTCTTCATACCAGTGGTAGGTCAAATTTGAAAGAATCTTTTATGCTATCCATCATCATCATCATCTCCCTAGCGTTATCCGGTTTTCACAGGGTCCGCTTACCTAATCTAAACATTTGACAGGTCCAATTCTTTACAAAAGTCACTGTCAGTCTGACCTTCCAACCCGCGAAGGGAAAATCAGCCCAATACAGGTTAGGTCAGATACCTCCTAAACGCATTTCTTGGGTATGTGGCTTTCCTCACGATGTTTTCCTTCACCGCTGAGCACGTGATATTCATTTATGATTTAAATATGAATTCGAAAAACGATTTTCATGCTGGATTCGAACCTTTCTTTTATGCAATCGATAAAAAGAATAAAAGGTATTTATATAGTTTAACTACAAACGAATGTACATTTCTAAGATCATTTATCTTAAAAAAGGCATGTACCTGTAATGGCTATGTGTATTGAATACTTTAGATAATAAATAAATAAAATCTTGCAATGGATATACCTCTGACTACCCCAATTGAGATATAGTCGTGAGCTTAGGTTAAGTTAAACCAATGAAACATAATTCTATTCTATTGTAATATCTAAGTAAGTACACCAATCTGAACAGGACCAATCTCACAGTATACCAAACGCCTGCGGCGCGGGAGATTTTTCTAAGTGCGTGCGTTGCCCGTTCCTTAGGGGGACAATTTACGCCAGAAGCCACTTGATGTGATTGTTAACTATGCACCACTGATTATAACTTATCGACATTATGGGTGCACGATACCGTCGAGTATTACCAAGGCTAAAATACGGTTAAAATATGCCTTTTTGCTTTGTTACGTAAGCTGTTAACACTGCGCTTGGAGGCAATAGTAATGATAAGAATTAGGGGGTAGGGGAAGGTAATGTTCTAATGGTACCTCAACAAGGCTTTCTCTTCATATTGTTGTGGTGCCTAGTAGTTAGAATATTCCTCAGATAGTTGCGCTTGGGAATTGAAAATTATCTACAGAGCAGAGTTTTGTACGGAGTATCAGATAAAAGATAGATAAAATTGCCAAGCTGTGTATCATTACAATATCGTCACTGAAATAGCAAAAATACGTAAGCGCCAAAATTACATTTCAAGAAAAATTCGTTTAAAGTAGCTATTTCGTTTTTTTATCATAACTTTTTACCAATTTATTCAATTAAGATGACGTCAACGTAAGATTACAAGGTTTTTCATTTATCTAGTAATACATATTATAAAATGGACTGCTATTTTAGAATATTTTGGCGCTTATGTAATTTTGCCTTTCCAGTGACGATATGTTCTTAAAGTCGACAATGAGTTATGTCATGCAACTAAGGGTCCTAACTCTGCAAATTCAGGTACACCTTATACAGATGCATGCATTTTGTTGGTTGTGCTACCGTGGGTTGATAGTGAGATAGGGTACTAAACGACTGGCTGGTAAGTCTGGTAACTTCACTGTGTAGTAATTCATTATTTTATATACACCCACACAATAACACACCCTCGCACATCTGCCATCTCTCTCACACACACTCTACTCACTCGTTACACTAGTACCAGAACTAAATGCCAATTGTATTGTGAAGCTTTGTTACTTTGCGAAAAAGAGAGGTTTTGTTAACAAAAATCCCATCCGAATGCGATTATTTCTATAAACCGACGATATATCTCTTGACTCACACAGCATCATGCCTGTATCCCCGAAGGGGTAGGCAGACGTCTAAAGTACATTCACTTCTCGCCAGCTGCATTATGTTATCCCTTGTAAAAAAGCAACCTATCCCATAAAACGCAATAAACACTCATTCGAAAACTCAAATAAAACCGTCAATCCTATTTCACACACATTAACATATTCAACCACCAAACCGAAAACAGACGTCTTGATTTTTTTCAGTTCCGTTCGTAACCAAATACTCGCCCAAAATCAAATAAAAAAAAAACCAAAAACGGCATGAAATCACTAATCCGACCTAATTTTGAACGCTATACGTCATGTGTATAACGACTATGGAGCGTTAAGTTGGAATCTTAATATGAATCGTTTTAAAGCTCAGTCTCCTTTGCTTAAAATATTGTGACCGTCGCCTGTCTTGGAATAAAACATTTTAAGTTAAGAAAGTACGTATTTTCTATCTAATTTTGTGATCTTTATTCTTTTGCCTTAATTGATGTTTTGCATACACGAAAATTTAATTAAAATTAGGTAGGTATAAAGAACTGCACTTACCTACTTTTTATCAAAGTCATGTATTAGTTTCAAGGTATCTATTATATTCAACAAGACTGTAGAATTTGCATATTGACCTAGGTCTGCCACGCACCACCACCAAATATCCTGGTAGTTGCGGCTTCCGAATACACCCCGCTTAGGGACGGTACTAAAAAGTATCGACGCCAAAAGGACCTAATACATGATCCTGAAGACCCGATAACTCTAGCCAAGAGGCAGCCAATCAGCTCGCGACAATACTTCAGGAACCCAATATGACCACGCCGAGTTTCACATATATTCCTCTCAGACGACGCTCTGAGCTGGTTCGTGCCTAACTGGCCTGTTGTCTTAAATTTTGTAGCGGGTGAGAGTCTTCATTGCTCCCTATTTGCCCGTCCAAGTAGTTAATGCCATCTACAGCAAATGTTCAATAAATCACGTCAAAAAAAAAAAAACAAGACTAAATATTTGGAAAAGAGAACACTAAAAAGAACATGGACCTAAAAACATATATAATATTTCTGTGTAGTCACAATTGTATTCCTGAATATAGGTTACGATATACACCAATTCCGCGCCAATTTTTCAACGTAATATTTAATCCAATATCTGCCTGTCAATTAAAAATTGAAGCCCCGAAATGCCACTGAAAAGCAACATCGGGGGCTATCGTAAATTACTTCACGTCATGTAAGCGAAACGCTGACAAATGACATGTGTTTGTAGTCCCATGGTTTTATTTTTAGAAACCACACAGGGTCGTAATCAGAGACCGAGGGGCTCGAACAAACAGACCATGGGAGCATATAGCAGGTTCGAATTCATTTTGAATGAACTCTTTCATGGAGGAGATTGCGAAAAAAAAATTGTTTTATTTTAATGTTTTGTTTGGAGACGTCACTGTCACTGTTATCATAATTCTTGCGTTTTTTGTTTTTCGATATACAAAACTATGGTTTTTTCCTGCTTAGAATGTCATTTATTTTTTAGATTTCAGAATCTAATGTAAGTACCTATTATTTGTCGAGAAAACATCACTATGTGTATTTGCAACCACTGGGTAGTACTCAGGAAGCCAGTAGAGAAAGCTTCCTTTTTTTATACGCGAGTTATTGTAGGTTTGCCTCAGATGCACTATTTAGCCGGGAAACCACCTGACCGGATAGGGGAAACATGCACAAAGTGGTCCAAATAACTAAGAAACTAACAAATATTTTTTGTGATCGCGATCCTCAGGAATGGAAAATCGATGACGCAAAAGGTAACGCATTTAGGTAACATGAATATTGTGACAAGTCTTCTCCGAAATCGAAGTAGTAGCTTACTAATCCATTGTAGAGCTTAACGACGAATATTTGATGAAGAAAGTATGACGAATATTGATTGAGGTTGACGTAGATTGAAGGCATTGTTTTGTACATTATTTGTCTGGTTTTCATTATTCTTCTCTCGTGTGGGTTGTGAGGTGGATTACCAACCTCAGCCACCCTGGTGTCAGGGTTATTATTCACCCGCCAAAGGCCCCTGACATGGGTCATGTAATGATTACTCACTTACATCAGTAAGTTGTTACCGGGACCAACGGCTTAACGTGCCTTCCAAAGCACGGATCATCTTACTTTCGGACAATCAGGTGATCAGCCTGTAATGTCCTAACCAAACAAGGGATCACAAAGTGGTTTTTATGATATGTCCCCACCGTGATTCGAACCCGGGACCTCCGGATCGTGAGACCAACGCTCAACCACTGGACCACAGAGGACGTCTGGTTTTCATAAGCTTTACTGATCAAACGTAAATGTACATTATTCTTTTTGACGTGGCTTATTGTAGATTTGCCGTAGGTACTTCAAATCTATATCCTGTTCTCTATCTAGTTCAAACAAAAATACGAAGTCATTATTATGATCTTATTCATGCACAAGATTTTATTATAATGGAAGATAATGTTCAGATATCGTAATCTAACATTAAGTGTGTAATAGTCATAATTGCTCCAAATATAGACGTGTTTTGTATCCCAACATTTTTACCGTCAATTTCTTAGACCGCCATTCTAACTTGACCTTCGGTTGTAATGAAACCATAAATTGAAGCTACATATCTGATGTGTCTGCCTTAAATGGATGTTACATTCGTCTACTCGATAGCTTTAGGCGAAATCTCATGATTGTAGGACGTCAAGAAACGAAAACATTTTTATTTAATGAGTTAGATAAATACACGGCAATAAAGGCTGTGCTTTTATTAGTGGTGATTGTAATTTGTAGACTTGGAAATAATATGTTGAAAGAAGAGGCTGTCAAGACTTTTTTTCAAAAGTAGATCATAAGTACTTTACATTAGTAATTAACTGATACATAAAATATTGACAAAGCATCATGCCTGTATTCTGCTTTATGAGTTTATTTCTTGTTTGGATCATAGACTATTGATCTCATGTAGTTTCCAGGATATATCCCCGGTTTGTGGCAATAGGCTCATCCCATATTACGTGGGACTCAAACAGAGCTAGCAAGGAGTGTCTGCCTACTCTTCGAGGATAAAGGCGAGATTAGTAATCTAAAAGTTGCAAAAACGTATACACATTGTTTAGTACCTACTTAGGTATTTCCTAATGTAACTTGTAATTCAAATAAGACCATAGAAGGAAATCTTTTTTCAATGTAAAATGCTGGATATGCATAATGATTTCTGTATTTTAAATTCAAACTCACTCAAAAAGAATATAATTATAATAAAAAATTACACCGTCTCAAGTTAAAACGGAGCATCTTACACTAAGTAGTTTGTTGCAAAGTTATTATTTCATGGAAAACACTTTCGAGCAAAGTAGCTACACTTTATGTGTACCTAATTTTCATGTTATTATTTTTTATGTAAAGCGAACATACGCACATAATATCGACGTCGTCTTTAATCGTTTTATAACAACCTCGTTTAAACCCTGTGCTGTTTTGCTTACCCCTTGGGCAGCAATTTAAAAAGATACATTTTTATTTCGAGCGAAAAGTAATTTCAAACTCTACCATAAAGAAAGAAGGCTGAAACTTCACATAGTAAACTACCGCAAGTAGCCTGGAAGTTGGTAACAGTAGTAAATACTTTTACAAAATGGCGTTTTTCCTGGAACGATTATTTTGAATTAAACGTTCTTTTAAGACTGCCTTTATACGCAAAGTCGCTTTTAAGTCTGATCTTTTTTAAAAGACTCATTACCTCTGTACTCCGTTTCTTTAAGAGCTTAATAAATTATTAATTAGACGACATTTTGAGAACTCTTCCTCGCAAAAAGCGGAGTTAATGTAATCGAGGAGATGTTTTAGTCCGTGATTCGGCATCGCATTGAATTATGTACAGACGAGAACGACCTTGTCATTTTTAAACGTTTCTTTTAGCTTCTGACTGTACATTGTATCATCATCATCATCAACAGCCTATATACGTCCCACTGCTGGGCACAGGCCTCCCCTCAATCAACCGGAGGGGGTATGGAGCATACTCCACCACGCTGCGCCAAAGCGGGTTGGTGGAGGTGTTTTTACGGCTAATAGCCGGGACCAACGGCTTAACGTGCCCTCCGAAGCACGGAATCATCTTACTTTTTCGGACAATCAGGTGATTCAAGCCTGAAAAGTCCTTACCAAACAAAGGACAGTCTCACAAAGTGATTTCGACAATGTCCCCATCGGGAATCGAACCCGGACCTCCAGATCGTGATCGCTCTAACCACTAGACCACGGAGGTTGTACATTGTATATCCATACTAATATTGCCTATTGTACTTATTTTATTTGTCTTTTGTTTTGTATTTTGTTTTTTTCCTGCTTGTGCAATAAAGTATTATTTGTTATGTTGTTATGTTAAAAAAAAAAGTAAGTTGATTCCGTGCTTCGGAGGGCACGTTAAGCCGTTGGTCCCGGCTATTAGCCGTAAAAACACCTCCACCAACCCGCAGTGGAGCAGCGTGGTGGAGTATGCTCCATACCCTCTCCGGTTGATTGAGAGGAGGCCTGTGCCCAGCAGTGGGACGTATATAGGCTATTTATGTTTATGTTATGTGTATGTTATGTTAATATTATAAATGGGAAAGTGTATGTGTGTGTCTGTTTGTTTGTTTGTCCATCTTTCACGGCAAAACGAAGCGCCGAATTGACGTGTGTTTTTAAGTGGAGATAGTTGAAGTGATGGTGAGTGACTTCTACATTTTGCCTCTTTCTATCCCCCCACTTCCCTGAAATGGGGTGGATGTTTATATGGAGCATTAGGCAATTTTCAAGATAAAAACTTAAAAATTGGTATGCGGAATATTTGTGACTAGCAAAGAAAATCGTGCGTACTTTTTTTGAAATCCAACTACCCTTCAAAGCGGGGTGAGAAGCTAAAATTACATTAGGAAAGGAGAACCGTGTTATGCAAACCACGGGGAAAAGCAGTAATTGAATAAACTGTTTTTACTTTCAAAACAGGGCCAATATGAAAAGCTGGGTGACTTAAAACCTGACTGTTAGACCCAACTCCCAACTTGTAGCGTTTCTAGTCTCTTGTTGTAAATGATCACTTTAGGGATTAGATTACAAGCATTATAAACTTATAATAGGCGTGGAAAAGGGATTGTGTGCTTTCACATAAATCGGACTATTACTATGAGCGTTGGGCTGATCACCATTATCACCGATTGAGAAACTGGTCGGTGAACTGCGGAACGGAAGGCGATTGGGGCTACCACCGTTCTACACGCCCTATCTATGGAGTAATGGCGATTACTCCACCGACAAAAGCGCAGCTTTTAAATAAAGAGAGATATAATGTTATATCTAATACCTTAATAATTCCCATATATATCGGTCGCGTGCACAGTGATCTCGAGTTCTCGCGGCTCGCAAGGTCAAACATGAGTGATGTTGACGGCGCTCGCCTTTGACTCCGAATCGCTCAAAAGTCCGACGGCGACTCGTTAGCATTCATAGTGCGGACTTTAATATTTACGCCTTCAAAAAAGTTTTGAATTAAATTTATTTTTAATTACAAAAAAATAAATTTAATTAAAAACTTCCTGAACAAAATAATGTGCTTTTAATTTATTTTTTTCGTAAACTAAAAAGAAAGCTAACTTAAATCTGTATAAAGGTTTAAAGTTTTAAATCTGTAGGTTTTTTGATGTTAATTAATGTACATTTGCCGCAAATGAAAATAACTACTTGGCTCGAGATTCTGTATAAGTACTTACTTAATCTAATGTTATCATAATGTATGACGCTCTTGTAAGTTAATAAATCATTTTTACGTCTGTACTATTTTTGATTAATTAAATAAACAAACAAAAAGTTACATAAAACAAAAGGTTACATAAAAAAAAATGGCAACCTGACGTCTTAACGTAGTTACTTGCAAAGGTCTTTGACAAGAACGATCATTACTAATTTAAGAGCCACGCTCTTGTCGGTGTAGCATTCTCTATTCTTGTTTATCAAAGGCCAATTCTTTAACTTCCTTATAATAAGACACAACGTTCACCTTCTCTTTAATCTGTTCCATGTAAGTTCTTCTTGCTCTTCCCCTTCCTTTCTTTCTTTGTATCTTCCCTTCTATAACGTTTTTAAAAAAATCCTCATGTCTTTTTATTAACTGTCCAATCATCTTGCCTCTTCTGTCCTCAATGACTCTGAGTATTTGCCTTTTTTCCCTTACTCTCATTAGCACTTAAGATAAGATAAGATATTTATTGTATTTCTGATGGTTATAACTTCCTCATTAGTAATCCTTTCAGTTCAACTTATTCTTTCTATCATCCTCCAACGCCACATTTCAAAGGTCTCGAGTCTCTCTCCCTGTCTTTCAGTGTCAGTGTCTGAGTTTCACATCCATAAACGGCTATACTCCATACGAAAGTTTTGATGCATCGTTACAATACAATACGCCGTTACAATACATCGTGCTCTGATTGCTTTGGCTATTTTAGTCTTGAATATGCACCCCTTGTTATGAAAGGCTTGTTTTGCCTTGTTTTTGGCTTGTTTCTCAAAACATGCATGACGTAACACGCTTAAATATAATATAAGTAAATAGTGTATATACTTCCCACAGCTAGGCACAGGCCTCCACTGCGAGTTGGTGGAGGTATTTAATTTATGGTTAATAGCTGTAACTAACCAACCAATAAAACGGGGGTGCAAAGTAAACCAATTATCAATTTCATCAATTCGGCTTGAACTATGTAACGACATCATAAATCAGCCCAAATTCTTAAAAAAACAATAAAATCTTAAAAAATACTTGAAGTAAGAAAGAAAGAAAAAGAATATTGAAAGAATACCGCGACTATGAGTAAAGCGCGCATCACCCGTTGAGCCGTCGGCCATAATGATTCATTAAGAGCCTCCCCGGGATTACCTTTTTGTAATTGACCGATGATGCGAGAGCCGTATCACTGCTTCTCTTTTACTCGAGGTCTAGAGCTTAAGCGGATAGCGGAGGAAGTATTCAATAAGATAATTAATAAATCAGTCCCGGCTACTATTCATATAATGTAAGTACAGGGTGTTAGTGACATCGTAATGAAAACTTTGAGAGATGATTCAGACCATGATTCTGAGTTGATATCGAGTGGAATTTTCAAAAATATATTAAAAAGAAGACTAAAATTTTCATAAATTTTCCGACAGGAAATTCCACTTGATATCAACTCTTATCGTGGTCTGACTCATGTCCCTCAGTATTTGTTAAGGTGTCACTAACCCATACGTAGTCGTATGGCTACCTGTGTGGTGTGTAAGTGACATCGTAACGAATACTGAGGGCGATGATTCAGCGCATTATTCTGAGTTAATATAAAGTGGAATTTTCCACCGCTAAAGTATAGTATTGAAAATCATTTAAATAATACAAAAAGAAACAAGCATTTTTGTTTATCAACACAGTCTGAATCATGCGTCAAAGTTTTCGTTACGGTGTCACTAACACCTGTATATTTTTTCTTTTTTCATATTTTACGCCACAGAATAAATATTAGCACTTAGCTACTAAATCCGCTTACTTCAACATCTTGCCCCACCGCATTACACGCCTATCGCTCCGTACGTTGACCATGACTGCCCATGACTTTTATAAGCTTTATTATGATGGAAACGGCAAAAATGCTGTCTAACACATCGTCTCTATATTGACAGTGCATGTCCGCTTTCTGTGAACTACGAGTATAGCTCTTGTCCTAAATTGGGTGGGCATCCATCATGCTGGCTTAATAGTTTAATAGTAATCTGCCTTGCTGCTTTCTGTATCAAAATGTTTACTAGGTGAGAAAGAAAAGAAACAATTGTTTATTATATAAGGGCTTATTACACCTATCTCTCCTATAGGCTAGATGCTTCAAGGTCACGGTGGTTGCCATGGTTACTCCCAACCAACTCCATTTCCCGGTCAGTTCGTGTAGTCTAATAGCAAATCGGCGGGTCGTAACCATGGTAACCACGATCACGAGTGAGTTGGTTGGGACCATGGTAACCACCCGTGACCTTGACGCGTCTAGCCTGTCCGACAGGTAGGTGTAATGAGCCCTATAGGGACACCACAGTAACAAATATAAAACAAAACACGGAATAACACATAACTAACGATCAAAATACGTAATAAAAACAACTTACACAAGAGAGTACACATAAACAGACAAAAACTAAACTAAACTTGAGGCAAATTGAAATTGAGTGCATAGACTGATCAACAATGGTGGTGAGAGACCTCAAAGCTCTTCATTTGTGCGGCCAAGTAGTGAATAGCATTTAAGACATATCTACAAAAAAAAAAAAACATACACATAAATTACAGTTTGGCTTTATGTTAACTGTCTATTTATTTGTACTATCTTGTATATGTTGTTTTTATTACGTGTTTTGATCGTAAGTTATGTGTTATTCCGTGTTTTGATTTTTATCTGTTCTGTGGTGTCCTTTTATAACAAATATTTCTTTTTTTCTTACATATCAGAAATCAGAAATCATTTATTCGCTTAGGATAGGTAGGTACAGAGTCACAATATGGTACAAAGCAGTGTTACAGCATCTCTATTCTGCTAATTATTATTAGCATGCAAATGTCGAAAATTAAAAAAATCTCTAATACTATAAAAACGATTAGTAATTAGCCATTCGCGCATACATAACCTCACGACTACATCCCAATTGGGGTAGTGAGAGGTACATCCATCGCAAGATGAAGTAGGTACCCACACCTCATCGAACTTTCTGTTAGACCCACGTGACAGACAATAATAGACATATCGCCGTATCGCCGTCTATAATGGTCGAGCTAACTATGTTAATTAAAAGTGTACTTAAAATAAATTAATAACACATTAGAGCATGTCCGGTACCCGGTCTGACTACCCCAATGGGCATATAGTCGTGAGCTTATATTTATGTTATGATATTTTTTTAAATTACTAAGTATATCGCTGCTGTTATGTAGATTAATGCTGTTAAGGATGCTCTAGCAACTTTAAAAATGTATTTAAATGCGAGGAAAGTGTAACTCCGTAACATACTCCAGCTCCACTGTGGGTTTTAAAATATTTCCATAGCTCCACAGATACGTCCCACAATTATTTTCACTTCACACGAATCCGGAACGTAACATTTCCATTAAACTCGTGGAAAGTCTAAATTGAAACATCAAATACGTTTAATACTTACAACGTAATGCTTTTAATTTTACAATCTGTGTAGAGACATGATAAGCTAGGTTTTGTTTGGAAATGGATGACTTTTTTGTTGATTTTATTTTTGTTTTGGTTAAAGATAAAATTTTAGGAAAATTGGACTTTGAAGCAGATATAGGTACCTTTATTTGCTACAACACGGGCATACAAAAGTCAAGGCCATACAATTTTAGATGTATAGATAGATAGATACCTATATCAGAGCTACAAGCGCTTGTGTTTTAAGATTTATTTTTTTTGACGTGACTTATTGTAGATTTGCCGCAGATGGCATTAACTACTTGACCGGACAAATGGGGAGCGCTGAAGGCTTCTCACCCGGTACAACGTTTAAGACATCAGGCCTGAGGGTGCCCAGTTGGGCGCGAACCTCGGCTCAGGGCGTCGTCTGAGGGGAAAATTATTTGAAAGAATTAATCGACCCTAGCGGGTCGATAGCGATAAGCGCTGAATGAGGGAAATCGTCGACCACGCCGGCGGGGTCGGTATCGGGGACCTGAAGTGTTTGGCGTCGCGAGCTGATTGGCTGCCTCTATGGCTAGAGTAATCGGGTCGTCGGGATCGTATATTACGTCCTTCGGACGCCGATACTTTTCAGTACCGTCCCTAAGCTGTGTTTTAAGAGCTTACTGACAGATACGGTTACAGGCTGCATCCAAATTTATTTAAATCTGGAGCCGTGGCAGCCCAGTTGGTAGAACGTTTGACTCTGAAGTTGAGGTCGCAGGTTCGAACCCAGCATACGCCTAAACCAATGATTTCGAATTTGTGTTCGAACTCACGTTTGGATCATAAGTTAAACTTTTTTTACACCATAAACAAAACAGTTACAGAACAAAAATATCAAACAAAACAAAAATTAAATTAAATAAAACTAAAACAAATGAACAAAACCCGAAATAAAATATTTTTGTCACGTGCTCAGCGGTGAAGAAAAAAACATCGTGTGGAAACCCACATAGGTACCCAAGCAATGCATTTCGGAGGTATGCGATGTGACCTAACCTATACTGGGCTGGTTTACCCTTCGCGGGTTGGAAGGTCAGACAGGCAGTCGCTTCTGTAAATAAATCAGTGCATAATTAACACTGACATACCTCTGGCTTGCTTGTTAATTTAAAAGGTAACGAAAATGGTAGAAGCTATATCTTTTCAAAAGCGCTTTGTCAAATAATATTCTTGTATGTACAGTCATGAGCAATATAATGTACCCACTTTAGGACTGTGTCGCACTAACATATTTGACATTTAGTGAGACTTACAGTTCAATTTGTCAAAAAAAGTTAATGTGACATGGTACCAAAGTGTATACATATTAATTAATGCTCGTGACCGTATTACAATACTTTTTTTGGTGTCATTATACGATACTAAATTATCATCAGTTGTTGTGTTTTTTTTTGTAATTTTTTGGGGCAAATATCATTATAACGATATACCTACTTAGCTATAGTACCTTAGTAGTTGTTACAAAGTAACGGTATATAACTAGTTTATTTTTTCCCAGGAAAAATATTCAAATTGAAGTTTATAATAATATCGAAATAAATTGTTCAAATTGAGCCCTAAACCGAACTATAATATTAAATAAACCAGTTTCAATACCTTTACTGTAGATTAGTTTGCCGGTAGCCAACTGTGGCAAGGAAATGCGCGGAGCGATAAAATATACAATAAACGCCTATTTCCGACGGGTCTCAGCCGTCTATGGAATCTATCTGCTTCAGTCTTGACAAACTTGTATAAAAAAAAATTAAGTAAGCGATTAGCTATGGCGGCTCAATAATAACCCTGACATCAGGGTTGATAGGGTTGGTAATCCACCTCACAATTCACACGATAGAAGAGAAGAGTAAGGGATTAGTGAAGAACAAGGGAGAGATTAAAGCAAGAATGCGGTTGGGCATTTCGTTTGTTTTTTTCCTAGGAAAACGTCAGTTTAAACGTGGATAGTGTCCAAACTTTTACTGGGCACCCTCAGACCTGTTGTCTTAAATTTTGTACCGGGTGAGAGCCCTCAGTGCTCCCCATTTGTCCGGCCAAGTAGTTAATGCCATCTGCAGCAAACCTACAATAAGTCTCTTAAAAAAAATGTCCAAATTTTTGTTTTCATTTCACTTTTTGTTTATGTTTAAATTGTAATCCTCATAAGAAACGTGGTCACTTCCAACACGAGCATACTGAATTGGTTACTGGTAGGTCTACAATTTTGATATTGTAAAATAGTGGAGAAAAATGAATTTATTTTATAATTTATTATAATGTAGATATTTATAACAAAAATCACATCTGAATGTGAATGAAGATGACGATAATTATGTGACTTTGTCCAAGATGGATTAGATCTGTGTTGTTCATAAGCACTGCAAACTGATACGTATAATTACCATTTATGAAACAGGCGTTTCTACAACGCCGGTTTCAAAACCACACCTCAAGCTCCCTTAAAGGTAATAAAAAGCCACTTAACTTAAGAATCGATGATTATATCGCGAAACGAAGCGGAGATCCTCGCAAATGACAGAACGGTGACTTCATTCCGTATAAAAAGGGGCTTAAAGCGACATTTATTGCATATGATTATGTTTACAATTCGAAGAAAGATTATACCTAACGAGATTGTTTTAATTTGTTTGGATTTTGGACAGCCTCGGTAGTCTAGTGGTTAGAGCGTTGGGCTCACAATCTGGAGGTCCGCGTTTGATTTCCAATGCGAACATCTTTGACTAGGACATTACAGGATAAATCACCAGGTTTTTCGAAAAATTACTTGCGTTAAGCCGTAGACCCGGGCTGCTTACTAGCCCACAAAACACAAACCCGCATTGAGATAGCGTGGTGGAATATGCTCCCTAACCCCTCAGGTTGATTGAGGGGAAGCTTGTGCCCAGCAGTGGCGCGTATATTATAGGGACGTTTTTATATTTTGTGTATATTCTCAATCGTCACTCATTTATACGTTTACACATATATTATATAATAGACTATCTTTTCGGGCCGTAATAGGTATGGTAACATGTCACCGAATTGGATACGATTCGCAAATCCATCTTAGAACGAATGATATCTGCAGTTCGATTTCTTTTCCCGTTCAGAATACGTAAATAGTATGTTTTATTTATATGTATATTTCGATTATAATTGATACAATCTTGTTATTACATTATGTATAAACTAAAACAACAACAACACACACAACACAACAACAACAACAACATAACAACACAACAACACATGTGTGTGTGTATTTATTTTAGTCTACACAACATTATGTGTAGACTAAAATAAATACTCATTAGATTAAGGGTAAAGTAAATTGTTTGATAATTATCACTTCACTTCCTTTTGTAGCTGATTTTGGACAGTACTCACAACTTTGTTTCGTTTATTGCGGCGCTAAGTTGTCATTTAATTTAATTAAGTCTTCTTTATCCTGTGGGGTGTAAAGTGGAATACCAGCCTTATCAACATTGGTGTCAGTGTTATGATTGAGCCGCCAAAAGCCCCTGTCATGGCTCATGTACCGATTACTCACTTACATCAGTAAATAGTAACCGGCACCAACGGCTTAACGTGTCTTCCAAAGCACGGATCATCTTACTTTCGGACAACCAGGTAAAAAAAGTAAAGTAAAAAGTAAAAGTAAAAATTCTTTATTTGCGTTGTAACAGTATAGTAGAAGTACAATAATAAGATACAACATGTTCACGGTAGTACTACAGGCATACCATCGGACGGCCGACCACGGCCCCCATTCGCACTAGGATCTAACCTGTATTGCGGAAGCAGAAGCGCGACAGGCTACCAATACGTATTCCCGTATGTAACGTGACAAGGCATAATATCTCACTATGTTACTAGATTTGCAAACATATTCCCATGTTCCCATGGTGATCAGCATGTAATTTCCTAACCAAACTAGGGTTCACAAAGTGATTTTTGTGATATGTCCCAACCGGGATTCGAACCCGGAGCCTCCGGATCGTGAGTCCAACGCTCAACCACTGGACCACAGAGGCCGATTAAGTCTTCCGAAAACTTGACAACGCACTTAACTTTATAAGAAATAAAATTCCAATATGACAGTAAAGTCTAATTATTCTGTAACACGGGTAACGCTATGTGCAGACATGACCATAAAATCGCATTCGAATATTCTTGCGTGTAAGCTTCACTAATTGAGACGTTCGTCTTAAAGTACATACATGATTAGCCTCACATAAATTCTTCACTAAATGCGTTTGGTTGGTCGCGGCGATTATGCATTAGTCACGCATGCGACACGCTGCGTTTGAACAGCGTGTGTGTAAACACCTCAATAATAAAATTGATTGTTTATTTGATGTTATTGTAAGGGACAAAGTAACCAAAGCGTATCATCGGATCGGCTTATGTACTTTTTAAAGCGTGTATTTATAGTATAAGTAGTAACATGTAACAGCCTCCGTGGTCTAGTGGTTAGAGCGTTAGGCTCACGATCTAGAGGTCTGGGTTCGATTCCCGATGGGGACATTGTCGAAATCACTTTGTGAGACTGTCCTTTGTTTGGTAAGGATTTTTCCGGCTTGAATCACCTGATTGTCCGAAAAAGTAAGATGATTCCGTGCTTCGGAGGGCACGTTAAGCCGTTGGTCCCGGCTATTAGCCGTAAACACACCTCCCCCAACCCGCAGTGAAGCAGTGAGGCCTGTGCCCAGCAGTGGAACGTATATAGGCAGTTTATGAGTAACATGTAGATTATCAGAATATTGGTGCTGAATCCAGTACACATCGTCTAATTTTAAGTTATACCTGTAATTTTTTAATGCACCGATAAGACATTAAATAAGCCGTCTACCCCAAGCCATAAAAAAAAACGTTCAATTAACGTGCGCCATTGCGTATCTTTTGAAGAATTCAAACGCTTTCTTAGACCTAATAATCTCGTCTAGAATACATTATGTAAAAATGAAACTTCCGAGAAACTGTATAAGGCTTACAATAGGCTTACTTACAATGCAAGGAATATAAACAATATTGCTATTCAAAATTCTAGATTAAGTAAATAAAATTCGTCTTTTTGGGCTTATCTATACGTTTTTATAATAAAACATCAGAAAAGTAATATAATAATATTGATTTGTCAGAAAATCAATTTAAAGCTCATGTTAAACTTACTTTATGTAAAAAAGCTTATTAAAAGATTAATGATTACCTAAATAATAAAAATAATAAAATAATAAAAATGTTTATTTCTCCACTTAAAACACAAAACAAAACAAAAAAATTTCTTAGTTGGCTAACATTGTGATACAAGTGTATTTTAAGGGAGCTGGTGCTTGTAAAAGGATTTCCCTTGTACTACAGGTCACCAGGCCCCAACCCTTGGTAATTATTTAATATATTCTAATGTATTACTAAGTAGCTACAAATATTAGAGAAATGTATAATTATATAATCCAAAAAATATATCTATATTTTTAATAAAAAAAAAACAGAAATAAAGGAAGAAATTAAATAAGGGAAAAACTGACAGGAACCTTCGAGATACGCAAGTATGTGTGTGTGTGTGTGTGTGTGTGTGTGTGTGTGTGTGTGTGTGTGTGTGTGTGTGTGTGTTCTTTTGGGCTATAATTGCTGGTACCCAACAGATAGCCGTCACCCGCCATCCACTTCTAGAACAGGCAAAGACAAGTTAATGGAAAATTAACTAACGCAGGGGATGAAGCAACGCTTCGGTGGTATCATAATTGTAACTTTGAAGCCAGATAGTCACCCTCCTTTTGCACTCGTATCTGTTTAACCCATATATTTCCAGCTCACGGTGGAGTTTGTTGTACAAAAAGGGTCCCAGGAAGCAATAAAATCTACGACTAAAAGCGGTCCCAAATAGATTATGGGGAGCAACCAAACAGTTACGCCTATTCGCAATAGAACAATCATAGGGTGTACGTGAATGTTGCATTATAATTGTCCAGAGAACGAACAGTTGCCTGACGGTGAGTAACTGACAATAGACGTAGAGATCAGCAGTGGGAAACAGACGCGGTTTGAAACAGGCAACTTTAAGAATTGCCCTCTGTGCACGCTCGACACGAAGAAAATTAGACTTTGCAGCCCCGCCCCAAGTGGAAATGCAATACGATAAGACGCTTTGGGCTAAACATAAATACACCATTTTCAAGACATGAGGGTCTGATACGTGTCGGAGACATTTAAAGATATAAATAAGTTTTCTTATGCGCGATGAAAGCAAGCCAATGTATTGGCTAAAATTAAGATTGGAGTCCAGTAACAAACCTAGATATTTGATTGTCTTAGTGGTATTCAAAAAAGGAACTGTTGACTGAGACGCTTGATTAGGAATAACAGTAATATTGAGCAATGGGTTTTGGGGCATAGTGCGGTTACTGATTCCGAAAGGTAAAACTTTAGTTTTTTCCACATTAAGAGTGAGGAGGTTGTTCCTAAGCCACTCGCTTACAGTATCAAAGCCCACCTGTGCATATCTATATACCTCATCCCAATCCTCACCAGTGAAAATCAGCGCTGTGTCATCAGCATATGAGAAAATCGAGCAGTTCGGAAGCTGCAAATTGCAGAGTCCATCAATATACACCAAGAACAGAGTAGGCCCAAGTATACTCCCTTGTGGGACCCCGCAAGTAATTGGCTGATAATCGCTCGTGTAAGCACCGACCTTGACACACTGTAATCTACCCGAGAGGTAGCTCTCAAAAATTCCCAACTGTGATCCTCTCAATCCCAATGATTGGAGCCTGCATATAAGTCGGGGTATCGAAACCGTATCAAAGGCTTTGGCCAAGTCAAGGAATATGCCGAGACATTTAACGCGCTTATCCAAATTTACAACAACGTGGTTGACCAATTCGTGGACAGCATCTGAAGTGGATCTACCTTTTCGAAATCCAAACTGGTTATCTGATAATAAGTGAAACTTTTCTAAATAATTAACAAGTCTGCTGTTAAGGATCCTCTCCAGTATTTTTGACAAAGCCGGCAGTACTGAGATAGGCCTATAGTTATTGATGCGGTTCCGATCCCCCGCCTTGTGAATTGGGTGTACAACTGCTCTCTTGAATTTATCAGGAAAAACTCCAGTAGTGATGCTTAGATTGCAAATGTACACAAGTGGAGGAATAATAACATTTTTATATCGTTTTACGATGCTTCCTGAAATATCATCCCATCCTGTGGCACAATCGGCTTTCAGGGAATTGATTAACCGTTCAATTTCTCGTTCATCCGTCTCCAGCAACACAAAAGATTCACCATTCAATCTCTGTGTCGGGACGCAAATGGAACTAGAATTTTGTCCAGTATTGTTTGCCAAATTAAAGCCCACATTCACAAAGAAATCGTTAACTAAATCAAGTGAGGCTTGTGGTGTACTATCCAACGTCAAAAGATTGTCAGCAGTCGTCTTAGACTTTATAGTGTTTGTTACCCTACCTATTGCCTCCCACAGAAGCTTACTATCACCACCAGCCCTATTCAATTCTTCCCTCTCAAAGTCTCTTTTTGCCTTCTTTAAGCGGGCATTACAATAATTACGATACCTCTTATATGAAACCTTGAGTATTTCGTCATTTGGATGCTTCTTAAGTTTTTTGTGTAAATTGTCCCTATGTCGCATGCATCTTAATAAACCGCCAGTAATCCAGGGTTTAAGTGTTCTTTGCCTGTGTGATACATAAAAAGTCTTCGTGGAGTTTTTGATAGCCAAACGAATAGGATCAATCAAATTTTCGGCTGCAATATTAACGTCAACGGAAGTATATACTGTATCGAGATTAATGTCATTAATGAGTACATCAAGCATAGCGAAATCTATTTTACTGGATTTACGACATAAAAGTTTACTTCTGATCTCCAAGGAAACCATGAGAGCGCAATGGTCTGTTATTGTTGTGTTCATAACTAGGGTTGTAGCTGATAAAGAAGTTCTTAAAATTGAATGATCAATGCAAGTACCGCTATCTTTACGGGTAATGTAAAAGTGACCAGGGTAAAAACCGTGATGTGATATAAGGTCTTGATAGTCTAAGGAGTCAGTATTACTGTTACTTGGTGTAATGTCAACGTTCATATCTCCAACAACTACAACCGTTTCAAAAGCTGACAATCCAGTCAGAACAACGCCAAGAGACTCCAGAAAGTTATCTATGCAAACAAAAGCGGGTGGTCTGTAAATAGCTACAATGGCTACTTGTGTGTCAAATTTAATTACAAGACAGTTAAATTCAGATACAGACGGTTCCTCAACACTAACATTGGTATAGGCGTTATTAACATAAACCACTAGTCCATCATTTTGATTATAGAATACTGAAGATCTATGGGCATTATAGCCAAGGAGGGCAGGGACTACCGAGTGATTTGTCAGCCAACATTCGGATAGAACTATAACATCACAATGAACACATACTCTTTGGAGCAGAGTCAGGAAACTCGACATGTTAGCATTTAGGCTTCGAATATTTTGAGAAATTACATTAATCTGTTTGGAACCTGAAGTAATTAGTTTTGCACAATCTTCGGGCATACACACGTAGGAATTATAAATAGAAGTATTATCAATATTATTAATTAAACTATTTATGCAAGTCATTTCTAAAAAGGAAAAATAAATGAAACAGTTCATACACGGAATCAATAAAACAAACTTCTTGCGAACCAGATCCACAACACAGATTACCGGCCTGAGGCATCATCATAGAGTGGCAATGGATAATAATGCAGGGGAATTGTGGTACCGGGTGGCAACATAATTTCTGAAAGTATGACGTGAATGAAAGTGTGCATAGATGTGTAATGTAGCGTAAATGAATCTTTAAGATTATGACATATTTATTTAGATGTAATAGATGTTTTCGAAGGTACTGCTTCATAGCGTATATAACACAGCAAGCAAGTATCAAGGAGCAAACATATAAAACGATTTCATCTTCAAGTCATTTGTTAGGAGTCGACGGCAAATCCTTTTCAGATAGGATTTTAATTGCAGGTGAGCCTTCTTTTTGGCGAAGAAAGACTGTACCATTTTGCGTCCAACAAAAACTGTAGTTATTTGATTTCGCGAAGTCTCTTGCAAGATGATGTAATTTCTTCGCTTGATAGGTAAGATACTCTGACATGTATACGGCCTCTGCTACTCCTTCCTTTCCAATTAGAGCCGTATTGAATTTCCTGTCTTTGTTTTTTCTATTATATGCTCTAAATCCCTGTAATATCTCCTCTCTCTTTTTCGCTGTAGTAAAATCCACGATAATAGTCTTGTCATTTTCCTTTTTTGTATAAATTCGATATGCGTCCTTAATGTCCTCGTTCTCGAGATTGACAGTCAGGACTGATGAGATTTTTTTGACTGTATCACTCAAGGTTTGCCTTGTTTCTGTCTTTATCAATTTGGGGACATTACGTATTTCCAAACAGGTAGATCGGGATTTTCGCTCTAATGCTTCAATCTTATTTTCAAGAGTCATAACATAGTTCTGATTCTGCTTTCTATCCCTTTCCAAAATATCTACGATACCACGCAATTCCTCATATTTATCGCTAAGAAAATCCAAGGACTTTACAATTTCGTCATTTTGGGACTTTATGTCATTCACCGAGACCTGCAAAGCGGATAGTTTTTTGTCCTGTTCCTTCCTGAATGCCGAAAACATTTCTTTCATTTCATGAATAAAATCATCCATACTCATGCTCTTGCCCTTATTTGTCTCTAGAGATTGTTTCTTACGAAGTGTGACATTCTCCATATGAGGAACAGGTGGAACCACGGTTGCCTTTTGGGTCAAACTATCTGCCACTCCGCCGCCAACGGCAGTCAGAGAAGTTGACGTTTTATCATTATTAGATGTTTTTGGCGGTGAACGTTTTACGAACATTTTGACTAGGTATGCAAATGTATGGGGAGTACCAGGCTCTCAGCAAAATACTCTGAATGACGTTTATTAGTGGATCTAATAGATTGGACGCATCCGAAGGCAAACCGCCAACTTTGTACTTGACGACCAGTTAAGTGTGAGCTAAGCCAAAACGCATGGATCAGACAAATTGGCCGGGTCGCGACACTCGCATACAAAACCACTTTCCGTCCAGTCTACGCAGACCTCTCCGTTGATTGATAACTGGTTTGGTTACTCACGGCTTGCATGCAGCGGCGCCGCACGATCGAGTAGGTATTACGCTACACAGTGCGCAGCTCCTCCGCGTTATGTGCTCCTATTTTATGCACACAATTTAAACTTGCAAAAATGCACAACTTTTGCACTATCCAAGTAAAATCAACACCAGCAACACGTCTGTTCGAGTCAGAATCCAAGGGGGAAGGAAAAAAATGTCAAAAAAATGTAAATGATAAAAATGTCTGGTTTTAAATGTGTTCCTCAAGTTATTAAATAACTTGTAATGTAGGTTGATTTAAAAGATGTGTTCCTGTTGTAGTTTCTTGTCATTTCTACTCCTCAGCCATAACGCATTGCGAAACAAATTACTTAGATTCAAAAATGTTACATTGACATTTATCCATGATTATTATACCCTCCGTTAACCGTTTTCTGATTTGATTCTGACGGACCGATTTCTGATACCCGTTCCAGAGCACCCTAGAGCCAGAAGACAAGAAACACCGTACTTTCCCTTACTCGGTATTTTATTATTAAGGCAACTGCAATTTAGTTTACACCTCATAGTTCTACAAAAAAATAGGCAATTAATAAAAGTACTTAAACTCTGAAAAGCTCATATGTGCAGGTCTCGAGTCATGTAATTTACAAGTATTTTTTCTTTTTTTTTTTAATGTAGAGTTTGAAGTGTTTCATTACTAAGCAAATGAGGGATAAAAGCATACGGTGTATTATTTACAGCCATCGTATCACCGATACAGACAGCGTTTGCTACTTTACTTAATTAGCTTATCTATGTAGACAATATAAATTATATATATTTAAGTGTGTCACAACGCTATTAACAGCGCTGATATCTTAGTAATAAAAAACGATTTATGTGTTAGATATCTTTTTTGAAACAGCCAGGTGTTTTGTGGCTGGATGCAATTCTTGTTGATTCCCAAATTTAATGTCATTATAGTCGCTGTGGTTAGGTGGTTCACCGACTTGCTTCTGTTGCCGGCTCGATCCCCGGTACCGGACAAAAATTAAAAAAAATTACTGATTGCATTTTTGGGAAAATACGATCAGTTACGAAAATTTAAACAAAATTTAAAAATTACAACAGAAATACGCCGTGAAACGTCCGCCTGGAAAATTCAACCGAAAACTACCAACGAAAGATTTGAACCATCCAAGAATAGTGAAAAGTTCGCCCGCAAAATTCAATATTTGACACGACCATCAACGACGTCTGCCCTCACGCGTCTGCCGTGTTCCGGTTGCTCACTCGGGTATCTGCCCCCCCTCCGCGCCTCGCTACCGCTATCGCCGCCCCACAAACGCCGCCGCGGCCGCGACGTTTCTTGGTTGCCACTACCGCGAGCTATAAATTTCAAACCTCTAACTCGCTTCCCGTTCCCAGGGAAATTTTTAACTTTGCATTCACTAAGGTATATAATATATGCATGTCAAATTTCAAGCATCTAACTTATGCAGTTTACATTTTTTCATACAATTTTTTTTACCCGCCACTTCCCATTTTTCTAAATACAGCCATAACTAAAATTTATATTTACTAAGGTATGCATGCATGCTTTTATTCGTAGCATGCATGCTAGATTGAAAACATCTATCTTACGCGGTTTAGATTTTATCATACAAATATTTTTTCCCGCTAACTCCCGTTTCCGTGGGAATTATGCAATATCCAGTTGCAACTAAGCTTTAAGTTAACTATGGTACCTGCATGCTAAATTTCAAGCGTCTAACTTAAGCGGTTTAGAATTTTTATACAAAAGGGGTTTTCCCGTTAATTCCTGTTGCCGTGGGAATTTCGAGAATTCCTTTCTTAGTGCACCTCTACGGTACCTAAGCTACGTCCCTTCCTAATTTCAAGTGCCTACGTTTAGCCGTTTAGGCTGTGCGTTGATATGTCAGTCATTCAGTCAGTCAGTTTCTCCTTTTATATATTTAGATATTTCCGTCATACATGATTTCTATGTAACTTTAACCATTAAAGCTGCTCACGCGACGGAAGCTTAAAAAATGGAGTAACTTCTCCCGTTTTCCCAAAATTTCCCTATACTACTCTGCTCCTATTAATTGTAGCGTGATGAAAAGTATACTATAACCTGCCCAGGAGTATGAAGAATAATTGTACCAAGTTTCATTAAAATCCGTCCAGTAGTTTTTGTTTCTATAAGGAACATACAGACAGACAGACAGACAAAAATTTTACTGATTGCATTTTTGGCATCGGTATCGATCACTAATCACCCCCTGATAGTTATTTTGAAAATATATTTAATGTACAGAATTGACCTCTCTACAGATTTATTATAAGTATAGATAATTTCAGTGCATACTAAGTATTTTTTAAAAGTGATTTGAGAATACCTCCAGCGCTCCCCTTTGTCCGGCCATGTAGTTAATGCCATCTGCGGCAAATCTACAATAAGTCACGTCTAAAAAAAATGTGAATACTTACCTACCGTAAGTTTGAAATCCACACTCTTTCAATATATTATTTGTTATATCTTCTGAATTCAAATTTTATATTTGAAAAAACCTAATAGTATTATTTAATGAGCCTGCAAACGTGAAACGTCGAATAACCATCATTTTATTGGTGATTAAATGGAATCTATTCATAACGCTTACTTCGTACGTAGTCTTTCTTTGATTTTATCGACGTCAATATTAAAATAAATGTATCGTAAAATTTTATTACCCGACCGATTTGAGAAACATCAGTGTACCGGTATTTTATAGTATACGCGTTTAGTTTAGGTTCTGTGAGGATTATTTGATTGAGTTTTGACAAAGATGGCCGTTGGTCAAAGCTCTCTCAAATTCTTCATGTCAGACCAATTTAAATTTACTGCTGTGTGCCAAGCTCTTTTGGTACATCTCGCCCCAATGTTACGGTACATTTTTATTACGCGAACCGCACGAATAACATTGCCGACGGGGTATTATAAAAATATACGACCGAGTTGTTTGATAACATTGATCGTTGGACCTTTTGTACCTGGCAATACTCATATAATTTTAATGCTCTTATTAGTTTAGCTTTCAAAACACGTAAACAGGGGCTAAATGGTTTATTGCGGATATAAAATACCAAATTACATATTCTTTGTTGTTATTGCACGCCGGGTGATTATGATCCATATTGCTCTTGATTTTCGGGTTAAAATAAATTGGATTGTTTGTTTCGTTGAAATTGTGTATTACATAAAAATACTTTCAAATACTCACAGTCCTTCTATTTTCCATGTCCATCAATTCTTAGATTTATCGTTTATCAAAATTTGAATTTAGAACTAAGAGCTTTATTGTTGTTTTATTTTGATTCTCGCATGAACATAAGAACAATAAAGTACGTAAATTCAAATTCTAAATTCAAATTTTGATACACGATAAATCTAATAATTGATGGACATGGAATGGCATTCGTTTGTATTCGGAAATTTGATGTTTGTCCAGCCAGTCTAGTCCAAAATAGAAGCATCTTCAATACGTATTGCGACTGCCAGATAAGATTTTTTGAGGACTTAAATATTAAAAATCGACCTTATTGGTGCTAATTCCTTTCAACACCATCTAATTTTATTGTAAGTTATATCTCTCATTTTCTTATCCGCAGAAAAGGAAAGGGACAGGTAATCGACAAGCATAAAATTTATGGAACACACGTCAATTTTAAGCACAGATCTAAAACAACCGTCTAAAAATTTTATGTTGGCCAATAACCCGCCAGAATTATGTTGACAGCACACGTCAAACGGTTTGCATACAAGCGAGGATACCTTTTTGATTCGCACGGGTTATTCATTCATTTACTCATTCTTCCTAAAATTAAGAGCTGTCAATCATCCGTCCCTTTCCTTTTCGGAGGATAAGAAAATGACAGGTATAACTTAAAGTAAAATTAGAAGGTGTCTGCAGGAATCAGAATAGTGATGATATAACCTTTGTCTTTTAGCAGAAAACTATAGATTTTTTTTTATGCATCCACAAACATACCGACGGAACTGAATTGAAATCCTTGCAGAGTTTTTCCACGGAGCTGCAGAAACCCCGACGAATATTATGAAAACGGATAGCTTCTGAATCTGAAAGTCCATGGAAACTGGACCAGGCTGATCCCTTAATCCCTTTATTTCTCGCACAATTAAACTCGTGATTTATCGCAAATCGAATGTGAACATTGTCTTTTAGTTTTCGCGTCTGTTTTAGATATATCTAGCGAATGTAATTTATTTTGTTCTTCTAAAGGGATTTCGTTTCTTTATTATTACTATTGTTAGAAACAATTCTAATGGAAGTCTGTCTTTCTTGCTCAATATCTTTTTACTTACAAAATCTTCTATTTACAATATGTTGTTCTTACATTCTTGAGATAGGTATTTTTTTCCATTGTAGTCAATCCTTTATATTCACATATCTTTAAATAGAAAGCATTTGACGACAGAAATAATACATTTCTATTATCACGTTGGTCTAACAGAAAGCTCGGTGAAGTGTGCGTACTTAGTCCATATTGCGATGGATGTATCTCTGATTACACCAATTAGGATATAGTCGTGACCTTATGTATGGAATACATTTCTAAATTATGAAAGTTTCAGTACCATATTATTTTCATTAGCAGACATATAGAAACTAATACTCTTCTAGCTCATCTTACCTAAAGTATTCAAAAACATATCAATTTAGTTGCAGATACCTCGACTTTTTTCTATAACAACTATTTTTACTAGAAATATATATTATTATAAGCAACTCAATAATAAATAAGTAACAAACATACATAACATAACATAAATAGCCTATAGGTACGTGCTATTCCTGGGCACACGTCTCCCCTAAATCAACCGGAGTTGAGCGTGGAGCGTACTCCACCACGCTGCTCCAGTGCGGGTAGTGGAGTAGTTTTCGTCTAGTAGCTCGGGGCCAACGGCTTAACGTGCCTTCCGAAGCACGGTATCACCTTACTTTTTCGGACTATAAGGTTTTTCGGCCTGCAATGTCCCTGCTAAACAAATGACAGTCTCACAAAGTGATTTTAAATTAAATTTAAACTGATCCGATTTTCTAACCTCAAACATCGTACAATATTCTACCAATAAAATTAAAAAAGTCTTAATCGAATGAGCTTGGCTCCCAAGGGACGATTAAGCAGATACATACAGCACAAGCCCTGTAGAGGCCGATTTTATTTTGAATGACAGCATCAATTAGAACTTGACACGACGGTATATCGTTACAAAGGGGCCGATCTCTAAGCTTACTAGTAATGGACTATTAATATTAAAAGAAGTATTTTTATAAGAGAAAGTGACGTTAAGTTTAAATTGAGAAGGTTTTTTTTAAATTAAGTAATTACTTATTACTTTCTACTCAGATTTTTTGTTTCTATAAAACTTACAAAGAGAAAAGTAAATCGAAAAGTCTGATTCGGACGGGAGTTGCACCCGATATTGTCAAATTCGACTTTATTTTTCTCTTTCTATTGAAGAGTCTTATATTATTAAAACATTCGTGTATTTTCTTTTTTAATACTTTTGTTCTGGGATGCAGTAAAGGTCGTTACTGCACTTACCATAAGGTTTTTATAAACGAAGCTTTACTAATTACAGTTTGTACCTGCTTGTGAACCATCGATTGAAGATCACAACTTTGGAATTCTAATTGCTTGTAGATCAGATGGCGCCAGTGTACTGGTTTACATATCAAGGTATTTCGAAGATGATCTTGCGTGTTCAGAATACTTGAAATGAATATAAATAATGTAGTTAAGGTACATACCATCGTTTAAAATTTAAGGACCTTAAAAATCCTCCCTAAAGGTATTAATTAGCTTTATAGTTGCCTCTAAAACTATACAGCCATGAGCCATGTCATAGACCTTTGCCGGCTCAAAAATAACCCTGACACCAAGGTTGATGAGATTGGTAATTCACCTCACAACCCACACAATAGAAGAAGAAGTACTAATTTAAACCAAGATTTGGAGGCGGTTTAGGTAAACAAGCTGTTAAGGTTACTAACATTGTTTTTAACAGCTTCTGTGGTCTAGTGGTTAGAGCGTTAGGCTCATGATCTGGAGGCACATGTTCGATCTCCTGATGGGGACATTGTCGAAATCACTTTGCGAGACTGTCAATTTTAAAAAAGTACAAACAAAAAGCGAACAAAATAATAAATAACCTAAAACACGAAATGCGTTAAAAGATCTTGTTATAACGAAACAAAAAAAAGAAACGAAAAAGAATTAAAATCATACATCACGCGTTCAGCAGGTGTTAATACCACATTGGCTTACAATATTTTAGACCTTACGGTCAATAATTGACTTGTCTAGCTACTAGCACTATTATTACCGTTTACTATAAGCTGTATAACATTGATGGGCCAGTTCTGTATACAGCCGTAAACACAGACATCATGCGGTTACCAAGCTCCAGTTTGCAGACATAACGGATAGGCTGTAAAACGCTTAATTTAGTGCCAACAGCTGATTATATACTAAACAAGATATAAAAGACATAAATAACTCATTATGGTTACAAAGACAACGTTGCGAAACAGCTAAAAGCTTTCAAATTACTTTTTTATGGTTTCATTATCGAATAGAGGTGTGACTAAATGGCAAAGACAGAAATACTGACGAATTAATATTTATAGTATATTTATCGATATTAGAATGTAAACAGGTGTAATTTTTGACTTACCTAACTAAAGTTTTAATTGCTTCAAACAGTATCCCAAAGAAACCTTATGAAGTCAATAAAAGGAAATCAGCATCAACTTCATAACAGTAATTAAGAAAGGGAACCAATTTAATTAATTTATGCCATCAACATCCCAATTATGGCGACCGCACCATTTTATAAAACAATGGCAACAAAACAATGCGGTATATAAATCAAAATCATACATTGCGTGCTATATGTCGTCACGCAATGAAAGTGAAAATATTTTATTTGCTACGCAGGAAATTCCTTGAAATATGTTGGCACTGAAAGTTGCAGAGGTGAGCCACAGTGCCGCGGGCGTTCAAACATTGCACGCTAAATTGACAAATGTACACCGGCGGTTTTTTTTTTTTGGTAGAATGAAATAGATTTTGATAATTATTAAATTCTTTACACACATAACATGAGCTCATGACTATTTGCCGATTGATGTAGCCAGAGGTATGTCCATCGCAAGATTCACATGAAAATATGGTCTCTAGAGTTTTAAAATAGCTGAGTCTGATTTGATTAGAAAAGTTATTGCTCCAGCGACGAGTACCTTTATAAGACGATCCATTTCATTCACCAAATCACAATCAATTTAGATGTGGGCTGAATATAGATGAAATTATACATTATGTTAAGAACAGTTTTTTCACAGAACAGTAGAACCAAGCGTTTTTTATAAAGAGTACGTATAAAAAACGCTTGGTTCTACTTATTTTTCTAGCAGTTCTATCATATACGTACATGATTTTGTCTTAGTCCATATTGCATCATTGCCCTATTGCTCGCACACCCGCGCGTTTCAATCGCCGGTCTGTCCCCGAAAACCGCAAGTGGGCCAAACTCTAGAACAGATTAAAACTTGTGATGAATCGCTATTTTCGTTTCCTAGCACTCCGACTTGGATACGAGGAATTTACTTTATGTGTGAAAATGTAAATAACGTTAGAACTTCGCCGTGGTAGGAAATCGCGCAGGAGTGTTGACAGAGACTTGTCGGCTTTTCCTACTGGATTACTTGAAGGATTTGCTTAATGCTATGCGTCAGGATTAACCAAAGCCAATGTTTGCCTTCAGGCTTACGACACATGAGGTTTTATCCATTGATGTTTTGGCAGGCTAATGGCTTATTTTGCGGGAACGCTCGTTATTAATGTATTCTGTAATTTTGTTATTGAAAAGCAGCTAGCGCGCATGATGGTTGGTTGATTAACATAATTAGGTTTGATAGAAATTTTGCGGATCTTCAAATAACCATCATGTATACTAGACAATCTCAACTGTAGAGTAATTGTTTTAATAACGTGCAATTTTTTTTTTATTTAAACCAGCTAGAACACAGTAGCACCAACATTCAATGCATAACAAACTGTTACTATTTACAAAGCCACAAGAATAACGCGTTCCCAATTATTTTCATTTCACCATTAAAACGCACAGACAACATAAATATTCCCATTAATAGAAATATGTAAAATTTTGATCACTAACCTTTATACGGAGTCGTTGCATTTGAATACAACCATAAGTATCCCAATCGCATTACGAGGGCTTGTATCGGTACTAAAAATTGACAGAAATATACAGGGGACTGTTTTGCTTACAATGCCCGGTGTATGAACGAAAAGGACGTCGGGTAGTAGTACAAAGGCACAATAACATGTAATTGCAAATGATACAGTGTCTCATATACCCAGTCAGCTCACTACCATTTATGTCGACCCACGCGGAAAGTACGCTCTTATAATGTACCACACATTGTAGCACAGACAACATACTAGTAGACTTCATCTCAATAGTAACTCGACTCTGGGGTCGTTTAATTCAGTTATTGGTCCCACAACCTACATGAGAAAAGAAGAAGTAGACTTCATTTGAATGAATTTGTACATCTGTGTCTCGCTCCGCAATAATCTAAGTAAGTTTCTAGAAGTAATAAATAACTCATCATTCCCCTAGCATTATCCCGTTTTTCCCAGGGTCCGTTTACCTAACCTGAAGATAAATAACTATTAATTGCTTTGTTTTTTTTTACTGAGGAGGTATGTAAAATGAGAGCATAAGAGCTATTCAAGAAGCTTAAAAATCTTATCATTATTAGTCAACTGGTCTTTAACTCACATTTTAAAAAATGCTGACGTGTCGTGAAGACCACATATAACCTGAGAAGAATCCTATGGTTAAAGTTATAGTCTACCTGTCTACTGATCTGTGTGTTGCACCTACATTCCAGCAATCTCGATTCATATTTTCATTTGTTTATAGCTGTGTCCTCCTTTATCGACTTACCTTTGCGAGTAGGCGTTTAGAAATATTTTTAAACTTTTTTTACTCAGTTTATTGTTTGACCAAAAACTTGAAATTATGAAACACGATTTTGCTTTTCGTTATTATGTTGGAAGTTAAAAAGTTGTGGACTTTCAAACTTTGAAGTCTGTTATTTAAATATCGCAGATTCTTTATCTTTTGTGCTATTACTCAAAGATGTTTTCTTTTAGAACCTTCTCCTTAAATCCATTAGGTAAGGTTATAGCAAACAAATTAGTGACGTAAGAAAAGTTGGGATTTTGACATTTTTGATACTTACCAACCTCATCGATTTTTAAGAAACAAGGATTTTCAGGTTTAGTACAGGGTAAATAAGCACATTTTTATTTTCCAAATTAGCTGTTACCCGTGTTGTGTGGTTCCATATAGTATAATCGGTAATTTAATCAGGTTATACATAAAAATGTATGCGTATGATAACCAAGAAATGTATCCAAATCCATTAAAGCTTGTTGAAACTGTTAAAAAGTCGTAAAAACAAAAGACAACTCACAAACTAAAAGTTATCAAAGTTAAAAACTATAAATTGGAAAAGGATCGACAGTTGCTGACGAATGGAAAGGTGTAACAAGCATTTTAAAGCCTTACCGTTACGATCGTAAAATTTTAAAGATGTGAACTGTCAATATTATGTTACTTGTCAAAGTTCAAGCGGCATAAGATTCCTATATTTAAAATCAATCAGATTCTTCGGAATATAAGAGAGTTGATTATTCAAAGTAATTGTAAATAAGGCGAAGAAGTTTTTCATAACCAATTAGAATGATCTTTTTCTTTAAAGATTTTATTTATCTATCTTTCATTTCAAGTTACTACATATTTGTCTCGTAATAACAGTCTTGGCAGAACTATTATTTGAAACTAGCTTTCAATTTTTTTTTAAATTATTAATTCTCGAAACTATCAAAATAATAGTCAAATCGGGATTGTTCCACTGCGACAATTATGACAAAATGTCGAAACAAATCGATTCCAATTAAAATTAAAATGACCAAAACATTTACACGTATTAACATCTTCAATAATAACATGGATATTGGAATAGCAAATAAATACGTGGCATTGTAATAGCCGGTGGCTTTCCCATGAATATCGTGCCACCAGTTAAGGCCATGCCCACACACTGGGTTAAATACCTTATTTATTGCTCACTTGTGTTGACCTTTAATAGCACGACCAATAGCAGAAGCGACTAACTCGAAAATTAGAAAAATATATTAGGCACTAGATTAATGTGGGCGGAGTTCCGTGAAGAAATAAGTAAAAGGAGGAATAAGTATAGACCAAAAAGTTATAAAGATCATATTTTTTCCTCTGTCGCTATTAAGGCGATTTGCGTCGTATGAGAATGACTTTCTTAGTAAAAATTACCAACAACTGAGCTCTGAGTAGAATATGGATAAGCCAAAGGATCCATAGTTCCAAAGTACTGGACGTAGGAATAAGTTACGATAAGACTCTTTGAGAGAAAAGGATTAAAAAAGAATAGGTGAAGAAAGGATAGGTTTTAAACAAAATAAAATAAACTGATTTAGTTTAGTAAAATTAACACTTGGTTGAAAGGATAGTAGAAGAAATCACTGAAGATTAAGTCGTGGAAGAAACAAACGAAGTCCTTTGCCCAGAAATGGCACACTTCAGGCTTAACAATGAACAACAAGACAAGATTTAGTAATTCTTCAGTAAGAATCCTGTTTTACTTGTAACTTCAAGGCCGTGTAAATACTTAAAACGAAGAATCAATTATAAATAGAAGAATTATATTAACAAGTTTTAGATCTGACCTTCAAAATCTCATTAATAGTCATGTCATTAGTAGTCAATTTGAATGATTTGTCGAACAAAATAACATAAGAAGCAACTAAAAAAATAAAATATTCATAGAAATATATTTCAGCAAATATGGGTTTCATTCGACATTATTAGTATCTATAAAAATGGATTAGCTACGGTTGTGATACTTGATGTTTTTGTTAAATGGTCACAATTTATATTAGTTTGACTTTTGATTCCAATATTCATTATCTTTGGGATAATATCACAATATAACGCGATAAGAATTTATACAAATATTTAATTAAATTACAAGTAGGTATGAACACTTTATATACAACATTCGTAAAACTTTACTTTGCATTTTTACTTTACGTATCATGATAATATTTTATGATTGTTTGTAGTTTTCAGTTGTACACGGTATAAGCGAGAAAGTTTGGAGAGCTGTGATTTCCCTCTTCGTTTAACAGTTGATACATGCAACATAATTTCGTTCAACTTATTTTTCTTAAAATCTTTGTCATGAAAGCTGTTCTCAATTTCTTCCAAATGTAAGTTACTCCACTTCTCAGACCCTCAATACGCCAGTTCTAAATACGGTTAGACCCGATGCAGAGCATGTTGGATATTTTGTTCTGACCATTCGTGTAACGGAATTTAGTCGTGGCGCCGATTTCAACCCGGAAATGCGATATGTAAGCTGGTAAAGTATACGTACACACAAACTGTTTGGGTAAGCCCAGTAGCTGATTACTACTTTGTTTGTTTAATGTACGTCGAAGCGATCCAGATCGGGTTTTGGCTGTGAGTTGTACGACTGCATTTGGGTTTCGGAATCTTATGAGATTTTTGCCAGTGTTTTGATATAGTAGTTTTTAATCGGCATGTACTAAATACTCTCAATTTAGTACATACCAGTTTGAACAGTAACAAAGTCCAAAATCTAACCACTAATAATACTCTTGTGAGCGTTAGGCTCACGATCTGGAGGTTCGGGTTCGATTCCCGATGGGGACATTGTCGAAATCACTTTGTGAGACTGTCCTTTGTTTGGTAAGGAATTTTCAGGCTTGAATCATCTGATTGTCCGAAAAAGTAAGATGATTCCGTACTTCGGAGGGCACGTTAAGCCGTTGGTCCCGGCTATTAGCCGTGAAAACACTTCCACCAACCCGCATTGGAGCATGGTGCAGTATGCTCCATACCCCCTCCGGTTGATTGAGGGGAGGCCTGTTCCCAGCAGTGGGACGTATACAGGCTATTTATATAATAGTACTCTTGTAAGGACGCCAGCGCGACTAATTTGAAGTCACCCAAAAACTGATTTCTTGCGTTTATTTGCTTATCACATTTCAAGTTTATGTGATTTTGATCATATTAAAAAAATGAGAATTTAATAAGATATCTACAAGACAGTCCGCATGTTTTTACCGTTGAAACTGTGCTACTTAGGTTTCATTACGATATAATATCAACTTTACAATCACTGTAACACGTTTACATGTATTACCAATGTTATGTGATATTTTGGGTGGTACGACAAGCCAGTAAATTCTGATGAGTCAATGTTCCAAAATGGGAGCATTTCAACATTTTTGACCAAAAATAAGACTTTCAACGCCAACCCACATAAGTTTTGATTGCGCCCATGAGACATTGAAGATAGTTAACGTTTTACGACTCATCAACAACGAACTGTTACCTGCCATTTAAAAGCTATAAAACGGCTTTTTGAGAGGCTCACACTATCATATTAGATGCGTGAAAATATGTTCTTTTAATGGTCGAATTTCTCCTAGAATGTATGCTATTGGAATGACCCTCAGGCATCTGCACCGGACTGATTTTAGCTTCTAAATTGCTTTATAAGAAGCATGATTATTTAATCTATGTTACCACAAATTACACTTTATAATGTAGAAATGAATACTGAGCCCGTTGGGAGTTCTGACCTTTCGGATATTATTTGGCATTTAACACACTTTTCTTTCGAGGCCAACAAATTAATGCCAATTACGTATTTGTCGATAAAGATGATTGATGAAGAAGGGACTGGAAGGGGAATTCCACCTTTAGACCTTGCACGAACTTTGCACCTGAGCAAGTTCTCTGTCAATGTCACTTTCGTAAACATTTTGTTAAAGCTTATCGGAAGTTTTATATTAAAATTAAGTATAACAAAATAAATGTGAAGAAAATAGCGTATAAAACATTACTGTCGTTTATTTAAAAATAATGAAAGCTTTATTTATTTCAATTTATTTAATTTTACGTGTATGTACTATTAGCACATTAGTTGTAATTGTATGGGTGTTTTATACCGTATATAATACCGTATATAATAATAAGAAATATACCGTATATAATAAGAAATATATTTTCTCAGATGTGTTAAAATAATTCTATTCCAAAGCTTTATATTACTGATTTTATTTCTTACACAATTAAAGCACATAATAACGGATTCTTACCGCGTTTAAATGGGGATATGAGACTCCCGATATTTCGACACTGTTGCAAGTGCCATAATCACGGGATGACTGATGAGATTGGAGTGGAGTAGGTAGATCCACAATTTTCTACGGGCAGACATATCTGTCTACCCTCTTTCTCTGCCGCTTGTCATATCCCCATTTAAACGCGGTAAGAACCCGTTATTATGTGCTTTAATTATGATAATAACCGCGTAAACTTAAAACAATGTTCTTACACAATGCTATGATAACATTTCTTAAACATAAACGTAACAGTAGAAGTTAAGTAGAAGTTCCTTGAATGGAATACCTACAAAGATATCACTATTCTATGTCGGTAATCTCATAAGAGCTGGAATCTTCAATTAGGCGGGCGACAGTAAACAATATTTCGAAACAAAGGAATTCCTTAATCAACTCTACTAGTGATCGGCGTTGAACGATAGTGCGATCAACCCGCTAGAGGGTATCAGAGTATACCTTACACCCACTCATGGTGATGGTGCACGATCGGTGCATTTAATTGTTGTGTGATAGCACTTTAATGCACCTGTCAAGGAAACAAAGACCCGGCTAGATAACACTAAAATTGAGACTCGATCCATTCCGTCGACCCCACGTCCAAATGTAAATGTTTATACTTTCTCATTTGTTACTCGTCCGATTTTCATCTCGTGATATAAGATGCCAGTCATTTGTCATGAACTGAATAAGGTATTTGAAGCATTTGTTTTAAACAGGCATTGTTGGAAAATAGCTCTAGTATTGCAAGTTCATGCTCAAGAGGTTGCGCAAGTTCACTCTTAAACAAATTAGCTAGTAACTTAGTCAATTATGTTCAAACGACTAACTAAGTCATTTGCGAGCGTGCTATTGCTACTTAACAGAATGATGGTTGGTGCTACTTTTTGCATAGCTACGAAACACAAAGTAGGTACATTGGCATACCGTATGTAGTTATGTTTTAAAACAATCTTTTGTAGAACATTATCTGCAAGTTTGCAATAGTGACTGCAGTCACTTCATTTATCACCAATCCTTCTATAATATAATGATACAAGAAACAGTATAACATAAATAGCCAAAATACGTCCCATTAATTGGGATTTAGCTTCCCCTTGATGTAGCAGAGAGGGTACGGACTACTACTACAGTATGAGTCTGTAGAAGTGTTTGGACTAGTAGCTTGGAACCAACGGCTTAACCTGCTTTCCGCAAGGAATCATCCTACTTTTTTGAATAATTAGGTGATTCAGCAAAGAATACTCTTTGCTCTACTAATATTATTACTCTATCTATAATAATATTATCGATAGGTACAAAATTTGTAAAATTACTCTCTACCCGTTCATAAACAACGTATTCATGCATATCAGATATTGCTGTGTATAATATTAATAGCCCGGCCGTAGATAGGGTTTTCGCTTAACGACGGAGGCGCTGTATACGTTTTACCAGGAGCCCATAACGAAGTGGTACTAGTGGCTTACAATGCTATCTCCAGGCTCGAAACCAGTTATGATCCATTATCAGATCCTATGCCCGGGGTGGCATTAAAATGTCGGCTGGGCTCTGCTTTGTTTATTAAATTATGTCCACCAGCGCTATAAATATCAGCCGACGCGTTCATTTAGTGAAATACCGATCCCACCACGATACAGTATGAGTAATGTTGTGTCCTTAAGAATATAAGCCTTAACTTAAGCAGGGAAAGAAAAAAGCGTATCTTGATTTTGGCGAAGGCCGATGCAAAGGCTTGAGATAACGCTAGGTGTTCAAGTTTACAAAAAATACTTTTAATAAAAATCACGTTATTTATATTTTTCTTGGGTTTTATAATAGTAAAAGGCTTTTATAAAAACGGAAATTCAACGGAAAAACACGGTACAACCACAAACCTTTATTACTTAAATACACATAAACTCACGTCTATCTCCCAACGAACTGAGCGCAGACTATGCAATTCCTGACACACTTCTCTTCCTTCGTCCACATTCATCAATTACATGAAATCTGGTTCAGAGTGAAGGTCAGGACCGTCCTTGTCATGATCTTACCAAATCTTTGCAACCAAGCAAACAAAAAAGCAGAAAGACAGTTATTTCATATTGGAAATATTTCGTTTTATACCTATAAATACCTCCTTCTTATGTTAATGTTACGTATTTTTATGTATGACTATATAGTCATACATCTTAGTGAAATATTATATATATATGTCACCGTAAAATTGTAAATAACGTTAGATTATAATCTATCTCGCGAGATTGTGAACTGTCGAAAAATTGTGAAACGTAATATACTGCTTACAATTTAACGTATTATTATTCGTCAGATTATAATCTATCGAAGTAAAACTGTTAAATCACAATCTTACAATTGTCAAATTGTCAACTGTCCGACGGCTGTCCCTGATTGGTCGGCTTTACAGTAGACCGTTCTGTGTCCATAGAGTTAGGAATAAAACACAGGTGTCAGTCAAATAAAATAAATGCTCTTCAAGATTGTGAAATCAAGTACGTATTTATTAATTATTTAGTAAGTAATCAATAATTCTGACATCACATGGTAAGAAAAAATGTATCAAAATTAAAAAATCTGAAACGTATCATTCAGTATACTTTTCGTGTGTAAGATAAACATGCTGGCGGCATAGGGGTGGCCCAAGGGCCACCCCCGCCGCACCCTAACCTACTGTTATGCCTTGTAAAAATTATGACAAAACACTATTATTCTAAAAAAGAATTATGGATATCTATTTATTAATCCCAAAAATAAGTTATACCTAACAAACCAGTATTCCTAGATGTTATTATGGGAAAGTAAAACTATTATGCTAAAAAACGTTATGCAAAAAGGATTATGATAATTAAAATTATGACAAAAACATTTATGCATTTTAAGAGAATCCCAAAAGTAACATTATGCTCACTCTAATAGTTTTGTAACTCTATGGTATAGCACGCGAGGTGCGTTTCGTATCACAATTTGACGGTTTCACTTCGATAAATTATAATCTACCGAAAAATAATACGTTAAATTGTAAGCAATATGATACGATTCATAATTTTTCGACAGTTCACAATCTCGCGAGATAGATTATAATCTAACGTTATTTACAATTTTACGGTGACATATATATAGCAAAGCTTAGTGATATATCACATATATATGTGATATACGTATTCGTATTTAGTCATCATCAAGCGTGGAATATTATTCTAAATGATATTTTATGTTCTCGTCGGTCATTGAACCCTGAGCTTAATATTATGACAGGTACCTATAATTAAATTTCGCATGTGAAAATTATTTTCCCTTAGATACAGCTCTCAGTTATATTACAAGATTCCGATAAATATGCTTAGTGAGTTTATAAGAGGAAAATATTTTTTAATATAGCGCCTTCAAGGTCCCGACTTCAATTCCCGGTGGAAACATGTCAAACATAAATCACTTCGTGAAACTTTCCTTAATTTAGTTAAGAAATTACATGCCGAATCATCTGATTGTCCAAAAATTAGATGAGTCCGTGCTTCGAAAGACATAAGCATACTATAAGAGCCATATTAGCGGCCTTTGGTGGTTTAAAAATAACCCAAAAACACTGCCAAGGTTGGTGAGGTCGACCTAGTAACCCACACCATATCTATAAGTTTCCCTTGCGTTATCCCGTTTTCACAGGGTCCGCTTACCTAACCTGACGATTTGACAAGTTCGGTTTTTTATAGAAACGACTGCCTGTCAGACCTTCCAACCCACGAAGAGAAAAATAGCCCAATAGGTACAGGTTAGGTTAGATCATATACATCCGAAACGCTTCCGCATTATGTATCTTTAACGCTGAGCACGTGACAATCGTTTGTAATACAAAAATGAACGTCAAGTGACACACATTGAGAGTCAAAGGTTCTTCCAATTTCATTTTAAACATTATATTTACTAGAAGAAACGCTTCAAAAACTAAATAAACGGAAATCACCTAATTAAAAATACTTTCATCAATTGAAATTTAAATCTTAAAACCGCAAGGACGGAAATGTCGAGAGACCACGATTCCTTAAGATATGATTCCGGGAGCATTAAAAGTAATTGAATCAAAAACAAACGAAAGTCGCCGCAGAGAGGAGTAAAGGTTTGCAAAAAATCCGTCCAGTGTGAGTAGAGCTTAAGCATTGTGGGTTCTGTACAGTAAAATTTACTTTAAAAAAAAGACACCAGATACATGTAACGATAAATAAATCAACTTCGTCACGTGGCTCCAAAACTAATTTGATTATTCTGTTAAGTTTTTCAAATCATTAAGATTATTCAGATTTGTGTGTAGAAATTTGACTAGGTTCCAGGTTAGATGAGGTTTAATTTCACTTACAAAGCTAAACGTCTCCCAAAACGTTCTAAAATAGCCAGTCATCGGCCACAATAGAATCCCTTAGCATCAAACTTGCACGGAACCCAAAAAAAAAGAAAAGTCGAGATGTAATGATGTAGATAAGTTCGACCAATTACTGGGAAGAGTGCTGCATCGGCGGGATAAAAATGGACGCCGTTAGCAAATATGCAAGGATGGAGAAATACGGGCCACAGGTCGGAGAGATATTTCCTTTCATTACCGATCTGAATTTCAAAAGAGTCTGTAGTTATAATAAAATTGAAAGCGGAGTGTTTTGAATTTGTATAAAACGACGGTAACAAGTAATGTGGTGTTGTATGAATGCTGAGTCTCGTCCAAAAAAGGGGATTTTTTTAGTAAAATCTTTTCATATTTTATTACTTAAAGTAATATCTTTCTCCATACCTTTGCCGCGGTAGCCGTAGTAGCCCAGTTGGTAGAACGCTTGTCTACCACTTTGAGGTTGCAGGTTCGAATCCAGCACAGACCTAAACCAATGATTGTCGAATTTGTTTTCGAATTCATGTTTGGATCATAAATGATTGTCACGTGCTCAGCGGTGAAGGAAGACATCGTGCAGAAACTCATATTCCCGAGAAATGCATTTCCGGAGGTATGTAACGTAACCTGTACTGGGCTGGTTTTCCCTGCGCGGGTTGAAAGGTCAGACAGGCAGTCGCTTCTGTAAAAGATCGGACCTGTCAAATCTTCAGGTTGGCTAAGCAGACCCTGTGAAAAACGAGATAATGCTGAGGAGATGATGATGAATATCTTTCACTATAGTCAAAGTTGCTGCAAAATTGATCAGCATGAGTTCGTAAAAGAAATCTGAAAACGACGCATAAATCTTCATTAATAGAGTTTTATTTAAGCCTGATTTTCTTCACAACTGAATCAAATACTTAAAGTTTTTCTTTTTGTAAATAGCTAACTGTCAAAGAAAGTATGATAATTTTATATAAGAGCGTCTAAATGTTTTTCTTAAATAAAAATAGTAACTTGCGAACTAAAAGGGGTTCTTTTAAAGCATATTACTTAAGTTAGAAAAGTTAGTAGAAGTTACGATGGCTTCACAAATATTACCGAACTCTCGGCAAACTGATATGAAATGAACTTTAAAATTGTTGAAATAAATTAAACGCAAAAGTCTTAAGGCAAATTTTTGATAAGTAACGATAAAAGTTTTTAGACCTAGACATAGAAATAAGAATAACTACGTACATAAAATATCCAGGGTGTTAGTGACATCGTAACGAAAACTTTGAGGGATGATTCAGACCATGATTCTGAGTTAATATCAAGTGAAATATTCCGTCGCATCCTATCATCCCCCTCAGTATTCAGTAGTATGTCACTAACACCACACAGTAAGAATGAGATTTTTCTATGGAGTGTCCAGGGGTCTATTTCACAAAACTTACAATTGTAAATTACAATGACAATTTGGTGTTCATTACGTACCTAATATGAAACTGCAAAATATTCGTGATCACACACTCCGCAATGTACATCAAATTGTCATTGTAATTTACAATTGTAAGTTTTTTAAACAGGCCCCAGAGTGTGACCTAGGTCAAGTTATAAAGACATTAAGTATTCGGGAGACACAAACTTAACCTAAACACTGTTTAAATTAAACTTAAAACTAGTGCCGTCTTTCATTTACAATAGGTACAAGAAAGATGTCAACGAAAAGAAATTGACACCATCGTGTAAATGATTTGTGAAACTTGAAAGTAGCGAAACGAAAAATCATTAATATAAAATGTCAAACAATATAAAGCCTAATACGATTTATTTACGAGTAAATAGGTTTGGTGAGAAACGCAAACAAAGCAGAAAAAGAATTTAATAATGAGTGTTTATTATTTGGTCTTCTTTTCGTAGTAAGTTTTTAATCAAAGGTTCACTGTAAGGGCAACAGAAGGGCACCGTATATTCTTTCATTTGTGGTGTCTGATTTACTATTTATTTTAGCCTTTCTAAGAAAAAATAATCCTTATACTGTGGTACAATAAATCCTTATTTTATCTGGGCATCGAAGTAAGAATTATTAACGCCTCTTAGACTTTGTTAGGTACTTATACCAATTTTTCATGTCACATAATGTTAGTAATGTGTCATAGAACAAATCCTAAAATAAATTCTGAGTAAAAAAATATTTTCTCGAATCAAGATAATATTTTTGTAACCTTAGCTGTTGTAGTTTAAAGCCGCTGTTAACTTCTTTACTATATTATTTCGGTTAAAACTAGTCAGATCAAAGTATTTGTGTAGTAGTATTGACGCATATCAGAAAAGTCTTCCAAATAACGTTAAGTTTTAGAAACCATTTCGAAAGTTTCTTAAGCTAAATCTGGTATAAAATACCATCTTAAGCTTCACAGATTGTGGATCAATGTCCTTGATCCGCTAATTTTGGTAAAAAAGTCACGACTCTCCCCTCGATATTGATATACGACCGACAAAAGTGGGATCTTATGGTCTTGACATTTCTTGCGGATTGTTTCTGCAAAGGTCGTGATCGAGTGACTTTCCTCTACATAGATATCAACGTAATTGTACGACCTCCGAAACTGCTGCATCCAATTGTTACTTAGCCTCACGTTGCTCGTTCTTATTTCAATATTCAATATTTTATTTGCATACTATGATGGTGTACAAGTTGGTATGTTACATAGTTTAGTGTGTGTGTGTTAGTTGAGTGTGTGTCAGTGGGATCAAATAGTAATATGTTGAATATGATGAGCTAGACGAAATGTGTAAAACCTCCAAAGTCAATAAATAAAAAGAAACCCAGAGCACTTGATTAAAAGATCCTTCGATCGTGGGTGGTCACTGATCAGCATTGAATGCTTCAATGTCAATGTCTATACAGAATAGAACCGATATGTATTGTAATTGTGAATATTTCTTCCACATTGAATTAACTATTGATTTTATGTACTATTTTGTTTACGTTGTTTTTTGATAGTCATGTTGTATTTGCTTCAATTTATAAGTCTTGTTATTGTAAGGTGACCTATTGGACAGTGACCTTATGAGTCATGTCAGCTGATTGACATCACGTCCTTCCGTTATTGGTAGTTTGTTATATTAATAGTAGCTTGTCTGTCGGTTTTTATAGGATAAACTTCGGTGAGTGTGCGCAGGAACTTCACGTGTTAATTCCACCCACTCTATTCCATCTACGAAATAGACGTCGGTAGGTATTTCAGCCTTATATTGTGGATACACCACCTATCCGCACTAAATATTTTGCCCCTTTTTAATGCTAACAGCAAAGGACTGGAACTGTCTGCCGTCGTCTGTTTTTCCAATTCGTTATAATCTAAGAGCCTTCAAGGCTAGAGTGAATAGGCATTTGCCATAAAGCATATCGTCACTTACCATCAGGTGAGATTGTGATCATACGCGAGCCTATATTGTTAAAAAAAAATCGAAACAGAGATATGTTTTTTAAAAAGGAAAAAAGTCAAAAGGTATATTATCTGTACAAAACGACAATAAAAACAACCCGTATCGTACTTACAATTAATTGACAAACGTGTACCCATACAATCGAATAATTAAGATCAGCGGCGTAGGTCGACGTGATACGCGTCGTATCGGTGGGGTACATTCTTAATAGTGCCACAGTGTAAACGAATACGTATTAGAAAAGTTCACAAAAACAGAGTATGTCATAATTTGGTTCGAACGTTTGATTAGCTTTGAGTTAGGGAGTTTTTATTCATAAATGTGGAATTAGGTGCGATTGTATAGGAGAGATCACACGGCTGTACGGCTGTTAATAAGTAGTAGGTAGACTTTTTAACCGAAATAATTATTATTTACTTATTATAATATTTGTAAGTATGTAATATTCAAGAAGAAATATTTTTATTTTGTTCGGGCCTCTACCTTCATTAGTATCTGATAATCCTTATAATGACCTCATTATAAAAATTGTGAGCGAAAGATTAAATAATTGTGTGTTTATTTTTAAATATTTATGTTCCAAATCTACATTCTGATTTCCTAAACGCTTTCCCGCCGTTATGATACTTAATCCATGAAATCTCGAATAAAATGCTATACTAACTCCTCAATCTATTTTGTCATCTTAGTAAAATCCAATATGTGTAGGTGGTTCGAATTTATGAAGGCACCAGATAACCCTGGGTGGGTCTGCATTAATTAAATAATTATGACATATTGTGTGACCGTTTCTATAGAGGGTGTTACTGATAAGACTGATCCGAACTCATTGTTGATTCTATACGCCTGTGCTTTAGTTTTCATACTATCTATTACCTGCCATTAAAGGCAATGGTATGCAAATATCTTCTACTAATAGCCAATATGACTACGGCTGTTTTTGTGACATGGTTTGTGTTATTATTAGATGAACGTGACGAGTTGGCCTGTCCTGCCGCTATTCAGTACAATTACCGAAACACTGCTCACGTGCCCTCACTGTGTGTGGGAGTTCACCGTGAAGATAGGCTGCATAACCATCTTCGGGCGTATCAGCGTCGTGCCGACTAGGAGTCGAAGTGGTCGCCTAAATGGCCTAAATCGGTCGGAATCATCATCATCGTCATCATTATTAGATAAAGAAATGACGAAACGGCTCACCACCCATCCTATTAGTCTAATAGAAAGCTTGGTCAGGTGTGGGAACTTAGTTCATCTTGCGATGGATGTACCTCTGACTACTCAAATTGGCATAATATATAATATTATGTTACAAAAGCTGATATCCCTAATTACCATGTACTGCATTACTTTATGACGTGACGTTGCAGATTTGCATTAGAAAGTTATCACTAGGATTTAGCTATAACATTTTATTACGTTTTTCTATGACATCACAGTGTGCTTTTTCATACAAATTCCATAGTAATACTTAGCGTGGTAGTAGGTATAGTTAATAAACAATAAATAAAAGTAAGGCTTTTGACTTTTCGTTCGTGTCGTTCGGATCACTCAATTCTTCCTATTTTCCTTTAGGGCATCAAGGCAGGAGGCAGAAGATTCCACTTTCTCGATATAGGCATGAGTTCCTAACTTCAATCGTAACTCGAGTAAAATTCTCACGAATCAAAAAACATGAAGGGATGATTTTTGTTCCGAAACATTTCTGTTTGAGTAAATTTGCTTTTCTTATTAGTTTACTTATCCAACAAGATTCCCTTAAAGTTTGTGTAAGTACTTACCGCGTAAAATAGGCTTTTTATACCAATAGGCTTTGATATTCAAAAACCTTTTTATCTAAAAGAGTGAACGAATGTTGAAAGGTCTCTTTAATATAGGTACTTATAAGGCACATTCAAATGGAGCACATTTGTTACTTTTGGGGTTCAATAAGAGGGAAAATAGGCTGGTTTCCAACTTGTCAAATCAGTTACTTTTTACTTAATGTCAATATACGAAATTACTTTGGAATTTGTATGAAAAAGCACACTGTGGCGTCATAGAAAAGCGTAATAAAATGTCGCACATATTATTGCGTTTTTCCTGATGAAAATTAAACAATAATGTTTAATAGAAAAATGAAAACGTTTTTGTCAGTTTTAGATCTGTCTTTGGATAGTGATCAGAATTTAGTTATTTATCTTTTACCTAGAACACTACCTTAATGTAATGACTTGAATCATTTTGCGTGAATAAAGATTACAGTGAACCAAATCACTTTATCTAAGTTAATATTGCGAAAAAATGATAATCCTATTTCAGTTCAAATTCTATCGGGCGTATGTGGACAGGCCTGCTTCTGTTAGGGAGCTCATAAAATACAATTTCTGTGAAAAAGTCACATAAACTCTCTTTATTTTTCACTTTCCTTCCCCCGTCTACAATTAGAATACTATTGTATTTAAGTTAATATGTAATAAAACTGGATTTAAAAAAGAAAGGAAAACATGAAACAGTAGGAGTAGGGCCCTGTGCTGGGAGGTTTTCTAGCCACGTATTTCCCTTAGCGATACAGCTTCCGATGTGGTAGTAGTTTTACAGCTAGTTACATAAAATGTAATTTAATTTTTGGAGGTCCAAAACCGCTAACTATGTAAGCCAATTTTGAAAAATGAATATTTTCAATTCTTTTTTTGTTTTTTGAATCATCCATTTATTAGTACTTATATCGAGGGATATGACAGAATCATGTTTTCTCCAACATCATATGGCCCATCCCTAGTGGTAGTAGTATATAATGTATGTACATATATTAGGTAACCTGTCAAATGAACAATAAGATTCTTGCTATAAAATTGATTACATCTTCTACATTCATAAATTTTGTTTCTTTACTTTCGTTCTACAAGCACTCCTATATACGAGAAATATAAACAAAGTATTATACAGACCCGGTATCGGGCATCGCTTTTTTTTTCATTAGTCGGTCTCAGGCGGTCCCACAGTGCCCTAATTTACATTTTAATTGTTCTCCACGGTATCAGAATCAATTCGCGATTTTAGGCATACCATTAAAACACGTTTGGTAAGGACTCTGCTAATGTCTTTATTATTAGTTTGAAAAGGACCTTTACTTTTGTGGGTATAGGTAAACGAAACGGACACGCTCAAAAAGATTTCATTAAATTACGATTCCATTTTCAAATCCTAATTAGGTTCTTAAAAAATATAAAGATATTTTGTTGATTTTTTTTTCATAATGAGAATGAAGGTGATTAAGAAGTTTTTGTTGATATTTTAATTAGTGATATCAAGGGTTTTGGGTTTTTAATGCTGCTGGTAAGACGGGCTTTATTAATTATATTTTATGTGTAGGTAAAGAGCCTTTTATCTTGCATTAAGAAAAAATAAGGTTTTTTTCTTAATAAGTTTTATCAGTTTATCTCTATCAGGTAGATGGCTGGACTTATGCACAAAAGAGTGGAAATTGCCGTAGGTATAATGCGTCTATAGAAACTGATTTTATTATTGTTACTTTGGGATGATACGTAATGTACTTAAGTATAAATCCCTGGCGTAATGCCTGTATACCTGTATTGTGATGCATTAAACTATGTATATCATAATATAATAAATAATTTCATCATTCCTAAAGCCTCCGTGGTTGATTGTTGGGCTCACGATCCCGGAGGGGACTTATCACAAAAATCATTTTGTGATCCCTAGTTTGGTTAGGACATTACAGGCTGTTCACCTGATTGTCTGAAAGTAAGATGATCCGCGCTTTGGAAGGCACATTAAGCCGTTGGTCACGGTTACTATGTACTAACTGATATAAGTCAGCAATCGTTATATGAGCCATGTCAGGGGCCTTTGGCGGCTCAATAATAACCCTGACACCAGGGATGACGAGGTTGGTAATTCACTTCACAACCCACACGATAGAAGAAGATTCCTAAAGCATGTTACTACTTGCCATTTGTCCAGCCAAGTATTGAATGACATGCGAGGCAAACAACAAGTTATAAAATGTATTTTAAACAACATAATTGTGATTTTTCAGAATAACATAACATATTATCAATGTAACAGTAGGTATCACGCCTGTATCCCAGAAGGGGTAGACAGTGGTGTATGCCTAGTATATACAGCCACTTCTCGTCAGTTATCATTAGGTTTTTATTTTTCTGAATAATTATGATATTAATGTAGGAATGGTAGGTAGGCAGAATGAAACGTAACGCAACGGTGTGTGAAAGAGAGAGAGCGACGAGTGAGCGAGAGAGAAGAGAGGATTGCGGAATAACAGGGAAAATGGCGGACGGTTATTTTTAAAGAACAAAAAGGTAGAAGACTAAATAAACAAAGTTAAAGAAATAATAATCGTTTCCTTCATGCCCTATCCCACATTAATATATATAAAAGGAATTTGCAGATTATTTTTCTTGTATTTTTATGCACAGAATAAAGTTAGGTTTAAGATTACAACCTTTCCAGGCCCCAAACATTAAAAGGAGCCGTGAATCCATAATCAGTACCGCCAACCCAAAAACCGTACATTAGAGAATTTGAATACAATAAAAGTGTATTCAAATAAAATCAAACAAATACTGTTTATGATGCTATACGCGTTAAAATTTGTCACCACTGTAACTTGACTGATTACTTCCTTTGACAAACTAACATTATACTTGTTCTTTATAAAAATACGACTTTATTACCAATGGAGAATGGGTTAGATTATATTAGAATGTTTTACAACTTAGTTGTTAGTTTTTGAGCATTTGAGCGCGTGCCTTATTCGTCCATTGACTAGAATAAAAAAAAAGAGCCAAGCCCGAGAAGATTATGTTCGTTTTGGGTTCCATACCTATTATAAAATAGATTAGAGTCGTTACAAGAAACTTTTGGTTTCAGAATTTGAAGAAAGATTACCTAAGGTGCCAGATTATAGGCAAATACTTTTGTTTATAAGACCTGTTGATGCCTAAGGTAATCAAATCAAAATCAAAATCAAATCAAATATACTTTATTGCACAGAACTAAAATTTCAACAATCAGACAAAACGCATGAATACAGTACAATTTGGGCGGCCTTATTGCTCTAGAGCAATTTCTAATAATAATAATAAATAAGGTAATAAGTAGCACGGAATATTATATTTTAAACAAGTTATAACTTTTATGAACTCATAATTTTCTTGCACGTTATCAGCCCCGTAGCATGCCCGTAAATCGCGCGCATTGCTATATATGAACCAATAGAATTGCTTTATATATCGCCAACAGCGTTGGTTCGTTCATTTAAAGCAACGCGCGTGATATGCGTGAATCATGCTACAGGGGATGGTTTCGAAACATGTCCATATCATAAAGAATCATTTAATTTCCTTTCAGATTAAAGTACTTTTTTCTTTTCTATTTAGATATACATTTTGATTATTATATTACGTAAGTAGGTTCTACAATAAAGAATTTAAATTCATAGAACCACTGGTTCCAATAAAAGCCGACAAATGGGCATTTTAATATTCCATTACGGCATTTTACGTACGTGACAGAGATTATCAAGTATAAATGGTATTAACTATCTACTATCTATTCCTCGACACTGCTAATAGCGTGTGCTACATTATAAAAAATAAGTTACTTAAACGGTTTTATTTCAATTCATCTACTATTTAATTGAATAACTATAGATAAATTTTAATGTCATAAGTAAATTCAAAAATAGAATGTTTTTAAAGTAAAATTAAACAAAAGATACAAGGTTCTGCTAAATAAAAACATTATGAATTTGTAGATTCATGCTATAAAAATGGGTGTAACAGGTACTTCGAATTTCGAATGCTAACAGCACTCCGGAAAAAAATTCCGTATAAATAAATTATTAATGTTAGGTATTTTGTGTGTAATAACTATTTATAAAGGTATATATTTGTACGTATGTATTTATAAATGTATATTTGGTTATTTTTTATTGTGCATGTATTTATTGATAAGTTTTAAGTAGGTACTTACTTAGTTTGTATCCACAATCTTTTATTTTGTTTTACATGTTTTACAGTATTTGTATTGAATTGTAAATTATTTATTATTGTGTTGGCGCTGCTGCTTCTGAATAGGTAGGTTGCTAATACTAAAGTTTGGACTAACTAGATGATGTCTGCTGACGCTATTATTATACAATACAATACAAAAAACTCTATAATAATACATATTAGAAGGTATTACTTATATTAGTAGGTATTAGTTACTAGTAGTAGTCTGTCACTATTTTAAGTATTCATATCCAAAAAATCGTGTGATTAGGTATAGGTATAGGCAAAGTAAATTCATTGTCATATCACTAAGTCAAGAGCCACGCTTGACGGTGTAGCATTCTCCATGCAGCATTTGTCCATGCTATTTTTTTAGGGAGAAATAGGGCAGTAGTTTCCCTTGCCTTCCGCCCCGCAGTATTCTGTCTGACGCGAGTGGAATGGCGCGCCCAGAGTAGTCTATGTCAAAGCTGTAATAGGACTCCTGTCCTACGCTTCACGAAATTCAATGTAGGACACGGAAATCATAAATTGACGCCCGTAATCCGGAGCGGGGTGGGCAGAGTTACAAGTAACCAAAGACAACTTGCAGCCAGTGCTGCTGTGAATAAGATGAATATGATGTTATGATGTACCTTATGATGACAAGGGATCAACATGTTCAAGTCGCGAGCAAGTCCATGTCTGAACGAGGAACCTTATCTCGTCTGTCAAATTTCACAACTCGCGCTTTGACATTTACTCGCTCTACTGGCGCATTTAGCGTGCTAAACTGGCCTGCAGTTAATTTATAAATTCAGTGTGAAAAAAAGTTCGCTGTAAAGGAAATAAAAAATCACTTATATTTTGTTATATTACTCACTTGCAAAACTTCTTTCGCCGAATTCGAATAATGGCATTTTATTCACGAACATTAAATGATTTACAACACGCAGATAGGCTGAATTATGCCGCAGCCTTTGCTGATAGCCGTATCTGACCGAATGGAAAAAATAAAAAAGCGTCACCCTTTGTTCTTTGTCGCCCCACTCATATGCAAATGCTTCGGTCCCCGACTGATTTAGAGTCTGCATTACCGATTCACGAAAAAGATGGAAAGTGCATGCGATTTCGGCGTTAAGTTACGCTCGATTGACTTATGAAAACAAATGGGAAGTAAAAGTTAGCTTTTTATATCGTTTAGTTTCATGGCCTATCGCTTGCATAAATTAAGGGGCGCTATCATCATGCATGGGAGTTTTTAAATAAACGTTTAGGCCAGGTAATGAAATACTTATCAATAAATTACTTAGTAAGTAAGTAATTTTATTCAGACTTTGTATGAGTTTTGAACAGACTTTTGAGTGATTAATAGTTAGCTGTTAACCGCGACTTCGTTCGAAGTCTAAAACTATAGAAATTTCGTTCATAATTCTGTTTACTTTTTACCTTAAGGGGATTTATGGGTTAAATTTCGCGAAAATCCCGTCTTAGCGAGATTTTGCATTCTAAAAGGAACCCACATGCAAAATGTCGGACTCCTAGCACTTGTAGTATTTCAGATTTCGTGATGAAGGAATGAATCAATCAGTGAGTGACCTTTCGCTTCTAGGGATGTTAGTGACATCATAGCGACGGCACTGGATGATTTAGATCATGATTCAAGTTGATATTACGCGGATATCAAATGGAATTTCGTGTCGGAAAATTCATAAACATAGTTTTTTTTTGGATTATTTTCTGTTCCATACTTTTGCGACGGAATTTCCACTTAGTATTAACTCAGCATCATGGTCTGAAACATATCTCTCAGTATTCGTTACGAGGTCACTAACAATCTGTACCTTTAATTCTAGAGATATCACGACTAGGTCCTGGTATATATTATAGGCAGAACTAAATCATATTTTTTCCTAAGTACACGAAAATTGGACCATATTTGCCATTCGTTAGACGTTCGCTATAAATCGGAAATTTACAAAGACGGTTCTGAGTTAAAGACAAGAACAGAACATAGGATAGTGTGATGCGGTGCGGCCAGATGTACTTTAACCTTAAAATGTCACTAAGTCGACCATTACAAGTGTACTTAGACCGAATGAAATATTCTATGGATTTTCATGTCATACAACACGTTTTCGAAGCTAAAACAATCGATTTTCAGTACTAGGATCATTAATTATATTGTGATAAATGCTCTGTGCGTAGAGAAGTCATAGTAAAGATTAAATGCACTTAAATGCAGTCTCTATGGTGTCCGCGAAGGACTATTGTTCTTTGTATAGATTAGAAATACAGGGTGTAAATATTAGGGTTTTACTTAACAATTTAATTAACATAACATAAGTTTACGCTGCAAACCCGCATTGGAGCAGCGTGGCGGAGTATGCTCCATAACCCCTCCGGTTGATTGAGGGGAGGCCTGTGCCTAGCAGTGGGACGTATATAGGCTGTTTATGTTATGTTATGTAAGCTTACGCTGTATTAGACTAGTCAGAGGTATATCCATCGCAAGGGAAACTGTGTACGGTCACGAGCATTAATATGTATACACTTTGGTACCATGTCACATTACCTTTTTTGACAAATTGAACTTTAAGTCTCACTAAATGTCAAATATGTAGTGCGACAGAGTCCTAAAGTGGGTACATTATATTGCTCATGACTGTACCCGCGCTTCGTCGGGCTTTCTCTTTGATAAACCTGATTGGCGTATCGCATTCCTTGATAATCGAGTCAACTGTGTGAGTGTTTGCAATTAAAATGTATTAATAACTCCTTAACGTTTCACCCGGAGGGGGATATGGACCATACTCCTCCACGCTACTCCACTGCAGTGTTCGGGTTATTAGCTAGGAAGCAACGGCTTTACGTGCCTTCTGAAGTACGGAATCTTCTACTTTTTCGGACAATCAAATGATTCAAGCCTGCAATTTCGTAGCTAAACAAACGCTTACAGAGTGATTTCAACAATGACGCCGTCAAAAATCGAACCTGAACCTCCAGATCATAAGCTCAGCGCTCTATCCACTAAACCGCGGAGGTTGTTAATATATTGTATTAGGTAAGCATATTACTTACGTAATCCGACCATAACATAGCATAATATGGTCCATAAAGTCACCCTGTGTAATATGAACTGAACAGTATAGAACAAATGGTTGGCAGTGGTATCACTTTTCATGCGTTTATTACATCTTGGCACGGTATGAGAGCTGTATTGATTCGGCTTATCGTTTTATTATAAGTAGGATTAGGCTGCGTGTATATAAGGGATTTAAGCTAAATATTTATGTAGCAGTTTAGTTTTATGTCATACATAGGGCCATCACTACGACACCATCACTGTCACTGATCATCATAATCGTTTGCAACTTGCTTAAGGACCCTGGTGTCTTGCAGGTAGCGTTTACAAAGCTGCATACATGTTGTCCCAGTGTAATAGGGCCCTTGGTCCAAAGTCGGAATCGAGTAAAACCTAATTTACATTATTGATAGATAATTGGAATTGCGTGATGCTTCGGTTTGTTATCAGCATTATAGTTTGTAATGTATTATTTATAATATACTTAGATACGTAAGCACACATCACATCGATGATTTAAGAGCCACGCTCTTGTCGATGTAGCATTCTCCATGCTACTTTTTTAGGGAAAAATAGGGCAGTGGTTTCCCTCTTGCCTTCCGCCCTACATCTGCCCTATATCTGGCGCGAGTGGGATGGCATAACTTAAGCCATAAAGCAATTATGGTGATATAAACACATGCACGCTAAAATCATTGTTTTTTAGCCTACCTATGCTGTAATCGAATCAGAAAACCCACATTGAGAGTCAAGCGTTCTTCCAACTGGGCCACCACGGGTCTACACGACATCGACTGCGTTAAACAAATCATAGGACAAAAATTCTTCAAAAGTCATAACAATATCTACAACCAATACACACTGCGCTTTACTTCTCTGGACTTTGATTTATAGTACTTCAGCAGATACTACAAGCGGTTTGAGCGATAAAAGATGAATCATTGTGAGATTAATATTGTTCTGTACCCAATCGAGGGAACATTTTGTTTGCAAATGGTTCGTCGGTCCGACAAGACAGCGAGAAATACGCTGGATTTATTGGTTGGGAACTATGCTGGTTCACACATCACTAATTTAAGAGCCACGCTCTTGTCGGTGTAGCATTCTGGAGAATGCTTACTTGAATGCTATTTTTTAGGGAAAAATAGGGCAGTGGTTTCCCTCTTGCCTTCCACCACCACCACTTTACTATGCCATTTACTGGTAAGAAATTGTAAGAAGGAATTTGAAAGTTGAATTATGATGTCGTGACTTTGGGATTATAGGGCGTAAGGTTTTGACTTCTTGTTGATTAGAATGTTTCAAGAGTTTTGGCAAAATAAAAATTCTTTATATATGAATTTCTATGGCGCAAAGCCCGCTAGGTCGTTCCGTCACCATGTGCCATGCACGGACTTGCCATAATTCCCGGTACATAAGGGGATAGAACAGGGTTGTTCGGTTGCAGTGGGTAAGTAGCGTCCGGTACGCGCCGGTCCGTGCCTGACACGGTCCTAACACGGTCCTAATATGATACGGTGTAGTACGGAGGAGCACAGGCCTTAATTAGTAATAATCAACACCAGGGTTGATGAGGTCGGAAAGAATAAAACTTATGGCTCTACCCACATTAATGGAGTTCATCCAGTAGATAGATAGATAGATAAAATATGAGCACAATGGAAAAAAAATACAAGAGATAAGGACAACATATACAGAAAAGCACAACAGGCGGCCTTATTGCTCATGCTGCAATTTCTTCCAGGCAACCTTTGGGTACAGGAAAATTACTTATGAGTATGACTTTATGTATGTATTTATAAAGATAAGCAGAACTTGAATCAATTAATTCTTCTTTATCTAATCGTGTGATATCGAAAACTATCTGCGCAAACTTTCGAAAACCAGTCCACAGTAACAGCCCATCGGGGTTTGAACAAGCGACCTACGGATTGGAGAACTGTCAAAGGCCTCTCCAAAGTTTGAGATAAAATATGAGCATGAATAATTTGAACACGTGACTGAAACCTTGGGTAGGGTGGAACATTTCCGACAATGTCAATGGATCCCTTTTATTAGCATAAAGTACCCCAAGTAAGTAAGTAGATAAATGCACCCGCTATACCTGATGGACTAACGCTCTTACAATATGTTATTATGCATCTAAGGAATTCAATTTAAATATGACCACACCCCGGACACTTCGTACAAAATACATCATTTTACACAGACATTACAAATTGAGGTTATCGTACACGCGCATATGTGTGTGTGACGTCTGACGCCATACGATTGAAGACTAAAGTAAGACCGAGGGGGTGAGGTAAACCTAGCTCAGACGCTGGAGGGGGGGCGGAGAGTTGTCGCTCTTTACGTACTATTATTCCTTAATCTATTACTCTGTAATGACATTTGTCCACCGACCATCCTCACGTTAAGCCAAGTTAAGCCAAGTGTCCGGTCCATTTCCACTTGAGATTCATGATTCTTTCGTTACCAACATGTTTAGTTTTGTTTTGTTCTTTCTTTATTTTCTTTCTTTTGTCAAATATATTTTACGACTACAGTAAATGTATGTCTTGTGGATGACTTGTGGCCCTGCTCATCTAAATAAGGATACGGGTGTGATTTATGTATGTATGAATAATGGGAACACGTGGTCGGAACCCCGGACAGGGTGGAACATTTGCGACAATGTCAATTCAAGAGGTCCGTTTTATTAGCATAAAGCAGACCGCAAGTTCACCAAGAGAGAGTAATAACAAATTAGGGTAACTGTTCTACCGACCGGCTCGCCGCTATTGTGATCTCACCCCAAAACCCTGCTAATTGTGTTTTTGTTTGCTATTTTACGGGCGAATGTAGACCTGATATTCCGCGTTTGATACTAGATGCGTTTTTGTGGTTTTGTGAAATGTTAACTAGCACTACTATACTATGTGTGTGTGTGCGTCTATATTATGTGTACTTTCTTTGTTTGAAAATCTATTTTGACAGAAAATTATGGTTCTGTGATCGAGCAGATGTTTGACAACTGATATAATACAAAATTGCTTAAATTCCGGGATTGAAATTTGAAACATGAATAAAGTTATTTATCTAAGTTAGAATTGTGATATATTTAAGTAGGCAACAGATAAATGTTTCATCCAGGCAGGAAGCCCACTAAACGCCCTAAAACAACCCGACGACAAAATATCTCACCCCGTTCTAGATATCGGCAATCCCCGCTAAACTCGCCATGTCCATATGGGGCGAAGTTTCAACAATGGAATTAGTCGTCATTCAAAGTGCCATGGCAAATTCACAGTATATCTGGATAACGTGTCGCGAGTGCACTTGTCTGCTAGGGTGACATGTTGAGCCTTCGATACTGACATCATGTGACAATAGTGACAACGGGGCGGCGTACAATGGCCGATCATTGGTACATTTACCCTTCGTTCCTGTCACATTGGAATACTGAATGCGGAATTTAATCAGGACTTATTTGTGTGGTGATGGGCTAAAATTGTAACTAATGATTTGGAACGTTTGTGAATTGTAATTGTGTTAGGGAGTTAAATTTAAATTGCTTTGAACAGACTAGCATTAGGCGGACATCTGTAATATCAATGCATTGCACTTTTGTTTATTCGACTATAAACAAATGTAACATTTTTTGTATTACTAAATTAGTCTAAAAATAATTGAATACAATTCAATGTTCAATGTATTATGAGATTGCAGATTGTAATGAAAAATTATTATAATACAATTACAAATTGAATATTAATAAGTATTATTTTATTTATATATATTTTTATTTATTATTGGGATTGTAATGATGTATATAATGTTATCGTAATCGTATGATTGTAATCTAATAAACACAGCGTCAAATATTATTTAGTAGTATTTATGTAGCTTTTATTATTTTTGTTATAAACAGATTAAAGTTAAGAGAGAGAGAGAGAAATGTTTATTTCGCAAAACTGCACACACATAAAAACAAGCAAAAAACAAAGAAGAAAAAAAAACAGTAAGATTTTACAATAAAAATAAAAATTACAAACAAAGATACATATACAAAATTTGTGTCCAGTCAGGAAAAAAATTACTATGTTGGTAAGCTTTTTAAATCTAGCAATTGAGTTTTAACTAAGTACTTACAATTTTATTAACAAAATCAATTTGCATTCTTGTTAAAAGGAAAGCCGACGTAATATTTTGATGCGATCCCCTTAGCATTCAATCCGAGATGAAATAAATTCATTGCGTCGCGGCTTGAAATATTCAATGAAGAGATTTTTATGAAGGAACAAAATCTCATTTCCATTTCAAAAGCGATGTGTTAATGGCGACGCTTCCAATGCGAGGCACGTCACTTCCTATTGCTTCAACCCTTACGACACTTCAAAGTTAGGCCGACTGCAGACGTGCCCATAAATATCTGCCACAATAAGGTTCTTTTTTCTACATATTCCCTCAATCAGCGCTTATCGCTATCGACTCACTAGGGTCCATTAATTCTTTTAAATATTTTTCCTCTCAGACGACGCCCTGAGCCGAGGTTCGCACCCAATTGGGCAACCTCAGGCCTGTTGTCGTAAACGTTGTACCGGGTGAGAGCTTTCAGCGCTCCCCATTTGTCCGGCCAAGTAGTTAATGCCATTTGCGGCAAATCTACAATAAGTCACGTCAAAAAAAAATCTTATCGTTTCGATGGCATTCAGATTTTTCCAGCCAGTATTTGCCACCCGGACAGCATTCTCTCCAAAGCTCCCCCCGCATACAGGTGTCTAGGCACGCGAGGCAGGTCATCAGATGAGCCATAGTCTCTTCCGTAACATCAGACTCGCAGCTCAGGTCCGATCCCTTCAGAAAATCCCACCTGGACAGGTTATCTCTACTTCGGCCAACCTGGGTTCAGAGTCTATATAAAAATTTACAGGTCGGCCGTGTCAGCTCTTTTTTTTTTAACATGTCCTGATAGTCTAGTAGTCGAAACCCGCGACTTCATCACCCATACACATAGATAAACCCGAAATCCCAAATGGGGTGAGCAAAAATAATCTGGTGCCTATCATTAATATCAGGTTCATCATCTCCCTACCATTATTACGTTTTTCACAGGGTTCGCTTACCTAATCTGAAGATTTGACAGGTCCGGTTTTTTACAGAAGCGACTGCCAGTCTGACCTTCCAACCCGCGAAGGAAAGCCAGCCCAATAGGTACAGGTTAGGTCACATACCCCCGAAAATACATTTCTCGGGAATGTGGGTTTCCTCACGATGTTTACCTTCACCGCTGAGCACGTGATAATCATTTATGATCCAAACATGAATTTGAAAACAAATTCGACAATCATTGTTATAAACCTGTGTTGAATTCGAACCTGCGACCTCAAAGTGAGGGGCAAGCGTTCTACAAACTAGGCTACCACGGCTCTATCAGTAATATTAGTCTAGGTAATAAAAAACCAGAATAAGGATAGGAGAAACATTAGGGAGATAGGTACTTTTTGAGCACTGACAGTAATCAGAAGAATGAATTTAGAAGGAGAAATGAAAGTTCTTTGGAAGGACCTAAAGTAAATAGTTTAAATAGTGTAAACTAAAACTAGAAAAATAATTTCGTTCAAAGCTGCTGCAAACAAATTGCATCACGGTTTCATTTTATTCACATCATAATAACATTAAAAAATACATACTTAATAAAAATTAAAGGCGTAATTTAAGACCAAATTTACACAGTTAATAAATAATACCAGAATAAAATGTATGAAAACATTGTCATGTTTTTATTGAGAAGCTTCCCACAATCGGATTCGCGTGGAACTGGTTTCCATTGAGGATTTTAATTTGAACAATTTCAGCCGTATTGTTTCTGAACATAATGAATGTCAACGTAACCATACTTAGCATACACAATGTTGAATTGAACGGAAAACATTGTTCGTTTGTTAAGTTTTATATGATTTGTTTCATAGATGTAAAGCAATAGATAGATAAATAATTATGAACCTGTCGAAGTACATAAAGTTGGTGATTAATTTGGTGTGATTAGTCAGAGGGGGTCTTACCTGGTCCAACGCCTGTCAGTGGCTGTGCAACGGGGCAATGCCGCTAGTGTAATGGGTTCATTTGGACCAGGTCAGAATCAGAACACTTAAACGCGTAGTTAGACGTGACGAAGTTACGTATGTTACTGATTATGTAACAAATTGTATAATTTGGTGTATCTAATGAAGAGATATTTTGCGGGTGACATAGTAATATGTAGGTAAGCAATTTAGGAAAGAAAGCATCTGCTAATATTTAAAGTATTTACAAAAGAAGAAAAAAAATAAAGAAGATAAAGCATAAAGTAAAGTCAATAAAGCAAACCTTACACCATTCATCATCAAAGACATGTTTACATTTTTTCAACAGCAAGAAAGCACATGTTGACTTTACAGAATTGCAATTCGACTAAAGTCGTTTGTCAAATGGTCCGACAGTATGTAGACGATAAGCCCCGTGCGAGGCGCAGCGTGTGTCGTTACAAAATTGGCAAACACCTCACATGACGAACTTCCCAAGCGAATTAACCGAAATATATTCAGCTTGATGTCTTTTTAATCGCAGGAATTTATTGTTCGTCAACTTGTTTGATGAATTTTCATTTCTTATTCATATATTTGTTGGAGAATGAAGCTGAGTGTTTTACGCGCGTGGGATTCGTCCTTGGGATGTCAGGCGATAAAATAATATGACGAAGAACTTTTTAGAACAAAAATATCAAATAAATTAATATTTTCGGAAAATATATGCTAGTGGTGAATATGTTCTCTGAAATTCCATGAAAACTTTCCGAATGCTAAAATCTTTAATTTGGCGACAGAACATTATAAAGCAAAACTAAAAGCTGATAAATTACTTAAAAATTATTTCGCCCATAAAATACAATGTCAACTTTAATACGTGCAAAAACTGAATTATGCATGCGAAAAGTTACGCCGAATGCATAAACTGGCTGCAAAACTACTCTATAATTACGCAACATCGCCCGATAAAATCGAAGAGTCTGTATCGATCGATCGTTCGAACATTGGATCCGATTCCAACAAGCGAGACCAATCTTATTCACGAAACATTTAGCTTAGATAAAATCTTACCGCACTCAATAATGGCCATAGCTGATTTTAAAACAATAAAATGCATAGCCTTCTAGAACGAGTGCGATTGTTAGTGTGAATCAGATAAGTCCGGTAGATATTGAATAGGATGCGATATTGTTTCGTAACACGCTTTATTTTAAATTATGCTGTAGTTAAGTTTTACAGTAGATTTATCATTCTTTATTGTATTATTGTAAGTACAGGTGCGAGAAGGATGTAAGAAACAAAATACATTAACATAAATCATTTCATTTTATATTTTTCATTACTGCACACATACCAATAATGTATGTGAACGCATGGAGTAGTTCTAAAGCATGTTCCGCGGCAAAATATCAATTACAACAATTGGTCTGTCAAACATAATAATTATGAGCAACTCCATATCCTCAGTAATTAAAAGTAAGAATTTCAAAATTAACTCATCATAGTAAAACGAAATTAAAGATAATGCAAAACCGAAACGAACACTCGAAATTAAGAGCAAAAACAAAACTGGACTCGTTAAAGGAAGAAACCAAAACGACCTTCACAGAAACGAATACAGGGCGAAAAGATTTATCGCGTAAAAATCTTAATCGCCACGTCAAAAATCTGAGGGGAGTTCCAATTATTATTAAAATCGCTCTTGATAAAATCGAATTAATGAAGAACGGTACTGGAGATGTCGATCGAGGACAACCCTCCGGCTAAGTTAGTTCCACCGTCTGGTCAAACGCACGGGCAAATCCGATCAGTCTGGCCTTCATCTAAGAACCACAATAGCTTGAGAGGTTATATCTTTAGATAAACCCGTGTGAAGGTCTGTACTAAGTTTGAAATTGATTTCATTCCATCGATGCGAGGCGGTCGAACGTTGATATCATCTGCGGAAGCGTTTCGCTTTTCAGTATCCTTTGACTACAGATGCATGCAAGATTGCTGTGAAGACACATGGAATAATTTTCCTTGTGCGAATTGATTAAATTTATCAGACGAGTAGGGTTAGTTATAGCTTCTCTTATAGATTTATTTTAAATGTGTATTTGTAGATGCGTGAAATCATAAATCATAAAATTGAAATAAAAAGGGAGTTTGAAATTATTTGACTATTTGCAGTTGTACGTATTTACTTTCCATATTAGATGAAAGCTTCATTCGTCAACTTGCTTATTTTTGGCGCATAGTTCGATGAATTGCAATTTAGTAGCAGCTGTTGAAATTACGAGGTGACGTTTACGGTTATTTTTATATAAAGTATCGATTATGCTTCAGAGCCAAGTAAATAAAGAGTTGTTAGATTTTTTTTTTTGTAAAGTGTAAAGCACCATACAATAAACAAAAAAGTAAAATATCGAAAAAAGTAAAATAAAAATCTTCGTTGCACACTGAACTATCATCAATTAAATCCGAAAACTCACTCACATCATCCTGAACACTGGACGCGTAATTTCGACGCTACCTTAACCAAATGTTTGTCTGTTATGATTACCAGTGCACGTCGTAATGGTGTTTCGTATTGATTTTCCAATCACAACGAACGGTTCGCCGACAGTTGGTGTGTCAATAATAATTCTAGTGACAGAATACTGTTGAATAAAATGATTAACCTCGCGCGGGGCGGTATTGTCTGCTCATGATTGTTATATGGGATGTGTTTATGGTTGAATCGACTCAGGAGTCTATGTTGGGTGATCTTATTCAAGCACATTAACTGTGTGTTTTTTAATCGCTCACTTGTCTTATTATCTCGACTATATTGCAGAAGTTCAATACAGAATCACTAACATAATAGATTTCAAATCAATATCAAATCTTTAGAAGTCAATACTAAAACTGGAACCGGTTAGTTAACCACAATCTACTAGAAAGGACAGTAATAAATTCATAAAAATAATGAAAGGGAAATAACAGGAAAAGAATTATATGGTATATAACGTACGTCACCAACCATTGTATCAGGGTTATACTTGAACCGGCATGTACCAAAAATGGCTCTTGTGTACTTACAGAAGTAAAGTATAATAATGTCAAGCAGTACATTTCAACCTGATCAACATGATGAACTATAACAAAGCACCCTGTAGAGCAAATATAACACAAATGTCAACATTGAACTTGGACAGATCGCAAGGGCACGCGCCAGTATGACATAAATTTAATGTCAGCCCTCATAAGCGATGGAATAAATACCATATGTACTAAGGATCTTGTTACGTAGGCCGCTGGTACTAATTCTCTAGGCTGGGGTGCGGTGTAGGGTGAAAGAGATCGCGGGGACGTTGATTCTATTTAGAAAGATTTTGTCAAGCAAAAAGGGTCATAGGGATAAGTATATAAAAAAAATTTAAACAAATGAAATGTAATGAAAAATATTAATAAAGAAATGTAATAAAAAAGGGTCATAGTGATATATAAAAAAATGTAAACAAAGTAATGAAAAATATAAAAAAAGAACAAAATATTTCATTTTTACAGTATTGAAACAAATTTTCGTATCTGAAGGAATACAAATCGATTCTTTATACGCTGCTCTTCTGCGGGTTGATTTTAAAAACACACTCAAGACAGCATAGTTCTTGTGCTTTATTTGTATTCGCGCGTAACCTGCTGCCGCTTATAACTTTACTCTGCTAACACGAAACATTAGAAGTTTGATACTGGCCCGGTCACCCTTCTGTCGACCGTAGCTCAACAATCACCCGTGACAGTTCATTGTAACCATAATTATAGCTTATTGTTCATTTATGTTGCTCGCATATTGCTCACTTTGTATCACATTCATGTGTAATTGAATATAACGCTAAAGTACTTGTTACTTTTGTTTATGTATTTTGTTATTCATGCCTTACGGTGGTGTAATCTTGTTTATTGTGATTGACGATTTTATGAATGTTAACTAACAAAATGAAAAAATGATAAGTATTTATTGGAATAATCCGTTTCAGAAGAATTGGCTAGAGTTAATATAGAAACGAGAAAGGGGGAAAGAGGAAGAGGAGGCATTTGTGTACCTTTCGTATTGCTTAGCACGCTTGCATATCTGTCATAATTTTAGGTAGGTATAAAAGAGATAAAATATATTAGGACACTTTATTAAAACCATGAAATATATTTAAACATTTATTTGATAATAACTAAAAATTAAATCGATTGAAATACCTTTTTTCACTTAATTCATACATTAAATAACATAAAACCAATAAATTAGCAAATAATAATTATTAAATAATTTTACACAAAAAAATGATAATAAACAAAAATAAAATAAAATAATAATTTAAAACAAAAATAAATAAAATAATAGTTTAAAACAAAAATAACTAAAACCAAACCCAAAAACTGATTCAGAGTGTGAATTTCTCGACCACACAGGAGCTCCGTTCAGCGCGACGGACGACTCACTTCTGAACCATAGTGAGCGGAGCGCAAGGTATTTAAAGGCGGAACGCCGCATGGTGGGGAGCGCACACGTGTTGTTGTTTGCAGGTGGTACGCGTGGTGATTTACCGTAGCGTGCTTATCTCAACTGCGCCGATACGGCCATTCTGATGAGTGGCGCGTCCCTGCGCCTACTCCGCTTTATCTGCATAAAAGTAAAAATTGCACATTAAAAATAAAATATTACTCGCCATTATTAGTCAAGCGACTCAAGTCTCTCTCGTAATCTCGTTTGAATTGCCTCATAGCCTCAGCGCTAATTTTGGCAAGGCTTCAGGACTCAGCTCCATTTTAGCCTTCTCGTAAATTACTCAAGAAAACATTATAATTAGGTACTCGTCAAAAGAAAATCAACATTGCTCGTTAACACAACATACACGATATTGAACAGACGATTCGTTATTAAACTGTCGTCATAATATAGTGTGATTACTGTCATCGCCTGCATTACTGTAATTGATCGCCGATATGGCTATCTCGCTCTGGACACCAAACTTGAAAATCCAAGTACTCTTTACACGTCGGTCGTTACTATCACCTAAACGAGCGATAGTAACTCATGCCACTCTACTGAGCGACGATATCTCACAACCAGGCGTCAGTACCACCTAAATCGAGCGGTAGCAACTCATGCCACTTACACCAAGTGACGATATCTCAACACAGTCGTTGCTGCCACCTAAATCGAGCGACAGCAACTCATGCCACTTACACCAAGTGACGATATCTCAACACAGTTAGCACACAAACTTTACATTTCAGTTGGTAGAATAGTGGTCAATGGGTTACACAATTTCTTCTATATCACTAATTTCTAATTCGTTTAGTTTGACTAATTCTACCGGAGTTCAACATGACTCAGATTCAGGTTCGAAAGTTTGCAGCATATCGGTTTTCATTTCTTCCCGGGTTGTGGTTCTCAATAAATAATCGTCAGCCCATAGTTTTGCCCTTCCTTGTAGGACACCAGCTGCTTTCAGGCGAACGTCATGGTTTTTTTTTAGACTGATGGTTTCGCGATTTTCACTGGATATCTGCGTGAGCATATCGGTCATAGTGTCCCTGAAAGTATTAATTCACAAACAAAAGTGGACAATCCTGATGATGAAGGTTCTCCCAAAGGGTTTCCCGTATTGCGGTCACTCATGGCGTGGTTGTTGCGTAGTCACTTCTGATAAAAGAGATAAAATATATTAGGACACTTTATTAAAACCATGAAATATATTTAAACATTTATTTGATAATAACTAAAAATTAAATCGATTGAAATACCTTTTTTCACTTAATTCATACATTAAATAACATAAAACCAATAAATTAGCAAATAATAATTATTAAATAATTTTACACAAAAAAATGATAATAAACAAAAATAAAATAAAATAATAATTTAAAACAAAAATAAATAAAATAATAGTTTAAAACAAAAATAACTAAAACCAAACCCAAAAACTGATTCAGAGTGTGAATTTCTCGACCACACAGGAGCTCCGTTCAGCGCGACGGACGACTCACTTCTGAACCATAGTGAGCGGAGCGCAAGGTATTTAAAGGCGGAACGCCGCATGGTGGGGAGCGCACACGTGTTGTTGTTTGCAGGTGGTACGCGTGGTGATTTACCGTAGCGTGCTTATCTCAACTGCGCCGATAGGTATTATTGTGATTGTGAAATGATTTTATGCTGTTCAATTTAATATATTTAGATTCCATCACCAAAATGCAGCTCTGTGAATTGTTTTCTTATGGCTGTTTGAGTATTTGATGTACCAATAATAGTAAAACTAATAAACCATAACAGCGATAGTAACGAAATAAATCAATTCAACACCGAATTACGCCGTTATTGCCAAATTCTGTAAACTGATTTCAAGCGGAAATGCAAATATCGAAATCGGTATTAAATTAGTAATTCATTCTAAATAATACTGGGTCAGTTATTTGGCACTGATAAATCAATTGCATATGATTCAATTCTGAACTAATCAAAATGTGCTTATACAATTTCAATCAGTGATAGATAAATTAATTGAATCTACAAATATTTAATCTATTCACTTTCTAAAAATTATTTTCTTACAAGCTTTACAACTTACATTTTGCGACAAGGAAACTATAAGTAATTTGAAGACAACTTGCAGCTTTTGATACGAAGTCAATCGAAGGATTTGGTGAACCGCAAGGTAATGGCAATGTGTCGCAAAAGATCATCATATAGCGGGCCATAAAGTTGAAGTCCTTTGGTTGACTCTTACAGAATACACGATAGGCAACTGAAGGCATCCTTTATTTTTTTTACACCTAGTAAATCAGGAAAGTTTCGCTATAAATAGACATTTTATAATTCGATTGGGAACCGTCAGCTGTACTTCTGATGCTCAATTGTTTTCACATCCTACCCTATAGTGAGTTCAGTTCAGTTCGGGTATTAATTTGCAACACAAATGAGAACTGTACATTTGGTTAATAATAAAAAGGGGTTGGTAGTCAATTTATATTGAATGAGAGTGTTTTTGCCAATATTTAAATGGCATGATAAGCTTATCCAATGAGGTAAAGTGAGTTTATTGTTTGTGTTGTACATGATAATGAAATTGTTTTCTTCTTCATTGGCATCAGTTTTATTTGTTTTGTAATGTTGATGTTGTTGAGGAATACTCAGATTCTAGTCTTCTTCTTTAACTTAAGAGACACGCTCTTGTCAGTTTAGCATTCTTCAATTTTCTCTATCTAAAGCCAATACGTTGGCTTCTTTATGAGACACGACGTTCGCCCTATCTTTCATTTGTTCTATATAACCTCTTCTTGGTCTTCCCCTTCCTCTCTTTTCTACTATTTTCCCTACAATTATATTTCTCTCTTCAATCCTTTTTTTCCATCCACTTATTCTGTTTATTAAAAGCAACTAAGTGAATAATTGCTAATACTAAGAAAAAAAATAGGCAGTAGATGTTGTGTTAATTATATTCTGCTGCCATATTAAATGCAACAGATAAAATTATGTTCCCTTGAAACTCCTACTTCATTTCTAGGAGAAAGACATAAATGTATATTTTTCTTGGAATTTTTACATCCAATTTAATACAAAGCAAGTCGTAAGTTATATAAGTAAGTGAAATCGTAAAGGTTTTTAATAAAAGTCTACGCGTAAATGAGAAAACTAAGAAATAACATTAATTCTAGGTAAGAAGCGCAGCATTTTAAGAGTTAGCTGTTAAGTCATGAAATGTTTACCTCATTTCCTTTTAGAAAGCTGTTAATGTGAATTGTTGAAGAGTTTACACGCATTAAAAGTAAAGGTAATTTCCTTGGGTCTGAATCTAATGCTACTAATATCATCATCATCATGACCAGCCCATTAACGTCCCCACTGCTGGGGCACGGGCCTTCCCTATGGATGGATAGGGAGATCGGGCCTTAAACAACCACGCGGGCCCAGTGCAGATTGGTGGTTATTAACGACTGCTAATGCAGCCGGGACCAATGGCTTAACGTGCCTTCCGAAGCACGGAGTAGCTCAAGATGAAAACATTTTTTTTGTGGTCACCCATCCTATGACCGGCCTTTGCGAAAGTTGCTTAACTTCAACAATCGCAGACCGAGCGCGTTTACCGCTGCGCCACCGAGCTCCTCACTACTCTTGGCTACTAATATACCACAGATTATTTAATAGTTACTACCTAATAAGAACTTTTTAATTACTAAATAGTATTTGATTAACCAATCAACCGTACACAACTTTACAACCGTAAAGGTTTTACAGGTTTTTTAAAGGTTTTTTAGGAGGGTAGACAGATACGTATGCCCGTATAAAATTATGGATCTACCTACTCCACTCCAATCTCATCAGTCATCCCGTGTTCATGGCACTTGCAACAGTGTCGAAATATCGGGAGTATCATATTTTCCTGATTTAAACGCGGTAAGAACCCGTTATTATGTGTATTAATTATGATAATAACTGCGTAAACTTAAAACAATGCGTAAAGGTTTTGTTTTTTTTTTATAATTATACTTCGATGTTACATCCTCTAGATTTAACTAACCATGTAGTCCGTTCTTCTATGTACTGCATCGTCACACTGTTCAAAGCATTTAAAAAGTAAAAAAAAAAATAAGTACTAATCTCACTCACTCATCCAACTGTCTTACGTTCCCGCTCATTCGTTTTTTGTGTGTTGTATCGTATGCATGTTCGCGATTCACTTCTCGTAAAAACAATTTTATAGTATTCGTGATATTGTATTCTGTGAGTTTTATAGTTTATCGTGCCTAACTTTACACCTTGAATTGATGTAACATGGGTAAAAGGCGCCATAAGAAAGATCAAAAAGAAATACGACGAAAAATTCGACGACTAGAGAAAAAACTCAGGCGCAATGAAGGTCAGTTCATATAATAAGTATTTAATTTACCCTCAGCTACGAATAACAAAAAGTCTTTGATTTGTTTACATATTAATATGTAACAAGCTTGCCTATCAATGACTGTTAAATTGTACAATCATTTTGTGATAATTCAGAACGGTAGATATTAACTACCTACACATTGTTATCTTTTTTAAATGACGTATTAAGAATTTAATAAGTTATATTTTAACCTGAACCATCTTAACGTGATAACACCTGATGTTACCCAGACGGTAGATAACTTGTTTCCTAACGTGATGATACGCGATATCGTCCCGGAACATACGCTAGTGCTTTCTTAACGTGATAGTACGTGATGCTATCCTGAAAGTAACATTCAACTAGAAATAGGTACTTACGCGCACTAACTCTCGCCTCCGCAGATACGGATCATAGTTCACGAAGCCCCTCTGTCTCCTCCGAGTATGACAATAGATATTGGTCAGCGGATGAAATCGAGGAAGGATATCAAGATGAACCGCTAGATAACGAACATCTAGATATGGAACGGGATGTGTCACCTGTAGTTAATGTACCCTCGCCGCGCCCTTCCTCCTCTCGTAATCTGGACATCGCTCCACCTACAGACGTTACTCTTGACGTTGATGCTCCGGTTCGACCAGCTTCAACACCAGCAGATCCCAGCGAACCATCGACCTCCGCTGTTCCTGAAGAGATATTATGTATGCTTGGTGAAGCAAAGAAAATAGAACAAGCCTTAGGTGAAAAAATTCCTCCCGAAATCTCTAAACGTTGGGGTAAGATTCTATTGGATGGGCTAGCTAAAGAACAAAAGAATATGTTAACGGAAAAAACGCTAATCCCTGAGAATTTCCTATTAGCTCGAGCTCCAAAGCTAAATCCAGAGGTGGTTGCTGTTTTATCTGATGCTGTTAAAAATCGAGACAAGAGATTGGAGAAAGCTCAAAACCAACTCGGTCTCGGTATCGCTGGGCTGGTAAATCTTACAAAAGACTTGATCAATTCCGATATTGATAAACTCAATATAATAAAAAGAATCTCTGAAGTTAGTCAACTCTTATTAGACTTACATTATGAAGAGAGTATAAATAGACGAAAATTGATTGTACCATTGCTAGATAAAAAATTTTGGAATACAATTCAAGGTGTCAAACGTGATAATTTCCTATTCGGAGAAAAATTAGGAGATAATATCAAAAACTCGAAAGATATTGAAAAATTTAGTCAACAAATCAAAAAGGCCTCGGTACCCTCGATCTTTCAGAGAAAAACACCAGGGATGATGACGGGAAACGTGCGTTTTCCTCCTCGACCACACTCCAACGTGGGCCCGGCGACGCCTGCAGCGGGCCGATATTTCGGCCCTCGCCCTCAAGCACCGGCGAGGAGGAACTACAACTCACCGCCACAACGTGGCAACAAGACTGCTCCGCACAACAAGACCCAAGACCACAGACGCCGATAGAGGTAGGACCACACGCGGGTCGTATACGATTCTTTACTAATAACTGGCTCTTATTAACTAGTGATCCTGTTGTATTATCCTATGTAAAAGGATACAAAATTCCTTTGAATAGCCATGTTGTGCAGTATACCGAACCAAATAACCCACCATCCCCTAAAAGTGAAATGGATAAAGCAATCCAAAATCTCTTAGATCTTGGGGCAATATCACAGTGCTCGTATCAACCAGGTCAATTCATATCACCTATATTTCTTACACCTAAAAGTACTGGCGGTTTCAGATTCATATTAAATTTAAAGAAATTTAATGAACATGTTAAAAATAACCATTTTAAAATGGAAGACTTACGTACTGCCACCAAATTAGTGACAGAGGGGAATTTTATGGCTACCCTAGACCTCAAAGAGGCCTACTTTTTAGTGCCAATTCATAATTCACATAAAAAATATTTACGGTTTAAATATAATTAATTATTCGAATTCAATTGTTTACCATACGGTCTATGTTCAGCCCCTTATGTTTTCACAAAGCTTTTAAAGCCTATATTATCCTCTTTACGGAACGAAGGACATACAGTAGTAGCGTACCTTGATGACATTTTATGCATCGGTAGTACCTATAAACATTGTCAAAACACAATCAGTGCTGTAATACAAAATTTTGAAAATTTAGGATTCGTTTTTAATTTTGAAAAAAGTAGAATTACTCCAACTCAAAGATGCAAATTTTTGGGACTAGATATAAATAGTCGTTCAATGTGTTTAGAATTACCTGCTGAAAAAACGCTATCAATTTTAAATATGGTCAAAAATACACGTAAAATGTCGTACTTACGAATACGAGAGTTTGCTAAATTTATTGGTACACTGACTGCTGCCTGCCCCGCTGTGGCGTACGGTTGGGTTTATACAAAACGCTTTGAGCGAGAAAAACACTTAGCTCTTCTTAAATCCAAAGAAGATTATGATTCAAAAATGTTATTGAAAGATTATCTACAGGAAGACTTTGAATGGTGGGCCCACATTGACAGCAAAAACAAAAATAAAATTTGTAAAGGTAATTTTCAACTAGAAATATTCACTGACTCATCGTTAACTGGTTGGGGTGCCGCGTGCGGCAGTCACGTGACTAGAGGCTACTGGTCTGCTGAAGAAAATAAACATCACATTAACTACCTCGAGCTACTGGCAGCCTTCTTGGGTTTACAGTCATTTTGTAAAGATTTAAAAAATATCGAAATTCTACTCCGGATTGATAACACCACTGCAATCTCTTACATTAACAGAATGGGAGGAATACAATTTCCCCACCTCAACAATTTAGCTAGAAAAATTTGGCAGTGGTGTGAAGAACGAAACATCTTCATTTTTGCGTCATATATAAAATCTCGAGACAACGTTGATGCAGACCGGGCTTCTAGGCACATTAATGTAGATACAGAGTGGTCCCTCCATCCAAATTATTTTCATGAAATAGTAAACAAGTTTGGCCGGCCACAGATTGATTTATTCGCTTCACGCCTCAATTACAAATGTAAACGATATATTTCTTGGAAACCTGATCCAGAAGCCTACGATATAGATGCATTCACCTTTAAATGGGACGCATACTTCTTTTACGCCTTTCCACCCTTTGCGTTGATTTTAAAATGCCTACGGAAAATTTCCGATGACAAAGCAAAAGGCATCTTAATAATTCCCTATTGGCCTAGCCAACCTTGGTTTCCCTTATTTTTATCGTTAGTTGACTCTGAAATTATTTATTTTTCTCATGACAAACACCTTCTGTGTTCACCTTCCAGACAGCACCATCCCTTATGGAGCAGCCTTACCCTGGCGTGCGCCATATTGTCCGGCAGGCATACCTAAGGAAGAATATCCCAGATGATTCGGTAGATATTATTTTGAACTCCCTATCAAAAAATACGTTGAGTCAATATAATATAGCATTAAAACAATGGTTCGATTATTGTCAATTACACAAATTAGACTGTTACAAAGTTTCTGTTCCAGACATTCTAAATTTTCTAACTAAAACTTTTAAAAAAGGAGCTAATTATAGTACTTTAAACTGTACGCGCTCTGCGCTATCATTAATCATTGGTAAAACTGTATGTAATGATGACTGTATTTCTAGATTTTTCAAGGGTATTTTTAAATTGAACCCATCATTTCCCAAATATTACTCTACATGGGATCCAAATTTAGTCTTGGATTATTTATCTAATTGTTTTCCTAATAGCACGGTAGAATTAGAAGTTCTAACAAAAAAATTAGCAACTCTTCTCGCGTTGTCTACAGGACAACGCGTGCAGACGCTGTCATTAATTAATGTAAATAATATTACAGTCCAAGAACACTACGTTTCAATAGAAATACATGATCTCGTTAAAACATCGAGTCCTAATAAACCGAACCCAAGACTGATTGTTCCTTTTTTCAAAGACAGAGAATCGATTTGCCCAGCAAAATGTCTGACATCATATATAGAAAGAACTATCGCATTTAGAGATCATCAAAATACTAATAAACTTTTTCTTACCACCAAAAAGCCTGTCCACAGCGCAACTTCCCAGAGTATTAGTCGATGGATTAAACAAACTCTAAGCTCCAGCGGTATCGACACATCACTATTTACCGCTCACACCACCCGCCATGCGGCAACTTCCGCCGCTTACAGATCTGGAGTATCCATAGACGTAATTAAAAGAACAGCTGGCTGGACAGGTAACTCACTATGTTTCGCAAAATTTTATAACAGACCTTTATTTAGTAATGATGACCGATCCTTTGCTGAGGCAGTGTTACAAAATATTGATTAAAAAATGTAAAATTACTATTAAGTATGTTATAACTTGTTTCTTTTTTGATAAAGTGGGTTTGCAATTATCTCCTCGTTTTTATTCTGCAACCTACGCTAAACATCTACATGGTTAGTTAAATCTAGAGGATGTAACATCGAAGTATAATTTATGGTTAAAAGAACTTACCTTAAGTGAATTTCAACCAAAATTATACGAGATGTTACATCCGAAGAGATTTAACATCCCACCCTACCCTATTGAGTATAAAGCAGGTACGAGCTCTCCTACTTCTAATGGAATCGTCTACTAGAGGCCCCAAGTTGCAGAATTTACAAAAGCTTTAAACTTAATGAGCGGGAACGTAAGACAGTTGGATGAGTGAGTGAGATTAGTACTTATTTTTTTTTTTTACTTTTTAAATGCTTTGAACAGTGTGACGATGCAGTACATAGAAGAACGGACTACATGGTTAGTTAAATCTCTTCGGATGTAACATCTCGTATAATTTTGGTTGAAATTCACTTAAGGTAAGTTCTTTTAACCATAAATTATTGCTCTTTTGTGCTTGCGAAGTGGTATTGACGAGTTGTATGTGCAAGAAAATAATACGAAGATACAATAATCAGAAACAAAGTATTAACAGGGGGGTTAAAAAGACCACATCGAAACTATTCATCTAAAAAGCAATATTGCTATTTGACTTTTGTTTGCATTTCGCGATTACCTTTACGTATATGCGAAAATGTCAAATTGCAATATTGCTTTTTTAGATGAATGGCATCGATGTGACCATTGTAACCACTGTGATTACCGTATTTTTCATTCTACTATACGTAATAAAAATAAAACTCCAAAATCACTAGGTAGTACATGCGTTTTGTCCAGGTAACTCCAATATGGGTATGTCTATACATTGTGAGCTCTTTATATGATTAACACGTCTTCTTCTTGGTCTATCGTGTAAGGTATGACAACCTTATCAACCCTGGTGTCAGAGTTATTTTTGAGCCGCCTAAAGCCCCATACTAATATGACTCATGTAACCACTACTAACTTACAGCAGTAAGTAGTAACCTAGACCAATACGGCTTACCTTACTTTCGGACAATCAGGTAATCAGTTTGTAATGTCCTAACTGATTTTTATGATTTGTCCCCACAGGAATTCGAACCCAGGACGTCCACGTCGTGAGCACAAGGATCAACCACTGGTCCATGGAGGCCGTCAACACGTGAGTAACATGAACATTAATAAAACTTTTAGATTCGAACACGCTATTTTGACGTCCATCAAAATTAAACGCGGACGTCCCCCTAATTCACTAGTTGCTAATCACGAAATATTTTTACCTCAACGTCCGAACCATTCAAAGTATGATTATTCTGTTAGTTGGATTCTACGTGTAAATACTAACTATTTTTTACTGCTACGCAGCCGATATGTTTTTTTTTTACATTTAACATGGATATGATAAATTTATAATTTTTAAAAAGTTAATTCCAAATGTACCTACTACTACTATTATTAGATAGGTATGCAGGTCGTTAGTGACATCGTAACGAAAAATTTGAGGGACGATTCAGACCACGATTCTCAGTTGATATTAAGTTGAATTTGAAAGTTCATGATTTTCTTTTGTTTGTTATTTTCAGTTCCATACTTTCGCGACGGAAAATTCCACTTGATATCAACTCAGAATCATGGGCTCAATCATCCCTCAAAGTTTTCGTTACGATGTCGCTAAAACCCTATATACTATTTTCTTTATTCGTTTGCTTTTCGTACTTTATAGCAAACCGGTAAAGAAACACTATGGTTTACGAAATAATTAGATTTCGATTTAGCTCGCATCATCACTAACGGTTTGATGGTAGTTATAATAAAATGTGAAAATACGTAGTTATAATAAAAATGAAACCCAGAAAATAGTCATCATCTCCCTAGCATTATCCCGTTTTTACAGGGTCCGCTTACTTAACATGAAGATTTGACAGGTCCGGTTTTATACAGAAGCGACTGCCTGTCTGATCATTCAACCCGCGAAGGGAAATCCAGCCCGATACAGGTTAGGTCACTTACCTCCGAAAATGCAATTCTCGAGAATGTGGTTTTCCTCACGATGTTTACCTTCACCGCAGAGCACGTGATAATCATTTATGATCCAAACATGAATCCGAAAACAAATTCGACAATCATTGATTTAGGCCTTTGCTGGATTCGAACCTGTGACCTCAAACTGAGAGGCATGCGTTCTGCCAACTGGGCTACCACGGCTTCAACCAGAATATAAAATCACTCACCCAGAAAATAGTATATAAAATATTTCGCAATGGTCCTACCCTCCAAGGAACGCTCATAATTGTTTACAATACAATGCACTTCAAATCGATAACATAATAATTATAACAGAAATGCTGATTACTCTTATTTAACATCCGTTTGAAGCCCAAACACGCAACGATCAAATCAAACGATCAAAATTGCGCGTCCTCTCAATTCCCTGTAACTAATCACGAAACATTTCCACCTATGTCCGAACCCCTAACAACACGGTTGATTTCCCACGACAAAATCCCACTGTTGAACTCAACAATGAAATATGCATGCGTAACATACAAGCCGTGAAATAGCGTTAGCCGTGAATTTTGCAACCCCTCATAATGCGAATTTGTTTCCATTGCTTACCTCGAGTGTCGTACGACAAGAGGAGTAGATATTTTCGCTAAAGGTGTTGTAAATGGTGTTAAGAAAGTAATATAATATGACGTAAATAGCTACTTGCGTTTGGTTGTAGTATTTTTCAGGTTGTTTTAGTATTATAACGAAATAATGAATTGAACATTAATGACAGTCTCTGTGGTCCAGTGGTTGAACGTTGGACTCAAGATCCGGAGGCCCCGGGTTCGAATCCCGGTGGGGACATATCACAAAAATCACTTTGTGATCCCTAGTTTGTTTAGAATATTCCAGGCTGATCACCTGATTGTCCGAAACTAAGATGATCCGTGGTCCGGAATGCACGTTAAGCCGTTGGTCCCGGTTACTATTTACTGACATAAGTGAGTAATCGTTACATGACACCAGGGTTGATGATGCTGGTTTTCCACGTCACAACCCACATGATAAGAAGAAGAACAAGAATTAAGTAGGAAGATAAGTTCCCTAAATTAACTCACCCAAGAATGAATCGTTACATTTATACAAACGAAAGATTTATAATATGCATATGGCCAATAGTTTTAATAGGCTTAAATTGGGAAGACGCGGCGTGAACAAAATGAACGTTTGCATCGTGGTTATTTCAGAAATATTATAGCGATAAATATAAGAGTATTAATGCAAATTGTCACTCGCGGTTTATTTTAATTCAGTGACACGTGCCGCTAAATGCCCCGTGCAATATAAATAACCGGCCTACCTTTTCAAACATTTCTAGCAACATCTTAAATTCAATCCTAATGGCAAAATAAACAGAAGTCAATCGATTTTCCAATTTCCTCAACTGCGGTCTCGTGGACACGCGCCGCTCTGCATTGTCGATAAAGTTCTGATATAATTTTTTGATACCGCCAGACGGCGCTTTGACACCGGCAGCCATTGCGATAAATTCGAATCTAAATCCAATATCTTATAAATATAACTAATGTAAATAAGTACTATTGTCTGTTTGTTGAAAAAAACTGTTATTTTTTAGTTATTTGTGTGTTTGAAAAGCAAATACTTAACAATAAAAAGACTACTTATCTGAAAAACATATCTTCTTTTTTTAAAGAAAATAGATTTGTATACCTTTTTCTCATTTGCACGTGATCCACCTCGAAACTCTGGCAACCCAATCAATTCTATTTAAACACCACACAATCACTAGCAAGCAAATATAAGTTTTATTTAGAAAAAACTCGGCCAATGTAATCAATCATATTTTCGCGTATTTTTTTTTTACCTCAAAGACTCCCTCCTCGTCTATCTACTTACAACTCGAGAAATAAGTACCTACTTGACGCAAGCGAAGCCGAGGGCAAAAGCAAGTCTCACGTAAAACTCGAGTTTGGGGGAGCGTGCCGATTGAAATGCTCTTACGCTAATACTCAATTCAAAGATCCAAATAGAAAGATAAGCCGGAGCTTTCAAAAATCACGTCAAGTTTTACGTAACTGAAGTATTCGTTGGTTTGCTTTCAAAAGTTGAACAAATTGAGATGTTTTTGCATTATGTCGACAAGTCTGTCAATAAGAACGTTATATTTATGGAATATTACAGATACAGATTATATAAACATAATTGATTGCAAATATTGGCAGATGGAGCGACGTTTAAACAGTTTGAGTTTATATCATATATTTACCTACGTATCTGTAGATACCGACTGGTTGCAAATAGCATTAACTACTTAGCCGGACGAATCGGGAGTGCTGAGGGCTCTCACCCGGTATAAAATTTAAGACAACAGGCCTGAGAATCCCCTGTTTTTGGCGCGAACCTCCGTTCTATGGATTGTCTCAGAGAATTATATGTGAAAGAATTAATCAACGCTAGTGGGCCGATAGCGATAAGCACCGAATAAGTAAAATATAATTATGTCGTTTCTAAGTAAGAGAGAGTGTTTGATATAGAACTTTATTGTCCTCGTCTTTATCTTTAATTTACTACTATATTGGCCCCGATCCCCGCAGACAATATCTACTTTTATTTTAAGTTATATCTATAATTTTCTTATCCGCCGAAAAGGAAAGGGACCGATGATTGACAGCTGTTAATTTTAAAATGAATGAATAACCCGAACGAATCAAACAAGTATCTCGCTGGTATACAAACCGTTTGACGTGAGCTGTTAACTTAATTCTGTCGGGTTATTGGGCAATGTAAAAGTTTTAGAGGGTGTTTTATATTTGTGCTTTAAATTGACGTATTTTTTATACATTTTATGCCTGTCGATTGCCCGTCCCTTTCCTTTTCATCGGATAAGTAAATGACAGATGTAAGTTACTTAATATAAAATTTGATGCTGTCTACAGAAATTAGCACCATTATTATATCAAGTGATGCCATATATATATGACTGTCCGATGACTGTTGTCTACTTTTATATCTGTGGCGTTGCTTCATATCTACTTCTATTTCGTAATAGGCACTGCTCTGTATTTTAAACGCGTAGCACGAAAAATTGCATTTGCATTAACATAAGCAATTTTGTTGCGAATTCATTTGTACGATAACCCGCGCGTGAAGTTTTTGGGCCGAAATGTAGGATTTTATTTCATTTTGTCCAAGAGACCAAACAAAATTTATTGAATGCGAATTAAAGAAATGAGAATTTTAATAGTTCCAATTTTATTCTAATAAATAGTAATTTACATAATTATTATGTGCTTCGCCAATAAGTAGGTACTAATTTAAGCCATAAACAAGACAGGTACTTACATCACAAAGAGAAAATTTAAATTAAAAACAATGTGTCTCGGATGAGACTTGAACCCGCAGTTCTTGTCAATCCGGGACGAGCGTGTTAACCATTACACCACACGGCCTCCTCTTGTCCAACTAACCAAACCAAAACTACTAACTAACGAACTATTCTAGTAGTAGAATGTAACCTAGATTATAATACATATATACCTATGAAACGTAATATGAACTATTACGAATATGAATATGAACGCAGCAGGTAGGGACATAATATTCAGAATGTTAGTGACATCGTAACGGAAACTTTGAGGGATGATTTTAGACTACGATTCTGAGACGATATCAAGTGGAATTTTCCGTCGCAAAAGTATAGCACTTAAAAGAATTAACAAGACACAGCAATTCGTCGACAGGTAATTCAATTTGATGTTAGCTCAGATCATGATCAGAATCTTCCCCCTCAGTATTCGTTACGATGTCACTAACATCCTGTATAACCATTAGAAACCAAAATACGCAACTAAGCGCTAACAAGAAGTCGCAGTTATTTATCGTGGCAACATAAAGTGGTTGCCCGGAATATGCAAGCATATTTGCATTTCATTACCCCACCGCCGGTTTACCTGCATTGTTTATAGGGTAACAAATATGGAGTGCATTTATATTACGTAGCTATTCGGTTTACGTTACTTACTCAGTTTTGTGGAACTACCTGTGGAATGATTACAGGACAAATTCAAATATGGAGTGCTTTTATATTACGTAGCTATTCGGCAAACCAAATATAGAGTGCATTTATATTAGGTAGCTATTCGGCTTACGTTAGTTACTCAGTTTAGTGGAACTATCTGTGGAATGATTACAGGATAAATTCAAATATGGGCTGCATTTATATTTCGTAGCTATCCGACAAACAAATATGGAGTGCATTCATATTAGGTAGCTATTCGACTACCTCTGGAATTATTACAGGTCAAATTCAAATATGAAGGGCAATTATATTACGTAGCTATTCGGCTTAGGTAAGTTACTTAGTTTTGTGGAACTACCTTTGAAATGATTCAAATAAGAAGTGCACTTATATTAGGTAGATATTCGGCTTAAGTAATTCAAATACTTATACTTTATTGCACCAAAATAAAAGAAAATAGTTACAAAAAAGACTCAACTAGATACATGGTAAATTTGAAACAGTTCAAAGATTTCGAATGCAGTCTGTCTTGTTAGGTCCTGTATATAACAATACATAATATCAAGTAACATAACATAAGCTCACGACTATATACCTACAGTAGTCAGGTGCAACCCACGCCTCACCAAGCTTTCTGTTAGACCAACATGATAGGTGGTGGGCCGTATCGCTGTATAATAATATAATTATATTACTATACCTACCTGTATGTACGTATGTGTGTTGCCAGTGATGACCTACGGCAGTGAGACGTGGCCGCTTACTATGGGTCTCGTGAGGAGGCTCGGTGTCGCTCAGCGGGCAATGGAGAGAGCTATGCTCGGTATTTCCCTGCTTGATCGAATCAGAAATGAGGAGATCCGCAGGAGAACTAAAGTCACCGACATAGCTCGGAGAATTGCAAAGCTGAAGTGGCAGTGGGCAGGACACATAGCGAGGAGAACCGATGGCCGCTGGGGCGGAAGGGTTCTGGAATGGCGACCACGTGTCGGACGACGCTCAGTGGGTAGGCCCGCTACAAGGTGGACCGACGATCTGGTGAAGGTCGCGGGAAGCCGCTGGATGCGGGCAGCGCAGGACCGATCGTCGTGGAGATCCTTGGGGGAGGCCTATGCCCAGCAGTGGGCGTCGTACGGCTGATGATGATGATGATGATGATGACCTAGCCGTAGTGAAAACTGCACTTAAGATAAATTGATAACTCATTGGTGCAACTCCGGTACTGGATCCGAACCAGCGCTCCCCATTTGAGAAGGAAACCGGTAAACCACAGTGTGCCTAACCTGTTGTTATTTAAAATGTCTCATCGTCATCTCCCTAGCATTATTCAGTTTTCACAGGCTGCGCTTACCTTAACGGAACATTTCAAAGGTCCACTTTTTCATGGAATCAATTGACTGATTTTAATACGAGTTAGACGTGTTTTAAACCCTTTTGAATGTTACTTTTGTAACAACAGTGATCCATAATTCGGGCGTTTATTAGTATAAACTTCATAAAATAATAAAGTATAGGTATGGAAGCAAGTTTTTAAAACAATTTATTTTGATTTGTTTTAGGTTTACTAAAACAAACTATTTACTGAAGTTATCGGTTGGTGTCAATTCCGGTTTTGCTGGATCTTGTAATACAAAATTTAGGCAAATGAGCGACCAAATATCCGATGACTGGTTAATTGTATATAATATGGTTTCATCAAATTCCAAATAATAACTGTTTTCTCACTAGTTTCTTATTTTTTTCCTTCTATCCTAGTTCTTACCATGCAAATATCCCTTCATATGTGGTCTAGACTGGGCAACGTCGAAGACAGATACTTTCCGTCGGCATAAATTACATTCATTATGTAACAGAGTGTTTTATGTAGCAGGATGTCGTGATGAAGGCACACTCTTTAAAAAAGTCGGGTAATTTTTTAGTCCGCAACTTGTGGCAGTTGTGGCGAGTTCTAATGTATTTTTCCCCACGAATTCCTCGTTTCATACAATAATTGTGGTTATTTGCAAGTGTTTACTTCAGCGTTTCGCGTATATGCAATAAAGGATTTAATTTAATTGCTTCATTAGGTGCTTTGTTGGTACTCTGAGATAATATCAAGTAGATGTTGTGTGTTTTGGTTATAGTTAGTAGACAAATAATAATTAAGTACGCCTGCTATTCATAAAATAAATAAAATATTCTCCAGAAGACAACCGAAGGTAATGAGCTGAATCCTCCTCCTCAGTATTTGTAACGATGTCACTTACACCCCGTACAAGTACTTACAGGTACCCATAGAAGTACATCTGGGTGTTAGTAACACCGCAACGAATACTGAGAGGGATGATTCTGAGTTGATAACAAGTGGAATTTCCTCTCGGAACATTCGTAGAAATTATTGTATTTTTTTTGCTCCGTTTTGACGTGAAAGACGGACAAACAAACAGACATACAAACTTTCCCATTTATAATATTAGTATAGACTATCTCTTCTATCCCAGAGACCTTATTTTTTTTTATTAAGTCTCAACCTGTAACTTGAGCCGTTTGACTGGACAGGACAACTCCAGGCAAGAATTATTGCGCAACCCGTTTTCCGATGGTTAACTTTACTAAGAAGTCTTTAGTTTTGAGTCGTTATCTTGTAACTCGTAGGTAGTATACGACCCGAGGTGACTGTAGGCGTATCTAGCAGTGAAAAAATTGTGATGGCGGAATTCATAACCTAACCTAACACTTTTCTTAACACCCCTTTTAAAAGAACCTAGTTCTTTGCGAGATTGAAAAAATAAAATCAAATGGCGTTCAGTTACTTATCACGCCGGAAGAAAAATGTAAGAAATTGTGTTCCTTACCTAACCAACAAGCCACCAGGTGTCATACATTTTGCTGGTAGCACGCAGTGGTAGCGCCGCCATCATGATGTTCTTGTGAAATATCGCCTTTATTTTCTTACACAAGTGTCAAGTATAATGGGAAAATAACTGTTAGGTAAGTATCACCATACGGTTCAACATATCCATCTTAGGACTTTACTAACAAATGTGACTGCAATATTGTTTTTGGTTAGAATTTATTCCTTAATAAAATTAATCGTTTATTGACTTAGAAATCAATAAGTGTACCATTACTTTAGCATTGTTAGTGCAAATTCGAATAAAATTGTTTTTTTTTTATTTTACAAATACATAGCTTTGTTAAATGTAGTTCCCACAGATCTATTTACAAACGATTTCTCATTCCTGAGATTGGCAGTGTCTTAAGCTAGCGATAAACGAAGCTTTCAAAGCCATCTGAAGACGTTGCTTTAGCTTAGCGACTGCTGTCAAATGATAACAGCACTACAGACTGAGGGTTTAGCCCTAAGAACTGTCTAACTATGAGTATCCACAGCTGGTGTCTAGACTTAAACAATGCTTGAACCAACTATTTGTTGAAATAAACTTAGGACTTCCACACGAGACATAAAGTATCCCAAATACAAATAAACGAGTAAACTTATAAATAGCAAGTAACAAGATATGTTTTAAGATGCCACTGTTATCTACGTAATATTCGAAAACTATTTTATTGTCTCTTTTATTTATTTATTTATTTACTTTTAGGAAGATTAACAGCTGAATAGTACAGTAAATAAAATCATTAGTATCTATATGCTAATTACAAATCTCCACCTATATATACGTAGGTTTCAATATAGTTACTCTATAAAGTAGACTAATTAAATGAACATAAAAAGAACGTTAATAAAATAAATTTCAAACATGCGTCCGTAACAGAATCAATAACAATCACAAACAGTGCCAGTTTACTCACTTTATCCATGCCATTCACTAAGTGATGGTGTTAAAATAGCCTTGTGTCAGTAGTCTTTTCACAGTGGTTGTGCTTGTGCAAAAGAGAAGAAATCTTTGTTTCATTTCATCGAGATTTATCTCTACAAAAGCTGGAAACTGCTCATGATGGTCATGCATGAAAGTATTGATTTTTTTATTTATATTATACGTAGATATATTGTCACCAACATTGTCTAACATAACGTGAGGTGAAAAAAGTGAGTTCACAAAACAATTGACTGTTATGCATGCCAACTTTGAATAAAGTGCAAAAAACGACGCACCTTCATATTTTCCTACTAGTTTTGTTCTGTTTTTGCCGTCCCGATGTTATCGGTGTCCATGTTTCAACTTGCTACATTGTATTCAAGAATAATACCCTACTGACACGTCGCACTGATTCAAAAGATAAAGTAAGATATTTTGACGTGTGAAGATAAAAAAAGTGTGATGGACGTAAATGGGTGAGATGGTCGCGATAAGTCTAGTTATTAGAAGCGACGAAGCTTAAATGAGGATGAATTTTGATTGTTTCGTTGTTTTGAAGCGTTTTACGTACGTAGAGATCAGTTATCCTACACATCTCAATCAGTTTGTGAAATTTGCCATGTGTGAGATATGAGTACTTATTTAGAGTTGTAGACTACTACAAACATCCTTCAGAATTAACTTGGACAAAAATCCGACTCTATATCACTAATTGATTGCCATCTGCCACATTCTTATCCTAATCACAATTTAATGTAAGTACACGAAGATTCGCTTCATTTTCCTCATCACTGAAGCCACGGACCGTGGCGAGAAAGTGTTTAGCTCTACAACAGTATAGGGCTGCGGCAAAATATTAATTTGCAACTTGTTGATGATCAGAGCGCGTTTATCGTGCGCGTCACGGCAACCCTCCGCACATTAATCACGTGACCTCACCTCACCCCTCTGTATAGAGCAAATGTGTAGCGAAGGAGAATAGAACGGACAGTGTTTTGTAGTTTTGAGAGAATGGAAGAGACAATCACATAAATAGCTGGGAGCTTATTAGTAGCGAGATGTAATGTTCGTCATTAAGCGCTGGGTGACAATATTGAGGTGAGCTATATCTCAAAATGAATGATAGACGATAGGAGAAGTTTGCGTCATGTATTAGACTAGAGGTAGCTGAAGATAACAAAGAACAAAAATAAATTACTGAAAGCTGTAACATAGAAGACCTATTTTTAATAGGTGATGGTGATGAATTAAATAAACAAGAACAAAACACTAATGAAAATAGTGAATTCATAGACAATAACAATTATATATTTTTTTTTATATTGCTGCTATTTTAATTTGAAAAAGTTCAGAACAAGAAAAGCATGGAATGAATATTTTAAATACCAATCCATTCTACAAACACCTCCATAACACCATGTTTGATCTTTGCCGTAAGCGACAGCGTTCTACCCTAAGGTGAGACGACGGCTTATTAGGGGAACCTAGAACTTTGGGGTCGAGTTTACCTTACGTGGGGGGACGCTGGAATATGTTTGTTCTGTCCATCTCCCTTAACACGGTATCTATCTGGAAGCCTCTGGAGAATCATCCTATCTCAACTGAGAACTCTATCATGTTACACATGACGTGATAACTTAGTGAACGTACATATCGATGGAGATATAGTACGCATACAGATGTGATAAAAGAAAGACTGGAAGATAACTGCAACACATTCTTGCAATTTGACTTCAGATACAAGTTATTAGTATGAGTGCATCATAATAGCATATTTAGCAGTCTTTGTCTCATCGCTGTATCATCTAATTTCGACAAATAAAGGGTTATGTATTAATTAACTGGACTACTTGTAGGCGATTAAGATTAATAGGTATAGACGAAAAAGTGCTTGCCAAACCAAACGCCTTTTGACTTGTGTATCTGCCATCTTCAGTAAAATACAGACGTAAATTTATAGATATAAATTTAGCATTAGATAATGCAAGTAGTACTTCATGAACACTGTCTAAACTTTTTAGCATACAAATACATTAAAATCTGCAGAAAGATTGTAACATATATTATAACATATACAGTACACAGTTCTCAGGCCTGCTGCCTTAAGTTAAGTGCCAGGTGTAATTCATAACGTAATTATATTAGAGCTCACCGTTTTTCCGATCAAGTAGATCTAGGTAATACGATAAATTTTTTCACACACCCATATACACGATGCTATGAAATACACAGACACACCCTACAAGTCTTAGCAGCAAAAAATATTATATACAGAAGCAGTTTTGGATACGACAGTAACTGATGAGGGGAAACTTTTTGATGAAACAACTGCCTTAGGCTCCTGGGAAATATAAGTTGGCTTCATAAGTGAGGGTGAATCGTCAATCAGTATTAAAGCTCGGAAGGCATTCCAATTTGCCTAATGTCGTATTTTGTAGTATTGTTTATGTTGCCAGCTTATCGTCGTATTAGTTTCAGATGAAATATTCTGCCTCCAGTATGGTTGTGGTTTAACGTGTCTTTAGTGTTATAATGGTGTCGATTCCAGTACCATCAACTTAATTTGACAGGACTTAAATTAGCCGCGTCTCTTTTTGCACGTATTGTAAGTGAAGGACGGCACTAGTTTAAAAGCTCTGATACCAAGCAGCGATGTGCTTGATATCAGAGCTAAGGTGGATCTAAGGTGGAGCACACAAACTCAAATATTGCCTGTTCAGTCTGGGGAACAAAAACGCAGGAAGATAATTCCATTACTTACATATTATACCTATGTGAGGTGTTGTGAAAGTGGTAAATAATTCAATATTTCTTTTGTTACTGCACTCTGAACTTCAAAACAATCACAAATCTTAGTAACGTCGTGTTATGGACTTGAACTCTCTGAATAATAGAGTCGTCCAATGAATCATACTATTAAGTACATTGTCTTCTTTTTCTTCTTTGTCTAATCCTCTTCACCAGTTCACCAGGCGTCGGGTCTCCTTACACACCTGCACCAGAGAACTCTGTTCAGCTTGTCTCTTTTCTGACTTGTTGTATCAAATATACATTGTATCAGTACGAAATTACTATGTATTGCAACATCCCTAGTAGATGAACGAAATATGACCTACTTATTGTTAATAATATATTACATACCATGTTAAATTAAGCCATTTTCAGTTTGCAATATTGAACTTGGTTATTTGATGGGTAATTAATAGCACAATGTCGCAGCAGCAGTACCCACGAATCAAATAATCACTTCAATATTACTGTTTGTATTAGGGAGATGCCATACAAAACGTCGTAGCTACGTTGCAACGTCGTAGTTTATCCGCTCCTTCACTGTAAAATATATAATAAAATTCAATGAAATGCGACATGATACGTTGCCGTTTCGTTACAACGTCGTCAGTATGAAATTTGACAGCCCGTTCTGATAACTGAGCGGGACGGCAACATTACGCTTGTGACATAAACTTACAAGTAATTTGTATTTGAATTGATGAAGCGGTGACATACCGACGACGGCCTCCGTGGTCCAGTGGTTTGAGCGTTGGGCTCACGATCCGTAGGCCCCGGGTTCAAATCCCGATGGGGACACATCACGAAAATCACTTTGTGATCCCTAATTTGGTTAAAGGACATTACGGGCTGATCACCTGATTGTCCGAAAGAAAGATGATCCGTGCTTCGGAAGGCATGTTAAGCCGTTGGTCCCGGTTACTACTTACTGGTGTAAGTTAGTAGGCGTCACATGACCCATGTCAGGGGCTTTTGCCGGCTCAATAGTAACCCTGACACCAGGGTTGAAGGGGCTGGTAATCCACCTCACAACCCATACGATAGAAGAGGAAGATACCGACGACGTCGCAACGATGCCGCGACGCATTGTGTGGCGACTCACTTACACTATATTTGTAAGTAATATTACGTTTCGCTACAGATCTCAGGAGGCAACAACCATTAGATCCAACTAGACATATTAATATCTGAACACTGTTATTAATAAATCCGAGATGAATAGGGATAAACTACGGATTATTATCACAGAATCACAGATATAATATTTGCGTCGGTGATGTTAGGGATAACAAGTGATCATTGACATTTCTTACTTAGTGGAAATATGAAGCAGTTTTCCGGGAAAATAAGCAGCTGAACGCGTCCTTTGTTTTAATTTGCCCCCAGTTCAGCAATGAAGCAAATACGAAACACCGTTACGAGCTTTAGTTTTTTATAAGTACACCATTTACGCTGCAACAGATCCGTAGAGCCCTGGGAGCCTCTCACTTTGAGGTCGTAGGCTCGAATCCGGCACAAGCAATGTTCGTCGAATTTATTTTCAAATTCATGCCTGGATCACAAATGATTATCACGTGCTCAGCGGTGAATGAAAACATCATGAGGAGACCCACAGTCCCGAGAAATGCATTTTTGGAGGTATGTGACCTAACCTGTATTGGGGTGGTTTTCAATTTGCGGTACAGAAGATTAGACGGGCAGTCGCTTCTATAAAAAAAAAATCTCAAAAATTTCATGAAATTTATGACAGGAAATTCCTCTAGATATCAACTCAGAATAATGGTCTGAATCATCCCCCAAAGTTTTCATTGCAGTGTCACTAACACACTGTACGATGAGATACCATTATTTGTAACTGAGAAATATTTATTGCGATCCCAGCACTAATACAACAGATTCTGATAATCTAACCACAGATCAGACTAATACTAATATCTTGTTTAGGTACTTGTAAGCTTCCAATTTGTCTGATCTCCACTTAATTGTGGTGTGGCAGAATTATGATCGCGGTTCCTTTGTATGTTCTAATTGATTTAGTACACAGTAAAGATAGCTACACAGTAAAGGTAGCATAGTAGTCTCCTTACAAAATACAAATATTCTTTATTGCACAAACAAAGAAACGATTACAAGCCGAGGTAAAACAAGCCAATATGAGGTATTTAGGCGATTTTCTGTTTATACAGAATGTTTGTGACATCGTAACGAAAAATTTCAAGGATGATTCAGACCATAATTCAGACTTGAAAGTATAGAACTAAAAATAATTTAAAAAACACTAATTTTTTTATGAATTTTCCGACAGGGCAATCCACATGATACCAACTCAGAATCATGATCTGAATTATCCCCTTCAGTATTTGTTACGCTGTCAATAACACCCATATATACTTGTATGGCTACTTGTATATACTTTTACGGGGTGTAAGTGACATAGTAACAAATATGGGGATGATTTGGCGCATTATTCTAAGATAATATCAAGTAAAATTTTCCATCGCAAAAGTATATTATTGAAAAAGAAACACAAAAATCATGAATTTTCATTCCACTTGATATTAACACAGAATCATGGTCTGAATCAACCCCCTCAGTATTCGTTAGGATGTCACTAGCACCCTGTATTTCAGCTGTTTTTACAACAAAGGCTTTTTAAATACATTTTAAAAACTCACCCCTTTAATCCGTAGTGGGTTAGGAGAAGGGTCAATTTTTTTTTTATCTGAGGATGAAAATCGTTTACTTAATAAGTGTAAGTTTTTATCTTTTTGAGTATATGGAATTCAAGATCAGTTCAAAATATTCCAACATTTTCGTTTTATTTTCATACATTTACCTGTAAGTACAGACTAATTATACAAACTAAAAATTTTACAGGAGTTTTACTGTGTTTACACTAGGAACTTTCAGGAAAAATGCATTCTTCGTAGCACAAACTTTTAATAAGGAAAAATAAAACAGAAATATAGTCTAAGTGTCCCCTTCAAAATTAGCATTGCTTTCAGAAGCACTTTAAATAATTGTGGACGTCATTAGGGGTGTTTTCTTTAAACCATAAGTCGTTTATGAAAAAGGCAGTATGAATGGGTTGTTAGCGTTTTGCAGTTGGCGTAGAATTGCAAGCGTGAGGTGAAATCGTTAAGGTTCTATTCGCATTGAAAGCGCACGCAGAGGCGGGCGCGATTCAGCATTACGATTTTAAGGGCGCATTCAAATTAGCCATGTTGCTGTTGAGACAGTGCGATTTCGCTAATCTATGCAAAATAAATTGTTAATTCTCCAAGGGCTGAAGATTAGCCATCTTAAAAATCCTATGCAGATATCGAATACTTAACGATATTTTTATACACAACACAATTTACCATAAGCTAATGACTATAATAATATTAATTGGGTAGTCAGAGGTACATCCATCGCAGGATGAACTAAGTATCCTAACCTCATCGAGCTTTCTTAGAACAAAGTGATAGGTGATGATTTTTTGTGCGTGGTCATTGACCCATGCACTGCGAGTTGCGGAAAAATGCAATATTATTGTACATCTAGTATTGCTTTTTAAATGAGGTTCTATGCAGCCTTATGCTATAGCATAAAAAATTCATGTCCCACGTTATATATAACGTGGGACATGAATTTTTTATTCCACTTGATATCAACTTAAAATTATGGTCCCATTCATCCCCCAAAGTTTTACTAACACGCTGCATAATTAAGATTAGTTCTTAAAAAGAAAAATGTAGATGTACAAGAGTAGTGTGGAATGGAATTCCATTGTCTCTGCTTAACCCGGTGGGAAATAGGCGTGAGGTTACATATGTATGTATGTAGTATTTAAAACATGTAAACTATTACTGGCATTAAATACCTTTTATTGTTATTCGAAACATAATTCATTTATTTATTGAAATCGCTTGTCCCAAACACGCTTCCGGCGCTTCTTTGCAAGCAACCTATAAACACAGGTCATAATTTTCGATCGACAAAGTCGGAGGGGACTAACAGAGTATTAGGGGGCTGCAATTGCTCTTATACAATGCGACATATTTCTCCAGGAGTACGACATATTATTTCTCTCGGAGTCAAATAGGTGTGGGGTTATAACGACCTAGCAATTTTACGAGACTATTCGACTATTTGTCAGCTTTTCAAGGGAGTTTTTGTCGGTTTTTGTATCTCTGTAAATTAAGTATAGGAAAGGATGGCTGTGAAAGTAAAAGTGTGTTTATTTTCATATCTTCCTTTTCTTTTCTTCTAGTCAGCATTATGCAAGAGATACTTACTTACAGTATTTTATATAAAAATATCGCATCTTTTCATCAGACATAGACGAAGACGAAAAGAAGGCGAAGACAACAGATGGACTGTTACTGAATGGTGGCCAAGGGATGGTATGCGATATCAAGGCAGAGCACCAGGTGGTCGGATGACATTGTGAGGTACGCCGGAAAGCAATGGATGAGACTTGCACACGATGGGAAAGGATGGCGTGAAAGCAAGGAGGCCTATGCCTAGCTGTGGGTGGATGCAGGCTGAATAGATAGCATCATGACCGCATAACTCCTGTATCCCCGAAGAAGTAGGCCAGTTATGTTTAAGTCCCATCTAATATGGGGCAAGCCTTTTGCCATTGTTTTTTGACGTGACTTATTGTAGATTTGCCGCAGATGGCATTAACTACTTGGCCGGACAAATGGGGAGCGCTGAAGGCTCTCACCCGGTACAACGTTTAAGACAACAGGCCTGAGGGTGCCCAGTTGGGCGCGAACCTCGGCTCAGGGCGTCGTCTGAGAGGAAAAATATTTGAAAGAATTAATCGACCCTAGTGGGTCGATAGCGATAAGCGCTGAATGAGGGAAATCGTCGACCACGCCGGCGGGGTCGGTATCGGGGTCCTGAAGTGTTTGGTGTCGCGAGCTGATTGGCTGCCTCTATGGCTCGGGATCGTATATTACGTCCTTCGGACGCCGATACTTTTCAGTACCGTCCCTAAGCGGGATGTATTCGGAAGCCGCAACTACCAGGGGATTCGGGTGGTGCGGGGCAGAATCGAAAAAACGTTTGGAAGCTAATTTGAGCCATTGTGCCCTAGGTCAATGTGCAGATTTTCATTGCGAAGGAACCACGGAGCTCCCGTGGCTTTCCGCATGAAACACATTAACCGGGCAAAAGTACTGAAAACCACGCGATATCAATTGTCTATGATCCAAATATGAATTAGAACAAATAAAGAATAAAAACAAGATCATAGAATAGAATAAAAGCCATATTTTTCTTTTGACAAAAACAAGTCATCTGCCTTTTCATAGAATCCATTTTTTTGCCAGTGTCTTTACTGTGAAATCTTTTTCTTTTCACTCAATAATATAACATATTTTGAAAAAAAAAAAAATGTAAACAACGCGTGATCATATGTCTCGTTTAAATCCAAATAAGTCTAATAAGGTCATTCACACTTAAAAACTTAAAAATATTATTGTTTATATTCACCGCCATAGCTTTGACGTAACTAAGTTTCTTTTTAAAAATTCAACACCCTCACATAATTTTAATTAAGGTCAGTAATCGACATCGAATATGGAAATAAGAATATTATTTTATATTTATTACCTGTTTTGTATAAACAAGCGATTTTTATGAGTACTGCATTAATTTTGGCAGTTTCGTTTATAATGAACTTGACTGATTGAATGATATGGCTTGTTGAGACACCAGGAAACCAAGAACCGTCTGTAGCTAAAGAAATATATAATATTGTGGGTCAAGTTACAATGGTTGAGTTTTGATGATTATGAAGATGCGATGAATTAGATGATACGCTTGTAACCGTAGATCTTGTTTCAACCTAATTTATTTAGTTTTGATTTCTCAGCAACTCAAAAAAAAGCAGCAAAGCAAAACATAAAAATAGTTGAATTCTGCTTTTTAAGTCTGTGTTTAGACTACGTTGTTAGGCTTGAGTAAAAATATATAAATTTCAGAAAAAAAAAAACAGTATAAATCACACCTACTCAAATAGCAGTAAAATGTAATCAGGTAAAACAAAATGGACATGCAATTAAATAGTAGTAAAATGTTATCAAGTAAAATAGACACGATAGATACATATATATACCATATGGACAATTTCATTTGAATCAGGAAACAAACGTTAAAAAACCGAATGACTATTTTATTTAAATCCCTACCCACGATGACGTCTGACGTAAATGACGTCGACAGTGCGGTCAGCAATAGTCACGTACGTCAAAAACAAACGTACGCCGCAGGTGTCATTGACGACGCGGTGTCAAATCGGTTACACTCGCCGCGGAGGCGTGAACCAACTGCTTTAGGGTTCCGTAAGATGTAGGTACCTATTTAAAAAATATGGCGTTCCATCCGCGATTGGTAAACGCGCGATTAGGTTACCGCGGTAAGTGCGACGTTTCTCTAATTTCCTCCCTGAAGAGTAACTATAACAAGCCTGAAGTCTAAAGCGTATCTTTCTTTGCATTTTATTTTTACATGTACAAGAATGTATAATTATGCTGCATTATCCCGCTATATCATTAAAATAATATTAAATGAAAAAAATATATATAGGTACTCAAAGTTTACCTAGAAGATATTCTTACCTAGCAATAAGACCGTCTATTCTCAATTGTTATGTATTTCCTGTTTATCTTTAATTTTCATCCAAATCGGTACTACTGTTTAGCCGTGAAAAGGTACAGGACAGATTGAGATAGTAGCTTTCCTATTTATAATATTAGGATGGATTTTAGTGTTAATTGTTTGAACAAGTCGTAAAAACCTTTGATTAGTTGCTTCGCTGATGTTCCTTTTATTTTCTGCAATGTCAATTAAATACTAATTTCGGTGATGAAACACGTTAAAACTTTGTAAGATTTAAATGTTTGTAAGATACTTATAATAAGTAGTCATTTCTGAAGAAGTCGTTACTAAGATTCGTCTTTTTGTCAGGGAAAGAGCAAAAACATTATTTTTGATTAATTCTTGCAATATATCGAGAACCCTGCTCCATTTCTACCACCAGTCGCGTCTTTTTTGTGTCCCCTTTCTAACCCACCACCTGCCGAGAGAGCATTACATCCGGAACCGAATCCACGACCATCGCCTCAAATAAATATAATTCTGTTTTGATTGCTCTTTCTAATGCTTGTTTTACGGTTATGCATTTGTACGAATAACTGCATGTGGTAGCAATGATTGTATTTTTACGTATGACTATTGTGTGGGAGTGTGATTGTATTGATTTGTGAATCAATTTGTGTTTTATTTTTGTAGATAACTGGAGATGTTACTTGAAAGCGCAATCATATCACAACAAATTCTTGAGTAAGCGCGTTACACCATCGACTTTTTTTAATCATTTTTAGAGACAGAATGGTGACAAGAACCATTTGATTTTTAAAAATTAACCTCACTGAAATTTCTTTGCATATGTGACGCCTGCCAAATGACAGTTTTTACGTACCTACTTTGCGATGGAAAATTCCACTTGATATCAACTCAGAATCATGGCCTGAATCATCCCTCAAAGTTTTCGTTACGATGTCACTAAAACCCTGTATGTAAATCATAAAGATTGCATTTTTTTTATAGTACTATTGAGATTTAACGGTACAATCGCACTTTAACGGAATTTTCCTCAAATGTCGTCATACCTTTTAAGAACGAGCCACCTATAGATAATATTTCTTCAATATTATCTCCTAAGGATCATGGTTCTTTAGTCCCCTGTTTATTTAATTAAAACACGATAATAAATAATTACTTATCTCCCATCATCTTTCACATTTCGTCTCTTTTATCGGTAAGATCTCTTTAGCAACTAGACCGTACCATGTCAACGTTCAGTTAATTCTATAAGTAATTTAATTAATTTAATTTTACTCGCTTTCAACTCGTCACCTCTGATCTTTCTTAACCCGTCAACTGTAATCCAAAAACTTTGACTAAACCCTTTTTATTCTACTTTCATTTGCATTAATATAATATTTGTTTTTGTCACTTTATTTAAATGTAACAATTGAATAGTACTTAATTGAAATTATATTTACCTAAAAACCTAACATAATAGAATTATTTTAATAGCAGTATTGTACATGTCGTTATATTCATTTGGATTTTACTTTCGTTGATAACCTTCACCAGTTTTGATTGAGTAGTAACATTTTCATATATTTCTTAATAGGCAATTTGCACACAAGTAAATAAGCACTTAACAAGTAAATACTTACATAATATTCGTGAAATAATTACATCGATAACATAAAATTATGTTACATGTAAACCCATAAGCTTCGGAAAGTGCTCGTAAACTATCTATAATGTTGTTTATGATTCTGTATGAGATAAATCGCAAGCGCATCGGCAGATCTTGTAGTTTTTAGTTCGACATATCGAACAAAATGTTTTATTAGCCCGTGAACATTTTATGTCTTATGCGATATGGGCAAATCATAACCGTTACCTAAGTATTCATAGTAAAATGTTTGCAGATATGCGTAACATAAAATATTGATTATGGCGCCTGTTTTGTGTAAACCTTTAAGTCTACATTGTAAGTTGAGAATATTTTGTTTGTTTGTATACTCTTTATTGCTTCAAAGGAAATTTACACATAATTTCTTACGTTACATAAAGCATAGGTGAGCTTTTCCCTAATTGGGATTCCATTCAGCTAACCTTGGACTTGTTTTTTGTTTGTAAAAGTTCTTTATTCACATATTATAATCAGTACATGTCGCGACATTGTCAGCGAAATAACAATCTTGGATAACATAACATTTCATCGGCGGCTATTGCCTTTTAGAAACGATACAAGAAGAAAAAAAAAATGTATTTGTATTTACTAGCAAATGTTTATATAACAAACCTTAAGTATAACTATGCTAACTTTGGAAAGTTACATTTACAATACATCAATAAATAACCTTGGACTGCCTGAAAGCAACTCAGTGGGCCAATGTAAACACGCAATAAATGAGTTGATATAATATTGTTTTAATGTAATAATAATGTCATAATATTGTAATAGTTACAATGATATATTTTTTTAACTACACCATACTTCAGAGAAAGTCAAACAACTTGGATTATTGAACTTACCATTGAGAGCCCTCGGCACTCCCCATTTGCCCGGCCAAGTAGATGGCACTAATGCCATCTGTGGCAAATAGAACAAGTCACGTTAAAAAAGGTTATTGAAGTATAATTTACTAAAATGCCTCTTATTTACTATATAAGTATGTGTAAAATAACATAAGAACATAAACAGCCTATACATTGCTCATTGCATTGTGACCATGGCACTTACAACAGTATCGAAGTTTCGGGAGTCTCATATCCCTGCTTTAAACGCGGTAAGAACCCGATATTAATTAAAACATTTAAAATTATAACACAAACACTAGTCAGTCTAAAATACCGCCCCGCACCCGATATTATGTGTTTTCATTTAAACAGTCTTATATACGTCGCACTGCTAGGCAGAGGCCTCAACTTCCTTTTCATTTGACATACTTACTGAAGAACGACATTACGTATGGATGTTAGTGACACCATAACTAATACTGAACGGTATGATTCAGACCACGATTCTGAGTTGATATCAAGTAGAATTTCCTCTCGTAAAATTCTCTCTTTTCTTAATTATTTTCAGTCCCATACTTTTCCAAATTCCACATGATATCAACTCAGAATCATGTCCTGTCCCCCTCAGTATTCGTTACGATGTCACTAACACTCTGTATACGACTAATCTGCAAAAACAGCATTCGTAGATTAGAAAATCTGATCAACAATGGCAAGTACAATAATAAATGTAATAGGACTTCCCTTTGAAATGACGATGCGGAAAATCTCAAAGTGCGCAAGAGTCTAAGCACCTTTTTATAATAAAAATAATATTCAATGACCCAATAAGGAAGTCAAATGTACCATCAGCGTTTTCATCACCCCAAACATTATCATTCCTGAGTCATTGCGAGGCTTCTTCGCGACGTCTGCTAAATTATACACTCAAGGTCCGTAGTACCCCATTACGTAGGAAATGCTCACTAATGCATCTCATTCTCTATTTTGTCAAATTATAGGCCGCTCTCGTGGTATATTTGTGGAGCTGGGAATCTTGCTATGGGACGTGTAGCTTGACTGTAGTTGATAATGAAAATACCCAGATGAGGCTGTAGACGCTACAAAACGCAATTTAAGTTGCACGTTCAAAATTCATATTATAGGTATAATGAATCGTTATCTTTCAAACTAACCATAGAGTAGGACACAATAAAAACCAAACATAATCTAGACTATTGAAGAACACTATTGTTAGGAAAATTGATTTGTTTGATTTGAGACTGATATTATTTTAAGGTATACATAAAATAATATAACTCTTTTTAATAGCTAAGTAATAAAAATATAATGGAAAATATAAAATCGTTTCGTAATGTGTTAAAACGGTAGTTTTTCTTAATTTAAAAGTCGATAAACTTTCTTATTAAGTATGTGACGAAGTGACTAAGTTTACTCCGTCCGTCACCCAGTAGCTGAAAGGACTGCTGAAGGCTGAACATCACAAGTATCTTTTCTTCTATTCTACAATGAATTCTTCTATACAAAATTCTTCTATTCTTTAAGTTCTTTGACGTGAGTAGATTTGCCGCAGATGGCATTAACTACTTGGCCGGACAAATGGGGAGCGCTGAAGGCTCTCATCCGGTACAACATTTAAGACAACAGGCCTGAGGGTGCCCAGTTGGGCGCGAACCTCGGTTCAGGGCGTCGTCCGAGAGTAAAAATATTTGAAAGAATTGATCAACCCTAGCGGGTCGTCGACCACGCCGGCGGGGTCGGTATCGGGGTCCTGAAGTGAATAACAAAAGAGCGATAGGTATGACATAGAGATTTATTCCTCAAGCTCAGTCCCATAAACCCATTCTTTCGCCTACAACTAGTAGTAATCTCACGAAATAAGATAATAGCGAGAAGTGAGAGTCTATCGTGAGCCGCTTTGACTTGTTAGACACTTGTGACGCGGACATTCGCACGACACGGTGAAAGTCACATCATAAACATAGATAGGTACATAATAACTTAATAGTAATTTCAAGGGCCTTAGCCAAGTTGCAAATTGCGAAATAGAGGACAAAGAGTCAATAATAAGTACTTTTTAAGTACCTTGCTGTTAGAAAATAGGTCCAAAGGGGTTAGCCAAGTTGCCAAATGATTACGAAAAACGAAAATGACAGACAATGTCACCTTATGTCAAACCCATACATTTTTATTACTGTCACTGTCGCTGGTGTGCGTAACGTGATAATGTCACGGCAATTTTATCGATTCTGACGATATAGCTGTGTCGTTTTCTCGATTGGTGTAATTGTGACCCGAGTAAGTCATGTCGTTCTGTCAAAATACGAACAAAATCACGTGACACGCGTGTTAGGGAAAAAAACAAACTTATCGATTTCGACAAAATTTGTTGAATCGATCGATAATTTTACCACGTTGCGCATGTTAGCCCGCTGGTCCTATTCGCGATGATAAAATATCGAAAAAAGCAATATTGCTATTTGACACTTACTTTGTGCACTTACTTTTATATGCGCAAATGTCAAATTGCTATATTGCTTTTTTAGACGAATTGCTTCGATGTTGCGTTTTTAACTCCCCTTTTGTGATCATCAAAAATCTTAATGTCCATCTCAAACTGACCAGCGCTCCGTTTAACTACACAGTAGTACACAGTTCCCTAATCACTTTCGCCGTTTCCTACAAATGGGTATAATTTGGAGCTGAATGTAACACACCATTAGCATACAAACAGTCCAAGCAGACATACGATAAATTGTATAGATAAGGCAGCGGTGAAAGAAGTCTAGAACAGCGTGATTATAGGGTACCTAGTGCCTACACGTGGAAATCTGGTTTTGTACAAGTAAAAGGTCTGACTTCATCTACTTATTATATTGTTGCCTGAGGGTTGGTATGATGATTGACATTAATGTAATAGTTTTCCACTTTAACGGCCTCTGTGGTCCAGTGGTTGGGCGTTGGGCGCACGATCCGGAGATCCCGGATTCGAATATCGTTGGGACATATCACAAAAATCACTGTGTAATCCCTAGTTTGGTTAGGACATTACAGGGTGATCACCTGATTGTTCGAAAGTAAGATGATCCGTGCTTCGGAAGGCACGTTAAGCCGCTGATCCCGGGTACTACTTACTGATGTAAGTAAATAGTCGGGACATGAGCCATGTCAGGGGCCTTTGGCGGCTCAATAATAACCCTGACACCAAGGCTGATGAGGTTGTTAATTAATCCACCTCACAACCCACACGATATAAAAAGAAAAAGAAGAATAGTTTTCCACTCTCCGGCCAAGTAGTTACACGTCATAAAAAGAAATTATCATTCGAATGTCATTATATCAGAATTTTCTTGATTTTCTTTATCTTCGATTAGATTATGTTAGACTAGAGCTTTTGTGTCAACATGCAAAATTCCATCCAATTCGGTGCAACCATTTAGTCGTGAAAGTGTACTTAACGTACAAAGTCGAGCCCCCATTGCTATGGATAAAACTACTTAATATATTTTTTTAATTGAGTTTATTTTCATTATTTATTAGGTACTTTCCATTCGGTCTGGCATGGTTACTTAAGTGTCCACATAGTGTGAAAAACGGGATGACATTAGGGAGATGATGATGATGACTTAAGTGTCTACATTTTCGAAAAATACTTACTATGTCCTTTGCTATGACTATTTATTTACACACAACAAATATTCTATTGATTACAAAACTTGTTATTGACCCTGACTCCCATAGTACGCGTAAGTGCACTAAAGTTATTGTATCAAAACCGCTTATTCATCGCAGGGTTATAGTGTCATTGCCCTTTATCGTTTCGTAATATCGGCGTAATGAAGTGATGTTGCAAATTCTTGAATGGTGATAAATGTAGGCAATGACAACTGAATCCATGTGTATTATTAGCAAAATTACAGGCCGGAATAACATAAAAAGTGAATGGAAGAAACAAACGGTTAGCCAATGTTCTTGAGTACTATTAAGCTTTATTAAATAAGTCTAAAGGTATATTTAAGCAAAGAGATAAAGCGACCATTGGAGACGTTACTACTTTTATCAATGAATAACTAAAATTATTATAAAAAACCTTTTCTGCAAATTACGCTTTAGTATATTACAAAAAAAAAAACGCAAATTCTTTACGACCCCATTACGTTAATCGACAGCAGTAAAAATTATGGCGCGAATTAAAACTGTTCCGAAAAAAACGTTCTGAATATACGAGCCAGTTTGCACTGTCAATTAAGGGTAAGTCGGGGCATAATAGCCTACTTGGACGGCTCGAAAGTATCAGATGCAGATTTCGCGATCCTGATACCGTTAAAGGATGGTAAAACGATGGTAAAGGATTATCTTGAGTGACACGAGGCAACACCCAATTAACTCGACGGTGCGTTCCGAAGTGACGTATGAATCACCTTGTCGGACCGAAAGTTTGACTGTTTAAAAAATAAATTGCCGCCTTTTAAACGCGAAGATTGAAGAGGGATAAGGAAATGAGTAATTATTTGCGAAAGTGCCCAAATGGAATTCTAAATGTGCCGATTCAGGGCTTTTAGTATGATTTAATTTTCACGTTTCATTTGAATAGAATGAATGGCTGTACCATGCATCCTTGTCAGTTTTTTTTAATTACTACACTTTTTTCTTTTTATATTCCAACTCTACATAACGCGATGTTCAATATACAACTGACTATTTTGATTATGACATGATGAATCTACGTTGTATTTATGTCAAACTACAGGTTCTTTACAAAGAGCCTCTGCTATCTGACCTTTGACCTAAATCAAACCTGCGATAGGTTACTTTTCGTTCAGTCAACTGTCAATCATTTCACCGACCGGTTATTTCGATCTAGCTCTGTGAGGCTTCGTACTGCGTACATTGGTACTAAAAGGTGATTCACACTTACGGCCGGCATACTTTACGTTTAAACCTTCACTTGGATGTGAGAACTCAGGAATTACACCAGGTCGATCTTCGAAGCTATGAAACTTTATGCGCCGTTTGATTGGCTGACTGCAGTCACGGAAATCAGCAGTAATGTCTTAAAATTGGCTTTTCAGTGGCCATAAATATATAGAACAGGACTTCGAACTTAATGTTTATGATAATAAGGCCTCAACGGTATTTACGATTTTGACTCTAAACTGACGTTCGAATGGTTTTGTATCGATAATGATAATAAAATGTTAATACTATCGTGGTATTCGTCCGTCTCACACAAAAAAAATCCAACTAATTAGATATTTATCTGCAATCAAAACGGAACCAAATCAGGCACATGTTTGACGTTTCATAAAATGTGGCAGTTGATTTTATCTGATCATTTGTGGCTGCTATTTCGCTTCGTGTGAAACATTTTGGAAATCGCACTCCACATGGATTGTCGAATCATTTTAATTATAAACGGGTTGGTTTGCGGTTATCAGACAGGTGTGGACTGTACCACTGGTAAATGAAGGCCCACTACTCTTTTTTACAGTGATCTGGATTCAGAAGATCGTAATCTAAAATGTATTTTATAGTAGGTCATAGATCTCCAATAACATACCTGCTCCTAGTTTTTTATAATCATTACCTTTCATAAAAATCTTTCATAAATTGAGTATTCTTTTACAATTAAATCCGTTCATCTTTTATTTTTTAAATATTTCGTCTAATATTTTCACGAACTGGGGGTCCACTCTTCTGATTCCGTCTCCAAACCTCATATTACTCGTTAACAGACGAATGACATCATGTATCTAACATCGGCACCTACATTTTTATTTTACCTTCTATTTGAGTGGCCCTTGTGACCGCAAAATCGATCAAGTGTCACGTAACCAACAGTGTAACACCTTTTATAACTAGAGTATTGGTAACCGAAAACGATTGTAACTTGATACTGCATGTCAACAAAATACAGTTATTTAGTTTGAGTGAAGTGACATTAGGAGTATCAATTGTATGTTGCAATGCGGGAGGTGTTACTATTGACTCTTTGAATAGGAAATTAAGAACTGTTAAAGTAAATGTCGAATGTCGAATAAACGTTATTTTCTGTTTTTTTCTCAAATAGGTTAGTTACCTATTCTTTCTCAATTATTTCGGTTTACCATCATATTGCAAAGTGCAAACATTTCTTTGCATATTTGTGTCTCAAACGCAGCTGTGTTCTTGCTTATTAGTTCTTTCCCGTCGCACTCTATAATAATTGAAGGTTGTTTCTGCTTTGAAAAGGCTACCTACGTGGTGGAATGCTAAGAAATTATCTCTGACTACATATCTTCAGATTTCCAGATGGAATGATAACTGGAAATCATGTCTCTTATTTGTTTGGACCACTGCCAATATTGCTGTTTCGTTTGGTTTTTTCTCGTCTATTTTACCATTTTTGGCTATAAAATTGGGTGTGATGTGTACTCCACTACGCTATTGCACTGCTAACTAAGAAATAATAGTAATATAAACGTATAAGCCTAAGTAAGTTTTGACTCTACGATTTATGAAATCACAAACTTTGCACAACTCAAAATTAGAGATACTCAAAAAATCTAATATTGTCAATTACAAAATCAGAACATACTAACTTATAATTTTATTACAAAACTATCAAACAAATATAATATATCGAAATAAACATGAGTTGTAATGTAAAACATTAATAAACTCTTATATACAGACGCGAAATCGGGTTTTACGTTAAACTTTGCTGATGCTACCTCTTACAAATTCAGTTACAAATCCAATTCATCTACATCACGACACACGTCAGCGTAAGCCTTTTTCTCCCCTCACGGCATTAATTCATCTAAAACTAAATTACCGGTATATGCCAATGCAGCAACGTTACCATCGATCGACTTAGTTGTAATCGGATTACAGTCTACAGTACTAGATTGACGGATTTAGTGATTTCGTTTAGTTGCACAAGACGTTTCTTGTCCGTCTCTATGTCACAGGCCGCCGGATTTATAAAGTGAATTAACATTCGTAAGCCGCTTTTGGAATAACTTATTTGTTACTGTTAGGCTTCGATTTCAGACGTAGGTACGTTTATTTGTAATAACCGTTACAAAATAGGCATCCATTCAATAATTTGCATAATTTTGCAGGCTTTTTGTTGCTTCTTCTTTTGCAAGATGTTTATAAACTAAGAATGAAATCGATTGGACATGTAAGTCAGACTTAACAAAATCATTGTACATAACCATGTTAAAATCTCCGTGTTGGCTCCAAACAAGTGGAATATTTCGTAGTACCCGCAACCGTGTCGCGTGAATCACACGCCTGTCTACTCCTATTTACACACGAACAGAGCTACCAACAGAACTCTTTTGACAAGCCTTCACAGTCTGTTGAACAAATTTCAATTAATTAAGGGGATCCAAATATCGCGAGCATCCAGCCTAGAAAGATATAAATGAGCAACTTTTTAATAAAGACCTTTATCTATTGTGAATGCAAAGATTCTATCTATTGGGACTACGAAGAAATCGGACTGGTCATTTTCATTTTACGTATCGTATATTGGAACGTAAACAGAATTCGGTTTTGTGTATTCAAATACGAAGCTGGAAGATTGTTTTCTTATCAACATACATACTGAAGAATATGTAAAATCTCGTTGAATTTTAGAATAAGAATTTACATTCAAAGTCAAGCTCGTATCCAACAGACTAAAGAAACTACTGACTGAGACGGAAACTGTCTAAAAGTTTGCTATCAAAAATACAATTATGTAAATGGAGGATAACAATATGAGTATGTATACAGAACATACATTTGCGAGTCAATAAAAGGACCTACAATTTGTTAAGGGTCTGAGTCGACATAATGTGGAACGCAGTTGCCCGGAAAGCCATTGTCAGAGTTCCCTCTTAGACCAAGCTTACGATGTTCACATACTGTTTGGGAATTTGACAAGTAACATACAATGGGCAAACGCAGAGTGGTGCGAGACAGTTATTTCCAATAGATACTTTTTGTAATATAATTAAGTAAAACAAAATTATTAAGTGAGCTTTTTAAGTTGCTTGCACCTACAATTTATACATTCTGAGAAATTATTAACTTATCTGTTACTTATGTAAGTAACTTGTTGAAATTAGTAATACGTAAGTAGTTGAAATTAAAACGCTTAGAACGCTTGACTCTCATAGTGAAGTCGCAGGTTCAAATCCAGCCCGGGCCTAAGCCCAAACTCGTTTACGAAGACATATTTCGATCTTAAAATAATTTATCACGGGCCTAAAAAAATCATGAGGATACCCACACACCAACCCGAGAAATGTGATTCCGGAGGTATGTGACCTAAATCTGTAAATAGGCTGGGTTGGATGGTCAGATGTAAAAAAAACCGTAACTATCAAATCTTCAGGTAAGGTAAGCGAACCTTGTGGAAAACAACGGGTTTCCTTTGTTTAAGAATGTTTGCTCGCTATGTAATTAGGCATTAATGATTGGGCGCGTGGTGGAGTTTGCTCCATACCCCCTCCGGTTGATTGAGGGGAGGCCTGTGCCCAGCAGTGGGACGTATATAGGCAGTTTATGTATGTCACTATTATTATTTTAAGAATAAGAATGAAATAGAATGACTCATAACAAGAACTATAAATTAGCAAAAGGGCTTAGCTCCTATGAGGTTCTACTTCCATGTGGATTGTGAGATCAATGGCCAATCTGTCAACCCTAGTTTTGGGTTATTTTTTGAGCAATGCTGTTAAGTAAAAATTTATTTATAATCCGACAGAAATATATTATACATACAAATAAGTATTCCCAACCTTTCCGACAGTGTGTATCATTAAAGGTCCCCTAGTCAGTCTGTTAATTACTACACCCAGCTATATATTCTGGTTAAGAACCTGTGATGGCTAAATTAAAGGCAAGAGCGGTGGCTTAATAGGAAGACATGCCGTATCGTCTTCTGTACTATAGTTACCATGACAATGACCATAATAATGACATTAAATTGTATAACCTAACCAGCATTGTTAGTAGTGTTAGGGATTGTCATATGAGTTCCTGTTTATTACTTGTTAAATACTAAAGTGAAGTTGCAAGAACTTTTTGGCTCATTTTCGTTCGTGTAGACTTTTTATAGCTATTTATAGGTTCTGCGTACATAAAAACAATATTGAAGTAGATATTTGTAAATAATATGTAGGATGAAAAAAATATAAATTAAAAACTTTGTAAAAAATACAGATAATTAGATGGCTAAAACTTATTAATATTATTTCGGTTAAGTACATAATATATGTACTTATATGTAATAAATACAGATAATTAGATGGCTAAAACTTATTATTATTATTTCGGTTAGGTACATAATATATGTACTTATATGTAATAAATGAATCTGAACATAAAAAACCCATTATGCAAGCGAACTTATATTTCATTGTGAATGAAATGTTAATGAACAACAAAAAATCTTAGCGAACCTTGCTCATATCAGCGGCAAAACCCGTGAACAAAACCAATCAAATGGTTCCCCTATCGATAATCAATGTTTAATTAAGGTAAGGTTTCATTTGCACGACAGAGATTCGATCGACCGAGATCCGCCGCTCACGTTGCGATGAAGAAACACGTCTTAGTGATAGCGATATAGCGATAAGACAGGCGACAAGTAATGAATTATTTTTCTTTGGGTTTTGATGAAGTACTTGATGAACCTTTAGTATGTAATTTGTAGTAGTAGGTAGTTGAATTTTGCAGTACCTACCTTCGAGTTTTTACTTCCCATATCAGGAGTGTCGCAAGTTAGGCAATAAACATTTTGCACTATGCTTAACCTCTAGACTTAAAATTCTGTAATGGTTAACGAATCTTTTACCATGTTAGCTATCAACAAAAATAATATATTGTCATAGAGAAATATTTTGCAGATATTATTCGCTAAGTATATGACAGATATAATGGGGTTAGGAAGGTAATTAATTTGGGTCAATGTGTACGATAATGGCCAAGACGACTTGTACTTCAATGAACCATCCTGCAGCAAAACAGTCATACATAACAATAGAATCTGAATAAAATGCTCATCCTTCACGTTATTCTAGATTCCAGTAGCTCACAAAGTAAAAAAAAAATTGCGTTAACAAGAGTATAAAAACTAGTAGCTGGAGTTTCCTTTTAACCATACAATCCCTGTGCCAGGAGACTCCGCTCCTTCATAGCAGAGTTTATACAAATAAAAGACAAAAAAGACACTAAGTATAAGGGAGTAGTAGTGTGAGAGCATATACGTGCATTTGAGTTTGTTTATATACTTATATATAAGAAAATAATGTGGTCATATATATAAAAAAATAAAGAACTCGCAAATGAATCAAACTAATTATAAGCAACAACATTGTTGCGCTACTCAAAACACACTTTTCGCCACTCGCGACGCGCTACTCGCAACTCGCTCTCAGTCGACCAACCGTCTTATCTTCTCAAACGCATCAATGCAGTCATTCAGTGTTTAATGTTCCACCGGTAATCCTACACCGGTACACTGCTAATACCGGACGGGATTCGGTTAAGCTCCAGTTTCATTGCGACAATTTGAGACGTTCCCGGGTTTTAATTTCGGTTTTTATGTTTTCATTTTAAACGTTTCTTGTGAATGTTTACTGAATTCCACTTTTAAACCCGTATTTTGGTAGGTTGATTCTTTATTAATACTAAAGGTTGTGAGTCTGATTCCCGACTTTGATATTATTTTAAAGATTTATTACGATATTTTTTTACATGATATTTCATTAAAAGAACATAACTACCTTAACAACTTCTTTTTGTACTCCTTGTAACTGGCATTTGTTAATTCAATTTGGTGTTTGTATTAATTGGACTGCCATTGGCCTGTGACAGTTCTTGTAACGGCTACGTGCCTTACAATGCCCTGAACAATCTTACTTTTCAGAAAATTAGGTACACACACTTCCAATCCTGATAAAACTGGTGACAGTCACAGAAAGTGATTGAAACGTTATAAATAAATAAACATCTCAATCGCTAATGTGATACTGGCCCTAACCTTAAATAGTCTTCCGACGTATGAGTGTGCTCCGAACCGGTGAAAAGACTCGTAACTGAAGGATCACAAAACGGGAATCGAAGTCGGAAATCAAATCCAATTTGATTCATTTGGCCGACAGTGAACTTCGCATGCAAGTCTAGAGTTGAACAGATTACATACCTTGAGATGGAGTTGATCGATAGTCATTTCCATAGATAGTCACTGTTGAATTTGTATAATGTGATTGTAAGCCTTTACGTACCTTTTATATTCACATGAAGCACCTATTGAACTGATTAAAAATAATTACAATCCATTATTGCAGCAGGTATAATAGTAGCAGTGCCAGTATACCATAACTTTAGTGTAATAATTCTTCACATTACGGTATTTTATAATATATAGATAAGTATTAAACAAAAACCCTAAAAATACAGTAGGTATGTTATTAAAAGTGCAATTTTGAATAACATAGTTGACTCGACTAATATAGACGGCGATACGGCTCACCACCTATCATGTTGGTCTAACAAAATGCCCGGTGAGGTGTCTCCAACCTGCCAACCTCTGACTAACCCAGTTGGTATATAAACTTTAACTAAAGTTATAAAAAGCAACTTACTTCAATGTAGCGGTTCCTTTGATAAAAATGTTAATTCCTATGAAAATTATATCAAGCGATAGTCGGAACTAATCTTTAAATTACACAAGTCTTCAGAAACTTACTGTTAGTGTAGCAAGATGGAATATCAACAAAAGATAATACTCGAATAGAGTTAGTCTCCGTTGATGGTTAAGTTCGAAGAAGATTGCAGGATTGAAAACAGAAATTATTACAAGAAAGTAACGCAAAGTTAACATTTGACTATGATAACGAATGTAACACAATGAATTAGTTAGAAAATGGACTAATTCTTTAAAAAATGTATTTTGGCATTTTTGCCTTAAGAAATGGAGTATAAGGAAACTAAAAAACTTGTCCAAAAGAAGTCTTAGTATTTGATGATAGAACTGTGAATCAACATGCAAACAACTAAACTTTTACATTTAATAACACAATAGTTATCTATGACATCATAAGATCTGCGTTCCATTTTACAACACCCATAATCTTAAGACAAGATAAAAACAGTATCAAAGTGCTAGTAATACCTTAATACTCGGTAATTACTTATAATACGTCTAACTACGACTGTAATTTAAAGATTTCATTTCCCCAACTTCATACTAAATGGGACAAAATTATGCTCTTAAAAATATAACATAAGTACCTAAGTTGATTTCTTTATGTTCTTTGTTGTTGAGAATATTGTGAGCAACCCAGAAATACAATAACAAAAGTGTTTCTCTTATTAAAAAGTTTTTCTAGCAACCTGCAATGACTTTCTGTCTCAAGTGAGGTATAAAGTGGATGGTCCCTAACTTTTTTATTTTTCTACTGAGACTTATCCTAAGAACAAAATGCTAACAGCTTTTTAAGTTTGAGACCGTATTTCCTTGAAGCTCACCTGACTCTTGTTTCACACTTTCCTTTTCGAATATTTTTAACGTTTTAACTTGGTAAATACAGCTTTTATCTCATTTACTTCCTGTTTTGTTTTTATGATAGGAAATTTCAAATTACCGAGTAAGTATACAGACCATTAACACAGACCAAATTGTCAATAGATTAGCTTCCAACTAGTCAAATCACTTTCTTTTTACTAAACGTTAATACGTAAAAAGTTAAATTGAAAAAAGAAACCTTTTTGTCACCTTTAGATCTGTCTTCATTTAGTAATCAGAATTCCATAATTTATCTTTTCCCTAGGATACTACCTAACTATGAACATAATCTTTTTATATGAGTAAGGGGACAGAAGTCTCTCAGAAACAAAAATGGTTATTTTACATTCACTAACACGTTCGAAAGCCACACCTTTTTACGAAAATAAATTATTTACGGGACCCGGTGTACAATATTTTTCCATCAACATAAAAATATTCGAGCACAAAAATATTGTCAATTTATTAATCAAAATTAATAAATGGCGCGTGTTATTTTGATTTATACGACGTGCCTTTTGGTGAAAAAAAAATATTTAAGTCGCCAGATGTAATTACTAAATTTGATATTTACTTATTTCTGCTTGAGAGATAGCGTACCTATTACAAAAGTAACGTTACCCGAGAAATAGTAAAAAACCTATTGTGTATAGGTGTATAGAACAAAATAAACTGTAAAACTGACTATGCATCTACCTATACGCATTGCTGACGCATTCGAACGAAACGTAACAACCTCAAAACATAATAGGCTTAGCCAAATAAAAATAACAAAGTTTTATATTCCCAGCGTGACATTCTTTATGAAAATATCTCGCGGCATTATGGAAATTGTTTCTAGAATAGCAAAATATGCAGTCCTGCATTTTCACTGTGGAATGTAAACATTGCTGGACGACCTGAAAACGTATTTTTGTATTATTTCATAATGAAAACAATGTCTCTCGGTGTTTTGTTGAGAACCACGTTCTTGTGATGTTCTGTTGAACAGTGACATTTTTTCTAAATGTAAAGGGATATTCCGTTGAAAAGAAGATGCCATAATAATATGAATTTGTAATGTATTGACACTAAGCTAAACGTTACTGACCCAATAACTAATACATAAATAGTCTACTTAAGCCTACTACTAAGTCTACTTAAGCGACAATATTTTATTGTTATGGCGTCATTAAAAATTGACCCTGCATTTTCTTTAAAAAAAAAATGTTTATAAAATGTAACTTTTCTCCAAGCTGCCGGATTTGATTATGATGCCCCTTTTCTGGATGTTCATAAACACAAAAACCATGACAGTACTCATATTGGTCCTTGGAACTCTGTCCATACTAAAAAGCCCTGTGGCCTTTAAACACACATAAAAGATAAACATAATAGAGACACATAAACAGTAATAATACGTGACCATTATTCACTAATTGACTCGTGATGGAACATTAAGACCTACCATGCAAATAACGTTTATCTACATTATAGACAATGAGGTGACAATGAGTTTTGAAATACAGATACGAATATTTACTTTTATAGTAAGAACTGAACCTCTGAACCGGCGTGCGTGTATGAAACGATTGATGAATGTGGAGAAGCGTGTTAGGATCAGTATTTAATTGGAATTCCATAGTCTCTGTTTACCCGGGTAGGAAATAATTGGCTTGACTTTATGTATGTATGTATAATTAGTAAGATAACATAGTTATTTTATATGAGGAGGAAGTATTGTAAAAGTGGTTCCACTAGATATTCCTACTTAAAAAAAATACTTCATTGGTAAACACATAAATAATATTATAATAAACAAACTTGACGCCTTAAAACGCCAGAGAAAAATTATGAAAACATCTCATGATATCATAGAAGAGTTCAAAAGGGAAGCGACGGTAGCATTAAAAATTAAGTCGACACATTCATTTTTAAATTTGTTGACGGCCAAGTCACGTTTCAAGGATTTCGGGAACTGTCTTAAAAACGCTATTAGGTCGATCGTTAAAGTTTGAATGAGTGACATCTTTAAAGAGCCCACTTGTACTTTGCTACTGATGAAGAAGTTGACGATGTGACTGTCAATTGTATTTCCGAAGCATAAGGTTCACTAAATGAGATAGAATAGGTGAATGATAGCAAAGATAAAGTTGTAATAATAAGTTGTCGGCTGCACTGTCACATTGCCCTTTTTGCCTCGTCACTCGCATTTGAAGCGTTTTGAGAAACAAGGATTAATTTTAGTTTTAATACGAATTCAGACGTGTTTCAACGCGCATGTTTCAATCCAGAAATGGGAAACACAAATTAGTGAGACTTTTATGGTTATGGCCAGTGTAAATATTTGGATTAAGTTTTTACTGAAGTGTGTTTTGTGTTCATTCATTATCTTTGTCTGTCAGTATTATTCACTTCAGTATAGTTTTTTTTTTATTTACTATATTGCGCATGTGTGTCATTTTTGTTATTGCATTGGTGTTTCCGAATGCCCTCGTATCTTTGTGAATTATATTGCCTTCCTTTCAATATTTTCATGTAATCTGAAACTTGACTCTTTAAAGCACTTGTAATCATTTATTTATCCTTGTATTTCTTACGGTAACACTCGAATTATCGTCAGCATTCAGTCTCCGTCGTATTGTGTCCGTCTTATCTGCATATTTCGTAAAACAAATAAACTTGGAGCGCATTTTTAGGGTCATTCTTTAGAGTTTTATCTACTTTGTTTTCGAGGCATATTTATTGGTATGGCGTGAGGAGATTAAGCTATAAAGCTGGTACGTCGGAGGCGCGAAGCTGAGCGCCGCGGGAAGCAAACAGCATTACACTTTACAACTATTAAAGAGAGCGTGTAGGTTTATAGCCGAAGATCTAAGCGGCACACATCACGCAATACCCGAGAACACTGTAAGATAGAATTAATATAAAACTGTAGATATTTATGACTTTGCAATGTTTTACGAGCGATAGAGCTTGGCTTGGAGTCGATAAAATGACAAAGTATGTTCTTAGTTACTTAGTATACAAATCGCTGTACGTGATCTTTTCCTGCCTTAATAACTTTGCTCTGTATCGAATAGTCGTGTGACATAGAATGTAGTTCAAAGTATTTACCTACCAAACCGATATTCGGACCTGAACAACTAAACTGTCGACTGAAGTATAGTTTGAAATAATTATGTTACACAACAGAATTCTCGTAGTAAACCTACACTTAAAAAAAGGTAGCAACATAAAGATACATTTAGGTATATCACTAGTGTGATGGAATAGAAAGTACACGGAAAATATCTAATTATCTTCTTATTTATTTAATGACTAAATGATATGAATAATGCAAAGCCAAAGCTATGCCTACCGTTTGCTATTCAAATAAAGAAGCCGCCATTAAAACACAACACAAATCACAATAAAAGAATAAACCTTAACCAAGTATTATTTATAGTTATTTCACTTTTTCACAACACCTAATGTGGCACAATAAAATTTTACTCGCTACTTTATTCCATACTTTTGGGATTAGGGGCATAACCAGTAAAGTTATACGACATAACTATCTGGTGCTTATTTAAACGGATCCCGTGAGGCTATTTTAACGACTCTATCTTTTGGAATAATGCCTACTTAAGCACACATTTAGAGGGCACTAGAGATGCGCGTAGTAAATTTTGTGTCACTGTTATCTTTTACATAAGTACCGTAAATAAAGTGCTTGGAGGCGAGAAAGTAATATGTACTTGTGAGAATACAGCCAGTATAACGCTACAGATAGGTACTGCTGGAATCTTTAGTGAGATGTGTGAGGATGACGACTCTACAATGTGAAAAGGACGTCAAATTGAAACGTATAAAACTTGCCATACATGACAGTGTATTTCTCCGTTTATAAAATAGTGCAAAAAGTGTCTCATTTACCAGCCCTCATAGCCATTAGGAATTTTACACCCCAATCCTAACAATGATTATAAGATGTTTTGTATTCTATTAGCTTTAGCAAAAAATAAAACTCTTCCTACAGTGAGATAGCATCGGATGAAATAAACACGGCTTACTGCCAATACTCTGTACGTCATCCAATCAGCACTTAATCCAGTGCAACACGTAACGCATAAAACGCGGTTTCCGTATTTGTACCACCATCCTGTTCATTCAAAGTACCAGCTCCATCAGTTTATGTACTAGTTATTTCGTATCCAACACTACCCGCTGCATATTTAACGATATTCAATTTATGACGATAAGGAATCGGCCGTCTAAAAATTATAAAGATTCCACAATTTATTACCTTCCGACCGTTGGTCCGGTAATCCTCTTAGTGTCGAACAACTTATTAAGTGTGGGACTAAAGACTGATATATTTTTCCGTTTACGTTGCATGTAGGAATGAACTGTTAAGGACACAGCTGCACATGGGCTTTTTAATCAAAAATCAGAATCATTTCTTCAACGCAATTTATTGTCATGGACATAATTGTTGAAGGTCAATGTAACATTTTTGAATTTTTTATTTACGTCATTTCGCAAGGTGTTATGGCTGAGGAGAAGAAATGACAAAAAACTGCAACAGCAACACATCTTTTAAATCAATGAGGGTATTCATTACAAGTTATTTAATAACTAGAGGAACACATTTAATACCATATAATGTCTCGTACTATCATCCGCCTACGCTATCTCTTTCCTGAACTATAGTCAAAAACGTCCCATACATACAATAACTACATAATTCAGTAATCCCTATAACTGTGGGCTGAGCCACAAATATATCCTTCACTATTCAGTAGGAATAAGATATCAACTTTAATACTTAATATCAACATAAATTCTAAGAATATTAATAATCTACAGGTATAAACTTGCCCACATAAAATTTACCCGGAGAGAAAACCAGTAGGTACTCTATTTAACTTTCAAGGGCTATTAACAGTAAAAATCAGTAGTACTTCCATGATATAATTATCTTTGAAGCGTTTTAAAGAACTTTATTTATTACTTCTGCAATTTCTTTTTAAAAAGTGATCTTATTCCTTTGCGCAAAAAAAGAAAAGAAATCCTAGTCGGCTCACTGATTGCCAACAGTTTATGACTTGCCTCCTTTTCTTTCATTTAATGAGCAAAATTGATTGCTCTTTTTAAGAACCCGCTTTAGCTCTCAATAGCAATCCAATTAAAGGACTAATAAAAATTGATGCCTCAATTTAAGCACTATAGGCTACCTCACCTGATAATGACTTCATCAGCAATGAAATCGAGAACATGCCTAACTCGTTAACGGAAAATGACAAATTGTAAATATAATTTGAGAAGTGACTCTTAGATATCAGGCAGTGGGATCTGTATGCTCATCGTCTGAAGATTAATATCGTAGTTCGATGATCGCATAAACAAATGATACAGCCGCGCGGTCATCGACCCCAGCTGTCAGATAAGCGGCCTCGTAATACCCAACAATAGAAACCTATCCGATGAATAATAACTCATTGTCTTACTTTTTTGTTAAACTAATCACTTTATTGTTTCACTATTATAATCAATTATTCGATTAAGTTTCATATAGATGACGGGTACCGGTCCTATCGAATGTCCGACGTCATTCATTAGTTCACTTAAAATACCCGGGATCGTATCATCGTTTAGTTTTTGTCTATTTTCATTATTAAATCATGTTGTTGCTCCAACGTTTATATCATTAGGAATTTAATATTCGAGCTAAAGGAATGCCATTTAAACGCCGCCTCTGTTTGATACATTCGGTTTTGTTAAGCATCGACTGGTTTAGTAAAACTTGCTAACATAAGTCAGTTTTATTTTTAAATTATTATTTATATTCAGCTTCTTCACTGGTATTCTAAAATGATTAAACAATTACTTTTTGTTATTTTGTTACAAGCATAAACCTACAGTTATAAACATTTTTTACAGTTATATAAGTTAGTACCATAACTCTATCTAGTTACGTGTTCTTATTTGTTAAGCACTGCCATTTCCTTTACAACTCGAGAAGCTGTATAAAATTAATTTATAAACAAGCATTATGGATATCCTAGACAAACGCATTTATAACATAAAATCATTAGCATATTATTAAGGATTATAAAAAATGGGGTCTTATTTTGAACAAAGCCGTTGAACAATGATGGAAGGCCGTGCCTAATTCTTTTAATTGACGTAAATAGCACAGCGGTGCTAACCACAATTTGACCTGCTTTCGGAAACCCTTACCCAATGCTCGTTTCGGACTACCCACGTCGTTAATACGTTTACAATCTTTCCGCTCATTACCCGCCAATCCTGGGACGATTAAGTCGTAACATGTTTTATAAATCGGACCTGTGCACCAATTAAAATTTACTCTTATATAAAACGTCTCACGCCTCAAATGTGATACACATCTTGACTATCCTTATATTTGTTTATAATAGCTCATCTGATGCCATTTACTATGCAAAGATTGAAGATACTGTCCGCTGCGTAAAATTTCCTACTTATTTTGTTGATGTTCGAGAATGATTGATGGCAGCCAATTTAGTCTTTTGTTTTCTTAACAAAATAATTTGAGCTCAAACTTCGAAGACAGCTCGAGGTTCTGCTAAAAATTAAAATACAAAAAGTTTTTAAACAGATTTACGATGGAATATTATATTTTATAAACTGATAAAAATGTCCAAGGCGTCCGTTAGACAATTCCTTTTTCTTTATAAAATTTGGTGTTGATTCTTTTTAAACTTTGTGTCGGATTCGATTTCGTCGCCTTTTCGTGCCTGGGAATAAAGATCAAAATTTATTAGAGGTTATTTAGAGAATTGCAACTGTGTAGGAGAAAAAGTGTCAAAATGATCTGGTAGTACGGTCACGTTTCGTCCAAACGGCGAGGATCGGGAGTCGGTTCCGTATAACTAAACCAATCAACGACTATTGTCTCAGGTAATATGGCGTGTATCGTGTTGTCGATCTGTTCCAGACATTTGTAATTCTCTGAATTACTTGAAAACTTATTCTGAACACAAACGACGATCCCACTTTTGAGGACGTTTGGAGCAGGAGTAGGCAGTGGCGACAAAAGAGATCCAATAAATATTTTTCACTTTTTTATTATTTATTGATTTTGTCCTTTCAATGCTTCTATGTAGTTCTCGTGGTGTAACCTGAGTATTCATTACCATTAATTTAAGAGCCACGCTCTTGTCAGTGTAACATTCTCCATTATTGTCTATCAAAGGCCAATTCTTTCACTTCCTTATAAGACACAACGTTTACCTGCTCTTTAAGCTATTCCATGTAAGCTCTTCTTGGTCTCCAACTCATTATCTGTATGATTGATGGCCTAAACATCATCCAGGAACAACATGAATACAACATCACACCTGTACTCCCGAAGGGGTAAGCCAGAAGTGTTATAATTCAATATATGCGGTATATATTATATACATTTAAGCCCCATGTATGGACTAGCGTATATTGCCATTAATCATTTAATTTCTTTATGATTTTTAAGTTTTTTAAAGTTCTTTTGGTAAGTGAAAAGCTGTTGAAAAGTGAAGTATTGTGCCTTTATTGAAGTAGACGGTTTTTTTAGAAGTTAATTACTTACTTGCAAATCAGAGACAGAAAAGTAAAAGCATTGTATACCTATGACGTCACAGCATAAGACTATGAAAAATGATAATAAATGACTTTTTTAACACGTCATACCTCATCTCTCTAAGGTATTACAAATTACATTTCTTTCACTTCTCCAGAATTTTGATCTGCGTCATAAATTAACCTGTCAGGTGTAAATAACGAATGCTTTTGCTATTTTTCCATTACCGCTGTTATATCTACTTCATTTTTATTCAAAGATTATTATTCAAATAAAGAGTTACTTGTTCCATCTTTTCAGAACAATCGGATTCTTGGTGTTATTTCTTGAGATGTTTCAATTATGATGATAGATCTTATTTTATACAAAAGGTTGCTTTCAGTCATACGCATTTACACTAGTACTTTTTTTGTACTTTTTAAACATACAGAAGCTCAGTAATCCCTAATGGGGTGGGCAGAGCCACAAGTAATCAAAGGTATGCAACTCCAGTTGATACGATCTCCTAAGCTGGATAAGATGAACCTTATGATGATAAGAGATCATGTAAGCTGAACATGTTCTATGTTTTTATTCGCTCCCAGAACAGCACAGAAGCAACATAAAATTATTATTTAAAAATACTTCGCTATAGTTACGTACCTACATTGTATTTGACATTTTTGTAAAATTATGATCACCCACGTTCAATGTTTATTATAATAATAAATGTATACATACGGGGTATTAGTTACACCGTAACGAATACTGAGGGGGTGACTCAGACCATGATTCTGAGTTAATATCAAGTGGAATTTCCTGTCGGAAAATTCATGAAAATTTTAGTGTTTTTATAAATTATTTTCAGTTTCATAATTTTGCGACGGAAAATTCCACTTGCTCTCTCAGAATCATGGTCTGAATCATCTCTCAATGTTTTCGGAACGATTGTATTAATATCATGTATACAACTTCATTACTGGCCGGTAGCCGTACTTCATCGACTGAAGCATGTAGTCACAACCCAGACAGTGTGCAGTGTGTGTGTGTGTGCAGTGTGCACTGTGTGTGTGTGCAGTGTGCACTGTGTGTGTGTGTGTGTGCAGTGTGCACTGTGTGTGTGTGCAGTGTGCACTGTGTGTGTGTGTGTGTGTGTGTGTGTGTTTGCGTGTGGGTGTGTGTGTGGGGGGGGGGAGGTGTGCTGTGCCGCCTTACCACGTGAGTGCGAGCGAGACAAACAGTCCGTGCACACTCCCCCTTGCTCCTTAGCTTTTCTTTTTCTGACGTGTCTTATTGTAGATTTGCCGCAGATAGCATTAACTACTTGGCCGGACGAATGGGGAGCGCTGAAGGCTTTCACACGGTACAACTTTTAGGACAACAGACCTGAGGGTGCCCAGTTGGGCGCAAACCTCGACTCAGAGGAAAAATATTTGAAATCAATTATGTGGATAATTAAGTGGACAGACATAGAGCGTACTCTACCACGCTTTCCGCTATAAGATTAGTGAAAAAAAATATTGCAGCTTCAATATATTAGTCCGCAGGTTTCCTTACACAATTCAATCACATTATAATAAATATATTTTTTTTATTCTTATTCTTACCCATATTCATTATGAGCCACACATGAATAGTAATTTAGAAAAATAAACCTATAAGGACTTGTTCTTGCTAATTCTAGACAAAACGCACATTTGGCTATGGACCATCTCTGTTTCAGTTTGTTTACACGTGACTTATTGATTGTGTGAGTTTATATTGTAGATTAACCTCATCATCAGTATCATTTCCTTAGCAATTTTGGGTTTATTCACAGGAAACTTACCTAAACTGAAGATTTGACAGGTCCGGTTTTTTACAGAAGCGACTGCCTGTCTGACCTTTCAACCCGCGAAGGGAAAACACGGATCACATACCTCCGAAAATGGCATTTTTCGGGAATGTGTGTTTTCCTTCGCCGGTGAGCACGTGATACGTTTTAGATTTACCGCAAATGGTATTAATTACTTGGCCACAACCAGTTTCTGAGCTCATTTCTTTTGTATTTAGTCCTAAGAAAACACAACTCACGTATTGTTCATGAAATGCGACAAAATTGCCGGCAAAAAGTTGGCGGCCATTTAATGAAATGAATGGAGGAGAATAACTCGATCGTCCGTCTCTTAGCCATAAAGTGACCAGGTTAAATGCGGCCTTAGCAAGCAACTGAGATGTGTGTGTTTAATTGCAATATTCATAAAGCTGCTAAGTTTTGCTTTGTCATGTTATATGTTTACAAAGTGATACCAAGAGTCTTAAGAGGTAATACAATAAACATAAACAAAGTACTTATGAGCCTGTCCAGATAAGACGTTTTACGCGCACATACCACAGAGTAATTTGATTACTTTATAGATTTCTGCATGCTTGGAGATATGCGTCTGTATAGTATGATGTTAAGTACTCTGTGATATGACAACGCGCGTAAAACGCCACATCTAGCAAGGTTATAAGTATAATATGGTTTTGTTCTGCGGAAAATAAATATACGTTACTTTATTATTAGATTTACATGTTACTTACATTATAAAAAATAAACTAAATCTGTTATTTAATCAACTGTATTGGCGAACGGTTGACGATTTGCGACAGCTTGTCTTTCGACAAAGGCCTTCCCTATATAACCATCTGGTTCTATCCCTTGCTATTCGGGTCCATAATGGTCCGGCCACTTTTTTGATATCGTCTTCCCACCATGTCATCAGTCTACCTCTACTTCTTTTAGCATTTCACTTCCTGCATAAAATAAACCGAGGCAAACATAAAATTCAAAGACACTGCTTCGAAATAGTATGTCATTTCAGACGTAGTACCTTTGACGAATTTACTCTTTCTCGGAATCTACAAAATATTACTATAAGTACTAAATCATACCTCTTTATGACTCCTGTTCACGTGTCATGTTAATATTTTTATCTCACTAGAACACAATGATGGAAATTGTATAAACTGCATACATTTTGGTGGTTGGCGCGCCTGTGGCGCAAATGAAACAATCCTAAAAAAACTTGCCGATACAAGAGATAATATACTAAACTACATTTGTGTGACCCTCAGAAAATATACAATTTCCAGCATAATACGATACCTTAGCCATTTTTCAGGTCCCAACTCAAACTAAACTATTTGTATTGTTTCCCAAAGGAGCACCCTCTTTACCTTTTATCAGCTTATGGAATCTATCTTCTAATAACTTACATGTTAAAGTTTTGCCAAAAGCTAAATTCTATATTTGTCTGTGGTTTGAATTATTAAAGTCGCCGGCGACGTCGCCAAACAATTTGTATTGATATGCCACATTCTTTCTAAAGCGTCGCCAAGTGAGTAAACTGTCATAGATTTTAATTTGAATTGTTTGGCGACATCGCCGGCAATCTGACCTTGGTATCTCGGTGGCTCTTATCCTTACCAGTAATGAAGACAAGTAGTCTACTACATCAGTATCAGTTTTGATACTAATACATTTATTAAACCAGATCTTTAATATAGATACCTACTACGTTTCAGTAGTGTTGTCATAGTTAATTTTTAATGTTCTGATATTATGGATGAGAAAATCTGCTTATACTAGGTCGATAGCGATAAGCACTGAGGAGAAACGTCGACCACGCCGACGGGGTCAGTATGGGGATATAGAAGTGTTTGCTGTTCCGAGCTAATTGGCCACCTCTTATATCTTATCTTCAAAAACTTCGAGTACCTATGCTATGAATTGCTGCTGTGCTAACAAAATCGAAAACACATATATATACCTCTAGAAACAAAACTACTAAGTAATAGTTACATTTAGTACCGACTTCATAAACAAGATAGATAAAGAAGATAGTAGGTACTGAATCAGCTAACTAAAGCTTTCTATTCACTGTCAAATCTCTATGTTAACAGGATGACGGAGCGAAAAGCTCTTATCTTCAAAAACGTTGACAAAAGGAGTAAAATTCACACGTGAGATGCAAGTTCTAAGTTTTGGAATTCACTTGTACTTGCAGAAAGCTGAAACGAAACAGCATTGCTATTGAGTTTAGTCACTGTTGGCGATAAAGCGTATGGCGGTGAATGATTGGTTTTTCGACTGATAGAAAGTAAAACATGAGAATTGAGTGGAGCTTTTATGAGCCAAATGATAGATACCAGCAAAGAGTAAGTTATAGAAACAAAAAAAAACAAACAAAAAAAGTCTATTAACGTCCCCACTGCTGGGGCACGGGCCTTCCCTATGGATGGATAGGGAGATCGGGCCTTAAACCACCACGCGGGCCCAGTGCGGATTTTTTGTGGTCACCCATCATCCTATGACCGGCCTTTGCGAAAGTTGCTTAACTTCAACAATCGCAGACCGAGCGCGTTTATCGCTGCGCCACCGAGCTCCTCAAACATCTCATAGCAATCTGGTACTCTTCATCATTCTGTGGAGAATCTGTACTGGGGGGTTAAAAAGGCCACATTGAAACAATTCATCTGAAAAGCAATATTGCAACTTGACATTTGCGCATATAAAAGTAAAAGGCTATATCAATAAATGTCAAATAGCAGTATTGTGTTCTTAGATGATGTGGCGTCTTTAACCCCCTGTTCTACCAACATACTATTTATGCGATTATCACAGGATGCTGATTTTGCGGCGATGCACCGCGCGGCGAGGCGGTGTTCGTGTATTATATTATCAGTAGATTACATACAAGTTAATGAGAATTTTCCGATCGCTTCAACACCTATCACATCGGTACGCTATAGTGTGATTATGGTCTTAATGTGCTAAGATCTTCCACCTTTCCTCACTACTTACTAAGCGTTTTCTAAAACAAAATATTTTGATAAATTCAGTTCAAAACGATAGGTATGTTATCTATAGTATGGAATCTGATCTTCTGGTGTGATGTTCACTAACATAATTAGCTCAGCCTTTATAGATGGCGATAAGGCTCACTATCTATCACATTTTGGTCTAAGAGAAAGCTCGGTGACGTTTGGGTACTTAGTTCATCATGTGATGGATGTTATCTCATGAACTACCCAAATTACAAATATAGTAGTGAGCTAATATTATGTGAGAAACTGATGAGTTCATAATCGGATGTGTTATGTATCTCATGACTTGATAATCAGATCATGATAATTCAGAAGTTGATAATCATCGGTTTGAACAAATACAAAATCTTGCATTTTTATTCAGATTACCAACGAGAAATAATGTAATCTGGTTATATTTGCTTCTGGTTTCTCGTTAAACTTTTACTTGCTACTTGCCAACACTCAGGCAGATGCTTTTAATCTAAATGCAAAATTCAGGCATCGTCGAAGTTGCATACACGTAATACATTTGTTAACGTGAGTCCGTCGACGTATTTAGAGATCCGAACTTGTCCAATATTAATCTTATGACTCTAGCTGTATGATGAAATAATTGAAATGTATCATGAGTTTTGTTATTTGTTTATGTTGTTTCTCGTTTGATATACGTTTCAAAATCAATCATGAAGTTGATCCAGTGTGTATGTGTGTTGATCCTCCGTGGTCCAGTGGGTGAGCGTTGGGCTCAAGATCCGGAGGTCTTCGGTTCGATTCCCGGTGAGAAAATATCACAAAAATTACTTTGTGGTCCCTAGTTTGGTTAGGACATTACAGGCTAATCACCTGATTGTCTGAATGTAAGATGATCCGTGTTTCGGAAGGCACGTTAACCCGTTGGCCCCCGGTTACTATTTATTGATGTATGTAAGTAGTCGGTACATGAGCCATGTCAGGGCCTTTGGCGGCTCAATAGTGACCCTGACACCAGGGTTGATGAGGTTGGTACTCCACCTTACAACCCACATGATAGAAGATGAAGTTGATATTAGTTTAGTATAAAGTTAAATATATTATTTTAAGAAAGAGAACTTTCCACTTCGGTATTTATGAAGAGTAAACTGCGAGAAAAAATACAAGACACTGTAACGGTCTTAAAGTTGGCAACAATTGACGATCACTTTGTTACTAAGCTCTATATTTTTTGATATTTAGATCTTCTTCTTATCGTGTGAGTTTTGAGGTGTAATACCAACCTCATCAAGCCTGGTGTCAGGGCTATTACTGAGCCGCCAAAGGCCCCTGACATGGTTCATGTAACGACTACATACTTACATCAGTAAGTAGTCAGTAAGTAGTATTTTTAGATAATATCCTGTCATTGAATATGAACATTTCATATCTTCATAGGATACGTAGGTGTACTCATGATTATTCATAATGTACCGACATTCATTTCAGAAAATTATAGTTACGGACTGGATTCGGACAGAGTACTGCGGGGCAGAAGGCAAGATGGAAACCACTTCCCTATTTTTCCCTAAAAAGTAGCACGGAGAATGCTAACCGACAAGAGCGTGGCTCTTAAATTAGTGATGTGATAGTTAAGTCAATAAAACGGCAACAGTGGATCTTATTTCATCGATGGAAATACATAACAATAAATATTGTTTTAATTAGTTCAATTTATTCCTACTAAAACATTCCTAAGGGCTTTGTATATGACTTTATATCACGTAATATAGAATTCGAATAAAAACAAAGCACAAAATATTGGGAGATAATCTTATATAGGTATGTGTGATCATTTCAATATTTGATGGGCTTGATTTTTAAGGTTGCAGTAAACTTTTGGTAAGTATTTTTGTTAGGAAACAACACAGCAACCCAGTAACCAGCGGTGGAATGATGTTGGCTAGTTGATAATGATAAGTAATTCATAATGATTGCTATTATCATATCCATTTTAGGATTAATTTCAGAAGCAACTGCGTTTTGTCTTATTAATGCATTTTGGTTCTTCCCATCTTTTTAGGTCGGATTATAGCATTTTGTCATGTTGTATTGTCGACCATAAAAGCTTCTAAAGCAAAAGTATTTGCGTACTTCATACATGACATAAACAGCCTATATACGTCTCACTGCTGGGCACAGGCCTCCCCTCAATCAACCGGAGGGGGTATGGAGCATACTCCACCACGCTGCTCCACTGCAGGTTGGTGGAGGTGTTTTACGGCTAATAGCCGGGATCAACGGCTTAACGTGCCCTCCGAAGCACGGAATCATTCAATCATTTGCGTACACCCACCAATAAAAAATAAGTCGCTAGCCAATTGCCTCTCATTTTAACACAGTCATAAATTTGTCCAAGCATTCAACATCAGTAAGTGTCAAATGACTCGTTTCACACATCAACACCTATTTGTCGGGACGTCAAGTTGAGTGTGAATTGTAAAATGTCATTCACTGAACCAAACACCAAATGACACTCGAGGACACTGTCGACAAGCTGGACACCGTTACTTGTATTACTTTGTTATACCTTTTGATAGTACCTATGTATATTAGTAAACACTCTTTGTATGTTCCAATAGATAGAGTGTCATTATACATAGTAGTCATTGGCGTCTCATGAACCGGTCAACGGTCTTCGTGGTCCAATGTTTGAGCGTCTCGGGTTCGAATCTCGGTAGGGACCCAGGCCAATGATCCGTTTGTACGAAGGTAAGATGATCCGTGGAAGGCACGTTAAGTTGTTGGTTCCGGTTATTATTTACCTAAGTATCTAGTTGTTAAATGATCTATGTCGCAATCCTATGGTGATTCAATGTAGTATCAATAACTTCAGTTGCTGATGTTGGTCGTCCACTCATACCCCACTGATCCACTGCGGAATCTATTGTGTTGTATCATATCTGATATACAGTAGTCAACACAGACTATTAAAAAAACGCCTGCAAAAACGCTTCTCCGTGAACGCTCAGTACATTGGCATATGTTTGTTTTCCCGGCAGGCCGCGCCGCGCGCCGCTTGCCGTCCCGCGCGTCCCTAAACACGACCTTAGGCGTCAAACAATTATGTATGCTATTAAAAGTACATTCAGGTTTTTTGCACCATCGCTTTGAAACCCACCCATAGAACATGGCTTGCAACAATAAATGTGTTCCGTTAGTTGTTCCACCTTCCAAATCGCTTTCGAATCGACAAACACAACCTTACAAAACTACGGACTCAATTACTATTTGAGTCTACCTTCAAAATAGAACAAGGTGGTTACAGTCTGTTCAAGCTAAACAAAGGCAGTATCCACATTCATACCACCTGTAATGGTTGCAAAATTCATAGTACCGCAAGTTGCAAACGTTTCGCGAACATTTGCACCGCGCGCGGTACCATATTGGCACATTCGGCCGCGGGCCGCCGCCCTCTAAACTAAATTTGTACCATTCCAAAATACGCTTACTCCGACACATTATCCCATTTTATGACCTATAAAAGTCACCCAGAACGTACTACATTTGTGGCGCAGCCCTTATTTTCAGAACCTAATAGCATTTTCTTTATTGGCATCGCTTCCTATATTTTACAGCCATGCATAGATTTTTCGTACAATTTGTGTTTTTTACCATCAGCCAATAAAGGGTGTTTATGTACGTATTTTATTAGGGACGTGACTGTTTTGCTAATATGCCTTTTTTATTATAATTCATAAAAGGTTTACTACCGCTAAAAATTCGTATGTCTGCGTGACTATCAACGCTGGTGAATATTTCAACATTTGCATACAAAAGGGTTGGTGTATAAATTCGACAGTAAAGAGCTTAGAACACTTTCTTATGCCCTGAGGCGTGTATAAGCTCGTGAAAATTGAAGTGAAGTATATTGTCGCTTAGAAACGTCGTTTTCTTCGTATCTCCATAACTTAGTCCGGCTTAGAAATTAAACAACGCCCTCCGAGGACCGGATTTCACCGTAACATGAAACAAGATTATTCACCTGTAATAAATCACTTTAAGTAGCTCTGCCATCTGTTTACGTCCTTGCTCACTTTGTAATTTGATTATCACTTTTTGCAAATTCCTTTCCAGCAAAATAAATCCCATTACAAAAGTGCTTCATTCATTACGCCGTAGCCAAACCTTTGACACGTTTAATCACTTAGAAATTTTAAGTTTAAATTAATTAAAGACTGCAATACGAACAAGATTTGAATTTTGAATTTTCTTTAAAATAATTTACGTACTTATTTAACAAATTTTGTTAAGTTTGGGACCTTTTCTGAGACTAAAACGAATATAAATATAAATTCTAAACTAAAATCTTGTAGGGTTTCTCCGTATTTCTATCTAAGGATTCTGTTTACAAAATACTTTACGAAATCTCATCAAGACAGGTGATTAAAACGAAAAAAAGTAACGTCATCTTAACCCTTTGCGCGGCGTGGGAATGCAAAAAATCTGCGTCACCCTAAACGATCGAGTGCAGTCGATCCATTCATAAGTTTCCTGCACGCAAGGAAACCGCAAAAGCGCACTACCTGTCGACGCGAACGCATGTGTGTAATGCTTCTTACTTATTGCAAATTTTATACGAGCTCCGACATTGTATAAGGAAGTACCATTCAATCAAAACGAGAAAATTATATCGAAAAAGTCAATACATTAATTACTTACTCAATAGGTAATAGGTAATTCTCACCTACAGCGCTCAGACTTGGTCTTTGACTGACATCCAAAAGTCCAAACTCAAGGTTTGCCAGAGAGGTATGGAACGCAGCATCCTTGGTGTTAAATTGATCGACCGGATCCGAAACACCACGCTGCGTTCCAAAACAAAAATAGCAGACGTAGCGAGAAAGGCTGCCTGCTTGAAATGGAACTGGGCTGGACATGTTGCCCGAATGCCCGATGACCTCTGGGCCAAAAAAGCTACAGAGTGGGTTCCTGCAAGTGCTGTCAGATGTCGGGGAAGGCCACGGAAAAGATGGCGCGACGAGTTAGACCGCTTCTCGAAACGGTGGCGCGAGCAAGCTGGGGACAGGGATGAGTGGAAGAAGGGAAGAGAGGCCTTTGCCCTGCAGTGGGACATTGAGGGCTATTAATAATAAATAAATAGGTAATACACAAGAGAATCATCCTAACGTTCGTAAAGGAAAATGTAAACTGTTACTGGCAACTTTATTTTATTCTATTCTTAAAAACTTGAATCGGAGAGGACTTGAACCTTTTGTCAAGCTAGGATGAGCGTGTTAACCATTGCACTGGTTGAATAATTGTTTTTGTTGTAATACGTGCAAATAATATACTTATCAAAGTTGGCGTAAAAAAATAATTTATAAATTTACTTTGACAAAATCGAATAAAAGTAACTGCGACAAGATAACATAATGCTATAATGCTAGGATGTTTTTTTATGAGGAACTGTTTATAATTCATGTTGTACGCATTTCGTGTAACGAATACATTATAAATTAATATTCTTGGGCCGATACGTTAAAGTCTCAAACTTATCTTAGAACCTAATAATCTGGTGGCTGAGTTCATTTTACAGTAGCCAAATTCTATGGTCATAATATTTTTCATGGGGTTTCAAAACAAGCAAAACCAACTTATAAGTTTTCAAACCTCCGCTATATCTCAATCGTCTCATATTTCAAAAAGTAATTATTATGAGTGACGTCAACGTTGCCTCGTTGCCTTGTTTCTTTCTCGGGAATGTGGGTCTCCTCACGATGTTTTTCTTCACCGCTGAGCATGTGATAATCATTTATAATCCTAACATGAATTCGGAAACAAATTCGATATACAGGTCTGTGCTGGGATTTGAACCTGCGACCTCAAACTGAGAGGCAAGCATTCTACCAACTGGGCTACCACGGCTCACATAAACTCACGTAAACTGTACCATAACCATCCCTTTCAAATAAAAACTCCAATTTCAAAAAAAGAAAAACATCAAGGTCAGATCGAAAGCCGTTATCTTTGTCAAGTGCTCCATTTATCAAAATCGATTTCCATTTAACGGTTCCTAACAAGTACTTCAATAGCCCAGTTTTAAAGGTTATTCGAGTTGTTAATCGTCGTTCAGGAAAAATGATTATCAATTATGCGTATTTATCCATACAACGCGACAAAATGAGTGATCTGGTAAAAAAAATCGCGGACCTGTTCTGGATCAATGTCAACTTCATTCTTTATGTTAACGACCGCCTGTGACTTCTTTTTTAAGAGTCCCTATACCTACTACATACCTACCTTTGAATACCTATATACTTACTTAATTTAATAACTATCCCTAGGACATAAATAAAAAAAAATATTTGTAGTAAAAAGTTTTAGCTTATAATTAAACGGACAATTCAAACCCCTTAGGAACCCCGTGGTTATGAAAATGAAAATAATAATTTGTTTTTCATCTGTTTTAATCTAAGTTTTTCCTTAAATTATATTTCTTGGAACGAAGAAATATAGGTAGGTTACTTAGCCTCGTATATTTTATCATCAATCAAATTTCCTCACTTTGATAATATTTTGTGAAAGGTTAGCACAATCATGTGACAATGTAGATTAATTTTCTTCGCACTTGTCACCTTTCTTAGTCTTCATTATATTATGCTGTGTCCCCACCGGGATTCGAACCCGGGACCTCCGGATTGCGAGCCCAACGCTCAACCACGGGGCCACGCAGGCCGTTCTGTTACTGTAAGTCAGTAGTACATAAAACATAAACTCACGCCTTTTTCCCATCGGAGTAAGCAGAGACCATGGAATTCCATTTGCTTCGATCCTGACACACTTCTTCCACATTCATCAATCGTTTCATACACGCACGCCAGTAAGTCAGACGTCTTCTGATTCAATTGCTTGTGGGTCTTCCTTTACCGTTAAACTAAGCGGCTCACTATGATGGCCGTTTTAACATTTATTCGTATATTGACGTAGGGAATTGTAGTACTTTATAATAATAAAATAAATAGAGTTTATTTCGGACATGTTCCATAGAGGTTAGTAACAAGCAATAAACAACTCAATCTAGTGTTAGTAACAGAACGATTAAAAAAAATAATGTTGAAACAGCTGTGACAGCGTGCCGCTAGTTGAGTTACTACGGGAGTACAGTAATGAGCAATATATTGTACTCACTTTAGGACTCTGTCGCACTAACATATTTGACATTTATTGAGACTCACAGTTCAATTTGTCAAAAAAGTTAATGTGATATGGTACCAAAGTATATACCATATTAATGCTCGTGACCGTACAAGTGTCATTCTCCTGAACTGAAAGATTCTAATTTAACTTATATTAAACGTTAAAAGACTTTCAAGTTTCCGAACAGCATCACCCGAGGCTGCAATTACTCCGCGCACCAGCTCGACGCTCCCTACGTACACTACGCTAACTGAAAAATCGTCACTTTACAGGAGAGCCAGAAAACCGTAAAACAGTCATTACTTTTTTCGTAATCGAGCTACAACCATAAAACTCATGCAGTGTGTACTTTTAACAATTTCCTGATGAATAGTTAAGTTATATTTTACTAAAATTTATTATTTTTGGATTTTTTGTAGATAGAATATTTTAAGGGACAATAAATTGCGTGTATACCATTCTAACTACCACATAGCATACTACACGTGGATGGTTTTTGTGGCCCTTTTTTAGATAAACTATTCTATCTACCACAAAGAATAGTATTCTTTGAATAATTTTACTATTTTATTAACCAAACTATTCAATGTGACATGTAGACTGATATACATAGGACTGAACAAGTCATTTATTTTTACATGATGTGATTAATTAATTGTGACGAAATTGTGAGTTTCTATGTATTTTTTACTTTTTACTACTAAATATAAATTAGAATGAAATAATTCCTCAGATATCTAATATTTTCTGTAAATAGAATGGTATACATTGTAAAAATAAAAATAAGGCTAAGATGCTAACAATTCTATTTGTATAAAAACGCAGTTGGTGAAGGGGAATTAATTAAAACAATTTTAATAATCACGAAGCTTTTGTTATATTTTTTATTCTTAGAAACAGAAGTAACATTGAAAAAAGATACCAACAGTCTTTTTACGAAAGTTATTCTTAAGTATAGAGTATTTTTTTTGACATCACATAAAACTTACCTATCATAAAGTTTAAAACAGAGTAAGTAGAAAACATAAACATTATCAAAAATAACATGAAATTACAGGTTTATTTTTTTATTTACTTATTTATAGTATAAAGTACTTGAGACAAGAAAAATGTTTACAAATACTTGTAAATTTTTACTTTAAATTTTAATTTGCAATATTTTAATGTAACATAATTTGTACTTCTCTCTCTTCTTTTGTTAGGTATTTTATAATCAAATCTAACATATTATAGTTTTAGGTTGTTAGGATAGACAAAAAAACGTAAAAAGCGTTTTTTTTTCTATTTAACTTATATAATTATTATGAATTTTGATAAAGGAAAAATAAGTGATGTGAGTAGATGAGGGACTCTTAAATTGATGATGATGAAAAATAAGAATTTATTAAATCTTAATACTAAATATACAATTTATCAATAAAATTATTAAAAAATCTTAGTCCATAAATAACCCGCCCCTGACCGTTCCCGGTGCAAAGGTGCCCATAACGCTCGCCGCATTACCGCGCTGAATAGCAATGGCGAACCTTTGCTCCAAGAACGAACCGGAGCGGGAGTCACCCGTTTTTTCCCTGAGCCTGCGCCCTAAGTCTGAAATGAGGATTCTGATGTCTGCTCCCCAGCAGCCAAAGGTCTCCACAGCAACGGGCACAAAATCGTACAGTGGCGCCAGTGCTGCGTATTTTTCTCTTTTCTTCTCAGCGGCGTCCTCAGCTGCTGCTGAAGGAGACTGGACGGTGCGACTAAGGTGACTGGCAGCGACAGTATTGACGCAGGTAGCATCCCAAACTAGGCACTTGCCATTTTTCCAAGGCACCAAAGTCAGCCCATCCGGCCTTTTCCCGTCGGACCTACATAGGTCCGGAGGCTCAAGCACGCAGGGAACACTCGCTGATACTAAGGCTCTCCGCGCAATATCATTGAGTGCATGGTGACGTGAAAACCTCCCCGCGCAACGTCGACAACTCAGTGCGTGATGGCCATCAGCCTCCACCATGGAACCGCAGGTGCATATGTGGAGTTCACACACCTTGCAACCCAGGCGGAAAGCGACCGCCACACGCAACGAATCATCGTCTAATAAAGTGCCTAAGTGAGGGGAGGGTAATGCGTGCAACCATGCCCCAGATTCCGGTTGTGAAACCGCCCGGAGTCTAGCCAAAGATGCCCCACTAGCATGTGCCAGGAGCTGACGCTCGATCCGCTTTGCCCCAACATCATCCCACGCACGCTGAATAGGGGAGATAACAGGGGCCGATACACCCGGATTCAGGCCACCGCAAACTGCCAAGGCATCGGACACATAAGGCAAACATTCCCCGCCGCCATTAGAATGAAGGATAGTAGCGACAAGGTCCGCAACCCCATGCGCCGACGCCAAAAAAGCTGGCAAACCCACATCCCGTGCACACCGCACTCCTAAACCGCCATAACGAATCGGAAGAGCCGCCTGCACCCATTGATCCTCATCAAAGGATACATTGAGAACGGACTCAACCGCCGTTTTTAGGACTCCTTAAAACGAAGTAACCTCTACTGGACACTTCCACGTGGGGGAGGTCCTTATTTAAAAACTACAATTTTACCAAGAAATAAATAAAATTTTATTAACGACTACAAATTAAGAAAGGAATGTATTTAGTCATGAAACCCTAAAAATGTATCCGTCTCAAATAAATGCATTATCTCTCGAAAACTACCCTACGTATTTGATAGTGCATGTTATTTATCACTTGTTCCGTTACATACACCGTGTTTTGTATGAAGTGCATTGAAACAGATTTGTTTACGGTACTTACCTATAGTACTTACTGAACTGTTTCTACTATGGGACAAATATATACATTTAATTTACTTTACGTAGCAAATATTGTTCAGTACCACGGTCTAAATAGCTAGCTAGCGTTTTTTTGTCCTTCGTTCCAAAGTAACGAATTGTTCAATGCGGTAACCTGAGTAAGGTATGAGTCTAATTGAAATACACTTCCTGTATACTAATCCTACTAACCTGGTGTGTACTAATTCTATTTGTCACTTAGAATAACTTATGTGGCTATATAAATATGAACCTATAAGGCACAGAATTCAATTTACTTACCAGAAATAATAAATGCTCCTCGCTCGTCTGTGAAATCTCAAAAACGTAAACTATTCGCTCTACCAGATAGAATACTATTTTTTATACATTTAATACAAACATATTATAACACATACTATTCTATCTACCGGATCGAATAGTGTAGTTTGGCAATTAACTTAGACCCAAAAACGCATATTATTCTATCTACCAGGTAGAATAATGTACGTTGTTTTAGTACAAAATATAACATTAAAAGCAGTTACAGGTTACCTAAAGCTAAAATGAATTAAATGACAATGGGCACTTTTGTATGAAACTTGGTCCAAGAACCTCCACTGATGAGACTTATATGTAATGAAAGCTTATGCTTTCCCTATGATTCTGGCAAAGTCCTATCAGATTCTGTCCCGGGGTTCTTTTTTTACGGCCATGTTTGTCCTGGCTAAAAATGTGATAAAATACAGTGGGAGCTAAAATCGACTCAAGATTTGTTGCTGGATAACTAAGTCTACATAAATAATTATGTATCATATTGTATATCATTTTAAAGAGGATCTTTTCCAGAATCCGAAACATAAAAAAAAACAAAAAAAAATCTTTTTGTAAGCGAATTATAGTCAATTTATATCTGCAGCGCCATTGTTTCTCGGTAGCTAAGTTCAAGTTTCATGCCTTTTACCCCTTCCAAAAGTATCTTACCGATTTTTTTTATATTGCTTCCGGAATTTGATCTGAGTGATAATAACAAGAAAAATAAATAAACACCTCTCCGATAGAGACCGGCTAAGCTATTGCCTATTGCAAGAAATCGTCATCATTAGCAAGTCATTACGGTATTGCATATTATAAGCTTATCAGCAACTTGGAACTTGGTCCAAGAACCTCCACTGGTGAGACTTGCATGTAATGATAGCTTATACTTGTCCTATGATTCTGGCAAAGTTCTATCAAACTCTGTCCTAGGGTTTTTTTACGGCCATGTTTGTCCTGAGTGTACAGTAGTGGACTGCAAAATCACCTCAGGATTTGTTGTCGATAAACTATTTAACTAAGTCTATATACATAATTATATATCATAATGTATATCAATTTTAAAGGGGAAGGTTATCAGAATCAGAAACACAAATAAAAAAATGCATTATGTAAACGACTTTTAGCCAACTCCCGTCCGTAGCACCATTTTTCTCAGCAGCTACGTACGAGTTTCGCGCCTTCCAACCTTTCCAAAGAAGCCCCATAATTTTTCCCTTCTTCTGATATTGCATTCTTAACCTGACAAGACTAAGTGACAACAACAAGAAATAAAATAGATACCATTCCGATAGAGGCCGCGTAAGCTATGGACCTATTGCAAGATAACGTACTCAAAGTCTAGTCATTATAATCCAACAGACGTAACATGATTAGAATGCGGGAGGACGCAAATGTAGTATGTTTTCTTTCACCACAATCTTGTTTTATTAATCCAGGCTTATATCTTGTCTTATAAACAATGCCGAATGGTACAACAAACGTATCGTAAACGTAAGGTTGCCTGGTAGTAATTGCTACCTTGGCAATAAAGCCGCCTTTTGCACCAGTTATTGCCTGAACTTGTTTAATAAATGTGTTTCTTTTGTATACAATAGAGTCATTGTATTGCATCTTGATTAGAATGACTTATTTCTTGTTTCTCTCGTACTAAGCTGTATAGTTGTATTGCTGTTAGTATTAAAGAGACACATATTTCGTCTCTTTCGCATAAGGCGATGTACTACATTTCCGTCCCGCCGCATTCTAATCATGTTACGTCTGTTGGATTATAATGACTAGACTTTGAGTACGTTATCTTGCAATAGGTCCATAGCTTACGCGGCCTCTATCGGAATGGTATCTATTTTTTTTTCTTTGTTGTCACTTGTCAGGTTAAGAATGCAATATCAGAAGAAGGAAAAAAATGATTGGGCTCCTTTGGAAAGGTTGGAAGGCGCGAAACTCGTACGTAGCTGCTGAGAAAAATGGTGCTACGGACGTGAGTTGGCTAAAAAAAGTCGTTTACATAATGCATTTTTTTATTTGTGTTTCTGATTCTGATAACCTTCCCCTTTAAAATTGATATACATTATGATATATAATTATGTATATAGACTTAGTTAAATAGTTTATCGACAACAAATCCTGAGGTGATTTTGCAGTCCACTACTGTACACTCAGGACAAACATGGCCGTAAAAAAACCCTAGGACAGAGTTTGATAGAACTTTGCCAGAATCATAGGACAAGTATAAGCTATCATTACATGCAAGTCTCACCAGTGGAGGTTCTTGGACCAAGTTCCAAGTTGCTGATAAGCTTATAATATGCAATACCGTAATGACTTGCTAATGATGACGATTTCTTGCAATAGGCAATAGCTTAGCCGGTCTCTATCGGAGAGGTGTTTATTTATTTTTCTTGTTATTATCACTCAGATCAAATTCCGGAAGCAATATAAAAAAAATCGGTAAGATACTTTTGGAAGGGGTAAAAGGCATGAAACTTGAACTTAGCTACCGGAAACAATGGCGCTGCAGATATAAATTGACTATAATTCGCTTACAAAAAGATTTTTTTTTGTTTTTTTTATGTTTCGGATTCTGGAAAAGATCCTCTTTAAAATGATATACAATATGATACATAATTATTTATGTAGACTTAGTTATCCAGCAACAAATCTTGAGCCGATTTTAGCTCCCACTGTATTTTATCACATTTTTAGCCAGGACAAACATGGCCGTAAAAAAAGAACCCCGGGACAGAATCTGATAGAACTTTGCCAGATTCATAGAGAAAGCATAAGCTTTCATTACATATAAGTCTCATCAGTGGAGGTTCTTGGACCAGATTCGCCCATTCTCCTTTATCTTAATTTGATACTTACCATTACTTTTATCCTTGTGACGGTTTCTTAAAAAGCGATCTTGCTCTGTTTTCGAAACTTGAGACTTCTTTTTCGAGTCGTCCATAAACTGCCTTCTTTTTCCCGCCATTTTTATTTCACGTAGACACTAATCATACGTAAATTTAAACTGAATTTTACACTTTAGCCATAAAAACAACCAATACAAAATATTTTTCTCGTAAGCTAACCTGTAACGACGTGTTCCCGCCAAAAGTGTTCGAACTGTCAAATGTCGTAGTGTACGTGTGAGTGAAAGGGATGGCATGCACGGTACTCCATTCTAAACGGCAATTTGAATACTCTTTAAATTCCTTGATGCACTTAGAATGCACTTAGAATAATTTACGGGCTATTTAAAATCTAAACTATAACGAATTACGAAAAAATAAAAATGCCAGGAGATGTGATTTAATGTGTACATTGTAATGCAGTTGCCAGTGCAGTTCGAATTTTCTTTCACTTTGACTAGTATACGTAGGGAACGTCGAGCTGTCAAACACACAGCGACACCCGCTTGCTATATACTTATAGGTGTGGATACAAACTCACGCGCATTATTCCTATAGGAAAAGACAGAAAAATAATCGTTATTTAAAGACAAACTTAATACTTAATTATTTATTGCATTCCATGTAGTAAAATCCCCATTTTGCTGTGCCCTACAGGGTCCATGTTTTAGTTCCTATGCCTATGTAACACCCCTGTTACCCCCCAACGTTGAAGGGAAGAGAGGTAGTGTGTAATTAAAAATTCGTTTACAGTATAATAGCTCTTTTTAATTAGCATTAGCATTTCTTGTGTCTTTAGGGAAAATTATTATAAATGCGAAAGTAATTCTGGCCTGACCTTATCATGGCTAAACCGTTGGAACGATTTAGATGAAAATTCACACATAAGTGGGAAACTTTAATATTGGATAGGGTCATACTAATAGACTTAGAACACCATTCACGAACGGATTTAGAGTCCTTACATGAGTAAAATACCGCGGGCGTCATCACAGCTCGCGTTTGTTTTATTGTCATCACAACCACACATCAGACCATCTCAATTTAGGTTTAACCCTCCGTTCGATGTTTTTTCTGTAGATACGTACGTTGACTGTGCATGGCCGTAAGTCTTCGAACCGCATGACCCCCGGCTGCAATTACTTCGCGCACCACCTGTCAAACGCACTGGCGACACCAGCGCGCAAGTAATTATGAAACAGGAACGTTAAAAAAGGAATAAAAGCGCGCGAATGTCGCCGAATTCGATTCGAATTTTTAAACTTCTTTTTAAACGTGTAAAATTAACTTGCCAGCTCCATTTTATGGTACAATGCTCAGATTGGAATAGAATGTTCTTTGTTTGAATTTTTTACTGGATTGTGATTCGTTATCAACATTTATTCGTATTTCAATTTATTATTTTTTTAAGAAAGAAAGATCATGCTTAATTCCCCTTTTGATGATCTTATATTCCGACATACTTATTATAATTATATTATATGTGCTTAAAAATATAACTAGTATTGAAACACGTATTGGCAGCAATATTATATTGTAAAGTGCGGAAATCAACCAACTGATGATGCTTCATGACTGCAGTAAAGCGAATACGCTTCATAAATTAATAATATTATTTACCTCACAAGCGATGATAAATTTGCGCATTTATTTTTAATTAAAATTTTAAAATCCTTTACCTCTGGGGCTTAAGTAGAATTCGGTGTAGTTAATTTGGGGCCTGAAAGAGAAAAATCGGGTGCACCGGGCTTAAACCATGCTTAATTTGTTGTCATTAATAAAGATGATGTGGACACATTTGCCCTCAGCGGTCGCTAAAATTGGACCTGAATACTAATGGTGTGTTTTTACGAAGTGGGTTTTGATCATCTCTTTTCACGTGAATGTACGTGACAGATTTACAGATCCCGTTCTGATATGTTCCCGAGTATTTCGGGCGTGATTTTTGCTGTTCAGTTCGGTGATAAATTATTTAAAGGCTCCGATGTGTTTGTTCTTACAAGTTTGCGTTGTATTCGATGAATTTAATTATGAATTTAATTTGATATAAGAATGTAGCGGTAAGACGTAAAAGGCAGGTAGTTTATATTTCGTTATAATGAGTTCAACATTTGTTATGATCCTGTTACCTTAAGAGACATTGGTGCCTATTCGTGCGGATAAAAACTTAACATAATGTCACTAGTGCTGTCCTTTTCTTACAAGTAACGCAAGAAAGAGATAGAGCTAGTTTAGTCCTGTGTTTTAAAATAAGTTAATAGTTGCTCGAATTTTACATTTAAATACCTATCTCTAACTAGAATTCTAATATTTTTCCTCTCAGACGACGATCTGAGCCGAGGTTCTCGCCCAACTGGGCACCTTCAGGCCTGTTGTCTTAAACGTTGTACCGGGTGAGAGCCTTCAGCGCTCCCCATTTGTCTGGCCAAGTTAATACCATCTGCGGCAAATCTACAATAAGTCACGTCATAAAAAAATCTAATTAGAATTAACTTTCCATATTTTAACACCATTTAGCTTTATTCCAGGCGAATCTGCTACTGGAAATTGTATTAAAAATACTGCCTTCATAATTGTATTCAAATTCTTAACTACCGTAACACCATGAATCGTGTACGATAAAAAACTTAATCACAAAACAAAATGAGTCCTATATAAACGAAAAACAAGTCTAAAAAGTCCACTTCATCCTGTAAAATTAATACCAACAAGAAATTAAACCAATATCAAAAAGCGTTACAACAATGGACTCAATTAATAAGCCTCAGTTAACAACATGCAAACAAAGGGCTGAAAATTCAAAATACCTTGTTCCAAACACCTTGGTCCCGAAAATTTCATATTTAAAAGGCAAAACAAATGGCGCTTATGGCTTTGTTTTTAATTCTATTGGGTCCGCTTATCTATGGAGGTCGTAATAAACTTTAAGCACACCAGTGTGGTGTTCCATTGCTGTAGAAATTGATAGACATAGAGTTATCATTTGACAGCGTGCGTGCGACGCCAGTTTGTCACGCAATGCCTTGCCCTTAAGCCAAAGACTATGGAATGGTAACGCGTAGTGATTTTATTTTCATTCTTTACAGGTTACAGTTTGTAGGAATATCAAGTTCAATGACGCTTATAAACTAAATACATGTTGTCACGTCATACATAAAACATAAACAGCCTATATACGTCCCATTGCTGGGTACAGGCTTCGCTTCAATCAACCGGAGAGGGTATGGAGTATATGCGTTGCTCCACTGCAGGTTGGTGGAGGTGTTTTTACGGCTAATAAGTAACTTAGTGTTGTTATGTCTGATATGGAAATATCTAACGGGTACCTATTGGATTCACTTAGGTAGAAAAAACTTAATGCAATCAGAAAAAAATGATTCTTAATAGTTTATTTTTGGTTTGAAAAATAATAATGATCGATAAAATATATGTATATATATATACGGTCGAATTGAGAACCTCCTCCTTTTTTGAAGTCGGTAATGAGACTTTTCTTTCCTCTAATCGTTCTTGCAAACATAATCGTTGATAGATATCTCGACGTTTGATTTATTTAATAAACAGGCAAAAGTATCAATCTAGCTATTCTCAAAACAGCGCTCTTATATGACGAAACATTTTAATCTAGTTAGCACAGCTGTACCTACCTACTCTTTGACATCAAGCCACGGTGTTGTACACCCTGCCTATTCGTCACTGTGTCGTATGCAATAAAATTCATTATACACGTCAACAGGGCAAGAACCCTAGTTCTACTTTTTCGTTTTATACAGATAACCTCCTTTTGGACATTAAAATGTCTTTACGAACTAATGGCAGAAGGGGCTTAAATCGGTTTTAAAAGAGATTTTTACGATCCTTATATCAATGTTGAAAAGACACATAAGGACATTGAGCTACCATATGACCATATTGGTAGCTCAATGTACATAACATAGGTATCTAAATTCGCAGTTTCTTTTTTTTTTTGACATGACTTATTGTAGATTTGCCGCAGATGGCATTAACTACTTGATCGTTTATTGCATTTGGGTATTTATCTAGTCCAACTTTGATGATGATTTTTTTCCCGAGTTGCGCGCCACACTGGGCACCCTCAGGACATCTTAAATTTTATACCGGGTAAGAGCCCTCAGCTCTCCCCATTTGCCCGACCAAGTAGTTGATGCAATGCGGAAAATCTTTAAATTGAAGAAATAGAATGTGTACAGTCATGAGCAATATAATGTACCCACTTTTGGACTCTGTTGCACTAACATATTTGACATTTAGTGAGACTTACAGTTCAATTTGTCAAAAAAGTTAATGTGACATGGTACCAAAGTGTATACATATTAATGCTCGTGACCATACAATAGGTGGCATTATTGCTAAGTAGCAAAAAAAATATAATTAGTTACAAGTAAAAAAGAATGAATATTTTACTTCTCTTTAACTAAACTAATATATATTATTATATATAGTTATGTATATAAGTTAGGGTAAGAGTTGTTTTCACTCTAGGAAGGATTAGGAAATTCTTAAATGTATTGTATCGAATAGCCTTAATTCGTTTTTCGCCCATGACACCAGGCAGTTTTCGCTGAATGATATTTGCAAACAGTAAATTGGCGAGGGTGTGCCAATTGCTATATTTTACATAATTAAGAATTCAAACTGTCACCACAGCGAGTCACGCTCGGTGGCGTGCCAGCCTTCCAATTAAGCTGCCATTTCTTGTAGGAACTTCTATAATACTTAGGTATAAATTATAAGGAAAGTCCTTGCGATAAAAAAGATTTTTATCTTATATGAAAATTGTTTAGAAAGTAGGCATTATTGTGTCGTTATTAAGAGGTTGGTTTTGGCTTCATAAAGCTATCCAATCAGTAAGAAGTTCTCCATTAAACTATTTAACCCAACGAGGGTAACACATCAATGACTTGTGATAATACTACTGCACTCAGGTGGGGAGGTGCTCGTCGTAATCAAAACAATTCTCTTGAATAATGTTATATTTTCATAAACAATGTTAGTTCTTCAACTCTTCATAGCAGATTCCCGCAACAGAACAAAATTCCCGCCACCGCCTTTCAAAAAGGCGGGAAAACTTCCCGTTCGAAAAAGAACAAATCAAAAATAAAACCAAAATAAATATTATGCAAAATAAAACCAAAATAAATATTATGCCATCAAATTTAAAAAATAAAGTCAGTAGGGTAATATTACTCACTCTATTACTTAGTGCAGTGGACTTTCAGTTTTTAAATGAAAAACTCCGTTTAAACTAAAATAAATTAAAAAAGTATAAAAAAGAGAAACTGAGAATTATCCATGTTGCTCTTGATGCTTACTCTACCACAAGGCTGATCAAGAAACACCCAGACCATAATGAATTTATTGTAAAAGTTTGTTCCATAAATTGAACCTGACTTGTGACTGGTGCCACAGAAGTGTAGTGCAGAGAAAATAATACAAAAGTAAACAATATTCCTTATTAGCATTAATTTTCGCTTATATATTTCCTATAGATATGCGATCTGTTGTTTCCTTTTAACGCATTCGAAAAACACATTTGGAGGCTCTAATAAAAACACGGTAACCCTTTCGAACGACACTCCCGTTGTTTCTATTATCATCGTTCCGAGGGGTCCGACAAAAAACGATACAGACGGATATGGAAGTCGCCATCTGCTTTATTACATACATACATATATTATGCAACCTCTATATTAACTCATATTGGCATGTCTTGCTAGGGTGGAGACGTAATTAACACATAAATGTAACACAACACACACACAAACACAACACAAGCGTAACATAAGCTGGCGACTATATACCCAAATGGATAGTAAGAGAAAATAAAGCGACCAAAACACACACACACATAGCCTCAAGCCAGTATCCTAAAATACATACATACATACATACATAAACTCACGCCCGTAATCCCTAATGGGGTGGGCAGAGCCACAAGTAATCAAAGACAACTTGCAGCCACTGTTGATACGATGTCGTAAGCTGGATATGATGAACCTTATGGTGATAAGGGATCAGCCTATCGCCCATAACATTAGTCCCATCATGTTAGATGACACAATCCCTCTGTCGGTTTTTACGACATGCCCGGGAAGACAAGCAGCTGAACGTTTTCTACGTTTTTTATTTGCTCCCAGAACAGCATAGAAGCATATCCTAAAATAGGACGCAAATAATTTAAAAATATAATTGAATCAATGTGTATTATACTCTTGATGTTACTTAACATGTTCAGTTGTCATTCAATTTTCGAATCCTCAAATTACCGCGACAATATTGCATAATATTGAAAGGTTTTTATTTTCTTAAGGAAATAGGATTTTACAGACAAGATCACAATTTTTTATTTGTCTAGTCTATACACAATAGCTGTGTACATACACTCTTTGGACGCCAGTCGAATTTACAGAGCATACTCCAAAATGTAACCTTTTTGCTTCAGACCACGTAGGGAACAAATCACTTTTATTAAACCCGTGATATTGATCTCAATCACAGTGCTGTTGGCTTCACACTGAAGCTTTAATTGAATGATGCGAAGCAACCGCGATTGTTTAATATGTTGACTTTGTTCAATTTATCGACGTCATAATTCAACCGTTGGGTTCACGCCTCTTCAACGGTTGATGATTGGTTTCAACCGATAAGAGATCGAATCGATCTCCCCGTTATCCTTTCGATGGACTCGATGTTTCGCTTAATTCGATACTCGCTTCCTCTTATTGGAAATTCGCTGTTCGTATCTGAAACAAAATGTATATCGTGATAAGAAATTAAAATATTACGATCGTAAATTTTGATATGGGAATTGTTTTGAATTGAAAAGTGGAAGGGCATCTGAACGCAGTGGATTTCAATATCGCCACTTTCTAAACGCAACAGAATGATTATTATTCTTATATTTTGGTTTATACTTACTAAATACCTAGTAATGTTGATTGATAAAGTCAATCTTAGTTAGCTTTTGTTCTGGCTGTTTCAATATTTTATTGAAAAAGAATTTTGACGCGGTTTACCACCAAATGACAGTGATGGACAGTGTAGTCACCACCTACTTAAAGATGAAATATAAGTACGATTTCAAAATACTGTAGTTCAAAGAAGGAACTGGACAAAAAATGGCTTTAAGGAGCTGACGAAAAAAATCGCAATGGCAAAGAGTTGTCCTTAACAACGGAAACAAAAAATGTGAACCCGAGACAAAAATAAGGTTTATTTACAACGAAATCAATCAATTACATCGGTCATCAGCGAGCACCTACTGAAATATATGGGTACTTGACATGGTGAGATGAATTCGGGTTCGGCAAAAAATTCTGTCGTCCGCGGTCGAAGTAAAAACTTCTCGAACGACTCGATGGTCGGTCGCAAAAAATTCTTCTTCGCTTCGAAAGGGAATGTTGTGAAAAAGTACCGCCAATGGATGCGGCATCGCAATTACCGTGTCATGCTAGAATTACGTAATTTTATACTTTTTAATTTGTGGCCAGCACACAATGGAAAGCGCAATTATTGTGTGGGGATAGAGAAATGTAGAAAGAAGGAATTGTTACCTGACAATTATGTTACAATCGTATGTTACAGTTTTATACGAAATTGCAGTATAATATGCTTGCATTATAGAAAACCATCAACCTCTACTATAATTATGTTGATTACCAATAACTCCGTCCAATGATAATTCTTAAGTTTTTTTTAAGAGAACAGAGGGATAAAATTGCCATATTGAAGCAATTCGTCTAAAACAGACATGCGCAAATGTCAAATTGCAAGATTGCTTTTTAGACGAATTGATACAATGTGGTCTTTTCGACACCCTTATTATATTAGCTATCATATTCGTACCGGACAATACGTCCTTTGATAAAATTACAAAGACCGTTGACATTCTTTTTTTACGCTTTTCCACAATTTCGTAGTGGAGCTCAGTGGTGGAGTACCCCTGGCATATACCTCTTCGATTCATGAGCGGAGTGCTGTGCTTAGCAGTGGGACGTGTACAGTCTGTTTGTGTCTATTATTATGTGCAGTAATGTATGTTGTATTTATTTATTTCATCATCATCACCAGCCCATTAACGTCCCCACTGCTGGGGCACGGGCCTTCCCCATGGATGGATAGGGAGATCGAGCCTTAAACCATCACGCGGGCCCAGTGCGGATTGATGGTTATTAACGACTGCTAATGCAGCCGGGACCAACGGCTTAACGTGTTTTCCGAAGCACGGAGGATTATATTTATTTATGTTTATTTGGGATACCAACAGCTTAATATAATTGTTTTACAATGTTACTTACTAAACTATGGCCTATAACAGTTATCCTCTAATTACTATCTACTTAAATAAGGGAGTAGAACTTTGTAGTATTTAATTTTATTTTATTTTTATAAGAGAAAGAGAGAGAGTGATAAGTTTTATTTGACGTGATTTATTGTAGATTTGCCACAGATGGCATTAACTACTTTGCCAGACAAATGGGGAGTGCATATTTCAAGTATTTCAATAATATATTACGACCTACATAAAAGCGACTTAGTTCCAAAATCAACAAGACATAAGCATAAGCACAAGGTGCCTATAGTATGCGCGACACATGACACATGTTCCCCTTTTTTATTTTATAGTATTGTTGCATACAATGTAAATGAGTCATTTGTACAATGTTATCAGTGTTCATAGTTAAACAAAATTATTGACGCATCGCAAAATTCGCACACTTATCTTCCTACATCCCTCAACTTACTAATGAAATCGTGTCTGTGCAGCAAACAAGCGGCGATCGCATCAAAAAGCGCTTACAGCGTCCATTTTTTACATCTAATTGTAAGTTATTTGGCTTGAGGGAGTCGGCATCTGCTGTCCTGTGTTCACTATGTTGCTGGAAATGCTGGATTAAGTGCTGATTGGTCAATGTACTGTATTGACTGTAAGCTGGGTTTATTGCGTCCGATTGATGTTTGCTAGTGTTCTTATCGTAGTAAGCTAGATTGTTTAAGAAATACTAGAATTGACGTGATTGTTTCCAGTCTGGTCTCAGACCCATATAAATTCACACCCACACAAAACGTATCTACAGATAAATATTTTAGTCTTCTTCTATGGTGCGAGTTGTGAAGTGAACCAACGTCATCAACCCTGATGTCGGAGGTGCTATTTAGTCCTGACATGGCCTATGTAATAACTACGTATTTACATCAGTAAGAGCCGACCAACATGCCTTCCGAAGCACAGATCACCTTACTTTTGTAAAATCGGGTGAACAGCCTGTAATTTCCTAAGCACACCAATTTTTATGATATATCCCCACCAAGATTCGAACCCGGAACCTTCGTATCGTGAGCCCATCGTTAGATTAAGATTATATTGGTCTCACTTTTTTAACGGACATTCAATTCTGTCAGTTGTCACTGTCATTATCGATTGTCATAATTGTTTGCATTGGACAACTCTTAGTTTTTTCAATTTCGTCTATATCGCCGCAAGCTAGTTTACAAAGACCCAATTGGGAATGAAATATTTAATATTAAAACGTTAATTTGGAGCCAATTTCGCCATTCCAGAAAACTTTCAACTGGATCATTTATTTAAAGAAAAAAAAATGCACACAGTCTTACGTATTATACGAATATTGTGCATTTTCAACAACAAACATACATAAACACATGCCTATTTCCCACCGGGGTAAGCAGAGACTATGAAATTCCATTTGCTTCAATCCTGACATGCTTCTCTTGGTTCCTCCACGTTCATCAATCGCTTCATACACGCACGCCTGTTCAGAGTAGATCGTATTGAACCTTTTCTAAGGAATCAACAACATTACGTATATACGGGTCAAATTGATAACCTCTTACTTTTTTGAAGCTGGTTAAAAATATTCAATAAAAAATTAAGTTACGATTAAAATACGTCAAACTACTGTTTTAACAGCTTAGTCAGTTTTTTCTTTAATAACAGTGCGAGTGATAAATCTGACCATTTGAAGAATGCCAACAAACACACCGCAGCAGGAAAGCCATTGAAAAAACAATTTCACCAGCCATTACTCAATCACCCCATAAAGCTGAACCTGAGACTTTAAAACAAAGTGCGTCCGTCCATAGATCACAGACTAAGTCGCTGAGCAAACGACGGACAAAATGTCTACCGAACAGAAATGACTACTTTTGTCCGCGAACTTAAGTTGTCAAGACACTACGAGTATTCGCAAAAAATGACTGTGTCATCTATCACTGACGTTGACATGTCAAATTCTTAAATTACACTGTCGTTCTTGTAATTGTTTGCAACTTGTCTAGTAGATAATTTTACTATAGGTAGTTTAAACTTTACATAGAATCTTTGTTTTTAATAATTACTGGGGGGTTAAAATGGCCACATCGAAGCAATTCATCTAAGAAAGCAATATTGCAATTTGACATTTGCGTCTATAAAAGTAAGTGCGCAATGCAAACAAATATCAAATAGCAATATTGCTTTCTTAGATGAATTGCTTCGACGTGGCCATTTTAACCCCGCTGTTTTCTTTTGGTCCTACATTGAAAACAAGCGATGTCTTGTTTTGTTTTTTATTCATTGATTTTTTCGTCAAATGATGAGATTCTTCTTGCGGACAGCTAGAATAGGCCTTCTTCTAAAAATAGTTATTTTATGGCCAAGCTGGGAAACTTATTGAAAAGTCGTTCGGATTTAGGAAAATCTTGTAATACAGCAATAAAATCACATAAAAGTACAATGACATTTAACTTTAATTTTATCAAAAAAAAATACTTCGGCTATCCTAATACATAAATATCACTGCTACGGACCATTGTCCGCCGTGTGCGCAGTCCCTTAGTGTCGTGGTGGGCGGTAAATAGCGCGTAGTGGTAAATCGTGCGTCCAAACGTGCAATACACGCGCGATATACGCGCAATATCAATGGCGTTGCAGCGTCATTAGGATGACGGTTCGTTGCGCGCACGCGTCGCTTTCCGTGCGCCGTGCATGATAGCGCCGCAAAGAATAGGCAGGAGGAATACTAAAGAGGGACAGGATTCAGTACTTCTCTTTAAACATACTATTTGCATTTGAAGGTACGTGTTTATAAAGGCTGAACCTGATGACGTGGGTGGTCTTTACTTTGGGTTGAATTGGAAATAAGTATTTCCTTATACATTTGGTCCCTGTTACATGAGACTTAAACATAGCGCGCGACGATTGTTTATACAACACACCTCTGCCTACCCCTTCGGGGATACAGGCCTGACCTGACCTGATTGATCTGCCACAAGGCAGATCAATCTCAATACAAAAAAAAAAAAAAATTTTTACTCGTCATTTTTTTCCTTGTTATACCTGTATACATCTACACAGTTAACCTATACTTCAAAATTACTTACCTTTACATAGCAGATTGTATTTTCTTAATAAAAATATTAAAGGAATGATGACTTCTTGTTCAGACTTTATACTTTTACTAAAAAAGCTTTACTTGAAATCTAACAAATTAAGTATTTAAACTTACAACATCGAAGTCGTGTCCTTGAATTTTGAAGCTCGTGTTTGAAAAAGATGAAATTACATAAGTAAGTTCATCATTCGTATTCTTATTTTACTTATCTACTTCATAATTCATCTACGCATATAACTCACCATCATAATTATCAGGCATCTTACTGTTATGGTATATATTACAATATAAGTAAATATTATCAAACTTTCCGACCTTCGGCCTTTCATATTCTTTGGCCTTTAAGCATTGTGAGTGCCTACCCTTACGTTTCGTTTGACCGTCGATTTCCGAGATCCGGTAGCCGGTAAAAACAAAGTTTCTGCCCCATACGATCGACGAGGGGATTTTATTGACCGAAATCGTCATTTGATTCAGAGATGAATGGAGTTTGATTGTTGAATTAAATTGTATTTTGATTGTCAAAAGCGCTGTGTATTTGAATTTGGAATAAAACATACAGTTGTGTTATATATAAAAATATATTTTCTGTCGACTAAAATTAAGTGTATTTTTTGGTACTGAACACGTACAAATTTTTATCGTGATCATCTTCAACCTACCAGTATCCCATTTTTCACAGGGTCCGCTTACAACAAACAAATTCAGCAAACACAAATTCTAGAAATCTTTTAATTAGTAGAATAGATATGTCGTATCCATTAGCGCATGATAAAATAATTATGAATAGAAATACTTCTGTGTCAAATAGTTACAAATGTATAATTCTCATGCTCTCGAGATTAACGATAATAACGGTATCAGTTATTGTAGTAAGTATTAATTACTTACCTGATAGCACAATCCACATGAACTAATTTATATTAACCTTACAATAATGATATCTTCCTTTGTTCTCATAATATGTAATAGACGATAGAGCTTATAAATATAATTAAACACAAGCCTATTTTTTTGTTAATAAAAAGAACTGTGATATCGTTCCCAATTGTGATAGTCAGTGGGACATCGCAAGTTGCACACAGTAACCACACTTCGCTAAGCTTGATGGACCAACGTATTAGGTGGCGAGCTTTATCGCCATTTATAATGATCGAGCCAACTATGTCAGTGAAAAATTGCACTTAAAACAAATTAATAACTCATTGATGTAAGTACCGGGGATCGACCCTGTCCGTTTTAGGAAGAAAGCCGGTGAAACTAATAATCACGGTGACAATGTGAGGGAAAAAACTTGTCTATAATTCAAGATATACCTTTTCTTTTTCTAAAAAAATTGGACGTAAACAAGGTCGATGGACTTGACAAAATCAGGTCTGACAATATTCATCAGCAGAACTCGCCAGAAGCCACCAAACAGCAAAACTTCGTGAAATCTGGCATTCAATTAAGCCTCTTTTATTTCCCATCTTTGTTTAGATTTCCATCAAGAAACGACCGCAGAAAACCGTACAAAAACTTGTAAAGCCAAAGGGCTATTGGAGCGTGAACCTTCAAAAACATAGTAGTACTTTCCACTTTGATCACAGATAAAAACTTGCCCTTTGATAAATGGCTCGTCTTGTAGTAATTAGGTTTTAAGAAAATATTTTCCGAGGGCTCGTTAGGATTTATATCTACAATATCGTAACAACAACAAAAATATTCTCTAATTACATTATTCGAATGAAAGATTAATAGGCATGAAAATTGGATAACGTAAATTATTTAAGAATCTACCTAAATCTTTGTTGGTAAGTAAATGGACAATCATTTTGTGTCTCAAACAATCAGTAGAAATTTTGACCGAAAATTGTTATGTTCATTGACAAATTAAAAAATCAAAACTTACTTTATTTCTTTCTTCGATTAGAGATTTCATCTTCGTATCACTTTCTTTCCTCAAATTCACATTCGTGTTTTGTTTCTTCACATTGTCTTCAGAATGTGCTTCAACCGCGCAAGAAACTCAACAGCATCTTAACATGACAGAATTATACAACTATTGTTATCTAAGCCCTCAAACGTTGGTATTTGGGTCCTCTAGAGCTAGCTTACCAAACATCTTGCAACAATAGTGCAATTCCTTAACTAGCTCGCTTTTGTTCGACTAATGACCACGGGTATACTGTCGCAGTGACCTAGATAAACCTCTTTCTTTGTGAGACTAGTCTACCCCATTTTGTGGTGCACTTATGCAAAAACAAACATGCTCCAGTTGTCTCTAAAGAGAGTATTTGCGGACAGATATGCAATTCTAGAGTTGAGGCTTCCCTGGAAACGTTTGTTTGATCTGTATTTGCAAGAGCTCGCTATATACTATTGAATTTAGAGAAATATTTTAGGCAAAGAAGGAAGTTATTTTGTAACTAAACACAATACAAGTTTAGTCTCCTTCTTCTATCGTGTGGGTTGTGAGGTGAATTACCAACCTCATCAACTCTAGTGCCAGGGTTATTATTGAGCCGCCAAAGGCCCCTGACATGGCACATGTAACGACTACTTACTTATATCAGTAAGTAGTAACCGGGACCAACGGCTTAACGTGCCTTCCGAAGCACAGATCATCTTACTTTTTGGACAATCAGGTGATCAGCCTGTAATGTCATAACCAAACTAGGGACTACAAAGTGATTTTTGTGTTTTGTCCATGTTATTGAAACTTGTTAAATAATCACAAATACTCTTATATTCTTCTTTTCTCGCGTAGATTATGAGGTGAAGACCGCCCTCATCACTGGCGTCAGGGTCACTAAAGACCCTTAACATGGTTCATGTAAGGACTACAAATTTGGTAACTCCAATAGGAGATAAGAGCCTAGACTTATGCAGAAGATCCTGCGCAATGGTGTTGAGAGCTATAAGTATAATAATAGTAGGTTGTAAGTATTATAGTCTACGCAACTAACTAATAATGCGACGCATGCTCCATATTGTATGAAGCAAGCACATCGCTGAGTCGTACCCCTTTTTCCTGACTGCACACAACTTTTGTATGTTTCTTTGTTTGTAATTTTTATTTTTATTGTAAAATCTTACTGTTTTTTTTTTCTTCTTTGTTTTTGCTTGATTTTTGTGTGTGCAAAACTGCGAAATAAACATTTCTCTCTCTCTCTCTCTCTCTCTCTCTCTCTCTCTAATAACATTGAAGTGTCATATGTATAGTACTTACATAATATACATAATACCATCCGAATTATTCTTCTCCTTTCCCTATTACGAAGTTCCACATTCTAGCCACCCCTTTACTTGTCATTTGGAATTATTAACTTTGTTATAATATTATATATTTCAATCTTCATTGCTTATTTTTTGATACGAATACAAAATTCTTCATATTAAATTTGTGTGTCTGACATAAATTAGCATTATTATTCCAAATAACACAGTCTTATATGCCCAGATGTTATCAGAGATACTCAAAAACAATTTGGCAAAAACTGGCGATCTGAAGATTGCATACCATGACGGACCTAACTTAACATAACCACTTAATAAAAGAGTCGGCAGGGCGTTAAATTCTAAATTTATCGCCGAAAATTGCACAGTTTATTGTTAAACATTCGTTTTGTTTATCACGAAGAACAACGGGGGGTGATTGGGCATGCGAGAAATTTTGGCAACACCACATTCAAAATCCGAAACAATATTAATATTTATTTCATTAGCGTACCAAAACACAATGTTCCTTTTTCTATTGAATGTCACTTAAAGTTGAACTTTTGAAACTATGAGTGTAAATTCTTAGGATAGTATTTACAAAAATTTTCTTCCTGTGGTTAGAACAAGGGGGTTAAAATGGCTACATCGAAGCAATTCATCTAAGAAAGCAATATTGCTATTTGACATTTGTTTGCATTTCACACTTACTTTTTTATGCGCAAATGTCGAATTGCAATATTGCTTTATTAGATGAATTTTCTTCGATGTGGCAGTTTAACCTCCCAGGTCAACGAATTTTCAATCACCTACACGAATTAATGAAAAGATGAAGGGTACTAGATACCTAGCTGTAGGCTAGAAATAAATATAAATAATCAATTAGGTACAGATATTTTTTTATTCTTATCTATTTTTTGTTTGTTTATTTTTCGTCGTTATAGGTTTTAATATCGTACGAAAGGTCTTCGACGGTAAGTTTACCGCTCTCGATCAACATTATTTATCACTAAAAAGCAAAAGAAATACCTTTTTTGATAATAAAAACAATAAAATCCAAAATTATGGTCAGAGACAGAGATGTGAGCAAACTGCACCTCGTACGTTTATTGGTACAGCAATAAGCTAAAATTAATATTCTGTCAGCGAATACGATTTTTGGCGGCGTATTTTATGATATCGAATCGTTCTGATCAGAATCCCGATGTAATATATCAAACAACAATTTATATCACACGGTATATTTGTTTTGGGACACTGTATCGTTTGCTTTATACATATTGATTTAATTTATTTTACATTTATACAGCAGTTAATAGCTTATGCACGAATTTGTCGCAGTCCTATGTCTCCATACTTCTTCTATCGTGTGGGTTATGAGGTGAATTATCAACCTCATCAACCCTGGTGTCAGGGTTATTATTGAGCCGCCAAAGGCCCCTGACATAGCTCATGTAACGACTACTTACTTACATCAGTAAGTAGTAACCGGGACCAACGGCTTAACGTGCCTTCCGAAGCACAGATCATCTTACTTTCGGACAATCTGGTGATCAGCCAGTAATGTTCTAATCAAACTAGGGACCACAAAGTAATATTTGTGATATCTCCCCACCGGGAATCGAACCCGGGACCTCAGGATCATGAGCGCTCAACCACTGGACCAGGGAGGTCGTTAAGTAACATTGTAAAACAATTAGATTAAGCTGTTGTTATCCCAATCAGGTGATCAGCCTGTAATGTCCTAACCAAACTAAAGATTACAAAGTGATTTTTGTGATTTGTCTCCACCGGGATTCGAACCGGGGACCTCCGGATCGTGAGCCCAAAGCTCAACCACTGGACCACAGAGGCCGTTATGTCTCCATAAATACATGATGATTATACAGACAGGATAAAATCTATTTAATTCAGACGTAGCTTCACACATACATTTTCGTTTATGTCCTTTCTATTGATTTTTCTTTCAAGGTACGGAAACGTAAACTATAAATATGTTCCACTCGTTAGGCTCATTCTGAATGTTGTTTGGCTTGACTACATGGAAACCGGAATATATTTTAAAAAACATAAAAAGAAGCGATTTTTAGTGAACGTCGGACCGCCTATGTAGTATCAGATATCTTAATAAAATATATGCAGAAAAATGTGCTAAGATCATGAAGATGATACATTGTCAGGATGGACGGTGTATGAGACATGCCATTTAGCGCTCAACTCTTTTAAGGACAAATCTTCACAATCTTAGAACATTTTAGTTCAAAATGCGTAAGTTTTTTCTGCATAATATTTTATTAAGATATGTAATACTACATATTACGAAGGACGTAATAATACGATCCCGACGACCCGATTACTCTAGCCATAGAGGTGGCCAATCAGCTCGCGACAGCAAACACTTCAGAACCCCGATACCGACCCCGCCGGCGTGGTCGACGATTTCCCTCATTCAGCGCTTATCGCTATCGACTCACTAGGGTCGATTAATCCTTTCAAATATTCTTCCTCTCAGACGACGCCCTGAGCCAGGTTCGCGCCCAAGTGAGCACCCTCAGGCCTGTTGTCTTAAATGTTGCACCAGGTGAGAGCCTTCAGCGCTCCCCATTTGTCCGGCCAAGTAGTCAATGCCACATCTGCAGCAAATCTACAATAAGTCACGTCAAAAAAAGTGATACTACATAGACGGTCCAGGCGTTCACGATTTTTACACGAGTTTCACAAAAGCCAACCAAAATAACTACTACGATTAACTAGCATTTATTAAAAGGATACTTATCTTTTTCTAATTATCTAAGTATTTACTTACTAGACTACTAATTATTTTCGTATACCTTTCCAGGAATCAGCATAAGAATATTGTATTATTTTTCACATATAATAAAATATTATAATGTATATGAATCATCGTCTCCTTAACTTTATCCCGTTATGATAGGGTCTACTTACCTAAAAAGAAGGTTTGATAGGTCCAGTAATTTACAAAAAGGATTGTAGAAGTTAAAAGTCCTAACGCGAGTGGAATACCAGCCCAATACAGGTTACAAACCTCAGAAACGATGTAAATTAATAATTTTCAATTTTTGGGCTACGATTTCCCCTAACAATCCTGCCAACAAGCTTCGATAATTAAAGTTGACCTCATTGCGAGTGACGTATCCAGTACAATAGTAACGTTTCGTGATTGAGTGACATTTATAAATTAATTGACGAAACTTAATGGTCTTGCGGCCTCGGATTTCCTTATCACGTCTGTCGTTGACCTTAAATATTAAATAACCAAAGTAATTTGGTGACAGTACCTATTTGTGACGCGGCAAAAGAAATTCTACATACATACATACATACATACATAAACTCACGCCCGTAATCCCTAATGGGGTGGGCAGAGCCACAAGTAATCAAAGACAACTTGCAGCCACTGTTGATACGAAGTCCAAAGATGGATATGATGAACCTTATGGTGATAAGGGATCAGCCTATCACACAATCCCTCTGTCGGTTTTTACGACATGCCCGGGAAGAGAAGCAGCTGAACGTGTTCTATGTTTTTTATATGCTCCCAGAACAGCATAGAAGCAAAGAAATTCTAACCGCTCTTATTATAATTATCTCTAATGTACTTGGGAAATCCATGATAGCTGTGTTCGATGTTCGAATCCTGGCTCAGACTCTGAACCACTGAATTCTTGAGTTTAAATTTATATTTGTATAATAGACATTGATATCACGAGGTTTCCAGGGTTTGTGGCCAATAGCCTCGCCCCCTATAACTTCAACTTCAACTTTATGGTTGTATGGCAACCGGTCGTCCCCCCTATAACTTGGGACTTAAACACAGAAACATCGTTTGAGTTAGATCTGTCAAATTATAGATGCCAGTGTTGTGACGTTCATTAGTATAGTGATCTATCACTCGAGATTAAGCCAACCGATTCTGTTAACAGTAAATATGTATTTTCACAATAATAAAAGCTCTAAAATGTTCTCCCGTATAAGATATTATGCATCATATTTGTTTCTTCAACAAAGATTCTCAGTGTAAAACAACTTCTTAGCAGAATCCACTAACAAGCGGAAAGTTAGTCTTACAAAACTCAAGTTTCTCTGTGGCATAAACGAATACGGGTATTTCGTTTACATGACTCTAGTTTCGACTGCAAACTAAGGCTTTATTAACTTTAAAAGAAAGTCTTGGAGTTGAAAACAAAGGACCTTGCTATGTTGGTATGCCGTTGGAAATGTACCGGACTGCTGGGTGGAAACTTACCCAGTTTCTATTTTTTACATGTACTTACACATTTTTCATGAAAATATAATGTTTACTTTTAAGACTTCTGAATTCTGTTTTTTGCAGCCGTTGGTTCTGGCTATTGGCCGTATAAAACACCCGCAATGAAGAAGCATAGCGGAGTATGCTCAATACCCCTCCGATTGATTGCTGTAGAGCAATAAGGCCGCCCAAATTGTACTGTATTCATGTGTTTTGTCTGATTGTTGAAATTTTAGTTCTATGCAATAAAGTATATTTGATTTGATTGATTGAGGGGAGCCCTGTGTCCACCAGTGGGACATATAGGGACTGTTTATTTACTCTTTTATATTCGCTGTTCAGTTGATACTTAATGTAAGGTTGTATTATAACCTACTATTGCTCCAGACGTCTCGTTACTATATTTTGTAAAGAAAATATAATTTTACTTATTTATTAACTTTACGAAATGGAATGACGCATTAAGGCCATACCTTGATTCCAACAAAGGAAAATTCAAGGAAGATCTCAAATACATAACTTTAGGGGCAATATTTCTCCAAATTGGACCTTTACAAATCCCTTCCCACGTTATCTTAGAAATACGAGTAACTCCAAAATTACTCCCGAAATTAATATTCATCTCAGGGAACAAGACCTTTACTGTTCATAAAAACTTTATGTCATAAAGCATTAATAACACAAACACAGGAGATGTGAGGATAGCGGCACACGTTAAATTATGCGATTTGGTTGTTTTATGAATTCACTTTATTCAGGATAGTCATTTGGGAGCACGTTTTTAAAACGAAATGTGCCAAGATAGATACGGCAGATAAGCCGCTGCGTTTTTAAACTGCTGCGGGTTTAAAAAGGTTTAAAGCTAGAGACTTCCTTCTAAGAATATTGTGCTCAGTGTGAATGCGTTTTTTCAAAGATAAACGGAGGCGTGAGAATATCTTTGTTAATTTACGGAAAAAATGCTGTTGTGATTTCAATCTAAGTGTTGTGTGAATCTTCTTTAGGTTAAAATTTGCTCAGTTCAAATTATATTTACAACCGCGGATCATAAATTCTATGTAACTTAAATAAAACGCAATTTTTGATGATTTCGCATATTGTGTCTGGCTTTGCTAACTGATGTATCTGTAATTTTTTGCTAAAGTGAAAATTGCAGATACGTGAGTTCGCGACGTTAGCGACGATATAACGGAAGTTCTGGAAGATATAATAAAATTATTTCCTTTAGAGTAATTATAAACGGAATATGTCTAAATTGCTTCTTAATACAGCTTTTACTTGTAACTACATGGACACAGTTATGTTACTGTTGGCAAAACTGCATTGAACCAACCGCAATCCTAGAATAGAACTGTAGCTTCACTGACACAATTTTGTAACTGCCTTGCAGTTCAAAACCAGTCCATCTATAGCTTTTAAATTCCGTATTAAACCAATCCACTTCGAATACGTCTAGGGACTTCTTGATGGTATGGTTAGTCTACGGACACCATACAGATACGTCTAAGTTGTAAGTCCCTCGTATCCAGTCCTTCACCTACAATGGGATTTGAAGTACAAAGCAGTCTGCGTTGCATACCTAATCCTTCCACTGCGATAGCTAGACGATCTGTTTTAATTAGCTAGCTTTGTTACAGAGAAAATAGAGCTGTATTTTCTCTGTTCCAAAATCCCACGATTCAGTTACTCACTTACTCAGAAGGAAAAAATTGTGTCACCGGGAATCCTGAGAGTTTGGTGATAGTAGATATTGTTTTTACAGAACACATTGTATGAAGTTTTTGAATGATACAGGTAATTAACAAAGAAAAGCGCAAACAAAAATGGCAAGCTCAACCAGTTATTATAAAACAGAAACTTTTAGTTCGATCTGAAAACGAAATAAAATATTTGATTGAGTAGACAAACATCTGTCTGATATTGTCGATTGCAAATATCTTTAGACTAAATTTCTTCAAGTCTAGATTTTTTACTTACGGAAGAAACAACCTAACTAAATTTACGAGTAAAAAAAATAGGTTTACAAATTTGGAACGCTTGGAATTCTACCGTTTCGTTCCGAAAGTAGGTCTCGCTGTTTTATTGCCATGTCAGAGCTTTTAATTATTACCCTGCCTCGTATCTGGCTGACGATCTGCGAAGTTAAAACGCCTACTTCCTCCGTGGTTAGGTTTCTGAACGTTCCTTTTCAATGTCGGGGTGTGGTTCTACCAGTGTTAGCTTTGTAGTTTCCGTTACCTTTGTGTGAGGTATAATAAACAGAAAATGCTCTGCTTTTAAAATTTTCATGTTCAACCTCTTATTGTGCACTTCTGATCGTTTCATGTTCTGCGTGATGGCTATAGGCAGTTTTTACCGTAAGGTCTTTAACAGAATATAAAAATGTTATGAATTGGTATTCGTGGTAGACGTCCCATATAGGATGTAATGAAGTGGAACAAAATACGAATTGTCTTACATAACCGGGTCTGATATACAAATTAACAAAATACGAGTTATAAAGGCAAGCCCATTCATTGGTCCTGGAACCTAATTTTCAAACACAAAAGGGATGAAATTCAAAACATTATCAACACCAATTTCATTCTACGAAACGAACGAACCTTTCGCTATCTCAAACCGCGGTCAAAGGATATTCTATTGTTTTCTATAACATATGAGCCACCTAATATTGCCCACTCTATTATGTACGAAACATATCGTACCAAACAATAGCTTTAGAAAGAAGCAGCCCTCCTTTTATAGGAAGGGACACAACCTTTTGATGCGTTCCATTAATGCGGTGAGATCTAATTTGTTATTAAATGGGTCATTATGCCCTAATTTAGATTCCAGGGGTTGCCTTTGGAATCCAATGAATTTTAACTTCTGTCATTGGAAACATTTAAATATTTAAAAAGGGGATGAAACGTTTCCGTTCCTTTGTAATCGTTCGAGTATTTTCTGTTATAAAGTAAAATATTTAAATTCATTGGAATTTTTAAATGTTCAACGTTGTTTCACCTCAATGTATATTTTTCGTATCTTGCTTAAACTTAATACAACGCTTCACCTTTGAAGAATCAACTGACACGACAAAAAATATAATTATCACTTATCAGGGTTTATTAAGTAAAACATGCTGAACTTGATTGCATTCAACATAATATTGTGAAGGAAAAAAGATATTATGGAGTTCATAACATAAGATAATCATCGTAAAATGAGTCTGCTGCAAAATTAATTCAAATTCGTACGAGCGAGTAATGACTCTTAGCAGAAGCCTTATAAATGGTTAGTATTAATAAATGTACCTGCGATGGACCTACAAGAGTGTGCAGCAATAGCAATACATTAAGTGGAGTAACTTGAAATTATTATTTAGTAAATGGTATTTTTTTAATAGTCGACATTTTAAAGTTGTTTTTACAAACTAACGAAAACGAATCGTATATACTAAACTTAATAAACTTTCTTATTATTATTTTTTGTATGTCGTTTCCATATCTCGGGCCTACGGAGTCCCGGACTTTTGAAAGGCGTGCGTGGGGCCGAAGCCAACACGTAGAGGCCCCTTAAGACAGTTTGATCTAAATGTGGTTATATTATTATATGTACATCTTGACTCAACATACTCAGGAAAAAGAACATGCACACTAATTTGATTCACACATAAGAACAGGAAGGAGCAGTACAATAGCTTTCAATGATAAATAAAATACCATAATGCTACTCGTTGCAGCTGAACAACAAAGCTAGAATGAGGTAGCAGATGTAGAAGTAGGCAGCAAGTGTACAGTAAATAGTCTGGAACTATCTGTTCTTGGCCACTACAGAGTCGCCACACAAACGTTATCGCAGCCGCATCGTACGGAGATTAAGGCTGCGGTGGAGGCGAATGCATCGTCATGCCTCCGTTTGTGTGGTACAAATCATGCGATGAAAGTAGATTCGTTGTTTCTTTACTAATGGAAAACATTTATGCAAATACCAATCTTTATTTTTTTATGGCATTAATAACAACATAGATTTTCGAAATCAAATTGTATTTTGTATTATATATTTGTCAAAAAAGTAACGAATCAAATACGTTTATGAATTTAGATTTTTTATATTATTATGAAATAAGTAAGGACTGACAATAACAACGGATATATTTATACGCTCTGTTTTTCGGATTCAGGTCGAAACTTACGTCTATAAATTAGAGCAATTCTGTATATCGTCGCTGGAAATTTCAATTGCTGTAAGGGACATTTGGCCAAATTTTTTTTATTGCATCATTCGATAGAGCTTGTTTTTCTCCATCGATTGATACATTTGGAATACCAATAGCCCTCATATTTTTTATTTTATTAACGATTGAATTTTCTGATATTTTTGAATAAAATGGCGTAAAGGACCCAAGATTTTGAAAGTATGACGTATATCACTTTCTTTTTTTCCTTAAGTGATGTAAGGGTCTTGTTTTATAAAAAAGTTACTTATCCAAAATATGACAATGTCTTTTACAACACTAAAGCTAACATGAAATTATAACAAACAATATTGATATAGGGACGTAAGTAACTGTGGTTATTTGTTTTGTCATTTATGTCTACAAGTATTAACACGACGTAACTAGCAATGAGTCCGCTGTCTTAAAAATTTTGTAGTTTTATATTTACCATACAACCTAAACTGGTATACTAATTATTATTCTTTCATTTAGAAATAAACAAAGATAGAACTTCGCTTAAGACCTTATTACACTACTCAACTCTTTCGCCGTACATTTTATGCCTACGCCCGCGTGTACGTGCACCGAATCCCCTCCACACCCTTTTTTTTGACGTGACTTATGTTGATTTGCCGCAGATGGCATTAACTACTTGGCCGGAAAAATGGGGAGCGCTGAAGACCCGGTACAACGTTTAAGAGAACAGGTCTGAGGGTGCCCAGTTGGGCGCGAACCTCGGCTCAGGGCGTCGTCTGAGTGGAAAAATATTTGAAGGAATCGATTCTAGTGGGTCGATAGCGATTAAGCGCTGATTGAGGGAAGTCGTCGACCACGCCGGTGGGGTCGGTATCGGGGTCCTGAAGTGTTTGGTGTCGCGAGCTGATTGGCTGCCTCTATGGCTAGAGTAATCGGGTCGTCCTTCGGACGCCGATACTTTTCAGTACCGTTCCTAAGCTGGATGTATTCAGAAGCCGCAACTACCAAGGGATTTGGGTGGTGCGGAGCAGAATCGAAAAAAGTTTTGAAGCTAATTTGAGCCATTCGGCAATGGTTGGCAGACCTAGGTCAATGTGCAGATTTTCATTTCGAAGGAACCACGGAGCTCCCGTGGCTTTCCGCATGAAACGATTTTGTATTACCTGTAGACTGTGGATTTGAGAGGGACTCGCGTGAGCGAAAACTACCCCTGCATAGGTCATGATCGGACGGATGCAAGTCGTGTAGATTTTCACCTTATTCCTAAGGGACAATTTACTACGCTTGTTAAGGAGACAATGAAGACGGCCCATTACACACGCGGCGCGATCGCGCACACGTTTGATATGGGCCTTGAAAGTAAGACGTCTATTTAAGACTACGCCGAGATATTTGACTTGCTCCTCCCAAGGGATCGGCTTGCCAAACATCTTGATGACTTTAAGTTGACGGCGTGACCGTGGCGTGTTATAATAGCCCTTTGAAAAGTACACCGCTGCACTTTTCTCCGGGTTTACCGCGATTCTCCATTTGCGAAACCACTTGCCCAAGGCCGCGCGTTGGAGAATTCCGGTCATCATAACTCGACCACGGCACGAAGAATAGATGGCTGTATCATCCACAAATAAGGCTAGTTCGGTGTTAGGGGTTTTGGGATTTCACTAGTATACCATGAAAATAGTAAAGGGGAGAGGACGGAGCCTTGTGGCCCTCCCTACCCGTACCCGCTCGCGGGTTCGCGGCGCACGGTAATGGCTCGGCTCCTCAGTTGCGTTCACAGTGGTTGCGTTCAAGCGCCATCAGAGTAGGACACGTTTTGTTTAGAATTCAAATTGAAGGGGCGATACTTTTTAACGATGCCGAAAGCTAAAAAGAAAAATGTGTCTGTGAAGTGCGATTCTGTGAATTCTGTTGTATGTTGTTCTCAATCTGATAACCTAACACTATAGGTAATTTACCTACATTTCAACAAAACTAGATACAATAAGTTTAAAATGACACAAATATTTAATAAGTATGTGTTTTTTAATTTGCCTATTATAAAAATCGGCAAACATATTCAAGCACATGGGGTTTAGATGTCTCAAAGTAAAATTCAACCATAATTTCAATAAATATAAGTGATTTTAACCAATTGTTGTGAATTTTTACAGACCTTTACTTAAATATTTTACCAAAATATTTAAAAAACTGACCTTTACAACCCAAAAATACACAAAATATTAAAAAATCTGACCTTTACAACCCAAAAATGCAAAAAAAAAATGTTTACCTAATGGTTGTAAGGGAAGTTTTTTTAAATAACACAAGGGCGTAAGGGTTAGTAACTTTCTTATTATGCTAGTTATTAAAGTAATTCTATTTTTAAGTGGTAGACTAGAAAATTCTAAGAATTTTGGTATTTAACATCTTTCAATACATTTAGAATGACAAAAGTTATGAGACTTTAAGTATCAAGAAATGTTTTTTGTTTCTCCTGAAAACCTGTCATTTGTCCCTTACGTCAATTGAAATTTCCAGCGACGATATACATTTGAATACGCTTTTACTTGCTGCTTACACTGCATCCTTAAGATGCTTTAAGCCTCAGGGAATGGACAAAATAAAAATGAGCAGTCTCCTTGTTGGCTTATCGGAATAGATTACTTTTTTCGAAAAGTCCTCAAGGGGAGTTTCGACCACGAGGGATTTTTATTTTTTTCCTAAATCGTTAACCTCCTGGACAGGTTGGTACGGATTTGTAACTAAGTACAGATTATTTTTTCTAGCTCCAGCAATATTTTAAAGGGGGAAATTCTTACTAAGCAATCAAACGTCGATAAATGGGATTTCCCATAAGGGTCATAGAGTCCTTACGTGACGATTTTTCTTATTCGTCAAATTGTTTTTTTTATTATTATTTTGTTGCGGCACGTTCGCCCTTTGCGTGTGGGCGCGTTAAAACATAATAACCTCCTATTTTACGAATGCCTCCGACATTGCCTACCGCACGCCGTGAGCAGTCACTTTCTGAAGTATCAACTTAAAAATATTGTGGTTATTTTTAATATCGTTCGTGTTTGGGCGACCATTGTTTTCTTTGGGACATATTTATTTTTGTGGCTACAAGCGTATTCATTCGTTTTGTGTATTGTTTTAACTGCTTAGTTGCTGTGAGCTTAGTTTTATAGTTGCGTTAACATCTTTTTCAATTGTTTAATTGCACTTTGTAACAAAAAATTTCACCGCTTTAACTGTATTTCTAATTTAAGTTCGTAGTTCATTTACATCTGGCTCAAAAATAGGTTCAAAAAACACATCCGTTACAAATTAGCAAAAACTTCAATGAAAAGGCGCATTTTACTAGCTTTTTTCGCGCCATGTGTTGATAGAAACTTGATAGCTTCATTTGTTGTATCACTCCTTTATACCTCAACTCATTATGATTCGCGGTGGGACGCCAAAATCGGGATTGTCTATTACCTTCTAACAAAGGCGACTACTAAATTGTTTTAATAGACCCACCGAATTTGAAAGTCATTACGCATTGTTGCTATTGAAACCTATCATCCCCTTTTGTAGCACCTGGTTGTATGAGATCCGTATCATGAGTGTTTTAATTATAAAACATCTCTGGTGTGTGTTCTGATGGTATTGCAATGATGACTTGTTTCTTGTTTTGAACATGTGCTCTAGATTAGTATTGTTTGGTTGTTGATTTCTAATAACTACAAACAACTTATATTGCAAAGGTCTGGATTACAACTCAGTTTTTTTTACTAACTGTATGTCAACACCTGAAATGTTTAGTAATTGATGAGGTATACTCATCAATCTCGGCAAAATTAAACTTTTGACTTGGCATTAATCGATAAAATTATTTAAAAATTTGATTGTCCTTATGAAGAAATAAAATATTGTCATTTTACCTTACGCTGTAGACAAAGTGAACAAAATGCCAATTGACCTAAATTATGGATAAGTACCAAAACGCGTCACCTCAATTCACAAACCAAAAATGCACATTAAAACAGAAATAAAGAATAAGTACAAAAGAAAGCGGTAATAGAAATGCAAGAACATCAAAATCCTAATCGTTTCATACTACCTGTTTACGCTAAGGCTTCAACCACGAATCTCGTCGACTTTCACACGGATTTATCAAATTAAGTATTATTCAGTGGTGGAGGCTCTATCACTTCTAACCACTGTCCCTAATCACATCGAGCGGTTTCATTTTCTAGCAATTTGTTATATAAGTACTCTGAGGTATTCACGCTTGGTAACATTAAGGTTTCCACCTTTTTGCACTTTATTTCTCTTTAACAGACGCTTCGTCATTAGCTTTTTAAACGAAGAGTTATTTTTGGTTTGTGATAAGTACCACTTTCTTAGTCAGAAACATTAAATTATTCAAAAAAATAGATTATTTTATTTACAATTCACTTTATACAATATTATCTATTAATGCTCGTGTTTTGTAGCTATCGCCAATTATAATTATACATTCTCTAATGTAATGAAGATAATTATTATCTTTTATTGTAAAAACATAAAAATGGAAAATACAAAGAAGAAAAAAAAAAATACAAAAAACAGAAAATACCTTAACTAAACATTGTAGCAGGGATCCCTGCTTAGTCAAACAGGCCCCCCCTCGCCTCGCCCGGCGCAAAGGTCCCCATAACACTCACCGCGTTGCCACGTCTTATTAAATAAGATAATAATAATATCTTCAATAAATTATATTCAATATATTACAAATATCTTCTTCAGTTAATAATTATCTTCATTAGTCAAATTTGGACTATCATTGATTTCCCTAGAATGTCTCTTCCTACTTAACTGAAAGCTATTACCTATTATATATTTTGCAACTCTATTTTGTATCATCTTTCGTTCCTTCCAGAAAATCTGTTCCCGAAATCCACAAATACATCGCTCTGTAGCTTTACAGGTTTGGGACGTACAAAGTCTTAGAGTGGGCTTACTGTTTCCTTTAACAGAAACCAGTGGACAGAGAAATTGCCTGTACACAGGTAAGCTTCTTTCTTTGATAGCGACTTCGTATAAGATTCAAAATGTCATAGGGCTACAGTGGATTGGATAGATTTATTTGAAAATACGCTTTGACATTGCAATATTGGATCTGTATCCGTTTATTCTTTTATTATTGAGGATAATATACAATACGTCTAGTAATGGGTAGGTGGTTTGGTGTTTATAAAAAATGTGTTTAATGTCTGAAAGTAAAACATTTTACTGTCAGTTTTGAACTTTTGTAGACTACAGCTTCAACTAAATTGTATGTACATTTAGATCTAATAATAAACACGTCTCTTGAAACATTACACTAAAAACTAAGAAAATTGCTAGTGATATTTAATAAAAATCGGTTATAAAGTTTATACCCGGAAAGTATCCAATAAGAACTTCTACGATAAACGTTGTAAAGCATTTTAAAGAGTTCTTACTACCACTTAAACTGAATCAATTCCGTTTGAAAGCGGTAATGAAACTAAAACTATCTCAAATAGTTCAAGTGAAGAACCAACGGATTCCTTTAAAGGATTTAGCAAATAAAATGGAGAGTTAAATGGGGCGAAACCAGTAATATCGCCTACGCGGACTTCGATAGCCGTTACGATACTCGAGTATCTTATGTGTGATTTGCTTTACCTAGTATCTTTATAATTACACTTAAGTGATCCAAAATTTAAAATAAACTTAGTACCTATCACGTCGGAATACTTAAGTCATTTTATTTTTCCTAGTGGGTAGATACAAATTGGTTAATATCTTTTCCCATGTTTCACTTTTACGTTATTTCATCATCATCAGCCGTATGACGCCCACTGCTGGGCATAGGCCTCCCCCAAGGATCTCCACGACGATCGGTCCTGCGCTGCCCGCATCCAGCGGCTTCCCGCGACCTTCACCAGATCGTCGGTCCACCTTGTAGCGGGCCTACCCACTGAGCGTCGTCCGACACGTGGTCGCCACTCCAGAACCTTTCCGCCCCATCGGCCATCGGTTCTCCTCGCTATGTGTCCTGCCCACTGCCACTTCAGCTTTGCAATTCTCCGAGCTATGTCGGTGACTTTAGTTCTCCTGCGGATCTCCTCATTTCTGATTCGATCCAGCAGGGAAATACCGAGCATAGCTCTCTCCATTGCCCGCTGAGCGACACCGAGCCTCCTCACGAGACCCATAGTAAGCGGCCACGTCTCACTGCCGTAGGTCATCACTGGCAACACGCACTGGTCAAAGACTTTCGTCTTGAGACACTGAGGACTCCACATAAATTGAGGACTTGAGATACGTTATTTAATACGTACTTAATTTAGGAAACTCCAATGAGTTCCATTTTTGATTTCAATTTCATCTTAAAACCAAACGCATTCACAAAGACCGAGTATAGTCCACAAAATCGGAAAAGGAACACGGCCAACTATTCTGACGTGAGAAAAACAAACACCGGGCTATTGGGAGTGGATGTCGAAACTGGCCGAGGGATTGCAAATGGAAATACTATTGGTTTTCCTATCCAGCTTGCAATATGCACACGGCAAAACTTTACACCGGTTATTTTCGTCTTATTCCGTTCTTTTGTTGCGTTTCGGTTGCGGTCGGATTGACCGTGGCTGACTGCCTGCATTGGGTATGGATTGATGGATGTATATGACTTTATTGGAAGAAATTTCGCTTTATACGTTGGTACAGTTCCCTTTGTCGAATGCACGAAAAATTAATTCTAGCCTTTCACAGGGGAAAGTGTCGGTATTTTATTGGTAATACACATGTTAGCAGCTGCTAACAAAGTTTTGGATTTTGAGACAGCTTAAAAGTACTAGTATGGCTATTAGTTTAAAGATAGTATATAATTTGTTTATATTTTTTTCTCTAGCATATCGTATCCCACTGCTGAGCAATAAGAGATACATACATACATACATAAACTCACGCCCGTAATCCCTAATGGGGTGGGCAGAGCCACAAGTAATCAAAGACAGCTTGCAGCCACTGTTGATACGAAGCAATAAGAGGTGCATTAAATAAATACATTAAACATAACTTAAAACTAGATGATGTAAGAGAAACCTATATCCAACTGAAGTAGTTCTTACTGCAATCAGAATTCTTTAATTTTAAGACCGCTTATAATTCAACGAATTACATAACATCAAAGATAACCCGTTCTTTTGGTACGCACGTGTACGAAACGAAATAACCACAAGCACAAATTAGGAATATCTAAATCTGTTATACTGCCTCAAGTCTGCAACTGAAGAAGTAATTTTATCCCTATGACTGAGATCAATAAAGATCTTCGATAGAGGGGGCGTATTATAATTACATTAACTTCAAACAAAGTAACAAACCACACATAAATTGAAGACTCAAGCAGGAATATTTTTGGACAAAGACCGCCTACGCGCCATGAAGTTGAGAATTGAATACGCGCAACTTAAATAGATGGATAAATAGGTCCTACCTTAGTGCAGGTAGATTCTATTTTTTGTTAATAAAGCAAGGAGTATGAAATCATCATCATCAGCCCATTAACGTCCCCACTGCTGGGGCACGGGCCTTCCCTATGGATGGATAGGTAGATCGGGCCTTAAACCACCACGCGGGCCCAGTGCGGATTGGTGGTTATTAACGACTGCTAATGCAGCCGAGACCAACGGCTTAACGTGCCTTCCGAAGCACGGAGGAGCTCGAGATGTTTTTTTTTGTGGTCACCCATCCTAAGACCGGCTTTTGCGAAAGTTGCTTAACTTCAACAATCGCAGACCGAGCGCGTTTACCGCTGCGCTACCGAGCTACTCTATGAAATCATAATATAGATCGGATATACATAAGTGGGTAAGATAATATTAAAATGTATACAAAATTTAACGCAACCTTTCGAAAATAACTCAACAATCTGAAATACCTGATTTCACATAAAATTGGTCAAGTTAAGAGCCACGCTCTTGTTGTTGTATCATTCTCGATTCTTGTCCATCAAGGGCCAACTCTTTGACTTCCTCATAAGACACGACGCGCCTTCTCATAAATTTGTTCCATGTAAGCTCTTCTTGGGGGAGGGGAAAACCCCTTCCTCTCTTCTATCTTCTTCCCTTTTATGATGTTTTTAATAAATTTGTCGTGACTTACTAAGTGTTCAATCATCTATCTTATAGATGCAACAAATATTTTCTGGCTCCTAATTTTGCCGTTATTACAAATTGTACATGAATATAGTTGCTCAAACACTCAATACCGAAGACAATAGCTACCAGATCCAAAAGAACACGCTTCGCTACTTCACATGCACACAATAAGTGAGATTCTTCATTTCACTTGTCAACTACAAATCTTCCGGACCCACCCATGTCTACCATATGTCGAATACTCACATGTAACGTTGAACATACAATCATTGTAACACACCCACTTTGGTCCAACTTAAGAATTATAGGCGGAGAAATGGGACACGGATAAAGGATTTGCTAAATATTATGACGAATCTTTTTTGAAATCTTTCAAAATACCGGGTATAGAGTATGTGAGAAGCTGCAGTAGTTTTAGGCGGATGAGACGTTTGTTATGTAAAAATTGACGATTCAAAGTGTAACTATGTTACCTACTGAATGAAGATATTTTTGAATTTGAATTTGAAATAAATTATCTTAAGTGTAGTAATTTAATTCAAGTTTTTGATCCCGGCTAATATTAGCCTTAAAAATCACCTCCACCAACTCGCAGTGGAGCAGGCTGCTTAACATAAACTGCCTATATACAGCCTGTTTGTATGTAGTAATTTATCTGAAGTGGAGTTTTCACTAACATAATTGGCTCGGCCATTTTCGACGGCGATACGGCTAACCACCTTATTACGTTGGTTTAACAGAAATCTCAGTGAGGTGTGAGTACCTAGTTCATCTTGCAATGAATATACCTCTGACTACCCCGTTTTGGCTACAGTTGTGAGCTTATGTTATGTTATGACAAATCCTTATTGATGTCACACTTAATGACAATTTAAAATAATCGTACTTTTAAAATAACAAGTAAATAAATGTCATTATTATAATAAGTAAAAATGTTTTGTTTTTTTATAACGATTTGGTAAATATATTGGTAAAGATGTGTCAGGTCATAAAATTGAATTGAATAAATAAATTATGAATTATTCACCAAAGAGAAATTGAAGTGTAAACACTCTGCCAGGCACTTTGGTCACCAAAACTGGAAGTGTCGTAGTGTTGGAGGCGATGGTTGCTTCGGTGAATAAAACGCTTCGAGATGTTTTTAAATGGACTGTATTGGAATTAAAAACTAGGAAATATAAGTAAGCGAGAAATAAGAAAACATGCCTCGTCGGCAAAGTCCGTGGCGTAAGTCCTGTAATATTGCCATAGCAAAATATATTACAGTAAAATATCATACGTAATATTATTATAAGACTTTGATGTTGCCAACACGTCAGTTCAGTTAATTTCTAGTTGAGTGCAATTTCCGGAACAAATTCTTTACCAGCTCGCAATTGTATAGCTGTAGGATGTATATAAGTAAGCTTATTGAGGACTTTCCATCTGCATAACAATAACGTGTCACTTACTCATGATAATGTAAAAAAATAATTGAATTATGACAACTTTTCTTGTCTTGACCTGCCGTCAAGAACGCTATATTTAACAACTAAATGTGATATTATCAACTTGATCTCGTGGTTATATTACATTAGGTCACGCAACCTTCAATTTGATCCATTTATAGAATTCTGTTGTTTTTATTTTTCGGTAACCTTATTTTACTTATTTTTTCTTTCTTTTCTTTCAGTAAAGCAGACAAAAGTCCACTCGGTGAAGTTGACAACAGAGAGCATCTCGACACTGCATCATTCGTAACTTCTACATCTTCAGCATAATGTAAGAAATTCTGTTATGAATACTTTAATAACATTCACATTAACATGATTGACGACCTCCGTGGTCCAGTGATTGATGTCGTGGTAGAACGCAAACCTATATTTATTAAAAAATATAAATATTTTTTACTATACAATATTTAGACGTCTACAAGCATCTATTAAACATCTCAAGCTGCGAGGCAATGGTTCTGAAACACTTATAGCTAAAGCAGCTAAAAAGTATTAAAAAAACATATTAAAACCCCAGCACCCAAAAAAGCCTTCCTCTTCTAACTTCGACCACGCTTTCGCTATGACGTTGTCTACTATAAATAGTGCAATCGATGAAACAATACGATCCAATCGCTGGGAATAATAATGCAAGTAGGTGGTTGTGACTAGATCGCTGACACATTGTCCGTGCCAATCAGTTCACCACTACCCACTCACTAGAGCAGAACGATAATCGCATTTAAAAAAAGTATTATTGATGACTCTGCTGAAGGATACTACAAAAAAAAATGCATTTCACTTTCGCACAAAATTTATATAGTACCTACCTACTACCTTGTCATCGCGATTTGAAAGCAACACTCTTGTCGGTGTTACGTAGCATTCTCCATGCTACGTTTTTAAGGAAAAATAACGCAGTGGTTTCCCACTTGATTTCCGCCTCTGTATAACGCGAGTGGCAGCGCCCAGAGTAATCAATTTCAAAGCCGTACTAGGACCCCTGTACTCCGCCTTTAGTTCTTAGAATAGAACTGACAGTTAATGCTGCCCTCTGTCAGGTCCCAGGTTATAGTACCTGCGACTTAATCCTTCCCGTCCTGCAGTGCCGTACCGATGGCTCCCATCTCCGCCTCTGCAACCGTTGAGGTCTTCACCCGTATCCCTAAGCAAGGATTCTACATTATACCCCGTAGGTCTAGATACCTATCCAAACTAAGCCACCATCGCACTCCGGTCTACTGAAGAAATTGTCCCCCGTTGGGTCGGGTTTATAATCTTGTATGAAACCAAAACCAAAGGACCTTGAACCACGTACTGTTATTACTCATAACTCACACGAGAGAAGATATACTACATACAGACAGGACACCCACTCCCCGCACCGAATGGAGATACCGTAAACGCCGACACAGCTGGCTGCCGTATTCTTATTAATCTCTTACTCTGCCAACAGCGATATAGATTACGGGCGGGAATTTCTTCTCTGTTTAACTAAGCTATAAAAAAAGAGAATTCTAATATGACAGACTTGATGTTAACGGAAGCCAAAATGGAAAATTTAACTTTACTATATCAAAACGCCCGCAGTGGAGCAACGTGGTGGAGTATGCTCCATACCCCCTCCGGTTGATTGAGGGGAGGCCTATGCCTAGTAGTGGGACGTCTATAGGCTGTTTATGTTTATAAGAAAACATCAACATTGATTTCTCTCGTAATATTCTCAATCAACAAGAGTAACTAGGTTACGAGTTGTAAGTACTTAGTACTAAGTCACGGTAACTGTGGAAATTAGTTTCGCCAATCAATCGCGATTAACAAAGAACAATAGGTACTTTACGCTTGAGTGATATAATAAAAAAATACTATTCGACGGTAATTTAGAGCTCAAAAAGTTTTTACCAATTAAAATTATTATTATATTAAAGCGTAAATTCACTTATCAATATATTGCAGGCTTTCAACATTTCTGTTTTGTCACGTTATATACAATTTTGCACTTATAACTACTATATTAAAAAACGATACTTTTCCTGTACATTATACATTTAAAAGCAGAGACTATGGAATTCGGACACACTTCTCTTGCTTCCTCCACATTCATCAATCGTTTCATACACGCACGCCGGTTCAGAGTAGATCGTACCAAACATTTTCCAATTCGGTCGAAGTACATCATTCCAGGTCTTCCTCTGCCGTCCCCACAAAAATCCTTCGCTATATACATCGTTTTCGTAACATTCGATACTCGAACAAATTCCGACCCTTTATTTATTTTCTCAACTCCTCAAGCTGATTCTTATGCATTTTGTGACGTAAACCAAGAATAGCGACGCGACGTGTCAAACCCCTATCATGTCATAACGCTTAGACAGACCGTTTTTCTAACCCACGTGAGAAATATACAAACAGTTTGGTAGCTTAAACGATAAGGCGCGTTTGTATAACATACATTAAAATTATACTGGCGATAAGATTACTCAACAGTTTTATAGATAAAACAACAATTTGTTACTTATTTGTCATATTGAATTTGACGTTTCGTGCAGTGAGATCACTAAGTAAAAATGTACAACTACTTAGAGCACTACTGTTAAGGTTGATTAAGTTAGAGTATTACCTGTACTAAGTAAATCAATCTTAGCTGTATTCTGTTCGTATGCTGTAATATGTCATGCATGTTGATGAATCCTTTCACCACAATAGCACGTGGTAAATGTACTAAAACCATAGAAATGAAGAAAGAAACCGATGAGCCAGCAGCCATCCTTTTTTGTCCGGCCAAGTAGTTCTATAATAAGTCTTATCTTATATCGCGCGGTTTATGGGATCGATGACCAATCCCAATAAACCTGGTGTCAGGGTTATTAATAAGCTGCCAAAGCCTCCTGTAATGACTACGTACTTACATCAGTAAATAGTAACCGGGACCAACGGCATAATGTGTCGTCATCTTACTTTCTTAATGTCGTAACCAAACCAGGGCTCGCATAGTGTTTTTGGTGATATGTTCCCACCGGGAATCGAACCCAGGCTCTCTGGATCGTGAGCCCATCGCTCAACCACTGGGCCACGGGGACTGTTACAATAAGTAGTAAATCTACATAAAAACTACTTAGTTTCATTCTTTAATGTTCTAATGAACATATCTCACTGCTTGTATATGCTTGTATTCCTACTCCCTATGACCCCCTCAAAATGTCTCTTTAATCTTTTTGGTAGGAGATATTTCACATGGGAACTACAGTTTGAAATATTAAACTGTGTTGACAGGTTTTTAATTACTTATCATAATTTATTTCGTTTTAAATTTATAAGCGATGATTTTATTTTATAGTAGTTGAGATTCAAAACCAATGCATACGAAGTTAGAGGTGGCGAGATCATTTCGAGAAAATTTTCAGACATGGTGGTTTTGTGCCACATGTTTTGCAAACTGTAGTTACAGTTTGAAATATTAAACTGTGTTGACAGGTTTTTAATTACTTATCATAATTTATTTCGTTTTAAATTTATAAGCGATGATTTTATTTTATAGTAGTTGAGATTCAAAACCAATGCATACGAAGTTAGAGGTGGCGAGATCATTTCGAGAAAATTTTCAGACATGGTGGTTTTGTGCCAGTGTGAGCCGTGGTAACCCAGTTGGTAGAACGCTTGTCTCTCACTTTGAGGTGGCAGGTTCGAATCTAACACAGGCCTAAACCAATGATTGTTGAATTTGTTTTCGAAGTCATGTTTGGATCATAAATGATTATCACTTGCTCAGCGGGGAAGAAAAACATCGTGAGGAAATTCACATTCCCGAGAAATTCGTTTTGTTGGTGTGTGACCTAAACTCTATTGGGCTGGTTTCCCCTTCGCGGGTTGAAGGTCAGACAGGCAGTCGCTTCTGTAAAAAACCGGAACTGTCAAATCTTCAGGTTAGGTAAGCGGACCCTGTGAAAAATGGGATAATGCTAGGGAGATGATGTGGTATTGTGCAAGTTTGTATGGACGCGGTCACACATACAACCGTAGAGGCGCAATTTCATCACAGCCCGGATTCTCCATACAAAAAATCTGTTCATAGCGTGTACCGCCTTACCCCGTGCGTGTGAGCGAGACAGATTGTGGTGCAGAATTTGTGACTTTTATACGTTATAGGTAGTATGGTTTATTCTATGGTTTCATAAAACCTCCCGTTCACCAGTCCACGTAGCTTGGCATCGCCTCTATGTGCAGCGGTCCTTAATGTCATAGCTATAAACAATTTTGTTGACATTAAACGTAATTACTTGTGATTCATTTATACTTAAAAAGTTTTTTTTTGTCTCTCTTTAAGTGTAGATTATCTTTGATTATAATAATAATGAAGATTATTGTTACTTTTGAAGTAAATAACTCATCTAATGTTAATTTGACTACTTAATTCATAATAAGAAATATTCAGCAGGTTTGTTTTCTTAAAAAAATATACGTTCAATGAACCTTCGGACAAAATAATAAATTATAATGTCTGTGGTCATTAAAATAGATCGCGGTCATATTAGTGCACTTAGTCTATGTAAGTGGCAGTAATTTTGCCGATCGAAATCACATATAACGACACGGAACGAAACGATCAGGGTCTGTGACATACACATAAAGCTTGCTCCGTGAATAATTGAAAGGTAAATCACGATTTTGGTACTCCTTGCACTCACTTCGTTCTCGTAAAAAGCAGTAAACGAACTAAATTCGATTAAAGTTTTAAGACTTCGTGATATAAAATAAGGCGATTCGATTTAGAAACGTAATCTGAATTGTATCGATACTGAGTAGCTTACTATTAGATGATGAAATTTAAATGTTTTCATCAATATAATACACATATATATATTTATATAAAGAACGAAGAGCGATTTCGCTCGCTTTAAATTCGGGATAACACGGTTCCCCTTTTCTAAGTACCAAAAAAGTTTCCTACCTTGAAAACTGCGAAAAGCCATATAATTTCACCCCGTCTTTGAAGAGGTTGGGGGGAAATTTCCAAAAAAAAAATGTGCACGATTTTTTTATTGGTCACAAAATAAATGCGCATTCCAATTTTTAGCTTTCTACCTTGAAAATTGCGGAACGATTCATACAAAATTCCACTCTCCGTGTTAGTTACGTGGGGAGTTAGAAAGAGACGAAATATATAATAGCTTATGTCACTCTCCATGCTTTTAACTATCTCCACTTAAAAATTAAGTCAATTCGTCGCTCCATTTTGCCGTGAAAGACGGACAAAAAACACAGACACACACACTTTCCCATATAATATTAGTATGGATATTTCTGTAGGGTAATTCATGTCCCACTGATGGACAAAGGCCTACTCTTTCTAACTATCCCTGTCTCGGGCATCGATCTGCCAGGTATACTAAAAGTCATCCAGTTCGTCCCTCCATCATCCGCGTGGTCTGCCTTGCCTCGACGACCTTGTAGGCTCCAATCAGTTGTAATTTTGGCCCACTTTACCGAATGCATACGGCAGACATGTCCCGCCCATTTCCACCATCAATATTCATCAATATTTATAAAAATAAAATTAACAAAATAAAAAAGTGTTTGATACTTGATTTGGATAATAAAATCTAAATTAAATTGCCGTTTTTGATGCCAAGTTAAACTTTACCGCAATAGTTCTTAATCATTTTCGTTGCTCTAAATAACTTCGTAATAAATCAGTTTTATTTTTCTATTTATGTTTACTCTACTGTAAAACCATGGTTCGCTGTTTGGATCGCAATTGATTAGCGAAACTAATTTTGGTGTCACCGTGACTCAACTGAGCCAAAAGAAAAGTTGACTGGAAATTATTGATGAAATTAAACGGCTTTTGGGTACACATGGACAGTTATAATAACACCCTAGTTATGATACACCTGTTAATTTTTATTTTTTTTACCTTTGATGGGTTTGTTCTTGGCCCCAGACTTGCCCGAAGGTATTGACGAAGCCTAAAATAGAGCGAGCTCGCCAAGAAGGTGCATGTTCACTCTGGCCTTGAATAATACCTATAAATAAAATCGTTTAAATACTACTTTGAACCCGCGAACGTCTATGACACGATTGATAAATATGGCGCAAGCGAAATAAGTGCGTCAGGATTGAAACATATAGAATTTCATAGCCAGTGCTTACCCTGTTAGAAAATAGGTGTGAGTTTCTGTATATATGCAGGTTAGGTACTTACACGGAAGCACCACACATCTAAAAGTTACTTATGAATTTTAAAGTTTGGTACATCCATGTTCTGGTCGATTGTTAGCGTCTAAATAAAGGTATTTTGGTAGATCGTTACAACTCCATAATAAACCTTAGTACGCCCGACTTTTCTGTTTACATTCTAGAATGATACAAAGATGACGTCAAGTGGTGGGAATAAAATGTAAAAGAAGCATATGCCTAATCGTTTGCGTTGTCACCACATATTGTGTACGTTTTTACTTGACTTCGTTCTCATATGACGATCGAATACCACAAGTAACAACTCAGAATATAGAAGTAGAAATGAAATGTCATTCCACGTCCTACTTTTCTGGTTACCTAGGTTTAATGAGCGATCATTCGAAAGATCATGGCTGACATGTGAGCTCGTAGGTATTTATCGGTAATTTACCTAATACTCGGTAATACGCCATGATTAAATTCTATTACGGATTAGTGATACATAGTGCTCTACATTTTCAATTGCGATATAGTTACGCTTGTTTTTATTAGTAAAATATCATAGTTGTAGTAGTTAGGTAGTCTTGCTATTATTTATAATATTGTATGTGGGTAATCTTGCATGAATAAATCAGTCATTACAAAGATGTCGTTTGACTCAGACCCCTATACCACTACATGGTGTCAGGCGTGGTCGATTTCGCGCTAAATCTTACTTTGTATTGTGTGGGTTGTGAGGTAGATTACCAACCCCATCAACTCTGGTGTCAGGGTTATTATTGAGCCACGATAGGCCCCTGACATGACTCATATAACGTCTACGTACTTACATCATATTTTCTATCATAGATAAAATTAATATCACGTGGTTTCTTCCTAGAAACCGAACCTAGAAACATAACTTAGTTTCACGCATAAAAATGTATATTATTTACATATATATACAACAAATATATAATATATTTGTTTGCATTGCGCACTTACTTTTATATGCGCAACATTGCTTTCTTAGATGAATTGCTTCGATGTGGCCATTTTAACCCCCCTGTGCCCGGTTAATGTCAATAGACTCCCTATTACATGGGACGTAAACATAGCTTTAGGGTAATGTGTATATATTATACTATACACTTTTATGCGTGAAACTTAGTTACGTTTATTGTAGGTAACATCCACTTTAAACATCCCACTCATAACACCAACCTAATTCATCCAAAGCAAACGACCCAACAAAAATCACAGCTACTTGACAGTAAAAAACAAATGGCTGCAAAGCGAATAACAGGCGATAACAGTGAGGCATTGTTTATTACCATTCTAACTGGTCATAAAACGCGGAATCAATAGAACACGGGAACCAACGCGGGGCGGAACGAGTATGTTTTGATTGATTCAGGTGCACTTACATAAGTGTGTGGGAGGAATAATTTGTAACTCGCTCCCGGGAGAGAGTTCTTTCACGTTAGGAGTTGTGTGGATATGCCAAAACAAAAATAATCTACCATTTGTGCTCAGTAGTGGGTAGAATTGTACTCAACATAATGCTGGGATTGGAAATCTAAATCTGGCTAAGGATTAAGCCAAAACGCAAATGATTACTAAAACGATAGTGTATTTTTTGTCAAAGCCATAATACCTATATTATGTTCGATTACACTGTCTTTTCTAATTTTCGATGACGTAATCGTTTGCAACTTGGCTAAGGCCCTTATATTACCGGAACTGAAGTTTGCTTTGTTGAAGTGATTGTATAATACATTGGAGCACGTTAGAAGTTTTGACAACGACAGCAGGCATATAGTGAAAATTGTGCCTTCTCTTTCTGACTTAAAACTATTTTACCGCCCGACTTTATCCGCGTGGACTTCGGTTACTGCGGTATGTTTTATCTATCCCGTTTTTATCCAACTAAGGGGTGATTTCTTTATTCTTCACTAGGTCTCAAACCAACTTCATGCCAAATTTCATCTAAATCGGTATAGCGGTTTAAGCGTGAAAAGGTAACAGACAGAGTTATTTTCGCAATTTATAACATCAGTATGGATAGTGTGAATATATCTCTACAGTGAAACCTTCTAATTGGGTGTATCCATACTAATCCAACGCACCAACACCAATATCACCCATACTGTACCAATCCCGCGCAGTATTATGTCAAGTCATCTCAAGCCTCCATCGAGACAGGTTTACATTATTCAAATGCATACATTTTGACCTTAACAAATACACTTTTTCGACTCTAAACCTTTCCTTATACGCCTTACTTACTCCTTAATAAAGGCTACAATTGCAGCGCAAGAATTATCGGAAGGAGAAAATAAATCGAATAACTTTGTATGCTCGCGTCCGCTATTCATAACAAAGCGATGTCCATGTTGAAACACAAAACGTTACAAGACGTAATGTTATGGTAATATTCACTTACGGTATAATTCGTATAGTAACTGCTAACTGCCAATCGCCGACTTTCAGCTACCGACGGCTGTGAAGTCGACCGACCTCATCAACCATCGTTAAACTCCTAAAGGCTCCTGACATGACTATGTACTTCCTAGCCTATACTGGTTTAACGTGCCATCCTGAGCACGTCATTTTTCAAATAATCAACTAGCAAAACTCTTAGTAGACTGGGGACAATCTCACAAGACCAGGGTCCCCAAGACACTATCACAGAATAGCTTTTTGTTCTTTAGATCCTGATACATTCAGATACATTAATCCACTCACGTAATCGTATGGGCATATAGCGACTTCATATTTCTTAACGTGCCCTCCGAACCTCAGATAATCTTCCTTCCGGACAAGCATTATGATCACCCTTCTTCTTCTATCGTGTGGGTTGTTACCAACCCCATCAACCCACGTGTCAAGGTTACTATTGAGCCGTCAAAGGCCCCTGACATGGTTCATGTAACGACTACTTACTTACATCAGTAAGTAGTAACCGGGACCGGGATAAACTTTCGAACAATCGGGTGATCAGCATGTAATGTCCTAGCCAAACTAGGGATCACAAAGTGATTTTTCCCTACCGGGATTCGAACTTGGGACCACCGGTTCGTGAGTCCAACGCTCAACTGCGGGACCATGGAGCCCGTTAACATAATACGCTGACGCTGATGATCTGTTAATGTAGTGGGTAGCTTCTCTATCGCAGTAAGCAGTCGGCAGTTGCCTGTGGAATCATACCTTTATGGTAATATTCACTTATTCAACTTCAAGGCGCTAGACTGATCTATGTATAGGCCTAAATTATTCAAACGGTAGCTTGAAATTAATTTGGCATATACGATCAAGTTTGCTCAAGATAAATACCTGTTACATATGTAGTATTCTGTGAATTGTTTATGGAGTATGATACTGAGAACAATGTTGGCATAAACTAGGTTCGTAAGATGGTTTACAAGTGAGTATAAATTAACACGTTTAATGTTTTATGAGGAACAACTCGTCTGCTACAAAACTGACATTCGAATTTTAAATTTGTTTGTTTGCAATAGCCATAGTCATTAACATCTATCTACCAATTCTATTTGCAAAAAATTGTGGCCGAGTATCTACGTTTATGCCAATTGGGTAGTTTCTGATTACTAATTAAAGACAAATCTAAAACCTGCCTTCCGCAGCACCGATCAACATATTTCCGGTCAATCAGGTGATCAACCTGTAATGTCCTAACCAAACTAAGGATAACAAAGTATTTTTTGTGATATGTCCTCACCGAGGTTCGAACCCGGAGCCTCCAGAGCCCAACGCTCAACCACTGGACCACGGAGGCCGTTACATATAACCATAAACCTTGCATAGGATGTCAGTGCATAGAACATAAATTATTAATACTATGCAACAGATTCTCACTATAATTAGTTAATGTACCTACATCATCTTTAAAAACCCGTAAACGCCTAAATAATAATCAACGGCTCATTGAAACCGACTTCAAAAATCCCGGAATAACCAAATTAGAATTCCTATACAGACATAAACTAGATAAACCCGGTTTAAACGCCGTTTAACTAGAGATTAGCCGTCGAATAGTCAAGTATAGTTAAGTTACATAATCCGAACTGGTTTCTAATAATTCCTATTGGAGGCTTAAAAGCTTCAGACGTAATTAGTTGGTCGATTTGGATTGCTTTTCGGAGTATTTCCATAGATATTCAATGCACGGTATTGTACTTTTTATTTTTGAGATGTTTTCTGTACCACAACCGCATTCTATTGTAAATGAGGCTGAGATTTGCAGACACAATAGTTAAACATTGGGGTTTGGTTTTTAAAAGGACATACGGTCTTAGGACCTTAAAATATTGCTAACAAAATGTAAGATTTTGAGCGTTCGGAATGTTTCCGTGTTAATGTTAAAGACTTTAGTTTCTATTGATGCTGTACTTTGGAGCAGCGTGGTGGAGTATCCTCCATACCCCCTCCGGTTGATTGAGGGGAGGCCTGTGCCCAGCAGTGGGACGTATATAGGCTGTTTATGTATGTTTATGTGATGCTGTACTGTGTTATCGACTGCTGAGATATGGAACCTACTAATTGAATAACAGACCCCGAAATTGAAAAGAATCTATAGGTATATTTTGTGATAGTATACAATTATTAGTGTAGAACATTCAGTACTCTCCATTCTTTGAATACAGTACAACAAATCACGTAAAAAATAACATACATACATACATATACAAACTCACGCCTTTTTCCCACCAGGGTAAACAGAGACTATGGAATTCCATTTACTTCGATCTTGACATAGTTTTCTTGCTTCCTCCATTTGTCGGTCGTTTCATACACGCACGGTACAGAGTAGATCGTGCTAGTAGTAGACCTTTTTTAAGGATATCCCCAATTTGGTCCAATTTGGTAAAACAAAAAAAAGAAGAAATCACCTAAACGAAACCCCCCATTGAATACGACGGTGTCCTAAATATAGATTTGACAAACTGTAACTTTGTACTACTTCTCAGTTGGAACAAAACACCTTAACACGAAACTAGTAAACAAGTTTCAATCACTCAAAGTACCTTTTACAACATTACTACAGTTACAAGTTGTTCAACAAACAATGGATAAAACTTATCGTATCTAAATATGGACTCGCGCCTTTAATTTCAGAACTAGAGCGCCTTAATGTACACAAACTTAGCACAAATAGGCCAAGAAATTAACGGTGAAAGCCCTAGATTATAGTGTTTCCAGAAACTTTGCGAAAACTAAGTTTGATGTTCATTTAAGTGGAATGAAACTATACAGGGCGCATCGTAATTAGAAGAAGCTTTAACTGCTATTAGATGTACACAATGTTATGAAGAAACTGTTATTAGACCTTAACAAGACATGCCATATGTACCAACATAAAAAAACCTACAACAAGATAAAAGTTTGACTAAATATTGCTTTATTTTAGCTGGTTTACTAGACTAAAACCAACACGCTGTTTGCAAAACACTATATTACAATTTATTAAAACAACCGCACGAATGTAAAAAAAAAACGAAATAACTAAAATATTTACCACAACAGTTTTGTCGGCCGATTGAGAAAACCACAAAAAAACGTAAACAATAGCTATCGGGAGTTTAAAAAAATATTAAATTCATATTGGGAACACAGAGCCGATAAACCGATGACAGTGTTGCCAACCACAGAATACTAATCGAGAGATTTGCCGACGACCGCAGGCGTACGAGAGTCAAACGCGGGGACGGTTCCGCAGGTCGTAAAAGTAAAGATGCTCGAAGATCACTACTTATTACGGGTTCCAGGAAAGTTAGGATAACACCTTTGAAAAGAGACAATTTTCTACTAAACTATCGTCTTAAAGTAGAAGTTTACGGGACAGAAATAGAAATAATTATAGAACATGACATATCCTTAGTTACTACAAAAGTTTTCCAGTAACATTCTTATGTGTGATAACTTATGTATGAATCCTTTAAAAATCTACTTTGTATTCAATTTAATAATTAGTTATAAGAACATTGTATTTACTCTTCTCACACACCCTCTCACAATCACTCACGTACACTTACATCTTACACAAAGAGAGGTTCACAACCTTTTGTTTGATAATAACTTTATTGTAACTTTTTTGTTGACTCTGTCGGAAACATAGGATTGTATGCTGGCTATATTTTTGTGTCTTTCTCCAGGAGAGAGGCATCATAGACTGAAATACAAGTATTTATATACTTAGTCGGCTATGGTACCTACTCAATTATATTCATGTCAATTATGCTTAACTTAAGGAAAACTATGTACCGATATTTTTGTCAATAAATATTATTATTATATTAACATAATTGTTGTGTACTGCGAAAACTGTGCAAAAGCAATCAGACTGCGTGTGTGTATGTTCCTAACTTTGCAAGAGTACTCTTCTTGATATACTCAGTAAAATACATATATATACCGTACAAAACAAACCACAAACCAAACTAGGCCATTTCCAACCTATACTAGAATATTGTAACAAAGAGTTTCAATTTTAACCTAAAATTTTCAGCTACATGCAAAATCTGCTGCAGTGCAAGCGTTTAAGGTAGAATTGTCGGTTTTGCTTTCTTTTCAATGGTTCCTGAAAGTGCATATTCGAAAAACCAGTTTGAAATCGAATTTGATATTGTTATTCTGGTTTTTGATAGGGTTGTGGTTACAAATGAATGAAAAGAACTCAGTCCCTTAATGCACGCCTCTATTTATTAAAAAAAACTACAGCAACATCATGTATACATTCAAAAATTTTACATATGTTGCGGTATTGTGACTAATATAATATAATGTCAATGACAGTTAATATAACTTTTACAAAACTCTATCATTTCACAAGTATTTGACATATAGTACTATGTATTATGTCTCTTCTTCTTATCATCTGGGTTGTGAGGTGGAATACCAATCTCATCAACCCTGGTGACAGGGTTATTACTGAGCCGCCATAGGCCCTTAACATGGCTCATGTAACAATTATAATACTTACATCGTCATCAGTAAGTAATAACCGGGACCAACGGCTAAACGTGCCTTCCGAAGCACGGTTCATCTTACTTTCGGATAATCAGGTGATCAGCACGTAATGTCCTAACGAAACTAAAGATCACGATTATTATTTTTTTGTGATATGTCTCCACCGGGATTCGAACCCGGGGCCTCCGGATCGTGAGCGCAACGCTCAACCACTGGGCCACAAAGGCCGTTATGTTTTATGTTAAAAGTTATGATAAATATCTTCTGGTAGCCACTCGATTAACACTACTAAGTATTTTAATATCAAAATTAAAAATAAATAAAAAACTGTCATCGTCGATTACCTTCTGCTCAAACCCTGTACATAACATTATTAGAGAAACGAAGTAACGAAGATATAAAACTATATTATATAAAACTATAGTTCTTATAATAACGCATCTGCGTTATTATAAGAAATCTGTGAAAGAATTTGTAATCACACAGAATTCGAAAGAAGGCGTGCTTCAAAATAAAAAGCTGGCTTACAAACAATAGCTACCTACATCCAAAAATAGAAGTACTATACTCCAAACCATTAGACATAATACAAGAGACGATCAGATAAGTGTTTCACAATGGAACCAAGACATAAAGACATCATATCATTGCATGACAATAAATTTAGAAAAGGGCGGTTTGATATAATACACAATAGATTGAGGTTTGGGACAAAACCGAAGTTTTTTCAAGTTTTGGAATTCACAATCCCTTTTAAGCAATGTTCTGGGAACAAGAGGAGTGATCACAACATAAGGAAGTTTTTAGTTGCGTAATTTATGGGTTTTATTTGCAAAAGTTTTCGAGCACGCGGTCAAGCGTATTTTTTCGTCCGCAAATAAACTTTGAACGGAAACACAAAACGTTTTATAACGCATTCTACGTATATACCTTCAATTCGTTGTAATTTTGCATCTAAACTTTATATCGCTTTAATGTTTCTTGAAATAGGTGCTATTAAGTTACCACTTGATCTTTTAGTAGAGCTATTCGTCATTGTCTTTTGTTTAGTAACATGGTTTCTACACAATATAGCATTACATTAAGCTCTTTCTTTTGGTTTCGTTTCGTTAGAGGTGTCACGTAGAGGTGACCTTATGGTATGAGGTGGTTTTTGTGGATGCTTGATGATATTACAAAAAATGTCAATGGCCACCTCATAGATACAGTCGTAGATACTAAAATATTGTGACGGCATCCCGCTGTGGTTTATTTGCCAAAATGTGGGTACCTTATCAAGATGTGGCATCAACAATCGATGCAGCTGGTGTTGTGTCTCTATAAACAGCACATGCAGTTTGTCTTTTATTGGAATAGCAGTTTTGATTTGATGTTTTTCACAACAAACAATATAAGTAGTTTATCATTTCTATTGAAGCACAATTTCGATAGCTGTCTGATTTAAAAAGAGTCATTAAAATTTATTTTGAGGGCTTGATTCCCTATAACAAGTCACAACAACAAAATATTTTTTGTGACTTTCATTCTGTGATTGAACATTAATAATAACTATAATTGGCGTCTACACCAATCAAATTTAAGGTATGTATAATTTAATCAGAAGTGGGAAATATAGCATTTAAGTACGCATCGCATCTTTCTTGGTAAACTAACACAATCTATGATCATTATTATCATTCTATCCCACACCTTATAAAAGATAATACTAAAAAGCGTTGAGTTTCAGCGAGGGTACGTGTAAGAATTTCTGCCTAGAGCCGGTGTGATGTCGAGATAAAAAACTTTATTTATTGCACCTGTCTCTAGCACGCGATCTAGACAAATTAAACGCGTAACATGATCAGCCGGGACGTTGAGAATAACTTTTGGAAGGACACCGCGTTTCTTAGAAGTAATATCAATCTCTGAAGGCGAAAGCAACATTAATTTCAAAGGTCTTAAGTATAATATTGATAAGCCTGCTGTAAGACTAGAAGGAGCAGCTCTCTCAAACCCCTCTTACCGCACTTATGCGACGGGCAAAAACTGAATACACAACTCGAGCATACTTCAATGTCGAGAAAAAAGTACCAGGTGCCAACCAAAAGCGTTCATTGTTCCAGTGAACGAGAAAGATTAATAAATCTTTAGAGAGAGGAGTATATCTGCGACCGATCTCGCGGGATCCGAGCTTTGGGCCAGGACGCGTTATTGCAAGCCTATTCAGATGCCACAGTTGAGGCCAAACAGCCCCCTTTGTCATGACAAAGGTGTCGCGCAAAGAAAAAGGGGCCCTATCGACGATCTGCCTTATCAGATCCAGTTCCCTTCCGAGAGGTCTCAATAGGATAGTCGGAGTTTTGAATGCGGCGGATCTAATTCCCTGGGCCACAATAACGTACACGAATACCAATTTAGTTGGGACATCAACTGCACGAGCAATAAAAGAGTCCCGCGACCGAGGATGTTATCAGACATCAGCGTGATAGCGCTCGGTGCTTGAATGGTGTTCGTGCCACACTGTTGTTATATTTGATGTGCCGTTCATTATGTGGCTTTCATGGTATTTAACTTTTTTCTACTTTGAATTTCTTTGTTATATATATATCTACTTATCTTAAATTAAAAGTCAATCAATTTTGACACTTAAATTCGCAACGCATATAATTATATTCTGTTATGTTTTTGATAAATAAGCAGTATTATTCCAAGTTCAACTAAATTAACCTTCCGTTTAAAAGAGATTTGTAAGTGAAACAGCTGTCAATCAGCTAACATAAGAGCAAAAAGCAGTGACACAAAAATACATGGAGCCTCATTACAAACAATTTCCCATTGATCATCCACGCATTTAAAATCGGTAGATTAGCCGAAAAAGACGGAACGTCTAATATGATTGATGTTTGTCCTCCAACCCCACATTCCTTACACCAATGCTTATTAAGCTTGACTTTTTTGCTTTCTAAAAATCGATAGTAAACACAATACCAACAATTGGTCCGATCAAACGGAATATTAAGTTCGCCTGTCATTTTAACGATACACCTCTCTCGCTTCATCGTCCAACTTATTAAACGATAGTGTGCCTTAAGTTGTTCTTACAGAGATATATTTTTTCGTCCAAACGATACCTTGTATAGGAAGCGTTGTGAAAGAAAGAGGGTTATTGTCAGTCGCGTTTTATGGGTTATGATTTATGACCAATGACTCCCAACGGACTCTAGCCTCGTGATAATCTTATTCAAATGCACCTCTTGTGAACCTCACAATGCTACCTAAATTAGCTTTGGGCGTATCATAAGCAGTTTTGATGTTAAGAGTGTTATGATCGTGTGTGGCGTTCACAAACGAGGCGTGTTGTCATTCTGTTTGGACGGTTGCCTTATACTGCGCCGTGATTATCGCCTTTTTAACAATAAACAATGAAGAAGACATGTATTCACGATTAATGATATTATAATGAACTTCGCATCTTAATAGAGCGAAATTCTGCTTTATTGTTGGCATTCAACACAATCGCCCTTTTTTGTTGATGTATGTGTGCAAGGAATATACGACTGCGGGGTAATAAATCCTTGTAAATAGCACGAGAAGCGATTGTGCTTCAAGTTCCTGCGACAAACTTTTTGTCTCGCACGGATCGATCCGTCATATGAGACATGGCCACCGCGTCCCCCGAGACTACATAAAAATAAAATAGTAAAAAAATGTCCCATTATTCAACCCTACCATTGTGGTGGTATCAAAGATTTGTCGGTGCACTACAGATTAGTTCTCGTTGTAGAAGGATAAAATCTTAACGATGTGGCACGCAACAGTAGGTTGAACCATTCTTCATATTGAGATTTTTATTGATAAAAGTATGGTAGTCATCTATAAAGAAGCTTATACAGAGATTATTATTAGGCCCCATATGGTGTACTCTTACTAGAGACGCGACCACGTGACTTGATGATGATGACTATTCTATAGACTACTACGTTATTGAGGTAGTATTTACAATATGAGTACACTGTGTACACAAAAGTCTTTACTCAATCGATGAGATGAGACGTATTTTTAGGGCTGGGACATAATATACGCTATTGCTTTTATTTGTAAAGGAGGTAGGTATCAGTTCATGTAATGACAGTATCTGTTTGTACAATTACAAAAATAATGGCCCATTAAAATCCTTGTTTTGTTGTTTTGTTCACGGAGCTAAAAGAGCCATAACATTAAAGATTGTGCCGTATCCCTCGGCGGCATCATTATAATTATTTTCTGTGTAAAACGGATGTCTTAATTCGCCATAAAATTTACTTTTATATACCGTTTTTTCTTTATATTTGTTTAGGCTATGGATAATTACTTGGTCGATTAAAATAAAGCTAAAACATTGTTTAATTTGGTGGCACCAGTGGTTTTAAAGGCGGTCAGTGGCGCGGACCATTGAACACTGTCAATATCTAATAGCTGTACTGTGACATACATCCGGTCTTTTTTTTACTAATTACGTAAGAGCTTTTGTAGATTATTAAATGGTGTAATAAAAGTCATACTTACTAATAGTTTTTTTTTTTGCAAAAGGTGATAAGTACTTGAGATTTTTAATTTGTCAATTTGACTAGTCGTTAGTGATAGCTAAATAAAAATGAATGGCTTTCATCAAAGTTTAGTAAGTCTGTCTTGAAAATAAAAATAAGTTCAAAGTAAACATATCGTATAACTATCATATAACTACGGTTACTTTTTAAGTGAATTAAAAAAAAACTGATCCTAAAATGCAGCTAAAATTTTTTCAATCTAACACAATGACAGTAATGCTCCAATCTGAATCTGAGACGAATGAAGAGATAGTAATTCAAACAGTAATTAAATGAGATACTCAAACTATTAAAGCATGTTCCTAAAGTTGGTATAGGCAAATCGTGCGCGTAGGAGACTGCGATAGCGTTGGTCGTATATTGAACTTGGCTAAGCGCATAACTCCACTTATCTCTCGGCCACTGCTACCGGTTCCAATCTTGAGTTAGTCGAGTTGGTTTGAACTGGCTTAGTGTTAATTTTTTTGCGTCATAACTGTAAGACAAATGTTTACCATACACAAACTCACCAATGCATGTTGATGACAGATCACAAGAGCGGTCGAAAGAAAACTTAAAAAAGAAAAATCTTGAAACAAACAAAAATAAACGATTCAAGCCATTACAATTACTAAGGTATTACAATAAATAGTAGTTGTGAAACAAGACAATATATGTATTTATAAAAAAAAAACATATACTCAATAAGTCTGAATGTATTTAATAAAGAAAACTACGAAGCAATAAACTGTTATTTGACACTTAAACCTACCTAACTGTGTTGTTTTTATCGTAACCTATCTGTATATCTAACTAATAACTAACCTATCAATTGAAAACTTAATTATACATAAAACATAAATATACAGTATATGTTCGTAACGAATACTGAGGGAAGCGATTTAGACCATGATTCTGACTTAATATAAAGTGGAATTTTCTGTCGGAAAAAACATGAACATTTTAGTGATTCTTTATTATTTTCAGTTACATACTTTTGCGACGGAAAATCTCAATGATGTCTTTCCATGATGTCACTTACACCTCGTACAAGTATGTACAGGTAGCCATACAAGTAGGTATGGCTATTAGTGACACAGTAACGAATACTGAGGGGATGATTCAGACCATGATTATGAGTCGATATCAAATGGAATTTCCTGTAGGAAAATGCATGTAATTTTTTTTTATTATTTTCAGTTACATACTTTTGCAACGGAAAAATTCACTTGATATCAACTCAGAATCATGGTCGGAATCATCCCTTGAAGTTTTCGTTACGATGTCACTAACACCCTGTATTTAGACACTTTTCGAAAATTGATGTTGAATTGTTTATGCTATTACATCACAATCAATTACATGCATAAACAATCTATATATGTTTCGGACCTTCTGTTCCAATGTCACAGAAATGTTCGTAAAACGATTTTATCAAAATTCGAAGCCAATACCTTTATAGTAGGCTATATGTACGCATACTCACATCAATTCATCTCAGGTTTCTCACTACGAGTGGACCTCGAGATGAGCGCGGTGATATTGACTTTTTATTTATTGACATTTTCTAATGTACCTCCTCGACCATTCATCATGGCGCGGCCGATACAGGCTGCGCTGATAACACGGCTCATTGTTTGGCGTACACATAATGGATTATTGATAAAACACGTGGGTGTCCCTTAATCTCCCGACCGAGGGAAATCTACAGAGAAGAAACAGAAATATATTAAGGTAATGCCTCCGTAATGAATGATCGCGGCCAGATATTAAGTGGACACGATTTATCGTCATTCCGTCTTAATGTAGAAGTTTCTGATACCGTGCCTGCCCAGTCAAATGGTGTAACAGTAATCTACGAATAGTAAGAACGTATGAACATTAGTCAATGTAAATACACCGGTTTCTCTTAGATTAGCCTACCGACATTTAAAGCCAATTTGTAATTTTGTTTCTTACCGTACACTTAAAAAGGTCAGAGATCAGAATTTGTCTTTTAAAAATTATTTATCGTTGATTAAAAAAAATATTGGATGCATGGTATAATCTTTAAAATGAATCGCCGTATACCACAGTTGTAGAGACAGAGCTTTGTAAATGTCAGTAACCTGTTTGTCACACCTTAACTGACTACTAGATATTCGTTGGTAGTCTAATCTCTCCATCAATTCGGCGCGCGTAACGACTCCAATTCATCAAGGAGAAATTCATAAATATTCATTATAACGAAAAATAAACTGAGCAAAAATTTAAGATAACCGCTAACCGGGTGAGCGGGAAAAGCCAATACAGCGAAATTGGAACGGTTAAAGTTTTAAGCGAAGTCGGTAGAACTCATCGTAGATTTCCCTCGAGCAATTATCGAAACAATAAACCTAAAATTGGTGCAGCGTCCTGTAGCGGTCACCGATCCCGACTTTGCAGCAATTACGCGACTTCCCGGCGACCTACTTCGCAGAATGGAAATTCATTAAGAGCTATTCAACTTATCACAATATGACTATTAGAGCCCTATTCATTTTTTAATTAATCGTGAGACGCGCGACTTGGAAGGAAACCCGACCAAAAAGAGAAGCACGCGGCTGCAGCGCAACTATGTTCAATAGCGGTTTCCCTGAAGGAACTCTTTGATGTTTCCCTTTATTGCTAGAATTGCGCACTATTTATGTCTTATTTTATAGGAATTTATGTGCGAAGCGAGACGGCAAGGCTTGTTACGTAAATAAAGGAGCCGAATGTCAAAGGCGGAGTTAGAAATAATAAACGCGTGACCGAACGCTTTGCATATAATGAAAGGAAGAAAGCAAATTTGAATATTAAATCATACTTAGCTCAACGTCGTTATTTATAGATAAGCATAATATTGACTATTTAGTTACGTTAAACAGTTTGGTTTTCTCTCTAGGAAATACCATGACAATGTCAATTTCAGATAGTAATAATAGTCGATTAGTGACGTCAGATGTATTAGTGTCATTACATTATTTGGAAGTAATTTAAATCATAAGACACGTGTAATATCTACAATACAATCGTAAGAAACATATTCGTAGGAAAAAATCTAGTAGTGTCTAGCATTCCACTCTACTTGCTTTACTTATTCTAAAGGTACATCATAAAGTACATCTCCCTAGCATTATCGCGTTTTCACAATTGAAAGTTTTACAGGTTTTTTTTACAGAAGCGACTGCCTGTCTGACCTTCCAACCCGCGCAGGGCAAACCAGCCCAATACAGGTTAGATCACATACGTCCGAAAATGCATTTCTCGGGAATGTGGGTTTCCTCACTATGTTTTCCTTCACCGCTGAGCATGTGATAATCATTTATAATCCAAACATGAATTTGAAAATAAATTCGACAATCATAGGCCTATGTTGGATTCGAACCTGCGACCTCAGTTTGAAGTAAGTTTTCTACCAATTAGTCTGCCACGGCTCCGAAATCGGCTGGATTACATCATCTTCATTATGGGAGTATTTGTGTCTGTTGACGAATCAGTTGAAACACTAAGGATCAATCAATAACAACCAAATCAGAAAGAAAATGACGTCATTCCAGATGACGCAACGCAACTATTACCAAACACCCCAAAGACCTTAATACATCATATAACCACGAAACCAAAACCAATAAAACTGAAACAATCGCCGTAAAAGAGGCAGAAGCTAATGAAATTTCCAATTTCATTCCATTACGTCGGAAATATTTCAATTTAAAATTGGTCGCTCCAGATGTTAGCGAATAACTTACGCCGGTTAAAATGAACCTTAAATCTTCGCAGTTGGATGCTCCGCCGACAAGAATTGAATTTGCCTCTGGTTCTCTCACATTTGTACGATTTACTTGTGAATGTGTAGCTGTAGGCTTACATGTGAGTCGTTCACTTGTTCTGAGAATGGCTGCGTTTGTTTATGAAGATGAGCTGACAAAGCGAACTCATATTAAAATTATTAGATCTGGCTTTTTAATGGCAACAAACTTTACAATTTGTCATGTAGGGCTAGAGGCGAAAGAAAAATTAGAAATATAGCTGTTTATATTTTCAGATATGTCATAGAAGTAGGAATTATCGCTTATCAAAAATATGTTGAAAATTTATCCACGCATTTTAAAATTCTACTATTATTTCAATATTGCCTTTCCAATGCCAATTTATAAGCCCTCCGTAAAAATTATAGAATTAGCAAATTCCCTCTCAACATCGGATTGATCCCTCTTCTCGCACTAGCGTCCAACTTTCAACTACTTTAGAATAGGCACACGCTGACTACGACTCGAATTAAGCCTTCCTATTCACTGGGAGGATGTTAATTAAGTGCTGGTGAAAGCATTAGTAAAAAGCTTGTTCTTTGAGTGCAGTCTTCGTATGTTTAAAATTAATGTAGTGCCTTTAGGTGTGCTATCGACTTCTAGCGGTACTTCTTGATTTTATTCTGATTAGTTTACAAATCCCATCAGAAGTAAATTTACAATAAGAGAGAAAAGAAAATTATGTTGGTCTCACTCATATTCATAAGGTTCAGCGTATTCATCTTGAAATAAATATTAAATGTGACTGTAGATTATCTTAATGATGACTTCTGACAATTTAGAATTACACCTCAACTTCGGTTTACATTGATGAGTTATACCGTTTTGGGTAGTATTAAATATTAATAACTACTTGCCTGGAATACATAGAAAGCCTGAGGGTTTTCAAGCTAAAAGGTTGATAATAAACAGCTTTCCTTATTCTAATAATTAGCATTGTAGACCTTTTCGTAAGAATCGTCTTAAAATCACTTTGATTTAGTTATATCTTTCACCCTAAGGTTACATAACATACATACATAAACTCACGCCTATTTCCCACCGGGGTAAGCAGAGACTATAGAATTCCATTTGCTTCGATCCTGACACACTTCTCTTGCTTCCTCCACATTCATCAATCGCTTCATACACGCACGCCCTAAGGTTACCTGACAGAAATTGCTGTTTAGCAATAAGGCCGCTTTTTGTACTTATTTTGTTCGTTTGTACATGTCCTTACTTATGGCTTTGTCCAATAAAGAATTATTGATTGATCTTTTAAAACTATCCTAACGCAAAATTTAACTAGTAAGTTTTTCTCGCTACTCGCTAGCAATAGGCACGATACCTCTCTGCATACAGCAGTTTTATATCGAGCTTGCGGAGCGGTATTTGCACTGTTTTTCATTTCCTGGTGGAACGAGTGAGGGTAAGTCGGAGGAAATAATTTAAAAGTAGAGCTGTCCTATTGTTATTATCCGCCTTTGTGATTCTTACGTGGTGTCGTGCGAATAAAGATTGTGCTTTTGTAACTTGGAAAGGACTTTTAATAAGCCTTCACAGTGTTTTGACGGTTTGCTCGGCTTTTTAAGAGACCAAGTACGGTACATACATACTAATTTGTCCATTAACAATTTTATAGCATTTTATCTTAGTTCATATTGCGATGGATATCATTCTAACTATGCCAATGGGGATATAGTCGTGAGCTTATGTTATGTTTTGCTGTCAATTTTATGGCAGGTTTAATTTTAGAGCTTTTTGTTAATTTAAATAATGGTTATATTCACAAGAGTATTTAAATACCAAAAATCACAATAAAAATTTCTGAAAAAAAAAAGCTATAATATCACATTTAGAAGGCTGAGCTAAAGCTAATTAGAATCTTAAAATAACATTAAATTTAGATGCAGATAAATTGGTTTCACTTGTCCCGAACGTAACTTGTTCATTAGCGTTTAAATAAATTCATTAATAAGCTCAGAGAGACAAGCAGTCAACGAACAAATCTATAAATCAAATTGTGAGGGAGTGTCAAAGACAAAAGGACTAAGACGTGTAGTTGAATGGAGACACATGGCTTTGGAGAATGAGAAACTTAAAGAAATATTTAAAGAAACGCAATGAGTCCAGTGCCAATAAAAATATACATAATGTATAAAAACTCAGAATCAAGCTCTTGAATTTTAAGAGCTTAATTCTAAGATCCTAAGATAGACCTGACAACTTATTACTGAACAGATAAAGCATTAGTAAGAATGTACATTAGTAAAATACATCAGAAATATTATATTATTAACTAGATTATGAAAATGAAAATTTATTCTCGTAACGCCGAGATTTTCAGAGACAATAATTAACAATGGTTTGAATTTTACACGAACATTCTGTTCTACGACTTTAAATGAGGTTGTTTCGATTTATGTTAGAAATTTAATTGTGTACAAATATTTTATAAATTAAATGCTCTAAACTGCTCAAGAAGTCAAGAAGTTCCTCTAGGATCCCGTTTCTTGGCAGCTGTATGTTTGTCACCTTACTCCATTTCCAAAAGCGGTTCCCACAAAGATCTTTCTTCACATTCGATGCACACATTAATCTAGGTAACGGTCGTACACAATAATATATACCTACGTACTATGCTTCTTCACATAATATGCGTACGTCTATTGTCATTTGTACCTCTACATCATTATCGTGAATGAAGAGTCTCTTTATATTTTTACTTATTGTCTTCATACCTAAATTTCTAATGGAATAGTGTTTCGAATATACAAGAATACTACGTTTACCTAGAAGGAACACTCTCCGTCCCGCACCAATAAGCCTGAGGGTTTTCAAGCTAAAAGGTTGATAATAAACATTTATTTAAAGAGGACACCTGTTAAGTGTACGCGCCATCATGATGTCCTAGTGAAATAGTAAGTAAAGCCTTAAGCAACGTCATAATAAATAAGACGATGTAAATAAAATGGTACATTTTCAAAATGAATTTAGTTTAAATGTGCTTACAATATGTTGTATCATTATAAATAGCGTTTTGGAAAATCGCGTGCCTATGAATTTGGTACGTGTTTCCATCTATTAACCACTGACGTAACGCAATTAAACAAGAGTTTGCTCCACATAGAGCATTTTGAACCTTTTGACGCACAATGACCAATACGCACAATGACCAACAGGTAATACGAATATTGACACACAAGCATAACGACCAACACGTATAATGACGCCTAAGCAAAACGACCAATATGCATAATGACCAATACCAATTAAACTCGCATAATGACCAACTCGCAATTCGACACACTCGCATATTGACCTATTAGCATTTTGACTAACGCGCAACAAGTTTACATTTTTTAAGCTTGTCTGTAAAAAAAGTACCACTACCAACTGTTTAGAAGGGTGGCACCACCGTTTGAACGTGAGAATGTCCATACATCCAAGCCTTTACCGTTTTATTTTTAAACTTAAAAAGGAAACAAAATTTTATGACCATGAAATTTCAAGATCGTTATTTCGCGAGCCAAAAGTAAATCGAAGAAAATGTGATATCGATTTTGATATGAAACTGTCTATTTTGTTGCGTGAACTGCATGCAAAAAAAATTAACACCATGCAATATCTTAGGAAGATAGTGTTTTCGCGGCTGAAACGTATTGCATGATTATTATTTTAATGTAAGAATATTACCAGAGTCACTTTTAAGTTTACTTTTGTAGTTCAAAAATATCCATTAATAAACCGTTCATTATTGTGTGTGATTTTATTTTCTTTGCCCCATTCATAGACTATTATTTATTATATTGTATTGTTTCTTATTATGTATTGGCTAACCTAACAGCGTATTTGTTGTTTCGTGTTTAATGACAATAAATGATTTGGTATTGGTCATTATGCGTATTGTTAGTTTTGCTAATGCGTCATTATGCGTTTTGGACGTTTTGCGTGTATGTCTAAATTCGAATTTTCCGTTAGTCATTATACGTATACGTCTTTTCACGTACGCGTCATTTTGCGTTTTAGTAGAAATGCTAATAGGTCAATATGCGAATGTGTCATATTGCGAAAAAAACCATTGTATTATTGGTCATTGTGCGTCAAAAGGATTTTGAACAATATTATTAATATATCAATCGGCCCTTTGGGGCTCATTACACATTTAATTTGTTCATTTTCAGTAATATAATGCTTAATTAATAATTTGTGGTAAACATATTTGCGCTGCTAAAAGCACATAGCGTTACATTGACTACGTTGATAAACTAAGAGTGTTCGTACTATTATCGAGTTCGTAAAAAGAACTCGCTTCCTTTAAACATCTTCACTGCGGGAAACATGCATATTTTTTATGTCACAATCTTATCAGAGGCTCCTTTCAACCCGTAACATGTTGGTTTACATTACCCGCGACACAGAGGGGGAAAAATCACCTTTACCCCTAAACTGATTCCGAACCAAAGGTCGTTAAGGAAGGCAATGTACCGCGCCTTCCGACCGATTTATCTGTGTTAGCAGCGCCATCTATCGAATGCGGTTAAAAATGACAGCTACATGTTTTTTGGAGCGTCACATTGAATATCTTTTTATGCTGTTTCGGGTATTTTGGATGTAGTATCACTGTTTGTTCTTTGTGACCCATTTGGTTGATAGGAGAATATCATGTGCCCAACCATACTTTCAGTATTCATGTCAATGTGTTATGTCTTCATAGTGTATTGGAAACTATCTTCTTATTTCATGATGAAGGCCTTGGTATAAACTCAACGTTTCTCGGTAACAACTTAAGGTATTGTTTTTCAATTCATTATTCACCAGAACCTTCAACAATGTTACAAAAAGCTAACATCGCTTAATGTTAAATAATGTAGCCGCCACTATCTAAGCCGATCAATAATTACACTACTTAAGGCAAATATTTCCATTCCTCGATGCCTACTACTCAAAATAATGTCAGTTTAATGATGGACTGACACGTCGTTACAACTCTGACGTGTCATTCAAAGCTTACCCGTTATCTGTCGATTTAAATCTCCGACCTCGTTTACATATTTTTCAATTTACGATTCACGATCGAGCGATGCTTATAAATAAAGCTCGTGAAAAAGATTTGTGGTGGCTGTGAAAACACATAAGTCTTAACCAGACTGTCATCGTATAGAGACTTCAGTGGGGAATGTTTTCGTTCGTGGAATCGAGGTAAACTGAGCGAGAGGATTAGAGCGACTGATATTTTCTATAACGCAGTTTAAATTTAAACAGCGAAAAAGCCAACGAAACGTCTAAAATTTTTTATCACCGTTTCAAAACACAATTTTACAGTTTTATTATAAAAGTGACAGCTCTCTAATCGGACTCTATGTGATAACCCAAACTTTCTCATTGCAACAATAGCAGTTGTTTCTAAAACAAGGACTGCTATCGTACGATTTATAACAAAATAGTGTCAGTACAAAAAAGTCAATTGTGTAATAAACGAGAGCTTATCCGGCGATCTCGTCACGATACTAACAAGGAAACCCTTGCCGCAGTAAAATAGAAACACCTTTAACAGTGACTTGGCACTTTGCGCTGATAGTTATGATATCAAATTTATATAACTCCCCCAAAGCTGACCCGGGTTAGAGTTAGCGCCGGCTTTGTCGAAGGAGCGTGATGTAGAAAGTGAATTTTACGATCGAGAATATCTTTATGTGGATCTCTAAATTCACTTGGCACAAAGAAAGCAATTTAACGAAACTTTGATAAACGAAACGAAAAGTCAATGAAGTCATGGTTACAGGCCAGGTCCGTTTAAAATTGGACAGACACAATGATCACGTCCGTACTGGCGCGTGCTCGGTGAAAGCAATATTTTTTTACAACTTTGCACGTTGTGCCATGCTATGAGCATTGCATTAAGTGCATTGTCCAGCTGAAATGAACGTTTAAGTGTGGAAAAAGATATTCAATGATTGTCACGATTTAGATTTACTTGAAATCAATAAAAGAAATGCAATTGATTAGGAGCGTACAGTGATTTACCAAAATAATCAATGTTTTGATTATCACAATCTGCTTAAATGATGCCGTTTTGGAGGGCTAAAATAAAGGTGATAATATCAAGTATGATACGGCGGATACCAAGCATTAGACTATGTAAGTCCATCGATGGAATGCAAGGGGCGCAACAACTGAGGTAAGTTAAAAAGGGAAGCAAAAGAAAACTCTTTCACAACAAAGCTGTAAACAAGACGACAACGAAGTCTCACGAATATATCTTAGGTATTTTTTATTATGTCAATGATTTATGCAGACGGCGCGCATGCAAAGGACCTATTGGTGGCACCAGAGGTCTTCTTGCGCCTTCGTGATTTATACTGTGAACTCGAAAGAGGTTCCGCCATCCCGTTTAATATCTTTGATTTACGATAGAAACTACGCGCATAAGTGCCAGTTCCCTGCGATGATATGTGGCGCGCCTGTTACGATTCACTCCTTTTTTTGTTTCGAGAATAATGACACAGTGTAGCTGTTTTAATAACTAGCCTCAGACGTTTAATGTTCTTTGCCTAAGGCACGAATTTTACAACGATTCATTCTGAACCTTTGTTATGGTTAGTTTATATTTATATATGTTATTATTAATTACAATAATGTTACTATCATAACGCTATAGAATTTCAATATTGTAAGGGACTTCTAAACGTTTTATAAAGGTTAGTATCGTCATAAATATATCTTAATTTGCAATATGCAATACCTATTTAATCCGCATGATACACGATTGTTGTCGTGACATTACAGACACAAGCAAGTGTTAGTACGCGATATCGCAATAACTCATAATACCTCACTAGCTCTTGTAGAGAAAGTCACCAAGTTATTTATAAGACAAATAGTTTTCTTGTCACGACGAGAGGGGGACCATCGATTGAAGAGCTTGCCATGTGCACGCCCTGTTTGAAATCTCCTTCAAAGACAAACATAAGAAAAACATGTTATTATTCTGAACAACCACTGCTTTCTATAGAAAACGAAATCACAAACGATACACGACTCTCTGTCTTTATACAAAAGCTTCAATAGTTAGTTTTCGAACGTAAAGATATCAAAGCATCTTTACCAAAGGGCTCTTTAGCACATGACGATATTTTTTTTTCCAAGTTCAATGTTGTATTTTCCTAACGGTTAGTGTTGAAACTAGCTACAAAAATGAACTTGATATTAAAAGATCCCATGAATTCAAGGAAGAAAATCAAAGCTGTATTTACTTTAGCAAAGAAAATATCGTCGAAGATTACGAGAGACCGTCAGATGACAGCACAAAAGGCAATTTGTAAAGGGTTGAAATGTTTACACAAGTCAACTATGTGCAAAACCTTCCTGCAGATTAAATTTAGTTTAAAGCTGAGATTGTTTATTCAGACCTGGTGAGGTACGGCTAAAAATACAAAATCTTTACTATGATGGACAAATTTAAAATTGATAGAAGCAGGAAACGAAACTTTGGAAATAGCCTTTAAGGCAGAGGCTCAGAGGTGAAATTATAATGACGTTAAAAATGCGATAGCAGTTTGCAAATTGTCTTGAGACACGTAATCCTTTTTGTTATTTCGTAATGCTTGTCAATGTTGCCAATTGTTTACAACTCTTTTTTGAAAAGAGACAATGAATGACGCGCTCATTGTGTCAGTCTTTACGGGAAATAAACATTGTAAATTTTTGTCTGTCATACTTTTTGTCCAGTTTGTGCCACACAAATAGAATTCGCTATTGTCGAATGAAGATATGAGTAACGTACTTATGTTATAATGAGAGTATTTACACAGACATTTTCAATGGACATCAACTTTGATGTTGCTGATGATGACGGGAATAGTTTGACGTTTAATACATTTCGCTGAATTGACATGTCATTTGACGAGTAAGGCGACTATTTTTTTACTTTGTTAATTGGTATTTACAAATGATCCTGGCAAAACACGGGTCACGGGTTATAAGTAGGAATAACCATAAACATACAAGCATTCTAAATAGGTTCACGTCATAAAAATAATAGAAATGAATATAATAAAACTATAAATATCAAGATCCGAACATCATTCAGCTTACAAGTGACAGAGCCAAATGTAATAAAACTGCCGAACTCGTCGTGTTATCCTTTAGATTACGTGACACAATGGGAATAAATAAATCATATAGTGAGAAAGAAAATCACAGGAAGTTTCTTCCCACAAAGTTTTGGGGAAACGTATCGCAAACAATCAAAGGGTAAGCAAACCTCTTTACTCGCACATTTCGTTTTATACGCTTTCAAGGTTGATATAGAAGTGGAACATGGTCCATATAATCAATAAAAAACCTTTTGGGGTTTGTCGTGGAATGAGGAAAAGATATTTTCACTTTGTAGATGGATTCGATCTAAGAGCCGTGGTAGCCCAGTTGGTAGAACGCTTGCCTCTCACTTTGTTTGTCGCAGGTTCGGATCCAGCACATGCCTAAAACAATGATTGTCGAATTTGATAATAGATTATTACGTGCTCAGCGGTGAAGGAAAACATCGTGAGGAAACGAACATTGCCGAGAAATGCATTTTCGGAGGTACGTGACCTATTCTGTATTGGGCTGGTTTTCCCATCGCGGGTTGGAATTGTTGGAAGGTCAGACAGGAGACCCCGTGAAAAACGGGATAATAATGCTAGGGAGATGAGATGGATTCGATCTGTTTTTTTTTTCACTTTTTAGAAGGACTGGGCCTGTTGTTTAGACAAAGGAGGGACACGTTCCAGCAACAACTTTCGAGACAAGTTAACTTGTTCTTACAATATCTACAGGCGATGTCTCAGTTGTCATGTGTATGATAAAAAATCTCTTTTTATGAAGCAGTTTAGTAAGGATATTGTCGACTGAATCATCTGATTGTCACCATCTTAAGGCATGTCAAGCCAATTGTATAAGTAGAAAAGGCACGATCTCATAAACGATACAATAGACAATAAGGTATATAAGTAATTCTCGTATTAAATTATAACACTTTCAATGCACGAAAAGGGAAACCAAAGTACTGCAAAACTATCAATTCTTTAACTAAAACGTCATGTATGATTTGAAACTATATCGATGGCCCAAAACTGTGGGTTACATAAATAAGCACCTGAGAAAAAATGCACACATCTACATTCTCGGTCTCCTTCCAATCGGGCCTGGGGCACTCTAGACGGTAGGAATGAGTAATGACCGTAATCCGCTTGCGGTGAGCCTTAAGCGAAGGGTTAAAGCTCCTGCAAGCTATAACTTTTATATTTATTACGGCCAACTCGTGTAGGCTCGGCAAATCCGCGGACGAGAAATAAAAATCTTGCGATCAAAAAGTATTCTCATCTCGTTATCAATTTTAAGATAATCTTGTTTGAAGAGGGCTTACTTCAGAAACAGGTATCAAGGTGCCTTCATAAAGTTACTTAGGGCTTATTTCATTTGTATAATTAAACATTTAAGACCCAAAATCCTGTATAAGAATTAAAAGGAGACTTAAAAAACTTTAAAGGTTAAAAGAGTCTTAAATATAAAATGGGAAAAGGATTATTTTTAAAAGTTATAAAATAAGAAGACTCATTAAAACGTGATACTTAAATATTAACTGATTATAATAAGTCATGTTCATCCGCTATGAGCTTATACAGGGTGTTAGTGACATCGTAACGAATACTGAGGAGGATGATTCAGACTATGATTCTTAGTTGATATCAAGTGGAATTTCCTTTCGGAAAATTCATAAAAATTTTAGTATTTTTAAAATTATTTTCAGTTCCATACTTTTGCGACTCAGAATCGTGGTTTGAATCCTCTCAAAATTTTCGTTACGATGTCACCAACACCCAGTATACAAGTAAAGAAGGTGTGGCACATACCATGCTGCTACACTAAGAATTATTTTTAACTTTATTAGTGCCAGAAGAAGTAGGAGAATTAAAGCACATAGTAACGGGCACATAATCGCGTAAACTTAAAACAATGTAGAAGTAGCAGGAGCTATAAATCAGTCACTAAACGATCTAACTAAGCGATCACATATTGCTATACTGACTCGCACTTTACTTTTCCAACAAGTACCTATTAACAAGTAACTACAGTACTTGTTTTTACCAAATTATCGAAGAATCCCAATTATATCTTCATAATTATAATAAGTAGAATAAATACTCAATTTAAGTATTTATAATAAGTAAAGTGGAGTAAAAAATCTAACACGCCAACTAGTTTTCAGTTTTAGCTTGTCACGAAAAATACATCATAAGTTTTTTTTTTTTTTTTTTTTTCATTTAAAATCCTAGACGAATCTCCCGCCAAAAAGTTTATTTTAAAAATAGTGATGTGACGTTCTTTTCTTGAAATTACCAACATTTTCGTGTTTATTAATATCAGTAGGTACGCTTAACCGAAAACGAAGACAAACGAGGTAAACAACGGAAGCAAAGAACTACACAAACCAAAACAATCTAAATCAGATGCTTTTTTCGATAAAAGTACGACGACATTCTTGCCAACCAAAATCGTAGGGCACATACCGACGATTTGTTAGAAAAGTCAGTGATTAATTCCACGTCTTTCGTTATTCCAATCGAGTTAATTTTACTCGGAACGTGGACGATAAATAAGGGACTGCTCGCGACATTTGTCATTTTGAAAGATTGCCATCTGATTCAGTAGTTCCGGACTTTCGATCTTCAGTGTACGAAGTGAAGCAGATAGAACTTTCTTTTATTATCCACCTTTTAGGTAAGGATGGATAAATTGATATTTTGAATTATGTTTCAAAATCTAAAATATTGCACACACATACATGAAACAATTTTAAAGCAAACAGAAAAAATAACTACAGCACAATCCGCGGCCTTAGTGCTTATTGATTCAGATTTATGATGGTTTTTTTGACCTAACAACAATGTTTTCGTCTCTTTTGGAAGACAAAAAGAACATACATGAAAAGCTAACGTCACTTTTTAATATCTATTATTACTATACCTACAAATCTATGTATTATATTGTTCTATATATACTATAAATCACTACTTTTAGATGTTTGACTGCTGTTAGATGTAATATTTGTATAAATGTTTCAACTAAGTAGTTTACTATTACTACAGTACTAATTATAAATAGCACAGGCCTAAGCCTGTTACTAATAACAGTGTCCCGGACTGAACTATAAAAAGTAACCCGAAATATGCGGAAAATAATTTTTAATTTTTTTACGCCCTGTGCGGATGGTTTTATCGTTATTAAATTTAGTACATAATAATTTTATATTCCAATTTTGGTTTTAAAATTCCCGTAAAAACTTTAGTAAAGAAGACTACCTACCCTTTTTAAACGGTTGAATGAAGCTAGTTGATTGATTTATTTGTGACGTGCCTCGCCATTTATTTTATTCCAATTTACTTCACGCACCAACGAAGAAATATTACCGCTTAATCTATCTATTGTGACATTTCATTACATATAAATGTTGGTAAACGAACTTAGTACCTATCTACAGGGTGTAACGGAAGGGGGGTATCAAGCCGAAAGGGGACAAAACTATACCTTATGTAGATCTTATCTGCAAAATTTCAATTAAAAAAAAACACTTTTGATATTTTTTTCAATTTCAGTTAAAAAAAATATTTTAATATTTCCAGCATGTAAAAAACGCGGCACAGCACTATTGAGGTCACTGTTCTTAATCCACTCAAATATTGGCACTACACAAATCTCCTAGCGCGTCCTGGTCGCCTGGTACTCGTAGCGCTCGCACGGCCGCGATAGGTACGAAATTCGAGCGGGCGGCGGCTTTGGCGGCAACGTCAAAAGGAGTCGGCGGCCGATTGGAACAATCCGAGGCGGCGGCACGTCGGCGACTGTAACAAACAAGAATGACACTAAAGCATCTAATAATTGGAGTCATTTTGCTTTGACAACTATTCTCACATTATTTTATGACGTGAATAAGTTAAAATTACCTACTTGTTTAGGTAAGGTATTTAATTTAATAGTAAATAGGAAAAAAAAGTGTGAAAGTGTGGGTAAGTAGGTAGGTAATTAATAATTAGACTTACGTTTTACAAGAAAGGTTCGAAATGTCGTCATCCCCGTTCGATGCACAGACCTGCCGCTTCATCTGTCCACAACACTTTCGAAGCAAAGTCTGGTGAGCTTTCCACTTGAACTCGGTACCATTCTCAGAATGCCACACGAGGTAAATAATCAGCAGGAATTAGCTCGGGCGTACGTTGCATGTGGTAAGGTTCGCGTGGTAGTCCTTGGGTTGGCTGCACGGCTAGTACGGCTTCTTCAAACTCCGGATCACGGGTCGCCGAGCGGCCAGTCTCGGATGACGCGTGGAAAGAGCCCGTTAAATGCAGTAGGCGATTGACCATTTTCCTGAAGCAATGCAGTGAAGGCAGTTGCCTGGTTTCATCAGCTGGTCTACCTTCTATGAATCGCTGATACAAGTTCCGTGCTTCACTTAAGTTGCCATCGCCGGCACCCACACACATCATCATTTCATAATAACCTACATTACTCAAAGACACCTCGAACTATCACTGATCACAGTTATCACAACAAATCCAAATTTCGAACTTCACTCCACAGATAGTAAACAAGCACTGACAAATAATTTGACAGTTTACTTTCGTGTGCATGTTTCTATCTCTTTCGAATGCTAGTATCCTGGTACTTAAGGGTGTGTTATTTCTTTGTGCGCAATAAAATATTTTTATGGTATTGTTTGAATGAATTAATGTATTGTATTTTATGAAAGTAGGTACGTATTTTACTTTGAACCTAGAAAAGTAAAAAAGTCGTTTATCTAATAAGGATCACCCGCGCTCACACTCTGGCACTAACACAGAATTGCCACGTTTCTTCGCAAATATCCCGCGCAATAGCAGAAGGCGAAATTAATCTGTCAATAATAAGACATACTATCACTCTGCCCGTATCCCTAATGGGGTGGGCAGAGTCACAAGAACATCCCATTAGCGGTACGAGCATGATAATTTTTTATGTACCTATGTTATGATTACTTGTGGCTCTGTCTGCCCCATAAGAGATAAAGGCGTGATATTATGTATGTATGTTTGGTACGGGCATGTAGCGATACGAGCGTGTAGTGGTAAGTAAAATTCCGCAGTCTCTGCCTACTCCAATGGGAAAAAGGCGTGATGTTATTGTTCACTGTTGGACAATACACGACTACAATTTAGGAAGGAAAAAAAATACAAAAAAAAATAATATTTTTTATCATGGTTAATGATAACTTTCCCATAACAGCACCGCCATTTTGAATTTCGGGTGCACTAGGGCTTGCCGATCAAAAAATGACTATCGATAATCTATCCCGACCGAGAGTCGATCGATAGCAAGACTATTGATAAATCGGAAAGTGGGAACATTTTCGATTTTATTACCTAAGTGCAATACAATCGATAGTATCGTTGCGGATTAATAACAAACTATCGATAATTTTGCCTCAGTCAGTAGTATTGCTACACTCCGATAGTATGGTTATTTTGAGTGGGCTGATTGTCTAAACTGAATTTCAATAACTCAAAAGTCCATGGATTTAGATTTTTTGAAAAGTTATTTTTTTATTTCTACCAATCAAAATCGTAGTTGAAAATGATTATGATCGATAATCGATACTGAACTATCGATAGTTTGAAACACTAGCGTGCCTTTTTCTATTCGCGAGCCCTGGCATCCTGGTACAGGGTATAAATCCCATTAACTGTCCCAATGCAATTTGCAATTCCGTGCTTCGGAAGGCACGGTTGGTCCCGGTGACTACTTACTCATGTAAGAAAATAGTCATTACATGAGTCATGTCAGGGGCCTCTGGCGGCTCAATAGTTACCCTGACACCAGGGTTGATGAGGTTGGTAATCCACCTCACAACCCACACGATAGAAAAAGATTAAAAAAAATACTGTTATGTGTTTTTAATTCCTTGTACGCAATAAAGTATTATTGTATTGTACGAAAGTACTTATTTTAAGATTACTTTTACCATGTCATAGTAAAAGTAAAGTTATGTTAGGTAGGTACTTTACTTGAGAAATTAATTTTGTCTTTACTATGTTGTAAACGTAACATTAATGTCTCGTTAATAAGATACACTATCACTTGCAGCTGCTCGTATCCCTAATGGGGTGGGCAGAGCCATAAGTAATCAGAACATACTAACATAATATCACGCCCGTATCACTAAGGGGTAGGCAGTCACAACGGTACTTGAGAAATTTATTTTGCTTTTACTATGTTGTAAATCCCCAAGGAATTCTAACAAGCCTCTGACGTTGCCGGCCGCCTCAGGGAGGCACCCCGTCTGGCCAAGGTGCCGGACCCGGTAGTTGGCGGCTCCTTCACACTCCAGTAGCACATGGGCCGCTGTCTCGTCCATGCAGGTTCTGCACAGGGGCTTGTCGGTGACACCTAGTGTAAACAGATGTTTGTTGATATCACCGTGACCCCACAGCTACACCTGCTACCTGCAGCTGTTACCTGTATTAGTGGAGACCTCTTCACATTTAGAATTCTTTTGGAGAGACAACTATTGATGTTGGGTAGTGCCATCTTAGCCTGCCTGCATTTATTTACGGTGGTTCATAGTCTGGTGTGTTTGTTCATTCCCAAATACCCTAATACCGAACTAGCTTTATTTGCGGATGATACAGCCATCTATTCTTCGTGCCGTGGTCGAGTTATGATGACCGGAATTCTCCAACGCGCCAATGCCTTAGGCAAGTAGTTTCGCAAATGGAGAATCAAGGTAAACCCGGAGAAAAGTGCAGCGGTGTACTTTTCAAAGGGCTATTATAATACGTCACGGTCACGCTGTCAACTTAAGTCATCAAGATGTCTGGCAAGCCGATCCCTTGGGAGGAGCAAGTCAAATATCTCGGCGTAGTCTTAGATAGACGTCTTACTTTCAAGGCCCATATCAAACGTGTGCGCGATCGCGCCACGTTTGTAATGGGCCGTGTTCATTGTCTCCTTAACAAGCGTAGTAAATTATCCCTTAGGAATCTACACGACTTGCATCCGTCCGATCATGACCTATGCAGGGGTAGTTTTCGCTCACGCGAGTCTCTCTCAAATCCACTGTCTACAGGAAATACAAAATCGTTCGTGGTTCCTTCGCAATGAAAATCTGCACATTGACCTAAGTCTGCCAACCATTGCCCAATGGCTCAAATTAGTTTTTTCGATTCTGCTCCGCACCAACCAAATCCCCTGGTAGTTGCGGCTTCCGAATACATCCCGCTTAGGAACGGTACTGAATAGCATCGGCGTCCGAAGTATGTAATACGATCCCGACGACTCGATTACTCTAGCCATAGAATCAGCCAATCAGCTCGCGACAACAAACATTTCAGGACCCCGATACCGACACCGCCGGCGTGGTCGACGACTTCCCTCAATCAGCGCTTATCGCTATCGACTTACTAGGGTCGTTTAATTCTTTCAAATATTTTTCCTCTCAGACGACGCCCTGAGCCGAGGTTCGCGCCCAACTGGGCACCCTCAGGCCTGTTGTTTTAAACGTTGTACCGGGTGAGAGCCTTCAGCGCTCCCCATTTGTCCGGCCAAGTAGTTAATATCATTTGCGGCAAATCTTCGATAAGTCACGTCAGAAAAAGGTGTGTTTGTTGGCTGCTCTCGTTCGTAGCAGCGAGCGGACCTGTCCGAATGAGATCGGCAATATCGGTTCCGGACCGATGGCTGTTACCTCCCGTTCCCCTTCTGGCCAACTCGTCCGCCGCGTCGTTACCTCTTGAATCGCTGTGTCCTTTGATCCATTGTAAAGTGAGGTGTTAGTACTTGCACACCTAAGTCAGTGATTGGTGGTAACTGTGTATGAGTAGTAGTAGTTGTTTAGGGCCTGCAAAACTCTGAAAGTATTCTAATGAAACTGTCCCGTACCTAGCTAGCCATGAACGCATTCGCCGCTAGCGTGATGCCCATTTGACCTGGATGACGGTGTTAAGGGAGCCTGATATTACGTAATCATAAAATAAAGCATACTACACAAGGAGACGAGATGCATTGTAAAGTACATTTCTTTATCAACTATTAATGTAGGTAATCGACTACATTTTTGGACAAAACTTGTACAACAAAGTGACTCTGCCCACCTCAGTAGCGCAGTAAGTGTGATATTAGATATGTGTAATTACTTGTAGCTCTGTCTGGTCCATTAGGGATAAAGCCGTGATTTATGTATGTTCACATCTTGTTCTATCCTATTGGTTGTGAGGTGGATAACCAACCTCGTCAATCCTGGTGCGAGGGTTATTATTGAGCCGCCAAATGCCCCTGACATGGCTCATGTAACGACTACTTATTACATCAGTAAGCAGTAACCGGGACCAAAGCCCATTGTTTTTTTAACTATTGTGTCTGGAAATCTTGGCCTCACAAGGATGAAACAAAACAATTTAAAAAATATTGATTAATATGGCCATCACTGGCACATTTACCCTTTACTAGGGCAGGCATAAATAAAAGAGGTGGTAGCTGTTCACTCAAAAGTTAAATACCTTGAACAGCTGATTGCTACGTAGTGTTGTGCAAATTTGAATTTATTACATGAAGACCTGGAATTCAATTGCTCATAACTAATGCAAATATGAATTTAGGCGGCCAATACTCTCGCATGTGATTTGTAGATAGTGACAGAGTAGGCACACTTCGGGTTGATACCCCCGTTCCGTTACACCCTGTATATTTACTTAGACATCTAAATAAAGCTAAAAAAATATACTTAAGTTAAAAACATGTCGCGCTCAAAAAGTATCGCACCTAATGTTTATTTATAGAAACCTAAATACTATTATTTTTATTTATAGAAGTGTACAAAGCGTTAAATCGTCACTGAAGACAATTTGGAGCCGCTTTTAGTAATTTATTCGTGTCTTGAGATAGTGACGTCACTATTGCCTAAAATACCACAAATAACCACAAATAATTTAAAGTTTGGCCTGAAGTGGTTAAGAAATAAGCATCAATCTTTCGAGGCAGCTACGAGGCAGATATTCTCTGAGCCAGTCAATAATTCCATCGGGTCACTCAATTATTCTAGTACACATTTTATTATTTATGAAAGTCACATTAAAATAGCTTAGTCTGGGGAGTGTTTGGTCTAATCATAGAATGGACTAAACGTCATATCGTTTAGGGATCCATTTCAATTGTTAATTATGTTTTCCAGTACCTACACATTATTGCTAGAGTATAGAATACAGACCTTTATTTACAATTTATAATAATTAAACAATGTCAATAATAAGCAAAACACCAATATTCCCTAGATATGATTTCCACGTATGATTTACACCAATAATCAATTCGTTATTTGATTATTATAAATTATAATTATTTTGTTGTTTTTTTTACAAAATATATGTAAATACTCATGTAATTAATCTTGTAAAAGATAAATATAATTAAGTAACTAACCATGCCACACAACTGTAGCTATTAAGTAAATTAATTATTTAAACACGGAGAATCAATATTGAATATTGATTCTGATGGAATATTCCATACCTAGTACTGATTTATGTGAAAATGTATTAGGTATAAATCTACGTCAGAGATATCAATACATCCGATAAGACCCGACATGGACCCAATCGGTCTATTTAAACAATGCGGATGCTCCACGGCTCTAAATCTCTACCCGACGATGACATCTATAAATTCCCTTTCTAATTATTTCAGAACGATATGCCGACAAACAAAATCACATCGCCGCGAGCGTTCGGAAATTGAGCCGTTTTAACTTTATTAAAGTCTGAAATTAGTTTATCGGCGACAACGATGTGATATACGTATTTTTAGAAAAAAATATAATGATTTCTTTGTTCTCAGTTCTTGTCGGAAAGAATTAGAGTTGTCAAAAGTCAGTATAAATAATAACATAAAGATTATGAGATTTAGAATTTGTGTTTTTCGTTTTCTAATAATAATTTGATTTCTCTTTTTATTTTCTACTTCAATGCGAATTTTTGTGTGTAATTTTTTTTTCGTTTTCTAATTATAATTTTCATAAAATAAAATAGGTACTTATTAAAGACGTTAAAGTCGAATTATACATAAGGCTGTAAACGCGTTTAATTTGTACACCATTGTATCTGAGAGGAGACGGATGAAATTAATTAACGTTTGCTTATTTTTTAATTAAAATTAGATTTTATGAAACGGCCGCCTACGTAATCCGTAATATTTCATAAAAGATGGAAATTCTAGTGGCGCCATATTGCGAGAAAAGGCATTCATTTTGGTAATATTTTGCATCTTTAAGTGAATTTATTTCGGCACGATTTGACCTACTTCTCGAGCTTTTTACGACATCAATGCGTTAATTTTCAATTTGTTGATATTAATGGCATTCATATTTAATAAATACGGATTACGTTCTATTTTATGTTTGAAAAAAATATTGTATTTTCATGTGTTATCTTTAAGAGTTTTATTTCCTTATCATCAAAGAAAGAAACGTTTATCAAGTCTATCAGGAAGTTTCCAGGTTACAATCCCCAAAAAAATTAAGATGGCGCTGTTCAGTGTTGCCTTCGTTTAAACTTCTAATTTCATGGATAACATATGCATTCTTTATCTTTGTTTTGGATATAAATGATGACCTTTGTTGCACCCAGGCACAACACATCTTTCACACATTATTATTCTTATCAAAATAAAGAGAAGCAATATAGGTGGCAACATAATACATATCTGATCCAAATTATTTTATTTTACATATCTAAATATATAAAAGGAGAAACTGACTGACTGACATATCAACGCACAGCCTAAAGGGCTAAACGTAGGCACTTGAAATTTGGAAGGGGCGTAGCTTAGGTACCGTAGAGATGCACTAAGAAAGAAATTCCCGGGATTCCCGCGGGAACGGGAATTAGCGGGAAAATCCTTTTGTATGAAAAATCTAAACCGCTTAAGTTAGACGCTTGAAATTTGGCATGCAGGTACCTTATTTAACTTAAAGCTTAGTTGCAACAGGATATTGCAATATTCTCACGGAAACGGGAGTTAGCGGGAAAAAACATTAGTATGAAAAAGTCGAAACCGCGTAAGATAGATGTTTTCAATCTAGCATGTATGCATAATGCATACCTTAGTAAAAATAAAATTTAGTTATGGCTGTATTTTGAAAAATGGGAGTTAACGGGAAGAAAAAATTGAATGAAAAAATCTAAACTGCATAAGTTAGATACTTGAAATTTGATATGCACTCCCACACACACAAAGATCTCTCTTTTATAACACGCCACGCGGACGAAATCGCGGGCAAAACCTAGTAATATATATGCCTCTGCCATTACATTACATCTTTGAATAATTATATACACAATCTAATGCAATGATCAATGAGAAAATAGGTAATTATCACGTTAAATCTGTAGAGCTTGATCTATACCTTTCGGAGAACCTAGCCTGGAAAGTTCTTTATTGAAAACAAATATTTCAATTGAGTGACTTAAGGAAATTTTGCCCCACCTATAGCAATTTGTAAACATTGCTTCTGTTAAGACCGACGGACGGTTCGGTTCAAATTCTAAACACGACGAGGTATCAGAACCCAATCACTTAGTAGGTCATATCGGCTCTCTCCTGACTGAATTAACATACTTTTCCTTATCGTCGAATATGGACCCGACCCTGGCTTATCAGGGATGTTTTAACCGAAGTATACCTACAATAAGGGTGGGCGAACTCCAATTCTTTTGTAAGTATTTTATGAACGGAATTGTATCTCAAGCAAAAACGGACATTACTGATCGGAAGCCATTTTGACATTTCTTCTTCTTCCTTCTTCTCTCGTGTTGTTTGTGGGATCAATGACCGACTTGATCAGTCCTGATGTCCTGGATCAGCCTGCAATGTCGTAACCAAACTTGAGACCAGAAAGGACTTTTCGTGATATGTCCTCACCAGGACGGTAACTCGGGATCCCCGGATCGTGAGGCTAACCTCGCTCAACCACTGAACCACGCCGTTTCCCGTTCTGTAGGTAGAAACCGCGATATTCTACTTCCTACTCAATCCTGTTCTGAAACACCATTTCCACTTTCATAGAAATCTTCTTGTATACTCACCGGATTAAAGTGTTCTTGACTTTTATAATTATTTGCTTCTTCAATGCGACAGTTACCTTGTTCAATATTACATAAAGTGACGTCAAAAGGAAAACATGTGTAAACAAAGAGCGATAGGTATGGTTTACCTTTGAATGGGACAGCCTTGATCGTAATAAGCCTCCCAAACAAAACCAATTTCCTCCCAAAATAGAAATAGTCAGGCACATATAGGTACCTATTGAATTATTTATTAGAATATTGTCCAAAAGACCTTGGACATGATATTTTTTATTTATTACAAAATATTTTAGGAGGCGTCTTCTAGTAATTTCCTTAAGCCGGGTTTATGTAGGTGGGTACCGGTTAACAGATGTGTAATATTGTTTATTTACCCCCGTTTATAAATTATGTGTACGATGAACTCATATTATTAAATACTAATATTATTGCACGAGAAAAAGTCGATTACAGATGTAAAAAGGCTTATTCTAGAGCATATTTTGGCAGTATCGCTTAAAGCGACTTATTTTTGATGAAATGTAGCTCCAATAATGGTCTATTCTTCTCTTTTTCTTTTGACGTGTAGATTGTTGGTAAAGACATGTCTATAAGCAATTTCATTAGCTTTGGTATTAAAGTTGTCATTGAGTCTTCAAAGACAACTTCATAACATGTCTCTTTCAACGCCTACGTGCTTACTTAAATATAGTAGACCAGTAATATACATTTATTTAATATTCCTAAAAGACCTTGTTTAATGATAATATAACCTCCACAACCAATGGTCTATTTTAGTCGTACTTGAGTATATCTTAACCAGAAATACAGAGATAATCCTCTTCAACTTTCCGTTGGTCGTACTCGTACGTTTTGTGTACCCTAGAATGGTTTTGAACAAATGCGTCCACGCCCACGGCAGACAAGATTACGGCTTGTTTGGATATAAATCTTACAGTACATTGCGGCCTACAATGCTACAAATAAATGTCATCGCTCCCCTACTCTCCTTCGACCAGCCGCACCCCAAGACCAACGTAACGTCAAACCATTTGTAAGAAATGCCTTTGTTGACATAAAGAACGTAATACAACCACTAGCATGCAACCACTTTATTTCTGTTTGTGCGCCCCCATGTATCACGTCAATGGAAGGCATAAAGGAATTGGAGTAATTTACTTCTCACGGCCAGTTTCAGAGGGTAGGTAGCTACCAAATATAACGCTTCGTAAAAGTCGCGGAATTACAGCGGATGATATTAGGGTGAAGAAGTGAAGACCTTTAATAAGCTATTTCATGAAATTCAAAAAGCGTACCAAATGTACCTGGCATTACAAATGAATAGACACGTGTACAGGTTTTTAGGTTTTTTATTCTTCACACCCATTAAATTAAAAACTCCGAAATCAATAGCCATTAAATATCCTGAAGCTGTTGTGAAGTCATAAAGAATTAATAAAACTTTCGCGTTCGATAAAAATTCTAAGTTTGAAACTACTGGTGCGGAAAATAAACTATCTACATATATCTAAGTGGAAACAGTCGCCGTACAGTACACGTGGCAAGATGACGCACAAGACAAGGAACTGGAAGAAAGAGGCATACACCTATAAAACGAATGAAACTAAAGGTATTATACAGTAGGTTACATAAAAAGTGGTCTTCGTTACTTCTAAAATTTATTGATGCATATCATAGAATATAACCTTGAAACATTTCTGACAAAATATCTATGTAATAACACAAAAAGTCCTACATCCACTCCAAAATAACAAAACCTAAATACCACTATCAACTATTACCAAAGTATCTCCTATCAAAACCAGCTAACAAATAAAACAGCATTTTTCACGGTACAAAGCAAAATCAAAAATTTTATCGACGGCGACCGTAACGCGACCTTTTCACGGCTTTTTGATTTATGTGTCTGTCGCTCGATAAAGTGTGGATAAAGGGTATCTTTAGTACACGGATGGAGCTTTATTTTAATGTTCAAACTTCTCTTCTTACACATTTGTTTTGTCAAGGACCAAGGGTCAAAAAATATCGTGTTAGATTAGGACGTGAAGCTTATGATTGTGACCGTGAGGATAACACAATGGTTTTATTAATTTGGAAAGAAGATAATTTTTTTTATTTATTAATAAGACAAAAATTCGAAACTGGTATCTTGACAGGATGGCTTATTAGAAAAGTTTTTGCACCATTTTCAATAATTGTATCTTAAATAAAGGATTGTAAATTTTATTAGGTACTTACGTATCGTGTGGTAGTCGTAGAAATAAATTTGAAAAATCGTTATTTATAAGCAATTGTCTATAATTAAGCTGAACGTGATAATTTATTTTATTTCTACGAATTGCTTAATTATATCACCGGGTAACTACGGTACGCAAGAAAATAAAAACAACGAGTGACGAGACAATAAAGAAATCCGTTAATTTAGCGTTTATAATCCAACAGCCAAGTTATAAAACCTTAATAAAACTAAAACTTATTTATAAAAAACCTCAAAAGAGCAACAAAACAAAATTAATTTAATAATTTTAATCTCGTAAATAGAATATAAGTAATACATGCCAGGAACAATTATAAAATTGGAAGTTTATGTCGTTATGGAAGCAATTATGGCGACCTCTGCCCGCAGTCTGCAATGGATTTATCATTGAATAGTGACTATAACAATAATTTGGTTGTGGCCAATGCAATTACGTTCCGTTTTACATTCCCCCGAAATCTCATTGGCGATGATTGCACCAATTGTCTAGATGCGGGCGCTGATGGCTTGTTGTCGATATGAATTGTAATAAAGTTATGAAAAATATATGGGTGATGTGATAATATTCACACCATCATTGGCCACATGTCGGTTGGAATTGTGTTTTTATTGTTCGGGTTGTGGATGAAAGATATAAATTGGACATAAATATGGTCTTTTTATGATGCAGACAGTATACACAGAGCTGTTTGTCATTATTTATGTCCTACTTAACATGATCTGCAAATTAGATGTCTCAAACCAAGTATAAGTAAGAAAGTATCTACTTTCTTATTATGTATTTAGAGGTAGGTACGTATTTATGAAAGTAAGGCAGATTCCTTTCAAAATTATTTTTTAAGCTTTTGTGTAAGCAAATCTAGACTACGAGGTTATTGATAAGATAAGAGAAGTGTGTCAAGATCGCAGCAAATGGAATACCATAGTCTCTGCTTACCCCAATGGGATATAGGTGTGATTTTATGTATGTATAATAAGATAAAAAAAACATCTTCTTGCCTTTATCTCATTCTAAATGGGGTCGGGTAGGATAATATAAGAAATAGCACTGCAAATTGTTATTTTTTCGGATTCGACAATTTAGTGTACCTAGTTTTTAAAAGTTGCTAGTCATTACGAGGAAAGAAGTCGTTTAGAATATTTTAATAACTAAAAACATTGTTTTTTGTAACAGTTTTTCCACAGAATATAATCTCTTTAACCACCTAGACACGATTGAAAAAACATAATTCGAAAATAATTGAAATATTCCCGTGTCCTAATGGATTAATGCTAAAAATGCCTCATCGGCTTATCAAATGACGGGGGTCGTCTTCAAATGAAATGTCTCGTCCTAATGCCCATTTTTATATAACCACTCTCTCTTTCATGACTATTGAGGTCAACAAGGAAGAAAGGGATAGAAAACAATTTGAAGAAAAACATAATGTAGGGTTAGAAGCGGTTCTCGTGTCACCCCAAAGCAGGTAGATCAATAAAAATGGCTGTTTCATTAGCTTTGTGTCAGACAGCACTTATAAAGACATTAAAAAACCTCGATTTTGGGCGCCCGTTAATATGTAACTTCGGGCCATGAATTTGTCCCAAACATTTTATCTACAGTTTTTTCGTCTTTATCTACGACATGATATGCTTGTTAGATTGCACTACTGAACAGTATTTCTGTTGTATCTTCAACAGAATCGCCGCTGTGATTGCTATGAGGGTCCCTATCTTGTCAATTAAAATTTATAGATATGGGAAGAATCCCATACAAATTTTATATCGGTAGTTGCGTAATCGACTTGAGGGGCTGGCATTAGATACTCTGCATACTGTCTCTAATGAGACGCTGTAAGACATAAAGCCCCGTTAAGTAATGGGACTGCAGAGGCACAATAAATATCATCGAACAAAACGCGATGGAGGAAGCAGTATGTTGCATGGATAAACGACTTGCCGCGCTCTCATAAACATAGGAAGCTTGCAGTTCTCAAGGTACGAAATTTACTAGAGATTGGAGAAAGATTGTAGAACAGAACAAACATTTCAAAACTAATTAAATGATGTATTAGATACGTCACAAAAACATCACTTAAATTGAACCTGATTATTGATATCAAAATGGGTTACAATGTATGGATGAAAAAAAAACAATGATTTCGTTAATGAGAGAAAGTCGATTTCTGATGTTATTTTTTTGACATTGATCCTTGTAAGCAACAGGGGCGAATAAAATTATTTTGTATAATTAAAATCGACATTATATTTTATAACAAAACAAATGTACCTAACAATTATTTTGCAGCAAAATATAACAAAGCCACATTAGCAATTTACCCAAACGGTATGGTTAACATACATTACCAAATAAAGTGATAGCTTTATAAGTAATACCAACCACAACAGATACCTAATTAATATTCAAATCGATATCCTATACTTTGCACATAATTCACTTTACGGATTTAAATAAATTATGGCCATTTCATACTTGATATTGATATCCTAATAAATTCACATACTACCAAAATAATTTACTTACTTGTAATTTTGGAATGATAATTGATAGTGTTTTTGTTTATAAATTGCATTAGCTTTTATAAAATTATCTGCTGTCAATTTTGAAACTAAATTTTTTACTAATTTGAATGGTAGTTTTTAATTATTGTGTTCGAGGGCAAACCAATAAAATATAGTTATGTTTCCTGTTAATCATACAATTTAACTTGATAGAAATACAATTAATATTATTATGACGTTGCATCACAGACTTTATGGTATATAATATTATGTATACCCACTCCTCGTCAGTTTTATTTAAGTCCCATGTATTAGGGGGCGAGCATTTTGCCATTAACCGGGCACAAATCCGGGAAACCACGCGATTTCAATTTAGGTATATACGATCTAAATATATATAACCTCCTAAGACCAAATGTTCTTTATAAATCCAAACCCCATTGTTTAACTATTGTGTCTGGAAATCTCGGTCTTAAGAGGATAAATTCAAACTCATAATATTCAAATTCGGGTGAAGACCTCAACGGTTGCAGAGGCGAAGATGGGAGCCATCGGTACGGCAATGCAGGACGGAAAGGGCAATTCACAGGGACTGGAAGCTGGAACCTGACAGAAGGCAGCAGTAACTATCAGTACTATTCAGAGACAGAGGACAGAAGTCGTAGTATGGCTTTGTAATAGACTACTCTGGGCGCCATCCTACTTGCGTCAGACAGAGTACTGCGGGGCGGAAGGCAAGAGGGAAACCACTGCTTTATTTTTCCCTAAAGGGTAGCATAGAAAATGCTGCACCGACAAGAGCGTGGCTCTTAAATTGATGATGATGATGATATTCAAATTCAATTAATTGCGAAGGAGATTGGCCGTCGGTTACGAGAGAGGCGATGTGATGCTCGCGCCGGATCATACCTCATGAAAAAGTTACCCATCGCCACTCACCGTGGCAACTCGGTGAGTGTCATGGGGACTTTTCTTTTATAATGTTTGAATAAATAGGAATCCCTGCTACAATGTTTAACATAAGTTTGTTATGTTTTTGTTATTATTTTGTTTATACTACAACTGTTTGTTGTGTAGATATATAATTTTACACAATCTATTTACGATGCCATACAAAAATCTGTAATTTTCGTTAAAAAAAATCAAAAAACAAAAACGTGAAAAATTTATTTAAAAAAAATAATAAACAGCATTCATTCCAATCTAATAAAAGGGATATGAAAAAGTAACGTATACCACTTTTACTGTTTATTTATTATAAACCCTTGAAAATATATACTAGACACAAAGCACAAAGGTTTTTATACTGAAATGAGTCTTTTTCAAGTAGAATTAAAATTACATGTTTCAAAGGGTTCACACAGCCTTCAAGAATTACAAAGTAAATTATTTGGAATCTTCATATCCTTTATTGTGAATTTTACTAACGCCTTTTAGATCTTTGGTATAACGAGTTCTTAAACAAGAACAAAAAGCGTGTCGTTTACTAATAAAGTTCTATTTACAAGTTTGAGTAACAAAATGCAAAAGATATTTTTTTTTAATTCGACTTGAAAGAGCTTTAAAAAAATTCTTTGAACTGTAATTGATGAAGATTTTTAATAAAAACTTAAAAGAAAAGTATTCATCGTAATATTATGTTTTTTTGAAAGTTAAAAAGGAATTTTTAATTTTAAATTCTTTTGAAATAAAATTATACACGAATATAATTAGAAGATAGTTTTACAATTAGATTCATCGCGGCAATTTTTACTTGGAAAATTTTAATGTAGGTATAACTTACGAAAATTCAAGGACTAAAAACCGTATGTTGAGCACACTTTTTTAAACATAGTAAATTAATTTATTACGTCCTTGAAGACGCTTCGACCTCATATAAATATCCAAGTTTTATAAATAAACTTTAAAAATATATATAAGCTTTATCTTAACTTTAATGGAAGAGATATTTAATTAAATTAAAAAATGCAGAAGCAAATAGGTTATCAGTACAGTTTGCGGCAAATTTTCTTATCTTAAATAAATACGCATGTCGAAGCAATATAAAGAAACATTTTATATTAATGTTAAATGTTAGAGAAGGACTTAGCTTAAGATTTTTTTAAGAATAATATACAAACTTATCTCTTAACAAGTATACAGTAGGTACATTACTACGTTTCCAAAAATCGTACCTGAAATAGACTGTCTGATTCGGACTTGGAACGTTTACTTACTTAACAGACTTTTTCAGGAAAAGTTGTCAACTAGCAATCGTATTAACTGTCATATTTGTCATAATATAGCTTCGTAGACATAATAATGAAATTTTGTTTCATTCTTCCTAAACTAAAATAAGTTTTACCGGAAATTGATACTGCTTTGCTTTAAGATACGTATAAGCAAGCTCAGAAAATCAAACCGGATTTGTTATAACTGTTACTCACCCATCCCCCAGTCATAAAAACAAAGACAAATCTGTCTCCAATTAGCCGCTGTTCTTATAAGAACACCCTTGGTCGCTTCGACACTTTTTTTCCTTGGCCGTCTGCCATCGCCACCCACATTTCATTACCGAGCCAGACCTCACAGTATTATTTTATATACTTATTCGCCGAGATATCCAGTGTAATAAATCAAGTAGGATATCATGTAATGGACACCAGGCCAGAATCGTCCCCGAAGAGACATAAATTCGGTTTTGTACGTTTTTTTACTAAATCATTTTGTTGTGGAAACCTGAGGCCGTATCGATGAGTAATGGGGTTTTATATGGATATGCATACGCGCTTGTAATCTCTGATAGGGTAGGCAGAGTTACAAATTACCTGAAGACACACCTGATGCTGTATTTGTCATTTTTACTGATGTAGTGACATGGCTGGATAAGTTGCATCAACCACATCGCCTATAACTAATGCAATTTAATTATGTTGTCTGTGTGTAACTTTTGTATATAAATTTAGAATAGCTAATGAATTTATGTCCATCATGTTAGATGAGAAGTAGGGCTTTAAGTGCATAGCTATACATAATATTGTCACAGAAACAGCAAACCTACCTAAGAGCCAAAAGTCCGTTTCGAAAAAAAGCCTTTTATAGTATTGTTTTTTATCATATTTGACCTATTTATCCAATATAGAGGAAGTCAACGTAAGATAAAATTGTTTTTTATTTCATTTTCTATGCTGTACATATTATCATGGATTTTAAGATAGGTATTATGGCGCTTACGTAATTTTGCCTTCCAAGACGACGACGAAGACTAATTATATCGGCGTTGTATTTTTTTTTAAAACAGTTATTGTTGTTGCCTACTGATATAACTTTCGAAGTCGTTACAATCAATTATGTCAGGGACATTTGACGGCTCCATAATAACCCTGACACCAGGGTTGATGAGACTGCTAACCCACTTCAAAACCTACACGAGAGAAAAATGGTTGCTCTTTAATTTAGTTCTGATAAGATGCATAGATAGAAATACTGCTAAAATAAATAAGAATCACCTACGTTTACTTTTGGTCCTTTACCATAGAATGCCGATATTATATACCCTTCTCTATCATTAGTGGTGGATACCCGACTCAGTATCGATGACTAACGACCTTTTAATAAGAGGGATACGAGTTTACACGTATGTTCGTATTTTGAACAATGCCATTATTGAATTCCAACTGTTTTTAACGGCCAATCATCAGAATTTAAAAATAAGTAGTAGCGGGGTGAAATATCCGTTTGGGTATTTTTAATTTCGTCACAACATACAATGAGAAGTAGCCAAAATGAGAAGTAGCCTCAACTTTGTGGGGATATACTCAATCAACCAGTTTAATATAAACACCCTTAGCATACAGTATTTTGTCATCTCTTAGTCACATGTACCTAAAACTCAAAGATTACAAATCGTCACCTCCTCTAATGTTATACTGGTTTCCACATATTCCGCTTACCTAACCTGAAGATTTTACAAGTCCAGTTTGTACAGGAGCAACTGCCTATCCTTTTAATCCGAAGGGTAAACCAGCCAATTACATGTTAGGTCACACATTTCGGGTACCCTCACGATATTTTCTAATACAAATATAAAATCGAAATATACTTGAAAATACATTGTTTTAAGGTTACCATATTTAAAACACATAATAACGGGTTCTTACCGCGTTTAAAATGGGGATATGAGACTCCCGAAAAAATAATAAAAAAGTAATAATTAATTGAAATTATGGATCTACCTACTCCACTCCAATCTCATCCTCATCAGTCATCCCGTGATCATGGCACTTGCAACAGTGTCGAAATATTGGGAGTCTCATATCCCTATTTTAAACGCGGTAAGAATCCGTTAATATGTGTTTTAATTACTCGAAAATAGATTTAGGCCTGTATTGGATTTGAACCTGCGACACAGTGAAAGTCAAGCGTTGTTTAAACTAGAGTACCACGGCCCACTACACATTACAAATCATTAACGTACAATTTATGAGCACCTACAAGTCTTTCATGCTCATTTTGCTTTGCTTCGATCGTACCAAAGCCAAGTTAGTCAGCAATTATTTTCTTATTCTTTTTAATCACAACACCATCTTTAATGACAGCATCATCAGTATACTGCGAAGAAGCAAAAAAGTGTGACATGATTCGTGTAATTTACTTAGCTGATTTCTATATAATGATGGCTTCGGACGGATGTGACGTTCTACATCGCTAATACACCATATGTTTTACAGCTTAATGTCAACTGCTAATTTGGGCTTGATAAATAGGTCGTCACATTATAGACTGCCTGATACAACCGTATCATTACTTGAGAACTCTTTCCGTTTGGATTTCGCAAGACCAAACAAGCCGTGTCTGCTTTGAATCACATTGTTACACAAGTAGTTATTTTTATGCGTATTTTATGGCACGGACACTTGCAACTAAATATTCTTCTATCATGTGGGTTGTGAGGTGGATTACCAACCTCATCAACCGTGGTGTCAGGGTTACTATTGAGCCACCAATGACCCATGACATGACTCATGTAACGACTACGTACTTACATCAGTAAGTAATAACCGGGTCCAACTGTTTAACGTGCCTTCCGAAGCAGGGATCGTCTTACCTTCGGACAATTAGGTGATCAGCCTGTAATGTCCTAACCAAACTAGTCCCCACCGGGATTCGAACGCAGGACCTCCGGATCGTGAACCCAACGCTCAAGCACTGGACCACGAAGGCCGCTATATAAATATACTAAATATTGGTATGGTAGGTATATTGATTAGAACAGGGTTAGTTTTTTTTTTTTTTGACGTGACTTATTGTGGAATTGCCGCATATGACATTCTGTACTTGGCTAGAAAGTACTGTTATTGTATGAATAACGTTCTATTGACAAATTAGTTTACATACCCTTGAACGTTTACAACGGGGCTGAGAATAGTTTGCCTAGATTTATTTTGAGTATAGAGTATATAATTACTCCACTACGCTGCTCCACTGAATTTGGAGGGCTTTGGGCATTTGCCCACAATAGTCCGGTAGTTAAGGCGTATAAACAATACAAAAACAGTAAGTACGCTTGTGTGTATAAATATTTAAACATAATAGTATAACTGGTAGGATTTCTAATGTGGTTATTCACGCCTGCACCATATGTTTACTGTCAGAGGGCTTCAATTGATTGACGTGCTGTCTGGTACGAGTCTCAAGTAGTCCACTATATTACCATGGTTATTACACGCGTTCCTTCATTATGACTCATAAAAATAATTACTACTTACAAAACTACTGAGCTATCTTCATGTTCAAAATAAAATGTGTTTTAAGAGCGTTTTTGATGAGTCTTGCAAAGAGATGGATTGTCAGTCAACTTACATACAATCGATTATATGCATAAGTTCATACAATACAAATACACTTTATTGCACTAAAATAAAAAGAAATCATCAATAAATGATAAAATAAATTATAAATTATTATTATTCATGTGATTTGATAAATTAGAATCGAATCGTTATTTATAATTGGAGTAAACACAATTACAGCTGACTGAATTCTAATTCTTCAAATGAAATTGTAATCTCCTAGTTAATTTCTATGATATTAACAGATGAATTCTGGCGTTGCAATTATTTAAGTGGAAAAAAAATATTGTATGTGGCGTGATTAAAATTGTGTTTTGAACTGTACAAGCAAATGACAGACGCGATGTCAAGGCACTCGCCGTAAAGAGACTCGCCGTAGCGGGAATCGCCGTTCGTGGAGTCGCTGTCAACGCCATAATTCGAACAGAATAGCAGCTTGGAGTATTATTAGGTTTTTTTTCAGTCTTTATTGTGCATTCAACGCAGCCCATGTTATTTTAAGACGGTTAGTACCTACCTTCTCATGAGTGAATAAAATATCAGGTACCCCTAGCACTATCCCGTTTTTCACAGTCCACTTACCTATCCTGAAGATCTGACAGGTCCGGTTTTTTACAGAAGCGACTGCCTGTCTGACCTTCCAACCCGCGAAAGGAAAACCAGCCCAATACAGGTTAGGTCACATACCTCCAAAAATGCATTTCTTAGGAATGTGGGTTTCCTCACGATGTTTTCCTTCACCGCTGAGCACGTGATAATCATTTATGATACAAACACGATTCGAAAATAATTTGACAATCATTGGTTTAGGCCTGTGCTGGATTCGAACCTGCGACCTTAAAGTGAGAGTCAAGTATTCTACCAACTGGACTACCACGTATCATGTGTGAATAAAATATAAAATAACAAAATACTCGTATTGTAAGAGAAGATTGTATACTTATAAAAGATTAAGGTAGGAATCTTAGAACCGACCGAAACAATTCGTCTTCTTTTTCCGAATGACCGATCTCTTGTGCTACCAAGCCCTTGGTCCGTGTGATGACTACGGTTACGAGTACTAATAACACATTGATACCATGTCACACTAACTTTTTTGACAAATCAAACCGTAAGTCTCATTAAATGTCAAACATGATAGTACGACAGGGTTCTAAGGTAGGTACATGATATTTTTCATGACTGTACGGTCACGAGCATTAATATGTATACACTTTGGTACCATGTCACACTAACTTTTTTGACAAATTGAACTGTAAGTCTCACTAAATGTCAAATATGTTAGTGCGACAGAGTCCTAAAGTGGGTACATTATATTGCTCATGACTGTACATACTTAAGTTTTGTTTTGTTTTTAAATGTTCTTTATTTCATCATAAGTACAACTTAATATTATAACATGACACTGTTAGCAAAAATCTTAAATAATTAACAAAGTTTATCAGGCTAATAACACTTATTAAAACGTATACTATGAATGTCATCAATACATTTACGATGTTGTGGTTTCAAACTTTAAGGAAGACAAATGAAGGGATTTGCTAACATAAACATTTCAGATAATGTTTATACATACTAGTGAACAATATACTTAAGGAAAGTAGCTAGGACCGACGGAGAGTGCCTATAGACGTATGTAAGACTACTATTATGTTACTGACTGTGCCCATCTACTTACATTGTTCTGCAATGCTTCTTAAACACATATCCCTGTGGGATACAAGAAACATGGCGCCTTACATCTCATGAAATTTTAATACCATTCAACTAACCAATGAATTTTCAAGTGGGGCAGCTGTTAGAATACTTTAAGAAAATGACCACTTAACATGAGATGGTCCGATTTTTTTCACATTCGCAATTCCAACCTGTCAATCAGAATCATTCATTTGTATAATCCAATCGTTTAGGTTCGGGCACCGTTTCTACTACTCTATGGTTACGAGCAATTCTGTATAAAGGCGGTCACTTACCAAGAGCATTTTGTAATGTACTTGTAAACGCTGACATTTAGGCTTTCACAGATACAAAAATCGCCTATAAAGCCATAAATCTTCAAATTGAAGTACGAGAGAATATCAGCTTCAGTCCGATCGCACTTTGACGCACTTTCGTACGAATTCATCTTAGTCATCGTTCGAACACGCAGGGACAAACCAAGAGACGTGACGCGAGTGGGTCGAATTAGACAAGTATTCGCACGTTTATGTAAAATGTAACTTTATCAGCAGCGTTACACGAGCATGCTCTCTGTAAGCGACCCACCTTATATTAGCAGTCAACGAGCACAATAGGCCGTACTTCGGTCGAACACGCTGGGTGGTCGCATGCACCTTGCACAACGGCCTACTCATAACGATAGCCCCGCTTATCCTACAATGCGGTGCTAATTCACCAATAACAACGTACTTCTGTTCTGACTTCATTATCAATGGCGAGGATAGTGATTCTGCATTGCCGCGTCGGGTGGCTAAAGATAAAGGTGCAAATATAAATATACAACGCGGAATTGCTGTGGAGCTAATATTTTGCAACGTTAAGATTTCCTATGATAACGTTCTTATTTTAGCAACGTAGTATAGTGTCGCCAGACTACACCTGAAATTGCTGTACTCATGATTGACTTTACTGCAAGGTAACACGGTCCAAGATCCTCTAACTGCAAATAAAATCTTGTTCAGTCTAAAATTGGATGCCGGAGCGATGCGTTATAATAATAACTTTTGGTTTAAACTGGCGACTCCGGTATGGTCTAGTGGCTAGGATACCTGGCTCTCACCCAGGAGGCTCGGGTTCGATTCCCGGTACCGGAAGCAATCTTTTTGCTTCAGTTTTTGTAAATGTAAACCTTTCCGCCAGCATACAAAAGGCCTGGCGCATGGCGGGTCGATTGTTTCTTACGATAAATCGCTACACACTTTTTTAACGCATTTTTACACGGACTAGGAAGAGGCTATCGCTCATCTTTCTAAACAATAAGTAAGAATAATAGAAAGTGTGCAACAGAAGCGATAAGACGCGAGAATTTGAATTTTTTGCCACGTTGTGAAAGCATTGTTCGTTACAAGTATGCAACTGACGCCATTCGGTGTAAAATAAAATTTACAGAGAATAGTGTTGCTCATTTTCCCATCACTAATCTTGGGTTTAACATGTGCTAAATTATCTTAGCAGGAAGTATTAAGGATAAGAGCAGTATTGTCCGAAGGGAGACCATTAGCACGCTTGCTCACGGCGTCACTTAAGATGCGTCTGGTCTAAAATGTAACTAGTTTTTGTAAGTTTCTGTCTTCCGTTCTGGCGCCAGATCTATTCCGGCCATCAATAAAATATTCAAACAGTGTCTCTCGTAAATTTCGTCAGGCACCCGAATGCATTATGCTAATGCGCCGATTTCCTGTTAACGTTTAGGAGACAGAGCCGAATTCTTCGCGTGTCGATTGACTATTGTCTCAACATCGCGCTTTTTTAGAATTTTTTCTCAGAAGATACAGCTCACAAAACAAAACGAGCGTAAAATTTACATCAAAAATTTATCGCCTCACGATTAGAAACGGAATATTTTTCGCTCTCATGTCAAATTATAATTTAGATCGGTCCCTATTTTTATGGAGACATTATTAATATAAGGACTTTAAGAATGTCCGCGCGATCGGATAGATGATTTAAGGATATTAAAAATTCTAATACCGTGAGCTTATTCCGAGGATTTCCTTTAATCTCTGATTAGTCATTAATAGGTTTTCGATATTAAATATCTGTCCAGCCAAAACATATTGTGAATGTTTTATTATCGACGTTATTTATGAGTTTTTGCTACGTTCTTTGTAATCTTGCCTACCGTGGAAACTCATTATGATATTATAATTAGTTTGCATATTTAAACCTTAGCTTGTTAATATTTATCAACCTAGATATATATTTTTGCAATAATCCCATTATTCGTTCCAAAATTTTCTTCAAGGAGAATAATTGTCTGTTATGTTAAACAAAAGTCAACGTTTACAACAAAAAAACAATAAAATGTGTTAAATAAACCCGTTACGTGACGAGTGTTCATTAAATAAATTTCTTATTAGTCAAGAAAAGTTCAAGAGCCAGTTCACATAGTACGTGTCGACTCTGAATGTCACAGTAAAAACAAATATTATACCTATATGTAGCAGGGTGAACTGTTATTTATTATTCTGACTAAGTAAACCAGATCACACGCTAGAGAGCGCGTTACCAGGTAAATCTTTATCATTTTCTGCACGCATTTCCTCCTAGACCTGTTACTCCGTAATTATAGAGATATTTCAACATACCTGATGTTTATATTGCGCCTTTATTAAGACGATTTCCCGTTTTCGTGTTCCGCTACCAGATTCTATCATTCTCTAATTGACATTTGTAACAAGTGCTCTGTAAAATCTTCAAAATAAATAAATTGATGAAATTTATAAATATAACAGAACAGATATTTATTTATAGAAGTATTAGTTTGTAACAGTTGCAATAGATTAATCTTTCAAGAGCCGGAAAAAGGAACAAAAGCATTTGACTTTTTGTTCGAAATTTAACTAATATGCGAGAAAAATCGCGCGTCAATGTCGTGTCGCGCGCACCATGCATTCTATTCATCACACGAAGGCTTTTCGGAAACTGAACAAAAGCTTGACGCTAAACATTCCCATTATTACTTCCATAATAGACAAAGCAACTTTGTTCTAAACAAAAGAAACGAATAAAAGGTTGTCGCCATTAATTCTTATACTTTTGACACTCGTAACGGTGTATCTTTTGTATGCTAAAGTGAGAAACTTAACCCCGTGGAGGCGAAAAATTAGCGCTCAGCATGCGAGCCGGTAAGACCTAACGAATGGTACAAAAAATGTGTTATATCGATCACGCGTTTCCCTTTCTTCACACATTTTTTCATAAAATCGAACGTTTAAGACCAAATTAGTAACGCCGCAATGTCACCTGAGCCGAAAAAGAGACCGCACAGGGAACAAAGATGCATATTTTGGTACCGGTGAGCAACAATTCACTACTTATAATAAAATATTGTCGTTGGACCCCACGGGAACGTGTGAGACCCACCAAGTAAGGTTTTTTATGTCGTGCCTCACTTTATAATTGTGAGATACGATGTTCTTGTAATTATTTACGACCTTTTGAGGGCATGTATTACATGAGGAGTGGATTTGTTGCTTTTTTACAGAGATTAATAAGCGGGGATCGGGGAACACGTATTTTAATAAATATTGTTAACGAAAATGTGAAGACGAAGAATGTTTCTTTTAAATGTTGTGGGAGACATTTTAAATGCATAGCTCGTGCGAACGTTAAGTTAGCTAGGTACTTGTGAATACCACCTAGCGGTGACCTAATGGGTCCTGAGGTTTACGAGGTGCCGCTCTTGGACACGCTACCGACCTTACTAACAGAACTCGTAAGTCTCCAAGCCCTACCGACGTGAATGTGCTCTTCGCACGTAATCTTTTACCAGTACGATTTGCTTGAACTATAAAAAACCTTCTAGAACCAACTAAGAAGTTACCATTGAGAAAAATATTACTTGTTCAAGAACATAAAGTAAGTCGGGAATCATATCCCGGGCGCGCTGTAATGGATCCTAGAGTTTACGACGTGCTAAAGTCTCTAGATGTGGATGGAGTAATGTTCATAACACTCAACTGTGTTAGAGCCCGAATGAGTTTCAGAACAGTTGACACGTTCGCGCTCTCACCTCGGGTTAGACACCTTCCAAATTTTGGTACCCAGTTTCACTCTGTTGTTTGAAAACAAAGTTTTGAGAAGTTCTAAGTCTGCAACATTTCAGCGGTTACCAATTATGTGATTTAGAAACTCAATTTACGCCAGTGTTGAATCATCTTTGCTAAATTTTGAAAGGGGGAATAATTGAAGTTAGGGACTTGCCTCGTTTCTGCGTCCCGCTGGGTGTCGTTGCCGATAGCGCGGCGCACGGCAGTACAAGACACACACAGAGCCGGCACAAAGCGTAGAAAACGCTTAACGCACACATTCTGGAGATCAAAGAACGCGCAATCTGTGTGAAAAAAATAACGTTTTGGTCCCAAAAGGGCGGACCCGTTTACGCGACCCAATTCACGCGAACGATTCGGACGTCGAAGAAATTGAATTGAAGTCAGCCTGAACAACAAATTCAAACGCGTATCGAATTGTTTTACGTTTGACGAATTCGCTTTTGGAAAATTTAAAATTCGTACAATAGGCTATAATGATGCAGGTCCACTTCTTTGTCAGTATCAGAATGTTGTAGCGCATAAAGAATTCAAGCTATGGTCTTTAATGGAGGAGATTCGCTTTTGGAAATGTCGTTGTTAGCGATCGTGTGGCGATATCGCAAATAAAATCGTCGGCATTGTTTTTACTTAATCCATGTCAGTGAATTCCCTGCGTATCGATGTAAATTTCGGTGTTCGGATTTCAAATTATGCCAAAGACTCCTTATACAGGTTTTCAAATACTTTGTTTTTCTTATTCATCGACAGAATTTGTTCATTTTGTTGCCAGTGAGATTCCTTAAAACCCACTCGCGTACAATGAAGATGTAGTTTCTTCAACTACATTAATCATATAAAAGAGAAAATTGCGTTCAAGATCAACGTTTACTTCCAACGATGTTATCTAGCAAAGCTTCCAGCCACCATTTGTTAGTGTCTTGTTAAGAAAATCACATCTGCTGAACTTTATTAGTTTGCCTTTTGACAAAGGCCAAGTTGATGGAGGCGCGTATCAAATCGCGCGATTCAGCGCGCTCCTTAGCGCAGCTGGTTCGGGCGAAACGAATCATTTTATTTATTGTTCAGATCTTATGCGTTATTTATGAAAATCCGAAGTAATTTGCCACGGTACCCGTACCTACCAAGCGGTTTCTCTGAAAGTATGTCACCTTGACTAGAATTAGTTACGCGTTCCCAGCTGATGCATGCCCTTCGATGATGATTTTGAATTGTAGGCCTCTGCCTTTTACATTTCCGCGATCGATCAAATCATTCCGCTAATGATACGCTAGCGTCTAAAGGTCTGTGGTTTTTGTAATTATGCGATAATGCGATGCTTATCTTTGCTCCGCGGTACAGTGGTTGCGATTGCGTGCACAAAGCTGAATATTAGGCATGTGTTGTCGATAATTAAGTAATTTGTTGAAAAATACACAACATTAAGTGAAAGCCGCAGTATGAGTGCATGAGTGCACGATGCGCGGAGCTCTCGTCAGCCACCTTATTACGGCGGGCTCTCGGCCCGTTATATCCCGCGCAAGCCGAAGCCAAAGTTTTTTGCCGCACGGTAGCTGCACCGATTTGATTGCTCCGCTTTTTGCTCTCCTTTTCAAATAAACCAAAGTAATTGTTTGTTTTAAGTCCCGTAGATTGCGTCCGCAGCACGGATTTGTTACAGACATTTTCTGTGTTAGAAAATAGAGTCTTTAAAACGCTTGAGTGATTCGGACATTCGGACGCTCCTAATCTCCTTTTGGAAGGCTTTACCGAGCAATGAATTCTCGTTCCCCTCGCGAGAGTATTTCATTTCATTCTAATAGCAGTGTTTTGATTTCAAATATGAAATTAATTCTGAATTACTCAGGAGCGTCTGCTTTTTGCTCCGGAGCAGGTAACAGGAAACGGGTTGTCTGACGTTAATCCCACAGAAAATGTGTGTGTGCGTGTCGTGTTGTGTAATCATAGCTTTTAGCCCGTACGTGTTGTGTCGACGTCGCATGCTTTTTATTAAACCAAGTCTTTGTACTTGGTACCGGGGATTATCAACTATCGCGCGACTAATCTCATCGTAATCCATCTCTCTTCCACTTGCAATGCGTGAAAAGGACGATTAGTCATTTTATGTTAGGGTATAACTTAGAATCGATGGTGATACAAAGTACGGGAAACCGGCTCGACACAGGTTGCTCGCCCCGGAGTCGTTCATCCGTTCGTGGCAATGTTCAGAATGGGCCTCTATGATTTAGTTACCTCGAGGCTTGGAACTAGGATGAGTTTCTCAGGCTACTGGCGACTGGTTTATTTCCGACATAACTATATAAGGTGTTCGTATTTCCACCTCATATTTTCTACTGGACGCGCAGAGAATATGAACGATTTATTTCATTGAAACGGGAGTCTGTGTTAGAGTGTGAGTTTGAAATGAAAATGTAATTTAGATACCTATGTTTTGTGTGTTTCTACACGCGAGGACTTTATTTATTTGTTACATGGAACTAAAGTCTCAAAAATAGCAACAAAAAGACAGCTACATGTCATTGGCTAATGGAATATTTTATACAAGGTAATATTTGAAGCTAGGATTTGGTTTGTAGAAAACAGAACGTGTGAATAATCCTCAAAAAGCGCAGGTGATTTTAATGTGGGATGAAGTTAGTATCTGTTTCCACATCAATGATGGGATAAGCCTGTGTGGAGCTGCGGGTCTGACTGAAGGCTGTCAGAGGGCGATTACAGTGAGTCGTGGGGAGGTTAACCTCGTGTCCTCTTATGGGCCTTGCACGTTATCGGCCGCAACATTAGGTTTAGGTTACGTTGAATGCGTGTGGAATTTCCCTTAGAATTTGTGGTTATTGTTCAATAAATTTCATTATACTCGCTTAACTGACTTGAGTTGTTGTATTGATCGGCAAATATACCATACTGATAAATTACCTAATATACATACAAACCAGTTATATTATGAATGGATTTTATTTACGTAAAACTACTTACCTGTGTATTTTATTGTGCTTGTATGTACTGCTGTTGATTCATTATAATAAAGAAATAAACTAGTCACAAAAGTAATGTCAAACAGCGCATGCGTCACCCTTGAATTCTTGAACACGTAGGATATTATAAACTTATACCTAGTCACTTTTATTGTCAAAACTAAAAAATATTTTCTCTATGTAAAAATACTAAAAAACCTCAGCCTTACTATAGTTTACGTATAGTGGATGGCCAAATCAACCTTAATAATAATGGAAACGGTACTTAATTATTATTAGCTTGTTCCCATGATATTACACGAGCAGGTAAAAGAAAGTCGCAATAATAATATTAGTTTAGATGTAACAAAAAACCAAATTATTTTCAAATTGGCTCGAAGTATGTTTGCTCTATAATTAAAGTAATGATCTTAATTTTCGGTCAGTTCCAATAAATCCACGATTTTACCTGCTTTTCGGCGTGATTTGCTAATGATCCGACGATGTTTTAACGAAATCTTCTTAGGGTTCCGTAATTCTAAGCCCGAGGGGTCTAACAGATAGCTATTAGTCCTGTCTGTCTGTCAATCTATCTAACCATTCGTTATTTCAATAATCAATGAATTCTCAAAACTCACAATTGCGTGTAAGATAGGCCGATTTCAATGATAATTAAGTGATCATTCAAATTTTAACTCAAGATAATTCTTAAATATATTCTATCCTTTATTGTTGAAAATAATTGATATATTTCTAAGAAAGGATTTATTGAAGGCACTTCTGACAAATCACTGAATACCAAAGAAACCTACGAAATTTCAAACTCTCAAATACAAGGAAGGGAAACATAAATATAAAATTACCAATTTCTTATTGAAATCCTATGAATAATAAAATAAAAATAAATGCTTGTTTCATTTCAACTAAATATCGTATATATTGACCAGTCCACTCTCAATTATGAAATCTAAAAAACTCTCGCTAATTTGTACGGACTCCCTGTTCATTTCACCTAAGTGCACTTTACCATTTATACTTTTTAATCTTTAAGAAATGTTTAACCATCCTGGGGCTTGTTATTTTAACGATTAAGAACGAATTTCGTGTTTACTCGAGAGAAATGTGCAGATAAGGAGACTCAAGTCAAGCACATTATTTATATTAGTGTTATGTTAAATTCTCTAGTAAATATATTGAAGTGTCATAGTAATTAACGAGACGATGTCACTCAGCTGTTAGGTGATATTTTATAAATACCTCTCCCCGTGATTTATAAAAAAGGTGAGTCATGAGTTATCAAATCATCATCATCATCATCATCTCATTAACGTCCCCACTGCTGGGGCACGGGCCTTCCCTATGAATGGATAGGGAGATCGGGCCTTAAACCATCACGCGGGCCCAGTGCGGATTGATGGTTATTAAGGACTGCTTAACCAACGGCTTAACGTGCCTTCCGAAGCACGGAGGAGCCCGAGATGAAAACTTTTTTTTGTGGTCACCCATCCTTTGACCGGCCTTTGCAAAAACTGCTTAACTTCAACAATCGCAGACCGAGCGCGTTTACCGCTGCGCCACCGAGCTCCTCAAGTTGTCAAATAACGATTAAAATTTAATGTAAGAGGAACTAAATGAGACCCGTTCCCTTCCATCAGACATTTTACTAATATCTCGCCCTTGATTTGTAAAAGGGTAGACAGAGTCATAAGTTATCAAATAACAATATAACACGAATAAAACCCTTATACATACGTTCCACTGGATACTGGCCTTTCAATCAATTAACTGATGATTAGGCTGATCGCCTGATTGTCCAAATGTTAGATGATCCGTGGTTCGGAAGGCACGTTAAGCCGTTGGTCCCGGTTATTACTTACTTATGTAAGTACGTAGTCGTTACAGGAGACTATGGCGGTTCAATAATAACCCTGACACCAGTCAAAACCCACACGATAGAAGAAGAATCAGTTAACTGGGTTAAAAATCATTTATTCTAATTAAATCATAACAAATAATACAATTATAAGCAACAAACAAAGCAGGTATATAGTTTGAAATATTACGTTTATAAATTATAATATTAGCAACCGTTTTAAAAAGGGTTTATCCCGCTAACATTGGTATGACAAAGGTAGGATTAAGTCGACAAAATGGTTAAGTAAGCCCCTTCTTTTAACGTTTATACGACTGTTAATAAAACAGATGCGAATTGCAGCGATGCCCACAAGCTTTATGTAATAAAATAATAGAATGATTTGTTTAGGAATTACATTAAAAAAAATAATTCTTATAACAACATAAATATTTGTATTTCAATTTCTCTAGCCATAGAGGCAGCCAATCAGCTCGCGACACCAAACACTTCAGGACCCGTGGTCGACGATTTCCCTCAATCAGCGCTTATCGCTATCGACCCACTAGGGTCGATTAATTCTTTCAAATATTTTTCCTCCCAGACGACGCCCTGAGCCGAGGTTCGCGCCCCACTGGGCACCCTCAGGCCTGTTGTCTTAAACGTTGTATCGGGTGAGAGCCTCCAGCGCTCACCAATTATCCAGCCAAGTAGTTAATGCCATCTGCGGCAAATCTACAATAAGTCACGTCAAAAAAAAAGTATAGATCTTGTAAGTTTACCAATGTCACATACTTTGAAGAAATAGGCGTAAGTATTTATGTATTTTGTCCAATAGGTTCTTCTGATATTTGCGCAGTAATGACACTTTCTATTCTGGTTGTTACAATTAAGAATCTACTAATAATAAAGAGTTCTATATTTGATGTTTGCTCGCCTCATTCGATCGCTTTGACATAAGACAATTATATTATAATAAAAGTTGTATAGATCCAGCTTATAGTCATTGCGCATGCTTAGTATAAACATTGTAGTACATTATAGTAACGGCCTCCGTGGTCCAGTGGTTTGAGCGTTAGGCTCACGATCCGGAGGTCCCGGGTTCAAAACGCGGTGGGGACATATCACAAAAATCACTTTGTGATCCCTTATTTGGCTAGGACATCACAGGCTGATCACCTGATTGTCCGAAAGTAAGATGATCCGTGCTTCGGAAGGCACGTTAAGCCGTTGATCCTGGTTACTACTTATTGATGTAAGTTAATAGTCGTTACATGAGCCATGTCAGGAGCCCTTGGTGGCTCAATCGTAATCCTGACACCAGGGTTAATGGTTGGGAATCCACCGCACACCCTTACGATAGAAGAAGATAGTACATTTCAAGTTGTTTTTATCACTGGCCAAATAGTGTGTATAAAACACACATTCCTTTAGATAGTCAGCTATCTTTATTAGGAAGAGGTTCACCAAAGTCCCTTGACATAAAACAAGAATTCCAAACGATTTGTGTCGAATCCCAAAGTAAACGACATAATGACGGACAGGGCCTTAAAACACGACTTCTACCCCCAAATAGTGGGGATTAATGTCGATTTAATTAAACCTGTATAATTTTGATCCCGTACGTTTTTGTAGGTTCGGACGTTGAGCTGAGAACTGTGGAATGGAGGTGGTATATTAATTTTCTTTTTGTTTCCTGTGTGCAAACAAAGTTTCTTATGCATAATATGAGCTCACGGTTATATTTCTAATTGTGGTAGTCAGTGGTACATCGCCTACCCACTTTTGTTAGATCAAGTTGATAGGTAGACACCTGTAAGCCTGTAAGATCTCCTACTTTGTTTTTTTTGTTTTTGTAATTTTTTACGCAAACTATTTCACAGGTGGCTAAAAGGTGTTTTTTCTTTCTCTGTGTTTCTATTTCAGTTTTTCATTTGCATTACTATTATAAACTAGTTTAAGTGGAATAATGAAAGTAAACATACGATGGTTCCTTGATTATTATCATAAATCTTAATAAGTACCTTTTAGTTTAAATATAATAATTACTTATTGAAACTTAACTTGGCTACGAAAAATATTTTAGAAAAGCTTCGCATACTTATTTTTAGATGATAACTTAACCAAAAAGGACAGTTGTACCAAAGAAATCCAAAATCCTGACGTATCCAACTTTCGCGCCTCCATACCTAGCTTAAAGGTTGCGTGGGTTACCCTCAAAGAAGACCCCGTGTTGTAGGCGGGCCAACTCTATAAAATTACAACCTGCAAGGTTTTGTCCGCCGACAAAGGGACTATTCAGTCTATCTTTTGAGACTGAGCATAATTTGAGTGATGCAAGACGCCTGTCTGTGTTTAATTCTAAATTGTTTTCATAAATTGTCTAAGCGTGACTCGCGTGCTCTGGATGTTTAGTTTTTCTAAATGTTTTTGACTTTATGCCTGCTCTGTTGACTTTTTTCGTTGACTAATTTTATTTTTTATTACTATTGAGATAAATTTATTAATAACGGAAATGACAAGTACGGATTGACTGACGCACTAATTGTAAACTGCCTACTTATATAAATATTTAATTGGTGTTTAATTAGTATCATAAGGCAACTTTTTTAATTTTTGTGTGTCATAATGTAATAATTCCATTTCTTATTTGTTACCTAATCGTAAATGTATCTTCCAAAGTTGGAACTGTTGGAATCTCTTTGTCTTCTAATTCGTTTATCACCTATTGGGATGTCCATTCCTCGCGGTCTTTTGCAGTCTCTGTAGCTTGCTCCCATAATATGCCGAGAGTTTTCAAATGTTGAAATAGGTATAAATAAAATCTTAGCCACGATTTAGCAGACTCTTACCTACGTTCAGTTATAAACACGCATGTACTTAGATCTTTTTTTAACAATTTTTTGTTTTACTCTAAGCTAATTTTGTTTTTAACTGTCTCAACATTTTAAAGTCCTTTTATAATTGCCATATCACGGCGGTCTTCTTTCAAGACTAATTTCACAAAAGCCCCACAAATTCAATAAAACCCACTCCGGAACTATTAATAAACAAACAAAAAACGTTCACACCCAATTTTGACTTTTATTAGAGAATAAATAATCTCTAAATTCGTTATTAAAACAGAGCGTTTACAAAAAGTCCTTTATACCTGGCGTTCCGACAAAGATACATTTGCTGCTACACTTCTTAGACACTCTCACTATTACTTTGCAGTTCTTATTATACCGACGGTAAATATAGCTTGGCTTCTCTGTTGACCGATGTTTCATCTCTTATTTCCTGTGAAGAATTAATGTTTAGTGTGCACAGGTTACGCTGTGTGTAGAACAAACATGGCATACAAGTGTGGTAATGCACAAAACACACATGCGGTCGGCTGATGCAGAGAACAGACGCGATGCATTCTGGTGCATCTAGTTTAAATTGATTATGCAGAGCCTCTGGGACTGGACTGGTCGTTGTATTATTAATAATGTGCTAGTAGTAATGTGTTCAGTACGTTTAAGGAAACGCCAAGACTATGGTCCCTTTTTAGAGAAAAGGGCCACATCAAAGCAATTCACCTAAAAAAGCAATATTGCTTATTTGACATTCGTTTGCATTGCGCACTTACTTTTATATGCGCAAATGTCAAATTGCAATATTGCTTTCTTAGATGAATTGCTTCAATCTGGGTTATTTAACCCCCAAGGTTTGAATATATTATTTTGTTCACTACTCTATTCTGTGTACAGACCTACCTACTTATTTCTAAAATAAATATTTTTCTTTCCTTCTTTGAACTGTAAGCTACACTAAATGTGAATTATTGTGTTAGTGCGACAAGGTTCTAAAGTGGGTACATGATATTGCTCATGACCATGATTTACTCTGAAGCGGTAAGCAATTACTTGCTTACCGACCTTACGGTCTTCTTATCGTGTGGGTTGTGAGGTGGAATATCAGCCTCATCAATCCTGGTGTCATTGTTATGATTGAGCCGCTAAGGCTCCTGAAATTGCTCATGTAACGACTACTTACTTACATCAGTAAGTAGTAACTGGGAGCAACAGCTTAACGTGCCTTCCGAAGCAAGGATATCATCTTACTTTCGGACAATCAGGTGATCAGCCTGTAATGTCCTAACCAAACTAGGGATCACAAAGTGATTTTTGTGATATGTCCCCACCGGGTTTCGAACCTGAGGCCTCCGGATCGTGAGTCCAACGCTCAACCACTGGACCACAGATGCCGAAAGTAAGGGAATGTATGAGGATTATGATGACAGTGGAAAAAGCGGGTGGTATAACAGCGTCAGCAAAATAGTAAGATTTGAACAATGCGAAGAATTCGTGATTTTGTAGATGTATTTTTATATCAAACACTCCACCTTACAAATAAAAAATAAACCAGGGATGAACGTGGGTTTAAGTATTTGGCAACCAAGCAAAGTTCAGTCGAATTGTATGATAATTGGATTCAATTTTTAAACCTACTTTTTTTTTTTGACGTGACTTATTGTAGATTTGCCGCAGATGGCATTAACTACTTGGCCGGACAAATGGGGAGCGCTGAAGGCTCTCACCCGGTACAACGTTTAAGACAACAGGCCTGAGGGTGCCCAGTTTTAAACCTACGTTCATCCCTGGTTCGTTTTTTATTTGTAAGGTGGTTAATCTGGAACAAAGAAGCGTGGTAGGTATAAAATGTCAAGTATACCAACAGTAAATTTAGAATAAGCAAATTCCTTAAAATTTTAAAAGTAAACAACAACATGACACTGTTGATGTTTCGTATCAACAGTGGCTGCAAGTTGTCTTTGATTACTTGTGGCTCTGCCCACCCCATTAGGTATTACGGGCGTGAGTTTATGTATGTTTATGTATGTTTAAAAGTAATTAATTCAGGTATATTAAATTTGTACAACACACATTAACTTTTCTAGAAATAATAAAGAAAAATATTCTTGTAACTTAGTGTGAAACAAGGAAAAAGTACTTATTAAAAACATTTTTTATCCCATTTATTTAAGGGCTTGCTTACCTAACCTGAAGAAATTGATAGGCTCCGGCATTTCACAGAAGCGACCTGCCATTTGACCTTTTAACCTGAAAAATTCAGGTCAAGGATATAGGCCTTGGATAAAATATTTATTTATTTTTATGTTAAAAATACCCTTATACTTATTTCATCATCTCTAAAGTGTTATTCCATTTTATTTACGGGGTTCGCTTATCTTATCTAAAGATTTGAAGTCCAGTTTACAGAAAAGATGTCTGTTTGGCCTTCCAATTCTTCCGAAGGAAAAACCAGGTCATTTGTGGGTATGTGGTGTGTGTTCACGATGTTTTCCGTCAATGTTGAACGGTCACGAGCATTAATATGTATACATACACTTAGGTACCATGTCACATTAACTCCTTTGACAAATTGAATTGTAAGTCTCACTAAATGTCAAATATGTTAGTGCGACAGAGTCCTAAAGTGGGTACATTATATTGCTCATGACTGAACATATGATAATCACAGCTGCACCACCATCAAAATGTACATACATTAAATACGATACATATCCTAGTAACGTAAAGCCCTAATATTTCTACCTAACATGGCATTCAATAGTCACTGTGGCTTTGTGGTTCAACGGCTTGCTTCTCAAATGTGTTCGAACGGTTCGAACCCCGTTTCCGGACTTGCACTAATAAGTTACTACCTTAAGTGCAGTTTTCACTAACACTAAGTATTAGACGGCTATATGGCTCCCCACTATCACGCTGGCCTAACAAAAAACTCCGTGAGGTGTGGATACTTGGTTCATCTTGCGATGGATATAGGTATCCGTGACTACCCCAAATATGATATAGTCGTGAGCTTGTGTTATGACAAAAAGTTGAATCTTGACATCCGACACCGAAAACCATAATACCCAAACCATCAAAACCGAAAAACCATCATATTTCATTATGTCAGTCCGTCTGATACGGTAATAATTAAACGCGGGCGCACGAATTATCATGAGGTTAATAGTCACCAATGAGCTTGGAGTAATTATGTAGATGAAACGGCGCTTGCGTCGGTGGGGATGGACGGTTCGCGGACGTGTGCGTCAAGCTAGCGGCCTCAAAAAAAAAATGGGCACGAAAAAATAATTTGACCATACCAAAAAATAGTACTCTTATTGAAAAAAATAGTACCTGTTGTAAAAAAATTAGTACCATCACGGTTCTGGATTTATAGCCATGTTTTATTGCACTTGCTAGCTTGACGGTGAGCGAAATTTGGCGAGAGTTAACGACAAGGTCTTTCGCTTTGATTTAAACGCCAAAAAATAGTACCGAAATAGTACTCACCCCCTGCAAAATACCGAAAGTAGTACTTCAACGGTTCCAAAGTTATAAAGGCAGTTCTTTGATCCCGCTAGCTTGACGTTTTGAAAATACCTATTATCTGGGGAACGCTTGCATACTTCAGTATGTAACTAATGTCAATAAACTCGTATGAAATAGTACTCCCTACCATCATAATTTGGACCTGATTCTCTTTGTAGAAATGTTAAAAAATCATCATAACCTATGCCATACATTTGTTGTTGATACAGTCACGTAGACAATTACATAACCTCACAATTTATTCGTAAGTATTGCCATTTTTGAGGTCTACCCTACCATTTCTTTGCACTTCAGAGTGCTGCTATTACAAAAAATTCCTATTGCATACACCCATATGCACAAATTTTAATAGAAAATGGCTGCATGGGTCTAGTTCTTATCGAAAACAATCTGTGATTTTAATACATCATAATACATTTTTAATCTGCTGTTTTATTTTATAATTTATACCTTCATGTTGAATTTGTTACGGATCGAAGTGTTTGTTACTAAACAATTTGCAGTATTTGTAGAATAACTCAAAGAGTTGCAACAATGATATTACTTTCATCTGACAACCCTGGCACTTCACCAATTTTTACCCAAAAATGGGGAAAAATACTAAAATCTGACAACATTCTTGACCATGTGTAATAATTTTGTTCGCGACTGTACTTGTCTTGATAAATGTATGACATAGGTTATAATGACTTTTTGACATATTTCTACAAAGAGAATCAGGTCCAAATTATGATGGTAGGGAGTACTATTTCATACGAGTTTATTGACATTAGTTACAAACTGAAGTATGCAAGCATTCCCCAGATAATAGGTATTTTCAAAACGTCAAGCTAGCGGGATCAAAGAACTGCCTTTATAACTTTGGAACCGTTGAAGTACTACTTTCGGTATTTTGCAGGGGGTGAGTACTATTTCGGTACTATTTTTTGGCGTTTAAATCAAAGCGAAAGACCTTGTCGTTAACTCTCGCCAAATTTCGCTCACCGTCAAGCTAGCAAGTGCAATAAAACATGGCTATAAATCCAGAACCGTGATGGTACTAATTTTTTTACAACAGGTACTATTTTTTTCAATAAGAGTACTATTTTTTGGTATGGTCAAATTATTTTTTCATGCCCATTTTTTTTTTGAGGCCGCTAGCTTGACGCACACTCGCGGACAAGGTTGCCGGAGAGTGACCGCGCAGATGGGGAAGTAGGTAGAAACTAGAAAGTCATCAGGGATGTTTGAAAAACCAAAAGGTTTTTACCACTTTTACCTTCAGAATTATTTACTAAAGGGACATAATATAACTACTTATTCATTATTATACATAGATTAGCTGTCTATTGACTTATATATATCTACACATTTACAAGCCTAATATGTTATACTAAACTTCGCTAACCATTTATTTCTGATTTCTAGTACTTATGATCTAAAGATATAACTTGTTTCTTTGTTACTTACCTATAACTTTTTTTACCTAACAGTACCATCTGCATAACTAATCTTTATTCATTTCTCGCAGGAGGCGGGCCGGAGTGGACGCTTCTCGCGCATGCCCAGCTCGCGTGTTGCGCGCGCGCCACCCAAGCGCGGCTACCGACGATACTCCGACAGATTACCCCACCGTTCCACGCACTCTAATATTTGAATCGTTTACTTATTTTTAACTTCTATGAGTAGTCAGATTTTGTTAGAACTTATAAACAAATATAATTTGATAGATATTTAGTGATTTATGTCTTTCATAATAGTTTGTAGGTTAAATCATATTCGATATTTTGCTTCAGATAGCAATTAACTATAGGTAGGTGGCCGGATATTATAATATATATAGCTTATTGTATAAACTCACAAACTGGACGCAATCTGACGAATATCGGGAGTACCTATGTAATGTACCTATACTGTACTTACGCAATAATTCTTTCAAAATATAATCAACGAATAAAGCCTATGAAAATAAACGTTTTATTTGGAGATTTTATTACTTACTTTTTCACCTATTTTTTTTTTCTTTTTTTGCGAATACTACGAGTTGAGTTTTGGACCCACATACCAGAGAAATGAATTTCGGAGGTATGTGACCTAACCTATATTGGGCTGGATTTCCTTTCGCGGATTGGAAGGTCAGACAGGCAGTCGCTGTAAAAAAACTGGACCTGTCAAATCTTCAGGTTAGATAAGCGGACCCTGTGAAAAACGGGATAACGTTAGGGAGGTGATTACGAGTTGAGTTTTGATTATTCAAAATTATTAGGTGGTAACTCACCCACTAAAAACTCACCCAGCGGGTGAGTTACCAGCTTTTCAGATTATTAGTGGTCATTTCACACAATATATTTCACTTTAGCTGATTGTAGGTAACTGATTCTCTCTGATCTCTGATTTTGTCTTTCTGTTTTATTCTCAAAAGAGGGCGTTACGCTGCAAATTCGTAATAGTATTAGGTAAAATGACCACTAATAATTTGAAAAGCTGGCAACTCACCCAATGGGTGAGTTTACAGTGGGTAAGTTTGGTAACTTAGTAACTTAATGGCCCCGATTCCTGCAGACACCGCCTAATTTTATTTTAGGTTATATCCGTCATTTTCGTATCCGTCGAAAAGGAAAGGGACGGATGATTCACAGCTCTTAATTTTAGGAAGAATGAGTAAATTAATGTGTCGGGTTATTGACTGACGTAAAATTTTTAGACGGTTGGTTTAGATTTGTGCTTAAAATTGACGTGTGTTCCATAAATTTTATGCTTGTCGATTACCCGTCCCTTTCCTTTTCGGCGGATAAGAAAAGGACAGATATAACTTAAAATAAAATTAGATGGTATTTACAGGAATTAGCACCAATAACTTCTCAAAGACCGCCTGTAAACCATCTTGTGTGGTCGTATCGATATCCTTGTTTATCTTATATTGAAAACAGTAAGGTGACACTCGCCAATTGTTGCGGAATGTTATTGAGACAGCGTTTTATTATGTATCGAGTTATACTACGACTCCAAGAAATGAATTACTTCAGCGAATCGATCATTTCGCTTGATAGCTTTCAAATAGAGGAAATTTGAAGACCGACAAACGTTGCTTACAGACTTTGGCGATTTTTAAACAAACTTCAAACTCTTTCAATCATCCAAAAGTTTGTAACCTCTAAAACTGTTTGGTCACAATCATAGCCCCTTCTTTTCTTGAAGCTTGTTAAAAACAAACAAAAATAGTTAACATTTTGTCGAACTTTTTTCGTAGCCATACTCAGCTTATTTAAGTTAATAAAATATGAAGTTAAAATATTAGTCGGTTATAATAATTGCCTATGATTGATTGAAAAGTTTATTGATTTGTGCAACAATGTACCTTAGTCAAGTTGCAAACGATTACAAAAAGCGACTGTAATCGCAAAATCCATTACCTATACATGTGATTTCATTCGATTACATTGTCCGCAACTTCATATTCATATTTCATATGTTCATTTATTGCATGTCGCAAACATAATTAAGGTGGAACATAGTAAGATGGTATCTACATGAGGTGCCTTATAATATCAATATCATAAGATATCATCTAAGTATTATAATATTAAGTAATAACTTATTACTTATTACTAATAAGGTAACAAAATTATTATAAAGTTACAAAATTATATAACACAATACTAGTACACGTGTAAAACTAAATACCAGAAATATATCAAACAGTCTTTAAATAATAGAGCTTGAGATATCGATGCTATTAAGTATTTAGTTTATCTGCAAAATATTCTTGAATACTATAATAACATTGCCGATTTGATGTTTGGATCTTAAATGATTGTCACGTGATCACCGCTGAAGGAAAATATCGTGAGCAAACCTTACTTAGTAGTTTCATGCCGTAAGTGTGGCCAATTATTGGTCAGCAAAAATTTAGCTTCGACCGCCATCGACTCGCAAAGAAGAAGAATAATAACATTTGCCTACAACAGATGCACTTTAGCCGTTTTGTCACGTAATAACACTGAAAAAGTATTTAAAGCAAATTTCATAGGCAAGTAAAAACTAACATAAAATTTAACACGTCCATTCTCTATTATGACTCTAGTAATAAACCCTTACGAACTCCTAGTTTCATTACTGCGTCAACATTCCTGCCTTCACCCAGCCCATACGTCCCAAGTATTACTATTATGTACTTAACTTATCACGTAAAAGAGATCACTAAACGCTACTAATCAATATCCCTAGAGGCCTTGATTGCAAACGTAGACTGCGCAGGCAATTTCCATTTAATCATAATGGGCGATTCTGTGTAATGCCTTCATTGGGCACCTGTGGCAAGCTGGGGTGGTCTAGCATACTGCCAGATAAATCTGTGATGCAGTATCGAACTGTACACAAAGACTGAGGAAGTACTGCAGCTAAATGCTGGGCGGGGCCGTTATCAATATTTTGCTTAGAACGCAGTGGCTGAGTAAGGATTTTTATAAGTACTCTCTTGTTCGATAAAATTGTAAAGGGTAGATACTTAGTAGTTTCAAGCCATGTGTAGTGTATACTGTCCACGATTTTGGAGAAAAAGAATCGACATCGAAATGAAACTACTGAAAGTCTTGTGAGGTCGAAAGTTTAATCCAGCACGGGAGGAAGTTGAAGGAATTATTGTCAGTTTTCGATGTCATCTTTGGATCTTAAATAATTGTCACGTGATCAGGGGTGAAGGAAAACATCGTGAGCAAACCTACATACCTACCCGACAAATGTATAAAATTTACGGGGGTATGTATACTTGTCCTGTAATTTGGCTACCTTTCCCTTCGAGTTTGAAGGTCAGGCAGGCATTAATGTTCCTTTTGTACCTGAATCTTCAGGTTAGGTAACCGGGCCCTGTGATAAACGGAATAATGCTAGGGAGATGATGATTATGCTCAGAAAGATAACGCATTTTATGCTGTTTCCTTATTCTCAGTGGTTGAACGCATATGTATATGCGTAATTATATTAACCGATATTTTTACTTTGAATAAAAAATTTCGACGAAAACCACATACGCCATATCAGGTGTTATTCACTTTAATATTCGTTTCCGAGAACATTTAATTTCATTGAAAACCGATTGCAAGCTTCGTTTCGTGTCGTGTTTTATTTAGGTTGCGTGTGCCATGTCCATTTTATGAAGGTTACCGAGAAATTGCTAGCATTAATTTCTTGTGCTTTAAATAGCAATAAGTATTAAATAAAGGTACTCCTCAGTATAATAGTGTTACGGCACAGAGAATAATGTATGCACCGTGTGTAGGTATATGTGACAAGATATGATAATAACAATAGGATAACATCCCACAGCAGGCCACAGCCCAGTCTGTGCCTAGTTAAGTAGGCAGACTGAAATAACCTGATAAGTCTCTGGCCCCAGATGTTATTTATTGAACTATTTTAGTAACTAGTCATTTATATCAGGGGCCTCTGGCGACCCAATGTAGTTCCTGCGGATTTTGAGATCAGCCATTGACCGACGGAAAAAGAAATAGTTTAAAAATTAAAAGTTAGTTTAAGATTAAAATCTTTGCACCTGTTCTATAGGTATAATTCATACTCTGAACTAGACCAACAGTTTCTAAGCAAACATACACATCTCGGCTACACGATGTATCTCAAAAACCTGCAACAATTTCCTTACTGCGCATGCCAGCGGTTCCTAAACTTTTAAACCACAAACCTCATAAGTGTTTAATTTTATTTCTATGAAATACAGTCACGTTTAAAAATGATAATTATTTATTTGTAATAGATCTATTTTTTTTTTATTTTAGTGCAATTACAAAAATACAGATAATAACATTGCTTAATTAAACAGGGGTCCCTAAACTAGGCTAAGCCTGTGTCTTGGGGAACCAATTAAATAGGAATTACAATTTATCCTTAAGACTATTTATTAATACAGTGGGTAAGTATAAGAAAAATATTTAGAAAAAGATGTACTTAAAGGAAAAACATAAAAATAAAAATAACTATTCTATTTTAAAAGCTCTTCTGTTGATTCGTAATCTAAGGAGAGTAAAGATTTTATTAATAACTTTTTTGCTTCTATGGTGGTACAATGTAAAAGAACTTAGAAAAACTTATTTTCAATCAAAACTGCCTTTGTCTAATGAGCTCTTTATTCACGTCACAAACAAAGTTACTAATCCAGCAATTAAATGACTAAGTTGATAGCTATTCGTGGAACTGTGGATAATTTTCCACGAACCATTAGCCTACCTGTGTTTGTGTGTGCAATAAAGTGTTGATTCATTCATTCACCTAGATTCCGCGGAATAAACTTCAGCTTCGTCCATTATACTTAGCAAGCATCCACAAAGTAGCTCTATGCGATTCATACGAAACATACTGAAACAATTTAAAAAAATACTCCTGTAGACACCATGGTGTCTACAGGCATTAGCACTTCTGATAGATTTTGTTTAAAAAATGAGTTATGGCGATCAAAATATTTTCATACGCTATTTTTTTTTGTTAACATGTGATTAACATAATAATATTACTTTAGGCTAGATTTTAGTTTTATAAGTAAATCGTATAAGTATTTGTAATAACTCTTTATCGCCCGGAAAATAACAATCACAAATAATACTTTCTCTAGGAAAAAAAATATAAGTGGGCCTAGCTTTGAGAACCGCTGTCCACACAACTCTATTTCCCTTATAAACGGTATCTAGCTAACCGTTATGTAGAGTGGACTGCATGTAAAGCGTTTGCGAAATTGCATATCTCCGTCATAACGGATTATGCACAATGGTTCCAGCGACACTTAGACACGAGTTGTGTTACCGACAGTCGTGTGATAACGTGATAGGAAATATAATAAAAAAATGAAAGGCACGAACATTATTATATCTCTCATTTTTAAACCAGTTCACATTTGTGTTGCGCTGGTGTTTTAGTAATACTGAGAGATCTTCTTCTACCGTGTGGGTTGTGAGGTGGATTACCAACCTCATCAACCCTGGTGTCAGAGTTACTATTGAGCCGCCAAAGGCCCCTGACTTTTTCATAAGTAGTAACTGGGATCAACGGCTTAACGTGCCTTCCGAAGCATGGATCATCTTACTTTCGGACAATCAGGTGATCACCCTGTAATGTCCAAACTAGAGATCACAAAGTGATTTTTGTGATATGTCCCCATTAGATTAGAACCCTGGACCTGAAAAGAAAATCAACTCAACAACAAGAGAACTTAGAAAAACTTATTTTCAATCAAAACTGCCTTTGTCCAATTGGCTGCTTAATAATTTTTCGTAACTCATCCTTCAGATACACTCCACGGTGCTGCACATTTTATAGTAATTTAACACGAATTTTAGCAGGACAGTACGAAGAACTGACAAAATTTAGGAACTCTCAACAGTGCTGCCTCCTACATTTCAGCTTCTAATTTTTATCCTCATCATGTTAGAATCTCCCCATCCATCCATAGGGAAGGCCCGTGCCCCAGCAGTGGGGACGTTAATGGGCTGGTGATGATCATGTTAGAAAAACAGTTCTTGCCGATGCCCGATTAGTTAAAAACAGTTTCCTATGAAAGTTTTCTGGTTTTTATTTGCTCTTAGACCAGTATAGAAGCTTATTAAGTAGAAGTACTTAAGAAAAAATAAAGAAAACATTTCTACGAAGCTACAAAACTGATCATCTATGAGTACTAGAACTGATTGCGCTTGAAAGGTACTTAGCTCAAATGACACTTGCGGAAGCACGAACGTCACCCCTTTCAAAACGCATTCACATGTCTGTTCAATTGTTTGAATAGAAACTGGTGATTTTTCTTGCATTCAGGCACCGTTCGTCTTTCACAGAGCACGGAAGTAATTTCGTGTCATACCAAATACCCCTAATATGGCTCGTGTAACGATGAAATAGTTAAATAATTAATACATCAGTAAGTGTCTAGTAACCGGGAACATTTTACTTTCGGTTAATCGGATGATTGGCATGTGATGTCCAAACCAAAATAGGGATCACAAAGTGATTTTTTGTGATATGTCTGCACCGGGATTTGAACCCGCGACCTCCAGATCGTGAACCCAACGCTCAGACAGTGGACAAAGGAAGCGGTTGGGACGCAAATGACGCACATTGTACATCACTATTCTATCATAAAAAGAGTGAGATAACTCGATATCGCTTATACCCGAAGCAGGTTTATTTTAAGTTTACTAATTGCCGAGTCTAGTATTTTCTTTTTCACTTCTAGTATTTTAGTTATGCGTCCTTTGATTCCGCGCTCTGTGGCCCTTTCTCTCAAAGCCGCCGACAAAAGAAAAGCTACGCAAAATAATTGCGTTTTGCAGTTTCCTTAAGTAATTACAATAGATGTTTTACAACTTCTAAGGTGAAGGGCAGGTGACAGGTCTCTGAACGTGGGTGGTAAGGCTTACGAAGCTGAACAATATGTCTAAATGAAGACATACAATACAGAAACTCATATCCTTAAACCAAAGCCACGAGTAAAATATGGTCAAAGATAAAATTTAAAATGCTAATCTGCTAAGAGAAGATTACCAAAAATCAGTCATTATTTTCAAGAATTGAAATTGAAGTATGATGGTCAGCCCTTATTGATGACGTCACTACGATAAATTTTCATAGAAATTAATTAGATAGATTTCGTTTTGGCATTACTTAAAAAGATATTACTTGACTAGGATGCGAAAATAGCCTATTATTAGAGAAATTGCAGCAAGTTTTGATATAAAGTTCCTTTGTCGGTTTTTATCACATTCCCATTGAATAAGCCCCTGAACATGTTGTTTCTTATTTTTAGTCTTGCAACTTTTTTCGTCATGTATATCTATTCTTTTCATATTTATAAATTGAATGGCCGAATCTCGAAACTTTTTGTCCACTTTTTACACCTTTCACGCAGACTTCTTTCATTTTCAATCAGAAAAAATGTCATCGTGTTTGCGGCGTTTACTACTGGTGTTAAGCGAATTCTTGCCTTTTATGTAAAGTTAATATCCATTAAATGTTTACTGGTAACAATTTGTTGAGTCGTTTCACAGGAGACTATTCTGTTTACTGTCTGTTTACGCACAGAGAGGAAGGTTTGAATTCCTTGACTGATGTTGTTTTGGTATCCTAGAATTCGTGATGGCTGGGTTTGGAGAATGCATGAGTATGTAAGTGCCACGTAAACCACTGAATTCGACTTTACGATTCTAATTTCATATTTGGAACATAGATAATTGGTATCACGTTGAAAGAATCAATCGACCATAGCGGACCGATAGCAATAAGCGTTTAAAGAGGGAAATGATTCACATACTTAACTGAAAAAGCATTCTATACGCTGCTTGAGTTTTTTAACGAATCTATGAAATACTGATAATTGTAAATGTAGCTATCTTTTATTCTAATTTAATTTTTTAACATAATCTTTACTATTTTTTCTTTAAATTTTAAGCTGTTGTAGTGCCCTTACAGGGTTCCTGTTTGTACTTTCTTTTATTTTTAAGACTTTTGTAAAACATCAGGAATGCAGTAAATATCTTATCTTATCTTAGCCATGCACGGGGCAGGGAAGTCAGTATCAGGGATAACAGTAGCCGGTATGCATGTATTGTTCTGTGACAGATTATCTGCCTACTGCCTATAATATCTACCAAACATGAACATCATATAAACCCACTACCCACTGGGTAGTGGGTAAATATCTTCTTAAGTTGGCAATACATAGAATGTATGGTCTATAAAATACGGCATAAACTGCAAGCACAGCCTTCAATCTGGTATGGTAAGATATAGCTGTTTCTCGTAAACGTGAAATTGATGTTTAGCAGTAAAGATGTACCATCAAACTGACGACATCGTGACACCCAGTAAATATACCTGAAATTATCGTTACATAATATATAGGTAGTAAAAGTTTAATGCTAAATAGAATTGGATAGGTACTTAAGTACTTAGTACATGTAAGCTCCAGTCTCTATAGTGATAACTTGTAAGCACATCAGAATTCTACGCACGCTCTGTCGGAATTGTCGGTTTTATACTAAATTATAGTCAATCACTATTCTAGAACTGAAACGGTCGATTTTTGTTTTCGTAATTTGAAAAATTCGAATTGGAATCCGAATTAGGCCCCTATACTTCGGGTGACGTCATCAGAATTTTTCAGTGTCATGCTTAGACAGGTGTCTATAGGTGTAAACCTTGATCCCTGGGTAGAGACAATATAGAAAAATGAACTTTCCTAAATTGTCTATTTCCTAAATAAGCTATTTCTCTACTAACCCACAGTCGACTTGTATGGTGAAGATGTATTCTCTTCCAGCGATGATAACTCCTCCACTCCGTGTCCTGGAGCCAGACAGAGATTGAGTTTTGTAAAAAACAAACATACACACACTTATGACTATTTCCCACCTTCGCTTTTGCTTCGTTCCTGACACACTTCTATTGCTTCCTCCACATTCATCAATCGTTTCACACACAGCCGGTTCGTACTGAACCTTTTCTAAGAACATATTATATATTTGGTCCATATATGTCCTTCTAGGACTTCCTCTGGCAACTCTACCAAAAACCTTCGCCTTATATACCGAATTCGTAATCCTATTATCCTTGATACGCGCTACGTGTTCTTGCGTGTAATTATTTACAAGAATACAAAAATAAAACCTAACTTACACAAAGTACCTAACCAAACTCCACAAGAAACAAAAGCAAAAAACATATTACATCTTACAAGCCCTACCAAATATTGCTCACCAGAACTTATAAATCATGTCAATATATTTAATTGATTAATGGCTAACAGTATCATATTACAAGCATTACTTACCATGTACCGTGTGTAATGAACAGTACTCTTCTGGACAATGATCCTTTCTGAAACAGGAGCATATAACAAGGGTGATATTACACCAGGAGGAAGACTGCTAATATGGTTCAATAAATTGGGTCGTGTACTAGTTCAAGATAAATTACGAAATTCTGATAACTAATTAAAAACAAATCTAAAAGCAACGATAAACATTTTCTTTTTACTATTTAACTTATTTATGATTAATTAATCAAGAAAAACGTAATAATAAGTCCAACATTTTATCACGTTTTTCAATGACGTCACAGTGCGCTTTCTCATACAAATTTTAGTAAAAAGTAGCTGATTTGACTAGTTGGAAATTAGCCTACTCAACCAACGACTTCGGCAAGATTTTCTGCCAGCCAAAGTCAGTTTTTCCAAAACGTTATAGTGGAGTCAATTAAGGGTTTCACTTCTTACTTCCAGGTACAAGTCCGATTTTGATGTTTTTTTTCTTTTGTAGAGGTAGTATTTTTTATATTATTTGAAAATAAAAAACATCTTGATCCTTATTACAATAATCTTGATATTTTAGACGCTAGAAAAAGTACTAAGGCATTTATTAAAGCTTTTGTACTATAACAGCATACTAGTGTCTAGTTCTTAGAGCGTTGGGCTCAGGATCTGGAGGTCCGGGTTCAACTCTCGATGGGGATATTATCGAAATCACTTTGCGAGTCTATCTTTTGTTTAGTAAAAACATTCTAGAGACCGACGGAGAACAAAGTGGTATGGGTTCCGATTTTGCTTATGAGGTTCGGCACCCTGAAATCTAGAATAGAATAGAATAGAAATGTTTTGTTGATATGTTTGGAAGATGACTTCAAAGTAAGAAAGTAGAGTATAACAGTCAGAGAAAGTACGCGCATGCTCAATCAAAGTACATGACATATTACTAGGCACTTCCCGTTGCCTTTTGCTTTGATTGATCGGTTTATATTTTTCCAAACAAGCTCTTTGGTAACTTGATTTTGTTGGTTACATCTCGATACTACAAAAAATATCTATGTTTCATAGATAGTTCATATAAATTCTTGACCACTGCATTTAATAGGATAAGCAGGCAACTTACGGGGACTTTTGATACGAAGTCCTTAGATGATGTTTACTTTTGTTCAATACATTGATATAATAATTTTAGTTACCTAAGTCTAATAACTAATGAAATTACAACCGCGTCAAAAATGACGTATTCAAATTCACCTTAAGAAACGCCATAAAATTACATAAGTCAAACCCATCCGACTCCGAGACTAATAGCATAATAACCGCGCCATGTTTGTTTGTAATTAACGACGCGTGCGCATAAGAACATTGTTCGTCCGTCCGTCCGTACAGATTCAATAAATAATCGCCTCTTGTGTGGTTTGACGTCAGAGATTCGAGTCTTGGAACCGGACAATTAGGTATTGTTAAAACTATGTGAAGGATTCCAGGGTTTACGGTAAAAGAAAATACTTATAACTTAACGTAGCACCACGCCTATATCCCTGAAGGCAGAGGTGAATAGTATATTGGCATTGTCAAAGTCTAACGCACTCCGTGGTCCAGTAGTTGAGGGTTGGGCTCACGATCCCGAGGCCCCGGGTTCCAATCCTGGTGGGGTCATATCACAAAAATCACTTTGTGATCCTTACTTTGGTTAGGATATTACAGGCTGATCACCAGATTGTCCAAAAGTAAGATGGTCCGTGCTTCGGAAGGCACGTTAAGCTGTTGGTCTCGGTTACTACTTACTGATTTAAGTAAGTAGGCGTTACATGAGTCATGTTAGGGGCCTTTGGCGGCTCAATAATAACCCTTACACCAGGGTTGATGAGGTTGGTAATCCACCTCAACCCACACGATAGAAGAAGAGAAGAAGAAGAATAAAGGTAGATCTAAATGTGATAAAATTTAAGACAACTTACCTTTCTTTCAGTATAAGAACCCGCACAACATACATAACCAGCCTACAAACGTCTCACTGCTGCGCACAGGCCTTCCTTAAATCAACCGGAGAGGTTAAGAAGCATACTCCACGTCGCTGCTCCAGAAGAAAAAAATCCTACACATTAATTTTAAAAAGCCCTTCACATTAACAGGTTGTCAGAATATTCCTTAAACACTCGTCATTTACAAGTAATTTGCATAATCGAATCGTATCGAAGACACCTGTGTAGATTTATGAAACGTATCTGTCATTAATAATTCATATGCCGACCGTATTAAAGTGTTATATTCGACATTTTCATTAAGCCAAGCTAATTAAAAGTAAAACTTAATGGACGGTTTAAATGACAAACAAATGATAACATGAAATAATGATGGTCTTAAATCTTTTTGGAGTAAAATAATGTTATTGACAATTTATTCTTGATCCCGTTTACGTTCGAGATGCAGTTGGCTCGACCATTATAGACGGCGATGCGGCTCACCACCTATCGTTAGTCTAACAGTAAGCTCGGTGAGGTGTGGGTACTTAGTTCATTTTGCGATGGATGTACCTCTGACTACAGCCTCCGTGGTCTAGTGGTTAGAGCGTTAGGCTCACGATCTGGAGGTCCGGGTTCGATTCTCGACGGGGACATTGTCAAAATCACTTTGTGAGACTGTCCTTTGTTTGGTAAGGACTTTTCAGGCTTGAATCACCTGATTGTCCGAAAAAATAAGATGATTCCGTGCTTTGGAGGGTACGTTAAGCCGTTGGTCGCGGCTGTTAGCCGTAAAAACACCTCCACCAACCCGCATTGGAGCATCGTTGTGGAGTATGCTCCATACCCCCTCCGGTTGATTGAGAGGAGGCCTGTACCCTGCAGTGGAACGTTTATAGGCTGGTTATGTTATTTATGTTATGTACCTCTGACTACCCCAATATAGTCGTGAGTTTATGTTATGTTATGTCATCCATTAAAGTTCACATGGCTTTTAATCCCTTGACAGGTATGGTGGCTTTTCTCGCGATAGTTATCAAGCAATAAGTGAGAAAACGATAAAATGAATAATTTTGCAACCCAAGGCGACGAAGACCACTTATTTTAATAGGTTTCTTAGCATATTAATAAGAAAAGATATTTAATTATTTAATATTGGTTTGAAATAAAATTACAATTATCGTAAATACCTGCTTAAAACGAAAATATATTTACACCTAACTTAACCGATGTAACCTGTACTGGTAATAATCACCTGTTTTTAATTAAATTTTTGCAATAAAAGAAAATATTTTACAAGACCAGCTCACTTAAATACTTGGACACTTAATACTTTAAGGCGATTAAGTATTTGCGGCCACTTTAGAGCACTGGATACTTGAAATATATACACGTATCACCCCGCGCTTTTAAGAAAAGATTCGTCTTCTTTTTGTTTAATCCTCTACCAAGTTTACTGCATTAAAAAGATACAACGAATAATTCCATTAACACGACACCTGATTGAATAGTTTACTCTCTGCAAGGCGCGCAAATGAGAATAAAGAACACTCAATGCTGCCGCCTACATTTTGAGCTTCTAGTTTTTATCTTCATTGCGAACTAGTTGAGAAGAATTTGTAGTTTCAAATATATTTCTTTAGAGTTCTGAATATTAATGCACTACAATAATAATTATTTTAATTTCTGCATCTGTTCATTTTAATAACACGGCTGTAATGAATTAGCATAAGTAAATATTCATGTGTTTATCAGTAGAAACATTTGTCCAGTATATTAAACTGAACAGTATTTTGCTTAAACATCCACGAAGTAAGAAGATTAATTAAAATTAAAGGCGGACAGACAACTTGGGAGACTTACTAATGAAAAAAAATAGTCGTAGAACAATGATCTTTTGGCATCAAAAATTACATAAAAATCAACAAAATAAACAAAATGACAGCAGCTCAAATACTTGCCACATTATATTTATTTCATATTAGCTTTGTTAGTGACATCGTAACGAAAACATTGAGGGATGATTCAGACCATAATTATTCTGACTTAATATCAAGTGAAATTTTCCGTCGAAAATAATTAATAAATACACTTGATATCAACCCAGAATCATGGTCTGAAACATCCCCCTCAGTATTCGTTACGGTCACTAACACCTTGTTTATCTCCCCAAACTATCTCAACAACACAAATGTAACAGATAGACAAACAATTCCTTTCGAATTTATAATATTAGTAAGGAATTTATTAAGGGTAAAGGGATGTCAAACAAGGCCTAAAAAGTTTGATAAAACCGCGGCAGTCAGTAATCTTACTAAACACGTAGGTGTTCACTACTCAACAAATTATAACAGACAATGTATCTAAATAATAAATTCAGTATGAAGTGTCGAAATTGAAATATTACAAGCCGGTACAATAAAGCCGTCTAACAATTATTAGTTATTACAATAACAGCGCTGACACCCACACAGCCATAAATATAAACGGTAGACCAATCAAATTGCTAATTTTAAATTGTCTAGAATATAGTACATAATGTTAAAACGACTTTTTTTCTAGATAAGTTTCAATTCCATTTGAATTAAAAAAAAAATAATACCCTCAAAAAACTATTTAATTTAGAACGACCTTTTTTAAATAAGTTTCAATTATATTTGAATGATTATTATTGAGAAGCTCGGTGGCGCGGCGGTAAACGCGCTCGTTCTGCGATTGTTGAAGTTAAGCAACTTTCGCAAAGGCCGGTCATAGGATGGGTGACCACAAAAAAAAAGTTTTCATCTCGAGCTCCTCCGTGCTTCGGAAGGCACATTAAGCCGTTGGTCCCGGCTGCATTAGCAGTCGTTAATAACCACCAATCCGCACTGGGCCCGCGTGGTGGTTTAAGGCCCGATCTCCCTATCCATCCATAGGGAAGGCCCGTGCCCCAGCAGTGGGGACGTTAATGGGTTGATGATGATGATATTTGAATGACTTTAACAAATAATAAGTTACTTTGAAGGTATTATTTTTTTATCATGCTATCACCAGACAAGTTAAATAATTTTAAAGTGGAAATATGTTGTTCGAGCTCTACATCCCAGCAGGGGATAATAGGATTAGAAGAAGAGAAGATGTTGAGAAAATATAAATTCACAAAGAAAAAAATCCTGTCTCCATCGAGATTCACACCAGCAGATTTTGTCAAGCTTAAAAAACGTTAAAGTTACTCCACTGGCTTCTCACCCTGTCTATTGCTAACAAAAGGTAGTACCTACCATAGAGATACTTAATCAATTCTCAAAGATGCAACTAAATATTCTACTTTATCTACTAAGTACTTGTATATCTTTGCTAGGTTGTGCTAAGATATTACAATAATTAATTTAATATAATTAAATATTATATTTAATATTTTTTTTAATTTGATATGATGTTATTGTTTTTTTTTTGTGTGTGGTTCCCTTTTATAATAAACTATTTCTATTCTATTCTATATTTATTAAGTCTATAATCTTCCCCTATACTTATATTTCTGAGCTTACTCGCGGAGAATTCAGGTTAGAAATTCTTAAATAAGTGTACCCAACAAATTGACTACCGTATGACCCCAACTTTCCCATATCGAAACTAGGGTTTACCAACATGTGCGCCCACTTTCTTCGAGATAATACCTAATATTACTAGAAGCAGAGTCCAAGGTTTTATAATGAACTGGTATCTAAGGGGGAATGTCCAATGTAGTGTTGCAGCGAAACACGGTAATTTCTTGTCATTATGGTATTATTTATAACCGGAGCAGCGCTTGCGCAGCCTCCATTGCATGCGATGCATACGCAAAGAGTAGCTTTATAGAGTGGCAGTAATTTTGTATGGGATGGTCGTGCGTCGACTTGTAGATTTCTAGTTTTATTAGTATCAAGGATGATAAATACTTAGTGATAATTTAATCAAGTAAACTTAACATAACAATATAAAAGAGGAAATGAGAAAAATGTAAAATAGAAATATTAGAAGGGAAAGGAAGGAAGGGAAATGGAACCTCAAGTATGTTATAATAACCCTGTTCAGAGAACGCGTGACTTACAATTTAGTGTCACTGGTTCAAATCCCAGCTCAATTTTTTTTTAAATTTTTTTTTATTTATTTTTTTTAGCGTGAATTTATATTTGGATAATGGATATCACATGGTTTCCAGAATGTGTGCCCAGTTGATGCCAATAGGCTTGCTCTCAATTATATGAAACTTATGAAAAATACCCATTACGTATATAGATGTAGGATTTTAAAAAAAGTCACCATTTTTATAATAACAAACCTTTTCTGTGTCACGAGTTTATTTTATAATGTTTATATTTGTATGTATGTATATACGTGTCTTTTACTTGTATACTGTGTGCCTTCTCACTTTTATTGACCTCTTTAAGAGATAAGTCTACCTTTTGTACCTATTTTTATTTTTGTCATTATCAACTATATTAAAGTGCAGAAGAAAGAGTTTAATAATAATATGTGGTTGATAATTTCTTGTGTATTTTGTCTGGTTGACTGAGTGACGTCACCCGGCAACTTTTAATCTCTGTAGTAGTACAAACTGTCAACAACATCTCTGAGGATACGACCCAGTAGGTAGAACACTATCTCCTCACCACCGCTCTTATCTCCAATAACTTTTTTACTTTGCCTTCCCAAGCATCGTAACGCCGGCGGCGACCCAACCTGTTCCTCCAGGGACCAGTCATACGTCATTGGACCGACTCAAAAATTATTCCTGCATTATATAATAAATCATAGTAAACCGGTAATTAACTCAGTCATAACCAGAACCGAAAAATAAAAAGAGTTCTACAATTTTTTCACATTAAATAACCATTTCGTCGGTGCCGCTCTGCCTAAACGATCATCGATAAAGATTTTTTTTTTACTTTTTAGTCCAAGACGTTTCCTGTGTACGTGCATAATGAATGATTATCAGAATAAAACGCTTGTAAGCACAAGTAATAACATTGAAACTCAATAACTACACACAAGGTTCTTTACTTTATCAACTTATTCTATGAAAGGTGCCATTAATACTAATACCACTAAAATAAACATCATATCAAAACCAATTCTTAAAAGTAATAAAGAGCACTGATAATTAACGGTTAAACGAACTTACCTGTAAGTGAAGTTCTATCGTAATTATACGAGTGCTTCGTTCGAAGAGATTAGTAACCTGTAAGATGATAAGCTTGAACACAATGTAGTAACGCATAGTGACACCATTCATTGCACACATAGTTGAAAGCATATAGAAAAAAAAATAATAACAAAAGTAATTCTTTTTTTTTTTTTTTTTAAGGGTAGTCTTATATTGTCTGCCCCACTCGGATAGTCTCCGCGCGCTTCATTAGTTTAGGGCTCTGTTTGCGATATTTGCAGAACAGATTTGGGGTCTAGGGCGGGCGGGGGTTACTAATCTCTTCGAACGAAGCACTCGTATAATTACGATAGAACTTCACTTACAGGTAAGTTCGTTTAACCGTTAATTATACTTCGTGCTTCGTTCTCGAGATTAGTAACCTGTAAGATGATAAGCTTGAACACAATGTAGATGTTGAGAGCAGGTTCGGGAAATATCGCAGTAAAGAAAACTATAACGAAGTGTAGATGAAATGTATAATTGTCTTGTACTTATTATTATAATGTGTCTAGATGATTACAAACTAAATAAAATTACAAATTATTATTTAATATAGCACGAGCCAACTCTGCCTCGTTTGTGGTCATGATGGTTCTATTGTAGAATTTTCCAAACGTGGTGGAGTTTTGACTCCAACTAGCAGTTTTTCGAATCTGGTCAATGCTAACCCCTGCGCTGTATGCCTGGGATGTGGCAGCGTGGCGCGTGCTATGTGCTGAAAAGATTGACACATCCACACCAGAATCTTTCAGTGTAGACTTAATCCAACGACTGAGTGTTTGTGTGGTGACGGCTTTATGAGGCCGCTTAAAACTGATAAAAAGGTAATCTGACTCTCTAATTGAGGCCGTTCTATTTATGTAGCTAATTAATGACTTGGCTGGGCAAATCCCAGGTTTTTGCAGAAAGAAAGGTAAGGTAAGGACTGGATTATTCGTACCGACTTTCGAAGTTTTGATGAGATCTGAAATTTTGATAACAATCTTATCTGGAAACATCTTAATGTTATAAATATTTATTTTCGACAGGGTTTGTACCCTATGGGCGGTAACCAGTGCCAGTAATGTTACACATTTTTTTGCAAGTTTTTCCATTGATATGGCCTCGTTAGGGTACAAGAGAGCCAGGTAATCTAGCACGCACCCAGTGTCCCAAGTGATATCGTACTTGGGAATAGTAGGTCTTAGCCTAAACACACCTTTGAAGAACCTTTAAATACGATAATCCGTCGATATATTGGGTCCTAAAATTAAGGACAAGGCTGCTCTACAGCAATTTAACGAACCATATTGATTGCCACTATTATATAAATCAGTAAGGAACTCCATGACTTTAAATATTGATGCATCGTATAAAGGTGTGTTATTTTGTTTACAAAAATCATACCATTTATTAATATAGGTGTTGTACTGTTTAAAAGATGAATCAGCTAAAGAACTAATCATTATATCTACTGCCGAGGCTGGTACGGACCGTCGCAATAGTGCTGCCCGGATAATATTCCGGCAGCCAGGGTAAGGTTCGAGTGAATGTTCCTCCTGCTGGAATGAGAAACGATTACATGGTCATTTGAACTGAACTCAAAAATATGGGACGTCAAAAGACTGCGGAAAATTGGGTACCAAGGTTGTGTGGGCCACAACGGGACGATCATGATACCGGTCGCTTTGTCGGCGATAATCTTGCGCAGTGTTTTAAGTATCATCGAAACCGGTGGGAAGGCATAAAAATATAGATTCTTCCAGCTTATCGTATATGCATCGATAGCGAAGGCGTCAGGGTCCCTGTGCCAAGATACGTACTTTTCACATTTCTTGTTCAGTCTACTGGCGAACAGGTCGATGTCTGGGGAACCAAACTGTGAAACTAACTGGTCAAAAGTAGAGTTTTCTACCTCCCATTCTATGTCTGGATGTGAACGTCGGGATTCAGTGTCAGCTACGATGTTTTCTTTAGATGGGACATATGAAGCCTTTATAAAGATTTTCCTATGTTCACACCATTGCCAGATCTGTCTAGCAATGTCAGTGAGATGTGGGAATTGAATCCCGCCCATGCGGTTAATGTAGGATAGCGCAGTAGCGTTGTCTATGCGAATTAAAACTTGACAATTTTCTAAATGTTTTGCAAAAATTTTAATCGCAAAGTAAGCAGCTAACAGTTCGAGATAGTTAATGTGCATCCCGCGCTCCGACTGTGACCAAGGCCCATTCGCGGTGTCACCCCCGCAGGCCGCGCCCCACCCCGTAGTTGAGGCGTCAGAAAATATTTCAACCGCGTAACAGTCGTCTCGAATACGGTGCGCAGGGCTCTCTATAGCACGTAGCCACCATTGAAAGTCCGAAAGTAAGTTTTCCGGGATTTTCATATACCTGTCATAGTCATCATGAGGTTGTAAGTTTAAATACTTACACCGTTCTAACTGTTTTGTATATAACATTCCATATTCCACTGCGGGACACGCAGACACAAGAAGTCCTATAAGTTGAGCAAATTTTCTAATTTTACACCTAGTAATGTTTATTATTTTTTGTAACTCTGCTTTGATATGTGTTTTCTTTTCGGGGGGCAAAGTTATTTGCATAGTATGTGAATCCAAGATGAAGCCTAAAAATTTACATGATTTTGAAGGGGTCAACTGACTTTTTTCCCTATTGATTATAAAACCAAGAGCGGTAAGTAGATTAATAGTTGAGTTCACGTTGTAAGAGCATTCAAGATATGATCTTCCTAACAATTGAATATCGTCAAGGTATATTGTGGAAATATGTCCAGCTGCTCTAAGTAGACTGATTACAGGCTTCATTAACTTAGTAAAGATGTAAGGCGCCGTGTTCAACCCGAATGGTAGTACATTAAACTCATAAAGTTTATTGTTCCACATAAATCTCAAGTATTTACGAGAATCTTCGTGAATTTTTATTAAGAAATAGGCGTCCTTTAGGTCGACAGTGGCCATAAAACAGTCCTGTGACATTAGTTTAATTGATGTACGAATATCCTCTAGCTTAAAATGACTTGTGTCAATAAACTTATTCAAGTTCTTTAAGTTTAATATAAAGCGCATTTGACCATTAGGTTTTGGGCGCAGGAAAACACTAGATATAAATTGTCCTTCGCAGTGTTCGCATGCTGAAATGGCGCCGATACCTAGTAGGCTATTAATAGCCTCTTCAAAGCATTGCATTTCACTGCTAGAGTAGTTTGGGATCGGTTGTACATAATGTTGCACGACTGGTCGGGCAAAGATAATTTTATAACCTTGAATTATATTCAAAATATTATGGTCAGAAGTGATAAGTGACCACTGCGAGTAAAACTGTGCTAGTTGTCCAGCGTACAGTACCGGGTCTAGCGGCGGCGGCGCGGCGGCGACGACGGCCTGGAGGCGGCGGCGCGCGTGCGGTTCGCCCACGTCGTCGTGGCAGGCACGCGGTTCTTCTGAGCCCCGGCACCCGTCGGCCTGCGCTGCTGCTGCGGTGCTGGAGCTTTCCAGTTTAAACCTTTGTTTCCCTGAGGTTTCTGCGTTTGAACAGCAGATTTTTTCCCCACCTTGTTTATCACCTTAAGCTCGGCGCCCGATTTGTTTACTGCCTTAGCCGCTTTCAAGGTATCGGTTAAGTTTTCTCCGAAGAGATATTTATCCACTTTGGAAGTACTTAAGTTTTCTTTTAGATCCTTTTTAAGGGAAAACATTGCGAAGTTTCGTCTAGTGATGGATTCTGCATATTGGATGTCGCATAATAGGCGAGCAGTGTCCATCAATTTCTTAATGAGTTCGTGATCCTTATTTTTGACACTACTTATGTGGTCAGTCATTGCGGCCCCAAGGACTGTAATAGCCGTGGCGAGTTGTTTCTGCCGGGCTTCAATAGCCTTATCTCTCTTGTACATACTATCGGGCAGAGCAGCTTTGATTTCGGCGTTGAGTATAGGCGCGCCGATGAGGCCGCAGTTACCCGGAATAGGATATTTGTCGACCAGTTCCTTCCGAACATTTTTATCTAACCCATTTGTCGCAAGGTGTTCGAAACGGGATGCTAGGTCCTTATGTATATCCGGTCCATATTGTATGGTTGCAGAGGGGTCATCGCCGAGAATCTCTAACAATGCGCTGTCGAGGACGTTCTCTGCAGCAGGTGGGGTACTCGTGGTAGCCCGAGCTTCATCCACGGCGGCGGCGACGGCAGTGGCGGTCGCGGTCCTCTCAGCCACCGCGTAGGACGGTCCCGGTTCGACATCAGAGTTGGGTCCGTGTAGAGTGACGATCAACGCCGTCCGGTCGCGCTGATTTTCTTCGCCTAGATGACAAAATTATACACGTATAAAGATACGCGTCGTAACTAGGGGGTGGTATGACTCCCACAGAATCATACGTCAGCAAAATCCGAGATTACGAGATAGTCCCACAGACGTCTCTGTACCCGAAAATTAATGTAAGGTGTATTTCCCATAGAAAAACACGCAAACATATTTTAATTCCTGAGGAATTATTCGTGTGAACAAAAAAGGTGCCTAAATATCTATACCTATACCGTACTCGTGGAGGACTCCCAGAGAGTCAACCGATTGAGCATAGTAGGTATGTGGTTATAAGTATCTAGGTACTTATATAATATATAAGTATATATTTGAATCTGAGCACGTTGTGGCGGTGGAAAAACTCCCAAAGAGTTATCCGATTGCCGATTGTGCCGTAACGAAATTTGAATTTAGAACAGGCAGATTGTTGGTCATGTTTTGACCTTGACCTTGTTTTATGCAGTGGCGAGATAAACACCTAAAGTGTCTGACGAAGCCGTACATAATAAAAATTTAAATATCGAACTTGACGAAAATTATGTAAGTTTGTACTAAATACCTTGTAGGTTCTTCGAAGTAGGCGATGGTTCCCGTGACGACGCTTCCGACGATGATGATTCAATAACTCGAGCACGAGGTCTTCGTGAACGCATTATCATGCGTTCTAATGTTTTTAGACGTTTGTTAATGTGATTCACGTCACCAATATCCTCACTGTGTCTTTTGAACATTATTAGCTAGTAAAACTATTGTATTCTAAGAGTTTTTTCTCGAATTATACTCGCTCCTTGTTCGAGAGGTTTTTAACAGTGTAGTCTACGTCTTATGCTCCAGCATCGTCACAATTTTCAAAGCTCATATCCAAAGCTAAAAAAAAAAGTTAGTTTCCCGCTTCCTGAACGCAGCTGTCAACTAATGTCATTACGGTTTTTGTGCACCGGCGCGTCACTTCGCCTCCGTAAATAAACTTATTGAAAACTAATATTTAATACAAAAACATGATTGATATAGTGCGAAAAATCTGTTACTTACATAATCAAGTGCTTTTTTCTCTAAAAAAGCTAGAAACAGTACCAAAGAAAAAATGTGGATGACGACGAGCGTAAGTTCTTTTTGATAAAACAAAATGTGGATTAAACTGGTAAGTCTTAACATTATCCATCTACTAAAACAAGAGAAGATATAATTATGATCAATTCAATTTAATTCCTTTTATTGTCGAAAACAAATTACTTTTTTGAGGTTATAATTTTATAATCCTAACATTCAAAGAAGCAACTTAAGTTGGTACTTATTACTAATAAAAGTAACTAGTTTTATTAACAGAAATAATAATAATATTAAAGTTGTATCGTGTTCGTGTTATAACAGTGATTTAAAAGTTATACTTTATTCCGATGTTGATGTTGTTTAAATTCGCCTTATATAAGGCAGGCAAAGATCTGAGGACTATACAGTCTTGACTTTAGTAATTTAATATTCGAAAATCACTTCAGTCCCTGATTGCCGCGTTTTTATTTTCATCTGTCAAAAAAAAAAAAAAACAATTTTGTTTCTTTTTGTAATTCGTGTTCTTGGCTTATGTTGCGGTTGATAACTTACTATCAGCGAATGAAATGAGCAGTTTTATTATAAAACAAAGAGAACCAGTGAAATATAACCGCAGAATGGCATAGAAAAGTAAATAATTAACTCGGAAATAATTTGACAAGTTCAGATAATTAGATGACAGAAGCACTTCATGTTTACCCTGTTCATCAAGAAGTACCTATGACACAGTAGTACTCGATATCACAGAGGTCATCTACACCATTGGTAGACAAGATACATAACTTATTCAAGATAACACTTAAAACATTTAGAGGATTATAATTGGTTTACTACAAGATAACCATACTTAAAAATGATATTATATATATTATAACAGTACATAATCCCTTCTCACAGTCTCTGTTAAGTGGTGTTAATAATGTTATCTTCTCCGAATGATACTTACAATATAAGATGATGATAATATACCCTAACAATAAAAACAGAAAGAGTGTTAAGAGAGTACAGGCAAAAGATAGCCTTATTATAGTAAGCAATTTCTTCCAAATTACTCTAATCTTATTATAATTCAAGCTTCCAACGTATGGGTGATGATTATTAGTACCAACCTAACCAACAAGAGAACACCACTTGGAGAGTCACCTAGTTAAGCACTAGTAGTGAACTGTCTGACTAGAGAATAGACAGACTATTTGTTTCCTTTTAGAGCTATCACAATAGAGGATAGACAATGGACTTCATGTATCAACCCTATTAACATAAAAATCAACCACTAAGACTGTTGCAAAGCGCAAATATACCTATGCCTTATTTTAATACCTACAGCTATCATTTAGCGGATGGACAGTGGATTTGATGGTACCAACTTAATGTACATAAGAGCTATCACTAGGAAGTTTGCCATTGCTAAGCGCTAATATACCTATTTTTACCGACTTCAAAAAAGGAGGAGGTTCTCAATTCGACCGATAGACAATGGACTTAAAGGCACAATGCACATAAGAGCTACCATTAGGAAGGTCGCCATTGATAAGCGCTAATATACCTATTTGTCATTTCCATACCTAGAGCTATCACTTAGAGGATAGACAATATACTTGAAGGTATCAATGCAATGAACATAAGAGCTACCACTAGGAAGGTCGCCACTGACAAGCGCTAACATACCTATTTCTCATTTCCATACTTAGAGCTATCACTTAGAGGATAGACAATGGACTTGATGGTATCAACCTAATTAACAAAAGATCTACCACCAGGAAGGTCGCCATTGCCAAGCGCTAATATACCTATTTATCATTTCCATGCCTAGAGCTATCACTTAGAGGATAGACAATGGACTTGAAGGTATCAACACAATGAATGTAAGAGCTACCACTAAGAAAGTCGCCATTGACAAGCGCTAACATACCTATTTGTCATTTCCATACTTAGAGCTATCACGTAGAGGATAGACAATGGACTTGATGGTATGAACCCTATTAACATAAGAGCTACCACGATTATGGTCGGCATTGGCAAGCGCTATATACCTATTTCTCATTTCCATACTTAGAGCTATCACTTAGAGGATAGACAATGGACTATATGGTATGAACCCTATTAATATAAGAGCTACCACGATTATGGTCGGCATTGGCAAGCGCTATATACCTATTTCTCATTTCCATACCTAGAGCTATCACTTAGAGGATAGACAATGGACTTGATGGTATCAACTCAAATAACATAAAGCTACCACTACAAGTATCGCCTTTTGCTAAACGCTAGTAGATAGCTAGAACATAGACCAACTATTTTTTATACTTTTATTTCTATGTTTGGTTTGTCACTTGAGGAATCGAAGATAAACCATTGAATTGTCGGGGCTTACCTACCCATGTTGAAACTCAAGATTAGACTAATGCTGAGAAACAATAGACTATTATGTCAAATTGATTATTATAAAATAATGAGAGTACAAATTCTGAAGAAATAACCGACAATTCAAAACCTAAAAGCCTCTGTTCTATTAATCAACCTCAACTGTGCTAGAAATCAAAGTATTAATAGTATGTAATGTCAGAGATTACTTTCAAAAGAGATAACTGTACACAAGACATGGTTAGAGAATACTGCTATTAAATTCTTTCAACCAACATCATAAAATTCAAATAGCACATAAATAATAATGAATAACATTGCCCGAAGAGTGAGTAAACGAGATAGCAACAGGATCTGTGGAACAGAGACAACAGTATCAGCAGGCAGCCCCACAGCCAACAGCATGAACAGAAAGCCCACAAGGAACAGTATCAGCAGGCCGCCCCACAGCCAGCAATAAAAGCAGTGATGCAACCAGTCATGATCAGCAGTGCCATAACCAGCAGTACCAGCAGCCCTACAGCCAGCAGTAGTAGCAGAGCTACAACCAGATGTATTAGCAGTCTCACAGCCATTAGTATCAACAGTGGCCCAGGCAGCAAGGCCGTTTAAGAATAGTACCTCATGAGGAGGAAGAATTCCCTATAAAGTTATAATGGGAAAATTTGCACAAGCAAATATACCTACCTTTATGATATTTACTTTTTCAAAATTCTGGTAAAATTAATTCCGAATGTCTATCACTAAAAGTTTTAGCATTATCATTAAGACATGGGATTCAAATCCTGTCTTTGTTAATCAGGAATAACAATACTAATCTCAGTATAAATTGAGGTACCTACCTGATAATATTATAACTTCAATGAAAATCTCCTTCAAGTATTACATTCGAAATTGTAAAATTTTGATACCTAGTTCGGTTAGATAGAATAGTTGCCCTTTTTATTATTAACTCATAGGTGAAAAGGAAGGAAAAATAGTTCATTAGTAACATATAACTTACATCACCATTAGCGTTTTCTCTAAATTATGTTGTTGTAGATTTATTATGTTGTTGCTGATCAGCCCAAAACACAGTTTACAATTAATATAAAAATTACAACAATAATGTCCCTCCACTTAATCAATCGGAACCAAACTGCAGTGGAGAAGTAACAATAATATTTTCATGATAAATATATGTTTATCCTATTTTTCGGTTAGTGTTGTAACGTAAATCAGGCAGGTCCCTTCACTAAATAACCTGACATATTAAATCTTCAGGATGGGTACGAGAAGTAAATCCCTGTGCAAACAACAGGATCATGTTAAGTTAGGTTAAAGGAAAGGATGATTTTTACGAACGATGATAATATACCTACACGACCGATAATTAATAAATTAATGTTATCCTTATATGTAACTGCATACCTAAGGGTAAAATATGTTTTATTCATTTATTTATTTTTTCCAGTAAATAATAGGACGTTACTATTACTGTCCTAAAAACAAATTCAATAATTATTACACTAAAGAGATAGCTGCGTAAACAATGTTACGTGTGTTAATGTGTTGTGTGTACGTTGTTCTATCATCTGATTGGTGGGTGAAAGGTTGCATAGAGGAATAGGAAAAAAATCCACAACAAGTTATATTTATTATTACCACATAAAAAAATATACTAAATATTATTACCAAGCCCATATGGTCGATATTAGGTAATACATGGGCTCAGGTAATCTATTTTAATAAAAACAAAATCTTAATTATTACGAAGATAATTATCACACAAGTACATAATGTAAATGCACTTCCCCTCTTTATACTTTCAGCCTCATTTAACAATATCTTATAATAAAGAGGAAAGTTTAGTTCAGTGGTTCTGAATATTTTAATGAAAAAGGTCATTTGAATAAATGTATCGAAATTCTTACTTGCACTTATATTTGTATTTTCTCTAATCAATTTGACATGTTGTCTTAGGATTCATTTAACTACTCAATGTCGACAACAATTGCCAACTTAGCACAGGATGTTACAATCAATCTTGTGTCTGGGTGCCCTCGTCATTACCCTTTCTTCTTTATGTATTTCTTCTTATTTTATGTATGTAAACAAATAATGTGTAACTTTGATAATTATTGTAGCCCTTGGTGTGCCAATGAAAAATGAGTGTTATACTATATGATGAAGTCTCACAGTCCTTTCGACTATAACTATCGTTGTTGTTCAAGAGCTTCGGAAATGTGCTCTATGGTGAGGTCCCTGTGAGGCTCTTATAGCCAATCTTGATGTTGAGCTCCATCAGAAATTTGTTCTTGTGTAGTTCTTTTGTTGTGAAATTGATAGTAATGTGAAATAGGTATTTAATGTACTTGCTCAACTTCAACTTTATTATTTAGAACTATGTATCTATTCTAGTACAGTATAGTATAACCATATATAACATACTAATATCGATTCCATTCTTGAGAATTGGTGAAACTTTGTTTAGCGAACAGTTATTATTCTTATTGTTTTTTACATGATAATATCAAAACGTTTGGTGGAACGCCGCGCTGAGTTTATCAGGCGACGGCTGTGCCTCTGACTGCCTTTATTGGGATTAAAGTCATGGGCAGCTTAATTAGCTTTGGTGATAACAATGTACTTTATTCATTAATGAATAATCATATTATTGGTACTCGTTTCAATTTAAATGTTTCATTCCCAACTAAACTTTGAACATCTACACTGTTAAAAACCTCTCGAACAAGGAGCGAGTATAATTATGAGATTAAACGAACTTACCTGTAAGTGAAGTTCTATCTCAATTATACGAAGCTCCTTGTTCGAGAGGACTCCCTCCCTTCAATTTTAATATCCCGCCCTAAAGCTTCCACAGGTGATGGAGTTGTCCATGAAACATGCTTTAAACATAATGACATTAGTTGACAGCTGCGTTCAGGAAGCGGGAAACTAACTTTTTTTTTTAGCTTTGGATATGAGCTTTGAAAATTGTGACGATGCTGGAGCATAAGACGTAGACTACACTGTTAAAAACCTCTCGAACAAGGAGCTTCGTATAATTGAGATAGAACTTCACTTACAGGTAAGTTCGTTTAATCTCATAATTATAGTTCAATTATTTGAACCGTGCAGAATGGCGGAGCACACAAAAGCGAATGAAGCGCGCGGAGACTATCCGAGTGGGGCAGACAATATAAGACTACCCTTAAAAAAAAAAAAAAAAAAAAAAGAATTACTTTTGTTATTATTTTTTTTTCTATATGCTTTCAACTATGTGTGCAATGAATGGTGTCACTATGCGTTACTACATTGTGTTCAAGCTTATCATCTTACAGGTTACTAATCTCGAGAACGAAGCACGAAGTATAATTTAAAATTAGAACGTTTTAAATTTTAAGCTGTAGGCAACATTTCGACGAAGTATGTGTCGGATTTATTCTTTTATTTATGCACAATCAAAGAACAAAAGTGTAGTCACTGAGCCCAGCGAATTATTTGTAAACAGTGGTGAATTTATAAACCATTTGTTGTCGTAATTATAAAATTTATGTTTTTGTAGTTGTTTTTGGTCTTTTACAGAAACGACATGTAACCAGAAGATCTTAAGTGCAACCAGTTAATTTATTACTTTGCAAGAAACTTATTGGACGTCCAAATTGTACTGTATTCATGTGTTAATGTCTGATTGTTTAACTGTAGTTCAGTGCAATAAAGTATATTTGATTTGATTTGATTTGACGTTTGCACCTATTCGTACCTATAAGGACATGGTATGCTAATGACATTATACTTTGCTCTTCTAATGAAGGAAAGCATATTCTTATAAACAGATCTATAAAATATTGGAGTGACTAAACATAGCAGGATTCTGAAGTACTATTTCATTAAGTATGTTTTATATTTCCTCAAGCAAGACGTTTCCAGTACCAAATAGGAATACTACTTTTGAAACTACGTGAGCAACTAATTGTTATTATTAGATATACGTACCTTTACTTTCATTACTTTAATACCAGCAAAAATATTACCCCCGCTTAAAGTAATACATGGGTCGATTCTTCAATTTGTTTATCTGACATGAAATATCGGCCCAGATTTAGTTAAGAGTCAATCGGTCATTCAGATAAAACTAATTTCTTTCAATTAAACCGAGAGCAATGCTTACAGACGTCGTTAAACAAGATGAAACAAAAAAATTAAGGTTTCGATTAGGTAATTACTTTGATTTCGTTGATTAGGCTAACATCGTTCGACTAATGGAATTGGTAAAACATTCTTTAACCTTAAAGTATAATAATGTTTGTTGAATCCTTGATCATCATCATTATTAATTTATGAGCTACGCTCTTGTCGTGGTAGCATTCTTCATTCTTGTCTATCAAGGGTCAATTCTTTACCTTCTTTATAAGATGCGACGTTCGCTTTCTCTTTAATTTGTTCCATATAAGCTCTTCTTGGTCTTTCCCTTCCTCTCTTTCCTTCTATTTTCCTTTCTATAACAACCAAAACTAAAACAGAAGTCCCTATTCTAGGTTCGATTTCCGTACGAGTTATATTTTTATTCTCATTTTATTTATTTATTAAAATGTTACCAACACGGGTTAACAAGAATTGTAAATAACTTAATAAAATAACATGGCAATTGTAAAGCTAGCTTTAATCTTATTTTGCAAAGAAAAGCAAATGATGTAAAAATGTAAAAAGCTTCTAGGAATGTGTCAGGTACGCAATGTTTATAAACGGCACAAACCTAATTTAGAAAATCGTTTTAATACACTACTTGACAACCTAGTTAAATGAGGTACTTATTACAAAACGTCAAAACGAAATTTTCTTTTGAGTTTGTATGGAAATGCTGGCTTGTGACGTTATCAATAAAAAAAAAAAAAAAAAAAAAAAAGCAGTCAAACGTCGTTTTCATTGTAACTTAATTTATTAGTAAATAAAATTCGAAAATACGTCGAAACGTAAAATGAGATTGTTTTTGATCGTTTTAGATTGGCTTCTATTTTTAGATTAGCATTTTATATCATGTGGGTTGTAAGGTGGATAACCAAACTCATCAACCGCGGTATCACAGTATATTATTGAACCACCAAAAGCCCCTGATATGACTCATGTAACGACTACGTACTTACATTAATAAGTAGTAACCGGGACCAACGGCTTAACGTACCTTCCGATACACGAATCATCCTACTATCGGAATCGTCGGGCTAATCAGTCGGGTAATCACCCGACCCTGCAATATCCTAACCAAACCAGGGTTCACAAAGTGATTTTTGTTGAACCCGGGACCTCTAGATCGTGAGCCCAACGCTCAACCACTGGACCACGGAGACCGTAAGAAGCCAAGAAAGGGTAGAAAGTAGATAAAGGGTATTCCTAGAAGTAAGACTGCATAGATAAAGGTATCCTATACTTACCGCGAGCACAAGCATAGTCTGCACTTTACGTATATACATCAAAAACCAAGCAAAGTGAATTAATACATAACTATAACTACCTCTTCATCTGATAACGCCAGCACTCACCACCTACCAGCATACCTTTCAATTAATACCGGCAATTTACGTTCCGATACACGCAGAATTCAAAACGAACGTCGATAAATCATAACACTAAAGTGGTGCAACACAGAAGCCACAATCATTTCTGGTAGCAGAAGTTAATATGCCAGCCTGCCGACCATCAGAACATTATACTTTATTGATCGCTCCTCGCGCCGTTCCAAACGTAATTTGCCTTAATAACTTCAAAAACTCATTAGGCACGTTTTAAAAAATCCGTTTGGGCCTATTACGGAGTAAAAAAGTGGTTACATGTAGAAAGTTTTGAGTGAAACGTCTAAGATGGAACGGAACGGTGTTTACGGTGAATTTGAAGAAAGAAATGATGATGCGACGTTTGGCGTAATAGCGCTAAATGAATGATAACTTTCACTAACTTGATTATTACTTGAAGAATTTAAAACAGTTTAAAAAATTTGTACATTCACATAATATAATGTTAATGATGATGATATATCGGATAAATATAGAACATCGGTAATTGGCACTTTTACTCGCTACCTCCTTAAAGCTTTGTAATAGCGTGGCAAAGAATAATAATTATGTACTCAGTTTTAAAAGAAAAGGCGATTTGTTTCGTAAGAATTGTTTATCCTTTTTTTGGCGAGACTTATTGTAGATTTGCCACTAAAGGCATTAATGACATTTCCGGACAAATGGGTAGCGCTGAGGGCTTTCACCCGGTACAACATTTAAGACAACAGGCCTGAGGGTGCCCAGTTGGACGCGAACCCCGGCTCAGGGCGTCGTCTGAGAGGATAATATTTGAAAGAATTAATCGACTCGAGTGGGTCGATAACGATAAGCGCTGCATGACGGAAATTGTCGCTACGCCGACTGGGTCGGTATCGGGGTAAAGGGTTTCATATTTAGTGCTTTATTTAAACGCTGCAGAATAGCAATTAAGAAAGTAAAATTTAGTAAAATTTCAATAGTTGTTGTTAAAATGTAACAGCCTATACTTGTTACATTTAAGTATCAAACTTCACAATACTCCATGTAATCTTACGTTTACGAGTAACTTTCCTGCCAACATACCGGCGTTAACTATGGAGCCGTTTCTTTTAATATACACGTTATCTACGTGTTATGGTTACTGTAGAAAGTAGAAACTATAGACCACAGACCACGGAACAAAGTTTTTATACTAGTCTATAAAGATTGACTGGAGGCGCGGGTGAAGGGCGAAATAGTCATTATTTGAATACAAAACAAATTCCATGGGTCTATTATTATTTTAAAATAAAATAATGTTATTAAAGTCTCAAAAATGAATTAGGTACATTATTACAAAATAAAAATGCGTTCCAAATTAATATTTTTTTTAATTTAAAAAGAGTGTGGCTCACTGGGTTCCTCCAGCACACGGTACGTATGATTGAAAAGTTTCAAGTTGTACCTGAATAATTATATTAGTTATTCAAAACGACATTTCAGTATTTATTGCTACTGCCACCTCTAGCAGGCGAGCTTGGTTTGCTTCCCTGCTCTGTGTTAGAGAAACAGTAACAACATAAAATTTTATATGACTGACCCAACTAAAGTGATAAAACTATTTAGACCATTTACTAACAGTGACACTACACTAGTGTAATTGCCCGGCAGTCGCTACTTTGTAAAGGCACTCTAAATGGTTAAGCGGTTATAAAATCCAAGTTTTAACAACATAACATAAACTCACGACGGTTTTTGTAGGACTCCTACTACTTAATGAATTATAAATGTTATAGTATTATGTTCCGTCCAAATATATTTTAAATCTGTCCAAATATAACTAACGACTATTTAAGGCGAGGTGTTTCCGCAAGACCGCGCATTTTAGTTTTTCAAAACCATCTTTGACATAAAGTATAGTGTTTTAGTTCTGAAAACAAGACGTCTTAGTTAAGAATATAGTGTAGCTAAAATCGTATTCAGTTATACTATACAGGATGTTCGTGACATCGTAACGAAAACTTTGAGGGATGATTCAGACCATGATTCTGAGTTGATATTAAGTGGAATTTTCCGTCGCAAAAGTATAGAATTGAAAATAATTTAAAAAAACTTGAACTTGCGACGAAAAATTCCACTTGATATTGACTCAGAATCATGGTCTCAATCATCCCCTTCAATATTCGTTACGACGTCACTAACACCCTGTATAATAAATTTCACACAATAGAAACAAATAATATCAAAGTTAGCTCTTTTACAATGTTGAATAGACAATTCCATTCATTCATTCCATCATTCGCTCTACGAATAGACAAACTGCTTCTGTGGGAGTAACTCTACCACACTGCGATCACTCGCCTGGCGGGCCAGTAGAGGGATTAAAGTAAAATCCTTTTAATGCCAGTTGTCATTAAAGGGGTAATGGTCTTCCAAAAGCTGAAATGATGACAAATGAAGCCATCGGATTTAGCCAGTTCACTTACTATTAATTATAACTTTTGATCTTGTAATAAAGACAGTGTGATAAGAGAATGATGTGACTCGTATTTTAATAGGATTGTATTGCCTAAGATTGTGAGACTAATGTTAGAGTTGGAATCCATCTCATGATTCGTGATGAAAAAACGTATGTACCTCTCTCGTTTACCCCGGAAATAGGTAACTGTGTCCGTTTGACCTTGTTTTTTAGCCCCGATTCCTGCAGACACCTCCTAATTTTATTTTAAGTTATACCCGTCATTTTCTTATCCGCCGAAAAGGAAAGGGACGGATGATTGACAACTGTTAGTTTTAAAAATATTGAATAACCCGGGCGAATAAAATTAACAAATCGCTGGCATGCAACCCGTTTGACGTGTGTTGTCAACTTAATTCTGTCGGGTTATTGGCCAATATAAATTTGGGAGAGTTTTTTAAAATTCCTGCCTAAACATGACGTGACGTGGTTATAAATTTTATGCAGGTCAATTATACGTCCCTTTCCTTTTTGGTGGATAAGAAAATTACAAGTATAACTTAAAATAAAATTAAATGGTGCCTACAAGAATCAGCACCATTACCAACATAAAGCAACAACGGCTTTTCCCTAATTGAAATTTAGTAACTAACCTAGATAGCTTTTTTTTTGACGTGACTTATTGTAGATTTGCCGCAGATGGCATTAACTACTTGGCCGGACAAATGGGGAGCGCTGAAGGCTCTCACCCGGTACAACGTTTAAGACAACCGGCCTGAGGGTTCCCAGTTGGGCGCGAACTTCGGCTCAGGGCGTCGTCTGAGAGGAAAAATATTTGAAAGAATTAATCGACCCTAGTGAGTCGATAGCGATAAGCGCTGAATGAGGGAAACCTAGATAGCGAAAGAACGCTAATAAAAGAAAAGCATTAAAGAATTTATCGAAGTGCAATCAGATACGGCAGTTAACAGAGTCCGAAAAATCGTAAAACGACTAAATAGGTCGGACCGTTAGAAAGTGGGTAAGTTCCAAGGGCAACCATTAAGCCCTGAATAAATAAGTTTCCGAAGCGGCCCAATAAAAGTTTTTAAAGTTGTTAAACAAAAGAATCATAAAACGAACTTTCGGTAGCAGGCAACAGGAGTGCCACTTCTATTATTAGAGCTAGTACACTGCTGTCATAAAATGTTTTAAAACATAATTTATGGCATGTGGAACGTCGTGAATTGAGACAAAGGTATTGTGTCTTCTATAACGTGTTGGATCATGCGATGAGCTTATCACCCGATGGTTCATAATATCTTTTTTCTACTCCTCTACTTTAATCTGGCATTTAAATAACCAAAAAGTCTAATATAAGTACATACATAATTAAACTCTTTGAAAAAGTGTACGCTCTATGGCCTATAAAAGCATTGTTTACAAAGTGTAACTGTATTATAATGTCGCCAAAAAAGCATTGTTGTTGTTTTTTTTTTTGACCTGGAAACTGGCTCCTTTACTTTGTTTGGTGCCATAGATATACTATAAAAAAAAAGTATACATTTGCCGCCATTTTCCCGCGCGTTGGAAAATAAATTGGAAAATTTTTGTGTTTCGTTTGTTTCATTTAAAATTACGTCGTCGCAGAAAAAGTATTGTATGCAACGTTGTATAACTAGGTCAAAAAATGCTCGTGGCGTCTCTTATTGCGATGTTCGCCAAGGCTCACATCGCAACTCACGCCACTCGCATTTTTTTACCCTTCTTATACAACTGTTGCATAAAATACTATTAGGATTTCGTATCGAAAGTACCTTTGATTACTTACTTAACTTTCAATTAGGGTGGTTGACTGTTTCTTTCGTCGATCGATTCACGTGAAAATCCGTTTTTCAATAATTGTCTCATGTCGAAGAAATTAGTAGTTAAAGCCAATGGTGAGCGGGTGGGAGAATGTTCCGTCCTGTTCTAGTAAAACGGTGTATTAGTATCTAAAAACCTGAGACGTCACGATTTCCTATTGTCATTTCTTTCTAACTCCTTGACTATTGATGGCTGTGACAATTTAGATATGCAACCAATTTCGATTCTGGTTTCACATTTGCCTATCGATTATTTATGTCTATTTTGCATTTACTAAAATGAACAACGGATTCTTCTTGATACTTGCTAAATACAAATATCTTGGTTGAAATCCAAAACGTGTCAGGGTCGGTCTTTCCGACCGTTTTTAAATGTATATTTCATAGCCGCAGTGTAGTCATCCCTACCCTTAAAATTTACAGCGCCCAAGAACAATGCCTTAACTTTTCTTATAAACTGAACGATGCCAAGCCATACATGTGTTTGGGGCTGTTTGGGGACAATATACGTAACCTGCCTCTTTTAAATGGGCATGTAAAAAGTTTGGTTAGGACATTACAGGCTGATCACCTGATTGTCCGAAAGTAAGATGATCCGTCCTTAGGAAGGCACGTTAAGCCGTTGGTCCCGGTTACTACTTACTGGTGTAAGAACGTAGTCGATACATGAGCCATGTCAGGGGCCTTTGGCGGCTCAGTAATAACCATGACACGAGGGTTGACGAGGTTGGTATTCCACTTCACAACCCACACGATAAGAAGAAGAAGAAGCGGATTTTTCAATTTGATTACTTGTGAAAATAATATATTATCTAAACATTTATATTAATTTTGTACGAGATTTTATAGGCTATTACTCATATCACAATAATGTAGTAACTGAAGCATTCCCGACACTTTTTTACTTGCAATTCTTGCGAAAGTACTTTTTATTCCGAAAAGGTACGTTTTTGTCTAACTTAAAGTACTAGGGGCGCATAGGGAAAAACAGACAATAGGCGAATTAAATTTTATTAGACGGCTGCCTGTCCCCTAAATGTTGAGGGGATCCGTTTGGCATAAACAGGACGTCACGACAAACGCTACTGGGCCATAAAACTTTGTATGTGCCGTGCCTGCCATGTGCGCAAGAACATTTCGGTAGAACATTGTCGAGGCTTTCTTTGTGTTCGTTTACTACCGTATTGTTTAGAATTGGCAATTGAAAAAAAAATGATAGATTGTTTTGGAACTTTGCTAATTGGTAAGGAAGTCATTTTATTGGTTACGTTTTCATTATTATGTCTATCTTTATTATTGTATATGGTATGCAGAATACAATAAAGATGTTTTATATTTTCCTAAGTTCGCCGTTTGGCATAGTTTTGAGACAATAAGAAATACCTTTTTTGACGTGACTTGAGGCAAACGCCTCAGATAGCATTTACTTGCTCAGACATAAGTCTATACTTCAACCTATGTTGAGATTTTAGTTTGACAATTATATTATAATTGCGTATGGCACACAAAAATAAAATATCCTGCGTGGATCATATATCCAGCTTAAGCTCCCTTATACCTTCTAATTGTTAAGAGACACCGTAATTATTTTTTGGTTGACGGATGCGGCAGAGACTTGGTTAGGAAATAGATGGAACTATTATATATATATATATATATATATATTATGTGCCATAATTGGCAGCAATAACACAAAATAGCAGCATTGCCATAATGATTAATTAGGTCAAAAATTTCGCATGGACAAGACGAGGACATGGTGGTGTAATGACAAGACACACTTGCCCTGGCTTGACAAGAGCGGGTTCAAGTTCCGTCAGAGTCTGAATTTTTCGATTTAATTTTATATACTTATTTAGGTATATACTTTATTGCACTTAACAACTAGTTACAAAGTCATCATCATCATCATCAGCCCATTAACGTCCCCACTGCAGGGGCACGGGCCTTCCCTATGGAAGGATAGGGAGATCGGGCCTTAAACCACCACGCGGGCCCAGTGCGGATTGGTGTTTATTAACGACTGCTAATGCAGCCGGGACCAACGGCTTAACGTGCCTTCCGAAGCACGGAGGAGCTCGAGATGAAATCTTTTTTTTTTATGGTCACCCATCCTAAGACCGGCCTTTGCGAAAGTTGCTTAACTTCACCAATCGCAGACTGAGCGCGTTTACCGCTGCGCCACCGAGCTCCTCAATAAATAATTAATTGTAATTGTTATTGTTGTGATGTTGTTGTTTTTGTTAATTTTCTCTTTATTAAAGCAAAACTTCACAATCTGTAGAGGCATAACAGTTTTTTTAACTAAACAAAAACACGTGGTACTAAACCCAGCGAATCCCGCCTACCATACACACATAAGCATCGGTTCAGGTCTGTTGATTCTGCATGTGTAATACCACCAGTATAGTACAAAAAACACGATTAAAAATAACCCCTTGAGACGTTTTTGTCGTATAATCGTTGCCGGTATCTTTCAAGTTCGGTAGTTGCGGTAATATGCGCATGAGTGTTCTTAGAATCCATTTAGTGTTGACGCCGCCGTTTGTATGGATAATAAATTATTTACTAAATTATTTAGGAAAGTGCCGTGGTAGCCCAGTTGGTAGAATGCTTGTCTCTCATTTTGTGGTCGCAGGTTCGAATCCAGCACAGGCCTAAACCAATGATTATCGAAATTGTTTTCGAATTTATGTTTGGATCATAAATGATTATCGCGTGCCTAGCGGTGAAGGAAAAGATCGTGAGGAAACCCAAATTCCCGAGAAATGAATTTTCGGAGGTATGTGACCTATCCTATATTGAGCTAGTTTTCCCTTCGTGGGTTGGAAGGTCAGACAGGCAGTCGCTTCTGTAAAAAACCGGACCTGTCAAATCTTCAAGTTAGGTAAGCGGACCCCGTGAAAAACGGGAAAATGCTAGGGAGATGATGATGTCCCTCTTCCTCTTACTCCTTAGTGGCTTACGCGCATTTAAACTAAAGTAAGACCCAGAGCGATTGATGTAAATCTACGTCGGCGCCCGATACGAATAGGCTACTTGACCTAGACAAATTAGATACTTTTTACGAAACGTCAAACGAAAGTTTTCTTTGGAGCTTGTATCCCTGTCCTGTGACGTCATCAATGAAAGCGGTCAAACGTCATACTCACTGTTACTAAACTACCTGAATGGAGTGTTCGCTTGTTCTGAAAAAAAAAAACAAAATCACGACTATATCCCAATTGGGGTACACAGACAACTAAGTACTCACACCTCACCGAGATTTCTGTTAAACCAACGTGATAGGTGGTGAGCCGTATCGCCGTCTATGATGGTCGAACCAACTGTGTTATCTGTGTGGTGTGTGTGTGTTTGGTAAAATTTAATTTAGTTTTATTATCTATTGCCTAACAGAATAAGGCTTGTCGCAAATGCGTAAGTTGCGAAACTCTCAACGCTAAACTAAGTAAATCATAGCCGTAGCGTACAAATTGATTATTTAAAGTCAGGCCATTTTGCCATAATTCTGAACCGTGCTTTATTAAATTGCGTTAACACTTCCGTATTGCTTCATTTGGTTGAGCTGATTGTAAATGTGTTCAAGAATATAGCTTTAGGCATATGTATGTTATAAGTAATATTAGATACTTACTTATTTGTAATATTAAAGCAATATCATAGAGCAAACAATAATACCTACTATGCACAGAACGGCAACTTTCCGCCCCGCACAAAATAAGATATTTGACTAGGTCAAAGATAAATTAAAAAATGCTAATTTAGAAATAGAAGCCACTCTGAGATGCTCAAAAATCAATCTCATTTTACTTTCCGACTTATATTTGAATTTTATTTATGAATTTAGTAACAATGAGTACGACGATTGACCGCTTTCATTGATGACGTCACAGGACAGTATTAGCAAACAAACTCCGAATTCATAAAAAGTATCTCCTTTGACTAGGTTGTCAAGTAGCCTATTCTTATAAGCTGAAAGTAAGTGTATAGGTAAGTTATCGTAAGGCGCCAAAGGAGTATACCTACTTAAGTATTGATTTAGAAATAAATAACATTAAACTTCATAATTGGCAAGGAAAACAAAATACTAATGTATAAAATTTAATACTTTATACACAACTGAGCGAGATAGTAACACACACATTGACTTTATTGGAACAGGATAGTTATCACTAATTGCCTTATTAATAAGACGTGATGACACAGCCACGTGCTATGTAATCATTAAAAATTTGTTTGAAAGCTAAAACAAGAACAGTTTGCTGTAGGTACCTACACGCAATAAAATGTATGTATTTCTACGTAGTACGAAGATAATAATTATCAACAATTCTAAGTGTTCGAGTTTAGACATTTCCAACACATAACACAACATTACTTCACGCCTGTACCCTCGAAGGGGTAGGCAGAGGTGTAAAGTATTCGTATCCAATCCTCGCCAGCTATGTTTAGTCGCATGTAATAGGGGCGAGTTTGCCATTAACCGGGCACAAATCATGGAAACTAAGCGATAGATATTGTCTCTCTCTCTCTCTCTCTCTCTATTTAAGAGCTGCGCTCTTGTCGGTGGAGTAATCGCCATTCCTCTCTTCTTCCCGCCAAAACCTTCACCTCCCGATACGACACGACCTGCACCTTCTCTTTTATTTGTTTCATAAATGTTATTCTAGGTCTACCCCTTCCTCTCTTCCCTTCAATTTTTCCTTCTATAATGTTTGTTATAAATGAATCGTCATCATCGTCATCAGGTGGCCAATCATATTTCCTCTCCAGTTCTCTATAGTCTTCAATATGGCTCTCTTTTCTCCAACTCATTCCAGCACTTCTTCATTTGACACCATTGATATTGTCACCAGATATTGTCTATAAGCTTTAATTTCCTTTTAGCCAAACTATATGAAATAGGTAATTAATACCTACTTGTCATAATAATATGTCCTTATAAACACAACTAAGCTCAAGAATGAGCTTACACGAATCGGTGCGGGGAGAAGAGTGTCAGTTCTGTACGTACCTACCTAGTACTTACTATTATTTTTTTATTCTGTGCTTATAGGTTAGATCACCAAAATGCATCCTGCTATAATATTGTAGAAGAACAAAATTCAAAAAAATATATTTTTTTTTTCATTTGGGATAATTCCAAATTTGAATTGTGTTTTATGGTTTAGATGTGAAGGTGGTGTAGAGATTGATCAGTAATATTAGTAATATTTTTAAAGAATATGAGGAATCAATAATATTTTTCAGATTGTACTGTATCTTTCGTCCATGTGTGTGTAAAACTTGTTTTGTATGTTGTGTTCAATTAAGTATATTTGTATTTTATTATAATGTATTTTTGTAAACATAAGAAACAAGCGACATTTCCCTTAACAATGTCACGCAATTCTCGAACCATTTACATTGTAAATGCGTCTTCAAACTTGCCGACTTTCGTAAACAATTACAAGTCAATACTCCTAAACAAAGATAAGGAGCTCTCTGCACAATACCAGAAGCTTTTGTCGTCTTCATTATAAAACAGAAGCTAAGCCATTGTGCTCCTGTCAAAACTCACTGAATGAAGAAAAATAGGTGCGCAGACCTAACAATGTCGTAATAAAGTTAGACGCATTTAACAACCCAAATGTTTCTGCGACGGTAGCTGTATGACTTTTGTCTTTGCTCGGCACATCGTTTATGGCCCATTTCGCCTTATTCTTTCACGAGCTATTTTATTTTTTGTCGTGTCTTAAATAAGACATAATGTTCTAAGAAACGGGACATTAGAATGGACCGGGGCTTTCTCTTTTTGTAGGGACACGTACAGGGGATTTTATGGTCAATTGTTTCACTTAGTTGTTGACGTGGCAAAAAGAGGAACGGCCAGGGTCGCTGGTGATCGGGTGGCGCATTCTTACTGGTTTGATCTTGTATTGCGAATCACTATTTTTTTTTAAATCATTAGCTTAAGTACTATGCGCGCTACTACATTATTGTAATGCAATATTCACTACGAAGACACCTTTATTTAACACAATTAATCACAATGCATAGGAGTATGATTTAGGTAAGATATTTAAAAAGATTAAATAAAGTACTGGGGGGTTAGAATGGCCACATCGAAGCAATTCATCTAAGAAAGCAATATTGCAATTTGACATTTGCGTATGTAAAAGTAAGTGCGCAATGCAACCCAATGTCAAATAGCAACATTGCTTTCTTAGATGAATTGCCATTTTAACCACCTCTTTACAAATAATTCGATAAGTCCGAGTGATATTATTTTATTATTATACTTTTTCATACCATTGCAATTGAAAATGAAAATAAATAAAGACTAAAATAAGTAGAGCAGCACAATAGATTTCGTTTTTCAAAAAACGAACGCATTCGATATATATTTCTTCATTTTTACCGCAACAAACGCTTTACTTTTGTTTCAAAAGAGCAATAAATATCAAAAATATTAACCTCCACATGCGCGCTTGTGCCCTGAGTGTCATGTACGGAGTTAAACCAATTGAAAATTAAACGCATTTCATGCCTCAATAGGTCTTTTGTGTCGCGACGCGATGAACAGTAATCAATTTATACTTGTGATAAGTATGAACTCATTTTTGGTCGACAATCGATAGTTTGTGTAATTGTATTGTCCTTTACGATATCGTATTCATTAGTGTTTATGGTTGGTTGGTTTTCTTTCTGGTTCTGTTTTAAAATAAAATCTTACTAAAACAATTTTGTTTTTAATTTTAATTTCTATTATTTAATTTTATTGTAAGTAGGTATATTTTGTCAGTGTTTAAGTTTCACTCAGATTAATGGAGAGTGCTAAGATAACATGATTTAAAGAAGAATTATAATTTGGACTTATTGTCTATCAATGTCCTGGCTGCTGGTGATATTATACAAGTTGTACCTAATAATAATAATGATGACCATGGCGCTAATTTTAAACTTCTATGTGAGTAGGCGATTTTCTTGACGAGACTTTTAGTAGACGAGACAGATTGTATTAGATAACACTATCAACCAACAAGTGAACAAGTTGAATATGTTTCACATACAATTTCTAAACACATTTTGCAACGTGAAATAAATATGTAGAGAACGTTTGGACCAATTTTACGTAACCAAACAAAATGTTCTGTTCTCACAACCAAATGCCGAGCATGGCAAATTTTATTTGTGGGTTTATAACGTTCACCTCATTTTACACCCTTCTCTGTTGGACTGTTGCACAACAAGTGATCTTCATTTGTTACAGCTTCCGAATTCGAATAAAGAATTACGCGTAAAGACATTCTGTCGCACGATTTAAAGAATCGAATGAAAGTGTAAAGAATTAAATCGCGTAGTGAAAGTATGTTTCATACAAGCATTGTGAGTAAAAGAACAAAAATTTAATATGACACTGTTTATCGTCGCGTATATCGTTTTTATAGTGAAAGGTTTGACAATCGATAAGAAAACCTACGTATGATGTGTTGAACACAACCAAAAACAACCGGGATGTATAAAGTTACTGCCATTCATTTAGATTTATGTAACGTGTGTAAAATACCTACACGCACATACTTACTACTTACTATTACTACACGTACTTGTCCACTTGCTAGTTACCAAAAATAATGATTGACTTGTCCTGATAAATGGAAGCGCTGAGGGATCTCGCTCTGTAAAATATTTATGATAACATGCCTGAGGGGCCAACAGGCCCTAGTCCAGTTGCCAAGTTGCAAACGATTATAATAATCGTCAATTCATTTTTTGACGTGACTTGTAAGTAGATTTGCCACATATCGGACAAATAGGGAGCGCTGAGGTCTATCATCAGATTGGTTTTTTTTTCGTGACTTATTTTTGGCGCATTAACTACTTGGCCGGACAAATTGGGAGAGTTGACGGCTTTTACCCGGTACAAAATTTAAGACAACAGGCCTAAGAGTGCCCAGTCTCATCAGTGACAGTGATAAAAATTTATGACATTGACATGACATCATATTATTATGTCACCTTATGTCACTCCCATGCACAGTAACTGTCAATTGTCATAATCGTTTCCAACTTGGCTAAGGGCCTCATGTGGGGTCAGAGCGTCGTCTAAGAGGTTCATGTTTCCGAGAAGACGCCCGGTACGACGATAGTGATAAGCTCTTGAAGAAGCAAAACGTCTATCACACGAGGTAGGTATCGGAGACCAAAGGTTAAAAAGGCCACATCGAAGCATCTAAAAAGATATTTCATATTTCAATTTGACATATGCGCACGTAAAAGTAAGAGTGCAACGCCAACAAATAAATGTCGAAAAGCAATATTGTTTTTCGGAAGAATTGCCTCAATTTGGCCTGTTTGACCCCCTGAAGTGTTTGCTAACGCGTGCTGTTTGGCTGAATAAGAAGCACGGAAGATCATCTGTGACATTGCATCTGACTTTTCCCAATTTTTTGAATAACTTGACCAGTTTCTTTTTAATAAAACATTATTCATACTTTAACGGACATTGACAGAACGCGTGCTCTACTTTTTCGCCAAATCTGGTTTTTGCACAGAATAATTCACTTCATAAAGAAAGTTCAAAATCGGTTTAATTACGCTCAGTTGACAGTAACGGTACCATTAAAGTTAACGAAGGGTTAAAAAGTTATTAACCTTTAAAAATAACCGTATTTAGCTTTCTAAGTAGTTACTGATGGATTAACTATAGTATTAATTTGGTCTGTTTTACGGTTATTATTCATAATTATTATTTGTGTATCGTTTGCCTATCACGAGACTTAGGAGTCCCGAATTTTTAGAAAGCGTGTGTGGGGCCGCAGCCAACACGTAGGGACCCCTTAAGACAATTTACTTAAATGCGGTGTGAGACCAATCGGCGATTGTCCCTGTATGCACTATAGGAGTGCACTCAAAGGCACCCCTCGGTTCGTGTGGGACTGTTATTATTATAATAATTGATTTTTAATTATTTTTTATTTTATGATATTACTATTATAATAATTACATCTACATTTTTATAATGCACCGTATAGTGACATTTTGATCAGCCAAGGACTCTTTTCTTCAGTTAGTTTTTACGCAATGCCCGGAAAGATAAACAGCTGATCGCGTTATGTTTTTTATTTGCCCACAGTTCCGCATAGAAGCACGCCCCGGACACTTCATACAAATGACCTCATTTCATTTCACAGACACTACACATTGACGCTATCGTGCACGCGCTTCTGTGTGTGTGACGTCTGACGCCATATAATTGAGGACTAAAGTAAGACCGGGGGGAGTTAAGGTAAACCTAGCTCAGCCGCTGGTGGGGAGCGGAGAGTTGCCGTTCTGTACGTAGTATTATTCCTTAATGATAGAAGCAAGCAACAAAATAATGTGAACATAACTCTCACTTGGTTAGACTCCCACGGCGACCACAATTTTATTTACCTACCTTTCTGTTCAAACATTGGAATTGATAATTTATAGCAAACAGTTGAAGTTACCTATCACGGCGCATGTTAAAGACTTCTTAAACATACTCCTACTTGCACTGACTTGCAGGTGTTTTAAAGGTTAGGAAAGTCAATTTACAGACTTTACTGCTTTTAAATGCTTTTTGTTAATCAACGTGGAGAAGACAACTCACTGACACTAACTGAATGGAGTGTTCGCATGTTCTGTAAAAAAAAAAACAACACAACATAAACATAACCTCACAACTATTTCCCAAATTGGGGTATTCAGATATACATCCATCGCAAGATGAACTAAGCAACCACACCTCACCGAGCTTTCCGTTAGACCAATGTGATAAGTGGTGAGCCGTATCGCTGTCGCAAATGGTCAAATCAACTGTGTTAAAGTTATTTATAAAAACTAAATTATCTAACTTACTAACTTTGTCTGCATATTACCATATTTATCTTTATTCTTGTAAGCTATACCTACTTATTGTCAGACCTAAAAAAGTTTAATAGTAACTCATTGTCACAAGCACGGAACCTTTGACCTCTGAAATAAAGCCATCCTATTTCAAACCGAGCTACCATAGCAGGAACTTGTTTAAGGTTCTATTAAGAGGCCCTACGCCTTCAGAGGCTTAAGTCAGGAATTATTAATGAACGCCGAGCGGAGTCGTAGTTATTTATGCCTTGGTAATTATACGAGGAATAATTCTTATGAAGATACTGTAGATTAAATATTGTACTGCACATACATAAACGCGGCTGTTTTCCGTCAGGGTAGGCAAACATACCTAGGTCCTAGGCCCGGAGGCCTTTGAAATGTGGTATTAGAAGAGGATGGAAAGAATAGGTTGGACTAAAAGAGTTACTAATGAGGAAGTGCTAGTAAGATTAAGGGAAAAGAGGCAAATATTGAGAGTTATTGAGGATAGAAGAGGCAAAATGATTGGACACTTAACACATGAGGAAGCTACAAGGAAAGAGAGGAAGGGAAAGACCAAGAAGAGCGAACATGAAACAGATTAAAGAGAAGGCGAACGTCGTGTCTTATAAGGAGGTGAAGGAATTGGTCTTTGATTGACAAGAGAATGCTACACCGACAAGAGCGTGCTAATAAACGTTTCTTTCTTTCTTTCTTTCTTTCTTAAATTAGTGATGAGGCAGACACCACGGATTCCACTTACGGCGATCCTGACACCACATTTGCTTCCTAAATTCTTATCAAAGACTACGTGAATGCTCACTGGTCTAGAATACTCTGGATCTGGCTTATCTCCTCTCATCACTACATTTACTTTCACACCACAACACTCCCTTAGTACAGTATTCCTTATGTTGAATGTGTAATTGAATTTCTTGGTGATTTGAAATAGGGTATTTTTGTAGATAAATTACAAAATGCTAATCTAGAAATTGAAGTCATCAAAAATACTTCATTTTCTTTTTTACTTATTTTTGTTTTTTCAGGCTTAGAAAAAGCTCGGAGTAGTTTGGGTATTTAGTTTGCGATGTATGTACCTCTGACTACCCCAATGGGATATAGTCGTGAGCTTATATTATGTATGTTATTTCGAAATTCGAGATCCAAATAATGACAAAAATAAATTAAAAAGATTTTGTTCAATGAAAAACATTTCTTTCTGAGATTTATTTCATTGCAACAAAATAAACCCTAATTTATAGTACTTATACCATGATTCTATACCACTCAATCATAATAATCGTATCAAAATGTATCTAGATCCAAATGATTCAAATTCAGGCACAGCTATTTTAATCTGATTTGGCTAATCTACGTGAATTATTGCTTGCTAAATACGAATAATGGATTTGATATGAAAATGATAAACGTAAATAATTTAACTAAAACAACGTTCTAAATGGGTTATTGGTGATCAACGCACATCATGAAAATGTATCATAATTAAACTTGACGACAGCACCTATTTTTTTTTCATGCTTAGTAAGTACAATCAAAGAGCAAAAGTGTGGTCTCTGAGCCCAGCGAATTATTTGTAAACAATGATGACATTATGAACCATTAGCTGTCATAATTATAAAATTTGACAACACTTTTGCTCTTTGATTGTACAAAGACATACTATGGCAAGAAAAAATGTGCCCCACATATGGGACATACACATGTGAGTTTCAAAATTGGCTCATATGTGGTCCATACACAGTGAACGTGCTAAGTTTAAGTCTTTCCCGGTCTGTTGGAAGAGATTTAGCAATAAACTGTCCCAATTTCTGCAGACACCTCCTAATTTTACTTTGTTTTACCTGTCATTTTCTTATCCGCCGAAAAGGAAAGGGACAGATGATTGACAGCTCTTAATTTTAGGAAGAATGAGTAAATGAATGAACAACCCGGGCGAATCAAAAAGGTATCTCGCTGGTATGCAAACCGCTTGACGTGTGCTGTCAACTTAATTCTGTCAGGTTATTAGCCAATACAAAATGTTTTTGGGTTGTTTTAGATTTGTGTTTAAAATTGACTTGTGTTCCATAAATTTTATGCTTGTCGATTACCCTTCCCTTTCCTGTTCGGCGGATAAGAAAATGACAGATATAACTTAAAATAAAATTAGAAGGTATTTAGAGGAATTAGCACCACTGAACCGTTTGTCTGTCTTTTTGTTTTTTATATCCTGTTCTTTATACAATAAACTGTTGAATAATATTAATTGTATCTTATGCGATGCATGTATGTAATATATCTCTATTATCTGACGGGTAAGGAACATTTCAGCCAAGTAACAGACAGGTGTTACCATGTTACTACAACAAACGGTTATAACAATTCTAGTGCACGTACTCACTAATCCACGAAGAGCTTTTAGCCTGTCATGGCAATAACTCCTTATAATAATACATTTTGCTAGTCGACGCACATATAGTATGAGATAATCGCATAATATAAATAAACAAACAGTGAAACAACTTAATTCTTGCTTCTATGCAAGACTGTGAGCGAATAACAAATAGAACGCGTTCTCGCTCGCGTGTTTCCACATGCAGACCAACCTCCGTACAAATATCTTGTTCTTACCGTGTGCTGCAATACTGCGTAGGTAAGTGCGAGCGAGACAAACAATCTGCGCTCTCTCTTCCTCCTTAGCAGGTTACGGCTATTTAGACTAAAGTAAGACCCAGAGGGGGTGAGGTAAATCTAGTGTCACCGCTCCTTTACGAAATATTATTCTTTGTTCTATGACCACAAGGTGTATGATATCCCTTTCAATATTTCGGGAAAAGAAGTAAAAAGCCCCGTTTCTTCATGGTCCTACTTATTTGTCCTATTAGTAGGACCACGAGGGAGACCTACTTTTGTCTATCCTATTACGTGAAGAATCGAAAATTTACCTCCTGTATAGGTCCCCCTTCGCGGGCCTACTAATAGGACAAATAAGTAGGACCATAAAAAAACGGGGGTAAAAAGTTTGTCTTCCGATTACTTACTTGTGAATCTGCCAATACAGTTAAAGAATACGAGCGTAAATTTGTGTAGTTAAGTTTTATTTTAGTCTTAAACTTACTGTCAATTATCTAGTCACGTATCCAATCTGAAGTTAAAAACAAATTGCTTTAGCAATCTGTCTTCATTAAATCAGTCTGTTTTCACCGAAAGTTATGTTGAACTCGTCAAGGTCAGATCGAATCGACACTTGGTTCCTATTTAAAGGTCAACCTACGCAAGTTCTACAAAACCGGAGGCCCAGGACTTTGTTTTTAGTAGACGCGACAGAATAGAATAAAGGTTGGGAATGCGCATTTTGTATGAACCGCTGTCGCCGGTTCAACCCCACTATCTTTTACTACTACTCGAATACTCGTGCAAACAGATAACTACGATTGCTCTACTGGTTCTCAGATTCCATAGCAACTTTGCTGAAAATGTTTATATTTTATGTGATAGGTTGCAATTTTATCACTAAAGTTTTTAGCTTACTTGTAATCAGAAATCCCTGCTTGCTTACTTCATAATATAATTTATACACAGAGTTATTATACACTTTCAGTCTCCGTGGTCTAGTGGTAAAAACGTTAGGCTCACTATGTGGAGATCCGGGTTAGATTTCCGATGGGGATATTGAGGAAATCACTCTGTGAGACGGTCCTTTGTTTGGTAAGGACTTTGCTGGCTTGAATCACCTGATTGTCCGAAAATGCATAATGATTCAAGCCGTTGGTCCCGGCTATTAGCCATAAAAACACCTCCACCAACCCGCAGTAGACCAACACCACCCCCCATACCCCCTGCGGTTGATTGAGGACCTGTGCCCAGCAGTGGGACGTATATAAGCTGCTTAAGTAAAGTTGTTATACACTTTTAATTCTGTAGATATATTTTTGTATAAAATATGATCGAATGACTTGTGCCATATAGAAAAAACCAACCTACGCCACTGCTTGTTTCGTTGCTAATAGTGTATTAAGTATTCAGAAGCGGAGCTAGTTTGTAGTAAGCCGCCGACTCACCGTACTCCGGTCACGTTGTCCGGACGGATACCGCGTCCGGAGTGTCCGGAGTCTTTGGACCAAAAAAACCTGACGACTCCTACCGTACAAGGTGATTTACTTACGCTCAAGGCACATTTGAATATGGAATCTTTGCGTTACGTGGACTTTGTTTTTTGTGGAAGTGGACCTCAGTGCTTTGTCCGGCTATTCAGAGAAAGCCTTGCCGTGGTCGGTATCTCGACACCGACAGGACCCTGAAGTGTTTGTTGTCGCGAGCTGATTCGCTGCCTTAGTAATCGGGTTGCTAGGATCGTATATCTATACGTATAGAAGCGTAGATAGCGTGGGTATTCACTTCCTCTTGCGATGGACGTACCTTTGATTCATTAATTAAATTGTATAATAAAATGCATCTAATATATCTGGGTAAGTTCATTAGTTTAAATTTCTAAATCATTCATTTATTTATATAAATAAGGATGGAAGCAAGCGAGTCATTCCCGACACAAGGCTTTTTAGTACTCAATGGGAAGACTTATTCCCATATTGTTATGTTGATTTGGAAAATAAACTATTTTTTATTTTTATTTTAAATAAAAAACGCTCAAAAATCACGCACATAAACACACAGGCACGCGCGTTTATCATTATAAACTGCAACTCCGACTCAATTGCTCACTCCGTCTAACTGCTACTACAGTTCCATCTGATTACAACTAGTTACAATAACAATAACTTCTTTGCACCTGCCCGTTACTGCCTACTCACTATTATATTACTAAGTACTTATGACTCATACACTCACATGACTGAAAGTGTGAGACGGCACCGTCAACAATGAAAGAACTCAAGTTTTAGAAAATATTTGCATAATGTGTGAGGATATTCAAAATTCGAAATAATTGTATTCCCTCCTAAAAATATTTGAATTCTGAATTTCGAATTTAAAGATTCTAATTTTAAAAAATGCAAGCTAAACGCAGATTAAATTTTATAATATGAAACCATGCAAATCGAGAATTATTAAATTTTAAAATTGAGATCATATTTTTTTATATCTAACATCATTATCATTATGGTCAAAAACATGAATTATGAATCGCATGAAACTCCACGACAACAATATTATTTAGTTAATCAATAAGTAGTAAGTACTGAATGTAAAAGATACTTACTCAGGATACAATAGGTTGAAAACAACCAAATAGAATTCGTTCTGGCCTTAGAATTCCCTTTCTCTTGCCAACAGTACATACACTAGCAGTGTCGTATCTTGGACAATGTAAAACAGTAGGATACTGTACGGAAGTTCATAGCGCACCCATTGCTGGCTTTAGGCCAAAGCGTATTTCCGATTATGGTAAATAATCGTGAAGTGCATTGCAACTAACAGAGGATGTCACATATTAAATTGTATTCTATGAAGCTAGTGGAAGCTAGTGTTTTGGTAGGCAAATTCAATTTTGTAATAATATACTAACATAGCAGATTTAATAAAAAATGTTAAGATTTGAGAGTAGGATTTGAGTATAAGATTTGAACTCGACCATCATCATCATGTATTATGCGCACTGCTAGGAAGTGGAATTCTTTGCCGTCTTCTGTATTTCCGAATGCATATAACCCGGGTGCTTTCAAGGCCAGAGTGAACGGGCACCTTCTGGGAAAGTTCGCTCCATCTTAGGCCTCGTCAATGCCGTCAAAGTCTGGAGCCAAGAGCAAACCCATCCAAGGTAAAAAAAATGTAAAAGATGGTTATCATCATCTTCATTTTTCACGGGGTCCGCTCACCAGCCTCACCTGAAGATTTAACGGGTCTGGTATTTTACAGAACCAACTGTCTATTTGACTTTTCAACCCGCAAAACAAAAGCCAGCCCAATACTGCTTAACTCCCAAACACTTTTATCGGGATTGTAGGTTTTCTAACGACACCATTATCTCGACCATAGGATTCATCATCTATTCTCTATCATATCTTAGGTACAAAATGTGGCTGTGAGACATCTCGTAACGACTAATAGATTTAAATTCAGTGAGTATGTAGTCGTTACATGAACCATGTCAGGGGCCTATGGCGGCTCGTTAGTAACCTTGACATCAGGATTGATTAGTTGGGTCATTGATCTCCACCCATAGCATAACTCAGAAGTAGAACGACTAGTATATCTACTATAATCAAGACATAAGGTGACATATCATGCTCTTATACACTTTTTTCGATTACCTATACTATCGTTTTTCGTATTTGTTTGCAACTTGGCTAGAGCCCTAGGAGTACTTGCTATGCTACATTGGTGAGTTTCTGAACTTACTCACGTTTGCCAAATATAAGGAGTCAAATCATAAATATATTTGAGTATTTTATGGAATTCGTAAGTGTACCTCATAAATATATTTCAATAATATAATGCTTTTGGCGTACTACCAAATGTCATTCTATTAAATTTTCATGAACAAATATATTCAGTTTCGTCCATTATATTACGCCTAGGATGTTCAGTACACGAATATATACATTTATTCATAAAAAATATCACTTATTATGTTTTATGACACTGAAGATATTAAATGTCGTTGTATTCTTGTTAGATTGTCATATTTATGTTACAACATGTCATTGTTTTATATAAGTTTCCCTACAGCCAACTTTCTACTATCAATTGACGGATGTATAGAGCTTTACTCCTCTCCAAGGATTTGATGGTAGTTATGGTGATAAGCACAGAATAATATATTTTATAAACTTACTTTATAATTGCTCTTGTCTTCTCTGTTCAATCCAATATGCAGCCTGAAGATAACCTAAAAAACACTCGCGTAATTTATCTATATTCTATTAGTTTTATTTAGTCTATTTATCTTTAGTTTTATATTTTTTTAGGAGAATACTCTATAGTTATCATATTTTTATTTACAAGTGCATTTAACTGTTGTAAAAGAGGAGTATGTTATGGGGCAACTAATTTTAAAAAAACTATCCAAGACATAAGGAAATACTATGACCAGGGGCAATAACCAAGTTGCAAACGATTGTCAATGGACAGTGACATCAATAAAAATGTACAGTAGGTAAGATGACATGTCAATCTTATATGTTTTATCGCTATCACAGTCAATTACAACAATAGTTTGCATCTTGACAAAGCCTAAAATCTCTACACACCAACCGTTTTGCTTTAAACCAATCTTATTGAAACCGTAACAATAACCCGAAATGATAACCGTAATTGTTACATGAGCCATTTCAGGGGCCTTTAGCGCCTTAATACCCTGACACAGGGTTGATGAAGTTGGTCATCCATCACACAACCCACACGATAGAAGAAAATCTTATTTAAACAAGATGCAAGTATAATAAATTCTCCTACCAACAACTTACTTATCTATGACCTATGGACGATATTCATTTTGTATGAAACAGTTTTAATAAATATGCAAATTCAGTTTACATTTGCACTTCCATGATTAATATGTGTTTGGTCCGGATAGTATGCAGTGCATTATCGGGATTACCGTATACCATTACCATTTGTGAATGAGCTTCCTCATTATTTACACTGTTCATGGTTCACTGGTAATACTGGTAGTTTTCTATATAAAGCATAATTAAGAGATTAAACGAACTTAAAAGAAAGAAAGAAACATGTATTACTTCTGGACACCACAGACACATACAGACAGGTACATTACATTCAACACAGGACAGAAAGCACACGGAAATCAATAAACAGAAAAAAAGAAAAAAAAAAGAAAACCAAGATCAAAAATCATTAACAAAAAAGAAGAAAAACAAACCATAATCATAATAATAATAAAACTAAGTATTCTAAATGCAACGCACTGACGGCCTTATCATCTGCGGTGGCTACATGTGTAAGTGAAGTTCTATCTCAATTATACGAAGCTCCTTGTTAGAGACGGGACTGGAGCATAAGAGGTAGACTACACTGTTAAGTTACCGAGGGATCTGAAAGAAGTACCTATTGATGCGAGTTTTATTGGTAAATTAAAAGTGCTACTCACACAAACAGCTATAGCGTTAAAGAGTTCATTGATGAATGAATAGTAAAATGTAATTATTAATTATTTTGTATTATTATAATTTATTTGTATTCCATGGATACACAAAATATTTTGAATAAAATATAGCATTAAAATTGTTTATTATAAAATAATAATGTTGTACAACTAAAATTAATGTTTTAATAATGTATGATAAATAATGACAATACAAATAAATATATGAATAATAATATGAACCGTCTCAAACAAGGAGCAAGTATAATTTTATCGCCCTATAGTAAAATCCACTTACGTGATTTTATTTAACAAAACCTTTATTTCTTTCAATTAGATAATGCTACTAACATCTAGAATAAGCTTGCTAACACATATGAATCATGTTTCTTTATACATAATATTATAGAGGAAAAAATTGAGAATTGAAACATTTTAATCCTGAGATTGTATAATATAAACGAATAGAAAGAAAACAACAATTTATATTTTAACACTTTCCATCTCTGAATATTAATACTTTCCAAATTTGGAATTTCCTTGGGAGTCGCTAACCTTTGAGGGCGTTGACCTGAACTACCTACTCTAATTACTGTTTTTTGTAATGATAAAATTTGCTGGAGTAAGTAATTGTTTGATTTTAAAGTTCCTTAAGTGTTTATTCTAAGCTCAAATGTTAAAGAACGTTTACTACTTTTTTATGTCAGAGATCTGAATACAAAATAAAAAAGTGCTTCTAGAAAGTATTAAGATGTTCAAATTATATTATCATTGAAAGGTATCTTAAAGTGACTAAATGGGAACTACTAAAGTTGCTAACGTTCACTTGTTTTCTTTACTTTTATATGACTAAGTTTAGTATTTATGTAAGTGTTTGTGTGTGAACTGTGTACTAATAATGTATCATTCATTTTAATGTATTTACCAGGGGAAAGTTGTTAGAATTAAAATGCAGACTTATAAATCTTTATCACTTTATTTTTCATAGTGTATAAATAACGCCATATTACTGATATTAATATAGTATGATCACTTGTCTTTTGCTATTTACAATACTCATATACTACAGCAGTCTTTAATTTTATTACGAAATCTATACACAGGATAACGAACAGGCAATAATAGTTCACTTACATAGATTTGGTTTAGCACTTACAGACTAATAATTACAATATATACAGCGGTCTAGATCTAAAATCTACAGTATTTACAATAGTTATGACTGGAAGTAGGCTTGTGGGCCTTTCTAGACTAGGTAAGCTTGCACCGCATTGCTTGTGTCTACCAGAGGTGGCGGCGGGGGCCACTGGCGTATGTCTCGCCGTCTGCCAGGCGCCATGCCGTGCTCTAACGAGGAATAATCAGAGTCTATGGAGGAGTAGATATGATCTGAGATCGGCCTGCCATCCGGCCCGTACACGACTCCCTGCGTTTGTCGCATCACAGATGGCGACTGTCGCACCTCCGTGCTGTACTCAGGCGGTGCGCTCGCCCCCTGCCGCTCGCCCATCACCGGCGATTTGTCCGGGAAAGGCAACGTCCGATTCCCGCCATTAGGAACAGAAGAATCTAATGTATACGTGTTTATATTCTTCCTATAATTATGACTTCGTGCTTTATGGTTTGGGTGTGACGAATCCGGCATCATATACCTCAACCGCTCCCAAAATCTTTTCTGACCCCACCTCAGTCGGGACCCTGTTTTTAGATATGGCCGCAGATCGGGATCGCACATGGCATCGGCGACCACCGAACATTCTTCTATTAGCACTAACTTATAAATACTCCCTTTGAGCGCTTCGTGCAGCCCTTGTCGGAATTCATATCGGGACCATTCCGTCTGCATGAAATTTCTCGTTAGTACGATTATTATTCGTTTCGACGCCTCAGCCGCTTCCACGACCGGCGGCGCGCATTGCATGTACTGAGCGCCGTGGTGTGGAATGTCTCTGTAATGAAGGCAGAGGTGATATGACGGATTCCCATTCTCTAATTCACCCGCTAACGACTGTACGACGAATTCTTCATCCTTCGGGCTATAACAAACATAAGCGTCGTACAGTTTCTCGCTTTCTTCAAAAGCTCCGGCGAACGAGAAAACTCTAATCCCACAGTTAGTGTAAAGCCACACTCGGAGCGAGTCTCTAAAAAGAAATAGTACGACGAGGGCCAATAAAATTAACATAAACCCGGTGAGAGTGGAGACCATCATGGGAACATAGTTCGACACCAGCATGTTTCCGATGACTGAATTATCGGCATAATAATCACTGCAGGCAGTGCCGTTTAAGTTGAGCTCTTTTTTCTGCGGCGGTTTTGCGTCTCCATTCCAACACCACACGTCGGTTATGTCGATGATTTTTTGCGCATTTTCGGCCAAGTATGCAGTTAATTCCTGCAGGTAGCGGCATTTGCACGACCATAGGTTGTTCCCCAGTGACAATGCTTTCAAATTGGGATTACTATTAAAACTCCATACACCAAAATCAACCAGTCTATTGCCGTCTAGGCGTAATGTTTCCAACGATTTTAGTGATAGGAAAGTTATGTTGGCGATATGACTAATTAGGTTATTTTGTAGAAACAGTTCTTTCAAATTACTCAGTTGATGGAACTCGTATCCTTTCAATTCTTTAAGTTTATTGTTACCCAAGTGAAGTATTTGCAAAGCATTTAGGCCGGCAAAGGTTCTGTTTTGTATGCTGTCTACGTTACTATTGTTTACATACAAAGACCTCATCTTTTGTCGCCCAATGAAAACGTGATTTTGTAGTTCTTTGATGTTGTTTCCGTCTAAGAACACCTCTGTGGCGTCCATAGGTATCTTGTGAGGTATCTCAACGGAAGATTGTCCGGAACAATCGACGACATTTGTGTTCCACAATGGGTCGTGGTAACAAGTACAATTTTGAGGACAGGTCATTTCACAGTCACACGCGTCGTAGTCGCAGCAATGACAGATGGCAAAACAATGAGTCTCATACTCACATAGAAAGTCCGTTGTCTTTAGGTTTGTTAAGGGCACATGAGTTCCGCTGCGAGTGTTTGTCATTTTACACAAAACATTCTCCAAGTCCATCACGCGCGGGTATTGACGCATAGCGGTCATATTATTTATGATCGGCAACCACTCCATAGTACAGTCACACTGGAACGGATTCCCACCGATATAGAACTCAGGTAAACTTTTATTTCCCGGCACATTAGATAAACGTAAACTATTCAGTTCTAAATGCACTATTTCATTTGCATACATGTCCACTCGCGTTAAGTTCTTTTTATCGAAAAACGTATTCACATGGATATTATTTAGAAAGTTATTATTTATAAACAACAATTCGACACTATTAGGGATCGCCATCGGCGATATTTCACTTATACGATTATGGCTAACGTCCAATGTCTTTATACGTATTTCATCTTGCAACTTGTAATAGTTACCTAAATGTTCAATGAAATTACCGTGAATGTCTAACCACTTTAAATTACTAGGCACAAACGCGTAATCGAACCACACTAGATGATTTTCCGATAGATTGAGCCACAGGAGGCTCGCCAGCGTTGAAAAGACACCGTTGATATCCGACAAAAAGTTTCCATCGAGTCGAATGGCTTCCAGCTGTGAATTTCTAGTAAATGTTCCACGTTCAATTGACTGGATCTTATTCTTGGCGATATTGAGCACTTGCAAGCTTGGTAAGTCCCAGAACATGCCGACGGACAAATTTCCAATTTGATTGTCGATCAATCTCAGCCCAGTTAATTGATTTAAATTCTTAAACGAACCATTTCTAAAGTCCGATATTTGATTTTCACCCAGATCTAGTGTCTTCAATAATGAAAGCTCCCATAAGGCTTCAGGCACGTCTAACAGCTGATTCGAACTTAAATCCAATTCTTTTAAATCTGAGCAGTTCTTGAAAGCTTTTCTGTCAATTTTCACCAATAAATTGTTGTTTAGAGTCAATTTACTGAGCACAAACAAACCGTTGAATAAGTTTTCGTCAATTGTGTGAAGTCGATTTTCCGCCAAATTCAATGTGTGAAGATTGTATAAAGGCAGGAAAGCGTTATCTTCAATGTACCCAATTGAATTGTTCTTCAAATTCAGTATTTGTAAGAAGAATAGATCTTTGAAGGTTTTGCCATCAATTCTAGTCAGAGCATTATTTGAAAGATTTAGAACAATAAGCCGGATCAGTCCCAAAAATGTGCCGTCATCGATGTGATTGCTTGTTATTTGATTGCTTGATAAATCTAGTATAATCAGTTGTTCTAGACGATGGAAAATGCCACGTGCCAGTTCAAAAAGTGAATTATCATTGAGGTATATTTCTCTTAACTCTCTAGCATTGGCAAATAGTCCTTCCGGTACAGTATGAAGACGATTGTGTGATATGTTTACTACTCTCATGGACACAAGACCGTTAAAAGCTTCACTTGATATGTCACTGATATTGTTATGTTGTAAGTACAAATGTTGTAAACTTCTTAGTTTTAGTAGCTCTGACTCGTCAGGTAGCGATTTGATTTCATTATGGCTGAGATCTAAGCTGTGTAAGCTCGAACCGCATCCCTGGCCAAATCCCAGTTGGCCAACAGTCCTTATCCTATTGTGTGTCAAGTTCAGCGTATTCAAGTTCTCTAGAGAGCAGAACACGCCGGAAGGAATAAACTTGATGTTATTTTGAGCGAGATCCAACGACTGCAATTCCGACAATCCATTGAATGCGTTCAAAGATATTTCTAAGTTCTTGGTAGGGCTCCACTCAAAGTTCTTCGAACGAAGTTTCAGCCTTTTTAGTTTACTCAAGTCTTGAAACGTGTTGTCTGGCACATGGAGCAATTTGCAATTGCTTATTGATAGTTCTGTGAGTCCCGAGACGGGACTGAAGTAGTGCGCTCGCAGCGAGCTTTCAAACAGGAGAAGGTGGTTGCACTCGACGGCGAGCCGGCTAGTATCTGATGTTACTGATGAGATACTGCCACCGTCACCATCAAGAGTGCGTACTCTGCAGAGTGTTCCCTCCGAGTCCGACAGCCGGACACATTTGTCCGAGCCGTAAGGCAGCACCGTCCAGCCGACGTGCAGCAGCGCACAAAATACAGCCGCTACAGCGTACATTATCACAGATTTTTCATTTCACTACAGAACGTCTCATAAACACTCCCCGTGGGTCGATATCACCATTTCCGAAACAAAGTACGTAGTACACACTGAAGAAAAAGTTGTTAGCATTTCACTGCACTGTAGTCCGGAAGGTGGGGCGTGAAGAAAGTCCTTGTATATGGGCGTAGATTGTTGTTTTCACTCATGAACCGGGCGGTTTATAGTGAGGGTTCCGTTTTTTTATTAAATATTTATTGCGTGTAGTAGAGACCGGCGCGTGGTGTAGCACGACCTCTCCGCGGCGCGGTTGCGTTGCGACTGTCAAGCGGAGCGCTCGACTCGTGGAAGTGGCAGCGGGACGCGCAACTTGCCCCCGCCAACCCCCCGCCCGCTAAAGCTTCGAACTTAATTCTTCACATACCAGTAACGCCATCTAGCGTCGAGTAGCTGTAATATAAAAGGAATTTTAAGCTCTACTTAGTCTGCACGTGCGAACGGAGTTCCATTATATCTCGCATTGCATTCATTTTTATTACGTATACTAATATCGAGATGAAAAAGTGGTGCTTTTTAACATTTAATAGAGTAAACCACCACGTAATCATTCATGAAACATACTCGTTGCTAAAATAAATTACGAACTAATTACCCAAAAAACTAACAAAAACAAACTTTAACGATACCTTTCTCGAATGAAGCAATAAACATTACAGAATTCATTTACATAAATCACTGGTACGTACTCGCAAAAGCAGTTATAAAAAGCACTTTGGAAATTTTACTGGCACTCGCAACGTCTGGTTTGTGGAACATTTGAAAATTCTCCCGAATGCTTTATTGTTTCCTAATGTTCTCCCGTCAAAAACTGTGTCTCGGTGCCGTAATAAGAGAGAGGGGCCCCTCCGACCGCCACTCGCTTAGGGGTGACACTTGAAAACAAATACAAACTTACAAAAACCATCATAATGGTTTTCAACGAGTAATTGCTAAGGCTTCATAGCATTTTGACGAAGTTTTATTGCACGGTCAACGAGATTCTTTTGAGTCAGGAAACACGTACCTATATCAAAAGTGAAAGTCATACATAACCATAACATAAAATAGTCTATATACGTTCCACTACCTCCCCTCGAACAGTTGAAAGAAGTATAGGGCATATTCAACCACGCAGCGCAACTGCGGAAAAAGTCATAATTTAATGACATTTGATTTTCATTCATTGTAACAGTATAGTCATTACATTGTTTACGCGATTATTATCAGTCATCCCGTGATCATGGCACCTGCAACAGTGTTGAAATATCTGGAGTCTCATATCCCTGATTTTAACGTGGTAAGAACCCGGTGTAATTTGTTTTAAATACATTCTTGGGGTGACACCCCGGGGCCACCTACCCTAGTTACGTCACTGTAGAGTTTGTACTCTGCGGGAGAAAAATGGAAAAGTCATGTTTGAGTCACACTGTGCATGTACATATGGATTGCTGTAGACAGAACCTTTCCAGTTTCAGCTATTTGTATAGGTATTATATAACGCTGTTACGACATTTACAATCTACATTCAAGATCATGAATATAAGAGATAAATAGTACAGGCTGTTAGTGACATCGTAACGAAAACTTTGAGGGATGATTCAGACCATGATTCTGAGTTGATAACAAGTGGAATTTTCGGTCGCAAAAGTATGGAACGAAATATAAATAAAAAAACACAAAAAATTTCATGATTTTTTTAACAGGGAAATTCCACTTGATCGCCATCTTGTACAATATTTTATGTGAGGATTCGAACAGTCATTTTAAAACTAGTGCAGCTTCGCACAACCTGTATAGCCGGGGTAAAAAGCTGCAAGAAAAAACTCGGCACAAGGCTGTTCTTTTTGATAGTCCGAATGTAAGATGATCCTTCGGAGGGCACGTTAAGCACACTGTTTACCAAAGTAAGTATGTAGTCGTTAGATGAGCCATTGTGAGACAAATGACCGATCTCATCAACCCTGGTGTCAGGGTTACTATTGAGCCGTCAAAGGTCACTGACATGGGTCATGTAACGGGTACATGTAAATAGTAGTGGGAAGAACTATTTAACGAACCCCCCGAAACACGGACCACTATTGTGTGAAAATGTTAAAATGTATAATGCTGTTGTTGTATACTTTTTAATATGTAAATTAATTCCTAAAGTGATTTTTGCGACTTATCTGAAATAATTAATACCTCTATGTATTTTTTTTTTTCAATCCAGTCGTGTAGAAATCGTAAAAACGAATTTCTTAATTTTCGTTTATTCTCAGCATATAATTTGAGGTAAGTACAAGTCTTTGTTTGTATAATAAAGTTGGCCTCAAAACAAGAGCTACCTACATAGTAAAACTTCCCATGATACAATTTTGTCTAACCTGTGTGAAAAGTTTGAATAAAACTTTTCAAATTTGGCTGATTAAGTAATTTTGGGAATCATCCAGATACTTATCTTAAGTACTGGCAACTTAGTGTTCAAAACTAAATAATTTATATTTTAAATAAAATTAGACTTAAATTCGAATTTCAAATTACTTTTCTTTACTTTCACCAATTTATAATTTTATATTATACTAAATTAATTTAAAAGGATTAATTGGTGATTTGAGTTACGTTATTTTTTTTGTTGTTTGAACTAATAAGGAGCTAATAAATAAAATGAAACATAATAGTAATAAAATTGTTTTTAAATGTTTAAATTATTTTAATTAGGTATGGAACTTTTTTCGATAAATGATAATTTTTTTTTGTTTATTTGACTACCTTTTCATTTACTGCATGTTAAAAACTACAAGATAATAAAATAATAATGATAATAAAAAACAGAACGTAAATCCACCACAAGCTTCGTCATTTTAAATTAAATTAAAAATAATAAAAACCGATGCAATTTCAGCAGAAACTCAACATTCGACTTTGATTCAAAACAAAGCTGCGGTGATGAACTTCAAGCAATAATTAGGTAAGTACTGTAATGAATAGTTTAAAACTTTGAATGCTAATAGTGTCGTGCCTCGCTAATGGGACAAACGTTAACAAAAACGGGACATTTCTCGCTGTTCCGACCACAAATGCGGGCGGTCTGTCCTGAATGTAACCACAGCAAATAAAGCTCATCTTAACTTTTGTACCGCAGACGTTAGTTCCAATAAGACAAATAGAAATTGAAGCATTAAAAAGTATATTTTTTATGGCCAGAGATAAAAATAGGAAATAATTTTCCATACTGCTTATCAATACAAGATTTACATGCTATACTAACGAAATCATTATAGAAATCACGCAGCGATGTAGGAAGACACAATTCTTTAGAAAAAAGATATCAGCAACTCTAATTGGTATGACGTCTTAATTTGGATTAGTGTGTATTGTATAGTGATAGTGAATTGTATAGTGATAATGAATTGTACAGTGATAGTGGCAGGTCAACCGCCAATAAATGTAAAAAGATAGTTCGTCATCCCACATCCGCAATCGTTAAGTTTTATTAGTATTATTTGAATGCCGGTGTACGGACAAACCAAAGTTGTTTTTTGTTGCACCGTCAACTGTAAAAAATTGTATTAAGTACTGTACCTACTAACGGCCTCTGTGGTCCAGTGATTGAGTGCTGGACTCACGATCTGGAGGCCCCGGGTTCGAATCCCGATAGGGACATATCACAAAAATCACTTTGTGATCCTTAGTTTAATTAGGACATTACAGGCTGATCACCTGATTATACGAAAGTAAGATGATCCGTGCTTCGGAAAGCACGTTAAACCGTTGGTCCCGGTTACTATTTACTGAAGTAAGTGAGTAATCGTTACCTGAGCCATGTCAGGGGCCTTTGGCGGCTCAATCATAACCCTGACGCCACGGTTGATGAGGTTGATATTCCACCTCACAATCCACACGATAAGAAGAAGAAGTACTGTACTTATTTTTAATAAATAAATAATTTTATCGTACAATATGCTCGTAACGATGAAGATTGGAATGTCTCAACACCATAATTCTTGAAACATTCTCACACAAAACTAAGAGTATTAAAAGAAACAAACATGACCAAACTTGAAGTAAACTCTATCTGTCTGTAATTAACACTTATTAACATTGTCAGTCTAAAAGATAAAAAAGAACCTTTCAGATAATCACTTCCTTTTACTCGGAACACAATAGTTAATACTACCCATTAGTATTGGATCCGGTGTTACCCTGATAACTCTAAATGTTCTGGTAAATCCCTTGTCTTTGAATGAAAATAATAATCTTTTCTTAGAATTGATTTTTTTGGTAAAAATGCCTTGTGTTTATGACGTCACTTTATTTTTAACACAGACGTGATGCTATGTTAATATAGTATAGACACTATACTATACTAACATAGAGTCCGCTTACCCTTTATAGTATAGAGGGGACTCGAATAATGGTAACCCTAACAGTGTATCCATGACGTCATCGAGAGTTGTGTTTCACTGCATAAGCATCTGCTTAAAGTCTATACTTTGCTCGATCCTACGACTGTAGGAACCTGGGAACAAAGAATATGTGGGTAAACTAGGCGTAGTAAGACACTAAAGCTTATGTCCACCCCTTTTACCCAACTGCGGCGAAGAAAGGGTAATGTTTTTACCTGATATAGTGAGTCAGGCGCCACCCTTATCGTGGGAACTTAACTTTATTGCAGTGCCTAAAAGATTATCAGGTGTTACGTAGACAAAGGCAAAAAGTTTGAGTAGTAAAACTATTGTTTCCAAAAAATGTAATGTATTCATAACATTCTATTGAATGTGGTAAAAAACCTGGCGAGACTTACTGATAGCATCACAAAGAGTCTTTAAAAAAAAAGTGGTTTTAAGTTTGTTTGGTGAATGAAGTTCGATAAACCCCGTAAGAATGATAACTTGAAAATGCTTATGTTGATAAAGTCAAGATTCTACACATACGTACATAAATAAACTTACGCATATCTTCCACCGGACTATGGAATTCCATTTGCTTCGATCCTGCCACGTTTCTCTTACTTCCTCCACATTCATCAATCGTTTCATACACGCCCGTCGGTAGATTCTAGAAAACTTAATTAAAAAAAAGTATAATCTGTCTTAATACAAAAAACCTCATTACAAGAAAGTATATGATAGAGAGAGATATTAAATAAAATAGACTTAATTTTAAACAGAAAGTCTATTTCAGTGAAATGAGTAATTATATTTCAATATGCTTAAATATCATTTTGCAAAAGCTTCCTATTCGAGATAGATCTGTCAAAGTACAAAAATCATTGAAGAGACATGATAACCTATAAGTTTTCAATAGATGCACATATTTCGCTATGTGGTGATTTACAGTGGCGGCAATATGAATGGCCACCTAATACGACACAATTCATTTATAACAAACATCATAGAAAGAAAAATTGAAGGGAAGAGAGGAAGGGGTAGACCTAGCAGAACATTTGTGAAACAAAAGAGAAGGTGCAGGTCGTGTCGTATCAAAAGGTGAAGGATTTGGCGGGAAGAAGAGAGGAATGGCGATTACTCCACCGACAAGAGCGCAGCTCTTAAATAAAGAGAGACCTCAAAGTGGTACTCCTTAGCCCCTTAAAATACTAAATTTTTCGATTAATTACGGCCACCGAGATTTACGTATTTAAATCTTTTAAAAATGTTGTTTGTGGCCACCCGGTATGAGTTTTATGTGGCCGCAATCTAACCCTATGAAGTTTTAGTTTGCGGCCAGAGTGAACCAATCTTGGTTGATTTTGCCAAATTTAGCGCCCGGTGCGGTGGCACACCTCGCACAGCTCTAGGGCTGCCACTGGGTATAGAAACTAATACCAAGAAGCTCGTTTTCCAAATATCTACCCCTTATTAGATAACTCACAAAGTTAGTATTATTGTGTTGTAGTAAGTCGTATATGAGTGTGTCGTAACGTAGGGACCGGAAACGGAAGTCTCGAGGGGTGGCGTTCCTTACAGGTACCGAAAGTACGGAGAGACAATTTTCTATTTTACCGGTGCTTTCGACTAGATGAAATTTAATAAAGCTGCCATCAAAATAATATATACATACATAAACTCACGTAAGCAGAGACTATGGAATTCCATTTGATTCGATCCTGACACAGATCTAGTCTTTACTGTAGAAATGATTTAATAAACCAAATAAATACAAATTCAACTTCAAATAATTTATTTTCAGACCATAATAACGTCCATAGAAAAAATAAATAATTATAAACAATAAATAAGTACAAAAATTGTTAAAAAATAAAAAGTACAAATACATAAAAATTATAAAGTAGAAATTAAAATAAAAATCAAGATTAAAATTAACATCATAATCAAAAATAAAATTAAAATCATATCCAAAAAAAAAATTATTAAATTAGATAGGAGAAATTGAAATCACCTTCGTTACAATAACATCAACTTTTTATCATCATCGTCTCTCTAGCGTTATCCAGAGCCGTGGTAGCCCAGTTGGTAGAACGCTTGTCTCACGTGCTCAGCGGTGAAGAAAATCGGTGTCCCGTTTTCACAAGCTCATATAACCTAACCTGAAGGTTCGACAGATCTGGTCTTTTATAGAAGCCACTGCCTGTCTGACCTTCCAAGCAAGGAGAAAACTTGGTAGTTTACTACCACATCTTTACTATTTTATTTAGCACTAGCTTTTGCCCGCGACTTCGTCCGCGTGGCGTGTTATATAAGAGAGAGATCTTTGTGTGTGTGGGAGTGCATATCAAATTTCAAGCATCTAACTTATGCAGTTTAGATTTTTTCATACAATTTTTTTCCCAAGAACTCCCATTTTTCAAAATACAGCCAAAAATGAACTTTATATTTACTAAGGTATGCATGCATGCTAGATTGAATCAATTGATTGAATTGATTTTTTTTTAATTGATTGTTCATTGAGTTTTAATTTTAATACACACTTCCTCTCTTCCCTTCAACGTTGCTGTGCCCTACAGGGTCCATGTTTTAGTTCCTATGCCTATGTAACACCCCATTGTACTACATGGAATGCAATAAATAATTTAATTGAATTGAATTGAAAACATCTATCTTACGCGGTTTCGTTTTTTTCATACAAATGTTTTTTTCCCGCTAACTCCCGTTTCCGTGGGAATTTTGCAATATCCTGTTGCAACTAAGCTTTAAGTTAACTAAGGTACCTGCATGCCAAATTTCAAGCGTCTAACTTAAGCGGTTTAGATTTTTCATACAAAAGGATTTTCCCGCTAATTTCCGTTCCCGTAGGAATTCCGGGAATTCCTTTCTTAGTGCACCTCTACGGTACCTAAGCTATGTCCCTTCCAAATTTCAAATGCCTACATTTAGCCGTTCAGGCTATGCGTTGATTCAGTCACTGAGTCAGTCAGTTTCTCCTTTTATTTAGATTTGATTTTTTCATACAAATGTTTTTTCCCGCTAACTACCGTTCCCGTGGGAATTTTGTAATATCCTGTTGCAACTAAGCTTTAAGTTTACTAAAGTACCTGCATGCCAAATTTCAAACGTCTAACTTGAGTGGTTTAGATTTTTCATACAAAAGGATTTTCCCGCTAATTCCCGTTCCCGTGGGAATTTCGGGAATTCCTTTCTTAGTACACCTCTACGGTATCTAAGGTACCTGCGTGCCGAATTTCAAACATCTAACTTGAATGGTTTAGATTTTTCATACAAAAGGATTTTCCCGTTAATTCCCGTTCCCGTGGGAATTTCGGGAATTCCTTTCTTAGTACACCTCCACGGTACCTAAGGTACCTGCATGACAAATTTCAAACGTCTAACTTAAGTGGTGTAGATTTTTCATACAAAAGGATTTTCCCGCTAATTCCCGTTCTCGTGGGAATTTTGGAAATTCCTTTCTTAGTGCACCTCTACGGTATCTAAGGTATCTGCATGCCAAATTTCAAACGTCTAACTTGAGTGGTTTAGATTTTTCATACAAAAGGATTTTCCCGCTAATTCCCGTTCCCGTGAGAATTTTGGGAATTCCTTTCTTAATGCACCTCTACGGTACCTATGGTACCTGCATGCTAAATTTCAAACGTCTAACTTGAGTGGTTTAGATTTTTCATACAAAAGGATTTTTACGCTAATTCCCGTTCCCGTGGGAATTTAGGGAATTCCTTTCTTAGTGCACCTCCACGGTACCTAAGGTACCTGCTTGACAAATTTCAAACGTCTAACTTGAGTGGTTTAGATTTTTCATACAAAAGGATTTTCCCGCTAATTCCCGTTCCCGTGAGAATTTTGGGAATTCCTTTCTTAATGCACCTCTACGGTACCTATGGTACCTGCATGCCAAATTTCAAACGTCTAACTTGAGTGGTTTAGATTTTTCATACAAAAGGATTTTCCCGCTAATTCCCGTTCCCGTGAGAATTTTGGGAATTCCTTTCTTAGTGCACCTCTACGGTACCTATGGTACCTGCATGCCAAATTTAAAACGTCTAACTTGAGTGGTTTAGATTTTTCATACAAAAGGATTTTCCCGCTAATTCCCGTTCCCGTAGGAATTTCGGGAATTCCTTTCTTAGTACACCTCTACGGTATATATGGTACATGTACGACAAATTTCAAACATCTAACTTGAATGGTTTAGATTTTTCATACAAAAGGATTTTTCCGCTAATTCCCGTTCCTGCGGGAATTTCGGGAATTGCTTTCTTAGTGCACCTCTACGGTACCTAAGGTACCTGCATGCCAAATTTCAAAATGGTTAAGATTTTTCATACAAAAGGATTTCCCTTCACTACTCTGCTCCTATTGATTGTAGCGTGATGAAAAGTATACTATTACCTGTCCAGGAGTGTGAAGAATAATTGTACCAAGTTTCATTAAAATCCGTCCAGTAGTTTTTGTTTCTATAAGGAACATACAGACAGACAGACAGACAGACAGACAGACAGACAGACAGACAGACAAAAATTTTACTGATTGCATTTTTGGCATCAGTATCGATCACTTATCACCCCCTGATAGTTATTTTGAAAAAATATTTAATGTACAGAATTGACCTCTCTACAGATTTATTATAAGTATAGATGAAAAGAAATTACTTTATTAATTTTAACACAATTGTTAAATACATAAAGACGTAAGAATTGTATAAATTATCACTACTTTACTATTTTATTTACCATGAAAATAAATTACTTTATTAACTCAAACACAATTGTTAAACACGCAAAGACGTGAGAATGGTTTAAATTATCTATTTGAAGAATACTTCACATTTCATAATACTAAATGAAGTAATTATGAATTCTTTTCGGCAATCCACAATCACAGCGCAATATTTAGCCGACTTTGAAAAGAAAATCAACCATTCCATGCAATCGTACCTTTTAGCAAGTCCCCTGAATCCAAACCGGGATGTTATCTGCACGGGCGCTGTTATAGCGGCCGTATAATAACGCTGACACATTTTAGGCGTGGCTTAAGCACTGTAAGTACATTGACAATTGGAGACTACACAACACAAAATAAATGGGGACTTTAAAACTCACCCTAATCCAAATTAGGACTTCAATACCAATTATAGTTGCTGATAGCTTCATGTTATTTGCTTCATGTTCCTCGTTGCCGCACCAAATATAGAAGCAATAGTTATTTACCTCGTTCCCTTAAACAATTTAACGAGGTTAATGCCTCTCAATGTGATTTGTTTAGCAGTAGTATTAATTCGCTGAAGAGTCAGCTTATTAGAGGTAATTGGTAATAGTTGTTAATTATTGTTAGTGTTTTAATGTGTATTCTTGCTACATTGCGCATTCAATCCAATTTTTTTTCATATATTTTTTCTATATCTCCGCTCTCTTGTCTTGTTGTATAACTCTTTTTCATTTATTTGTGGTAGCTTGTATTTGGCCTTTATTTACTACTAAGTGTAACATTGTGTGAATTAAGCTGTAAGCTCCCCAAACAAAATAAAATAAAATAGTTTTTTGAAAATAGTCTGCCTACATTTTTGGTTAGTATCGCATGTAATTCTCGTATTGATAATTGATAAGCAGTGTGGAAAATTATTTTCTCTTTTTGTCTCTGGCTTAAGCACTGTACATTCGACAATTGGGACTACACAACACAAAATAAATGGAGACTTTAAAACTCAGGGCTTTGTTTCACTAGGACATCAAAATGTATGCAGTTTTATAAAGGGTGTCTTGGGCGTCTTGTTGGTTACGCAACTAACAAGACCCAGTCAATTGCATAAATTTTGTTGGTGGCGCCACTATGGTGTCCTAGTGAGATATGGTACTAGGGTCGAATAATTCTTACAAATATACGAGTAGGTAATCCTCCCAGACGACGCCCTGAGCCGAGGTTCGCACGCAACTGGGCACCCTCAAGCCTGTTGTTTTAAATTTTATACCGCGTGAGAGCCCTCAGCGCTCCCAATTTGTCCGGCTAAGTAGTTAATGCCGTCTGCGACAAATCTATTAATAAGTCACGCAAAAAAATAGTCTACGTAAATGCGCGTAAATTCCCAATCGTTCACGCATTTGCCCGCAATTTTTACGCACAGGTAAACAAACATCGATATTGTTTTCGCTGTCAGCCATTCGCATTCGCTCCGCGTTCAATGTTGCGTTACACGTTACGGCATTCGTGCGCGTTCGAAGAAAACACACATTTTAAAACTTCGCGCCATCGAACATTGGACAAACATATTGAACAAACATTGGGGATAAATGGAAGAACGCTTTCTACGTGTGTTTACGACACATTAGCTTTCTAAAAGTAAAATTTTAAGTCAAGTGACTTACAATTTTGTTTGCGCGGTCCGGAATGAAATAGTTTAATCATTTATGGCCGATGTCTTTCATACGCTTTACTATGTACACATTCTTGCATGTTTGTAAATATTTGCACAAAAATTGAATTACTGAAGAACTTTTTGAATATCCAAATATGTTTCAAGTGCTTATGTTGTCATAATTATTTTAATTTATGCTGTGTTAGAATGCGGTGCTCTACCTACGTCAACCAGTTTTAATCGCTGTAAATAATCATCTAAAGAAATTGAGAAAAAGTCTTCTTCATCAGCAAGTGCGTTCCCACTAACGGACTTAATCAGGATTTTGAGTAAAGTACCAAAAACAAAAACATATTGTTTGAAATTGCCCGACACTAACATCTATCTCTGTGGACAAACAAAATATCTAAATAAATAAACAACGATCCGTTATGTTTGCAATATCCTACCCACCTCGCCGTGGATCCAGAATTTTGTCACGTAGGATACATATGTCGTGAAAAAAAGGAATTTTCCTATTGGAAAACACCTTTTTGTTAGGGAGATAAATAGGTTACTCAAACTCCTACCTTCGTATTTATATTCGATGGGTACCGATATTACCACAGTATATAGCCAATAATTTACTATACCAATATTTTAGGCGTGGTAGCTCAGTTGGTAGAACGCTTGCTTCTCACTTTGAGATCGCAGGTTTGAATCCAGCACAGGCGTAGACCAGTGATTGTCAAATTTGTTTTCGAATTCATATTTGGATCATAAATTATTATCACGTGTTATATCACTTCTGTAAAAAACCGGACCTGTAAAATTTTAAGGTTAGGTAACCGGACCCTGTGAAAAACGGGATAATGCTAGGGAGATGATGTGAATCAATATTACCACTATACCTAAACATAAAGACCATTTAAATTATTTATAATATACCTTACTGTACAGTAATAGGCAGTTTAAAGTATTATATTGTACTTACCTATTTTACAAAAAAAAACTGAACCAAGAAGGGAAATATGCAGAAAGTTAAAATTTCCTATTTAATATGAACAATATGAAAGAAATAACCGCTATTATGAAAATAAATCAATAATTTTAATTGACACAAATTATAAAATATCACCGCAATTCTAACGTCAATTAAACGGAAAACAAATAACATGTTTACTGCAACCCCCGTTTGTTTTGATTAAACAAACGGCACTAAGTACTTAGTAGAATCGAAAAACTTTAATTAATCAAGATTAATAGCTTACAGTTTAACACTGCCCCATGGAATAATAATTAGGCTGAACAGTCTTGACGTGTTTTTTCCTAAGGGCAAAATACGGAGGAAGAAAACAAAGAAACTCGATTTGGAACCCTTCAGGGGTACGGAGAGTATTAAATTTGCATTAGACGAAATTGAAACGCCCTTCGATGACTCGTTACAAGGGTAGACTAATAATGTCTTCAATACTCTTCTCGAGATGTTCAAAGTCACGGTGCGACTATTTGATTAATTGAATCATTTTTTGTAACCCTCCCCTGAGACATTTGAGAGAAATTTGTCAATTTGCATTGTTGCTCGTATCATAAGATGAATGGGGGAAGCATCATAAACATCTGACGGTTTCTTGAAAGACTGTAATTAAGTTGTGTGGATATTAAGTTTCTAAAGCTCAGTCCAACGGCTATTACGTTTACAATAATGTTATTAAAATAGTCTACTTTGGTCCTATTATAAAAAATGTAGGAAATGACAGAACAGAATATCTGGCACGTTGAGACGAAGGTGACAAGTTTCATTGCAGGAAATTTTCATTTAGTGTTAGTGCCACATTTAAAATTTTAGATGTATAATACAGCAACAATGATAAATACCTACATTTACTTTAATGGCATCAATATTTTAAAGTCCATACGTTACAAATGAAATCTTCGAAAATGATCTTAAAAGCTGAAATATTTAGACCATTTCACTTAAATCATGTGGAAACGCTCCACATTACACAACCATACTAAGGTATTACGTTACTAGTAGCTCAAGAGCAGTCTAAGTCACGTACCCTGCACGCGTCTGTAATCTCTTTGAACCTGCGTAATCGAGGATCCTCATCTTTTCTGAACCAAGTATAGCTGTTATTTTGAACTAGTTTGAGGAGTCTGGTTCATATAATGTTTTTAAGTTGCGTCATCGGATTTATTTGTTCTTTGTTGTGGTTTTGATTAGTGCTGTACATGGCAGGAAAGTTTTGTTTTAAGTATGTGACCTAATCTGCATTGGACTGGTTTTTCCTTCGCGGGTTGGAAGGTCTGCCTAGTCGCTGCTATAATAAAAAACCCGACATTTCAAATCTCCAGATTCTTTGGACCCTGTAAAAAACGAGAAAACGCTAGGGAGATGATGTTGTAAAAAAGTCATTAAACTGTCTTACTTTACATCAGCTTTTTTATGAAGTAACTACTACATAGTACCTAATATTATTAGAGAATCTAAATGTGGTTGCGCTCAAAAGCAGAGAGCCGGAAAAGTGTAACCCGATTTCGGGAATACATTTTAGCATTCGCGCCAACGGAAAAATAAGTCCTTTCAATTCACATTACGTCTTACTAGGCAAAATCCCTTTACCTAACCTGACCTTGGTATACCAGCAATAAATTCTAAGCCTGAAATTGGCATCTATTATTCAAGGGTAACTGGCAATCCGTCTGGGTACTACCGAATTATACGTGTTTGTGTTAGAAGGCTCTCCATAAAATATTGGTTGTCATTCTGAAGGCTGAAAAGAAAGTTTTTGGGACCCGTATAGGTCATATTTTTATTCATGATAGGATTTATTACACAATAGATAGTCCGGAGTATATATCCTAATCCCTGCAAAAATAAACCACCACATTTCAGTAAATTCAATGAGGGATCTTACCCCATATTTAAAAGGCAAGTAAATTAGAACTGATGACAGAATGTCGCTGTTGTTACTTCCATTATTATATTCCCATCGTTCTTGAAGTTCCTTGAAGTCATTATTTTACGCTTTTTAGTGCTATTTCAACTAGAATTTCATGAATATCCTTGGGTAAATACTTAGTAATGTATGTATTGTGCAAGTCTGTGACTAGTACAAGTACGTTTGTGTCGTAAAATTTATCTGAATGATCCGTATCAAACAGTGTTGTACATAATTTTGTCTTCATGTTACAAGGGTAAGACTTTAACTTTGGAAACGTTCATGTGATAACGTTTTATGAAGGTCAATTTGGTAATGTCTTCGTTCAAGGGCTTAGTAAGTACTTAAATAGTCGGCTAACTTTGCTCGTATGAATATTATATCAGTAATGAGCTCAAACTGAAATCGTTACAAGTTATTTTAAAGGATTGTATGTCAAAATTGTCAACTCTGTTACTCGATCAATTTTATCTGACTCGGTCGTCAATGTCGTCAATAATTTGTCAGTTAATTCCACTTTAGGATTCAAAACACACTATTTAATTCTGTCTTCAGCATTGCATACAAGTCCAAACATTAAAGGACCGCGTTCTTTCAAGTTGCTTATTATGTCCACAAACAACTTGATATCTACTAACCATCAAATGACCTGTTTACCAGTTTTGCCTCTACTTACACAATTTAAAGTTGTTTTGTTACATGAAGACCGGTACTTGAATATGTTATCAGATTGTAAGTTGCGTAAATAGTTACATCTCTGTCACAGATATAATGTAATGGCTTTGTTGGGAGTTTGTGGCTTATTTGTGTTTGTCGATTGGAAGCGATCAGCGGACTTAGCACGCTAACTGCGCGAATAGTGCGAGTAAATTTCAAAGCGCGAGTTGTCAAATTTGCGTTCCCATATCGACTTGCTCGCGACTTGAATGTGAAAAGTGTGTTACACAATTTCACACTAATGATGTTAAAAACTAACAATTTTACCTCATTTAATTTCTTAAGAAAATAAGTAAGTACCTGTCTTTTCTTTTTCTTGACTCTTCTATAAGCAATATAGCACAATATTTAGCAAGGACTTTACAGGCTTGAATCACCTGATTGTCTGAAAAAACAAGATGATTCCGTGTTTCGGAGGGCACGTTAAGCCGTTGGGCCCGGCTATTAGCCGTTAAAACACCTCCACCAACCTGCAGTGGAGCAGCATGGTGGAGTTTGCTCTATACCCCCTCCGGTTGATTGAGGAGAGGCCTGTGCCCAGCAGTGGGACGTATATAGGCTGTTTATGTTTTTAGGTATGTTTAAGTGGTATTTAACTGTACCTCGAAGCCAGGTAAGTAAGGTTCGTTTATTACCGGTGCTAGCTATACCTTAGCGTTTATCAGATAAGGAGCTGCACAAGGCGTGGCACGTCTGTCACGGATGCCTACGTCACGTCCCAGCATGTCACGTCCAGGGCACGTGCTATAATCTCGTCCGCCGCGTCACGCAACTAACTCACTTAATTTGGAGACTGTTAAAAAAGTTGAAAGGTCATTGGCATAATGATGTTAGGAGCGTTTGCTTAGTTTTTGTTCCGTGACAGTGCAGTTGAAAGTGAGCTTGAGGTATGGGCGCGGTGGTATGTGCGTTCCCATTCCAAGTTTTAGTTTTGAGAACTTCAATTAAAGCCAGACACACTCAGAAACTCCAAATTCCGAGTTGATTCTTCTATGGGAATGCACACTGTTGGGAGGTGATGTTTTTTGTTCTAGAGACAAAAATCAAAACCGGACTACAAAAGTTACGCAACTCATCTTCAAAGTACCCTCGAGTGTTCTTCTCAAACAGGAAGCGTCGGTTCGAACCTCAGCACCGGACTTGCTTCAATGAGCTTACTGTGATTTTCTTAACAAAATCTCCTGATTTTAAACCTGATTTTTTTTTCAATTCGGTTAAAAATAAAACTACCTTGTCTATAGCGAGCTTTTTTTTTTAATTTTTAGACGTAATCATCGAACATTCAAATTACCAATTTATTTACTCAAAAAAAATTGTTAATAATATAATTTCCGGATGTGAATTTTCAAAAAGGCGATTACGTGGTGTTCACTGTATAATAATTTAATTAAACATTAAATTCTTGTTTTTCTTTTTATAAAACGAAATAAGATTGTTTATAGTTTTTTGTCTGTTATATTTTTGTTTTTTGTCTTTGGTTTAGAATGACACTTTTTCTTTTTCGCTGAATCTAACGGTTGCATTTCATACATTACAGTTCTTTAAATTTAATCTGCTTTTTATTTGACATGCAGATTATTGGTCCTTCGGCATCTGTGAAAATATATAAAACATTGACAGTTTAGTCATTTAAAACAATACAGTGAAGACAATTTAACGAAACAGAAAAATTGGCTTCGGCCTTGAAGACATTTAACACTTGTATTTAATCTTTAAACTTCTCGTGTACAGTCATGAGCAATATAATGTACCCACTTTAGGACTCTGTCGCACTAACATATATTATTTGACATTCAGTAAGACTTAAAGTTCAATTTGTCAAAAAAGTTAATGTGACATGGTACCAAAGTGTATACATATTAATGCTCGTGACCGTACCTACCTACAAAACGTCATTTGTTTGACAGTTGACACAAATCGCGCCTCACCTCAGTGTTGATGTGTCGCTAATGAACTTTTATATTTTTATCCCTAAGACGACCGCCCGTCGGAGTGATGAACGCTGCTGTAGGTAAGGTGAAGGGCGCCTGTTAATGATGCATTCCCGGCATAATTCTCGCGGCGAACGGGTGACCATGGTTTCAATGTTTTGTGTAGATATCAAAATTGGAACGTGGGTGGTTGTGGCATGGTAACGGCCCTTGCCTTGGTAATATTTTTATTGTATGAGTTCTGTTTTCAAATACGTTACGTAATGTACTTAGTTTATTTTTATAACTTTTCAAATATTATATTTTTTAGATAGGTAGATACTTATTCTAAACAAGTTTTTACTTAGCTATATATTAAATACTTTAAAAATCTTATGGCTTCAAGGTATAAAGCTATTTCTAAATGATAACATATAATTGACATATCATTCGGCTTTCACAACTTTTTGGTTACAATGTTTGGTATGGTTACAACAAATTATGTAATTTATTATTTAACTTTAAAATAATTTCTAATTGAAATATAAAATCTACAAAACCTCCGTCTTTACAGTGACCTCTGCCTTCGGGAATAGATGTAATCATAATATAAGGTGTATAACGTCTTAACTAAAGAAGCACATTAAAAAACCTAAAGTAAAAATGCGTATCCTATAGTTTGCTTTAAATATAAACACCGCTTGTAGATGATGAGTCCGACAAAGTGCCGATACAGTACCACCCCAGGTTTCCTGCTTATGATTAATGTTTTCCGCTCTCATTTCATCGCTCACCTCATAAACTCTCATAAACTACGACATACAAAAACAAACCTACGACTTAACGCGTAAAATGCAAATCTCTTTTTTCTTCTATGACAGATAGACTTTCGTGCTGTAATCTGGAAGTGAAGACTCTATTAACTTCTAGATAAACACATCAAAGAAGTTTTTCTTTAAGTATTTTAGAATTTAAAAATAGAAGTGTGACCGGAAATTGTTTCAAAACATTTTAATTTTTTCAGACATTTCGGTTTCTCGCCAACATCAATTTTAAATGTTTTGTTTTTAACTGCAGTTTCTGTTTTAATTTTATTTTTATTGAGAAGAGTAAGAGTTTCTTTTTACTTTAACTTAAAATTCAGCATATTTTACGACGGTTAAAATAATAATTATATTTATGTATTTCTTTAAAATTTTAGACTAGACATTTTTATTTCCAAAAGCTTCAAATTCATTATTCAAATTCGTCAACATAGGTAAAGAGGCTTACAGAAATTTCCTTTAAATATTTCATAAAAATTCAATCCTATAACACATCAAAAAGAAACGCAATCTTCTTTCTTAAATATTTATTAAAAATTCTCTCCCAAGAAATTCTCCAAATATTATTTCTCGACGGATTCAATCCATAAAGGTGCATCGTGCATTTATGCTTCAAAGAAAACTAGAATTTACAGCTGCGAAAAGCGATAAAAATCGATTGTGGAATCCCGAGGCGCTCACATCGGCGCACTTAGGAAAATGAATGGAGCAATGAACTGAATGCAGAAAATTAGACCTATCTAGTCACACAGAGACGCGGAAAACATCTTTAGTCGCCGCATCGTCGAAGCTTTAGTATCTGGACCGTTGAATTAAAGGTTGAGGAGACGGGGGAGGGTAAAGGGCCCCTCCCCCTCTTCATTCTTAACCCATCTCAACCTTTAAGGTGCGGATTTTTTTGGCGAGTTTTCTTGTTTCTGCCGCTCTTTGGATAGTCATGCGACAACGGACGGACGTCGAGCATTTATAGTTTTGAATTTAGAATTGGAATTGGTAGTCGAATAAATCTTTGTTGCTAGTCATGATTTACCAAATTAGAATCTCTTTGGATAGAATGAAACTAATTATTGATCAGTAAGTAAGTAAGGAGTAAGTAATTAGTTTATGTGTAAGTACAACTTTTCTTTTTTTTATGGGGATGTGTGTATACTAATCTCTTCTTCTATCGTGTGGGTTGTGAGGTGGATTACCAACCCTATCAACACTGGTGTCAGGGTTATTACTGAGCCGACATTGGCCCCTGACATGGCTCATGTAACGACTGCGTACTTACATCAGTAAATAATAACCGGGACCAACGGCTTAACGTGCCTTCCGCACGGATCATCTTACTTTTGTGCAATCAGGTGATCAGCCTGTAATGTCCCAATCAAACTAAGGACACAAAGTGATTTTTGTGATTTGTCCCCACCGGGATTCGAACCCAGGACCAACTAATATATGTATGCTAATACTCCTTCAGGGATAGAGGCGTGATGCTATGGTCATGAATAACTTTTTTTTATGTATGGTCTTGATTATTACCTTACCTGCAAAAGTGTATCACATGTACTCCACCAAAGCGTAGTGGAGCAGGGTGGTGGAGCGTGATGGGTATGCTCACTACACCCCGCCCCCCTCTATTTTATAAGGTAAAATCCAACAATGTAGGTTATAATGAACACAGTAAATAGCGGTTACATTTAAGTTTCAAGAGACATTCTATAGGGTGTTAGTGAAAAATGTCACTTGACATTAACTCAGGATCATGGTCTGAATCATCCCCCTCAGTATTCGTCACTTACACTTCGTATATGTGCGTATAGATACAAGTGCGTATGGGTGTTACAATACAATACAAATAATACAAATACACTTTATTGCACCAAAATAAAAAGAAATTATTACAAAAAGAAACTGATAGAACTGGAAAATGCTTTGAAAGATATCAAGTGGGATATCATTGGCCTTTCAGAAGTGCGCCGAGAAGGAGAATCAACGGTGGAAAGAGAGGACAATATATTTTTCCATTTTGGAGCCACCAGCGGCATGTATGGTGTTGGATTTCTGGTTGCTAAAAAATGGAAAGGCAATATAGTTGAATTTAAGGGCTACTCCGAACGAATTGCGGCGATGAAGTTTCGACTCACTCACAACAAGACCCTCACTCTTATTCAAGCATACGCCCCAACATCTGCGCATAGCAATGATGAGGTAGAGGAATTTTACGATCTTCTCAACAAGGCATGCAGTGACAACAGAGGCACATGGAATATGGTTTTAGGCGATTTCAATGCCAAAGTTGGCACACGAGAAAAAATGGATAATGACGATATCATCGGGCCTTACGGTCTCGGTGACCGAAACGATCGCGGCACTCGACTTATCCAATTTGACTTTGGACAAATGATGAGTGTTAGCAATAGCTTTTTTGCCAAAAAACCTCAACGTCGATGGACTTGGGTATCACCAGATGGTCAAACAAAGAACGAGATTGACTACATATTATCGTCCAGCAAACACATCATCAAAGACGTTGGAATAATTAACAAAATTAAGTGTAGCTCTGATCATCGCCCGCTTCGAGCAAGAATCAGTTTCAACTTTCGTATTCATAGACTACACACATTCAGGAAACAGCTTTGTAAAATAGAAAATCAAACTTTAATTAACAATATTGAAAAATTTAATTTAGAACTAAAGAATGCTTTTGACTCTTTAAACATGGACACAGATGATGTTGAAATTCAATATAACAACATAAAAACTGGCATCGATACAGCTAGTAGAAAAATAAAACAACGTAGATTCAAGAATAATAGACTATCAGGAGACACATTATTATTAATTGAACGAAGAACACAGGCAGAAAGAAATACAGACACATATAGAAATCTAGATAGGGAAGTGAAACGGAATATAAGAAAAGATATCAGAACAGTAAATACAGAATTATTCCAAACCGCACTGGCAAACAATAAATCGTTACGAACTGCTAAGCAAGGAACGATACAGGGCAGAACGTGGATTACAAATTTACAGGACTCAAATGGATACAAACAAAATAGCCGAGACAAAATAACTACCATATGCACAGATTTTTACAAATCTCTATACTCTGACTGCTCGCAACCAACACCATCCACGGAATACTCTTGTACTGATACCATCTGTCCTATAACAGGTCAAGAAGTAGCATATGCCCTAAAAAATATGAAGAACTGTAGAAGCCCAGGCGAAGATTGTATTAGCACCGAAGTTTTAAAGATAGGAAAGTCTATATTACTGCCACATTTGACTAATTTATTCAATAGTATTTTATATTCAGCAAAACTACCACATAACTTTTGTCATGCTAATATCATTCTTCTTCACAAAAAAGGAGACAAGTCTGACATCAATAATTACCGACCAATCAGCCTTGTTTCCCATATATATAAAACATTTATAAAAGTAATAGAGAACAGAATAGCTGGGACTTTGGACTTACAACAGCCTATAGAGCAGGCCGGATTTCGCCCTTATTTTTCCACCACTGACCATCTGCACACACTGAACCAGATCATAGAGAAGTCGAATGAATTTAATAAGCCACTGTATGTAGCTTTTGTGGACTACTCCAAGGCTTTCGACAGCCTGAAACACTCCGCGATTTTCACAGCTCTTCGTAATCAAAAGATAAACGACACGTACGTAAGGCTTTTGGAGTCAGTCTACAGTAGCAGTACAGCATCCATCAAGCTTCAATCTCAGGGTCCCACATTCCGAATAGAAAAGGGCGTGAAGCAGGGTGATCCCCTTTCCCCAAAACTATTCACTTGTACCCTGGAGGAAGTTTTCAGGCGGCTAACAGTCCCATGGACGGAAAAAGGAATTGTCGTCGGCGAGAAAAGACTTACAAATCTTCGTTTCGCCGATGACATAGTACTTTTCGCATCCACGCCAGATGAGCTCCAACAAATGCTCCAAGATCTAAGCACAGCGAGCCTTGAGGTTGGACTAATGATGAACAGGGAGAAAACCCAATTAATGACCAATGGCAGGAAAAGTAGGATTGAGGTTGATGGGCAGGTAATACATTATGTCGACGAATACATTTACTTGGGCCAAGTAGTCTCGTTCCAAAATAGACAAGCAAAAGAGATCGACCGTCGTATCGACAACGCCTGGAAGAGCTACTGGTCACTAAAGCATCTAATGAAGGGGGATCTCCCCCTTTCATTGAAACGTAAGCTCGTCGACATGTGTATCCTGCCGATCCTAACCTACGGTGCCCAAACATGGTCACTGAGAGCATCTCAAAAGTCCAAGCTCAAGGTCTGCCAAAGAGCAATGGAACGCAGTATCCTAGGCGTTAAACGAATCGACCGTGTGCGAAACACTACACTGCGATCCAAAACGGGTATCACTGATGTAGGGAAAAAGTCCGCCAAACTGAAGTGGGACTGGGCCGGACACGTTTGTCGGATGCATCCGGAGCGGTGGGCACGAGTCGTTACTCACTGGATACCTCAGGGCGGGCTTAGAAGTCGAGGCAGACCGCGTAAAAGATGGTGTGACGACCTCAATGCTTATCGCAAGGATTGGCCGGAGATCGCGCAAAGTCGAGAGGAGTGGAAAAATCAAGGGGAGGCCTTTGCCCAGCAGTGGGATCGTATAGGCTAAATAAGATAAGATTACAAAAAGACTCTTAACTAAGTGTTGACATCAAATGGAATTTCATGAAATATTCAGTGTTTTCCAATTATTTTAAGTTCCATAGGTACTTTTGCGACGAAAAATTCCTCTTGAAATCTATCAACTCAGAATCATGGTCTAAATCATGCTTCAAAGTTTTCGTTACGTTATCACTAACACCCTGTATAAGACAATAAGTCGGTTATACCACGCTCAGATAACTACCTCGTTTAGCCGGGGCTAACAACGTACCCATATAGACTTCTGTGACATAGGTTCTAATCCAATTTTATTTTTTCTTTGGACATAAAAGTATTATTGTCTGAAAATAAAGATGTTTAAATTTAAATGGCTAATATGATCACCTGTCTCCATACGGTTCATTTGATAGATAGATAGATAGATAAAATACTTTATTGAGCACAATGGACACACACACACACACACAGACGTCGTGTACATTCATTTTAGGACTTAAAATAGAATAGAATAGAAATAGTTTATTATAAAAGCTCGCCACATACAAAAAAGACAATAACATCATATCAAATTTCCACTAAACAATTACAAAAAAGAAGCAAGACGGATATTTGTCGAAATGATCATAAGGCGGTGGTGGACGTCCTGAGATATAAAATAAAATTTTTAACAAAAAAAAACCGACTTCAAACGCAAAACTAAAAAGCAATAAATAAATTTACTTCGCACAAAGTAATTAGTACGTATTTTCAATTAGTTAATTATTTTATAAATCTGAAGCCGGTGCCAAGGAAATGCTACAACGAAGTACCGATTCATATATTTTTCAATACTGATTGTTTTGTAATTTTTTGTTTGACATTGTTTTGTAATTGCTTTGATATAGGTATTAAACAATATTGTGTGTACATAGTAATTTGATATTGTAGTAGGGTTGTTGTAGCATTTACTTGGCACCGACTTCAGAATTATAAAATAATTAACTAATTGAAAATACGTACTAATTACTTTGTGCGAAGTAAATTTATTTATTGCTTTTTAGTTTTGCGTTTGAAGTCGGTTTTTTTTTGTTAAAAATTTTATTTTATTTTACGATTTTAAGTGATGGTTAGACCGAGCAAGGATGCAGACAGACAGATTTTCTGATTTATATTCATATATAATAATATAATATATTATTAGTAGTGATCACAATTATTATTGATGAACATGTTTACACACACACACACTCACACACGCGCTAACGCACACAAGCACACGCGCACGTACACACGCACACACACAGACACACCAACACACACACACACACACACACACACACACACACACACACACACACACACACACACACACACACACACGCGCGCACACACACGCACACACACACACACATGTGTATGTGTACATACACACATGTGGTTGTCAGTGGAAGCTGCTATCATACACACTCACGCATACATATAGATACAGTAGATTTCGCGTGTTTATTCGAAACTGTCCCTCTTCGTATGGCGGCCATCTTGTTTTTCCGCCACTTTGTTCTTTTTCACCGGCGACAGAATTTGACCAAGATTAAAATGGGTGTCGTGGAAACAAACAAAATCCAGGTGCAATAGGTTTGCCAGGCCGTAGGATGTCTCCCTGATTGGGAGCAGTTTTCAAAGATGACGTTCCGATCACACGCCTATACATCATTTTTACCCCCAAGACATTTTCTGGAAAAACAAAATTTTGTATGGCGGCCATCTTGTTTTTTCGCCATTTTGTATTTTTTTCACCGGCCATTAAATTCGACCAAGATTTAAATAGGTTTCGTGAAAGAAAAATTGGTTCAGGTGTGATAGTTTCGCCAGGCCGTAGGGTGTCACCCTGATGCGGAGCAGTTTTCGAAAATCGGGAAGTATTTCCATACTTAACATGACGATCCGACCACAACCCCGATATATATTTTATATCCCGAGACATTTTCTGAAAAAACAAAATTGTGTATGGCGGCCATCTTGTTTTTCCGCCATTTTGTTTTTTTTTTACGCGCTATGGAATTTGACCAAGATTTAAATAAGTGCTCTGAAAGAAATATTGGTTCACGTGCGATAGTTTTGCCAGGCCGTAGAGTATCTCTCTGATGCGGAGCAGTTTTTGGTGATCAGAAAGTATTTCCGTACTCTACATGACGTTTTGAGTAAGCGCCCCATACATTAGTTTTACCCAAACGGACTTCTTCCAAAAATCGACAAAATTTTGTATGGCGGCCATCTTTTTTTTCCGCCATTTTGTTTTTTTGCACCGGCGATTGGATTTGATCAAGATTTAAATACGTTTCGTGAAAGAAAAATTGCTCCAGGTTGTATAGTTTTGCCAGGCCATAGGGTATCTCCCTGATGCTGACCAGTTTTCGAAGGCCGGGAAGTTTTCCCGAAGCCTAAAGATCGATCCGATCAATATGACTTTACAAACGCACTAGTCGCTCCTACGATTTTTAAAAATTCCCCTCGATTTCTCTGGTCTTCCATCATCAGATCCTGACTTCCTTGACATGGGACCCCCTTGGGTATATCTCCTTTCAAACAAAAAAAGAATTATCAAAATCGGTTCATATACGACGAAGATATGCCCGAACAAACATAAAAAAAAAAAAAAAAAAAAAAAATATACGGTCGAATTGAGAACCTCCTCCTTTTTTGAAGTCGGTAAAAAGGGCCTCACTCAGCACAAGTCACGGCGTGAACCATGACGCTGATATTATGTGGACCCTGTTGACTTCGTTATAATGTGGACTTCGTACCAAATAAGTGGCTCTGCCCGCCCTATTAGGGATTTTTCGTACTAGCACGCAGTGTATCATTATTATGAAGTTATTTCACTGGCTGGTTACATGTATACTTTGTTAGTCTTTCTGAAGATGCTTTCAGGGCTTTAGCTCGAATGAATAGTCCAATTTGGTCTTCCTTAATCGACCGTCAAATGGACCACAACCCATGAAATTAGATAACTTTTACGCTGGATGTTTCGTAAATGTAATATTATCATATGAATGAGTTGAATCGTGTAAAACTTGAGTCAACCCCGATACCGACCCCGCCGACGTGGTCGACGATTTCCCTCATTCAGCGCTTATCGCTATCGACCCACTAGGGTCGGATTTTTTCAAATGTACTCTTCCTCTCAGACGACGCCCGAAGCCGAGGTTCGCGTCCAACTGGGCACCCTCAGGCCTGTTGTCTTAAATTTGGTTCCGGGTGAGAGCCGTCAGCGCTGGCCATTTGTCCGGCCAAGTAGTTAATGCCATCTGCGTGAAATCTACAATAATAAGTCACGTCAAAAAATAAAATATTATACTTTAATAACCCAGTTAAGTTTCTAGACGAAAACAGCTTTTAAAGTGAATGAAAAGTTTTGTTAAGTAGTTTAGACTGAGTTAATTACACAAATTGGTTTGAATTTTTAACGAATTAAACACAAGTCTTTAATTCTTTCAAAAATGAAGTAGAGTTGTCTGAGCTAGTTAATTATAAAATATTGATTTTTATGGTTGCCTTGTAAATTGAGTTAATCTAACGGTCTAAATGTCACGTTATTACTTTTACTTTTATAGATTTTCTTATTTATAATAATAATAATAAAAAGTTTATTTCGGACTTATAAAAATACATCCATATTTGTTAGTAACATTACAAACTTAAATCTAGTATTAGTAACGAAGAAGTAATCGAGGCCGGTTGGACCCCCGATGGCGGCAGACTATATTTACTTGAAGGCGTGCAGTCGTATCCATCGGGCCAGCAACCGTGAGTCTCATCGGTCCGCCAGCGCGCGCAGGATGGTGTATACACTTTGGTACCATGTCACATTAACTTTTTTCACAAATTGAACTGTAAGTCTCACTAAATGTCAAATATGTTAGTGCGACAGAGTCCTTAAGTGGGGACATTATATTGGTCATGACTGTACATAGATATAGGCTTTGTCATTGGCGCATCGGTAACCGCTGAAGCTAGAAGAAAAGAAAAGATATACTTAGGTTATTTACTTAATTATACACAGACTCGTTATTCCGTGCTGTGGTAGACAGAATAGCAAGAGGCCGAACGCGTTTATCAGAATGGAAACTTTGAATCATTTTTTAATAAAATTACATAATTCCAATTAATTAATTAATTATTCATTATACTTTTCCATTCACTTTGTGAGACTATCATTTGTTTGGTAAGGACATTGCAGGCTTGAATCACCTGATTGTCCGAAAAAGTAAGATGATTCCGTGCTTCGGAAGGCACGTTAAGCTGTTGATCCCGGCTATTATCTGTAAAAACAGCTCCACCAACCCGCAGTGGTCTCTATACCCCCTCCCTCGGTTGATTGAGGGGAGGCTTGTGCCCTGCGGTGGGACGTATATAGGCTGTTTATGTTTTTAATGTTTATGTTATAATTTTCCAAAGAGTACATAGTATGTACAAAGAACTGTGTGGTGACAAGCCATTTCTACGACAAGAAGTCTAATCTGTTTCTAGAACATAGCCAGACACATGGAACCTTCTAAACTCTATTTTCGTCCTAGCCTATGCACCTAACGTAACCTACTTTCACTCGAATACTTATAAAAGTGAATTTTCTTAATATCTGTTAATTTTGACATAACACTTTATTAATTGCTTCGTTTGACCACTTTTTAGATTGAAATGCTAATAAATTTACATTAACGTGTCGTTGTGTCATAGTTTTTAATTGTCGAATGTTATTAAGTTTATTTATTTCTTTGATTGAATTTGTTAGAAAGTCCAATTAAAACAAGAAATAAACTTTGGAGTACATTCCTAACATTCTCTTATTTTGAACATCCAATAACCAATCACATACGTAGATATTTTTGTGATTAGTTGATATGTATGTGAGCGTTCATCATAGTTAATTTTAAACACTAATATAGAATTAACTAAATATACATTAATTCTATACGATAAGAGCATGTCACTTTTCTTTTTATTTTACGCGTGGGGCATGGAACACATATTTGACATTTAAAAAGAAACTTTAATTAAATCGCTTTCACGTGTCAAATTGAGCCAAATAATTACAAAAAAGAAATGTTTTTGAGTGAGAAAAGATTTTATTAAAGTTCGTGACCTCAAAATGAGGTGTGGCAATCACGGTCCGGATCGGAACAAGAGCAAAAGAGCTGGCCCAATTAAAAATGACACCAACGGCTCCCAGCCGCTGATCACTAGCACGCGATCTCGCGACACACCAGTTAATCGATACCATTAATTTTATTCCAACGGATGTTGTTTGCTCACAAAAATATTTCGAAACATTTTAATGAACCGACAATCGACAAAACCGATCTGCGACAATCAAAAACGCGACCAGACTGACCCGAAACTATCATGATTGCCGCGCGCCAATTATAAATCATAACCTATAATTTGATGAAATAGAACTTAGAAGTCTTTTCGATTCAAACTGAAACGGATATTCATTTTAAATTACCGGAATAAGGTATTTAAAATTCTAATTTTAAAAAGGGTAGATAAAGTGACGAGTGTGGGGTGCGTAATTAAAGGAGACGCGTCGAGCGACAGTCGTGAGTCGCATGGTGTCTTATCGGTTTGCTTTTAATTTGAGGCTGGCATGAAACACGCGAGGCGCTCACGCGAGCGGCCCTCGCCCGATGCAGGACAACACTACGTTCTTTTAAAAAAATATATTCATTTCAATATCGTTATCAGCGGAATACCAGCAAGTAACATGCAGTTTAAATTTAAATTTAGTATAATGTGAAGCTCGTCACGATTGAGTAGCTTTATCAATTGTAGGCGACGAACACACAGAACCCTTTTTGTTTTTTATTCCGCCGGGACAAAGGCAAACTTAGGAAATGAGATTTCACGTAACAGTTTTTTGGAACAAAGTTTTGGTTGCGTGTCGGATTGTAAATAATTAGCTCATTCAATCGTCCACCGGGACGCCACCGCCATTGTTTGTTTAGACACAAGAAACTTTGTGAAAAAAATAATGTCTTCCTTCATTTTGATTTTGACGGGTAGACGCACTGCGCGCGTAACAAAGTAGTAATCGGTTAATCTACTTTGACTCCGGACTAGAATTAAATGTCACGAATAATCCTTCTTCATAATTTTAATAATGATGATTTCGCAGAGAATCGTCAGGTGATGCATTATGTCTTGTATTGTTGTGTATTAGAAGGTAGTTTACTTTTATTTTGTAATAAAGCAGTATGACGCTGACCAGTGTGTTTAACTGACGTGCCTCTTGTTGCCCCCCGCTCTCATATATAACATGTATGTAGATACATAAAATAGAAATAGAACGTTTTTTTACGCTGACGCTTCAGAAGAAAACACTTTTTGAAAATATTTGAGTAACTATATTTGGTTGTGAGATCATTAACCAAACGCATCAACCCTGGTGTTAGGGTTACTATTGAGCCGCCAAACGCGCCTGACGTGGTTCATGTAACGACTACTTACGACTTAAATAACTCTCGACCACAATTTTTGAAGTGACTCTAGGTTTGCATCGAATGACATTCACTTCTGGGCCACAAATGAAGTAGTAATCATCTTGTGGAGCATTAAATAATTATAGACCGTCTGTCTGGCAATAGAACCCCTACTTACTACACAGGACACATGAGAAAGTGATAACTCCACACGCACGTATGTCACTTTGCAACTCTGAAACGTGTTCATATAACGACTTTCGAGACTTAACTCAAGTTGTCGACAAAGCTCATATTGTGGACTTTATCGTTCTCTAATTTGCATCGTTTAGGACTTTACCAAGTTACTGAAGTATAATTTATTGGTTCATTGAAACTTTGGAATTTCTAATTCGACCATTAATTAAAGATCCACCGCAACTGGTTCCAAGGACTTCATAATATTTGAACTGTTTATTTGTTCCTATTGATTTACTATAATTTTGCAAGCACATACTAATAAGCACTGATTATTTTTTTATATAGGTAATTATTATGTATTACGATTTATACAACTCATAAACGGAACTGGGAGCTAATAAAAAACTTATACACGCGTTCAGCTTATCTTTTTGGGCATGTCAAGCAAACCGATATTCGGATTGAGTCGTTTCTTACATGATGGACCACTGTATGGACGATACGGACCTTCATCATCATCAGCCGTACGACGCCCACTGCTGGGCATAGGCTTCCCCCAAGGATCTCCACGACGATCGGTCCTGCGCTGCCCGCATCCAGCCATACCCATATTAGGACTTCGTATCAAAAATGGTTTCCGATTGTCATCTGATTATTTGTCGCTGTGGGCGTAGGAAACAGTCGCATTATTTAATTTCAAATAAAGAACAAAACAATTGGAAACCGATCTTCAGCTGTCAATTTTACATTACGAAGAAGGCAATAAAAATGGCGGCTGATCGTATAACTGCGGAGACCATCGAAAAATTCAATCAAGTCCCCCCTCATCTCGAATATCCTATCTCGCATTCGACAGTGGCTTATTTGTCTCAGACCTATTGTTTATTAATATATAAAGTTACCGGTTACAAGAGCGTGGGGAAGTATTCAGGGGTGTATGTAGGGATTTATAATTATAGCCCCGCAATAATTTTTAACACAAACCGAGAATTTTTCTTATCCCATAAAATCTTGTAAAAAGTAATATACCACTCAACAAAAATAACCACAAAATTATAATTATAATTATTGTCTAATCCATACAGTTATATCTTTGGCTCTTTCAATAATGTACGTTCTCGAATAGTCGAGTCTTTGGAGACAACTCGCTTTTCCGACTGCTATATCCACATAACAAGTACGTCCCTAAAAACTTTACTTCAAGCACTTTAAAGGTCGGGGCTCTCAAATACGGCCCTGGAGAGGTTATTAGTTTACGAGTGTATCAAACGCCCCCTCTGTTTATTATTGACTCTATGCTCGTGGGAGAACGATATTACTTTTCTAACTCTTTCGGAAGTTTGCCTTCTTTGTTGACATCTGCCGTTCGATTATTGGAAATTTCTGCTAGTTACATAAACTTCGGGACAATATTAATTCGTTACAGATGTAGCCGAGGGGCGTACTACAAGTATTGTTTATTCTAAATAGTTTGCTCAAGATTTTTATTACATTTAGATACACATTCCGGCTTACATAAGCTCACTCAGATAATACCTACATACCTATTCAGATAGGCAGAATACAAAATTGACTACTTAACAGTTCTTTGATAAGTATTTTAAAATTTACAGACGCTTATTTTATACCTCTTATTTTCTTGAAAAAGCTTTATATAAGAGAAAAACATATTAATTTGTTTCGTCATTAATTTCAAATTTCGCGCGAAAACCGTTGGTCACATGACATTTTGCCCAGTGACGTCACATTTCAATAAGCAAAACCTAACTTAAAACCTAAACTAGTTTTTATTTATTTTGTGAAATGTGACGTCACACGAAACTTAATAATGGCCGCGTGTTTAGGGTCTAGAAATACACAGATAAAACAATCGAATTCTTATTTTGTGAAAACAAAATAATTAAAAATTATCTTTATTATAAAAGCTATCGGATAATAATCGTTAAATAATGTATTATTATTAAAAAATATTATTAATAAAATATATTCAATTATTTTTAATTTCCTTCTATGCTGTTCTGGGAGCAAATAAAAAACATAGAAAACGTTCAGCTGCTTGTCTTCCCGGGCATGTCGTAAAAACCGACAGAGGGATTGTGTCCTCTAACATGATGGACTAATATTATGGGCGATAGGCTGATCCCTTATCACCACAAGGTTTATCATATCCAGCTTACGACATCGTATCAACAGTGGCTGCAAGTTGTCTTTGATTACTTGTGGCTCTGCCCACCCCAATAGGCATTACGGGCGTGAGTTTATGTATGTATGTATGTTTAATTTTAATTTATTATGGTAGTTTACTACCATTTCCGACTGTATTTAATATTTTTTTGTAACAACTGTCGAGTAGCCCATTACAGAACACAAGTTTTATCGGTAGACAAACCAGGTTGTCAGAGATACATCCATCGCAGGATGAACTAAATACCCACACCTCACCGAGCTTTCTGTTAGACCAACGTGATGGATAGGTGTGCCGTGTCGCCGTCTATAATGTTCGACCATTATAGACGGCGACACAGCACACCAACTGTGTTAAAATCTACACATGAGACCGCCGCCTTACCAATAAAAATAATTATTACAAACAATTAAAATAAGTATCGAAGTTCTGTTATCGATAATAATATTATTGTAATCGCAACAATATCCCTTAGCCGTCTTTTACGAAATTACGACTTGCTTTTGCCTAAAACAAATGAAAGCATTTTTTTCATAACTCCCAGTCCAACAGGAAAATAAAAAATAACATAAAAATACACTATACTTACCTACTTATACAACTAACACAGCTAAATCACACCCGAGGAGCGCCTGTAATATTCATGTGCGTTCCCTATAAGTCCCAAAAACAAACCACCATCGTCAACCGCTAGCCCGGCGAAACAAATCTCGCACCTTTATTGCGGACGGGATCGTAACAGTAATTCACATTTCCATGATATATTACGTCACACAGCCCGTACTGAGTCCGCTCGTAAAGACCCGCGTTGACCACTAGAGACGCGCGTGGTTCGGGTTCGAGGGGATTTTCGGGATGTGAATAACTCAGAGAAATTACAGACGGGAGTTCCCTTTTGGCTGGCTTTAAACTACAATTTTTCTGCCACTTTTTGTGAGGTGTGCACATCTACTCACTGCCGCACATTTATAAGAAAAAATCAACTTCTCTATAAATGCATACCAAAACAAAACCGTCACACAAAATAACAAAACACGAACGATTGTTCATGTACTGCCGAGGGGAGCGCGTGCGCTTGGCAACTCCAAAATTTCTTTGAGGAATGTGGGTATGTATGAACTTTAGACACACATGGGTACGTAAAGTCTTCTTAATATGGATAATTGTGATGAACCGTATGATAATTGTGATTTCGCCCAGGAGAACCTGATCCAAGGTGTGTTATTATCTAAAAGCATCTTCAACATTGGAGTCGTCGTGGACTCGATGAGTTGAGATCTGTTAGTTCCAAACAAGGCTCATAGATAATATGTCCTTTTTTCTATAGTAAGTTTGCATCTGATGACATGCACAAATGGGAAGCGCTGCGGGCTCTCTCCCGGTACAAAAATTAAGGCAATTTGAGGGAGCCCAGGTGGACGCGAACCTCAGCTCAGTGCGTCGTCTGAGAAGATTACATTTGATAAAATTATCGACCCTAGTGAGTCGATATCGATAATCGCTGAATGAGGGAAATCGTCAATCCCCCCAGGGGGATCTTGTCCATATCAAAATACTGAACTGACGAGTCATGAGTAATATCATGTACCCACTTTAGAACCCTGTCGCTCTATCATATTTGACATTTAATGAGACTTACGGTTTCATTTGTCAAATAAGTTAATGTGACATGGTTTCAAAGGGTATACATATTAGTACTCGTGACCGTACATCGGCGTAAACTGCATTGTACTAATCTTAATAAATCAGAGCTATACTATAAAAATGTATTTCGTTAAATCACTGATAGATAATAATATTATTTCCCTAGAAGTTTATTTAATAGCTACCTTGTACGTACGGGATAACACGGGAGCAACTCTACGACCACTAATCTTAGCCGTATTGGCTTGTTACCACCGCACCGCCGTTCTTTAGTGCTACCCTTTATATTTATCGGTGTTATGTTATGGCCGCTTAGCTTTTATAAATCAAACTAAACGAGAGTGAAGATAAGTGAAGATTATAAGGTGAGAATTATATTGGCTACTCGTAGAATCAGGAGCAATTCTATTATAATTATTAAGCTTGAAGAATTGGGTAGTTTCCTAGGTCAATGATTAATTATGAAATTCTGATTCAGTACTAAATAAAAACAGATCTAAATGTGACAAAAAACCTTTTCAATTTCTATTTTACTTTTTATGCATTTTAATAAAGAAAAAAATAATAGTAAGTTCGTCATTTTGTGACGTTTTTTTCATGACGTCATAGCGCGTTACTTTTTCATACAAAATCGTAATAATTTCGTAGTAAATTCGTGTTTTGACGTTTAGTAAAAAGTAACTAATTTGTCTAGTTGGAAACTACTCTATTTCAGTTTAATTCTAAAAACCTGAAAGTACTTACTAGATTTTCAATGTTACTATGTACAGTAGCAATATACATAGTAAAAGTAATACAAACGTAAACAAAACGTAAAATGATCCTTCAACACATAAAATGGAGTACCTACTTAGTTGTACATGTGCTGTAAAATAGTAATTAAACTTGCCCACGTCCATAAACCCAACTACGGTAGTCAACCCTTTGAATATAATTAGAACCTTTTTTATTAGTGCAATAAAACTGGAAGGGGATATACGGACAATTTGAACGAAGAACTTTGAAAACATTTTAAAAGAGTATCTACCCTACTTGATCCCACTGCTAGGCAAAGGCTTCCCCTTGATTCTTCCACTCTTCTCGACTCTGCGCAATCTCCGGACAATCTCTCAGATAAGCGTTAAGGTCATCACGCTATATTTTCCAGGACATACCTCAACCTTCCTCTTGGTGTGCGTTACCCCAACAAGAAAGTATCTCCTAGAGTTATATGAGTAGAACGTATAGTTGGTGCCTTATCTGCTGTAAATGTGCCCCCACATAAAAAATGTGTGCCCCCTGTCGTTTCGAAAAAAAATCGAAAAAACGATTCTTGCTGGGGTAACGTTTTTCTAGCAGGAAAATTCTAAACGAATGATCGGAGAGAGAAAAACTGTGCATGGCCAGATAGCTTATATGTGTGCCAAAATGTGCCCCCAAAAATAAAATCTGTGCCCCTTCAGATTTTCGAGATATTGCATTTCCTGCTGGAGTAACGTTTTGATGAATAGTATATCTCTAAAACCATTGCATGTGCCCCTGTAGAATAAACATACGCGAGTAGCTCTTAATGTGTGCCCCTTTGTGCCCCAATTAGATTTTAGAAAATATTTATAGTTTTCAAGTTATCGCGGTTTTATGAAAACCCGAAAAAACATCGCAGCGCCTAAATGAGACAAGGCATAACTTCGCTGAAAACTGTATTCGGTCTTTCTTGACGCTAATAATAACCATACAAAGTTTCAAAAATGTTCATGCATGCGTTTTTGAATAATCTTGCTAAAAGTAAAAACGATGGTGTCATAACTTTGACGGCAAAATACAAGGAACTGGCACAATCCCAGATGTGTAGGTGTAAACCAAAATCTTGTGCCTTTAGTCAAAAATATATGGTGAAAATATTGAGCTTCAAATGTTACGCATTAAGTAAATATAAACAAAAAACCAAAATATGTAAACAACGGCTGGTTATCCGACCAAATCTGAATGACTACTAAAAAGCGACGGATTCATACTTAACGAGGACCTTCTTTATTGGACGTATTATACCTAAGCTGTTGTCCTTACAGTCGCGGTCAAAAGTTTTGAGGGCTAATTAAAAAATATATTAAATGCACCTTGTGACTATATAAATGAAACATAGTTTTAACTCTGCTTTACAATAAATGTGACTTACATTAGTATAAAAATACAGGTATGTCACAAAACAGTTTGGTCACGATTTTGAGCATGTTAGTCACATGTACATTTTATTTGAAAATGGCTCTTATAAATGTACTTAATCATGTGTAAGGTCATAGAAACAGCTATTAAAATATAATCCAATAACAACTTTATTTTATTAGTTATTACTTTTCTACTTCAGTGTACTCAGGCACAACACGTGTGAACCGGTTAGTGAGTAAAGTAAAGAAGGTCATCGATATGTATGAATCCGTCGCTTTTTAGTAGTCATTCAGATTTGGTCGGATAACCAGCCGTTGTTTACATATTTTGGTTTTTTGTTTATATTTACTTAATGCGTAACATTTGAAGCTCAATATTTTCACCATATATTTTTGACTAAAGGCACAAGATTTTGGTTTACACCTACACATCTGGGATTGTGCCAGTTCCTTGTATTTTGCCGTCAAAGTTATGACACCATCGTTTTTACTTTTAGCAAGATTATTCAAAAACGCATGCATGAACATTTTTGAAACTTTGTATGGTTATTATTAGCGTCAAGAAAGACCGAATACAGTTTTCAGCGAAGTTATGCCTTGTCTCATTTAGGCGCTGCGATGTTTTTTCGGGTTTTCATAAAACCGCGATAACTTGAAAACTATAAATATTTTCTAAAATCTAATTGGGGCACAAAGGGGCACACATTAAGAGCTACTCGCGTATGTTTATTCTACAGGGGCACATGCAATGGTTTTAGAGATATACTATTCATCAAAACGTTACTCCAGCAGGAAATGCAATATCTCGAAAATCTGAAGGGGCACAGATTTTATTTTTGGGGGCACATTTTGGCACACATATAAGCTATCTGGCCATGCACAGTTTTTCTCTCTCCGATCATTCGTTTAGAATTTTCCTGCTAGAAAAACGTTACCCCAGCAAGAATCGTTTTTTCGATTTTTTTTCGAAATGACAGGGGGCACACATTTTTTATGTGGGGGCACATTTACAGCAGATAAGGCAACAACTATACGTTCTACTCATATAACTCTAGGAGATACTTTCTTGTTGGGGTAACGCACACTTCCTCTTGAGGCACCCAGTGAGTAACGACTCAAGGCCAACGCTCTGGATGCATCCGACAAACGTGCCCTGCCCAGTCCCGCTGAAGCTGAACTGAAGTTATGCAGATTTTTTCCCAACATCAGGGGCCACATCGAAGCAATTAGTCAAATCAGTTACTTTTTACTACACGCCAACACACAAATTTACTATGAAATTTGTATGAAATAGCACAGTGTGATGTCATAGAAAATCGTGATAAACGGACTTATTATTTTTTCTTGATATTACGTTTTTCTTGATATAAATTGAAAAATAAGTTAAATAGAAAAATAATAACTTTCATTAGTTCTAGATCTGTCTTTATTTAGTAATCAGAATTTCATAATTTATCTTGAACCTAGTACAAGTCTAGACAGTTTTATTTTAGTCATTGGTCCAAAGTTCGCCGCCAGGAGCGCTAGTGTGTCTCAATTTTAAATATTAGGAACCCACGAGCGACCTTAATATTTCCGTTATCTTATATAACAGGCACTAATTAATTCCGGCTCAAAACGGGGTGAATCTCAACTCACAGTCGCCATTTTATTAAGTACGTCTATAGTGGAACGGAACTATTTTTGTATGCTCATAGTTTTCTACCTGAAAAGTAATAGACTGCTATCTCCTGCCTACAGTGATATGATGGGTTTTTTTTACGTGAGTGTTTATAAATGACATTTTATGTGGATTTATGTTTCTTTATTTGTCTAAAGCGATGAAAGCTATAAGTACGTACAATTAATTATAATCTTCTTCTTCTTATCGTGTCGGTTGTGAGATCGAGTACCAACCTCATCAACCCTGGTGTCAGGATTACTATTGAGCCGCCAAAGGCCCCTGACATGGCTCAGGTAACGACTACTTACTTTAGTAGTAGTCGGAACCAACGGCTTAACGTGCTATTATACTAATTATCTCATAATACCGAAACTAAAAAAAAAATATTTCTAGTGGCCTGTGGTATTTTCCCAAGAATCTATCTACTCAGGCGTGAGTCATAATTTTTTTTTCCCTGAGAGTAATAATAAAAACAAAAACAAAGTAAATAGATTTTCATCCAAACCAGATACTCTTTCAGACCTGATTCAATAAATCGAAATCTGTTTTTCTAGCTTAGCAACAAATTTTTTTTTTACTATATTCCCAGTTGGTGTAGTCAAAGGTACATCCATCGCAAGATGAACTGAGTGGGTACTCAGCGTGGGCATGCTTCACCGAGCTACCAAAGGTGGTGAGCCGTATCGCCGTCTATAACAGTCGACCCAACTTTGTTAGTAAAAATTGCACTTAAGATGGCATATACCGGGAGGCCTAAACCAATGATTGTCGAATTTATTTTCGAATTCATGTATGGATCATAAATGATTTTCACGTGCTCAGCGGTCAGGGAAAACATCGTGACGAAACCTACATTCCCGAGAAATGCATTTTCGGAGGTATGTGAATGTGACCTATTGGGCTGGTTTTCCCTTCGTTGGTTGAAAGGTCAGACAGGCAGTCGCTTCTGTAAAAAACTGGACCTGTCAAATCTTCAGGTTAGGTAAGCGGACCCTGTAAAAAACGGGATAATGGTAGGGGATGATGATGACATGGAGGAGCTGGGTGGCGCAGCGGTAAACGCGCTCGGTCTGCGATTTTTGGAGTTAAGCAACTTTCGCAAAGGCCGGTCATAGGATGGGTGACCACAAAAATCTCCTCCGTGCTTCAGAAGGCAGGTTAAGCCGTTGGTCCCGGCTGCATTAGCAGTCGTTAATAACCATCAATCCGCACTGGGCCCGCGTGATAGTTTAAGGCCCGATCTCCCTATTCATCCATAGGGAAGGCCCGTGCCGTGCAGTGTGGACGTTAATGGGCTGATGATGATGATATACCGGGAATTGAACCAGCAGTCCCTGTTTGATAAGCAAGTCGGTGACACAAAGGTACCTTAGCGACTTTTTTTATGAAATATCTTACATTCCTTCTTCACCACAATGCAGAGAGTAGTAAAAGCGGAATTACTCATCAAACGCGTATACCTTTACCACCGCTCTAGTCGACAGCTAAACATGTAAGTTTAATTAAACTGTTAATTCGAGCTGTTAATGTCCCGACTCGTTCTACCGCAGTTACTCTCATAACACGGTCCAATGCCTTTTAATGTCTGCCCTTGTATCCTGTGAATTCTAGATGTTTAGAATCAAGGGTCATTTCGAGGATGTGCAGCAGTTAAAGCGGTTGGAATTTTATAATTTCCAATAATAGAGTACACAAACTACACAAACTCATTCTCTACATCCCCACTTCATCAACCAGGGCACCCACATAGAAAATTCCACAACGTTTTCCACTTTGGGTTACTAGGGGCTTAATAATACACATTGAATCAATTAATATAAATACAATATTGCTATTGGACATTTTTTGACAATGCGCTCTTTCTATTATAATAAATGCGCAAATGTGAAATAGCAATATTGCTTTTAGATGAATTCCTTCAATGTAGCGTTTATAGACCCCTGAATGATGAATGATTTTGAATGTTCATGACTGCCAAATAGCGCTGAATTATTGTTGAGAGATGAACCATAGCACGAATATTCTAGAACACTTAACCCTTGTCTGACAGAATTTCCTAAAATTCGGCAGTTACGACACTTTTCTTATAGGAAATGCAATAGGTGGTTTTATTTGTTCTTCTTCCTAACTGAACCAACATCCATTTTATTACAAGGTCTATGTAATTTGACTAAAAACGGTAATCATAAGCACCTACATTTCCTTATTTGAAGTTTTTAGAAAAATCTTGCACCAATCTTTCCCTTACTCCCAAAAAGACCACGAAATCAAATTGTAATTTGATGCAGAAATTTGAAAACCAGCTAGCTGTACAGCGCTGTGGCTTCTTAATAAAGCAAAGGTGTTTAATTGACTGACAAACTGCTCGCGAAGTAATTACGACTTGGCTGCCAGCGGTTCAAACAACGCGTCAATCTACTAGGGTAGAGTTGGGGGCAAGTTTGTAACTATAAAGTCGGTAGTACCACCAACACGCGCTTATTGAAAGGAAATTGTCAACAAAATTAGGAATTCTGTGGTCAAACGCTAACCTATTGTACGAGAAAAATGAGTGGATTCGACTTCGCGATTCCAAAATTAAATCCAAAATAATTTATTTTAAAGTTAATTCCATATTTAAATTGATTTCGATTGTGGATTGTTTTTTTTTTGTGTATTGTAGTATTATTATGTTGTGTTGTGTTTTATACCGTTTGTCGATAATAAACGTTAATTTTTCTTTAAAAAAATATGATGTCAGCTAATCCTATGCCAGTTCAGTCCATCAGTGTGTTTTGACTACATATCTTTCGGTGACAGTTTATCCAGTCAACTAATGAATGTTATCCGAAGTAAAGCTACTATAGGTCTATATAAAACCAATCTGTGACAAGAGCTCAGACACATTAATCATCTAACTTTTAATAATTTTACGTGCACACAAAAATGGTATGACATGTGCCCCGCACACCTAGCAATAAATGTCCAGTCATGAGCAATATCATGTAACCACTTTAGAACCCTGTCGCACTATCATATTTGACATTTAGTGAGACTTACTGTTTAATTTGTCAAAAAAGTTAATGTGACATGGTATCAAAGAGTATACATATTAATGCTCGTGGCCGTCCATGGCGAGGCAACACATGCAGCGCATTACATCTCCCAGTAACGCAGCAGCAATGTTTTCTAGAATATTCGAAAACAGAAAGAGTTCTTTAACTTTCGGCTGTTTCATCGACTGTTATCGACATCAAATCTGAACCCTACTTGCAGCTAAATTCGCAAGCACTTGTCGTGTCAAAGAACAGCTTCATAGCGCGTGCGGTTGCCTGCTATTACACGGTGTTGTTGGCGATTCCTTCTATTTTCGATTAGTTCTACCTGATAGGTAATTTTGAGGTGGTACCTCAAAAATAAATTCAAATTTCAACTATGGACGTAAAAAAAACCTAAATGTTTGAATTTGAATTTGAAAAGTTGAATATTGGAAAACTGTTCTTTTAAATTAACACTCTCCCTGTGACATTTGAAATCAAACAAATATAATTTAGTTCAAGTGTCAGATACACAGATTTCTTGCGGGAATGAGTAAAAACATAAAACATTACTCAATATAATTATAGAATATTCTGAGACATGGAAATTGAAGCAATGAACTGGAAACACTGAAATTTAAGAGACAAAGAACTCATAACAATTAAGTAAGTACAAATAAAATAAGATTTACTTCGACGCTAAAGTACATATTAAAACTAAAGGCTTAGAAATGTTCCAAGCGAACAATAGCGGTGCACATGATTCATTACAATAATCATTACGTACTCTACATTCAAAGGAACCCCACCATAAACCACTTTGGCCCGTAAAATCATTATAAATAAGCCCCAGCTTGTAACGATGGCAGTAAAAAATGACTAAGCTAGACTTATACGCTAATGAGAGTATACAGCTCAAGCCACAAGGTTTATTCTCTTCAATAAAGATACACAATATGCAATACTGATTGCGCTATAAAACATTCCTCGGCCTTTATAAGGTCACGCCGAATGAAGGGACTCGAAATCATAGGTACCTACATACATAAGTCTGAAGGGAATACAAGATTTAGGTCTTTTAAACTCCATATTCCCATTACATTTCACGCTGAGCTTCTCAGTGGAAAACTTTTAGCCAGATCAGACAAAAATTCAGGGAGACAAAAACGACCACAATGTTATTGCCTTTCCGCCAGAATAACATACCCGTGCACATTTAATAATACATCATATCATTCATCTCTTCAGAACAGTAATCAGAATCATTTATTCAACGTAGTTATCATAGATAAACTTATTGAAGGTCAATGTAACATTTTTGAATTTACGTCATTTCGCAAGGTGTTATTGCTAAGGAGAAGAAATGATAAGAACTGCAACGGCAACACATCTTTAGGGTATACATTACATGTTATTTAATAACTAGAGGAACACATTTAATACCAGACATTTTTATCATTTAGGTACCTAATCATTTATCTTATATAATAAGGTTTTTCAAATCCTCGACATTTCCACTTAAACATTTCCAAACTTTTAATTAACAAAACGTAAAAATAAATTAGCCAAGGTCTAACTGCTCATTTTGTTACACTATATCTCATAATATTACTAGGTATGTATCATGTTAACTTAGACGATCTAACAACAAAAGACATAAAGAGAGCCATAAAGCTCGACCCACACGATCTTTTTTCTTCTAAGATATGAAGACATTGACTCGGCCATTCATACTGGCTTGAAATAAAGGAATGTAGACGAAATGAAAAGGATTATTGTTTTACTTTTATCTTAATCTAACGATATAAGTGTTCGGTGTGGGATGGCGACAGACGTGTGAAAGGTATGGAGATTCATTGTATATTTTTATTTCTTTGTTTGTCTTCTACAAAGAAAAGCTATGTTGTTATTGAAGTCATAGTCTTCTGGGGCAGTCAAATAAAAACAGATAAGTAAAATGACTGTTATATTATGAATCAAGATTTTTATTATGAAAATGATGTTCATTCTACTTACGTATTATCTATCTTCGACCGATGACTTATGGCTCTGCCTACCCCAATATTATTTCTGTTTTATTAAGCACTGGACCCATCAGCATCTAAGCGTGTGCCATTATGGTTTATTCTAGTTTTAAGTAGGTACCTACCAATTTGATTTTATTTTCTTTTGTGTTTTATGTTTGTCAGCAGTATGGATGTAAAATTGTCCGAAATAAAGTTTTTTTTTATATAATTATTGCGAAACTGTAACTAAACCTACGTAGGTATATCTAAAGAGCATCCAAGAGACTCAGAGAAACATTTCTCACAAGAAAACTCAACCTGTTTAAAACAAAATATTAGAAAGAAAGAAAGAAACATTTATTACTTCCGGACACCACAGACACCGACAGACAGGTACATTACATTCAACACAGGACAGAAACCACACGGAAATCAATAAGTACGGTCACGAGCATTAATATGTATTATGTATATACACTTTGGTACCATGTCACATTAACTTTGGTACCATGCCACATTAACTTTTTTGACAAATTGAACTGTAAGTCTCACTAAATGTCAAATATGTTAGTGCGACAGAGTCCTAAAGTGGGTACATTATATTGCTCATGACTGTACACAGAAAAAAAAAACAAAATTAAAAAGAAAAACAAACCTAAATCATAAAAACAATAAATATATTAGACCCACTCCACACCTTCCTTAGCCTGTCGTTACTTCATCGTCAGAGTAAGACGACATTTCGTGGACTCTGTCATTAATTATACGTAGCTCTTTGTCCCACAGGCTCTCGGGTCCATTGTGACAATATTTGGGTCGCGCCTTTCAAACACAACCAACAATAAGCGTTGCATAGACAGATCATCACCGATGGGAAGGCAGGTAACTACACTTAATAAGATTAGAGCGCGCTTTGATTTCAGGATTTATTATAAGAAATGTTATTTTCTTTTAAGACGAATAAATCTGAAATAACGGCCTCCGTGGTCCAATGGTTGAGCATTGTGCTCACGATTCGGCAGTGCCGGGTTCTAATCCCGGTGGGGACAAATCACAAAAACCACTTTGTGATCCCTAGTTTGGTCAGGACATTAGGTACAGGCTGATCACCTGATTGTCCAAAAGTAAGAACGTGCTTCGGAAGGCGCGTTAAGCCGTTGATCCCGGTTATTACTTACTGATGTAAGTGCGTAGTCGTTACATGAGTCATGTCAAGTGTAATCCACCTCACAATCCATACGATAGAAGAAGAATCTGAAATAAAAAAGAAATATAAGTCACACCGGTGCTCAAACGGGGAGCGTTGCTTCGAACCCCGGTACTGGTACCGGACTTGCACCATTGAGTTATTAATTTATCTTAAGTGCAATTTTCAGACGTCGATGCGGCTCACTACCTATCAAATTGGTCGAACAGAAACTTCTTAACTTTCTACTTGTGATCTGTGCTGGAAGTAAGAAAAAGCACACGCTGTGTTCAGCTGTTCATCGTCTACAAGATAATTAAAATAACGTCCACTCCGCTACGATACGTAAGACTGAAACTGAAATAACAAGTCAAATGTTACCAAATAATCATAATAAATAACAATAAAGAATTCCTATTTTCCTGTTGTTCAAACACTTTGTCGTGATTACAGAATAGCAATCAGAACTTTCTGTTATTATACGGAAGATTACAGAAGAGGAATTTCGGAAGTTCCAGACTAAGTAAATAGACATTCTGAATTTAAGACGTGTTTTACAAAAGTATCCGTTTATTTTGAAGTATAAATATGTTTCGAATGGCATTAGTGCTTTACATATTCTTACTTAGCAGTTCAAGCATTAAAAAACAAATTGGCTCGGCTTCAGTCTTAATTCTGTAAAATTACGCCAGACATTAATGTAGATATCATAAGTTGACGCCAGACCATATTTCGGTCTATTAGTAAATATAACTAGCTGTTATCCACGACTTCGTTCGCGTGTAACCATAGCATTAAAACTAAATATAAAAGAATTTCATGCCAGCTTTGCCACTCGCTTATAGTTGAATTTCGAAAAATCCTGTCCTATTGAGCTCCTACGTCCTAAAAGCAAACCTTGTCCAAAATTTGAGACTCTCAGCACTTGTAGTTTCTAAGTTTTTTTCAATGAGTGAGCCAGTCAGTGACCTTTCGCTTTTATATACAGGGTGTTAGTGACATCGTACCGAATACTAAGCGGGATGATTCAAACCATAATTATGAGATAATATTACATGGAATTTTCCGCCGCAAAATTTACGTCTTTTTTATTATTTTCAATTCTATACTTTCGACTTGAAATCATCTCAGAATCATGGTCTGAATCATGTCTGAAAGTTTTCGTTACGATGTCACTAACATCCTGTATATACATAAGCAAACACTTTTGAAAAGTGTCATTACACAACTCGTGACCTTTAATTTATTAGTATAGAATAATTCTTAAACGTATGCCATGTAGGTGGTGTATGGTGGCTCAATAATATCCATCTTCTCTTCTCCTATCGTGTGGGTTGCGAGGCGGAGTACCAACCTCATCAACCCTGGTGTCAGGGTTACTATTGAGCCGCCGAAGGCCCCTGACATGGCTCATGTAACGACTACTTACTTACAGCAGTATGTAACCGGGACCAACGGCTTAACGTGCCAGGTGATCAGCACGTGATAATCATTTATGATCCGAACATGAATTCTAAAACAACTTCGACAATCATTGGTTTAGGCCTGTGCTGTATTCGAACCTGCGACCTCAAAGTGAGAGGCAAGCGTTACCAACTGGGTTACCACGGCTTACATCCGTCTGCATCCAGAGCATTTATAGCTTATAGTAGAATGTGGAGGTGTGTTGTTGTGTGGGTGGCAGCTATTAGCCGTAAAAACACCTCCACCAACCCGCAGTGGAGCAGCGTGGTGGAGTATGCTCCATACCCCTGAATTGAATGTATTCCTGTTTCCATTGAATGTGTTCCTCTAGTTATTAAATAACTTGTAATGTACCCTCATTGATTTAAAAGATGTGTTGCTGTTGCAGTTTCTTGTCATTTCTTCTCCTCAGCCATAACACCTTGCGAAATGACGTAAATTCAAAAATGTTACATTGACCTTCAACAAGTTTATCCATGATAATTACGTTGAATAAATGATTCTGATTCTGATTCCCCTCCGGTTGATTGAGGGGAGGCCTGTGCCCAGCAGTGGGACGTATATAGGCAGTTTATGTTATGTTATGTAGTAGAATGTGTAACATTACTAGTCAAACCATTTTGAACATGGACACTATCTGAATTCAGTATTACGTGCATGTACAATTAATTAAATGAATGAATAGGTCAGTGCAATAGCACTAATGAACTGGACAGTTTCAACTCGAATTAATAGTGATACGTGCCTCGAATAACAACGTGTCCATTTTTATTAGACCCCTCAAGTCCTTCTCTTCATCTCCTATTATGTATAATTTTCTATGAAACGAATGAGACAGAATATATCATTTAGAACTGGTAGTCACACATAACGCACATTTAGGTTAATATAATGTCAATGCAGCAATGGTAGCTGAAAACAAAATGGTTGATATAACAGTATTCCAGTTCTGTAATATAAAAAAGAGAGGAGCTCGGTGGCGCAGCGGTAAACGCGCTCGGTCTGCGATTGTTGAAGTTAAGCAACTTTCGCAAAGGCCGGTCATAGGATGGGTGACCACAAAAAAAAAGTTTTCATCTCGAGCTCCTCCGTGCTTCGGAAGGCACGTTAAGCCGTTGGTCCCGGTTGCATTAGCAGTCGTTAATAACCACCAATCCGCACTGGGCCCGCGTGGTGGTTTAAGGCCCGATCTCCCTATCCGTCCATAGGGAAGGCCCGTGCCCCTGCAGTGGGGACGTTAATGGGCTGGTGATGATGAATATAAAGAAAATAGATAAGTAATTTCACATTTTTATGACTTTATGTGAGATAGTGGTCGTACTTAAATACTATGCAAAGGAACCAATGTCAATATGGGACTGCCCAGGCTACGTTCCTCGAAAAAATTATAGATGGCGCTGTAAAAGAAATCCTTCGTTTAATCTTCTCAATTCATGGATAACGTATATACCATAGGTCCCCGATACCGACCCCGCCGGCGTGGTCGACGATTTCCCTCATTCAGCGCTTATCGCTATCGACCCACTAGGGTCGATTAATTCTTTCAAATATTTTTCCTCTCAGACGACGCCCTGAGCCGAGGTTCGCGCCCAACTGGGCACCCTCAGGCCTGTTGTCTTAAACGTTGTACCGGGTGAGAGCCTTCAGCGCTCCCCATTTGTCCGGCCAAGTAGTTAATGCCATCTGCGGCAAATCTACAATAAGTCACGTCATGACCGGATCTACCTATGGGCTGATTGGGCTGCAGCCCAGGGCCCCGGGGTTACAAGGGGCCCCAGATCCCGCTAAAAAGTAGACCATAATTTGAAAAAAAAAAGTCTGTCAAAATATTTTTTGCTATTAGTTGAGTATTAAGATAGGCCCCAAAGTAGTTAGCCCAGGGCCCCACAAATTCACGATCCGGCCATGTATATACGCATCTTTTATCATGGTTTTTGGGTATAAATGATGTCAATTTTTATTACCCAGTCACAATTACATCTTCCTGCCATTATCAATTGTTTGTTTATTTAAATTGAGTAACACTTACGGCCAACAAAAAAAGATATTTTTTTAAATAATTACGAGTACTTACATGATAATATCTAAGTTAGTATAGTCTAATTACAAGTCTCCACCTAATTGTAGTTAACTTCCCCATAATAAGTTAAATTATAAGTATTAAATGTTGCTGGCTCGACCATTATAGGCGGCGATACAGTTCACCACCTATCATGTTGGTCTAACAGAAAGCTTGGTAAGGTGTGGGTACTTAATTTCCATCTGCCATAGAGGCGCTCAATTAGCTCGCGGCACCAAACACTTGGACCCCGATACCGACTCCGCCGGCGTAGTCGACGATTTCCCTCAATCAGCGCATATCACTATCGACCCTCTAGGGTCGATTAATTCTTTCAAATATTTTTCCACTGACGACGCGACGCCTTGGGCAAGTTCGCGCCCAACTGGGCACCCTCAGGCCTGTTGTCTTAAACGTTGTACCAGGTAAAGCCTTCAGCGCTGCTCATTTGTCCGGCCAAGTAGTTAATGCCATCTGCCGGATCTCCAACAAGTCACGTCAAAAAAAAATAGTTTACTTACATCTGACTACCACATTCGGATATAGTTATGAGCTTTATGTTTATGTTACGAGTATTAAATGTTGTTAAAAAAGAATGTTTTAGTAAGTAAGGTACCTACTTGAGTATCTAAGGAGATATATCAAAGAAACTTCTCGTACACTTAAAAACAACATAAAATAAACCCGTTGCGCATTAAATTTGTTTAAAAAATGATTTCTATCATTAAAGCCGGGTGCATAATAAAAAAAATCTGAAATCTTTTTCCAAGTCACGTAGAAACGTAGCGTGCAAGACGGCGGGCGGCGGCATTAAAACTAGGTCGAGTGGACGTTATAGCGGAATATACTTTTATTTAAGGCTCATTAAAAAATGTACTGAGCGCGCCAAAATAAACCAAGTTGCCTGGTTATATGGGATGATATTTAATTCAAATTATTTATATTCCGTTTCTATTTCTTTCTACGGATCTATATGAGTGTGGGGAGTGTGTTTTACAGTTCGCTTATTCTCTCTGGTGACAACTCACAACCAGGGTCGAGTTCTCAGACGGCATTTTCAGCTCCCGTATAAGTAAGTCAGAATCAGAATCAGAATAATTTATTCAACGTAATTACCATGGATAAACTTGTTGAAGGTCAATGTAACATTTTGAATTTACGTCACTTCGTAAGGTGTTATGGCTGAGGAGAAGAAATGACAAGAAACTGCAAGTGTTAATATTTACACATAAAAACTCTTTAATGCGTACATTTTTAGTTTATTTAAAGATTTTATGTTCACAATAAAGTAAGTATAATAATTTATTTAGCGTTCGTGCAGATTGTAATCTTTATTTTTGTTCTCTGCTACGTCCTTTATGTGCAATTGTAAGCCATAAGGTGTGGACGTGTCAAGTAGTCTAGTACCACAGTAAACTTAAAACAATTTTAAGCGTTTCTTTACGTTTCTACGTAGCCGGACAAACGGAGAAGCATTGTAGGTAAAAAGCCTTAAGGCTTTTTACCGGCCATTACAATTTTAGGCTACTCAACTTTTTTATTGTAACTTATTGTAGAAAAGAAAATGTCTAGTGACAAACACTAAACGTCACTTATAGGGAAGTAATGATTGAGCACCATTTCAAATTTTATTTAAATCGCCGAGTGACCGATCATTCTGACGCTCACAATTCGGTCGTGTACTAATATGTATACACTTTGAAACCATGTCACATTAACATTTTTGCCAAATTAATCTTTAAGTCTCGTTAAATGTCAAATATGACAGTGCGACAGGGTTCTAAAGTGGGCAAGATAAATTATGAAATTCTGAATAATAAATAAAGTCAGATCTAAAACAAATGAAAAACATTTTCTTTTTTCTATTTAAATTATTTATGAATTTTAATCAAGAAAAACGTAATAATAAGTCCGACATTTTGTCACGTTTTTCTATGACGTCTCGAATTTTGTGTTTTGACGTTTAGTAAAAAGCAACCGATTTGACTAGTTGGAAACTAGCCTGTTCTAGACGATGCGTTTCAGTATATTTTTCAATTCGTTGCGTCGACGCAGCGGAGCCAAAACACCTGGTGGTCTCTCTTTAATCAGATACTTTTTTACGTGACTTATAGATTTGCCGCAAATGGCATTAACTACATGGTCGGACAAATGTGAGCGCTGAAGGCTCTCAACCGGTATAAAAGGCAACAGGCCTGAGGGTGCCCAGCTGGGCGCGAACCTTGGCTCAAACGTCATCTGAGAGGATTACCACTACAAAATGCCGAAAGTGTTGCTACCCATTGCTTTATAGAAAGGCTTGCATGGATTCTGAAAATGAATTAAGGTAATGTACGTCATAAAATTAATCTCAAACTTGTAAACTGCCAAACAATAAAACCATATCGGAATCACCTCTTGCGGTAACCGAAACTATTTCCTAAAACACAGGAATTTAATCATTATTTCGTAGAGGCATTCTGTGAAATGAAGGTGTATCGGTTCAACGATCTAACATGCGAAGGTAGTTTCATAGTTAGGTGAAATCGTACATGAAATCTATTTCCATTTTATTGAAATATATATAGTAGGATAACAGTGGTTACAGCCTGGGGGATTAATAAAGCCTCCTTGGAGCAATAAGACACGACGAATTCACTAAAAACATCATAGAAGGAAAGCTAGAAGGAAAGAGAGGAAGGGGAAGACCAAGAAGAGCTTACATGGAACAGATAAAAGAAAAGGTTAACGTCGTGTCTTATAGGGAAGTCAAGGAACTGGCCTTTGATAGACTGGAATGGAAAATGCTATACCGACAAGAGCGTGGCTCTTGAATTGATGATGATGATGGAGCAATGAGGGACATTCCAGGCTACGATCTCCAAAAACAATATAAATGGCGTTGTTCAAATTCAACGTTATAATTAGGTATATTCTTATTGCTCGGGTATAGAAAAATAATTGTCGCTTGATATTTGTATCAGATACGTATGGAATGAGGAGCTCGGTGGCGCAGCGGTAAACGCACTCGGTCTGCGATTGTTGAAGTTAAGCAACTTTCGCAAAGGCCGGTCATAGGATGGGTGACCACAAAAAAAGTTTTCATCTCGAGCTCCTCCGTGCTTCGGAAGGCACGTTAAGCCGTTGGTCCCGGCTGCATTAGCAGTCGTTAATAACCATCAATCCGCACTGGGCCCGCGTGATGGTTTAAGGCCCGATCTCCCTATCCATCCATAGGGAAGGCCCGTGCCCCAGCAGTGGGGACGTTAATGGGCTGATGATGATGACGTATGGAATTACGTTGCTATATATTGGTTTAAAACACATAATAACGGGTTCTTACCGCGTTTGAAATAGAGATATGAGACTCCCGATATTTCACAGTGTCGAAATATCGGGAGTCTCATATCCCTGTTTCAAACGCGGTTAGAACCCGTTATTTATGTGTTTTAATTATGATAATAACCGCGTAAACTTTAAACAATATATTGGTATATTTTGATCATAATAATAATGTTTGCAAAATGTGTTGTGCCTTTGTGTAATGACAAGGGTCATCATTACCCAAAAACAGAAAAAGACGCATAATATTTCTATTATCCATGAAATTATAAGGTTAAACGAAGGGAAGTCGGTACCAGCTATATTCTTTTGGGAGAACGTAGACTAGAAAGTCTCTCATTCATCTAAAAAACAATATTTATACACATAAGTAAAGTTCCCGCATGCCTACCTATAACATGACATAAACTGCCTATATACGTCCCACTGCTGGGCACAGGCCTCCCCTCAATCAACCGGAGGGGGTATGGAGTATACTCCACCACCCTGCTCCAATGCGGGTTGGTGGAGGTGTTTTTACGGCTAATAGCCGGAACCAACGGCTTAACGTGCACTCCGAAACACGGAATCATCTTACTTTTTCGGACAATCAGGTGATTCAAGCCTGAAAAGTCCTTACCAAACAAAGGACAGTCTCGCAAAGTGATTTCGACAATGTCCCCATCGGGAATCGAACCTGGACCTCCAGATCGTGAGCCTAACGCTCTAACCACTAGACCACGGAGGCTGTTCCTATAAATACAGGTTTTTATTTTATAAATAGCAACACAAGCTATGTGGAAACGACCTGAATGTATTTGAAGTGAAATACGGAAAATAGACACAGACGAAAACTAGGTTAAACTTACTTGTTTAATACCAATAACTGAAACCGACTATTTTACGTGACTCTCAAACTTCAGATGAACTAAAATGGAAAAGGTCAGAAAGGCCAAATAGTGTAACAACGTAGACCATTTCCAATATACAAATGGAAATCTTCAAGCTTAATAGCAGTGGAGCTGGCATGTTTTAAAAATAAAAGTTCCTAAAAATAAAGAGAAAAAGCTTGATAGCAAAACGAATGCTAAAGCTTCATTTCCTTGAAGGATACCCAAACAGGACGTCTTATGATTTTAATGTTATCTCTGTGTACTCTGTAAGAATACTCGAAATGAAACAGACGATTGAGTAAACAACGATGACAATAATAGTCCATAACAATTCGTGCGAAATTGTTTTCAACAGATTAAAGGACTGCTCCGTCTAATGCCGTCGACAAAGGCCTGAGGCTCTGTTTGTATAAATACTCTGTCAACCGCACGAATATTCCGACAATGAGCCGCTTTTGTGGGGTAAAAGTGAATATTACGGGGAATAAAGGAGAAACTATTGAATCTTTTAGTTTTCGTATGTGTGAGATTTTGAAATCAGAATCAATGGAATCAAAATCTCAATAGTAACTACAATAGGCGTACCATCATTGATTTATCAAAAAGCACAATAGGCGGCCTTATTGCTAAACAGCAATTTCTGCCAGACAACCTTAGGGTAAAAGAAGACATCAGAAATCTAAATCAGAATCATTTATCATGGATAAACTTGTTGAAGGTCAATGTAACATTTTTAAATTTTCGTCATTTCGCAAGGTGTTATGGCTGAGGAGAAGAAATGACAAGAAACTGCAACAGCAACACATCTTTTAAATCAATGAGGGTGTACATTACTAGTTATTAACTAGAGCAACACATTCTCTACCAGACATTTTTATCATTTAGGTAATCATTAATCTTATAATAAGCTTTTTTAGATAAAGTAAACTTCACATGAGCTTTAAATTTATTTTCTGACAAATTAAAATATTATCTGGTATTTTATTGCCAAAAAACGTAACGTTGAGTTATGTAGTTACGAAATACAAATTTGCTTTCATAGCCATTCAACGGTGATTTTTTGAATCTATACCTACCGTAATATTGAAATTTCTGTTAGCTTAAATGATAAAGTATATAACATTCTATCTTCACAATTATTTGATAAAATGAGCATTGCAATCATGTACTATTTTGTGGTACATTCCGAAACTAAAAGCTATATCAATATCCGATATTTTAAAGTTCATTATAAATTTGCTAAAAATAATGTGCAAATTATTACAAATTACTGAAATCAAATCATGCTTTTCACGTAAAATATTGAATTATATTATAAATTTGCATTTGAAGTTGTGCTTTGTCTTATAAAACCGTTCTCAGTCTACAATAATCCAGTCCTTTTGCCCAAAAATGAGGTTTGCCGAATCACAATGACGACTCTGACAAGATGAGTATTGAGGAAGTCGTTTCATACAAATCGGCCTATTTGCTCTGATAATGTTATTTTAGGATAACAATGCGTCGAATTATTATCCGGAGATACCACAGATTTTTGCCTTGTTTACCTACGCAGATATAGGTATTTAGATGTACAGAGGAGCTCGGTGGCGCAGCGGTAAACGCGCTCGGTCTGCGATTGTTGAAGTTAAGCAACTTTCGCAAAGGCCGGTCATAGGATGGGTGACCACAAAAAAAAATGTTTTCATCTCGAGCTCCTCCGTGCTTCGGAAGGCACGTTAAGCCGTTGGTCCCGGCTGCACTAGCAGTCGTTAATAACCACCAATCCGCATTGGGCCCGCGTGGTGGTTTAAGGCCCGATCTCCCTATCCATCCATAGGGAAGGCCCGTGCCCCAGCAGTGGGGACGTTAATGGGCTGGTGATGATGATGATGAGATGTACAGAACGGAAAATGATTGAATGAAAATAACAGATTCTTAATCTTCTTCTATCGTGTAGGTTGTGAGGTGGGAATACCAACCTCATCAACCCTGGTGGCAGGGTTATTAATGAGCGGCCAAAGGCCCCTGATATGGCTCATGTAACGAGTACTTACTTTAATCAGTAAGTAGTAACCGGGACCAATGGCTTAACGTGCCTTCCGAAGCACGGATCATATTACTTTTTGGACAATCAGGTGATCAAAGTGATTTTTGTGATATGTCCCTACCGGGATTCGAACCCGGGACCTCCGGATCGTGAGCCCAACGCTGAACCACTGGACCACGGAAGGCGTTACTCCGCTGATACTTAATATGTTCATAGTTTTTTAAATGGTATAGGTTACTTAGAAACAGTATCTGAGTCCTTAGGGTAACGCTATAGAGATTATGAGCTCTTTACAGTAAATTAAATTAACTGAAATAATATAATTAGGTACTCTACAAATATTATATTTAAAAATGTGTGTTATATCTATAAATTAAAGGCAGGCAAGTTATCTTTAGTTAGGTAATATTGATTGAAGCATAAATGTATAAGTAGTTTACATTCCATACAGTGTCAGGGATGAAACGAAAACATAGAACGTATATATGCCATTAATTTATCACAGAATATAATATAATATTATGTCTGTCTTTATAACACATAACTACATTTATTATATACTTATATTAACATTAATATTATACTGTATATTTCATATTCTTTATATCACGTAGGCGTGGGTCAGTTGGAAATATATTCATTAGATATAAGCTTAGCTGTGTACCACCTGTTTCACCCTTGCTTACAAATTAAAGAAGTAATGAAATCTGGCATATGGCTGCTTTGTCTATGCAGTCCTCAATGGTAACAACAATGAGCGTATCATCATGTGTTTACTTGTTTTATCAAACAATCAATCATTCAATCAATAATTCTTTACTGCACGAAACATATATTATAATATTATACATACGAATAAAAAAGCACAATAGGTGGCCTTATTGCTAAACTACAATTTTTGCCAGGCAACCTTAGGGTAAAAGAAGTTTATAAAATATCATATAAGTATATCAGAAAATACACCTCTATATAAGCGTCTACGTACTTGTTTCTGAATGGAGTATATCCATCGTAATGGGGCCAACGAGTAATATAGCTGCCTGCCTAGCCGGTGCATCTCACAAAAGGGATGTGAGCACTTAATCTATTTATCTCATACAATGAACAATTAGGGACATGAATGTCTAATCCTTTGTAGGAAGACGTTTAGATTATCAAACTGATGTGACAAAAGCTGGAATGAAGCGTAGAAATGTTGCGTTTGGTATAGAAATGTTTATGAATGTACTGTGTCGTAATGGACAGCCTCGTTGGTCTAGTGGTTAGAGCGTTAGGCTCACGATCTGGAGGTCCGGCTTCAATTCCCGATGGGGATATTGTCGAAAACACTTTGTGAGACTGTCCTTTGTTTGGTAAGGACTTTTCGGGCGTTAAGCCGTTGGTCCCGGCTATTAGCCGTAAAAACACCTCCACCAACCCGCATTGGAGCAGCGTGGTGGAGAATGCTCCATACCCCCTCCGGTTGATTGTGGGAGGTCTGTGCCCAGCAGTGGGACGTATATAGGCTGTTTATGTTATGTTATGTGCCGGCAAAAATAATATGTTAGCCAAGAAACATTTTATAGGTATATCTACTTTCTGGTCTTCAGACCTTTATTGTTAGACAGCTATCAACCCAACCTCTTTTTATAAATTACGAGTACGTAAACTTTACTTTCCTGTAAAGCAATAAAGCCGCCAATTGTGCTATTATCTTTCTTGATCTTCTATCGTGTGGGTTGTGAGGTGGATTACCAACCTCATCAACCCTCGTGTCAGAGTTATTATAGAGCGGCCAAAGGCCCCTGACATGACTCATGTAACGCCTACATACTTACATCAGTAAGTAATAACCGAGACCAGCGGCTTAACGTGCCTTCCGAAGCACGGATCATCTTACTTTCGTACAATCAGGTGATCAGCCTGTAATGTTCTAACTTAACTAGGGATCACAAAGTAATTTTTGTGATATGTCCCCACCGGGATTTGAACCCGGGGCCTCTGGATCGTGAGTTCAACGCTCAACCACTGGACCACAGAGGCCCTTATATATCTTGATTAAAATGTTTCTTATATTTTGTGTGTGCAATATAATGTAAGTATTTGATTTTCTTTTTCCCAAAAATGACACGATTCCAACTCAACACATATTCTACCAATGACCTCGGCGTTTCCTTTCTACACGCTAGACAAGGTAATGACATCGTGAGTAAAGGCGTAGGAATTTTATATCGTCCACTAAGTTTTGACTACATTATCGTGATTTTGATCTGTGGTGTAAAGGACACCACACACGACGCTGTCCTTCATCAATTAATCTATCTATCTATCTCATTTTATTCACTTTCATACCTGTGTAAGCACGACCTTTAAAATGCTTGTTCTGGGAAATAAAAGCCTGTCGTGAGCCTTTTTTGATGTTCACTTAATGAGTTCTTATGAATTTTTGTTTGTATGTTCCTCAAAGATCTGTTTACTTGCGTTTTAATGATGTTATTTCTTAAGATTACAGGTATTTTTGTATCATTTTCACGTGTAAAATTATATTGAATATAAAATACTTTAAAAATATTTTATTATTTACATTATATACATTTCTAGTTACATTTAGAGTTCCTACTAGCTCTGGTCATCGGTTTTATATTAAAAATTGTTAGGTGCTTACATAACAGCTAATATAGAATTTATTTCAATTAATAGTCGGTTACGTAACTCTGGAAACCGACTATTTATTGAATAAGTCGATGTAGCCAGTCTCTTCCTACCAGCAGATGTCATTCTAATCGGTAACCTCAAACACAACCGGATAACATCTTAACAAAACGCAAATAATACAACCCACCCCAACAGCCAAACTCTCTAATCACTATTTTCGGCTACAGCTGAAAGTCAGCCCCGTAATCGCTAGGCTATGGCTTTCGCTAAACTGCAACCGTTTCGGCATTATTTATAATTCAATTGTTAATTACTACCTCTAAACAATGTGTAAATATGTATTTTTTTGCCGAAATTTTTATATCTTACTTTCTATCTAGAACACGTGCTTAAAAAATTTACTCTGTCAATTTCTGGTGATTCTGTGTTGTGAATTTGCAGCCAGCTGGTAGTAGGTTTAAGAAGCAAAAATTTTCGCCATCTCACTCTTAAAATATTATTTACAAATATTTTAGCTATTATTTTGCCTTTTAAGCTTTAACATATTTATCTATGCACTAAGAATATATACGAGTATACGATTATGTATGCACTGAGAATATATAAGAGCTAATTGCAGAGGATCCTTTTCGGCTTAACTTATTGTATAAGATTAACTTCAAATAGCTTTCAAATAGTTTTCGTTAATGATTAAAACGTACTTAATTTTAAAACCAATTAATTTCTTTCGAAAGATATCATTCGTTACCAAAGACATGACTGGCAGTGCTGATAGACACATCTTTGTATCGTCAGACCTCGGACTTTCAGTCCTCCAAGCTAGGAGTTGTCATCAGATAACCAGACAATTGAAATCAGCCGCCGTGTACCCGCAAACTGCCAAATTGTTGGTCCGAACACGTGCGCAAAGAATCAGCGCCCTTAAGATCCTTGATAACTCCATGTTACGGGTAAACTGGAGAATATGCAGCATTGAAGCTTAGTTCCAACTTATTTGAAATATTGATATAGTCCGGCAATCTCGTGCGCGACCCTCCTGCGGGGCGACAGACGATGGCGGGGACGGGGTAGCTAAGATGTCAGCGGGTAGCAGGTGGTGTAGCGGGGAAGGGAAACGCGTGCATCTGCGCGTCAAGTACGGCAGTCTCGGCCGCGCAGTCGAAGCGGCAACACGTGCTTGATAATCTGTTTTACTTTGAGGGCGACGCACACGAGATTACTATCTGAGGATGAGTAAGGCTATCTCAAGACAACTGAAGGAGATTGTACATAAAGTGTACCAATTTTTTGAAAGGCGAAAAAATGACCGAACGTCGGCCGAATACGTAAACGACATTAATTTAGCATGGAAATGAAACATGGAAATTGATTTATAATAAAACAATCTATTAATATTTAATTTTTAGTTTTCCTAATAGTTGGTCCTCAAGCATTTTCCATATGACATGTAATATAACTATTACGAAATAAATGAATATGAATATGAATATGCATAATAATAAAAATAAAATAAAATAGTTCTATCTTTTTATTCACTCCTACATATATTACGTCACAAGTAAGTACAACTTATCGCAAGATTTATCCTGGCACACTTCTCTACGTGTGCAGCCGTGTTCTAGAATGTCAAGATGATGACGCGCTACCCCGTCCCCGCCACCGTCTGTCGCCCCGCAGGAGGGTCGCGCACGAGATTGCCGGACTATAGCAGTAATTTATTACTGCAGAGAAAACCCACCATATTGAAGAGAAAAGTCCTTTATAGGTTGTTAAACGTTGGATTTAAATAAGAACTTCGATTTTTATAAGCCACTATGGTCCTATGCCTATGGTATACCGACTTGCTTCTCACGTTGGTCGAACAGAAAGCTCTGTAAGGTATTTAGTTCATTTTACAATGGATTTACCTATGACTACCCCATTAGGATATAGTTGTAAGGTTATGTTATGTATTTTTTTAATGTATTGCGGCCCTGGTTATTGTACCATTGTTCGAAAAGTGGTATCTAAATAACAAAATTGAGGAAATTATGAAAACTAGACTACTAATAAAGAACTTAAAAAATATAACTGATGTTTAAAATTAGGTTTTTTTTGTACTTCCAGCAGAGCGAGTTAATATTTTGAAACAGTTGCATCATCCAAATCAAGTAATTACAACTTTAAACTGTTCTTAAACAGTGCATCCTTATCTTTCTCTCCAGTAGTTTAATCCTCAACTTATTGACCTAGATTACTGAGCGTGAAACTGACTAAATCAGACACTTTGAGAACCTCCCTAAATCCAAACTTGTGCTGTGTCTGCACAAAAACTTTTCTTACCTCAAAAGGGAGTTTATCGGCTTTCGATCTGAAATCTGTTCGGCACACATTTGTAGAACTGCGGTCTTATCGTTTGGATTAATCATTGAAAAAACGCAGAATCCTGGTAGTACGAGCAGCATTTTTTTTTAACTCACAGTTTCCTAAAACTTCACAATGTTTGTACAAGTAGAATAGATGTTATTGTTGGTTTCCAAGTACAATTGAGAATGGATTTTGCAAAGTTGACCTGCCTTTGACAAATGGTCGGATGAAATTGACGTTTCTATTGCTTTTAAATAAACTGTTTTTGTTAACACGGGTGCGAGCATATTTCGAGAAAGTTTTGTTAATTTATAATTATATTTGTTCTATTTCACGAAACGTTTGCTTCAGCTTTTCTTGTGGGTTGCAAGGTCGACAGACCTAACCAATCCTGGTGACGTCAGGGTAATGGGAAGTATGGGCAGTAGCTTATTTACCTGTTTCATTAAATGTTCCTTGTTTTCAACGCCCTGTGTTTATATAACAAAAAACACGGTGATGGCTGTGAAATTGTTGGTATTATTTTTTCTGGACAATGCGAGTCAGAAGTAGGCGTGTTTTATTTATACTGAGTGATCGTTGCACAATTGTGGATCCAAACAAAAAAAGCTTTGTGCTATTTTTGCGAGAGGCTGGTTTGTATCAAAACTAAAATAACTCAGACCACAAATTTGATTGAATGTTCTCATGATTGTAAATGAATTTAAGAATATTATGTTGCAACGTCTGAACAAGAAAGTATTCGATTACTGAATGTTATGACAATGTGCTACGAATATGTTAGGAAATTCGATATTCTATTCTGAAGTCCCGTGCCTTTATTGAAGTTATCAGGAATGATAAAAATGTGTTCCATCGATGTAACACTTATTTGAAATTGGAAGATGAGACGACGGTCGTGATGAAGTTCGACCATGTCTTTCAGTTGACAAAATATTAATCCAATAACAAAATTAGTTGAAACCCAAAATGCATCCATCAAAAGACTTAACTTTTTCCTTAATACCAAAAGGCACGTACGAACCATAATAATTCAAATGTATCGATAACAAAAACGGGACCTCACGTGCAATTCACAAATTCTAATTCGTTTTAGACCTCACAATACCCATTTCTCGTTACGCAAGTCTATTCAATAAACGCCTCTTGGGTCTATCATTTAATAGAGCGGGTCTTGCAACGTTAATAATGGCTATTTGCCATGCTTTGTAGATCTGGCTGAATGGCGAACGGAGGTGGGCGCGTCTGTCAGGCAAATCGATGCTTTTGGGGTTGGTAGTGTTGGGTTGCAGTGGGCTGTGAATATCGATAGACGGTTTTTGGGAGTTTCGGTGAGTGTTATATTTCTATACTTTACATGGAAAGATTATTGATATTTTATATATTAACATCATCACCATCATCAGCCCATTAACGTCCCCACTGCTGGGGCACGGGCCTTCCCTTTGGATGGGTATGGAGATCGATTGATGGTTATTAACGACTGCTAATGCAGCCGGGACCAACGGCTTATCGTGCCTTCCGAAGCACGGAGGAGCTCGAGATGAAAACTGTTTTTTTTTGTGGTCACCCATCCAATGACCGGCCTTTGCGAAAGTTGCTTTACTTCAACAATCGCAGACCGAACGCGTTAACCGCTGCGCTACCGAGCTCCTCAAACTTCCTTAAAAATTTAACATAACATAAAAACATAAACTGCCTATATACGTCCCACTGCTGGGCACAGGCCTCTCCTCAATCAACAGGAGGGGGTATGGAGCATACTCCACCACGCTACTCCAATGCGGGTTGGTTACATACTCGAAGTTAATACGGATATATACATAAAAATGATCGCTCGAATACTTAATAATTATATAATTTCAGAAAAGCCTGTACTTACCTTTGTTGCTATGAAATCAATACAGTTTTGGTAAAATTATACATTTCTACATAATTATACACAGTAAATTGTGTAATTACCAGTGAAGTATTTTCTCTATACTTCTTTTGCCAATTCAACAAAATGTAACTTAAAACGCATTCAATAAAGATAACGACCTCCGTGGTTCAATGGTTGAGCGTTGGGCTCACGATCCGGAGATCCCGGATTCGATTCCCGGTGGGGACATATCACAAAAATTACTTTATGGTCCGGTTTGGTTAGGAAAATACTGGCTGATCACCAGATAGTCCGAAAGTAAGATGATCCGTGCTTCGGAAGGCACGTTAAGCCGTTGGTCCCGGTTACTACTTACTGATGTAAAAAAGTAGTCGTTACATGAGCCATGTCAGGGGCCTTTGGCGGCCCTTACACCAGGATTAATGAGTTTGGTACTCCACCTCACAACCCACACGATAGAAGAAGAAGAACAAAGATACGTTCATTGCGTATGGCCTATATGTTATTTTTAACTGTATCTTGCCGCAATAAAATAAATCGTATTATTGTACTGTACCAAAATTACGCAACTATCATTTTCAAAAAGGAGTTTGAACAATTAAAAAATAAATCCACACAAATCTTACTAATATTATAAATGTGAAAGTTTGTGAGTATAGATGTTTGTTACTCTTTCACGCAAAAACTACTGAATGGATTTTAATGAAACTTCACAATGCTTATGCATCAAAACAACATACAGGCTTTAAAAATTCTAAAAAATTGGAAATTCTTACCGCGGAAACCGAAATCCACAAGGACGAAGTCGCGGCCGGCCGCTAGATAGACATATAAAGACTTGGAATAGTATGGATGAAGCGAAAGTGGTGTGTCAGGAACGTAGTAATTGGGATTCCGTGATCTCTGTCTTCACCAACGAGAAATAGGCGTTATCTTACGTATGTATGTTATAATTTCTAACAGATTCATAGCGAAGTCAATGAAGGGTTTCACTTCCAACTAGCCAAGGACAGGTCCGATTTTGATGATTTTTTTCGTTTGTAGGGGTAGTTTTTTTTTATATCATTAAAAATTAGAAACATCTTGATCGGCGCAAATAAATATTTCTTTTTTTTTCGAACAAAAAATAGACTTAAAGTACTTTTCAAATTCTATGCAGAGACTGCTTCCGATTAGTAGCCCTAAACCTCTGTCTCTGTCTGTCATGATATAAAAAAAAAACTATCCCTACAAAAGAAAAAAAACATCAAACCGGACCTGTCTCTGGCAAATTAGAAGTTAGTTAAGAAGCTCCGGCTTATTTGACGCCACTATCAAACATTTTTTTTTTATTTAGATAGGTATACCAACAGTACACATATTGTAAAGTTATAAAATGCAAGTCTTAAATTAGTTTTTGACAACAACATTTCGTCACAAATGTCCCTCGACCATCGACAGAAGCGCTACCCCTCCCTAACCTGCAGTATACTGTTCCCACATTTTTTGCAGCGCACAGGGATTAGCAAACAATGTTTATGGCCACACATCATCTCGCAAAGAGAAATCAGTTTTTGCCGGCAAGTTTAATGTGATTTCGCAATTTATTGTGAAATGCTTTTATACTCGTAAATAAACGATACCAATTTTATACACAGCATACAGCAAATGTGTTGATTGAGAATAACTGAGGTCGGAATATGCGTGGATTTAGCTTTGGAGGTAATAAAGTTTAGTGCTTTTGAACCTTTAGTATGTATAATATATGTTTAAAGCCGTGATAGCCCAGTTGGTAGGACGCTTGCCTCTCACTTTGAAGTCACAGGTTCGAATCCAGCGCAGACCTATGCCAATGATTGGCGAATTTGTTCTTGAATTCATGTTTGAGTCATAAATGATTATCATGCTCTCAGCAGTGAAGGAAAACATCGTGAGAAAATAATTTTCGGAGGTATGTGATAAATTATTATCATGCGCTCAGCAGTGAAGGAAAACATCGTGAGGAAACCCACATTCCCGAGAAATTAATTTTCGGAGGTATGTGACGTAACCTGTATTGGGCTTTTCTCTTCGCGTGTTGGAAGGTGAGACAGGCAGTCGCTTCTGTAAAAAACCGGACGTGTCAAATCGTCAGGTTAGGTGAGCGGACCCTGTCAAAAACGGGTTAATGCTAGGGAAATAATGTTGACTATATATATATATATATATATATATATATATATATATATATATATATATATATATATATATATATATATATATATATATATAGTATATATATATATATTATATAGCTCATCGGTATTAATGCTCTAGACCAGATCCTATACATATTTGGCCTACATTCCATTATTCTTTTTTTACTTTTATACCACCCCACGAGTTAAACATTTTGTCGTCATAAAAAAATAAAGTAAGTATACGAAGTATTGATATATGGCTTGTCAGTATCCTGTGAAAGCATAGAAAAACGTGTCTGTTTTGTGTCACCTTAAGACCTATCTACTATATTCAGTAACCTGAATTTCATAATTTATCATTGACCTATGAAACGACCTAGTTGTAAGTTTTATGACGTTATGTTACACTTATTTAGATTTTTCCTTTACTCTCACTCCTTAAATTGTTATGCAGGTATGTACGTATGTATGAATGTTATGTTTGTTCATACCTTTATTAGCATGTGTAAAGTAAACGCCTGATAAAGTAATCAAAAGTTTACGCAAAATTAAACCAGTTAACGATTCGACAAAGCGCCTTGTGAAACTTTACCGCAATGGAATAAGGTTGTGAATATTGATTTTCTTAGCGCCTTAAATTTTGCGTAAAGAATGTGTCCCGTAGAAACCTTCCGTGCGTCGTAGTTTAGCGGTTTTCTAACAGATGGCGTTAGGCTGCAGTTTATTCTTATTTAAAACGGTGGAAAGCAAAGGTCACTAGAATGTAAACAAAATTCAAAAATCTGTACTTATTTTTACGGATTAAGTATACGTTTTTTAAAGAACGATTGTATAGGAGTTGGCCTACCTTTCAATACTTACGCCTTCTGTGCTAATGAAAAGTTTATATTATGTTAATAAACTAATAACGAATGGTACAAAAGTACCTACTAGGGTGTGGAAGGATTAAGAAAAACGCAAACGAAATATTAAAATTCATGTTTGGATCATAAATGATCACGTGCTCAGCGGTGAAGGAAAACTCCGCGAGGAAACCCACATTTCCGAGAAATGTATTTTCGAAGGTATGTGACCTAACCTGTATTAGGCTGGATTTCCGTTCGCGGGTTGGAAGGTCAGACAGGCAGTCGCTTCTGTAAAAAACCAAACCTGTCAAATCTTCAGTTTAGGTAAGCGGACCCTGTGAAAAACGGGATAATGCTAGGGGGATGATGATGCAGCTCATCGGTAATAAAAATAATGCTCTGGACCAGATTCTATACATATTTGGTCTACATTCCCGGCCAAGTAGTTAATGCCATCTGCGGCAAATCTACAATAAGTCACGTCAAAAAAAAATCCACTATTATTATTTTTCTTTTACACAACGCACCCCACGAGTTAAACATTTTGTCGTCATACAAAAAAATAAAATAAGTATACAAAGTATCCTATTGATTGATATATGGCTTGTCAGTATTGAGTAGATAGACCCTTTCTCTTTTTTTATTATTTCTTTTTTCTCTTAAAGATGCTAATAAGTAAGTACCTAATCACTAAGAAAGTATTGCTTAGGTATCTCACTTACATCAAACAGCTAACATATTTTATCAAATGTCTAAAAGTCCCCGCAATCTTTGAGAAAATCTAAATCAAATATAAGAAGTCCGCTCTGAAATGGGTTAAAAGATTTAAACTTTTTCGACCTCTGGTCACATTAGTCTGTCCGATTCACCTTTGAAAGTATTTTGAAGTATAAAAAGTTAAATTGAGATGATTATAGTCTGGTTTCGACTAATCAAATACCTATTAAAATATAAACTTTGGGTGTTATTGTTCAGCGGTAAATTATTCATATTCTAGAAAGGGGACTACTCGTACTTGTGCAAAATATAACAGCCTCCGTGGTCTAGTGGTTAGACCGTCAGGCTCACGATTTGGAGGTCCGGGTTCGATTCACGATAGGGACATTGTCAAAATCACTTTGTGAGACTGTCCTTTGTTTGGTAAGGACGTAGCAGGCTTGAATCACCTGATTGTTCGAAAAGTTAGATGATTCCATGCTTCGGAGGGCACGTTAAGCTGTTGGTCTCGGCCTTTGGCTGTATGTTCATTACAGCTAGCTCGCAGTTGCGCAGCGTGATGGAGTATGCTACAAATCCTCTCCAGTTGATTGAGCGGAGGCCTGTGGACATTATAGGCTGTTTATGTTATGTGCAAAATATATAGAAACAACCTGGTATCGGGCGCACGTCATCAATGTCATAAGATATTGATGGACAAAAATACCTTTAAACTAACGCGCCCGCCAGCCAAAATGATGTGCTTAGAAGAGGTTACATCATCACAAGACATATAAAAAATATACGATAGCAAAGTCAGGAGTAACCACAAATTTCAAAGAAAATCAGGTTGGCATAATATATTATAAGGAACATCTCGTACCAAACTTCCAAGGTAAACATTTTTGCTAAATTAATTCGTAACGCTAAGTAATTTCAATTTGATTTTATGAGATACAGCTGGAGCGATAACTAATTAAAAACCAGTGGTTTACATAAAGGGAAAAGTTAAAGATAACACCCCTAATGTATTTCGCGTAACAAATTCCCGGGAAATCTGATAAAAGTCTCGATCCATTTTGTCGGAACTTTCGTTTTATCTCACCGAGTGGGTTAGCCGACATTTGGACCTACACGACTTCTGCTCGCCCCCAATGCTTTTCTTCTTTATGCCTGCTGCTGAATTTAGCATAATGTTGTACTTTTTGTTTTTTTTTTTCCTCTTTTTTTTAATAAAGGCAAACGACAGACGATTCGAACGGCAGACGATATAGTGACTAAGATTGAGAAGGGAATGTTAAGTTGGTTTCGACACAGAGCGGATGAAGGATAATAGGATTACGAAAGCGGTATATAAAGCAAAGGTTGGTGGTGGGCTGGCAGAGGAAGACCAAGAAGGACATACATTGACCTGGTGTGCGTGTATGAAACGATTGATGAATATGGAGGAAGCAAGAGAAATACTTCTCTTCAGGTCGAAGCAAATGGAATTCCATAATCTCTGCTTACCCCGGTGGGAAATAGGCGCGAGTTTATGTATGTATGTATAAATGCAAAATGGGTTATTTTCTAATCATTCCGAACAGGTCGAAAAAGCCATCTTCAACTGAATTGGCTATCTGTATGAAAGATCGGCTGATGACATTCCTGTTAAGGTTTATCAATTCCACTTAGATATAACATAATATAAGTCCACGGTTATATCTCCAATAAATACCAAGTGTGGCTTAATGGTTGTATAGTGGCATCTCTTCGATAAGATTTGTGGGTGTGATATTTGTCTACTGTTTATCTATCAAAACTCTGATAAATAAAATTAAAAAGTTGTATTAAACTACTAAGCTAATATTTGTTTGTCTTTAATATGTCTGTAATTAACATTACCATGTAAGTTATTTTAATTTGAAGGGAGTTTATTAGTTTTAGTTTGAACATGATTAAATAATGTGTAATTGACAAGAATTATTATGTTAAGTCATAAAAACATTATTATTTTTATTTTAACCTTATTAACCTCAGTTATTTTTATATATAAAAATTTAACAAACACAAAAATAAAATATAAAAATGAGATAAAAATAGCGATAAAGCTATTGCATACATAGCATTTTTATCAACTTATGCAATTATAATTATTTATTTATTTTATTTATGCAGTATTTTTTTTCTTTTTTTTTCGTCGATATTAATTCAAGTTTCATCATCATCATCACTTCTTCCAGCGCGCCACACTGAGGCAGAGCGCTCAAAACGCTGGCAGCATTTCCCCTCTGAACTGCCAGGCCTATCCTCTGCGCAAAAAAGCTGCCAACTCTTGGATCGCAGTTTGACCTTGACTTTGATCGAAAATATGCGTGTTATGTTTTTTTACTAAAGGCAAGCTGTAGTTTTCCGTTTAGGTCGTCTATAGTATGAAGAAACAGATATATAAAATATACCTACATTTTATCGCCGGCAACTTTGCCAGGTCCTATTTTATATTCAATCTTTCTCCAATGTACATAGCAGATAAGAAAAAGTAATTTTCTTATAATTATATTTCCACATAAAAATTGTTTGAAGGATACATTTAAGTTGTTTGTTTTTATTTAATGCTTTGAATGTTATAATTAAAAAAATATATATATGTGCAGAATTTTTCGACCTTCTTTCTCATTCTGCTCGTCCAAACTTTATCACATTAGTGAAAATTCGCTAAGCTTATAATCATCCCCCAAACATTATCCCGTTTTTCACAGGGTCCACTTCCCTAACCTGACGATTTGACAGGTCCGGTTTTTTACAGAAGCGACTACCCGTCTGACCTTGCAACCCACGAAGAGAAAACCAGCCCAATACAGGTTAGGTCACATTATACCTCCGAAAATGCATTTCTCAGGAATATGTTTGCCTTCACCACTGAGCACGTGATAATCATTTATGATCCAAACATGAATTCGAAAACAAATTCGACAATCATTAGTTTAGACCTGTGCTGGATTCGAACCAGCGGCTTCAGTGTGAGAGGCAAGCGTTCTACCAACGGGGCTACCACTGCTTGTTAAGCTAAAAAATTCGCTAAGTTAAATTGGCAAAATACTTACTTACGTATACTTAAAAAAGGTAACAAATTAAACTCATAAATGTTGAATACAAAGACCCCAACGCACCTCTTTAACCTTGTTGCATGACTCTGATTATGTGTCGATTACTTTATAACGCATGTATAAATAAAAAATCTGGAAAAAAAACATCCATTTTATGAAATTAAATGTGACTTTGTTTGATATATGTGAAGTTAAGTTCTTTAATTATTCTAAAATTAAAACACTTAAGATCCTTTTGGCTATTCATGTATATATGCAGGTAATAAAAGTCTTATTCCTTTTACAGTAGGTAGGTACTATTTTTGTTTTTGCTGACTTACCCATGTTATATTATATTCTCTCGTACCAGTTTTATTTCTGGTTCAATGTCAAATCTTATATGAATAACTATAACTTTGTCAAACAAATTCTATAAAAGGAGCATCTGGCAATATTTTTGGTAATCTAATCTAGATTTTCAAACAGAAATCATCTACAGTGAGTTGCAATACGAACATGTTTTTAGTAAACACTTTTGTCCTTGTTTTGTGCATCGGTGCTTCCTTTTCTGATCCCAGTAAGTGCTTACACTTACCATTACACTAACACTTACTTTAGCATAAAGATTTTTCATAGAGGCGGCCAATCAGCTTGCGACAAATAACTTCAGGATCACGACTACGACGCCGCTGGCATGATTGACGTGTTTCCTCATTCAGCTTATCGCTATTGGCCCACTAGAGTCAATCGATTCCTTCAAATATAATCCTCTCCAACGTCGTCTTGAAGTTTGCGCCCTACTGGATAACTTCAAGCCTGTTGTAACAAAACATAAGCTCACAACTATAGTTGGCTTTTATGACATATCTGGGACGAAGAGCGGCTGAACGCCTTTCATTCTTTTTATTTCAAATTTCTTTAGATACTTACTACGCTAATTTATTAGTCACCAATTTAAAGAGTTACGTATTTTTTTCAGTTCAATCAATAGTACCGTGCCATAAGAATGACCACGCTTGCATGACAACATCGGCTAAGGCAACCCTGCCCATATTTGCCACTGGATTTCCAGACTTTGGAGTGGAATCCTCAGATCCTCTGATCCTGAACGAGATTATCGGAGACTTGTCCACTTTGAAGTATAAGTTCACTGATACCATTGTCACTGGACTCAAAAACTGCGATGTTCATGATGTAAAGTAAGTCTATTCAGACGCTTGGTTCTTTTAAGTTTTTAGCTTATGCTACGTTATTAATACAGATCATCTAAACTGACTTATACAGTTCGAACTCCACCAGTAAGTTATTGTTTTCGCTAACACAGTTGGCTCGACTACCATAGACGGTGATACGGCTCATCACCTATCACGTTGGTGTAACAAAAAGCTCGGCGAGGTGTGGGTACATTGGGATATACTTAGTCGTGAACTTATGTTATAATGATATTACTTTTTAGGTTGAACTTAGACAACTCACATCTACACTACGAATTGACGTGCAAAAATGTTGTGATGCGAGGCCAGTACATCATAGGGGGTAAACTCTTCGTTTTACCCGTAGAAGGAAAAGGCGCGTATGAAATACATTGCAGTGAGTGCACCATTATATTATGACACATGCATATAATAGCATATTTTAGGGTAGTAGGCACATTCTGCTGTTATTTTCTCCTTAACGTCATCTGCAATCAAGTCATTACATACTAGTTTTTCACTGCGTGGAAACGGCCTCCATGGTTTCTCGATCTGGAAGTTCCTGTGGCGATTCCTGGTGAAGACATATCACAAAAATCACTTCATAAAAATCATTTTATCTGTGATCCCTAGTTTGCGAAGGATATTGCAGGCTAACCACCATACAATCACCAGAGATACGGGTATGGGTACTAAGTAAGTAAGTGTGTAGTCGTAACAAGAGCCATGTCACGGGCCTTTAGTGGATCAATAGTAACCTTGATTCCAGGGTTTATGACGTTGATAATTGAACTCACAACCCAAAGGATAGAAGAAGGAGTTACGCCTCTTACAGTACTTGCTGAATAGATCCAACTGATAGCAGCTGTCAAACGCTGTCGACTGTTGTTAGTATTAATGGATTTAAGCTAACATTCAAATGTTTATTTCAGAAAAATACGAATTTGTAATAGACGCTGATGTAAAACTAGTAAAAGGAAATGACGGCACACAACACCTAGCGATAAAGAAGTACAAATTCACCTCTGACGCTCAAGAGGGCATCGTCTACGACTTTAAAAACTTGTTCAACGGACAAAAGGACTTAGGTAAGACTGCTTTTTAATCATTTTATAAGTCCTCTTTATTTATTTGTCACAAAAAATATATATGAGTCATTATTCATCAAACATTGATATTTCATATCTATGAGAAAGAAAAACAATAGTTAGCAAACAACTGCGATCAAAAAAAATCCAGGATGTCTAAGGCTAATCCCACATAACGCGATGCGTCGCGAGGCGAGGCGTGTCCGTGTGTTAGTCATCAGCGGATTAATTACATAATACAAGTCAGAGCGATCATGCCGACCGCTTCATCAAACGCGTTTGCGTTTGCAATGTCGTGTGAGAATCGAATTATAAACCGGCGAGCATGCATAAAGATTTTGATGAAAGAGAAAAGAAGCGAAAGTGGTGTGTCAGGGTCGTAGTAAGTAGAATTTCGAAGTTTCTGCCTACCTCAATTGAAAAGAAGCTTTATCCTACGGAAATATCTGTGAATTTAATTACCATGATGACTTGAGTTATCTGATATCGATTTGATTTTTCTGATTTGATTTGATCTTTTCTTTTATTTTTAGCTGAAACAGTTCTGAAGTTTGCCAACCAAAACTGGAAAGAAGTTGCTAACTTTGTTCAAGAGCCAGCAGTAGTAGCTGTAATAAAGAAAATTACCGAAAACCTTAACAAGTTCCTGAAAATCATACCAGTTGACAACTTAGTTTTGAATTAAATTGGAGATTGAAAATAAGTAACGTATTTACTTTCTTATGGATCCAATGTGGGTAAAGACTGCATATTTCTCCTATCAAGTGTCGCTGCTGTTGAGTGTTCTTACATTTTGACAGTTTCCCATACTATTTGAGTAAACAAACTTATTGTTTAGTAATATTTTTACAATATAACTCTTAGCGCAGCGTTTAACTTCAAAATGATAGATCGGAAAGAAGAAACCTTAGAAAAACTTGTTTTCAATCAAAACTGGTGGCTTTAGTTTTTTGTAACTCATCATTCAGACGAGATACACTGCACTTTGATCCACATTTTATAGCAACTTATCGCGAATTTTAACTGGACAATATTATTATGAAGAACTGTCAAAATATAGGAACAATCGACAATGCTGCTTCCTATATTTGAGCTTCAAGTTTCTATAATCATTCCAAACATACACTTTAACGATACTTTTGTATCGTTGACTTGGCTTATTTTTACAAATTAAAAACCAAAAAACAATAATTTACGTCGCCAAAGTACTGGGATCCAATCTTATCTTGGTGAAATCCAAAAATATGCGTTTCCAGATTTTTTCAAAGTCGGTTTTTGAATCATAATTATATAAGTACAGAATTTTCGGGCCTTTAAAACATGGCACGTGTATTAATACTAGGTCACAGTTTCTAATTTGGCAAAATATAAGAAAGTAACGGTTGACAGCAAGGTTTGCTGAACTCTTGTGATAAATGATAACCTAAAAACTACTAAATATTTAGATGCTATAATGAAGAAGACAACCAGGAAGTAAAGATAAAAATTACACTTTATTATTTTTATAACGGCGCATATAATAATTCAGAGGCTTTTTTTATAATTTGACCATGGTTTGATTCAGTATGGCGTGCTAACATGTTGTTAAGTTAAAACTCAGCTAACTTGCAGCTGTTACTATCGAGATAGTATTTTTTATTCCATATAATTTTCACATAATTAATTTTGAATAGATTATTATAGATTGTTTATTAAACGTTTCCTTATTAGTTTGGTACTTAGTGCATAAAAATAAAAAAAAAACATTTAAAAAATCGTCTTAGAATATTATTAATAAATTAGATAGGTAAAACTTTTCCATAGTTGAACAAATAAATTATTTGTCCTGCAGCTTTGTCAGCAAAAAATCTGGGATATTCATTTTTAATTTCCTAAGAGAACTGTTATATTTTACATGGGAAATCCAATATTTATTTAATATAATCGATCAGCAGTATCCTAGCAGTGAAATTATTATCAAAATCTGTTTGTTAATGTAGGAGACGCGCTCAAACGAACAAACATTTTATTTAATCCTTAGTATGTATGTTATAAGACAGATTTCAATCGAGATTTCGTCGTTTATCATTATGAGAAAGTATAACTGTATTTTTAGTGCAAAATATTTAAATAAAAGCTGCGTTCACTTTTTTTTCGTGTCAGTTTAGTTTGGTCAAAAAGACGCCCACCATGTTCCTCTTGAAATTGTGTTTTGCTATCATTTGTGTGACTAGTATAAAAGGTAAGTTTAATCAAATACATTTTAACTTCTATAAACGCTCCCATTACAGCTCCTATCGGTAACTTTATAACTATACTAGTATTTTTTTCTAGCCCAACCATGCAACGTTTATGACCAGGGATGCATCACCAGATCGGCAAACAGGGCGTATGCAAAGATAATAGCTGGTATACCTTCAGCGGGTGTGAAAGTTTTAGACCCAATGTATCACGAGATGATAGAGGGTGACTTGTCAGTCTTGAAGTTCAAGCTCACCAACAGTACAGTCCGAGGATTTAAAGATTGCTTTTTAAATAATGTGAAGTGAGTATCTTCATTCCCTATACAGCGCAGAATTGGGATAGTCTACCATAGTCCACAGACAAGCTTCAAAGCTTCGAGACCATTCAAATGACAACAAGACAATACAAAAATCATAATTGTTCAATGATAAACACAACAAATAGAAAATTACATAACAGACAGAAGAAGTAGAATCAGTGGCCTTCCTTAAAATACATTTCTTCCAAGTAACCTTATGGTAAAATAAGTATAAACTGGAATACGGAACGGAGTATTCCTATTCAAGCAGAATTTAAGAAGTAATGAACTTAGTTTTGAAATTTCAGGATGGACATGAATAAAATGAACACGCAAATTGACATGACGTGTCCGTGGATTCAAATTTCTGGACAATATGTGATAAACGGACGCCTCATCATGCTCGATGTTCAAGGAGATGGAGACTACAGCATGAAATCTGGTGAGACTCGTATAAACGCTGTCACAGTACATTCATTCATATTATTCATCTTTGGATTACGTATCAAGAGTGGCAGGTTGTTTTTTAATTACTTATGGCTCTATCTAGGGGTCAGAGGTAGGTACAAGTCGTCGTGAGTCTAGATAAACTATTCTAGAAGATTTTCGTTCAATGGCAATTCAAACAAATGTATTTCTCAGAGATTTCATTCTGAATCTATAATGATTAAAGTGTTTACTAGGAACGTTTGAGAATGTGGTCAAATGCACCACATGAATCAAAAACGTTCATGTGCTGAACATTTTTAATTTGAAAATAATTATGACTATTGTACTTAGTACAGTTATATTTAAAAAAAAATAGGTAATTCGAATTTAAAAAGTTAGTTTGCACATAAATTATGTGGTAAATATATTGAAATAATTATTTAAAATATTTCTACAGGACGGTACCGTATAGGATTGGACTGTGATATCAAAAAAGTGAAATGCAAGGACGGGAAGGATCATCTCAAAATAAAAAATTTCAAATCGAAATACGTTGCTGAAGAAAGAGTCGAATTTGATTTCAAAAACTTGTTCAATGGAAATAAGTTGCTAGGTGAGTTTTATTTTATTTGACATAATTTAGTATTTAACTTCCAAAAGGATGATCATTACTTCAGTAAGAACGGACTAAGGGCCACATCTAACTAAGACACCATGGTGACGCCATCATGCCTGGGCGTAACCTGGAAGCGTATAATTTATAAATTACCTTATCAATTAGCAAGTAGGTACGCAGTATCAAGACGTGCCGAAGTATATGTGTTGCCTATTCCAATCCTGGCACTTTCACAAGTCGGCTTAATTTTAGGAAGTATCTAAAAATTTAAAATATACCTCGTCAGGATTATGCCCTCGGCATCACGCAATACTTTTATAAGAGAAAGGTTAGGAAAAATCAAATTACAGATTCTTAAAAGTTTTTTTTTTACTTTTTCAGGTGATACTGTTCTTAAGTTTGCAAACGGAAACTGGAAGGAAGTTTCTGAATTCCTGCAAAGCCCAGTCATGAACGCACACATCAAGAAAATTATGTCCAACGCCAATAAATACTTCAAGACGGTTCCCTTGGAAAACATGATTACATATTAATCTATTACCTAACAAGTCAAACGGGTCTAAAAAGGCCATACTGAAGCAATGCAAAAGGCAATATTGCTTTTTTAGATAAATTAATTCAATGTTGTCTGTTCTAGGACAATGCTAATAAAGAATATAATAATGTAATATTTATTTTTTATTTATTGGATAAATTAAGAAATGAAATAATAATGCCTTGTTTATTATTTATTCTCACATGAATTAAATTATCCTTCAATGCAAATAAAATATATAGAGGTATTCTTGCAATAAAGACCTACTGCTTCTTATGGCATAGGATTGTTTTTACTTACGAGGTGCGTGTTGATTTTTCAAACTTCCCTTTCTCTCTCTCTCTCTCTGTCTCTCTTAAACGGTCGAGTTTTTGTTTCAAAAATTTACTTGAAGTTTCCTGCAACATCTTAAATAATATACACGGCAGATTGCATGAGTTTTTATCTTTTTTATAAATTCATTGTTAACAGTCGCGTCGTGATGTTTAAATTTATTTTAATATTTGCTTTTTGCATCTTTATTACTTATCTTAAATCTGCCCTTCATATCACGTATATTTTTTAATCCTGCCGTCTTAATAATTTTTCAACATTTTGTTTTTTTTTCTCTTATCTTATTCAAATAAAAACCTAGTTTGGTTTATTGGACGTGTCAGTTCAGTTTTGGTCGAAAAGACGTTGAACATGTTTCTGTTGAAGGTGATTTTCGTCGTTATTTCAATAATACGTTTAAAAGGTAAGGCTAATAATACTATGCCAAAGAAAAATAACGTAGACCTTGAAAACCACCTTGTTGAAAAATCTGATAAAACCTAAATGTACTTATTCGTACCAATGATTGAGCCAATTGTGTTATTAATAACTCATGGATGCAAGTCCGGTGCTGGAATACCAACCGGCAATCAATAGTACCTACATCTCATAATGATACTAAAATTGTAATAAAAGTGCTTTCTTTAAGGCTTTGTTATCTAACGCTCGCTACGGTAGGTGCCAATTCCATCCATTTCTTGCTTTCCGGATTTTCTTTGGATTTCATTTCACCAGAACTTTATTTCATAAACAAGTAAATTGTAAATGTATAATTATCTTCATCAACTTCATGATACACACATTTTACAGTGCACACTGAATAACCACATCTTCATATTATTTCAGTTGAAAGTATCCAGCCATGCAAAACAGACGATCAGACGTGCATCAACAATTCGGCGAACGCAGCATATGCACAGATCATAGATGGTGTACAATCAGCAGGGATCGAACGCATAGACCCTATGGTTATTGACACTATTGATGGAGACCTGTCCGGTTTGAAGTTCAAGCTTACAGGTACTATCGTGCAGGGATTCAAAGAGTGCGTCTTAAAACATGTGAAGTGAGTATTTAGTAGTGTCTTTGTATTTACCTTTAGAATGAAACAGATTTATATTTCTTGTTTACTAATATGCGTGTCCTTCGAGATATGTTTTTTACCTTAAAAAAGTATCTACTTGGCGTTCTAAAAAAAAATGTAAATTAAATCTTCTATGGTTGGTATCTGCTATATTGGTGATCAGAAATATTTTATTCACTCCTTACTACTGGTTACATTATACTCTAGGGACGGTAATATTTATGTATCCTTAAGCGTTTTTTGGAAGATCGATCAGGCAGTCGCTCACTTCTATAAAAAATCGGACCTGTCAAATCTTCAGGGGCCCTAGGCAAGCGGACCCTGTAAAAAACGGTATAAAGCAAATTAATTTTATTTCAATGTTTAATTTTATTTAAATATAAATTTATTTGATTTTTTGTGCTTCGGAAGGCACATTAAACTGTTGGTCCGGACTATTAGCAGTAAAGACACCTCAGCGTGGTGGAGTATGTTCCATACTCCCTCCGGTTGATTGAATGAAAGCCTGTGGCTAGCAATGAGACGTATCTAGGCCGTTTATGTTATGTTAATAATAATAAAATGAACATAACATTTCAGGTTGGACTTGGACAACATGAGTTTGACAATCGACATGACGTGCCCTTGGATGTCGATGACAGGACATTATGAGATGAGTGGACGTCTCATTGTGCTAGAAATCAGAGGTGAAGGGGACTACAGCATCAAAAGTGGTAAGTTTTGTTACTATTTGTGTAACAATAATAATTTTACTTTCACTATGATGACCATAACATAAAATATCATGACCTCAAATTAGACCCTTCTGTAGACGTAGGTAACAGATTTCTCATCTGAAAATTAGTAACAAATACAAGTACGAGTAGAATCCGATGAAAAAATACCGTTATACTTTACTTACCTACTTATAACTAGATATACCCATTTTCCTACTTCTAACTTACTTACAACTAGATATTGTAATAACTACTGTACTGTAACTATTGTACTGTATTCATGTGTTGTGTCTGATTGTTTAAATGTGGTTCTGTGCAATAAAGTATATTTGATTTGATTTGATGTGATTTGATATTGCAACAATGTACCGACTTTGTTAATGATTAAATATTTATCATTTTCATTTGCACTTAAATGATGATTATTATACTTTATTGTACGCAATTGATTGATTGATTGATTGTTTTAATTTTGATAATTAAGCTTATTAAGCAAAAAAATAAAGCAATAATTAATATACAAAAACTGTATCTAAATATTACTAAAAATAATGTTTCCAGGGAGATACAACATAGGTCTGGAATGTCAACTCAAGAAAGTTAAAGGTAAAGACGGCAAGGAGCATCTGAACATCAAAACCTTCAAACCTACATTGACGGCCGAAGAACCAGTTGCATTCGACTTCAAAAACTTGTTCAACGGTCAGAAGGAACTAGGCAAGTATTTTTTTAAATATACTCGTACATAAATAAACCCACACAAAAAAAAAACACAAATAATTTGCAACTTCTATTTAGCACAAAGTCCTGGGGCTTGAGACAAATTGCAAGCGATTATAACAATTGACAGAGAAGGTGATAGAAATGTGTGGGATTGAGTTGAGGTGACGTATCATTCTCATTTATTTTTATCACTGTCAAAATCATAATCGGTTGCAACTTAGCTTAGCTAAGGTGGATATGATAAATAATATAGTGATAAGACTGACAAGTTATCTTCACATCGCTCGCATGATAATTATCTCAGAATAATTAGCCATCGCGTAGAAGAAGACTTCTACACTTGTTACTTTAACTAAATACCAGGAATGCTTCGCAGCTGAACTATATTCATGTTTATATAAACTCACGCCTTTTTCCCAGTAGGGATAACCAGACACTACGAAATTGTAATCTGCTTCAATCCTGACATACTTACTCTTACTTACTCCATATTTATTCATCGCTTCATAGTATAGTAGCCCATTTGTAAGAAAGTTTGATTCTTACTATAAGGTCACAGGTTCGAATCGCAGCACGAGCCTTAGTCAATGATTTTCCAATTTGTTTTCAAACACATGTTTACTACGTGCTCAGCGGTGAAGAAATATATCCTAAGGAAACCCGCATTCCCGAGAAATGCGTTTCTGAAGTATGTCACATAACCTGTATTGGGTTGAATTTTTCGTCGCGGGTTAGGTTTAGTCTGACGAAAGGTTTCTGTAAACGACCGGCCCTATCAAATCTATAGGTTAGGTAAGCGATAGTGCTAGCGTTGATGACATGCGTTCTAGTGCAAAAATACATCAAAAATACGTAAACCTTTTTTTAAAGATGTAATCAATAAGTACCGTTTAGTTTTTCTGCCAGCCTTACCAGCAAATTCAACTTATTGTACGATTTTTCTTTACTCGCCTTCCAGCAGGGAATGAAATCAAGTCAATTATTGTGCTCAATTTCAGCGGATGCCGTTCTGATGTTTGCGAATGAGAATTGGAAGGAGGTCGCCGATCTCCTGCAAGGCCCTGTATTCAACGCAGACTTCAAGAAAATCATCAGCAACACTAATAAGTACCTGAAAACCGTTACTTTCGAAGATTTATTTATACAGTGATATATTTATATTTTATGTAATTTATTAATATCTCAGACATTAAAAATCAGAAATCAAAAGTATTTGCGATGTAATTATCATGTGGGCCGAAGGCAAGAGGGAAACCACTGCCCTATTTTTTCATACACCGACAGGAGCTCTAGCCAATCAAATAAGTGGTGAATTGTCATGTATCTACGTCATTTCACATGGTGTTATGGCTGAGAAGAAGAAATGACAAGAAATTGCAAAACTTCTTTTAGATCAATATAGCTATACGTTACAAGTTATTTAATAACTATATTAAGTACCAGGCATTATTATCATTTAGGTAATCATAAGGCTTATAATAAGCTATTTTACATTAAGTAACACAAAGTGTCAAAAAATTACAAATTAAAACCTACCAAGGGGGTCAAAAAGGCCACGTTGAAAGAATTCATCTAAGAAAACAATATTGCTATTTGACATTTGTTGTGATTGCGCAATTACTTTTTATATGCGCAAAAAGCAAATTGCCATATTGCTTTTTAGATGAATAGTTTAAATATGGCCTTTTTAACCCCCTCAGTATTCTTTTTTAGTCTATGCCAGTAGCGTCTTCACTCTGTTCATTGTGTCGTAAACGTCGGTCATCAGCCGAGGCTGTCGATCGTGTGGCTTTGGAATTGCACCTTTACGTAAGACGACTATGAACACCCTACTTTGGACGTGACGTGTCGTAGATTTGCCTCATACTTTTTTTTTTGACGTGACTTATTGTAGATTTGCCGCAGATGGCATTAACTACTTGGCCGGACAAATGGGAAGCGCTGAAGGCTCTCACCCGGTACAACGTTTAACACAACAGGCCTGAGGGTGCCCAGTTGGTCGCGAACCTCGGCTCAGGGCGTCGTCTGAGAGGAAAAATATTTGAAAGAATTAATCGACCCTAGTGGGTCGATAGCGATAAGCGCTGAATGAGGGAAATCGTCGACTACGTCGGCGGGGTCGGTATCGGGGAGATTTGCCTCATACATTACATATTTTATCTATCTTTATCTAAGTAAATGCCGTCAGAGGCAAATCTACGTAAAGTCTAAGTCACGTTCAAAACAAGTTCAAAGTGACAAGTGATGTGACGGACGATGTGCTAGGTAATAGTTGAGCCAATATTTCACAAAAATAATGGTTGTCCTTATGATTATTTTCTTTTATTTGATATGATGATATTATAAACAGCTGTGTTATATAATTTTGTTACCTAATTACTTAATTTTATAATATTTAGTTAGATAATGGTGCTAATTCCTGTAAACACCATTTAATTTTATTTTAAGTTATACCTGTCATTTTCTTATCCGCCGGACGGGTAATCGACGAGCATAAAATTTATGGAACATACGTCAATTTTAAGCAGAAATCTAAAACAACCGTCTAAACATTTTACATCGACCAATAACCCGACAGAATTGTGTTGACAGCACACGTCAAACGGTTTGCATGCCAGCGAGATACTTTTTGATTCGCCCGGATTATTCATTCATTTACTCATTCTTCCTAAAATTGACGACTGCCAACCATTCGTCTCTTTCCTTTTCAGTGAATAAGAAGATGATAAGTATAACTTAAAGTAAAATTAGGAGGTGTCTGCAGGAATCGGGGCCATTATCTCATAATATTATTATAATGATCGTGTAATAATCGTGTCACCTCTTTTATATACTCGTTTGCAGAGCGTCACATGTACCATGTCACATTAACTTTTTGACAAATTGAACTGTAAGTCTCACTAAATGTCAAATATGTTAGTGCGACAGAGTCCTAAAGTGGGTACATTATGACTGCTCTTGACTCATGACTGTACCTTCTTACTATGATGCACCTTAATTAAATTATGTTTGTGACTTGCAATAAATTAATATACGTATGAATAATCAAATAAATTAGAACTAAAAACCAGTTTAGATGTAAATCTCTTTGAATGATTTGTAATGTACGTATATATTTACTTACGTACGTCATGACTTTGACTAATGATAATGTTATTGATAATGTTACTGTGTTTATTGGTAAATTACATCGGTTATTATTATGCCGGTAAACTCGTTATAAATGTACGGAAATCAAAACAAGGCTAACACAATATTTTGTTTGGCTGTTTGTTGATGTTAGAATGTTTTGTTTTCTAGTGGCAATAATAGATATCAACAGATAGAAATGGTTCTATTTCACAGTATACAGGGCGTTAGTGACAACGCAATGAAAACTTTGGTGGATGATTCAGACCATTATACGGAACTGATATCAAGTAGAATTTTCTATCGGAAACAGTAGGAAAAGCCACAGGACAACAAATAATGATGCAAAGTCGATTCAAGACATTTTCGAAGAGGATTTTGTTGGAAAGAAGTGACCAGGAGGAGCCAATAGCCCTGAAAGAGTGAAAACGTCGATCACACCTGCACGCGGGGGTTCGAGGCGAGGGGGGTAAAATAACCACATCGAAGCAATTCATCTAAGAAAGCAATATTGCTATTTGACATTTATTTGCATTGAGCACTTACTTTTATATGCGCAAATGTAAAATTCCAATATTGCTTTCTTGGATGAATTGCTTGAGGGTCTAAAAAATGCCACATTGTTGCTAATCTTCTAAAAAAGCAATAATGCAATGTGACATTTGCGCATATAAAAGTAAGTGCGCAATGAAAACGAATGTCGAATAGCAACATTGCTTTCTTACATGAATTGCTTTGATGTGGCCATTTTAACCCCCCTGTCTGTTGTATAACATTAGCAAATACGTACTATTAGGTCCAACTAGATACTATTAAAACGTAAAGGAAAATTTATTGCATCTGATCTGTGTGTAATTTTCAACGACCTTAGTATCAACTTGTGTAATTATAACAATGATTGATCGCGTGGCTGCTTATTATGTAGCGACACCTTAGATTATCTCCGGTGTTTGCCTTATAACCTAGAAGTAACCACCGTTTTTTTAGATTTGAAAGATACGTTTTCCTCAATTAATGTATTCCAAAGTGTGTGCTTATTAGCATCCTCGCAGCTCAATGGTCATCAGTTGGGATTCAGGAGTCACACAATGTTGTCTTACAATTTGCTTCCTAAGTTTATTCTGTTTGTTTGTGTAACAAATGCTGCAGGTAAGTCAAAAGTGACGTCCGCACAAGGCATGATCCTGCACGCGCTTCTAGACTTCAACAATAATACATGACAGCAGAAGGATCTGTGAGAAGGATATTTCAAAAAAAGTTAAACATTTTTTTAGTAAAATTCATAACAAGAATTTGTTTTATCTCTAAATATTACAAATTTGCAGCATACATATGCAGTTACGGGACAAAGTTTATAGACTGTTCATGTAATGTTCACACAATTTTCTTGCAATATTAAGACATAGAAATATATCAGGGTGTTAGTGACATCGTAACGAACACTGAGGAGGATGATTCAGACCATATTTCTGAGTTCATATCAAGTAGAATTTTCCGTCGCAAAATTTATGTACTTTTTTTAATTTTCTTAAATTATTTTCATTTCTATACATTTGCGATGGAAAATTCCACTTGATATTAACTCGGAATAATGAACTGAATCATCCCATTTAGTATTCCTTATGATGTCACTAACACCCCGTAAAGTACATACGGTAGCCATACAAGTAGGTACCTATGGGTTTTAGTGACACCGTAACGAATACTGAGGGGGATGATTCAGACCGTGATTCTGAGTTCATATCAAGTGGACATACATACATAAACTCACGCCTATTTCCCACCGGGGTAAGCAGAGTCTATAGAATATATCAAGTGGAATTTCGTAAAATATAAGAAAATTTTTGTGTTTTTTTTTAATTATTTTTAGTTCCATACTTTTGCGACGGAAAATTCCACTTGATATCAACTCAGAGACATGGTCTGTCATCATCATCAGCCGTACGACGCCCACTGCTGGGCATAGGCCTCCCCCAAGGATCTCCACAACGATCGGTCCTGCGCTGCCCGCATCCAGCGGCTTCCCGCGACCTTCACCAGATCGTCGGTCCACCTTGTAGCGGGCCTACCCACTGAGCGTCGTCTGACACGCGGCCGCCACTCCAGAACCCTTCCGCCCCAGCGGCCATCGGTTCTCCTCGCTATGTGTCCTGCCCACTGCCACTTCAGTTTTGCAATTCTCCGAGCTATGTCGGTGACTTTAGTTCTCCTGCGGCATGGTCATTTTATTACAAATAAAACAACCGTACAAACAAAAGTAGCCTACTACTTTACATTAATGATTAAATTTCAATTAACAAACACCAACGAGCTATGAGCTCCTGACCACAATTACTACATTTCTCATAACAATTTTAGGTCAAATAATCCAACCGTGTAACATAGACGATGAACCATGCATCGCCAAGTCAGCGAATATAGCGCTGAAGAAAATAGCTGACGGTGTACCTGATGTGGGAGTGGAGGTGCTGGATCCTCTGCATGTAGACAAGATTGATGGAGACTTAGCAAACCTGAAGTACACTCTCACTGACAACACCATCAAAGGGTTTAAAGACTGCGAGATCAGTAATGTGAAGTGAGTATACTTAACTAACCCTGATACTTCATCAGCAAGTGTTTATAACAGGCTTTTTATTATATTATGTTTTATTTTTTAATAACGTTACAATGTTGACAAAATATATAACATAGTCAAATTAAATACCTACACTAAAATACGTCAAAACACAAATATATAACTTAATTATTCTATAGTCACATTTCATATAAAACACCTCCGACACTACATTGTGTATCTGACGCCATACGATTGAAGACTAAAGTAAAACCGAGGGAGTGAGAGCGGAGAGTTGACGTTCAGTGCGTATTATTATTCCTTATTCTATGCCATAGCACACCGCGACCACTTCATACAAACAACCTCGTATTACACAGACACCACACATTGACGTTACCGTACACGCGCATGTGTGTGTGACGTCTGTCTCCATACGATTCAAGTCTAAACTATGTTCGAGAGGGGGTGAGGTAAACCTAGCTCAGATGCTGGTGGGGAGCGGAGAGTTACCTTTCTATATATTGTTCCTTATTCTATGGCCATTATCACAGTGCTTCCATTTTTGAAATATATCTCGACAATCATCGTGTCAAAAAAATCAATTTGAATTCAGAACTAAGTACGTACTTTATTGTTGTTTTGTTTTGATCATGAACAAAACAATAAAGTTCTTCATTCAAATTTCTGTTACACGAAAACTCTAATAATTGATGAATATGGAAATTAGTATTTGTTTGACTTTGGAAATGCGATGACTGCCGAGAGATATAAAAAAATAGTAGCACTGGAAGTTTCCGCGTCCGTTGGAGCGGAGTTGGTATGTGTGGAGTATCAGAATTATTTGCTTTGTATGGCTTTTGTAGCAATGCAGACGTCATAGCTATTATTAAATGCTGACGCTCCGTACTATCCGTGCACTGTCTCAAATCAAGTGCAAGCTACCTCGTAACATGCTGCGTCCATATCGTGAGTAACTAGATAAATGAGCCAACCCTATTGCTTACACGATAAATAAACCTATTCTATTGGCTTGGTTGTAGGTGATCAGCCTGAAATGTCCTAACCAAGATAGGGATCACAAAGTGATTTTTGTGATATTCAAACGGGATTCAAACCCGAGACCCCCCAGATCGTGATCCCAACGCGCAACTGGACCACGGAGACCGTAACTTTATCTAACTTATTGAAACATAAAACGATTATAATCAATACATTTTCATTTTTCTTTCAGATTGGACTTGGACAATATGAAAATACTTTTCGACCTGGAGTGCTCTAACCTGCGTATCAACGGCGACTACGTCATCAACGGCCGCCTCATCATCCTACCCATCGAAGGAGAAGGAACATTCTCCATTATTGCCAGTTAGTTCATACATATCATAACATAAGCTCACTTCTATATCCCAATTGGGATTGGGAACAGAAAGATCGGTGAGATGTGGGTACTTTCGAGTAATCCATCGTAAGATGAATTAAGTACACACCTCATCGAACTTTCTGTTAGACAAACGTGATTGCCCAGGTGGTGAGCCGTATTACCGTCTATGTTAATGAAAAACTCTACTCAACATACATTAAAAAATCATTGGTTGAAGTCCAGTACGGGAGTTTGACCCGGCGCTCCCTGTTTGAGAAGCAAGCCGGTGAATGACAATCACAACATATTATAATTACAATTACATATTGAAGAAAGCGGAGGCGGAGGACAGGTATCCTAGTACGGCTTTGAAATAGGCTACTCTGGGCGCCATCCCACTCGCGTTAGAAAGAGTACTGCGGGGCGGAAGGCAAGAGGGAAACCACTGCCCTATTTTTCCCTAAATACTAATGAGGAATGCTATACTGACAAGAGCGTAAACCTCAAACATTGTATAAACAGTTCTATTATGAATTTATAACCGGTTATTGAACAGAACAGAGTATCACACCTGTATCCATGGAGGGATAGGCAAAACCGTGGAATGATAATAATATCAAGTGGAATTTTCCGTCGCAAAATTCATAACGTTTTTGTTTTTTTTTTAATTATTTTCAATTATATACTTTTGCGATAGAAAGTTCCACTTGATATCAACTCAGAATCATGGTCTGAATCATTCGTCAGTTTTCGTTACGATGTCTCTAACACCCTGTATACACCCAGTCCTCGCCAGCTATGTTTAAGTCCCATGTATACGTCATTGCAAATAATCATGTATTTTTGTGCATTAACTCATGTTCTGTCTACACTTGTAACAATACTACCAGTGACCGCACAAGGTAGTACATAAATATGTCTTAATTGGTAAAAACAGGTTACTTTTTTTACTTAATGCCTTTATCCAAATACGAAACTTTACTACCTACCCCCTTCACGTATTTTAAATTTTACCACAGAATTAAAGCCATACCTTAAAGCCCACGATGCCCTTCAAAAAACAATTTAATAAAATGATTCATACTCACGGATTATATTGAAAGATGAATCGGTTTAAAATTAAACGCACATTATTTCTCGAAAATAATTTATATTTTTAAGACTTCCGACAAGTTTTATCAGTGAAATATTGGTGATAAAAAATATTAACATGTTTTGTGTAAAAATTTTGTTAAAGTATTTATTTTATTATTTTGCAGAAAAATATTTTATAACAATGGACACAGATATTAAAAAGGTCGCGGGGAAGGATGGAAAAGATCATCTGTCTATTAAAAACTTCAAATCTACTTTAGAAGGCAGAGATGGATTGACGTACGATTTCAAAAATCTGTTCCATGGACAGAAGGATCTATGTAAGTTACAACTACGTAGTACTATTTCTAATCATGTGGTAATGGTGCACGTACAAATGAATATGATCAAAGCTTTTAAATAGACGTCATTAAAAGAAAAAAAAACAAACGCTCCTCAATAGATTTACTGAAGATTCAAGAGGGATACGAAGTTCATTATAATCTCATGGTGGATGTAGGATCAATAAGATAAGGTGAACTTCATCCACCTTTGTAAGTTATCATTCGGCCACCTTTTTTTTGACGTTACTTATTGAAGATTTGCCGCAGATGGCTCTCACTGAGGGTTCTCACCCTTTACAAAATTTAACACAACAGGCCTGTGGGTGACCAGTTCGGCGCGACCCTCGGCTCAGGGCGTCGTCTGAGGGGATCTCATATTGAAAGAATGAATCGAACCTAGTGGGTCAGTAGCGGTAAGCGCCAAATAAGGGAAATCGTCAGGTCTGCATCGGGTTCCTGAAGTGTTTGTTGTCGCGAGCTGAATGGCTATTTAAACCACCAAAGCTTCTCTTTACATCAAGCGGACTCCCAAATTTGCAGACGATGACAAGTTTAACTCCAAAAAATGTGATAGGTACTACGCCTTAGAAACAAGGAAATACCAATATCATAAACGTTGTTCTTCATTTTCAAGCTGATGCCGTCCACAAGTTTGCAAACGAAAACTGGAAAGAAGTGGCTGATTTCGTCCAGGGACCCGTTCTTAACAGCTGTTTGAAGAAAATCATCAATCAGGTGAACAAGTACCTGAAAACCGTACCTTATGAAGACCTTTTCTTGCATTAGAAATCATGTTTTGAATAATATTTTTGTTGTGGCATTGAAAGTGTTTTCATTTAGGTTCAATTTTGTCATATTAGGTTACATGTTAATATTTTTTTATAAAAAAACCTATTTTTGATACCTAAAGTATTAATAAATAAACAAGTATTTTTACTCGTTTTAACATTATTTCTTTCTGAAATTTCTCTGTCTAAAACTAGTTTTGTCGTCCGAAGACTCTATTTTTGTATTGTAGTATCGGCTTTAAAAACGACAACGGGGGTCTAAAAAGGGCCATATTGAAGCAAATAAATAACAATCTTGCAATTTAACATTTGCGCATATCAAAGTAAGTGCGCAATGTCAACAAATAGCAATATTGCTTTTTAGATAAATTGTTTCAATGTGGCCTTTTTAACGCTTCAGGTCCCTTCTAATGCTATAAAAAATGAGATGATGTAACCTTTTGTTATGACTTTTTAACTCCCTGTCTTGTAAGAGGTTAGTACTCTAACGTCTACAATTAGTACTTCACATTTAGATAGGTCATGATCTTTATAGTTTACTTCTACGATATGACCGACACGATACGCATCACGGTACGTTCTAGATTTTTCGTTATCTGTGGCAATGTATCTATACACAGTTTATACGCATATGCATATGCGTACGTATATAAGTAAGTAAGGTAACTATTATTATTATTTGAAAAAGAAAAGTCTCGAGCCGAAACAGCCCAAATAGTCACTGCGACCTTATAAGATCTCTAATGACCAAATCCCTAATTTAGAAGTCCTCCCATAGACCAATCCACTTGATAAGATTTAAGGGCTTTTTGGGAGGAAGCTCTATGACATCCTGAGGGTCCATTATATGGCCCACCAATGACCGGCATTACTGTGTACAACAGGTGTACCGGCATCAAATTTTCCTTTAGGTAAAATCTGCATAAAAAGGACCCGGTTAGCTCCATCTAATGTAAGTATCTAGTATCTACCATACGTACATAACATGACGTATCAAATCAAATTATTATTTATTGCACATATACGAAACATATTAAAACATACACAGGATTGCATTATATACGGAGAAAGAAACTCAATTTTTACTAACATATTTTTGCTGTTATTTTTCTAGCATCTAACACCTGACGTGGTATTTGAAAACCTGTTCTATATTCGATTTGTATTTAGAAAAAGAATATACAAAAACCGTCAATACAAAAATAGGAAAAGAAAATATATTCAATGCACGTGCAGTTGATTTTATTAAGTGATAAGGAAAAATCTACATTTTTATAAACAGAACTAATAAGAGCGAGGCCACACGCACGATACGTTATAGTTCCGATGCAACGTCGAAGTGGTGAAGCTAAAGCTGTTCAAATATTGCAAAATTATGGATATTCTGCATGATGTTATAAAATCATAATTGTATTAGTAAAGGAATGACATAAAAATTACATGCGACAAAAAAACTAAGAAGAGAGAATATAAAAATTAAGCTTATTATCAAATAATGTTTGTTAAGACCTAATGTCTGTGTGTGAGCATACGCATTAGGCGATGTATGAAATATTAATACGTCACGATCCGACGCCGCAACGGAATGACAATAATGCCCGTCTGACCTCTCTCTTACTCACAAAGTTATAAGGAAAAATACATCGGAAAATCCTTTTGAATTTTTAAAGTGGAACAGACATCATGAATATTATTATATCCTATTTTTTTTTTGTAAATTCTTTATTTTGGTTGCTTTCTTTATATTAATCTGTATTTTAAAAACCATTTTGTCTATGATATATTTTAATTAATAAGTATACATATTTTTCTGCTGATCCCGGGCCTTCATACCGGGTTACCATTTCGTTAAAGAAATATAACAATTTTAAATGAAGGAACTTTTCATATACAGTAAATGCACTTGCTTTGTTTCTGCACATGTTTCTTCTACCCTAACAAACTAGTTGTAGTGTATTCTTATAAAAAGGTGACGCAAATCGATAAGAAATAAAAATAAAACTAATCAATTTACATACGACATGGAATATTTTAATCTAAAGAAGAAAAGTCAAGTACTCTGTCTATATTTAAATATAAACTTGAGCTTTAGCACTGTGTTATTGATCCAAACATTTATCGATCCAAAAACATATCGAGCATAGATTTATAATGAAACAGACACGTTAATGTTTTTTTAAAGAATATATCATTTTTGGTTTGTGTTTTAATCTTCGATCAAATTTCAAAAATTTTATAGAAACCATACATCTAGTCGTTATATCGGCATTCCACTTAGCTGAATATTTAGAAGAAACATGTTTAACTAACAAAAAACATAATAACTAATATACTTATAAAAATAATGTAATATTAGACACTAGGGATTCAATCCAGCCTTGTTTGTTTCTTAATTCCAATTAATATTGATTATCAATGTAATTGATATGAAAATGTTAGAATCACAAAAGTAAAATTTTACACGAAGTGTGAGTCCTTATAATCTAGTAGAAAGTAGAGTCGTTACATCAGCTATGTCAGGGGCCTTTGGGCGGCTTAATAATAACCCTGACACCAGGGTTGATGAGGTTGGTAATTCACCTCACAACCCACAAGATAGAAGATCTAATAGAAATCAATGAATAATTCTTTATTGCACTTACAACATATAGGACAGTAACAACCAGATAAAATAAGCACAATATAAATAGTAATTGTTGTTCGAAAATTTGATCTATAATTATTATTTTGTTCCTATCTGTCTATTCTAAAGTACTTATATGAAAACATAAAGAGATTAAAAAAATAACCTTGCGAATAACTTCGAGAGCTTCCAACTAGTAACATAGCTATAAATAGGATAATGTTATTTTTTAAACAAATTTTTGTTTGGATATTAGATTACATTTAATAGTAATAAAAGGATCTCCGAGAGATGTACAATTTCGCCTCCAATACTTTCGATTTCAAAACATAATACAGCAAAAAGAAGGAAGATAATAGATATTAATGAATTATAAATATATTAATATGAATTAATTTAAATATAAAATATATTATATTGTTAGTGACATCGTAACGAAAACTTTGAGGGTTGATTCAGACCATGATTCTGAGTTGACATCAAGTGGTATTTTCAGTCGCAAAAGTGTGAAACGGAAAACAATTAAAAAAATCACTTAATTTTTTTATGAATTTTCCGCCACGAAATTCCACTTGATATCATTTTAGAATTATGGTCTTAATCATCCTCCTCATACGAACTTGTATCGAATACTGAGGGGGCTGATTCAGCTGATTATTCTGAGTTAATATGAAGTTGAATTTTCCATCGGAAAAGTATAGAAGTAAAAAGAACATGAATTTTGAGATGGATAATTCCGCTTGATATTAACTCAGAATCATAGTCTGAATCATCCTCCTCAGTATTTGTTACGATGCCATTAACACCCTGTATTTGAGCTGTGAGCTCTGAATGAGGGAAATCGTCGACCACGCCGGTGGGATTAATATTGGGAGACTCAAGTAATGACTACTTACTTACATCAGTAAGTAGTAACCGGGAACATTAGCTTATATTATATTAATTTTCAATCAAGTTGTTCGAAATAAATGAATGTTATGCTATATTGATTTTTATTAGAGTGTTAAATAAACGTTGTCCTGTTGACAATATCAAAAGTAAATTTACAACCACTACAAATAAAGCTTTTTATGAAGCTAATTTACATACACATGCTATTTCTATAGCAATAACACAGGTAATAATGTTCATATAGGAAACAAGTTTGCTTTTGTATGTATTAAAGTTTATTTTTAAATAAACAACGAGCAAAACTTGTTCTGTGAAGGGTCCTTAAAAATCGCAGAAATAAAAAGATAGACCGAGCTAGGGTATCGATCATATCGTATAGACTCTGAAATCGGTCGCTTGTGTTTTGTGATAATCTATAGTAATCTATAAAAATGTGTGAACGGTATTTTTACATTTTTGCGTGTATTTTGGCGACATCCAGTTTTGTAAACGCTGACTTAGGTAAGGCTTGCGTTGTTTTAACCGGTCTTAGCCAAGTTGCTAACGATTATGTTGATTGTCATCAACAGTGACTTTGATAAAAATGTATGGGATTGACACACGGTGATATGAGGTGACATGACAATCCAATATATTTCTAACACTGTCACTTTCGATTGTTATAATCGTGTCACTGTCGAATGTTGCCCGGCCAAGTAGTTGACAACCATATACTGCAAATCTACAATAAGTGAATACAAAAAACTGTCGATTGTCATAATCGTTTGAGGCTTAGCCAAGACCCCTGACAAGACTTATAGTGAATGCAAATGTACAAAAAGCTGGTAACAGTGAACAAAAAACGTTAATTGCTAAGGATGAACAAATACTCGACATAATTCTATTGTTTGCACGACACATTCCTATTTTAAGTTAATAGTCTAGTCTGTCAATTAATTTACAAAGTAAAGCAACTTCCCTCCTGGATTGAGAGAACTTATAGATTTTTAACATAAACTCACGATATGAATTATTTATTACAAGTATATTACAATACAAAAACTCTTTTTAGCTAGCTTTTTCATGTTAGGTGCATAACATAACATATTCAGTGGTGCAATAAAGTATATATTTTTACATAACGTAACAATTATTTTTTTTGCACACACGGGAAATACAAAATGCTACTTTTCTTTTCCAGCGCCATTCCTAAAGAAGTGCCACGCGTCGGACTCGAAATGCGCTAAAGAAGCGGCGCAAGCGGCCATCCCTATCTACACAGCGGGGTTGCCAGACCTCGGCGTGGCTCCCCTGGACCCTCTGAAAATTGACAAGCTGGACGCCAGCACCCAAGGCCTCAAGCTGACCCTCACCGACGTCACTGTCACCGGACTCAAAGGCTGCACTGTCAAGAAGTTACAGTGAGTTATAGTAACATAACAATAGCTCACGACTACGTATATTCCAATTGAAAATCGCGTTCAGCTTATCGACAACCGACAGAAAAACTTAACAAGTTGTCACCTTTCTAGTATTCATCATCAGCCCATTAACGTCCCCACTGCTGGGGCACGGGCCTTCCCTATGGATGGATAGGACGATCGGGCCTTAAACCATCACGCGGGTCCAGTGCGGATTGATGGTTATTAACGACTGCTAATGCAGCCGGGACCAACGGCTTAACGTGCCTTCCGAAGCACGGAGGAGCTCGAGATGAAAACTTTTTTTTTTGTATTATGTGATCCTTATTAATTATAATATTTATCGAAATCTTCTGATTGCTTGTGGATCTGCTCTCTCTCTATTAGAGAATTCATACATGACAAAAGGCCATGGAAAATATATATCTTTTTTTTTTTTCAAATTTCCTAGTTCAATTCTGGGGAGTTAAAAAGGCTACATCGAAGCAATTTATCTAAAAAATCAATATTGCTATTTGACATTTGTTTGCATTGCGCACTTACTTTTATGTGCGCAAATGTCAAATTGCAATATTGCTTTTTTAGATGAATTGCTTCAATGTGGCCTTTTTAACCCCCTGTTCAAGTTTCTCACGTATAATTTTCCTATCTTTTTCAACTGCTAGTGGCTTCGGCTTATAATTATGAGAAAGCTTACAGCACAGAAAAATATTCAAAATATGCACCAACGCCTTGGGTATTTTTACATAGCATAGCATCACGCCTGTATCCCAAAGGAGTTAGGCAGGGGTGTATAGTATATATACACCCGCTCTTCGCTAGCTATGTATGTTACATACTTGTTGTCAATGTGTGTTCTATGTATAATTTAGATCTTTCAAAATAGGCAATATAGATCTTTCAATATAGCTTCTACATCTATATACTGGATATATTATATATACATACTGGTACCACTATGGTGGTGGTTATTAGAAGTTTCTCGAAACTTTACATAACTCGTAGGAAAAATTATGCTTACGTAACCTATCAATAATGAGTCATAGAGATAATAATAACTGAATTAATTAGTTGCGGTTTGTTACGTCATAGTTATTGGAATTAGACACGCTAGGAAGTAACAAACAACCTTGTGCCATGAACTTGATTTTGTTAGAGATTACATAAACATTGATGACATTATGACCAATTTGTTTAATATTATAATGCTATTTGATTCTTTAAAAATAACTTCCGCAGAGCTCTCAAGGGTTCTTTTTCTTCCATCGTGTGGGTTGTGAGGTGGAATACCAACCTCATCAACCCTGGTGCCATGGTTATTATTGAGCAGCCAAAGGCCCCTGACATGGCTCATGTAACGACTACTTATTTATATCAAGGGTTCTAAAAACACCACATCGCAACAATTTCTCTAAATCCCAATAATGCAATTTGATATTTGCAAATGTCAAATAGTAAAATTACTTTTTTAGATGAATTGCTTCAATGCAGCCTTTTAACCCCCGAGATTTGTTAGCGCCGTACAGAAGGTGTAATGCTAATCTCGATGAGCAAGTGTGTCATCTTTGGAGGATCTAATAACACACACTCCTAAGCCCATGTGGTGCACCTAACTAGCTGACCATCTAAAACATAACACCGGAGGAGCCAAAGCTCAAAAAAGCTACTTAACCGCGCAAAGTCCCCGCCTTGAAACCACCCTTGATATCGAATAAAATAAACTATTATAAAGATAGATGGCAGGTGAAGCGAATTACTTTCCACTTAGTCCTACAGAGAATACCTACGTAGATGCCCTAGTATAATGTCTTGAATTTCAATAATTAATAATTAATATATAAGGTTATGATTATTATTCATTATTTAGTTACAAGACATTATAATAATATTCCAAAACAGTGATTATAAGGTTCAATATGCATAGGAATATTACTCGTAGATATAATAAAATAAACATGACTGCCTTAACTGATCAAAAAGTAAAATAAAATTGATTATAAACAAGTTTAACGCACCTGTATGATGCGTCAGTTTTCTTAGAAAATATTAAGTTTGTTTTGATCAAACTCAGTCTTTAATGAATTTATGTAGGTATATAATATACACATGAACTACCTATAGATAATATTTAGATAAACGTTCCCTTAATGCAGCAATCCAGCGAGTTCTTTGTTTAGATTACCGTAGTTTTTTTACTCAATCAGCTCGCGACAACAAATACTGCAGCAGGGTCTGCACGAGCACCGCGCCGAAAATATATCGAGGGTTTCGACCAATAAACGCAGCGAATGCTATCTATGTGGATACACGTCGTATGGCTATTGGCCGGATAAAATATTCGATAAAATCCGCGTCTCGCACAGTGCAGTTGCTGTATTTATATCCATCCCAATTTAATCCCTGCTCGGGTTTCAACCGCTGCATCCGACTTTGTGAGTTTGAATGTGCGTTTGGATCATAGATAATTGATATCACGATTTATAGCAATGGGCTCGTCCCCTATAACATGGGACTTAAATATAGCTGACGAGGAGTGGGTGTAAAGGTGTCATTCTATATTATGTAGGTATATACAATGTATACGTTTTTACAATAAGATTCTCATTGACATTCAGAATTTGCCTTTCAACTGCTTTAAGATAATAGTTAAACAAAAACTTTCCAAAAAAGGTTATTATAAAGTTAGTGATTATTGGAAGATATGAATGCATGGGATTAACTGTCTGAGAACTGATATTAGGCAGCTAAATTACTCAATTGTATATCAATATTTTATGTTTATTTTTATTTTTTTAAAGAACGTCTAGGGCCCTGTGCCGAGATTTTTCTCGCAGCTTCTTTTCCCCGGCTATACAGGTTGTGAGAAGCTGCAGTAGTTTTAGGCGGATGAGACGTTCGTTATGTAAAAATTGACGATTCAAAGTGTAACTATGTTACCTACTGAATAAAGATATTTTTGAATTTGAATTATAATAATTATGTAATTTTGAAAACATTTCCGTTACAGGCGCGATGCTGCGAAATGGAAGTTGTTCGTGAAGGTCCTCTGCGACATCAACCTCGAGGGTACATACGACATGGACGGGAACCTACTCGTCCTGCCAATCCAAGGAAACGGACCCGTGCATGTCAAACTACGTTAGTATTTCCAGGAAGAAAAAATATTAGTTCTAGTTATTGAAAGTAGTCTAAGCCTGTCTGTGAACAGGAGTCAAGTTTCTTAAAAACGCCACATCCTTTATTGACATTGCGCACTTACTTTCATATGCGCAAATGTCAAATTCCAATATTGCTTTTGTAGGTGAATTGCTTAAATGTTTTTTGACCATATAACAGATTGGACAGCATTCGAACATTTCAAACCCTTAGCTCTTGCAGACAGGACGAACGTATTCTCATGATAACCATACTCACTATTCAGACTTTTTCAATCTTTTCTCTGGACTTTTCCCTAAGCACAGCCAAAAACTAAATAAATATATCAATAAAGAACCGATATATCATTTTCTCACTTCCAGGCCAGATCCAGATCACGGCAGAAATTGACTTTGAAGAGAAAACCCAGAAAGACGGACAGGTTCACTGGCATGCCAAAGGCTTCAAACACTCGTACGAACTGAAAGAGAAGGCTGATGTCGTCTTCGAAAACCTCTTCAACGGAAACGAAGTATTAGGTACGTTGTTCATTTTATCATATTATAAATAGTCTTAGTCGTCCATCTGCGGGTCACTGGTAGTCACTGCGGTGCTGTGGCAAGCCGGCTTGCTTCTCAATCGGGGAGTGCAGTTCGAAACCCGGTACTAGACTTGCACCAGTGCAATTTTCACTAACACAGTTGAACATCCATCAGTTGCTTCTTGCAAAGCTAAACTAAAAGAGCATTATCTATCACACAATATCTAATATATATGTATTACGTGAGGAGCTCGGTGGCGCAGCGGTAAACGCGCTCGGTCTGCGATTGTTGAAGTTAAGCAACTTTCGCAAAGGCCGGTCATAGGATGGGTAGCCACAAAAAAAAAAACATCTCGAGCTCCTCCGTGCTTCGGAAGGCACGTTAAGCCGTTGGTCCCGGCTGCATCAGCAGTCGTTAATAACCATCATGATGGTTTAAGGCCCGATCTCCCTATCCATCCATAGGGAAGGCCCGTGCCCCAGCAGTGGGGACGTTAATGGGCTGATGATGATGATGTATTATGTATATTATTATAGTATAAGTTATTAATACATATATACACTTGTATTTATTTATATATTTGTATCTGTATATACGTCTATAACTGTTTTAATATGTTTTGTTACTGGCTGGAAGAGATCTCTTTCAGCCTTTTGTATCCTTTAACTTTTGTATCTATATTTTTTTTCATTAATTATGTAGTACTTAATATGTACAAAAAGAGTTCAAGATCCAGTATTCCAATACAATCATAAACGTAGGTCAATGCACTGCACGGCTCCGGCCATCTGAGGCAAATCTACAATAAGTGACAAAAAAAAAACAAAAAAGTATTGCAACGAAAAATGTGCTAAAGTAAAAACAAGTCGTACATAATCGCTGTATTTGGTCAGTTAAACAATCATACGAAGGTAGTCAAGTGCATATATATACACTCGAAATCACTGCCGTATTGTAGTTCCGGTTTGTGCATATTACAATTTGAAGGAAACTTAAATTATTTATTGAATTATCATATCCAAAGTCAACGTGACATCAATTTTATCTATAATCCTAAATAAAATAAATTCAAACTCATAAAGTCGAATTCAGTGGTAACTACTATTAAAGACAACGACTAGCTTAGAACAATTAGTGATTCTATTTCAATAAATATAACATTTTACATTAGATCTGTGAAACTACGGAGGCCAGTGTTGTGACTTTCATTAGCATAGTGATTGTATCAGTCGAGATTAGGTCAATAAATTATTTTCTATCGAGCACTACATACCTAAATAATATTACAAGTAATATTATTGTGTAATACTTACTTAGGTCGTTTGTATTATAACACTTCACTTCATTTCTCGTAAACGGTTTTTTACTGTCTGTGGTAGCTTGTAGTTAGCTTTTATTAAGATTTTGAATGCGGAAATTATGCTGTAAATTAAAATAAACAACATACATAATACATAAACAGCCTATATACGTCCCACTGCTGGGCACAGGCCTCCCCTCAATCAACCGGAGGGGGTATAGAGCATACTCCACCACGCTGCTCCACTGCGGGTTGGTGGAGGTGTTTTTACGACTTATAGCCGGGACCAACGGCTTAACGTGCCCTCCGAAGCACGGAATCATTTTTACTTTTTCAGACAATCAGGTTATTCAAGCCTGAAAAGTCCTTACCAAACAAAGGACAGTCTCACAAAGTGATTTCGACAATGTCCCCATCGGGAATCGAACCCGGACCTCCAGATCGTGAGCCTAACGCTCTAACCACTAGACCACGGAGGCTGTTAAAAAAAGAAATAAACAAATAAAATAATGATTTGTGTTTAGGTTAAGGTATTTAATGTATGCCTCAGTTATAGTTTTCTTATGCCTAAGATACTGGTAAGATTCATTTACCTCGTTTAGGCATCACAAACTACTACTCTTAGGAAGTTTCTTTTATATGTTTTGTTTTTTTTTATTATTATTTATATGTTCTTCCACCAGGTCGCGCAGCAAGGGAACTGATCGCCAGTAATGGCAACGACATCATCACAGAGGTCGGCCCGCCGGTCATCAAGAAAGTCATCACGAAACTCCGTGACAACATCAACTCTTTCTTCCGCAAAGTGCCCGTTGAAGACCTGGTCTTAGACTAAACTTTATGTTCCTAAATTTATTTATGAAATTTTAAAAAAACTGACTCAAAAAGGCGGTAACTTGCGGGCGAGAATATTTATTTATTCGATAATTAAAATTTCGAATCATCGATTGAATTTATTTAAGTACTCGAGTTAGTATTGTTAGTACATAACTTGACTTGATATCTTGCATTTTAATTTAACTTACCATTCACCTTATATGTAGGGGAAATACTTACGTAACTAGGAAAATGAGTGTGTCACAATATATTCAATTGAGGGACTTTCCAGGCTACGTTCTCCAAAAATAATATAGATGGCGTTGTCCAGATTTAACATGATAGTTTCCTATTTTCTCTTTACTTGGGTACATCATCATCACCAGCCCATTAACGTCCCCACTGCTGGGACACGGGCCTTCCCTATGGATGTATAGGGAGATCGGGCCTTAAACCACCACGCGGGACTTGAATACATAATTATTCAAAAATACAATGTAATATAAAAATAATGATTGATTGATATTTGGATCTCGTTATGTCTAGAATTATGTTGCTACCTATATTGGTTATCTTTATTTTGATGGGTGGAAGACGCAATTGTGCCTGGGTGTAATAAAAAAGGTCATCATTTATACCCAAAAACAAGGATAAAAGATGCATAATGTGTGTTATCCATGAAATTAGAAGGTTAATCGAAGGAAAATCTACAGCGCCATCTATATTGTTTTTAAGGAACTTAGCCTGGAAAGTACCTCATTCCCGCTTCACAGACTGGAATGCTCTCGGGACCGCTTCTGTGTATCGACTGTAAGATAGTGATAACAGAACACTGATTGTGATGGAATACAGACAAAATCCTATTGATATATTTTGTAAGACAAAATAAAGTGTTTTATCATATCTAGCCTATTCGATTCCACTGCTGGGCAAAGGCCTCCCCTTAGATTTTCCCCTTGAATTTCCGCGATCTCCAGCCAATCCCTCCGAGAAGCATTCAAGTGGTCATATCGTCTTTTACGCGGTCTGCCTCGACTTCTATGCCCGCCTTGAGGTGTCCAGTGGGTAACTCGTGCCCATCGCTCCCGATGCATCAGGAAAATAAAGTGTGTTTTTGTTTTTATTCATAATCGTAATCGTTCATTGCAAGTCACAGTTTAACATAGGTGGTATACAGGATACGGTAGGTAAATTATTATATTTAGTACAGTCATGAGCAATATAATGTACCCACTTTAGGACTCTGTCGCACTAACATATTTGACATTTAGTGAGACTTACAGTTCACTTTGTCAAAAAAGTTAATGTGACCTGGTACCACAGTGTATACATATTAATGCACGTGACCGTACATTGTGACGCTCTGCCAGCCCACAGCAACTTATGCATAACGTTTGTTAAGTGGTCAGTATTTACATTCATACAATAAGCTATAAACAATTATCTATTCAACAATTATTTATCATTTTTAATTCCATACTCAAAACCATGCTGCTTCTGTAAAAAGCCGGGCCTGTCAAATCTTCAGGTTAGATAAATTCTCCTACGACCGACTCGCCATTGGAGTATTCGTTGACAGGACGATACATATTTTATTCCATTTTCTCAGGAGAGTCTTTCGCCTATGGACCCTGTGAAAAACGGGATAATGCTATGGAGATGATGACTCAAAACCATGCTATGGCAAGGGCACTTCTATCACTTGGAATCTTAGACATTGGAAATACAAAAAACAATAATATAATTATTATAATTTATAAGGAAATAATTAAGGAATTAATAGCAGTCCATTTGTTTTGTAAACATTTTTTTTTAAACAAACGGATACGAGACGTAATTCTTCCGTATGTACAGCATTTTTTTACACCATAAATCATAATTTTAAGTTTTTTTCTATAAGCAATCTATACTTATAATAAATCTGTAGAGAGGTCAATTCTGTACATTAAATATTTTTTCAAAATAACTATCAGGGGGTGATAAGTGATCGATACTGATGCCAAAATCTATACTTATAATAAATCTGTAGAGAGGTCAATTCTGTACATTAAATATTTTTTCAAAATAACTATCAGGGGGTGATAAGTGATCGATACTGATGCCAAAAATGCAATCAGTAAAATTTTTGTCTGTCTGTCTGTCTGTCTGTCTGTCTGTCTGTCTGTCTGTCTGTATGTTCCTTATAGAAACAAAAACTACTGGACGGATTTTAATGAAACTTGGTACAATTATTCTTCACACTCCTGGACAGGTCATAGTATACTTTTCATCACGCTACAATCAATAGGAGCAGAGTAGTGAAGGGAAATCCTTTTGTATGAAAAATCTAAACCACTCAAGTTAGACGTTTGAAATTTAGCATGCAGGTACCTTAGATACCGTAGAGGTGCACTAAGAAAGGAATTCCCGAAATTCCTACGGGAACGGGAATTAGCGGGAAAATCCTTTTGTATGAAAAATCTAAACCACTCAAGTTAGACTTTTGAAATTTGGCATGCAGGTACCTTAGATAACGTAGAGGTGCACTAAGAAAGGAATTCCCGAAATTCCCACGGGAACGGGAATTAGCGGAAAAATATTTTTGTATGAAAAATCTAAACCATTCAAGTTAGATGTTTGAAATTTGTCATGCAGGTACCTTAGATACCGTAGAGGTGTACTAAGAAAGGAATTCCCGAAATTCCCACGGGAACGGGAATTAGCGGGAAAATCCTTTTGTATGAAAAATCTAAACCACTCAAGTTAGACGTTTGAAATTTGGCATGCAGGTACCATAGGTACCGTAGAGGTGCACTAAGAAAGGAATTCCCAAAATTCTCACGGGAACGGGAATTAGCGGGAAATACCTTTTGTATGAAAAATCTAAACCATTCAAGTAAGATGTTTAAAATTTGGCACGCAGGTACCTTAGATACCGTAGAGGTGCACTAAGAAAGGAATTCCCAAAATTCTCACGGGAACGGGAATTAGCGGGAAATACCTTTTGTATGAAAAATCTAAACCATTCAAGTAAGATGTTTAAAATTTGGCACGCAGGTACCTTAGATACCGTAGAGGTGTACTAAGAAAGGAATTCCCGAAATTCCCACGGGAACGGGAATTAGCGGGAAAATCCTTTTGTATGAAAAATCTAAACCGCTTAAGTTAGACGCTTGAAATTTGGCATGCAGGTACCTTAGTTAACTTAAACCTTAGTTGCAACAGGATATTGCAAAATTCCCACGGAAACGGGAGTTAGCGGGAAAAAAACATTTGTATGAAAAAATCGAAACCGCGTAAGATAGATGTTTTCAATTCTATTCAATTAAATTATTTATTGCATTCCATGTAGTACAATGGGGTGTTACATAGGCATAGGAACTAAAACATGGACCCTGTAGGGCACAGCAACGTTGAAGGGAAGAGAGGAAGTGTGTATTAAAATTAAAACTCAATGAACAATCAATTAAAAAAAATCAATTCAATCAATTGATTCAATCTAGCATGCATGCATACCTTAGTAAATATAAAGTTTATTTTTGGCTGTATTTTGAAAAATGGGAGTTATTGGGAAAAAAATTGTATGAAAAAATCTAAACTGCATAAGTTAGATGCTTGAAATTTGATATGCACTCCCACACACACAAAGATCTCTCTCTTATATAACACGCCACGCGGACGAAGTCGCGGGCAAAAGCTAGTAAATAATAAATTCACATAATTAAATCCACCACAGGCTTCGTCAAAAAGGAACTAAAAACAAGAATAAACCATAAATCCACAAAAGTTTCGTTTCTATAAGTATATTTATTATTTATATGTTATACCAGAAAAATCTGGTTTTTTTACTTGGCTTTCTTAATAGACCATATTAATACCCACGGCCTTAAAGTTTGTATTTATTCGTAGCCTTAAAGCTAAGTATCACACTAATTCAACAATCAAGCCATTTAAATAAATGAATAATTATAAAACCAGTAAAAAACATATTTGGATTATATTATTTTTGATGGTTACTAAGACAATGTTTTTTTTATGTATTTTTTTTCTTAAAAATATAATAAGTTAGTAACGACTGTACTATTTAATGCATCATTATTAAAACCAAAGTTTTCTAAAAATAGTCAATTTGCTACTCTATACCCACACTTTGGAACAAAGACTGATTAGTTATCCAATTTGATACCAACATCTCAGCTCGCAAACAAAAGCATCTTACGAAAGCAGTAGGTACATAGAGCGAAGGTTGGTGATAGGGCTGACAGAGGAAGACCTAGAAGGACGTACATTGACCAAATTGGAGATGTCCTTAGAAAAGGTTCAGTACCATCTACTCTGAACCGGCGTGCGAGTAAAAATCGATTGAATAATGAGGAGGAGGCAAGAGAAGTGTGTCAAGATCGAACCAAATGGAATTCCATAGTCTCTGCTTACCCCGGTGGGAAATAAGCGTGAGTTCATGTATGTATGGGTATTTCAGCTCGCAGTGGTGTTTTGTACGGCCAAGTAGTTAATGCCATCTGCGGCAAACCTACAATAAGTCACGTCAAAAAAAAATCGCAGCGGTCCCCGACGCGGCAATAAATCAATATTCTGGTAACTATCTCTCTCTTTATTTAAGAGCTACGCTCTTGTCGGTGGAGTAATCGCCTCCATTTTCATTACTCCATAGATAGGGCGTGTAGAACGGCTGGCAACCCGGCGAACAAGCTGGCTGGTAAGCATAAGTAGACGATTATTATTTTTCGCTTTTTAAAGCACGTTTTTTGTGTTAGGGTTTTTTTTACATACCTACTGAAAGCACAGAACACACAAAGAGGAGTAGTATTGCAGCGCCTGTTTTTTTTACTTATCATAGGCTTGCCGCAAATGGCATTAACTACTTGACCGGACAAATGGGAAACGCTGAGGGCTCTCCCCCGGTACAAAATTTAAGACAACAGACCTGAGGGTGCCCTGTTGAGCGTGAACCTCGGCTCAGGGCGTCGTCTGAGAGGAAAAGTATTTGAATAAATTAATCGACTCTAGTGGGTCGATAGCGATAAGTGCTGAGGGAAAACGTCGACCACGCCGGCGGGGTCGGTATTGGGGTTCATGTAATCCTGCACACCTCGTTTACTGCGATTTTCCTCTATTAAATATCTATTGGCGTTAAAAGTTACAACGTACGATAACAATCCACGGAATTTGCCTTAAAACCTACTTAAATATTTTCTAAAATCTGACTAATATGTAAATGAATATGACAAAGAGTTTAACTATGTGACCTTACAGTATTTTAGCTGTAAATTAAGCAAATCAATCATGTCTAAACTATATATTTAGCTCACTCAAAACAATACAGTGTCGCTGAATAACATTAAATGGCTATTGCACTATGTGCCAGTCTGGGTTCTATATACAGGGTGTTAGTCACATCGTAACGAAAACTTAGAGGGATGATTCAGCTGATTATTCTGAGTTCATATGAAGTGGAATTTTCCACCGCAAAAGTATACAACTGAAAATTTTAAAATACTAAAATTTTCATTACTTTTTCGACAGGAAATTCCACTTGATATCAACTCAGAATCATGATCTGAATAATCCCCTTCAGTATTCGTTACGGTGTTACTAACTCCCATGCGTACTGTATGGCTACCTGTATGTACTTGTGTGGGGTGTAAGTGCCATCGTAATAAATTCTGAGAGGGATGATTCAGCAGCATTCAGATTTGTTTACAAATATACAGGACGTTAACGACATCATAACGAATACTGAGGTGGATGATTCAGATCATGATTCTGAGTTAATATCAAGTGGAATTTTCCATCGCAAAATTATAGAATTATAAATAATAATTTATAAAATATTATTAATTTTGCGACGGAAAGTCCCACTTGATATTAACTCAGAATCATGATCTGAATCATCCACCTCAGTATTCGTTATGATGTCGTTAACGTCCTGTATATTTGTAAACAAAGAAATCGTAAAACTGTATGGAAATGTCACCGAACTTAAAATTAGTTAGAAAACTTAGTGGGACGTGGGTAACTTAAGTTCATCACGCGATGAATGTATCTACCTCTGACTACGCCAATCGGTATTGTAGGGAAGCCGCTGGATGCGGGCAGCGCAGGACCGATCGTCGTGGAGATCCTTGGGGGTGGGCTATGCCCAGCAGTGGGCGTCATACGGTTGATGATGATGAGTAAATAAATGAATAAACCGGGCGTGTGGCTACAGGAATCGGGGCCAATAACTACTCATGTGTATGTTTGTCTACGCTATGTAAAGGGTTAATGGCCTCCGTGGTCTAGTGGTTGAGCGTTGTGCTCGCGATCCGGAGGTCCCGGGTTCGAATCTCGGTGGGGCAAAACACAAAAATCTCTTTGTGATCCCTAGTTTGTCTAATCTCTCATTAATAATTCATTAATCGGGTACATCATTACTCCAAAATACAATGTAATAGCAGAAGCATATAAAAAATAATCACATTTTGTGTAGAATTATTATTTTGCTACCTATATTGTTTCTGTTTATTTTGACCAGAATAATAATGGACGGTAGATGTAATTGTACCTGAGTGGAGTAAAATGGGGGCATAAATAATGACATTTATACCCAAAAACAAAGACAAAAGATGCATATTATGTCTGTTATCCATGAAATTAGAAGGTTAAACGAAGGAAAATCTGCACGGCACCATATATTTTGTTTTTGAGCAAAAGTATACAATTGAAATTAATTTTAAAAATACTAAAATTTTCATTACGTTCCAACAGGATATTCCACTTGATATCAACTCAGAATCATGATCTGAATAATCCCCTTCAGTATTCGTTACGGTGTTACTAACTCCCATGCGTACTGTATGGCTACCTGTATGTACTTGTGTGGGGTGTAAGTGACATCGTAACAACCTGAAGTCCCTCATTATACGGCCACCATAGTAACGTTTCAAATTCAATTCAAAATTCAAATTCAAAAATATCTTTATTCAGTAGGTAACATAGTTACACTTTGAATCGTCATTTTTTACATAACGAACGTCTCATCCGCCTAAAACTACTGCAGCTTCTCACAACCTGTATAGCCGGGGAAAAGAAGCTGCAAGAAAAACCTCGGCACAGGGCCCTAGACGTTCTTTAAAAAAATAAATGAATATAAAATACTGTTATACAATTAAATAATTTAGCTGCCTAATATCAGTTCTCAGATAGTTAATCCCATTCATTCATAAGTCACGAGTACTAATATGTACGTATATACTTTGAAACCATGTCACATTAACTTTTTTGACTCCAGGGTTGATGAGGTTGGTATTACGCACAATCCACACGATAGAAGAAGAGTGGTAGAATACTTAGTATACGTAATATAATAACAACACATAAATATAAACTTGCGTTGGCCTTAAAAGGGTCACCTATCCAATAAATGGTGCTTCTGAGGTTTAACCTTGTTACTGATTGGTTGCTACGGGTAACCGATTTTGGCTACAGGTTGCTCGAGTTTTTATGTAATACATATTCAAAGTCAAGGTTGTGGGAAGTCATTTGGTTAAAAACTTAAAACTAACTTATTCGCACTCGTAATAAAACAGGATCGACTGAGAGTAATACAAATTTTAAAGAACGTCTAGGGCCCTGCGCCGAGGTTTTTCTTGCAGCTTCTTTTCCCCGTCTATACAGGTTGTGAGAAGCTGCAGTAGTTTGAGGCGGATTAGACGTTCGTTATGTAAAAATTGACGATTCAAAGTGTAACTATGTTACCTACTGAATAAAGATATTTTTGAATTTGAATTTGAAAAGATAAAACCAGAGTACAAGAAAGAAGATTTTACAACGGGCATATTCCCACTTTGGGAAATTTACCTCGTCGCAAATTATTAATAAATATTAAAAGTTTTGTCTAGTTTGTGTTTTGTTTCATAAATATACAGTCAAATTAATCTACAGGAATTTGTTTTTAATATTTTTATCCCCACTGTCCCACTGCTGGGCACAGGCCTCCCTTCAATCAACCGGAGGGGGTATGGAGCATACTCCACCACGCTGCTCCAATGCGGGTTGGTGGAGGTGTTTTTACGGCTAATAGCCGGGACCAACGGACCCTCCGAAGCACGGAATCATCTTGCTTTTTCGGACAATCAGGTGATTCAAGCCTGAAAAGTCCTTACCAAACAAAGGACAGTCTCACAAAGTGATTTCGACAATGTTCCCATCGGAAATCGAACCCGGACCTCCAGATTGTGAGCCTTACGCTCTAACCACTAGACCACGGAGGCTGTTAAATTCTTTTACTAAAATAAATTAATATCTCTCGCAGTGGGATATTTCATTGATAACTATTTTACTTGGGAAGTCTAATAAAACGTATAACTTTTCAACTCATCGATTTATTACACAGAATGGTTTCAACTTTTGTTTACAATTTCACGAACTTTGACCCTTAGCTGATCAGTTTGCTTGACCCCCTGGAGAAATGAAAACTGGATAGAGTTTGCGTTTGACAATTTATTTCACTCGATTGATATGAAAAATTCAACATATAGGATGGAAGAAACTTATTGAACACAACACATAACATACCGTAAACTCAGACTGTAATCCAATTGGGGTAGTCAGAGGTACATCCATCGCAAGATGAATTAATCAAATCAAATCAAATATGCTTTATTGCACACAACATACAAAACAAATTCACACAGATGAAGATAGATACAGTACAATCTGGCGGCCTTATTGCTAAGCAGCAATTTCTTCCAGGCAACCAGTAATTAAATACACACACCTCACCGAGTTTTCTGTTAGACCAACGTATTAGGTGGTAGTGGTGGTTTATTATTTGTTATCGGAATGGTCGGCTACAACAGCCTTGAAGCTAGAAGAAGGGTAGCACTAGTAACGTACGTTTTCAAAGTGTTCCGTGGCTGGATAAGCAACCCATCGATCTTGGAGTCAATTGGTCTTCTGGTTCCAAATACGCGGTTGCGACGCGAACCGCGAAACCAAACTTTCGTGGTCCCGACATGTCGAACAAACGTCCTTCGACATGCTCCGATACCTACTGCATTGCGTTTGCTTAACGAGCTCTCAAAAATAATTGACGTCTTTAATTGTTCTTTGGTCAAATTCTCAGAAACAGCATTAGAATTTGTAACGTCTGATAATGATGTATGTAATTGACAGGCTTAATTTATTAATTATTTGTATTTTTATTAATGGTTAATTTTGTTTCTGCGGACATGTGTAATTTATTGATGTTAATGATTTTTATCTTGATTTTTATTTTTGATTTTTATTTTAAATTTTAAATTTTTATTTGATGAACATGTTAGCTAGGTAAGTGTTAATTATTTTATATTATTTTAACTTTTCCTTTAAATTTGAAGTTAATAGCTATGAATGTTATTTTTAATCTTAACTTGACATAAGTTAGTTTTATTTTATTTTTTGTTTATTGACATTTAAATGTTATTGTATTGGGAGTTATGCCTGTAATAATAATATTTTGGTCTGTGTAAATAAATAAATAAATAAATAAATTATAGAAGGATGTAAACAAGCACCATAAAACACAAAAACAACAATCAATAAACAAAGCAGCAGAAAAAAGAAAGATAACAAAACAAATCGAACGTTTTCGTTTGAAATCGAAATATGAAATTAATGTAAAAGGATACATACGCCATGTAAATTTTGACAATATCCCGACAAGATAAGAACGTGTTTTATATAAATAAATAAATAAATATTGTTTGTTTGCTCCCGAGCATAGATCACGATGAAAACCACGTAATTTGATTTTACAAAAAGGCGCTTGTGATTTTTGTAATAGGGATGTGATTTTTGTTAACAAAACCTCGCAATAAATACGCTAGTTTCAATCCATGTAAAAATTAATGGTCTCAATTTTTTACCCAGAATGAATTTAATCGATTTTTTTTTTGTTCTTTTTTCTTATTTCTTTTTATTTTGGTGCAATAAAGTGTATTTGTATTTGAAGGAACTCGAGGTTCTGCTGAAGAAGAGAAGTTTTTTTAAAAAAAAACGCTTTATTGTTTCCCTCTATAAGGCGACGCTATGGAAATTAATCAATTCAAAATTAATGTTTATTGCTTCCAGGTCATTGAATTCTTTGCAAGATGTCGTTGAAGAACGTGCTATGAGTAATTAACAGGTTCCAAAGTTAAAAGTTTGTTTCACTCGACGATGCACACTTTTGTAACGTGACTTGAAAACCAATTACGTTTTAAATATGAAAAGTATTGGGAAGGAATAAACAGAAGCATTAACGGCCGCCGTGGTCCAGTGGTTGAGCGTTACGCTTACGATCCAGAGGTCCCGGGTTCGAATCCCGGTGGGGAAATATCACAAAAATTACTTTGTGAATAGTTTGGTTAGAACATTACAGGCTGATCAACTGATTGTCCGAAAGTAAGATGATCCGTCCGAGCTTCGGAAGGCACGTTAAGCCGTTAGTCCCGGTTACCACTTACTGATGTAAGTAAGTAATCGTTACATGAGTCATGTCAGAGGCCTTTGGCGGCTCAATAGTAACAGTGACACCAGGGTTAATGAGATTGGTAATCCACCACACAACCCACACGAGAGAAGAAGAAGAATACTTTAATAAAATAAGAAGTCCGCCCGCGGCAGTTTTTTCCATTCCTTGAGGGGTGATTTCCGAGATGAAAACTATCCTGTGTTCTTCTCTGAGTCTCATACTACCTCCTTACCAAATTTAATTAAAATTGGTTCAGCGGTTTAAGCAAGGCAGACGTACATAGTTACTTTCGCATTTTTAACATTAGCATGGAGAGTTGCGAAAGATGTTGCTTATCTTTGTCATAATATTATATTAATAAAAAGCCAATGACATAAGGGAATATCTTTGTATCTCTTCCGCGGATCATATGCGTCAAGAGTTTATAGATACGATTTTCATGACACATGATTCTTTTCAGGTTATTGACACGCCAAAACCTGATGACCTAATAAAACATCTTCACTTCATCAGACCACTTGAAGACTATACGGTTAAAACTGTCCAGAATTCTCGTCAAGGCAAGGCCCCGTTTCCACTTCAGATCAAGTGCGTTTCCATTGAATCGTAGCGGAGAGGTACGCATGCGCAAGCGATTAACCGCAGCGTGCGATAAAGTGAGAGAATAGAGGCTCTCTCCCTCACGATGGTTAGTTGGTTGTGATGACGTTCCGAAGGTCAACATAGAAGATCCGTTCTGAACATACGTTCTAAAAGTAGTCTAAAATCATAACTGTTTGTATATATTCATATGCAAGCTCGTGTATCGGATATGAACCCGCAAAAACTAAATGACCTCGGAGATAAATCGGCAATATGTTCGAAAAAAGAACATATACAGGGTGTTAGTGACGTAACGAAAACTTTGAGAGAGGATTCAGGCCATGATTCTGAGTTGATATCATGTGGAATTTTCCTTCGCAAAAGTATGTAACTGAAATTAATTAAAGAAAACACTAATATTTTCATGAATTTTCCGACAGGAAATTATACGTATACTTGGTATCAACTCAGAATCATGGTCTGAATCATCCCCCTCGGTATTCGTTACGGTGTCACTAACACCCATACCTACTAGTATGGCTACAGTATGTACTTGTACGGAGTGTAAGTGACATCGTAACGAATGCTGAGAGGGATGATTCAACCCATTATTGGCCATCGCAAAAGTAAAGAATTAAAAATAATTTAAAAATACTAAAAAAAACATGAATTTTTCGCCGAAAAATGCCACTTGATATTAACTCAGAATCATAGTCTGCTGAATCATTCCCCTCAGTATTCATTACGATGTCACTGACATCCTGTATATTATTATGGATGGAACGAAAACTACTAACAGTATCAGCCTAAATTCTGTTGCCAAGGTAACGAGGTAACTGATATAACCGGCTTTAGCTTTTTTGGTACTATTATAAAACTATCAAATGGCCGAATTTTTTATCGGTAGCAATATTTATAATTAGCCTAGAACTACAAATAGAACGGATAATTCAAATTGCGTATTTATTTTTGTCACTAAGATACGTTTCACCATACTATTCATCTGTAATAATTCATCTATATAATAGTTTACACGACGACATAAACAAAACACAATTTTAATAACAAGAAGCGACACAAAAATTACAAAAAATAAATATTTAAAAATCAATTATTATCAAAAAAAAAGAAATAAATATAATTATTATTATACATTTCTTCCAGTAGCTAAGCCTGGTAGTTCGAGAGCCCTTAACCCTCCCCATTTGCCCGGCTAAGTTCATATGATAGGTATGAACATATCTACAATTAGTCGCATCAAAAAAATTACAATATTAGGTTGATGAAACGACTAAAATGTTTTGCATTGCGTCGCCGTCCTTTGTTTCAGATAGAAAAATAAAAATATATCCGATTAGGACTTCAACTAATAAAATAAAACAAAAACATAAATGAAGGATGAGGAATGAAATAATTATGGTTGTACACTATTCAGTGTAACAATAAATCGCATAAAAAATTAAGTGGTATATACATAAATTGATCGCAATATTAACACTAGCACGAGCACTTGTCCTTCACATCCAAACCAAAACCAAAAAATGTATCAACTGGTTAAACATGTTTGGCTCTAAAAATTAAAAATAGTAATTGAAATAAAAAAACGGTAAAAAACTATGCAAAATAATTTTCTATACGAGCAACCTTCATAGCAGCGCGAAATTAAATATATTCTTAATATTAATAAAAAAAACGCGTGTCCAAAACTTTTTTTTTGTTGGTTTTTCGCAAAAACTACGTAAGTACCTTCTTGTTAGTGGGTAACAAAAATTTTACCCTAAAAACTTGTTCGGTGGCTACATACACAGATAAAGAGTAGGTATAAATAAGCAATGTACCCGTACCTTAAAAACTGAGACTTTTGATGGGTTTCGTATATTTGAGTTTCGTCAGTCGTCGCGAATAGCTGTCTTTTAAATTAATATTTATTTTAATTTAGAATTATTTAAAAATATTAGTATTTAAAATGTGTTCGAAATTGTTAATAGCTGTATGCCTATTGGCGTACATTAGTGTTGCCACCGCTGCCTCAGGTATTTTTTTTGTGTTTTAGTTGAATCTAGAGATTGAAAAGTAACTTAAATTAATAAATTAGTCAGGGGCGGGCTTTTTGACGAGTGCAGTTAATAGCATTATTTTTGTAAATTATTTATGTCATTTCGTATTACTTGTCTGTCACATATATAAAAATCATTAAAACTTAAATTTATATTGGACAAATATTAATAAATCCCGTTTTCAGAGGGCCCTGAAAGTTTTGTCATTCTCTGTTTTTTTATAGAACATTATGAATAAATAAATAAAAAATGTATTTAATATTTTAAAACAATTAAATTCGACCGTATTGATACAATTAACCAAAAAAACAATAAATAAATTAAAATACAATAAAAAATGGCAATGGGCTCGCCCCTCATAACATGGGACTTAAACAAAGCTGGCGAGGAGTGGGTGTACGGTCACGAGTACTAATATGTATACAATTTGATACCATGTCATATTAACTTTTTTGACAAATGAAACCGTAAGTCTCATTAAATGTCAAATATCATAATGCGACAGGGTTCTAAAGTGGGTACATGTTATTGCTCATGTCATGACTATACTACGCACCTCCGTAATGCTATGTAACATCATAAATTATACACTTCTCATCAAAAAAATCGAAACACTTCCGTTTTCATTGTTTCTGTCCGAATTTAACACAAAAAAGAATTCATACGATGAAAAAAAATACATAAATGTATAGCTGGCAGTTTGGCCATTACAGTAATAAGCGAAAATTCTAAATTCAAAATTAGAATTTCATTTGTTTATCTTATAAACGAAATGAATCACTGTTTTGAGACAAATGTGTGTTTAGGGTTGGAGTACATTTAGCGTTTAAAAACTAAAAATTGGCGCCTATCCTTAAACTTTTTGTTTTTTATTTCAATACTGTGACTTTGGGACGTCTGAAAAAAGGTTTTTTTTCTAAAACGTATGGATACTTCGCCCACAGAAGCCGCCCAAGTTGTGGCATTGCTGGATTCTGGCCTTAGTCAGCGTGTTGTGGCTGCAAGACTGCATCTAAGCCTGTCATCTGTTCATAGAGTCTATAAACGTTATCGGGAGACTGGTTTGTTCACGCGCCGTTCAGGATCTGGCAGGAATCGGGTCACTTCTGAGCGAGATGATCGATTTATTGTAACAACTTCTTTAAGAAATCGACGCCTTAACGCTTTTCAACTGCAGCAGCGGCTTCGTGTTGTACGAAGGGTGGCTGTAAGTGACTCTACAATTAGAAGAAGGTTGAAGGATCGTGGACTGGTACCGCATAAGCCAGCAAATGGGCCGAAATTAACTGCAGACCATCGAAGAGCCCTCCTTAACTTTGCACGTGAGCACCTAAATTGGTCATACCTACAGTGGAGCAAAGTTCTCTTTTCTGATGAGTGTAAAATTATGCTGTATGGTAACGACGGAAGGAACAAGGTCTACAGAAGAGACGGAGAACGCTATGCACAATGCTGCATTGAAGAAAAGGTCAGCTATAGTGGCGGTTCGTGGACGATTTGGGGAGGAATCAGCGCCGACGGTAAGACAGAGCTTGCTTTCGTGTCTGGGCCACGTCTGCCTGCACTAAACTGTCATCGGTACGTCGAAGAGTGTCTCGAGCCTCATGTGATGCCCTATGCACATTTTATTGGCAACGGCTTCATATTCATGCACGACAATGCTAGGGCTCACACCGTGGGCGTCGTACGAGATTATCTTAACGAAGTCGATATCTCTATTATGGAATGGCCAGCAAGAAGCCCGGACATGAATCCCATTGAACATCTGTGGGATGAATTAAAGAGACGAATTCGAGCAAGAGATCCTGCCCCAGAAACACTTAGCCAGCTGCAAGATGCAATCCAAGAGGAATGGGACAATATACCACAGCATGTGATCGTGACTCTCATCCGATCGATGAAGAACCGTATGGAAGCAGTAATTAGAGCTCGGGGAGGGAATACAAGTTATTAAATAAACGTTTTTTAGCTTTTTTTTTTCATTTACGTGTGTTGTTTTATCCATTTCCTTTATACTCCATACGGAATAAAAATGACTCATTTAACAAAATACGAAACCTATGAAATATTCATTTAAATTTAGAACATTAACATTAAGATTTGATAAGCTCATATTACTCACTATTAAACGACATTTAACATTTATTCCTAAATGTACACATTTTTCTGATAATCCTGACAAAACGTAAACTTGCAAGGTGTTTCGATTTTTTTGATGAGAAGTGTATATTACTATTCACAGCCTCATTTATAAAAAAATGCAAATGGGAGGATTCAACTTGCATCAAAGAATCGACGCAAGCGGCTATTCCTGTCTTCGCTGCCGGCATCCCAGAACTCGGAATAGAGAAGTTGGATCCTCTGCACTATGACAAGCTGAATGCCAGCTCCGAGACCTTAATTCTGCTGCTTGAAGACATAGTCATCACTGGAGTCAAGGATTGTCAAGCCAAGAAGATCCAGTGAGTAATTTAGTAGTAATTTTCCTTCCTTAAAAACCTTAACCAATTTATTTGATGAGATCGTGTCGCGTATTTTTTTCTGCCTCCTTTTCGTCCTCTTAAGGGTGGTTTCTAGATATATTTTGTCCTCCTCTGGGTCTGAAATTATCTCGATACCTCATCACAATCGCTTCAGCAGTTTAGGCGATAAAGTTACATAGAGTTTATATGAAGCAGTGGGAAGAAAGTAACAATCGAATAATGAAAATCAATTATTTTGTACTATTCACCGTGCTTATTTTATGCAACTCAGATCGTTGTAGTCAAATGAGATTTAGTTAAAATGGAAATACCTACCATTAGTAACTCGACGTAATTCTTAAAATGATTTCCCAAACGTTCCAAATAGAAATTAAGTCCCAGAACTTGAAGCTATTCGGAGGATTTGTCTAACTCAGACTTAGCTGAAGCGGTTAGAACAAAACAACCTTATTTATCTAACGAACATTCGAGTCTCAAAACATTGGCGGATTATAAGTACTACTATTGTAACCGAAATTGTGCGAATGAGATCAAAATCTAGGCTTAGCTGCAGATGCTATTTGCAAAAATGTAAAAAAAGTTATCATAAAAGAAGGTCTTGATATTTTTTAAGCTCTTTTAGTTCTTATCAGTTTCATATTTATCTTATTTTTATTATCTCTTACTTCCCCAATTAGTATGTTGTGTTATGTTGTTATGGTTTATAAGACACGACGTTCGCCTTTCTCTTTCATTTGTTCCACGCAAGCCTTCTTGGTGTTTCCCTTCCTCTCTTTCATTCCATCTTTCCTTCTATGATGTTTAATTTTCATACCTGCCGAAAAAGAAAGAAACGGATGATTGGCAGCTGTTATTTTAAAAAGAATAAGTGAATAATTAACAACCCGGGAGAATCAACATATCTCACTGGTATGCAAATGGTTTTACGTGCGCTGTCAACTTAATTCTGACGGGATACTGGCCAATGAAATTTTTTTAGAGAGTTGTTTTAGTTTTCCACACCAGACAATGCAAAATTTCTGTAGACCAATTTCGTTATCATTTTGTTTAGGATTTATTTTTTTTGAGAATGTAATTAAGATCCGTCTTGATCGGTATTTTGAGTCCAAGGGTATTATGCCAAATATTCAATATGGCTTCAGGCGAGGAGCAATATTGTGCAGACAGCTTAGTCTCTCTTGTGTCAGGCCTGAAATGTGCAAAAAGAAGTAAGTGTTGCTTGTACCTTTCTTGATGTACAAGGTGCATTTGATAATGTGCGACCTGGTATTCTGGTTAAGATTATGTCTGAACTATGTATATGTCACACACATGGGGTACTATGTCAGTGGATTTATAAATTTCTAGTGGATAGTAGATATATCTAACACAATAATGTATAAATTTTTTGCCTGTCAATTACCCGTCACTTTTCTTTTCGGCGGACAAGAAAAGGACAGGTATAACTTAAAATGAAATAAGATGGTATCTTATTTATTATTTTGGCGAGAACTATAAGATATGCCTGAGTAGACAACCAGCTGCATGCATCTAGGAACTAGGTACTTACATGTTTTATTCGCCCTCAGTACAGTGGAAGCCCATTATGTTTTTTCTCAGTCCCATTTAAATTCTTCTTTTTTTCAGACGCGACGTTCCGAAAGAGAAGCTGATAGTGAAAGCTCTGTGTACCGTGGATCTAAATGGCCAGTACGAGATGAATGGTAGACTGCTGTTCTTACCCATCCAGGGCAAAGGCAAAGTGCACGCCGTACTTAGTAAGTAACTTTGTCCGGCCAAGTAGTTAATGCCATTTGCGGAAAATCTATATAATAAGTCACGTCATAAAAAATCTCGTGTGGTTTCTAAAATCAACGATCGCCTTCATTAACCATTAACTTGTAACAAAATTAGGGATCACGAAGTAATTTTTGTGCCCGCCGGGATTCGAACCCAGGACCTCCGGATCGTGAGCTCGACTCTCAAGCACTGGACCGACGAGGCCACCGAATTTATAAAAATCCACAAATATTTAAACATCCTCAATATGATAGATAATTTATTTTTGACAGCATTATTAAGTATATTTACTTCAAACTTAACAACCTCTCAAAAGCACTGGAAACGAATGCCTAGGACTCGATATGATATCAAGTGTCCGCAACAAGTCTCCTTATAGAATTGATTAGTTGTGATTCTGCCTACCTCTTTGGAGCGAAGAGTTTTATGTAGGTATACCTGTATTTTCATCGTGAAATTCGAAAATTAAATTACTAAAATTAAGGCTGTATGGTCTTCAGATCTCTGCCTGCCTTATATTAGGCGAATTTAAACAACATACAGTATGTACATTGTAAGTGACATTATAACAAAAACTTTGAGGGATGATTCAGGCCATGATTCCGAGTTGATATTAAATGAATAGTGAATAGAAAATAATTAACAAATACACAAAATTTTCATGAATTTTCCGACAGGAAAATCCACTTGATATCAACTCAGAATCATGGTCTGAATCATCCCCTTTGGAATTCGTTACGCTGTCACTAACATCTTGTAAGTAAATAGACACAATGTTGTATTATACACGTGTGTAAATGTAAATAAAAATGCATTTTAAACCCAGGTTCATCATATCCAGCTTACGACATCGTATCAACAGTAGCTGCAAGTTGTCTTTGATTACTTGTGGCTCTGCCCACCCCATTAGGGATTACGGGCGTGAGTTTATGTATGTATGTATGTTTAAACCCACATCTACATAATATGCCGATTTATTTCCATTTTTCTTAAGTATATCAAAACTAAGTACAATAAAAAGTATTCAAATAGGTGATAATTTATTCGTTTACATTGACCTTTAAAATATGATATCGTCACTGGAAAGGCAAAATTACGTAAGCGCCAAAATAGGTATTTTGGGTTTTTTATATATTCGGAATCAGCGTTTCATTCTGCGTCGATCTGTCTGGGTAGCAATGCGATACGAGCACTTTTTTGGCGCTTACGTAAATTTGAAAATAGTTGACTTTTTTCAATTCCAGTTTCTTAAACGACAAGATTTTGGTGTTTTTTTCGTGACTGGTGTATAAGTAATATTGTGGTCCTATATAATAACTACATATTAACTTTAAGTAAATTTGGCATTCTATAGTTTGAAAAGTATCATTTTATTAGTAATTTTGGACTACTGAAAATAAAAAATAGACTATGTATAAGTCATTTTTATTTACAGCTTTTAAAATAAGTAAGGCGTATAAGAAAAAAATGTCTTAGCATGTTTATGCAGTGAATGGCGAATAAGTAATTTTGACTTACAGTATTTAGAATAAGTAAGGCGTGTACGTAAATTTGCCTTCGCATTTTTATGCTGGTATTAAGCAAGTTTGTGGGCTAGCAGTAAGTTTCCCAGGAAGTTATTTTTTAACAATAGATCTAAAAGTAAAACTATTTTAGAATTGATTTTATAATTTATTAGCGACCCGGCTTCGCTCGGATGCAATGCTGAGGAAAAATGAAATTATTTACGACATCACATTAAAATCCTCAAAAATAACAGTATTTCTACACTATTTATTGGATGTTATTATACATACCTATAAACTTTCCTCTTGAATCACTCTAACTACTAAAGAAAATTGCATCAAAATCCGTTGCGCAATTTTAAAGATTTAAGCGTACATAGGGATATAGGGACAGAAAAAGCGACTTTGTTATACTTTTTAAGTTCTGTCGTTTGCATATTTAGCGCCAATTTGGAATTGAGAACTCTAAATTCAAATTTGTTGGAATTTCGAATATCAAAACAATTGAAAGCATTAGGATTAATGCAATTATTTAGTCACAGCGTTGGTTTGAATCTGTCAGATCATGTCCGAAAATGAATCTTACAAAGAAAAATTTTCTATAACTTTCGAAGAGGCCTACTGCGACTTCAGTGTTTCAAACAGTTAAAATCTCTATTCCACGATGAAGTGCCATGTCTGCGAGCCATCGAACGCTGGTATTTAGAATTCGAGCGTGGATATCCGCCTTCACTGAAGATAATATCGTTGCTGTGAGACAACTAATCCTCAAAAATCGTCATGTGACATACCGAGAATAGAGGCGTTATTAGGCATTTCAGGGACAACCATTTAAACGATATTGCATGAGGCACTTGGTGTGAGAAAACTAGTTTGCCGTTGCATCCCGCATTTTCTGACGATCATAAGGTAGCCCGCGTCAGATGGTGTAAGAAAACTCTTCAGAGGTTCAACCGAGGAGAGTCAAATCACGTGTACGACGTCATCAGTGGTGACGAATCTTGGATTTATGCTATTATCCTGATTCCAAACAACAATCCACAGTTTGGGTCTTCCAAAACGAGTCAAAGCCGACTAAAGTTGTTCGCTCTCGAAGCACTTCAAAGAAGATGGTGGCTACCTTCGTGGAGAAAATCGGTCATGTTGCGACAATTGCACTTGAAGATCGTAGGACGGTTAATGCAGATTGGTATACCACAATTTGTTTACCACAAGTCATCGCCGAACTTCGAAAATCTAACCCAAAGCGACGCATGATGATGCGCAGGAGTGCAGGATGCTGCACCATGACAACGCAAGCTCACACACCGCTCGTCAAACGATTATTTGAAGCAGGAAAACGTAGAAATTCTTGACCATCCTCCATACAGTCCTGACCTAAGCTCCAATGATTTCTTTACATTTCCTAAAATTAAAAAAGAAACTCTTCGCGGTCAAAGGTTCCAGTGCGGTGAAGAAGCGGCCAACGCTTTCAAGTCAGCCATTTTGAACACTTCTACTTTGGAGTGGAATAAATGTTAAATAATACCTGGTTCGAGCGAATGGAAAAGTGTATTAAACTTCGTGGTAAATACTCTTAAAAACAATAAGGGGAATTATTGAGGAATTAAAAAGACTTGACCCTTCCAGAGACTTGACTCGACTTAGAGCCACGTATGCTTGTCCTAATTCAAACAATTTTGAGCCCAAATATACTACTGCATGGTCGACTGTGCTGCCCTGCATATGTTATGTTATGTTAGTGGGCTCTGTTTTCCGCATTTAGACTCTAAGGTGGCCCATTATGCGTGTAATTGTTGACTACGTAAGCTAACCTATCTCCTTCCAGAAGCTCAGAAGCCTCCTGGGGATTTCACAGGCTTCGCGGAGCGACCCCACCCAGCGATCCACTGTGCTGCCCTGCATATTATGGACGGTGGATGACAATGACAAAATTAAGGGCAACATCCTTCTTTCAGTCATTTTGTAATATCGTCCATCTTGGATTTGAAATTTTGACATAATGACAGTATTCTACTAGTGTAGTCCTATCTTTGATACCCATATTGAGGGGGTTGTGGAAAAATATGTAATCCCCCATTATGTACCGGCTGCCATCTTAGATTTATAATGTTATTGATTTTATTATATTGTATTGACATCGGAATTAAAGGTGCGTACCAAATTTCAGATCAATCTGACAACAGGAAGGTACTTAAATTGCAATATCTAATTTTGATACAAATATACCGTACGGGTTTAGCTAAATAAAACCGTTTAACCCTTTCACGGACAGAGACCATGGGTCATTGGTGGTTCATAATAGGTAGTATGGCACCTTGGAATCGGAACGTCCGTATACGTTCTGTCTTTGAAAGTGTTAAAAAGAAACTTTTACAAACAGATAACGGGTTGTACGCTATTATTTATATTTTATGAAACTTTATTTCTGGCACTTCAGTATTTTAATAGCCATTTTTATAAATCAATTGAAGTAATAAGTAGTTTAAAGAGGTATTAAGAATAATTATTTGTCTCTTACGTCTTTTTACCCATGTAAGATATTACAAAAACTTACTTTAAAGAATTTTTGGTGAACTGACATAATCAATCGATCACTTTGTAGGCAATTTTTACATAATGAGAGCAGATGTGTAAAAGTCGTTACAGTAACTTTTACTCCGCTAACATTACAGTATTATTATATTTAAAGAAATATTGTCGTTCTCGTATGCATTGTCGTAAGAGCTGTAAGTAATTTTGCTTCCAAATAATATTTTAACCAGATGGCGGTTAAGTAAATTTGCTTTACTGTAAACTGAAGTCATTTTTACGTAAGCGCCACTATATCCTAAAATAGCAATCCAACTGTTATGATATGTATTGCTGGACATAGAAAATTAAAAAACAATGTAACCTTACTTTGACATCATCTAAATTGGATAATTGGGTAAAAAGTTATGATAAAAAAACGAAAAAATGAAACTTTAAACGGCTTTTTCTCGAAATGGCCTTTTGGCGCTTACGTAATTTTGCCTTTCCAGTGACGATATAATACCTTAATGGTGCAATTAACGTATCAGTTAGCATATTGAAATAATTAACATAATTTTCCTTATTAATCCAATTCAGGGACGACTACCCTGGTCTTACCTTGTGGTCGAAACTCGAAACACCTTGATCGTTGGATCATTTCCGCGTCTTTTTTTACGCTATTTATTAAAGACCTACCTCAGATGACATAAGGGCCATAACTCAGATCCCATGGCCATACAATAAAAAAAAACAAAATCGCCCATATAATTAGGTAGTCCTAAAAATGTACACTCTCTTTTTCTTATAAGTTGGTACATTTCCAGCGTCTATTTTTACCACACACTTACCCGAGAATATTTAAAAAATAAAAAATAAAAACTTTTATTTCGGACAAAGTCCATAGAATGTTAGTATATAAACGACTTATAAACTAGTGTTAGTAAAACATTATTCGGGCGATCATAAATACAAATTTAAAAATTGTGAAGCTCCATCCACCTTTTTAGAAGGGGGGAGTTCCACCAATCACATAACGTCTTCAGGATACTGTTGGGGCTGGCTCGAGTTCGCGTGAGAAGCGACGCACAACGTTTCCGCATGATTGCTGCAAAACCATCTGTGTGTGCCTCAGCGAACATACCAGAGGCGCTGCAATGTCGCGGCAACCTCAGCAATATCCTGAAAGCGTTATTATACTGGACGCGCAGATCTGGCTGTATGCCCGACGCGTGTAATCCACTCACATATTTAAGCAACTGAACGTGGTTATGTTTATTATTCGCACCTAGTCCTGATAAGAAGCAATTTTGTTTCTATGAAATTAGTTAAGTAAATGAAAGTGAACTAGGTATTAAAAAGCAATTCGTCTAAAAAGCAATATTGCTATTTGTCATTTGCGCATATGAAAGTAAGTACGCAATAGCAACAAATATAAAATAGCAATATTGTTTTTACAGATAAATTCGATACTGGCAGAATTTATTGTCAATGGTGACAGAAGCGACACTAAAAAAAATATTGATTTATATGAATTGTTTTAATGTGGCTTTTTTAACCTCCCACGGCCCAATCAGTAGTTAATATCAATACTAATTTCCCTCATAATTCTCCAGGGAAAGTCATGATCAACGTGGAAGGTGACGTGGTCGAGAAGAAAGGCAAGGACGGCAAGGTTCACTGGGACATCAAGAGCTGGAAACACACCTACGAGCTCAAGGACAAAGCCTCCATCGAACTGGAAAACCTCTTCCAAGGAAACGAAGTTCTTGGTAAGATTCTTAACATTTTTATTATAGGATTTTTCTTATAGTCACTGTGGTCCTGTAGTACAGTCATGAGCAATATAATGTACTTTAGGACTCTGTCGCACTAACATATTTGACATTTAGTGAGACTTACAGTTCAATTTGTCAAAAAAGTTAATGTGACATGGTACCAAAGTGCATACATATAAATGCTCGTGACCGTACACCGGCTTGCTTCTCAATAGAAGCGCCGCCGGTTGGAACCCCAGTACCTGACTTGCACCAATGAGTTATAAATTTATTATCTTCTTCTTCTTATCGTGTGGGTTGTTTGGGTTACGATTGAGCCGCCAAAGGCCCCTGACATGGCTCATGTAACGATTACTCACTTACATCAGTAAGTAGTAACCGGGACCAACGGCTTAACGTATACGTTTATTATCTTAAATGCAATTTTCACTAACACAGTTAGCTCGGCCATTAGGTGAAGGTCGGCGAAGCGTGGGTTCTTAGTTCATCTTACGATGAATATATCTCTGACTACCCCAATTAGAATATAGTAGTCTTTATGTTGTTCTTTATTAAGTAAACAAACAGCTTGCACAATAAATACCTAAAGATACTTATAATAAAACACATTAAGCCAAAACAGTTTCCATCGATGTATCTAACATGAGATGATATTACCTACATATAATACATATATCGTAGCAAATCGCTATAAACCACTCGGTACTCATATTAAATTATTCTACGTAAAAAACAATGGTTTAACAATCCATATGTATCTAAGTACCTATCTATTTTAGTCATTTTACTATTAAGTTATATTCTCGGGCAATATCTTGGGTCATAGACGCGTGGGAAGGCTGAAGATGGCATGGCTAAACAACATTAAGGAGTATACGAAGATAGCAGCGGATGAAGAGCTATTCTGTATGGACAGGCACAGGCACACATTCTTTGAGCTGTTCGCTAACCTCCACGACAAGAAGAAGAAGTACCTACCTTAACGAATCAAACTTCCGAGAAAGAAGCTCCTAATCTTAATTCAAACTTTCGAGAAAGAAGTTCCTAATCTTAATTCTTCATCTCCTTCCAGGTCGCGCCGCTCGTGAGCTATTGGACTCGAGTGCCAACGAGGTCATCGGCGAGGTCGGCCCTCCGATCATCAAGGCCCTCCTCACCAAAGTCATCAAGGTCGTTGATCGGTTCTTCCGCGAGGTTCCCGCCGAAGAACTCACCCTAGATTAAAGTTCCTATAAGCATAAGTTAAGTTCCTTTACCTCAATAAACAGTTATGTTTCGTAAAATTCGTTTTTGTTTTTTTTGTTAAAGGTTTTTTCTTAAAGTTGTGCATTATTAATTGTCAGAATAAAATGACTATTAACTTTGTCTATACGTTAGACAGGACATGACTCCTAAGTCAACTTCTACAACATTTGTTTTGACGTGACTTATGGTAGGTTTGCATCAGATGGCCTTAACTACTTGGCTGAACAAATGGTGAGCTCTGAGGACTCTCATCTGGTACGTCCAAAATGATGCACATACAAAATATTTAACACTTAACTGTACAATATTGCCTTGTCATGAAATTCTTAAATCTTGATGTTACTGACATATTCTGTCAAAACGAGCAAACTAATTACCCCAAAATAAGGTAATAAAAACTATTTATTACCACAAACACCTTGCAGCTCTTCAAATCGTATTGTCTTGCAATAAACCCGTCATCGCCACTGCGTTGTATCATAATAAAGCTAAACAACAATTATTTCAGAACTTCACACGGGGACAAAGAGTATAAAAATGTCAACAAGTTGGAAGATATTTCTAACATGTGGACTTGTGTTATTTAAAGATGGAGGGATGCCCTGAAATAAGAGAGAGAAAAAAACAATTTGAGAATGCAGTTAGTTCTAGCTGTTCAATATAATGTAGAGTTCATTTCTTAAATGTTTCATGCATAATTCCAATAAGTTTTTATGCTATTGTAGTATATTAAAATATATAACAAAACTACATACATAGATAAACTCACGCCCGTAATCCCCAATGGGGTGGGCAGAGCCACAAGTAATCAAAGACAACTTGCAGCCACTGTTGATACGAAGTCCAAAGATGGATATGATGAACCTTATGGTGATAAGGGATCAGACTATCGCCCATAACATTAGTCCATCATGTTAGAGGACACAATCCCTCTGTCGGTTTTTACGACATGCCCGGAAAGAGAAGCAGTTGAACGTGTTCTATGATTTTTATTTGCTCCCAGAACAGCATAGAAGACAAAACAAACAAAACTAAACAAACCAACAAAACTAATATCAGGTTATGTTTTTTAAATAAACATTAACACAACAAAGGTCTTCAAATACCTAATGATTACAATATTTTTCCCTTATTATTGGAATGTAATGATAGTTGAAATTATTTTTACTTAATTTTTTTTAAACAACCATTAGACTTAATAAATAAACTTTTAGCGTCTGAACATACGCTCTAGCGAAAATAATGCCTGAAAATACCCAAGCAAATTCTAACGTAACGTACTAACATCATTAAAAAAGGTGTTCCAAATTTAACGATATGAAATAACATGTTTTTGTGATTGAGATATTCTTAAAAAAGCTAAACGTTACAAAACCATGAAAATAAAAACTATTTCTCAAACGTTTATTTCTTTCCTCTCCCTCATTACTAACCGCAGCCATATTTTTTTTTTATCATCCTATCAGCCAGAACAATTATTTTGACAAATGGACGATTAGTTCTCGATGTAATCTATAAATTGTGAACGCTATAATAACAGAAGATGACTGCGCGAATTCCAAAGATTTACATCTATTGAGTCTACGATCCTATGACAGTTCATAAAAAAGGTCGGTTCGTTTTATTTTGAAACATTACTAGGGACTTTAATAAAAGGTTTTGAGAAGTGTAAAAAAAATGCAGAAAATGTCAAAAAGTAGTAAAACAGTATATTACGGTATATTTTATATATACCTACTGTCTGTTTTACTAGTTACCTACTGTCTGTATTACAAACATAGAATAAGGAATAATACTACGTACAAGTTAAAAAAACCTGAGATTCAGATAAATACCTAGGTAATCTACCAAATATGAAAAAGGTCCCAGTTTACCTACCTTATCTATAATTCCGCACGTCAGCACAATTACGAACATTTTTGATAATCTTTTTTTTATGTTTTATGCGATTGAAGGGAAACCGAAGTATTTGATGATCATATATTCGACTATTTTATGGTCTATCAACACAATATTTACCATAACTATAAAGTGAAAGTATAAAAAATGTCTCTCACATACATTAGCATAATGCGCCACTACCCCAAAATATTCCAGAAACTACGCAAGTTGGATCAACCAGGGCGTTACTAACTGCCAATCAATAACACACTGATTTATCCCCATGGGTGATGTTATCGATAGAAAAATTGTGCAAGAGTTACATTCTGATTGTAAGCGGGGTAAAAAATCGCGAAATCCACGTAAATGGAATGGAAGGAAACGGAATGATCGGAATGGAACGGAATGAAATGAAATGAAAATTTATTGTCATTTAATGTGGTAGGTATGTGGATAGAGGTGATGCTTATAGCGCTCAGTTCATTTAGTCATTTTGTGACATACAATAGTAATTACATAAGGTACTTACAAATATACTTATCTATATAAAAACCCTATCTGTAAACTTAAAAATTCACTTAAGCTAAAAGACTGCTTTCCCTTTCACCAAGTTTTTGAGTTGGGATCGAAACTTTATAAGGGGTAGCTCTTTAATATGGGACGGAATGGCGTTTCCGTGTGGTTTCTGTCCTGTGTTGAATGTAATGTACATGTCTGTCTGTGGTGTCCGGAAGTAATAAATGTTTCTTTCTTTCTTTCTAAAAGCGCCTCTTTGAACAATTACGTTCAGATGTGATTTTTGTTAACAAAATCTCGTAATAGACAAGTCAAGTAAATTTGAGACCACATTTTTTTGAAAAACATCCAGATTTTGTTCAAGAAAATCACATCAGATTTTTTTTTTTTTTTGCAAAAAGACATTTTATTTCATTATAAATAGATAAGAAGTTAAAATGTTTTTAACATCCTATCAGCCGGAACAATTATTTTGACAAATGGACGATTCAATGTTATCTATAATTTGTTGTAAAGTCTACAGACTTTGTTTGGATATGGAAGCAAGTGAAGTACGACTGTAGAGTAGAGTGACTACTCTACTTAGGCAAATCTACAATTTATAAGACTAGTGTAGAAACAGTGACAATCAAATCTACATGAGTGACACTAAGTGATACAGAATTCAATCTCTCAGTGCTTTTAAACCCATTTAAAAACAGCCCTTGCCACTTTTCAAAATAAGAAAAATATTTCAACGAAAATTGGGAAGATAGTAAGAAAAGTAGATTGTGAAGGTAGTAAGTATTCAAATCAAGATAATATTTACAAATATATATTATATATATTATGTGATAGCTACAAATATACGTATATAAATATATAGTAAGTACTCAGTCCCCGCTTTCGCTAAACACTCCCATTTAGACCCAACCCACATTTATCCGGTACATTTGTAAAGCTAAACACAAACAGTATTCCGTGACTTCGTCTACCACAGACACGTGCCGAAACCATTGCAGTGACGTACCAAATCTTTGTTGAAAAACGACTAACGAGTCACCCGTGACTTATCACTAGGGAGTTTTAGGCACTGCGCAAGAGGTATTTTTATTGCAAATATTTTAGTGTTATGTATCTAAATAAAATTCTCGTCACCATATTCCGATCTGATAGTAAGTGAAGACACCACTGACTAAGATGGAATACGCTTACTTAGTAAATACCTGTTCTAGCCATGAAAATACTGATGTGGTTTCTTAGCCTATCCTACCTAGTATTTCAACGCCTAAAAGTGGGTGTCCCTTCTCTTTTCCTAATAAATCCTATTCAGACTGAGTTTCTGCTACAGTTACTGTTGTGTGTGAAATTGCTGCTTAGCAACAAGGCCGTTAGATTGCACTGTCTCTTTCGTTCATGTATGTAAAACTTGTTTTGGATGTTGTGTGCAGTACATTAACTGCATAAGATTTACAATTGGAGACGTAAACCACCGTCTGCGCAGCGCCTAAAAGGCTATACTTCTGCTATTATCGCTTCTTATCAGATGGATATCATTTCCGAAATGAAAATTTAATTCATTAAGTTTTATGGCAAATGTACATGCGATCCGTCGAAGGGGTGACTTTTGTTGTCACTTTTGTGGATTTGGTTTCAATAGGGTGACAAAAAGAACGAGTAAAGAGATGTAAATGTCTTCATTGTTGGATTACATTACGGTCTCAAATTCTTAATTTGTAAATTGTCCGAACGGTTCGGCAAAACACAACAACATATATTATCTTATACCTTGCATTTTATCAATTAAGTAATCATTAATCTTTTAAGTTCTATTACATAAAGTATCATTAACATATAAGATTTGTCATATTCAAAATATCGTCGTGTAAAAAAAGATTGAAATAAATATAATTGAAGCATGTATGAAGTACCTTAATTTCATTAAATAGATCTATCGTAAATGAATATTTTATTTAGATTATCATTTTACCTAAAACTTGGGTACTAGGCATTGGTAATTATAAAATATTGCTGGTATCCCCACGTGCGGTTACCTGGCATAATGGGAGGGTTGGAGGGAATTCTGCCAGGTGAGACTAAGATAAGGACAATAAATGATTCTCGGCCTTTGTTACTCCATGGGACTATTGCATTAGTTCATCTCTCTCACTTGTGCTATTATTATTATTACCATGAGTGTTATGGATACAATTATTAGACACATCCTCGAAGGCAACCGGTTTATCACTTTCATAAGTTTCATATTTCCTTTATGATGTTATGAACGTAGTTATGTGCCCCATACAAGGTAGAGGACCTAACATTGTTGTCTCCTCTTAATGCGTAGACTGTTGTCAGCACTTTGTCATACCTAAAGAATTTGTAACAATAACAAAAACAGGATGTGCAACTCAGTAACGGTTGATGTTCTGGGAACGAACCGCCTACGCAATACGAGGCTACCTTTTTAATTAAGTTAGTAATAAGTTCAGATTCTAATGTAGAGCTCCGTCGATCAGACGTATAGGTTAAGTTTAGTTTTTAAAAAAGCTCGACGACTACCACGACATTTGACTGGCGCAGTCGGGTTGGATTCTGTCAATAGGCTTGACACAAAGAATTCCAAACTCAGTTCAACGTGTACAGGCCGACGGGATCCAGCGAACCTATAAATTTGTCAACGCTCGCATGTTAGTCGTCGCAGCGCCGCCGCAGCTTTAAAGAGGAGGAATGGGTGCAGCCGGACGGTGAGTAAACCTTTTCGCTTTCCTGTGTTGTCCCTTCTTTTCCTTGTGGCTGTAACATATTTTCGGTCAAAATCGCCGAATCTTATCTGATTATTGCAATCATTTAATTTTAAGTTCTGATTATCGCAATCAACATATTTTCGGTCAAAATCGCCGAATCTTATCTGATTATTGCAATCATTTAATTTTAAGTTCTGATTATCGCAATCAATTATTTTCGGTCAAAATCGCCGAATCTTACCTGATTATCGCAATCAATTATTGCCTGATTATTGAAATCAACATTTTATAATTATTGAAAATCATTTTTATATTATCCTGTGTATTTTACATTGTGTTTTATTGTGTATTATTTTTATATTGTGTGTTTTGTGTAAAAAAAAATTAAAAATGGAACAAATCCAATTGATACCCAAGGAAATGCTTTGCCTCATCCCACGATTTGAAGGAGAGGGAAGCTTATTAAACATTTTTATAAAAAAATGCGAATACGTATTAAGAAGTTTTAATAGGCCTAACAATTTGCCTCAGGATCTATACAATTTTCATTCAATATCTAGCAAGCTGTCTGGAAAAGCCGCGTCACTTCTAAGCGAACGTGACGATATTAATACATGGACAGAATTAAAAGAATTACTTATCCAACATTTCGGAGACCCGCGTTCAGAAGAATGCATAGCAATCGAACTGGAGCAACTAAAAATTAAAAATGGAGAATCTTTGTCAGAATTTTGCAATAGAATACAATCCGTGCGTAGTGCACTTATTGCCAAAGTAAATTTATTAACCGACGAAGGCATTAAAGCAGCCAAATACATCATATATAATAACTTGTCATTAAATGTCTTTTTATATAATTTGCCTGAAGAACTTATACGTATCGTTAGGCTTAAAAATTGCACAATTTTGGAAAACGCCTTGAGTATTGTCATGGAAGAAGAAAATTTCATGAGACAATACAATGCAAAAAATAATAAAAGTAAACCATCACTTAATAACCAAAATAATCAAAACTTCCGCCCAATTCAAAATGTTCAAAATATTCCCACGCAAAACTTTAAATTTGGAATACCCCAAAATAACCAAATGCAACGAAAATTCAATGCCCCAATTGCACAAAGTACAGGATTTAAAATTCCTAAACAAAATCATCAACAAGGTTTTAGATTTGGTATACCCAACCAACAAGGGTTTAGATATGGCACACCAAATCAGCAAAATTTTAAATTCGGAATCCCACAAGGATACCGTCATCAACCAATGATGCCCAACCAAAACCAGTTTCGATTTGGCGTACCAAACCAACAAATGAAACCAATCGCAAATCAATCCACTGATGTATCAATGCGCACAGCGCCACCTCTTAGGCAAAACATGCTTAACGTCCCGCAAGATAGCGAAGAGCTCTACTGTGAAAATGAAGAGCAAGAAAATTACACAAATTACGTAGATGAAACCATCCCTTTGGACTACGAATATAATGAAGAATTTTCATGTGATAACAATTTTGATTCGGAAGAAAATTTTTGTCAACCTGCCTCGATCCAGAAAACGAAGAGTTAATAGAGTTGAACTGTGATAACGCTCATAAGTTACCTCATATAACTGTCCCGGAGATAAATTCGCGATTCCTAATAGATACAGGAAGTACAAGATCTTTTATTAGTCCCAAAATAGTAAATAAATATTTTTCAAATTATGTGTATTACGAACCTTTTGAAGTAGTCAGCACACACGGTCGTAGCAAACATGATGCAGTAATTTGCATCCCATCCCTAAAAACTTTTAAAAACAAATATAATCACAAATTTTATGTTTATGAAGTGGACAAACGATATGACGGACTTATCGGAGTAGATTTATTAAAACTATTAAACGCAAAAATTGACATGGAAAACCAATTCCTAATTACAGATACCACTAAAATTCCTATAATCTACATTCCACCGTTTGATATTATATTAGAACCAAGATCGGAAACAAGAGTGAAGATACCTACCGATACTAGAAACGGTGAAGCGATTGTAAACTTTATAGATTTTGGCTCAGGTGTGAGAATGCCCAGCGCTATGGTTAAGTGTAATAATCACTTCGCCTACACAGTAATCCAAAATGCTTCTACTGACAAAGTAGCGATAACATTTACATTACCATTACAAACCGAATCAATTCCAATTAATGAATGTAACATCAACAAATTGTCGGACATCAGTCACCAAACAATTGACCAAGTGTTAATTGACAATCTTAACAAACTTCGATTAGATCACACAAATAAAGAGGAACGTGATGCTATCTCTAAACTATGTTACCAATACCGTGACATCTTTTATTCCGAGCACTTACCTTTATCATTCACAAATCAAGTAAAACATAAAATTAGAACCCAAAATGAAAACCCAATTTATATAAAACCATATCGTCACTCACAAACTGAAAATAATGAAATAGAAAATCAAGTAACCAAATTGATAAAAGATGATATAATTCGAAAATCACACTCACCTTGGAGTGCGCCCGTACATCTGGTACCAAAAAAAATGGATGCTTCGGGAGAACAAAAATTCCGCATGGTAATCGATTATAGAAGACTCAATGAGATTACCACCGATGACAAGTATCCATTACCAAATATCACCGACCTTTTCGACAAATTAGGAAGAGCCACATATTTTAGCACCATAGATTTAGCAAGTGGTTATCACCAGATTGAAGTTGATAAATCGGATCAACAAAAAACAGCTTTTACCACATCGTCTGGACATTATGAATTTCAACGAATGCCCTTTGGCCTGAAAACAGCCCCTGCAACCTTTCAAAGAACCATGGACAATGTATTACAAGGACTTCAAGGAATCCATTGTCTAGTGTATTTAGATGACATCATAGTATACTCAAGTAGTTTGCAAGAACATATCAATAGTTTACGAAAAGTTTTCGACAGACTGAGAGAAACAAATTTAAAAGCAACCTTAGACAAATGCGAATTTTTAAAGAAAGAAGTGCTATATTTAGGACATCAAATTACGAAAAATGGATTAAAACCAAATGATGACAAAATTCAAGCCGTAATGAATTTTCCTATCCCTAAAACAGCAACCGAAATCAAAAGCTTTCTTGGACTTGTAGGTTACTACAGAAAATTTATTAAGGACTTTTCCAAAATCACTCAACCAATGACAAAATGTCTAAAAAAAGGGAAAAAGATTGTCTTAAACAATGAATATATAACCGCTTTCGAAAAATGTAAAGAATTACTAATTAACGCACCTCTTTTGCAATTTCCCGACTTTTCAAAACCGTTTATATTAACAACGGACGCCTCGAATGTTGCACTCGGAGCCGTCCTATCACAAGGTCCAATTGGAAACGAAAAGCCAGTAGCGTATGCCAGCCGTACACTTAACGCAGCCGAAACACGCTACAGTACAATAGAAAAAGAGCTTTTAGGAATAGTATGGGCAGTTAAACACTTTCGTCCATACTTATATGGTAAAAAGTTTACCATTTATACCGACCATCGTCCTTTAGCCTGGTTAAACTCAATAAAGGAACCTAACAGTAAACTAACACGCTGGAAATTATGTTTAGCGGCATATAATTTTGACATAATATATAAAAAGGGAAAACAAAACAGTAACGCAGATGCTCTATCGCGAATAAAATTAAATGCTCTAGATGATGATATCTCTATGAAAGTGAACCTAGACAAAAGGGAACAAAGACAGCGAAATAATGAAGACACGCCTATAGTGATATCTGACTCAGAGGAAACCGCAAGTATTCCTTCAATCGGAAGATATGAGCTTGAATCGGAGTTTCCAATAATATCTCCATCTGAAAGCACTGCAACAGCTAACTCTAGCTTAGAAACAGCTCATTCCGCCCGAGATATTGATACTGAAGGTATACCCATTTTACAAGAAGCTATAGATACGAAACCAAATCAATTATTAATATATACCTGGAACAGACAACAAACTTGTGTCAAAGATCTTTCCCGTGACAAACAAAACGTGTTGGAAGTACATTTGCCCACGGACAATTTTGGTTTAATTAAAAAATTCTTATTAGAATATATTAACCCGAAAAAGAAATACTACATCTATTTTGAAAATAACGCCCTTCGAGCACAATTCATTAAAGCAGTCATACAACTATTTCGGAAAGGAACAGTAAAATTCTATGAATGTACAAAAAGAGTGGTTTACGTAGAGAATGAAAATGAACAACGCGAAATTGTGATAAGATATCATAATGGAAAAACCTGTCATAGAGGAATTAGAGAAACCATAATGAAATTAAAACGTAATTACTATTGGCCAAACATGGAAGTAACTGTCTTTAGTATAATCAACGCCTGCGAAATCTGTAAAAAAACAAAGTATGACAGAAAACCTTTTAAACCTGAACTCCAATTAACGCAGACTCAAAACAAACCTTTCGAGGAATTGTTCATTGACATTTTCACAATTGAAGGAAAAACCTTTTTAACGTATAATTATCGATGCATTTAGTAAATTAGGACAAGCTCTTGAAATCTCAAGTAAATCCACTCCAGAAGTAGCACGAGCCCTAATTAAATATTTCTCCGTTTATGGTGTTCCAAATAAAATCAGTTCAGATCCAGGTACAGAATTTAATAATATCCTTCTCAAGGAAACGTTACAGTTTTACAAAATTGAACTTCATATAGGAACCCCACACAATCCTAACTCTATGGGTCTTATAGAGCGATTCCACTCTACAATCTTAGAGATATATCGAATCGCTAAGTATGAACATAAGATAACGGACGCCGCATCTGTTATGACATACGCCGTGATGTCATATAATCAAAGTATACATTCAACTACTGGTCTAACACCATTTGAGGTAGTATTCGGACATACTTCCGCATCCAGTACATTCAATGTAGATTTCTGTAAAGAATACACACAAAAAATTAGTTAGAGATCATGTCAAAAGAACTAAATACCTTTATAAATTCTTAACCGATAAAATTATTCATGGCAAAAAGAAAATTCAAACTAAACATGGAGGCGAAAAAGAGTTCCCCTTAGAAGAAGGAGATGAAATCTTCATAAAAGGAACCAATACCAGAAGAAGTAAAGATAAAAATAGATACCAAAAAGCAAAAATTACAGGTGAAATTAGTAGAAATGTAGTACCCATTAGTACCCAAGGTCGTGATACTACAGTTCCAGTTAAAGATATTAGACGTCCTCCACAGGTTCGTAGCCCTACTGCTGGCCCAAGCCATCGTGATCCAGGGCCTGCAACTCCAGAAGATTAAAAAGAATCCTGGTATACTCCCTATCAAGCAAGGACAAGCGGCCATCAGCCACAACAAATGGACCATCTTAAAGGTTTTAAATCTAAATTTAATACATCAAGATTTGGAATTTAATATAAATCGTTATGCCAATTTGAATCGACATGTTGCTCTACACTTCTCTAATCAAAACTTAAGTCATGAAGTATCTAATATAAAAACTCAAACCGATCATATAATGAATTGCACCATTGAAAAATTTAAACAAATCGTTCCAATTAAACGTATTAAGCGAGGAATCATAAACCCTCTAGGATCATTAGTTAAAATGCTAACAGGTAATCTGGATAATGATGACGCCGTAAAATATGATAAATGGATTAGTGATATCCAAAATAACCAGGGTGTGTTAAACAAAAGAGTCACCCTAATTGCCGAAACAGTAAAATCACTTGTAAACGTTTCAATTTCTGCAAATAATGCTGTAATTCAAATAGATAAGATCCTCTGGGAAATCCGTAAACAATTTAATGACACAAAAAAGGCTTTCACCGATACGAAATTAATTAATGCTTATAACTTGTTTCTACACAATTTTCAGATGCTCTATATCACAATAGATGAGGTTGAAAATGCTATTGCATTCAGTAAGTTAAGAACTCTACATCAATCATTGATAGAGACTGAGGAATTGTTGGAAATACTAATTAAAGTTGCGAAATCAAATAAATTAATGTATGAAGTTAACTTAGAAAATTTATCTAAATTAGAACAGTGTATAGAAATTAAGGCTTATTCAAAGCAAAATCAGATAACATTCGTATTGGAAGTGCCACTTGTCGACCGAGATATGTATACGTACTACAAAGTAATTCCCTTACCTGTTACCAATTCCTTTAATCAAACTGTTTTTATAATTCCTAAAAATCCCTACCTATTAGCGAAAGGGTTGAAAACTGTGTCGCTCTCTACACCCTGCAAGGAGATCGACAAAGAAATGTTCCTGTGCAACAAGGATGTACTGCAGTCCACAATCAAGGACTCTTGTATCGATGCCTTGATGAAGCTCTCCGCCAACATCAGCTCCTGTATTCCTGTTGTAGCAAAAACGGGAAAACCAAAAATAGAACCAATTGAGGATAATCAATGGATTCTCTACAGTAAAACTACAATCTTGTTAACAAAAATGTGTAATTCAGAAGAAACAATAGAAAGATTATGTGGTACATATATACTTATCCTGGATGATGAATGCAGAGCTAAGATTAACAACATAGTCCTGCAGCCATTTGAAACCTTAGGCGATCCAGTGCATTTCAGCAAGCTGCCAATCGTCGAATTTCCAGAGATACCAGTTCCTGCCCCTTTACCTGAAAGAAAAACTTATAACTTGGACGAAACAGAGTTATCAAAGTTGGAACATTTTGCCAGTAAATATGATGAAACTGAGAACATTAGTGAAAGTGGTATAAACATACATAGTATAAGTGTAGGAACTGTAATCATTTATATAACCATAGTTATAATCCTTTTCATTTATATACTCTATAAAATTAAAATTATATACTCACGGTATCGCAGCCCTCAGTTGGGTAATCAACCCTCCGATGGCTTCGATCTTAACGGGGGAGGAGTTATGTGCCCCATACAAGGTAGAGGACCTAACATTGTTGTCTCCTCTTAATGCGTAGACTGTTGTCAGCACTTTGTCATACCTAAAGAATTTGTAACAATAACAAAAACAGGATGTGCAACTCAGTAACGGTTGATGTTCTGGGAACGAACCGCCTACGCAATACGAGGCTACCTTTTTAATTAAGTTAGTAATAAGTTCAGATTCTAATGTAGAGCTCCGTCGATCAGACGTATAGGTTAAGTTTAGTTTTTAAAAAAGCTCGACGACTACCACGACATTTGACTACGTTGAGTGACTTATGATGAGCGCATTTCAAAGCCCGTGCCGTACACGGCATACTGAGCTAAAAAAATAAAGTTTTCATAGAAAACTTAGAATAAGGAATAATACTTTAAAATTCGTGTCCGGGTTGTGGTACCGAAATTCGCCACTAACCTCTCCCTACATTTTTGCCGAACAAACTTCGATAGCGCGTTCTTATTCTGTACAGCGACATCTAGTAGAAAATCGTTGAAACTAATTTTAGTACTAAAAATGTATTCTGTAGATTGCGCGATGCTAAGGAAACACGCAACATTATACATTCTTTACGCAACGTTATCTAATCACAGATCAAGTGTAAGTACTTATTACAAATATATACTTTTTCTTACATATCTACCGATGTTAAACTAAACATTATGGAACATTTCATTATTTACGTTTTTAAATAAACTTTTTACATCGACCGACTCATCTCTTAGTGACTAGCCTGTTTTTTTTTTTCCTTTTTGTAATTTGTAGTCGAATTGTTCGGCTAGTGGCTAATCAGAGTGGTTCAGATGCCAGATAACGCTAATTGAAGTTAAGTTGAAAAAAAAAACATAAAAGCAGAAACACAAGCACGAGAACTGGGAATATTGTACCATGACTTTTGTACATTATATTATGAGGAGATTATATTATGTTTCACACACATACATACACAAACTCACGCCTATCTCCCACCGGGGTAAGCAGAGAGTATAGAATTCCATTTGCTTCGATCCTGACACACTTCTCTTGCTTCCTCCACATTCATCAATCGCTTCATACACACACGCCGCCGGTATTATGTGTCAAGATTTTCTTAACAGTATTTTAATGTCTTTTCTTGAGTTGTGTCTGTCTTTCTGTTTATAGGAATTTATATAAATTAATGTTAGTCCCTAGTTCTACTAAACCCCTATACTGAGGATAGTTACGCTAAACAATTCTCAGTCACACTTTATAATTCAAAAGGACCAAACGTCAGGTAATTATAGAAAAAAAATCCCATTGTTCTCAAATATGAACGTCCTTTATTACAATCATAATTAATACGCACACTTACGTCACCTAGCGTGTGTCGTCGGGAAATTAAAAAAAAAATCTGCAAAGAACTAAATAACAAGGGCTATTCGAATGTAACATTGAATGGTACAAGTTATAAGAGTATGCAGTATAAGTAATGAGAATAGTCACAGATTATAATATTTTAAGATATAAACGCATCAGTATTCTTCCGAATCGTACGAAATCAGAAATCAGAATCATTTATTCAACGTAATTATCATGGATAAACTTGTTGATAAAGTCATTGTAACATTTTTGAATTTACGTCATTTCGCAAAGCTGAGGAGGAGAAATGACGAGAAACTGCAACAGCATCACATCTTTTAAATCAATGAGGGACAAGTACAAGTTATTTAATAATTAGAGGAACACATTCAATACCAGCTGTCATAAGTTTCCGTTTTGTGTGGAATTATAATAGACATTACAGAATCGATGGTACATACATACATTTGTGTTTGGATTAATGAACAAAAACTAACAATCATAATTTTATTCAAAGCAATTCATATTCAATGTATTAACATTAGTGCTCTCTGTAAGTCCTTTACAGCGATTTCTAAAGTGAGTTCCGTAGAAAACTCACATTTTGGTTTGTAATTATTTGATATGTCATTAACAACTATTTACCTACCTTCCTATATTCATAAGTACCTACATATAACTGTTGAATGAAGATTCCCTCGACGAGCGCCTGCGCGCGTGAGGAAGTCAAGTTTGAACATAGAAGAAGAATCGCTGCGTACGCAGCGACAAGCAGCATTCCCTCAAAAGCCGGCATCCCATTTACTCGCGTCAAGAATTACTGATATATATATTATAGCAAACATTATAAACATGTGAGTTAGAAAGCATTTTACCTACATCGAAACCCGGAGTACCCTTAAGCGTAAATATACAATATTCCAAGAGTAACGTCCTCAAATAATACCCTGATACTGATAAATAATTTCTACACGTTATCTCTCATGAGCTGGGCCGAACAAAATAGGAATGTTATGAAAAAAACTGAGCCGCTTTTAGGGCTTTTGTTTGAGAGCGAACGGAAGGGAAAAATTACATGTTTTGCTGCCAGGGCCGCCGTTGCCCACCACAATTGTCATATAAAAATACCTAAACATAAGTAATACCTCCGTTTATCATACTCTCCCCTCACCCTGCATATTTCGCCACGCTATTACGAGTAGGTGGAGGTGTCCTTCTGGGCAAAGCAACAACTTTTAAACATTATAATATATTAAATACATGTGCTCAGTGGGTAGGCCCGCTACAAGGTGGACCGACGATCTGGTGAAGGTCGCGGGAAGCCGCTGGATGCGGGCAGCGCAGGACCGATCGTCGTGGAGATCCTTGGGGGAGGCCTATGCCCAGCAGTGGGCGTCATACGGCTGATGGTGATGAAATACATGTATATTGTGTCATACATAGGTATGTGTGTGGTGAGCCCTACCACCACGAATGGAGAAATAAGTAGTCTCCAGGGACTCAAAAGTCTACATTGAAGCAGTTCACCTAAAAAGCAATATTTCACTTTGACATTTGCGCATATACTCAAAAAAAACAAATTGTTTTTTTATTAGGTAAATTATTCTCTCTATCTCTATCGTATGGGTTGTCAGGTGCATTAACAACCCCATCAACCCTGGTGTCAAGGTTACTATTGAGCCGCCAAAGGCCACTGATATGGCTCATGTAACGACTACTAACTTGCATCAGTAAGTAGTAATCGGGGCCAACGACTTAACGTGCCTTCCGCAGCACGGATCATCTTACTTTCGGACAATCTGGTGATCAGCCTGTAATATCCTACTAATCAAACTAGGGATCACAAAGTGATCTTCGTGATATATCCCACCGGGATTTGGACCCGGGACCTCCGGATCGTGAGCCGAACGCTCAAACCGCTGGACCACCGAGGCAGTTTAAAACCCACCCAGACAATCAATACCTACCTACATAAATAATGCTAAAACTACCTCTGTCAAGTTTCAGGTAACAAGGTGATCAACCGAGTGTGACCTAAAAACAATATCGAATGTCCTTACCGGAATACTTCGAGCCTGCGACCTCCAAACGACACGGTCAAACTACATAAGTACACTACCAAAATAGATATAGATAAACAACAAAATGAACAAGGAAACTAGTGCTTATCACTAATATTATAAATGGTAAAGTGTGTCTGTCCGTTTGTTTGTCCGTCTTTCACGGCAAAACGGAGCGACGAATTGACGTGATTTATTAAGTGCAGATTGTTGAAGGGATGGAGTGGCATAGCCTATTTTTATCTCTTTCTAACCTCTTCCCTCTGTCGGTTTTAACGACATGCCCGGAAATATAAGCAACAGAAACTGAAAGCGTTCCAGTCCACCGAAGGAAATAGTCGGTCTTTGAATCAGCTTGATTTTTATCTATAGCGTACCATAAGCTTGAATTCGCCGCTTGGGGCGCAACGACTCACGAAGTGCGTTCGTCATACCCGAACTTCAGTATTTCACCCCGAAGCCTTACAATAACTTAGCATCTTGCCAACTCTGTAACGGTCATTCGGGAACCATAAGATAGCATGGTAACAATCACATAAAAATCTATTAGTCGTAGTAAGCTTATCTACATCCTACATAAGAATGGGGCAGTCGTTACATATCGACCGTGGTAAGGCTCGTCCATGTATGCGGCTAACAGGAATGAATGATATAATTGATATAATAATACTATTAATTACATAGGTACATTCACTCCCACTCAACCACAGCTGTGTTACCCTTGTTGGAAGAACGATTGACACTCATTGTGACTTCGCAGGTTCGAATCCAGCACGGGCCAACCGATTTCAAAAACAGTCTCAAAATGCGTCTCGAAGATATGAGCTAACCTAACCTTTATTGGTTTTCCCTTTGCGGTTTGGAAGGACAGACCGGCAGCCGCTTCTGCAAATCTTGGTCTGCCATATCTTCATTAGGTAAGCGGACCCCGTGAAAACTGGATAACGCTAGGATTATGATGGCATACATGAGTATCCTCCATCGTTTTCGGTGGAGAAACACTCAAGGCTTGTCTATATCTGAAAATCATCCCTTCAACGAGAAAATTCATTTTCATTAATTCAACGGGACAATATTGATTTTTAGGTGATGATTTAATGTGGCCTTTTTGGACAAAAATCGTGTTTCATAGTCGAGTCGAAGTACTATTTTAGATGTTTTTATTTATTTTTTATAGCACTCACCCGTGTGAACTACGGATTCAAGACCCGTCCGAGTCAAAAAAATCGATTAATTTTCGCTTTGCGAAATACTGATATAAATATTTCTTGAAGAAAATGTGCATTTCGTGAGTTTAAAGCGAAACTCAACTGTCAGAACTAAATAGTTTTGCAGCGTGTTCGAATATATCCTCTTATTTTATCAATCGTCGGCCATTAACCAGTGTTCGCCTCGCGTCTGACCGCACCACGGTACGTATGAAATATGCGTTTTGACAGGAGTCATTAACAGCGGTTAACTACTTGGAACTATCGTTAACAGCCCATTTGTTGTCCTGTAGCTGGTAGAATAAACACTTTTCCCTGAGGCGCCTCGTTCTAGCATGTCCAGTTACAATAGTGCTGCCACCTGTCCCGATTTGCGCGTGACGTCCCGATGTACAAGAGTTCTAAGACCTGTCCCGCAAAACTCCTACTCATACTGATGCCTTATGGAAACAAGATGCAAAATTATAGATATAGTAATCGTTGTGCGTGTGAAGCCAAATGTCCTTATATTTCACAATTTATATTAACCTAAGTGCTTAAGTATATCATGAACACCTTCCTCCCAATAAATTCCCAGTTATTATAACTGGTGGACTTTATGCCTATATCCGTTTGCTTGATTAAGGGCAACTCTTTGTTCTGTTGTAGAATATACCAATAAGTCATCATCATCATCATAAGTCGGAAATCATCCACTGCTGGAGATACGCCTCGTCGATCCTCTGCTGCCCGCGTCCAGCGTTTTCCCGCGACCTTCAGAAAGACATCAGTCCACCTATAAGTATAGGATGTTTAAGCTACGGGCACCTAGATGTCTTATCGGTTACACCAGATAACTTAACAACTAACTAAACAACTAACACAACAACTAACTAACTAAGGTTAACTTTAACATTATGAGCCTTGAATAGACCTGCATTCCAACAGTCTGTTTTTTGTGTCCTGAGTCGAAACCTTCCTATACGTCCCGCTTTTTTCTCCTCTGTCCCGTTTTATTTCCACACCTTACCAGCTTACACTAGTTATAACTACCACCGCATAAATAAATATGAGTAAGGTGAGCAGCTGAAGTTGTTTATACGGTCTTAAAGACTATGCAGCTTGGTTTATTATGAGTATAAGGAAATATTCTTTGTCTCAAGAACGCTATCTCATAGGTATACATAATAATAAATAAAAAAATATTCTACTACTTAAAATAGTAGCCGCAAAGTTACGAAATCACGTCTATTTGGTCTATTAAATTACACCTAAACTATTTAAATAAGTACCTGCACTGAAAAAATATTTAGCAAGAGTTTGGTAATTGTATAGAAAACAATCTGTCAACAAAGTTAACAAAGTTATGTAGAGTTGGGTAACATAACTATTAAGTTACAAATAATAAACTTTTATAAAATATTACAGAACAAGTTTTTAAGAAGAAGAACTTAGTAATACAAAGTTATGTAGTTACTGTTTTGTAAGCCATAAATATTTTCTTTTTCAGTGAGCTTACATTTTTCAGGATCAACGCGAATATGCAGACACATGATGTATTCTTTATGTGTACAGACATTATTAATACTCAATAGTATATTTATTATTTAAATCCATGTTTTTTTTTTCTATACAGGATGTTAGGACATCGTACCAAATCCTGAAGGGGATAATTCAAACCATGATTCTGAGTCAATATGAAATGCAATTTCCTTTCGGAAAATTCATAAAAATGTAATTTTTTTATAGAATTGTTTTCAGTTCCAGACGTTTGCGACGGAAAATTGCACTTGATATTAACTCAGAATCATGGTCTTAATCTCCCTCAGTTTTCGTTACGATGTCACTAACATGCTGTATACTTAGTAATTTCATTTTCGATGTTCTAGAAACCTTATACCACAGTCATATCGAAGAAACACAGTTTTATTTGCGTTGACTTACTACCTTTACCTACTTTCACGGCATTCATTACTTGGCCGAACATTTGGGGCTCGCTAAAGGCTTTCACCCGTTCTTATCGTGTGTGTTGTGAGGTGGAATACCAACCTCATCAACCATGGTGTCAGGGTAATTACTGAGCCGCCAAAAATCCTTGACATGGCTCATCTAACGACTACATACTTACATCACTAAGTAGTAACCGGGACCAACGGCTTAACGTGGCTTCCGAAGCACGGATCATCTTACTTTCGGACAATCAGGTGATCAGCCTGTAATGTCCTAACCAAACTAGGGATCACAAAGTGTTTTTTTTTTTGTGATATGTCCCCACCGGGATTCGAACCCTGGGCCTCCGGATCGTGAGCCCAACGGTCAACCACTGGACCACGAAAACCGTTTCACCCGTTAAAAATATGTAAACGATGAAATTACAAAGTTCCGCTTATAAATAAAATGACCTAAGATTAGATCTAATTGCCATTCATTGACTACGAGAGCTAATTCCGAGTCAATTGCGACCAATAAATTAGCGGTTGGACAAAGGAAAGTAGAGCATATTGAGGGCATAAATTATGTTTAATATCCGCGAATACAGACGACAATATAATACTTATATCACATGTTATCACGCCAATATCCCTGAAGAGCAGGTAGAGGTGTACTACTACATAGGTACTTATACTGTAGTGATATCCTATCAGATGACGCCCTGAGCCGAGGATCGCCCCCAACTGCGCACCCTCAGGCCTGTTGTCTTAAATTTTGTACCGGGTGAGAGCTCCCCATTTCTCCGGCCAAGTAGTTAATGCCATCTGCGGCAAATCTACAATAACTCACGTCAAAAAAGAAATGTTTGTGATATGATTCTGAGTTGATATCAAGTGCAATTTTCCGTCGCAAAAGTATGGAACCGAAAATAAAAAATTGATGAATTTTCTGAGTGGAAATTCCGCTTGATATCAACTCAAAATCGTGGTCCGAATCATTCCCCTCAGTATTCGTTACGATGTCACTAACACCCTGTATGGTAAAATAAATCGTCTAAACGATTGTTAACTAGAAGTGAGTAGTGTAAAAGTTAAGCACAAGTCCATGTAATTCAGGTCCAACTTTATTAGAGATACGTAACCAAGAATACACTCAAACTCATAAATATATTTATTCAGTAGCATAGAATAAATCACATTACCCATACCTTACAGAGGTACACCCACCGCAAGATATTATGAACCTTATGTTATATTATGAACGTCTCATCACCCTTAAATTACCTACTGCTGGGGGGTTACAGAGGCCACATCGAAGCAATTCATCAAAAAAACCAATATTGCAATTTGACATTTTCGCATACAAAAGTAATTGCGCAATGCAAACAAATGTCAAATAGCAATATTGCTATTTTTAGGAGAATTTCTTTGATGTAGCCTTTTTAATTGCTTTTTTGGATAATTATTGCTTGATGTGGCCTTTTTAAACCCCCTGGATTTTTTTGGAACATTCGATGTACATACGCGATCACACAGTAAGCCATAGACTGTCTAGCCCTTAACGCTTGCTGTATCGCGTTTGTGTGTGTTTGGAGATTGCATATACGTACCTGTAGTTTACGGCTGATTCGCCACATTATCCAGTCCAGCCTGACATCCAGCCCACACTCGCAGTAATTAACAGTTTATTGTTTCGTATCCACCGATCCTTCGATCTTCGACAGCTCACCGATACAGAATACCCCGTGGCAACCTAATTGGCTCATTTCCCATACACCCGTCTATCTGATGCTATCAAATAGCGGTATCGAAATCAACAATAATTGTTCAAGTAGATTTTACAGTAAGCAACACAAGTCAATGACGTTATTAACAAGAAACGTCGTATTACAGATGTACAAACTTGTTGCCTCTAGGGTTCTACAGGAAACAACACAAGTTGTAATGTTGTTAAGAAGAAACTTCTCATTACAGATGTACAAACTTAGTGCCCTGAAGGTATGTTAGATTGTTCGGTTTAGAAATCAATCTAGACGAGCCATTGTAATACTTGATCGCCAACTCATCGACGCTTCTAATTCTTTTTTAAATGAACTTTATAAAAAAAACGTATCTTGTAATGAATAGACCTTCAACATGTGCTCGTGGTTGTTAAGAAACGAATCATTTATATTTTCAAATACACTTTCGTAGATCACGAAAAAATATAGTTAAAAAAACAATCGTGTTTCCCTGTGTGCAAGTCTGAAGAGAATATGTAAAATATAAACAGCGCAAAACAAATAAAAAAATTTAAAAATGAATGTTGATTTCTTGAGAAACTAAGAATTTGAACCTAGTAATCTTCTTCTATCGTGTGGGTTGTGAGGTGAATTACCAACCTTATCAACGCTGATGTCAGGGTTATTATTGAGCCGCCAAAGGCCCCTGACATGGCTCATGTAACGACTACTTACTTACATCAGTAAGTATTAACTGGGACCAACAGCTTAACGTGCCTTCCGAAGCACGGATCATATTACTTTTTGGACAATCAGGTGATCAGCGTATAATGTCCTAACCAAACTAGGAATCAAAAAGAGATTTTGTGATGTCCTCAACGGGATTCGAACCCGGGACCTCTGGATCGTGAGCCCAACGCTCAACCACTGGACCACGGAAGACGTTAAACCTGGTAATGAAGACACCGTATTTGGTTAGTTCTTCTTCTCTCGTGCGAGCTGTGAGACTAATGACTGAGCCCATCACCTCGGTGTCAGGGTTACTAATGAGCTGCCAAAAGCACTTGACATGGCTCATGTAACGACTTCATACTTAGGCTAATAGTAGCCGGGACCATATATGCTTAATGTGCTCTGCAAAACACGGATCATCTTACTTTCGGATAATCAAGTGATCAATGTCCTAACCAAATTAGGGACCACAAAGTGATTTTCGTAATATATCCCCACCGGGATTCGAACCCGGGACCTCCAGATCGTGAACCAGGACTGCTATTTGTACGATATGTACACGTCTGAACATTCAAACATAATAAATAAATGAAACAGTTCCACGTTAGCTCACAAAAATGAAACGCCAACGCAAATATTAAGAGAAATATGCCAAAAGCAACCGAAAATTCTCAGAATTCTCGAAAAGTGGGTGGATTCGTCTTTGAAACGTGAATCTTTTGTTAATTCAATATTAAACTTAAACAAACAAGGCTGAAATTACTTTCATTTTTATGCAATATTTCGAGTAAGTACACGTTTCGAATCTGACAGAAGGATTATGCCCTTCCTTACATGATGGATTTAATATTATGGGCGATAGGTTGATCCCCGGTTACTGAAACTCTATAATAACATAAGTATTGGTTCATTTTAAGTTATACCTGTCATTTTCTTGGCAGCTAAAAAGAAAAAGCAGGCTAAAAATTTATGGAAAACACGTCAATTTTAGGCTGAAATCTAAAACAACCCTCTAAAAATTTTACATCGGCCAATAACCCGTCCGAATTAAGTTGACAGCACACGTCAAACGGGCTGCATACCGGCGAGATACTACTACTATATTTAATTCGTCCGGGTTATTCAGTCGTTTTATCATTCATTTGAAAATTAACAGCCGTCAATCATCCGTCCCTCTCCTTTTCGGCGGATAAGAAAATGACAGGTATAAATTATAATAAAATTCGATGGTGCCTGCAGGAATCCAATGCCCACCTAACCTTGACTTTACAACCTTCTCCACCCACAAGAAAAGAAGAAGCGCTACTGGTTTTCATAGTCGCTATTGCTATAGCAACCGCTATTCGAAGGACGTAATATACGATCCCGACGAACCGATTACTCTGGCCATAGAGGCAGCCAATCAGCTCGCGACACCAAATACTTCAGGGCCCCGATACAGACCCCGCCGGCGTGGTCGACGATTTCCCTCAATCACCGTTTATCGCTATCGACGATTAGGGTCGATTAATTCTTTCAAATATTTTTCCTCTCAGACGACACCCTGAGCCGAGGTTCGCGCCCAACTGGGCACCCTCAGGCCTGTTATCTTAAACGTTGTACCGGATGAGAGCTTTCCCCATTTGTCCGGCCAAGTAGTTAATGCCATCTGCGGCAAATCTACAATAAGTCACGTCAAAAAAAAGCAACCGCCATGTTTACCGCTCTAGTGCAGTAGATACACGACCTTACTCTTTATACTCCCGCTTCAGATAAACTGCGAGATGTACTTGACAAGCGTTATGCATAAGCAAGACAGCGATATGAATATCACTTGCAGTATAAATGAGCGGTCATTAGCAGCGTGCCGTGCCGCATGCAATCAGTTACCCGGCGTAAGTGATTGTTGCAAACTTGCAAACTGCCATGCATTGTGCATGCATGCATGCATATGCGACGATAACACGCGTTGTTGCACTCATTAGTTTTCTATTTGCGAAGTTTGCTGGTGAAACTGGCGCAGAGGTTTTTTCTAGATGAATTTGTTGATATACGAACAAAAAGATTTCATATGTTTTATCATTATTATTTCTATTTTTTTGTTTATAGGACAACCTTGGATCTTGAGCCTTGTTCTGAACACTCGGATATTAAGTTAAGAGTTAAGTTCTATGTCAAAGCTAGAATTCGACTCGGATTGTTAAAAAAACACATCTTCATCGTTATCATATCCATCGGCGAAGACTAGTTGTATGTACTATACACCTCTGCCTCCACCCCTTTAGGGATACAGGCGTGATGCAATCTGTCCGGTTATAAAAACTTCCCTCAGCTAAACTTTTCGTTCAACGCAACTAGTTTGTCCGCCATCTTGCTCAAATTGTCGTCCCATCTAGTTGGGAGCCAAATCTAAAACGCATTTGTTTCTGAGATCGTTCTCCGATAGATTTAGCCAACCTTCACGCTACGCCGGTATCTAATATACATAGGCTACTTAGGGTAATGAATTTAGGTAGACGACAATTCAAACACATAATAACGGGTTCTTACCGCGTAAGAACCCGTTATTATGAGTTTTAATTATGATAATAACCGCGTAAAAATAAAACAATGTATAGACGATAATTCAGTAAATAATTCCTCATTAAATGGTAAATAAGGGTAACAAGCAGACAATCAGATTTAGAAGTTAAAAGGGAACAGACCTACATACGGTCACGAGCATTAATATGTATACACTTTGGTACCATGTCACATTAACGTTTTTGACAAATTGAACTGTAAGTCTCACTAAATGTCAAACATGTTAGTGCGACAGAGTCTTAAAGTGGGTACATTATATTGCTCATGACTGTACACACATACATAGATAGGTATGTACCGTTCGAACACAAAACCTTCCTTTTTGGATCGCTTTGTAATAAAACTTAGTAGCAGATACTAATCTGCTGGTATGATTGTAATATGCTGGTATATAGTAAATACAATCATAATCACCTCACACTAAAAACTAAGTAACATTACCCTCTAAGTAAAAAAGTACCTCTTACTACTATTTGCTTCGCTGTAGTCGAGTAAAAAAACAATATAGTAAAATCATAATAACTATCTGCTGGTATCATAACCATCGCATACTTTATATTAAACATTACTCTCTAAGTAAAAGTACTCGCGCACCATCAATCATATATTAACACCATAACTAGGAAACTGCGCAAATCCTTATCTTCCCCATCATTTATAACAAAGCATCAAGAAGTGACAACGCTGGGGTCCACGGTTTATGTCTTAGGGGTAAATTGTGAGGGTTTATGGGATACTCAAGTTGAGTGCATTTGTGATGCCGACTGGTGGAGCGAGGCACGACAACTGTCTGTTTAAATTGCAAAGTTTTTGATGACGGATCTTTTTCGAGACAATTTATTTTTGGTTTGTTTCATGTTATATTTATTTGGGATGTTTTTATACAAATCTTTGTAGCTCCATACCCCCTCCGGTTTTTTTTTTATTTATTCAAAGTAATAATAAACATTTTACAATCAAAAACGGTGTCTCATAAACCTATCAACAGATTTTTCTGTACACCGCAACTCATCGTCTGTTTTTACATTGTTTTTGGTTGATTTTGATTTGGGAGGCCTGTGCCCAGCAGTGGGACGTATATAGGCTGTTTATGTTATGTATGTTGAATCTTTGTAGGTGATAGGTCAGGCGTCAAGCGTCTGGCCGGGTAACGGCCTCCGTGGTCCAGTGGTTTGAGCGTTGGGCTCACGATCCGGAGGTCCTGGGTTCAAATCCCTGTGAGGACACACGAAAATCACTTTGTGACCCCTAGTTTGGTTATAGGACATTACAGGCTAATCACCTGATTGTCTTAAAGAAATATGATTCGTGCCTCGGAAGGCACGTTAAACCGTTGGTCCCGGTTACTACTTACTGATGTACGTTAGTAGTCGTTACATGAGCCATGTCAGGGGCTTTTGGCGGCTCAATAGTAACCCTGACACCAGTGTTGATGGGGTTGGTAATTCACCCCACACACGATAGAAGAAGAAGAAGGGAAGATAGGTCAGGCGTGCTTTAAAGAGGTAAGCGTGGGTGATGACTAACGAGATTGTATGAAGCAGAACAAGTATAATGATCTAGGGTAGGGCAGGGTGGTGTAATATTGAGCCGGATGTCCGTTAAAACCCATCACCCACCAGGCCTCATACTTCTTTTCCAGATGATTTATACAATCCGTATACCGTACTCTGTGTAAAACCCACACAAATTTTCATGTCATTATTGTACATAATACGTAACTATGTAAATAAATAACAGCCTCTGTGGTCTAGTGGTTAGAGCGTCAGGCTCACAATCTGGAGGTCCGGGTTCGTTTCCCGATGGGGACATTGTCGAAATCAGTTTGTGAAACTGTCCTTTGTTTGATAAGGACTTTTCAGGCTTGAATCACCTTATTTCCCGAAAAAGTAAGATGATTCCGTGCTTCGGAGGGCACGTTAAGCCGTTGGTCCCGGCTATTAGCCGTAAAAACACTTCCACCAACCCGCATTGGAGCAGCGCGCGTGGTGGAGTATGCTCCATACCCCCTCCGGTTGATTGAGGGGAGGCCTGTGCCCAGCAGTGGGACGTATATAGGCTGTTTATGTATGTTATGTTATATAAATAAATAATAAAGTGTAAAAATAAACTGGACCACACAATAGACGGAATTCTTCAATTGCTCAGAACATTATACTTAACCGCAATTAATTCAAGTTATTGGCCAATCAGCGAGCGAGCCGCAATATTCTATTCCAGGATTTCCAAGAAGTCATCAGTCGCCTTTATTTGGACTAGTGACGGACTTAGTGCTGCGAATGAGGTATCAGATTGAATTATGATCGTAATATATTTGAAATATGTCCTATTAATAATGCGCTTTATGGTGCTAGTAATAAAGGTATAGGGTATGATTTTTGAAATAGTCCTAAGTTTAAAGGTTGATGTCTAAGATTAAAGTAGTTTTATCGACTGGTTCAAGTTTTTAGGAGCCGTGATAGCCCAGTTGGAATAACGCTCGACTCTTATTATGAGGTCGCAAATTCGAATCAACGGCCTCTGTGCCCTGTGGTCCAGTGGTTGAGCGTTAGACTCACGATCCGGAGGCCCTGGGTTCGAATCTCGGTGGGGAGATATCACAAAAAATCACTTTGTGATCCCTAGTTTGGTTAGGACATTACAAACTGATCACCTGATTGTCCGAAAGTAAGACGATCCGTGCTTCGGAAGGCACGTTAAGGCGTTGATCCCGGTTACTATTTACTGATGTAAGTGAGTAATCGTTACATGAGCCATGTCAGGGGCCTTTTGCGTCTCAATCATAACCTTGACACCAGGGTGTATGAGGCTGATATTCCACCTTATAACCTGCACGATAAGAAGAAAAAGTGCGAATCCCATCACGGGAATAAACCGATGATTTTTGAAATTGTTTTTGAATTCATGTTTGGAGTAAGTATGAGTTGGATTAACAATGTTGTCAGTAGAGTTGGAGTAAGTACCTATACTCGAAATGCCTAACAAGTGCAAAACGTCTGAATGGTATTTTAATGCATACCACCGCTGTTATGATGCATTGCAGAATAAGTATAGACAGAGTAGAACCGCCATTAATCATCTATAATAAGTCTAAAATATTTCCCGCGATATGAAAGTTGCATTTGTAATTAATTCAAAAACATGAAGGGATTACATCTGTCTGACTAATTTATTTATTGGAAACACTTTGGCAGTTTGTTTTGGCCACTTTTTAAATGAAGACGCGACCACCCATGAGAAGGGTTACATTTTGTCATAGAATTAAGAATCTTCTTCTTCTATCGTGTGGGTTGTGAGGTGAATTACTTAGTCGACGAGATTTTTTCCTTTTTTTTAAATAAAATTGAGCTAAATGAAGTCTAAGGAAAAAATTAAGTAAAAACTTTAATTAAATCAATCATTAATTATCAATCATTAATTACATTCTTGAATGGCGACCACGTGTCGGACGACGCTCAGTGGGTAGGCCCGCTACAAGGTGGACCGACGATCTGGTGAAGGTCACGGGAAGCCGCTGGATGCGGGCAGCGCAGGACCGATCGTCGTGGAGATCCTTGGGGGAGGCCTATGCCCAGCAGTGGGCGTCGTATGGCTGATGATGATGATGATAATTAATTAAATCTGTAGTATGATCTGTCGCTTATCTGCTTTTTAATACACGCTTATTGACAGTGATAAAAATATGTGTGGGATGGACCTAAAGTGGTATAATATTTTTATCCTGTCACTGTCGATTGCCATAATCGTTTGCAACTTGGCTAAGGCCCCTGGCGTCTCCATAATCAACCAGAGGAGAACATGAATGTTAAACTGTTAAAACTATTATTAACTTCTCCAATAAGCTATAAAATACATACAACTCTAGCTAACAAAAACTGAAACTTCGCTAGGTATTACGAAGAGGGCAAAGTTCGAATAGCAAAAATTTCATAACTTGCAACTTTGTATTCCAAAGTACATCCTCAAGTATGCGGAAACGGGAACAGTTTCACAATTTCAGGGTTCCGTGGTCAAAGCGGCTGAATGGACTTTAACTTTGCTATGCAGTTTACTGCCACGTTATTATTTTACAACTAGAAATTTCGAAATGTGAAGACATTTTGTTCGGGGAGTATTCTATACGCAAAAGGTGTTTTTTTATTTAAACGATCCCCTTCCTTCTTCTGTCTAAATAGTATCTTATGCTCCTCCGTTATAAGGATAATCTAAGGCCAATTCACTTGCAAAAGCATTTCAACACCACGTTCTGCTGCCCAAAAATTGTTTGAGACAAGCTTATATCTCCACTACCAGCCCCGTTCATCGACTTTTCTTCTGTGACTCTCTTTGGGCGGATTCTCTCCAACATACTAGTCTCAGGTAACATTAATTGTGATTCTCTAGTTATTAAATAACTTTTAATGTATACTAGATTGATTTAAAAGATGTGTTGCTGTTGCAGTTTCTTGTCATTACTTCTCAGCCATAAAACCTCGCGAAATGACGATGCAAAAATGTTAAATTGACCTTCAACAAGTTTATCTATGATAATTACGTTGAATAAATGATTTTGATTCTGTTTCAATACGCCTGAGGTATAGCCCCACTTGATTATTATCAAGAAGCTGTCTTCATTTTTGCCCTTAATCATCTCTAGCCTTTACACCTTTGTCAGATGACTAAAATGACTGTAAAGTCCAATGCGAGCTGTTTACCCTTGCGACTCCATTAAAACCTACAAGCCCCTCAAAACACCAGCTGGAGTCTCTCTTACTAGGTTTTTTCCTCAAAGGTCAGGCCAGTATGATTTACTCGCTCAATATTACTGGCAGCCAGGTGGGTGGAACGCGGACACTAGAATTAAACTTCCAACGAAATATGACACCTCCCCCTTTCCCCTCCCAACATGGGGAATCCAACTCTTTATGGTAGAGAATGTGATGTGATGCAAGGGATTGAATTTGGATCTATAAGGTATATTACGAATATGATATATCGTGAAAATGTTCGTAAAAACCGATCGATAATTTCTTTCATAAACCGCCCAGTACTATCATAGAATGAGGAATAATAACTACGTGTAGAACGGCGGCTCTCCGCTCCCCACCAGCGGCTGCGCTCGGTTTACCTCACCTCTCCTCGGTCTTAGTTTAGTCTTCAATCGCATGGGCGTCAGACGTTTGTCACACACACAGATGCGCGTCTACGATAACGTCAAAATGTAGTGACTGTATAAATCGAGGTGTTTTGTATGAAGTATCCGAAGTGTGGTACTGTACTTACTGCAGGTTAGTGAAGAAACATGAAGAAGTTTACTGGGTACAAAATTCCTAGTGGTATGTGGTGGTACCAGTTAGTGTATTGGGAAGGAAATTCCCAATAGTTTCCTTAGTTTGACTTACTGGTATTTACTCAATAAAAATTGCGTGATAACTCAGTTCATCGTGCGATAGATGTACACCGGAATGTCGACTTCTAGTTTTAAAAAAAGTTAATATATAGTCGTCAGCTTATAATAATATTACTTATTCATTTAATTTAGAACATACATACATAAACTCACGCCTATTTCCCACCGGGGTAAGCAGAGACTATAAAATTCCATTTGCTTCGATCCTGATACACTTCTCTTGATTCCTCCACATTCATCAATCGCTTCATACACGCACGCCGGTTCAGAGTAGATCGTATTGAACCTTTTCTAAGGACATCTCCAATTTTGTCATCGTAAGTCCTTCTCGGTCTTCCTCTGCCAGCCCTACCATCAACTTTCGCTTTATATACCGCTTTTGCAATCCTATTATCCTTCATCCGCTCTACGTGTCCAAACCAACCTAACCAACCAATCCTAGTCACTATATCGTCTTTTACACCACATCTCTGTCTTATCACACTGTTTCTCACTCTATCACTCAACTTCACACCGCAGATGCTACGCAAAGACCTCATTTCTACGGCATTGATCCTACTTTCATGCTTCTTCTGCCATACCCAACATTCACTACCGTACTTCAGCGTAGGGACAAGCACTGCATTGTGAACAGCCATCCTCGCATCTTGCGAGATACATTGGCTACTAACAACTGCGTGCATTGTCCCATTCACTGAATTACCCAATCTCACTCTCCTTTCTATATCTTCATCACCATTCTATATCTTCATTTACCATCCCTTGTAAACATAGTACCCAAATACACAAATTCATTCACTTGTTCTACCATTTCATTCCCAATCATAATTCTACACTCAGACACATTTAATTTAGAAGCTGTAAAATAAGCACCAATAAAATAAATACCACAATAGAAAATCACATGGACAGGAAATCATTATCCTGTGTCTAAAGCAAATAACGTCAGCATTATATTATCCCGGAATTTATGTCTACCCACAAATATAGAACTGTAAAAAACGTTTCCGAAAAATGCGGCCGAAAGCAAAACAATTCTCTTTATAACATCCGCCCTTCGCATTATGAAAATGAAGTTTTTATAAGTATTTTAATAAAGGTGCGTTAGTACAAAATGTTGTATCTACCTTAGGAAGAGATATAGGGTTTAGGAATTTTACGAACTGTTACGTATTTTGAGGTGAAATGATGTATCTGTCATGCATGATTCTCTCGTAAAATCTCTTTGTGGATGGACAGTGCCGCAAGTTATTACAAGATAACTTGTCTCACCTGATTGTCCGAAAGTAAGATGATCCGTACTTCGGAAGGCACGTTAAGCCGTTGGTCCCGGTTAGTAATCGTTACGCGAGCCGTGTCAGGGGCCTTTGGCGGCTCAGTAATAAGCCTGACACCAGGGTTGATGAGGCTGGTATTTCACCTCACAACCCACACGATAAGAAGAAGATCATTTAGGTAAGTAAGTAATCATTAATCTTATAATAAGCTTTTTTACATAAAGTAAGTAAACGCCTTCACCTACGAATATGTATCCTAATTAATAAATTATAATAAGTATCATTTTCATTTTTTCTTTTAATTATATTACACGTGTATAGCGTAATTCTAAATTTCAATAAACTTCTTTCACGAACACGATCGTGGCTTGAATATCACTTCCAGAAGCGGAAATTATCTCAATCACAAAACATCACGGCAAAAAAATGCCGAGCCAAAATAAATAACTGAGTGTTTATATGTCCATTCGATTTTGTTTGATCAATCAAATCAACACTAGAACGACTGATGCAATAAAACAAATATTCTCGCACGCTAACTGGTTAATACCCGTTTTTTCCGTTTAAATAAATAAGGTCACAGTCAAAATAAAGGTACTACTGTATTTAACATTTATTATTGTACACACAGGAAATACAAAATACAAGGATTCAAAAAATCGACGAATAGTTTCGAGAAAAGGTAGATAGTGCCCTGCACTTGCGCTTCGCTTTGCTCGTCTTGGCGGAGGCACTCCCGTACCCCCAGATACTATTCAGTCATGAACTTATTATATTATGTTTTATAGCGCCGAGACGAACCCTCGTGGGGTTTAGCGGTGTTTTTTCACTGAATTGTTATTATTTTAATTAAAAATAAGTACAGTAATACATTTTTTTCCAGTTGACGGTGCAACAAAAGCCAACTTCGGTTTGTTAATTTTTCTTTGGTTTTTTTTGTTTTTTTTTTTTTGTTTGGTTTAATATTGCTTACTTAATGAATTGCTTCGATGTGGCCATTATAACATTCCAGGTCGTATCGTACCAGGAGGTGAAGGATTTGGCGGGAAGAAGAGAGGAATGGCGATTACTCAGCACAGCTCTTAAATAAAGAGAGGGTCCCTACCGAAACTCGAGCCCGAAATCTTCGGATCATGACCATTACTGGTCTACGGAGGCCGCTCCGTCTGCTGTCACTAAAAAACCCTTGAACCCGCGACCTTTTACACAACAGACACGCACTAAAAACCCCCTCGCGATAGCTCTCTCATTCAAACTTTCTACGTATAAAAACTTGAAGTCAGCATAATAACTAAAATGTGGCTAACAACATGTGAAAAGCAAGTGTACCCCAATTAAAACCCTCATTACTTGCAGTGCAAACTATTCCTAAAATGTTGCTAGAGAAAAAATAATGCGGCCCACATAAATACATACTTTTCTCATACAGGCAAGGGGAAATGTATAGCTTTATACACATCATCTGACTTTGTTACTATGGTTTTTGACATTATGTGGGAAGATCAAAATTTCATCTCTCTTTCAATCAATCAATAAATAATACTTTATTGCACAACGACATATACAAAGGACATAAACATACGAATAAAAATAAACACAATAGGCGACCTTATTGCTAAACAGCAATTTCTGCCAGGCAACCTAAGGGCAACCTTACCAGGCAACCTAAGGGCAATCTTTCTTATTACGCCAAAAGAAAAATTAGGTAAGTATAAGCTAACAATGTACGGCGAGTACCTTAAGCCGTTGGTCCCGCGAGCACGTTAAGCCGTTGGTCCCGGCTATTAACCGTCAAAACACCTCCACCAACCCGTATTGGAGCAGCGTGGTGGAGTATGCTCCATACTCCCTCCGGTTGATTGAGGGAAGCCCTGTGCCCAGCAGTGGGTCGTATATAGGCTGTTTATGTATGTATGTATGTAAGACCAGCATAAAAGTACGACCGTATGTAGCACACTTATAAAGTCCCGGTTGTTAAGTAACTCAAGTCGGGTTCAAATATTTCTCCCACCGGCTGGCGTCTAGGAATTCCTCTAATTGCGAGGCTCTGGAGTAATTGGCGGTGTCCTCACGCGATTGTCAACTGTCTAGGAAACATTGCAAATTGGTTGAACAAGTGCAGTGCTGCAGTTGTTATGCTAACTGGTACTTGACAGTTGCACGTTGCCGGTACATGGGGAAAGAAAGGTAAGGTAAGGAAGGTAGGAAAGGTAAGGTAGGTAAAGAAGTTCGGCAATGACTAAGCAGTAAGTAGTATATTTTTTTCGTCACAGACATAAATGTTGCCTGAAAAAGTTAAAGGTACAAAAGTGCAGTCAGTAAGCCCAGCGAATTATTCATAAACAGTGATGAAATTATGAAACTTTAATTGTCATAATTATAAAATTTATGTTTTTATAGGTGTTTTTGGTCTATTACAGAAACGACATGTAACCAGGAAGTCTTAAGTGCAACCAGTTAATTTATTACTTTACAAGAAACTGATTGGACTTTTGCAACTTATCGTACAGTATAATCACGTCTTCGGAGGTCCCGGGTTCAAATCCCGGTGGGGACACATCACGAAAATCACTTTGTGATCTCTAGTATGGTTATAGGACATTACAGGCTGATCACCTGATTTTCCGAAAGAAAGATGATGCGTGCTTCGGAACGCACGTTAAGCCGTTGGTCCCCGGTTACTACTTACTGATGCAAGTTAGTAGTCGTTCCGTGAGCCATGTCAGGGGCCTTTAGCGGCTCAATATAAACACTGACACCAGGGTTGATAATCCACCTCACAACCCACACGATAGAAGAATGTTTGCGGAGTATCAGACCGAAGGCTTAGAAGAGATCATACGCATAAAAACAAGCTGTCTTCTCACCAGGGTGAGGAGAAGCATCCTGGAGACATTAGCTGATCTTCATACATCGCCGCTATGGAGGTGTTTTGTGCGAAGGTGAACACCACGAGAACTTACCCGTTCTCGTGATGGTCATTTCTACTTCACTACCACAATTATTACATAGTTATTACTAACAATAGCTTTTAAATATAGTCACTTTTACTAACATATATGGATGTAACCTATGTTTTGATCCGAAATAATCATTTTTTTAAAGTTGCTTGGAACAGATTACCACTTAGCAATAAGGACGCCCATTGTACTCTTTCTATTTCTCTTTTGTATTGTGTTTTTGTGTTTCCTTTGTGGTATGACATAACATAAACTTACGCATATTTCCCTCCGGGGTAAGCAGAGACTATAGAATTCTATTTCCTTCGATCCTGACACACTTCTCTTGCTTCCTCCACATTCATCAATCGCTTCATACACGCACGCCGGTTCAGAGTAGATCGTATTAAACCTTTTCTAAGGACATCTCCAATTTGGTCAATGTAATAAATTTGTAATGTTTATTAATACGAGTGAAAGACCATTCTGACGGGCACAAGCGTTACTAAAGCTTACGACTACTCCCAATCCACCAATTAAGTAAAACAAACTTATTACCTATGCCTAAAATAAAACAAACACATGCAATAAAATTATTTTACACTCCACCTATTCCCGGATTTCCAAGATAAACGAGAGATTTCCAAAATTAAACGATCCATTCACTTTTATAGTTGAACCTTTTTATATTTACTTACATTGAGTTTTAGTATTAATAGAGCTATTAAATTCACCTATAAACGCATCAGAGGAGCAGTTAAACAGTTTAACTAAGAAGTCAAAACAGTGTTTATTATCTGGTTACGAGTTTAGCTTGGAGTGTAAAAACTTGGACTCAACGAAGCATAATTTTATCCATTTATTAAAGGTGAAGATAAAAATGTCTTCATTTTGAATGAAATTATCAAAATGAGTAAGTTTGCCTATTATTATATCTCTTTGGGATTTTAACTAAACTAGCAAGGCATTGGCCCCGATTCCTGCAGACATCTCTTAATTTTACTTTAAGTTATACCTGTCATTTTCTTATCCGCCGAAAAGGAAAGGGACGGATGATTGACAGCTCTTAATTTTAGGAAGAATGAGTAAATACATGAATAACCCGGGCGAATTTTTAGACGGTTGTTTTAGATTTGTGCTTAAAATTGACGTGTGGTCCATAAATTTTATGCTTGTCGATTACCCGTCCCTTTCCTTTTCGGCGGATAAGAAAATGACAGATATAACCTAAAATAAAATTAGATGGTATTTACAGGAATTAGCACCATTGTCTGTTTAATTTACTTTCATAGAGGCTCGTTTGTTCAAGTATTATTCGTTAATGGTCTGAAAAAACAAAACTTGAGTAAACTCTAGCTTATTACTCGTTAGTCTGAACGAGTCGGATAAATCAGCAAGAGGCTAGGTTAGGTAATTTTAAGGGTAAGTTCTGACGGAGTCGTTGTGCGAGTTTACAACAAATTATTTATTTATTTATTATATCTTAATACTAAATATAGCTACCATTTAAATTGTTAAATTACAAAACTGTTTAAACAGCTTGTCTGCAGAAGTCTCTAATAGTAATATTTGTACATTATCATAATATTTCACATTATCACAATTTGAAGTTACAATTTTACAGAGTAAGTAAGTAGGGAATACATGACCTATTTTACAAGAATAACTTATCTAGAAAACTATTCTAAAAGGTACTGATTATATAAGTAATTTAAATTCAAAATAATTATGGTAATTATAATGATAAATTAACAATGGTATTAGTTATAAATATGTACATAATGTTAAGTTAGGATAGTTAAACATCAATAAGTAATGCAAATAATTTGCCATTTTTGATTAACTATTAAGGAAATTATGCCTGTTTTTATTATAACTCTATTTTTAATTAAATTAATAATGTTCTAATACAACTCTATTTAAATAAAGTTGTAACAAAAACAGGCATAATTTTCTTAATAGTTAATCAAAAACTGCGGTAAATACAAATGGTCGGCAAATTGTTTTCACTATTTATGTAACCTCCTAACATTATGTAGAATAATGAAATCTATCTGAGACAGAACGCGCGGCCATTTCAGACTAAACTGAAACCCAGAGGGGGTGAGGTAAATATACGAATCGGTGAGGGGCGGAATATTACCGTTTTAAACTAGTATTGTTATTATGCCAATACCTAGACCGAAATAGATCATATTCATTGTTTAGCTACAGTCTGACACCTTCTTATAACTCTTAACTTTTTAATGTAAGTACGCCATAAACCGTAAAGACGATCTTAATAAAAATAATGTATAATCAAATTACATAGTTAATCACAAAACTGAAACATTACGACCATTCCTTCAAGGCTATTAATCACTTAGTTAACGTGAAGAAGGAATTATGGATGAAAGATAAAATTTATGGGCGATCTTGAAAATATTATAATGGAACATGAAAGTTTTAGAGGTTCCAAAGGCCCTAACTCCTAATTTAGTACCTACTTTTGTGTCTAGAGAAAGGAATTTATTTACTCTGTGCTAACTTCAGCCAGTAAATTTTAATAGTGTATGACGTATATTTATGAAATTGGAATATTGTATTCTGAAAATCCTGTTTTTTTTTTGTTTTGGCTTGACGTGGTTTGCGTATTTGCCACAGACAAAACGGGGAAACATTTCATATAGGAAAAGATTATAATTTATAGTTTATAGTTTCGCTGGATTATTTTTATGGATTAAAGTTTCGCTGCCACAGATTGAATACAAAACAGTACAACCGATGCATGCAGATTCAAAATATTACCAAGTAGTGTTCTTCACGACGCGACGTTTCCTTCACGGTTGAACACACGATACTAAGGATGGTATTAATAACCTAATCTCAGCTGAGATTGCCTTCATGCTTACCACATTGACATGATCTTGGGGGCAGTCTCGAAGCTGAGATTAGTTTATTAATGGTGCTAATTCCTGCAGACGCCATCTAATTTTATTTTAAGTTATACCTGTCATTTTCTTATCCGCTGAAAAAGAAAGGGACGGGTAATCGACAGGCATAAAATTTACGGAACACAAGTCAATTTTAAGCAGAAATCCAAAACAACCGTCTAAAAATTTTACATCGGCCAATAACCTGACAGAGTTAAGTAGTCAGCACGTCAAACGGATTGCATACCAGCGAGATGCCTATTTTATTCGCTCGGGTTATTCATTCGTTTTAAAATTAACTTGTTGACAATCATCCGTCCCTTTCCTTTTCGGCGGATAAGAATATGACGGGTATAACTTAAAATAAAATTAGGAGGTGTCTGCAGGAATCGGGGCCAATACTATTATTAGTACTCTTCATGCTCAATAACTAAAAAACATATTCCGAATTTGTTTAGTGTCTTATCTGGGATTTGGGTCGTATACTAGGTTCAAGATAAATTATGAAATTCTGATTAGTAAACTAAATAAAAACAGGTCTAGAATAAACGAAAATCATTTTTTTTTATATTTAACTTACTTAAGTACTTATATGAATTTAAATCAAGAGAAACTTAGTAATAAGTTCGATATTTTATGACGTTTTTCTATGATGTCACACTGTGCTATTTCATGCGTTTTTTTTTTCATGATTTTGTATTTTGACGTTTAGTAAAAAGTAACTGATTTGACGAGTTACTACCGTATTCGAAGTCTTCGATGTCGAAGGTGTACATCTGTTACTTGTATTTCCTATGTTGTAAAAATAATACGTGTCATGAATATACTTAAAATCTTCTCTATAAGTCACATCACATGGCACCCACAGGCGACTTTCACACCAGCGCTGTAACTCATTTAAAAAGTAAGTATAGAACATTCTCAGACTGGCGACATTCGAATAAAACCGTAGCAACTTAGTATTAAATAATTAATTAGTAGAACCATTAGCGAAAGAAGATTATCTCCATGCTTTCTTAGTCGGGCGCCCTCTTAAATCACGGTACCTTAGCTGATTTTATCACACCTTTACGGTCCCGACCTTAATTTGGTCTCTTACTCAAAATATCACGTTTTTCCTCAGATAAAGATGATGTACGGGTTTGATTAGCTTAACGTGTCGGGGATCTCCTGGTCGCGGTTTTTGAGCTTATTCTTTTCTTCGCATTATACTAATTAAGTAATTACTAATAGGCCTATCTCACCAATGAGTCATTAATACCACATTTGGCTTGACTAAGGAAAGAAAGCAAAGAAAGAAGGATAGGAAGACCTAGAAGGCCGTACATTGACCAAATTAGAGATGTCCTTAGAAAAGGTTCAGTACAATTTTACTTTATACAATTTAAATTTAACGACCTCCGTGGTCCAGTGGTTTGAGCGTTCGTCTCACGATCCGGGAGTCCCGGGTTCAAATCCTGTAACTTGCCACTACAATAATCGAGGATTCGAACCCTCGACCCACATAAACAAGGCGCGCGTTCTGACCACAACACCATCACTGTTACAAGGTAAGAATCAAATTCCAAAAATAGAACTATTAAGTAGCGCAGCAGAACGGAACTTAAAAAGCGCTACCTAAAAAAACATTTTCTAATTGCCTCGATTACTTTATCGGCGGTATCTTTTCAACTCAATATTGAATACCAATTTACCAGACGGGCAAAATATTCCTTATCTGCCTACTACCTTGTAGATAATACATCTCGCTCGCACCTTAGGTGAAACGAGGAGGGTTTAAAAAAGGATATCGTTTCGTCACCAACTCGCGAAGCAGGTGTGTCATATTCAACCGTTCACTGTGTTTAAGGATCTTAAAGAAAATCAGCGATAGGTACAGAACAGACAGTTCATTGATTTGTTATTGTGTCTTTGTAAAGCGGTCACTTATAACACTGTCCACAGCAATCAAAAGTAATATTCACTGCCTCTAACTAGATCTGATCACTATAATAGGTACAGTCATGAGCAATATAATGTACCCACTTTAGGACTCGGTCGCACTAAAATATTCGATATTGAAATATGCGCACTCCGAGGTCCAGTGGTTCGAGCGTTGGGCTCACGATCCGGAGGTCCCGAGTTCAAATCCCGGTGGGGACATATCCCAAAAATCACTTTGTGATCCGTAGTTTGGTTAGGACATTACAGGCTGATCACCTGATTTTCCGAAAGTAAGATGATCCGTGCTTCGGAAGGCACGTTAAGCCGATGGTCCCGGTTACTATTTACTGATGTAAGTGATGTAGTACATGAGCCATGTCAGGGGCCTTTGGCGGCTCAATGATAACCCTGACACCAGGGTTGATGAGGCTGGTATTCCACGATAAGAAGAAGTAGAGAGTTTTGTTTACTGTAACCTATTACCGTTCTACTCCCGAAATAATCTTTGCCGCACCACCAGCTTGCGTCACAGTATCCCGAGCGGACACCTCACCTGCCGAGATTCGCCGTCTCCCGTCTCTCCGTCACCATCTTATCTTCATTACACCTTTTTGTCCATCTCCGTATTGACACACCTTGCTTTGTTTCTGGTGTTCTTGTGATAAATTTCAGACACGGTTCGTTGGTAACGGTTTTTTGGGAGAAGTCATGCGTGATGGAACTCCTGGTGGTCGGTCCGGCCGAAGGAAGTTGATTTGGTTTTTAATTTACTTACTAATTTTAGAGTTTATTGTAAAACATAGTAAATGTTGTCACTGTCCGTGACTTCCGGTTACGGTAAGTCTAGTCACGTCAAAACAAAACTATCCGTAACACAACTACAAACACATTAAAATAAAAATACGATACTCGTTGAATTTATAATCTCTTCTCTTTTCGAAATCAGTTAAAAATAATGTAATTTATTAAATATACATCGTTAACGTACGGTCACAAGCATTAATATGTATACATTTTGGTACCATCTCACATTAACTGTTTTGAGAAATTGAACTGTAAGTCTCACTAAATGTCAAATATGTTAGTGCGACAGAGTCCTAAAGTGGGTACATTATATTGCTCATGACTGTACATAAATGAAAATAAATTTTATCTACTTAGGCAAAATTATGTTTCTTATAGCAGTAGTCGTCTTCTTACATTTTAAGCTAATCGTTCACAAATGCTTCCCCTAAATCGTCAAGAAACATTTCAACCTCTCCTTTTTCCACCGATTGAAAATAGCCCATAAACTACGACAACTATGTAAGACTATATTGGTTTTTCGCCAAAATTGCTACCCTTTTACAGCTTACCATAAAGATTCCTAACAAAATTCCGTATTACTATGCATCCGAAAACCGCATTCAAACGAATTACTTCGCCGAATCGAGCATTTTCTACAATCATTTTTTGACACAACAGTCAACCAGAAAACATTGAACCGTGACAAGTATTAAAAGTGACTTTTTATTCTGCGAAAAAACCTGGAATTTGCGGGAAACAAAGGACCTTTCTAACTGGTTTCTTGACGCTGGGAATTCAATATCAAGATTCTAAGCAGGTGTGTTTTAAGACAAGGCGCATTTATACATGAGAGTCACACACAGGCTTCACAGATATCGAACGAGATCACGAATTTTTTTAGACACAATTATTATTTAAGGAATTTGTTATTATAAGGAAAATATATCAATTTCTATGATAGACGCCGATTTCAAACTTAATGAGGGATTTTCCTGCTACGTTCAACAAAAACAATTTAGATGGCGCTGAACAGATTATTTTTATCTATGCCTCTGCCATTATGTACCCGAGTAATTAGAAAATAGGTAATTATCACGTTAAAGCTGTACAACGCTATCAAACAACAACAAAACATAACAAATACTTACTTTATTGCACGGTCTTATTGCTAAGTAGCAATCTCTTCCAGGCAACTCTCTTCCTGGACAGTATACATATATTGTTTTTGGTGAAAGTAACCTGGAAAGTCCCTCGTTATGTTTATCGGTGTAAACTATAATTATCAATATTTCCATTATATCTATACTTATTGGTCAATATACAGGGTGTTAGTGACATCGTAACGAATACTGAGAGGGATGATTCAGACCATGATTCTGAATTAATATCAAGTGGAATTTTCCCTCGCAAAATTCATGTTATTTTTTTAGTTTTTTTTAATTATTTTCAATTCTATACTTTTGCGATGGAAAATTCGACTTGATATTAACTCAGAATAATCAGCTGAATCTCTCAGTATTCGTTACGATGTCACTTACACCCCATACAAGAACATACAGTAGCCATACAAGTAGGTATGGGTGTTAGTGACACTGTAACGAATACTGAAGGGGATGATTCAGACCGTGATTCTGAGTCGATATCAAGTGGAATTTCCTGTCGGAGAAGTCATAAAAGTCTTAGAGCTTATTTAAATTATTTTCCGTTCCATACTTTTGCGACGGAAAATTCCACTTGATATCAACTCAGAATTATGGCCTGAATCATCCCTCAAAGTTTTCGTTACGATGTCACTAACACCCTATATACTTATTAAAGTACATATATCAATTAATAATTTGATACACCATCCCCCCACCGGATCCGCCCATGTTATTATATCCTACAAGAATACTCGTCATTCTGACCGTCAGTATGTCCCGTAGAGTCAATAAAAAGCTGGACGTGGCCACTGCACCGCTGTCGCAGTTGTCTCCGCTTTGTCGGCACTTTTTGTCGATCACCCGTGACTGTTTTAGTAATCGGATAGCGATCTGTCGAGGCCCGATCAAGCCTATGATCAGGTAGCGATGGAGTAATAAAATATATATGGGATGAAAATAAAAGGCGGTAAACTTAATTTCATAATTTGAATCGACAGCGTAGAGCCCGGTGCGCGGTGGTTATTGGTTATGTCAGTCACGGATGGATAGCTTCTGTGTGTATCTTGCTTTAGGTTGAAGAGATTTTTTTCTAACTGTATAGCAACCCGGCCTACCCAACATTCTTCGATCGTGTGGGTTGTGAGGTGGAGTACCAACTTATTGAGGCGCCAAAGGCCCCTGACACGGCTCCTGTAACGACTACTTACTTACATCAGTATGTAGTAACCGGGACCCAACGGCTTAACGTGCCTTTCGAAGCACGATCATACTTTCGGATAATCAGGTGATCGGCCTGTAATGTCCTAACCAAACTAGGGACCAATATTTTTTGTGATATGTCCCCACCGGGAATCGAACCCAGGACCTCCGGATCGTGAGCCGTGTGCCAATCTTGTAAAGAACTCGTCTAATCAATATTATATCGTGACCATCACCCCATTAAACGCAATATTACCCTGAGATCCGACTGTTTTACTCTAACACCTGGCTAGCCACCCCCATAACTGCCATTTCTTCAATAATATAATAATTTAGACCAGAGATGTCTGAACATCATGATGGACTGCATACTTTTAGAGGATGTGATGATAACCACACCCTACTACCACACACCACCTTATCACCGACTACCAGCTTCACCACCTTAAACTTGCACTACCTTACCTACCTTATACCTTATAGTTTGTACGGTCACGAGCATTAATATGTATACACTTTGGTAGCATGTCACATTAACTTTTTTGACAAATTGAACTGTAAGTCTCACTAAATGACAAATATGTTAGTGCGACAGAGTCCTAAAGTGGGTACATTATATTGCTCATGACTGTACCCGCATTCTTTCAATTTCAATTTTTAAATTTTTCCTCGCCTTATGGTTGTCTGGAAGAAATCTCTTTAAGCGATAAGGCCGCCATGTACCTAGTTAAGCGTCTTTTGTAATTATTTATTTTTATCTCCTTCTTGGGATACCACGAAATAGAAGAGAGAGGTTGGAAGGGTCATACTTATGACCCCAAAACATATATATGATGCCCATACAAGTATTAGTGAATAGTTCATACTTCAACTTTGCACTCCACTCGTCCGCAAACTTTACTACGCACGGATAGCATATTAAAATGTCGTCTTGTGTAGTTTAACCTGAAGGGCAAAAAATCAAATATCTACTAACATGCATTATAACTATAACAGAAAAGTTAAAAACCTTATATGATCGGCTATTTATCAAAAAATGACTTTTGTATGCAGTAAGCTTACGAAAATTAATAATAATTGCAGCCTATCACATAAAGTATACATTTCCGGTAAAGTAGCTATGGAATTTGAAAACCAGAAGGACTATGAAAGTTATTTGTTTGCAGGAGTAGTAGTAAAAGAGAGCGGAGATGAACCGGCGACAGCGGTTCTCATACAAAATGCGCATTAGGGCCTATCCAACGATTTTATTCTATTCCATGTTGGGATACCAATATTGAGAGTGATTCAAAGTAGGTTTCTTACTGCCGTTTCCGATCTTACATAGAGTACAGGTTGTCTGATTTTCTTCAAAACTATTCACCTGATTTCTTGACGTGACTTATTATCCGTTTATTTGCCATAGACACTAATCAGTACTCGACCGAACTGATTTTTATTAAGGACTCTTAAACACCCGTAATACTATTAAGACAACAATACGTTTCGACAAAGTGTAGTAAAAGTTAGAGGAAACCACAGAATAGACACTAGTGGCGCCATCTGTTAGCGAGTAGAAGAACTATTACAATACTCTGTTAAACTTGTTTTCTCAAACAAAATATTAACAACCGGCCTTTTAAAACTTTGAAATATTTGTTTTTATTACGTAACATCATTAAAGAACCACGACGTTCCAGAATCTAATACTATAGAGCAAGCAAATAAGGAACTGAATGCGTTATCAGAATTTGTTATATTTTTGTTTGCAATTAATTTTAGATGCTACGTCAAATACTTTAAAACTCAGATCAATGGATTAGATTACATACCTCGTATTCGTCTTTTTCTAAAAATAATCTTAAATTCCAATAGATATTATTACATCAAATTTTAATAAATCGTTATTTGTACTATCCATCCGTTTTAAATAGATACCTAAGATAGAACCATCCTCATCAATTTGCCAAATTAATTTGGACAACATTTTAAAACAAGTTTCATAGGGCTGTCTCGAGACATTTTCTTCCAATGTTTCTTTAACAACACAAAACGGTTCTTCGGATTTACGATTTAGAATTCCGCGCGACAAATATAAAAGGAAAGTTTATGTTTAAAATAAAAGGGGCTGAAGTTGTAAAAGAGGGAAATATTAACAGATTTTCAATCAGTATAAGAGGAGACAAAATAAGCAAAGTGGGGATGTTTTGTCGCGAACAATATGAACGGATTCGGGAAAGATTTCGTAAACGCGTTTGTCCTTTATAAATTCGCCTCCGGGGTAGGGTAGGGCAACCATGGTGTTTCAGTATTTTTTATAAATACCAGATACAAACAGATATATCACATTATTACACATTTTCGACTCATTATGTTGATGCGCTTCTAACCTGTCACTTTTTTATCATACAATTTAATCATATCATCATCTCCCTAGCATTATCCCGTTTTCACAGGGTCCGCTTACCTAACCTGAAGAGTTGACAGGTCCGGTTTTTACAGAAGCGACTGCCTGTCTGACCTTCCAACCCGCGAAGGGAAAACATTCGCGGTTAACATAAAGGTTAGATCACATACCTGGGAAAGTGCATTTCTCGGGAATGTGGGTTTCCTCACGATGTTTTCCTCCACCGCTGAGCACGTGATATTATCATTTGTGATCCAAACATGAATTCGAAAACAAATTCGACAATCATTGGTTTAGGCCTCTGCTGGATTTGAACATGCGGGCTCAAAGTGAGAGGCAAGCGTTGTACCAAATGGGGTACCACGGCTCACAAGACAATTATATCATAATTATGACTTCAGCATTCTTGTAGCAACGTCTAGTGTGGCTGAGAGATAATGCACTTATTTTTGCTTTCAGTTCCCGATACCGACCCCGCCGGCGTGGTCGACGATTTCCCTCATTCAGCGGTTATCGCTATCGACCCACTAGGGTCGATTAATCCTTTCAATATTCTTCCTCTCAGACGACGCCCTGAGCCGAGGTTCGCGCCCAACTGGGCACCCTCAGGCCTGTTGTCTTAAACGTTGTACCGGGTGAGAGCCTTCAGCGCTCCCCATTTGTCCGGCCAAGTAGTTAATGCCATCTGCGGCAAATCTACAACAAGTCACGTCAAAAAAAAAAAATTGCCTTCAGTTAATTTACTTGACTGCAAGTTCTGGTAAAATCAATAGGGATACGAAGCATGCATGGCATGTACGGTCACGAGCATTAATATTGAACTGTAACTCTCACTAAATGTCAAATAATATGTTAGTGCAACAGAGTCCTAAAATGGGTACATGACTGTACTTGTGTGTCTACTTTTCTCGACTGTTCGTTCGTCCGTCAATAAAAAAACCAGCGACGAATTTCATGTTATAGGCGAAAGGGTCTTGACTTTATTCAACTTACCCCAGAAGCATTCTTAATGTTGACCATACTATGTATACAAAAATACCATAAAACTCGAATGTAACCGTATTGAATTATGGGCACAATAGCTTTTCCAATATAACCGCTGGCGAGTAGAAATCCGTGCGATCCCATCATCCCCGTACCTTTTCCGTAGACTGATGTTTACCTTATATCTGCCGAATTACTTATTCAAACCTCGATCCCGACCTAATTTTGTAAGAAGCAACCTTCTTGTTTCAACCAGCCGTTGTTATGAGACACCCTAAATATTGCGGCTTATTGTTGAGAGAGGACGTAGTTTTGTTGAAATTGTGATTGAAAAAAAGCTTGTTGAAAAATTTACTACCTAAAATACGGTGTTTTAAAACAGCTAAGCAATATTGAATTTTGAATTGGTTCTTATTTGCGCTCGTGCATATCCGATACGTTGCCATTGCTCACCATGTCGGATATGCACGAAGAAATGGATTAAAGGGGCCCTGTTTCATTTGTCACATTAGCTTGATGAACTTATTATAGGCGATATGCTGATAAACTGATAGATAACATACCTACAGTTATACTAGAAGATGTTGTCTTCTTACGTTGCCAGGCGTGTGGCGTGTGGGGCACATGTCTCGCAATGTTTGTATCCACTTTAAGGCGTGCGGCGCGGCGTAGGGCGTGGGAGGCACATTCCTCGCAATGTTTGTATCCACTTTAAGGCGTGCGGCGTGGCGTAGGGCGTGGGAGGCACATTCCTCGCAATGTTTGTATCCACCTTAAGGCGTGCGGTGCGGCGTAGGGCGCGCGAGGTACATGCCTCGCAATGTTTGTATCCACCTTAAGGCGTGCGGCGCGGCGTAGGGCGTGCGAGGCACATTCCTCGCAATGTTTGTATCCACTTTAAGGCGTGCAGTGCGGCGTAGGGCGTGCGAGGTACATGCCTCGCAATGTTTGTATCCACCTTAAGGCATGCGGCGCGGCGTAGGGCGTGCGAGGCACATTCCTCGCAATGTTTGTATCCACCTTAAGGCGTGCGGTGCGGCGTAGGGCGTGCGAGGTACATGCCTCACAATGTTTGTATCCACCTTAAGGCGTGCGGCGCGGCGTAGGGAGTGCGTGGCACATGCCTCACAATGTTTGTATCCGCTTTTAGTAATACACCTACTCCTCTATAGTACTTATCTTGGGAAAGTTCCTTTTTAAATATTATTAGGTATCTACTTAGGTAAGCACTACCTAATCATAAACAAACCCTTTGTTCTCTACCAGCTACTTTAAAACCGTGCATAATACTTACCTGACTAATTGAAACAACAAAAAATAATAACTTCATGCTATATAAACTTCAACAAATGACGTTTATTAACTATTTTCACAACAAGCCACGCCCTCTGTATTCGCTTGGCGTGCGACATACAAATTTAATTCTTAATTACAGCACATTTAAATGCAAAACCCGAACAAGACTGTAATTAAGCTGAAGAAATGCGCTGAAAATAATCTTAACCCAACTCCGGTTAAGTTTATTTTACTTAAAAACGTTGGTAACTGCAGTTACTTATCTTAAGTCACCTACAGTTTAGTAAGATATACCGCACGGTTACTTAAGTTTTAATTTATAAGTGCTAGGCACTTTATTTTTCTCAAGATAATTCCACGGTCTTGAAGTAAACATAATATGTTTTCGTTCCAAATTTTAAATTGTATTTTTTGCGTAAATGGGAATGGTACTGAATGTTTTCTTTAATTAACTTGTACAAACTGTTCTTATGAAGATTTCTGCTGGCGCATTAAGACAATACGTAGATTCGTGGTCGTAATTTAAATCCTAACCTCTTTTGTGTCAACGAATTATTTGTTACACTTCAATGCTTATCGAATCTGCTTGCAAGATATTTTTTGACGATTGCAGGGTCCGATATATAGGCATAATTTATGTAATTACGAGGTAGTATTATATACAACAAACCTGACTGATAGTTATTCTTCTTCCCAACTACAGTTCCTATCCTTGCAACACAGATTTCCATACTAAGCACCCTATCTCACTCACTAGGACACCTCCTCTCAGATGACGCCCTGAGCCGAGGTTCGCGCCCAAATGGACACCCTTAGGCCTGTTGTCTTAAATTTTGTACTGAGTGAGAAGCCTCAGCGCTCTTTATTTGTCTGGTCAAGTAGTTAATTCCATTTGTGGCAAATCTACAATAAGTCACATAAAAAAAATCTAGGGCGCCATTATGGCTCAACTACGGTTCTGCCACCAATAAAATATATTATGTTCAGTTTTATAAACTGCAACCAACTTGTTGCCGGCAGTGGAATCTCGAATAGTTTCCCACTAGTGGCGCAACCATGGCGTCCTAGTGCGATAGGGCCCTAAGACCCCCCACAAGTGTCTCTCCAATAAAATAATTAAAAGCATCGAGCTTCAATCAGACATCATGCGAACACTCGATCACATTCGATAGCTTCGGTAGCTAACGGTGAACATTCGTCTAGACTGAACCACGAGCTCTCCATTCAAGTGGGGAATCATCTCCCATTCACTCGGTCTTCATTCACTCAATTAGAGCGACTTCAAGAGCCCTAAACTCAATCATTCGTGCCTACCCGCTACCTCAATGCTAAATGTCGAACGTGAAGCTATATCGCTTTGGAGAAACCATTATAACGTATAAAATAAAATATCATAGCATAGTGTGCTTACTTATGTAAGTAAGTAGTCGTTACATGAGCCATGTCAGGGACCTTTGGCGGCTCAATAGTAACCCGGACACCAGACCCACACGATAGAAAAGAATAGCATAGTAAGTTATACTTACACCTACTCATTGCTATGTTGAAGTCCCATATAATAGGGAGTGAGTCATTTGTCATTTACCGTGCCCAAATCCTGGAAATTATGTGATCTCAATATTATCTATGATCCAAACATGAATTCAGTGGGATTTGAACTCATGCTACTACGATGTCAGATACGCATTCTCCGAACATGGCTATCGCGGTTTAAACCATTGACCTTCAAAATCATTATCATTATCATCAAATAAAAAAAAAACAAATTAAAATCAAAAAATCAAATCATTAATTATTATTATTGCGTATGGCAGACAAATATCCTGCGTGGATCAAATATCCAGCTTAAGCTCCCTTAACCAAGTCTCTGCTGCATCCGTCACACAATGCAACTCGGCTATACCACCTGGGAACCGGTACAGAGGGCACTCGTTCACTATGTGAGATATGGTTTGGTCCGGGTGACCACATTCAAAGTATGGTGACTCCTTTAAGCCCCATTTACATTTTAAATCATTAATTAAATCATTATTATTGTTCATTTAGGTTTTGTTATTGTTTTCTTTTTATTTCGGTTCAATAGTTAACGCAATCTATGATATCCTGTTATTGGCTAAGACACACTATGTAATTTAGATACTTAAACTTTACCTGTAAAACTGCTGTTGGATATCTTATGAATAAAATAAAATTAATTTCTGTCATTATAATTTAAGTCCGACTAAATAGTAAATGTCATTCGAAGGATATCTACAATACGTCACAGTTCATAAAAATAATAGAGTAAAATGAGTTGCAACTGACTGCAAGTCGTTACAGAAAACAATTTTATAAAATAGTATTATATTTATTACCTATATTTAAATTGTTGACTCTATTTAATTCTAACTTCATAACATTTCAAACTACAAACTTGCTTATTCATGGCGAAACTTGCTTCTATGATATGAAGTTCGCTTAAATACCTCTATACGATATTAAGTTAGTTTAACTTACTTTATTAAGTATGTATGTTGTTACAAATAGAAAACATATTTCCTAGTCTTTCTAGCAAAGAATTTAGAGTGGGTAGGTGTACCAATATGTTCGATATCAAAACAATTTGATTGTTACGTAATAGTTTTTTTTAATCCACGTGGGATTTTTATTCGGCACTTTCTTTTTAAAAAAAAAATATTCCTAAACTACAAGCATAGAATAAGGAATAATACTACGTATACAACGGCAACTCTCCGCTACGATAACGTCAATATGTAGTGTCTGTGTAAAACGAGGTGTTTTGTATGAAATGACCGGGGAATGCTCCAAGGTCGCATTCTCTTTTAAAAATGAATCATTTATTTAATAAACTGTCCCCATCTTTGGCAAAAGGTAAAGTTTTGCGTTCCTTCCGCTCTGCAGTGCTATAAAAAACGTAATTCCACCCGTCCTAAATAAATTGGTACACCAGCCCAGCAAAATTAGGTGTGCTAACAAATGAATGGAACGGGCAAACCCGTAAAGCCACTAGTAATTTATGAGCCATAAATTTAAATGGCTTTAATTGTTTCAAGCCAACAAAAGATTGGATCAGATCATTCTGTTTTGCATAATTCTGGGTTGGATGCTATGCATATGCAACAACCGCCCTTGCATTGTTTGTAATTTGTAGGTACCTATTGTCCTTTTTAAATTAGGTTATGTCTTCACTGAGTAATGTTTATTGTGGTGTGTGGGATTGTTGGAATTTCGATTATGCCTAACCTATATTTACACGTCTCAGAGGCATAAACAGCGCAGCGTAACAAACCCAGACTCGACCATCTATTAATAGCCTTATAGGCTTAAATTGGAGTAAGCGGTTGGGTCATAGTTGCGGTTTTAAATGGTCCCGATCCCAAAAGGTACTTATATCGTGAACTCGCGAGATTTGATGAAAACAAATAACTAGAATAAGTGTTTTGGTAAACAATTGGAACTACAATAGAATATTGTTTAAATAACGCCCCTCTCTAGCTTTTTCTATCCCGTGTGCACAGAGTCCGCTTACCTAACCCAAAGATTTGATTGGTCCGGCTTTTTTCAGAAACAACAAAATTTTGTTGTTGTTGGTATTTAAATAAACAGCAACAAACAAAAACTACAAGAAACTTAAATCGATCGATCATCATCCAAGCCGTGTCCGGCGACGGCGACTCCTAAATGTCTATTCCAGGTCATTGTTATGATAGGCTCTAATGTGACTAGCAAAACCGAACTTCGATTTGAAGGTTCGGCTACGTGGCGCACAGAAGAAACATACATAATCCGACATCAAATGTAGAAACCAGCGGCAAAGAAAGACGGTAGACAGATATGCTTACCCTTAGAAAATCCTGTGATCATGGCACTTTCAACAGTGTTGAAATATCGGGAGTCTCATATCCCTGATTTTAACGCGGTAAGAATTATTTGTTTTAATTATGATAATAACCGCGCGAACCTCAAACAATGTGCAAGAAACATAATTTGACACAATCAATACACAAATACTGCTACTTACTTACCTACATATATTATTATGTCATTTACATTTAAAAATATAGAGAAAGCAATATGGATCAAAAACAATATTTTTCCTTCTAATTTTGTAGTTAAACTGTACCTAATGAAAAAGGTATCTACTATAACAATATATTGTAAAGATTAATGGCTATCAACCAATACCTACCTACATATTAATAAAACAAAAACTTACATTGATTAATGGTTACGCGTGGTTTGTACTCATCAATTTGATCGTGTTTTAATTTCAATTGAAGTTCAATGTCGGTCAATAACTTTATTACAGTTATCAATTACGTGTCGATATACACACACGTACATAAGATCACGCCTATCTCCCGTTGGGGTAGGTAGAGACTACGGAACTCCACTTACTACGATCTTGACCACTACTTTCGCCAATCAAGCTTACACCAATTAAGTTTGCTTGATCGATGCAGCTGGCATGACAAACTTTGTTATAAACCTCTAAATGAAAGAAAAAAGTTTGTCTTCATTTATTTATTTATCTACGTATATTTCTTATTTTCTTATTATAGTATTGTCTTCGCACTTTAGAATGTTTGGACATATATCACAATGCAAATGCGAATGCCATCAATTGTATGCACTAAACCGTGTTGCATGTCGCGGTCAGGAGTGGAGGCCAGTAACACAGGCTTACTGCCTAGCTCGGGCACCAGTCTGCCACAACTGAACATTTAGTTAACAGTTTTATATTTGCCAATGTCATCTACTTATATTATCATATTTCCTTATGTTGAGTTGTGGTGCTAATACATACATACATAAACTCACGCCCGTAATCCCTAATGGGGTGGGCAGAGCCACAAGTAATCAAAGACAACTTGCAGCCACTGTTGATACGAATTCCAAAGATGGATATGATGAACCTTATGGTGATAAGGGATCAGCCTATCGCCCATAACATTAGTCCATCATGTTAGAGGACACAATCCCTCTGTCGGTTTTTACGACATGCCCGGGAAGAGAAGCAGCTGAACGTGGTGCTAATAAAGATTTTTATTATATTATTATTATTATTATTTATATGCTATGCTACGTAAACATCGTGTTGCATAGTTATTTATAAGTATTCTTTATTTATGACATTGTGCTGTGTACAGGTACAGGCTGTTAGACAAACGTGATAGTGAACAGGGAAGCACTTATTTTCTCGGTGAAATTAAATAAAAAACAGAAATTACTTGCAGCTCTGTTCGCGTCTTTAATTGGAAGGGAAGAATGAATGGTGCGAATGTACAGAGTATATAGTTTGCACAGATTATAAAATTGTATGTCGTGAACAGATAGGTGGTGAGCCTTTTTAGTGAAAACACCTGTAAATAGTTATTATAACTTAATGGCTATTGCGACTTAACCTCTTGCAGCCGAGATTTCCAGACGCAATAGTCAAACAATGAGGTTTGAATTTTAAAATAATATTCGGTCTTATGAATTTAAAACAAACAACCCTCCAACATTGACAACCAGGGTTCTTGAAGTTGGTCATCCACTTCACAACACACACGACAGAAGAAGAGGGATTTAAATCCTTATCACCTTCCAAAATCTTTTGAAAACAAAACTAGTTAATCAAATATTCGACGCGCGTCTCTAAACCTATTATCTGTGACAAGTAACGCAGCTGATCCGATACCCAATACTACCCTCTACGAAATTAAATTTGTATCCAACCAGTAATCAAGATAGACACTTTCATTCGCATCTGCTACCCGCGTGGATATTTTATCCACTGATACCGACTATTTTGGATCCAAATCATAATATAATAAGACGTAAAGAGACTGCAAGTTATATTGTTGCACGAGCTAAAAGGATTATAACTACTTAATGATAAGATGGTCACGGAAGGATACCTCGTAATTAGCAACCACGTTCCATATTTGAATTGAATTTTATGAATTACTAAAGAGTATTTTTTTCCGTTTGAATTGTATAACGTAATTATTTATTAACAAGAATTATTATAATCTTATTGGTTTTTTATACTGTATCTAGAACAAGCTTTATTATATTTTTTTTACTTAAATATTTCTTTATAATTTATTCTTTTAATTGTAGAGCCGTGGTACTTAGCCTAGTTAGACGAACGTTTGACTCTAGAAAATTGTGAGGGCGAAATCGAAAACAATGTTTTTCAAATTCACGTTTAAATATTAAATGATTATCATACAGCGGAGAAGGTAAAAATCGTGAGGGTAACACGTACCCGAGAAATGTGTTTTCGGAGGTGTATGACCTAACCTAGTAAATAGGCTGACTTTTCCTTCAGGTTGGAATATCGTAGTATCATGTACCAAATTTTAGACTGTCATTATTTTTCGAATATTATTCATTTATTTGATACCTACCACCTACTTCAAAGCATTTAGAATACTGTTTATTAAATAGTGTTCGAAATGTTCAGTTTCAAATATTTGAATAATGATCGTAAATATACGAGTACTCGTAATGTAAGTAAAAGCCAAACTTTCCTATCCTGATTGGACAGAACTACACTGTCCATTTACTAAATCGATCTCCCTCGCCTGAACTTACAAACTCAGACGCCCGTTTCTCAAACAACACGAGCCCACAAAAGCGGTCCTAAACTGTAAATGAGTGGCCCCTAATAAATTTAAGATTCAATAGACGCAAGGAAATCCTCGACCGTATCTTATATACAACACAACCTATAGTAGGATAATCAGAACATTAAAGGACCGAACGCAATGGTTGTATTATCACAGTCAACGTGGTTCGCGATAAAAAAGGAAACTGGTAATGTAACTAGGACATTACCTACTGAAATCGCAAACTATAAAACAAATTGGCCGAATGCATAGCTAGTTTTGCCGTCGCGAATGCGACTTCTGCCATCACAATAACTTAGGCACGCGAGCTTTTTTGCACTCTCTAACATGGCTGTCTGTCCACATCAATTTTCTCGATAATTACTTCCGTATTTATTAAAGATTTTATTATTAAATTGTTATGATAATTTTAATTATCTCCCGCATAGTCTATAATTTACGTCGCTATTGCGAAATCTCTGAACAGATTAGGTCGACTTTTAATTAATATATCTGCGAAACAATCTATTCACATACTTACTCGTACTGCACAAATATTAACATACAGGATACTTACAAAGGGATAACATAAGCAGAATAGGCGGCTTTATTGCTAAACAGTAATACAGCAGCGACTTCTCATACCTGCATTTGAAGAGGACGTTCACACCACGGAATAAAAGAAAGCGGTGGGGAGGGCCCTAAAACGCATTTTGTATGAGAACCGCTGTCGCCGATTCAACCCAATGTCTTTTACTACTACTCCTGCAAAGATAGTTCTACTGCGTTTCGCGATCTCTAGACCCTTCCAACCTCTTTATTAACACACACAGACACAGAGACACACACAGACACACACATACGCGCGCGCACACGCGCGCGCTCGCGCACTCACATACACGCCTATAGCTGTAATTTTAAGGAGTCTATTTCTATTAAAATGCCTTGCTACGTACTATGATTATAAAATACGGAGGAAGAGAGCCTGGTGATCCGTAAAACAGACATTCCATCTAGTATGAACACCAGTCTCTCTCACAATAGAAACATGTTAACTATGAGTAGTACTATATTAAGTTTTACAGTAATTGTGAGAGAGAAATAAACCTATGTTTTATTATTATTATTCTATTCCGTGGTTCACAGACACAAACATTGTCAGTAACATTCCATTTAGATAACTTACTGCTAGGAACTGTATCCCCTAGCAGCCCGTAATAAAAGGGGTGACTAATCCTCAGTGTTTTGAAGGACCGTGACAAATGGAGTTGTGGAGTCGTATGACAGTTTTATAACTGCATTCCTGAGTGATGGCAGCTTTATAGACGGTGACGTGCCACGTAATTCGTCACATGACAAGTGTCAAGAAAATAATAATTGTACGTGACAGTGTACAAATAAAAAACATTGTCAGTTTAGATTAAATAATAATATAATACTTAAGAGTAATAAACAAATTTCCAAAACAACTTTAAATAATTCATTTTATTAATTAATTATTATTAATTGTGACCTGTTTATTCAATAAATAATTATAATATTACTTTAATTTTTTTTAATTAATTTTATTTTTTTATTTTTAAACAAATTTTCATTTTTTTTACTGTCCTTTGTTTGGTAAGAACTTTTCAGGTTTGAATCACCTGATTGTCCGAAAAAGTAAGATGATTCCGTGCTTCGGAAGGTACGTTAAGCCGTTGGTCCCGGCTATTAGCCGTAAAAACACCTCCACCAACCCGCATTGGAGCAGCGTGGTGGAGTATACTCCATATCCCCTCCGGTTGATTGAAGGGAGGCCTATGCCCAGCAGTGGGACGTATGTAGGGTGTTTATGTTATGTAATAAACAAATTAGTGCTTATGCGTTTAATATTATAGAGTAGGTATTGCTCTGGATTTAGTAACTATGATAATTAAAACACATAATAACGGGTTCTTACCGCGTTTAAATGGGGATATGAGACTCCCGATATTACTTTAGCAACTATGGTTACGTAGTATTGTAGGTAATGGGTTTCATATTGTCTATACACATACACATATATAGACCACGATATTCTACTTCTACGATCCTGATATACTACTATCGCTTCTTCCACTATCATCGAAGTCTTCATGGGTGCTGGCCACTTTACTCTTGACTTGGCTCTTCTTTTAACATCCTGGATTTGAATCGCGGTATGTTCGCCTAAACTTTCTTCTTTCGACTTTCGAGCTATTTACTTATTCAAAGTAAAATGCAATTTACATTCAGTAAGAGAAGAGAAGTAGGAGAAGGTACGCATAATCATACTTATTCATGTATTCGCGCTATATAAATATTTGTATACGCAATATTATTATGAAATTGTATTTGTATATTTGTGTATGTATGTGGATGCTAAGCTAAAGACAAAAGAGCATTATCAAAATGACCAGTTTCGCAACACGTCATTTCAATGTTAACTTAATCACTGAAGCGTGTATCAAAATACCAATCTAAAATACACACAAATTAATTCTAACTCTGTTACTCGCAATGTGATCTATTTTGTCTTTTTCTCTCTCTCTCTATTTAAGAGCTGCGCTCTTGTCGGTGGAGTAACCGCCATTCCTCTCTTCTTCCCGCCAAAACCTTCACCTCCCGATACGACACGACCTGCACCTTCTCTTTTATTTGTTTCATAAATGTTATCCTAGGTCTACTACCCCTTCCACTCTTCCCTTCAATTTTTCCTTCTATAATGTTTGTTGTCTTTTTACGAATAGCAAATAACAGGCCAATCTATCAGACAGTATAGTGAAAGCAAACTTTCAACAGTCCACAGTTAAAATGACATCAAGTGTACATCATAATCAAAACATGGCCGAAACAATTACTGAGGTCGTTAGAGAGAGAGATCTAGTTCAGATAAACGGATCTAACTCGAACATCGCGAATGATTCAACAGATGGTCTAAAAAAGAATAATGAATCTGTAGTTACTAACAGTGCGAGTTGAAAACATAAAGGCTTTATAATTTACTCGCAAACAATTGTGTAGAAATTGGGTCGATAAGATAAAATATTAAACACGACCTAAACCAATTTCGAATTATTTTTAGAATTAATAAAATATATATCGACTGTTGTAATTAAATATTTTTGCAGTTTCTCGTATTTATTTCCATTTATAGGTATAATAATGTTATTATCTAATCCGTCAAAACTAAAATAAAAGAGTTTTATATGAAAAACATAAAACATGAGGTATAAGTTTTGCTCATCAGTCGAGTTGTGTACTCAAACTGACTTGAACTGTTTTCTTCTAGAGGTATATTAGGTATGCGATGTTGCAGATACCCGTTTGCAAGTTTGAATTGTATAACGCATAATAGGTTATTGTAAGTTATATCGGTGTGTGTGTGTGTGACGAGATGTGCTCACGCTGCGTATCTACACTCAACTAATTGTTGATCTTGGTTAATAATACTTCTTTGTACGTCACGCCAGTGATGATGGCTAGTCCACGTTCAAATGGCCCTCCATTTTGGTGGACAGTAAATTGTATTAGATTAAGGTTGTTATTTTTATTTAATAAAAGAAAAAAAAATAGTTTTTATTTTTCGCCATTAAAACTGTATCTGTATTTCTAAACGCACTCTAATTCTACTAATACAGGATACTACTATTTTTCTACTAGGTATCAATAAATTTATTTACTTACACCATAAACAAAACAGTTACAGTACAAAAATAAACTAAAGAAACAAAAAAAAAACATAATCATAAATTATTATCACGTGCTCAGCAGTGAAGATAAATAACGTGAGGAAACCCAAATTCCCAAGAAATGTGTTTCGGAGGTATGTGATGTGATCATGTGACCTAACCTACAGTATTGGGCTGGTTTTCCCTTCTCGGGTTAGAAGGTCTGGTAGTCTTCTGCAAAAAACAAGACCTGTCAAATCTTCTGGTTAGGTAAGGTTAGTGTACCCTGTAAAAACGGTATAACGCTAGAGAGATGATAATTTTCGTGATGTGAGGAGTCGTCTCATAAATGCTGAATTGTAAACTTTTCCTTAGTAGTAACAAAATTCTATAGATTTACTTTTTTTTATTTTTACTTTTTTCCCTTAGAATTACTTTTAAAAAGTGATTTTAGTCGTATAACAACCTTTGATCTGCGGACCTTTTTGCTGACCGCAATAAATGCTTGTCTAAAGAGATAAAAGTAACTTAGATCCCTTTGTGGGGAACTCGGTCAAGTTACTTCAAATGTAATGAAAATCTTAGCTAAGCCTGGGAATTTATTTCCCTCCAATAATACCTGGTCTTTGAGGGTTTCAGCTGAATAGTTTCCGCTCGGTAAGAGCCTTAGTGTAGCAATATACGTTAAGTTTAAACTTGGAAATTTAGGTAAACAATAGAACACAATTTAGGTAATAGAAAGCTTGGTGATGTATGGGTAATTAGTTCATGGATGGATGTACCTCTGACTACCCCATTGATAATCGTCGTGAGCCTACGTTGGAAATTAAAATTTAGCTAAGTATAAGTATTACAATAGGTAAACCCTAACTTTAACAATATACTTAATACTATGTTGATACGTCTTAATAATCTTAGTCTTTCTGTGTTCGTTAGAAACACTGTTCTGTCAGTAGGCATGAAAATTTTGTGGAGTGTTATTATTTTTTAGGTATTTTATTAGAAATGAGCTGAGCGCTATAGTACCTACTTACCTATCTTTTTGTCAAGATAACATGGTACTTAATAACATTCTTGTGAAATTTAATAATATCTATGCTAGCTCGGGAGTAAAAAAAAAGACGAATTCAAAACCGAGTATGTCGGAAAAATCGACTGAATAATTAATATTTGATTTATTTGTTTGATTTTTTTATTTTTTTGTGCTATTTTATTTGTGATTTACTTACTTGTTTTATTTGGCTGCAAGTTTTGTTTTTTTTTTTTTTTTCTGGTAACCACTAAGCTACCAGAATTTTTGCACCCCAATAGATGATACTATGGATAATGAATTATATCCGTTCTCCTTCCTCTTCTTCTTCTGTCATGTGGGTTGTGAGGTGAATTACCAACTTCATCAACCCTGGTGTCAGGGTTTTGAGCCACCAAAGGCCCCTGTCAAGGCTCATGTAACAATTACACATTTACCCGCAACTCTCAGCCTTTATCTCAGCCTTAGGATATTACATCCTAACCAAACTCGAGATCACAAAATGATTTTTGTGATATATTCTCCTCTAAAGGCATTTAGCATTCACATATATATTATGCATCTCACAGCTCATACATTATGTCTACTCCCAACAGACCAACCGACATGTACAAAGTTACAAACGCTGTACTGACGTATTGACTCAATCAAACAATGCAACTGGGTGCTAGCAAGATGCATATTCCCAATATGCTATGAATAGGCCTGCTACGTGTTCCAATATTACGGGCCCGTGCATTATAAGCAGCTGGCGGGCGGGGTCAGTTCGAGAAGATTCTACTATAGGCTCACGTTGGAAACACTGACCAGTAATAACTTTGTATACATTGCTTGGTGGATGTATAGATATTTGTGAAACTACACGTCTGTGGGCACTTCATCCTTACCTCCTTTTTAATGCAATGAACTGAAATAGTGTGCCCTATTTCCAAAACATATACATGGTGTTAGTGACATCGTAACGAATACTAAGGGGGATGATTCACGCCATGATCCTGACTCTATCTAATCTATATCAAGTAGTATTTTGCGACGCAAAATTCATGTTTTTTTTTTAGTTTTATAACAATATTTTCAATTCTATACTTTGCGATGCATTAACACGCCGTACAAGTGCGTATACCATCTGCAGCATAAATTACGATAAAAAAGTCATCAGTTGGAAAAAGGCAGTTTCGATTGAAAATAAGATTTTCTAAGTTATCTTTTTTCCAATCTGTTGCGTTTAAATATAAAGATTGACACTCTGATTTCGCTGTTAACCGCTGCGCAAAGGGTTATAGTGTAAAAATAAAACCGAAACAATATGTTTGTTTATTCAATAAGTACGGGGAACTGTCAAAATTTAAGAACACTCAACAGTGGCGACACCTAATGGGAGAAGTAGGCAGTTTTTATCCTCATTGAACAATATTCTGTTTTATTTTATGTCCCACATAGATAAGCGTATCCCGCCATACGCCACATAATCACTTCCCGACAGGTTAGAGGAGAGAGAGAAGAGATTATGCTCTAATGCAACTCTTAGACGACGCCCTGAGCCGAGGCTCGCGCTCAACTGGGCACCATCATCCTTTAATTTTGTATTTTGTTTTTTTTTTTGTTTTTGTAATTTTGTATTTTTTTTTGTAATTTTGTAATTTTTTTTGTAATTTTGTATTTTTTGTTTTTTTGTATTTTTTTGTTTTTTTGTAATTTTGTTTTGTATGTGTGTCGTAGATTTTACCTAAATAAACTTATTTTTTTTTTTTTTACCGGGTGAGAGCCTTCAGCGCTTCCCATTTGCCCGGCCAAGTAGTTATTTTCCGCATTTATACATACAGATGGCCCATTATGCGTCTTAACTGAATAAGTCACGTCAAAAAGAAGTCAAATAAAAATAATAATATTGGTGTCCGTACTTTTACCCGTACCTATTTTAAATAAAAGTAAGACGTACATACGAAATCTGCGTGAAAAAGCGTACCTATTTTAAATACTAAAAAGTGAGACATCCATATGAAATTTGCATTAAAATGCGTACCTATTTTAAATAAAAATAATAATATTGGCGTCTGTAGTTTTACCTTAGAATTTCTAAACTAACTACGCAGACGTTGGGTAGCGTCAAACGAGTGACACACGTCATCGGGGTGCTGCTATGAAGAGAAGGGTCAGGGCAGTTGTGCTATTCATGTCCATCATATCACTTTATCAGTCCCGCATCACTCTCAGCCAACCGTCACTTAGATGCTATCAAATAAAATAAAAAGACATTCATTTATTTCTAACACATCACACAACATTAAACATAGCATCACGCCTGTATTTCTGAAGGGTAGGCAGAGGTGTATAGTAATATACACCCATTCCTCGCCAGCTATGCTTAAGTCTCATGTAATAGGGCACGAGACTATTGCCATCAACCGGGCACAAATTCTGGGAACCACGTCAAAGGACGTTACATACGCTCCTGACGACCGCGCCACCCAAATCCCCTGGTAGTTGCGGCTTCCGAATACATCCCGCTTAGGGACGTTACTGAAAAGTATTGGCGTCCGAAGGAGGTAATATACGATCCCGACGACCCGATTACTCCCGTTATAGAGGCGGCCAATCAGCTCGCGACAACAAACGCTTCAGGACCCCGATATCGACCCCGGCGACGTGGCATACGATTTCCCTCATTCGTCATTTACCGCTTTTGACCCGCTAAGGTCGATTAATTCTTTCAGACGACGCCCTGAGCTGAGGTTCGCGCCCGACTGGGTAGCCTCAGGCCTGTTGTCTTAAATTTTGTACCGGGGGTGAGTTCTCAGCGCTCCCCATATGTCCGGCCAAGTTGTTAATGCCGTCAAAGGAGCAAATTTACAGTAAGCCACGTCAAAAAAAATGGGAATCACGAATAACAATTCGTGATATAATAAAATGTATTTATTTAATAAGTGAATTATTATTGATTAATTGAAGACTTACGGAGAAATGTAGCTAGAAAAGAGTCGATCGACCTAATATCAACTGATACATCATTACGCTAATGGACGTCACAACACACTGCAGGCTACATTCCTGAAAAACAATATAGGTAGATGGCGCTGCGCAGTAGAGATTTTCCTTCGTTTAAGCTTCTAATTTAATTTATAACAGACAAAAATATGCATCTTTCGTCTTAGATTATGACCCTTTTTATTACATCCAGGCACAATTATATCTTCCATCCATTATTATTCTGATCTAAATTAAGAGAAACAATACAGGTAGCAACATAAATCTATACATAATGTGATCAAAGTATCCAGCAACAATTATTTTTATATATGCTTCAAGTATTTGATTATGTTATGTTATGCTTTTGCCGTTACATTGCACAATTGAATAATTATGTAAGTACCAGAGTAATGAGAAAATAGGTTATAACCAAGGTAATAATAGGTAAGGTGGATCGACGATCTGGTGAAGGTCGCGGGAAGCCGCTGGATGCGGGCAGCGCAGGACCGATCGTCGTGGAGATCTTTGGGGGAGGCCTATGCCCAGCAGTGGTCGTCGTACGGCTGATAATGATGATGATGATGAGGTAATAACCACGTTAAATATCGGCAGCTCCATCTATATTATTTTTAGGGAATGTAGCCTGAAGATTCCCTCATTGTAAAAAGTAATCTTATTGAAATATAATCACTTATTGTACTGAACTGGTCGTTCCGTTTAATAGTATATACTTTTACACGAATGGCGATGTAATCGTCGGAGGTAACGGCGGCACGTGGTCCAATTATTACCAGAATCGTCTGCTGAATCGAAACTGGGCCAGCGAATTGATGGACTGATATTATTCTAGCCAATTCCGTGTATGGCTGGCTTGCTCTTTTGGTAGCGTTTATGAATGTAACAATGCTCTATGGAAACATGTTACTGTAGCCTTTTACTAAAATAGAATATATTTATTTGTTTGAAACATGCAAAATATTATTATTTGTATAATATAAAATTATTGATAATTTATTTAAATACAGGGTGTTATTTAAAGACATCGTAACGAATACTGAAGGGGATGAATCAGACCATGATTCTGAGTTAATATCAAGTGGAATTTTCCGTCGCAAAAGTATGGAATTGAAAATAATAAAAAAAAAATCTCAGATTAATGAGCTGAATCATCCCCCTCAGTATTTGTTACGATGTTACTTACACTCTGTACAAGTACATACATTTAGCCATAAAAGTAGATAGGATGTTAGTGACATCGTAACAAATACTGACGGGGATAATTCAGACCATGATTCCGAGTTGATATCAAGTGGATTTTCCTGTCGAAAAATTCATGAAAATTTTAGTGTTTTTTTTTAAATATTTTGCGATTAAATATTTTCAGTTCTTTTGTGATGGAAATTTCTATTTGATATCAACTCAGAATCATGGTCTGAACCAACCGTCAATGTTTTCGTTACGATGTCACTAATACCCTGTATATATACCCTGTATATATATAATACCCTGTATATATATTATGCTTTGATCCTTAGTACTAAGCACTTATTTTTAATATTTCGTGAATAATTATAAAACTATATATTTGCGACTAATGTCACAAATCTCTGGCAAAATTAAGCTTATCGCCTACCAAACCATTGCACCGAAACGACGCCAACACAGCCATCCCTCATGCGCTGTCCTAACGAATCACACAAAATACCTTTGTCAGTTTACTCTCTATGATTCATTTCACAAACAGTCGGCTTTCGCCGCAAAACGCCATCACGGGCAGCCTAAATCATGTGGTCAGTGACAACAAAGTGGGCTCAAACCCCGCGGTTTTGGTTTGAAACTCGCGAAAATATTTAAAGGCTTAAGCCCATGTGGTCTGCGGTCAACCTGAGTCAGCGCCCAGTTTGGATTGGAATTAGGGAGAATGTTATTTGAAAATTACATTTTTATTTTGTCAAAAGAGTTTTATTTAAAATTTATATCATACTTACTTATTTAGAAACAAAAAAATATTTAAAAATAAATACATTTTCAATAAATATTTTTCGATTTCTTACAGACGGTTCGGGTCTTACGGTTCGGATTTTTACAAAAGCCTGTCTGACCTTCCAACCCACAAAGAGAAAACCAATTCAGGTTAGGTCACATACCTCTGAAAATCATTTCTCGGGAATGTGGGTTATCTCACCATGTTTTCTTTCATCGATGAGCACAAGATAATCATATGATCCAAACATGAATTCGAAAACAAATTCGACAATCATTGGTTTAGGCCTGTGCTGGGTTCGAACCTGTGACCTCAAAGTGAGAGACAAGCGTTTTATCAACTGAGCTACCACGGCACGGCACGGCTCGGCTGGTATGATATCTACGTGAAATTATACATATGTTTACAATATCGACGAATTTGTTAGTGTGCCGGCGTCAGTAAGCGACGCTCTGCCGCGCCACGATAAAACGCTTAGTCGTATAGCTGCGGCTGCTCGCGGGACTAGCAGTTGTGGATCACTTCTTACGTTTTGGTGCAAACTGTAAGCGGATTCGTAATTATTACTAATTTATTTTTAGACCCAGTCTCCGTGGTTTAATGGTTAGAGCGTTGGGCTCACGGGGACACTGTCGAAATCACTTTGTGAGACTGTCTTTTGTTTGGTAAGGACATTGTAATTTTGAATCACCTGATTGATGATGATTCCGTGCTCTGGAGGGCACTTAAACAGTTGGTCCCGGCTATTAGCCGAAAAACAACTCCAGCTTCAGCAGCTGCTTCCAGCAGCAGCAGCTTTGGAGTATACTCCATACCCCTTCCGGTTGATTGAGGGGAGGCCTGCGCCCAGCAGTGGGACGTATATAGGCTGTTTATGTTATTCTCTTAAGGGAATGTTACACGACTTGTAGATAAACTGCGATCAGTTTGTTTAAAAGTGGTGTAATGAAAGCCGCCGTTTTAGAACTAGCTTATCGGTGGAAGCTAGGCTTGGAAAGACGGCATTCGTTTGCAGAGGTATTCAGCCTATCTGTCGGATAAGTGCCTGATAGCAATTACTTTTCTGGTTAAGTTTATAATAATTATTAATTTTATAATTCTCCCTATCCATCCATAGGGAAGGCCCGTGCCCCAGTAGTGGGGACGTGAATGGGCTGGTGATGATGATGATGATTAATATTATAATAAAAACGTTTATGTCAGACACACTACGACACACATTAACTTACACAATTAAAAAACATCAAAGTAAGTTACAATCGTAACTCTCCGCCCCGCATCAATACTTATCGGGCGCCGACCTCAAAAATGGGTCTTACTTTAGTCTAAATGGATGTAACCCCTTTTGCGTCTCGCCATACTTACGCGTTAGGCAGCAAAAATGAGATTCTTGTATGGACTGTCCGAGGCGTGCCCAGATATTCGTTGGCATCCTTCAAAGATTAACTTACTTTTAAAAATAACGCGCCTGCTAGCCAGGATGATGTGCCGAAGAGGTCTTTTTTTTTGACGTGACTTATTGTAGATTTGCCGCAGATGGCATTAACTACTTAGCCGGACAAATGGGGAGCGCTGAAGGCTCTCACCCGGTGACCGAAGAGGTCGCCTCATCACAGAACGTATGTGACCAAGCCTTCCCGCTCGTCTCCTCTGCCCTCCACCAACCAGCCAGCAGCTCCTCGCTCGTAACAGCTTTGTTGGCTCGTTACGTCTTTCGTGCTGCAAGCGAATAAACTTTCCTTTGACGTATTTGCATGGCGATACACAGGAATGGCGAGGGTTCGTGCTACAAAAATGCATTTGATTTCTATCTGTACTGTAACCAATGAAAACTGCCCGGGTTTGAATTGAAAATGGGTAAGTAATACTTATAAGCTGAGTTGTTTCTGGTTGATTCGTCCGGCTAAGTAGTTAATGCCATTTGAGGCAAATTTACAATGAGCCACGTCTAAAAGAACAAATGGTCTAGATTAGGGGCATTATTATGAATCGCTCGCGTTCAATTCGCGTGCGAAAATATATACCTGTCTCATCTTGCAAATGACAAGTTCTGATATGCAACGTGAAATAGGTATATTTTCGAACATGACTTGAAGGCGTTAAAAAATGAGACCTATTAAGTCACTACCTACTTTGTACGGACTCAAAAAAATCTCATCATCATTTCTCTAGCATTATCCCATTCCAGAAGAATCTAAAATGTATGTGTGTAATTGTGTAACCAATATAAAAATGAGCCATAATTAAATTTAGCCTGCGCTTGTCTTGTCCCTGGCGCTCATCAAATAGCCACGCAATTAAGAACAGATGACACGAGCGAGACAACAGGGGGGTTAAAAAGGCCACATCGAAGCAACTCATCTAAAAACGCAATATTCCAATTTGACATTGGCGCATATAAAAGTAAGTGCGCAATGCAATCAATAAATGTCAAATAGCAATATTGCTTTCTTAGATGAATTGCTTCGATGAAGCCATTTTAACCCCCCCAGGTATTATTCCTTATTCTATGCCCCCAGCTGGCTCGTGGTAGTTTTGAATTTCGAATTCGTGGTGGAATTGATATTATAAAACTTGCTTGTTAGTCTTCATTGACCAAACGGACCGCGACAGATGTAGGTATAATATTTCAAACGGACTCAGAATTAAACTAATTGATTATTCCTGGACGTAACCATATTATTTCACCATACCCCAACGAGAAGGTACCTAAGGGACGGTGTCTAGTAGTGATATGTACAGGTTATAATTAATATTGGCTCTAGAATATATTTGTTTATTATGTGCTCAAGCAACAACGAACGCGAACTCTTATAACACAATTATACTCGCTCCTTGTTCGAGAGGTTTTTAACAGTGTAGTCTACGTCTTATGCTCCAGCATCGTCACAATTTTCAAAGCTCATATCCAAAGCTAAAAAAAAAAGTTAGTTTCCCGCTTCCTGAACGCAGCTGTCAACTAATGTCATTACGGTTTTTGTGCACCGGCGCGTCACTTCGCCTCCGTAAATAAACTAATTGAAAACCAATATTTAATACAAAAACATGATTGATATAGTGCGAAAAATCTGTTACTTACATAATCAAGTGCTTTTTTCTCTAAAAAAGCTAGAAACAGTACCAAAGAAAAAATGTGGATGACGAGGAGCGTAAGTTCTTTTTGATAAAACAAAATGTGGATTAAACTGGTAAGTCTTAACATTATCCATCTACTAAAACAAGAGAAGATATAATTATGATCAATTCAATTTAATTCCTTTTATTGTCGAAAACAAATTACTTTTTTTGAGGTTATAATTTTATAATCCTAACATTCGAAGAAGTAACTTAAGTTGGTACTTATTACTAATAAAAGTAACTAGTTTTATTAACAGAAATAATAATAATATTAAAATTGTATCGTGTTCGTGTTATAACAGTGATTTTAAAAGTTATACTTTATTCCGATGTTGATGTTGTTTAAATTCGCCTTATATAAGGCAGGCAAAGATCTGAGGACTATACAGTCTTGACTTTAGTAATTTAATATTCGAAAATCACGATCAAAATAGGCCTAAGCCTTGTCTTCAGTCCCTGATTGCCGCGTTTTTATTTTCATCTGTCAAAAAAAAAAAAATTTTTTGTTTCTTTTTGTAATTCGTGTTCTTGGCTTATGTTGCGGTTGATAACTTACTATCAGCGAATGAAATGAGCAGTTTTATTATAAAACAAAGAAAACCAGTGAAATATAACCGCAGAATGGCATAGAAAAGTAAATAATTAACTCGGAAATAATTTGACAAGTTCAGATAATTAGATGACAGAAGCACTTCATGTTTATCCTGTTCATCAAGAAGTACCTATGACACAGTAGTACTCGATATCACAGAGGTCATCTACACCATTGGTAGACAAGATACATAACTTATTCAAGATAACACTTAAAACATTTAGAGAATTATAATTGGTTTACTACAAGATAACCATACTTAAAAATGATATTATATATATTAAAACAGTACATAATCCCTTCTCACAGTCTCTGTTAAGTGGTGTTAATAATGTTATCTTCTCCGAATGATACTTACAATATAAGATGATGATAATATACCCTAACAATAAAAACAGAAAGAGTGTTAGGAGAGTACAGGCAAAAGATAGCCTTATTATAGTAAGCAATTTCTTCCAAATTACTCTAATCTTATTATAATTCAAGCTTCCAACGTATGGGTGATGATTATTGGTACCAACCTAACCAACAAGAGAACACCACTTGGAGAATCACCTAGTTAAGCACTAGTAGTGAACTGTCTGACTAGGGAATAGATAGACTATTTGTTTCTTTTTAGAGCTATCACAATAGAGGATAGACAATGGACTTGATGTATCAACCCTATTAACATAAAAATCAACCACTAAGACTGTTGCAAAGCGCAAACATACCTATGCCTTATTTTAATACCTAGAGCTATCATTTAGCGGATGGACAGTGGACTTGATGGTACCAACTTAATGTACATAAGAGCTATCACTAGGAAGTTTGCCATTCCTAAGCGCTAATATACCTATTTTACATTTCCATACCTAGAGCTATCACTTAGAGGATAGACAATGGACTTAAAGGCACAATGCACATAAGAGCTACCATTAGGAAGGTCGCCATTGATAAGCGCTAATATACCTATTTGTCATTTCCATACCTAGAGCTATCACTTAGAGGATAGACAATATACTTGAAGGTATCAATGTAATGAACATAAGAGCTACCACAAGGAAGGTTGCCACTGACAAGCGCTAACATACCTATTTCTCATTTCCATACTTAGAGCTATCACTTAGAGGATAGACAATGGACTTGATGGTATCAACCTAATTAACAAAAGATCTACCACCAGGAAGGTCGCCATTGCCAAGCGCTAATATACCTATTTATCATTTCCATGCCTAGAGCTATCACTTAGAGGATAGACAATGGACTTGAAGGTATCAACACAATGAATGTAAGAGCTACCACTAAGAAAGTCGCCATTGACAAGCGCTAACATATCTATTTCTCATTTCCATACTTAGAGCTATCACTTAGAGGATAGACAATGGACTTGATGGTATGAACCCTATTAACATAAGAGCTACCACGATTATGGTCGGCATTGGCAAGCGCTATATACCTATTTCTCATTTCCATACTTAGAGCTATCACTTAGAGGATAGACAATGGACTTTATGGTATGAACCCTATTAATATAAGAGCAACCACGATTATGGTCGGCATTAGCAAGCGCTATATACTTATTTCTCATTTCCATACCTAGAGCTATCACTTAGAGGATAGACAATGGACTTGATGGTATCAACTCAAATAACATAAAGCTACCACTACAAGTATCGCCTTTTGCTAAACGCTAGTAGATAGCTAGAACATAGACCAACTATTTTTTATACTTTTATTTCCATGTTTGGTTTGTCACTTGAGGAATCGAAGATAAACCATTGAATTGTCGGGGCTTACCTACCCATGTTGAAACTCAAGATTAGACTAATGCTGAGAAACAATAGACTATTATGTCAAATTGATTATTATAAAATAATGAGAGTACAAATTCTGAAGAAATAACCAACAATTCAAAACCTAAAAGCCTCTGTTCTATTAATCAACCTCAACTGTGCTAGAATTAATAGTATGTAATGTCAGAGATTACTTTCAAAAGAGATAACTGTACACAAGACATGGTTAGAGAACCATAAAGTGCTATTAAATTCTTTCAACCAACATCATAAAATTCAAACAGCACATAAATAATAATGAATAACATTGCCCGAAGAGTGAATAAACGAGATAGCAACAGGATCTGTGGAACAGAGACAACAGTATCAGCAGGCAGCCCCACAGCCAACAGCATGAACAGAAAGCCCACAAGGAACAGTATCAGCAGGCCGCCCCACAGCCAGCAATAAAAGCAGTGATGCAACCAGTCATGACCAGCAGTGCCATAACCAGCAGTACCAGCAGCCCTACAGCCAGCAGTAGTAGCAGAGCTACAACCAGATATATTAGCAGTCTCACAGCCATTAGTATCAACAGTGGCCCAGGCAGCAAGGCCGTTTAAGAATAGTACCTCATGAGGAGGAAGAATTCCCTATAAAGTTATAATGGGAAAATTTGCACAAGCAAATATACCTACCTTTATGATATTTACTTTTTCAAAATTCTGGTAAAATTAATTCCGAATGTCTATCACTAAAAGTTTTAGCATTATCATTAAGACATGGGATTCAAATCCTGTCTTTGTTAATCAGGAATAACAATACTAATCTCAGTATAAATTGAGGTACCTACCTGATAATATTATAACTTCAATGAAAATTTCCTTCAAGTATTACATTCGAAATTGTAAAATATTGATACCTAGTTCGGTTAGATAGAATAGTTGTCCTTTTTATTATTAACTCATAGGTGAAAAGGAAGGAAAAATAGTTCATTAGTAACATATAACTTACATCACCATTAGCGTTTTCTCTAAATTATGTTGTTGTAGATTTATTATGTTGTTGCTGATCAGCCCAAAACACAGTTTACAATTAATATAAAAATTACAACAATAATGTCCCTCCACTTAATCAATCGGAACCAAACTGCAGTGGAGAAGTAACAATAATATTTTCATGATAAATATATGTTTATCCTATTTTTCGGTTAGTGTTGTAAAGTAAATCAGGCAGGTCCCTTCACTAAATAACCTGACATATTAAATCTTCAGGATGGGTACGAGAAGTGAATCCCTGTGCAAACAACAGGATCATGTTAAGTTAGGTTAAAGGAAAGGATGATTTTTACGAACGATGATAATATACCTACACGACCGATAATTAATAAATTAATGTTATCCTTATATGTAACTGCATACCTAAGGGTAAAATATGTTTTATTCATTTATTTATTTTTTTCCAGTAAATAATAGGACGTTACTATTACTGTCCTAAAAACAAATTCAATAATTATTACCACATAAAAAATTATACTAAATATTATTACCAAGCCCATATGGTCGATATTAGGAAATACACAATAACGTGGGCTCAGGTAATCTATTTTAATAAAAACAAAATCTTAATTATTCCGAAGATAATTATCACACAAGTACATAATGTAAATGCACTTCCCCTCTTTATACTTTCAGCCTCATTTAACAATATCTTATAATAAAGAGGAAAGTTTAGTTCAGTGGTTCTGAATATTTTAATGAAAAAGGTCATTTGAATAAATGTATCGAAATTCTTACTTGCACTTATATTTGTATTTTCTCTAATCAATTTGACATGTTGTCTTAGGATTCATTTAACTACTCAATGTCGACAACAATTGCCAACTTAGCACAGGATGTTACAATCAATCTTGTGTCTGGGTGCCCTCGTCATTACCCGTTCTTCTTTATGTATTTCTTCTTTTTTTATGTATGTAAAAAAATAATGTGTAACTTTGATAATTATTGTAGCCCTTGGTGTGCCAATGAAAAATGAGTGTTATACTATATGATGAAGTCTCACAGTCCTTTCGACTATAATTATCGTTGTTGTTCAAGAGCTTCGGAAATGTGCTCTATGGTGAGATCCCTGTGAGGCTCTTATAGCCAATCTTGATGTTGAGCCCCATCAGAAATTTGTTCTTGTGTAGTTCTTTTGTTGTGAAATTGATAGTAATGTGAAATAGGTATTTAATGTACTTGCTCAACTTCAACTTTATTATTTAGAACTATGTATCTATTCTAGTACAGTATAGTATAACCATATATAACATACATAATATCGATTCCATTCTTGAGAACTGGTGAAACTTGTTTAGCGAACAGTTATTATTCTTATTGTTTTTTACATGATAATATCAAAACGTTTGGTGGAACGCCGCGCTGAGTTTATCAGGCGACGGCTGTGCCTCTGACTGCCTTTATTGGGATTAAAGTCATGGGCAGCTTAATTAGCTTTTGTGATAACGATGTACTTTATTCATTAATGAATAATCATATTATTGGTACTCGTTTCAATTTAAATGTTTCATTCCCAACTAAACTTTGAACATCTACACTGTTAAAAACCTCTCGAACAAGGAGCGAGTATAATTATGAGATTAAACGAACTTACCTGTAAGTGAAGTTCTATCTCAATTATACGAAGCTCCTTGTTCGAGAGGACTTCCTCCCTTCAATTTTAATATCCCGCCCTTAAGCTTCCACAGGTGATGAAGTTGTCCATGAAACATGCTTTAAACATAATGACATTAGTTGACAGCTGCGTTCAGGAAGCGGGAAACTAACTTTTTTTTTAGCTTTGGATATGAGCTTTGAAAATTGTGACGATGCTGGAGCATAAGACGTAGACTACACTGTTAAAAACCTCTCGAACAAGGATTTCGTATAATTGAGATAGAACTTCACTTACAGGTAAGTTCGTTTAATCTCATAATTCTACATCTTTAGAAAAAAACTTTTCGGCAATACTTGCATAATTAAAAATAGCATAACTTAACAAATCATAACATTTTAATTATGCACATGAAAATATAAAGAATCATAATATATTCGTTCACTGTTATTTTTAATCAGAAGTGTAATATGTAGGTGGGTAGTTAATAAAAAAAGTATCATAATGAGAATAGACAAATTTAACACAAGGATCACTCTGAAGGTTAAACTTACAAACAATAACATTTACATAATTTGACACGATATACAATCAAGAAGATCCATTTAAATAATTACTTTGTGTTAAATTATATTATAATAATGAAGTATTTAAACATTGATGTCTAACTATTTACTCTATTATACGGGGTGTTAGTGATATCATAACGAATATAAAGGATGGTTCAGCTCATGACTCTAAAGTAATATCAAGTGGAATTATCAATCGCAATTTCACGATTTTTTTTATTTTTTTTTTAATTATTTTCATTCCTATACTTTTCCCTAGTTTGGTTAGGACATTACTGGCTTATCACCAGATTGTCCGAAAGTAAGATGACCCGTGCATCGGAAGGCACGTTAAGGCGTTGGTACCGATTACTACTTACTGATGTAAGTATGTACCTAGTCGTTACATGAGCCATGTCAGGGGCCTTTGGCGGCTAGTAACTTTGACACCAGGTTAGTGAGGCTGGTACTCCACCTCACAACCCACACGATAGAAGAAGTACCATACCACAAAAAAAAACAAAAGCGACGGAAAATTCCACTTCATATCAACTCAGAATGCTCAAAGTTTCGTTACAATGTAACTAACACCCTGTATAGTTTTACTCAAAGAACAATACGGGCCTCCGGCGTTTTACCTCCTTTTATACTTAATATTTAACTTCATATACGTAACAAACTCCACATAATTATCTCAGAATTCTTCTCAACAATTAAAATCATGCACTCCATCAAAATAATTAAAAAGATATCCAGCGAAATGACTTCGTCGCATTACCCCTTATTAACACAGGAAATATAAATACTTCTTTTTATTTTCACTAGAATATTCTAGAACAATTACTTGAACTATTTCCAGTACAATTACGTTTGCAATTAAAATCGTACCTCAGCCGGTATGTACGGAGCGCCGGTTATTTGTCAGAGGTCCGAACTGAACCGGTGACCTTTGGGTCTAATTAATCACACATTTTTGTGCAATTATTTAGCAACGAACTCGTAATGGATAATGGGGAGAGTGGGGAAAATGCTTGGGTTCTAAGCTGTCTGAATACGACAGTTTTTGGCTATTAAACCACATCATTAAAACAAAAGTAATTCAAAGCGGTTTGAAGATAATTATACGCAATAACTCCACTACGTTCACATCTGCCTACCCCTTTGGGGATATAGGAGTGATGCTATGTTATACCACTATGTTTAGAAGTATGTCTACCAATTCCATAACATTTTAAAAACGTACTTGCATAAAATTCTTCCCGCCAACTTCATCAATTTGTTTGCATATAAAGTACTCAAACAATAACGGTGACACAAAATACACTTCTCATCAAAAAAATCGAAACACTTCCGTTTTCATTGTTTCTGTCCGAATTTAACACAAAAAAGAATTCATACGATGAAAAAAAATACATAAATGTATAGCTGGCAGTTTGGCCATTACAGTAATAAGCGAAAATTCTAAATTCAAAATTAGAATTTCATTTGTTTATCTTATAAACGAAATGAATCACTGTTTTGAGACAAATGTGTGTTTAGGGTTGGAGTACATTTAGCGTTTAAAAACTAAAAATTGGCGCCTATCCTTAAACTTTTTGTTTTTTATTTCAATACTGTGACTTTGGGACGTCTGAAAAAAGGTTTTTTTTCTAAAACGTATGGATACTTCGCCCACAGAAGCCGCCCAAGTTGTGGCATTGCTGGATTCTGGCCTTAGTCAGCGTGTTGTGGCTGCAAGACTGCATCTAAGCCTGTCATCTGTTCATAGAGTCTATAAACGTTATCGGGAGACTGGTTTGTTCACGCGCCGTTCAGGATCTGGCAGGAATCGGGTCACTTCTGAGCGAGATGATCGATTTATTGTAACAACTTCTTTAAGAAATCGACGCCTTAACGCTTTTCAACTGCAGCAGCGGCTTCGTGTTGTACGAAGGGTGGCTGTAAGTGACTCTACAATTAGAAGAAGGTTGACGGATCGTGGACTGGTACCGCATAAGCCAGCAAATGGGCCGAAATTAACTGCAGACCATCGAAGAGCGCGCCTTAACTTTGCACGTGAGCACCTAAATTGGTCATACCCACAGTGGAGCAAAGTTCTCTTTTCTGATGAGTGTAAAATTATGCTGTATGGTAACGACGGAAGGAACAAGGTCTACAGAAGAGACGGAGAACGCTATGCACAATGCTGCATTGAAGAAAAGGTCAGCTATGGTGGCGGTTCGTGGACGGTTTGGGGAGGAATCAGCGCCGACGGTAAGACAGAGCTTGCTTTCGTGTCTGGGCCACGTCTGCCTGCACTAAACTGTCATCGGTACGTCGAAGAGTGTCTCGAGCCTCATGTGATGCCCTATGCATATTTTATTGGCAACGGCTTCATATTCATGCACGACAATGCTAGGGCTCACACCGCGGGCGTCGTACGAGATTATCTTAACGAAGTCGATATCTCTATTATGGAATGGCCAGCAAGAAGCCCGGACATGAATCCCATTGAACATCTGTGGGATGAATTAAAGAGACGAATTCGAGCAAGAGATCCTGCCCCAGAAACACTTAGCCAGCTGCAAGATGCAATCCAAGAGGAATGGGACAATATACCACAGCATGTGATCGTGACTCTCATCCGATCGATGAAGAACCGTATGGAAGCAGTAATTAGAGCTCGGGGAGGGAATACAAGTTATTAAATAAACGTTTTTTAGCTTTTTTTTTTCATTTACGTGTGTTGTTTTATCCATTTCCTTTATACTCCATACGGAATAAAAATGACTCATTTAACAAAATACGAAACCTATGAAAAATTCATTTAAATTTAGAACATTAACATTAAGATTTGATAAGCTCATATTACTCACTATTAAACGACATTTAACATTTATTCCTAAATGTACACATTTTTCTGATAATCCTGACAAAACGTAAACTTGCAAGGTGTTTCGATTTTTTTGATGAGAAGTGTATTTATTTAATATTTGTTTGTTTACTTTAGCTAAGTAATTCTCTTCATACCCTAGGAACCACACATCGTAAAGTGAAATAGGTAAAGCAAATAACTCCTAGTCTACACTACTTGTATAATGCACATATTCCATTCCAGCATTTCCAACTCTCAAACAGACATTTAATTCATTAGACTTAATTTCATAATAATGTTTATCCAGAGAAAAAGTTTGTAGAGGAATTCTCTTACAGAATGTGTAACTATCAAAGGGGACTCGTGAGAAAATACCTCTGAGCTTAACTCGGAGCATAAAGAAGGACGCTCTCCTACGAAATGCTCGGCATTTTCTACAAAAACTGTTTTCCTAGCACATAACGATGTAATTCTCATTACGCAGCACTGAGACTAATCGTCAGTTTTATGTGTTCTAGAATGGAATTAGAACGGGAAATGTTTTTTTTTAAATGAGAACGGGATTAGTTCGAATACGTTCACGATTAATTAAAATTACTTGAAGCAGAATAATTTCTTCTCATATCTCGACATTCCAAATTCAAAATTGTGTTCTTCCTTCTAAATTTAAATCGTATGCTTTTTCTACTTTTTTATTACAGCTTTTAGAAATAAGTAAACATTGTAAATAAAACTATTAAATAGTGACGTAATGATCCAATGTATTAACATGTATATGAAAACACTTGATACGCATACATAGGTTACAACCAGTCCCATTAAACGGATCGTGTTTTGAGTCAAAACAACAAAGTTTATTTTGAAAGCAAAGTCCAATTCCATTGTTTAGTAATCACGCCTGGGAAATTTAACTGTCGAAATTGTGAACTATAAATAAACTACTAAAATACTACTAACATAATCATTATAACAGCGTGATAATCTTTACTCTACTCTTGGAAACTTCCAGAATAAGTACCTACAGTAAAATATAATATTATAGTCCAAATCAAATAATGAAAGGAATCAATTATAGCAGATACATTCTACTTTAAATTCTACTTTTATTCATATTTATCAGTTAAGGGTAAATAGAGACTTCTTTGTTAATTTAATTACTAATTTGTAGATGCTATGTACACTGTAATTGTCATATATATAAATCTTAATTTTACTAATTGTCTTAGTTGTTAATGTTTTATATGTGTGATGTAGTAGTATTTAATAAATTTTAAAAAAGATTTATTTCATCATGAATTTGCGGATTATGTGATACCTACTTAGAACATAAAACCTACCAACTGTTGACAAAACCATGAATCCTATGCGAATAAATGATTTGATTTGATTTTTAATTTATTATCTAATAATTCCAACTATAAGTTACTATACTGGCATATGCGCAAGGCTGTAACTTAGACATATAAATATGAACTTAAATTATTATATAATTATTTACAGTAGGCACTAAACTTATCAAATATCACATATAAATAAACTTATTATATATTAGATTGATGATAATAATATAGTAAATGTGTCGGTATTCCGTAGTGCATAAATTTAAGAAGGAAAATATTACTTAGAATATTATACACTGCTTCTATAGGTACATTATATGCATCATTACCTATGTATTATTAGGCTAATGTCCTACAAAGCCTAGCTACGAAATAATAAACCTACGAAATGTGCGAAAAACCCGCCAGTCAATTCATATTTTATAAACTACACTCAATAAACTCCCAAAATATAAAACAAAACTCATCTGAAAACTTTAAAACGAATACTCCAACAAACTAAATCAAAAAAGCAAAGCTAATTCAAAAGTTCGGTGACAAAATTCAGAATTCAAACAACTGTTAAACTTTAGAACAGGTGTTGAATTAAGTAAAAGTTTCGTCGAGATGGGCACACTACGCCGCTAGTAATTAAAACCTAGCAACACCCTAAGTAGGATGAAGCATGAATATTCTATGGAAGCTTACATGCAACTTTAGCTTCCTCAACTAAGAATAGGGGGATGGAAGGTGAATTCTGAACTACTCCAAAACATAGGTCTTGTGAGTCAAGTTTGAGGGAACTGTATGCAAAGTACCACCCCTGCTAAACACCCTAGTTTTGACTTGAATAGCAGTATATTCAAAAGAGGAGATTAGCATTCATAAACAAGGGAAGTATTTTTCGTATATTAAAAGGGGTGTGTGTTTTATAGTGAGATTTATGTATGTTAACGGTTTCTTTTTGTTCTACTTATCATCAAAAACTCGGAACATGTTCGAATTTGTGTTCAACAAAACACGAGTTTCGTTAAATTTGAAATTGGAATATTAAGAATTAAAAACCTCATAATACACAATTTGAAATTACATTTATTTTTTTATTCATAATATCAGTACCCATCCTAACGAAAAAAACTTGCCAGTTTCGATTTTTCGTACGAAAAGTGTATTTTTTTTTAGATAAACGGTAGGTAGAAACTATAATACCAAAATAATGATAATATCTACTGCTTTATTAGAAATTAAACACGTGAGATTGTGTACTTTCTCTATATTAAATAAAGAATTCCATTGTTAGGTTGATTGAGGGGAGGCCTGTGCCCAGCAGTGAGACGTAAATAGGCTATTTATTTTTATATATGCTGTAAGGATACCTTACAAATTGATACTGATACTAGAAAATCAACATTATTCTATTGACAACATGAATAATTATAACAACAAACGTTATAAGCTGTACAATTATTTACTAAAGCAACTATCCCGCCAAGGAAACTCGGAGCAGTCCTTTAAACAAACAGCCTTGCCGTCCCGTCCCGTATAAATTGGAACGCCGTTTCCCGGTCCCGGGGTATACAGTAAATCGTCCCGCAGTAGATACTCCTTGCCAAGTCACAAGTTCATATAAATTCCATCCCGGACAGAGACGAGTTTACAGCAGACCGCTTGGTAACGCAAACCACACGTAAACGCAAACGCAAACAGCCACGTTTTGAGAACGTTTCGCTCGGAAAAGCTGAAAAGCACAAGACCCCTAAGGTATTTTAGCTTTAACGTTAGTAAAACTGCTTTGAACCGGTTCTGATTTTGTTATGATACGTAGGTTACCTACCTGAGATAGCATCTTGATCTTTGATCAGTGTATACAGTTGATGATTATGTCAATATAAATCCTGGTTATTTCTTCTTCCGTGGATAATAAAATCCTCTATGAACCCAAAATCCGATTGTCAAAGCAGGACACCTATAATGGAATTACGTAGAACCACAGACAACCCCGAACACTTCATACAAAACACCTCGTTTTACACAGACACTACATATTGACGTTATCGTACACGCGCATGTGTGTATGTGACGTTGGATTGAGGTAAACCTAGCTCAGACGCTGGTGGGGAGCGGAGAATTGCCGTTCTATACGCAGTATTATTTCTTATTCTATGCTAGAACGGAACCTACAAATTCAGAGTTACTATTGAACCGCCAAAGGCCCCTGACATGGCTCATGTAACGACTACTAACCGGGACCAACGAGCACGGATCATCTTACTTTCGGCCAATCGGGTGATTTGATTCGATAATACCTATTTAAAGGACAATGCTCAAAATGTATGGACGAAAAACCCAAAATCATTTTTTTGCGGATCGCCCATGTCAATCGATGTGTATGTAACACATTATGACTCATTAATTGACACTACTTTCAGATTGATCGATTGATTACGTTTCTGGGTTCTTATTGAGCATCGTTTTTCTTTCTTATTGAGGATTCTTTAAATCAGAACATAATCAGGAAACTTATAAACCGCGCACTTAAACGAACTCGCTGAAGCATTCAGTGCAATATTAACGAAGCATAAAGGTCTTTACAAGTTGCTCTCAACCTCGCAGGTCTAAATCTGCGTTCTTCAGCTTACAAATTAATTTATGAATACCTCACAGGTGAAGGAAAACAGCTTGCAGGCTCCTTGTAGGCGACTTGTAATTTCCTTCAGCGCGTAACCTCGTAAAATGCCGCGGCCGATTCCGCTTAGTTTAGCTGCGGGCCTTTGCCTTACCTTCCGCCATAACATAAGCAATATTGTAAGTACCGTCCTGTTATTTAGGAACTTTTTTGTAGCAAGGCATGTTGACGTCTGCGATGGAGATAATTAGATATAGTATCAGATCAATGCGCAGCAGTGGGACACACTACAAGCTAGATAAAAAAATAAAATGACATTCCTAGCGAAGTAAGCAGAGCTCTATTTTATGAACAACTTTTATAAAATATTATCAAACGAAGGTACGACATTATAAAAAAATTACCCCCCCAAAGTTTATTTTTAATATTTGTTTTAAGTGCAATAAAGAGTTTTTGTTGAGTCTCCAACAACCCGCATTGGAGCAGCGTAGTGGAGTATGCTCCAAACCCCCTCCGATTGATTGAGGGGAAGCCTGTGCCCAGCAGTGGGACGTATATAGGCTGGTTATGTAAAGAGTTTTTGTATTGTATAGTATTGTATTGGTTCCATTTTCTTTGTGCCCATAACTATAAGTACATAGAAATAACCTTAACCTCATTTCTGCAATCACATAGAAGTTTGCACTCTTTGTTCAACGTATCAGGAAAACTACTACACTAACCGTGACTCATAAAAGTCCGCTTTGGTAACACCCTAGCTATCCACGCGCTCTGTAGTCAAACAGAAAACTTTCCGAATAATTATAATGCTGGCGGGATCGACGTGAGGAGTGCACTTTAGAATAATGACACGCTGGGGTGAACCTGCAGCCTGTTCACCTAGATATGGCGATATATTAGTACCCTTTCCGACCAAGTAGTTAATGCCATTTACGAAAAATTTACAGTAAGTTACGTCAAAAAATGAGAACTCAAAATACCTCATCATCTCCCTAGCGTTATCCCGTTTTCACGAGGTCCGCTTACCAAACCTGAAGATTTGACAAATCAGGTCCTTTGCAGAAGCGACTGCCATTTCGACCTACCAACCCGTGAAGGGAAAACAAATACAATGATCTATTTTATATCACCTCCTATTCAGATACACAAAATATAAATAGCCTTTACATAGATTGCTTCAATAAATCGGTGATAGGAAGAAAATTTATTAACTACATTGCTTCACTTGATAGAGGTGTTTGGGCTATTCAATGATACCCAATTGCAATGTTATACAAGTTTATTGAAACAAAATTACGCTTAGAAATGCTAAGAAACCAAGTTTCGTCACTAAATGATAGATCGCAGACACAATCTTGACGTGTTTTCTATGACAAGCACTAACTGAATGCATTCTGATTATACTCTCTCTACATTCACTGTAGTGAAATATCAAACAGTTCCGTAATTTTTTAACAGCGCCATAGCTTTACCATCATTAAACAAAAAAGGATCTAATATACTTACGTAGTCCGGAACATATTAGGTAGTTTATTATTATATAAAGAAAAAAAATGATAGATAGGTATGTCATATCTAGCAAACAATTAATCAAAATACGAACCGGAATCGCATAACATGTCCACGATCATAAGAGGGATGCATTGAAGAAGACACATTGTATTTAGCCACCCCTAGAGATGGAAAAATCGATAGCACTTACAGATATGAATAGGAGAGTGAACAGAATATTTATACGCATACACATAAATCTATGTTTAAGAGATAATTTTTCAAATCATGTAGCAGTTATTGGGGTGATTTTCCTTTTTCAGGTTGGGAAATCGTAGACAGGCAGTCGCTTCTCTAAAAACGGGACACATCCCGGACACTTCATACAGTGTAACGTCTGACGCCCATACGATTGGAGACTAAAGTAGATCTTGGGGGTGAGGTAAACCTAACTCCGCCGCTGGTGGGGAGCGGAGCGTTGCCGTTGTATGCGTATTATTCCTTATTCTATGGTTTAGGTAACTGGACCCCGTGAAGAACGTGCAAGGGAAATGTTGATGATGATGATGTAACGATGATGATTCACGCTACGAGCGCGATTTGCAATATGGGGTGAATCGCCAAGTTATGACTTGTGATATAATACAAACGTAGCCAAGTCTTCAGTAGGGGTATAAAATTATAGATCGATTCAATATTTTTTGTTGAAATCGATTAATTTGTTTTTTTCCCTAACATGCGTGTCACGTGATTTTGTTCGTATTTTGACATTAGGACAAGTCTCATTTTGGTTCACATATTAGCACCAATCGACAAAACGGCATAATGAAGAATGTTATCACGGTGCGAATGTTAGCCCTACTGAAGTGCTCGTGCTTCGGTACGAAAAGATTCAGTACACTGTTAAGCGCTGAACGAGGGAAAACGTCGACCACGCCGGCGAGTCGATATCGGGGTACTGATTGGCCGCCTTTGTAGAAGTTGATTATTTAGAAGATATGAATGCATGGGATTAACTGTCTGAGAACTGATATTACGCAGCTAAATTACTCAATTGTATAACAATATTTTATGTCTATTATTTTTTTTTTTTTAAAAAAGAACGTCGAGGGCCCTGTGCCGAGGTTTTTCTTGCAGCTTCTTTTCCCCGGCTATACAGGTTGTGAGAAGCTGCAGTAGTTTTAGGCGAATGAGACGTTCGTTATGTAAAAATTGACGTATCAATTTTTTTTGACGTGACATATTGTAGACTATATTATTGCTGCAGATGGCATTAACTACTTGGTCGGACAAATGGGGAGCGCTGAAGGCTCTCACCAAAGTGTAACTATGTTACCTATCGAATAAAGATATTTTGAATTTGAATTTGTAGCTCGAGTAAATGGGTGATCACCATCGTATACTACGTCTTTCAGGCGCTAATATTTTTCGGTCGGTACAGTTAAGGGTAAATAGGCAACACTAGGTAAGGGTATCAGTAGGAATCGTTACTAACGTACTGAAATAACATTTTATCACTCGTAAACTAAATGGCGGTAGGTCACGAAGTTAGCTAAAGTAGCAATAGTCTGGGGAATACTTTATTATGGCAGACTTATTGCAACGAATGCAGTTTCCAGCGCGCTTCGCAACAAAGTTATTTGTCGTGACAGAGAAATGCAATGGATATTTCTTTGTAAAAAACGGGGGTTATCTTCTTTTTATTGTGACAGTGGACTGGCTTACAAAGAAGTTTTTATTAGCTTTTCGATCATGCAACAACAAATAATGGCAAAGTTACATTAAACATTTTATGATATTATGAATTGGGTAGTTTCCTAGATCACAGATAACTTATGGTCCAAACGTTTTTTCCAAACGTTTTTTCGATTCTGCTCCGCACCACCCGAATCCCCTGGTAGTTGCGGCTTCCGATTACATCCCGCTTAGGGACGGTACTGAAAAGTATCGGCGTCCGAAGGACGTAATATACGATCCCGACGACCCGATTACCCTAGCCATAGAGGCAGCCAATCAGCTCGCGACACCAAACACTTCAGGACCCCGATACCGACCCCGCCGGCGTGGTCGACGATTTCCCTCATTCAGCGCTTATCGCTATCGACCCACTAGGGTCGATTAATTCTTTCAAATATTTTTCCTCTCAGACGACGCCCTGAGCCGAGGTTCGCGCCCAACTGGGCACCCTCAGGCCTGTTGTCTTAAACGTTGTACCGGGTGAGAGCCTTCAGCGCTCCCCATTTGTCCGGCCAAGTAGTTAATGCCATCTGCGGCAAATCTACAATAAGTCACGTCAAAAAAAAAAAATAACTTATGGAATTCTGATCACTTACTAAATGAAGACAGATCTAAAGGTGACAAAAAACGTTTCTTTTTTCTATTTAACTTATTTATAAATTGTATTGAAAAAAAATAATAAATGCAACATTGTGTCACGTTTGTTGCTTTTTGATAAAAAAACCATATTAATTCGGCCTTTTGACCTTTAGTAAAATGTAACTGATTTGACTAGTTGGAAACTATCCTATTGTGTATCTGTATCGGTAGTGAGTCATTGTAGGAAAACAACATCGTATACTTTTTGCAATCATTTATTTACCTTCGGTGATGTGTATTGAGAAGGAAAACATCATAAGGAAACCCACATTCCAATTCATATAATAAAGCATAATCTAATATTGTTATTTGACATATCATGACATTGTAGTTCGATTCCCAGCACAGGCCTAAACTGTCGAATTAGTTTTCGAATTCATGTTTGGATCATAAATGATTATCACGTGCTGAGCACGCGATTTCGGCGAAGGAAAACATCGTGAGGAAACCCACATTCCCGAGAAATGCGTTTTCGGATGCGTGACCTAACCTGTATTTGGCTAATTTTCCCTTCGCGGATTGGAAGGTCAGACAGGCAGTCGCTTCTGTAAAATACCGGACACGTCAAATCTTCAGATTATGCGGACCCTGTGAAAATGAGATGATGATGTATATCAAAAAGCAAGTAATCGACAACAAAAAATTGTTTGCGCAACCAGGTGAAGTATCCTTTTTATTACTGCATATGAAGCCAATGTATTTATTGCTACTATATCAATCCTAGAGCTTCATATCAAAGGTGCAAATTGTCATTTGACAACTTCTTTCTAAAATCGAAAATGAAATCTAAAATATCTGACTTGGACGGGACTTGAACCCACAGCTCTTGTCAAGCCGGGACGAGCGTGTTAACCATTAGACCACCGGACCCTCATTCTGTTCATGCAAAATTTTCGATCACAATCGTCATAAATTCCTGTTATTCTGCAATTCCTGTTTGGCGTGTCCTTGCCGCGAAGGTGGGCGCATCTTACCTCAGTAGACCAGAGTAAGATGGTGGCTGACTTCGGATAGAGACCCAGACCTACGTAGTATAACGTAGAACCCTTGCCCAAGGATACGGGACCTCAACGGTTGCAGAAGCGGAGATGGGATGGCTCCCACTGGTACTGGCGTACGGCAATGCAGGACGGAACAGGCGAATCATAGGGACTGTAACCTGGATCCACAGAGGGAGCAGTAACGGTCAGTCAAAGGCGGAGGTCAGGAGTCCTAGTACAACTTTGAAATAGACTGCTCTGGACACCATCTCACTCACGTCCGACAGAGTACTACGGGCCGGAAGGCGAGAGGGAAACCACTGCCATAGTTTTCCCTAAAAAGTAACACGGAGAATGCTACACGGACAAGAGCGTGGCTCTTAAATTAGTGATGTGCTCGTCATCAAGCCGACTCGCCTTCTTTCTATGTTCATATAGAATCTGTATATAATTAGGTACATTATAACGTAAGCTCACGACTATATCCCAATTGGAGTAGTTAGAGGTACATCAACATATATACACAGTATTCCCAAATAAAATCCCGTAAGTCTCTTTAGCGTTCTTGTTTGCAACATCCATTTGGGTGTCCGTACTACGCTCAGTACGTTGTTAAACATGGAACATCAGAGATGTAGTCAAACAGTTTACACTGAGTGTAGCACGATGCCTGTGATACGAGTCGTTGCAAGTCTTTATCGTAAAACTTGGTGTAACTTACTGCAAGTTTGTGTCCTCTGGTTGTTTGTATTTTAGGAGGTGACGGCTTGCCAGCGCTCGAGCGCTATTGAACGTTGCACTTTGATAATGGTGCCATTTATTTCAGACTAAAAATACCATAATTTTGCATTTGGGAATGCAATCCCGACTTGAAATCGCAAATTCGAAATGCCGCGGGATTAGAAATATCGTCTAGTTTATAAAAAAAAATTAAAGTTAGGACGGCTGAGAAAGAAAGAAAGAAAAAATATTTATTCGACATGCTTATTGTTTTAACATATTAACATAAAATAAAACAATTATGAATGTATGCCGAAACGGTTCCACCTCAGCATAATGCCATAGCCTAGACTATGACGAACGATGAAAATTACTTGTTTGTGATAGTTAGGTTAATTAAAACAAAATATTTTGAATTCCCAACCCGCGCGCCGTGAAAAATTTTGATTCCTAATTATAAGTGACCTACACTGTTATTAAAACGGTTATTTTTCAAGGACTGGTTTCCAAGGCCCCAAGAACTGTCGCTAAAGCTGTTTTTGTTTATGTATAATAATAACGGCATGCAAGTAAAATGTAAAACAGATTTCATTTTGCATTGTCAACGCAGATATAATTTTCCTCTGATAAACTAGGGTTGCTTGCAAACAAACGCGCGTGCCGTCATCGCCTTTCACTGGATTGATTTTATATTGAAAACAAAACCTTTACACTACTATCTTCAGTCATATGAGAGTACCTATTATTTCTCTGTCCTATTTTTAATACCTCTTCTTTTTCTTTTAATTCTATTATCCCCTGCTGGGATGTTGGGCTCGAACCACGGGGGTTTCAAAAGGCTACATAAGCAATTCTGATTCCGAAAAAGCAACATTGCTTTTCGACATTCGTTGGCATTGCGCACTTACTTTTATATGCGCAAATGTCAAATTGCCTTTCCCAGATTTTCAAAACTGCCAGAGTGTACCCTTCACGGCGTAAGATTAAAAAGCTTTCTTTAGTCTAAACGCCACCGGCTGCGCTCTTGTCGGTGGTTACTCCACCGACAAGAGCGCAGCTCTTAAATAGAGAGAGTCTAAACGCGCCAAAACATAATACGAGTATTGTATAGAAATCAGTAAAAAACGCTTTACCAGCAAACCTCACGTCAAAAAAAGCTAAACCAACATAAGGCGTAGTGTTTCTTAAGTTAAAGAAGAATTGAGCTGCTTAAGCGTCTAGACTGTTAAACGACTAATTTGAACCATTTAGCAAATAGTGAGAGCCCTAAAATCAGCAATGTAGGTTTTCGTTGAGGCTAGACAGACTTTTTCGATTTAATTTTCTCTTTGTGAGATTCCCTAAGCAGGGGTGACTGTTATAAAAACAAAAAAGGCTATAACAGACGAAAAGCATTTGAACTGCAAGCCAACTGCGAATTTTCTGATATAAGTACAGTTAGTATATCTAACTGCATCACAACTGCACATTGAATTACAACAAGAAACGAATAATGATAGTACTAACACTATTCATGGGATAATGTGGGCTAAATTAATAGAAATATTCACTTGAAATCCTAAACAGACTTATCTACAAAATTTATATTTTAAAATGGGATATAATAAGGGTTAATAACCCTGACACCAGGGTTGATGAGGCTGGTAATCCACCTCATAACCCACACGATAACAAGAAGAAGAAAAAGATAAGAGTTTAAAATCACAAGAGTTTTTGTCTATCGTCTGAGGTCGTCTGTAATAATGCGACATCATAGATACATAGAAGACTATAAATTCCGTACCTATTAAACTACTTATGCATTTGCAAATAGATAGGTTAGTATAGAAAGTCTGACTTGAATGGGACTTGAAGCTGCACCTCTTTTTAACCTGGGATCAGCGCGTTTACGTCCGATTCCGAGTTTTAATGGGTGAGTGCCCTTAAACAACCTCCTTCCTTTATAATAATAATACTTTTACGTTTCATATGCGATTTAATTTACATCATATTTATAAGTAGTGCTTCACCCAATCTTCACCCTAATTTAAACCTACCCGTCATAGTAAAATTTGTACTTACTTACTAAGCCAGCAGCAGTGTCATCATTACAGCAGATCGTTTCCATTCAAAGGTGAACAGTTCGATCTAGAACTCCGTCTGCTTTGAGACAGACGTTGAATTTTGTATGAAACAACGCAGATGTAAAGAAAATGTTGGTGCCATGAGAATATTATTCAATTTTAAAACAAGTTGTTTGTAATCAACTTGTGGTGAAGGAACACATGGTCATGAAAACCACATAAATAACCGTCCGAAATATTTGACCTGTTTAACCTGTAATTGGGTGGTTCTTCCGGTTAGAAAGTTAGATTGCCAGTCACTTCTATAAAAAACGGTATTTTCTTAGCTAATTACGTGTTCCGCTAATTACGAGATCACGCTAAAGAGAGATATTACCTACATATATTATATTATATTTCGTTTTCTAGAATACATTCACGCATGTTGGGATTATTTAGCCCTCGAATTAGCCCAAGATTTCCAAGAAATAGAACGAAGTATAACCCTCATTACCTGCCAATAATAATTATTCTACTTGATAAACCGCTTAGTAGGTACATCTGGCGCTCTACTCTGGTAAAGTCCGGGCGTAACAGTTTCAATTGTCGCTTCCAGTACTATAAATCTATGGCACCGACAGATGCACTTGCTTCGGCATAGATGGATGATATTTCCTCTCCAGTTAGACTAGCTCGGTGACGAATAAAATATATAAGGATTTTCACTCCGCTCCCTTACACGACTCTCCAAATTATTGGAAATGTAAATCGGAACGTTCCTCACAAGTCCACAAGCTTAAAATGTGACTTGAGCATCCAATTCGGTAATTTTACGACCGCTGGATATGTTACATCTTAGATATCTAGCACTTACACGAAATAGGGTACATATTTATACGTATTCATTACTTCACATAAACAAAAGGATCATTTTGTGGTATTCAATTAAGCAATTCGAATGGCTACATGTTTATATCGGATGTCGGAAGACAGATTTTCCCGCCGCTCCTGTCCATTAAAATAATCACCAAGACAATAAAAACATAATAAAACCGTTTAATTATAAAATTTGGCGGTCATTTAAAACGGTTCATAAAACGTAATTTTAGCTATATATACTTTATTGTACATATAAAACAAAGGAACAAGATGATGGTGAAGGACATGATGATGAAATACACCGTAACTAAAGAAAAATAGAACGTCTACTCGATCGTACTAAAAATCATAATTGGTGTTCTCTCTCTCTTTATTTAAGAGCTGCGCTCTTGTCGGTGGTGGTGTTGAATTGGTGTTATTCTTCGGAAATGTTTAATTACTTATGATTTTACTGAGCCGCAATATATATTGGAAATGCAAACAGTTCCGTTTGCTACATAACTGAAATGCAAACAGTTCCGTTTGCATTTCAGTTATGTAGCAAAATAACTACTACAAATAGCGGTTCGCGTTGTTTGAGTTATATTGACGGTATTTAATAATTTATCATTTTCATTTTTTTTTATTTTACAGTTTCATGTAAATGATCAACCGATCTTGATATGATGATGATTACGTATCATACGTAATAATAAAAAACACACAACATTTTCATGAATTTTCCGAATAGAAATTCTAAATGGTATTAACTCAGAATCGTGGTCTGAATCATTCTCCAAAGTTTTCATAGTCACGTTCACTTATTGCATGTCACAAACATAAATTAAGATGGAACATAGTAAGAAGGTACATATGATGCCCTGCAAGGGCATGGCAATATAAAAGAGGCGACTCGTGGTGCCTATAAGGTATCACTAAAAAGCTGTATAATAATATATAACGATCTCTCCAGTGATCCTTCATTATCATTTTCATAGACACAAAATTAAAAAGTCATTCACCTTAGGTCACTGTGTCCTTAAAGTTCCATAAAGGACAGATTTTTATTAGTAAAATTCATTATAATAGGTTTTATAGAATGTGACCTTTAAAATGAATTCTTGTTTTATTTGTACTAAGTATTTTATTGCGGGCTATAAATCATAATTCGCAGTTACGTTTTCCTTTTGTTAGTTCTAAGAAGCCAATGCAGACGTATAACTTTTAGTTTATAAATATTTTTATGGTAGGTACTTACCTAACTAGGTTTTTAATAATGAAAAAAGAAATAGCGGTAGGAAATAGGTGTGACTTTATGTATGTAAGTATTTGGATTTCAATTCAAATATCGAATATGATGATTTTATTCCGTTCCATACTACGCGCTTTATTATGAACCACACTACGTTTCATTTCACATTCATAAATAACAATTTTCTACCCGGAGCGATTATATGATGAAGAGATTGAATGATGATTTTCGAGATAATTATTTATACATGCGTGTGTGTAATTATCTCGAAAAGTGTTTATCAAAAATCTACTGTAGCGCAGTACTGCAACGAGGAACATGGTTGAGTTCCATACTACCTTCTATCGATAGTAGAACCTTACTAAAGCTTCAACCGATCTACGCAACATATTCGCATTTTGTAACAAAAACAAAATTTAATTAACGTAAACAACAAACCCCAAATTTAGAATGCAGGTTACCGGTTGAGTTTGGTAGTATTATTCCATAATATTTTCGCTGTGACGATCCGTACACAGTTGTTAACTCTATACCGACCAACTAACTAAAAACTCTATGGTGACGTATCTGAATAAATATGTTGATTTAATCTACTCAATTATTATTAACGACATCACACCAATTCTTATCATAATTGAAATAATAACAAAAGTCAACAGAATGAACAATAGCTTCCTATTATGCCTATCTTATTATTTAATAGCCACTTTTTGCACATAATTAAAACATATTAAAATATCCACTGGTTTTTTACCTGCACTCGTTTCAAATTTAAGTAGGTACTTTGCATGATTTAAAAACAAAGATGGAAACAAATAAAAGAATTTTGTGCTTATTCACCTTGAGATAAGTATATAAACCCTGTTCTAAAAGCTAATTCATCAGTGTGGCTCTGAAACTAACCAAAGATCAACCAAGAGTACCTTCTGAGAAGTATTTTAGTAAAAAATAACTAACAAAATGCACAAAATCCTGTTCGTGTGTTTAGTTAGCTGTTTTGTAATAAGCTGCAATGCCGGTGCAGGTAAAAAACTATTTTTGCAACTCTTTCGTAATACTAGTTGATAACATAACGTAGCATCGCGACTGTATCCCCAAAGTGGTAGACAGGCGTATACACTCCCACTCCTCGCCTGCTATGTTTAATTCCCATGTAACAGGGGACGAGTCTCTTGATATTAACCACAAATTCTAAAAACCACTTCATATTATTTATTTTATTTATGATCCAAACATGAAGCCAAACTCATAAAACTGATAATTGATTATTGTTTTATACGTGGTACTTATTCCGTCTATGCTAGACATGGAACGAATAAAAAGCATAAAACGCGATCAGGCGCAATTTTTCCGGACTTGTCATAAAATAGACACCATTACATGGGCGATGGACGGCCCCGATACCGACCCCACCGGCGGACGCCTTCCCTCATTCAGAGTTTATCCCTATCGTCCCAGGGTCGATTAATTGTTTCAAATATTATCCTCTCAGACGACTCCTTGACCGCACCCAACTGGGCTCCATCAGTTTTCTTGAAATTTGTACCGTATGAGAGCCCTCAGCGCTCCCTATTTGTCCGGCCAAGTACTTAATGCCATTTGCGGTAAATCTACAATAAATCACGTCAAAAAAGGCGATGGACAGATCACCTGTTCATCTTATCATCTAAGTACATGGAAAAAGTGACTTGAACCGGATTCGAATCTTCTAGTTCTTGTCAAGCCCGTCCTGTCCATGACGATTTGACACGTCGTTAGCATCATGTACCGCCTGACTCAGAATTCTCCGATTTCTCTTCATGAACGAGCAAGTATTATAAAACAAACAAAATAAATAATTGTCTTCTATACTCTTTTTCTAGTTTCCTTCATTAAGCCATGCAAGTTCGACGACAAAGCCTGTCTCTTGTCTTCGGCCCAAGCAGCGCTACCCCATGTAGCTGCTGGTATCCCAGAACTCGGAGTGCCCACAGCTGATCCTCTCGTCTTGGAAGAAATCAACTCAAAACAAGACGGACTAGATATCCAGTTCAAAAACCTTAAAGTTGCTGGCCCTGGAAAATGCAAATTCGTATCTATTTCTGTTGAGTAAGTAAGAAATATAAATAATATAACACCGTAAAACAAAATAGACTTCATTTTCATTTCCACGCAATTTGCTTTTGTTTCTTAAGTTTGACCAACTTTTGTTATCTGGTTCTAGATTTTATAAGGAATAATTCAAAAAAACATCTAGCGGATTAAAATTATTGTATTTCAAGCCTCAATCATTCTAGATAAATCGTTCAGAAGAACGCCAAAGCCATCACGAGCATTTTCAATCATACCTAAGTATCTAACAATTTTTTTTTTATTTGTGTACGTATCTCATATTTACCAACATCATTGAGCTGCCAAAACCGCCTGATTTAAATAACTGCTTTGAGACCTTTAAGCCTGTTAAATAGTTCTTAAATTAAATTTTACATCAACAATTTCAGCGGTGACAAGAGCACGCTGACTTTCGACGTGGAGTGCCCGATCACAGCCACTGGTCAGTACAAAGTTGGTGGCAAGCTGCTGGTGGTGCCTATCGAGGGAGAAGGTGACTGTGAAATTAAGACTGGTGAGTATCGGTGTAGGACCAACCATGGAAAGTCGAACCATCACCTACATAAATGGGGCTTAAAGGAGTCGCCATACTGTGAATGTGGTCACCCGGATCAAACCCTATCTCACACGGTGAACGAGTGCCCTCTACACCGGTTCCCATGTGGCATAGCCGAGCTGCATTGTGTAACGAATGCGGCAGAGACTTGGCTAGGGGATCTTAAGCTGGATATATGATCCACGCAGGATATTTTATTTTTGTCTGCCATACGCAATAATAATCGATAATATAATTATTATGTTTCTATGTTTTCTCCATATTTCTGGATATTATTAATAGGCGTCAGTGTCTTCATTGCAGGACACAGGCCTCTCGTCTCTTCTTCTTGCTGTGCCACCAATCCCGATGAAAGCATAATTTGTAGATAAAGGTGAACAAGAAAATTGATTCTGAATAGCAACATAATAAAATATGAACGATGGCCAAACGCAGCTGCAGCCTGGCTTAAGTTGTAAACCTCAAATTTAAATTTAAATATTGGGAGTGTTCTTCTAGAAACAACTGGAAATCGAGCTTCCAATTCTTTTTTAGTAAGACTATCGCTTAAATGGAAACGATTATCATTGCAGATAAAATCAAGCTGTCCGTTATCACTCATATGGATCAAACCGCTGGGTCTGATGGCAAACAGCACTGGAACATTGTGTCCTACGAACATTCCTATGAGCCTGAGGAACAGATCCACTTCAGACTCGACAACCTATTCGGTGGTAACCAGGAAAAGGGTAAGTGAAGTATTAGCAGCACCTTTAACTTATATACTAGACTGGGAGTAAATAAAATATGGAACAGGTACAGATGCTTATCTTAGACAAACCTATCGCGCATGCGTGAAAAATAATTCATTTAGTGACGAGGAATCCGGAGATCTTAGTGCAGTTTGAAAATAATCAAAATTCGCTTTTAACTTCGCCATACAAAATCAACACATCACTCAACATCAACCTAAATAGGATAGTCCGTAATTCTTTGAAAGGACATTGTTGCTAAACTTGGATTGTATTCTAAACTTGGATGGATATGGATATATATCATTATGGCGACAGGCTTTCGGCTTTATCGCCTTCATAAATACTAATTTTATGTGTCTCCTTATGTTTCAATTGAAATTCCGTTTCATTAGTTTCTTCAAAACCTAACACAAGTTTGTCTTTGCAGCCCAACCCGTCATGGAGATCCTCAACCACAGCTGGAAGGAAGTCATCCTGACCATCGGCAAGCCCATCATCGCAGAGATCATCCACCAGGCTAAAGAAGTAATTCAATCCTTCCTTCACGCAGTCCCAGCCGATGAACTCTTCCTGGCTTAAGTTGTATTTGCAAGTAATTATATATAACCTGTAAAATGAAGCTTATTGTTGTATGTTACGCTCAATAAAGGTTGGCTTTTATTTTTCTATTCTGTCCTTTACTTTGATATACTTACCTACTTAAACCACAATTTCTTACTTCATCAATATTACAAAACACAGGACTAAATAAAATAAACACGCTTCTTCATTCTTATTTATTTTTCAACTAAACATTATAATTCAAATCAGAGTTGTCAAATGTGATTATAAAACTAATTTAAGTTTCATTTAAATAAATTACTTAAATAAAAAGTAGTGCATACAACATATTTAATATTCGTTAGCTTACGAAATACCAAACTAATCAATAAGAATTATTAAACAGTAGTCCAAACATTTAAAAATAAATTGAATTTTCAAAACAGATAGAATGTATTTCGCCGCGTTGTAATATATTTACGATCATAATTCACTTATGGACATAAAATTTTACGACTCCAAAGCAAGCGTGCACCTCTACAGGTATTAATTAAATCATGTACACAAAATTTAATGGCTCAATCAAATAAACATACAAACTTACAGTAAGGTTGTGTACAGAAACGTTGCGTTACATTTTCAAACAGTATATTTGTTGAATAAATTATTACACCGTAGTTATGAACGAGTATTACATAGATCGTCATTTTAATAAATAACACAGAAAGTAAAGACACAAGTCTACACTATATTTTATTGCACACGCATGAAATACAAAACAAAATAGAAAGAAAAATGGATAGGGAGTTTATGTGTATTCTTTATATGCATTATTTATTTTATACTTTCTATGCGAATTATGTACTAAGGAATTCAATGTATCTAGTGTTTTCTGTTTTTCTACAATTTATCCTTATAGTTGCTACTATACCGGATCAGATACAGTAAATAGACCTGTACCTAACCTAACCTAAAAGACGTTACACTTTATTTTCGTAGTATACATTTTAAAGCATCTTAATGGTTACGTTCTCTTGCTTATTGGGAAATGATATGAATTCATGTTTCTTTTTTAAGGAATATGAACGCAGCTGTATGGAATTAATTATTTTTATAGCTGTAGCGCCACCTACCGCGCCAGAACTTAATATAAATATTACTTTATTACCAGCTACTTATTATTGTTTAATTAAATGTTCACTGTGTTTTAATTTATGACTTGTTTAATGATCTTGTGGTGAAGATTCTAAAATCGTTGCGTTATTGGTCTGCGTGAATGGTTGTGTGTATGCCTACAAAGTAAAACAAGACTAGTATTTTTATATCCTTTTAATAACGTAATATGTTACTTCTGTCAGTAAAAACAAAATAAAAAAAAAACATTTTACATTTTTCTGTAAGTACTTGTATCCTCGTAAGGCCCGGATTTCCAGACACAATAGTTAAACAATGGGGTTTGGATTTTAAAAGGACTTTGGGCCTTACGACCGTATAGAGACAGAATATAACACAAATACTTGACACATTCTTAACATAACATTTAACAAATACAATTGCATAAAGAGGAAAATACAAAATACAAAACAAAAGAAAAATAGAGTATAATAAGCGGCCTTATTGCTAAGTAGCAATATCTTCCAGGCAATCTTTAAGTATACTCTTGCGCTTTTAAAGTGTTAAATTTGTAATTATATGTAGTATTATTTAATTAGGTACAATCACGATAAAAATACACCATAATAGTATAATTTATCAATACCAATCGTGTTTATAAAAAAACTGCCGACTCAGTTTACACTAAATAGACTAAACAAACGTGGATTACAGGAAATTGTTCCTCCATCAAATCCCTTGTCGAATAAAAAGGTTTAGGCTGAATTCATTGATCTGCCACTTCCTAATTTAAGAGTTAGTTAAGCCACTTCTGCTTCAATGGCCCGGACAAATCGGCTTCTATTTTCAGATCTACTCTCAATCGATGTCGCTCCGGTGACTTTCGGGATGTCAGCCGATTTAGGGTTGCCATAGTTTTAAATTCCAGTTGGTGTAATCGTCAACTGGCACACTTGATTACGCTGCCATGAACTACTTACATAATTATGTCTTGTAAATAATACTTACACACAATTTGACAAATAGTCTTTCATTGTTTACAACGTGGGATAAGCGGCATGTAATAAATTTTCTTTTTTTATATAATAAGTACTAGTTTGTTTTTCCAATTCGTTATTATCTGAGCGCCTTCAAGGCTAGAGTGAATAGGCATTTGCTAGGTAAGCGTGATACACCTTAGACCACATCGTTACTTAATAACATTAACAAAAGAAAAGAAAGGAAAACATGAAACAGTAGGACTAGGGCCCTGTGCTGGGAGGTTTTCTGGCCACGTCTTTCCCTCAGCGTTACAGATTCCGATGTGGTAGTAGTTTTACAGCTAGTTACATAATATGTAATTTAATTATGTTTGACGTTCAAAAAGCGCTAACTTTGTAAGCTAATTTTGAAAAATAAATATTTTTGAATTTAGAATTTTTGAATTTTGACTTACCATCAAGTGAGATTGTGGTTAAACGTGAGCCTATATTATTTTAAAAAAGTAGGTATTCATTTCCTTCAGCATTTTTGGGTTTAAAAACAACATGCTAAGTCCCTATAACTACAAATTAATACTTTTCAAAAAAAAATCTTTGGCGGTGTACAACTAAGTACCATATAAGTAATCTTTAGTACTTACTTATTGTTTTTTGATTTGAAAACTTAATTTTGACTAACTTTGTGTTAAAAAAAAACATAAGTGAAAGAAAGATACATCAGAGCTAATTTAGGAACTTTAAAAAAAATATTAATAATTAAATTTTATTTTATTTTTAAGTTGGATTTTTATTTAGTTTAATGTTATTTCTTTTTTAGATTTTTTATAGGTATTACTTATCTTTTTGGCCAGGATCAGTACCTACTTGTGTAACAATAAACGACTACTGTGTAGTGTTATAATATAAACTGGTATTTGCTACTAATCTGCTAACCCTCACGTTTAATTAGGATGGTGCTGCCAATGTGGACGACGACACGTCGGCCACACAAATGGCACTTGAAATAACGACGGTAATTGCTGTCGCCGGCACGTGCCCCGCCTGCCGAACACTCGCAATACTCGCTCGCATCGCGCCTGTCACCCTGAACACTGATGCTTCCATCATACGGGGCTGCAACCAAACTAACTGCAAGAATATTCCGTAAATAGAGAATATTTATTGAGGAGCTCGGTGGCGCAGCGGTTAACGCGCTCGGTCTGCGATTGTTGAAGTAAAGCAACTTTCGCAAAGGCCGGTGATAGGATGGGTGACCACAAAAAAAAGTTTTCATCTCGAGCTCCTCCGTGCTTCGGAAGGCACGTTAAGCCGTTGGTCCCGGCTGCATTAGCAGTCGTTAATAACCATCAATCCGCACTGGGCCCGCGTGATGGTTTAAGGCCCGATCTCCCTATCCATCCATAGGGAAGGCCTGCGCCCCAGCAGTGGGAACTTTAATGGGCTGATGATGATGATGATGAGAGAATATTTACTTACTGTCCTGTCCAACGTCTTAAATATTTAAAGTCAAAATATTACATACGTACGATTAAGAGGGTGGTAATCCACCTCACAACACAGGAGAAGAAGAATGGTAGGCCGCTAAAAACGCTAAACCTTTAATGGCATGAAATAATTACTAAACCATGCGAGCATTTCACTTAATTAGTTCCTTTTATTTATTTAGGTTTACTAACAGTCACAGTCAGTCAGTCGTCGTGTCTTATAGGGAAGTCGAGGAATTGGCCTTTGATAGACTGGAATGGAAAATGCTACACCGACAAGAGCGTGGCTCTTAAATTGACGATGATGTCGACCAGTCATACTAAAACATTATAAATGACATTGGAACAGTAATACAGTAAAAATAACGATACTTTTCAGTCCGTTGCTCCTGTTCGGCGCATCCTTGCCGCTCGGTTGGGCGCCTCTTACTTCAGTGGGAGTGTGATGGTGGCTGAGTTCGGATAGGGACCTAGACCTACAGGGTATAATTATAGAACCCTTGCCCAGGGATACGAATGAAGAGCTCAACAGTTGCAGAGGCGGAGATGGGAGCCATTGGTACGGCACTGCAGGACGAAAGGGGCAAGTCGCAAGGACTGTAACCTGGAACCTGACAAAAGGCAGCAGTAACAGGCGGTGGACAGGTGTCCTAGTACGGCTTTGAAATAGACTACTCTGGGCGCCATCCGACTCGCGTCAGACAGAGCACTGCGGGGCGGAAGGCAAGAGGCAAACCACTGCCCTATTTTTCTAAAAAAGTAGCATGGAGAATGCTACACCGACAAGAGCGTGGCTCTTAAATTAGTGATGATGATCAGCCCGTTGCTACGCGCCATAATAACAATGCTAGGCAACGGGGTTCTTCCAAATCTGACGTCACCATACTAGCAAATGTCTATGGAAAAGCGCAATACGCGAGATTTCCAAAAGAACATTAAATACTATGTCTTATCAGCACTGCAACTAGATAAAAAAAATAGTAATTGATTATTTCTTATTTGTAATTGTATTAAATATAATAATTTTAATTTATATATTATGTAATGACATTCGATTACGATCATTATTATTAAATAATTTTGTATTTAATTTGATATTTTATTGACATTATTTATCTTTTTGATGTCGATTCAGAAGGTACGTTCTAACGTACCTACTCTGAATTATTGTATTTAACTAATGACTTGTAGTATATTACCAAGAAAGTTTTCATTTTTCACTGTGACTATTTACTAAATCACCAGCTTCAACTCATCCATCATTGCTAGACACAACGTAAATTAATGACAACTAATTTGGTAATTAATAATCAGTCATAAGCCAAATAATTATTATGTACGTGGACGTTTGACCTAGCTTCGGCAGCTTATCTTTGTGATTTATACTATAATGTATATGTGTAATGTGTATGTCTCCTTATAGTGTGGATTGTGATGTGGAATACCAACCTCATCAACCCTTGTGTCAGGATTATTATTGAGCCGCCAAAGGCCCCTGACATGACTCGTGTAACGACTAAATACTTACATCAGTAAGTAGTAACCGGGACCAACAGCTTAACCAGCCGAAGCACGGATCATCTTACTTTCGGACAATCAGGTGATCAACCTGCGATGTCCTAACCAAACTAGGGATCACAAAGTGATTTTTGTGACATGCCCCCACTGGATTTCGAACTGGGACCTCTGGATCGTGAGCCCATCGCTCAACCACTGAATCACGGAGGCCGCTAATGTATAATGTAATGTAGTGTTAAATAACATAGTAACGAAAACTTTGAGAGATGATTCAGACCATGATTCTGAGTTGATATCAAGTGGAGTTTTACATACTTACATAGGGGTGTTTCTGGTAGCCAATGAGTCCCTCTATCTAATTAATTTTGAACGTGAACCTCTGGTCCACCAATATTTAAGTTAAAATGTCTAGCATTGTCTGCGCTGTCTATTTTATTAAAACAGTCAGGCGACTTGACAAACGGAGAGATGCCGATAAAAAGAACGGACTTGTGAATTTCATTTTCCCCTTAAAGAAAAATCATAATTGTACAATCAAACTCAAAAGTATATTTTAGTATATATTTTGTATTAGTAAGTATAACGACCTCCGTGGTCCAGTGGTTGAGCGTTGGGCTCACGATCCGGAGGTCCCAGTTCGAATTCCCGGTGGGGACATATCACAAAAATTACTTTGTGGTCCCTAGTTTGGTTAGGACATTACAGGCTGATCACCTGATTATCACGTTAAGCCTTTGGTTCCGGTTACTACTTACTAATGTAAGTAAGTAGTCGTTACATGTGCCATGTCAGGGGCCTTTGGTGGCTCAATAGTAACCCTGACACCAGAGTTGATGTGGTTGGTACTCCACCTGAGAACCCACACGATAAGAAGATTAGTAAGTATAATGTTTATTTATAAAGCTTAAAAATCGTATTTCCCATCTCAAGGATAAAAGAGTTTAAAGTATTATCCTGATCCAAAGAACATCCATGCCTGGCTAGTCCATTTGAAGGACCAAAACTATCGATACACACACCAGTGCTACGTTGGACCAGACACATTATGTTGCCTCTGATTATCCTATATTAAACTTTTTTTATAGACTATAAAGTTGTTTTTTTTTTCTCCAACTAGATTGAATAAAATCCAAATATAGATTGAAAACAAAAAACGTAGATTTTCTTCTTTTTCGTATAGACTTCTTGTCATGTTCTTTGTAGCTTAACCTGCCTGCGTAAATATGGTAAAAGGATTTTCTAATTTGCTTAGATTATATTACGGCTATTAGCCGTAAAACACCTCCACCACCTGGTGGAGTATGCTCCATACCCCCTCCGGTTGATTGAGGGGGGGAGGCCTGTGCTGAGTTGTAGGTCGCTTAGGCTACTTACTTATTTTTATTATTTATTTATTTGTACACAATGAAACAGACACAAGAAACATACAAAGAAAACAGATAGTACAGGCAAGCTTATCTCTAAACAAAGAGATTTCTTCCAGCTGACCTACGTGACAAGAGAGACTTTCTTTTTTATGTATGTAGATTATTTTCAGAGATCACCTAGGGCTAGCCAAACTTCAGAACCATATCGCAGTATGTTTGAAATATAATGTGACATGGTTTTATTTAAAAAATAATAATAATTAGACATTATTTTAAACTAATAAACTTCATCATATTTTTATACATGACTATACTTGTAAATAAATATATACCGTTATCAGAGGAGAGTCTTTTTAAGTACTCCAAAGAAGGATGTATAATACATATATTATGAATATATTAGCTATACTTAGTTGTACGGAACATAAAATACACTTGTGTCTACAATTGTACAATCTCTAGAGACAAGAGACTTCTCGCGGTAAAAAGAAAATAGAAACTAGTCAAAGTGCAAACTGCATAGTCTAAGGGAAAAGTGCTTTTTGTTTTACATCCTTTTATTTTTGTACCAGAACTCGAGGCCGTCAAACTTTTCACTTAAGCACGGGTTGCATCTGTGAACTCAGCGTTAAGACTTTATTATCAAACTTTGTTATAGGTATAGCAATTTTGTAAAGTTAAACACTTTGTCTTATTTTGATGGAATTTTCTTGTTTCAACATTATTATTTTTTTCATATTAGTCGTGCAAACGAACTAGTCTTTTTACAAAGTTTCGAGCGGTTCCACTCAAAAGAAGGGATACGTAAACTATGGGGTTTGGATTATAAAAAAACATTCAGTGTTACTACTTGAAAGAACAGCAATTTGCTTCGTCAAGATGAGCAGAGATAGGCCAAAATGACCATCATAGCATACCTTCTTCAGTACGTTACAGCTTCGGTTTTCGGTTTTCCCCGGTATGCCCGGGATAAGAGACACCCAAACGCGTTCTATATGTTTTATTCACTTCCCATCCAATCGACCTCCGTGGTCCAGTGGTTGAGCGTTGGGCTCACGATCCGGAGGCCCCGGGTTCGAATCCCGGTGGAGATATATCACAAAAATCACTTTGTGATCCCTAGTTTGGTTAGGACATTACAGGCTGATCACCTGATTGTCCAAAAGGTAAGATGATCCGTGCTTCGGAAGGCACGTTAAGCCGTTGGTCCCGGTTACTACTTACTGATGTAAGTAAGTAGTCGTAACATGAGCCATGTCAGGGGCCTTTGGCGGCTCAATAATAACCCTGACTCCAGGGTTGATGAGGTTGGTAATTCACCTCTCAATCCACACGATAGAAGAAGAAGACTTCCCATCCAATGTAAAACCATAAGTATGTATTAAACATATTAAAATATAGATCCCGTAAAGCAAATTGACCTACTAATTGGTGGTAAAATACGTGACACACAATAATTATCAAACCATGCAAATTGTACCACATAAGCCAGACTCCATAATCGCGTAACTCGCATACTCGTCCATAACCCTTTTGTCATAGAAAATGTGAAACGACCTCATACATACGTACATAAATCACGCTGCTATTTATCGAAGCAAAGCCACAAGTAATGTTGCGACTTCGTATTTTAAGATTTTCTTTTTCATAATTTATGCATGTATCTCATCCGCACTCATGTGGGTTGTTAGGTCAATGACCAACCTCATCAACCCTGGTGTCAGGGTTACTATTGAGACGCCAAATGCCACAACACAGTAAGCACGCTTGTATCTTTGTGATAAAATGGCTAGACAGACCTTGGCCACTAGGTCAGACATCAAAACGAAATTGAATTAATGGAAAATGATATATACTCGCTCACGTCACGTTTTTAATTTAAATTCAACATCTAGAAAGCTGTTAGTATTCAAAAGTACTGAGTGGGTTAGCTATGAAATAGGATCAGCCATTTCGCTGAAACTAGAACAAATTTGCATTTTCCTGAAAGTTTATATTACGGTATCGGTTTTCGAAGCCATGTTTTTCGCTCGTCCAGCTGATGAACTTTTTGGGATAAAAAAAAACTATTTTAATCCTCTAAAAGTAACGTAAAATATAAAACATTAGTGACATGCCCCGGCTTAGCACGGGTAGCCAAAGCTAATGCTTTGGAATAATTGCCAACATTATTATTTCTGTCGTAGTCCATATCATCGTAATATCTTTTGAATGGAATGTTTAATTTTAATAATTCAAAAAGTAATGCACAGGTATTTAAACAGTCTTGCATACGAAATGATTTATTTGAATAAGTATTATTACAACCGCATTGATAACATGGTCTGATTTTGGTTGGCAATTCAACTTTTAAAATGTAAAAAATAAGGTGTAGTAAATTAACTACAATAGTAGTTGGTCATATAGAATCGCGAGGTATTTTGTTCATTTTAGTATGTTCTGTAATATTGTAGAATATTTTTTTGTTCTATAATCAATAGTTATCTCAGCGCATGCGATGAAAGACATTTTAAGGCTAATTTTTTTACACCTTTTTCGTAAACGTAAATAGAGTTTGTATTTACAGAACAAATTTTCTTGAAGCTGACCTCTGACTACCTATGATGCAGCTGTACATTTCGTATATAGGGTGTTAGTGACTTCCTAACGTATACTAAGGGGAATGATTCAGGCCATGATTCTGAGTTAATACCAAGTGGAATTTTCCGTCGCAAAATTCATGTTTTTTTTTAAATTATTTTCAATTTTATACTTTTGCGATGGAATATTAACTCAGAATAATGGGCTGAATCATTCCCCTTAGTATTCTGTCGAACAATTCATGAAAATTTTAGTGATATTTTTTTTAATTATTTTCCGTTTTATACTTTTGCGACGGAAAATTCCACTTAATATCAACTCAGAATCATGGCCTGAATCATCCCTCAAAGTTTTCGTTACGATGTCACTAACACCCTGTATAAACTGGAATAATAAAAAAAAAGCGTATATATATATATAAACTAAAATATCAAAAAATACTATACACACCTTCCGGGACATAGGCTTGATGATATGTTGTGGTGTTGTTATGTCCAATAAAGAATTTTATATTGCATTGTAATAGCCAACTCGAGTCACTCGCAGGCGTGAAGACGAGGCTACAGGCAGTATGGTACAGGCGGCGCCGTAATTAAACCAGACGGACTAGCACATAAATATTCATCCCCAGTAGATCCGGGGCGGACAGCGAATAGAACATTCCACGAGGAAGGAGCAACTACCGCGTACTATGTCTGCCGGGACATTGGTGAGATGAGATTATTACAAATACAATTAAGTAGTCTTTATTGCACACAACACAAGAAACAAATCGATTATTACATGCCAGAGAAGATTAGCAGCCGAATGCGTTTGAAGCTTTTTGCTTCCCGTTCCGTATATACCTTATGCGACTTCTATGCTGGACGGGACCTTATCATATGATAAGGTTTGATTATCCAATAGAAAATCGTTATCGTAATTCCATACCGGTAGTGTGAGTTGCCGTAGCTTTATACCGCTTTAAGGGTTTTGAAGGGTCTGCACGGCTACCGTACCGCGCGTGGCGCGAATTATGTCAAGGGCTTCGACATTTATCCAAGAAAATCAAATTTACCGCGTCTATTATCTACGGTCTAAGTCTCCGTTCCCGAGCGGACACGCTGTTCTATACAGTATTAAGTTATCAATAATAGGTATAACCAGATTTTTAACCGCACTGTCAGTACCGCAACATACCAACCATCATAAACAACGATACGGCTTACCATCACCGCATATCACTTTGGTCTAACAGAAAGGTGAGGTCTGAGTACTTAGTTCTTGCGACGAATGGACCTCTGAATTCAAATTCAAATATATCTTTATTCAGTAGGTAACATAGTTACACTTTGAATCGTCAATTTTTATATAACGAACGTCTCATCTGCGTAAAACTACTGCAGCTTCTCACAAGCTGTATAGCCGGGGAAAAGAAGCTGCAAGAAAAACCTCGGCACAGGGCCCTAGACGTTTTTTTGAAAAAAAAACATAAAATATTATTATACAAATACCCCAATTGGGTTACAGTCGTGAACGTACGTCAGTACCACCAGGGGTTATGCGTGTTATGCTATGTATATTACCATCAACATTCTGCATGTCGGATTAGTTACCAGGCGTAGTATGCCACCATGATGGAATTGCTAAAAGGAGTACATCGATCACACCAAACTAGCGCACAAGTTAGTACTGCAAGTTTTTCTGATCTAATCTAGCCTACAAGATCCCACTGCTGGGCAAAGGCCTCCCCTTTCTCTTTCCATTTTTCGCGATCCTGTGTTTTTCTGATAAATAATAATTTATTATTGTTTTGTTTACCATTAGTTAACAGTCCATTACCATTAGTTGGTGACAGTAATCTGTCACAACAGTCAATTGTTTTCTTGACAACAGTCAATTCAGTTTGTAAAGTTTTCTGGAAATGTGAACACGCACGCAGACCGAACGCAGAACCTCTGCATAGTTTGGAGGTGAAGATCTGCAGAGGTCATCAAGATTCGATTAATAAGAAATAAATAAAACATTATTTTTTATTATTTATTTATTTATTAAATCCTAAAACTAAGTATACAATTTAGCAATGCCCGCAGGAATGAATCTCGAATAGTAATACTTGTACATAATATAGCTTAACACAATAATTTTAAGTAGCAAATACATGACCACAAGAATTATCTAGGACACGACTCTAAAATATATCGATTAAATAATACTTCGATAAAATACTTTATAGAGGACAATGGACACAAGATACAGAAATAACCCATAATAATAGAAGAAAGAAATAAGATTAGAATAAAGCATCATCATCATCAGCCGGAAATCGTTCACTGCTGGACATAGACCTCCCCCAAGACTCCCCACAATGACCGATTTTATGCTGCCCCGTATCCAGCGTTTTGCCACGACCTTCAGAAGGTCACCGGTCAACCTTGTGGGGTGCCCACGCTGCGCTTGCCGACCCGCGGTCGCAACTTGAGACACTTACAGCCCCATCGGCCGTCCGTTCTACAAGCAATCTTCATTTTGATCGGTCACTTCAGTTTATCAACTGTTTGGAATATTTCGGTAACTTTAGTTTGTCTGCGAATCTCCTCGTTCCTGATTCGATCACGCAGAGAAACACCGAAGATAGCCCTTTTCATCGCATCGCCCTTTAAGTGATTTTGAAATTTCTTATGAGGCCCATAGTCAAGGCTTACGGTAGAGCAAACAATTACAAAGGCAAACTTAAAAAAATCTCATAAACCAGTTTTTCATTTAATCCAGGAGTGAAAAATACAGTCAAAAAATTTAAGCGTTCACCCAAGCTAATATTTACAGAGGACTTAAGGATAATGCAACCATTTTTGAGGAGCCTCTCAATATTAATCTTCTACAAAGATAAAGGGCATCGTCAAAAAATGGTTGCGTTTCTGAGAGCAAAAAATTTAAGCATCGATTCTAAGAAACAAGATTCGATAGGACACGCGTAAGGGCCCTTATCACGGCATCGCTCGCGAATAACGGCAAAAATATTGGTAATTTATTTTTACGATTACGATCTCCCTTGATGCGATCTCAAAATAATTACCAGCCGGTAATTATGGCATTTGGTTCGGTTGATTTTACGCCTCGTAAAAGATACATTTTACGAGAGTTATAGCTATAGTTGCAATGATTTATTGTTTCGGTAAAGCAGGATATAAAATGAAATGCATTGTATTTTATTAGTTTAGTTAGTCGTTAAATACCGAAATATAATTATCAAAGTAGAGTAATGACTGGCGTATTACATCTACCGTAAAGTGATAGGAAAAGTAATCCTATCACAGGCCCACTCCAACCTCATCAACCCTGGTGTAAGGGTTAATATTGAGCCGCCAAAGGCCTTTGACATGGTTCATTTAACGATTAATTACTTGCATCAGAGGAGGAGGTTGGTAATTCACCTCACAACCCACACGATAGAAGAAGGCCCACTCCAAAAATACATTGCACTCTCAGCAATTTCATGACCTCCTTCTGGCCATTTTATGAGTCGATTGTCCCATCGGGCCCTAAAACCGAGCAATAATCTAGTAGTTCCATCATCCAATTTCGTACGCGCCCGTAATCGGTCCCCCCGACTGCGAAAGACATCGCCCTAGGCTCGCATACTGTCAGGAGGATACTTTCGGGTAAGAGTCCCTCGCTTTATAAATTGCCTCGCTATCTAAATCTTGGAGATAAGTGTGGCTGAACTTTCCAATTTCGCTACACATCAATAACAGTGACAGCGGGATAACAAATCAAAAATACAACAAGGATGGATGTGTGGCGTACGTGACGGTTTAGACTCGTTTGATGTTTTATGTCAAATGCTGCGGGCGATTCGGAAGTTTGATGTATTGTCCGGGTAGTACTGTATTGATTCTGAAACATACATAGATACATAAACTCACGGCCGTAATCACTAATGAGGTGGGCAGAGCCACAAATAATCTTCTTTCGTGTGGGTTGTGAGGTGAATTACCAACCACATCAACCTTGGTGTCAGGGTTATTATTGAGCCGCCAAAGGCCCCTGACATGGCTCCTGTACCGACTACTTACTTACATCAGTAAGTAGTAACCGGGAACAACGGCTTAACGTGCCTTCCGAAACGGATCGTCTTACTTTTTGGACAATCAGATGATCAGCCTGTAATGTCCTAATCAAACTAAGGATCACAAAGTGATTTTTTTGTGATATGTCCCCACCGGGATTCGAACCCGAGATCTCCGGATCGTGAGCCCAAAGCTCAACCACTGGACCACGGAGGCCGTTAACAAATATACAGAACACAACAGACGGTAATATTACGGGCGTAAGAATTGTATGTACCTATGTATGTATAAGGTAGTTAGCATCTTAAGTTTCACAAGAAAATCTCGTTTCCACTTCAAAGAAAATTAATGAAGACTTCAATAATTTCTTGAGAAGCCTAACAGGAAAATTATCGTAATGCCATACACGAGTCCGCTTTGTTTCCTTTTATCTATATTGTTTTGAACACTTGATTTAACTACTTACATAATACCTCTAGATTTTACGTCCCTCTCATTTGCACAGGCTTCCTTTCAATGGTAGAAAGTGGTATGGAGAAAATGATATGGAACATACCTACTGTCCAGATTGATGTAGCATAATCTAACCTAAGTACATTAATTAAGTATCTTTTTAAAACATATATAATTCAAACTAAAATAACGAGTACAAATATATTGCTTTGAATCCAGAAGCTCGTATCGTCATCTTATAGTGAATACGTCGTAACTTCATAAGTACCATTTTGAAACATCACATTCTCATGTGATTTTCAACAATATCACATCACTAATTTAAGAGCCACGCTCTTGTCGATGTAGCATTCTCCATTCTTGTCTATCGAAGGCCAATTCTATACTTCTACTTGGTTCTATTCTATTCTATACTTCCTTATTCTTATAGAATTGGTCTTCGATGGTGGCACAACGTTCACCTTCTCTTTAATCTGTTCCATGTGAGAGACCGCGCACGCTCGGCGTTCGGCAGCCGGCCAGCACTGGCTTCGCGTCGCCGCGTCGTCGACGTCGCGTGGACGTTTAGCGGACGTTGGCACGATGACGACCCTCGAGAGGCGCTAGTGCGGGGGCTAGCGCCAGTGCTGGCCGGCTGCCGAACGCCAAGCGTGCGCGGGAGCGAGCCGCGGCGTCGACGTTGCGCAGACGCTGGCACGACGACTACGCTCGAAAGACGCTAGTGTGGAGGGTCTCTAAGCTCTTCTTGGTCTTCCCCTTCCTCTCTTTCCTAATAGGAAATAAATGTGTGTATGCAAGATGACCGTAAATAAACGGGAAAAAACTCAGGTTTTTTCAACTGTGTAATTACATTTTTTGTTTTCGAAACTACATTATATTTGTTTGTAATAGATGTTGTTATCTATGAGTAAGCATATACATACAGTTCTGTTTACAGTATATAATCCAGCCACTTATCTATACTACTTTATATTAAAATATCTAAATCGTTCCGTTTATAATAAAATGTTTCCAAGAACAAAGCGCTGTAACTTTTATTGTCTTTTATTTTTATTTAATGCAATAAAGCGTATTATTGTATTGTATATTCAAAATTTTAAATAAAAAGGATTTTGATGTGACTTATTGTAGATTTGTCTGGGATACTTGGCCGGACAAACGGGATCCAAAAGCTCTCTCGCGTTTTACAAAATTAAAACGACTTACTGGAGGACTCAAACAGCGGGTCAGGCGAGGTTTCAGGTTCAGATGCATCATGTTGCGTGAACCGGGCCGTAGTTGGTATCATCATGGGGTAGATGATGACTAGCAACCAGGTTTTATAATATAAATTCCATCACGAATTCCAAATTCAAAACTACCACGGCGAGCTGTTGTCTCGGGCTATCAGATTAGCGGCAAACACAGAGCAGGCCAAATTGAATTGCCACACATTTCGGCCCCGATTCCTGCAGACACCTCCTAATTTTGTTTTAAGTTGCACTTACCCGTCATTTTCTTATTCACCGAAAAGGAAATTGTTAATTTTAAAATGAAAGAATAACCCTGGTGATTAAATATCGCTCATATGTTATCCGTTTGACGTGTGCTATCACCTTGATTCTTCATTCGTTGGTTTTATAATAATTATGTAAGTAATTTGAATTTGATTGTTTTTGGCAGTGTGTATTGAATGTAATATGGACTATCATGTCTGAAATAAATGATTTTTTTTATGAATTCTGTAGGGGTTATTCGCCAATATAAAATTTTGGAAGAGTTTTCTAAACTTTTGCCTAAAATTGACGTAAATGTTAATGGCTGTCGATTACCCGTCCCTTTCTTTTTCAGCGGATAAGAAAATGTCAGGTATGACTTAACATTAGAAGGTGTGTACTGAAATCAGCACCATTCTTAGATTAAAATTCTTCTAGTTCCCGGATCGCAGTCCGCCATCTGATGACCCCTGATATAGAATATCCTTAGAGTATCCTTAGGGTACTTACTCATTTAAATTATGTACGAATTTGAACTACAACACTACAAGGGAAAACTTACAGTTAATAATTAAGAACAAATGGAGACAACAAATGAAAGACTTAAGCATAGCTGGCTAGGAGTAGGTGTATACTATGCATTTCTGTACTTAACTCTTTGGGAATACAGGAATATCCCGATCTCGCGAGATCTTGTCTAATTTTTAGGGATCAATCCCGAAGCCTAATTTAGCGAGATCCCGTTCGAGATTGACGGGATTGGGCGACTCTCTTTGAGTTATACTTATTGATTATGCCAAATATTTAGTTAGTAATATTGAAGAATAAAGGTTTTTGTTTTCTTTCAAAAAATATTTTGTTTTAATTAACTTCAGTATCACAAACATGCAGTTTTCATTTTTACTTTACTTTTTTCTATGAACTAGACGAGATCCCGATAATTTCCCGATAATTTTGGGATCTCGCGGGAATGATATTTCCAATCCCGCGGGATTTCGAATTTGCGATCTCGAATCGGGGTTGCATTCTCTAGGCTATGTTTAATGTATAATGTTAAATGAGAACAAACTAATTAAATGAAAATTAATTATTATTTATTAATTAAGAGTCATTGAACCAAGTACTTTTAAGTAGCAGTTTGTGTTAAATCCGACTCCTAACGAAGATCGTAAGCGCAAGTTTGTATTCAGTTGTACTTTCACGTCGGCAGTCCCTGTCCTACCCTCATCATTCAGGACTTGTCACGTATCAGCCGGTGTTAAATTAATTTCATTGCCCGACTTCACTCTACTTAGATAACACTACACATCTATAATGTAGTATACATATTAAGCACTTTATTCCATGCACGTATTATTATTCTAAACACGTGCGGCTTATATATTATGATATCTATGTTAAAATTTATACGCACTCTAATCCTTATTATAGTTGGCAGATCCATAAGATGTCTAACAATACCCACACTTGGTGTCTTTGTCGTTCCCTCACTGCTGAGGATCGCGAGCACATATTATGGTTTTCATCATCACCAGCCCATTAACGTCCCGACTGCTGGGGCACGGGCCTTCCCTATGGATGGATAGGGAGATCGGGCCTTAAACCACCACGCGGGCCCAGAGCGGATTGGTATTATGGTTTTATTTACACAGAATACTCAGTGCGGTCCAGTGGTTGAGCGTTGGACTCACGATCCGGAAGTTCCGGGTTCGAATCCTGGTGGAGGCATATCACAAAAATCACTTGATACCTAATTTGGTTAGGACATTAGGTACAGATTAATCACCTGATTGTCTAAAAGTACGATGATCCGAAAAGATTATGTTATGCTGTTTTTAAATAGTCATATCTTTAAGCAACGTATATGCGAAATGTACAGCTGCAATATAGGTAGTCCCAGAGCCAATGGTCGTTATTACTGTTATGGTCGGAGCTTCAAGAAAATGTGTTCTGTAAATACAAACTCTATTTACGTTTATCAGCATATCGAAATCATGTAAAACCGTTATACAGGGTGTTAGTGACATCGTAACGAAAACTTTGAGGGATGATTCAGATCATGATTCTAAGTTGATATCAAATGGAATTTTCCGTCACAAAAGTATAAAATTGAAAATAATTTAAAAAAACTAAAAAAATCATGAATTTTGCAACGGAAGGTTCCACTTGATATTAACTCAAAATCATGGTCTAACGGTGATGCCCTTAGTATTCATTACGATGTAACTAACACCCTGTACACAAAATGTACAGCTGCAAATGCTCCAATATAGGTAGGTACTTAGTCCCAGAGCCAATGGTCGTTATTGTTGTTATGGACGGAGCTTCAAGAAAATGTGTTCTGTAAATACCAACTCTATTTACGTTTATCAGCATATCGAAATCATGTAAAACCGTTATATACCGTAATCCATTAGTTATATTGCGATAATTTACACGGTCCCGCATTGGAAGTGCTTTTAATTTCAATAATGCGCCGTGCGATAAATTATTGCCATACATGAATATCACGAACCAGGTCAGAGGATGTATATCGTTTCAGTGTGGCCACTGTAAATAATACATTACGATATTGCAAGCTTTCCATTTTTGAACGCTGGCAAAATTTAAAACTGGCAATTGAAAAGTAAATTTTCGATAAATAAGGTTGGATAAATGTCATCTCGCGCGAAGATATAAGTGCACTGGTATAAACTTCATTGTTCTTTGATAAGGGGTCATTTGATGTATAATTTTGAAAGATAGCTCAGTAGTAAACTACCTACAGCGACTTTACTATGCAACCCGCACAAACATAACATAACATAGCAATGCGCTTGTATCCCTAAAAGGGTAGGCAGAGGTATATAGTATGTCCAATACACCCAACAGCCTATATTTAAGTCCCATGTAATAGGGAGCGAGCCTTACGTGATATCAATTATCTCTGATGCACACGAAAAGGCACTGTTAACGACGATGTTTCTTTTTATACTTATCAATTGTATTATGTACCATTGTTTTTTTAAAATTTCTTTGTCAGTTTTTCAACAAAAAATTAGTACGTAATGTTATTTTGCTTTTGCTTTCGATAATCGTTTCAACTATATGCACTCTCAACAGGCACATTATAAGCAATGGGTGGATTATCTTCTTGTCTTCTGTGTATTGTGAGATCAATAGCCGACCTCGTCAACCTACCAGGGTTACTATTGAACCGCCAAAGGCCCTACTATGACTCATATAACAACTACATACTTAATTCATCAAAACTAGGGATTACAAAGTGATTTTTGTTATGTCCCCTCCGGGACGGACCCCTTTTCCTCCGTTCAATTACATATCTAGGTACGTTTAAGAACACAAACAATCTATCAACTACCCACATACACCCAACAAGCACATTACTAACATTAGTAGCCACAGTACGATGCTCCAACAATGTCTGTTTACTTAGTATCATTATGTTTATTAGTATAATGGTCTTAATCCATTTGCAACGGTCTGACAGCCAGAGCTATTCAAACGCATCGTTGAACCGTAGCAAGATTAATATTATTAATACTACGCAGTAATGCACTATTGAAGCTCTAAAATTGATTGAATCACTGATTGGAATCTAACGGATCAATCAGTTGTCGAATCAAGAATACACATAAGATGTCCTTTAATGTGAATTTCACTTTTATGGTGTGAATAAACAAAAAAAATAAACAAATATATAGAAAATAAAATGAAAACCAATAATAATAATAATTAATTATGGTAATTTTAATCAAGAAAATGCAATCATTTAATAAAACCAACACTTTATCATATTAAAGGAGAAGAAAATAAAAATAAAAACAGAAAAATAAATAACGAAACAGAAATTATTTCTATGTTTAACATAGAAATACACACATAACCACACACACACACATTTGTTTAACATAGGTACGAGTATAATAATGTTTATGAAAACACATTTCACATTATTTTCTGACGCATGCTCTTAATTGCACAAATTCTAATTTAGGTGCAAGTAACAAGTAAGGAGTAGAGCTAGACTTAATTAGAATTTGTTTAATTAAGATTGTATTACTTAGTGAAGCCAGACCTATGCTAGCGTGAAAGTAGTTCTGGTATAATATTTACATACCTACATTCAGATTTTTAAGCAAATCTGTTTTCAGGCAAAGTACTTAATCACAACAAAAAAAGGATAGAAAAGGTTAACGTCGTGTCTTATAGGGAAGTCAAGGAATTGGCCTTTGATAGACTGGAATGGAAAATGCTACACCGACAAGAGCGTGGCTCTTAAATTGATGATGACTTAATCACATCCATACATACATAATACATGTCGTGGCCAGATCTTAGAATTGATCATTTCAGGATGTGCTCGATCATTTCATGAAATGGTCATATTTCATGAAATAGAATATCACTGGTTGGCAATATCATGTCGTAGTTTGGCCAGAACTTTGACAATGAACACAAAAAAATTAATGATATGAGCAACTAAATGCATGATTACTTCATGATATGGCCAAACGTTAGCAATCATATCGTAAAATTAGTAACATTATCCACCGGTAGTGGCATCGATGAATCAATTTTCCATATCGAACAGGTACATAATTTTGAACCTAAGAAATTAATCGACTATTCGCATTTTTACACACAACATAGCATGGAAACCGCCTGCATTAACAATATGGCCAAACGTTGATTGAAATATCATTAAACGTTGACGTTTCAACGATATGGTCAACTTAAGTTGGCTATTTCATGAAATACGACCATTTCATGAAATGGTCGAACACGTCATGAAATTAATGATCAATTATACGATCTGGCCACGACATATACATAAACTCACGCCTATTTCCCTTTGCTTCGATCCTGACACACTTCTCTTGCTTCCTCTACATTCATCAATCGTTTCATATACACACGCCGGTTCAGAGTAGATCGTACTGAACATTTTCTAAGGACATCTCTAATTTGGTCAATGTACGACCATCTTGCTTATACTTAATCACGCGTGACAAAAATTGTGTATTTCACCATACTTGTCATGGTTGCAAATAAACAAACATTTACTTTGTAAGCAACGGGTCTTATTATTTTAACTTCGTCGACATAGATCTTTATTTAATTGTTGAGTTGGATAAATACTTACAATCTTACAATTCAAAGAGACGTAGTGTCTAGGTCACAAAGGCAAGGGCAAGGTTAAATCTTTGTAATTTTCCCTTAAAATCGTTTGAATGTAATATTCAGTGAGTTTCAACGTAATCATCCAGACCCCAATAAACAACATAATGTTGGGATTATACAGGGTGTTAGTGAAATCGTAACGAATACTGAGAGGGTGATTCAGACCATGATTCTGAGTTAATATCAAATGGAATTTTCCGTCGCATATATATATTTTTTTAATTATTAACTTTTGCGATGGAAAATTCTACTTGATATTATCTCGGAATAATGAGCTGAATCATCCCTCTCGGTATTTGTTACGATATCACTTACACCCCGTACAAGTACATACAGGTTGCCATACAAGTACGTATGGGTGTTAGTGACACCGTAACGAATACTGAAGGAGATGAAACAGACCATGATTCTGAGTCGATATCAAGTGGAATTTCCTATCGGAAATTTCATGATAATTTTAGTGCTTTTTTAATTTATTTCGTTCCATACTTTTGCGACGGAAAATTCCATTTGATATCAACTCAGAATCATGGCCAGAATCATCCCTCAAAGTTTTCGTTACGATGTTACTATTTGTTCGGTCCAGAGTAAGGGTAGTATTAATAAACTAATCTCAGCTGAGACTGCCCTCAAGACCATGCTCAAGTCCCTGTTTTTATATAAGAACTGTCGCATTGACATGATCTTGAGAGTAGTTTCGAAGCTGAGATTAGTTTACTAATACCATCCTAAGACAATCGTGTTACTTCTGAACATTTGAGTCGTCATATTATATTCCAGTTTCAAATATTAAAAATCCAATATAGTATTTCACAATACAATATTATATAACATAGTCAAATTAAAGACCTACACTAAAATACGTCAAACACATAAAAAGACACAAATATTTGAGGAGCTCGGTGGCGCAGCGGTATACGTGCTCGGTCTGCGATTGTTGAAGTTAAGCAACTTTCGCAAAGGCCGGTCATAGGATGGGTGACCACAAAAAGAAAAGTTCTCATCTCGAGCTCCTCCGTGCTTCGGAAGGCACGTTAAGCCGTTGGTCCCGGCTGCATTAGCAGTCGTTAATAACCATCAATCCGCACTGGGCCCGCGTGATGGTTTAAGGCCCGATCTCCCTATCCTTCCATAGGGAAGGCCCGTGCCCCAGCAGTGGGGACGTTAATGGGCTGATGATGATGATATTTGTAAACCATATCAGGCGTCAAAAAGCCCTTCATAAAGCGAGCCCCGCCCGAACATACCCATTATACTTGAGTCGTTATCACAAAAGGGCGGACATTACTTAGTCGTTTATTGGCCAACCTATTTAAACTTTAATACGTAATAAATAGGTTGAAAAGTCAAACTTGTCAATCATTGTCATAAACTATTGGATCACTTATGAGCAATGTTAAGATGAGTGTGGTTTAATAGTTTCACAACTCGTTGACTGTAGTAAAAACGCTGATTGTTCTGACACTTCGCATATAATTCACTTTAAGTAATTACAAAGGTTACAAACCCGTTTGAAAAATTTATTAAAAAGTAAAGAATTTATATTTTTTTAACCTTTTTTTTAAAAGGTATTTTTATGTTGCAATTGTCAACAAACAATACTACAACGTTTTAAACCAAGAGTAGCAAAGGCTTGTGTTTTAACGAGTTATGGCAGCTTAGCGTAGCGCGTTTGAGATTACGTACGTGGATTAATGCAATGTATTGTAGGTATTTGTTCTTAATTTAAAAAGATTTAAAATACAGCCAAATTACCCAACACCACCCACACTAAGCGTCTGGCGTGCTTTATCTCTTAGGTCAGAAAAACTTTATAAAATATAGGTCTCTGTAAGTTTACCAATCAACTATCGAATTCCTTTTTCAAACGCTTTAACACCTAAACAAGACAACCACCTATACAAGATTTATTTAATTTTTTACACTGCTTAAGATCGGAGCTAATTAAGCGATCCATTAAGTAGCATTTCGTCTGATTTTCTCAAATCATCCTTGACAGTGCCATGGATACTTACTTACTTCATCATCATCTTCCTAGCGTTATCACGTCTTCTACAGGGTCCGCTTACCTAACCTGTCAATTTGACAGGTCCGGTTTTTTACAGAAGTGACTGTTTGTCTGACCTTCTAACCCGCGAAGGGAAAACCAGCCCAATATAGATTAGGTCACATCACATACGTATTGTACCTTGCCGCCTATTGTACTAATTCTATTTCTCTTTTGTTTTGTATTTTGTTTTTTCCTGTTTGTGCAATAAAGTATTTGTTATGTTATGTTATGTTATACCTCCGAAAATGCATTTCTCGGGAATGTGGGTTTCCTCACGATCTTTTCCTTCACCACTGAGCACGTGATAATGATTTATTATTCAAACGAATTCGAAAACAAAAATTTAAAATCATTACTTTATTAAGCCTTTGCTGGAATTTGAACCTGTAACCCAACAACAATTTGGGGATAGGTGTATGTTCATGAGGTCGTCATTGATCTCACAACCCACACAAAAGAAGAAAAATACAAACCTTTCTCATCAAAGCCGTTTACCAATAATAAGTTTCCTCATTCGACCAAAACTACGAAAAAGGATAAACAAAAGGGACCTGCTAAATATCTATTAGGTTAGTTTCATTGGCCGTGGACGAAGGCCTATCATGACCAGTGACGTGCCGTTCCCAGAATAATATTCCCACTTTGGGAACATTCCAGTTGTAAAAACTGGAATATTTTTAACAGTAAGGACACAGGTTGCTTTCTTTTTTCAAACCGTTCTTTCTTGTACTCTGGTCTTATCTGCCTAAAGGTTACGTAATAAGGCTCTTTTTACATAACTCTTGCACCTCTTTAGGTTCAAAGATTCTTTATTCTCATTAAGACATGAAATAAGTCACTTACATGAGAACAGATTACAATAAAATAAATACTAATGTTCGCTCGTACAGAAAATTCACAGTTAACTTCACAAATCACCACACTTAATTTATTTCACATTAAATTAAATTACATTCCCATCACGATCCCTCCAAAAACAAGTTATGGTTGATATTTAATTATAATATATTGAGCTAGTTTACGTTTAAAATCATTTAAAGATTCGATATTTTTTATATGTGAAGGTAAGTTGTTAAAAAGTTGTGCGCCCTCGTAAGTTATCATCCGTTTGCCATAGTTTGTCCGGATTTTAGGTAGAATGACGTAGCTAGCCCGTCTTGTGAAGCGTTTAGACACTTGTTTGTTTTGGGTAAGTGAAAGTGATGTGTGGATTGTTTTACATAGTATTTTTCTTATGAGGATACATGTGCAGTGGGTGTATAACTGTTTTAAATTCATTAGGTTAGTTTGTGTGTACATAGTAGTTGTTGGTGTTAAGTAGTGATAGTGAAATAACATTTTTATTAATTTGTTAATAAAACTCTTTACTCTTGGGAACATTCCCGAATTGGGAATATTCTCGGGACACATCACTGATCGTGACCGGTGAACCGTGCGGTGCAAACACCGGAACATAAGGCATAAAGGGATCAGTTTGTGGTCCAATACACATTCCAAATATCGCCCCGTATCGACACTGAAAATAGCTCGCGTTTGCGGCGGTTATTATGTGACGGTTCGGGAATTTTGTCTAGGTTACGAGTACAATGTCTGGGTAATGTAATATTGATTGTTTTACGGTCGATTATGTCTGGTAAGTATAATAATTATGATAATGAACATGATGACTGGCGGCCACACATGGGCCGATCCAGGGGGGGAATCATGGGGTCATTACCCCCTCCCCCCACCCCCCGGGCGACAGGTTGGGTCATGGGTGACCACTGCAATTTTATCCAATTCTCTACGGAGATAGGTTGTCTGTGACCTGGTGACACCCCCCATAGTAATTGAAAGCAACAAACTTAAAACTTTAATTAAAATTTTCAATGACAAATAAATTTAATTTGCTTTATCTCCGATTTCCTAATTCATCGTTCCGGGACCGCGTCCTATCGAATGATTGGTTGAAACTGACAGCTCTTCTAAATTCATTAACATTTTAGCCAATCACCAGACAGGATTTATCTGTCATGATACGAATTGAGTTACACGGACACCCCCTGTATAAATCCAATAGGTATAAGTATAGGTAGGTAGGTATAGGTATAGGTAGGTATGTAATAATGTGAAAGCGTGGCGAATGCCGAAGAAGAAGGCATCGAGACAAACCTATTTAGGTTTAGCGATGTTTGTAAATAATCTATGTGTAATTTATGAAGTGTTATAAATAATAAAAAAAAAAAAAATTACCTGCAAACTTTTACTAACTAAGCTAATGCTCTTCGATTGGGTATACCTATATTAAAGAATAGATATGTCGTGGCCAGATCTTTGAATTGAACATTTCATGATGTGCTCGATCATTTCATGAAATAGTTTGGCCAGATCAAAGAACACAAAACGTTTAACGATATGAGCAACTAAATGCATGATTACTTCATGATATGGCCAAGCGTGGGCAATCATATCGTAAAATTAGTAACATTATCCACCGGTAGTGGCTCTGGTGTCGATTGTATTTAAAACTTGATTGATATTATAATCCATGAATCAATGTAATCCAATGTAATAATACAATTTTCCACATCGATAATGTCGATTAGATAAATAATTTTGAACCTAATAAATTAATTGACTATTCGCATTTTTATTACACCACATACCATAGAAACCGCCTACATTAATGATATGTCCAAACGTTGATTGAAACATCATCAAACGTAGACGTTTCAACGATATGATCCACTTAAGTTGGCTATTTTATAAAATATGACCATTTCATGGAATGATCGAGCACATCATGAAATGATCAATTCTAAGATCTGGCCACGACGGATATACTATTATAGATCGATGGATATACTTAATCAGAGCAACGGTAGGTACTTTATTCAAGGTTTGAGCGTCTTTGTGTCTAGACCTACTTAAAAACCTATCTGTCACTCTTGATCCAACAGCGAACTTGACCTAAAGTATGTCCTCACTTATGCTCCCAAGGGCAACCTGAAATTCACAAAGTGTCCACGTAGCTAAAAGTGTGCGTCATTTTTTAATTATTGATCGCCACTTCTTCACTCATTTTCGCTCTCTGAAACCATGTCACATTAACTTTTTCGACAAATGAAACCGTAACTCTCATTAGATGTCAAATATGATAGTGCGACAGGGTTCTCAAGTGGGTACACGATGTTGCTCATGACTGTACTTACGTTGGTACATAAATTCCAATCCTGTTATGTTTTGTATATAATATTTATTGAGATTGAATTGTCTTATTAATTGAAACGCAGATTACTTCGATATGCACCGTATTTTCCAAAATATCAAATTAACAATTAGTGAAACGCGGAAGAAGAGAGAGACGGAAAGCGAGACGGCAAGATATGACAGTGACAATTACGTTCAGAAGTTCAATCAATCAATAATACTTTATTGCACAACGACATATACAAAGGACATAAACATACGAATAAAAACATAAGTACAATAGGCGGCGAAGTTTAGTTACAATACTAAACAAATCCCATGACACACCTCATATTATTACGCATGTTTAATACATTGATCAGCTTGGCATTTGACCAATATATCAATTGAAAACCGAGGTGTAAGGCCTATTCTAACTAACCTTTAAAACTGCACATTTTAAATGCAATCTCTTAAACAAAAGCGTCTGCAAGTCTGAAACCAATTCGAAGGTTGCGAGTCTGCTCTCAACAATAAAGAAAGTATTATCAAATGAACTTTTTATTTTATTTGCGGCTCTCATTTACAAACAATGCAATCATCCCAACAACAGATCTCATCGCCGATTATATCTTGTTGTGAACCTGAAGATTTTTTGTATCTATTTTATTCTCAGAGCTGATCGTCCAGTAAGACGATGCTATAAGATAATAGAAGCTATACTATCTTGGAACATCACAAACAAACATCATAGAAGGAAAGCTACAAGGAAGGAGGAAGGGAAAGACCAAGAAGAGCTTACATGGAACAGCTCAAAGAGAAGGTGAACGTCGTGTCTTATAAGGATGTGAAGGAATTGACCGCTGATAGAGATAGACAAGAATGGAGAATGCTACACCGACAAGAGCGTGGCTCTCAAATTAGTGATGATGACTATCTTGGAAGTTATAAACGCCACATTAAAGCAATTCATCCAATAAAGTAAAATGTAATATTGCTAATCGAAATATCATAAAATTGCGCACTTACTTTTATTTGTGCAAATTTTAATGTCAAATTGGAAATATTGCTTCTTAGATGAATTGCTTCTATGTGGCTTTCTAACCCTTAATGATTTAGGTACTCCATTATAAATAAGTATAAATACTTAAGGATACATATTGCTAATCGACATATCTTATATTGCTAATCGACATATCATGACATTGCGCACTTACTTTTATAATGGTGCTAATTCCTGTAAATACCATCTAATTTTATTTTAAGGTATATCTGTCATTTTCTTATCCGCCGAAAAGGAAAGGGACGGGTAATCGACAAGCATAAAATTTATGGAACACACGTCTAAAAATTTTGCATCCGTCAATAACCCGACACAGTTAAGTAGACAACACGTCAAACGGATTGCATACCAGCGACGTACCTTTTGATTCGCCCGGGTTATTCATTCATTTACTCATTCTTCCTAAAATTAAGAGCTGTGAATCATCCGTCCCTTTCCTTTTCGACGGATATGAAAATGACGGATATAACTTAAAATAAAATTAGGCGGTGTCTGCACGAATCGGGGCCAATATATGTGTAAATCTTAATTTCAAATAGCAATATTGCTTTTTAGGTGAATAGCTTTGATGTGGTCTTTTTAGTCCCCCTGTGCTCTTAATTATTAGGTAGGTAAGAACCTATGTAAACACAATTATGTGTTTAAATATACAAGAAAATCTCATTTAATTATATTCTAAAAATTATATCGTTTCGTTCTTTTAAAATATGTTTTCATCGTTTACCACTTGTATGTAAAAATCGTTCACAAAAAAGAAAAAAAAGTTAGATCAAGAGATTAATTGAATTCGCAAGTTTGTTTGAAAGAGAAAGCGTTTTCAATCTGAGACAATTACTCGAAAATAAAACAAAGGCTAATTTGTTTTGGACCGAGATTAAGATAAGGATTTCTAGACCATTAAAATAAGCGTGAAATCGTCTGCCACCTAATTAAACCTTCTTATTTGTTACTGTTTAAAACGGTTGGAATTATTTTGTTGTTTGCCGACTTTATTTTAGGTACTATAAAAACTACAATACAATTCAATACAAATACACTTTATTGCACCAAAATAAAAAGAAATAATTACAAAAAGTCTCTTAATTAAGTACATGGCAAATGGCGGCCTTATCGCTTAAAGCGATTTCTTCCAGACAACCATAAGGTGAGGAAAAATGTTAAAAAAAATAATTTAAAGATAAACCAGTCAACAGTGCAAACTACAAAATAGATAAGATACAACGAACCGAACCATCCGTAAGGTCCCAGCAGTAAAAAGGCGCAAACCTTATGTAAAAAAAGAGCTTTATTGCCTAACCTTTAGGCAGATAAGAACAGAGTATAAGAAATAACAATTTGAAAAAGAAAAGCAACTAGTAACCTTACTATTGAAGAGGTTTTACAACGGGAACATTCAACAGCATATCATTGTACACAACGGACGGTTCGCTATCATCATCCCCCCAGCATTAATACCGTTTTTCACAGGATTCGCTTACCTAACCTGACGATTTGACAGGTCCGGTTTTTTACAGAAGCGACTGCCTGTCTGACCTGCCAATCCGCGAAGAGAAAACCAGCCTGATACAGGTTAGGTCACATACCCCCGAAAATGCATTTCCCGGGAATGTGGGTTTTCCTCACGATGTTTTCCTTCACCGCTGAGCACGTGATAATCATTTATGATCCAAACATGAATTCGAAACAAATTCGACAATCATTGGTTTAGGCCTGTGCTGGATTCGAACCTGCGACCTCAGAGTGAGAAGTAAGCGTTATACCATCTCGGCTACCACGGTTCGCTATGTGGCGATCAATTTTGATGACTGACCGCTGCCTCTGCAAACGGCTACGCATTTCAGAGTGCCTATAGCAGGCGCAGTAGGCACTGCCTACGTCAGCGGTCATTGCAATTCAGCCAGTCTCTCGCCTATTTGTTACGACAAAGCATTTTCAACTAGGTCAGTGGTATTCACGGAATAGAAGAAAGAGGTTGGAAGGGCCAAGTGAACGCAAAACGCGCGCCATACAAGTATGAGCAAATAGTAAAAGAGAGCGGGGTTGAACCGGCGACAGTGGTTCTGAAACAAAATGCACGTTAAGGCCTTTTCAACCTACACTACCCACTAATACATATTTATTACCGGCACCATTGCGGCCTCCGTGGTCTAATGGTTGAGCGTTGGACTCACGATCCGGAGGTCCCGGGTTCGAATCCCGGTGGGGACATATCACAAAAATGGACATACTTTTACCTAATTACTTCATCCCTAGTTTGGTTAGGACATTACAGGCTGATCACCTAATTGTCCTAAAGTAAGATGATCTGAGCTTCGGAAGTGACGATAAGACGTTGGTCCCGGTTACTACTTACTAATGTAAGTAGTCGTTACATGAGTCATCTCAGGGGCCTTTGGCGGCTCAGTAGTAACCCTGACACCAGGGTTGATGAGGTTGGTACACCACCTCACAACCCACACGAGAGAAGACCGGCACTTACACCCCCGCCCCCTATTACATAAGACTTAAACACCAGCTGGTGGGTGGGTGTATTATACAGGGTGTTAGTAACATCGTAACGAATACTCAGGGGGATGATTCAGACCATGATTCTGAGTTAATATCAAGTGGAATTTTTCGTCGCAAAATTCATGGTTTTTTTTATTTTTTTTTAAATTATTTTCAATTCTATACTTTTGCGAAGGAAAATTATACTTGATATTAACTCAGAACAATCAGTTGAATCATCCCCCTCAGTATTCGTTACGATGTCACTTACACCCCACACAAGTACATACGGTAGCCATACAAGTAGGTATGGGTGTTAGTGACACCGTAACGAGTACTTAGGGGGATGGTTCAGACCATGATTCTGAGTTCATATCAAGTGGAATTTTCAGTCTGAATATTCCTGAAAATTTTTGTGGTTTTTTTAATTATTTTCAATTCCATACTTTTGCGACGGAAAATTCCACTTGATATCATCTCAGAATCATGGCCTCAATCACCCCTCAATGTTTTTGTTACGATGTCACTAACACCCTGTATACCTCTGCCACCCCTTCAGGGACGCAGGTATGATGCTGTGTTATGCTATTTATAGCAGTCATAACTTTGTCTACCTAATGGATCGCTGAGAGAAATTGTACACTGTTAATCAAGGTAAGTACCTAATATCCAAATAAAAGATGGACCATACCTGCGCAGAGACCTTCACGAAGCCACTGACAATGCCGTAAGCGTGAAAAAATTTTGTATCGATCGCCATCGACTCGCAAAGAAGATAGAAAGCACATTACCAAGTCCAACCAGATCAATACCACTGGGTTATTAACAAAGTCCGCAATAATGTCTAATTGAAAGCAGCTTTCAATTAACAGGAACATTCACAAATGTGCAATGTTCACAGCAGCCTCGTCCATTACAATATTATGATAGTAAAGTAACGAATGGTATGATTCCATCCACGTTGTTTGTAAGTGCTTTAATCAATTGTTACTGTTTGAGAATTTATTATGATACGAGCAAGATATAATGAAGAAGAATATACTTTCACACAACTATTTATGTTTGTTTTAAGAACGTCTAGGGCCCTGTGCCGTTTTTCTTGCCGGTTTTTCTGCCGTAGTTTTTAGCGGATGAGACGTTCATTATGTAAAAATTGACGATTCAAAGTGTAACTGTGTTACTTATTGAATAAAGATATTTATGAATTTGAATTTGTAGTACGAAGTACGTACGTATTTTGTAAATAAGTCAAATGGAAACTTGCAACATTTTAGAAGGCTTTATTTCTGTCATATGAGTTGTGAGCTCAAAATGGCCGACCTCGTAAACGTTAGTTTCATGGTTGCTATTGAACGTATCGAACTAATGTTTTTAAAATATAATAGAGTGATGTTAGCGCCTTGTTGAAAAATCACAATCTGATGTAATTTTCTTCAACAAAACCTCGAATTCTTTCAATTAATTTCATTCCAGGTAAAAGTTGAGGCCACAATCTGTTACCTGGATTGAATGTAGCTTTGTCTATAGTGAGGTTTTGTTAACAAAAATCACATCATCAGAATGGGTTTTTTTAAAGGCCCCTAACATTATGTCGTTTTTCACAGGGTCCGGTTACCTAACCTGAAGATTTGACAGGTCGGTTTTTTACAGAAGCGACTGCCTGTCTGACCTTCCAACCCGCGAAGGAAAAAGCAGCCCAATACAGGTTAGGTCACATACCTCCGAAACGTTATTTTCCTTCACCGCTGAGAATGTGATAATCATGTATGATCCAAACGTGAATTCGAAAACAAATTCGACAATCATCGGTTTAGGCCTGTGCTGGATTCGAAGCCGCAACCTCCAAGTGAGAGGCAAGCGTTCTACCAACTGGGCTACCACGGGTCTTAGCCAGAGCCAAAAGCGGGTATTTACTATTAATTGCTACTTGGTGTAATAAGCAGAACATAAACCAACAATCATTTCACACTTAAACCCTACTATTCCGATACACTCGTAAATCAAGCGAAGGAAACAAACGCCGTCTGGAAGCAAACAGAACCATTATAAATAATTATTTACCGACAAATGGCCTATTTCTTTTACTCTTACTAGCATTAAACCTTCACACTGCATGAATTATGGACGTTTATATGAGACACGCGAGTGTTTCAATGACTAATGTTTTAGTGTTAGTTTTAGCTGTATGTCTAAGTGCAAATTAATTCAAAGAAGCGTACGTAGAATCGTGTCAGTAATATGGAGTTTCCAACTAGTCAAGATACTTTTTACTAAACTTTTTTTTTGACGTGACTTATTGTAGTTTTGCCGCTGGCATTAACCTACTTGGCCGGACAAATGGGGAGCGCTGAAGGCTCTCACCCGGTACAAAGTTTAAGACAACAGGCATGAGGGTGCCCAGTTGGGCGCGAACCTCGGCTCAGGGCGTCTGAGAGGAAAAAAATATTTGAAAGAATTAATCGACCCTAGTGGGTCGATAGCGATAAGCGCTAATTGAGGGAAATCGTCGACCACGGCGGCGGAGTCGGTAACGGGATCGACTTTACTAAACGTCGAAACACGAAATTACTACGGAATTTGCATGAAAAAGCTACCTGTGACATACATATGTCTGTTATCCATGAAATTAGAAGTTTAAACAAAGAAAAACTTAACAAGGCCATCATTAGATTGCAAATCGCATTAAGAACTAAGTACCCACACCTCACCTCATAGATCAATAGAAACCTGTGCAAAGTAGACATCTGGTACACGTAAAAATCATTACAATGCCATGACACTGATGAATCACGATTTTCATGACGCATTTAATCCAGTAATCTAAGGTATATGATAGATTACGAATCGTTCGTCGGAAACATTGTGTTCGAGTGACAGATCGTCCCAATCTCTTTTGTGCCAAGTAAGTATAAGATCATGATTCTCTCACGTTATTCATAGCCAAATATTAATAATGTATAAGCCACCAAACAGAAATAATACGGTTTGAGTATGTAGGTGATGTTTCTTTAATCCGGTCGCGTATTCAAAGAAAATAGGGCTTCTCCGTAATCAACTAAACGAGATATTAATCATACTCCATCGTTGCTCGTCTGTGCGTTGGGCAGACATATGTTGTGGAAGATTTTTGAATAATAAAGTCTGTAAGCAAATTCAAGTTTATGTGAGGTTTCGAAATTACAATTCTAAAATTTAATGCGCAGTCTACTAGAGGACCATCATGACTTCATCATTATCCTGTCCCGAGCGTTATCACGTTTTCACAGTAGATACAATACAATACAATACAATACAAATATACTTTATTGCACACAACATTCAAAACAAGTTTCACATACATGGCCGAAAGATACAGTACAATCTGGCTGCCATATTGCAAAGCAGCAATTTCTTCCAGGCAACCAGTGGCAAGAAAACATTTATCACATTTTGACCGTCACGACTTGTCATAATTAAATAAAATCAAAAATCTTAATACATACACTATACAGGGTGTAAGTGACATCGTAACGAAAACTTTGAGAGATGATTCAGACTATGATTTTGAGTTGATATAAAGTGGAATTTCCTGTCGCAAAATTGAAAAAAGTACTTTTTTGGTATTAAAATCATATTCATCTTAGGACTTCGTTTACCAAAAGTATCTACAAATCGTCTTCTGACTAGATGACTACCTATGCCATTAGGGATTACCAGCTTGATTCTATGTATCTATGCATTTGTTATAAACGTGACCTCTCTGGGAATGACACATTTTGACGTAAATTCAAAAATGTTACATTGACCTTCAACAAGTTTATCCATGATAATTACGTTGAATAAATGATTCTGATTTCTGATTTCTGAATGGCCCAAAAGTGAGAATGACCCGTAATAAATACTCTATAATAAATTTATACCTGTCATTTTCTTATCCGCCGCAATGGAAAGGGACGGGTATTTATAGAACACACGTCAATTTTTGGCACAAATTTAAAACAACCTTCTAAAAATTTTACTTTGGTCAATAATCCGACAGAATTAAGTTGACAAGACACGTCAAACGGGTTGCATATCAGCGAGATGCCGATTTTATTCGCCCGCGTTATTCATTCATTATTCATTTTATGTAAAATTAACAGCTGTCAATCAACCGTCCTTTTCCTTTTCAGCGGAAAAGTAAATGACGGGTATAACTTAAAATAAAATTAGCAGGTGTCTGCAGGAATCGGGGCCACTGACTGCTTTTCTTTTTCAAATAGTTCTTTCTTGTACTCTGGTCTTATCTGCCTAAAGGTACAATAAAGGTATTTTTACGTAACTTTTGCTGCTGGATCCTTACGGACGGTTCGGTTCGTTGTATCTTATATATTTTGTAGTTGTCACTTTTCTTTTTCAAATTGTTCTTTCTTGTTCTCTGGTCTCATCTGCCTAAAGGTTAGGTAATAGAGCTCATTTTACATAAGTTTTGGGCATTTTAGAACGGAATGCGAACGGCACATCTGATTCTAAACCCTTGCTAATTACAGAACTAACTGCCGTCGGCACGGATTCCGTTGTTTGACTAACGGATACGTTTTGACGGATTACACGTTAGGTACCTCACACAGTATTATGCCAATCTCCCTAATACAACTGAGTTACTATTCTCGTAGTCACATTGCGAATGGTATTACTGCGTCGTTTCGATACGGTAAAGAGGTATTTAGGTAAATGTATGCAAGTAGGTACGAGTAATCTAATCTCGGAGAAGACAGCCTTTGATTGATAACTTTGAGTGTGTTTAATTGCTTTCTGAACAATATAAGTACATGACATTGTATGAAGTATATTATAGGCAATTAACAATATTAAACCTTTGATTCATTTATAACATAACACGCAGACAGTGTATAGATTAAACACCCTCTCCTCGTCAGGAGGCCGACGTTTAGTAAAAAGTAACTGATTTGACTAGTTGGAAACTACCCTATTTAGACCCTATATAGCCCAACGACCTCCGCGGTCAGCGTTGGTTCAGCGTTGGGCTCACGATCCGGAGGTCCCGGGTTCGATTCCCTGTGGGGACATATCATAAAAATTACTTTGTGGTCCCTAGTTTGGTTTGGTCATTACTGGCTGATCACAAGATTGTCCGAAAGTAACATGATCCGTGCTTCGGAAGGCACGTTAAGTCGTTGGTCCCGGTTACTACTTACTGATGTAAGTAGTCGTTATATGAGCCATGTCAGGGGCCTTTGGCGGCTCAATAGTAACCCTGACACCAGGGTTGATGAGGTTGGTACTCCACCTCACAATCCACACGATAGAAGAAGACCTTATTTAGAGAGTGTTTCGAAGGAATTCTGCAAGGATTCCGTACCATTGGTGAATAATACGTTACTACTGTAGCTCAGTTGACGAGCTCGGTGGCGCAGCGGTAAACGCGCTCCGTCTGCGATTGTTGAAGTTAAGCAACTTTCGCACAGGCCGGTCATAGGATGGGTGACCACAAAAAAAAAGTTTTCATCTCGAGCTCCTCCGTGCTTCGGTAGGCACGTTAAGCCGTTTTTCCCGGCTGCATTAGCAGTCGTTAATAACCATCAATCCGCACTGGGCCCGCGTGGTGGTTTAAGGCCCGATCTCCCTATCCATCCATAGGGAAGGCCCGTGCCCCATCAGTGGGGACGTTAATGGGCTGATGATGACTGTAGCTCCGCAGACAACTTAACAGGGGGGTTAAAATGGCCACACGAAGCGATTCATCTAAGAAAGCAATATTGCAATTTGACAGTTGCGCGTATAAAAGCAAGTGCGCAATGCAAACAAATGTCAAAAAGCAATATTTATTTATTTATAAAGCATCACATATATTAAAACATTTTACATTTATAAGTTTACGGTATTGTGACTAATATATATGACAATTACGGCGTACATAACTTATACAATTAAGCGTACTTAAGTATTTAAAAATAGGGTAAAATTAAAATTACACATCAAATTTAAAAATTAGAAATTAGAAAGATATAAGTATATGTAAAAAAAGTAAAATATAAGTAAGTAATTAATATCTGTTGAGCTTTAAATAATATGAATAAGAATAAGAATAAAATAAATTTATTGCCAGTAACAATATATTCAGCGGATCATGGAACACATCAAGATCTAAGATTTTGTTACAAAAAGAGTTGTATTCTTTAATTAAAAGTTCTGGTTAACGGGGCTTGAAGACCAAAAATATAAATATAATATAAATATGAATATTGCTTTCTTAGAAGAATTGCTTCGATATAGGCCATTTTAACCCCCCAGTTGACAGTGTCACAATCTATGCCCAGCCATTAAGTAGGTACTAAGCATACGTACCAGGCGTTTAACGACACATTTCCACGCTGTATCTGTCAACCGTATGATTGATGTCTTCCACTTCCGGACTATAATTCATACTAACATGTTCGCTCAAACTAGGTCGGATTGTTGACAAGGGAATATGCCTTTGTTTATATCAATTCACAACTAACTAAAATGATATAAAATATTGTATTAATAAATAAATATACAACCAAATACAGGGTGTTAGTGACATCGTAACGAAAACTTTGAGGGATAATTCAGGCCATTCATATCAAGTGGAATTTTCCGTTGCAAAAGTATGGAATTGAAAATAATTTTAAAAAACTTATTAAAATTCTACTTGATATTTACTCAGAATCATGGACTAAATCATCCCCCTAAGTATTCTTTACGATATCACTAACACTAGCCTCCGTCCAGTGGTTCGAGTGTTGGGCTCACGATCTGGAGGTCCGGGTTCGATTCCCGATGGGGACATTGTCGAAATCACTTTGTGAGACTGGCCTTTGTTTGGTAAAGACATTGTAGGCTTGAATCACCTGATTGTCCGAAAAACTAAGATGATTCCGTGCTTCGGAAGGCATGTTAAGTCGTTGGTCCCGCACGTCTGGAGCCTGTGGCGGTTCAATAATGACCCTGACACCAGGGTTGATGAGGTTGGTAATCCACTTCATAACCCACACGATCAAAGAAGACAATTAACACGATTTCTTAAACGAATTTTACACAATATGCCAACAACGTAAGTTTTCACTATTTATAAAGCGTTAATTACAAACCAGTGACATAACAAGGTTTTACTCTTTGCTACCATCCATTGTTTACCCACTTACCTAACAAAAACTAAGTGAGAGCCACACTTTTGTCTGGCGCAAACATCCGAATCTGTTCACACGATGTCTACATACAAGGATAAAAAAACAAACGAGGAAACGGCTAATATTTCTCTTCGAACAAAAACATTTAATTCCCTCGCAATTTATAATTGTTGTTGTGTAATGGGAACAGCTTAGTGTGCAGAGGATACATATATCAGAGCTACCCACGCATTATGCTAAATAACTGCATCTTTGTTTGTTCTGTATAATTGTCGAGCTGATATTATCCGAGACGTGCTATAGTGCTGTACAATTATATCGGACAAGTACAGGTGTTAGTGTGGTCTTGGCAAAGAGTTATCGCTCGATCTGATTTTGATAAGCCGCTCCTGAATTTTAATTGTGCAGAAGAGACGGGACGGCAGCTAAAGGATTATTGTGTTTTTTAGCTTTATTTGTGTGTATTGTAATGTTTAACGTCGTTTGCGACGGTTATAACCTAGAATGTTCCATTTTACAGTCGAGGTTTTACATGATGAGATACTTCTAATCTAATCTAGCCTACAAGATCCTACTGTTGGGCAAAGGCCTCCCCTTCCTCTTTCGATTTTTCGCGGTCATGTGCGTATTCCGGCCAGTCCCTCCGGCAAGCGTCCAAGTCGTCACGCCATCTCTTACTACTTCTTCTCTTGTGAGATACTTATTGGTCATTAAAACCGATAAGACAGGCGTGCCCTTCATAACGCAATGGATATTATGGGCAATAGTCTGATCAGCTGTAACCAAACGGTTAATCATTTATCCGTGCCTCCGTGCTTCCGTGCTTCGGAAGGCACGTTAAGCCGTTGGTCCCGGTTACTACTTACTAATGTAAGTACGTAGTCGTTACATGAGCCATGTCAAGGGCCTTTGGGCGGCTCAATAGTAACCCTGACACCGGGTTGATCAGGTTGGTACTCCATCTCACAACCACATGATAGAAGAATCATTTATCCATCTTAGAACTTGTAGCAAAACTAGCTGCAAGTTGTGTTCTCATTACTTTTCATTAAAGATTTATGTTATTATTTCTGAAGACACCGCGAAGCTAAAGAAGACAAATGACATGACTTTCAGAAGCGTTACTTAACAGACTTAACCTCTAAAATTTGTAGCTAAATTTTAGCAGTGCAGTGTCACGTTTCACTCTATTCAGATAATAAGAGCGCAATTTGTATACATACAATATTAACGAGTACATTGAAAACGTAACGAAACACGAGTAATCCGACTTCTTATTGAAGATACAAAACAACATTCATTTGTTTTGCTTTAGCCGACAGCTTTACAAAGTTGGTAAAATAAACTTTTTTCTGAACCAACTCTTTTAGCTTCAAAGGAGATTGCTAAAGTGAGATATCGAGTAACAAAGTCGGTGGGAGGTGGAAGGCCGCTGGAAGACGTAAATTAGGCTTCCCATAAACGATCGACTCTTTTGTCTTGCCTGTAAGTTGGTATCGACCGCTTTGATCAGTCCGGGAAACTTTGAAGCGTTCCAGGTGTGACTGGAACAAAAGTAATTTTAACTTCCCTCTTTCATTTTTGTACTACGCCTGGAACGGTTTCGTTACGGAAATTAAATTTAAATAGGTCAAATCTGGCCTTTAATGAACTCAGAGCGAACTATAAAATTCTGTTAGGAAACTGTTCTAGGAAACGAGAAATTGGTTGAAGCGTTGGTTCAGGGAATGTGCAATGTTCTCTTATAATGCTTCTTAAAATTGAAATAATGTTAAAGGGGAGCTGTGGTAACCCAATTCGGAGAACGCTTGCCTCTCACTTTGAGGTCGCGGGTTCGAATCCAGCACAGGCCTAAACCAATAATTGTCGATTTTTTTTCCGAATTTATGTTTGGATCATAAATGATTATCACGCGCTCAGCGGTGAAGGAAAACATCGTGAGAGGATTATATTTAAAATATTTGATGTAGCGATAAGCACTGAATGAAGGAAATCGTCGACCACGCCGGTGAGGTGTCGATGGCGCCGTGCACAACATGGTTGTCTGAAAATAAGTCTTTTTCTTTCAACCAAGAAAGTAGAATAAACGATGACCTGCTTCAACCTGCGTGTTACTTCAATAACGAATTCACATACTCCACCTGAAAATGTTATGTACTACCCGTCGCCTCCAAATGTCATACGGCATCTAGCCTGCTACTATACCTAGACTATATTTTGAGAGTAGATTAGGGGGAAAGTAATGTTATTATTGGTAAGCTTATGAACAATATGTTCATGAATGTTCGTTCTAGGGACTGGAGAATACGTAGAATAACTTAAATCAGAGCAAGGGTGGCCATTGCAATTTTATCAAATTCTCTAAAAAAAAACAAAAATATTTATTTTTCAAAATTGGCTTACAAAATTAGCGCTTTTTGAACGTCAAAAAATAAATTACATATTATGTAACTAACTGTAAAACTACTACCACATCGGAATCTGTCACTCTACGGTTGCCTGCGACCTGGTGACACCCCCGACGAGCCTGATATAAAAGCTGGATCCACTCCTGCGTAGAAGTGTCGTTAAACCGAGCCGAGGACTGCCTAGGCAGATCATGATGTGCCAGAATTTCGTGATGTTAATAGTATAGTAACCCCTGTGAAACACTATAATCTATATGTTGATCTGATCACCATAGATAGATAGATACGGTTCATCATATCCACTTAGAACTTCATATCAAAAGTTGTATATTACCTGTAGCTCTGCCCAGCCCAAAAGGTATTACAGGCATGTGTTTCTGTATGTATGTAGGGTGATAGGGTACAAATTGCCAATAATGTGTGTGATTCCGTTATCGGCTGGGCAATGATGATGGCATAATATTCTCCTAATGAGTTCGTGTTTTGCGAGCGCAAGCGACTACGCCGGAAGGGAGTAGGTTCCGTGTGGGGTGACCATGCCTTTGTAAATAGCTACTCATAAAATAATGATATTATGAAATCATATTTTGACGAAGCATGTGGTGGATGCCTAGTCTTTTTGTTTTTTTGTTTAGTAAATTATCTTTATCAAGAATAAAAATTATGAAAATATATATTATAATATACCTAGTTCAATAACTGACTAATGTAAAAATGTAATACTGTATGCCTCTTATGTTATCGCGGCTTTTATTGTTATGTACTTAAGCTGTTTGATTTATCTTTTCTAAATAAAAACAGATGAAACGTTATGTTTGGTATCTACTGTTGTATAATTTTGAAGTTTCCGTGAAATTAACGCAAAAAAGTGATTATAAAAATTTTGTATCATAACGATCGAAGAAATATGGATAGAAATTTAAACTATTTATCCTAAAAGTTGGTTGTAACATGGTCACTCCACATTTGTGTATTAATGCCTATCTTCTCCGGTAGTTACGGTATCTAACGAGCTTTGTTTAGGGCCTATATCAATATGTGGCTGTTATATGACAATATATTACATTATGCCAGTTATATAATACGTACGAGTCAAATTTTATGTAGGGGAGCATAGCAAAGAATGGTTAGACACCTCCTAAGTTTATTTTAAGTATGCTTATATTTTTTTTATTAGCCGAAAATTAGGGACTGATGATTGACAGCTGTTATTTTTTTTTAATTATAGGAGTGAATAAACGTTAACCCGGACGAATCAAATAGGCATCTAGCTGGTATGCAACCCGTTTGACGTGTGCTATCAAAGTAATTCGGTCGGGTTATACGCCAACGTTCTCGGGTGTAAAATTTTGAAAGGGTTGTTTAAGATTTTTGCCTAAAAATTACATGTGTTCCATATTTTTTATTAGCAACCTAAAAATAAGTTTCTTCTTTGCCTAATGAGTCCCAATTACTTATTTGATGTTAAATACTTATTATTATTATTATTTTTTCACTTATTGCAAATTTAACTAGGCCGGTAAATACCTATCTTCGCTGGTAGCTACGGCTAGCCTATCTACTCTCGTAGTTATAATAAGCTATAAATATGCCATACTATAAATAGTACAAAAAAATGCAATATCAATTCAACGGTTGATCGCCCGTAGTTCACTAATTGACAGTCTTTTGTTTTTCGTCGCGCGACACTGAAAAGAGCAACTTTCTTTGTTTCGAGTACGTTCAAGGTGAATGGGGAAAAAGTGGCACAATAAATCACCATTCGGAGCGTATAAATTGTGTGCAAACAAAAGCGTTTGGCATTAAACTCCGTTGGAACCAAATGGCACATTAAAATGTCAAAACATTGCTGTCATGATATTAAGCGGGTAACTCCGGCTGAGTTACCGGGCGTATTAGTAACAGATTTATATTAAGAATTGTTTTAATAACTGAACATGTTGCTTTTCACAGTTTTTGTGTAGCGATATGTTTGCCTAGATATGACTTTGTAACCTCCCTCTTTTAGAGGTAGACCCATCTCTTTGTTGTCTATCCACCTTACAAATAAAAAATAAACCAGGGGTGAACGTGGGTTTAAGTATTTGACAACCAAGCAAAATTGAATCCAATTGTCATACAATTCGACTGAACTTTGCTTTGCTGTGAAATTGAAACCCACGTTCATCCCTGGTATATTTTTTATTTGTAAGGTGGTATGAGTGTACGATAACGAAACTAATAAATATAAGAAATACGGACACGTGTCTTACTTCAAAAGTAACCGACGTAACTATTGTTTACTTACCTAAAAATAACCGAAAGCGATACATTTCTATCATTCTTATTACTTTTGGTAAAACCAAACACATGTTGACCTGTCAAATAAAACAATAAACAATTGTACTAGATAAAATAAACTATGTCTAAAACTAAAGTAAAATCTAAACATTTAAGAATGTTATGACTGTACCCAAGCATAAAATTCCATACAAAAAAAGTGGGACGAATGAAAATATTAATTATTTTGTTTGTCACCAAGTCGTCCCAAAATGGGCCGTAGGTATATGGGACTAGTTGACGAACGACTCGTATGTTGTATGCATTTTGGTACCAAGTCCCATTAACTTTTTTGACGAAATGAACTGTGAGTCTCCCTAAATGTCAAATATGTTAGTGCGACAGGGTAGTAAAGTGGGTAAATATTGCTCATAACTGTACATAGGTTCTACACTCATAAACTCACTCCCATATCCGTATTGACGTGAGCACAGCCACAAGTAGGTACTCTATCCTGTGTGTGACTAACCAACCACCCTTTTAGGCCCATTACCCCTAAGTAAACTTACACCCATAACACAGAAGGATTACAAGTTCTCAGTTATGTAAGTACTGTAGTAAAGTTGTATAACTATAATGACAGCAGGACAGAGATATAGTACATAGCTTCGTGCGAAAGAGACGAGAGATATGTCACTCTAACCATGCTACATTTTAGGTACAGTTCTTCGCCTGTCTTATCTATTCTACGCTTCTTCTTCTTCTTATCGTGTGGGTTGTGAGATCAAATACCAACCTCGTCAACCCTGGTGTCAGGGTTATTACTGAGCCGCCAAAGGCCTGACATGGCTCATGTAACATGATTTTTGTGAATGTGCCCACCGGGATTCGAACCCGGGGCCTCTGGATTGTGAGACCAACGCTCAAACCACTGGACTACGGAAGCCGATTCGACACTTACAAATATATATTTTTTTTTTATCACTGGACCGATTTATATGAAAGTTAGTGACGGACTTATGTTACCTACTTCTCAGGGATAAACTTAGAGTATTGTTCAGTCATGAAATTAGAATCCTTGTCTCGATATAAACAAAATTCACAAAGAGGAAGTTTATTTTTCTGTCAATTTTCTTTTTTCCTGACTTATTGTTATATTAACCTTGTTAGATGACTTAAAATACTACACCGGATAAATAGTAAACGCTGCTAATTGACTTGAAAATATGTATTCTTGTTATTTGTAAAATAAATAATTCTTCTTCTTCTATCGTGTAAGTTGTGGGGTGGAGTTCCAACCTCATCCTGGTGTCAGGATTACTATTGAGCCTCCAAAGGCCCCTGACAAGGCTCATGTAACGACTACTTATTTACCTCAGTAAGTAGTAACCGGGAGCAACGGCTCAACGTGCCTTCCGAGCGTGCCATCTTACTTTCGGACAATCTGGTGATCAGCCAGTTATATCCTTACCAAAGTGGGGACCACAAAGTATTTTTTTTATATCATCATCATCATCACCAGCCCATTAACGTCCCCACTACTGGGGCACGGACCTTCCCTATGGATAGATAGGGAGATCGGGCCTTAAACCATCACGCGGGCCCAGTGCGGATTGATGGTTTACTGCTAATGCAGCCGGGACCAACGGCTTAACGTGCCTTCCGAAGCACGGAGGAGCTCGAGATGAAAACTTTTTTTTTGTGGTCACCCATCCTATGACCGGCCTTTGCGAAAGTTGCTCAACAATCGCAGATCGAGCGCGTTTACCGCTGCGCCACCGAGCTCCTCAACTTTCTTGTTTCTTTTTTTAAATAATTCATTATAATTATTATAGGCTAGCCAAAGTTACACTCGTCGCGATATGAACAACGGGGATATAAAACGGCATTGCTCACGTGTGCAGCCGTAATTAGAGTAATTACTGTGACTACACTGTTGTAAATCCCGTAAACTAATATAATTCACACATAAAAACATAGCACAACAGCATAACACCACACACGCCACTCTCCTTAATTAAATCTAAAAATGCTTGCACATAATGTCACTAATTTTCCATTTCTGTAAGTTGTTTGTTTTGAATGTTATGTGGGTGTTTTTGTAAAGCTTAATTGCTTTGATTTGTTCATGCAAACACGAACATACATTCGCAAAGGGACATATCTCACTAGGACACCATGGTGGCATTTACCATGGTCCCACCAACATACGCAACATCACCCAACCCCGTTTTCTTAAAAAAGTTTTTGTATTATATTGTATCACTCTGACTACCCGAATAGGCATTACGAGCGCGAGTTTTTCGTTTATTCCTTCAACAAGCGCAACAAGTTTATTCTACATACTTAGATACCCACTCGAGAGCTTAAAAAGGCAAATAATATTTGACGTAAATTAACGCGGTCATTCAAGTCAACTTGGCGAAATTAGAAATTCCTTCGGAAATTTTAATCAAAATTCCACCAGCTGGAGTGCAAATGAATGCGCTATCACCTTGGTCTTAGAGTAATATGTTATTAAAACTACAATCTTTTGGAATAGGTCGATTCGGACCGCAGAGTAAAAAGGTCCGAATCGACCTATTACAAAAAAGTTCTTCGGCGATGCACGCCACGGTGCAGAACGACCCATTCAAAAACTGTTATTCAAAGATCCATTGAAAGAGAGTAGTCATAGTCAATTCGTACTGAGATTCGAACCGCTTACGGACCGAAACGACTTCAAACACGAAAATGCACGTGCACAAATTCATGTTTCTATATAGAAAATATTTCGTGTGTGCGTTGTCTTTTGATGTGATGTCATTATAATGTATTATATATGTAATCCGTGTCTCATCATCATCAATTTAAGAGCCACGCTCTTGTCGGTGTAGCATTTTCCATTCCAGTCTATCAAAGGCCAATTCCTTGACTTCCCTATAAGACACGACGTTAACCTTTTCTTTAATCTGTTCCATGTAAGCTCTTCTTGGTCTTCTCCTTCCTCTCTTTCCTTCTAATCCGTGTCTGTGGTGTCCTAAATAATAAACGTTTCTTTCTTTCTTGTGTCTTTCTAAATTCATGAGCGGAAAGTTAGCCTCGTATCATATATTTCCCTCAATACGACCGTTTCGTTACTCCCAGTAAGATTACTAGAGCAATACCCGATATAATTAGCCAGGATCGAACGTGAAATGATCCGGCGGACACTAATTGCGCCGGGTAAATATAACCGGAGGGCATCGACCGTCAGTACTTAGGTGTCTCGATCACAGTGCGATTCACACGTTTTTGTTAAAGCGTATGCGCCACTTTTTTAATTTGCACTCGTAAGTATAGATGTACAATAAATACAGTTTGACTGTCCTTTTTGGGTTTATTTCAACGTTTTAAGCCTTTAATTATCTCATAGACAGCAGAATAGAATAGAATCATTTATTTGCCAGAAAACAGTGTTTGCAGATGTTATTGTATACAGTAGTCCGTGTTTTCAGCTTACTAGCATGCAAATTTATGCTGTTGTGCTAGCTATAAAAAAAAATCTAATTAAAAATTAATTAATATTATTAATTATTATTTATTATTTTTTTCTTTTTACTTTTTTATTATTATTATTTTATTATTTTTTGCTTTTTTTTTTTTTTTTTTTTAATTTATGCTGTTGTGCTAGCTATACATATGATTAGATATTTTGATTTGCAGTAATGAGCCATTCAGAGAATGTTCCCGTTGTAAAAACTCTTTCTAGTAAGGATACTGAATGCTTTTCTTTTTCAAATTGTTCTTTCTTGTACTCTGGTGTTATCTGCCTAAAGATTAGGTAATAAAGTTTTTTTACATAAATATTGCGCTTTTTCACTGCCGAGAATGTTCCCAAAGTGGGAATGTTACCGAGAACTGAACACCACTGACGTGAAGGTATTAACACTCCTGCGGCATCAGATATGCCAATTCGAAACTGATCGTTTCGTTTTCAATCATTAACGTGTTATTAAAAAAAAACATTCTCTAATATGTAATGTTTTTGGATAAAGTATGAAGAATCCGCATTCACCCACAACATAATTACGAGTGGACAATAGCATGTGGGTGCACGATAATTAAAAAATATAGACAAAGACAGATATACGGAGACAAAATTAATATCAGTCATCAAAACGAGCTATAGACCACAGTCCAGCGACCATGGCCTGCATAATGAGAGTAGCAGCAATTATTCAACATTATCCAACTTACAGTGAGCCCTGACATTATTTTCTAAATCAGTGAGGTGTGTTCAACGCTGATCAGTATTATCGGGTTCGAAACACAGCCCGGGCTCAAAACGACTGAATTTGAATTCATGTTTGGAACACAGTAGTTTCCAGGATTTGTGCCCAGTTAATGACAATAGGCTCACCCCCTATTAGATGGGACTTAAACATAACTGGTGAAGAGTGGTTGTACACCAGTATACTTCTGACACCCTTTCGAGGATGCAGCCTTCTTCTTCTTCTCTCGTGTGGGTTGTGAAGTGGATTACCAACCTCATCAACCCTGCTGTCAGGGTTACTATTAAGCCGCCAAAGGCCCCTGACATGACTCATGTAACGATTAGTTACTTACATCATTAAGTAGTAACCGGGACCAACGGCTTAACGTAGGGTCCGAAGCACGGATCATCTTTCTTTCGGTCAAGCAGGTGATCAGCATGTAATTTAAATTTAATTATAATTAATTTAATTTATTAGAACTAGGGATCACAAAGTGACCGCCCTGTAGTTCCGGGCGCAAGAATAGGGCTACGGTACCCCTGCCTGTCGTAAGAGGCGACTGAAAGGGGACACTGGGGATCGTGAGTGATAAGGGCGGGGGCCCGAACCACTCAACACACGATCTCCGGGATGGACGGCAATGCGATATGGCCTCGCATCGCCGTAAAACTGGGATGGCGTAGGGGTGGGGATCTACCCCGGGACGCGCTTTAGTGAAAGCAAGTGCGAGGGGAGCACCGGTGCGTTCGACACAGATCCCGGAGCTACCCGACATGCACCGCAGAGGGCCATCGGAGGGGTTTTAGTCGGTAGGAGTCCGACATAACCTCGTCGCTCCCCCGGGTGGCGAGGTATCCATGAGGATTTCCCCTTCGTTAAAAAAAAAAAAAAAAAAAAGGGATCACAAAGTGAAATCACTTGATACGTCGCCACCGGGATTCCAACCCAGGACCTCCGGATCGTGAGCCCAACACTCAACCACTGGACCACGGCGGCCGTTATACTAGTAAAACATTACAATGTTTTGATGACATACCACCCAACTTAATAGGAATTATGGCGTGAATATGTACGTAGAAATTAATATTACATAACTTTCACTATTCTAAATTGACTACAAAACCGTACCGCTTTTGGAAGCGTTATAAAAAGAATTAGAAATCGCGGAGGCGGCATCTGATAGCTCAATTTAGCTTCGTCGAACAACAAAGGGCCACAATAGCTATTGTTTTTTTTTACCTACGTCATCTGCCCACGTTCTATGTAATTCGACAAACTCTGGCGCAATTACATACTTAATTTACGTTACGTGCAACCATCGGACCACACATACTTAATTTACGTTACGTGCAACCATCGGACCACACAAAAAGCTACACGGAAAATACCTTTTACGAACGTGTTGTGAAGTCTCAAATACCTTAATTACCGTGGACAATTATGAACGTGGTCGTTTTGGGTTGATGTTCCACTTGGGACACGAAGTAAGGATATAAAGATATGTATCAAGTTTTGTCGTATTTTATAGGTCATTGCTTTTTGAAGAGTGCGTGTAACTGCGGAACTTAATCACCCGACTACAGCCAAAAGGAGGGTTATGATTTTGGCAAGCTGTATTTTATTTAATTTTATCAATCTGTACGAAGTTGCTAGAACCCTAGAACGCCATGCGCCATCAGGGTTGCGCCACCAATAAAATGTACCTGTGCAATTGTATGAAGGCTATCTCCCGTGGTTGCGCTACCAAAAAAATGTACCTATGCTATTGTATAAAGGGTATCTCGCCTGGTTGCGCCACCAACAAAATGTACCTCTGCTATTGTAATAAGAGTATCTCCTCTGGTTGCGCCAGCAATAAAATGTACCTATGCTATTGTATGAAGGGTATCTCGCTTGGTTGCGCCACCAAAAAAATGTACCTATGCTATTGTAATAAGGGTATCTCCCGTGGTTGCGCTACCAAAAAAATGTACCTCTGCTATTGTATGAAGGGTATCTCGCCTGGTTGCGCCACCAACAAAATGTACCTCTGCTATTGTAATAAGAGTATCTCCCCTGGTTACGCCACCAAGAAAATGTACCTATGCAATTGTATGAAGTGTATCTCCCCTGGTTGCGCCAACAACAAAATGCATCTATGCTATTGTAATAAGGTTATATATCCCCTGGTTACGCCGGCATCCGAGTCCTGAATAATTTCCACCTAGTGACGCAACCACGGCGTCCTAGTGATATGAGGCCCTAAGAGTAAGATCCATGCAAAAAATAGCATAAGTTTTATCAGATCTTTATTGCTCGACATCACAACACAGCACAGGCACATATAGGTAAAGCAGAGCAATAGAATAAATGGCGTGAGAATGAAGTATAACCAGCAGTTAGTCGATATAGGCGATACAGGCGAAACCACACATGGACTGCAAATGGTTGCACCTGCTGTATCCATAGTTCTGTACACAGTTAGGACAAGAATAATGTACTAACAGAACATAACAGTTCTTTACGACTTCCGTAAACCAACCCCGTGCAAGCGAACACGCAATCTCATTAAAAACCAGTTGAAACCAGTTTAATCTTGTCATTGAAATAAATCACCTAGTATCGTATCAACAATCTTTTGATTGACGATTTTCCGATTACAGCAGTGCATAAATATACCATTTGTTTTGCATACAGGGGGATTGGAACACGTATTGGGTCTGAACCTTTACGTCTTCGTACACATTTGGCGCACCTTCGTAATCGTAGAAGCCACAGAGTAAAAAATATATCTAAAATTCTCGCGCAGAATGAACAGCTCAGAATGATTCAGATGAAAATCTTTTTAGGCTATGGTTACTGGGTTATGAGGAAGATATATAATGTAAATACATAAATAGCTTTATGCATTGGAGCCATTGAGCTGAATTGATTTATATGCCATCTCGGAGTGGGCGGTGATATGTGGCGCCCGGCCGTTTCTCCGAGCATGTTAGCTCCAATTTATTAAGTTCCGCACCACCCAGAAAATGAGCTAATACTATTTTGTATCGGATGGCTTTGAGATATTCCGTTCATTGAAGCGAATTGCAGTTTCGAATTGAAGTATTATTTATTGCGGATGAAAAGTAAATCTTAGAAAGTTCCATGCTGCTTATACAGGGTGTTAGTGACATCGTAACGAAAACTTTGAGGGATGATTCAGACCATGATTCTGAGTCGATATCAAGAGGATTTTTCCGTCGCAAAAGTATGGATAGGAAAATAATTAAAAAAAAACACCTTTTGTACTTACTAGTAATATTATTTTGGACGTTATTCTTCGAATAATATAAGTGATTTCAATATCGTTACCTTAAAACAATTCGAATTTACGACAGGTACCTAATCAATCAATAAAAAATAATATAAGTAACCCTATGCCACATTACAACACTCTATTCTGATTGGTTCTCGATGGATCATTTTGTTATAACTGATGAATATTTAAATGTATTGACGTAAGTATTTTCGTGGATTGTTCTGAGTACATAATATTCATGTTGTTTCATTGAATTTAAATAGAAATACATTTTGAAATCTTTTCAATCAAGTATATTTAGTTTTCTATCAAAGTGTTATTGTATTATTTAAAGCTCCATTCTATTCACACAATAAATTGCACATTCGTAGGTAGCAGTTAACTAACCTTTTCGCACTGTTATTATTTATTATCTCCGTGTTATTATGCAAGTATATCATATGCAGTTAACAATACAAGTATATGATTACCTGTCAAATTGTTGTGACCTTAATAAGTCAAATTGTTGTGCTCTACCGCTTCTATCAAGGCGTTTGGATGGGGCTTTGAAATAAGAGAAGAGCGTATTTCCATTGCGAATAAACGCGCGATACAAAAATAAGGCGAAAACGCTTTTATACAACGCCTATATGTTTGAATTCTCCGCGCCTAAACCTTATCGCGCCTAAACTGTAAACAGAATTAATTAATTCGAAAGTCTTTTAAATTAATATTGGATATAAGCATGATATTGACCCCGATTCCTGCAGACACCTCCTAATTTTATTTTAAGTTTGACAACTGTTAATTTTATATTTTAATTTAATAATAACCCGGGCGAATTATAAATAGCCATCTCGCTGTTATGCAACCCGTTTCACGTGTGCTGTCAACTTAATTCAGATTGTTATTGGCCAATATAAAGTTTTGGGAGGCTATTTTAAGTTTGTGCCTAAACTTGACGTGTGTTCCATAAATTGTATGTCTTTCCAAATTAAATTAGATGGTTTGTACAGTCATGAGCAATATTATGTGCCCACTTTAGAACCCTGTCGCACTATCATATTTGACAATTAATGAGACTTACGGTTGAATTTGTCAAAAAAGTTAATGTGACATGGTTTCAAAGTGCATATACAGGGTGTTAGTGACATATTAGTACTCGTGACCGTACTGGTATCAGCACCAGCGTGTGTTTTAATTCTGAGCTGTGATTAGCCTTTTTGTCCATTGCAAGGTATTTACGTAAGCCTTCTCTCTGTCATACAACACTTAGCACTGTTGTACGATAACGTACCTCATAAGTAGAACATTGTATCTATATTACAGTAAACACCTAGCAACCCTGGAGGTGTGGTGGGGTTGATGAATAAGGGCATTGACTTCACAACTCACGCAAGTAGAAGACAGTAAACACATCATCTCTCAGAATTTTATTCTTTACATCTTCGTTAGATTGTTCCACAACTTTCTTGTCACGTTTAGAGCGACTGAATTGTACAGTATAATCACTACATAGTATAAAACAAAGTCGCTTTTTCTGTCCCTATATCCATATGTACGCTTAAATCTTTAAAACTACGCAACCAATTTTGATGCGGTTTTTTTAATAGATAGAGTGATTCAAGAAAAAGGTTTATATGTATAATAACATCCATTAAATAGTGGAGAAATACTGTTATTTTTAAGGGTTTTAATGTGATATCGTAAATAATTTCATTTTTTCCTCAGCATTGCACCCGAGCGATACCGGGGCGGATCGCTAGTAACATATATGCATATATCATCATCATCACCCATCATAAGGGTTGGTGGTTATTAACGACTGCTAATGCAGCCGGGACCAACGGCTTAACGTGCCTTCCGAAGCACGGAGGAGCTCGAGATGAAAACTTTTTTTGTGGTCACCCATCCTATGACCGGCTTTTGCGAAAGTTGCTTAACTTCAACAATCGCAGACCGAGCGCGTTTACCACTGCGCCACCGAGCTCCTCATATGCATATATGCATGTATATACTATAGACAATCGTTTCCAATCCTCGCCATCTTCATTCCCACATCAAACACCAGAGAGCTTTTGTTCGCCAATCGGCGGCCCAACGAGGCCATCTCTGCCCACAACAATACCCTATACATATTGTAATCACTCATTCACCTGGTTGTGATGCAATGGTCTACCCTACTGTGTACAGAGCATTATGTCATATCGGCTTCTTGTTGTTGTGAGTTGTGAGTTCAAATGCTTTTGTTTAAATGAACAAATATACTGTTTTTATGTGACTTATTGTAAGGTTGCCTCGGAATTAATTACTTGACCAAATGGGTAGCGCTGGGGGATCTCGGTACTAATATTTAAGAAAACAGGCCTGATGATGCGCAGTTGGGTGGACAAATATTCGTGCACACACCACAAAAGTCTCTTAAAAAAAATAGAATTTTCCACCACACTGCTGCAGGTTACGTTACGTAAGTACAAATGCCCATAAGTAAAACTTTATCACGTATATACAATTTTGAATTCAGTATGGGATTCTCCATTGCAGCTCCATAAAGATGTGTAATGTTACCGCAAAATGTGCAGAGCAGTCTGCGTTGTAAGAGCCGTGGTAGCCCGGTTGGAAGAATGCTTACTCTCACTGTGTGGTCGCAGGTTCAATCCCAGCACTGGCCTAAACCAAAGATTTTTGAATTTGTTTTCGATTTCATGTTTGAATCATTTGTGACCCAAACATGCTCAGCGGTGAAATTTGCATTTTTGTTTGTATTGAATAAACTCAAAAACTACTGGACCGATTTCAAAGGGTTTTCACTAGGAGAATGAGTAACACAAGGTACATTTATTACTAGAAAAAATAGGGATCCCACTAAAATTTACTCTTAAAAAATATCCACACGCGCGAAGCCGGTAAAAGGCCGCTAGTCATAAATATAATGTACCTAATGTTCAGAAATCAGAATCATTTACTCAACAAAGTAATTATTATCATGGATAAAATTGTTGACGGTCTTTGTAACATTTTTAAATCTACGTCTGATTGGAGAAGAAATTACAAGAAATTGCAACAGCAACACATCTTTTAAATCAATGTAGGTATACATTACACGTTATTTAATAACTAGAGGAACATATTTAAGACCAGGCATTTTTATCATTTAGGTAATCATTAGTCATATAATAAGCTTTTTTACATAAAGCAAGCTTCACATGAGCTTTAAATTTATTTTGTGACTTTAAAATATTATCTGGTATGCTATTGCAGGCTGCATGGTAAGTATCTTAGTATGTAACGTTCCTAACTGAGGCAGGCAGTAGTGGCCGAGTTATTTATTCTGTGTGAAATGTCGGTTAGGTGGTCGGCTGTTCATTTCTATGCAAATGCTGGGAGCTTCGTTTATGGGCTTGACTAGGGCGCAGTACTCTGTGGAGCGATGCGTCGGCGTTTTTCATACGGCTTTTATTAAAAAAGGTTTTTGGTGACCGGGTGAGAGCCCTCAGCGCTCTCCATTTGTTCGGCCATATGTGGAAAATCAGCAATAAGTTACAAAAAAAACGGTGCGATCTTTTTAATTTGTCGGTGGAAACTGGAGAGACTTACCATGCCTGGCGTAAAAAAAACTAAGGAAACTGAAACTAGTAGTATTGTCAGAAGTTTACGCCGATGCGACCACTGGTGTCAATTCCGTGTACCCTCATAGTACAGCTATGCAGCTTATAAATAGTCAGAACCGGTAAAAAAAATATATTGATTATCCTATTCACAATATTTACAGTACTTTATTGACATAATTATGTTTCTTTAATACTTTTTTTATGTTTTTTTAATACATGCTTAAGTAGATCACAGCCGGCGAAGGTATTAGATCGGTGACACATATCAGGTTTTTACGGAAGATTCCAGTAGCGAATGAGGATCGTGAATTGGACGAAAAACTCGATGCTACAAACATGTCTTTCTTTTTATGTCTTTAAAAACCGGTTCACAACTCAATCTACTCTTTAAACGCTGAACCTTTAGGAGTGAACTACTATAATAATAACTGACTGGGCTGACTCCCGTTATGTAATCGACTCACTCAATTGAGCGAATTAACTCAGTCATCATAATAAGGTTTGATTGTCGAATTTGTTTTCGAATTCATGTTTGGATCATAATGATTATCACGTGCTCAGCGGTAAAGGAAAACATCGTGAGGAAACCCACATTCCTGAGAAATGCATTTTCGGAGGGATGTGACCTAACCTGTATTGGGCTGGTTGTCCCTTCGCAGGTTGGAATGTCAGACAGGCAGTCGCTTCTGTAAAAACCGGACCTGTCAAATCTTCAGATTAGGTGCTTACCTGTGACCCTGTGAAAATAGTGCTAGGGAGATGATGATCATAATAAGGTTTGTGTCCTTTTAAAACGAGCCGACGGCTCAAGAGTCGCGGAAGTTGTGAGTCCATGCAGACTCCGCAAGGCAGCAGCGCAGTTGCTGTCAGTCAACAACACTACAACAACCGATAGATCAGGGATTCCCAGACTTTTTCAATTACCGGAACACACATATTAGTTTAGTAGGTATTTATTCATTTATTTATAAAGGTACATACAACAATACAGTGTAACCCTAAAGCTGTATGACCAGAAAACAACATAAAAACTAATAAGTATACAAAATAAACAATGAACAAAAAAAAAGAAACAAAAACAAAAATAAAACTGTATAAATAACATGAAAAAACACAAAAATTTACAATTATAAAATTAAGAAGTTAACTTTTATACAATATAATATAAAAATAATAATAGAAGAAAAAACAGTAAGTAAATCATTAATCGTTAATCATTCTCGCAAAAACCAAACACATCACATTGTGGTGTTGATTCAAACATCGCGGAGAGGAGACGCAAAGAACGCATAAGAGGAGAATTCGCAAAATCGATCGAATTCGAATTTATATAGCAATGGTATAGTACTTTGTCTCAGTGCTGCCCTTTCCAGAGAAGAGAAAACACCAGCGTGACAATTTAGTCTTTACGGCGCACGGAACCGGTACTAAAGATTGACTGACACATAAATACAAATTATATTACGATGCCAAATATATGTGAATACTCTTAAACCTGTCTCTCTTCGTTCTTTTCTTTTTTAGTGTGTTGTGAGTATGAATGTATATGGATATAGGGGTAGGGGGCGCGTTCGGTCTGCGATTGTTGAAGTTAAGCAACTTTCGCAATGGCTGGTCATAGGATGGGTGACCACAAAAAAAAGTTTTCATCTCGAGCTCCTCCGTTCTTCGGAAGGCACGTTAAGCCGTTGGTCCCGGCTGCATTAGCCGCATTGGGCCCGCGTGGTGGTTTAAGGCCCGATCTCTCTATCCATTCGTAGGGAAGGCCCGTGCCCAGCAGTGGGGACGTTAATGGGCTGGTGATGACGATAGGGGTAGGGGACGACCCAAGAAAGTGTGGGTAGATTGTGTAAAAAAGGATATGTGTGTGAAAGGTGTGAGTACAAATGAATGGAAGAGGAATACATGTTGTGCCGACGACACCTAGAGTGGGATAAGGGCAGAAGGATAATGATATGTGAATACTCTTACATTAAAGTTCTCTTTATTCTAGCCTCAGAGACAAGACTTAAAATCCTTGAGTCATCATCATTCGACGAAAGAAACTGACGTGACGTGACGTTACCTGTTGGCGTCAGATATGGCAACCCCCGTTGCCTAGGTATTGTCGATTATATGGCGCATAGCAACGGGGCTGTAAGTTAAGTTTTGTAAATTATTATAATTTTGTGATCTTTTACTCTTTATTAAACGTTAATATTGAGTTGGTCATCTTTGATTTCGCTCGCTAATATTACCTTTAGTAATTTACCTATTACTATTTAAAAAAATAAGATAAACGTGGATAGAAGACGTTGTGTTATCTCAACTGCTTTTTCAGTTTTCGCTTGATGGTAGAGTACAGTCATGAGCAATATAATGTACCCACTTTAGAACTCTGTGGCACTAACATATTTGACATTTAGTAAGACTTACAGTTCAATATGTCAAAAAGTTAATGTGACATGGTACCAAAGTGTATACATATTAATGCTCGTGACCGTACACAATTTACTTTCCCAAATGCTTATCTTTATCCGTACATGTTTCAAAAATTAGATGATGGTATGGTCTTACGTCTGTAAATGCGAATATGCTGACGTTAGCTCTTTCAAACATGAAGCTTCCGATGCCAAAAACGATTTCTTTGTATACCAATATGGCACTTGACCCTAACGCAGGAAAATTATGTACATTTTTCACGCAAATGAAGTGCCCCCAGTCCCGTGGAAGCCATCGATCACAATCTTCTATTACGTTATCTTCCGGGTTGTATTTTCTTTGTCGTAGATAATATGATTTAAACATATGATCGTGGTTTAAAAAAGCTATCGAAGCAAACATTACGTCTCTACCTAAATAGTCGCCAGGTTTTGCTATTTTTGTCAACATAGGTCCTGCTATTATCGTATTATCTTTCAATGGAAGTGTGATTCCCTTTAATAAGTGATTGTAATAATCTTTAAAGTCATATTTCCCAGTTGGGTCATAGAAGTTCCACTTTTTGCGGAGGCGGAGTACCATGAGATCGTGTACAGGACTGTGTCTGTGATGATCCCCAAACCATTGCTCTTTCGTTAATGCACTCTCTTTTATCGGCATCACTTGACGGGCGCAATCGATTACTTCGGAGTAACCATAGCGTGTTTTTATGAAATTTGACGTGTTATTAGTGACAACTCTTGATCTATATGTATGAATCATTATGTTATGTTTCAGGTCACTCAATTTAGATAGTCTTCTGAATGGATTAAATGATGTCAAGATGTGATTTTCGTCGACCATTACTCCCATCGCTACATTTATAAGGGTTTTAAAAACTCCTCCTGTAGGATTGGGTCCATGGAGTGATATTGACACTACTCTATCAAGGTATGGTTCCATACAATCGTTTGGATAGTCACAGTAGCCCAAATGACAATCAATATTTTTTACTAGAAGTATATTTACAATGAAAACTGCTCTGGTGATGACCGCGTGAAATCTCCTGTAAATGACAATAATAGATTACGAAGGAATTTATGTGATAAATATTGTAGACTTTTAAATCTATGGCGTTATCAAAAGATAGTCTTAGTGCAGGAGGTTTTTATACAAATGAACTATTATTTTGGCGAAATGGTTTGAGTAAATGTTGTCCATCACAGTGGCTCGACCATTATACAGACAGCAATACGGCTCACCACCGTACATTGGTCTCACAGAAAGCTCGGTGAGGTATGGGTACTTAGTTTATCGATGATTGTGATCACTCACATTATGTTATGTTCTCAAAAACCTATTACATTACATGACTTAAATCTTTGACAGGATGGCGGTGGAAGGACATTGCAGGCTTGAATCACCTGATTATCCGAAGATTATTCCGTGTGTCACCTAAAGCCGTTGGTTCTGGCTGTAATTAACCGTAAATTAGCTGTTAAAAACACCCACAAACCAGCAGTGGAGCAGCGTGGAGTGTACTCCATACCTCCTCCGGTTGATTGAGGGGAGACCCTTGCCCAGCAGCGGAATATATGGGCTGGTTATGTTATGTTATGTATCTCAAATACAAACTGAACTTAACAGCGGGGTAAATCGGTTCGTGCAAATATATTTCGAATACTTGTCCGGTGCGCTGCTATGCGTTTAGATACATGTATGTGATGCATGTGTTTTTTTGTTGTTTTTTTTTCCCTTATGTGATGGAAAGAATATAGTTTACGAGTCCAAGTAGATAAAACAATTAAAAGAGTAATAAGTATCTAAGTACCAAATTCGAATATTCCGTTGATATCGACTTGTAAATGTTTTACAAATGATTAGTAATGTGTCAACTTACATGATTGTGGAGTCTCAAATCACTAATAAGCGACTATTAGCTAAACGGTTTCAGATAACGTGTATGTATACTAACGTCTAACGTTTGCTTGCATTTCTTAGCAGTTTATTGATTCCACGCGAAATGGTATGCATAAACTCTCTTTATTGTCATAATTTTGATTGTTTACGTGAATAGATCTTGGCACAACATTCGCCTCATTAACCGAAAGTATGGATTGGAGAGAACTCAGAGGACGCAAGTTATTCTATAATGATCCATTTTCCAAAAGCCGTCATCTGTGCAGGACATATTTAAGTGCGTAAGCGCACGCGCATACACAGACGCACTCTTTCGTCCGCCCACTCCTTATTCCGATGGAACGGATAGCCGCTACGACCGGAGGAGTGTCTGGATGCATAACACATTATACTGTTAAACAGAACGTCTAGTTCAGTATAACATAACATAAACAAACAGCCTATATAAGTCCCACCGCTGGGCACAGGCCTCCCTTCAATCAAGCGGAGGGGGTATGGAGCATACTCCACCACGCTGCTCCACTGCGGGATGGTGGAGGTGTTTTTACGGCTAATAGCCAGGACCAACGGCTTATCGTGCCCTCCGAAGCACGTATAATTAGTGATTATATTTCAAAACAATACAGGGTGTTAGTTATATCGCATGATACAGCAGACCATGATTCTGAGTTAACGTCAAGTGAAATTTTCCATCGAAAAGTATTGAACTGGAAATGATTTTGCAAAACACCAAATTTGAAATATTTTTTCGGATAAAAATTTCCACTTGATATCAACTCAAAATCATGGTCTGAATCATCCCCCTCAGTATTCGTTACGGTGTGACTTACACCCTGTATAACTGTATAGTTTTACAAGTTTTAAATCGGTTCATTACTACAAACAAGCTCACAAACTATAGACTTCTTTATAAGAAAATAGTTTATAATATAGTTTAGACTAATATGGCTTGCATAAAAAAGAAGATAGTATAGATTAATTCCGGTCGATCATAGGATGGGTGACCACAAAAAGAAAGTTTTCGTCTCGAGCTCCTCCGTGCTTCGAAAGGCACGTTAAGCCGTTGGTCCCGGCTGCATTAGCAGTCGTTAATAACCATCAATCCGCACTGGGCCCGCGTGATGGTTTAAGGCTCGATCTCCCGATCCATCCATAGGGAAGGCCCGTGCCCCAGCAGTGGGGACGTTAATGGGCTGATCTTCTTCTTCTTCTATCGTGTGGGTTGTGAGGTACATTACCAACCACATCAACCCTGGTGTCAGGGTTACTATTGAGCCGCCAAAGGCCCCTGACATGGCTCATGTAACGATTACTAACTTGCATCAGTAAGTAATAACCGGGACCAACGGCTTAACGTGCCTTCCGAAGCACGGATCATCTTAATTTCGGACAATCAGGTGATCAGCCTGTAATGTCCTAACCAAACTGGGGATCACAAAGTGATTTTCGTGATATGTCCCCACCGGGATTTGAACCCGGGACCTCCGGATCGTGAGCCGAACGCTCAAACCACTGGACCACGGAGGCCGTAAATGGGCTGATGATGATGATAGATTAATTCATGTAACCTTACTTTCATTATTTGAATCCAGTCCGAACCAGAATTTTTCATACGTGAGCATTCGTAAGCATAGCCAAGCTATTATCGCTTATACTGGCATCCTGTCTTCATCGCCTGCTGCCGCAGTGGTGTGGGTCTGTCCGTGGTTGGTACAGATTTGGGCATTGATTAGAAAGCTGTTGTAGCAATATAGGCTAACTCGTGTAACGGCTCAGATAAAGCTCTTACACGAACCACTGTGCACGTCAGTCTTGAGCTGTGAGCTACAGACTAGACTTCACGCACCATTAATTCATCATCACCGTTCACCGTTTTCGCGGGTTCCACTGGTTTTCCTTCACCGCTGAACATGTGAATAATCATTTGTGATCCAAAAATGAATTCGAAAAATTTTGTTTAGGCACCTGCTGGTTTTCGAACCTGCAACCTAACTAGGGAGTATATATGTCCCACTGCTGGGCATAGGCCTCCCCACTATAAATCGCAAGGGTTATGAGCATAGTCAACCACGCAGCTCCACTGCGAGTTGGTGTTTTACGGCTAATACTTACTTAATATGTCGTACTTATACACATAACCCTCCTTTCTGTTTCGCCGCAGTCGGGTAAAAGAAGTCTACCACTCGTTATGATGATAAGGTCGATAACCGTCTTCAGTCAGCTGAACGTGTTCTAGTATTTTCTTTACAATCTAAGTAGCCAAGGAGTAACGCGAGTTTGAGATTCTGTACAGTCATGAGCAATATAATGTACCCACTTTAGGACTCTGTCGCACTAACATATTTGACATTTAGTGAGACTTACAGTTCAATTTGTCAAAAAAGTTAATGTGACATGGTACCAAAGTGTATACATATTGATGCTCGTGACCGTACATATGAGCTGCAAGCATCTTCAGACGACCGTGTCTCTGTATTATTTAAGCTCATTCGCCTCCGTCAGTGTGGATACGTCGTAAACCAAGGCAGAGGCGAAATACCACGGTAGGTATAGGTATAAGTACCTTATATTGAGAGCTGTAAGGTGTGTTTATTTTTATGCCATATCCCAAAGTAGAGAGCAATTGGGTAGTTTCCTAGGTCAAAGATAAATTATGTAATTCTGATAAAAACAGACCACTTTTAGGTGACAAAAAACATTTTATTTTTTTCTATTTAACTTATTTATGAATTTTATTAAAGAAAAATGAAATAATAAGCGCGATTTTTAACACGTTTTTCAATGAGGTCACTGGTTGCTTTTTCATCTAAATTCAATTCCGTAATTTCCTGTTTTCACGTTAAGTAAAAAGTAACTGATTTGACTACTTGAAAACTAAACTTTTGTGGGCTTATACGATTAAAAAAAAAATAAACTCTTTCGTCTGCGACCTTAGCTACAACTGACTTTTTCCTGCCAACTGATTTTTATACGTATATGCGGTTGCACTATCAGTTTTATGTGGCTTTTATACTTTTTACATATTATATTAGTGAGTGACATGTTATATACAATGTCCTTCGTTTGTAAGAATACTTTCATAATATTATCTACTAGCTTTTGCCCGCGACTTCGTCCGCGTGGCGTGTTATATAAGAGAGAGATCTTTGTGTGTGTGGGAGTGCATATCAAATTTCAAGCATCTAACTTATGCAGTTTAGATTTTTTCATACAATTTTTTTCCCAATAACTCCCATTTTTCAAAATACAGCCAAAAATAAACTTTATATTTACTAAGGTATGCATGCATGCTAGATTGAATCAATTGATTGAATTGATTTTTTTTTAATTGATTGTTCATTGAGTTTTAATTTTAATACACACTTCCTCTCTTCCCTTCAACGTTGCTGTGCCCTACAGGGTCCATGTTTTAGTTCCTATGCCTATGTAACACCCCATTGTACTACATGGAATGCAATAAATAATTTAATTGAATTGAATTGAAAACATCTATCTTACGCGGTTTCGATTTTTTCATACAAATGTTTTTTTCCCGCTAACTCCCGTTTCCGTGGGAATTTTGCAATATCCTGTTGCAACTAAGGTTTAAGTTAACTAAGGTACCTGCATGCCAAATTTCAAGCGTCTAACTTAAGCGGTTTAGATTTTTCATACAAAAGGATTTTCCCGCTAATTTCCGTTCCCGTGGGAATTCCGGGAATTCCTTTCTTAGTGCACCTCTACGGTACCTAAGCTATGTCCCTTCCAAATTTCAAATGCCTACATTTAGCCGTTCAGGCTATGCGTTGATATGTCAGTCACTGAGTCAGTCAGTTTCTCCTTTTATTTAGATTTGATTTTTTCATACAATTGTTTTTTCCCGCTAACTACCGTTCCCGTGGGAATTTTGTAATATCCTGTTGCAACTAAGCTTTAAGTTTACTAAAGTACCTGCATGCTAAATTTCAAACGTCTAACTTGAGTGGTTTAGATTTTTCATACAAAAGGATTTTCCCGCTAATTCCCGTTCCCGTGGGAATTTCGGGAATTCCTTTCTTAGTACACCTCTACGGTGTCTAAGGTACCTGCGTGCCAAATTTTAAACATCTTACTTGAATGGTTTAGATTTTTCATACAAAAGGATTTTCCCGTTAATTCCCGTTCCCGTGGGAATTTCGGGAATTCCTTTCTTAGTGCACCTCCACGGTATCTAAGGTACCTGCATGACAAATTTCAAACGTCTAACTTGAGTGGTTTAGATTTTTCATACAAAAGGATTTTCCCGCTAATTCCCGTTCTCGTGAGAATTTCGGGAATTCCTTTCTTAGTGCACCTCCACGGTACCTAAGGTATCTGCATGCTAAATTTCAAATGTCTAACTTGAGTGGTTTAGATTTTTCATACAAAAGGTATTTCCCGCTAATTCCCGTTCCCGTGAGAATTTTGGGAATTCCTTTCTTAGTGCACCTCTACGGTACCTATGGTACCTGCATGCCAAATTTCAAACGTCTAACTTGAGTGGTTTAGATTTTTCATACAAAAGGATTTTCCCGCTAATTCGCGTTCCCGTGGGAATTTCGGAAATTCCTTTCTTAGTACACCTCTACGGTGTCTAAGGTACCTGCATGACAAATTTCAAACATCTAACTTGAATGGTTTAGATTTTTCATACAAAAATATTTTTCCGCTAATTCCCGTTCCCGTGGGAATTTCGGGAATTCCTTTCTTAGTGCACCTCTACGTTATCTAAGGTACCTGCATGCCAAATTTCAAAAGTCTTACTTGAGTGGTTTAGATTTTTCATACAAAAGGATTTTCCCGCTAATTCCCGTTCCCGTAGGAATTTCGGGAATTCCTTTCTTAGTGCACCTCTACGGTATCTAAGGTACCTGCATGCCAAATTTCAAACGTCTTACTTGAGTGGTTTAGATTTTTCATACAAAAGGATTTCCCTTCACTACTCTGCTCCTATTGATTGTAGCGTGATGAAAAGTATACTATGACCTGTCCAGGAGTGTGAAGAATAATTGTACCAAGTTTCATTAAAATCCGTCCAGTAGTTTTTGTTTCTATAAGGAACATACAGACAGACAGACAGACAGACAGACAGACAGACAGACAGACAGACAGACAAAAATTTTACTGATTGCATTTTTGGCATCAGTATCGATCACTTATCACCCCCTGATAGTTATTTTGAAAAAATATTTAATGTACAGAATTGACCTCTCTACAGATTTATTATAAGTATAGATGTCATGATTATTTTTGTCCTTTTCCTTCTCAATTTTGCTCGCGCTAGAATCGGTCGTTGTAATAAGGTATTTTTATTTACGTTTCTTTTTTATGTATTTCAATTTTCCTTTTATATATTTATAAAGTAAGTATTTTTTATTTTTATTTTCATCTATTATTTCCGACGACTAATTTATTACACAAAGTATTTTTTTTTTTTCGAAAAGCAATGTTCTAAATTCGAATAAAGAATATCTTATGCCATAATCGACATTCAAAACATTATATTAATAATTTAATGAAATAATAATATTAACTGACGATTAAATAATATCATTTGTTTTAATGATTTCTCAAATAACTTCAGTTATCAAATATATAATAAATTACCTAAATTCATAATTGAAATAGACAAAATACATCTCTTTAAATTGTCGTTAAAAAAATACTTAACTGAAAAAGCATTCTATACGCTGCATGAGTTTTTTAACGAATCTATGAAATACTGATAATTGTAAATGTAGCTATCTTTTATTCTTATTTTATTTTTTTAACATGATCTTTACTATTTTTTCTTTAAATTTTAAGCTGTTGTAGTGCCCTTACAGGGTTCCTGTTTGTACTTTCTTTTATTTTTAAGACCTTTGTAAAACATCAGGAATGCAATAAATATCTTATCTTATCTTATCTTAAGTATTTCCTTACTAATATTACGTTGTTTTAAAGCAAATCAAAAATACCGATTTATCTTTACGTAAGTACTAGTAAAATTATCTGTAATCATTTTATAGCGGACATGAGAAATTAACTGTACTGGCACGGTATAACTATATGAAATCTGCTAGTGAGTCAGTTCAGATTGACCTAGTAATGAATTAGTCACCAACTTCCTTTCGTAGATTGAGTCAGTATGAGGTAGTTTACGTAACTTTTAGACGGGAGTTGCCTTTAGGCTGACTTTGTCGGTTTATTTCCCTTTATTTATATTTTACGTGTGATCCTGCTAACTATTGAAAGATCAAACTTTATCGCTATGCAATACACTGTATACCTAACTGAGGCCGTGTTTACTCATATTATAAATTCAGAGAGCTTGAGCTAGGGTTAGCACAAGGTACAAGAACTACCTAACAATAACAGGTTCCTCTAAATTCATAGAGAAGGAAGGAACATCTCGGGAATAATTAAATTTAATAGTTTGAGCTTATCTTAACGGCGGTAGGTAGGACAATATACGGTGTAGGCAAACGTGATATTGCTCGTTAAAGCTGAAAGTACACCACAATTCTTCCGCATCGTACACGTTGTCGGAAATTTCAGTTTTATATGGAATTATAAAAGTGGGTACTCAGTTCATCTTGCGATCGAAGTACCTCTGACTAGCCCTGTTAAAAATATAGTCGCGAGCTTATGTTATGATATTGTACACACACACAATTGTAATTAGATAAGATAAGAATACACTTAGCAAAATTTGAGAATAAAATCCCTCAAAATTTGTGAGACTCAGGTCTCACAGAATACAAACGTCGCGGCTCACGCCGCGGCATAAGCTAAGTGCGGACCTTTTTATACGGAACACCATCCACTACACATGGGTAAGCCGACATGACGTCACATTTAATTTAGGTATAAGTTTCTGTGTTCGCTCTCCATGTTCTATATAGAAAATATTTCACGTGTGCGGTATGTGTCTTTTGATGTGATGTCATTGTAATGTAAGTATATATATGTAATCCGTGTCTGTGGTGTCCTAAATATTAAAATGTTTCTTTCTTTCTTTCAAATTAAACTAACTAACTGGGAGTGAAGAGCGATGCCTCCTAACACGGACTTTGTAGTCTAAAAGGAGTCATCATCATGTAAAATAAAATTGTAACTCTGTTTTAATTAATAAAGACATTTTATTTATTTATTTATTTTTATTTATTTAAAAGGTACGTACACACAATATTGAAATAATAATTTAAGTTTATATTAACTTATGTGTCTAAGTTACCGCCTTGGGTATATGCCTGTATGGTAACTTATAGTTGTAATTATTAGATAAAAAATAAATAAATAAATAAATACATTAACGAAGACATTCGATAGTCGACTTTTTTCAATCTCGTGAGTGTATCTACACACACATGTTTAAAGAACGCAAAGACAATGTTTACACCAAACACTAAGGAGCACTTTCCCATAAAATATTTTATATTTTCCACGTACGTAAGTACGTACACGATTTAGTAATAAACTCGTAATGAGAGAGGCATACCCCAGCATACCTAAAGGGAATACATACAACACAGGTCAAGTGGAAAGGCCTGCCCTCTGAGAGGTGAACCGACCCTTTCTAAACTAGTTTGCCCTGAAAGCCCGTGGCATGATCTCATAAAAAGTCTACCCAGAATTTTAATAGACTACTTGGTTACCTATTTATTATGTATCTTTAGTTTATTTCTAAGTACATAAACTGCCTATATGCGTCCCCCTGCTGGGCACAGGCCTCCCCTCAATCAACCGAAGGGGGTATGGAGTATACTCCACCACGCTGCTCCACTGCGGGTTGGTGGAGGTGTTTTTATGGCTAATAGCCGGGACCAACGGCTTAACGTGCTCTCCGAAGCACGGAATCATCTTACTTTTTCGGACAATCAGGTGATTCAAGCCTGGAAAGTCCTTACCAAACAAAGGACAGTCTCACAAAGTGATTTCGACAATGTCCCCATCGGGAATCGAACCCGGACCGCCAGATCGTGAGCCTAACGCTCTAACCACTAGACCACGGAGGCTGTTATTTCTAAGTATTTATTATCTATTCCGTGCTTTGGAAGCAACGTTATGAGATTGATCCCGTAAGTAGGTACGTAGTCGTTACATGAATTGAAGCAAGCCCTTTGGCGGCTCATTAATAACCCTGACACCAGGGTTGGTAAGTTCATCGACCCACACACAATGAGAAGAATCATAATATTCTGGTATTGTAGGTATATTTGTAAGTGTTACATAATATATAACATAAGCTCACGGCCATATTCCCAATTGTGTTAGTCGGATGTCTGGCTTGTGTACAATCATGAGCAATATAATGTACCCACTTTAGGACTCTGTCGCACTAACATATTGGACATTTAGTGAGATTTACAGTTCAATTTGTCAAAAAAGTTAATGTGACATGGTACCAAAGTGTATACAATATTAATGCTCGTGACCGTACATCCATCGCAAGTTGAACTGAGCAGGGCAGCCACGCTTCACCCGAGCTGTCTGTTAGACCAACGTTATGTTTTTATTCAAATTCAATAATAATAAATATAAAATTAAATAATAAAAAAATAAAATACTATTACCAACTACAACATTAATACTATTACTTTACTTTTATTATTATTTTTTACTTATTATTTTAATTATTTTTATATTTATTAATATTTCCATTACAAAAATATTTATAATAAGACGGCAAAAGACATAATGTCAAGTAAACCAAATATATCTTCACTCAACAATGAAAGACGTTCAAAGAATCTTCCATCAAATAAGTAGAATACGCGTACTATATGTGAATTTTATTGTGTTCCTGATTGCCTGTCATACTTATGTTTGTTCGCAATAAAAACCGAGCAATATGTGTGTTATATTGTACCTATAGGCAACGTGAAGGGAGCAAAAACCCCGAGGTATTCGAGATTGAGCGTATTTAAATGACAATAATGCTCAGAAAAAGAACATGCGAAGAAAATGAAAATACACGGCCTGTCACAAAAATTACACCGACAAACCATTTTTCACTTTCATAAACAGAAAACGGGGGTGTCAACGGAAAATGCGATGTTCTAGTTATTTAAGGAACGTCTCCATTTTTTAATACTTACAGGTAAATAATACGAAGCAATGTTCAAAAGAAAAACATGATGCGATTATTGATCAAAGTTCTGTGGAGCAGATCAAAGCTTCGAAACATTTATTTTTTTGACTTGACTTTTTGTAGATTTGCCGCAGATGGCATTAACTACTTGGCCGGACAAATGGGGAGCGCTGAAGGCTCTTACCTGGTACAACGTTTAAGGCAACAGGCCTGAGGGTGCTCAGTTGGGCGCGAACCTCGGCTCAGGGCGTCGTCGGAGAGAAAAAATATTTGAAAGAATTAATCGACCCTGGTGATTGTCGACCATGCCGGTGGGGTCGGTATCGTGGGGCTTTGAAACATACATTCAGTGGTTTTCAGCGGAAATCAAAATTGTAATACTACTCAGACAAATATTTAGGCATGAATTGCTTTGAATTGGCTTGGCCTCGAATAACGGCTGAAATAGTAACAGACAGTTCGTAACCAAGTTCCGAATTCAAATTAGTTTCCTAGGTCTAAGATAAATTGTGAAATTCTGATTACTAAATAAAGATTTATCTAAAGGTGACAAAAAGCGTTTTAATTTTTCAAAATAAGTAATTTATGAATTTTAATAAAGAAAAATGTAATAATGGGTGCGTAATTTTGTCCCGTTTTTCTATAACGTCACAGGTTGCTTTTTCATACAAATTACATAGTAATGTCGCATTTTGACGTATAGTAAAAAGTAACTGATTTGGCTAGTTGGAACAACCTACGACCCAGTCTGGTTTCCAATGGAAGAGTGACTAGTTTATACTAGCTATCAATTTCTGCCACTGTATACTTAAGAAATGTACCCTACCCGCACTGGACCAGCTTCGTAGGGCATGGTACAAAACCCTAAAGAAGAAAGCAAATGAAGTAACAATATGGACTATTGATTAACCACTTGACAGTCCAGGCGCACTAGCAAATCTAGCCTCAACAGTCCAGGCATTTCGAACTTGCGCGGCGTTCGGTGGGCGATATCGTGGCGTGTTATAAATAGGCTTGTAACTCAAAAACTACTGTGGCTATAATAAAGAAAATTCAGAAACAGCAAGCCAGACGTGCAATGATTCTAATTAGATAAAAATAAAAAAAGATTACATTATAAAATCTATCTCAAATCCAATTAGAATTGACAGAATCCGCTCATTTTTTCAGTTATCCCAGCCATGCCTGTTAATAGCATGTAAAGTATCATGTTCTAGGGATTGTAATAATTTTTATTTGAAAGCGCATTTCTTACACTTTTTACTAGTATTCAAATTATATTTTAATGTTACTTAGTTTAAACACAAGAAATATAAATATAACACCTGGTGACGACTTATTTGTAACACCGTATTCTTACCAAGATGGCCGCCCTCGCTAAGTTTCTGTTCGCACTGAGCGTTCCTGCCTTTTTAAGTCGATGGTAACTATAGTTACCAATAACGGGGTAAGATTAACATTTTGTGTATGTGATTTCAGGAATTAAAGAAAACCAGTAGAAAAATTAAGGTTTATTAATATGAACTAAAACCAATTTATAATTGAATGCTTGTTTTATTTACATTTTTTACCAAGCACTTATCATTCGGACCTTAAAAATATATTTTTTTATTAGAATTTAAAATGACAGTCTTACAATACAATATACTTGATTGCACAAAATGACGTACCAAACATAAATAAATCGAGACACTAGAGACAAAAGGCGGCCTTATTGCAAAATCTAATTGCGCCTGCCGCTTTCTGTCCGTAAGCTCCTGTCGGACATCTACTGACAGTTTGGTAATTCGTTTTTTTTTTTTTTGTAATTACTCTCTGTCTCCTCTCTATAGCTGAACTATAGCATCTCTGAAAAAAAAAAGTCATTGTTTAAAACTGAAGTTAAAATAACGCTAGCGCTCCGTTTGTACGAACCCTTAAACCCAGATAAGTCGATGGTAGGTTTAGTTACCATGATGAAAGTTGACCAAATTTGGTGTACCCTGTAATCAATATCCTGGGCATCTGCTGAAATAATTGTTTATTTCGGTAAATAATGTGTTTCCACGAGTAACTAATAAGTAACGTGATATATTTAAAACATTATAAAATATAATGCGTCGTGTAATATTCTGTAATTTGCCTCCATTGTAGTGTCAGGAGCCGTTTTTTGATACGATATTTTTCTCTTAACGTTTTTGGAACAAAATCATGACTTAAATGTTCAGGTTTTTGTAGAAAACGGTAGAGGATATATTCAAGATGTATGCTAATCAATAAAAATAATATATTTTATATACTTACGGCATATTTCTTGTCTAAAACACTCACTCGCAAACACAGTAGTTGACAGTAGACTCGACCAACACTCGTCAGACTTTAACAGTTGTTTTTTTAATGTTACCAACTCATAGGGAAGAGATGCAAATACCACCTAGTAAGGATTTTTATAGTACACAATACTAGTATAATTTTATAATCTATACTAGCTTTTAAAACTAGTTAATCCATAAAATTGGTCACCCTAACGGAACCCCGACTATTGGTAAGTATAGCTACCATCGACTCCTGAGGTGAATTTGGAATCGGTAGCTATAATTACCAACGACTGTAGAGTGGTTAACGAAGCATGAAGCTCATAACTTTAGTGTTCCAGACGCCAAACTAGGGGAACACAGGAACTTGATAGCATACAAAGTTCCTCAACGGATATGTTTTCCTACTCATCATCATAGCTTGTAGAAGACAAAGACGTATTCCGTTCAATGAGGAGATAAGTACAATCAAAGAGCAAAAGTTCAGTCACGAGCCCAGCGAATTATTTGTAAACATTGGTGAAATTATGAACCATTAGTTGTCATAATTATAAAAAATATGTTTTTGTAGGTGTTTTAGTTCTATTACAGAAACGACATGTAACCAGGAGGTCTTAAGTGCAACTAGTTAATTTATTACTTTGCAAGAAACTTATCTTTTTGCACCTTATCGTACCTGATTAAGTCGGCCAAGTAGTGAATGCCACCTTTCTGCCACTAGCATCACATATTTTATTCCATTCGCAATTAAGTGTACCTATAGAGAAATAAAGCGTAATAAATTGATACAACTTACTTATACTTAATAATTTTAAATAAGTTGTTGATACGATGTTAGAGCTGAACAGGAGGGGCCTAGCCTATATTATGAGATTAACACGTCACCTTATTAAATTCCATACATTTTATGCGATTACGTTGTCGCTTTTTGTAATCGTTAGCAAATTGGCTAAAACTGCTTTTTATTTGTCTTGAAACTGAATAAAAAAAATTGTCTATCTAATTTTTATCAGCATTATTTACTTTTTTCGAAAACTGTATACATACAACCCGAATTCTTTTAAAATACGAGTTCATGAGATACTTTCATAATTCAAAAACAAGCGTAATCATAAAAACTGCAGTGTAAACAGCCTAAGTGCAAGTGGACTCCGTCTGTCTGTATATTTAATGAATCGAGGTCACTTTGACCCTTAATATACTTACCGACTAATCTTACATGAACCTTGAAAAGCTTTACCAACATTCTTGAATTTCATTTTAGAAAAATAATGAAACAATTCTTTTAACCGTCCTGGAGATTATGGTATATTTTTGGAGACATTTTATTTCATACTCATCACACAGAGACGACATCCGTCCATTTTCCTTATAGGCGCATTCACAAAGGGAAAATTCTAATTATATGCGTTGTTTTTGTCACGTAGCATTCATAAGAATAATAGCGAACATTACGTCGAAAAGGGAACCGTCCCCCTCAATATACAACAATATACGTCGCTGTGATACACAAATCGACATCAGGACGACATTATGAGAGGAATGGCGATAGGCTCATCAATTCCTTTTATAGGCAGTTTCTTCTGGCATCGACACTATCTGGCTGTGGGTGGCACGTTAAATTTTACGACACCGACTCATTTGTGGGCTCTACGTCATTTCCAACCTAAAATTCGACATTTTGTGCTCCGACCTCTTTCCCCCGTTCATTTTGTCGTTCGATTTGTAACTCACAAATACTGCTCTTTTACGTATGAATGCTAAATTTTCAACGACGGCGCGCGTCGTAAAATGTTCGCGCTTGATACACAGTCGTCATCTTCTATTAAAGATTGACGTTCTGCTTCAAATGTGCTGGCATCATTAAAGTCATCACTTTCTTTTTGTTCAGGAGAAATAGAAAACATGTTTCACCCGCAAAGTTTCAGCTAAGTACCAATCAATTCCATTAACATTTTTTACGCCTTTAGTTACGACCATAAAATCCTCATTACGAGGAAGCCATTAGGAATTCTCTCTTAATCAACTTTTCAACGGAACATTCGCTACATAATAGCACCGAGGTATCTTTCATCTTGGAGGATCAGACAAAAGTGGGTCGAGTAAAGGATTTAGGAAAATTTAAGGAGAATGATTTAAGACGCGGCTAGACGCGTCACACCCCATAAAGTTTTATCTCGAGCGAGCAGGGTGAGCGCGCCTTAACTGTAATCCTAATTAATTAACAGACCCAATGTGGTCTCGAACATTACAACTCGGTACTGTACACAAAGACAACAATCACAAAAGTAAACCTTGTTTCTACGGAACAGAACCCAAATGCCTCTCGCCGACGTTTGGTCATGGTCCAGTGACATGAAATAGGGCAAGTAAAACTGTCCAGTATGTTGCACCTAAAATATTTGTAGACAACTTTGAGCTTTAAAGTCAAGAGAAATGCCCGCATTTTACAATTGGTTATAAATTAAGTTAAGCTCAGCTTAGTGTTAAGTTTGTTGGAACAGATCGTGACTTAAATTGACAATTTGTTTGTAGGTTAGTACACCGGACGCGCCGGCGCAGATATCTAGCAGGAGTTGCGAGATAAGTGGCATTCTGCAACGTTTAATTTCATATTTCCTTTATAGGTTTCGCAAATTTAATAAGTGTTCTGGTAGAAGTAACATACTGAGGTATGCTCTTAGAATGTTTATTGGTCGCTAATTTGATAATTCACCAATAGAGTAGATATTTCTCTGAGTCAAAGATAGTTTATTAACCTCTAGAAAAAGAAAGCCGTCTACCTCATTTATCTTATTGACTTATTTTCGAATTTTAATGACTAATTATTGATGACGTCACTCGGACAGTATTTGCCACGTATTCCTATAGAAATTCGTAAAAAGTATCTCATTTGACTAAGTTGTAAAATAGTCTATTGTTGGTACCGCTGACGACCCCAATTGGCATATCGTCGTAAGCGTATAAAGAAATAAAACTATATAACAAAGCGGCGATGTATGGCTATATCGCGACCTCATCCAGACAACTTATAGCTCAAAACCCGATACCTATCAGGTGTCAAAAGGTGTCAGTTCATAACTTGTGCTACATAACCTATCAATGAATATGAACATGCTTTATCACATGTATGGCACTTTAATAAAGCACTAAACAGCCAAGGTTCAATACCCTACGCCCACACATTAACAAATGTAGCCTTAAGTCAACAGTTGCATTGTTAAATCAACAATACGCTTAAAGCTTTAATGCTAGAAAATGGAATGATATGTCGAAAGTTGTTCTACTACAACTGTGATAGTGAATCATGTGGTGGGCAAATAGAAAGGTGCTAAATACAGGATTTAGATATCGAAGTAAGAATCTAGGATGGAATATTCTTACCGTGTGATGTGTAGGTATATTCGTTTAAAAGTTAGATAATTGAATAGCTAAAAAGCATTTTTGGTTTAAATAAGTTTCATTTTAATAATTATGATTTTAATTTTAAGTACATTTAGTTTTCATTTTAATAATTTTAACTTTTATTTCATTATTATTTTAAAATTTTTGATTGTAACTTTTAATTTTGAATTGATATTAATATGTAATTGACATTTTATATTATTTATTTTTAAAAGGTCACCAACAGAGTTAACAACAAGTCTCTTACAATAAGGGTACCTAGTACCTACCCGAAATAAATGCATTTTATTATTTTTTTTTTATTTTTTTACTACTCGTGCTCACCTATTACAGAGAAACTATCTTCTTCTGTCTTTCAATTTGTAAAGTCAACTCAGTTGATGAGACTGCAGTCGAACGATGACCATATGGCAGTCAAAATAATGTCTTTTAATATAGCATCACACCTATATCCCCTTGGGGCGGCAGAGGTGTAATAGTATAATAACAATACCCCATTGATTTCAGGTTTCAAAAGTAATACACGCACTCCCCGCTACGTTTTGGTCTTTTATGATTTTTAACGGCCTTTTTGTCAGCTATAAACTAAGTAAGTACCTACATATTTTGGGCTTTTAAAAAGAAAATCATCGCCTTATGCGAGAAAGCAAAAAAAATAACAACAGCAATGAGGGACTTTTTAGGCTATGTTCCCCAAAAACAATGTACATCGCATGGTATAGATTTCATTTTTCGATTCTGCTCCGCACCACCCAAATCCCCTGGTAGTTGCGGCTTCCGAGTACATTCCGCTTAGGGACGGTACTGAAAAGTATCGGCGTCCGAAGGACGTAATATACGATCCCGACGACCCGATTACTCTAGCCATAGAGGCAGCCAATCAGCTCGCGACACCAAACACTTCAGGTCCCCGATACCGACCCCGCCGGCGTGGTCGACGATTTCCCTCATTCAGCGCTTATCGCTATCGACCCACTAGGGTCGATTAATTCTTTCAAATATTTTTCCTCTTAGACGACGCCCTGAGCCGAGGTTCGCGCCCAACTGGGCACCCTCAGGCCTGTTGTCTTAAACGTTGTACCGGGTGAGAGCCTTCAGCGCTCCCCATTTGTCCGGCCAAGTAGTTAATGCCATCTGCGGCAAATCTACAATAAGTCACGTCAAAAATAAAAATAATAAAAGGTATAGATTTCACGTGATAATTACCTGTTTTTTCAGTGCTCGGGTACATAATTATTCAATAATTGTTGCTTTATATTTGGATCAGATATGGTATATAATTATGTTGCTACTCATATTGCTACTCTTTATTTTGATCAGAATATTAATGGGTGAAAGGTGTGTTGTGCTTGGGTGTAATAACAAGGGCCATCATTTATACTCAAAAATAAAGATAAAAGATGCACATGTCTGTTATCCATGAAATTAGAAGGTCAAACGAAGACAATTCTGTACAACGCCAGCTATATTTTATTGAAGTCACACCCTGGAAAGTCCTTCTGTCAAAGTAAATGACATAAATCCTATAAAAATAGACAAATACCACGTTAACTTTATAGATAAGTACATGGAATCCTAAGTCAATAAAATAGAAACGTTAAAAAGGCCACATCAATACACTTCATCTAAAAGAGCTATATATTTGCACAAATGTCCCATTGCAATATAGCTGTTTTATTAATTATTATGATGCATCAAGCAGTACGTACACAAACACAAAAAATAAAATACACATACGAAAAGTTCCGGTTCTTTTTAGATGAATTGCTTAGATGTGGCCTTTTTAACCCCCCTTAACATAACATAACAAATACTTTATTGCACAAACAGGAAAAAACAAAATACAAAACAAAAGAGAAATAGAATGAGTACAATAGGCCCTTTCTTCTTCTCTTCTATCGTGTGGGTTGTGAGTTGAATTACCAACCCCATCAACCCTGGTGTCAGGGTTATTATTGAGCCGCCAAAGGCCTTTAACCCCCCTGATCAACGTTTACGGTTGAACAATAAACTACGTGTTTACAAGCCTCGTAGACAGGGTTACCTGGCTCACAACCTAAACATCACCGTGAGTCATCATAATAAGCCTATTGCCATTTCTACAATGACTCATTACATTGATAACGACAACATGATCAATTTACCAAGGTAAAAATACAACTAAAAGACCATTTAACAACTTTTATTCAACTTTAAGTGCAACAGACTAAAGGCGATATTCTAAAAGTGAGGTAAGGATAGAATGAATATGAGATTGGTAGTAAACAGGACTTTAGGGATGTATGTATGGGGTTCTGAACCGGGACGTCACGCGAGCGGTGGCGCCAGGACTGGGTTTACCTGCCCATTATGGTGTCCATGAATTAGTTAAGTGTGTAAACCGATAACATGACCTTAATGTGAAAAAGCTTCAATTTCTATTGAGTATTCTATATTATATATTATTGTATTTCTATTGAGTGTTCTTCTATGCTGTTCTGCGAGCAAATAAAAAACATAGAACACGTTCAGCTGCTTCTCTTCCCGGGCATGTCGTAAAAACCGACAGAGGGATTGTGTCCTCTAACATGATGGACTAATGATATGGGCGATAGGCTGATCCCTTATCACCATAAGGTTCATCATATCCATCTTTGGACTTCGTATCAACAGTGGCTGCAAGTTGTCTTTGATTACTTGTGGCTCTGCCCACCCCATTAGGGATTACGGGCGTGAGTTTATGTATGTATGTATTCTATATTAAGCTAGATATATTTTAGCACTAGGCTGCATATTAATATAACATAGAATCACGCTTGCATCCCCGATGTGGTAGGCAGAGTTGTATAGTATACACCCACTTCTCGCCAACTATGTTTAAGTCCCATGAATTTAAGGTGGGTACTGACTGGTGTTAACAGCCTCCGTGGTCTAGTGGTTAGAGCGTTCGGCTCACGATCTGGAGGTCCGGACTCGGTTCCCGATAGGGACATTGTCGAAATCGCTTTGTGAGACTGTCCTTTGTTTTGTAAGGACTTTTCAGGCTTGAATCGCCTGATTATTAGAAAAAGTAAGATGACTGGTCCCGGCTATAAGCCGTAAAAACACCTACACCAAACCGCAGTGGAGCAGCGTGGTGGACTATGCTCCATAGCCCCTCCGGTTGATTGAGGGGAGGCCTGTGCCTAGCAGTGGGACGTATACATATAGGATGTTTATGAACTGACTGGTGTTATGTCTCACTCACTCAGTACCCACCTTAAGAAGCGAGCCTATTGCCTGTTCACTAACTCGTTGTTATGCTGTCAACTCAATCAGTCTAGCTAAGTTTATATATATCGTTCCGTCAACATACATATATAAACTCACGCCCGTACTCCCCAAAGGGGTGGGCAGAACTACAAATAATCAAGAAACTATTTGCAGAGTCCTAAGGTGCATTACCGTTCCGTCAAAGACTGGTATTATAAATATCTAACTTGACCCGATAGAATTTTACGACTTTGAAATTAACCCACATACGCGGAACGGAGACCAATTGGCAAAAGTCACATAATTAAAAAAAAAATACATTACGTATGTTAAACAATATACTTCTTTCATTCTACTACAAGAATACTACTAATTCTAGGAAAAAGACAATAATTAAAGATAACAATCTAAATACATGCAAATTGACAAGAACGACTACCGAGGGGTTGAATGTACCTTATTATAATTTAAAATCGGACGTATCTATTCTGTTTATCGCTAAAAAAATACACTATAGATTTAATGTGGAGTGTTTAAAAAGTGATTTGGTTAATTTTATTTATTTAATTGGTTTTTACAGCTATTAATAACGGGAAATTTATATATTATTCTTTAGAGGTTTTTAATGTGCAATTTCTTTTTTTTTCTTTCTTTTGGATTATGAATGTGATATCTACCTATATTAAGTACCCTAATTGTTTTTCCTTAAACAATAACATAATGTCAATAGAAATACTGTCAATAATAAAACTTCTTTTGTCTTGAGACTGAAGACAAGGCTTAGGCCTATTTTGATCGTGATTTGATTGCGTCCTCAGATCTTTGCCTGCTTTATATAAGTAAGGCGAATTTAAACAACAACATCTTTTTGAAATAGTGAGCGTTGATAAAACATTTTGAACTAGCACAACGACATATACAAAGGACATAAACATACGAATAAAAACATAAGTACAATAGGCGGCCTTATTGCTAAATAGCAATTTCTGCCAGGCAACCTTAGGGTGAAAGAAGTTAATGCATTGGAGCACGGGCTGGTGCAATAAACATATATAACGAACAAAAATAAAAAGAAAAAAAAATAAGAAAATGTCTTCTTCTTCCTCTTTGGTCACCCTTTCTTCACTTACTTAGTCTCGTTACTACAAAACGGACTTTATTGTAAAAAAATATGTTATAATATTTGTAATTTGATTTGTGAACGGACAATTTATCTCCACGACTTTATCCAATGCAACTCAATCGCACAGTCACCCTAGATGTTTAATAAAGAACAAATGAATACAATCTCTCTCTCTCTATTTACCGTATAACATTGGAAAGGGACAGTTACCACAGTTTCGTGTCCGGGACAGCTACGGCTCGACCTATTCGTAAACTAGGCTAGTTTATTGTGTTGAAGCTATATGTTGGGAGAACGAGTAGTCAAGATGAGAGTCAAGTTTTTCTTCTTTTTTGACGCGGATCTACTTGGCCGGACAAATGAGGAGCGCTGAGGGCTCTCATTTGGTACAAAATTTAAGACAACAGACCCGAGGATGCACGAACCTCGGCTCATGGCGTCGGCTGAGAGCATTATATTTGGGAGCATTAACGACCTCCGAAGTCCAGTGGTTGAGCGTTGGGGTCACGATCCGGAAGTCCCAGGCTCGATTCCCGGTGGGGACATATCACAAAAAATACTTTGTGGTCCCTAGTTTGGTTAGCACATTACTGGCTGATCACCAGATTGTCTGAAAGTAAGATGATCCGTGCTTCGGAAGGCGCGATAAGCCGTTGGTCCCGGTAACTACTTACTGATGTAAGTAAGTAGTCGTTACATGACCCATGTCAGGGGCCTTTGGCGGCTCAATAGTAATCCTGACACCAGGGTTGATGAGGTTGGTACTCCACCTCACAATCCACACAAGTAGAAGATTATATTTTGGAATAATTATTCGACCCTGGCGATAAGGTCGGACATTATCAACCGCGCCGACGGGTTCGGTATCGGGATCCTGAAGTAGGAGAGTAGGAGAGCAAAGCTAAGTTTTTATTTTAATCGACGTACAAATTAAACATGTCTATAATAGCGGTAGCGTTCGAATAAATTCTACGGCATATTTAAGTTTGTTCAAATATATATTGAACACATAGAACGGCTTGAGGTAATATCAACATATGGACTGTGTCACCTCCAACATTATGAGCGATAGGTCACCATATGACGTCATCATATCCACCCTAGGACTTGAATACCAAATGACGATGCAAACTATCAAACTGATGACTTTTTAGTGTTATTATTTAGACACCTATTTTACTACTTACATAATTTATGATCATCATCAATTTAAGAGCCACGCTCTGTCGGTGAAGCATTTTCCATGCTACTTTTCGCTTTTTTGTTTTATTATTTTTAATTTATGATAGGGGCTCTATATAGGCCACATTGCAGCAATAAGGGACTTTCCAGACTACGTTCCCCAAAAATAATATAGATGGCGCTGTCTAGATTTAACGTGTTAATTACCTATTTTCTCATTACTCGGGTACATAATTATTCAAAAATGCAAAGTAAGTGCAGAAATATAATACTTATAAAAACAATTGTTGCTTGGATCAGATATGGTATAGAATTATGTTGCTATCGATATTGCTTCTCTTTATTTTCATCAGAATAATAATAGGTGGAAAACGTAATTGTGCATGGGTGTAGTTTTTAATTTTATTTTATTTTATTTAATTCACGAAACATGTCTCATATGTGTTAGTAAACTTATTCTAGATGTTAGACGCCTTATCTAATATTAGATGCTATGATATGCAAGTCACAGGATCTACGCAGATACGGGCAGTCGAGGGTAATATAAAAGGGTCATCATTTATACCCAAAAACATAGAAAAGATACATATGTCTGTTATCCATGAAATTAGAAGATTAAACGAAGGAAAATCTGTACAGCGCTATATTGTTTTTGAGAAAGTAGCCTGAAAAATCAATATTACAATTTGACGTATGCGCATGTAACAGTAAGAGCGTAATGTTAACAAATGCTAATGCATGCATGGAAATGTGTGGTTTGAATTATATTTGTCTTTCAAATGTCAAAATATTTATTGCTTCAATGTGGCCTATTTAGACCCCCAGAAGATCATTATCATTAGCAAGAAATATCTTGACAGATAATAGTTGTAGTGGCTGTATGACCACGAGTTGCTGCAACTTCTCTTGTGGATTGTCAAACCAATTACCAGCACAACAGCAAATTAACAATAACTTGTGGCTCTGCCCATCCCAATAGGGACTTCAAGCGTGAGTTATGTAAATAAATATACAGGGTGGCGAAGAAGTTCAGGTTCAAAATGAAAATCTACATAAGGGCTAACTAACTTTTTTTTATCTTTGATTTGTCTGTTTTTATTTTTTCACTTAGCGGTACACGTCTTTAGGAATAGTTATAAATGAAGTAAAATAAAAGAATTATTAAAAAAGAGACAACGACAAAATGTTGATTTCTGAAGTAAGGTAGAAAATCTATAAAAAAGGTACTAAATGGGTCATGTCTCCTAAACCGTAAATAATCGCCAACAACACTTTGGCACCGTGTCACATTAACGTTTTTGACAAATTGAACTGTAAGTAATAATAATAATAATAAGTAAGTCTCACTAAATGTCAAATATGTTTGTACGACAAAGTCCTAAAGTGGGTACATTATATAGCTCATGACTGTACATGGGGGTGTTTCTGGTAGCGAATGAGCCATTCTATCAAATTTTTCATTTTGAACGTGAACTTCTGGGCCACCCTGTATAGGTATAGTATTGTATACTACGGTTTCGTGTTCGGGACAGCTACGGTCGCAACTATTCGTAAACTAGCCTGGTTTATCGGGGCTATATGTTAGGTCTGTATAGGGATATAAATATCCAGATTAGCGGAAGGGTAAAGGGATTATTGTACATACAGTAAAGAAAGTTATTTTATTCGTTCTGCGCTCGCGATTCTTATGGTAATTTGATACGTAAAAATGTGTAAGTGTGTGTGTGCATGTGTATGTTATTCTATTTCTTCTCTTGTTTTGGACTGAGCTCAATAACCGACCTCGCCAACCTGAAAGTCTGAACTATTAAATTGACTTATCTACTTAAATTTGGGTTTCTACACGTGTAGAAACTTAGGCGTAAAATAGGTGTGATACATTAGATCCCGCCTATTTCCCGTTGGGGTAGGCAGAAACCACGGAATCCACTTAGTACGATCCTAACACACCGCTCAGGTCATGAATGCCTACTCTACTGCACATGACTACACATACCACAAAAATTGTTAAAAGAGATACCTTCCAATAGTGTAAAACCAACGTTGCAGCTTCGAAAGACCTAGGAATCTACATAGGCCATATTAAAGCAATTCATCTAAAAAAGCAATATTGCTATTTGATATTTGTTATCATTACGCACTTACTTTTATATGCGCAAATGTCAAATTGCAAAATTACTTTTTTGATTAATTATTTTGATGTGTGTGTTTTAGTCCCCGCATTCTAACTTCCTATTTCAAGTTTTTGTTTATTATTTCTAAAAAACAGAACCTATTTGGAAATCGTTGTGAAAATTTAAATTCACGTGCTTTTCACGTGTTATAGCAAAGTAAAGCTACTTTTAAGTCTTTGCACTTTGTGGAAAACGGGAACGTAACACAGTAAAACATTTATTTTATACCACCTGCGGCCCAGATTTCCAAATACTTACCTACAATACTTAGTTAAATAACGGGGTTTGGATTTTAAAAAGGCTTTGGGCCTTAAGACCATATATACAAAAACACAAGAAGACAGAAGAACAACAAGACATATAAGAAGACATCAAATCAAATCAATTTTTCTGCGAGCACACATAGAATACAAGGTGGTAAAATAATTCAAATAACAACGGTGTGATGTGTTCGGCCTGCATGCACGCGTACAAATATACATAAAAAATAATAATAAAGAAATGGTACATTAAAAAGAAAATTATTGAAAATTATACTTAAAAAATACAAAATTTAATTATTTTTATGTTAAAAATATTCCTTCAAATAAGAAAACCTAATAACCTCGTCGTCGCTCTTTTGAAAAATCACTTTCGGATGTGGTTCTTGTGGCCATTTTACACCCCCTTGTCTTATGCTCTCGAATCCGAGCTCATAACAGCCATCCATCCTCATAATTCTAATTACATTTTATTAGCCCTAACTAAACAAACCTCTCTGCTATTTACTAACACATTCACGTGTATCTTCTATCAATTACGAACAGTGTTAATACGCGTTAAATAAAGTGTCATAACTGGACGTTCCGCACCATTAGTCCAGACAAATGGGGCGTTGGCTGCCGGCCAAGGCGCAACTCGGCGCAAGGGCTAATTGTGACGGAAAACCATTACTATACTGTTATTAAGCCGCTTACACATTGCGGCGCCCTTACGATTTAAAAAGACAACTCTACAGTTTTGCAACCAACTTGTAGTGAGGTGTTTTAGCATGGCCAAAAGTATACGACAGAAGGACCTTATTTTTTGACGTGGCTTATTGTAGATTTGCCGCAGGTGGCATTAACTACTTGGCCGAAAACAGCAGGACCACAGCCCAGACACTCTATACAAAAATCTCATCTTTCCCGTGTACCGCCTTAACGCGTAAGTGCGAGCGAGACAGACAATCCGCGCTCTCCCTCACTCCTTAATGGCGTACTACCGTTTAAACTAAAGTGAGTCCCAGCAGGGAGGTGAGATAAATCTAGCTCGACGCCGATAGGAATTGGTGCGGGGAAGAGAATGTCCGTTCTTACGTAGTATTTTTACCCCGTCATAGAATAAAGAATACTTACAACATAAAGATAGTACTAAACTAAGAGGCACGCAATAACAGCCTTTTTGACATAATAAAATTAATAAAAATACCTACAGCACTTCGCCGCGTCAATATACCTACCTAGTTATAAATTAATACGAAACTTGATGAACACAATCAAGTACAGGTATTTGCTGCTGCGAATTAGTTATTAATTAATCTCTCTCTCACTCTCCTTGGCACTTAATATTAATTAATACGAAACTTAATGAGCGGAACAAATGTCGCTAATATAGTGTCGCTAGTTTAACTTAGTGTTAAAGACACGTACTATGAATTATATTATACCTAACAGTTATCCTATAGGTGCGCACCATGCTATAACCACACCCCGGACACTTCATACAAAGCACCTCGTTTTACACAGACACATTGACGTTATCGTACTAGTGCATCTGTGTGTGTGACGTCTGACGCCCATACAAATGAAAACTAAATTAAGACCAAGGAGGGGTGAGGTAAACCTAGCGCAGCCGCTGGTGGGGAGCGGAGAGTTGCCGTTCTATACGTACTTAGTATTATTCCTTATTCTATGACGTTAGTCTGACACGTGACGTGTTCTCTCATAAATTATAACCTATTTCTCTCGTTTTATACATTCAGCCTTGGCATTTATTTTAATAGTATCTACAATACACCGATCTACTTAATTTCAGTCACAAAAGTTCACGGCTACATTCGATATTTTTGTAATTTAATGTCACACTAGAATCTATAGAAGAATAGATTGATTAGTTTATGTACGAGCCACTAGCGAATATACGTGGATAGATAAACTTAATAAACTATCGTCCTGGTTGCAATTTATAATAAGGTTTTTGTTTATCTTTGAAGAAACCTTCTAAGTTAGGTGGAAGATGAGAGGAGAGGCCTTTGCTCAGCACGATACGATCGACACAGAAAAAAAACATTCTAATTTCGAATTTGGAAACGTTACCGTTTTATGTTCCCGGGCGCTCATAATTTTGTCAAACCTTCTGCGAATAAGTAAACATTCCTCAAATTTCGACGCTGCAAACGCAGCATAACTTTATAAATAACATAACATAAATAACAAAGTAACGATATCATTTTATAACGCGCAGCGGTTGGCGTGACGACGTAGGTGGCTCGCAAACCGCAGAGACTCGGCTTCGTATTACAAAAACGACGCTACCTCTTTAATTAGCGCCCGTGTCTGACAAACGAACTGATGAACGTTTACTGAATGAACTTGCCTTGAATGTTAACCTACCTACTAGTGTAAGTATCAGGTCCTATTATGTCTTGAACTTTTGAAACTTATTCTATCATGTGGGCTGTGATGTGGATTACCAACCCTAGTGTCAGGGTTATTATTGAGCCACCAAAGGCCCCTGACATAGCTCATGTAACGACTACGTACTTACATCGGTAAGTAGTAACCGAGACCAACGGCTTCACGTGCCTTCCGAAGCACGGATCATCATACTTTCGGACAATCGATGAACAGCCTGTAATGTCCTAACCAATCTAGGGATCACAAAGTAGTTTTTGTGGTATGTCCCCCACTGGGTTTCGAACCCGGGACCTCGGTTCGGACTGAGGGCGAAGACAAAACATACAACACAACACGGTGGAACACGTAAAAGATTCAAATTCAAATTCAAAAATATCTTTATTCAGTAGGTAACATATTTACACTTTGAATCGTCCATTTTTACATAAAGTACGTCTCATCCGCCTAAAACTACTGCAACTTCTCATAACCTGTATAGCCGGGGAAAAGAAGCCTTAAGCCAGAATTAAATATGCCTGCTATTAAATGTGTTCCTCTAGTGATTAAATATCTTCTATATCACGTACAATGAATCACGCAAAATGTTACATTACGAAATGACGTAGATTCAAAAATATTAAACATATCTAATCAGCTATGAAAGGTTTCCATTTGGTCACCATTTGTACTAACCCTTCTATGTAAGTAATATAATATACTACATGCATTATTTTATATTATATGAGTGTTCATTGCGAATTAACTGGTCAGTAATGTAATGAGTAATGGCCGACCACCCAGAAGTACAAAGTAAGACAACACGCCCGTGTTATTTTGGACGAATATTTTACAACGTACAAACATTATATTAAGTAAGAGAATTAATTAGTTCGGAATGATAAGTACTTAATACCTCAAATTAAATAGAACTTGAACTAGAATAGAGCTTACCCATATGTGTGGGGTACTTATTATGATTGTTTTAGTAGCCTACTCGCTCAGTTTGTTACTAATTTAATATGCCAGTCAATGATACTAACATATCTATGGACTCGGTCTGATAATAAATGTTATTTATTTTTTATTATTTATTTATAAAATAATTTTCTTTTTTTTTGGCAACGCCATATAAAATTCATAAAAAGAACCACTGTTTTCGAAAGTAGATTCACGTAAATTCACGAAAAAAAGCGAAAAAGCAATCAGATATTACTTTTTTCACATCCAAACCCCTATTATGGCACTACATACTTAGTTAATTGTCTCTTAAAATAAAATTATGTTTTACTATTTGACTCAAGCAACCAACATCTACTAAAATACGTTCTATGATAACACGCTGAAACAATAATTTTAACAACACTATCGGTAAAATAAACAAAGAAAGTAAAAAAGCTGTCTTTTTCAACTCCGGAGTTCGTTCGCATGCAAATAACTCCGACTTTTTAAATGATAATTACTCGGAGTAGCAACTTTTAATTATTTTAAAATAATAACGAAATATCAAAATGTTTGCAACTTTGGAATTCTGGATATTTAAAGCTTTTTCTACTGTAATGTAAATGAAACAACAATTAAGTCCGCAGGCGTAAAATTGCTTTGAAAGAAAGAAAGAAAGAAAGAAAATATTTATTTCCAAAAAAATATATTATTTTTATTTTCTTTGCAATGGAATAGTCTTTTTATGCTATCTTATCTTGCCGTTTCGTTAAAAAACATTCCACGATAGGACATTTAAACATGTTTTTGTCCTGTCAATCTTAAATTGACGCTCCTAGTAAGTTATTTGCTTTCGACTTTTGTCTCTGCTTACCGCTACAGAAATCACAGTTTGGATATTATGTCTAGTCGGATTGTATACGTAGAATCGGCCGCATTACAACACACACGTTGCCATCTCACACATGGATGAGACCCCGTCCTCTTCTTCTGGATCTTCAGGTGTCCGCCGTTTCCCTGGGTCCCGCTTCCCAGGTGAGAAAAGGTCCCTTGGGTAACTATGGGGGCGTTTCTTCCGTGGTGGAGATGCAGATGTGTCATCCGGTGGCCTGGTGTAGTGCGTTGCGATGGCTGTCATGTGATCCCAGGAGGAGAGCGCTGCCCGGGCGTACATATTCTCCGCTAAGCCTTTGATGAACTCGTCGATTCCCTAATTCAACTAATGTTCGCAGGCACAAATTCTCCTGGAATCGCTGCATTACAATACGGCTAGCCGCTCTACAATCCATCGTAGGTACCTATTCGAGTAACCACCAACTTAATTTGACAGGACTAAAACTAGCTCTATCTCCTTCTTGCACTTATTGTAAGCAAAGGACAGCGCTAGTTTAGGAGCTGTCAAACTAAAATTAGGTTAAGTTTGTGTCCTCCGAAAAGGCATCAATGTATTCCAAAGATTCACGTTCTTGGGGAAATGGAAGATTTTAGTGCCTATTCGGGTGGACATAAACTAAATCTAATTTTAGTTTGACAACTCTTAAATTAGTGTCATTCTTCGCTAATAATACGTGAAAGAAAGAGATGGAGCTTGTTAATTACTGTCAAATTAAGTTAGTGGTCGCCCGAATCAGTACCAATGTATGATTTTGTATCGACCATAAAGAAATCTGTCGTAGCGCAGGACGTTTTCTTGCTCCTGCTTCTAATTCTCAGTACCATACCGCCTCTGTGTGAGCTTAAGTGGCTGACAATTAAAGACTCTCAGATTATAAGGAAACTTGTAGCCCTCATTGTGAGGATACAAATTAACGCCTTTTATCTCCAGATCCAATTTCAGTTCATTTAGAACTGGACACGTACGTCCGAGCTTTAAGTGACTAAACTCACTAAATTAATACCTACACCACTAATTCTTGGAATCCGTAAGTTCCTTTGATTGTTCTTTGTGTTGATTCCATTTTTTACTATACATATTATACCATAAGTAAACAGTAAAATCCAACAGTGAAGCAAGACACTTTTTAAACTAGTTGTACCTAAACTATATCATAGAATAAGGAATAATACTACGTATAGAACGGCAACTCTTCGCTCCTCACCAGCGGCTGAGATAGGTTTATCTCCCCCTCCCCCTCCTCTCTAGTCTTTTAATCAATCGTATGGGCGTCAGACGTCACACACACAGATGCGCGTGTACGATAACGTCAATGTGTAGTATCGGTGTAAAACGAGGTTTTTTGTATGAAGTGTCCGGGGTGCGACAATAATACCTAACTAGTTGTCTTTGTTGCCAAAAATTTTCCACGTAATATTTCGTTCCGTATTAGTGCACAGAGGTATTTAATAGAGTCAAAGTGATTAAACAGGAAACCATCTTGGTAATGAGAAAATGTTTGAATATGAAATATCCTTAATACTAACGAAAACTAAAGATAATACCTATTAGACTAAAGATAGTGCCTATTTCTGCCGCGGCGCTAGTGTTGCGGACTCTTCGTTTTGTAATCAGGGAAAGAGTCGTTAGAAAAATGTGCCGTTGAAAGACTATGAGGAACAAAAACAAAAGGAATCACACTTTTATAAACATCAATATTTAGTACCACATGTTAGAAACGTGGAAGTAAGTAAATTATGAACAGCCCGCAGTTATTCACAAAAATTATAGGCACGATTGTAACATTTTGTAGAGAGGGGCCACAAATACCACAAAATTGTAGCACCTTAAGGAATATTAAAAATCTATTATTTAAGAGGCCATTAAAATTCGGTTAAGTCCAGCCATCTTGGCTGTTACTGCCCGCGTCCGTTGCCCCATTCGCCGCACGTTAAAAGGCTTGAAAGCATAATAACATGTCATTATTTCCTCTTTAATTCTTTTTTCTAAAACATGGCGGACACCAACAAAAACAAGTAGTGCTTTAACGTCAGAATAATTGCTGTTTTCAAACGTATCGCCAATCTGAAAGTGGAAATCTATTGTTTAATTCGAAAGTAATTTTCGATGTGTAATATATTATAATTTCATTCGTATTTAAATCATTTTTAATTGGAGTTTTGAATGGACGAAATAGCTTAAGTATTAGCGCGCATATATTTAGTTCGGCGTTTCTTATGAACCGTGATTATTGGCATAAAGTCTGAAGAGGTTGCCTATTCAACAGAAATTAAGAGAATCAAATCAAACAAACGGAATCGCAAAGTTTCGCTCCGTTGAATACGATAATGAACCAAAAATCTTAATTATCTCCTTATTGATTTGGGCGTGAATTTATTTGAATTGAGAACCTTTTTGCGTCCGCCGTAAAGTTTTGGTCCCAGTAACAGCCCTATTCTGATTCTAATCTACAAATAGTCCGTGTGTTTTGGACACTTACTAATACGGCTTACCTTTAACTTATCACAATTATTAGCAAAGGTGCAAAAAATGCGAATTCGACTTGCTTAATACATTTCAAGCATTTTTTCTCTATAAAAAATGACAATATACGGTTCTTCGTATTAATGTTACCTATTATGGCCACTACAACTTATGTTCAGACAAAAAAATTGTATAGACACGCGACTACAAGTTTAATCTAAACATCAAAATCGTCGAATCGATGTTTACACAGATTAGCTACAGCAATTTTTACGAATCAAAGATGGCGGAATCTTTCTGAATAGCGTCGGAGGTTGGTGACTTGGTACTTTTTGTCGAAGCATTGTGATTACTTGTGATGCAATCCGTCCATCGACCGCCCCGACGAAAGACGTACCTAATTTGATCTAACATCGAAGATAACTAATTGGTAACGGCGTCCGTAATAGAGTAGGACAAAAAATATGGTAAATACCACCAAATGCCGACCTTCACGGGAAGTTCCCATGAGACTTGATTGGTTCGATTCGAATGTTACTCGTTCGAAATCGAGTTCTAATTCCGATTAAGTATACTATTTGTGTTCTAGCAATATATGCGTAAGACAGCAGGACAGAAAGATAAGAGTACAGTCTAGTGCGAAAGGGACTTGGAAATTTGGTCAGTAGCCCTGCGCAACATGGTATATAAGTAGTAGAAGTGTAGTCTAGTTATAACTACGTTAACTAAACAACCGTCTTCCCAATCAAATAACAGTTTAATATTTAAGTACTTATATCTAATATTGTACTAACCAATAAGTATATATTGGTGCTAATTCCTGTAAATACCATCTAATTTTATTTTAGGTTATATCTGTCATTTTCTTATCCGCCGAAAAGGAAAGGGACGGGTAATCGACAAGCATAAAATTTATGGAACACACGTCAATTTTAAGCACAAATCTAAAACAACCGTCTAAAAATTCGCCCGGGTTATTCATTCATTTAATCATTCTTCCTAAAATTAAGAGCTGTCAATCATCCGTCCCTTTCCTTTTCGGCGGATAAGAAAATGACAGGTATGACTTAAAGTAAAATTAAGAGATGTCTGCAGGAATCGGGGCCATTGTGATTTAAAGTACCTATGTTAACGACGGCCTCCTTGGTCGTCCTAAGTTTTGTTTTTTAAATATATTGTCATATTCAGTACGTTCTATTGTTTTTAAAAAATGACAGTTTTCGTTCAATATTAAAATCAGCTTATAATGTTTTGCTTTCTCGAAATTTTCACGTATGCACTCTCAACTACCTACATAGTCCCACTTCAGCAGCTGTGGATAATATTTATCATTTTCCAAATTACCTAATCTTGACTTAACTTTTGATTATACGTAGTAATACGTTAATTCAAATTCAAATTCAAATTCAAATTATTTAATTCGGACAGTATCCATATATGTTAGTAACAAACAACTTATATTCTAATGTTAGTAACAACTTATACAACTTAAGCTAATACACACGCGCGACCCTTGGCACAGTAGCGTGCAGCTGCATCCAGCGCTTCAGCAGCGGGGAGTCCCACCGGTCTGCTAACACACTCAGGATACTGTTTGAGCTGGCGCGCACGCGGCGTAGCAAGGAGGCGCAACGTTTCCTCATGATTGTATAGAAGCAATTAATTTGCGCCTCTGCAAACATTAATGAGGCGCTGCAATAACGCGGCAGTCCGAACAGCATCCTGAATGCGTTATTATATTGAACACGCAGAGCTCCATAAGTTCGCTGCGTAAAGCTGACCCACAGACCGCACGTGTAGAACGACTGGCAGAACGCTTTGAAAAGCGTCGCCTTTACTTGTTCACTACAACGCGAAAATCTGCGGACCAACATAAATAAAATAATAACCTAGTAAAAAGTAATACTTTCAAAAAAGTAATTGCGCACATAATAACGCGTCGTCGCTCCTACACGACATTATTGCATTGATTTTCAACAAAAACATGTCGTCAACCCATAATTAATATGCCATCTGCATAATAATTAATTTTACATCCGACATGAATGTACCTATCAACGAACTTATTCAGCAATCCGAGCAATCTGAATAAATTCGTTAACGCACAAGATATGATTCACTCCACTGAATAAATAACAACTCATACGCACTACATAATATAACTCTGTCAAAAGTTCCACATTCAATTCTTTAAGCCATAAATCAAATGTAATATCGACATCAGCAACCGCCAATTCTCGTGAATTTTAAAATATGGTCTGTGGTATTAAATTGTTATGAGCTGTGGAGATACGACTGAGTTTTATATCTTTTGTGAGTCAGTACCAATAAGAGTGATAGAATAAGATGGTTTACACTTACACGCGCGTATAAGTACAGTCATGAATAATATTATGTACCCACTTTAAAACCCTGTCGCACTATCATATTTGACATTAAATGAGAATTACGGTTTAATTTGTCAAAAAGTTAATGTGACATGATACCAAAGTGAATACATATTAGTACTCGTAACCGTACACTCTCGATTGTTTATAAGTGACATTGTAGATTTTCCGAATATGGCACTACTTGGCCGGACAAACAGGGAGCGCTGAGTTGTCATCCGGTACAAAATTTAAGACAACGGGCCTGAGAATGTCCAGTTGGGTGCGAACGTGCGCTAAAGGCGTCATCGTTATTTGAAAGAATAACGATAAACCCTAGCGGGTCGATATCGATAAACACTGAATAAGGGAAAATGTCGACCACGCCGGCGGAGTCGGTATCCGTGTCCTGAAGTCTTAGTTGTGGCGAGCTGATTGGCCTCTTCTATGACAGAGTAATCGGATCGTCATGTCAGAATCATATATTCCCATATAGTCCTTCCGGAGCCCAGTATATTTATGATGAACCATTACATTTCCTTTATTGTTACTAATCATGACAACTTCCACTCTTGCTTCGTCCACATTCATTAATTACACACGGGCAATGGCCAGTAGACCGTACCGAATCCTTTTGAAGTATGTCGCCAATTTAGTCGATCGAAACATGTCCTTAAATTAACTTTTTATCTGACCATATTTAAACCTCACTAATCTCTTTTTCTGTCATATGGGTTTTGAGATCAATGCTCTACCTCATCAACCCTAAGAGAGTTACTATTAACGCGCTCATATGGCTCATGTAACGACTGCAAAAAATCAAAAATCAGGTGATCAGGCTGCGTCCGTAGAATAATATAGTAACCCTGATGAGGTTGGTACAGTCATGAGCAATATCATGTACCCACTTTAGAACCTTGTCGCACTATCATAATTTGACATTTAATGAGACTTACGGTTTAATTTGTCAAAAAGTTAATGTGACATGGTCTCAAAGTGTATACATATTAGTACTCGTGACCGTACTCCACCTCACAACCCACACGATAGAAGAAGAAGCCTGCAACAAGCCTAACTCCAGCCGCGCAGTCAGCACCATCCGCCATGCTAAAAAACTCATTTCCATCTCGAATATAACTTAAAAAACCGTTTAATACTTAAAAAGTAATTTGCTTTAATCGGGACCGATACATTGCACCTGGTAGCACAAACATATGTAAGGTAACTGTGTGCTATTGTGAACGGCCAACGGTGTTTTGACAAATGGAGATTCGATAGTGATAACAATGTGAACTCGATCCCACAGAGGTAATTAGGGCGACTGACTAAGCAGTATTTGTAGCGAAGTAACATGTGAATTAGGATAAAAGATGGATATACTTTATCTTCTGTGATTAGATTGATAGAGAGATTTCTGTACTGCACCCGAATGGGCACCAATGTATTTTATTTCATGTATTTTATTTCATTTTTATTGATAATATTAATTTTATTTGATTTTATATAATTTAATTTAATTTTAATTTATCTAATCTAATCTGATGTACTTATAATTATGAATATTAATCTGAAATAAATAATTTGAATTTGATTTTGTACTTCTAGAAGAGACAAACAGGGCTAACATAGACAATCAGATAATTTTATTTGAATGCAGAAAACAGAGCCTAAACTTAACTAAAATTAAAGATTTACATCACAGACAGTGAGCACTCGAATCCTCTAACCAAAGGAGAAATATTTTAAAAAGGATTATCGACTCTCTGATTTAGCTCATAATTAGGATCATTCTTCTATCGTGTGGATTGTGAGGTGGATTACCAACATCATCAACCCTGGTGTCAGGATTATTATTGAGCCCCCAAACTCCACAGATATGACTCTGTAACCACTATTTACTAACATGAGTGAGTAGTAATCGGGACCAACGGCTTAACGTGCCTTCCGAAACACGGGTCATCTTACTTTCAGATGATGGGGGCTCAAAGCGTTTTTATTATATGTCCCCACCGGGATTCGAACCCGGGACCTCCGAATCGTGAAACCCAACGCTCAATAACTGGACCACCGAGGTATTAGTATCATTGACGATTACATCGCGCATTACTTCTACAATTATTATAACTCTTACTTCTTCTGTTACAAGAAATTCAATACCTATTCCTACCGTCACAAATCCGCATCTAAAACTTCCAATAAGTATGCAAATACGAGATTCACCGTTCCTAAGCCCGATACCAATCGCAACGCAACTGGATCTGATCTGACATTGTCGCACTTGAGCCGTGCCCGTTCAATGCGCCCACGCTGAATAATAAATCCGAATTTGTATCATCTAATTGGTTTGCTGGTGGAAGTCCCGAGTGCAGGCAAATTGCACTACTCCCGCGGATGGCTCTTGAGCAGACGAGAAGTAGGATCACCGTAACAGGACGGACTAGAGTCTGAGGAAACGGTTTTACGTTATCTGGATTTTTACGTTATCCGGGTTTTGTTGTTGATCAAAAATTTATAATTTTGTCAATTGTTTTACTTGAGTTGAGAGGTCTCGAGTGTCAGGATAGAGTATTATAACTTCTTTAACTACATAGTGCCGTAAAAAGTTACGTTTCGTTTGCTAGCTTGTTCCATCAAACACTAATATTTTAAGAACGGCCTCCGTGGTTCAGCTGTTGAGCGTTGGGCTCACGATCCGGAGGCCCCGGGTTCGAATCCCGGTAGGGACATATCACAAAAATCACTTTGTGTAGTTTGGTTAGGACATTTCAGGCTGACTACCTGATTGTCCGAAAGTAAGGTGATCCGTGCTTCGGAAGGCACATTAAGCCGTTGGTCCCGGTTACTACTTACTGATATAAGTACGTAGTCGTTACATGAGCCATGTCAGGGGCCTTTGGCAGCTCAATAATAACCCTGACACCAGGGTTGATGAGGTTGGTAATCCACCTCACAACCCACAGGACAGAAGAAGAGTATTTTAAGCTTTCTAAACATACGAAAACAAAATAATAACCTTTCCTTATTGTATTGTCATTGTAATGACATATATGAGTGATCAACACTAATAATTCATTAATGTTCGGAAACACCACTCTCATAGAATTATCAACTAATAATTAAACCTCACCTTTTCAATCAACTTTAAAAGTCCCTGACGGAGCAAACAAGCAATTTCAATTCCATTTCATTTTAATAGCCGACATTGTGTTTTCAAACTAATTAGAGCTTTTAAAAAGACTTCGTCAAACATTTTAATTAACGGTGGTATTTTAAAGGACGATGGTATGACATTGTCTTCGCATAATGTCGCAGACGCAATCAATACCAGGCTCAAATAGCTCTAAGGACGACAGTTTAATGTTCGTAATAGATACGTGTTTATAAGGCTCAATTGGTAATGCTCATTGTTTGGTCTACATCTAGGGTATATTTACTTAATGACAAATGACGGCGGTAAACGAAAATCGATAAAAACCGATGTATTGTCCTCAAGAAATCCTCTAGAAATTGCGGTTGAAATGTAAGCCATTTAAAATTCGAATATTATCAATAGGTTACTTTTGCAATACGGCGATACCGCTCACCAGCTTTTGTGGTGGTTATTTATTTATTTATAAAAGGTACACTAATAGCTTATATAATAAAACTTTAAATAAAATAAAGTTACATCGGGAATTGGATTGTTATACGTACACACAACATAACGCGAGCCCCATCCACGCCGAGTGGCGGCGCTTGCATTGTGTAGGGGGCCGGTGATGGCATGTGTATGCGGTGCGTGTGTGACTGTGTTTGTGTGTATGTGATCAATGTGTTAAGTTAAACTAAAAATCAATTAATTGTATTACTATATTTAATTTAATTCATTATAACTTAATTTGTTCGCTATTGTAATTGATATGGACACTGTCTGGAATAAAGAATTTTTATTTTATTTATTTATTTATAACAACAGTTATTGGTTTAACAGAAAACTCGGTGTGTGGCGGGTACTTAGTTCATCTTACGACATATGTACCTCTGACTACCCCATTGGGATATAATCGTGAGCTTATGTACACTATATTTATTGGATAATGTACAGCCACAAGTCACGAAAACCTATTTCTGCAGCCACTTTGGATTATGTAACCAGTGACCCACACCGACTTTGCACGGGTAACCATTGAGCGTATACCTTCAAAATTCTTTCTGTTCTAGTGTCGTATTAACTGGTGGCATAGAGACGAGGTTCAGTTCCCCGATATGGACCCCGCCAGCATGGTAGACGTTTTCCCTCTTTCATCACGATTGAGCCACTCGAAGTCGCTTCTCTCAAGCTTTATCCTCTCAGACGACACCCTAAGCAGAGGTTGCTCTCTTAAATTTTGTCCCGGGTAGGAGTTCGCAGTGTTCGTATTTTTATGAATAGATTTAACGACATTGTTGTACCTACAATTGGACTTGTCAGTAATGTAACTAGAAGCAAATGGTAAAAGACCATAAACAGGTTATACTTGTAACCACTGCGGTAGATCTCATTACTCATACTATTTTCTAAGTAACGACGCAATTCTTCCGCACTCTTCTAAGAAAAGTATACTGAAGATATTTCACATTATTGTTGGTTCATATAACCACCTATTAACTTAAGTTAGTAACTTAGTTCTACTCAGTAAATATTATAGCATACTTGCTTTCACAAATGAAAACACATTAAATGCATTTTTCGGAGGTATGTGACCTGTATTGGGCTGGTTTTCCCTTCGCGGGTTGGAAGATCAAACAGGCAGTCGCTTATGTAAAAATCCGAACCTGTCAAATCTTCAGGTTAGGTAAGCGGACCCTGTGGAAAACGGGAGATGACTTGTTATCACAAATCTCTATTGTACTTAGTTGAGTCTAAAGTCTTTAGGCAACAGGAACAAAACAGTTTATTTATATAAACAAAACAGAAATAAAAATACTTACACAGATGCCCAAAAAATTACTTATTTATATGGAATGTGAATCATCGGCATTTACTACAGTAACTAGGCCTATGAAACTTCTTTATCCATCACAAGATGAACTAAGTACCCACGCCTCACCGAGCTTTATGTTAGACCAACGTGATAGGTGGTGAGCCGTATCGCTTTCTGTAACGGTCGAACCCACTGTGTTAGTGAAAACTGCACTAGAGATAAATTAATAAGTCATTGGTGCAAGTTCTGTTCGATTTGAGAAACAAGCAGTGTGCCACAGAACCACATTGACTACAGGACTACAATTGACTTAAATACTTACAAGCACCATCATCGTCATCTCCTAACCCTGAAGATTTGACGAACCAGTTTCTCTACAGAAGCAACTGTCTGACCTTCCTACATAAAGGGAAAACTAGCTCAATTACAAATTAGGTTATGTACCTCCGAAAACACACTTCTCAGGTATGCGGGTTTCCTCAAAATGTTTTCGTTCACCGCTAAAATACTTACAAGCAAATAACAGAAAAAAATCATAGGATCCTTTAGATCCCACTTGTTCTTTCGTCCAGGCAGGCTGGGGGCGCTCGTGCCAAATTGGTCAGGACCTTTATTATTAAATTGAACAACACAGTCTCAACTTACCGAATTACCCCCCGTGGGACGGAGGAAGTAATATTTTTATGTTTAGTTAGCGGTAGTGAACCGAGTGGCTTGAACTCTTTAGAAAGTCGAAACTACTTAAACTTTTCGAGAAGGTAAAACTTTTTCTTCTTATCGGCTAATTGGTTAGCCACGGAAATATAGCAGAGTAGTACTTATCTACTACCAACGTAACAAATTTCATGGGATTAATTTAGCGGGAATTTAGCGGGAAACCTGGAGCCTATAGTACAGGGTAACCTAGTTTAGGCTCCAGCCTCTACAAACATAAGTTAATTACTTAAGTCAAAATGTAACTTATTACTATGTATTATGTTGTGGAGGTAATAAACGATTTTTATTTAAAAAAAACGATATATTTTTTTTTTTAATTAAAGTATACCTTTATTTAGAGTTCCTTACCTAGAGTAGTGTTTTATACACGAATGTATAAAGCGAATATTTTTGTCTCACTATGTCTCTGTGTCACTGTGTTATGTACACTAGGCATTTTTCTTTACCCGAAGTCTGGATCGATACCCAGCCGTAGTAAAATACGAATGATTTCAGCATATATTGTCGTAACATAAATCGTATAAAAATGAAATAGTCTCGGAATCGGGGGTGGCCGTAAATAACGGATGGAACCGCACCTGTCCCGGAATATTACCCTATCTGTTTACTCATGAGATAAGAGCATCCATTCGAAACAAAGATTTCCACAATTTACATATTGATTTATTGGTTCAGGAAAAGTATGGGAAATAAGAGTGAGTGTAGGAAGCACGCTGAACGTTGGTTGAACGCTGACATGTTTGTTTATCAGAGTGAATTAGTTTTCAAATCAAGAAGATTCATTTATTAATTGAATTGTTCTCGTACTACCTACGTCATAGAGCAACACCTACCTCCGGAGTTTTACAAGAATTACATACACAAATAAACTCACGCCCGTAATCCCTAATGGGGTGGGCAGAGCCACAAGTAATCAAAGACAACTTGCAGCCACTGTTGATATGATGTCGTAAGCTGGATATGATAAACCTTACAAGAATTAATTGGCAATAATGTAAAATAACATTACTAAAATATGGAGTCAACGCCATCTTTTATATAAATTTGACTAACCAGATCGCTTTTCAGAGCAACAAATTACCGAACAATTAGGCATTTTTCAAGAACGTCGTATCAGCTACGCACCTAGATTTAGTCTAGCGCGCAGGCCGACTGCAATTGCTTTATGCACCGTAAGCAAAAACATCAAATAACACTTTTTTAATTGACAAATTGTCAGTTCAATTCGAGCTATATTTCTTAAAATAAGAAGTATTTATTTAACCACAAAGATATACCTATCAAAAGGATAACTAATACCAAACTAATACGATGCGGTACGTCTCGGCTTAATCGGCAAATATTAAATTTCTAGTACTTAGTATTTACTTGAGCAAAATTATTTCTTACAACAAAATATATTCGTAGGTATATTAATATAAGTATTTTATTCATCCGAAACCTGATTAAATTTCCATCTGAGCAGAGTCATAGTTAGTGGAAAGTAAGTTATTTGAGCATAAATAATTATATTTATATTTTATAATATATTTAGTGTTATTAGCAACATATTACAGCAACATTTCATCACAGTTTATAAAATATAAATATAATTATTTATAATATATTTAGTGTTATTAGCAACATATTACAGCAACATTTCATCACAGTTTATGCTCAAATAACTTACTTCAGACCAATGGGTAATCCCATTGGTCTGAAGTCTGTAGGCGATGTAGGAAGCTAGACTTTGTGGGCAGAGATTGTCAAATAGGGAAAAGTCTAACAAATACTTTTGCGCTACTACTAAGGCCTAGGTAAAATGCTCACTATTCGGAAGAATTTTAGAGAAATATACCTAATTTCTTGTGTCATACTTTTTAGAGTGTGATTTTTCCCTAGTCAGGTTTAATTTTTTTAATTTGTATTTTTTGTGTGAATTATTTTATGGTTAACATTATTAGAATACCTAACAAATATAGCTTTAAAATCATGATTCTAAGTTCATACAAAAGACGTCAACGGGATCAGATTTTTCATCATGTTTTTAATTTATTTTATCGGTTTCAGTTTCATAAAGAGTATCATCCTTATCATTCAGGGGATATTTAAATCGTCTGTTGAAAGTAGGTATTTATATCTATGTTTATTGACCGGCATTATCAAAACCACGGAATAGAAGAAAGCGGGTGGAAAGGTTAACGTAACCTAACCTAACCTAGCGCGCATTTTGTATGAGAACCACTGTCACCGGTTCAACCCCGCTCTCTTTTACCACTACTCCTGCAAGCAGATAACCACGATAGCTTTACTGCTTCTCAAATTCCATAGCCACTTTACCGGCAATGTATATTTTATGTGATAGGCTGCAATTTTATCATTAATTTTAGTAAAATACTGCATACAAAAGTATTTTTTTGATTAATAGCCGTTGGCACTAATGAAACGGAAATCTTTTGCTACCATATGTAAAAAGGTAGGTGAATGGAAAAAGGTGTTATAAAAATACAGATATGTTTCAGAAAATTTATAAAGTGGTGTTTACCTGAAGGGCACAGCTAGATGTTATAGACCGGTGAGCATGAGACAAAGAAAACTCCCTTTGAATTTGTACAATGTATATTTTATAATATAATATTAAAGTACAACCATGGGCAGGTAAAAACCCTATGGAGGGAGACAGGTCGCGCTTTGGTCCGTCAGGTTAATTGTCACTCCGTAACAACCATGGGATCTCACTATGTTTAAAACACTGTCCGTACACCTGTAGGCTCCTCACTTACTCGAGGACCTCCGACTATCAGGCCTACCTGAGGCGTTCCGGAATACCGTACAGGTGATGAGTTGAGGCCGGCTCAGGCCAGGGCGTGCTGGACGATGGCGGCGCAGCGGGCCAACTGTTACGCAGCTGGCGGGCTGCACGTCCACCGGTCAACCTCGCAGTCCTTCACCGGGCCTTATCCGGAGTGTTGACAAAAGGAGAGGCGCGGCACATCCACATGCGCGCCGCACAAAGGAAAGCTTCGACGTGCAAACAACCAAGGCAAGCTCCGCCGTAATGAAGCTTGGAATAACTCTCAAATGCAGAAGAAAACAGTAGGAATCTTCATTCACAAAACCATTGTTGAAATCATCTGATCCAATCATAAACTTCTTCTTACATTAAACTAGCAAAACGTTAGACGTTGAAAACTTGCAAAAACGTTAAAACATTAAAACGTTAAAAACTTAAAGAAAACAAAAAAACTTTAAAAAAATTAAAACCCCATCTGCAACAAGGAATGGCAATGATTAGCATGTGGTTCAGCTGACAGCGTGGCAATGCAACTCACGAGTGTAAAACAAAGAAAATAACTTACAGGTTCATCCGGGATAGTTGGGCATCGCTCGGATGAAACCTAAACCCACCCACTGGACCTTCGGCGATGGGATTTCAGTGATGTTGCTGAAAACAAGGACCTCGAGGCCATCACAAAGTTGGTGCAAAAATATGCACGAAGAATTGCGAGGACTCACCATCTCGGTTAAGTTGTTTATTTAAATTGAGACTTCGGCTCTTGATGTCGCCGATAAATCGTGGCTTTTAATTTGCCCACATTATTGTTACGGCAGTGGAGTCTCCGGCGCTCTCGCGACGTCCCCACTTTCCATAACCTGTCTCTCAGCTCAGCCAGCTGTCAGTCTGACACAAGAACCACGAACAAAGTTGCCAAACTAGAAAAAATCTACCAAACCATAAATTCGCCGAATCAACGACAACAATCGATCGACTTGTTTGATCCCAAAATTTAAACAATATAATTATAATATATCAAAAATAAATGTTGCAGATAATTTTAATATACCAAATTTTGAAGAAAATAAAATAATTAAAAATATTCGGGCCCATCGATAACCCTGCAGCGCCATCTGTGATTTCCTGCGGGTAAAATTTAAAAACAATGTTATATCGCCAGAAACCACAAGATGTCGCTACAAGGCTCGTTGGTCCGAAATGCTTCGTTACACTAAGATTTTTAGTTTTCCTGTGATAAGGAGGGAATCTCCTTGCATCATAGTCAATATTTGATGAACATCAACGACGGCCTCCGTGGTCCAGTGATTGAGCGTTGGACTCACAATCCGGAGGTCCCGGATTCGAATCCCGGTAGGGACATATCACAAAAATCACTTTGTGATCCCTAGTTTGGTTAGGACATTACAGGCTGATCACCTGATCAATAATAACCCTGACACCAGGGTTGATGAGGTCGATAATTCTCCTCGCAACCCACACGATAGAAGAAGAAGAACATACTATCGCGGAGGTCCGTGCGTCGTAAAGTTTGCGGACGAGTGGAGTGCAAAGTGGAAGTATAAATATTTGCTCATACTTGTATTGCGCGCAGTTTGCGCTCGCTGGGCCCTTTGAACCCCTTTCTTCTATTCCGTGATCAAAACGCATTTACATAGTAGCTGCTATAAATGTTGAGCGCCAGTGGTTCGACCACTTTCAATAATGCGAGCATGTAATTAAGGCGCAGCGCTGCGCCCGCGGCACTGTTACCTCGGCTAGTATGACAAGATGCTAAAACTGTTCCGATCGCGTACCATAAACAAGTTCTACGCGCCATTAGCAGGGCTTGCAGAGGACCTGGTCAAGTTGAAATCGTTTAACCGATAGTCTCTTAACCGCTTTATAATCGCTTAATCGCTTTAACGCCTTAGAAGAACAAAAATTGGAGAAGTCCTTAGAAAAGGTTTAATACGATCTACTCTGAACCGGCGTGCGTGTATGAAGCGATTGATGAATGTTGAGGAAGCAAGAGAAGTGTGTCAGGATCGAAGCAAATGGAATTCTATAGTCTCTGCTTACCCCGGTGGGAAATAGGCGTGAGTTTATGTATGTATGTATGTAAGAACAAAAATAAATGGAAATAAATGTAACGAATTTATATTTAATGCGAAACACGTGACTCGAAGGAGTAATGGAGGAGGACCTAGTTAGTTTTTGTAACTTAAACCTTATTGCAAAACTAAGGCAAGAAAGGAAAGTACATACATAAAACATAAACAGCCTATATACGTCCCACTGCTGGGCACAGGCCTCCCTTCAATCAACCGGAGGGGGTATGGAGCATACTCCACCACGCTGCTCCACTGCGGGTTGGTGGAGGTGTTTTTACGGCTAATAGCCGGGACCAACGGCTTAACGTGCCCTCCGAAGCACGGAATCATCTTACCTTTTCGGACAATCAGGTGATTCAAGCCTGAAAAGTCCTTCCCAAACAATGGACAGTCTCACAAAGTGATTTCGACAATGTCCCCATCGGGATTCGAATCCGGACCTCCAGATCGTGAGCCTAACGCTCTAACCACTAGACCACCGAGGCTGTTAGGAAAGTAAATATAATAATAATAGCAACTCCAAATACAAAGCTAATGACAAAAAAGTCAAAATCAAAAGACAAAGAGAAAGTCTTTGTATTGTTCCAAAATAGGCTCCCGTCGTGGATAATGAATAATAATGCAAAAATAATTATAGAATTTAACTTCTTGGCCGTCACTTTGAAAATAGAGTGCATTAAGTTCAACAAAAATTGTCAAAAACCGGAATAAACTGACTTCAATTGGATGCGTCGCAGCCCTAAGAGCGCCAGCACAGCGCCATGGTCACAGAGCACACCGGTTCAACAAACTACACCTCATAGCTTGTTATTTCTGTGGCTTCTATTAACTTCTGCTAACTGTCCATACAAATGTTATAACATTTCAAAACTTCCATTCAATTCTGCGGTTCTTCTATTCTTCTGTAACCTAACTAGATAAGCACTTAGTGTTTTTTCGCATTGAATTACGCGGAGTCAGCCAGACCGCAAAATATAATTGGATAAGTAAATGTAATTCCATTTTCTTTCTGATTTCATTAGTCTAAAGACGCTCTTAGCGAGTCAGCGTCGTCTCTGGCTTTGTTGTTTTGTATACAAATAGTATTTTTATCTTTATTGCATTATGTTTTTCCATTACATGTATCAAACACATCCATATTTATTAGATATTGAAGAGATAAGCATTTTTTCATGTAAGCCGAAACGATGAAAATATACCGCGTAAATTGGAAAAGAAGCAGTTAGTCTAGACTGAGAGTTAGCAATTCTTGTCACAGCTTTTTTTTTGACGTAACTTATTATAGATTTACCGCAAATTACATTAACTACTTGGCCAGACAAATGGGGAGGGCTGTGGGTTCTCACCCGATACAACATTTAAGACAACAGGCTGGAGAGTGCCCTGTTGAGCGCGAAGCTTGAGCTCATTGATCGACCCTAATAGGTCGATAGCAATAAGCGCTGAATGAGGGAAATCATCGACCACGCCGGCGAGGTCGGTATCGAGGTTTCTCGTCACAGCAAGAATAGATTTCATTCTAGCGCGTTATCGAATGTAATCAGCTACCCGCGCCGCAACTCAACAAAAACTTATTCCCTAGTGCCGGCACGTGCCGAAATTCTTCATGTCTTTACTTAGGTTGTGGCCGTGAACTTCTAACTTAAGTATATAGTATAAAACTTAGCTGTTGACTTTGTGATAACAGTGGCGTCGGTGAAAGCGGAGAGTCGTAAATTTAACCGCGTCGCGACAAATCGAGATTTCGTAAAACGTCGAAAACGTGGCGCGATTTACAAATTGTATCGAGCACTTACAAGTAAATAGAGTTATAGTGTTGTAGTGTTAGATAGGAAATACAATCCGCTATCGCCTGTTAAATGTGTGACAGTCTTTAAACGCCTCGTCATAAATTCCATGCCATTTCTTCGCGAATTTCGTCGGTTTACGTAAACTTCGGAGTGGTTATTGTTTTATCTGTCACTGTCATTGTTTCTTATAGCTATGTAGCTTCTTATTCTAGTAGTTCAGAGCGTTCGGTACACGATCCGGAGGCTCTTTTATAATAATAATAAGAAACAATGAGAATATGATGGATTATATTTCTTCTTTTATAAAATAAAGAATAATACTACGTATAGAACGGTAAGTTTCCGCCCCGCACCAATTAGCACCGGGCGCCGACCTCACCCCCTCTGAGTCTTCTCTCTCTCTTTATTTAAGAGCTGCGCTCTTTTCGGTGAAGTAAACGCCTTCATTACTCCATAGATAGGGCGTGTAGAACGGTGGTTGCCCGAATCGCCTTCCGTTCCGCAGCACACCGACCAATTTCTCAACCGGTGATGTTCTAGCTAGAGCCCTACCAGAATCCATTTCCTCGGCCTCCAACCAGTACTGATGCCGCTGCTGCCCAGCATCAGGGGTGCGCTTTTGAAGTAGCGGCGCCTACTCGCTACGTCACAAGATCGTCATAGAACCTAAGTAGCATTTTATAGGAGTCTTACTTTAGTCTTAAATGACTCTAAGCCGCTAACAAGTAAGAGGGAGAGCGAGGATACCCCATGTAACTCGCCTTTACGCTCCTGGGTTCTATTCTCGGCGGGGACTTCTTACAAATCACTATGTGAGACTGTCTTCTGTTTGGTTAGGCAGAATGAAGACTCTCATCTCGTCACTGTGAACATTGCGTGAAAATGCATAGTAAGTATCATAAATATTCAAGTAGCACGTAATGTTATTCGAATATGTTATTTTTATATTAAGTAACTCGTATAAATTCGCATAAGGTATCGATGTCAGCTTAGAATGCCGGCACGTGGCCACAACGCGTGAGTAGATTTGCAAATGTATCCAAAACAATGACTTTAAACGGTTCTTATTATCATATTATTATAATTCTATGTTAATATTCAGGAAGAAACATTATTACTTACCCATGGCAACAGAAACAATTCTAGAAATTAAAACAACATAACATTACCTTTATAATCTTTGATAAATCAACTGTAGGTCGGTACCTAAATATATTTGCATATCAGTACGAAGTGTCATAATATTATGATGTCATAATTCTATACATTTACAATTACTCGTTTATAGTCCTGAGCCCTGAGTAGAATACTCCTAAATCTAAACCCGAGAAATACCTAGTTCCTCTTATGCGAAAAATCTAAATCGACAGATTTAGTTTATCTGTGGAGAATCTAAATATGAAACATTAGCTCCTTCACAAAGAAGTAATGTTTTCGACCTCTATCAAGTCTTATAACTTTCTAAGAAGAAAAAAGAAACGGTCGCGTCTGTAAACTAATGTTTGTAATTTTATGACGTGCTAAATATAATTGCTAATATAAACTCAGAATAGCTCTGAAAACCCGCTACAAAACGTCTTTATTCAGTTGGTAACATAGTTACAGTTTGAGTCGATATATTGTGTTTCATTTCAGGACAGGAGTTTACTCCTAGAACTACAGTTTATTATAAAAAATGTCATTCTATGTGTGTGAGAACATATAACGCCATTCCGTCCTATATTAAAGAGCTACCCCATCTAAAGTTTAGATCCCAACTCAAAAAGTGGTTAAAGGGGAATCAGTTTTATAGCATAAGTGAGTTTTTCAGTTTATAAATAGGTTTTTTTTTTCTCCTTTTCTTTCTTTTTTTATATAGATAAGTGTTTTTGTAATATTTTTTAATAGTTATTATTGTATGTCACAACATGACTAAATGTGCTGAGCGCTATAAGCTTTACTTACATCGATGTACTTACCACATTTATGACAATAAATTTCATTTCATTTCATTTCATTTCAGAGTCTCATCTGTGTAAAGCTATTGCAGCTTTTCGACCTGTTATTTGCCCAAAGTGGAATACTAAAATTTTGATCAATGTGACTTCGTTTCGGGAATGTTCATCCTACTTAGATATGTAGAGTTATCATTAGCAACGTACAGAAATAGTGAAAATTGCAGTAATGCAAGTTCCACAAACCATAAATTACGAATGTTTCATTATCTCAAAGGCCCTTAGTTTAGAGCTGGAATTGATTTAAATAAGTACTTACTTATGATGTTTGTCACTATGCCACTGTAAATATATTTTTTTTGACGTGACTTATTGTAGATTTGCCGCAAATGGCATTAACTACTTGGCCGGACAAATGGGGAGCGCTGAAGGCTCTCACCCGGTACAACGTTTAAGACAACAGGCCTGAGGGTGCCCAGTTGGGCGCGAACCTCGGCTCAGGGCGTCGTCTGAGAGGAAAAATATTTGAAAGAATTAATCGACCCTAGTGGGTCGATAGCGATAAGCGCTGAATACTGTCAAGTTAAGTTACTTGCATCTTGGGTTTTTATTGAATAATTTTCTATCATAAATATTATTTTAAATAGCTATGAATAATTTATTTTTGCTTTCGTGTCACTAACACTATTCCTAAAGCAAAAACACGAAAATTAATATACGAACAAACAATGGACCCCTACTATTTTAGAGCTAATAAAATATTACTAACAAAACTCCCCTTTTAAACGGGCGAGTTTCGACGCCTGGCAACACAGTAGGTTTTTGATGCGTAAAGTTATAGTAGCACACCCATGGCGCCATTCAACACTAAAATAGTTAAGCTAACATAATAAAATGTACCTCTAAATTAGCTCGTCGTTTTACAAGCAATAAATTTAATTGGCTCTACAGAGGGTAAGTCACGCTTGAAATTTTAACTCGGCGACAATTTAGTTACCTACTAGCATAGGGAGAGATATTTATATCGCTATTGGTTCTAGAGATGCAATTTGCAATGTCGATATAGATTCATGCAACCGGTACCCGTGGTTGCCCAGTTTGTAGAACGCTTGCCTCTCACTTTCAGGTCGCAGGCTCGAATCCAGCACAGGCCTAAACCAATGATTGTCGAATTTGTTTTCGATTTCATGTTTGGATCATAAATAATTATCACGTGCTCGGCGGTGAAAGGAAACATCGTAAGGAAACCCACATTCCCGAGAAATGCATTTTCGAAGGTATGTGATCTAACCTGTATTGGTCTGGTTTTCCCTTAGCGGGTTGAAAGGCAGTCGCTTCTGTAAAAAACTGGACCTGTCAAATCTTCAAATTAGGTAAGCGAGCCCTGTGAAAAACGGGATAACGCTAGAGAGATGATATAGATTCAAGCAAGTCATTTCGTCAAGCAGATTCTATGAGTGGTAGTTCAATATGTTTAATGTCTATGAGTAATAGTAATGTTTCGTTGAAGAATTATAGCAGCTTAGACGTTGTTTTCTCAGTAAACACAAATTACAAAAGTTTATTTTTATAACCAATCGAATAACCGGATTGATATAAGTACAGTCAATGTTCCAGGAGACAGTAAAACGAAATTTAAACTCTTATTTAGAAGTATCTTTTTTCTGTCTTTTATAATATTAATAATACTTTAATTGACATTCATAATACGAGATTACCTTTTGTTTTTATTCGACATCTTTTTCCTCATCGTATTTTATCTTTGTTTTTTTTTTCATCTTTTGTAGGGTTTTTTTGACATGACTTATTGTAGATTTACCGCAAATGGCATTTGGCACTTGGCCGGACAAATGGGGAGCGCTGACGGTTCTCACAGGTATAGTGTACGTAGGGACTTGCGTCACAGAATACATACTAAATAGTTATTTTCTACGTCTTGAGTCTCTACCACAGAACTCTAGCATATAAGCTTGAGAGGGGATATGTCAGAAATCAAGTGTTATAATCAAATTTTATGCTAGTTGACAGGATGCCCCCTGCAAGTAAACATGGGGGCTGGAAGTACCTACATCAATTTATATTGATGAAAATGTAAACGAGCAATGACAAATTTCGTCATTCATTTTTATTGGCTAACCTAGCAAGATCTTTATCATAGTAGGTATACTTTATCATACTTTTTTATAGAATTCATTGATGAATAACTGTTTTATTTGAAATCTTCTTCTTCTATCGTGTGGGTTGTGAGGTGAATTACCAACTTCATCAACTCTGGTGTAAGGGTTACTATTGAGCCGCCAAAAGCCCCTGACATGACTCATATAACGACTACGTACTTACATCAGTATACGTACTTATATCAGCCTGTAATGTCCTCACCAAACTAGGAACCACAAAGTAATTTTTGTGATATGTCCCCACCGGGAATCGAACCCAGGACCTCCGGATCGTGAGCTCAACGCGCAACCACTGGACCACGGAGGCCGTTTTGAAATGAATAAATAAATAAATAAAATACATTTTCTTGTGAATTCTATAACGTAAGGTACCATATAGGTAACACTTTTTACCCTTTGTTCCCACTAGTTCGATTCATTAGTTCGATCGTCGGACTAGTGAGAATTTTTTTTCTCATTAGTTCGACCGTCGAACTAGTGAGCATTTCTTTTCTCATTTGTTCGACCGTCGAACCAATTTAAATTTAAAAATAGTTCTACCACATTTCAATTCCTTCTGCAGTTAAATATGTAGGTGTTCCAAATAAATAAATGTTTATAATGTATAATGCACATACCTAGGCGATGTAGGTATAGATGCATTTAAGGAAATGTGCAGTAGACAACTTCCGGGTGATATGACGATGATTTGTGTAATCTATATGTATTGTTTATTTACTTTGTTAGGAAGCCAGCTTATAATTTATAAGTTTTTTTAAATATGTATTCGATCTAAGACAGCCTCCGTGGTCTAGTGGTTAGAGCATTGGTCTCTCGATCCGGAGGTCCTGGGTTCGATTCCCGGGTGGGAAACAGTTTTTTAAAAACTACTTTGTGAGACTTTCCCGGTTTGGTTAGGACATTGCGGGCCACCAGATTGTCCGAAAAATAAGACGATTCCGTGCTTCGGAAGGCACGTTAAGCCGATGGTCCCGGTTACTATCTATGGAGGTAGTCGTTACGAGCCACGTCAGAGGCCTTTGGCGGCTCTATAACTCTGACACCAGGGTCTGTAAGATTGGTCATCAATCTTACAACCCACACGATAAGAAAGAAGATCTAAGATATCCTATAGATGTACACGAATATATATTTTATAACGAACCAAGCGTTTTTAATTTTATTACGAAATTAGTAAAACATTGAAATGTGGTAGAACTATTTTTAAATTTAAATTGGTTCGACGGTCGAACAAATGAGAAAAGAAATGCTCACTAGTTCGACGGTCGAACTAATGAGAAAAAAAATTCTCACTAGTCCGACGATCGAACTAATGAATCGAACTAGTGGGAACAAAGGCTTTTTACGAATAACCTTTAGGAATTGGTTTATTACTCAACTGCGGTTCGCTCGAGCAAAAAAAAAGGACAAAAGGGCTAATAGGAAAGAGGAGGAATGAATTCTGTTTGTGTTTCCTTTAAAAATATTGATCTGAAAATAATGAAATTTGTCTGTTCAAAATCAACAAATATTTCGTACCATTTTTCCACGAAATAACTGAAACATAGTTTCCAATCATAGTCCTATCTACCGTAACACCCAAAAAGACCAGCTCATTGTGCGACAGTCAGATCATGTCATATCTATTTTTGGACTTATTGCTAGTTCTGGTAATACCACGACGGCTGGAGTTCCGTGCGATTTAACTTTAGGGTATTCGTCCTATTGCTGACGAGTAGCGTCTGGCCAGCGCAGCACTGTCGGATCGGATTTACGGACCCGACAATTGGTAGGTATACCCTTGAGATATTTATCGACTTCAGCTACTTTCACAGCATAATGTCTTACGGCAGCTAAGCTAGGAACTAGTAGACTGAATTTGTTCCTCAAAAAATTGCGTGAGTAAGTATATACCCACTACGTGTAGACACGTGAACATTTATATTCATATACCACGTTACAAATAAAAAATAAACCCGGGATGAACGTGGGTTTAAGTATTTGACAGCCAAGCAAAGTTCAGTCGAATTGTATGATAATTGGATTTAATTTTGCTTGGCTGTCAAATACTTAAGCCCACGTTCATCCCTGGTTTATTTTTTAAGGTGGATAATGTGCTTTTTAACCGCGGAACAGAAGAAAGATGTTGGAAGGGACAAGTGAATGTGAAACGCGCGCCATACAATTACGAGCAAATAGTTCATACTTCAACTTTGCACTCCACTCGTCCGCAAACTTTACGACACACGGAGCTCCAGGAAAATTAAAGGTCGTCTTGTGTAACCTGCAGGACAATCAAATATCGACTATCGTGCAAGGAGATCTCTCCTTGTCACAGGAAAGCTAAAAACCTTAGTATGATCGGCTATTTATCAAAAAATACTTTTATATCCAGTATCCTACGAAGATGTACCTAATGATAAAATTGCCGGTAAAGTGGTTATTCAATTTGAGAAGCAGTAGAGCTATTGTAGTTATCTGTTTGCAGGAGTAGTAGTAAAAGAGAGTGAGGCAACAGCGGTTCTCATACTTTTTTATTTCTTTCTTCTATTCTGTAATTTTAACTATCATACACAATAAGATATTATTATTAAAATTCATGATAGCCCAGTTCAGAGAACGCGTGACTTACATCGTAGATTCACGGGTTCGAATCCCGGCTCAAGTTCTGAACCGCTGAATTTGATTTTATAAGTTTGAATTCTATTATTTGCCCCGGTTAAATAATGCCGGCAATACGTAGGCTCGCTCCCTAATTCCATGGGACTTAAATATAGCTGCAAGACACTTCTTGTATCATTACACCCACTGGTGTAATGATACACCTCTGCCTTCCCCATTGGAATACAGGCGTGATGCTTTGTTATGTTTAGTATATTATATATAAGACACAATATAAAGGCTCATAAAACAGACAGTTCAGGTTATTTGTAATTCAAATTCAAAAATATCTTTATTCAGTAGGTAACATAGTTACACTTTGAATCGTCAATTTTTACATAACGAACGTCTCATCCGCCTAAAACTACTGCATGATGATTTCTACTGTAGTAGAAATCTCTTCCAGCACATATTTTCTTAGGGCCTAGGGCGCCCCGGACGTAAAGGAGCTATAAATATAGAGCCACTCAGAGAGGCTTCAAAGTAAATGTGTTGGTGTTCGGTATAAATCGATTTTCTATCGCCTACTTCAGAACGTTGAATTTGAGTTTCTGTCATAGTAGGTATCTCGATGATTTTACGTTTTTTTTTTTACTTTTTTAAGTCATACGGGATAAAAAAAACCTTATTTTTACCGTGGTGCGAGTGAGACGCAACCCGCGCGCTTTCCCACTTGCTCTTTATCAGCTTTCGACCTTTTAAGACTAAACAAAACTCAAGGGGGTAAGGCCGCCCGAAACGTATTGGTGCGGAAAGAGTTTATACACTTTTTATAATATGCTGTTTTTTTTCTATTATACATTGATGTATAATATTATGTTACTTGTTCTATACGTTATATTATTCTTTATTCTATAATTTTAGGTAAGTTTATTGTTTTGGAACTCTACATACTAAAGTCCCGGGTATTAGCACCATGTTAATAGCACTTCCGGTAACTTGCATTTGAGCAGTGTGGAGGAATATGCTCCATACTTCCTCCGGTTGATTTAGGGAGGACACGTATATATAGGCAATTTTTCTTATGTTTTAAGTCTTTACACCCAAATTTGTGACCTATGCTTTTAAAATAAACATTCGTGCTTTACCGACAAAACTGTATTTAGGTACCTAATAATCTTGTTTTTCAGAGCGTCATAATCGTACATATACAGACATCATGCATTCCTTTTTTAACGTGACTTATTGGTTTGCCTCTGATTGCATTAACTACTTGGCCGGACAAATGAGGAGCTCTGAGGGCTCTCACCCCATTGCCGCTCTTCGCCGCACTGACTATTTGTATAGAATATTATCTTAGTCGCTAACTAAAATAAAAGTAAAGTTATGAGAACAATCCTAGAAAGTGTGGATGGATTGTGTTATATGTGCGTGATAGGACTGACAGAAATGAATGGAAGAGGAATACATGTTGGGCCGACCACACCTAGAGTGGGATAAGGGTATCCTTCTACCCTAGTTAGCAACTGAGATCATCATCCATCCTTAATTGCCGGCTAGTCACTTTGCACAGAATATTTTAGTTGCCGGCTGGTCACTTTGTACAGAATATCTTAGTTGCTAGCTAGTCGCTTTGTATAGAATATCTTAGTCGTTGGCTAGTCGCTTTGTATAGAATATCTTAGTCGCTGGCTAGTCGCTTTGTATAGAATATCTTAGTTGCTGGCTAGTCACTTTGTACAGAATATCTTAGTTGCTAGCTAGTCGCTTTGCACAGAATATCTTAGTTGCTAGATAGTTGCTTTGCATAGAATATCTAAGTTGCTAGCTAGTCGTTTTGTATAGAATATTTTAGTTGGTAGCTAGTCGCTTTGTATAGAATACCTTAGTTGCTTGCTACTCAATTTGCATAGAATATCTCAGTTGCCAGCTAGACGATTTATATAAAATATCTTAGTTGCTAGTTAGTCGATTTGTACAGAATTTCTTAGTTGCTAGATAGTTGCTTTGCATAGAATATCTAAGTTGCTAACTAGTCGCTTTGTATAGAATATTTTAGTTGGTAGCTAGTCGCTTTGACGCCAGCAATGGGACGACTGTCTACAATGAAGTTGTCGGCTTCAGACCGCATAACATTGTATTTTGTTCTCAAATTAGTTCGAGCTTATGATTCCAAACGGCTGTCGGACATGACTGTATTTTAATGGGTTCTCAAAATCTATTGCGTTTATGATTTCTTGGACTCATACCGCACAACTGGTTTTTTTGGATTCCGCAACCATTCTCCTACGACTGATTCGCCATTGAACTGTTTCTCGACAGGACGACAGTTATTGGACTCTCATTGGAATCCCTCAGAGGCCCAGTCAAGTCAAATCTTCAGGTTAGGTAAGCGGACCATGTGAAAAACGGGATAACGCTAGGGAGATGATGAAATATAATATTATATACTTACAGATATTACTGTAATTTTACTTCAGACTAACTTTTTTTATTTTTCGTTTTTAAACAATTCACGGCACGGTTTTTTGTTGGCACGTTCAATTCATTTATTACCGATTGATAAGCGTTATTTGGGTACTGGCAGAATATCAGTGTTGGTGAGAGTGGGTACTCGTACCATACTCTTAGCAACAATATGATGAGTCAGTCCCATTTCCCTGGGCAGTGTTAGCTACTAGTCACAAATTGTTAATCTTAATTTATGTAAATGCTTTTGTAACCTTCACTGTTTTGGGAATAAAGTTATTCTATTCTATCCTATTCTAACTAACCCAACACCGAATCTAACATGCACATATGCAAACTTCATACATGCTAGGTAGGTTATGAATTCTCCTCGCTGTGCACGAGTGACTCCAGTCAATAGGCATGGTCGGTCGGTTTGTATTAAGTTTGCACTGCATCCTCACACCATTGAACAAAATATACATGACACAGAAATTCAAATGTGGAGTCATAGCTCAGTGTTTTAGACGCACACCTACATAAACTGAAGCCCGTAATCCGTAATGATTTGAGCAGACCCACGAGCAATCAAGGGGGTTAAAATGGCCACATAGAAGCAATTCATCTAAGAAAGCAATATTGCAATTTGATATTTGTGCATATAAAAGTAAGTGCGCAATGCAAACAAAATGTCAAATTGCAATATTGCTTTCTTAGATGAATTGCTTCGATGTGGCCATTTTAACCCCCCAGAAGTCAATTTGCAATCACTTGAAATGCAAATATAGGTAATTATCAAGTTAAAACTGTACAACTCCATCTACTTATATTGTTTTTTGGTGAACGTACCCTGGAAAGTCTCTCATTGGGATGTGGTCGTGAGTTTATGTTATGTGCTGTTGTTATATATGGTGACGACAGTAAACTGTGCTCGATGTGTTTACAATGGTGCCTTGCACCGCCGGCACACCCCGGACACTTTTCTTTTTTAATTTATTAGGTTTACCAACAGTTACAACATTATTACTACACTTATACAACAAACATAGGTGTTATTCTAAATGCGTAACCAATTATAGGTAAACACAGCTAACAATTTTTATAAACTTAACAAGCTAAAAATAACGCTTGGGTGTGTGTGTGTGTGTGTGTGTGTGTGTGTGTTTGAGTGTGTATACGTGTTTACGTGTGCTACATTAAGAATAAATATGTATATAGTATATAAATATAGATACATACGATATAATATACATAAATAACAGCCACCTTAAATTGAGAACCCTGTTGACCCTGCCTTTAATTATTGTAATATTTGCGACTTTAGCCCTAATTTACTGACAGAAAATAAGTCGATATCTTTGAACTGATTGTTGTTCATACAAACAACCTCGTTATACACAGACACCACACATTGACATTATCGTACACGCGCATCTGTGTGTGTGACGTCTGACGCCATACGATTCAAGTCTAAACTATGTTCGAAGGGGGGTGAGGTAAAATTATCCCAGACGCTCTGGTGGGGAGCAGAGAGTTACCGTTCTATACGTAGTTTTATTCCTTATTCTATATCGCCGGTGCTAAGGCGGCAGCCTTGTAGGTTTATGTTTACCACGTTGTTGCATCCCGAGCAGACACACACTTCGTTTTATTTCAGACTAGCTTTTGCCCGCGACTTCGTCCGCGTGGCGTGTTATATAAGAGAGAGATCTTTGTGTGTGTGGGAGTGCATATCAAATTTCAAGCATCTAACTTATGCAGTTTAGATTTTTTCATACAATTTTTTTCCCAATAACTCCCATTTTTCAAAATACAGCCAAAAATAAACTTTATATTTACTAAGGTATGCATGCATGCTAGATTGAATCAATTGATTGAATTGATTTTTTTTTAATTGATTGTTCATTGAGTTTTAATTTTAATACACACTTCCTCTCTTCCCTTCAACGTTGCTGTGCCCTACAGGGTCCATGTTTTAGTTCCTATGCCTATGTAACACCCCATTGTACTACATGGAATGCAATAAATAATTGAATTGAATTGAAAACATCTATCTTACGCGGTTTCGATTTTTTCATACAAATGTTTTTTTCCCGCTAACTCCCGTTTCCGTGGGAATTTTGCAATATCCTGTTGCAACTAAGGTTTAAGTTAACTAAGGTACCTGCATGCCAAATTTCAAGCGTCTAACTTAAGCGGTTTAGATTTTTCATACAAAAGGATTTTCCCGCTAATTTCCGTTCCCGTGGGAATTCCGGGAATTCCTTTCTTAGTGCACCTCTACGGTACCTAAGCTATGTCCCTTCCAAATTTCAAATGCCTACATTTAGCCGTTCAGGCTATGCGTTGATATGTCAGTCACTGAGTCCAGTTCACTGAGTGCGTCTAACTTAAGCGGTTTAGATTTTTCATACAAAAGGATTTTCCCGCTAATTTCCGTTCCCGTGGGAATTTCGGGAATTCCTTTCTTAGTACACCTCTACGGTGTCTAAGGTACCTGCGTGCCAAATTTTAAACATCTTACTTAAATGGTTTAGATTTTTCATACAAAAGGATTTTCCCGTTAATTCCCGTTCCCGTGGGAATTTCGGGAATTCCTTTCTTAGTGCACCTCCACGGTACCTAAGGTACCTGCATGACAAATTTCAAACGTCTAACTTGAATGGTTTAGATTTTTCATACAAAAGGATTTTCCCGCTAATTCCCGTTCTCGTGAGAATTTCGGAAATTCCTTTCTTAGTGCACCTCCACGGTACCTAAGGTATCTGCATGCTAAATTTCAAATGTCTAACTTGAGTGGTTTAGATTTTTCATACAAAAGGTATTTCCCGCTAATTCCCGTTCCCGTGAGAATTTTGGGAATTCCTTTCTTAGTGCACCTCTACGGTACCTATGGTACCTGTATGCCAAATTTCAAACGTCTAACTTGAGTGGTTTAGATTTTTCATACAAAAGGATTTTCCCGCTAATTCCCGTTCCCGTGGGAATTTCGGGAATTCCTTTCTTAGTACACCTCTACGGTATCTAAGGTACCTGCATGACAAATTTCAAACATCTAACTTGAATGGTTTAGATTTTTCATACAAAAATATTTTCCCGCTAATTCCCGTTCCCGTAGGAATTTCGGGAATTCCTTTCTTAGTGCACCTCTACGGTATCTAAGGTACCTTCATGCCAAATTTCAAACGTCTAACTTGAGTGGTTTAGGTTTTTCATACAAAAGGATTTCCCTTCACTACTCTGCTCCTATTGATTGTAGCGTGATGAAAAGTATACTATGACCTGTCCAGGAGTGTGAAGAATAATTGTACCAAGTTTCATTAAAATCCGTCCAGTAGTTTTTGTTTCTATAAGGAACATACAGACAGACAGACAGACAGACAGACAGACAGACAAAAATTTTACTGATTGCATTTTTGGCATCAGTATCGATCACTTATCACCCCCTGATAGTTATTTTGAAAAAATATATAATGTACAGAATTGACCTCTCTACAGATTTATTATAAGTATAGATTAGCAGCTCTAAAAGCGCTTTCTTGCACTTACTGTAAGTGAAGGAACGAAGAATTTTAGAGTTGACAAATTAAATTACTTATAACTTAATACCTATTTATACTTATGCCTAATCAAATACAAAAATACTTTATTGCACCAAAATAAAAGAAACTAGTTACAAAAGACTTTTAACTAGGTACATGTCAAATGGCGGCTGTATCGCTTAAATAGGTAATTTGTATAAATTAAAAGATTGAAAGTTGAAGTTTGTAGATCAATAAGGATGCCTCGTCCCGTATTCAGTCGATTGTATGTGCCTTTATTTATCCAACCTTGCACTCTTTTAATTTTAATTAATTTGGCCTTTATGACATTGAATTCATGATTATATCATAGATAATTGATATAACGTGGTATCCAGGATCTCTGCTCGGTTAAATGGGACTTAAAGTTTTAAACATAGCTGGCGAGTGGGTGTATATCGTGTATACAGAGTGTTAGTGACATCGTAACGAATACTGAGAGGAATGATTCAGACCATGACTCTGAGTTAATATCAAGTGGAATTTTCCGACGCAAAATTCATTATTTTTAGTTTTTTTTTATATTTTCAATTCTATATTTTGTAATGGAAAATTCCACTTGATATTAAACCAGAATAATAAGCTGAGCCCTCAAAGTTTTCGTTACGATGTCACTAACACCCTGTATACTGTATCTCTGACCAGAGATACCAGGCGTGATTCTGGTGTAACCAAACTTTGATCTAACGGAAAACTTAATGACAAATATATAAGTACTTAATCTCTTTCAATTTTACTCCAGCCATTGAGATCTCCGAAAAACATCCAAAATAAGCGTCACTACACACCCAAACAAAAACTGGGACATAACGAAACCGGTGATGTCCAACTTTTTACTTAGTATAGCCGGGATGAGTCGCAACTTCCTAATGCTGACGTAATTCCAACCCGAGATACCACTTCCGGTTTTTTAAACTCCACACAAACGCGGATGGAACTCGCCAACATAATGGACGCAACGAACCGTGGATACAACTAGCCGGCATTCGTCTAGTTTTTATATGAGCTATAAGTAATATAATTATGTTGCTATGGTAATGTTTTAAAAGGTTTGAATTTTATTTCTAGGTGTGAGGCGGAAATAAAAACTTAGTGTACAGTCATGAGCAATATCATGTACCCAATTTAGAACCTTGTTTTTTAAAATTCTAGATTACTTAAGTGAATTAAATTCATCTTTTTTGGGGTTATGTATTCGTTTTTACAATAAAATACCAAATAATATTTTAAATTTGTCAGAAAATAAATTTAAAGCTCACGTGAAGCTTACTTTATGTAAAAAAGCTTATTATAAGATTAATGATTACCTAAATGATAAAAATGTCTGGTATTGAATGTGTTCGTCTAGTTATTAAATAACTTGTAATGTATACCTACATTGATTTAAAAGATGCGTCGAGCGGCCGTTCCGAACGGTCGTTTGTTCAGAGGTCCTGCGCTGCGTCCCGCAGCCCCCCGCGCTGCGCCCCGCAGCCCCCCGCCGCGCGCCCCGCGCCCCGTGCCGCCATTGTCTGCCGGCTACCTGCTGGCGTGACCCTGCCGCCATTCATTGAGTCAACAATAGTTCTTCTCAGAACTTGCTGGCTTATCTAAATTTCAAGGATAAAATAACGACTGTTATTTTACAGTTGCATCGATTTTAACTAAAACCACAGTTTCGTGGTCCTCAGTGGATACCTTGCGGTGTTAACTAAGCTGAGTGGGACGTGGCCCTGGGGCGTCCGCTTGCCTCACTTTGAGGCAGGCATATTACCCGGACGGGGCTAGAACCACCGGCCTTGGGGTCTACCCTAGTCGACCCTAGCTGTCACCCGGGGTAGAGTGACCAATCTCTACCCCTTATTCTTTTCTCTTCGTGTTTCGGGGTGTAAAAACCCTCCGCACTTAGAGCATAGGAACCCTCTTGCACAATAAGATCGGCAAAGGGATACCAGCTTAGGGCACACCATAAGCACACATCCTCTTTGTTAACCCCAACCAAAGAGGCAAAACTCACTCTCACACACCCTCGAGCAATCCCACTCGAGTTGCGAAAGTTAGTGAGCGATCGCCTCAGAGTTTCTTGTGCCGCTTATTCTCTGAGGAACGCTTTTGCGAAGCGGTGGTAATTATTCTATAGCAGATTGGCCGTCCCGTAAAAATGGCCGACAGCGCCGAGCTGAAGGCCATACTCGGTGACATCATTTTGACGCATATCGCAGCGGATAGCGCGAACTACGCTAAGTTATGCAGATTAATACCGCAAGTTGCAGCGGTAAACTTGCCTTCCGCGCCCCGCGTTGGTAGTCCTCGTGCCGACCGCGCGTCGTCACCCTGTCTCCCCGCAACCTCCGGCCCAGCCGCGTCCCTCACGTCGTATCCCGGCCCCGCCCGGCCTACCGCGTCTGCCCGCCCCGCCGCGTCTCTTGCTTCGTCTCAGTCGCGCGCGTCATCCCCTTCCCCTGCTTCCCTCCTCGCCGGTGACGATGAGGAATCGTGCAATGTCCTTATGGACGTTGCCGAGTCCGATTCGTCGTCGGAGTGTGTGGAGTCGTCTTCTTCGGAGGACATATTCACGCTCGTGGAGGGCCGTAAGGGAAAACGAGCCCGCCGTCACCGCGAATCTGAGCCTGCTAAGGTTCAGAAGACATCCTCGGGAACGTCGATTCCCTCTTCCATCACCGAGGCCCCTAAGGCCCTTTCCAGCCCTTCTAAGGCTGTCAATAGTAAAAGTGCTACCAGCGGCACTGAAGTACCAAAAGGTCCTACCCCTCCGCCCTTGTATATGAGGGAAAAAAATAGGTGGAACGAAGTCTCCCTTCGGGCGAAAGAGGAAAACATCGTCATCACCAGCGCCCGCACGACTCAAGATGGGATCAAAATCCAAGTCCCGTCATCTTCTGAGCATAGAAAGCTCACTACAATTCTGAAAGGTAGAGGAATACAATTCCATACCTACGCCCTCCCGGAGGAACGTATCCTCCGTATCATAATAAAGGGAATCCCTAAGGAGTGGGAAACCACTCTTGTTAAGGAGGACCTTGTTAACAACGGTTTTCCGGTACTCGAGGTGCACCGTATGCATCGCGGTCGTGGCCAGGTCCCGTACGACATGGTCACGGTCATATTAGAAAGGACGGATGAGGGCAAGAAGATCTTCAACCTGAAGACTTGTTGCGGTCTATCTGGCCTCAAAGTCGAAACTCCCCATAAGGGAGGCCCCCCAACACAATGTCATAGATGCCAACTTTACGGACATTCTAGTAGGCATTGCCATGCTAAGCCTAGGTGCGTAAAGTGCCTAGGTGATCACGCTACCTCGGATTGCCTTAGAGGCAAAAACGAGGTGGAACCCCCTAGCTGTGTGCTGTGTGGTCAGCAAGGTCATCCTGCGAACTATCGCGGATGCACCAAGGCTCCACGCACCCACCACAAGGTAGCCCACCGAAGGGCAGCCCGCGCTGCAGCTTCCCAACCCGGTCCCACTAAGGCCCATATGGCCCCTTCCTCGCACTCTACTCGCGATTTCCCGGCTCTGCCACTCACGCAGACCAAACTCGCGCCGCAGCGTCCATCCGCATGGATTCGTCCCCCGGCAATCGTCCGACCCACAAATCCTCCCCGCGCCCAACCTAGTAGCAACTTAGGTATTCCTGCAGCCACTCTTGCGCCTCATTCGGTTCCTACGATGGCCCCTCAGGCCTCTGCGTTTCCTGTCAACGAGTTTAGGGAATTTAGTATTCTCTTTAAGTCGGTCCTTAGTCGACTCGACAGTTTAGTAGACTCCCTGTCCCAATTTAAAGCCTAATAATGGATTGTACGAATAAAAGTAGAGTCAAACCGCGTTCCCTTACAATAGGTTTTTTCAATGCTGATGGCATCTTAGGTCAACGTGCAGAGATTCACGAGTTTGTAAAACATCATCAGGTAGATATTTTATTAGTGCAGGAATCTTTCCTCAAACCCTCTAATCGCGACCCCAAGATGGCGAATTATAATTTAGTGCGAAACGACAGGATCTTTGCGCCCAAAGGGGGCACTCTCATTTATTATAGTAAGTCACTTCACTGTATACCCATAGACCCGCCTGCCCTCACTGACATTGAGGCTTCGATCTGTCGAGTAGGCATGACAGGACATCAGCCAATCACACTAGTGTCGGCTTATCTATCTCCTAATAACTCTAAGAGGTTACTTAGAAGTGACCTCGAAGCCCTCTTTAATCTCAGTAATTCAGTCATAGTTGCAGGCGATCTTAACGCTAAACATCTTTCTTGGAGTTGCTTAACAACAAACACAAGAGGCAGGGTATTAGAAACTCTAGCCGAGCCCCTCTATTATGATATAATAACACCATTGCAGCCCACTAGATATCCCCCTGACTTGAACCACAGACCAGAAATACTCGACTTGGCGCTCCTAAAGAACATAAACTTACGTTTATGTTCTATAGAAGTACTACACGAGTTACAATCCGACCACCGACCTGTTATATTAAAACTAGGCTCCCGTTTAGACGCCCCTGATAATCCAGCACCCCCTAAGACAGTGCTGGACTGGGAGAAGGTGGCCGAAGGCCTCCAGACTTCCAGTTCAGTATACTTAGATAGTATCCCAGTAGAAATAACCTCCTTAGAGGAGGCCTCGACAGCTATTAACTCCCTCACGGATCACGTGAGGTCGGTTTTGAACGAAAGTTCAAAACAGGTTCCGGAGATGGAAGACCATCGCTGGAAACTGCCTACCGACATCCGTGATCTGCTAACGGAGAAAAACGCAGCCACCCGCGCATATGATTCCAATCGCAACGAGGAATGTCGCCGTCATTTGCGTCTCTTGCAGCATACTGTAAGAAAACGTATAAATGACATGCGACAGAATCGGTGGGATAATCTTTTGAGCGGCATTGAGCCCCACCACCAGGCCATCTGGCAGCTGTCTAGGTCTCTTCAAAAGGATACGGTTGTTCCTACTCCCCCTCTCAATAGGCCTAACCAACCCCCCGCTTTCGACGATGACGAAAAAGCCGAATGCCTTGCCGACAGTCTCGAAGCCCAATGCTCGCCCAGCACTCTCCCTATCGATCGTAGGTACCTCTCGACGGTGAACTGTGAAGTTCAGCGTAGGGCTTCTGTACCTCCCACCGATCCTCCTCTTCCACAGGTAACTGAGGAAGAGGTACTAGGTATTATCAAAAGATTTCATACCCGAAAAGCCCCTGGCTCAGACGGTATCACGAATCGTGTCCTTAAAAACTTCGGTGCTCCCCTCATCTGCTTACTAACGGCAATATTCAACGTCGCCTTGAGCAACTGCGTCTTTCCACAGCAGTGGAAAGAAGCAATTGTAATTGGTATACCAAAGCCTGGGAAACCTAAAAACGAACCTTCGAGTTACCGCCCCATAAGTCTCCTCAATTCCATGGGGAAGGTTTATGAGCGGCTCATATTTGCTAGATTACGGGACTACGCCGAATCCAATAGTCTTATTCCACCAGAGCAGTTTGGTTTTAGAACCAAACACTCCTGCGTTCAACAAGTGCACCGTATTGTTGAACATATATCTAGTAAATTAAACTTAAAAAAAACCTGTCGCTACGGGAGCGCTCTTCTTCGATGTGGCGAAAGCGTTCGACAAAGTCTGGCACAACGGCTTGATCTACAAGCTTTATTCACTGGGAGTGCCAGACCGTCTCGTGCACATCATACGAGACTTCCTCTCAAATCGAACCTTTCGCTACCGCGTGGAGGGGACGCTCTCGTCACCGCACCCGATACATGCCGGAGTCCCACAAGGCTCCGTCCTCTCCCCTTTACTATTTTCATTATATACTAGTGACATTCCCAAATCCCCTAATACCGAATTAGCTTTATTTGCGGATGATACAGCCATCTATTCTTCGTGTCGTGGTCGAGTTATGATGACCGGAATCCTCCAACGCGCGGCCAATGCCTTGGGCAAGTGGTTTCGCAAATGGAGAATCGAGGTAAACCCGGAGAAAAGTGCAGCGGTGTACTTTTCAAAGGGCTATTATAACACGCCACGGTCACGCCGTCAACTTAAAGTCATCACGATGTTTGGCAAGCCGATCCCTTGGGAGGAGCAAGTCAAATATCTCGGCGTAGTCTTAGATAGACGTCTTACTTTCAAGGCCCATATCAAACGTGTGCGCGATCGCGCCGCGTTTGTAATGGGCCGTCTTCACTGTCTCCTTAACAAGCGAAGTAAATTGTCCCTTAGGAATAAGGTGAAAATCTACACGACTTGCATCCGTCCGATCATGACCTATGCAGGGGTAGTTTTCGCTCACGCGAGTCCCTCTCAAATTCACCGTCTACAGGTAATACAAAATCGTTTCATGCGGAAAGCCACGGGAGCTCCGTGGTTCCTTCGCAATGAAAATCTGCACATTGACCTAGGTCTGCCAACCATTGCCCAATGGCTCAAATTAGCTTCCAAACGTTTTTTCGATTCTGCTCCGCACCACCCAAATCCCCTGGTAGTTGCGGCTTCCGAGTACATTCCGCTTAGGGACGGTACTGAAAAGTATCGGCGTCCGAAGGACGTAATATACGATCCCGACGACCCGATCACTCTAGCCATAGAGGCAGCCAATCAGCTCGCGACACCAAACACTTCAGGTCCCCGATACCGACCCCGCCGGCGTGGTCGACGATTTCCCTCATTCAGCGCTTATCGCTATCGACCCACTAGGGTCGATTAATTCTTTCAAATATTTTTCCTCTCAGACGACGCCCTGAGCCGAGGTTCGCGCCCAACTGGGCACCCTCAGGCCTGTTGTCTTAAACGTTGTACCGGGTGAGAGCCTTCAGCGCTCCCCATTTGTCCGGCCAAGTAGTTAATGCCATCTGCGGCAAATCTACAATAAGTCACGTCAAAAAAAAAAAAAAAAAAAAAAAAAAATTTAAAAGATGTGTTGCTGTTGCAGTTTCTTGTCATTTCTTCTCCTCAGCCATAACACCTTGCGAAATGACGTAAATTCAAAAATGTTACATTGACCTTCAACAAGTTTATCCATGATAATTACGTTGAATAAATGATTCTGATTTCTGTCGCACTGTCATATTTGACATTTCATGAGACTTACGGTTCAATTTGTCAAAAAAGTTAATGTGACATGGTTTCAAAGTGTATACATATTAGTGCTCGCGACCGTACTCATCACTATATCCTTTTTTTTTCGAGGGGAAATGCCTATCGCATATCGTACCGCCGCGGGGGCAGCACCTCCTAAAACTGAAACTGAGGCTCGGACCGACTAAAACCCCCCCGGCGTCCATGTCACCGCCGTTATGCCAAGCCAAGTGGGGACACTTTCGCATTCTTCCGCGGCTTGGCGACGATTGCCCATAGCACCATCTTGTGGGGGGGGCAAATGCCCCGACACTCACCATCATATCCTAGTTTAACGTATGATGTTTTTGAGAAAGCTCGATGAGGTGTGGGTACTTAGTTCATCTCGCGATGAACATAGCTCTGAATGCCCCATTGCGGTATAGTTGTGAGCTTATGTGATGTTATGTTGTTTTTGTAATTATCTGTGTATATAAAACCCGTCCAGTGTTAGTCCTGATGGATTCTTCTTTTCGCTTTGAATACTTACATTGTTTACTGACGACTAACCTGTGGGTCTACCCACCCTGTTAGGGCTACCTGACATGACTTTTTGTAATAATATATGTAGATATGTATCTAACATACCTACAACTCTGGGCGAAAACCTAACTTCCATCACTAAAGTACACCCCGAACACTTCATACAAAAAAACCTCGTTTTACACAGACACTACGTATTAACGTTATCGTCCACGCGCATTTGTAAAGTAATACCAAGGGGGTGAGGTAAACATAGCTTAGCCGTTGGTGGGGAGCGGAGAGGTGCCATTCTATACGTAGTATTATTCCTTATTCTATGACTAAAGCCTCAAAAAGGAAACTGACAGCATTTGTTGAGTAAATAGTAGCTGTATGTAACCGTATTAAGTTAATCCCCACCTAATCCCTTCTTTACACACTTACTGCGGGTGGGCTCGACACACCCTAATATAACTAACTGCACTCATATTTACTACTTGTAAATATGTACTTTTCTCTTCTTTGTCTATCAAATACTACGGTAAACATAACTATGTAAGTTGCTACCGAAAAAAGGAAGCTAGATCAAAAAGTACCAAATAAATTCTAAAACTATTTTTTTCGAATAAGGAAAATACGAGTATAATTAATTTTGAGATCAAATCAAAATCAAATCATTTATGACATGACACTTACACTTACTAGAAGAAGATTTTGCCTGACCTTAAGTATTTTTATACTAAACCTTACTATTAAAGAGTTTCAACAACGGGAACATTCCCATTTTGGGAACATTTCCGGGAACGACACATCACTGGTACCTACGCTACAATGTCAAAGAAAAAAACACATCTAGCTAAATGCGATACTGATAACAACAATAGGCATTCTTTCTAGGTATCGAATACGTTATATGACACTCGTTTATGATAAAGTCAACATAATAGGCATTGTACTTAGAAGTAACGTTGTTGTCAGTGATGTGTCCGGACCCTGGAATGTTCCCAAAGTGGGAATGAAACTCGCTAAAGTAAGGACACTGGCTGCCTTTCTTTTTTAAATTATTATTTCTTGTAGTCTGATGCTATCTGCCTAATGGCATAGAAAAAGGTTTTTTTTTTAAAAGAACGCCTAGGGCCCTGTGCCGAGATTTCTTGCAGCTTCTTTTCCCCGGCTATACAGGTTGTGAGAAGCTGCAGTCGTTTTAGGCGGATGAGATGTTCGTTATGTAAAAATTGACGATTCAAAGTGTAACTATGTTACCTACTGAATAAAGATATATTATATTTCAATTTGAATAATAAGTACTACGTATAGAACGGCAACTCCTTGCTCCCCACCAGCGTCTGAGCTAGGTTTACCTCACCCCCCTTCGAATATAGTTTAGACTCGATTCGTATGACGTCAGACGTGACACACAGACGCGCGTGTACGATAATGTCAATCTGTGTGTAAAACGAGGTTTTGTATGAAGTGTCCGGGGTATGCTAAAGGCTAGGTATTGCGCCTTTTTACTTCCGGGAACGTTCCCAAAATGGGAATATTCCCGGAAACGACACATTGGTTGTCGTTGTGCTGTTATCTTTATAGTATTGGACATTTTGAAGTTATTTTAATTGAATATCATTTTAAAGACATAATTGATAACGCTCTTTAATAAACCATTAAGGTAGGTCAGTGTCAACGTGCACAACTCGGTTTAACAATAAATACCTACTTCAGATGTTCCCAAAGTGTGCGCCGCGGCGCCCTGGTGCGCCGTAGAAAGAAAAGAGGGGCGCCGTAAGTTCTACCATTATTCGAAACCACAAATATTCGCGGGTACTTGAGCGCTCGCATCGGTAAATAATATAGCGCGGTGTCACTCTGTTTCGACCGTGATTTTAAAATTACAACGAGAGTAGGTACTTATCATCGTCGCGCGCGTTTTCCTATCTCCCTCGAAAAAACCTAACCTAACAACTTAGCTAGGGCAGGGCGCCGTTACAAAATACTAAACTTAACTGCGCCGCAGGTTGAAAAAGATTGGGAACCCCTGGTCTTACCTACATACCTACCTACTGATATTACAAATGGGAAAGTAACTTTGTCTGTTCGTATTTAATCACCTTTTAACATAGAGCAACACATGCCTTGTCATGCTAAACCAATTTGGACGAAATCGACACGTAAATACGTAATACATACCTACATAGCGGTTAAACACATAACCCCTTCTTTTCGCGACAGTCGGGTAAAAAGCCAACGACCGACATAGGACACTTTTTAGAGTACTTAGTATAGGGACAGACTACGGGCTACATCACACTGGGACACCATGGTCTAGTTAGTTGTGGCGCTACTATGCTGTCGTAAGGAAATAGGGCTCTATTCCCTTTTCATTTTCCCGCGATAATCATAAATACCTATGAAGTAGCGAACGAGGAAAGCAACCCATAAGGACTACGAAAAGAGCGTGCAATATCATTTATTGCATCCAGAGTCTAAACAAATCTGCAAACTCTACCAGCAACACACGCAAAATGATAACCTCACGAGTTAACTTGAATAACCTTAATTCCGCTCAATGACGTTACAAAACGTGCGAGAATCGAAAGCCACAATCGAAGGCATTTTTGTTATGTTATTATTCTTACATACAAAAGAAATATTCTTACGTAACAACATTCAGTGACATCGCAAATACGGCATACGTAACGAACATTTACGTTGTCCAAACATGAAATCGATACTCACTTTATTACTCTACCTCCGAAAATGTAATTTGTCGTCCTTGTACCTATAACTTTAGATAGGTAGAACACACACAGCGTCGGCATCAGTTTTTACAGCCGTATGTACTCGTATTGTTCCGATTGCGTCTAAAATGATGAGATTAATGACATGACTCATATAATAGTACTTACATCAGTAAGTTGTAATCAGGACCAACAACTTAACGCCTTCCAAATCGTCTTACTTTCGGACAATCAGGTAATCAGCCTGTAATGTCCTAACCAAACTAGGGATCACAAAGTGATTTTTGTGTTATGTCCCCACTGGGATTAACACAGGAGCTCCGGATCGTGCGCCCAACGCTCAACCACTGCACCACGGAGGCCGTGAGTCATGTCAGGGGCCTTTGGCGACTCAATAGTAAACCTGACACCAGGGTTGATGAGGTTGGTGGTCCACCTCACAACCCACACGATAGAAGAATGAGATTCATTTAGTATTGATTGTAAGTATAAAATTTTAGTTACATATATTTATTTAGTACATTCATTTACCTACGTTTGTTTAGATTCTACCTACCTATTATATGATATAAATATCTGAACAAGCAATTAACACTCGTGATGACCTCTAAACTGATAGTTATTTTCCATCCCCCTAATGAATTGCATATAAATAAGATAAAGTTCCTACTTTCTTGCTACGTGTGTGGTGTGGGCAGGATAAATAAACGGTTCCCTAATCAATGACAGGGAAACCTCTCAGACAGGGAATCGTGGTCATGGATTGAATCCCAATATAAGAACTCCCGTAGGAAACAAAACTAATACGGTCGGGCAGGGCTAAGGCAATTTGGACTAATTACCCATTTTCCGATCACTATGGATGGCCTCTTTCCTGCAATTACTGCAGTATTATGCGGACCAAAATACACACACAAAAGAGAGACAAACATAAGGGACACACAAAAAGAATCATAAAAATATGTATTGAAACGAGAGTGCAATATGAATGTTTATTCCGGCGTATTGGAAGCAGCATGGCGGCGAGTTGCGCCTCATTTTTATTCTGTTTACACGCACCAGCTGCCACTGCTCTAGCTCGCTCGTAAAAACTCAATTGGAAACAGAATAAAACATGTATTTTTAATACACACTCCAACATTTTTACAGCTCCATTGACATTAATATCCAAACAGAGGAAGGAAGACATTAAAAATCATATTTGTCATTCGTAAAATTCTTTAATTAGGTACTTCGCTATACAAACACCAGCCAATCGAACTTTACTTACAACTACACAATAATTTACAGTCTTTCCAATTAATACTTAAAAGAGTTTATTTAAAAAAGTAATAAATACGACGAAGCAATTCTGTAGAAATGCGAAAATTTGGTATCATTATTGTACAAAAGTTACATTGCTATAAGAAATAGATTACAGGTTTATATTAGGTATATTATATACAACATCGGACGATTCAATTCGTCTACAACAAAACAATGTACAGCGCCTAGGGCTATCTAAGGCTTAACAGGTCAGCAACAAGAGATCCTTTAACAGACATTCTTAGAATATCTTTTATACGAGGTATGTTTGGACTGTGTGCTGCATGACCACGGACTGTGGCTGGTGGCGACCGTGGTAGTCATTGGATGAGTAGTCCGAGTCTATGGTGGAATAGATATGTTCAGATAGAGGGCGGTCGCAGGGCGACCTCTCAGCAGAGTTAGCAGACTTGCCGCACAGAGTCTGGCAGGTACTATTTAATACTGACGCGTCTACTGTGTACGTATTCGAATTCCTGCCATAATTAAGCCTCTTCAACTTATGCCCGTGCCTCTTTGACGAAGGCATCGCATACCGTAACCTTTCCCAAAAACGTTTCTCTTTCCACGTTATCTCCAAACCCGTTTTGAAATACGACTTCAATTCCGGATCTCGTGGAACGAGCCCTACGGTGACTAATATTAATTTATGTGGATTCTTTCGAAGCGCGCGCTGCAGCGCTTGACGAAACTCCATCTGCGACCACTCGGTCGATATAAAGTTCTTTGTGAGAACTACTACTATACGCCTCGACGCCTCCGTGGCCTCGACCACCAGGTCGGGGAACTGCGCGTATGTAGCCTCGAACTGAGGCACATCTCTATAATGCAAACACAGATGATACGAAGGATAACCATTCTCAAGTTCCCGAGCGAGTGATTCTACGACAAACTCCTCGTCCTTAGGACTATAACAAACATAAGCGTCATAAAGCTTATCTGCGTCCTCGAAACCCGTTAGAGGAGAGAGCTTAATGCCGCAATTCGAATACAACCACATTCTACAAGCGTATCTAAATGTGAATACTAACGCTAATATTAATAAAATAAGCATGAACCCAGTCAATGCGGAGGCCAGTAATGGCAGGTTGTGGGAGACGAAGAACGCGCTTATCATCGAGCTGTCGCTTATTTCACTGCAAACTGTCACATTTAAATTCAATGGCTTTTTCGCTGGGCTCACGTTCTCATTCAGACACCACAAGTTATTGACATCGATAACCTTCTCAGCGTTCTGTGATACATAAGTGAGAAAACCTTGTAAGTATTTACAATCGCAGGACCATCGATTATTGCCGATAAACAATGTTTGTAGTCTTTTATTATTGTCCAAATGCCACAGTCCGTAGTTCATGAGCCTGTTTCCATCCAGGCGTAAAACTTCTAGAGCTCCCAAAACAGAAAAAGTTTCGTTAAATATATACTCAATTTCGTTACTTTGAAGATACAATTCTTTCAAATTGCTCAACTTGGAAAACTCAAGTCCTCGTAATTGCCTTAATTTGTTATTATCTAAATGAAGTATTCTGAGATCACTGAGTCTACTAAAAGTGTTGTTATTTATAGTCACAATATTGCTAGAATTCAAATACAAGACAAGAGCTTTGCGCACTGGATCGAAAACAGATTCATTGAGTTCATTATAGACATTGCCATCTAAATATATATGCGTAGCATCAATAGGCAAGTTTTGCGGTATATGTCTTAACTGTTTTACAGAACAATCGACAACGTTGGTACTTCTTGTCGAGTCATGATAACAAGAACAATTTCTAGGGCACACAGTTTTGCAATCACATATATGGAAATCGCAACAATCGCAATCGTCTGGGCAGTGATAATCATATTTACATAGAAAATCTTTGATATGTAGAGAGCTGACTGGAAGATATTTAACGCCACGGACATAAGACTCCTTGCAAATAACATTTTCTAAATCCATGACACGCGGATATTGCCGAGAGGTTACGGAATTAATGAGTAAGAGCCATTTCATTGTGCAATCACAGCGGAAGGGATTACCGCTTATGTAGAATTCTGGCAATGCTCGCTCGTCAGGCACTCTCGAAACACGCAGACTATTTATGTCTAAGCTTTCAATCTCATTGGCATACATATCGACGCGGGTCAAGTTACTCTTCTCGAAAAACGTGTCTGTTTCTATGCTCGAGATAAAGTTATTGTTTATAAACAGCAGCTCCACGCTGTTTGGTATCGACAGAGCAGATAGCGACACCAAACGGTTATGACTCGCGTCCAAAGTTTTGACGTGAAGCTCCTTTTGTATTTTATAGTAGTTCCCGAGTATTTCAATAAAGTTAGCGTGAATGTCTAACCATTTCAAGCTTGCCGGTATGAATGCGTAATCAAACCAAACCAAATGGTTTTCGGATAGGTTCAACCATAACAACTTTGTCAACGAGACGAAAACACCATTTATATCAGAAATGAAGTTGCTGTCCAATCGAACGGCTTCCAATTGCACGTTCTTTTGAAAGGTTTCCGTCTCAATTGACTGTATTTTATTTTTGGCCATATTGAGAACTTGTAAATTGGGCAACCCCCAGAACATTCCCGCTGTGAGATTTCCGATCTGATTGTCTATCAAGCGGAGACCCGTCAACTGCGTTAAATTTTGAAATGAGCTGTTCGTAATTTCAGTTAATAAATTCTCCCCTAAATCTAATGATTTCAAGAACGGTAATTGCAAAACTGCTTCGGGCACTTTCGTCAACTTATTGGAACTTAAATCTAACTCCTTCAAGTCGGAGCAATTTCTGAAAGCGTCTTCACCGATGTAAGACAGTAAATTGTTGTTTAAATTAAGTTTATTCAAAATGAATAAACCGTTGAATACATGGTGCTCGATAGTATGTAGTTTGTTCTGTCCCAAGTTTAAAGTGTGTAAGTTAAAAAGAGGGGAAAAAGCGTTATCTTCAATGGACCCTATAGAGTTGTTGTTTAAATTAAGTATCTGCAAAAAGAACAGATCTTTGAACATGTTGCGTGTGATCTGCGTGACCGAGTTCTGCGACAGGTCGAGCACGATTAATCTTATTAGACCACCGAACGTTTCATCTTCTATGTGGTCGCTCGTCAATTTATTTGCCGAAAGATCTAAAACGAGCAATTGTTCCAACCGATTAAATATCCGTTTGGGTACGGTTTCCAGCTCATTATTCTGCATATAAATTTCACGGACCTCCCTCGTGTTGTAGAATAATTCCTCGGGCAAATACTTTATAGCGTTGTCTGAAAGATTTACCACTTTCAAAGATAACAGGTCACTGAACACTTCCGACGGCAACTCGTTTATTTTATTATTCTGCAGGTAGAGCTGCGTCAAGCGCCGCAGGTGCAAGATCTCCGAGTCGGCCGGCAGGGACATGATGTCGTTGTGGCTGAGGTCTATCGTCTGCAGTGTCGACCCACATTTGTGGCCGAAGCCCAGTTCGTCGACAAATTTGATCTTGTTTCGCGTCAAATTGAGCGAAATTATATTTTCCAGCGCGCAAAACAGGTCCGACGGGATCTTTCTGATGTTGTTGTAGGCCAGATCGAGCGTGTGCAGCTCCCTGAGACCGTTGAAGGCCCCGAGAGACAGTTCCAGTTCTTTATCGTTGCCCCACTCGGCGTTCATGGAGCGTATAGTCAAAGACTTCAACCCTCGCAAGCCCTCGAACACGTTACCGGGCAGGCGGAGGATCCTGCAGTCGGTGATGGAGATCTCGGCGAGGCCGTGCATGCGGCCGAAGTGGTGATCCCGCAGCGTGCTCTCGGCGGGCAGCGGTCGGCAGGCGAGGCGGAGGCGCGCCGCGTCGCCGTGCAGCGCGGCCGCCGCGTCCCCGTCCGCGGACAGCGCGCGGACGTTGCACTGCACCGAGTCGCTTCCCACTCGGAAACACGCATCACCGTCCGGCGCTTCCGTAAGCACCGCGCCCATCACTAAACAAAAGAATATCACGCCGATCATCATTTTAAACACTGCGTCCATAACATTTTCGTCACTGTTCAATCGTAGTCATGAACGAGTGTATCGCGGGCGTCGCGAGCACGGTCAGCTGACGGCGGCGCGCGTGCCGCGGCGCGGCATGTGTGTGTGAGGTGGCGACGCGCGCTCCCCCCGCGGTGGCTCGGCCGCGACTGCCGCGGCGGCCGCGCTCAGGCCCCACAGGCCCGACACCCGCCGCACACCATCGCATTTCTATTGCCGCATACTAAGTACCCCTCGTAGTTTTCGACTTTTGTACGAAACGGAAACCGTTACGTGACTTCGCTCGCATTAATGTTATTAGACGAGGTGGATAGGCCACTTAGTTAATGTATAAGGACAATATTATGCACGAATTTACTTGATTATTGCACGAGGATATAGAGTAAAGCAATAAATAAAGTAGTTCCTGTCGCTAATATAAATGCAAAACGAATACAAATTACAAGAGATGGCTCTACAAAATGCAATTTGTTTGCAAAGTGATCTATTTTTGCATTTAGTAAAAGCAAGTTTTTATGTAATGTGCATTTGTCGTAAAGTCATGCCAAAGTAAAATTAGTAGCGGACTTTTGTTCTTACGAATTTTCGATATTAATTTTACTAACACAAAATATTTGTGCCGACATGAATCAGGAATGTTGGTCATACTTTATACTGAAACTAACGAATCGTTTTCAACGTATTTATTCATTTACGATACTTAAAACTAAACTTATAGGTATATTTACAATCAGTTTAAGCCGTAAACGAAGTCTAATAACTGAAATCACACGTAAATTTAACGAAGTTTAACTACATTAATCCTAATGATATTATTCTCAGTAAATTGTATATCTTGAGAAGAAAACATAGTTCATTAGCGTCGCACCAACAGTTCGTAAATTATACATTAGAGAATAAATATATGACAACACAAGATACATTAAAATAGACAACACTAATTTCTAATAATATTAGAAGTATCGAAACTATAGATATGAGCAATAACAATGTTTCCTTCTCATCAGTTTATTCATGTGAAATACCTAATATGTAATTTGTTACATCAAAAGATTTTCATTAAGTAGAATATCTACCTACTTAGTTCATAATTCGTAATATTGTTCAGAACCTAACTACTGTTAGTAAGAAAAATATACTCCACAACAATATCATTAGAACAAAGAAATCATGGCGTCATAATAGCAGAAATTATTTACAGCAAATTCAGTTAAGGGGATCCTGAAAGGCCACAATGTAGTAATTCACCTGAAAAGCAACATTGCAATTTGACATTTGCACATGTAAAAGTAAGAGTGCAATGGCAACAAACATCAAATAGTTATATATTTTTTGTGATTAATTGTTTCAATATGGCCTTTTAGACCCCAAGGAATATGTACAAAATGTTGACAATACAACTTAAATTCGATGCATCAAACTTGTTATTTATATACCCTAGATAGCCACTGGGTGAAACAAACTATAATCTATTGTCTTATTAGCATAGCCATGTTGTATCATACTATCACAATCACTTATATATATTTGAGTACACCTAAACTAATGAGGGGATTAACTAAAATTGAACTATCAGATTGAATTGTCTGTGTTGCAGAATTTCAGTCTTAGCTGGGGCCTTTTGTTAATGTAGCCAATACTTCTTAAACATAACACTTTAATCGGCTACTTTGTTCTCAGCTCTACAAAATGGAATACCCATGAATAGACATTGTTATATTCTCTTATCTTTAATGTTATTAAAACATTGGTTGTTTATATTTTATAATAGTTAATTTGTCAATTACAATAACATGCTACTGAGACTCAAAACACATCATCACATATTATTGCAGTATCTGTACTACCAAGGCCACTTCTATTCAACTTGTATTGTATACATAGTTATTGCTTCAAAAATATATTTGCTATAGACATAGAAAGCCAGAAATTTTATGCAGACTCAAATCCTTTACTTAGTGACTAGAAAACAGTATCTAGTAGAGAAAGAAGAAAAGAGATAAACAGCAAAGTTCAATATGTTAATATCTTTAGTAAGTTTTCACCTAAATTTAAAGCAAATGTCATACAATTTTCTCAGGATTTCTGATAATAATCGTAATCTAAGTCTGACAATTATATTTCACGTAATAGCAATCACTGCCTCAAAATGGATAACCAAGTCCCTATCATACTTGAATAGTCTAAAATACACTGAGACACTCGTAAATTTGAATCACCATTATCAATGCACTATTTGTAGCGACAGAATGTCTGTTTACACAATGTAATACACTGTCCTTAGTTAAAATATGTTCAACTCGCGACTACAAATTCGGTGCGTAGGAATTGTAACCACGTATTTCAGTCACAGGGATTGAAAATCAAAGAGTTGTTAGAGGACAAAACAAACAAACTTCTAAGGCCATAAATCATACTTATATATGTCAGCAATGTTGCTGAGCTCAATAAATTATCTAACATTACACGTGCGTACGACAAATAGATTGATAAATAACATTAGTACAACATTAATTCATAAAATGATTCCAAATTATGTCGACTAAAAACTCACCATAATAGTTTTTAAAATTTTAACCCCTGACCAGTCGAAATACCAGATGCAATACATTATTAGATTTGTCTGTTATACCTTCATTCCAACGTCGTAATATACGGGATAATCTTCACACGCGTTTAGTTACCTAACAATCACTTCACAGTTCCAACAGTCAATTTACAATCCACTTTACATAAACGTCACTGCACTGCACTGTCACTAGCACCGTCGTTTCTTGGCTGTCCACTGACAGGGTTCCCTGGTCTATTTCTCTATGGCGGCGATGTGGTCGGGGCGGTCCCCGCGCGCGTGCCGCGTCCACATGCGGCCATAGAGCATCTCCAAGCCAGTCGCGTATGCCTTGCAGTCGAAGAGTGGACTGTCCGTACGCGCCGTCCATACTTTCGCTCGGATTGCTTTCAAACTGTTGGAAAAAGTTAAATGTTTTAGTATAAGAAACTATAGGTTTACTTGCTCACTGATTTCCGCCAAGTAGTTAATGCCATATGCGGCAAATCTAAATCACGTCAAAACAAAAAAAAATTGCAGACTGAAACGACGAAATATAGACTTACCAGTGAAAGCTAACAAGACAATGCGAAAGTTTTTCAGTGAGACAATCCAATTGCAGTAGACTAAAACGGTCACTTTACCTACATCTACACATCTATAGTTAATATGGCCAATAATAGAACACATACAGTATGATGCATTTTTCTGTAAACACTGAAAGAAACTCAGCTAAACCATGTATTATGTTATGTCTATTATTCTAAAGCATATTTTTATATGTATAATTCTAGTAATGAAAATGAGTAATACTTACTATTCCCTATCAGTTCCTAGTCTTACAGCTATGTCTTGGTACTCCTGCCTCGTCCTTGCGATCAATTCCGGGCACCCAAGAGTATTTAGTTGAGAGGCGGCAACCCTGTAAGTAAAACATAACGTTAAAATGCAAGTAGTCACACCATGTAACAACAGTTCTTTTACGTAACTAAAAACCGAATGAGTCTCGAAATTCGACAGTACGACTGATTGATACGATGTTGGTACGGTTCATGCAGCCGATGGGCGACCTTGCAGATCTACAAGAATCACTTATTCAATGTCAAATTGCGATATGGTTTCTAATGAATTGCTTGCCCGGCAAGAGTTTATGTATGTATATGTACAAGCGACTCATTATTCTGAGCTAATATCAAGTAAAATAAAGTTTTCCATCCCAGTTTGAAATTGAAAATAATTAAAAAAAAAAAATTATACTACGGAATCAGAATTCGGTACGGCCGCACCCGGGATATTTCATACAAAATACCTCGTTTGACACAGACACTACTTACCAGCGTTGCCAGAAATCCCGATTTTGGAGGGACGTCCCGATTTAAAAAACTAAATTTAATGTCCCTCACGGAACAGTTTCAGTCCCGCTTTTCGGGAATAACTAGACCGTGCGTGCAACATACTGAGAAAGCGCGGGCGGATGGGACAGACAAGTGTGGACTGGCCGCCTGACCGGCGCGTAAAGAAGATAAACGCGCGCGCGAGAGAGAGAGAGAGAGAGAGAGAGAGAGAGAGAGAGAGAGAGAGAGAGAGAGGTGCGTCACGCAACCGGTGCGTGCAACTGCGACATCTTCTCTTTCGCTCTAGTGTGTGACGTCTGAAGCCCATACGTTTGAAGACCGAGGAGGGTGAGGTAAACCTAGCTCAGCCACGTATGGGGAGCGGAGTGTTTATTTATTTATTTATAGGACGTTCTATACGTAGTATTATTCCTTATCCTATGGTAAGGTGTCACAAACCCTTATATATAGATATATTGTGAAGGTACCTGGAGGCGAGCGTCTCCCCGGGCAGCGTGACGACGGGCGTCCCCGTCCACAGTATGTCCATGCTGGTGGTGTGGCCGTTGCAGAGCGGCGTGTCGAGGCACACGTCTGCCAGTTGGCCGCGACGCACGTGCTCCTCCTTCGCGGCCACGTTCGAGAAGATTATACGGCCGGGCGGGAGACCTATGAAGGGCAACGATGTGTCAATATCACTAACAAACAAATACTCTCATTCGCTAAGAAGTTTTTCTAAAAAAGCATCCAAACCGTGTTGTAAATACGCATAGATTGTTATGTAGATAGTATAAATTCGTTCCCTTATAATAAGATGTTATGGCCGTTCAAATAAAGTGCAATATTGGTTCTAAAGTGTCGATACACGCCGTCGCTTGTGACAAGATGTGCCACGTTTACGTAGGCGTTTACCTTTTTACAGAGAGGGATTGGTTGTCAATTTAGTATACGAGGTCGACATACCTAAATTAAGGCTACTCGTACGTTTTTATGGTCATTGTTAAACAGCAATAAATAAGCATTTATTATTAGAAAATAGATTAAAATTACTGTTTTAATAGTTAAGCATTCTTTTGACTTCCAGTGTTTATTTTCCACTACTCTTTAGTCAGAGTGTGGAAAGCCGGTACATGCCGTTTAGAAGAAAATCCCTTACAAGACAGGCCATCTTTTAGGACTTGAATTGACTTTCGAGAAAAAAGGATTTTAAAAATCAGACCAATAATAGGAAACAGTCGTACTCACCCAACGCCTGAGCGGTAGCCTGAAGATTTGGCTCACCAACGGCGGGGAACCTCAGCAGCCACAACACACTGTTGGGCACATGCTTCAGTATATACACCCACATATGCAACGTCAACGGGTCAATCTTGTACAGCTGGTTGAAGTTGCAATATACCACCGCGTCGTCAGGCAAGCCGTACTGCTGTCGGGTAGTGATTACTATGGATTGAGGGACCTCTTCGCCGGTGGCCGCTTTATTGTTCGTCTGTGTTGTCGCCAAGCCGTTTTGGAGGATTACGCCGTTTACTGATGTCTGTAACGAGGTATAATTTTAGATATTTATTTATACTCTGATTATTAAATCACAATAAATCTGTATTTTATAATAGAGTTAGCGATAATGCTGATGCGATAAGGATCTCTATTGTAATGTTGTATGATTCTATTAATATTTTTTGTTGCTGATGATTATTAAAAACTAATTATTGTCATTGACTTTCTAGTAACAGAAAACAAAACATTATGAACAGAGGGAAAACAAATTGATGACTCATCACTATGACTCATCTCTAGCGTGGTGAACCAGTAACTTTATCTACATGAGTTTTAATACAAAGGTTGATTACATTTAATATTTACCTGCACTTGTCCGGAAGCAATCATTGTCTCGATGGGTGTAGTAGTCGGTAATTCAGCAACTTTCAGTGAGATTTCAACAGGTCGCGCGGCTCTGACTACTTCTTTGATTTCCTTAATATCAGTGTTCTCCACCAAAGGAGATAAATCCGTGGCATTGATAACCGCAACGTTATCTGCTACACTGCCCAAGTTGTTGTGAGACTTCACTTTATCGCTCAAGATAAGCCGTTCCTGCAAATGTGGGAACATTTGCTTGTGGTCGCCTACGAAATACGTATGCGGCATGTACGCTAGCTTCTCACTGTACTGACTCGCTAGTTCCACTGGTGACGTCACAGCATCGGTCACCAAATAGTCCATGTAACTCGCCCCACTGGTACCCGGGTAGCCCAACCACATCACTTGAACAGGCGCCGGTCTTAGCGCAAATATCTCATTCCTAGCTCCCTTCGTGTAACCATTCATGTTGACAAGAATGTGAATCCCATCACCGTAGATTTTATCCGCAGCTTTACCGTTGCACGGTACTTGTGATAAGTCAATAAAGTGTTCCGCTTCTCTGGCGATCTTAGAACGGAATGTGGTGCCGTCATCTGGGCTCAGAGCGTAGCAGAAGATTTCTACTTTGCCTCGATCGTGTAATCCAGGCACAGACTGCATGAGATGCGAAGTGGGGTGATTCCCAAAATCGCTGCTCACGTATCCAATACGCAAACGCCCACTCAGCTCGCGCGGGAATTTATACGGCGGCTTGTGAAGGACTTGTACTTTCTCCAAACACAAGTTGGCGTGTCGCGCCGCGATAGCCTTCCTGAATTCGTGCGTCAGTGGATACAACATCGAGTGATGCGGGTGGACAGATGGCAGCCTGTTTTTCTCCAGCTGTTCAGCCACGATGCTGACCAACTTCTTCATACGAGCTTCGTAATCAGTCCAGTCGCACACAATCTGCAGACAGTGCGCTAAATTACAATACGCATCAGGGAAGTCAGGCTTCAGTTTCAATGCAGTCCTGTAAGATTGTATAGCTTCTGGGATATTTCCAGAGTCTTTGTGAATACTGGCGAGATTGCTGTGAGCGTCGGCAAACGCTGGGTTTATCTGAATAGCTCTAGTGTAGCACTGTAAAGCACCCGCTACATCTTGCATTTCTTTGAGAGTATTACCCATGTTACTGTACGCATCAGCAAACGTCGGCTGAATGCGGATCGCCTCTTTGTAATGCATAAGAGCTTCATTGAGCTTCCCTTGTTGCTGCAATACTGAAGCTAAGTTACTGTGAGCGGCGGCGAACTCTGGGAACACCTCCAGAGCTTTAAGGTAAAGGCGTGTCGCTTCTTCAATGTATCCCTGTTCACGTTTGATGTTGGCGAGATTGTTGAGAGAATCCGCGTGGGAAGGACACAAGCGCAACGCCGTGTTGTAGCATTCTTCTGCGTCTGTCACTTGCCCTTTCTCTTTCAAAGCGTTTGCCAAATTGCAATATGCGTCGGGGAAGTTTGGCTGTAGTTCTATGGCCCTCCTGTAGGTGTCGATGGCCAGGTCAATAAGTCCTTGTTCGTAGTAGACGCAAGCCAGGTTACCGTGGACCACCGCATTGTTCGGGGAGAGGTTTAATGCACGCAGGTACGCAGCCACAGCCCTGCAGAATACAAATCCGAGTTAATTAAGCAGTGGCTGATGAACAAAATACTATAGCGTTGGTTAGATATTAACTATTGATTGATTTATGAAGAGGCTTTACAAAATGTCGTACCTGTCGAAAATTCTTGCTTCTTTCAGCACATTCCCCAGATTGATGTACGCGTCCAAGAAATTTGGATCCAAAGCCACGGCCTTCTCAAAGTGATGGATGGCCAACCAGATCTCGCTTTGAGCGTTAAAAACGCATCCCAAGTTACTCCATGCTACCGCAAAGTCTGGCCTTGTTTCGATGGCCTTCAAGTAACAAGCCTAAACACACAAAAAAATACATGTTAAAACGTGAACTCAACTTTGTTTTCACAATGATGAATTAGGAATGTTCGTTACGCCAGCGAAAGTTACACCATAGCGTTGACTGGTGCTGGGTGATCTGACCACATACAAAAATTAGATAACCGAACACCAATCACGTGACAACAAGTTACGCCAATTGCCCCTACTGACACGAGTCTACGCCGAGAGCCACAAGCATCAGTAGGAAATGCAAACGACAAAATAACGCCAAACCATTCGTGGATCGCTGTTACAAACAGCCAAATATGATACAAAATGCAAAACACGCTTCCACTTCCTAACCGATGAGAGGATGGTTACGACATGATATCAAATACGGGTTGAACCTTAAACCTGCCAACTATTCTTGCAAACCTTTAACACTTTACCTGCAGCGCGCATGAGGTCATCTCGGCGGCTTAGCGAGTGTAGTACCAACCGTAACCCAGCTAGATACAGCAGCGGTCACACCTACTGTCTTACCAGACAACACCTTGTGAAAATATAATATTCAATTAGTCCATTTTGAGTCAAACTATGTCACCGGATTCTCGTCTTACTCATATTAATATTGCAAATCAAAATGTTCGTGATTCGAGAGGATCATTGCCGACATTGCCAGCAAGCTGTCTCCGAGCAGAGTATAGCAGGCATCGTGTGGATGACTAAATTATAGTACAAATAAACATAACACTACATCATACCACTAGTGAAATAAACACTACTGCCTTATTTGATCCTCTTCCTTTGGTAATGTATATAAATCACTACAAGCACAAGAATCGAAAATGTAAACTAAGTAGTTGAAGCAAACAGGATGTGGTTGTTAATAATGGCTGGTTGACTTGCTTGTGAATATTAGTGCACTCTCTCTGATTTTCCACACAATATATTTTATACTTTAATGTAAAATACATAACTCATTTAAAATATTTAAAAATTATATCCGTGTAACATATTACGTGGAAAATTAGTTTCTCATTCCTAATGATATTACGCATACGCAAGTCACAAAATACAGCAAATCGGACATTTCAAAATGTTATTGATAAACTGTACAATGTCAAATACTAACTATAACTTATGTATGAACTGCCAAATCTTGTGTATGTTTGATTAGTTAAGTTATAAAAGATTTCGCATTTCCATCTCTAAAGTAAAACAATTTTGAATCGCATCAATTTAATATTTTGTGACTTTAACATTTCAGAACAAGATTGAAAACAAAAGATTACAACACCCAAATTGTTTTCAATCTCATTCGCACTATCTTAATAATGGTTTAAACAAACAGTAACACTGTTTGGGAAACAGAACGATTGTTGAAACCATTACAATGTACAAAGTACGCATGTGCACGTCTTTCGAAGAGCTAGAGGTGCGCCTGACAAAGATATTTCACGTCGCAAATCTGCACCCACTGCTCCCCTGTTTTCCTAGTACGTGTATGTTATTAATGGGAAGGAGCAATACGCACAGAATTAGACAAACACCTTTGCTAGAGCACACTAGCCGTAGAAAGATTTACGCTATCGTTGTACGCTGGGCGAACCAAAGAGTGCACTAATTTACAGCGGCAGAAAGTGAGCTGACGCAAATCCTGTTAACTTCGGAGCAAACCAAGGGGATAGCAACGGTCATTATTTACCTTCGCCTCGTCCAGTCGTCCGAGAGCCTTGAGCAAATTGCCCAAGTCGCTCCTGACGCAGTACAGATCCTGAAACAAATAACATTCTATTGTAGAGCAAAGGTCAGCGGAAAACTAATCCTACCTACTCAAGTTTCTTGTTTGTTACATCGAGCAACTGGTGATATGTGGAAAATTTTGCCGTACATTTATAGCAACAGTTTACGACAACAACTGATTCTATTAGGGCTTGGGCACACCACAAGCAGTAACAGCGCAGGCGTGGCGCGGTGGTGGTAGTTTGACCGCGGGTTTGTTCGTGGCAGCGCAGTTCGTACGGATTTACACGAAAAAAATATCCATTTAGTGCGAAAAAAGAACTGTTTTCATAGACAAATATTACAGAATTGTGAGAGAATATTGCACGGAAATTAAATATGACTACTGAACGCAGTTGTAACCCGCGTTGAAACTGCCTCCGCGCTGTTTTTACCTGCTCCTGCTTTTGGTGTGCAGAAACCTTTATTGTTGTACAATTTTATATAGATTCCCAACTAGTTTTGGAATTAAACATGGCTTGGCCACCAACTAATGTTTTTATTGATATGTTAAATTGTCATGGCTGAATTAGGTGTAACAATGCGTGCATATTGCGATAAATACAACACATTTTATCGCAAAAATATACAACAAAAATATATCTTCAAATATAATTTGCATTGTTCTCTAAACTTACACCAAAACCTTTGCTTACGCAGTTCCTAATAGTCAAACATTATGTAACTTGTTTATTGAAAGGTGTGCTTTACATTATGTTCTATTGAAATCCTGCAGTAACACGCCGCATGTTTTTAACCTAAAACATCTATCAGAATGTTATGTACCTAGTTACTTGACCAAAAACAAGTATTTATAAGTACCACGACTACCAATTGAAAAGGTAACCGTGGAGTGGAATATTACTATGAAAACAGTATGGTGACACGGACAATGGATAATTGCTAAACAAGGAAATTAATGCCGCCACGTGATAATTCATACTCAAGGTCTTATCATTATCTTGTTCGACAAACATACACAACTTCGTTGTTTTATAGGGTACAGCTTCTACGAGTTTTTACAGTAAACCAGTTGTTTCCTAAAGCTTACGGATACAGGAGTAATACCAGCAGTACGGCAATGTACAATCAAAGAGCAAAAGTGCAGTCACTGAGCCCAGCGAATTATTTGTAAACAGTGGTGAAATAATTATGAACCATTAGTTGTCATAATTACAAAATTTATGTTTTGTAGGTGGTTTGGTTTCACGCAACAGCCTCCGTGATCTAGTGGTTAGAGCCTTAGGCTCACGATCTGGAGGTCGGGGTTCGATTCCCGATTGGGACATTGTCGAAATCACTTTGTGAGACTGTCCTTTGTTTGGTAAGGACTTCAGGCTTGAATCACCTGATTGTCCGAAAAAGTAAGATGATTCCGTGCTTCGGAGGGCACGTTAAGCCGTTGGTCCCGGCTATTAGCCGTAAAAAAAAACACCTCCACCAACCCGCATTGTAGCAGCGTGGTGGAGTATGCTCCATACCCCCTCCGGTTCATTAAAGGGAGGCCTGTGCCCAGCAGTGGGACGTACATCGTAATGCTATGTTATGTTTTATTTCCATTATTATCTCAACCGACTTACCTAACTAAATAAATAAATTTAGATTCTATTCTATTCCAACAGTTAAGTTGTACGTCACACGTTTGAGTACGAAATACCTAAAACCATTTGCGACACCAACGCGGTCACATAACGATGTTTTGAAACAATCTGCGACATTTACATAAGTTCTGAACTTCAATTGGCGTCACTCCCACAATAGGTATAATTTTAACCTTAAAAATATATTTTAAGGATTTGCTGCGTTATAGTTTCGAAATAACACAAGAAAAACAAGATGGGCGGATGTGGTCAAAAAGGACCTGTGCATGTGCAATGTCTCCGAGAACGACACGTCTGACAGAGTAAAGTGGAAGAGAAGTACAAAGAGGGCAGACCCCAACATCAGATGGGAATAATAAATGCCAAGGAGAGAGAGATGGTTTCGAAATTGGTAGTAAGAAAGTCATTGGTAGTTAGTCCCTTCCGAAAGCATGTTAACCAAAAATTCAAATAAAATAATAAGTAAATCTTTTCTTCATCTTTACAAGTTGATGGCAGACTTATATAGGCAGTGTTTGGCTACGGAAACAGCATCGTCTGTCAGTAGCCAGGTGACGCGGTGAACAGGAATATACCTACTATCAACTCTATATTATGGACTCCCATAACCATCAAGAATGTATAACGACCTCCGTGGTCCAGTTCATAGAGCATTGGGCTCCCGATCCTGAGGTCCCGAGTTCGAATCCCGGTGGGGACATACCACAAAAATTACTGTGTGAGCCCTAGTTTTGTTAAGACATTACAGGCTGATCACCTGATTGTCCGAAAGTAAGATGATCCGTGCTTTGGAAGGCACGTTAAGCCATTGGTCACGGTTAGTACTTGCTGACGTAAGTAAATAGTAGTATGTCAGGGACCTACGAGATAGAAGAAGTATAGGTAAATATACCACCAAATTTTCCAGCTAAAGTAAATACCAATTGGACCTGTAGATATTCGTAGTGGCACGGGTTCGAACCGCGGCTCGGAATCGTGATGCTAAATTATTTTTAAAAATGAGGTAACGTAGTTCAACCAATTAACAACTCTATTACTAAGTACTACTATCATGTATGGGTAAATATGCCACCGAATTTCTGACCTATAGTCAATAACATTTGGACAGGCATTAGATTTTCTGTGCTAGAGTGAGAACAAATATTAAACGAAACACATTCATCTGCTTTGTCTCCAACGCCTGTTATAGCACAAGGTACTCACAGGGTTATACTGCAGAGCGGTGACGTAGGCCTGCACAGCCTGCTCCATGTCCCCGGCGGCGACGAGCGCGGCGGCCAGGTTGATGTAGCCATCGATGAAGTCCGGTTTCAGGCGCACCGCGTGCCTGTAGTTCTCCAGCGCCTCTTGTAGCTGGCCGCGCTCTTTGTATACGTTGCCCAGGTTGCTAAGATAGAAAGTAAACGTTATAGGCTTATACATGTAGGATTTATGAATGTTTGCTTCTATGCCACTTCTATGCTTTTCTGGGAGCGAATAAAAACAAAGAACATGTTCAGCTGATGTCTTCCTGGGCGTGTCGTAAAATCCGACAAGGGATTGCGTCTTTTCTTACTACTGTTCTGACTACTGTTATGGATGATAGGCTGATCCCCTATCAGGTTCATCCAGCTTACGACATCGTATCAACAGTGGTTGCAAGTTGTCTTTGATTACTTCTGGCTCTGCCCACCCCGTTAGGGTTTACGGGCGGGAGTTTATGTATGTATGTATGAAAGTGTAGGTGAAAAAGTAAGATTATAGGGATGAACAAGTAAGAGAGAGATAGATGCGTAAGACAGATGCAAGATGTGTGTGTGAAAAAGAAAATATACCTATGACTGAAGACATATTATTATTCAGTTGAACAGAGTGGAAGAGCGAAAAGTATGAGAAAGAAAGAGACAGAAGAGGAAAGAAGGACTGAAGGCTTTTTTCTAATAATAATAATCCTTCTTAATATTCTTCTTCTTATTATTCTTATATTCTTTTAATTCTTTTTTTAATAATAATCCTTTCATTACCGTGGCAATCCAAGTTTTATGTAAGATGAGCCGTTGTGAGAAAAAGGGAAGCATATTTTGCGACTATAATCTTTTAAAGTCTACATAGCGGATTGCATTCTTGCTTAATTTTGGAACCAACAAAAGGAAAAAACAGCAGTTTGAAGCAGTCTATTTTCTGCCATAAAGATCTTTAGTATAAAGACAATAAACCAGTTATTGATAAAAAAAACATGACCATAACTGTTTACAATCACCTGAAAAATTTCATCATAGGTATCACAAAAGTGTTCTACATAGTTATAAGGATTATGAACTTACCTTGTAAACTATAAAATTGCATGTTTAATACGTACACAGATAACCCAAGGCCTATTGACATAATATAATCTGATATCAATGAAATCAGCAACTCATATTATTGACTTACGGAAACACTAGTAGACAGGCAGCCATCATTATAAAGATACATCAAAGATTATGGTTATATACCTAAACAATAGTCAATAAAAATGTACTCCACATCAACCCAATTACATCACCGGTATAGTGGTAACTCATGGCAATACTCATTAATAGAATTAGATTTACAAGCCCTTGTCAAGCTAAATGACACACATTTTAATGTCAATTTCATGCCAAAGTACTTTATTCATCATGCCAATTAGCAAATTATTGTTTTAATTACCTGTCTAACCTAGAAACATAATGAACAGATGGTAAGTTGTGGCATCAATCAATCAAATAATTTGTTTTTGATTGATTGTTAAAATTTCTGATATTTTTCTGTCTATCATTTCTCCACATATGTAGATAACAAGTGCTTCTGGGGTTTGGATTTCCCCAATGAGTTTATCAAATAATTTAGTTATAATAAAATGATTTATAAATACCTAATAATACTTTTTTGTATTAGTTACAAACAATTGTTTTTTTGTTTGGTCCCATAGGTACTATAGTGTAGGAAAGAAATATCTATTTATATTAAAACGGGTACTTGAACAAGCGAGAGTAGGAAGGTATAATGCCATTATCTAATGCAGTCATAAGTAGGTATAATGTTGAAATTGCAATAATCCTCTTTAAACTTTCATAACCTAAGATACCTACAATTTTAACATCTATGTAAAAACTCTTAATTGAATTCATTCTTCTCTTGGGAGCCCTAGTACAGCTGCAAAGTCATAATAGATTTGTTTACAAAAACAGCTGTACACAATATACCAATACCTACTACAAACACAACACTGTCCATTGAAATTTTGCTGAGTCAGGATGTCAGCTGTTGAATTTCTTATAAATACCTTTAGTACTGAAATGTATAAGATCCTTACCTGTAGGCTTCTGCCAAGAGAGGGTTTTGCTTGATAGCCAGGGTTGAAAAATGCGCAGATTTGTCCAATCGGCGGCATTGAAAGTGGATGGAAGACAGCAGCAGTAGGACACCAGTGTTGGTGTTGTCCTGCCGCCACAGCTGCATGCAGTGCAGCTCTGCGCTATCATAGTCCCCCGCTTGATACTCGCGGTGAGCCAACTCGAGCAGACCTAAGACAACAATAAAATGCAATTGTAATGTATGTCATTGCCATACAAGAAACGCATTACTTATTTAAGATGAATAGCGCAATTCTATTTTTTTATTACTAGATGGAACCATTACGGATGCGTAAACGTAAAACATAATAGCGCAACACGCTAATCAATCACTTGAATGGTTTGCAGGAAAATTCCTAAGACATCTAATCCTGCGCGCGGACTTAACGTCCCGGAGCACAATAACCATAATTGTACTCACCCACGGTGGATATTTGCTGTATATCGGTCATTTTTAGTATTACAGCATTAGCAGGAACACCGACGATTTGTTGGGGCTGCGTCGTGACAGATTGAGGCACTGCAACATTCGCCTGAGGTTGCATTTTTGTTATCATAGTTCAAAATGCACTACGGTGTCGAGCTGTTAGTTCATAGTACGAAATCCATTGAAACAAACAATAATAACCATTAATTTTTAATTTTCCATGACAATATTCCCTCACGGCACGCACAGTAGCTTCAGTTTAGCAAAGCACGAACACACAAATTCGCACGACACGACGCGGATACCGGAAACAGCTTTTGACATGTGAAGTGTTGTCTATGCTCTACGCCAATCTAACCCATAGAGGTTCAATTTCCGGTTATACATAAACTTTTTTGCTTGAAATCGAATTCCCGGTAATTTTTGAAATTGTTTGATTCTTTTGATTGCAATACGCTTGCAATGCAGTGCGCGCATAATTTTTTTTTTAGAAAGTCACAATATGAGATTTGTTCTGATCTTTTGCAAATAAATATATTTCGTAAATAAAACTCGACACGTCACATTATATTTTATTTGTTTAACATAAATATAAATGGATTCACATGTAGGTATAATAGGTACATGTAAAAAAATAAATGGACGGATACACATAATGTAACCTTTAATCATTTTTATTCCAAATAAGAGAGTAAATAAGCAATTTCAGTGAGATCTTGCGGGACGGACTCGTGATAACAGACGTACAACTCCCGAGGCTCAGGTTCGCTGAATACACGCCTGTAAAAAGAAAATCTTCAATATTTGTCTCAATTAATAATTCATTATAAATATATTCAATAAATATGAGAGGTTAACTGAGTAAAAAGTGATTGTAAAAAGGACAAGACTTATATTTTAGCTCTGGCAATAATTTCAGCCATTTTCATTAGACAGAAATTCCACTCTAATGAGCCAGAAATAGTTTTATTTATAGAAAAAGCCGCAACATGACGAAAATTGATATTATTCTATTAAATCGATGGTGGAATTAATTGGTAGTGTTGCCATATCTTTTTACATTTTATTAAATAATGATTTTACACAAATAACCTGAAGAGTGAATTAAATAAAAGATGACCGGTTGCCAGAAACTATAAAAAGTGATGTGAAATATTTACCCAATAACCCAGAACTGGAAGGGTTCAGAATGTTTCTTGGCAATGCCAGTCTGGGCCATAACTTCAGAAGGGGCTGCGAACAGCATAGCATACTCTTTCACTGCTACTAGAATCTTATTCAGCGGGATAGACGGCGCATGGTTTCTTTTGAATCTGTAAAGTATTGTATACAAATCACGGTGAAATAAGTTACACGACGCAAAAAAGTTAAAAGTCACGGCTACTACCTTAAAGGCAAGCTGTCCATATATCGTGCGTATATAATTATATCTCACGTGACACGATAAGTTAGTAAACTGTATTGACTACGAGATAAAAAAAAACAATTCTATTCGTTCAATTATAGCGACACACGCGATGCGGGCAGCATTTAATTTTTACGTTTACAAGTAAGTAGAAAATGGCAATAAAAGACTTACTATTAAAAAATATCGATATTTTTCGATATTTTTTAAAATATATTTACATTAAAACGTAACCTAGTGGATGGTTTAGAAACTCTTCTGACCTGATGTTATGCTGCAACAGTTCATGTATTCGCTTACTAGCTGACCGGAAGGTTTTCAGTATGTAAGTATAGAGAGCATTATTAGCTTGCAACTCGACATTTTTCACTGGAGCTATGAGTATTCCTTTCTCAGATTCAAGTTGGACGAAATGAAATAGGACATTTTCGTCACCTGCTGTTACTCTGGAATGAAAAATAATTTATATTCTGACTTCGCACTGCAAAGATTGTAAAAATTAAAACGAAAAAAAGAAACAATAAAGTTAAAAGCTTGTCTATGGTGGAACCGTGGCAGTAACTCTTATTCACTGCACCCTTGAATTCAAGGTCTTTGCTTGAATTGCTTTATAGATTCCAAGAAAGTAATGAAGGGGAAACACAGTCAGCAGCAGATTATTGGTGGTTTTAGAACAAAATCATCTACTTTGTTGTTTTTCTTAGGAATGCAGATACTATCCGACGCGTGCAAATAAGCGAACGAAAAATATACCTGTGTGCAGTAACATGGTTTATTTCGTTAAGCAAAGACTTCCTTATGTCGGAAACATCCATACTGCTACTAGTCCTGCTTCCATCCTGGAAACAAATATTTATTTATTTAGGTACACATACAGCAATAGATACACACACACTATAGAAGAAAAACATATCACGTGGATTTGTCCACAGAATATTATAAAAATATGGTGTCATGTTAGGTTCCATCAAATCTATCACGTTGTGGTATTTTGACAGAAAAACACTTTTTTGGATTGCCATGATAGCACCAATCGAAAAAATGAAATATTTTATCGATTTGAATCGTCAAATCGTTATAAAATTTAATCAGGTAGCGCATGTTAGCCCTGCTGAGCAAATTCAAATTCAAATTCAAATTCAAATTATTTATTTTCAGACACAGGTCCATAGATGTTAGTAACAATGCAAACTTAAAGCTAGGGTTAGTATAAAACAGAGCAAATGAAAATTTAAGAGAGGTGGAGCTTCACCCATCGGCGCAGCAATGGGGAGTCCCACTTATCAGCAAACACACTCAGAATGGTGTTGGTAGCGCCGCGGAGCCGCGACAGCAAGGAGGCGCTGCGCTTCCGCATAATGGCATAGAAGTCATCAATGCGCGCCTCCGCAAACATGCCCGACGCACTGCAGCGCCACGGTCGCCCCAACAGCACTCTGAGCGCGTTATTGTACTGGACGCGCAGGTCGCTGTATGCCCGTTGCGTAAAGTTAACCCACAGACCACACGTGTAGAATGACTGACAGTAAGCTTTGAAAAGCGTTACCTTCACCGGTGTAGTGCAACGTGCGAATCTGCGAGCCAACATGTTACTTCGGACAGCCAGCGACCTACGCTCCCTTTCAATGTCCAACTTGTCTATTAGGTCCTCAGTGACCCAGTGGCCCAAATATTTAAATTTATCTACCCTGTTTAACGGTGTACCATAGAGTGTGATTTCAGGTAACTCTGTGTAGGTATGTGAACCAGACTTAAACACCATAAACTCACTCTTACGGACGTTATATTTGAGTCCATGAGCCCCCGCAAAGGATTCACATATTGACAGCAGCCTTCTTAAAGCTCCAATCGAAGGACTCAGCAGCACCATATCATCAGCATAACTTAAATTGTTGACACAGACGCCGTCAACAAAGCATCCGATATTAGTGCCGCTGAGCTCCTCGACCAGCTTATTCATGTACAGGTTAAACAAACGGGGCGAGCTCAACCCTCCCTGCCTCACCCCGCAGTTCAACCTGTACACATCAGAGTGCGAACCGGCCCACCCTACGCTATTCCTTTGACTACCATACCAGTATTTAAACAATGATGTGATCTCATCAGGTAGCGCAGTTTCATTTTGCAGTTTATGCCACAACATGTCATAATTGACCAGATCGAACGCCTTCGACAGGTCCAAAAAACAGGCGAAGACTGGCGTTTTACGGCCCGTGTAATACTGAACAATCTGCTTGAGAGCTAAAATAGCACTTTCCGTAGAGAGCCCAGGCCTGAAGCCAAATTGGGCATCGTGCAAAGTAAGATCTTGAGCTAACCGCTTATCAAGCAGACTGTCCAGAACCTTAGCTATAATAGTAGCCAGAGAGATTGGCCTGTAATTGGACATGTCGGTGGCATCTCCAGTTTTATTCTTAATAACAGGTGTTACCATTGTGTACATTAAATCGTGTGGCAAGTATCCATGGCTGATACACAGACTGAAAAACATTGACAAAATACGTGGCAAATGTAACCCCGCGTGTCTCAAATGCTCAACACTGAGGCCGTCATGACCTGGGGATTTCCCGCCAGACATCCTTTTAATAGCAAAAGACACGTCTATGGCAGAAAATCTTACAGTGAGATTCCCCGAACCGGTGGCTCTCATGCCAGTCAAGTGAGACCCGCCTGGAAGAAGTGATTCGACCTTGAAATAATGCATAAATGCGTTGGCAATTTCAGTTGGTTCATGCGCACCCGCCACGCTCACAGGGAGACTCGACCTTGGATTCAATTTATTTGTCAGTTTCCAAAATTTTCCAAAATTCTTTTCCGAATGACTATTAAGCGAATCCATACGCTATAATTGGTATTCAAAAACGACCACGCGCATAAGTGGCTTGCTTAGCAAAGGCGTCACGTCAAGAGCGCAGGTTTCAAGAATTATGAAATGTTCGATTTTTAAACTGAGTAATTACGCCATTTCTCACTATTCTCACCAGCTGCCAGCTATTCTCACCTGTCTATCCCAGTCAGAATCTGACCCTGACGAGTCTCTGCGGTTCCTCTCCCTGTCAGCTCGTCTTCCTTGCACGCGCTCTTCGCTTATTTCACTGTAAATATTTTTTATCAGTGAGCGAAAATCGACCCAAATCTTATCAGTAAACTAAGAAACAATTTCAAGCACCTGTTGCTCTTCAAGCTGTTAGAATCCTCCGAATAGCTGACGTCCAAACTACTCGCGTGTCTATATTGCTTGGTGTTGTACCACGGTGAGTATAAACTGTGGTGGCTACCGTAATTGTTCTCACTGGCGTTGGTGTTAGATACATTTATCTGCTCGGATGAATTGTGACGCCGTTTCACTTCGGTTGACGATTTTGGCAGTTTGATAGTTGCTGTTTTTAAGGTGTCTTTTATAGCTGGAAATTAGATGAATAAATTGTTTATTTGTTTGCATTATTTTCAGCTCCGATACATGCGTACACGTATAACGTGTAATCGTCAGGTTAGGTAAGCGGACCCTGTGAAAAAAGGGATAATGCTAGGGGGATAACGACATGCGAATGAAAACTTTCCTATCACCCACGACCAACTCGCACCGAGTGCACGCACTGTGATAGTACTTGGCAGATTGGGATCGTTCGTGCGTGTTCGCACGTATACGTATACGCACGAACCTAACTCGTGCGAAAATGCATTCAAAGTGCGACCGGCCTTAGTCGACTCCTATGACTGTACGTACATACACATACACCATTCGAATTATATTATTATTATTAGCCTGTATGATCTCACTGCTGAGCAAAGGCCTCCCCCATATCTTTCCAAGTATCCCAGTTCTGTGCGAGCTCTATCCAGTCTTTTCGATAACCGTCGAGATCATCGCGCCATCGTTTCTGGGGTCTACTACGTCTACGGTGTCCGTCCTGTGGTACCCAGAATAAAGAATAATATTACGTATAGAACGGTAACTCTACGCTCCACACCGTATCGGTCGTCGAGCTCACCCCATCTAGGTTGCTTTAGTCTTAAATGGTCGTAAGCTGATAAGGAGTAAGAGTGAGAGCGCGCAATCTGTCTCGCTCAGACTTACGCGTTAGGCGGCACACGGTAAGAATTCGATTTTTGTATGGAGTGTCCGGGGTTTGCCGTTACCTTAAAAAAATCTAAGGTATAATAATAACAATTAACTTTATTGAGGTATAAAACTTCCCCATTTCTATTATTTAACAAGAAAATATACTCACAAGATAACTCCTTAGTCTTCCTCCCTTGCTTGGTAAGAGTCTCCGGCGCGGTCTGCACTTGTGGCTGCGTGTTGGCAGCGAACCATGCCCCCAGGTACTTGTCCAGACCTACTTCATACAGCAATTCTACGCAACTCTCGCATTCCTCTACGTAGAACGGTGACGGCGGAGTGATGCCTTGCGCCTGGAATTGTCAAATGGTGCTACTAAGAATTGGTTAGCTAGTAACAGGAGAGACTTGGCTTCATATTAAAAAATATATATATTCTACTGTAGGTAACATTTAGCGGACATTAAGTTCATCATGCGATGGCAGTCACTGTGGTCCTATGATAATTGTGGTCCCAATGGCTTGATTCTCAAAAGGGGAGACCTCCAGTACCGGACTTGCACCGATGAGTTATTAATTTATCTTAAGTGCAGTTTTCACTTGCACAGTTGGCTCGACCATTATAGACGGCGATCCGGTTCACCACCTATCACGTCGGTCTAACAGAAAGCTTGGTGAGGTGTGCGTACTTAGTTCACCTTGTGATGATGTGCCTCTGATTACCCCAATTGGGATATAGTCGTGAGCTAGTAACCCTTTCAGCGCCAAGAGTTTTGATCAAAAACGTTCACCACACGCCACGACATTAAACATGGTTGATTTACTAGTGTTGGCAATATTGAATATCGATGTTTTAATTTGTAGTAAATAAATCTATACCCAATAACACGGTTTGTTTTTAATGATTTATTATTTAAATAACATTGTGATACATTGTGAAATTGATATTTTTCAAATAACTAAACTATAAACTGTCTGAAAAACTAATGCATGTGTCCTTAGATATTATAACGATAAGAAAAAATACAGTCAAATTGGTAAACAATATTTGTCTGATATATCAGACTTTGGCGGCGAGGGCACGAAACTTAAATGTCTGATATATCAGACTTTGGCGGTGAAAGGATTAAGGAGGACAATGGTGCTAATTCCTGTAAATACCATCTAATTTTATTTTAAGTTATATCTGTCATTTTCTTATCCGCCGAAAAGGAAAGGGACGGGTAATTGACAAGCATAAAATTTATGGAACACACGTCAATTTTAAGCACAAATCTAAACCAACCGTCTAAAAATTTTACATCAGTCAATAACCCGACACATTCATTTACTCATTCTTCCTAAAATTAAGAGCTGTGAATCATCCGTCCCTTTCCTTTTCGACGGGTATGAAAATGACGGATATAACTTAAAATAAAATTAGGCGGTGTTTGCAGGAATCGGGGCCAATATCAATATTACTCAAACGCGAAATACTCACATCTTCTGTACAGCCACCAGCTTCCATAAGTGTAGCTAATACAAAATGTCCTTTACCAACTATCAGGAGAAACCAACGACCATCTGGAATCCTGAAGACAAATTGATATGTAGCCTTAACAATGATAGCTTATCCTTAATAAAGTAATATTTCTTTTACAACAAAAATATAATTCATTTGTCCTCTCTACCAATTGCAGTGCCCTGATTGGGTCCATGTTGATACTATAATACTTACAGCTATATTTTTAGAACATCATATGTTGTACGAACACACGTTCGCAATATATTGGTATTTCTATCTGTTACACTACGTAAGTCACAAATTAACATCCCAAGTTTAATTCTAGTCTCGTTAAACGTTGGATTCGGCATAGGCCTAATGCAACTCATATAGGCACCATCAAAAATACACATTGACATGTTACTGTGTTCTCAAACCTACAATACGAACACTCTTTGCTAGCTTGTCATGAAAAATGTGTATTTACCTGTATTCACAATTGTCATTCTTCTTTTCTCTGTCTTCTCTGATGTAAACTTCCTTCCATGTCACTAGTTTTTCCAACTCCTTGTCAGTACTTAATTTTAATATGCCATTTAGTTTCAAAAATGTATTGATTTCCATCAAATCTTCATCTTGTAAGTGGGAACTTAGTAAATGTCCATTATAGTAGAGGCAGGATCCTATAACTGTGTACAACCTTTGGAAGTTTTCCACATCATCTGTCTGAAAGTTGCAAAATAATTTAGTACAAATAGGTATTTAATTCCACTTTTCTTTCACCCGCCTCGATGCCGTTTATCGCGCGCAGCATATTTATTCGATCACTAAATAATATAAAAACTGGAGAGTTTTCAAAGGTCTAATCTATCTCTATATCACATTTTATTAAAATAGGTTTAGTATTTTTTTTGCGTAAAACTATAATCGACAGACATACAGACAAAGTTACTTATAATATTATTAGTAATAACATACCCATTCACGATAATCAGCTGCTTCCAACTCCGTTATGGCGTCGTCCACTTGAATTTTGACGTCCAAGGGCAAAGCTACAGTATGAACTGCAAGAATGTCTTCAAAACTTATAACACTGCTTCCGTTCTTATCTTTCACCTTACAATTATCACAGTCAAACAGCAGTGTAACAAATATACGAGAGAATAAACTGTCAAGCTTATCAACATTGTTAGGTTTCGTAAAACAAGACTTCAGAGAGCCGTATAAAAACTCTAACAATCTCACAATGTCATTCAACACTTTCCTCGCAGCAAACAAGTCTATTTTCCGATTAGGAAATGCTATTAACAACAAATCTGTACAGTATGATTTGTATGCAACATTTATTAAAGTGTTATTGTGTAAAACAGTTGATGTGATTGGTTCACTGGTTCCCAAAGATTTAGGTGCCAAATGATTGAGAGTGACATAAGCACCTCTTATATTATAGAGAAAGTTTTGGTTGAATGGTCTTGGGAAGCAATAGAGGACCCCTTTATCATCATTGCTGTGGTATTCAATGTCATTGCAGCAGATATACATAATAGAGCACATTGATTCTTTTAATACTTGTGTCAAGGCATTTTCCAGTGGATTTTTTGATACCAAAAGCTTTTCAATATTAATGCAGAAATCATCATTTATAACTTGAAATGTGAGCTTTGGGCTGTCAATATCTTCTACAACTCTTTGTAAAACATTGTGAATATTGTAAGTATTCACATCAATGCCATTTATTTTTTGTAAATAATACCCTTTTTTTACTTTCGGTGAGTAGAAAGTCAGTGCTTCGGTTAAGAAATCTGCAACTACTAATGTTTTACCATCCAAATGTGTTTCCAAACATAAGCCAAAAAGCTTTTCTATTTGACAATTTTTCTCACTAGGGAATATCATGTTTTTGCTGACCTGTAATAAATTATTACATAAATTTGTAAGAATTAGAACTATAACTATAAAACAATGACACAACAACATGTGAGATTGATGAGGTTGGTAATTGACCTCACAACCCTCACAATAGAAGAGATAACATGTAACGGAGGTGGAATTGCTGAATCTAAATAAAGAAAACCATATCTGACTTAAAAAATCAGACCCCTAAATTCACTCATTATTGAACAACAGATCGTCAAGTAGCAGAATATCAAAAAGAAAAAACTATAAATAAAAACAATAAAGGATTGTAAAAATTACCTGTATAACAACAAATCTGTTATTTTCTTCAGGGGAAACATTTTTATAGGCACTTTTGTCTGCTTTTTCACTGTTTTGTTCATTTTTCTTCTCAAAAATATTATCAGAATTTCTGGCCTTACGAGATTTCAAAACTTTAAATATTCTACCTGTAAATTATAAAAAGACATAAATTAGAATTAGGCATTCAATTATAAAGATATTATTCCACAAACTGTTGAACTAAATATTGAAAAAATAAAGAGAATAGCTACCTTTAGTAGATCTTCTAGTTGAAGATCTTTTAAAATTATTCCTAAGTTTGAAAGCTTCGCAGTTCTCTAATAAAGGTGTTTTAGTTGAATCAGTTACATTAGCATTTTGTTTAACTTTGATATACATCAATTCCCCATCTTCTCCTACATCTGAATCCCACTCGGGGACAGAGCTGTAAAATAATGTACAAAAAAATGTATTTCAGACAATGTAAGTCTGTGATAAAAGCAAACTAGAAGAAAGGTGGTGTAACAACTTTTTATAACATTATTTTTAAAGAATCGATTTAAGTTGAGCCATTGATAAGGAAATGTTATATATTTGTAACGAAACTTTAAAAACTTGTTAAGAAAATTCCTCTACCAAGCAACGGTACCTTTCAGAGTCGGAATATTTCGAGCCATCAGACGATTCAGTCCAATCATTATCCGAATCACAAGGACTATCATAGTTGAGTTTAGGTCTATAATTGTTCATCTTTCATTCAAAAACATTAAATTAATCACAACTAAATCGCACGACGTATCCCTGATTTTTTTTTTGTTTTGTTTTTCCCCGAAGGGTAAGGCAAAGGGAACTATGCCCATACAGCCATGTCTTACGGGTTTTTTTTCTTGATGATTAATGAAATGATGAAAGGTGATGATGATGAAACCTAAGCCCCCACCCTCGGAGTAGACTCCTACTCCGAACCCCAAACGAATTAACTCAAAAGTCCGCATAAACTTTTGAGTTATGAAGCGGCTTCCCGGCACGAAGCGAAAATAGGCAGATACACTTTGTTTATTGAATACTCCAATATAATAACACTCGCGAATGTCTTCCGACTAACTTAATGCGATCATTAACCACAAAACACCACTTCGTATTAATTATTTAGATTACTCAATGAAGAAAGCAACTGTCCCGTTCCCGTTTCCCGCCGAAAAGCCGACGTATCCCCTGAACTAAAAACTAAAACGGTTGATAGCTGCAGTGTTGCCAACTTTATTTTTACCAGCCCACCAAATGCGGCCGTGCCAAAGACCTTGTGGCCGTGCAAACCACCAGAAACCACTAAAACTGAGCGGTCTCTCAAACCACCAGATTTTCACTAGATAACCCAAAGCCGAATCAGTGCAGTCAGATCGTGGGATGTTTTTTCCCCCTCTTTAGCACCGCGTCGTAGGTAAAGACGTGCTAGAGACAGGGTAAATTATTCAATTATTATTAATAATGATTCCTTTAATATACCACATAATTTGCACTTAGTAACTGGACCACCAGTGCTTTCGACTATTTGCAACCAATCCTTTAAAACTGGGTCACGTAACCAACAATCACGAAACTTTTGGGTGTACTTTTACTTAGGCATCTTGATCTTACTCAAAACTAATTGTATGTATTACTAATAAATATTGGTTCTTTCGCTCAAGTAACTCATAAACCATATTCAGTTGTGTTAGTGGTTAAATTCATCACTCACCGCTAACTGAAAGGACTCTAATCCACTAAAAAATCCACTAGCCACTAAAACTAATATTTTTTCGCCGAACCACATGTCTAAACCACCAGATCTAGTGGAAAATCCTGACAATCTCTCACAATTTCTATATTGCTTCTCCTTATTTTTATCACAATAATAGGTATATATAATGTAATGGGTGGACGAAATTGTATTTGGGTGGTATGAAAAAGGGTCATCAATTATACCAAAAAACAAAGATACAAGATGCCTGTTATCCATGTTTTTTTTTATTCACATAACTATGTATAACTTAGTTTAGCAGTAATACGCAGGACCCTGAATAGTGGCCTTTAGTTTATGTTTACCGGAAACAGATTGGCCTAAAGGTCTTTGTAACCAGGCCAAAAATTAAAAAAAAAAAATACCGGAAACAATAACATTTGACAGGAAACATCAATTTTGGGCACTTGGCACAAAATTCAAAAATGGCGAAAACGTAACGAATGTTATGATTTGAGTTTTTCCACACAAAACTGGACCACGTTGCACCCAAAAACGTGACCAAAGAACTTGCTAATAGATTTTTTTATATTTATGGTGTTAAAATACAAATTTTCAGCGGCATGACTAAAATTCATGATACGTTGGTATTGGTATTTAATTATTCACACTAAATTAGATGGATAATGAAGCCTCCCGAGCAATAGGATCGCCTATATATCTCTCGTCTTTAGTGTTAACTGAAGATACAAATACTGAAGGCCATACGAATGATTTAGGTGACTGTATTGAATCCGATCTCGTTTTTGGGTGCCAAACTAAACCAGACCTGGATACTATTGCTGCGCAAACTGGTAACGCAGTCAAAGCTATAAAAGAAACAAACACTACTAAAATGGCCGGGGAGAAAAAGGATATGCAGAAAGAAGATAGTGAGTACTGCCGAGTTAAACTGGTATGTCTTTTATCTATTGAATACCTACTTACTATTTAATATTTATATTGGAGAACTCTGTATACCCCAGTAGCGGTAGATGATGATGATGAACGGTTCTTAAAATGATGTTCCAGGACTCGCTCTTCAGACTAAAAGACAGCACCAAAAAGCTACTTTATATAATTGAAGAGATACAATCAAAGATTCACTCAAGTGATACATGTGTGATCAAGGAAGATCTTCCATTGCCTATTTTAAACCAAACAGTCTCAGTGAGTGCCTAGTACCTAAACTACCTACCTAATAAGTAGTTCTCGTATCTTCTTTAACACAAACCATAGTTTGTACATACATTGTTTTAAGTTTACGCGGTTATTATCATAATTAAAGCACATAAATTCTATGTTTAAATTTAACAGCCAGGCTCTTGTCGGTGTAGCATTCTCCACCTTTCTCTGTTCAAAGCCAAATCTTCGGTATTACACGCTAATAATGCTATGCTTTCGACACGTAATAAGAAGACGCGACTTATGTACTTTGAAATATATTTGTGTGATTTCAGCCATCGAAATTAAGCGACGTGGGTGATACGACTTCCATCAAGAAGTTAGAAACTGATACAAAGAACTTGGATTTACTACACCTTGAGGTATGGTAGATAGCTCATAAATAACTATACCAGTTGCAAATGTGATCGATTTGCGTTAAAAAGATACGAGGATTCGTTCTCCGATGTGCTGGTACCCCGATTCGGATACCCCCAGATCGTATTGAGTATAAGTCCATAGAAAATTATTCATGCAAATAAAATAAAAACGTTTATAGAGCACGATTGTTTTGATTTCAGAAAGTAGACAATGACTGTTCAGTATTCAAAAGACTCACAAGAAAATGCCATTGTTTGAACCGCAGAGAATACAATGACTTTATGATTCATTTTAATGAGGATACAAAGTATTGCACAAGTAATCTCGGAGAAATTATTAAAAATATGCGTATTCTTAAGAAGTTTCTCTATATGGGCGATGGATATACTAAAAACGCATTGATATTTTTGAATGAAGTTAGTACTTGTCTTCTTTGTGTATATTTACAGGACGCACAACTACGTTTAGACTTGCATTCTACATAAGTTCAAGCCCGTGAATACCTACTCATAATAAATAAACCATTTATAGACGTCATTTTTGTTTTTTCTGTTCCATTGTCGAGTTCATTATTATGTAACTCAAATCCTTAGTTACGAGGTGTGATCGTGTACTTTGTTTTATTTTCATCTTAATTCATGCATAGAAATAAATAATATTAAATAGTTGATAAAATTAAAAATATATATGGGGGAGGCCTTTGCTCAGCAGTGGGATCATATAGGCTAATAATAATAATAATAATAATAAAATTAAAAATAGATCGCCTACTCTGGTAATGTTGGAATTATCCAAGAACATTCTGTAGTAACTAGTAGACTAAATACCATTTTAAATTGACAGGGTTTAACAAAATGTCCGCACCTTGAAAAAGTGGACATGATCCTGGCATGTTCACATGCGGATATATGTAATGTGTTTGAGGACGACTCGTTCATCGAGGTGTGCATTATGTGGCCTAATAAATACGAAACTTTCGGTGATCAAATCACGCAGGTTTGTGTTTAGTTTTTTGTAACAAGTAATTTGCAACCATTGAATTTTCGCTGGATATTATAATACACTTCTCATCAAAAAAATCGAAACACCTTGCAAGTTTACGTTTTGTCAGGATTATCAGAAAAATGTGTACATTTAGGAATAAATGTTAAATGTCGTTTAATAGTGAGTAATATGAGCTTATCAAATCTTAATGTTAATGTTCTAAATTTAAATGAATTTTTCATAGGTTTCGTATTTTGTTAAATGAGTCATTTTTATTCCGTATGGAGTATAAAGGAAATGGATAAAACAACACACGTAAACGAAAAAAAAAGCTAAAAAACGTTTATTTAATAACTTGTATTCCCTCCCCGAGCTCTAATTACTGCTTCCATACGGTTCTTCATCGATCGGATGAGAGTCACGATCACATGCTGTGGTATATTGTCCCATTCCTCTTGGATTGCATCTTGCAGCTGGCTAAGTGTTTCTGGGGCAGGATCTCTTGCTCGAATTCGTCTCTTTAATTCATCCCACAGATGTTCAATGGGATTCATGTCCGCCCGGACTTTTGCTGACCATTCCATAATAGAGATATCGACTTCGTTAAGATAATCTCGTACGACGCCCGCGGTGTGAGCCCTAGCATTGTCGTGCATGAATATGAAGCCGTTGCCAATAAAATGTGCATAGGGCATCACATGAGGCTCGAGACACTCGTCGACGTACCGATGACAGTTTAGTGCAGGCAGACGTGGCCCAGACACGAAAGCAAGCTCTGTCTTACCGTCGGCGCTGATTCCTCCCCAAACCGTCCACGAACCGCCACCATAGCTGACCTTTTCTTCAATGCAGCATTGTGCATAGCGTTCTCCGTCTCTTCTGTAGACCTTGTTCCTTCCGTCGTTACCATACAGCATAATTTTACACTCATCAGAAAAGAGAACTTTGCTCCACTGTAGGTATGACCAATTTAGGTGCTCACGTGCAAAGTTAAGGCGCGCTCTTCGATGGTCTGCAGTTAATTTCGGCCCATTTGCTGGCTTATGCGGTACCAGTCCACGATCCTTCAACCTTCTTCTAATTGTAGAGTCACTTACAGCCACCCTTCGTACAACACGAAGCCGCTGCTGCAGTTGAAAAGCGTTAAGGCGTCGATTTCTTAAAGAAGTTGTTACAATAAATCGATCATCTCGCTCAGAAGTGACCCGATTCCTGCCAGATCCTGAACGGCGCGTGAACAAACCAGTCTCCCGATAACGTTTATAGACTGTATGAACAGATGATAGGCTTAGATGCAGTCTTGCAGCCACAACACGCTGACTAAGGCCAGAATCCAGCAATGCCACAACTTGGGCGGCTTCTGTGGGCGAAGTATCCATACGTTTTAGAAAAAAAACCTTTTTTCAGACGTCCCAAAGTCACAGTATTGAAATAAAAAACAAAAAGTTTAAGGATAGGCGCCAATTTTTAGTTTTTAAACGCTAAATGTACTCCAACCCTAAACACACATTTGTCTCAAAACAGTGATTCATTTCGTTTATAAGATAAACAAATGAAATTCTAATTTTGAATTTAGAATTTTCGCTTATTACTGTAATGGCCAAACTGCCAGCTATACATTTATGTATTTTTTTTCATCGTATGAATTCTTTTTTGTGTTAAATTCGGACAGAAACAATGAAAACGGAAGTGTTTCGATTTTTTTGATGAGAAGTGTATTATTCTGGTCGCTTTTTCAGAATTTAGCAGCTAAAGTATTATATAGACTAGCCATGATTGAAGAAGGCAGAAGATACCTTAATTTCAATTCCAAAATAACAAATGATATTAAAAAAGTTTTAAGAAAGAAAGCAGCACATTTAGAAAGTGATACTGTAGAATTCCTCAACTCGACATTGAATTTATTGAGTCCGTCAATGGCACCACATATCAATGCTACTTATTACTGCAAGGCTAACGAAGGTAATGAAAAGCAGTTTCGTACATCCAGAAGTAACACTGAAAAATTAGTAAAATTAAGTCTCATTAAGTTGGAATCACAGACCAGAATGTTCTATAAAACAAGAACAATACCAACACAAGCGTGTTTTTTCAAAAGACCCAAGATAGTAGTGAGTTACACTCCATAATAGTTGTACTCACTATGGACTGAAAATTTGAGTATGTACATTTTCAGTACGCGTATTTTATACGATTTATTAATTTGGATGCTATATTGGTCTATCTGTTTTAGGCATGGCGAACAAGATATTGAATTCCCTGGCTCATTTTAGACATTATATGACATTAGAAGAAGTTTTTACAAACTTAGATTTAATTTTTAAATTGAGTGATAACGACAAAGCGAAAATAGATTTAAAACCGCATTTACCTTTCATATTTAGCTTATTTAAACATTTATTGATGGAATATGACAACAGCGATATGAACGTAATTGTAGCTAAGATAATAAACAGACTTATGAAGAAACCTACTGAGCATATTGTGGAAAATGTGCCTATAACTTACATAGTTAGCGACACAGCGACAGAGGTATACAATTTGGGGTAGCATACTGTCATGACTCATGAGTATTAATAAGTACACACTTCAGTACCATATCACATTAAAATTGAAGGATTATAAGTGTCAGTAAATGTCAAATATGTTAACATGACAGGGTTCTAAAGTGGGTACATGATATTACTCATACAGTCATGACTGTACATGTTAATGTAATATTTAAAAAAACCTAAGATAATTTAATAATTATTTTACAGCCTATAAATATGAAGCATGAGGTAAATCAGATACCTTCTAAGAAGAATATAACAAGGACAAATAGATTTGCACCCAATAACAAAGCTACCAGAAGTCGGCCAGTACCCTCACGCAATGGTAAATAAATACAAGTATCCAGTAAATATAAGTTTTCGTGTGTTGGGAATCGTAGTCCTGATGTTCTGGATAGTGTTCTTGATGGTATTGTGTATGATGATGGCTCAGATTCAAACGGCAAATAGCTCGGTGTAAAGTAATTATATTTTCTTTAAATTGTTAGACAAAAACATAAGTTATGGTAAGGCGGACAAGTTACAACATGTTGCCTGCGCGTTCAAAAGTTGCTCTCTCTGATGTCAAACAGGGAACGTTCAGAAACTGACATTTTAAAATGAACGTTCGGAAATGAACTAAATAATTTTGTTACATCGTACATATTAACAATTAACTTAACAATAATTAAAATTATTACGATAGGTAAATCAAATATAAAAGAATCTTATGTAAATCAATCGTGAGCGTAATTCGCCACACCACCCCCCCACGGAGAGAGACAAGTTAGTCTCTGAACAACTTAAATTTAACACGTCTACCAGATCGTGTGGTATAAGGCACAGGCTCTGGAGAACCAGGAGGAGAAGGTGGAGAAGGAATCGGCGAAACCATGGCCGCAGGTGTTGGCTGAGCTGCAGGCGCGGGAGTCAGCTGAATGGTAGGTGCAGGAGAGTCTGCAGATACAGCAGGTGATGGCACGACTAATTCGCTGGAAACGTCGGGCAGTATAAAAGCGGGTTTGACTCGATCAACGCTCACCGTAACGTTTTTGCCCTTGAATAAGATCGTCAAGGTTTTTCCATCAGTGGCCCTATCAATTACTTGATGAGGACCAGTGTAGGGCGCTTGAAATGGGCGACGAACGGCGTCTTCACGAAGATAAACATGAGAAGACGTAGCTAGGTCCTTGAATGTGAACGAGGTCTTTTCACCATGCCGAGAAGCCGGGACAGGTCGAATGTTCGACATATGTCGCCGTAGTGATACGACAAAGTCAGCGGGGTCGTTTAAACTACCAGAGCTGGGTGATGAGACCAAGAGTTCACCGGGAAGGCGCAGTGTTTCGCCATACAACATTTCAGCGACGGAAGAACATAAATCCTCTTTAAAAGCAGTACGCATCCCCAACAGTACGAGAGGCAGAGAGCTTAACCATTCGCCACCATGGCACATGATAGCAGCTTTCAACTGCCGGTGGACGCGCTCGATCATACCATTTGCTTGTGGATGGTAAGAGGTGGTTCTGATACGCTTCGTGGCAAAAATGTGCATCAAACGTCGGAACAGATCAGACTCAAACTGAGTACCTTGATCTGTTGTGATCATTGAGGGCACGCCGAAGCGAGAGATCCACTCTCTCACGAGTGTTTCTGCTACCTCTTCCGCCGTAATAGTCTGCATAGGCCAGACTTCAGGCCACCTGGAAACTCTATCGATTGCGGTTAGGCAATAGCGATAACCTTTGCAGGGAGGCAGAGGTCCAATAATGTCTATGTGGACATGCATGAAGCGGCCGGTAGGGGTATCGAAGGTGCTAAGTGGAGCAGTGTTGTGCCTCGTCACTTTGCTGCGTTGACACGCGTCACAAGTGCGAGCCCACTCCCTACAGTCTTTGTTAATAGACGGCCAAACATAGCGATCAGTCACCAGGCGAGTCGTGGCTCGAATGCCGGGGTGGCTAAGACTATGTAATTTGTTAAAAATTACGCGGCGCAAATCTGGAGGGACGTAGGGACGAGGCTTGCCGGTCGAAGTGTCGCAGAGTAAGGAAATGCCCGTGCCAGGGACGCTAACTTTGGATAGCAAAAGGCTGGAATTATCCAGTAGTTGGGTCAACTCCTCGTCTGCTTCCTGAGACCGAGCAAGAGCTTCGTACTCTTGTTCCAGAGAAATCGCGTCTACTCGAGACATAGCATCCGCGACAACGTTGTCCTCGCCTTTTATGTACTTAATGTCAGTTGTAAATTGACTTATAAAGGACAATTGGTTAAGTTGTGCTGGTGGGAGTCTTTCTCGGCGTTGTAGGAAAGCGTAGAGCAACGGCTTGTGGTCCGTGAAGATGGTCACGTGTTGGACCTCAAGGATATGCCGAAAATGTTGTACGCTTTCGTGCACCGCCAAGAGTTCCCGATAGTACGCAGGCCACTCAGACTGACGAGGGGTCAGCTTTCTGCTGAAGAATGCAAGGGGGAACCACTGTCCATCGATGAACTGCTGTAAACAAGAGCCAATGTGCACACTTGACGCGTCGGTAAATAAACCGAGAGGCGCATCGTCAATAGTGTGATGTAGCAATGTTGCATCGGATAAGCTTCTCTTGCACTCCTCGAACTTCTGCAATAGCTCGGGCGTCCAGGGATATGGTTTGGAACCCTTGCTGTGAGTAGCAGCCAAAGCATCTATGAGCGGGGCCTGGAACTGTGCAGCATGAGGAATGAAACGGCGATAATAATTTAACATGCCGAGGAATCTCCGCATCCCTTGCACTGTTTCAGGGGGTGTAAAATCCAGAAGGGCTTGAATGCGATCCTGAGGTGGCCGAGTACCTTCAGCATTAATAAGGTAGCCGAGAAAGGTAACCTCACTGGCTCCAAGGACGCACTTAGACGGGTTGACAACAACGCCATAATCGTGAAGCCTCTGAAATAACGCTCTGAGATGTTGCGCGTGTTCGGCGGGACTCTTAGAAAACACCAGAATGTCATCGACGTAGGCGAAGCAGAAAGTGAAGCCACGTACCACCTCGTCGATAAAGCGCTGGAATGTTTGTCCAGCATTGCGTAACCCGAACGTCATATAGGGGAACTCAAAAAGTCCAAATGGCGTGATGATAGCAGTCTTGCCAATGTCATCGCCGTGGACAGGGATCTGTTGGTAAGCTTTGACCAGGTCCACAGTGCTAAACACCGTGCAACCCGCCAAGTTTTGTGAGAAGTCCCCGATATGACGGACGGGATACCTGTCCGGGATAGTGCGCGCGTTAAGGACACGGTAGTCGCCACAGGGGCGCCATGTCGAATCCTTTTTGGGCGCTAAGTGCAGAGGTGAAGACCATGCGCTTTTGGACGGCCTCGCGGTACCGCATCGCACCATGTCCTCAAACTCCTTCTTGGCAGCGGCCAGTTTTTGAAGAGCTAACCGGCGAGGGCGGCATGATACGGGAGGACCATCTGTAGTTTTAATGTGGTGGACAGTACTGTGCTTAGTGATCCTAGGCAAGCCAGGAGGTCGTGTAACGTCTGGAAACTCAGCGAGAATTGCGGAATAAATAGAGCTTCCAGCATCTACAGCTCTAACACTCGGCTGTTCAACGTGGATTGAAGACACCGCAGAACACAAGCCAGTAGTGTTGTCCACGAGAGAATTGTTGCGGCAGTCGGGGAGTAGGTGATAATGAGCCAAGAAATCAGCTCCTATTATCGCCCTTTCCACATCAGCAACGACAAACTGCCATGCAAATGAGCGACGCAGCCCCAAATTGAGACAGAGGTTGACCGTTCCAAATGTTCTAATTTTGCTACCATTAGCTGCACTGAGCTCATAGTCAGAAGTTTCCCGACGACGTGGGAGCCAGTTGTGAGGGTAACAGCACAAGTCGGAGCCGGTGTCAATAAGAAATTGACGTTTAGTGACCTGATCTGTAACAAAAAGTCGACGGCTGCGGAGTGAGCAATCAGTTGCCGCCGCTACTGACCGCTCCGAGGGTTTTCCGGCTTCCAATTGCAGGGGGCGATGCACTTGACAGCTCGCTTCCCGAAGCGTTTGTGATACCAACACAGCTTGGCAGAAGCAGGTGAAACCGCGCGTGCAGATTGCCTATTGGAGCTGGTGCTGCGGGACCGTTGGTTGTTGGAGGTCAAAGAGTTTACTCGATTTGTGAGTTCTTCGACCTTAAGAACCAATGTCTGAAGTACATCAGATTCGTGTGCAGGTGCAGGCGTATTGACGGTGGTGGAGAAGACTGAACTTGATCGTCCGGTAAGTTCGAGGATCTTATCAGCTAAGTCGGCCAACTTATCTAGGCTTAGCTCAGGTTGGGATGCAAGAATGACCTGGATATTATGTGGAAGGCGACGCATCCATAGCTGCCTCAGGATACTTTGGTCTGAAAGTGAGACACCAGCCAATGACCTTAGGTGCCGGAGGAACTGAGACGGTTTTCTGTCTCCAAGTTCCTCGTCGGTAAGTAGCTGCCGAACCTTTTGCTCCTCCGACATGGACAGTCTTCGAATCAGTTCGTTCTTGAGTGTGGAGTACTTTTCTCCAGTCGGGAGAGGACGTGTGATGATGTCTTCCACTTCACCTGCAAGCTTATAATCAATTTGACCAACAATGCAATTGTACATGGTAGCGTCGGAAGAAATGCCTGCCATCTGGAATTGAGCCTCTACCTGTGCGAACCATACCGATGGCTTATCCGGCCAAAATGGTGGAAGTTTAACTGACACCCTACAAGCCTCTTGTTTAATGTTAAGCTGCTCCTCGAGAACAGCCTTGTCAACAAGAATTTTCTCCAACTGATCCTTCAAAGCCTGTACCTCCGCCATGGTTTAATACAATGTTAAAAAATAGCACAATAATAAAATATTAAAATGTTATATAAACATGTAAATAAAAATGTTATGTGCACCCCAAAGTAACAAACACACACAGGAGAATAATAACATTCAATAAAAAATTGTAAACCAAAATGCACGGTAATAAAATCCCTTATTATAAAATGCACCATAAGAAAATACCCTTAAAAATATTGTTAACTGTACCGCAACCAAAATTGTTTACAATTATAATAAATAACTAAACACACAACCAGAAAATTAATAATAAACATCCACAGTCATGAACACAACACAATAAAAATAAATTTTAAGTTGTAAAATATTTTTGTTAAGAGTCCGGAATGTTATTTGTAATTTTTGTTTTTGTTGAAAAGTCCATGCAGTAGTATGTTGAAATAACACCAGTAGGATGATGAAACTCGTCGTATGCGTTTGTTAAAAGTCCATGCAGAAAGAAAATGAAATATATCACCAGCGTGCAGAATGATGAAGCCAGTCGTCTCCGCGTCATGCAGTTAGTGGGTTAGATTTGACGTCACAAACACGGAATCACAACACCAGGGAACAGTCCAGCACCATTAAAATACACTTCCCAGACGATTAAAAAGTTTTTTCAAGCCGGCCTTCGCCGCTATGAAGTGTAGAGAGGGGTCACCAATTTCGTGTGTTGGGAATCGTAGTCCTGATGTTCTGGATAGTGTTCTTGATGGTATTGTGTATGATGATGGCTCAGATTCAAACGGCAAATAGCTCGGTGTAAAGTAATTATATTTTCTTTAAATTGTTAGACAAAAACATAAGTTATGGTAAGGCGGACAAGTTACAACATGTTGCCTGCGCGTTCAAAAGTTGCTCTCTCTGATGTCAAACAGGGAACGTTCAGAAACTGACATTTTAAAATGAACGTTCGGAAATGAACTAAATAATTTTGTTACATCGTACATATTAACAATTAACTTAACAATAATTAAAATTATTACGATAGGTAAATCAAATATAAAAGAATCTTATGTAAATCAATCGTGAGCGTAATTCGCCACAAAGTAGGTATATTATTATATAATTAACAATACAAACTGTACCTAGTTCAAACAATTATAATATGCTTCATATTTGCCCCACATGTAATTTAAGTTATTTTAAGTATTTGTGCATGTAAATTAAATAGAAAGCCAAATCATTCCCAGATACCTACTTATCCAGACATTTAATTTTCAGTTGGTGATTGGAAATCAAGCAGACATAATAATATCAATAGATCAAAAAAAGGTTTGAATTCTAACTTAAAACCCCCATTTCGTCCATAAGTCTCCAATTAAGTTTAAAAATCCAAATAATAGAAGTCATTTTCTCACTGTTCTATAATTAAACCTTTCATTAATTTTACTTTCACATAATTATGTAAAACAGATTTTATAAATCATTTTCTGTTCTAGAAACAACAAGTACTATAATTATGGTGCCTATTGAATCAGAAAATGAGGAAATGTAAAAGCCATTTAATTTAACTATAATGTTTACTTATTCCATCTCAACTCAACAAAAACTTACACCAAATACCTAACAAAGTTATATCTTAATTACAATGTAGAAAAAATATATATAAAATTAAGTATAAAATCCAGTACACATACAATGTAACATATAAAATAAAATATTATTCTTTTATTGTTCTTTTTTTGCTCCATATGTGTACATACTCAAAAGAATTTATAATATTTGTTTTATGATTAAGACATCACTGTTAAATATAGGCTCATAGGCATAGTGAGAAATACCCATAAAGTTTTATCTACAAAATGCAAAACTTTGTACCAAAATAATTGCAGTAAAAAAAATAAGATTATTAGCTCCTAAATAAGACAAGGAAATACAATACAGAGTATTGGAATGTTAGCTACAGTACAGTCAAGATTTAAAATTGAAAACTTTGGCCTCTCCCATTGCAATTACCCACATGAGATCTAATAAACTTAAAAATAATTCAATCAAAGCTGGTGTGGTCAAAAGACTCATAGGTCATTCCTACTCTACCTCTCCTACTTTTGTCATAATTAGTTATACTTCTCCTATCAACAGGTGCAGGATTGCTTGGTCTGAAAAACATAGCTAATAGTATGTAGAATCCTCCAACAATCTTACTCAAGAAATCTAGAAAGCCCAAAAACATAGGTGTAGAGCTCTTTATTAAAACAGACAGTTCTCTGATTAAAGCAAGCACAAAATTGCCAAGAAAATTTATAAATGCTGTGCTACCAGTGACAACTGCAATTACAAAAGCACAAAGGAATGTTATAAACTCTTTTATGTTTCTTATAGAAACAGCAGTCTTTAGAGTCTCTACAATTTCATTGTAAGTCTCACTTAGAGCTTCGCTACTAGTTTCTGTTTGGTCAGCTTTCAAGAGGGCCACCTTCTTTTTAGCAGTACCTGTGAGGATGGGCTCGATTTCTAAAAATGATTCATTTATGTGCCTAATACATTTGACAGTTATAATAATCTCCTCCTCTCTATATTTCAGGCTTTTGATTTGGAACCAAAACGGTCCAAATGGTTGGTTGTCAATTTCTGTCCACAAGCACAATCCAGGGTGCCCTATAAGCTCACCATCTGTGATGCCTATCCAATGCTTATTAGGATATACAGAACGCAATTTGTGTTGTGCTTCAATCAAATCTCTCTTCAGGTCGACTTCAGCAGGACTAAGGAGTACTACATCCCGGTATCCGATACGTGGGTCGCTCAGCCTCCTTTCCAAATAACGCCCCAAGAAGATACGTGACTTCAAGAGCTCCTTCACATAATCTTTCACTTTTATCGTGTCCACATCGTCGCTGCTTTCTACGCGAGAAGACGCTACAGAAGAATTATAACTCTCATTAGATTTCACAATACTCATTTTACAAGGGAGACAATAAATTCTTTAAAAAAAATTATTTTCAAAAATCGAGACGAACTTGACGAACGCCGATGTTCGAGAAATAGTCTGACAGCTGGATGACTGACACTGAGTGTCAAAACAATGACGTGACAGCTGTCTCTGTGACAGTGTTTTTTTGTTTTACAGGCCTGATAATATAACTTTTGAGCCACTAATCTATTGGGCTTGATGCGCGGGGAATCATCTCCCCAAGTGGTTTCAAGTACTTATTACTTCCATTCCATGCTAGTTATCACGATCATCATCGGAAGACAACCACGATTAATTATTGTAGAATAAAATACTTTTTTGACGTGGTATTATAGATTTGCCGCATATAGCATTAACTACTTTTCCGGACAAATGGGGAGAGCAGACGGCTTTCACACATAAACACCGCCCATGGTACTTAATTAGGTAGGCAGAGTCACAAGTAATCAGAAGACAACCACAGATATGATCGTATGGCGACCGGTGATCAGTGGAGAGTAAAAGTCGGTTTTGATCTCGCTGTTATTTTTTTATGACCGATGATCTAATCATTGATGTATAATGGGGATCCAATGAACTTGATCTGCTAATTCCGTCTCATCTACATATTTTTGATTTTCGGGGGGATTTAAAATAAAACCGTCAGCATCTTTATACACAATCATTGTAAAGTAGTTATTCTTTAATTGAATAAAATGTATTTAACCATCCAATCAGTCTGCATTATAAATATTTAAAGAGTGTTTGGAAACCAAATTTTCATATGGGAAATAAACAAAACACTAACTTATAAAATTTGTACAATTTAATCGATACAGACAATAATTTGAAAAGGAATAGTGTACCATTTAGGTAATAAAATACGTTCTGAGTATTTACAAATGATCTAGCTAGTATTACTTGATAGTAAACGTATCTCTTGGAAAACTTTGATAATTTGTAATACTATAGCTTGGTAACTTAAGTAAGTATACAGTTGTGTAAACGCCACATCCATGCCGTAATGTAGTAACTCATTCTAACTTATAATATCTCTTCAACACTTTCCAAATGTGTCAAAATAAATGCCATTCGAGTCTAAACCATAACTACAATGTACCACATTCATTAAATGAATTTCCACATCCTATTACGTTGAATCTGTTACTTTTAATATGATTCTCAACATTCTACATTAAGTTGCCAAGCTTTAAGCATCACACAATAAATGATTTTTGTATCTGAAGTCATTTGTCAAGAAAACATGGTCAACTGAACAGAATAATTCATCATAATGTAAATTGTAAATAATATACTCGAAATAACATTAAAGTTGTCAAGTTTAGAGTCTATTATGGAATAACAAGTTTGTCTTCTGACTTTCTTAACTACGTCTAAAGTGTTTTTTGTGTGTAAGGAAACATATTTAAATTAATAAAATACTACTTTTATTTATGAAAGTTAGGGGAAGACTAGGATAGAGTGTGAGGCATTAAAAAAATATGGTTCATATTATTAATTCGGGAACAAAGTTAATAAAAAAATATTTCCTCCCTTACCTATTAACGGTTTATCGGATCAAAGGGCAAAATTGCTACAAGTTTCTACTACAAAATTGTGAAGCACTGTGACAGTAAAATAATTGACAAATTGGAAAAAGCTACGAAGATCAAATAGAAACGAGACAAGTTCATGAAAAGACTATACTTTAGACTTATTTATTAAGACGGAGTAAAAACCTGCAATAAATACGTAGTGCTAATGTCGTCTTATAATACGTAAACTCAAGTTTACAGTGCTTAGCATAGAATAGAAATCACAATTTCTCTAACTAGCTTGTATAAGTACTAAAAGTGTACTTTTATGTCTAAACCTCTAATAATTAAATACCACAGTAGTAGTCCTTTTCTGCACTTTACACATTCACAACCACATTACAAAAGTTTGCCGTATTCTTCGTTGTGAACACACACTACTGGCAACCGTGATGAAAATATAACTACGATAATACACGGGTGGATCTCAGAGAAGGCAATGGCCCCGATTCCTGTAGACACCTCCTAATTTTACTTTTAAGTTGTACCTGTCATTTTCTTATCCGTCGAAAAGGAAAGGGACGGGTAATTGACAAGCATAAAATTTATGGAACATCAATAAAATTAGATGCTGTCTACAGGAATTAGCACCAGTATCATACGGGTCAACGCAAACATATCATAGATTCTTTTGTCTTTGCAAATATGCAGTTAGAACTTAAGTTTTTAAAGATTCATGCACTTTGCACACAACTAGTAGTGGCTTACATAAGTTCGCTTACTTAGACTTACGCGTGGTATAATAAAACAAGGTATGCTCGTATGAAAAGCCGCCATTGCTAATCGTTTGATAACGTAAGTGTTAAATGAGTGTTACCATTACATTGGTACCTGTCTCCAACATTCATGTTATTATTGAAAATAAAGCGAATTACTGTCTAACGTACTTAAAAACTATCACTTGATACATAAGTATATAAAAAACATTAAAACAGTAAGTAAATATTTTACTAAAACTTCAAAATTGACTTGAAAATTAAATTAAAAACATTAGTCGTTGCTAACCTTGAAATGTTAGCTGTCACTTTCGAGCATACGTGGTTTTATTATACCATGCGCCTACGTATGTTCTAACTAGATATTTGCAAAATCACACAATATGTTAGGATATTTTTGCGTCGACGCGAATGATATTGACTTCCAGTGCTCAGAGCTGGACCACCGCGAATTACGAACTAAATTACGCTCCTTCGTTTGATATAATTATTCAAAACTTTGCGCCAATTGTAAAATTAAGGAAGATCATAAGGATTACACAGTCATTGGATTCCAAAGCACCCTGTTGTTAGGCCTTATTCAAAAGGAACATACACAAAATAAAATACTACGCGGCAATTCGACATGGCACCTAAAACAGAACAGACAACAATATATTCGATAAACACAAGATTTAACAGTTTCACATCTCACAGCCCAAGGCGGGAAATAAGAATAATACCTACAACGATATTAAAGTATACAATCAATTCCAATAAACTGAATAAAAAAGTCTCACCGTACGGTTCTCATTAAATTCGACCTTAGAGTCGTAATAAATATGTTTCCCAAATAGAGGGAAACTCCAAAGTCTCGCACTTGGGTCTAATCAACCCTAAAGCACTAACGCCCCAATCTGTAGCAGCGACTGTCATTCCACAGCCTTTATAGCGATAATTTTCACAGGAATATATTTTTTGAAACGATTTATTTTATGATAAGGAAGCCGTGAACGCTCGCTAGGAACTTGTCGAAGTTGTCTTGGAACCTGATTTTGTGTAGGCGAACGCCGTCGAATATGACTCCATTGGTTAGCATCCCGAATGCCTCTTCTAGGCGGGGTACGTTCGCGGGGTCGTTGACCGCGAACGCTTCGATCAGCTGTCTGGCTAGCCCCTCTAGTAGCGCTGGTTTCACACAAGTCAGGGAGTAAATAGCTGCTCCGGCGGCGGGTATAGAGTCCGGCGGTATTTCCATCTTGATTATCAACATTAGAAGTAACTCTGCTAGAGTTAGCAGTGCCATGGCGTAGGGGTTGTCGTCGCCTTGATTGCGGACTTTGTTGGCGATCCCTACGATCGTGTCGCAACATAGCGTGGACACGTCGCACGATACTGCCGTTAGACCGACTCGAAGGGCGCCTATCACCATAGTGAATTCTTCTATCGGTAGATTAGTGATCTGTAAATAAGAGTTTATATGAGACACGCAATGTTTAGAAGTTCGCTTATGTACACATGTATACTTAAACTCACTCATGTGGTCCTTAAAGGGGTGGAAAGCCACTTTTCGTAAGGATGTCTTTCTCTATTCAAAATCAAACAGCGAAGGGAAAATATCTATAAGTATAACCGAGTAGTACCATAGATATTTTTTTGTTTTGGTTTTCCTGAAGGGTAAGGCAAAGGGAACTATGCCCATACAGCCATGTCTTACGTATTTTTTTCCTTGATGATTAATGAAATGATGAAAAGGTGATGATGATGAAACCTAAGCCCCCACCCTCGGAGTAGACTCCTACTCCGAACCCCAAACGAATTAACTCAAAAGTCCGCATAAACTTTCGAGTTATGAAGCGGCTTCTTGCCACGAAGCGAAAATAGGCAGATACAGTTTGTTTATTGTATACTCCGATATAATAACACTTGCGAATGTCTTCCGACTAACTTAATGCGATCATTAACCACAAAACACCACTTCGTATTAATTATTTAGATTATTCAATGAAGAAAGCAACTGTCCCGTTCCCGTTTCCCGCCAAAAAGCCAGTACCATAGATATCAGTAACTCCGCCCCACAGAAATTCGTATTGGACGCCGAGCTAGATTTGCGTCACCCCCTCTGGGTCTTACTTCAGTCCGAATGGTTGTAAGCCAGAGCGCGAGAAGTAAGGAGGAGCGCGCACGAAATGTCTATCTCGCTCGCACTTACGCGGTAAGGCAGCACACGGTAAAAAATATGTTTTTGTATGGAGTGTCCGGGGTGTGATAGTACAGTAAAGTTACCTGGTCGGCGCCAAAGTTGTCCAGGTCACGTATCATGCGGTACATGTGCGCGGCCAGCGTGGGCAGCGTAAGCAGCGACGGCGTCACGAGCGGGAGCAGCATGCGCAGGCCGCGAGCGCACGTCGTGTCCACGCTGCGGTCCGATCCGCAACGCGAGATGCTGCAGATTAGCTCCATCAGCGCGCAGATGTCCTGTCGACACCAATATACAAGAGATTACAGAATAAACCGAGGGGGGACGCGGGGGCAGCACGTAACCATAACAATCAGAGCCGCTACATGCGCGGACGACCGCCATTTTTGTTTAACTTATACGCCAGAGACTATACAGAAGTATTATTTTAAAAAGTTGGTACAAAACTGACCTCGTAAGCCTCTTCTTCGGCATCTTGTGGGATGCTGGATATCTTCCCCTGGTTCCACCTCATGTAGACCTCGAATGTCGTGTTGCAGATCTCCAGAAACCTGGAACGGTTCAACGAATAACAAAATTGTATTCGTATAAAACACGGGCATATAGCGTATTGGTATTGCGTGGGGGTATTTTGCGTTGGGGCATACTTAATGTTTTGGATAGATGGCGTAAAACATAGCTGGCAAGGGGTGGGTTAATTGTAAATACTATACACCTCTGGCTACCCTTTCGAGGATACAGGCGATACATGTATGAAAATTGGAACACAAAATTATTCTCTACGAAATAAATGATTGATTTAAACATCTTTTGCCGTTTAGGACATTGTGAATTAAATCAGTAGTTAAAATACAAATAAAAGATGGATCTGTATTACAAATAAGCTGAACCGTTTGTCTGTCGCTTGTGGTGGTCAAATTGTCTTTAAATATGATGTTCTTTGTACAATAAACTATTAAATAAATAAAAGTATAAAACATACTTGGTGACATTTTGTGGTTGTACAGAGTTGAGCATACGTTTGGTACTCTTGGTGAGAAGGTTGATAGAAGGCAGGACCACGCCGGGGTAGTTGTGGTACTTGAATATGATTCCCGGTATCTTCTCTAAGGCACCCATTAACATCATGAACTGTTCGTCCATTGTTCCAACCTGAAACGGAACAAAGGTCTCAAAATTTACGGACGATAAATCGATCTTCGCGGTTCACGACGCCACCTGTGCTAATCCTGATGAGTTAGCATGAGATTCTGTATCAGTTTAAGTAACGCTGATTAAATCCAAGGGTTTTCCAAGTTATGTATAAAATGTAAAAAAAAATATATGGATGCTATACCCAAAACCTCGATCACGGCGGATAATTGGTATCACGTGGCTTCCAGAATTTGTTTCTTCAAGGTTAATGGCAATAGTCTCGCCCTGTTACGTGGGACTCAAACAATTCTGGACTCAGTTTGGGTGTATATCTGAGGTATATAGGGTGTTAGTGACATCGTAACGAATACTGAGGGGGATGATTCAGACCATGATTCTGAGTTAATCAAGTAGAATTTTCCGTGGCAAAAGTATGGAACTGACAACTTAGAATCATGGTCTGAATAGTCGCATAATGTTTTCACTAACACCTTTTTTTTTTTTTTTTGACGTGACTTATTGTAGATTTGCCGCAGATGGCATTAACTACTTGGCCGGACAAATGGGGAGCGCTGAAGGCTCTCACCCGGTACAACGTTTAAGACAACAGGCCTGAGGGTGCCCAGTTGGGCGCGAACCTCGGCTCAGGGCGTCGTCTGAGAGGAAAAATATTTGAAAGAATTAATCGACCCTAGTGGGTCGATAGCGATAAGCGCTGAATGAGGGAAATCGTCGACCACGCCGGCGGGGTCGGTATTTCACTAACACCCTATATACCCTATATGCATCGTATATTCTATACACCTCTAGCTATTTCCTAGCTTTCTTTAGATATTTTTTTTTCTAGCTTTTTTTGCTTTTCTTTTGTACAATTGGATTTAGGCTAGTTTAGCTTTGCTGTAAGTCCATTGCATGCCGTTGTCACCTATAATTAGGGTAACAATTACTATGTCATTTTATGAAGATCTTTACTGTAAGAGACTTGTTGTCGACTCTGTTGGTGACCTTTAATAAATAAAATAAATAAATATAATAATATGATATGAGCGTGATGTTATGTTACGTTATGTTTGCAACTTCGCTAAGGCCCCAGGTATGATAAGATATTCGTTGCGTGTATGTATTACCTCATGTACGCCTTCAGTGACGCCGATGAAGCAGTCGAGTGTGTCGGCGAGCATGTTGCGTACTGGCTCCGTGTCAGACTCCATGTTGAGAATGTTCAGCAGCTTCTCTTGCAGCGCCACTGTGCTTGATAGCAGCCGGTTGCGGGCTTCACCTGTTCAAATTAAAACTTAGATAATGTTCTTCGATGATGTGAAAATTAAAAAATTGCTGTCAAATGAAAAAGTGCTGGAAAGAGTTGAAGAAAAGAGAACCATATTGAAGACTATAGAGAACCGGAGAGGAAATATGATTGGCCACCTGATACGACACGATTAATTTATAACAAACATTATAGAAGGAAAAATTGAAGGGAAGGGAGGAAGGGGTAGACCTAGGATAACATTTATGAAACAAATAAAAGAGAAGGTGCAAGTCGTGTCGTATCGGGAGGTGAAGGTTTTGGCGGGAAGATGAAAGGAATGGCTATAGAGGGTTACTCCACCGACAAGAGCGCAGCTCTTAAATAGAGAGAGAGAGAGTTTGTCGTTATAATATCTTTAATTTTACTGAAAAGCCTTAAATATATGACAATTTGTTTCCCTTGTAAATGTGAAGTCAATAAAGTGTCAATTCATTCCTTCATTCGTTAGAGTGTACCTTCAGCGTACGTGGCGGCGATAGCGAAGGCCCTGTGCAGTTCCTTGCGCAGCTCGCCCGGCAGGTTACTCCCCGTCGCTTCCCACGCCACCAGCGCCAGGAACTCTTCGCACGTTGCTAAAGGATTCTCCCTGTAATATACAGGGTGTTAGCGCCATCGTAACGAAAACTTTAAGGGATGAGTCAGACTATGATACTGGGTTGATATCAAGTGGAATTTCCAAAAGTATGGAATTGAAAATAATTTATTTATTTATTTATTTATTTAAAAGACGAGCACAACAGTTAACAAATAATAATAATTAAAAAAAACACTAAAATTTTCATGAATTTCCCAACAGGAAATTCCACTTGATATTAACTCAGAATCATGGTCTGATTCACCACCCTCGGCATTCGTTACGTTGTCTCTAACACCTGTATACACAGAATTTAGTTACACTAGCTGTTTTCCCTGTTTCGTGATGATTTTTATTGCAGATGTTGAATAAGCTCCTAATGTGTAAAAGCTGCAAAATGGAATCTTAATTCGTGCATTATTTCTGGCGAGATTAGCGAACAAACCCGGAAAAGCTCAGTTGTATCGAAGATAAAAATTGTCTACTCTGGTCAGAATATATCTGAGGTCAGAATGCTTGCCTTCAACTTTGGAGGTTGTTGCTCCGAACCTTGGTAAAACAGCATTGGAGTAGATTCGGTTTGATCAATTTACTTTCAAAGATCAATGTGTTAAATCCATCACTTCTTTAAAACATTATGGATTTGATGTTATGGTTTCATAGGTAATGTTGTTAAGAATCATTGAAATATTGATTCTTGAACCGTCAAGACCTTTCATCCGGTTATATTTATTTTTTTATCGAGGCTTGAGCCACTCTTGGTGGTTATGCCAGCCTCATAGTTTACAACGTTTAATGATCAAACCATCACTTTATAAAATATCAATACTACAGCACTACACCATGTATTGTTATTCCTAAGAGCCGGTTGTAAAGAAAGATAAAAAACTCCGGCTAAGGTTGCATTTTAAACGGTCTAGACTGGATGAGATAGTAATACAATAATAAGCAAAGCAAGAACATGCGCGCACCCGAGGCAGTAACCGTGACAGAGTTGAACAGTGGGAGTATGGGAGACGCACTTGTGCTGCGAGTGAGCGAGCGTGGTGAGCAGGTGCAGCGCCTGCGTGGCCGCCACGGGCTGCGCGGCCAGGTGCCGCAGGCAGCAGCCGGCGCGGGCGCCCAGCCGGGACACCACCCACGACACGCCGCGCGACCCGCGCCCGAACGCGCACTCCAGGATCGGGGACATCTGCCCACATCACAAACATGCAATCAACATCACACCAACACGCCGTTAAGAGAGTTTCGGGGCTGTTTCTTGTTTGACGTGTCTTGTAGTACAAGGTCATGGAAGTTGTACATGATCGACAAATCTGGAAAGACCTCCACCTACAAGAGCATAGCTCTTATGAATGATTAGTCATAATTGTAATCTCTGACGTGACTTGTTGTAGGTTTGCCTTAGATTGCATTAACTACTTCACCGGATAAATAGGGAGAGCTGAGGGCTCTCACCCGGCAAAATAATTAAGACACTCGCCTGAAGGTAGCCAGTTGGGCGCGAACCTCTGTTCAGGGCTGAGAGGATTATATTTGAAAGAATTAATCGACCGTAGTGAGCCCATAACGATAAGCGCTGAATGAGGGAAATCGTCGAACACACCGGTGGGGTCGGTATCGGGGTCCTGAAGTGTTCGTTGTTGCGAGTTGATTGGCCTCTAAGGTTAGAGTAATCCAGTCATCATGATCGTGTAATACGTCGATCGTAGTTTCGGGGCGGGTAGCTAAAGTTTGTATAAGGGTTGAAATGCATCTGGCCGCACCACGTCTCACTTTCCAATGCTTCCTTCTCTGTCACTCAGAACCGTCGTTTGCTAGAGCAAGATTGCGACAGCACGCGGCAGAACCGACGAAGCGGACGGAGTACGGTCGCACTTCCACTATTCATCTTACTCTAGCAAATGACGGTTCTGAGTGACAGAAAAGGACAGAAGCTTGACGTAAAACTGGGCCGTGTCGCACTTACATTTGTAGCGTACGGGTACATACAAAGTAGGTTATAAAAACATGCCCTATCCCGGAATCCTCTCAATAACCGCGCGTGGCGTAATCAGATGGAACCACGAAGAAAAAAAAAAGAAGTACGATCATGTCGCTAAGGAAAATTAACCATTGTTTAGAAATTAGAAAGAAAGTCATCACCAGTAGCTAATAAAACTTTTTAGTCATAATACCTATCTATCACGCATGACGTAAAAATAAACTTTAAACAAACATACCTCAGAATACATAAGCGGGGGAGGCATCAAGTAGGAGTTGGCCCATATCTTGAGCAGCCAGGATATCGTGGCCGACAGTTCTGGGCTGAACACGGTGCCCAGACCCGCCTCCAGCGCGGCGCACTCCCACGCGCTTATACGGAGGATTTCACCTATCAACCTGGAACATCGTAAAATCATTATTATTATTATCAACTCAGGCAGACAGTTTTTTATATATTTTTTTCACTGATAAGTGCCTGTATTCGACTATTCAGTAGTTGTGTTTTTCTTTCTGTTTTATGGTAATTGTCCAATTTGTTTTTCAAGGTGTTGCCTGTAGATGCGGAGACCAAGTCCTGCGGCAGCCCGTTCCACGCTGCTACTACTCTGTTAGTCAGAAAGTGCTTATGGGGGTTGTTGTTTGAAAAAATTACGTTAGTGTTAGAAAAGAATCGATCGGCCTAATCTCGACTGATACATCACTATACTACAACACTGGCTTCTGTACTTTGACAGATCTAATTCGTACCGCGCATTAAACATAACATAAACTCACGACTATAGGGAGGGTAGTTAGATGTACATCCATCACAAGATAAACTAAGTACCCACACCTTACTGAGCTTTCTAAAAGACAAGTTATGATTAGGGCTTTTTGGCGGGAACGGTAACGGGACAGTTGCTTTCTTCATTGAATAATCTAAATAATTAATACGGAGTGGTGTTTTGTGGTTAATGATCGCATTAAGTTAGTCAGAAGACATCGCGACAGTGTTATTATATCGGAGTATTCAATAAATAAAGTGTATCTGCCTATTTTCGCTTCGTGCCAAGAAGCCGCTTCATAACTCGATAGTTTATGCGGACTTTTGAGTTAATTCGTTTGGGGTTCGGAGTAGGAGTCTACTCCGAGGATGGGGGCTTAGGTTTCATCATCATCACCTTTCATCATTTCATTAATCATCAAGAAAAAAATACGTAAGACCCATGTCTTACAGCCATCTGTATGGGCATAGTTCCCTTTGCCTTACCCTTCGGAACAAAAGAAAAGTTATGATTATTAATTAGCTTCCCGACTCCAAGGGCTTTTTGGCGGGAAACGGGAACGGGACAGTTGCTTTCTTCATTGAATAATCTAAATAATTAATACGAAGTGGTGTTTTATGGTTAATGATCGCATTAAGTTAGTCGGAAGACATTCGCGAGTGTTATTATATCGGAGTATTCAATAAATAAAGTGTATCTGCCTATTTTCGCTTCGTGCCAAAAAGCCGCTTCATAACTTGAAAGTTTATGCGGACTTTTGAGTTAATTCGTTTGGGGTTCGGAGTAGGAGTCTACTTCGAGGGTGGGGGCTTAGGTTTCATCATCATCACCTTTTATCATTTCATTAATCATCAAGAAAAAAATACGTAAGACATGGCTGTATGGGCATAGTTCCTTTTGCCTTACCCTTCGGGGAAAACCAAAACAAAAAAAGTTATGATTAATTAGCTTCCCGACCCCAATGGGGTTCGAAATTCAAACTTATGACACAAAATTATAATACAAAAGCTATGCTAAACATATTAATGTAAATTATACTGATAACATTCTTACAATTCGAATTGAGGTTTTCAATAGAAGTCAATGAAGTGTGTTATTATTATGCAAAAACACGTCCAAAATATTACGCCTTTATTCTCTTTCAATACATATTTATAAAAAAGTCATGAATTACTTATGAGACTGGAATATTTTGGGAGTTTATTTTTGTGCACTATACAATTGTAAAATTCTGTCTAGGCTGTATTGTAACTGCCCGATTGTGTATTTATAATAGGTGAAAGATAAACGATGAAATATCGGCTTCGAACAATAGACGCAGCGAATGTTATATACGTATATTATACGAGATAAACGTCGATATAAAGAGTTCCGTACTGGGCTGATATATCAAAATCAAAAGAGATTTATTGCAATTGTACAGTACAAAAAAAGATGTAATAGGTACATTATAAAAAAGAAAAAAAATACAGTTCTTAGGTACAATTTAACCCAATCAAACGTACAACATTACATAGGTATGTACTTAAATATTACAATATTAAAATTTTATTCAGTCAATCGAGTATGTAAATTAATAACCCTGGCGAACAACGTCTACGTATTTTTGCGAGAATTCGTTATGGCAACAATTTAAGTATAAGGGCTGATACCGAAATAGAAACAAGCTAAATATATACAGACATAAATTCACACCAGTGATCCCCAATGGGGTGAACAGAGCCACAAATAATAGAAGAACCCTTGCATCCGCCATTTAATACGAAGTCCTGAGATGGATATGACGAACCATATGGTGACAAGTAATCATCAATTTAAAAAAATAGCGAGGTTCATCATGTTAGAAAAGACAACTCCCTACCGCTTTTGCTCACTTCAGTTTTTAGTTTTCCTTTTACCTGTTTTGTGCTTGTCTGCGCAATAAATTATTTATTCATTCATTAATTCTCAAAAGAATATATTATGTTGTTTATTCGTACGAATTTTCTCTTGGCACAACACAAATATATTTATAGGTAGGTTTACCTGAACTGCTAGATAATACGTTAAAGTTCAATAATAACCCTGACCCCAGGGTTGGTTGGTCATCGACATATAACCATAAAATAGGAATAATACTACGTATAGAACGGCAACTCTCCGCTCCCTACCAGCGTCTGAGCTAGGTTTCCCTACCCCCCCTCGGACATAGTTTAGTCTTCAATTGTTTGGCGTTAAACGTCACACACACAGATGCGCGTGTACGATAACGTCAATGTGTGCTGTCTGTGTAAAACGAGGTTGTTTTTATAAAGCGGGGTGTGCCATTAATATAAACGAATATAAAAGAATAACAGAAGAAGAACATCTTACTTGAGTACAGGGTCAACGTTTTCAGTACTAGTACTCTCCCCGACCAGGTACCGGAGTGAGGCGTCTACATTCGCATTCTCCACTAGACTGTAGTGCATTATCTCTGGTGGAATCATAACCAGCTCGCCTTCCACGCAGTCGATTGCTAGGAAATGACCTGGGGAGAAAAATGCGTCTCATAAACTTACATAAACATAAAGACATAATTGTAAACACTTTTCACAGCAAACGAAGTAACCACGTATTTACATGAGTAAGTCCTAAAAAGAAAATTAACCTGAAATCCTAAAAAAAAATATTCTGACGAGTTTGTTTACGCTCTTCTTAGATAGATAAAACACTTTATTGAGCACAATGGACACAAAATATAAAGATAAGGACAACATATACAGAAAAACAAGCGGCCTTATTACTCATGCAGCAATTTCACCAATTTTAGCAATCACCTGATTGTCCGAATGTAAGATGATCCGTGCTTCGGAACGCACGTTAAGCCGTTGGTTCCGTTGGCTACTTACTGATGTAAGTAAGTAGTCTTAACATGAGTCATGTCAGGGGGCCCTCTTGGCGGCTCAATAGTAAACCCTGACACCAGGGTTGCTGAGGTTGGTACTCGACCTCACAACCCACACGAGAGAAGAAGCCATCATTTCATTTTCAGCAATTTTCTTCTTCTATCGTTTGGGCAATAAGTAGTTACTGATGTAAGTACGTAGTCGTTACATGAGCCATGTCAGGGGCCTTCGGCGGCTCAAAAATCCACACGATAGAAGAACAGAGTAAACAAACTCGCCAGGATATTTTTTTGACGTGACTTGGCTGGACAAATGGGGAGCGCTGAGGAATCTCGTCCGAAGAGTATTGAAGCTATCGATAATATTGTTTTTCTTTTTTTATATTATATCGATAGGCAACAGACTACATACGAGAGAAGAAGAATGAAACTAACCGGTAATCATGAGAATCCAGTGCAAATCTTCGAATAACCTGACTAATTGTTCCCCGCCGCTCATCGGCAGCTTGCCCATATGCATCAGTTGTAGCTGACCCTCCAACCTGCAATGACATCACGATGTAAAGAAACAAAGAATTCATACACACATGAAGTCAGGCCCATAATAAATAAGGTAAAGGACATTACCCTAGTTAAGATTACATAATTTGTGTTACCTTTGTGAAGAGAAAATAAAGATTTATTTTATACATATAATAGCTGTTACCCGCGACTTCATTCACGTGAAACCCAACTATTAAAACCATAGAAATTTCATACAAACTTTATCATCCCATTTTAACCCTTAGGGGTCGAATTTCGCAAAATCCTGTCTTAGTGAGCACCCGCGTCTTAAAAGGAACCCCTATTCAAAATTTGATACTCTTAACACTTGTAGTTTCTAAGTTTTCGTGATGAGTGAGACCTTTCGCTTTTATACAGGGTGTTAGTGACATCGTAACGGAAACTTATGGGGATAAGTGAAATTTTCTGTCGGAAAATTTTCCACCAACAGGTTTTCCACACACTATAGATAAACAATGAAGATGGACTTTAAGTGCCCACTAACATAAATAATCATAACATAATACCTCTTGCTCCTATCCTGAAGCAATGTGAAGAGGACATGCGAGCAGTGCGCAGGCGCCTTCCTAGCGATGGCGCCGATGGTCAGCAGCACGTTGGCATGCTGCTTCCGCTCGTCTTCCTCTATGTCGTCCTTTATATCGTCGCCGCATCCGTCGTTGCTCTCTGTGCCTCTGTTGGAGTGAACACATTTAGAACCTGTTCTACTTTACATAAGCTTATAAGCCCCGCAAGTTAATATTGCGATGGAACCTTGTCACAATACACAAGTAGTACAACAAGTAGTAGTACAAGTAGTAGTACAAGTAGTAGTACAAGTAGTAGTACAACTATATTCCCAATAGAGGAAGTCAGAAGTACATCCATTGCAAGATGAACTAAGTACTCATGCTTCACCGAGCTTTTCCCCCAACCAACATGATAGATGGTGAGAATGTTCGCGCACGTTTACGGCTAAGATCGACGCAACAGCCGTATAAAGGTAAATGCGCACCTAGACGTGCCGCACGCGCCGATGTCATCGAATTTTGCGGCGAAATGCGGGTCGTGCGTGCGGCGCGGAAAGATGCACCTTAAGAGACTATCAAAATCTAAATGGGTCGTGCACTAGGTTCAAAACAAATTATGAACTTCTGATTACTAAATAAAGACAGATCTAAAACTAACGAAAACATTTTTTTTTTCTTTTTGACAGCAGCAGCAGCGTCCTGGCGATGTTGGCTAGCAGGTTGGACTGTGTGTACATGTCTCGCTGCTATGCTATTGCTGGGGGTGTGGCAAGGCGGTGAGTCGCGGCTCAACTCTGCCGTATTTAATTATATTTCCTTGTTCTACTAACCTAGTATATAAGTTTTGTTATTAACAAATTATGAGTCCTAGTAACTTGAATAAAGAATTTAATTTAATTTTAATTTTTTTAATTTGACTTATTTAGGAATTTTAGTCAAGAAAAACGTAATAATAAGCCCGACATTTTATCACGATTTCTATGACGTCACAATGTGCTTTTTCGTACAAATTCCATAGAAATTTCGTGTTTTGACGTTTAGTAAAAAGTAGTGGGAAACTAGCATATTTAAGGTAGTAGAAGTTGCTGTAGCCGAACACGGCATGTAGGACTATCTTCTTCTTCTATAGTGTGGGTAGTGAGGTGGAGTACCAACCTCATCAACCCTGGTGTCAGGGACTATGTAGGACTATTATTATTTTCTTAGATGGTGAGCAATCTATAATCGCGCCAACTGTGCAAGTCCGGTACCGGCAATCAAACCGGTGATCCCCGTTTTTCAAAGCTGATGATAATAAAAAAAAATACAAACCTTGTCCCGTCTGGCGGCGCTAGTCTGCACTGTAGGTAGGTATTGAAGACTTCTATACAAGGATTCATTAGTGTTTCATTTGAATATCCATCTGAGTCATGCACCAAGGAGCTCCAAGTGTGCAAGAACTTATTTAGAGATTCACGCCATACTGTGTCATCATTTACCTACAAAATACTGTTTTTATGAGTGAAAATGTTTGACAAAAATAAATTATGTTATATGGAAAATAAGTGTTTGAATTGTAATGTCATAAGTGTATAAATATTGAATTAACATAGTAATAAATGCAAATCTAACTTCAAACAAGATTTTGTAAATCATAAGCAGTGATTGGATATTCTTTTTAGTTTTAAGATGTCACTTCCATACTTTTGTTACCATACTTCATATTTTATAAAGTTATTCAGTTTGGATATTCAATCACTGATTATAACTGTAAACTTTACAAATAATAAATAAGTTATACATACCCCTTCCTCTATAACTGCACCTCTAATACAATGACAAGTTAATCTAGTCAGATTTTCCAAAAACGCCGGTGGTGTACTAGCTACCATAGCAGGCGAGAAAAACTGTACCAATTTTCGGTAAATATCAGAAATACCCAACATTTCCCGTTCTACTGGCTGAATGTAAGCCATCATATTCAAGAAACTATTTACATAATTCTCTAAATACTGTTGTTTTAGGTTACCAAACAGCACTACACCGCATAAACTGGCCAGTTGCACCAGACAAGTGAGAGATGGGTTAGCTAATTCAGGATTAGACCGGACGTACATGTGGATCTCAAAAAATAAAGCTATCAGTTCCGGTTGCATCATTGTGTCTCTCCAATTAAGACTCAGACGTAAAGCTGGTGTGTCACTTTCGAAAATAGCCTCAAATGCACCAATCAACCGTTTGGATAGAAGAGGAGATACGCGGCTCCAGCATAGTACAGTCTCAACAATAGTCAGTAGTTGTTTGGTCAAAGCTGCCTGTTCTCCTTCTGGACGGTGGCCTGATCGGACAATTTGTTCTAGTACTCCAACCGTAAACCTAAATATCCTCTTCAAATCTAAAGCTTCAAAAGACTTCTTCAATCGGAAATGTACTTCCCAGATCATCCCCACATCAGCTGACTTCACAGTTATAGCATACTCCTGCATGATAGCCAATATAAGTGAGCAAGCCAACTTCTGCTGATTGATTGTGGAACTGAGAATTATCTTCTCTAACTCTGTCAGTAAAGCCTTTCTCTCTCTCCCTCCATCATCTACACTGCCTCTCTTAATAATAATTGCAATTGTCTGAAAATAACACAAATATTCAAATACTTTTTAAGAGATGATTAGAAATTTTTAAATGTTAGTAATAGTAAGCTACAGTGGCTATGGAGTTGAACATCAACTTTCAACCACTTATAAGACAATCTTATAGTACATCCAGTTAGTGAATGTATTGTAAAGTATTATTTACCTGCAAAAGCTTCTCTCGCAAGAATGGTGCTGTATCCTTTCTCAAAAGATAATTCAGTAGATATTCCCTCAAAGATGAAACATCACTCTCTGAGAGCAAGCTCCATTCCCTAATGAGAGCTGACTTCAGCAACCCAGCTGCTTCAAATAGTACATAGTCTGACGAAGACTTTTCTAAAATTTCTCTACATAAAGCATATGGGTTCTTTGTGGTCCTAAATTGAAGGAACACACTTTCTGCTTGATGCCGCTGCTCTGATGACACCAAATTCGGTGGTGCCTGTGAAGATAAATGTTACTACATATATCAAAATACACAATGCCTGGCAGCAGAGATAGATAAAACACTGCCAATCAAAAAGCTGACCTAAATACGCATAGAAAAACTTTCAAATCTTTTCGTCCTTATGTGACAAAATTACATGTATCTAATTCAGTGTTGCCGATCTGTGGGGAATTCCCCAAACTGCGGGGAAAGCAAAGCTGATTGGGGAATGTGTGGGGAGAGCTTCAATTCGGGGAAAATGCGGGGATTTTAAGTATGAACACAAATACGCGATATTTAACATCAAATTTCTGCTAGTCTTGATTGATTTCCCTGATAGCCTTTTATTCCGTAAGTTGAACTTCTCAGAATTCGACTTGAACGTGAATGATACTGCCGATATTTACTGGAGCAAAGTATTTAAATTAAAAAATTAAAATACGTAATAAGTCTACTGCTTGTATTACCGTTCTCTAACGCATCTGTAGAGCGCAAGTTTAGTGTTTTAAATCAGAAATCAGAATCATTTATTCAACGTAATTATCATGGATAAACTTGTTGAAGGTCAATGTAACATTTTTGAATTTACGTCATTTCGCAAGGTGTTATGGCTGAGGAGAAGAAATGACAAGAAACTGCAACAGCAACACATCTTTTAAAAACCAATGAGGATATACATTACAAGTTATTTAATAACTAGAGGAACACATTCAATACCAGACATTTTTATCATTTAGGTAGTCATTAATCTTATAATAAGCTTTTTTACATAAAGTAAGCTTCACGTGAGCTTTAAATTAATTTTCTGACAAATTTAAAATATTATCTGGTATTTTATTGTAAAAACGTATACATAACCCCAAAAAAGATGAATTTAATTTACTTAATCTAGAATTTTGAATAGCAATTTTACGTTTATTTCTTGTATTGTAAGTATGCCTTTCACAGTTTCTCGGAAGGAGAGATAAGTTTTTACGTACATACATAATGTTTTCATATATATATTGACTTGCGACCGTCAGTATATTTATTTCTTTAAACAGCTCCCTCAAAGAGTCCCGACAACGCAGCTTATAAATAGCGCGAACTGCTCTTTTTTGAATGATGAAAATAGTTTCTACATCAGCGGCTCGACCCCACAGCAAAATACCGTAAGACATTATGCTGTGGAAGTAGCTGAAGTAGACAAGTCTAGCAGTGGGTACATCTGTGAGTTGTCGGATCCTTCTGACGGCATATGCTGCTGAACTTAGCTTGCCCGCTAGTGATACAATATGTGGGCCCCATTGAAGTTTTGAATCTACAGTAATTCCTAAGAAAACTGTGTGTTCAACAAAATCTAGTTTCTCGTCGTTAATTTGAATGTTATTATTTACTTTCTTTACGTTTGGTAGAACAAGTTTAATACACTTCGTTTTCTTAGCATTTAGAACTAGGTTATTTACTGTAAACCAACTTAGAACCTGCGACACAGCGCTGTTTGCTTCGTCAAATTCCTCTAACTTTCTGTCGATTTTAAATATAAGAGAAGTGTCATCCGCGAACAGCACAATGTCAGCTTGGTTCTGTACTACATAAGGTAAATCATTTATGTACACTAAAAAAAGAAACGGACCCAAAATGGATCCTTGAGGAACTCCCATTTGAACATGAGAGCCCGAAGAAGTTGTACTATTGATTTGTACCTTTTGTATCCTACCACCTAGATATGAATTTAACAAACTGAGAGCTCCATTATTTAGTCCATAGTGCCTCAATTTCAAAAGCAAGGTCTCGTGATCCACGCAGTCGAACGCCTTAGACAAGTCACAGAATACTCCTACGGCATTTTGCGACTTCTCCCAAGCATCGAAAATGTGTCGAACAAATGTCACACTCGCGTCTGTTGTAGACCGACCCTTAGTAAAACCAAACTGCTGGCTGTGGAGTAAGTTATTTAAATTAAAATGACATAGCAGTTGGTCGAGAACAATTTTCTCGAAAATTTTACTAAGTACTGGTAGAATAGAAACCGGTCTATAATTCGTGGGGTCTGATTTTGTGCCCGATTTAAAAAGAGGTATAACTTTACTGATTTTCATTAAATTTGGAAAAGTGCCATTTTCAACACTCATATTAAAAATGTAAGCTAGATATGGTGCTAAGATATCAATAACAGAGCTCATCAATTTGACAGACAATCCCCATAAATCTTTCGAGGTTTTAAGTTTCAGCTGTTTGAATACTTTAACAATACTACTCGGATTAACGCGTTTAAAATCAAATAATTCAGTGCAAGCAGTAACATTACTTTTTAATAATATATCAGCTTGAACAGGAGAGGACCTGAGAGATTCTGTAGTTTTTACAGGGATGTTCGTGAAGAATTTATCAAAAACTTCAGCTACATCTTTATCTTGTTTTACTAACCCAGTGCCCGATTCTATATTGTATTCTAATTCACGCGGTTTAGAAGCCTTTGTTTCACTATTTATTACTTGCCAAACTGCCTTTATTTTATTATCCGCGGTCTTTATTTTACTACTAATATGCATCTGTTTGGCTGTATAACACACTCTTCGAAATATTTTAGAATAATTTTTGACGTAGCTTTTGAAACTATCAGCGTGTGTATACGTTTTTTCCTCATATAAAGAATAAAGAGTATTTCTACTTTTGCGAATGCCTACGGTAGCCCAGTCACTGAACTTGAATGATTGACTGTTGATAACTACCTTTTGAGGAAAATTATTTTCAAATTCTTTATGGATAATAGTGAAGAAATCCCTGTAAAAATCGTCAGGATTGTCTGTATCAAAGTTTGGACAAGGTAAGTTACTAATAAGACTATTTCGATATTTCTCTATCCGATTATCAGTGATGGGTCGAGTACTAAATTTAATTTTTTGCACATTTTTAAGTACTGGAAAACTAACCAACTGCCCACTGTGATCAGACTTAAAACAGTTAAGGATACTGTTATCTTGGAAATCACAATTGCAAAAAATGTTATCTAAACATGAGGCAGTTGTTTCTGTAATTCTAGTTGGCTCCATAAATATATTAACAAGGTTAAAAGATGTAAACAAACTTAGAAATCTAGTTGTAATTGAATCTACTTCATATAAATCAACGTTAAAATCTCCACACACTATAATGGATTTATTACTTTTGGATATGACCTTCAGTACATTTTCCATCACTGATTCAAAAACTGTGAAGTTAGCACTGTATGGGGGTCTGTATACGGCCACAACAATATGTTTCTCTGTTTCTATACATGAAATCTCCATAGTGCCCTCTAAAAAAAAATCTAAAGACAGAAAATAGAAACAAACTTAATACCGACACAGTGGTAGCTTTGATGGCTACTCGAGAGGGAATAAAGAGAGAAGGGGGCAGTTTAAAATTTAATCCGAGTTCTAAAATGTTGCACAAAAAAGTTTGGCGCGAAAAAAATGTGTAGTTTTTTTTTTAATTTTTGTCATGTTTTAATAAATAAAAAATAAACTTAAAAGAACGGCCGCCGAGAAAATGCATTTCTGACTGGTTGATTCAATAAACAATGTAACTTTGGATGCATGTATTTGTATTTGCCGATGGTATTTGCTCTTCAACGTAACGAAAAATATAATTAGAAAATATAGATATTAAAAAGAAGTTTACAGTGAATGTGACACTAGTGATATCTGACATACGTCAGAAATGCATTCTCACAGAGACCGACTTTACCTACATTTTTGGTTGTTTTATTTCTGTGGGGAATATGTGGGGAATTATCATTTTTCTTTCCCCAAACGTGGGGAATTTCGACAATGCGTTTGGGGATTTTAGCAAATTACTGTCGGCAACACTGATCTAATTATGAAATTGCATCGAGCTTTTGTCTTACCATTAGCATTTGGGCAGCTGCCTCCAATGTTTGTATGGCCGAGTTATCCATTGTCTCCGCAAATTTCAGCGTAAATTACGGAAAAAAGATGAATTAGAAATCACGCATGTACAGTTTCTTTGTCGTAACATCAATTAAGCTTTTCAGGAAGTCACTTAAATATTGAAAAAGCAGTCAAAATTATTCTGAAATTTTCAGAAATTTTACGTCGCCCATCACGATGACAACCAAATTGGCACAGATTAAAAAATAACAGATGATTTTGTGTGTTGAGTATTGACTAGGGCAACACTAAATTTCTAAACATAATAATTTTTACTTTAGTGCTGAAAACTAAAGTGGTTTTTCCCTTGCTTAATAAGTTGCATTAAAAAAATGTTATTTTGATTTAAAGTTCAACTAATTCGATAAACGGATACGATAACGGATTCGATATATCGAATCCCATTAACTCTGGAAACATATTTCCAAATAAAAAATACCATCGTGGCACTTTTAAAATCTCAAAATATTAGATGGGATTTGATTTCAACTTTGAAAAAGAGAAAGAAAAAGATTAATATAAAGGTTCTTCTATTTTCAGTAACTTTATCTAAGCCACATGACCAACATGTAATAATATATGATGTATTCCGGTAAACCGAGGTTTACTTGTGGTTTCCTTCTAGTCTAGCATTACATATCATTGTGAGGCTTATACAAATATAGATACTGTAGTAAATACCAAGAAAAATACTTGTACTTACCAAGAACAAGATCATTGTACATATACTTACTTTCCTACTTAATAGCTATCATACAATGTAGTTAATACAAACAGCTAACAAATTAATATTAGCACCTGATCGTGGTTAATCCAGCGAATAATGTAGCTGTAGCTGTTGTCCGCGTACTCTCCATAGCACAGAGGATATGAGTAAGTAGACATCGACGAATATAAATGTTAGGTCGTCTAGCTATACCTATATGTAGTGTTATGATCTTCATGATATGGGCTATAAACTGTTACAAATAACACTAGTATTACAGTTGTGCTGGTATACATTAATAGTTATCTTTATGTTTGTTTCAATTATTCCTGCATTAATATAATAATTGAATGTACAAATACCTAGTTATAAAAATATTGTTATACTTATTGTAAATTATTTTAACTTCAATTACTCGTATTAGTAACTCGCTCTGTAAACGTATCCTCTCGTTTGACGTGAGATGTCAACTGTCAACTCGAGGATTCGCAGTCTGGAGTTAGCGCCAAAACGTACGGCTTTGTTATTGATAATGTTAAAATTATATTTCTATTTAATAAAAGATTTACTTGTTATACTAATATAAAGTTATTATTTATACGACAAATCCCTTCCCTGAGTTGTAGTCTTACAATTCAGAAGTGGGATCAGCACCGGTTTTGAAACATCGGTGTATTCTCGCCCACAAAAAGAGTGTAAGTAATCTGCAAATAGTACTGTAAACATCTCTGTACTGTTATATATTTCAATATTAGTTGGTAGTAGTGGTAGAATAGTGCAGAGTGACTATTCTTGTAAAGAGTACATGTATGTAACACTTATAGGTTATAAAAAAAAAAAGAGAAAATATGTTAATAGTTATTAGGTTTTCCATTATTTTTTTTCTTTTCCTTTTAATTTAAAAAACATCATAAATAATTACATTATTGTGTATGAAAGTGATACATGGAAAATATAACAATGTTATACTACAAGACTATTTATATTTATGTACATTTGGTATGGTTACCTTACTACCACAATTGGCTACGTGTTTATTTGACTATATGCACCTATCCTTTAATGAAAAAAATATAATAATACTAAGAGTGTGTTGTTAATACAATATTTTCTTTCGAGGAACAATGTTGATGAGTCACGGTGAAAGTTCTGACCTGGCTGGTATGCCCGATCATCCATGGGTAGCAATGATGGAGTCTGGACACAGGATGCCTACAGTGAGAGTGCTCACCCCGCTGTCATGTCACAGAGATAGTCTAACCCCAGCGGAAAGAGATGGGTGCTGCAACTATGGTCAGCATAGTGCGTTGGCAACCCCGTTCAAGAGCAAGGTATTTTGACACTCCACAAGAGCAGCGGAGACAGATCCAGATATGGCAAGTTACACAGCTTCTTAACTGACTTCAAATTCATTAATGAAAGAAAGACCATTGCAAAGACCAAACAGACCGAACAAGTTGACAAAGTTACAGACTTTTGAGCCTCTATTGAATGGCATTGCACTATATTTCTTGGATTGTGTATTGCATTTAGGCAGTTTGTATACTTAAGTTTGAAAATATATAATTTTATGTTACTTACTCTAGCAAGTTAATTTAAGTAGACTTATGCTATCATGGTTTATCTTATGATATTACGCTTCAGTCACACATAAAGATGCACCAGTAAATAAAATACTTACCTATTTTCATACATTAGTAGACTAAATGAAATACATTTACTGTTGATTCCAAATATATAATTAGGTTATATTCTATATGCTAAAACAGGCTTCTAGCATTAATATGTGTGATAAATAATATTCAAAACATTCAACAAGAAAAAAAAAAACTAGACTGAATAAATTTAAATTAAGACTAATATTTAAAATAAGATTAAGACCTAATTATGTGTCTAACATATCAAAAGCCATTCATCATATTCATTCTTATTGGTAGAAAAGAAAAAGAAAATGTTTTTTACAAGTCCTTCAGATTTATTATTATAGGGTTTAGTTTTCAAAGTAGGTACTTTACTTACATGCCTACACTTTTAATAGTATTCAAATGCATTTAACCACGAAGGTTGTTAAAAATAATATAATAATAATTTAATTCTTGAACTTTCATAACATTCATGATAAAAATAATGTACACTCACCTTATTTTTTAGCACTATTGAAGTTATTCTCATGGTTTATTTTATTGACTTTTTGCATAGGTTATTTGAATTTTGTCACCAAATTATTTATTGTGCTATAATGGTACTTTAACCAGTTGAAATAATAATGTCAGGCACATTATAAAAAAAAAAATAATAATAATAGAAGAAATGTTGAGACTTTTAGTTAGTATGTGTCTACCAATACAGCCTTTGTGGTGACTAGTTACTAACCTATATAGTACAAGTATCAGGATACCTAGGCTAAGTATATCTTTAAGTACAGGCTAATCTCGAGAACTTTCGAATAAATTTGTGCGTGGCACTTGTCATAGTCTTCACGTCTGCTAGAAAGTTACCACCAGTAAAATAGAAACAAAATGTGCCTAGGGGAAGCCAGGTAGAGTGGCTAGTAGTTTATAATAAATGACGCGAAGTAAGAGTGTCTTGTAACTAATCAAAATGTTGTTTCAACTTGAATGTTCTGGATTATTCACAATCATAGTGACGTAAACCTAATTAAAAGAATCTCAGCTTCTTATAATTACAGTTAAGTAACATCAACATGTATGATGTGGTTACTACCGGTAGATACTTCAATTAATGCGACTACTGTTAGTTTATTATTCGTAATAACGTACCTAGCGATATCCCGATACTATTGAGTTAGTGTAATTCCATGATCTCTGTCTACCCCAATGTGGCCTTACGTATTATACATTATAAAGCGATCTAATCTCTTTGATTAAACGCCTGTTGTGTGTCTTATGATTATCGATTTCTGCTACTTCTTCTTATATCGTGTGGGTTGTGAGGTGAATTACCAACCTCATCAACCCTGGTGTTAGGGTTATTATTGGGCCGTCAAGGGCCCTTGACATGACTCATGTAACGACTGCTTACTTACATTGGTAAGCAGTAACTGGGACCAACGGTTTATCTTTCTTTCCGACAATTGGGTGGTTAGCCTGTGGCGTCCTAACTAAACTAGGGATCGCAAGGTGGGTTTTGTGATGTGTCCCCACAGGGATTCGGACCCGGGACCAACCTCAACCTCTGGATCATGGAGGCCGATTTCTGCTTATTATCAATGTTCTCTATTTTGCTAGTACTTAAAAACACTAATATACCTATCTTAAACGTTGTATGTAATACTATCCACTGCAAGATAGTTATGAGGCGGTATACCAAAAATTTAAGACTTATAAATACAATATGTTATCTAGCCGTCAGACCAATATTTTTTATGTGATCGAAAGGTTTGATGTTATAAATTGCGGTTAAATACCTAAGGAATATTATCCAAATAAGCACTTAAGTTTGAGGGCATTTTAGTGATTCAAAAACGAACTCGTAATGATTATAAAAAAAGGGAGCTATTAGAATGTATGGTAAACCTGGAATGCAACAATATATGGATACAATACAATTACTCGTTATTGAACCAAAACAAGACTTATCAATACGCGGCAATTGGCGACCTTATCGATATAATAATAATAATTTCTTATATGTGTATAAATCGTAAATGATGATATTAGTCGATTAAGTTTAACGTAATACCTATCACATAATAATTACTCGAATATGCGACAGAAGAATATGTGTAGGTACCTAGTATTATATTTATTTGTATGTTTCATAAACATAACTAGCGAAAAGTGGGTATTTGCATACTATACATTATTTATCAGGGATTCCCAATATTTGTATTATTACAGTTATTACAATCATACTTCAACTTCAACTTTATGGTTAATGGCAACCGGTTACAATCATACTTATTAGGATACAATTATTTACACTTGTTTTATCAAATTACAATGACAGCTACTTATCGACCACTACTTTCGGACGGCGATATAATTCACCACTTAACATTATTAATTAGACCAGAGCTTTGTTCGAATGAGGCTCGGTTAGACGTGTGTACTTGGTTCATCATACGACGGCTCCCAACTAATTGGGAATATAATCTTAATTCAGTTCTCTTTATTTTAGTTGTATAGCGAGATATAGACGAACATAATAATATGCTTACGACAGCGATTATTCGAGTAGGTTCCGTGAAACCTACAGGTTTCACAGAAAAGCCAAAAGGGGTACCCATAATTATTTGTTTTGGCTGCCATTAAATACTATAGTTCAGTATTGGATGCCACACCAGCAGTGTTGCCGACAGTAATTTGCTAAAATCCCCAAACGCATTGTCGAAATTCCCCACGTTTGGGGAAAGAAAAATGATAATTCCCCACATATTCCCCACAGAAATAAAACAACCAAAAATGTAGGTAAAGTCGGTCTCTGTGAGAATGCATTTCTGACGTATGTCAGATATCACTAGTGTCACATTCACTGTAAACTTCTTTTTAATATCTATATTTTCTAATTATATTTTTCGTTACGTTGAAGAGCAAATACCATCGGCAAATACAAATACATGCATCCAAAGTTACATTGTTTATTGAATCAACCAGTCAGAAATGCATTTTCTCGGCGGCCGTTCTTTTAAGTTTATTTTTTATTTATTAAAACATGACAAAAATTAAAAAAAAAACTACACATTTTTTTCGCGCCAAACTTTTTTGTGCAACATTTTAGAACTCGGATTAAATTTTAAACTGCCCCCTTCTCTCTTTATTCCCTCTCGAGTAGCCATCAAAGCTACCACTGTGTCGGTATTAAGTTTGTTTCTATTTTCTGTCTTTAGATTTTTTTTTAGAGGGCACTATGGAGATTTCATGTATAGAAACAGAGAAACATATTGTTGTGGCCGTATACAGACCCCCATACAGTGCTAACTTCACAGTTTTTGAATCAGTGATGGAAAATGTACTGAAGGTCATATCCAAAAGTAATAAATCCATTATAGTGTGTGGAGATTTTAACGTTGATTTATATGAAGTAGATTCAATTACAACTAGATTTCTAAGTTTGTTTACATCTTTTAACCTTGTTAATATATTTATGGAGCCAACTAGAATTACAGAAACAACTGCCTCATGTTTAGATAACATTTTTTGCAATTGTGATTTCCAAGATAACAGTATCCTTAACTGTTTTAAGTCTGATCACAGTGGGCAGTTGGTTAGTTTTCCAGTACTTAAAAATGTGCAAAAAATTAAATTTAGTACTCGACCCATCACTGATAATCGGATAGAGAAATATCGAAATAGTCTTATTAGTAACTTACCTTGTCCAAACTTTGATACAGACAATCCTGACGATTTTTACAGGGATTTCTTCACTATTATCCATAAAGAATTTGAAAATAATTTTCCTCAAAAGGTAGTTATCAACAGTCAATCATTCAAGTTCAGTGACTGGGCTACCGTAGGCATTCGCAAAAGTAGAAATACTCTTTATTCTTTATATGAGGAAAAAACGTATACACACGCTGATAGTTTCAAAAGCTACGTCAAAAATTATTCTAAAATATTTCGAAGAGTGTGTTATACAGCCAAACAGATGCATATTAGTAGTAAAATAAAGACCGCGGATAATAAAATAAAGGCAGTTTGGCAAGTAATAAATAGTGAAACAAAGGCTTCTAAACCGCGTGAATTAGAATACAATATAGAATCGGGCACTGGGTTAGTAAAACAAGATAAAGATGTAGCTGAAGTTTTTGATAAATTCTTCACGAACATCCCTGTAAAAACTACAGAATCTCTCAGGTCCTCTCCTGTTCAAGCTGATATATTATTAAAAAGTAATGTTACTGCTTGCACTGAATTATTTGATTTTAAACGCGTTAATCCGAGTAGTATTGTTAAAGTATTCAAACAGCTGAAACTTAAAACCTCGAAAGATTTATGGGGATTGTCTGTCAAATTGATGAGCTCTGTTATTGATATCTTAGCACCATATCTAGCTTACATTTTTAATATGAGTGTTGAAAATGGCACTTTTCCAAATTTAATGAAAATCAGTAAAGTTATACCTCTTTTTAAATCGGGCACAAAATCAGACCCCACGAATTATAGACCGGTTTCTATTCTACCAGTACTTAGTAAAATTTTCGAGAAAATTGTTCTCGACCAACTGCTATGTCATTTTAATTTAAATAACTTACTCCACAGCCAGCAGTTTGGTTTTACTAAGGGTCGGTCTACAACAGACGCGAGTGTGACATTTGTTCGACACATTTTCGATGCTTGGGAGAAGTCGCAAAATGCCGTAGGAGTATTCTGTGACTTGTCTAAGGCGTTCGACTGCGTGGATCACGAGACCTTGCTTTTGAAATTGAGGCACTATGGACTAAATAATGGAGCTCTCAGTTTGTTAAATTCATATCTAGGTGGTAGGATACAAAAGGTACAAATCAATAGTACAACTTCTTCGGGCTCTCATGTTCAAATGGGAGTTCCTCAAGGATCCATTTTGGGTCCGTTTCTTTTTTTAGTGTACATAAATGATTTACCTTATGTAGTACAGAACCAAGCTGACATTGTGCTGTTCGCGGATGACACTTCTCTTATATTTAAAATCGACAGAAAGTTAGAGGAATTTGACGAAGCAAACAGCGCTGTGTCGCAGGTTCTAAGTTGGTTTACAGTAAATAACCTAGTTCTAAATGCTAAGAAAACGAAGTGTATTAAACTTGTTCTACCAAACGTAAAGAAAGTAAATAATAACATTCAAATTAACGACGAGAAACTAGATTTTGTTGAACACACAGTTTTCTTAGGAATTACTGTAGATTCAAAACTTCAATGGGGCCCACATATTGTATCACTAGCGGGCAAGCTAAGTTCAGCAGCATATGCCGTCAGAAGGATCCGACAACTCACAGATGTACCCACTGCTAGACTTGTCTACTTCAGCTACTTCCACAGCATAATGTCTTACGGTATTTTGCTGTGGGGTCGAGCCGCTGATGTAGAAACTATTTTCATCATTCAAAAAAGAGCAGTTCGCGCTATTTATAAGCTGCGTTGTCGGGACTCTTTGAGGGAGCTGTTTAAAGAAATAAATATACTGACGGTCGCAAGTCAATATATATATGAAAACATTATGTATGTACGTAAAAACTTATCTCTCCTTCCGAGAAACTGTGAAAGGCATACTTACAATACAAGAAATAAACGTAAAATTGCTATTCAAAATTCTAGATTAAGTAAATTAAATTCATCTTTTTTGGGGTTATGTATACGTTTTTACAATAAAATACCAGATAATATTTTAAATTTGTCAGAAAATTAATTTAAAGCTCACGTGAAGCTTACTTTATGTAAAAAAGCTTATTATAAGATTAATGACTACCTAAATGATAAAAATGTCTGGTATTGAATGTGTTCCTCTAGTTATTAAATAACTTGTAATGTATATCCTCATTGGTTTTTAAAAGATGTGTTGCTGTTGCAGTTTCTTGTCATTTCTTCTCCTCAGCCATAACACCTTGCGAAATGACGTAAATTCAAAAATGTTACATTGACCTTCAACAAGTTTATCCATGATAATTACGTTGAATAAATGATTCTGATTTCTGATTTAAAACACTAAACTTGCGCTCTACAGATGCGTTAGAGAACGGTAATACAAGCAGTAGACTTATTACGTATTTTAATTTTTTAATTTAAATACTTTGCTCCAGTAAATATCGGCAGTATCATTCACGTTCAAGTCGAATTCTGAGAAGTTCAACTTACGGAATAAAAGGCTATCAGGGAAATCAATCAAGACTAGCAGAAATTTGATGTTAAATATCGCGTATTTGTGTTCATACTTAAAATCCCCGCATTTTCCCCGAATTGAAGCTCTCCCCACACATTCCCCAATCAGCTTTGCTTTCCCCGCAGTTTGGGGAATTCCCCACAGATCGGCAACACTGCACACCAGATATATATGTCATGTCCGTATGCAAGTGTCAGAAAAAGGTGTGAAAATGGAACAAGTTCAGTATCTCTAGGTATTCACATTTAAAGTTGAATAACATGTTTCTTTTAATTAAACGGTGCTCCTAATTAAATTATAGTGTTAGTGTATTATAGTATTCTGTAGTTCTTATTTAAATCCAAGTGATTAGTTTTGTAATCATTTAATGTGGGGTTCCGTTAAAAGGGAAAGTTGTTCCGAACTCTACACGATGTTGAAAATAAACACAAGTAAGAAAGAATACTTACAGTCATCTTAGCAATTACAGAAACATAAAAGAAGTACATTATGTAATTAATACTTGTTATTTATTTGATGATAATACTTATCAATTTAATTATCCGATATTTTGTTTCGGAAGAGGCAAAAATTAATTTATTGAAAATTATTAAAGCATACTTTATAGTATACCTACTCGAGTATACTCTTACTAATTACATGGGAACCGATTACGGTTTATACTAATTTATAATAGATATACTTAATACCCTGACTCTATTCAGTAAAGAACCTGCAAATATAGAAATCGTTAGCAGGTAATTTTACAGACTGACCAATTTTAAGGGTCAACAGATAATTTTACAGACTGACCAATTTTAAGGGTCAACAGATAATTTTACAGACTGACCAATTTTAAGGGTCAACAGATAATTTGACAGACTGACCAAATTCAAGGGTCGACAGATAATTTGACAGACTAATCAATTTCAAGGGCCAACAGATAATTTTACAGACTGACCAATTTTAAGAGTCAACAGATAATTTGTCAGACTGACCAATTTTAAGGGTCAACAGATAATTTGACAGACTGACCAATTTTAAGGGTCAACAGATAACTTGACAGACTGGCCAATTTCAAGGGTCAACAGGTAATTTCACCAACTGACCAATTTCAAGGGTCAACAAATAATTTGACAGACTAACCAATTTCAAGGGTCAACAGATAATTTTACAGACTGACCAATTTTAAGGGTCAACAAGTACCAATGCAATGCCATGATTTAACTGACAAATTGCCGAGTAAGACAGAACTGGTCTATGCAATGAGACAATAAATATAATAAGTGGTAGCAGTATAAATTATAAACTGTTTATTATTAGAATCAGAATGATTACCAGCGATTATTCTTCGGTACTTGTCAATTTCAAGGACAAGTATAGAATCAGAATAGTCCCCAGCGACTATCCTTCGGTACTTGTCAATTTCAAGGACAAGTATAGAATCAGAATATTCACCAGCGATTATCCTTCGGTACTTGTCAACTTCAAGGACAAGTATAGAATCAGAATAGTCACCAGCGACTATCCTTCGGTACTTGTCAATTTCAAGGACAAGTATAGAATCAGAATATTCACCAGCGATTATCCTTCGGTACTTGTCAATTTCAAGGACAAGTATAGAATCAGAATAATCACCAGCGTCTATCCTTCGGTACTTGTCAATTTCAAGGACAAGTATAGAATCAGAATAGTCACCAGCGACTATCCGTCGGTACTTGTCAATTTCAAGGACAAGTATAGAATCAGAATATTCACCAGCGATTATCCTTCGGTACTTGTCAATTTCAAGGACAAGTATAGGATTACAGTGATCTCCAAGGATCATACTTAGGTACTTGTCAATTTCAAGGACGAGTATCAGGAACTGACTAATTTCAAGGGTCACTAACAAGGACGTGTATTAGGAACTGACTAATTTTAAGGGTCAGTAATAGGTTCAGGGTGATCACCAGCGATCATCCTTAGGTACTTGTCAATTTCAAGGACGAGTATTAGGAACTGACTAATTTCAAGGGTCAGTAATAAGCTCAGGGTGATCACCAGCGATCATCCTTAGGTACTTGTCAATTTCAAGGACGAGTATTAGGAACTGACTAATTTCAAGGGTCAGTAATAAGCTCAGGGTGATCACCAGCGATCATCCTTAGGTACTTGTCAATTTCAAGGACGAGTATTAGGAACTGACTAATTTCAAGAGGTCTGTAATAGGCTCAGAGTGATCATCAGCAATCATCCTTAGATACATATCAATAACAAGTACCTAGGAATATGTGTTAGGAACTAACCAATTTCAGGAGTTAGTGCGACTTACGGTCATTTAACTTTAATCAAAACTTTATTGATGTAAAATGTGTCTTATCGTGCATTTACTTAGACTTACAGTTGATACAGTCAAATATACCTACGGTATTTTATATGTAAATAAAGTAAAGCTTGTGAAGTTTGTGTGAAGGTTAATCTAAGAGATATTTATTTTCAAATTAGAAAGTTACATGTCAATTTCAAGTAAGGACATGTATTATAAACTAACCAATTTCAAGGGTTAGTAAGGCTTTAAGTTTATTTAACATTAAGCAAATCTCTATTTATGCAAAATGTGCCTTAGCATGTATTTATTCAGACATACAGTTGATACCGACAGATATATCTATAGTAGTGTTATTAGAACAAGTTTGTTCGAAGTTTAAGCTTAAAGTTATCTATTTTTCAAAATCAGTAAGTTTATATTATTTACAGTACTTTAATAGTGATAAAGATTGTCAAGTAACTTCAAAGAGTATCGCTAGAAATAAGCATATAAATTCTGTTATTATACTTAAAATTCCTACTGTATTTTAATCTGCGTAACGAATGTAGCATTATATAAAAAGAAAAGAAATGTATTTCTTATTTTATTGTTAGTAGCTCTAATGAACAACGAAGGGACTCGTTGATATATCGGATGGCCGAGTTGTTATGATCTTCATGATATGGGCTATAAACTGTTACAAATAACACTAGTATTACAGTTGTGCTGGTATACATTAATAGTTATCTTTATGTTTGTTTCAATTATTCCTGCATTAATATAATAATTGAATGTACAAATACCTAGTTATAAAAATATTGTTATACTTATTGTAAATTATTTTAACTTCAATTACTCGTATTAGTAACTCGCTCTGTAAACGTATCCTCTCGTTTGACGTGAGATGTCAACTGTCAACTCGAGGATTCGCAGTCTGGAGTTAGCGCCAAAACGTACGGCTTTGTTATTGATAATGTTAAAATTATATTTCTATTTAATAAAAGATTTACTTGTTATACTAATATAAAGTTATTATTTATACGACAAATCCCTTCCCTGAGTTGTAGTCTTACAGTAGGTTGATTAATCTATGTACGTCCTGGCTCCTACTGAGCACAGGAATCTGTATTTACAGAGTCTGTGAAGCTGCAGTAGTTTTAAGCGGATGAGACGTTCGTTATGTAAAAAATGACGATTCAAAGTTATTTAACTGAGGTGTAAGGTAGTGAGGTAGGTATGGATGGATGGTATGACCGGCGGGTATGACCAACCCGCCCTCACATATGAACGTGGTTTATCATGTAGAGATGTGTCGAGAGAACATAGTTTCTTGGTCAATGACTGACTGGAATAAAAAGCATCTTTTACCCGTGGTCCCACCAACATGTCCCCCTAGTGGGTCCACGGGTATTTATCCATTGTCCCAAAGGGGATGAAAAGCAACTGAACGCACCCCGTTTTTCTATACTCCCAGTCCTACAGAGTAGTTACGATTTAAATTAGACATTTTGTTGATGAAATCAGATGTTCGCTAAGTGCTGTAAGAAAAAAAGTAATGCTGGGGGAAGATCCTGGTACTGCCACCAAAAATGCTTGTAACTTTTTAACGGTAGACCGACAAACGAATTTTTATCATGTTTTCTTTGTAGTCGGAATCCCAATCCGATATAGTGGCAGTGCCAGGATCAGGGACAGTTGTAAAACTGTAAAACGCATTTTTTAGGCAATTTCGTATACCTATATGGAAAGTGAGCAATTTCTGTGAACTCTTAATTAGATAGATATAAATCTTTATTGAAATTATTCTCTGAAAATTCTTCTTTGGTACCTTTTAAAAGGTTAATTTTACTTCGCGTGGTCGAAATCGGTCGAATACAGCGCTGGGTCAACCCACAAACAAAACATATCAGGACGATTTTTCCTTGGATTTAACATACCTATTTAACTAAACTCACGAAACGGGTCTTTTATCTACTAAACGATCTGGAGGTCTGACATTGTAGGCTGAATCACTTAATTTAAGAATAAGAATAAAATAAATTTATTGATTTGCTGAAAAAGTGAGCGATTCCGTGCTTCGGAAGGCACGTTAAGCCGTTGGTCCCGGCTACTAGCCCTACCTGCTCACATGCTCCAAACCCTCTGGTTGATTGTGTGGGACATATTATAATAGGCTGTTTTATCTGAATAAATTACCTATACGTAAAGATTTCAAGGTAAACATTTCTCATAGAATAAAACACTATTATTATTCTATTACAGAAACCCATTAAATATGCATTGTTACTTATATACCTACTGACTTGACCAGACTGGTTTAGCAAGTTATTTGTACTAAGACTCATTTTGGATTCTTTTCAATCTTCTATCTAACAAATCTTTATCTAATTTATGCATACATAAAAAAATACCATTAAGAAATAATACTGGTATATCAAATCGGTACAATCTCAACCAACGTAAATTCTCCTTCTTCGTGATATCTACTTTGTCAATGATTAGTCTTTCTTTGTATGGTTCTAATTCTTCCATAACTATGTCACATAGGGGACACGGGTCTTTAGTGTAGAATGTCAAGGTTGGTGGTCCTTCAACAGTGTCCCCTCTGCAAAAGAAATAGAGAATATTGCTCCAAAAATTTAAAAATACATAAACAGTTACCGATCTATTTAATCATTCATATAAAGAACACAAACAAAACAATCAATCACCAAGAGTAAATTATATTTACATGCATACAAAATTAAATATTCCAATAACAATATTGTGCTTATGACTATTTTATATGCAGGTTACTGCAGCAAATTATGATAAAAGGCACTGATGGTTATAACATAAATATTATAATATATTAGAGTATATAACACATCTATTTTTCTTTTAGTTCTCACATTTTATGTAAGGTCTGTCCTTATCTAAATCCTGAGCAATGGTCACTGAGGGAAAGCTTAATAAATTCGTCTTGTAGCCAAACCTTACTTACAATTTTTCAATCATAATAGATGATGCACCACCGCCACCATTGCATATAGATGCTACTCCTTTCTCTCCCTTCTTCAGAGCATGGCACAAGTGGACAACAAGCCTGGCACCAGACATTCCAATTGGGTGGCCAAGACTTACAGCTCCACCATGGACATTGACCTTAGAGGGGTCCAAATCTAAAAGCTTTTGGTTGGCCACTGCAACAACACTGAAGGCTTCATTGATTTCCCACAAAGCAACATCATCTTTCTTAACTCCAGTCTTTTCTAACAGTTTGGGAATGGCAACAGCGGGGGCAATAGGGAAATCAATAGGGTCACATTCTCCATCAGCAAAACCAACAACTCGTGCTAATGGCTTAGCATTCAACCTCTGTGCAGCTTCAGCTGTCATGAGTACTAATGCTGCAGCACCGTCATTCAATGTGGAAGCATTTCCAGCGGTGACTGTGCCATTTTCCCTTTGGAACACTGTTGATAGTTTTTCAAACTTTTCAAAGTTTACCCTGTGATATTCCTCATCTGCGGCGAAAATTACTGGTGGTGCTCCTCTTTTCTGTGGTACAGGTACTGGGACGATTTCATCAGCAAAAGCTTTGGCCTCATATGCTGCAGCTGATCTCTTGTAGCTCGAAATTGCATATTCATCTTGCTGCTTCCTTGAGATGTCCAGTTTCTTGGCTGTGTTCTCAGCACAGTTGCCCATGTGGAATTTGTTATAAACATCAGTGAGACCATCAAATACTATACCATCAACTAGTTGCATGCCACCATAAGTAGTTTCACCTCTCTTCAAATAGAAAGGTACATTTGACATAGATTCCATTCCACCGGCTAATATGACATCTTGGGCTCCAGTTTGTAGCCCTTGAGCAGCCAGCATTACAGATTTCATGCCTGAAGCGCACACCTTGTTGACTGTAGTACAAATTGTGCTCTTAGGTAAACCGGCAAATATGACAGCCTGTCGTGCTGGAGCCTGGCCCATGTTTGCTGAGCATACATTGCCAATGTATACCTAGAAATAACAACTAAGTTAAACATGGAATTCTAAGAAGATAATTGCCCCACACCAACAATTTAGGATAGTAACTAATTTTTTGCCATTATCAGGAGATAAGATAGGTATTTTTTTTTAATTAGTTTCACTAATTAATAAATGGTAACTCAAAGTAACTTACAATAATTACTAATTTTATGCAACAAATCAGAATTCATGAATCTAATCAACTAAATGTGGAAATGTGAATCTATAACTGTAAATTAGAAGAGAAAGTAGGCAAAGTAAATTAACCTCTTTAATTTCCTCCTTTGGAATTCCTGCACGCTCTATGGCACCTTTGACGGCAACAGCTCCTAATTCTGAAGCCGAGAGGCTGGCCAAACTGCCTCTGAAGGATCCAATAGGAGTCCTCACGGCTGACACTATGACCACCTCGTTCAGGGAAACTTTTGTTGAGTACGCCGCCATCGCCCTCAGCAACTATCGGAAAAATAACGGTAATAAATATTTACTGATAACTTAACAGTAACTTGGCCACGAGACCAAGTGGACCGGGAGACCTACTGCCGGGGCAACTGTCGAACGACTGAGAGAAAGAAAAAGCGACATAGATGTTTATCGTAATACGAACCTTTGCTGGTTGCATTCTGATGCTAATTATTCTACTTCCAGTAAAGAAAATCATGATTGAATATTATAAAGAGCAAAACTATATAAAAAGCACTACACCGTAAAAGCTAATGAGTAGACTGAAATGAACAAATAAGTGATTCTTATCAAAATAATTAAAAAATAACATTTACATAAACTTATCTCTTGCAAGATACCCACTAATATCAAAGAAAAATAGACTTTAACTACAAACGATTAAGATTGAATGCGTAATTAAGAATAAAATTAAATCACGTTTGAAAGAACTTTGACCCCTAAATATAATTTTCACAATTCTAGGGTTAAATGACATAAACAACAGAGACAACAGTATCTGACCAATAGGCCTTTCTTTTTACTCATTAAAATTATACAGTTTTATTGTATAACAAATTTTAGCATTGACAGTTCATTTCACCGATTTTGATTGGCTTCTGGATCAAGGTCAAGGAAAATAAACCAATCACAAGCTCGTAACATTTTTTTATGAAACCACAGACTGTCAAATTATACTGCCATCTATGGAAGAGACTATATACTATCAGGGTGACCAGTATTTAGATAATTATGCTTTTTTAAATCTTAATAATATATAATTAAGCTAATAGAAACTTGTGTATTACATACAAGGATAGGTTACGGCAAATAGACGGCTAATATATTTTGTGCCATATAGTTAATGAGGGACTTTCTAGGGACAAAATATATTACTTAAATATATTATTTATATAAGTAATTATCACGTTAAATCTGTGCAGCGCCATCTAAATGTATTTTGGGCAACGTAGCCTGGATAGTTTCTCATTAACCTTATTCGTAGAACAGCCCGAGGGAGTAGCGCAGTGGTGGAGCGTTATGTTCCATAGGTACGTCTTACGGTTGTGCCGAGCAGTGGGACGTAAGCACGCTGTTTGCGTTTATGTATTATAAATATGATAAGATGACTGTAGAGAAGTATATAAACAGTAGAATGGCTTAATAGATGTATTTCTAGTGGTGTAAGGAAGGATCCATCAATAGGCGCCAGATCGGATTGGTTTGCTTTTCGATTTGCATCGTGCATAAACTAATATAACTAATAATACTAATAGTTTTACCTAATATAACTAATACACTTCTCATCAAAAAAATCGAAACACTTCCGTTTTCATTGTTTCTGTCCGAATTTAACACAAAAAAGAATTCATACGATGAAAAAAAATACATAAATGTATAGCTGGCAGTTTGGCCATTACAGTAATAAGCGAAAATTCTAAATTCAAAATTAGAATTTCATTTGTTTATCTTATAAACGAAATGAATCACTGGTTTGAGATAAATGTGTGTTTAGGGTTGGAGTACATTTAGCGTTTAAAAACTAAAAATTGGCGCCTATCCTTAAACTTTTTGTTTTTTATTTCAATACTGTGACTTTGGGACGTCTGAAAAAAGGTTTTTTTTCTAAAACGTATGGATACTTCGCCCACAGAAGCCGCCCAAGTTGTGGCATTGCTGGATTCTGGCCTTAGTCAGCGTGTTGTGGCTGCAAGACTGCATCTAAGCCTGTCATCTGTTCATAGAGTCTATAAACGTTATCGGGAGACTGGTTTGTTCACGCGCAGTTCAGGATCTGGCAGGAATCGGGTCACTTCTGAGCGAGATGATCGATTTATTGTAACAACTTCTTTAAGAAATCGACGCCTTAACGCTTTTCAACTGCAGCAGCGGCTTCGTGTTGTACGAAGGGTGGCTGTAAGTGACTCTACAATTAGAAGAAGGTTGAAGGATCGTGGACTGCTACCGCATAAGCCAGCAAATGGGCCGAAATTAACTGCAGACCATCGAAGAGCGCGCCTTAACTTTGCACGTGAGCACCTAAATTGGTCATACCTACAGAACCGCCACCATAGCTGACCTTTTCTTCAATGCAGCATTGTGCATAGCGTTCTCCGTCTCTTCTGTAGACCTTGTTCCTTCCGTCGTTACCATACAGCATAATTTTACACTCATCAGAAAAGAGAACTTTGCTCCACTGTAGGTATGACCAATTTAGGTGCTCACGTGCAAAGTTAAGGCGCGCTCTTCGATGGTCTGCAGTTAATTTCGGCCCATTTGCTGGCTTATGCGGTACCAGTCCACGATCCTTCAACCTTCTTCTAATTGTAGAGTCACTTACAGCCACCCTTCGTACAACACGAAGCCGCTGCTGCAGTTGAAAAGCGTTAAGGCGTCGATTTCTTAAAGAAGTTGTTACAATAAATCGATCATCTCGCTCAGAAGTGACCCGATTCCTGCCAGATCCTGAACGGCGCGTGAACAAACCAGTCTCCCGATAACGTTTATAGACTCTATGAACAGATGACAGGCTTAGATGCAGTCTTGCAGCCACAACACGCTGACTAAGGCCAGAATCCAGCAATGCCACAACTTGGGCGGCTTCTGTGGGCGAAGTATCCATACGTTTTAGAAAAAAAACCTTTTTTCAGACGTCCCAAAGTCACAGTATTGAAATAAAAAACAAAAAGTTTAAGGATAGGCGCCAATTTTTAGTTTTTAAACGCTAAATGTACTCCAACCCTAAACACACATTTGTCTCAAACCAGTGATTCATTTCGTTTATAAGATAAACAAATGAAATTCTAATTTTGAATTTAGAATTTTCGCTTATTACTGTAATGGCCAAACTGCCAGCTATACATTTATGTATTTTTTTTCATCGTATGAATTCTTTTTTGTGTTAAATTCGGACAGAAACAATGAAAACGGAAGTGTTTCGATTTTTTTGATGAGAAGTGTATTAGGTAAAACTGAAATAATAGTCATTTTAGCTGTTTTTGGAATCGATTAATGGCAATATTGATAAGAAAAGTGAAAAATAATTTTGTGGTCTGGTAACTGGTAGATATTGGTACCTACTGAGTGGACTGGTACCTACTATTTGTAGTTTTTTGTGATTGTGAACTGTGAATGAAAAGGAAGGCTCATGTTCTGGCCTGAAGAATGGAGAATTTGTTTCAGACATCCTTATTTTTCATTTTGTAACATTTAATCAAATCAGTTTGAAGACATAAGTGCTTCGGGTGGAACAAATGAGTTAAAAATTGGTGACAAAAACGTTGGCGTGGATCAGGTTTGTACTGTCAGGTTTTATAAACTAAAGTTAGTTTTTAATAAATAATGCAGCTTTGTGGCGTTGCAGTCTTATCAGATGGTGGTACACATGTGTATTAAGACGGCGGAAACGCGAAATTAATTGCTGCGGTTTATATAATACGGTTTGTTGGTTTAGTTTTAGGTAAGGGGAACGTGGGTTACTTAGGCAGTCTAAGGTCGCATTATGACAATAGCACCGATATCTGAATGAACCTTGAGTAGTTTTTGATGAGAGCACTTTAAGAAGAAGCCAAATTGTCTGACGAAATTCTTGATAATTTATATTTTGAAATGTAACTAAGTTTTCGTTACCAAGACAATCCTATCCAGTCTTTCATAATGGTTTATTCAATAATTACGACACTAGGAAGTATGTTTAATCAACAGTCTTACAGATAATTAAAATTGCTATAAACATTATTAATTTATACTTAGTAGGTTTGATTGTATTCAATGCAATTAGTAGATACCTAACTTTTAATTTTTTTGTTCATTTAACACTCATGTTTCTGGTTTTTTATTACGCAATATTATTGTTAATTGACAAATATATTTTTGCCCATTATGACTTTGTCTCATAAAGTTTACCTTCACCAATTATTGTTTATAGAAGTAACCACCTTTTTATTCAGCTTTTTATTTATCTCTATCTACCTAGAAAAAAAAACAACAAAATATGCAAAATTGTACAGATTATATTGTAATGTAGGTAGGTATGATAGTTTTACAAAATGTAGAAGAATGTAACAAAATTGAGTAACAAAATGTAATGATATTTGTATTTATCTCAAACTAGCTTATTTATTGCACATTAGATTTAACAAAGTTTTTAAGAAGGACAAAGTATTAAAAATTAGTACAATATTAAACTACAAAAAAACAACTACTTATATTACAATGATCATTATAGTATTTTATAATATTAGACTAAAAGCCCTTGAAATTTGAAGCTAATGAGAATACTAGACCCTCCTCAGTCTCACAGTTGGAGAACCTTAATGGTCTAAAAAACACAATGTTAACCAAATTTTGAACCCTATTTACAAGAGATTCTTACAGAGATGCAATAATAAAAGTATACTCGTAACATAGTTAGATGCCAGGCAGTGCTAGACACAATGTTATCTTTTGTTATGCAACACCAGTGCTTTATCTCTTACAGCTCAATCAAACATGTGACATCATGTGAATAATTATTAATTACTCAATTCACAACTGTTTTACAATTTACAACACATTTTAATCTATCATTCAAGTTTTCTGATTGCTGATAGTGCTTTCAATTCAAATCTATTGCATATTTTGCAACACGTTAACGAGAAGCAGTGTATGGGTATATATTGTTTTAGCTGATATCAGGATAAATATTTCAAAGAAGTTTTTCATGTAATTTTATAGGTTTTCTCATAAATATTGGTTTCTCACGAATTGGAAATGCCCTTAGAAAAGGTTTAGTATGATCTACTTTGAACCGGCGTGCGGATTGCGGATATGACAGGATTGATGGATGTGGAGGAAGCAAGGGAAGTGTGTCAGGATTGAAGAAAATGGAATTCCATAGTCTCTGCTTACGTCGGTGGGAAATAGGCGTGAGTTTATGTATGTTCTCATAAATAGGGTTTCTCTGCAAACAAGATTAAATTTAATAAAACTTAGCAGAGCTTCGGAATAAGATACATGCAACACTTTAAGCTGTAAGTTATAATTATCTCAAATATATTTTTTTCTTTGCAAGTATTTGAGATATAAAAATAAAGGGCTTGTTTGAGGATTGCAACAATCTGTAAAATTTGTGAAAATGATGCATGTGCCTAAACAATTCGATTTCATATATTAATGTTTAAAGTTGCCGGGATTTGTTTTGTGACAACTTGTCAGTCTGCTTATCCTACAGAGACTGCTATTAGTTCATGTTTCTCATTAAAAAATTGGCTGACTGACCTAAAATAATGTGGTTGAAGTAATAAATGTTTAAATGTTTGGTAAGAGAATAACTGATTCATTGCTTTCAGTGGAAGTTTGTTGTTACTAATTAGGTAATTGTAAATAGATATACACTTAATGTGACTTATGTCAAAATGCTTTTTTGTTTGAGTATGTTTCCATACATAATAATGTTATTTGCCTCCGGGGAATAACTACAAACAAGCAGCTATTTATCATCGATAATTATGATGCACATCATAATATGTTACCAGTGTTTCACATCTTGTATTATAGAAGTGTGTCTATCACAGTTGATACAATGCAATCCCTTTGTTACCATCTACAGAATTGCCAAAATCTTCTTTTATCGTGGGGTTTGTGAGGTGGAGTACCAACCTCATCAGCCCTGGTGTCAGGGTTACTATTGAGCCCCTGACATGACTCATGTAGCGACTACTTACATTAGTAAGTAGTAACCGGGACCAACAGCTTGACGTGCCTTCCGAAGCACGGATCTTCTTACTTTCGGACAATCTGGTGGTTAGCCAGTAATGTCCTAACCAAACTAGGGACCACAAAGTAATTTTTGTGATATGTAGCCACCGGGAATCGAACCCGGGACCTCCGGATCGTGAGCCCAACACTCGACCACCAAGCAGCTTATTACACCAGAATGATAAGCTGCTTGGTAGGTATGTTAAATGATTTTGTATCCTCATACTAGCATGTTATGGCAGCAAATTGTTCATTACAGGTCTTATCCTATTGTTAATACCAGTCCACTTGTTATTATCAGATGACTGACACCAAGTTTACATTATATACAGCCTTAATCTCTTCATTATGATAAGCATCAAATATAAGTGGACGAATGATAGTAATAGGTTTGGAATATTTCGGATGACTCTTGGGCTTAGTAATGTCCCATAATAAAGTTGTTCTTGACCACATTTTAATTATATTCCACAATGATAAGGTTCAAAATTGTTCAGACAATTTTCCTGGTGGCACCTGATGCCTACGTACAGTAAAATGAGTCACATATTATCCTATATTAGTGCGGTGTATTACACAAAGTTGTCAGTAAACTGTTAACAGCCTCGCACATGGGATGCCGCACTAATTACTCCTATTAGACAGTTAATTCACATGTAAATATGTACTCCAACTGACCGTCTCCTGTCATGTACAAGTTGTGGAAAATAGTTTCGACGAAAATCTGTACGGGTTCCTTGATAAATAGTGCATAAAGTTTCAGTGCGTGTTGTATTTTTGTAGTAATTGGCATCTTTGTTATAGGGTGGTCACCAAAACGCGCAGGCTATGAATTGGGCCATGCAATAAAAATGGAAGCGGTAAATACTTACGAAGGTCGATATGAACACAAGGATAGCATACCGTGTAGTAGTGCCGACAGCGACGCTTCTAGCAGCGTCCTCGAGAGCAACGACAGCGAACAATTTAGCGAAGACAACATGGACCAAACCGACGATGACGACGATCTTAAAGAAGACCTCCAGAAAACAATCCCAGAATGCTACAAGTCAGACTCAAACTTTACATCACAAACATCCAGTGACATCACAAACGACGAAGAGTTCCAAGCGTCCGCCTTATGCCAGTTTATGGATATTTTAAACGATCTAGATGAAGTTTTAGACAAGTCATTACTTGCCTGTCTCGATGACCCGGCGTCATTCGACAGTGACGAGGATGATCTCATATGTAAGCTTAAAGAATGTATTGGTGAAGCGTCACAACCATCACAATCCATCGCGGGAAGTTCAGAAGATGACAATACACAAGTGATTTGTGCACCTTCAGCACCATCATTGGAAGACATCACAGATATAGTAGAGAGACATTTGCCTATTGGTCGATCAAAAAGTTTCTCAGAACTATCGGATACTCAAAGGCAGACTTTAGTGTCGACATTAGAAAGAGCTAGTACAACGAATGACGGTTTACGCAATTCAATGAGGAGGTTAGATCCTATCATGCTCCCAGCGATATCGTCGCAGGATGAGCCGTTGACACTGCCAGTTATATTATTTCTGGAGCACCATGTTAACATGCGGCCGACGAGTGCGCCGATCCAGTTGCAGGTTACGGCTGCTAATTTGAGTAGTGATGGTGCGTCGGGGCCGCTGATAGTGGGCCGTAGAGCGTTGCTGATGAACCGTGCGCTGTCCCTGCCTTCGCCAGGGGAGAGTGACGTCACGGGGGAATGGACTGGGAGGAACACGGCTCGGAGTACCACGAGGAGTTCTACTTCCAGTTCCTCGGGTGAGTCCCTCGCGGGAGTCATTGCTGTCAATCAAACCGCTGCCGGTGCCACAGAAGAGAGGTAAATAATATTATTTTATTTTATCTTATAGCCGTATCAACGATCACGCGTAACGCGATATTTGAGCTATTAAAGTTTCTTTGCTTGTCGCGTAACCATTAGAAGTGGGTCATATACTGCATCGCGCATATGCGGGTCCGTGCTGTACCTAATGATTTAATAAAAATTTTTCAGTTTATTCATACGCATAGGTAATTACGGGTTTGCACGAATGACGTCTCTGAAAGTGCATTCCTAGAATCGCTTCAGATAACGCGTTCCAAGATAAAGAGTTTCCATACCTAAGTTCCAGCCATTCTTTTGCATTATTTCGAAACATTAATTTGGTTTCACGACCTTTAACGCTTTATGCGAATTAATTGAACTTCGCATTATTTGATAAACAAAACTAATGAATAATTCAATTGGTCTATTAGATCAACAAGTCTCTTGGCTTCTTAGCCTATACCTTATAAAAACCTGGATTGGATAATACGCAGATGCGATATCATTTAGCTATTGTAATGTCAACTTGGGTCATTCCGATGATACGTGCATCATCGGTGCTCAGTGTGTGAGTGCGTACTGGTCATCACTAATTTAAGAGCCACGCTCTTGTCGGTGTAGCATTCTACATGCTACTTTTTTAGGGATTATAGGGCAGTGGTTTCCCTCTTGCCTTCCGCCCCGCAGTACTCTGTCTGATGCGAGTGGGATGCCGCCCAGAACAGTCTACCGGTACAGAGCCCAAAATATGGGGTAGGCGGGGACCACGGAATTCCATTTACCACGATCCTGATACACCTCCGCTTCATCCAATCTTATCAAAATCTCTATACATACTCTTCGGCTTCGAATACGTCAAGACAATTGAAATTCGCAACAAAAACCTTGGATTTTCTTTAAAATATCCTGAATTTTGTTGCGAATTTCAATTGTCTTGACGTCTGATACCTACCTAGTTTTACCAATCATTATTAACTTGAAAAATCACGCTTTTGTCGGTGTAGCATTCTCCATTCTTGTTTATCCAAGGCCAATACTTAAATTTCTTTAATATAAATATTAAGATTTCGATATCAAATTCAGCAGTTTGTGTCTGGGTTTCTGTCTATAGATCTTGTATAATGACGTGAGGTATGATATATATGATTTGTTACAGAAATGAAGAGACTGAAGAGCCCCCATTCGGCGTGTGGCCGCATCGCATGAGTGCTATGTTAGCATGTCTTAGTTGCACCGTCGGGATATTCAACATCTCGCGTTTCGCTATGTTTAGTGTACATTTTGGAGGTATGGCGCTTTTTATTTATATTTTATATGAGTAGAAATGATCGCGCCATCTTTACGTTGGTTTGTCGCGCCTGCGTAGGGTGGAGATAGATTTGGGGTAGATTTTTGCCCAGCAGTGGGACAAGAAACAAGACAACACAAGAAAACAACAAACAACAAATTGACACAAGAAACAAGAAACTGACTGTAGAAAATCTAATTTGTATAACGACTTAAGCTATACTTTAGGGTATAGACATTTTGTTTGAGTGTAGAAGACGTAGATATTTTTAGATCCATTGTACACGTGACAATAAAGTTTAAAAGCGATAGTTTTTTCCCTTTTTGTGAATTGTATAATAGAAAAACAGAATAGATGTACTTTTTTCATATATTTTTTGTACATTATCGTGGGACCTGTGGGCGGGCTATTCAAATTGTGTGACTCGCGTACAAAAAATAATGGTGTTACTGTAAAAGCCCGAACCAATGTAAATCCTAAAGTGATGATGGTAAAAGGAATATTCTTCAATAATCTGATTCATATTAGGATTTACCACTGATTCTTCTAAAAAAAGAGATGTTTAGATGTGCACGGCGCGCGGACTACGTTCTCCATGATTCAGTAGTTGAATGTTGGGCGCACCCGACCCTGGGTTCGATTCCCGGCGGGGAGACGACTGACAGAAATCATCTTGTGGGAGTGTTCCCTGAGATCATGACATTGCACGCATCACGAATATACAGGGTACACCGTAACGAATATTGAGAGGGATGATTCAGACCATGATTCTGAGTTGATATCAAGTTGAATTTCCTGTCGGAAAATTCATGATTTTAGTGTTTTTTTAAATTATTTTCCGTACCATACTTGCGACGGAAAATTCCACCCTGCACCACCCACCCCACCCCCTATACCCTGTATTTATTACTCAAAGTTTAAGAGTTGGCATAAAAATATGATGTAAGTAACGTCATGTACATTCAGGGAAAACTTCTCAAAACCCAACGTCATACTTTATTGACAAATTGTTACGGCAGAATAATACGTGGGCAAACATGTGTCACGTACGTAGCTCTGTGGGTCATAATACGTCATATAAATGAAACTTTTCCGGAGTCCTTCCTACTCCTATTGTTTAGTATACTGTAGCTTTCCTCCTTAATGTAACCACAAATTATGACGCGACCAATTAACTCATAATTTAGCGTGGGAATCTTCCTTTTTGACGAAAGAGCAGGTATTTCGTATTGTTGTGTAAAACTTGAATTTACTAACTTACAATGTGAATGTGGGACAACTTTCTGTCCGCTTTAGTCGTTCTTCCGTTTTCAAACATTTTTTATCGAGTTCAAAGTAAAAGTGTTTCTCTAAAATTCTAAGTTACAATGAGCGGGATGAATTTAGATACTTTTCACAGTTAAATACTTGAGGTCTAAGGGTGGCCGTGCACTCGGTAGTCTCGAGACCAAAGTCATTCGCCGCATTAATTGTTGCTAATAGTTTGGTGCCATTCATAATACTGAGCGAGCATTATCAAGTTATACGCTCGTTTTCCTTTGACAAGCGCAACTAAGCGACGTACCTTTCGCGTGCCTTTATCAGCACAAGCCTTTATAACCGACTATGGTCGGTGCTGAGGAGTACAATTACAAAATAACATAAATAACCTATATACGTCCCACTGCTGGGCACAGGTCTTCCCTCGACCAATCGGAGGGGATACGAAGCGTGGTGTTTGAGCTAGTAGGACCAATGGCTTAACGTGCCTTGAATCATGTTACTTTTTCGGACAATCAGATGATTTGAGCCTGCAATGTTCTTGCCAAACAAAGGATAGTCTCACACGGATCCACGAGTTTATGCCTTCGTGTGTCATACACATATATTTGGTTAAACACAGAACGCTTTCTGATACATTATTAAAATTGCTAATGACCAAAGTTCAATATACGAATAACCGTAACCTATGCATAAGCATAGTAACAGTAAAATTTCCCCTCGACTTAAGAATACATTTCCAAACAATCCCCGATTTCACTCCACTAGTATTTAGTACCTACGTTCCACCTGGCGACCATGTTAACAATGTGGGTTGTATAATAAAAATTGGCAAATATTATCGATGCGATGCGATCAGACGAACGATTTACATATTAACCCAATTGTTTTGTTTCAGCGAGCTTCATTGTACAGTTTTTTATACTGTCGTTTTTGATCGGAATCCCCTTGTTTACACTGCACTTGTGTCTGGGGCAAGTCCTGGAGTCGGGACCAGTCGACATGTGGAGGATATCGCCCATTTTCCAAGGGGTTGGGGTATCGTTGCTTATAACGCAGGCCGTTATAGGCATGTACAGCATCATAGGAGTATCCTGGATATTCGTCTACTTCCGAGACTCGTTCATTTCAACAGACGACCGGTACAAATGGGCGGTACCACAGGAGTTCAATTTCGATGGTGAGTTCACGTTCGTTTCATTGTCAATGCCAGTGATTTTGTACCATTGAGATTGCAGGAAGCGCGAGAAGGTCAATTCGGACAATTAGTTTTTCATTAACTCGATTTCGATGAGGAAATCCAGAGTCATTGTTTGGTTGTAAAAAACTGATATTATTTACTCGCAACTTTCTTTTGAAAGTGACCTGCATTAGCATTTTAAGAGCTTTGGTGTGACTCAAAATATGAATCATAGTATCATGATCTCAATACGTAGCTTGCATTATAGGTATATCTCTTAGAATTGCCATGGATGGTAAAAATCTTACAATATACATTATTATTTATGTTTAAAGGAGATCATCGGCTCTCCATACATTGGCCGGCCCAAATTTGAAAGTGCCGGCCAGAGAAAAAAAATGTGTCGAACCTTTCAAATAGCTTGTTCTGAACATTTTTGACTATGACACCGAACGTGTATGACCATTAGTTTGGCTTTAATTGGATTTTAAAAATCTCGATTTTTCATACATTTTGTAAAAAAAAATATTATGTCCGTTGGGAAAAAAAGGGATACAGGCGTATTACAAAGGACCGTTAGAACATTTATTAGTATGGCGCCAAACTTCTATGACCATTATTTTGACGTTTATTGGACTTTCCGTTTTGGTTAATATGTTAAAATGCCGGCCATCGAATAAAATACGTCGAATCTGTCTAATAGTTGCTTCTCAATATTTTTTAATATGACACCAAACATCTATGAGCATTATTTTGACTTTTTATTGGAATTTACGTTTTAGTTCAAATGTGAAAAGTGCCGACCAGCAAAAATACCATGTAGAGAGTATCGAGATTACAAAGGACCTTTAATTCAATCCACTTAACAACACACATTGTTCAGAACATTTCATAATCTGGCGCAAAACATTTTTGACCATTATTTTGACTTTTATTCCTCTCTCTTTCCGTTTTGGTTCAAATGGAAAATGTCAGCCAGCGAAACAAAATGAGTCAAATCTTTTGGTAAACGACTTGAAACGTATTTTTTTACTATATTATCAAATGTCGACTTTGGCTTTTATTGGACGTTTTAAAAAAAATTTTTTTTTTTTATACATTTTAACAATGACAACAAGCAGACCTTTCCCAATGACTAGTTATTAGTCAGATAAATACTTTGTGTTTTTGTTTTGTGTGTTGTTAAGTGAACTTCTATATTTATACTATCTGATTTTAGATATGACGTTGGCTGTAGTTTTTGCATTCCACACAACGTTACGGCCTAAGTTTAGGTTGAATTTTTATGACCGTAGTTGGTTACCACCCTCCAAAGATAAGCTTGCCATCTAGTGACGAAACTCGTATTTTGGCATGACGTCTGAAGTAGCTGTTAGGGAAGACAGGAGTCGGGCAGTTGTACTTTGCATGTATGCCGATCACAATGTCCTGGTGCTACTCGGCCGATAACATAGTACCTCTATCATCCCACTGTATTTTCCTTGTATACACACTTTTCTTAAAAAAAAGTCGCTTCTCAAGCGTAAATGCAAACATATTTTTAATTTATAAAAATGTGTCAAAAAGACGACGCCTATTACGCCTTTAGCAAGATAGTTCCATTATCACCAGATAAAACTTTTTTTCGCCAAAGTGTAGGTATCTATGAAAACACCAGATTTTTGAAAAATCGAATTACTTAAGTTCAAAATAGTGGTCATAGACGTTTAATTCCATAGTAATAAACATTGTGACGATCCTTTGAATAACGCGCCTGTTATATTTTATTTTTTAACAAAATGAATCAAAAATCAAGTTTTTTTTTAAATCCAACAAAAGCCAAACTAATGGTCGTACACGTTTTTGTCATAGTGAATAATGTTTACAGGTATCTTCTCGATAGCTTTGACATGTGTTTTTTGCTTACCGGCACTTTTCACACAGAAACTATAACGTAAAGTCCAACAAAAGTCAAAATAATGGTCATAGACGTTTGGTGCCCTAATAATAAATGGTCGAACGGATAAGTTATAACGGAGTATACCAATATTGTTTCTTGGCCCGCACTTCACATTTTCACCAAAAATGTATGAAAAATACAGGTTTTTTTAATTCGAATAAAACCGAAAATATTGACCCTACAGCTTTTTTGATGCCATAGTAATAAATGCTCAGACGGATAATTTCTAACGATATATACCACTATTGTTACTTGGCCGGCACTTTACATTTTGACCAAAAATGTATGAAAAATACAGTTTTTTTAATTCGAATAAAACCGAAGATATTAACCCTACAGCTTTGGTGCCATAGTAATAAATGCTCAGATGGATAAGATCTACCGGAATATAGCAAAATTATTTTTTGGCCGGCACTTTGACTTCTGGGCCGAAATCCGATGATCTCCTTTACAATAATATAAATGTGCTGCAAACTAGGCCACATTGATACTACTTGTAGTGTCTTTTCCAAAATGCAATCGTTGGATAAAATCTATTGTTACAAATACAAACACACAGCATAATTTTATCAGTTATTCCGACTTATTCCTTATTCTATGTCAGAGGTACGCAGAGGTGTATAATATAAATGAGTATGTGGGTAAATTTCTTAATTATGTTAAAATTTAAGTTTATTGATCAGTTAAGATAATCGCGTTGCGGAATTTCTTGAGTCAATTATAACAGACCATAGGACATCATAGAACTATTTAAAGTGCTTCTTCTTTCTGGTGTGAGGGTTACTATCGAGCCGCCGAAGGCCCCTGACATGGCTCATGTAACGACTACTTACTTACATCAGTAAGTAGTAAGCAGGACCAAAGGCTTAACGTGCCTTCCGAAGCACGGATCATCTTACTTTCGAACAATCACGTGATCAGCCTGTAATGTCCTAACCAAAATAGGGATCACGAAGTGATTTTTGTGACATGTCCTCACCGGGATTCGAACCCGGGGCCTCCGGATCGTGAGCCCAACGCTCAACAACTGGACCGGGCCGGATAGCCAGTATGTATATTATGTAGTATTATTATTCTAAATAAATATTTTATTTTCCAGATGGTTCAATAAGAAACGGTACATTCAAAATACAAGAGACTCTGCCCCAATATTTTAACGGGGAGGTCCTACAAAGGAGTTTAGGTGCCAACTCTTCCTACTTCGGGTCAATAAAGTTCCAAGTTGCGTTCAACCTAGCTGTGGTGTGGATGATCGTGTTCGTCGCGCTTAGCAAAGGCCTCCGGTCTTACGGCAAGGTGAGTGTGGCCATTCATACCGTAGAAATTAATTACATACCCATCGTTTTATAACTGTCAGTGTTTCTAGATTTAAATTGTATTTAGCTGCTTTTAATCGCATAGGCCATTGTTGGCGATGATCCCCCCTAGGCTACAGGTTGGTTCATGGGTGGTTTATCTAATTCTCTACGGAGATAGGTTGCTTGACACCTGGCGACTCCCCCTGGTGACATAAAAGCTGGATGTGTGTATGTATACGTATAACACAAAATGTTATCATTCCACGATCTCAAAGTAACAGTGTACTTGTTCATGTTGACCTCAGTCAAATACAAATCAACGAAAACAATGGATATTGATGGCGCTTACCTCGAAACGCAATTGAAAACTGTTACGTTGTAAACTAACCTTGGATTTGTTACACTAAAAACGAAACTAGAAGAGAGTCCTACTATGAAGATTTTCATAACCCTCCTTTTTACTTTTCCGCAGTCGGTAAAAAGCGTTCCTTCAGTGTCATGTGTTCATGAGTAATTTTAAGTACATTATTTCACACACGTGATCCCTAAATAAGGAGAGCAGAACGTGTTATGGAGCATACTCCACCACGCTGCTCCACTGCGGGCAGGTGGAGGTGTTTTTACGGCTAATAGCCGGGACCAAAGGCTTAACGTGCCCTCCGAAGCACGGAATCATCTTACTTTATCATACAATCTAGTGAATCAAGCCTGAAAAGTCCTTTAGTAGACGATTATTATTTAGAAAACTAATTCAGGCAGATGATAGCTCGGATGTCATATGTTTTAGACTACACTATGTATATTTTACAATAGACTTGGTGATAATACACCGTTAATATTGAAAGCGGAGCTATATTTGTTGTATATTACTTTATTAGTGATTCTAAATATACAAAATAACTTTCGTCCATTGTTTCAGGCTGTGTATATGTTAATATTCCTACCGATCTGCGGCACTCTAGTGCTCTGTACCAAGTTGCTCACCCTCATACCATACGACAGCGTTACGAACATATTCTCCGAGACCGAATGGGGCGAATTCTTTATCAACAGCAATGTAAGTAAATTAACCGAAGGACGTAATATACGATCCCGACGACTCGATTACTCTAGCCATAGAGGCAGCGAATCAGCTCGCGACACCAATCACTTCAGGACCCCGATACCGACCCCGTCGGCGTGGTCGACGATTTCCCTCAATCAGTGCTTATTGCTATCGACCCACTAGGTTCGATAGCAATAAGCGCTGATTAATTCTACCAATTATTTTCCCCTCACACGACGCCCTGAGCCGAGGTTCGCGCCCAAATGGGCACCCTCAGGCCTGTTGTCTTAAACGTTGTACCGGGTGAGAGCCTTCAGCGCTCCCCATTTCTCCGGCCAAGTAGTTAATGCCATCTGCGGCAAATCTACAATAAGTCACGTCAAAAAAAGTAAATTAACTGTATTAAAATGGGAAAAAGTCTTCAAACTCCTCCTTCAAAAACCTCAAAATTACCGTCTTCTTCCACCGCGTGGGTTGTGATGTGGATTACCAACCTTATCAACCCAGATGTCAGGGTTATTTTTTAGTTGTCAAATATTTGTGTGTGTATGCGTGTGCGTGCGTGCGTGCGAGCGTGCCGGCGTGCGTGCGTGCGTACGTGTGTGTGTGTTAATATTACACTATTATTTATGTTCCAGAGCTGGGCAGCGGCCACACAAGAAACGTTCCTCACTTGGGGCCTGCTAGGCGCGTGTATAATGCAGTTAACATCGCACAAGAATGCCAAGAACAAGACTAACGGCATGTTGCAGAAGGAGAGCGCGTGCATAGTAGCGTTCACATTCGCCGTGCTGCTGCTTGGGTCGTTTTTAGCGAACACTTGCGTGCAAATATTGAAGAACTACGGGTACAACTACATACCGGGAAGTTACGGTGAGTTGCGCTTCCTACTCGTTTGTTTTTATTGCTTTTGTGATGTAAGTGATCGCACGTCATCATACAATAGATATATGAGTAATTTGAAACGTTTTCTTAAATAAGAATATCATAATAATAATATGATGTTTAGTATATGTATGCTTGTGTGTGTAATTGTGTATTTATATTGTTGGTATGTGACCTAACCTGTATTGGGCAGGTTTTCCCTTCGCGGGATGGAAGGTCAGACAGGCAGTCGCTTCTGTAAAAAACCCGACCTGTGAAATGTTTAGGTTAGGTAAGCGGACCCTGTGAAAAACGGGATAATGTTAGGGCGATGATGATGATGTTCTTGGCTAACCGTTATAAACGGCGATACGGCTCACCACCTATCACGTTGGTCATAGAAGAATGTACCTCTGACTACCCTAATTGGGAATATACCCGCGAGTTTATGTTATGTGCTTACTTATGAAGATTTTGATAAGACTGCTGAAAGCGAAAGTAGTGTATCGGGATCGTAGTAAGTGGAATACGCTACCTGACAACCTAGTCAAATGTGATACTTTTAACGAAACGTCAAAACGAAAGTGTTCTTTGGAGTTTGTATGAAAAAACTATCCTGTGACGTCTTCAATAAAAGCGGTCAAACGTCGTACTCATTGTTACTTAAATCATAAATAAAATTCGAAAGTAAGTCTAAAAGTAAAATAAGATTGATTTTTGATCATCTTAGACCGGCTTCTATTACTAGATTAGCATTTTATAATTTATCTTTGATTTGAGTCAAATACCCTATTTCAAAGACTCTGCCTACTCCAACGGAAAATAGGCGTGATCTTATCCTATGTATTTATGTGTAAAATCTTTTAATTGTTACATACTAATTATTTAAAACGAAAAGCAAAGTATGATTTTATTGCCAAAACACGTAAGACATTTTAAAGAGAAAAATGCCAAAGTTATCGCATGCCATTAAAATTATGAAGTCTCAGTAATTGGTCAGTATTGTCTGTTGTACAGTCTAACTGCCTCCGTGGTCCAGTGGTTGAGCGTTGAGCTCATGATCCAAAGGTCCCGGGTTCGAATCTCGGTGGGGCTATCACAAAATTCACTTTGTGATCCTTGGTTTGGTTAGGACATCTCATCTTCCGAAAGTAAAATGATCCGTGCTTCGAAAGGAACGCTGTGCCGTTGGCCCCGGTTACTACTTACAGATGTAAGTACGTACTCGTTATATGAGCCATGTCAGGGGCTTTTGGCTGCTCAGCAATAACCCTGGCACCAGGGTTGATAAGGTCATTCACCTCACAACCCAAACGATGGAAGAGAAGATTGTACAATCTAAAAAAAGTGTAAATTGAAAGCCATGAAGTGTCTTTGAACTCGGAATATGATAAATAGGTACGTGAAAAAGACGTTCTACTAGCGTCACTTTGTCGTCAATGAAAATTACTATTCTAGAGTTTCTTTTCGTTCCCTAATGATGTGTGATGTGTGGCAAAATGTATGTTATATGAAGATACCACACTATTATCCTGGTGATTCTAAGTATCTGCGCTGTATTTTTTTATGAATAATTCACTCGAGACTCGTGTTTGACCACAAGCCACAATCTCACTTGATGGTAAGTGACGATGTGGTTTAAGGTGGATCACGTTTACCTAGCAAATGCTTATTCACTATAGCTTTGAATACTCCCAGATTATAACGAGTTGAAAAAACAGACGACGGCAGGCAGTTCCAATCCTTCGCTGTTCACGTATCTTGTTAATTAATTGATTTCATGATCTAGAATACATTTCGTCGCCTAGTGAAACTCTGGTAAGCGCCACTTTTTTGGGTTAACAAAACCTCGTAATGATTAAAAGAAATAACAATAAACCACTCATTCCTCACAAATTCGAAAAAGGAATCGAAAAAATTCAACAGAATTTGATTTTGCTTACACGCTTTCGCTATAAGGCGACGAGTTCTAGATTCGAATTTGACTGGTCAGTAAAGCAGGAGGGTAAAAGGCCATTTCGGAGCAATTCATAATAAAAGAGCAATATTGCAATTTGACATTTGCGCATATAAAAGTAAGTGCGCAATGCAAACAAATGTCAAGTAGCAATATTGTTTTTTTAAATGAATTGCTTAGATTTGGCCTTTTTAAGCTCCCTGTTTTGTTTATGTCGATATTTAACGTCACTGCGATGTCTTCGATTATCTCTTAGCACATGTTCAGATTTTCATTGTCATACAATAATGACGTAACTACAAGTGACTCACTTTTGACATATTTTCTTTTTAGTTCTATTGTTTTTCAATGTCTAGTCTGTAACTGACTTCTCGGAACGAATCTATAGATTCAAGGTTACATTGGGGTAGGTAGAGCTACTAGTTGCCGGAAGATAACTCGTCAAGATGCCAAGATGCTTTTGGTATTATTGTTTAAAGATAAATAATGTTCCCTAACCAATTCCAGCTGGGTTTGTACAGCAACCGCGCGCGCGGCGCCTATATGGTAGTTTGCCAGGTCAAAGATAAATTAATGAAAATATTTTTACTAAATAAAGACAGATCTAAAGGTGACAAAAACGGTTTCTTTTTTCTATTTAACTTGTTTTATAAAGAAAAATGTAATAATAAGTGCGACATTTTGTCACGTTTTTCTGTGACGTCACAGATTGCTTTTTCATACAAATTCCGTAGTAATTTCGTGTTTTGAGGTTAGTAAAAAGTAACTGATTTGACTAGTTGGACTGACTAGTTGGTATGTTATTTTCGGTACACATTTTTGTTATTAATTTTTCGTATAGAAACTGTTGTTTATGTATGGTTTTTGATTTAAATCTGTCTCTTAGATTAAAATTTAATTTAGAAATATATCGAAATCCGCGACGCGTGATTTGTGATTATTTCGATTCCATTTTAATCCAAAAGCCTTCACTCTTTCGAACTCCAAAAATGACTCTAATCATTTGCGTACATATTTTCAGAAACGGTGAAATCGTCCCAGTTCCTCTGGCCTACATCGGAGCCGTTGCCAGGCAACCAAGTGTCGACCCCGGTGCGGTACATGGGCCACTACGGCAGCCTGGTGGGGGTGACGGTGTGGAGGAGCGGCGGCCCGCGCGCGCTCAGTGGCTGGCAACCCTTACAGCTGGCCACGCAGCTCGTGCCGGCTACCCTCGCTGTGTTACCTGCTAATGTGGTCAGTCTTCTTCTACCATGCAGATTCCTAAATAAAAAATGCATGATGAAATGACCCTGATATAACTCAAGCAGCAAAAGTGACCGACTGATTGACGCGACCTCCGAAGCTCGGAATCATTTTATTCAGTCTTCTTCTTCTATCGTGTGGGTTTTGAGGTAAATTACCAACCTCATCAACCCTGGTGTCAGGGTTACTATTGAGCCGCCAAAGGCTGACATGACTCATATAACGACTACGTAGGTACTTACATCAGTAAGCAGTAACCGGGACCAACGGATTAACGTGCCTTCCGAAGCACGGATCATCTTACTTTCGGACAATCAGGTTATCAGCCTGTAATGTCCTAACCAAACTAGTGACCAGAAAGTAATTTTTGTGATATGTCCCCACCGGGAATCGAACCAACGCTCAACCACTGGACCACATTTATTCAGTCAATCCGGTGATTTCAGCTTGCAATGACCTGACCACTCCACGGACAGTTATGAGACCCAGGTCAGGGTTACTATTGAGTGGCCAAAGACCTCTGACATGGCTCATATATTGGGAATATAATTGTGAGCTTATGTTATGTTATAATTCCTTTTCAACCAATAACTTGTCTATTCCAGCTATCCCCAGCATGGGCGGTGATATTCTACTTCATCCTGATAATGTTCGGGGTGGCGCAACAGCTGGCGGTGTGGCACTGCGTCATCACTGGCGTCATGGCCATCAATGCCCAGGCTCTGAGGGTGTGGGAGACGACTATCACCTTCCTGAGCTGCGTGTTTGGACTCGCCATGGGGTTGCTGCTCAGTACCGATGTAAGTTTATTTTATTAGCGACAGGAAATATTTGTACAAAATTATTGCAGTAAGGTTTGAAAACTACATAATTTACATACAAAGAGAACATTAAGTCGAAAAATATTCTGAGTCGGACGGGACTTGAGCCTGCAGCTGTTGTCAAGCCGGGACAAGCGTGTTGACTACCGGTTCCTTCTTCTGTCCATGTGAAATTGTTTCGATTATCGTCATTAAGCCGAAGTCTCGAATGAGCTCTCGGTAAGGTTACTTGTACGTGTCGCCCGTGGTCGTGGGTTAGGTTACTTAGCTTGCGATGGATGTACAGTCACGAGCATTAATATGTATACACTTTGGTACCATGTCACATTAACTTTTTTGACAAATTGAACTGTAACTCTCACTAAATGTCAAATATGTTAGTGCGACAGAGTTCTAAAGTGGGTCATGACTGTACCCCTGCCTAACTCGATTGGGATATAGTCTGGAGCTTATGTCATGTGTTGTTATGTTATGTCACGCTTCTTTGCATCGCGGAGTCGGGTAAAGTTGGTGAATAGGGTAGTTTCCAACTACTCAGATCAGTTACTTTTTACTAAACCTCAAAACACGAAATTACTATGGAATTTGTATGAAACAGCACACTGTGACGTCATAGAGAAACGTAATAAAAGTTCTGACTTATTATTGATTAAAATAAAATAAATAATAATAAAATAAGTTGAAGAGAAAGAAGAAAATATTCTTCGTTAGTTTTAGATCTGTCGTTATTTCATCATCAGCCCATTAACGTCCCCACTGCTGGGGCACGGGCTTTCCCTATGGACGGATAGGGAGATCGGGCCTTAAACCATCACGCGGGCCCAGTGCGGATTGATGGTTATTAACGACTGCAAATGCAGCCGGGACCAACGGCTTAACGTGCCTTCCGAAGCACGGAGGAGCTCGAGATGAAAACTTTTTTTTTGTGGTCACCCATCCTATGACCGGCCTTTGCGAAAGTTGCTTTACTTCAACAATCGCAGACCGAGCGCGTTAACCGCTGCGCCACCGAGCTCCTCCTCCTGTCGTTATTTAGTAATCAGAATTTCGTAATTTATATTGAACCTAGTACACGATCCTTTTCATGATTAGTAATTTACTTTGGCAAGAGTTCTCCCAAGTCAACGCCACGTGCAGTCAAAACGTGATGTAATTTCAGAACACCCTCATTAATGAAGAATTTCCCTCCCACAGGCTGGCATCAGGATCGTCCACTTCATAGACTACGTGTGGGTCGGGTCATGGTGGCAGTGCGCCATCCAGGTGGCTCTGGTGGTGGGCGTGTTCGTGGTGCGGGGCCGGCCGTACTCGCCGGACGTGGTGGTGGCGGCGCTGTACTGTGCGCGGACCAGACTGTCCATGACCCTAGCTGCGTTGACTAGCTTCACCTGGACTGTCATACTGCCTGTTCTACTCTGTGTAAGTATACTGTACTTCGAGGGGCACGTTAAGGGTTGGATCACATCTGGCAACACGTAGCACTTTGCATCTATCCTTTTCTGTTATTCAGACCCGTCATTTGCTAGAGCGAAAAAGCATGCGTCAGTATCGACGGGGCGACAGCGTGCGGTCGCTTTCTCTCGCTCTAGCAAATTACGGTTTTTAAGTAACAGAAAAAGATAGAAGCATAATAAAGTGCGATGAGGTGCTGATAGATGTCATTCAATCCAAAGCCAGTCCCGTCTTCTATATACTTAAGTGAGTAGTTGTTACATGAGCCTTTAGCCACTAAAAATTACCTTGACCATAATAACTGCGGATAGAACGGTAACCCTCCGCCCGCACCAATTCATTTGGATGCCGAGGTACATTTACCCCCTCTCTGGGTCTTACTTTAGTCTAAATAGACGCAAGCCTCTAAGGAGTAAGGAGCGCGCGCATATGTCTGTCTCACTCGAACTTGTTGAACAGCTTGTGGTTATAACGTGCTCAGTGGTGAAGGAAAACATCGTGAGGAAACCCGCATACTCGAGAAATTAGTTTCGGAGGCATGTGACCTAACCTGTATTGGGCTAGTTTTCTCTTCGCGTGTTGGAAGGTCAGACAGGCAGTCGCTTCTGTAAAAAAACGGTCTTGTCAAATCTGCAGGTTAGGTAAGCGAACGGTGAAAAGAACGCGGGGGGGGGGATGATTTAATCTTCATAATAATTTATTATTTATTTAATTATTTATTTGTACACAATAAAACAGACACAAGAAACATACAAAGAAAACAGATAGTACATGCAAGCTTATCTCTAAACAAAGAGATCTTCCAGCTGTCCTACGTGACAAGAGAGACTTTCAACGTATAATAATTTTATTTATTAATTAAGAAGTACTTTTAATTTTCAGGCAATCTGCGTAGTAGACTTCCGAGTGGGACAACAAAGGCAACTGTACACCTGGAGGAAACCAGTCGGGTGCGTACATTGTATTGAACAACTTATACGTAACGTAACGGAAATATCTATTTTCATTTCTATTTTTTCATTACTCGGGAACATAATTATTCAAAAATATAATGTAATTGCAGAAGCATATGTAAAAATAATTGTTACTTGAAATTTGGATCAGATTATGTATAGAATTGTGTTGCTGGATGGGCGGAAGGTATGTTGTGCCTGGATGTAATAACAAGGGTCATTATTTATACTCAAAAAACAAAGATAAAAGATGCATATGTCCTGTTATCCATGAAATTAGAAAGTTAAACGAAGGAAATTTTTTGCAGCGCCATATATATTTTTTGGGAACGTCCCTCACTGGAATTACGATTATTTCAATTCTATGTTGCAACAGCTGATTATAGAGTTGCTTAAAATTAGTAAACATATAAAATTAGAACTAGTGTGAAAGCTCTTCGAATATCACAGCGTCCCCATTTCGATACTAGCCCACGAGGTGTGATGCGCGTATGCACACGAATGCAGCAGGTTTCAATCAAACAATTTGTGAAATGAACTATTATTTTCAGATACTGGCCGATATGGGCGCGACAAGTCGCAGTGTTGATGCAACAAGGTGCCATATTAACTGTCCCCATCGCGGCTTTCATCCAAACTTGGAGGTACATGAGCAAAGGACCGCCGGATATTCTCGAAGTGAGTACATTTTATTGACATAAACTCACTGACTTCCTATAAACATAGACTCACATTCGCTAAGGAGTTTTTCTAAGCGTCCGGGCCGTGTTGTAAATACGTATACATTATGTTATGTAGATAGTATTAGTTCGTTCTCTCAACTGAAGATATTCTTCTTTCGTGTGGGTTGTGAGATGGATTACCAACCCCATCAACACTGGTGGGTTATTATTGAGCCGCCGTAAGCCCCTGACATGACTCATGTAACGACTACGTACTTACATCAGTAAGTAGTAACTGGGACCAACGGCTTAACGTGCCTGAAGATATGGCTGTTCTAATAAATTGCAATATAGGTTGTACTGCCACGAGTACTAATATGTATTACTTTGCAACCATGTCACTTTAACTTTTTTGTCAATTTAAACCGTAAGCCTCATTGAATGTCAAATATGATAGTGCGACAGGGTTTTAAAGCGGGTATATGATATTGCTCATGACTGTATAGTATCGTTTAAAGCCGTCGCCTGTAACAAGGTGCGCCGCGGACACTTTTTTACAGAGATTCTATTTGTTATACTAGGTCTATGCATTATCGTAACTCTTAAGATACAATTGTGCCGTTACCACTAGCTAGCTCCACCTCCATCTAGCACTTATTGAAGTTACGATGTCACTAACACCCATACTATTAACCTCTGCCAACCCCTTCGGGATACGGGCGTGATGCAGGCGTGTTATGTGTAATAACATAGTAAACTGCCTATATACGTCTCACTGCTGGGCACAGGCCTCCCCTCAATCAACCGGAGGGGGTATGGAGCATACTCCACCACGCTGCTCCACTGCGGGTTGGTGGAGGTGTTTTTACGGCTAATAGCCGGGACCAACGGCTTAACGTGCCCTCCGAAGCACGGAATCATCTTACTTTTTCGGACAATCAGGTGATTCAAGCCTGAAAAGTCCTTACCAAACAAAGGACAGTCTCACAAAGTGATTTCGACAATGTCCCCATCGGGAATCAAACCCGGACCTCCAGATCGTGAGCCTAACGCTCTAACCATTAGACCACGGAGGGTGTGTTATGTGTAATGTTATAGTGGAATTGAGTGGTCTAACATGCTTGATGCTCGCTCTCGTACACAGAAGAGATAAAAAAGCTAGTAAAATCTCTGATACATTTGAAATAATTATAGCTATTGCTAGAACATGTTATTCATTAGCAATTTATTGTTACGCTACAAGGATTATGGAGTTAGCGAATGTACTGAAGAACTGGTAAGATTGTGATGTTAATAGTTTACTTAATTTTTATTATTAACTGTCTGAGAACTGATATTAGACAGCTAAATTACTCAATTGTATAACAATATTTTATGTTAATTTTTTTTAAAAACTTCTAGGGCCCTGTGCCGAGATTTTTCTTGCAGCTTCTTTTCCCGGCTATACAGGTTGTGAGAAACTGCATTAGTTTTAGGCGGATGAGACGTTCGTTATGTAAAAATTTACGATTCAAAGCGTAACTATGTTACCTACTGAATAAAGATATTTTTGAATTTGAATTTCTCGCTTGCACTTACATGTTGTAAGAATGAGATATATGTATAAAATGTCCGGGGTGTGTAACTAAGTAAAGTCTTTATTTTCTCTACATATTCAAAAATATCTTTATTCAGTAGTTTAACATAGTTACACTTTGAATTCTCATTTTTTATATAACGACCGTCTCATCCATCAAAAATCTCTCTCTTTATTTGAGAGCTGCGCTCTTGTCGGTGTAGTAATCGCCATTCCTCTCTTCTTCCCGCCAAATCTTTCACCTCCCGATACGACACGACCTGCACCTTCTCTTTTATTTGTATCATAAATGTTCAAAAATACATGTTATTAATTTGTAGAGGCTAGAGCCTAAACTAGAATACCCTGTGTTTTAGGACTCCAGGCCTCCGCCTCCAGAAAGTCGTGGTCAAGAGAAAATAGAAAAAAAAATATAATTGTTACTTTCCCTTCCAGCGTATACAGAACCTGTACCGGCCGCGTATGGGCGCGTCGCACGAGAGCCCGGCGCCGCGGGCCGCCGCCAGGAGCGAGCCCGCGCCCCCCGCGCCCGACCCGCCGCCCAAGTATACCCCCCCGCCGTCGTATTCCACCGCTACTGGCGCCAGGCTCAGAGATACCCTGCGGAGGAGCTTCCGCACTTTGAGGAGGTGAGATACATCGATACACGAGATATTGCTGCTCTGTTTTAAATTTATTGCATCATATGCTTTACTTGGACACTTTCAGTGTTACTACAAAACACAAACTAAAAATAAACTAGGTTTGAAGTAGTATTTCGCGCCACGAAAGAAGTCGGCGGATTTTAATAAAACTAACTTGACAAGTCATAATAATTCTATGCAGAATCTGCGACAGTAGCGCCGCGGCCTTCGGGACTTCTTTTGTACACAGATTATATTTTAACATAGTTTATCTTTTAGTCTTTGTTTTGTAGTAACACTGTTCATGTCTATTTCCTAAGTAGGGACTATGGATTTTCGATTCTGACATACTTCTCTTGCTTCCTCCACATTAATCAATCGTTGCATACACGCACGCCGGTTCAGAGTAAATCGTACCAAACCTTTTCTAAGGACATCCACAATTTGATCAACGTACGTCCTCTTATACCAGCCCTACCAATAACCTTCCCAGAGATTTAGACACTTTAGTATATACAAACTGATGAAAAACTTAGTTATTCATGTACGGAGTACATTTTTGTATTGTTTTGTCAGCTTAAGATCGTTTTAATAACTGAGGATTGTATTAATGTTCGGGAATATTTTCTCTTAGACTGATTCCTATTGTCTTCACAGACTAACAACAGGCCGTACGGAGCCTCTGCAAGCAGATGACACATCACACACGCCGATCACGCTCAGCGAAACCGTCGACCGCGAACTACACTCCTTAGAATCTCAACCGCCCGAGTACAGCGGGGTGTTCACTGCGCCATCCCTCACCGTCACTGATGAGACGGATTCTCGACCGAGAATATCCCGACCAAGGTCATCGACCTCCAGGAATTCCCTCTCTTTAACCAGAGATTACCTCCGGCGTTCATTCGTCCGGAAGAGCGATTCAGTCAAAAGTATTCGTTCGAGTCTACGCCGGAGCTTCAAATACGGTGGTGCCTTAACGACAAGTCACGAGCACTTGGTTCGTGGCGCCGAGCCCATGTCGACGACCGTTGCCATGTCGGCCATGATCGATGCCGAGGGCTCCCCCCACGCGCGCAGCCTCGCCTCTGTGATATGATTTTTCCTGAAGCCTCTAAGGCTGTGCAGTTGAGACCAAGAATTTTAGTGATGCGTGAAACGGTGTGTTCACTTCGGAGTTATAATTAAAGCACATAATAACGGGTTCTTACCGCGTTTAAATGGGGATATGAGACTCCCGATATTTCGACACTGTTGCAAGTGCCATGATCACGGGATGACTGATGAGATTGGAGTGGAGTAGGTAGATCCATAATTTTCTACGGGCAGACATATCTGTCTACCCTCTTTCTCTGCCGCTTGTTTATGTTTTTGATACCGGAATGTTCGGAACCATCTGAACTCGCACGAAACTCACTACGACAAACCGCACTCACTGTGTCCTCACGTTTTTTCACCACATTAGGCCGTTTCAAGCTTTTTACAACACCTACTACTGGATTCCACATACTCGACAACTTGAACCCGTCTTCCCTGTTGAAATTTTTATGTTTTCTGATTTCAATAGCCTCTTTTACGAGTCTGGGGATGTAATGACGTTCTGTTGATAATATTTGTGGATTGTTAAACTCGATCCAGTGGTTAGGGCCCGACTCCAGTACGTGCTCAGCTATAGCAGATTTCTGCACGTCGTTTTTCTTCATGGCACTAATATGCTCTTTAATCCGGCAATTTCCATTCCATTGAAGTCCAGGTTCCATTGAAGTGTTGGATAAGATACGTAGACGATATCTTCTGTATATACAAAGGAGGGAAACCACAGACAGATCAATGTTTACAGCATCTGAACGTCATCCACAAAAACATGCGTTTCACAGCAGAAATGGAGATGAATCGAGCTTTGGCCTTTTTGGATGTTAAAGTGTCAGTAAGAACAGATGGCACTCTGAGTCACTATGTGCACAGAAAGCCAACACACACTGATCGTTATCTGCACGCGACCTCTCATCATCACCCTCGCCATTTGAATGCGGTAGTAACATCCTTAACCAACCGAGCATATGACATATGCGACAATGAGCACATAGACGCTGAAATTAGCCATGTACAGGAGGTGCTTCGAAACAATGGTTATAGGATAGATGTTAGAGCCTTGCGGGCAAAACCAAAGGTCAAGACGACCGTACCCAGGGTTGAACGTCAGCCAGCATTTCTTCCATATCTGAAGGGAGTTACTGATAAGATAGGAAACATTTTAAGTAAATATTTAATAAAAACTATATTTACTCCTTCAAAGAAAATTGCACAGAGTCTACGTTCCCCGAAAGACTGTTTTCCGTTTGAGAGCCCCGGCGTATACAAAATAGACTGTAGTTGTGGTAGTTCGTACATCGGACAAACAAAACGGTCTATTTCTTGCCGGATTAAAGAACATATTAGTGCCATGAAGAAAAACGACGTGCAGAAATCTGCTATAGCTGAGCACGTACTGGAGTCGGGCCCTAACCACTGGATCGAGTTTAACAATCCACAAATATTATCAACAGAACGTCATTACATCCCCAGACTCGTAAAAGAGGCTATTGAAATCAGAAAACATAAAAATTTCAACAGGGAAGACGGGTTCAAGTTGTCGAGTATGTGGAATCCAGTAGTAGGTGTTGTAAAAAGCTTGAAACGGCCTAATGTGGTGAAAAAACGTGAGGACACAGTGAGTGCGGTTTGTCGTAGTGAGTTTCGTGCGAGTTCAGATGGTTCCGAACATTCCGGTATCAAAAACATAAACAAGCGGCAGAGAAAGAGGGTAGACAGATATGTCTGCCCGTAGAAAATTATGGATCTACCTACTCCACTCCAATCTCATCAGTCATCCCGTGATCATGGCACTTGCAACAGTGTCGAAATATCGGGAGTCTCATATCCCCATTTAAACGCGGTAAGAACCCGTTATTATGTGCTTTAATTATGATAATAACCGCGTAAACTTAAAACACTTCGGAGTTAGTTTTGTTGAGCAACATTGGTGAGCTGCCAGGCCCTGCTGGTAAGAAAGGTTACCGATGGTTAATAAATGTGGCTGTTAGTGAAGCGTCGCTGCAAAAGGGACCGAATGTTACTTAATGTTATGTCGTAATACGTTGCTCTACAAAAACTAATTTCGATGTGGACGCACCAAAATATAATTCTTAGTGTAGTTTTAGATGTGTCTTTTATATGACCAGTGTTATAACAAGAAAATATTTTTGTACAAAACAAAGCAATAACCCCCCTAATGTTTAAGTCAAACACCAAACGTGGTTCCGAATGGGAACAATAGTTGTATGAATATTATTTCAATAGGTGCATTTACTTTTGGTCTTGACTGTACTTACGTTTGTGAATTTATATTGTTAAAAGACGCGAAGACGTAAGTTATTTTTCGGTTGTACTGTATATTGTTAATAAGATTATTTTTACGGCGAGAAAGCCGAATAGAATCTCAAGTTTTAATTTTTATTAGAGATTGTAATTCTAAACTAGAACTTATGTAAGCACAATAAGAGCCATTTAGGTAGCTAGATAAAAAAATAAATACTTAATTTAGATACACTTACGTGTGTACTTAACGAATAATAAATAACCTCAGAGCTTAGAAGTGTTGTAAGTTAGAAAGATTTGAAGCCATTATTTTCAAATACTTTGGAAATCATCAGACTAGAAATGTGTTCTCGTTAGTTTTAAGACTCCGTTTGTACGATGTGATCTGAATTTAGAGATATGATTGAATTGAGTTCACTGAGTGATTAAGATGTTTATTGTGATTGATTACACATTGTAATGGATTGTATTGCATTGTATAACTTTCGAAGGTTCAGGCAGTATTCCCACCGCTATTGTAAGTTTCAAAATTCCCGTACGTGTTCGTTCGTTTTTATTATTGAATTCCAAAATTTGCAACATTCTTTGACAAGTAGACTCTAAATTAATATTCTAACAATTACTTTTTATACAAAACGTGATACCTATTTTAGGTTTAATCATATATTTTTGTACTTAAAAGTGTACCTACTTAATATTGCAAAGAGTACTTAATTTTCTCTACTTATTGGAGTCCCTTTTGTTTTTGCATGGATAATAAAGAATACCTTCGCTTAGTTATGCAATGCCGGTGATTTTTTAGTATTGGATGTTGTCAAGTACAATGAATTTAGCAGTAAGCTTACCCGGTTGTTCTAACGTTAGCCGACTGTTTTAGGACTTTTAGCAGTAAAATTAGTTCCTTTTGTGCATTTACAATTTGTGTGCTCTTTCGGTATGTGTTCTTCGTAATTTTTAGCTCTAGTCACTTGCTTCCACTTTTATACAACATTGATTGTTACACATCACATTTTAACCAAACATTTTAGTTTATTCAATTGTCGCACATTTTTATTGCACGTCTTTTTAAGTTTACTTTTTAAATTTACTTTTGCATTACTCTACATTCCACATTGTTGCAATATTTACAAAATAGATAACAATAAAGAAGTTTTTTTATGGATTTATGATTTTTATTTCGAGGTAGTTGTAACATACCTGTCCGTCAATTAAATGGATTATTTCCAGTGCCTAGTTTCCTCCACCCGGTGACAGGGTGAAGGTTATGTTAGAACGAAAACGGGTCAGGTTAGAACTTATAACACAGATATTAGAAAGTAAGAACAATAAAGGATTAGGTTAGAACGAAAAAGGGTTGGGTTAGAACGAAAAAGGGTTGGGTTAGAACGAAAAAGGGTTGGGTTAGAACGAAAAAGGGTTGGGTTAGAACGAAAAAGGGTTGGGTTAGAACGAAAAAGGGTTGGGTTAGAACGAAAAAGGGTTGGGTTAGAACGAAAAAGGGTTGGGTTAGAACGAAAAAGGGTTGGGTTAGAACGAAAAAGGGTTGGGTTAGAACGAAAAAGGGTTAGATTAGAACGAAAAAGGGTTAGGATAGAACGAAAAAGAGTTAGGTTAGAACGAGAAAGGGTTAGGTTAGAACGAAAAAGGGTTAGGATAGAACGAAAAAGGGTTAGGATAGAACGAAAAAGGGTTAGGATAGAACGAAAAAGGGTTAGGTTAGATCGAAAAAGAGTTAGGTTAGATCGCAAAAGGGATAGGTTAGATCGAAAAAGGGTAAGGTTAGAACGAAAAAGGGTTAGGTTAGATCGAAAAAGGTTTAGGATAGAACGAAAAAGGGTTAGGTTAGAACAAGAAAGGGTTAGGATAGAACAAAAATGGGTTAGGTTAGAACAGAAAGGGGTAGGTTAGAATAAAAAAGGGTTAGAACGAGAAAGGGTTAGATTAGAACGAAAACGGGTTAGATTAGAACGAAAACGGGTTAGGTTAGATCGAAAAACGGTTAGGTTAGAACGAAAAAGGGTTAGGTTAGATCGAAAAAGGGTTAGGATAGAACGAAAAAGAGTTAGGTTAGAACGAGAAAGGGTTAGGTTAGAACGAAAAAGGGTTAGGATAGAACGAAAAAGGGTTAGGATAGAACGAAAAAGGGTTAGGATAGAACGAAAAAGAGTTAGGTTAGATCGCAAAAGGGATAGGTTAGATCGAAAAAGGGTAAGGTTAGAACGAAAAAGGGTTAGGTTAGATCGAAAAAGGTTTAGGATAGAACGAAAAAGGGTTAGGTTAGAACAAGAAAGGGTTAGGATAGAACAAAAATGGGTTAGGTTAGAACAGAAAGGGGTAGGTTAGAATAAAAAAGGGTTAGGTTAGAACGAAAACGGGTTAGATTAGAACGAAAACGGGTTAGGTTAGATCGAAAAACGGTTAGGTTAGAACGAAAAAGGGTTAGGTTAGATCGAAAAAGGTTTAGGAAAGAACGAAAAAGAGTTAGGTTAGAACAAGAAAGGGTTAGGATAGAACAAAAATGGGTTAGGTTAGAACAAAAAGGGGTAGGTTAGAATAAAAAAGGGTTAGAAAGAAAATAGGTTAGAACGAGAAAGGGTTAGATTAGAACGAAAAAGGGTTAGGTTAGAACGAAAAAGGGTTAGGTTAGAACGAAAAAGGGTTAGGTTAGAACGAAAAAGGGTTAGGTTAGAACGAAAAAGGGTTAGGTTAGAACGAAAAAGGGTTAGATTAGAACGAAAAAGGGTTAGGTTAGAACGAAAAAGGGTTAGGTTAGAACGAAAAAGGGTTAGGTTAGAACGAAAAAGGGTTAGGTTAGAACGAAAAAGGGTTAGGTTAGAACGAAAAAGGGTTAGGTTAGAACGAAAAAGGGTTAGGTTAGAACGAAAAAGGGTTAGGTTAGAACGAAAAAGGGTTAGGTTAGAACGAAAAAGGGTTAGGTTAGAACGAAAAAGGGTTAGGTTAGAACGAAAAAGGGTTAGGTTAGAACGAAAAAGGGTTAGGTTAGATCGAAAAAGGGTAAGGTTAGATCGAAAAAGGGTTAGGTTAGATCGAAAAAGGGTTAGGTTAGATCGAAAAAGGGTTAGGTTAGAACGAAAAAGGGTTAGGTTAGAACGAAAAAGGGGTAGGTTAGAACGAAAAAGGGGTAGGTTAGAACAAAAAAGGGGTAAGTTACCCACAATGCGTGTAAAAAAAAAGACATAGAGCTAGTTAAGTCCTGTCAAATTAGGTTATAATTAAGTTGGTGGTTACCCGAATCGGCACCTATATTGAATAAAAGTGACTTTAAGGATCGAAATCTTTATTAACCATACAATAAAATTACACAATCAATCAAAATTACCAATTCATTCTTAAAACAATAAAATAGTACACAATAAAGTGGTTAGAAGTTTTAAAACAAGGAAGCCGAGGCAATGAAATGTCGATTAGAGCTAAAGTAATACGAAAGTGAAAAAGATAGTACATTTTATAAGACACAAGAGACATTCATTAACACAGTAAAGATATTTGTAGATGTATTTAATGATCAAAGTGACGACATGACGGAATGTTTGTAAGACATGCTCAAAATACCTTTACTGTCTCAATAATTTTCAAGGATAGTGTTAGAAATCGCGAAACACATTTAACGACCTCAACTTCTCTTAGTTCGTCAAAAATAAGCTGTTCAAAAATGCCAATACAAATCGTATATTTATTGTCATACAGGGGGTATAGAAGTGAATATCAAGTTAACAATAAAATATGTCGTTTGATAAAACGACGAATTGGAAAACCTAATTACTTTACGTAATAAATTGGTTACAATACAGATTATTTTACGGAGTTTGAGAATTGAAAACTAAAATATTGAGACAGAGTACAAGGTTGAGAAAACTAGTTTATTAGAACCTCCATAAAATGATCCGTAGTGTTCTTAAAAGCTACCTAACTAATTGTAAAGATCACAATATTCAGTCAAAATGCTAAAACGACATTCTATGAGGTCCGAGCATCGCATGATGCGTACTTGTAAAACTACCCCAAGTCAAGTTCATTGTATATTATAGTTGATATCAAGTTATCTGATTAGCGAATTGAGATTCAGTAAAGATTTGGCTGCCTTCGAGTCGGTGGGTTGTTTTTTCTTCGCCGGGTCCAGCATGAAGCACTTCCAAAGGCTGTAATAGAAAAAGAAAATAATTATAAGACTTTAGAGATAAAAAAAATATATAATAATGTTAGCGTTTTCCTAAATTTCGATACCGCTTAAATTATAAAGTACACCACTGAATTTGAGCAGTTTGAATTTATGTTTGGGCCACAGATAATTGATATAACATGTAGATAACGGTCCCGTAACTGTGCACCTCTGGCCACCTATGCTATGCTAAGTTACGTCATAAATGAAGTCGCGACTGACCGCAGCGTCTCGTCGGCGCCGGCGGACACCACGGCCTGTCCGTCGGGCGACATGGCCATGTGCAGCACGCGCGCCATGTGCCCGGTCAGCTCGCACACGCGCGTCATCAGCGGGTACTTCCATATTACCAGCTGGTTGTTGGCGTACCCGTGCCCGGAGATCAGCTCCTTGTAGTGCGTGCTCCACAGGATCGAGCATACCTGGTGGGATATTAAAAAAAATGTGGTTCGTGTTCGTTAAACAGCTTTTATGTGACCACAATTCTGCCAACGTCACGTCATGAAATATAAAAAAATAGTTTTTTGTGAGGTGCTTGCATGGTTTTCATTATAAGGCAACAAACAATATTCACATATGACCGGGATCAATAACCTTGAACGTTGTGGTTAAGACCTACTAATATTATAAATGTGTAAGTTTGCAGACAAAGAGTTAAGACAAGGAAAAAATTACATGATAAAAAATTATAAACACAAAACCAATAACAAAAACCTAACATAATTCACAAAATATATTTTTTTAATAAAATTTGAGAATCAATATTTGATTATTTTAACGTGACTTATTGTAGATATTAGCCGCAGATGGCATTAACTACTTGGCCGAACAAAACAAGATTTGATAGGTATATCCATGTTAAGACAAATCTCGCAAATGTCACTCTCGATCACTGGTTATGACTGCTTATGACTGACCTGTGACTTGGTGTCGACGGTGTTGATGTTGGCGCCGGTGTTGACGTTCCAGATGCGTATGGTGCGGTCGGCCGTGCCGCCGCCCGACGCCAGCACGCCGCTGCTCCACGGACACCACGCCAGGCCCTTCACCGCCGCTAGGTGTTGGCTGCCAACAAATCATACAGAGTGTAAGTGACACCATATCAAATACTGGGGGATGATTCACCTTATCTTTATCTCCCTAACATTACCCCGTTTTTCACACGGGCTGCTTACCTAACCTGAAGATTTGACAGGTGCGGTTTTCATACAGAAGCGACTGCCTGTCTGATCCAACCCGCGAAGGCAAACCAATCCAATACAGGTTAGGTCACATACCTTCGAAAAATGCATTTCTCGGGAATGTGGGTTTCCTCACGATGTTTTCCTTCACCGCTGAGTACGTGATAATCATTTATAACGCAAACGTGACTTCGAAAACAAAGTCGACAATCATTGATTTAGGCCTGTGCTGGATTCGGACCTGCGACCGCGAAGTGAAAGGCAAGCGTTCTACCAGCTGGCCTACCACGGCTGCATCTCATGATTTTGAGTTAATATCAATGCTTCCGGCATTTTATAACACCCAAATTAAAACAGAAATGAAAGAACTTCCAAGCTGCTTAAAACTGGTCATCCTTTTACCATAGAATAAAGAATAATACTGCATATAGAATGGTATTTTGAATGGTTTTTAATGGTATGGTGGTGGTATCTTACTTGAAGGAGTAGATGTGCTGGCCCTGCGAGTAGTGTTGCCCCTGTACCAGCGGCCAGATGTTCAGTAAGTTGTCGTTCCCGCCTGACGCTAAGTATCTGCCGTCTGGAGACCACTTCAACCCGCATACCTAACCGAACAGAGTATTCTCTAAAATATTTGATACTTAATATCCCTAGCGTTATGTATGAAAATTCGACAGGTCATGCTTTTCACAGAAGCGACACCCTGTCTAACCCACGAAGGGAAATCCGACCCATCACTTACCTCTGAAACATATTTCTCTGGAGTGTGGGTTTCTTCACGATATTTTCCGTCACCACTGAGCATGTGATAATGATCCAAACATGAATAACAATTTGGGTTAAACACGTGCTTTTTTTGAACCTGCGACCTTACAGTGTGAGTCAAGCGTTCTTACAAGTGGGCTACCATGACTCTGAACTAAATTAGGTGTAATAATTTAGGCCTGCTTTTATTAAGCGAGAGAACATCTGTCTCTTTCTGTGCAGTACTGTAAGAGAGTGACGGGTGACGAATGTCGAGGCGAGAAAGAGTCGCGCGCTTACGATGCTAAGCCCGCTGGTAGCCTTATACCGGTGGGATTTAAAAACCTTTCACATCGAAAGTCGGACTGTGTGAACAGAATGAAGCACATACCTCCTGCGTGTGCCCCTGCAGCGTGGCGACGGCGTGGTCGCGGGCGCGCACGTCGTGGTGCACGATGTTGCCGTCCCGTGCGCCGCTCGACATGATGTACAGGTTCCACGCCAGCGAGCCCACGCGGCCCGTGTGCCCGTCCATGCACTGGACGCACAACACACACAAATTCAAATTCAAAAATATCTTTATTCAGTGGGTAACATAGTTACACTTTGAATCGTCAATTTTTACATAACGAACGTCTCATCCGCCTAAAACTACTGCAGCTTCTCACAACCTGTATAACCGGGGAAAAGAAGCTGCAAGAAAAACCTCGGCACAGGGCCCTAGACGTTCTTTAAAAAAAATAAAAATAAACATAAAATATTGATATACAATTGAGTAATTTAGCTGCCTAATATCTGTTCTCAGACAGTTAATCCCATGCATTCATATCTTCTAAATAATCACTAACTTTATAATAACCTTTTTTGTAAAGTTTTTGTTTAACTACTGTCTTAAAGCAGATACAGGCTGTTACTCACATATAACATTTTTTTTAATTGTTCTTACTAACACTAGATTAAGTTGTTTATTGCTTTTTACTAACCTCTATGGAACATAATTAAAACACATAATAACGGGTTCTTACCGCGTTTAAAGTAGGGATATGAGACTCCCGATATTTCGACACTGTTGCAAGTGCCATGATCACGGGATGACTGATGAGTGTCGAAATATCGGGAGTCTCACATCCCTACTTTAAACGCGGTAAGAACCCGTTATTATGTGTTTTAATTATGATAATAACCGCGTAAACTTAAAACACTCTATGGAACATGTCCGAAATAAACTCTTTAATTATTTATACATAAGCTCACGGCTTCGGGTAGTCAGAGATACATCCATAGCAAGATGAATTAAGTACCCATTCTACAATTTATTTTTCAGGTAATCAACAGCTTATATAGTATACATAGTGGTGACATTTTAAGTAACAACAAAGACAATTATAGATTACCCCGGGTTACATATAAGATGTGGTATCACTTAGTTTACCAATAATCACTATTTAGGACACTCGTACTTTGGACGCGTTTTCGTCCAAATACGGTAGAACATGAAGTCCTAAACGTAAGTTTATTTTTAGGACATGAAACTCAAGAAACATAAAACTGTTTACAAATATTTCACTGGGCTCAGTGACTGAACTGTTGCTCTTTGATTGTACATCCATCGCAAGATGAACTAAGTACCCACACCTTACTGAGTTTTCTGTTAGAGCAATATTATACAACAGGTGGTGGAATATTTATTACATAATATTTATTTTTATATACTGTTCTACTCACTCTTAGCCTCTTCAGTCTCTCACAGTCCCACAGCTCGACAGTGGCGGCGGAGGTGCCAACAGCCAGGTGTGACGCGCCTCCCTGCACCCACGCCACAGAGCACACAGTCTCCGAGCCTTCGAGAGACAGTAGCTGCTCAATCTGCCCCGTACCAGCGTTCCACAGATACACGGAGTTGCCTAATGCCACTGCTAGGATATTTGACTGGCTCCAGTCCACTAGGTTTAGATCTGGAAAACAATTTAGATCATTAGAATGTCATGTAGTTGGGAGGATGAACATGTAGAATAGAAATAGAATAGAAAATATGTATTTTAGATACAAGTAGGTATTGGTACACAGTAGGAGTGAACATATCACACATATCATATCAAAAACTTATTTCTCAAAAGGGCCGTCAGCTCAGCAATATGTAATGTGACACTCCGACATTGAGGGAGTGCCACAGCGCTGATTTTCAGCTGTGCCCCAATGTGTATGAGAGATAGATAGGGATATAAAATAATAGATAAAGTTTTGGATTTTTATGATTTAATCTTTCGAACGCCGGAACGCGGATCTCGACCAGACACAATGTAAAATCTATTGTGTCTGGTATCTCGGCATATGAGAGGTTAACAGGCATTAAAGCATAAAATATAAACTATATTATATATTTCATTGCAAGATTTGGAACAAACAAAAACAAATATCACATAAATTATGAAGATTATTAACTATATTAATTATTTACTTATCTTTGGATACAATGGATGTTTATATCAATTTATACAATGGCTATTGTATCTGAGAATATTCTCAGATGAATTTATGAACTACCCTATTCTGATCACACAAAAGTCATTAATCAAGAATTGAATTAAATTCAGTTTCATTATCAGAGTTGGCACGACTATTATAAACGGCGATACGGCTCATCACCATTGGTTTAACGGAAAGTTTGTTGAGGTGTGGGTAGTTAGTTCCACCTGACTACCCCAATCGAGACATAGGTATGAGCTTATGTTATGTGTGAGTTGGATTGAGTTACTTACAGTAATCATCAACAAGATCAGGAGCATCAAGTATCCTCTCAGGTGCTTGTGGAATGTATCTTGTTGTGTTCTTCACTGAAGACGGAACTTTGGCCTGTAAAAACATTTTATATAAAGCTACTAAGCTTTAAACTAGCAGTAAAAAATAGTAGTAGTTTAAAGTAGTAGTAGCTTTTTCGTAGGCTCTTCTAGAAATATCTAGAAAATCAATTTGTAGATGATATCAAATATTTGAATAACTACTTTATTAACTTTAATAATGGGAGTTATTGCAATAGCTTGTATTTCAAAATTATTTGTTTATGGTTATGATTTATTTGTTTATGAACATAGTTTGTATGTCCACAAGAAAACCAATTTTCATGCTTTGAATTTACTATTTTGGTGCAGTAATAGGGTATTTGACTGGGTGAAAGAAAAAATAAAAAATGCTAATATAGAAATTTGAAATCAATCTCTTTTTACTTTTCGACTTATATTCGAATTTTATTTATGAATTAAGATCGTTTTTTTTATGACGTCATGGGACAGTATTTCCATATCGTCCCTTAGCTTACAACACCGCTCAAGTCGAAAATTGGCGGTTTTTACATATTAATGCCATTGGATGAAGAAAATAAAGGTTAAAATAAAGTAAATCGTCAAAATAAGTATAAATAATTATTTATTAACCGCTAACTAGAGTATGTATTAAGTAGCAATAAAAAAATCTACAGATATTTTAAATAAGACATTTTATTTCGTCTCCTGTAAAGTTGGTAAAATAGACTTAAGCGGTGTTGTAAGCTAAGGGACGATATGAACTCTGAAGAAAACTTTCGTTTTGATATTTCGTAAAAAATATCTCTTTTGACTATGTTGCCAAGTAGCCTATTGATCAAATTATGAACATTTTGATGACAATGTATGGAGTCTAAGGAGTTACTTAATAACACAAAATACATGGAATTGAGATAGATACTAAAAACCATAGTCAATTTAAAGTGTTAGTAACCAGAACACCATATTTACCAATCTAGAAGAATTCTAAACACCAATTTAAAATACAACTCTTGCAAATTAACTAGTCAATTCACTGGTAGGAAACTCTGTAGGTGTGAGATGTTTAGTTATTTTGCATGGGTTATACAATATTTTGCAGTTTGTAAGTAAAAGCAGTGAATACCTGTGAATACACAACCCTGAGTCTGTTCTGGTAGCCCTCAGGGGCTGCGGGGGCCTTGCATGTGTACTGCAGCAGTCTCCCGGGCTCAGTGTCGGTCAGGGCACGGCCCAGAGCCTCGCTGGCTGCCGTCTTAGCCACCACCTCCTCTCCTTTGTCTTCTTCACGTGTCATCTGTAGGACGAAGTTGATGTTTTCTTTAGTTTAAGTCAATAGGGTACATAAATATACATACTCACACACTTAAAAAAATTATGTACCTATACAATACACACACAAATATTACTGACACTAGTATGCGAAACTTGTAATAAATTGTTCATAAATGTATACTTGGGGCCCATGTTAAAAAAATGGACTTTGACACAATTTCTAAAAAAAACGAAATACAAAATTTTGGCTTTCATACTAATTTTGTATAAAATTATGTTGGATGAAGTGTAAATAATTTATTTTATTTAATTATGCATACCATGTAGTGACACAAGTCATAGTTGGAGTTGCTTCTTGACGGGATGAACCTGTCAGCCTTATTTGGAGTCTTGGATGCTTTGTTTGGTGTGGGGGTCTTTGACCGACCTGTAATTATTAAAACACAATGAAAGTTTGAATCGTGGGCAACAGTACTTTTTTATTAACTTTGTATTTGTTCTTTATTGTAGACAGATCTTTGGACGTTGGCTTTTGTAAGCTACATTAATATACTAATGTTATACTAAGCTAACACTTAACGTAAGATTTCGTTTAAACTGCAAATAAAACAATACAGCTCACTAAGGAAGACAAAGAACTTCCATCTAAAACTGATGAGAGCACAGAATTAAAAAAAAAAACATACCTGGAGATTTGTTCTTAGAAGGAGTTTTAGACTTCGACTTCTTCTCATTCCTAGTCGGGGTCTTATTACTAGAGAGCACACTGTTATTGCAGCTTTGGTTGGCCGATACCGATAACTTCTGCATAGATTGGTTGCATACACTTATGTTATTAGAAATGTTTTGTTGAGACGCACTCAGAGCAGGATTGATATTCTCACTGCCTGTCTTCTTAGCCCATCTCTGCAGAGGCCCACGCGTAATAGGCCCATCCATAGTAGCTAAACTCTTTATTTCATTCAAATAATTAAATTGTGCCATGCTTCTACAACACAACGCAACAGAATTTTACCACTACGTAAAGTCCTTGTCGGTGTCAAATCTAAATCGGAAACCTCTATCGCTATTGCTAATTGTCTTACATTTATTGAATATAAATTATTTATTGCAAAAAGCGAAATAAATTTCACTAGCAAGCAATACACTTGACAGTTTTAAAAAAGCCGTTGAAATTTGAAATAGGGATGTGATTATTCTATTTCTGTAGCAGCTAGAAATTATATCATGTTATGTCAATGTTTTAGCTACTATTGTTCATCGTATCAGTTATAGGTTTTTGATCTTATGTTTATTTTGGTTTTATCCCAATTATGAATTTGTTAAATAGATGAACTCCTTAAATGCTTGACGTTAGTTATATTTTATGTACCAGTTAAATATTCGTGTTATGTAACTGTTACTGCTTTTGTAGTATATTGTTGCCAACACTAGTTATCTTTATTTTTCGTTGTCCATAGGATAAGGCAAAGATCATGAGACCATGCCGCCTACATCAGTAAGCTTTATCTCTACAACTAGGGTTTTTGTGTCTAAAAATATGAACAATGACGGACTTAAGAATCTTAACTCCAATAATTCTTCACGGTTGGTATTTTTTATAGTGTTTTATTAGCCTATTATTTTTTTTGGGATTGAGTATACGCCTCCGGGATTTCCTTGCGAGTATGTGGGTAAAGCAAGGACCAAATACTTGGTCTTTGGGGTAAAGGGTGGTAAATAACAAATAATAATTAATTAACTTGTATATTTAATGAATGTAATGTAAAGAATTGATCATAAAATAAATCTATTATCTAAACCATCTAAAAATATTTCAATCATTATTGCATTACATTAAACTATGCATTTAAAACAGTTAAATTCATAATTGTTTAGATATTGGGGATTTTTGCAGCATATATAATTTGTCTGTATTGCTTTATTAAATTATTACATATTATAAAAATATATTTATTTTAAGTTTTTCAGAATACATGAAAATGCTGTATGTAGAAAGTAGGAACAGACATAAAATGCAAAGTTGAGCATTATATTTCAATGGCCCCGATTCCTGCAGACACCGCCTAATTTTATTTTAAGTTATATCCGTCATTTTCATATCCGTCGAAAAGGAAAGGGACGGATGATTCACAGCTCTTAATTTTAGGAAGAATGAGTAAATGAATGAATAACCCGGGCGAATCAAAAAGGTACGTCGCTGGTATGCAATCCGTTTAACGTTGTCTACTTAACTGTGTCGGGTTATTGGCCAATGTAAAATTTTTAGACGGTTGTTTTAGATTTGTGCTTAAAATTGACGTGTGTTCCATAATTTAATGCTTGTCGATTACCCGTCCCTTTTCTTTTCGCCGGATAAGAAAATGACAGATATAACTTAAAATAAAATTAGATGGTATTTACAGGAATTAGCACCAATATGCACCTATAATATTTACTCCTTTAAATCGATTAAATGTACAGTTTTCAAAATTAAAACAATTCTAACAGTTTCATATGCTTTGTATCTACTTTGTGTAAAAAAATATACAGTGTGGGTTTTAATTTCTCATTCATTTTTTTTACTCAAACTAGATACAATGGTGATACGCAAGTTTTTTATGCTATGCCTACAATGTTAAGGGGTAGATCTTCGAACACCAGTAGTCGTCGGCCATGGTAATATTGGTAATGATATTGACTTTCGGTTTATATTACTACCCTAAGGCGATTTTTTTATATAAATGTGATTCAATGGTCTTTGAAAACTGGGCACATATTGTCATGATTATCAGACATTAGACATCACCAGACATCTTCAACTAACAACACTACGTAGTGATAAAAAAGAGCAGTATTATGATATTATAGCACCAATACAATAGCTTAATCAATACGATATAAAATTCACATCTACATCTAAGGAGATCCATCCTAGACTTCAAATCATGTTACTTCGCTATTTACAATCACTCGATAAAATGGCACACACCATGTTCTATAGATTCAAACAAGAAGTGAAGATACTTTATCAGAATTTCTGACAATGGCCCTTAGGATCTGTGTTTTAACTGGTAAGGGGCCAATATGCATTTCATTATAAAGATGAGTATTACATAAATTGCAGGACTTTATTGCCTGACATATACTTGTACGTTCCGTTGATTCATAAATCACGACAAAATCTTTAAAAAGAAATAACTTCTTACTAATAACATATCTTCCCCTATCGTTTGAATCTAAAATATTCTCCTAAAAATATAATTAAGCACGTTTGCTAAAATGGCATTCCAGTAAAATAAGCGTAAGCTAAAAATACTTCTTATAAGTAGCACGAAATAAAGCTAGTTCCACAGGGAATCGCCGAGTAAAGTGCAATGAAAGTGTTACAAACAAAGTATCAATACAATAAAATACATTTGTAAGTATTTCTCGTACAGACAATAAAAACGCACCGGGCGACGTAAGTACAAAATGTAACAGATAGAAGCACGAATAATAAAAGGCATTATGGTGGGTTTGACACTAGCGTAATTACGAGAAACTCGACACGTATCCTACTGGATACTTCCTGAAAACAATGTAGATTAATTATACCCTTTTGTGCATCCTTTAAATCTTTAATGTTAAAGAATCCTACGTTCAATCGAAACGAAAGGAGAAGTTTGCTTTTAGAAGTTGAGTTTTAGACAAGTTGCAAACGATTAATTAAAATCGTCATATTTTTTTGACGTGAGTTATTGTAGATTTGCAGCGGATGGCATTTACTTGGCCGGAAAATTGTCAGCAAGTGATAAAAATGCATGGTAAATGCCGATCCCATCCATTTTTATCACCTTAGATAATGCCCATGTTCTCTACATATTTTTTCTTCCCCAAACTGTAAATCCTTGGTCTAGTTTCTCTTCTTACAGATAAAATCTCTTATTGTTACTTCATAGTATATTATATCTATATTGCTTAAAATTACATAATTATACAATTTTAAACACACCAGTCACGATACTTGAGAAATTGTGCGCGTTTTACTTATACAAATATTTTACGTAAATTTTGAATCACAAATCTGGTTACACAATGAGCAAAAGTTTTAAGTTTTAAAGTTTTAAGCTAAAATAGAGAAAATAAAATAATCTATATTTAAAAATGTCTACGTATACTCAATGGAATTTAAAAAGTAGATTGTGACTAAAATAATTTTAACTAATGAAATATTCAACTAATACCACGGTATAATAAAACTAGATATGCTCAATCGTATGAAAAGCCGCCATTGCTAGCCGTTTGATGACGTAAATGTTACATGAGTGTTACCATTAAATTGCTCCAACAATCCAAGGACTTAATTTTTATTATTGAAAATTAAACGAATTACTGACTAACGTACTTAATTACTATCACTTGATACATACACTTCTCATCAAAAAAATCGAAACACCTTGCAAGTTTACGTTTTGTCAGGATTATCAGAAAAATGTGTACATTTAGGAATAAATGTTAAATGTCGTTTAATAGTGAGTAATATGAGCTTATCAAATCTTAATGTTAATGTTCTAAATTTAAATGAATTTTTCATAGGTTTCGTATTTTGTTAAATGAGTCATTTTTATTCCGTATGGAGTATAAAGGAAATGGATAAAACAACACACGTAAATGAAAAAAAAAAAGCTAAAAAACGTTTATTTAATAACTTGTATTCCCTCCCCGAGCTCTAATTACTGCTTCCATACGGTTCTTCATCGATCGGATGAGAGTCACGATCACATGCTGTGGTATATTGTCCCATTCCTCTTGGATTGCATCTTGCAGCTGGCTAAGTGTTTCTGGGGCAGGATCTCTTGCTCGAATTCGTCTCTTTAATTCATCCCACAGATGTTCAATGGGATTCATGTCCGGGCTTCTTGCTGGCCATTCCATAATAGAGATATCGACTTCGTTAAGATAATCTCGTACGACGCCCGCGGTGTGAGCCCTAGCATTGTCGTGCATGAATATGAAGCCGTTGCCAATAAAATGTGCATAGAACATCACATGAGGCTCGAGACACTCTTCGACGTACCGATGACAGTTTAGTGCAGGCAGACGTGGCCCAGACACGAAAGCAAGCTCTGTCTTACCGTCGGCGCTGATTCCTCCCCAAACCGTCCACGAACCGCCACCATAGCTGACCTTTTCTTCAATGCAGCATTGTGCATAGCGTTCTCCGTCTCTTCTGTACACCTTGTTCCTTCCGTCGATACCATACAGCATAATTTTACACTCATCAGAAAAGAGAACTTTGCTCCACTGTAGGTATGACCAATTTAGGTGCTCACGTGCAAAGTTAAGGCGCGCTCTTCGATGGTCTGCAGTTAATTTCGGCCCATTTGCTGGCTTATGCGGTACCAGTCCACGATCCTTCAACCTTCTTCTAATTGTAGAGTCACTTACAGCCACCCTTCGTACAACACGAAGCCGCTGCTGCAGTTGAAAAGCGTAAAGCGTCGATTTCTTAAAGAAGTTGTTACAATAAATCGATCATCTCGCTCAGAAGTGACCCGATTCCTGCCAGATCCTGAACGGCGCGTGAACAAACCAGTCTCCCGATAACGTTTATAGACTCTATGAACAGATGACAGGCTTAGATGCAGTCTTGCAGCCACAACACGCTGACTAAGGCCAGAATCCAGCAATGCCACAACTTGGGCGGCTTCTGTGGGCGAAGTATCCATACGTTTTAGAAAAAAAACCTTTTTTCAGACGTCCCAAAGTCACAGTATTGAAATAAAAACAAAAAGTTTAAGGATAGGCGCCAATTTTTAGTTTTTAAACGCTAAATGTACTCCAACCCTAAACACACATTTGTCTCAAAACAGTGATTCATTTCGTTTATAAGATAAACAAATGAAATTCTAATTTTGAATTTAGAATTTTCGCTTATTACTGTAATGGCCAAACTGCCAGCTATACATTTATGTATTTTTTTTCATCGTATGAATTCTTTTTTGTGTTAAATTCGGACAGAAACAATGAAAACGGAAGTGTTTCGATTTTTTTGATGAGAAGTGTATATAAAAATAATTAAAACTGGAAGTAAATCTACTAAAAGTTCAAAATTGCCTTGCAAAGTAAATTAAAAACATAAGTAGTGGGTAATTTTTGTTTTATAAAATGGCAATGGAGGGTGAAATGACGCCAGCGCGGCTAACCTTGAAATGTTAGCTGTCACTTTTGAGCATATCTTGTTATATTATACCATGACAAATACAATAGTATAAGAACGTCAGTAGTGGTTATGCGTAATAAACACCAAAGCAGCCAGCGCGCCGGTTTTAAGACTGCAATATTTCGATTTAACGCAAGTCAGACAGGTCGCTACTATGTTGGCGACAGGTCGCTAAAATGTCGGCGACAGGCCGCTAAAATGTCGGCGACAGGTCGCTAAAATGTCGGCGGCAGGTCGCTAAAATGTCGTCGACAGGTCGCTAAAATGTCGGCAACAGGTCGCTAAAATGTCGGCGGCAGGTCGCTAAAATGTCGGCGACAGGTCGCTGAAATGTCACCGGCAGGTCGCTAAAATGTCGACGGTTGCATGTTGCCGACACTCGTATCGGTTGGTCGGCGGCTTTGGTGTGTATTGCGTATTAAAATAACTGTGTGGGCTAGTGGTGGAATCACGGACTAACAAACTTTGTCTTCAAAACTTTACAACATATGGACAATTTATCAATTAAAGAGTGTATTTTGCAAGTAATCAACGTGCCAGTATCCCACACAGTTACTTTTATTATCTGTGCGTTTTACCTCTTACCTAGCAACCTTCAATCATGCAAAATAAAATTGATTTAATTAAAGTACACAAGACCAGTAAATCCGACAAAATATTGGCACTAGAAACTCCGAAACATAGAAACTTAGCATCGAACTACTTTTGTTCGTAATTTGACTATACAATTACGTCTATATTCGATGATTCAACTTATTTATCGATTCTTCTATTATTTACTTTCATATCGTTGTAAGTTAGGAAACGTTCCGTTGCATTTATTTCACGTACAACCATTAAAAAACTGTAAAAATACCTATAAAATAGCAACATTAAATAAAATTGTTCGACAGAAATTAGACTATACTTATTTAATGTTATTACAACAGTTTCATATCACGTTTATAATCGATTTAAAATGCGTATGGCAGTATGCTTCGTATTTATCCATATAGGGTATTCAGTTCATATACAGTTCAGTTCACTGAAGATATCCCGGACGTCAGCCTGTACGAGATTAGGATGGCCCTCAAACAACTCAAAAACAACAAAGCGGCAGGAGATGACGGAATCACAGCAGAACTTCTGAGAGCGGGCGGAACGCCAATACTTAAAGTCCTCCAAAGGCTCTTCAATTCCGTCATATTTCAGGGCAAAACGCCGAGGGCATGGAGCGGAGGCGAGGTGATCTTGTTCTTCAAGAAAGGTGATAAAGCCCTACTGAAGAACTACAGACCTATCTCGCTTCTGAGCCATGTCTACAAGTTGTTTTCGAGGGTCATTACGAATCGTCTCGCTTGCAGGTTTGACGACTTCCAGCCTCCCGAACAAGCCGGTTTCCGGAAAGGCTTTAGCACTATAGACCACATCCATACGCTGCGGCAGGTTATACAGAAGACCGAAGAGTATAATCTGCCACTTTGCTTGGCGTTTGTGGACTATGAGAAAGCCTTTGATTCGATCGAGACCTGGGCGGTGTTGCAGTCTCTTCAGAGGTGCCAAGTGGACCATAGGTACATCGAGGTGCTAAGGGACCTCTACCAAAATGCCACTATGTCAGTTCGAGTACAGAACCAGAGCTCTAATCCGATCCAACTGCAGCGAGGAGTGAGACAGGGAGATGTCATCTCTCCGAAACTGTTCACTGCTGCATTGGAGGATATTTTTAAGCTTCTGGACTGGAAAGGATTTGGCATCAACATCAACGGCGAGTACCTGACGCACCTTCGATTTGCCGATGATATAGTCCTAATGGCTGAGACCCTGGAAGACCTGAACACCATGCTCGAGCATCTCAGTAACGCATCCCAACGAGTGGGTCTTAGCATGAACATGGCAAAGACAAAAATTATGTCCAACGACCATGTCGCACCCACTCCAGTTCAGGTTGGGAACGTTACACTCGAAGTTGTAGACCAGTACATTTACCTAGGACAAATAATCCAGTTAGGTAAGTCCAACTTCGAGAAAGAGATCTCTCGTCGGATCCAACTCGGATGGGCAGCGTTCGGGAAGCTGCGGAATATCTTCTCGTCCAGAATACCTCAGTGTCTCAAGACGAAAGTCTTTGACCAATGCGTGTTGCCAGTGATGACCTACGGCAGTGAGACGTGGCCGCTTACTATGGGTCTCGTGAGGAGGCTCGGTGTCGCTCAGCGGGCAATGGAGAGAGCTATGCTCGGTATTTCCCTGCTGGATCGAATCAGAAATGAGGAGATCCGCAGGAGAACTAAAGTCACCGACATAGCTCGGAGAATTGCAAAGCTGAAGTGGCAGTGGGCAGGACACATAGCGAGGAGAACCGATGGCCGATGGGGCGGAAAGGTTCGGGAGTGGCGACCACGTGTCGGACGACGCTCAGTGGGTAGGCCCGCTACAAGGTGGACCGACGATCTGGTGAAGGTCGCGGGAAGCCGCTGGATGCGGGCAGCGCAGGACCGATCGTCGTGGAGATCCTTGGGGGAGGCCTATGCCCAGCATTGGGCGTCATACGGCTGATGATGTTCATATATCACTCTTGTCACTTTATAATCAGAATTATGAGAAAGAGAGAGTAAGGATTTGACTTTATGAGGCCGCACCGTATCGCACTTTCCTATGCTTCTCTTTTTCTGTCACTCAGAACCGACATTTGTCAGAGAGGGAGCGAATCTCCGCTCATGCAGTCGCATTATCTCGCTCTAGCATCTGAAGACGGTTCTGAATGATAAAAGAGGATAGAAGCATAGGGAAGTGCGATGCGGTGCAGCAAGATGTAGTTCAACTTTAAGTTGGACATCTTTAGAATTTAATGCAGGTAGCGTACATTTGTATAAAATGAATGCTAAGATGCGTTTATCCCGCGTGAAAGAATGTTTAGACTCTTTTGTTTTGAATTTTTTTGTGTTTGTTCAATGTTTTATTTTGTGCGCAATATCTGTTTTGCAATCACAGCACCTGTTTCACTTAATGTTATATGCTCCGATATTTTTCTTTTTCCTTATGATTGTGAAATGTTAAATAGTTCTCTAAATAAGACTCAAATGTAGATTCGATGACGTATTTGTATGATTGACAGATTAGGATCACTTCTTTGTTCTTTAAAAAAAAAAACGTTTCAAGTGTTCAAGATTACAACAACACTTTGTGTAAAAGAGAACTTAAAAGAATGAATGAACGACTCGGTGTTCAAACTCTGTCAAACGAACATAGAGAACGCGCCACGGAAGAAGTCCTGCGGATTTTAATGGAACTAATTGACGAGTCATAACAATTAAGGAAGACACCAGCGCCGCGGTCGCGGAACTTCTTCCGTGGCTCGGACTTTACTATAAAACATTTCATCCAAATTCATAACTCGTAATCATAAGAAAAATCTCGAGTTGAGTAAGTATACTACAACTGCTATGTATGTGTTTTCATGACGTTCATGATGTGTATGTATCCGGGGTTGTCGACTGTCACGAAACACGAGAATTTATCGTCGTGACACAGCTTCTTAGCGTTCATACCTGACAGCTTGATGCACGCAAGGATCTCCTTGCGTTTCGATCCTTCTTTGTATCTGTAAAGGACAGATTTTTAAACGTCATTTATATTAGGTACGCAAAATCAAAAATATCTTTATTCAGGTGGTAACACAGAACTTATATTTTGAATCATCAATTTTGGCGAACGTTTCGTCTCAAAACTACTGCTGATTTTCAACCCGTACAACGCACGAGGAAAATCTTCGGCACAGGGCCCTAAGACGTTCTTTAAAAATGTTGTATTACAATTTCAGCACTTTTTAACACCATCGCCCATATGATGCTCCATCATACCAGATAGAACAATGCCTTTGTCGGTTTTTGTGATTTGATCAGTAGTTACGCACCCCGACATTCCATACAAAAATGTGGTTGTGACTATGGGCCGCCTAACGCGTAAGTGCGAGCGAGACAGTATGCATTCTTCTCCCTTACTCCTTACGGTTTAAGACTAAAGATCCAAAGGTACTAAAGTAAGCGGGGGTGAGGTTGGCGCGCGAAACACATTGGTGCGGGGCGGAGATTGTCCGTTCTTAAGTAGCATAATATTCTATGGCAGTGACTCGGCCACAAAGGTAGAAAGACAAAATTACATTCTAAAGCAGCAATGACTTACGTTTTCCGTTTCCAATTAGCTTTCCAACATTCCTGTGCGTTGCACACGTCACCGAAGAAGAAGTTATGGGGCGAGTCTATGCTCATATTGCTCATATGTGGCGTCAGCTCGCTCCTACCGACATCGCTGATTGGACTTACGACGGGAGTCACTACGTTAAAGCCGATTCTGAAAATAACATATTATTATGTATAAATTAATTTCAATAGAAGCGTTATAGTGAAAAACCTCGAGTTCTTGCAGTTAATTCCACCCCGCGTGAAAATTGAGATCACATTTTTTTTACCTGGATTAAAACTAGTGTGTCCATAGCATGCCTTTTACTCTGGATAAATAGATGTTCGTCAGGCTAAGAGAAGGGGATATTCTCAAATGCCTTTTCTTTAGCTGTGAGAAGTGAGACCAAAAAAATTGGTATTTTTCTAAAATGCCTATGACGTGGCTTCAAAGTTAATATAAATTTTAAAAGAAATATTGTATAATGTATATTTACTTTACGGAAAAAGCCATCAACTTTAGCGTCAAGTAGTGACTGAATGAATTTTTCGTCTTTCTCTCTTTGAAAGCGAATTGAATTGTGGAAAAAGTGTTCCTAATGAGGTTTGATTCTCACGCAACGATATAACGCTAAACGCTACATCACCCCGACAAGAATACTCATAACAAAAGACTTACCTCCAAAGAGTCTTGTTAGCCCTCATCTTGATCAAATACGTGACGTTCCACCAAACGATCTCCGAAGCCATAGTCACCAAGACTAAAGGCGGTTGTTCATCATCCCCTTCCGCATATGAAGGTGGATGGGCGTTTTGCGAAGAGGGAGAGTTCAGACTCGTATTAAGACCATTGCTGCGGACCAGACGGTCTGGTACCGGAGAGAACGAACAGTATTGGACTTTCGTTTTGTGATGCTTCAGTAGGTGGAGTTGACGTTTGCCGCGTACATTCCATAGCTGAAAATTAGTCAACATAACATAGGCTCACGACTATATCCCAATTGGTGTAGTCAGAGGTACATCCATCTTGAGATGAACTAAGTACCCAAACCTCCCTGAACTTTCTGTTAGACTAACGTGATAGATAAGACATATATCCAACCAACAGTTGGTTGGTGAAAAATGCAGTTCAGATAAATTAATAACTCATTGGTGCAAGTCTGGTACCTGGGTTTGAACCGGCGCTACCCCTTTAAGAAGCAAGCCGGTGAACCACAGGACCATAGTGACTCTGAAAATTATTTAGATAGAGTTATGTGTCCTACTAGCCCCTGGTCTAGTGGTTGAGCGTTGAGTTCACGATCCGGGGGGTCCCGGATTCATGTACCAGTGGAAAAATATCACAAATATCACTTTGTGAGCCCTAGCTTGGGTACAACATTGCAGGCTGATCACCTGATTGACCGTAAGATGATCCGGGCTTTGGAGGGTAAACCAGTCAAACAGTCGGTTACACAGTCGATCCCGGTTACTATTTTCCCCAGGATTGGCGAGATTAACGCCCTTACAACCTACACGAAAGAATTACGGTTTGCTTACCACAACATCGCCCGAATCAAGACCCATGGCCAACACCACTCCATCAGCGGTTAGATCGCACGATATGATTCTATTGTTCAGTTTGTACTCCTGAATGAGGTGCAGCTCTATTGCATCGCCGATTCTTAGTTCAAATGTCTGAAAAATAATAAGTAATCAAGACGTTGTGTTTATTGCACAAAGACATAAGGTCTTTGTGCAATAAAGAATTATTGATTGTTCTAACTGAATCAAACCATACCTGAAACCTTTTACTGTCATCACAAATAACAAGACGGTCCTTCTGAAACGCCGTACTGTTTATTCTTATGTCTGTTTGTCTCCCGTTGAGCACACTGATCAGTTTCAAGTCTGGGCCCCATAGCTTTATAGTTGCGTTGCTTTCCACGGTTATAAGACCTGTAAATGTATGAAATAGATTAGACTTACGCTTAGGAGTTTGTGTGCAAGCGAGACACAGTCCGTGCGCGCTCTCCCTTACTCCTTACGGCCCTTTTGACTAAAGTAAGATCCAGAGGGGGTGAGGTAAATTCAGCTCGAATGCTGCAAGGCGGAAAGGTACCGTTCTATAAGTAGTATTATCCTTTATTCTATACTTTAGGTGACATAGAGGTCAAACACTTACCCATCTACCATTAAAAAAAAACAACATAACATCACGCCTGTATCCCCGAAGAGGTAGGCAGAGGTGTATAGTATATACATCCACTCCTCGCCAGCTATGTTTAAGTCCAATGTAGGGGGTGAGTCTATTGCCATTAAAAAATATGTTTCTATTCACACTCACCAACACCCTGTACCCAGAAGCAGTCGACGACTCCGCTGCTCTTAGAAAGACTCCTGGAATCACCGTTTGGAAACATCCGGTCTTTGGACCCCACACTTATATCACTACCAGAATCCGATAGACGATCTGAAGGGTTGATCTTTCTCTTGCCTGGAATATGTAAACGATTGATGAGTTTAGTAAGCTGTATAAAAATATGAAAATATCACGGGTTTCATGTAATTTTAGGTAAGAGGACAACCTACTCAAATGCGATACTTTTTATGAAACGTCAGTATGATATCTTGCTATGGAACTTGTGTTTTAAAAGTAACACACGTGTGGCATCCTTGATAAAGGTCGTTAAACGTACGTACTTTTTGTTATGTAATTCTTCATGAAAATTCGTAAAGTTAAAGACATTAAAAAATATATCAGCTTTAAAATATGTTTAATAAAAAATAAGATGTGTTGGAACCTCAATTCCGAAGTCAAATGATTAACGCTTATATGTAACCTTATACGTTTAGCTACATTTAGTTGGGGCGGAAGGTAAGAGGGAAACCACTGCATTTTTCTCTAAAAAAGCTGTATGGAGAATGCAACACCGACAAGACCGTGGGTCCTAAATGAATGATGATAATGATAACATTTAGTTACTCCATGGCGTAGAGTAACAATATACTGCAGACTCTGCCTAAACTACAAAAAAGAGCGCCTGTGGCGAGCATTGGTATGTCTAAAATATATGGAAGGGACCAGACATGATGACACCAATGAAACATACCTTGAATATCGTTCAAAATCTCCTGCGATCCAAGATGCGTGTTTCCCGGCTGCATCATCTCAGGTTTCCAAACACCATCATCGGTCAGTCTATACGCCATCAGACATCTGTTCTTCCCCGCTACCATTAACAGGTTAGCATTGACAAAGTTCAAATACTGCACTGGACTGTACACGTCCATTATGGCTTTCGACTCCTTAGATCGGAGAGTGTATTTGATAACGTTCCCGTTTTTAAGGCCATATAGAATGTACTGGTTGCATGGTGATATCTTGACAGTAGTGATCTGTTCGTCAACTTTCGCTGGTATTTCTGTAAGGACTTTTCGCCCTCGCATTATCTGGAAAATAATTTTGGAAATGAAGAATATGGTCTTGGGGTGACGCTCCTAGTTGTGAGTGAAGGTTTCGTTTAGCTTAGTAGTAATAAAAGAAGTAGACGAAATTGCAGATGAGAAATTTGTTGCCTAAAGAATAGGTATACGTAATAGTTGCATTGTTGGTAGAACCATTTTGTACTACTTTCTATACAGGTCCAAAGTATTGTTTTCACTGGTAGTCATACCCTTTATAACGTAGATAGCATGTTTATAATGATAGCAGAGTCGAGGTATAGTACGAAAGAGAAAAGAGATATGTCTCTTTCGCACTAACGGGATTCAGCTTAGTACGACAGAGACAAGAGATATGCCGCTCTAATAATGCTATATTATAAGAGACATCCTGTAAAGAGTAACGGTGAACTGTGTCGGCGTAACACTGGAGTTGCTGATGATTAAGATTCCTAATGAGGTTAATACGTTCGTCCCGACTTGACGAGCGAAGAAATTGGTAGTATCCATCAAATGACCTGTACATAACATATACACATAAACAGCCTATAAACGTCCCACTGCTGGGCACAGGTCTCCCCTCTGTCAACCGGAGGGGTATGGAACATACTCCACCACGCTACTCCACTGCGGTTGGTGGGGGTGTTTTTATGGCTAATAGCCGGGACCAACGGCTTAACGTGCCCTCCGAAGCACGGAATCATCTTACTTTTTCGGACAATCGGGTGATTCAAGCCTAAAAATTCCTTACCAAACAAAGGACAGTCTCACAAAGCGATTTCGACAATGTTCCCATCGGGAATCGAACCCGGACCTCCAGATCGTGAGCCTAACGCTCTAGCCACTAGTCCACGGAGGCTGTTACAACTGACCTGTATATTGTTTTTATCGTCGACCACAGCGAGCAAGGGCTGTGAACTCTCCTCTCCGTTCTCATGTCGTATTCCCTTCAACACGAGCGGTTTCAACGAGTGCCTGTCCAGACTCATTGTCTTTGTAGCAACCTTCTTCTCAACCTCTCTATGGTTGACGAAGGATTGGTGTCTCTTAGGCGTATTTGATGTACTCTGTGCTGCGCTGTTTGTGGCGGAGTTGATGGGCGTTTGTGGGGTCAGGGTGTGGACGAAACTCACGTCGAATTTTGTTGTTAGACGGGTTTTGCTGGAAGAATATTAGGTTGCAATGTAGGTCAGTGCTATAACATAAACAACCACTTTCCCTAATAGTAAGAATTAAGTTTTTATGTTGATGCACTGACTGTACTTAGGCAAAAGGCATTCTTAATTAAAAATATAATGTTTAAAATAATACATTTCTTTTTCAGGTGTCGATGATTGAAACTAAACGTCCTTGTGAATGGCATATGCAATCTTTCGGATACTGTGTAATCTATAGCTCTACTGTTACTAGTGGAGTAGTGTATATTGACTTACCCATTCCTAGTAGTATGTGACACGTAAGCGGCATCCAAGTACCATACTTTGGCTGTGTTCTCTATGGTCCCCGTGCCGGTTAGCAGCACATCGGACCCTGGCATGAAATCGTCAAACACTTCGCTCACAGCCATAGATATCACGTTCCTAAAATAAGTTAAGATTTATAGTGTGTGCAGTTGTACGTACCACAAAAGATAAGGACACCGTCGTCCAGCCAGAGTTATTATTGAGCCGCCCCTGACATGGGTCAAGAATACCTAATGGAGCGGCTCTGCCCGTAAGCATTAAGACAATTTGCAGTAACTTTTACGAAACCCTAAGACATTCACATTAAACAGTTTTGTAACGGAGTCTGAAAAGGGCACATTGAAGCCTAAATCTAAAAAGTAATATTGTTATTTGGCGTTTTGAGTCAAATTGCAATATTGGTGTTTGAGATGAATTGTTTTTAGACTTTTTTTAGACCTTCAGTCTATTGCCCATAATGATCCATCCCGGTACAATGGTCACAATCCCTCTGTCGGATTAACGAAATTACCGAGAAGACAAGCACAACATAACAATAAATAGTACCAACTTACCCCCTCCGATTATCTAAATCAAACACCCGAAAATTAGTCTTCAGATCCACGCAGATCACACGACTATCGTCTGTGGAAACGAATAGAAGCGTCCCAGACTTGTTTACGGCGACGGATAAAAACGTCAAATCTTCTTTCACGTCGTCACTCGATATCACCCTCTTGCACTCACACACGTTCCAGTGCGTCAACCCAGAACTGTGCTTGAAGTCCAACACCATTACCTCCTTCTGTTTGAGTGTTATTATCTTGTTGGTTCCTGTGGATGGAACAAAATCTAAGTTTTTATATCGTTATAAAGTTTTATTTCGGAAATAAACAATAAAGGTTAGTAACAAAAGTCTTAAATCCAGTGATAGTAGGTAGTAATAGACAGGAATCAGTTTAGAAGTATAGGTGTTTAGAATAGGCTACATAACTGGACCATAGATAAATTATAAAATGCTAATCTAGGAATAGATGATCAAAAATCAATTTTTTATTTTTCTTTTTGACTGATTTACTCACTTCTATATAAAGTCCATAAAAATGTATCATTTTGACGTTTCGTAAAAAGTCCTTGACTAAAGTCTAAGTGTTTTTTTAGGACAAAATGACAAACTATATTTCATATCTGGAAGTTATTTTGCTTACATTGATTATTTATTAACACTCACTTACCCGGGACGGTCAAGATATCCATCAAAATATCAGTCTCTTCATAAGCCATGATTCGTTCTTTCGTCACCAAGTCTATCACTTCTAAACTTTGCGTGGTGCCACTGGTTGCTATGATCGCATTTCTATCTTTGTTGCACGGTATACAGCATAGTATTTCTTTATCCCTTTCCATGCAATCGACGACTTTTAGAACTTTCCCAGTTGGGTCGTAAGTGATGATAAGTTTGCTCGTATGCGCTATAAGGACTTCCTCGTTATTCGCCCATCTGCAGTTGATGAAATGCCCGCGCTTCGGTTGAATGGTCACGTTGCTTGGGTAGTTGTTGTTGTATGGTTCTTCTGGCTCTGTAATTTATTTATTGTAAAAGTAAGGTTTTGTTGTAATGTAAGGTCATTGACTTGATAAAGGTTTCTTGAATTGGGACAGAACTATTTGAGTAAATCTACAGTTATGCAGAATTGCCGGAACTCCCCTATGCTATGAACCCGACTTTCACTTGCATCAAAATGAGCTTCTTTCAGTTGCATAACAAAATTGTAACTCACTCCCGGTTTAGAGTATGCTTGACCTGGCTTTAGTTTGTTCATATTTTGAAGAATTATCAGTTTGCAATGTGCTAACCAGAGACACAGTTTTACAAAGGGTTACAAAAGGTTATTGACTCTCTCTCCGTAAATTTTAATTTAACCAATATATCACAACACGGCAACCGAATTATATCGAGGGATTCGACCTTACGGCGTCTATCTACGTGTCTATTCACTTTGGTCGAAGCCCTCTATATTTTGCGCGACGCACAGACCCTGCAGAGTCCCGTCAACAAACACTAAAACAAAACACAGTACCTTCTTCAATAACGCTCTCAGCGTCTCCTTGTTCGAAGTCGTCGATGTACCACAGCTTGATGAGCGCGTCGTACGACAGCGCGGCCACTATGGGCGGGTTGACGGGACACGCGCCGATCCATTTGATGGCCGACCCACTGCCGGGGAGCTCCTTCTTTAACTTGTTCGTTGATATTTGGAAGAACTAGAAGTGAATAAATGTGATGTTTCAATTTGTATTGTAGCCATAGACAAGGGTGAAACCCATGATAAGGCTTGGTTTCTCAATTTAGCCCAAAAGCAGGCTAAGAGGCACTACCAGGATGGCCACCCAAGTGTAGCTGACTCACAATTTGCGTGTCGAAAATGCGCCCGAGTGTGTCGTTCCAGGATGGGTCTATTTAGCCATGAGCGGCATTGATGTGCCCCTACGACAGATGCTTCTTAAATCATGTGACAGGCGGACAAGGCCTAATTAGGCCACCAATCGTTGGTAATGTTGCGTTTTCTATATACAAGCCATCCTATCTAAGGTAATCCTTTATGACATGTCAATGATACTTAACCAAGGTACTTAGTTCATCTTGTGGTGGATGTACCTCTGACTACCCCATTGGAATATGGTCGTAAGCTTATGTTATGTCAATTTTGGAATTGTCCAGTATGGGTATCTTGGGCACAATAACGGTGACCTATCACGTTGGTCTAATAGAAAACTCGTTGAGGTGTGGGTACTTAGTTCATCTTGCGATAGATGTACCTATGACTACTTCAATTTTATGATATAGTCACTTAATTGAAGCACTTACCTTGATGACTCCAGTCATAGTTCCAACAAGAGCGTAGTCTCCAAGGAAACATACAGAGGTTATGATCTCTTTAACATCTATATTGGACGGCTTGATCTCTTCCACGTCTTGTTCATGTCTATAATAAAACAAATGTGTAAAATTCAAGTGTGTGTGTGTGTGTGTGTGTGTAATATACTTGGTATAAAACATAGCACACTCCGGACACTGCATACAAAAATCAACGTTCAACGTTCTTACTGTGAACGGCCTTACCCCGTAAGTGCGAGCGAGACACAGCTTGCGCGCGCTCCCCCTCCCTCCTTAGTGTTTTACGACCATGTAGACTAAAGTAAGACCCAGAGGGGGTGAAGTCATCGTCCGATGCGTATTGGAGCGGGGTGGAGAGTTACCGTTTTATAGGCGTTATTGGAAATTTATACTCTAAGAGGATGAAATAAGTATATTGGAAATATCTGATGGGTTGTGGAATTCACCGGAGACAGTTAATTTGTGTCTAGTATATAATATGAAGATATGTAAGACAAATTAATATTGGCATAAAGTTATGAAAATATATAAAAAGCTACTTACAGAAACTCGAAGTAAAGTTCATTTTTGGCGCATTTTTCGGTGGCTACTTGCAAGGCTTTCGTGTACAGGTTCCCTTTTACTTCATGTTGTAGTATACTTTGGACGATGTCTGTGCACGGATACCGGTATAAATCAATACCATGAGTGCTCAAGTAGCTCTTGACATTGTATAGCAGCTCTTTATCAAAGTCCTGTAAGAAAGAAAAAAATTATACAACATTAAAAAAAAATATACGTCTACAATGATTAAGGTATCGTGTATATGTCCGCCTGAAGTCATGTCCAAGATGAACTAGTATTGAAAAACAATAGGGTATTAGACTGGGTAAAAGATAAATTATAAAATGCTAATCTAGAAATAGAAGCCAGTCTAAGATGATCAAAAAACAACCTCATTTTACTTTATTTTACCTATTTTCAGCTTTTATTGATGACGTCACAGTATTTCCATACAAACTTCCAAGAAACCTTTCGTTTAAGACGTATCGTAAAAAGTATCTCATTTGACTTGGTTGTCAAGAAGCCCATTCGGACTTGACCATCACTTTAGATTTACCGTACTTTAGGCATTTATTTAACATATACATACAATTCATACACATCATTTATGATATGACATTTAACTACAAGTCGTCAATAAAACAACCCGCAGCCGCTTCTGATATTTATTTTAATTTAGTTTACGATTTATAAGATAAAGAACACACATTGTTGTGGTTTTAAACATTTGCACTGTAAAAACCTGTATGTTTCTTTGACTAATAAAAGTATTAGATAAATATAAAGTACTTACATCATCAGCAATATAGTTCTCATATTTCTGCAAGTCCAATATCACATCGGCCGGCCCGGTCAACCGCACTTTGTTTCCCAAGAACTTCAAATCCAAGAATAGTTTATTAAACAACTGCCATTTATTGTTTAAATTCTTCGTGTTTAGTATGTGGTAGCCGATGTAAAATGCTATGTATCCATCGTCCACAATATCCACTGGTGGTTTATTAACGTTGTCATAGTTGTAACTTTTGAGGAATTCCCCGTGGAGTTTCTTTACTTCTTCATCGCTTGAGCATGTTCGTAAACAACTCATTATCAGATCATGTATTTCGTAAAAGTAGTTCCTTTGATCGTGATCGTAAATCTCTATGATAAGGGACTTGCTTCGCAGTTGCTTCATTATTGATTCAACTTCGTTCACTTCTTTGTTCCACAGTTTGCTCAGGACTTTAGCCGATATTTTAGCGTTGTCTGGCAACACTGTGAGCATCTTGAATAGCGGCAGTACGTTGGGTTTCAGTGACTTGATGCAGACTTCTATCGTTTTCATTGGGTCGTTATTGTTTTTTGTTAAGCTGGAAAGATATTTGTAAAGTTAGATAGAACATAACCGATTTGATACATCACTATGCTAATGAACGTCACAACAATGGCGTCTGTTCTTTGACAGATCAAACTCGTATTGAAAAACTGAACCAGGTACTGAACTAGATGTTTGTTTTATAGTAAATAGATATAAAAAATATAAGCTTTTTCTGGAATTATAACAATACTTAAAAGTCGACTGAAAGGTAAACAGAGATCAATTTGGACATAAAGATAGTTTGAGCCCAGGAAAGAACGTAGGATAGTCTTTAATCCAGAAAATGTTCCCTAAAGGGATGAAAGTGGGGTGGAAAATTGTGCTGCGCGCGATAACTTAAGTCAACTAGTGTACTAAATAAACGCAACATTAGATGAAGAATATCAACAAATACAGTAGGTAAGCAGACTTTGCCACAAAAATAAAAGATAAACGTTAGCTCTTTTAGGGACACTCTCTTCCTAGGGCGAAAACTTGAGATAAACTTACAAAAAGAACTCCTTTTTCTCCAACCGACTGAGATAGTAATTCCACTGTCGACGATCATCATTGAATCGCTCTTTATTTTCGGCTAGTTGCGCCCCAATCAGGGCTATGTGGAAGGGGCTGCCTTTGCATATTTCGTGCAACTTCTTAGCTTGGCGCGGGAGTTGGTTGACTTTAACGTCGAGGCAGGAGGCGAACAGCTCTAGAGTTTCTCTTTCTGTGAAATTGTTCTCAATCTGAAAAGTTTACGAAAGATTTATTAACTGATTATGCTTAGATTAGAAGTCTCCTGTGTAGGCGAGGATGCGTCTGAGTTGGATATCAATCTTCAATGTCCATGATATAGAGTTCTCAAAGTGGAATGAAAAGCCGAGGTTCGCGCCCAACGGGGCACCCTCAGGCCTGTTGTCTTAAATGTTTAATTATTTGTTTACCGGGTTGGAGCTCTCAGCGCTCCCCATTTGTCAGACTATTTGCGACAAATCTACAATAAATCACGAAAATCACCCCGGACACTTCATATAAAAAACCTCGTTTTACAGAGACACTCCACATTGACGTTATCGTACACGCCCATCTGTGTGTGTGACGTCTAACGTCCATACGATTGTAGACTACAGTAAGACCGAGGCCAGATAAAACTAGAGATAGTATTATTCCATATTCTATGGGGTACTGAAAGACATCAGAGATGAGTCAAGAGTAAGATCCGATAGAATTTTAGAAGTTTCACTGAATTATGTAGCACGAATCATCCTACTTTCGGACAATCAGATGATCATGTGTAATGTCCTAATCAAACAAAGGATGACAGTGAAATGTCCCCACCAAGATTCGAACCCGGGACCTCTGGATAGTGAGCCCAATGCTCAACTACTGGACCACCGAGGCCGTTGGACTAGAGTAATGTTTAACGGTAACATACCTTAACAATAGTCGGATGAAAATTCGACACGACATCGGTATCTCGCGTGGTAATCAAAATTTTACACCCAATATCGAAAGCTTCCACGCATTTCTTCACGTTGACTTCATCTAGCACCAACAGGGCTTCTTTCAACGTTGGTTCAGAGAACTGTCTCTTCAATTTGTCCCTCAGTTCTTGCCAGTTCCAGTCGTAACTGGATAGTGAATGGGTGTCAGCGTTGGATCCTATACTCGACATGGACACAGAAGAGTTCATGTACGAGTTATGCGCGTATATCGATGACACTTTCCGGTATAATCTGTGGAGGATATTTATTACAATGTTACAGGCTTAAATCCGTGATCGCATTAATTTAGATAGTTTATTATATTACTACATACAGAGTGTTAATGACATCGTAACGAAAGTTTTTAGACGATGATTCTGAGTTGAATTTTTCGTCGCAAAAGTATAGAATTGTAAATAATAACAAAAAAAAAACACAATAGTATCATGAATTTTGGACGGAAAAATCCACTTGATATTACCTCAGAATCGTGAGTTGAATTATGCCCTTCAGTATTCGTTACGATGTTACTAACACCCTGCATACACTTTCTAGACGACAATTATCAGGAGTAGAAGTTTAAAAGATGTTTTCTTTAATCTCCATTTTGAGTGTGGGAAATAATAACTTGAAGTGGCATTATAATATTATATTGCATAACTAAATTAACCCGAAATCATAGAAATTACAGATCCCTTAATATATATGTACGGCCACGAGCATTACTATGTATACACTTAGGTACCATGTCACATTAACTTTTTTGACAAATTATACTGTAAGTCTCACTAAACGTCAAATATGTTAGTGCGACAGAGTCCTAAAGTGGGTACATTATATTGCTCATGACTGTACTAAAGACCTAATACGAATACCAAAAATAAGTTTATGTTAGTATACTTATTTATAAAATACGACAACTACATTTATGTAAATATCGCTCGTTGTTGTTCCTCTTAAGTGACAAATGAATGAAAGGAATGCATATTAGAATTTCAGTGTTAGTTAACAAAGGTGTACAAAACACGATGAAACTTCAAGGCCTGAGGCCCCAATGTGTATTGTACTTAAAACTTCGACTTGAAATAAGAATAATGATGTTGGCTACCCACGCTCGTGTATCGAGATATTCTCGTACACTTGTGACGGACTGTGTTACCCTGATAATTGCACCGAATTACATCGCTCTTTGTGCTATTGACTCAAAAATTTGTTTCTGTTTTTTTTTTCATGGATATAACGATGACCTTGTGATGTAACGAAGATATATCTTGGCCACTGTATTAGAGGTTCTGAGTTCGGTTACTAACCGTTGCTAGTAGACTGAACATGATCTTCAGGTTCTAGAATCTTGATTATACGTTACATAGGTACCTCATGTCTTTTGATCGTAAAAGTCCCTTTCGGAAAATGACTCTTTTGCGAAAACATTATATGCGAATGGGGATTTTTGCGATAAGGGACACTCTGAATCGAAGTTAAATCAGACAGAGATGTAACTCACTTGTTCTCTTGAGCAATAATGTCGTCTTCAGCCCTGGTGTTGCCCAGATTGAGCCAGAAGACAACACCATTTAAAGTTGGTGTTAATCAGGGGCTCTAAAACGCAATGTCCACGAATGTCAAATAGCAAAATTGCTTTTTTAGGTGAATTGCTTTAATGTAGCCTTTTAATCCCCCTGGTCAGCACTGACCTTCAGGACATTGTCAGACAGATTAATATAGTAATCAGAGGCGTATGAGTAACTCACTTGTTCTGTTGAGCAATAATGTCGTCTTCAGTCCTGGCGTTGCCCAGATTGATCCAGAAGACAACGCCGTTAAAGTTGCTGGTGATCAGGTCGGCGTTGTCCCTCAGAACGCTGATAGCCACTGACGTCTTGCCAGACCCTGACATTCCGTGGAGCACTAGGAAGTTGTGTCGCATCAGGGCCTTCAGTTTCTCAGCTACATTTTGTTGCTGGAAATAACAAATGAAACATGTAACGTTGGTTTTGACAGCAACTGGTGATTCTGTAAGCTTGGGATGTTTCCCGACGGTGTGCTCTTTAATGGATAATACTTTTTTATAGCAATGGGGGACGGTCTATAAGTGTGGAGGAATCAAACTGACTAAATAGTAATAGTAAGTCAGAAAAAGCTTGAAAATTCCGTGTTATTAACTAGCGCAGTACCATAGCTCTCTTGTTTTATTCGGCCATGCTATAAATATCGATAAAATGAATGACAGCATAGTCTATGGCCCAAGCTGTGATTCTGCAGATGATATACAAGATACACATATATGGACATGAGGTCAGACTGTTAGCTCAGTACTTAAGTCAATATAATTCGGGACCACCGCTGACTACTGATTGAAGTAATTACTGTTTGTATGACGGGAGATATACCGCAAAATCTTCATTCTACATAATATAACCGATAATTATTGATAATAAAACAATATATTCAATACTCTTTGACGAATTATGTACTGCTAGTTGAAACGCTACTCGAATTCTTAATGAGATAATAAAATACATATAGTGCTGTTGTGGCGACAAATAGATATGATTTTATTTTAGAACAAACGTACGAAGGTCAAGACAGTGGACTCTAAAATTGTCGGATGCTCAATTACCCGTGGTTAGTTTCAGCGGGAAATAAAATAGCGTCCATTATTTTGGACGAATGTAATTAGAAAGTGACATTCTAAAAGATATGCCATCGATACGACTAACCCCCGTTAAACAAATAAATCTTAGCATTTCCTGCTTCCTAATCTCTTGATAAGTAGCCAAATGTAGCACATTCGGAACCTGTCTGATAGATAGTCGTTCTACTATGTGACACCTATGCACCATCCGACCAATAGGCTATTTAAACAACTTATTTGTCGGTTGTTACGATATGTTAGGTAGGATACGCAGCTGAACGCGTTCTATGATTTGTATTCGCTCGCAGTCCATAGTCAAAAATGACGACGATGAAGAATTAACATACTTATACATACAACATAAATTAAGACTATTTCTCAGACAGAATTCCTCTTACTACGATTCTCAAAACACCTTCGTTTTCTCCACTCTCATCAAAGACTTCATGCGAGCACACCGCACTAAAAGAGTACTCTTGACCTGGCCTGAAGAATCAAATAGCTTTGTACTCACGACGGCAATTCTCTTCACATGATGGTCAGGCAGCCTGGGTACATCGCCCCTGCTGAGGCTGTCTTCAAAGTCCGCAGGCATCAGCTCGATGTTCTCTCCGGACAGTTTCTCCCACAGCCACCTGTAGTCCTTCGACAGACTGTCTACGAAGGCCTCAAACACTTCGTTGTTACCATTCTGTACTATTGTCTCTATCAAGTATCTGGTCCGGTCTACTCGGTCCGTCTGCAATAGGTGATACGATTGATATTATAATCGGACGTCTTGGAAAAGATCGGTATATTTTGAGAGCGAAATGCTTGTGTTTATATCAAGAGAAAGAACAGATTCGGATAAAGTAAATAAGTAAAATGAGTTCATCTTTTAGCTGTCCATTATTGTAGGTACTTGAATTTTGAATTCGGAACTACGATGTGTTATATTTTTGGTTGGCTATGGTCATTCATGTATAAATATCACTATAGTCTACGGTTAACAACAGTAGGTACCTTGATTGTAAAACAAAGAATGCTTCAAAGTGTCTAAGTCTGATTGATGTTGCCAAGATGTTGTTTTGCTATCCTCAGTTACCAGTAGCTAAGAGTGACTGAGACATTTTTATTTTATAAGTAAAGTAAAAAGAAGAAGATAAACAGAGAGAAGGTTTTTTAGAAGTAAAGTGTAGAGGCTTAGGTATCAATACAGTGTTTTGATTTTACTTTTGCGCTTTTTAAATTCAACATTCTTAGATTCATATTTTTCACAATATTATGAACGAATTACTTGCCTATTCGATGTAGATAAGACATTTTTGTAACATAAGGACATGCATGACGTACATAATATTGATATGTGAATAATCCTGTTATTATCGGAAGTTGAATGACTGATGATTCACGAAACAAATTGCGACAAATGTACTGGCCTTTCAATTTTGTAAATATTACCTCTCTAGTGAGAATAAATTATTTTTAAATAGATGTGACAGGAAAACTTAAAATATGAGAATATTTACTTAGGTACCAGAGATAAATAAATAGTAGACAAAGTTTTGGGATTATTAACAGCAGCTAGGTCTGCACGGTAACCGAGCCGTGCGCGGCGCGAATTATATCGAGGGCTTCGACCAATGGTCGTAGGACGTCTGTCCACGTAGATAACATTAGCTGTGTTTGTTGGTTGAAACACTCGATACAATTCGCGCCGCTGCTGGCCGCATTCATATTTTTAACTTCTACTCCAGCAGAGAAATAAATATAAGACTTACCAGTGAAAATATGTGATCAAAGTCATCGTGTGTGATGGCGTTCTTGGTGTAGAGCTCGTCTAGTATGTAGGACACGTCTAGGTCCTGGATGATGTCGTGCTGATGTTGCAGCAGCAACATCCTGTACTTAACATCCATCGTGACGGGTTATCGCTCATCTGAAACAATATTAAGTTATTTAATAATTACATTATTTGGATGAATTACCATTCCACTGAAGCGGGGAGGAGCGGAGATGTGCAGGTATTAACCAATCACCGCGAGGGGGAGAGATAGAGCGTCTTCTACTCGTATGTCGCTCTCTGTCATGCTGTGATTTGTCGATTCCGTTCCTGTCTGCGCTTTTGTAGAAATTCTCATGGAAACCCACTCTTATTGTAAAAAAGCTGTGTACAAGTGAATGATTATTATGAAGGTGTTTACACAGTGCACTGATGTTACGGTTTGACGTGACTACTCGAATGGATGGATGACATTTATTAATTGGCCGGACAAACGGGATCCACTGAGAGGTATCTCCTGGATGACTCTATCGTGTGCAACTCAAGCAACGTCTTAATGACTAGAGAAATAGATTTGCAAGAGGAACGAGAGCTTTGAATCACATGTTCATCAACAAACAGAGGAGTTCCAACCGATTGAGACACGTCGATAGTCTCAGGTGAGTGGACTAACAGAGACAATTGTATAAGTTTTCCGATCATTGCATGTTGCAACGTATCGAAGCTAAAAGCTCCTCATTTTTCCTCATTCTCCTTCCCTTTTACACAAAATAAAAATTATGTTTTATGGTTCCGAAGACAATGATTGTGCTTAGAACTAGGTAGCTACCAACCTCTATTCTATCTGGTCTGAGCTATAATACAGTTAGCCGGTTAATGTCAATGTTGTATTATTTGTAACATGATTTTTTATTTAATGTAACTGTCCTTTAAAATAGGTAGGTATAAATAATGAAGCCATAAGGTAAGTTTGGTAAATCTCATTTCTTAGAAACAGAAACATTATTATTAAGTAAAAATAATTATGTGATGAGGTTTTTAATAATCACGCGATGTTACTGAATGAGAAACAGGTTTTTATGATATAAACAGGTTCGTAATAAAATAAAAATACACCTTGGTGTCTAGACGCGAATTTCGCTGGACCTTATCTTGTGACCTGCCTCAATGTCTTGCAAACACTGCTCTTTTAGTAATAACAATTTTACTTACAATAACATTTAAATACCACTGTGATTAATTCATTATATATTTTTCTCTTCTTTAACGAGTCACTAGATAATAATTGAAACGCGATGCGATATAAATAGAGTCGTGTAGAGCAACGTAAACACTTCAAAACTTCCGATGTTAAAACAAATTCAATTCGATCGTAATCGAGCACGGTCCGAATATAAACTATCAAATTAGCGAAAGTAAATAGACACAACCGTATCGTTTGAGATTGTTATTCAAACTGAGCTGGAGGTGAGGATATTTGACGACCTTGCCGATTAGTGCCACCTACATAACGCGATATGCAAACATCGAAACGGCAGAACAAATGTGTCGTTCGTTGACCGCTTGACTGTCAAGGCTACAATACGAGGAAATCAGTCATATCATGGAGGCTCTAAGATAACGTTACGTCATGAAATCGGCTCCGGAGCAGGGGCCCACGCAGCGTGGTGATAATGCAATATTAAGAGACATACGTATACACACGTGTACATACGTATGTAGACGAACTTTTAATCAAATGAGTCCTAATAATCAAAATCATCTTGTAGTTCACAGCTGAAAGTGGGGTTAAATTATCTATCTTGTCAATGAAAAGGGTGTATAACCCCGATGAGTTGGCTCGACCATTATAAATGGCGATACGGCTCACCACCTATCACGTTGGTCTGAAAGCTCGGTGAGGTTATGGGTAGTACTTAGTTCATCTTGCGATGGATGTACCTCTGACTACCCCACTTGGGATACAGCCGTGAGTTTATGTTATGTAACCACCACGATCAACAAGCAGGTTGACGATATGTATTAAAGGTGTCTTAGCTAGCTGACATTTCCCATTCTGCGGTTTTACCCTTAGTCATATCTTATTATGGGAAAAATCGGAGTGTTTATATTCAACTTGAAATTGCAAGTCACATAGAAATCCCATAATATATGACATTTCAAGACATCATAATGATCAAGTAAAATGGAAGCCGTCACACTTCTTAGTCATGTAATTGCTAAGATAAAGCGACTTTGGTAGGCAAGTAATTTTCATTGAATGAAAGTACCTTAGTAACTTAGGTACCTTTCAACGCATAGAAACAGTGCAAGGCCGTGAAATGCATGAGTCTTCTCGCATTCTATTAGGTATCTATGCCTGATTGATTCACTTGTTTAAAACATTCCTTGCAAATAGATCTGTATGATAAACTTGATGTTCAAACATCAAGTTGAGAACTAGGATTCCGTGCCAATTTTCACCCATATCGAGCCCGCGGTTCTCAACAACCCAAATTAAAGCTACATAAGGCAAACAATCAGATTTGCTTTCGTATTATGGTTGTATGTCTTTGTGTCATGATCAAACTTCATTGACGAAGAGCAAGGTCTTCTCGGATTTTTGCCGTTTTCAAATTAAGAACTGCCTAAATCAAAACAAAGTCTTACATTCGTTGGAAATTAGTTGCGTGATTAGAACAGTTTTAACGGATACCGAACGTAATTTCGAAACGTACTTACGACTACGTTGAACGTCAATTAACCAAAACCGATTTTAGTTCGTTCACGAATTACAGAGTATATAAATAACTTTGACACGATATCTTTTCACTTTTATTGCAAGCCGGATAATTTTTGAAACCGGTTAACGGTTAACTTTGTTGATGATTCATGTGGAATTTGAGTTCAATAGTTTAGATATAATCTGAGGTTTAGATGGCAATCATTGTCTCGAACATTATAAGGAAACTTTACCATACTATTATATTCGCAGATAGCGACTAGGTTCAGTGGATTGCTAGGTACCTACTTACATAAGGCTTATAAGTGTTGATTGGGTAACCTGTTACCATATCTACTTCTGCAGTGTGTCATATATATATGAACAAATAATGTCGCTGTAATTTTTTTTTGAGTTGAACCTTTGCCTATAATGGTTTTACGACTGTAACTAACTGTAGATATATCGTAATATAGTGGTTCCCAAAGTTGTCTGGGCTATGACCCACCTATTAGAAGTTTATAAACTCGGGACCTACCTGTAGGAAATTTAACCGTTACCAATATGAATAAAGTACTTATCAAATAACAAACAAAGTTCATTCCCGGCCGTTGGCTCGGCCGGTTGGTTGGTCGTTCTACAGGCAAGGCCCACTCCGTATTCGCTCGTGACCCACCGGTGGGTCGTGCGTGATCCATAGTTTGGGAGGCCCTGTCCCAAAAAAATGGTTTGATGACACATAAAGCTATATTTATCATTAGGTAAAAAGGCATAGAATAGAAATATACTAATATACTTCTCGACTGTACTGCTAAAATATTAATAAAACTACTGATAAAGTTATATCTTTATCAGTAGTTTTATTAATATTTTGAGAATAGGTATACCTATTCTCTCTCCTTTAGTCTCATTGCCTATTCAATAAGATAATCACACATTATTACGAATAAAGCTACCTACGAGCTACAGTGCGGTCATTTGTATATGTCGCAGTTTTGTTGTTAAAAATACTACAAGGAAAATGTTAATAAGCATTGATCGCAGACTACACCGTTACATTGATACATTGGGTAATTCGTATAAAGGTCTTGGTCGCATGCTTTTGTTTTTTTTTCAAAACACTTTTGCCATGTTAAAGGTTTCAAAGCAGCTGCACTTTTTTAAGCGATTTACCTAGCTCTTAAATTAATTAGTAAGGTGATAAAGATAAAGGTCGCATTAAATAATGTTTCGAGTTGTTGACAAAACAAATCGTTACTATAATAACTATGTTAGTGGATCATTTCAAGTGCTTCCACAGGAAATAATTTAATACCAATTATGCCCTTATCAGTTCTGAGTCATTGTTGCTTCAATGCAATTCCTTATCTAGGTAAAGTAATGATTTCCCATATACATAAATATATATATGAAAGACGACTGAGACTTTTTTACCGTGCATTCACAAACAAAGACAAATTATTTTAAGCATGTATTCTCAATAGCTAGTAATGAGTCTATTTGTAAACTACTTCTACTAGTTCAAATTATCTAAGAAAAACGTACCGTCCCGTCATCGTAACCATAACCATATAATAAAGAATTATACTAAATAAATTCTACAGGGTATATCGTAAATGTCGTAAGGCTGCTAACGAATACAGTGTACCTACAAAAAAAGGAATTTGATATTTTCACTTAAGTCCTAAAAAATACCTATAGCGAAAGTTAGAACTATAAAAAGCATAATTCATTCGGTCGCTAAATAAACACCAGTTAAGTTACTAGATATTCAAAGCGCCTCACTCACGGCTACATCCCAATTTGGGTAGTCAGAGGTACATCCTAAGATGAAGTAAGTACCCACACTTCAACGAGCTTTTTGTTAGACCAACGTGATAGATGGTAAGCCGTATCGCCGTCTATAATGGTCGAGCCAACTGTGTTAGCGGACACAATACATAATAAATTAAATTCCTAAGTAAAGGTGTCGGATTTCTCAAAATAATTACGGATGTCTTCACTTGTGCGCCTAATGCATGAATCACACACCTACAAACCTGGTTTGAAGGATAAACGGTGCACCTTGACCAATTTTTTCAAATACCTATTTAAGCATTTTTCCTCCAACGCCCCATACTAGGGAAAAAAGTAGGTAAAGAGGTTGTAATGCATTGGTGGCATTGATTAGGGAACTAAATCACTAATAAGAATGGAAGAGTTACTAGATTTACAAATAAACATTGTTTAAATATTATATTAAATAGAGCATCACTAATACTTAAATATAATGTTTCACAATGTTACAGTCTAGCCTACAAGCTAATAAACAATTTATTTTTAACTTACACTACTAGAAAATAAAGTAAAAATGGTATCCTATAGTTTTGTAGCTAGAGTTAGCGTTTTAATACGATGTAATGGGTCCTTTTACAGAAGAAAGTATACGATAATAAGAAGACGTATCCGACAGTTATGGCGTGACCGACTAGAAGCGCTCATAGAATTTTTCGAGGGGTTGCGCAGCCAGGATACGAGAAAAGGAAAGAAAGAAAGAAACATTTATTACTTCCGGACACCACAGACACACAGGTACATTACATTCAACACAGGACAGAAACCACACGGAAATCAATACACAGAAAAACTCAAAAAATCCAAAACAAAAAGAAAAACAAACCAGAATCAAAAAAAAGGGAAAAAGGAAAAGAAAAAAAAATGGGGAAAAGGGAGGTCTATGGACGGACAGACAGAAATGACGAATCTATAAGGGTTCCGTTTTTGCCATTTGGCTACGGAACCCTAAAAAATGCCTCAAGCTGGTTACAGAGGTCGAGGTAGACCTCGTAAAAGCTGGCGGGACGACGTCTGCGCTTAGGAATCAAGAGGTACAGCCCGGAGTACGCGCAAAGTCGAGAGAAGCTAGATAAGACAGGAGATAAAAATGGTCAAACAAAATTAATAGGAGAAAATAGGCGTGATCGTAAGAAAGTGTAAAATTGGTTTGTGTACAGTCATGAGAAATATAATGTACCCACTTTAGGACTCTGTCGCACTAACTTTATCTGACATTTAGTGAGACTTACAGTTCAATTTGTCAAAAAAGTTAATTTGACATGGTACCAAAGTGTATACATAGCTCGTGGAGTGTAGCTCGTGACCGTGGTGCACACGGAGAAGTACTCGTAGACGTGTTCAGAAAATCTTTCTCGCACGTACGTTCAGCGATTGTTTTGGCGTGGGTGTTTTGTCGTGAAAAAAATGCATTTTCTTTATACACTAGTGTTCAAAAGTCGTGTAAGTCGTATGGGATGTGGATACTGTGATGTACTAGACATTAAATCATTATGTAGAGATAGGACACCTATACGCGCCTATACAGTAGGCTCCTGCTGTTATCAGTAACAACGGAAGTTGCGGTTACTGTGGTGAATCTGTACCTATTCCCCAAATATGTTTAGAAATTGCGTCACTAATAAACTAGAGTACCTAACTAGTAACTTTAGTAGTTTTTAACCAACTTCAAAAACAAGGAGGTTATCAATTTGACCCGTATGTATGTAATATTGTTGGAATTGGATAATTTTCGAATAATGTTAGTCTATGTGGGCTTCTAAACATTTATAAGTGTATGTAGGTACCTATGTCTGTAATGTAAATGTGCACTAAGAAGAAGTTAATACATAATACCACATAAACACTTGCTTAGTTTGATGTCAGGAGTCCTAATTGAGTAGTTGAATGAATTTTACTTATCTTCTTAATTAAAAAAAAATTGTACTTGTTTTTTAATTTAAAATAAAAGTTGTTGTTTCTAGGAAAGGAGGACTAGTCACAACAAGAAATTTGCAATAACTAATTAGATGAAGAATCAGATAATCAAGAGTCGAGTATCAATGTAACATGACACCTGCATTTGGCTAATCAGCACAAAGTGGTCAGATGCATTGTTTTCAGAGAACATGTTATTACTTGTCACCTTGTTTTTCTATAGGCATTTCTACAATTGATAATGTCTCACAAACAAGTTTCCCTTTCTTGGGTTTTAGACAAAGGATTAAGGTGACTCACAGTTTTACCTGATACCATGATTATCTAATGTTTTTGTCATTGTTACATTTGTAAAGGAGGTTGTTACTTATTCCTAAAAGAGTAGGTAGTATTATTATAGAGTATTATTTTAACAATACCACAAGCAAGCAAGTTACAAGTTTTCGTTACAAGTTGTGACTTGTAAGTTGTTTTTAAAAACCAGTAGCATTGCATGAGTACCTACCGCAAAATGTGTTAGCTAGTAGTACACAGGCTGATTCTTCTAATATAATATATAAACAATTCACTTATTATTATTAGTATATACATATATATGTATAATATATTGCGTGGTCGAACATCTCATGTGCAAAAAAGTATTCAGCTTTTCAACATGTGTAGCCGAGAAAAAGTAGCAAATGTTTTTAATATCAGTATCAGCTTCAGGGAACCGGAAGAATTAACCTGACATGTATTGCATTTCATAACTATACTAGAGTCAGTAGCCGAGGTTTACCTTTAGTATCCTCAGGTTAATATAAGAAGCGGCTTACGCGATTTGGACTAGAATGTTAATTCGCAATACATCATAATTACATTCCAAATAAAGAATCAGTGTTTGTAACTAGTTTGATTTCAGAACTGTAATGTAAATTCATTGAAGCGTAAATTTTATTTGTTATTTTATATACAAAGCATATTCCTTTAAACTGGACCTGTCAAATCTTCAGTTTAGGTAAGCGGACCCTGTGAAAACGGGATACCACTATGGAGATGATGAAACATAATTGCTGTTTTGTTCTTATAATTATACTCAATGTATGTGAACCCAAACCATCTATGTAATAATTATCTACATTTGTCATCATAATCGTTACAAGTTTGATGTTATCAAAGAAATTATATATTGCTAAATTGTCCACAAGTTTCTGTGAGCATAACATAATTCTACTTGATCTTATGATCTTTGGTAAGTGCTCTTCAATTAAATATCATGTAAGAGCTAGTAAATGTAGTGCCGTTGTGATGAGAATTGTTAGAAGATAAATTTTACATTTAATACAGACTCATGCAACAAAATTATGTCCTATGAACAATATATTAGAATATATTTTATCTTATCAATGGATGGATGGGGACTGGATGTCTAAATACATTTATTAAAAATTTATTGACTACAGTCGTGATAATTTATTATTCATTACTGAATTGTAACATATTGTTCTCTGCCTCATATTTGAGGTTCGTCAAGGTAAATTAGTAAGTCACCACAAAAAAGTCCTTTGAGGGTTGTGGTCACAATTACAGTAGGTAGGTACTACCTTTACCTTTAGCGCTACTAGAAATAATAATAATAATAATAATAATAATAATCTTTATTGAACATAGGCTTACAATTTTACATTAATAAAAATATAGACAACTATAATAAGACCAATTACTCTAGATATGCGGCGGTCCCTGCACTAAGCTCAGCTTGTATCGCAGGGGCCAGAGTATGATTTCCTGTCAGGAAACAAGATGGCAATTTCTCAAATATTAAGGGATCTTCATGTTATGAGGTTATTGTACAAAGTTTACACAAAATGAGCAAAATTATATTATGCCAAGGGTCCTTGTTTGATGCTGTATGAAATCCAAAGCAAATCAGATCTGTTTTACATCTAAACCTTTCCTATCCAGCCCTTTGAGGGGTAATTCAATAAGTCTTTGTTAGTACGTGTACATTTCTATACATAAAAAGGGAATTCGCAAGCAGCAAACAACTAATTCGCGCAATGCATTTGTAGCAATATACGATGCATACTAACCGTCCACAAGTTTTGAATGAAAATACACTTACCCCTTTTGACAACCAATTTTGCTATGTAGCGGACATTTCTGTAGATAGCATTGACCCTATTATCACTAAAATTGTCATGAAAACTACAATGTTTTACTTACAATACTGGAAAAATAACTATCAGACTCAAAATAACAAAGCAAACAAACAACTGCATTCACTCACTCGTGCACACAACAAAGTGCATGTTTTATGTTTTCATTTTCGTCTATTGTTATTGCTAACGTCAAATACAACGTTCTTAGTGGCTGAATTTGACGAGTCGATTCTTCTGTGATTGGTGGAATTAAACGGGGACGTTGCTGTGGTGGTACTATAAAAACTCAGTTTTAGCTCACCAACTACTCATACTAACCGTATGAAGCTATCTCATTCTATCATTACGTACAATAACGAGTATTAAAAAGAGATACCACATAATTTTCGAGTGATAATCATTCGAGTTATACCGTTTGACAAGAGCTTGGCAGGCTTTACAGATAATAAATACAGAATTAATATGTCAAAGAAAACAAAGTAATAAAACGAAAAATGCGCGGGAAACGACGGAAATCAAAAGTTTCAAAATAGAAATAAGTATTTTAAAATAAAAGTTTTTGGCAGTGAATAGATATAATATATACTTTCTGTAGGGTTTTGTAAGCAATAAACAAAAAACATGATGTGAAGACAGTCGAATAATAAAAATAAATAAATTAACTCATTGCTGCTGTTATATTGTACATAGTGGGGTCGCGAATTTCACGATAATGATGCTTCGATAAGTACGGACGATTCTCGGTGTTTCTATGGGATGAGAGCAAGGACCAAGTCCTTGGATGAGAAATATATTTATGGAAGTTGTAATATTTTACTATGAGGCGCTCAAAGTTATGGGAATTAATTGCCTGAGTTAACTAGGAAACTAAAAAAAACATAGAATCGATTCGGCGACTAACTCAGGGTCCAGGTAACTTTCCTGAGAAATTCCTACTACTTAGTAAATACCTCTTCTGCGTCTCTGTATGGTTGCTTCTGGCTGTGCATAGGGTAGTTCCGACGTTGATGTACGGTAGTGAATGTTGGGTTGGTGAAAAGGTAAGAAACATTGAGAACAGGATAAATGAAGTGGAATTGAGAGTATTAAAAAGAGTATGAGTGGGGTAACTGAACGATAGAATAAGAAATAGTGTGATATGGGAATGTTGTGGTGTGAAAGATGATGTAACGACAAGAATTGGCAAATAAATGCGGTGCGGACCTGTAGAGAGATGTATGAAGAAAATATGTAAACTTACGAAACAGATTTGTGGTGCCAGTAGTAGAGTCGGAATATGAAGGCTCAGGCGAGCATACCACTGTCAAATCTAGGATGTCTTAAAGAATGGCCAGGTCAAGTTTGATTCTTCTTCTATCGTGTGGATTGTGAGGTGAATTACCTACTAGTAGTAGTGAATGTTGGGTTGGTGAAAAGGTAAGAAACATTGAGAACAGGATAAATGAAGTGGAATTGAGAGTATTAAAAAGAGTATGAGTGGGGTAACTGAACGATAGAATAAGAAATAGTGTGATATGGGAATGTTGTGGTGTGAAAGATGATGTAACGACAAGAATTGGCAAATAAATGCGGTGCGGACCTGTAGAGAGATGTATGAAGAAAATATGTAAACTTACGAAACAGATTTGTGGTGCCAGTAGTAGAGTCGGAATATGAAGGCTCAGGCGAGCATACCACTGTCAAATCTAGGATGTCTTAAAGAATGGCCAGGTCAAGTTTGATTCTTCTTCTATCGTGTGGATTGTGAGGTGAATTACCTACTAGCCCCATTAACCCTGGTGTCAGGGGTATTATATTGAGCCGCCATAGGCTCCTGACATGACTTATGTAACGACTACGTACTTACATCAGTAAGTAATAACCGGAACCAACGGCTTAATGTGCCTTCCAAAGCACCCCCGATGCCGACCCCGCCGGCGTGGTCGACGATTTCCCTCATTCAGCGCTTATCGCTATCGACCCACTAGGGTCGATTAATTCTTTCAAATATTTTTCCTCTCAGACGACGCCCTGAGCCGAGGTTCGCGCCCAACTGGGCACCCTCAGGCCTGTTGTCTTAAACGTTGTACCGGGTGAGAGCCTTCAGCGCTCCCCATTTGTCCGGCCAAGTAGTTAATGCCATCTGCGGCAAATCTACAATAAGTCACGTCAAAAAAAAAAAACTTCCAAAGCACGGATCGACGGTGATCTGCTTGTTATGTCCTAACCAAACTAAGGATCATAAAGTGATTTTTGTGATTTGTCCCCACCGGGATTCGACCACGGAGAAGAAAGTGGTGGAAGAAAAGAAAGTGGTGTGTCAGGATCCTATTAAGTGGAATTCAGTAGTCTCTGCCCATTCCAGTGGAACATAGGTGTGATCTCATGTAAGTATGTTGTTTATTGTATGAATGGTACATAATCCAAAAGGATCATCTTTTCTCGATAGGCGTACTTTCTTCAAATGCGCTCTGATGGATGACCCTTATTGAAAAAATAATCGAATTTTGATTTCGATTTGATACTCAACAGGCTCTAATAAGGCTAACCAATAAATTTGTGCCATTTTTTTACACTCGTTATCCGTAGTCCTCGTAAATAATAAAAATAATACTCTCCTTTTCGGACACCAACGTCTCCTCAGGTAGAGCAGATGCAAAACCACAAAAGCTTGCAACACAGTAAACATTCTATTCATTTGGCTTTCGTCTTTGATCGCGTGAATGGCGGTGTGTGGCTCAACTTTAGAGCTTTAATAAGATTTATTGTAACTGATCTTGTTTTGACATCCACAATGGCGGTCGCGGTAAACGACAGTCTTTGTGTGGTCTTAAGACGCATTGATAGCGGAAAGTCAAAAATTTTGTTTGCGATTACACACCTGGATGTGATGTGGAATAACTAAGTTTTTTTCTGCTACTTAGGCTTAAATATTGTTTATTTATTACTCTGTTGAATATATTTCTAGTCTATTCTTTATAGTTTTGATTCCACAACACGCTATGCGATAAATACCTACTACTTACTCAAATATATAAACAGTAAGAAAATTTAGATACGTAGATCCAGTATAAATACCTACTTCGACTAGGTTGTATACCGTCATAGTTAGGTAATTATATATTTTTTCCCAATTAACATATATTAAGTGTATACGTATATCTATATAAACTCGCGCCTATTTCCCACCGGGGTAAGCAGAGACATTGGAATTCTAATTGCTTCAACCCTTACATACCTCTCTTGCTTTCTTCACATTCATCAGTCGTTTTATACCCGGTGGTTCAGAGTATCTAGATCGTATTAAACTGTTTTTAAAGACATCCCCACACACATATCAGAGTAGCCAAAATAAGCAATAGCCAATTTTCAAATAATCGATGTCAAGCAATGACAAAGTTTAATCTGAGGTCTCTCGTCTACTAGAAATGTGGTGGTGGTGGTATGGTACGTGTGTGTGGTGTGGTAATGTGGAGGAAGCAAGAGAAGTGTGTCACGATCGAAGCAAATGGAATTCTATAGTCTCTGCTTACCCCGGTGGGAAATAGGCGTGAGTTTATGTATGTATGCCTACTAGAAAAAAGATCGATGAAAGAATGTATTCGGAGGACCATTAAAACTGGTGCTTACATGGCCAAGGTACTTAGCCAATGGGTCACAACAAACGTCTGATAGTAAGTGAAACGCGTGAGTTATGATAATGCACCCGGTGATACCCTGGAAGTGTCAGAAGGCTCCTTAGGGAATATAGGAGACAAACAAATACTTTCTAAATGAAGGAAAGAAACTTGAAGTTGGACTATTCAATTATTTTACTCTTTTTTTTTTATTTAGCCTTTAGGCATTTGAGTTCATTATTATCGGCAATATGGGTAATTAGAAATAAATGACTATAAGTAGGTATACCTACTTATATATTTAACAGTGTAGTGTATACGGGTACAGAACATAAAGACAAGTAGATAAACACACGGTCACACACACTGTTACTAGTTGATAAATGTAAATATTGTAATAAAAAAAAAGCTTAATGCACTTAAATAATAGACGGTTAAATACTTAGGTATATTTTTCTAAATGTAATTTCCAGGCATTTACCCTCAATTCATTCGACTCATTCTTTTTAAAAAAATATATCAATTTTTAGAACCATCGCGTTAATAAAACCTTAGCTATTTCTAAATTATTAAACTACTTTGTAAAGTTATATAACACTTTTCAGTAACCAAAAGGTGCATTTTATTAGTGGGTTCATCCACTGTGGTGTCTCCAAAAACATAAACATAAAGATGTCCACTAGCGTCTCTGAAAGGCGATTGTTGTTAAATTTAATGGCACATAAAATAAAATCTAACTGCTACACCCTTAATTATTAGGCCCTAATTTTCTATTGACTAATACGACTGGAATTTTCTAAACTAGCTGAGAAGTAAGTTAAACGACAATAGCTTATGAATATTCGTACTAATTTGTGAATATTATTATATCAGATTTAGGTAAGTGCAGTAAATCTCGTTATAACGTTAATTTACTGTTTTGTGTGCACAAATATTGAGCGTAAAAGCTCCTAGTGGTTTAGCAAGTAATGACTGCGAAATAGTTTGCTATTATATTTTAGTCAGGCAATTTAAAATCTTTTGGTTTGCCTCGTGAAGTGCGATAATAACAATAAGGAGAGGGTTTGAGTATAAACTTAGTGAATAAGTACGGTGGTTTTCGTACTTTGCCACCCTTCCGGTCTCATCGTGGTCCTTTTTAAGGTCCCAAAAATAATAAAAACTAAAAGCGTTGTAAGTATCGCTCTCTTCTCTTATAGGTACGTGTACCATTTGGGGGAATCACATTAAACTAATGGACATAGAAATAGCCGATTTCGGGGCAAATGTAACTATCGAATCGACCGAATGTATTGATGAGAGATTTCACACCGTTATTCTGTAGCGAACCGAATTGTCTGCGCCGCACGTGTTCCTATTGCTTACGAAATAGTACATTTTGATGAACAAACGAGTACTTTAACATAGTCAAGACGAAGTTAATCTGAGCTTTTTGATAGGTGTACTTTCTTTAAATCGTTCAAATTGGTCGGTATTCATAGTTAGAGTAGCAAACCTTCATTTTATTACAATTCACCTAGTGGTGTAATCATCTTGTAACCGTGTTTTTGGTAAAAGAAACATGGGTGCCTTCTTTTTCGATTTCTCTGAAGTACGAACCTATGTTTGAACATTTCAAAGTGCGAATATTACTTCTTAAGAAAATATAATTAGAATACGAAGTGGTAAAAACTGTGTAGGTAGGTGTAAGAGGATAGTACCTATGGTGACTGTATGTAAAATGATTATAGGTGAAGAATGTGTAGTGTAGGGATGTATTTGGGCTTGTATAATTGTGTAGTTTCTTAGGTCAAAGATAAATTATGAAATACTGATTACTAAAAAAGTTAAATGTGACAAGAATTTTAATAAACAAAAATGTGGTAATAAGTGTGCGACATTTTGTCACTTTGTTTTGTGTCGTCACAGGTTGCTTTTCCATACAAATTCTATAGTAATTTCGTGTTTTGAAGTTTAGTAAAAAGTAACTGATTTGACTAGTTGGAAACTACCCTATTGTATGTGTGCGAGTAGTGCATATAAGAAAATTAAGTGCCAAGAGTGGTGGCAAGAGATGCTACCATACGACGAATAAGTGGCGACTTACAAGTCTTGGGATCGAAGTAAGGAGCTGTAAATTACCCTTGTTCTTGCCTTGCATAACTCGGCACATTTATATTTTTTTAATAGATGCATCATAAAACTTTTTGACTTCATATCTTAAGCTACCTGCTGAGCGTAATTCGGTGAATTTCGGTGTAACAGAAACGCACAGACGAGGTAAACACGATGCTCGGCACACAACTCACGTCCGTGATTGGTCATTTCAGTATATCTCTGTTAGACGCTACAGGAATCCCGAATGAATTACGGGAATTGTTTATAGGCTCCAAACGCGGATTTTTGTTCGGTTTTTGTATGTAAAAACTGGCGGGTTTATGGTTTTTATGTAGTTAAGTTGTAGATGACATGGGTGGATCTCTGTCTGTAGTGGAACAGCTTAGTAAAGGTTGATTGTTTCGCGTGGTCCGCGAAGGAAAGCTCACTAGTAGGTAGGTATGTGTAGACCTAAAAGTAGGTAAGTAGGTAATTCATTAAATACTCGGCGTCAGTTTAAACATGTAAAGTATTTACTACAGTGAATACAAAATAATATAATCAACGTCATAAAATTTTCAAACATTAACAGATAGTTTTCTGGGAAAACGAATCATTAATTTTATTATCGGCACAAATTTTACTAGTTTGGATTCATTCATCATTACCGTTAGTTAACTTTAAGTCGACCATAAAACGAGCTTATACGATTTAATTTCCGACTTACCCTACGTTTCATTGACGGCTAATCACAGAGACATAGGTAATCCCTTAATTTATCGCCCATAACACTGATACTGTCGTCGGTATAATGGATACAGATTTATAATGCCGGTAATGAAATTATATTGAATTCCAATAAATTATGGCGGACAATGATGGCTGTTTACAATTGTTAGACACCACGGTCACAACATTTGGGACCACCCTTAATGTTGGCCACAATAGTTTTGGGGGCAGGATGGTTGGTCAGTACGATTTACTACTATTTACTCGATGCTACTTTTATAACATTGTAATGTTGTAGACAGGTGGTAATGGTAACAGACCACACATTCACAACGAACGATTGAACGTTCTGATTAGAGGGTAGGGAAAGGAATAATTTATAATTAATGAATAGGAAATTAACTTTTCGAATAGTACAGAGTCATGCTCGGAAATTCTAAGAGAGTAAAGCTCGAACTAAGAATAGAACCATAGTTGAGGGATGAGTAAAAATTAAAAAAAAGGTTATAAAAATAAGTGTCAATAAAGCCTCTTGAAAAATATTTCGTCGAGTTAATAATTGTACTTTATGCTCCCGCATTCTTTAGCCGAAGAATGCGGACAAATTGAAAAATAACACTACACGTTCGATTCATAATTAGAGATACATTTTTATAAGTCACGGGGTATTCTCGCGGGATATGATGTCGGTATATTTGGTTCGTGACGGGTCTAAAATTCTTGTGGACAAAGGACGTTGGGCGCAGGAGCGTAGGTAGCACCGCGGCCTTCCGTCAATACCCGTGGCAGCGGGACACCATTGTCAATGTGGCCCATTGTACCGCTGACGCTGCACTGACCAAAAATCATTAATTTTATATCACAAAGCCAGAACCCACAAATTGAAGGCCTGGAAAAAATTAGGGCCCATTCAGGACCGGTCACTGACACCCGGTAGGATACGTACGATAGTCAGTTTGATACCAGTTTTAATTAAGAAAGGATATGCTTTACTATGATTTACGCCGACAAAGATTTTATTTCAAATGATATCAAGGATCGAATGATGTATTGTTGCTACAAAAATAATTCGTGTGTAAATATGTAGCTTAAAATATAAACTAAACTTCGATGTTATTTAAATTTTTTGAAGGTGTTTGATCAATTATTTTGCTTTTGTTGCAAATTTCCGATATTTAATTAAAACATAGGATGTGGTTTTCATAAACCTATCGCAATAATAATAAAATTAATTCCGTGGAATGTTCAAAACATATTATTTCCTTCAACAACTGCGTAATTATAGTAGCTGTAGCATATTATTAGCTAATGAATGGAAAGATACCTAAGTATTCATAATTTAAAGTTACCGCAAAGTTATAGGGTAAAACTGGCTCCAAAATTATTTTTGTTAAGTACAAATTGTGTCCACAAGATCAACTGCCCGTTACATTGATACTAGCGGCAAGAGTTTGGTATGTTAATGGAAAATATTACGAAATATTTAAATGGAAGCTTTGTTTCTGTACAAAATACTACTCGCACGTGTCATTCGGTCATTTTAAAACTTGTAAAACGAGAACAAGGTATGCATTGTTACGTTACATAGAGTCCTATACAAAACATGCCACTAAATCGCAGACTAAACTTCGAATCGCCGCATGTTTTACTATACATAAATCACTCGCTCTTTTGTTATTAATGTCAACATTAAAGCATAAAAAAACGTATTTAGTTCACCACAGATGAAAAGACTCCAAACACGACGTCCCGTAGAATGTATCTATAATGTATGGTAATCGCGGGACTTCGTGACGACAAATACAAATGTGTTCTAAGCACCCATGACGAATCGGGACCGGCTTAACTAGAGCTATAAATACGGTAAAAAATAAAACTTTCAGCTTACTGTTTACACACCTATGGGTAATTATTTATCGAAATCCCCACATAAATTTTAAAATTCATCCGACTTGATAAAAAGTTGGGGTTCGGAGGTTACACAGCTGGGTTTACTATTTAGTTACTATTTTAGTTTCTGTGACGTCACGTAGACTTAGCGACCGAATTGCTTCTTCGTGGAAAATAATCTCAATTAAGATCTTTAGTTTGGTTCTTAGGAAAACATAAACATTAAATAAACACTGGACCACGATGCTGGCAGACAAAACATAATTTTATTTTCTTTGAAAATTTGATAATATCGATTAATATCTTTTCATTGTGGCTTTCTGTTGTATATTTTGTTTATGTACCTAGTTTTTTGTGTCATTGATATTGTGCTTTATGTCGTGTGGCGTAGGTTTGTCTCTTTCTTTAAAAATAGTCCCGTCTCTCACTTACGACTAGTGCAAGAAAAATATAATGCTAGTTTTGGAACTGTCAAACTAAATTAAAATTAAGTTGGTGTCTACAGGAATCATTACTAACTGGGTAAATAGTTGGTGTATTGTGTAACAGGGTAACAGGGTTGGTAATCCACCTCGTAAATCCACGCGATAGAAGAATTGGTCTATTTTATACAATTCGGTACATCCGACTGTACTTACATTAAAGAGTCCTTAATATAGGCCACAGCTGATATCTAGAACATTTACATTCATGTCATTTAATATAATAAAACATAGTTTGTTATCAAATTGACACTGAAAATAACTTTGTAACAGTATGCGAGTACAACAACACATTCATTCATAATTACAGTTCTACATAGATACTAATTTTAAACCGGGTGAGAGCCCTCATTGCTTCCCATTCGTCCGGCCAAGTAGTTAATGCAATTTGTTGTAAATCTACAATAAGTCACGTCAAAAACGTCAACTGTTCACGTCAAATGTTTATTTTAACAATCCTAATTTATTAATCTATACAAACAAATATAAAGGTAAGGACACACATTATGAAGTGGAATTCCAGTTATTCGAGACAAAGGACAAATTTGGAATTCCATATTTTTGCCAAAATCGCCAGTAAGTAACCAAATCTATCACCTACGTTACCTGTAGTACCTACACATATCCGTTTTCTAATATCACCAAAAAACACTTAAACAAACCATTCGAGTATAATGACATGTGGCGTAACAAATAAGATTACGTTCGTTATAGGCCGATATTCAACAGATGTTGGGGCGAATTAAAAACCGCGGCGAAAAAAAACTTGCGCTTTGTTCGCGAAATTCGCTTTATCTCGTAAACCGGAATCCGCCGCCCCTCGACTGAGCATGGATGATGGATGTGTGGGTGTAAGAGGAGTTAGTATAAGTTGTAAGTTCACGACTGTATTCCCAATAAAGATACTCGCAGGTATAGCACCGCATGCCTAAGTACCCGGGTTTCACCGAGTTATTAATTTAGTACTTATTTTGATTTTTATTTCAATATTTAATATTAAAATGTGTTTCTTTTGGCACGCGAGTGTGAGTGCTAATATTGCATAACATAAACAGCCTTTATATGTTCCACTGCAGGGCACAGACTTCCCCTCAATCAACCTGAGGAAGTATGGAGCACGGTCTAAGTGTTTTTTACGGCTAATAGCTGGGACCAACGTGCCCACCGACACAAGAATTCATCTTACTTTTTCGGCCAATGAAATGATTCAAGCATGCAATTTTCTTACCAAATAAACGACAGTCTCATAAAATAATTTCGACAATGTTCCCATCGGGAATCGAATCCAGACCGGACCAGATAATGAGCTCCACGCTTTAACCACCGAGTCGGGTGCTAATATTACCAAACATAATTTCAATAATTTTATTGATAGCGATGTAGCGGTTATATTAATTTGTAGGAAATATGAATCATTATTAAAAATAACTCCACAACAAGTGTGATTTTTCATTATTCCTGATGTCATTATACAGACTTAGATGTTATTTTTACCACCTTTGCCTATGTCGAAAAAATATTTTATTTTCGTACAACAACAACGTATTGATTGATTTTGTATTTGCGAGAGGTAGTAAGTTAGTAACTACAACATGTCTTTGAAGTTGTACCAGACTTCAGAGAGATTATAATTATAATTATATAATCATGGAAAATATTTTATCTAAATACCTACGTTATGCTCGAAAACGAAATCCGTTATTAAACGCCTTACCTTTTCTCCTGTAGGCGGTATCCAGCCCCTACATCTAAATAATGCTAATCGTAATGGCATTACATTCATTCGCCGGATTTTGTGAAGTAGAGTTTCGGATTCCCATCATTTTTTGCGTCTCCTGAGTTTTTCTCATTATAACCACTAATCTAATCAGCAACGATTGTGTCTGCCAATTAGGAAATAAGATTTAGTAAGTAATTGTGCAAATGACGTTAAGATGCGATGGAGGATTTTGAGCGAATCATCGTATAAATTAATTTACAAACCGTTTTTAACAATGCGTAGAATAAAATTTTGCCAAAGTGATTTCGTAATTTCATTCTTCTATTCGATGGACGTCTTAGTTCGAGGGGCTTTCCAGAAAATAAAACCAGCTGCGAATAAGGGCTACTTATATTAGAATAGGTGTTTAGTTGTTGAAATGACTTTAATTTAGTAGCAAATATTCCAGAAATTTAACAATTAAATAAATCGTTATAATACAGATGAATCTCTAAGAATCCACCTACCGCAAAACAGCACATTTGGCCGCAATCTCCAGGGATCACACAACAATATGAGTTTAATGCGGATTCGCAGACCATTAGCACAGCTGATGCTAAATATTTTGACGTTCAAACGACTACAGAAGCTTTATAGAGGTATGGGTCTTTAGGGGCCATTAGTGGCATAGATACTGTGACAAAGCGCATGTCAGGGTAGAAAGATCGATTCGATTTATGCGTTTTTTGCGGAAAAACACAATAGGGTGTATTTATCGATAGATAATGGGAGTCAATGGGGATCGGAGACAGTTGGCGGGAATCGCGGGATCATTGTGTTGCGGTTAGCCATGGTGATCAAAATCACATGTTCACAGTTAATGTGTCATGTGCAGTTGCACCATGAATTTGAAATTTTTGCTAAGAATATCGCCCATCTGTGCGTTGTTTATGTCGAATTTTATAGTGTTTCCCTAACATAAATGTGTACATTATTATGTGAGTAAACGGAAATCTACATTGTACTTACATTACTGTCTGGTGACGTCATAGATAACCGTCAGATCTCCCATTTCAAGCAACCACAAAAATAATGTTTTACAACTCGGAACACGATGGAATTTCTGCCGAACCATAATGTTAAAAGACCACTAATAATAAAGAAACGATAATCCGACGAAAGATTCGTTAAACGTTACTGTCGTCACTCCTCAGATCCTCTCGGGAGATGGTGCAGGATGCACGTGCAATAAAAAGTAGATTTAACGTTTTCAGTGTTTCATCTATCGACTTACCATTATATCGTGAGCTATGACTGCTTATCCAGTTAGAAGCAAATTCCAGCGATGGCTAAAGACAATTCGTAAGAAGGGTTATCTCCTAGACTCCAAAGAAAACCTGCGTGACAGATAGATTTTACTAGCTAGGGAACATAAAAAGGGTAACAGCTAGAAATCACGAAAGACTAAACTGTTTTACTCTTCGCGTTTCGCTCTTCTACGTAAGACCTATTTCCATTACTTGTTAAGAATCTTCTGATCTGTCCTCATTTGTTCGACGTAGCAAAAACCATTTGATGAAAATCTAAAAACAAGCAAATTAAAAAGAAACCTACGTACCCTATGTGACACGGAAGTAATGAAAGACTGTCAGGGGTCAAAGAAAAGTGGTGGGTATAAGAATCAACTGATGAGACGCGAAGCTGTTGTGATTTACAACTTCCTGAGAGGCGGCATTTGATGGCACGCCCGTTAAGCGTCGTGAACATTTTTGATCATATTTTAATTTCGAGTGGAATGTTTCATGAACTTGGATTGTTGAGAATACCTCAGGTAATTGCTGTATTGTTTGTATTTATATTTGTTCTTTGAAATAAGTTATTTTAAGTGGCTAAATTCAAATATGTCGGAGTCGTCGATTTGGATTGGCGCCGTAGGTATCTGCTTTTTGTAAATGAATTTTCGTTTATTTTCTTTTAATGTGTTAATTAAAATCATCGCAATGAAAAACTTTTCCTGCTACTCGATATAATATAAGAAGGTAAATCAATTTTTCTGTTCTGTGATGTTCAAGCGATTCCTGACTCGTGTCAAAAATCGTTTGTAATATCGTTAGTCGGCAAAGAACATGCATTTTATTGGATGAATAGTCCCCGGGCGGGAAGCGGCACTCGGCCCAAGAGCCCTCGTTTATATCAGTTAACTCTTTGTGGACAATTTCCAGTTTGCCGCTGACGGCTAATAAAGGCCTTTGCGTGTGCCGCGCTTTCATGCAAAACACTCAACCATTCGTTGATTGACTGATAAAATATTTGTCGCGTTATTTCGAACCACAAATATGTCACACCTTTTAAAAGAAATGAGCTATTTCTTTTTTCCCGTTTTGGCCCAATTCTGATTTGCCGATAACATATTTTGAATTTGTAATGCCTCTTAGTCGGGTTTTAGCTGCATTTTATTTTAAATGTTTTGCAGCTGGATTTTAAATTAAAAATAGTTTTCTCACGTGAGATTTGTTATTCTGTGCAACTCATTATTTATATTCAAGAATTACGAGTCTATATAGGCTTAAAGTTTATACTCCACTTAGTGAGTAAGTTATAAAGTTATGGGTAATGGAACTATTTTCTCTAACTAGTAAAGTTATGGGTTAGGGAACTATTTTCTCTAACAAGTAAGCGTTCAACATACATGTACTAAAATTATAATTACGCTTGTAGTATAGTGCTTCCTAGATGAAACCCGCTATTTAATAATAATAACTATTAAGTTATAGCTAATTTGCGAGATTTCATAACTAAAAGATAATTTATTAGCAATTATGTAGGTAATAAATTATATAATGTAAGTAAAGGTAGAATACAGCGAAATTGCGCTGAGATAAGAAATTTTAATTAGACATTAAGACGGTATTTTGTTGTTTTGGTGGGATATGGCTCTGCTCCAATAAAAATAGATTATCGACTTCAATTACTGAAGTGACTTGTTGTAAATTTGGAAAAAAATTGTATTAACTACATGGGGAGCGTTGAGGGCTCTCACTGGTATAAAATTTAAGACAACAGGTTTCAGTGTGTCCAGTTGGGCGTGATCCTCGGCTGAGGGCTTCAGTTGTATTATGTCTATCTTTCTGTAGACTAGTTCGCATGTTTTCAAAGATGACGTCATAATCATTAGTTACTCGTGGGTTCATTAGTTACTTTATAAAAATACCTTAATAACATTACCTACTTTATTGAGCCAAACAAAGGATTGGTACTTACTGGTAAACTGGTAATTACACGCTTAGTTTTCTATAATCATTATTTATACAATGCTAAGGTCCAAGATGATTATACTAATGATTTATATTTATACTTAATTAATCTAGTTGTCATTGACAAAGGGGAAGTTTTAGCCACAAAATATAGGTAGGTACTTACTCTTCCTCAAACTCAACAAGTAAGTTGTTGTCCTGAAAAAGTCGAATGATGACTTAGTTATATTTTAGGTAAATGATAGTGTCTTTTCTGCACAATGAATCATTCTATTGTTCAAGCAGATGATGTGTGTAATGTGCACAGTGGAATCTTGGGAACGGGCGAGCGTGCAGAAGATGGAAATAAAACAATTCACGTCATCTTCTCTTCTTGTATTATCATAATCCAAAATCAGAAGTCACAATTTTCACATGTTTGTTTAGATAAAAATACGATTTAAAATATTAGTGTATACGGTAAACTTATGTTCTACATGGCGGCCACGGAAGGAAGGAAGAAGCAACGACAAAAGATCAGTGTGCATAGATAAATTTTAGTTATTGTTTTAAACTATAATGTATGCAATGACATCACTATCATGCAGCCTAGTCTGACATTCATAGTTATATAATTAATGAATATTATTTATATCACTTCCCCTTATTCATTACATTATATAAAAGCAACACCAATCATATACAGATTCGAATAAGGACATGTAGAGACAACATATTGACAAAATATCATTCATAAAATTCAAATAATGCAATAATAAAACATGCTAATTACATTATAAATAATTAATTATGCAAAGACTCTACATTTATAACATTCATGTCATTGATAAAATGTTTATGCTTCATGGAACTCAACGGTTTAGTTAATACATCTGCTATCATTTCTTGAGTTGACATATACTTAATAGTAGCAAAGCCAGTTTGGATTAAATCCTTTATATAATGGTACCTTAAATCTATATGTTTCGTGCGCTTGTGACAATATTCTTTTGACTCTAACAATTTTTGCGCACTTTGGTTATCATTATACAAAACTATTTTGGGAACTCTACATATGACCTCATTTAGGAAATTTTGTATAAAACATAAATCCTTACATACATCAGTTATCGCTAAATATTCAGCTTCAGTGCTCGATAATGCAACACATTTTTGTTTACGAGCCTCCCAATTAATTGTACAATTACCTAGCTTTACAATAAACCCTGTGTACGACTTTCTGTCTACAATATCGTTAGCCCAATCGGCATCAGTAAAAGCAGTAATATCTAAGTGATGGGTCTTATAAAAACATAAGCCATAACTTAAGGTCCCTGCTAGGTACCGTAATACACGTTTGGCAGCAAGCCAATGTGACATATTAAAGCCGCAACAAAATTGACTTAGCTGGCTACATACAAAAGCTATGTCAGGGCGTGTACATACAGCTAAATACATAAGTGATCCTATCAACTCTCGATATGGATACATGTTTTCATTTAGACAATTACCATTAGGCTTATCTAACTTACAATTTAGTATCATAGGAGTTGACACAGGCTTACACTTTTCCATGCCAAAACGTAACAAAAGCTTCTCAATATAAGACTTTTGATCTAATGTTATAACATTTTTGCATCTGTCACGACATACATTCATACCTAAACATGTTTTCAGAGCACCCAAATCCTTAACAATAAATTCCTGTTGTAATAATTTTAATAATTTATCTTTAGAGCAATTCCCAAAAAACATAAAAATCGTCTACATATAATGCTATTATAGTCATCCTTTTATCAGACCTACATATATAGACACAAGGTTCACATTTGCTCTGTTTAAAATTATTATTACACAACAGCTGATGTACCTTTTGATTCCACATTCGACTGGCCTGTTTTAAACCATAAATGCTTTTTAACAAAAAACACACTTTATTTTTATCTGTGTCAAAGCCTTCTGGTTGTTCCATGAAGATATGCTCGTTTAAGTCACTATTTAAAAACGCGGTTTCTACATCAAAATGACTAATTTCCCAATTAAATTCATTAGCTAAGGCAAATAAGGTTCTAAGTGTAGTATGCCTAACGACAGGCGAAAAGGTGTCACTATAGTCCACGCCTTGCTTTTGTGAAAAACCTCGCGCTACTAAACGAGCTCTAAATCTATCCTTACCCGAGTCGTCTTTCTTTAGCTTGTAGACCCAATTACATTTTATGATGTTTTTATCATGTGGGCGATCAACAAGACTCCAAACACCATTCTTCATAAGAGCATTATACTCCTTCTCCATAGCAAGTCGCCAATCCTCCTTATCTAGCGACAGCATAGCGTCCTTATAAGACAGAGGTTCGACCTCATTATGAACCAGCAAAGACAGATCATAATCCCCATACCTGAGTGGAGGCTTGCCGCGAGTACTACGTACAGGACGTGACAAATCAGTTACCGAACCAGGTACCTGTAGGCCGGAACTAGAATCCACTTCCCCTCGAAGCGACGACGGATCAGGTTCTGAAGAGCCACAGTTCAAATCCTCAAGATTTGGACTAGCAGCAGCAGTTCCCGCATCATCATCACCAGTACAGTACTCCGAGTCCGCACCTGAATGGATGGTTGTATTAATATCATGATCACTTTGATTGAATTCATTTTTACTAGAACTAATATCACAGTTAGATTCAGTACAATTTAAAATATCACAGTTAGATTCATTTTGTAAATTATTAATTTCATTTGTGACTATACTATTATTTAAATTATTAAATTGACTAGAAATTACAACTTGATGTTCAGTAAAATTATTTTTATTTTTACAATTACAGGGAACATTGCCCATGTCCTTTAAAAATCTTCCTTCCAAAAATTCTACATGCCTGGAGTGTATAATCCGCTTGGGATTTTTTGGATCGATCAATCGGTAACCTTTAGTGGTATCACTATAGCCAACAAAAATATATGGTTTAGATTTAGCATCTAATTTAGAACGTTTTTGCTCTGGGATCAATGAGTAAGCAATGCAGCCGAAAATTCTAAGGTGACCTAGGTTAACATCGGTACCGGTCCACACTTGTTCAGGCATCAGTCCGCCAAGGGCAACCGTAGGGCTTCTATTTTTAATATATAAAGCGGCCATAACAGCCTCTCCCCAATATTCCCGGCTGAGACCAGATTCCTGCAGCATGCATCTTGCCTTCTCTAACAAAGTCCTGTTAAGCCTTTCTGATACACCATTTTGCTGTGGGCAGTAGTGCTGCAAAGAACTTTAGGCTTTTAGCCCTTATTTTAAGACTAGACTGTTAAATAAAAAGCTTAGTAGGCTAAAAACCTATAAAGCCATTTAGTACTTGCGGCTAGGCTAGGGTTAAGCCTATTCAAGCCTATTGGTTATAAGCCTAAAGGCCTTAAAAAGGCCTAACCTTGTTTAAGACTAATTTAATAAAATAAGACGCTCAAAAAGCCTATGAAGCTCTTAGACCTTAAGGTTATTTAGGCTATACATACAGTCCCTTTCTCAAGTAAAAAAAAGTAAAAGTGTGGGTGGGTACAACAAACTTTAAAAACATATACCTACACAAACACTGTGAAAAATTGATTTATTGTTAGATGCACAACTAGCTAACTAACTATGAATATTGAAAATAACTTCTTACTATCAATTAGTATGGAATAGTCTAATAATTATAGTAATACGTAACAGCACGTCCCGTCAGCCCCATACAAATTACTTACGCCAGTATTATATAGTACTCTGTGGTAACAGTATAGTAATAGACTATTAGGTATATTAGGTACTTAAATGAAAATATACTTGATCATAACAATTAGTTTTTATTTTACATTGATAATGATAGATTAAAATCAACTAAGTTCTAAACTTACTAAGGTACTTAATTGTATTCTTTTAGTTAGAATTAATTCGGGTATTATAAATCACAATAATCATAAATTCTCGTTAGATTAATGATAATTTCTTCAATTTACCGCCGTTTAATGTAGGTACTATCGACAGGTTAGATTTTCTCGGTTTCTGACACTTCTATTTCTTCAGTATGGCAAGTTTTTAAGGTGTTCAAAAAATTCAAAATTTTGACGAAAGACCGAGTACGCATACATGGAGTGACATACTTATACTCTTCAACAAGAAGTTGTGCGAAACATTCGATTCTTTTGTCTTCTCCCAGCTTTGCACAGGCCAGACATTTTGGTTTGACATTTGTGGTGCTTGCTCTGTTACTATAATTTAATACTATAATTACTTTTTATTTAATATTTTTTACTAAGGGACTACTACCAGTGATACACAATTTCAGACAGTCCCTCAATATTTGTAAAACGTGGCGAAAACAACCGATTTTTAAGGCCAATATCATGTGTGAATTTTATGTAGCTCCAATAATATTATATACATACGTATCGAATTGATAACTCCCTTTTTTGAAATCGGTAAAAAGGCTTTTACTAAAAAATGATAATAAAGACTCCAGTCCCAAAAAGCCTACTACTTTAAAAAAAGCTATAGGCTTTTTAAAAGCCTACTACATTAAAAAGGCTATAGGCTTTTTTAAAGCCTACTACTTTAAAAATGGCTAAAAGTTTTTTAAAATGACGAAGCTTTTAAAGCCCTATTTTACTGGTCTAGTCCCAAAAAGGACTCGGTAGGCTGAAATTTAGGGCTAAAAGCCTAAAGTCCTTTGCAGCACTAGTGGGCAGTAAGGCACAGTGACTTGATGCACAATGCCCTGAGATTTGAGGTAGGAGCGAAAACGCTCATTACAATATTCTCCACCTCCATCTGTTCGTAGACACTTAATGTTGACACCAATTTGCTTTTCCACAAGGTTTTTAAATTCAATAAAATAGGAAATTACCTGACTTTTCTCCTGTAGTAGATACACCCAACTCTTCCTGCTGAAGTCATCCGTAAAGGTCAGCATATATTTCGCACCGCCCCAACTTCGAATCGGCATCGGTCCACAGATGTCCGAATGTATGAGCTCAAGTCGACCAGTGGCACGTTTGGCTTCACCAGAGGGAAAAGCTTTGGATACTTGTTTGCCCTCTAAGCAAGCCACACACGCCGGTAGCTTGTGTTCTTCATTGTCCTGAAACATAAGAACATTGTTCTGTCGCAAAGCGTACATACCTCCGTAGCTCATGTGTCCCAGCCGCTTGTGCCAGATTTCAGCTGACACTGACAACGCACTCTGTTCCTCCTGAACTCGTTTCTTCAGAAGAACTGAAGAATGCACCAATGGCTGCGAAATATTACCTGGTGTACCGCTGGACAGCCTATAAACACCATTGATATCACATGCATGACCTACTACCATGCCTGTGATCCTACAGTCCCTATCTTTATAAATGTGACACCCTTTCTTATCAAATACCAGTATGAAACCACCCTTAGTTAATTTACTAACAGAAAGTAAATTCATCGCTAATTTAGGAACGAGCATAGCTTCAATTTGTACATGGCAAGAGGGAATAACAAGTTTACCTGTTCCTTCGCTAAGCAAATACTCGTCGTTAGCCATACACACACGGCTCTTATTATTCTTAAAGCTTGTTAGCATATTCTTGTTCTTGACCATGTGATTGCTGCACCCGCTGTCCACAACAAAGTCTTCTTGAGCAACGGAATAAGCGCTTTCGGTGACATTAAAAGCCTTCTCAGCCTCTGCATTTTCTTTCTTCTGTTTGCGAAGCTTAAAGCATTTGTTCCGAACGTGTCCAGGCTTCCCGCAGAACTTACAGATAACCTTCTTCTTGACAAAGTAGGCATTTTCATGCATAGTCCCTTCATGGTTGCCGTTCTTTCGCATCTCTTCTTGAAGAAGACGTGTCCGGACCAACTCGCTGGAGAGAGAAGAACTAATACATGCTGTTTCCAAGTTACTCACAAGAACATCATATTCGGAAGGTAAGCCAGATAAAAGGATTTCAGCAACCTCCCCGTCTTCAATAGTTCTTCCAATATCAGACAGTTGTGAGACTAGCGTCATGACCGCATTTATGTATTCTTGCATGCTCATAAAGTTCTTAAAATCAATACGATGAAGCTGTCGCAACAACAAAACACGACGGTATAGCCCCCGGTCTTCAAACACCATGGCAAGCTTTTCCCATGCATCACGTGCAGACACCGCTTCACGTACATATTGGTAAAGTGACGTTTCAATACTTAGGCAGATTCTGGCCAATGCCCTTTGATCCTTTTGAGTGTCTTGAATCGATTGTTCGCTTATACAACTCCATAGGTCTTCAAGAATTAATGTCATCTTGATAGAGAATTTCCATGAAATATAATTGGCCGAGCCACGCAATTTCTCCATGTGTACTCCGGCGCCGTTGCCAGTAATAGCCGGCTGCCTAGGAGCAGTGACGTTGATATTTGGCGATGATCGCGACATGTTGTTTCACAAAATAAATCCGCACGCTCTCTTCCTCAGCCCTTTTTCCAACTTCTGGGATTCTAATATTATAATATGTATTTAACACTGGTGACATAACCTGTTCAAGCAGATGATGTGTGTAATGTGCACAGTGGAATCTTGGGAACGGGCGAGCGTGCAGAAGATGGAAATAAAACAATTCACGTCATCTTCTCTTCTTGTATTATCATAATCCAAAATCAGAAGTCACAATTTTCACATGTTTGTTTAGATAAAAATACGATTTAAAATATTAGTGTATACGGTAAACTTATGTTCTACATGGCGGCCACGGAAGGAAGGAAGAAGCAACGACAAAAGATCAGTGTGCATAGATAAATTTTAGTTATTGTTTTAAACTATAATGTATGCAATGACATCACTATCATGCAGCCTAGTCTGACATTCATAGTTATATAATTAATGAATATTATTTATATCATCTATAATACTGCTTCAGGATCTGAAAATGATAATTCAAGTAATATCTGAGCAATTTCAGCAACAGTTTTTTACTTTTCTACAGTTTGCAAAGGAGTATCACCACACCGTCGGCAGTTTCCTTTATCTGTCTTCAAAACTCAAAACTCTTGTCTTCTATCCACAAAATTAGCCCTTCCGTAGGTACAAGAAGTTTAAAAAAAAGGCAACATAAAGATTGCACATTTTTTCCATTGTTGAAAACACGAGGAAAACCACTAATGATGTCATCAGGTGACTGATTTCACGGGTAGGCAGACCAGATAAGACTTATCTGGTGTTGTGTAGAGTGTTGAGTCACAGACACAGGTAGTTCCTAGAGTAGGAACAAAGGGAATCGCTCAGTGATGTCACAACTGGTGAAATGTCTTATCTTCTCAATTTGTTACATCCGCTGTTCCGGATAATCTGTATTGATCGGCACAGGAATTTGCGATAGTTGATTGTTTAGTTTAAAATGGTAATCATTTTCAGCTAATGAAACGCATTTCTTAATGGAAAACGAATGCTTGGTTTATTGGTGCTCGAACGGTACTAATATGGACCAGGTGCACACATTAACAACGAAACGGGAAAAGTAGTAAAATTTCGCTTCATAATAGTAAGGGGAGCGTTCACACGTTTTTCAACTACAGCTACTAGATGCGCTATTGAAATTTTATGATTACGGCAAAACAAACAAAGTAAGCTCCGCCATGTTTATAAAAGCTCGCGAAGCGCGCTCCTGTTCATGCCAATCTTGCGGCGAGCAACTTGTTGCCGTTGTGAACTTTGCAGGCGAGCGAGAACGCGGTATCGGGCGCGCTCGTCGGGGGAGGAGCCCGCGCGGGGGGCTCCGGCCGCGCCACCGGTCGCTCAACTCGCGGCCGTACTCGGCAGTCGCTCGTCACAGCTCGCCGACACCGGCGTGCGCTCGCTCCGCATCGCCGCACTCGTCCGTTATGTCTCGTACTTCGGAACAAGTTTGACGGGAAATTCGAAGTTTTCCACGCGCGCCCCGGACTACGCTAGCGATGTGCGCGATAACAGTGGACCAAACGGTGACGATTTAAATAAAGTGACAGTAGAAAAGAGTGTCGTTCGAGATGTTATCGATGGGATTACTGGGTGTGTGGTATGCGACATGGTGGTGGATGTGGCTGGGCGCCGGTGGCGCGTCACTGACCAGCCGGGTGGCGGAGGCTCCACAGGAGTGCGAGTGGCAGCGCGTGTCGGGTGGCGGAGGCGAGCCCACGCGCGTGCAGCTGGCGTGCTCGCTGCGCACGGCCGCCGGCGCCACCGACCTGCTCGCGGGGCTCAGTGCCTCCCAGGCGCAGCGCATCACCGCGCTCGATCTTCACTGCACGGATGTTCTCTTTTTTGAGAGCTCGCTGGACGTTGGAAGACGAAAAGAAGAAGGAACCGAACTTCTATCCCGTTTCCACAACCTAAAGGAACTTAGGATAGAGTCGTGCAAGATCAGATATGTGCCCTCTGCGGTTTTGTCACCTCTTAGCGGATTACGAACACTGAGCATCAGAACACATAACACTGATTGGTCTGCGATGTCTATGGAGTTTCACAGAGACACGTTTAGAGGATTAACTGATTTGCGAAGTTTAGATTTGGGTGACAATAACATTTGGATTTTACCATCGGAGATATTCTGTCCCCTCTATAATTTGAAGGAACTTAATGTAACCCAGAATAGATTACAAGACATATCGAATATGGGATTTTCGGATTGGGGCAATGGACCGACTGCACCCGGCAAATCATGCAACACAGTTCTTGAAACTTTGGATATGTCGTACAACGAAATTAGCGCTCTTCCCGATAACGGTCTATCAAGTTTACGTGCACTTCAAAGACTGTTTTTGCAGAACAATAGAATATCTAATGTGGCTGACCGCGCATTCGTGGGACTGAGTGATTTACAAATGTTGAATTTGTCGACCAATGCTTTGACAGCTTTACCTCCTGAAATGTTTCAGTCTTCACGAGACATAAAGCAAATATATTTGAATAACAACTCTCTAAGTGTACTCGCGCCGGGACTCCTAGAAGGCTTGGATCAATTGCAAATATTGGACTTGTCTGTGAATGAATTAACTAGTGAGTGGGTGAACAGAGATACATTCTCCGGATTAGTACGTCTCATAGTTCTGAACTTATCGCATAATAGAATCACGAAGATTGATTCGTTACTATTTCAAGACTTGAACAATCTACAATTTTTGAGTTTAGAGTTCAATAACATAGCACGTATTGCAGAAGGCGCATTTTCCAATTTAAAAAATCTTCATTCCCTGTCATTGGCACATAACAATATTATTGAAGTAGATACAAGTCACTTTTCAAATTTATACGTTTTGAATCAGTTATTCCTAGATGGCAACAGAATAACAAAAGTTGACTTACGCTCTTTCGAAAATATAACTAAACTCCACGATTTAGGACTGAGTGGAAACCAGTTATCAGAAGTGCCGGAAGCCATAAAGACGCTGAGATTCTTGACGTCCCTAGATTTAGGAATGAACAGAATAACAAAAGTCACAACAACACAGTTTGAAGGCTTGGATGACTTATACGGCTTACGTCTTGTGGGAAACAAAATAGAGAAAATATCAAAGGATACATTTGCGGCTTTACCATCTCTACAAATATTGAATTTGGCTTCAAATAACATAGATCAAATAGACGATGGAGCTTTTGCTTCGAATCTACAGTTGAAAGCTATTGGATTGGATGGCAACAAATTGGTGGATTTAAAAGGAATATTTACAAATACCCAACCCCTTGTGTGGTTAAACGTGTCAAACAATGAATTGCTGTGGTTCGATTATAGCCACATTCCTACAAACCTCGAGTGGTTGGATATGCATGAAAATAAGATTGAGAAGCTTGAAGATACATACGGTGTCAAAGAATCTTGTAACGTAAAGATGCTCGATGTCAGCTACAACAAAATAAGAAGTATAGATGAATTTTCTTTCCCGAGCAGTATTGAGACGGTTGTTTTGAATAATAACTACATTGAGAAAATAAACCCTGGAACTTTCTTACAAAAATACAATCTCAATAAAGTCATGCTTTATGCCAACAAGATAAAAACATTAGAAGTCGGTGCCTTTGCTATATCAGCTGTTCCAGAGGAGAAAGATTTACCGGAGTTCTATATTAGCGAGAACCCATTTGCCTGCGATTGTACAATGGAATGGCTGCAGAGAATTAACCAATTAAGTGACCTCCGGCAGCGCCCGAGAGTAATGGATTTAGAAAGTGTAAGGTGCTCTTTAACCCATTCACGAACCAAATCGGATGTGCTCTTATTAGAAGTTAAGTCTTCGGAATTTCTGTGCGAGTACGATTCGCATTGTTTCACCTTGTGCCATTGTTGTGACTTTGACGCGTGCGATTGCAAGATGACTTGTCCAGATAGATGCTCGTGCTATCATGATCTTACCTGGAACTCCAACGTGGTCGATTGTTCGAGCGCCGGCTACGATCACGTCCCCGACCGAATACCGATGGACGCGACCGAAATATATTTGGACGGAAACGATCTTAAAGAATTAGGAAATCACGTTTTCATTGGTAAAAAACGATTGCAAGTTCTGTATCTCAATAACAGCAATATCAACACAATACAAAATAGAACATTTAACGGTATTGAATCGCTTAGAATACTCCACTTGGAAAACAATAACATTGAGGTATTGAGGAACACCCAATTCACGAGGCTACAAAATCTGAATGAGCTTTATTTACGGGATAATAAAATAAAAGTGATAGAAAATGACACTTTTAATTACCTGCCTTCTCTTGAGTTCTTAGACCTTGACAATAACGGTTACGTTGATTACATGCCGTGGCGAGTCATTACGGACAACAATCCCCGTACTCGTGTCTCTGTAGATGGAAACAACTGGATATGTGATTGTAAAGACGTGGCTCAACTGAATCAATGGCTAATAAAAAAATCAAAAGATACCGAGACCATGATGTGCTACTTCGCTCACGGCCAGCCAATGAACAAGACCATTGCAGCCGTGGCCAAGGAATGTAAAACAGAGACCACTACTGAGGAAACCGGCACAGAGACTTTAAAGCGCCTCTTCATCGAATCGAATGACGGGGTCGAAAATTACATTCCATATATTGCAGTGGTCTTGATAATAGCAATCATTCTCTTGCTGATGTGTGCTCTATTGTTCATGTTTAGAGAGGATTTCAAGTTGTGGATGCACTCAAGGTACGGTGTAAGGGTATTTAGTTCCACGCCGAAGGACATGAATGACAATAAAAACAAACGCTTCGACGCTTTCTTCGTGTACAATCCACGGGACGAAGACTTCGTGACTCGCGCCGTGAGTTCCGAGTTGGAGAACTCGGGACATTCTCTGTGTTTACAACACAGGGACCTGCAGTTGATCGAAAGACGTTCTAGTGATAGTTTAGTGAGTGCATCGGAAAGTTCTAAAAGACTAGTGATAGTTTTATCGATAAACTTTTTGCAACAAGAGTGGTACTCACCCGAGTCAAAAGCGGCCGTGCAAAGTGCTATTAACTCCGTGAATGTTAGGCATAGACGTCAGAAGATCATATTCCTTGTGACGACGGACTTAAGTGCCATAAATATCGATCCGGACTTGAAAGTGTTGCTTAAAACGTGCACAGTGATAGTGTGGGGCGAGAGAAATTGTTGGGAAAAGCTAAATTTTCGGTTACCGGATGTGGACGTAACGCTGCCGAATCGGACGCTTCATAACGCGAATAACATGAAAAGTGGTAATAGGGAGGGATTTGGCAGGCACGGGAATCTAAGATACACTGCGCCGCCGACGTCTCATGATCCGTGGTACAAGTATGGGATGGCGCCGCCTATATTGATGATGTCGAGTCCTATGCACTCAACGAGCGCAAGCGCAGAGGTGTCTGCGCGGAGTACAGAGGACGAGACGTGCTCGGTGGCGAGCAGTGAGGGCCGGCCCGACGACCGCCTGCCGCACCATCACAGCTACGTCTCCATCGACAATCATCAGTGCGAGGAGCGCCCCCTCAGGCCCGCACAACAGATTCCCATGTCTAACACTAGACCTAATAATATGAGGAAGACTTACTTTGTATAGACTATCAATGTGATTTCTTTGTAAGTTGTAAATATAGTATGTTAAACTTTTCGAATTAACCACCGACGCACATGTATGTAGCATATCCAAATTGATAAAAATATGTTATTGTTGGTGCTGAATGAATGCTATGATGCGGACGTGAGATAAATAAACAAATTGTTTTCATGGAATCTTTAAATAATAGTGTAAGTAGTTATCTTAAAAAAAATTAAGCATAATTCGTATCTATCGCATTTATATAAATACGTAATTTTGTACCTGTTCTATTTAACTGTCTTCGTATGTCTGCCTTTACTTTGTAAACATTTTGTCACAAAACAATGCATTCCTTTTTATAGATAACTGTTATATAAATATTACTGGTATTATAAGGTTCCTGATAACGTAAGTCCTTGACAGGAGGAGGTAATATAACTAATTTGTGATAAAGTTAGGTACTTATGCATTGAAGACTTTAAGAATCGAAGTGAGAAGTGTAGAATATGAAATGGAAATTTGTAAAAAGTAATATAAGAAAACGATGATGAAGAACTGAATTGTACCCTAGTCAATTGTAAATAACTAATTGTAAGCATAAGTACATTATTTGTGATGTAATTTTTAGTTAGAACATGAAAAAATTGTATTTATTACGCTTCCAAACGCAGAGTATGAATAAATTAATATTTTTCTCTACTATATTGACTTTTATTGAAAACATGTGATGAAATGATGAACACACAAAACACTGACACTGAAACTACATAAATTGTTTTGCGTAATGTTGAAACAGAAAAATGTACAATTGTTATGTTACTCAGTCGTCATTCGAGCCATTCAACAATTTAAATTGATTTTATTCTAACATCAATAACTTAGGGGCTATGTTAAAACCCGTATCTAGGATCAGGACAGGTGATTGAATAGGGACTAGCGTCAAAAATTTCTCCATCGACATAATCAATTTACTGAATCGCTTTGTTCGCCCATCCACGGTCAAATGTATAAATATTTATTTTATCTAAATTGATCGGCCCGGATAAGATCACGCCCTGACCGGTACGATTTTAATTTAAAAAGCGGTCGCGACAGTGCGCGCGCGCCGGTGCCCGCTGCGAATACTATAAATCATCGTCAGATGGAGCCGGGGATGAATAAACACCATTTTAATTGACTTTTGATTGCGCTCCGATGTCTCTTCATTGTTAAGTAGTCTCGCGCACTGACACTATCGATTATGATGCCTCCTGTTTAAACATATCGCATTGAAATACAGCCGTGCATTCACTTGTAGAGTCTTGTCTCTCTTCTCATGGGGACATTTGCAAGTTTGTATGTATTTTGAATTGTAACTTTTACAAAACTGAATAAGTTTAATACTTAATGTTATAACATAAAGTTACCTAGTAATTATATTAATAATTTTGTCTCTGACGCATCTATACCCTAATCTTGTTTAGAAGAAAAAACGAATAATAAAGACTTAATTTTGTTAAAGCATTGATTAATCCAGCATATTAAATAGTTAAGTGAAAAAGGAAAAATATCTTGTGAAGTCACATACCAAATATCTCAATATTCATTGTAACATTATCCGGATAGATTCAAATATCGAATGTAGTGTTGGGATTTAAATCGCCGCTTGCCCCGTGTCACTGGCGCTGGGGCCATCTATTTGCGCCAACAACGTCCGAAGACCAACACTCATCACCTTTTTTTCTCGTGCAATACGATACTCCGATCGTTTATAGGCGACAGCTATCCCAAACCCGTTCTAAATGGATTCGAAACATCTTAAACTTAGGTGGGAAATATCTAAGGTGACAATTGATTATGTGGAGACAAAAAGCGGAATAGCTCGATTAGTTATGTCGTCGAAACGCGTAGGTCGAATGGAAACAATAGATCGGTCCTGCTTTATGATTCTATAAACGTTTATGTCCCCATAAACGGTGTTTTAGCTTTTGGTAAAGTCGAGATTGTGATGTTATCGCTCTACAGACAGGTTTATTACGAAACTGTTGATGGAAGCTCTTATGAAAATGGTGTACCCAACAAATTATAACCTAAGCATTGGGTGTACCAAAGTAATGCAAACATTGTTATCGGAGAAGAATGAGTATTACTTTGAAAATCTGGCTTTTAAGATATATTTATTTTGATGAGATTTAGTTTATTACAGCGCCACTCGGCCGTGGGTCGATTATGACCATGTCTTCCTAAATGACATGACTAAAACCAGTCAATTAATGAATGAGCTCATAAATTTAAAGTCCTAATCGTGCTCACTCAGATATCTCAAATCGTAAATGTAAATATAGAGAAGCAATCAAATGTATAACGAAATCTCTATGTGAGATTTGCGTGGGACTCCGGTATGTCATAATAAAACTTTTTGTAATAGCTTTATTTATTAGCCTAATAAAAAAATAAGATTTATGCGAGTGATAATTCGTAATGAATATGAACTCAGGTTAGGCCGGTGTACTAAACCTTTTAGCGATTTTTGGCAGCAACTGATATTAGAAAATAGATTAAGCTGTAAGTAATATTTTTTAACGACAAGATTTTTAATTACGCCGCTAAGTCTGCCTCTATACTTAATCAAATCAGCCGGCTATGTTTTTATTTACTGAATGTTTAATCGAAGTCAAATACTTAATACCGTTTAAGAATCAGGGTTCGTAATTAAGTACTATTTCTGATAACGTCGAAGCAAGTTTTAAAGCAAATAACAGGTTTATGTGAAAGATTGATGTGTCTATAGGCTTCGACTAGGTATAGGACGGGCAATGCTCAGGCGCACGTTTGTAATTATTAGGGCTGCAGCTGTTTCCTGCGATGGGTGGAGTCGGGCTTTTTTTATAAAATGTAGCTCCATTATTGGTCGAAAGGAAGACATGTTGTTTGGAATTACAAATTTAAATTCGCCAGGGAATAGTAAGGGCGTGTTGCGTGTTGACGGCAAGAATGCGGCGCATATGTTCTTAATAATGAGGCCGTTAGGTTTTTCAGTCCAGTGTGTTTACAGGAAATTGTGTCGGCTGATAGGCGGTGTTATAAATGAGCTGTAGCTTCTGTTTCAATTTTTTTGCAACAACTGTAGCACCAACCGTCCCGTAGCATTGGAGTCACTGATCATCGGGAAATTCTTTGGGTATAGGTAAAGTAGAGATTTCTTTTCTTTTAAATGTCATTTGTTCTGACGGAATGTAACAATGTGGCCGAGCTTCTTTTTTTGACCTGACTTATTGTAGATTTGTCACAAATGGCATTAACTACTTGGCCAAACAAAAGGGAGCGCTGAGGGCTCTTACCCCGTACAAAATTTAAAACAACAGGCCTGAGGGTGCCCAGTTGGGCGCGAACCTCGGCTCAGGGCGTCGTCTGTAACGGCCGATGTTCACGCCTAAGTAACTAGAAAGCACTTACTCATACTAACCATGAAGAACCCTACCTCTAGTTAATTAACAAAAACACTATAAATATCATGCCTACATAATTTTCTGATGTGTTTTAGGTAATTTATTACGCTATAAAGAAACCAGTTACTGCATTAAGTTGGCAACAATGTATACTTAATATTTCAGAAACTTTATTACCAACATTACAATCTTATACAACAAAACAATCCGATTAGGTGGTTAAAAAATCCTTTATAATTTTTATTTTCGACTTAATTATACTAATTGCTGTAAGATTCCTTACTTTAAATACCAACTTATTTCGGTCGGTGTTTTTCAATATGTGACAAATGTTTTCGCCGCAAATAATACATAATATAATACCTACTTACGTTTTCTCTGACATTCCTTATACAAACCCTGAATTTGCAACTTATTTACGAAAATTGCAGGTGTAATAAATGTAGAAACATATTGGCGTTTATATTATTCGTTTTAATTGAAAAGTTCCATTTAAAAGCTACGGTATAACTGACTCTCCAAATAACCGTACTATATCTTTCGACGTCACCTGGGTGGTTCGATCTAGATAAGGCATTTAATTTTATTTTTTAATTGTTATCTACGTTTCAAAGGGCGCGCAACCCCTAATTTGATAATTTCTATTTCTGATACCCCCGAAACATCTGTAGACCATTACTCATACAAATCTAAGGAATTAGTGGGCAGGATCTTTTTATTTCTGTTTGTGGGAATGTGCGAGGGTAAGGAAGTTTTAAGTTCTTTACACTTCATATTTTTATCTTTTAAAATTATACAAATGCAATACTCATCACGCTCTGAGATGAGTTTTGTGATAGTTACGTATTTAATGGAATGTAATACTAAATTATTTTATTAAAAGGACCTGAAAGGCCTTAAGCGGACACCGTTTTATTGTCAATAACGGTCATCTGTCGGATGCCTAACGACCTGTGGGTTATATAAAATCAGTACTCAGAATGGTCTCACAGTAAAGACAGACGCAAGCGTGGCAGACCCAGGCGGAGAAGGCGCGACTACTTATACCCTTATTCTAAGATATTAACTCGAAACTTCCTCCACTCGTGTAGACCTCAGCTGATAGTCAGCTGAGCATTTTGGTATTTTAAGTTGGCATTTACGTCCTCAACTTGAGGACTTTACTCACTGGAGTCGAGCATATACTGCCAACATACTAATACGAAAATAATGACGTCATGCCTCCACTCAACCTCGCTGGAGTAAACTCGAGATAAGGTTGAGGTGACGTCTTAGAATGATGATTTGAGCTGAGGTTAAGGTCGCCTCAGCTGAGGACGGAGTAGAGGAAGGTTCGAGGTAAAATCTTAGAATACCGGTGTTAGGCGCTTACCTACAGGACTGGCCAGAGGAAGCACTACTGGAAAGAAAATTCTGGAAGAAATGGAGGGATGCCTTTCCAGCAGTGGGACACTTTACCTTAGACAACACAAGACAAGAAGATGTAATAGTTGACGCAGTAATTGAAATCAAGAAACATTTTGACTCACATTTTTATTATACTAGTTATTAGCTCCTTTCTAAAAACTATCGTAACAAAATCAGTTCCACTCATCCACCACCAACTTACTTTTTTTTAAATTTAAAACGTGCTTTACCGACATTCTATTAGATAAGTGCATTGTTTACTATGTAAATATAATTTTAATGCTTCTGTTAAGATATTCTGAGTCATAATAGTAAGCTGTCATCGTCAGGTATTTGCTTAGTTTGTTTAGGAACAAGTTTTTTGCAATTTCTCATTTATGATGCTTTTAAAAAGTTAAATATCGTTGCTTTATAGTGAAAACCGCGTAAGCGCCTTTTTCACATTCTGATATGTTTTTCTTCAGCAAAACATCTATTTTTTCAATCATTTTTTACCTGGATAGAAACTACTTTGTCTAATGTGAGGTTGTGTTAACAAAAATCTCATCCGAATATGATTTTTCAAAAGGCGCTTGCTTGGATTTCACTAAGGCGATGATATTGAGATTGTATTAAATGTATTTACTTTTACTCAGGCATGTAGGTACGTGGCCTAAGTCGATTTTGTCACTATTCCTACGCCATAGTTAGGTAAGTAATATAAGCAATAAATGTGTCTGTCTGAAAATAAATTTAAAGCTCATGTGATGCTTACTTTATGTAAAAAAGATTATAAGATTAATACCTAAATGATAAAAATGTCTGGTATTATATGCTTACCTACATTGATTTCAAAGATGTGTTGCTATTGCAGTTTCTTGTAATTTTTTCTCCTCTGCCATAGCACCTTACGAAATGACGCGGATTCAAAAATGTTAAATTGACCTACAACAAGTTTATCTATGATAACTACGTTGAATACATTATCCTGATTCTGATTATATACGTATAAAACCAAAGGTTCCTGGTGTAAAAATGATGTGTTTAAGTTAGTTTTTTCATCATAATAATATCATAAAACAATATAAGACCTGATGATAATTAAGCATCATTTAAACATGAAGACAAAGACATTTATTTATAGAGCTGGTTATTAAACATGTTATATAATACTAATTATAGCATGGTTGCCCTTTTCATAGAACAAAACTAAATGAAGAAATGAAGTTTTTATTACTAAATTGGTATATTATTGGCTTTAACTGCCATTACGGTATTAAACTTACGCTATTAAAGTAAATTCTATCCATGCTAGGCTGGGAGCGAATATGAACTAAACGCATCCAGCTTATTTTTATGTCGTATAAACTGACAGAGAGATTGAGAACTTTCTAATATGAAATACCATGTTCTTTTTTCCTGTGGATTGTGAGATAAATGACCGAACTCATCAAACCTGGTGTCAGGGTTACTATTGAGCCGCTAAAGGCCCCCGATATGACTCAAGTAAAGACTATGTACATTACTTAAGTAAACAGTAGCTGAGACAGACTGCTTAACGTGCCTTCCTTCAAATCATCAGCGAATCATCCCTTAAAGTTTTCGTTACGATGTCACATTATCACATAGCACCCTGTATATCTTAAGACTTCATATCAAAAGTGGCTGCAACTTGCTTTTTTTTTTTGACGCGACTTATTGTAGATCTGCCGCAGATGGCATTAATTACTTGGCCGGACAAATGGGGAGCGCCGAAGGCTCTCACCCAGTACAACGTTTAAGACAACAGGCCTGAGGGTGCCCAGTTGGGCGCGAACCTCGGCTCAGGGCGTCGTCTGAGAGGAAAAATATTTGAAAGAATTAATCGGCCCTAGTGGGTCGATAGCGATAAGCGCTAAATGAGGGAAACTGCAACTTGCCTTCTCATTACATATGGTTCTATCATTAGGAAATGCGATCGTGAGTTTAAAATAAATAAAAACTACATGTATCGTCTATCGATCGTTCGTTGTGTTGGAAAACGAAGCATCTGTCGGATGGTTGCCATTTTTGTTTGACTTCAAATTGATAACCAACCACAAAATTGGCCAGATCCGAAATATAACATGTGCGTGAGGGGTGCACTTGTCACAAAAATATTAAGTAGATGGGATTGAATATGCTGATCAGTGCACTGGCTTACAATACCTAGTTCGTTAAAACCGACCCCGGGGAAAGGGAAAGGACACAAAATGTGTAGAGACGACTTAGCAACATTTATTGTTAGAGTTAGAATCTATTAAAAAGGGGTTCGAACTAAAAAGGGCTCTTGTATCGTGTGCGTATACTTGTGAAATGTTTTAAAGCTTCATTATTTAGATTAAAACATGTGACTGTTTGTTTTTCGTTTGACGTAAAAGCACTTTAGGTACGGCAAAAGTTACTTAAAATAGAGCACATTTACAAAGAACTCAAAGGCACCTTTGTTTCTTTTTATGACGGATCAAGAGATGATATTTTTATTCACGAAAGGTCGCTCTTTTTACGTAACACGACGGTGTACAGCCCAAATTTTGTGTTTGTCATATGTCATCTCCACGGGTCCGTTGTCCGGGCCCGATCCAAGTCTCCCTTTACATTCGCCGCACAATGCTCTTGCCAGTTATTCTAGCTTTTTATTTTTTATTCCGGTCACGGTACTTGAATTACGTAATTAGCGGTAGCTTATTGGGAGTTCGGGGGCGTCCTGTCGCTCTAAACGTGATTAACTACTACGCAGAATAATAAAAAAAAGATTTTTTATTTCCCAACTAATTAACTTGTCCCAATTCTCCACTCATTCGATTCGACCTTTAAAAAATTGTGTGTTGATTTTTAGTATGTCACGCGATTTTCTCAATCGTAACAGAATCGCGTGCACTTGTTACTTTAATAATATATTCAATTAATAACAAGTGGTCACATATTCACAAGTGCGACCTCTCATTCATTCGGTCCCCCTATATGAACCCCTATAAATAAAACGCACATTTGGCATCGAAAACACAAAAGATTAAAAAGCGGAGTCGCATAAAAAACATCCGCGGTTATCTATTAGTATCTAGTTAGAGTTACACGTACAGATGTTACAAAAATAATAATCCCTCCGTGTTTCGTTTCGACACGAACGTGGAGTTAAAAAAAAGTTTCCTTTACCTGAAATGTAGCTTCGGCTTCGTGCTTTGCTTCGTAACAGTAGGGATTTGTTCCGTTAAACAAATAGATGGAAATAGTTTTAAGTGGAGCCGGTAGTAAAATCTTTTTACGGAGGAGTTCGGGTGGTGGAAGACCAAATTAATTTAGTGTCGCAGTTTGTGGGTTGGGCCGTCATAAAGTTGAGGTCATGTTGGGAACTAGTTCCGTTGTTGGCGTCTTGTGGCGTATTTTGGTAGGGATGTCGAGGCCCGTGTCTTTGCCAACACCGAGATTGTGGCGAGAACTTAGCTCCAATTTAACTAGTGATTGTATTTTCTAAATAACTTACCTTTCATCTGACACCAAAATTCATAACTTGTATTTTCTACGTGATTACTCAGACATGGCCTAGGAATAATAATGAAAAGATCCATTGCAAAGAGTTTCTTATACAAAATTGGTTAGAGTTTTATTCAAAGAACATTTATGTTTTTTTTATATAACTGGCACATATTTTTATAACGTAGAGAATATATTTAAAAATAAATACTTTTTATTCCTTTTTTTGGGGTTTATAGCTTCTAAACATATTGTTTTGGCAATTTGTGGCCAGCTTTACACATTTAAAAAAGAAATTACAAAAATTAACAAAACTCTTTTGTTAAAATAATTATAAAAATATTTTTAAAGTAACGATTTCGAAGCATACCTATTGTTTTATTGACTTTATAATTTTAATTATTATTGAGATTGATAGAAATATTCACTTTCAAATTCTAACATATTTTTCTCGTGATAATCCTTTAGGGCATTCTAATTTCTGCTTTATATTACTAACAAAAAGGTACGTCTGTAGCAGAACCGGCACTAGAAACTACACATACTTACTTTACAGTAAATAACTCTAATTAACAAAATTATTATTTTACAACAGTGCGAAACACAATTATTATTTTACACATTAGAAACTTTACGCCAAACTTGACTTGCACCTGCATAACAACTAGGTACACAAACAATCATATTTCAATACTATCCAAAACCGACGACTTGAAAAAGAAATGTTCTTTTTTTACACAGCAGTAGCAACAAATTCGACCTTGCTTCCTGTTACACCCATCTGCGTACAAATCGCTAAAATATCAAATTACAATCTGTATACAACCGTTGAAGCGGATGCTTATGCATTGGGAGATGATGTTTTGTGCTTTTTTTTATATCTTTTATAGATATTAAATGTCTGAGGTTGAGGCCAATTAATGTGGTACAATAGTTTGTATGTAGTTCAGCCCATTTCCTACCGGAAAGGTTCGATTGCGTCGCACAATCGCTGAAACGCGACACCGTGCGAGCAACCACCTGTACAGAGCGTCATGCTACGAAAGCGAATTTGCTTTGGCGAGCATATGGAAGTTATCTATATAATTATAGGTATAGGACAGTAAAGGAGAAGCGGGTATAGATTTCTCAAATTTAGTCGTTCCTTTAACGAATAACATAACATAGCCAGAGTTGCAAGTAAACCTACTATAAAATACATACCCGCTGCACGCCAGCTATATTTAAGTGTCATGTGATAGGGTGTGAGCTTATTACTATTTAAAGGACACAAATACTGGAAACCACGTAATACAATTAAAATGCAATCATGAATTCAAACTCATAAAGTTGAATACAGTGGTTTAGAGTACGAGCCAGGAGTCGAGCCCGTGACATACATATGTCACGTAACCTCCGGACAGTTGTCATGGATTCTTCACTGTAAGAAAATGGCCCCGATTCCTGCAGACACCGCCTAATTTTATTTTAAGTTATATCCGTCATTTTCATATCCGTCGAAAAGGAAAGGGACGGATGATTCACAGCTCTTAATTTTAGGAAGAATGAGTAAATGAATGAATAACCCGGGCGAATCAAAAAGGTACGTCGCTGGTATGCAATCCGTTTGACGTGCTGTCTACTTAACTGTGTCGGGTTATTGACTGATGTAAAATTTTTAGACGGTTGTTTTAGATTTGTGCTTAAAATTGACGTGTGTTCCATAAATTTTATGCATGTCGATTACCCGTCTCTTTCCTTTTCGGCGGATAAGAAAATGACAGATACAACTTAAAATAAAATTAGATGGTATTTACAGGAATTAGCACCATTGTGTCGTTATCTCGTCCTGTCCATTGTTATAGGTTGTCTGAAATAAAACGCTATTAACATAGGTAAACTGGCACTAATCTGATGGTGTGATATGACGTGATCCAACCGATTTCGGCTACGGTGACTGCTTCAACTCCAATGTGCTCGAATGTGGCTTATATAGCCAATTTTATTGGAAAAGATCCTCGACTTATAACTTACAATGCTAGTTAACGTTACTGACAACGATATGAACCACGTAACTATGTAATAAATATTGACACTTCTTTAGTGTATGAACTTTAAACGTAGTAAACAATAAAGTAATTGTTTTTACCTTATTTAACATTGAAACACGTATAAGCCGGATACAAATTGTCAACAAAATCAAATTTTATTTAATTTTACTTTCATTTGAAGAGAGCTTGTGAATGAACCTTTTAGTTTTCAGCGCGCGATAATGCTATTAGCAGACGTCACTAGAGGGCGCTATTCTGAATATTTTAACGTAGCTTATACGAACTTCTTCGTACTTAAGTTCTTCTTTCTTTGTTTGTACGTCGGTGACGGAGACATGAGAATACAAAGAAAAAAAAAACATGCTGCTTATAAACCCCGTTATGTTATTGGAGTTGAGGTATTATACTTCTCTGTAACGTGACGTTATGATAATATTCCTCTTAGACGAAAGGCTGGATCTTTACAGGAATTGACGCATTAAAAACGACTAATACTTATTACAATATTACCGACTCATTACCGGCATAGGTGTACGTACAACCGGGCACGAATTCTGCAAAAATCAATTATCTCTTAGACATGAATTCAAACTTCTAAAATTGAATTCAGAAGTTTAGAGCCCGAGTCTTGAGACCACAGAACCAGAGATTAAAAAAAAATTACAAAAGCGCGCAAAATTATCGACAATTAATGATACGGACATTACCAGTACGTACCTAAAGTTAATTAATGCAATTTATAAATCTTCCGCATATAGGTACTGTTGGAGATGCGAAATAAAAAATGATAGGTAATCATCAGTCATCGTGGTAAAATATAAATAAGCACTCGTACTGTAAAGAACATAGCAGCATGGCTCATGGCAAGCCTAATTGGTAATTGTACAAGAAAAACATATTTAATATTTACGCACGCGTAATTCGTAATCGTATTACAGAATTACAGGTGCGCATGATTCATTGCCTTTGTCATAAGTAGACCGTAATTGGTTAGTGGTCGATAATGTATCTGTAAAAAGGTTAGTAGTTACAATGTATGCATCTTTGTTATTGAAACTTTCATTATTATACCTAAGTATAAATACCGTAGTAACGGCCTCCGTGGTTCAGTGGTTGAGCGTTGTGCTCACGATCCGGAGGCCCCAGGTTCGAATCCCGGTGGGGCAAATCACAAAAATCTCTTTGTGATCCCTAGTTTGGTTAGGACATTGCAGGCTGATCACCTGATTGTCCAGAAGTAAGATGATCCGTGCTTCGGTAGGCACGTTAAGCCGCTGGTCCTGGTTACTACTTACCGATGTAAGTACGTAGTCGTTACTTGAGTCACGTCAGGGGCCTTTGGCGGCTCAATAATAATCCTGACACCAGGGTTGATGAGGTCGGTCATCCACCACTCAATCCACACGAGGAGAAGAAGAATACTTGTGGCTCTGCCCACCCCATTAGGGATAACGGGCGTGAGTTTATGTATGTATGTATGTATTAGGTTATCCTATCAATATTAAATAGCAATTTATAACTTCATTCAATTAGTTTATAGGTTATATTAGCTTGTTTAATTCTTCTTCTTCAATCTTCTTCGAACCTTAGGGACATTTGCGCTGAAACCCGTGTTACCTCAAAAACAACAGATTTTATTACATTGTTTTAGGTTTACGCGGTTATTATCATAATTAAAACACATAATCATCATAACATCATCCCGTGATCATGGCATTTGCAACAGTGTCGAAATATCGGGAGTCTCATATCCCTGATTTAAACGCGGTAAGAACCCGGAATCATGTGTTTTAACAGATTTTATTCATTTATCAGATGCCTTACAACTATCCAGAACTCGTAGTGTACTGAAGTAAGTATCAGCTTAGTCAAAACTCGAAGTGCGAATATAACAGAGACTTTACAACAATAAAAGAACCATCATAATCAATGCCATCATATTACAACGCGCCAACCGGTTCAGACCAGTGATGTGCCGTACTCGGAAATATTGCCAAAGTGGGAATGTTCGTGTTGCAAAAACTCTTTAATACTAAAAAATATTTCTAAAAAAATAATAATGTAAAATGTAGGTATCTAAAAAAAAAAGAAAACGAAAATGTATCTTTAATTGTAAAAAATAAATGTGTACTTAATGTGTGTGTATGTAATGAGGTGTGTGTATAGTTTGTAATGTTTCTTTCTTTCTTTCTTAATAGTAAAAACACTGGCTGCTTTTCTTTTTCAAATTGGTCTTTCTTGTTCTCTGGCCTTATCTGCCTAAACGTTATGTAATTTTTACATAATTTTGGCGCTTTTTGTCTGCCGGGAACGTTCCCGACGTGGGAAAATTCCCGGAAACGGCACACCGTCGGTTCTGAAGGAGGCAATAGTAAATTAATAATTTCAATTAAAGTGCGCACAAAATCAACGAAGCAATAATCGCAGCAATTCTCTATCTTATTACGTGGAGTAATTTATATGTGGAATGACATTTAATATGCAGGTGATAAATTTAACTTGTGGTGTGGCACAGAGCCTTATTTAAGGCGCGATACACTGATGAGATGGAGATAACACCAAAGAGTTCAAAACAATGCTTACATGTCTAGAAGTAGGCTATGAAGAGTAGTTTTCTTTAGTCTCAGAATAAGGAATAATAATACTACTTACGTCAAGAACAGGAACTCTCCGCTCCCCACCAGCGGCCGAGCTTGGTGTACCTCACCCCCCCTCGGTCATACTTCACTCTTCAATCGTAACGCGTCAGACTTCACATACACAGATGCGCGTGTACGATAACATCAATGTGTAGTGTCTGTGTAAAATAAGGCGTTTTGTATGAAGTGTCCGGGGTGTGCTTTAGTTTCAAAATTATTTAATTAATTCAATCAGTGCAAGTAAGGATTCTTTAAAATCTTTGGACGATTTGTAGTTAGTTTGTTGAATAAGAAACTGGTGACGAATCATCTATTGGCCTGAAAAAATCAGGACTCCGATATCGACCCGACTCTGTGACGATGGCCCGAGCCGAGGTTCCCGCCCAACTGAGGCACCTTCAGGCCTGTTTTCTTACATTTTTGTACCGGGTGAGACTTTTGTCTGGTTAAGAAATAACAATGAAAATATACTTACCTCTTGAGGTACTTATTCCTTATGCAGGAAGTTACAAATCGAGCAGTCAAACTGTCGTTAGTTTGACAGGTTGGCTAACGACGACCGCAGTCAGCCAATCGGTAACATTTGGTGATAAACTTCCCCCGTTATACTCGCCAGTGAGTCAAGACCTTTACAAACAAAACGGCAAAATTCGCCATTCAAATTCGTATCAGATTTGTAATGGACTATCTGAAATATAGCGCTCTAAAGCTTAAGAAGACAACATTAAGAATTTCCGCAATAAAACAGTTTGAAATCACGACCCGGCCCTGTACTTTTCACGTCCTAGTGGGGGGTTAAGCGAATGATGCTTTGGTTTGGTCATATTGATCATATTTTAAACTTTAATAGCGCCCCTTTAAAGAACACATCTTTAATTGACTAATCTTTTACAACTAGGATAGGTGGCCCTCATAGTATGTTGAAACGGCCACGTAGCACCTTTATTTAAGAGAGCGTTGTATTGGCAAGCTCATTACCTAACTTAAATTGTTGTTTTATTACTATCGAATCGTGCATTCGAAGGTGGTATTACTTATTGAAAACATAATTTAAAAAATGAATCAAGAATGTCTCATGGATTCAGACTGATCTGGGTGTTCGGTTCTTAGCTAATGAAATACTAGCGATATATAATTAAATTGATATAAATTCGAATCATAAAATAAAATAAGATTATAACGATACTCAAATCATAAACCGTTTGAGAAGAATTTGAAGAAATTATTCGAGTTTTAAAAGGTGAAATTCATTAAAATTCACTCCGGGCGTCTGAGACAAGTAGGCATGGACGCCTAATAAACAGGATTTGGATGTTATGTGTCAGAATAATAATGGTTTTTTTAGTTAATATTTAAATTTATACTTTTAATTTGTTCTTAGCTCATAAATATTTGGGTATCACAGGCTCAATAAATGTCATCTTTACGGCTAGGTGTTACAAATACGTAGCGTATTTGCATTTCAATTTGTACACATAAATAATAATAAAGTCGACCACATTCTGTTCACTGTGTTCAAAAAATTTGCGTGAAAGGAAGCATCCTTGCGGGATATTTGACTAAAAGTAAATAATTATTAAGATCTTATGACTTCAACAATATTTTTACGTAGGTGGTACGATTCATTTTGAAGTAGGTAAGAGAGACATCAAAAAATACAAAGAAGGAAATAAACCATAATCCCCGAAGAACATAAAGCTCTTGCAAAAACAATTCCTACGCAGAATATTCGAAAAGTTAATTTTGACCGACTAGTTTTTTAATACAAAAACATATAAGTTACGAAACAAGTACATCGTCCACTAAATTTACGACCATGTTAATAAGTTTTAGTATCAGAAAAGAGATTAAAATAAAAAGGGTCCAATCGTTTTGTACACAAGCGAAGAGTAAGCGCGTTTGCAGATAACTACGGCGCGAAACCGATAAAACGATGCGCTTGCGACCCACGTAGTGATGGACCGCAGGATGGGCAGAACTGTGAGTTGCAACGATCACTGACAAGTTACCAAATGCAATATCTTAATTAGTCTAGATAGTACTAGATAAACTCGTTAGGTAGGTAGAGAGTCAAAGAGGATGAAATGTCAACAGTTATCCTTGCATCTGTTTTTTGTCTTATACAACTTTGATACTCCTACGAACATAAGGGATGTGGTTAGGTTTCATAGCAAAGAAATGTGAATGTATAGTCAGTGCACTTACGTTCAAATCAGCCGTACGCAGCATTCGCCGGCGCGCAGCCGCACGCGCAGTTCCCGCGCTATCGCAACTCAAAGCGCCGCCATGTTTGCATTTCGATCCGCAAGGAACCTGTGTTTAAGTTGACTCGGGAATTATATCGCAGCGATTAGTGTAATAACTGGTTGCCTGGCGAGCCTTTTTCTTGTTTCAGCGCATGCGCTTTCACTTCAACATCCCTCGCGCATCGGCGGCTGCGATGCCGATTGTTCGAATCGAGCGCATTGTTTTCCGCGTCATAAAATTTGCTCAGTTATTTTATGATTGCTTCATTTTTTTAACCCTTGTCGGTGCAATTAATCTTTCATTTTACTCTTATATTCGTCGTTACAGGCCCGGCTTTAATACCGGTATTAATTGAAAATTATAATAACCGCAAAACGTTTAACGACCGCCGCGTAATAACTGATTGGACTGCCGGTTCTCTTACTGCAAAAGCTCGTTCTTTGCCGGAATATATGTGGCAAATGGATTTGAAAAACGCAATGGCTTATTTCAAATGACTGAAATGATAATGCATTGCAATATCATTAAGTTGGAAGATTGCACGGTGGGTTATTTATCCAGGGCCGGGTCGCGGCGGGCCGGCGCGCGATGTGTGCGCCGCCTTTATTTAAATCGCCACACTTACGCCGAGAGCGAAGTTTAGAAATGAGGATTGACTGCGCGCTGTTGCGGCTCGGTGTGCGCTTGATATAGCGCTCATGCGGTAATGTAGTAGTGCGTGTTGCATTGTCTCGCGAGGGAATAAATATTGATCGTACCGCGTAGTCGCTTGTAATTGCGTGTGCGGCCGAACGGAGCTTTTATAAAACTCGTTGCAAACCGCACGGAATGTAAACCAGAATGCTTCGGGACATTAATGTGTATTTATTGAGAGCTCCGCGTAATGTTTTTATCGGCCGTGTATAAGCCTCGAACGTGGCGATGCGCCGGATACACCTAAGGATTAACGTCTTTAATTTTATTTACATGTTTAACATTGCGCTGTTTCGCATTGACACTTTTACTATTGAGTACTTATGCTATTTCATTTGCGGATAAACGTCATTAAGCGGATAACGATGCGAAAGCGGAACTCATGCATTATAGAGTTTTACAGCCGCCGACGTAAAGTTGATTCATAAGATTTGTTGAATTGAAATGTTGCAGTAATTATGAAGCGAGGCAGCTGCAGTGTAAGTATGTAGGCTCAAGCACTCAAGCCTGTGCCTCGGGGAAATTAAAAAGCTAACAACGAGATCTGGAGGAGGAATTATGTTGTTGCGCTGACGGGCGATGTTTGTTGAAGCTAATTTTAGAAGCAGCCAAATGATGCGTTGCCGAAAGAAATGCAACTTTCGTATTCGCAATGACATTGAGATATTTATTCTTGGAAGCGGATTCTCTCACAGCGTGTTCTTTACGTTTAATTTTAGATCTCTTTCATGCCCTGACTAATTGCGGAATATTTAAGCAAATTTTTCGGCTAGTGAATGATGAGCATTCCTTTTAACTCTGAAGTTTTTATTGTTCCCTTATTACAAAATTCGGCGAAACAAAGGCGTGCGTGTCTCGTTCTAATAAAGTCGGTAAGTTGGTTAAGTGATTGATATTAGTGCTGTGGAATCTACGGCTAAACTTGAAAGTTTACGAGTTATGAATGTGGATAAATATCGATTGATGTATACTTGTAAAACTTTTGGGTGCTAATAAATATTCACTAAGTACCTAATACTTACTGTTGGAGACATTATTTGCATAATTATTTAGCTACAACGTATTTATCGACCACGAATCCTTTTCATCATCTTAGTTACATTTTTATGACGATCATTGTTGTTTTGTACCTAGAGGACCCTGGAGTATACATCCCCGATTCGTTCAATTCAATTCTCCAGACCACTTAAAACGTTGACTTCAGACTTGCGACATAATAAACCATCTTCAGTTGATTGTCTCAATGAAATCAACCGCGTCCGTTGACTCGTCATTGAAACTATTGAGATGACAAGTTGACAAGCCGCCTCTCGTCTAATTGATCCCGAATAAATCAGTGCCAAAGTAGGTCATCCTACACAATCAATTCGTGGATGTTCATGTCAATTTCCAATTGAACATCATGTGCTGGGTGGCTGGATTTATATATTCCGTGCGTTCGAAAAGAAAAATTATGGATTCTTAATCATTTAAAGAAAAGAAACAATATATATTTTTAAATATTTGAAATAACTAGTAGAATAGCCTTCTCTTGAGTTATTAAAAAGGCTTTATAGTTCGAAGTTTAAAATTAATGTTAGGAACCATTCATGGGATTGGTAGGTATACACATAGGTGTGTAAAAACAGAGGCATGCACTTTACTTAATTAACAAGAGGGGGTGTGAGTTGCACGCCACCATGTTGGTGGTAACTTGATGGGAAAAGACTTCGCACATGCCTGTCCAATTTCCTTTCGAGCCTCAGCCTTCTACTGAATACGTAAGTATATAAAACTAAACAATAAATCTAGGATAGTAGTTAACACAAATGGGAAATCTTACAAAACCCGCTTTCACATCTTAACAAGTAGTAAGTACTGAGCTTTAACCCGTTCGTGTTGTCAGATAATAGAGGAAACGATTATTTTACTATTTCAAAGTGTCTCTGAGCAGTTTTAAATCCATTACCCTTGGATGTCGCACGGCAATTTTCCAGTAGCTGGTTCCGTCGTCGCCCACACACAGCCGCGTTTACAACCGAAAATAGCTAATAACTATTATCCAGAATAGTTGAGTCGGCGTCAGTGAAAATTATGATTAATATCTGTTTAGGTAACGGTACTTTGGTTTGAGAGCGACGGTCAGCGATTCCCATCAAGACGATTGCATGAATCTCGCACGGCGCTCATTGTCTCGAGCATCTATTGAAATGTTTAAAGGGCATCAATTAGTCGATCCATATCGGCGGTTTTCGCCTGCCGCGCTGATGAGCGGTTGTTTGACTGCTGTTTGAGTTTCTACTTTCTATCTCTCACCAGTTTCTTTGTTCGACGTGTTGCTAATTAAGAGATTTGTCGTAGGTTGTTTTCTCAGGCTCGTGTAAATAGGTAAAGTGTATAATTCATGTAAGCTCGTGCGAAGCCATGTAAAATCAGAGGCGAGTTGTGATATAATATATCCTATATTAACCTAGATTGTATTTTTGGTACTTATTTCCATAGTAGCTTTTTTGTTTACTGACGGCTCATGAACTGATATCTACTCTTTCGGGGTAATAAAGATTACCACTTTGTTTTTTTTTATCACAAAACAGAAAGGTAGTGTAACCTGGTCATCGAGACAACGATTATTCGAATGACAGTCGAGTTCATTTCCACTTACGCTACCATTATTTAACCTACGCAACTTCACTCATTTACTATTCATTGTAAAGCTTGTTTTTGCTCTTTTGTCCGTGTTTTTTCTCCACTAAGCTAATACGTCACTGGTAGGGAAGTCAAGTCACTTCCCTGCACTGTTTTCTTTACAGTGACAGTTACGTGACAGTAAAGAGACAAGTCGCCGCTGAATGGTGACATTTGTCACTGTTTCCGTCGCAGGGGATACATTGTTCGTTTACCCAATGGATCGCAATATGCTGAATTGTAAGATATCGGTTACGTTGAATAGAATACGCTGATATTATTTACATACAAGATATTGGGATTCCAAGACAGTCGCTACTATCTTATCAGTTGTTTAGCATACATCATCAAAGGTATCCGAGCAATCAAGTCAACGGCCTCCGTGGTCCAGTGGTTGAGCGTTGGGCTCACGATCCGGAGGCCCCGGGTTCGAATCCCGATGGGGACATATCACAAAAATCACTTTGTGGTCCCTAGTTTGGTTAGGACATTACAGGCTGATCACCTGATTGCCGGAAAGTATGTTCCGTACTTCGGAAGGCACGTTAACCTCTTATATGCCGAGATACCAGACACAATAGATTTTACATTGTGTCTGGTCGAGATCCGCGTTCCGGCGTTCGAAAGGTTAAGCCGTTGGTCCCGGTTACTACTTACTGATGTAAGTATGTACCTAGTCGTTACATGAGCCATGTCAGGGGCCTTTGGCGGCTCAGTAATAACCCTGACACCAGGGTTGATGAGGTTGGTAATCCACCTCACAACCCACACGATAAGAAGAAGAAGCAACCAAGTTGAGAGAATAACTCATTTACTTCAAGGTTTTTGTATGAAATAAGGAATTTGGCAGTAGGTGCATTGGCATTCAATCTCCTTAGATAGGAAAAAATGTGGCCAGATAATGCCGTTTTATCTTAAAGATTACTTATTGAAGACAACAAAGCACAACAAGATACTATTCATATTAGCTCTTGTTTTCGATAATATTCAGTTTACATCAGAAACTAGCCATAGAATTAGTTATTACGACTTTGAAAGCGGCTAGAAAGAGTAAAAGCCGGGGAAATAAATAATATTAAACTATTAATCTGAACATAAATATAAGGTTGATCTAAAGAGTTTGTAATAATATTTGTAAATTGATTATACCGTGTTCAATGCAAAGTCTGTATTAAAGGTAAAACGTTTATAGAGGTTTTAAAATAATAAATATGAATTAACGTCTTGGTTCGAGCGTTCTTTCACTACTTTGTACTCTGATAGTACATGCTTCTTCTGTGGGGCCATGAAATGGAGATACAAAGCTGTATAGGAAAATGTACTAACTAATTTTTCGAACAATTATTATTTATCGGTAAAAGTGACAGTATTTTTTACAACTTTTTTATTATTATTTTTATTATTTTTTTGGAAATTCTTTATTTAAGTAAGTAAATTAATATTACATACTGTGAGTATTTTATATAAGCCACACTTAATCGCTATGTTACTAATACACTTTATTAGGCTAAAGTAGCTCGCCTCTCAAAGTTTACAAAATCAAAAATAATATTCATCACAAAACTCAACTCGGTAAAAGTGACAGTAATTATTGGTAACAGTGATAGTTATTATCGGCAAAAGTGATAGCTATTACTGGTAAAAAAAGTTTGAGAGACGCGACGTTCTGTAAATCTTACGTAGATGATTTTATGATGATGATCGGATAAACAAACTTGACAGCCTCCGTGGTCTAGTGGTTAGAGCGTTAGGCTCACGATCTGGAGGTCCGGGTTCGATTCCCGATGGGGAAATTGTCGAAATCACTTTGTGAGACTGTCCTTTGTTTGGTAAGGACTTTTCAGGCTTGAATCACCTAATTGTCCGAAAAAGTAAGATGATTCCGTGCTTCGGAGGGCACGTTAAGCCGTTGGTCCCGGCTATTAGCCGTAAAAACACCTCCACCAACCCGCAGTGGAGCAGCGTGGTGGAGTATGCTCCATACCCCCTCCGGTTGATTGAGGGGAGGCCTGTGCCCAGCAGTGGGACGTATATAGGCAGTTTATGATCGGATAAACATTTCCTGGACTCAGCTTCACACCACTCTAATTCTTGGTACGTATACCTTTTCATGTCATGTTTATTAACATGTCGTCAAAAACGCGGAAATAATTCTACCCTACCAATACCCCAGTCGGTAATAATATAATATAATCTAATGCTCTTGTAAACATTTTATTACAGGAAAAATAAAGCATTTGCGTTTTCCTTTCCTTAATTACTTAATTTCTAGACTGTAATAATAAAGATAATGTTCGTGTTGATGAGGGAATTGTAAATATAAATTCAATCATAAAATAATCTTGGATGTGCGATTTCTAGTCGTACTTAGCGGAATTTTCTTTAGAATAGGGGTAGTCGCAATATGCTTTTTATAGTAAATACCAAAAACTTACCAACCGAAATCATAATCATATAAACTCGAGTTTCCACCAGATAATCAAAGACGCAGTCACCTTTACACTCCTAAAGCCTGTAAAAGAATTTATCAACTTCTGAATGCTTCTGATATTATTATCAACCTCCCATTTGTTATAAAGGTAAATATTGTACCGTTCATGATGTTGTGCAAACAAAGCAGCCAAGAAAAGTATTTCCATCCCTAGCAATGCACAGAATCCTAGAAACGTCACTTGTAGCCAATAAGACCGCGGTCTTCCTGGCTCGCTGCTAGGGTGACTGGGAACAGCTTTGGAGCGGGCTGGCTCGGACAACCCTACATTTAATAATAGTCGTCCACAAGATTATCTGTAGCAACACGTCCGCCCTGAGCACTGCCAGTGCCGTAGCTAGTGGGTGAAACACGATTCAGGTGTCGCTCTGATTGTTAAAATAAATGACAATCAAAACATTTGACACAAGTGTGTTCGATGGCGCTGAGTAGTAAACAACAGTTTCGTGTACACCTATTTTTAAAAAAATAGTTATATTAAGATTATTAATGTAAACTTTTGATAAAAGTGTTAATTGTGTCCCAAATTCTCAGGATTATCGTTTGTGAGCAATATAACAAAGAATTCAGAACATATGAGACAGTGATCACCTTGTGCAAAAAACATAACGATTGTAAAAGTAAATCGAGAAGAATCTACGCGTAGTGTGTGTTACAAATAGAACTCAATTAAGTTATGAAAACTGCATATAGTTATTAGTTCGAAAATAGTGATAATTTTAAAAATAAGTTCTTAACGTATTTAATAATAGTGCCAACAGACCTCGGAGATATTCGTACACAATCGGTTATCATCGGAAACGTTCGATATCCAACAAGAACTAGAAGCAGATCATAAATTTCGCTTACCTCAATGAGTATAACGATAGCATAGCTGGTAAACGGCCTATCAATACGCTCCACCTGTGAAGACCCGAGATCGAACCTCACTGCAATAAAACTCTTTTTGATAAAAATATTTTTCTGTGGACTGCGGTTCGTTTTATAAACACAACATGATAAGACAATGTAAAAACTGTGACGAGACAATAAACGATAGACAATTTTTAGAATGTCTAATTTGCGAAAAGTACATGCATATAAACTGTGCTAATGTTTCGGAAAAAAGGTTTTATTTAATGTCTCCAACCAAAAAATCAAATTGGAAATGTGAAAAATGTCAAGACCATTTAAAACAAATTAATAGTGATAACCGCACAGCGTCACCGGAGATATCAAATATTACGCAAAGACAAACTACAAAAGTAGTATACAACATCTCGACAAGTAATTCGTTTGCCTCGTTATCAGACGAAACAGAAGAGTTGAGTGGACTAACTCAGGATCCAATCCAAGTGAACCGAAGCTGTCTGAACCCAGTATCGGATGAAGAAGAGAAAATAAATTTAAAAGAAAGAATATTGAACCTACAGGATTTACTATTAAAAGCTGAACACAAAATTGACGAACAAAATTGTAAAATATTTTCACTGGAGGAGAAGTTGGCAGAATCGCACTCGAAAATAAAATATCTTACCCAAATGTGTCAATCTACTCCAACTGAACAATCCACTAAAAGTAAACAGCGCAGAAATAACGTCAACAAGGAAGACAATAATTTACAAAAAGTAAAACGAGATCTGTTTAAATCGACTCCACTCCCAAAGCGTACATGTGAGGCAAATTCAGCTATCGCGACAAGTAACCCAGATGACAGATATTCGAAGAAAGAAGTGCATAATGAGAAAGATTTTATAAAGCACAATGAGAGGAACAGAAAGGAGCAAATTGAATTAGCTAATGTTTGTCTCATTAGTAGTAACACTAACAAGTTGCGACAGATCGCCGAAAGAACACTAGGATTTTCAAACTTGTGTCATTACGTCACTCCAAATGGGGGAATTTTACAATTATTTCAAGGACTCGAACAGAAACTAGAAAAGTTCTCATACAAGGATTACTGTGTAATTGTAATTGGTGAAAAAGATTTTAATATAACAGTGGACTACCATGAATTAGTTGTTTACATAAGACAAGAGCTACTAAAAGTTCAACACACCAATGTAATTATATGTATTCCAACATTCAAAGTATCTAAAACTGCAAATCTTTTTAATCATAGAATAGAATTATTTAATAATCTGTTGGGATTGGATAACGGCACATTTGAGTATGCTTTTATATTGGATTCGAATCTTAATTTGTCTTACAAAAGTGATATGTTCTATGAATTATCAGGAAAAGTAAATAGACAGGGCTTGACTGTAGTGTTCAAAGATTTGGCCAGGCTTATTGAATCCATCAGAGTTTCAACAAATGTAACACCGCAACATGTCCAAATAGAAATTGAAGATAATGGTCAATCTCATGATGAAAATTGTTTAAATTGTTTAAATAATAGTAGACAGTTATTTTTTCGAACGTCAGTATTTTAAGATAATATTCCAAAACACCCAAAGTTTATATAATAAATTACATATCGTCGAAGCCTTTATCTCAGAAGAATCATCCTTCAATGCAATATGTATATCCGAAACCTGGTTGTCTAAAGACAAATTAGATGTAGTCAATTTCACCGGATATAGATTAGTAGCGTCTTTTTGCCGTAAAATTAAGGATGGCGGCGGAGTATGTATCTTGTTAAAAGAAAATCACAAGTATATAGAAAAACCAGAATTTTCAGATTTGTCCATTGAATTTGTGTTAGAACTTTGTGCTGTTGACTTACCGGATTTGAATATTTTATTAATAATTATGTATTGGAATGGAAGAGATGAAGAGATATTTAGTAATCAATTACAAATAATATTGGAGCTCTTAAATAAAAAATATTTTAAACACAATATAGTTATAGGAGGCGATTTTAACATTAATGTAATACAACACCTGTCTAAATCAAAAATAAAGCGTAATAAAAAAGTGGATGCAAAATTATATCTGGATCTAATGTTAGAGCATAACTTTATTCAACATATTACTAAAGCTACCCGGATAACAGATAAATCAGCAACATGCATAGACTTGATATTTACAAACTTTAGAAAAGGAATACAGGCAACATACGTACAAGAGCTAGGCTTTTCTGACCATAGTGCAGTCGTTATTGAAATAAAACGACCTCACAATAGTAGCAAAACCGTTACATGGCGAACAAAAAAAAGATTTTTTAATGATGAATATATACGTACTTTCAAATCACAGTTGATCGACATAAATTGGCAAAATATTATAACAATAAATAATACAATGGACCAAAACTACATTGCATTTAATAGAATTCTCCTACATGCCTTAAATAACTGCTTCCCTTTCAGAAAAATCACACTAACCAAGTGTAATAAACGTTGGTTGACACGTGGTATAAAAGTATCATGCTTAAATAAAAGGCTTTTAAAAATAATTGTTAATAAAAGCAATAATAAGATACTCCGCGAATTCTATAAAACATATGAGAAAACATTAAAACGAACAGTAAATTTTTCAAAACGGTTACAGTATAAATATAGACTAAGAACATCGACAAACAAAACTAGAACTATGTGGACAATTATAAACGAACGTACGAATAAAAAAATAACAAGAGAAAAACACAATATACAATTAAAAATAGAGAACAATATAATCATGGATCCAAAATTGGTGGCAGATAAATTTAATAACTATTTCATCACACAAGGCGAGATAAGATTGAAAAAACACGACAACCAATTTAGGATACCAACGGGTAGGCCTGTAGTTAATCCCACAGAAAATTCTATATATCTTAGTCCAGTTGATACCACGGAAATGCTAAAAATTATAAAAAACCTTAAGAACAAGAATAGCTACGGAATAGACGAAATACCTCCTATATTAATTAAAAAATGTGCAGAAGAGTTAGCGTTACCTCTATGTATGCTAGTAAACCAGTCATTTGAAGTAGGATGTTTTCCACATTTACTAAAACAAAGCATAATCAAACCCATTCATAAAAAAAATTGTAAGGATGATCCGAGTAACTATCGGCCCATAGCGATGCTCCCAACGGTTGCAAAAATATTTGAAAAGTCCATGTGTGATCGAATTTCTTCTTTCTGCGAAAAATACAATATCTTAGATGAGTGCCAAAATGGCTTTAGGAAGAGGCGCAGCACAACTCTGGCTGTATTCAAATATATACAACAAGTTTTAGACATTTTAAATAATAAAAAATACGCAGTTGGCGTGCTATTAGACATGTCAAAAGCATATGACAGAGTACAGCATAAAATACTATTAAATAAATTGCATGAAGTAGGTATACGCGGGATCGCTCATAAATGGATGGAATCTTATTTGCAAAATAGGGAGCAGTATGTAGAGGTGGAATATTTTAACACGGACACAGGAGAAATAGAAAAAATACGGTCAGATGTCCAGCCTATGCGAGCGTCTATTCCACAGGGAAGTGTTCTTGGATGCTTGCTATTTCTCCTGTACATCAACGACCTCCCGAAAATAATGCAGGAGCCATGCATACTGTTTGCAGATGATATTTCCCTACTAACGTCGTGCTCAAATGGAAATACTATAACTAATCATCTTAAAGAAATACTGGACAAAACTACAAATTGGTTAAGCGACCATAACTTAGAAATTAACTACTCAAAAACAAAATTAATGATATTTAGACCACACCAAAAAAGTAACCTAGACATAGATCTCACCTATAATAACATAAAAATCGAATGTGTTGATGATTTCTGTCTACTTGGGCTAAACATTGACTCTCATGTGAATTGGAAAATTCATATTCAAGAGACTATATCCAAATTGTCAAAATTTATGTATGCACTAAAAGAAATTAAAAAAACAACTGATAGAGAAACCGCACTTGTAACATATTATGCTTATGCACATGCATGGTTGAGCTACGGTGTCATTCTCTGGGGCTACAGTACAAATGCACCAAAATTATTCATTAAGCAGAAAAAAATTATACGAATCATAGGTAACATTAAGCAAACTGAATCTTGCAAAACGCATTTTCATCAACTTTGCGTATTAACACTGCCTTCTATCTACATACTGGAACTATGCAAATTTGTTAAAAAATACCCTCACTTTTATAAAAAACGAAGTGACTTTCCTACACCGTATTCGCTTCGACAACAAGGCAGATTAATGTTGCTAAATTCTAGGCTAAAATTACACGCCACGAGCCCATTAGCAATGTCCATAAAAATATATAATAAGCTCCCAAAGTACTTAAGAGATGAAACTAAAACTAATTTATTTATAAAAAATCTAAAAATAATGCTAATTAAAAAGAGCTATTATACTGTAGACGAATTTTTAAATGATAAGTTTTAATTTTAATACACACTTCCTCTCTTCCCTTCAACGTTGCTGTGCCCTACAGGGTCCATGTTTTAGTTCCTGTGCCTATGTAACACCCCATTGTACTACATGGAATGCAATAAATATTTGAATTTGAATTTGAAAGTGGTAAACATTCATGTTTTTTCTGACGCAAAGAATTCAGTGTGGGTTCCTGCAAATGCTGTCAGACGTCGGGGAAGGCCACGAAAAAGATGGCGCGACGAGTTAGACCGCTTTTTGAACGGTGGCAAGAACAAGCTGGGGACAGGGAGGAATGGAAGAAGGGAGGAGAGGCGTTTTACCCTGCATCGAGGGTGATTAATAATAATAATAAAACAGTTTCAAGCCTTTGTGATATATCGTTGAAAACTATTACGATTGTTTGTGTAAGTTTTAAGTTTTTTTCCAGGTGTCTCCTTAGTTGGGCGACGGCGATGCGAGTCACCCCGTCACCTCTAGCTAGCTACGTCACTGAATAGTCCGCAGCGCTAGTAGCCCCGTCCGCCGTCATTATGCAATTGAAACTTAGTGAATTATTACGCACGATAATAATCTTCATAAATAAATAAATGCGCCGGCAAGCTGGGCGGTTGTTTGAAGAAGCTTCCTAGAAAGATGCTGTTCTACGCGCTTTTGTGTTTGGAAGGTCGTGCGTTTAAATCTGTGTAGGTACATTTACTAAGTTTGAATTACGATTCATAGACAGAGCACGAATAATCTCGATAGTGTGCTGATTAGTAAAGGTAAAGACTATCATATTCTGAAACCAAAATGAATACAAGTTTAATATTAAGGGTGGTATTCATAAACTAATCTCAGATTGCCTTCAAGATCACGTCAATGTGACAGTTCTCACATAAAAACAGAGACTTGAGCATGATCTTGAGGGCAGTCTCAGCTGAGATTCGTTTATTAATACCACCCTAAGACTTAAAAGATCTTCAGTGAATTGTGCTTAAGAAGATTTCAAAGATCTTTAACGACATTTTGTTTCCGATGACGCAATGGATCAGATTTTTATTGGAGCGTTACTATCCATGCTAGTTGATTTTTAAGGTTTTGTCAATGTCTTAATAGAGATTACATACTTACATGATTTCCATTGGGATAGGCGATAGGTTCCGTATCTCCAGCCTACGGCCATGTGTTTGTAAAAACTGTACTTAAGATAAATTAATTACTCATTAGTGCAAGTTCACGACAATGAACCACAGGGCCACTTCTTCTTATCGTGTGGTTTATGAGGTGGATTACCAACCTCATCAACCCTGGTGTCTGGGTTATTATTGAGCCGCTAAAGACCCCCGACATGGCTCATGTAACGACTAGATACTTATATCAGTAAGTATAACCGGGACCAACAGCTTAACGTGCCTTCCGAAACACGGATCACGGATTTAGGCAAATCCCATAGTAGGAACATCATGTCAGGATAATCGACTTTAGGACAATAAACGTAAGGATAATCAATATGCCCCCGCATTCCGGGCATGAGTCTATTATGATTCTAGGTTGCTGGACGGTTGTTTAAGCTTCGTAGAAAGATGGTACGCGTACGCGCTTGCTTGTCCTGTGTTAAGTGCCGCTTGTACTAGTTGATGATATGTTGCGCATGAGTGGTTCTGACGCATGGGTGGTAGCTGGTACCTGCCAGGATTTCCAGGCGCGTGGATTGCGTAGCTAATTTTAAATCTCTAAACATCGCTACTGTAATACGTCTGAGGCTGATAGCTTATTAAAAGTATATTAAAGGAGTAAACATTATTTTCTAGCTTACTTGGGTTCTCACGTAAGTGAGTGATTTTGATATGAATGCGTTTATGTGAGTGGGAATGTCTTTGCATGTAATGGAGATAATTCTATGGCATTCTGGTAAGCATAAGCATAGCGATGGGAGACAGTTCATGACTTGCTTTCTTTGTTTTCTTTTTTAATGTAGCATAGGCAAACATTTGACCATAATCTCATGTAATGGTGAGTGAGTGGTTGATTGCCAGTGCGATGGATACAACTGAAAAAAAAGAAACTCATGATATTATAATATTAATAAATTCATCTTCACAAATTGATTTTATAATTTTACTTTTATTTTTATGTTTATATTAAATAATTTTTGATTTTAAAAAGTTTCATTTTAATAATTATGATTTTAATTTAAAGTACATTTAGTTTTGATTTTAATAATTTTAACTTTATTTCATTATTATTTTAAAATTTTTGATTGTAACTTTTAATTTTAAATTTACATTTTTTTTTTAAATCTTACAATACCCGAAATAAATGCATTTTATTTTTTTATAATTCAAAAATAAAGAACATGCAGCTTGATTTCTGGTTTCATGCTAACATTTATAGAAAATATATCCGATATTTAAAAGAAATTTACATTTGCGTCATAGGGAAGCGAAGGACCATTGTTTGCTGTCATTTGTTTTGTATATAACCTGTTGCTTAGCATTTTATGAAGATAGTTACAAATAATTCTAAATTGTAATTTGAGTAGAGATGCTCGCAAGGTTATGGCAGATTTGTGTAGTTATACGACAAGCGTTCGTTTACAATTTAATAAGGGGCATTATCCATAGAACGAATCTGCAGTATCGAAGTAAGTGAGATAGTAATGTTTTATGATATTTATTGCAGTGGAAGGGCGTCCTAATAAACTTACGGACGCTCTGGGTGGCGTATAGAGTTGTATACTTTGTAGTCTTACCACGGAGTGCCCACAGCATTGCAGGTTCAGCAAATCTATGGTTATTACTGTGAAACGAGTGGTAATACTCACATAATTTTCTAGGTTCATAGTTTAAAGGTTTTATTTTCGAATTAGTACTGTCTTTGTTCATTTTAATGAATGTGTTATAGCGTATATTTATTAAACAAGATTATACAATTAAGTATAGATTTTCACAATAGAGGTTCTGGGGATTCAGGTAGGTAATTTAATCTGATGTAGAACTAGCAACGAAATCGATCGAATTGAGATAAAAACGAACATATAAACTTACATAATATACTTAAAACACGCCCGTAATGCCTAATGGGGTGGGCAGAACCATACGTAATCTAAGACAAGTTGCACTTTGCAGCCACTGTTGATATGAAGTCTTAAGATGGATATGATGAACCTTATGGCGATAATATAACAATTGCAACACTTATATACATAAACCCAAAACCCAAATGGGGTGCGCAAATCTAGTATTTACAGGCGTGAGTTAATTTCGGAGAAAAATTTTCTTGTGTCATTTTCGATTTATGAGCTCGGTTTTTCTATAGTCGGGTTTTAGTTTTTAAAACCTTCTTTTTAGCTTATAAGATAAGTTGCTTCGATTGGTTAAGAGGAAGTCTATGCGTAGGACGTGTATAGGTTCATTTATTTTTTATAAGATCTACGATTAAGTTCTTTATCAGTCTCGTTCAGTCCTCCCGATTAAGATCTAAAAGTTATGATCTAAAAAAACTATTTTCCTTTTAATAAAAGGAAAAGGGAGCAAGTTATGCTAAACGTCTTTATCAGTATATCATCGTATCGATACGCTAGATATCAGTAAAGGGTTCCGCTGATCAATTATTCCATAAAGCTATGTTTCTGGGCACTGGATCTAATTGAATTTATGCAGGACCGCTTGCGATGAAATGGTTTATTGCTAATTGATCGAATATTGGAACCGATACATTGCTACTTGTATGGGAATTATTAGAGAATATTTTGTAAGATGTTCGTTTCTTGGCGGATATTGCCTACAAGTTATTAATTGAGTTCAGGGATGTAACATAACGTAGCAGTATTGTGCTGTATATCCGACAGAATCGCATATTGGATTGTTTACATTGTTAACGCTATATTGTTTCCTGTCTGCCGCGCCGGAACAATGTATGTGGTCTTTTAATTAAAAAATAAAAGTACCGTATCTACCACGCACATGGGCAATAAAAAACGCAGCTTGCGTTAATTAATATTTACGGTACAAAATTGACTCACGATCAAACAAAATGCTTCAATATGGCCGTCGTACAGGTTCTTTATATAAAAAAAATATTTAATTACTAATCACTATAAAGCAAACATTCAATTTACAAGCCGAGTTAATTGCGTTGGCCCGCATGATGCTTTGTAAAAAGTCGGCTAAAAAACCGTATCTTAACTTATTTCTTAATTATAGACCGATTCTTAGCGAGTCAGGCGAGCTTCGTGCGGCGAAAACTTGACGGACTGTGCCATTAAAACCTCAAAATAACCTTTATGGCCACACTACTTGCGTTCATTTTAACAAAACAAATACTCACTTGTAAGCTAGATGTGGTCTTCACCAATAATTACAACGTTCAGTTCAGAGGTTGTCAGCCATTTTAATTTCGTGCACGGGGATGTTCGTTTATCTTAAAATCTGCGCTAATTTTGTTGACCGTGAACTAGCTTCATTACCAACGAGAACAGGATATTACGGCTCACAAATTGCCCATATACAGGGTATTTTTAAAGAAGCAACACTGGTCTTAACTACTGATAATAACTGGCCATGTAAAACCATAATGGTAGGATAGAAAACTTACTTTGAAATGACTTCATAGTTTTAAACCAAATTATATTTTGCTCTTTCACACAAAAACACATCTTAGAGATAAATACTGTGTTTATGGGTGGGATTTCAGACTACGATGCGAAGCGCTTGCAAATCTGGAGTTACTTTTACTCTGTGGAATCGTCTGGCTTAAGCCTAACCCCTATTGTTAGCAATGGCCTTGCGTCGACAAATGGTTGGGCGTCCTCAGACAGAATTAAGCCCAACGGCATCTAATTCGAAAAAGCCAGACGTATAAATTTCATCGTAATCCCACAATTGTGTGAGAGGGAAATTGGTCGCAATTCTGTACGTAACGTACCTACTTGTTGCCCTTTTAGGCTGCAATCGCCACTGTCCGCTGCATAATGGTGTAGGGGACTGTGAAAAGGCTATGTTGTGAAATAAATTAACACAATTCAGCTGTCAACGTGTAGCGTAAGGTGTCTAAAGAAGAAAACGAAAGTACACAAAAACTCGGCGGTTGCTTTTTTAGAAATATACTCAAAATGTTTTGCTCTGCACAAAAAACCGTTAGTTGTACTTTTGTATTTAATTATTGGTCGTTTCTATTAACAGACATTCACATGCAAGCATTTCCTGTTTTCTTACAATAATAAGTAATTATTAGAGATGGGACGGGTACCCGGTTTGGATCCGGTACCCGGCGGATCCGGCACTTTTTTAAGGATCCAGCCGGGTACCGGATAACGGCGCCGGGTACCCGGCGCTGCCGGGTAATTTTATTGAAGCTAAAACTTAATAATAAGTTGCTTCAAAACTAACATTTATTGCACTTACACATGTTCTAAGACTCATAAAACCATTATTATTAAGAAAATGTAGATTATGGTAACAAAAAGACAGTGTTTTTGCCGTTGAAAAACTGCTGTGTCCAAACATCGTCACAGGTTGGGGTTAGTTTACCAACTGCAAATAAGTTTGTAATCGCAAAAATATATAATTATATTTTTTGTTATGGTACAACAAATTACGATTTTCGAATTTTTTCGATGTCCTTCCTTTTTGTCAGTTGGGCGAGAACCTCAAGGCGGCGTTCGAAAGGATTATATTTGATAAATTTAATCGACTATATAAGGGCTGAATGAGTGAAAACGTCGACAACGCCGACGGGGTGGGTTGGTCGATATTACGTCCTTCGGGTGCTGATACTTTTCAGTATTGTCCCTAAGCGGGACGCATTCGGAAGTCGCAACTACCAGAGGATTTGGGTGGTGAGGAGCAAAATCGAAAAAAAAGGTGTTGAAGCTAATTTGAGCCATTGTGCAATGGTTGGCAGACCTAGGTCGATGTGTAGATTTTCATTGCGAAGGAACCACGGGGCTCCCGTGGGTTTCCGCACGAAACGATTATGTATCACGTAAGGGGGTGGTCCTCATTGCAAGACTCTTTACGATAGTCATCATATTTCACACCTACCTAACCTGAAGTTCCAGGTTTTAACAGAAACAACTGCTTGAATTTTGAACTCAAAACAGTTTCTTTTTCTTTTTCGGGTATTTCTTTATAATATGGAAGTGGCCGTATTATCAACCTGCCCATACACCGCACTTATTAAAGATTCATATTTATATCCTTCCGAGCACTTGCTGAGTAGAGGTAGTGGTTTAGTTCTTTCAAGGCACGGTTTTTCAGAAGGTTCCGCGCTGTATTACTGACTTAATGCATGCCGGGTAATTTTGCCGGATAGCCGGGTACCCGGCACGGAGTAGCGCCGGGTACCCGGTGGCCGGGTACCCGGCAAAAGTAGGATCCGGTGCATCACTAGTAATTATGTTTTCTTTTTCTTTTTACCAGCAATTATTTTATATAATATATTATGGAACATTGCGTGTTCAGGTAATTTCGCATGTTTATCAAGTGTCTCTTGGCCAGGTCTATTATATTCCTTATTTATAAACGTCTAATATTACTAACTTTCTTTATGCCTAGTCGTAGTAATTAGCTACCTACATTTCTCTAGAAAAGCGAAACAGTCCCCGCGATATCAATTTTACCCGTAATGATGAGTACCTCGCAATTCGATACACTTTTACATTTGCACTGTTGACAGTGAATGTGAACAATCTCTTTTTATATCTTTGTCCTATTTACATTTGATATTCAGATTGCCCTAGAAATGGAGATTAGATTTTGTATGGAATGCTATCTACTCTAGTGATCTGTGCAAAATGATTTCACGCGGTCGTTATTGGAGAAATGGTTTAACCTTGATTGTCATTCTTAGATGTACACAATAAACTTAGATGTATATAATAATGTATGTAGTTAGCATGGTATGGGCATGTACTGAGGAGCTATGAAAGGCATATAAAGAGGGAAGTTATGAGTATGAAGGTGGATGAACTGTGTAAAGAAGGAAAAAAGAAGGAATTGTGTGAAAGGTGTTCTCACACTGAGATGACGATTGACAGAAATTAATGGAAGAGGAATATAAGTTGTGCCGACCACGCCTAGAGTAGGATAAAGGCAGAAAGATGATGATGTACCTACACAATAAAATATTATTTCTACGTCACTGATAGTAATCGATACTGGTTTGAAGTTTATGATGATAGTGCGACTGACTTTCCTAGGTCAAAGATAAATTATGAAATTCTGATTACTAAATAAAGACAGATCTTTATCCTATTTAACTTATTTACGAATTTTAATAAAGAATAATTTTATAATAAGTGCGACATTTTGTCACTTTTTCAATGAGACGTCATTGAAGCCTCACACAGTTGCTTTTTCATACAAATTCCAAAGTAATTTCGTGTTTTGACGTTTATTGAAAAGTATTTGAGATTTGACTAGTTGGAAACTACCCTATTGAGTTCTGAGAGCCCTTTACATGTACGTATGATCGCGTCTATTTCCCGCTGGGGTAAGCAGAGATCACGGAATTCCACTTACTACGATCCTCCAGGTACAGCTCTGACAGGTACAATCCTCGGATCTTACAAGTCCCTGTACCTGTACAATATTATTAAGACTGTTACGAAGGAAGAAGACATGCTTCTGTTACTTTTACGTGTCTACCGTCTTCTCGTCGGTTTTACAATAAAATTGACCGTTGATAACTTTGTGACCTATAACTATCGGTGGACGCTGTTCCACTCACACTGTATGGAGACTACCTAGTCTGCTGGACGAAGCAACCGCGATCTGTGTGGTAACAAATATCGCACTAATTTATTGAGTGAGTGGGTTCTTACTCCGAAACGCTGTAAGCATGAATGTCTCGCGACGTTTTTGACCGCGGCATGGGACGTGCCCTAATTTCAAAGTATTTTCGATTTCTGAGACAGTGAAGTGAAATGTATATAAGGACTATCCAGAGATCTTGAAGCTTGAGAGACAAGATCCGCTGTACAATCTTCACGGTCAGGAGTACAAGGTCAGTAAAGAACTTGAATCTGCTAAATCACTTCGCATTTCCCAGAAATGCTCACTTACACAAACCGCTTAAACTTTTTAACTCACGAATAGTTACCAAATGAGTATCTTCTTCTGCTCCTTACTATAATTCAGTCCAATCATTTCCGAACCGATGCAATAATTACGAAGCGGAGAAATTCACATAATGGCCGGCGAAACAGTATCGGTGGTTTTTGTTTTGTGTTTGTTCTGATGCTACCATTTGTCGGCGTGAAATGGCTGAGTGACAAACAATGCTTGGGCGCAGACATAATGCGTGCCCGGTCGCGACACGGACTCTTCTGTTTCTACTGCCGACTGCTGCTACCGATGTAAGGGCTCGTGCAAACCTTCTGCTAAGACTGCATTTAGATTTAGACGATGCCAAAAGTTTTCGCGATGTCACCCCATGGTTAGTTAAGGCAATACGTTGCTACCTGAAAGAGGTTGGTGTGAGGCCTGTTGTCTAAACTTTGTAAATGGTCGTTAGGAAAGTATAGTCTTCTGTTTCTTTCACATAGTTTTTATAATTCCGAGCGGTTGTATGTCGAATATTAGTAACTCCTGTAAGCAGTGCATATTCTCAGACAGAACAAAGATAGTGAACCTGCAAATAATATGCAGTGGCATGGCTGTGATGCCGTAAACTTGCAACCAATTGTGGGTGCTATTATTAATTAACATTTATTGCATCTTAATAATAAAATTTAATACAATCCGTATTGCATCATTAAAGTTTAAGCACGCTGGATCCATACACCCAATTTTTGTATAGTAACTTTTCGGTCCAAGATGCAGCATTTTATCTTTTATATTCAAACACCAATTTTTATAGTAAAGGAACAAACAATGTTGTATGTGTTTTTGCATGTGTTGTCATGTATTGTTCAGCTTCTTATTATACCCAGCATGTCCGATAAGTCCACATAGATCTTCTCTAACATTATTGACTGCTTACGTTGGCGATGGACTGGTAACCATCCACAATGTGATTCATCATATCCATCTTCACTCCAATGGCCTCTGGTTTGTTTGTGTCTGTACCAGCTCCGCAGCAGGTCACAGCCGCGTTGGGTCTTTCTGTGGACAAATAAAAATACGCGTTTTATTACACTCAGAGAGGAATCCACGACGTTTCTTTTGTCTCGTGTACCGATAGCTTATAGCTGCGAAGAGCCCTAATGAAGTTCGCCCGACAGTGTTGATGACATTGCTAAAACTTACTTATATGGCACAACATTGCCATTATAAAATTTATTACGTTTTATACGGCTGGTCGACAATGCTTGGGGAATAAAACTCAGAAAAAACAGTGTTTACCGAGACAAACAGTTAAATATAATGGCATTTATGTAGCAGAGTTTTATGGTCTGGTCTTTTGTTGATGTTTTAATAAATATTAATTATAGAGGATTCCTGTCGATTGCTGGTTTATCATTGTTCCCTTTTCCTGAGTTTACCACGTTTTTCCTTCATCAGTTCCTGTTGGCACTGAAGTTGAAATTTCAGAGTATGATATATGGAGGCCTCTGCTGTGTTTCTTTTGAATGACGATTTTAATGGTACAGATTAACTTACAGGCACAGTTGTTAGTTAACTGTGTAAGATACAAAATATATTAGTTTCCACCTGGTGGACGAGGGGATTTTGATTTGATTTTTGGCACTTTTAGATCTACAGATTGTTTATATCTTTAAACAGTGCATGGGATATATAGCATCGTCTGTAAAGCCCCTTAGCTGGTTAGTTCATCCCTTTAAAGGTCCCGGCGAATATAATGGATTGTAATTGTGTTCTCATAAGCGGCGTACCGTGTAGTCCCTTCGATTCCGCGTGCTCCGCGATTGAGTCAGCGATACTCGTGCAATGCCGTAATTGACATTCACTAAGTTTTTGCCCAGTATAGCGCTTGTTTTTGCACATTATTGTTCAAGAGATTTATGTTTCAATGGGTCTGATAGACCTTCAATGTGTAGCCAAGTTTATAAACAAAAAACACCGCGACAAAGTAAGCGCTATCTCGCTCCAAGTTTTTACCAACGAGTCCATTGAAAGAGACATTTTATTTAAACGTTTAACCCATAAAAACTCGGTTATCTTAACACTTTATTCCTCGCAAATGTGTCCCAAAGCCGGCTGTAAATAAAAACAAAAATACTAAAAGGCTTGATACAGTTTCACCGGCATGTGAGTGTTGCGTGTCTGGCCGCGATTTACATGTTTTTTGAGAAGTTCTAATGCTAGGCTACTGTCTTGTTACCGTCGTTTTTTGTCGTTGTAATAAGCCTTGTTTGTTGTAGGGCTCGTGATGAAAGAATTTTTAGTTCACCAGCAATTTCCTAGAGGATGTGATGTTAATCATGCTCTTTGTTTTCCTCTCTTTGGAAGACAGTGTACGGGATATAAATAACGAAATCTGCATGTTGGTGTTGGTATAATGCAGAAGTGGATGTTTAATATTCGTAATGTAAAACCGAGGAATCCGACTGTATCTCGTACTGAGGAAGTATGAGAAAATGTGTGGAAATGTCGCTAGTTTTATCAGCGGTGGAGTACCTCGTAATGTAACTTTATATTTTGTCACCTGTTGTAAATATACTCTACTTCCTAAGTAAAAGTGTGTTATGTTATGACACTGGATATGATTGCTGAGTATGTAATGTACATCGCGTGTTGTCTGTCTGGTGGCTAATAATATTATTACCGCAATAATAATCTGTGTAGACAATAATGTTGGCATTAGCCTCTGTTTGAAGCTGGACCACATCTTATGCAATTATCAAGTCATAATTTTATTATATGTGACATGTAATTTGTAACAGTAACATTAGATTTGTGAAACAGAGATATGTATTTGCACGTTTATGTAACTAGAACCGTATTATAGAATAGTTGTATGGAATGGTCAATTTAAAAAGTTTTTATCCCCGGTCATTATGTATAGCAAATCGCCTCTTCGTGAGTCATAAAAACCGAATTCCGCAGTCGTATAGGGTCGATATAAGTGACCCGGAAAATATGTAAGGCAAATCATGGAAGGATCATGGATTGAAACTAAAATGTTGAAGGGGCGTTTTTGTTCTTATTAGCTGGGTCGGGTTTGGAGTCATTCGAGCGTTAATTGAATTAAATCTGAATTACTTTGGGATAGTGACGGCACGCCGCGATTTGTCACAGACGTGTCGAGACGAGACGTCGAAGCTTCCACGTTGGACATACCGACTGACAATTTCACTTGATAAACTGGTATCATAATGTTTTTGCTTATCACGTCCAACATATTGGCAGAGGTGCCGCTTTTTCGGGACATTTGTGTTTTTCTAAGTACCAAAAAATATTGTAAAACTGTGGGTAAAACTTTAAATATAATACTTTACCTATCTTTAAGGACAAACAGGGTAAATATTAGTTTAAAACCAAGTAGACATGTTTTATATCTATCTATATATATATATTTTAATTTTTATTTACATTGACACTTATATTTTATCATCATCAAAACCATCCTACCAAGTCAGGTGGTATGTAGACGCCGTTCCCGTGGCTTACTCGCCTTCTCAGGTTCCCGGGATCGCGGGAACGATGGACTTCCGTCTTCATTCATCACGACATCGATTCAAGATCGAATGTTTGACGTATCGATTACACCGACACGCTTTTGACGTATTCCATTGTGTCTACGCCAAGTTCTATTCACGGATTTGTTTTGTACACGAAATAGGCGAGCATGGCAAACAATTTTTCATCTTTTTGTCCATCCACACTTTCACGTGTAGATCTGTGCGTTCTCTAGAAATGAAAAACGTTTTGAATCATAACATCGCTTTACGCTCGAGAGGCTCTCGTGGCCGCTACAATATTTAATATTTACTCATTTATTTGTACAAGGGAACTCGTTCCGTCTAAATGAATAAAATTGATTGCTTATACAAACTGTGCGCCCAAATACTCGACCATCACAATAAATAAGGGCTTTTGAAGAAAAAAAAGTAAAAAGCTCGACGGTGGACGGCGGCGGCGGGCGGCGGGCGAGCCGGGCCGACCTTGGCGTGCTCAGTAAGACAAGTCGATTTTGTTATTTGTTTATACACAACACTACCTGTTCACGGGGAGAGGTGTGGTGCACGCACACACGCACCGCCGTGCCGCGTGCGCCGTGGTCGGCCGCGCCGCGCCGCGCGGCCAGCACGCTCGGCGATGTCGAATCGCTCAGGTATTTTACGGCGATTTTTGTAATCAACATCGATTTATTGCCGCTTTGGTATGCCGCTCAAATTGACTTTATAGACAAAACATATAAGAGTGATCACAATCATCTTTATTGAAACAGCCACACGGCGGTACTGATCTATTGAATCGACTCATATTCTCATCGGATCAATTAAAAATAAAAACCGTAACAACATTTACGATTAGAAAGTTTATTTTTACACCAAACTTAAAATAAATATTTATGGACCGCAGACCGCTGTGTTATACTCATCACGTTCATCGAGACGTTTCGTTATGAATGTTATATTATAAATGTTTGTTCGAGATATGCTGTGATGGTAGTGTTGTAATAGAAAAATGTAACAAGATCCGACGGGACGGGTTGGTTGAAAGCCACGGAAGCCGCGTCTAAACGCTATAAAAATATTTCACCGCAGGCATCGGCGCTACCTGATAAGGATACGCAGTCATTTGTAGTAGCCTCGTGGTCCAGACCGCAGCTTGGGCGACCTTTACAATTTATGTGTAAAATACTGTCAGCATTATCTGCTTAATGGGTTCGGAGACACTTCGAGTAGATATGGAGCCGAGAGTATAAATGGACAAAGATTTTTTTCCCTGTGAACATTGTGATTGTCGCAAGAGTGAGCGGTGCGTCGTATCCGGATAATGCATTTTTCTGCAATAAAATTTGATTGAGACAAGGACAATCGGTGCATCTTCAAAAATTTCGCGCGCAACGTGACAATAAACTGTTTGGCGCTAATAAATGGCTTCGAGACGAGCCGAGCCTTTTTTGTCTTCATAAATATTGGACTTCGTGACCTCTGTTTAAAATCACTGTTGCGATTACATCCAGTGATTTAGATGGCCATTACTGGGTCGCCTCCACAGATGGGTCGTTGTTCAATTACGGTCTTTCCGTTGCTTTGTTGGTTTTGTACCGCCGTTAGCTCGCCAGTAATTATGAGATCATGTTTCATAGTTATCTATTGATTTAGAACTCTACGAAGTCTCAATTATGAGTCATCGATTATCGTTCATATCGGGAGAATTATGTGAGACGGTCCTCTATCATCAGAGTCTTCCTCAGACGCGCGGTTCGTTGACCGCTCATCAGTATGCTTGTAGTTGTAACCTATGAATTTACACTGGAGCTATAAATTACCAGAGTCTCGCATAAAAGTGGGTAGAGCTTAATACTCCTTTATTAAGAGTTCACAATGGATCTCCCCGCGAGTGGTTCTTGTAGCGTTCTTCCTGAAGTAGAGCAATTTATCATCCTTTACGCTGAAATTACGCTAAAATCTAACGCGTTATTAGGGTTAACTAAAAGGAGTATTTTAATGTAAATAAGCAAGGGATTACTGTAGTTTTCGGTATAGTTTACAATTTTCTTTTAAGTCGAATACTGTCGAAGCGTAGAAGCCTTACGAGGTATCATTTGTCGAAGTTATTCATAAAGCTAGCCACGTTTTGCCATATTTGTCCTACAAAAAAAGTACTCCAATGATCGCAGGTTACTATGTAAATTGTAAGGTTTGCAGCGTCCCAATAAGCCTGGGGCAGAAATTCTTAGCACACAAACAGCAAGGGTTGCGAGTCGCGGCGCAAGTGTACTGCTCGCGTGACCGGCCGGCCACGATGCGCCCGCGCAGAACGTACGCTCCGCCTCTGACGTTCTCACGACATATTTTGACATTTCACTGAGCAAATATAGAAGCCATTTTCGTACAAAAACTAACAAACACGCAAAGAATGCGAATCGCCCTCCCATGTTTTGACAATCACCGCAGAGGCTAGTGTGTGAGTGGGATCAAAAGGTCATGTGTTTATAGAGATTTGATAATGATAAAATTTTACAGTTAGCATACCTTTTTTATTAGTATTTTATCAATGTCAGAGAAGTGATGACGGTATAAAAGAGTGGTCGTAAAACCAGCAAGAAAGCGTCCGCGTCCGATTTTAATATCGCTACCGGAATACGTCTATTTTTCGGTTGTGAGTCGAGTCTATATACCAAAACTCAATCAATGCCCATGAAATTTACAAGGCAGATAAAATTTAATTTAATGTTTTATCGATGGGAGTGCGGGTGTGTGCGTGCGTCTGTACACAGTAATTATGCGGCGGATCGGCGCGGGCGCAGCGCCGGTGGTCCGGCCCGCCCCGCGCCCCGCGCCTCGCTGCGCCGCTACAACACTCTCCTACACCTGGGAACTCGCGGCCGGACACTCCGTGAAGGATACTGCTCGCGATCGCCAACGACTTGGAAATATTTTACTCTGTTTAGCCCTATTGTTTGCTTTGAAAAACAACAAACAAATGAAGCTCTAATTTCAGTCGTGCCTTTTAACTTCGGACGATTTGAAGTGTGAGAAATATCTGTAGCAGATTTCCAGTGTCCGAGCGCTCGGCGGCGTGCTATGGGGCTTTTGTCTACTTTTATTTGCCTGTCACTCAAGGCACCTCGCTCGGACGTGTGTTAAGGCACGACAATGTGCCTCTTTGTCAGAGGCTTTAGCGACCTTTACAACAGTAAATTTCGTTGTCATGCATAAAACCATGTGTTTATATGGACCGCTGCCAGAGCTTTATTGTCGTCGAGATAGGCTCGCGCTGTGAAAAACAAATTAACTTTGCCATTTTATTGTTTGACATTATGTTTATTGGTGTTTGCTTCAAGCGTTTAATGCATTTTTATGCTTACATTCCTATAATACTTAGCATAGTAAGAGTTTTACCTTGAGAGCCTCAAAAGAAGGAAAGTCTGCAGTAAATATTATTGTGAACTAGCACGGTTCAGACATACCAGAGAAAACAACATTTATAATTATAGGCATGTGGAAAAGCAATTATAAAAAAAACAAGCTCAAAAGCTGAAACCTGACCACAGGAAATTGCACTTTAGAAGGAAACTAGAAAATATAAAATATTTTTTCTTAATTTTTTTTTAAATAATAGTATGTGTTTTTTTAAATAATAGTCATCTACCAAAAACATTCAACCCTAATTGGCGAATCCTTTCTCAAAGAAGGGTAACCGTTTTTAGAATATATTAGACGCAGACGCAATAAAGTACCGAAGCTTAAAGTGTCCTAACGGTTTTTGAAACAATTGATTTGCACGTTTGTAGAGGACCCTTTACCATTGTTGTAAAAATTGCAACTCTTTGCGCGTTTTTTTTTTCTATTTCTGACGTCAGAGATAACGGTGTCGTCATAAAAGTCCAGTTTTCGAACAGTATTATTATATTTATGTTCCTTTCTTTCTACGCAAGAAAGTTTTGCAAATAATACGAGTTGTAGAATTTTACATAGATCTTCTAGTTAAGTAATGAGTTTAGTAGAAGCTTTTGTTTTAAAGATGTGTACAAAAATGTGTATTTTTATTTAATAACTTGTCAGTTCATCTGCTAGTAACTCTGTTCAAAACTTGCTTCTAGGTAATATTTTGCTTATTTTACTTTTATGTATTGCATTGTGTTAAACGCGATGGTTTGGTCACTTATGTTTTTGTCATCATTATAAGCGTCAGTCCCAAAGCTCTTTTTGGCGAGTTGTTGGTTTAAAAACCTGTACTGAAGCATATAACGTAGTATTCTTTGTTCTACGTGACACATATTATCACGTAGTCTATTCTATCTAAAGTGTATCGAAGTCTATAACACTAAACCACTCTGCGTCTCCCTGAGCTCGGAATGCGGTATTTCAGATGTGCCTGATAAGGCGATGGTTTCACGCGCCTTTGTGAGGAGTCAGGAGATTCATTGCGAATTGACAGCCCTGCGTTTGCGACTGGTGTTAGCCCTGGATGTCCTTTGAGGCACCTTTAGGGTTACCCGCGCCCGTCTAGTAGGGCGAGAGCCGGTGACATCGGGTTGGATTGATATTTAAAGGAGTTTTACTTCAATGAATGCTTTACTTGTAAATTCGATTGTAGCTACTTTTTAAGTTCTGAAATGAATCGTTATTTGACACATTATTTCAGCTCTACTGTATTTTTGATAACAGTTTATTTCCTAACACATTTGTCTGTAAAACTAAAATCATATTATTATATTACTTTGATTATAAAAACAAGAGCATGGGTACTCGTAGACCTATAGTTAACATAAATTGTAATTTGTCTCAGCACACAACGTATTTTAGCTTACAAATTATTAGTATCGAATGCAAGAAAAGTAAAAGGGAAGTCGTACTGAATTCGTTGAGATTTTATGCCGTCATCTCTCAGGCTGCCCTAAGCTCCGTGGTCTAGGAAACAAGCTCAGATGCACAGATTAGATCTTCATCTCGATTTGGTTCCCTTTCGAACAGGTTTGCGGATTATAGAGGCCATGGTTCAAATCCATGCTTGTATTTTATATAAATATTCCTAAGTGATACTGTGTATGTCTGACAATGTCGTAAGCCGACAACTTTTATTGTTGTGTCGGATTTATTTAGTCTCTAATTTTATGTTTGTTTTTATTTGCTTTCGATGATGGCATTAACTACTTGGTCGGACAAATGGGAAGCGCGAAGGCCTCATACTGGCTATTAAAATAGCGAAGAGCTAATCACCTTTATTTTCGAAGTGACTTATTGTAGATTCGCCGCAGATGGCATTAACTTCTTGGCCGGACAAATGGGGAGCACTGAGAGCTCTCACCTGGTATAAAATTTAAGGCAACACGCCTGGGGGTACCCAGTTAGGCCCTGACCTCTGGTCAGGGCGTTATCTGAGGGTGTCATATCTGAAAGAATTAATCGACCTTTGTTTCATTAAGAACTTTTGCGCTTGTGCGAAAGATCGTAATATTTTTTGTATCGAACAGAAAGCTGGAGATTTAGGCTAATTGATGCTTCGTTTCTGTGTGATGGTTAATTGATATATCTAAGTCGTAGCAAATACCTAATACTACGCACAACAATGGTTTGTATCGGGTTGTTAACGTCGAGTTTGGTGACTTAATTCACAGTCCCTACGAAGTTAGGCTGCGTTTCCATTGACGCGGAGCTGAGCGGAGAGGAGCGGAGATGTGCAGGAATCGACCAATCACTGTGAGGGAGAGAGTGACAGAGCGTCTTCGTGTTTCGATCTCTCGAACGCTGTGATTGATCAAATCGGCACATCTCCGCTCTTCTCCGCCCATCTCTGCGTCAGTGGAAACCCGGCCTTATTCTTAATTTAAAATCCCCATGGGTACAAGAGTTAAACAAATCTTTGGAAAGTAACTCACGAAGAAATTTACCGGGCTTGATAAGTTGTTTAAAAACAAAACTGGTCTTTAGAATTAATACGCGCTTACCAAATAGAGACGTTTTATTTTCCTGGTGAGGAATTCAAATATAACGGCGTCTGCGCTGCTACCACGGTACGGTTCACGGCGGGGTCATAAAAAAAATAATTGTTCTCATCTATATCTGTTTTATATGCTCTTGTGGTGGATAAGCCACATTTTCTCTAAATACTAAAGTACAGTTGGCAGTCATATGGTGGTATTTTTAGTATTATTATATACGTACAAGTACGATGTATTTTACGATGTTTTTTTTTATGATATGCTTTAAATGTACCATTTTTTTGTTGATATAGTTATCATGTAATTCTCCGTTGAAAATAGGATTCGGCATCTAATATATGTTTACAAAAGATACAACAATTACTTTTTTGTATATTAGTAAGGTTCCGTCTTTCCTAAATATTCCAGTGGATTCCATACGATAATGACAGCTTATTTTGCTACCAACTGTACCCAATTTAAAAAAAAAAACTAGATCTTGATTTCAAACAGTATTATCATAGCAATGTTTTCGTATGGCGTTTACCTTTCCTGTTGACATTGCCGCTTCATTAAGTTTATACCAGACCGTGGTTCGGCGGCGGTGAAACGCGGACTACGGCAAACAATCGAAGATCGCTCTGAGAGAATGTCGTCAATGAAAACAAGATCTCAAACATTCCTTCACTGACGCGTGATATCTTCATTTTCATTCAGTAATTGGAAGTAGAACGTACATTTAAAAGACCAATGGAGACGCACTGGACAAACAAATCTCTTACCGTACAATACGAAGACGTTATAAGTGCGCGTAGGCGGACAGAGCTGAAAGGCTATTTGATATACATGTGACTAAGCTTCATGGGACAAGACCTTCCAAGCCCTTCTCCTGTCTAGATTTCAAGTATTTACTGGACCTTCAGTGCGAAGCGAGCCCAATAAAACTACCGTGGTTTAAATCTCTTGATCTTTTATCACAATGACTAATTCCTGTCCGTTTCGCATACATTAGCATTTCAAGCGGAGGAGGGCTGAATGCTCCGGGCTGCACCGTGCAATTACGCAAACAATATAATAGTAGTTGTCAGCCGGTGATGTCCAGTCGACTTGTTTATAGCTTCGCATGCGAAGAAAAGAAACGTCGAGACATCTTCCTGTGGCGATTAACGTGTCGGGATCGCGGAAAATCTCCCGCGAAACCACCGGCCCGAACACGCAAATATGTTAATAGTTTGTAGGAAGGCCGTGTACTGTTTATACTGGGAGTTGAGGTCGGTAAACACAGATTTGTATTGAAAGTAGCTTTAGAAGATTTTCAATTACTGGCAGTTGTAAGGTAGGCTGTACCATATTCAATGCACAACCATAAAGTACCTCAAGGGAGGTAGGCTATTACATAGAATGCGGTAGAAAACATGAATTCGATGTTTTATCTAAAAGCTATTTTAGAAACGGCTTCGATAAAGACGCTCCTTTACATTGTGGTCCTGATGAATCACTTTTTAAATAAATGTCATCTCAAGACGTATGGCATCCAGTCTTGTCACACTCAATAATTCTTCAGTCCATTCAATAAACGGGTTTGGATTTTGCTCCATTTCCATTTCCAAGGAGGCCGAATAGTTTAGAAAGACTTGTATTTTTTTGAAATTTTAGCGTATCACGAAGACAAATCTCAGAACGGATCCTAGAGTCGGCTCTCACCGGCTTCTTTATCCTTTCCACAAAGGACGTAATAACCATATCAAACGGGCGTGTCCCTTTGCCGTGTTGCATACATATCGGTGTTCGGCCGAGACGCCTGTGTCTGCCTCTATAGTGTTTTAAAATGAGTAAAGAAATGTGTTTTGTTTCCGCCGGCGCGAGGCGCGGGGCCAGCCCTCCATACCTAATGCTGGTACGTGTATACCTGACGTGTTCACAAATAGGAGCGGTAGACAGCATATGACTTCGCCCTCACATTTCCATATCGGGAAGACAGTTCCTTGGAATTTATCTGCTTGCTTTGCCTATCTTTATTTGTTTTTGAATTGGGAATGGCAAAAAAGGACCGATATTGCTGATTACTTGGGAGCGTTCTTTTGTATGAATACACTTATTTAAACCTCCATGAAAACTCGTTAAAGACTAAACCGACATAATTCAAGTCCTATTTTTGAACCGTCACAACAATACTCTTAAAAGCTTGGCTCTTGAAGGATTTACTATATATCTTGGTAGCCATCGGGCCATAAAGCTAATGGGATTCTATGAATGGCTCATTATTTTTGAGTTGATAATATTTAGTGTCGCATACGGCAGGTGACGTCACGGGCGCGTGGTACGTGAGGGCCATGAGAACCATACAGACCGACCCGGCACATAATTTCAGCTCTCGTCCTTTGTGCCTGCTCTTTGTTATTAAAGTAATCACGGCCGCCCTCCATCATGCTCCAATCGAAACATTATGGGATATAAACAAAAGAAAGCAAGAATTCAATGAAAAGCCATTATGTCGCCGTGGAGGGCACTCCAGCGGCCCGCTCCGCTTGTTGTCTCAATATTTTTCTTCGTCGATGGTTGACGCGTCATTCTCTCGCATCGTTCAAAAACACCGCGTGGAATTCTGAAGGGCCCTCGATAATGGCCGATATTTACGGCCTTTAGATAATGTTATTTAAACGGATTGGAGACCGAATTATTGAAAATAAAATGAGATGAAATGTCACGTTGTCATCTTTCTAAAATAGACGGCTGGACGTTGTCGAAACACTTCGGAATTGATTGGAAAGCTGCTGTGCATCAATAGGTTCTTTAACGATAGACCATTTCGTATTAATGATAAGTTTGTTTGGATTTCCTCTTTACAGTTTAAATAATAATGTAAATTTTATATAGAAACTTAAACTACCAATGAATATTGGATATCTTTTCCGTTCCTCTTTGCCTCTCAGATACACTTAAAGCTTATTATTTGTATCGATATCACAGGATTTAGATATGTGTCGCGGTATTGTGATCGTTTCGTGTGATCCGACAGTCGGTTAATGCGTTTACGGCGGTATCTTTGTGTCCCCATTAGAAGCGCTCGCGACTCTAGGCGGATTATAGGGACCTAGTCGGAGACATCGAGACAAGGTGATAAGCCCTTAGGAATGTTGGAATCGATATTAATTGAAAGTTGTTGTTGTGAACTTGTGTTAATAAACTCATCTTTACACTATTCATTTCGGGGTGCAAATGGAGCATCATCAGTCTCTGTTCTTTGTGGTATATGCGTCGATTCGAACACGAGGGCTAAACTTGTTTCAATCGTTCGTCCTGTTCTTTAATTTAGAGACAAAAAAGGACAGGTAGTCTCAAATAATTTTAGTCCAGTCAAATAAGTTAGTCATGCAATTTCGAAACGACATCGTTGTATTAGTGTTTAGAATGATGTATATCAAAAGTTGTTGTAAATTCTGATAATATGTGGTTCGTCTGACCTTGAGAGGGATTACGCGTTACCTGTGTAAGTATATGTATAAAAGTTGTGAATAAATACTTCTTTGTTTACAGTAGGTTAACACCTATATTATTTATGTGTGACAAGACAAGATTCTGAATATTCTATAATTTTATTATTTCCGTGTTAATTTTATGTAGGTAACACTTTGACATTTTCTTTAGTGTTATGTTGTAAAGTTTATTGATAGCCGTATGTTAATTTTAGAGGTGGGAAATCCTATTCAGTATGGCCGTATAACTCATAAACTGTTTATTGAACTTATAATTTATAATTTCCATTTTTGAATTTTAATTCTAATATTTTCTATTTTTTTGCCGTTGTACCTATTTGAGAACTAGTACAGTATATTAACAAGTAGAGTAATTTTTGTTATGAGAGAACAAGAAAAAAATTTATTTGAAAGAAAAGAAAGAAGCATTTATTATACAGGGACACCACAGTAACAAATAAAAAACGGAATAACACATAACTTACAATCAAAACACGTAATAAAAACAACTTAAACAAATAAATAGACAGTAAACATTAAGACAAATTGTAATAGAGTGTATGGACTGGTCAACAATGGTGGTGGTGTATTTGGATAGAATCATGGTTACTATCTAGACCACCTATTCTTGTTTACATTAAATACTCATTTTATTTGCTTTTTAAATTCATCCATGTAAACATTATCGTCTATAAAGAATAATAGCGTAATAAAATCTTGAATATATTTAGAGGCGGAGCCCGGATTTTAAATGGAATGGTCATGTTTGGGAACTAATAAGAATATTGTGATCGACAAAAATGCCATTCGTTCTTGGGGAATGCTTTGTGGATCCCTGAATCGTAAATTGGAACTTAACTATGCCAGATTGTATCGTTTAGGCAATTTAGGCCCTGGGAGAATGCTTTATGGTATTTTTTGGAAATTATCTGTAAGTGCCCCGATTTACGAGCTATTTGATATTAATTGATGGGGATTTAATTAGTTAGACGATGTCTCATGCGACTTTACTGTGTATCTCTAGAAGGAAACTATAAATCAATGATGTATTATAAACCAGTAGAGAGAAATTTAATACTAATGTCTAAACCAACACAAAAACGTGGACAATTATTAATTAATAACAAAAGGTAGCAGTTCTAGTATCGTTCTTTGATGACTTTAAGACGAATATTACAGCTTTTAATCAAGTTACGGACACAGTCTTCTTCTATATCTGGTGTCAGGGTTATTATTGAACCGCCATAGGTCCCTGATATGACTCATGCAACGACTACGTACTTACATCAGTAAGTAAGTAGTAACCGGGACCAACGTCTTAACGTGCCTTCCGAAGCACGGATCATCTTAATTTTTCGACAATCAAGTGATCAGGCTGTAATGGCCTAACCAATCTAGGGATCGAACCTGGGACCTCTGGATTGTGAGCACATCGCTCAACCGTTGAACCACAGAGTTCAGTTACAGACAGTGAAGTGTCTGTATAGAACAGTCGTGTTAATAAAATTGTTACTTATCTTTTCTACTTTTAATTGTAGTCACAGGAAACAAAAGTTTTAGGCTGCTACTGTTCTTAGTAAGAACGTAGTGAATAGTTGTGATTGATGATATTGCCAAACATTGGAATTCCCAAAATCCGCACAGCTTTGTAAGAAGCTGTCGTTTGAACATAAATAATCCTTCCAAATAAAGAAACGGTAAACATCCAGAATTCAGTCAAAGAACAATAGACGGTACTGGGTTACTGAGTCATCGTTGCAAAACAGCGGCTAACAGACAGTAGTTAAAGATCCACAATTTATCTCGAATGTTTACTAGACACGACGGGCCTTTGTCTTGTTCTACAACGAAGTCAACCCGTTTGTTTATTGCACTTTGGGAATTGCGAATAGTCAAAGTATTGCAAATACTCTCCGGACAGTTATGTCGTAAAATAATAAAAGAGTTGTCCGGCTGACCGTTGCTTTTATAATGTTACGGACTGATTTATTGTTTTAAAAATAAAAATAAAATAGCGGGGTCTTTGAGATCTGTTTAGAAATATTGTCCTCCTATTTAGTGACGAAAGTTTGTTGGCAAATAAGCCCATAAATATGCGTATTTCATTGCAAATTATCCCATTCAAATATTCGAAAATGCTGACTATTTTGAAAGAAAAGTTTGCTCACATTATTTTTATGATGTGACTCATTGCCGATTTGCCTCGCACTGCAATAAGTATTTAGCCGGATACCTTTTTTCATAAAGGACCTACAACATGAAAAAGTAATTGTCAATGGGATATAAGCGTTCTAAGATGTTATAAACTGTTTACTACATTGCCTATAGATATAGTTCATCATGTAGAGAGGAGGCGCACTCTTAGTTGGCCAATCCTGATACATTATCAATTTATCAACAATCCATGCGTGCAGTCAGTCTTGACTACAGTGTACTTAACTAAGTAGGTACGTAATCATTACACGAGGTACGTCAGTTGCTGAAGTAGGTCATCCATCTCACTACAATACAATAGAAGATGTTAAAAATGGTTCATAATATACATCTTTGGCAATATAAGTAAAAAGTTTGAAACCGAATGTCATGTTCGAAAACCAAATGTCATCATTATCTCCAGATAACCCTATTGTTCTGGAATTTATATACAAATATTGAATATATTTTCAGTTACAAATACCGACTAGCTATATTTTGCTATCAGGAACTATGATCACAGCTTGTCAAACAATACCCGACGTTGTTTTGTACATATTTGACTCCGCCCACTGGCTGTCTGACTAAAATATACCCGCTATATGATAAGTGCCTCATGTTCCGATGATCATCATTTTTCATCAGTCAAACTTCGAGTTCGTCGAACATTTCTTTACATAGTCGACTAATGCACTATACATGTTCCCGTACCACGAACACATGTTAAAATTTGTCAGTTATTATTATAGGCATTGTTTCATTCAAATAGAGAATATCGTCTGGTTATGACTTCCGATGAATTTCGTATTTTGTGGACGGGTTTTTAAAAGCCCTTTTAATGTGTTCCAGTTCCTTGCGTTTAATACTTAGAAAAAACTGCGAATGTAGAGAAACATATTTCGATATCTACCCCTCACATCTAAACCTGATAGTTATTATGCAAAGTAAGGAAATAATCTAGCTTTTTACAATATACATGTAATAAGTATGTTTATTTTAAAAGCGGTTAAGCTATTCGCGTAGTAAAAAGTTGACGCCATAATTAAATAACCAGTTTTATCATAAGAGGAAACAACTAATAAGTAGTTAAAAACCTCTCTCAACATTATGTCTTAAATCAATATAATTACAGACGATACCCGTTTTAGAATTTATCTCGTAAGTCCTAGGGGCTATGTTGCCTTTTTCTTACGGCTTTACAGCGTTACTTTACCACAGAACAGCTCCGGGCTACTAAATGCTACTATAGACATAAAACGTAATGCTTTTTGTGTCTTCACTAAGGGCATATAGCATCCGAATTTGGACTTTAGTAGACTTATATTAGGGTTAAGAAAATGTGGTTAGTAGATGGCGAAGTACATTCAATTTGTTAGGGTGAGTTTACACAGGACGAAGTGCAATGTCGGGACAAACACGAGGCTTTGTGCTGCTCATGGAAAGAGTAAATATTGGTCCTTTACTTCGAAGAAAAATGCGTTTAGAAAACAAGTGAGCCGCTGTATGCTGTTTTCGTTATTGGAATTAGGCGCGGGCGCATATGAATGCGGTCGGGCTTTGTGTTCTGTGTTATAATGCGTTGTTTAAATTTGGACTGCGTTTTGATTGCGCCGCCTCCGATCCAGATCGATAGCACATTCATTTTCGGAGCAATAAAATGTTGCGTTGTTTGCTTTGAATCCTTTGAACGGTAGTCACAAACGTTACGCCGAAGCCGCCCGTTAGTGGCAATTAATTAGGTATTTGGTGCTAGAAGTATCTATTAGACCATTGTTTTTTTGTTTAAAAAGTCGGAGTTACACCAATAAGTTATTAATTTATCTGACAAAACTGCGCGGGAATGCGGCCGGTATATTTATTTATTATTTTTATTCATAAGAAACCCAACAGCAGTTTTATAATGTTCACATTTGAATTAGGTATGAGAGGGGGCGGTATTTTAGACTGACCTGCATCGTTTGTGCAATAATTTAAAATATTTTAATTAATTGTAGTTTTAATTATAAGTGACTGAGTGTAATGATATTTTTTTGTTAAATAAATCATTTTCTAAAAAAAATACAAAATATTTCAAGTTTTTACTAACACAGTTGGCTCGACCATTAAGCGGTGAAGCTCGGTGAGGTGTTGGTACTTAATTTATCTTACGATGGATCTAACTCTGTCTACCCCAAACGGGATATAGTCATGAGCTTATATATTGTATTTTGATTAAAGAGCTGTATAATAGATGTAGGTATTTCGACAATTTGTATAAGTACCTATACCTATGTATAATAACATCTGAGGGGAATTCGCAAAAAAATGTCTAAATTGTTTGAGTAAATTGTAATTACTTAGAGAGCGTTCGACAGATCAATTAAAAAAAAATACTTTTGTAAGTTTAAATTAACAAAAATAACTGATACATTACACAAAAAATCCTTGTTATTATTATTATTATGTAAATAATATCAGATTGTTTCTTTCTTAAGAGAAAGTGAAAATACTTGTACACTTAGATATATTTTAAGACTTAAGAGTTTCCTGCTTGATAAAGCACTTTTAAGATGTTGTAGCACATTCCACGGCAAAAATAAAAAGAAACACCTACTTAGGTTCATTCATAAATTATAACCTTACTCCGGAGGCACTGAAGTGTTTGGAGACAGAAAGAAATATATTTTTCTAGAGATTCGCAATCAAACGGCAAATCCTTTATATTTCATTAATGACTCATTTGTCTACTTAATCGATTAAATTCTAAAAGTTAGGGCCCTATCTCACTAGGATACCATGGCAGCCTCCGTGGTCCAGTGGTTGAGCGTTTGGCTCGCGATACGGAGGTCCCAGGTTAGAATCCCGGTGGCGACAAATCATAAAAAATACTCTATGTGAGCCCTGGTTTGGTTGGAACATTGTAGGCTGATCACCCGCTTGTCTGAACGTAAGGTGATCCGTGGTTCGGAAGGCACATTAAGCCGTTGATCCTGGTTACTACTTACTGATGTAAGTAAGTACGTAGTCGTCGAAGTCGATCGAAGAAGAAACTACGTTTAAATGCGAAAGAATAGTAAATAAGACATAAATTCTGTATAACGAAAGTGTATACAAGAATATGCAGTAGTTCTTCCAATATAAATTCCATAATGATTTATTTAGTCTTATAATCTTTATTTACAAATCAATAAGTTTTATATTAATCGAGCACAAAACTACTTATCTGACACCTGTTAAATAGCTCCGACGTTATTATATATAGGTATAAAAAGGTATTATAAAATGCAACCTTCGTAATAACTTTATCTATGGAAAAGAAACATTTACTGGATTATATAACTTCTTATTGTAGACTTTAAGGGGTGATATTTAAAGAAGATATTGCGGTTAACTTGTTTTACCTCCAGTTGTCAGTTGGTTTCCACTATAGGCTGCATAAAGATGCTAAATGGTTAGATTGTTTCCTATGCGTTGTAGGGTAACCATGGTGTTGGGTAGCATGGAAATATAGTTTTAAGGTGTGTTAAATTAACGTAGATTTAGACTTAGTCGTATTTTATCTGTCCTGGTATGTAGAGGTAAAGAGCGTGTTAAAAAAGCCACATCGAAGCAATTTATCTAAAAAAGCAATAATGCATTTTGACATTTGTTTGCATCGCGCACTTATTTTTATGCGCGCAAATGACAAATTCCAATATTGCTTTTTTAAATAAATTGCTTCGATGTAGCCTTTTCAATCCCCCAGGTCGTCAAAGAACTTGTAGACTCTTTTTAACCGACAGATAGGGAAAGTTTCGTACTTACATTTCAGTAGGTAACAACTTTTTACGTAGGTAGTTGAGTTTTGGTTGTTTTTACCAGGTTTTACTTTATCTTGCTGTTATTGTGTCAATGTAATACCATTCTTATGGCCTACAAATGAAATGATAAACTAAGATGACGTGATGACGTATAGTGTCTAGATTTACTGCCTCAAATTCAAATTCAATAATATCTTTATTCAGTAGGTAACATGGTTACACTTTGAATCGCCTTTTTTACATAACGAACGTCTCATCCGTTTAAAACTACTGCAACTCCTTACAACCTGTATAGCCGGGGAAAAGAAGCTGCAAGAAAATCCTTGGCACAGGGCCCTAGACGTTCTTTAAAAAAAGAAACATAAAATATTACACAATTTATAATTTGGCTGCCTGTTATTAGTTCCCAGATAGTTAATCCCATGCATTATCTTCTAAATAATCACTTACGTTAGAGTATCACTTTTTACAAAGTTTTTTATCGCGCTAGGCTAGACTCCCTATGACGCTGAATGATCTGCATGGAACTTTTTTAAGTTAAAGTCGCTGAATATGAATACTTATCTATATTATTGTAAACTAAACAATAGTAAGTACCTATCATCATCATCAATTTAAGAGCCACGCTCTTGTCGGTTTAACATTTTCCATCCCAGTCTATCAAAGGCCAATTCCTTGACTTCCCTATAAGACCCGACGTTAACCTTTTCTTTAATCTGTTCCATGTAAGCTCTTCTTGGTCTTCCCCTTCCTCTCTTTCCTTCTAGCTTTCCTTCTAGCTTTCCTTCTAGCTTTCCTTCTAGCTTTCCTTCTATGAAGTACCTATCACTCTTAAGACGCGCCAAATAGGAAAGTCTCCCCAAACTATGGCCACCCTGCTAACAAAGGCCGGAGCTAAATATCTCGGCTATAAAGCTGGCGACCAGTGTAAGGAAATAAAACGAGTGCCTCCATTCACACTTGCCTCCTAAAATATTTACCCGCCGCGACTCATATTGTGGGACCAACTCATTGTGCTACCACAAATACAACCATTTTACATAAAATCGGAAGCATAAATTGTTGTTCGTACGTAGAATGCGGTGTTTGTTTGGATACTTGATAAGTATGATGTTTTGTATAGGATGTTTTTTTATGATTTGTTCTAAACTTTCCGCATAATGGCATATGGCAACTACTTGGTCTGACAACTGGGGAGTGCTGGGGGCTATCACCCGGGTTAAAGTTCAAGACAACAGGCCTAAGGGAGCCCAAATTGTGAGCGAATCTAGGCCCACGGCGTCGTCTGAAAGGTTTATATTTGTAAGTGTCCTGATAGCGATAAGCACTGATTATAGGGTGTTAGATCTATCTATTTCGTATGAAAAAAAGTAAACTTTGAATTTACCTATCTTGGAAGGAAGAGTCCCAAGGCCCGTGTTGCAGAAACTTGTAACTCATATGCTTCGTGTTGTAAAAACTCTTTATAAATAAGGACACTGGCTGTTTATTGATATGACGTTTATCTACTTGTTTTTTTTATGTTTTATTTTTCACTCTTATACTATGCGTCTTTTTACTGCATTTCGACATTCTAATCGCTATCGAGGCAACTCTATAAGTTATGTCAAAATACGTGCAAGAAAATAAACTTCTTTTAATTATACTAATTAATATATCGATAGAACGGTAACGGAAAATAACATTAAATAATGCAGTGTGGTGACGCCACGTGGAGTATCAGATTTCAGAGGTGCTAAACATGCACAAACTAAGTAAATTACCCGAGACAGTTATTGATACATTTGCATATACATTTCAAAACAGCCGTCTTAAAATAAATTTATACAAGCATTTTTCTAGATATACCAAACTGATAAGTCACATAAAATCTTAGAGTTACGCCTTTAAACGGTATTAAAAGGAAACACCTCGTTAAATTTTGTAAATGAAGATATAAATTTGTCTTATTTCATTATACATAAATTTTATTTGCGTAAATGTCGTCGTGGAATCGATTTCTTTATTTTTATTGTCATGTTACGATTTCATAGTACAGTCGTAAAAATGATATGGCAAGCTTGAACGACCATTATAGGATGTAGGACTGTCTCTTTCTATCAAGTGATAATCAGCGACTGACATCATAATATTATGTTGTGGTAAAGGCTAATTGGTTACAGTCATTCTATAAGTCGATGGATTATTTCCAAGTGTCGAAATCGTTTATAGTATTCAGGCGATGAAATTACTGCGATTTATTCCATTGATATTACTAAGCAAATCGCTATTAGTTTCGTATGCTCTCACGGGCTGCTGACCTAATGTTAATTTGCAGTAAAAGTTTTGATTAGCCATAAACTGGAGGTGACTGTACTTCATCATAAGCACCTGAAGGCGGCCAATAAAGTTTATCTCTTATAAATTTCTGTTTGCAAAGGATTAAGTACATAACGACCCGTTTGAGTTATGACTTCAGAGCTATTTCATCAATTTAAGTTCTTTTAATTAATAATATTACGGACTTACTAATTTTGTACTGTAATTGACTTCAATAAAATACGTTCTCAATTCGATGCATTTTTTTGGTTAAACTAATTATCATAAAAGAAGTCTTTAATTGTAAGAATGGCATTATAAATAAATAAACTATATAATAATATATTAAACACTTTTATACATACAAAGATAATGGTGCCGATTCCGGCAGGCACACTTAAATTTAAGTTAGCTAAGATTACGGTTTAAATGTCAAAAACTGGATTTGTATTCTGGCGGCACATTTTAGTTGACGCCTAATCTTAAATTTAGGAATGACGTTTCTAAATTACTCAATTTAGGTTTAGGCGACAAAAAGCTATTCTAGCGAACATTAATTTGACGTTAAACTCTTATTCTAAATTAATTTTATACGGTTTTCTAAACTTGCCGGATAAAATTAAACTTCTTAAAATTAAGTACATGAATCAGTTTTTCGGCACTTTTTGTGAATTCCGGCCACTGATTTCACCTGCAGATCATTCGGAATACCTTGCCGCTCTCAAAATAGCTTAAATAGCGATAAAGAATCTTCTAAATATACGAATAGAAGGATCAACGAGAAATATTTGTTTTACGTCGTTTACCGTCGAAGACCAGTAAAAGAAAGAAGACGGCGAGGAGGCCCCATCGAAACAAAAGACTCTTAGCTGGTATGATGATGTCTCTGGCATGAGTATCATCTTCAAAGTTAATCCAAACATTTATCTAAGAGGACAATCTAATTGTGTCAATCTTAATCACTACTTTCAACTGGACCGTGTGGTGGATGCATGAAATAATGCAGTGCCAGTGATATTAACGATTAACGTGTAACATCAAAACATACCTAGCTCTGTGTGTGTCAAAACTGTAATGACTCTTACCAGGCGCGCAGTGCAGGCTGCACTGCCTGCTTCTTCTTATCCTTTTGACCTGAAGGACTTAAAATTACTACAAAAGTAATGTACCTATCTATGGAATGGAACTACAGAAGTACACTGAAGGAAGGCCTCCACAGCAAGGTAAATGTTATCAGGTATAAATAACATGGCAGCAACCAAACAGTTTATTGCCCAAGTCAAATTACTAACACACTTGATCCCGCTCTGGGTAGATACCTTACTTGTTGGTTTATTCCTTTAGATTATTTCAAAATACTTTATGATGTGAACCAAACAAAATCACCAGTTAGCAGTAACAAAAGGTGGGCTAAAAAACTTCTTTTACAAGCTCTTTACTGCTTTATCTCAGTTTCCACGAATATCATGGCATGCTAAATGTACTGGGAATGTGACGGAACCCACATTTTTTGTTTACATCCTTCTGATCTATTTCTGTCCAACCCGTTAGGAAATGTAAGCATGAATTGATGTATGTATGTATTCTAATTAATCCTTTTTTATTTCAGGTGATAAATCTTTGACTTTGACATTTGCAAGTAGTCCTAATAGCCACTGCATCCTGAATTGTAATTATGAGCCACCAATAACAAAAAAGACGTCTGTGACATGGATCCCTAATGTTCTCTCAGGTATGTAAGTACATTAAATATGAATGCAAATCTGTCTACCTATGAGTAACAGCCTCCTTGGTCTAATGGTTCTCTAACCATAGCTCACAATCTGGAGATCCGGGTCTGATACCTGATGGGGACATAGTCAAAATCACTTTGAGGCTTTCAAGGTCCTTTGTATGGATAGGAAATTGCAGGAAGTCAGATGATTCTGTGCTTCAGAAGGCACGTCAAGCAGTTATTCCCGGGCTATTTAGCCCAAACACCGTCACTAATCTGCAGTCGAGCAGCATATAGTATGCTTCATACCCCCTCCAATTGATTTAAGGGATGCCTATGCCCAGCAGTGGCACATAATAAATAGGCTATTTATGTTTGTTTCTTATTAGAATAATTATCTAAGCATTATACTTGTTTTAGATGGTGACGAATAAAGAAAGAAGAACCCAGGAGTATAAAAAAATACTTACATACATACCTACCATTGTGGTGCTGTACATACATACATAGTCACACCACCATAACAGGATGGACTGAGCCGAGCACTACCAAGAAGACCAACTGCAGCCTCTTGTGATGGACATAATGACCAGAGTGGTGACAGATAAGCAACCCATCACAAATATAAATATTTCTTTTTTCTGTGCAAGTTTTGATGTTATAAATTTATTTAGTATTTTAATACAATCAAAAAGTATTTGTAACAAGTATGTTTTATTACTAGTTTAGTAGGGAACAGAAATAAAATAAATAAACAAATTTATTTTGTCTTTCTTCTACATCTGTGAGGTTTATTTGGGAACATTCACCAGTTTTTTCAGTTAAGGCCCTTGTTATCCTCCCATTGTTATGTAATCTGCTCGTTGTCACTCACAACTCCCAAATCTGAAGAGAAAACAAATATTATAAATGCTGTATACACTTCCATCTCTCTAAAGTTTAATAAATCAAGACAACATGCAGTCAGTTTTTAAGATAGATACCAGTCCGTTTCCTACATACATACATAAACAGCCTATATACATCCCACTGCTGGGCACAGGCCTCCCCTCAATCAACCAGAGGGGGTATGAAGCATACTCCACCATGCTGCTCCAAAAAAGAAAAACACCTCCACCAACCCACATTGGAGTCCGTTACCTAGCCCATTATAATACTGAAGAAGATCCCTTCCTTAGTTACTATTCTTCTTCTATCATGTGAGTTATGAGATGAATTACCAACCTCATCAACCCTAGTGTCTGGGTTATTATTGAGCCGCCAAGGGCCCCTGACATGACTCATGTAACAACTACATACTTACACTAGTAAGTAGTAACCAAGACCAACAGCTTAACATGCCTTCTGAAGCACTGATCATCTTACATTTGGACAATCAGGTGTTCAGCCTGTAATGTCCTAGCAAAACAAGGAATACAAAGTGATTTCTGTGATTTTTCTCCACCAGGATTCGAACCCGGGACCTCTGGATTGTGAGCACAACATTCAACTACAGGACCACGCAGGCCGTTATGTGTTTAGTTACTATGACTGGCATGATAAACGGTTTCATACATAAGAGGCAAATTCACAAAGAGAGAGTCTTGACTCCCTTACTAATTACTTAAGTACCTATATAGTCATTTTATTAGATAAATAAGCTACGTCAAGGGCCTTTAGTCCGAGACACCCAAATAGTCACAGCAGCAGGTTGATGAAGTTGGTCATTGATCTTACAAACCACATTAGAGAAAAAAACAGGATTAGTCGTTCCTCATATCTGGCCGTCCTAGGCCTGAGCCTAATCAGCCATAAAGGAAATCCACTTAAAACGAGCAACACTCACTTAAAAAATATATTTTTAACTAGGAATATGCTTACATGTTGCCATTGCTCCAAGATGCATCAAAATTCTTCCATACTATTGTTTTATAAACATTAAAAGAGTTCATCCTCTTATTGATTTTCTTTATAATTATGTCATCCCACTTAAGGTTTCTGTCAAGTATTGCCTGAAAATTAGTAAAAAATCTGATTAATACAAGTAACTCAGATTAATATGATGTCTACAAGTTCTTCTATGACATATTTTTTCGATCACTCACCTCTTCATCACTAAATTTGTAATGCAACTGCTCAGGAGGAAATCTAATACAATCACTCCTGTCTTCAAAACTTCGTGCTCACCTCATGGTGGACTTTCTCTACTTGGTAATTTAAGGCTATTTACGTGTACGAATGAGTCCATATTAAAAGAGCTCAAGATCACGACGCGGCTCTCCTCAATATGCCGGAGTCGTGCCCTAAGCTTCTTCGGACATATTATGCGGTCTCCGAAGCACAGTCTGGAGAAGCAGATCATCGTTGGGCAAATGGATGGCAAACGTGCGCGAGGAAGGGCGCCTACGAGGTGGTCTGACATCGTGAAGAAGACGGTGGGCGGCAGCATACAGAGGGCGGTGCACGCAGCATATAGCCGTACCAAGTGGAAAACCATAACCTGTGGTCGCGATCCTCAGCAGTGTGGGAACGACGAAGAAGAAGAAGATAGGAGTCTTGTTGGTTGAGGACTTTTAATGTGCATTCACAACGAGTTCCGTCGTTCTGATACAACACAACTTCCACTTTTACTAGTTCCGCCTTGGTCTTCCTCTTCATCGACGTCCTTTTATTTAGTCATTTTTGTGTTTTATTAAGTATTTTTGATTTGAAAACCTAACGATACCTAATCTCAACACGTTTTTTTTAAGTATGATCCACGCCGTGAAATCTGCGTAGAACGAATGTTGTCGATAGGCGCCATATTTTTTAACGATGTATGACAAATTGTGCTGGCCTGTGATTGGTTAGCGGTGACAGCCATCTTTATCGGCCATCTTTACCGGTGTACTGTCAAAGATGGCCGACACAGATGACAAACTGTGTGATCGAGTGAAGTGTATTTGTGCTTATCTTCTCCACTTTATCTTGTAATACAAAGCCCAGTGAATCTTTTCGCATGTATTTTCTTTCGAAAATGTATCGCGAGTGCTGTGTTCGCAAAAATTCGTGACCAGGCGCTGTTTTCATTGCATCATTTTCCATGCACCGAGAAAAGACTCAATAAGTGGCGGAAGTGTCTCGAAAACGAAATTAATTTAAAAGATACACCAAGAAGTGAACTTTTGAATCTCTTTGTGTGTAAATCGCATATTAAAAGGCATGGATAAATCTAAAGAAGTGTGTGCCTCCGATGTAATCACCATTTCCTGCATCACGTAAAAAATATTGTATAAAATTTAAAAATAAATAATTTAATGAATAATCTCTCACATGTTTTTAACCCTACGAACCAAGCCCTAACTTAAAAAAAGAGGTCATTAGGTCTTGTTTCTGGGTTCGGTATTATTTTCTACAGATTTTACGTTTATCTGGGACTTTGAAATAAGTACTTACTTGTTTCAAAGTCGAATTAAAATCTGTAGAATAATACCGATCCCAGTTACAAGACCTTTTCTTTTGAACGTCCCACTCCTGTACATTTGGCCGCATGACGCGTAGTCCTTTGCCAAGTAAAATTCGATTATTAAAAAAAAATCAACTGTCATGTATCATTAAAACCAATCAAACAAAACGTTAGTACTAGAGATGTTCGTCTGATACGTAGTATCTCTTACTAGTCTGTGGTATGATCTTGACGCTGTGTTTTTTATGGTTTAGAATAATGCCAGATGTATGTTTTAAAATTCATAGAAAAATGTTTTATTGCATTTATTTATTGTATTTGCTGCCAAAACACACATAAATTATGATTTTGCATTTTTTATGTGTGTTTTGCATGCAAATTATAAGAAAAACATGTATTTTTTTTGTTCGAATGACGATTTCATTCATTCACTTCCATTCATTCTTCTTTACCAATTCTTTACAAAAAAAAACGGCACCAGCTGGTTGACCATAGACCTCGTAGCGTTCTATTAAATTTAAGCGTGTCAAAAATCCTGTTAAAATATTTTAAATTTAGACGACCAGAAAGCCAGAATTGCACTTTTTGCTAAACTAAATTAAAATTAGGTTTTCTAAGATAAATTTAGATTTAAGTTGGTGTTTGCAGGAATCGGCACCATTAACAATTTAAATCAAACCAACGAAACTCAGGTGCCTACTAAAAACTCTACAGATAAGCATAACGAAAAAAGAACGAGTAGAAATCTTTTAACTTTGAAAGAAAAGCTAGAAAAATATTCTTCAAAAAGGCTTGTTCTACTTATTCTTTTGTAACAGATACGGTGAAGTTTCACCTGGTAAATGATGAACATTGATTACTTTGCAAGTAATTACCTATTCTTTGAACCCGAGGACATGACGAGAAGTTTTAACTAGAGTAGCTTTTTATGAAAAAATCTTTATTAATTTACATTAGGTATTTAGCTCCATGGATATCGTATGTATTATTAAAATTAAAAAAATAACAATTATGTACTTACAAAATGATAGGAAATTACAATTGACTATCCATTGAAGTGTAAAACATCTATTGATGAGCCTTTAAAAAGGAAAAATAAATCTCTTAAGTAAAAAAAAAACACTAATTTCGTGATAATTCAGTCTAAAAAGATCATTATTGAAAGAAAGAAAAGTTAGTTTTCAAATTTTGGAAAAGTGTAAGGTGGTACACATACATTCATAAGTGAAGGTTGCTCATTTTGTTTATCTGATCCAACCTGCACTTAACTACAAACTACATTTAAACATACATAAATTCACGTCTGTAATCCCTAATGAGGTGGGCAGAGCCATAAGTAATCAAAGACAACTTTCAGCCACTGACTAAAATTACGAATTCTTCAAATCAAACATAATGGAGAAATCCAGCGGCAGGCATTAGTGTTACCTATGTTTAGAAGCAATCAAAAATCCTCTTTTGTCCCGTTCCTATTTCGGCGACAAATAAAGCGATTCAGCCCTGTTCGGTCCAATTCGTCGGGCGATACTTCACGGCAACATCTCACTTTGAAGATAAATTTATAAATGTTCGCGCCGACGCAAGACGACTGGCTTGCGTATACGCATTGTCACAGCTGCGGCTTGTATCAGCTAAATATAATGTCGATAGTTTGAACAGCTTGACGACACTATTTTGGTGGCATGAAACCTGCTTGATAAAAAAAGTCAATGCAGTTTACGTCCTTAGTTTTCTTTTCGTGTGGATTGTTATATTTCATAGCATATTAGTTTATGTTCTTTAAGACGCATTGACGCAAGCGTTTTAATGTGAACACTAATTCATCATCATCACCTCAGGCTTTTACATCTTTATCAAATGATTCAAACAGCGTTTCTATGGCAGCTACTAAACGCTAATTGAACCATATTATATTGAAAGCTTTTTGTTTAGTACCAAATTCAGCCTTTGCGCCGCAGTGGGATAATAGCTATAGAAGTTAAATTACGCAGAACATTATCAAGTCCACAACAAACTACTGGATAATGTTAATAAAATAGTTATAAATTAAAAGCCCAAGAGAACTTTTTAAAAAATAAAAAAAAAACGTAATAATTAGGCTAGTTTCCAACTAGTCAAATCAGTTACTTTTTACTAAACGTCAAACACGAAATTACTATGGAATTTGTACGCAAAAGTGACTGGACGTCATAGAACAACGTGATAAAATCTCGTACTTACTTATTATTCCTTTTTATTGATTAAAATTAATAAATAAATTAAATATAAAAAAGAAAAAGATTTTCGTTCGTTTCAGATCTGTTTTTATTTAGTAATTAGAATTTCAAAATTTATCTTGAACTTAACACACGACCCAATTATGTTTGTTGTCTACTTCGGTTGAATAAAGGGTGCAGACCGGCTACCTAATTCTTACTCGTTTATCGCGTATGAAAATCCTCACAAACCAACTGCGAGCTCTGACTAGATTATTAAATGAGATGACGTGACTTACCCCCGGTGATCTTCCTGGTAACGTCTCGTCAATCGTCCCTATTTAATATAAAGTGCAAGTGCGGCACTGTTCCCCAAACGATGGATCTTACATCGTGTCCTGCGTGCTCGAACACCTGCACGCAGGAGGATCTGATGAGCGCTGCAAATAGCGCCATACTTTTTGCCAAGTTTTGGGCCGATACTATTTGGTTTGCTATCTACACAATAAGAAGAAGAATATGAAGAAGCTTCCGTACAAGAAATTACATTTTCTAGCGGAGCCATCCATAAACATTAGCGTGTAATCAAAATGAACAAGACACGTTGAAGAGATTAGGCTAGTTTCCAACTAGTCAAATCAGTTACTTTATACTAAACTTCAAATCACAAAATTACTATAGAATTTGTATGAAAAAGCACACTGTAACGTCATAGAAACACGTGATAAAATGTCGGATTTATTATTACGTTTTTCTTGATTAAAATTCATAAATAAGTTAAATAGAAAAAATAAAATGTTTTCGTTAGTTTTAGATCTGTCTGTAATCAGAATTTCATAATTTATCTTGAACCTGGTACACTACCCAATTCCTGCTAGGTTTCGGCGTCCCTAATAATAATATAATATTATGCATATCATTAAGTAATAATGTAACGTCAGCTCTCTCAGTAAAGCGTGAAACTATCGAAACTTCGTAATTTGTGCTTTCAGAGACGACGAAACATAATTTATTAACTTTGAAAAGACGTAACAAATTTATGCAACACTTAAACATATAATATCATGTATTTTTCAGTTAGGTTTTACTCTAGTGTTGAAATCTCCAGCCGCAATGGGATGCGAATCCCTTAGTCCGTTGAAGTTACTATCACATTTGACTATAAACATTTCTCATGAATAAAAAAGCGAGTTGACCGACTCTGTCTGACCGGGACACGATAATGGGATGAACAGGAATTTACAATTCCTACGTCTATTTGCCTTAATGTCGTTTCTATGAAATGCATTGCGCCCCGCTTTGAATTCAACAAAGTTGTCTTCGAGACCGATAATATTATTTGTTTATGCGCATTTAAAGACGTGGTCCAATTCTTTTATGTTGTTTATGATAATGTGTTGTATGACAAATGCTTTAGTGTTTGTTTTGGAAGTTACGATAGTTTTAGTGATTGTAAATGCAATGCGTTTGGATGTCGGTTCAGGGGCCTAGCATTCAATCTGTTTGAAAGATCACTAGGTTTACGGTAAAGGAACACGATACTTGTAAACTTTCTCGTATTGGAGAGTGGTGAAGAGGCGTACCTACGTATATGGTGTCGTAAAACCTGAGTCTAGGTATGTCTACGAAAGTAGGGTAGTCTTTGTATACTCGCATGTGACAAAGATTTTCTAGTAGGATATGTTGTGTATTTATATATTTAGAAATATGATACTGTCATAGACTAAAATATCGAGTGCCCGTGTCTATAGGCGTCCTGTGTGTTTACCTAAATCCCAGTCGAGCGCGACATATTTCACGTCAAAGTTTAATTTAAAAAGTTGACGGCTAAATAAGTAATGGTTGCGTAACGCTTTTAAAAAATTCGACATTATAACGAGTAAAGTGCCGTTCTACGCTCATTAATTACGTAGTCATTTATGCATGTGGAGTCAAACTAAAAACTCGAGCGGCCATCGTCGTTGGTCTTTAATGAATTTTCAACAAAAACTTAATTAAAAATCGTATCTCGCGTGTTCGAAGGAAATGAACTCATTCTTCGGACTTGCTGAGTGACGGACAGACTGACGGGCCCGTCATTATACAGACCGGCCATTTTTAAATGACCTCCGATGTCCCAAGTTCCCACCTTTAAACTTGTTTTTCTCCATCATCTCTCGGGGGTCCATATCGGCTGGCCGTATTGTGTGTTTTCGAAATTTCGTAGTTGACGGAACGGCCCGTAAATGCTTATTACCTAATTATTAATTATTGTCTCATCATACGTTAATTTCGGCGGGCTAATAAACGTTCATCTTGTTCACGAAGACAGGCGTAGCGAGGGTCTCGTTCGAGTTGTCAATCAGTAATGGCTTTTCGCCAGCGATAAACTTTTACTGGGCATGGGACTATGGGTTTATGGCATTATTTGGTTGCAGCACTGTTATTTTACATTAAATTGCAATACAAATTGACTTGTTATCACTTAAGTAAGCGTAGTTATCTATATAGATAAGTTCATATATACAAACTCACGCTAAAATCACGTTTGGCTATGCTTAGGTTCTTTTCGTTTGGATTATTTTACTAACCTAATGTTTACAACGTTATTACACACGAGAGCAGGGTGAGACATGGTATATTTCTTTTATTGTGCCTTAAACCATCCGTGGAACGACATTTAGTACAACAGTCTCTCTCATCTTATTTCAAAACCATTACGAACACTTGGAATGGCGGCCATTACTAGACGAACAACAGAACAGGGATTTGACGCTCAAATCATTCCAAGAATGCTCTTGGAGCATTTTTTAGTTGCAAATAGGTTAAAAAGTGTGGGTATGAAGACGCTGGTAAAACCAACAGAGGGCGGGTAGAGGCACAAATTGGCGGTTCAGTGAGACGAGTCGTGCTCGTGACTGCGCGGGCGCCTCGGGCGGTGCGCAAATAGCGGCGAGTGCGGAGCGGGCGCGGGCGCGGGCGCGGTAGCGGGGATGAGGAACATAAAAGGTATTTAATGTTAATTATGTATAGGTAAGCAGAGTAAAATTACATAAAAGATTAAGTAAGTACGGCTTTGTAGGTACGTAGGTAAAGGTACTAAATCTAGAATTCCTTGTGTACTGCATGGAACATACCGAATTATCTAAATAAGAAACTAATAGGTAGCTAATAAATGGAAAACCACGTGAGTAAGTGTTTTTTTTCATAAATCACTTTCTAATATGATTTTCTTCAACAAAATCACGATTTGTTTCAATTAATTATTTAATTATTGAAACTAGCTTGTCTATTGCGTGGTTTTATTAACAAAAATCACATACGAACCCCAGAAAGGTGTTTAATAATTAAGTCATCATCATCATTACTAATTTAAGAGCCACGCTCTTGTCGGTGTATTTTCCATGCTACTTTTTAGGGAAAAATAGGGCAGTGGTTTCCTTCTTGCTTTCCGCCCTTAAGCATTAAGTACGAAACTGGAAAACTAATATACATAATTATACTTTAGTGATTAACTTGTATTATGTATAGGTAAGTATGTAGTTTATTCTAGGTAAGGCTTAATTGCGTGCAAAAAAGAAAAGTTAATTTTCTACGCTTTATACATTGAACCAGATATAAACATTGAACGACATCTGATCTAATCTAGCCTTCAAGATCCCACTGCTGGCCAAAAGCATCCTTCTTCTTTCCATTTTCCGCGGTCCTGTGCGTACTCCGGCCAGTCCCTCCGGCAAGCCAAATTATCGCGCCATATCTTTAGAGGTCTACCACGACGCCTGTAACTGTCATGAGGTACCAAAAAAAACAAGTTGAACGACATAGTGTGTTTAAAACAGCGGTAATTCGAACGAATGAAAACGTAACTGGTATCCATCTCAACGTTATATGACTCTAATTATGGAGACATCAAATTACACTAGACATCAAACTAACAACCGTGGCTCACGATGACTGCATTTAGTGGTCAGAAACAACTAACTTCAACATGTTTAATGGAATGCCGTCACTATGCCCACCGCCTTACGAGTCCAGTACGATTATTTGCTCAGTAATGGTAGAAATCCATTAAACAAGCTTCTTTTAGTGATTGAACAAGCACAAAGACACTAGAATGCATTTTTGAATTGCATTGGGCAATTTGCAGGCTAGTTTGCGTATCTTGTGAATATTGTTTTAAAGTCGTAATGAGCTGTTTCTGTGGAGCCGTATCGCGGTTTTCTTTGGAAATGTTAAGAGAATAGTGATGTTTTTTTTTTAACTTTTTAAAATAGGTGTTTGGTTTTTAAAACTTTTTAAACAGCCTCCGTGGTCTAGTGGTTAGAGCGTTAGGCTCACGATCTGGAGGTCCGGGTTCGATTCCTGATGGGGACATTGTCGAAATCACTTTGTGAGACTGTCCTTTGTTGGACTTATCAGTATTAAAAGTAAGATGATTCCGTGCTTCGTAGGGCACGTTAAGCCGTTGGTCCCGGCTATTAGCCGTAAATACACCTCCACCAACCCGCAGTGGAGCAGCGTGATGGAGTATGCTCCATACCACCACCGTTTGATTAAGGGGAGGCCTGTGCCTAGTAGTGGGACGTATAAAGGCTGTTTATGTTATGTAAAATAGGTGTTAAAGCCAGACGGGAGAACGTTTGACTCTCTCTGTGAGGTCACGGCTTCAAATCCCACCACAGGCGTAAAGCTATGATTTTTGAAATTGTTTTCGAGTTCATGTAAATGATCAATGAGTGTCATATGCTTAGTGGTGAAGGAAAACATCGTTAGGAAAACTTTGTAAGGTAAATTACCAACCCCACAACCGTGGTGTCAGGGTTAGGTATAACTGAGCCGCCATAGGCCCCTGACATGACTCATGTAACGACTACGTTGGTACTTACATCAGCAAGTACTAACCGGGACCAACGGCTTAACGTGCTTTCCGAAGCTCGGATCTTTTTACTTTTTGGACAATCAGGTGATCAGTCTGTAATGTCCTAACCAAACTAGGGATCACAAAGTGATTTTAGTGATTTGTCCTCGCCGGGATTCGAACCCGGGACCTCCGGATCCTTAGCACAACGCTCAACCACTGGACTACGGAGGCCGTTAGGAAACCTACAATCCCGATAAATGCGTCTGATGTTTCACAAGACACCCGGGATAATAAGCAGCTGATTAAATCCTTTGTCTTGTATTTATACTTTGAACAGAAAAGTAACACAACGGATAATGTACCTACGCATGCATATTTCAAAACATAATTTCTGTAAAGTTTCAACATCCAAGTTTTCTTGTAACGGTTGCCATCGACTTGTGTGTATTTGTCAATACAAATACACACAAGTTTTTATCACAAAGCACAGATTTGATAAGATAACGAGGCTACCGCGGTCCGGCAGAGGTAATAATTTCTGTGCCCTTTCACACTTGTCACTATTTACAAAGCTTTACGATTCTTTACCTACATAGTTATGTTTTGTTATTACGTAAGCGTTTCCTAGTTCCGTATACGGCCTCCGTGGGCCAGTGGTGGAGCGTTGTGCTCACAATACGGAGGCCCCGGGTTCGAATCCCGGTGGGGACAAATCACAAAAATCACTTTCTGATCCCTAGTTTGGTTAGAAAATTACAGGCTGATCACCTAATTGTCCAAAAGTAAGATGATCCGTGGTTCCTACTTACTGGTACGTAGTCGTTACATGAGTTATATCAGGGGCTTTTGGCGGCTCAATAATAACCCTGACACCAGGGTTGATGAGGTTGGTAATCCACCTCAAAACCCACATCATAGAAGAAGAACTTCCGTACAAAAAACTTTCTGTATTAAGAGTTCGCTTACTACGGCATCTAACCACGACTATTTTCTAAAACCTTCTTATAACTTACTATTGAATTCAAATGGAGGAGAAATATTTTTGTTTCTTTTTCTTTAATTTACTTGCTTTCTAGAGTGTGATTTTTCCGTATGTAATCGAATCGGGTTTTAATTTTTAAACTTCTTTTTTATTAAGTCCTTGAATTAAACACACGTCAATTGCACTGTTTTTGCGAGGCGGCGTTTGGGCAAATAACCCAACCATTACATCACTTTTTATCCCATTGTCTACAACGATAGCTGTTTCAAATCCTGAGAGCGATGCGAGCCATATCGATATCAACGTACTTGTTAGTCGACCGTCAGCGCCTCTCATTTGCATACATCGAACATTAATTCTCGTTTGTAAGAACACATTGGCACTTTTATTGTACTGCTCTACGTCCAGACAAAAAAATGATAGTTTTTATAACGAGCTAGACCACAACGCCACGACCTTTGCCAGCCACTATACAAATATTAATTCTTCGTGAGTCAAACACATAATCGCTTTTCATTTCGCATCTGCGCAGCGCAACTTGTTACGTGGGAGGTATTACTATGTCAGCTTACTACGAAACTGTTATTCATCTATAGATGAGAATCCAATCCGTAATTTATCTATAGTGCACGATGCCGCCGACGACCTTTTTAATGTTCTTTACCTATGTAAGGAAAACAGAACATTTATATAAGTAATCGACTAAGAATTTATCTAGCAACGACTGAAGTTGGTTATAAATATTGTCTTTATTGTTTTAGTGCAAATAAGGAGAGACGGAAAAGATATTATAAATCTCGGTTTCTTACGAGATTAATTTTGTATTGGTTTTTTCAAAGGCAACATTTGCTTTGGAAAACTACTTTAAGTTTGTACTTACTTTCTATGTACTTATGTGAAATATCCTACACCTATTGTTAACATATCATGCATAATTGTTTATTATTCTATGAAAAAAATATTTTAGAGATGTAACTTTGAATTGATATTAATTATGAAATTACTCGTTTCTATATATCTTGGAAGTCTTTATATGGTCGGTGATTTCTAACTCGGGGAAGATTTGGTATTACATATATACATATGAAGGCCTCCCTCGCTTCGTTCATTTTTAGTAAGTACGTCATATACAAACATGGTATGTTCTTCTGAGTCGTTAAGACATGGGATACTTCATGTTAAAATACTTCTTACAAATCGGCGTTACAATAACATCCTTCCTAAGATTTTAATGGTACACTTTATGTCTTTTGCCAATGTACTATCTCCGCAAGAGATATATTTATGACGATGGAATTAAAAATGTTATTCGAGTTTATTTGACTTGGAAACATAATGTTCACATGTTCCTGTTGGTCCCTACATAAAAGAGGCGATATAGGTCAGAGCCATCTCCGTTCGCGATTCCGAGCATTTAACAAAATATATTTTACGATACGTCGTTAAAAAGGTTCTTAAATTGATTTACAGCGGTTTTAAAATGATCTCTGTATCGAAATTGAAGCCGCAGGGGCTAAAATTGTAGAGCTTTCAATGAACAGTCATTCATTTGTTAATTTTGTACTCTGCCATAATATTTAGTGGCGCTGTAAACATGGGCTGTAAAACTGGTAAAACGTTCAGACGGTCCTAATGCTGTCTGCTAGGGCAGGCACTGTGAGAAACATTAATTTTGGAAATAAATATGTATTAATTTAGGTATAATAATGACTCTTTTAACGTGACTTACTTATTGCAGATTTGCCGCATGTACGTAATAACGACGGAATGTGTTTCGGATGTGTTTAGATCCTCTGCTGAACTGGGAGTAAAGAAAAAACATAGAATGTGTTCTGCTGCCTCTCCTCCCGTGCATGTCGTAAAAGCCGACCAAGGGAAAGCGTCCTACCAAAAATGATGAATCTATATGGGCGATAGGCTGATCCCCTATCACCATACGGTTCATCATTATCCATCTTAGGACTATGTATCAAAAGTGGCTGCAAATAGTCTTCTGATTATTTGTGGCTCTGCCCACCCCTTCGGGGAACGTGGGCGTAAGTTTATGTATGTAAGTATGTATGTATGTGTTTCGGAGTATTTAGGAGATAATAAAATAATCAATATTGAATAAATATTATATTCCTAATAAGTACACGCGTTTCACTGAGCTTTGTTAGACAAACAGGATAGGTTACAAATAATAGGTTTGTTTTGCGGTGAGTTCTATGCTCATTGCGATTTAAATTGTGGTTCCTGAGTGGCGAGTGAAGTCAGGAATTAATGGTCTACACTTTTGTTTAATTTTGCAATAATTAGCTTAGTTTATTATAGAAATGAAGATATTCACACTGATTTGCGTTAATTATCCATTAATTTGCACTGGAACAATGCGATAAAGCATGTTTTATGGTCTTTCTAGTTCTTGAGGGGATATGTTAGTGCTCAATTAGTGGGTCGTATTAATGTAGATTTTAGTTACCGTTTAAACCTGGGGCTGCGCATTTATAAAATACTTACTTGCACAAATTAAGGGACGAGGCTATGAGGAATTGGTCTTGTAAAGCTCGGAAAATCGCGGGTAGTTAGTTCATCATACGATGGCTTTTCAACTTCTATTTTGTCGTAGGTAGCTACCCAACAGGATCTATGATGTGAAAGTCATTATGTAACTTACTAGCTTGTACATCATCATAGTATGCAAATAAAGGATTTTGAATATATTACCTATACTTTTGACTACGACCTGACTGTCTGTCTTTTGACTGTACCTTTTGGTTTTGAAGCCACGGTAGCTACCAACTATGGTAGAACGCTTGCCTCTCACTTTGAGGTCGTAGGTTCGAATCCAGCAAATGCCTAAACCAATGATTGTCGAATTTGGTTTCGAATTCATGTTTGGATCATTATTGATTATCACATACTCAACGGTGAAACATCGTGAAGAAACCCACATTCCTGAGAAATGCATTTTTGGAGGTATGTAACCTAACCTGTATTGGGCTGGTTTTCCCTTCGCGGGTTGGATGGTCAGACAGGCAGTCGCTTCTGTAAAAAAAAACTGGACCTGTCAAATCTTCAGTTTAGGTAAGCGGGCCCTGTTAAAAACGGGATAATGCTAGGGAGATGATGACTTTTGAATGGTGGTGACCATTGGGAATATCTTGAGTAATTTTTTGCCACCTGGCAACCCTGTTCGCAGTATCTAAAACAAATTTCGGACATGATGTTCTGTTTGGCGTGTTCTTTAAACAAAGGAAAGGATACACTCATAATCGGGTTATTGCCAAATATTTGCAGACGCTTTTGTATACATTTATGAGTTTAATAATCAGTTGGTCTGCAGTAATTAAGTACCTAGCTGTATTTTATTTTATGTTGTAAATATCCGGATTTCGTTTTTATATTACAGAAGTTTGGTAGGTAGTAAGTAGGTAGGCTGATCCCTTATCACCATCCAGCTTACGACATCGTATCAATAGTGGCTGCTTGTCTTTGATTACTTGTGGCTCTGCCCACCCCATTAGGGACTACGGGCGTGAGTTTATGTATGTATGTGTATGTAGGTAGATCAAGTATCATAGCGAAATAGGCGTGATTGTATGTTATGTATACACTTTGTATACATAACATGTACATAACTGCTATGTATACACTTTGGTACCATATCACCTCAGTCTTACTAAATGTCAAAAATGTTAGTGCCACAGGGTTCTAAAGTGGGTACATGGTATTGCTCATGCATGACTGTATCTGTGCATGGAGTGTCTTGAAAGCTTGTCATCTGTGTAATTGTGGGTACTTATTTGTTATATTGCTTTATCCGTTCAGTGTCATCACAGGCGTCGAAGTCTTTCATAATAATATTCCAATTGTGCTCTGATTATTATTTATCGTATTATAAATTTGCTTTCAGGTAACTGTAATTTATGGTCTGTTTTCTGTCGTACGGATTTAGAACCACTTGTGTTTTAGTGTTTGCGTGCAGTATGCTTGCTTCGCTTTCAGTTCAATCCGCTAAATTCACATAAGAAAGAACAGGCACAGATTAAGACGAATGTTAATAGTCCGTTTGAATAAAAAAATAACTCCTTCTTTTTTTGAAGTCCTTTCATAACAAGATACTCCTGACGTGCCGAATGTCATCTCAAAATTAAGCGATACTCGCACGATTTTGTAGCGCTGTTAGGCACCTGCGGATTACATTCAAGTCAATGCGTCCTTGCCGACTGCTTCATTGGCAACAGTTAATGAAGTTCATTGAATTGATTAAGTCACTTCATTGAATCTATCAATATCTTTATCGATCGACAAAAATGATAAGCAAGAGAAAATCTGTCTTGTTCATATTTTTGTGTATGAGTTATTGAGGACAGAAGCCAGACACGACGAATTTATTAAAAACATCATAGACAGGAAGCTACACCAGAGAAGACGTGACTTATAAGGAAGTGAATTGCCCTTTGATAGACAAGAATGGAGAATACTAGGTACACCGACAAGAATTTTGTGAATTTTGTGTAAAATGACACACCACAATTTTGAATGGTTTTTGGTGATAAATATTACAACGTAGATAACATAATAAATACTTAATCAATGCATTACTGGTTATAATTGTGTCATCATGTCGCATGACGTCATAACTCTTCCCAATATTAAGCTTGTGATAACAGCTCGTTCTACATCGATATTGCTTGTCTACCTCGACCCACGAAACAATTAAATTAAAGCGTTTTATGATCATTGTCCGCATACATCGAGCCGAGGTGCGCACGCGTTTATGATCGTATAAATAAGAAGCGATCTGTTTGTGACTCGGTTATGCCGTGCGAATGATGTCTTACAATAGATACGGTGGATTACAGTGCGGGAAATAATAAAATAAAAATGTATTAATAATACATTATCTGTGAAAAAATCTTTTATAATTTTTTTCGTTGTACTTAAACGTAGGGCGTTGGCGGTGCGCGGGAACATGTTAGCCCGGAAATTTGCCCGATGTACACATCAGGTAAAGATAACACTCTTCAAAGCCTACTGTCAAGGCATGTACACTAGTTCTCTGTGGCTCAAGTACACCAAAGCATCGCTTAATACCCTGCGAGTACAGTATAATAATATTTTCAGAATGCTGTTGAATCTTCCTCGACATTGCAGTGCCTCCAGTATGTTCGCGGAATACCAAACAGATGGCTTCTATGCCATTGTTAGAAAAAAAGTCGCGTCTTTGGTAAGAAGGGTACGAGAGAGTAGCAACAGCCTTCTGAAAATAGTTGCAGATGATCCGCATGCACCTGTGTTGAGGGGTCTCAAGGGGGTGATGAACGCGGTGGAGGATCATTCATCGGTTCATCATTCGGTTGTGATTTCGGGCAGGTACATGACTTTTTAAATGAATTTATTAATTTTGATTTTGATTCAATTACTTTATTAATTTGATTGTACTAACATAGTTCTTAAGTCAAATGTTTACTAACACATTATGGATCTGAGTAATCTGAAAATAAATGATTATTATTATATTATTATTATTATTAAAGTAAGCAAAAATCCATTTTTTTTCATACCTACTTCACTATCCTCTATTTTTACTCTAAGTACACTGTTGTTTATTAATGGCGCAATATTTTAAAATTTTACTAAAGTTTGATTGACCCCAAAAACCAAACTCTTTCATGAACTTAATTCGTTCCCTTATCATACATACAAGTACTAATATGTGTGTAGCAGGATAATTATCTCTTCATTTGACGATGATATATTAATTTCTTACTTCCTTCATTTATACTTACTGGTTTAAAACGGCGAAGAAACACATCTTCAGCGCTGTCTTGCATCAAGCGAGATAGCAATCAAATTCCTCTGTATTTTAACGGAAAAAGTAAATATTCCCGTAGAGCCGTTGAGTTGCGATTAACTATGAGATTGCTGCGTGTGAAGTGAACAATGAAAATTATGGGTCTTAGGGTAACAGCGCCATTTATGAAGCTTTCGAAAAATATGATTTTTATGCAATTGTAAGTGAGGCGGCAACGTAAAATGGGCATAAATAGTGAGTTTCTATAAAACTAGAAATACCTAGACGATTGGGAACTCCACTGGCCTCCGTGGAATGTTGTATGATACAGCGTTAGCGATTTTTTAACCAATTACTGTCAAAAATGTGCACAAGCTTTTGGGAGAACATCAGAGTAACATCACGGACTGTGTATTACTTGCTGGCAAAGGAGAGTACAGTCATGAGCAATATAATGTACCCACTTTAGGACTCTGTCGCACTAACATATTTGTCATTTAGTGAGACTTACAGTTCAATTTGTAAAAAAAGCTAATGTGACATGGTACCAAAGTGTATACATATTAATGCTCGTGACCGTACTTAGATACGTTCAAGAGATCCGATATGATTGTATAAGACGAACATAAAGATCTACCTGATATACAATTTAATCTAAAAAAAATATCAAACAACTACACGACGCAATCAAAGTTAGCGTGCGAAATGCAAGGAAAAGATTTCGCCTGTAAACGATTTCGAATTTAGGTGGGGCTTGTTCCTTGTCTCGCGGATGTGTAGGTGTGAATTGTCTTCGATCCTTAGACAATAAACATTAAGAAGAACAGAGCACGGCACAGGCCAACGTTTAGGTACAGTTAGAACAAACTCTCTATATTACAGTCGAGAGCAATTTATTGCCAAGCGACAATATTCCTTTACATTGTCCCCATCTCTTCCAGTTGTAGTAAAATACTCGGTTTTCAGATTGTTTGCGAGATTTTCTTGAATAATTTCTCAAGTTTCGTCGCTCTTCGAAGGATCCTCGTGAATAACAAATAAAAATAGTGATATTCTATGGGGATCTATTAAAAACATAACATAAGCTAACATAAGCTCACGACAATATTCCAATTGGTGTAGTCAGAGGAACATCCATCGCAAGGTGAACTAAGTTCCCACGCCTCACCAAGCTTTCTGTTAGACCAACGTGATAGGTGGTGAGCTGTATCGCTGTCTATAACCGTCGAAACTGGACTTATAATAAACTAATAATAACTCGTTGGTAACAAAAAATGAAAAGCAAGTGATTAGTAAATTAGCTATTATCAATCACATAAAGTTACTACCTAAGGAAAAGTTTGTATAAAAGCTACATTAAGATATGGCAGTGTTATTATTTGTAATAGCAACAATAAAAATCGACCACACAGCTGCCTTCGTTGTCTACATAACTTGTAACTCATTGCAATTTCTACAAGACAGGTGCCATAAAAAGCCATAACTGGCGATACAAAATGGTCTACAGAAATCGATAGAAAGCAGGTAAGTAACTATGTGGAAAATTATCTTTACGTAAACATTGTTGGTGCCATATAGAGGTTTTACGCAAGCGAAGCAACGGGTGGTCCGTAGTAAAATGTGTAAACTGGCAAGCACCGAAATGACTGCTTCTTAATCGTTGAACTAGATGACAGTGTTACCAACCACAGTTGGTAAACTATACATTAAATAATGATTCAACAATGTGTTTATATTACTTGTTTATCCTTTGTTTACGGTTCACTGCATGACCCTTTAATATCTCCCACCATGCAGGGTTGCTAGGAAGAGATCTTTTTTAGAGATAAGCCCACCGTTTGTTACTAATTTTGATTGTTTTTTGTTATTTTTTATGTGTTCAGTAATTAATTTATGAGCCACACTCGTGTAGTATTCTCCATTTGTATTTATCAAAGGCCTATTCTTTCACTTCCTTACAAGACACGATGTTCACCTTCTCTTTAATCTGTTCCATGTACGCTCTTTTTGGTCTTCCCGTTCCTCTCTTTCCTTGTAGCTTCCCTTCTATGAAGTTTTTAAGAAATTCTTCGTGTTTATTATGTGTCTAATCATCTTGCCTCGTTTGTCCTGAATAATTCTCAATATATGCCTCTTTTCCCTTACTCTTACTAGCACTTCCTCATTAGTAACCCTTTCTGTTCAACTTATTCTTTCCATCTTCCTCCAATACCACAAAAAAGGCCTCTAATCTCTCTGTGTCTTTCTGTTTATTGTTTTGCCGCATTACAAAACGGCCCTGTTTTTGAAAACAGCTAGCCGTAATGTAATACAGCGGATTATACAATCCGACTGCGACATAGACATAATTAAATAACAAAACTCGTAACGAATCTACTTTCATCATAAGTCCATAACATAGAAAATTTAAATCTGTAGGCGTAACGTCAAAATACAAAAAGCCGGTTAAATTATAGATATAACAGGCAATAAATAAAACCAAGTTGCAATACAGACGCTAAAAAGCTTAAGTTTACACAAGACGGCCATAGCTCATACAATAATAGTGAATTAATGTAAATTCTATTAGCTACCTGGTTCTAGTTTCAATTTGATTTTGTCTAGAGGCGGTGTGGTTTGAAAATATCTTTACTTTACAAAAAGTTACGTGTAATTTCAATATAAGTACTGAAAACTATAAATTCTTATCAACGCCTTATGAAATAGGTGGAATGGGATTGTTTGATTATTGTATGTGTTGGTATATAATATAACCAGCTATACGTATATGTTTATGTCATGGTTCAACAACCTCGATTATTTTTATTACAGTTTTCACCCTAAAGTTTCCTGGAAGAAATTGCTGTTTATCAATAAGGCCACCTATTGTACTTCTTTTGTTCTATCCACAATCGTTATTTTTCTTGTGTGTTTATGCAATAAAGAGTTTTGTATTGTATAAGAGATGTTAAAAAAACTTAAAATGTTTTAAATGCTTCTTGTGAATCCGTATGTCATGGAACTCAACAAAGTAATTTAGTTTCTAACGCGGTATTTTATTCGTTTCACCGCTAAATATAAAGGTAGCTTGATGCAGATACGTCAGTTTTTCTTCAAACTATACCATTACCGCATTATTTATATTCACGTTTTTGCCATCTTGTTCTGATTTATTATCCTGTTTGTCATTATTAAAAAAACCTTTTAATTTCATTCAGTTAATTAAACTTACCTTAAACTTTAGGCGTTTGCGTTTAAATGACGCATTAGTAAACATTTGAGTGCTTCAAATAAAATTTACTGTCAGGGTATTGACTCCATTTGGTTTACGATCAGGATAAATACACTTGTGTCTTTTAAAAACTTTAAATAGCCTTTAAGTATCGCAGTCAATTAAGGAGAAAGCCCTTAAAGAAAACTTTGGGACGCGTAAATTAACGGTAATCTTATCAAAGAACAAAACATACTTACATCTATAATGATGCACTTAGTATATGTTCACAAGGTAGATCTTGCGCCCGAAAAGTTATGAACACGTTTTTGTTCCTTTCTGGCTTATGTAACTTGCCTTCAGTGCGAAGGAAATGGAGGTAGTTTTTGAACATTTCGAATGCAACTTTCGATGGTTAAGCCGTACGTATGCATGGAAGTTTATGAATATAACACCCATAAAAGCGGTAATGATATTATTAGGCGATTATACAAACAAGAGGCTGGGTTATTAATGAGTGAGGTTTATCTACCAAACAGCAAGAAACTTCGTAATTGCCACTTGTGAAGATAAAAACGGGAATTCGATTGTTATATTTCAAGATTCAGATTTGTATTCACAAAAAAATATATTAAGCGTTAATAAAATGCAAATTGTAGCGCGGATTCCGGTTTGTGTAAGTTTTTGTGTGTAAGAAAGCAAATTGAGTTCGTCGCGCGACGGAATCGGTTTTTGATTTTGACTGCAGCTTTATATGTTCCATGTACGGCGAAGGACGCAGAGAAAAACATAGAATGTAAGATAAGACTGCTCATTGCTAAAGGCAAGTTTCACTAAGAGTTCACGTCAGGTAAGTATTTATAACATAACATGTCAAATACTTTATTGCACACACAGGAAATACAAAACAAAAGAGAAATGATTTGGCTATACTCATAGCCATGCCTAGACTTGTGCAGCTAGTTATGTCATATAAGGTCAGGACTATATCCAAATTCGGGGACAAACCTAGTTACTCAGTACCCACATCTCAGCAAGCTTTCTGTTACACCAACGTGATAGGTGATGAGCCGTATCGCAGTCCAGCTCCAGCCAATTATGTCATCCAAGGTAAATCTATATTTATCTTAAAGTACTCCGTTATATGCGGATTACGGATGTGACTTCAGTGTAGAGCACAATGAAGCGTGCACAATGAATCTTCTTCCTTCAAAAACAATTGTGAGACAAATTGGAAATTGATTATTATGAATCATCTGTTTTGAAAAGTAATCTTTAAACAAGGACTACTAATTCTATATTAAGTACCAAAGGAACGAAGGTCAAAATTTTATGCTTCAAAAAGTCAATGCAATTAAATTAAATCAGACGGACCCCTCTACATTTGGTCTCAGGTAAAAGGCACCTATAATTTTGAATAATGATGCTTGTATCGCTAATACATCACTTCGTTGGACAATAACATGGGACGTGGACAATGTGGGCAAAATTACATGTGGTGCATATTGACCGGCGCAAATAAATATTTTGAACTGACATTTTGGCTTTTTGTCGTTTTGTTGTTAAAAACAAAGGCGATACACCCACGGAGTCGGCTGAAGGGCACCGAAATTATAGCGAGTGATTTCCAAAGGCATTCCCCGACTAATGATTTCGAGAGATATCCTCCCCCTGAATGTAAAACGACTCCGCCCCAAGAATGAATTGAAACACTGGCGGGACTTTTTTATATTTATTTTTAATTGTTGTTTTTCGACGGCCGGTGGCCAGAAATCGGGGCAAAAACTTTTATTTCTCTATTTCTGATATGATTTTATATTAGTAGCTTAGATGAGAAAATATAATTTATTGTTTCGAAGAACCTTCCTTTTTGGTCATGGGAAGGTTCGTTATTGAATGTTTAAATTATGACAACAAGCTGTTTTGGCATTTATAATGTCTAAATAGTGGTTAGTTCACTGATTACATGCCATCATGCGCCCACGTTATCTTCAATAGAAACATTATCCACGAGCTAATGGTATTCAATTAAAATTAATATAACTGTCTCTCATATTTCTTCGCTTCCTACGCTGGTTTTTATTGGTTGTGAATTTCCGATGGTTCCCGTAGCACACAGTAGGTCATTTGGTAAAATATGTCCTACTATCACGCGATGTCTAGGAACTGAAGCGTGCTTAGATAAAATAGTTATTTATTTGAAACATTATAATAGAATTACAGATGCATAGAGAGAATAACACGTGTTTTATCTTAACAAATCGATAATAGATTAATTAGTCCTTAGTAGGTAAGTAGATAAACTATGTATCGGTTGTGTGAGTAAAAACTTTTGGTAAATAGTTAAAATTAACGATACCAGATTGGTCTCAATCTCAATCCAGAGAGCCAATTTTGTCTGAGATAATGTGGTAAAGAATTTCAAATCAAATCAAATCAAATATACTTTATTGCACAGAACTAGAATTTCAACAATCAGACATAACACATGAATACAGTACAATTTGGGCGGCCTTATTGCTCTAGAGCAATTTCTTCCAGGCAACCAACAAAAGGAAACAAACATTTACAACTTGGATGCGGGATGGTGCAACAAAAAATAAATAAATAAATACCTAAAAGTAAACTAAAGTTAATATAATAAATACTCTATACTATACGTACATATATTAATAAATACTCAATAGAATAGAATTTCCACATTTTAGATGTTAACCTCAACAGGACATGTCTAAGCTAACGAACCTATTGCACACTCAGCTAGTTCCGTTCGCAGAACCCACATTAGTTTTACTAGAAAGGCATAAGAATTAACATTAAGAGTTAATAATTCAACAGTAGCGTGCGCGCGCGTCGTGATCGGAGAATCAAGGGCCTTCCGTTATGAAGTCATTTATACTATGATTCACTTCGCTATTTATCACTAGACGCTTTTGCATCTTGCTTTGTTCGCTAACAATGTCTCTGTTAAAGAAATGATTTCGGAGCTTAGGAATCTTTCCTCTTTTAAAAAAGCGCAGAGTAAACCGTTGTTGCTCTAGATTTTACTAAATTAACAACTGTACCACTCACCGAAGATATCGCTATCTGTTAGTTAGGTGATAGTTTAAAAGTTTTAACACAAAAAGAAAAATAATAGTATTAAGTTAAAAATAATCAAAACGTAGGTAGGTTAAATGAAACATCCAAGATTATACAGCATGGGAGAGTATGAACTGTCTACATCATTTCCAGTCAGTCAAAGCTCAAAGGTTGTTTTAAAATTTTGATGACTGAACTGGTCACTAGCTTTACTAATCCCTAGTGAATCTACTTGATGGATTATGCCTCTTATGCCCTTCCATTGATGAAGGAACGCCTGGGTCTGTTCACAGTAGTGACATATATATATAAATGTCTACCAGTTTTAGAACGGGCTTAGGCAATCTCATTAAGATTCTTTCTTGTTTTTATAAAGGCTAAAACGACTAAGACATAGCTTGAAAATTTAATTTCTTCTCTTTTGTAGACCACCCAAATTCTTGTGGATGAAATTGGTATAAACAAACTAACCAAGCTTTTAGATGTGTTTGTTTTAGAAATATTAAATCATCGCCCATCTATATGTCAAGAAGAATGAATTATCCGTTTCTACGAAAAGGCCTTGAGTTGATAGTCTTTGAGATTCTTTTCACACGATGCTACGAGTCGAGTGTTAAAAACAAAAGACTGGTATGCGATAGTTATGCGTGATAAATCCGGACTCTGTTGAATTTCGCGTGGAGTAATGGCCACTTGTAATATTAAGCTTTGTAACAGACGTGATAATCTGCGGATGAGTGTTTAGTAGGATCGCGATAGCTAAATGGCAAACATAATACAGTCGCTTAATCGTACTGAATTAAAACAGATTAGGCTGTGACCGAGGATATACATTTAGGACGGTTTCGAACATCAGTGTACACATGTCTGTAGGTACACTCACTGTATTTAACTTGCAACCAAAAAGAGAACAGGAACCTAACAATTATTCAATATATAAACGAAATAACTTCCTGATTCTCAGATGTAAAACTGATAACATAAAGTGGGGCTTAGATGACAACCCATCATTACTTCACTACTTCTCTTATAATTAAGATCAAATATTGCGATAACGTAAAAGTTGGTGATACAAAGGCATTTAAATGTTTATTAGATGCAAGATGACTATTGTATTGAATCACTTGAAGTATCGAGCGTAATCGATGATTTAATAATTCCACAAAGAGAAAAAAAGGAGTTGTTGAGGCCCTACTGTGTCCGTGGATTTCAGGGCAAAGGTCTCACGTTAGATTATTCAATATTATGCAATGCACGAAATTCACGCCTCGCATTACCGCTTGATAGTATTGCTCAATCAAATCAAGATTGATACGACCTTTCTTGCATTACTGTGAAGTGCGAATGCTATGTGTTAGATAATCATTGCCCAAGAATAAATTAAAAACCCGACTGACCCAATCTTAAACAATGGCTCAGACCGCGGATCGCAATTGGTCAATAATTATTTTGATTCCGCTTGCGATTCGACAATTAATCATTAAATTTCGCCCGCGACCGGTTTTAATCGTATGTAATCGTATGGCCACAGTGTAAATGTGTTGATGTGATTAATGTGCGCCGAATCAAATTTGATTATCTGAAAAAGCTTTATGCAAGCGACCGCCGGAGGTTGTGTGAAAACAACAATTGCAAAAACATTGCATGGGTTCGTTCCGCTGTCGTTAATAAAGTTGTCGAACCCAGGAATTTATTAACATCTCAGCGAAACGTGAATTTCTCAACATCTTAGGGGCTTGTGGTTACATTATTACTATTACCTATCATTGTAGTCGTGGGTAATCTGAAGAGTCTTGCGTATACACAAACAGCCATTCACGTCGAAAGTGAAACGGATTTTGAACAATACGTTCTTTGATGGAGCGATTGAATGCGAGTTCAATATTACCTATTGCGTCAATGCAGTCGACCGCACGTCCACTTCCCTGGAGATGTTTAGAGCACTTAATGAAGCAATTTCTAATATAAATCTTGTTTTAGACAATAATATGGCATTTGTTTGTGTAATTACATGTATAACGGCATCCGTAATCTGGATAGGGCTCGTAGAGTCACCGCGTCATGGGCGTATAATTTGGACGGAAATGTTGAAAAAAGCTAATAATTATATAGGATGGTCAGAAATAATAACGGCTCATTATTATCATTTACGGTGGAGGAAGCGGGGACCGACCGGTCGACTCGGCTAATGAGCATTTAGTTTTAGAATAACATGGATACGTGCGTGAGCATACCATATTATAAAACAGTACTTATTTACAAGACAAGTACTTATTTCTTTTTTTAAATTATCAAGCTTAACCGGTTTATTTTCTTATTAAACGTCTAGGTCCTTACTTTCGTTATGTGTATTCTTAATGTTCGTTTTTTAAAAACTGAATTTATGTTTCGTTATTTTTTCCTGCACACGTATTTACTTTTTGACGAGTTGCTTTGAAGGACACGAACTCCCGCAGAAGCTTATGTTAAAAACCGGTTCGGAAATTGCAAAATAACAATATGTTTCTTTAGAAAAAATCCTTATCTCTCAGTTCATTGCATCCTTCAAGCCAACTTAAGACATAATTGTACAAAATCCGATTCAAACCAACTAGCGACGTAGAAACCTTTCCACTTCAGGGAGCAACAAAGACACCGCGCCCGCAGATTAAAAATAATATAATAGTCGCATCCACAAAACTGTAATCGTATTGCTAACGAGGCCGACTAAACAACTAATAACGAATAATTCACTCACCAAACACCGCGCATTACAAAAAAGAAAAGAAAAAGTCTCCTTTCGGATAGACAAAATAAAACAACATATGTCGTCATATTTTCTCCCTTATTATAATCAGTGTCAGGTATACGCACTGTCAGTCTATTGTGATTTTTTTAAGGAAATACAAATAGATTTAAAATTCGATTGCTACCTGCGCTTGAGTGCGGATTTCGGAATTTGTGTTTTTGGAAAAAAGTTTGATCTTCACCGCAAACATTGTTTTTGTGCGGCTTCAAAGTAAAATGATGTGGACAGGGGTAGTCAAACTTTACTGTTTGAATTTGGTCCAAAATTATTACAATCTATAATTTATTGAATTGATGCAGCTCAAAAAATCTTCAAGGAGGTTTGTAAGGTCAATAAAGAATAATTAAACGTACTTACTTACCATAAAGTCTGGCTCGAGATCCTTAGGTATAAGACGAATAAAGCTACAACTATCTGTTCAGAATACAACTTGACGATAAGCCTTATGGTGACTAGTGATCATCCCAATGCCCTTAAAATATAACGGTCCATCGAAATACATAAAAGACCGAAAAGGAAATACATAATTTTGGTAGAGTATTAAATGTATGTTTTCTAAAGTGTAATATATTGTTGACAATCTTCTTCTTAAAAGCATCAAAACTATTTTTGCTACATAAAATTGTGTATGTTGACAATCTCAGACGACGCTGCGGGGAACCTCGAGCATAATAAAAATTATACCGCAGATCCTCCCTGTATGGTGCAACCAATAACGACCCCGTATTTTTTTATAAGACTTTACATTACTGACCAGCTTCTTAACAAAATTTCACGTAACCAAAGAGAAACAGCAGTGGAGAGTGATCAAATTAGAATTTCTGGTTATAAATCTTCGTGAAGGCGAGCGTTGATGCAAAGGTACGGCCATATGGCGGTCGTTACGAATTTTTTCTTTGTTTTTACGATTGTTCAAAAATTAAAGATCGTTTTTGCATTGTTAACTTTTTCAAGTAATTTATAATGAGGGGATGGATGGCAATGACTTGGAAGATTTTGTGGAACTGTCACTGATTAGATTAATACTGTTTACCAGAACAAAATTATTTGTTTGTATAGTGTCTGAATAAATAAAAGTACATTAACCTTTTTTAGAGGCAAAATCGTGTCAAGAACCCAATCAACCCATTTGATTTAAAAAAAAAAACACCTTCATACGACCTTTAAGTTTAAGAGACATTCTTGTTGTCATCTAACCTACCTATACATACTCAAATCGTCATTTGTTTCGATATTGGATGAATAGCGTTGTACCCAGTGGAGAAGTTCTTTAGCTCATAACAACTGATTGCAATTATCTACTTTGGACAGGGGGTTACGAATCTTTATAAATACTTACATACTATAAATTGGTTTGTTTTGGAGTACCTACCTTGATTCTTTACTTCAATATTATTGTTAGATGAAATGTTGTTGACTTTTCTTACTTAGTCCCAAGTATCGTTGGTCTAAGCTCTAACAGAAAGTTCGGTGAGGTGTGGGTGCATAGTTCATCTTGCGGTAGACGTACTACTATTGGGATATAATCGTAAGCTTACGTTACGTAGTCCCAAATACATAATATTATTAGGTACACGCTGCCGTATCCCAATTGGAGTAGTCAGCGGTACATCCACCGCAAGATGAAGTAAGTACCCACACGTCATCGAGCTTTCTTTTAGACCAGCGTGATAGGTGAGCCAGCCAAGATAAATTAATAACGCATTGGTCGGGTATCGGGGTTTGAATTGGTGACAGGCCCTAACGAAATTAGTAAGAATAATAATTTTCCAGGCGTATGCAAAGGACGAAACGCTTCGTTTTACGAGACCAAATGAGAAGGAATCTTACGAATAATTGTAGTGGGTACAAGTTAATGGAATAAGTATAATTATACGCGAGCCAAAGGAGCCGCGGCCACCCGCTGCTCCTATGGCGATTGTTGCCCGAAAAAGCAATTAAAAATGAACCAGAAAGAAATTGCTTCGAATTCAAAAAGAAAATTCCTTTGATCGTTTTTTTATAAGCTGTAAATTGAAGGCAAATGACACGAGGACAAAAAAATATCTACGAATCAATTTAATTTGATAATCGATTGGGACGAAAGCATGGAAATTGGGCCTTACTACTGAAATTGAAAACGATATGGCAATTATTGAAATGCAATTCCTTTATGGTTTCCAATGGTCATTCAAAAATATAATTATACGAGATGATGCAGCTAGATGAGGTGAATTTAATGTTAAAAGATTTATACTATTAGTTAGAGCGAATAATAAAAAAAAAACATTTATGGAATGTGAACAAATAAAACTTTAAATTACAAAAAAAATGATTTGTATATTTTTTTTAGTTAGTAGCCTGCAGTATTTTTAGATTATATTGATTTATTAATTCACCAATTGAGATTGAAAACCAACTATCAATAAAGTGCCAAGTATCTATTTCAATTATAATCGTATCTACATTATAAATGCGCGATGTATCATGCTTCTTGACGCATACCTTCGTTTTAATTGTTTGGGACTGCCGAGATTGCATCTCCAGGTTTTAATTCCGAATCGCAATCGTCTTCTTTAAATAAGGCATCGGAATTGCCTTCATCTTTTGTGTGAAAGTTTGTTGTAGAATAATAAAATTAAATTATTACAATTTTCTTTACGAATTCACACATTCGGTCTTGTTATTAAGTCGCGTTTCGACATTCCACGACACGATATGCTAGCAAGAGATACGTTTTCAGACGCTACCAAAAATGTTTAATTAATTTTATGAATGGCCAAAAAAGTCTCTAACAATAGGCACTATCGCATTTAAATCTATAATAGTATTATTGATGCTGTATTACATCGTGCAAATTGCAAACAAAACGAAATCAATAAGGGCTAATAACAAGGCGATCGAATTACAATAGCAATTGAACATATAATAGATCACACAGTATATTCATTATGTTATATTGCAAGTGAAATTGAGCTGTCAGCCAGTGTGTGTATTAACAAATGGGGCTCTATGAATATTAATAAACTATACAATTTCGTCTGGCTTGCTATCTGTTAGGTGCATCACACACTATAACTAAAACTAACGTTTTATAGTAGGTACATACGGCGATAGTCAATTAGATAGATAGAGAGATAAAATACTTTATTGAGTACAATTTCTTCTAGGCAACCTTTGGGTACAGGAAAATACACAAATATTAGATACATTTTACAAAAATATATTTATAAAAATATAAATAGCCATAGAATAAAAATATCAACTTTTTAAGACGCTTCGAATGAGATATGTCTGAACATTTTGACTCATCGTTCTTATAGGATATTTTTGGATAGGATATTTTTGAAATACATATTACGTTGCAAAAAGAAAAGAGGATGGTTATGAATATTTAGATTTATCTGCTTAGGAGTTTGTATTTTATTATTGACCTAGTCTACAGCCTTTACTTCAGAAGAGTAGATACATTATGGAGGGAGCTGATAGGTAAGCCCAAGTCCCGCTTTATATTACACTAAATATTATAATAATTTATTATATATATTCATTGACAGACATACGGTAAGACTCCGCACTCAGAGTTAGAGAGCTTAGCGCTCCCAATTTGTCCGGTCAAGTAGTTAATGCCATCTGAAACTCTGCAAGTCACGTTCAAAACAAAGCCGCACGCAAATGGACTTTTTCATTTTGCCGGTTACGGTGTGTGGGCTGCCTTATAAAGTATGCTCTATCATCTTCTGAGCTTTTGCTTTTTGGGTATATTTTAATTTACATTTTTAAATATACGCCTTTAGTAAGCAACTTGTTTTAGTAGGTAATTTATTCATTGTATGATGCATTATTAACCTGTTAGTGATTTTGTGATTGTCTTACTATGACGGGCATAAGCTAGGATTCTAGGTAGCCTGGAAAAGATTGTGCCTTAGCAATAAGGCCGTCTTTTGCACCATTTATTTTCTCTTATTGTTTGTACCTTTTGTCCAATGAAGTATTAAAATTATTATTATTTTACTTCAACTGTATAACGTTATCTTATCATGTAACCGTTAAGTAATCGTTACATGAGCCATGTCAGGAGCCTTTGGCGGCTCAAGAATAACCCTGAAACCAGGGTTGCTGAGGTTGGTAATCCACCTGACAACCCACACGATAGAAGAAGAAGATGTAAGCGCTTTTCAAAAGAAAATCACATTCGGATGTGATTTTTGATAATAAGACTTCGAAATAGACAAGGTATCTTCAATTTACTTAAGTAAAAAACAGTGGTCTCCATTTTTACCCGGAAGGAATTTAACTATACATTGTCTGAGTCATCCCGTGATCATGGCACTTGCAACAGTATTGAAATATCAGGAGTCTCATATCCTTGATTTTAACGCGATAAGAACCCGGTATTGTGTTTTAATTATTTGAAAGAAATTGCGCTTACCTACGTGGTTTTATCTACATATATAAGTCCACGATAACTTTGTCTCACGAATTTTCTTACGAGTTTACGTTTACCCGCCCGCGGTGTGTGTACAAGTCGCTGGGAGGTAATTCCGTGCCTACATCATGTCCCAACGTAACTTCTTGACGAGTCAGTAGCTCATCTGAGAGGAATCTCAGGCCAAAGTAAAATTCAAAATAAGGTCACGTGCTTCGTACATGTAAATCTACTCGCGTCGTGATGTGACTACTAACTACTACTGCGAGTTGCTTGCATGTTAAAACGAGGCTTAAGTTTTGGTAACGTAATCATTCGTTTTTAAGACCTATAGGGAAAACTATGAGGGATTATTCAGGCCATGATTCTGAGTTGATATCAAGTAGAATTTTCCGTCGCAAAAGTATGAAACTGAAATTTCATTTAAAAAAACGCTAAAATCTGATTCCCAGGTACAATTGTGTACCTTACTTTAGTAATAGTAGAGAAATTCAGGTAAAAAATAAAACGATATCTCGATGGATAATTAATTAGAAGCTCACACTGATAAAGGTGGTAAGAGTGAATCAATAAAATTATCTTATCGGCGGGCTTCTAATCGATCTCATATCGACACAACATGGTTCAGGGACAATTAGCGGCATTTTTCATTTAAAAAAATGGTTAAAAGGTGGGGTGGTAAAGGTTGGTAGGTAGGTGGTGGTAGGGAGGTAGGTAGGTGGGTAGTGGTGGTGGGTAGGTGGTGGTAGGTATGGTAAAGGTGATAATACTTCATAAAGTTCGATATTTGTTTCCTTTCAAATACGAATTCAACTTATCATCAACTTCCTAGCGTTACTACCCGTTTTTCACCGAGTAAGCTTAACTAACCTGAGGATTTGACATTACCTGTTTTTATAGAAGCGACTGCCTGTCTGACCTTCCAACCCGCGAAGGGAAAGCCAGCCCAATACAAGTTAGGCCACATACCCCCAAAACGCATTTCTCGGGAATGTGGGTTTCCTCATGATGTTTTTCCTTCACCCACGAATTCAAATTATCGTCTAAAGCAAAATAAATGCTCTTCTTAAACTCGACTTTTACATATTGTATACCAATGTTGTGCATGGTGAAAATCTACACGACTTGCATCCGTCCGATCATGCAGGGGTAGTTTTCGCTCATGCGAGTCCCTCTCAAATCCACCGTCTACAGGTAATACAAAATCGTTTCATGCGGAAAGCCACGGGAGCTCCGTGGTTCCTTCGCAATGAAAATCTGCACATTGACCTAGGTCTGCCAACCATTGCCCAATGGCTGAAATTAGCTTCCAAACGTTTTTTAGATTCTGCTCCGCACCACCCAAATTCCCTGGTAGTTGCGGCTTCCGAATACATCCCGCTTAGGGACGGTACTGAAAAGTATCGGCGTCCGAAGGACGTTATATACGATCCCGACGACCCGATTACTCTAGCCATAGAGGCAGCCAATCAGCTCGCGACACCAAACACTTCAGGACCCCGATACCGACCCCGCTGGCGTGGTCGACGATTTCCCTCATTCAGCGCTTATCGCTATCGACCCACTAGGGTCGATTAATTCTTTCAAATATTTTTCCTCTCAGACGACGCCCTGAGCCGAGGTTCGCGCCCAACTGGGCACCCTCAGGCCTGTTGTCTTAAACGTTGTACCGGGTGAGAGCCTTCAGCGCTCCCCATTTGTCCGGCCAAGTAGTTAATGCCATCTGCGGCAAATCTACAATAAGTCACGTCAAAAAAAAAGTTGAAGAAAAATAACTTCAAACTACGTACTATGCAGGTAGGTACCTCTAAGATCAAGATAACAATTATTTCGCCAAGTCAACGGCTGACTAACATTTCTGACAACACAAATTGATTTCGGTCTCAACGCGGCTTCCGTGCGTGAAAATCTCATTTCGTACTCGGTATTTGTTAGTGAAAGTTTGAGAATATTCCTCTTAGTACAGTGAATAGGTGAAATGCTGTCACGAAAGATATTAGAGTAAAAAATGTATCAAGAGCAGATATTTTTAAATGGAGTAAAAAAATAAGTCCGGTTTGTAAGTGGATTGAATGGTATTCATTACGTGGCTGAATTCTGCGCGAACATTGGCCAATCTCTCCGAAAAGCACACCATCTTCTGATGAACGGGTCTGTAGAACGTGCCACTAAGAAGTCCCGCGGATTTCAATGGAACTAATTGTAATAAGCATTGTATGCGGATACCGCGACACTAGCGCCGTGGCCGCGGAACGTCTTTCCTGGCGCAGATTACCTCTACGTCGACGTATTAAGCAAATGCCTGGTATTACATGTGTTCCTCTAGTTATTAAATAACTTTTTTTTTTATTATAAAATGTGTTGCTGTTGCCGTTTCTTGTCTTTCTTCTCCTCAGCCACAGCACATTGCGAAATGACGTAGATTCAAAAATGTTAGGTTGACTTTTAACAATTATCCATGATAATTACGTTGAATAAATGATTCTGATTTCTGATTAAGGTATGTTTGAGGTATAGTCATAAATAATACTAAGACTTTCTTCACCACCTTTACCTTTATCTGTACGGTCACGAGCACTAATATGTATACCATGTCACATAAACTTTTTTGACAAATTAAACCGTAAGTCTCATTAAATGTCAAATAACGATAGTGCGACAGGGTTCTAAAGTGGGTACCATGATATTACTCATGACTGTACGAGTGAGTGCGCTACTTGGTGCTATTTTTAATACCAAGCAAAAATACGAAGAAAAATACGCAGGTATAATAATGTTAGCTAGTGACAAGACGGGTGACAGGACAGAAAAACCTACTTCGGTTTATGTGACATCGTAATAGATAGGTGACGTTTGTTTGAATCTCGAATAAAAATGATTACTTCTAAGCAACACAGTATGTTTTTGGAGTTGAGTGTACAATGTTGTTCTACCATCTCTGCGGGTAGCCAAGATGTTTAAATTAAATAGAAAGTACAACATGTGGTACTTACACCTGTCCTTCAATGTTTAATTGGCCGTCTTTATTAGCTAATTAACTAAATTGTTAATGTTTGTTCTGAAGATGACTTGTGAGTACAGGTTGGCTATTAATCTATTAATCAAGTTTGAGTTTGCTATTATTTATGTCATTGAAAGTAAGACATTATTTTTGGGTAGTAAGAGGTATTTGTGTTTATACAGAATTAATAATTCAACTGTCTTACAGTCAAGGTTTTTTACTAAATTAGAAAGTTAGGTAGTATTAAACAGGACGACCAGTTATATTTCAATAAGATAGCATTTAACAAGTCTCAATGCGCGGTAAGAATTAGATCTGTCAAAGTACGTAAGCTAGGTTTTGTGCGTTTATTAGCATAGTGATGTATCAGTCGAGATTAGGTCGATTGATTCCTTCTATCTAACAGTACCTAGATGCACTGCTTCTGTTTTCTCGGTAATAATTGCTAATGCTAATTGAGAAGTAGGTACATTAATGTTGTTTTGTTTTGATTTCATGAACATGGAAATTAGTCATTATTTGTATTTGGAAATGCAATGACTGTCGAGGTCATTAAGAAAATAGAAGCTCTGTAAATGAAGTATAAACGAATCCTTGTTACTCCAAGTGTTATTTTTAACTCTACTGCGTTTGCTTTCAAATCAACTATTACATTCCATAAACGTTTCTTTAAGTATTCAAAAATAAGCATTTATAACCAAAGATAGCTCAGAATCGAGAGACGCTATAATTATAACCAATAAAATAGCCCATAAATACAACCATCAAACCTAAACCAATAATGACACACGTTCAATTGTTTTATAAGCTATTCGATTATCTATTGACTGCATATTGAATAATGATAAAAGCGGTTCTATAAAATGATAAATAAAATATGATATAACATGCGTCAATCAATACCCATTTACACTGTTCATTCATTATGCATTGCGCTCGCGTCGCATCGGTAACGGGCCCGTTCATTCACATCCACAGCTGCTTAGTTTACCAAAAGCGTTGAAGCATTGTCGTTAATTCAATGCCGGTTAAAAAGGTCAACACAATCAAAAGGTTCGAGCGATGGTAAACATTCGACATTGAGGCGATTGTGTCGATTTTGACAGCGAATCAATTTGAAATGCACAAGCGGACCACTGTGTAAACACTCGACACTTTTACTTTAAACAATTCAACCAGACTCTAAGCCGTATAAGTAAGATACACAATCGAACGAAAGGAAAGGATAATCGTTTTTGGGGTCAGTAAAAACAATTTTGTTGTTACGAAAGTAACAAATATCGATCGTCCGAGAGATAGCCTTAGCGATGTTATTGAATCGATATAGACACGGCGCTTTGATTACTCGATTCAATCGAACTTGGATCCGCACTCGGCTCTGACCACAGAACATGTTGTGTAGGCCTGTAATGTCCGATACCTATCTTTGTCGGCTGGCCTGTCGAATCCGACGATCATTCGAGTGTAATGAATTACGTATTCATGTCCGGCAATTGATATAACTTGTACACTTGCACATAACCGAGACCTTTATGTACCTGTATACTGTCTAACTGATAGGGAAGCTTAACTTGATACGAGCTCGACGTAAAACTTAAAATAATTCCTCATGAAACTTAAACGGAACATAAAATTGTAAGTAATGATTTTTATCACATTTTCATTAGCAATTTGTTCAAAACAAGATGTTTAGATGGAAACACATTTCATAAATTGAACCGAGTTCTAGGTATACCGTAAGCAGCTTTATGTTACAGATCGTCTCTCCGCGAACCAAGAATCCACTTTATATTCTTCCGGGCTCTGAAATATGTCATGTATATTACCTGCGACAGCTCTTCACAGGCTTATACGTTATAATACTTCTGAGTTTTATATTATCCGCAAAAGAATAGAGGTTTTAAACGATTAGGCGACAAAAATGTTCCAACGTGGCGTTGAATTCATAGGTTCCACATTAAAACGGTGCTTGTTAGCGTGAATGCATTCAAACTGCTATTGCATGTTTTGGACACGTAATGTGACCCATTACGCAATCCGATCACGTGTAGTTCAAATTGACCCACCTCTGAAAGAGTTTAATAGACTGAACAATGTGGCCAAACTCGAACCCCGCTCGAACGATACACGCAAGACGGTCGTATTGTGTGCCTCCAAATTAACAATAACATCGCTCGTTTCGCATTCATTGACGCTCTGTCGAACGCCCGTGAAACAGGTCTTAGAAACTACGCGAGAGTGTAAACGTGTTTAGAGATAGTATCGTTAAAGCTCTGATTTTTAAAGGCGTGTGGATAAAGGCCCACCTGGCTGATTGTTTGGACGTTTTGACAGCTGACCGTGCTCGTTACCACTGTCGCCGTGAAAGGCATCAGTAATCTAAATGCAAGGCTAATTGAATACAAAAGAAGCGATAACCACGGAATGCACTCTATGGACAGTTGTGTAACAAAAATGGGTGAAGGATTGGGCAAACGCGTTTATCACTTGCTCACTTTAAGTTATCATTCATTTGCGAGTCATTCTTTGCCTTTGTTTAGTTAAGCCCACGCTAAGCCTACACTGACTCTATCAGTTTTGTAACAAAGAGCTTTTCTAAGAAAGTCGTTAGACTGGGGGCTACTTTGGTGAGTAGGTTTTAATTTTAATTCACACGTTGTGTCGTTGACAAAGGAGGCGGCGAGATGCCCGGGGCAGCAAGACTCCTGTCTCCTGCAGTTAATGACGTCGTTAAATATGAACCGACGGTGGAGCCGAGCCTTTTTCAAGCGGTATTACCTTCAGGAGAATCCTAGTTCCCCGAGGCTTGCAGTTACTCATCGCATATCGCATCGAGATATTGTTTAGATTTCGCTTTCTAACTTTCCATTTCAATGAAAATGCGAAGCAGTGACTAATAGATAGCTGAAGTAAGTAGTTTTCCACCTACGTCCGTGCATTTTAAATCATGGTAAGAAAACATGTACACATCATAATGTAACATAATATAACATCACGATTATATCCCCGAAGGGTTAGAAGGTAACCATGAAGAAATTAGAATGTAGATTGGTATAACTTTGTTGATTATATGAACATAAGGAGCGGGAAAATAAAACTGCGTCGTTCTTGTTACTCCATTTTGTATCTATTATTTTTTTTTAATGTAAACATAGCGCTTGTCTATGAAATGCTGCCACCACCTAGGTGTCCTACAGCAAGAATCAGGGTCTAAATTCCAGACCTGGAATTGTTATAAATTAGTATGCACCCAATCCTCGCCAGCTATGTTCACGTCGTATGTAGGTAATAGGGGGGAGCCTTTTACCTTTAACAGGACATAAACCTAGAAATTACGTGAATAAAACAAAACATGAATTTGAACACATAGACACGACCTCAGTGGTTGAGAACCCGATTAGGGATCCTAACCTGTGACACTTTAAGACATGTCGTAATTATGTATTGTCGGAATAAAGAAGTGTCGGATTTTCATATTGCCGAAGTTAAATCTTGTCGGATAATAGTTTGTCGGACTTCAGTTTTAAACACCACTACGATGTAGTCACGCACTCTCAGAACAGGGCTATCAAGGTAAATACTATGCTAGGCCGATAAGAAATAGACCTGTAACATACTTCGCACAACCCTACTGGATTTTTAATTTCTCCAAACTTGGCTGAAAAATTTATGGAACCTACCGTTACTTAAAAAGGTTGTAGGATGTATGTCGTATATAGTCAACGTAATTCGTACCTTTTGTCGAAAGAAATAAGAATAAATGGGACTGCAATAAACAGTCCACCAGTTTGACCGAGCTTTTACGACTCCAACATCTTCATACGTTTTGTTTATCTACGCTAGTTTAAAAGTCATAACTAAACTGCAATGAAGTCCAAACTTTCACACGAATGTTCATTAAGTGAGTAAATGTGAAGTGGAGTTCGCTTGTGACCATTCTTGTCACTCAGTGAACATCTGCTACTTCAAAAAAATGACGATTTCTTTCCGAAGCTTTTAGCGTACTTACCGTGTTTTTCACTGAAAGTGTGTCGTCACACTTGACTATTCATGCGAGTACGTACCCAACTAGGACGTGATAAGATATGACTTTGTATTAAACAATGATTCGTTTTTCGGGCTCGGGACTGACAAGGGAATCTTATCGCTTCCTCTGTAGAACATTCACTTTGTATGTAGGAGATTACGCCGATGATTCATTAGGTGTTAGCTGAACTTTGTAAATGAGGTTTGAGGACATAATGAGCTGTTTGTGACAAGGACATTGACTTTTAGCAAGATGTTGTGTGCACGTATCTTTATGTTTACTAAACCACTGAATTTTACTGGACTCAGAATTCATGCTTGGATCTTTTTTATTTTATTTTGACGTGACTTATTGTGGATTTGCCGCAGATGGCAATAACTACTCGGTCGGACAAATGGGGAGCGCTGAAGGCTCTCACCCGGTACAACATTCAACAGGCCTGAGGGTGCCCAGTTGGGCGTGAACAGCACAGAACGGCGCAGGGCGTCGTCTGAGAGAAAAAGTTAGTAGAGTCTGAAGGACAACGATATCTGAAAAAGAAACATGGCCTGTGAAGGTCTCAATAGACCATCATAGTAATATCAAATATTAATAATAAATGCTTTCAGTTTTATTACCTAAAACACATTCCCTTGATTACAGTTGTGATTTCACACGCGATAAAAACTTAATTTTAATACACTGCATCTGTAATTCCATATTGTTTTACGATATCCTTGGTATTCATAGATACTGCAATAAATAAAACCGTTAAATTGTCTTCACGTGAGAAGACTATACGTGTACGATTAACACCAATATACTTTCATAATCGTGCTAACGTCTGCTGTCCCTATTGGGGTAGACATACGGAGACAAAAGACTAAATTGAAACTAATATATTCGTTATTAATTATATATTAAGTGCAGTTTTCACGAATACAGTTGGCTCGACCATTATAGATGTCGATAAGGCTCACTATCTATTACGTTGGTTTAACAGAAAGTTCGGTGAAGGCTCTTGTGAGTACTTAGTTCATCTTGCTATAGATATACCTCCGACTATCTCAATTGGGATGTAGTTGTGAGCTTATGCTATGTGATATGTTGAATTATTACACTGTCTGTTACATTGAAGGTAACTGTCACTTATTTTAAAGAAATTTCGCCCAAATATTGAATAATATGCGAGACAACGGTGTACAAATAACTCACGCTCAAAAATAAAGGGTCTTAGTGAAGTAGTAACGAAACCTAAAAGGCATAATTCTGAATTGATTTCTAGTGGAATCTTCCGTCGCAAAAGTATGGAATTGAAAATAATAAAAAACAAAAAGATTATGAATTTTCCGACTGGAAATTCCATTTGATATCAACCCAGAATGGTCTGATTCATACCCTTCTGTATTCGTTACGGTGTCACTAACAACCATACGTGCGCAATGCAAACAAATGTCAAATAGCAATATTGCTTTCTTAGATGAATTGCTTCGATGTGTCCTTTTATCCCCCCAGATTTGATATGAAAACTTCTTACATGTTGATGAAGTTTTCGAAGATTAGTAAATAACATACAATAAGCTCACGATATATCCCAATTGGGTTAGATGAATATCTATCGCACGATAAACAACTACCCACAGCGCACCACGCTTTCTGTTAGACTAACGTGGTGGTGGTCTATATAGAAACCAACTCTCTTAGTGAAATTAGTGTAAATAAGTAACTATATGAAAGACGAAACGATTAAAACTTATTCGTGCAGATCGTGTCGAAGGACTTGGTGGGAAGAAGAGAGGAATGGCAATTACTCCACCGACAAGAGCGCAGCTCTTAAATAAAGAGAGAGAGACCATTGGATTATATTGAAACTAAATCTTCTAGTTGTAAGAAACGTGTTAAGGAGTGCTAGTCAGGTTAGAGATGAAAACGAAGTTCGCCTTTAATAAAATATTGTTATAATAGACACAAAAACAAAATGACAAGAAGACAAGAGAAATAAAACATATCAATTTCTTATAAATCCATAGTCAACAAAACGTAGGTATTAACTTATTATTTTTACCAGAAACAAATGTCTATTTCACGATATCAGCAGCTAAATCCTACACTTCATAATCCACCAGCCATAACCTTTACACATTTTTTGTTTGTACATCTGAATCATAGTTTTGACTAGCCGTTAGACGTATAAGGTATTGCTATAAATACCTAAGCACATCGTTAACTATACTTAAACATTGTGTGGGAACTGTGAATAGGTACCTAGTCAATTATCCAATTTTCGTCATGTAGTCGGCCGGCTGAAGTTTGACCACAGAATCCTCTACCATTTAAGGTATTGCAAACATATTGGCCGTTGAGAATTATTTTCTAAGAATATAGAATTAAGGATCTGAAATGGACGTGGCATATAGGTCAAGTTCACATAACATATGTATTACCATTATATATTTTTTGTATATAAAGTTACATTTGTACTAAGTAGAACTAGAAAAAAGCAACTTTGGTATCTACTACAATATTCTAAAGGAAAATTCTAAAGGTGGCTGATATAGTACACTTCGGGTTGTGGTGTTATGTTTATATTACTTAGGTACCTATTAATAAGGTACATAATAGTGCGAAGTTTGATTTGATATGATTAAAACACGAAAAATAAAGGTAAAAGTTATTAATATATTTTATCTTTATATACTGTCTATTTATAGATTGGTAGATAGATAAAATACTTTATTGAGCACAATGGACACAAGATTCAGAAATAAGGACAACAAAAACAGAAAAGCACATTATAATATTTTATCATCTTTATAAGATTGATACAGGTAAAAACTGACTGCCACATCCCAATTTTCTTTGATCTTTGTATTGTCCGTATGTGTGGCGTCGTCTATCATCGCTTAGCAAAACGTTTGAAAGTTCGCTCCAAGTGTTTTAGATAATGGCCGTCTAAAACACTTGAGCGGATCGCGTCAGTGGAAATTATGATTAATATCTGGCTAGTTAACGGTACTGTACTAGTTAAGGCATTCGGGACGCGGTGCGCGATATCGTAACTTATTGGTTTTAGACCCAAGTCCAGTATACTGCTGAAATTAGTAGCTGTTGCGTTTCTTGCGATTAGAAACTCTGTCATGTATGAACATAAATCTATCTGGGACCCGCCTAGTAGGTATATACATATGTTTATCTCTGTTTGGTGTCATTAAAAAAGGTCATTTTACACTTATACTCTTTCAAATTATGTTTTATGTAGGTCAAGTCCATACATATTACGGACTATGTTTCGACTAAAAGATACAATATTCTGCAGCTGAATTCAAATCATATTCAAAAATATTTTTATGCAGTAGCTAATGTAAGTACATTTTGAATTGTCATTTTTACATAGGTAATAAAAGTCTCATTCGACTAAAACAACTGCAGCGTCTCACAACCTGTATAGCCGGGGAAAAGAAGTTGCAAGAAAAACCTCGGCACAGGGCCCTAGACGTTCTTTAAAAAATATTATAAAACATTGTAAAATACGTAAGTAGGGCTGAAATACGAAACAATAGCGTTTTAATGATTTTTAATTTAGTTAAAACATGACCTAAAATGATAGACTAAACATTATGACTTGCGAAGTGAAACCATTCACCATGTATGTAGTTTTATACAGCTTAGCAGTACGATAAGTGGCGCCAGCGGCTATGGACTGGGACGTCCGTATCTCGGACGCATCATTTGTTTGCCGGACCGGTCCATGTCGCTACTGCTTCAGATTCATAATTTTTCAATGAGCCTTTTTGTATACCACCGTCCGCTGACAACAGCGCTTATGGCCCCACCGATAAGATCACCACAGGGCCATTAGCCAAAGTGATTGACGTTGTTGGTTTGTTGTCAGTAATTTTGTTTGAAATCTAGAGCGGCGAACTCCTTTTTTGTCGGTCCGATATGTGTAAAGAGAGCAATGTTGACATACGCGCCTGATTATTTTACAGTGTTAGCCGTGTTACTTTACGAATGAGTACGAAACGATATTAAGATAAGACATCGGATATCTGTTATGCATGTATTTAGTCAGACATAACAAATTTAACACACTAAAACAATTACTACTTTAAGAACAATAGGTGCGATATCTAAAGAGAGCCAGATTGAGTCACAGTTTGAACTGAAACAAGAAGATTAATCAAAGCACGAAATCAAAATACCAATTACTCTCGCAGCTGAGGTATAAATAGCGAACAATGAGTCAGAGTAATTATCCGACGACACTATTGCGTAACGGAATAGAGTGAACGTTATCTGCCGAATCGTGAAACAATGCGTCCGCCACAACGGTAGCAGTCGTGACCGAAAGCAAATGGTACAAAATGCTAACGTTTTACCTACAAGCCAATTTAGAACAGGATAAAACTGAGAAGCGACTGGACAGGCCAATTTGTTTTCAATGACATCACTGTACAGGCCTATAATAATACACATAACATTCTCTAAGTTTTAAAGCAAGATTTTCATAAAACCAGAACAAACAGTGAGTAATATTTTATTCTCATAACGTAAGAACTTATTGAGAATGAACCGGAGAATTAGTCTTCAATGACATCATTTTAGATGTTAGAATAATGGTTTTCGGAAGTTCAAATAGATAGAGTTATACTTTTTGTAGCTGTTTTATTAACTTTGTATCTTGACATGTTTGACCAGAAGCGCGATAAAAAGTAGCGTGGTCGGCTAAAAGTTTTTTGCTAGATAGACCTTGGAAGGAAAAAGTAAAGGATTACTGTCAATGTGAACACGAACAACCTGAAAGGAACAAAGAAATGACGGTCTACTACTATAGGTACTAAGTAATGAATTGCATTACAATGTTATTTTTTCCGCTTATACCGATGGACATTTAAAAAATATATAATTCTTTACAGTGTTTTTACGATGCAGCCTTAAAGTTGAAGTTGATTACCAGAGGAGAATACTCTTTACTGTACGGACACTTCTGTGCATTTTTAAAAATTCACCCTTTTATGAGTTTTTGCAGCTGCAGAGTGCAGAGCAATGGCTGAAGTTTGGGCTAACTGCAACGAAGTGATAACACGGCGTCGCTAATCCGGCGGACGACCGCGCTCTATAAATCTATTCGATCCTTGCGTTACAGTTGATGGAAGTGACGCTGGTGGAAATATAATAGAAGGCTTGCGTTGTGTCTCTTGGCCTCTTTCGATAGAATATTCTAGTGTTCTATTCTAAGATATTCCATTATTTTCATCTGAAACTATGTTTGATAATAGACGCTTCTAGAGTTCTATGTGATGGATGAAAATCTCTGTTTAATAAGAGTGAAGTGGAATTATCAAAGGAAGGATCTTTTAGATCAGATCAGATAGACTAAATAATCTGCATCTATCTAAATAATCCTTTTTATAGGCAGGTAGTCCCTTTTTCGAACCTTAACTTAGTATTTTAGGGTTGTAAGGTCCATCCAGAGCTGATAACTCCATGTTATCTCGTTATGACCACTCAACAGCAGAGTTGCGTAATCCTCGTCATTGCGTCCAGTGAACGTCATTCACGCACGACTGTGAGCTGATCCGGTGCATCCGATTTCAGAAGTTATTGCTCCAATTGTTATGTTGGTACTCCAGCAGAAGCCGCTGTATCCGGGATTTGAAATATGAAACGCTTTCTTTGATTCGCTTATATTCGCTCAGGTTTCCTGCCTTGATTATCTGGGTTACAGATGGTTGAGTTTCTTGCTTTGGAAGCTGCCGTTAAGCCAGTAGTTCCGGTTGCTGCTGAAATAAGTATATATTATGCTGACCTTATAGGAGCTTTTGGTGGTTCAGTAATAATCTTGACTACAGGGTTTATGAGGTCGCTAATTAACCTTACAACTCACATTGACATGACAGTGGAAGGTAGTTTAGTGGATTTATATATTGAAAACAATCGATAAAGTTGCGAGTTCTAGAAGGAATTCTAAAGTCTATCGGAATATTTAAAAACATTTTTAGCACTTAAAAAGATGTTTATCAGGCATTAAAATAACATATCGCAACGAGATAACATATGAGTGTAATATTTGCAGATTTTTTTAAAGATAATGTTTTACCTATTCCTTTATGGAACATTCCGTGCACCTTACTATCAGCGCGTGTCTAAAACATATTTTGTATGACTTGAAAAAGTAAACCATTTCTTTGAACCGATAATTTGAGAAGCCGGCGACACCCATTTAGGGTACTTATTACATTTTTTACTCAAGAACTGTGTGGCATCGTTATGTTGTTTATTTTGTTCCTCGCGATAGGGACTCTAATTTACCACATGTTGCTCGAGTTCCCCATAAAAAATAATATCCACATGATTTCACGTAATTTGTATCGTGTTATGACGAAAGGTCCGTGTGTTTAAGAGTATTTTTTCCGTGCAGTTATTAACCAGTAACCAACATCTTTTTTGGAAAAAAGTTAACGAGGATTAGAACAAGCTGCCTCGTTATTACATTTTTTCTTTAATAAAATAGGTTAGAAAGGGATAAAGGACTTCCTAATAATAATAGGCCATCGTGTTTACTGGAAACTGGATCGGGCCCTGTAATTATACCCGAAATAATTTATCAGGTTCCTAACTTCTACTGACAGAAATAAAACTTCTGTTACAGTAGAAAACCCTTTATATAGAGGTACCAGGTTCTCTAGAACAATTATTATTAGGAGTCAACGTATCATGGTACAATAGATACCAGATTTATTTTATGACACTATATCATCGTATTTGCCTAAATTTAATTTATATTCAAACGAGAATATTCTCAATAGATACCTCATATCGTTATTATTGGTATCGACATCTATAAACTAGAGAGCACAAATCGATCCTGAATACGAATTGCTTTAAGATAAAGAATATATTTAGACAAATCGATTTTATTAGAATAAAGAGTGAAGTTTATAATACTTTTTCTTTGTAAACGTGACGGCATGGGACCGCGATGACGAAATCTGTGTTGGTTTAACGAATTATTTATCTACTAATGGCTACTGTTTCGTTGATCGAATATTTGATTAAGTATTTATTAATGTTATTTGTTTAAGACAAAGTGTAGGAATGCCATTTCCGCTTGAAGTTATGACGATGTTTGGCTATAAATTAGATCGGCGTGCATATTATCATGTTGACCATCTCGCAAATCGCCCACAGATAACTGCTTTGAATATGTTCGGATGTCAGCGTCCTCCGAAACACGGTAGCCGTGTCCGTTTCATTATAACAAATTAAGATGATAATTAGTCGCAAATACCAACGTTAATAATTAATTTACGTTTCTGAAGAAGAATCTTATTATTTTTAATAAAAAAAGTTAATCATTTCCTTTCAAAAACAAAAGACTTCGTCTATGGCTAATCTTATAAACGTTTAATGGAAGTTTTGATCTAATTTCAAAGTAAATTCTTGTTTTATTTTCTGCTTTATTGTCATTTTATTAGCTTTGTATGTTTTTTCCGGGTCAATGGTGTGGATTAATTTGTAATGACAACATAACTTCGTCAGTGATAATGCTTTGTGTGGAATAATGGACTTGTTGATATCTAAGATATAAATGGCATTTTAAGAGTTTTTATTATTTTGTTTAGAAATATTGCAATAAACGACGACTGTTTAATATATGATATAATATAATTTGATATAATGTTTGTTGTGCACTGTAATTGTAATTTTAAATTTATTTATTTCAATGTAATGTATTTGAACCTATTTTAATAAATATAATATTTCTTTTAAGAGACATTTCAAATATTTTTTCGAGCAGATGTTTTTGGATGTACATTGAGTCCACTGGCAAATTCCTAGAACAATTTTTAGAATTTTATGAGACTTCACATGGATAGCATTTCAAAATGGTAACATCTTTGGTATAATAGGCAGAAGGACTAAACTAGACGACCCGGGTTCGATTCCCGGTCAGGATAATTGAGGAATCAAACTTTTATTTACCTCTGCGCGTGATGATATCTTATGTATATTTCTTCCTTCATTATGCGCATTGTGCGCACTGTGGAAATCTCTGCCGTCTTCTGTATTTCCGAAAGCATATAATCCGGGTGCTTTCAAGGCCAGAGTGAATAGGCACCTTCTGGGCGAGCGAGCTCCATCTTAGGCCTCGTCAATGCCTTCGGGCAAGTCTGGGGCCAAGAGCAAACCCATCAAAGGTAAAAAAAAATCTTTAGTAGTGAAGTCTGTTCACAGGTACCAACGCCAGTAGATGAGGGAAGCCTGTGCCCTGCAGTAGGACGTGTACTGTTTATGTTCTACAGTTTTTGTAAGTACTTCAAAATAAACAAACATGTAATACTTCACTCTTAATGGCGTCATAGTCCTTTTCTGCGACTTTTCTTGAGGGGTTCTAAATTGGCGTTGTCATACATAAACCTACTTGTTTACAACGGCCATTGTGGGGTCAAAGTTAATTTATGCCTTAAAGAAACTTGGTTTCGAGGACAAAGATTAGTGGTTTGTTAACTTCGGCTCGAACCATCGACGATACAACCAAGTAGACCTAATATTTGAGTTTTGCATAGAATTAATTCTGTCAACTAATCTCAGGTGAGGATGATAGAAGTATGACGCTGCGTTCTGATTGGCTCACTCAAGATTCTAACCACGGCGAAAAGTTACGGAAGTGGTTATGATTAGTCAAACGTTTTCGGGCTGCATCTTATATCTGACCTATTAGTCAGATATATTGACAGGACCCGTAAATCTCTTATTAGTCTAGAGGATATACCGTCGATGGCTCGAACCAAATTTATTTCTGAACAATGTCACTGTCACAAGTTGGAAAGAGTACAAGTCTTACAGTGACGTATGCGCACGTAAAATACTTAAGCGGTTACCTGTAAGTTTGGTTTTAAAAGGATCGTAAATTGAATGTGTCATGCATGCACAAGAGATTTCGATTATTGCGTTTCTATTTCAAGACACATTTGCTTTGCAAAGAAAAAAAATGAAAAGAAAAAATAAAAAGAATTTAGTGTTGAACACCTTTGTCGTAGAATTATTCGTACTGCATTCACTCATTTTGTATTTATTTATTTACTCTATAAGACGTGAGTTTGAATGATTCTTGGGGTTATTTGTGTAACTGTGAGTATAGACAGAATAAATATAATAATACTACATACCTATAAGTAACAAAACGGTAATTCCCTTACCACATGAGATTTTTATCTAGTATACGAGGTGTGCTATGGACATTATGGCAGTAGCTGGAGGTAGAAATGTAGACTTTCACTTATTCAACTAGACATAGTCCAATTGTTTTAGATTGTTGCTTGCTTAAAAATCCTAGTATCCTTGCTTAAAAATGTGACAGACGTATTGGAGAATTCCAAGTTTTATAAGGTTCTAGATACTTCCGATATTATGTTCCATTTTATCAACAACATAAACCTTTCGAGCCTAACGCGTGGTCTGATAAAAATGTACATTGATAAATTTATTAACGTTACTAAATCTTTAAAACTACGCAACGGATTTTGATGCGGTTTTCTTTTAATAGATAGAGTGATTCAAGAGGAAGGTTTATATGTATAATAACATTCATTAAATAGTGGAGAAATACTGTTATTTTTGAGGTTTTTAATGTGATGTCGTAAATAATTTCATTTTTTCCTCAGCATTGCACCCGAGCGAAGCCGGGACGGATCGCTAGTCAACTATAAATGTAAACTGAGAATTATTATAATGTTGAATAGCTAATTTAGATATCACAAAAAACCAATTATGTTGACCGTTGTCAATCTCGTCACGTCGTCATCTCAATCTCGAAAATATTAAATGAATGTAACGCAGCATTTTGTTGTTTATTGTTGAATAGTCATTATATGTAAATTGTCTGCTCGTGATGATGGGTAGGCTGATAGTGACGAGCATGTTTCGCAAGCTCACGGAATGATAATTGTTTTGAAAGCCAGCCACTAGCCGTGTGGGTGCGCGGGCGCACCTGCCCGCATAATGTCTTTCTCAGATCACTTCTACTGATACAACTAGATTTAATATTTCATAAACGTGATATTTGAAAGGCACGCTCTCATGAATTCTTACTTTTATAGCGCCCTTATAGGTTCTGCGTTGTCATGTAGTTTGTTTCATAAGATTTTTAGCTTGAGATGAATACTTTGTTGGTTTATGAAAGCCATTATTGTTTACGAATGCTTTTGTACTAACACAGTCGACTCGACCATCATAGCGATAAGGCTCACCACCTATCACGTTAGTCTAACAGATAATTCAGTGAGGTAGGAGTACTTAGATCATCTTACGATTCCTGTACCTTTGCTGACTATCCCAATTGGAAATATAGTCATGATCTTCGTTTTAGCGTAGTTCAGTGAACTTTATTTACTTCTTCTATCGTTTGGGTTGTGAGGTGAATAACCAACCTCATCAGCCCTGGTGTCAGTTATTATTGAGCCACCAAAGGCTCCTGACGTGGCTCATGTAACGCCTACTTACTTACATCAGTAAATGTAACCGGGACCAACGGCTTAACGTGTCTTCCGAAGCTCGGATCATATTACTTTTGGATAATCAGGTGATCAGCCTGTAATGTCCTAACCAAACTAGGGATCACAGAATGCTTTTTGTGATATGTCCCCACCGGGATTCGAACCCGGGACCTCCGGATCGTGAGCCCAATGCTTAACCCATTGACATTCAGATTTTGCCTTTCAACTGTTTTAAGACAGTAGTTAAACAAAAACTTTACAAAAAAGGTTATTATAAAGTTATTATTTAGAAGATATGAATGCATGGGATTAACTGTCTGAGAACTGATACTAGGCGGCTAAATTACTCAATTGTATACCAATATTTTATGTTTATTTTTATTTTTTTAAAGAACGTCTAGGGCCCTGTGCCGAGGTTTTTCTTGCAGCTTCTTTTCCCCAGCTATACAGGTTGTGAGAAGCTGCAGTAGTTTTAGGCGGATGAGACGTTCGTTATGTAAAATTGACGATTCAAAGTGTAACTATGTTACCTATTGAATAAAGATATTTTTGAATTTTGAATTTGAATTTAACCACGCCACGGAGGCCGTTTATTTACTTATTGTTACTCTATATGCTCCCTCCTCTTTACGGAGTAAAATACGACTCGTGCGTTGAAACCTACTACACATTATCGTAAAACATAAATTACCCTAAATTCACCTCAGTAGCAGCATGTATGTTAATTTAAAACTTGGCTGCATTCGGCTGGACATTGGATTTGGCGTGTCCCGATAGTGCCAGGTGCTCGGTTTATTTGGCCCTGTCAGTGGACAATTTGGCTAGGATTCCCGCCCTAAATTATTTTGGCAGAGTTCTGCATTGCGTGGCCGTTCTGCTGTATTTGCTGACTCTAATTAGCTGTTGCAAACTGGTTTTTGTTAGATTAATTTTTAGGTTAGTTTAAGTACAATATGAATTGAAAGATTACGATTTAATTTTTGAATGTTTGAGTAGGGTTATTTCAATACACCCTAGGGACTGCAATAATTATTTGGTATTAGTTGGTCAAGAATTACCTTCTTGGACAATTGCTCACCAGACTGTACTTTGCGAATCTCCCGGTGCTTTATATTGTAAAATAATGAACCCGGTGCTCTCTTGAAAACCACAAAACCACGTAGAAGATCACGGAATTATTTGGCATTTTGGTATTAGTTGTAATACTGTGCATTTTTAACAGATTTCATCTTAACGTTATGTTCTCTGCAGGCTAGGTAGAGCAATCCAGTAAAAATACGTAATTACTTACCGTTAAACTTATATGTAAGTAATCACAAAATCTAGTACAGAAATCGGTTCCGTGACATGAATAAATAATCCATCTGAATTCCAAAGCAACCTAACATCAAAACTCTGAGAAAAATCCTCATTACCCAAACATAAAAAATGTTATGCAAAACGTGACCACTAAGCGTAATTATCTGGACATAATGTGAATAGTCTAGATTGTCATTATTCAGTTGTCTGCTGTTGGCAGGGTTGATAATGTCGCTCTACATGTGCTAATTAAAAGGACATTCCCTGCACAATGATCTGGACTGTCTCTGGAACACGGCATGCAAGCCTTTCTTCCATTGACTGACTACCAATACAGGAACGTTGTAAGCGTAAGCCTTTAAGTCTTTTCAATGTGCATTTTGTTTCGCCGCTACCCTTTACCACTGTATTTGTGTATTTAATTCTGGTACCGATGTTTTAACATAGTATTTAGTTGTTCTTCGATTTCAATGTTCAAAAGCTAGTAAGATACATACCTAACAAAATATGTCATGTGATCATTGTAGTAAGGGAAAATGAATTTAGCTGTCGCTTAATATTTCGTTTTTGTTTTTTGCTGGAGTTCTTCCTAATTTCAAAGTTTAAGACGATGATCGAGATGGAATTGCGAACACTGACAATAATACGTTGTTTTTTCTTTTTTTGTGATATTAGAAAGCAATGCACGGGTCCTTTGGCGATGTTACCGATTTAGTCTAAGTATCGAGGGAGTGCAGAGGTGGCTGGACGATCGCTCCGCGATAATCGCGATCACGAGGACCCTGACATTTCTTTTCTTTTATCGCGGACGGTTGCACCGAGATAAAACTGCAATAAATAATCGCCCGTAGACTCTTGGTACGTGCGTCTCGGCGTACTTTTATTTGCATTACCCACATAATTATGCGTTGCAAGTAGCTTTATTTATTGCGTTCCCCGGACTAGTAATATGAGGATAATCGTTTGTTAATGTTTAATAAGGGTTGTTTAATTTAATTTATTAGTGTGGACACAAGAGTTATGGACTTCCTCTGGGAATGCAAGTAGAGAATAATGGACTGAACGTTCCAGTAATAAAAAAGTAGTTAAAACAACTGGCATTTATCTAGTTTAAAATATTGGTAGTTTTGCCAACTTTCGTCGGGTTTCCAATTTCAATCATGTTATCTTTCATCTCTTTCGTGGAAGTTGGCAAAAAAGTATCATCTACGTATTTTATTGCACATGGCGTGGGATTCGTAGAATTTGTTTATAGGAATATCGATAACAAGGCTGGGACATTATGCGCGACACATCTCCGCGTCTCGCGGCTGTCGCGCCCCGTTCCTGGGAATCTGAGTGTCTTCATTCACGTCACGCGTTTCCTACGGGATGTACCCATTACCGATAGGGACGCGATACACGGGGTTTGCTGCGGCTTCGTCCCAATCGGAGCAGTTTTTAGTTGAACATTTAATCTATGATAGATTATAGAGCCTAGACGTGCGTATTTCGTCCTTTGAAAATAAACTTCATAAAATAATACATACATACCTAAACTCACGCTTATTCCCACCTGGGTAAGCAAAGATTATAGAATTCCATTTTCTTCGATCCTGACACATTTCTCTTGCTTCCGCCACATTCATCAATCGCTTCATACACGCACGCCGGTAGAATAAGAACGTCTCAAATACCTGTTTATGTTATTAAAATATTTGTAATGGCTATGTTTGTTTATCATAATTAATTGCAATGTCTGTGTGCGGTTTCGTAATAAAATTATGGAATATCGTTTAAGCCTTAGTTTTAAACACAAGATAAGTTTACTTTTTAAATTCAAATTCAAATCATTTATTGTGACACACAGGTACAGTGAGTAGATGTTATGAAGATAATAATAAGACTGCTGTGATCTGCCGATAGGCGTACAATTAAATTTGGTGAGACGAGAAGTTACAGTGTTTTATAATATTTATTTGTTACACATGCTTAAAAGTACGAACTGAGTTATGCACCAAACGGGACAAGACCACGAGGCTCCTATAACTGTATTTACGCTTCCAAACATGCATTATTGTATTTTTATGCCGTATTCGTATGCGGGGTAGGTAGTAGCGTCATCTGTTCCTTTCCAAGTTTTAAATTGTGGGGGAAACAGAGTGGTTTTCCGTTTGAGATCGTTAACTTTCGCAAGTTTTGGAACTACCGGATATGATAGTGGAGGATTATTTATTGTTATAATAATAAGTAACTTTACTTAAATTGTGAGCTCATGCGTGTAAAGTAGAATGTCTCGAATCATTAGTGTTTAAATATATATATACGTAGTATAATATATACTACCTCCGTGGTCTAGTGGTTAGAGCGTTAGGCTCACGATCTGGAGGTCCGGGATTCCCGATGGGGACATTGTCGAAATCACTTTGTGAGACTGTCCTTGTTTGGTAAGGACTTTTCAGGCTTGAATCACCTGATTGTCCGAAAAAGTAAGATGATTCCGTGCTTCGGAGGGCACGTTAAGCCGTTGGTCCCGGCTATTAGCCGTAAAAACACCTCCACCAACCCGCAGTGGAGCAGCGTGGTGGAGTATGCTCCATATCCCCTCCGGTTGATTGAGGGGAGGCCTGTGCCCAGCAGTGGGACGTATATAGGCTGGTTATGTATATGTTACCGACCCGCCCCGGCTTCGCTCGGGTGCAATGCTGAGGAAAAAATGAAACTATTTGAAATTAAAAACCTCAAAAATAACAGTATTTCTCCACTATTTGATGGATGCTATTATACATATAAACCTTCATCTTGAATCACTCTATCTATTAAAAAAACCGCATCAAAATCGCGTAGCGTAGTTATAAAGATTTAAGACTTTGTTTTATACTATATTGTAGCTACCTTTGTAGTATATATATAATGTTTTACAAAATAGCTTCAATGCGCGGTACGAGTTAGGTCTGTCAGTGTACAGATGTCAGTGTTGTGACGTTCATTAGCATATTGATGTACCTATCAGTTGAGATTAGGCCCATCGATTCTGTTCTGTTTAACAGTACTTTCTACATTATTTATCAAGGGAGAGGCCCCGCGGGCGCCGCGGATCCGTTGCGTCGTCGTGACGGATTTTCTTTCGTACTGAGTGTCACACCATCGTAACCAGTGATGTGCTAATCCCGGCAATGTTTACACTTTGGAAACGTACCCGACTGTAAAAGGCGGAAACCTTGCGTAAAAAGGTCTTTATTAGCTAACCTTAAGACAAATTGGCCTAGAATACAACAAAGAAAAATCTGAACGAAGTCAAGAGCAAACCCATCTTAATTAAAAAAAAAAGAACAATCTGAAAAAGAAAAGCAGCCAGGGTCCTTTAACCATTTTTTTACAACGGGATGATTCCCGTGAACGGCACATGACTGATCGTAACGCCACCGTGTGACATGTCGTTGTCATTTAAGTATATGTAGAACTATGTAGTGTTACCTTTCAGACGTCGCAACGGACCTACAACGCATCGTAGGGACGTAGCTTGATAAGAATGACAACAGGACATAGATTATGACATTATGACACACGCACGCACACACATACACACACACGTATATATTACTCCATACCTAGAAGTTTTATTTTTGTTAATTTTAAATATTTTTATTATGGTTCATTATTGTGTCTTTTGTTATAGTTATAATTTTTCACAGTGATCTGTATTCTGTCCGTGTGTCCTGTTTGTAAATCCTAACATACGAAATCGTAATCTAGCCCCTGCGATACAAGCTGAGGTTAGTGCAGGGTAATTGGTCATATTATAGCTGTCTGTATTTTTATTAATATAAAATTGTAAGTCTATGTTCAATAAAAGATTATTATATACTAGTGCGGAAGCGACGACAGATATGTCTTTTTCGCTCTTAAAATATACCTACAGTTTAGTATGAAAGAGACGAGATATCCTGCCACTCTAATCCTGCTAATAAAGGGTATTTTATCGCGTGGTTCTTGAAAGTAACTAAATAAAGTATGCATAGAATGTCACTACAAAACCTATTAAGTGAAATGTAAAGGTTGCGCATAGTTCTTAAAACGCATTCCAAAAGTGCTTTCAGGACAGTCTTTTGACGATTTGTGATTATATACCTTTCCCATTAAAGTTTATAAACGTGACCTTATAATGTAATGCTTATGTTAGTTTATGTATAATAAGGGCGCGTTTGTCTCTTTGTTTGTTTAAGGGTATGATAATAGCGTAACGTTGTTTATCGTCCAATTACGTGTGATTCAGTGAATTGGAATATGTTAACGTAGGCAAAGTTTGCTACCGGTACGCATATTCGCAATACTTACTATGTTTTTGTTACCTATAGATAACAGGAACACAATTCACACAATACAAGTATCTTTAACTGATAGGAACGTTCTTCTTAAATATTAGCACGTAATTAGTAGCGGTACTATAGCGCGTAAAATTCGAATCACAAAAAAGTTCTGCAGAAGCTAACTCTTTATTACCAAACACATCGTCTTTGAGGTGCCTTTATCTTTCAAAGTTATGATTAAGCTCTACCTGTTGCCAAAATGTTTGTTATTCATTGTTAGTACTTAGGATACATAGCTAGAAATGAAAACAAATCATGTAATGATGCTTGCGTACGTATGTATATCTCGACATATTGTAGACACCAAATAAGGGACGTATGGCGGCCCGCGTGGTCCAGAGATTGAGTGTTGTGCTCACGATCCGGAGGCTCCGGGTTCGAATCCCGGTGGGGACATATCACAAAAATCACTTTGTGATCCCTAGTTTGGTTAGGACATTACAGGCTGATCACCTGATTGTCCGAAAGTAAGATGATCCGTGCTTCAGAAGGCAAGGTTAAGCCATTGGTCCCGGTTACTACTCACTGATGTAAGTATGTAGTCGTTACATGAGCCATGTCAGGGGCCTTTGGTGGCTCAGTAATAACCCTGACACCAGGGTTGATGAGGTAGGTATTCCACCTCACAACCCACACGATAAGAAGAAGAAGAGACAACCCACAGACTCTTCTGGGTTATGAGCATGAGTACACTTTCAAACCCTATATCTTCCAAAACTACGAGCCAATAATATCAATAGCAGCTAATAACTACAAACTCCTACGGAATAAATCGTAGCATCCAATCAAAATGACACTTAGACTTAAGCCGTGTCTGCATAACAGCCTTTTAGCTTAATTCCTCAGTGGTACACTAATAAGAAGATTGTAATTGGTCGTCAAAGGAGCCGGTGGGATTAGGCCAGGCCGACTATAAGCGACAATTCCAAATAGGTGAGTTTGATTGACGGGCGCGCGCGGTTCGTTAACGTGTGCGATTGGATTCGGGTTTGGTGGTGATTTCCTACGGCTATTGGGTCGATGACCGAGTTTATATTTTATAATGTAAGGTATGTTTCATATTCACAAACATAGGTGGCTCGACCATTATAGATGGCGATACGGTGTAACAGAAAGCTCGGTGAGGTGTGGGTACTTAGTTCATCTTGCGATGGATGTATGTCTGACTACTCTCATTGGGATATAGTCAGGAGGAGTTATGTTAATGTTGTTATGTATTATATTTAAGGTAAGTACGCAATGGTTGTCTATCACTGTCTAGCGTGTTAATGCTTCCAGTGTCATGGGCACCTTTGCACCGAAAGCGACTAAGGGCGGGCTTCTTGATAAGGGATTATTCGATAATCTGTTTTTCTGTGTCGACTACAGGGACAGTGTTTTGACTGATAATGACAATGTTTACTATACCAATTTGAACATTAATTCTAGGTATGTGAGCAGCCAAACCGGCCTCGTTAACCTTAAAGTTAAGCCGCTTACATTCTTTATAAAATTTAGGAGAAGTTTTGTGCGAGGCGACGCGAAGTATGCACCAGAGTTGTAACTTCGGTTGGCCTATATTTATGATATGGTATGTATTTAGAACTTTTCGTCTGCGTTTATCGCGTATCGACTCTGGTCGCTTTTTTCCATTTTTTTTTCAAACCATTGATATGAACCGACAACAGCGGGAATCTACGTTCGGGGACTTGCTGTTATCACCATACTTAAATCGGATCAGGAATTAGCCTTACATTGTTTTTATCATTTTAGACAACGTCATAGAATAAGGAATAATACTACATATAAAACGGCAACTATTCGCTCCCCCCTCCAGCGGCTGAGCTAGGCTACGATATAATCGTTATAGTTTCGATGGCATGTCATAATAACAGTTTTAATTTGCTATCGTAGTGTATTTTGTTCAGGATACGCCGAACGCAATGGGGGTATTGGTCCACCAAGTGGATATCTAATCTAGCCTACAAGAATCTACTGTTGGGCAAAGGCCTCCCTTTCCTCTTGACATTTTTGGTGGTCCTGTCCGGCTAGTCCCTCCGGCAAGCGTCCAACTAGTCAAGCCATCTCTTTCGAAGTCTACCACGACACCTAAACTCGTCATGCGACAGCTGAGTCCGTGGACATAGATTAATAATATTAGGTATTATTAACCAGGCGAGCTGAAGTTGCCCTTACGAATGCGCCCGCGCCGCCATGCCGACCAGTAGGAATTCAAGATACTATCGTTCTACCGGGAGCTTAGAGTTTTATGTGAGTTATGGCGCAATAAATAAATATACCGTTGTGACACCTACATACGTCATCAGTCGTGGGACCCTGTAATGGATTCGCTAAACTGTTTATTCGATCTTTTGTTCGATTCTATAGTTCGACACTTTTTTTGGAAATTCTGATGCATTGTGAAGGAAGGCGCTGCTATAAAATTAATGTGAGAATGACGTTACTATCCTTTTCCTACTTAGCATCTTTAAATAAACCAACGCCCGCAATCTTTAATAGGGTAGTTAGATCGAGGAATTTGAAATAAGATGAACTACTGTTGCTTTAGGTACTTATTTGTGTTATAAACTGACAAACAGGGGGGTTAAAATGGCCATATTAAAGCAATTCATCTAAAAAAGCCATAATGCTATTTGACATTGTCGCATATAAAAGTAAGTGCGCAGTGCAAACAAATGTAAAATAGCAATATTGTTTTTTTAGATGAATTGCTTCGATGTGGTCTTTTTATATTCACTAAATATATCGCTTATTAGGTAGCCAAAGTACTGAAATTGTATTGCTACATCTTTTAAGAACGTCTAGGATACTATTATGATACTAATCTAAGGTCTAGGGTCCTGTGCCGAACTTTTTCTTGCAGCTACTTTTCCTCGGCTATACTGGTTGAGAAGCTGCAGTTGCAAAAAAATAAGTACCTATTTATATAAAATTTGAGGAGCTCGGTGGCGCAGCGGTAAACGCTCTCGGTCTGCGATTGTTGAAGTTAAGCAACTTTCGCAAAGGCCGGTCATAGGATGGGTGACCACAAAAAAAAAGTTTTCATCTCGAGCTCCTCCGTTCTTCGGAAAGCACGCTAAGCCTTTGGTCCCGGCTGCTTTAGCAGTCGTTAATAACCATCAATCCGCACTGGGCCCGCGTGATAGTTTAAGGCCCGATCTCCCTATCCATCCATAGGGAAGGCCTGTGCCCCAGTAGTGGGGATGTTAATGGGCTGATAATGATGATTATATAAAATTTACGATATAAAGTGTAACTAGGTATGTTACTTTTTGAGTTTCAGTTCTTAGACGCATCACACACGATATTAATGAGAAAAATCACAATAACTACTTATCTACCTATTTCCCGTGTGATTTTAAAAAAAATGCATGGATTTTATTCATCACATATACGACTGTATCTATCTGAAGTATTTCAAATTAACAAAGTAAACCCTTATTAAACCAAGGCTTATTTATTTAACAAACAATCCGCATAAAATTATAAATGGCACCGAAGTGGACGTGTCCAATTCGCGAGACGTTTGACAACATCATTTCAGAGGAATATTTCAATTTGGTTTTGAATTATAAACTAAAGATTTTATGTGAAGAATAAGCGTGAAACCGGGTAGACAGTCCCACAGTCCTGACCGCTTAAAGTCGACAGATGAGATGTCAGCAGAAAATTGGATTTCGTAAAATAAATATGTCGTTCCTCTTTGAATTAACTGCAGTCTCGTGAAAATAGTATCACTGTATCCTCAAATAAGGCACAGTATCGCATGCAACTTCAAATCGCAAGAAGATTTGACGAAAAGTTAATTTTAAGTGCAATTTTGTGCTTACAAAGAAATTAATTTTTGTCCACTATGAGCATTGTGATGATTTCTTTGCTGTTTTTTTTTCTTAAGGCGTGAGGATTAGTCAATATCTGAGCAATGCAGGTAAAGTCATACCTTGTTATAAATTTGAGTGACACATTTACGTTTTCAATTTGAATTTGTCAAATTTCTGCGCACGAGTTTTAATCCCTTTGTCTGCTTTGTTGGGGTTTAAGCCGTTAGACCTGTGTCTTTGATAACTGGCCTTTATTTGTTAATTGTTCGTAATGCCATGTCTTTAGCTCTTCATTCACTTACACTTCGTCACTTTCACTTTTACTAAACCCTTTTGCAATTTTGGAGCCCAGTTGGAGTCTATTCTACGTCCGCCACATTCGTTTTTGAAACCTCCTTTGAAAGTACCGTTTTATATAGCATGTAATTCAATACCAGACACTAATAAGCGTCGATAAGCTTTAAACCTTTTAACCTGTGAGTGTGGTCCGAATTTCGCACTCGCTTGACGATTGGTCTTCGGAACATTTTAGCGACTACAATCGGCTTTCGTAGCTATCTGCTAAGTGACCGAAAGAATGCCAGTAATAAAACTCAAAGAATACCTCGAGGAAACCCGAAATGTTTTTAATACGAGAATAATGTTCCACGCCCACTGTGCTGTTCAAAAATCAGAGATTGCTTCCTAAAAGGCTAAAATATTGGTTTTTAATACGAGCTCATGATTCGGAAAACGATTTCGGGGATACGGTAGATGGCCACTTTACTTGCAAACCATTATTATCATTATTTTTGAAATAACACATCATTTTTATGCAAAATTCAAAATCTGTTGGTGATTCTGAATTTGCCGTATATCAATAAAATTTTTTAGGGCCCACCCATGCATATAATATAACTTAAGAGTGAAAGAAATTTGAGATTCATGAGAAGTCCTAACAGAATCTACCGCACCAAAATTCATATTTGGCGATTCTTCGAATTCGCGATAAAATGATTAAGTTATTTATTGCCTTCATTAAACCCACTTAGTTCATTAGAACGCTAAAATAAAGCATAAATTAATTTCGGCAGACATACCCGCCTGTTCTTAATCATTTCGGAACACACTCGCAGCATCTTTTTGGCATTATTAAGGTAGTGATTTATCTGACAAGCTTTATGTAACATTCGGGTGAGACCAATAAATGTATCGATTTGGCCGGACCCTTGTTTTAAAAGGTAACGTCAATAAAATAAATACTTACAGTACGGGAACTGACGTCTTAAAAAGAACTTAATATGTTTGGTGCTTTTTAACTTGTTTTTATGTTACATCCAATATTATTTTTGCATTTTTATCGGTTCGATGTTCTATATAAAATACAGATGATGGGCTATTTTGAGTTAATTGCAGCCGGATTCCAATTTACCAGTGGGATGTCTTTTAAATACTCTATACAGGCAGATGGGTAGGAATCGTTAAGAGAGTATAATGAGACTTTTAAATGTATTCAATGACTAAAATTAAAATCGTTTATTAAAATTCGTGTAATTAAGGTTGTATTTATTTGTTTACTGCCGAAATAAATATGGGAAATCTAGCTGGATTTTGAATGTAAAGACTTTAATATAAGTGATGTGGAGACGAGATATCCAATCTTTGAGCATCTTAAGTTATTAAGCACAGTAGCGGTGGAGGGGCGGCAGTAACTTGAGAAGCTTTCGGTTCGATGCGTGTACGCGTTAAGGTATGCGAAATTATGAGTCACCGTTGGCGTGTTAGCGATCCATAAGCGTTGCATTATGTCGTGTTCCTCTCATCTGAGAAAAAGGTAAGAGACCCAAATTTGATATTGCAAGATTTATAATGGAGGTGTTAATTTATGCCTTATTAATGGACTGCTTTGTTTTGTTATTAAGAACTTGTTGTTATTTAAATTAGGAAGACTTTTTCTTCGAGATCTGAAACTTTGTTTCTTCCTGTAGTCTGTTGAGTTCTTGTATCTTTTTGTAGTTCTTGTTGATTGTTGCAATAACTAAGTATACTGTTACTATTGGAGTAGATTTTGCGTTCACTTCAATCAGAGTAAGACATTCTCAGTCTTTATATGTATCTAGTTTCTATTTTATGTACTTGTTTAACAGATCATCTTTTTATTTGACGTGACGTTGTAGATTTGCCACAAATGGCATCAACAATTTGGCCGGAAACTCGGCGAGGTGTGGGTAGTAATTGGGATATAGTCGTGAGCTTATGTTATGGTATTTGACCGGACAAATGGGGAGCATTGATGGCTTTTCCGGGTAAGTAACATATCATTGTTGGATTGATCTTTGAGGTGCAAATTAAATACAAAAACGCTTTATTACACATATGAACACAACATTAAAAACAATTACAAAAGTGACAAGAGAAGCACAATCGGCGGCCTTATTGCTAAATAGCAATTTCTTCCAGGAAGCCTTAGAGTGGAAGAAGTTGCTACATATTGGAGTCTGGGACGGTGCGATAGTGCGAGTCATAGATTTACTGCTATCGTAGATTAACAATCAGCGCTCAAAAAGTGGGGCGCAAAGTTACTGTTAATATAGCGACGTTGACAGTAATTTACCTCAGTGCGCGATTAGGCGCCGAACTGGCAACACTGGGTAGTGTGTGATAAAAACTTGCAAAATAGAAGCTCAAAGCGAAAAAAGAAGTATATATTTCTAATAAGTGATGACATTGTGCATGTTTATCATAGTATAAATATTTTACTTTAAATCCCACCACAATTACTATTTTACTTTAAAATACTTACACAAAACAAGTACTCCCGGTCAATTCGAGTCGCAGTATAACCCGACCGCGTTACGAAGCACCATGCGTTAATATACGTACTAAGACGAAGCATACTTTCTTAATTTGACACGATTTTATTGAATGTACCTATATACCGCTGTGTACGAATGTATAGCTAAACAAGCGCCAAGTTTTCGCCGCATTTTTATATCAAGCGTAGCTGTATCTACGGTATTGGTAAATCAATAGTGCTAGTCCAAACTCATAACGGCGATAAAATCCACAAACCTTCATGAAAAGCCAACAGCCCATCGGTCAGCATGTGAATAGCGTGCAATGCATCAAACATGGGTTATAGGACGGAACTCTGCGGCGGAGGAAGGAAGAGGAAACGTGACCACAGCGCGTTCTAACAGATACTATTCCACACAAACGCACAGCGACAGACTAAGTACCTCTACCCGAAGCATTAATTTAAATCCGCACTAATACAGGACTGGAATGCACTTCCGTTATAGGCAACTTATAACTTGAGCTCCTTTAAGACAAGCTGAATAGGCAGCTTCTGGGTAAGCTCTTTACACCGTAGATACTTTCTTAACCTATAAAGAGGCAGAATGGTGTCAAGAACAAACACATTTGATATATATAAAATATATATATAATATATATTAGACAAAGGTACTTAAAATCATGCTTGTTTCCAATTGGGTTTGACAGAAACCACGAAATTCCACACATCTTGACACACTACTTTCGCTTGTTCCACTCTCATCAGGTTTAGAGTACACTTGGTCTCTTGACCTGGCCTTTCTGTAAAACATCCTGGATTTGATCGCTTACATTGATTAGATTTAAGTAGATTAAACGTAAAAGCTTAAGAATATACTTTTCATTTAGGGATATTTCTGTCATCATCGTATTTAGTAGCTAGGTACTTCTTTTTATCTAACCTCATCAACTCTGATGTCAGGGTTATTATTGAACCGCCAAAGGCCCCTAACATGGCTCATGTAACGATTATTCACTAATATTAGTAAGTAGTAACCGAGACCAGCGGCTAGCTAGGTACTTAACTATAAACACTCATAAGAAAAAGTTTCTAAAAAAATAAATGCCACTTGCTTCGACACTTTAACTGCCAGTATTTTTGTCTCATTCGAGTTCGACAAACCGTTCCGGACAGTCCACTCATGCGTACGTTACACCGACACCACTTTAAACTCACTTCGTTATGTCAATTTCGAGCAATGTCACCTGTGATGAATCGGAAACATAAAAGTTCTATTCGAAATTTAAATTTGGAACGGTTGGAACAAAATAGGGCGCATTAATCTGGTTTGCTTGTTGCCGTTACTTTCGTTGCCGTTACGTTCCTTTTTTAATTCAATTCTTTTTTTAGCATATTCGTAAAGGCAATATGATATTGGACTTTCGTACAGAAAAAATGGAGAAATAATATAATTATGTATTATGTATTAAAGCATTTTTTTCAGTTGTGCTACACTCTATTTTGTCTGTTTACATTATATTAATCGTAAACTGAAACACAAGATAATTATTTAATTTTCAAAAGACGTTTTAATAATGTTTTGTAGTTGAGTTTGTATTTACCTTCACTATTTCGCATTCAACCATAGTTTATGTATTTTATTGACTGACCACGGACTGTCTTAAATCATTAATTTTAGCAATACCGCAAACGCATTGCCGAATCGTGCTTTTAATCCGACTACAACTTGTAACTCCCGAACGAATACTGTAATTATAACATGTATTGATTGTAATAAATGGCGTTTAGAAACCAAAACAGAATACCATGTAGGTATTGAACAATTGGAGTTTCTAAATATTATGATAGCCGCTGGCTTCTTATTGTAGGCGCCGAGACACGTGGATGATTTAGTAGGCTACATTTATAAAATATATATTTTGTTTTGATTACTTTAACATAAACATAAACAGCCTATAACGTGCCACTGCTGGGCGCAGGCCCTATACTTTGCGTTGAAAAATTCCACTTGATATTAAATCTGAATCAATCCCCTTTTTAAACTGGACTATTAAGTACAATGTGTTTCGTTGCTTTAGAGCAATAAGACCGCCAATTTGTGCTGTACCTTTCTTGTGTATGTTTTAAAATGTCTAATGCAAGAGAAGTGTGTCAGGTTCGAAGCAAATGGAATTCTATAGTCTCTGCTTACCCCGGTGGGAAATAGGCGTGAGTTTATGTGTGTATGTGTATGTAATAAAGGATATTTAATTTGATTTGAAAATATTTGTAACTATTTTAATTATTCTTCTGTTTTTAGCAAAATTTTTACGCAGATAAATGTACTTACACAAACATAACTCATTTCTAAATTCATAATTATGAGTATTCAGTAGTTTTGGCACGCCCTTCGTTTTAATTGGGGGAAGGGCATGTAACATAATATTTTAGATTTTGTAAACTAAGTCAATTATGACCATTTCCTTTCATTATATTGTATATCTATTTTACCTAAACACAAAATATATTTTTTAACTAACAGATTATTGAGAGAATAACAGGAGGGGTACCTAATATGTGCACGTTGAACTGTGGATACCCAGTTCATCTGGCAATTGTCGTACTTATGTTATGTTATGAGTAAACTGTGCACTACTTTACTCGATAAGTGTACGTATTTAAATACCTAAATATAACATAACATAAGCTCATGACTATATCGCAATGGGGTAGTCAGAGCAACATCCATCGGAAGGAGAACTAGGTATCCACTCCTCACCGAGCTTTCTGATAAACCAACGTGATAGGTGAACCGTAATACGTAATAATACAAATGATTAAAAACAATCTAAAATTCACAAAATATTTTCACTTAACCATACAGTTGTTATGGCTGGTCGGCTAACCGATAGTGCAGCTAATAAATTGAGCAACAGTCTGATTGTCCGTAGCCGGCGGAGATTACACAACACACAATTATATGCCACAAACAATACAAGCAAGGTCGGCGAAAGTAACTAGTCATTTCCATTTCATTGCCACCTACTGACCAGTCTGGTACCTACGTATAGTTAGAGCTGTAACATTCTTTAAGTACACAGTTTTATGAAGGCACTATAAGGGCTTGCTTTATGTTAGGACCACGCAGTAGAATGTTCTATTCCGTGGTTAGGACACTGACCATAGGTTAGAAATAAAAAAAAAATAAGAATGTTTCATGTGGGTATTTCAAATCTGGATATTCATGGAAGCTTACAAGTCCAACATGGTAGTTATAGCAGAGGCAACAATTCAGTGACAGTGAAAGTGATAAAAATGTATGGTATTGACTGTCGATTGTAATTAAAACACATAATACCGGGTTCTTACAGCGTTAATCAGGGATATGATTCGCGTTAATCATGGCACTTGCAACAGTGTTGAAATATCGGGAGTCTCATATCCCGTTAAGAACCCGGTATTATGGGTTTTAATTATGACAATAACCGCGTAAACGTCACACAATGTATACTGTCGATTGTCATAATCGATTGCAACTTGGCTAAGGCCCCAGCGATTATATTATGATAAATGATTACCTTGACAATGTTTTTATATTTAGAAGACATTATACAAAAATAAAACCATTTGTCACTACAAATGCATAATAGCTACCTAGTTATATTTTTGTATACTGTCTCCTAAAAATGAAAACAATATCAAGGTAATCATTTATCATAATTATAATCATTTCTATGGAGCACACTCCACTTCGCCGCCGGTTGATGTAGGGGAGGCCTATGCCCAGCAATGGGACGTACTTATATAGGATTTTTCTTCCTAGCATTATGTAGATTTTTCACAGGGTCCGCTTATCTAACCTGAAGATTTGACAGGTCCGGTTTTTTACAGAAACGACTGCCTGTCTAATCTTCAAACCCGCAAAGAGAAACCAGCTCAATACAGGTTAGGTCATATACCTCCGAAAGTGCATTTCTCGGGAATGTGGGTGTCCTTACGATGTTTTCCTTCGCCGCTGAGCACGTGATAATCATTTATGATCCAAACTTGAATTCGAAAACAAATTCGACAATCATTGGTTTAGGCCTGTGATGGACTCGAACCTGCGACCTCAAAGTGAGAGGCAAGCGTTCTACCTACTGGGCTACTAGGGCTACGGTTTATGTTACGTTATGTTAATCATTTGTATCTTCAAAACAAGAGTGAATAGGCACCTTCTAGGATGTCATGCTCAGCCACATCATCAGTTGCCATCACGGTGTGTTTTATTACTAAAGTATTTAATACCACATCACAAAACAAGTATTTAATAAAACATTTTACAGGGTACACATTTTACAAACTATTTAAATAAAACATCTCAACAACAGCAAGCACAATTTTACAAGAATATTACATGTTTGAGTAGAGTAAATCCTCGTAGGACCTCAGGAACATATATCAAAGGATTGAAAATGTTGATAGAATTGAATAGCAAGATGATAAAGATTGATGTGCAGATGGAGTATGGAAAAATGGAAGCTTGTGAAATGTCATCCTTAACGGATGTTCCGTGGAGACCGAACAACATTGTAATTTAAGTCTAGTGTAGTTCAAAATGTGCTGTATATAAAATTTTCTTGGAAATTGCAGGCACTGAGGTACTGAGAACTCGATTTGTGATGCAAGTTTATGTTACGTGTTTTCTGTGTTATTCTTGTCTTCTTGTTCTGCTATCACACGATAGACTACTGGATTGTCAGATGAATTACCAACCTCAGCAAGCATGGTGTCAGGGATATTATTGAGCCGCCAAAGGCCCCTGACATGGCTGACCGGGACCAACGGCTTAACGTGTCATGATCAAAAATCAGGTGATCAGCCTGTAATGTCCTAACCAAACAAGGTACTATAACTAGGGTTATTCTTGTTAGAATGTGTCTTATTTTGTCCTGTTATTTTTTTTTTTTTAGATAGGTATACCAACAGTACACATATAGTAAAGTTATAAAATACAAGTCTTAAATTAGTTTTTGTTTATGTGCTCCAATTACAGGTACACACAACATTCGTAATTACAACAACAAACTTATATATCTAAGTGTATATATAATTAAATATGTATAAAACTTAAACAGAAATTAACTTCTAAATTAAAACAGCCATAAATCTTCTTAGAAAACATAAGAGTTAAAACTATAACATATGGGTTGTCTCCTCAACATTTAAAGGACCTTGTTTATGGCTCTACCGGTGTTGCAGGGAGAAGTCTACAGTTAAGTTTGGTTTCTTTGGTTAATATCATGTTGGCTGGGAAAGTTCCTGTAGGAGCGACTGACATTCTGTATGGTGCCAACCTTTGTGCCTTAAAAAAGAAGGATGGGGGTATACGACCCATAGCTGTAGGTACAAAAGTGAGGCGGTTGGTTTCCAAGATATGTTGTAAATACGTATACCCTTGTTTGAGTGAGCACTTTCAGCCAAGGCAACTGGGTTTCGGAACCAAGGGGGGTTGCGAGGCTGCTGTGCATTCGGTAAGATCTTTCCTGAAGGAGGGTATTGGGCAGGTGTTAATAAAGGTAGATGTCAAGAATGCATTTAATTCTATCGACAGGGGCTACTTTTTGAGGGGGGTCAAGGAGCATATTCCGGCTATTTATGCGTATTTGTGGCAATGTTATAGTGAACCTTCCAAATTGGTCTACAATCATCATCTTTTGTTTTCTTCTACCGGTTGCCAGCAGGGAGATCCTTTGGGTCCAGCAATTTTCGGCTTGGGTATAAATCCAATAGTTTTCGGCCTCAGATCTCCTTTGAATGTGTGGTACCTCGATGATGGCACTATAGGAGGGGATGCGTCTGTGGTGCTTTCGGATCTCGAGGTTTTGATTAAGAAATTTTCCGATATTGGTTTGCATTTAAATTTTGATAAATGCGAGTTGTTTTTGCAGGATTCTTTAATGGGCCAGGCGAGTGTTAGAATTATTTCGGAATTCAATGCACTTGCTCCCGGTATTAAAGTGGTGAGCAAAGATTCCCTTCGGCTGTTGGGTGCTCCCTTATTGGAGGAATCGATCCCAGGTTTCGTGGATGAGCAGCTCGTTAAATTTGCACAGTCCTCTGATCGGCTTTATAAAATTAACGCACATATGGCATTGTTTGTTGTTAGATTTTGTTTGTTTGTGCCCAAGTTCACGTATTTTATGAGATGCTCTTTGTTGTGGTGGTTCCCGGAGCAGCTCGAAAAAATGGATTGTGCAGTTCGGGAGCTGCTCTCGAGAATTTTGAATTGTCAAATGGATGACGGTGCTTGGGACCTGGCTTCTCTCCCGGTGAGGTTTGGTGGCATTGGCGTGAGGAAAATCACGGCTGTTGCTCTTCCTGCATTTTTGTCCTCTGCTTACGCTTCTACCTTGCTATGCGGAAAGATACTTAACCCTTTTTCGGGTTCCGTGCAGGTTTTTGGTGTGGCGGAGGCCACGAGTGCTTGGAGTTCGTTGCGGCCTGGTGATCTGCCTTTGAACCAGTTTTCGCAGATGCAGTGGGATGAACCTTTGTGTAAAAAGGTTCAGCAAAATCTGGTTGCGAGTTGCGCCACTGCGGAGGATCGCTCTCGTCTTTTGGCCCTGTATGAGAGGGAGTCGGGTTTTTGGTTACAGGTGCTTCCTTCGGTGAATGTGGGTACACTTCTTGACGACGTCACGCTGTCCCTTGCTATTGGGCTTCGCTTGGGGGTGCAAATAAATCAGCCACATCTGTGTCGATGCGGAGCCTTGGTCAATGATTTGGGGCGCCATGGTTTGTCATGTCTGAGGAGTGCGGGTCGGATACCTCGTCAGGCCTCCTTAAATGACATAATACGCAGGGCTCTTTCTTCTATAGGAGTCCCGTCCATTCTGGAGCCCAGTGGAATTATTCGCGCGGATGGCAAACGTCCGGATGGGTTGACGTTGGTTCCGTGGAGCATGGGTCGTTGTCTCGTATGGGATGCGACTTGTGTTGACTCTCTGGCACCTTCTCATGTACCTTCGACCTCTGTTAGGGCAGGTGCTGCGGCCCAGGCAGCGGAGGAGGGGAAGAGAAGGAAATATGTGGGTTTAAGTGGGTCGTATATCTTTTTGCCATTCGCAGTGGAGACGATGGGTCCGTGGGGTCCTGAGGCGAAATTATTTTTGAGTGACATTTCGGCGCGTCTCATTGAGGCAACTGGCGATCCGAGAGCTGGCAGTTATTTTGCGCAGAGGATAGGCCTGGCAGTTCAGAGGGGGAATGCTGCCAGCGTTTTGGGCGCTCTGCCTCAGTGCGGCGCGCTGGAGGAGATCTTCTATTTATAATAAGTTTGTATTGTTAATATTGTTATTTTTAGATCATTTATTTATTATCATAAGTTATTCATTTTTTGCAAAATATATATAATCTAGTTTCCAAAAAAAAAAAAAACTATAACATGTACATAGGTATACAACAAATTAAGTATTGTTGGAAACAAATGAATTAAAATTAAAAATTAAAGAATACAAATGGGAAAATGTACGTTATGAATTTATGATGATACAGAGTTTGTATTTTATTTAATTTCTCATATTAGAATCAGTTAAAAGGGGAGTCGTCTTAGAATTTCTGAAACTTGTTCTCTACAAGAAAGTGTGCAGAATATGTAGTTGCCCTTATTGCATATGAATATATTACGCAAAAACCGTAACGTTTTCTTTGAATATCAAAACAACGCGACATATAAAGTATCTACGTTACAGACATGGATTTTGCTATGCCTGTTCTCAAAACTGAACGTGTTTTATTATGGTTCTATTAGGAGTACCTTTCCGTAACACTACGCTAGAGCTTAGCGTGAAAGAGTTTAGGGAATACGCCGCCTCGATGCAGTTTGAATAAAGGGTAAATAACAGGCGTATGCATACAAAATGCGCCGCCGCTGTCAAAGGGCTATTTGTCTTTTTCGAAATTGTAGCAACATTTCACTGCGATGTACTCACATTTTATCTCGCGTGTTTTTCTATTTTCCTCACTTGATCTATGGGACGCATTTCCGCACTTTCGAATAACTCCTGTATTCCCTTTTATGTGCTTGCCGTTTTAAAAATGTATTCGAGGGTGGGTCTGGGACGTGACGTTGGCGATTCGGCAAAGGAATTATTCAAGACGACAAAATATTGTGCCTCAGTTATCTGTCTGGGGTTGGTAGGATTCTTTATGCCTCTTTCAGGGCTGCAGGATGCACGTTGCGTATTAATTTTATTCAAATGTCATGTTCATAACAAAGAAACTCCTTACTTTCTTGTTATTATTTAAAGATATACATACAATACATACATAAACTCACGCCTTCACACCGAAGTAAGCAGAGACTATGGGATTCCATTTGCTTCGATTATGACACACTTTCCTTGCTTCCTTCTCATTCATCAATCATTTCATATACTTACGCCGGTACAGAATAGATCGCACTGAACCGTTTTTAAGGAGTACTAAGTACTTATACCCAATTTGAAGGCATTTTTTAAATAAAAGCTGCTTATTTATACGCAAACTGCTAGCAGAATCATAATGCGTATTGGAAGTATTATATGACCTCTCCTAATTAATCTTTCATCATTATATCATCGCTAATAACATCTGAGCATAACTAATTTGAATTCAGATCTAACTGATCATGTTTCTTTATGACACTTTCAGTTGCTTCTCCAATTAGAAACTTTTACAACTTAAATTATTCCCACCCTTCGTATTCAATGCTGTAACCTTAGCCGTTTCAACTCATAAAACGCCTCAATAAATTACAATTACGCTGTAAGAAGCGCATTTCAATGGGCGTTGTGATAGCGATCAGGGTGCATTTCATCAGAGGACAGTGGCTATCCTATCTCGTACGAGGAAGAGATTGCGTTGGTTGATCTATCTACTCGTATGCCAATTAGCCAATTAGAGAGGAACAACGGCACTGGAATAGATAACGATTCGTTTTTGTTGTCCTTTATCCGTTCTTGGTGATCATTAATTCAAGTCTGTTTTAAAGGTGACTCCGCAAGAGTAGTTTGTAAATGTTTATAAGGTATGAATGGTGATGGTTCTGTTTTGTTTTTAGTATTAAAGAAGTAGGAGGTTAAAAGGTGACATCGAAGCAATTCATCTGAAAAAGCAATATTGCAATTTGACATTTGCGCTTATAAAAGTAAGTGCGCAATTGAAACAAATGTCAAATAGCCATATTGATTTCTTAGATGAATTGCAAAAAAATGGCCGTTTTAGGATTTTAGACCCCTAGTTCTACCTATACGTATAATTTCAGTAAACCCGCTTGTGAAGTCGTTCTTGAATTAAAATGCGTGAAAGAATCACCATGTTACCTGTCTTAAGATATTTATTATTGTGCTTATCTCGTAAAGATCAATCAATTATTAAGAAATATTGATTTATTTTACAATGACGAATTAGAAATTTGTAAGTATTTATTGCAATTCATCGTGCGTCTCTTCATTTCAAGGCTAAATTCGCCTTTCGAAATCCAATATAAACCTCTTACGGTACCCTAAAAGAAATGTGCATATTAACACAGAGGTCGCACCCGTAATTTGTCTCGATACAGCCAATTTAATGCCGAACGGTAAGCTTAATTTTCGAACGTATAAGCCGCTTGCGCATGATTTTCTGATTAGATAAGTGTCAGTTGACAGTTATACAAAATGGAATCGTTTAGTTGTTTCCCTTTTATGGGGCTCCAGTTATTTGTCCAATGTGACGGCTAGGGCCTCGAGGCAAGCGAGGCAAGTCAAGTTTACAAGAAGGCACTTTTAATAAATTTCTTGCTGTCCACTTTTTTATTTTCAGTATTTACTACTTGTCTGTTTACTGTGAGAACTAAGAAACGTAGTGAGAAACATTTAAAGAGCCCCTCAAAGTTGGATAGTTTGTAAGGTTCATGAACATGTCTTTAAAAATATTTTGATACTTAAAAACAGAACATTAGGATTACAATTAAGGCCATGATATAAACTCCTATGCAATATTATAAAAGCGAAAGTATAACTCTTGTCTGTTACCTTTTCACGCTTAAACTGCTAAACCGATTTAGATGTAATTTTGGTAAAGAGATAGTTTAAGACCTAGGGTAGACAACAGGATAGATTCAAGAATTTTGCAGGTAATAAATTGTCACACAGTGTTGATATAAAAGACGAATGAACAGCGAGTAGTAGAGAATAGAGAGACGACTCGTGAAGATCTTTAGAATTAGACATTTTTACATCTCTTTTATGACGTTATTAGTCATAATTGTAAGTGTAATTATCAGTTGTACTTAATCGCATTTTTTCTATGACACTTGCTAATTGTACGCGAAGTACTAAGAATAAATTATACGTATAGTTGTAATACTATTATTTGTATCTTGTACTTCTCGTACCTACTTACCATCCATTTTTCTTGGTCATCGAAAATATTAGATAATAAATAGTACTTATATTTCAGTAAGCACAATTTTTTATTAGTCCAATAAGATTTTCTGTAAAAGTACATTATTATTACTAATACTTGCATTGTATTGTACTGTATGAAACTGTCTGCCTTTAGCGTAAATATTTCCCAATCAAACACCGTTTGACGTACTTTTAATTCTCAATGAAATCCATATCGTCGCCGTAGAGTATTAGGGCGTGGAGGCAAATCCCGAGTTAACGAAGGTTGGGACCATAATCCCGGCACGGGACTTCTCGGACACAATTAACAACCTTTACCATTGTCTAGCCGGGTGTATTAGTACTTAGTTAGCGAATTACGGGACGGGACGCGCCTATCCGTTCCACGGGACCGAAAAGCTAAGTTACCTCGACAAATGACTTGGCTTTTCATTATACTATTTTGGGATTTGAATAATTTGACGTTTGTTAGGACAAGTTTATTTGCTATGATTGCTACGCTGAATTGGGAGCGACTAAATACAGTAAGCGTTTCGACAATTATGTACTTAAATAATTAATAATCAATGTTTAATGTTGGTTAATTAATGTTTTTTTTTTGTTTTTATCAATGTTTTTGGTTGTTTGTTTGTTGTTTTGTTTTTAGTGTTTTAATCAATCTTTTAAGTAAATAAATATCCAGGTGTGTCTTTAACACGTTGGGCTATTACAGGTAATGGGCTGTCAAAATTGCCTCAAGTTTGTTACTTGTGGTACTGCCTACCCCATGCGGAATACTAACCTAAAATCTAGCCTACTCCTATTGCTAAGTAAAGACCCCATCCACACTTACCACATAAACTACCCACAAATAATATCGTATTCTCATACGACTTCCTTACATTAAGTACATTGTACGTTAATAGTCCATATTGAAACATTAAAGCGATATAAATATTGGACCTGCCGAGTCCTTAAAGGAGCATAATCTTATCTCTTCTTTCGTCCGTGTACATTTAGACCCTCGCGGCTACCTTTGTATATTTTTTACCCTATTGTACAGCCTGTTAAATGCAGATAGGAAAATTGTACGACAAACATTTAATGAGGTGTTTCTTGCATATAAAGAGAGACAAGCATGTTCTGCATATTGATATACTGTGGCCGATTGTTTATAAATTATATTCAACGTGAATAGGGTTATTTGTTGCCTTTGAACGTCAGCGTTTATGTTAAGCAGGCTGCTCAAGTTGGTAATACGAACTGGGATATTAAGTTTGAATCTCTGCTTTTATTAATGAATACTTTGGAATTTAAGTGCCTATGATAATTTACCAATGGCTTATTAGACTCCTAGCGGTGAATAAATCCAGTCTGAAAAGAGTATACTCGATTATGGAATCGAATCGGACTCGGGGCTCCTGGTTTGGTAGATCCCTTGCCACTACTCCGCTGTGGTCTTTTGAACTTGATTCTAGTATCATCACGATATAGTGAGATTGACTCCTCGACACATTGGTGAGATATTGGATAGTTTGAGGTACTTTGAGACACCTACTTGTCTAAAGATTTATAAATTGCAGATTTTCTTTTCTTTTTACCGACTTCCAAAATTAAACCCACCTTAGTATAAGTGTTGTGAATGTGTGTGTAATAAAATGATATATTATTATATATTATACCCTTGCAGACAAGGGCTCAAAGTGTATACCAACAGTAAGAACAGACTTTCATCTTTACCAGACTAGTCACACATTTGTGTTATTTCTCGAAGTCCATGCAAGAATTTTCCGCGGAACTCTAAATAGCAATGGAAGGATATGTTCTAAAGGTTAAGCAAGTAGTTGACGGATCTTAACTGCATTGTATACCGCTGAAAGATGTTACGGCTATAAATCGCCATAAGCCGTGTAGTTCCAAGATATGTTTGCTTACACAGTCTTTACAGTTTACAGCAGTAATAAAATAAAGATATCAATAAAGACGTAGGTAAAATCGATAAACTTAAACCACTGAAGAGGCTAAAGGTAACTTTAATCAGGATATGACTGACCCATGCCGCACTGTAAGTGGAGTGTCTCCTGTCGTGGCGTGGTGCTGGCGGTGGTGAAAATTCCTTTTTTGAAAGTCACTATTTATTGGGTTTTTTATAGTTTTATAAAATTTGTTACAAGTATGCATGCGTCGTGACGCTCCGGTAGGGCAGTATTGCCATACAAAAAAACTTATGTTACCACTTAGAAAGAGTATTTGTCAATTAATATTTTAATGTTTCCAACAATGACCTGGACTGTACAGTCATGAGCAATATAATGTACCCACTTTAGGATTCTGTCGCACTAACATATTTGACATTTAGTGAGACTTACAGTTCAATTTGTCAAAAAAGTTAATGTGACATGGTACCAAAGTGTATACATATTAATGCTCGTGACCGTACAGGGTATGCTTTTCGGCTCCAGCTTTTATACTTATTTCCTTATGGTTCCTATTGTAATGCTCACTAATTTCATGTAAGTATTTTTTTGTAGAAGAATAAAAGATTTTACTTGCTTACTAAAAGGCCGAGATAATTGGTGTATTTACTGAAGTAAATAGTAAACAGACCCGACGTAACGATTTAAAAAATATATATATTTCGAGAATCAAAAAAATAATTGAGATAACAACTTCAAGAGAAACGACTTACTCAATCATAATTTCATCTCGAACAAACTTCGAAGTTTTCAAACTTAAAATCGATGTTGAAGTATAACAATTTTAACGAGCAATGAAGTTTTTAACATTCAAAGATTGTTGAGTAGTGATTATTGGGTACAGTTATAAAAGACGAATTTCGATTGGGAATGCCTTTAATAAATCATGTTCCTGTATTCGCCGATGCGATTACATTGTGTTAGCTCGGGCCAGGGTTTACGGCTCATTGTGGCGTGATCATTTAAATATTTCGTATAATGGTTTGTTGAACTTCACGAGCTTCTTATCTGGGAGCTGGTTTAAATATGAAAATGCCAAAAAGAATTATTTATTACTCATTTTAGTGCATGATTCATGAAGAGGTCTTTCTTCATCCATTTTACATACAATTTTGTTGCAGGTAGGGGTCACTGCTTATCATCTTCTTTACTACTGAGAAGGATGATTCAGACCATGCTTCTGAGTTAATATCAAGTGGAATTTTCCGACCCTGTAGATATCCTTTGATTTTATTTATTTTATTTTCTTGCTTCTATTATCTCAATGGTTGCTTAGGTGTTCAATAATTATTGGAATTGAACTGGATTTGAACAAAGCAATATTAGAAGCAGTAGTTCGGGCACTTTAGTGCTGCTACTTTATGTAAATATTTAAAAGGATTCGTAGTTGTAACGTTTTTTATTGTATTCAAGGAGGCTTTGTATGACGACCGCTCGGAGCAAAGGGTTAAAAATATTTTTTGACAAGTTACCAGTAGATTTTAATGTCACAGGTCTCCTCAACACGTCCTCACACCGTCCCCATCCGCGTGAACACATTGACGCCTCAAATAATTACATGTACACAAAAACCTAATTAATATTAATATATTCTGGACACGGAGGTGACAGCGACGCCTCGCCTCGGAATCTATTTAAGAAGTAAAATAAAAAAACTAATCCAAAACACTCACCATAATAGTGGCTCTACATATTTTGAATATAAATTAGCAACAAGCACTAGACCTAAAAAAACGTATTCATCACGTCAAAATAATGGAGGTGGACGGACAACCGTGTCTAATATTGAATTTATTGCCTTTATGATTGTTTTCTATTACGGAACAATAAAATTCAATTTTGGAACATTTGACACCGTGAGTTATCATCTGCATTCGATACGATATCGCTATCGAATCGTTCCAAGCGACTGACATTCCGGAGTCAAACGACGCGCGAAACGTTAAGCTTTAATCCGTCCGATAATTAATACAAATAAACTAAAAATGTGTGTCCATAAATTAAGCGAAGCGGAAAGGGCCCGTCGCATATCGAGGGACCTTTTAAGAAACCTGTACACTCGAATGCCATTCCGTGGGCCATAGTTAAAATGCTCAAAGAATAGCTATTCATTAGCGGGTGCGAGAATGAGAATTCTTCAGGCACTCTGAATATTCCATTGGATCGGTGGCTTGTATTGTCTTTGGAAAAATACCGCAGTCGCCGATGGTGCGAAATTATGTTCTGCGTGTTGGTAACACTTGACAAAGCACTGCGGGCTGGGAACATCCTAGTTCATTATCTGGGTAGACGTATCTATGGATTTTATTGCCTACGGCACAATGGATGGCTTATTGGTAACTGTTAGACTTTAATTGTTTAACTGTTCTTCCTCGGCTGCCGGCAAAAAGTAGGCAATTTACGGAAGCTATAAAATGTTTCGATTAAGCTGTGATAATAAATATGCCTATCTTTAAGCACTATCTATCTATTTTAATGCATACACATATACACACAAGTTCGTTATTCTTTTATTTTACTGGTCAAAGCTACTAATACTACAAATTACAATCACTAATGGTGTTGGTAAAGTTGAATTGGTGAACATGTTCATCTATAGTGTAAGCGGAATTTCCTCTTCCTCTGATACCTCTGACCTCTGACAAATCAGTCATATTGATCCTTTCGTCCGGCTTGAAATAAAGACACATGTTTTTAATCATTGTTCCATTTATGCACGTATATAAGAACACTCTTCGTTCAAAATTTAAATATAATCATACTATCAACAGTCAATGAGCTTTAACCGCCCAATATTTTTTTCGACGATTACCGTACCTTTTTTAAGGAAACGGTAATTAATTTAAGAAAAAGTCAAGATCACCATTCGACGTCGTTAATTAAGCACCTATTCTTGTCACGGCACCAAAACGATTGGAATAAATCGACACGCAAGCATTAAGAGCGTGTAAAATTATTCAGCATCCTGTCGGAAGGTTGCTACAAAGTTTGCATTCTGCATATTTAAACAAACACTCCTTATCAGGCTCATCGGCGATTCTGTTCACAGATATTCCCTGAGTCTGGACTGAGGCATTCAATTCTTAGTACAAGATGAAGTATAGGAAATGCTTCGAACATCACAAAACCAGTTTTGATATCCTTTTTGCAGTGTCAGTTTTGTATGATTAATTATATTTGTATAATAAGATAATGTTTAGAACCATAGGTGATCACAATTTCGATGACGTTTCAGTTCCCTTATCTCACAAAATATTTGAAGAAAGACCAAGGAATATCAGTCTTATTGAAACTGCTAAAGTGTCTCCTGTTGACCAAGTTCTTGCTCCAAGAAACTAAAAAAACAGGGCAAACTAAAAGCCAGAATTCTTATGTGCGAGCAAACACATTAGGGCAAAATTAAGTGCGGTTATGTGTTCGGTTGTCACATTAAAATGCCTTTAGCTACTTCACACCGCTTCGATAAAAATAAAGGGTGCTATGGCCGTACAATTATTCGATGAATCCTTCGTCCTTACTTTGTTACGGCCTTGCCGTCAATTTATCGAGCAATGTAAAACGTTTTATTTCTTACCCCTTTGTCTTTTTGCGCGCGGCGGTCAAAGGAATGGACAATCAATTTAAAAAGTTGCCGATCATTACAAGATACATTTCTAAGAAGTGTTTCAGGAAGTCCGTCTCAAGGAATCTATACCTAAGATATTTTCATTTTCGGAAACAAAATTAACTTTTTGCGGTCGTAAACCTTGAGAATAGCTAATCTAGTCTGATCCTTATTTATTCACAGAGTAACCATTTGAAATAAGTAATTTTAGTTCGGCTAAACGACTAGGGAAAGAATTACAAAAATTGAATAATCAAGATGAAATTGTTAATTTTTAACGTTATAAACCATCTTAATTCGTCTGAAATAAAAATTATTTATAATATTTGTGTATATCTTTTGGTGTCTATTAGTGACAGAAAAGCAACCTAGGTAATCTTCCATCGTGTGGGTTGTGAGATGAATTACCAACCTCATCAACCCTGATGTCAAGGTTATTATTGAGCTGCCAAAGGCCTCTGACGTGGCTCATGTAACGACTACTTACATCAGTAAGTAGTAACCGGGACCAACGGCTTAACGTGCCTTCCGAAGTACGGATCATCTTAATTTTTGGACAATCAGGTGATCAGCCTGTAATGTCCTAATCAAACTAGGGATCACAAAGTGATTTTTGTGATATGTCCCCACCAGGATTCGAACCCGGGACCTCTGGATCGTGAGCCCAACGCTCAACCGACCTGGGTAATAAAATAATGAAATGAGTCTTAAATTAAATGAAATTATTCGATGTAATAATTATCAAAGATAAGTCAGCCACAGGAATTCTTGTACAACACTTGATAATTCTCTAGATCGTGTCTCAAAGTGTTTATGGCTGAGGAGGCATATCTAGGCGAACGTTTAATAACGAAGGTGGTTCATTTCTAACGAAAGGAAAAAACACTTAATCAATGAAGATAATAAATGTATATGTATAAGTAAATTTGGTATTTGTTCTTATATTACTGTTTCATTTGTTTTTCGTAAAATATTTTGGACAAATCTTTACTTTTCGAGTTCGAATTTTGTAATTCAAAGCTATGAATGACGCGCGATACCTATTCACGGAGGTGAGTCAGCGTGTAAAAAATCATTTCCGTAACGGGTTGATTCGTCTCAAGCATTGAGATCAATTAAAATACAGGAACGGTCGAGTGGCTGGGACGAGGAGGAATCCCGCGGGAAGCGGCTGACACCGGGTTACGCTTTCGACTTTTTGGAGACAAAAAAGTCCACGGTCACCTTTTGGAGGTGATAAAAAACGAAGATAATCAATTATGGTTCTTTAAAATATTATTTTTATAACACTTTAATGTTCAATTACGTATGACAGATGATCTTTAACTGAAGAAAGGCGGACGTATGAAGGAGCTTCATCTTCGTGGAATTAACTCTGCATCAATACTTATAAATCAGTCATAAAGGTTCTTAATGATTTTAAAATTATACGTTGGTAATGTTGGTGAATGATAGAATAAAATAGTTTTATTATAAAAAATAAAATAAAATGAAAGGTATAATAAATGTCGTACCCTAAGCGATTGCTAAAGGGACACTTATTTTGCAAGCTAAAAGACGTAAATAATTTGCGATGACGCGTTTTAAACAAGCCGTTTAATAGTTTTATAATGTTAAAGTAAGCGCTAAAATATATATTAAAAACACATTATAGAAGAAAATTGCCAAGTCCAGTGGTGGCTAACCTGAAAATGTGTGCGTAATATCAGTAATTTCCTGGGGCGTAGATTACCATCTTTATGCGTTCCTGATAGGAACGCGGTGTCAGCGACTTGAGAACCTGACTGTTTGCTCAGGTAATTCAAAGATTACAAGTGTTATTTTACTAAGCATAGCACAGATACGTAGTAAGACTATACGTAAAGAAACAAAAGGACAGCGATGAACTTACATCCTTTGACTATTGCACTCCCATGCCACCAGATTGTAAAAGTAAAAGAATATATCTGCATGGGAACGGTAAGACGGGTAACAGATTAATATCATTCGGTATACGTCCCCTGCTGCTAAAACTTCTCTTGTCTAAGCGGCTTGGGCTTACTAGTGAGATATATAGAAAAAAACATTATTCAAATTCAAATTCAAAAATATCTTTATTCAGTTGGTAACATAGTTACACTTTGAATCGTCAATTAATGCAAGGTGCATCTATATGGTTTCGTGTTTCGTAAATGTGGCTTTCGTCCTGTTTAAAGTTTAGACATAATATCGTGTAAGCTGAGATCTATACTCACAACCTTACGTAACATAATAAAAATATAAAATAACATAAAGTTATAAAAGCAACAGCTTGTAACGTGCTTATAAAAAATCATAATTATGTGCGGTTTCATATGACGGCGTTTAGCTTTCCCGGCCGCGTTAGTGTATGTTGCAAAGGTTTTTAATTGAATTCCATTAGTGGGAACATTCTCCTTGGCGTCAACTTTTTCTTATCTATCCAGTCCAATTACCTACTTTCTAGCGCCAATCTTATCAGGTTGGTATTTTTAAGGCAACTTGCGACCCGTCCCGGCTTTGCTCGGGTGCAATGCTGAGGAAAAAATTAAATTATTTACAATATCACATTAAAAACCTCAAAAATAACAGTATTTCTCCACTATTTAATGGATGTTATTATACATATAAACCTTCCTCTTGAAACACTCTATCTTTTAACAAAAACCCCATCAAAATCCGTTGCGTGGTTTTAAAGATTTAAGCGTACATAGGGATATAGGGACAGAAAAAGCGACTTTGTTTTATACTATGTAGTGATAATGATATTGGTAGCGCTGGGCTTGCTATAAATAAATGGAGCGATTATGATGCTCTACTCCACTAGTCTTCTGCAATTTGCCTGCTTATATCTATCGTCTTCTCTTGTGCACAAGATTCGTGTGTTTCAGGATGAATGCCCGGTTAATGGCAATAGGTTCGTCCCCTACTCGTATTACACGGGACTTAAAGATACCTTGCTAGAGGTTGTATATACTATATACCTCTTCCTACCCATGTGGAGATACAGGCGTGATGCTATGGGTTATGGGTTTCTGTCTACCGTTATATTGCCTTTTTTGTTTCTTAAAAATCATTTTTGTCCGTTTCTATCACATTTATATTTAAAAAAGTATCTTCAGGATTAATAATGATCATTTATTTGTAGTTTTTTATAACTATCATATTTTTATATATTTCTTTATTATAACGACCTTGGTGGTCTAGTGGTTGAGCGTTGGGCTCACGATCCGGAGGTCCTGTGTTCGATACCCGGTACGGGGGACATATCTCAAAAATACTTTGTAGTCCCTAGTTTGGTTAGGACATTACAGTACAGGCTGATCACCCAATTCTCCGAAAGTAAGAAGATCCGTGCTTCGGAAGGCACGTTAAACCGTTGGTCTCGGTTACTACTTACTGATGTAAGTAAGTAGTCGTTACATGAGCCATGCCTTTGGCGGCTCAATAGTAACCCTGACACTATGGTTGATGAGGTTGGTATTACCCTCACAACCGACGCGATAGAAGATAGTTTTTTATTATAGGAGAAAGAGAGGGCCATATTATCGCCAATTACATCTCTGCATTAGTAATTTCGCGTTCAGAAACAAGTAGCCAAACGGTCGTCATGTTGCAGTATGTTAAAGTACACGATAGTAGAAAGGACAGTCGCGACAGCTACCGTTCTCGGTCGCGAATTAATTTATGCTACCGTTATTACTGCTGTACGGTGGAGTAAACTCACTTGTCCAGACGTCGGTTTCATATCGGGTGGCCATGTGGTTTAGGTATAAGTAGGATATAGGAAGAAAGTCTCTGATTGGCGAATCAAAGATAGTTACTATTGCTGTTTCCTCCTTTGGGATTTGGGACTTCGTTCATTGCATCATTTGGACGTCCGTCAAGTCAATCGTCAATAGCTGTGTGTACTTCTTAGCAGATTTGTATTAATTGTTTAATCTAAAAAAATCTTGTGTGTATATGTACAAACATACATATCGTGTGAGTGACATCGTAACGAAAACTTTGAGGGATGATTCAGATGATTCTAAGTTGATATCAAGTGGAATTTTTCGCCGCAAAAGTATGAAACTGAAATTAATTTAAAAAATGGCCAAAACAGAACATGATATTAACTTTGAATCATGAACTGAATCATCGCCTCAGTATTCGCTGCGATGATACTAACACCCTGTATACAATTTCGATGTTTCATTTTGCGTTTTATAAGGTACTACTCACCTGAGAGGAGTGACGCCCGCTGTTTCGTCACAATGTCCTCCATACTTTGTCATCCTCGGATGTATCTGTGAAAAAAAGTACACATAGGCTAAGCAGTCTCATACAAACAACAATGATAGTCCTACTAAAGCGAATGTTGTGAAATTGAAGTGTACGCTTTTCCGGTGGGCAGCGAGTTTGCGGCTCGCTAATCGATTCCACTACTCCTGAATGTACAGCAAGTATTTAATAACAGTTCAAGTGTACACGTTTCTTGAGCAAATACACGGTTCCCTGCTTATTAGAAGCGACTCGTTATAATTACAAGGGATTCTACTACCATGCATGGTGAGCTTTTATCTGTATACGAGCCGAAATGATTACTTCTACGTGTGTAACGGAGTTTGAGGCCTGTGGGAAAAAGGATAAGCATACACGTATTTGCAAATCCTGTTGGAGAAAGTAGAGCTACACGTATTCAGACAATAAGAGGTAAAAGTTGACCAAAGGTTCACATAGCATTTAACAAGGTATTATTATAAGCGCTGCGTTGCTAACCTGTTTACGTTGGTTTCTCATTATTTGCCTTACCAGTACTTTTCTAATTTTATTCTTAGTTGATTGAAGCTTAAGTATGCATAAATTCAGCAACGGTTAATACTTGCATTTAATTGTACATAACTTATCCAAATTAATATCTAAGTTATCTGTTTTTGCGGCTTTGATTACTAAGTATGCAACATCTTCGCTAAAAGACAGTATTATAATCTTAGTATACCTATCCGATTGTGGGAATAAAAATGATCCATGTAGAATGATAGTATTCACCTTTTAATTCGAAATTACGTTTCTTCTAGGTCATGCTCATTGACTTCTTTACAAGCGTCCGTTGAAAGATTGATTGCGAATTCACAGTCTGATAAGTTTTGATGAGATACGTTAACAGTACATTTGTGAATTGGTAAAGCAGTGACCGGGCAAGTAGTGAAGGCCGTCTAAAATAAGTCTGGCTGACAATCTGAAAGATAGCTTACGTCAATGGTTGCCGAGATCATCTCAATAAACAGAAGACACTTCGTCATTCAGTCTTTAATTTCAATCTACGTCTTCTTCCGTAGTACAATACGGTTCTTAAAATGTAGTAACTTTTCGTTCTTTGAAAGTTTTCATACATTGGTGCCTAATATTCTCTGTCTACCTAACAATTCATGTTAATCGTGCGTCACTGCAATATCTTAACGCTACAGTGACTAGGCAGTTTTACTAGCCTTGATCTATGGTTATTCGGTAGCACAGGTTGTTCTATTGTTTTCCCCCAAGGATCATAATCGATTGATCAAACTCTTAAACTTCTACGAAATTCAATCGCTTGCATTTCGCGGTTGTTGTTTCCGAGAAACTAATGATCTGTTTTCAATTATCTCTTTGTAACATTGTCATGTTTAAAAGGCACGTACTCACGATATCAATGGCCATTTATTTCTGGTCTGCGGTTCTGTTTTTTGTTTGCTTTGTCGATTTTTTGCTCACAAATCTTAGTCAAGTCAGCGGCCGATGATTATAGAGTATCTTTTCCATCCACAAAATATGTCTATAATTTCAACTTTCCTTTTCTTGTTCTGTGAAATTGGGCGACTATATTGAGCTGGCGAATCACGTTTAATGAAAGTGACTTGCATTTTTTATTTATTGAACAAATAATATTGCTTCCGAGATTGAATCTTGAATTTAGATTAGATATAAAATTAAAAAGATTGCGATTAAAACTGTCGCTTTGCTTAGAAATTAACGTAACCTAAAGTAAAATATAACGTAACCTACCGAAAGATTCAAAGGTATTGGATCAGCGTCATTTGTACGAGAAATTGAATTTTATCTATATTCATTGTTATAATAAAAGGTGCTTATTTTTGTTGCTGTTCGAGTCGTGATGTTAGAGAGCACTGCTGCTTCAGGCAATACTCATTGCAGAGTAGGTAGGTTTGATCGCTAAATACTCCTGCCTGTACAAATTATTCCTTGTTTTAGGATTGTTTATAATAATAATATATGTTTGACACTGGTAAGCCTAAGTAGTTATGCCATACGCATTTGGTATGTTTGTAGTGGCTGGAAGCATTATCGACGATTTGTACACAGAGCCGTAACAATGGGACAAGTGGATCTATTTTGATTTGTTGATGTGACTTATTTAATTATATCGGTATTAACTACTTGGCACTGAGGGCTCTCGGCCCGTTAAAAAATTTAAGACAACAGGTCTGAGGGTGCCCGGCTAGACAAGAGAGCCAGGGCACGAGATTTTATATGAAATAAAATTCAATCCACATTTGAAGCTAAGTACTCGTTGCAGAACAAAGATATTGCTTGTAAACTACACGCAACCGATACTTACTCCTCAACATACCGCGATAAAATGCATATAATAACAAACTTAAGTCCGTCGAGACTCAATGGGGGGCAGCAAATAATTGCATTTGCAATTTTTATCGATACTTTATATCGATGTTCCGCCAAATTACTTTCTTTCCCAAGTAATTTATTAGGTACTTATTAAACATTGCAATTTGCATTGTCATTGTAACCGGAATGTTTTTTCTTTTTCTTTGTTAATGTATCACATTGGGAATATTAATAATGATTGTCTTAATTTGGTTTTCAAATTAAAATTATTTTATTTATGATATTTTTAAATCACTGGAGCCTTCATTTAGGATGTCCTGCAGCGTGCGGCAATTTTTTGTGTTTACACGTTGACTAGCCAGAATTAAATTGATTTTCAATTAGAACAGCTTTGTTGGTGATTAATAAAGTTATTTTTTTATTTGCTTTGTAGACCATAGAAATACTGCTGTAAGAACTCTCTTAGGCAATCAATGAACTTAATATTTGTGCTAAAGCTACAGATTTAAAATGTCTGTAAGAAATAATGATGTAAGTTAAGTGAGTTCTACCAGCCACAACTATTAAAGGCACTCAAACTAAAGCAAATGTAAACAAAATCTATTACTTCCCGAAGTTTAATTGAAAGTTGCTTTCTTTTTGTTTCGAGCGACAGTTCTGCTGATCTCATAGACTATATTAATGAAGAGTAACCTCTTAAAATTCCATTACGCTGGCAAGCTCATCAACAATAATTCACTGCCGCCATTCAAAGCATGGGCTTAATAACCATCGTCTAAAATACTTGGGCGAATCTCATCGCGCAAGATTGTGATTAATAACACTATTTAGTTAACGGTATTGCTGTGGTAAAACTGAAAGCCCGTGTGTTAGTACGTGGATGCGCAAGATTAGAGGTATATTGAACATGAATTTATTAGGTGTACTATACCGTTCGGTTTTTATGGAGATCTGTGGCTATTAAGACTTCACAATTTTGCCACGAGACTATGTCGTTGATGAAAAGCTAGATGTTTTTGCGAGTATAAGATACTCTGACTCCAAAACTCAAATGCTTTCTCAGAAATTGTTCCGAAAAAAGGATTTACTTTTTCTGGTAGCCATAATTTCTACAGAACTACAAAATGATAGGAAGATCCACTTCGCTTCTTTTATTTTGAGATACATAAAGTGACTCTTATTTCCCACCGGGGTAAGCAGAGACTATTGAATTTCATGTGACACGTTTCTCTTGCTTGCTGCACATAAACTGAACTGTAGTGGTAGATTTTAGCATGAAGCTGTTGTCTTTTAAGTAACTTCGTTAGTCAAGTATACTTGTCTTTATGGACTAGGTTAGTTGCCACTCCGGTTACCGGTTACCAAAACGACGCAACCAAGATATTCAATTAAAATTGCTCATTAGACAAAATGCTCTTTAGATTTACAAGCTCAGGAGTGTCAGTTCGTATACATCACCAAGTATCAAGACTCAAGAGTATACAACCGGTGAGACAGCTTAATAGAAATGGCTCAATTCGCGGCGAATATACAGAATTACAGATGGAACGCGACTCATTGATTTGTCTAGACATGATTGATATGCACATGGATGATAAAGTGCAACTAGTGACGTAACTGGTGACGTAGTGACGTAAAGCTCATAAGATAATGGTTATTTATGTGTTTAAGAACATATTATATTAAAGTAATGAATTTCTTTGTTATAATAATGTATACAACTAATTAATGTACTGACCATCGTCTGTACCATTGACATGTAACTTATGTTACCAATAAAGATTTGTACTTGTAACTCAGTGATAAACGCTGATAGAGTATATTTTATGTTTTGATTTTCACTTGGTGAAGTAAGGAAAATGGGTAGGAAAGAATGTGTTGCAAAACGTATATCTAGCTAATTAAAAGTGTAAAAAGTTGATTGCAAATTGTAATAGTAAGAGGTGTATATAATTAATACAATTGTACATTTCTCAGTACGTCGTGATTCCCGAGAAATGTATTTTTGGAGGTATGTGACCTAACCTGTATTGGGCTGGTTTTCTCTTCACGGGTTGGAAGGTCAGACAGATCTGTCAAATCTTCAGGTTAGGTAAGCGGACCCTGTGAAAAACGGGACAATGCTAGGGAGATGATGACATTTCTAAATACAACACATTTCATTGAATGTCAAATAAATAAAAATATTAAATGTGTAATTTTTTTTAACAAAGTATATCATTTAATTATTTCTTGTTACCACACTGACCGTATTTATTTTATTGATAGGATCTAACTAAATCATTCGAAGTGGTAAGCTCGACTATCGAATTAACCCATCATATCAACGCGACGTTATCTTCTGACGACATCGGTAGCGGACGGGACAAGACGACAGACGGACGGACAATCTGTCGACTGCATTTCGTTTTACACGTGTGTATGTCGGCTGTCACTATATTATAGACGCCTTAAAAAATGTTTAAAATGAATAAGCATAGGAACATTTTTTATGACGAGTTTTCTTGAATAGATTTTTTTGAATACGTATATGCGCTTCGGCATGCGTAAGATATGCCATAATGGTTCTTAAAATAACGCAGAGTGAAATGATCACAATCAAACAAAAAGTATTTAGGTAAATAGACACGAATTACTTTGATATAAGAGTAATGTAAGCTGCGGCAATCACTTATAATTACGTAGGGGGTGTGCTGACGTGTCCAAAATGTGGGCGCACGTTTTCACATAAAATTGGCTATACGAGCCATCACAGAGCACACCAGAGAGCAGACTTACCAAGCTCTTGAATGGCAATCGTCAATTAATCCACCAGCTGCTGTCGCTGTAGTCGACATCGACTGTGAAGCATCATGAATGTAAGCTGCTATAAAATAAAATAAAATAATGAAATAAATATTTTAAATCCGAGTTCAAAAGCGGGTAGGTATAATATGAATTGAAATAGGGAACGTTTCAAAAAACATTTTTTATTAAGCTTTATTTTTATTAAAAGTTCCCGTCAGGCTTGCTTCTGCTATACCAATGAAAAATGGTTTATAATAATACGTTGTAAGCGTGCCTATTGCAAAAACTGTTTTATAATCGTGGGTGGTACACGGCAGACGTCAGAATTAAATATTTGACTAGCTTGAGGCAAATTTACTATCTAATTAACCACCATCGACACTGAAATTGCCATTAAGTTGTCAAACGGGGAATAAACTTGGACAATAATAGTGAATTGATTGAAAAACTTCGTTGTTCGCATGGTATCTTTTGAAAGTTAGTGAAAGACTTGAATTCTCACTATCGCTAAAAGATTCTATGAACAGAATTAACCATCCATCTGTTCATTACGTTTCTTACTTTAAAATCCATCTTAAAGTCTCTTTATTGCTTAGTTTCCTCTCCTAGAGTGGCTATTAGTACTGCAGTCTATAATTATTCGGAATCTCAAGTTTTATTATAGTGTAGGTATGTCTGTTTTTAATAGCAATTTACTAACGGAAATGTTCACGAAATGATGGGAGTTTAGTGCTTAATTAATTCGCGATTTGGAGCTGACTAACATAATTTTAATTCGATAATCATTAGGTTTTAATCGATTTGTTTGGTTTAAACTGAGTACCCTAAAAAGAATGAGTGGGAAGGTATTTGTTAAAAAATCTGAACTATATTCTTACATGACGGCTTCTATTGCTATGGATTAAAAGTAGTTCAGAATTTACTCGAATCTTCTCTAAAATTCCGAAGTTTCTAAACGCTTTTTATCCTCATAATCCCAAATAAGAATCTATTAGTCAAACAAAAACGACTAGTCCCTATTAACTAAGTAAAATTAAATACTTAAAGCACATAATAACGGGTTCTTACCACGTTTAAATGGAGATATGAGACTCCCGATATTATGTGCTTTAATTATGATAATAACCGCGTAAACTTAAAACAATGTACAAAATTAAATAAGTTTAGTTTTATGATAAATTCAATAATATATTGTAGACCCATGGGTGCTCTTTAAAATTGACGTTTAATATGTTTAGGCTTTCTATTCCTTGTGATCGAAGGACCTCTCTTGTCCGCCTTGTGACTGTTGTGAGCGTGTTTGAATTTTATGACCGCATAAACATGGGAAGATGGGCAGGTCGTGTCTCGGAAGAATATTCCCATCTAAACTGTTCACGCTTTTAAAGCTCTTCGAAATAATTTATGACAAATTAAAGGAGGTACAAATGGTTGAAGATGATATTTGTTTTGGATAAGGAAGTAAAGTGGGGCGGAAGGCAACAGGGAAACTAATACCCTATTTTTCCCCTAAAAAGTAGCACGGAGAATGCTACACCGACAAGAGCGTGCTTCTAAAATTAATGATGATGATGAAGGAAGTGAAGTAATGACATACCCAGGATTGGTGTGAACACGTAGATGTTTAGAAAATTGTCGTGTTTATGATATTCTCCAAAGCAGAAAATTAAATCCATGGCCATTTATTTTATTTGCACGTGTTTAAGGCTGCTAGATTTGTCGTTGTTTAAATTTCTATCTTATATCAGCATCCTAACATCTAGTCTTCAAAATACATCGCCGTCGACCCCAATAACGATTTCAATATCGATACGTGTCATAAAAGGTATATGACATATTATTTACAGGTAACTTTATCTCATTTTTTTTATTCATTTGAAATAAGAAAACACATCCAATTTCTTACATAAAGAATCTAAAGCTCCATAACAATGAGCCGAAATGTGTCGAAACGGGAATGATCCGTCTGGGCCGACTCCGGCGCAGACCGCGGGCACACAAACCGGTCGTAATTTTTATTCGCCGGCCGGTGAACAATTTCGGTAAATTTGTTTGCTTGCCCCGAGTTTGTTTGGGCATTAGCGATCCGCGAGTTATGAGCGCGGCGAGAGTAAAGCCTGTCAGTATGTGAGGTACTTTATTACCTTTTGTTTTGTTAATAATTTTCGGTGGAACTCACAAATTTTTGGTAATTCACATCATTGCTTCAATTTTGTGAACATTTACTGGAGTAGTACCCACGTTTTAGTAATTATGCCAGGGTACAGATTTTGTTTCTTTGTGTTTAGTCTATTAAATAAGAATTGGCTCTCAGTGATTATAATAACTATATACTTACTTTTAAATATATACTTTTTTACTATAAAGTCATTTAAAAGCAAACGGTAAGAGTAGGTAATAGTTGATTATGTTCTAACAGAACTCTTTTACATTGAGATTTGTACCATGTGTTTTGTAGAAAGGAATATCAATTATATTACCGTTAGACGTCCAGGAGCTCCTAATGACGTTTCTATGAACTTTAGTTCCTCTTAAATCTGTGGCATCATCGATGCAAGCGCAAACGATGCATTGTAAGTACTGTCCCACGCATCTTTAGACTCTATCAGATACAGTTTAAGAATTAGCCATCCATCATTTAATGATAATGATATTTGACGGCTCCGATCGGGGTCGTGATAATTTAAATACGAGCATCGGTTTGATGCAGCGTGTATTGTAATGCCAAATTTTCAAGACACGTGGGAATGTAATACTTTTTATTTGACATCTGATAATGTTGTGAAGGCAATGGGACAACATTTGATGTTATGGATTGTTTTGATTGATGGATCACCCACGTTTTGCATGATGAGCAAAGCGAAATATAAATATTTTTGTCAATTATATGTAGATAATGTTCATTTTCCAAGTATTCTTTGCAAAATTCAATATAATAGTTCCATTGGCTATTTTGAAAGGTATCTGAGTTTTGTCTTAAATCTTGAGGATTTATGAAATGGTCAGTTTTCATCCATTTTCTCGCTAAACTAACTATCTCAGAGGCTTTCTGGTGGCCTAAAACTGTTGCGAGGTATTAGGCACTAATACCTCTTTGCTCAAAAAATGGTAAAGCAATCTACATCAACGGAATAAACAGATTGCACCGTCTATCCTTATCCCTTTAATTTGAAAACAATACAAGTCTATTTCAGACCCATTCCAAGAATTTCTAAACCATAACTCCTGCTAATATCTTCATCAATTACCAACGTTTTGCAGCACACCAATTTCCCTGGCCTTTCGCCTTGGCTCTGCCATTAGCCCTGCCAACCTTCGAACTGCAGTACGTACTAATCAAATCGCGCGTGTTTACTCTTTAAGTACCGGTATTGTGTTTACGACGGGCTCGTGATCTTAGATTTGGACGCCCCACATGCTCGGCCGGAATGATATAGGTACCTATTATCGTGGAATCAGTTACATGGATGTGGCTTTACAATCTTATATTTTATTTATTTTCATAGTATAACAAACTATTATTATACACGATATGTTAACAATAGGTGTAGGATATTTTCACACAAGTACATGTACATTATCCACGTATGTATATGAATTTCATGATTAATAATCCTGCAAACGCTTTAATTTACTTAATCAATACATGTTTTATATGGAATGCAACAAATATTTGACAATTGAATTGAGAATTATTTGTCACAACATGCATTAAACGTCAACTATAATTTTATTATCATTTATTAACTTTTGCAAATATTTTTTTATTAGAATAGCAAAGTCAGTGTAAGCTTTTTGAAGCTATCATCATGTTTAACCCTGTAAAATAATACAAAGTTGGACAGGGTTTCTCTCAAAACAACCCCTTTAATAACTTGTAAGTAGTCGAAGATAAGATATCCTACAATTGTTTATAACCTTAAGTTCCAAGTGATATACATAATCTTATACATAAGATTGTGTTTTCTTTCAATCTGTGGAAGCTTGTTAATGGCTTTTAGATATTAAGTTAAAAGATATGTAACTTTGTAAATTTAGCTGTAAGCTCCCCAAATAAAATAAAATAAATAAATAAATTATTTAACTGGATTATAAGATTCTACTACTGGGCGAAGGAAGAACTCTATCTGTGTTTCCAGCATATTGGTGCTAATTCCTGTAAACACCATCTAATTTTATTTTAAGTTATATCTGTCTTTTTCTTATCCGCCGAAAAGGAAAGGGACAGGTAATCGACAAGCATAAAATTTATGGAACACACGTCAATTTTAAGCACAAATCTAAACCAACCGTCTAAAAATTTTACATTGGCCAATAACCCGACAGAATTATGTTGACACTTCAAACGGTTTGCATACCAGCGAGATACCTTTTTGATTCGTCCGGGTTATTCATTTATTTACTCATACTTCCTAAAGTTAAGAGCTGTCAATCATCCGACCCTTTCCTTTTCGGCGGGTAAGAAAATGACAGATATAACATAAAATAAAATTTATTTAGTTATAACTTAAAGTAAAATTAGGAGTTGTCTGCAGGAATCGGGGCCAATGTATACATAATATTAAATTTAAATAAATGATGTTCATGAGGACTTTTCTACATTTCTAATTCCACGTAGAGCTTCGTATACCGGATCCAATCAAATTTGTACGGTACATATTTCAAAACGCATTTGTCAAGAGTACTGATTCGTTGTAATTATTCATCTTGTCTGCCAAATTGATATTATACTTTATGCTTGCCCGTAATTTATATGAAAGTTGATCTGTTTAAGTTTGACCAACATTGAGGTGGAATTGAATATGTACGATAAGCTGCAAAAGTTCAATCAGCTTCTTGTAAAGTTATAAATTAACTGGTTGCACTTAAGACCTCCTGGTTAAATGTCGTTTCTGTAATAGACCAAAAACACCTACAAAAACGTAAATTTTATAATTATGACAACTATTTTTAATAATTGCGCCACTGTTTACAAATAATTCGCTGGGCTCAGTGACTGAACTTTTGCTTTTTGATTGTACGTAGTTGTTTACATTTGTATTTTTTTTGTCCCACGCTTTTTTTATGTTTAAGTGTATCTTGTATATATTTCTATTTTTATATCGACGAATTTTTAAAGAAGAATAAGTATAAAATAAATTTATTGCCAGTAACAAATACATTTGCTATATACGTACATAAATACATAAACTCACCCCTATTTCCCATCGGAGTAAGCAGAGACTTTAGGATTCCATTTGCTTCGATCCTGATACACTTTTTTTGCTTCCTTCACATTCATCGTTCGTATAAGGAATAAAAGGAGGCAATAGATATTAAGAATTTTATAAACATGATTTCACTTCACACATCTTCGTTACAAACTTATGTCTAAGATACAGGTAAGATTCGATTACCTACTTTACGCATCACAAATTGTATAGTTAGTAGTAATAAATATATTCTGTATCTTTGTGTATTTTGTCTTATTCTTTTTGCTTTGGCATTTTCATTTTTACTCAAATTATCTATTAGTGTTATGATCACTTGTTTTTAAAGCCAAATGTTTACTTAAAACAAAAGCATATCACCATAGATCATAAATGACCAGAGACATCCCGTCTGATACACTACCAGTACAAACAAAATCTCAATTCTTCAGCCGTATAATTTATCGAGTGTCTGATTAAAATATGACCTATTTAAATAACTTAAACGTGATAGGCAGCATATTTCACATGGGGCGATATGAATCTATTATAAATATAATATGACAATGGTATACCAACAATGAAGTGGATGAGATGGTAACGGACATCGGTCGCGATAGCCATCGCTTTGGTTCATTCATCATTTTAAATCTCAAAGTAAGTGCGTGAGAGTGCTTCATGTATAATTAATATGACGATTAGCTTTGATGTTAGTGTGCTTTCTTTTTATGCAGAAGATCTCGCGTGTGATTCCTAACTGGGTTGTTATGTTCTAAATTGAATAATACTTATCCGTTTATTTTAAGTTTAGGTATTAATTATTTGTGAAGTGTGATATTATTTACCACGAGACCACCAGACCGATGTCCGGAAAGGATGGTGTAAAAGAGATGAAGCTCATACCTAGCAGTGGGTGGTTACAGGCTGAGTAGTAGATATCATTTGGCATGATGTGACTTTGGATAAGATTGACTCAAGACAAGAGTTTAATTTGGTATGTAAATATTTTCACTAGAAACGTATTTGAAAGCGATCCAAGATTCTAAGAAAATCACCTCAGGATGTAATTTCGTCTAGAAACGTGTGATCGAGGATCGATCAGGAATTATGAGGACAACAAAATCATTATTCTCTTTTTTCTGCCATCCTTAACAGGGATAGAAACTAATTCGTTCGGAATTCCAAAAACAAATGAGAGAGCGCATCCCTTGGGGCGATAAAAAAGTTAACCCTTTACGTCACCGATTTCCGGAGACGAGGTAAAAAATTGCCGAAGGAATATCCCATACGTGTAGATTAGTAGTAACGTAGGTTAGCATTGTCTTTGTTGTAATTTCCTGCTACAAGTTTTACGGAATGTGAATGTATATGGACTGGGAATCAAACTACACAACAGAGTGTTGAGTTAATTTCGTATGAAATCCATTGTCGCCAAATCCATCTTCTTCTTTCGTGTCGATGACAAGTCGAACAACGTAATTGATACTATTCTTGTTATTTTTTATTTATTTATTTATTTTTGGTTATTTATCAGCCCAAAATGCTGCCACGGCAATAGCGGAAGCGCTCATCAAGTCCTTCCGCGTGCCAAATCCAATGACGCCTGTGATGTCAAACTTGGCTAAAACGTAACACCTACGGAATTTTGACGTATTTAATAGCTTTTTGACGTTTGTAATTTGTATGCTGTTGATTATTATATGGTTAAAGTTAAAACTATTATACTTAGAAACTCTCATTTCACACATTTTTGTTGATTAAATAGTATACTCAATAAGGTAATATTTTGACCACCTAGATTTTAGAGTAAATATATAGATATGTTTTTTTTTATATAGATATGTTATAAATTAAGAAGTGATTCTACTGCCTCTATACCTATTAACCACGGATCTCCCGTAGTGTAACTCTATCATTGTACGCTTTATATTGAAGCGCACCCCTGGACAAACGGACGATTCATTAAGGACCGTGTGATTGATGCGTCTGATTACAAACTTGGGGGATTTACACACTTGTCCTGTGGTCAGTGTGTTGCTCGATAATTTACCTTTTAGAAGTGTTTGTTTAAGTCTGAACTGAAAATAAATGTACAATGCAATACAATACAAATACACTTTATTGCACCAAAATAAAAAGAAATAATTACAAAAAAGACTCTTTTAACTAAGTACATGGTAAATGGCGGCCTTATCGCAAAATAATTACTATAGTTATAATTATATAGTTCATAATGTAATTAAGATAGTTTAGTAATTTTTTTTTTTTACGGCTGCAGAGGCGGAGATGGGAGCCATCGGTACGGCAATGCAGGACGGAAGGGGCATGTCACAGGGACTGTAACCTGGAACCTGACAGAGGGCAGCAGTAACTGTCAGTACTATTCAGAGGCAGAGGACAGGAGTCCTAGTATAGCTTTGTAATAGACTACTCTGGGCGCCATCCCACTCGCGTCAGACAGAGTACTGCGGGGCGGAAGGCAAGAGGGAAACCACTGCCCTATTTTTCCCTAAAAAGTAGCATGGAGAATGCTACACCGACACGAGCGCGGCTCTTAAATTGATGATGAGTAATTTTTAAGAAATAGTACGATTCTTCTCCACGGCGTGGTGGATTATGCTCCATACCCCTTCTGGTTGATTGAGGGGAGGCCTGTGCCCAGCAGTGGGACTTATATAGGCTGTTTATGAGTGTATGTTACTTTGTAGCTACAATAACTGACATTCCCGTACATTATTTTGTTTTAAGGCCTTCGTTAACTGTATTCTGGCAAGCAAATCAGCCTCGTTAGTAAGTAGAATTCCGTAGTCTCTGCATACCCCAATGGGAAATAGGCGTGACCATATGTATGTATGTTTGTTTTCTGCTTAGCAAAGTTCAAACTTTGATAGAGAATCCTATACCGTACGGTAGTCTATACGGCCTCTTAACACCTTCTTGTTTACACCCTTTGGTTAAGGGGTTGTTAAACCATGAATTAATTATAGGGGCATAAATAAAGTCGTGAAGTCTGAAGATAATTTAGATTGTGCAGGTGAAAGCGACAGATGTTGTGAAACAAATTAATTGCTTGATAATTTGCTTTCAGTTGCTTTAAACAATAAAAGCGCTATGGAATAAATTAAAAGGTCTAACGGCAAACTTTTGACGACGTGAAACAATGCCTTCTTAAGTTTTCTGTAACTATGAGCTGTAAATAAAATAGCGAATGTTAATTGCTTCCCGTTGGTTCCATTTAATTATATGGATAAAAAATATGCAATAAGTAAATTTACTTCAGTAGGCCGGAGTGAGATGGTGACTGACTCCCGAGGAAAACCCTTGCCCAGGGATACGGGTGAAGACCTCAATGGTTGCAGAGGTGGAGATGGGAGCCATAGGTACGGCAATGCAGGACAGAAGGGGGACGTCATAGGGACTACAGGCGTTCTGTCAGGTTAAAAACTAACTGTAACTGTCACTGTCAGCACTATTCAAAGGCTGAGGACGAGTCCTAGTACGATTTTGAAGTAAACTGATCTGAGTGCCATCTCACTTGTGTCAGACAGAATACTGCGAGGCGGAAGACAAGAGGGAAACCACTGCCCTATTTTTTCCTAAAAAAGTAGCATGGAGAATGCTACACCGAGAAGAGCGTGGCTCTTAAAGTAATGATGATGATGAATGTAATTTGATTAACTTAGATTTCAGATTAGATTTTTTTTTATTTATAATATATTTAGGTAATCATTACATGAAACGAATATACGCTTAAGTATTACAAAGCTTGAAAGTATTGAGATGCTATTCTAAAAACTCGTTTTAATTGTGGAAGAAAAGAGTTTTTTTTAATCGCATATAGATGTAAGTATCTTACATCTATTTATTTTTAACAGCTATTTTTTATTTGCCTTACTATTGTAGGTGCTGTATAAGGCATTTACTACTTAGCCGGAGGTAATAAGCAACTGCACTGCATTTCTTATATTTCCTCATTAACATTGTCATAAAGTTCATTATTACGTTTTGGAAGGTCAGTAAATTTTACTTCTTTGTCCTTTATTTATGTTATATTTGAAGTATCGTATTATATTTTATTTATAGACAACATACATTGTAACATGGAGAGAAACTATACAACATTTTAGCTGAGCTCATTCCTCTTCAAACAGAATGTACTGTTGATTCTTGGCGTGGGTGCAACGTCACCATAAAACATTATTGTCGGACGGATTCGGAACCGCCCGCGAACATGATTGAATTTTATCACGTATTTTAAGTTTACTCTGGTAGTAAATCACTTCTCTGGTGAACTGGCAGTAAAATACTTTCCCGGTGGATTGGAAATAAGGAGTAAACATTATAAACGTGTGCCAATTAGCTAGACCTCGCTGATACTCTCAGTCTTCAGTCATCACAACCGCTTGGGTCCAGTCGAGTAGAAAAAGCGACTACGCGTTTTCTTGTAGGGACTTTTGGCTCTATTCTCTGTATTACGTACTCTTTGGAAGTTATATCTGTCTGTTACTTTAAATTCACTTGTGGGATTGTGTTCTGAATTAAAATTTATGGGATAAGGGCATTTGGGTTTAACGATGTTTGGGAGATTAATCTTTGCGTCCGGTGGTTAATTTTGCAGTAGGTCCTGTTCACGGTAATATGGAGCTAATTTACGACATTGCTGGCAGGGAAGATTTTAATGCACTTTGTGAATCGTTAGTACCTAATATAATCGTCTATATAACGCATTTATTTCTGTAGTTAACATGTGCTTTGTCCTTCTGTTTAATGTAAACTTATTTATCTATGCTTCGCGTTCTTTCGTAGTTATCAATATATTCATTAATGAGGCCTAGTAATAGCTATACATAGAACTTTATAGATGTTATTTTAAGAAGGTATAAAAAAAATCTGAGTGAATAGTAAATTACTACCAACATTTTTAGTATTACCAATTTGTTTTGCTCTCCAGTCATTTTTCCTTTTAGTAGGGTAAAGTGTGGGCTCCAATCCGAAATTTGTTACTGGTCAAACAGTAAATGACCTCATTGGGGTTTTACTATTGACACTTCCCCTGTAAATGTCTATAAACGCGACCCTTGTGGCAAATAAAACACCATCCCGCCCATATGATGATACTCTAATATGCATAGAATCCATTTTATTTGAGGTTAACTCTGAAGTGAGACTGGTAACGGACGGTTTTAAAGGTTTGACCGTAGGTGAATAGTCTGCTGTAGTGGATGCAGCACTCTTAAATTTATTTTTTAAAGGACTGTTTTTTTACCCACTTAGAAAAGATATTTATAGGTAAAATAAACGACACTCCATCATCCGTCTAGGAGTAATTAGGTATGTCAGACTGTTGTTAAAGCTATATAAAAGAAAATGAAAATGCGTTTTACCGTGATGGGTTAGTACTTATCTTGTCACTGTGTTTATCACTAGGCATAGGCACTAGTTAAGTACTTAGTTGTAGTTTTATAATCAACGATTGTGTTTCTGTAAAGTCTGAAGCCCCAGTTAAATTATGTTTACTTGTGAATTTTGAAAATTAAACATTCTCTTGTTTTCAAATATCTTGAGGAAACCGACATTCCCTAGAAATGCATTTTCGGAAGTATGTGACCTACCTGTATTCCCTTTGCAGGTTGGAAGGTCAGACAAGCAGTCTTGTTTTTCTATTTCTGTATTATTCTCGTTGGTTTATATTGTTTGGTCCATGTGATGGGGTTTATGTAGACATTGTCAATTTGGCCAGTACTCGGATTCGTTTTTCCGTATTTCGGGGAGATGAATAATTTAGTAAGTGAGGTGTGCGGGTACGATTTATGAAGGGTGGCCAGGGTTTTAATCTTACAGAACGACCATAACAAGACGTATGGGCAAATTACTGAATACGTTATGAGCCAACTGAAATTTAATAGCTCCTTGAATTTTAGCCGAGTGCCCTTTTAATATTTTATCAGTTCTATCAAAACGGACCGAATTGCCTCTCCGTGATTTTAGATAGATACGTTAGAAGATATTTTATGTGTTTGTGTTATTTGTTTTGAGGCATTTCTAAACAGTTTCTCCTTTAAAAGAGTATTGTATGTTTTCCTACTAAAGCCTATATAGAGATACTTGGATGTTTCATTAACTATTCAGCATGTTCTTCTCTTTACTTTGCCCTCTTTACTACTTCTGATTTCACGTGACTTACAATAGATACTTATGACTTATGTCTATTAAACTAAAGCATCTTGTCCCAGTCGAAAATAATATACAATTTATGTGTAAGAGAACTCACATATAACATGATTTAGTGCATAATTTATGACAAGCGGTCGTGCTTGAACCGATTAGGGATTTTATTAGCGTCAGCAAATCGACGAGTAGACTTTCTATTTGTTAGTAGACTGTAATTTGTTTTAGTATGGGCACATTGGTCCACTATTGGAGGAAGGTGCTCATAAAGTTCAATGGATCGTAAAGTAGTGAATGCGTCCTCATATATTGAAATACGAGCATCGCTCTTCAAATCATAATATCCTAGTCGAGCTCCGGAATAACCTCGAACGATACATTTGCCTTAATTTATAATGTCGTTCAACTCATTACTTTTAAACGATTTGTAGAGTTCAGTATTCTGTACTTGGGTAGGTAAAGATTCAGAAATCGAACGTCATCCTTGTTGAGTCACCTCTAACTTCGTATTTTTCATTACATTATGCATATTTTATGACGAACCAAAAGGTTTTCATAAAAATTATCACTGATACTTATCATACACTGTCATGTACGTTCTGACTGTAATCAACAATGTGATCTTTATCAGGGATCACATTTTGCTTCTTAATTTCCATTTACATAAACTTGCCACTAAAATTAAAAAATGTTGTATTTTTTGCTTCTTTATACGCGGATTAGTTTTCTGGCTTTGGTTTTTTAAATTTATTTTATTATCTTACCATTTATTTCATTTAAAAAGGGGATTTATATTTTTTTATGTTTTTAAGCACTTATGAATATTTGAATGGCAGTTTACATGTGGGAGTTTAAATGATTAATGTTTTATTAATTTGGTTTGATTTAATTTGATAAGTGTTTCTGTTTAATTCGAAGGGTATTTTAGGTTACAATATAATAATGTATTTCATATTTATGAAAACGTGAGGCAGGCCTAATTTTCGTTTTTTTTTTATATTTACACATTTGTATGTATTTATCTTAATCCAAAATCAGTTCGACACAAATTATCATAAGACAGTTATAACGTGTATTGGCACGTGGACCAAACTTAATAACTAAAAATAGCAACTTTTCAAACAACGTCTAGAAAACTAAGATAGCAGTGCAGACTCCTGCTATAAACATAAATCCACCACAGAAAGTGTAACTTATCTTCATCAATAACCCAAGTACAAATGAAGATGGACCAAATAAAATGTGATTAATGGGCGCACCTAATATGCCACAGTAACAAGACGGGGCGCCTGGCCTTGCGGATTCTCTCCTGGCATATACTAATAGGTCCCATTTGCTTCCCGACCATGATGGCATGATCTCATGAGGTGACTCCTAGTGTCGTGCAGCGGTTAATTAGCCAAGACACGGCTCCAGAACTCTTGAACTCATGCTAAATCGTGATGTCACGTACCAATTTGAATTTACCCTTTTGTGTTACCACAGTTACGTCAGAATTGAAGATTTCTAAATCGCCTTAATTGCTTTCCTTTTCTGCTCGCTATGAGAATAAGGGCACTTTCCAGTTTTCTGTTCTACACTTCTCTCCTGGCGACACATTTCCCTTAAAAGGCTACCGCTTACTTATTCATTACCATTAGTTGAATTTATATAGCCCATTGTACGGCACGATAAACGATTTATAGCCCCTAGTTGCCCAGTCTTTATCACAGCGCGCCAGTTCGTAATCACTAATGTTTAACAAATATTATGACCGTCAACTTTCCACATTAGAATCTATCGTCAGAAGAAAGCTATAACGGCATACCGATCAAATTCCCGATATGATCACACGTCTATGGTTAAGTAAATACCAATAAAAGAACATTATAATTACGATAGCATCGCGACCTCAATATTTGGGCTTAATATCGGCGGGATCGGTTGAACAATGTGCACCGACGCTGCCCACGCGCAGGTCACGCCCGCGCCCTCGCCGCATATTGTTCGTACTCTTCTATCGACGACATCGCACCAGCGTGTGTTTTGAATTCTTCATGTTGATATCAATCAAAGAGTAGGACGTTACGATTCGTATATAAATAACAATGGGAAGGTAAAAAATCATTTAATGCTGTTTGAGAAGTAAGAAAGTATATAATAATAAGGAATTTTGATGAAGAGCAAAATTTTTGGAACATTAAAAGTATTCAGTGCAGTTGATAATGCCATTGATTTTAAACCAGAAACAATGAATTTGGGTTCTGCCCATACAAGTCAGAAACACCAAAGAAGATCTCCATAAGAAACTGAGTCGTTGCGTGGGTCATTTCGTATTCGACTCATGTGCAAAAAGGGCTCCCAATTATGCGCAAACGCAGCGTCCACTTAAAACCGAACATTGATCTTTTATCGTAATAAATCGATACTAAAAACTTGCGGGCAAAAAATGCTAACTGGGCGTTACGAGAAAAACTATGAAAAAGTTATTGGTAGTCTTGTGTTTTGATATTTCTACATACAGGTCCAGGCCCTAACGTCAAAGAAAAGTTACTCCATATGTCATTGTGTCAAGCAAGCCCGATGCATTATGCATTGTTTCCATTACACTACGAAATTTAACATAAACTCGATGTTAACGTTTCTTCCATGAATAAAATGCAATTTTTTTAGTTGCCAAGCGAGCCTTTGCCTGGCAGAGGCGGGACATTGAAGGACCACTTTTTGCATTCCCTCGTTACCAAGTTACCATGTGAATGTTTTGATCACATGTGACTTAACCCGATATGACATAAACGCACTTAGCTTAAACGGTAATAGAGACGTTTAAGATTCCAGATAAAAAAACGTATATTGTTGTTCTCGATAATTGCTTGTGCATAAAGACATAAAATTGTAACGATCCGTGCACATTTAAACGCAGGACGACGATATGACATGGCAATTTCAGGCTTTGTATAATGAGCACCTTATGTGTACTTAGCGTGTCTTACGATTGCCATAAAGATGTTCACTCTTACGACACCTCAGTAAATTTCCAATTTTACGTCCGCATGTAAGAAACAGTTTATTTCGTTAGCGACATTCCAAGTGACGTTGACAGCTAACTGTATTGAACATTTCACTGTTCTGTTTACAGATACAAACCTGCTCCGAAGTACGCTTCTTATACAAATACAGTGTGATTTGCTATTCCGTTTCGTTGCTTGTTCGGGCCTAATATTTGTGTTTGTTGGCGAAGACAAACTGAGCGTGCCGTGTCTTGTTCTCGACCACATCCGTGGTGTAAGTGCCAGTCATATCGTCTACATTGAATATCATTCCACTGGATGGTATAAGCTTGTAAACATGCTCAACATACTACTGCGTTGCGTTATTCTTAAAAACGCTGTCTTTAAAAGCTTTCGCTGTAGCTACTTTGTATTTTCTATACTTACATACCAGATTTAGTAATTATTTCACACTTTAATTTGTATGCGCTACCTTATCCAGTAAGTTAAGTCATCAATTTGAATTGTAGAAAGGAAGAGCGAACTAAGACCACCGGGGCTCTGTCTATGTACTCGTTCATATCAATTATATCCAGAAACCGTGCTCATGGAATAGAAATTCGCGAAAGATGTATGATAGCACATGGAATTCAGAGAGAATAGGTATAGGCAAGTTATTCAATTAACGTACCTATTGTGATGTGCCTTGAATTTAAAGTCAGTGACCAATTCAAGGTCTTATAAGGATCTCAAATTAATTCCAGTTTGGAAGTTCATAACTACAGATCGTAGATAATATAAAACTGTTTCGAGTTTGCTCCCACTAGTCGCCACAAGGTGGGTTCCACAATAAATTGTCGACCGTTGATTATACACCGCTGACGTTTCAATTTGATAGTTCCCTTATTCCTTATCACTTTCTAAGATTATTGATCGATTTAGTGTGGCGTATCGTTGCGATCTCAGGGCGTCGTATAAATTACGGGTCCGGTCGATGCGCCCGCGACTATTGTCAAAGGAAGTGCATCGGTTATTGTTGCAGTCTCGCTTTGCGTTTTATCAGCACCGCTCGATCGCGACCCGACATCGAGGACTGCAATTTATCCCGCCCTTTATTTGATCGTCTTATTTTACTATTGAAAATTATCTCACGGAATTGACGCATCACTGTAATCTTTGAAGCAATACCTTTAAGTAAACTGGTCGTTGAGTCGCTCCTCGGGTTTTATTGTGCCCTATAATGTTAGTGTCTCTGCGATTGCAAGTTTTATTCGCATTCCATTGTTGTCGTTGGAGGCGAGCGAAGTTCATTGGAATGTGTTTAAACTTGACTTCGACGCAATTTATGTCTCGGTGAATTAGGTCGATAAACAGGTTTTTCAATTCAGAAATTAATTGCATCCTTAGTTATGCAGCCAATATGCAAACATCTGGTCCCATCGGCTTCTTAATACTCAAAAGACATACTTCGATCATTTCACGCAACAGTTTCAAAGTACTGTTAGATAAAAATCTGAACGCCGATATCTTGTTTATAAATCCATGCGATCGATTGTGTCCATGTCATATTGACTGACGACCGATCAACATAATCGGTTTACAGGCTTCCTGTCCCAATTGTTATTGTAATGCACATTGTACTACCAGTTATTAATGTCCCTTGTGAGACGAGTACTGTCACGGATAATTTATTTATATGACACCAACAAAATGTAATAATGAAGACTAGTGGTCTCCAGCCAACGATTCGGAGCTCAAGTTTGAGCATTAATTAAGGTTTCCATTAGTGTCACACCATGTATGTAAGATGGTAAGTTTGCTGTTTGTGTGTCTCCTGGCGAACTTGATATCACGTACGTGTTTAAGGGACTACTTTAGTTCAAGAACGAACGCCTTACATACGTTTCGCATTTTCTTATGTTGTAGATTTATAATGTTGGTGGAGGTGTTTTTACGGCTAATAGCCGGGACCAACGGCTTAGGTGTCTTCTGAAGCACGGAATCATCTTACTTTTTCGGTCAATCAGACATTGGAGCAGCTTGGTGGAGTATGCTCCATACCCCCTCCGGTTGATTGAGGGGGGCCTGTGCCCAACAGTGGGACGTATATACGCTGTTTATGTTATGTTGTTATGTAGATTTATAATGTTATGACTAAAAATAATGTGTGCACGTATAAATAGCATGATGAAGCTCATCCATTACTATGAATAGGTATTATAAGGCTGTCGGCTTATTAAAATATTACGCATACTTTCGTTGTATGAGGACACACAAGATTTAAATAATTTGGCAATTTATCGGTGCCAGGTTCGATTTAATGTTGGTTTACACCTACTTCACCGTTGGTGTGTCATACAATCGACGACGCGTGGATTAAAGTATTATTTATTTATTTGCTTTGGGTATTTTTTATAGTTGATGACTATCGCTATGATTGTTTGATTTTTTTATTAAAGTTTTATACTTTTACAGCGGATATTAAAGCTAATTACGTAGGAAATAACGTAGAAAGTTATTATCCGTCTATCTTCGGAATAGTCAGGATGTTTGAACGTTCCTCCGGGACCTTCGTTGATCACCCTTCGCATTTTATGATTTACGATAGTTTCTAAGATCAACTCTGAGTTGTAAAAACGATTTATAATCTTTGTGATTTATTGACGTAGTAAAAAACTAAAGAAGTATTTCTTATATTTTTAATGCAAGGTGTCGGTCTAAAGTTATGTTAGTTCGCTTTGTTTGTCGAATACATTTTGCTTATAACATTATAGTAGACAAGATTTATAAATGTCTCAATAAAATGGTAGTTTCCTTTTAATGTGTTTTTAGCAGAAGTTTAGTCCTTATAAGAAGTATAAAGTTTCTACTCCAAAAATAATGAGCCGTATAAACACATCTCCATTCGACTTTAATATTACCTCCCAACATTGCCAAACAACTGTTCCGGGAACCTCCAACAAAATGCAAAAGAGTCTCGTTTGGTTGCATTTCAATTAGAAGTTTCCGTATCGGCTCAGTTGCCGCAGTAAAGTGGCTCGACACGAGACGCGAGGAGATGTGCAGATTGCACATGAGTCCATTGAGAACGCTGTTTTAACCTGAGCAAGCTATCATTAACCGTTCATTGCTGGCGGATTTATACCGTCACGGACGGTTCCCGTACGCAATTATCCAACTTGCAATCTCCCCATTGTTGTCGAAATTTAAAACAAATTTCCTGTACAAGGGGGGTCGCCTTTTTCTGCCCTGCCAAATTGGATAAGCACTGTAATTACTCGTCCTCTGAACGCTGGTTTGTGGATATTTCGAATTGGTATGCGGATCTTTTGGAGTTTACGACACGGAACACATTTTGCGAGGCATAGGGAAATTGACCCGTCTTCATTAAGTTATGTGCGCTTAACACAAATATATCCCCTGAGATTCATGGTCTGTAATATAGCCTCCATATAGCACGTCTGTAAGTCCCCATCCCTTTACAATTTGTATTCCAAATGATTGGGCTAAAGCCCGCAATTCGCTTGTATGAAGTCCGTTTGCATTTAAATTATTGCTGTGACCGATTGCGTTCTCTAGACAACATTTTCTTTGTTTCTCGCTGAAACTAAAATATCCAGTAGTTGGGTGTATTGCTTAGACACTCAACGCCCCACGTTTACATTTGACAGATGAGATGTCAGCAGAAAATTGGATTTCGCAAAATAAACATGTCACAGTACCTACGCCAGCAAATCTTGCCCCTTCTAAATTGAACCCTACACATTTCGTCATACCAGTGGTCTTTGTCAGCCAAAGAAAATACGCAGTTTTTCGTGATCGTTTGGGTCAAAACTCTCGTTCAATTAACAGAAATCCTAGTGGCAGCGAAATCTTAATTTACTCAAGGTAGATTGAAGGGATTTATTCAAATGCACAATTATTTTGGATGTTTATTAAAGGTGTGCTCGTATAATCATGCAGAATTCAAGAAATACAATGAATTATAAATTATTATTGTTGTCATTAGCTTGCTAGTATTCTTAATATTAGATATCTAACAATTATACACATGTATTTAAATAGAATAATTATAAAAGTGTAAAAATGTTAATATATCCAAAGGAAAAAATATGTATTTCAAAGCCGAGGCAGCTATTTGACTTCAGTAAAATAAACGATATGAGTTGGAAGGAAGAAATGCTCAACATAAATTTTAAAATCACAGAACGAAGTGCGTGAATGTCTATAAACAAGTTTTTCAATTAAAACACAGTTTTGTTAATTTATGAACTACTGAATTTTGATAGTGCAATATATATTCAATTACGTATAATCGTTTGAGTATCGTCGGAAATGATGCTAAGAGAAATGCAGTTGTCTATCGGATTTTAAATTTTAATTATTATGCTAAAGATAAATGTTAACGGAAATGAAGGTCAGTTTTTTATTTTATGATTTAAATTTATAGACCTATATAAGAACTAGCGCTTTATTGGGGTGGGCAGTCAAGTCACCAGGAGACAAGCTGTTGATGTACTTATCCTTTATCTAACGGCTTCCGTGGTCATGGTGGTAGTGATTGGACATATGGACATAGTAGGTGGAGGAACCCGCAGTGGAGGAATGTGGTGGAGTATGCTCCATACAACCATCCGGTTGATTGAGGGGAGGCCTGTGCCCAGCAGTGGGACGTATATAGGCAGTTTGTAGTATATAGGTGGAGGACATATCACAAAAATCAATTTGTGATCCCTAGTCTGGTTCGAATAAGCTGATTGTCCGTCGGTCCAGGTCACTTACATGCGTACGTTTATTCAAACAGGTGTATGTGTAGACGTTATTGCCCAACTGGGCACCCTCAGGCCTGTTGTCTTAAACATTGTACCGGGTGAGAGCCTTCAGCACTCCCCATTTGTCCGGCCAAGTAGTTAATGCCATCTGCGACAAATCTACAATAAGTCACGTCAAAAAAGTAGTCGTTATAGGTACTTAATTAAGATGTCACGGATCTTTGGCGGCTCAATAGTACCCCTGGAATCGGAATTGATGATTTTGGTCATTGACCTCACTAGTCACACGAGAGAAGAAAATATCCTCTGCCATGTGCCTTTCATTAGTCCGATTGAGAGTATGTTCATGACATGTATCGTGAGCTTATTAATGTTATTTAAAAAAGTATATTTTATTAACATTATCCTTTTTTAATTTAAAACGTTTTTATTGCATTTCGAATTTCGAGTTTCGAACGTCAGACGTCAAGCCGACATTCCTCGGAGACGTCCCAGCTCACAAACGTCAGATGGTGACGTATAATCGACATTTGACATGTCCGCGGGAATGACGTGTGTCAGACAATGGCTGACATGTATACAGTTTTGACAATGGACTGCGAGTAAACAGCCAAAGTGGTAATTAAATTACAAAGCACAAAGTCTCCGTGGTCAGCGTGATAAGTAATATCTTAAGCTGAAGAGGTTTTATGTGGTCAATTGATTTGTGCTTGATGAAGGATGAAAGGAAGGTATATTTAATACGAGTTTATTAATTGGAAGAGTTTTACGTCGAATGAACGTCGTCGTTTTGCGTTTTTATATCGAAGTTAAGTTACAAATGTACCAACTTAAAAGAACTGTTTTAAGAAATTATTTTTATGTACTTTTATGTAAAGATTTTTACTTCTTTGTGTTATTTTAATACAATCTCGATCTTTGTGATTTTTTTTGTTTTTGTTGCGATAGGCTGATCCAATATATCATACGGTTTATCATTATTCACCTTAGGACTATGTATCAAAAGTGGCTGCAAACATCCCTTCGGGGAATAGGGGCGTGAGTTTATGCATGTATGTACGGTCACGAGCATTAATATGTATACACTTTGGTACCATGTCACATTAACTTTTTTGACAAATTGAACTGTAAGTCTCACTAAATGACAAATATGTTAGTGCAACAGGGTCCTAAAGTGGGTACATTATATTGCTCATGACTGTATGTATGTGTTATTTTAATCTTTTTAATTTACATCATAAAGTTGGATTTTCAATATACGAATGTTTTTAAATAGTCTTAACCAATGGCAGGAAGAAACACGAGAAATGCATTTTCGGAGGTAGGTATGTGACCTAACCTGTATTGGGCTGGTATTCCCTTCGCGGGTTGGAAGGTTTCGGCAGTCACTTCTGTAAAAAACCGGACCTGTCAAATCTTCAGGTTAGGTAACCGGACCCTGTGAAAAACGGGATAATGCTAGGGAGATGATGATGATGAACCAATGGCAGGAAGGCTTGCCATCTTTCATAGTACTGTGATGATGTGACTTCATGTCACCCTGGCTCACGCGTTATTCGAAAACTTAGTTGTTAATTTTTTAAATAGTTGTCTGGACAGTACCTACAACGTTGGCAGTGCGTGTGAGTACGTCATCATCATCATCGCCAGCCCATTAACGTCCCCACTGCTGGGGCACGGGCCTTCCCTATGGATGGATAGGGAGATCAGGTCTTAAACCACCACGCGGGCCCAGGGCGGATTGGTGGTTATTAACGACTGCTAATGCAGCCGGGACCAACGGCTTAACGTGCCTTCCGAAGCACGGAGAAGCTCGAGATGAATGTTTTTTTCGTGTCACCTATCCTATGACCGGCCTTTGCGAAAGTTGCTTAACTTCAACAATCGCAGACCGAGCGCGTTTAACGCTACCGAGCTCCTCAACTGCTTACACTGTCTGTGAGTACGTAATAAATGTACATATGCGGGACTTCACTAAAAATATTCTTTTTTTGGTCTTTGCCAACCCTGATCTATTGGATAATGACATACTGCGCTAGTCTAGCAGTTTGTCTCTACGTAATGCTATAAATTGATTGTAACACAGCGGGGCGTCGACTTATCTGCTGGCTACGTAGAAATGATACTATTTCTAGTTAATACACCTTAAAAAGTTTTGTTATCTCATGTTTTAATGGTAATTGCTGCGAAACACAGGTTCATATTCGTTTTTTCGAGATAGAATCTAAAACAACCCTATAAAAAATTACATTGGCCAATAACCCGGTAGAATTAAGTTGACAGCACACGTCAAACGGTTTGCATGCCAGCGAGATACCTATTTGATTGGCATGGGTTATTTATTAATTTACTCATTCGTCCTAAAATTGACAGCTGTCAATCATCTGTCCCTTTCCTTTTCGGGGGATAAGAAAATGTCAGGTATAACTTAAAGTAAAATAAGGAGGTATCTGCAGGAATCAGGGCCACTGTCAAAATAAAATTAACAATGCAAATCAGTTTTGAAGTAAGTACAAATATGAAGCTCTCTCAAATGAAGGTGGCACATGAATGGTCATATGAAAAGATATTTTCACTTATAAGAAAGAGCACAAAGCTTAATTCAATTAAATTAATTGAAATTCCCGTCACCCTTTCGGCCGGTTTAATTCAATTAAATATTTCTATTAGGGCGACGGTTTTCACGGTATTCGGGATCAATAAAAGTGAATTGGTGTATGAAAGGGTATCGGCCAATTGGTGTGTTTCGTGTGTCTATGATCTTATCTGTGGCCTGTCTATGGGCATACGGGCGCCCGCCCTTTTATTAAATTTCTGTGTCAGGAACAAGGAAAACTGTTGAACGCGATTGTATTTTATGTATAAAGTTTAATAAAATATCTATCACAGACGACATTACTTTCTTTTTGGCGAGTTGGTTAAATAAATTCCAAACCGACATGCAGAATAATTAATAATGAATTTGAAACATAAAACGAAATATATTAAAAAGAGTACAAATTGTGGTAATAAGTATGTCTTAGTATTTGGAAGGAAAGTTCATCACTTTGCTATTTATTCGACGTTTGTTTTACTCTTAATAATGTCGTGATCATGTTATCAAAGATCTACAGTTATTTTTCTAATAAAACGTATGAAACAATAGTCGCATCTACGCCTCTCTCTATTCTCCTACACCAAAGGGTGTGTGTCAAATGAAAACAGAATACAAACGTAAACTTAATAATACCCACCAAACGGTTATTTGGCCGTTGTCTCTTAAGTACGATTACAACTTTATGTCATTGACGTTGAACCCTTATTAAAATGCAAATTTTCGTATTATGACATTTTTTATAATAATTGTTGTAAATTTTTTACGTTACGATTATGAGAACCGGACCGACAGAATTTCGTTTTTAACCACTTTGTAGTACGTAAATATATAATAATGTAATTATTATGAACGTGCTGTGAAAAACTTTTATATAGGTATTTTATTCGTCATTTTTAACCTCACACAGATAAGCCAGATATATATACAAGGGCAGAGGCTTGCCAGGAATTCCATTGATGATTGTACAATGCACTGGTTGATGGAGAATTTGGCAAAAAAATATATAATTTGAAAAAGGAATCATGGTATGTAGAAACTTTTGGGGTAAGTTATAGTTTCCGCCGCGTTTGCTTCAACGGTAAGGATGTGAATCGCATGATATGATCTTCCACCTGTACGTCTTTAAAGCTGCCTACGAACACGCGCGTAGTTGGTCAGGTTTATCCTGGTCCTGGAATGCCATGTCCATACTTGCAGCTACGCGTAAAGTCTTGGAGACTGAGTGGCACGTGAGATGACTAAGTCGGTTTTTGGTTGCGCGGCAAAAATAATGGCCATGTTATGACGATATTAAATAATACTACGTATAGAACGGCAACTCTCCGCTCCACACCAGCAGCTGAGCTAGATTTACCTCATCAGGGACTGCTAAGTCCTCTCATTATTTGTGGTATTACTAACGCATTCAAATTTATCGGTGTGAATTTACATATGAATTTAAAATAACTCTAAAAAGTCCTTCACCTTGCCAGAATAATCTTGAACTTGAGATTCATTGAGAAGACTTACTTTCACCACCTGCCGGTCAGTGACCCCTGAACTTCAAACTCGGACCCGGGTCTAATGACTAGCCACGTCACTCCCCTGTCGCTCCCCGTCACTGGAAGAAGAGTTAATTTTCTCCACGCACTTAATTATTTATTAAAAAAAAATATCTGATCTTGCCGAAGTTTAGGGTTGGGATGGTGTAGTATTTGGGTGGGTGATTTTAAATACTAGGTTAATTACAAATAAATATGTTGTGGCTTTGTTTTAGCTAGCACTCACTACAAGGCTAGAATATGCGAAAAGTTGGATAGTTGTCATAATAATATTATAAGTACTTAGATCATAGTTTTGTGTTTGTTACCCTGTTTATCTAAACATGTATTTAAAGGTCTGTGCATTGTATTATCATATCGATATAATCTCATTCTGCTTTCGAACTAAAAGTAATATTGTTACATTATCTAGTGCATTTCCCACAGAAGCATAGTCGATCCAATAAATTTGGGTGTAAAGTTAAAAAGCACATTATGATGATAGTGTGTAAAAAAATCTCACACTTTTTTAAACTTGTGTGCTTGTTGAGTAACGCTAATTTGCAGTGATTTAAAAAGCTCTTAGCAATTGGCAGCTAACCTTAAAATACTTGTGTACATTGTAGCTATTATTTCCAAGTTATTGATACTAGTTACTTTTTCGCACCTCTACTCCACGCAGAGACCTCCAGGCGGCAAACTTATGCGCGCGCATCAAACGTTGTTTATCTTTAATTAGTTCGAAATAGCTGATTCATGGCTGTAGATGTGATAACAGATGTACGCCTGTCCTCCTACGACTCCTACGTAGTGTTTATTGTTCCGCTGCAGTGTTTATCATAAACACTGGTGACGTTTCCAAGTACTAAGAGGTGGTGGACAATAGACTTGGTGACTTTTCATTTTGTTTTGAGAAAATCTCGAAGTTTAATACTTGCATAGGTTGGTGAGAGGTTTCGCCTACGATTAGAAACTATAGTGGGTTGATGTTGATAGATTATGTGAGATTATTTTAATTTTAACTGCTAACACTGATGTGGGTTTATCTTCTTCTATCGTGTGGATTGTGAGGTGGATTACCAACCCCATCAACCCTGGTGTCAGGGTTACTATTGAGCCGCCAAAGGCCCCTGACATGGCTCATGTAACGACTACTAACTTACATCAGTAAGCAGTAACCGGGACCAACTGCTTAACGTGCCTTCCGAAGCACGGATCATTTTTCTTTCGGACAATCAGGTGATCAGCCTGTAATGTCCTATAACCAAACTAGGGATCACATTTTTTTGTTATATGTAATATGTGGGTTTATGAGAGGCTGTTTTTCAGAAGACTTTAAAACGAGTAAGCTTAGGACGCAACGTCACTACTAGGCGAGATTCTGGTGAAACATGACAGTCCTAAACATTGACTTACATTATGTTACTCTAGTAAAACAGTTTTATATCTCTTTTCAGATAAGTATCATTTGATAAGGGTATATTGTGTCCGCGTTGGATACTTTAGCATCGGCAGCTGGCCACTTGAAATCGCAGATCAACACTACAACACCATCAATGTCGGTTTACAGGCTTTAAGTCTTGCATTTATTTACGACGATTTATCCTCAGAAGTAGCCCATGCTTATAGGAGTATAAACGTGCCAATATCGATTCAGATTCAGAAGTATTGCGTACATATATTGGCAACTGTAAGGCTTCGCTTAGTGGAACTGAAGCTCTACTAGGTATGTCGTTAAATGCTAAGAAGCCTGGTACGCATATTCTTGATAACAATTTTTTATTATTTTCTTCTGAACTGAGGGTAAAAAAGAAAGATCTGGGGGTTACATTGAAGCTATATATTTAAAAATCGATGCTGTAATTTGCCATTTGCGCATACAAAAGTAAGCGCTCAATGCCGATAAACAAATAACAATATTGTTCGTTAATCACTAGAAAATTAAAATTTAATTATATTAAACATAATTTGTTACCAATTGTACAATAGGGCAATTTTTATTGGCCTCATAAGTACAACATTTACGTAACTCATTAAGGTGCTGTTGCTAGCCCAAATAAATAATAAAATGGTACTATGCTGATATATACTTTCATTGCAATTTCAGCAGTTAATGGAATCTGTCCTGGAAACAACAGGGGACTGGAAAGAATTCCAGTCCACACAATGTTCATACACAAAAGCCCGGTGCACTAGTTCTAGCATGCGACGGTTGAATGACCGGCATGAATTTTAAAAGAATTTCATGTAGCGCAAACTGGCTGACTATGAACTTAGATGAAGCTTGTATCTCGTAGAGAATATTAAAATTCTTCGCGAGTTCCGCTGTAGGTCCTAAGGCACAATGCACATTGTCAACGCATATAAAGATACAGTGTTGCCTTTATATCGCCATTGTGCTGCACCCTTGCAGTTTCTTCACTGTTTTTACGGCGTATTCTAGTATTTTATTATTCATGTTACAACTGCTTCGCGCACCTCTGTGAGGTTAATAATTGAACGCTTCCGTGACAGCACCCGGCGGGGGATGGGGCGTGAAGTTATTCATATTTTAAGTTTTTACACACTATATTATTTCCACTTTCTATGCCTCTTCTGTCACGTGTACGCTACATTGTCAAGACGTCGCATCTTATTTTTTTATTTCATAGCCTTAAATATTTGTACCTAAGTATGAAAGCGTCTACTATAAGATTTCATCGTTTTTATTAAACATTGTGTGCTCACATATCACAGTATTGGAAAATCTAATAAGATATGAGAAATAAAGTTGTGGATAAATATTATATTGAGATGTTACGTGGTATATTTTAATCCAGTGGTGTAGATTGACTTATGGTTTACATATAATATAAATTACCATTATTTGATTTAAAAAAAATGGTACTTAACCTGCTAATTATATATTAGTTTGCAAATAAATGTTAAATTTAATTAAGTCCTCCTACTGTCCGATGTCTTGTGCTATTTGTGTTAGCAATTCCAATGTTTAAAGGTAAAATAAGTATTAGTGATATTTCACCTTAGGTCCGCGTTACAAAACCATTATATCTAGGCCTAATCCAAAACACAGGGCAGAGTTCTACGGAAACAGCGTTATAAAGACGTAATAACTGTTGGCAGAAGTCATACGTTTCCCCTTTAGCAATCTCATTGAAAATAGTCAAAGTAATTTTACACTCTACATTATTATTGTTGCTTTGTACTCGGGTAGGTATTATTGAAATAAAGAAACCCCCATTTCATCGCTATGGGATTGCATTATGTTGATATCGGGTCTTGTTTATGGCTCATTGTTCTCACCCGGTATTATACTTAGCACTGCATTAAAATATTTCATTGAGTAACGCTCGATTTGATAAACCACGAACGGAAAGGTCAGAATTATATTAATATATTTAAAAAAGATATATTAAAAGAGTAGAAGTGGAAATTTATGATGACAAGCCCAAGATTGCTGTTGAAAAAATACATTTGAATATTAACAGTTCAACACCAGTTGCAAATGCGTATTTACCATTTCGATTAGTGATTTATAAATATTTGATAAACGGTTTGAACAAATTAGCAAAACATAATTACGAAAATCCTCATTAAGAAACAGTATGAGATGATATCGAGTGATATTTTTATCTTTAATTAAGGGACCACCGTTGGTTTCATCCGGTCCTTCGTATAAAATGTACTTTATTATATATTTCACTTAAATTATTGAGCTCTGCATAATGTCTACAAAGAAACAGGTTTGGGCCGGAATATTCCTGTATACAAGGACCTTCCAAATTAAATCTTAGCTAAGTATCTATATCTAGGTAAAGATGTATAATATCTATGCAAAGTAAATATTTATTTATAGCAGATAGTATTCATTTAAGTTGATAGAGATCTAATACTTTAAAAGACTGAGATTATTTAAAAACAAGGACGTAGTCTATCCAACATTTTTCTATTATTTAAAGCTTCACTTCAGTGCTTATCGAGTCATTCACATTGTATTTGAATAACAAATTCAACTCTAATTGGGTGTTATGTGGTTAGTTATTCGCTTATCTCTCGTATTTATCTTTATGAGATTTGAGAGTTTAGAAAAAGACAGGTTTTGTTGCAAAAGATTTTTGCACCTCATCACACTATCTCATCAGCACATCAAGCTATTCTGTTTGATTTAGAACTCAATTTTCTATAAATATATGTATCTTTATTGCGTTTGGAGTCGCGTTAAAATACGTCAAGCGGCTAAGATGGGTGTAATATTACATACTTACGCTTCAAAGAGACTAGAGAAGGATACTAAACGGGTACCCATCCAACTAACTATCTTTACTGTTACATTACTTGATTAACTTTATTGCTGCTTTTCATAATGCAGTGTAAAATTAAGAATATGTAATATTTTAGGTCACTTTATATACAGATTTTATTTAGTTGTTTTTTGGTGTATGAAAATACTATTCTACCTTTGTCTACTGCCTCTGTCTAGTGTCTGTTCATGCGTAATTCTATGTTATCTTATGTTGTTTTTCTACAGAAATTCAGTACTTAAAAATACTAAGTAAAAGTAAAGTAATAATCCAGCTTTAAGAAATAAATGTCTGTTATTTAAGTTATGTTAAAAGGTAAAAGAAGCCAAGAAGCTTTAAGTAGGCGTGGAGGTAAAACAAACAGCTAAGTAGTGGTTGACATAAAATGCAAAGTAGCTGAAGTAGGGTATCGCCACTTAACAGGCCTAGAAGTTTCCCTTATCCATTACACTTTTATTCCATTTCGCGAAGAAAACGCCAGCTTTTACCTCTTTAACAACAAAGTTAATGCTATTTTGCCGTATTCATAATTAGACCACACGCGATTGTGTAAGTAGGGGAAAGAATTTAAATTCCCAACGTTCGAGGAAAAAATTCTCGGTGCAATACTTTCTTAGTTTTGTTTTGCTAAAAAATGTCTTTGAACGGTATGCAATGGTTTTCCGCGAAGAGTTTAGGCCGGCGCAGTTGATGTAGAATTAAAAGACGTGTTACATAAACCTCACGTTCCAAAATTGGACTCCTTGGGTGGGCGAGTATGATAAACCATTATCTTTTTGTAGGATTTGATGATTGCTCTTAAACCGACGCAATAGGAGCATGTGCCTTTGTTGTTTTATCGGTAAAACGAGCCAGATTGACGGTGAAATGTTCCTACTAAAAAAGTTTTATGTGAAGTGAGCCATGAAATGATTGGAGCTACTTGCTTTGTTTTGACTGTGGTACTTACTACGTTGGAACGTGTGGTCTTGACGGTTTTGATGTTTGATTAGTAATCAGATTACCTATTCGCTTGTAACAGTTTTTTTGCTGTTGCTTTTCATTATTGTTTCATGTACCAGTATTAATTTAAATTAAGAATACGTAAGAGGAAGACCTAGAAGGACTTCCATTGACCAATTTGGAGATGTCCTTAGAAAAGGTTCAGTACGATCTACTCTGAACCGGCGTACGTGTATGAAACGATTGGTGAATGTGGAGGAAGCAATAGAAGTGTGTCATACAATATACTTGTCATCGAACAAAAATAATGACACTGGAAATAATGAAATTTGAGCGAAAATCAAAATCGATGTACTTAATATACTGAAAACTTAAGTATCTCCCTATACATAATTATGTTCACTGTTGCGCGGTGCTATGGACCGATAACATACAGGAAAGAACAATAAATACTCCATATCTGAAAAAAATATTTATCATTCCGTTTCAAACACACAAAGAAAACACGACACACTGAAATTCCCCTCCGACTACAAAGAATTAAGGATGTAAACTGTCTTGTCTTGCACCAATAACATAAGTAATTCGAACCGAGTAAAAGTTCTTTTCAAAAGGGGTGCATTCGTAAAAACTTACATTTAGTTCCATCACTTCTTTTCATCTGTAACCCAAGGCGTTAAGGCCCAAAAGTGTCAGGCATCGGCCAAAATTTGGTTCGATAAACCATCGAGAACTCAACCTTTTCCCTAAGCAGTAAGATTGAAAAGCGGTCCCAAAACATCTCCCTGTGAAACCTAAACATGTATTGGTTAGTACACAATTTTCTTGCGGTATCAGTTTTAAAATGGCTCTCACTGACAGATGTTACCGGCAATGGACGTGACTGCAATGCGAGCACTGCTCGTGAATAGGACCGGAATTCCAAAATAGATTCAAGTGTTTTTGAAGAATGTCCTCTTCAACATTTGGGTATTTCTTTAAAGAAATGGGTTACGATTTTCGAGATACAACTGGGAATATATTTATTAAAATGTCGAAAAATTCGTACTTACATATAAATTGGAATTGGTTCGAACTCAGGTACCGGACTTGCATCAACGAATGTTTAGTTCCATACTGTTTATCATCTCCCTAGCATTATCTGGTTTTTCACAGGGTTCGCTTACCTAACCTGAAGATTTGACAGGTCCGGTTTTTTACAGAAGCGACTGGCTGTGACACCTTCCAACCCGCAAAGGGAAAGCAGCCCAAAACAAGTTAGGTCACATACCTCCGAAAATTCTTTTCTGGGGAATGTGTGTTTCCTAACGATGTTTTCTTTCACCGCTGAGCACGTGATAATCATTTTTGACCGAAACATGAATTCGAAAACATTTTCTTCCATCATTGGTTTAGCTCTGTGCTGCATTCGAATCTGCGACCTCAAAGTGAGAGGCAAGCGTTCTACCAACTAGGCCAACACGGTTCTAGTTCCATAATGTTGCGATTGAAAATTCCACTAGATATTAACTCAGAAACATGAGCTGGATTATCCCCCTAAGTTTTAGATAGGGTGTCACGAAAAGTATACACAGATTACGGATGAGTTCACTTTTAGTATAAGTAGAGGTACATGTAATTAGAAAATATCCTGCGGATGACGATTAGCATTTAAACGACGATGATGATGATGAAAAATACTATGAAGTGGTGTGTAGTGGTGATGTTTACAAACTCATCGCCTGCCTGTAATGTTTCCATAACGACACAAAGTGATCCGGTAATTAACCCACAACTTGTCTCTGATGATAAGCAACATAAGGGCCTCTGTGGTCTAACAGTCTAGTCCCGAGTTCAAATCCCAGTAAGGACATATATCAATCACCAGTTGTTGACCATTCTATTTACTCAATTACAATTTGCCTTAATGTTTACTATCTATTTATTTATTTGTACTGTCTTGTTTACTGTTGTTTTTATAACGTGTTTTATTTGTAAGTTATGTGTTATTATTGGAGATACTCGTAAGCTTACCTGTATTGTCTATTTTCTTTTGTCTGTTTTATTGTTTATAAATAAATAAATATTCCTTGTTTTGTTTTATATTTGTTACTGTGGTGCCCTTATATAATAAACGATTCTTTCTTTCTTTTCTTTATATCACAAAAGTCCGTTTGTGACCCATAGTTTGGTTAGAACATTACAGGCTGATCACCCGATTGTCCGCAAGAAACATGGTCCGTGCTTCAGAAGGAAGCTGAAAACAGAAGGCACGTTAAGCCGTTGGTCCCGGTTACTTCTTACTGATGTAAGTTAGTAGTCGTTACATGCGCTATGTCCGGGGCCTTTAGCGGCTCAATAGTAACCCTGACACCAGGGTTGATGAGGTCGGTTATTGCTCTCACAATCCATCTGATAGAAGTAGAAACTGTAAAGCTTTTTGTCAGTCACGCGTGGAGGTATGTAGTTTAAGTAATGAATTGTTGCTATTATTTTCAGTCCGATGCGCACACTGTCATTATCAATTCGGTTAATTGTCGACATCCGTCTCATTGTGACAAATTCATGTAGACCGTTCCCCATATCTCTTACCAACAAAAATAAAAAGCGACCTAACAAAATACCCACGTATAAATAAACGTTCCTTACAAATATCGGAAGGGACAGCTACATTGGTCTTTAATTAAAAACAGCCATGAAACCGTACCGAAAAATTTCGAAATTTGCAAAGTTTTTTAAATTGCTCTCGTTTAAATTTAAAAGCTTGTTGGAACAAAACCAGCAGTAAAGTGGGTCTATTTGACAGGGGTACACGCAACTTCACTTACCTGCGCAAGAGCACGCTGTGTCGGCGCCGGGCGAACCATCCGCGGTATTCCGAGCCCCGCCGAATATTTCGCTCGCAATTTATTGGCCCTTTGAGACCGAATAAAGTAAAATTAAACGGAAATCAGATCAAATTGCCTCCAATTATAAACGAGATTTAAATTTATAAGGTGTACCTTGTATCGAATCAACAATCTTTATTTGGTTATAAAGAGACTATAACGGGGCATGCATGATTAAAAGTGATCTAAAGATTTAGTAGAGCCACTCAATTAGTAAGAAAATTAAGGTCCTTTTCGTTAGCTGCTTGCTACAAAAACGTGTTATTTACGTGTATTTACGTGTGTTTAGTAGATTTAGAAGTCAGAAAGCATCAATGTTGAAAGGTATAGTACAACAACTATTCCCTTTCTCAAAAGTTGCAGGTATTTTCTGTTCTTTTATCTCCTTGAGCAGTGACTAGGCAATTCTAAATGAAGTTATTTTGATTCTCTAAGAAATTGACATCATGTATGTTTATGTATTATGCAGGCTTATTGCCTACTTGAAGTTTATATTAGATAAGCTCTTACACATTCTACGTGGTTAAGCTAACAAAAACCCGGCGATCAATCCCATAAGAGTATTTCGTTGTCTCTGATTCATGTGCTGCGTTATAGCAGCCAACTTCCGAATCCTTTAAGATTTGCGGAATCCTCTTTTACACCGTTCCGTAACAGCTTTTAGTTTAAAGCTATGGCGTTTAATAAAGTATTTGGCCTAATATTACATAGAATTTTACATTGGACATCATAACATAGAAGAAAACACAGTGGGGTAATTACGAGAACGAGAATAGAACGACAATGACGATATTACACAGATCGAAAAATTTCGAATGGACAGGAGAAGGACCTGGTGGTGTAATGGTTAACACACTCGTCCCGGCTTGGCACGAGCTGCTTGTTCAATTCCCGTGCGACTCACATTTTTTCGATCTTGTTTTTTCTTTGTGAGAATCATCTCTTGTCGGTGTAGCTACTTTTCTTCATGCTTCTTTTTTAGGGAAAAATTGGGCAGTTGCTTCCATCTTGCCTTTTCTTTGTGAGAAAAATATATTTAAAATGTCATAATATGACATACTGAGCATAATTTCGTATCCTATAATAATTGACTAACTACTTACATGACTAAATAAATACATACTATAATGAGACTATATACGTCCCACTGCTGAGTACAGGCATCCCCCTTAATTAATCGAAGGAGTAGGGAGCACACTTCAAACCCAACAACAAGAAATAAAAGACAACATCAAACTTTATTCTATGTTTAAAACGCCATTAGATTTAATGACGTCACATGTTCATTTTATACTTGGGAGCGTTTGAGACGCGCTTCATGCGCTAAAGCTCAGGTCTCTTCCTTCTTACACTTTCAAGCATATTACGATCTCACTGGCAGGATAATTGGAAAGAGAACGTGTAGGTGTGAGTGCGTGTTTCCTTCATTCGGGCAATGTGAGTTAATCCGGATCCTAGGAGCATTTGGCAAAGTGCTGCGAATACTGAGACGGGAACCCCGCAGTTCCCGCCATTTTGCCCGTCTCAAAAACACCATTCCGCACTCCGTTATCCGGCCTAGATTTAGGCATTTTCAGAAAAAAGTCTTATCCACTAATGTGTTTTGGTGAACGATTAATTCTTTTAGAGATGTGGTCTAAAACACGATATAGTGACTAAGATTGAGAAGGGAATGTTATGTTGGTTTCGACACGTAGAGCGGATGAAGGATAATAGAATTGCAAAAGCGGTATATAAAGCGAAAGTTGATGGTAGGGCTGGCAGAGAAAGACCGAGAAGGACTTACATTGACCAAATTGGAGATGTCCTTAGAAAAGGTTTAATACCATCTACTTTGAACTGGCGTGCGTGTATGAAGCGATTGATCCGGCCAAGTAGTTAATGCCATCTGCGGCAAATATAGAATAAGTCACGTCAAAAAAAAAAAATATATATCACGGCGGGATGCAAATCAAATGTCGCGACATGTTCAGGGATCTTTGAGAAAATAGTTGATCGATTGGCAGGGAGTATTTCATTGAGATTGATTACACCTATTTAAGCCAAGTACATCTTTGCTAAATGTGATAATATAAAGTTATTTAAAAAGGTGAGACTAATGTAGGTAACAGTAGTACTAAAGACTAAGACTAAAATAAGTACTTATCTTAAAAAATACTTACGACGTATCTAGGCGGTGATAATGTAGATCAATTTTACCTGAAAATGAAAACATTATTTATCAATAGTCTCCTAGTCCGCTTATCTAACCTGATGATTTGACAGGACTGATTTTTACAGAAGCGACTGCCTGTTTGACCTTTCAAACCGCGAAGGGAAAACCAGCCCAATAAAGGTTAGGTCACATACTTCCGAAAACCAAAGTAAGTAGGTATATTATGATCTAATTCTAAAAGAAAGTCAGTCGACAAAGATGAATTATTGTGTCTAGTATAATCGAAATCACGATAATCCCTTAATAGTTTTTAGATCGAGCCAGAAAGGATGTCTCGAAACGTTTCCAACGAATTGATATAAATCGCTGGAGCTCAATCCGTCTTCTTTAAGTCCATCGACCGTACGTGGGTAATGGCCTAATGACATCCATCTTTATCCGGTCGAACAAATAAATATTTAAATTTAATCAAGATTTCCGACGGGACCCTTCGCGGCGTAAACGGGGGCACTTTTTCTTTGCACACGTATGAATTTATTATGAAGTACAAGCTTGATATCTTATTTTACAGTAAGTAAATAAAAAATGGGTTTAGATCACTTAGTCATAACATATGTAGGAAAGGAAGGTAGTGGACCCCAACATTAATTTATCAGGCGACGAAACTTTGCAGTATGATAAAATATTGTGAAATAATCATACTTTCAAAAACAAATTCTCTTCTCTCGTGTATTCTCGTGTGGGTTGTAAAATCAATAATTGATCTCATCGACCCTGGCGTTAGGTTACTACTGAGCTGCCAAAACCCCCTAAAATGGCTCACGTATCCATTACATACTTCTTTAAGTAAAGTAGCCCGAACGGCCCCGACTGCTTATCGCACCCTCCACGAAGCACGGATCATCTTAACTGTCGGTCAATCGAGTGACCGACCTGCAATGTTATACATTATATTATAGCCTTGAAAAAAATCAATATCGTTTGTTTTCAATATAAGATCGATCAATCCTAAGTGTCCAAAATTGAATACTAGGAAAACGGTTCCGGCTCACCACATTTGAAAACGGTGGGCAAGAAAACGGATAACATCAGGAGTGAAACAATAATAGAAACACGTTATAAAATCAATAACCATAATTTTCTTTACATTTACGGTTATAGTGGAAAATAAAAAATGTAAAATACCTATTCTAAATTTGAATTATGACGAACGCCTTTGACAAGAGTCCATTAATTAAATTAATTAGTTTAGCTTTTATTTTATGATCAGAGCTACAAGATTAAAGAGAGCCGTGGTAGCCCAGTTGGTAGAACGCTTTATCTCACTTTGAGGTCGCAGGTTCGAATCCAGCACAGGGCTAAACCAATGATAGTCGAAATTGTTTTCGAAATCGTGTATGGATCATAAATGATTATCACGTGCTCAGCGGTAAAGGAAAACATCGTGAGGAAACCCACATTCAAGCAAATGCATTTTCGGAGGTATGTGATAGGTCACAGAGGGTAGGCCCTGTACTGGGCTGGTTTTCTCTTCGCGGGTTGGAAGGTCAGACAGGCAGTCGCTTCTGTAAAAAACCGGACCTGTCAAATCTTTAGGTTAATGCAGGGATAATGCTAGGGAGCTGATGAGAACTACAATATTAAATCTATTTACGTTTTTAATTATCTATGCCGTAAGTAGTTTTTAATTACCTATCCTAGCTACCTATTTAGTTAACCGCAGTTTTAGTATAAGCGCGTATGAGTTAAAGTTATTTATGAGTTTGTTAGTCTGCTGAAGCATTTATTATAAATGAAGTTTTAAATTAAATTGGTTTTTGGTTACTCTATTTATAATTTACGATTAGTGTTGTAAATATTTCCTTTGATTTATTATTGTTTTAGCATTTATTGAGTGTTATTTATAGTTTGAGTAAGTTTTGCCATGGAAGTGGGTTTAACTGTCTTAATTTGTGGCTTTGCCTGCCGATAAAGATTTTGCGGTTTCATACAAAATTGTGGTTTTTTTGTTCTTGTATTTTATAGAGGGATTTTTCTATACCCTCATAGGGCACACAAAATTATAGGTTTAAAAATACCTTAAATAATTTGTAAAGTGCCTTAGCGTCGTCCGAAGTTGGGGAGGCCAAGACGCTATTAAATATACCTACCTCGCAGTTGATCAACATAAAAACACAATAAGTAAGTAATGCGTGGTATTGACACAATAAGTAAGTTCATGACTGTATTCCCAATTGGGCTAGTCAGAACTGTGAACATTCATCGCAAGATGAATAATTGTGGTCAGACATGAGGAATGAAGGACTACAATAGGCTCGGCACGGCAAACCGCGCCGAGCGCGGCGCGAATTATATCGAAGCCTTCGACCAATAGCCGTTTGACGATAGATGGCATTCGTATCGTTTATTGGTCGAAGCGCTCAATATAATTGCGTGGTTGTTATGCAGACCCGGCTGGTGTGAGTTTGCGTGTTTTATACAAAATCAATGTCCCGGACCCGCTGGTCTGCGGGGAGACTTTTTTTTTCTTGTTTTTTTTTTGACGTGACTTATTGCAGATTTGCCGCAGATGGCATTAACTACTTGGCCGGACAAATGGGGAGCGCTGAAGGCTTCTTAACAAGTATTATTAGGTAAGAATGTTCCAGAATAAATATTTCGTGTAATAATTATCTCAACATAATTAGGGCAGCTTTATCAAGTTTGCCTTAGCTATATAAATATTTGCTGCCTGTTCATACAAAGAGGATACAGTCTAAGTAAAACAAATGAATTAATTCTTCAGTTAGCCACGTGGCGCCAAGCTTTTGTTGTCTTAACTTAAATGGAGTCAGATTTTTCTTTAAAGAAAAAAATGAGAGTGATTAAATATTGCTATAACTTGAGTGGAGCAACTTACTATCATAATAGGCTTAATATTTCATAACTTGAAACATTTTGATAGAAAGAAAAAAATGTTTTATTTTTCAGGTCTGGTTGTTGGTAAAAATACAATCATTAATAGGTACATAATACATACATTAATAGGTAATACATAAAAATTATAAAACAATGTTCACTATTCCGTCGCTTAGGTATCTTGTCGGATATGTACGGTCACGAGCATCAATATGTATACACTTTGGTACCATGTCACATTAACTTTTTTGACAAATTGAACTGTAAGTCTCACTAAATGTCAAATATGTTAGTACGACAGAGTCCTAAAGTGGGTACATTATATTGCTCATGACTGTACTTCATTCAGCGCTTTTCGCTATCGTCCCGCTAAGGCCGATTGATTCTATCAAATCGTCATCTCCTTAGCATTACCCCTTTTTTCACAGGGTCCGCTTACCTAACCTGAAGATTTGAGAGGTCCAGTTTTTTACAGAAGCGACTATCTTACCTGTCTTACCTTGCAACCCGCGAAGGGAAAACCAGCCCAATACAGGTTAGGTCACATACCTCTGAAAATGCATTTCTCGGGAATGAGGGTTTCCTCACGATGTTTTCCTTCACTGCTGAGCACGTGATAATAATTTATGATCTAAACATGAATTCGAAAACAAATTCGACAATCATTGGTTTAGGCCTATTGATTCTTTCAAATATGTACCTTTTATTATAACTCACAGACGACGCCCTGAAACGAAGTTCGCTCCCAATTAGGCACCCTATATGGCTTTAACTAGCTGGATAAATGGTTTCTCATTCAGCCCTCAGCTGAGAGCTCTCATTCGGTACAAAATTTAAGACAACAGACCCAGTTGGGCGCGAACCACGGATCAGGAAGTTATCTGAGGGGATTATATTTGAAAAAAATAATCGACTTTATTAAGGCGGTAGCGATAAGATGGGTGACATATATGACCACAGCGACATTGTATTGTAGTATCTAAAGACTTTAAAGTAAAAAGAAACATACAATTTATCGCACTACTTATTATCCTTGTCGTGTAGAAGTTGACTGAAAGCTTACGGTGATGTGCCTATCACTATATCTGTCTAAGGACACAAAATTGATTATATTCACTTCGGGGGGGATTGCGGACTGGATTTAAAATACCTACTTGATGTTCTAACATGGCCATAATCCGAGATCAGGTACAGTCATGAGCAATATGTACCCACTTTAGGACTCTGTCGCACTAACATATTTGACATTTAGTGAGACTTACAGTTCAATTTGTCAAAAAAGTTAATGTGACATGGTACCAAAGTGTATGTATACATATAGAGCATTAATATGTATATATATTAATGCTCGTGACCGTACGTAGATATTATCGCAGGTAAATGAAGGTGGAAGAAAAGAAGAAAGGCCTTTGCCTTTATTAATAATAATAGGTGAAGGTATACGATATACGTACAGTCATGAGCAATATCATGTACCCACTTTAGAACCCTGTCGTACTATCATATTTGACATTTAATGAGACTTACGGTTTAATTTGTTAAAAAAGTTAATGTGACATGGTACTAAAGTGTATACATATTAATGCTCGTGACCGTACTTACACCTACATTTGAGTATCTAGTATGAATGTGAAAGTATTTAAGATCAAATGTGCTTTTTTCTTGAGAATGGGAAATTAAATATTTTGTACAATACCAAGTCACAACACCGAGTTATTGTTTTCACTAACTAAGTTGGTTCGGCCATTATATAGACAGCCATACGGCTCACGAACCTATCACGTTGGTCTAATAGAAAGTTCGGTGAGGTGTGGGTTCTTAGTTCATCTTGGGATGGATATACCTCTCAGGACACTATGTTATAAAATTAAATCTTCTTATCGTGTCTTCTTATCGTATCTTAATACCAACCTCATCAACCCTGATGTCAGGGTTAAAATTAAGTGATATAAAAGATTTGAATGAAACAACTGTTATGGTGTACTGTTCTGACTACCCCAATTGGGATATAGCCGTGAGCTTATGTTACGGCGTCAGTTTTCCCACATTTTTCAGCGACAACCGTGACAGGGCTGCCGCGAACATTTTTAAAGCCGATAGTGGATTATTCAAGGACTGTATCGCGTCACGACGCGATAGCCGATTGAGACCGGCTTGTGTGGCCTGAGCAATTTAAAATTTAATCACACCCAACGTACGGATAGCATGGAAAACTAACATGGGAGCAATAGAAAACTTTGGAGCGGCCTTTGGTTCGCGAAAAATGGTATATTGAGTTCCACGCATGTATTCAAGAACTTTGAATGGAGCACGCTGTGTGTACTTGTTTATTACTGTGTCTCGTCCAACAGAGGTACATTTACCGCAAGTAACACTTCACCGAGCTGTCTGTTAGACCAATCCCATCACTTGTCTTGTTAGATATAGTGGTAAGCTTATGATGTTACGTTTATAGGTCTTTGAAAGACCTTTCCACCGAGGAGCTCGGTGGCGCAGCGGTAAACGCGCTCGATCTGCGATTGTTGAAGTTAAGCAACTTTCGCAAAGGCCGGTCATAGGATGGGTGACCACAAAAAATAAGTTTTCATCTCGAGCTCCTCCGTGCTTCGGAAGGCACGTTAAGCCGTTGGTCCCGGCTGCATTAGCAGTCGTTAATAACCATCAATCCGCACTGAGCCCGCGTGATGGTTTAAGGCCCGAACTCCCTATCCATCCATAGGGAAGGCCCGTGCCCCAGCAGTGGGGACGTTAATGGGCTGATGATGACCTGCCTCACTTGCACCTGCATTATGTGAATATCTCATGTACCTCTTAGACGTAGCATAGAATACGAAAAGAATAATACGTATAAAGCGGTAACTTCCCCTCCGCCCGCACCAATTCGTATTAACTACCGACCTCATCCCTCTGGATCTTACTTTAGTCTTAAATGGCTATAAGACGCTAAAGAGTAAGGGCGAGAGCGGGGACTGTCTGTCTCGCTCGAACTTTCGCGTTAGACGGCACACGGTAAGAATGGGGTTTTTGTATGGAGTGTTTGAGTTGTGACTGAAGGGAATTATAGCATTGACAGCGACACCTCAAACGCCGAAAGTTTCCAAAAATTTGAACCAAAAATGTAATTATTTCAGTGGGGAAAAAATTGTATGCGTGATTAAAATTGTATTTTCAACTGTACAACTAAGTGACAGATGCGACGTCAAGGCACTCTTCGTAAAGAGACTCGCCGTAGCGGGAATCGCCGTTCGGGGAGTTAAGTAGGCTATTTTGTTAAGTAGGTACATTCAACGCTGAATTTAAATCAATTTTACTATGACTATGACTTAATCTGCACCATCCCTTGTTAATCTGTATTTATATGAACACCATACAAGCACGATTCCTACTAGTTAGTTATTACAGCTCATTATCCTCAAATAAACCGGAGGGAGTGAGCGCATAAGTTAATTTGATCAGCGTTCAGATTACGCCTGTGCAGGCACGCCACTTAAAATCTGATTTGTTAAATTACTTATTTACTTAAAGATTAACAATTTTCTGGATTGCCAGTTTAAGAGACCGGCCGCATGCGCGTTGGCGCTCCTTATCGGTTATCGATGCTGCATATGTGTGGCGGGTAAAACAACGAAGAGTCGACGGTCCAACTGTACAACGCATCCACAGACCCACAACACACCGTGAGAGTAACACAGCTTTTTTTAACTTATCCTAGATTGATTGTATATGACATTAACTTCTTGGCCAGACAAACATAATGTAGCGGTTTTGATTTGATGTAACCTTTTACTTACTTATACACCACAAATCAAAATCAAAAATAGATCATTTTCAATGTAGGATCAACAGAGATCACTTTGAAAGTCATTTAAGATTTTTCAAACTTTTCATAATTTAATTCTATTCAGTTAAATAATTCATAGATTTGATTATAACAATAATCCTCAAGTACTTCGGTTTTTCATAACGACATGGTACACCATGCGTTGTAACATCGCATCGTGATATTCAGTGCGATGACGTCAGTTCCGACGACGCGACGGACCGGCAACCCTCGTGTGGGATCCTCTTAGCAAACAATGTCGATAAGTGGCCGAGAATTCCTTTACATCGATTTTGCGCAAGAACCGATGATGCGCTTATGATTAATTCTGCGATAAAGAAAAGTTCGTTAGGGAATTTCTTTTGGTAAATTGTGGTTTTAAGGCCGTGGAACATTATGAAGATGTTGGTCGTTATTGTGGATCAACTAGAGCTGAGAAAGATGTTTATTTTTTAGTTTTTATTTTATGTTACTGTAGGGTTACAAATCCCTTTGTTAAGATTGATAGGACAGTAAGGTTAAGTAAGTAAGAACGATTAAACGAAAGATATATACGAGGATGGCAATGGCATCGACCATGCAGAGAAATAGTGTCCTACTAATTTAATAACAAAACTATGCAAATTCAATAGCTAATAGCTCTGACTATAGAATAGCGATAACGAATTGACACCAATTAGAATCCAATCATACAGCGACTATACTCTGTAATTATGGAAATTAACCCCCTGATTGCATGCAGAAGTAATTTTACACGCGCTGACTAATTATTAATGACACATTTTAATTATTGCAATGTTTCTTCATTTCCTACGGCGATTTAATGTGAAATAATTGATGTGTGCGCTCCGCCTTTTTAGCTATAAATAAATTGTATCTATGAGTATTGCTATGGGAAATAGTTGCAGTTGATTGATCTGATGCAGATGAACTATCGATGAGTGAGTGCCGGGAAGTCTAGCGTTAGATGGTAAACGCCTACATCCAATATTGACTTTCAAGAATAACTCATAGCAATTAATGTTAAGAATTAATTCAATAAAGCTAGTGGCGTATTACAAATAGGTAGGTACCTAATCACATGCACAACATGGTCATATATATTTATGTAACTATCAAAAATACACTAAAATTAAATTAGCTACTTGTCGACCACCGTCATAATCGTAAACTTCACATGACAAACACTTACCCACTAAACTTTGCGTAAGCATTAAACGCTATTAACATACTCGCATTAATGCCTATTTATATAACACCTAGAGGTATACAATGCATTCAACCACCCACGTGCAACAGTCGGCAGTCACAGGCGATTTGTCAGTTGTCGTCGGTGCACGCGTTCCAACTAATTGATGTTATAAATCGACATGAAATGAACGCACGGCCCACTGCAGGCGTTGAAGGGTTAGCGGGTGAATGCGGGATGTGTAATGAGAGTAACATAGCTGCGGTTCATTCGCGTTTTATTTACGGGTCGGAATTTAATTCATGTAGGATTAATAGTTGCGTTGAAGTTGCGACTTTGTGGGCGGATGTCTGTGGGGAAAATTATGGGCCGCCGCGTTTACTTCAATTTATATAACGCGAATAGTATTTTCAATTACGTTTTTCTTTGAGTTGGCAGTCTTGTGAATTACTTTGGTAAAACGTATTGATACTTGGTTTTCACCTAGAGTTCAGAGCTTTGCAAAAATTGTAATACTAAAATAATATACTTTTAACATTAACTTAACAAAAAACGTAGCACAATTTTTTCTCAGATATAACACGTTCCGAAGCGGTAGTTATTGATTGAATGTACGGACATTCAATAAATGTTCGTAATAACGTCCGATCTAACATTCAATGTTGAAACTAAACGGTTTTTATGATTGGAATTCTTTATCGCTAGCCGCTTATAACGTAAACAGGACATCGAATTAATCGATTATGATCTATGATAAACCTACATTGGACGCATTATAACGGTGGTTATTGCAAAAATGGGACCCGATTAACTAATTAAAGCTCTTTAGACTCATGGTTTAAATACAATCCTGGAGACCCTTATGAAGGTACGTGCTTATCTATTAAGTAGGTAACCAATCAATGACTGAAGGCGGTGGAGAAAGATAGGTTGTTTAAGACAAAAAATAAGTATTTAAGCATTATAATCTTTCTCCTTTGGTGGACCGACGATCTGGTGAAGGTCGCGGGAAGCCGCTGGATGCGGGCAGCGCAGGACCGATCGTCGTGGAGATCCTTGGGGGAGGCCTATGCCCAGCAGTGGGCGTCGTACGGCTGATGATGATGAATCTTTCTCCTTTATCCGTTTGAACCCCGATACCGGACTTACACCAAGGAGTTATTAATTTAAAGAGCAGTTAGTAGTGAACTAACACAGTTACATAAACAGCCTATCTATATACGTCCCACTCCTGGGCACAGGCCTCCCCTCAATCGACCGGAGGGGGAATGGAGCATACTCGCTGCTCCAATGCGGGTTAGTAGAGACTAACACAGTTGTTCGACCATTATAATATAGGAAGCGATACGGCTCACCACCTATCATGTTGGTCTAACGGATAGCTCGGTGAGGTGTGGGTACTTAGTTCATCTTGCGATAGATATACCTCTCAGGACCCTATATTCTAAAATTAAATGATATATGTGATTTAAATGAAATAATAATGCGGTCATAAAGTAATACAGTAACGCTTGCGCTCATACTAGAAAAACCAAATTATTCCGAACCTATTAGTTATTGCGAAAATGAACACCGATTAAGAAATTAAAACACTTTATTATGTGGCACATGGTGTTAATGCAAGTGCTGATATAAATGGACTCTGACTGAACATTTTGTCCAGTCCGGAATAATATGGGGGACACTTTATGAAATTGACTTCATGTGACATGATTAAGAAACATAATTGCTAGCTTTTCAATTTTGCGCTCAAAATTGTTTTAATGGCGTATTTATAGACCTTTGAAGGGTTAAATCCGTTTACTGTTGTGTAATTTATTTGTATTGTTTATATTTTAGCCCGTTTTAAATTTACAATGGCCCCGATTCCTGCAGTCACCTTCTAATTTTATTTTCTTATCCACCAAAAAGGAAAAGGACAAATGATTGACAGCTGTTAATTTAAAAAAAAATGAATAACCCGTTCGAATCAATTAGGCATCTCGCTGATATGTAACCCGTTTGACGTGTTCTGTCAACTTAATTCTATTCTTCTTCTCTATTTTTATTATTCTCTCTTTATACTCGTATATTTAAGAGCTGCGCTCTTGTCGGTGGAGTAATCACCATTCCTCTCTTCTCTACGCCAAATACTCCTTCCTCTTGGAAACGTAGAAAGGAGATTGCTACATCGATAAGAGCGTGGCTCTTAAATTAATGATGTTGTTGTCTTTTTGTAATTATTTCTTTTTATTTCGGTGCAATAAAGTGTATTTGTATTGTATTGTTACTATTGATAACTACTTACTACACTACTACTATACTGTTGGTCTTTAAATTTGCTAAGTATATGTTCCTTTTGTGCGATAAAGAATTGTGTATTGTATTGTGTATTGTAGTTGGTAAAACTACATTCTTATTCGTTCGCTTCTTCAGAAGAAATAATGATAATAGTTAAGTTCTGCTACTGGGCTTATCCTTTTCTATTTGAAACTGACGAGTTTGATGGAAAATGCTATTCATGCTCATTAAAGTATAAACTATAATGACTATTGGTTCTTGTATCAATAAACATGTCTATTTTCCTTTCCATAGATCTTTGTGATATATGTTCTGTGTATGTCAGGCTTTAGTAACTATTTTATTATCATGTTCTTAAGTGGTTTAGGTGAATTATGATTTCCTATACTTCATTTTAAGTCTTATATTAAATGACTCATTATTACATCTGCTTTTACTAAACTTTAAATCATGTTTCTTGAAATGGCGAACCTATTGAATTTGTTTTGTTCGAAAACGGCGTATTTGTACAAGAGTCGTATATCAATGATGATCTTTATTGAGGAACTAAATAGGTAGCTTTGTTAAACGTGACATAAATTCTAGTCCTTGTATAGAAAGTATTTGCAATTCATAACAGATAATTGTGTTTATGTTATGGTACAAATTCCTTGTACTGGTTTAGGAGAAAGGTTAGCCTATGGAATGCTTTAGACAGCCCGTCATCTCTATTTCTTATTCTTTCGTGTGGATTATGAGATCAATGACCGACCCTATCAACGCTGGTATCAGGGTTACTATTGACTTACCAAAAGTCCCTGAAATGGTTCACGTAACGACTACATTCTTACCGTAAATAGTGGCCGGGACCATCAGTTTATCATGCTCTCCGAAGTATAGAGGGGTTCTCACCCCGTTCACTCTGCTCACCCCGTTAGGATACGGGTGTGTATTTATGTATGTATGTTGTGTAGGTAACTACAATTGCGTGCTCTTGTATGTCTAACGTGTCTGATACGTGCTATGATCGGCTCGGCACAAAGGCACGGATATTAGTATTTGTCGTTCATTAATAAGGTTATATTGCCTCGTGTTATGCGGCATAGAGTAGCTAAGAATACAGAGGCGATGTTTTTGAGGAAATACTTTGTAGGTTTGCTTAGTTTATTTTTTGTCATTTAAATTATAATCTGCTGTTCTACACGGCTAGAAAAGTAGATCACTCCGATTAAAATTGAGGTACGTGTTTCGATTTGCGGTTTGGTAAATAGAAAATTAACTTTTCTACTTTTAAGTTGAATAGGGTTTGGGTATTCCTCGCGTTTCACGGGGTCAACTTACTTAAACTGAAGATTTGACAGGTCTGGTAATTCACAGAAGCGACTATCTGTCCTTCTAACCCGAAAGAAAAAAAACAGCCCATTTACAGGTTAGGTCCCATACCAATGAAAACACATTTCGCGGTGTATAGGTATATTTGAAACATGAACTTGCAAATCGTTGGTTTAAGTGCTTGCTGGATTTGAACCTGGGACTTCACAATGCGAGACAAGCATTCGTCTGACTACAGCCTAGTTATAGCTTACTGTTTTGTTTTGTATATAATTCTTTAGATTGAATTATCTTATTAATTGAAACGCCGATTACTTCAATATGCACTGTATTTTCAAATTAACAATTAGTAAAACCTTGTGCGTGAGAAAGGTCGGAAGAAAAGAGAGTGGAAAGCGAGACGGCAATATAATTTTGTTTATATTTGGAACAGAATCATTTTTGTTTATCAATGTATCAAACGAATCATGAAACTCAAGCCATTTTAAATAATTACCGCCAAAGTTTAATAGTTGGCAGTTTAATATTACAATTAATGACAGTGACGATTCATATATATACATAGTCAGCGCTTTTTGGACGTCAAAAATTAAATTACATATTATGTAACTAGCTGTAAAACTACTACCATATCGGAATCTGTAACGCTGAGGGAAAGACGTGTACTGAGGGAAACACCTAGTATAGCCACGGCTCCTACAGTAAAATACAATGCCATACAAAATATCTGTATGCGTAAAAAGGAACATGATAGGTACAAACATTATTGTTATATTTAAACAGACTTCTCGTATCCCGTCTACTCTATGACGAGTCTCTCTACCCTTCATAGACCAATTAAGCCGTGATTTCCTAATACCAGACGGAACCTCACCTGAGCGGGCGAATATTGGTTCCCACTCATACGATGGATGCTTGCTGGTCTAGAACAATTTGTACCTATTATCTTCGACGGCCATGATTTGTGTGATATGACGATAATTATATTTTTTTTCCTTTAAAGAAGTTTTGTATCTTCTTCTTCTTATCGTGTGGGTTGTGAGGTGGAATACCAACCTCATCAACCCCGGTGTCAGGGTTATTACTGAGCCGCCAAGACGATCCGTGCTTCGGCAGGCACGATAAGCGTTACATGAGCCATGTCAGGGGCCTTTGGCGGCTCGATAATAACCCTGAGACCAGGGTTGCTGAGGTTGGTAATCCATCTCACATTCACACGATAGAAGAGAAGTTTGAATTCATGTATAGATCATAGATAATCTCTTGGATCAGATAAAATGACGAGTTCTCGTTCGAGATTGACGGGATTGGGCGAATCTCCTTAGTTACACTTTTTGTTTTGATTATTCTGAGTTCTAAAGAAAACTTAATTATTTAGTTAGTAATATTGAAGAATAAAGGTTTTTGTTTCTTTCAAAAAATATTTTGTTTCAATTAACCTCACTATCACAGACAAGCAGTTTTCATCGGTTTCAGTCATTCTGAAACTTTACATTTTTTATGAACTAAACGAGATCCCGAAAATTTCGGTATCTCGCACGATTGATAATGCCAATCCCGCGGGATCTCGAATTTACGATCTCGAGTCGGGATTGCATTCCCTACTTTTTATACATCTGCCTACTCCTTCGGGTGACAGGTGTGATGCTATGTTATCTCAAAAAAAGGTTGAATTAATTTTTTCTTGGCTAGAAACCACCTATCTATGAATACCCAAACATAAAAGCAGCATAGCAAAACTCCATTATTTGCACTTTGTAACTTTTCAGGAAAAACCGCCACTGCAACAATTCCCAGTGGTGGTCTCTGTAAATAAGAAAGTAAGCGAGGGAGCTACCTGGTAGTGTGATGTGTGTGTGTGTGGCTTTGGAGTAAAAATACTGATGGTTTTGAACGAAAAACATTCAAAATATGCAAAGGTACCTGATATAAATTCACTAACAGATAACTTGCACAAGTGTTGATGCGAAGGCCTAAGAAGAATGAAATAATAAAATATCAAACATGTTTCATTAATGTTTTCACTTTTAGATTTGTAAATTGAGTAAAAAAGAACATGAGCAATATTTAAATGTTAAAATTCAGCGATAGTAAGTACCACTTTACAAAATATTGAATAAAATATAATTGTAATAAATACTTTAAAATCAAAAATGTAAATTTATTTGAAAAAAATCGCAATAAGTACATCATAATTATTTTGAAAATAAATGAGAAAGATTCGAATTTTAAATAAACAGTCATCCGTTTATTTTCAAAATAATTATGAGTTTTGTGAATTCTTAAAAAAAAAAACATTTTAAATTATTTATTAGTATATTTTTAGTCGCACATCGTGTTCAAAATTAGAATCCAACGTACACAGCTAGGATAGCTGGAGGGTTGAAGTATCCACGGATAGAGGTCTATTGGGATACAAAATGTGGTTTCATAGGGTTATGGGGGTATTTACATTGCGGTGTGGAAAGTTGCATAAATTTGGCGACAAGCAAAGTGGGTTCGCGTGTACTGAGTACGTGACTCTATTTCGTGAAAGGCTGCGTGCAAGTAAAGTTTTGATGCCAAAGAAATATGCAATGGCATGGCACTAAATAAATAAACCGCTTTTAAAGGCTTTAAGCCTCTTTTGTGCAAATGATATGGAAAATTCTTCGCTGTTAGTGCTTTTTCTTGTCCTTTTTTTGTATTGCGGGTTTTGTTTTTTATTTTGTTTCTAAGTGTTAACATTTATGATGTTTTTTTTTGTTGTGCTTTTGTAGAAGTTCTGTAAGTCCGTTTTTTTATGATGTTTTTAATTAAGTACTAAGAAAATTTAAGTTCTTTCTATAAAAGAGGGAGTTTTCTTTTGAATTGATTTGATTTGATTAAATATCTGATCTATTGCATACGTAGGCACATAAACTCACCAATATTTCTCACCGGGTTTTCTGACATATTGTAGAATAGCCTCAGATGGCATTAACTAGATAGACAATACGGTAAATACTGAACAATTCGGTATAATTAAACTAAAATTGCTTTACACAGAATGTTAGTGACAGCGTAACGAAAACTTTGAGGGATAATTTAGACTATGATTTTGAATTTATATCAAGTGGTATTTTCCGTGACTTTTATATGGACCTGAAAATAATTAAAGAAAACCTAAAAAAAACATGATATCAACACAGAATCATGGTTTGAATCGTCCCCTTCAATATTCGTTAAGTTGACATTGACACCCATACGTAGTTGTAATGAGTGTGAAATCGTAACGAATACTGAGGGGGATGATTCATCTCAGTATTCTGAATTAATATCAAGTGGAATGGAATTCCATCGCAAAACTATAGGATTGAAAATAATATGAAAAAAAAAAAAACTATAATAATCTTGAATTTTGCGACGGAAAATTCTGTTTGATATTAACTTAGAATCATGGAGTGAATCATCCCTCTCAGTATTCGTTACGATGTCACTGTATACCGACGGTGTATCTTAAATTAATAAATCGTTCAAAAACAGATAGATACCATATAAAAATATGATTATTGTAAGTAAATCATATCACATTTACGCTTATGGCTACGTAGGAAACTATAAAATTCTCAATGCGCATATAAATTCAACCACTTACAATAAAGATAATAGGGTATTAAGTATGTAAATAAACATTACTAGAGTTCAGTTAACTGTTTTTGAATAAGCTCTGTGCGAGTCGACTTAAAGTAACGATTATTTTATATTCAAATTGGGTTATTTTAAATGTTATTTTCCGACGATTCGTTTAAGTAAATCGGGGATTTTTTGAACAGTAGATAAGTTTAATCCCTTCACACTTGACAGTTGTGTGTTAGGTTGATGGTTCCACTGTCAGCGTTGAATTATTTTCAAAACTATTGTAAGTAATAGTAGTGTTAGTAGTGTGTAGTTGTAGTGTGTGTTGTTGTTGTAGTGTGTGTCGTTGTTGTAGTTTGTATGCTTCAACAGTTTTAGTGACAGTTTGTTGTACTCATTAAACATAATTATGTAGTTACAAAAATAAAAGGCTATCCTTTTTGTTGTGGCTTATTTACCGTGACAAACTTATAGGCGAAATGTTAGTTACCTGTCACTTGTGTCCCCGATACCGACCCCGCCGGCGTGATCGACGATTTCCCTCAATCAGCGCTTATCGCTATCAACCCACTAGGTTCGATTAATTCTTTCAAATATTTTTCCTCTCAGACGACGCTCTGAGCCGAGGTTCGCGTACAACTGGGCACCCTCAGGTTTGTTGTCTTAAACGTTGTACCGGGTGAGAGCCTTCAGCACTCCCCATTTGTCAGGCCAAGTAGTTAATGCCATTTGCGGCAAACCTACAATAAGTCACGTCAAAAAAAATGACACTTGTGTTTCCGAGTTCCTGACACCGAATTAGTTTTGCGACAACAGCGAAATGTACATCGCTTCACGCTAGCAGTAATACGTACACCTTAAACCACCAATCTCACGCCTACAATGTGGATGTGGGGTCAAAAATGCCTTATCTCTTCACGGGGCCAGTCGTCAAGGAAAATATTTACTAAACATGAAATAACGCTCGTCTCTCTAGACGTAGAGAGATAAAACAGAGATTATATCTAATTAACTGACACTTTATTAAGGCTTATTAAAATGGAAGATTAAGACGGTAAGCCTTTGCATTGTGTCTGTTCTAGTCTGTTTAATGAAGAGCTTATGTTTTGAAAACATGCATTTATTTATTGTATTTTGGTAGGTAGGTACTTGAAGCATAGAATAAAGAATAATACTATGTATAGAACGGTAACTCTCTGCCCCGCACCAAGTTTCGGTTCGGGCGCTGTTCTCACCCCCAAATGATAGAACGCGCTGACTATGTCTCGCTCGCACTTATGCGTAAGGTGGCACACAGTAACATCAAAATCACAAACTGCCTATATACGTCCCACTGCTGGACTTGCTGGACACAGGCCTCCCCTCAATAAACCGGAGGGAATAAATCAAAATCAAAAGAGATTTATTGCAATTGTAGAGTACAAAAAAAGATAATTAAAGCACATAATAACGGGTTCTTACCGCGTTTAAATGGAGATATGAGACTCCCGATATTTCGACACTGTTGCAAGTGCCATTATCACGGGATGACTGAACCCGTTATTATAAGAACCCGTTATTATGTGCTTTAATTATGATTATAACCGCGTAAACTTAAAACAATATACAAAAAAAGATGTCATAGGGACATTATAAAAAAGAAAAAAAAGAAAATACAGTTCTTAGGTACAATTTAACCCAATCGGGCGTGCAAAATTACATAGGTATTACATAGGTACGTACGTATGTACTTAAATATTACAATAATTAAAATAAGATTTTTGTATAGTGTCCGGGTTGTGCTTGAAGTTAAATTACAAATTGCCGTCAATGCAATCTCGCTGCTTTGTTATCTTGTGCGTGGTAATAACTGGTTTACAATAATATTATAAATTCTTTTTTGATCTAGAACATACTACCGGTAATTATAATAATTATAGTTGTAATTTAATGAACAAAAAAACTTGACAAATAATTGTTCATGTCTCGTTATTTACAAGCTATGTAATCATTTATAGGTAGGTAAGTACTTATAATATTAATGAATATTTAAGTTGTTGAATACCTACTAGTTGAATACCGATATATTTAAAAGCGAACATTGTGCAAATTTATTACAGGAAATTCTAAATTCAATAAAATATCACAATTCCATTTCAAAATCGAATATCACAAATCATAGCGCCACCTAAATGTCACATACCTTTATTTGTTTACCAAAGCGCTTTTCTACAGATTGTTTCGATGCAAAGATCACGTTGGCTATAAATAATGGAGAATGTCTTCATCGCATTCGGTAATAGGGAGCGTGCACATTTGCCCAACGCGCGTCTTTGCTGTAGACTCGTGGACGTACAATCTATTTTTATATTTAAGTTATACCTGTCTTATTTTGTAACCTAAAACTTCGCTTTATCAATTAATTTGTATATTTATTCTAATATTCGTAACTTCACTGTAAGATTCACAAAAATAATATTATGAAATGTCACTGCTGATGACACTGAAATTAGGACGCCAAATTTGTTATTACGATAAGACGAGTAAGTATATTATTTTCGTAAGCCTCGGATTTCCAGATCAATAGTTAAACAATATTTGAATTTTAAAAGGCTTACGATTTTATTATTTCCGATTCTGCATAGCGAGGGATGTGTTTGTAAAGAATCAATAGAATCGATTCATAGGACCGGCGTTGAGGGAGGGAGGGATCTTTGGAGGAAAAGCAACAAAAAAAGATTATTATAGGTAGTCTATTGGCTTACTTTTCGAGGCTTGCATGAGTTGCGCCTAAGACGCACATCTAAGTTCAGAGCATATTAAGTGTCAGTTACTTTAGGGCACGCGCGCATGCGCCAAATGTGTACGCACCTCAAAGTCGTGGAACATGGTCTTTCAACGGCAATTACTGCGGTGACTGGTCTTTACGACGAAAGGAAGTGTACTACGGTAGCGTTTACGGGTATCGGTTCAGTGGAGTATTTGTAGGATACTCGTAAACGGTTATAGAAGTTATAATATACTTTTTATTGGCTGAGTAGCGGAGATTTTTCATTGGTTGTTAAGCAGTACTTACTTACTCGTAGATCGAAATTTGAACAACGTTTACAGGAAATTGATTCTTTAAGAAATATAAACTCACAGAGGTTCAGTTTTTTAAGAACGATGATTATAATACTGGCCGTTGAGGACTACCTAATTTATTAGGTTTGCCGTCGACTCGAAAAGAAGGTGAAGGGATAAGCGTTGAGAAAAAATGCTAAGAAAGAAAGGGTATATGATACTTTTAGTTGATTATATTTCCGAAGTTAGAAATTTCCTAGTGGAGTCAATAAAGCCAGAGCTTCCTAACTAACTTTTTATTTGCTAGGGACAAATCCGATTTTGATTATTTAAAAACAGTGAGAAAAAATAAAAATGTTTGATATTTTTTTTTGCAAGGAAAAAATGGATTGTCCCTTGCAAATCCAAAGTGACACCCTTCGTTAACTCCGCTATTTGTACCGTAAGATATTTCGTCAATAATAAGTATGAAATACAAAGTTTTCGAGCGAATTCCATAATAGGGTCACTCGATGACGAAACCACCATCGAGACAGAAAGAGCAATTTGTAAACGTCTCGACTTCTACCTTGTAATAAAGCCTGACGTAACACTACTTAGGTATTATCGAAGGTAATGCTCTTGGAAAATTGACAGCTGTTAGCGTTTTTCAAATGCCGTTAGTTATGCGGAAAGGTTGTACTTTAGATTGTTGAAAGGAACATATTGTTTCAAAAGGTAGGAAGTATTTTCTTGGGCAATACCCAAATGGTTTGAGTATAAGAGATTGTTAGTTTAGTATGATTCCATAATAGGAATGATAGAGAGAGTAGAGAGATTAGTATCCTAATATCACACCCCAAACATTTCATACAGTAAAATGCAAGCGTAAGTTCGAAGGAGACAGGTAGCCCGTGCGCGTTCTCATTTACTCCTTAGTAGCTTACGGCCCTTTAGACTTTTAGGATAAATAATCTTCTTCTTATCGTGTGGGCTGTGAGGTGAAATACCAGCCTCATCAACCCTGGTGTCAGAGTTATGATTGAGCCGCCAAAGGCCCCTGACATGGCTCATGTAACGATTACAAAGAAGGATAAAGAATAATACTACGTATAGAACGGTTTCTCTCCGCCCCGCACCGATTCATATCGCGCACGGAGCTAGATTTACCTCACCCCCTCTGAACGTGGATAATAAAAATCAATGTAAAGTGCACCTCATCACCAGCCCATTAACGTCCCCACTGCTGGGGCACGGGCCTTCCTTATGGATGGATAGGGGGATCGGGCCTTAAACCACCACGCGGGCCCAGTGGGGTTTGGTGGTTATTAACGACTGCTAATGCAGCCGGGACCAACGGCTTAACGTGCCTTCCGAAGCACAGAGGAGCTCGCGATGTTTTTTTTTGTGGTCACCCATCCTATGACCGGCCTTTGCGAAAGTTGCTTAACTTCAACAATCGCAGACCGAGCGCCTTTACCGTTGCGCCACCGAGCTCCTCAAAGTGCACCTATATGAGAAGTATATATATGAACTATTAAATTGCCTTAAATTAATTCAAGGATTTTGAATTTTGCATAACTTTATAATTCTCCGTCTCTACAAAGTTCAATTCAAATGAGTCCTCTAACAGATATCCGGCAGATCCGCGTACCGGCTACTCTTACAAAACCGAACAATTCCCAGGAACAAACTAACGAAGCCAGTTAGCATAACAATATTCCTGTCCTACTCGTGTTGTAGCCACACGAATGTGTACTGTCGCTTACAAAATTAATTACTGGATTAGGTATAGCGATACTTCTACACTGGAACGAGTAAAACATAAACCACGTTCGGTTACTTACCTTTCAGATAATACCAAAGCCAAACGAAGCCAGTGACAGTTTCTATTTAATGAACTCACCACGTCAGATGCTCAAACCATTTGATCACGTGCCAATCTATGGACAATGTCACATCAAACCGTTCGGTGACCTCTGCCCAGTGCTGGTCTCTCTGGCAAACGCTTGCAGGTAGTTATTAATTATAGGTTTTTTAATAAAAATGTTCATCACGAGAGTCTAAGTATTTTCAAATCGTCTGTACCGGGGATTGTTCTCAAATATCTACGTGGCTTTTACGTAAATTCCCCCGCCCCGGGGTGTGTGCTGATATTAAAAACCTTTGTTCGGCCTCCGTCGGACAATCTTGTCGTAGTTTTGTCAACCTTGTTTATCTACTTGAATGTCTAAATCTCTTCCATTGTAATTGCTTGTGTTTATATTTTGGCTTTGATATTTTTGTGTCTGTCTGCAGGTAGTTTAGTCAACACTATTATAAAGGCTAAAGTATGTAATCGTTACATGAGCCACGTCAGGAGTCTTTGGTGGATCAGTAGTAACCCTGACACCCGTGTTGATGAGGTCGGTCATTGATCTCAGAGCCCAAACGAGAGAAGAAGATGAATTCGAAAATAACTGCCTGTCTGTATGCTTTTTAGTCATAAGACACTGAGCCGATTTTAATGAAAATAGCCAAATATATAGATCAAAGCTCAAGGATGGAAATACGGTAACTTTCAGAGGCGGGTTTAGTGTATTTGACGCGATAACTGACTTCAGTTATCCAACATCTATTTGGACTTCCAAATGGATGTCGGATTAACTATATTGTTTTACAAAGAACAAATAGAAGAAGAGAAGGAATAACTAACAATAAACTTAATTGGTCATGGATCGATTGGTTGGAAAATGCTAAACCAACAAGTGCGCGGCTTTTAAGTTAATGTTGATGATGATGAAGGAAAACAATGCGTTACAAATATATAAATAAAGATAAAATATAATAATAGGAACAGTGCTATTTGATTCATAAATCATTAAAAACAAAAGTTCTTTATAACTTTACGGGCAGAAATCACTACACACAGAGTGAACATAAACATTATTAGTAGTTTATTTGGAAGAGAGGTCCATACCCTTGGCACACTCATAAAGTTGTCATAAAGTAAAACCTTTATAGGCACTTGGGACACCTACTACATAAGATAAAGAGAAATATGAAAAGACAATATAAATTATGTTGTTTTGTTATTATACCAAGATACACAAAAAATACCCTTTCGGCTTCTACAACGGTGTCTTGAGAGCGGGTAAGCAGCATAGTCTCACATTTTCTTTTTATATTTTCTTGAAGGGAACACGACTAATTTACATTTTGTATTTTTAGTGAAGATGGCGACTGCAAGTCAATGATTCGAAAAGACAATATTGACAAAAGACTGTGGCTCGGTTATGCAGAAAATATGCAAAATAAGACCCGTAGCTACCAATTCTGCCGCTGTGTGGTCTGTTGAGGAATCAATTTAGTTTGTTAGTGTTTTTGTGAATATTATGTAAGAAGACTTGGGTTGTGATGTAAGTTGCATAATCTTGTCAAAGAAAGGACAATGTCAAATATGGTTAATAAAAAAGTGATTTAATAGAGAAATTGGATAGAGTTACTTGAAGTAATTAAGCAGAAAGCCTCTAATTTCATAAAGATATCTATTTAACAAACTTTAGGAAAAACAAATTTAGATAATGAGATAAAAACGGAGGACGAAGGTACTATAAAAACTGAATATGCAATATAACAGGAATACAAAACTGGTCAAAGAACCCTATGTAAATGAACTATTCTGATATGATAAGGTACATAAGAAGATAATGAGACAAGTGAGTCCAAATACACGCAAACTTCCTTATGCCATAATTCACAAGCATAAGCACATGCTAAGATCAGTATTTGCGTATAATATAAAACTCTTCCAGAATATGGAAATATCACAGGGTAATGTAGTGGTTGGTAATGAGTTTTTATAAGTAATGCACAGAGTACTGTCTTGCGATTGCCATTATCTCGTATGGCGTCCGCGGTCTTTGGCGTAGGTCAATATTTGTTGAAAAATAAGCGGCTTTTTAACGAGTGTAAGATATATTGTGTATGAGCAAATAGATGGCGCTTAGCCTTAACCTATTTGAAATTCAAGGGGACTCATACTAAATAAAACTTTAATGAATCGGATGTGCTGATTGCAAGGAATTATAATAATTTGTGGTACCTATAAGCTATGTATACACTTAGAAGTATGAATAAGAGTGGCTGGAATTCGTTGACTAATGAGTTTCGTCTAATAAGTTTTGGGTAATGGGTCTGTACGAAACTGTATTACTTTCAAGACTTACTTTTCCAATCAAGCGATTGTCTATAGGAACCACGGAAACGCATTCCACCGACCACGTTTAGAGCACATTAAAATACCCCATTCACTTACGTGGTTGGTGAAAGCAAACAATTTGCAGCAATTTGTTTCCCGATGCTAATTTTAAAATTAACATCGTGAAAATACAACAAACGTGCGCAGGACCACCGCGGTAGATCCGCTAGCGTTGCGCATGCGTGGTTTTACAAACCAAGGGATACTTATTTACTGTTCATTATTGAAAATGTTGCTTAAACGGGTAAAAACGAAATCGATATTTTTTTACACGCTAAGTTAGCAAATTACCGCAATAAATTATAATAATGACTACACTAGTTTATAAAAAGGAAGAAGTCCGGAATAGACCCTTGCACTAAGCTGGTTAGTTCCTACAAAGAAGAGGAAGAAAAAAGACGGGTAAAATTGTTCTAATTCTTTCGCGTCGATGACAAATCCTCCTAAAACTCAACGGAAAGAGATGCGTGTTTAAATTAACAATAAAATTTAATTAGTAACGCGACTATGATTTGTGTAAGTAACCAAGTACCTATGGCGCTATCAGTAATCTCCAACAGGGGCTTAAAAGGGACACATCGAAATAATTCATTAAAAAAAATGCTATTTGACATTTACGCACATAAAAATAAATGCACAATGCCACCAAATGTCAAATAGCAAAATTTCTTTTTGAGATGAATTCCTTCAATGTGTGGCCTTTGTAGCGCCCAAGGAGGGTTGAAATGGCCACATCGAAGCAATTCATCTAAGAAAGCAATATTGGTATTTGACATTTGCGCATATAAAAAAGTAAGTGCGCAATTATAACAAATGTCAAATAGCAATATTGCTTTCTTAGATGAATTGCTTCGATGTGGCCATTTTAACCCCCAGGTCCTTGTAGTTATCGGGACACTTAGGGTACTAAAGTTGTTTGAATAATACAAATAGTACTTACACTGATCTTTCTCCCAGAATGACTAGATTGTATCTTCTAAGTATATTTCTTGCTATTTTTCCAAGCCACGCGAGTGAGTGAATCATTAATTAAAAACGACACGTGCAATTTTATGAATAAATAGTTAGCCCGAGTCTTAATTCCCGGTATAATCCTCTCCTATATTACCAGACCATACGGAAGCTCAATTTAATTACAAAGAACCGTTATAACTACAACGCATAGTCGCATCTACTGGCATCGTATTAATCATAGCTGGTTGATTTATGTGATAATTCTATGGGATGCTTCCCCGATGTTATTAAGATACTCTGTGACAGTCTCGATACCTCAATACTGGGTTTACGTAGACTTGGAACTTTGAAGAAGGATATCAAAAGATAGCGGTGAATCTTATCGTGGTGGAGTTGGTAATGTGCGTTTCATACTTTGTTGGGTTATACCAATAAAATAAAATATATTTTATTTTTTACCCGACTGTGGCGAAGCAAAAAGGAGGGTTATGTGTTTAACCGCTATGTATGTATGTGTGTATGCACGTCTGTTCCAGTCTAACTTCTAAACCATGTGTCAGAATTTAACAAATGATGTGCAACTAGAAGCGTCTCGATTGTCCGGTGGTTATAGGCGTGACCGCAGATAATTACGACGTCACGCTAAATTCAACGGCGCCCTATAGAGAACATAAACTGAGGAAGAAAAAAATTACGCGAAAAAAATTATGCCACGGAGTATTGTTTGAAATTCGACTTCCCATTATGAAGAATATGTTTAATGTAGCTGCAGGTTCTGCACGGCAACCGAGCCGCGCGTAGCGCGAATTATATTGCCGGTTTTGACCAATAGACGCAGCGAATGCACGGATAGACTTTGTGCTGCGGCTGCCGTGTCGCAAGCGGTGGTCGATAAGCTATCTAGATGACGTGAGATCAATCCCGTAAACATAGCTTGTTATGCATTACTGTGTTAGCAGAGCCACAAGTCATTAGAGAGCAAGTTGTAGACATTTTTTTTCCAAAAACCATACTTAGTATACCCGAGTATCAAAGGATGAATTATAGACATGATAAGTTTACTTCATGTCTTGTACTTTGAACAAGCTTTTTATAGATTGTCTGTTATCTTTATAGATTTTATACACATTATTTTATGGAATTTAACACCATAACTTTAATGCTACTGGCAGTGATAATAATAATTTATGTTACGCATATTAATTACTTTGGTACTGTATAAAATATAACGCTAAAGAGGGTCATGAATTTGTACTACCTATGCCATAGCGGTACCTACTTGTAGTTTTGAAATCTATACAGTTTAGTTTCAATGGATTAAATAAGAATGAGTCTTAACTTCGGCAACAAACATAAAGAACAATATTTCGAAATTTTAATCAATTTAAAGTTAAATTCTCTAGCGGCCAACTGATACAGTTCCAAGCAATAAACAATTTCGATACAGTTTTCCCTCGTCGCCTATCGTTCTAGTTTTCCCGGTTCCAATCAATTAGCAATAAAGCATTTAGCAGTCGAATGTGGGTTTTGCTTGGATTCAATTAGAATTAACCGAACGAAGCGGTTCTATAAATGTTCTATAAATGGGGGCTAATAATTCAGTGTGTGCGTATCACTAGTAAAATATCGACGTCGTGAACGAAGATACTAGAAGGAAATCGTTGCAAGTAGAGCGAATAGTGTCTAGTGGTAATATAGTGCATAATTACTGCGCTTAAAATAGAAATGTAGGTGTAGTATGGGTAGATCCGTACACTTAGTTGCGGTTCCTGACTTTTACATCTGTTATTAGATCGAAGTGCACATAATGATTGACATAGGTAGGTAATTAGGTACATCTATGCAAAGAGTCACGACCAGGACCACACTCCTCTGTGTCACCAGCTTGCTTATCAAACAGGGAGCGCCGATTTGATCCCCGATACAGGACTTGCATACATACATACATAAACTCACGCCTATTTCCCACCAGGGTAAGCAGAGACTAGGGAATTCCATTTGCTTCGAACCTGACACACCTCTCTTGCTTCCTCCATAATCATCAATCGCTTCATACACGCACGTCGGTTCAGAGTAGATCGTATTAAACCTTTTCTAAGGACATCTCCAATTTGGTCATCGTAAGTCGTTCTCGGTCTTCCTCTGTCAGCCCTACCATCAACTCACACACACAACACCAACAGACAGGACTTGCACCAATGAGTTATTCATCTATCTTAAGTGCATTTTTTACTAACACAGTTGATTCGACCGGTATAGAGATGGATACGGCTTGGTCTACGAGAAGTTCATCTTGTGATGTATGTACCTCTGACTAGCCCAATTGGAAATATAGTCGTGATTTTATGTTACCTACTTATGTTATGCAAAGGCTACCTATCTCTAGGTTCTGTTGTACAGGCTCAGATAAAACTTCCGTTCGTAGAAATAATTTAATGCATTATTGAAGCGAACTAGTTTTATTTAAGAAATATTTAAACATACTTGAATTTCTAATTATGTTAAAATAAGTATGTTATCAGAAACTAGTAAAATAAATATTTAATAAAGTGGCAACATTAACATCATTTACACTTCATAACATGCTATTTGTGAATAAATTAAGATAACATAATTATAGAATTTAATTTAATTGGTGAAATAAACAGCTAAAGGTCAACTTTGAACCAATCGGATGTTGTTTGGATACGTTAAAAATGTTAAAATAAAAAAGATGGCGGGCATTTTATCGGCGCCGATAAGTTGCCGAGTGTAAAAATGCGATTTATGTTGAGGCGTAATAATTACAAAGTGTTTTTGCCTCATGATGCTAATTTTTTATTGGTAATTAAAATGCTTTGAGGCTTTATTGGCTCGATAGCGTTTTACAGTGCAAAATTAAAGGCATTAGCCCCGTCTTTTGTACAAATTGTCAGATACAAAGTGGTGATATTAAACTTTATTATTTTGTGTATCTTTTACTCTTGTTAATTGGCTGCAGGAAATGAAATCGATATAAATAAATTAATGTCATTTTTTTATTTTTAAAATATACCTTTTTAAAATCAATTTCGTCAATTGAGGATCGCAAAGTGAGTAATTGTAAAAAAATCTTTATAAAATTTTACACTTACTCATTGTATGCAGTCAAGATCAGACCATCATCATCAATTTAAGAGCCACGCTCTTGTCGGTGTAGCATTTTCCATTCCAGTCTATCAAAGGCCAATTCCTTGACTTCCCTATAAGACACGACGTTAACCTTTTCTTTAATCTGTTCCATGTAAGCTCTTCTTGGTCTTCCCCTTCCTCTCTTTCCTTCTAGCTTTCCTTCTATGATGTTTTTAATGAATTCGTCGTGTCTTATTAGGTGTCCAATCATCTTGCCTCTTCTGTCCTCAATAATTCTCAGTATTTGTCTCTTTTCCGTTACTCTTACTAGCACTTTCTCATTTGTAACCCTTTCTGTCCAACTTATTCTTTCCATCCTCCTCCAACACCACATTTCAAAGGCCTCGAGTCTCTCTCTGTCCTTCTGTGTCAGTGTCCAAGTTTCACATCCATAGAGGGCTATACTCCATACGAAGGTTTTGACACATCTTTTCTGATAGATTTGGCAATCCTAGCCTTGAATATGCACCCTTTGTTATGGAAAGCTTGTTTTGCCATTGCTATTCTGGTTTTAACGTCTAAAGTACATCTTGAGTCATTCGTTATTATGCTGCCTAGATACTTAAAGTTCTTTACATTTTCAATCGGGATATTATTTAACTTAATTATTTGGCTGTCTATTTTTGGAGTTTTGGAAATTGTTAGAATTTTGGTTTTACTTATATTAATTTTAAGGTCGTATTTTTCAAAAACTGTGTTCATTGTGTTAAGTAGGGTTTCTAGGTCTTCTTTATTACTGGCCAGTGCCGCAATATCGTCTGCAAATCTGATACTAATTATATTCTGTCCATTTATTGTTATTCCGTTACTGATTTTAGCTATTTCCTTCATGGCACCCTCTATGAAAATGTTAAATATTAGTGGAGATAAGGAACAGCCCTGTCTTACACCTTGCCGTACTCTAGCTTTTCTCTTCACTTCTCCTATTTCTACGACAGTTTCCTGGTGTTTATATAGTTCGTATATTATCCTTCGGTCTCTATAATCCATTCCTACTTCCTTCAACCCCCTCATCATTTTCCTCCAGTTTACCTTGTCAAAAGCCTTTTCAAGGTCTATAAAAGCCACGCTGGTATCCATGCTTAAATCCAATCTCCTGTCAATTATCAGTCTTAAAGCTAATATTGCTTCTCTTGTACCTTTCTTTTCCCTGAACCCATACTGGTCATCTCCCAGACATCCCTCAGCTTTAGGTCTCAGTCGGTTTTGAATGATTTTAAGTAAAATTTTTGAAGCCTGTGATATTATGCTCAGTGTCCGGTGTTCTTCGCATTTCAAAGTATTTGGTTTTTTTGGTAATGCCAAAGTTTTACTAACTTGAAAGTCTGTTGGTATTTTGCCAGTTGTATACATTAGATTGATTAATTCGTAAATTTCGTTCCAAACTAAGGGGTTTGCAGATTTTAGCAATTCTATAAACAACTTGTCGTCTCCGGCCGCTTTTTTATTTTTTAAACTGTTTAAAGCTTTATCAAATTCCTCTCTCAAGATGTCCGGGCCACGATCATCCTCTTCCACCTCTTGTTCATCCTCTATATCGTCCTCGGTTAGTCCATCTCCCTGATATAATCCTTCTATGTATCTCTTCCATCTGTTAGCTATATCCTCATTATCAATCAAAATCTTTCCATCTTCATCTAGTATTGCTGTACTTCTTGTCTTTTTCTTCCTATTTAAACTTTTTATTATGTTATATGCTAGATCCATTTTACCTGCTTTCATATAATGCTCAACGAGATCACAATCCTTTTCTAAGTCTTTTTCTTTACGGTTCCTACATTGTGTTGTTATTCTGTTAGTAAGTTTTCTATATTCAACAATACTATATATAAGATCAGACCAACACACCTTTATTACTTCACTGGAAGTCCATTTCACTTTGGCCAAAGTATGGAAACGTAAAGCATGAAATCACGTTTTACACAAAGGACCACCAATGGTGTATAACTTTGCATTGTGTTTGATGGACCTGAGCTGAACTTTTATTGCTTTGTTTGTGAAAGGCTATCCTTTAATTAATCCACATAGGCACTGAACACCTGTCGAACGATATTTATGGATATTATTATCGTGAGCCATAATTCTTTGGCTTTCAATAGACCAATGAAGCGCTACTATGGATGTAATTTAAACTGCACGAGATTTTTATTTTTTGTTCCGTGATACATTAAAATGGACAGAAATTGCAACGTGCAGTTGAATGCAGCGGGCTAAATGTGTTTATTTTTACATATCAATAATCATATCGAGTTATGCTGAGACTGAAAGTCATTAGAAGGCAACTTGCAAAGGATATTCTATAAGCCTAATTCAGTGTCAATGATTAATTCTTCCATCATGTTAGCCGGTACGTTATATTTTAGTTAATCTCTCCGAATATTTGAGATTTCGACAGAAACTTATTGTCTTACATAACTTTTCCACTTTTATCATCTTTAGAAAAGTATTAAATAAACAAAGAAGTACGATTCCAAATTCAAAATAATTTCGACTATAATCAGCGTACTCGAAAACAGCAAATTTTGTTCAAAGTTTTACTTTTAAACTCTTTAAAGGGCAAGAGAACAATTTTATAAAGGTCTTACAAATTTTCTCGTTACCTTCAACATCTCGGCGCAATAGCTCTAAGGCAAAGCTTCGGGTAATACTTACCTCTTAAGCTATTACTTTTGATGTGTTTGTTTTGAGGTACTTCGGGAAGCGCTGATTATCTCGGAACAAGATAACAGGCAGTTGGAACGAAGCTACCGTATTATACCTACTTATTAGTGAACATACATACACATACATAAACTCATGTCTATTTCTACCCGGGGTAAGCAGAGACTATGGAATTCCATTTGCTTGGATCCTAATACACTTTCTTATTAGTGAATTTAAAATAAGTTGTTTTTGTCATAGAATAAGAATAACACTACGTACAGAACGGAAACTCCGCGCCCCCGCGAGCGGCTGAGTTAGATTTACCTCACCCTCCCTCGGTCATACTTAAGTCTTTAATCGTATGGGCGTTAGACGTCACACACACATATGCGTGTCTACGATAACGTCATCAATGTTTCATGGAGGTTTTTTGTATGAAGTGTCCGGGGTGTGCTTTTGTGTAAGAGTAGAGGAGAAAGTGAGAATAACTTGATGATTAGACCAGGATTTCCTTATTGAAGTAAGTAATTAATATTCGTTTTTGTATTGTGTAGTATGATTAGAAACAATACAAAGTAGGTACCTAAAATGTTTTATGCATTCGGTTACTTTATGAAGGTACTTCATAGTAATGACGAATGTGATGTTGTACTAAATTGTACAGATATAATATTTGAAATTCTGACACAAAAATCAACCAGAAAAACCGAATACTGATAAGAATAGGTGGAAACAAGTTGTTTTCTACAAATTGACGGACACCAATTCCTGAAGCCTAAGCCGAGTTTCAAACGATTACAAAAAACTACAGTGTGACCGAATAAAATGTATGACGTTGACATGTACCTTTTACACTCACACTTTCGTGTAGGTTGTGAGACCAATGATCGACCTGATCAGCTCTGGTATCGGGGTTACTATTGGCCCCTGACATGACTCATGTAAAGACTACATACTTACTTAAGTAAATAGTAGCCTATTCAATTACATTGTAGATCTTCGTAATCGTTTGCAACTTGGCAAAGGTCCCTTGAGTGACTGCAAGTTGTCTTCTGGCGAATTCAACTTATTATGTACCCACTTTAATTACGATAACAAGCATGAGTATACTTGCAGACTGTTATTGTAAAGCTTTCTTACTTAAAAATACAAGTTTCGTCATACCATTAGTAAAAAAGCATTCAAACGTGACCTTTCACGACTTTTGTGCATTCTGAGTAAACAAATAGATTACAAAAACCTTCAACAGCTATCATACACAGTAGCATCGCGTTTACGAAATTTAATTAATGTTAAATGTCATTGATCCCTTCTATTGAATACATTGATTGGTATGTACATAAATCTTCGGAAGTCGAAACTCAATTATGAGTATAACAAATTCGTTAAGAGACTATTCATCAATTATGATTGGCAGCTCTCTTCTCGTGATAGTTTGTAAACCGTAGCTACTGGCAAAATTGCTGCTTAAGTCAATTACGTTTTTGTTGGAGGAGCTTCTTTTTTTTGTTAAGCAAACTCAGTGGTTCTTAAACTGTATTTCAGCTGAATGCTTCTGAAAAACATCAGTTGAAAAAAAAAACTACTGTCTACTGGAATATTTCCTAGTATTCACTAGTAGTAATTTCTACAATAATGTCTCGGTATGCGATATGAAGTTGACCCTAGCATTTTAACTGAATAATAATTTTAAAAAAATCCGCTTCAACCTTTATTTTAGTTTCTGTACTTCATCAGTTTTACTTCATCATTTATGTATGTTGGTTCGTCAATATATTCGTGATTATGAAGTTTATAAATCGATATATTTTTTTGACTGTGATGTAGTTTTTCGTTGGACAATTACCAAATGCACCATATCCATAAACCCTGCACACTACTTTACAATAGGTACACCATACAAACTTTGAGAACCACTGAGCTGACAGTTATCGGCGTACGCGCACTTTAGATACTGACGATGATGAGTAGTAGGAATATTGTAATGGGCTGCTTGAACGAGGTATAATCCCGCACTGAGTTATTGAGATATTGATGTAAGCATCGGAATGAGACAATCATAAATAAAATGAAGTAATATATCCATCTAAAATTTTATAAAAATAATGTATGTTTTTTGTGTCGTGATTTAAAACAAGGATGGGGGGGGGGGGGGGGGTATAAAAGGCCACATTGAGTCGATTCGTCAAAAGAAAAATCAATATTGCTATTTGTCATATGTTGCCATTCCGCACTTAATTTTATATGCGCAAATGTGTTATTGCAATATTGCTGTTTTAGATGAATTGCAACGATGTGGAATATTTACACCACCTGGGGGGTTAAAATGGCCACATCAAAGCAATTCATCTAAGAAAGCAATATTGCTATTTGACAGTTGTTTGCATTGCGCATTTACTTTTTTATGCGCAAATGTCAAATTGCAATATTGCTTTCTTAGATGACTTGCTTCGATGTGGCCATTAACCACCCAGATTACATAATATTATCTAGCCGTTTAAAAAAATATATGATTTGCGTTCGACCACAATCACAATTAACGACAAGTGAATATGTGGACCTGGTAATAATAAAAAAAAAACAAATATTAAACTGAAATCAGAATGTACAATAATATTACGACAAAAACACATAGAATAAAAGTGAATAAAAACACAGTACGCTTTGCAATTTGTGTCAGTATATTTGAGCCCGCATTACCCACAGGAAATACGGGACTGTTATTCAAATAAAACAGTGACAAATAAAACTATTAGAGACTAAACGTGAAACAATGAATCTGGGCGCTAAATTCATGTGTGTATACAACGCAACAGCCCAAACCTGTACACTCCATGCAAAAATATGAAAATCGAAATATTATGTTTGCATCAAATGTGGCATACCTATAAAAGGTTTTAAATGAAATTCAGAAAAATCACACACTTCACCATTGTCAGGCATGCAAAATTTTAATATTCCAAGAAGGCATAAAATATAGGTAATAATTTACAATACTTAATCAGTTCCATTTTAAAATTCAATCACAATTAATATATATCAGTATTACAATATCCGCAATTATAATTCATTAATGTTATAGAAGTTTTACCCCCCAAGCCACACACGCAATTTCTTTTTAAATTGAATGAAGTGTATTTTTTTGAGATCGTCTGGTATCCTATTAAACATTTTAATAAACATGGTTCAACAGCATTCATCGTACTTGACACAGTTAGGAACTTCTAGTCTGCTTAGGTTTCGCTGTACTCACTCAAAACCACTTTGTGAGACTCTGCAGGCGACGACATTGCAGGTTGAATCACCAGGTTGTCCGAAAAAGTTAGAATTCCGTGTTTCGAAAGACACGTAAAGCCGTTGGTCCGGGCTACTAGCCCAAGTGCCTCCACCAATCTGCAGTGGAGCAGCGTGGTGGAATATGCTCCAAATCCCCTCCGGTTGATTGAGGGAAGGCTTGTGCCCAGTAGTGGGAGTAAAGGCTGTTTGTGTGTATGTGTGTGAGCGAGAAAGACAGTCCGTGCAAGCTCCTAAGTGTCTCCCCCTCATCCAGGGGGATTGAGGTAAATCAAGCTTACTCCAAGCTCGTGTTGGCGCAGGGCAGAGAATGTGCTTTCTATGAGTACACAGGGTGTTAGTGACATCGTAACGAAAACTTTGATGGGTGATTCAGACCATGATTTTGAGTTGAAATCAAGTGATTTTTTTCGACTGGAATCTTTTCTAATATACACCAAAAAAAATGGGTGATAGACTGATCACATATCACCATACATTTCATCATATCCATCTTAGGACTCCAAGTGGCTACAAGTTTTCTGATTTTTGTCACTGCCCACCCTTTTAGGGAACACGAGCGTGAGTTTATGAAATGAAGACATTTATTGTGACACAATTTAATACTGCGGCTTACATTCTATTCTGATCACTATCAATATGAAACTACCGTCAGAGAATAAGTACTACGTATAGAACGGCAACTCTTCGCAACCCACCAACGTCTGAGCTAAGTTTTTATTACCCCCTCTTCTCGGTCATACTTTAGTCTCCAATCTTATGGGCATCAGACGTCACACACACAGATGGGCGTATACGATAACGTCAATGTGTAGTGTCTGTGTAAAACGAGGTGTTTTGTATGAAGTGTCCGGGGTGTGCTACCGTCGTCCTGCAAGCATGGGCCCCTCGAGTTGCGTGACAAAACCCACTTCTTACTTCGCCACATCCGTTCGTTAAACGTGCCAACTACCTTGATAATGCTGTTTAACGTCTCACTTGGAATATGCCTTCATAATCGCAGACCATGGCTTTCATTTCACTCAAGACAGATAGTCTTATGAATAAATAGTCTTATGTCATGTGATTACATATCTGGTTTTGATTTTGATTTTTGTGGGTTCGGGTCCTAAAATATTAGTTAAGTACTTATCCAAAAAAATGCAAGAATTTGTTTGCGTGTAATATTATTTGTAAAATGATTTAGTGTGTAGTTATTTACTTTTGTTGAAGGATTTTACCCGGTATTTTCACTTCGAATAGGTGTATACCTTTGCACCGGAACGTAGAAACAATTACAATAAGTCCCACTATACTAGAATATAATAAAATATATTTTTGCCTATAGTGTTAAGTAGTACATGCAAGATAAAATGTGGAATATTAAATGTGTCATCATCTCCCCAGCATTATCCCGTTTTTCACTGTATGTGGGTTTCCTCACGATGTTTTCCTTCACCGCTGAGCACGTGAAAATCATTTATGATCCAAACATGAATTCGAAAACAAATTCGACAATTATTGGTTCAAGCCTCTGCTGGATTCAAACATGCGACCTCGAAGTGAGAGGCAAGCGTTCTACGAACTGGGCTACCACGGCTTTTAAATGTGTAATAACATATAATTGGAAAGTAGTAAATGCGTCAGCGCTCACTATTTGTCCGGCCGAGTGAGGCAAACCTACAATAAGCCACGTCAAAAAAAAGAAGAAACAAATGTCAAGAAAATTGCGACGCTTGCAGAATCTGAAATTACAAATTTGCTCAACGTTTTGACTTTTAATACCGAGGTTTTTATACAGTACTGCGTATGTTTGTAGACATTGTACCAGCATTACTATGCAAGGTGGCATATTCGGACCGTCAGAAGAAAGCAAATTCAAAGGGACAGAAGCATTACGAGATTTGCCCCAGCCCTTGCGTGCGGTAATATAAATAGGCTTTTATCCTCTTTATATCAAGCACTATCATAAAAGTGTCATGAGGATGCCGCAAACGAGAATTTATGAGTACGTCGTGCAAATGAGCGGTCGATATTATAAATCGGTTGCGGAACCGATAGTTGACAAGATATTACTGATAAATTCATGGTCCGGTGTTGTTTGCTTTGCACTGTTATGGAGGTGGTAATTATTCTGAGTGGCTTTGCATTGCTTAATAAAATTGTAGTTGAGGTTCATGCTATGTGTGTGTGTGTGTGCTATGTGTGGTTATGCTATGTTAGGTTATATATATAGGTTTATATATTTGTAAGTATGTTATATATTTATTTGCATGTATTTATTGGTAAGTTGTGTTTATAATTTGTACCCGCAATCTTTCAATTTTTTACATTTTTCCTCACCTTATGGTTCTGGAAGAAATCGCTTTAAGCGATAAGGCCGTCATTTCATCATTCTATCATTGAATGAAGGATAAAAGAATTACAAAAGCAGTATGTAAAGGAAAGGTAAGACTTACATAGACCAAATGGAGATGTCTTTAGAAAATTTTCAGTACGATCTACTCTGAACCGGCGTGCGTGTATGAAACGATTGATGGATGTCGAGGATGCAAGAGAAGTGTCAGGATCGAAGCAAATGGTATTCCATAGTCTCTGCTTACCGAGGTGGGAAACAGGCGTGAGTTTATTTATGTATGTATGTGACTAAGTCAGTAGAAATAAAATACGGATATATTTTTGTAAAATATCACGTAAGTTTGCCTTCAAAATATACTTAATCACGAATACTTATAAGATCTAGAGTTGGATATAAAGTACTAGAGTTTCTACAGTATTAAATTGTCCGTAAAATGTCGAAAACGTTATTTTACGAGTATTACTATATAAGACCGTGATATAATTTTCGAAACAAAGATTTATTTTCAATAACCCTTTTATCTTTTGAAGGCATCTTCGCCGTTAAAATATTTGTTCTCAAAGTCGGTATAACATTTTAATGTTAATGATAGTATTGTTTGTAGCTTTGTTTATAATGCGTAGATCATTAGAGGAGTAGATTCATCTCAAGTATTCCCTATTGTTTTTGCAATGATAAATAAAACATAAAGATTTGAGGGCCTGTGTTGCGTATCTGTTTTTAAAACAATGACGTAAGGCAGAATTTATATGGATACTTACCTAATTTTAGTTAATTGACAAGTATTTACCCGTATCCCTTGCCCAGGGATACGGGTGAAGACCTCAACGACTGCAGAGGCGAAGATGGGAGCCATCGGTACGGCAATGCAGGACGGAAGGGGCAAGTCACAGGGACTGTAACCTGGAACCTGACAGAGGGCAGCAGTAACTGTCAGTACTATTCAGAGGCGGAGAACAGGAGTCCTAGTATGGCTTTGTAATATACTACTCTGGGCGCCATTCCACTTGCGTCAGACTGAGTACTGCGGGGCGGAAGGCAAGAGGGGAACCACTGCCCTATTTTTCAATAAAAAAGTAGCATGGAGAAAATGCTACACCTACAAGAGCGTGGCTCTTAAATTGATGATGATGATGACAAGTGTTTACATATATGTGTAGAGGTATTACTTATGTCAAATTATTATATTACTTATGTCGATAATATTTGGAAATCAAAAGGATCGATTCAGTTTCATGGCATGCATTAACCCCATAAAAAAAGATGCCCAAACACAATAATTAAGCAATGAGATTTGGAATTAAAATGGCATCCGGGGCTTACGACCTTAAGAAGGTGAGGTAATCCATTGTAAAAATATTGACGACTTAAATCAATTTCTATAGAGGGTGTCAGTGACATCGTAACAAATACTGGGGATTATTCAGACCATGATTCTGAGTTGATATCAAGTAGAATTTCCTATCAGAAAAGTCATGAAAATTTTATTGTTTTATTAAATTATTTTCAGTTCCATAATTTTGCGACGGAAAATACTACTACTTGATATTACCTCTTAATCATGGTCTGAAACACTCAAAGTTTTCGTTACGATATCACTAACACCATGTATTCCTTGCACATAGGTACAGCCATTCAAAGATAGACAATCTATTAAGACATTGGTTGGTAATACGATGTGAAATTTTCTAATGATTAGTACCTATATGAAAAAGAAGGTATTATAATTGTGTTAAACAAAGAAAGGTTCCTACTGTCACGGTTCGTGGTCACTGCCGAGAGCGACAATTCTAAGAATGGCACGCGAAGTAAATCATACTTATTACTATTATGCCTTATTATACACTTAACCCTTCTCATAGAACAAAGAATAATAATGCAAATAGAACGGTATGTAAGGGAAAAAAGTGACGCTTATTCAAAAACCATTTCTAGATTTCGTCTTAATTAGCTTTATTTCTCTATTTTCAGGGCTCAAAAATCAGCCGGATGGCGATCAATTGAGCAACTTCATGTGACCTCTAAAAGTAGTCTGTTTACCCAAATTGTCGCTGCCAAATACCGTTTATAATAAATAAATTTTAATATAATCTGTTGTCATCACTACGGTAAGGTATCCTACGAGTGTGCGGTTAACAAGCTTAATGAAATAACTTCAATAATAGTAAGGGTCACTAACCTCCACCATTTTTATTAGAAGCATAAAATACACAAACTTAATTACATAAATGAAAAAAATACAAATTATTATTTATATCTATCTTAATCGCTCGCGGACTATCTATCTTGCTCGCACGCACGCTGTAAGGCGGCACACGTTAACAATGTCAGTTTGGTAAGGAGTGTCCGAGCTGCGCCCTTAGGCCAGGCGCGCACTACGAGTTTTTTGCCGCGCGGCAGAAAAGAGCAGCGGCATAATGTCGCACTGTAATACTGCGCCGCCGCTGCGGTGGCTCTGCCGTCAACTGCGCGCAATACAATTTCAAACTGTTTGCTACAGTATTGCAGTGCGACATTATGACGTTGCTTTTTTCTGCCGCGCGTCGAAAAACTCGTAGTGCGCGCCTGGCCTTACTCTATGCATGACACCGAATGACCCGGCTGAGTCACACATGGCTAATCACACAATTACTCCATACCACCCTTAACAAACAATTCGCCACTGCGTTATGCCTCTATGCGATTACCTTACGTACTGCCTTCATTACGACCATTCGACATGCAATACACCAATCGAATAAATTCTCTTTCGACACAATACCCTTTTAACCCCTTTTTTATCGGACAATAAACTAGTTTTTATTACGTAAACGCTATTTTAGGAGACTATAAATTATTAGGCTTAAAAGGTTTCTCTAATTGTTAAAAATATAATATTATTATTATTTATTAATTATTATTAAGCCTTAAGTAACACTAGTATAAATGCAAGGTCCTGCAAAATTGCATAAGCAATTTGATTGCAGGATATTATGATCCATCTTTTAACGGGGTATGTAGCTAATGACGAAAAGTATCGTTTGATATTCGAAAATGTGTTTCAACTTCTATATAATGACCTCTGTGGTTAAGTGGTGAGCATTGGGCTCACGACCCTGAGGTCTCTGGTTCGTAACCCGGTTGGGACATACCATAAAAATTACTTTGTGATCTCTAATTTGGTTAGAACATTAACAGGATAATTACCTGATTGTCCGAAACTAAGATGATCCGTGCTTCGGAAAGCATGTTAAGTCACTTAGTGATGTACGTAAGTAAGCAGTCGTTACATGAGCCATGTCAGGGGCCTTTGGCAGCTCAATAGTAACGTTACGTAGGTAATCCACTTCAAAACCCACACAATAGAAGAGTATTTTTTATATTTGAGCAAAATTTATGCGATAGGTACGTTTACGAATTCTATTTCATTTTTAATTATTTTAAGGCACTTTCACAACAACAAAATATTTATATGTATTTTTGAGTAAAGTTTCCATTTCAAAAGTAGATTCTCATGAGTACGGAAGTGTAGGTAGGTCAATTAAATAGTATGTGACTTAACTCTGGCGCTATCAACACTGCATAGTCGAGTAAAAATAGAGTAGTGAAAGGATTGTCGTATTTTTTCCAATTAAAAAAGCTGGATCTGTGTTCAATACCGTGATTTACCTAAGTAAGTATTATTTACTTTATAAATACCCAATTATGACCATTAGCATCATGTCCTTACATTCCAGAATGCTTTGGTGTAGATGTAATTTAACAAAAAGATGTTTAGCAATTCAAATCCCTGCGTTTATTGCCTAGCCTGTCAATTGTATAATTTAGTTCAGGAATGGAATAATTTATCTGTTGTATGAAACGTCTGTTCCTCTTTCGAATGTCGTTTCGCCTAACATGCATTCAGGATATTTACATTCGCTTTCTGAAATGAAGCTGCTATTTCTCGAACCGTTATGGTAAGGTCAAGACAAGACGCAAGTGATTTGGGTCTAAGAGGCCCGTTTCGCATACCCTTGTTAATTTAATTTAAACATGCCATCTGTCGGCCAAACTGTCTGAGGATTTCCAATTACTAGCATATACATATATGTGGTGGTAGGCTGTTGATTTATGTGGTTTTATGTAAGGGAATAGTAGGATCGCAAGCTTCAATGACTAAAGTATGTACTATAGTATGAACTTACAGTAATTTATAGTTCTATCAGAGTCTACGCCAGAGCCTTGGCAGAACGCTTGCCTCTCACTTTGAGGTGACAGGTTTGGATCCAGCGCAGGCCTAACCAATGATTGTCGAATTTGTTTTTCGAATTAATGTTTGGATCATAAATGATTATTACATGCTCAGCGGTGAAGGAAAACATCGTGTGGAAACCCACATTCCCGAGAAATGCATTTTCGGAGGTATATGATAATGTGACCTGATCTGTATTGGGCTGGTTTTCCCTTCGCAGGTTGGAAGGTCAGACTAGCAGTCGCTTCTGCAAAAAACCGGACCTGTCAAGTCTTCAGGTTAATTAAGAGGATCCTGTAAAAACGGGACGATGCTATTCTTGTATCGTGTGGGTTGTGAGGTGAGTTACCAACCTCATGAACCCTGGGTCAATGAGGATAAATATGCGTTACAGTATTGCAATCAATATACACCATATTAAAATTTATGTATATGGAAAGGTCTTTAAGTTCCAAATAGAAATTAGTCATTTGATAGATAAATATAACATAGCATCACTCCTGTATCCCCAAAGGGATAGACAGGGGTGTGTAATATCTTATACACCCACTTCTCGCGATTTGTTTAAATTCCATGTAAAAGGGATGAGGATGTAGAAGGGATAGATAGTTGATAGTGAAATGGAAATATAAAAAACACGTGTATAAAAATGATTTTATTATATACGCACGAATAAGCAATACTTATTTACGGGAAAAGGCGCCTTCACTCGCAATCGACTTGAAGAAGCCAAAACAGATAAAATATAAACGTCACGAAATTGGCACTTTAAAGCGATGACATTACATTAATTATATCGAAAGTAGATTCGCATTAAGGCAGAGTGATCGCACTTTCAGGGCCGTTGATAATCACAGAGGGCACCTTAAAACCAACATTGAAAAATCAATTTTTCTCCGTCGAGACATAGTAATTGCGGGCGAGCCGGCTCTGACACAAATTGCGGCCAATTGCACCTGGCTGCGCCGGCGCTGGTCGGCGCGGTGAAAAAGGGCGTAAGTTTGTTATTGGACTTTTGGATATGCTCGAAGAATTGCCAAAAGTCCAAAAACTATTTAGGATTTTGCGAGTTTTGTCATACATTGTGGTTCCTTCCTTCAGCATCTTTATTCTAAATGCGGTTTATAATATTTAATAATATGCTGTAAGCTCAACTAAAACAGACAGACTATTTTAATAAAATAAGCTAATATCGCTTATTACTTAATAATAAAAGTACTTAAATGTTACATAAATCTAACTTATCAGTTCTAGCGGCAAATAGTTAATACCATTCGCGGCGAATCTTCAATAAGTTACGTAAAAAAAAAATGTATCCGATTACAATAATATCTTTACTATCATGACGGTATGCTTATAGGTAGGAAAAAAAAGAAATAATCTCTTCCGCTACCGTTTCACAGAAAGGACCGGTTCACTTTTAATTTAAACAAAATGAAAATTAAGTCACCAAAATCGCGAGAAAAATAAATAAAGCGGGATAATTCATTTGTGTGGTGGAGAACTTTAGTCAGAGCGCTATTTACATTGCACTGTGGGTATAAAACTAAAAAGGAAATAATAAACTCGTCTGCTATTCTGCACATTGCGTAGAGCTATTCGAAATCCGCAGCAATCCTGTGAAGAATTTAAACAATATAATGTATTACCCGTTTCTACACAAACATGAACTCTGCCTATTGGTGAAGTTTAGAGTAAATGAATCTAGAAATTGACAAAGGAACACGTGCAGCTACTTTTGACTTTGTGTCTTGGTGATAAATATGATGACCAGTAGTTGGTCACCTGTTTGGATTGGATGATACTGGTCTTTTTCTTCTATCGTGTGGGTTGCGAGGTGGATGACCAACCTCATCAACCCTGGTGTCAGGGTTATTGAGCTGCCAATGGCCCCCGATGTGACTTAAGTAACGACTACTAACTTACATCGGTAAGTAGTAACCGGGACCAACTGCTTAACGTGTCTTCCGAAGCACGGTTCATCTTACTTCTGGACAATCAGGTGAGCCTGCAATGTCCTAAACAAACTATGGGTCACAAAGTGATTTGTCCCCACCGGGTTTCGAACCCGGAATGATATTGGTGATGACTGCGAAATAATCATGACATTTCTATTTGGGGACTTATACGAATTAATGTGGCTAAGGAAAATAAAGCTGCCTAGACTGAAATTAGTTTTAAGTAGGTATTTAGCTTTATTTCCTTTAAAATGACAAGCTTAGTGAGTAAATAAATTATTTTCATAGCCTTCTTAGATACGAGATACGTATTTAAATTAAATTAGTAAGTATAATGAATGTGTATGCAATTATGGAACATTATGAAAATTATCTGGTTTACCCTGGTTCACCCGAATTACCAAGTTCTAACCGTCGTACTTTAATATTAATTTGTGGGACCCATTTATGCCTATGTTAAGCTTGAAGTTTTCTCCACTTCTGATTTATATTCTGGTCAGACAAAAGCCCTCAGCGCTCCCCATTTGACCGGCCAAGTAGTTGATGCCATCTGAGGCAAACCTGCAATAATTCACGTCAATCAATAAGTCAGATGGACGTATTTCGCGGTAGAAACTCTCACACTAATGCTTGTGAGGTCGGAATTGTTTTTTTTATAATAAAGAGGGCAAACGGTGCAGCCAGGTCGCCTGATGGTCAGCGATTATCTTCACTTAGACACCCGCATCACCAGAGAGGTCATAAGTGCGATGCTAGCCTTTTTGATAGGAGTACGATCTTTTCTTGAATGTTTGAAGGTCGTAGGCTTCACACGACCTTCAAACAGAGTACACAATTTATAAACTCTCCAGGTCTATTGCGTTCCAAGTCTGATCATTCCACAATCCTGACTTTATTTAAGTAATATAATTATATTGGCGAGAGCCATTTCGTGTCTATAAACTTTGCGTTACAATTCACGACGGGTTTTTCAGTAATAAAATAATTCAAACACCTATTAAATAAATGACAATCGTTGGTTCAGGCTTCAGACCGTAAATTGCGAAATTAACGAAAGAAACCTAAACTGATGTGTGTACAAAAGATTTAATATCCAGAATCAGAATAATTAACATAACATAACAAATACTATATTCCACAAACAGGAAAAAACAAAAACAAAACAAAAGAGAAATAGAATGAGTACAATATGCGCCCTTATTGCTAAGGAGCAATCTCTTCCAGGCAGCCTTTAAGTATAGGAGATATTTAATATTGTGTAACAGCGCGATAGTGCCGCATGGGAATACTTAATTAATTCTAATCTAAGGTCAATTCAAACATGAATTCGATTCGGACTAGTAGTATAGGCTCTTGCTGGATTTAAACCTGCGTTCTCACAATGCGAGCAGCGTCCTTCCAACTAGGCTAACACGATTCCTACTGATTAATCTACAGGTTTATAAGTTGACTTTCATTGATAATCTGGTTATAACCATAGATAACTAAAAAATCCTTTCCAGCATTTTTGATTTCTAAGATAACATTGCGAGAGCTTGTAGTAAATACGCAAAGAATACAAACATTAGACTCCATGCCGCACAACAATTATCCCTTCCTCGGTTTTCCACCTAGAGATTACCTCGTCTCTACGCCCGTGATCTTGCGGTCACAAAACATTATACCCACCACATAACCGAATGAGGTCTTGTTAGCGGGGACAATTTACTCTCATAGTTTTTTGTCAGGAAGATGGAACAAGTATTTTCTTTTTGTAGGTTTGCCTAAGCTACTGTTATTACGTAGATAAGGTAGGGAAGTTTTTTAATCTAGCATCTTTTTACGAGTTTCTGTTGCTGTTTGTCGTCGTATTTATTCTTTGCGATAAGCTTTTCTTGCCGTAAGTATATTTGTTTATATAACGCTTATTGTAAATTAATTAGCATTAAATGTGGGTATTAGGTAAATATTTCATTTAAACATGTAACACTACTTTTTGAAGCTCATATCTTCCTTTACAATTGACCTAATCCATATTATCTGTTGAAAGAGCTGTACTTGCTTAACCTAATTTTATGTCTCCAATTTTTTAAAACACGTTAGCAAGCAAACCAAATCTAATTTAAAAACCATTTTTTCCCGAACTTGAGATACACTTCTCGTCTTCCAAAATAACACATTTATAACCAGACAAATCGAGTTAGAACCCATTCAGAACATTCCGTTGCGCTTGTATTCCCAGTCCTGTCAGGACGTTTCTCCCACCATATTCATAAGTAGAGGCATCAAAGCTGGCTCTGAAATATTGCCGTTGGAATCGGCGCGACAGTCTGTCCACAGCTTATTTATACCCAACCAGTTGATAGAACGCATTAAAATAGCCCACTTCGTTGGAGGCGGGAAACAAGTAGATGTATCGCTTCATTTGTCAGCATAATTAATTTTTGATTCTCAAAATGCGATGAAAGATGCGGAAATGGCGGTTTGATCCGTTTCCTCGTTTTAGTTAACAAGTTTTATTGTACTTTATAATTCTTTATTGACGGTTTCGTTTCCTCTTCTAGGTAATAATACTAAGTAGTTGTTGCACTAATATTGTTGTTACTTCCTTGTGTATAATAAATACTAAGAATACGAAAGTAAGCTTCTTATTACCTATTTCAGATATAAAGACATTGTTGTTTCATGTTAAATAGGTAGATACCTCATCATCTTATACAGACTATATCTTGTACAAAATCAAACATTTTCCCAAGCATTTAATAATTAAGTCATCAACGATAAGCAGTACAAACAAAATCCGTCTAACAATTCCTTGTTAATAATCAAATTCTTCGAACGGCCAATCTGAAAGCAAAATCCAATCATTAAATATTACACGTCTTCAAAGACTCTCGAATTGACTTAATTAATCAATCAATCGGGTAGAGCATTGTTCTGGGGTTTTTGTTCGGGATCACAAAGGACTTGCCACAATGCTACCGCCTTACCCAACAATAGACGTTGAACTTTCACCTTATACTCATTTCACTCCTTTTGTATGCACTTTTTCTTTGGGACCCGATGTTGAGGAAGTAGAATTTTATATGACATCTTGGGTTTTTGAATGGGTTGGGTCTAGCTTCTGGAATCTGTTTTTTATTCATAGTGATCGGGTTTGTTCCTTGTAGGTTTGCCGCAAATGGCTACTTTTAACTACTTGGTTGGACAAATGGGGAGCGTTGAGGACTCTCACCCGGTAAATGGTTATACCTAAGACACACTGAACAAAAATATAGAAATTTCAAACTAGCGCAAGTATATACTATCGTTAATTACTTACGTTAGGTACTTCGTGAGTACCAATCCTATGCGCGACAGTGTAGATTCTGAGACTCATTTCCACAACCAGAAAGAGTATTTTACGTACTAGCATAGGTCTATACAACCTATAATTCAACTAATAGGCATCAAAACAGAAACAAATCACACAATTCACACTCATAACAACATAAACAGTCCCAATTACTCCAGCGAACCGCGTCGGCCGTTGAAACATGTGTTGAGGTGTGCTGTTTCCACCCTAAGCTTAAATCTGCATTCATTGACTCCCTGAATATCGTTCTTATTACAAAAGGTGCAATTACGCAAATTGTATAATGGCATGCTGTCAGTGTATGAATACGGTGCTTTCATTAGAACGTTATAGATGCTACGTCTGGGAACTGAGTGAGATAAGACATAACGTGAGTTAGGAATGATATAATCAGACGGTTCGAATGCCTATGACAATTATTCGCTGTTGTATTTCTTAACACTTCATTCAACCTTACTCTTTCATGTTCTACAATCATTGCCTTTATCGTGGAAGATAAAACAGAGCTTAAAGAAACTGAATGATGTGAATGGGAAAAAGAGTATAAATAGTACCTATTAATGAAGAAGCTTGTTCTATTTGCTCTTATCGGGAACGATCAATAAAATTAAGATATTTACGCGCGGTTTCTCAGTGAATGGTAAGTAGTCTAATAATCTGGTCTTTATAGCAAGATTAAGTTCTTGAAGATATACTTCGTTAAACAGTTTTCAGCTAAGTATTTTATTGAGGGATTCATAAACTCCCAACAAACAATTATTCTCTAACTAGTCATCTAATACCTTTTCCATTACATCATTCTATTATGAACTTTGTCTCAAAAAGAATCGCTTAATTAAATAAGTAGTAAGTTGAGTTTCAAGTTAATTTAATCATTTTATATTTACTACCATAACCTAACACTACAGTAACATAACCTAACCGTTAGAATATTGCAGCGTCTAATCATAAAACACTTACTACACAGATAGACAACATCCGACCTACATACGAAGCACTAGGAGCAACATACCCAGCAAATACCAAAGGCGGTAACACACACAACACCATCACTTACCATATCATCAACATAGAACATTGTGAGATAATGATCCTAACTTTCAAACACATTTGAATCCTTCATTTGTTCGCACACTAGGCCAACGTTCCCGGCAGAATAGTCTGTCACAATTAATTACCTCATCCAACATGCATGACAATCTAATAGCGGTGATCTAGAAGCGACCCGCTTTCCGCTTTCTCTCGCACGAAGTCCTTACTGTGATTTCTGGCTATGAAACCAGCGATATGAACAACTTTTGTTTGATTTCTTCTTTATTAAAAGGTATTTGTTTTTAGTTTAGAATAAGACTTATAGTTCGATTATTTGGCAGTTCTACCTAAAGAGTTTACCGAGATTTTTTCTAATATTTATTTAATATCAAAAATTTATGACAAAATGTATAAAATTACCAATTTTCAAATCTCCCGGAAAACCGTCCAGGCAATTAGAATAATGACGACCAAATTTCTCGACCTTTTTCAATTATAAAAGGAGTTTTATGATAATCATACAAAATTTGTATGATTTTGAAATACGTACAGCGTTATCCATGTAAAAGGTCATATGGTTGATTAAGTATAATATTTGTAAGTGTTGAAAATGTACTGGCACATTAAATTACTTTCATAGTAAAATAAGTACTTATTCACTAATATTTTTAAAAGTTTGTCAAATAAAAGAAACGTGTAAAGCAAGATCATCTCAATCAATTGGAATAGTCACTATCCATAAAATTCCTCAAACCAAACCCCGTAGTAACATGAGTTGTCATATTACAAATCACATTCCTAGAACTTCTTATTATGTTTAGTATACATCAACTTTGAAATCAACTATGAAATTCCTCTACAAATATCGAGGTTCAAAGCCATTTTTCCCAGAGTAGATTCAACTAGTCTCCTGGCTCCAAGTCGAGGTCGTGAGTCGAACTTAATTGGGCCCCGGCCGGGTGACACGGAAAGGAGATGCATCGCCCGGCCGTATGGAACGCATAAATTTCCAGCGCAGAATTGGACCCCTTGGCACTTTTGTTGAATAATTCCACCAGCTGAGATGTTTCACTCGCCTTCGTTATTGAAGTGTCATATTGCTAAGATATAAAGAATAAATCTGTAGATGAAGCTGTTATTATTAAACTGCTGAACGAAATGGAACTGTTCCGTTGAATCACAGCGCTTGCGTTTTCTTTGGGCGCCTCTTTCGACTAAATTAATCTGTCTTTTCCTTTGTGACGTTCGCTGATTTATTGGATTTTTTATTCAAATGTTTAAGGCCGCGTATATCATATGATTATAGTTTTAGGATTTCAACTTAACAGGATCATCATGGCATATACTCTCTAGAATTTTTTAAGACTGTTAATGCTTGTAGATTTCCCCAAAAAGAGTAAAATAGACTTAAGCAGATGTAAACGAAAGAAAACAGTGAAAAAGTAAGAGAACAAACATCCCTATTATCCGAAAGCTCATGCAACGAGACAGCTCGTGAAAAATGGCGAAGCTCCATAAGTGCTACGTAAATAAAGGAAAAAAGCTCACAATAGACCGATAGTAGTAAGCGAGTTAGAGCGAGAGCCGTTGACACATTTGAAGATAATATGCGCATGTTCCCTCTGCCTGGAGATTGGTGCAATTTGAAAGAGTTAAGAAGATTCGAGAAGATGGAAAGCTTAACCTCCAAGAAATTAAGTATAATAACACGTACCGTATCGTTACTTTAAAGATTTTATTTTATTCCTGTAGGTAAATAATGTTTCGGATATCACGGGTATTTGGATTTGGTGAAAGTCACATAGTAAGTAAAAATAGTCCCTGTGCATTGTAAATCAAGAGTTAAACATCAGATTTTTTTCAATTGTTTTCATGTCATAAGGGGTATCTACTTATCTGTGTTTATTTTTATATTTTTTACAAAAGCTTATAAATTATTTTTTTCCATGACTCCAGTATGTTCTATCATAACCAAATCTATGGGAATTTAAATAAGATCGAATCATTTGTTGCTTCGATCAACAATGTCTCATTCGTTTCTCTCGCTTCAGCTGATACCTTGTGCGGTGTACTCATGAATACGGAGCGGGCTTCGGGCGCCGCGTAACGAGTGCGCATTTACATTTCATCTGCTACAAATGACGCGGTACACTGCACAGGTTGCATCAAGACGCGACCACATCGGCGACTCACGTCTTGACACTTGAGACTTTCAACGTCTTTTATCTGTATTGTCCGAGTTTTTACATTATGGAAATTCATTTCGCAGGGAATGTCAGTACTGTATAAAACTTAAACAATTAAGAACTTTGACATAGGATCTTTTTCTTCGATATTAATTATGTCGAACTTTATTTCTTTTGACTAGAATGGAACTTTGTCTGTTTTCTGAATAATTTCATGTATTTACGTAACTCGAAGCACTCTGGATTAATTATTATAAATATCCTTATTTCTTCAATCTTCATTTTTTTGATTCATTTTAATCTGAAGAAATGAAATGCGTTTTCCGAATAGTTTAAGTTAAAAGGACAAAGATGTTCGATATTTTATCAGTATAATATTTTAAGTGTATGCCACGTTAAAATGTATAGCACAAGAATTACATGAGCCACCTAAGAAACAACCGAGTTCAGTCGATCTGTCATTATAATTAAAGCACATAACAACGGGTTCCTACCGCGTTTAAATGGGGATATGAGACTCCCGATACTTCGACACTGTTGCAAGTGCCATGATCACGGGATGACTGATGAAATTGGAGTGGAGTAGGTAGATCCATAATTTCTGTCATTACTTTAATAATCTTATAACTGAGAACTTTAGGTACGAGATTGTTAAGGTCAAAACATGCAAGCCCTACAATCTCATGTTTTACGCTAGACCCATTTACTTTAAGACTTCAATAAAGATCTGCCATATGACGTCCTATTGAAATTTGTCCCTTAACATTTTTATTTCTCCATGCTAATCTAATATATGAACTACATGTAGGTGAGATGTAGATGATAACGGTTTTCCCTTCGCGGGTTGGAAGGTCAAACAGACAGTCGCTTCTGTCAAAACCGGACTTGTCAAATCTTCAGGTTAGGTAAGCGGACCCTGTGAAAAACGGGATAATGCCGGAGCGATGATGATGTAGGTAGACAGTGAGTCGGTAGGTTCAATAGTTCAGTTAACCAATTCCGCAAGTACAGTAATCAAATCTCTACCGATTTCTTCATCACGAATTTTGTCACGCGAGGAGCGCCGAGCCGGCTCTCTCTTGCACACTTCAAGAGACCAGGAAAACATAATTTCGTTACTCAATAGATATACTGCTTGTTTACGAGCTTCCCGATAAAGTAGAGCGTAGAGAAACCGATGGAATTATTGAGGAAGCGCCAGCTTTGCAAGTATTAGGTAACACTGGCTTAAGTAAATAGCGCAACCACCAGATTGATATATTTATGAACGAAATAACCTTCTGTTGTTCAATGTTTAATTAACCATTGGAAATGGTAAGGTTTATTGTTTTAAAGCGAACAGTAAATTTACCAATAGCCCGCAATTCGTTTTAGTTAGGAACGTGTCTAAGAAAACCTTTGGTTTGTTTGGAAATAACTTATGTTTGCGGTTATTTGTTCAAAATACACATATTTTTTTTAACTGCCTATATACGTCCCACTGCTGGGCACAGGCCTCCCCTCAATCAACCGGAGGGGGTATGGAGCATACTCCACCACGCTGCTCCAATGCGGGTTGGTGGAGGTGTTTTTACGGCTAATAGCCGGGACCAACGGCTTAACGTGCCCTCCGAAGCACGGAATCATCTTACTTTTTTCGGACAATCAGGTGATTCAAGCCTGAAAAGTCCTTACCAAACAAAGGACAGTCTCACAAAGTGATTTCGACAATGTCCCCATCGGGAATCGAACCCGGACCTCCAGATCGTGAGCCTAACGCTCTAACCACTAGACCACAGAGGCTGTTATTATACTTATTTTGTTGTTTCTTTTTCTTCTATTTCCAAATTAAAAAATAAAATGATTTCGCTGTCTGGCTTATAGCTTAAAGAGTGTTCTCGACATCTTGACAAAAAAGGTATAACAATTATTACTTTTCCCTCGAATAGATACAGCTTTAAGATTAACAATGTAAAAATAATCATTTATTGAAATTTTTGAAACAACTTTCCTTTAACATATTGGTATAACGAAGTATCCGTTGTTTTGTTCTTGTTTTGGTCTATATTATGAACAAAGCCTTAACAATACACAATATTGGCATACGTGGCGTAAAGCCGAATCCATCCATCGGAATAAAGCAGGCATAAAAAACAAACTGGGAACTGCATAAAGATATCCGTGTCTGAGTGAAACATTTCTCCCACTGCAAGCGATAAAGCGACAAACATCGACGTAATGCCACTTATAAAATTAAGTAGGTAGGTAGGTAATTATGATTTTTCTCTTGCTCCGTATATAGTATGGGGATGATACACAAAATATTATAAAGAAAAATAATTTCTTAGAAAATACCGAACTTCTTGGTAGGATTACGTAATGGTGTCTTGCTGGAGCTTGTAAGTGGAGTGATGGAAGATTCGTTAATGTTACTAACATTTATTGTTTATTTGAGAAGGTCCGTCTGAATATCCCAAAGCGACTCTAGTTACGTAATTCCTTCAAAAGAGACAATGGTGTTTCGCGTACAAATATCAACCTAGCTACATCACTAGCTTTTGTCTAGCTAACCGCTGTTAGTGGAGCAAATCGTAACGTGAGGCTGCTCTTAAATAAAATAAGGCAGTTATGTAAATGAACCCCTTGCCCGAGTCCGGCCCAGATCTGCAGTGGAATTACAAAAAAGGTCTTTGTTCCTACATTAGGGTCTGGACACGGTGAGTTGTAGCGTTATTGTTGGAAGTGTAAGGAGATAATGCATAGAAAAAGTTAAAGAAAACATGTTAAGTACGTGCTACATATTTTACTAAAGAATACTAAAGAACTAAGGAACTACATTTCCCTTTGTAACATACGAGTATTGGGTGCATATTTTAATAGGTACCTCTATGTAAATTGTAAGAATTCTTACAGTCTTTCTCAATAAAAAAATATGCAAAATAGTTCTGAAAATAAAATATTCTTTTTAATTTTAGTAATTTCAAATTGGCTACGAATTTCGACTTTTACGTCACCGTGAACACACATTAGGAACGCAGACTCACACAATCCGTCCACGAAATTGATTACTTAGTCTAGCCCTGCTATGACATACTAATCACGCCGTGTCATTTATCACGCACTAGTATTGGTTTTTTAGCCTCAATTAAAAATATTTTTGTCTACAGTTTTTTACCATTCGAATATTACCGCATAGTTCCGCCCTTCACACAATCTACATATATACACAGCACACTAGGGAAGCAGTTATACATCGGTCCACCAACTTGATTACTTGGCCTGCTCTGCTATGACACACTAATCACGCCATGTCAAGGGACTTATTACGTACTCGGAAATACTGGTATTTATGCGTTTTGGTAATTTCGATGCTGAAATCATAGGCAGTGATTTGGTTTGGGCTGTTTGATTTTGCGCTTGATATTTGAGTTGATAATGGTTTTGTAATTGGACTACAGAGTAAAAAGAGGATTAAATTGGGAAGGGTAATGCAAAACCGCAATGGGAATATTTGTACTTTGGACAAATACAAAAATTCACGCCCGAAAACCCTATTGCGGTGGGCAGAGTCACAAGCAAACAGAAGACGAATTGCAACCACTGTTGATAGGAAGCCTTAAGATGGATATGATGCACCTTTTGATGGCGAAGGATTAGCCTGTTGCCGATGTCACCCATAAGAATTGTCCCAAGAAAAGCGCACAATCCAGCTGAACGTGATTTATGTATTTTATTCTCTTCCAGTCCAGCATACAGGCTTTGGACAGCTGTAAGCCCACACTGTAAAGTAACTACAACTACTACTGTACTGTAACTGTAGCCCAGTAACTTAGACATTTTTTTTTTGTCAAGGCATGTTTGAGGTCCCCGTAGAAAATCTACAATAAGTTACATATAATAAATACTTTTCCAGTTAAACTTGTACATATTAATATTTGACAGTGCATTCTTGGCAATAATGCGCATGCGTGCAGTGCGGTAAAACTCGCATAACGGTAATTTTTCTATTACTTACAGTCTACACACATATACAAGAAATTCCTGTTCAGCGCAAAACAAACAAAAGTGAGTTTAAGCGAAGAGTAAATAAACTCATTTCTCATTGATCTCCTGATGAGATCTTGAGGGATATGAACTAACCGGTCTATTCGCTGATTACTGTGACCATAATTTATACCTATCGCTGGACAGGAAATTAATTTTATCACAGGCATTACATCTTGTTACAGCAAAAAGCAAGTTAAACTCCATTACACGTACGTTGCAAGAAATTGGTCTCTGATCTTTTTCTATTCCTACTTATTTTCTTTATCCCGTTGCGGGGTCCGCTTATCTAACTTGAAATTGACAGGGTCTGGTTTTTACGGAAGCGTATACCCGGCATAATATTACATGACATTTGTTGAAATAATTACAAAGTTCATATTTATTTTGTGACAAATTAATGCGTAGTACTTGTACTACAAACTGTCTTGTCATACCACAACGTCTCCTATACTAGCAAGTCGGTCTACCCATTTCGGTTCACGTGGGTTTACATTTTGTGCAAATTTTGGATACATCCTCCGATACTACATGGCCACCCTACACCAGCACGCTTTACCGAAGCAATCATCTACCATCACTTGCGGATTATGATGTATTTATTTTTTACACTGTTATCAAGTAAATTACGGATAATTTCATTGTACAATACGCAAAGAACTGTAACTTTGTACTTTACGATATTTTAATAGACGCTTCAGGCGTACATTTTGAGTTTTTAGGGCAACAGTTGGTGAATGGATAAAAAGAATGCAACATACGGGTATATTTGCATGCGAAATTTTTGTACTTCACATACGGTTACCTACATGAAGTAATAATTAAGTTAAAAGCGTAATTCGTGCAAGTAGCTCGTATCGTACGTGTAAGCTTAATAATTCCCTCTGTCTTTTGTATTCTACGACAGTATAATAATATATGAAATTCATTATCAACACAATTTCCAACACCACCTTTTCTCTAGCATTAGTTAACACTTTCAAGGACAGAACGTCTAATAACGTTTCGATTCCAAGTTGTCATACTCTCATACTACCAATTATGAAACATCAATGACCCATGGTCTCTGTCCGTGAGTTTAGTAGAATATATTAACTTAAAACAAGGTAGACCTTGGCATTGCGAACGTCTTTTCATGTGCTCAAATGTCACATTGCAATATTTGCTTTTTCAGATGAACTGCTTCGATGTGGCCATTTTAACCTCCCTGATTTGACTAATTGGAAACTAGCCTATTTAAAGAAATAATATAAATTCTTCAGGTTTCCTTTATAACAACATATATAGGAATAAGTAATATTATATATTTGCAATATTAGCATGTACACGTAACAAACATAATATACAAGAACATCGGCTTAGAATACAGGGATTAATCCCTGTTAATTAGTCGGTACAGATATTCGAACCTTGTACCTACTGTATACCTCTATATCTCTTGTCGTACACAATGTGACAAGGAACGTGGTCGGATCAAATGCATTATCTGTGGTCATAGTCATACCTGGCCGAGAATACTATATACCAATCTAATATGCATAAACCTATATGCTGGTTTTGTATTGATATTCGGTGAAACAATATCTTAGTTTCAGTTATTATAATGAGGGACTCCACAGAAAAAATACAGATGGCGCTTTACAGAGTTGCCTTCGTTTAACGTTATAATTTCATGGATAACAGACATATGCATCTTTTCTCTTCGTTTTAGGGTAAGTATAAATGATGACCCTTGTTATTACACCCAGCGCAAAACATCTTCCAATCATTACCTACTATTCTGATCAAAATAAAGAGAAACAATATAGGTAGCAATAAATACCATATCTATTTTTGACATTACATTCTATTTTTGAATAATTATGTACCCGAGCAATCAGAAAATAGGTAATTATCACATTCAAGCTGTACAAGGCCATCTATAGGTATTTTGTAGAGGACGTAGCCTGGGAAGTTCCTTATTGCTTTACAGTTATTTATTGTCGTAGCTTGTAAATTTATAATTTATATTTTGTCAATAATGATCTGATGTTGATGATGATGTTCGATGACTTTCTGAAGGACGCGGAAAAACGACGGATGCGGGTAGCAGAGCATCGGTCATTGTGGCGAGCCTGGGGGGCCTATGTCTAAAAAAATAAATTATTGACATAATTATCGCCTTATATTGAGCGTATTTTTCGTTTCATTTAATTATTTACCAAGATTGAAAATAGTATGTTTTCTGCGAGGTTTTGTTGAAGACAATAACACAAGAATGTGACTTTTCAAGAACACGCTTTTGAAATTTACACTCTTCTGCTTCTATCGTGTGCGTTGTAGAAGTCGATTACCACAATCTCATCAACCCTGGGTCAGGGTGATTATCGAGCCGCCAAAGGTCCCATTACACTTTTCTATAGGTACTATGTTGTGAAGTAGCCTATCAAGTTGGTCTAAAATAAACCTCGGTGAGGTGTGGGTACTTAGTTCATCTTGCGATAGATGTAAGTACCTCTGAATACCCCAATTGGGAAATCCCAAATAGTCGCGAGATCATGTTATGGGTGTTATGTTATGTGTTGTTGAGCAAACAGAAAGTTTCCCAAGATTCAACACCATAACCTCTAATTTCTGTGTTTTACATGATATAACATAGTATCGCGTATAAGTAAGTTGTATAATTTAAATATGTTGGTATTAGTTTGTACTTATTACTATCATATGATACCTTCATAATACTATGTACCTGTTTTGTGTAATAGTTCATTAAAGTAAATAATTAAGAATTACTCATTGTTTTATTCCTAAAACCAACATCTACCAGTTGACAGTGGTTTACCACTGTCAACCAAGCATATACTGAATTCGAATGGTAAAAACTCGAAAAAGTCGTCGTATTTTCAGAAATACTTACATTTACCAACTCATGTCGGTAAATCCTAAGACTTAGAATTAAATATTAAGATTTACCGTAGTTCGAGCTTTTACGGTAACATATACACCCTCTCCTTGCCAGCTATCTTAAAGTCCTATGTTCATATACTAATAGGAGCGAGCCTATTGTCATTAACCGGGCACAGATCCAGGAAACCACCACCATACCACGGCCTGTGTCTTGTCTTCCACGCGATTGCAGTTACTTCTTATCTATTGCATAAAATGTAAGTACGGAATTCATAATCTCAACTCATTGGTTATCAGCCTGTCCTTAGAATCTCACAGGGGGCCTGTTTGATAATTATGTAAACGAGAATCGGATATCGATCATTAGGTACTAAATTTTTATGGCACTGCTTAGCTATATGGTAGTATTGGTAGTGATATAAGCATATTGTAAAATTACGCTCAGCTTACTATATGTTACATTCTTTTTAGACATGGAAAAGTTAGGTAAGTACATACTATGTTATGTTTATGTAGGTGTATTATGAGTCCCATAAGCTCGGGCGAATGCTATATATAAAGAAAATCATTAATAAATAATATGAGACGGCGAAACGGCTCACCACTTCACGATGGTCTAACAGAAAGCTCGGTGAGGTGTGGGTACTTAGTTCATCTTGTATTGGATGTACCTCTGACTACTTCAACGGGGATATTGTCGTGAGTTTATGTCCTAGAAGGACTTACATTGACAAAATTGGATATGTCCTTAGAAAAGGTTTAGTACGATCTACTCTGAACCGGCATGCGTGTATGAAGCGATTGATGAATGTGGAGGAAGCAAGAGAAGTGTGTCAGGATTGAAGAAAATATAATTCTATAGTCTCTGCTTACCCCGGTGGGAAATAGACGTGAGTTTATGTATGTATGTATGTTTATGTTATGTTAAATAATATGAACAAATTTAGGTAAATTATGCCTGCGTGCGCTATACGATCTGCAAATCTACCATCAGTACGAGTTTATTCAGCGCACGATATCTTTATTAACACACCCGCTGAACAAATAAAGAAACCAACAGGCTTTACATCACTAAGAGTAATTACTAAAAAAATTATCTGATAAATCGCGTTTATTAAGACAACTGATTACTTCACAGATTACTAAATGAAAACGTCAAGTGACTCATTGAATCATAAGAGCTTGAGACTTTTTATCCGAAATCTTCAATCTTCAATTAGTGGTTGCATTGCATTCTCTGGTACGCAGTTGCCGGTTCGATTCCCGACAAAACACAGTGGTTGCTAATGTGATTGTGTTCATACATATTGATGACAGACCAGACTGGTTTTTGTGGATTTTCGGACGGGGATTTAACGAAAAATTGCGTTTTTGAAACGACTTCTAATTGAGGATGGTATTGATTGTTTGTCCTTAGAACAGGGACTGCTGTATAAACCATCCGTACTTACCTATAGTACTGGTAAATACATGGTGTTAGAGTAATCGTAACGAAAATTTTAAGGGATAATTTAAGCATGATTCTGAATTGATATCAAGTGGAATTTTCCGTCGCAAAAATATGGAAATGACAACCAGAGGTGTATACAGTTTCTTTCCTTAAGTAGAAATATTCTATTCCATTTTCAGAAAATTTATTTACCTATATAAAGAAACAAAGACACCAACTTATTATGATTATATTGGTTTGTTTGTCCTTTCAGTCAGAAGTCAATTGGAGGGATATACGGAGCTTACTCCACCACATTGCTCTAATAAGTTTTCGGAACACCTGAACCCGACTTAATATATTATATATTGAGTATGTATTATTATGTGTAGTGTATTTATATAAATGCTAACTGTAGTTTATACCCGTTGTTGTAACTCTCGGCATGTCATGGGAGCAAGCTGCAGAGATCGCGAGGAGTGGAAATCTGTTATTCGAGCCCTACAGAACGCTAACAGGGTATAAAAGGATTGAAGAAGAGATACGAGTACCCGATGTTGTTGCACCGTCCCGCATCCAAGTCTTTTATGGCTGATTCCTGGTAATGGTTGCCTGGATGAAATTGCTTTAAAGCAACAAGGCCGCCCATTTGTACTGTTGCTAAATGTTTGTATGTTTAGTTTGTGTGTAATAAAGTATATTTGATTTGATTTGAAATAAGTTCGTTTTCTTCAGTTCACCCAGTCGGGAATTTCGAGTTTTTAGGTATGTCGGTTAAAGTTTTTAATTTATGTATTGTCTAGTGCACAGCACAGCACAGAGGCCGTGGTGATGATTTGATGAAGTAAGATCTATGTGAAATGATATTCAATCACTTTGCGATATAGTCTTTAATGTACCTAGTCATATTTCTACCTAGACAATGTGAGACACTCTTTACCTAGGTATATTATATTTATGTCCATGGCGTTTGCTACGGTTTATTCTTGATACGACAGAATCATTCCATTCAATTACTGCATTCCATTTGAAACCGTACATCTCTTTATTTAGAGATCCATGACTCTATCTAGTAAAGTCATCTTCATATTGCCTTTAATGGCAACCATGACATTTCAATCGCTTATTTATAGATTAAGTGACCGATATCTTTGTGTTATGAGCTTCATAATCATTTTTTGTTTGCTTTAAGAATAAAAAGCTTCTAAATATCTTGTTAAGATCTTGATTGGTATTTGGCTACTTAACCATCTAATCATCAAAACATTCTCAATAGTAATTCCTAATGCGTTGGGTAGAGACAAGTAATTTGAAGACGACTTCCAACTAGTTTTAATATGAAATCCTAAATTTTTTATGGTGGAACCATAATTATATAAGTCTATAAATTATGTAATACAAACTGGATTAAAAAAAAAAGAAAAGAAAGGAAAACATGAAACAGTAGGACTAGGGCCCTGTGCTGGGAGGTTTTCTGGCCATGTCTTTCCCTCAGCGTTACAGATTCCGATGTGGTTTAACAGCTAGTTACATAATATATGAAATTTAATTTTTTGACGCTCAAAAAGCGCTAACTTAGTAAGCCAATTTTGAAAAATAAATATTTTTGAATTTTATTTTTCAATTTTATATTATGATGACAGGTGAACCAGTTTATGGCTTATAATAACGCTTTACTTGTTGGAAAACATACAATCACGTATGCCTTCTGATTGCTAATGACTCTGCCCACCCCAGTAGGGAGCTGGTTTGTTTGTGTAAATCAAATCAAATATACTTTATTGCATAAAAAACAAAACATCAAACATTTAGCAACAGTCCAATTGGGTGGCCTTATTGCTCTGAAGTAATTTCTTCCAGTCAACCACTACCATGAATCAGTCATAAAAAACTTAAATAAACTATAAACCAAAATATTACTAAAAATAAACTTAAGTATTTTTTACAGATTATGTTCTTATTGGTATTCACTTATTGTAGGTATAAAGTAGGTATAGATTTTTTTAATAGCTATTTCAGCTCTTACAAAGCTTAAAATGATATAATATGACGAAATAAAATAATTGAAAATAAAAACTTAAGTTTTGTTCAAAACATAAAATCACACGCACAAGGGACCTTGCGCCATCTTCCGATATTCATATGTACCTACTAAATACTTCCATACTTTTGTAATAGATGTCGCTACTTTCTCCACTTCAAACTTTTAAGGTCATCAACTATTGAGAATCATACAGCTATTAATACTGTTTAGTGATATTGAGTTTTAAGTTTTATTGTAATACTATAGCAATAAAAAACATAAACAGCCTATATACCTCCATTTGCTGGATACAGGCCTCATTCAATCAAACTAAAATTCTTTAAAACTATACTAGGTAGGTACTAATTAAATCGAGTATCGATTTTAGTCTTCATAGCTACTTCATTACTTAAAGTAAATTAGAAGCTATCTTATTTTATAGGCAGATAGGTACATAATTAGTAGTCTTAGATCTTAAGTCTTAAGTACTTGTGAGAGAATTGCGGACTTGCGTATAAATTGTAAATGCTTATTAGAAACTAAAATTATTTCTTGCTCATAACCAAACCAATACAAAATCTTATTAGATTCACTAGCAACTAGCGCTTACTTCGCTCAGTATAGCATAGAATTGTCTTCTAGAATGTTCCATCCTTCTTATCACTCCGATTATTTTGGAAGGTAATACGTATTCTGCATAAAATAATGTGCTTTTTGAAAGTTTTTTTCCATGGTATTTATTACTTGTCCGGACAAATTTGGGGACCGCTGAGGGCTCTCACCCGGTACAAAAAATTAAGACAACAGGCCTGAGGGTGCCCTTTTGGGTTGGAGATTCGGCTCAGAGCGTTTATTTTTGACGTGACTTATTGTAGATTTCCCGCAGATGGGATTAACTACTTGGCCGGATAAATCGGGAGCGCTGAGGACTCTCACCCGGTACAAAATTTAAGACAACAGGCCTGAGGGTGCCCAGTTGGGCGCTAACCTCGGGTCAGGGCGTCGTCTGAGAGCAAGAATATTTGAAAGAATTAATCGACCCTAGTGGCTCGATAGCGATAAGCGCAGAATGAAAGAAATCGTCAACCACGCCGGCGGGGTCGGTATCGGGGTTCTGAAGTGTTTGGTGTCGCGAGCTGATTGGCCGCCTCTATGGCTAGTAGTAATCGGGTCGTCGGGATCGTATATATCACGTACTTCGGGCTCAGGGCGTGTTCTGAGAGGGTTTACATTTAAAACAATTAATCGACCATAGTGCGCCAATAGCGTAAAGTTTTTTTTTTTAAATTAAGACGAAGTATTCCAACAGTTCTTGAATTTAGCATGTTTGAACAGACAGATTTTAAGTAGGTACGTAGTTATGTACTTACTTTTATAATTTAACTTAATATGCTAAGTTTATCAAGTACTAGCGAACAATCAAGCCTGGTTAGCTACTTTAAGTGAAACTGTTTAACGACCTAACCGCTTAAATTTTATTTGGTTATTTATATTAATAGGATTAGCACATTCATAACTCTTTGCTTATTACGTAGTACTTAGTGCTCGTGGAAAATTAAGTGAATACGCAATATTCTACTATGTTGATGATATTGAGTTTGTTAATTGACTATTTATCTGTTTGATGTAGAAGTACCTAGATTATTTTTTTTTTATTTATTTATCATAGATACAATTTAATGCTACATTTTAAATAGTTAACATCGGAAAACCCTAAAAGGGTTTGTCCATTTACAACCTGGGTGACCTGAGGCCTCAGGCATTTATCTCTTTATACCGGGTAATAGCCATCAGCGCTCCCCATTTATCCGGCTAAAATAGTTAGTGTGATTTTAGGAAGTCTACAATGGTGTCGCGAATGTTCTCCTAGGTCTACCCCTTCCTCTTTTCCCTTCAATTTTTCCTTCTATAATGTTTGTTATAAATGAATCGTGTCGTATCAGGTGGCCAATCATATTTCCTCTCCGGTTCTCTATGGTCTTCAAATAAAAGAGAAGGTGCAGGTCGTGTCCTATCGGGAGGTGAAGATTATGGCGGGAAGAAGAGAGGAATGGCGATTACTCCACCGACAAGAGCGCTCTTAAATAAAGAGAGAGACAATGGTGTCGATTTGGACTACCACCAATATAATTTTAACTTAATTTGGCAGGATTAAAACTAGCTCCTTCTCTTTCTTGCACGTATTGTAGTTGCAGGACGGCACTAGTTTAAGATCTGTCAAACTAAAATTAGGTTAAGCTTGTGTGCGCTCGACTAGGCACCTAAATCAATTAAAAATATCTCTTTTCAAATATTGTAACATACTCTCACGACTATATCTCAATAGGGGTAGTCAATTGTATATCCGTCGCAAGATGAACTAAGTACCCACACTTCACCAAGTTTAACTGTTGTTTCTGGAAATCCCGGCCTTAGGAAGATGATGATCAGTGTCCTGCGTGTCCAATATAATGATGTATTTAGGGCAATGTTTCGATTGCCTAGATATTGTAGTGCATCTGGGATGTTCTGTTTTTGGCGCACAGATGGTTTTGCAGCTGTGTTAAGGAAACGTGTTGCTTCTCTCATGCAGAGGGTAATGTCCAGTTCCACACCATCATTAAAAGTATTGCGACAAGTTTCGACTCTCACATCATGCGATTCTGGACTTTGCTCTCTGTGGGGAAAACGTAGTGGTATACTATGATAGTTATCTAAGTATTGTTATTATTGTCAGGTGTTGTTATTTTTGTAAATTTTATGTTTATATTTTAAGTGTGTTGTATTTTGTATGTATGGATTTTTTCAAAATAAAGCTTTACTTTTATTATAATTATATTCAGGATGTGAGTTAGCGCCATAATTATTTATCCCGTCGTCGGGACAACAATAATGACGAAGTGTCTAAGTACACTAATGTATAACCAAAATAATCTTTACAAGCGTTCTTTACGAACCGCAGACCATTATACTTAACAAAAAAAAACTCAGTTTAAATGCAAAAAGTTGTATCCAAACGACCTGATATAAATCGGGCAATTAACGTTCTTAAAGAGTTCTACGTGGACTTATGCTTCGTTTCCTTTGCCTTAAATTAGACGCCTCTAAACTCTAGGGAGCGTTTTAAAATGCTACTTAAGGCGACACTACATGTTTTTCGATAAAATCTCTCAGTAGATAAAGTTTAATTATCGTAAATATCATCGACGTATTCGATTAACTTCAAGCTTTTATATTTATAGAGATAAAAGTTGATAAGAATGGAGCGTTTGTTGAATATAACATTATATAAAGTGAAGGAATTATCGGAAAAGTATTTGAATGTCTAGGCAACCCAAATGTCACAAAAGAAAAGGTCAGCTAAAAGCTATTACTTACGCACGGAATTGAGCCACAGAACTACACACATCTACAATTCTTCCATACATCTACTATTCTTTCATTTATCGGTGCCTAGTTCACAACCTTAGAAGAGTAAGAAGTAACCTGTTAAGTACCTATTCTAATATCAAGATTTTATTCACCAGTCATTTAAGTCATTATTTATATCAACATGCATTTATGATGGAACATTATGCGAGTAATTTGAATCACAACGCTGTATGCACTGTAGAGTGGGTTGCCACCGCCAACAGTCAACAACAACAGTCAACAACAATAGGCAACAACAATAGAATACTTAGCGTGGGATGGCTCCTTAAGAGCATTTTAAGAGTGGCAAGACGGCGGATGTCATTGGAATTAATTATCCCTAACGAAGTAGCAACTTAAATCATATTATAAGAAGGGAGCTTCATTTACCATGTTAATTTTAACGCGTCGACTTTGGGATAAAATTCGTCATTAGCCGTAAGTGAGCTTTTCATATATAAAGATCAAAGATATTTTACATTACTTGCAAGATACTATATTGAATTTAATAATATGCATATTTGTGAGGTAGGTGGGAGTTTTCATTGTCAAACATAAATTTAAATAGAAAATTTCCTGTCTTTATCCAGAGTAAAGCTTTTTGGGTCGTTTCACTTTTTTATAAGAAAGAAAGAAACGTTTATTATAAAGGGACACCACAGTAACAAATATAAAATAAATAACAAATATATAATATAAAACACGGAGTAACACATAACTTACAATCAAACACATAATAAAAAAAAATATTAAAAGACAACATACACGAGAAATACAAATAATTGTGTGTATGGACTGGTCAACGATGGTGGTGGTGTCCTTTATAAAAGGGCCTCACTCAGCATAAGCCGCGGCGCGAGCCACGACGCTGGTATTCTGTGGACCCTGCCTAATTACTTATATTTTAATTGAAATACCTAAGTATTTTTTATTTACTTACGTCGATAGTGATGGGCTAGTTGAACAGATGAAGTCTACTACATCGCTTACCTGGAAGGAAAAGATATATTATTTATCAGAAATTAGTGGATAATCATGTTCACATATCTATCAAGTAAGTAAATACATAGCCTGGAAATATTACTGAACTGAACACGTAACCCGACAAATGCGCTTCCAATGATGTGTAATAAGGCATCAAATTGGTTCACCGCAAAGCTTCACACTTCACCAATTATCGTCTGTCACAAATTGGAACCGACAAATTAATAGAGAACATTCGAACGCTAACTACTAATCACCACTTCAGTAGTGAAATGGTGTGAAAATCGGAACACGTCTTCCATCCAAATTAACTTGATCCCTCCTATATCAATATTCCGTCTCCATGCTCTATGATGTCGTGCCAGATATTGAGAAGTCACAGGTCCGTATTATTTTGTCTACGGTAGATGTGGTACCCACTCTTTGAGGATTGGCGGTTTTGCGTTTGACGAGAATGTTAAGATGGAAGCCAGAATTGAACGATAGGTACCTAATAACTGAATGTACGATGCTAAAGCAAGTGAAGATAGCATTGAAAATTCATTCGATATAGGGTGATTAATTTCATGGTCGTATTTGGGATTAGAAAATGGGAATAGAAAAATGAAACGCGTTTACTTTTTGCTAATTTACATCACACAATATACAAGTCTTAAGTATTTTTTATTGGTTAAGTATATATAAGTAAGAATACCAAAACTTTTTCTCAAGTTCATATAAAAACTTTCAAGTCTGATCTTTAGCCTACCATTATTAGCAAAACTAAATTCTTACCATAATAGGCGGCAATAAATATCAGCCTTCGCATTAAGGCTGAGTGTAGATTTACATCGCAATGTTCAGTTCATATGGACAATCCTTGTTTATGGTGTATGACACCTACGCTGCATCAAGACGGTAGATGTTGAACTTTTATATCTTTCTTTAGAACTTATATTATGAAATTTTATGAAGAATGTGAAGAGGCAATGCGATGCAATACTTGCAAGCCATGTCTGATCAAAGTCAAATATAAGAATTAAAAAATAATTTTTAATGCTTATTATCTTAGCGAGTGTTGAATTATGTGTGTGTCTGTGGATGTGACGTAACCCTAAACTGTAGCACGCCCCTGGCACTTCATACAAAACACTTCCTTTTACACAGACACATCACATTGACGATTTCGTACATGCGCATCTGTGTGTGTGACGTCTGACGCTCAAACGATTGAAGACTAAAGTAAGATCGAGGAGGTGGGGGGGGGGGTGAGGTAAACCTAGCTCGCTGGTGGGGAGCGGAGAGTTGCCGTTCTATACGTAGTATTATTCTTTATTCTATGACTGTAGGTACATATTCATGTAAAACATCGTATCATCGGACGACGACCACCAAAGGGTTTATTTGGTACATATAATATACTAGAGTTAAAAAAATAAAGAATTTTAAAGTAAGTACCTAGCTAACTTTGAACGTAATATCCTCGTGTGTAACTCGTAATTCAATAACTTGACTATAAAACACTGTAAAGCAAATAAATTGAATTTATATCCTGGAACTAGTTCAATTGATAAATCTTGTCTGGTTTAATTGAATTGTTACTATAATACACCTTAGCACTAAATTACTATGTTTGTTACCTAAACCAATTATAAAATTCGTGATTACGTTGCCTACAAAATTACTAGGGCCGCAGGGCCTAAGGTCTTAACTTCACGGTCTATTTTGCTACCGTTCTGAGCTAGATTAAAATGATTTACTGCAATAGTGAAGGGATCTTTTAAAACAATGCAGGTGCTAAGTATAAAATAATTTAGTGTTTATGGCTAGTACTTAAACTAAGTGTACTAAGTGTCAGTTATTACAATTAATAACTGACACTTAGTACACTTAGTTTAAGTACTAGCCATAAACACTAAATTATTTTATACTCTACAAAGATCTTCAAAGATCTTTTTATAGTCTACAAAGTACGGTAATCTCTGTTACCTGAAGACAATTCTTCAGGTAACAGAGATTACCGTACTTTGTAGACTTAAAGGTTCCTCATGATTAAGCACATTACTATTAATGCATAAAGAATTCGGAAACAAATTCATATTCAGTGGTTTAGGCTCTATCCGAGATTAACTTTATAGTGAAAACCATGCAAGCGCCTTTACGAATAATCACATCTACATTTAATTTTAATCCAGGGAAAAAATTGGTCTCAATTTTTCTCCAAATTGAAATAAATTTAAAGAAATGGAACATTGAAGGACGTACATTGGCCAAATTGGAGATGTCCTTGGAAATGGTTCAGTGTGGTCAACTTTGAACAGGCGTGCGTGTATACACGACACAACGGTTAATGAATGTGGAGGAAGCAAGAGAAGTGAGTCAGGATCGAAGCAAATGGAATTCCATAGTTTATGGTGTGTGTGCGTGTTAAAGAAATTGTTTTGTTTAAGAAAATCATATTAGTACGTACGTATGTTATTTTTAAAAAAGGCACTTGTGTAGTTTTCTCTATAAGGTTGCGATGTAGTCATAATACCCTGATGTCTTTTAAACGGCCTCCGTGGTCCAGTGGTTGAGCGTTGTGCTCACGATCCAGAGTGTGGACATATCAGAAAAATCACCTTGTGATCCCTGGTTTGGTTAGGATATTACAGGCTGATCACCTGATTGTCCAAAAGTAAGATGATCCGTAGTCGTTACATGAGCCATGTCAGGGGCCTTTGGTGGCTCAATAATAACCCTGACACCAGGGTTGCTGTTGGTAATCCACTTCATAACCTACACGATAGAAAATAAGATGTCTTTTAAAATTCGAATTAATCTGTCTGGAAATTTGGGGCTTACGGGGATATAGGAAGGTCACGAGTTCGAATATTTCGAACTTCGAACTTATATAACTCACGTATTCTCTCAACTAGACTATCACGCCTAGGACACTGCATAGGTTAATGTCCCCCGCAACTATAAACTAAGTTCCAGTACAGACAGGCGTTTATTACCGCGGGTCATGTGACATCAAGTGCCAAGTTGGGCTGCAGCCAAGAGGCTCTCCATCGGATTTGGCAAGATGTCTGATGCAAGCAGCTGTCATACACACACCTGAGAAGTTTTACTTGCATTTCACCGAATCTGGCAGGTCAAATACTAAGCCACTGCAGCGAGGTGGGGCGACAGTTTGATTTGCTTTTCATAAAATTGAAATCACGTATATATATTTATTTAAATAGACAAATGGTTACATATTATGAATACAGTAGACATTCAAAAGATTTTTCACAGGGTTCGCTTACCTAACCTGAAGATTTGACAGGTCCGGTCTTTTACAGAAGCGACTGCCTGTCTGACCTTAAAACCCGCAAAGGGGAAACCAGCCCAATACAGGTTAGGTCACCTACCTTCGAAATTGCATTTCTAGAGATTTTGAGTTTCACCGCTGAACACGTGATAATCATTTATGATCCAAACATGAATTGTAAAACAAATTCGACAATCATTGGTTTAGGCCTGTGCTGGATTCGAACCTGCGACCTCAAAAGTGAGAGGCAAACGTTCTACCAACTGGGCTACCACGGCTCCCGGTGTATAAAACCACAATAAGGTACTTAATTCTGAATGCTGAGGGACATTAAGAAAATAGAAGCACTCTATATAATATCTAATACATGACAAAAAATAAAAAGAAAACCGCCGACAACGAGGATTCCCAAGAACCTCCCACATTCACTCCATAAACATTATAGCATGCATATATACAAATATTTACTCCCAAAGTAAAGTTCGCCATCTCATGTCGTAAAGAACATTATGTAATCTGCATAAGAAGTTTGAATGGGTGAGGATGAAAGCCTCGAGTCGCGTCTGGCATGTGAATTGCTCTTTATATAACCTAATATTGACTCTTTTACTCAAACCTTAGGGGATCCTTCTGTATATGAGATACTTCAATCGCAGGGTATACTGGACTTCATTTAACTTTTGCACCTTAAAAGGTCGCATTGGTTGCAAATGTTAGATGTTTAGCTACTGGCGTTATAATATGTGTGTGTAATAGGATGGGAATAGCGTTTGTACCAGAGTACTGTTTCTATGTATGTATTTACTTAGGCTAAGTAGTTTAGTTAAGTTGGAAAAATGCATTTAGATATGTTTTTGAATATTTTAAAATGATGAATGTTATGTTGTCTCTTTTATAGTTGTGTTATTTTGTTATGTCATTGTATTGTTGCTATTTAATTTTATTCTTAGAAATTTTGTATCAGTAATACTTTTTGAGCATCGTGTTGATTATATTGTGCTATCGTACTGCCAAATATAATTAAGCGTGTAACTTCAAAGGAAAAAATAGATCGCAGGGTCCAAATCTGCAACATCAGTAGGGCTTAACTTTCTTCGAGATTACTTTCCAATCAGAAAAGTGTAATCACGCACTTCCACTGCAGCTGGAGATCCAACAATAAACCAAGCTATGCGACCTATGAATTTCCCTAATCAAAATCAAGATTAGAATTCAATTTATATTTCCGTATTCCGTTCCCGCTCTCATTTTAAATCAAAAGCACCCCCGAGTATTATATCGTGAATCTGATGGCAATCGTCCTGTCCCGCCCGCAGATATTATTGAAAGAACTGATAAAAATCTATCAATACAAATAAATTACTGCTTTACAGGCGAAACTATGGGAAAAGTAATCAGGAGTTTGAGATTTATAACCGAAAGGGGTGCGGTTGTGTAGGCAGCAGCTATTAGTTTATGTAAATAAGTTTGATCTATACAAATAGAGGGGAATGAGATACTAATAATATTAATATAAAAAGATGTATAATTTAGCAAAGCAAAGAACTAGGAAGTTGGATTTATTTTTAAACTGAGCTCATGAATTCAGACATTGAAATATCTTTTTATATCTGCTTTTCACTTGTGAAAATACATAATTCTTATTTTAGATTCAGCATTGTATTGCTTTAAAAAGACACACATTCATTAAAGTACTCCGACGAGACTAACCCAACTCTTACTACCACAATAACACTAACACTTACTTTCTTTACAAAGTTTTTCTTACAACTCGTGTATTTGAAACAACACTTTAAAAAACACACACTTTGTAAAATTGTTATATATAGTTTATTCATTTAGATCCTAATACTGAAGTACATCGAATACTAGTTCCCGTCGCGACGCGTCGCGAATGCAAACTTGCATAGCCATAAATTACCTCAAAAAGCTTTTGGGTACAATCTGATATCACCTTTGTTTTGGGTCAAGCAACTACTTAACGTGCCTCGACTGGTATTAAATTCTAACGAGAATTATTAAAGGAATACTTGGCGTGTTCACTGCCGTAGTTTCGTGCAAACATTTGCTGAATTGTGCAAGTTGGATAGGCCACAACTCCCACATGGATATAACTGACAGTTACTTTCAAAACAATTACGCTTCCAGTTCTTAGTGAACGACACACAGCCAGATTTTACAGCGAACTCCGATTTCAAAACGGAAGTTGCAAATAAAAAAAACTGTTAAAGCACATAATAACGGGTTCTTACCGCGTTTAAATGGGGATATGAGACTCCCGATATTTCGACACTGTTGCAAGTGCCATGATCACGGGATGACCCCCCCCCCATTTAAACGCGGTAAGAACCCGTTATTATGTGCTTTAATTATGATAATAACCGCGTAAACTTAAAACAATGTAAAAAAAACTGTTTTCATAGTTTCTGACGTGGTTATATAACCAAGAATTCAATCCGTGAAATAAGATATGTGAGGAAATAAATTTACTTGTTTTGGTATGTGTGTTATCAAGTTCACAGGATTATTTTATTTAGAAAGTAAGAACACAACTTTATTGGTATTCAAGTGCAGGCAAGTACATTTCGTATAACTGGAATTGTACAACTGCACAAAAATACTATGTGACATTTATTGAATTATTTATAACACTATCTAACTTAACGTTGATGTTTGTAAAAAGTTTGTAAACTACTTCTCACATTCCTAAGTGTCTTCAACAATCGACGTTTCGTCGTTTTGGGAATGCTTGATTGACAATTTACCGTTTAAAACAACTGTTTCAAGTGTAGTGAGAGTTGTTGATGCAAGTGTCCGTATGTCATCAACTGCAACGAAACACGTTCTGTCTATCTAGACAGACATCATCACGATTCAGTAATTTGCATATAATGACTACTTAAAAAGCGACTAACATGAATTGTATGCCGGTTAAGTGATTGCATATCGTATGAGATGTCAACGCTTCATCTCTGATTGCTTTATCGCCCGAGGAGACTTCATGTATCGTAAGTTATGATTACAGAGCACCTATATACTCTTGCATTCATAACGTATTACATGTTCCTTGTCATAAAATTGTCAACTTGTCTCTTTGTCGAGTGTAATTGAATACTGCGGACGTTTTAGCATTTTGCGTTTGTGTTCAGTAATGTATAGTTGTTTTATCTTCACCTATAATTATGTGGACTTCAGTTTTGTAAAGTACAAGATAGTTTGAAAGTTTATTTTTATTATTTTATTATGATTAGTGTCGATTCCCACATAAGTTTGAGCGCCTTCAGTTCAGGTTGCATGTTCAATATATCTTTTTAGGCACGTAATTTGCAATTCATTCGAAAAGTTTTCGGTTAAAAATGAGCTCACTCGTACTTGTTAACGTACGTATTATTATTGTTGACGTAGAGGCAGCTCATTTCCTGCCCGTTTCAAAGTAATGCATATTGCATTATGTCGTTTTATTTTCGTATATCCTTTAAAAATTAACGAGGGTTCGCTCGTATGCTGTGCATTGATGATATTTTGTATCATGTCGGTATTTTAATCCCTGCACTGTGTGAAACTTCAAATCGTTTCTTATACTTACATCTTCATAGTGTAGTTACTTGGGATTGCAACAAAACATGTTCAAAGTCCAGTTAGGTAATCCTCGCCAATACAGTAAAGCGACCTTAGCTGACTACAATATTGACAGCAATCCTCTGGCCTTAGCTTCACGCGGCAACTCTTAATCCTGCTGGTCGTTTTCCACTAGCCATTTATCTAAAGCCTTACACTGTGAGGCGTACGTAGGTCAATCGTTTGTGCGGACTCAACCTTCAAATTGGCGTTTAGTTTAAAAAATATACGGTTCAATGTGCAATGTGCAACGTGCTTATTAGTGGCATCGTAACGAACACTGAAGGGGATGAATCAGATAATTATTCTGAGTTAATATTCAGTGGAGTTTTCCGTCGCAAAATTCATGACTTTTTTGTTTCTTTTTTTAAATATTTTCAGTTCCATACTTTTGCGGCCGAAACTTCCACTTGATATCAACTCTGAATCACGTATTTGTGGAAATACTTAAGAGTAATTAGCATATGCAATATTAGTATAATTGGAGATTCTAGGGGCAACATTTATTTATTATTACTATTGTGTTTATTTTGTATAAGTACCTAACAAGAGTTATACTTTTTTTACGTGAATTATTGTAGGTTGACACACGAGTTATATTATTATTTCTTTTTTATGGGATATAGGAAAGCATTTCAGCACAATTTCAGTTATACCGTTACTCAGCTTACTAGCAAGGAAACTTTGAACTCAACACAGTGTAAGCTAAGCATGATCGCTTGATCCCGTCATAGGCCTCAAAGGCACGAGCAGTGCATGGTCGGATTTCAACAGTTTAGCACAGGTCCTGTAGTAATCCGGGATTGTCCGGATTAGCCCGACGTGTCATGTAGCCACTACACCAGTAACTAATTGAAGTGGCTAGCTGTTCAGTACGGAATGTACTCGATTGAGGATTACGCGCACATTATTGTTGAAATAATCGTGATTGTTGTGGTAGCAAATGGAATTCTATAGTCTCTGCTTACCCCGGTGGGAAATAGGCGTGAGTTATGTATGTATGTGTGTTGTGGTAATTAGAAATATTGATCAGGTATGTTTACTTGACATGATGACTTCTGTAGGTTTGCGGTAAATCATCGTGATCGACGAAGCTATTAACATACAGATAAGTGTTCCAGGAAAACTAGTTTCGTAAAGTAGAAATGCAACCTTAGTAATAAGTGTATGAATGTCTGTGCCATCCTCCTTTTTTTAATAAGTACTTTCAGTACATTGTGGCTTCTGTTACGAATCAGCGTTCTGTCTGGTAATGGTGATGTAGGATACACGTAAATTCAACAAACCCGTTTAGCTCGTAGCTTTAACCCGACCGCGTTCTAAAAACCCAGGATCCGAACGAAAAATGCCTATTCCTAATTCGACCGAATGATTGAATGGTCGAGGCATTCGTCGTTCATTGTCTGCGGCATAGGGGCTGTCGCGCGCCCTGGCTGGCCGACCATTTGTCAGGCGACATCGTTTGTCGTGCGTCGGGTACATAACTAATTGCGGCTGTAAATCGTCCCCGCACGCGAAGCGGTTGAGTCGTCGCGCGCGCTATCGCCCAACGAGACCAAATGGACATGCATCCACGATGTTACGCGAAGGTGCAGTCTGCACCCGGTCAGTGCCGTAACATGAGCCACCACTTGCCCTTGGGCGATTTGTCAGTAAGTGTTAAGATGTGTACATTATATTATTTCTCTGTTGTTTCGCTATTCTATATTGGGAGTTCACATTAAAAATAACAGTAAGTACGTAGTCGTGGTCCCGATTCCAAGTGTCATACTATTATTAAGAATGAAAGGTTAATGACCCATGGTTAGTGTCCATGAAGGTGTTAAGGAAAATCATAACATAACATAACATAACAAATACTTTATTGCACAAACAGGAAAAAAACAAAATACAAAACAAAAGAGAAATAGAATTAGTACAATAGGCGGCCTTATTGCTAAGTAGCAATCTCTTCCAGGCAACCTTTAAGTATAGGAGATCATAGTTGAGTTGCTTATCATATTATGGAATGATGCCTTCTTTAATAAAATAATATCTCAAAATACCATATCTCCGTTAGTGTTACGCTCCTGAGTGACAATAGCTCTTTTGTTTTTTGCAGAGGCTGTAAATGGATAAAGCGGGGTGTGTGCAAGACTTATGATGAGTCGACGTAAGACCCTGAGCAGTTTGAGATATTCTTCGTATTCTATATTATGATTTGATATAATACTGTTGGTAGGTACTGTAGGTACGTATCTACTGGACTTTTCGCATATACTACCATGGGAGGAACAGAAAAGCTCATGATAACTACTTCTTATGCATTTCGAAAGAGATGAGTTCGTGTAGGCGATGATTTTTTTTTTGACTTATAGTAGGTTTGCCGCGGATGGCATAAACTACTTAACCGGAGCGATGGAATTAAATCTTACAGGTAAGTATATACCTAGTAACTAAACACCGTATGATAAATTTTCGTTCTGAATTCGATTAGGTGAATTTGAATTAATGTCTGGATCATAGATAATTATAGAAGGACGTACATTGACCAAATTGGAGATGTGCTTAGTAATGGTTTAGTACGATCTACTCTTAACCGGCGTACTTGTATGAAATGATTGATGAATGTGGAGGAGGCAAGAGAAGTGTGTCAGGACCGAAGCAAATGGAATTCCATATTCTCAGCTTAACCCGGTGGGAAATAGGCATGAGTTTATGTAAGTATGTATATCATAGATAATTGATGCCACGTGTGTCCAGGATTTATACCTATTACATGGCTTAAGGATACATACACTTCTGCCTACCCTTTCGGGGATACAAGCGTGATATAATGTTATGTTTATCAAATGTGTATGTGCGTTGTATTTTGACCACAAGTGAGATTACATTTATACTTGATTCCCAATTCCCAAGGGACAAAAAAAACCGGTCATTTTTTAATTCGATTTTCGATTTGTCAATGGCAGACATTCGAGTCAAGAACCAAGACAAGTGAAGCATAATTTGCGGTTGGAATTGACAGCAGCTTCTGTCATGATGATAGCTGATATGTATTACTTTACTTACCCAAGAAAAAGTGATAAGTCCAATTTTATTTTTTATTTCATTTAACAGCCTTCGTGGTCTAATGGTTAGAGCGTCAGGATCACGATCTGGAGGACCGGGTTCGATTCCCAAAGGGGACATTGTAGAAATCATTTTGTGAGACTGTCCTTTGTTTGGTAAGGACTCTGCAGGCTTGAATCACCTGATTGTCAGAAAAAGTAAGATGTTGCTTCGGTCATGTTTCGGAGGGTAACGTGCCCTTTTCTAACAGCCTTTGGCTATTAGCCAAACTGTAGTGGAGCCTCCGGTTGATTGAGAGGAGGCCTATGGCCAGCAGAGGGCCTATATACGTATATAGGCTGTTAATGTCATGTTATATATTTAACACATTACTCCCGCTCATAATCCTTCACAGGGTGAGCTGAGGCACAACGCATCAGAATATATATTTTATATTTGGTAATTGGGATCCTAAGATGGATATGGAGGGTATTGTTACAAGATACTATGGTAGCCCAACGCTCATTTAAAATATCTACCATATAGAGGAGTCATTATCAGAGAATCATCATCATCTCCGTAGTATTACGCTGTCTTTCACAGGGTCCACTTACCTAATCTGAAAATTTGACAGATTCGGCTTTTACAGAAGCGACTGCCTGTCTGACCCTCCAACCCGCGAAGGGAAAGCCAGCCCGACAAAGGTTAGGTCACAAACCTCCGAAAATGCATTTCTCGGAAATGTGGGTTTCCTCACTATGTTTTCCTTCATCGCTGAGCACGTGATAATCATTCAAACAAACATGAATTCGAAAACAAATCGACAATCATACAAAATATTGGGATTCCCCATCGAACTTGTCCTAATATAATTGTAATTTTCAATTATGTACGAAAAAAAATAAATTAAGAAAAAGCTACTTTATTCACCATTCACCCCCTGCTGTTTCACTGGCGCGGTGAGAACTGCTCATCTGATAATGGACGATGTGCGAGAATTTTACTTTTCCTTTTGTTCTTCCAGTGTTGAGTTTGATGACAGAATAAGGATTATTTTTGGAGGAATTTGGAAGAATTCAAACCATAAAAAATATTTTCTAACTTGTTATAGTTATAATATTTTTAACAGTTACCTGGAATATTCAATTCAATCCTAACTATTGAATAGTATAGTAATTCATAACTATTGAATTAAAAAGAAAAACTAAAATTGAAATATGTGCACGGATAAAATTAAGTATGTTTATAGCTTTTTCGGAGTATATAGAACTGACACTAAATTTTGGAATTACATTTTTTATAACTATTCAATATAAAATCTTTCAAACCGTTAGTTAGCATACACAGCAACCTACAAATATCTAATTTTGTACTACTAACTCGCCCTGTAAGTCAAGTCAGAAGATTTAAAAGATTACCTTGAAAAGAAACCACGATATTTTCAGTTAGCGACTACCAAAATAGTATTCGTCGAAACAACGCTCTCTTACGAATATATCGTCAAAGCGTTTAGCGGCCGGCGCCGGCGTCACGACATGAAATATCTCTTAATTAATGTAAACATCTACCAAATTAAATATACACATGCAACCATCTTACTGCTAAGTTTGTAGAGACCACTTTATTTTGGCGGGTTGCTTAGTGAAGTTCAGTGAATTATGCATATGTTTAGAACAACCGTTGTAAATCAAAGGGCCGTGGCGAGTGGTCGAGTAATCAACATTCCTTCTTCACTAGAAGATACCCGTTTTTGAATTTTGCATTGATTAATATTTTCATACTCAACTATGAGTTACCATGTGGGTTCAAGGAGACTAAAAAATGTTCATGCTGATTATTAATGATGTTATAACTGGTGATTATGTCACTCTAGAACAGATTACGGGAATCAAATTTAGTTTCAGTGAGTCATCTTACATATCATCCTAGGAATGAACTATGTTTTGAAGTTAGCTACGGAGCCGGCAATAGATCGAGGTGAGTGGAAATAGGGGGTTTATAAGGCCACATCGAAGCAATTCATCTAAAAAAGTATTATTGCAATTTGATATAATAATATGCGCATAATAGAGTAAGTGCGCAATGCAAGCAAATATCAAATGGCAATATCGTTTTTTTAGATAAATTGTTTCGATGTGGCCTTTTTAGCTCCCCTGCAGTTCGAGCTCTACATTTCAGTAAGATACTAGGACTAGACGAAAAGAAGAAGAGGAACTAATATGATTAATTCTCCAGCTTACTTCAAAATAGAAGCAAGAAAGAAACCAAACGAAAAGCAAGAAGCAAGGGGGCGGAAGGCAAGAGAGAAACCACTGCCCTATTTTTCCCTAAAAAGTAGCAATCATGCTACACCGACAAGAGCGTGGCTCCTAAATTAGTGGTGATGACTTCAAAATAGGCATAAACGAACAACAGACGAAAGTAAATGTGTCCACAATAATTGAGAAGGCCACCATTTATGTTTATAATGCAATTTCTTTGATCCTGTCACCAGATTTGACATCACAAAGGATGACCCAAGGGTCAGTTACTGTCCAACAAACTTCTAACGAACATAAAATAAACATTGCGTTTTGATGTTTTGAAAATCGTGTTATTTGTCACGTTTTCAGAGTAGAAAGTTAATTTAATTAATTTACATTTTATGTGACGAGATATATTAAGAATGTTGTAGGTAATAAATAATAAAGTAAGCGATGGAACACATAAGATGAATTAAAAGATTATTAAGATTGTATTGTAAAAGAGTTCTACTTAGTATGTGATACTGATCAACATAGACAAAACTGGTATAAAAAACAGCAAATGCAGAGATAAAAAGATTACTTGAATCTCTTATGGAAGAAGGGAAAGAAGGTGAAAAAGGATTGGAAGAAATAGTTCTATTCTCCACAAAACAAACTCCGCGTGAAGATAAAGTAAATAAAGGTAATTTTATTTTACCCTTTTATGCGAATCGCTCATTCGGAAAATACATTCCATAATTACAGACAATTTTCTATGCAAATTATAAAAGGAACTGGTTGCATAGTTACGTTTGTCTATTGAAAATGAGCTAATTTTTAGCAACCTAGCGTGGATGCTAATTAATCTAGCGTTGACTGGTTGCGTGGTGTATACTCCGTACTCCAGTTGATTGAGATGCCAAGCTAGCTGTTATATCGTAATCGTAAAAAAGTCGACTTAAGATTTCAAATAACGATATAGGTAAGGTAGGTACAAACCGAATAAATAAAATAGGAATTGGTCTTCGATAGACAAGAATGGAGAATGCTTCACCGACAAAAGCGTGGCTCTTAAAGTAATGATGAGGTACAAACCCAAAAGTGTTTACGGCATATAGTCAAGTAGCATTATGGTATACTCATCATCATAATCATAATCAGCCGTACGACGCCCACTGCTGAGCATAGGCCTCCCCCAAGGATCTCCACGACGATCGGTCCTGCGCTGCCTGCATCCAGCGGTTTCCGGGGTTTTCGGGATTACGGTGTACTATTTACTCCTATCTATGATGGGAGTGCTATCGACCGCGGTGCGAATGATGGTATAAGACTGTTTATATATGCAAATCAATGGACTATCGATGGTCGGGTTGTGTATTCTGTATGCGCATTTAATGCAATCATCTTGCTCAGTGGTGCAGAACCGTAAATGTTTATGCAAAGCTACGGGCAGGGCAGAGGTTGTCAGTCCAAATAACGGTCTGGAATATGCCAACTATCGGTCACACGGATCGACAGGCAGGTAGGGGAGTACCAAAATATGCAGCCGCACGTACGTTTGTAGGAACTAATTTTGTTTTCGTTTTTATTACATTTCAATGAGTGAGCTAAGATATTTTGAATTCAGTAGGTGCATCCTGTGACATACGATGACAGGGGTAGGCACAGGTGAATAGTATATGCACCTACTCCTCTAATAAGGGGCGAGCCTAATGCCATTAACTGGGCACAAATCCTGGAAACCACGTGAAAGCAATTACCTATCTATGATGCAAACATGATTACAATCTCATAAAGTCGAATTCAGGTTTAGAACGTACACTACGACGTTAGACATGAGTTCTCCGACCAGGTCCATCACGGATTATACATATATACATAGATACATACATACATACTTACAATACATAACTTCACTCCTATTTCCCACCGGGGTAAGCATAGACTATGGAGTTCCATTTGCATCAATCCTGGCACACTTCTCTTCCACACATACTTTTCTTCTTACTTTTTCCACATTCATCAATCGTTTCATACTCGCACACCGGTACAGACAACGAGATATATGGATTATGTATAGTAATAAAATATGTATAGGTAAATATAGCACATAATAACGAAGTTGTTCTGATGATCTTTACTGAGATAAAGTTGTTAGCTCAAGTAGAGTCAGTATTTAGTAGCCAATTTTAAATTTTTTGACGTACGTAGAGACGTACTTAAAATGCTACGTATCAACATAAATTGTGATGAAATAAAACACGAAGGTACCGTTTCAGTTGAATAAAACAATAATTGGAGGAGGCAGTGATACACGCAAATTCCTTAGCAAAATGGTTGTATTAGGCAGAAAACACGCTCACTCTTTGCTAGACAGTAATATATCTTCCACGAAATTGGGCCTTTCATGTTTTTATAACATGCGAAACTGGCTAAATATATGCCGTTTTATGTATTATTGAGGCAGTAGTAACAAAAGAAAATATAACGTTATGAATATCTACGGAGCTCTTTATGATAAAGGGGTTTTTATAACTCACTTACGTATCTCAAGTAAATGGAATTCCTTTGTTATTATGGAAAGTTTCTGCAGATATATGGCTATGAAATTACAGTCGTAATTATTTAAATTACTTACAGGCCACTAATAGGGCTATACAGCTTCCCTTAAATGATAGAATAAGCAATAATATATACTGTAGAAACATACTTCATAATTTTGCTCTCATGCGGGTTGGTTTAGAAACAGCCAGATACGAGTTACAAAACTTCGCTTCTGAAATTGATATGATCGAAAATAAAAGGGCATATCATGTCGAAGCGGGTCAACTTTTTTTATTAAATAAAAGTTTACGTTTGACCAGAATCTCACCAAGATATGGTAAGTGAACTTGTGGCGAAAGTTGGTACATGCTTAGTAAATGCCTTTTCACTCTAGTTTTGAGGAAGATTAAGTAGACGAGGAGAATAGACTGGGATTTTCTCCCCTAGCAGCTTCTTTAATCATCATACTGGAACACGAGTTTCGTTGTTTGACGTCATGACGTCAAAGACATGACATTGTCTGAAAGGTAACCAGACTCAGCCGAAGCCTACCACCGTAAAATGTGTTGCTCGATTAGTATAAGGTCTCGAGGGTAAACCTTCGGACGTGAATGACTCCATCCTTCTATACTCACAACTTCACAAATTGTAATTTCACTTTTTTTTTGACTTATTGTAGATTTGCCGCAGATGGCATTAACTACTTGGCCGGACAAATGGGGAGCGCTGAAGGCTCTCACCCGGTACAACGTTTAAGACAACAGGCCTGAGGGTGCCCAGTCGTCTGAGAGGAAAAATATTTGAAAGTCTCTTCTTCTATCGTGTGGGTTAGGTATGAGGTGGATTACCATCAGCCCTGGTGTCAGGGTTACTAATAAGCCGCCAAATGCCTCTGACATGACTCATGTAAGGACTACGTACTTACATCCGGGACGAAAGGCTTAACGTTCCTTCCGAAGTACGGATCGTCTTACTTTCGGACCATCAGGTGATCAGCCTGTAATGTCCTAACCAAATTAGGGATCACAAAGTGATATGTTCCCACCGGGATTCGAACCCGGCATCTCCGGATCGTGAGCCCAACGCTCAACCACTGGACCACGGAGGCCGTTCTGATAAAACAGTAACTGATAAAATCTCGACATTAGAAATACAATATATTAACAAGATCTTATCCGTTCCGATCTGCAAAGTTGCGGACAATACTGTAATGTTCAAAGTCTAGATACAAAGTAGAAACTGCGATGTTACTTACATTTGAAGGACGTTACCAATAAGATAAAGCCCTACTACGGGTTTCCAATATTAGAATTGCACGATTTTATCAGAATATATTTTAATTCGGACTACGAACGTGGCTAATAATAGTTTATTAAATAATAAAGCCAACGATCACGAAATACATCTGTTCAATAAAAACTGGATAAATCGTCAATTTGCATCGTGAAACAATAAAGTAGAATAAACATCACTCGAATATAACACTAATTATTGGGTGAAGTTTTATCTATTTTCATTGTACGAGTATAAATTCCAAAAACTTTTTCAAACTTTCAACAATTTATAATAAAAAAAATATCTTTTGAAAGATTTTGTTAGATTTAATAATGGTTCTTGGAACGAACAACCCGAGAACGTGGAATCAATATACAATAAGGGTTAGTACATGAATTATTGAACTGTACGATAATGCTTAAGTTCGAATGCTCTTTTTTGCTAAACTTTTACTTTGTGGTTGGCGACCACACAAAGATTCAGTCATACGTCATATTACAGTTCTGTCTTAGCAGTGTCTTTTGAGGTCTTTTGATAGGCTTTATATAGCAATGGCAGAAGAAGACCTAGAAGGACGTACATTGACCAAATTGGAGATATCCTTAGGAAAGGTTCATTACGATCTACTCTGAACCGGCCTGCGTGTATGAAACGATTGATGAATGTGGACGAAGCTAGAGAAGTGTGTCAGGATCAAAGCAAAAGGAGGTCCATAGTCTCTGCGTATCCCGCTAGGAAATACGCAAGAGTTTAAGTATGTATGTATATTGTATTTTATTCTGGTGTCCGAAACATCGATTATAGCCCTCCTACCACTACAGTTATAACAAGTGGCACTGTATGATAATCTAATAAAATAGCTGCTAACTTAGAAAGGCGACTACTACTAATACTAGCTTAAAAGCTAGTTATATCTTATCATACGGTAGCTTATGTACACCTACATCTACCCAGAACATCTAATAGGAAATCAGTACATGTACTCAGTACATCTTACAGGAAATAGAACATAATTTAGAAATAAATAAAATAAAATAAAAATATAAAATAATCATAGGCTAAAAGGCCGCACTGTCTTACTCCTACGTTTAAAGGACGTATCAGAGCAAATACACTCGTATAAAAAAGAACAGGTAATATTTTGACTACATATTGTCCTTAATTAGAAAACCGTATAATCATAATATTCGCCCTTCTAAGCTTTAATGAATAATAATATTTTACATGCGTGCCTAGCTCAAAAGGCTGCAAAGCAATTTCTTTTCGAGGGTATCTCACGAATTGGAAGGAGCAGAGGCCAATTCGATTTCTAATGCGTACTTTTGATTTTTTACCAAGAATATTTTCGCTTATAGGACCAATAGTACAGGTATCTAAACAGAAACTTTAAGGCCTTTGACGACAAACTGCACTCGGGGCAACAATCGATAGACAATGGATTGTTTGCCTTTTGTTCGAAAATCGTAAAGCTCTATCTTAGTAGTACTTTGAAGTCGTACAGCAGTGCTTAGACTCACCTCCAAGACAATGTTCCGTGTTTTAGCAGGTTCTTTGTTATTGTCAAACTCATAGGAGGTTCAGTATCACGATATGATATTCTTAAAGCATTGCGCTCTTTTCGCTGTTTTCTTATGGGTAAGTCTTTTCATATTTTAACCTTGCTATGATACTGGGATATGCAAGTATTATACTAGTGCGTACAAGCAACTATGTCTAGACTTTGGTAATATAGCCATTTATTATTAATTTCGATTGTTTGGTTGGCAATATTCACGTGCTCCAATATTCGCGAACTATTTATACAGCTGAAATTGAATATGAATGGGTAAAGTGAATTTATAAAATGTGAGTCAAGCACACTGTCAGTTAACAAATACTGTTGCTTTTATTTCCACAAATAGCATCCCTTCATTTCTTAATTCAAAGTTCATTACAAAATCTCATTGTATATTGTATCCAAATTCTAAGAACATCGTTTGTTCCTTCATTCGCTGTGATGTTAGAAATGTTTACATTCTGATTTCCGATGCCAATAATAACCGGGGCACGAACACAAACATGCTGTCACCCCTGCAAGTCAACAAGGCACGTCTCTTGAGGAATGAAATAGCCTCATTTGCGACACCGACGCCATCGGATGCAATCCGGTTAATTCGTTACGCGGCAACCCCCCAGTGATTAAGATCGACACGTTTGGGATTAAAAGAAAATTAAACGTTCGGGAACGCTGTCAACCCCCACGTTTTGAAACCGATACCAAATCGTCCGTGCAGATCTCAAGTCCCTTAAGAGGTTAACATAGAATACTATTTCCAATGAATGAGGGTTTCTTAGAACGTTGTGAGGATGCAACCGCAGACGCGGTACCATAGACAAGACCCTCAAGGTTTTATTCCAAGTTTGGGGCGTTCCTTTGGTAACGGCTGCTGATTGTGCAACTTAATTAAACTGCATTATACTGGATCTGCGCAATTTCATCGAGAGTTTAAAGATAAATAAAACGTTTCCCTTCGCCCGCAGCCAATTTTGGCTACCCTCGGAAACGAAGTGAAAAGAACCACAAGACGGAATTTTGCGTGGTTTTTCTGAAAAATGTATTGTTAACCTGTCGTTAGCAAACAGTCTTTGAGTGCAATAGGGTGAAGTAAATCAGCAACAACGAAAGAAACTTCTGTTTGGGTACAGAAAATATTATTTTTGAAGGGCCAGTTCAGGTAATCAAACCATCTTATAACAAATTTAATAGTAGACTGCAGATATTACCAAGTTTAAAATATAATCCGCGCCACGAAATAAGTCAACGAATGATAATGGAAGTGTGTATTCATTACATGAGTCATGTAAAGGACCTTTGGCGGCTCAATAATAACCCTAATGATAATTAATAAGAAGAGAATGGAGGAATTGACAAGTCATAATAATTCTATGCAGAATCTGCGACACTAGCGCCGCACCTAGGAAACTTCTTTAGTGATAATCGCGGCTCGGAGTACCAATTTTTTTTGTCGTGGTATTATCTTTAATCTTAGTTTTGTAATAAGTCGGAACATGTGTATTTTAAACCAGTTTGCTCTTCATCATAAATATTTATCATTATTTAGATAATGCCCCCTTAATATTGTGATTTTGTGAACAGCGTTCAATATTACTATCAACATAATATTTTACCGTTGAAACATAACTAACTTCCCGAAGTATTGAGTTATAACAGTCATCAAACACAAGTTGTGAAGTTAATTTACAAATCAAATATGAAGAGTGGTCGACACGCGACCATTCTTTACCGTTGTTGTCAATACAAATGATTACTTTACAAATATTTGATCTTTATGTTAGTACGTAAAGCTTATTTGTAATGCAAAACGTTTCTTCTTCATATTTAAAAGTAGGTTTGAATTGTGGCTAAGTACGTTTAAGAATTTGTGATACATTTTTCTAAATATTTCATAGCATAAAGTACCTTTCCTTATGAAACTGAAGTTTTTTTCACTTCACAGCCGGACAAAATTAAACGGAGAATGTTAAAGGCTCTCCTGGCAAATCGGACTTCATGCGAATCGGACTTTCTGCGGAAAAACCAACACTATCAGATACTTATTACAATTACGACGGAATAGTAATTCCTTTGATGAAAATTTCTGCTTTCAGGTCTCATCCAGAGGTTCCAAATAGGCATCTGAAAATGCGGCAAAATGGTTCCAGTAAAGGATGGTACGGCAGTGTTTGCTTCGCGCTCGACTTGGCGGGGGCGCTGCCGTGCCCCCCGATTAAGACTAAGGTTTTAACATAAACACGTGTGACCTGACTCTAAGGATTGTTGACCTAAATATCAGTCAAGCATACTCAAAACACGGTCACGAGATTACATCACTACGTATCAATTAATATGTCATAGACAGGTATTACAATCGTGTTACATACAATGTAAGTAATCCAATAATCCATTTACAATATGCCGGATGCCGGATAAACAAATCAAACACAGAATACTACTATAACTCCACTTAAGAGATCTCTCTTAGCGATAAGGCCGCCTTTGCCGACCTTAGGATAAGTTTCTCCTGTAAGTGTCTTGTAAATTGTGCAATAAAGTGTTTAACTCCTATTATTTGTAATCTTACTTCCATATCTCGGGACTATGGAGTCCCGAACTTTTCTTATTATAACTCATATTTATAGCGGATATTTTTTTTGACATAGGTAAAAATGTAGGTGAACGGGTATCATGTGTCCTGACTGATTGTGACTCACTCTTTCACTTTTTCCATACTTATCAAAATTAGGCAGGTACACCATTCTTCTGTCCACAAAGGAAAAGCGGCTACATTGGCGATGCATAAACGCGTCAAAAAACATATAGGTATACAGTAATATTTACATTTATTATTTATTTATTATTTTTTTATTTATTTAGGATTGTGAGGTGGATTACCAAATCCACACGATAGAAGAAGAAGAAGTAACATTTACCTACTAACGAGAATGACAGTCGCTGCATCAGATATCTACCCTGTAGTGAGTTAAAAAACTTTTAAAGCATACAATATCCAAGAAAAACTTAGCTTTCATCTGCTTTCCCTCCAACCATTATGATTGACATTCCAAGGGTTCCAAGAAAATCCTCATAAAAGGTGCATGAGACAGCAACTCGCCGATATTGATATAAAACCCGGCAAACTACTATGATTGATAGTGTTGCACTGAATAGAAACTTATCTGCTGATCGCCTGAGCCTGAGAGGATACAGGCTTACGTTACGACCGATTTGTAAAGATATTACAATTTTATACCAAACTCCTTTTGGAAAATGGAACGTCATAGACCCTGTATAGAAAACGTTATCGGAGAATAGCTATTCTGTTGATACATCGATCCCTATTTTCATAAAGACCCATTTTCCAGTTCTCTCGCCCTACCAAGCACACAAATCAGTTTACCAACCAACCTACTTAATGTATAAAAGCAACATCGCAATCCCAAGTGCCTGTTGAAGGAGCTAAGCTTTACACAAGAAACCTGCCAAGTACGAACACGTCCCACGTCGTTTGCAAATATTGACTACTTCTTGATGCTACTTGACTTTCAAAGCTATGGAGTGTGTTCTGATTACAGAATGTGATTTAATTACTTAATACGGAACATTTTTCATACCAACGGTTTAAACTTTGAGTAACGTATTTATACGTAGATAAGTATTATTTCACATAGGTAATAGCAGAGAAAAAAAAGAGTAGGTTATACTATTAAAGTAAGTAGTAGAAGTTATCTGGTTTGTTTTCGCAAACCGGAAAACTAAGCTACTACTATATTTCGTAAAAACAAAACACAATACAACATACAATTCACTATTATTAATAATAAAACTGCTCCAAAGCATCACACCGAGGCAAAGTTTTCAAAAGGCATGCAGAACAAGACGCACGCGCGTGCGCGAGTAGCTACTATTAAGGTTACTAGTACCTTCTACTATACTATAGTCAAGTACCTAGCATCAAGACAAGAAGTAGTCAAAATAATTGTAAAGTAGTAAATGATCTTATATTTAACTAAGGTACTAATAACTATTGTACTTAGTACCTTAGTTCGTGCTCTGTTCGGGTATGCCAAAATATCAGCCCATTAACGTCCCCACTGCTGGGGCACGGGCCTTTCCTATGGATGGATAGGGAGATCGGGCCTTAAACCACCACGCGGGCCCAGTGCGGATTGATGGTTATTAACGACTGCTAATGCAGCTGAGACCAACGGCTTATCGTGCCTTCCGAAGTACGGAGGAGCTCGAGATGAAAACTTTTTTTTTGTGGTCACCCATCCTATGACCGGCCTTTGCGAAAGTTGCTTAACTTCAACAATCACAGACCGAGCGCGTTTACCGCTGCGCCACCGAGCTCCTTATTTTGATTACCTCTTGTCTTGATGCTAGGTACTTAACTTGGATATAAATTTAAAGTTAACCTTATTAATTTATAACGGTGCTAGGTGTCATTTCAGTGTAACATTTTGGGGTTGAAGGTTGGTTTTGGGGGTGAAGTCGGAAGGGATAGACAGATTAGCATGAATTTGAACTCTTCCAAATCTTTCCTTGTCCCTAGCCTATTAATTGTATAAATTATTAAGTGATTAGAAACAATAAATTAAATTTAACATAATACAAAAAAAAAAAAATTAAAGAAAGTATTAAGTTTTGAGTATTAAGCCTATTAAGTATAGTGCTATTAAGGTCATGTCTCACAATTACAGAAACATAAACTGCGACTCTATTGAAGTTTAAAACATTCAAATTAAAATTCATTCTTAATTATTACCTGCGCGGGAAACACAAATCAAGCCAACTCCCAGAATGAAGATTTCATAAAAAACACTCGGAATAAAGTGTCGCTTGCCGCAGTAACCTACTGGACTTGGGCAGTAAATAACTTGAAGACCATTAAGATAAGCATTTCGGCCAAAACACGACGCAATGAATTACTTAAAATTCATAATCTACTACCGTATGTGGGTGAATTAGGCTTAATCTCCTGTTTTATCTCATCTCTGACATCCCCTCTTCTACAGCTCGTTTAGTAAATATTCTCTCCCAACATAAACATGATAAGCACTATCTTAATGACGGCATTATAGCAACAACTTATGGTATATTTTATAATAACTTTATCGGCAACAAAATACTCCTTTTTCACTGTTACTTACTGTTTTATGACTTACATTGTGCACGGACATTTTGTAATCATTACAGCATCTAAAATGCTCATAATAATAACAATTTTGTCATATTTAAAGAATAATATTAGTCTAAATATGAATAGTTATATGTGAAAGTCTTATAGCAGTTGCATAAAGTTAATATTAAAGTTTTATAGCTGTTTAAAGGCCAGCGTGGGTTCGCTATAGTTGACGTAACAATCGATATGAAAGAAGTAATAAAAACCAATATTAATAGAAATAAACATTCTGACACATTAATGCGTCCGCGATGATCGTAAAATTTGACACTATTGACGCAATGCAGGTAACTAAAAGCGACTTTTCTTTTTCCACTGAATCATAAAACGTATAGGTAGAATCTTAAGTTATCAGACTCGACACCGTAAAGCCTATTATTTTATTATAAGTAAATATATTTTGATATTGCATTGTATGTTTATGTTTAGTTGGTATGTGCTCAATAAATATTCTTCTATTCTATTTTTGAAAAGTATTTTTTAATTTCCTCGACTCAACATTAAAGTACATAAAAGACATTTATGTTGGTTTCAGTACAATGTTAATTTGCATTGTATTGAAGCTTATAACATACACTTAGAACTTAATTTTCCTAAATGGTTTTTCAGATTGTTTTATTTATGTTTCTCTCTCTTTATTTTCATTCGCAATAATTGTTTCACAAAAACTATCTCACTACATATTTACATTTTTTACATGTTTCTTAATTATTATTCTTTGCCGTATACAGGGTGCTAGTAATATCATTGCCTGTTTTAATGTGTTATTTAATTATTTTTAGTTCCATACCTACGCGACGGAATATAATATAGACGCTTACCTACTTGTAGAGGTATAATTAACTTATAGTTTCTTAACCAATTTTAATATTCCTCAAAAGAGTCAGAACTATCGTAACCACCTATGACTACCACATTAAATACACTGAAGACTAAATTAAAGACATAGTTAGTACCTATAACTACTAACTATGTTTTTAATCTATGACCAATTTTAGAAACGTATAAAAATTCCCAAAAAGGGCCCAAGCCCAATGACTGGTAGATCTGATCGCCCGATATTGCGGGTCCAGACCTCAAGAATGTGTAAATCACAGCTTGTTAGTCATAATACATTAGTAATATCTACATTGCGGTTTGGGGTCGTCTGATTGTGAAATTTATTGCAACTACCCACTTATATTTTGTTGTTAAAAGTGTGAAAATGTAGATATTAAACCTATTTTATTAACATTCTTTGATTCTCTCTTTTAGATAAATTATTTACATACATACATATATAAAATCACGCTTATTTCTCGTTCGGGTAGGCAGAGACCACGGCATTCCACTTAATACGAACCTGACCCATCAAATCTTCTTCTGGAAAATGTCGTCGAAAAAAATGACTCGCTCTCATAATATCTATACATTTATTACCATAACGCTAGTGAAATATTCGTAATCGGAGGATTGGCTGAGCTTGTGTGGCAAATTTATCACCATATCAAACACTTTCAAAATGAAGGAGTTCCCCAAAAACACGATAGATGGCGTTGCTAAGTTTTTTCTTCGTTTAAACTTCTAATTTCATGGATAACAGACATATGCATCTTTTATTTTTGTTATTGGGTATAAATGATGATCCTTATTATTACACCAAGGTACAATTATAACGTCATAATGTGACGTCATATTTCAACAAATAAAGAAACTGTCAAACAGTATAACTTGAAAACTGACAGATAGCTTTTGTTTATTTTGTGAAATGTAATATCACACGAAGCTCAACCATGGCCGCCCTAAATACTCGCGGCGCGCATTCCTTGGGCGGCCTTTCCGGAACCTTACGCGGTTTTGTTAACTCGTTAGCTTCATCATCACCAGTCCATTAACGTCCCCACTGCTGGGGCACGGGCCTTCCCTATGGATGGATAGGGAGATCGGGCCTTAAACCACCACGCGGTTTTGTGGTCACCCATCCTATGACCGGCCTTTGCGAAAGTTGCTTAACTTCAACAATCGCAGACTGAGCTCGTTTACCGCTGCGCTACCGAGCTCCTCTCGTTACTTAGCTCCGGTTAAATTGTCAACCCTTCTGATTTAAAAATTTTAATAAAAAGAAACTATTGGATTATTATTGTTAAATGTTTCACCCATTCTTGAGTATTTTGCCTGTTAAATGTTAGATTTATAAGCTTCACTTCTGTTGATTCACTCTGTGTGGTTACGATTCCTGTAACTACTGATAATCGGCTACAAAACAGACACCTTTAGTAGATCTGGCAGCGATAGTGGGTCCTTAACAATGCGTATCTCACGCTTCGTTAGTCATACCTACTGCTAATTCAATATCACTGTCGTGGGTAAAGACTAAAAATTGGTCAACTTTACTTTTGCCTAGAAAATAATATTAAAATGCTTATTAAATTTATTCGATAAAATCTTTATATGTATGACAGTGCGTTAGAACCTTTATTATAAAACATAAATATTAACGTTTTCTAAATACCGCTGTTTTGTTAGTCAAAGAGTAATCCAAAAAGACTCCTTAAATCGATTTAATTGATTAAATAGATTTCATTAACTTCTACGTAAATTTAAATATTTGAAGGTCTATTTAAAGTCATACTGGATTAATATTATGAATAAATGTAAAACACAGACAGAATGATACAAGTAGGTACAATAAAGTAGGTACTAGTACAATATAAAAGTCGCAGAACTCATTTGAATACTTCATCTTTAGACCTTAAACTCCCTAAATATTGGTAAAGGTCGACCAAATTACATACTGTCCGATTTTCGGACTCTAACCACAACTTTACTGTACTTCTGCGGTCGGATTTGGCCCATTGTATTTGCCCAGGTTTTTTGTGGCTTTATGCGGCGCTAATTCATATTGGTTCTGCGAATACGAGAGAATAGATTTTTTGTTTTGACATCCGCTAAGTGTATCGTTTCAAAAATGCGGTTCGATCCGGTTTGAAGGGTTAAAACGGAATCCTTTTAAGTTCACACTTTTTTATTTTAAGTTTATACTTTTATTATGTTCATTTAACTTTTATTTCTTAGTGTTATGAAGAAAATCATGTCAAAATAAATTGATAAAGGGTTTGTTGGAAATTGGCTTAACATTTTTTAAAGCAGCAGAATATTTTTGTCTCTTCTATCGTGTGGGTTGAGGTGGATCACCAACCATTTGCATTTGCATTTTTTGTTCTTTTATTTGAGTTGAGTTTAAAAACGTATACTAATGAGTACATATTGATCTGGAGGTGTTTGAGACGGATCGGAGGGAGATCGCTTAGGACAGCGAGAAGTGGAAGCTCACAGAGGAGGCCCAGAGAGGTATAATCCAGGCTAGGCTATCAATAAATGTGCCACTTATACGATGAAGTGCTTCGCTGAGAGTCGACTAAGTGGTACGTAACCACCGGCTAGGTGGTTGTGTAGAGTATTAATTCATCAGAACATTGAATAATACATACCTCATTTATTAGACCTGTTAATTTCACTAACCACCGCATTTTCTGCAATATCACTAGAAATTTTGCCCTAAAGCGACTCTCAATCATGCTCAAAGATTTCATAATAATTACCCACCAATCAAATTCCATATTTAACGAGCGCCACGGCCGATTCGATCGATTTAACCCTTAAGCCAGCGATATATTACAAATATTCAAATTCAGTAATACATCTTTCAACACCAACGTATAAATTTAAAAATAAAACAAAGTTGTTCAGCCAGTTATTATTAATGTTTCAAAGTAAATTTATTATGTTTGTTTCGTAATAAATATCAAAGCTTGTTAGCGTGATGGTATAACAGGAGACCTATAAAAATAATAACTGAAGCTGAGTTTTGCCTGGGGAGACCAGACCACCCGTGGTAAGGAAGTTGGTGTGGATTTTAGCTTTGTAAATTGTTTGAGATTTCAAATTGGTATTTTGAGAATGATTTAGTTCGATATTGAATGCCAATGCATTTACAAAGTGGTTCGGATGTAACTTGAAATCATGCTACCATATCTGGTAACTGTTTAAAAAGATTATTCTTGAATCGCTTATTTTGTAGACAATTTTTATGCCAGTGCTACACTACAACTACATTAAAGTTGTTAATTCAAATTCAAAAATATCTTTATTCAGTAGGTAACATAGTTACACTTTGAATCGTCAATTTTTTTTTCTCACAGCCTGTATAGCCGGGGAAAAGAAGCTACAAGAAAAACCTCGGCACAGGGCGCTAGACGTTCTTTAAAAAAAAAAAAAATAAACGTACAATATTTTTATACAATTGAGTAATTTAGCTGCCTAATATCAGTTCTCAGAGAGTTAATCCCATGCATTCATAATCTTCTAAGTACCTAATAACTAATTTTATAATAACCTTTTTTTGTAAAGTTTTTGTTTAACTACTGTCTTAAAACAGTTGAAAGACAAATTCTGAATTTTATGTTGACATGTGATATCTTCTTATTGATATTGACGTAGCTAATTTTTATTTTAACAGTGGCGGAGTGGCACGTGCGAAGACGAAGGCCCAGAATGACGTATATTGACCAAATTGGAGATGTCCTTAAAGGTTTAGTACGATCTACTATGAACCGGCGTGCGTGTATGAATTGATGAATGTGGAGGAAGCAAGAGAAGTGTGTCAGGATCGAAGCAAATGGAATTCCATAGTTTCTGCTTACCCCGGTGGGAAATAGGCGTGAGTTTATGTATGTAGGTATGTTATGATGATTAACATAACATAAGCACACGACTTCCCAATTGGGGTAGTCAGAGGGACATTTATCGTTTGATGAACTATGTACCCACACGTCATCGGGCTTTCTTTTACATCACCTAATCCAGCCATTTCTTCGACCTTTTTTTGTGGTCAGGTTATATTATATTCACCAGCGAAAACTAAAGCACAAAATACGTATATTATACTTATTAGCGAAAACATTTCAACTTGGTAGATAGTTAAGTACCTTCAACTTAAGACACTGTTCATTTATACAAATATTTTTCTTCCGATAGATAAACGATATTATTCTAAATGAATTATTTGTCTTGTATTTCATAAGATAATAATTATTAGATTTGTTTTCTCTACCTTGTTGGTACAGTTGCAACTTAGTAACTGGTAACGCCATCTAGCGAGCCACCCATGCACTACTAGCACGCATGACTTACTACGAGTTATTAGTTGAAAGTTTACGTAGAGAGCTTTCATAGTACAAGTTACGTTTCCAAGTTTGAAATAGTTTACTTTTTAAACTTTATAGCCCTAAGGGTTTAATGGATCGAGAGATGCAAAGAAATAATTATGTATTAAATTTATATTTAGAAGTGTAATGTAGTAAATGCTTAACTATGTTATTATAAATTGGTAGTGTTTGTTTTTGGGAGAGGCCTATGTGAGCGTCGTACGGCTGATGAAGATGATGATGATGATTATTATTATTATTATTATTTATTGATGTGCTTGTTTGTTTGGCAAAAAGAAGCAGATTCAATTCCTGGTGGTTACGGATAGGTATCTATGGGCGTGTAAATGATTTTGTTTGTTTTCATTTGTGAATCTGAAAATTGTAGAGTGTAGGTAAGTAAGTAGCTAAAATTAATGAATAAGTACACTGTTGAAGTTATTTTAATTTTGTTTTTAAATATTTTTCTCCTCTCACAGTTCATCCTCATAGGACCAGTATATCCAACAAATGCGCCAGTTTTAAAATTTCTTGCGCGCAGCAAAAATATGCTTAATAGCGCATTTATTCGTCCTGCGATACTAAGTACGTGAGAAGTGTACGAAGTTTGAATTAAATTAGCTTAAATAGCACTAAAGTGACCCGAAGAATAATTTAACAGGGGCTCTCAGCGACTAATGAAGAATAGTGCCCTCCAGACAGCTGTTTGTGCTAAACTTACACCATTAAGATATTATAACCTTGAGAGGAACGTGCGGAATGCAAAGAAGCACCGATGTTGGGAATTATGAGTCGTTTTGTAAGGGCCCTAACTCGCCAAGACACCAACGTGGCGCCACAATTGGTACACCAACAAAATGTATGCAGGTACCTCATCTGCCGTGACCATGTCCTAGTGATACAGTCTTAAGTCACTCCTGTGTTGGACTGACAGGGTGTACTTACCTAAATGAAAAACATAGAATGCGTTAACTCCCAGCTATATGGGATATATATATATATATCTGAGATCTATAGAAAAAGGGATCATGTATTTTTCAAGGCTATGGACTCACTATGGGTACCTAGTTACTCACTTATTATTTACTAGCTTTTGCCCGCGACTTCGTCCGCGTGGCGTGTTATATAAGAGAGAGATCTTTGTGTGTGTGGGAGTGCATATCAAATTTCAAGCATCTAACTTATGCAGTTTAGATTTTTTCATACAATTTTTTTCCCAATAACTCCCATTTTTCAAAATACAGCCAAAAATAAACTTTATATTTACTAAGGTATGCATGCATGCTAGATTGAATCAATTGATTGAATTGATTTTTTTTTAATTGATTGTTCATTGAGTTTTAATTTTAATACACACTTCCTTTCTTCCCTTCAACGTTGCTGTGCCCTACAGGGTCCATGTTTTAGTTCCTATGCCTATGTAACACCCCATTGTATTACATGGAATGCAATAAATAATTTAATTGAATTGAAAACATCTATCTTACGCGGTTTCGATTTTTTCATACAAATGTTTTTTTCCCGCTAACTCCCGTTTCCGTGGGAATTTTGCAATATCCTGTTGCAACTAAGCTTTAAGTTAATTAGTGTACCTTTACGGTACCTAAGGTACCTGCATGACAAATTTCAAACGTCTAACTTGAGTGGTTTAGATTTTTCATACAAAAGGATTTTCCCGCTAATTCCCGTTCCCGTGGGAATTTGGGAATTCCTTTCTTAGTGCACCTCTACGGTATTTAAGGTACCTGCATGCCAAATTTCAAACGTCTAACTTGAGTGGTTTAGATTTTTCATACAAAAGGATTTTCCCGCTAATTCCCGTTCCCGTGGGAATTTTGGGAATTCCTTTCTTAGTGCACCTCTACGGTATCTAAGGTACCTGCATGCCAAATTTCAAACATCTAACTTGAGTGGTTTAGATTTTTCATACAAAAGGATTTTCCCGCTAATTCCCGTTCCCGTAGGAATTTCAGGAATTCCTTTCTTAGTGCTACTCTACGGTATATAAGGTACCTGCATGCCAAATTTCAAACGTCTAACTTGAGTGGTTTAGATTTTTCATACAAAAGGATTTCTCTTCACTACTCTGCTCCTATTGATTGTAGCGTGAATGAAAGTATACTATAACCTGTCCAGGAGTGTGAAGAATAATTGTACCAAGTTTCATTAAAATCCGTCCAATAGTTTTTGTTTCTATAAGGAACATACAGACAGACAGACAGACAGACAGACAGACAAAAATTTTACTAATTGCATTTTTGGCATCAGTATCGATCACTTATCACCCCCTGATAGTTATTTTGAAAAAATATTTAATGTACAGAATTGACCTCTCTACAGATTTATTATAAGTATAGATTATTTTTTTCACAACAGAACAGAAAAAGAAACATAGGTACAAAGAAAACAGACAATACAGGTGAGCTTATTTCTAAAAAAAGAGATTTCTTCTAGCTGACCTACGTGACTGTGCATTATATACCTCTAGATAGACATACACCTATATACGCGTAAAAATTTTATGAAATTACATGAAATTACCTACTAATATAAAACTAAGACAAAAAATAAAGATAATAATTTAATTAAATAAAAACAATAAATTAAAATAAAATTATATACAAATAAACTCAAATAGACTTATTGTTATGGTAGCAGAATGAACAAGTGCTACTGTTTAAAATGCTGTATCAGAAATACAACTTGAGCTTTTTTTTGTGTGACATATTGTAGAATTCTTTGGGATAGAATCTTCTACTTGGCCGGATCTTGTTAGTTCATAAGAAAAACAAATTATAGTTTCGCATATTTTGACAATATAGAAAAAGATATAAGCATAGCTATAACAATAAATAAGGCTATTTCAAAAATCCAATATTTGTTTTTTATCAAAAACTGAGGACAAGTTAGTTAAAACAACACAATTAGGTAAATTGGAAATCAAAAAAATACAATATTCCAAAATGATTTATCTAGCAAAGGCAAAAACAATCTGCATATAAAATGATTATGTAAATTCCAGTAATTTATTAAGAAATCATGTTCGTGATTTTGAATGTTTATTTTTAATAATTATTCAGCAATAAATCACAATTTTAAATCACCGACTGCGGAACAGTGTATTAATAATTTAGAAGCATGTTAATTCATACTATTTTAATAATATAATGCGAAAGTAACTATTTATGTGTGACGATTTCCTTTACTAAACGATGCCCGTAAGTAGTAGGGAATGCACCCGATCTCGAAAATTTCGTTATCTCGCGAGATTGATATTACCAATCCCGCGGGATTTCGGATTTGCGATCTCGAATCGGGATTGTATTCCCTAATAGGTATATTAAAATCCAAGGGCAGCTATAGAGTATACTTGCCAATTAACTAAAGTATACAAACGAAATCGCAGGAAAAAAACTAGTTTGCCTACTTAAGCTTCTATCAATGGTTTGCCAGTGTTACCATGTGGAAATTGTGGATATGTGTGTTATATCGTTCCATATGAACCCTCTGCCTATTAAAAAAAAAAAAAAAAACTATTCTGTATGTGAACCGAAAGTGTCATCATTTCCATTATGAAATAATTTCCAAAATTAGTTAATTTGTTTCGAATATTACCTTAAAAACTGCGGTAAGCATAACCTTTTCTCTGTATAACATTAACTTCGTAATAGACGTTTTATACTTAGCTCGATTAAGATGTCGTAACAAACAATTATAAAACTGTTATCATAACAAACATCATAAATTGTCCATGTTATCTCCATCGAAGACGCCGAAAGCAATAAATCAGTGAACTTATCTATTCTGATAGAAAATAATTAGAAGTTGCTTAATTATTCCAGTCTTGGCTTCATACGTTTATGTTATAATATCGGTGGTTATGGGGGTTAGAAGTCAATAGTAATTTCTTCTTTAAGTATTCTTCTTATATTATACCTAACTAAATTTGTATTAATTATGTACTATCAGTAAACTATACACAGCCTTTGGTGATATATATCCGATATCTATAGAAAAAGAGATTACTTATTTCTAACTACAAAGTAGAGCAGTTTTAGAAAACTATTGGCAGCTGGACTTGCCCACAGGCAGTTGTTAAAATTTTGTATAAGTACCTACAAGAAAGTCTAGATTAATTGAAAAGCGGACATGAAGAACATTATACATTGTTTTTAACTCAGTTTTCTCTTAACTAAAGACACAAAAGTAAGTTAATTCTTATACTTAAATATTGCCGATGTTTCTAAGTTGTCTACCTATATTTTAGAGATAGCACTGCCGAATACTTTCGGTTCTTGTTCATATAAATAAATCAAATTGGTGAAGTTTAACCTACATTTAGCACCCTACACTTCCCTACTAAAATATTTGTAATCTGACTTTAGCCAACACCCTTCATACAGGAAGAGGCATTCAGAAACATAAGCGTAATCCTTTACAAATTCGCTAATCACCCTTCGTCTTTTATCGTCAAAACGTCTTAATACAAAGTCGTCGTCACTTAGCACACATAGCGGCCATTTTGTGTATCCTCTCCTAATTTCCGCAGCCTTTCAACAGTGTAACAAGAAGCTTGGAGCTCTAATTTAGTCCATCTATAGAGTCCACTCAGTCCCTTGTGTCCCCTTGATCATCCTCGGATTCGTCGGATCCTATTGCAAAGGAGAGACCTCTTGTGTAGTTATCCGATATAGGATGCTCCAAATCCTTGTTTATTACGGATCTTTGGTCGACGCCTGTGATGTAATTTCAGTAAAAATGATATCCTGAAATACCATTAAAATTGCCATGCAATTATTAAATATACTACTTAGTTCAAAATTTTTTTAGTTCTGAATTTGCTTTTATTGAAATCCTAAAATATGTTTTTAAAATACAAAGAAAAAAAAATAAATACAAAAAACAGAAAATACCTTAACTAAACATTGTAGCAGGGATCCCTGCTTTAGATTATTTTGGCAATTAGCTTAATACCTACGAGGTTTATTTCGCGACTTAAGCTCTTAATGTTAATGTCTATTGATTTAAGTAAGTACTTGCCAAAAACTTGTATTACTTACCTATAAAAATAATAACTGTGGTGACTCAAGTGACTCTTTATTTTAAAACTGGGACAATGCAGGCTTCATTTCATACACTGTATCACTGCGACCTAAGAAGACCTACTGTGAATCAAAATAAATGTGAGTCTTACATTTCAAAACTCAAATCCTTCAATTTTATTTTGAAACTACCGGTCGCCCGCGACTTCATCTGCGTGGATTTTAGTTTCCGCTGTAAGAATTTCCGATTTTATTTAATAGTTAAAGCCTGTGCGTTATTCTGATGTATAAGCTACATTATTGTTAAGTTTCATTAAAATCCATTCAGTAGTTTTTGTGTGAAAGAGTAAAATAATAAGATAAGATTGATATCATTATACTTGGTATAAACTTAAGCATTTCATCGATGAAAAAGAAAAACGCGTAAAAGTACGCACCCAAGAGTATAAAAAGATAATAAATTATGAAAACGCAGTGGTAGAACTTATTGTAGTATGCTTCATGTTATCTCGTTGATTGACATAAGTTCTGTGCCTAATATTTGGCAATAGAAAACATCTTTATGTAATTATACATCTTCAATTTATGTACTAGTGGAAGTCAACGGCAAACTTATTTCCAATAAAAAAAATAACATAAGGTTAGTCTTACGGTAGTCTGAGGTACATCCATCGCAAAATAAACTAAGTACAGACACCTCATCGAATTTTCTGTTAGACCTACGAAAAAAATATCGAAATGTACATTTTCATTGGATCAAACAAATAGGTCAATGGTCAGGCCTCGCAATCAGCTGCAATAACGAATGGACTAATCAACTTAATGAAAGTGATACCTTTATTTAATTTCGTCTCTGGAGACGAGTTTATTCAGCAACATGAGATGTTACTTTGGTGAATTAATAGGCTCATTTCAATAAATGCAAATATACAGGATATTTGGGAAGTATAAAAATAGAGCTATTCCCATTTTCCGTTTAGAAATGAGGGACTTTCCAGGCTACGTTCCGCAAAAATATAGATGGCGCTGTACAGAGTTAAGTACCTACGTTTAACCTCTTAATTTCTTGGATAACAGACATAATGGCTCCGATTCCTGCAGACACCTCCAAATTTTATTTTAAGTTATACCAGTCATTTTCTTAATCACCGAAAAGGAAAGGGACGGATGATTGGCAGCTCTTAATTTTAGGAAGAATGAGTAAATGAATGAATAACCCGGGCAAATCAAAAAGGTGTCTCGCTGGTATGCAAACCGTTTGACATGTGCTGTCAGCATAATTCTATTGGGATATTGGCCAATGTAAAATTTTTAGACGGTTGTTTTAGATTTGTGCTTAAAATTGACGTCTGTTCCATAAATTTTATGCTTGTCGATTACCCGTCCCTTTCCATTTCGGCGGATAAGAAAATGACAGATATAACTTAAAATAAAATTAGATGGTGTTTACAGGATTAGCACCAATGCATCTTTTATCTCAGTTTTTGAGTATAAAATGGTGACCATTGTTATTACACCCAGGCACAATACATTTTCCATCCATTATTATGAACAAAACAAAGAGAAGCAATATAGGTAGCAATATAATTGTATACCATATCTGATTCAAATATCAAGCAACAATTATTTTTATATATGCCATTACATTTTATTTTTTAATAATTATGTACCCGAGCAATGAGAATATATAATAACCTTATCATGTTAAATCTGTACAACGCTATTTATATTTTTTTATAAAAATATTTTAAATAGCCCGTAGGTACCCACTTCATAATTAATTAGCCTTTATTATTAGGTACCACTTATATAGACATAAATTATTGTTTGTTTATATGTAGAGAGTACTCTTTGTAACTACTGAACAGAATAAAAAAACGTTTAAGTTTTCCTAAGAAATACTTAAAGACTATTTAAGATTTGGAATGATATTTATTTATTTATTTTATTTTATTTGGGTAGCTTACAGCCTTTTTTACAAAATGAATACTTATTTCCACTCGCGAAGATCTAGACTGTCAAAGATAATACGAGTGGAAAACTATATACAACATACTATTAACAATAAAGTAAATAATGTACTTTAAAACGCAGAAACAATTGCAAAGACTATGGGGCATTGACGATCTCACCCGCTTCGGTTCAGATTGCGGCAATATTTACTTACCCTGCCATTACGTTTCTACATATTATTGAAACAAAAGAAATGAGAATAATAATACTCTCCATACGTCTGCCGCAGTGTTGGCGGAAAAGCGATGGCATTTGAATAATAACTGGGAGTCCAAAAAGGCCACGAAGCAATTCGTCTAAAAACCAATATCTATTGCAATTTGACATTTGCCTACATACAACTAAGTGCGCAACGTCAACTAATGGCAAATAGCAATATTGTTTTTCTTTTTAATAAAATTGCTTCAATGTGCCTTTTTTAAAACCCGCTGGTGTTTGATTCCTACCACTTACATGCTTCATGCCACATACTAAACATGCCAGTTTCAACCCCAGTTAAAAATTGTAGTCACAATTTATTGCGGAAATGAATTTACCTAATTGAATGAAATTGAGTGTTTATTGAAAAACATGACATGAAAATGTGATTTAAAAAAAAAAACATTAAGTAGGTACTAGTCACTGTCACTCGGCCTCTGTGACTCACTGGACAGTGGTTGAGCGTTAGACTCACGATTAGAAGGTCCTGGGTTTGAATCCCGGTAGGGACATATCACAAAAATCACCTTGTGATCTCTACTTTGGTTAGGACAGTACAGGCTGATCACCTGATTGTCCGAAAGCCGTTGGTCCCGGTTACTATTTACTGATGTTAGTAAGTAGTCGTTGCATGAGCCATGTGAGGTGCCTTTGGCGGCTCAATAATAACTCTGACATCAGGGTTACTAAGGTTGGTAATCCACCTCTTAACCCACACGATAGAAAAAGAAAACAAGAAGACTGTTACTCGCTATTCGCTAGCACTTCGGCGCACCCCACAAGTGCGGCTCCGGTTGCAAATTCAATTTCTTTCTGCAGGCTCGCCCTGTGTTTATACTTAACGCATATTTCTAAAATAAACCGTGACCAGAGAAAGCTCATATTTATATCTCAACACAAAGGCAAATGAAATATTAAGCTGAACATAAAATGTGCGTAGGTACTAAATATTGCTTTACTATTTCAATTAAGAATTAGTATTTGCACGGCAAGTGTTTAATAATTTTAACTTATTAAACTATAAAATTATTCAATAACATCACATTCGCTTTAACCATTTACATTTATTAGAGAATAAATTAAAGCGTGTAACGTGTTATAGCTATTATTTGACGCGAATAAATATGAAATAGGCCTTAATGTGCCATAAGTAAGTATACGTATAGATAAGCACAGAAAAAATAATATACTTACGTACTACAAAAGTACAAGTGTACAGTCATGAGCAATATAATGTACCCACTTTAGGACTCTGTCGCACTAACATATTTGACATTTAGTGAGACTTACAGTTCAATTTGTCAAAAAAGTTAATGTGACATGGTACCAAAGTGTATACATATATTAATGCTCGTGACCGTACTTACTGTTTAATATCCTGTAGAACTGTAGAACTGAAGATTTTACAAAAACAGTAAATGTATTTGTAATACTTACCTAATATTAAATAATAGAAGAAGACAATTTTCTGTATCACTACTATTTGTAATGATATAATAAGTTAGTTATGTTGTTAACAGTAAGTAGTTTAATATGGACACGCAAAATGCTCACCACATTATAATTCCCTGCGTATTGGCAATGTTCAAAGACTACAACCAAGCTGCATTTGCACAGATTGAATTAAATAAAGTAGACAAGATTATTCGAGGAAATGGCAAATGAATACTGAGACGTCTGTAGGCACATATCCTGTTTCCCTCTCATTCACCGGGCTAACTTATCACGTTCTAAATAAATACAAACACGGACTAACGAAGTGCCGAAGGAAAGTTAAAAGCGGCTCGAAGGAAAGGAGTTGGCCCGTACTACGAGTGATAATGGTGTTGGCGCGAGAATGCAGTGAGAAAATCAGTTAAGTATAAGAAAGAAAAATTATGTATTGCCATCATAATTATCTCTTTTAGGAATGCGTATCCGAAGTGGTTGCTTACTTACGCTCTGCTCACCTCGATAAAAGGTATGAATTTAATTTCGAAGGTTAATGTTATCATCATTCCATCACGCATTAAATTACTAATAACACTAGCTAACTTCTTACTTTTTAACTCTTATGCAAATTTAGAAGATAATTTCTGTTTAAGTTTTGTACATTTTTATTTATAGAATAACACCTAGATATATAGGTACGTTTTCTTGTTGTATTTGTAAATGCCGTGTGTACCTGTAATTGGCACATATACAAAAATTAACATAAGACTTGAATTTTATAACTTTACAATATGTGTACTGTTGGTATACCTATATAAATAAAATAAAATAAATATACGTGTATTGTATATTCTTCTTCTATCGTGTGATCGTGTGGGTTGTGATGCGGATTACCAACCCCATCAACCCTGGTGTCAGGGTTATTTATTTGGTGTTTACTATTATTTTAATGCACTCTTGGTTTAATACTAACTCACTACGCACACACATATATTCACGCCGATAATCCCTAGTGGGTTGGGCAGAGCCAGATCTAGAACAAGTAATCAAAGACATGTTGCAGCCATTGTTGCTACGTAGTTCTAAGATGGATATCGTAATGAACCTTACGGAACGTAGACTCATCATGCATGATATCCGTCTTAGGAGACTCACTATGTTTTTTTTGTTATTTTATAGAAAAAAAGTTTTAAAACTTAAAGGCCCTTAAAAATATTTCAGTTATGTCGAGAATAAGTAGTAAGAGCCCTGAATTTATTAATGTTAACGAACCTCTCGCCACTCCATTAAATCATATCTGACCGAGCGGCTAAAAATGCGACAAACGACTATTTTTGGAAGCTATCTATACGATTCTTTTGTTTTATTCTTTTGTTAGATATTGATTTATTACCGATTGGCTGTGTTATTATTGTAAAATAGATTTTACTTTTTAAATTATTCAACAATTAATTAATAACACATGATATGCATTCGTAAAAGTCGATGAGAATGATTACATTGAAGTGTTTCTGTAATCATTAGCGTTTCGTTGTCATATACAAATGACGATTTTATTTTTTCAACGGGACTTCCGACGAAATGTTTATGCTGGCTTAATTAACATTTTTTGGGCAATGATTGAGTGCACCATTTGTTTTATGACGTCATGATTATTACAGTCTCCTCCATGTTATTCTCAGCGATGATGTGGTGCAGTATGAGTTACACTGTGGTCCTAATCGAATACAGCTTGAATTTCATCTTTAACGAGGATGACAGGAGCAACAAGAATTGACTTCGCACGCTGATTGTTGTAAGGAATCTTGGGGTTAACTGATGTGACATTTTCTTACTTCTTTCCTCTCGCTACTTCACATATCTCTTATCTTGTTCTACCATCAGTCTTAATAGGTATAAGATTGCAGATTGACTTACGTAAGCATTCAGCAATGGATTCAATAAATATTACAGTGTCTGTACAGTCCAGCTGTGCTTTGTCTCGCAAAAGATTTATTTAGACTTAGAACGTCATGTTCATGTGAATGTTACGTTGATACATTCCATACGATCTTCTTTTCATCTCTGAAGTGTTTTCTTAACAATTACTATTGTTGTTCAGCCTTGGCCCGGTTCAAATGTATCATAACTATATGTCCGTTGAATTTCTCAATTCTATTTATTTATACAAGAATTAGGCGATGATCTTGAATAAATACTCTTAATACCCGACATTTCGCTTTTCTTTTGTTAAGCTCGTTAAAAGTCCGTTTCATACTTGTCACGAACTTTACTGAATGCTTCATTTTATTTCAAAATAGGTGCCGATACGGAATGTCTATGTTTGACTACCGAAACCCATGATTTAGTTAGCGTCAGCCTTGGCATACTTCGGACATCATTCGGATCGTGTCTGCGCCGTTACAATAATTTTGTAACTGTTTTCTCATCCATCCATCCTTTTTATCATTACTTTGTTAAGCTTCTATCGTATTTTTTTAACAAAATTAATAAAGTGATTTCGACTACTTAATATGCGTGAAACCAAAGTAAAACTCATCTACCTTCAAAACTCTCTCTTATCAAGTTGATGACAGATATAAACGTTGATAACTCCTCATTTCTCAACGTTCCTAGTTTACTACCTAATTAATGTTTCGGCCGTATAAAGAGCCGGCATTTCGGACAATCGTGGAGATAGCAAAACCTGTGATGTTGTAATACCCTAAACGGAACCGGTCCGTCGTAAACTTAATCATAGGAATCATAAATTTAATAGTCTCATTTATACGTAATAAAACCAACTATAAAATTTCAATGTGCTGTCTCACGCACGGCTTTTGACTCAATAAGTCCTAAATCGGCTACAATTGAGCTCATGGTTCTGAAGAGACCGTGAAGAATCGGTCAAATTGACTACAACAAAAGATTGGTCTGATGTGAGTTTTAAACTTCAATTTAATGCTGCAATATCTGTAATATCTCTGAGTCTGAGAATAGGATACATTACGTGACGGATATTTTTGAGAGAAATATTTGCATAATTCTAATCGTGTTTCATCTTTTACCGATACATTTTTTATAGACTGTGAGTTTAGCTAGGTGGCTAGTAGCGTATATAAAAGAAGGTTCAGAGATAATCACTATCATTGGTATCTTGGTAAGTAAATGAGACATGGATAGAATTGGAGACTAATCTTTAATATTCATTAGAATAACATTACCGATCTGTGAGAATGTAAGTTACATGGTTTAATGTAAGAAAGAAAATATTTATTATTAGAGGATTACGATTAAGATTAAATATGTAATAATATAATTATAATGTAAGTATGTATTTTGTAAAGATATATCTTGACCTGTGTTGGACTCATTCTGTAGTCGTAGGCGTAAGCTATATATATATATGCTTTTTTTTCAAGAAATAATAAATTATGATATTTTGTCAATCGAATCTACTTTGATTTTTTTGATGTTGGTATCACTTAGGTGGGTACTGATAGAGTATATTGTTGACCGACATTTTTGTAATACAAACGAACGTATCACGAAGAAAATCTGACCCAAATACGAGAGCTCTAGAATTTCAGCTCCCAAATTGCAATGTATAATGAATACCTGTGCTCTAACGCAGATTGGTGTACGACTCTCTCGGGACTCGTCCATTGTTTAGCAGGCTGTCCAGTCCAGTCTAGCAGCACAAATCGTACAACAAATTTTACTTTGTGATTTTACGAATATTTAAGTCAACAGTTTCAACATCTATTGAAGTTTTCATCGCGTTTGATTAACGGCACTACTGTGACAGCAGTTATTTAAGTAATATTTTTAATTTGTTTGATTTAATGGAAAAAAAGATTAGATTTTATAAATTTAACTTACGTCTTATCCTACTGTTATTATTATTTTGTTACGTATGTAAGTACATTAGCGACATAGTTCACGATATACATAAGAAAATATAAAACAAAAACCTACTGAGGATTTCGAACTTGGAACATTCTCTTACCGAACTATTATAGCTTACTTTAGTATTTATTAGGCACTTTTGATACGTATCATTTCAACGACACAAAGAGCCCAAAAGGGAAGCAAAATGATGAAAGTGGTCAAAGACACGGGCAGCGCGTGGCAACTAACCAACTTGTGACCTCGTCTCAGTAACCGCAAAATTATGCGCCTGAGCGCTTTGTAATAAGACGGGCTGGGGATGGGCGGGTACGGTGCCCAGGATTGCTGCGTTTGTTGGCAATTTTGTTTACCGAGAGTTCTCAGTTCTCCCCGCTTGTCCTGCCAAATGGTGAACGCCATCAAAGCTACGTATATTTACAGTACACGTGTAAACGAAGCACGTACATTTACCAAAAATTTAGTACGATCTGCTTTGTACCGCCGTGCGTGTATGAAACGATTGATGAATGTAGAGGAAGTAAGAAGTAAGTAAAGATCGAAGCAAAAGTAATTCCATAGTCCCTGTTTACCCCGGTGGGAAAAAGGCTTTTTGTTTGTTTGTTATGTGGCTTTTTATACCTAAAATTTTTATTGCCTGCAATATTCTTAATTTGTAAGAATTTCTATGCGATATTCTTCTGTATAATCAAAACAAACATTTTCACTTTGATATTTTTTTTTAAATAAACATTTTCAGTGAGATTGATGGCGCTGTTTGCTGGACGTTTACGAATTCTTGTTTTTGAGGTGACTTTTCCTCGCGTGGCATTCACTATACTAATGATATATTAAGAAACCATTAGGTTTTCAGAGTGCTTTGTAGCCTCTACATATTTGTGAAATCATTTTTATCAAAGAAACTTGGCACATTCTACGACAATTCGTTAGCTGTACGCTTAACTACTAATTTCAATATGACATAGCATCACTCCTGTATCTCCAAAGCGGTAAGCAGAGGTGTACAGTCACGAGTACTAATATGTATACAATTTGAAACCATGTCACATTAACTTTTTTCGGCCTCCGTGGTCCAGTGGTTGAGCGTTGTGCTCACGATCCGGAGGTCCCGGGTTCGAATCCCAGTGGGGACAAATCACAAAAATCACTTTGTGATCCCTAGTTTGGTTAGGACATTACAGGCTGATCACCTGACTGTCCAAAAAGTAAGATGATCCGTGCTTCGGAAGGCACGTTAATAGTAGTCGTTACATGAGTCATGTCAGGGGCCTATGGCGGCTGAGTAATAACCCTGACACCAGGGTTGATGGGGTTGGTAATCCACCTCACAATCCACACGATAGAAGAAGAAGAAGATTAACTTTTTTGACAAATTAAACCGTAAGTCTCATTAAATGTCAAATATGATAGTGTGACAGGGTTCTCAAGTGGGTACATGATATTGCTCATAGTGATGTTCCGAATATCCGTATCCGTGTCCGTTACTTTTCACACGGATCTTTTACGGATCTTTTTCAGGTGATTAAGTAGAATTATTTTAATATTAATATTATGTATCCAATACTTCAAAACCTTATAACTATTTATTTCCATCTGATTTATAGTTTGCGAGTTTATATCTTCAGAACAAAATGGCCCCGATTACTACAGACACCTCCTAATTTTATTTTAAAAGGAAAGGGACGGAGTATCAATCCTCCCTTTCCTTTCAGTCAGCAATTTTAAAATGAATGAATAATCCGGGCGAATAAAATAGGCATCTCGCTAGCCAATGTCATATTTTGGTAGGGTTTTTAAATTTCTGCATAAAATTGGCGTGTGTTCCATAAATTTTGTGCCTGTCGATTATGCGTCCCTTTCCTTTTAGGTGGATAAGAAAAAGACAGGTACAACTTAAAATAAAATTAGATGGTGTGTATTGGAATCAGCACCATTAAATAAAAAAATCAATAAATATATATATTTATTTTATATTTTTTTATTTGAAACTATGAAGCCATAACAACACCATTCAACACGTGTAAGAATGATAGGTATTGGTAAAGTCATGTCTAAAAATATAATATTTCCTGACCTTTCTGTAAATTACAACCAAAACGCTTTAACATAATTTTGTAGGTATTTCAGTATTTGAAAAATTAAATACCTACAGTATATCTACGTATCAAAGAAAGTGTACTACCTACCTAGACTTAGTTTTTACACGTTGAACGTTGATCTCACGAATCGGAGGTCCCAGGTTCGAATCCCGGTGGGGACATATAAGCTGATCAATCAACCTGGTAGGTATCATCCGAAAGTAAGACGATCTGTGCTTCTACTATGAGTAGGTACCATCTACCACTTACTATCTAGATAGATAAAATACTTTATTGAGCACAATGAACACAAAATAGAGAGATAAGAACAACATAGACAGAAAAAATACAACTGGCGGCCTTATTGCTCATGCAGCAATTTCTTCCAGGCAACCTTTGGGTACATGAAAATTAGGATTAATAATTATAAAAAAACCCGTAGAAAATGATATTCTTCTCTCTTCTATCGTGTGGGTTGTGAAGTGGATTACCAACCCCATCAACCCTGGTGTCAGGGTTATTACTGAGCCGCCATAGGCCCCTGACATGGCTCATGTAACGACTACTAACTTACATCAGTAAGTAGTAACCGGGACCAACGGGTTAACGTGCCTTCCGAAGCACGGATCATCTTACTTTTTGGACAATCAGGTGATCATCTTGTAATGTCCTAAACCAACTAGGGATTACAAAGTGATTTTTGTGAATTGTCCCCACCGGGATTCAAACCCGGGACCTCCCGATCATGAGCACAACGCTCAACCACTGCACCGCAGAGGCCGTTCGAAGAGACAATAATTATTGATATTGAATGGACAATTATTTTGCTAAACTATGGTTACACTACACCAACAAGTGCAGAGAAACGGCCAAGATCAAAAACATTGACCGCAAATGAGTTTTTGAATCAACTCCGAAGGGCAAGCTTTCTTTATACAGCGATTATCTCAAATTGCTACTAACGGATACGGTCTGCTTCTGGAACGACGTTCATTATAAAATTATCAGTGGAATCCTTTTTGTATTTGCTTTAATTTATCTTTCTTGTTAATGTGCAAAAACAAGATGGGCGGATATGGTCAAAAAGGTCCTGTGTATGTGCAATGTCTCCGAGAACGAAGTGGAAGAGAAGTAGAAAGAAGGCAGACCCCACCATCAGATGGGAATAATAAATGCCAAGGAGAGACAGAGAGAGTTAATGTGCAAGTATTTCGATTCTCAATTAAGTATTATGAATAATAATTGTTATAGAAGTTTAGTTATTAGATACGCAAATTCTTGGTAATTTACCGTCAAATTTAATTTATTAAATACATACGAAACTTAAATTACTTATTACGTCTTCGGAAAATAAGTCGTATCAGCTTTAACATTGAAATTATTTATAAAGAAAACACTAATTGAATATAATGATTTCATTCATAATTATTATTAACAGTAAATATAATATTAATTTACATTAAATAAGTAACGGTCTCCGTGGTCCAGTGGTTGAGCGTTTGGGCTCACGATCCGGAGGTCCCGGGTTCGAATCCCGGTGGGGATTCATGGTTAGGACATTACAGGCTGATCACCTGATTGTCCAAAAAAGTAAGATGATCCGTGCTTCGGAAGGTACGTTAGGCCGTTGGCCCCGGTTACTACTTACTTATGTAAGTAAGTAGTCGTTACATGAGCCATGTCAGGCCTTTGGCGGTTCAAAAATAACTCTGACACCAGGGTTGATGAGGATGGTAATTCACCTCACAACCCACACGATAGAAGAAGAGTATTAAATAAGTTATCAAATGAATCATCCTATAATTAGAGAAACATAGATTTTGAAGGCTCATTGATACAGAAGATATTCACCTACTAGAGAATTACTCGAGCCTATCTTGCCCGAAAGAGGCTATTTGACCGCACTATTTAGTCCTAGGGCCGCCGAAAACCGCAGGTGCTTACGGGCAATTTCACTCCAAACCGATTCATTCATCTAACAACCAAGCTCCCGATTCCGTGTTCGATCGTCTTCGTAACCTGACACCCTTCAGCTGATGTGGTTGACAGCACACGGTAGCCATATTGGGTGACAGTAGCGCCCCCTGGTGTTTTGTTTTTAGTTACACCACGTCACGGGAGTCGGTCCGGTGATATTTCTCAGAATTGTTTCGTCAAGTGTCAAGTTGATGTTGTTTTTGTTGGTTTTTGGAAATGTTTGAGGATTTTTTGTAATACGCGCGGAAGTGCTTTTGAAATGTACGTATACAAAAGTTTTGAGGAAAAAAATATTTTAGTAAAATTAGCAGAAACTGTTAATGGATCTTGACATGTTCGTCCTGTAAAAAATCCATCAGCGTTTTATCTTCGCGTGACATTTTGCAGTTATATCCGAATTTAAGTAAAAGGTTATTTGTGTTACAAGGTTACATGTCTACCGTAGGCATTAAAATAATCGAAAATCTTGGAGAACAATAAAAAAGACTGAAGTAACACTTTCAACCTGATTGTAGTTACTTTGCATAAAATGGCGAGAAATCTTTACAACGACGTAACAACAAAACTGTCTATCATTACCTGCGCTGGATACTTAGCATTTCGAAACCATCGCCATCAAATCAACTAGATTCCAAAGGAGCGCATGTAAATCACTACCCAGCTGTACTTGGCAATCAACAGTTTAAAATAGAGACTCGCAACCGCAAGCTCTATTTGCCCCGGCTTCCTCCAGTTAATGACGTCATAAAAAGTAAAACCCGCTTAGAGCCTCGGCAGTCAGAAAAACCAAGTATTTTTCTCCTTGCGACGCAGTGACGCGGTAAATTACAATTGTCTGCATTTTTCATAAAAAAATAACGCCAAACTGTAGAATGGAGAAGTAAGGAAGCAGAGAAGACAAAATTAAATATTAAAAGCCCTACTTCAAAGTGACGTAATTAAAATTAGATTTTTTGATGGCCCGTCAGATTACTTTGATGTGGTTTTATGTGAAGCGGAAAAAATGAAGAATGCAGTATTATTATTTTGATTTATGCATGCAGGGTTTGTTGTACAAAGCATCAGTTTCATAAAGCAATCTGGAATCAATACCAAGCGAAAGTGTGTCAGCTGATCTTTAATACATTAAAAGTGTAATGTTATTCAAATAACGATGAAAATTAAAAAGTATTTTACTCGCGCAGCAGACACTGATCAGTATTTATGGCATATTGAACATAATAAGGAAAAACAGAAATCGGATTTTGTAACTTTTCGAAAAAATAATTTCCGTAATATATTAAAATTAAAATGGGCGTAAGACGATTTTTATTGCCACAGCTTTCATAGACAGCTAGTGAATTAGATTCTTTTAAGTCTATGTTATTAGTTAATAAGAACTTTATAATTGAATTTAAACAAAATACGGGTACATAATTACTTTGACATTCAATATTTAGAAATGTATACGGATTTCATCTATAACGCGTGTCTTTTCTTGTCTAATGTTCGCAAAGGACACCAAAACATTTGTCTCAATAATTTTCTTTATTGTTTTGGACATGTGACAAACTTCTCTAATAGAAGTGATTTTTGGACGTTGATATAAAAGGGGTCTTTGATATTCTTTTCCGGCTATTGCATTTGTCATAATGCCGGAGGGAATGGTGTGAGTTACTTCAGTGAGCTTAAAAATAATGGTAACAGGGTTTTGTTTGAAAGAGAAAATTAAATCGTAATAGGCAATTGGAGTAAACTTACTAAAATAATGTTAATTCTTTCTGGAAAAGTCGTAGTAATACAAAACTTTATTGAATATATTTCCACTTTTGCTATAAAAATTGTTATCTTATAAAACTAGGCCAGAAATATAGCTTTTCGGTATTAACAGAATCTTAAATGCGCACTAATTAATAAAAGAAAATTTACAATATAGAAGAAATTGAATTCTTGAATGTATCTCATAGGTCCTGGTTTGATTGTAAGTGATGTGTTTTGTTGGAAATTTGTTACTGTGTGTATATAATAACGTTACTTTCTTTCTATATTTTTATTGATAGTTTCGATAGATTTGTATTAGTCTAAATATATTATGTTAGTTAATAATTACAGGCAGGGAATGTTTGTCCTAGAAACAATTATTTCGACATAGTCATGCAGAATCAACGCTAGTACAGCTAACACAATCTACACATACTACGCACACCCCCTGCGCGAGACAATTCGTTCCAGCCAAGCATGACGAAACGGCGACGGCGCTGTCAAGTCCCCGGCACGCGTACTCCAAGCCTAGCTTCGGATTATCAGCAACACCAAGTTACTATTACCCCCAACAGACAGAAATCCCATTGAAACACAAACTGTCTCCAACTTTACCAGCCGCAAAGGTAACTTTGTAAAATTTGGTGGAGACTGATTTAAGAGACTATTTAACTAGCACAGAATTAGTCAGAGATGATGTATAGATTTATGATGGAGCCCAGATTTGGTGTAGCGTGGGGGACATGATTGATGAGATAGTTTTTCGACAGCGTCCCAACGAGATAGGATTCGCTTAATTTCGAACAAGAATTTAAGTCTCATGGAAACGAGAATATTTACGTATATTAAATTAATCTTATTGGAAAAATATCGTAACTAATTGGCAGTGGAGAACTAAAAATACTACTTATTAATTTGTAATACATGTTCTTTTAGGTAAAAATCAGCCATATCAAACAAATAAAAAAAAAAAACAAATTATATAATAAATTGCAAATTTTGCCTCTAATTAGACAAACATGGATAAAGAATATACTCCACTATAATATAGCTTCTCTATGGCCATGTTCCGGTCAAGTATGTACCTAACGCCATCTGCGGCATATCTACAAAAAGTCACATTAAAAAAAAAACTATGGGCAGGACCTCTCCATACAGGAATCCGAGAACAAATTGAGAAGTTTACCCGTACAGTACGGTCATGAGTACTAAAATGTATACATTTTGAAACCATGTCACATTAACTTTTTTGACAAATTAAACCGTATATCTCATTAAATGTCAAATATGATAGTGCGACAGGGTTCTAAAGTGGGTACATGATATTGCTTAAGACTGTACTAACGTGTTCTGCCAATAAGCCAGACCATCAGAATTAAACTTATAACGCTGACATCATAATCGTAATTGAAATACAAAATAAGAGAATAGTTAACAATAGCAAATTAAGTAATCCTCAAAAATGACCGGAAAATAGGGTCCAATTAAAGCACAGTCGTTTGATTTGGGCGCGTATTTATTTTTCGCAATGCGACCTCTGATGTCCGGAACAGGGGTTGGACCCGCAAGACGGGAGGCACCACGCGTATAGCGATTCGATTAGGGTGCAACACAAGGGAGAAGCTGACGGTGCAACTACGTATTACGATACACAGTAACATTTGCTATTGCTGGATATACTATTCCCATGTCTATGTTAGGAAGTCTAGAGTTCTCGGCGGTAAACTTAAGTTTGTAGAGGGGCGATCCAAAGTTCAGTCGGTATGTCATTTCATTTCATACACAACACTCGCAAAATAGATCGGTGACGAGTGCCTCAATGCATGGGTGCGTGTACCATTTCACAAAAATGAAATTGCTGTAGGGTGTCTGGGCTTTTACTTTATGAGATTTTCTGAGGGCCATCTTATTAGATTGCAGTAGTAATATGATAATATTGTAATACTACAAGGGAAATGCCTATTACTGCTACTATATATACGTAGGTATATTGCGTAAGACCGAGAGTTGCTCTAGAATCCAAAATATGTCGTTTCAAAATAAACGAAGATAATGGTGATAATAAAGCTACTTCACGCTAAAAGAAAGCATTGACAATGTACTCTAATTGGACGTCGATGATTTTAGAGATTTGCCGCGAAAAGAGGCTAATGGTGCCAATTTGTGATGTCTACAGGCTATTAGCGTTACAACAATGTGAACACGTTGGTACGTTCATCGCTCTCGATTTTGTTGGAGAATGTCGTGAGATGGCGCCACGGATAGCAGCCCATGCGCACGATCACGACCTGTCAATATAAACTCACACACGCTCTGACAAAAATGGAAATAAAGAGTTTTAAAAACCATAAAAAAATTGAATAGGCGAAAGCAAAGGTCGGAATAATAATGTTGCTACACAATGTGAATAAAGAAATTCATTTTTCAACAAAACCTCTCCGATCACATCTGTGTCTACGAATTCACATCAACTGCACTATATCAATAGTAAATTATAAAGGCATATCCCGTAGTCACAAATAACAGATTAGTGCGTTATCAGCAAATTCATCGGCAGTTTCCTGCATTCACTATGAAGAAATGAATTCGTTTGCTACGAATTGAATCGTAATAAAATGAATGTGGCCCCTAAAAAGCAAAATACAGGAGGGTGTGCGGCAGAAAAATAAAGATGGGTGGTTCTTATCTAGATGTAGGCCTAGAGGATTGTGGATTGTAATGAAGGGAAGGGTGAACGTGAAAAGGATACGGTTCGACCCGGATCACTTCAAAATAATTGAAGTTAAATTTGTTCATTTGAATTAGGAGGCGGCTCTCTAACATAGATTAATGATATGAAATAAGTACTTTAAAAAAATACAGATATTTCTGTAAACTGTAAAATGTGCCGGTGTCGTTTGAAAATATTTTGTAGAACTTACACATTACTGCAGCCAGTTTCAGACAACAAAGAGAGAATTATTAATTTCTACCACTAATGTTAATGGCCATGGGCATGGGCATTCAAAACAGTGTCTAATATAAGCAACAAAATTAATGTCAAATTGGAATTCAGTAAATGGCTGTAAATTTTGAATAAATTCGGATTTAGAATAGCACTGCAGTGCGATTTAAAGACCGCATTGACACTGTATATGTGCATTCATGTTCAATGCAATTGGACGACCATAATTACCCACAGAACGTGTTAAACCGTCCTCATTACCGACTGTTTCAATTGTCCGACGCATGTCCAATTCCGAATTAATAGGGACGAATTCAGATTAGGGATTGAAGATGGGCTTTCCACTAATCACCTCTCCAAATGCACACGCTCCAAAATTTCACCAATTAATTTTTGCCTCAAGTACGAGCTCTCAAAACCGTAAGCAAAAACTAACGATTCCGAAATGCAAACTTTCTCGTGTTTCCTTGATGACACTTGAGATTATCATACCTATAATTTGTGTTCCCACGAATGACAAGTTAAGTGCGCCCAGGAACGCTATTATGGAAGAAAGTCCGACAGAGTCACGTCTGCCTTAGTTTGCATCTCAAACTTTCCCACTATCCGGCTTCATTGCATCTGTCACAGGTTACCTGATACTTTTGTGCAAACGAGTCATTGGGTCAGTAGAATGTGGCACAATAGACGGATCCGCGACATTATTGTGACAAAGAATCAGAAATCGTACCATTTACCTTTTCATTTGCGCAAGGATTTTCCACACGTGTAGGCGTGGGAATCAAACCACAAAAAGTATACAAAAGCACAAATCAGGATCTTAATGTTATCTATCACGGAATGAATGCTCATTTTGACACTCAGGTAATAAAAGTGAAAGTACGTACTTTTTCATTTCAATTTCAATAGAATTTTGGGTAAACTCAGTGGTTCCCACGTCAATTATATTTTGTGAGAAAGTTGCGCAAATGTCTTAAAATGTGAAAACTTCAGAATAAAATATAAAATAATTTGAAACGTATTGTTTAATCGATTACGGTGTCCTTGCTAGTCAGGTGTTGTCTCGCATACAATATGTGTCACATAACAGGTGATAATGCTTAAGTTTTAATCCACAGACCATACGATATGCAAACAAGACAAAAACTGACCATACACCTGTCTCTTAAATCTGATACATGATACTTGTACAGATGTCAAGTTGAAGCATGTTTACGTTGGACAGGTTGTTTGAAATGTTCAAGGGTGTACTTAAGACTCTTGATTATACAATAATCCTAAGGTTAATTAGAAACGCCTCCAGCATTTTCAAATTAGTAGTTTATTCGGGCAATATTGGACCTTTCTTAGGAATGAGAATGGGGTTAGACAATTAAAAACTGTTTTTTCATTCGGTTTAGTTACAAATGACCCGAAGCGACAATCCTTTAATGGTTTTGCTCATACATAAATTTGTAAGCCGTGACCGAGCTAAAACAAACTGCTGCCCTCCAAATAATTAATGATTATCCACAACGATTTTACGGTCACTAAATAAAAAAGTTATTAACAAATCAGAAAGAGGGACTTAACGCACCTGCTTATGGTGTTTCTGTACGAAATTGTTTGTTTGTTTTTTGTTGCTTGATGAAGATAGAGAAGAGACAAAATATGTTTCTACTGGTACGAAATATTCGAGAGTCACTTATTGCTGCATTATGCTCTCTATATTAAATTAAATTTTATAATTCATTTAATGTATTTCTGATTAAATATAAGTGCATCATCTTCATTACTTTACAACTATTACAACAAATGCCTAATTCAGTTCCAAGTTTGGTCCCCAATTTTCTAAATTCTGACTCAATTAAAATTCCTTCAATGTTTACCCTGCAGACATCGCTTAGTTCAAATTGTTCCGGAACCCTTTCTATAAAGTCATTGGAGGAGGCGTGGCGGGCTATAATGATTTAAACAATGCTCTTAGCAACAATGACATGGCGTTCTTCGTATCGATTCAATGGAAGTTTATTTACTGAAGAGGAATGGTAGCTACTTGCATTAAATCTTAAAGGATTAGCTATGACATCAAAGAATAACTAATAGAATTAATATTTTCAAAATATAATACTGTCTGTCCTGCCTGTGACGTCTACAAGTTGTACGATCCGCTCCTTTCAATAGTGAAAAACTTAAATAGCTACTAATAATCGTAAGAACCGTGGCATAAAAAATGTGTGGATACCTAATAAAACCGTTTTGCAAAAACAGTGTAGTCTTTTTAATTTTACAGCTGTTTGATCTCCGATGCTCTTGATATCAAAGCAGACCCGAGGGCGGTACTGAAGCTAATTTTGTTATACCTGTGTATTTTTAAGTGCAATTTTCAACCCCTGTTTTGCGATGCTTAGTCGTCTTTTAAGATGTTAATTTTTTATCTCTTGAGGTAGCTTTTATTTTTTCAAGCGTTCTTAGTAATTCTCTTTAGGGAATATTAAAGACGTTCCGTTTATTAACTTCGACTTTTAAGTTTTTTATAAGATTTTTTTGAGCTTTATTAACGCTACATGTTTTATTTTTTTCTTTCTTAATGGATAATAACGATGCAGTAACTTAATTTGGTGCTATAGCATTCTGAATATTAAATAGTTTTGGGTACTTGAAATACGTCTGAAACCTGATAAGATTTATGTTATTGTAATAACCACAAACTGTGTCCGCAAACAAATCTCTAGGCACAAAACAAATCAATGGCCATTCATGGAGGGTTGCCCCGATTATGTAATATAGTATTAATGGCTAAACAGAATCGATGGATCCCTTGAGGTGTCCCTCTCCTTTATTATGATGCTATAATATGTATGAGGGCCATTTTATTACTGGCCTATCTTGAAGGATGGGATCCTTCCGAGGTGTTGTAGGAAATTTATGAAAAGGCTTTTTGTGGCCTCTTATATGTCCCCTTGTAAATTTTACATAGGAAAGTAGCGGCCTTTGTCCACGGTGACTTGTGATTATGTTAAGATACCTTTGTTGTATTTACTGGGTCATTGGTTCTTTTTATGGCTACATATTTTACTTATTTATTTATTAATGTTCAATTTAGTAATATACTGCAAAACTGTTTAAACAGTTTGTCTGCAGGAAGGAATCTTTAGTAGTAACTGTACTTAATATAACCAATAGTACCAATAGTAATATGTAAGTAAGTATATCACAATATAGTGTATCATAACAATGAACTAAATTAACAATGAGGAGCAAGAACTAGCGAAGACACGAATCTAAATAACTCCAGAGATACTTTGGTGGTTTACAGCTTGGCATAGAAATTTCAACTGCCTGACTATGTCTGACAATATTTGGCCTACGTAACTGAATTATGAAATGACGATTTAAGATTTAAATTCAAGTATAAATTCGTTTTTTATTATACTTGTCTTTATAATACTAATAATTTTGCGCTTGTTTTGATTTTGTCGATACTAGCTAAACATCCGGTAATAATTAGCATTCTGATTATCAGTATTTAATTTGACATTACCAAAGATAATTTATCTACTTACATTAATCTTATTACAATTCTTAATTTCTTCTAAAGTATCAGTACTCCCACTAGAACATTTCTCTCTTAGAAACGTGTGTGTTCATTCTAGGTACACAATAACCTGTAAGTGAAACGTCTCGACTCGATATTTGAGAGTCAAACTGCATAACGGTAAACGTGGTAAGTGCTACAACCAACAACATCAATACACTCTTAGGAGGATCGAGTGTGCCACCTAGCTCGCTCTACTTTTGAAGAACTTGGAAAATTGGAGACGGCATTTTGCACTAAACTTTTTATTTTTATTTGTACCAAGGATATATACACAGTTAGAGAACAAAAATGACATCAATGACTGTAATTCCTTAAATTACAGATAAATCTGTACGATCTAAAAATATAATAAATAAATCTTTAAAGGTGGTTACAAGCAACGTATCATTGGTAAACAATGATAAGCTTATAATATGCTATTTATCACCCAGACCATCATGAGAATGATAGTGGCATTACGTTCGTAAGTACAAACTAATATGTTTATTTATTTTTCGAGGTCCTTAGTCAGATTATGACTATTCTTTAAGCTGCATACTGCATAAGGCTAGTCTCTTAAAATCATCAAATGACATTGTTAAAAACAAGCCAGTTATTTAAGAAACGCGTGTATTCACACATCAGTACAAAACTACAGCTCTGTCACAACTCCATCGTCTAGTGACTTCACGACAAACACATTCAGCAGTAGGAATTTCACGCGGGATTTGCTTCTCATGTAAATTCAAATTTCGTTCCGATGTGAAAATGTCGCACTTCGTCCCCTATTGAAACGTATCGAGGTGCACTTTTCAAACTTATCAAAAGTATCAAACAGCTTATAGTTTGGAAAACTCTACAGTTCTCGAGTTTCCAGCGATGACGAGAAAAGCAGCTGGATAAAATTAGGTATCAATATCGAGAGAAGTGTATCGAACTTTATGTGCAATTGCAAGTTTTATGCTGCGGAATAAGTTAAGATTGAAACAGTTTTATTGACGTAAATATACTGACGTGCGATCATAACATAAATCTATTTGCAGAAACTACTTGCTTCTTTGGTATGATACTGAAGTGACTACTTAAAATTCAAAATCCATTTTTAGCTTCCATCAATCAAAATTCGGTAATCCATTTTTCATCTGTTATCTGTAAACACAGTAATGTATGCGGGTGACCTCCCATCCACTAAACACACAATACAGCGATATTGAGAAGTAGATCAATATTTATAGTGACTAATCCAAGGCATTTTCAGTTTTAAGATTTACATTCATTCTTTCTACATAAGCGGCAATGGAACTCGTTTACAAGACTTAAATCGCGAATTTTAAAGGGTAAAAAAAATCTGAAAAATCGTTCCTAAAACGATATGCAGGATTTCATCCGTACCCTTGTTTGAACTAACTTTTTTAATTTTCTTCACGAAATCCTTTAGGTTTGGTCAAGTGGGACTAAAGTTTTTAAATGTGTTTGTTTTATGTTTTCTCTGGGAGTTTGTTTTCAAATGCGCATAGGGATTATTAAATTACGAGTATTAGCTTCACATACGCACAAAAACGCCAATATACGAACCAACAATTTAAGTTACGTAGTTATTAGAAGTGATAACCACGGTTGAATATATCACGAAGGCAAATCGTATTCAAGGCGATTATAACGAGCTTAACGCTTAGCGTTTTGATCAATTTAAAATATTCCAATACTCTGTTAACCCCCTTCCTTGTTTTCCAGTCATGGCAGATCCGATAGCTGAAATGCACCTCACACATTGGAATGCGATCTTCATTTGTATGTGAAGTCGGTGCTCGCTCTGTAATATTGCTCCTCATATTAGCACAGAATGGGCCGCGTTTATTACAACCTGTGGACAGAATCATAAATGCACGCAATGATACCTCCGAAGCATGGTGCGACGTTATCTTACTCATTACTGTACCGCTAATGATAGTTCTTAGAAGGCAAAACAGGTGTGCGGTATTGTCTTACGACGCTTTAAAAATTATTGCAGTCTCTTATTATAAAATAACATATCTAAGTATCGTGCATGATCTAGAACACTGCGCATTATCTACTTAAAAATTATATTTGTATCGTTTTCAAATATCATTCTTAATATCTGGACTTAATTATTTTTATTATATCGTGGTTGGTTCTCAGTTTGAATATTAAGGGTGTTGGGACCCTCGCTATATACGTTTCGGTTACAATAGATGGCATGACTGTAGCTACACCATTCGGTGATCGAAATTATTATTGTTGTCAAAGATAAACTAAGTTAAATGAGTTCTACACCTTTTTGCCAGTACTAGAGAGCCAACAAGCAATAAAAAAAATATTAACCCTTCCTATTTACTTCAGGTTTATTCTGGGTCTGAAATTATTGACAACTCCCTATTTAAACTTATTATTAGAAACTACTTATAAAAAAGGTTTTGTAAAGGTTTTTCTTTGCAACAAAAATAGAGAACATAGTACATACTTTTGTACGGGAATGTAGATTTAATCACTAATTTAAAGAAAATACTATTTTACTTATTGTGGCACAAATAAAATGAAGCGTCAGAAATAATGGTAAATGAGAAAAAGACTAAATTATTATGTATTTATGTTTTACACTGAATGTGCTACACGTACGCCTTCTAGGTAACGGATAGGAACTAGATTAGGGGCCCTACACCCTTAAATTGAAACAGATAAATACTAATCCAACAAATCGTAATTGTTAGTCTTAAGCATTATGGAAATACAAATGAGGAATTATTGCTTCCGCAAACAGATCATAACACGCCCTCTACAACTTAATTGCCATTTCATACAGTCACAGTTACACCAATACCACAAATGATTTTATGGAAATGACCCATTTAGATGCCTTATCGAAACGTTTTCACTTTATGGAAAATAAAAATGTAGTCACGAAATTTAATGTGAATAAAATTCGAATTAATGACGCGCTTACAAGAACAGGAACATTTTATTTTGACATTACACCATAAACATAATAACGCGATTGTTTCGATGATGTAGAAGTAACAACATTCAATAGTAGTTCTTAAAACGAAGACGATAAAGCTTTGGAAGGCGTCGGAATCCAAATTTTAAATTATGAGAGCTAAAACTTCGAATAGTCGAATATGTTTAGAGGGAGCAATAATACATCATTATATTATTAACTTATCTTCTCACCCTTGACAACAACAATGGTTGTTGAAATATTTGATATCATTATTCGTGGACGAAAGCCTCTTTTGGAATTTTACTGCTCTCTGACATGCAATACTTTAATTCAATTCGTAGAGAAACAACAGGTGGGGTGCAGGTCAGAAATTTAATGTTATATAAGGAAGTTTTGTAATTTGGGTACCGTTGGTTTGGTAAAAACGTGACTGGGATTATATCTTAATTGACTCTTAAGATTCGTGCAGGGATAGCAATTTTTGTAGCTTATTCTGTTCCAAAATGGATGGAAAGGATGAAAGCTATAATAATATTATAATCAATAACGGCCTCCGTGGTTTAGTGGTTGATCCGAATGCCCCGGGTTCGAATTCCGGTGGGGACATATCACAAAAATCACTTTGTGATCCCCAGTTTGGTTAGGACATTACAGGCTGATCATTTGATTGTCCGAAAGTACGATGATCCGTGCGTCGGAAGGCACGTTAAGCCGTTGGGCTCTGTTACTACTTACTGATGTAAGTGAGTAATAGTTACATGAACCATGCCAGGGGCCTTTGGCGGCTCAATAATAACTTTAAGTAATACTTTATGTAATACTTTTATGAATTTAAGAAACTAATATTGCTTTTAAACTCCATCGAAGCAACTTCTTGGAATAAGATAGTTTTTCAAATATACAGTTCAAATAAGATATTATAAACCAATTTTAAAATGATATTAAATTCCAAGTATGTTTACTATTAATAAAACCGAAGAGTGTTAACGTGCTGATGCAACAACTTGACGCGTGAGAACAAAACATTAGACAACTAGAGACCAGAACTAGAAATACCAGATGTATTTTTTGAATTTAAAATGCTTTCGAAGCATTAATTGAAAGCTGACAAGATGCGAAGGTAACCAAACGCGCACGTGTTATTCCTGTAATACAGCCAATTTTAAAAGGTACGTTAACCACACACACTTTAGAGAATGATTCGAGTTTTTGTCTGCTTATCACTTTGCATTTAAAGAAGTAAACAACTTTGCATGAATATAGAACGGTATCAATTTAGATAGAGTATTTTTTTTAACAATAGCGTAGTTGCACTTTCCGTGAAGTGGGTAGATATGAAAAATTTAATACGTCCACTTTGAAGAGTTTCGGAGAACTACGCCAAATAAACCTCTTAGCGAATAGTTGGAGATATGGCTGCGATTTGCATAAGAAGGCAGAACGGCCGAGTCTGGGGGCAGACGATCGTGTCTTGCATCTAAATAACGTCTTATATTTGCAAATATTGACTCTTGCCCGCACCCTTTCAAAGGGTTTCGATCCTTATTATCTTAAGATAGTTTAGTAAGTGCCAAGTTGCTTAACACGGGTCGAGAGGCTTCTTTCTCAGCAAACTTCCCTCGGATATATTCCGGGCCACAATGAAACCGTTTACGGGCCGAATCAGATAAGGATTTACGTCTTTCAACTTCGACATCTTTTCCACTTGTTCAGGGTCATACAGCTATCACGTCTCTTTTATTTGCTTTATGATAGGATTCGTGTTACGACTAAATTATAGCTTTAACAGTTTATATTTTCACGAATACATAGGAAAAGAACAGTTATTTATAAAGAACTTGAATCTTCACATACTTATATCGTGCCATATTTTTTTGCTACGATACTCTGTTCCTTTTACGGGGCAAGTAATACAAGATTTTGATGCCCTTCCTAAACGTTCCCTGTGCAGATGATTCATCGTTAAACACACCTTAATAAGCCTACTTGGTATTCAGGAGCTTAAAAACAATAAATTTGCAAATCATGTGAAGTGATTCACTTGCATTTTATCCTTGTCGGCTAGGGTTTATGACTCGTACGAATTCAACGAAAGGTTTAACGTGTGATGTTATCGTTTCAGCCGTGTTTGTGAAATAAGCTTCTAGACGGAACTCACGTTTCGTTGACATGCTTTTTGGATGTGCTATGATTGGATGTGGATGACTAATACATATACTGCTTGCACAAAATAAATTATTACCGGGGTAAGTAGAGACTATGGAATACAGAAGCAGAGACCATTTGCTTCGATGCTGACACACTTCTCCCCACAAATAATAATTCATAGTCGTGCGTTTATGTATGCATGTATGTAATTTATTAACAAATGACTAGTCACTGATAGAGTAAGACTTATATTGTGTAGTGTAAGTATAAGAAATGTGTTGAGAAACAAAGATGGGATGACTACAAAAACAAATGTTGGGAACGATTGAAGGCATTTGAATAGGAATTGGCACAATATCAACTTAACTATTGTTGTCGATGATTGTTTGAAGTTGGAAACGTGATATCTCAATAAGGTCAAGTTTAGGTAATTCAAAATGAACAAAGATAAAAAAAACTGTAGGCAAGCGGAATGACAAAAACTGGATAGAAATTAACTGTGCTTGGTGCTTTTAGAATGCAAAAAGATTCTTCCATTTATTTTGTTGAAAAAAAAATAATATTCTGTTAGAGTATTTCGCACGAAAAAGATGAGCTGTTAGGTCATATAAGTCAACGGTGACATCGAATAGATTAGTCAAACTTAATGTAGGACAGTAAAAATGTCCGATCGACCGATAATCTGAATTTATTTGCAATTTTATGGCGATGTGACACCTAGTAAGAGGATTTAAATGACTAAGGTTGGTGAGTCAAAGGCGGTTCAATGAAACCGATAGACGGGTAATAAATTTATATCCGAACCACAGTCCTTGTTTCATGTCGTACGGAACGTGAATCGTGATAGTCCCGCCTAACTTTCGCCCATTCATTCACTCGTTTTACCTTTACGCGGAAAATGACGTCATTTTATGTGACAATGGACCACGTTTTAAATCCATTTAAACGCTGTGGCTTCACACATATCATCCGATGACAGTTATTGCATAAAATTTTAAAGTTCCCACATTTCATAAAAATGTGAGCCGAATAAAAAAAAAAATGTTTCACACTCGCCGGTGTACTGCGATGCTATAATTTTAACTGTACCCAATAATTACAGCAATAAAGGCTAGTAAAGCAGCATCATTAGACGAATTGGCGGTCGAATATACAAACAAAACAAAAGAGCTTCCTAATGAAAATAATTGGGATGCAATTTCCGAAAACATGTTTCGAGGCGGAAACATCAAATCATTCTAATTAAAAGAGACCTAATAACAGTTTATTGTTATCATTTACGCTACAATAACCATGAAGTACGCTCAAGTGGGTACGTATGATGGGTAAATGGAAAAAGAAACAAACGTAGATATGTTGAAGTATTTGAAGAACAGGGGCCACATTGTAGTATCATTTGGTTTCAAAGCGGTCGCAACAGCCAGCGGCGTAGGTGGCATGGAGAAATTTACAACCGTGTTCAATGAATGATGACTGACACTCCCACTTACAAAAGAAAATTCGGTGATTTGGATAGCGTTTCAACTTTTATTGTCGTATTAAGTATACGTTTTCAACTGGTAGTAGAACCAGTAAAGTCAACACGGGGAAATTGATAGTGATACGGTAAAGTTACGCAAGACATGGAAATAATAGAAATAATAATAATCTACACTGGCTTTCAAAGAATTTTGAGTTCATATAAACTATTCAACAATTTGTAGACGTTTAAAATAACGGGTGTTTTAAGCGTATAAGCTTCAAACTAGAATTTTTTTTGATCGTGACTATTACCTATACTTATAAAGTCGCCATTTTAAGAATTTCGGTTTGTTTTGTCTAAGATGATAAGTAGGTACTTATTTTGCTAGATAGTTATAATTGCCGGTCTATAAACCAATAATATCCTTTACCTATTTGGGAGCACAAATTTGGATGTTTATTTTAGATTTATTAATGAAATCAAATAACATAAAGTTAAACAAACAAAGGCTAGTCATGAACATAATAGTGAGGAAATATTATATTTTATTGCCCATTTAAACCGCATTGAGCACATCCTGCAAAAAGTCAAAACCACAGTCAGATGACACGCGCTACTGCGGTTGCATTGTTAGCGAGTAGAGACGAAGGGTCCGATTCGAAAAATGCATAGTTTTTCACCTATTATACCTGTTACACTCTTCCATCTGTGGATTTTCACACTTATTATATATTGATTTGCAACATCCTTTGTTTTTAGTGGAAAAAAATGTGTTTTTAGTGGAAGAAGGAGAATTTTAGGGTGTTAATCTAATGTAGCTAAAGCCCGCTCGCCTCCTGTTTTTTGCAATGTTCTGCTTCGCCAGCATTGCTTTTCATTCCACATCAAGGTTGTCACTGACTACTAACATGTGATGTTTGTTAATTATACCTAGTAATACGTATAACGTAAAGGACCTATCTGTAAAATCATTCAAACTAAAACAAACATGGTGTCTAGGCTTGTCTTAGATTGAATATAGCGTAGAACGACTAGTAATTATTGCTATATTTTTAGACTTGTTACCGTTGTCTTACATCAATATATCCATTTTCGACCGCAGTTACCAAGTAAGGTGGGTATTGATCTGCCCAATTTGCCACATTCCTAGCTATCGTTCGCTACAAATTCAATCTTAACAATTAATTTTATTGCAAACGTCTTATAAACGGTTTCTAAGTAAAAACCTGTTCCTTCTTCTATATCAATCAGGTGATCATTGAAATTGGTTTATCCACAAAAAGGTTGGATAGCACGTGACGAGGCAAAAGCTCGTTATTCCGAGGATGTAGCGGTTTGGTCACCCGTCGTTGGCTATCGGCTTGCGGTGTTAGCGTGAAACCGTTTCTGACCGCCGTTTGGAATAAGAACGGACGGGTTGCTTCGTCGCTTTACACAATTTTGAGGTCGGTAACTTGAAATTTTACGAAGAGTAATCAAGCTTGAAATGATTGGTACTTTATTCGATCTTAAGTCACTTTTTGTATGTGATGGCAGAGATACCGGTAAATTTACATACCTGCAATTTTGTACCTGAAACAAAAGTATATTACTTGAATTAATTTTTGGAGTAGCATGTGGAATTGTGTGAACTCAACAAATAATACAATACTGTTCAAATTCAAATTCAAATTCAAATTCAAAAATATCTTTATTCAGTAGGTAACATAGTTACACTTTGAATCGTCAATTTTACATAACGAACGTCTCATCCGCCTAAAACTACTGCAGCTTCTCACAACCTGTATAGCCGGGGAAAAGAAGCTGCAATGTTATTCATTATCAAATCACACAATATGATTATAATGAACCACAACCAAGTAGTTAATTCCATTTGCGACAAATCTACAATAAGTCACGGCAATAATAAAGATATTTATATAAGACAAGAATATTACTATTTTATTACAAACACTTAAAATAAAGTAACTAAATCAGGAATCATCTATATGCAACTAACTCTATTAACACCAACACGAAGCTCTTAATGAGCCCGCAAAGAAACCAAATGAAGCTACATTCCCTAAACGTCTGTTTCCAAATTTTGTTTGAACAAATCATCGGAGAGTTCATTACCTCGACAAATCTTACAGAAACCCACGTAACGTATGATGTAAAACTCAAACACTTGCCACGGAAGTTTAAACTCGAACCCGACCGACTGGTTCACTCTAATTAACATAAAAACAAAGCTAGAAATTCATTGAACGATTTCTCTTAAACATTCTTTGGTGTCCAACCACCCATCTATTCGATATCTGTCTCATCTAGCCTTAATCCTATAAATGACGTCAGATAAGATAGGGACTACGATGCGATAGCGGACAAACTCCATGTAACGATCCAAGCGGGAATTAAGGTGCTTGTTCACTATGGCGCATGACTACACTCATGGCCTTAGTTGTATTAAAACACAAGATATATCATCCACTGGAACACACAAATACGTTTACCTATACTATTTACTTTGATAAACCAGAACCGTGCGTCGCAATGGACGAGCCGCCTTAATGTAGCCCGTATTTTAAATTCGGCTTTAGAAGAAATAACTCATTTACTGTGAGAGTTTCTCATGCTAATTCAATTATACTCGTTTATGCAATAAGCTCAGTAAAATGACACGATAAATTAAAATAAGTCTGACATTTCCCGGAGTGTACAAATGCTACACATTAAATAAAAACGTGTGATTTCAAGCAAAGTGCTACGCGTAAAACTCGGCTTACGATAGCATACAATACGAAGGTAATTTCAAATACAAATTACTACGCGTTTATGCTGATTAAACACTGTGTAAAGAAACTTGATAAGTTTGACTTGTAAGTTTCTGTTGACAGGTACTTACATGATTTAAACAGATTCCGTATTTTGTAAAGTTGATTGGTGAGTACCCATTGTTTTGTTCATCAGTTTTTTAAATAAAAAGATAGAAGACGCATCTAATCCTGTTATCCGCTCTGCTACCCTCTCAGCGTATCACTGACCTCTACAGCATTATCATACGGTATCGAAGTCATCTCTGGCGACAATATATGATCAGTGACATCGACCGAATCTCCGACCAGATCGCTTTGAGTCGTTCCGAACTATCGCATTAGCTGTTCTTATGTTTATTACAGAGAGCGGAATGCATTAGAATTTCAATTTCGTCGATTGATTTTAAAACTGTTTTGTATTTGAAAACGCGAGTTTGTAGCACGGTAGCCGTGTTCTGGTGTTCCAGATTGGAATTTCGTTTGAATATTATTTTTCTAAGAAGATAAAATTGTTTTTTTTTTGTGATTTGATTTTATTTATAGAATTTGTTCTATAATTTGAAAGATGAATTTAAATTAATTATGGAATTTGAAGCTCTGGAAGGTTGTTGAATAACAATGGGTAACAATCAACAAAGTTAAACAACTTAGTAGCGTAATTTTTATCTTCGTATGTAATAATACAATTATAACCAACTTAGAAGGTCAAGTAAAAAAACTCATTTTACTTTTAATATTTTTTGTTTGATAGCAAGTTGATGATGTGGGTCCTTATGGGTACACCACGTTTCCCAAGAAAATATCAAAACCACTTCCATCTTTTAAAATTGGAGGCTGTTTTGTCTCTATATACACAATAATATATTCAATTGACAACAACCTCTACCTTTTTTCTAGAAATGGGACCAAAACAAATATAGGTTTACCAATCAAAGTTTGGCAATGATTTATGTAAGTACCTATAAAATATTTTTTGTCACGTCGTACCTTCATGTGCTAACCTAATATAAGACTGTCTTTATTATAGGCAGGATATTAATAAAATCTTGTACTAACTGATTAGCAAAACAACTCGTGCGGAAACCCGATCAGTGCCGAAACAAAAACCTATTTCTATTCTGCGAGACAACATAGATGATATTATAAATAGAATTGACGGTTCAGTCTTTTAGCTTAAACCATTTATAACAGTATGTCTAGATTTCCTAAACAATTTTCATGCTCTGTGATAAAAAGATATTAAAATATTATTTGCCTTTTTTACTTCATGTAGCACCTCATGTCCCCCATGTCTTACGTGGATTAGCGTACTCTGTATCTACGATGCCAAATCAAAAAATTTAAACCCTACTATTGTTGTCATAATATTCATAATTGATATTATTGGCGTACATACAATGCAAGTAACAAACACCCATCCCTTTGCTAGCTAGACATTATACAATGATAGATTGTGGTACGCAGGATAGGTACATAACTAATTCAGTTTTTGTGTGATCTTAGAAGCCTAGTTATCTAACACAGGTTCTCTAAAGAGCAAGAAATTGCCAAAAGCTACTTCGCTTTGTCGAATCTGCCATTGTTTACTCTTTGACACCCTCACCCGAACAGCTGGCGCCACAGTCACGCGTTCAACAAATAAACTGTTTGCCTAAAGATATATTAAATTAGTTTAGGGCCTTTCCTTGTTTTTATAAATTAATTGATATGTCATATGCTCGTCAAGACTTTTATAGGGCTGTCCGGCACATGTCGCGGTTACAATATTTTTGGGAGTTTATATGCGGTTTGGGAGGTCTCACGCGATGTATGAATAACCGGTATAGAGTAAATACTTATAAGTACTTGTATTCGCTACGGTTATTTGATTTTTTTTATTGGAGTATTTTTTTTAGAACTCAGCAAAAAATGATTTTTGTGAACAAATCTATGAAATGAGTATTGTAATGAGTATATTATAGATTTGTTTACAAGTATATCAAATAAAAGAAAATCTAAAAGTCCCGGCTTTCGAAAGTATTGTTATTTTATGCGATCATAGAGCGCGGATGCGAAAATTTTTCCATAGAATCGATACACGCGTGAGTCACTCCGAGGGAAACAGTCGTCTTTGTCTAAGCTGACACGTTACTTAACCGCTCTATTTACTGAGCTTTTAGCACACCCTCCGTAACGTAAAGTTCGGGTAAATAACATTTGCTCGGGCCCTAGCCCTGTGACCAAGTGCGCAGTAACTTTGCTGAATGCGTAGTTTAACAAAAATACTTTTAGTTTTATGCGCGTCAAATTTTCAGCGAAACGAAATAGCAAAGCTAGTCAGAAGAGGTCTCTTTTACACATAAGCCCCCGAATTTATCTAACTAAGTAACAGAGATATTTTCTCTATAATGGAGAAGGTAGTCAAAACTTGTAAGAAAGGAACTTGTAGGTAATAATAGATTTAAATCTAAAAAGAAAGTTCGGTTATTTTTTTTTTCAGGATTGGTGTATGAACACGCTTGCATTCTACCCATGAGTCTGTTCGCTACAGAAAAAGTTCAAGAATATTCTTAATGAGAAGAACTTTTAGATATATGGTACTGAAGCCAACTGTCTTCTCGGTACCTTTTCAGTCTAGGAATGTAAGTAAAGTAACTTATGCATTTTCTAGGTAGGCGTGATCCGTCTTGGGACTTTGGGACACTTACCACCACGTCATAAATTAATCAAAAGAAAATCAAATAAAGAACACTTATATCTCTCCTAATATGTCCTCAGTATCTATTAGATACGTAATATCAAGCTCCATTAACATAGATAAAGTTTGCAATACACTTTATTTACGTATGAGAAGATGCAAGAAGTTTAATATTGCTATTATTTAAAACACTACATTATTTTTACTAAGTTGTGCCACCTAGCAATTGTTTCGTTCGCCAAAACTAGAGCTCAATTCCCAAGGTCCCCAACAGGTTTTAACTTGTCAAACTGAAACAACAATACGTCCTACTGTTACAATATTTAAATATGTAAACAATATAGGTACCTAAATTGTTTTACAATTTTTTATCACGAAACAAAACTAGTACGTGTCAAATTCCCTATTCATTGTTTTAAGTTTACGCGGTTATTATCATAATTAAAACACATAATAACGGGTTCTTACCGCGTTTAAATGGGGATATACTGCAACAGCAACAGTGCAACAGTGTCGAAATATCGGGAGTCTCATATCCCCATTTAAACGTGGTAAGAACCCGTTATTATGTGTTTTTTTAAATTCCCTATTGTTACGAGGGGAGGTCAAAAAGTTCGCGGAATGGAGGGGTTGGAGGGGGTTGGTTTGCTCGTACAGGTAGCCGCTAGTTGCACACCTCATTAACAGTATATGTACCAAGTTTGAAGCAAATCGGGTCATTAACGTTTGAACTATCGACCAGCAAACAAGTGAATCGGGAAGAACTCAGCGAATATGGAGAAAATTGAACACCGCGCCGTCATTAAGTTCCTCACCAAGCAAGGAAAATCCGCTCAGACGATTTTTCAAGAGCTGTTAGCAGTTTACGCGGACTCTGCCCCTGGTGAAACCATGGTTTACAAGTGGCATAGTCTTTTCAAGCAAGGAAGAGAGTCGATTGAAGATGACCCCCGTTCCGGACGGCCCATTGAGGCCACCACACCGGAAATCATCGAAAAAGTAGAGAAACTTGTATTAGAAGATACCCGCTTGAAGAAGAAGCAGCTTGCAGCAATGGTCGGTGTATCCGAAACAAGTATTTTAAATATCCTACATCAACATCTTGGGATGACTAAGGTCAGCGCAAGATGGGTTCCAAGAATGCTCACGCCACTTCAAAAAAGCGAGCGTGTCGAGTGTTCTCGCCAGTTTTTAGAGCTCTGTGGAGAGAATAAGGAAGAAGTTATGGCCCGGATTGTTACTGGAGATGAAACCTGGGTTCACCACTATGAACCTGAGTCGAAGCAAGAGTCGATGCAGTGGCATAAAAAAGGCACACCACCTCCAAAGAAGTTTAAGGTGTCACAATCGGCCGGAAAGATCATGGCCACTATTTTTTGGGATACAGAAGGTATTTTGCTGATTGATTATAAAGATCGTGGTGTGACTATAACGGGACATTACTACGCTTCTTTACTGGATAGATTGAAAGAGGCTATCAAGGAAAAAAGAAGAGGAAAGCTGTCAAGAGGTGTGCTCCTTTTGCACGACAACGCACCCGTCCACACGTGCCATGTTGCGACGGCTGCCATTCACCGATGCGGGTTCGAAAAATTAAACCACCCGCCTTACAGTCCAGACTTGGCCCCCAGCGATTATTATTTGTTCCCAAAAATGAAAAAGGAACTGCGTGGACGAAAATTTGGCGATGATGAAGAAGTCAAGTCTGCAATTTCGGCCTATTTTGATAGCAAAGAGAAATCTTTTTTTTATGATGGAATAAACAAATTATTTGATAGATCCGGAAAATGTGTTAAGGTTAAGGGAGAATATATTGAAAAGGAAAAATAGTTTCGTGTTTAATTTCGACCCCCTTCCCCCTCATTCCGCGAACTTTTTGACCTCCCCTCGTATTTCTTTAAAATACAACATTGTATAAAAGATTATATCGAATTTATAGGATACAGTTCCACCCCTTTGTATTTTTATGAAATAAATTATTAAGTACTTTTAACTTGTATAAATGCACGTAATCGATGTAAAAAGCTTGACGAATCGCAGTGAGAGATATTTATGGTACCTACATGGGCCCATTGTAATAACTACGTGATATTTATTGATAAAAAATACACTAAGTTTTTTTAAACGCGCATTATAAATGACATTTATTGAAATGAAGTACCCCTATGTTATAAAACCGTATAAAGTTTAGGTGATATTACGTTCGATAAGTTCATAAATATTTTCTGAAGAAACATTGCCGTGAAAGTCAATTTTGTTGTAATGTTATAATTTTATAGTTTTTTTTAGTACCTAAATTGATTGCTGAGGGCCCCCTCAGCAATATTCTCCCTAGGTATTGGAGATTCGGAATGCAAATGTAAATAATCAGAAATGTGTAGTGTAAACATCCGCAAAATATCTATTAGGAACTCAGTAAAATATGTTATTTATCAGAAAATATGTTACTAAAATAGGTATAAAAGCTTTTCTAGTGCTTTTCGTATACTTATTATATTTTGTTCTAAATTCTTATCAATTACTAGCTGATCGGGTAAGCGTTATCTTGCCGGAACCATGCACCAATGGGTTCAATTTTGAGCCGAATCCATCCATAGAAGTCACCAAAATTGGTCGAGACATTTTCGAGGTTTTGCTCTCAAAACCTGCCATGTGTTGCCTGGGAGGCTAACACACGGCAGTTGATTTTGTTATACAACCCAATACAGCATCACGCCCGTATCCTCGCATGGGTAGGCAGGGGTGCATAGTATATACTCCGCGCCAGCTGTGGGACTTAATCCCATGTAAAAGGCAAGCACATACACAGAAGGCACAGATAATATAAGAAGATAATATAACTGATAATATAACACACAACATACAAAACAAGTTTTACACAAAACATACACTAAAGATACAGTACAATCTGGCGGCCTTATTGCTAAGCAGCAAATTCTTCCAGGCAACCAGTGGTAAAAAAGAAACATTTATCATAATATTTGGTGCAGGACGGTGCAACATCTAGTATAAAAAGCAAACAACTACCTACTAGCATAAAATACATAAAACACCTAGTAAAAACTTGCCTATTTAGAGCAGATTCTAAAATAGTAACATTCATGTAATTTGTTAAAAACTCGAGAGTTATTGAAGTACTAGTGTGAAAGTGCGAGTTTACCCAACTGTTTACGTATTTTATTTTGTAATAATGTTGACATTTTGATTAAAATTAATGAAACACAATTACTAATAAAAAAACTTGAATACCTACTAACATAAAATACCTAGCATCACCATGTATTACCTAGTATCTGTTCCTCATTAACTAATGAAGTTCAACCCCGTCTCCTATTCAGCGTTTGGAGCCCACGTTCTCATGTCAAACAGTAATACAATTAAGGCGGAGACACATTACTGGACCGGCTATTAACTGCTCTATTCCTTTTTTCCGTTATCACACCATCTAATTAATTAATACCGGTTTTTGTCCGGACTAGTTGTTGTGCTGTAACTCTGTCATCTGGGCTGGAGATTGGCGGGTACAGACGAGCACTGAAGTTTTAACGTGAGAACTAGGTATAGGAAGACAGGTTATAGAAATCGAATTTGATGTGACACAAAATAGTCGATTTCAATTTGTGAGACTGTCTTTTGTTTGGTAAGGACTTTACAAGATTGAGTCACCTGATTGTCTGTAAAAATACGAAGATTCCGCGCTTCGGAGGGCACATTAAGCCGTTGGTCCCGGCTATTAGCCGTTAAAACACCTCCACCAACCCGCAGTGGAGCAGCGTGGTGGAGTATGCTCCATACCCCCTCCGGTTGATTGAGGGGAGGCCTGTGCCCAGCAGTAGGACGTATATAGGCTGTTTATGTGTGACACAATCTGTCAACGTTAGGATTTGAGCTTGAATTATACCTATGCCACGCCGTTAGGGCCTTTCTCACTAGAATACCACCGTTTACTTTATTGTAGTGTTACTCACGCGGGAATCAAAACAAAAAGTAAAGTACTTAAAGAAATAAAAAAGAAAAAAACAAGTTCGCATTAAGTAAGCATTGTTGTTTTGTTTTGATTAGGTACATAGTTCTGAATTCAAATTCTGATACACGATAAGTAAATCTAATAAGTAATAGACGAACATGGAAAGTAACATTCGTTTTGTTTATGTAATGTGTTTCTTTTGTATGCAATAAAGAGTTATTGAGATAAAAAAAAAATGCTACCTAATACTGAATACTCACTCTCTGCAAGTATACCTCTAAGACACATGTTAACGCTTGTCCATTCGGAGATCTCTAGCTCGCCCACGCGACATAATTAAGCATAAACCTAACTAACTGACTTAATGCAATCCGGAGACTGATAAACTGTTGTAGCATTTGCATAAAATCCTTATGTATACTCTGTAACTAATATAGCACGATAGCTAACGCGTGTGACATACTACGACTGTAACACTCTGAGGTAAGCGTATTTTAGAAGAAGTGAGATAAACGATTCCCCGTCGGGACACGTCTAACAAAAATTGACTATAATATGAGACCTTCCCTGATTTGGTCAGGGAAGGTCAGGTCAGGAGTGGTGTATGTTAATCTGTTGGTCCTTGTATTAAGCACACAACATGAACCAGTTAACAGTGGCTCAATAATATACTCCTCCTGACGCCAAGGTGGCTGAGGTTGAACAACGTTCTCACAAACCACAAGGTAGAAGAAGAGTGCGCCTCTGCCTATCACACAAAGCCCAATGTACTCAGAAGAGGTACCGCGGGTGTTGCGGCTCGGAAACATGAACCACGCAGATCCATCTCTGTGTGCTTAAATGTAAGAATTTTGCAAAGCGCAGCGTATTTTTTAAAATTATTTTCTTGTTATATTCATCATTCTATACGCTGCTGGAGATTTTTAACGAATCTTTTAGATACTGATTATTGTAAATGTGACATCGACCTGGGATAGACATTTAGGAGTCGCCGTCACGGGCACGGCTTGGATGATGATGATGGTGATGATTGTAAATGTACGTATTTCTTTTTAACTTAATTGTATTATTTTTATTCTTGGTTTTCTATTTTCATTGTGTATAATTTGAAGTTGCTCTTGTAGTGCCCTTACCGGGTTCCTGTTTGTACTTTCCTCTACTTTTAAGTAAACGTCAGGAATGCACTAAATATCTTATCTTATGGTACCTATTGTAAGTGATATACGGTCACGAGCATTAATATGACTGTATACACTTTGGTACCATGTCACATTAACTTTTTTGACAAATCGAACTGTAAGTCTCACTAAATGTCAAATATGTTAGTGCGACAGAGTCCAAAAGTGGGTACATTATATTGCTCATGACTGTACACTGACGGATGAATTTGTATACCTACTCAAATAAAGATTTCCATTATGAAACTTTCATAGGAATCGCAAGCGTACTCGAGACGTTCGAAAAGGCGTTAAGGGCAATTCTAACAGAACTATCACAACCCACAAGTAGTAGTTACATTTGCATAAAATACCAATATCGGCAGTTTGGCGTATGATCAGAGAAATTGCCTCTCTGATAAAATATAATGTTGAAAATGCAGTCGCCATTTTTGTTCATGTTTAACGAAGTGGAGTATATTACTTATCTTGATTACATAAGGGTGCGAATATGCAACGGAATATGTAGGTATTTTATATACATATATCTGTAAATTTATTTATTGTAAGTAATTACCTCAATGGTCCCTCCATCGTGTAACAGCCTCCGTGGTCTAGTGGTTAGAGCGTTGGGCTCACGATCTGGAGGTCCTGGTTCGATTCTCGTTGGGGACATTGTCGAAATCACTTTGTGAGACTGTGCATTGTTTGGTAAGGACATTGCAGGCTTGAATCACCTGATTGTCCGAAAAAGTAAGATGATTCGGAAGGTACGCTAAGCCGTTGGTCCCGGGCTACTAGCCCAAAAACCTCCACCAACCAGCAGTGGAGCAGCGTGGTGGAGTATACTCCGTACTCCGATTGATTGAGGGGAGGCCTGTGCCCAGCAGTGGGACGTGTATAGGCTGTTTATGTTTATGTAATTACCTGACGTAACGAATTTGTATACAGAACAAAACTCTAGCTAAGTATAAATTAAGTAACATACATACTCACGTCATTGCCTACCAGCGTAAGCAGAGACTATGAATTCCATTTGCTTCGATATAATCGTTTCATACACACACGTTGGTTTAGAGTTTTAGAGTAGTAGGTATATTAAAAAAGTAAATATATTAAATCGCATTATTAGAGTCAGCCTCATTGCGTAACATCCTAATTATAATAAAAAAAAATTGAAACTGTGTTTGATGTAATTCTATCCATATTAGGCAGTGTACGTAGGTACCAACTATGAGTATTAGGAACTAGTCGAACACCACATACACGCTCTAATTTGCAATTCAAACACATACTCATAAACTACTAAACACTCATTAACTAATCTCGGCCGATTGTCCGATTCGCCACAGATTACAAAACAATGCAGCTAACCAATTACTGGGGAATCTCTCACAACCATGCGCGCCCGCATTCGGTTGTGATTCGTTCCGGAGGCGGCGTGGCGAATGTGCGCCGACGTTCGTTGTCGTCGCGAACTCTTGCGCAATGACGCCGCCTCATTAGGCCGGAACAAAGTTATGTGAGCTTTCATGGTCGCTGTTAAACTGTGGAGTTAGTCTGATTTTAAGTTTTGTAAATCTAATTTTTATGTTGCCAAGAATTTAAATCCGTTACATATGTCATTTTGAAATGAAAGATAACAGTTAGTTCAAAATATGAATTACCTATAGGTTAATAATATAACCTCATATTTCAAAGTATAGCACATTTTTTTTAATTTAACACTATGCTAATAAGAAATTCTTATTTATAAAGCTATCTCTTACTATTAATATTAAAAATGAACTTCAGTACTTACATCGTCCATAAAATTCTCAATCATTTACTGTCTGTGACTCGCATACAAATAAATATCGAATCAGAACAAACCATTGTCTAATTTCGAAGTGTATGTAGCTGCCGTCATAGTGCGCTGACCTAATTTTCTACGCTATGATATTGTACAACTCACAGACAACTCACAAAAAACTCGCTTCCTGAGTACAGAACATGTTCAGACGAAATTATAAAAGCACCCGCTCAAAGAAACCACCCTTTGACACGTGTAGTGATGTAACTGCACTTTTGGCAGGAAGGAAACGAATTTGAGGCAATTCGTTTCAAATGAAAGCAAAATTATATGGCGAAAATGTCTTTAGAATTCTTTAGTCCGTATATTGTAACGTATTTATTATTTATACGTATGATTTACTTATGAGTTTTATCACTAGGGTAATGTCGGTACGAAAATTCTTAAGAAACAAAGCACTGTTGTTCGAATAAATATTTAAATACCTAATATTACAAATGAAACTTGGGCGATTTCGTCTAAGAAATGAATTATCAAAAATATTTGAAATGGTTTTAAAAGGCAACTTCTAAGAATTATTGTTATGCGGTAATAAAATAACAAGAAAACCCTCAATAATCAATGGAAAATGGCCCCGATTCCTGCAGACACCGCCTAATTTTATTTTAAGTTATATCCGTCATTTTCATATCCATCGAAAAGGAAAGGGACGGATGATTCACAGCTCTTAATTTTAGGAAGAATGAGTAAATGAATGAATAACCCGGGCGAATCAAAAGGTACCTCGCTGGTATGCAATCCGTTTGACGTGCTGTCTATTTAACTGTGACGGGTTATTAACGGATGTAAAATTTTTAGACGGTTGGTTTAGATTTATGCTTAAAATTGACGTGTGTTCCATTAATTTTATGCTTGTCGATTACCCGTCCCTTTCCTTTTCGGCGGATAAGAAAATGACAGATATAACTTAAAATAAAATTAGATGGTATTTACAGGAATTAGCACCAATATCTAATTAAACTGTTCGGGTATCTGCGTGACTTCAACCATTTTATCACAAGTCAGTTGGTAGAGACGCCTTCTAATTGAACAGGACGGAAGGAGAATCAAAGGGAATGATTGCATTCCCCTAAAATTTCAAGGGGATGCACCGAGGGTAGTCCGCGATGCGTGGACAAAATTCTTTTAGGGGTTTGCCTGAGAGCTACAATTTCGTAGAGGCGTGCCGTTACATCCAAAAACATGTCGCAAAGAAATGGATCGCCAGAAACATTTACACGCTCTTTAAATCTAACATATTTTAGACCCGTTGCACACCCGGACACTTCATACAAAACACCTCGTTTTACACAGACACTACACATTGACGCTATCGTACACGCGCATCTGTGTGTATGACGTCTGTTGCCATACGATTGAAGACTAAACTATGTCCAATGGGGGGTGAGGTAAACCTAGCTCAGACGCTGGTGGGGAGCGAAAAGTTGCCGTTCTAGTATTATTATTATAAACGTATATTCCTTTTTCTATGCCCGTAGGTAAGACCTGCATTTTTCTTGAAACGATATATGTATGTAAATGAGCAAACCATTATAAAGTACAGTGTTTAAAATATGGACGGACCATTTAATTCTTTACTTAAGTGTACAGTATAACATTGCTGTAACTCAACACAAATAACTACGCTATAAACCGATAGATTCTGTATTTTAAGACCTCGCTAAAATTTTATGTATTGTGCCACTTTACTTACGGTAAAGGGGAAGTCGGTAAAGTTTTACTTTCAATATTTCAATAGTTTAGCCATGAATGAATTGTCAATGGCTGCAATATGCTGCAGTTTTGTACAAAAACTAACAATATCTTCATCAATAACTATTTTTAAAGTGATATTTTTCTCACTAAAATTTGATTCGCTAAATTTCGATGCCTTCAAACTTATCCTTCAAATCTTCAACAATTTAAAATTATATATAATATGTTTTAACTTTTTTTGCTTCAATATATTTGGGTTCTCTTTATAGCTCCATGTATTGCCCATAGAAAAAGAGTAAAACTCGATGGGTAAGATTCCGTAGCAGTAATGCCATTGCTAAGATTGTGGAATGAAATTGGTCTAAGTAATTTGTGGGCTGGGGTTTGGACAGATCCATCTTGAGTTGTCAGGGTGCAAGACTCCATGTGTGGTCGTTAATAAGTAAAATCGCTGGGGCTTTAAGGGACCGCAAAGATTGCTGTGCCAATAAATAAGTTAAATATCTTATCTGTTTTCTCTCCTTGTCGAAATTGGGTTGAACGTCGCTTAAAGCGATGCGGTCACCAAAAGTTATCATGTAAAGAATTTTTAATTTTAATTTGCATGAGATGATAGCTGTCTTGATTTCAAACGAGTTGGTTATTGGATACACAAGTTACTTTTTGAAGATATTGATTATGTTTTTATTCGAAAGTGCAGAAATAATAAAATAACACTCGACATCGTTTCTGATAGCAAAGAATCAAAACTTTAAAGCAGCAGTCGAGCGTTTATTACTCTGTAACTGTAACTCTAAACAAAACTAATGTGATATTTCTTCTGGAACATTTCCCAAAATAAAGGGTTAGATTTGATTAAACTCGTAAAGAGAGGGAGGGAATATGAGCAGAAAATAGTAACATTTAACCGTTATCGCCGCAGATGCGAGTGGAAGGGTTGTTGTTACAGAACGAACATAAATGGAAGCCACTTCAAAGCAACTGTATGATGCTTCCGACAAAGTAAACACTTATTTATACCTTAGCTGTTTTACGAGAACTTCTTTGTGATCTTTTGTAAGAGTTTACTAATAATTGGTTGCGTTTTCCGTGTTCGCGGTTCCTGTGGGTACTTGATTTTGTCTTTGATACGTAACATGGATTCTGTTCGGAATAATACTCGTGTTTTCAAGTCGAATTTAAATTTAATTTCCTTCCTGAACCAAAAACAACATTGTTGGTTAAAGCCGAGAATTTCAATTACTTTGTCTATGCTTAACAGCTTTAATATTTTGTTTGATGATAATCTTTGACCTTTTATATTTTAGTAAATATCATTAGCCGAATTTTGCTATTGGTCAACGGTTCACCACGGCGCATATCTAGCTGTGAACTTCATTACCATACACCCATTGGCACCTACTGCGCCTCCATAACTTGAAAATTTGGTCACGTTATAAATTAGCGACCACAAATACTTGTTCTAAAATACAGTATGAGTTAGATAAAATTCTGCAGCTGTTTAGCCATAAATTAGCGCAACTTTGCATACATTTTACGCTATGACAAAGCAAGCGATGTTGTGAAAACATAGTTAACCTAAATATTGTGATGCCAAACAAAATATGGCTCACAAACTGTTTTCTAATACTCAACGATTCAATATAGACCTCGTAGCTATTTTAGTCAGGTAGAGAATATTTTTAGAAAGACCCAATACATTGATTATATGGCACTTCAGATTTTTTTGCCAGATTCGAAGTGCCCACGCGTGTGTTAAACTCCCCTTAATATTCCAATCCATTGTATCGATGTATGCGAATGGATATTTCAAGTTTTTACCGCGATCGCCAAACAAAGCTTTATTTTTGAGCTTCATAAGAAAGGTTTATTTAGCCATTGTTGGAGCACCATTTATCTCTTTAATTTATGGAGTGGCGTCGCGAATTGTGGACACATTCGCGTCGACGGACTCACGTAGTTTTGTACATTGTGATGGGCACTGGGTCCTTTTTGTATAGTGTTTTACTTGACTACCGACCTGCTCCATTCGTTACGGAGAAGTAAATGCCCACTATTAACCATTGTTTGTGGGTTCGTTATGCACCAAGTAATTTTCTTTGGTCGTTCGAATTGTCGCACTTGTGGTCCGGCAATAAAAGCATTTATCAAAACTTGACGAATAGGTGTTAACGTTTTGTAGAAAGATTTTTTTTTTAATTTCATTGTGGTATTGTAAGCTTCTGTTTTATTGACAATCGACCAAACGTTTCGTACCAAACGGGTGGTCGTAACGTAGATGTATTAGTCATCGCACTGAATTTCTCCCTCAATCAGCGCTAGACCCACTACGTAGGGTCGATTAATTCTTTCAAACATTTAACTGGGCACCCTCAGGCCTGTTGTCTTAAATGTTGTACCGGGTGAGAGTCTTCAGCGCTCCCCATTTGTCCGGCCAATTAGTTAATGCCATCTGCGCCAAATCTACAATAAGTCACATCAAAAAAAATGCACTGAATTTCGTTCATCATCTCTACCGTTATCGCGTTTCACAGAGTCCGCTTGCCTTAAACCTGAAGATTAGACAGGCACAGTTTTTCGCAATTGAATTTCGTTCTCAAAGGATTTTGCATGACGAACTGCTCGTGAATCTTAAGTAAAATGTGAAAATACATTTTATAAGCAATTTTCAGAACAACAGAACTCTGCTTATGAGCTACTAGAACCTGAAAATGAGTCGCTTTTGTGGTCTTTATAACTTTTTTAATAACCTTTAACACTATTATTTGGCTACGTTTGTCTACTAACTGACAAAGTTGAGTTATTGAGGCGGAGTACCAACCCCATCAACCCTGGTGTCAGGGTTCCTATTGAACCGCCAAAGGCCCCTGACATGGCTCACGTAACGACTGCTTACTTACATCAGTAAGTAGTAACCGGGACCAACGGCTGAACTTGCTTTCCGAAGCACGGATCATCTTACTTTCTAACAATCTTGTGATCAGCCAGTAATATCCTAACCAAATTAGGAACCACAAAGTTATGATTGTGATATGTCCCCACCGGGAATCGAACCCGGGACCTCCGGATCGTGAGCCCAACGCTCAACCACCACGGAGGTAATATGCCATTAGTGGCTAGGTAATAAGGGTATATTTCGCACACGAATAACATACCTATGTATATCTACGTACTTTATAATGTAGGTACGTATATAGAATTGATGTATTACTCATGTACGGTCACGAGCATTAATATGTATACACTTTGGTACCATGTCGCATTAACTTTTTTGACAAATTGAACTGTAAGTCTCACTAAATGTCTAATATGTTAGTGCGTCAGAGTCCTAAAGTGTATATATTATATTGCTCATGACTGTAGAAGAGTACAATAACCTGTATGACATGCTCATGGTTGCATATCAATCGATATAATAGAATATCAGGTTCATTTTAAATTGATTAGAAACTAATTTAGGCGTGTATCGGACGGTTGCGGATTTAGGTCACCTGTTAGTGCTTCGATAAGCAAACATTGCTAATTTCGTTATCGAATAGGAAATTCTGTATAGGTACTTACATATTGGATTAATATTTTAGGCTATAACGAGGTGTATCTGATATTAAGCTTTGAAATATTCCATAGTTATTATCAGAATTCTACAATCACAGTCGTAATGAGAAGATGTCAAAATAATACTTTTGATGGCGTAACAGTAACTAACGTAGTATAAGTTCACGACTATATTCCTCAGTGGAGTAGTCAGAGGTACAGCCAAATATATGAGCTGAAGTGTCAGTTCTGTTATACTTGTTTACTCTTACATATTTATTTATAGGTAGTGAGGTGTGTTCCGTAGGTTAAGTTTCAATCGTGTTGTAGGTACTTACATACACTAACAGAAATCAGAATCATTTATCAACGTAATTATCATGGATAAACTTGTTGAAGGTCAATTTAACATTTTTGAGTCTAAGCTACGTCATTTCGCAAGGTGTTATGGCTGAGAAGAACAAATGACAAGAAACTGCAACAGCAACACATCTTTTAAGTCAGTGTATGTATACATTACAAGTTATTTAATAACTAGAGGAACACATTTAATACTCGGGATTTTTATCGTTTAGGTAATCATTAATCTTATATTAAGCATATAGCTATTTTTCATAAAGTAAGCTTCACATGAGCTTTAAAATTTTCTGATAAATTCAAAATACTATCTGGTATTTTATTGTAAAAACGTATACATAACCCCAAAAAAGTGAATTAATTCACTTAATCTAGAATTTTGATTAGCAATTTTATTATTTTTCTTGTATTGTACGTATGTCTTTCACATTATTCTAAATACAACATTTATACAAGTATTATACAGAGTGTTAGTGACATCGTAACGAATACTTACGTAACGAGTTAATATTAAGTGCAATTTTCCGCCGTAAAATTCATGTTTTTTTTTTGTTTTGTTTTAAATCATTTTCAGTTATATACTAATACTAATTATACCTACTAATTATATACTTTTGCGACGGAAAATTCCACTTGATACCAACTCAGACTCACGCACTATGGATCGAAAAATGGCTTTCATAGACATAGGGATTTAAAATTTTAAGTGGCGGTTTTTTTGCTGGATATAGCTTCTATTACCTATTACTATATAGGAAAATGATACCCGAGTTGATTCTGTGCAAAAGTGGATGAATTATATTTTTTTTACGAAAAATTTGTATGGAGCTACTATGAAAAATCCGATTATCTCAAAAACGGCAAAAAAAACCGTAATATCCTGACAGATGGTTATCGTACTAATTATTTACGATTTTTTGACATAACTCATATAACGGTTTGAGATGCCGTTTTTTCTTTTAAAAATCGTCAAAATAAAAAATATTTATTTTTTGTTTAGAAACGGTTTCTTTCAAGTAACACAGGTATTTAACAACATTATAAGACATAATGGCATCACGCCTGTATTCCTGATGGAGTAGGCAGGGGTTAAGTATACCCAAGTAAGTATAAAAATGGCTTTCATAGACATAGGGATTTCAAATTTTAAGTGGCGGGTTTTGTTGCTGGATATAGCTTCTATTACCTATTACTATATAGGAAAATGATACCCGAGTTGATTCTGTGCAAAAGCGGATGAAGCGGATGAAGCTTGGGTATACTTAACCTCTGCCTACTCCATCAGGAATACAGGCGTGATGCCATTATGTCTTATAATATTGTTAAATACCTGTGTTACTTGAAAGAAACAGTTTTTAATAAAAAAAAATAATATTTTTTATGTTGACGATTTAAAAAAAAAATGGCATCTCAAACCGTTTTATGAGTTATGTCAAAAAATCATAAATAATTAGTACGATAACTAGCTGTCAGGATATTACGGTTTCTTTTGCCGTTTTCGAGATAATCGGATTTTTCATAGTAGCTCCATACAAATTTTTCGTAAAAAAATTATAAATTCATTCGCTTTTGCACAGAATCAACTCGGGTATCATTTTCCTATATAGTAATAGGTAATAGAAGCTATATCCAGCAACAAAACCCGCCACTTAAAATTTGAAATCCCTATGTCTATGAAAGCCATTTTTATACTTACTTGGGTATACTTAACCCCTGCCTACTCCATCAGGAATACAGGCGTGATGCCATTATGTCTTATAATGTTGTTAAATACCTGTGTTACTTGAAAGAAACCGTTTCTAAACAAAAAATAAATATTTTTTATTTTGACGATTTTTAAAAAAAAACGGCATCTCAAACCGTTATATGAGTTATGTCAAAAAATCGTAAATAATTAGTACGATAACCATCTGTCAGGATATTACGGTTTTTTTTGCCGTTTTCGAGATAATCGGATTTTTCATAGTAGCTCCATACAAATTTTTCATAAAAAAATTATAATTCATCCGCTTTTGCACAGAATCAACTCGGGTATCATTTTCCTATATAGTAATAGGTAATAGAAGCTATATCCAGCAAAAAAACCACCACTTAAAATTTTAAATCCCTATGTCTATGAAAGCCATTTTTCGATCCATAGTGGTCTGAATCGTGCCTCAAAGTTTACGTTACGACGTCACTAACACCCTGTAGGTATATCTACACCATCCTTATAAAACATTTCATCCGAACACAACAACATAATCTTTCACTCACACTCTAATCACTTATTTCAATTCCAATCCTATGCACCGTTTAAACAAGCGGCAATTCACCTACTTGCAACGAATAAAAGCGGTCTAATAAAATGGAATGCACCACAAATCTCTTTGTAATTACTCTGGTTACGGTTGTATAAGTTTTAATTATTCGCTAAATTACACACGTAGTATTTGAGTCGAGTTATCGGTGCCGACTTGTCGTTGTACCCTGCAGGCTGGTTTACGATTGTGCGTTTCCATTGGGCGAATAAATAAGTGTTTAGTAAGTTAGTTAAGGTCTAGACGTCTCGTGGCTCGTTTTCATTGCTTGTTTATGAAATGGTATCAATATCAAAAGCGACTATTAAAATTTGATCATCACTTAACTTCTTAAATTCTTTACTTGAATTTGAACATGTTTTTACAGTGAAACTGATAGGTAGGTATATAAAATAATAATTGCCCCTACCTACTTTTCTGGATAAATGTAATCACTGCTGCTATGGAATTCTATAGTCTCTGCTTACCCCGGTGGGAAATAGGCGTGAGTTTATATATGTATGTATGTTTACTGATTATTGCATCGGGTATACTGTTAACGCAGCGAATGCTGTCTATCAAACTACTTACGTGGATAAACGTAGTAAGGCTAATGGACGCGATTGCCAATAGATACCCGAAACTACTTTTTTTGCAAGTACATAACATAGCAAATTATCTCCCTTGTATCCCCAAAAGAGTATACAGAGGTGTATAGTATAGTATAGTATAGTATAGTATAGTATAGTATAGTATAGTATAGTATAGTATAGTATAGTATAGTATAGTATAGTATATACTATATATACACCGGTATAGTATACAGGGCGTTAGTGACATCGTAACAAATACTGAGGGGGTGATTCAGACTATGATTCCACTTGATATCAACTCAGAATCATGGCCTGAATCATCCCTCAAAGCATTCGTTACCATGTCACTAACACCCTGTATACACCTACTCCTCGCCAGCTATGTCTAAGTCCTATTTAGGTAATAAGGGGCGAGCCAAGCACTTTTTTTTACTTACTGTAGATTTGCCGCAGATGGCATTAACTACTTGGCCGGACAAATGGGGAGCGCTGAAGGCTCTCATCCGGTACAAAATTTAAGACAATAGGCCTGAGGGTGCCCAGTTGGGCGCGAACCTCGGCTCAGGGCGTCGTCTGAGAGAAAGAATATTGAAAGGATTAATCGACCCTAGTGGGTCGATAGCGATAAGCGCTGAATGAGGGAAATCGTCGACCACTCTAGCGGGGTCGCTATCGGGGTTCTGAAGAGAGCCAAGCACAGAAGGTTTGGAATACCCATTGGAAATCAAAGACGTATTGGATGTAATGGAAACGAGCACTCGTCAATTCTATGCAACTGTAACAGTCCGGACGCGTCGAAGATATGTAGTTAATGTTTAAAACCAATGACAGATCCATTTCTCTACATAGTTTGACAAATAATAATACCTGCTACTAAGTAACGGCCTCCGTGGTCCAGTGGTTGAGCGTTAGGCTCTCAATCCGGAGGTCCCGGGTTTGAATTCCGGCGGGGACATATGACAAAAATCACTTTGTGATCCCTAGTTTGGTTAGGACGTTACAGGTTGATCACCTGATTGTCCGAAAGTAAGATGGTCCGTGCTTCGGAGGGCACATAAAGCCTTTGGTCCCGGTTATTCTTATTGATATAAGTGAGTAATCGTTACATGAGCCATATCCCTGGCACCAGGGTTGATGAGGTTGGTAATTTACCTCACAAATTAAAATACAAATTCAAAAATATCTTTATTCAGTAGGTAACATAGTTATACACTTTGAATCGTCAATTTTTACATAACGAACGTCTCATCCGACTAAAACTACTGCAGATTCTCACAATCTGTATAGCCGGGGAAAAGAAGCTGCAAGAAAAACCTCGGCACAGGGCCCTAGACGTTCTTAAAAAAAAGTAATAAATAAAAATAAACAACCAGCACGATACAAGAAGAAGACTAATAAGTAGACCAAAATTGATATTTTTACTATTAAAAATATCCGTTGGTACCGACAAGGACGGTGCATATTTGGTCCAAAAAATCGACGATATTCCCAATAACGATAGTTAGAGGTACCTACAGTATCGCATAATAAACTAAGTACCCGCGTTTCATCGAGGTTTATTCGATAATGAAAGAAAATATTTATTATTAACGGACGCTACGATATAATAACATTAAAAAAGAAAAATAATACCTAAAAAAATATAATTTATTAATGGTAGGTAAATTAAAGGAAAACCGCAACGATTTCAGAAATTTAAATATTGTGTGGCTTGATCACCTGATTGTCCCAAAGTAAAATGATCTGTGCTTCGGAAGGCACGTTAAGCCGCGAGTCCAGGTTACTAGTAGCTGATGTAAGTAAGTAGTCGTTACACGAGTTATATCAGGGGCCTTTGGCGGCTCAAAGATTTGATGAGGTTGGTAATCCACGTCACAACTCACACGAGAGAAAAATATTGAGAAATCCTACCTTCTAGCGTAGGTATTATGTACGATCCCTGCTGACATCAGCAATCACCAGCAAGCCGGCGGGGTGCCGACCACGTGCTCCAGTAGCAACGAGATATCACATTTCGAGTTTGATGATTAGCACTACACCACTTTTGTCTATAATAATCTGTTATTTCTATCACTCGCGTTAGGTTTTCACTACGTATTTGCACAAAAATACATTTTTGTTCCGGGCAGATCGTCTTGCCTCGAAGACCGGCGACACTACTAGGCGACACCACCAGAGGCGCCCCAATCGCCGAATCAAAAACCAATCCTATTTTTTGATTGGACGGACAGTATGAGTGTGACACACTCTACTATTGGTTGAATTTACAATAATAAGACAGAAAACTTAAATCGCCTACTTGAAGGTAAAACGCGAAAATTTTAAATTTGAATAAACAAAGCGGCTACGTAACAGCTCCCGTCATGTTTTGAAAAGAGCGTATTCCAAGTCGTAATCGCAGCTCGGTCACTTCATACAGAATCTGGTTCTTAAACTACTTACGACTAAAGTTCGGGGGTTGAGGTGAATCAAAATTGCTCCGAACTCGTATAATTAAATCAAATTGCTTTAGCAGAAATTATGTAGGCACCTATTGATTTCAAACAGTAGTTGATATACAGACGTTATAAAAGTCGTGACGAGATTTTACGTAATCAAAGTCCATATACCCAGTTATATGACTATGCATGTTTCATGTATTGTCGTTAAATCCGCTGTAAAACTCAGATAACAGTAATTGATAAACATTATCTTGGTTCGAAATCAACAATTTTACATTTGAATTGTTTTTATAGTTCGCTTTATAGTTATGACTTTTTGGTCTCCAATTTTGATGTTCGATAATTGCATTCTACTTGTTGGACAAGATCATTTGGTTTAAAAATAGATCTACTTTCTCAATTTTGTGTTAACACCTGTTATTTTCCATGCAGTCAGAGACGATTTACAGCATGAAAATAGCTATTTTTAAATTGTATAATAATATTATTTGATATAAAATATAATAATAATAAGATGTAGAAACGAAATTAATATAATAATATGTATATAATAATTTTACTTAATTTTGCTTTAAATGATAAATAGCAATAGGCTCGCCCCCTATAACTTGCAAGTTGCATGTAAATGTGGGTGTATATATTATATACAGAGGTGTATAATAAATAAGGGTAAGCAGAGGTTACCCTTTCAGAGATACAGGCGAAATATTACGTTATGTTATATGATAAAATTAGATTAGTATTCTATATTATGCCACAATGCCAACATGATGACTTTATAGTTGATGAAAATAAAAATCAAGTAGGTATGTTTCTACTTGCGCGTGTGATATTTCGCGTCAAAATGATAAAATTACATATTACTGTTAATTACATATTAAGACAGTATAAGTACCTACTTAATATTGCTACTAATTAGATATATGATGTACAAGGGTCATCAAACAAATACAAATATGGGGTTATCGTTATGAAAACAAAATGTGTTTCTAAGAACCAGATAATTTTGTTATACTTCACATTAGAACGTGACCTAGACAATAATAAACATTGATCACAAATAATGAGACAAGTGAAAAATATGTATTTTATTTTTGTTAGTATTCAAGAGTATTCTAGGTTTTCGTTTTTCATTTTAGAACGTTACAAGTATGTCCTGTAATTTATTGCTTTCTTAAGAAAATAAGGAATTCAAGTATTTATAATCTAACTACTATAACTTATTATTCCAAGAGCCTCGCGGGAAATATAATTCCACGTTAACCCACGTCGCCTGCCGTGCGGATTTGGATGAAAATTGGCAAAAGGAAAGATAGAAATGGAAGGATGGGATATCCAGAACTTACATAACTTCAGCGAGAACTTAAGTCTACAATGTTGCGGACGGGAAGTTAATATGCAATAAAGTATTAATCATAAACTTTCATTATAATGATGGGTATCAATGACTCCCTGCTCATTTGTAACAAAGACATTTTCTGAGGACAAGATCACATAATCGTTTGTCAAACGGACGTTTGATGGATGAACAAGAATGAAATGCCAAGTTCACATTCCTAATCTAGACGATCCAGTTAGAATGTCAGACGCCCACGGGACAAAAAGTAGGTAGGATACTCTTCTCTATGTTAGGTAGTAAAGTACGAAGTGATGGATGTATATCAACTGTATGTACTCTTCGTACAATTCCAAGTACAAGGCAGTCATCGCAATTCGAAAAAAAACCAACTCTAATTTCCATGTTCATCAATTTTTAAGTTGGGTATCAGAATTTGAATTCTTCTTCTTCTATCGTGTGACAGGTGCGTGGGTGTCAGGGTTACTATTGAGACGCCAAAGGCCCCTGACATGACTCATGTAACGACTACGTACATACATCAGTAAGTAGTAACCGGGACCAACGGCTTAACGTGCCTTCCGAAGCACGGATCGTCTTACTTTCGGACAATCAGCTGATCAGCCTATAATGTCCTAACCAAACTAGGGATCACAAAGTGATTTTTGTGATATGTCCCCAACGGGATTCGAACCCAGGACCGGGATCGTGAGCCCAACGCTCAACTACTAGACCACGGAGGCCGTTAGAATTTGAATTCAGAATTAAGTAAGTACTTTATTGTTGTTTTGATCTGAACGTACAATAAAACAAAGTACATAGTTTTGAATTACAAACTAACCTTAAGTACAATTCTGTTGAGTAGGGAGTAAAAAAATAAATAAGTAGAACGTGTTCAGCGGCTGTTCCGTAACAGTAAAAGTCTGCTGAGCTGATACCATACACCTAACAACACACGGTTCCTCCTGTCCATCGTCGTAGACTTCAATATCAAATGCAGTTGCAAGTTGTCTTCTTGCGAGTTGTAGTTCTGCTCAAGGGAATTACAGGCATGAGTGCGAGCGTGAGATAATGGTCAGATCATCACGTGCAAGCTATTTCACTTTGTCATTTATGTTGATTGTCAAATATTTTTCTCATCTCAACAGCAAGAGCATGACGGACGAAATGGGAAATCTCGCACAATTTCGTACAGTACTACATAATTTCTTCTCATTTCACGTGATAGGGGCGTTACAAATTGAAAATTTGGAAATAAAAAGTTATGCATAGGTTGGTACACATTACTTCGAATATAAACTATATAAAGTTAGGCCCGTGATTTTATATGGAATGGAACTGTGAAGATAGTTTATATGGAATTAGAATCACTATTACAGAACAGATAATGTAAATTTTTATTTTGTTAATTTGAAGAAAGTGTGGATGGATTGTGTAAAAAAGGGTATGTGTGTGAAAGGTGTGACATGACGACTGAAGGTGTGAGTACCGAAATGAATGGAAGAGGAATACATGTTGTGCCGACCCCACCTAGATTGGGATAGAGGCAGGAGGATGGATGATTTTTAAAAGATCTGGTGACTCTTATTAGTATAATTCAGCATGAAATGTCACTGGATGGCATCCGAATTTTTTAAAAGTAACAAAACAAAAATCGATCGTATCTGTTCTGCAATAGCGATTATAATTTCATAGAAAATTGAAAAATTCTTACATGTTCTAAATACTGAGCAGAATCGTATCGTTTATATACAGACAATGATAGATATTATTGTTGTATTGTATGATAATAAGAAGCCTGCAGCGAGTTTTAAATGCAATATTGCTAACACATTATTTATCGTCGACACGTGTCATTCTACCAGCTGTCTTATCGTCTCAATAACCAGAAACGTTGCGTCAGTTAATCAAAGGCGTATTAGTTCTCATAAGTACGGTTGGTAAGAAAGATTGTTACGTTAGTAAGTATATCATAGTTCTCAAATGAAATGCGCTCATAAAGTTTACGTTACCAAAAGTTTTACTGTTTTAAAAGACGAATATATCCCTTAACTTTCAACGTAAGGATCTTTCTATGTATCCTTATTAAACTAAAATCAAGCTTAAGATAAAATTTTGTCAGGAATTAGAAAAATTTCAACAAAGAAGCTTTCATTAAAGGATCATACGAAAATTCGTAGGATATTAACAAAATTTAAGACAAAAGTTCTTTATATTCAAATCACAGGAGTATGCCAACAAGGACGAAAAGAGACCTTGGGACGTGTATCTTAGCCTTGTCAAAGTATCTTCAGGTAAAAATAGATCAAAGACTGTTTGGCATAATCCCGTGAGTTCCCTTTACGTGACCTCACACGCTTCTGACTTGTCTGTCATATCACGTATCAGGCTTCAGAGGTGTTCATTACTTACGGGCCAACGGATTTCTACTCAAACGTGTGTTTTATAATACGTATCTTCGTCAAGTCTTTAGGAATTACCATAAACTTTTACAAGTAGCAAGAAAGTTTTGCGAGATTGTAGTCATTTTTAATTATTCTGGTGTCTGAACAAATACATTTTGCCCATAGAATTTAAATGAAATGCGTAGAAAGAACACAATATGTATTTAGTAACCCGATACCGACCTAACTGGCGTGGTAGAAGTGTTCCTTTATTGTCATCTGCCTATTCGGTTCTGATTCTTTTAAATATAATCCTCTCTGAAGACGCCCCGAGTCGAGATCGCAACCACAGTTGCACCTTCAAATCTTTTTTTCTAAATTTCATATCGAAAGAGAGATCTCAGCCCGGTCAAGTTGATAATGCCGTCTGAGGCAAACCTACAATAAGTCATGTCATAAAAAAACACATCAATACTCTAGAATTAAAACTAATGATCCTAATGATTTTGAATAACATTTTTCACTTAAGGTACCTTCGTTTTTTAAAAGCATTAGTAGTTATATTTATCCTTGTTTCAAGCATGGTAAAAATAATTCGGTAATAGTATGCTACTGCGGTAAAAAGTTTCTCAAATCGAATTATCTGGCCTTTAGCCCCGTTCGTAATTTAGGTGCTTAATACATCCATTAGTACGGACGTACCTGACACACTCCTAAGACAGTTGGGACGTCGCATAATGTGCGTAGATAGATATGTAGGTCAGTTGAAATAATTGGCATCAATCAGCCTTTGTCCACCCTACCACCAACAATATTGATGCCAATAATCTCGCAGACCGTACAGAGATTAAAATCAAACAAATCAATTCTATTTGTAAAGTTAATGTGAGCGAACCCGTATGACCGAAACAGATAGGGATCGTGGTGTTAATAAAATTTCCCCTTATTGCCATTGTCTCTATGGATAAACCAATCTAACTAATTAAAACCCTCACAGTAGTGTAAAAGTTTGAACCACATATTGAGATAAACTATGCTGTTATTAAGACATTAACTTGTTACAGCTGTGTGACATTATCAGTGAATAACGGTTCTAGCTAAAGGATAGTTTATTCAATTTGTGGTATCTTGAAATTGATAGAAATACGGCCACACCCCTATAAAACTAGTTAGAATTTTTCTCTAAATTAGTTTGTTTGTTTTTTTTTGGAAGAATGCCTTGCTTTTACTAAGTAAGTAATTAAAGTAAGTAAAATGTTTATTTTTCATAAAAGTTGATATTAGAGTGTTCATCACTTCTGTAGTATCTATATTCTTTTTTACGAGAAGAGAATAATCATGCGTAGAAACTCCATATCTTAGCATTCCGCTCTCGAATTTGCATCCCGTGGAAGTTTCATATTAACCTAAATCTGATATTGAGGAGGTATTCAAAAACTAATTAGTCTAAGCTTCCAGGCTTGGTATTCGATCGGACGGTCGCTAATTACTATGCAATCACCAGACTAAATTCTAGCTGTTTGGAAAATTTAACATTTCCGTAATTTAACATTCGGCTCTAGCGTTTAAGGCCGCGCCACCCGAGTAGATAATTACAGGTTATGGATAAAACAAACATTTGACTAAACGGATTTTTAATAGCGTTTCCTTTTTTGTTTGTTTTTTATCGATACATATTAAGTTCAACGGCGGTTGAAACGAATAGGTAGGTATTTAGGGAGAAGTATTGTTTTCTTAAAAATAATTTAATTAAGTTTGAGGATGGATAAAAGCTATTCTTTTATAAAATTATTCACATAGTTAACGAAATTAAAACAAGTTCTGTTAGTAGGGACGGTAGTACTCTGATTCTTTAATATAATAATAATGTTGTCATTAAGAAAATCAGCAAATTGTTATAAGAATCAAATAAGTAAATCGTTTTCATATGAGATGAGATAAACGATGTTAAGTATAGCAATTTTTACCAAATCGCATCCAATAAACCGTAATCAATTAAGTCAGTTAGGGTGGACAAGAAAATTCCAACAAGAGTAAACGTTAATTGGAATTCGATTTGTTCGAATTTGAGGGTAAACGGTGTACATTATGGGATTTCCTCTTTCCAGGCACCCCTGCGTTGTAAGGCTTGAGAAATCAATGGCTTCGACCCTCTGCGAGTGACGAAATCGTCCATGAACTTTGACAAATCTGGTACTACAAATTCATATTATATAAACACATATTTGGAGTTAGGACAAAGATGTAAAACGAATATAGTAGTATGCGTTAGATTTCTGCTGCGAGTGTAAATTTTAGATGGTAGAGTTGGAAGAGGAAGGTCTAAGTGTATACACAACTCTCTCTCTCTCTCTCTCTATTTAAGAGCTGCGTTCTTGCCGGTGGCGTAATCGCCATTCCTCTCTTCTTCCCGCCAAAACCTTCACCTCCCGATACGACACGACCTGCGCCTTCTCTTTTATTTGTTTCATAAATGTTCTCCTAGGTCTACCCCTTCCTCTCTTCCCTTAATTTTTTCCTTCTATAATGTTTGTTATAAATGAATCGTGTCGTATCAGGTGGCCAATCATATTTCCTCTCCGGTTCTCTATAGTCTTCAATATGGTTCTCTTTACACAACACTAAGTGTATAAATTGCAATCAAGTCGAAAAGTGGATACTCTAAATCGGTGAACATGCATGAAGGGTTTGATGAGAATGGAAGAAGCAAAAGTGGTGTGTCGTGTGTGTAGTACAGTCATGAGCATTAATATGTATACACTTTGGTACCATGTCACATTAACTTTTTTGACAAATTGAACTGTAAGTCTCACTAAATGTCAAATATGTTAGTGCGACAGAGTCCTAAAATGGGTACATTATATTGCTCATGACTGTACGTAGTACCACAACGGGAAATAGGCGTGTTATCACCCGCAGTTTCTATGACGTGTTAAAACACCAGTCCTTAGCAATAAATGATGGGCGATATAAATTATGGATATGAGCATTAATAATACACTTTGGTACCACATTACATTAACTTTTTTGACATATTGAACTGTAAGTCTCACTATGAAATAGCTACATATTGATCATGATTGTGGTTACAAGGAAAAAAGGCTGATAACCTGTCAATATAAAGTCAATTAAGGTTAGATATTATCCTAATACACAAACTGGATTTAAACCCACGATGATAAATCCAAAATTTTCTTTTCATCACTGCCGTCTAACCTGAAATCACCATGATACCTAACACAGTTAAGGCAATTCAAACTTAAGAGAGATGCATTTTTATATATCATTAAGACCATTAAACTTATTGGCTTGTAAATAAAAATCACGTCTATAATAAACGCGGACTTAAAGCTAATTCTGTCTTATTTGTATGTTTATCGCACAAAATGTATCATTACCAGTCATAACCATTAGTTTTCATTGCGCAATCACTCCTAAACGATGTCCAAGTGTATAATTTGTTCGTATAAAACAAACATTGTAAGGCCTTTAGCACATTCGGCATCAATGGTCAATATAAGAGCCATTCATATCGAGTAACTTCAGCGGGCTATCTTTCTCTGGATACAAAGTAAATTCTAATAAAACAAAATCCTTTCTTTCATTTCATAATGACTGCGGCTCCGAAGCTCAAAAAGCGAGAATTATTTGACTGCGCTTGAGGTCTTCATAAATAAAATAAACATTCATAAAGTGTTAGTAATGTATATAAAACTTTATATTGCCTCTTGAGCAGACTGCTGTATTATTAATATGAAATGTTTAATTAATTGTTAGTTTGTAATCACTGCATTTATTGTTTCTCACATCCATAAAATCGTTTGATGTTCGATCACATTTCATGCGGCACTCCATTGAATTTGATTGCTGTAATTTATATAATTACACCATACAGAGTTGACTTTCTCGTTGAAAGCCTGTCGATTCTAATGTGACCACTAAAGATTAAAAGAACTATCTAATTTTACTCAGCAATTATTTAACGAGCATCTCAACTTTAATGAGTTAGTATATTTTATTCGGGATTATTATCAGCATAACGAGGCTTTTATAGTCGCATTCATGGGTCTGCTCAGTTTCTACCTGATTGGGTTATTTAACCTTCCTTTTCTTAATTATCGACTACCTTTATACGGTAAATTTACCAACTTTATAGTTTGATGAACACAGTATACTTTAAAGCGTTGTAAAGTTGCTCCTAAGTTTGCGCTTACGTACAACTTTGTTCATTGTTTCCTCGAGGTCAGCCATACGAGACACACCTGTTGAGCTATTTAATATATGAAAAAAAATAATATAGTCGAGCAATTAAATGTTCTGTCCATTCAAGGGTGTAATTAGAAAATATGTTTGTAAATACTTATTATTTTAAGCTTCCTACAAATTAGCAACGGTGTGTGGTCACGACAAATAAAATAATACATATCTTTAGTTCTGTTCACAAGAATCAACTTTCTAAAATTAAACAATAACCCAATTCTTCTGGTGGTCACGGGCCCATAAATTAGGAGTCACTCAAACAGAAAAAGTCCATATGTCACCTCTTAAAAGCTCTTTCAAGAATAAAATAAACAATATTTTGCTACCGTTTCAATATAATTGAAGGTTGCAACAGATGTAGACAAAAGGATCTTAGGTTTTGTAACCCTATTATGTTTTTGTAGCAGAAAACAAATGGTGCAGTAAAAACATGAGCTGAACAATGTGTTTTGGTAACTCTTGTCCGGCTTCCGTGGAACATAATGAGAAGGGACTACTGGTAGTGAATTGACAATTGCTTGGAGCCCCATGAGCTCTTTACTTCACTCGATTACCCACTGAGATTTGCAATTTTGAATTCTCGGAACGTACATACCTTACGTTTCCTCAAGATCTTTACTTTTGTAATGTAGTTTGCTTTGCATTCTTACATCTTGGATGCGGCGGTGTTCAAACTACTTACACAATACGAAGTTTGTTAGAGCGTTGTGACAAATTATGACATAAGGTTTTGGCTTATAAATTAATTGACCACGACCAAAAAGCGATTTCTCGATTGATTTAGCAATCTTTATGTTATTCTATTTTTTTATATTTCACTATTTATGTAATTTCAGGCTTAGTTTCTTGTGCAAATCTCTTACAGTAACAATATTATTTTTAATACCTGACAGATAATCAGAAATCTAAAACCTTTGTATTTGCTTTTACGCAGCAAAAGAATAGCGACGCAAGAAAAACATCAGGTATATCGGATATCTATACGCAATCTATCTTTTGTGGGGACCGAACGCGAATGTATCTGTTACTGTGACAGAAAAACTTTGACAAAATTGCAGCTAAAACGCAATTGAATATTTTCGTTTGTATACAATACAATTGTACTGTTTGAAAAAAATATACGGACAATTGGTTGTAACTTGAATACAGATCATTATCAGGATTTGGATAGAGCTTATCTTTGTCGCAGAGACGCCGATCGCTACTAATGTACTGTTCAGCTGCATAATTTGTTTCTTCTCGATTACCTACTTGATAAATTGTCACAAAGAGTGGTGTAATAACTAATTTTCCAGATGCTTTAACTTGGATAGAGTCGCCTAAATAATAATAAAGAAAACAAAAAGGAAATAAACAACGGCTGTTTTACTTTAAATATAAAGCTAATTCTAGTTCTTATTTTTTTTTTATTTTATATAGTACCTAATATCCAGTTTTTAGTACGAAATGAAAGAATAACATACATTATGAACTTCAAAAAAGTAATAACCAAATCTCGACATTGATTGATAGAGTATCTACAGATGGTTGCACAATAGTGTCATGATTACAAAAATTTTGGTAGCCCATCCTAAGAAAACACATCCAAAATTCAGCTTAAAATTCTTTGATGAATCGACACTTTAATCAAAAGAAATATAATTGTAAACATGTATCATTGTAGGACTTACGAAGGCGTTTTATCAATTATTGAGAACAAGAAAAGTGCACCAGGTGGCAAACTCACGATCGTTCTTTTTGCCTCAAATCAATTATCGACCGACTGTTGAGATAATTATGAATGATACCATGTCCAACCAAAGATATTGAATCTGTGGGTGTGATCGATGAAGCGTGACCGCATGAGCGAAGGAAACTATTAAAAACTCTTGAGGCTACAGAAACAAGTATTGTAACGTAATCGATTTGACGCCGAAAAGGCCAAATGCGAATTCAATGGCGCCTCCCATACGTTTTATAACGGTAGGTGTGGCGACTTTACTCCGCATTGATCGTAACTGTCAAGAGATTTAAATGAAATTCGTATTTTTATTTCTAACGGGCGCTTTGTTGGTCTGCGTGCAAGTTTCACGGTAGGTTAGGGCATTGGCTTGGAAACTCTGCAGCTGTCAACCATATCTCGGACTGCGACAGCCAGCCTTTGTCCTCTAACAGATACGACTTCATATAAATGCAGTTTATGTGAATTCTTCAAAAAAGAATGAGCTCTCGAGAATTAAGTCCCACGAAAAAAAATACTAAGCTATTGTTAACGTTCGTCACAATAAAGCGTTGGTCGTATCGTTGGCACATTAAAAAGTATTCATGCGGTATCTTTTCGTCCACCCTGTTTTTGTGTTGAATTGCAAGATCTTGACACTTCGATATTTGTCATTTTTCTAACTCATATCCCCTGAGGAGTCACCCGATTTTTGGTTTCATTAAATTTTGGAGCTTTTGTCATGAAATTTATTTCTTATTCAAACATGGATCGTGACAGCAACAAACAATTTGTTTAAATTTAAACAAAAACTCGTTCAGTCTGTGCATTCTAAAGCCACAATGAGTTTACTAAAACAACGAAACTCGGAACGGGTCTGCCCATTGGTCACAATTAAAGAAGCGTAAAAACAATTGCGAAAGTGTTAATGAACAGGTACTCGCAGGCTCTTTCATGGTTGGAAGGTTTGGAGCCGATGGTGTTCTTGTGATTGCGGGAAAATGGAATCAATGGTTTCAAATAGTAGCCGTGACGAGCATTGTCTCAATCAAACGTCAATGAGCATTGAGTCCGATGACCGCACTTGCTAAACGATGGGGAACAGTCGCTATGGTTATTGGTATGCGTTCCACGGGTAGATGTTATCGAACCACACGGAAGCGTAGTTGAGTAAACTGTGTGATTTGTTTGGAAATTTTATAGCATTTTCTATAGACGTAGATATAATCAATAATACCCATATATTAGTAACTACATTGCTGAATACAAATAGTAGAGAGCCTTGAGAAATCAAACTATATATTATGTAACTTTATTTCGTAACAGAATCCAATGAAAAATTTCCAAATTCCGGATGGCAATACGTTGCTTTGACTCAATTTCTCTAATCCAATTTTGGATGTTATCCCAAAAACAGTGGAAAATATCTAAGCCGATTCAAAGGGCAGGTTTAATCAAATTCTTTAAAAATAATCAAGCGCTAAGGAATTCTTTGTTTGAAGCTATAAATCTGTCATAGTCCTTGTTAGTGGAGCGCTTTGATTTCTGCACGATCAAAGGAGAGGATACTCTGGGTGACAACTAATTGGTTGAACCACGTCATATCTAAATATGGTGCCCGTTTGCCCTTGTGCAATAAAGTCAACTGTCATCGCTTTAATTGCAAATTCTCGTTGTACTGTTTCTTTATTTATTTAGGATGATAAATTATACTGTATAATTATAAGATTTCAATATTGGTCCTTGTCATTGCTAAAGCAATCTTGACAATGTATGTAAAAAAAATCGTTTCTAATAATAATTCAAGATTGTTCTACAGAAACAGCATCAAAGTTCTATTCTTATAAAGTTACTAACCTACCAGGTAAGTATAAATTTGATTTTAAAATGTACCACACATACAGTGTCTAAAATAAATCCTGCTCTTTCAAGACTAATTTTGCTTTTAAAATGTCCCGTCACGTTTGTGCCAAGTGTAAATTCCAAATGCTGACTCTATGAGAATTAACGAGTGGGATGGAAGTTGGAATACTAGAAACAATCGCGTAAGTATATTTAAAACAAACAGTTTTATTTAGTTTTGAAGCCTCATTTTCTGTGAACTCAAATATTGTAGTGACCTTAGAAGTACCTCCTTATGTATTCAAATGTAGACTGGAGTGTTATTCAATACTTATATTTAAAGATACATAAATATTTTTAAATTAAAAGATGCTGAAATAAATTTCCTCAGCAATAAGCCCAGTTTCTGTACTATTAGCTTTTTTTTTCGTGTTATAGGTAATCCATTGTTATTGAACAATCAAGCACTTTTAAATTTAACTAATCTGAAAGGTATCTTATGAAAAATATTACGTATCCTAAGCAAAATAGTGCCTACAAATGTAGGTAAGTAATATTTTATTTCTACATTCTATATCAACAGTAAAAATAGAAGTTTTTACCATAACTAAGTAATACCACCCCACTTCATAAATAACTAAATTAGCTACAACAAATTACTGTTTAAAAACAAGTTCTCCAAGGAACAGCTACTTACTATAATATTTCACAGCAAAAAAATCCCTACCGCGCGAATTCTTTCCCAAGCCCAACGAACCAAATAGCTGTTACATCACCATTGATGTACCTATGTAACATGTAGTCGAGAAGAGCGACGCCACACGTGCGTTGTGTGTACGATGCGACGTCGGAGTGTTGACGCTTCCTTGTCTTACTTTACAAATCATAAAAACATGCTACCATTGGACAATGTACTGTCAGTGCCCTAACATAAGCAACCAACTTGCACTGATATCCCTAATAAATCTGTAGGTACATTAGTATATTTATGTACATCCATCAATTCGTAGTTTACCATTATAATGTAGCGTAGAACAGATATTCAAGTAGAGTTACTCATATTTACAGATTTGGCTTAACTGTGCTCTAAGTAAGTATGAGTCTGTATACTTATGTTAATGCACTGACTGTACTTGTACTGACAAATTTTACTGATTACTCGTTGCGTCGACGTAACAAAGCAACGGTCGTGAGGCCTCTCTCCTACGTGTAATAGAGTTTAAATATTGTAAAAGAGGTTCGTTAAACAGCAGGCTGGTGACCGCGTAGGTGGGTAAATCTTCACTTGTCCATCTGACTGCGTGCATCAATTCACATGACTGACTAGTTGTGGCCAGTGTCTTTGTAATGGGCTGCGGCGGTGAATTAGTCTTTTTAATCTTAGTCAAATGAGATATTCGCTTTACGTAGGTAACGTCAAAATTTCAATTTTTGGTCTATGAGTATTGCATTCCACTGCCGAAATAATCAATATTTTTGTTTACATTTTATCTCTTTTTTAATATTTAACAGGTTTAAATCTTATAAATATCTCATAAATGTAAAAAAATATTGTATAAATTCGGCAGTGGTATTAAGAAAAAATCCTTCAAAACGACACACTAAATGTAAGTACGATCTCCAGTCACCCGGCCTAACTTACTCAGATATCAATAAAACTAGTCAAATGTTCGAATCCCGGTGGGAATATATTACAAAATTCACTTAGTGATCCCTTGTTTGGTTAGGTAATTACAGGCTGATCACCTGATTGTCAGAAAGTAAGATGATACGCGCTTCGGAAGGCATGTTAAGCCGTTGGTCCCGGTTACTACTTATTAGTGATGTAACGAATGTTGGATTTTTCACATTCGCGAATGCGAATGCGATTGCGAATAATTATCTTCAACATTCGCGAATGCGAATACGAATGCGAATATTTTAAAATGTCAAAAAAGCGCGCTTAAAATGTTTGATAGGTTTGACGTTTCGTATAAGTTTCACTTGTCACGGAATTACCAATAATTTTGAACGAAAAATGATTGTATTGAAAGCAGAAGTATTCAACGATGGGCGACATACAGGAGAAAATATAGCGGCAAAGTTAGAAACTATGTTGTCATCGTGGGTAATTCCCAAAGAAAACGTATTATGTATTGTAAGAGATGGTGGCACTAACATGAAAAAAGGTATTTCTTTATTGAGCATTAAAAACATTGATTGTTCATCGCACCAAATCCAACTCGTTGTTAAAGAAGGGCTTAAGTCACAAGAATCAATCATTGCAGCCATTAACAAATGTAAAAAGAAAGCGACACATTTTCACCACTCTAATGTAGCTCAAGATGAACTTTCGCTAAAACATTCGCTAAGTATTCGCATAAATTTTGCGAATGCGAATGCGAATGCGAATATTCGTTACATCACTACTACTTATTGATATAAGTATGTAGTCGTTACATGAGCCATGTCAGAGGCCTTTGGCGGCTCAGTAATAACCCTGACATCAGGGTTGATGAGGTTAGTATTCCATGTTACAACCAACACGATAAGAAGTCTGAGAACTGATATTAGGCAGCTAAATTACTCAATTGTATAAAAAATATTTATGATTATTTTTGTTAAAGAACGTCTAGGGCCCTGTGCCGAGGTTTTTCTTGCAGCTTCTTTTCCCCGGCTAAACAGGTTGTGAGAAGCTGCAGTAGTTTTAGGCGGATGAGACGTTCGTTATGTAAAAAATGACGATTCAAAGTGTAACTATTTTACCTACTGAATAAAGATATTTTTGAATTTGAATTTTTTGAAGAAGACTAGTCAAATTCCAAATTATACCTATAACATGCCATCACCACGAAGAAATACGTAAATGTACACAGTTTTCATTTTCCCTTCTGATCCCGCTGTCTCCCCTGTCTTCACCCCACACCTGACTCCACACGCGATCCTGCAGGAGGCACCAGGTCAATCCACTTTGTTTTTGCACCGCCAATAAAAACAAATTACCAACGCTTCATTTATCGATCGCAATAACCGCATGCGACTAAGCTAATAAAGGAAGCACGCAATGCAAGGCTACTTGAACAGATACGGACATTGTCTAGTTTGGTTACTCGGTATTCTTCTATAGTGTGGGTTGTGAGTTGGATTACCAACCTCATCAACCCTGGTGTCAGGGTTATTATTGAGCCGAAAAAGGCCCCTGACATGGCTCATGTAACGATTACTCACTTACATTATTAAGTAGTAGGTAACCGGGACTAAAGGCTTAACGTGCCTTCTGAAGCACGGATCATCTTACTTTCGGACAATCAGGTGATCAGCCTGTAATGTGCTGACCAAACTATCCCAAAGTGATTTTTGTGATATGTCCCCACCGGGATTCTAACCCGGAACCTCCGGATCGTGAGCCCAATGCTTAACCACTGGACCACAGAGGCCGTTACTCGGTATTGGTATAGATATTGTTATTTGAAATAATAGTTTTTCTTTGCAAAATTATTTTATATGTACCTAAGTAAATCTAAAATTGTAGACTGTTCTGTGCAGAAAGAATGAACGTAATTAATGTTATCTTTAGCCGAACTTTCAACTCTATTTGTGACCTCATTTATAGTATTTCAGTGTTGAATTAACATGTCGAGGTCCCCAAAGTCAGTGACATAGATGACCGCATTTAAATGTGCATACAAAATATCGATGCGGAACAATGCGAAACTGGCCTCTACTCACCAATGTTTATTTACCAGCCGCGGAAACACAGCAAAATTAATTTTGACCCTTCTGTTTGAGACCCTAAAGCTTCCCGATCCTGAAAAAATATACTTGCAAAAGCAAAATGAATTGGTTTGTTTGTACAATGCTGGACAATAATGCTGACATGTACTTGAATGCAAAGCAGTTTACATGTCATGGTGGTTTAACATGGAAACTTATAGGAAGTGCTGTATGGTAATGTCCTATTCTGCTAACTTTGATCGTAATGAGATGGTAAGTACCGCGCGTAGAATTCCGCACTAAATGCAAAGTTCTAGCATAGTTCTAATAAGAGCGTATGATGAAAAATTCTTGAGATTCTCTATGTCAATAGATTCAAAAAAAGGTATAATACTGTAAATACACGCAACACTACGCACGCAGGTTGTCTGGAAGAGATCGCTCTTAGCGATAAGGCCGCCTTTGCCCACCTTAGAATAAGTTTATCCTGTAAATGTTTTGTGAATTTGTGTGCAATAAAGTGTTTTTATTATTATTATTTATTATTACACTTTTACAGTATCTTTATCAATATAACAATCCAATGTTTATCTAAATTCCAGGGAGTATAGTCAAGTACCGTTTTCCTGCATAAGCAAAAAAGGTTCTTTAACTAAAAGATATAAATAAGCATAATAGAAAACAAGAAAATAAAAAAAAAGTTGCACTTGACGCCGCCGGTACGATAAAATTGAAATTTATTTCTCTCGTTACATGAACATTGAATGAATTAAATGAAAGTTTTCAGTAATTAACACACAGAGATGGTAAAAATAGATACGGACCGTATTTAATTTATGCGGTTTATACGCCACATTGTTATTCGGATACGACCTCTGCTTCCATTAAAGTAGCTATTAGAGAAACAAACAAGGAACTCCCCAGCGATAAAATAATTATCGCTTTTATCCCGCCGAACCTTTGTAGGCCTGAGGATCCCTAAGGCAAACATTATATTAACGAAGAATTTCACAAGAACCGACCCATCACAAAAAAAACTAATCTAAAATCGGACAATTTAATGACGTCAGCTAAAACTGCCAGCGATGCCGCCTCAGGCGAAACATTTTACGTTGTTTATGCGCACAAGGATACCGTGACCGACGCAAAACAAACTACAACCCACAAAATAACTAATGATGATACTGCGCCCTATTTTTTAAAAGAAGAGCACCTTAAAAAGTGTCTTTAGACACCTGTTTTCTCAGCACCTGCCTTACTGACCGACTATTAAAAGACTAAAAAAGTTCTACATAAAGAAATTTGTATCGTACCCATGTTAACAATAGACGCTTTTTTAACTATAAATATGTATGAGAACCTTGTTTGTTATAAAAATAGCTGCACCAGATTCCTCGGTACGAGGAAAGAAAAAACTGCATGTTCCATTTAAGCGAACATATCTATAGACCTATTTGACTTACGGGAATTAATTTTTTACAAGCGATATAAACGTCGGTAAATTAACGAGCTCGATAAAGTACTATGCATTTAAATAGTCAGATTCTCTCTACCACATGTTTGTACACATAAATAATGAAGCAGGGAGATCATTATTCCTTTATAAGTAGCTGAGAGTTAATTAAGGCACATTGAAGCGGTTCGGACCCCGAGGTATCATTTGCTATTGTGATAGGACTATCGGCTCCTTCGGGGGTTCATAGTATTGTTGTTCCATTTAATAGCAAAAATGATAAATGCCCCTGCTAAGAGAGGAATCTCGAAACTAAATTCAAAAACGAGTTTAGATAAGTTTTTTACCATATTCCCGTTTAGATCGAAGCAACAGAAGATAGAGTTGAAACTATAAACAACGTTGCTCAACAAGTTTGGCTTTTAATTACCCCCAGTTAGGAGTTACAGAGTTATGTTCGTGAGTAAAACTTAGTGCAGCAAATATGGAAGAAAGCCACTAATTACGGGTTGAAACAAAACGGAGTTGGACCTTCATAAAACCATTTAGAACCCCCACGATGTTGTGCCCTAAGCCGGCGGATAGGTAACATAAAAAACCCCTACCCATAGTATCACACTGCCGTACTATCGACTCTTAAGGCTCTTTTAAACGTGATTTTATAAAAAGCGCAACCCTTTTAAAGGGAAGTCATGGTTTAAACGTCTTAAGGCGGCCGCCACACTTTCCATAAACTTAAGTAAGCTCTTAGCGTAGATGATACGGCTACCTCCTTGTTTAATCCTCTTTTAAGACACCGCAACACTCTTTTGTTACTCAGCGACGTGAAGTAATCTCCCCCGGACTCTTACAAACAATCGCCGGCAAAGAAATTTGTTTGGATGTAAAACTTTTGTTAAAGACGTAATTTTGCTACAATAACAAAAGAAAGTAGCTCCCGTTCTTAATTTGAATCCTTTAATAATCCTTTTTTCTTCTTGTTCGATAACCGGAAAGTAAACGTATTCTTAAATTTCCAGTGCACATCTTTATCTTTGTTAACTCGTTGATATCTACATATTTGTTGTAAGTCAAATTTACAAAACCGAAAGGAAATGGAAGGGTAGAGTAAAGTCGTAATCAGATATGTCAATCTTAATGAAATTTATTAAAATGCGTTATTGTTCAAGCAGAAATATCCCAGATCTCGCCTTACTTAAAATTACACAATGGGTCGGATCCACGTGTCTTTTTTGTCCAAGCCATGTGTATTTAAGATTCACTGTCCGACAAGGAAAGGGTTGGCTCAGTTTTTTAGACACAAACCTATCGTTTCATCGCTCTCTACCATTCAAATCTATTTAAATCTAGTTTCCTTTTAGTTTCTTATCTTTAACTCATGACATTGGTGATATCCTCAAAACGTGATTCGTTTAATTACAATATGTAAATTTCGATTCATTTGCATAATTATCTGTTTGATTATATTATTAAGAATTCTCATGCTTGTTAAGGTAAAAGGTTTTATGTTTTGCCGACGACGCGATTCGCAAAGATCTTTAGAACATAACACCGCGACGGAGATCGCTTTACAACTTTTTTGGTGTGCAAGCAAAACGTCCGCGATCGTTGTCCGCCTCGAATTATATCAAAGAGCAATCGTTCATTCAAGAGTGTATTGAATAGTCGTTAAGAGGGAATGGGCGTGGGCCACAATGCGGCCGTCGTCGATACTCACCGGGCCCTTGTCGGAGCGTCGACAATTTCAGATCACTCGCATACGAAAATGCATGTATTATAAATCTTTCCGGTGAGGCACGAACAACTGAACCACTCCCACTCGGCCCGCGGACCCGGCTCAAATACGAATATTAAATTCCACCCGTTCGAAAAGTCTTTATTTAAACCGGCGGAACCAACAATTTTAGTTTGTATTTTCATGCGTGTTAAGAACAGTTTTACTTCTTCGTCGAGAGCTCTCCACGGCCAAGAGCTCGGATATTTCGTCTGAATGGGTATTAATAATTTTTATTGCAGGTTCATTGCATTGTGCCTTACAGATGAATTCCTTTAGACTTTCGCGACGTCCATCAATAATATTCGGACACTTGAATAACCGTCCGTATGTTTAACGACTATATTGCCTGGTCTTTAAAATTATCTCCGATCGATTGTGCATTAAAATGTTTTATTTTATATAATTAGTCATTCCGTGAAAGAAGTTATTAACTTTTAAACAGAGACGAATAACCTAATTTGAGGATTTGTATTATATTAATTCAAGTTTGGTCAAAACATGTCATGTTCGGATTTTGAAAAATGAAGTTATGAAATATTATTTGCAGTATTAACCTGTTATTTCTTAATTAGAGTATGAAGCGTTTTGGAATAATGAAACATAAGTTGAGTCATCATCGTGCAATTGTTTTTTAATGCGTAATGGGAACAAAAAATCACAATGACATTTGATAAGCAACAATACGTCTAAAGTGTTATTTCCAGCAAGAATCTTATCAACGATCAACCGGCGAAATGTTCTTATTCGTCGCATCATTCCGAGGAACAGAACGAATACGACTATTGTCAGATAATTTAATAACAGTACTGAGAGGAAGCGGCGCGTCACTAGTGACAAGTCGTATCAAATCGGGCTGACATTCAAGTTCAAACGATATCTGTCCGACCCTCAGGGTTACCAATGTTACAATTGACGTTCACTTTGTTTTCACCTATGCCCGTGTTTGTACTAGCCTTGTGCCCTCAGGTCTGTTTATATTATTCCTTTGAGTCTAACCGCTATTGTGGCCGGTCAGATTCATTCGACACTGAATTTTATATGCTATTGTTGTTTTAGAGTTTTTTAGTTCCACTCATATTGCGAAGAAGTGTCACATAGACTCTATTCAGCCGTTTAAATAGATATCCATATTTTTCAATAATAGACAGTTTTGTGCTTGTATTGAAAGTTCAGTGCTTTTACTTGAAGGTTGCGCGTCCTACACGTCCATTCTGATTGAGATAAGATATACGAGTGGGGTCAGATTTCTTTCTCAAGTTGTTATGGTTTGCTGTTAAACTTATGCATGAACTAAGTAAATAAAAGTTTATCGAAAAATGAAATTTCATTATAAATATAAAAAATATATATTTTACAAGTATGCTACAAAATTGTAAAATGCACGTAACATTTCAATGCAATGGATGTTATAAAGGAAATCAAACAGCTCACATATGGCTCGTTGAAAACAATATCGGTTCGTGACATCGCCATTGGGATGCTCTCTTTACTTGAAAGCTTACGTGCATTAGGTTGAAGTGGCTGTCCTGTTCTCAGTCTCACGAATACCCCTCGATTGTTCTACAACCTTTTAACTATCGGGCTATCGGGCCACGACCCCGCTATGCCATAAAAACTATTGTAGGGTTTGAGATGCGCTCTTGTTTTATAAACAGGATTCTCCTTTACATTGTTTCGTTGATTACATACTTTAATTCATTTTGAGGTCATTAGGAGCTGAGATTTTACAGTTGCAACAGAAATACTTAAAAAAATACTTTTACAACCAAAATACACTTAAACCACTGCACATGTATTTGATATATTGGAAACGAATACAGATTTAAGAAGATAAAACGGGATAACCTGACGGTGCGGTCAGAAAAATGCACAAATTAAATTCCCAAGTTGAAAAATTCGAACATATGGAGGACATTTACCCTACTGGGAACAATTTGATTGCTCCAGAGAGAATGGGAGCTATAACAGCACATTCTTCAAAAACCACTAGCGGTCTAAATAAAAAACCTACAACTGCACAACGCAGAGTCTATTATGGAGATTGCAACGTGCGAGGCAAAAGCCACGATGATTGACAAGTGGGATTCCTCCCACAGTGTTGGTGGCCGGTCGAACAAAACGGATTTTTTTATTTCTTTCTACAACTACAACCCTTCATTTGCGAGACTAAAAAATCTCTTTACTAATTGCTTTATTACCACGAAGTGATGTTTTATAACTAGTCTCGTAGGAGTAATCATTACGTATAAATGCCACGTTTTCCCTACGATTGCAGATTGTGGATTCCTTTACATTTCTTCTGTTCAAGGGTACTATGATTATCAAAGGTTAGTTCTTAGTTAATACTTATTCTGAGCTAATACGACTTACAGAAGCGTAGAGAACGTAATTATCGCTTACAAAGGTTAACGTCAAAGGATATGGTCGATAAACTTTTATAAAATCATGATGTTTCATGAATTCTTTAAATTACACATAGCATTATGTGAAATCGTGAATTAGCTAACGGCTCGAAACTAAAAGTACCAACCAAAGTATGAAACGTGACCTTTATTTATTTGCTTTTGGTACACAAAACTAAAATAGGTAAATACACAAGAGCCATTGAATATTCATATGCAAAAGTGGTACGCCCTAGAAAAAAGTTAAACTATTATTTTGGTCGTCGTAACGGGATTTGAACTCAAACGTTAGATAATGCCATCGTTATCATTACTGTAAGAGCACTTTTTATGACGACCATTTTCATTCGATTACGTTCCGTTAGCGAATCGATTCGTGTAATGTGCGTAGTAAGGGTCGCTTTTGGATTGGCCATTGGAAGTCTTTTGTGATTTGACATTGGAAATAGATAAACAAAATCCGCCTGTGATTGTAAGGACCATGGATAACAATATGTGGGTCATCCACAATGTGCACATGACTCACGAATGGTGATTCATTTTGATAGATGTTTTGATAACGATGAAGGTAGAATTTATAATTACTAGATTGATGTCGCTTATATTATATGTATATAGAGTTCGAAAACTTATATAAAATGCCTTTTATACACAAGCGGTAGTGGAAGACTAAGTACCGTAAAAATGACTTAATTAGCAACTAAATAAAAACTACCAACAATTTGTCGGTCATCAAAATCTCTTTAGCAGTTAAAAAAGAGGAATACATGTCATGATGAGGAGCATTCAAAAGGAACCTTACGCAATAGACACAAAATAGACGTTCTTGGTTCCCTCGTGGCTACGAAAATTATATGTTAGGTTCCCAAATATTTGAGGGGGCTTGTATGATTTCGTGTTGTGAAAGACTTTGTGGGCTTTAACGAACACGGGTGCTCGTGCGCGCATGACTGGGAAGTACTTATCAAGTATTAAATACCATAATTTAAAGGTTTGATGCACGCACGATTTTATTAGTAAAAAATCTAAAATAGGATACCTAATCTGCAAAAATCATCAAAATGATGACGGAGTTATTATTTTATGAAAAAATAGGATACATAATAGTATAATTGCGAAGTTAGATACAGCTTTTAGCAACTAGTAAGTATCTACTTTGCGTCTAGTTGCAGAGAATAACAGCTACTAACCGCATTCTACTTGATATGTGCTATTCACTTCTCCCCTCATCATCAACAGAAACATTTAATATTATTATTAGAGGGCTCACTTTATTATTTACTAAAGGTACATTTACACCATATTTTAGCCAAATAAATCAAGAATACATTGATGTTTCCAGAGTAAATAGGTCAACTTATAATGACCAAAAGTTCTACGATAAACGCTGCATTGTTTTACCCTTATTATTAAACGTCAATTTGCGTCATTGTTTTACAATGTTTGCATCATGCAAAGTTTAATATTTCAACGGTTCATGCAATGAGTTCATTACGGGTATGAACGAATTTAGCCCGTGGGTCTGGTCCAATGCTAACCAATGGACTAGTAATTTTAAAACCATTCTCCGTTACAGTTAAAGGCACAAATTTTTATGTTAATTTTACGACGCGAAATGATCTCAAATGTAAACAGTAATTGAGAGCCATTTACAAGGTTTTGTACATGTAATTGGACCAATAACAAATGTGATGTGGTCGTTGATGTCGGTGAAAACGATATTCAATTAGTACCTTGGACATCAAATTGAAATGCAATAACTCTTTCCAATTCAAGTTTCGATTGATAATTTTATATACAAGTGTAGAAAAAACTTTGCTGTTCAGTTCAAACTTAATTTTGGCATAGAATATAATAATAATACTACAAATTTATAGAACGGCAACTCCCCGCCTCGCACCAATTGGTATCGGGCGCCAACCTCAACCCTCTGGGTCTTACTTTAGTCTTAAATAGTCGAAAGCCGCTAAGGAGTAAGGTAGAGGGCACGCGGGCGGGGTCTCGCTCGCACTTACACGTTAGATGGCACACGTTAAGAATAAGATTTTTGAATGGAGTGTCCGATGTGTGCTTTTGGTTAGGATACGACAAGACAAAAATAGAATCAAAAAGTTACCTACGTTTGATATTAAAACATTTGACGCTCTGGAAAATTTCTATAAAGTTCGTGACGGTTCATCGTGCTGATATTAAAAGCGTGTCAACATAACCATGGGGCGTCACAAAAGTAGTGACATTCATCGCAATGCCATTTCATAGGAAAGTTGACCCACAAAGACAAAACATTGATTTTATAATGCGTCCGTTAGTTAACACGACTTGCATTTTAAGACATCATAAAAGTAAAAGTTTAGTTAGTATTGAAGATGTGATAGTTAAGATAACGCCTGTATGATGCCATATGAGCCACCTGCGTCCATTCAGTTTTAAAAAGCCGGCAGTCGATTGTGAACCGTAGTTTCGTTAAGTTTAAAGTTGGGTTGGGAAGGACTTGCGTTGGTAAAGAGAATATTTGATGTGGTAATAGTATGCCGACGCTACATTCTGGGCTGCTGTCGTTACACCGTCTGTGATGCGACTACTAAATATCAATATTTTATAAGAAGGGTGCAAGTTATTTCTGATTCCTATCGTCTGTATTAACACCTTGTTTGTTTATATAGACTAAAATCGAAAGGTTTTTTATTAATGAAAACTTTTTGATCTCAACAGCATCTGCTCGGCGGATGTTGGGCCAATTGTAATGTTAATGATTAATGGGTTTCTGAAGTTATTTTATTAATGAAGTTTTCGAAAGATTCCTGATAAAGATGCTTTGAAATGATACACATAAATTATTAATGATGATTTTTTAGCCAGGTGTATAGGATAATAATAGAAAAGAGACATCGGGTCGGCTAATATCGTAGTCGAAAACTAGTTGGCAAAACGGTATCTTATTTTTCGGCCAATGAGGAGATTTCAGCTTGCAACGTCCAGACCCAACCGAGGAAATGTCCTCTCGTATCTTCACCGGGAATCGAACCCACGATCTCCGGATCGTGAGCCCTACACTCAACTACTGGACTACGGAGGTCGTTTGGCCGTTCAAAATATTAAAACTTTTACATAATATTATGTTCTGAAACAGCAATACAATCGCCCCTTACTAATGTGATGTAGGTAAATGTGAGTATATTTTTACTCTGTATTTTAAAGCGAGGCACGTTCTACAATGATTAAAAAAAGAACTTACACCCATACCCGTAGGCGAGCTAGTATAGAGGGAATGTAGAAAAAAAGAAAACATACTAGAGCTGCATGTAAGGAATGAGTTCCCGTTGAATCACTCTAGTAGAACCGCAAGAACTTTATTTGACAGGTACAATACTAGGTACGGTCATGAGTACTAATATTTATACACTTTAAAACCATGTCACATTAACTATTTTTATAAATTAAAGCGTAAGTCTCATTAAATGACAAAAATGATAGTGCGACAGGGTTCTAAAGTGGGTACATTAGATATATTAACAAATAACTTTCCAACTTTGGAAACTTGATAAGCACAATGACCAATATTTCGTATTGCTACATTACGTCATAACATACGCAACGTCAAAACGTACCAGTGCTTATTCAAAACATACATTTTGTATAGTTTGTCAGTCTGACGAGCATAGTGCTAAGCAATTTGACCTGAAATATAAACATCCTGAGTAATATTCGTGCCATCAATAGACATGATCGAGCTTCGATCTGATACGCTGCGCCCGCGACCCCTTTTGTACACAAAACGGAGGTCAGAGCAAGTCATGAAATAAGAATTAAGTGAATACTCTTCAAACAATACGTTAGAATCTTGGCTGAGAAACTTGCGATGTACCGTGTGAACTTAAGAATCATAATATCTAAAACTACAAGTGTACAAATAAAACAAACAAAAAGTCTATCAAATGCTGATTCAGCTTAAGTGTTTAGTTACCATTATGACCCGCGTAAAAAACCATGACTTTTGACAAAGTAGGTCCGGGCGAATCGAATAAAAACTGACATAACAAACTGCTCCTAATTTGATCCCGGCTTTTTGTTGATCAGAATCTAATGCTTACCATGAAACTGTATGACGCATTACGCCCGAGCCATCTTCATCTGTCATTTTGGAATTATTAAAAATAAAAATGAGCCGGCGTCCACAACAAGGAAAAAACCGCCGGGCACCCGCCAGGATGATAGCTGCTTTATCCCTTTTTTGACACAAACTTTAGATCGGATCTAACCCACCAAAGGGCATCGTTTTTTAACCGAAATACTTATGTCGTAAAAATTGAAAAGCGGACACTTTTTGTTGATGCTATTAACTAATAAAATATTTCTGTTATTAAGGACAATTTATCGCTCTATGTCCATTAAAAGGATATTTTATAGTGTAGGTTTTGTGCCGGTCGGTTAAGCTGACTCGAAATGTAATGAGTCCGGGGAATGAATATATTAAGGTGAAATGACACGTTTTTTGTAACACTATTTATCATATTTAGGGCACTTTATCATGATAATCCATTTTAGATATTCAGTTATTTTTCGAAGTAATTGCGTTATAATTATGTATTATTGCATTATTTTATTATTTGTCAAATACGGATAGAAAAATATACAGATAATAAACGCAAGAAAATCGTGAAGGAAATAAGAAAGCTTAAAATCGTTAGTAGTTTTGAAGTATAGACCGTTGAGTACGCTATCGTTTAATTTCTCAGATGATTAAGTTTCAAAGAATGCAACTTATTATTTTTTGTGCTTATTAACTGTGTGAATTGAAAGATTATGTTGCTCAAAATGATTAGTCTCCGTCCTGTAGCACGCGAAAGCATTCAACATCTAAGTATGTATATCTTTAGTAAAAACAATAAAGAACATTCTCACTTCGCGTTTCGAATTCGCAACAGCCATAAAGCGGGTCGGCTTCTTTTAGCACCTCACCTTACAGTATATTGAAACCTTAGTAAAAATACTCCATTATATCAAAACTAAGCCTTTTTATTCTGTCGTGCTGGCTGTTTTTAAATCTGTCAAAGGAATTGTACTTACTTGTGTTAAATACTTTTTTGTCTTAAGTTTCAGACTTTGCAGTCTGTTCTTTTAAAACAGTATGGATTACTCAAAGTTGTAGCTATAAATAATTCAGAAACTGCTTTGCAAAAATCTTTAATATTTATATATTCTATAGTGTCGTTCGTTGGGAGGTGGATTACCAACCCCATCAACCCTAGTGTCAGGGTTACTATTGAGCCAAAGGCCCCTGACATGGCTCATGTAACGAGTACTTACTTACATAAGTAAGTAGTAACCAGGACCAACAGCTTAACCGTCGTAACCCGGTATATCCGTTAACTTGCTTAAATTAAAAATAAATTGAATTCAGACAAATAAAAGTAAACCAAAAAAGGAAACTCTATATAGCAAAAAGCTTCGGAAAGCCGCAGCAAGACTACAATTTCACGTACTTATCTTCTTTTTAGTTATGATGCACACTACTAGTTTATATTTTATATCTTTTCTTTATCTTGATTTATGTACCAAAATTTGTGTGTCACTAGGATGTGTTATTTGATTATTTCGAAGAAAGTCGGTACACAGTACGCAACCCCGCTGTTACAGTTTCGTTTCGTTTGCTCCAGCTCTTAAAAGTTCCTTGCGTTTCTGCAAGAGGGCGCTCATCGGAATTTTAAAATTCGAGATTATTTTGTAATAACTTTACTGTTTCTGATAACTGATAGAGTACTTTTATAAATATGTACCTAATATTATGATTGTGATGTTCGTTAGGAGCGTTTATAGATAGGTAAACTATTAAAAAGATGCCGTAAAACTATTTCAACAAAAAACGTATTACTGACATTGCAACTTTAGTACCAAGAGCTTGTTAGTTACTATTTAAACATAAAACCAAATAATGACAGTACATACAGTGATATAGTCGTACAGGGCCTATTAACATTTTTTTCATTGACAAGTTGACACCAAATACTGCTAAATGTTGCTCTATCAATAATGACAATATTGTAATTTGACAATCTTTGATAATTATAATTTTAATTGACATAGAGTTTAGAACCGAAAATTGCTTTTTGTTAGAGAATACTTCCATTTAGTTTCTGTTTTCGCCAATACTGTTTAATATAGATATAATTTTATTTTGCTTGTTCACTTTAAGGATTTTTTAACATTTTTGTACGTGTTCTTTAATTATCGTAGTCATTCATCTCAGTCAGTCTTCATAAGCCCGGATGAGGATAAACTTTTTTGATACTTATACTACATATTTTTGCTTTTAGAGTTTCTTGGATTATTTTCGTAACAGAATCTGTAAGTATCTTTTTTTTCATAATTAACATTATTTTTAATAAGTATTCTAGAATTATTTTGATAAAATCTGTAAGCAAATCTCACAAAGCAATTATTAACAATAAGTACTCCAACGAAAAATCGAACTTAGTACCTTCAAGATTTAGAGTGATCTAGAGTCTAACGCAACCAGTCAGTCATTCATCGAAATAGTATAAAACAAATAACGCCTCATTAATCATATAATATACACATATAGGTACCTATCAATTTAGCTTCCAAAATCCTCTAAAGAGAATAACAAAAGAGAATTCCATAATCATTCAACATGCAAGAAACGACCAAGACATCGAGCTACAGCAGCGAACATCGAGGGTAGTGTGACTCAGCAAAATTATAGTATTGCTTTTTTTTAAGTACCATTGATTCAAGGGAACGCTAATGGCACCCTGTTTTGTTTGAAACGATGACGAACACTTACTTAATACTCGAAAAAATTAAAAGTTGGAGAAGAATATTCACATATTACAATCACTGTCATAGAGTAGGTAATAATTTGAATTATTGTGAAAAATTGAGTGCAATGAGTAAAGTATAAATATGTATGTACCTAATGGTAAATAGCATATTCAGAATAACATAAAGGCGCACGATCCGGAGGTCTCAAATCCCAGTAGGGACATATAACAAAATATAATAATACTTATTATTTAAAAATCAGTTAAAAGTCATGTCACGGGCCTACGGCCTACCAGGGTTGATGGGGTTGGTAATCCACCTCACATCCCACACGATAGAAGATATAAAAGTAAGAAACATGAAAGTTAAATCCAACCCAAATAATTAAATGAAACCCAAATCTTCATCCAAACTTAACAGGCACGTACAGTCAATCATTAAGTTGCCCTCAACGCGTTTGGAGCTCTATGAATATAACAAGCAGACTTTAGAGGTTCATTGTATGCACTTTGGAGGTCATTCCATTATATTGAGTGAAACATTCAATAGTCAAATTGTTCAGCACGTGTGCTTTCAATGAAACTAACTTTACTGTCCTACAAATGTTCCTTTTGAAATACTACATATTCAATTTGCTGAGTAGAATGGCGTAGGTACCCACCTACATTTAATATTGGATTTATTCAATCATAAGAAACGTGGACTAACTTCACAAAATAAATTCACTTATAAGTACTTTCAAGGCAAAATGCTAGAGTAGATTGGCTCCTGACTTATTTCTTTACAAATTGGTGAAGGAAAGCATAAGCATTGAATAAGGAATAAAACTTAGTATAGAACGGCAACTCTCCGCTCCCCAGCGTCTGAGCTAGGTTTACCTCACCCCCCTCGGACATACTTTAGTCTTCAATCGTATGGCGTCAGACGTAACACACACAGATGCGCGTGTACGATAATGTCAGTGTGTGGTGTCTGTGTAAAACGAGGTTGTTTGTATGAAGTGTCCGGGGTGTGGCCTAAGTCTGTCCGTTCGTCAGTCTGTCCATCCGTATGTCACAGGCACTTTTTTATCTTGATTTATTTCATTTGTTTGGGACGTTATTCATCATGGGCCCTAAAAGTCCAGTCCGTAGTTATGCTACTACAGCTCAAAAACGGAGAGAGGTTCATTTGATATACAGACCTAATAGTGAATACTAATTAATAAGTATTTAGCGAATACACATTGGATCCAAGAGTAGTAGTAGATGACATTGTTCAATAGAGCGAGACTTTCATTCTCTTGGAATAAGCTCACGAGTATATTCCCAATTGGGCTAGTCAGAGATACAGTCATGAGCAATATCATGTACCTACTTCAGAACCCTGTCGCACTATCATATTTCGACATTTAATGAGACTTACGGTTCAATTTGTTGAAAAAGTTAATGTGACATGGTACTAAAGTGTATACATATTAATGCTCGTGAGCGTAAATCGTATGATGAACTAAGTATCCACGCCTCACCGAGCTTTCTGTGAGACCATTGGGAAAGGTGAACCGTATCGACGTCTATAGTAACTAATCTCGATATGTATCATGATTGGAATGAAGAGCAGTGATAAAGGAACGTAAATAAAAGATAATGTTGTTACACCAATAAGGAAAACAAACAGATCAGCCTGTCTGTAAGATACATTATAATTTCTCTAGCATTATCCCGTTTTTCACAGGGTCCTCTTACCTAAACTGAAGATTTGACAGTTTCGGTTTTTTACAGAAGCGACTGCCTGTCTGATATTCCAACCCGCGATAGGAAACCTGAAAACCTGGAACACTTCTCTTGCTTCCTCCACATTAAAGGTTAGGTCCTACGAAAAGGTTAAGTACGATCTAATCGGCGTGCGTGTATGAAACGTTTAATGAATGTGGAGGAAGCAAGAGAACTGTGTCAGGTTCGAAGCAAATGGAATTCCATAGTCTCTGTTTACTCCGATGGGAAATAGGCATTAGCTTAGATAAAAAGGTAAACTTAAAGTTTTATCAGAAATGTATCTAAATCTCATGCTATTTTACTACGGCATAGTATGTGTATGTAAAGTTTTAACGAGTTAACAGAATGATGTCGGTGTATTGCGTCGCAAGTAACATTTGTAACAGTTTGTTCTAGTTGCTACTTTGTATTAGATAAACTAGAGCATTATGTAAACTATATTAAAAGTGGCAACCTAGTTGGGAGATCTCAGTAATAGTTTCTGGATTTGATATCTGTTAATATCACGATACTGATGAGAGAACATGGAGTTTAAAGAAGGTAAAGTTAAGCAGTTATACTTTAGCGATGTACCTAGCACTATTTCTTGTTAAAGGAAAAGATCATAATAAATATGATTTATGTTTTAATTCGATGAGCTCGCAGCGGTTAACGCGCTCGGTCTGTGATTGTTGAAGTTAAGCAACTTTCGCAACGGCCGGTCATAGGATGGGTGACCACAAAAAAAAAGTTTTCATCTCGAACTCCTCCGTGCTTCGGAAGGCACGTTACCCGTTGGTCCCGGCTGCATTAGCAGACGTTAATAACCACCAATCCGCACTGGGCCCGCGTGGTGGTTTAAGGCCCGGTCTCCCTATCCATCCATAGGGAAGGCCCGTGCCCCAGCAGTGAGGACGTAAATGGGCTGGTGATGATGATGATATGTCGATATCAAGTGGAATTTTCTATACTTTTACGAATGATAAATGATTGGCTCCGATCAGTGACGACCTAGTCTAGTGTTAAGAGCAGCTGCTGCGAATTCGATTCCCGGTTGGGACATATCACAAAAAATCAAAAAGTAAGAACATTACGCAATGATAAGCTACTTGACAATTTAGTCAAATGAGATACTTTTAACGAAACGTCAAATCAAAAGTGTTCTACGGAGTATGTATGGAAATACTGTTCTGTGACGTTATCAATAAAAGCGACAAAAGTCGTTCTCATTTCTACTGAATTCATAAATAAAATTCAAAAAATATCGAAATTTAAAATGAGATTGATTTTTGATGTAATTGGCTTCTATTTCTACATTAGCATTTTATATTATATCTTTGACCCAATTCGTTACACGTCTACTATTCGTTACATGTGGATAAGTACGTTGAACAGTGAAATGATTTAAGTTTCTAAATCAAAGGGGATACCTAGATCTAAACTAAACATAGAATTCGCCGCAATGGATGTTCTAGACTAGAACAACATACGTTAGCTATGTAAATATTTTCACATTATTTGGATATGTGTAGGTTGTGTTAGGTTATGTTTTCAAAGGAGTTACAGTTAAGGGTCTGTTTCATCGCTTGCTGATAAGTGTTTGTTAGCCTATCCAAAACTTATCTTGCAGATAGTATTGCTATCTGACATTTGTACAAGAGAGCCTATTAGTTACTTATCCGGCAGATAAGCTATAACACATTTTAATGACAGCTAAAGGAAAGAGATCTGTAGGCTTCATATAAAAAACCAGTTAATAGATGCAGGAACCTAAAAGGAGAAAGTGAAAGATATAATCAACACAAAAACCTAAACCATTGGAACAAGAAAGTTGATTTTGGATTGTTATTTTTACAACTAAGTGTTTTTGGACATGCAAACCCATCAACCCTTAAGAGGTGTGAAAGATATTCCAAGCCGAAATAGTCGCGAGAAATAGCTAGTTAATAGGTACAGATCTTTGTGAAAATAATAATAAATCTAGGCCAGGCAATGATTTATGTAACGGTGTACCGTCGTCGTGTACCACAACAATGATTGAGTTCTATTGGAATTAATCACATTCAATACGTTACGTGAACACTTGTTGCTACCAACTATATGTTTTTTATTCTGATACTGAAATACTCTGCAGTTGTTTTTATGGTTGCTGCATAAAGCTTGATACTATTCATAATCTTGTACAGATAAACACGAAAGCTTAAAAGATCAGCTAAGTTATTTCTCATGCAGGATTTATTGTAGGTACTCATTCGAGTCAACATGGTACCTCTCAGGAATGCAAAAATCTTCTCGCTTCTCAGCGCAGGTTTTGTGTGCGTGTACCTATTATGTCTCCAGCGGGAGTATCAAGTTATCTTACTACAAAATTAATACTTAGCTGAACCTTATCTCATATTTAAGTCTAACATAGTGTTTTATCCTCTTCCATAATGGTATCGTTGTCTAAGATATATCCAAAACTTTTAATGTGGCCGTAAACCTCTAATTTTATTGCAAAATATATCGACAGGAGAAGATAAAAACTTTCCACGTTACTTTGTTTTGTGTTTGGAACTTACAATGTGCTGTATAATCTTTGACAATGGTGATAAAAATTGAAAATGTGTAGGCTATAATCTGCTGTTCTTAGGTAAGTAACTATTATTAAAGAGGTAAGTTTATCATGTTTTACTTCTCCGCTAATATTGGGGCACTTATAGAAATAGAATATAATGCTTCAGCTAACCCAACTTGATGGATTACGGACTGGTAACCAGTCTCCGTTATGGTTGATCATACTATTCGTCTTAGGACTTAAAAATGCTTCTTCATTATTTTTTCTTCTTTTTGCTTGTTTCTGGCCTGTTACGTCATGTGTGCTCAGAAACGTATATTAATTAATTCTTATGTATTAGTAATAATACAAACACATAACTTATACTTACTAATTATTTATTAGTAAAAAATGTAATCAGTGACAATTTCGTTTTCTTTAACGTTATTATACTATTCGCTTTCAATTTCAAGTTCCAATTTCAATATTTCCGCCTTAGTACTATAAAATTTTGTGCTAACAAGATCTCAGTATACGTAACATCTTCACCTAAATTTACGCTCACAAATCCACGTATATTCCAAAATGATGTAATGCAGCGAAATCTCTCAGATAACAGTATCCGTTCTACTTTACTTAACAAGGATGTTTGGAGTTTGGACTAGTACAAACAAACTTGGGAATCTCGGAATGCACAAATAGTTTTATTTCCCGAACTTCATCCGAGATAAAAGTCAGTCATGCTCAGTGAAGCTGTGGATAATGAAATCGACTAGTTCCCACTCAGTTTTTTGTATGTCGTGATAGTATTTTTCGATGTGATTTATCCGGGCTCAGATTCCCATAACCCAATTTATTTCCCTTTATTGAGGCGTTCTATTGGCCTTTCACGGGAATAATAACGGGAGAAGAAAACAGGAATTATGTTGTTTTTCCGTCGGACAGGACTGTCGACAGGCTTATCTTATTAATGTTTAATGCCGTTTCGTATTAAGAAGATTTGAAATATACGTCACCTTATTTGTAATAGGTTTGTGATAGGTTGTTCATTTAGATAAATATTCGTTGTATGTTGGATCATTCAAACATTAACATGTTGAATTATAGTACTTAGTGCATAACTTTGTTTATGAGTCCCCCATTTGTCCGGCCTCCCCATTTGTCCGGCCAAGTAGTTAATGCCATCTGCGGCAAATCTACAATAAGTCACGTAAGAAAAAATAAATGTTTATGAGTCAAACTTGGATTAGTGGTTCACAAATACCTATGGCTAACTCTGTCTGCCCGATAGATCACGAACTAGAATCTATGGTAGGTATGTACATAGGTATTTTTAAAGTAAGTATAAATTAGTTATGTAGGTATATAAAAATTACTTACTAACTCTTCAAAGAGGGCGTGAAATTTTATATGGGACTTTCAAGGTAGAAAAATTTAAATTAAAAAATTTACGAGAGCGATGCCGCGGGCAAGAGCTAGTACATTATATAAACTCACGCCTATTTCCCACCGAAAGCACAGACTATGTAATTCGATCTTTCGATCCAGCTATGTTGGATAAATCGTATTATATTAATAATAAAGTGACAGAAGTAAAGATCGAGATGTACAATCATGAGCAAAACCATGTACCTGTACGTGTTTAGAACCCTGTCGCACTATCATACTTGACATTTAATGAAACTTACGGTTTAATATGTCAAAAAAAATTATGTGACATGGTTTCAAAGTGCATACATATTAGAACTCGTGACCGTAGGTAAGTAGCGCTCGTTTCTCATCAAGAAAAATAATATTAAAACATTTACGTACTTACATAACCATTTTAATATAAATACGAGTTATATTTACTTATCTACTAAAGTCACGAGAAACAAATAGGCGGCTTGTATAGGTTTATTATATGTAGATTACATCTGACTCAATTAATGTCAATTCCAAGGAACTCTTATCAATTCCACGCAAAACATGAGACAACGTCGTTGAAATCAAAGAGGTCTGTGTATTTAGTTTTTATGCAACAACTACACCTTTGTACACTTTTATGACTAAAAAATAATTCGATAAAAAAACAAAAGAGTGCTTTATTCCTAATGTTTTATAATAAATGCCAGTGACAAGTGCAAGTGTAATTATGATTATGATAGGTATAGATAAAATTATGATTGAAATAAAAATGTTCCTTGACCGAGTTATTGCGGTGTAGGTTGCGAAAATGGAGGTCGCTATTTCAAATCCCGTTGAGACAACTCTCTAAAATTGACATAATCTTAAACGAGTATTACCTAATTAACACTGGCATTAGGTATAATATATGTAAATATTTAAAGCAAATATTGATTATGGTGCTGATTCCTGTACACACCATCTAATTTTATTTTAAGTTATACCTGTCATTTTCTTATCCGCTGAAAAAAAAGGGACGTGTAATCGACAGACGTAAAATTTATGGGGCACACGTCAATTTTAAGCAAAAATCTAAAACAACCGTCTAAAAATTTTACATCGGCCAATAACCCGACAGAGTTAAGTAGACAGCACGTCTAACGGATTGCATACCAGCGAGACCTATTTAATTCGCCCGGGTTATTCATTCGTTTTAAAATTAAATTGTTGACAATCATCCGTCCCTTTATTTTAGGCGGATAAGAAAATGACGGGTATAACTTAAAATAAAATTAGGAGGTGTCTGCAGGAATCGGGGCCTATATCAAACTATAATAAACAAATGAAAAGTAAAATTAATTTAGTTCCAATAATGCTAATGCCTATACCTCCACCAACCCGCATTGGAGTAGCGTGGTGGAATATGCTCCATACCACCTCCGGTTGAGGGGAGGCCTGGGCCCAGCAGTAGGATTTATTTAGGCTATTTGTGTAATGCTAATGCAGAATGAAACAGCGTAGGCGTTATAATTTCAAACTCCGAGCGTGAGTAATATGTCAAATTATAATAAACAAACAAAAGCTCCAAAACTAGGCCTCGTTCGCAAACATCTCCTTATTTGTCTTACAATAATTTAGTTAGCTTCAAGTTCGCCTGTGTTCCCATGCTCCCATTACCCGACCTAACAACAGAGCGATGCATCGGAATTGGCCAGAAAATCACGATAAGTATCTCTGGGTTGTCACGAACCAATTTCGACCGGAACGCTCCCGGTCGAGATTTGAGTGAGAGGACGCGACCTTTGAACCAGCTCGAAGTGTGAACCGCCATGTCTGGCCAGCGGGTGGCGTGAGTTGACCAACCGCTGAACAAATTTTTGTAAATCAAAACAGAAACTCGGTACATCTCTTGGATAACAGACGTCGATCAAACGCCACGAGCGAACACAAATCTATCTGATTTGATTTGACCCTGAGAACTCGGATTAGTCACTGCTTTTGTTATATGATGTTTGGATAAAGCGAGAAAAAATGTGAGCTTTTGAATATTGTTAGTCGAAATCGTCTTGATTGATTGATTGATATTTTTTCTTACTTCCAAATAAATCACAAGCTGTGAAACAAAATGGGAAACATGTTTTCAAATTATTCATATATGAATCCCGAAACGATCATTAAATAAATCATAAACCTAATTCAAGACAACATTGAAACTGCTAAATTGGCTCGAACTTGAACGGGTTCAAATTGGGTTTGCAAATGATCTCGTAAAAGATAAGGCAAGGAATCCACGTAACAGAGGTAATAAAGGAATTTCAGTTCGATATCTGGTCAATTTCTTATCTTTCTTGGGGACACATTGCGGATGATCGAGGTAGCCAATGGTGCGTTTAACCGTGAAATCCGAAGATAGTCCGATATCCCCGGATATTGATAGCAGGTATCACGGAACCAGAAATAGTTTTGGCAATGTATTTGAGATAAAATTGGGGGAATAAAGGGCCTGTTTGTGTCACATTGATTTTTAACGGATCTTAATTATAGATAAAGGAAAATCTGTGTAGCTTGCTTTTGAACGTTCTAAGTTAGGTTTTATTTTTGTTACAAAAGACTTGCTTACTTCTTGTACGTAAAGAATAATTTATGTTACAAATCAAAAATTCTGGCTTTAGTAAGTAACATTATTAGTGGCAACGGCAACCTGATCACTTTTCGCTTTCACCCAATTTATCACCCAGTGGACGACGGTCGCGGTTTTTTGATGTTCAATATTTAAAATACTGTCAAGGTTGTCTTTATACTAAACGTTTTTAAACAAAGTCAGTTGCAACACTGTTTAAAAGAAAAAGTGGACCAGGCGGTCATTCAAAGTATGTCGCACCATATGTTACTCGCGACGAAGCTCACACTTTGAAAACTATTACAAAAAAATCAATAACTGCTCCTCGGACCGTGTCCGACAGAAGGTCACATAAATATACATCTAACTAGCAACGAATATAGAATGTATTGTAAATCTTCTTTACAGCTACTATAGTATATCCATGACGGTTAAAATATGACTTGGGAGCGTTTTCTACCTGAAAAGGGACCATCATTATGGCCTGCGATGATTGTCGGCAAGCCGAAATTATTTCGGGTTCTCTTTTTTTTTAAAGATTCAACGTTTTCTCATTTCTCAATAGTTTGATGTAGAAACAACGAAGTTAACAGTTAAAGCCGACATTTGGTTTCGACACAAAGGATCACAGTTTTTGTTATCTCTGTCGGCTAAGCAAAGGAATAGAAAAACATCCTTGTTTTAACAAACCTCTAAGATTGGTTGTAATAAAATGAGCAAAATTTAAAGTTAATGATTTAATGACGCTAAATTATGGGTACCATCCCTTGTGTAAACTTTAAAAAACTAATGTTTGTCATAATTATGAAACCTTGAGTTTGTGAACAGAAAATAAACAAATGAATATTTTGATAATGCTGTTTTATTTATAATTTAGTATTATTTTAACAGTCGACAAATGATAATATTATTAAATTACGTAATTATGCACGTACTTATAATTTGTGATACAGTTTATTTAATATTGTAGAGTACCATTGTAATGAATACTAAACATGACATTATAATATTTTACATCAATAGACAGTATCACAAACTATAGAATGTCTATCTAATTTCAACACTGTCCAATTCTTAACTAATGACTAGTATAACTATACAGAATTATAATTAACTTTACACAAAGATTAGTTACATTTCTATCTACAAAATATTTGGTAACAATGAGATAATATAATATACTATACCAAAATACTTTAAACATGTTTAATCACTCCTGATACTGGCAATAACTTTAATCTGTCAGTCTTAAAGGACAACAAACTTTTACAATATTTGTCGTGTTATACATATAACTACATAGATTATTACTATAATACAGATTTCGCAAAGTAGTAACACGTAGTTTGAATACAAATCCCGTTAAAACAGTCTCTTACGACAAATATATCTATGTTACCTAGTAAGGAACAAATTTCACATTAAGGTTTTGGCCAAATTAAGTCTAAAACACTCTTTTCTAAACTATCACGTTTCAATAAGGCATGGCCAACTTATAAATGCAGTCTAGCTTACACATGTGCTTGGAATGTGACGTTCCATTAAGAAATATCTTTGTAAGATAACGATTGGTTTGCACCTTATCATCTGTGTGCGACTAAATGAGTTTGGGGAACGCACTCGTGCACAGATGATCGGGGTTGTAAGTAACCCTGTTCGTCGAGCATTGAAGGGGAGTGGTGTTCAGGGTGATGATGCTTACGTAAGGTATTATTAGGTGGCCTAGGCCGACCACCGTACGGCTGCTCATAATTCTGTGTATCTATTGAAATGTAGGAATGATGCAAGTGCTCTCCATCTTGAATCTGACTCGTTAGTGTTGTGTTTGTCAACATAGACGTGTCATCTTCGATATTTATTCCTACATTAGCGGTGGTCGGAGTCTGGGGCGGTATAGCGTCGTACTTATACCAGTGTTCCGGTGCCGTAGGCGACGCAGTATATCGCGAGGGATGTCTCCTACCATTTGGACAGACGCCATGATTGTAATTCAGTGTGTCCTTATTCCATTGTAAGTTAGAAGTGTCTGGCATCACAAATCGGATTTTTTCCCAAAACTTCTTTTCGCCCCACAGTAAAACATTGCAAGTTTTCAAATAGTTTTGGAAGTCTAAATCTAAGTTTAACGCACTTACATCTGTTGTTAAAATAAAAACTACTCTATGCCGTCTTATTGAAGGGTGAATAGAAGTAATAACATGTTTAAGGGCTGCCTTAAAAGAAGCTTTAGACCATTCATTTTGTAAAAAGTTAAATGAAACAAATACTAAAATTCTCTTAGCAGATTCAGCAGCATTTGTCATTTGATCTGACAGATAATTCTCAGGCGCATGTTGTAAGTCCCTGTAGTGAAAGCACATTGTGTAGCCAGAATGTTCCATTTCAGGAGCAACTACTTTAGATACAAAATCATCATCAAGTAAACTATATACAGCATACCCATCATATAGCCTGTCTCTGTCTAGCTCACTCTCTTGGATAGAAGCACTTTTAAACAACCGCACTCCATATTTAGAATGAGCCCAAAGGCGCACATTTTGCCTAAAGGAGAATGCTAAGGCACCAAACAATAGAATGAGAATTACACTTATTAAAACTACAGCTAAGAGGGGTACAAAGTTCAATTTTATGGTGCTCACTTCATCGTACTGATAAGGTTGGTTTTCAGTAGGTATAGTATTGTCTGTTACACTTGAATCACGACACTTGTCGATTACGTCATACACTGTTATATTTGAAACAAGTCCACTTTCATCAGCACAAAACATTTCTACGGGGTCTTGATAATTTCTCTTGAACCAATTTTGAAGAGGTAGGACGTTTTCGCATGAGCATGTAAAGACGTTCCCTTGTATATTGACGCTTTCCAAATGTACGATGTGCGCCAACTTTTTATCAAGGTCGAGGACCTTGTTGCCTTGTAAGTGCGCAACTCGTAAGGATGACAAGTTCTCAAAAGTCTTGTTTGCGACACTTGTCAAGAGGTTATCGTTCAAGTATAACTCCCTCAAGTGCTTTGTTTGTGAAAATTCGCCGCCAACTAACTCTGTCAGATGATTGTTTTCAAGATGAAGCACGTTTAATGAATGCAATCCGTTGAAAGTGTCGTTATCAATTGTAGCTATGTTGCTATTGTTAAGGTACAGCTTATGCAATTTCTTTTTGCCAATGAATAAATGACTGTTTAATGAACCGAAGTCATTGCCATCTAGGTACAGTTCAGTAGCATCCATAGGTATTTTCTCAGGAATGTCAGTGTAACCAACATTAGAGCAGTCGATTACATTAGAATTCCAGTTGCTATCGTGAAAACAAGAGCAGCCTTCAGGGCATGTCATTTTGCAGTCACAAGCTTCAAAGTCGCAGCAGAAACAACTTGATGAACAGTGAGTTTCGTATGAACAAAGAAATTGTGTCTCAGGTACATCCATTAAGTTAGCCTTCCCGCCGTATTTATTGTTAACGACTTCACACATTACTGACTCCAAATCTATGAATCTCGGATACTGCCTCATATGATTCCAAAGATTTATTTTTTGTAGCCAAATCATGTGACAGTTGCAAACAAATGGATTATTGCCAATAAAGAATTTGGGCAACAATCTGTGCTTCGGTATATGGGGCAGCGTAAACGCAGATAGTTCGACAGTCCTCAATTTATTGTCCGTCACGACAACTTTTTCTAAGTTCCTTTTTTGTAAGAATGTACCTGGGTGAATCGTGTGAATTTTATTGTTATTTAAGAAAAGGATCTCAATAGAATCAGGTATTGATCTTTCGTCAACGCTTTCCAATACATTATAACTTACGTCAAGCATTCGAATATTTTGTTGAGCGTTGTGTTCATTATCTAGCTTCGTGATGTTATTACTATGAATATCCAACCATTCAAGGCTCTCTGGCATGTAGCTATAATCAAAGTAAATAAGTTTGTTGTCGGATATATTAAGCCAGCCGAGGGTATTCAGTTTACTAAAAACTCCTCTAATGTCGGTAAGCTTATTTCCGTCTAAGCGGATTGCTTTCAAGGTAGGATTTGACAAAAACGCGTCTTGTTCAATGGTTTCTATTTTGTTGGACGCCAAATTTAGAACTTGTAATGATGGCAGTGAGCTAAATGTATCTTTCGGTATGCTGACAATGTGATTATCTACCAGACGCAATCCGTAAAGCTCTTCTAATCCCTCGAATGATATATTAGAGACTTTAGTGATGTTGTTCTTTCCGATGTCCAGTGATTTCAGGAATCTCAATTTTCTTATACCATCAGGTACAGTATTTAGGTTATTCCCGTTAAGGCCCAAATCTTGAAGGTAAGTAATATTTTCAAATGACCGCTCGTGAATAGTTGTAATTTGATTGTTATCTAAATATAGTTGACTAAGCACAAATAAATTAGAGAAAATGTGCTCGTTCAGTGTTTTCAGCTTGTTATCAGATATAGATAATTGATGCAAATTCTTCAGTTCAGCGAAAGCTCCATTGCTTATTGTTTCAATTGCATTGTTATCTAAGTTCAAAACTTGCAGGTTATTCAAATCTTGAAAAGACTTTGGGTCTAAACGGGCAAGAGAGTTGTAAGATAAATTCAAAATTACTAGTCGAATCAACCCAGCAAACGTATCTCGGTTAACCCAATCATTTGTAAGGCGATTTCTTGATAAATCCAATTTTTCAAGTTGATCAAGTCCTTCTAATAGGCCAGGAGCCAGCACAGCTAACGAATTATTAGCTAATGAGATTTCTTTGATTACTCTTGAAGATTGGAATAGTTCTGGTGGGACAGCGACCAGCTTATTCCCAGACAAGTTTAGAACTTTCAATGAATTCAGTCCCACAAACGCTCGGTCGCCAATCTCATTAATAAGATTAGTTTGAATATTCAAGACTTCTAGAGATCTCAAACTTGAAAATCCATTGTCAGGTAGTCGTAGTACATTGTTATGAGATAAATCAAGCATTTTTAATCCAGTGTTACATGATTTACCTGGAGCTATCGGCCCCTTGCCCCAGTCGGAGAATCCAATTTCGGATATATCTTGTATTCTATTATTCGTAAGATTAAGTGTTTCCAAACTGAAAAGTGGACAAAATACTTCTGAAGGCAACATATAGATATTGTTGTCTCCCAAATCCAGTGAACGAAGTTCCATCAAACCACGAAAGCTTTCAGCGTGAAATTCCATTGTCATAGCAGGCCAATCAGTATTATAAGAACGTAGAGTCAAACTCGTCAAATCACGAAGAGGAGATAAAACAGTCGCCGGCACGTAGCGAATTTTGCAGTACTCAATGCGCAGGTCCTCCAATTTTCGCAGCTGTCCCAAAAAGCTGCCGGTATTCATATGCAACGAGCTTTCAAAGAACAATAAGTCGGTGCAAGTAAGCTTTAACTTGTTGATATTATACGCCTGCGCGGTAGTAATGTTTTTAAACAAGAAGTCAGCAGATCCAATGGTTTTGATGTTACACGTGAGAAAGTTAGATTCACTCAACTTTGTGTCCGAATAATCCCACTGACAGCCGGCGGGGGCGGGCGGCGCGGATCGTGCGCGCGCACCGACCACCACAAGTAGGCACATCCAAACTTTTAACGAAATCATTTCGTATAAGTTCTTGGTCATTTTTTCACAGAAACACAGTTCATTTGTCATTAATAATTCACATAAAGTAGCAGTAGAAACTTTTATCACTTCACAGTCTGTATAATAAAGTTTGTGTTATTGTGTATAGTCCGTTCTATAGCGCATGTAAACATAGAGTGCGGGATCGCGGTAAAACTTTTGACGCAGCCATGCTCCCCTGCGGTCGGGCGGTAACTGACCTACGTAAGTTTGAACGAACGAAAGCCGCATGGGTGTCGGTGGAGGGGGGCGCGCGGGGCGCGGGCGCTCTCTACGATGACGGGTGGGACCCGCGCTGCATCGGCTTACAACAGATGGCACGCGTGTTTTAAAACACTTTAAAAATATTGGTTATGCTCATGAACCATTGAAGACTTAGACCTGCGTGATTCAATGGATGCATCTCCTTAAGTTACAACTTCTTGGAGGTCGTAATAAAATCTGAAACAGAAGCGTTTTCGGGTGTGAAAATTTTTAACTAACGGTGTCTTAATTTTAAAATGATTTTATGAGGTATTATTTAAGTAACAACAATAGTAATGTAAACATAAGCAGGTACTTACCTACAAGTCAATAAATCCAATTTTGCTATCCTTGGACTTTATGTTTACATCAATTTTATTAATGTAAGCACTTTAAACTAAATATTTCTTTATAATTAATTCTAATAAGTTCCGTTTGTGTTCTCAACCTCTCCCCGTAGGGATTTAGGACGTATGTTTTATATGGACCTGTCAGCCTATTACAGACTATTGATGTAGAAATTTAGTACATAATCTGAAATTATGTGCAAACAATGGAACAAAGTACCTACATATCTTTTGCATAAAATAACAACGGGAAGTAGTCGAATTTAACTGCAAAATGTTGACATGAAGGGCGGACACTTTGCATCAGTGTAAAATCAGATGATTGACAGCACAAGAAAAGGTAAAAGAGATTCAGATTCACCAACAAAAGATATTGTGGTGTTTAAATTTCATTTGAGATATTTCACTTAAGTAACTGAACAGATGTTCCATACTTGCAATAATAAATACAATAGCGTGATGACTGGTAATATTAACGAGCCTTTTATATTAATATAACAGTTAGTTACAATGTACGTGTAGATAGAGTTGTTTTTTTCTCACCACAGCAGCAGAGGCTTTTGAGACATGACCGAGGACTATTTTTCCGTATTTTTCAAAAGTACCTCAGGAATTCTACGCTAAGTTAGTTAGCTACAAAAACACGACCATTGAAGAGGCAGGGGCATCGTGCGTCGCCGCGAAGTCTAATCGTAAGCCATCGGATGCCATAACACGTGCGTGTCGAATTGCGTCTACCGTGGGAGACGCTCTGAGACCTCTGAGCATCTTAAATCATCTTAGAGAGCTTATATCAGTGATATCCTCTTTGGACACAGACTTATGAGATAATTGTGCTATCTGTAAAAAGCTCTAACGCATCGTAAGATACGACACAAAGACAATAGTAAAAAAATCAATAAGTACACAAAACTGTACGATAAAGTGACTCAAATGAAAAGGCGCGATCAAACATTGTAAGTGGAAGAAATCATTTATGTGGCGATATAAGAATGGAGTTTTATGATCCTTCCCGGATGAATGTTGGGTCTTATAAGATGTATTGGTGTCGTCTTGTTCAATTCTATAATAAAAGATTGCTGTGGGTCTTTTTGACCTCTCATTTTTCACAAAAATTTCTAAAGCAAGCATTTTTCTCAGAAAAGCGGTCTCTCACACCAAGGTCGCTATATGTATCAGGGTCCAGTTTATCGATAGACTCCGTCAATATTGAGAGTCAATATCTCACGTGTCTGGCATCCTAATATTTACTAGCCAACATCAAACACAATATTACCACTTATCTCGTAACAACTGACTTCGAAAACATCTTCCCTTAGAAACGTTATATAACTGTATTGACATTGTCCGATATCAGTGAAATAGGTTCAACAAAACTTACATAAAGATGCATGATATTGTTTATCTTTATCTTAGAACTTTGCTCTTCAAATAAACTATTTGTAATTTATTATGTGGGGCTTGAATTAATTAAATATTATAAAAAATAATTATCTACATATATATAGATCTATACATATAGCAATTAATTATGGTTATGGTTAATAATTATTAGGTAATCGTGTGATTACCTGCGTAAGTACTTTTGAAGTCTTTTCAAGTAATACACATTGTTGTTGTGTATAATTAAGTAACGCAAATAATAACGCAATTACCAATTAATCGATGTAAAGGGACATTATCCATGCAGAACATTGTAATGACTACTAAAACGATTATAAAACCAACTATGTATGATGTAGTGGACAACGGAAATGAGTCAATTACTATTCATTAGATTGATCAATTGTATTTCAACTGGTAGTCAAATCAAAACTCACCATAAAAGCATCGTAAACTTGTAATCGACAAAGAGACAAAATTCCAGTGAACGGAAGCTTTAAAACATAATTGAAGCAACTCTGCGTGACGTTTAGTGTGGAAACAATGAGAAACTGCAGCCAAATTGTAACCAAGACTGGCTACTATAGATCAGAAACAATTCTATTAAACAACGCCAAAGACCCGTTTTTTGCATTTAGAAATGCCGGTCTATGAAAAAATGAAAGAATCGGAGGCGACAAAACTAACAATATAACGACAATTTCTCGAAACCCGAAGTATCTTTTGAAAGACAAACACCGCAATAAAAATAGGACGAAAGAATTTCACCACAAATACACAATTACCCCTATAAAATTTCTTGAGATAATAGATTTAGCATAAAAGATATCGGCTAGTTTATGGTTGTCAACACCGCAAAATGATGTTTAGAATATTTTAGCAGTAAATCACGTGTCTTCATGTTTAAAGTTGTTGTCAGTTTACAACTTTGTTTTGTATTTATGTGGGTACATTTATTTACCTACAATGTTATGGATACGTCAATTTGTATGTTCTTAAGTCGTAACTTTTTTAAATTACACTCGTTTTCATTGCATTAGCTGGTCACGAAAAAAACATGTTGTATTGAGTATGCCAAATACCCAAAGATTTTCCGCGCAAATGACGGTGGGCTAATATCTTGCTTAGTGTTTTTAGTACGGCTGATTGATCTTGGGCTGTTTCCAAATTGTTTGGCAAAAAGTAATTTTGTTATGTCGCTGATGAGATCAAGACCTACTGTGTGGTGTTATATCATCGTTATGAATACATTGTTAGCCACACAAAGAGTCTAAACATTATGACATATTAATAGACAACAAAGAGGGACTTAGAATCTCAAGACAATTGATACATTCAATCGCATTTAGATTTGAGTCATAATTGATCACTATACCCTTATAATCTTTAAGACCCATGTTTGGAAGGTTTGAAAGCGTGATTGTTATTTGTAAAATAAGACATTGCATCTGTTAGTGAAGTGAACGTTGAACGTTAAGGCGTTTTAAGAGATAATCTGGACGAAATATTGCTCGCGTCTCGATAAAGGTGGTCTCTGCAAACAGGTACTCCCAAGGCACGTTTCGAGTCAAATAACCTGCAGGAAAGGGTCCGAAACAGAAAACGCTTTGTGCTAAAAACGTCGACCCCTTATCTTCCTTAGATGGGTCGCGGCCATAGAGTCAAGAACAAAAAGAATCAACGGCATTTCGTCTCGGTTAAGATGCGGTTGAAATTAATAAAGAATTTATTAATTGTCTGTACGTCCTCATAACAATATTCTAAATTAAGCTACAATTACTGTAGTAAATGAAAAATTGATTAATATTATGGCAACACCTCATTGATGATTAATACGGTTGACTAAATTGGTAATAAAGATTACCTTTTAACGGCAAATCTATTAGCAAAATTTTATCTTTGTTTAGTAAATTACTCTTGAGTACTTGCTATTAAGGTTACTGAGCCGTTAATGGGTTAAAACAGTGAGCAGGTTCAGCGTATTTTAACAAAATAGCTGTTTAAACTGCCCATTGTTTGGCGGCTGTGTGGAATATCTTCTTGGTCTGTAAAAGGAACTCTCTAAGGTGAATTTCCATATTCGTGCCGTGTCTCTCGAGTGCATGTCTATCTGAGGTTGCTTCCAGAGGCTTAGCACGAAGTCATCATTCATACGAGGAGATATCATCGTCGCTCTCGTGGCCACGGCTTTCTGCTTGTTAACAATAAAAACGTTATCCGTCGCTTACACAAAATGTGTCTCGGAAAACGTCCACCTCTACCTTTATTTAAGTTGTTTTGCTTTCCCAGACTAAGTGCTTTAAAATATGTTGGTGCTTCGTCTTATCTTGTTTTGGTTAGCGCACTTTTAAATAACATAACAGAGTAATATTCAATATTATATTGTTATTAAAAGCTTACAATTCTCAAGAAGTTATTGTTATGTTTTCTATGATACTCGTTTGTATCAGTTAGTGACTAGAAAACAATATTCGTAAATAAAAAGGAATTGTTGATTAGGAAATTAAGTTATCGGAAATTAAATTAAGTTATAGTATAAATACTTCAGATATACTTCATAGAAACCGATATTTATAGCTATAGCTTCGATTACACTAAAAGTACCTACTTTATACAACACAGTCTTTAACTAGGCCACTTGTTTTTAATTACAAGTTAATCGTGGTTTAGCATTCTTGAACCTATTTAAGTACGGGGACACCTCCATAATCCTCTAACCTAATTAGCTAATACCTTTAAGGCTAAACAGTTACAGTTAATGCGATTAAGCAATCCAATATAGACGAAATGGCACCTCAAATTGACAATCTATAGGTGCTCTAAGGACACATAATTAACAGGAACATTAAAGCCTACATTATGCACGATGGTGAATCTGTGTCCAAACTGTTATCTGCATGCGCGGCTTACAAACATTTACGTAATCAGTGATGTATGGGTCCTTTCGGTTGGACAAACATACAGGTCTGATGAGTTCTTCAGTGAGAGAATAAGCTAAAGCATTTGAAACAGTACACAGTGAGTCCTTACATTTTGTATGTCACTGAATACTTAACTGATTTTGTAGATGTTTCTAAAAAAATATCGTTGTCGTATTTGTTTCCATGTTTGCATTGTACTATGTTTTTTCATAGGTATAACATGTAGCTTATCATTTACAAAAATCTAGCTTACGTGAGTTGTGCAATATGATCATCGAAACAAATATCTACAATTGTAGTATATACATGTGTATTAATTCTTTATTTAAAAAAAAAACCAACATGTTGAAATAAATCGTGCTATAACATCGTGATTAGCATCTAATATATTGCAAATGATTGACATGAACATGGTAACATTAGATACATAGTTTTTGCTCTTACGCTATAAAAAACATAGGTATTTAAGTAATAAGATTATGATTACTTGGCACTTCAAAAAGCTAAGTTTGATGAACCGACGATTTTTTTTTTGACGTGACTTATTGTAGATTTGCCGCAGATGGCATTAACTACTTGGCCGGACAAATGGGGAGCGCTTAAGGCTCTCACCCGGTACAACGTTTAAGACAACAGGCCTGAGGGTGCCCAGTTGGGCGCGAACCTCGGCTCAGGGCGTCGTCTGAGAGGAAAAATATTTGAGAGCTTCTTTTTGATATGTTTACTGCAACCTACCCCCTATGTTTATCATAATTATAACATAAGTGGCTATTCAGCCACAGCACATTCGTGCATGCATGTTTTAATGTTAAAGTCTAGTTTTACGTTACACTTAATTATCTAATTTAACGACTGTAACTAGTTATGTATGCCATAAATAAATAAAATAAAAATAAAGAAAGAATTAATCGACCCTAGTGGGTCGATAGCGCTAAGCGCTGAATGAGGGAAAGCTAGAGTAATCGGGTCGGAACCGACGAATAGTGTCCATGCAGATTGTATGATATCGTATATGTATTTAGGGTAATAAATATAAAGGGCATGTAAATCTGTCGATTCCATCCGGCTATTTACATTATGTCGTAGACGTTAAATCAATTCGAGGGCCTTGAAGCAGCTTCAGAACTCTAGCAATTGGATAGGTTAAATAGCTATTTAACCTATCCACATCCTCGCACCACGCAATATAGTAACATCACGGTGAATTACTATCCATTCACATACCTTAATAGTAGCACGGCTCCGTACGCTAAACAAAAGTCTCGTTTTTACACATACTGACACTACGTACGTAAATGCTGTGAGTGGCGCCTTACATGCGAGCGAGACAAACAGTTGCCCGCGCTCCCTTATTCCTTAACGGTTTAAATAGACTCATGTAATCGACAAGTTTGGGAGCTAATCCAAATTCATATCGGCGCGAACTGGAGACTGTTCCTTCTTTGTTTTATTCTATGGTAGTGCGACGGAAGGTTGCGTGTATGCGTCTGTATTCTGCATTAAATATCAACCAACATGTATTGTGTAACTTATTAGTATCTAATTGGCCTGCAAAAGGTGTCAAGTTACAATTGCGGCTAGGCAAAAATGTGTTTCAATATACGAGGAGAGTATTTTGTAATCTATTAATTGATGTAGGTAATTGTAAATTATACTGTGGAATAATTACATTAAGCTTATGACTAAAGTATGTTTTCTAGATCTACTTATTAGCAGCATCAGATGTATTATCTCTTAGACTATTGACTCTTACACTTATACGCGTTTAATCGTCGTTGGGGGTACCAGTAATCGTCAATAGCAACTATATATCAGAAGTTGTTTGATTAATTTCTTCTACTAGTATTTATCCTACCTAGCAACTGACATTTTCTTTTTTTTTCGTCAGACTTATCGCTGACATATCTCTCACGTCTAGATAACAGAAAGGATCTAATAAGAAGCGTGGGTTTATTTTTCTGACCACGTTATGAACGTTATCCTACTCCAGCAAAATGTTCCTGAATACAAAGACATAAGGTTCAAATGAATTGTATGAAGAATTTGGGTGTTTTACCACCTGACTTGGGTCTAGTCAATCTTCAGGACGCATACATTTATTTTAATCTTATTAAAATCATGTTTCTGTTACCGTAGACGTTAATGTAGATGTGCTGGTTTTTTTTTTGGTGCTTTTTATAAATTATACTTTGATACAACCTTTTATTAATCTTCGTTACCCAGGTGATTTATTACGGTCTAAGTAATTTCTTTCAGATTTTCTTTATTAGGCAAGAAAAACAATTTCTATTTCAAATATCAAAGGCTACCAGACGTGGGCCGATGCAGTAGAATCTTAAAAAATAAAAATGATAATTTATCTTAAGTAACTTACTTACCGTTTCCTTTATTATTGAAATTACATAATTAGTTTAAAAACCCCAATTGCTTATTATCATAATGGCTTTTCATTTAAGAAGTCAATTTAAATAAGTTGAACTTGCCCATAATATACTTCACCTGTTATTTTTTAAACGCTTTACTCCTGGACTGACAAAACAACATAGAATTTACGTTGAATTAGAATACATGTTTACCACCTCAGAAATGTCGTAAAACCGGATAACGATAATGTTCTCGTTTATGATGAACCCGGGTCCTCCGGATCGTGAGCCCAACGCTCAACCGCTGGACCATGGCGGTCACGATACGTTACGACGATAGAATATGATAAACTATCTGTGAATATCCATCTTAAAACGGCAGTACCAAGTGTCGCCGCAAATCTATAATTGAAATTAAGTCGATTACTTGATTTTTTTAGGCGTCGAGCAAACACGGTTTTTCATGATGTTTGATGTTTTCTTGTGACTCGTTACTAATTCCTTCTTCTTTTAATCATTTTATTCCCTGTTGGCATGTAGGGCTCGAATAACAGTTTTCCACTCCTAGCGATCTTTAGTAGCTCGTTCTCTGACAACTTATTACTCTCCTTACTATATTTAGATTATGAGCGTGAGCCATCTATGATGAAGTTGCCATATAGCTAGTCAATTTAAAAGACAATGTGGTTCGCTTTGTTTTAGCAATCGAAAATCGAAATGTCTTAATTTATTCCAAGGTCACGATCATGATCAGTGGTAATGATTTTGAAACCACATCAAATTGTCAGCTGATTGCACAGTTGTATCCGCTTGTCACTTGGAGGTCGTGGGTTTGATACCCGTCATAGGACAGTTTAAATAATTGTATATATACTTATATAAGTGATATTTTAATTAGACATAATACTGTCCATTTGTCTTTAGTGACTGACCTATGGAAAAGGTGGATTGTGAGTTGTCCATTGGGAGAAGGAGCAACTAGTAATAAATACTTATGTATTATCTTATTTTTAATTTTTTGACTAATTACCTCTCTTTTGACTTAGTATTAGCATCAACATAGAGTATAAAGTGAATTGTAATGGCATTAAAAAGCAGAATATTTTTGTTTTAGGTTTAACATGGTTGGTGGCGAAAATATGAAGAACAAATAATTGCGCCTTAACAACCATTTGTTCTTTAGAATACTTGCTTTATAGGTACCTACTTTACCAATTTCACTAAGTCTATAATAAAACTTAATAATATAAAAGAATAAACTTAAAGAAATAACTCAGCTGCATCCATAGCGACCCAACGTTGTTTAAGATAAAAACAGTACTACATAATATTCGGCCACGTCGCTTGTTAGACAAACAAGAGATCTCCAGATATCTTGGAACAATGCGAGCGTGTGGGTGAGATGGGGTGCTTAAAAAAACCTCAGGTGACTCGAGATTCAAAGGATCAAATACAAGTAACTCTTACTTGTAAGACAAATTAGTGATGGAAGCGATTTGACTAAACAATTGGACTCGAGGAATCATATTTGTAATCATAAAGAAGACAGTTCGTTTATAGTAGAAAATAAGTAAATTATGACTTTCGTTCAGAAAACGGACTTTTGTTAGGGTAGGGTCTCATTAAGATTTGCAATTTAGTGAGTGAGAACGTAAACATAAAACTCACACAGAGATGATAAAACCACGGTATTTTTTTTAGTTTGTTTAGTAATTTTATCTTTTTTTTTTCCTGTTCCGCGAGTCCTTGCCGCGGGGAGGGGCGCCTCTTAGTGTTCCAGAGTGAGATGGTGGCTGAATTCAGACAGGGGGGTCCCTGTAGATCTGGGTAGATCTACGGGGTATAACGTAAAAGCCTTGCCCAGCGAAACGGGTGAGGACCTCAACTTTTGAAGAGGCGGAGATGGAAGCCATCGGTACGGCTATGTAGGACGGAAGGGACAAGTCACGGGGACTGTAACTTGGAACCTGACAGATGGCAGCAGCAACTGTCAGCCATCCCACTCGCGTCAGACATAGTACTGCAGGGCGCACGGCAAGAGGGAAACCACTGCCATGTTTTTCTCTAAAAAAGTAACATGGAGAATGCTACACCGACAAGAGCGTGGCTCCTAAATTAACGATTATGATGAGTAATTCTAATCACGTATCGATCCAATCAAAATACACTTCTCATCAAAAAAATCGAAACACTTCCGTTTTCATTGTTTCTGTCCGAATTTAACACAAAAAAGAATTCATACGATGAAAAAAAATACATAAATGTATAGCTGGCAGTTTGGCCATTACAGTAATAAGCGAAAATTCTAAATTCAAAATTAGAATTTCATTTGTTTATCTTATAAACGAAATGAATCACTGTTTTGAGACAAATGTGTGTTTAGGGTTGGAGTACATTTAGCGTTTAAAAACTAAAAATTGGCGCCTATCCTTAAACTTTTTGTTTTTTATTTCAATACTGTGACTTTGGGACGTCTGAAAAAAGGTTTTTTTTCTAAAACGTATGGATACTTCGCCCACAGAAGCCGCCCAAGTTGTGGCATTGCTGGATTCTGGCCTTAGTCAGCGTGTTGTGGCTGCAAGACTGCATCTAAGCCTGTCATCTGTTCATAGAGTCTATAAACGTTATCGGGAGACTGGTTTGTTCACGCGCCGTTCAGGATCTGGCAGGAATCGGGTCACTTCTGAGCGAGATGATCGATTTATTGTAACAACTTCTTTAAGAAATCGACGCCTTAACGCTTTTCAACTGCAGCAGCGGCTTCGTGTTGTACGAAGGGTGGCTGTAAGTGACTCTACAATTAGAAGAAGGTTGAAGGATCGTGGACTGGTACCGCATAAGCCAGCAAATGGGCCGAAATTAACTGCAGACCATCGAAGAGCGCGCCTTAACTTTGCACGTGAGCACCTAAATTGGTCATACCTACAGAACCGCCACCATAGCTGACCTTTTCTTCAATGCAGCATTGTGCATAGCGTTCTCCGTCTCTTCTGTAGACCTTGTTCCTTCCGTCGTTACCATACAGCATAATTTTACACTCATCAGAAAAGAGAACTTTGCTCCACTGTAGGTATGACCAATTTAGGTGCTCACGTGCAAAGTTAAGGCGCGCTCTTCGATGGTCTGCAGTTAATTTCGGCCCATTTGCTGGCTTATGCGGTACCAGTCCACGATCCTTCAACCTTCTTCTAATTGTAGAGTCACTTACAGCCACCCTTCGTACAACACGAAGCCGCTGCTGCAGTTGAAAAGCGTTAAGGCGTCGATTTCTTAAAGAAGTTGTTACAATAAATCGATCATCTCGCTCAGAAGTGACCCGATTCCTGCCAGATCCTGAACGGCGCGTGAACAAACCAGTCTCCCGATAACGTTTATAGACTCTATGAACAGATGACAGGCTTAGATGCAGTCTTGCAGCCACAACACGCTGACTAAGGCCAGAATCCAGCAATGCCACAACTTGGGCGGCTTCTGTGGGCGAAGTATCCATACGTTTTAGAAAAAAACCTTTTTTCAGACGTCCCAAAGTCACAGTATTGAAATAAAAAACAAAAAGTTTAAGGATAGGCGCCAATTTTTAGTTTTTAAACGCTAAATGTACTCCAACCCTAAACACACATTTGTCTCAAAACAGTGATTCATTTCGTTTATAAGATAAACAAATGAAATTCTAATTTTGAATTTAGAATTTTCGCTTATTACTGTAATGGCCAAACTGCCAGCTATACATTTATGTATTTTTTTTCATCGTATGAATTCTTTTTTGTGTTAAATTCGGACAGAAACAATGAAAACGGAAGTGTTTCGATTTTTTTGATGAGAAGTGTAGTTTACTAAAAATATCTTAGTTTAAAAAAAATATGGGAGCTCCGGAAATGATAGAAAGCAATAGGCTACAATAGGCTCGCCCCCTATTACATAGGACTTAATAGAGCTGACGAGGAGTGGGTGTGTATAATATACACAGGCGTGATGCTGTATTAAGTTGTTATATTAAAATCTTCCTCGTCAAAACAACACATTATGAATCCGACTAACAGCTGTTATTAAATTCATTACACCAAATGTGTACAAAGGGAATGAAGAACATTAACTCATTCCCATGAAATCAAGGAGAGCCAATAAAAGGTTAAAAGCCAATCTTGATGTAAAAACAGCAAACCTTTTCGCTAAACTGCCAAATTGAAGGAATGGGTCTCCATCCTCCTATCTTATTCCAGTTAATGAGAAAAGTATACCTGCCCAAATGGGAGGACAAATTTGGTTAAGAGGGCTCCCGATGTATTGGGAAAAGGATCATCTGATTATTCTCTGCTTTTACTTAGCGAGTCCCCGTAATAATATTACTAAAGTTAGGTCGAGTTGTTCGTGTCACTTAGGGTAATGTTGTGATTTTCGATACAGTGGTCAATAAGAATGTTAGAACATGCGACTCATCGTAGTAAGAGATACAAGTCACAAAAGAGTTAAATTTATTTTTAAGAGAACTGTGAAGAAAGGTAAAACAAACAATAAAGTCAGTAAACAATGTAAAAAAAAGAAGTTAAACAAATTGACTAAATGATAAAGAGGCGTTACCTTAGTTACATGAACATCGACTTATGAAATGCTGACAAGGCTCAAATTAATCATAGACAAATCACTGACGTTCAACGTTATGCTAATTTAAGTATGTAAAGGCTTACGCGGGGATATTTTTATATTGTACCTCATTTATTTATGTTAAGTCATCATCGTTTAATATTCAACATACTCTAAGGAGATATCGTCAACGATCAATCAAAAGTTCTGTTTCCGAACTGGTTAAGGCAACCGTACATTCTGGTTTTATTTTGGACTTTGTATCTATGGGGCCAAGAAACATATTGTCAGCCAAGTTCAAGATCAAACTCCGGGTAATGGTCTCGTTGTGTAATAGTTACGTGATAAGTTTACAGAGTAGTATTTTAAATGTATTTCTATTGTACTGGTCTAAGGTTTACTTTTGAAAAAAGACAAAGAGCAGAGTAGTACTTTTTGTGATTAATAAGCAATTTATGTTGCTTCGGACACTACAATATTAACTGAAGAGATTCATTCATTAGGTTCATTGTATATCAAAATAAGGTTTACTAGTACATTTGTCAAATACAGATTCAAATGTATTGTGTTGGTTGGTGGAGCCATCAATCAGTAGACAATTTGAGTCTGAAGTAGCAATAATGTTTTCTTGAATATAAACTCTTCTAAGAGAAAATAATGAACATTTAACACTCGAAACAGCTGGAAAGTGAAAATTTCAAAAGATGCAATTTTGTTGTATTATGTAGACGTGGGTAAACATTGTGTAGAAAGTTGAAAGAATCGCTAAACTTAAATGCTTGTTAACTTTCTTCACTCCTCAAATGTGTCATGCATGACAAGTTGATTAACTTTTAGTTTTAAAATTCTTCATTCATCGCCTGCCGAATATCTAATATATTTTTTTAAGTCCGCATGATTGGAGTATAAAATTTTATACGCAATAGAATTAAAAGAAAGCGTATTTTTGATTTGTTAAATGACGTAGTGAGATGTTTGGCCATCAATAAATGACTCTTAGTTGATTTACTGACATTTTTATAGCTATTGATTTAGCTTTATTGATATGAATTTATGTTCCAACTGTTTTTTTAACTTAGCTAAAGAGTTTTTCACTTCATCGTATTTTATGGTCTATTTCAATAAAACCGGTTACCCTTGTCAGTCAAATATCCCACTATTCGCCAATCTGACGGATGTTCCTTTGACCCACTATAATTGATGGTATCTCCACAAACTTAAACGCAGGCATCAATAGATTAATGACCAACAGATAGCTAGGTCGGAACTCTAGATAATGTATCTGGTCACCAGCCATTAATTCGCTGTGGTTACTTAACGTGATCAATTCCAATTTGTGGGATAGACCAAATGTAAACCTTCTCTGACCTAACAAACTCTGAAATAATTAAGTCTCTATTGATCGGTTCGTAGATTCGAACATCAGCCAGCTAGCTTGACTAAGATATATGGGGGCATAAATTCGTATTAGTAATCGCTACGCCTCGATATTAATTAACCAATACGTCACATAGATCACAGTGACGGCCTAGACCATAAATATTCCTTTTAAGCTATTTTGATGGACCTTTATAAACTCATGATTTCCCATGAATAAATATTCAAGTTTCTGGACACAAGTTATCACAACATTTTTCTAGTTTTAATAAAATTTTATTCAAATTTATTTAAGAAACTAGAATTTTCTTTTTATGTAATTTGTGGTACTTAAGTAGTTTAAGAAATAGTTTATATAAACAGTCTCGTAAATATTCAACAGGAATCTAGACCAGACTGATAATGATAAAGCATGAACATGATGACGTAATATAATTTAGTGATTCAATGATAATAAACTTTTATCATCTATATAACCTGTTTCCCACAGGAGCATCTGTTGTGTACGGCCAGTAAATCATATGAGCATTTAAGATTAGACTCTTGGTCAATATCATTACATTAATGAGTGCTATAGATAACGTATTTGCGTCGGCCATATTAATGAATGTCGCGACAAGTCGTAATCAATTTATATCAATATCGCCAATGGGCTGTACTTGTTAGCAGGCATTAATATGAATTTTAAGCACAGGGTTGTAACTTTATTCATGACCAAAAAAGCTTCTATGACAAAGGTTTGGTATCTTCTGCAAAATCATTATAAAATTATTATTTTTGGATCCGTAATTTCATCCGACAAGCTTCTTATTGACTCTTATTAAACATTAAACTCTTTCAAATATGACACAAGTACTATTAAGCTACTTAAGATACGGATCTCTTTTGTAATTTGTTCCGTTATGATTTCATCTTTGAAACAATTGACAATCGATATTGCAACCTTGCTGTCGTACCAATGCGGGTATATTATCTGATTTGATAATGAGATTATGACCTTAAACGTGTTTTGGTTTATTGTAGCGATAGCTAATTTGAGTGTTCAAGGAGTTTTAAACTTGTAATCTCAATTCAAATGCTTGTTTAGAATGTAAAATTTTAATTTGACGGTCGGTTATTTTTCAAGAGCAAACGATTACTTAGGCAATTTACTATGAATGGTATGAGTAAGCATTAGTGGGAAATTGAACATAATTTTTTACTATCGTGTAGAGTTTTGGATCAAGCGTATAAAATGTATAGTGCAAATGGCAAATGAAAATTATTAATTAGACATTTTCGTATACCGATTTCTCCAGTCATGTTTATTGTGTCACTCTGCAGATTTTTACTTATAATCCTTGTTTTCAAATAACTACGCTGTTAAAATCTAGTATCTTCTTAAAAAGCCGCTGGTTTCGTCAAGGCTTCTCTTTACTTTAGTAAGGTAACCTATCGTTTAGTTCTTTTTTTGAATCCATTGCCTACACATACAGGCAGCCCTACCCTCCATCTATTCGAATTAAGCAGCCCATGTGTGGCATGTGCGTATATGCAGCGGGCGGCGGTCGATCGTAAATACTGGTATCTGGTTTAACAGGACATCGACTATACTACCCTTAACAGGACCATATTGCAGCAGGACATGTTAACAGCGATTAATTGTATAATTGGACAGTTATTCATTGTAGTCTGCGTTCGATTTGTTTATTCATTAATATACGTAGGAATATTTTCAATTATTATTATGAGGTTTGACGTCTGGAATGGAACCAAATGAAAACTTTTGAATGTTCCAGTGCAGAAGTCGAAGTGAGACGTTCTATCTTACGACGGGTTATTAACCTGTCAATGTGCCGCATTTTTTTTTTATAAACCATGTCATGTAGTACCACCACTATGAACAATATCGCCTCTTTTGAAAATAAGTATATTTCGTTATACAGACCAACCGACCCAGCCACAAACACATTTGAATAAACTACAATACGCATCAGCACTCGTTATATACACTTTTAATTTCGCATATCAAGGTCACCATCACAATACAAAGAAACTCAAGGGAATATTGTGCGAACGCTATCCAAGTTCAAAGACATTCAAGAAACGCGGATAGTAATTTTTTCGCTTATTAACCACACAGTCACTTTCACCAGGGGGCAAGGTCATGCGGTGTAGCCTCACAGATGCTCATCAATTCTATGTAAATAATCTCTGGCATCCAACCACAATAAAGGTAGTGATTGATTGTCGTATTTTCACGGCCATTTTTCCATCAATGATCGTTTTATAAAGCGTTTTTTGTGTTTATTGCGCCTGTGCAGAGTTTACTGTGCACGATGACCTTTGTGATAAATGTATTATAGTGGTATTTTTAGTACTTAGGATGTCACCTATTTGGTTTTAGCGGGTATGTTCACATCGCGTCAACACACTGCACCAGGCTGAAGAATGTGTAGTATTGAAAGGAATTACTTACATTAAAAGGTGTAAGATATAAAATAATGAACTAAATACCAGTCAAAATCATACAAATATACTCTAAGAGCCAATCGAAAGGCAAAAGTGTTCAAGGGTTGCACTTTGAGCGCCGTTGGCCACCCTGGCCAAGGCACCATAAACAAGAAGAAACTTGTCGATAATTATTTTCTTTCAATTGAAGGTGACTTATCTTAAATATATTGGTGTTGGTAAACACCCGTTAAATGAAGCAATTATTACAGCTTAGAACACTGACAAATCAGTGGATGTCCTCGATTTATATCAATCAAACCGAATCGCTCAAACTTCTATTTGACTTGTGTCAAACGATGATTGGTTGCAACACTGGCCTACGCCTAATTGGCTGAATGAGTTTTGCTCGCGTACTAGTGTGGTTTACATGGAGTTAAAATTATATTTTACATGAAAAACATGCATTTAAAACATAGTCTTACCACAATTATGAAAATTCCCTCATTAGGGCGCTATGTTCAAAATTTTAATCTGTGTAATACATGTTACTGTACGTAGAAATCGAGGAGTCTTATTTTAGACGCAACATGTGTTTTTATAATGTAACTGAAAATAATTAAAAAAAAAACATGAATTTCCGACAGGAAATTCCACTTGATATCGACTCAGGATCATGGTCTGATTTATCCCCCTCAGTGTTCGTTGCAGTATAAGTAACCATACGTATGTAGGGCTACTCGTACCTGTACGTAATTATGCGGGGTGTAAGTCACATCGTAACGAATACTGAGGAAGATGATTCAGCACATTATTCTGAGTTAATATCAATCGGAATTTTCCATCGCAAAAGTAAAGAGTTAAAAAAGAATTAAAAAAAAAACACAATAATGTCATGAATTTTGCGAAGGAGAATTCCACTTGATATTAACTCTTAATCATCCCCCTCAGTATTCATTACGATGCTACTAACATCCTGTATATACGAGATTTGGTCCCTCTGTTTGATGTAGTTATAGTTATAAAAATAACATTTCACGCACATTAAAAACTACAATAGAGATTTCAACAAAGAAATGATCAACTGCTCAAATTTTATTCCAAAAGGGGATCAATCTAACCAATCATAGGGGCAAACTCATCCATCCTAAATATCGTAGCTCCATGATTTGCTGAATAGGCTGTGTGATTGCAACCAACACTTTGGCCTTTGTTTCGAACGCACGTCGCAGACCCATCTATCACTGCTCAGACTCTGCCAATTTGTTAGTTCACAATATTATCCCGGCACCCCATGGAACGTAAAAAGATTTACAGCCTTCGAAGAATGCTTTTGTAGCTGTTACTAATGATGATGGTTACAAATAAGGATCAAGATTGTAGAAAATATTGAATGATGATATCGGTGATCTAAGTGCGTCTGGCGTAAATATACACTCCTAAGAACATAACAATGCAATGATAGAAATTGTGGGAGATTGGTTTAAATTTTCTCATAAATTATCACTTTCACAAGCATTCAGTAAATAACACTTAAATAAATATATACAGTGTATATAAAAGTCTCATATAAATCTTTCATTGATTTCGTATAACACCCTTATATGATCGCCATAAGCCTTTCTCTATAACTCTTTCCCTGATCACACAATTTTATTTCCATGAAAGCTATAATCATAAAGTTTTTATTGCTATTCATCCCAGTCAGACACTTACGCCCGAGAGAAAAAAAGATGCGTTCGTTACGTCTCGAGAGGTTATACAGTATGAGATATCCGTGTCAGTTCTGATCGTATGCTCAAGCTTGATTTATGTGTTGGAGATATAAATTGTAAGGTCATGTTCGGCATTCGTCATATAGACGTCTAGTAAAACTTGCTATTCGTCACGCACTCATTTGATATAACAAACTATTGACACAAGTCTTTTGGACACCTGCCAACTGAACAATACAAATGTTGGTAGAGATTTTAATTTCTCTTGTGTTTTCGGTCAATGATTTAGAAAACAGACAATATAAATAATAATTGACGTAGGAAAAAGAAAAAGTCAAAATAATAGGTATGAAGCCGGTTCCATACATGGTAATATCGCTGATATCTTACTTACCATTGTTGACAAAACTTTCTCTCGCAAATGACAAAAATCTGTGTTGTTGACTGAACGTCTGTATTCAGATGTCGGCGTAAGATTATCATAATTCAATGTGACCTTAATGAGGTACGTGTATTAAAACAGAATGGAGCGGGCGTGTACCTCAGCCGCATAGGTAATTTATTACGAACTTTGTCGCTACTAACTTATTAGGCGATGCTTCCTTTCGTGGGCGATCTAATTACCGACAACCCGAGAACAATAATATGTAATCTGAATATTTATGAGTCTTTTAAACAGTGCATCTGTGAATTTGATATACTTGGGCCGAGACTGTTTATCTTAAATGAAAATTGACTGTGTGCAATGAATAATTTATTGTGAGCAACCGGCACTGACGTTGGCCATATTTTAATATAAATCCATCTACCATATTGTATGCAAAATGCCATTGAATGCAGTGCAAGGCAGGATCATTATTCCAATATACTGCTGCGATATTCATCACGCGGTCTGTGGTTGCAGCATTTTAAACAAATCATCTTTAAACGTGGATGCTGCAGAGGAACGCACTCGAGAGCACGGTTTACGGAATCGATTTTAATAATGTCGGTTAGGTAGTTGTTTTGCAGCATATTTGTTTTATATGCTACTGACTGCTTTGGTATTCGCATTTTATATTATTTCGACCTCCATAAGCTATACGTTATAAGATTTACTGTGATGTGTGACTACATAAAAATTGTGTACATCTTCTATTTGTTCTTGTGCTACGGATCACACTTTGGCTGTACCAAATGGAAGCGTATTTAATACTTAGATAATTCTATATACAGATAGTTTAGTTCATGTGAATCGATTAAGACAGTTGAAACAAGTAAATTAATTTATTATAAAAAAACTACCATGCCCTAATTTTTGAGCAATAGGTAACAAAATTGAATCAGACTCAAACTTTCTATAATTTGACAATAATAACAATTGACCTCTTCTGAATAGGATTTGTCTACTGGCAACTTGCTCAAATTAGCAGTCGTTAGAGTAACTGCTGCCCTAGATAGAGCCATTACGATAAATTTCTTAATTGCCCCCGTAACAGAATAGCTGAGATTCTTGGACGGTGATGTGTGCAGTCCAGTGGGGAAAATAGTGTCAACAGCTTTAATGGTCCCTTTGATTTGCGCAAACTGACCGCGACAGATAAATAAGAGGTTGCTGGTCGGTCTATTGTTGGCAGTGATAATGGTGATCATAATATTATGGTACCGTAAGAAGTTAAATCTAGGGGGTAAGTTTAGCTAAAAAAAAAAACAAGTTTTCTAATTCGCATCTTTTGTGGCGTTCGGGATAAATTTATTGATTTTCGAGGTTGTTATAGAAATTATGAGATATAAATTTTTTCACACACAAATTGTTGTACACAAAGTAAAGTTTAGAGGGTTGATTTGGTTTAAAACAACAACCATCTAAATTGCATCTTGTCAGAGCCTGTAGGACTAAACAGAAACCAGGAAATGTTGTAAATGATAAGCGATAAATCTCTATTTGTCTTTAAGACAAGTTGCCTCAGCTCTCCGTTACTTAAAATTGAATATCAAAGGAAAATAAACTCAAAGAGTTAAATTGAAAATTTTGTTCATGAAATAAGATACAGTCTGTTGATTAAGAGAATTTCAGTTCGATTTAAGGATTAGAAAAGTTTCTGAATGTTTCTTTGGAATGTAAAATTAATTACAAAATTATATCATCATGTTCCAACTGCTTTTGCTTTTCCGATTTATTTTGTTCAGTGGAATTTAACTTATTAAATATAGACTAGCATTTAATATGAATATGGATATGCTTTCAACAATGTAGGGTATGTACGTTTTCATCAAGACAACATTCGCGGTGGTGTCACACGAAGCAACAGTTAAAACCAAACAAGCTTAAATTGTAAATAAAAGTTACGACCAATTAGTTGTGAGTGCCTGCTTGTCGGTAAAGGTTTCTAGGCTTTAGCAAGTACCTATTTGTTCAAAACTATGTTGTTTGGAATTCTGTATGGGATTGCCTTTACTCGAAGTAATGTACCGTGTGTGCACTTTCTACAGTTTTCTTAAATTCTTATGCAAACTTACGCATTATTATGTAGATAGAGTAGTGTTTTCTATTTCAAACAAACCTGCGGCTACACATACTACTATCGTAGGAAGCTATATAGCGACGCAATGACCATCAGACGACGAATCTGGACTATAATATGGATAATTAATTATTGGTAGCGATTCACTCAATTAGATTCATAGGTATGTCTGTTTTAAGAGCGGCTGCAAGTGTGGTTGGTGCTGACAAGTTATATTAATAAGGTGTTAATGAGCTTAGTGTGGTTTGAAATATTTAAATGCTTCTAAATAGCAATGTACCTAATTCGTGGTATTATATAGGCATCTACGTTTTCTTTCATTTCCGTACCTTGAAGATACAATTACAATAAAATGTGCGCCGCTCGTCGGCTCGGGATCGCAAACAGCCGTGATGGAATAAAAAATCTCGATGTTTGTGTTGCAATCAATCAAACAATGCTACCAGCCAGCTCCGGTCCAAAGCTAACTTTCCGAAACGGCTGCTATTATTTAGTATTGATTTTCCACCGTCTATTTTTATTGGTTTTCCAAACGTTTTTATGTTTATACAGATTTGCGACGCCTGTAAGGGTATGATTTCGTTTGATTGGATTTTCATTCAAAATAAAAACGTGTTTAACTTTTCCGAAAATCAACATTGCGAGCGGTGTTTTGCCGATAAACGGTTTTTACATGCCTTTGTTACAAAAATAGATGTAGCCGCAGATTATTTTAATGAATAACAAACAAATGTGAAACAAAACAGAAAATGTAATAGAGAGAGAAACGTTCAAACAAAATAAGTATCTGGTCAGAAAAATATCTGCATAATGATTCCCTACAAGGCTTGTTACTGCAGTCTTGAAATGTAAAGTAAGGACCTATGTAACTTTATCTAGGGGCATGGTAGTGTTCCCGCCAAGACAAGTCGGACTTACCTACATAAACTCACACCGGTAAATCCAACCGGAGGCAAGTAACAAGCAGCCGAATCATTTCTAATTTACCTACCGTTAAAAGGTCATAATAATGATTTATTCAACTGTTTACGTTTATGAGAAGTTTCCTTTTCCTTCCTTTCCAAAAAAACAGAACATTTAAGAAATATAAACTTCAAAGATCACTTTCATTATTTTTTACAACTAAGTACTTAATTCTTATTTAAATGATAGCATCAGCCAATTTGCCTACACGATGCGGTACTATAGCAATTTGACATGAGTATAATTTGCAATCCACCAGTTTTTTACACATAATGCGATGTAAAAACATGATTTATTGATACGCTTATTACTGCCACTTACACATGAGACATACAGCCGGCAAAGTTTGTCGGACTATGTTCAAGTAAAAAGTAGTAGTTCCTCTTTTTTTTAATTTACATCGAATCGCGTTTGTCGTAGTTGTAGATTTTATCTGATTGTCGAAGTTTTTTTTGCATTCATGTTTGGATCATAAATAATTATCACGTGCTCAGCGGTGAAGGAATACATCGTAAGGAAACCCATAGAAAACCGAGGAATGCATTTTTCGGAGGTATGTGGCCTAACCTGTATTGGGCTAGTTTTCCCTTCGCGGGTTGGAAGGTCAGACAGGCAGTCGCTTCTGTACAAAACCGGACCTGTCAAATCTTTAGGTTAGGTAAGTGGACCCTGTAAAAAAAATTGTAATGTAATAAAAATGTAATACCTGCTTATTCTTATTTGCTTTTTGACTAGATATATCTACTAAAAACGTAATACACACCATGTGGCAATACTTTATATAAATAAATAAGAAATAACCGTTCTGCTCATCGTATCCATCTTCGGAAATATAAATGTACTCGGCCTACCCCTATAGCGATGCAGATGCGGTTATGCTTTACTCATGTAAAGCATATGCGCATCTGCACAAAACCGGTTTCTCTAGAGAAAAGAGAACAAGATTTCCCCTTTTCATTTCTCATTCAAACATAAACAGCCTATATACCGTACTGCTGGACACAGTACAACGGAACAGTAAACACTAGTAAATTCAAGTTGTAAAAATACTTATAACAACAAAGAGAAAGCAAGACAAGAGCTGTGGGTTCATGTCCCGTACGAATAAGATAATAATGTTCGATTTAAATTTTCTTTTTGTGAGTTTTCCGAAGCAAGGGTAATTGATATAAAGACAAAAATGAAATTTAAAGTATCTACTTAAATCCCCGCTCGTGTTCCTTCACAACCGTGCGTCACACTCCTAGCCAGCCCAAACACAATAGAGCCTTGTTTAAGAATTAACGTTGAAGGCACCCAATCAGACAACCCATCGGTTAGCTGATCAAACACAACAAAAAGCCCACACTCAATCAAGACGAATCCAACGAGGTGTTAAGCTAGTGCTATCAATCATCCCAGCACGACGGTTCGTTATAACACGCTGGATTCAAGCCAAAACTGTTACGAAGATCTCGTTAAATCTCTTGGCTATTAAGTGGCTGTACGGACTGTGAGTTCGAATAAAAAAGAAAAAATTGTTACTCGAAAAATAAATTGGTAGGCAAGTTGACAATTAGCTGACATCATTGGCTGGTACAAGACTTTTTATCTGTTGATCAATAAAAAAAATCTAAAATTACTATTTTACAGTTAGTAGTAAGAATGGTGACTTTTGCTATAAATATGTAATTTGTAAAAGCACTTAACCCAATAAACAAAGTAAAATAAAAATACAAAGAGAAAATTAAATCGAAAAAGTATAACTCGGACGGAGCTTGAACCAGTAGCAAGCCTTGACGAGCGTGTTAGCTATTACACGACCGATCTTCAGCCCACCCATGTGAAGTTTTGGATAAGAGCTCAGTGGTGTAATGGTTCACACGCTTATCCCGGCTTGACAAGAGCTGGTTTAAATTTCGTCCAAGTCAGAAATTTTTCGATTTAATTTTCTCTTTGTGTGTTTACCTAAGCACGGGAGAGAGCCATAAAAACAAAAATATTTTGAAAGAAACTATAACTTTTTTAGTTTTTTTTTTTGACGTGACTTATTGTAGATTTGCCGCAGATGGCATTAACTACTTGGCCGGACAAATGGGGAGCGCTGAAGGCTCTCACCCGGTACAACGTTTAAGACAACAGGCCTGAGGGGGCCCAGTTGGACGCGAACCTCGGCTCAGGGCGTCGTCTGAGAGGAAAAATATTTGAAAGAATTAATCGACCCTAGTGGATTGATAGCGATAAGCGCTGAATGAGGGAAATCGTCGACCACGCCAGCTGGGTCGGTATCGGGGTCCTGAAGTGTTTGGTGTCGCGAGCTGATTGGCTGCCTCTATGGCTAGAGTAATCGGGTCGTCGGGATTAGAAACTATCATACCATCGATGTATTAATACTATTTTATCGACATTTATACCATTCTGTAAACATGACAGATGTCATAACATAACATAGCACCACGCCTTTGTCCCCGAAGGGGTAGGTAGAGGTGTCTAGTATACCTATATTCCAACTTTGTACATGTTTACATATACTTTCGATAAACATCCATTCTAGGCAAACGTTCTACTAGCTCAGCTCATCTGAAACGCAAACCAGAATGATGTCAGTCAATAACTAAAACGCTTTGGGACTATTTGACGTCACCGTCCACGTCACCTATGCCGAGTTACGTCAGTTGTTTTGTGATACTGTTTAGTTCAGATAATAGTCAGTAGTCACTGAATTATCTATTTAAGTATACTATTAATTTTAAGTACTTAAAATCAATGACACATAATCTTCCGATTGTGTTTCTCTTAAGTGACAAACTTTTGTAATTCTTTTTAGTGTTATGTTGTTATATAGGGTAATGTATTGTATAATTCATGCCCGTAAAGTCATCAAAAGGCAATTTTTCAGGCTTACCTATATGAATTCTGGTCCCAAGTTGGAAAAATACTCTTCTTTTTGGGTAGCGGTAATGACAGTAACCGACAAAATAACCCACGAACGTACATAAAAATTCATGCCTATTTCCTACCGGGGTCAACAGAAACTATGGAGTTCCATTTGCTTTATCCTGACGTACTTTTCTAGCTTCCTCTCATACATACATACATAATCTCACGCCCGTAATTCCTAATGGGGTGGGCAGAGCCATAAGTAATCAATGACAACTTGCAGCCACTGTTGATACGATGTCGTAAGCTGGATATGATGAACCTTATGGTGATAAGGGATCAGCCTATTGCCCATAACATTAGTTAGCTTCCTTTCAATTCATCTAAACGCACACTTAGACCTCAACGTACAGAATGTCAATAGATAATTTCTTAATTTTTACGAACTTTCGTCATAAATCACAGGGGTACAGATAACACGTCACTAAAGTTTCTAATATCGCAGTCCAGTCAGACAGTCTAATCGAGTATTCAAATCGGAGACGTATAATCAACCCGACAAAGTTGCTATCTAATTAGGGGAGACCTAATAAACGGAGGGGAGGCAGGAACTTGGTACATAAAATCCTTTCTTCATGTTATCACGTTTCCTAAGATGGGAAAAATGTGTTCCGATAATGCGTATCGGAATTTCCTTGTTTTTTCTTTGCCGAAGGAAAAAATAAAATAAGTGTGCTTCTTTGAATATGTTGCCTGGAGTTTAAGATGGCTGTTTTTACTTTTGTTAAATGTTTGTTTGGTTTAGTCGTTTTAGGCCGCAGTTTTGAAGTTAAGAAAACCTTTTTCGTTAACGTGTAAAATAATGTACAATATTATATCGCATTGCTAGGCAGAGATCCCTATCAATACTTCGTTTAGCTTATTTTAATGTCTGGAATTTCTTTTAGTAACTATCTACCGAAAATGAAGATCTTTGAAAAGGTTATTCACTAGTTTGGTACTGTACAGAAATGCATTTACAAGTAAGTAGTAGTATACAGAATAGTAAACTGTTAGGGTATAAAGTTATTATTCTTATCTTATATACGTATATTATGAAAAAAAAACTTTAATGCCTTCTTCTTCTTCCTCTTCTATCTTGTGGGTTGTGAGGTGAATTACCAACCCCATCAACCCTGGTGGTATCTTTTAAGTGCAACAAAAAGAAATACAACCGTTCCACACTTTCGCATTCCATTTCAATTTCATAGAGCAATGAAAAAACCCGGAAAGTCACATTAATTACCAGCGGAATCGAAAAACCTCAGCGTTCCGACTGTCGACTGTGTATCAGTTGAAAAGCACTGTCTAAACAATGCGCCGGAGATTGCAGCATCCGAGATGACATCAGATTAAACAGTGCCAGCGTTTTTCCACGTCTCATTAAGAACAGCGGGGCGTAGACTAATAAATGTATTGAGACGCCCCAGTATTGTCACGTGAAGATTAATTGATATTTATTATTTTGATTTGTCACTGTCCTTGTCTTTGTATGTCACTGATTATTTTATTTAGTGAAATATTTGTTTTTCATAGAGTTGTGATAGAGTTCATGTTAGTTAAGCAGATGTGCGTCCTCTTTTTTTAGGTAGCTACAAGTTGATATAGGTAATTTACTTATTAATTTATTCATAGTACAAGACAACAAGAGGAGATATTTTTTATTCATGATACAATATATAAAGTAAGGCATCGTAAACGACAAATGCTAAAACGACAGAAAAAGTTATTATTCCGTAAATTCACTGTTCACTGTTCAATTCGCATAATTATCGTTAACAAGCCAAATGTAATACTTTTTTTGACTCGACACACAAAACTCTTTAGTGCACTAAAAATAAACATTACCTATTATAAAATATTCATCACACCCACAATATTCTTTATTGAACTGTTTAAGTACGCGAATTGAAAAATAAAATAACTCTCTCTATTCAAATCTCTACTCTATGTGTTTGCTTTTGTTTTACTTTAATTTCTGTACGCAACTTCCTGCAACATGAGTCGTGTTTGCAATGCTATTCAATACTAGCACAAATTTGACTACGCGGCATATTTTGTTTAGTACGCGTTTGTGAAAATTATACGCTTATACCCAGCAGTGGGATGATGTAGTCCGATTGATTATGATGATAAAATAATGTACAATCTTTAAAAGATATACATGAGGAAATAATATATAGATTTTACCATTTATAGCGAGCTCTACAGACACAGAGAGTTTTACTACGCTTTAGCAAGATATTTTATTCCATTGGGGTGGATAGCCTACAGAAGACCACTTTCAGCCGTACATGATAACCATTTGTACACATAAATGTTGCTAAATGTTTATATGATTTGTTTGTGCTTAATAAAGGATATTTGGTTTGATTTGGTGTTATTTTAAGTCTTAAGGTGCCTACAATTTATCACTATGTTGACAGATTTATCCATAATACGTTTAGTCATTGTGTTATTCTAATTATCTTATCTTTATATTATCCTTTTCTTCTTATTTTCGTTGTTATACTTATTGTAGAACATATTCCCATAACGGACTAACCTGCACCTAAGCTAACCTTTATTGGGCTGGATTTCCCTTCGCGGGTTGGAAGGTCAGACAGGCAGTCGCTTCTGTAAGAACCGGACCTGTCAAATCGTCAGGTTAGGTAAGCGGACCCTGTGAAATACTGGGTAATGCTAGGGAGATGATGAATTCTATATGAGACTTGCTCGGGATGATAAGCAGACCAAGACCAAGGCTCGCCACAATGACCGACCCTCTGCTGCCTCGCATCCATCGTTTTCCCGCGACCTGCAGAAGGTCGTCGGTCTACCTTTTGGAGTCCACACATTTTTCTTTCACGCAGTTAAACAAAAAATATAAAAGAGAGTATAAATAACACATCATCACTAATTTAAGAGCCACGCTTTTGTGGCTGTAGCATTTCTCTTGCCTTCTGCCCCTAACACAAAATAACACAAACCCACGTTTTTGTAAACTGTAAGAAAATTTTAAATTCTGAAACATCTTAAAAAGCCTATCCTTCATGAATACTGCAAATTAAAAGTCCAACCAAAAGGCTGGAAATTAAAAATTTTAAATGAAACTACAAAAAGTTAGACGGGAAGTAAGTATAAACTTTGCTGGCTTTTTTCGTTCTTGTCCGTTCTGTCTGCGTCTGTGCTAATATTTGCGTTTGTGCATTATTGCATGGCCCCCCTGAACAATGGGCGATGGGGCGAGAATCACCCTGCGGCTCATTGCAACCGTTTGTTATTTCGCTTTCAGGAGTTCATTTCATTGGTACACGCTATTTTGGTTTGTAGGTATAGATATAAGCGACTGAAGTGTTAAGTTAGTGTGTGTGGTGACTGTTCTTGTTACGTTGATAGGTCTTTTCTAAATATTTTTTTATTCTATGAATTTTCTAAGCAAAAATATATTCATGCTGCAGTCTCGGTAAATATATACGTTACATTATACGTAAGTAAATAGCCTATATACGTCTCACTGATCATACTCCTCTGCGCTGCTCCAGTGCGGGTTGGTGGGGGTGTTTGGGCTACTAGCCCGGGGTCAACGGCTTAACGTGCCTTCCGAAGCACCAAATGATAAATGCATTATTTGTTTTTTATTCTACCATATATACCCACATAAACTCACACCCGTAATCTCTAATGACCCCATTGGGCAGAGCCACAAGTAATCAAAGGTAACTTGCAGCCGCTGTTGATACGATGTCGCAAGCTGGATATGATAACATATTTTTTTTATTCTAACTTGTAACTCAATTAGTTGGAATTACGGTTTGAAGTTTATGTAATGTTACCAAAAATACTTATAACACTTTCTTTTCACAGCATTTGGATCTGTTAATCATAAGACCACGCTATTGGACAAAAAAAATACACAAGTTAGTTGCTGCTGGGAACCGTGGGGGTTTAGGAAAATAACTATTTACAAAGATGATTATAGGTATGCCATTAGGTATAGATAGGTATTAGCGTCCGTGGTCTAGTGGTTAGAGCGTTAGGCTCACGATCTGAAGGTACGGGTTCGATTCGCGATGGGGACATTGCGTTCTTTGTTACCATTTATTGTCCTTTGATAGTCCGAAAAAGTAATATGATCCCGTGCTTTGGGTTGGTTCCGAATATTAGCCGTAAATACACCTCCACCAACTCGCAGTGGAGCAGCGTGGTTGAGTATGCTCCATACTCCCTCCGGTTGATTGAAGGGAGACCCAGCATTGGGACGTATATAGGCTGTTAATGTTATGGGGACTCCTGCCTTTGCGCTCTAAGATCGAACTAAGGTACATATTGAGTTAGTTCTAGATGTAACTATCAATGCATCTCAAACCTATACAGCAGGTAAAACTAAAGCTACGGTAATTATTGTTTACGGCGAGTGTAATGGGGACCTTTGCACCTGGAATAACTCGGGGGGGATTGTTTGACGATTAGACACGTAAGGTCTTGAATAATTGTTAATTTATAATTGTATTCATGTTTAATTTGTAATTATATGTATTAATTTTAAGTGATAATAATATAAAGCAAACAATAAATAATACTTCTATTTATTATGGTTTTAGTAATTGCAACCAACTTGTATATCAGTATACTATTTATGTTATGTTATAGATAGGAATCATTTTAAAGGGGAAAGTTTTTAAAATCAGGAAACGAAATTCCGTTCAAAAATTTCACGACTATCCGAATTGTAAAACCAAAGCCTACGGTATTCAGTTTCACGTCACAAAACGTGTAGATATATCACAACGTGTCGTATCAAAGCAGCAGGCTAAGTCAACAGTCATCTCATAACTGGATGTCGAGTCGCATGAATTTCTGATGGATCCCTTTTTCCTTGCTGAATCATACTTCAGCTGCATTTTGCTGGAACGGTACCTTTAGAACGGAAGATTGTGGAACTTGTAATTATTAGAACACTTTTCTGAAAAAAAAAAACAAACACGCTTAAGTAACCAACATAGTTTTGATACGGCTCCTAATTTTATTTAAACTTATACTGACTTGTAATTTTCGTATTCGTCGAAACAATTCTGTTTCGTCCTGTCCATATACGTCCCACTGCTGGGCAGAGGCCTCCCCTCAATCAACCGGAGGGGGTATGGAGCATACTTCACCACGCTGCTCCACTGCGGGTTGGTGGAGATGTTTTTACGGCTAATAGTCGGGACCAACGGCTTAACGTGCCCTCCGAAGCACGGAATCATCTTACTTTTTCGGACAATCAGAACCAAATATGCCAAATATGTTTACCATAAAAGGATATTCAAATGAAAACCTTCAAAATTCTTTGCGTTAAAACAAAAAATGTTTGGGTTTCTTAACGAAACTATATGAGAAAATTGCAAAGTAGGCATAGTATCTGCTTTGGTTTTTTGTTGAAATCACAGTATTCACAAACCTTGGTTTTCATTACTCTGTTTATTCAGTAATTAACCGGAGCATGTTGTATTGAACACGCCTTGTTAGGCCTTCGGTAACGACGTCGTTACACTGATTTGAACATTTAGCAAGAGATGTTTTTTCATTTTAATTGGTAAGTTTCAATGAGAACACACTTCGTTAAGATTTACTTTTAAATTATTCGAATTTGGAACGTGTGACGGTTGTTTGTATGAGTTATCGTTTTTATTTCTCACGTGTTTTATGGCGTCTGTTTTGTGCGTGAATTCTTTTTAGGTGAAATCATATTACTAAGCCAATTTGCACGCTTTAATTGCTAGTTTCGGATAATTTGTACAAATATTTTAATATGAGTTCTCTTAACAACCACTAATTTATAGTAAAATCATAAATTAAAACCTTAGCAAGCATTCACATAATAATATTTACTGGAATCTAGGTCGAATGCTGATTGCACAGACACTCCTCATATCGAATTCTCTTTTTTCCGCCGAACGATCTAGGTTGCGCGAAAAATTTCATATCGCCACGCGTTTTGCAAGTAAAATCAGATAACTTTTGACACTTCAATTACGTAGTGATGGCCTCCTCTAATTTTTTCGGCGCGTAAAAGCGGGAAACATGTCGTGTCATGAGCACACAGGGCCCAAGTTTCCAGAACAAAAAGTTTCGCTCAAGTTTTAACACGAGCGGAAGGTAATAAGAGGGAAAATTGAAAAGTTTTTCGCTTTTAATATTAAATTAAGTGAAGATCTGTTATCGCAGGTGCACTATCGAATGGCCGGCAAAGTTAGTATGAGTCGGGCCCGTTCCAGTATATTGTTTTATATGTTTTAGTTTACGCTTGTTAGTTTCCCATTAAGTCAGCGCTGTAGGGCTCGCCTTATATTAATTCGTTCGCTTCGCCTTTGCTGTCTAGACGCGGTAAGAGCTCTCACTTACAACTTTATAAAATTAAATCTCCTTGTCAGATGTTAGCGCCGTTGCAACACCGTGTTTATTATGTTTTGAAAATAGTTCGAACCTCGCGAAACCAGTTCAAAGCTCAAAGCGAGAAATAAATTACTCAAGTCACATTCCCTTTTTAGCGGCGGAATAAAGAAGAAAATCTCTTTAGTGTGAGGCCACACTAATGCTAACGGACAGTTACAAATCTTCATTAACAGCTTGACAAAAAGTTGCCAGCTGTCCACTCGTGTAAATCTAACGAAACCAGGTTTCCTCGTGTTAGTGGAGACATTAGACTGGAAAGTTATGGGGACTATAAAAAAGTAACGTTGGTATCGTGAATAGTCAATCTGTCACTGAAGATTATTGAAATGGCTTTGTTATTGCGTTTTCGTTTCAGTCTCTCATTTTTGTATGTTATGAAAAGTTGTGTTAATAACGCGAAACTTTTCATATCAACGGTAAGTGTCAACGACTCGGTAACTGCCACTTAAGCGTCGTTTAATCGACAAGAACCGTCCAAATAAAAATATGAAATACGCGCCGACAGGACTAGTCTACTTTTATTTATTAATATCGTCACTAAAGTTGAAAATAACCGTGCGGGCGGCATAAAAGCGATCCCGGCCGACTGAACTGACATAGAAATAAAAATTAAAAAGTGGGATTTATCGTTCCGCCAACGATTTAGAGTCCATTTTTGTGTAAATAAAATTCCTTTTGGTCTCACTGGCTAAGTTTTAATGAACTTTAATTTATGGAGTCTCGCACACAAATTTGTCGCGTTTATAGGTGATTCCGACTAGGTTTCTGTGTAGGGATATGTGAGGAATCACAGAGGCACATTTGGAGTTTCGTTGTTATGGTTTAAATAATCCTAGCTATAATTAATTTGGACTTTATGTGCTGCCACTGAAGCATGTGCTTATTTTCAGTAATGCATTTAAGCTTTATTATATTATGTTGTAAAATTCTGTTTTGGAAATTTTGAACCTTTATTTTTCTTATGAAAATACGATGCGTTGAAACAAATTAAGATTGTACTTATTACAGAATTTCTAGTCACTTCAAATAATAATTAATGCGAGTATTTATGCTCTATGTCTTAAGTCGTAGACATTTTTGGTTTGGTTAAGTTATTCAAATTATTATGCACTTAATTTGATCTTCTGTACCTTGAATGAACCACATAATATATTGAAGCTAAACTCTTGCCATTATTAATCATCATCATCAAAAAAATAAATAAAAAAATAATAATAAAAAAGTTTATTTAGGTAAAATCTACGAGACACATATACATTTACAACATTAAAATATACGCACATTAAATTAATATCATCAATTTAAGAGTCTTTGGAATCCAGCACAGGCCTAAACAGAAGAGTGTCGAATTTGTTTTCGAATTCATGTTTGGATCATAAACGATTATCACGTGGTCAGCGGTAAAGGAAAACATGGTGAGGAAACCGACATTCTCGAGAAATGCATTTTCGGTAAAAAACCGGACCTGTCACGTCTTCAGGTTAGGTTAGCGGATCTTATAAGAAACGGGATAATTCTGGGGAGATAATGATCATCTATTTAAAAGCCATTGTTTTAAGTTTACGCGGTTATTATCATAATTAAAACACATAATAACGGGTTCTTACCGCGTTTAAATGGGGATATGAGACTCCCGATGGTAGACAGATATGTCTGCCCGTAGAAAATTATGGATCTACCTACTCCACTCCAATCTCATCAGTCGTCCCGTGATCATGGCACTTGCAATAGTGTCGTAATATCGGGAGTCTCATATCCCCATTTAAACGCGGTAAGAACCCGTTATTATGTGTTTTAATTATTTAAAAGCCACGCTCTTGTCGGTGTAGCATTTCCATTTTTGTCTGTCAAAGGCCAATTCTTTGATTTTCATATAACACACGACGTTCGCATTCTCTTAAAAACCTATGTAGTCCAAAATCGTAACGGGTCCATTAAAATTAATATAAATAACGTGTCATTTAAGTATCTATTTATGTCTCACACTTAATCCGCGAAAGTGAAATATTATTATATCATGTTAAACGATTTATCACGTTATCTCGTATGAGTTGATTCATTGAGGTGATTCATCCTACCTCTCGGTCGAATTTATAAAGCTAGAGGTGCATTCTCACTGAATCGTTTGCAAATAGTGATGTCGAATATGAAAAAATATAATCAATGTTATTCATTTTATAATTCGCCGAAAGAGAATAGGTACATACAATTTTCATATGTTTTTTTTTCGTTGCTTAGTATCTCTGTATAAAGTTTCAAAAGCTACGTAAAAAGTAAGAGGATCATGGAGTCAGTATAATGAAAGTTTTAAATTAATATACCCAGTAGATCTGGTGGACTGAATTTGCGGAAAAGGTTCTTAATGAATATCTTGTACCCTGGACAATACAGAGCTAAGTGCTTGGACATTCGGTGAGAGAACGCCAACGAAGAGCTTTTGCTATTTAAAAAGCTATAAAAAACTGCAAAATATGCATTGCATTATGAGCTGCTTATCTTCTCCAGCATATCTTCAAATATCAGTGGTTCATCACATCCATCTTATTTTATATATACGTATTATAATACATTACAGAATATAACAACTAAAAAAGAATATAACTTGTATATTATAATTCTGTTACTTAAATGTACTTATATCGTGTATAATATAGTAAATAACTTTGTGATTTTGTTTGTAGGACGTAATCTCTGAAACTACTGCACCCAATTTTTTTTATTCGTCACGACGAAGATACAGTATTCCTGAGTACTTACTATATAGATTGTATTTGATAACAGAGTTCAATGTAGACGTAGTCGCGACCGGAAAATTTACTAGTTTATTTATTACTATGAATTAATCTTAGAGTCGGAGTACTAAATATGACTGTGAGGTAAATTTATAATTCATTTTATTTATTTTTATTATTTTATTTATTTATTTTCTTATAAGAACAATGTTACAAACACTGGAATACAGATATCGGTAAACCTGCAAAAGTTTGTCTCTATGCCTGCTCCTCGCACCACGTCACAATGGTTTCCTTATATTTAATATACGTAAATTACAAGCTATACCTATAGGTAGGTACTCAGTCAGTCAGTCTACCACAGTAACCAACACTAAATAGTATGTAGTATTATAATGTAATCTATGCTAACAGGTAGGTAGTTCTAAACAAGTCACAGTCCGCCGGCATAAAAATTTACTTGCAATAAAAATGGTACAGTTTGCAGTTGGTCAGCATTTAAAATTTGGTCTACATTTTTAGTTATTTAAATTATAATATGCAAATATTAATAAAAATAAGATAAAGATTGATTGGAGCCTCGTTGGAAGAACGTTTGACTCTCACTCTAAGGTCGCAGGTCCGAACAGCACAGGCCTAAGCCTATGATTTTCGAAATCGTTCTTGGAATTCATGTTTGGATCATAAATGATTATCACGTGCTCATCGGTGAAGAAGAACGTCGAGAGGAAACCAACATACCCGAGAAATGCTTTTCGGAGGTATGTGACTTAACTTGTATTGGACAGGTTAGGTAAGCAGACCCTGTGCCAAGGAAATGATGAATAAGATTAAGATTATCATTTTGATAATTTATATCACCACTCGGATAGCATTATGATGTATGTTATTTCTGTCCGTCACATCTATTTTGGTATACTTAGCCAGCTTTTCAAATAAGTCGATATAAAAATGAAACAAATTGGAACACACCTTTAGACGTTTGACAAAATGAACCATTAGTTCTTACGAAACGAAGTGTAAACAACCGAGCACTGGTTGGCTGGTTCACAAGTATGTTGATTTAGTCTAATTCAGGTTTTGACGTAACAAATGAAGATGTCCTAAACTAAGACAGGGAAGAGTGAATGACTTCGATGTTTATTAATGAGAGTTCATTTATTACCACTGGAACTAAAGTGTTGATCAGCTCGAAACAGGAAGACGTAAGCTTTTAGTCGCTGTAGCTTCATTTAGATTCTTAAATGTTTTACACACATACACATGTACATTCAAGATGATAGTTTATGTGGTTAAGTTAAACCACAAGTAAGTCAGTCAACATAAAGCAGGTTAGCTGCTATTTTTTGTTCCGACTTAAATAAAATATCACGTTTGACATATTAATCAACGGCATATCTTTGCATTTATGGACAGTCAATGAAATCGAGTTCGTTTAGTAATGGGCCCACAGCTTGCTACAATTTAAATATATCTTCAAAAATGCCAACTTCCTTTTCTGTGCTCCACCGTTTCCTACAGACATTCCTCTCCAGTAATTCGTATGCACGCCGTCTCAGAACGGTAACGCGCCATAAAAAATTAAAGAGCATCTTGTATAAAGCCAAATACACTATTCTACAATTGTTTCATCCCTGCAAACAAGTCTCTCTATTTGGCCCGGAGCTAGTTGCAATATTCATCATTCCTCTGGCTTCAGTGACTTTAAACGATGCATGTCCTGCTTTTTACTCCATTTTTTATTTATACCCGCCTCGATTGTTGCCAGAGCGAAGTATTCATAAAACTATGGAAGGCTGCTCCTTGTTTTACACAGTCTTTTATATTTCAACAAGCGTTTCTTTAAAACAAGAAAATAGTGAGTGGTTCTGTACTGTCACTACTTTAATTTAACTTAATACCAAGCTAGAAGAGAGTTTATTTCTATTTCTTTTTAGTAAACAGCTCCTTGATCAAACTCGACTGTTTTGATTTAAGGACTTCGTTATTAACAGTTATCTCTTGTTCAGTATAGGTGTAAATATCTGGCCTTCAAAGGAGGTCGTTTGCTCCGCCCCACTAGGTTTTAATATTAGCGGGGTCTGTATAGAAACCCTCTGGAGATTCGAGTATGTATGGCGTAATCACAAAGCTGAGCTCGCGAGTGTATTCATGAGACAAGAATAATTAATATTGTGCACAATGATGTCCCAAGTTGTGTAATTAGCTTGTAATTAGGTAGGTGTTCGCTGCACGTAAATTTACAAGATGTTTTAGAACTCTCCCCGTCAGCTATACTTGTGAGTTTCTATTTTAAGTATTTAAAGCAGTATTATGGTAGCCTGTTTTGTACACTGCATATGTCGCAAACTTGATAAATTATGTCATAAGAATTGACCTTTTTGTTTGTCTTGTGTGTAAAAAACAAATTGTCACATAATTTTATCGACAATACTCACTTCATGTCTTGATTGAATTTTATGCTTTATAATATTATAATTCACTAAAAGTACGTGGTCTAATGGTAAGAGCGTTGGTCTTTCGATCTGGAGATCCTGAGGTCAATACCCAGTGGTGACAATTCACAAAAATTACTTTGTGATTCCTAGTGTGGTTAGAAAATTGCAGGATCATCATCCGATTGTCTGAAAGTAAAATTTTTCGTGCTTTAGAAGTCACATTAACCACGTTTACTGTTTACTCCATTAAGTATTTAGTCCTTTCATAAGTCATAATAGTTAAGCGGCTTAATAGTAATCCTGAAATCAGGGTGATGTCGTCAGTCATTGACTTCACAATCCACACGAGAGAAGTAGAAGACTAAACTTTTTAATTTTTCTGCATCAACAATTACTTACACAAAATCCCTCCTCTGAAGGCATGGTCAAATCTCATCTAAGCTTCCATATGCAACAATTAAATCTCGTATTCACTATCCTTAGTTATAAAACGGTTGTAAAGTTGATGTTCCACCCAAATCAAGAATGCGAAACTGCCTACGTTCTTGGGGTAGTATGAGGGGAAGTCAGGTACTACCAAACATCTTAGACGGAATACAAGTTGAATAGTTTCGCGTAAAACTACCTTTTGTAGTCGTATAAATGTTTAAAGCGCTCCACTTGTAAATAGATTTAGCGAGTGCAGAGTAAGTTGTGTGTTTATATGCCATTCGGTTTTCAATAAAATACGTACAGTAGGTATATGAAATAATGTTGTTTTTAATAATCTACACAATAAGATGAATTTTAAAGCTACAGATAGACTGCATTGGAAATGCAAATCATCTGCAATGTTCGGATGTATTTTTTCTATGCTTTGTATGCCGGTAAAAAAATAATTTGACAAGTTAATCTTCTCTTTACTGCTTTTGTTAGACCAAAAGGGTTTTCAAATTCACGAGTTACATGCTTATACTATCAGGCAAATACTTGTACCTAATAATAATATTATTGCTTACAATGTCACTACAGAAAAATATCTTTTTAATGTTCTCGAGTCATAGTAGAAAATCCTTACCGAGTTAAATTTATACACGGTGTAAGTGACATCGCAACAAAACTGTGAGGTGAGATGATGATTCAGACCATGAATCTGAGGTAATTTCAAGTGGTATTTTCCGTCGCTATGACAAGTTTTTTAACTACTGGTGGACATACACCACCTCATCCAAGTTGCGTTTAAAGTACCTATCTATAAGCAATATCGTTATTTTTCGCGAGTAAATACTAAATAATAAAACTATACTCTCATCAGTATCTGTTACAGCAATAAGAGATCACACCCACAGGAGCGGTAAAATGAAACATATCTCTCAGCAGGGATCGTAATTCTGTCAAAACATTACAATTTGTTGTTATTGCTCGTACTGGTTGTACTGCCATAAAGTTACAGTTCAATCATGATGTTAACGAAGCGATCGATTTTGATGATTGATATGAACATCAAATGTATTGTGTAACCGTTGTTTGGTTCGGGCTGACGGAATGTTTTACAACGAATTGTTTATTGGATGTTTGGCGTATGACCTAAAATAAAACAGAAGTTAAGTACGTGAATTGGATACCCTTGAATACCCAAAAATTGGGTAAGTAATATGAGTTTGTTAGTCATTATGTGCATGTATACGATAACTATACAGGGTGTTAGTGACATCGTAACGAAAACTTTGAGGGATTTTCAATCGCAAAAGTACAAAATTGAGAATAATTAAAAAAATATATCATGAATTTTGCGACGGAAACTTCCACTTGATATTAACTCAGAATCATGGTCTGAATCATCACCCTCAGTATTTGTTACGATGTCACTTAAATTAATATATCGCTACTTGAACAGAATCATTGACAGTAGATAATTTTTTTATGTAACTTACATGCTCATCAGCAGATTGATCAATCTGAAAAGTAAAAAGATTAACAACAGTTAAACAGAGTTTGTGTTCTAACTAATTCTAACCAAGCCAGTGCGGCTCATCAAAAAACCTAACATCAGGGCGGGTGACTTCATCGGCATATTAAAACTCTCATTTCTATAAAAACATTAATATATAAACATTCTACTATTGTAAGTTCAATAACTGAAGTCAGAATGTTCTTGTATATTTTTTATGAGAATGATAGTTCTAACACTTATTTCTTTTTCAAAAAACGTATGCCTATTGCTTTAGTTAACAGCCATTTCTATTGACATCAATATCCCAGCAATAAATAAAGAAGCTCGACTGTTGCTTATTAGTTCAAATATTTCCGAACGTGACTCATATATTGACGCACGATCGATTTTATTTATATGCGAACACGTTTATGTCTCTTTGTGAGAAAAGAGCGTTGCCTCCCTCTTTTAGGTTATTGCAAGTACTTTGTAATAAAGTAGATGTATTACGTTTCTGTTATGTTCACATGTTTCTGTAATAGAAACGGCTGTCGTAAATTTTGAAAAATGCCCAATTGCTAACTGGAAAGTGCTGAATCATAAATAGTGCTAATATTTTTTTTTCACTTCTGATTATTCAACTATTATATTGGTCCTATTTAAAGTTGGATTTTGATACGATCTATGTAAAGATAAAAAATGTTTCGCACTTGGACTTTATGACTGGTGAAACAACAGCTTTCACGATGAAGAACCGATGTACCTAACCTGAATTCATGCAATAAACGTTTATTATTATTATTATTATTATTATTATTAGAATAGAGATAAAAAAAGTTTTTTTGAAACTGACGAATTCACGACAAATTTTTAAATTAACAAAAGTTTAAAAAATAAATATACATTTCCGTCGTAAAATACGACCAAAGTTGAGCGAAGTAGTACAAATGTTGAATTTCAATAAAATCGGAACAATCAAACGGCACGTGCGTAGACCGCAAGCCACTTCCACACTTGTTGCCGACGTGTTTATTAGAAGCTCGCTCTGAAAGTGACTCGTAAAACGCTCCCAAGGTGAAGTTTGATTGTTCTCCTAAGCTTGCACTGCTCTAACGCGGTTTTGAGGTCAGATTCCTATTTGCTTTTAACAAGATTTAAATAGGTCGCAGTACAAAGGGACGAGATTTAAATAGATCGTCTTATCCATTTGGTTATCGTTTGTTCAAAAAGCAAAGCTCATTTACTCGTAATAGTTTCGCAATATATTTCGTCTGGGCTTTGTTTGAGAGTAAGAAATGTATTGCTTCCTCTGACAAAAGACCTACTTTTACACATTTTTTTGGGTAAAAGTATCATCAAAGAGCAACACGGGGAGGTCCATGTTGCTCTACGTATTTTTAAAAGATTGAGCTATAAAGAGTAGTCTACTTTTTAGACAAGCATTTTTAATTAATACGATTGCGAGTAAGCAGTGCTACAAATAGCAATCTGTAACTGAAAAGTAAATTAATGCCGCCAAGTCAAAACATCTTCCAGATGCGCGGCGAGACATCTGCCTTCAATTCCCAAATTTAATGATCCCCTAGGCGCAATACTAAATAGCGAACATGTACCAAATTTAAAGGAGCAAATCGTCAACCGATATGAGCGGAAATAGAAGACACATGATCCCGCGGGAAGTCGAGAAAAAACGTAAAGGAGAAACACATGACCTCATTTGTCGTGAAGCAAAGGAATTATTTATTACGTTTGATACTTCTCGCGTCGGCTTTCTCTTTGTATCTGAAACGTTCCGATTTTAATATTATTTTGTTTCTTTTAAAAGGTCTGAAGTTTCAGTGAAGGGTGAAGATTTATTTACATTGTTACATAAAAATTTTCCTTCTTCTAAGAAAGTGTAATACAATCCAAAATACCTAAATACAATAATAATATATTTTCTAAAGTGACAAATCACATGTTTTCATCTTAATATGTTATCTGATCTCCTTTTCATAACCACAAGCATTAGTTTTATTTATAGCACAAACACATCAAAGCATGAGTGTTACAGTTTAAGCTCCCCTCGAACAAAATTAAATATGGGTATTTATCATGTGAACTTTTATTGTAACACTCTATACATCGACGTCAAACGCGACAGGCAGACTTACTATTTGTTATGGTTTTGAAATTTAATCATTTCCAATACTGTAAAAACCACGAAGCAAAAAATCTAAACATGACGTGCTCAAACAATTGTAAACTTTATGTTAAGGCAACGGAAGATGGTGGCTGTTCATGAACTGTAAGTTGTTGTTGGTCGAAATTTGTGTATTCATTCACCAGATGCGCCAGCGCATCCGAACTGACGACTAATGACTCTTCGGCGACGATGTAAACATTCGGCGGGAGACGCTGTCAAAATCATCACGGGGGTTGTTTTTAGAAAAAGTGAGAACGAATTTGTTTCCAATTATATCGTGAAAAAAGGTAGGTATTTAAGCGACACAACCTAAAAAGCAGTGACCTACTTAATAACTATTTACGTTTGCCTTTAATTAATACAAATTATGATTTTAAAGAAAATATTCTTTTTTTTATAACAAATACAAAACAGCTTTAATAATAAGTCTGGTCGTTGCGTTGTAGGTAGGTACTCAATATCTTATCCAGTTACTAAAATTCCTGTACCCAGTAGTTTTACGTTATTAGAATGTTTATAATTCTAAGCACCCGGATCTTTTTTTTAATTAACGTCACTGCGACATTGTTATAAAATTCGTTCATGGACACACACACATTTAACGAGCTCAATGTAATACTAAGGTCGAATTCACCAAACGCCGAACAAAAGAAATCCTGTAACCCGATACAAGACTGCTAAATGTTTACCAACGCTTTATGTTTAGCGAAATCAAACAAGAATTGAGTGGCGTTCCACAAAAATACATCGGAAGGGGAGGCAGTAGCGAAATTCAGTGTAAACAATAGTACAAAGTCGAGCCAAGATTATTGCAGAATTTGTTTTAAGCTACTCGACACTCCTGTAAATATTTGGTAAGCTTTCCTACGAGACGTTTGGCGTTTTACCTGAGTCATGTTAAAGGTCTTATTTTATTTTTGTTCGCAAATATTGGATCTTATTAAGCAAGTTATAGATATCAGTTCAATTTTATAGATAGGAATATCTTTAAATTCAATATATTATATATATACTTGCAATGTTGTATCTTTTCTGATGTGTAGAAGTATAAAATCAATGAAGACAATATTTTAAGAACAATGTTTTGCACTTTACAATACAATATGCGAAAGAAGATAGCTTTATTTTTAGAAATGAAGGTAAGAAAGAAATCATATGTAACGTCACACATCAGAGCCACTCAGTGGTTTCCGAAACCTCAACCCTTCCCACAAATCCCCAGGATTTTACTTTACTTTCGCTAATGGTATGAAAGTGGCGACGGTATGTAAGCAAACAATGCATAACTTCCACTTATGTGGGAAAGGATTTTAGAGAAATGTTCAGCAAATAGAAAAGAAATATCAACGGTTTAAGTGCTCGTTTTGTGTTTCACTAGACAATACCTATGTCGCTTTATATCACATTTGGCTACAAATCAAATCCTCAGTATACATAGAAATTTGCCGTTTTTATATACAAACCATAAGATTTCTCTGTCTGGAGACCACGGATTTCCTCTTACCACGATTTAGACACACCATTTTTGCAAACACGCTCCTTTCGGCTTCTCTGCTTTCATAATTCTTGCTGTTTTTTTTTTGTTTTGCTTTCGCAGTTCTAGTAATATGTGCTAATATGTGCATTTATCAAATATGATTGTAATCGTTGTTAAATAAAACTAAATCATACGTTATTTACATTATTTTTATTGAGATAGACTTCATTACCTTTAAAATATTCCTTTTCAAACCTGCTTATTTATTAATTTTAATGCCCTAAGATATAAGTACATTATACAAGTACCGTTACATAATAATGAGAAAGTAGATATTGAATAAACTGTTTATTTAAAAGGCATTAACACAAATCATACAAACAGTGCTGGTACGCACAGCAACTCAAAGTTAACATGTGTTATCAATCGACTCATAACGTCGGCGTTTTTGAAGGCGCCTTTATGTGAGCGAACGGACAGACAGACAGTCGTAAAATTCGTATGAGTACTGATTGGAACCACATTTGAGAATCATACGCTTGCTTTTAATTAGAGGAAACGTAATATGGCGCGAAGGAAATGGTTGTTAAAGACCGAGACAAATAGGGATTTGCTAAAGTTTTTTTTTGTTTAGCTGTTGCTCGGGGTGATTAGACTGGAATAAATATAAAAACAGTAACACATTACATAATGAAACATATGTGGTCTCATATTTAAGACTACGTTATGTCCATAATAAATTGCGGAATGTCGAATTCAAAAGTAGCCAATTATCTATAAACAGGTGTACAGTACTTAATGTTGCATGTTCAGATGTCCAGAATTTTTAAAACCAAACACCCCAATGTTACGGTACATGATTACGAAACAATTTCGTAATTTAAATTCGCCTTTTTTCCATAATAGCTGGGTAGTCAGACATGTCAGAAACCCGAATTATGCTGTCGATAATAAGTTATGTTTGCCTCGCTACGGTTGGCATGTTATTAGCGTCGGAATACAGATATAACACGACGACGGCTACGTTTCCGTGGACAAGTCTCCAAACCGCACGTAGCAATCATCATTACGAATCAATCGTCGAAAGGCAGATGTGTAACAGTTACACTTCATCAGTTGCTTGCTACTTCACAGTCGTATAAAAAGACACTTGTACCAGAAAGATCACAAACGAATACTTACCCCATACTATAAAAAATAAAGTATAAAATTGAATGGAAACATTTGAACACCAGACGGAAACGTAAAGGGGTGACAGTACAACTGGCTATCTCGCCGTCACCAATGGATCCCTATATTTAGAACGTCACTTAATAGCGCACAATTTTGCCGGCAATACCAACGATTGTGTAGGTGCATTCAGAGGAAAATGCTCGACGGAACGGAAAATTTGTCGCGGCTATTATTCGCACTGGCGCTTTGGCCGATTAAATTCTATACACGCACGACCCAGGCTAGGTTAGTACAAAAGCTTAGACTTTTACACATAAAAAAGCAATAACTACCAAAAGATTACGAATATCTTAAAATGCATAATTTAAAAAATAAATGAGCCATTAATTTTGAGAATAACATTCTGAACGGTCCTAAAGTGGTCCAATAAAATAATTTGTCATCCCTGATAACGCACTTGGAAAACATTAAGTCACTGAATAAAATAATCTTTCGTTTTCGGAACAAGATTGTGAGTCTCGATTTGTTCCTTTTGCCGGATTGTAACTTAATACTTTGGCGCCGCGGAGGCTGATTTTGAAATCGTTTTGTAGATATCAACCTCCTGTCATTGTGACAAAGTATTTACAAATGGCTTGTCTTTATTTATTTTGGTCTCTTCAGTATTAATACTGCATTTCACATCATCGAACAACATTTGTTCTCGTTTAAAATATCACACAGTAACATTCGGTTCATATTTTGTTTCTTTCTTTCTTTGAAATATTTGCGTTGGCATTGTAATAAAAGTATTTGCCCTTACTTTTAGTTACTTTCATCTGTCGGTGCTATTGATAAGAACCAAACAAAATGATTAGGTCAGTAGAGCTCCGGTAGTAAATAAAGAGATTACGAAGGACGGATAGACGGGATTCTTTTGCCTACCTTTTTTATCCTAACAGACAATAGCGACTTAAGTTCGGCAGCGTCGTCATTGCATTAAGAACGGTATTTATTCCCAAAACGACGTAAAGTAGATAAGCCTCTTCCGTGTAGAAAAATTAGCTCTCAGATTTATCGGTAATCTCGTTCTTCTTTGCTTTTATTGTTTCTCGGGCAATAATGAATTAGTTCGACTTCCTCTTTTAGGTGCCTTTATTATTTGTTTAGGCTGGGGTCATTTTGTTTACTTTGGAACTGCATTTCGAAGGGTGAGCTAACGAAATGGGGTTAGCAAAATGCGGTGGGCGTTTGCAAAGGGGATTTCAGGATTTATCGACCTTTGTCTCATCCGGTTTTTTAGACAAAAGAAGTCAATAAATTGGGCTCGTCTCCAGTGGTCGGCTTTTAATCTTGGCTCGCTATTTAGAGACATTCATGTAAAAATAGAAAAATATGATGAGAGAAAACCAATTCAAATTCCAAAATTATCCCCGGACCATTCTGATCGCTAACAAGGCGATTCCCGGAAGCTGTATTACTTTGTTCTTCTCTGAAATTAGCTTGTTATTTTTCACGTAAATTATAAAAGCAACATAATTAGGACGTTTGAATTTTCAACGACATTATGAAGAATGAAATAAAATATACGTTTTGATTTTTAAATTTAGAATGGATGAGCCGTTATCGAGATGTGGAATCTTGTTTTCATCCACGAATAAGCTTTATGTTTTAGATGACACAATATTTTTTTATTTACTGTGGCATAATCTTTAAAATTTAGAAGATAATAAAGTGGCATTTTATTCTATAACCTGATTTCCATTCGTAGCTAGCTGTACTTATAGAAGTTTTATAGCTAGTGGTTATTATAATCTACCATGATGTCACCTAGATATATTGATATAGAAATATACTTACTCGTAAATGTTCATTATTTTTGTCGAATTAATTTCATCTTTGTAAGAGCAAAATAATAAAAAAAAAACTAGTCCTATATTTCAGTATAATAATGGACTTTCTGGTTTAAATTTTGCATCGGGTTATATTAACCAATTATGTAGTTAGGTACTTAATCATTGAGCTGTTTAAAAGTCTGCAATGTGATAAAAAAATGAATGCTAAGATTTTTGACAAATATACAAACCTACGCAAATTGGAATAAATCTGTTACATTTGATGAAATGTCAGGTAATGTATACGTTTCTATGCATGTAAACAAGTACACACTTTACACTTAAATAATGACGTTACATTTAAAAATAAATTGTACATTACCATTGCTTGGTACATTAGCCTAGTAATTTCGTGAATGTACAATTTGCAGCGGTAATGACCTAACATTTGTGTTGTGGAATGCAATATTATGACATCCACGCGAAACCAAATCAAGTGAACCCATTAGCTGCGTTGTTTAGTCACTCATATGGGTTAATGGTTAGTTCTTACATAACGTGCTAATGACATGCACGTTTCGAGCTTTTATATCTTAAATCAACTTAATTTTCGTCAACATTTATTTATTTCAGATATTCCTGATATGTTGGTAGCCCGGCAAGGCTAATATAATTATCGATCGACTAAATAAATTTTGTCGAAATCAAGAAGGTTTTATTCCCTACCCTAGTGATTTTGTTCGTATTTCAATAGAACGACATGACTTATTTGAGTTCACATATTAGCACCAATCGACAAAACGACATAATGATGTCGTCAGAATCGATAAATGACAGTGACAAAATTTTATCACGGTGCGCATGGTAGCCCTACTGGATAGAAATTCTCTGCAATACCTACTCTCAGGGCTCTCGTTCCTAACATCAAGTGAAAACCCTGAGTGCTGCTGTTCGAAGTAAATCTACACTTGACCAAGAAAACATTACATAAGTAGATATATTTAGCAATAAGGCCGCCTATTGTACTTATGTTTTTATTCGTATGTTTATGTGTCCTTTGTATATGTAGTTGTGCAATAAAGTATTATTGATTGATTGATTGATATATACAAAAATGTAGGGTAAAATAAACTGCCTTCTAAGTAAAGACTTACATAAAATAGACTACCTACACCCGAGATAATATAAAGCTTATAAAGACATTGTCAAGTTCCAACACGGAAAGTTAAACCAGCGTTTCTTTCAAAGTAACGACTTTAAAAAACGGACATCGTTCGCGGTTTAAATCTCAGTGTCCGTCTTCCGTTGTTGGATAACCGAGTTAGTTCCACAGTTCCCGGACTAAAGCAGATTCCCGCTTTTGTCTGCGGTGCGAATGTTCCGAATTAATTTTAAGAAGATGGCTGTCCGCCCACGCAGTGTTAATAGAGCTGGTTTCTAAAAGCATGGCGTGTTTTATACGAAACTAGCTTTTACCCATGGCTTCACTCGCGTTAAATACTGGGTAACACGGTTACCTTTCCTAATGTACCAATTTTTAGCTTCCTACCTTGAAAACTGCGAAAAGTTCCATATAAAGTTTCACCCCCCTCTTTGAAAGGGTTGGCGACAGTTTAAAAAAAATACGATTATATTGTTACGCACAAATAGTCCGCATATATTTTTTAGCTTTCCACCTTGAAAATTGGGGAATGCTCCATACAAACTTCCACCCCCATTTTAGGGAAGTGGGGGGTAGAAAGAGACTAAAACGTTTATAATAAACTATTTGTATTCTATTCTATAAAAGTAGCCTATGCCACTCTCTATTCCTTCAACTGTCTGCACTTAAAAATCACGTCCATTCGTCGCTCCGTTTCGCCGTGCAAGATGGACAAACAGACACACACACACACACACACACACACACACACTTTCCTGTTTATAATATTAGTATGGATGTTATCTGTTTGGCTAGGGCCGGCGTGAAGTCTTTTGTGGTGCTAGGATAACACGTATACAAGTCCTAGTTAACTTATGTTATAATATTATATTATAACAATAAGTTATATTAGTGGATGTTAACTAAACTCTTTCGATTGGATTGTAAAGCGATTTTAATTATATCATACGAATAAGTAATTTAGCAGTTATCGGTCCGAAAAGAAGTAACTTTGGGTGAGAGCTCTCGCTGTTTCCCATTTGACCGGCCAAGTAGTTCGTGCCATATGGTATATAGGTCACTATATTTTGGTATAAAACACTTCTAGGAACTAAAATGATTAAAGAATAGTTGTGTGGATGTAGTGTGGATGTAGTTGCAATTATTACATTAGAGTTGATTGAGGCAAATGATTTTAAATTGCTACTATTTTATTTCTTCGAACATGCGATGCCAGTGCTTTAGTGCTATAAATTGTGTAGTAAGAATTTGAATTTCAAAAGATTAATAAGTAATTTACAAAAATAATTTTGTGTACCTACATACCTAATTACTAATATGTATAATTTTGTCTATGTCTGACAGTATACAGACCATTAGCACATTTTCATTTAAGCATTATGTCTTTAATGCTTTTTTTTAACTTTAAGGTGAGGTTACATCAAATAAAATCGTCTTCTCAGATCCTATTTCTGCACCAATATTACGTCACAAATCACGAGAAGTCACCATTAAGGCTGCAAGTCGTAGGCTTAATTGTAACTAACGAGGTTAAACATTATGACGCTATAACATAACTAATGTTAGTTTTATGCGCTGGGTGTTCGCAAGTAGAAACTGGTAATGTAAAGCTATGCTGGGTTTATTACTCCTACTAGATGGAGCTAGCGAGGGATAGGAAGGAATGGGCTTCCTAGCTTAGAGATGCATTTTTTTAAATAAGTTCCCGTCTGATAACTTAAGTGTCGATTTTGCTTTAATCAAAATCAAATCTAACATCCTTCTTCTTCTTGTCGTTTCGATGGCATTAGATTTCTTCAGCCCAGTATTCCGCCACTCGAACAGCATCCTCGGTGGCACTCATCAGCCCCTCTCGCGTGCAGGTATCAGGGCACGCGGGGCAAGTTATCAGATGAGCCATAGTCTGTGGCGTAACACCACACACGCAGCTCAGATCCGACCCGATGAGAAAACCCCACCTGGACAGGTTATCTTTACTTCGGCCAACCTGTGTGCGGAGTCTATTTAAAGATTTCCAGGTCGGCCTGGTCAGCTCATAACCCGGTGGAAGGTTCTCCGAGAGGGGGACAAATGGAGTAGGTAGCGTCGCCGTCCTGCGCCAAAGACTGCATCTGGCTTGGGAAGCCTCACACTCAGCCGGTTCAACAGCCTTCAAAAAGCTATTACGGCTCTTGAGCCTTTGATGCACTGTGGGGTACTTATGCATAGGGTGACGAGAGTCCAGTTCAAGCTTAGCCCTTTCAACTGAGCTTGCAACCGTTCTGCGAACATCTGGTGGCGCAATTCCAGCCAGTGGATACAGCATCTGTACCGGGGTCGGTTTGAGACAACCAGTGATAATCCGGCATGTTTCGTTTAAGGCTGCATCCACTAGCTTTGTGTGGGCGGAGCGGCTCCACACAGGAGACGCATATTCGCCGGCTGAAAAACATAAAGCCAGACCAGTTGTTCGCAGAACTTGAGGCGAAGCTCCCCACTCCGTTGATGTTAGCTTATGGAGAAGGTTGTTGCGGGCCGTGACTTTATGCCTAACGCTTTCACAATTCTTCTTGAACGTTAGAGATCTATCGAGCGTTACGCCAAGATATTTCGGGAAATTGGTGTGGGCAACTGGAGTCCCAAGCCAACAAATGTTGAGCTGACGGCCCGCTTGTCTGTTGCGGAGATGGAAGGCGCACGACTGAGTTTTAGAGGGATTTGGCTTCAAAGCGTTCTGTTCATAGTAACCACTTAGCACACCAAGCGCAGTGGTCAAGTTTGCTTCAACCTCCTCAAAGGATTGTGATTGGGAAGTCAGGGCCAAGTCGTCAGCATAGAGAAAGCGGGATGTGTTTGCAGTTGAAGGCTGGTCGTTCGTATAAATATTGAACAGCAGCGGGGCGAGTACACTGCCTTGAGGTAGACCGTTCTTCTGAGAGCGCCAGCGACTTTTATGTGAGCGTAAGCTGACCTGATACCTCCGATTATGGAGGAGCTCGCTAAGGATCCTCACAAAATCGCGGTCCCCGGTCATATTTCCTACCTTCCAAAGCAGGCGCTTAAGATTAACAGTGTCATAAGCTGCTGAGAGATCGACAAAGACAGCGCCTGTTACCTTTCCAGCCTCGAAACCATCCTCAATATGTTGAGTAAGTTTCAAAGTCTGATTACAACAAGACTTACCGGGCCTGAAACCCGCTTGCTCCGGAATCAATTTAGGGTCTACGAAACCGGAGAGACGAGTCAGAAGAAGTCTCTCGAACAGCTTGTAGGTGTGGCAAAGAAGTGAAATGGGTCGGTAGCTTTTTGGGTCGTCTGCAGGTTTGCCTGGCTTTGGGATTGCTATTATCCTGGATTTCCTCCAGATACTAGGAATCTTAGCAGTGATCAGGCACTCATTAAACATCTGAAGCAACCACGACACAGCAACAGGGCCTAAGTTCTTTATCTGTTCGACAGATATGTTGTCAACCCCAGAGGCTTTGCCACACTTCAGTTCCCTGATGACTTTTGCAATTTCTCCTAGAAGGAAAGGCCTGCTTATGGAATCATTCGGAGTTGTGGGTTGGCTTGCCTTCGGAACTCTGCTAAGCCGACGAGGGTGTTTGCCATTTAGAAGGAGTTGATGAGCAATCTGATCGGCTGTGACTTGGCTGGGTGACATAGGTGGCGGTGCTTCATTAGTGAGCTTCCTAATGGTGGTCCAAGCTTTCTTGCTGTTGTGTGTCATATTGATGTTTGTGACAGTATCAATCCATCTACCACGTCGGCCTTCACTTACCTCCGTTAACAGCCTTTCACCTGTTTCTATGGTATCCTCTGAAAAAGGATCACAATTGTAGTGGGTTTCATACTCCCTCAAGAGCGCGGCAGATTCGCGAGAGAGCCCAGGGATGTAAAGTACTCGGCAAGCTCTTGGGATGTACTTCCGGGACCTGATCTTAACTTCATCCATAAACTGGTCATAATTCTGCGGGGCAGGTGGTATCTTTAGGAGTGCATCATCAATGGAATTACGATACTGCTCCCAGTTAGCCTTTCTGTAGTTGAAACGACGCCGGTAAGGCGTTGCTATGGGTCGAACTACCGGCTGAATGCCACACATAATAGGCCTGTGCTGGGTACGAGGGATGGGTGTGCTCACTGTTTTGGTGCATTGAGAGGCGACATTTGCACTGACAAAGATCAGATCTGGATTGTATCCTCGTTTCCATCGGCCGCTGTTGAAAGAAGCCGGTTCTTTGATACTGTGGATCAATGTCAGGTCTTGAGTCTCTGCCCATTCCTCGACTGCTTCACCATCTGCATTTGTAGCATTGTAGCCCCAGTTGGTACTATGGCTGTTGAAATCGCCCATAACAATTTTAGTTTTGTCGTTATTGAAATTGGTAGGTGGAACAAATTGGAACGGTGTATTCGGGGGCTTGTATACTGAAGTCACAGTACAGTAGCCAATGTCAACTGTTATAATTTCGACTCCATTATCCGATGAGTACTCAACGGAAGTGGCGCTTATACCGGGAGCAACAAACACTGCGTTACCGTGTTTTGGGTGACAGATCTCGGCGATAAGCGTCAGTCCTGGGATGTAGGGCCGGGATTGATTGGCATCTCGGTGGGTCTCTTGCACACATAAAATGTCGCATTGTGTGCTACGACACAGTTCGGAGAGTATCTCCGACTTGTCCCGCGAGAAACCTTCGATGTTAATCGAGATGACGCGCAAAGCCGGCTTCGAGAGTGGACTGACAGGGTGACTCTGAATTGCCATCGTGGTGAAAGGATTAGCCAATCCGCGCGGGAAATATTCGCGAATTGCCCAGGGTGCGCCGGACGTAGCAAGGGAATCAGTACGTCGCTCGGGGAGGCTCCTTTCGTGCACCCCCAACCAACATCCTTTATTGGACACAAACAAAATATTTTTTTTGTTTATTACAGGTTATAACAAAACATAAGCTCACGATTATATTCCAACTGGGGTAATTAGAGGTACATCCTATCAGTACTAGTACGGCTTTGAAATAACCTACTCTGGACGCCATCTTACTTGCGTCAGACAGAATATTCCGGGGCAGTAGGCAAGAGGGAAACCACTGCCTCATTATCCCTAAAAAAGTAGCATGGAGAATGCTACACCGACAAGAGCGTGACTCTTAAATAAATGATGATGAGAGGTACATTCATCGCGAGATACACTATGTACCCATAGCTCAGGCTTTCTGTTAGACCAACGTGATAGGTGGTGCGCCGTATCACCATCTAATAATGGTCAAACCAAGATAAATGAATCAGTCATTTGTGGAATTCTGGTATCGGGGTACGATTCTCTCCCCGATTGAGAAGTGAGCTGGTGAATACATGACCACACAGACTTAGAGATTATATTCTCAACTATATGGAGATTGGCGATATAAGAACGATTAAGGTTTCGATATAGCCGGCGCCGTGTCGGGGCGCTAGCACAACGCGGGCGCGAGCTCGATGCGGACGCTAGCGCGACGCGGACGCCGCCAGCGCGATGCGGAAGCCAGAGCGACGCGGGCGCCAGCGCGACGCGGACGCCAACGCGACGCGGACGCCAGCGCGACGCGGACGCCAACGCGACTCCAGCGCGACGCAAGTTGTCGTAATGTATTGAAATCTAGGAGAGATGTCACATTGCCGATGTAATGATCGCCGCGTTGATGTCGCGCTAGCAGCTCTTCACGCTGGCTCTGTGTCAACAGATTCTGACATAAGCGTTTCTTAGTAAACTTTAAATTAAGATGAACTGTAGAGTGCGTATATACCGACACATCAAACCTACGCAGTTTGACGACTACTAAGTAATTAGTATGGAATATACTAGATTTTCTTGTTTAGCCAGACCGTGCATAGAACTCATTAAATAGACGACATAATTTAAACTAATGTCTCCCATCTCATCTGATTCACGTCAGACACGCTTTACTAACTCAATTAATCAGTCATCGGTTATTAATTAACGAATCACTGAAGATGATCGGCGCTATTGCTGTTAATGATGATAATAGTTATATTGGCAATTAATGGTGTAGGTAATATACTTTATGTATATTATGTATAATTACAAACACGTCCACCAACCCGCATATGATCATCGAGGTGGGGTACACTCTATAACACCCTTACCCCCTCCGGTAGATTGAGGGGATGCCTGTGCCCAGAGTCGCAGAAAGTAAATGAAAAATTTGCTTATTATCAGAAATAATACAATAAGGAAGGCACATGATAATAGGGTAAGTACATTTTAAATATGACCAAATGAACAGAGGTTCCTAAACCAGGCAGAGTCTGTATCTTGGGAAACCGTAAAAAATGGGGTACATGTGAGTAATGGCGTACATTTTGACAAAGGAAATTTAATAACAAATAGGAAACTTAAAATTAAAGTTGCATCTAAGTGTGAGAGTGAAGGGAGTGTGAGTTAAGTAAGTATATGTATGTGTGAGTGTACGAGTTTAGTGTATGCGAGTATAATAGTAGGAGTAATCATAACGATAATAAATCAATAAGACATAAATGCATATTATGTAGGTGTTTGCATGGGGGTGTGAGTTAGGATGTATTTATGTGTGTAAGGGTATGCGTTTGTATGAACGTATGTTATGAGCGAGCGAGCAAACGTATGGTATACGAGTAGTTGTAGGAAAAGGTAGAAGGAATTAGATTCAAAGACATAAAAGTGATTCCGTAGCATCGTAAACAATATCTTCAAGATAATAAGTAGCATGAATAGAAGCATTCTTGCATTTCTTCTTTACATTCTTATAAGTGTTTTGTCTTAAACTATTATGGCATATCCAGTCAGTGCGCTATCATAAATATGCAGACTTATTAGATCACATTATTATTATAATTTCATCGTAGAAATAAATCTTTTCTTTCTTTTCTTTTAAGCTTATGTGACCGTACTACGTGTACATTTATTATGATAATAATACAATACGAACAGTACAACAAAGCAACAAAGCAATTGGCACATGACAAATATTTTACTAGAAGCCATCTCCACCAAGTAGAGCCATCGTTTTCTTGAACAGCTCCGTCCTCGTAGTAAATATCCCATGCACTGGCTTGGTTTGTGACAATACGGACTATTCCGAGTCCAAATTATAATTCAGTTAAATTCCCTTTAAGGAGAACGGCATCAAGTTGGAAGTACATTATGAGGTTACAAGTGAAATTATTCATATTCTCATCAACATCATCCTTCTTATAAGAACAATCATATTTATATTGTATTTTATCCAGCAGAAAAGGATTTGATTTATTTTGTAATGTACAAAATGTAATCTTTGCCCCTTTTACCTTTAGCCATCTGAGGCTACCCAACAATATGTCACCTCAAAAAAAAATAAGATCAAATAAGTTGGCCTTTGTTCAGCAGTGTCATCAAAATTAGACTAAACATGTAGATTAGAATTTTTACCTAATAGCGGGACATACCTAGGTAACGAAGTAAAACGAAGACCGAACTCCTAAACAACAATGATCGGTCCCCTTACAATTCCTTTCCTATTGCTCCTTTTCTTCAAAACAATTTAAAATTACAAGTAATCACAAATAACCATGAACCGCCATGGTATTATATTTCAATGGCCTTTGATCAATCAGACAGCTGACGACAAACTGAATTAAAGCGATATTGAATCAACCCAAACAAATTACTTGTCTTTGATAAGATAATTATTAAATGTAATTATTGTTTCGTCACGACCCCTACGCTTGCCTCACGGCTTTTGTTTGGTGCCGCCCGAACACTTCGTTCTACATTTTTATGCTGTTGTTATTAAAATATCTGTGTGTTATATCTAGATCTTTTGTTAGTGTATTATATTTAAGGTTTATCACAATATACCCTATTCGTCGTTTGAATTCTTCGAAATTTTACGGATGGCTACCGAAAAGAGTTAAATTCTCCAAAAAGATCATTCAAAACGGTGATTGGTATTCACCCATTTTATAATATAAAGAGTAATAATACCTAACATATTGATAAACGACATTCATAGTATTAGTACAAGACTATATTTTATTGTTTGAATAAAAAAATAGAAATATACTAGTAGCAGCATAAACTTGAGGATCCATTTAACACAGTGGGACGTACCTACACTATAGACAGGTTTATTTTTCTTGCAAGATTTTAGATTTTGCTCCTATTAACACAATACCTTTTAATGATGGGAATGTAACAGCTTGCATCACATCTGATGTAGGTAACTAAACAATAATATCTAACGTTAAAGTTATCAGACAGTTTGAAACAAAAACATCATCTGGAGTAAAATAAGTTGTTCTAAACTGAACACAGCGACTAGGGGTGGCAGAATACACGTTTATGAGAACTGCATTTAATTGAAAGTTATGTATTTACGGTGTAGAGGAAGGCCAAGATAAAGTCACTTAGACCAGACAAAAGAAAAGGCCCACTTTTCGTCATGCAAGGAAATAAAGACATCAGCAAATCGGCAAAAAAAAAATCGGCAAATCTGAAAAATCCCTACCGACAAGAGCTTAGCTCTTAAATTTTGAATAAATTAATGAATTTGCTTTAGACCTGAGAATGTAACAACAAAAAGATTCTCTAAATTTAGATTACATTTTGACACGCTGAATATTAACACATAGCATAGCATCACGCGTGTATTCCCGAAGGAGTAGGCAGAAGTGTAAAATATAATATACCTACTCCTCGCTAGCTGTATTTAAGTCCCATGTAACAAAGAGTGAGCCTATTATTGCCAAATATTTGACGTCTCAAAATGTATTTCTTATTATTTCACAATTTAAAGTATTAAAGTAATAGCAAATAAACGATCTATCTATCTATTTAATGATACTAATTATGGCTGACAAACCTTAATTTTGTTTTAGTCTAACAGGTCTAAAATAGCGTCGTCCGTTACAGAGATGAAGCTAGTTTTAGAACTGTCAAAGCCAAAATTATAATAATACAATTTTACCCCAATAATGACTACTGAAAAACTATAGAGCAACGGTTCTGGATCGAAATCTCTTATTTAAAGATGGTTTGTATGTTTGTGTGTTTGTACTAGTACTTCTTCTATTGTGAAATAATTATTTGTGCGTTTTGTACTAAGTAACAGTGTTGACGAGCAGTGCGTTAATACAAAAACTACACTAACTCCTCCCTGCATTTTCCATCCCTAAAAGCGACTATCAAAAGTTGCAGTTCGTTGTAGCAGCTCTGTGTATTGTCGGCGCGTCACAAAAGCCACGTTAATTGGCGAAGACGTGGTAGGCAGCATGAAATTAAACATGACAAAATTGTTCGGACGCAAAGAGAAATTACAGTTACCAGACACTTCCACTTCCTAATTATCGTGAATGACAAAGTACAGACAGAATCTACGGGGAATTCGGATGAATTTATATACTGAGAATACTGAGTTAGAGGAATGTGTTTTGTCAAAGCTTTGTAGGATTTTTCCGAGAAATATTTGCGCTAGGCTCTGGGTTTTTTCCGCAATTACTTTTTTATTTAATTTCAATATGTATGTTCTAATTATATTATTGCCTTTTCGCCTGGTTTTAAGTTTGTGACAGTACCTTTTGATTCTGTTTAGTCAGTGGGCGATTTGAAAGCAATAGTTACTTACGTTATACAAAAATTAAATGAAGTTTGTCTCAAATTCATCGTTCATAAAATTGATACTGTAATAAAATGATGAACTTATTTTTTTTTTCAGAGTTGGACCTGTATGTAAGTATGATAAAAAGATTTATGGTTTATTTTATTTCATCGATGATTTGGTTACAGCGTTAGGCTCACGATCGAAAAATGATCGAAATCACTTTGTGAGACTGTCCTTTGTTTAGTAAGGAAATTACAGGCTTGAATCACCTGATTGTTTGAACAATAAGTTGATTCTGTGGTTCGGAATGCACGTTAAGCCGTTGGTCTCGCCTATTAGCCGTAAAAATACTTCCACCAACTCGCAGTGGAGCATCGCGGTGGAGTGTGCTCCCCCTCCGGTCGATTGAGGGGAGGCCTGTGCCCAGCAGTAGGTCGTTTGTAGGCTATTTATGTTATGTTATATCGGTGATGATCAATACTGACAATTTTATTGACATTAAACACGAATTTTTCATTGACCTATGAATTTATACACAAACACGATTGGGAAATACGAACTCGCTAGCAGATTGCTGACAATGGCAGCGACGCAAAACGCAAATGTAAACACTCGTACGCCGACTGCACGTCACAATCGTCATAACACGGAGACAGCCAATCACAATAGCTGGAGGGAAACGCATTTATGAAGCTTTCCGAGTATCTCGGCGGTATTGATATAAGTTTCGAATGAGCAAACTAAATCAGAACAAGTCTCCTATCGTCGTTATTTCATTGGAAATCTTCTTTACGTTTTTATTTGTACACGAATTTGGTAACTAAAAGAAGTGTTTGAAACTCAATTTTAATTAACTTACGTAACTCGGTGGATAAACATTTATTCAACCAATCAATAATTCTTTATTACACAAATAACATAAATTGAATGGATAAAAAAGGACATAAGGCGGTCTTAGACGCATGTTTCTTTTATTCTTCAGTTTCTTAAATTATTTGCATTTGAGAAATCGAGTGCTACTCGCCAACAAACGTACCAGTTTGCCTGATTTCCAATAACCTGATAAGCTTTTGTTTGAAAGAACTAATATTTTTTAGTAGTGAGTAGTTCCTTTGTAGCGATTCTTACATGTGATTAGCCAGTAAAATATGTAAACCCTCATAAAAATAGTCATTTCTTAAGACAAACATAAAGAAAGATTAACAGCCTACAAACATCTCACTGCTGAGCACAGGGCTCCCCTCAGTCAACTAGAGGTTTCTTAAGATATCAATAACAAAATTGTCTGTAGATTGTCTTCTGAAGTCTTATGAAATCGCACACTAATAAAGATGAAGGTTTATATTTTAGCAAGTATATTCATTGTCCGACGGAAAATTCCACTTGATACACTTAACTCAGAACGATGTTCGTTACGATGTCACTTACACCCTGTGCAAGTACGTACAGGTAGCCATAGGTGTATGTATGGGTGTTAGTGACATCGTAACCAGAACTTTGGGGGATTATTCACACCATGATTCTGAGTTGATATCAAGTGGAATTTCTAGTCGGAAAATGAATGAAAATGTTAATGTTTACTTTTATTATTTTCAGTTCGATACTTTTGCGACGGAAAACTCCACTTGTTATCAAATCAGAATCATGGTCTGAATCTTTTTTTAAAGTCTTCATTACGGTATCATCAGTGTAACCTTATATATGTGTAATTATTTACAAACAACATGTAGGTACCTACTTAATATATGGATGCGCCTATCTGTAAGTTTACAAGGCACTCTCAATGCCCTAGTTCTTTTATCGCATCCGCAGTAAAGATTTATGTGCATTATGGTGATATCATCGTTCCCATGAAAGTGCTCCAGATTAGCACTGGCTACTTTATTGCTGAAAGGTTTTAGAAAACCCATTGAAAGATACGGTGATATAAGATCAGATATGTGGTTACGAATTGCTGTGTTACTTACAAATACTCGTAAAGTTTTGGTATGTCAAAGAATTATATTTACAATGCATTATGAGAGGTGTGAAGTTTGTAGTATATGTATGGAACATTCAAATAACTTTATTATAAATACTTACTGTCTACACCATAATATGTATAAAATTACAACACAAAAAATTTATAGAAAGAGTAGTGATGCTACATTACATTCTAATTACGTGTTTTCATAAACCACGCTATTAGCAACTAAAAATGAAATTTCCTTCTGTAGGTACCTACTGCACTAGGACGAGAGCGAATAAAAACATATTTTAACGCGTTCAGCTGCTTATAAAATGAAATCTTTACCAGGAACATCTTAAAAACCGACAGAGGAACAGTGTAGTTTTCAAGTAGTCAAATCAGTTACTTTTTTACTAAACGTCAAAACACAAAATTACTATGGAATTTTTATGAAAAATCAACCTGTGAAGTCACAGAAAAACGTGACAAAATGGTGCACTTATTATTACATTTTTATTTATTAAAATTCATAAATAACTTAAACAGCAAACGTCACATTGGTCTAACAGAAAGCTCAGTGAGGCGTGGGTACTTAGTTCATCCCGCGATGGATGACTACCCCAACTGTTATGTGTGTTGTAAGATCGTTGATGAACTTCACCAACCCAGGTGTCAGAGTCAGTATTGAGCGGCCCATAGCTCATGTAATAGCTAAGTAAGTACTTCAATCACAACCAACAACGGCTAAACTGGCATTCCTTACCTTCGGGCTATCAGATGATCAGCCTGTAATGTCCTAACTAGAAAATAGAAATCATAAAATGATTTATGTGATATATTCTAAAGGAAACTTACTAAAACCACTGAAATATATTCAGAGGTATTTAATATAAGCTCACGACTATTATTCTGAATTAGACTATAGTCTATTTAGATAATGCAAAGATAAATGATAAAATAACAAAGGAATGTTATCTGTAAAATACAAAAGCATTAGGTATTTGGGATGTTGAAGTCCTTTTCAAAACAAATAAGCCTTTACGTCTATTCATGAAAATTAATAGTAACACTGTATTGCATATTACAGATATAAGGGTGATTCTAGATGAAGCCTATCGTCTTTAGAGGCTAATGTACTTACTAAAGGAATACAAAAGGAGATTATGTTTGTAATACAGTACAAACACTTTATTGCACTAGAATTGTTTTAAATCAAAGTCTGTGTTCATAATAGTATTTACATATACATATATAATACTTGTAAGTATAAAAGCTGCCATGCATTTCTTCTAGGACTCTCTCTTGCTGAGTGCTTTATTGGGCCACAACCTTGCAGGAAAGCGGCCAATTCGTCGCACAAACTTCATGGAGGTTAAAAAGGTAACATTACATTAAAACAATTGATCTGAAAAAGCAACGTGACTATTTGACATTTGTTCACATTACGCATTTATTAATTCAAATTGTCAAATTCAAAACAAGTCAAATTGCAATATTTCTGTTTAGATGAATGTAGACTTTTTAGAACTTTATATCTGTCATCGAGCAGTTGAGCGCAGAAACCTGAAACGCATTGACATCATATTGCGGTCCAAACCTCAATCTTTGACGTGGCCTACCAAGGCACCAAGTTGAAGTGAGATTGGGCAGGTCACGTCTGCTGGATTCCCAACTACTACATGATACCTAGTTTAAATTTGAGACTGCTGAGATGGTAAATAAAACGCAAAGTGTACGTTCAATGGGTTTTGAATTAGGCGTATTGTGAGCGATAAGCGATCCCTTGTCACCATAAGGTTCATCATATTCACCTTAGGACGTCGTATCAACAGTGGCTACTAGTTCTTTGATTAAGGAGGGGAATTCTCTGCCGTCTTCTGTATTTCCTATGCATATAACCCGGGTGCTTTCAAGGCCAGAGTGAACAGGCACCTTCTGGGCGAGCTCGCTCCATCATAGGCTTCGTCAATGCCGGGCAAGTCTGGGGCCAAGAGCAAACCCGTCAAAGGTAAAAAAAAACTAGTGGCTCTGCCCACTCCGTGAAGTTCAAAGAGGCTGACAAGGAGTTTAAAACTAAACGTGATGGCAAATTTTCTTTGGATGACTTGAGACTTCTACTTTTCAGGCGTAAGTATACGGGCTTAGCTGTACCTGTAAGTCGACGTATATTTAACTTTACCTATGACAAAATGAATTTCAGCACCGCAATAACAAACTCACTTGAATTTTCATCGTGTGATGCGAAATTAATTCTTCCTGATTTTTGTGTAGAAAATCCAGGAAAAGCTATTTAACTTTGCAGGTATTAGTTTCCTATCGCACTCCAATTTGCATGCGCGAATGTGAAATGCAACAGAAACTCTGTTAAAAACTTCGTGTACCTACTTGTTACTGCAGTTTTAATAGGTTTGTGTACTTTCTTCCGACAGGAAAAATGTTGACTTGACTCATAATTTTTATTCTGATATGGTTGGATCACTACAACTTGTTACCCGTGTGTTTCGAAGAATTAAAATTAACTGAGCTTTTTTTAGATTTAATCCGTGTATCATTGATAGCCCTGTTCGGTAAACGCGTGATTTAGGTCGTAGTTTCATTACCCGACTTCAGCGAAGCAAAAAGAGGGTTATGCGTTTGACCGCTATGTTAGTATATTATATATTATGTATGTGTATGCGCGTTTGTTCCAACCTAACTTTTAATCCACCTGTTAGAATTTAACAAATGAGGCGTCACTAGAAGCGTCTTGATTGTCTGGTGGTTATAGGCTATGTGATGTCACCCTATATTCCGTGTGGCGCCCTCTAGAGGACATAAACTAGGGACGAAAAGAAATTATATTTTTTAATGGTAGTGTGTTGCTGTGTTGGGTATCAAATAAAAGGGCTTAATTTCTCATTTCAAATGTGTACATATTACTAGCTTTTACTTACTAGATAATTACGTTGAATTGATAACATGACTGCTCAGACATGTTCCGGATAGGTTTGATCTCCAAATCTTGCATAAAACATGTGTTGGAAGCACGGTATCTTAATAAATAAGAACCCAAAATGATATATAAATTACAATAAAAGTTTAAAAACTAAACCCCGACTACGGTAAAATCACACTCTAAAAGTATGAAACAAAAATATCGGTTTACTTCTCTGAAATTCTTCCGAATAGTGATGTTTGGATCAAAGACAATTAATATCACGTGCTGGCGAGGAGCGGGTGTCTTTTCTACCCCTTTGGGGATACACAGGTGTTATGGTAAGGTGTGTTTTTTTTAATAATTAACAAAATAATTAGTACCACTGATCACAGAGCCATACATCACAAACTGTGGTAGTTTTACCTGTGTGTTAACCACAAAATATGTAACCAAAATTCTAATGTAAAGTCATTGAAACCAATAAGAAAAACTCACTTCACTCGAATATATTATAGGTAATTGACATTCTAATTTGTAACTAAGGCACTTAGGCTCCTTAAAAGGATGTTTTTTGAAAATGAGAGTCTTTCCGAATCACTTTAAGATTTCGAGGGCGGAATGTTAAGTGACGAATGACTCGAATGTAAATTACTACAAGCTTCTTTCAGATCTCACTTTAAAACAGATTCTGTGGTTGGGTATTATAATGTTATATTATTGGATGTCGGAATATTTAAGTCTTTAATAAGTTACGCATTATAGTCGTTTTGTAGAGCATACAGATTCTATAAATATAGTTTTGTTAGGACATTGAGGGCTGCTCACCCGATTCAGAGAGCAAGTTAAAGTCAATGCTGCGCATCATCCCGTGCATTTCGTATAAAAAAACAATTCACCATTACCATATTAGAGGGCAGTTTATGTATATTAATTTACTAATTCCAGGAGGAGTCAAACATAATTATGGGCTTTTGGAACGGGTTCTCCTAGACATAGTCAGGTTGATAGGTCAGGCCAACAATGTGAGATGTCATTTATATCTTCAATTACAAATCCTTTACAACAAAAAGTTATAACCGGCTCACTTAACGACAAATCAAAATTAAAATCACGTCCACTGAATCGGGAAACAATTGAATATAGAATTGAATTATTGACGCGAACAATATACCGCAAATCATTAATCAAATCGGGAAATCATCGATATATCGTGATTTGATAAAATACCGTTATTTAGACATCTAAATTCGGAAGGGTGGAATGGGTAACTAGGGCATTTGTGGGCATTTGTTTCCAGGATGACGTGGCTTGTTTTGCTATCTCTGCTCCATATATCTTGTGTGACAAGGGGGTTGTGACCACTCTGTAGATTCTGTTTTCCTTCATTTCACTGACGCTGCGAAAATCGTCAAGGGTTATTTGTTTTCTACGGCTCATAAATTTTAGATGTGTGAAGGGCTATGTCGAGTCAGGTGTCGGATCTTTGGTATTCATTGACATTAAAAGCGTGAATTTCATTGAATTAATTTCTGATATAACCAACTGAATGGAGAAATCAGTTTGTCAGCCTACATATCATTCTATCACAATGACATAATTAAACAAATTACCCGCCCTCACTACCACACTTCTTCCCACAGAACGACACGCGCCAGGAAAAATATTCCCGCCAATTTGATACCAAATATCGTGCTAATCATCGAAGCAGACATTATACAGTTGAGTGATTAAGCAATTTCTCGCTTCAATAATCGTCCACGATACATTGCATTCATTACAATATATTACTGAACAATATGTAATTTAGCATACTTCCTCTCTACTATTGTGGGACAGGTATGTCAATCAAATTCTGGGGATGGACAAATGTTACCATAATTTTAAAAGTACAGCAAATCTGTACCTGTGTATTTTTACTATTTTTTTCTCTCTAGATTCCATAGTCAACAAACATAAGATTTATCGAGCTTGTGTTGTTAACAAACAGCCCTTTTGCTAGCTAATTATCACTCCTATCGTTATAAAAATTGGGTACATGTACGTAAATATTATATTCTCGAATGATAAACTATAAAGTTAATAATTTAAGCTGCAAAAATATGGATAAATTCTATAATAATGTAATACATATTATTAGTATCAGTTCAAAACAAATATTTGTTCCTAGAAATATTGAAACTGGGTAATATATTACGCATGACCTTTATTAAAAAAAGCGATATTACGCTCGTGTTACCGACAAAAATATGTGTAAGTACAATCAGGTAATATTATATTATGAGAATATTGTCTCTGAATGAGGCCCGATTTTCCGTTGACGAAAGCAATAACACGTCTAAGGAAAACATTTTCGTGTTTAGCAGCTTATAAGAGAATAATGAATTATCAACCAAACCTTATTTTATCCCACTGCAACTTTATTAAAGCATCCTATAGTGAGCATAAGAATATACTTACAATAAAATAATATATTATGTTCTCATCTAGTGGATAAGTCTTAATTTGGCTCTACTATGGCTTTGCGCAGTACGTTAACTACAGTAGTGGTGTAAAATCATTTTTGTATGAGTTCCTTCAGCGACCGCTAGAAGTACATACATACATACATATACTCACGCCTATTTCCCACCGGGGTAAGTTGAGACTATGGAATTCCATTTGTTTCGATCCTGACATACTTCTCTTGCTTCCTTCACATTCATCAATCCATAAACCATACACGCATCTTAATGAAGCTTTTCTAAGGACATCTCCAATTGGACAATGTACGTCCTTCTAGGTCTTCCTTTGCCAGCCCTACCACCAACCTTCGCTTTATATACTGCTCTCGTAATCCTATTAACCTTCATCTGCTCCATGTGTCCAAACCAACTTAACATTCCCTTCTCAATATTAGTCACTATATCGTCTTTTATACCACATCTCTCTCTTACTACACTATTTTACCGCTAATGGTGCTGTAAAATAACGCGCGTGTATTAAATAGATATCCTCTGTCGAGGGGCTGCACCACAACGAGGTGTCTACTATAGTCCAAAAAAAAAAAAACAAACAAGTAGACGAAACGTAGGCTATGATAATGCTTTAAATTCCAATTCAAATTATTATGCTCTAATGCACCAAACAAACAAAAAGGAACCAATTGCAAAAGAGTTTTAACTAAGTGCATGACTATATAACATATTTTTACTTTCTATTTTATTTACATATTTTTTTCGTTATTTTCAATCTTTCATATTTTGATAAAATATAATATTATTATAGTTGCAGCTGCTAGTTATGGCTATATCGTCAACGGTGAGACAACCGTAGCTGCCGATTCGATATTTTGATAAGATTTTATGAAGATGTTCAGGAACTCAATACTGGAAAGCCGCCTCCGGCGAGGAAAAGCGCTAAACAGCCATGAATTCCTAAAGAAAATTAATTAAAACTTAATTTTGCGATATTGGATTTTTAACAATACTTTGTTTGTGAAATATTCTCGCTATTTTTCTAAGCTTTATTAAAAAAGACCGCTGTAGATACAGCGCTGCCTATAAATATACTTAAAAAGATTAGCATAATATTGATAGATTAATTAAATGTATTGATAAGATTTAAATGCTAACTTTCATTGAAAAACTTTTTACGGAAGTGTTGTAACACGTTTTTTTTTTACACTTCCCACTTGGCTGTATGGCATACAGGTGTGTGCCTACGCGCCGGGAAAAAGTTATGTTCGTTTGACATTTCGTTTACGCGATGACGATGGCAATTTAGTCCCGTCGCGATTATTTCTTTAAAGTGGTGTATAAGCCACATATATTATGAGGAAAGGATGGTGAAGTCTTCTGGTGAGTGTTTTGATGGTTATTATCGTGGAACGTTGGCAATTATGAGCTACATAATGTTCATGACAATGACCTAACCTCACGTTCTTTCTTTCAGTATAAAAACAATGGTTTAGTCCATCGACTAGGGGGAATGCTGTTATAATATCGTCCCACGTGATGTGGTGAGTGTTTTTACCTTTAATTCCGCGTCGTAACGGGGTTGACAGAGCTGTAACATGTCATTTTGTTACAGGGGTCAAAGTCCACCGGCAGAGTCCAGTGTTAAAGTTCTACTAGAATGATCAACTGTAAAGACTAACTTCAAAAATCAACTTCAAGATCTTCCTTCAGGGTCTAGCTCCCCAGCCATGACTACCATTTGTGTTCATTATCTACTTTTGCCGTCAGGGTCAATTCCTGCTGCGGTCATTAATGTACATAATTCCAGTTTGGTGTTAAAGTCTCTGGATACCATCTAGATATCTCTTCTTCATGATTAATTTAACTTATTATGGATAGTGCCATTCTCTCAATGTGTTATTCAACTAATACATGGAGTATTTATCCTCAATACATACTCCATGCCTTTTGTCAGGACCTGCCGTCCTGACACTTTACTTTTCCTCATAGGGATAATACCTAGTTGTTTAGGAATAATACTAAGTTAAGATACCATGTTATAGTACTAGATTTATTTCTTAATTTACCTTAGGATGTTTTGTAACCGACTGACTTCATATCATTTTATTTTGAAATTGTTGAATCAATTATACTATTGTTAAAAGTGAAATCTTTATTATTTCCAATACCTTGGCTTTGTTTGCAATAGGAGGGAATCTTCTTTACGGCGCCCAACATTTTAATCTTATTCTCCCCCTATTCTCTGAGTTAGGTGCCTATTTCCACGCCCTGGGAAACTAATATCTCATTATAAGACAACATCTATAGGGGCAACTCACCCCAACATTAACTGTCTTACAGTAAGCGCCCAACGTTTGGCTCAGAAAAGCAAGGTTGGAAATTAGTAGGTATTTCACTTTCTTTGTTCTTTGTAACATAACCTAGTTATAAGCACATGGTGTAACTTTATAGCAAATAGGGTGTGTTTTCTTTTAATAGTTACACATTTATGACTTTACTTTTCTATTTATAAGTAGGTATGGTTTAAACTTGAAATTTAGCATATCTCCAGTTGTTGTTGCATAGGGACATAGTGATAATTTTATTGACAGGACCATAGTATCTCTCAGATTACTTTTTCTTATTTTAAGCTGAGTTAGTTTACATAGGGCCATAGTCATATACTTTTAATATCACATAGGACTATAGTGACACAATTCCTTTTTCTAGTAATTTATATGATTATAAACATAGTGACTCAGAGCACATAGAAGTTTTTACATAGACATAGTAATAATCTGTGGGTTTTTATCTTATTTTATTTGTTAGTGGTTACATAGGAACATAGTATTCATAAATTTGATACATAGGACCATAGTAGCATGTAGATAAGTACCCTATAGGGGTGTTACTTATAATTTTTTTTTTCTTTCCTTCATTACATTTTGTTAGTACTTAGAGTACTATAACTGTATTCACATACATTAGTGATATAACCATATTTTTTTTTCACTTATCTGGTATACTGTTCTTACTTTGTTTACTCAGAATGGCGGAATTCAATGCTAATATTAACTTCTTGTTGAAAGATGAACTTATTCATGAACTTTCTATTCGGAATGTAAAGGTTGACCGGGATAATACTGTTGAGCAATTACGAAAATTATTTAGACAAACTTGTAAACAAGCCCGTCGCGGCAGTATAGTTGTACCATCTCAGGGTTTTGAGAGTGATCTTGATGATGAACATAAAACTTTAACATTAAAAATAAATGAAATCATCTCTTGTTTATCGAGTCCTGACAAATCTCCTTCGGCTCATCAGCGTATTCTAGGCCGTGCTCAGTATTTGCTTTTGCGGTTGTCTCGCATAGAACGTCCGACCGATGACCTTGAAAAATTGAAAACTTCTTTATTGTTATCATTGGCTAATAATGATATCACTTCCGATTCATCTTCAGATTCCGAGCATGAATTAAACCGTCCGTCGTGTATTAACAAATATAAAACTATTATTTCTCATGAAAAGAAATATAACCTCAACTCGTTGAATTTGAAATTTAAGGGTGATTCCTGTGTTCGCGCTTTCCTGGCTCGTTTGGAGGAGCTGTGTTCGGCACGGAACATTCTTGTTGATGATATTTACACTGGTTTTACTGACTTGGTGGATGGTCCCGCTTTATGCTGGTACCGCGCCAATAAATGTCGTTTTTCTAACTATAGTGAACTGGTTTCTGCTTTGAAATCAGATTTTGATTTACCTGACTACGACTTTCGTCTTCTTGAAGAGATTCGTTCGCGAACACAAGCGAAAGATGAATCCATTGTCATATATTTGTCCATCATACTAGGTATGATGTCTCGTTTGAGTAAAGAGCTTTCTGAGAGCGATAAACTCGACATCATCTTGCGGAATATTCGTCCTGAATATAGTAGGGAAATTCGGATGATTGATGTCACTACCATCCAACAATTACAACAGATAGGTAAACGTTTGGAATTGTCAAAACATAGGATTGACAACTTTAAAGAACCAAACTTCTCTAAAGATTCCGTAGCTCCGGATTTCAACTTTAAATGCAAACCTAAATCCTCTAGGGATTTTTCTAAAAACATTCCTGTCGCTTCTGTTAATCGTTCTTCGACTTGCTTTCGTTGTGGTGGAACGAATCATTCCACTAATCGGTGTAATGCATCTAAGGAAGTAGTTTGTTTTAAATGTGGTAAGAAGGGGGTAAAGACTCCTCTTTGCCCAAATTGTAATTCTCATTCTAATTCAAAAAACTAGATTGCTTAGTCTCTCTGGGATCTGAATCCTGCAGGGAGGCGATATTTAATCCTAATTCTAAAGACTTTCGCCCTTATTTAACTGTTAAAGTCTATGGTATTAAAATTTCTGGTTTACTCGACTGTGGAGCCGCTTGTTCTATTTTAGGAAACAATGCTCATAAATTCTTTAAAAATCTTGGTATCCCATTGTGTAATTTAAAGTCCCCTGTATTTTTGAAAGTGGCGAGTGGTCACGAATACATTTGCCAATTTTACATGGATATTCCTATTGAATATAACAATGAGGTTAAGCTCATTCAATTTTACATTCAACCCGAAATCAAACTTCCATTACATTTCGGAATTAATTTCTGGAAATCATTTAACTTAGCCCCAGAAGTTCTGGCGTGTCTACCTGCAATAGAGCCTGTCGATTTATACAATGTAGCAAGTGTCAAAGAAAATGGCTTGCGCAATTTAGATTCTCTTTCGGATTTTCAAAAACAAGAAATTGATAATGTTAAACAACTTTTCTCTAATATTGATTCAGAGTTAGTCGGCCTGGGTCGTACTCATTTAATAGAACATGTTATAGAAACAGGTGATGCGAAACCCATAAAACAAAAATATTATCGTATTAGTCCTGAAAAACTTAAACTTCTAGACGGCGAGTTAAACCGAATGCTCCAACATGATATTGTTGAACCATCTTTCTCTCCTTGGAATTCTCCAGTAACCATGGTACCTAAAGCCAATGGTGAAATTCGTCTGTGTTTAGATAGTAGAAGGTTAAATTCAGTGTCAAAACCTGATGCCTATCCACTGCCATATATTAATTATATTATGGACAATCTTCGCGATGCTAAATACTTGACTTCTCTTGACTTGAGTGCTGCGTATCATCAGATTCCTCTCTCTACCTCTTCGAAAGAGAAAACTGCTTTCACGGTTCCTGGCCGTGGGCTATTTCATTACAAGGTCATGTGTTTTGGTCTTGTAGGAGCCTCCGCTACTATGCAAAGGCTAATGGATAATCTTTTCTCCTCTCAATTTGATAACAAAGTGTTTTGTTTCATTGACGACATCATTATCTGTACCAGTTCTTTTGAAGAACACGTGAAAATTCTAAAAGCGGTCTATGAAAAACTAAGATTCGCTAATCTCACTATTAACGTGAAAAAGTCATTTTTCTGCCGATCAGAACTTAAATATCTCGGTTTCGTAGTTGATCGATATGGTCTTAGGACCGATCCTTCTAAAGTAGATGTTATTGCAAATTTTCCAACGCCAACTGACGCGAAGTCAGTTAAACGTTTCTTGGGAATGGCGGGTTGGTACCTACCGTCGTTTTATCCAAAATTTCTCTCATGTTGCTAGACCTTTGTCTCGACTTACTAGTAAGAAGGTACCTTTTACATGGTCTCCGGAAGCTGAAGAAGCTTTCACCCAACTTAAATCTGCTCTTATCTCGTCACCTATTCTACAATGTCCTGATTTCTCTCAGCCATTTTACATCCATACGGATGCTTCCTCGTTTGCTATTGGTGCTGTTTTAACTCAAAGGGTCGATGGTATTGATCACCCTATCGCTTATTGTAGCAGAATATTAAACGCCCAAGAAATCAATTACTCAGCGACAGAAAGAGAACTGTTAGCTGTGATTTATTCTCTGGAGTTATACCGTCCTTATGTTGAGGGTAGCAAATGTTATATTATAACCGATCATGCCTCGTTGCAATGGTTTCAGAATCTTAGTAATCCGAGTGGTCGTCTAAATAGATGGGCATGTCGTTTGAGTCAGTTCGATTTTGATATAATTCACAGGAAAGGTAAAGAACATGTGATACCTGATGCTTTGTCTAGAATCAAGATTGACTCAATTGAAATTGATCCCTACACTATTTCTGATCCTTGGTATATTAAAGTCTTTAACGGTTGTACTAAAAATCCTCGTCGTTATCCTAATTTCTCGGTAGTAAATGGTAAACTATGTCGTTTATCTAAAAATAAATATCATCTTATTTCTCAACACGATTGGAAAATCGTTGTTCCCCGTGAAAAATATGTAGAAGTTCTTCGAAAATATCATGATGAGCCTTCTTCCGGTCATTTCGGTGTGGCTAAGACCCACAAGAAAATTTCTTCCATATATTTCTGGCCTTCCTTATTTAAAGATGTAAAATCATATGTTGACAATTGTGAGGTATGTCGTTCATACAAGCCGGTCAATACTGCTAGGCCTGGTCTGATGGGTAACCCCCGTCAAGTTACTAAACCTTGGGAGGCTATATCATGCGATATATTAGGTCCTTTCCCTTCTTCTTATTCTCGCAATCAATACTTATTCGTGGTCTCTGATTATTTCAGTAAGTATGTTCTTTTATTTCCTTTGCGTAGTGCAACTTCTAAGGCCATTGTGAAATGTCTTGAGAAACATGTTTTTCTAGTCCATGGCGTATGTCGTATCCTGTATACCGACAACGGTCCTCAATTCACTTCTAAAGAATTTAGAGATTCTTTAACTTCATTCGGAGTACCTCATATATTTTATAATCCTCGATATCATCCTCAGTGTAATCAAACTGAACGCGTGAATCGTGATGTTGTTCGTGCCATTGCTTCCCTCGTGCGTTCTGATCATCGTAAATGGGATCAGAACATTCAGGAAATCCAGTGTGCGCTCAATACTTCGGTCCACGAAAGTACAAAATATACTGCCTTTTATCTAAATCATGGTAGAGAGATGGTCATCGATGGTGCTACTTATACACAAGATTCTTCACCTTGTGATGGGTCTACCATAGTAGTAGATACCCAAACTTTTGCTTCTCGGTTGCCGCGTATGGCTGAAGTCTTCAAGAAAGTTGAATGTCACCTTAAAAAGGCATATCAACACAATGTAAAATATTATAATCTTAGGAAGCGTCCTTTGGAATTGCGGGAAGGTCAAATTATTTATAAAAGATGTTTTCCTTTGTCCAGCGCTCCCAAGCACTTTTCTGCTAAACTAGCCCCTAAGTTTGAAAAATGTGTAGTGCATAAAAAGCTAGGTAATGTAGTTTATTCATTGAAAACCTTAGAAGGTAAACCTTTGGGTTCCTTCCACATTAAAGATCTTGTTGTTCGAGGTCCTAGTGAGGAAGTTTAGGTCTTCTCTCACTTTCAAGGTTGTGTTCTAAGGACATTACCTGTTAAGTGGTCATCCCTATAGGAAGGTGATCCATTTGATGAGGTTTCCCTCGTTCGAGTAATATCCGTAGGCCTTGTTTATGCATTTGGTGTGTGTTTGATTGTCACCCAAATGACGCCAAGGATATTCACTCTTATATATAAAAAGAAGATAGATTAAGTTTTTTAAGTACTTAAGTAGTTTTTACTTGGAATAAGTTTAGTGTCATGGCCATGACTAAGTATAACGTATGCATAAGGTTTAGTCTATTATTTTAAATTTAAAAGTTAGGTAGGTGTTCCTTTGCCATGACTAAGTATAACGTATGCATAAGGTTTAGTCTATTATTTTAAATTTAAAAGTTAGGTAGGTTTTCCTTTGCCATGACTAAGTAAAACGTATGCATAAGGTTTAGTCTGTTATTTTAAATTTAAAAGTTAGGTAGGTCTTCCTTTAACTTGACTATGTTCAAGATATTTGTATGTTTATTTAAGGTTAAGCAGTGTTAGATTTAAGTCTTAGAGTTGTCGTCTGACACCACCAGGGTGTTTCTTTGATTTGTTTCAAACATATGTTGCCTATGTGCAATGTGTTTTCTTGGGAGAATCCCAAATTTTAACTCAGGTAAGCACGAGGCTAGTGCGGAATGTACTAATCTTTTCCCCTTGGGCTACATGAGATGTGTTTTTAAGTTTGATACATGGTGATCATGTTTGTTTCTTTCCATTCTTTTACCTTTGTAAGGTAAATGTACGTTCATAACAAGTTAACTCATCTGGAGTCGCTTGTTATTTCTCTTTCGTTACTAGAGTGTAGCGAAAAATTTTATTTAAAAATTTTAAATTTTTAAATAAAATTTTTCTTCCTCAACTAAAACGGAACTGTAACACGTTTTTTTTTTACACTTCCCACTTGGCTGTATGGCATACAGGTGTGTGCCTACGCGCCGGGAAAAAGTTATGTTCGTTTGACATTTCGTTTACGCGATGACGATGGCAATTTAGTCCCGTCGCGATTATTTCTTTAAAGTGGTGTATAAGCCACATATATTATGAGGAAAGGATGGTGAAGTCTTCTGGTGAGTGTTTTGATGGTTATTATCGTGGAACGTTGGCAATTATGAGCTACATAATGTTCATGACAATGACCTAACCTCACGTTCTTTCTTTCAGTATAAAAACAATGGTTTAGTCCATCGACTAGGGGGAATGCTGTTATAATATCGTCCCACGTGATGTGGTGAGTGTTTTTACCTTTAATTCCGCGTCGTAACGGGGTTGACAGAGCTGTAACATGTCATTTTGTTACAGGGGTCAAAGTCCACCGGCAGAGTCCAGTGTTAAAGTTCTACTAGAATGATCAACTGTAAAGACTAACTTCAAAAATCAACTTCAAGATCTTCCTTCAGGGTCTAGCTCCCCAGCCATGACTACCATTTGTGTTCATTATCTACTTTTGCCGTCAGGGTCAATTCCTGCTGCGGTCATTAATGTACATAATTCCAGTTTGGTGTTAAAGTCTCTGGATACCATCTAGATATCTCTTCTTCATGATTAATTTAACTTATTATGGATAGTGCCATTCTCTCAATGTGTTATTCAACTAATACATGGAGTATTTATCCTCAATACATACTCCATGCCTTTTGTCAGGACCTGCCGTCCTGACACTTTACTTTTCCTCATAGGGATAATACCTAGTTGTTTAGGAATAATACTAAGTTAAGATACCATGTTATAGTACTAGATTTATTTCTTAATTTACCTTAGGATGTTTTGTAACCGACTGACTTCATATCATTTTATTTTGAAATTGTTGAATCAATTATACTATTGTTAAAAGTGAAATCTTTATTATTTCCAATACCTTGGCTTTGTTTGCAATAGGAGGGAATCTTCTTTACGGCGCCCAACATTTTAATCTTATTCTCCCCCTATTCTCTGAGTTAGGTGCCTATTTCCACGCCCTGGGAAACTAATATCTCATTATAAGACAACATCTATAGGGGCAACTCACCCCAACATTAACTGTCTTACAGTGTTTATAAAGTTACTTAAACAAAAACAAGTGAAACTTATTTTTAGCTCTTATTAATTAGGTTTCCGATAATATTACTTGTTTTATTTATAAAACTAAAAAAAAATTGCGCGATATTTAATCGATATCGCTTTGTACAGTCATGAGCAATATCATGTACCTACCCACTTTAGAACCCTGTCTCACTATCATTTTTGACATTTAATAAGACTTACGGTTTAATTTGTCAAAAAAGTTTATACATATTAGTACTCGTGACCGTATTACGAAGTGTATTTCTTCGACTTGACCAACAATAATACATAATGACTGACAATGGTTGACTCTACAAGAACCTTTTGAAGTTGCGAAATGTATTTAAAAAAAAAACAAGAATGATTTCTTGCAACGGCATAAATTAACTCCAACACATCTCGTATGCGAAGTATGCGATCAAAATGGGCAGCTCAGGCAAACAAGTACGAGTATAGCGGCTCCAAAATAATTGTTACATGCATCGCGGAAGTTAAGCTAGGAACGCTATACCATTAAACTTCCCGGTCAGAATAGCTCTTTGCAGTTGGATAATCTGCATGTGCATTGTCAAACCCTGAGGTCAAACCGTATCGGGGCTATTCGGGACCTCGAATGAAATTCGCCACGAGCTGACTCCAAAATAAACTTTTGTCATTCCACTATTTTGCAACTATCCCTTTGTGGTGCTCGCTGAGAAATTGCAATAGGACTCCGCATAAACTTAGATTTAAAGATTGCCAACGGAAATCTTTACAGAAACGATTTGGTTTCGGAAATTGAAGTCGTTTCGTAGCCGTGTTTAATTTGGTAGAAAATGTTGCCGAGTTTTCTTTTCTTTTGCACAATGTTGATATATAAGGTGTTCGAAACATGATTTTCTTTTTGTGTAGATGAAATGTCAAACATCTAAGTTGTTATATCCTCGTAACGCCCGGATTTCCAGACACAATAGTTAAACAATGGGATTTGGATTTTAAAAGGCATTTGGGCCTTACGACCATATTTGACTTACCAGTGTCCATTAGTGATGACTAATGTTAAATATTCGTGGTGGAATAAATTCGCCAATCGCGTTTAGATTCGTCTGTCATATCCCAAATAACGTTAAACACATCACATTGACATTTTCAAGCGAATAGTTAATAGTAGTAGTAGTAGCAGTTTGCAAGTACTCTACAATTAAGTACTTAAAATGCAGTTCGACATTTTTGCATACTCACCTTTATTCAGAGATGGCATAAAGGTTAGAATTTTAGTTCCGGCGACTGGTATTTTCCACGTAGGTAGTATATATGAAATATTTACTATCTTAACACTTACCTCTTATGTTATAAAACTTAAAAACCCAACACCCTGAAAAGCTCTCACAGCAGGTGGCAAAATTAAAATTGCATAAAAATCTGTGTTTTATTTTCCCTTCAGTAACATCTTGTCGATAATTGAAATAACAAACTACGGGTACTGGGGCCGACATAACGATTGACGTTTAATTTTAGTGTGCATAAGAGAACAAAACTGCTCAGCGACAATGGTGGGTGTTAAGGACAATTTTTAACTAAGCTTCGATACGCTTAGTGTATACTTATTTAGTAAGGATACTTTTTGACTTGGAATATGTTCAACTTGGAAGATTTGCAAATTATAAATGGAATTTTGATACATTAGGAAAGGGGAATCGTGTTATCCCAATTGAGCAAATAAGCGAAGCTGCGGACAAAAGCTAGTACTCTATATATTATTCAAAGTAGTGTGTTATAATATAGTGTCTTAGGAGAAGAAGATATAAAAGATACCTTCCTCAATATAAGTACAGATTATTAATGACGTATCGAAATTTTACTTTTGTTCGTATAAAACGAAAGAAAGTAAGACATTAAAGATTTCCAAGATTTCATTTGAACGAAATAAGCTCTCGCCGATTTTCTCTCAATTAAAAACAATAAAGAAGTATTGGGAAAACTTTGTAAAGGACTTCGAAAATGTTTTTTCTTCGGAGTTCCGTTTCGGATCCTTTTCATTGCCGCTTTCAATGCCATGAATGTATCTACTGAATACTAATTCAGCATTCAAAATGAATGGCTTCGGGTAATTACATTTACGGTATTTTCGGGTTCGGTAAGTCAAAGCTGCCCTTTATAATTCAAATTTGTCATTTTATTTAATTTAATTTTGAGTTTCTTGAGTGACATTGCAAGTTTTAAAGTACGTATAGAGTCATCATTTATCAATGTCTACTAAATCGTGTCACTCCCCCAATATTTTTAGTAGATTCTTTAGTTCGATTCCATTTTTAAATTTTAAAAAAAAACATGATTAATATAATAATAAGTAATGGAAGAAAATTGGCTTCACAAACTTTCGTCGTTAAAATAAGTTGATTCTTATTTTGCAAGAAATCATCCTTAAAATAAGTGTTTTATACTCGGTGATTTGAAGATAATTTTTAAGAAATTAATAAATGATTTGGGCTAAGTAATTAAGTTATTTACACAAGAATCTTCTTCCGATCATAACTTAAGTAAGTACTATAATATACTAAAGTGTATATTATTTATAATCGAGTTCTTATACAAGTTTTGCCTAGAGTATTTTAATATTAAAACTTAAGAAAACAATTCCTTTCAATAATGGAGAATTTCCGCAAGCCGGGAACAAAACAAAGTATTCGGACCTCGCCGGGCGCAGTTTATTATGAATTTTATCGTTATACCAACTTTCAAAACCAATTTTTGATTACTTACTTATATATCCACTTTTTGATTAGTTAATTTGTTGGCGATTTCGTTATAATACGTATCTTTCTGAAGTAGTCCCGGTGGGGACATGTCATAATAAATCACTTTGTGATCCCTAGTTTGGTTAGGACATTACAAAACAAAGTAGTAGAAAGGTGATCAGTGCTTCGGAAGGCACGTTATCCCGTTGGTCCCGGTCTCTACTTACTGATGTAAGTATGTAGTCGTTACATGAGTCATGCCAGGGGCCCTTGGCGGCTCAGTAATAACCCTGACAACAGGGTTGATGTGGTTGGTATTCCACTTCACAACCCACATGATAAGAAGAAGCTGAAGTACAAATCTTAATTGAATATTAACTTGTTATATACCTAGAAGTACCTACCTAAGGTATACGTACCGTGGGTCGACAGTTTAAAATAAATTATTAATTTGTTACGTGTATTTTTTACGTTGGTCTAAACGAAAGTTCGGTGAGGTGTGGGTATTCAATAGTCAATCTTGCGATGAATGTACCTCCCACTACCCCAATAAGCTACTTGACAACCTAATCAAATGAGATACTTTCTATGAAAAGTCAAAACGTTGTTCACGTTGGAGTTTGTATACTGTCTTGTGACGGCAACAAAAAAGCGGTCAAACTTCGTACTCATTGTTACTTAATTCATAAATAAAATTTGAAAATAAGTCGAAGAGTAAAATGAGATTGATTTTTGATCATCATAGACTGGCTTATATTTCTAGATTAGTATTTTATCATTTATCTTTGACCAAATTAAAGAATATATAGCTTAGGTTATGTTATGTAAATTATACCACCGGCAAAAATAATATGTACAACTGCGTGCATTCCAATTGGGTATTTGACTGGGTCAAAAATAAATTATAAAATACTAATCTAGAAATAGAAGCTAGTCTTAGATGATCAAAAAGTAATCTCAGTTTCATCATCATCATCATCATCAGCCGTACGACGCCCACTGCTGGGCATAGGCCTTCAATAATCAATAATTAGAATCTCAGTTTACTTTTCGACTTATTTTCGAATTTTATTTATGAATTAATTAACAATGCGTACGATGTTTGGGACATAATGGTACCTATTTGTCTGGTTATTTCACGTAGTCGTGTCTTAAAGACTGTACCTGTATTTTTAAGCTCCAATTGTTTTAAACCCCTCATACTCACTTGGATTCCTTAATCGTTTTTGGTACGAGTACCTATATTCGCGTTTTAAAAACACACCGCGTCAAGCTTGAACCGGTCGAGCAATCTCGTCAATGCATTGTAAAGTATTCAGTTCCCATAATACCGGCCACAGAACACGTAGTCATTTTATTATGCCCTAACACGACCTCGCTTTTTCAATATAAGGGTAAACCGTAAAATTTTATTATATACCGGTTACTTTGTTCATTGAATACTCTCGTGTTATGCTAATATAGCAGCGTCACAAAGACTGTGCATTGTCGAGTCGCCTACAAATTTGAATAAGTATTTACAGTAAACAGGGTAGAATGCATTAGCGTTGGCTTAAATTTTAAAAACGTCTCATAGAGTGTTATGTATGGGTTCTTAAGCGCGTCTAGAGAGCAGAAGAGATATCATTAGGGCAGTGCTGGAACGCTCGCAGGCCAGATTAAGAGCCGCAATGCTCTGAGCTCTTAGCCCCGACAATGCGGCTTCCATGCCGCCTTTTGTTTGGGATATTATATTGTAATTACACTGTCTTATTTCTTTAGTGTCACAGAAGCTTAAGAAGCAGAAATATCCGGCTTTTATGTGCTTGAAATCAGATGCAGCGCTTCTTTTTAATAGTACTTCATGGTAATATTACAGTAAGATCATACTTAACATTTTCTAGAAACAAACGCTGCGCACTGGCTCCTCAGGGCTCCCCATTTGTCCGGCCAATTCTATGTAAAGCAAATCACGCCATGCCATATGTAGGTGACGTTAAAACAGCTGGGTAAGTGTGCCCCATCTTAGACCACCTCGTCACTTACCATCAGGTGAGACAAACAGTGAGAGTAAGAAGATAGAACTTTAAAGGTACTATAATAAGAACTGGGCAGGTTTTTACTTTTAAAAATAAATCGTTAATGCTATAAATATCAAATCACACCATGCCATATGTAGGTGACGTTAAAACAGCTGGGTAAGTGTGCCCCATTTTAGGCTACCTCGTCACTTACCATCAGGTGAGACAAACAGTGGGAGTAAGAAGATAGAACTTAAAAATAAAATTTTTAACAAAAAAAAACCGACTTCAAACGCAAAACTAAAAAGCAATAAATAAATTTACTTCGCACAAAGTAATTAGTACGTATTTTCAATTAGTTAATTAATTTTATAAATTTGAAGCCGGTGCCAAGGAAATGCTACAACGAAGTACCGATTCTTATATTTTTCAATACTGATTGTTTTGTAATTTTTTGTTTGACATTGTTTTGTAATTGCTTTGATATAGGTATTAAACAATATTGTGTGTACTTACATAGTAATTTGATATTGTAGTAGGGTTGTTGTAGCATTTACTTGGCACCGACTTCAGATTTATAAAATTAATTAACTAATTGAAAATACGTACTAATTACTTTGTGCGAAGTAAATTTATTTATTGCTTTTTAGTTTTGCGTTTGAAGTCGGTTTTTTTTTGTTAAAAATTTTATTTTATTTTACGATTTTAAGTGATGGTTAGACCGAGCAAGGATACAGACAGATTTTCTGATTTATATTGATATATAATAATATATGATTAGTAGTGATCACAATTATTATTGATGAACATGTTTACACACACACACACACACACACACACACACACACACACACACACACACACACTCACACACGCGCACACGAGCACACGCGCACGAACACACGCACACACACAGACACACGCACACACCCAGACACACACACACACACACACACACACACACACACACGCACGCACACACACACACACACACGCGCACACACACACACACACACACACACACACACACACACACACACACACACAAACACATACACACATGTGGTTGTCAGTGGATGCTGCTATCATACACACTCACGCACACATATAGATACAGTAGATTTCGCGTGGTTCGCTCGCTGCTAAAGCAGCTCGCGTGTCCTGTTTATTCGAAACTGTCCCTCTTCGTATGGCGGCCATCTTGTTTTTCCGCCATTTTGTTTTTTTTCACCGGCGACAGAATTTGACCAAGATTTAAATGGGTGTCGTGGAAACAAACAAAATCCAGGTGCAATAGGTTTGCCAGGCCGTAGGATGTCTCCCTGATTGGGAGCAGTTTTCATCAAAGATGACGTTCCGATCACACCCCTATACATCATTTTTAACCCCAAGACATTTTCTGGAAAAACAAAATTTTGTATGGCGGCCATCTTGTTTTTTCGCCATTTTGTATTTTTTTCACCGGCCATTAAATTCGACCAAGATTTAAATAGGTTTCGTGAAAAAAAAATTGGTTCAGGTGCGATAGTTTCGCCAGGCCGTAGGGTGTCACCCTGATGCGGAGCAGTTTTCGAAAATCGGGAAGTATTTCCATACTTAACATGACGATCCGATCACAACCCCGATATATATTTTATACCCCGAGACATTTTCTGAAAAAACAAAATTGTGTATGGCGGCCATCTTGTTTTTCCGCCATTTTGTTTTTTTTTCACGCGCTATGGAATTTGACCAAGATTTAAATAAGTGCTCTGAAAGAAATATTGGTTCACGTGCGATAGTTTTGCCAGGCCGTAGAGTATCTCTCTGATGCGGAGCAGTTTTTGGTGACCAGAAAGTATTTCCGTACTCTACATGACGTTTTGAGTAAGCGCCCCATACATTATTTTTACCCAAAGGGGCTTCTTCCAAAATCGACAAAATTTTGTATGGCGGCCATCTTTTTTTTCCGCCATTTTGTTTTTTGCACCGGCGTTTGGATTTGATCAAGATTTAAATACGTTTCGTGAAAGAAAAATTGCTCCAGGTTGTATAGTTTTGCCAGGCCATAGGGTGTCTCCCTGATGCTGACCAGTTTTCGTAGGTCGGGAAGTTTTCCCGAAGCCTAAAGAGCGATCCGATCAATATGACTTTACAAACGCACTAGTCGCTCCTACGATTTTTGAAAATTCCCCTCGATTTCTCTGGTCTTCCATCATCAGATCCTGACTTCCTTGACATGGGACCCCCTTGGATATATCTCCTTTCAAACAAAAAAAGAATTATCAAAATCGGTTCATATACGACGAAGATATGCCCGAACAAACATAAAAAAAAAAAAAAAAATATACGGTCGAATTGAGAACCTCCTCCTTTTTTGAAGTCGGTAAAAAGGTACTATAATAAGAACTGGGTATGTATTTACTTTTATAAATAAATCGTCTCTAATGACTTGCACCAATGAGTTACTAATTTATCTTAGGTGCAGGTTTTACTAACACACTTGGATCGGGCATTATAGACGGCGATATCGCCGCCTATCACGTTGGTCTAACAGAAAGCTCGGTGAGGTGTGGATACTTAGTTCATCTTGTACCTCTGACTACCCAATTCGGATGATTCGGAGCTTATGTTATGTTATGTCAGTAATGTTATGCCATGTTTGTCATATAAAAATAATTATGTCTATAAAACAAGGCAGAAGAAAAAATAATCCACTGTAAAGCAATTTATTACAACTAAACTGCCTTAACTACTAGCTATATGCTTCTTCGTTAAATATTTAGGCCATTTATAAAAGGTAATCTTAAGTATTCAAGACGTACAACCTACTACTCTTAGCACTAATCTCAGAAAACGCCTCTCCTGTTTATAATCAAGCATAATCCTTGCATACAAAAGGACTGAACCATTAAAAGGCATTAAATGCATAATGCCTATACGTTTTTGCATGTATTGTTGAGATAAGGATACGTTCAAGCAAGTTTTTAAAAGATAAACCTTATGAAACAATTGTAATTATCTAAACTTGGAGGAAGTAGATAACAAGATGCTTATGTCCGATTTTGACACACAAAGATATTGTTTTCTCTTTTTTACTTTATTTTTTCTCAGTAATTTGTTTTTCACTTCGGTCGTCAAAGATTATCAGCTTGTTATTGGCAAAGGCCTGCAATGCCCTAGAGTAAAGTGAGTTTTGTGATAATAATATTATGTCCTCTGGGGAATTAAACCTAGGATTTTCAGATCGAGAGATCAACGCTCTAACCATTAGACCACGGATGCCGTGAAGGACGGTCACGAGTACACTACACTATGATACCATTTCACATTAACTTTTTTGACAAATTATACCGTAATTCTCATTAAATATCAAATATGATAGTGCGACAGGATTCTAAAGTGGGTACATTATATTGCTCATGACTGTACACTTTAGGACTCTGTCGCACTAACATATTTGAGACACACAGTACATTTAGTGAGACATTTAGTGAGACTTACAGTTCAATTTGTTAAAAAAGTTAATGTGACATGGTACCAAAGTGTATAGGTACATATGCTCGTGACCGTACATGCTTTGTGAAAGGCACAAAAGATTGCTTAGTGAGAAAAGGTATACTCAGAGAATCAGAGTAATACTAAGCACTAATAAACAAGGATTCTTAACATAACATATTAGTCGCTGTACCCGAAAAAGACTAGAACAAATGTGTCATAATAATAGGTAAGTATTATTAAGTTCCAAACGCAATTGCAAATTCCTTTCGCTACTCGCATAATATTCTAGTTTATTGTACGAAATACTTACTCTTAAGCCTGAATAGATACTGCTGTTTGCCACCCCACATTATTTTCCTCGGTGGGCGTTTAACGCGGTGAAGAATGACCAATTTGTTACTGCCACCTAGAGGGCTTGGACGGGAATGATGAAGATTTTATTGTGGAACATAACGCGGGCAGCCTGTAGGTGTATGGCAGACAATAAGTTGAGACGCAACAAAAGCTGCCATGGGCTACCTCACCCACGCGAGCTTGATTGTCTACCGCGATGATAACTCACAGCTTGAGGGTTGCAGTGCTATTGATAGCGAGTTGCGGGGATTCGGGGAACAGTGTGTGAGTGTGTTCCATTCCAGTGCCCTTCCCAAAACCTCTGAAAGGATAAGATGTGTGGAAAACTCGGGCTTAATATTTTAGAAAAGTCTCATAGAGTGTTTTGTGTACTTAGACACGTCAAGAGAGTAGAAGAGATAGCATTGGCCAGTGCTGGAACGCTCGCAGGCTACATTAAGAGCATTGTACTATTACAATATGAACATTGACAGAGCAATAGGTCTTATGAATTTACTTAGTTGTTACTATAAAGTTTGTGTCATTAGATTCGTTAATTACAAGTATTAACGAAATAGGAATGGTCACCGCTGAGTCGGAATGGCTAAGAGTGCAAATCACTATGACAAACCTTTAGACAATCGACCGTCTGGTTCTCACGTGCATTGGATTTATCTTTTTTATCATGTGGAAACATGGTGCTTATGAAGTCGCAGTCGCAACAATACATAACATAACGTAAACAGCCTATATACGTCCCACTGCCCACTGCAGGGCACAGGCCTCCCCTCAATCAACCGGAGGGGGTATGGAGCATACTCCACCACGCTGCTCCAATGCGGGTTGGCGGAGGTGTTTTTACGGATAATAGCCGCAACAATATAGCGTTAAAATAAATAAATAAAACCAACAAGCATTGTTTTTTAGCATTTGGGCGAGAATGTAGGAGTAATCCCCTGTCGCTTTACCGCTAGTAATGGGACAACTGCCAAAACTGAGCGTTACAATGAACCAAGTCAGTAACTTACTTTACTTAGCCTTTGTAGTCTCAATAGTTATTATTTACACATTGAACCGATTCAATTACTAAATGAATTGCCTACTAAAATATTTGTATGTATAACCTAGTTAAATTATTTGTTACTCATTTGTGTCGTAAGTTCGGATTAGGCTTTTGTGGCATAAATGGTTATTGACTGGGCGTTAAAGGTAAGTATGTTGGTTTACGAGGCTTTCATTCAAATGTTAGAATCTTATGAGACACATGTTTGACCTGGAGCTTTAACCATGTTTCTAATGATTATGACAAACAAAAATAACAGATATAAAAATGTATGAGACAGCCATAACATGTTAATCCCATATATTTGATCACTGTCACTATCTATTGACATTTTCAACTTAGCTCAGACCTTGGCTAAAGTAATTGCTTTTGTCTTACCTATTAGATTGAATACGACAATGTACCTGAAACAAAAATGAAAGTAAATTTACCCACAAGGACATTAAGTTATATCTAATGGAACCATAATTTGGGCAAAGTAGTAAAACAGGATCTAGAAGAAGCTGCATCCGAAATCGCGATTCCAGGTTCAGACCCTGGTCCTTTTGAATGTAGAAAGTGATTGAAGAGAGAGTAGGTAAGACAATTTTTTGCAGGTTTTTTTCTAGCCATAGACAAAATCAAGTTATGGGTTTGTCTTGTCTTAGTCTAGTCTTCCTCCATTTCTTCCAGGATCCTTACTCCAGTGCTTCGTCCAACTAGCCTTGCAGGAAAGGGTCCAAGTCGTCGCGCCATCTCTATCTAGGTCTACCACGTTTGCGTCTGTCTACACAGAGGTCATTAACCAAAGAAAATTTGCAACAGTTGCAATAATATAAATAAATATTCACCTACACAAAACTGCACAAGAAAATTCTAAGTATCATTGTTTCTCGCATACAAACGTTTATAATAAGAAAAATAATGTAGGCTACACTATTGCATTAATAAAAAATAATACGTCGTAAGTATTGCCCACGTTTGTTTTGTTATGATATGCGCGAAAGTTCGTGATGGCCGTAATAACCACATAATAATAAGCGAAGAGTGAGTGTGTGAGCACGAAAAGCATTAGGTTAGAATTAGGACAATGCGTAGCATTTTCATGCTTACATACAAAAACTCACGTCTGTAATTCTTAATCGTCCTTTGCTTGAAAACTTCGTATGCACATTTTTCAAAATCACATTCGGTTGAAACATTCGGTCGGTCACATTTGGTCATTACAGACAAAAAATTGTTCACTTCAGGACCCCGATACCGACCCCGCCGGCGTGGTCGACGATTTGCCTCATCGCTATCGACCCACTAGGGTCGATTAATTCTTTCAAATATCTTTCCTCTCAGACGACGCCCTGAGCCGAGATTCGCGCCCAACTGGGCACCCTTAGGCCTGTTATCTTAGACGTTGTATCGGGTGAGAGCCTTCAGCACTCCCCATATTTCCGGCCAAGTAGTTAATGCCACCTGCGGCAAATATACAATAAGTCACGTCAAAAAAAAAAGATAAAAAATAGTTCATTACCTACATATTATTTCTATTACATATGTATTGCTTAAGCTATAGGCTAGGAACAATAACGACGAAATAAAACTTTGTTTATTTAACTAAATAAGGCTAAGTTTCATGTTCAAATTAAGTCATTTCACGATAGTAGAAATAATAACTAAAACTTTAAACAAACAAGGTGAAGACCTTATTTTGTTAAATAAACAAAGTTTTTTTTATCGGTATTGTTCCCAGCCAATAGTGATTGGGGTTTACATTAACATAAGTATTAAACAATCGCTTTGATACGTCTCGAATATTTGATTTGATGGATTGACGTTTCACTGATGGCCGACGATGGGCCGGTTCTAGTTTAAACATCAGAAATCGTTAGCAAAATTATAATTCTGTGGCCAAACCCTAAAATAAATATTATTACTCACATAATAAAGGTTTTACTATTAAGAAGGCACGTGCAATTCTTGCTAGAAGTCACAATCAGAAATTATCACAGTAATAAAATATTTAACAACAGTCTTAGCAAGTACAAACCCGTTTACCAACCTTACGCGTTCCTATTATCACCTTATAATACACTTACTTTGTTTTCCATACTAAAGCGTAAAATCCACCGCCGCAGCGTGGTCGGGAAGTAATCCAGTCTTTATTTAAAAGGGATGAATATTATTACAATATCAAATGGGAAGAGACACGCAATCCACTGAGTTCAATCCTGCGCAGCTTAGCTGGATATCGAATTGCAAATGGCTATGGAAAATGTAGCATTTAACGCTTCGCCAACTGCGGACGACTTCCATTATGTTACGGGTTTGCTGCGGCAAATGTGTTTTAACAAATTTTGTTTAATTTAGTAACTTAGTACGGTTTTGTTTAAGTCCCTTACTTCATTCCTTCTCAGGGTGGTGAAAAGAGAATTTGAGGCTTCATTGTAGATTTGGAGTCCTAAAAAACAATTTTCATTGAAAAATAAATAACAAGGACAGGAAAGGACATAGGGCACTATGGTACTTTACCACTAATGGGAGAAAATTAATTAAGTATTTAGGATTGGGTTCAGCCAGAAACAAATTGGCTGAGGTACCCTTCATACAACTGTACAAAATTTTTGGTGAGCCCATAGGCGCCAACATGTTGTTCTTAGGTTACTAGCCCACCGATCGTATTATTATAGATAATCCATTTAGTATAATTTAACTTTTGCTTAACAGGTGCGAGTATTGTTTCCATTGTTTTAAAATACTATATCTATGGGACTGACTGTTATATTAAGCCTATTATTTCTATTAAAATCCTCATGAACATTCACGACTGTTCGCTCCCACCAATTCTCAACAAAACATTCGTCGTAGCATGACCGCACGTTACCCATGCTTGCAATCAGGCGAGCCCACGCGGTTCCATGCGGTTGCAACACAGGACAGCGTCGTTCAACTGGGGTGGTTTAGAATATCAACAATACTTAAGTGTACGTGCGGGTCTCCGCCGCCGAGCAATGCTCTCACTGCATTTACTAGATGAGCTTTCGAAATAGGAGCTCTAAATGCAAGCGTTCGATGTCCAAATGGAAACTCGATCGCCACTTGAAGATGCGAGTCGGGTTGTGTGGCGATTATCATTTTCACGCGTACTGTGAGGTTTTGTTCGTACAAGCCTGCGATGGAATTGGATTTACATTTTAACATAATATTTATTTTTGTAAGCAAACACCTGTAAGTAATCCAATCACTCGTCACAAAACAAACTCGTAGTATCAATTCGTACCGTGAGGATAATGTACGTACCATAACTATTTAGGTAAATCCACCCTTAGACCCTAAACCACGGACATCGATGGAATATTACTATATTTTTAAGGTCTAACCGGACTTGCGCCAATGAGTTAGTTTTTACATAAAATTTAAGTAACACAGTTAGCTTAACCATTAATAGATACGGCGATACGGCTCACCACATACCTATCACGTTGGTCTAACAGAAAGCTCTATGAGCCGTGTACTTATGTAGTTTATCATAAGATGAATACCTTTGACTATCCCAATTGGGAATATAGGTCTGAGTTTATGTTGTGTGTTTTAGGGTACGCAACACGACAGAAAGAAAACATTTGGAAAAACAAAGTCATACAAACAACAAAGATGATTAAAGTTTCAGTATGTAAGAGTAAGTTTGAAGTTGAAGAAAACAATCCGAGGATGCAGTTGCCATTTAAGTAATTGGTGGTCCACAACTTCTAGTCTAACTGCAACCATAACCGTTCCGTTGAAAACTTCAAGTTACGCATTAAAATAATATCTACGGCCGTGGATAAGGAAATTGGCCGCGAGATGGCGTTTACTGAGTCAAAGTTGAATTAAAGCCGTTAGGACTTTACACATTAGTTTCTATTGGTACTTTTATGTTAGAATACTGTTTGTAATTATAATTAAAAGTGTCCGAAGACAGTAGTCCCACAATGCAGATCTTCTACAGTGAGTTTGTAAAGTTTGTGGGCTTGCCAAAATTATACTTGAAAATTCCAAAGCGCACTCTGTCAAAATGCTACAATCAAAACCAGTGACTATTTTTTGACACTCATTTTCAGAAAAAAAAGAAGACACTTATATTCAAGCACGTGTCAGATATGAATGAGAAAGGGCGAAGGCTTATAGAAACACAACCAACAAGACACGAGGGGTAAATTACAAACATTTAGTTGGAAGCTCGACCTTGGTAACGCCACCATGGTATACTAGTGAGATATGTAACTAAGGAGTCTTAAAATACAAATACAAAACCGCTTTATTGCACATATAAACACAACACTAAAACAATCACAAAAGTGACAAAAGAAGCACAATCGACGACCTAATTGCAAAATAATAGAACACTAATCTTAAGAAACACTATTATAAAAAAACCTTCCAAAAGTGTCTCGCAGCCTAGTCACAACAACATAATTTTCCTTTCGCTTATTTCACGCACAAAATTACGCTTGCATTCACATAAACAAAATTGGCGTATTAAGACCATAATCGCTCTTAATGTGCCCGTAGCGCTGTTTTGTCCCTCTAACGTGCTTATGTTTAAGTACCTTCGTGATTTTGGGGAGATATGAAAGTGTAGCCTTAGGGTTATCTTAGGTATTTGTACTTAAAATCCGAGCCGACCACTTCACGAACATTATCTTTGTTTGAGGACCAATTGCATCAGAAAACCCCTGGAGGGTTTAATGAAAAGGGGCAACCGGAAAATTATTTTACTGCGTAATAAAACACATAATTTAAAGTAGGTAGTATGTTAACTGAAACGGGCTGTGAATGGTGTTCTGTTTGCTTTTTAATTTCGAGTAGCATTCACTCGAAGTATTGAATAGGCGGCCTACTTAAAAATCGGGAATATATTCGTAGATTTTCGTAAATAAAAGTAACAGATTTTTTTTGTATCAATACTCGTAACTGTACGATGAATAGTCTGTAACATGCATAGGAGATTTTGTATAAAGTTTATAATGCATCATTTTTGTGTGTAGAAGTTCATTGATGCATTCTTATTTAAATACATAAAACGTTCATGATGTCCATGATATTCATGCTGCTCATCATCATCAGCCCATTAACGTCCCCACTGCTGGGGCACGGGCCTTCCCTCTGGATGGATAGGGAGAACGGGCCTTAAACCATCACGCGGGCCCAGTGCGGATTGATGGTTAATAACGACTGCTAATGCAGCCGGGACCAATGGCTTAACGTGCCTTCCGAAGCACGGAGGAGCTCGAGATGAAAACTTTTTTTTTGTGGTCACCCATCCTATGACCGGCCTTTGCGAAAGTTGCTTAACTTCAACAATCGCAGACCGAGCGCGTTTACCGCTGCGCCACCGAGCTCCTCATGCTGCTCATTTAGAGTCTAATGATGATCATAAAGTCAAGATACTCTTTATCAGATACAAGTCTGTTTTTTTTTTTGTTACTGTTTAATAACACACATAGTGGCTCGCAACAATATCAGAAATTACCACACCATGAGTCGAATCTGAGACCGTTTTGTAATAAAGGCTAACTAACTAATAACCTCATAGATGGAAGACTAAGTAGGGACTGTTACTTACACGTGTTTAAAGAATACCTCAATAAAAAAAAATAAGAAAGTAGGTATCTAAGAAAGTATACTCCTCAACACAACATCCAACATCAAGTAAGATGATCCGTGCTTCGGAAGGCACGTCATGCCGTTGGTCCCGATTACTACTTACTGATGTAAGTACGTAATCGTTACATGAGTCATTTCAGGGGCCTATGGCGGCTCAATAATAACCCTGACACCAGGGTTGATGGGGTTGGTAATCTACCTCACAACCCACACGATAGGAGAAGAACACAACATCTAAGATCACTACTTTAAAATATATTGAAAACTTAATAAGTAATTATGTTCAGCCTGACCTCAATATCTTTCAAAATCGACGATACGTTTGACTTATAAAATTCTGATACTGATTAACCTCGGCCTGTACAAATATTTTATATAAAATTTAATCTGGTTACGTCAAACAAGCTGTAGGGTAGTATTCTCATACCATTCGATTTGGGAGCGGATTGATACAATTTTTGGGTTAGCTGTTATTTTTTGTGTAGCTTATTTCGCAAAACTTTCAACGTAGATAACTAGACAGTGTAAATTAAACGCCTGTTATCCAAATATGGTGGACGTGGGCTACGAGACATTCGAATTACCTATACGAAACAACCTTATGGTTGGTAGTAGGTACCAACTTGTATTGATGAATATTATAAACGTGTGACAGGTTAAAGATTCTTTTATGAAATACAGGTACCTAATTTTCTAAATTATTTTGTCGAAGTTGGTAGAAAATACAGAATTTTCTAATCTATTTTTTTCCTAATTTATCGAAATTAGTAGGCACCTATTATTAAGCTTTCATTTTCACGAAATACTGAGTTCTATAAACAAAGCTTAATATTACCACGATTAACTAGGTACTGTAAAACATCAAACAGAAATAGAACGGCAAATTGGAACCCGAAAATTCGGAGTGCCTCCCCAAATCCTTTAAAGGTCAAGTACCAAATATCGTGTAAGTCAAGAATAGGCACTATAGGGCCAAGCACGTGCATGTCACGTGACTTCCCGGATTAAGCCAGCAGCGCTCCGGATAATTAACTGCACAAAATACTGGCTATCGCCCACGATCGATGGCGTGAATATACGGGGCTCCATGGGGCGTAATCAGGGTCGACAATACGGGGGCTGTCTTAGGGGGTGAAAATTGTCAAGGCGCTAATGAGTAAGTATTTGGTTGAAGATTTTTAGTTGAAGGTAGCATTGGTAATCACTGCATAGACAATTTTAAATAAACAGTTGTTTCAGAAGAAAGCAGTAACTGGATACAAATTATATAAAAGTATTTAGTGTGTGGCTGAAGATAGTCAAACTCGTAACAATTAGATACATATACGTACATACATACATACATAAACTAACGCCTGTTTCCCACCGGGGTAAGCAGAGATACCTACCTAATATATAATTAATGGATGTACATTCTGGGGGATTAAAAGGGCCACATTGAAGCAATTCATCTGAAAAACAATATTGTAATTTCATATTTGTTGACATTATTTACTTTTACATACGCTTTTTTAGATAAATTGATTAAATGTAGCCTGTATGGACTCCTGTTATATTTCCACACTGCAGGGATTGCCCATCAAAATATTTGTCTAATAATGTTGTTTATTAAGTTGTAAAGCTATGAAATTTTCTGGGCGCTTCTGCTTACAATCATGGCATCGCCCCTCCTTACTTCAGCACTGTAGGCTTCTGAGGGATTGGCTGGACCCAATTTGACAAAGGGCAAGCTACGCACGCGATTATTCTAATTATGCCCGGTCTTTGCAGCTTTAATTATAGTGCTTTAGTTGATCCTTCAAGAATTATTGCGGTGGATTAAAAAGTCAACTTGGGGGTGACATTGACGGCAGGTTTGATAAAATCGTGTACCAATCACAACCTTTTAGGCTGTTAAACATAATTTACTTGTTCGTTGACGTTACTCTCTACCTTATGACCTACACAACTAGGTAACTTGTCTAATGACATCTGAGGACTGAATGATTATAAGTCAGGTCAAGAAAAAAAAAACTGTGGTCCGCCAGTCAAATCCCGGTACCAAACATGCACCAATGAGTTATTAATTTATATTAAGTCCAACTTAAATATAAAATTAACAATTACCTGTTTAAAAAAAAACTACGTCACTAAAGAAAACAAGCCAGCCAGTATTAATAAAGTCCCCTCAAAAGGACGTGAAATGTTAACAGGCTTCAATACAATTTTGTCGTGTCGGATTGCTAAGCTCTTCAGATTGTAAGGTAAGAACGTTGTCAATGTCAAGTGTAAGGTAAATCCCTTGATTGACGAAATTCTCAGCCCTTATGCTGGAGGGGACGATAAATATAGGGGGTGATGCTTTAAAAGCTAAAGGTGCCATTTGGGATTTTTGAGGTTTCATTTGCGTCAATGCTTCAAAGACTTTGTCATATTTCTTGGATTAACTGTCCTCGTTCCTGTAGCCTCTTCTAAAGAAGTCTTTCTCTTGTTTTCATATATCGAAGCTTTAAGTTTACATTGTGCGGGCGTACTTTAATGTAATCTGTCCAATATAATACTTTATTCAAATCAAATCAAATCAATTTATTTGCGAGAACACATAGAATACAAAAAAGGTGGTAAAATAATTAAAATAGCAATGTTATGATGTGTTCGGCCTGCATGCAGGAATACAAATATACATAAAAAATAATAATAAAGAAATGGTACATATTCAATAAAATATTCCCGGTATTATGTTTTGTGAGCTGATCAAGAACATTCGACTGTATTATCTTTATTTAATTTTATCCAAACTATCTATCTAAAGGTAAGGTACATACAAAATTTGTTATATCAGGGAGTATAATTTTATTTACGATCTCAAGTATTGATACAGGACGACCTTTAACTTTATCATTAGATGTTATTTTAATTGATTTGTTTATGGCGTGTCAAGCAATTGGATTGTTTCCATATTTAGATATATTTTTCGTCGATTCAAGTATACCATATACATACTTAGCAACACATTTACTGTATTCTGACATTCATTCGGTTACATAGTCGACTGAGTTTAATCTACCACGTTTACGCCTCGTTTGCTTCCTACTGACAAGCCAAAATGTCTCCTTTTCCTCTTTTATTTTTTATTTTCCTGTACTTGTAGTACTTGTAATGCTCTTCAATTTGAATTGTAAGAGAATAGTATTATACCGTCGATTCTCACATTTACATGTACACAATTGCGTTTTTTTTTTATTTGATACTGTTTATAAGTTTTAATTATGAAATGTTTATGAAGAATATTATATACTATCACTATTTTCTTCGAACACATTGCTAAATATTCAACGATTTTTTAATAAATTGCACATAAAACCTAATCAAATATGTTTCTGATTATAAATATAACTGGTAATTTTATAATGTTACCAAACACCATTAACACCACATTAGCATAAGCATTAAATTTTAATCTGTAAATCAACAATGAAATCTAATGAAACTTAACACTGGTATATTTTCAAACGGCGTGAAAATTCATATAGCCGGCTAATAAACTGGTCGAGCCGTTTTAGATGCCTATATTGGCTATTTAGTTGGTTGTTTACCTTTCTAAATGAGCATCAAATGAGAACAAACTGCTATAGGTGCGTTAACACAGCGGTACACCGATTTATTGCAAGTATGTAGGCGGAAAACACCATGGTGCATTCGTGGGAAAAAACACATTGAGATAAGCGTATGCGTATAACAAAAGGCTATTTTGTAACCATATTACAAGACATGCAAAGATGGGGTAATAGTGTGATGTAAAGATATTAGATTCAGTATTTATATTACCTGCTTACCTTATATAATACAATATACAAATACAAAAATATTTATTCGTGAATGTTGCGTGTTACAAGATATTACAGGGTTACAGTGTTGTCATCGGTCTTAGCACATTCAGCCAAGAATTGGCATACGAATTTAAAATTGTCATGCATAGAACAAACTAAATCAACCTGAAAAATCAACCTGCACCTAATAATATGAACTTGACAATAATTAAATAATATAATTCAAATTTAAACTCAATAATAATAATTCCTAAATGTCATGCAGAATAATATAATATCAATCATTAATTTCAATATATAAATTAAAAGTAACCAATAAAAAAATCCACATATTTAAAAAACAATAATACCTAACTAAAATAATAATAAATATCAAACATCATTATCAAAAAATCAATTAACAAGCTGCATAGGTTGGTAAGGTAAATATTATGTTTATATTTCTTTTGTATTTGAAAGCAATAAAGAGCATACAAACAAACAAGCCTATGTTAAAAAAATGCTTAGACCTGTTTCGGTATGGGAGGAAAGAAAGAAAGAAACATTTATTATTTTAGGACAACATAGATATCAATATAGATTAAAAAATAATATATGTAATATATATATATATATTACATATCTATATTAAACTTTAAATTATATAATCTTCATTGCATATTTTATGATTTGTCTTATTTTTATAAACTGGTATCATTTAAAAACTCTGACACACTATAATACGCCATTATTCGTTACCAGAAATTTAAATAAATGGTTTTTAAACTCTTTGACATTTGTGTACTGCAGAACTTCATGTGGCAACTTATTATAAAGTTTTGGCGCCATGGCACAAATATTTTTGTGAAACAGGGTAGTTTTACAAGGTGTAACGTGGTTTATCAATATGTAAAAACAATGCAACGACATTTTACACAGCATCTATCAGCATATTATCCGTCATATTCTTCACAGACGTCTACCAATAAAACAAAACAACACGACAAGTTATTTTCACACTTAAAATTTTTGATTACACTGAAATTCCGATGCGTTGCCAAATGGCTCAATCTCGAAGATAATAAAGTTCTCAATCTTATAAAAACTGCAGACGTCGTGGTCACGAAACTGCAATAAACAGTCGGTAAAAAGATTTTTAATTAAGATGACAGTGACATAAACGTCTGATTGCGCGGTTGTCGGCCATTTTTAATGGCACCAGAATGGCACCATATCTTCCTAGGTGCTAGTGTGTATCATAAAAGTGTTATGAGTTCATTCCTAGACGGCGCCTTTCTTTACTACAGCGGTATAGTAGAACGCTATAGAGCCAACATGCAATTTACTGAACCCCGGGTAAACGTTGTAAAATTTTGTGTCGTTTTAAAATGTTTAAGGTTTATAACAACTTGTTGTTGTATGTTCTAATTTTTAAACCCACGTAACATTTTGGAAGATTGTTGTGTTCTTTAAAATGTTGGTTGGTTGGCTTAAGTCAAACAAATGTAAGTACTTATATATATTTGTATATTTTGTTAATAAGCCACTTCTATCCTATAAGGCCTTCGCATCAATGGTGGCTGCAGCCCTGCAGGTTGTCTTTGATAACTTGTGACTCTACCCACCCCATTAGGTATAACGGGGGAGAATTTTTGTATGTATGTAGTACGTATGTTTATATAACATAACAAATACTTTATTGCACAAACAGAAAAATACAAAACAAAACAGTAATAGAAAGAGTACAATAGGCGGCCTTATTGCTAAGTAGCAATAAACATGTGTTTGTAAAAACAAGCAGTATATGCTGCGCAAGCAACTTCGTTGGGTGTCGCAATTTGAGTGTACTTATCTTTAGTATAAGATGTACTAGTATAATAATATGTGGGATTAATGTCGGGACAAACCCTTTTAGGGTTTTCCGATGTTAACTATTTAAAATGTAGCATTAAATTGTATCTATGATAAATAAAAAAAAAGCAATCTCTTCCAGGCAAGTTTTGAGTATAGGAGACATTATCTGACACTGTCTATATAAATTAAAAAGTGGCTGGTAGCTTACTTGTGGCTTTATTTTAATTCTAAGTAATGTTTGGTAAGTGCTCCTTTTGAAATACCTACCTGCCGAATCAACACAAAAGCGTGTAGTAAGAAATTAGTAAAAAGTAAGTAAGTACTAATTACATTATCCGCGTATTAGTACTACTTAAGTAGTTATATGTCTTAATTATTATTTACATTGTATTCATCAACAAATGTATCGAATACATTCAAACACATTTCTCACAGGGAACGCACAAAACATCCATAGAGTTATGAATTGCAATTATAATCAAATAGCTCATTTTAAACCCACAGGAGACATTGTACGTCGGTTTAATTATAATTTACTTCGTCGTATTTAAAGTTTCTAACAATCTGTTAATTCCAAATTGACGTAAACCCTTTGAAAACTCCCATAGGCTTGTAACTTGTCTTCGAAAATTATGTAATCAGAGACTTTGGCAGTCAGTGACGGAGTTAGAATTTGTAGAGACGTGGAAGGAGGGAAAATTATCAAAGGCAGAGGCAGAAAAAGAAGACAAAGAGAGAAAAGAAAGAGAGGTAGAGGCAAATAAAAGTAGAGAAAGACACAGAAGAAACACCTACTACAGTAGTAGTAGAACGCAGTCAATAGTTCAAGTCGCAGGTAATAGGGGACGATCCTATTGCCATTAACCGGGCACAAATGTTGGGAACCACGATGAAAATTTACTAATATTATAAAATATATTTAATTTAAAAACAACATTATATAAGACTATATTCCCAATGGGATTAGTCAAAGTTACATCTTTCGCGGGAATAACTACGGGAATAACATCAATTTTCAAAAACCAGTTGCGAGCTCATTTTGAATCCTTATGTGGATATTCTTAGGATATTACTATTATGTATGATGTATTTTATTTATTTCAATACCTGTATGTGTGTGTATAGTCTATTATTTATTATTATAGTTTTCTTTAGATTATGGTTAGGTATATTTTTAGTATATATGGATTATATTAAATTGAGTATTTATTAATATATGTACGTATAGTATAGAGTATTTATTATATTAACTTTAGTTTTACTTTTAGGTATTTATTTATTTATTTTTTGTTGCACCATCCCGCATCCAAGTTGTAAATGTTTGTTTCCTTTTGTTGGTTGCCTGGAAGAAATTGCTCTAGAGCAATAAGGCCGCCCAAATTGTACTGTATTCATGTGTTATGTCTGTTTGTTGAAATTTTAGTTCTGTGCAATAAAGTATATTTGATTTGAAAGTATATTTGATTTGATTTGAATAACTGAGTACTATAATATACTACATCATCGAACGTTCTGTTATTTAATTAACAAAATAATAACAATTATTGTTGTGGTTCAAATTCTAGACATTCCTTAGTTTAGTATGATCTATTCTAAACCGGCGTGCTTGTATGAAACGATTGATGAATGTGTCGGGATCGATACAAGCGGAATTCTATAGTCTCTGCTTACACCGGTGGTAAGTATGCGTGAGTTGGTATTATGTAAGTCGACATGTATAGGTATTTACAGTTTTCCATAAATAATGTTACTAACAGCTTACAAAAAAAGACAGTCTAAAGACACCTAAATTGGTTTTCTAATCAACATTACAACCAGGGCATCAAAAAATGCGGCCTCGCTAAATATTGTCCTTAAACCGCGACTGTGTAAAGTAAAATCCCTAATGACGAACTCCAGCTATTGTGTATGTCGAGGGGCAGATAAATATATTACGTATCCCTAAAAGCGTAAGAAATCCGAAGATTTGTAAAGTTTCCCCCCTTTTATGACGGCTGAAATGCGTTGCCGATGTTTTCTGCTTGAGCGATATGAAAAACTTTTTGTCTGTCATTGCTGTGCTATAGACAGTCTTAACCATATGAACCTTAAAGTATAATGTTGAAGGTTTTATAAGAACAATTTGTGATGTGGAGTCGTTTATTGCGTTCTGTTTACGATTGTGAGTCAAACATGGGGTATAAACTACTGGAACGATCTGAGTAAAAGTTTTCTAGGTATGCTTCTTTATTTTTACGGCGTTAAATATTCAGTTTGTTTCTCCTTCGTTCTTGGATTTTGTAGAAAAAGGCTAAAAATGATAATTGGTTCTTTGCTGTAAAATTACTGATTGCAATTCTTCTTTCGATGAAGGTCGTAAAATTAGTTTAAAATAGCAAAACTTCTAATAACTATTAATGCAAGTACCATAATCTATACAAGTTATTTTCAAACTTGAAATGTAATATCTGAATATATTTTGAAATGATATTATTATTATTCATATATTAACAAATACGTATTGAAAAACAAACTCCATTTTCCCCAACTCCTGAATCTCAGGTCAAACGTATTGAAGATGAATTTACCGAAAGTCCAGTCAAAGAGTTGGCGGGATCAAAGGGAACGGGTAATAAACTAGCTCGAAGCCTGAACTAAATGTAAATATCGGTAACGGCAAATGTCCCCAGTGAATTTTTGAGCGCAATCGCCGGATAAAGTTCCTCTTACCCTATTTTACGGATTGACTTCGAGTTCAATTAAATTGGTACACTTTCAAGTCCACTGCGATTTCAATTATCTTGTTTCCTTTCATAGAAAAAGTTCAAATGAAAAGTTCATCAAAAAGAAACGTTAAAAATAATTTGAATAGGTAGATAGGTACTTATTGAAGCTACACGACTTTTTTAATAAGTCTTTTAAAGACTAAATGTTGGAAGTGTATCAATTAGTACAATTTATTTACGAAATTTCGATTGTTGAAGTCGCATTGTTAGCCTTTACGAGCCAGTTGTCGTCAACAATTTTATTTTAATGACCCCTGGGGCGCCCCTAGTGGCGGGTGCGGAAAAACTGTGACTGCCGGCGTTTTGGAGACGGTAATTTTTCACGTCGTAGCCGCGATAACGCGCCGCGGTCAGGTGTTACAATGATTTGTGGCCGTCGACCGAGCTTTTTGAAGGTTGACAAACACTGGCCGATATGACGCAGCCAGGGTGTGAAATGTCTATTTTTTTGCTACGGCTTTATGAAGACGTATTACCAGTCAGTTAGATACTCACACGTCTTTTTTCCAGTTTAGCGGATGAAGCATTTTATGAGACAATACATTTCGTTTTGTGTCCGCACTTCAGCGCATGAACACGCTCTATACTTACTCGTATAAAAGTTTTAAACTTTTATAATCGTCGTAAAAACAATTGTTTACTAGCAAAACAAAGCACTATAGGAAATAAACGGTAAATAAAAGCCACTTCTTACCTTATAAAAGTGGCTAGCAGTTTTAATTGGGGGTGGAAATTGTGATTAATGCCATCAGATAAGACCGCGGGGCGGCACGAAAGAGAAAAAGGGGTTTGTGTTCAAAACCCACACACATTAACCTAATTCGTTTTAATTGCTCAAACTAATCATTCGTAAGGAGTTTGGAGTGAGCTCGCCCTAGGTTAATATGTTGTGTGTATTTTAGCACGCGTTGATTTATGCGTAGAGGCAAACGTTTGGCCTTGCGACACGTCACATGAAAAGTAAAAGCATAATATTTTCGAGTACGTCAACACCCTTCAACAACTATTCCACTAAACAGTTTTACTGCGTTCCACCTTATTTTAAACCCAGTTATACAACTACATAAAAAAGTAATGGGATCTCGACATGATATTTTCACAGTTAAATATTTTGTGTACTTTCTCCGTCCATAGTCTAGACGCAGTAAAGAATATTGCAAATTATTTATGACAATAATATGGTAATAATTGGCATAATGCAGTGGTGGGTCATTATAAAATTGAATAAATATATTATGCGAATAGTTGAAATGTTTTGAACGAGACATTCCAACATAACAAAGCCAGAAGTCACGAAACAATAATAAAGGCTGTCCATGCATGCTACGATTTGTTGGACTGTATAATATTTACAGTTATATTAATAAATTGTATATTAAATATTCATAGGTCACTTCGTTAGTTAGTATAAAAGGCATAATAGCAACTACGATTTTACAATTGAATCACTTTGCCAACTTTGGAGGGTAAATGTCACTAAGGATTTACAATCATGATTGAGTACATACCTACCTGTTCTTTGTAACTTAATAATAAACAAATTAAACAATATCAATTAAGTATGAAGACATATGCAAATGTAACTGTACCAATGATAATATACCTAATATAAATTATGTTATTATAGTTAAGAATCTCTCCTCAGTTTCATAATTTTTGTAGTATAAATGTCGTCGCTATGAAGTTGCGAAACATTTCAGTGAATGGGAAGCCTAAACTAAGCAGGCGTGCACACTACCGCTTTCACCACAAAAAGCCTTAGCGACGGCGATATGCTAAGTGACCCAGCGTTGATAACCGTCACGTAGTATACGTGGGACCCACGTAAAGGTACTCAACTCGTAACCATTGGCCCTGCTTTATATGCTTTCTTTAAAAGATCGCTGAAAAAGTGTAGTAAGTATATTAATAGTATATTTGGAATTATTTTCATTTTATTTATTCCAAATTTAAGGTATTCGAAAAAAAGAGACTGTTACAATTTTATTTTTTAATTTACAAGTTCCTTACGAATATTGTCGCTGTTCAACAACGACATATGAAGCGTGAATTCAAGGTAAGGTAACTCCTACATTTATTAATTCAGACAGAACACGACGATTTACGACCTCTGATCATCAAAGCAGAGATACGGAAACGAGGCATAAGATTTTTTTTATAAATTGTTCGGAGTCTGCGGGTATCGTCAACAACCGACAGTGCAGCAGCGTAGTGAATTATGCTCTGAACAACTCCATTCTAAAGATGTGATACCTGTCCCTAGCAGTGAGACGTGCATAGATTTTTTATATTTATGTTTGAACAACATTTATGTTCTAAAGACAAGCACGGTCCAGAGTATAACTCGGCGAACATGAATGAAGACTTTGCTAAGAGTGGAGGAAGCGAAAGTTGGGAGTCAGGATTTTCATCATCAGCCCATTAACGTCCCCACTGCTGGGGCACGGGCCTTCCCAATGGATGGATAGGGAAATCGGGCCTTAAACCACCACGCGGGCCCAGTGCAGATTGGTGGTTATTAACGACTGCTAATGCAGCCGGGACCAACGGCTTAACGTGCCTTCCGAAGCACGGAGGAGTTCGAGATGATAACTTTTTTTTCGTGGTCACCCTTCCTATGACCGGCTGGAATTAATCTATACTATCTTCTTTTTTATGCAAGCCATATTAGTTTAAACTATATTATAAACTATTTTCTTATAAAGAAGTCTATAGTTTGTGAGCTTGTTTTTAGTAGTGATCTCATGTATGGTATATATGTATGTAATATCTGCTCATTTACCAGAATTAAATGTAAATTTTCTCACTTTTATTTTCCTTTTTGTTCATACTAACTTTCTATGAAACATAATAGTTCATAAACCCATCAAGAAACTTGAAGATAAAATTTTAAAGTGAATTTATTATAAGGTTTGCTAGCTTTAAGCTTACCCTTAAGTGCACGTGAGGAGTTTTGGATAAGGTAAAAGCTTTTCACCCTTCGACTATATCTGGATTTACTAAACTTGAATGAAGGCTAGTATACTCAAAATGAATTAAGAGACTTACGATGTTATCACATTGCATGCAGTTGGATAGGAAAATAAATCATGCAGCTTATCATATAAGAAGTGCTACGAACTTCTGTCGAAGAAGCAGACTGAGGGATTATGAGTCATTTTATTTATTCGTCTATTTATGTGTATGTCGTGACCAGAGCTTAGAATTGATCATTTAATGATGTTGAGTTGCTCATATCGTTAAACGTTTTGTGTTCATTAATCTGGCCAAACTACATCATGATGTGGCCAACCAATGATATTCTACTTCATGAAATATGACCATTTCATGAAATGGTCGAACACATCATGAAACGATCAATTCTACGATTTGGCCACGACATGTACACTGCCACTGACGTTTCATCGTCAAAATTTTCGAGTACATTTACAAAACTGACGTCTGAATTTCACAAATACAATGGCCATAAATGACTTGCTATTTTGCTATTTATTTAGTTTTTTAACATAACATAAATACTACTTTATATACGTCCCACTATTAGCCACGTCCCTCCCCTCAATCGACTGGAGGCATACTCCATCATGCTGCTCCACCTGTTTAGTTTTCAAATCTATAAAATAATAAAACTGATGTGTTTGCAATAAAGAGTTTTTGTATTGTATTGTATTGTATGTTTCTCTACATCAAAATCTGCAATGAAATTTTCAGTTAAATGTTCTACCAAACCGTTAATTGAATATAAAAAAACAACCACTCTTAAAAAAATATTCAACATAACCGCTCTAAAATAGTTGAAAGTTTATAAGTTGAAACAGTTCCGCGAACCTAAAAACGATTTATTCGCTAACTGGAGCAAATATTCGAACAATGCTATAGAGTAATTCGAATAATTTGAATAATTCGAACAACTCATTAGAGTGAACCCCCGTGGTGTAATGAGAGCCTAATTTGAATATCTTTATTTTTTAGCTGTGGCTAAAAACGTTTTGACGTTAATCGTGACATGCGACACGTTTCTACGAAAACGCAACGCCAGGGTATTTTAGTGAAGAAAATGAATTGTTTTCTATTGCTTTTTTATTAAGTACAAGAGGTATGAAAAGTAAATAATTAAATAATGGACTTAACAAGACAAATGATAAGCAGACATTTTTTAAGATTATTGAATTTTGTCTTTTTCTACAGTAGATAAGTAATACTTTTTGTATTGTTTTATAAAAAACAAACATTCGATTCTTATCATCTTGTATTACGTTATTGTAAAGTGCGCCATTTTTTGATAATACAACTCTTTGAAATATTAAACTTAGAGACGTTTACTCAGCAATGGTACTAAGTACTACAATAATACTATACCGATGGTTACTTACATAATTATGATATATTTTATTCAAAGCAAAACTATTACTTAGGTATGTCATCATCATCATCAGCCCATTAACGTCCCCACTGCTGAGGCACGGGCCTTCCCTATGGATGGATAGGTAGATCGGGCCTTAAACCATCACGCGGGCCCAGTGCGGATTGATGGTTATTAACGACTGCTAATGCAGCCGGGACCAACGGCTTAACGTGCCTTCCGAAGCACGGAGGGGCTCTTTTTTTTGTGGTCCTCCTATGACGGGCCTTTGCGAAAGTTGCTTAACTTCAACAATCGCAGACCGAGCGCGTTTACCGCTGCGCCACCGAGCTCCTCTCTTAGGTATGTATTGGATATACATAAACAGCCTATATACGTCCCACTGCTGGGCACATGCCTCCCCTCAATCAACTGGAGGGGGTATGGAGCATACTCCACCACGCTGCTCCAATGCGGGTTGGTGGAGATGCGGGTTGGTGGAGGTATTGGACATACAAAAAGGAAAATAGGACAACTAGATAAGGATTGGGCATTTTGTTCTCGGACCACCGTGTCGACTCAACCTTGCCACCCCGTACATAATTTAGACGTCGTTCGTGTCCGTTTACATTACATTTAATTAAAAGCCCACCATTTTATCCGGTTTTTCTGCCCTCATTGCCACCACACACTTAACCATTTATTGTGTTTACGCGCTTTTGTAAACTTTTTACGTGCCAATCACTGGCCAGTGAATTTTTTATTCTCCAATTTATTTTGTAATGGAGTTGACATTTGCTTTTATAAATATAATGTTGTGAACGTGTACATTATTTATTTAAACAATTTCAGGGCTATTGATTTTTTCCCGAGGAATTATTTGACACGGTTTTTCTTTAAATTCAAATTAAATTAAAAAATAGAATTCAAATTCAAAAATATATTTATTCACTCCAATTGACAACTTACAGTTTGAACGTAAAGTTCGAAGGAAAACTCTTTAAGATTTCCTCAAAAACTTACATAGTGAGCCTATGAATTCTTACAGTAAAGGTATTCTATTTACTCAGGTGCAAATAAGTATAAAAGAGACAAGTTATCAATTATACCAGGTATTACCAACTTTAGGCTCATCTATAATAGGTATTTTAAATGAACATTTCAGTATAAATACGGAATTAAGCTCAGCGAAATTGTTTTATATGAATCATGGACATTAAAGTGTCAATCCATCTATAGTTTCAATTTTACTTTGAAGCAATATACTAGTGTTGTCAATATGTTGGAAAAATTTCTCGTCACATTTTGAATTTACATGTAAATCAATCTCTAATTAAAACACATAATAACGGGTTCTTACCGCGTTTAAATGGGGATATGAGACTCCCGATATTTCAACACTGTTGCAAGTGCCATGATCACGGGATGACTGATGAGATTGGAGTGGAGTAGGTAGAACCCGTTATTATGTGTTTTAATTATGATAATAACCGCGTAAACTTAAAACAATGTATAAATCAATCTCTATCTCCATGATATTATGAAAATCTCATGATATTTTATTTCCGTCGTTCAACATCGCAAAACCGAATAAACTACGAAGGGGGGAACCAGTCTAAATAAATTTACAGCCTTAAAATTTCTATAGGCCACAGAACACCGACTGTCCATCAGTTTATACTGCCAAGTTTATTATTATTTGCTCTAGGCACGACAACTATAAACAGATAACTGGGGATTCAGTTTTAAGAACGTATTATTTTGAATTTGTTTATCACGGCGGTTTTATGGCTTTGTCATAAAATGTAGGATAACTTTCAGTGAAGTTTGTTTATTTGTTTTTTCGGTGATTTAGTGTTGCTACTTTTCGGTTTTAGCGTGTGATTTTCAGTTTAGTTTATACATAAATAAAGTATAACTCCTAATCGGGGAAGGAAGTCACCAGTAATAAATGGCAAACGCTTTTATTATTGGTCTAACAGAAAGCTCAGGTGAAGTGTAGTAGCTCAGGTCATTTTGAGATGGATGTATATCCAGGTTTGGGAATATACGCAACATACAACAGATGGCGCCATTATTCAATAATGTAGGCTTGAAATGCGCCCACGAAGTTTGCCCAGCGCGACGCATATATACCTCTAACTTGTAGAGGCATCTATCATGACAATGTTGGATTTTCGGTCCCTAGTCAACCCCGATACCGACTCCGCCAGCGTGGTTGACGATTTCCCTCATTCAGCTCTTATCGCTATCGACCCACCAGGGTCAATTAATTCTTTGTCTTAAATTTTGTACCGGGTGAGAGCCCTCAGCACTCCCCATTTGTCTGGCCAAGTAGTTAATGCTTTCCAAAAACTTCTTTTACAAAAAGTCACGTCAAAAACAACCTTAGTCACACTACTAACTTACTACACTAGCTGGGTACTATGCTCTGTTTGGACCACAGAAGCCTCACCAACCCTGATGTCAGGGTTACTACTGGGTTACAGGTTTATTTTTTGCTTTTATCAATCCAGATGCTAACTTTTTAAGTGCAAGATTACGGTAATAGTGCTTTTGTTCATTTATCCACGAATAACATTAAGTAATACCGTCTTCAGAACAACCTTCAATACGAAGAACTTACACGAGCAAGGGAAATACTAAGCGCCATTATGTTTTGTGATTTGGTTACTAAAGATTATTATGCAAAACCCTGATTTCTGTGTCAGGAAAGCTACGAGGTGCGGATATGGTATTAAGCTCTCTACACACAGAGGCGATACACATTGCAGACTTTTACAGAGACTTACGTTTTTGCCTCTGATGGCATTAACAACTTGGCGAACAATTGAGGAGCGGTGAGAACTCTCATCTCATCCGGTACAAAATTTAAGAAAGCAGGTTGTGCCCGGTTGGTGTCTCAGCCGCCCTGAGCCGAGGTTCGAGCCCAACTGGGCACCCACAGGCCTGTTGTCTTAAACGTTGTACCTCACCACATGAAAGGATGCGGCGTGGCCCCATCGCGGTGGGAGATACTGGCCCAGGATCGGCCGCAATGGAGGCATACTGTGAACACCAAGGTGTATGGCTTTGAACAGAAACGTCGGGAAGAGCTTGATTTGAAGCGCGACGAGCTGAAGGCCCGACCATCTGCGGCCATAACTTACAACTATATCGGAGGTGTGCTGACGTGCAGTGAATGTGGCCGTACATTCGCTGCTAAGATCGGTTACGTCAGCCATATAAGAGCGCATCTTAGGCGTTCCTAGATTGGAGACTTGTCGCCATGGCCGAATACGGCTGGATGGATATATATATATATATACCGGATGAGAGCCTTCAGCGGTCCCCATTTGTCCGGCCAAGTAGTTGATGCCATCTGCGGCAAATCTACAATAAGTCACGTCAAAAAAAAGACTGGTTGGTGCAAACTTCGCTAAGAGGATTATTTTTGAGACAAGCGGCCATAGAGAAGATACGCGCTGAAAGAGAGAAAACTGGCCGAATTGATGTTGGAGACTTGAAGTGCTTACTAACGCGAGCTGGCTAGCCGCACCAGTACAGAGAGCGGAAGTGTGTATGAATTTGTGCCGTGGTTTTCTGTGGACATGTGCATACAAATTCGAACATTACTCCTACAAAAAATGCCTGTCCGGAAAGCCTCGGCTGTAGTTTCTGTGTGCACCAAGCATTAAGGTCGGGTTGCATGGCTAGCACACTTTACACCATTAATGCACCATAAACTTCCAGTTAGCTAACCAAGCTAACCAACTCACGTGACGCGTTTCGACAATGTAGATATTTAAATGGGCTATAACCACTGATTTATGCTCCCCGAGTTCGGATTTTTGGTAATTTTATTGACTTGCCCTTTCATTAGTACATACCAATGTGGATTTTAAGGCTTTAGATCTTACCCAGAAACTGTTTTTATTACTCTTTGCTGAATATTAAGTTTTTAGGTCAGGTTCAACGAATGGGCGGGTCTGATTATTCGAAGTAGAAAATTATTAGACTGGAAAGATTTTAGCCTAAAATATTAATTGTATTATTTACTGAACTTAAATTCGTCAAACCATTTATCATTTATACAATGTGGCCGATTTAGTACACTCCTTGGTCCAGTGGTTAAGCGTAGTGCTCACGATCCGGAGGTCCCGGGTCCGAATCCCGTTGGGGACAAATCACAAAAATCACTTTGTGATACCTAATTTGGTTAGGACATTACAGGCTGATCACCTGATTGTCCAAAAAGTAAAAAGATCCGTGCTTCGGAAGGCACGTTAAGCTGTTCCGGTTATTACTTACTGATGTAAGTACGTAGTCGTTACATGAGTCATGTCAGGGGCCTATGGCGGTAATAATAACCCTGACACCAGGGTTGATGGGGTTGGTAATTCACCTCACAATCCACACGATAGAAGAAGAATAAGTAAACTGACATAATCAAACCTCACACTATACAACACTCCTAATATGTAAGTCCTTATTGCACGGAAAATAGCAATCAGGACAAAATAAGTATAGAAGTTGTATGGTACAATATGATGGACTTACGCAATGGGATACCTGTCGTGGTTATGTCTACCTACCCTAATGGGGATTATTAGTTTCAGTCTGTGTATTTATTAAATAATGGACGGCTTTATGTTAAAAAGCGCAAATCTATACTTTATATATTATGAAGTTGGTATAGAAATTAAAATGCAATAATATTTTATACGGAGTACGTTTCATTACCTTTCAACGATATTAGCTACACGGGTATAAAAATTTCATAGCCTAAGCCTCAATCTAGGTTGTACTGCACTTTACGAGGAATATATCTATTTGAAAACCTTTTAAGCTGCAAAGATGTTTCTTAGGAAGTTCACGTAATCCACTTGTAAGAGATAATGTTATGAGAAAGTAAATGTATGGAATCTGCTTGTATTAATAAAGCGAGTATTCGGTCTTAAGACCATATCTCATTAGGACACCATGGGGGAACCACCATAGTTGCGCCACCAACTAAATGTCACGCATCCATCAAGACACCAGTGATAAAAATATACATGGTTTTAGTGGCATCGTAACGAATACTGATGGGGATGATTCAGACCATGATTCTCAGTTAATATCAAGTGGAATCTATCGTCGCAAAATTCATGACTGCTTTTTAGTTTTTTTAATTATTATCAATTTGATACTTTGCGTTGGAAAATTCCACTTGATATTAACTCAGAATAATGAACTGAATCATCCCTCTCAGTATTAGTTACGATGCGACTTACACCCCGTACAAGTACATACCAATTACTACGTATATTTAATTGTACTTACCAATTTAACAATAAAAAAAATACAGATAGCGATACGACTAGGTATGGGTGTTAGTAACAACGTAACAAATACTGAGGGGGATGGTTCAGACCATGATTCTGAGTTGATATCAAGTGAAATTTCCTGTTGGAAACTTCATAATTTGTTTTGTGTTTTTATAATTAGTTTTCAGTTTCATACTTTTGCGACGGAAAATTTCACTTGATATTTTACTCAGAATCATGGTATGAATCATCCCTCAAAGTTTTCATTACGATGTCACTAACACCCTGTATACCAGGAGCTATATGTCACGTATAAGTCTAATCTTCTTCTATCGTGTGCTTCGGAAGGCACGTTAAACCGTTGGTCGCCGTTACAACTTACTGATGTAGGTAAGTTAGTAGTCGTTACATGAGCCATGTCAGGCCTTTTGGTGGTTCAGTAGTAACCCTGTTACCAGAGTTGATGGGGTTGGTAATCCACCTCACAACCCACACGATAAAAGAAGAAGAAAAGGAGAAGATAGGTCACTTGTGATTTGCATCTAAACCTAACAGTAAATAATTATCTACATGAACAGTAGATTCACATTTAAATTCTTAACTAATGTTAAATATATCATAGAATAAAATATATAATACTATTGTAAATATATAAATTTAATAAAGATTTATACCAGTGTTGTTAACTGCTGACAGGTAATGAAATCTAACTGTTGGTAGATAATATATTTTCTGCCAATAGAAACGATATTTTATAACGAACGACTAAAGATTTTTTTGTGATATTTTTTTTCGGCTGTATTTTCATTTTATTTTTTTGCTGTTTAGCAAATATTGCGCCTATTGTGCTTATTTTTATTCGTATGTTTATGTCCTTTGTACTTATATGTCGTTGTGCAATAAAGCATTATTTATTGATTGATATTTCAGTCGGAAATATAAGGTATAGATTTACGTTGCTAAAAAACACTTAGTCGTTAATTTAAAGAAAAGCATAATAAAATATTCAAAAGCGTAAAATACACACAAATGCCGTTGTGTGAACAGTCACATATCGCGTGTGCCCTCAGATAAGGGGTGTCATAAGGACTGTCGCCAACTCGCCGCCGCCGCCCAGTTAACGCACCCATTACTTTATTGTTCATCCAACCAAAAGAAATAAAAAACTTTTCACCTTTCACAAAAAAAGGGAAAAAAACGAAAGGGGAAGTATGCACCCTGCTGAGAAACTTGTATTCCAAATCCAATTCTGACGTGACAATACTTAATTAATGACTTCAAAATTTTTTTTGTTTCTAAAACGTTGACTCATAATTTAAAGGTGTGAATTATTCATAAAAGGGTGTTTTAATTACTCAAGATAATCGCTTTAACTCGTTATCTTTACGTAGCGTATTACTGTCGACTTGATTTGATAACCAAAAGTTGTTTTCTTTTGAAAAACTTGCAATCATTATTAATTAAGGTGGAGATCTTTTGTACCTAGTAGAATATTTCGAACGTGAATATTCCATCTGTTTATTGAAAAGCACAGTCCAGAAATTTTAGGCAGCTTAAAATCTTTTATATTACAACACCTTTTCTCGATACACTGTCTCATTACGTGTCAACAACTCTCAATAAATGTCAGTGATCAGCCGTTTTTCGGTTCATGAATGAATGTCATAGGACCTATAATACTTTATCCTAGTTACATCTCCATAGATAAAGTTGTTACGCACTCAATTATCTAACAAATGGAAGGAAAACACTTAAATTTATTACCGTCAGCTTATCTCGTCCTTAAGGCGAAGAGTGTCAACAAAAGTGGCCTCTTTCCAAAGCCATTGTCTTCAGCGTCGTTTGTGAATGATCGACACAAATATTTGTTCAATTAAGCGCTGGCTAATCAATCATTTCAATTTGCCCTTTGAAGAATGAATGAATTACCAAAATTAATATTGCCGTGGTCTTTGCCAATTGTGAAGAATCGAAGATGACAGGAAACCACTAGGCCCTGATTGAAACAACCAAACCGCAGCGGGACAGCGTAATGAAGTACATAAGTACATATACCGTGATCATCAGACTACCGGGTAGGTAGAACGCAAGTGTTTTAGCGCTCTGTTGTTGGTCACAAATTGATTTCCACTGGACTTTAGGTATCACGTACGTGAAGAATACATATTAGACCTACTTAAGTATTAGGATAACCGTTGTGCATGGATTTTCACCAACCAAGATTCTAATAGCAAGAACTTTTGTAATTTAATGAATTTATTTTTTACTCAATTCGTTACAAAAATCTCTTTACACCAATATTTATACGACAGAAGTATTCGGCATTTTACCTTACACTCAAACACTTTACTTATTGTCGACGAAACTTTAAAAATCGATTGTATAGCACGGTTAGCCAAATTGTAAATTATTTTGAAAAGCGACAATATTTTTATAAAATTTATGTCAACCCCATACATTTTTATCATTGTCACTGTTGGTTTTCATAGTCGTTTGCAACTCGGCTAAAGCAGTAACGCCTCAGTACTTATTACGATCGATTTTTTAAACGACCCAATTCCGTTTCCGTATCGGAACAGAAAAATAACAGCAAATTCATTAGTTCCCCTGTTGAAACCCCTTTCATTGGGTTTTCAAGTTATCGGAGCCTAATTTAAATGGTTTGCTCCGCCGAACGCTGCATTTGTTTGAAAACTTCAAATGAATGGTTTGAAAGTTTTATTGTTTTTATTATTCAGTTAATTAAAGGGCTCTAATTGGTTACGAATGTTTAAAGTTTAAGTACTAAGTGGAGAAATTAAAAGGGATGAGAAGTTAGGGGTGTCGATAAAATATGTCTCATACAGAACAGCTATTTCGTCGATCAATCGTTTTAATTAAATATTGTAAAAGACTAAAAGATATAAATAGGCTCGCTTCCTATTACGTGGAACATACATGTACATATAGCGAGGAGTGGTTGCATATACACATCAGCCTACCACTTTGAGGATACAGGCGCGATGCTATGTTATATTAGAAGAAATGTAGTTTTGAGTGACATACACCCGATGACAGAATTGCGAATCTTAAACAGGGGCCTTTTACAAGTTACAGACAGCAACAACATGCAAATAATATGGATAATCTTTAGAAAAAAATCGATAGGCAAATCTTTTCACCACAATGGCTAGCAGAAGTTTGATTGATACCTTAACATAATATTATACATCAATGCACAATGTTATCAGTAAGTACTGAAAAATAACAAAGAGACTTTATCATTAAAATGCTACCCTCTATCACTCTATCAAATTCACCTTTTTTTTGACGTGACTTATTGTAGATTTGCCGTAGATGGAATTAACTACCCGGTAAATCAATTCCACCAATACAGACGTTGCTCAAAACGTCGGCTGAACTTCTCGGAACTACATAAATGATAAGAAAATGCGTCAAAACCCATTTCTCGCTCTAGGTAGAATGGAAATTGAAGTCGGTAAGCAAAAGAACAGTACGATAAATAATGCCTTTATCAAAAAGTCGACGTTTGACTGAGATTGCGTGCGGACTGCGAGCCCGAATTTATAAGATTTAGTCGGAAAATAAATTAGCTACGACGGAAAAGTTTTCGGTAAATAGGAGAAGGGGGAACCGAGAAGTGAAAATAAGTTTCGAAAATGGATACGGTAATACAATGGTCTTAAACGTAAACATTGAAGTAAATCATCTAAAAAGCAATATTACAATGTGACATTTGCGTATATAAAAGTAAGTGCGCAATGTCGACACATAACACTATAATCACTTTTTAGATTAATAACTTCAATGTTTTTTTTTAAGTACAGGGATCCCTGTACTGTATACAAAAGATCAAGTACAGAGTAGATAACTTTACGTCACAATCAAGATATTTCATCGGTTTCTTAGAATCCACAATTGTGATTGGGGATTTAACACTTGTTGCTGAAAATAAAAACGAAGGAAAATATAATTCTATCCCACTATTAGAATAGAAACTACGAGCTTTTATTATCTCTAGTTAATCTAGATGGATTGTTTTATTTTTAGAACTTAACTTATCTAAGTCTTATTTACATTGAACATGCCTATTTACTTCCAAAAAAAACTCACACACATAAACTCAAGTCTATGATTCTCAGTGTAGTGGAGAGAATAATTATTAATTAGAAGATACTTGCAACCACTTGTAATAAAGACCCGCTTAGTTTACTTACTGATATATAAAAAAAAAACACAGAAATAGTATCTTTTTTAAAGCTTATCCACTTTAAGACCAATTTCTTCATTCGGCGGTGTTCGTTGTCTGAGGGCCAGCGCAAGTTTGTACGTCTTAATCGCCGCCAGCTAGCTGATTACAAGCGAACATTTCTTTGGCCACTTAATGAGTTGCCTTTTGAACTTATTTCATTTTTAGAAAAAGAAATCTTTAAAAATTTAAAGGATTATTGTTCAAAAAATTCCAGTTCATTTCGCTAATCAAGTTTTACGCTTTGCTCGGAAATTCGGCAGAAAAATCTTCATTCCCTTTACGGTTGGACGTAACAGTAACTGCTAAGTGCATGTTTGACTATTCATTCTTAATCCGGTAGTCTGCCGTATCTTTTTGGCAGTACCGTCTAACCTGCAATCGTATGCACGATCAGCTTACCACCTTACTCAAAAACGAAATCCGACTAAATCGTTACATTTCACATTCCGTGTCCATTTCTCGCTTACTACAGCAGCAGTAAACCAAATCTGATATAAAACGAACAATGTAGTAAAAAATTGAATATTGTTGACGATACACATTACAACGGGTGGAAAGTGGTACAGCTATGCCTCTTTTAAATTGCATGCAGTTAGCTACTCATTACTCGTGGGATATTTGCATTTGAAAACAACACAGATCTAGTTCTTCTCGGTTGTTGGTTAAGTTCTTAATTGCTTATGTATACGGCTGCTATTCTGAATGGAGAATAAACAAGAGCAAAACAAATTGCAAATGATAAAAGCTCCCATGGCAGCACGTTTATGAGTATGCGCTGTTATGTGAGAGATGACATGGGGCATTCTTATGGGTGATAGGCTGATCCTTATCACCATAAGGTTAATCATATTCCATCTTAGAACTTGGTATCAACAGTGGCTGCAAGTGGTATTTGATTTCTTGTGGCTCTTCCCACCCCGTTAACCTCGTAAAGCCGAGGTTTCCAGACACAATAGTAAAACAATGGAGTTTGGATTTTAAAAGGACTGTCGGCGTTACGACTTTAAGGATAACGGTCGTGTATGTGAATGTATTTTTAATAAGTGATTTATTCATTGGCCAATATAACTCTCAAAAAGAAGAAGAGAGGCGATCATGTACAAAATAAACACACGCAAGTGGGCTAGCATTCTGCAATAGCTAATACAGGGTCATTCAAATTTAAATTACTCTCTCCTGCAAATCCCTAGAGTAACTACAGGGAGGGAGAATAGGGGAGCAAGCGCTAATAAAGTAAATTAAAGATTAATAAAACATTGTCTAAATATAGGTTTTTGGGGATGCACGTATGTAAATTTGGGTAAGCCCCTCCGAAATCCAATACAGCTGGTATGATTGAATTATGAATGACGCGTAGCGACATGTGACATTAATTTAGTAGATTGTTTACATTATCATGTTGGTTTTGCGAAGTGAGAACATACTATACCACCACTCGACACTGATGCTATAAAATTTGATTTTGAAACAAAGGGCTTTATAAAAATATATTTTAAAATGATCTCGTTTATTTTGTTAGTGTTACAAACGCCGTAGACAAGTAGGTAGTATATACCCTTGAATGACCCTAGCTTGAGGAAACAATTAAAGAGAAAGATGCATAGCTTAGTAATTGTTGACAGAATTCAACATACGAATATCTCTACCCTTTAACAAATACGCCGTGCAGATATTAGTGCGCCATCCGAACAAAGTATTTTAGTTAATTACACAATTATGTTTCATATAAGATGCAACTTTAGCAACCTCAATGTTCTATTACCTTTTTAACTTCTCTAGACTTCCATTTTATACTTATTAGCCAACTCTAGGCTAAGTTTAATGTTCTACTTCTGCAAATTAATAAACTCCGTATAGTGCCCTTGGGAAATTACTATGTTTTTTTGCACCCACTGTTGAAGTTAAGCGAGAACCCTCTTTTAATTTTGCCTGAATTTCACGATTTTATCCGCTCTGTCTAATAGAAACCGTAACTGCCTTGTTATTTTGCTATAAATTAATTAGTGTACTGTACTTTATAAACATAGCCGCGGTTAAGCGGTGTTTTTCCTTGTTAGTTATAAATATAATCTCATATTTTCAAAAAGCAATAACATTCTACTATGCAGGTTATTAAGAGGATTTTACAACAAATATAATCAGAAATGACCCATCAAACGCCTCGACAGATAACGTTCTAGACACGACACAAAAGCAAGTTGTAAATACTCCATCAGTCTAACCCACTTTTTTGTTAAATCACCCAATTTTGTGTGTATTGATATCTAAGTTAAAGAACTCAAAGTTCAAAATGACACTAATAAGGATTTTGAAGTGGAAACTGTTAGTATAAAAGTTGACACGGTTGACCACCAACAGACTTTGCACCTGTAGAATGTGTCTATCTCACCGAAAGATTCAAAAGCGCGCCCCATCCAACACTTTTTACCGTTTTTACGAAAACCTAAAAAAAAGCGGTGATGTTATTTTAATTGACGTCGGGCTCTTAAAAAAGAACCTTTGCTGAGTGAATTATTCGAAGGCTGCTACTGGAATGGGAAATATTTGGACTAACCCATGGCTGTGGTATGCAAATAATTCAAAGTGACAGTTCGGACTGTTAGAACTTTGGTATTTAAACAGTTGACGCTGCTACTGGCATACACCCTTTTAGAGATAAAAGATTAACCCTGCATGAACAAAAAAAATAATTATCTGTCCATCGCTTTATTTCTTGCTACCCATAAAATAACTTCCAAATTAATGTCGAATCTTCTAGTGTAATAAAATACAAATAAAGCTGACCATTTTTCGGACGATAGTCGAAAGCATATTTGTCATTTGTCAGACGGGATCAGTTCGAGTTTATTGAGTGGAATTAACAACCAGACATATTACCCAATATGTAAGTAAGTAAGTAAGTAAGTAAGTAAAATCTTTATTTCCTCTACAAATTATAAAACACATGGATACATAATTACATACAAAAATACAATATTTGTAGAGGCTGGAGCCTAAACTAGGATACCCTGTGTTTTAGGACTCCAGGCCTCCACCCCCAAAAAGTCATGGTCAAGAAAAAAATAACAAAATATAAAAAAAAAATTAAGAAAAATTAAGTTAAGTTTTTTTTTTTTTTTAAATTGTTAGACTAAATCATAAAATATTTCTTAAAAAGAAAATATCAAATTTATAAATGCTTGTATGTGTATGTGTGTGTGTGCGTGCGTGTGTGCGTGTGTGTGTATGTGTGTGTGCGTGTGTGTGTGTGTGCGTGTATGCGTGCGTGTGTGCGTCTCACTTCTATTTAATTATGTCTAAAAGATTCTCTGTTTCGTCATAATTAAAATTCTCTAACCATTCAGCTACTGATTTTTTACATTGGTAAATGTTTAATGGGTAAATATTATTATCTTTGTTACATTTATTATAAAGGTAAGATCCTAGAAAGTCATAGAATCTTTTTGAAAAAGCTGTTTTAAATAATCTTGTAGGACAGACCAGGTCATGTCTTCTCATATTTTGAGTGAGGGTAGGATCATAGGTTATTTGCGAGTGTCTTTTGAGGATAGTATTTGCGATGAATAATTGACGAACTGTTAAAACTTTACATTCTTCATAGAGTTTAGACGTTGGGTACAAGAAGGGTCGAAAGGTTGAAACCTTTAATATCGCACGTTGAGCTACTTCTAGCTTTTTTAGAGTTGTTTTGTGGGTGCCTCCCCAAATGGTAATACAATAGGATAGTATTGATTGACACAACGCGTAATATACTATTTTTAAAATTTTATGATCCGCCATATGTCTCAGGGTTTTAAAAATGAATATTAATTTCCTAGTGCGAGCGGAGAGTGACTTAATGTGAGTTTTAAAGCTAAGGTTTTGGTCAAGATTTATACCAAGATATTTAATAACTGGTACGTTCTCGAGACAAGGACAAGAGCAAGGTAGTAGATCGAATTGACATTTGTGGGCTATAAGCTTGTGTTGATGAGTTACTGTGGAACGGAGAGAAAATAATATGTATTTAGTTTTGTCTGCATTTATCGTCAAAAGATTATTTGCCAGCCAGTGTAATACAGAATTCAAGCCATCTTGTGCGTTGAGAAAAAGTTCTTGGTAAGAGTCAGCTTGAAAAATCAAAGCAGTGTCATCTGCAAAAGAAACTATTTTACCGTTTTTTAAGTGAATATTACAAAGGTCATTTATAAATGTCAAGAAAAGGGAGGGTCCTAAAATACTCCCTTGAGGGACACCATAGACGACTGGTAGGTCCTCACTAAGATGATTATGAATTTTTACTACCTGTCTACGGTTAGTTAAATAACTCCGGAACAGGTCAAGCGATTGCCCCCTGATTCCAAGACGCTCTAGCTTTACAAGGAGCAGAGGAATCGAGACCGTGTCAAATGCCTTTGCTAAATCAAGAAACACAGACAAGCATTTTTTACCCTTATCCAAATTGGAAACAATGTATCCGGTAAGGTCATGGACAGCATCAGCAGTTGATTTTTTAGCTCGAAATCCATATTGATGTGGAGAAAGAAGGTTATTAGCTTCAAGATACTTAATTAGCCTTTTATTAATAATACGTTCCAGAATTTTAGATAAAGATGGTAAAATGGAAATTGGTCTATAATTTGAAACACGGTCTCGATCCCCAGCCTTAAAAATGGGTTTTATAACAGCTTTTTTAAAGGCTTCAGGAAATACGCCGGTAGACAGACTTAGCCTGCAAACATGCGTAATGGGGGGTACTAAGATGTTTTTAAATTGTATGAGGAGTGATGCAGGAATGCCGTCCCAACCCATAGCACAGTTATTTTTTAGGGACAGGATTAAGTTCTCAATTTCAGACTCATCGGTATCAATCATCGCAAAGGAATGAGGTAAATTAGCAGTATTGTAACCTGTATTGATTATGCCGCGGTTAGATAATTGTATATTTTCAGCTAGGGACTTGCCTATATTAGCAAAGTAATCATTTACTATATTGACAGATTGAGACGGGGTACTAGACGTGGTTAATAAGTTGATGGCAGAGTCTTTTGGTTTATTCATATTAGTATTCGTTTTTATAACTTCCCATATCTTTTTACTGTTAGAACCAGCTTCTTGAATTAACTTTCTTTGATGTTCACGTTTAACCTTTTTTAAGATGTCATTGCAGAAATTTCTATATCTCCGGTAAGTAACTTTGAGAATATTATCATCAGGGGAGTATTTAAGTTTTTTGTGCATGTTGTCGCGATTGCGAACACATCGTAGTAATCCTATAGTCATCCAGGGTTTAATGGTACGAGCGCGCCGGGGTACTTGTAACAATTGGGTATGGGAGACAAGGGCATGTGAAAGAAGATTAACTAGCAGATTTGCTGCAGCATTGGCATCATTTGATAGTAAGATCGGGCTAAAGTCAAGCGAATTCATTGTCGCATCCAGGCCAACATGGTCAATTTTAGAAATAATTGTTGGAGCGAACTTAGGCTTTTTTATATCAATGCAAAGTATAATGGCATCATGATCGGAAATGGATGAATGCAACACAAAAGTGCTATTAGACTTTTTAGTTTTCAGGATAAAATGGTCCAAGCATGAGTGTCGTCTAGTTGGAAGAGTGTGAGAGGGCAACATTCCATGCATGGCTAACAAATTCAAATAATCCTCAGAGTAATTTTCAGTGCTGTCAGGGGCAATGTTAATGTTAATGTCACCTGCTAGAATAATATTCGAAAACGAAGCAAGTGAAAGAAGTATATTGTTTAAGGAATTTAGGAACAATGGAACATTCAATTTAAAGCAGTATGGACGATAAATAGCAACAATGGCAGTATGCGTAGAATATTTTATGATTAAGCAGTTAGCTTCGGGAAATATTGGCTCTATAACAGAACATGATAATGAGTTATTTGTATATACAACAACTCCATCATTTTGATTGTAATTGTCGGTAGAGTGATGAACGTCATAGCCTTGTAGTGCTGGTAAAACTTACGCGTCTGATAATCGACATTCAGTCAGGATTAAGAAATCGAATTCTAGGTTAATTCGGGTCAACAATGTCAGTAACCCATCAAAGTTCCCAGAGATGCTAACAATATTTTGACAAAGAAGCTTAGTTTGTTTAAGTGGTTGGGCAAGATGAGAGGACACCTCTTCAGCGAGACAGGCTATAGGGTCAGATATGTTAAAGTTATCTAAACTGTGTATTAAGTCATTTATGTCCGCGAACTTTGATGAAATGAATTAAAACGGATATAAAACCATTGATCTTGAAGATTTTTAAACAAATTATTGAGCGGAAAAGTATGTTACGAAGAATAGGAAGTCCCATATAACATGATAGAATTACGAGAGGCTTCATAAATTGTGTTGAGTGTCTATTTGGAAGTACATGAGGTGTTTGTATTGAATATATATTGGAAAGTGTATGAGGTATTTCAGTTCTGTATATGTTAGAATGAATGAGAGGTATTTGTGTTGAATATGTGTTTGAGTGTATGTAAGATGTCTGTGTTGTGTATATGTTTGAATTGTTTGATGTACTACTATTGCCTTTGGAAGTTATACCGTAGCAAATAAAAACGAATAGTCGTTTTTATTATTATTCGCGGATATATTCGAGCATACGGGCAAGTGGGTATAATCTCGTGGAGGTATTAAGAAAGTTATACGAATCTTAAGGGTAAGGGAGAAAAGTTCGCCAGTGATATTACGTCCACAAGAACTTTAACGGAAATGACAAGTTTCACGTGTTTATATTATTTACACTTGGTACACGAACATCTTCAAAGAAACAAAGATTCGTGAAGTGATTCTATTCTTTAAATCCATACAACGATTTTAACACAGTTTGATAAAAAAATATCGATCTTTAGTTTTATTATGATGTGCCTTTGCTAATAGTTAATCTATGCCAATTTTATCAACAGGAGTTTCAATATCAGACACTGCTTCTTATTTGATTAATAAACAAAAGAAATTATAGAGATTGTATACAAATACAATTTTGCTTGGAAGTGGAAGCGTTTGCGAGGAAGTAAGTGAGGAAGGAGTTCCAATAGTTTCGTCGGAATTCATCGGAATTGCTTCAGCTACTTGAAACAGCGGTGCAGTATAGTTAAGTATAAGTCGAGCTGCAGAGTCGCCGTCCCACGCACTGCGCCCGTTGTCTGTAGCAACTGAACCAGAAACTCCAGGGGAAACTTTTAATAGTTTTTCTTTATTCAATCAACATATTTTCGCTCTTGGACACTTCTCTCGTTTGCCAACAATTTGTTTCGGGACTTTTTTCTTTCACTGTATGCTCAGTAACTCACAACGTTCCTAACAAATTTGATCTCGAGGGTGCTTTCAAAAACTTTTTGATCTACTCTGATCTAGTCTAGATAGAATCTATTCCATTAATGGTGACTGTGACTCGACGACTATTAATGATACCGTTTTATATTAAATTCGTACTGTGAAAATATTTGCTGAAAGCATCATGGAGTCAATTATTTTTAATAAACTTCTTTAATAATACATAATATAAATGATTCATATTTTGGGATAATATTTTGTAAGTGTTAACTGCTACGCCAATTTTCGACGTTAATTTTAAGCTCCACTTACATTCGTCACATTCATGTGAGATCGTTAATGACCGTGAAAGTGTTAAGTCGGCGTTTTGCTGACGAAAATATTTTTACAGAAAAAAACATACACAAAATATGTTTCTTGTATTACATGCTTATTTGGACTACCGTTAAAAACATTTTTAGGAATTTGGTGTGCCTATTCTGCCGGTCAGTTAAATACAAAGCTAGCACTTTGAAGCTGTACAGTAATTTAAACTTATGAACAAAACAAAGAATTCGAATACATGCAAAAAATATGGCAATCTCATTTCCTTCACAGTAAACTTACATTCAACTGAATATGAAGACAAATTACCAGGTGAAATAGTGCAATTGGAATGGAAAGAAGTAAAAATCAGAGTTGGATCGCTATTGCGGGCTCGTGACTGAAATGCCGAACGTGTAATTTTAAGATTCTTCAAATGCCCGCACAGCGAGAGAGCAAATGTCAGCGTCTAATAGCATTGCGAACACGATACGGATGCCGATGAGTAGAAATTAACTTTTTGGTCGCCAAAAGAGGTGGTTACCACGAGTAGTCTTTCCTGTTGCAGTATCATTCCCCTAGCATTATCCCGTTTTTCACAGGAGCCGCTTACCTAACCTGAAGATTTGACAGGTCCGGTTGTTTACAGAAGCGACTGCCTGTCTGGCCTTCCAACCGGCGAAGGAAAAACCAGCCCAATACAGGATTACATACCTCCAAAAATGCATTTCTTGGGTATGTGGATTACCTCTCGTTATTTTCCTTCACCTCTGAGCACGTAATAATAATTTATGATCCAAACATGAATTCAAAAACAAATTCGATAATCATTGATTTAGGCCTGCTGGATTCGAACCTGGGATCTCAAAATGAGAGGCAAGTGTTTTACCAACTGGGTTACCACGGTTCAGTCTTTCCTGTTGCGTGTCACAGTAAATTCGTTTTTGCAAAGAGTAAAGAAGATACAAGCTTTAACGCTTACACCGATAATAATACGTGCCTTCTTAACATGCTTCGTTAAAAATAACTGTTAAAACATTTTACGTTGAAATATTTTTTTTTAAACGAGACCTTTTAAAATTAATATTCTCAATGGTAATTTATTTCAATAATGATACTTCTTCTTGTAAAAAGTGACATTTGCACTTTAAAAATGAATATTTCAGATGATGGATGCTTTCCAGCCATCTGTTTAGTGACGCTGAGCAAATAGCGGAACAGATTGTCACGAAACTAACAAATTTCACTACAAAAAATCTCAGTTGGTAGGGAAAATGATTTATAATGTTATTTCGGATACATTCGTAGGAATGTTTATTTAGAAGACGTGAGGTAGACGTGCGTCGGTGTCAGGTTTCTGAGCTACCGACAGTGTTTGATTTCTAAACACATTAGCAATGTCGTTTCTATAGTGTGCTATAGCATCACGTGTGGTATTTACGTTACTGTACCTTTCATTGGCTTGACTTACGTTACAAGTGCACCAAGGTGTTCGTTTTTTATGACTATCGGAGTGTAGGTTTTGTTATCATTACTACGGAAATATTTTGACGATCACAACCGGTAGGTGGTACTTTATTTTATGTGGGTAGGTACTACGGGTTGCATATGTCTAAGTTTTTTTACATATTTTACAAAGTACATTCAGTTTTTTTTAGTTATAGTGTCCAAAGCTGAGCAAAGGCCTCTCTCCTACTTTTATATCCCTCTTTGTTCCGAGGTACCTCTAACATAATAAAACATGAAAATTATGTAGCTGCATCTTATTCTTACTAAGTAACTGGTGTTTTTATCGAGCTTGTTTATAATATCTCTTTCACCAGAATCCTCTCCCTTATTTCTTAGACACGAGTGCTACACACGTGGTCAGCAATGTCATCCGACAAATCGTCCGACATGTTGACCGGGTGTCGGGTAGCTATATCAACTCTGATTAAACTTGTTCTGAAACGGATTGCTTGCTTTATCAAGAACTGTAATGAGTTCAGACAGTCTGTTTAGATGTGCCTTTTCGATGGGTATGTCTATAACATAGTGATTGTTGATCAAACAAGTAGGTACTTATTTTTAGTACCTATAAGTTGTATGAGTAAAACATAGTTAAACTGTTATAGCTTTCGAAAAGTAAAGCGTAACATTTTTAGTATTGGCATTTCACAAACAATAATTTTGATAAAGTGAAATTGAAATCAAATAAAATTCTGACTCGGATGGGACTTGAATCCGCAGCCTGTGTCAAACCGGGACGAGCGTCTTAACCATTACACCACCGGGTCCTCCTCCTGTCTAAGTAATATTAGTACTCAATATTCTAGATGGTCATAGGTCGAAAAAAAATCCCATGAAGACTTAGTGGTGTAACGATTAACACGCTCGTCCCGGCTTGGCAAGAGCTGCGAGTTCAAGTATCGTCCGAGTCAGTTTTTTTTTTATAAATTTAATTTTATCTTTGTCAGTTTCCCTAAACACGGGTGAGTGTCATAAAAACAAAAATAATTTAATAAGTTCAATAGGCATCTGCTTAATGTGTCATTCTTATAAACCATTATATCGCTTTCGCTTTTATAGTTTCTGTGAATCAGATTTACGTGCAGTAATTCATAAAATTTAACTAGAATTTAATTTACAACGTATGCAGTAATAAAATAAGTGAAATTGCTGCATAAGAGACTGTTTAGTATGTTAATCGTGGTTCCCTTGCTTTATGTTCATATCACAGCATGACGTCTGCTACTGAACGATCGAAACGACATAAAACTCCAAGAAACTCGTAAATTATAGAATATAAATCTAACAGCTATGCAACAACATTGATGTATGCACAGGTGAACAACATAAAAAGGTTTTCAAGTTAAATCAATTTTGACGTGACAGATTGCTTTTTATCATAACTAATAGCTATTATAGAGTTAATTGTAGCTCAATTTTTATCATCAATATTTTTTTTAAACAGATTTTACCAGAAAACTTACTTTTCCTCCGGCGCTTTCACGTAACTTTTGTATCATTTTAAAATTGACCGTCGTAGTTGTTGAGTTTCGTAAAATCACACACTTTAAGAACAGCTTTATGTAAAAGCTAGATTGATTCTCTTAACCCTCCGTTTATAATTACAACTTTATTACTTGTAATAATAGTAAGTACTTACTTACCTTTCTTTTCACGTGCTACCTGTAAACAGAAAAAAGTAGGTAAGTAGTAATAAATGTGTTTCACAATTCCAAACTAAGTTCGCTAAAATCCAAAACCTGCTGAGTTTTGACAAACTATTGTTAGCCGATACCAAAATTTAATATTCGTTAGTTAAGCGACAGCGTTCATTTTCCGCAAGTTTGGTATAATCCCATCATTCTGCGGTTCAGGCTGGTTTGAAAGCTCTACACAAAATTCACCATTTTGAAGGTAAAAATGAAAGCCTTTCCGACCTAAATTTGAGTATGTGAAGCTAAGCTAACCGTGAACTTTCGGGAGTTTTAACGAGTACAGGTTTAGAGCTTTTAAAATAGATTTTCTCGTACTTTTCAGCGATATGCGCAAACTAAGTCGTTCTTTTACTATTTTATAAACGAGTAGAATTTCAATGTAGGTTGTAGTTCTTTTTCTTTAGTCACATATGCTGCAGCTATGAATGGATGACTATTTGTATGAGTTATTTTAATAAGATTATAACTGTCAATACTATGACTTAATTACCCTGGATAATCTACAACGCAAACATACCTAGCAACTATGTTGGCAAAAGCTAAGTTTTATGACTCACCTTTGTAGCATACACACAGTCATACTTAAACTCATGCCTAGTAGCATCTTTTTAATATGAACATAAATTATATATAATATATAATTAATCCTCATGTTTTTAATACAACTGCTTTCTTAATGATAATAATACTATGATCAGTAAAATGGGCAGTAAAGCAAATTCTCATTTTTGACAGACCTGGCAACGAATGGTGTAAATAGTTGTAAAATATTTCGCAATTAATATTTTAGATTGACCTTACTTACTAACTTATAACGTACATAGATCCCTTTCTCTTCTATTCTCCTCTACATACATTATCTTAGCACACATTCTTGCACAATATTTTCCTCGTCAATCTATCTAATAGCAACATCTATTAAGATATCGCAGCTAAGTACTAGGGCTTTTTGTATTTGCATAACTATTGGACACTGACGCAGAGTGTTCGGTGCATCGAAGTCTTAAGACTGAAATAGTAGGGATGAAAATAGCTTAGCTTGGCAATATTTCGCATTAGTCCGAAGCAAGCGAACGTTTCACTAAATTGCCTCTCTATATGCAGAAAGGGGCGAACCGATTTTCATTAACCGTTTAGAGAACGACAAAGGACATTTGAGATAGCAGTTGGTCAGTTGTGAAGCTGTCGCTAGCATATGTTTTTATACCTGTATTTCCGAAATACATAACAGGGTAATTATACCACTTATATTCGATGGTCCCTGGTGGCGTGGGCCATATATCGTCAAAAGATTTTTTTATTTAAACAGAATTAATGTTTAAGTGCAAATAGCGCTATTTCCTTCATTTCCAGTAAATACTGTGTTACGACATAATTTTGCGACCGCACTAACATGTTTATGTTAAGTATGTTATTTATATTGATAAACGTTAGATATTTCTAAGAAGGCAGCCGATTTCATGGTATGTTTTAAATAAATAAAATGATGTAGTGAGAAATGAAATTGTTATAGTCCAATATTATAATTTATACTTCACTCACTTAATTAAAACTGACGTTCATAACATAAGCTCACGACTTTATCACGACACGAAAAGAACATTACTTTTCCTGATGACTTAACATAACATAACATAACAAATACTTGATGTAGTCTAGCCTGTCTAGCCCGTAGCAATATTATACCCGTAGCAAAGTGGAGTAGGCATATCATCGCAGTAGCGTCGGGTCGACTAGAACACACTAAACGTCCCATGCTAAACAATTGGCCGTCCACTTTGGAAACTCCTGAAACATTTAGGGTTTTAATTAAGAAAATGTGCTTTGGGCGTTTGTCTGGTCAGTAGAGAGTACTCGACCGCCCCTTAACTTGTAAACTGCGTTTAAGCAAATTATCCATGCAAAATTCCTCTCCCTCTACCCGTGAAGTGTTTAAAGTGACAGTAAACCGAAGTTTAAGCAAGCAATTCCTATGTATTGCAGAGTTGTTGCATATTAATTTTGCTACAGTGTCTGCCTGACCATTCCACTTTACGGGCATTGGTTTTAATCCATTTCTGAGCGAATGAGTTTTGTTGTGTACCTACAAACACGGTCAGCATATAATTTGCCTATATTACTAGCAAGTTATTGTGCATGGTTTTGTACGTACTCAATCGGAATTGAATCGTGTCGAAATCTCTGTGCAATTGTAAAGTTGCAATATGAAAAATTGGAAAGGAATCTGGAATGTAAAAAAGTCGTATACCTAAACAACAGGCAACAAAATTACATAAAACCAAGTGGTCCACCTGAAAACTCATAAAGTATTGAGTAAAGAAAGTCAACTTTATTTAAGTACACTTAATTAATTAGGTACCAAAGGTGAAAAATTGTTATGAATATTATCATTTGCTAAACATATTTTAATATACTACCAAATTACAACCTAATATTCTATTTTTAAGCCAGCTGGTAGAGTACATTGAACAAATTCAGCCAAAAAATGGTCCCCACGAGAATTTACTATCAATAGCCGCATTGCCAAACCGTGCACGAGTTTTATAAAAAAAATATTCCCATTGTCATACCGCATCCCGTGCCAAACGTTTCATTTGAAAACACGGCCACTCGAGGGGGATCATAAACCCTATAAAATCAAAACATAAACTGGTTTTATGTTTCGTGCGGATGAATGTGATTCGAGTGCTTATGTCGCACCTTTCGGTACTAATTTCGCTGTTAACATTATATGGGACCCTTTAAATCATGAATGAACATGAGCGTTGATACAGAAGGGGTGACAGTATGACCCAACAAATGTCGTTAAAACTGTCCCTCTGGTGCCTAATGAATGCCTATAATACCTACTCCTACTGGTACAAACAATATTAATATTGAACAACTGTCACGTAACAATTTTGAATGAAGTGGACAGTTGGTGTTTCCTTATTACTTGAACTATCTTATATTATAGTATCACGTTTATTTTAGACATCTAAAGGTTAATACGATGTTCACATTATAACAAAACATTGTATCAATAGTGAATATGTTTTTGTGCACCTACCAAAACAATAAATAATGAAACATGATGTAAATCCTACGAAAACTACAATTAAGAAATCAATGTTAAACTTCAATATTGATAGATAATCTCAACGTCTTTGCACAAGACATCGCTATCATTAATTACAATCTAAAACCGACATTGTTAAACTTGAATGCAATTCTTTTCCCAGCCATACTAAATATTAATACAAATAAAAAAATCACAACAGATGCTTTAGCACCACTACACGACTCTTCACCGCATGGCGGCGCAAGCGATCGCAAAAAATATGCTAAGGGTGCGAGACCACCAACAATTCTAAATCAGGCAAATCCTTCCATAATCCCTGACACTGTATATTATGATCATCGGACTTAAGTCCTATCCTACATATCAGTAATACTGAACATGTGGCAAGGATACAAGGATGTCACGATCACGCATGTTTGTTACATCGGACTTTTGGGGGTCTTAAGCTATTTGTCTTATCTTTACGAGTTTTTGATGGTCATATTTCAAATACTGTTTGGATAAGATGTATTTTTGTGTGTATAGCTTTCACGTTTGTTGGATGTGATGTTTAAAGATGCATGTTTTTATGATTACTATCGTTAAAAGTTGATTTTTTATAAGTTTTTTTTTTGCTTCATTGCCTTCTTTATTTTTAAACCAATCTACAGAATTTTAAGGTGGACCATTATTTAAATAATTGGCGATCGAAAACAATGTGGAGTGATGCTTTGGATGCCTACTTGACATTTTGGAAAGATAGAGCCCAAGATCGGGAGGAGTGGAAGAAGGGGAGATAGGCTTTCGCCCTGCAGTGAGATGGTGTAGGCTAGAAATAAATAAAGAAATAAAATAAAATATTCGATATAATTGCTATCCGATATTATTTCTTTTGTAGCAGCAATACACATAAGTTTCATTTTTTATAAGTCCCCAAGCTAAGGGCTCAAGGTTGGCGTTAGACAAATAAAAATAACAAATAGTCGTTTCCGCTGGTCCCTTAGCCCTGAGGTTAGATGAAGAGTGACTTACAACTGGCGACAAATTTTATTACTGTCACATATTAGTATTAGCTTCTTTTTTTGTTACAAAACTTCTATCCTTTATTATTTAAGTTTATTGTACACAGAACAGCACATTTTAACTGCAATAACATAAACATACATAAACAGCCTAACATACAAACATTTCACTGCTGGGTACAGGCCTCCCCTCAATCAACCGGAAGGGGTATGGAGCATACTCCATCACGCTGCGCTGCTCCGCTGCGGGTTAGTGGAGGTGTTTTACGACTAATGGCCGAGACCAACGGCTTAACGTGCCCTATGATATTACTTTTTCTGTCAATCAGGACAAGTAAAGGACAGTATTACAAAGTGATTTCGACAATGTCCCTATCGGGAATCGAACCCGAACCTCCGGATCGTGAGCCCAACGGTTTAACCACTACAGAAGCTGTCACTGTTTCAATACTGGGAGCGAATAAAAAAATGATAAACTGTGTGATAGAAGTAGTTTAATACTATCTGAGGTAAACCTACAATAAGTCTCGTCAAAAAATAAAAGAAATATAATATTTCCCTTTATCTCTTAGCAATACTACAAACTGCAAGATAAATAAATTCTGGAAAGGCAATTAGAGACTTATTAGTAATCCTGACACCAGGGTTGATGAGGGTGGTAATCCACCTCATTACCCACACGATAGAAGAAGGACTGATATCTGAGTCTCGTAGGTAATAGGATAGGTACCATGGATACTAAAGTTCTTTTTCATATTACTGATATTATTGCGTACAGCAAACAAAACACGTGCTAAGGTTATACCAGGTTATGTGCGGTTCCCATTTTTAATAACAATTCCCAAGTTAATAACAAAGTAAACAGTAGCGGCCCTCTGTAAACACCAGTATTCAAGCTATGGAACCGTGCAAAATTAACCACAGACACAGCCAGCGTACAGAATTGTCTTGCGAGATATTTAAAGTCAACCTGACTTTAATATGTACATACTTATTTGCCATAAGTATACAAAGTCAATAGTAAATTATTAGCATCACCTGATTGTCCGAAAGTAAGATGATCCGTGCTTCGGAACGCACGTTAAGCCGTTGGTCCCGGTTACTACTTACTGATGTAAGTAAGTAGTCGTTACATGAGTCATGTCAGGGACCTTTGGCGGCTCAATAGTAACCCTGACACCAGGGTTGATGAGGTTGGTACGTCACCTCACAACCCACACGATAAGAAGAAGAGCGTCAAAATGACGTCAAGATGGCGGGACCACAGTTTATGAATGAAAAAGGTACTAGATTTATTACTTTAGGTACCAAATAGTACTGAATAAGTACTAATTGAGTAATGAGGCCGACTATTGTACTCTTTCTATTTCTCTTTTGTTTTGCATTTTGTATTTCCTGTTTGTGCAATATAGAATTTGTTATGTCATGTTATATCTATAATAGTAAATAATTAATTATTAACAATATGGAATTTCAACACTAAGCCATTGGTCCCGCCGTTTTGACGCTAATTTTAAAATGTGTCTCTATTTAAGAAGAAAAGAAAGAAATAAAGTATTTAGAACACAAAGAAACGTGGCAGGCCGCCTTCTCGCCTCACGCCAGTCGCCGGCTCCACAATCCCGACTCACCGCGGATAGGAGCAGCTCCCCATCCCGACTCACCGTGGATAGGAGCACAACTCACGCCGTACACACCTCTTCCCGACTCACTGGGATTACAGGCACCACGGCATAAATAACACTCTTTTTAATTTAATATAGAAAATAATGTGGCAAAAAATTACACTTCTTTTCCAATCATGGTCTTCATAGATCAAATCAGGATGTTGATAGCATTACATTTTTTTTCACCAAATCCAGTTTTATTACCTTCCAAATGCATCGTTATACTATTCCCAATAAGAACTTTGACCTTACCCTTCCAGACACTAACCTCAAATCTTTATGTAAAAAGTTCAATCTATAAAAGTCGCATTGAACACGCGTCGGTGCATAGTAAATGTGTGTTTTTATTTGACTAGCAGATTTTATTGCTCGAAACTCATTCATTTTAAAGTAAGCTGTATTATCAATTTAAAACAACATTGAATTTACAGTTTTGCTGTAAGAGTACAATAATACAAGAATAAATGTATTAAATGTTATGCTTTGCCAACATCACGGTTCTCAATTTACATACATCATGTCTTCTGTTTATTTGAATTCAGAATTTTTGGGACAAAATATAACTTAGAATACAAAGTTTTATCTCGCTTGCTAAGTTTCCTTTGTTTTTGTGAACACCATCACGTGTGCGTAAAGAAAAACATTCACTAATTCACTTTTAAACTTGTGCACACCGAGCTTGGTTGAGTGCTTACTTTGTCTTTGTTTCAAAATTGAATTATACTTTTCCAAACTCTACGCAGTCTGGCCACAGAGCAGTCTATCCTTCGTATCGCTTGCAATTACTAAAAAAACGTAGCAAATTACTTTTTCTCTTATTGTTTGAACAAACCCTTTCAAAGTTTGCTTTTGAAAATTTATGCACCCCACGATTGCGCAGCATCTATAATAAGTGTAGGTTACATGCCCCATTTGAAAGCTTCCTGTTGATTTTGAACATAAAAGATATAATCTACCGCATTGGTGTAAAATAACCGTATTTTTCTTTTGTGTTATGATTCGAACCCACCCTTTACCGGCGGGTGCTCATTCAGATTTAGGTCTCTTGGCTGAGCATGGAGTATGTGGTTACCTTGCAATTATAATGGGGAATGTTTCACACACTTAAATCTTTTTGAAATTCGTAACAATTTTTTTGTCAAAACTGCCAAAGTTACCTACTAACATGCTTATATAATCACGGTATATGTAACACCAATAATTAGTCACAGAAGACAACCTACTATTCATTTCAGAAAGATTATTATAATATGGTTAAAAATACTACACAACATCACTGATACAAACGAGGCACAAAAGCAAACTTTACATCTACTGGTCCTAAATAGTGAGCCAGTGCTAAGCACACTCGGGGTGTAGACAAAAGATGATCATTTCAGAAACATCCTTGTTCCATACACAATGCCCGTTTGTTTGTGTCGATGAGCAGTCCTGTTGGTTGAACGTTGCCCAAATGCATTTGCAACGAGCACTTAGCAAATGCACCATGAACGTATGCACAACAACGCATTATCCGATTATTACGTGTGAAACACTCGCATGGAATTATGAGCGTCTTAAAACGGCTCGTGAATGCTCATCGTATGTCTATCGACACTCGGCAGAGTTGGGCTAGTATGGAGTTTACTTGTCTCAAAGGTTATGGTACAAGCGCCATATGTCAGATGTTTTTGGAAAAAGAATATTGCGAAATGGAGAGAGACTTCTCCAATTTTCTGTTGTGCAAAGTATAATTTGATGGTAAATAAATTTTAATGTTCATTTAATATGCTAATATAGTTAAGAGAGAACATAACCATAATAACAATATTTCACTAAGTGGCAAAAAATCATCACTTTAAAGTCTGCTTCTTGAATCTTTAAGTATATGTATAGCATCTGATAAATATATCCAGAACATACCTGATAGATAGTAGATACTAATGCTATTAGATATTCATCCAGCACATTGACCATTTCACACTTTATTGACAACAGAAAGATGATTAAAATAGGTATGTTACCTACCATAGAACAAAAGTCTGCTATTGTGTATCTACGAGTACTTCCAATAAATTCCGTGACAAGCGCCCCTCCATATTACATTGCCCTGAAACGGAATAGCTAAGTGCGGTATAAGTAATTATTACACAATAACGTTCCCGGAATCTGTTCCGAGACGTTTCCTGTTCCGTCCTTTGGGAGAAATGTGCTCCAATGTATTAATTCCACGTGGATTTGATATGACTGTTATAGACACTTTGGCGATATATTTTTTGTAGCAACGTCTTCTGCTAATGTGCAAAAACAGATGTGTGTCTTTTTTTAATTTAAGAAAAAAAGATTTACTGCACATAGCTAAGGATTTGTGTTGGTTGAAATACAATTTTGATTTTTTATAATAGTATATACCTAAACGTAAGTAAGATGATTCCGTGCTTCGGAGGGCACGTTAAGCCGTTGGTCCCGGCTATTAGCCGTAAAAACACCTCCACCAATCCGCATTGGAGCAGCGTGGTGGAGTATGCTCCATACCCCCTCCGGTTGATTGAGGGGAGGCCTGTGCCCAGCAGTGGGACGTATATAGGCTGTTGATGATGATGATATACCTAAACGTTAGTGGCATATCATATTTATAGAATAATATACAGAACAACCCTGACGCTACACCACTGTTAGTTATTTTTCAACTAAATTAACGAGTTATAAAAAAATGAATGTACATTAATCTGACTGAATAGTAAAAATATTAAATGATCTCTTAACAATTCCAATTCACCTGTTTTAATTTTTAACATTCAATCAAACTAACGTACAAAAAAGGGAAGCAAATGTAGGTAGCAAAGCAACATCAGCCATTGATCATCAACTAAATGGTGTTCTAAGCCTCTTAAGCCCGACGCTAAAGGGGACAGCCCTACAATCAAGGGTTATGCCCTAACAAATATAATTAACGGTTAAACGAACTTACCTGTAAGTGAAGTTCTATCGTAATTATACGAGTGCTTCGTTCGAAGAGATTAGTAACCTGTAAGATGATAAGCTTGAACACAATGTAGTAACGCATAGTGACACCATTCATTGCACACATAGTTGAAAGCATATAGAAAAAAAAATAATAACAAAATTCTTTTTTTTTTTTTTAAAGGGTAGTCTTATATTGTCTGCCCCACTCGGATAGTCTCCGCGCGCTTCATTAGTTTAGGGCTCTGTTTGCGATATTTGCAGAACAGATTTGGGGTCTAGGGCGGGCGGGGGTTACTAATCTCTTCGAACGAAGCACTCGTATAATTACGATAGAACTTCACTTACAGGTAAGTTCGTTTAACCGTTAATTATACTTCGTGCTTCGTTCTCGAGATTAGTAACCTGTAAGATGATAAGCTTGAACACAATGTAGATGTTGAGAGCAGGTTCGGGAAATATCGCAGTAAAGAAAACTATAACGAAATGTAGATGAAATGTATAATTGTCTAGTACTTATTATTATAATGTGTCTAGATGATTACAAACTAAATAAAATTACAAATTATTATTTAATATAGCACAAGCCAACTCTGCCTCGTTTGTGGTCATGATGGTTCTATTGTAGAATTTTCCAAACGTGGTGGAGTTTTGACTCCAACTAGCAGTTTTTCGAATCTGGTCAATGCTAACCCCTGCGCTGTATGCCTGGGATGTGGCAGCGTGGCGCGTGCTATGTGCTGAAAAGATTGACACATCCACACCAGAATCTTTCAGTGTAGACTTAATCCAACGACTGAGTGTTTGTGTGGTGACGGCTTTATGAGGCCGCTTAAAACTGATAAAAAGGTAATCTGACTCTCTAATTGAGGCCGTTCTATTTATGTAGCTAATTAATGACTTGGCTGGGCAAATCCCAGGTTTTTGCAGAAAGAAAGGTAAGGTAAGGACTGGATTATTCGTACCGACTTTCGAAGTTTTGATGAGATCTGAAATTTTGATAACAATCTTATCTGGAAACATCTTAATGTTATAAATATTTATTTTCGACAGGGTTTGTACCCTATGGGCGGTAACCAGTGCCAGTAATGTTACACATTTTTTTTTTTTTTGCAAGTTTTTCCATTGATATGGCCTCGTTAGGGTACAAGAGAGCCAGGTAATCTAGCACGCACCCAGTGTCCCAAGTGATATCGTACTTGGGAATAGTAGGTCTTAGCCTAAACACACCTTTGAAGAACCTTTGAATACGATAATCCGTCGATATATTGGGTCCTAAAATTAAGGACAAGGCTGCTCTACAGCAATTTAACGAACCATATTGATTGCCACTATTATATAAATCAGTAAGGAACTCCATGACTTTAAATATTGATGCATCGTATAAAGGTGTGTTATTTTGTTTACAAAAATCATACCATTTATTAATATAGGTGTTGTACTGTTTAAAAGATGAATCAGCTAAAGAACTAATCATTATATCTACTGCCGAGGCTGGTACGGACCGTCGCAATAGTGCTGCCCGGATAATATTCCGGCAGCCAGGGTAAGGTTCGAGTGAATGTTCCTCCTGCTGGAATGAGAAACGATTACATGGTCATTTGAACTGAACTCAAAAATATAGGACGTCAAAAGACTGTGGAAAATTGGGTACCAAGGTTGTGTGGGCCACAACGGGACGATCATGATACCGGTCGCTTTGTCGGCGATAATCTTGCGCAGTGTTTTAAGTATCATCGAAACCGGTGGGAAGGCATAAAAATATAGATTCTTCCAGCTTATCGTATATGCATCGATAGCGAAGGCGTCAGGGTCCCTGTGCCAAGATACGTACTTTTCACATTTCTTGTTCAGTCTACTGGCGAACAGGTCAATGTCTGGGGAACCAAACTGTGAAACTAACTGGTCAAAAGTAAAGTTTTCTACCTCCCATTCTATGTCTGGATGTGAACGTCGGGATTCAGTGTCAGCTACGATGTTTTCTTTAGATGGGACATATGAAGCCTTTATAAAGATTTTCCTATGTTCACACCATTGCCAGATCTGTCTAGCAATGTCAGTGAGATGTGGGAATTGAATCCCGCCCATGCGGTTAATGTAGGATAGCGCAGTAGCGTTGTCTATGCGAATTAAAACTTGACAATTTTCTAAATGTTTTGCAAAAATTTTAATCGCAAAGTAAGCAGCTAACAGTTCGAGATAGTTAATGTGCATCCCGCGCTCCGACTGTGACCAAGGCCCATTCGCGGTGTCACCCCCGCAGGCCGCGCCCCACCCCGTAGTTGAGGTGTCAGAAAATATTTCAACCGCGTAACAGTCGTCTCGAATACGGTGCGCAGGGCTCTCTATAGCACGTAGCCACCATTGAAAGTCCGAAAGTATGTTTTCCGGGATTTTCATATACCTGTCATAGTCATCATGAGGTTGTAAGTTTAAATACTTACACCGTTCTAACTGTTTTGTATATAACATTCCATATCCCACTGCGGGACACGCAGACACAAAAAATCCTATAAGTTGAGCAAATTTTCTAATTTTACACCTAGTAATGTTTATGATTTTTTGTAACTCTGCTTTGATATGTGTTTTCTTTTCGGGGGGCAAAGTTATTTGCATAGTATGTGAATCCAAGATGAAGCCTAAAAATTTACATGATTTTGAAGGGGTCAACTGACTTTTTTCCCTATTGATTATAAAACCAAGAGCGGTAAGTAGATTAATAGTTGAGTTCACGTTGTAAGAGCATTCAAGATATGATCTTCCTAACAATTGAATATCGTCAAGGTATATTGTGGAAATATGTCCAGCTGCTCTAAGTAGACTGATTACAGGCTTCATTAACTTAGTAAAGATGTAAGGCGCTGTGTTCAACCCAAATGGTAGTACATTAAACTCATGAAGTTTATTGTTCCACATAAATCTCAAGTATTTACGAGAATCTTCGTGAATTTTTATTAAGAAATAGGCGTCCTTTAGGTCGACAGTGGCCATAAAACAGTCCTGTGACATTAGTTTAATTGATGTACGAATATCCTCTAGCTTAAAGTGACTTGTGTCAATAAACTTATTCAAGTTCTTTAAGTTTAATATAAAGCGCATTTGACCATTAGGTTTTGGGCGCAGGAAAACACTAGATATAAATTTATTGTCCTTCGCAGTGTTCGCATGCTGAAATGGCGCCGATACCTAGTAGGCTATTAATAGCCTCTTCAAAGCATTGCATTTCACTGCTAGAGTAGTTTGGGATCGGTTGTACATAATGTTGCACGACTGGTCGGGCAAAGATAATTTTATAACCTTGAATTGTATTCAAAATATTATGGTCGGAAGTGATAAGTGACCACTGCGAGTAAAACTGTGCTAGTTGTCCAGCGTACAGTACCGGGTCTAACGGCGGCGGCGCGGCGGCGACGACGGCCTGGAGGCGGCGGCGCGCGTGCGGTTCGCCCACGTCGTCGTGGCAGGCTCGCGGTTCTTCTGAGCCCCGGCTCCCGTCGGCCTGCGCTGCTGCTGCGGTGCTGGAGCTTTCCAGTTTAAACCTTTGTTTCCCTGAGGTTTCTGCGTTTGAACAGCACATTTTTTCCCCACCTTGTTTATCACCTTAAGCTCGGCGCCCGATTTGTTTACTGCCTTAGCCGCTTTCAAGGTATCGGTTAAGTTTTCTCCGAAGAGATATTTATCCACTTTGGAAGTACTTAAGTTTTCTTTTAGATCCTTTTTAAGGGAAAACATTGCGAAGTTTCGTCTAGTGATGGATTCTGCATATTGGATGTCGCATAATAGGCGAGCAGTGTCCATCAATTTCTTAATGAGTTCGTGATCCTTATTTTTGACACTACTTATGTGGTCAGTCATTGCGGCCCCAAGGACTGTAATAGCCGTGGCGAGTTGTTTCTGCCGGGCTTCAATAGCCTTATCCCTCTTGTACATACTATCGGGCAGAGCAGCTTTGATTTCGGCGTTGAGTATAGGCGCGCCGATAAGGCCGCAGTTACCCGGAATAGGATATTTGTCGACCAGTTCCTTCCGAACATTTTTATCTAACCCATTTGTCGCAAGGTGTTCGAAACGGGATGCTAGGTCCTTGTGTATATCCGGTCCATATTGTATGGTTGCAGAGGGGTCATCGCCGAGAATCTCTAACAATGCGCTGTCGAGGACGTTCTCTGCAGCAGGTGGGGTACTCGTGGTAGCCCGAGCTTCATCCACGGCGGCGGCGACGGCAGTGGCGGTCGCGGTCCTCTCAGCCACCGCGTAGGACGGTCCCGGTTCGACATCAGAGTTGGGTCCGTGTAGAGTGACGATCAACGCCGTCCGGTCGCGCCGATTTTCTTCGCCTAGATGACAAAATTATACACGTATAAAGATACGCGTCGTAACTAGGGGGTGGTATGACTCCCACAGAATCATACGTCAGCAAAATCCGAGATTACGAGATAGTCCCACAGACGTCTCTGTACCCGAAAATTAATGTAAGGTGTATTTCCCATAGAAAAACACGCAAACATATTTTAATTCCTGAGGAATTATTCGTGTGAACAAAAAAGGTGCCTAAATATCTATACCTATACCGTACTCGTGGAGGACTCCCAGAGAGTCAACCGGTTGAGCATAGTAGGTATGTGGTTATAAGTATCTAGGTACTTATATAATATATAATTATATATTTGAATCTGAGCACGTTGTGGCGGTGGAAAAACTCCCAAAGAGTTATCCGATTGCCGATTGTGCCGTAACGAAATTTGAATTTAGAACAGGCAGATTGTTGGTCATGTTTTGACCTTGACCTTGTTTTATGCAGTGGCGAGATAAACACCTAAAGTGTCTGACGAAGCCGTACATAATAAAAATTTAAATATCGAACTTGACGAAAATTATGGAAGTTTGTACTAAATACCTTGTGGGTTCTTCGAAGTAGGCGATGGTTCCCGTGACGACGCTTCCGACGATGATGATTCAATAACTCGAACACGAGGTCTTCGTGAACGCATTATCATGCGTTCTAATGTTTTTAGACGTTTGTTAATGTGATTCACGTCACCAATATCCTCACTGTGTCTTTTGGACATTATTAGTTAGTAAAACTATTGTATTCTAAGAGTTTTTTCTCGAATTATAGGTCAATTATTTGAACCGTGCAGAATGGCGGAGCACACAAAAGCGAATGAAGCGCGCGGAGACTATCCGAGTGGGGCAGACAATATAAGACTACCCTTTAAAAAAAAAAAAAAGAATTTTGTTATTATTTTTTTTTCTATATGCTTTCAACTATGTGTGCAATGAATGGTGTCACTATGCGTTACTACATTGTGTTCAAGCTTATCATCTTACAGGTTACTAATCTCGAGAACGAAGCACGAAGTATAACTACTACTGAATGCCAAACAAATTCTTACGATTCCCCGAACCAAACAGGATACGCCAATAACAGCAGATGATTTCCAATTTTATACGGAAGAACCACTTAAGAGGTGCAGATATTGACACTGGTCCAAGCTTTAAGTCGAATCATAAATTTCGCTCGTTACTGCTTAAGTGCTTTACTGAAAATACTCTTGGGTCCTTAAAATTTTTTGGGCACATGTGCGAGGTAGATAAACATATCAGCGCGTGCTTTGGCCATGTGGGGATAATGTTTACTGGTTAGATAAATTTGACATTACATTGTACTCTCTACAGGTGATTCTATAATATTAACTACTGGGAAATAAAGGTAAGGAAATGTCAAATCATCCAGTAGAAAATTCGAAGAATGCATATATCTAGATAACCTTTTATTATTGATATTTCTAAAAACGATTACATACGTAAATTACTGTATATATCTACATTTATTTGATCATATTAATTGGTATTTTTTATTTGAACATTATCAGAATATCGTACTTATTTAACGAAACCAAAAATAATCACATGACTCTTTCATCAGTGGAACCCTTCAAACAAATCTAACAAGCTTGTCTCCAACCCTGTTCCGAAACGCCTGTTAATCAGGAGTTTAAATATAGCAATTCTGTATAAAATGTATTCAAAACGAGATTTCTCAGTAGAGAAAGCATAACAACATTATGCAGCCGTGGCGAAACAACAAAGCCGTCCGAACCGCATGGACCCCCGTTCGAGTAACCCTTATTACAAAGTTACATTAACTGCCTCTATGTAGACAACATTGTCTGTAATACAGTTTCTCTATCCGTTAGAGTTGTCTATTATGCTGCCTCGGGCCACTGTTTTAGTACACGCATCTTATAATGAGGTGAAGTCGGCATTTTGTTCGATTTTAATTGGAATCATTTTGATATTTTTAAGGTCATTAATAACAATGTATACCTACGAATATCCCACCCTTTTTATTGCCTATCTTTTTTGCCAACGTCATTTGTTACATTGTTAAAGTTATTGAAACTGGCAACTGAATCAACACGGTTGACTAACTATTAAAAATGGCAATCTATTGTCATGTTCTTACTGACAGTCACGACAAAACATTTCGTTTGTTAAGGGTTAAACTTAAAAGAAACATCAACCTTGCTTCAGGGCTTAACCAACAAGTTACCAAAGGAAAGCAATACAAAGTAGCGTCTTGAGTTAATCCATTTGGCCTCTATTCGTGTCGACGCGATTTAGTAACATACTAATACAGACTCGAGGCGTATCTTGTAAGTACCCGTGTATCTGCAAATAACACTGAAGTATTCCATTATATTGGATCCTCGCCCCGGGCGGGGGTGCGTCCGGTTGTAATAAACAAGACAATATTCAGCCTGTAGACGCATAGACGGATGCCTATGTTTGCTCGGCCTCCGATTCAAACTTGTATCAAGTATTGCTATTATTAACATTCTTGGTTTTAAACTTTCAATTTATTTCCGAGTATCTATTTCTGTACGACAGCGTTGGTGTTGTATTTCTATTGATACGACTATGAATTTATTTTACAATTGGGTGCAGAAATTTAGACACATTAATTTCCAAAAGCTATAGACTAGTATAAAATTAGACACAAGTTCCGCCAATTAGTGACGACGATACGTAAAATATATTACGTTTCTAAGAAAGATAATAATTATATATAAATTATTATTTACTTTTTATTAAATAGTCTTACAGCACAAGTACAAAATATGGTTATAAACATTTTGCCTGTCTATCAGCGGAAAGTCTAATTACAGTAGAAATCATAGACGTAGTTTATATAACATTTTTATATGTATGTCCTGATGATATCAGTTTCATCGAACAAATGGAAGGAGTTTAACATAACGAAAATACTAACATTTCGACAATCGAGTTGTTATATTTCTTTGAACATTTATTATGTAATGTGTATCTAATAATAACATATGTTGAAGGAGCAATATCAAAGGATTTCGAATACTTCGTGTCTCGCTAAATTGGGGCACTTTGTGTTATACGAGTTACCCGGATTCGAGAGCCAATAAAGATTCTTTCACACAAGGTGGAATTCACAATTTTATTGAACGTGACATTATGAAAGAAGAAAATTGTAGAACAACCGGTATTAGGTGAAATCTTGACTAAGGCACGGAACGTGATGTAAACGGACTCAGTAAAGATAACTTTATGGAATTTATTATTAATGCAGATGTAATAAATACCTAAATGTAAAATGAACTTCAACTTATCTTTCTCATCATTTGACGACCAACATCTTTTACACAAAGAAACACGGCAGTATTACATTAAGTAAATGAGACACAAGCACTTAAAGATATAAAAAGACGAATATATTTAAAGTGATAAACATATGCGTGCAGGTCCTCATCAAAACTTGAGAGGAACGAATAATAAAGATGTTTGCCGCAGGCTAAGGTACCTTGGACATTAAAGGCTAGGTTACGAACAGAAGCGTAAGCGAGCGTAATTTCAGTTCGTTGATTAGTAACCATTTATATGGTAGTAATCAAAGGAAAATTGTCGATGTTTATAATATGCCTAAAAATGAAGCAGCAAACGTGTTATTAGTATTTTTCCTAACTCCCAGTCCAGCAATATTATAAAACAAAACAGTTGGTTAAAATTAAAATCATTGCCTCGAAAAATAATTACTTACCTACTGAGGAGTTAATGAAAATGGGCTTAAAATTGGGATGGTTTTCCCTTCGCGGGTGGAAGGTCATACAGGCAATCGCTTCTGTAAAGGTCCAGATTCTTAAATCTTCAGGTTAGGTAAGCGGACCCTGTGAAAACGGGATTTAACGCTAGGGAGATAGAGTAAAAATCGAATTTCTAGCCATTTTATTTAAATTCTAAGATGTTCTTTTTTTAGTTTTTTTAAACAACATGTCGCTATTCTTATGCATTGTAAACCAACGATAAAAAGTATTCCTTGGAATGAAACGTGATGATTATTTGAATAATAATATCTCTATTAATACGAATTGGTTAATAAGATTAATTGACTTACTTTTAAATTTATTTAATCACGCGGAACTTATGAAATTTAAATAGACCGTATCTTAAATGAACCAACTACTTATTAAATACTTCTACTAACATGCGTCTATGCTGGTCTGGAAGTGAATAAAAACATAGAAGGCGTACGACTGTCAAGGAAATTGTACCCTTTCTAATGTAAAGGACGATTGACAATGGTCTGGCTACCATAGCCTTAGCACCAAAGGATTTCGAATCAGACGTGGCTGCGAGCTGCCTTGTGGCTCCGCCTACCCCATTAGTTAACGCTAGTTCGTACCCGGGTACCGGAGTTGCACCAATAGGTTATTAATATTACCTTAAGTGCAGTTTTCACTAACACGGTTGGCTCGACCATTATAGACCATTATAGTTGGTCTAATAGAAAGCTCGTTGAGGTGAGGTTACTTAGTTCATCTTGCAATGAAGACACTCTGACTACCCCAATTGGGATATATTCGTGAGCTTATGTTATTTTGTTATGGTATGTAATTTTCATCGTCCAAATTTCTCGCAATAGCGGGTAAACTGAACACTATTTTTCACTCACGGCTCATAGATAGGAGAATCTCAGCGAATATTCCTTCTCCCGTCTCATATGATATTCATTAGATTTCATTTGTCAGCGCCAGTTTCTTTGATGAATTATTCACGGCACATGCAATTTGTTTACTAGTCATACCCGAAACTATTTGCGGGCTTGGACACAGAAATATAGGTGTGATCACTCTCAAGTTAAGTTCATAGTTGGTTTTATGTTTGTTTTATGGAGAATCGTGATATGGAGCGTAAAAGTCGTACATCTAAGTCCAGCAGAGGAGTTAATGTCTAACGTCTCCCTGGCGTGTCCCCGTTTTCACAGGGCCGCTTACATAACCTGAAGATGTGACAGGTCCAGTTTTTTTACAGAAGCGACTGTCCGTCTGACCTTCGAACCCGCGAAGGGAAAACCAGCCCAATACAAATTAGGTCACATTACTCCGAAGCGCATGAGAGTCTAAAATGATTTAAAGTCTAAAATAGTAATATTTAAGTTTAAAAGGTTTCTGTAATTGTAGTAAAAATACAGAAGAACAGTAATCACACTTATTTATTCTGGTATCAAGAAAATAACACTTAACTTGGTAAAAACGTCCGATGTCGACAAGGTCCCCAACGCAAGAGAGCGTGTATCAATCCGTCCGATTTGACAACCCCATTCTTGTGTTGCCATTTATAGAAAAATGTCTTATATTACTGTCAACGAACTATTCAGCCTAACATAATACTCATAATTTGAGAGTTCTTAAATGATTTGCCTACACCTACGAGTAGGGTAGGTACTCAGAAATATATATTATTTTATGCTAACATCATTTTATTCATTTAAATGTTCCAAAACCCGTTATATAAATTCAGCATTAAAATATAATACATACCTAATTATAAGCAAATACAAAGGCTGACTTAATTTTAAAATACAAAATTCGGAAGGGTACTCCACCTACACCTATGACAAACAAATACAAAATATTAACGAAAAGGCACAAACAAAACGAAAACAAATCCGTTGAGTCGAAGTCTTTCATCCCATTCTCATATTTTCATCACAATAAAACATTGTTGGACCAAAGGCCTTTGTGGAAGCATACCCTGTTATCCAACGGGTTTACGACGAAACTTTTCAATAATCATTGACAAAATCCTTCATCGGACCTTGTTACCTTTGGTTTCTATCAGATCTGATAGTATACGTTCTTTAGATCCAAAAGATTTGGAAGGACTAGAGAAAATCATGTTTCTTATAAAGGTATTCTACGAAGTAAGGAAAGCTACACGTGTAGGATGTTAATATTATAAAAGATAATAAATGAACTGAAGCACGTAATAACAAATATTTTTATTAGATGAATAATATTGAAATGAAAAGGAGTTCTATACGTTCACTTACTGCGGCTGCTGTCTGTGATACACGAGAAATGGAGAAAAATCTATTTAGTCTGTAAAACAGAAACAGTTCACAATACGACATATTCAGCGTCTCACGTAAACAGTTTTACTATGGTTAGAGCGTCTGTTAGGTATAGATTTACTCACATAGCCCATAACTCACATCAACATACGTAAATACCTATTTTATCGTTTTTTGTTTTTTTTTTTTTGACGTGACTTATTGTATATTTGCCGCAGATGGCATTAACTACTTGGCCGGAACTATTTTATTTTATCAATGGCATGTAAAAGATATGAATAAGTAACTACGAAGGGTTATCTGAAATGAACAAACTAGCTACCGAGTTTAAGGCAACCAAGATTAAAACCAATATCTTGCTATTGGCACAGTCATAAACATTTCCACCGCATATGAGCCTCACGAAAGGGCTAGCGAACCTTCCGATATGAAAACGTAAATTGAACTCAATAAGATATCAAAGGCGTCCTCAGTAGAAGCCTGTGTGTAGGCCTATCCGGACTTATCCGAGAGCTCCCGTCTTGATACAATGTTTTCTGGGACTTTGGGATTTCCTTTTGTTTCGTTACCTTTCAATTTACCTGAGATATTTGAAACATCTTAAAAGAAAATAAATAAACATGTGAACCAACAATGGACGAGGACTTGAGTTGTTTATTTCAAGTAATGTTTTATTTTAATAGTGATAGTTATGTCTTTTTTATTTCACTACATAATAATTATGTAACAATTTAATACATAGATACCTAATCAGCACAATAGAGGATAATATTCACATTAACCAAAACAAAATAATGAATTCAATAGCAAATGGAATGACCAGATAAATGTCAACTAGGGATAAATAACAAAATATAATTTAGCTGTAAAGTAATCCTAAATATTTACTAAATATTTAAACGAATTCATTGTACATTGAAAATCACCAGAAACTGTAGAAGTGATATAACATTAAAAATAAGTGCGCCACTGCAACAAATTTTCATAGCCCGACTGTCGGCGCAACAGTAAATTTAAAAGGCTCACAACAATTAAACATCGGCCCGTTTCGGTATTTAAAACCGGTCAATTATATAAATTTGGTATTCGAACGTCATAAAACTGGCGGTAATAATGAACAGACGGCGCGCAGTAAACTTGTCGCAGTTAATATCGAACGGGACTTATTGGACATTTAGCTATTTGGCTGCTACGTACGTCCACTAAATAAAGGCCATACCAACCCATACGCCACGCCTCGTCCTCAATGTAAATTTAATTTACAATCGCAGCCAAGTAAAATATAATACAATAAACAATCCAAAATTGTCCAGTTCAATTCCAAACTTATTTAAATGCCGACATAACTTACGCTGCACGACGCTTTTTTCAAAATAAACTTCGACGATAAATATATTTTCGAATAGTTACCGGCTATTTGTTAGATATTAGGCTGCAATTACGAGAACTAAATGATATATCGGAGCATAATTCAATTTGGGAGAAAATTGTATTAGAGCCGTTTATGGAAATGTCGGGGAGCCTAATGTATCTTCATAAAACTAGAGAGTAACCTATGATAGTGTTAATATCCCGGGAAGCAAGACTTATTGGTCGTTTGCCGTTTCCAGGAAATAAATGGCATAGCTGTGCCGCACTAGGAGCGTTGTTGATCAGTACTTAGTCTGCAGAGCTCTGTTACATTCCCAACACCCGGAATAATATCATTTGGATGCAACCACTTCGATTTGGATTCTAGAGTAAACATTTCTTTTACTTTATACACAAAACTGTCAAAAAAATTTAAAGAGAAAATACGTTTTCAACCAAAATTGGCAATGGTGAACAGTTCATTAACATTATTATGTTATATCATGATCTTCTTCTATCGTGTGATGTGATTGATGAGGTTGATACTCTACCTCACAACCCTGGTGTCAGGGTTACTATTGAGCCGCTAAAGGCCCCTGACATGGCTCACATAACGACTACTTACTTACATCAGTAAGTAGTAACCGGCACCAACGGCTTAACGTGCCTTCTAAAGCACGGATCATTTTACTTTCGGACAATCTGTTGATCAGCCTGAAATGTCCTAGCCAAATTAGGGACCACAAAATATTTTCTGTGATATGTCCCCACCGGGAATCGAGCCCGTGACCTCCGGATCGTGAGCTCAAACCTCAACCACTGGACCACAGACGTCGTTATTTTATGATGGTTACTTACGAATACTTAACATTATGATATAACTGTATGCTCTCTGGGATAAAGTGTAGTTATTGTGATTCTGTAATCTATGACCGAAAATTCATCATTATTTGAAAAAAAAAATACGAATAGATTACAATACAATTAGACAGGCTCACCACCTATCACGTTTGTCTAACAGAAAATTCGGTTAAGCGTGGGTGTTCAGTTCATCTTGCGATGAATGTATCTCTGAATAGCTGTGAACTTATCATATTTACTAGGTACGTAATACACCTAGGTATATTATTCACAATGTTTTATTCTCTTATAAATTATACTCCTTAAGCAATCAAAGCTTTTTATAAAAAGTATCAAAATCTGGTTAGAATTAATTTAAAAATCAACAGTAATACTTTAGGGAGTCGTGTGTGAAATAGTAGCCGAAGAACGACAGATAATAAAGTCCGTTTACGTACCACTGTTGGTAGAAGTCAATCAAGCTGAGAAAAAAATATATACGGTCGAATTGAGAACCTCCTCCTTTTTTGAAGTCGGTAAAAATAGAATAGATTAAGTAATTATTTTAGCCAGTCACTTGGGACTTGTTTCACCGCCTACCTAACATATAAACGACGAACCAGTATGTATCAGTGTGTAACCCTTTCACGAACAGAGACCATGGGTCATTGATGGTTCATAGTAGGTAGTATGAGAGTATGACAACTTGGAATCGAAACGTCATTAGACGTTCTGTCCTTGAAAGTGTTAACATACGAGCTTTATAACAAAATCGAGTTTTATAACGAAGTCAAATAATCCTTCCTATTAACAATAATCGACTGGATTCCAAATGCTACAGCAAAACTCAGAAGTTGGTCTGACCGATCCGTCGTATAATATCGAATAAGTTTTAATTAAAAAGCCCTCGTCCCAAAGTTTCAATTAGCGGGAATGTCCCGTTTCCCGCGAAACCCGTGGACTATAATCCGATTATTTGTCATTTGCACTTTACTATTTTATTTTGACCGATCATCGGATTTTATTTTCATTATAAATAAGTAAACTTGTATGATACATGACAATAGGAATGGCGCTAGATAGGCAGTATATAGGTATAATGCAGTTGATTTAGAGTTTACGAAGAAACGAAGCCAGCTGCTAATAAAAACTACTTTCTGTGTTTTAAAAACAGCATAACCTATCGCTATACCTATATGCTATATAAATACCTACCTCTAACCTAAACTAACTAAAGTAAAGTGTAGGATACAGGGTGTTAGTGATATCACAACGAATACTAAGGGGGATGATTTTAGACCATGATTCTGAGTCAAGTGTAATTTTCCGTCGCAAAATTCATGTCTTTTTAGCTTCTTTTTTATTATTTTCATTACCATACTTTTGCGACGGAAAATTCGACTTGATAGCAACTGAGAATCATGGTCTGAATCAACCCTCAAAGTTTTCGTTACGATGTCACTAATATCCCGGGTATGCCTATCATGCGCGTAAGTTTATACGTTTTTCAAGACGTAAATTCTTAATAGATTCGCCTATTCACAACCTGCGGTCAAGTTGCAAATGATTACGACTTAAACAACAGTGATTAAGTACCGATAAAAATGTTTTTTTTTTTTTTTCATTTTATGTCAATCCCATACATTTTAATTTCACTGTCTCTTTTAGAAATCGTTTACAACTTGCCTAACCCCGATGAACACAATTCGATTTCCATCATATCCACCATCAGTCTTCATTAATATCTTAATTATTAAGTCTTTACATTATAAATATTTAACTACATTATTATACCACGAACAGGAGCCAACACGAACCTCTGGCTTGTTAATACAATATTAATTAATTAAGCTCATAAATGGAGAATGAAACCCGAGGCGTGAGTGTTAGCTGCTGAGGTACTACTTACATCATAACCAAGGCAGTGTCTCAAGCTCTGGTAGACCTGAAACAAGATAAAATAAGGTATAATATATAAAATATTATGTGCATACATAAACTTGGGATGAACAGAGTCACAAGCGTTTAGAAGAAAACTTTTTTAAGCGATCGAAACTGTGTAAAAAAGGAAAAGAAATAGAAAGGGAACTTGTTTAGTTATTGGTACGTAGATATGAATGTGATGAACCGTATCGTGATAGGTGATTAGCTCATTGCAAATATAATAGTCTCATGGCAAATATATAGTGGTTTTGTATTTCTTGTGTGTGCATTAAGTATTGCTAAAATATGTTATGTCTATTGTGTTAGAAAACAAATACAAGTCTGTCGACAATCCTGGAAAGATAAGCAGTTTGAACGCGTTTACGTTTTTATTCGTACCGCCATTTTTTTCTTTATAATTAAGAAAACATTACTTGCAGCATTATTATCTACGGAAACTAAACTTATTCAGAGGTGATAATTTTCACGCGCCTCATACAAATGCCATAGCTCAGCTGGTATTAAATAACTGAACTGCCTCCTGGATTCCTGGTACGCAAAGCACAGACCAGGGAACATCAATTATTTGGAGCTCAGAGCTAATAAGAGCTTCGTCGCTAATTACTTGCCTTCAAGATGCTTGAATGCTGACATTCTTCAGTGGTTATGGTGGAACACGGATGAAGGAAGACTCCAATATTTTGATCCAGAATTCGGTAGACGGTTAGATATTTCAGAAAATTAAGTAAGTATGAAACATCATCATCTCCCTAGCATTATCCCGTTTGACACGGGGTCCGCTTACCTAACCTGAAAATTTGACAGGTCCAGTACTTTACAGAAGCGATTGCCTGTCTGATCCTCCAACTCGCGAAGGGTAAACCAGCCCAATACAGGTTAGGTCACATACCTCCGAAAATGCATTTCTCGGGAACGTGACTTTCCTCGCTATGTCTTCCTTCGCCGCTGAGCACGTGATCATAATTTATGATCCAAACATGAATTCGAAAACAAATTCGACAATCATTGATTTCGGCCTGTGCTGGATTCGAACTGCGACCTCAAAGTGAGAGGCAAGCGATCTACCAACTGGCCTACCATGGCTCTAAAATAAGTAAGTATGAAACATAATATCTACTGGATATCTACTAATTGATGCTTGCGTGAGATTATTTAAGAAGGTTTAAAGTCAAAGGTAATCACCACAACCTTCTACATACATAACATAACATAAACAGCCTATATACGTCCCACTGCTGGGCACAGGCCTCCCCTCAATCAACCGGAACACCAATTTGAAAAACTTCGTTAACAATACAAGGATCCTGTAGTTTTTAGTTTTTATAGAGGGTTGTGGAGGACTTTTCAGGCTTGAATCACCTAATTGTCCGAAAAAGTAAGATGATTCCGTGCTTCAGAGGGCACGTTAAGCCGTTGGTCCCGGCTATTAGCCGTTAATACACCTCCACCAACCCGCATTGGAGCAGCGCGGTGGAGTATGCTCCATACGGGGGTATTGGTTATGAATACCCACTAAAAATAAATGGATATTAAAAAGAAAAAGAATGATGGACAAAGCATAGCAACAGTAACAATATAAAAAAACTTCAACACTCGACCTTAAGGTTACCTAACGACTAATTACGTTGGCATGTAAACTTTGAATGTGAATATTCTTCAAAATAACACATACGGATGGCTGAGTATCAGTCACCCATGACTACAGACGCAAAGAATGTACTTGTATCTTCTTTTTGATCTTTTTCTAACACAAACAACCTTTAATGATAAAGGTGTTGGAATGTTAGTTAAGTCATTATTTTCAAATATGCAAGTCATAGATTTCTAAGAAACACAAAGAGTGGAAAATTGGTGTGCGTCAAGCTAGCGGCCTCAAAAAAAAATGGGCACGAAAAAATAATTTGACCATACCAAAAAATAGTACTCTTATTGAAAAAAATAGTACCTGTTGTAAAAAAATTAGTACCATCACGGTTCTGGATTTATAGCCATGTTTTATTGCACTTGCTAGCTTGACGGTGAGCGAAATTTGGCGAGAGTTAACGACAAGGTCTTTCGCTTTGATTTAAACGCCAAAAAATAGTACCGAAATAGTACTCACCCCCTGCAAAATACCGAAAGTAGTACTTCAACGGTTCCAAAGTTATAAAGGCAGTTCTTTGATCCCGCTAGCTTGACGTTTTGAAAATACCTATTATCTGGGGAATGCTTGCATACTTCAGTTTGTAACTAATGTCAATAAACTCGTATAAAATAGTACTCCCTACCATCATAATTTGGACCTGATTCTCTTTGTAGAAATATGTCAAAAAGTCATTATAACCTTTGTCATACATTAATCAAGACAAGTACAGTCGCGAACAAAATTATTACACATGGTCAAGAATGTTGTCAGATTTTAGTATTTTTCCTCATTTTTGGGTAAAAATTGGTGAAGTGCCAGGGTTGTCAGATGAAAGTAATATCATTTTTGAAACTCTTTGAGATATTCTACAAATACTGCAAATTGTTTATTAACAAACACTTCGATCCGTAACAAATTCAACATGAAGGTATAAATTATAAAATAAAACAGCAGATTAAAAATGTATTATGATGTATTAAAATCACAGATTGTTTTCGATAAGAACAAGACCCATGCAGCCATTTTCTATTAAAATTAGTGCATATGGGTGTATGCAATAGGATTTTTTTGTAATAGCAGCACTCTGAAGTGCAAAGAAATGGTAGGGTAGACCTCCAAAATGGCAATACTTACGAATAAATTGTGAGGTTATGTAATTGTCTACGTGACTGTATCAACAACAAATGTATGGCATAGGTTATGATGATTTTTTAACATTTCTACAAAGAGAATCGGATCAAAATTATGATGGTAGGGAGTACTATTTCATAAGAGTTTATTGACATTAGTTACATACTGAAGTATGCAAGCGTTCCCCAGATAATAGGTATTTTCAAAACGTCAAGCTAGCGGGATCAAAGAACTGCCTTTATAACTTTGGAACCGTTGAAGTACTACTTTCGGTATTTTGCAGGGGGTGAGTACTGTTTCGGTACTATTTTTTGGCGTTTAAATCAAAGCGAAAGACCTTGTCGTTAACTCTCGCCAAATTTCGCTCACCGTCAAGCTAGCAAGTGCAATAAAACATGGCTATAAATCCAGAACCGTGATGGTACTATTTTTTTTACAACAGGTACTATTTTTTTCAATAAGAGTACTATTTTTTGGTATGGTCAAATATTTTTTTCGTGCCCATTTTTTTTTTGAGGCCGCTAGCTTGACGCACACGAAAATTGAACTTTTTATAATTGGAAAATCGTTAATGACAATTTGAATGGTAACTTAGTTTGCTCCGCTATAAAGTGATGATTGACGATTCAGTCGAAAGCAACCTGCAGCCACTCATGACCTCAATGTTTTGTCTTGTCCTACGCGTGGAACGGATAATAATATACCACTGGCACCAATCCATGTTACAGGAACTTCAAAAGAATTTGCTCATGGTAAAATAACATATCAAACGACCCTGAGTATCTTCTCACATCCGTATTTCTACTTGCGGTCTCCATCTTCGGGGTACAACGAAGCTGCGTAGCGCCCTTAAACTCAGTACAGGCACAAACCAGAGGCAACGGTGTAGAAAACCTTAAGCCCATGAAATATGTCAATTAAATGTTTGGATTAATTACTTATACTCTTGAGGTATGTGTTGCTGAATCTGCGATAATTATCTGTTTGTTACTAGGCGGCCTACAGCTATCTTCTTCGCCGAAATGATATTTAGTAGTCAAAGTGATTAATTGATATACGAGTATAGTTTTCTCTTTTGTTTTGTGTTTCTGTATTTTCTTTGTGTGCAATAAAGTAATTTTTACGTTATAATAATAATAATAAAAACACTTTATTGCACACAAATTCACAAAACATTTACAGGATAAACTTATTCTAAGGTGGGCAAAGGCGGCCTTATCGCTAAGAGCGATCTCTTCCAGACAACCTTCGGCAAAGGATATGGTACATTTGTACAGCTGCAGTGTAGCGCGCAGATACGTTATGTTATTATTTAATTCTTAAAGAAAACTACATAACTAATTATAACAGTTTAAAATCACCTTAGTTCTTACTTTAATAATCTGACTTCTTCAAGTCAGATTATTTATAAACAATCCTTACCAAAAACATATTTCTCTCATCAATGAATATCAGGTGCACTATAATTTTCATCAAACATGCTTTTCAGAAAAATACATTTTATTATAGTTCCTACTTAAAATAGATAAATTTGTAACTAGTAGTTGTAACTTTAGAACTGACTTTTGTCAATTACTGAACCATGTTCAATTTATTTCAATGTCGCTTAGACTCCGTTAAGGCGCCACCCTGGTTTGTCGCCGTCTGGGTGATTAGAGTGTACAAGTACTGTGATTTTCACCGCACGTGGTAACTCGTCTTATATTGTAGATATAGTGGACAATAATGCGTTTTGTTGTGCTAGATCGATCGATCTCATCTTCTTTGCAATATTATTTGTTCTGATACCTCCACCACCTAATTTAAGAGTAACGTGTACGTACTCCTTATGCTTTTTTTAAATCTTGATGCTGCAATAATACAGCAAACAAAGCAACCAATTATAATTATCGATAAATTATAACGTGTAATAAAAACCTCAGAAATCGTTTGCAAATTACTTTAACAGTAGTCTCACTAAATTTTACGGCTTTATTACAAATCAATGTAATGTTACAAGATTCTATAATCAGTTTTGCCAACATAATTATGCTTAAGTACAAAACAAAAACAAACTTAAATTACAAGAATGACCTTTTGAAATCCTAAACTTTCCACAGATTTTCAGTGTCAGTAAGCAACAGACCCATTTCAACCGTCAAGGCACCGACTTGGGTCCGGTCTGTCGCCGGCTGGGTGATTACAGGCGACACGAACTGTGATTTTCACTGCACGTGCTAACGGCTTTAATATTGGATCAATTTTCACTATCACTTTGTAAGTCTTTAATTTTCTGTAAAACTTTGAGAAAGATTTGTTCACAACCAAAAAGGTTATTTTTAAAATTACGTACGTATTAAAAACATATATTTTAAACCACATGACGCTGTCATATTTACTTTCCTAATGTTTATGCAAAATCACGTCATGTAGTTCGATCGATTGTACGTATATCGATTTTTTTACGTTTTCTATAATTATTTCCAGCATATTGACATCGTAATGAACGTCAACCGTAATCCAAAGACGTCTACGCGCAATTAATTTAGTTGTGTCTCCGATAGCATTAGCGAACCGCAGGAGGGTAAGTTTAAAACATTAACTTAATCCAGCCTTATCGCTACGTCATGTTGTGACATCATCTACTTACAGTGCCCATTAATTAGATTGTCTGTCATTTCATCATGTACAGCTACCCTTGCAGCTCTCAATATTGCTTTGTAAAGTAAATATTTAGTAACCATATCAAAACGTCGATGTTTTTGTAACTACGTTAAGTTGAAAAGTAGATTTATTTTGATAACGTACTTTTCTTTTGTGACATTAATGTAAATTCAATTTGATTCAGCCCAAAATACAATTGTTTTATCTACTTTAGTATAAACTTCATTTTCTTTGCGATCACAATCATTTGTAATTTAGCTAACTTTACTAAAAAGGCCTTCATTTATTTTGTAAGTAGTTAGGTACCTACTGTAAATAAAGTAATTACCCGAGCAAAGTCGCTGACGAAGTCCTACATCTTATTACAGGGTTATCAAAATTGCATTAGAACGACACCCAAAACACCATGTGGTGGGATTCGCGGCTTCGCGGTATGAATGACGTTCGCGTATAGACATGGAATATACTAGAACTGCAAGTTCTAACTGACATGAAAAGTTTTGAAAATCACTTCGGCTGATTTTAAATAACGACAGAATATTATTGACAGGTGCAGTTTTTTTACATAGTCGACTGTTATTTGGGTCTTCAAACAGCCCAATAAACTCAATGTGTACCTATGTGATTAGCCGAAAATAATGTTGATAGTACATTTAAGTCATCTTTAAAAGTCATACTTGTATTGATTTTTAACAAATAAACAAATAGAAGTACTTACCAAATAAATAAAAGTATGCATTGGATAATATTCAATTTATTTTGTAAATCAGGATTTTTGGCATCATTATTATAACAATATACTGCTTTAAAGTCCTAAGACCTAATGTCTTTTTGAAATCAATACCCCATTGTTTCACTATTGTGTCTGGAAATCTTGGTCTTAGCAGGTTAAAGTTCAAATACATCATGATCGACCTGTTATTAATAACTAAAATATACCTATGGTCACCAAATAATAATCAAACTCATCTGCATTCTTGGAGCGTGGAATTCATGGTTACTGCGTCTAGACAGCCATGCTTTGCCGGTTCCAAACGCCTTCGCTCTACGCAGTGGGGTGATAATGAAACGACTGTGGGAAGGTGTCTTATGAATACTGACTACCCTCCCAGACGGAGACTTAACTTGTCAGCAGTAACAAATGAAGAGAGTTGAGATCATGCTTCAATGTTTAATTATAGCTCGGCGATTTGCTGAAGTTCCTGTGATCGGTGTGAAAGTACTACGTATTGAATAGAGGTGACGTCTTGTTTCTAGATTGAAGTTCATTGGCTTTATATTTACTTCGGTTTAGTATCTCAAATATTACTATTTCCTGCGCAATTTTTATTTCCTTTTTTAAGACAAGAACTTTCTAGAAAGTCTTAGAAAACTTAAAAAAGGATGAATGTAATCTGTAATGAAATAATAAATAGAGTTAAGAGTAATAATAGAGGGTAGGTTATGATAGAGGGATTGGTATGTGTGAATATGAATACGAATGATTATTAAGCCTCAGCTCTCAGCAGTAGTAGGTAGTTTTAATTAATGGCAGTATTTCTTCAAGAAGTAAAACAGTAGAATATTAAGACAAACCAGAAACCAGACAAACCAGAGATAGTCAAGTAAACCAGGAAGTCAAAGAGACTGAATCAACAATCGCAATTATAAAGTCCCACTGTGTATCATGTTTGTGTCGTGTAGGACAAAGCAATATTCTGTTACGCTACGACGACACATATTGCGATCTTAATCCTTGATGGCACACGTGATCACTTGACGATACCTTGAACACCTCGAAGGTAACCATAATGAATTCTCATCTAAATTAATGACAGAAATACCTCCGCCTTAGATTAACGTGTTATCTTGTGTGATGTTCCCTTTTGATAGGTGCGGTACCGAATATAGTAATATCTCCATCAAGGTACAGGCACGTTACATCGTTGGAGACAATTTAATATGAAGGTATTTAGTGGAGTTGGGTTTCAAGCGTGTACGCAAGATATGTGATAGTTATTACGTCCGTGAGATATTGTGTCATAGGATATTCTTCTGTGATTGCTTCATCGGAAATTAGCTTCAAAGTTCATTGGTTTGTATATTGCATTTGAGTTGTTTTGTAATGATAATTAAAAAATAAATAATGCTCATACGTAGACGAATAAATTTAACGTATTACCTATATTGCAAGCCCAATTAATTGACGTTACACTCCCAAAGTGTTTCAGATGATAAATAGTCTACAGTTGAATTTACATTTATAAGTGGTTGAGTGTTGTGCTCACGATCCGTAAGTTCCGGGTTCGAATCCCGGTGGTGACAAATCACTAAAATCACTTTACGATTCTTAGTTTGGTTAGGATATTATAGGCTGATCACCCAATTGTCCGAAAGTAAGATGATCGTAATTCGGAAGGCATGTTAAGCCGTTGGTCCCGGTTACGCGATCCACTTCACAACCCACATGATAGAAGAAGATAAGCTTAGTAATTTGACCATTATCTTAGCGACTTCCCTTCTCATTAGAGGGAAACTGCAGAGGGGCAATAACGCTTAACATATTTGACATGTATAATTTATAGGTGACGACATGCAAATTTTCCGTTCTCCCTATTTTCACCCCTGTTATTTTAGCCATTCGATTCGCTTCAAATATCACTGAATCATTACTTCGGGAGATCTTTTGTGAATAAGATACGAGAAAGACGTTTGATCTGAGAAAGGTACAAAAGAATTTCCATGGCAATAATGCGAGATCGACAATCCTATACCTCTTGAAAAATATATTTGGAAGAGTTTATACATATTATACCAAAATCCAACTTTGTTTTCGTAACATCATGAGAATTTTGTATTTACACTGCTAAGCGTCAAATATTTGCTGTTTATTTGAGCGAAATGATCTAGTTTCACGGGAATAATACTGTTTTGATCGAATTCGCTCGGGGCATAAAATAAATTAGATAATAAATCCAGTCCAGTCGACACATAGCCATGTTTTCAACAAAATTGTCATGTAAATTCGTAGAATTTGAATCAGCTACGCAATTAATTCGCAATTATTCCGCAGTATATCGTTTAATTAAACGTTGGACTGATTTCGGTTCAGCTTTAATTTTGTTTTGTACGTATCCTATTGTCGTAGATTTCCTATTGACGAGAATCGGGCTGTGAATTTGCGCATAATTACCTGGGTAAATTTGGTGAGCAACAGAGGTAGGTAATTAATATTGGCAATGAACATACACAAACACGTGTAAAAAGAAAATTTTATATTACATAAAGTCATTTATCAAATCAAATCAGAAATACTTTATTGCATAGACTGAACTCAAACATCGTCATCATTATCAACTCATAATTAATTTGAAAGTAAAAATAAAAATATTAAAACAATAGTTTGTTTTAGATAAATGAGAAACCGTCGTTAAACTTATGGTCTAAATTAAACAAAGATATAATAATAAAACTTAAGCTACTGTACTTATAAAATATTTTCTCAGTAAAGTACACAATACAAAAAGCTTAGGATGAGCAAAGAGCGTTTAGAGAGCGCGGATTTAAGAGTCTGATACCCATCCTTTTACAAATGAATCCCTCAAATATCCTGCTTTTTATTAAACACGCAAAATCAAAACATTAAACACAATGTTTCAGCTATTTTACAATAAAACACAACGTGGTTACAAAAGCCGGGTTACCCACTGTGCATCTAGCAGATAAAAAATCTGGCAGTAATTTTAATTTTCAATAGCCCCAAGCAGTCGTCGCGATACAACATTTTATTCCTTAACACTTTAGGTGTAAGCTATAAGAGGCAGCGTCCGGGTTTATTATTTTTTTAACAATTGTTATTCTAAATATATGGGACTTAACACACACACACACACACAAACTCACGCCCGTAATCCCTAATGGGGTGGGCAGAGCCACAAGTAATCAAAGACAACTTGCAGCAACTGTTGATACGATGTCGTAAGCTGGATATGATGAACCTTATGGTGATAAGGGATCAGCCTATCGCCCATAACATTAGTCCATCATGTTAGAGGACACAATCCCTCTGTCTCTGTATGGGATTTAACTGGTATAATTAGTTATTGACGACTACTAAGAAGATTATTAACAATCAATTTTAAGTTCTACTTTGAAAACGCTCATAGGTAAAATAAGATTAAAAATCCATATTTTCTACTAAAACAAAGTTCACGTGAACTTTATTTTAGTTAGTCTACCTACCCACGGTAAAACAGTGTCATGATTTAGAGAAGTATTATATAAAATGCACTCTTAAATAGTATTTGTTTATGAATTTCCGAATAATGGTTTATATAATGTACAATCATTTAACATCATAAGTTACATCCAACGTAAGACCAACAAGTACCCACTCTTCACCGAGCTTTCTGTTAAACCAATGTCACAGGTGGTGAGCCGTATCACCGTGCAATACTTTGTAGGTACATTTATGTTCAGATCCCCTATGACTAAAATCCATGTCTACTCCGCTAACTCTCTTTACTTAGCCCGAAACGAATCAAAACGCAACGTTACATTATTTCGCGATCCGAAACGCTGACTTTATTCCAACCTTTTTTAAGCTTTCTTCCTTTATGTGCTTAACTACCCTTACACCTGTTTGCTTGAGGGCATTGTCCTTTTATATTACGTTATAGAATTATACAGAAGCTTAAGGGGTAACAATTTTAGCTTAGATATACTTAAACAGTTCTATTTTCGTCTTTGAACTTTGGCAGAAAAAAATACTTTAAGATATTTCTTAGGGTTGCCTGCTAATAAACACGATCAAAAATAACGGGTCGGTTATTAAAATGTTTCTACATCCTACTCAAGATAGTTTCTATTCTATATCACGAAGTATTGTAATGTATTAAAGTAAGTATTATGTAAATATTGTGTTGTGAATTAATTATGACACCTCGGAAACTTCATACAAACAACCTCATTTTACACAGACACTCAAATTCAAATTCAAAAATATTTTTATTCAGTAGGTAGACACTTTGAATTGACAATTTTTACGTAACTACCCATTGACATTATCGTACACGCGTTTAACTGTGTGTGTGATGTCTGAGGGCTGTCAATTACAATACCTACTTAGGAAGGTATTACTACTTACGAAAGAAGCTTTTATATTCGACAGTCAATATTTATTGATTTATTAATCGCAAAATTAAGGTTCTTAATATAAATAAACAGGCTTTACTTTTAAATTTATTTTTACATTAAGCACTTAGCCTAGGTTTAATTTTATTGCAAATGATTAGCATGGTTTGATGCAAAATCACCATAAAAAAATATATTTATAGGCGCCACACAGGCGCGCCGGCGCGGGCAATTACTGTGAGATCAAATATTTGAGTAAGACAAAAGAACGGCGTCTAATTTTAAAATTCGAACATATAACTGATAAAAAATAAAAACAATGGTTCGCGCGTAGCCTTCACGATTCAAGACTAAACTATGTTTGAGGAGGGAGGGTTGAGGTAATCCTAGATAATAATACGTTGTTGTGTAAGTTAGTTTTGGGAAAAACTAGTATTTGTTCTGGTTCTAGTTTTGTATGAGATTAGGTCTATTAGACTATCCTAATCAACACGCTGTGTTATATTGGAGAAGTAAAAATTATAGCACTCACACTGACAGGCTGGCTGTCACATAGCTAGCGAGGAGTGTGTGTATATAGAGGTACTATACACGTCTGTCTAACCCTTCGAGGATGCAGGCGTGATGCTAAGGGTGTGTGTGTATTTTTTGGCATCACGTCTCTTATGGGCAACAACTTCGGTCTGGTGTTGATAAAAAACTTAAAATTCCCAACACAAAGATTGTATTTCACAAAAAAAGTACGTACGTGAAAGAAATAAAAGTTAAGCTAAGATATTTTACGCTCTTTATTGCCCAAAAGGAAGGTAAATAATTCACATGCCACGTGACGCGATCCAACGCCTGTCTTACTTTACTAATTTATGATTTACGAAGCATTAACCTAAGAGCTTTGAAATATACTGTTGCTGTACACAAAAGTGTGCACTTGGGATTTGAAGGGGAAACGTGTGAATCCCGGTACTGTTTGGAACGGAACGGCTTTAATCCCTAATACTTGTTGTACACAGAGCCGGCAAAGTGCACGCGTAACGGTAACCGAGATTTTGTACGAAATCGCAAAGTTATAAAAATCCATCCTTCTATGTAGCTCTGCTAGATTAGATTAGATCTTAGGTCCATTATTCCTTTTCCGCATGACAAGGACTTGTTTCGTCATTTAGCCCAATAGAGGGCTAAGAGGCATACTCACAATTTGCATGTCGCCAGTGCGGCCAAGTGTGTCGCTCCAAGATGGGTCTATTTAGCCATGAGCGGCGTTGTTATGCCCCTACCACAGATGCTGTTTAAATAAAAATACAAAAATATTTTATTCGTGAATTTTGCGTGTTACAAGATATTACAGGTTGCCATCTGTCTCAGCACATTCAGCCAAGAATTGTCATGCATATAACAAACTAAATCAACCTGAGAAATCAACATGATAATATGAACTTGACAATAATTCAATAACATATTCAAATTTTAACTCAATAGTAATAATTCCTAAATGTCATGCTGAATAATAAATCAATCATTAACTTCAATTTATAAATAAAAGTCAGCAATAAAAATCCACATAATTAACAATCAATAATACCTAACTAAAATAAAAAAAAATCAAAAAATAAATAAATAAATATCTAATATCACAATCAAAAAATCTATTTACTGATTATGTGACAGATTGTATTATTATAATAAAATTGTGACCTGTTTTTATTAACAAATCAATATAATCTTCATTGCATATTTTATGATTTGTCTTATTTAAATAATCTGATAAGATGTACAAGGCCTAATGATGATGAATATTTTGTGCATCAAGCTTAGATTTCTAAGTTATATACAACAGCTTAGCACCCATGACTTCGTCCATATAAATGATCGTCATAATAGGATATAATATACCTTTTCAAAGCAATTACATTTCTGAACCTCATTATGGCTGTAAAAGTAAAACCTTATGTTATACTTCTTCTTCTTCTATCGTATGGGTTGTGAGGTAGAATACCAACCCCATCAACCCTGGTGTCAGGGTTACTATTGAGCCGCCAAAGGCCCCTGGCATGGCTCATGTAACGACTACTAACTTACATCAGTAAGTAGTAACCGGGACCAACGGCTTTCCGAAGCAGGGATCATCTTTCTTTCGGACAATCAGGTGATCAGCCTGTAATGTCCTATAACCAAACTAGGGATCACAAAGTGATTTTCGGGATGTGTCCCCACCGGGATTTGAACCCGGTACCACTGGATCGTGAGCCCAACGCTCAATCCTCTGGACCACGCGTATTTATACGATGTTACTTTTATTTTTCATTAGTATTTGATTTGTCTTTATTTTAAAGTAATCAGCATTTCATAATTAGGAAACTACCACACTAGATAATAACAAAACAACAAAGTGTACCTGCAATGCATTTTGCATTGCATTGAGCCTATGATAAACATTTGTTTTGTTAATATCCACAGTATACACTTCTAAAATTGGTATCACAAAGGTCACAATTAATTACAATAAAGAGTACACAACTTGATTCAAACAATTAGCGTTGTTTCATACATAATTAATTTATGTTATCTTTACAAAGCAAGAAATTTCCAATAGAAACCCCTTCCCCTTCGATTTGCATTATCGTAGTCTCTGAATAATAAATTGGGAAATTAAAGTTTACTTTTGTATGTGCTTATGTACGAGGTCGGAAAATTTTAATTTGTTTATACGTACAGTCAAGTATGCTGTCACACTGTACGCTATAGTGTTGAACAATGCGATACATTGCGAGTATTTGTAATGTTTTAAAATTAAACTGTTTTATGGAAATTAAGTTGAGAATACACCTTTGCTGTATCTCGGTGAGTAACATAGCTTATCTGGAGATGAATGTAACTCTGACTACCCCAATTGGGATGTAGTCGTGAGATTATGTTACGTTTGTAGCTGTAAAATCGATGTTTCAGACGTGTGTTAAAGTAATACACCTACTGTTAGGCCGCCTGTTGTGCTTTTCTGTTGTCCTTATCTCTGTATTCTGTATTCATTGAGCTTAATAAAGTATTTTACCTATCTTACTATCCTATATAATACACTTATATACCTATCTGTAGTACAGATAGGGACGGCCGCCGATTGTACTTCTTCTGTCACATTTGTAATTGTTTTTAGTGTTGTGATTATATTTATGTGCAATAAAACGTTTTTGTATTGTACGTATTTAAGAATAAAAAATAAATATTTATAATAAGTACCACCAAGCCGCACTAGAACAGCGTGGTAGAGAATATTCCATCTTCCCTCCTATTGATTGATAGGTAATATAGGCTATTTTATGTTATGTATGTATGAAAAGTAATGATTTGCTAAGAGTTATGGTAAAGGCTTTTATATAGACCCCGTCTAGCGTCTGTATAAGTTTGTACCTCCCCGCTATGTAAACCGTTTATCATTAAAATTAATTTGACTCCATGTTACTCGCTTAGCTCCTTATACATTTCGTTTCGTTAATTAAGCAATCTGTTTACAATGAAGCAATTAATTGGTATTTCCATTGTTTAAAATTGCGGCCGAATAATGAAACCGAAAATTTGGAATTCGTATTTCGAAGCCGAGTTTCGATGGCCAGTTTTCCAAGAGAAAACAATAAACGATTTAATAAGATATTTTTAATTATAAAATTGATCTACGTCTGCATATAATTGAATAATAAAAGGGCACGGAAACCAGTTATTTGCATTAAATATTTTTTAATGTAATAAAAGCGACACGTAGGGGGAAACAATAACATTTATTTCATATTTCTTCGCTTATAAACGTCATCGCGTATCGTTGAAAACCAAGGATTGGGTACTTTCCTACGTCAAAGATAAATTATAAAGTTCTGATTACTAAATAAAGACATATCGTATGTTGACAAAAAACGTTTTCTTTTTAACTTCTTCATGTTTTAATACAGAAAAATGTAATAATAATCTATGACGTCACAGGTTGGTTTTGTCCATGGTAATTTCGTGTTTGACGATTAATAAAAACTGATTGGACTGGTTAGAAATTACACTATTATTATAAAGATTTTCAAGTAAAGGCCTCTTTAAAGATATAAGTAGAGCTTTATAACGTCAGCCCGTTTCTCAAAGATTTAGCGACTCTACCGAACTTTGATATTAATTAAAACACGATCTTCTTAGTAGAACACTATGAAGCTACGGACCTCATTATTATACTAAGACCCTGTTTCACCAACTATAGATGACAATAATCCGATAGCCAATCTAGAACTTATCTGTCAAATAGTCTGTCATTGTTTACCAGCACAGCGCTTCTTCTATCGTGTGGGTTGTGAGGTGGAGTACCAACCTCATCAACCCTGATGTCAGGGTCACTATTGAGCCGCCAAGGGCCCATGACATGGCTCAAACGACTACTTACTTACATCAGTAAGTAGTAACCGGGACCAACGGCTTAACGTCCTTCCGAAGCACAGATCATCTTACTTTTGGACAATCTGGTGATCAGCCAGTAATGTCCTAACCAAACTAGGGACCACAAAGTAATTTTTGTGATATGTCCCCACCGGGAATCGAACTCGGGACCTCCGGATTCTGAGCCCAACGCTACAACCACTGGACCACGGGGGTCGTTAACTCTTTCTCGGACAGAAACCATGGTTCATAATAGATAGTATGACACCTTGGAATCGGAACGTCATAAGACGTTCTTTCCTTGAAAGTATTAATTCTGAAATACCTAAAGCTGAAATATCATTATCGATATTTTATAGTTCCCGTCCAAACAGACGCACCTCAAATAAAGCCATATTCTAAAAGAAAAGAAAAGAAACAAACGAACGTGCCCGCTGGAAATAAGGTGAAAAAGAAATTGTTTATTCAAGGTCTTATCCGCTTTAGCAATTTTTCCGGCGAATGACTGCGGTTGCATGTGAGAGGGCCATTTATAAAGCACTGGGTGAGAGCCCTTAATAGTCTGTCGACAGCTAAATGTCACCCAACGTTTATTTGCTTATATCAACAGCGATATTTTCACGTAATTTTACTATTTGAGACAATAGGTACGTAGTGTTTGTAGCTTTCGATCGATGCTGGTTTTTGCTGTTAACCTTGCTTATTTGTCTTCACGGTTATAATGATGATTAGTTATGTCTTATAAGTTAAAAACTTACAGCCATGAATAAGCAAACACTTCAGAACCCTGATACCGACCCCGCCGGCGTCGTCGACGATTTCCCTCATTCAGCGCTTAACGCTATCGACCCACCAGGGTCGATTAATTCTTTCAAATATTCTTCCTCTCAAACGACGCCCTGCACCGAGGGTCAAAAAAAATTTTAGATGCGCCAAAACACCAGATAAGGTAGCGTTTATAAAACTACATATTATTTTGTTTTGGTGGCGCGACTGTGTTTGGTTATCAGAAAGTGAATCAGTGTCCTAAATAACAGATGTTTAAGCAAAGTAGAAGTACAAACTCCACTAGACTAAAAAGTTTAAACAAACTATAACTCGCGTGGAATCGCGTGCTTATGCTTAATCCTCTGAGCTCTAACCTCGCACTGTGCCCACCTCCACCACGCCAATTAGGTTGATCTACGGCCGTCGTGTTTATTATTAAGTATTTATAAATTACCTTCTCTTTAATAAAATGCCCAAAAGTGTTATTATTAATGAGGTGAAAACGAACGCCGTTTAATCATTCACGCTATACTTTTTAAAGAAATTGGTCCGTTTGTTTTGTTTTTAGTGACAAGTACCAACTGGCGACAAAAACGACTGGACATTGCTGTCTATTCGGACAGACACAAACTTAACCTAATTTTAGTTTGACAGCTCTTAAACTAGTGTTGTTCTTCATTTACAATTAGTGTAAGAAAGAGATAGATACTTAATCTTGTCAAATTAAGTTAAAATTAAGAGTTGATGGTTACCCGAATTGAAGACCAATACAAAAACTAGTTAGCTACTTTCCTCTCAGTGCGATTCCATACAGAATTGCACCGATGATGTCAAATGTCAATATCGATGCGATGTCGAAAAAATGCTACCAAAGATAGTACAGTCATAGGCAATATAATGTACCCACTTTAGGACACTGTCGTACTAACATATTTGACATTTAGTGAGACTTACAGTTCAATTTGTCAAAAAAGTTAATGTGACATGGTACCAAAGTGTATACATATTAATGCTCGTGACCAAAATCACATTAAAAGCTTATTCAATACAACAACGTAGGCAAGCCTACTTTACAATCATACGAATATTTTCCGGCAAAATCTAAAAACTATCCAATAAATATTAGGTAAGTTAGTAGTCATTCCTATCGTCATAACTCACGTTACTTAATTAAAATAATAAACACGGAAAATGTTTTACCCTAGTAGAATTGACTGGGTAGAATAATAAATCTGCTGTATCAAAGGTTAGACATAAAATCACGATTCAACAGCTTAACGTCTCTTTAAATTTATAACTTGGGATCAGTAAGTACTTCCTGTGGATGTTATTTTTGATGATCGTGGAGGCGCCAGAGAGGCCAAACAATGTTTTTGTAAGTGCCGACTGCTCGGGTGCAAGGTATGGTACAAGTGAAGAAATAGAACTTCTACGCCGTAATCCAGTGGTTGACATTCGACTGCAGTGGGGATGTATCACAAAAATCCCATTGTTATCCTTAGTTTTGTTAGGATATTCTAGGCTAATCACTTGATTGTCCGAAAGAAAAAGGAACCGGGCGTATGAGAATGCGTTAAGCTGTCATTCCCGGCTACTATTAAGTAAGTATGCAGTCGTTACATGAGTCACGTCAGAGCCCTATGGCGGTCCTGATACCAGGATTGGTGACTTAGTCCGGCAAAGTAGTTAATGCCATCTGCAGTAAATCTACAACAAGCCACTTCAAAAAAAAAGGACTGGTGACGTCAGTTGTTAATCTGATAAACGACACGAGAGTACTAGTATTACGTACGTAGTAGTAGGTAGTAGTTACGTGAGTCATGTCAGGGGCCTATGGCGGCTCAGTAATAACCCTGACACCAGGGTTGTTGGGGTTGGTAATCCATCTCACAACCCACACGATAGAAGAAGGAGTACTAGTAATGAAGAAATGTAGACAAATGAATATGAAACCAGCCGCTTGAAGCACTAATTAAAGGCTACTAAAGCCACAAATGATCAAAATGATAGCAGCAAAAGATCGAGAAGAGTGGAAATCTGTTATTGGAGCCCTACATCCCAATACAGGATAAAAGGATTAGAAGGAGAAGAAGAAAACCAAAAATCCTACTAAATTAATAACATTGAGACTCGTTCAACTCTTACTGACCTGTATCTATACCTAATACAATTGCCAATAGAAAATAATTCAAATTGTTCGAAATTAAACCAATATAATTATATCAATATCGACGGTAAAAAGCAATCCTGCTGTAAACCACACCTTGGCCAAAATTTTTTTATTTTTGATTCGGAATCAGAAAAAAATTCTGCGTCGAATGGTCCTATTCCCATGGCTCTACGACCTCTAGAAATTTCTGTACAGCGTTGGGATTTTGCTTATTTTTCCAAAAAGACAACTGAATATTTGCTGTAAATAGCATTAAAAACAGCATTTTTCTGTGATATGTCTTTTACACCATTTTTGCTTTTGCAAATAATTTGATCTTTGTAGTTACAGCACTATTTAATAGTGAACAGTGCGGGTTACTGCATAATTGCATAACACATTTAAGTAACGTACTGTGTTTACTACATTTATTAGACAATAATCTGTTGATCGGCGTTGTTTACTACATTTTAAACAAGTATGATATTACAGACAATGACAACTTACGCCAATTTAAAAACATCGATATTTACTGGTCATGCGCATTTACCGCCATTATAATACGCGCTCGCGCGTATATGACTGCGGGTTACCGCGTCGCTCAGTTACTCCGCGACAGTCGGGAAGGAGTGACATATTTGCTGTAACTATGTTTCGCTACCAATATGGAGTCATTTTTTTAATTAAGTATTTATTATTACTTATACGAGTGGGTCACGGGATTGTCCATTTGGAGTTGGTCTAATCCTTATTTCTGCCACTAGCGAGGTCTAGCCCACCGGGTGGTTACCCGTTGGGGGAGGCCCGGTGAGCGCACGTCAGCTTGTGGCGATGGTCGAGTCCGGTGTTGGAGCCGTCCGGCTGCTCCGTCATATTGCTCGCTCTGAAGAAGGTTTGGGGCGACGACTGTTAACTACCACTTGGAAACTTCACTCACCCTCGAAGGTGACCACAATACTAACTATTCAGCGAAGAGTAGTAGATGTGGACAGCCTCGTTCCAGTCGTTGGCAGTTCAATGGAGATGGTCAATACCGCCACTGAACTGGATTAGTAGTGAGGTCAAGCCTCTCACTATAATGGGCACCGGGTCTATCTTGCTTCGGATGGCGTCCAGGATATCGTAGAGTAGCTGGATAGTCTGCTCCAGCATCTCCAGCTTATTCATTGTAGGAAGTAATGTCTCCGCTTGGCCTTCTTCTCCTATGGAGGGACGGCGACTGCTGTTGTTGTTGCGGTTGGTGTTGGTCGTGGTGGTTCGGAATCCACAGCGGCAGACAGGGCAGATTTTGCCTTCTTGCGTGAGTGCTTCGACCTGTGCGGTTTATGCCCATCTGGACGGTTGCCGCTGCCATGGGCGAATTCTGGGCTGTCAGTTCGCTGGGATGCTTCGCGACGGTAGCTGCTGCTGTGGGTTTCGAGGCTCTTGCACTCGTTGATGGCGTAGTGCCCTCCATTCATGTTGTCAGCTCGCGCACCTTTACCGGGCAGGATGAGCTGTTAGCCGGGTGAAGTCCGCTGCAGTTACAACAGATAGCCGGTTCCTCACGGGGAGGCATGCAGTCTTTCGCCGCATGGCTCTTACCGCATCGCACGCAGGCTATGGGACGATAACAGTTGTGGCTGCTGTGCCGGAATTATTGGCAGTGGTGGCACTGTGGCGCTTGGGTCTTCTTTATGCTTTGACTTTTATACCGGGCATGCGTAGGAGTTCGGAGGTTTCGTAGATCTTTTGGAACCCCAGTGTTTGCCGGATCTCCACGAAGAAGATGCAACCAGGCTTGCCTGTGCGGGCCTGGATGGACCGGATATACTCCTGTTCGTAGCCTCGGTTCTTCAGCTCCTCCTCGAGTTTTGCGATGTCAGTATCCACCGGTGATCTGCGGGTCGCCAGTTTCAGCGAATGTTCCATCAGGGGAGTGTACGTGAACCAAAAGAGTCCAGTGTCTTTCTCCAGGTTGGTGACGTAACGCTGGTAAAGCCTGAACTCCTCATCGGTTTTCGCCAGGAAGCGTATTCTTTTGCCGTATGGACGCGCGTTGGGAACATGGCCTAACTTATCCCACACCTGTCGGAAGTGGTGCGTCCAATTGGGCAGATGATCCACCACTGTGGACGGAACCTTCTTGCGTGGGCGGATCAGTGGTTGCAAACTCACCGGAGAGCGGGCGCAGGCGTGGGCGTCATGCGCAGGGATGGACATGGAGGCGCATGTGGGGGTGAGCCAGGGGTAGTGTAAACCGCCGCGTATGAGCGCGGTGGTGTTGTCTCCATGTCCAAAGAGGGCATGAACCGGAGATCGGTATAGGTTTTGGTGCGTTGACTACCGTTCTGGCGGTGTTGTTATCCTCTTATTCCCGACATGTTCTGCTCTAGAGAGTTGGGGTAGAGGCAGTGGAAAGGGGGATGGCCGAAGATCTCCGCCAGCGAAGTATGGCGTGGGCGTCGTATTTGGTGTGCGGCGAGTTGCGGCTCGAGACAGCGGCTAGCAACATAGGGATGCGCGAGCGAACAAATGTGCGCGTTCGTTCCTTTGTCACGCTTGCCATTGGGAGAGCCTGCTTCGATCTTAACGGCCTAGGCGTGGCAGGACTATACCGGTACGAAGCCTAGCGGGCCGTTCGACAGAGCCCTAGCTACCACTCCCTTCCCGGTGAGATTCGCTGGCTTAGGACCGGTAACGGTGGTATCGTTTGTCACCGCGCAAGAGGGTACTTTAAAATACACCTCCTACTTCACGCCTCAGGTCGCAGAGTGGGTAGCCGCAGAAAAAGGTTGGCTTCCGAATACCTTCAAAGCTTTAAGTACAGCAGCTAATCTGCCTAACTGGGCACCCTCAGGCCTGTTGTCTTATATTTTGTACCGGGTACGAGCCCTCAATGCCCCCCATTTGTCTAGCCAAGTAAATAATGCCATTTGCGGCAAATCTACAGAAGTATTTTCTTTAATAGATACCTAAGTAGGAGTAGTGTATAATGTTTTTGATACAATTTACCTGTTAAATAGTATAGCACGCTACAGGTAGTATTTCCCGTGCTTTAAGCGGTCGGAGTACACTATAGTTCCTTATGTGTATGCAAGATGTTAATTTTTAATTTCATAATTTAGCTATTTATTAGTGGGTTTATGTTCTTTAACATTTTAAAATGACTTCATATAAATGTAATTCCATACTTACATCATTTTAATTTTATTATCATTTCACAACTTCTGTTAGTTAAGACAATTAAGTGCACCAGCTAACACAGACTTATGACATTTACATCAAAATTGCTATATAGGAATAGTTATTATAAATGAATTACAGCAATTTTGCGTATAAATAAAGTACTTGATTTTGAGTGGCCCATACATTTACCTGCTTCATTTACAGCAACTTTGTGTAACAGAAAAAAAAGTGTGATTGCTGTAACCCACACAAACATAGGCTTAAATTAACTTCTAGTAAGTTTTAGGTATTTGAAATGATAGATAATCAAAAAATACATTTTGGTTCTAAAAATCACATTTATAGGCGTAATAGTTTAGGAGATATGATTTTTTTTCAAATTTTTCAAAAGTTTTTGGGCTCTGGTGAACATTTTGCATTTTGTGGGTTACAGCAGGATTGCTTTTTACCGTCGATATATCTTTCCATAATAACTTTTTAATATTTATGAAAGAAACGTTATCGCCTGTAGTTTATACATCCTCATAGAACCTTTGCTTTTCTATCATTAACTCAACCAAATTAATGTCAATCACTTTTATTGGCGGATAAATAAAAACAGTAGCAACTCTACCCATTGGGTCCGAGTGACGTCACTCTATAAATTACCACTCCTAAAAGGCAACAGATAATAATCTTCAAGTTTAACACTACCCTTAATTTACAACTTTGAGCTTCGGTCAGTGGTTTTATGGAAGTATTTTTGGAACTAATTAAAATATCTCCCGACGAATTTTTACCAAGTTCCTCCTTATTAAACCGTAAACTTTTGAAATTCGAAACTAGAGAGATTATTAATTAACGGACTATTCGATAAATTTCACAAGTTTTGAAAGTTAAAAATTCATTAGATTGTTTCCTTTATATTCTTAATAAAATTTCCAAACGGCCGAATTTACATAAGCCGTTTTTTACAACAAAAATAGTCGATTGACGTCTTATAAAATTCTAACTTTATACAAATAGAAACCATTGACAGAAGTCAATATGTAAATCGTAAATTTTGTAGAAAATCGTGTCTGGTAGCCGTTTATGTCACGTAAATCAAGATTAAGTACTGGCATACGGGTCATACCTCAAAATCTGTCGGCGATAAATCAATTGTAAAGAAATTCGCCCCAACTAATTCTTGCGACTTCAAAGTGAGATATAAAAGTAAAGGGTAAAGGGTAAACTTGTATACTTCAGCAGTAAAAAGTAGATGTTAGTGGTTTTAGTAACAATAAATCACGAGGTAAAAAGCGTAGTGTTACTTTTTAATTGGCCTCATGGGAACATATCCGAGATATACACTTATAACTATTTGTAGTAAAATTTAAAGTTTGTATATCGTGTAAATAAAGATTTTGCCAGTTTTTCACACGATAGCTGTTGAGAGTGCATTAAATGAAAAGATCGAGAAAGTAAAACATTATAAGCTGAGTTTTATATTGAACGAAACTGACATTTAAAAAAAGACATTTATATTTAAAATACAAAACTTAGGACGACCAAGGAGGCTGTCGTTAACAGTAGCACTGCTTTCTACCACAACTTTCCACATGTCACTTCCACCTTTCACGTGCCGAATAAATACAGAGTTAAAAATATTTCTAAATTTAATTCTGTATTCATCATTGCTTCATAAGAGCTTATGTAATTTTATTTATTAAAAATAAGTACAGTATTACAAACAGTTTTTATAGTTGACAGTGCAACAAAAACAACTTTAGTTTGTCCGTTCACCGGTGTTCACCATCGTTGCTTCCAAATTGTAACAATATGTATCTTAATGCACATAATATAAGATCATGATTATATTCCTAATTGGACTAGTCAGAGGTTCATCTATAGCATGATGAAATAGGTAAGTACAGTCATGAGCAATATAATGTACCCACTTTAGGACTCTGTCGCACTAACATATTTGACATTTAGTGAGACTCAGTTCAATTTGTCAAAAAAGTTAATGTGACATGGTACCAAAGTGTATACATATTAATGCTCGTGACCGTACACACTGTTATTAATTATCTGCATGATGATGATGTTTCAGATACGTATAAATATTTAGGTAAGTACAAGTATACTAACTAATATAATAAAAAGCGTCGAACTACCTACTATTGTTCCAGATTCACCTCTATAAATCGCGAACCGTAAAATAAATAGTAATAATAATGACTGTCAAATCATTAGAAGGTTACAAAGTAATTTCTTTGAAAATAATTAATATGCACACAATCGCAGGAAGGATGCAATAAAAGATTCTAAATTCAAATTAAAAAGAAACAACCGTCAAACTCAGGAAATGACAAACGACAATATAAAGGAATGTAACCTAACGACGCATGAAAATATCGATTCGACAAATAATAATGTCTTTTTGTTCAAACTTAAATAAGACTGGTATCTCGTAATGGATCACTTAATTTCGATTAACTTGCGGACCGGCCAAGAACAATACGGGCCGGAAATTACTCGTTTTCGCTTTTTGATCGTTTTTCACTTCATTTTCGATGCTATGGCGAGTCGATCTTATACAAATATTTCGACCAGCATAACTGGACCGTTCAAAACGCACGTTCTATTATTTTCAAACTGGACATTGGAACGAATGAGGGGTTTTCGAAAATTGGTGGTTTCAAAATGCCCTCGAATATAAGAAGTAATGAAGCGTCCTATGGCTCAAACTTGCACCCATTATTTTAATGGGCAATCAATACATTCCCTATAGTTACACAACATATTTCACTTCGGGTTTCTCATAGCATCTACTAATTAAGTTTGTTTGACTATTTGCTTTGTAAATTGTTTGAGTTGAATCGTTATTAAGACGATGTTTGCGGATCCCTAATTTTGGTATGTGGTTAGGTATCTATTGGTGTGCTGCAAATTAAGATTTTCATTATTTGAATATAATAAGCTAGTCTAGTAATGCTTATTTTCGACAGTTTAATAGCTTTCACCGTAAATAAATAAATACAAAGGTATTCAACGTATGTAGGTAAACCTGCTTATTAGTGCTATTCCATTCGAATTTATCCACCATACATGTCTCAATTTCAAATAAAAATTCGCATTCTAAACTTTCCGTCCTTTTCAACATTGGAGCCTAGTACACTTTATTTAAAGCCTATACTCCCTATAGAACACTATCGGCTTTAACTGCCATTCTTCAAAGTCCACATTCGTTTGAGCAAAATTTCGTCTGTATTGAGTTAGCAGTGTCCAGTGTATGAGAGAAAAAAGTAAGATTCCACCATGTCTGACCATTTCCGACGGCTATTATTCTGTCTCCCTCTATATCCGTTTCCGGCTGTCGTGAAAACAAAATACTGCAGACAAAACCGAGGCGACATTGTCTGTAGCTTTATCATTGGTGGTAAAAACCTGCGATGGAAAGATACGATTGTGATATGTACGAGAAAATCAATTAGGACGGCCAAAGAAATCCTTTCTGGTGATTATTATTTTCTTTTATCTAGACAACAGCTTGCGTAAATACAATCGTAATTGCAATAGGTGTATTATTAATTTAATTAATTATCGTCGTGCTATTAATAATGATTGTAACAATGTTTTATAACAATAAATGTGTAAATATATATAAACTTCATCCATCGTTCTCTATTTACTATTGAAAAGTGTTTATGATTGAACAATATATGACGTCATGCAAAATCAAAGAGTAAAATAATTACCTAAGCATAATTATTTTTGTACCAATTACACACACCCCGGACACTTCATACAAACAACCTCGTTTTACACAGATACTACACATTGTCACTTAGTTTGTGGGTAGCGGAGCCTTGCCGTTCTATACGTAGTATTCCTTATTCTTGCCGTAAGTCACTCGTCGTAATCCTTGCATAGCTTTTTTTTTAAATTCATCTTTAAAATTTATGTACGTGGTATTTATAAAAAAAAATACCCCACTAACGGAATCATCTAATAATAAACTAATACTATTATTGATACAATATACATCACCAAAACAAGTGAAGGCCTATTACAAGATATTACAAATACGAATTACCACTACTCCACTTTCGTGTGGAATTTCGTAGTTTCTGTGTATTGTTTTACGGCTGTTTTTACACCTTGGGTATTGAAGTTTTATTTCAGATCACATTTTTTATCATATTAAATTTGAATAGACTACATTCTTTCATTCGGGTTACTCAGGAATAAAGTAGCATTCTAATGGTGACAGAATTTTCAAAATCAATCCAGTAGTTTTTGAGTTTAATTAATACAAACAAAGATACAAATCTTTCCTCTTTATAATATTGGTATATCTCATAAGAGGTACCCATATTAACAAGTAATAAACAATAATAGGCGTGGTGTTATGTAACTACCATCACATAAGTACCAACGACAAAATCTCCAGAAAACCCAAAGCACTTATTAACTATAGTGACGATATAGCTTGACTGTATTATTGTCTTAAACGTACTAAAACACAACTTTGTGAAACGTCAACGTATATTTAAAAGAGAGATAGACCGTGAATTGCGCCCGATGCGAACATTGGACCAAACAGCGATGCTGTAAGTGAAAAGTTTGTCTGTTTAAACTCGTAACTGGTCCCATAGGATAAAAAAGCGCCGATATTGAAGCACAGAATCATAATTTAATTCTGTTTACATATGAAGTGGAAAACTTTACCCTGAACAAAATAAGGAGGTATAAAGATAAATTAGTTACGCTGCTTCTTTGCAAGGTTATAAATTTTATTAATGAAAGGCTTTTGATCAAAATAACGTTCTTTTGTATCTCCTTTTTAAAAGCTAAGCTTTGTCTAATATTTGGAGAGTAGTCTATCAACAATATTTTGGCATAATTTTCTATGTAATTATATTCTTCTTTCATTTGAGGTTAATGACCAACCATCTCTGATGTCAGGGTTTGTATTGAGCCGCCAAATACCCTCTACCATGGCTCATATAACCAAACTAGGGATCAGACCGGGACCTCCAGGTCGAGACACTAACACTTTAATATGTTTGATAGAAGTACTAATACTCATTTTTTCATAGCTGGTATAATTCAATTACTCTGAGCAAGAGCTACCACTTTGCTACTTCTCTCTTCCCTTAGCATTATCTTGCCATTCAGTTTCAAATGCATTTAGATCATCTCCATCACTTCTTGGGTTTGCATCTAAGAGGTGTTCCACTAATAGCCTGCAAAACTTTATTTCTGAAAACCTCTTAACACGCGATTAAAGTTTGTAAAAATGTTATTTTTTCCAGCTATCTTTTCTGCCTATTTATGACTCCACACTAGCAAAAATAAGAACTCAAAAGCAACAAAACTCCTTAATTGCCACATAAAACAGTCGTCACCCTTTTAATCATATCAAAAGAGCAATCTTCCGGCCGGATGGAGTAAAAACGTTCAGTTCAAATATCTCAATTTACATCGGAATCTTTATGACCAGGGATTAAAGGTGAATCTCCTCTAACTTAGGTAAGAGGAATGCCCGAATTTCCCAGAACAGTTCTATCATATTACAAATTCGTTTTCGATTCGTGAAATTCTAATTCAGTGGTTTACACTTTCATGCACGGAGCCCTTTAATCTTTACGCTTTAAGTTTTCGTTACCTATTTTATTTGGTTTGTAACACAAAATTTATTGATGAAAAAAAATATATATATATTGTTGGTCTTATTGTCTACTGTACTGTTCTAGTTATCAATTCAGATATTTTAGGCTACTTTAATGTGTGTAATAGGCCAAATAAAATAGAATCAAGTAGAGCTAATTTTAAGTAAAGTGTTGTCTGTCCGAAGCAGTATCTCTTCCAATGAAAGCGTAAAGTAATATTTATGAGAGCTTTGCACTTTACCCAATAAATTATCAATGATGCTATTAAATTTATTACATCTCCTTATTAAGCTCCATAATTAAATACCGTAATCACTACCAACCTAAACGCAAACTCTACATAGAACTTGTACTTAAAAGCATAAACTTCTGTAATAGACTAAACATCAAGTTCACCTGTTTTCATCTCTTTCTTTTCTAGGTAGAAAGAAAGGGACAACAGCAACATAACTTATGGCAAATAGAAATTCATACGCAATAGCAGTATAATACCAGTTTATAGCCCCATAAAGTTTACTTACCATTTTATCATGCGCGGCTTTCCTACAATGTACGTCGAGAAATTCATATATTAATAAATATTAATATAAAGGCATTAATTTTATGAGGCCTAAGAGGTGGAAACAAACAGGAGGCAAGTGAATATTTATGGTCTGACGTACTTCCGATGTGTAAAACGTTGTGGATGAAGTATGGTATCGGGTTTGTTTGTATGTGGGCGAATTCCACAGATGTTTCTATAGATAAATCATTTTTTTATAATAAATTCAAAGATAATAACGTATAACTTCGAAATAGTGAAGTTAGATAAAATAACAAGCTTAAGGATATAAGTGACGAAGACACTTCACTTCTCGGCTTTCCATATTTTTCACTTATCACCAATCATAGCAGCTCCAATTTAAAATTTTTGCTAAACCAGACGGAGATTTGCCAAAAAAGCTGAAAATATAACAATATTTCAGACTTCATGGCGACTTTATTGAGACCAAAAGGTGTTAAAAGCGATGCCAATTTCTAAAAATAACAAACAGTTAAAAATGTTTAGGCAAGAAAATCTGAAGACGCTTTTGTAATTTCTAAATACGGAAAAATGCCAGTGTATTATAAAAGGGAAAGAGGAAGCAAAAAAAGTTTTCGTGAAAACTCCGCGAATAATAACAAAGATATTCATAACGCAAAAGAAGACAAACTAAACAAAAATATAAAACAGTGTTTGTGAATTGACTTTGAGATTATTTTTAAGGGGCCATAATAATCGGGAAGAGAGGTTTATAACACAACACTTCGGGGCGATCCTCTGATGTGAAACATAAACAGTGGCACAGGGGAATATGCAAAATGTAAACAAATTAACGAACAAGATACCTTCCTCATAAAATATAAATGAGAGTAAATTCCCTCTTATTTTTTACTTTCATACTTCATTGTGTTTTAATTTCAGTTTTACTGGCAGCGTTTTTAAAACTCGTCTTTTGTTTTGGAGTCTCGTGTGGAACAAAAATAATTTTAAATTTTTCGACAAATTGCGTTTGCTATGGAATAATAAACAAGTAACTTACTGATAAGTGACGATACGGCAAAAGGTGAAACACCCTTACTTAGTAAGTATGTGTTTGTACTGAATATAATTTAGACATACAATTTAGTTTAATTTAATACTGAAGACTGGGACGACTTTGCTTTGCCGGAGCCATTTCCCCACAAATACAAACGTACGAAACTAACGAAACTACAACAGTTTTTGATTAACATATATTTTTTTCTACCTTCCAAATTATTATTTCTCACTGGTATCTGCAAAATATAGTTTTCTCAAAAACAGCGCATTAATAATTAATTGAAAGCTTTCAAAGAGAATCCTGTTTCATAAATAATTACTCTTCAAACAAAAGAAAGTGAAGTGTTCGTTGTTTTTCCTGTAACATCCCCTGATAATAAACTTATCTACGGCTGAGAGTAAAAAACGTTAAATGTTTAAACAGAACATTTAACATCTCCATCCATGTGTCGAGTTATAGCGCGGAGGCGTCAAAAGATATGCAGATGTATCTTGTAATTATTCCTTTTATTTTCCTCCAAGGCGAAACTGTACAAAGCGCTGACGTTTTTATGCTAAAATATGGAGATAAAGTCATTAGCAATTTTTACTTTAATGAGAAGATGTCGTTGGGTTCAAATAGCCTTGCCTTTCTATGGTCAGCGAAATATTATCATGAGAATTTCTCCTTCCGACACCATTAAAATTTCACTCTCTGTTTTTGGTGGATTTGATTTGATTTTTTTACGCCAACGATTATTTTGATAACCTTTATAAAGTTAATTAAATCTGTTAATTGGGATGGAAGCTTTATTAATTCAGTATTTTATTGCTATAATATTTGCTTCAGTACTTAATTAATTTAAGCATTAATGAAAACGGCTTGCTCTACTGTGGTTTTCCGAAATGATTTGTTATCCTATCATAATCGTAGGTACCGTCATATTTTAGGTAAGTATTTTTGCATGGTCAGGGCTGTAAGGACAGACGTAGAATGATCGTTGATACTTTCATTTATTATCCCGAATTTCAGCCGAGTCAGAAACCTATATAAACCTTGAGAACTAGACTACAATTTATTCGTAGTGTCCTATCTTGCTGTATCGATAGAAGATAGTTTATGACCAATAGTGGAACTTACACATTCATCATCATAGGGTCAGCTCACGTAGTCTGAAGATTTCATTGAAAAGGGTATACAATATACTCCCAATGACCCTTGATATAGCTGTCATGTTCACGTCTGTCATCTACAAAAAAAAAAATCCTTTTTTTTTCAAAATAATCGTCTCACGCGCAAGTATTTTTACTCCCGTCAATTTGGCCCGTTGTATTTTCGGTCGGTTGTTATTGTAGCATCCCTGGCTGGCGTCCTCTTAATTTCCAGTAAATCGAGGTGCTCCTTAGCGATGGGCCACAACTGAATAAACACTGAGCGTGGCGAGCTTAAGGGCCGATGCACACTTATCTGATATTTTATGACGGGACTTATTGTAGATTTGCCTCGGATGGCATTCAGTACGTTTTCCAATGTTTCATAACGTATCTTCTTAATAAATAAGTCATATAACAAATACATACATAAATGCACATCAGATTACGTCTAATCAGAAGCGACTTGCAGCTACTTTTGAAGCGAAGTCCTGAGCCGGATATGAAGAACCTCGTGGGTGATCAGTCAATAGTCTATAGTCCTTCACGTTAGAAAGGACATAATCTCTGTTGGTTTTTACGACCTGCCCAAAAAGATAAACAGCTGAACGCGTTTGGTACGATATTCGCTTCCAGTTAAGCGTAGACGCAATATATTCACTATAAGTGTGTAGACATCCTTAGCAAAGTGAGTGGTGGATAATCTCATCGATATATCAAGAGCGTTGAGCTGTCTGCATTGGAAATCATCACCGTTAACTGCAGATATATTAATTTAATGTATCGTTATACTTTTGAAATTAGCACAAAGTTTCTGTTGATAAATTCAACATAACTAAACATATTTTGAAATAAAGTTCGTCATTACTTTATTAAAGTAAAATTTTCAAGCAAAATTAACTGTAAACTTTATTCTTTCAGAGTGATATTACTTACTTAGCAACACATTCATATACCTATTAATTCGAATGATTCTTTTTTTAATGTTTTTTATTCTAAAACCAATGACAGGTTTGTATTAGTCACCTAGAAAATTATCTAAATGGGAAACAGTGTCTTTGTTCACCTGTCAATGTACTGTGCTGCGTAATACACTTAAATTACTAATTACTAATGTCTGCTGGCTTACCTAAATGGCTTTTGAAGTCAATGTGTCACCTATTTGTATGTTTAGTAAATTGTAGGGTTACCATACTAACATTTATTTATTGACTAGCTGTTGATCGCGACTTCAATTGCGTGAAAATTTAAATGTTTGCCTATATGAGAAAATTGCTTATACTCTGTATAAGTTGACTTTCGCAACCCCCTTCATGTAGCATCTACGTTCAAAAAGGACACTCCCATATAAAATTTGAGACTCTTAGCACTTGAAGTTTCTGAGTTTTCGTGATGAGTGAGTCAGTCACCTATCGCTTCTATATCATTATTTTAGATTATTTTGTGTCTCTTCTCTTACTTTCCCTTCCAACTGTTATTCATTTACTAACATGTAATTTTTTTATTGGATCTGATGTACTGCTGGGTGACTAAAAGGGCTACATCGAACAATTAATGCAAACAAATGTCAAATAGCAATATTACTGTTACAGATGTACTGCTTTGATGTGGGCTTTTCAACCCCCCTGGTGTCTTTTCTGCAAAACAAACTAAGCTACATCATCATCACTACAGCTTTCTCTACCACTAATCCCTCTTGCCGAAGCCTGGCAACAATATCTTTACCTATTACATCACAAACTCAAAAAGCAATACCAAGATTATCTCTTGTCCTGAACCAAGAAAACAGGTAAGCATGCAAGTATCTTATCCGAAGTCTCCAAAGAGCTGTTTACGGGCACTTTACGTAATGACCGATTTCATTAAATAACTCGTAACACAGTCAAAAGCACTATGTTTAGTGCTTTTCGATAACAGAAACTCATTCTCCAAATTGTTTTGTTAAGGAATGTGAAACAGTGACGTAAATATTGCACGTAAAGTGCTTAGAAATATATTTTCATGATCCGGAAGAAATGCGTTACTTGTTACTATTTTTTCTAAGTCACTAAGAAGTTTGGGTAGTAAGTAGTCATCAGTTCGTGCCAGTAAAAACTACACGTACACTAAGCCGTCTTCAACGGCGTGGTAATTCCTCACTTCAGCGCTTAGCACTACCAGCTCTTCCTGAACCTTATTACTATCGACTCTTCCTGAACGTTGGACTCAACCTTTAAGTTGTCTTAAAAACAACCGATAACTACCCTCAGCGCTGATAATTTGTGAATATCGTCCAATTCATAACTAGAATATAAGTGGAATACTCACTTCCTCCAGTTCCAGCATACGCAATCTAACAAATAAGCGCATGAGTAAGCGGTAACGCGATGAGCAACACTAAATAAACATCTCAGGCGGTGACAAAATGCACTCGCTAAGACGTTCAGTTGATGTATCTTGTATGTCGAGGGTTCATTACCCCGCTCTGCTGGTTTTAGAAGATGCAAAATTGTATAATAAAATTCCTTAGAATTAATCTAAAGTTATAAGTAATCATTATCAACGTTGAACAAGATTTGCTTAAGACAATGACTGATCATAAAGTTAATATGCTGCCTACCATTCAGTTCTTCAATATTTTTATCCATAGTTGCAAACTGCATATTTGGCAAAGTTTAGGTACCTACATGTTCATACATAACATAAACAGCCTATATACGTCCCACTGCTGGGCACAGGCCTCCCCTCAATCAACCGGAGGAGGTATGGAGCATACTCCACCACGCTGCTCCACTGCGGGTTGGTGGAGGTGTTTTTACGGCTAATAGCCGGGACCAACGGCTTAACGTGCCCTCCGAAGCACGGAATCATCTTACTTTTTGGGACAATCAGGTGATTCAAGCCTGAAAAGTCTTTACCAAACAAAGGACAGTCTCACAAAGTGATTTCTACAATGTCCCCATCGGGAATCGAACCCGGACCAGATCATGAGCCTAACGCTCTAACCACTAGACCACGGATGCTGTTACCTACATGTATTTTATACAAATATGTACGTAGTTAGTACTTCATCATAGATACTTAACAGCTTATAGGTACTGTTCAAAAATAATTTTAAGACATAACACCCCATTTTTCCAAAAGTTTCCGAAACAGGCAACATTCAAGTATTGTTTATTTATTTCCTACACAATATTTACTAAGTTAAAGCAACTATTTTCTTTTTTCAAAGAAAATATACTTAATGTGTCCATCTATTGTGTATCTAATGAAAAAGGGCAAATACTAAAACCTTAGTTTTCTTTTCTACTCTTCACGCATGAGAGCCTTATCTGTTTTATGTATGTGACATTAATTGACCGTCTAGACATAGGACACAAAATGTTTTTATTCTACGACTTTTGTTTACTTGAAGTTTAGGTTTTTTTAAGTCTAGATCAGCCTTTTTATTAGTGTTAGTCTGGTTAAACGACTTCACCACCAAGTAATAGACGTCAGACGTCAGTTGATTGTAGTGAAGCCTGAAAGGAGATCACAATAAATTATTATCGTCAGCGTATCACAATATACTTAACAGCATCCGTGGTCTAGTGGTTAGAGCGTTAGGCTCACGATCTGGAGGTCCGGGTTCGATTCCCGATGGGGACATTGTCGAAATCACTTTGTGAGATTGTCCTTTGTTTGGTAAGGACTTTTCAGGCTTGAATCACCCGATTGTCCGAAAAAGTAAGATGATTCCGTGCTTCGGAGGGCACGTTAAGCCGTTGGTTCCGGCTATTAGGCGTAAAAACACCTCCACCAACCCGCATTGAAGCAGCGTGGTGGAGTATGCTCCATACCCCCTCCGGTTGACTGAGGGGAGGCCTGTGCCCAGCAGTGGGACGTATATAGGCTGTATATGTTATATACATGTATCACAATATACTTACCGATTGACACAGGTTTCTTAAGACGCTCCACTAAGTCCCACTTTCGGTAGTATACTAGCTATGTTGCGTAGCATCAATCCACGTCTACCAAGAAAGTCACGCATTTTTGCCGACTCGCTTTGTCAAAGTAAGAACGCGTTTGTTTCATGCTTTATCTCTAAAATATTTTTTTCAAAGCACATGTTTTAAAAAGCATTTAATTTGGCGCCCTGCAAAGATAAGACTCTCCACTAGATATGTCATCGAATTCAATAATAACAATTTCAAATTGTTGGCCAACATCAAACATTTGCTAGTCTATTCATTCACAATTACACTAGGGGCTTTATTGCTCTGAAAAAATGTATCTCAGCTTTTTCATCTGTAAACAACTTTGATATACTACTATGTCCGGGTTCATCCCGGACTGCTTTCAAAGGCCATGAAAATTCATGTCAAAATGTTTTAAAAGTGTGTCCGAATGTATCTAAACCTCTCTACGAGAACTTTTATGCGAAATTCAATGTTGCATGTTAAAACCCACTGCGAGTTTTAAAGGCCATATGAATGGATTATTGCGTATATGCATGAAATACTACTCCAATTTTAAAAATGGAGCATTAATGAATGAACATATAAGTAGGTTATTCATAGCAGATTTCTTGCAATACACTGCAGTGGAGTAGTAACGTAGAGTTATATTTGTATCCACCTAAGATTACGATTGACGACAATTGAACTTAGGAAGTAGCTAAATGGTATTGAAGGTGAAACGAAAGAAAAGCAAAAGTAAGGAAGTTGTGCTCCAGATTAGAATTAGAGGATAACGAAGTAATACAACAATATACAAGGACAAACTAGTAATATATCCAGATGAAATATTGTCATGCAAGTCCACTTATCAGGGAGCAAATAAAAAAAGTCTTCCCAATAACATCCCACGACACAAATCAAATCGAACGAGGACAAATTCCGAAAGGAAAACATTAAGAGAAAACGTCTCTTACACAAACGTTAATGGAATGAAATGAGGAACAATGAGAAATCTGATATAAGTGGACTGAATGTTATTTCAATAGAGATAGGATGTGGACTTTATTTGTCTTACCTCACGTGTGAATTGTACGATATCAGACCGTTTGCCGCATTTAATTTTGGCGACAAATTCTGACGGTGGAAATGGAATTAGATTGGATTTGTACGTTTGCAAATGTTATACTTAATTAAGTACATACATACACTACATTAACTCATGGCCAATAACTAATGGGGCGGGCTGAATCAAGAGTATTCAAAAGGTAACTTCATCATTAAGGTGTTTTAACGTTAATAATAAAGAGTCTATTATGACGGAAACATAATTTACTTTAAATACTATATGAAAAGTGTCAAAAAATGGATAAAACAATCCCGAAAATAGGATAAGCTGACCTGAATCGCATAAGTAGCGTAACTAAGCGTCGGCGAGCAAACTAATCTGATTTTTATTGCAATATCCATATTAAATTACTCCGTGCAGAATACCAGCTCAAGTATGTTAGTCGAAAAATGCTGCTGCAATTATTTATGCTTTTCTGTGTGCTGTAATACTGTCTCTTATCATATTTATACCCTTTTTTATTTCTTGTTTATGAAAGTTGTTTTAGGAATCTTTTGTGATATCTGGCCTACCTAAATTGTATGGCTGGCTAACCCACCATCAGTCTCACTTTTCATACCAACGTCCACGAAATGCTTCGGCAATTTTCTCTCGATTCTTTTATAAGATTTACAAATGTTTTACCTGAAGCATTAATCAACAAGTACCTAAAACATTGATGATTTCGCTACTTTATTACAACATGTGACACAGAAACAAGTCTGTGCACCCAAAATGGTAGACTACTACTTTAGTTTCAGCTGAAGGCAATTGAGATACGATATACGATAACCTATCACGTTGGTCTAAATGAAAGCTCGGTGGGGTGTAGGTACTTTAGTACTTGCAATGGATGTACCACTGGTTACTCCAATTGGGATATAGTTGTGAGCTTGTGTATGTATATATATATGTAATTAAAGGAATGATGATGATGTTATTTATAAAACTAAGAACTATATTAAACTTAGTTCCGAAAAGGAATTCTCGTAAACATAATATTTCATGAATATTTCTCGGTAACTACACAGTAAACGTTACATTAGAGTACTTAATTAGTTGCTCCATCACCAAGACACATCATGTGAGGATAGAGTGTAGACATTAAGTACACGAATGATCACCTTATAAAGTCTACATGTTTCGACTTGGTTTCCAACAAGGTATTAAACGAATATTATGAATATAAGATATGGTTTCTGGAAATAATTTATAAATATATATCTATGTTTCCTTATATACATTTACATTATATATGTATGTGTGTATATAGTGACACCATAACAAATACTGACGGGGATGATTCAGACCATAATTCTGAGTTCATATTACGCGGAATTTCTCGACAGAAAATTCCACTTGATATCAACTCCGAATCATCCCTCAAAGTTTTTGTTACGATGTTCAAGTATATTATATGACGGGTTTGGGAGCCCAGCACAACCCGCACTGAAACAGCTAGCAGGCCACTCCCCTCTAGTTAATTAAGAGAAGGATTTTGCTCCACAGTTTGCGTTATGTTACTTGTCAAAGTCGTAAATCTAAAATACCTCATTTCAGCATCTAATAATAAAACTGTCAATTCAATTGGACACGTACTGTAATAGCTAAATTTGTCAATGAGTATCTCAACGAGGACGGTAGATCTGTCACCGGTCTAGACTAAGCATGGACAAGGTATCCACACGACATCTTGACAATTGTAATTACCATGCCAGCTTTTTTGCAATACCTCAGCGGTCGACACGACGCAGGCGGCGGTTTTGGTACGCAAATAGTTTGCTGCGTTTTGTCCGTTCAACGTTGTTACTTTGCATGCTTGTGTGTTGTATGTCAATCACGGTTTAAATGTTTCTAGCGCTTCTTCTTATCATGTGGGTTGTGATGTGGAATACCAGCCTCATCAACACTGGTGTCAGGGTTATGATTGAGCTGCCAAAGGCCCCTGACATAGCTCACGTAACGATTACTCACTTACATCAGTAAATAGTAACCGGAACCAACGGCTTAACGTGCTTTCCGAAGCACGGATGTGGTCAGCCTGTAATGTCCTAACCAAACTAGGGATCACAAAGTATTTTTTATGATATGTCCCCACCGGGATTCGAACCCGGGGCCTCCGGATCGTGAGTGTAACGATCAACCACTGGACCACAGAGACCATAGTTTCAAGCGCTAATACGATACTATAGAACATAGAAACAAATTTTGCTAGGACGCTACTAGAAAAAGAAATTGCAATAATTAAATGGCCCTTAGGCACTCTTAAGTCGGTAGTCATTGTATTCTTGACAGGCAACTTTGAACACGACACTTGGGGCCTTTGTCAAGTTTGAAAATGATTATGACAATCGACAGTGACGGATTGACGTAAGGTTACATGTCAATCCCATACAAATTTATTTATTGTTTTGCCATAATCGTATGCAATTTGGCTAAGGCCCCTGGCCTGTTTTGTATACATAATAAATAATTACGTGCCGTAATTTTCTAACACGATGTAACTGTAAATTTACACTTAACATGTACTTATATAAATTTAGAAATAGACACATAGTATCAACAATGGGCTCAACATCAGCTATAGACTAATTATTATCAGCAGTCACTCTAACAGGATTCCATAAATTGTTAATAAATAAATACCTCTAGCGTTCATTGTGAATGAAAATTCTTAATATCCGCCGAACACACGATTCCTCAAAGGGAACACCAACAGCCTATGTTATTATGGGTTAATATTACCCCTAACAACCCCGTCATCGGTGGTTATGGCGAAACAAATCATCCCCTGATAAATTTTAATTAAGCATTTGATACCATCGACCCGACAGCCTACTTTGAAATTAGTAATGTCCATATTTATCCAATAAACATGATCTTTTGCGTTTATATTATGTTTTTCGCGTACAGATTAATGTTTGTTTCATTCTTTTTTTAGTATCGTAATATTGTTTTTATTAAAACACCAGCATTATTAGCTGATGGCTATGAATAAGTATTACAATTTTGTAGTTCAAAATAATATAATACAGAATGAGTATGTTTTTATTGTAAAATACTCGCTACTCGGTCGGAAAAGTTTGATTATGTTAAAACATAAAACCCCCGAAATTCACTTTGCAACTATTTTAAACTATTTAATTTTGTTCGTTTATTATGATCGCAACATCTCATGAAAAATACCAAATTGAAAGCAGTCATTTTCTTAAAGTAACACAACAAAGGGACAACAGTAACTTATTGAGAAAAAAAAAACAATACAAACCAGTAACATATCCTTCCCAAACGTACCAATTAGCCAACTCGATTCGAGATTTATGTATAGCCTGGGAACCTGTTTGATACAATTCTAAACAGTCTTTTTTCTCATATTTATGGCTCTAGATTAATACGTTAGCCGAGTTATCTCCCTCAAGCTTTAACAAGGGAATTACGGGTCATTTCGACCAAAGTTCAAGAGCCCACCTACGATCATAATGAATCAAATTGCTGGCCACCCGCACTTTCAAAATAATAAAAATAATACAAATAGAGTCGTGACTGATATATTTTTTAATCCTTACAAGGAATATATCGTTATTTAATGTGTACCAGGATTAGCTCCTTGATTTATGAGCGCTTCACGTCTTTATTAGTCCAAGTCACGCTAATATAAAATTGACAAATTAAAATGTAATTTTGAAAGGTTACGAAAGTTTACAATGTTATTTTTAAAAATACACTTGTAAAGTGCCACCAAACATATAAAATACAACACTTAAATATTCTTTTCTTTACCATAATTAAGTTGTATTGAGTCGTATGTTTAAATATTACAATATCGTTTTCCTTTTTCGTGAAGATGATACATCATTATTTCTTTGAAACAGTTATAAATGATAAAAATATCTACTACTGAGTAGACCATAATTATAATAAAACAAAGCCATACATACAACGATAATAAATTGAGGTCTCATGCCAAAATATACAGGTACCTATTCATTTAAATCGGACCTTACTCGTACTTCCTGAACCATCTAATAAAGAAACTCAAAATTCACTTAACTACCCTCAATAAACTCATTACCGTATAATTTCTAGGCTTTCATGCAATAAAGCTTGATCTGGTTAACCTCGTGTAAGGTAAAACACGTGACCGGATCATATTGGAGGCAGTGCAGCGTAGACCCACTTCATTTAGAACAAATCGCTCCGTAAACGCAACTCAATAATAGTTTATACAGCTTAGAGTTTAGTAAGTAATTACATAAGCAATAGGTAGTGGTTACGCCGTTTCGGAGTTAGCAGTAAGAACTCGTGACGTAACTAATATTGGCTTGGAAGGCAAGTTTCAAAGTTTTGATGTGCCGTATTAGCTTGCAAATATAGAACCCATACAAAACACTTATTGATCGAATGTTGCCGGTGCAAGTTGGAAACTGAAATTTATGAGCGAGCTGTAAGTAAGAGGTCTTCGAGAATGGTTCACTTCACTTCACTCCACTTGGGGCTTTGTTTATTGCCTGGCTTCAGAAACAGCATCTTTTGCTTATGAATATTGATGGAGAGGTTGCTTCCCGTTTAAAGTTTTTAAAACAAACCAGCTCCGAAATGGTGTTTTACGAACTCAAGTAACGAGAACGTTCTAGCTATTTCAGGATGCCAGCAGTATTTTATTCGTTTCGTGATGTTTCTATAAAAGATAAACAAGTGAAGTTGTTTTACGCAAAGCGCAAGAATGTACTGAAGCACCTGCAAACATTCGCAGGGATTCTGTTCTTTGTGTTAAAAAAATAATTACAAGCGTAAGTACATGGTATTTAATAGGTTGAGTTCACAGATTATTACCAAATAAGTATCGTATGGGAAGAATATAATATTTTAATAATACATTCATGATACATAAAAGATCCAAAAAGAAAATCCAAAGATCGAATGTTGTGTGTACCTGTAATTGGAGCACATATACAAAAACTAATTTAAGACTTGTATTTTATAACTTTACAATATGTGTACTGTTGGTACACCTACCTAAATAAATAATAAATAAGATCCATTACAAACAATCGTTCATGTAGACTTGAGTTATTTTCCTGAATGATGAGCAACAATACATCAATAAGTACATCACAATTTTGCTGTTGACTTCTGCTGTTTATAAAATGCAATCGACTATGACAATGACAGTGATAAAAATATATCGGATTGATTTGTCACCTCATGTCACCTTATGTCAATCCCAAACATTTTGATCACTGTGACTGTTGATTGTCATAATCGTTTGCAACTTAGCTAAGGTCCCAGGTTGCCTTAATAATATAATGGGTTAACCAATATTCCACTTGTACACAAACTAACTGTATCTATCGATCCAATCATAATGTATTCTCCGAGCACCCTTATCTCCCTTTCCCTGATGTATCCCGTTCATAGCAATTTCATTTGATCTTGTTGCTTTCATCAAATATTTAGGCCATTTAAACTTGAGTGGAAGATGTAGCGAGTTGAGGCCACAGAAGTTAGAGCTACGAGTTACAAACGTGACCACACTAGGTCTACTGAGTCGTCAGTTAATAATTTACTATCTTAAGTCACTTGGGAGATAATAATATATGTGAACTTGTTTAAAAACGGATTTGTGTGTCGTGTAATAAACTCTTAGGAGTTAAGGCCATATCTTTAATGACTTTAATGTAAAAAAATATCAGGGGTGAAAAGGCCACAATCCACATAGAAGCAACTCAAAAAAAAAAAGTTCGTAATATAAAATAACATATGATATAAAGAAATGTCAGATAGCAAATTATTACTTTTTTAGATGAATTACTGTTATGTGACTTGCCATGTTTAACCCCCCAGTCTTGAATAACATTTTAATAATGATTTTGTTACAGAGGATCAGAAAACATATCTGGACCAAAATTACATTCACCTGTCTTATTACTGATTATGAAATTATTCTCAGGAGATTTACACTAAACGGAAAGAAATGTTATATTTTAAAACATCCAGTAATACTTATTCAAGTTCTACTTGCAAAAGGCGCATGCACTCACGTTTGTAATTCTCGCTATGATGCGTCAAAGAATAACATTTTTAAGAAAACGATTTGAGGATTATAAAATTTATAAAAATACACAGAATATAATATTGTTAACATAACGAACTTGCTGAAATACATTAACATTTTATCACGTTAGGTAAAATGCGACAAGCGTCCACACCTTGACTTCTACGATAAGCTCGTGCAACAACGTGTTAGGTTTCAAATTACCTACCTACAGTCTCAAAATATGCTGAACGTTACCACACAGCAATCTAATTATACACAATTTTCTCATAGCTAACAAAAAATCTCGGCTCATTAATGCAAGTGGACATACGGGTAAATTTGTTAAGCCATAGTTAACCCCGCGGGTTGCTTGGGGTCTGGGTCTTTATTAGCTTAATTGCTACATTTGCATAGAACCGTCCACGAGACCCACTTATGAGCTCATCACTACCACGATTGTGTTTTAAAACAAATAGAGGATGCCTGTATAATGTGCCTAATTTTGAGACGTTAGCATCTCGAATTGCGTTTTTTGAGTTTAGATTGTTAGGTAAGTACAGACAGCAACATGTTTTGATTATACTTTAAAATAGAGCAGGGAGAAATGTACTGTTGGCCGAAGTTGGCTACCAGAAATATATAGGCAATGAGATTAAGTGTGAAAGTTATTCTACACAATAATTTCATTGCCAAGTAAGTTCTCAGAACTCACCATAAGCTAAAAGCAGACCAAAAATCGCTAAGTACGCGCTTTCAGAAATTTCCGTTTTATTTGGAATTACAAGCACCATCACAGAATAGAGAAGGTCGATTTTTGTTTTGAAAAATTCAGATGCCAACCTTAGGACACGGACGCCGATTCTTCTGATGACATCATCATAAATTTACGTAAACACTACTTAGGTAGTGAACGTCATCTGATGCAAATTTACAAGGAATCACGTGAACAAAAAATACACAACTTAAACGCACCACTTCACTCCCGCCACTGAACAAACATAGATAGTTCGGCTTGTGATTCCCAATTCCAGTAGGATCCTAATACTTTTAAGGCTAGTAATAAAAGGTGCAACGAACTATTCAGTTGCCTCATTAAAAATATCACACAGGGAATAAAAATAAGGCTGGTGGTATAAATAACCACGACCTCCATATAAATCTTGGTTTGCAGTTTTTAGGGTTGGCGGATATCGTCAGAGTAGCAGGCTTAAGTCTACTTAGAATTAGGTAGATACGAACAAAGGAGATATAATAGTGTTATATTAAAATATATTCTAAGTGTATCGCTTCTAAAGCATTCACGATTTCTTTGTAAGCAAACAAGACTCATCAAGTGTGAGGTAGTAGTGCTCAAACATAATACATTAAGAATCAAGGCTTCTTCGTTTTATCCTGTGTTGTTCTTAAATTATACATAAGTGTGTATATATATACGTATAATGTAATGTGTTTGCAAGAGGTTGAGCTAAAATAGGTAAACAAGTATCGGTACTAAGTCCTGCAGCATTTGGTATTTTAGTCTAAAAAATAATAATGAATGATGTTTTGAAATCCCACACACTTATTTCCCATGATACAACTGCGCAATAAGATGTAAACAGTACACAAGTCGTGGACCATTAAAGTACGTCATTTGCCTAAGCAGCAAAGAATTAAAGTTCTAAAAAGGTTATGATTAAGTAATTAGAAGATCTAAGTAAATAATAAAATTGAATATAATTTTGCCCGGATATTAAATTTACCTTGCTGCATAAATGAAAATCTAACTTAAGTCAAGAAGATTCAAACTTAAATATCAAACTACTACAAATTCCTGCCCAAAACACAACTAGCTGTGTCTACCACAAATATTTCCTCAAATTTACAAATACGGTTAACCTGCGCTCGTCAACCCTCGTCGGCATAACTTGGCTACCCGCAATGAATACTCGAGTTTTCTGCTCCAACCGTGGGGTGGAAATGTACGGCAATATGGGAATAAAATCCTGGATTTAATCTTCGCACAAGTCGCCTTTTAATCTTGCACCAGATATGGCAAGGGTAAATAATAAATGTATGATACGCAATCACGTTAAATTGCGTTGTGGGGGAACTCGGACTGTGCATTCGAGGGTTAATGCTTGGCTTAAAACTTTTGAGCTATGCACATTTGCGGTTGTAAAGCTTGATCACTTTTATGCGAGTTAATTAATATTAAACTCGTTCAATATGTCTTACAGCAAAATGTGTTAACATAGCTATAATTTTGAAAACTCTATGAACTGAAATAGAGATTTCGTTAATAATTGATTAAAAATTAACTTTCTACGAAAATCAGCATGATGAATATTTGAGATCAAATTCAGTTAAGTAACGAAAGTAATTACGTTGCTGGATTAACGACTAAATACACCATCTTATAAATAAAAATGGAATTAAGAGTATGTTTGCTCATTATTAAGGATGGTCTTAATAAGATTGTCTTAGCCGTATTTACGTCAAAATGCTCCTTAAGAAAGACACTGAGCCAAAAGGAGGATTAGACGAAAAATGAACTCCAATTGGAACTTATTCGAAGGTAAGAAAATAATGGCTAATGCTATCCCTTTTGTTTACTGGAGCTTTGTAATTAATTATTGTGTTCTCTTGACCGTGCTAGCCCTCGGTAGTATCGTCAAGGGAAAAGGGGACCTGAAAGGGACTTGCAATATGCCTCGGGGTAGCTACGTTCACCACAAGACTCGGGGGCTAAAACGGTATGTGAATGCAAGTAGTGCTTCTCCTTTTGCAACGAACACGTGGAATCTTTGTAGCTAATTATAAAATAGACTTGGCCATACAAAGACCTGGAAAAAAACCAGGCAGTAACAGAAATAGGTACTAAATGTGCACGTGTATGAAATCGTAAATTAATTGGCTTATGCTAACGCGATGAGGTTCATCATCATCATCATCAGTCCATTAACGTCCCCACTGCTGGGGCACGGGCCTTCCCTATGGATAGATAGGGAGATCGGGCCTTAAACCATCACGCGGGCCCAGTGCGGATTGATGGTTATTAACGACTGCTAATGCAGCCGGGACCAACGGCTTAACGTGCCTTCTGAAGCACGGAGGAGCTCGAGATTAAAACTTTTTTTTTGTGGTCACCCATCGTATGACCGGCCTTTGCGAAAGTTGCTTAACTTCGACAATCGCAGACCGAGCGCGTTTACCGCTGCGCCACCGAGCTCCTCAATGAGGAATGAGGAATGAGGTTAGTAGAACGTAAATAAATTACAATCACAACATCACTTACAATAAATAATAAATCATGCACACAGCTTCTTATCAACACACTCATTAATAAAAGCAAGTTACAATGAGAGAGATGTGTAAAGTAAAATAATCATCGGAGAAGTTACTTAATGTGGACGCCCACGGTCCAGGAAGACAATACTCAATTACATTTGCCACCTACTGTGTTTTTGTTTTGTACAATCATCCGTAACAGGAATGAATTGGTAGCTTATTTGTTATTCAATTCTTTTGTATTGTTTTAGAAGGGTATAAATAGACCTAACAAAAAAGCTACTAATGAATAAACATTTCTTACAGAAACGTATGATTTAGCTAAAACTGAATTAAGCTGATCAATAGCGGAAGTAAAATATACTATAGTAGGTATAAAAGAGCATGTAGTGATTCAAAGAACCTAACAAAGATTTATTTCCAGTCATGTGACGTTAAACGTGTGCGGTACACGACTGTAAAAGCGTATAGTGCGATGTAAAAAAAACACCAAAATTAAGGATCATATTACAAAAATCCATTAGTGGGAGACCAATAAAAATAGACACGTACTCGTAGACCCGACCTTAAATTCACTCATACGAAATAAAAAGTCGATGGAAAGGCCCGTCAATGACTATCTTGATAACGATGGAGAGAAATAAAGTTTGGACATGGTTTTAGTTGCTTTATTTGAATCAAACGCTTTGGGAATTGAAAACCGCTGAGAAAGTAATAAGTAAGAGTATTGTATGAAATATATAGACCATTCATGTCAAAATATAGAATAAATGTAACCAATTTATAAACTAAATTCTCGTCCACGTGACTGTTAAAGATAATAATTTTCACGCTAACGATATTAAAATTCAATTTGGAGAAGCAAATCGTATTGAATCGGACAAGAACGAGGACAAAAATGACTTTGAGCCATATACGGAACACAACAGCCCGTACTTAGCATGTTGAAATTTCTATGTTCAATGGCAGAGTATTATTCTGGAGACTGGTAATGTCTGTATTTTTTTAATAAACCCTTCATTTTCTTGTTGATTTCAAATAAGTAGACATTAAATATCCAGATGGAACTACGTACATTATGTGTAGAAAAAATAATTTCACAAGGAATGCTTTTTTATTTTAACGTGACTTATTATAAAATTATATATGGCATTAACTGCTTTTCCGGAACTAGCGACTGGACTATCAATAGTTAATTATTAAAAACTGTTTTTATTATTAGCCGTCTACATAATGAAGTCTAATGAGGATTCACTCATTTTCATGTCAATTCATCTGTTGTCCCGTATTGAATGAAATTCACATCATTGTTTAATACAATTAAATATATTTATTGTGTTGATCCAAAATGTGTATTTACTTTGCGATTCCCAGATCAGAATACGCCCCGCGACAGCTCGAACAAGAGGAAATATCTTAAGAATCAACATGGTAACGCCCACATCTGGCATAATGTCTCGAACAACATCCAAAGTCATGATAGGCACTAAATTAGTCGTAAGACTTTTACGGCGAACCATTTGTGAACGCTGACAGTGAACGTTAAAGGCAAACAGACAAAACCAAGCGTGGACATGTCGAACATTCAATGGATGTGATTACAACAATGATGTGTGTGGTATCGAATGATTCGAAGTGTCAAAGCTTTTAGAGGTCACGGGAACTTTGAAAGTCTTGTAGCTAAACTCGAAAGTAATATTCTATTACTGTAACAAAAGCTGACTGGATTATGATGGTTGCAAAGCAAAGAATATTCCGCTTTGTATGGTTAATAATAGAAAATCATGGAAAAGTTAATTAACGCCTTTATGAAGATGAAATGAACCCAAAGCAAGTAGAGTGCTTATTGTATTAAATGAAATCAGAATTACAACAAATAGTAACAATGGAAATCAAGTTTACTCGACAATTTACGATCTAACAGACAAAGTGACATAATAATTGGAACAATTAAGCACATCAATAATTACCTAATGAAACGTAAAAATAGGTCAACATTTATGCTGATTGATCTAAACAACAGGGCAAGGCAAATAAACGCAAATAACGATATTTTGCTTTTAAATTTGTTTGATACGAAAGCATTCAAACGTGAAAAGTTAAAGGGCAAATTGCCAGAAAAATAACAGGATACCAATTTCACATCATTTTGTTGTTACAATAAACAAATTTTGTTTAGGTGTATACATAAATTATATACCTAAACAAATTGCTTTTGTTTTTGATCTTCCGTTTGTTTTTTTAATAAAACATAATTTCACTTCATTATCAGTGTTAGTGTTTCTTTTAAAGAAGGTCTATTCAAGAGGGTTTTTAAAGCATAATGCTGCTACCGAATTATAGTCAAATTTGTATGCCAACAGTTGCTTGGGAGTTAGGACAGTGACTTTTCCAAAATAAATAAGTGATGTCGTACCGATAATATTTTTGACCATCACCGGTAAGGGATTTCTGGAGTGTTTTAATGATGACTCGATCTTATTTTTATTGTCAAGATCACTTATGGAGTAAATAAAAATAATTATGTTCTATCAATTTGAAGTCAATTTCTTAAAAGCTATCCCATTTTATATCACTATCATAATGTGCTTGATACTTATTAGGTGTTTATTCGTCGATGCAAGTCGTTTTAAGTCCAGTATACATTCCCTCTGCGTAAATTGTGCGTGTTGCCATAGAAAATCAGCTCATCTTTCTACAGAAAGGTGTGATTAATTTTCTTATTGTTCAACTATGACCACCTTAATAAGGCAATTAATATGCGCTAGCGCAAGCAAGATGGCGGCGGTGGGTGTGGTGACCGCGACGTCGGCTGCTGATTGGCGCGTCAATGTCCTTATCATTTAATTATGATTCGCTTCGTAAATACAGTAGCTGTCTCGCGGTCATTGCACTTTCGGATACCTATTATTGTAGAACGGGTTGTGGTAAGCTTTTTTGTGAAATATAAAGCGTGGCAAGAGTCACACAAGCTCGCGTTTATTTTTATTGTTCGCGTTTGAAACACGGTGATTTCGTTGTTTTTCGTGGATATATTATTATGTTTTTCAAATCAAATATAAATTCTCTATTGGAAAAACTTAAGATTAAATCTAGACATAACCATTACATATGGACACAGTAAAATTGGTTGGCTTATTGCTCTAAAGTAATTTTCCCTAGACCATCACTTCTGCGACTTTTTGGTAAAAAGCTGAACAAATATAAAAATTCTAACTTTAAACACTATTTATTACCTGTATCGATCGCCATCGACTCGCAAAGAAGAAGATTAACTGTTTAGATATTTATCAAGTCCTTAGTTAGGTATGTTATTTTCTGTGCAATGAGTTCTCAGAGGAACTTTATCTATGCATTTGGTAGGTTATTTTCAGAAGCCCTAAACTTCACCCCGGACACTTCATACAAACAAGCTTGTTTTACAACTACACATTGACATTATCGTACACGCGTATCTGGGTGTGTGACGTCTGACACCATACAATTCAAGTCTAAACTATGTTTGAGGGGGAGTGAGGTAAACCTAGCCCATACGCTGGTGGGGAGCGAAGTGCTGCCGTTCTATACGTAGTATTATTTATTATTCTATGCCTAAACGTTACGTTAATAGTACACATAGTATCTAGTACCTACAATATAGTATAGTAATATTGCGTGTAAGTATAGACATCACGTATTTACCTTCAGGCTTATTAGCAACAAGTTCTCAATGTAAACTTTATTGTTGATGGATGGTTATTGGTAAAAACCTATACAAACATAATTGAACATTATACTTATCATGATATAATAGGACAGGAAACCCCCCTCTAATTATGAACTTCCTTTTTGAATAAACATCTGTACATTCATTGGCTATTTCACATTCGCCATCTCTTTCATTCATGGCACGAATAACCTGCTTGAACACATTAAGTGGTGCAAAGATAAATGGCTTTTCTATACATGTTATTCTGTTGCATTCTCCATCAACACTAATTAATTACTTGGTCCAAATGTTGCTTAGTACAACAAACATAAATCGAATGTGGACGGTAAATGATATTCCCGTTTACGCAAACGCTTATCTTACATTAAAAATAAATAACTATCTAATGTATCGGCAACGGAAATATTGAAGTAGGTACTTCATATTGTGTGTTCAATAATTTATCTATGGATTCACTGTTCGTTTGTTATTTTTTTCTTACGGCTTAAAATAATACCTTAATTACAGGTATATTATGTGAACCAAACATTATTAGGCTTACAAGCACATTTGCAAGGTATTCTCATAGAGCAACATTTAGGACAATATACGACAATTTGTATAACCAATCTTCCTTAATAATCTAATCTAATAACCAAGCGTTAAACTTTGTTCATTGAAGCTTTTAGTCAAATAACCGTCGATGTTTTAAAATTTTATATTCCATTTGTAGTAAATTTTTCATTTTCTAATACGTAATCATTTATTTAGTAATTATAAATGGAATATAAAATTTTATCAGATGATGTATGTGTATCAGAAATCTCATCAACATTAGAGATGAATTACATTCTTGTTGTTCTGACAATTTTATTACAAATTCCATGTCTTTTTTATCTTTTTATACCTCTCCTTGAACTGTTAACACACAACGTGTCAGTGGTTCTGCGAAGTAGGAAATCGATCGATAAGTTTTTAGCAGAAGCCCTACTTACCCCGTTACATTCTTAAAACAACATAATCACAGGCTTCAACAAGTGAAAATTAAAAAAGAGGCAGTAATAATCACTTCTGACGTAGAAATTATGTTTGCTTTAGAGAATTTTAGGAAATAGTTAAAAGTTGAAAAGTAACGAGCGACGGAGTGGTTCGCTTACTTTTATTGCTTTCAACTATGTTTGCTTTCGTGCAAACGTCAAAGCTGCCTGCAAGTTTTCTTTACTTATTTTTCCTTCATTTGTACTTTGTAGGGTTGCCTTTATTATTATTATTTAGTTTTATTTTAAAATGCGAATGATCCCGGGTCCTTTTTTAATTTAGCTTTCAATGCGAGGCACGCTTTTTACTATTATAAGTGTTCAAAGTAGGGACATTAGAAACTTACATTATATTAAAGTATTTCTGGTGAGTGATCGTATTTTGTCTGTTACTTTTTAAAATATTTAGATAGCCATTTCAAATTATTCCATTTTACTGAGCGGTCAAACGCTGTGTTTACACTATTATAAGAATTACTTTTGAAACAACTGTTTTAAAAATCTAGTCACCATTTGCTTTTATAAAAACATGTCTTTGGTCAGACAATTTAAGTATAGGTTAGAGTTGAGGTACGTTCATGGAAATGTTCAGTTCGTGAATATACTTTGCGATAATCGTTTCCATGTTAGCAGCATGCAACAAACTAGGTTTACGTAATGTCAGGGATCAATTATGAATACTGTATTGCATACGTTACGGCTGATTCTAAAACAACAACTGATAAGGATTTGTTACAGTGTATTGAGTTGTATTTGTATTGCAGCCGTAATTATAGTGTCTGTGTTTTTAGAATCAAAGTACTGTGAAGTTTTCATTGAGTTACAACTGTATGAACTTGACTACTACGTGATTTATTTCATACTCCAGAGAAATAAAAAAATATATTTTTAATGAATGAATGAATGAATGAATGAATGAAATATTTATTTCAGATATTTATCCATTCACCTCCCAATGAACTCTCAAATGGAAAATATTGTGTTTTCCTCAAATCTAAAATCATTAATAGGTACCTACTTATTAAAAGTATTTTTTTAGATAGAATAAAGATAGAGTTAAATTATCAAAGTTTTAATTTCAAACCTACTAAAGGGTGTATCATAACAAAGTTCATTGAATCTAATATAAAAGCAGTGATTGCCACTTTGACCTTGTACTGTACACAACTACAGTCTTAATGCTAACACATCACAAGTTTAATTGGTCAAATTGGAATTTGGCGTGATTAGATCGGTTCAAACTTAGTTCAATCGAAATCACATTAGCCTATCATTTCATGACTCACTGACTTGGTCCAATACGCTTCTAATCTCTACGGGGTGAAGGAGTTGCAAATTGTAAGAAAACATGCAGCAATTTTGGTTTTCTTCCAATCTACAAAATCGTGATGATTATTACCAAAATAAATAATGATCTCTATGTATTACATATCATAATGATCAGTAAGTATTACACAAAATACGATGAAACATTTAGCTATATATTTAAGTACTCCCTCAGAACCTCCCGCACACACACGCACGCACGCACATACACACACACACAGACAACATTATATTTGTTAATTTTAAATATTTTTATTATGATTCATTATAGAATCTTTTGTTATAGTCATATTTTTTTTATAGTGCTCTTTCATCTATCCGTGTGTCCATTTTGTAAGTTCTAACATACGAAATCGTAATCTGGCCACTGCGATACAACCTAGCTTAGTGCAGGGACCGCCGCGTATCTAGAGCCATTGGTCATATTATAGTTGTCTATATTTTTATTATTGTAAAATTGTAAGTCTATGTTCAATAAACGATATATTGTTATTATTATGTAGCCTATTCATCGTTTTATACCTACGTCAATCATGTTAGTAACCACGACGTCATCACTAATAGATCAATAAAATGCAATAGATGACTAACCCGAACTATTACGGTCGATCTTGTTATACTTCCCAAGGTCAGACCGTTTTATAATTTTTTACCTCAAATTTTTACGGTCTCGAACTACAATTCGTTTTATCTACAGAGGATCTTGAGCCTAAATGGATTAAATTTGAGGTCACAATAGCGTGAAGCGATGACTCGAGGGCGGTAGATGATAGGCTTGTTACCGCTTTCCAAAAACAAAGTCCGAACCCTCGAGCAGAATTGATAATTTACTTGTTGGAAGGGCTATCATTAAGGCCAGTGTATAGAATGATTGCTGGTTTCGTACATATGTTTACAGAGCGTTTGAGCGTCGCGGGCGACTTTGGGAGAAGAACAAACACTGTCTCGGATCGTTAGCAACAAAAATTATGCTCGAAGGAATGGTGATTATGACATAACGCAGGATGGGGACTGTGGAGTTGGCAGGTGGATTTTGACAGCGGTTTTTAGTATCTTTAGAAAATATGTATACTTATTCTCGAATTTGTGTTTGATAAAGTAATTGATCGCACGACTGTTGTACCTTCAAATGTACAGAATATTACCGTCAACAATATTATTATAATAAAACTGTATTCAATTTATAAAATACTTACAAGTTTTTCCGTATAGACAACTTGATATTTTGCAAAAATAGTAAATTAGTAAAAAGTTTATCATTAAATAGGACTTTTACGCTAGAAAAAATAGTACTATTTAATAAGTACCTACTCCAAAAATAAAATTTAAGAAGCAAGTCTTAAACTTTAATTTCGTTATTCTTTTTAAATATTTATCAATGATACAATTCAAAAATTTAATTTCACATAAACTTTTAAAACACAATGTGACCCTCTGTATAAAATGAACTGGCAAACGCAAACCCTACATTTGAACCATGATCCTGATTACGGTTACCGGGTATAATAACTGTAATTTGAAAAAATAAAATCCACCCCATTCGTAGAAATGTTTTAGCTCGTTTCCTTTGGTAACTGCAAGTGATTAAGTTTTTTGCCCTATACAAATTGCAATTTAATTTCGTCTATGTATTCTGTGATAATGGTTTTGGCGACAATGTAAAAACTATTCTTAGGTTTTACTAAATAGTTTGAATTTTCAAAATTGATAGGTACCTACCTACTTTATGAAATATTTTGTTAAACGAATAATTCAAATATTCCAACACATTAATAGGTATAATATGATGAATATAATTCTAGACCACATTATTTTGTTCAGTTGCATAGTGTGTCTACAAAAACGAACACAAACATTCTTCAATATTAGGCAATATCCGTTGCACGCAAATATAAACCATAAAGCATTGTTGAAAACGGAATGTCACTCAAAAACTGACACACGTGCAATATACGAAATTGTATAAAAAATGCTTATGAATATGAAAAAGAATGTAATTTTCTGTAACGGAAGGAACACGCGATTCTTTTGACAAAAGTGCAACAATGAACGAAATCTTGCACAATAAAATGTAGGTAATCGTTTTCGAATTTTTGATTGTCATTTGTCATTTTGCGGTTGCATTTTTTTACTTTCCGGTCCGTATATTTACGTTTCTTGCCTTCGTATAGTTTTGGAATAAGGTAGAAACTCTTAAGTTCTTCTATACTTTGAGGTATTCGATTCGCGTTTGACATGAATGGTATAGTTGTTGCAACCGCCGGTTTCCTGTAAAGTGATACCTACTCGACCCAGTGGGTGGCTCAAGATATATCGCATTTCTTGAGGGTTGTCAGTGTATGTAATTTATCAGTAAGGAGCCTATCTTACTAATACACTATGGAAATAATTCGGGATTGGGTTGCCAGTAACAAATTAATTGCACAACCAGGTTTATACAACTGCAACTGCAATTTGTTGGTGGCACGACTATAAGAACCTATAGTTTTTGTTGAAAGATTGATGACCAACCACACAAAGCTAAGCAAGGTTATTTTTGAGTCGCCAGAAATCCCAGGAAATATAACGACAATTTGAAAGAGACTCACAAAGTAATTATTAGGTACCAGGAATCAAACTTAGATCTTTCGAATGATAAGCTAAGCATTCTAGCTAGCTATCTACTACAGCACATTATTGCTCTCATAGACATTCTTTTATAAAAACCCAAAGAACGCCACGTTTTTGTACCATTTCAATATTCTAAATTATAGACCGAGCGAAATTCAGCCACTTCGGCGAATCGCTGCAAGGTACACTACAATAGCCCAGTACCATAAAGGAGCAACGTAATATAATATTATTTTGTAGTGAACCGATTGTGTCAATCGCAAGAACTTAGCCTGTTACTGTCGCGTATTGTACAATTGTACAATTCCGAATCGAACATAGTAACAACTGCAATTTGTTAACGTTTCTACCCAATTCCAAATGCTGTTCCTCTATTCCTTGAACCGTTAGAGTTAAGAGCGAATTTGGGATACCTCAAGGTGTGATAAGTTTGGCCGAAAGTTACTCTGCGGTGTAGCATGGTAGGAAAAGGTCATTAAATTATTTAGTCGTTGTTTTCCGAGTTTTGTCAAGTTGTTTTTATCGGGAACTGTTTTGAATTAATTGAAGAAGTTTAACTTGGGCGTTATTAACATGTATAATAAGACACATAATAACGGGTTCTTACCGCGTCATGGCACTTGCAACAGTGTCGAAATATCGGGAGTCTCACATCCCTATTTTAAACGCGGTAAGAACCCGTTATTATGTGTTTTAATTATGATAAATAATAATGACCGCGTAAACTTAAAACAATGTATGCATAATAAGATCACAATTCAAAATTTTATTATGAAGCGTTGTCAAATAAAAGCAATATGGATCACGTATTCCCAATAACTAGTCGGCAACTTGTCACTATAACGTTCTTCTTCTATCGTGTGAGTTGTGAGGTGGATTACCAACCTCATCAACCCTGGTGTCAAGGTTGAGCTACCATTGAGCCGCCAAAGGCCCCTGACATGGCTCATGTAACGATTACTTACTTACATTAGTAAATAGTAACCGGGACCAACGACTTTACGTGCCTTCCGAAGCACAGATCATCTTACTTTCGGACAATCTGGTGATCAGCCAATAATGTCCTTGCCAAACTAGGGACCACAAAGTAATTTTTGTGATATGTACCAACCGGGAATCGAACCCGAGACCTCCGGATCGTGAGCCCAACGCTCAACCACCGGACCACGGAGGTCGTTATTATGTTAATTTGTCCTATTTGTCTCTTTGTCCTACTTGTCTCTCGCCACTAATATCAAAGCCAGCTTAACTTACAATAGTTTTCATATATAAGAGTATTGATATATTGTTTTCCTACCAAATGAGAATACTTATATTTATCACTTGAAAATAAAATAAATTACTCTTTAAAGCGTAACTTATGTTCCAATTATGTCTACGTAATAAACAAAACAATCGTTCACCTTCAACCAAAAAGAAACTCTTAAATATTAGCTTTGTAGATAAATATATTTTGTAAAATTTTTACCAATTAAATATTCAACAAAAGGTATAGGTATAAAAGTTTGTTTTGTTATATCAAAATAATATTTTTTCTTTTTGGTATTGACTTAAGATCTAACGATGGCGATGATGTTAAATATAACGAACTCAAGGACTACCTATTCAAAGTTTTTCATTGCATCTCAAGAGACGCAGAGTAATGCTCTAGAACAGAGATTTAAGACTGACTAAAGACATCAGTACTTGTCTCGAGTAATAAATACCACCTCATTAAATCTTTATTTGTCACTACACTGTTCGATTTTATTAGAGATTCAATTACAATTTCACATTAAAGTCAAAATGTTACGTAAGCGTCTCTATACATTCTAAGAGCGTTTTATCGATACGACACGATAAGAATACCTGGCTCCCATATTGTACGACGAAAATAATATTAATGCAATGGTAATGTTTCACCTGATAGTCTTAAAAGGTAAGATGATTCTATGTATTGGAGCTCGGTGGCGCAGCGGTAAACGCGCTCGGTCTGCGATTGTTGAAGTAAAGCAACTTTCGCAATGGCCGGTCATAGGATGGGTGACCACAAAAAAAAGTTTTCATCTTGAGCTCCTCCGTGCTTCGGAAGGCACGTTAAGCCGTTGGTCCCGGCTGCATTAGCAGTCGCTAATAACCATCAATCCGCACCGGGCCCGCGTGATGGTTTAAGGCCCGTTCTCCCTATCCATCCATAGGGAAGGCCCGTTCCCCAGCAGTGGGGACGTTAATGGGCTGATGATGATGATTCTATATATTATAAGCCGTTGGTTCTGGGCTACTAGCTCAAACACCTAGTATGCTCCATTCCCCCTTCGGTTGATGAGGGGAGGCCTGTGACAAGCAGCGGGACGTGTATAGGCTGTTTATGTTATGTGGTAATGTTTTGTCAATGTGGTTTGTCATCCGCCACCAATGCGGTTTGTCGTTACTTATCCATTAGGTTGGTAGGCCTTAGATTATTTGTGGCTCAGCCCACCCTACTAGGCATTATAGGCGTGAATTTATGTGTATTATGAAATGAAAAACATAATGAGAAGTACATAATTATTGTAAACGCGCTTATTGAGTATCATGTCTGTAGTAATCCGTGCCCGATATCGTATCGACAATTGAGAAGATGCTTTAACGAAAGTCAAAGAGGTTTAGTTGTATTTTATGTGAGACTTAACAATGATCCTCGTTAGAATGTTTAGCATCGAAATTTCTTTGGATTTGGTAATCAATGTAACGCGTATAATCATTTCAAATGTGCCTTGTTACATACCTTGTTAATACAAGGCTGGCATGTGAATGGAGCTGATAAAACCGACTAAGATTTAAGTTTTGAAGTTAAAAAAATAAATCGCAGTTTTTGATTTTTGACAGTAAGTGATGAATGAGGCTAAAAGCAGAGCATGCTCAGCTAAATGACCAAATATTATTTTCGTAGGTACGTAATCCTAATCTCTAAATTATTATGGCATAAAGCAAATACTTACCTACATTTAATTTCAATAACTGTTACGATAAGTATTTTTAAATAAACAATAAAAACAACAATTTTTGTCAAATAAATGACATGGATTGATGAATGTGGAGGAAGCAAGAGAAGTGTGTCAGGATCGAAGCAAATGGAATTCTATAGTCTCTGCTTACCCCGGTGGGAAATAGGCGTGAGTTTATGTATGTATGTATGTAAATGACATGGAAGTAAATTAAACTACATTTTTGCATAACTTATTTTTCTCTAAGACACACCTATGCAATCACTGTCACACTTAACGTCATTCTATAAAATTCCACATACGAGATGGATCCAGTAACGCACATTGTAAGACACAATACACAGTAACAATATTTTGAAAGCTCACAGTTGAGAAGTGCATTGAATAGAATGGCACAATATCTGATATTCATGGTCCAAGATCCTTATTCTTGGTAGCGGAAGTTGACATTATAGTATGGCAACATCGCGTTATCTTAGCCTTTGTTCCTTTATAAAACTTCCTTTAGTAAGGAAAAAAGTCAATGCCTCTACTACAAAAACCCTTTGTACTCACCTATACAGTTCTTACACCCGTGTATGGTGTTATATGGGATACTAAAAGATGCCGCCACGATAAAGGTAGGAACTGATTAAGCGTGAAATAATGTAATAATCGATTATTATAAAGTCCAACTGAGGTTGTAAAACTAACTTCCAATTAGGAATAAAATAGTCATTAAATTACGATTTAATATTTTTAATTACGTATTTTTAATAGTTATTGCTGATTAGGTTATTAAATACATAAAAATATATGCCTTCACAAGAAGAACTGAGGGGTTAAAATGGCCACGTCGAAGCAATTCATGTAAGAAAGCAATATTGCAATTTGACATTTGCGCATATAAAAGTAAGTGCGCAATGCAACAAATGTCAAATAGCAATATTGCTTTCTTAAATGAATTGCTTCGATGTGGCCATTTTAACCCACCTGTGCCTCTTATACAATATTTTTTGTATACGTAAACAGACAGGACGCCTGTAGTCATTATAAGGGCAGATAGAGCAAGCAGTTGCCTATCAACCTATATTACTTCATCAATTTAGAGAAAACACAATCTCCTAGTATTTTTTATGACATTCTCGAAATGATAAGCAACTGAGCACATTTAATGTTTATTTTTTGTATACTACAATTAGAGTCTTGAGCAACCCGCACTTTAGAACCATGTCTCACTAACATATTTGACATTTAGTGAGATTTCAGTTCAATTTGTCAAAAAAGTTAATGTGACATGGTACCAAAGTGTATACATATTAATGCTCGTGACTGTGCAGTCTTGAGCAATATCACCCCACTTTAGAACCATGTCTCACTAACATATTTGACATTTAGTGAGATTTTAGTTCAATTTGTAAAGAAAAAGAGTAATGTGAAATGGTACCGTAGTGCTCCTCAACAGTATAGCAGACGAGAGTATGTAGATAGTTAACTCTTTTTCCTGATCAGAACAAGCGTAATCTCTTTATCAGATCAACCACTACGCAACCTCAGTAATAGAAGCCGCAAGTCACGCAGTGCGTCCGCTATCCAAATTCGGCAAACCATAAAAGTAAGTAATCAATCCGGAATTCAACTAACCGTCCTGGCTCTGTCAAACTACCAAGCCTGAGCTCCCAATTTGACACACCTATCGCTCGTACTATCTATGACCGGCCAAAGTTAACCAAACCCAATGCCACAGGAAAACAAATCTTAGAGTGATGGGATAAACGTGTTGCTACGCAGGAATGTAAAGTTGTTATACTGTCACATATACGGGCGTTCATTCAGTAGATTCGTCCAGAGATTGTGGTCCATCCATCAAGCCGAATGTCAAAACTAATACGTACGCGGTCCCGTGAGAGTTTCCCAATCGAGCTAGTAATTATGCGTTTCAATGCAGCGAACGTCATCCGATTAAAATTGGCAGGCTATGGGGGACGGGATTGACGAATTGGAAACTCGGAGAAGACAGCGACAGCGAGAAATTAAAAGGAGATATGATCTGTGAAAGTTTGATTAACACTCATCATCATCACCAGCCCATTAACGTCCCCACTGCTGGGGCACGGGCCTTCCCTATGGATGGATAGGGAGATCGGGCCTTAAACCACCACGCGGGCCCAGTGCGGATTGGTGGTTATTAACGACTGCTAATGCAGCCGGGACCAACTGCTTAACGTGCCTTCCGAAGCACGGAGGAGCTCGAGATGAAAACTTTTTTTTTTGTGGTCACCCATCCTATGACCGGCCTCTGCGAAAGTTACTTTACTTCAACAATCGCAGATCGAGCGTGTTTACCGCTGCGCCACCGAGCTCCTCAACACTCATTTATCCCTATTTGCCCCCATCTCAAGGACACCATGGTGCGCGACCGGGGTGGCGTAAAATGTATGCAGTTGTATAGAGAAGACATAGTCGTCTATAAGTCGTAAGGATCAAATATCCAGACACAATAGTTAAACAATAGGGTTAAGGTTTTGAAAGGCATCTGGACTCAGTGACTATATCCTATCTCCTTCTATCATGTGGGTTGTGAGGTGGAGTACCAACCTCATCCACCCTGGTGTCAGGGTTACTATATCCTATAATATGCTTACAAATATATCAGTTTAAAAACTAAAACCCGACCTCGGAAAAATAACGGTCTAGAGTCAGATTTTAGTTTTTAAACTGATATTTTAATTTATATTGTTTTGGGTCCTTTTTATTAAGATAACGTGCTTCCGATACGTGTTTTATGCAAGATGTTATCAATTCAGCGAAATGATCATGTAAATAGAGCGAAACTGAAAGCTACATATGCTAAGCTATATGTTAGGACATATTTGAAATGTCAAATCAAGCCCTTTTATTTGATACCCAACACACTACCATTTGAAAAAACTGTGTTTTTTTTTTCGTCCTAAGTTTATGTCCTCTAGAGGGCGCCACGCTGAATTTAACGTGACGTCACATAGCCTATAACTGCCCTGAGCTGAGATTTGCGATTCCCAACCCCCATGCCTGATGTCTCAATATCTCAGCGCTCATCATTAGTCCGGCCAAATAGTTGACGCCATTGCAGCAAACCTACCCAGTGACGGTAAAAAATGTAGCTAAATCTCCGGTAGGTAACTTTCCATTCATTTAGAAAACTTCGACCTGTTAGTTCGACCTAATTTTTCCTTGAAGTTTCAGAACAGCTTGTTAACAACTTACGAGACACTGTTTTTTCTTAAAGGTGATATTTGTCAAACTAATTTGAGTTTGGCGAAACAGTGCGACTCTTAAGGTCTGTTAAAAGAAAAAATACGCAAACACTTGTACTTTACACGTGTGCTCTAATAGATATAGTTGTCACATGTCATGATTCATCATTTACCAAGTCCAAATACTCGTAAAATTTCTACGAATTCAAATTGTTATGGTTTTTGTTTTTATAGCACTTACTCGTGCTTAGGGAAACTCACAGAGAAAATTTTATCGAAAAAGAATTGACTTTCGCATGGATAGGAGGAGGACCTTGTGGTGTAATGGTTTACACGCTCCTCCCGGCTGTATTGGAATGGGTGCCTAATGGACACACCCTTGACAAGAGCTGCGGCGAGTCAGTTTTTTTTTCGATTTAAATTTTCTTTAATTGTTATGTACTTACTTATATTCAAACTTCAAAACCTAGCGCCTTAGGAATCATTTCATTATCATTGCATTTAAATTCTCCTACAATGGGTATGTGTGTAACTTTAAATATTACTCATTTAAAATAATGTATAGAATATATATAGTAACCACAATGATCAAATCTTTTAATCGTTTGCAACTTGGCTAAACCTTGGCTAACAAGCCAAGTTAGCCAAGATTTAGCCAAGTTGCAAACTATTCAAAAAATAATATTGTATGGAGTTGACATGTATGACTTATACATAATTATGGTAATTTCTGTCAATCTTATACATTATTATCACAGTATCTATCGTTTTTCGTAATTGTTTGCAACTTGGCTTGTACTTGCTTGGCTTGCCTGAAGTTCAATTGTTCGCACAACCCTTTTCAGAATCTTTGTATACATACATAAACTCACGCCTATTTCTCACCGGGCTAAGTAGAGACTATGGAATTCCATTGGCTTCGATCCTGACAGCCTGTCATTGTATATTTATACTTATTAAAAAACTGTAAACCAAAGTAGTCCAATGGAATGTTAAAGTCTAGGTTTTATTATTAGTTTAGTTACAATATTTATTGCGTCACAATCCATAATTACATTTAAACAAGTAAGTAGGTATACGCAGAGACAATAGAGTTCATCAAACAGTCATGTCTCAATAATATTATGATTTACTAAGCAAATATTAACCTACGATTAACTCTATGTTGATAATGGATGGATCCTGTTGTTTGGTAAAATTATTGTGGAGTCAAAACAGTGTATTCAATCGGGCCTTTCCTTATTATGTTTTATATTCTATAGAATCCAATTCTTTATCACCGTTTTTGCATCAATGAAGAATACGAATGCATAACAACACGTAATCTTTAACATCTTGAAGATACGAAGTCCAAAGATGGATTATGATGATGAACGTTATAGTGACAATCAGCCTATTGTCCATAACAATTAACCATCATCTTAGAAAGAACACAATCTCACATTCTCTTAATAAGTTGTACTTAGTTTGCACCTGCAATCTTTGATTTTTTACATATTTCCTCGCCTTATGGTTGTCTGGAAGCGATAACGCCGCCATTTGCCCTGTACTTAGACAAGTCTCTTTTACTATTTTATTCTATTTTGGTGTAATAAAGTATATTTGTATTGTAATCTCTCGGTATTGGAACCTGACAGAGGGCAGCAGTAACTGTCAGTACTATTCAGAGGCGGAGGAGAAGGAGTCCTATGGCTTTGTAATACTCGACTTGAATTGTAGAACTAAGACTACTCTGGGCGCCATCCCACTTGCATCAGACAGAGTACTGCGGGGCGGAAGGCAGGGGGAAACCACTGCCCTATTTTTCCCTAAAAAAAGTAGCAATCATGCTACACCGACAAGAGCGTGGCTCTTAAATTAGTGATGATGAATTTCTCGGTCTCAGACGATATACGTTTTGGTACAAATTCATTACTTTTTATGTAAGTACATTATAATAAATATAATTAGTGTAGGTGTTTACGTTAAATCATTTGAAGTTACATAAACTTAACATGTCAAAGATTCTTTCAACCACAAGAGGAGTTGAATTGTTTCAACATGTACTGTGATCGTAAACCTGTTATTTATATGTCCCTCAAGAACGTAATGCGGACATTAAGCGTCTCTTGTGGAAATTTAGACTTTGTTTAGGAGTCATAAAAGGAGAAATGCAAATGTAAACAAATTTTAACACAAATAAAATAAGGTTGGAAACTTTTATGGCGAGAATCCGAAATTCGAATAAGAATATAATCTGAAATAAATAAGTATACCTACTTCATCCTACTTATAAATAAATACCCACCTACTTTACGTCACGTCATTTTTATTATTATGAATGTGTTCCTCCATAGGTCGTATCGTCACCTCCGAAAGTGTAGGATAATGGTCATACGAAAAACTAATCGTATTAAAAAATATATATTTAAACATTTATGACTATTGATATTGAACAACACAATCCCAGATAATGGAAAATGGTCGCCATGGATGTAATAATAGGACCTGGAACATTTCACATACCAAGCTTCTTTTTTTGACGTGACTTGTTGTAGATTTGCCGCATATGGCATTAACTACTTGGCCCTACAAAACACATAACGAGCAGTCGTATTGAAATATAAGCTAATATGAAATTATTCAAGAAATCTCATTGGATGTTTGAATTTGTTCTATGGACACCCATATAGGGAGCTAATATGTAGATGTTATTTCCAATAAGATCCAGCTCGCACAAAATTGATTAGAATCCTAAAATATTGTGACAACTGAAGTAAGTAAGAGTGCATGTGATGACCATCGCTATCCTAATTGGAGTTGCAAAAATTGCAAATAGTAGAGATCTTTTTCTCAAAAATAACTGCAATAGAAAACCATTATAATTCCGTTGCTTTTTCAACTTCTTCTACATACCGGAGTATAAGACCCGGAGGTCATAAGCAGCATGAGATCTAGAATATTCCATTGGTCTCTAGACCACGGAGCGTATAATGATTCTGATCCCTTATTGCTTTGGTTAATTAATACCAACCTCCAACATTCTTTGACGAGGCCTAGTAATTATTTTCAAGGATAGTAATGCAAACAAGCTACTTATAAATCGTTCATACAACAGTTCCTTGTTCGAAGATATTATCTTTATTGACAATACAATCGTCCAATTAGAATGTCCACACAGGTTGAATCGTCGGGACTTGAAACAACACTAGATAATGACGGTATATGCATGTCATTAGAAATGTCATTTGATTAATATAATATTGCACTTCGATAAGTAAATATTGCTATTGGAAATTGAAATATTCTAAGCCACAGACCAAGTAGAGATGTGTAATAAGCATTCATGTTCAGATCATGAACAAAATGTAAAAATGTCTATGGTTTTGGTTACTATAAAAAAGGTATAGTCTCAAACAAAGATAACTTCCTTCTTAGCATCAAACATGGACGCATTATTAATATCTTCTTGTGTTAGATACCTAATTCATTTAAAAAAAAACGGTGCTTTATAAAATATGAATAATAACAATAAAAGTCTAAATGTGTGAGAAACAATAAACATTTCTTAATTCAAATGTTACTTTATGTGTTCTTTTAATTAAAATACCAGCTTACCAATTTAACAATTAAAACTTCATAAGCCAAGACAGAAGAAGTTAAATGATCACGTAATCATTTTTGACTGAGATTTTACAAGGTAACATGTCAATATACTTTTTGGCATTATTATTTTGGACACACATATTTACTCATACCGAAACAGCAGGAAATTTTCTGACAATTTATGTCGCTGTCACGGTCCATGCATGCATGGTTGGTGCATGGTCTTTTGTATCTACCAAACTGTTCATTCAAAGAAGAAAGTGCCTAACTAGGACATTATTTTATTATAATAAAATGTCACATTACCTATTATTATTCATGTTAATAAGTCCTAAATAATGTAGCCTACAAGATTCCTCTTTCCATTTTTCGCGGTACTGTGCGTATTCCGGCCAGTCCCTCCGGCAAGCGTCCAAGTCGTCACGCCAACTCTTTCGAGGTCTGCCACGACGCCTGTACACATCATGAGGCACCCAAAAATAAAAAAAAATAAGTGAATTAAAAATGAACAATTAAAATAATGAACGTAAAACAAACAATGTTTTTACACCAAACCTAAAACATTTTTACGCTTACGCCTGTCCAAATGAAGCGACCCAAATTATCAAACATCTCATTATAAACCATAATTAAACAAAACAAACGTGTTTCTATTTCATCTAAATTTTCCTTATTTCAAGTAGGTACCCACTCTAATTAATTGAGAGAAAAATATTTCTGTTACAGAAACTGCCCTTAATAATCATTAATTAATGTTTTAATGTAATTACAAAAAAAAGTAATTACAATTGCTCTTGAATAATGTAAAATTAAAGATCACTCGCAGGAAAGATTAAATAAAAAACGTAATAAGTATCAAAACGTCAGTATAATTTTATTACGGTTCAAGATACCTTTGTACATTTTATACAAAACAATAATTTCCATTAATACTAATAATTACAATCCAAAAATTACATTTATTTCCATGTTTATAATTATTAAATCTAATATCACGATTTACCTTAAATATACATAATAATCATAAAGGTACTCAAGCAATACATTATAGTTAATAAACGATAATATTAATATCGTATATATATAATGTTATTTTCTATATACGTACACATGACTTCGTAAATATGAATGCATATTAAATATTTCACATTATAATTAGTTAAATAAATGGAACAACTTTAAGAAACCTACAGAAATATAAAGTATGAATTTAGTGTTAATAAATAAAGCGCTCCATAATATTACTTTTATGCGATCTTTCCATAAATATGACTTAAGTTTTATTTCATAAGTTTAAGTTTTGAGTTCAAAATTTACTTAAGTATGTAATGATTACGGGAAATACTTTAAACATCCTATTCTATTTGGTGTTGCTTTACAGTGACTGCTTAATGAAATTCTCACAGCTTTTATAATCTATGTCGTTACAATTAATAATATATTTTAACATGAAAGTGTTTTCGTAATCAGACTCAACATTTCAATACAATATTTGTACAAAATATTGTTTCATTAAAAATACTCGTATTTATACTACCGTTTTAGATCTTAGATTACGTATGTGAAAATTGACAGTATGCAATAGTAAGTACAGTAGTATTTACATATATAACGAATAGCAATACTGTGACTTAGTACGAGAAACGTGCAAGCATGTGTGCATAAAAACTGTAACAAACACGAGGGTGGAATACTAAAAAGAATACTCAAACAAAGTACGTGCGTCCTCTGCTTGCAGCACTGGCCGTCATAGAACGTGGAACAGTCGGAGAGATATCTTCTACCCTAGAATATACGTGACCACTGCTAGGGGACAGCCGCAGGTCATAATTAAACCGAGGACAAGTCCTGTTGTCAATCGACATGTAGCTATTGTTCGAATTGTTCCCATCCCCGTACGTGTTGTTATCTGAGGAGGGAGAGCTTTCTGACTGAGATGATTCACCATCGGTCCTTTTGCAATACTGCAAGGAATTTGTGAAATTCTGCTTTGAGCAACTGTCGTTTGATACTGGCATTGTTGTGTACCTCAACGTCGGAGTTTGACGTAACGATTTCTTGAATACACTATTCTCCGACCCTTTTACCGTTATAATTGTATCAGTCGAATTCAATAGCGAGATAAACCGTTCCCAAAATCTGGGGTCGTTCCACGATATATTTTTGAACTTATCTAATACAAAACACAGTTCATCATTTATTTGGTTGTTGTCAACTAACTTAATAAATATTACCTTGTTCATATCGCTACGATTTAGGGATTTCAAATAACTATAGAAAATATTTTTGAAATGAATATCGCACAGATCATTACAAATAAAATGTGTTGTAAGAATAATGATGAGACGTTTAGACAATTTTGATGATTTTGAAAAGCTGTCCAGTGTCAGTATGTTAAGAGTGGGCTCATTTGGTGAAAACTTTTTTGAAGACATTTTTCTGAACTCTAGTTCGGACATTATGTTATGGTAGACGAAATTTGTATCTTTGGTATTACATATCACGTAATAATCGTACATATGATTTGGGTTGCCTTCTAACACATGATCGACGTTAGGACAAGATTGTTCTTTGAACAGAGGTACGCCGTAGTTTGTGTACAACCAGTCACTGACTTCGTATCGGAAAGCATAAAAGATAGCACCTATCAAACAAATCACTACAATAATAATAATTACACCACATATTACAGCGAAATAATTATCAGGAAGAAATATCGATTTAGAAACTATTTCGTCTTTAGATACAGTTGGGTCATTTACCGATCCCATATACTCTTTACAATGACTTAAGACTGAGGCAATAGTAATTTTAGTAGGCTTACCAGCGCTATCTGTACACAACATTTTTTCAGGATCGCCCGGATCCCTCCTAAGCCACGAATCCAATTCAGCTATACTCTTACAGTCACAAGAATACTGATTACCCTCAATAGAGACATGAGCTAGACTTTTGGAAGACGAGGCTAATAATTTCCATGGAAAGAAATTTACGAGCTTATTATCGTCTATTCTCAATACTGAGAGTGATTTCAAGGAAGAAAAGGTATTATTTGCTACGTGTGTAATAGCGTTGTGATCCAAATATAACTCATTTAAATTATTTAGATGTACAAATTCGTCCCCTTTCAACTCAACTAGTTTGTTATTTTCCAAATGCAATATTTTCAAAGAATCCACGCCCTTAAAAGTTTGATCGTTCACTTCCTTTAACTTTGTATCATTCAAGTATAACACTTGCAGTTTCTTTTTCCCTATAAACACGTGATTTCCCAAATGGCTGATGTGATTTCCATCTAAATATATTTCGGTGGCGTCCATCGGAATTCGCTCCGGAACTTCTGTGTAGCCCGCGTTCGAGCAATCTACTACGTTTGCATTCCAAGTGATGTCGTGATAGCATCTACAGTTATTCGGACAAATCATTTCACAGTCGCAGGCAACAAAGTCACAACAATGACAGAGAGCAAAACAATGACTCTCATAGGGACAGAGAAAGTCAGAAGGTGACATGTCTATAATCATTTTTTTCTCTTTAGCACGCGAGTGGACTAATGCACACATTGCTTTATCTAAATCTAATACGCGCGGGTATTGTCGGCTATGGCTCAAATAATTAATGCGTTGAATCCATTCCATTGAACAATCACAAACAAATGGGTTACCGCTTATAAAGAACTCGGGTAAGTCACTATCTTCATCTATTTGATCTAACCTAAAGGCATTCATGTCAAGTTGTACCAGTTTGTTATTATTTAATGTCACAGTTGATAGTCTTTGTAGTTTTGAAAAAGTACCAACTTGAATGTGTTGTAGATTGTTATCGTTAAAATAAAGCTTTTCAACTGATTTTGGTATAGAAGTCACAGTAAGTTGACTTATGTTATTATAACTTAAATCTAATAGTTTAATATTTACATTTGAATACATGTCATCATTAACAAAGTTCTCTATAAAGTTTTGATGTAAGTCCAACCATTCGAGACTATTAGGAAAACTTTTAAAATCGAAGGACGTGATTTTATTTGCTGACATGTTAAGCCAAACTAGAGTATCGAGTGTCGTAAATATTCCATCAAAACTGGTGATTTCGTTCCCATCCATACGTAATAGTTTAAGATTTACATTTTTGCGAAAACATCCAGGGGCGACATGTTTTATTTTGTTGGATGCTAAATTTAGTACCTGCAGTTGAGGTAGATGTTCAAAAGTATCTTCATTTAAATACGTAACTTTGTTATCCACAAGACGTAAACCGAAAAGTTCGGAGAGCCCACGAAAGTTTTCCCGGTTTAAATGTGTTATATTGTTGTTCCCGATGTCCAACGACCTCAGAGACCGCAATTTACGAATGGACGATGGAATCAGTGATAAAACGTTGTCATTTAATCCTAAATCTTCGATAGCAGTCATGTTATCGAAAGCAGTATCGTCTATGTGTTTGATTTTATTATTATCAATAAACAATTCGTGCAATATGTGTAAATCAGTGAACAAGTGAGAATGAATATGTACAAGTTTATTATTCGAAAGTGTCAATGAATGCAAATTTCGTAGCTCCTCAAACGCATGATCTTCAATGGAAGTGATTTCATTATGATCTAAATTTAACTTTTGTAAGCTATACAAATCTTGAAAAATGTACCGATCTATCCTAGATAATCTATTATATGAAAGATTTAAAATCACCATACGCAATAGACCTACAAATGTGCCCTTATTTATCCACTGACTAGTAAGATCGTTCAAAGAAAGATCTAATATTTGAAGTTGTTCCAAACCGGCAAAAAGTCCTGGTTGCAAAACATTAATGGTGTTATTACTTAAATCAATCTTGTTCAAAGATTTTGTGTCAGTAAAAAGGTCAGGAGGTATGGTATTAAGAAAGTTACTTGACAAATTCAAAACTTGTAAACTAATAAGCCCGCCAAAAGCACCGTCTTCTAAGGTAGATATTGCATTATTTTGTAATAACAGTTTTGTCAAAGAACGTAATTTCGATAAGCTGTTATCGGTTACAACAATAAGATCGTTGTGAGACATATCAAGAGTTTCTATAACTAAGTTACAACTTCTTACGCTCAGGTTTTGTTCTCGTAACGTATCCGCAAATCCAATAGTCTTCAAGTTTTGTAAATGATTCTTTGACATATTTAATGTCTTCAAACTGTACAATAAACAGAACGTTTCAGTTTTAGTGCTCCAGATGTTGTTGTCACTCAGATCGAGTTCAATTAACTCGTTCAATCCGGCGAAAGCTTGCTCGTGTATTTCCATTGTCATGGCGGACCATTCGCTGTTGTGGGTCGTCACGTGCAAACGTTTCAGGTCTTTGAAATTCTCGAACGCACGTGCCGGTATCTGACGTATCTTACACTTATCAATGACAAGATCTCTTAGCTTTGCTAGGTTCGCGTGCTTGCTTGATGTTTTTTCTGTCTGTGCAGTCAGGGTGCTTTCGAAGAACAAAATCTCGCTGCACTGTACGTGCAACGACATCACGTCGTCGAAATGCGTTCGACTGATATTCTGTAACAGGTGGTCCAAACTGCTTATGGTTCGAATTTTGCAGAAAAGTACCGCATTTTCCGACGTTTCCGTCTCGGAGCTACGGTACGCGCACTCGTGCGGCATTTCGGCTGCGAAGTTAGTTTCGATAACATGGCAGTAGAATAACACGTACACTATTACTTGATTAAAAGTTCGGCGATCGAGTCTTTTCGCGAGAGTTTGTTTTATTGGCATTTTATGTTTAAATGCGAGCTGCAGTGAGGCATCGAGATCGGCTGTGCCATTTATGAAGATGCGAGTTTCGCGTCATAAATATTCGCGCGTAGAGAGCGACATCGCGATTCACGTGGCATGACGGCCGGCTGGCGCGTATTGTCAGGCGTGTAGCGCGGACGGCGGCTGCCCACCGACTGAGCGGCGTTTGGAAGCTCCGCCCTACGGCATCCGCGACGCCCCGCGCCGCCGCGCCGCCTGCCTCGGCGTCTAAAGAAACTTCATCTCATATTATCGAGGGTGCATAAGCCGTTGAATTATTCCCGTGCGGGTGTATCGAGCATTAATTATAAACAACTCGAGATCGAGTTTGGCGAACTTCTGACTTCACAATGACCTCTTCTTTTTTATCAACCACATCTTAGTAAACTTATTTATACTTAAAAGAAAATAACTTAAAGAAATTGTTAGCAGAACTTAGATATTAGCTTTTTCTCATAAATGCAGAGATGGTAATAAGATTTTATGCCCAAAGGGGTTATAAAATCAAAATACTAGTCGGTACGTTGGTAAACTAGAAGGTTTATTATTATTAAAGTTTAAATATAAGTTCCATTTCTTTTTTTCAAGCAAACATGCATAAACATAAAACCTGTATTATATTGTTAAAGAACAAAAAGTTTTCATACATAAAACACCCTGGCAAAGTTGTTTCAATGTTAAAAATTTCACCAGCACTTTCCAAGAAAACGGTTTGTTCATTGAATATGAAGTTTGGCTTTTTTGTAAACAATACTTTTTAAAAGCTGCTAATACCATCACATCAGGAACACCTGTTGTGTTCTCGACAACTTCGCAAAACTTTTTACTCAGGCTCGTTCCCGCGAAAATGAGATAAAAGCCTTGCAAAATAGTTTTCTGGGACACCACATGTTTCTCGAGTTAACTTATTCCCTTATATTATTTTGCGGTCGACGTAAATCGCTAAACGGCTACGCTATTTCGCAGCTACCCTTAGAGATTTTTGGTTTACTGTCTGATCGAAGGACGTTGTTACATGATTTTTTGCTATTCTGTGCTTTGCTGAACCTCAAGACGGAAAAACAAATCTTATATCTAGTAATAAAGTCTTACTGTTTTACTATATTCAACACGTTTTATCGGCGCAGGGGCTCTCAGATAATCCATCTCTCCAATAAATCACGTAAAAAAAGAAAACTAGTATTCAAAATATTTTTTTGTAACTTATTTGCTTTTATAGTCTTATAAAGTGAACAACTTTTGTTACCGTTGGATTTTTGGAGCGCCCAACGGTCCAGTTTTATTGAGACATAAAACCGGAAATTTCACGTCATTATTTCAACGACCCGTACTATTTACAAAAGGTACCTTTAAATAATTCAATGCTATAAAAACACCCATAGTATAATACAACGTACATAATTATAGTGTGGTCAGAATCTTTGAAGAGCATACTAACTAGAGGTTGATTTTTAGAGATGATATTATGTTAGGTTAAAGAAGAATGATAATTTAAATTTAAGAACTATCTCGGTGAGTTAACTCACGAATTGAATGAAAAAACTTAAATAGTTTTGAACTCATAAAAACCATTATTATCATATTTTATTGAAAACTTTTACTTGTCATAAGCATAAACAGCTACGCATTTACATCAGTAATTTGTAACCGGGACCAATGGCTTAACAGGCCCAGTCGTCGTAGTCGTGCGTAGTCGTTATATGAGTCTTGTCAAGGGCCTTTGGCGGCTCAATAATAACCCTGACACCAGGGTTGACGAGGATGATAATCCACTTTATAACCCACACGATAGAAGAAAAGAAGCATAAACAGCTTATGCTTGTTTATAAAACAAAGATCCTGTTTAAAATACTCGTAAGAGATAAAAAAAGATTGTAAATAAGTAAGATTGAATCACAACGATCTAACAGAAAGCTCGGTGAGGTGTGTTTACTTAGTTCATCTTGCTTGGATGTACCTCTGACTACTTCAATTGGGATATAGCAGTAAGCTTATGTAATTTTATTATGTGAAATCATTATGAATTAAAATGAACCTGAACGTAAAAAGATCATGATTCATCTTCAAAGTTCCAGTGGGTCAAATCTCATTCCACTAATCTCAGCTCTTAAAGATGAAGGAAGAGTTTATGCAATAATTGGCTGTATAACCAGTGTGTAATTGAGCTATGTGGATGTGGGTATGCGCAAACAAGTACGAAGCAATTTGTAGCTCGTGATAGCATATGATCGAGAGACCACCCACCTTAAGTTTTGTAAAGACGCCTCTAGATGCTCATACAATGTTTGATACCTGAGTAGGTACAAATATTTTGTGAACGAAAATACTTCTAAGTAACTAGAATAAACCAATAGTGCATTTTAGATGAATTGCTTCGATGTGGTCTTTTTAACCCCCAAATTTCATAATTTAGTTGAATGTGCTAACATTTTTGCCATTCAATGTAAAAATAAACATATAAAGAAAAGTACCGTAGGTAAAGATGTATGTATAATTTGTTACAAATATACATTTTTGCACCGAAATAAAAGGAAACATTTACAAAAGACTCTTCTTAGGTATATGGCAAATAGCGGCCGTATCGCTTTAAGCGATTTCTTCCAGACGGCCATAAGGCGAGGAAATATGTAAAAATTAAAATATTGTGGGTGCAAACTATAAGTACAACTTACCAATAAATACATGACATTTACTCGACAGCGATAAATAAAAATGTATTTTCAAAAACTTCTCTGGACCTAAAAAAAAAGACGAAAGAAAAGAAGGAAAGAAGTCACATTTTGAAGAACACTTTTATTGCAGACTAGTCATCCAGATTTTCATATGACTTCACCTTTACGCCTTTCACCAAGAGTAACATTCAAATGGGTTTCCGTGGAGACTTACATTTCCATTTTATGTTGTCGACCTATACGTGTTCTTGTATATTTTATACGGACTTAAAATCCTTTCTTAACATTGATACACAAATAACGTCTATCTCTATGTTATTTCTTATTTTTATTCTCAAAAGAAAATTTGTTCAGGTTATTAAGATTGACGGTTTTAGTGTATCCTCTTGAATAAAGGTATCATTTGTACAAATATTTCTGTAAGTACATAATATTTGCTCTGTGTCATTGTAAGAATATGTTTTATGTCTACAAATGTAATTGTTCTGAAATAAATGTATTAAAATACTTCTCATGTTAAAAACACTACAATGAAACAAACTTATCTTTATATATCAGGTAGTTATAATATAAACTACGAAAGTTTGATTCCCAGCACAAATTAATTTTAGGTACAATTTCATCCATGTTCTCTAAATAAATCTGAACTCTACAATCTCATCAAACTAACTCAAACTCTAAAGGCACTCAAGATACCTCTAAAGAAAATAAATTCATAATTTCAATATCTAAAATCAAAATGCTGCCTACAACTCGTAATTGGTATCAAGAGCAAGAGGCCTCGCATCGTTGACCACCAACTGGCTTATTTTGGGAATCCTCAGTAGATTTTCCCATGCATTGGTTTAAGGTAATTATGGTCGACGTTAGAACACTGTAAAGAGACGTTATCGAGTGGGCCCGTCCCGCCCCTACCAATAATCACCTTGTTAACGGCTAGTGATGTACTAGTCAGTCGATTTTATCGATTCAATGATACATATCTAATTTCGTCGTGGATTCCATTCATAATGTATGTTTGAATGAAGTGTTATCATACTGATGAATCTAAAAGCTATTATTGGAATTGAGAATGGAAAACAAAAAATGTGCTGTTACAGTTTTCAAACAGCATTTGATTAGATCTTCTATTAGATTGAGTATAATATATACAAATATACTTTATTGCACCAAAACAAGGAAACAATTACTATAAAAGTGACCTATTAATTGGCGGTCTTATTGCTTAAAGCGATTTCTTCCAGGCAACTATATTATAATTATATTTTGATTGTGTTAAAATAGATAATTATGGTAGTCCAAACAATGTTAGCTACTGATTTGTACGTTTAGGTATCTGATTGATGAACTCTTTCAGATAGACTTTATATTATTTTTTTTCCATATTATCCGACTTCTCTGTAAGTAAGTATATTTATTTCGTTGTATAGTCTTCTATACAACGATTTTAATATATTTAACTTACTTAAATCTAAAGATATAATAATGTGCAACACTAACTAGGGAAGTAACGTAATGGAGGCATAATCCACCATGTTTGTTGCTTACCCAGCTAAGCCGCCATAAGGTCTCTGAGATGGCTTAACAATTAATGACATGCGTTCGAAGCCAAAATGGCGAGTCAGCTCATCGAAACAAGGAAGACTTCGTTAATATTTCCACTAGACGGTCCCCCAACTAATGAAAAAACGCATATTTTTTAGAACAAGACCTAGATCTGGTCACCACTTATTGCTGTCTAAGCTAGTGTTTTGGCAAAAGTGCAAAAATTGCAAGTGTTCTTCAATAAAAAAAATAACAGTTATCAAACCAGTAGAACATAATTACTTAGATATTTTCATACGTAACAATTTACTTGGAACGCCTAAGTCGTTAGCGTAACCTATATTCCAGTTAGAACCGGTTACTTTGACAAGTAAATCGTCTATTTCTATAAATGTAGCCGTAAATTACCATTTCCAACAATTTTCACATTACCATTAGCACAGATAACATTGCGACGTTTCAGTTCCTTACTCCATTATTCACAACACTACGTATACGAGGTAATCTAAACGGTATGCATATTAAATTTGATTCGCGTGTTAATAGTATTTTTGAGGCCGGAAAGTGAGGCGGGGCTAAGTATGGCCTACTATTAAATGGCGTCAATGTAAACTTTTAAGAATTATAATGCTCCATTTTTTCTGTAAAACTATTCTGAAGAATAATTAATTCATTTTTTAAAAGTAAGGAAATATCTGACTGACAGTCGATAGATGAAATCTAGCGTTTGAATAAAATCCGGACATATTTTAAAATAAAACTCAGATGAAACTGCGACTGTCAAGTAGAAGTCTAGACATGTTTTCAACTGCTAAAACTTTGCGCCCATCACAAAGTTCCCAAAACGTGCTAACTTGTGAATCTACTTTTTAGGTAAAAGGAATCACTGAAGTAACGAAAACAATATTTTCAAAAATAGAAACTTCCCCTCCATTCGTTTGTTTACTCTGTCCCTCGAGGATGAAAAATTGAATCATGCGTCAGAAACGTAGCTGAAATGACAACGTGCCGTGTGAGGATTTGCCCTGTACCAATTTCCATTTGCCGTCCTATTGCTCTTTTCCTCAAACTTAATGAAGATAAATACATTAGGAGGGTATTTCAGCGCCCGCAAATATAAAGTTGTTGCTTATAAAATAAACATTGTGTAAATTAGTGTCGGAGGCATTCAGTACAATTAACATATAGAAGAGGCGCGACAAGTCATTAGTCATGTTCAAGCGATAATCTTCGAATAACACCGTTTGTCATTCGCGGCTCTAGTGCTGTCTGTAGGGTGTTGAACTATTCTAAGAAAACTAGAGACAAAGTCCCCCATCTCTTAGAAATGACGTCATTGCACTGTTCTAAAAAAATTACTTACAACCATTGTTTTAAGAAGCGATTACAAACTGTAATGATAACAAATTAAAAATACAGCCTGTAAACCATACCTAAGTACATAAAATCTTACATGTAATGTCTACTACATCAAACAAATCGGAATAAAACAGATCTTAATTATATACTTTTGATGTCAAGTCATGACATGAATTTCACGAACAGTAACAATGCCATAAACTTACTATTACCAACATTGATAGAGTCAAAATTGAAGCATTATAATGCGAAGTCAATACCTATGAAACAACAGAGTTATTTATGGAAACCAGATATTACAATATTGACATGCAGATACAATACCTGAGTTTAAGCTTTACTAATGATAATGTCAGAGTAATTATGTGCAGTGGCTTATCGGCAATGTATTGACAATGCGGATTTAAGCGCTTATCTGTATTGTTCGCAAATTAACAGGTTGGTAATATTGTAAAACCTGGATTTTACCAGCAGATTTTCATAATAAGAACTGCAATAGTAATTAATATTTATTTATTTAACTAGATGAAGGAATCAAATCACTCAAAATCCAAAAACTACTAACTACCTACTTTTCTATGTACTCGGGCAGAGACAAAGTTGAAATTTTCTTAAAAGTTATTGTTAATGTTTTCTCTATCACCAGTTATGGTGCTGTTTGAACGTAGGTGTTTATGAAGCTATTTTAATACGTTTTAACACTTTATTTAAGATGTGAATTGGATGACATAACCATCAACCGTTCATTACGAGCTTCAACAATTCTTATCATATCGTTTAGTTTTATTTTTATAATCACCAATAAAACACGACTGTAGATTCAAAAACCCGTAATAAAAACGAGGGTTATTCTTTACGTCGTAAACACAATCAGATTTCCATATTATTATTATGTGACGATATAAAAGCGTAAACATTGTCCAATGTCGTTCACCCCTTTATGATAGTTCATAACTATAATTTGAGAATAATTTAGATTTCGAACATCTCTGAATACTTTATTTTTTACAACACAGATTCCGCTCAGATAGCTAGATCAATTTTATTTTTTATTGCAGTTTTTTAAGTCCGCAATTATGTGTATGCCCATACTTATAAGCAGTAAATGTTACCGCCTACGTGATGTTAAGAAACTGTTGCTAAATTCGGAAGTCTGTGTATTTTTATGGTAAGCAAGCCTACTTAAGTTGACGATTCTAGATGCCATTGTTTGATACAGAAGCAAAAAAAATATTCTTACTGCGTTTGTCTTGGAATAGCATTAATGTCATTCAGTTTGTTTGATCTTTTAGATAAAATACCTATAAGACAGAATCAATATTTGTAAATCTACATTAACTGAGATCAAAATTTCATACTAATACCTACTCCCACTTCTTCTTTTCGAGACAATGTCAGACTTAAATGGTCCGTTCTCAGTATTTAGCTACGAAAATGACACTGCTGTGCACTTAAAATATATTCTACTGTTGATTATAGACAAATTCAAACTGTTTGTGCCATTATCGGAAATCGACAGCATCAAAAGCTACCCTACATATTACCACAGGTTAGATAATAAGTAGTTCTATATTTCATTAAATTTAACAGTTAAAGCGAAAATCACTAAACCATCAATCAATTTCGATGTAATAACAACTATCAGCAAAAAATTTCTTTTTTTTTATGGGACTTATTGCAGAGTAGCCGCATATGGCATTAAATACTTGGCCGGAATACAAAACTGCGGGGTCCTCAAGAATATACTACAGTGTTGAGAAATTTCACCACCTGAATGCCTATTCATAGGGCGTTTCTGGATAAACTTCGACTAGACCAGTCTACTATAAGTAGACACAGCATCACAATTAAATCGTTACCGACGCCAGAGTCTTAAATTAACGACATTAAAACAAGCTTCTCTCATTCAAGATAAGACCTCTGCAAGGGGAGAACAAATTGAACGGGTTCATGCTATAGTGAAGCGAGTGTATTGAGAATGCACGTTATCTTAAGCTTTGGAGTTACTTCTATGCATCAAATAAATACTAAGGTTAGTCAAGGCTTCATTACTTAGCAAACATGGTACCTTTGACTTCAATTACGAATCATTTAAATAAATTCAGAACAATTGGCATGTGCGTCTCACAAAATTATTATATTTTTTTATTTTACACTATTATGCTATAAATTCACGCTAGTCACCTCAAGAGCGACTGAAAAGATCGCTTTTGATATTGGCTTGCTGGTAAATAGTAGAATAACGTAATTTTGCGAGTTAGCTTAAGATAACTATCACACCTGCGGTATAAACCCATCCACATTGTTGGTGTATGATATTCTTAAGGTCCTCTTACAAAATTGCCCCCTAACTCGAGTCACGTTCCGGCTATTAGTCCGAGGTACTTATATTAAAGTTTCATCGCGAAACGATCAATGAACCACTTCACCGTTTTGCGAGGAAAATATTTTATGGGTACCGTAAGTGGTCCGTGACTTCTGATTGGTTCAGGCAGGTGGCTTAAGGGAATGACCTCGGAAGAGTATAGACTGTTTATAAGATGCAGAGCTACTATGTTGTATGTGACAAGGAGATAGAATCGCACACTTAAGATAGTGAAAGCCAGTTTGACTTTTTACTCAAAAGTTGCAAAAAATTGTAGTGATGATGATAAATTTTAATATTTATCAAACTGTTTATATAAAAATCCTTAACAATTAGACAAATTCAGAAAGTCATTAGCACTAGCCAAAAAGGAACAGATACGAATATTTAGCTACCCTGACAGATACGAATATTTAGCTATCCCGTTCGTTTCATGACTCGCTTCAAAGAGTATGCCAAGTGGTAATCAGAGTGGTCAGTCAAACGTGGAACATTAAGCACCTCTCGGTGAGGTCAGTGCCTCAGGTCAATATTGAGGTTCCGACTTGATGATTGGCAACGAAACAGGGCCGAATTTACTTGCTATTAGAGGGGGCTGTAGGTAACATTGTATCTTAGATAAAGGAGTTGCTTGTACCAAAACGTACCTACATAGCTGGTTATTGACGTAAAGATAAAAAAAACGCTTAATAAATAAACTAAGACTCCACTATGCAGACGCTTCCAGTGAATTATGCTGTTAAGACTAAAACCTTCATATATTTACGAAGAAGTGCAATGAACTCTTTCGTTCTTTAAGATATATGCAATCTTGTCGTAACTCAAAATTAACGAGGATGTCCACACCTTCAGTTATCTTTTTGGTACAGTCACAGATTAATTAAATTAGAATAAGTTTTCTAGGACCCTTTAGCCAACATTCCTGGTAGGTATTTTGTGAGGGTCACGACCTAACCACGCGCCAGGTTTCCGAGCACCAGTGATTGGTGAGTGATTTCCTCTCTGATACGTTCGAGATAAGAGAGTCGTTATTGAAAGCCTTTCTCCCAGTTAGAAGCAACTTATCTCTCAGATAATTTATTTGTAACCCGTAATCTGGTTTATCGATCGCTCTTATCTGCTCAAAACTGGACCTGGATTGAGTGGATCTGCATATCAGCCTCGATTTTACGTAATGTCATTAACATTTAAAGTGTAGGCGTTGTTGACGACTACTTTATTTTTGTCAACATGATTTAGATTTTTGCAGTAAGTTTTTATTATTGTCATCATCATCATCATCATCATCCAAGCCGTGTCCGGCGACGGCGACTCCTAAATGTCTATCGAAGGTCGTTGTTATGATAGGCTCTTATGTGGCTAGCAAAACCGAACTTCGATTTGAAGATTCGGCCACATGGCGCAAAACCGAACTTCGATTTGAAGGTTCGCACAGATAAACTATAAACAGCACACACAGTGCAGTTTTCTCTAATACAGTTGGTTCGACCATTAAATACGGCGATACGGCTCACCAGTTCACCACCCATCACGTTGGTCTAACACAAAGCTCGGTGAGGCGCGGGTATTTAGTTCATCTTGCAATGGAGTTACCTCTGGCTACTCCAATTAGGAGACCTATAGTCGTGAGGTTATGTTATGTTACTAAAACGTTAAACATTTTGTTAAAGTTAAATAACGAATCGTTTAAATAATTTCCAAATCATTGCCCAGGACATCCAATAATCAATTAAAAGGTACAATATCAAACACGAATTCCACACGCACGTAATAACCGAACTTAAATACCAACTGGTAATCATAGGTACCATTAACCCTCCGCTATTCAAATATCGCTAACTATAGTTAAACATCGACATCCCTTCAAAGGTCCTTTATCTTGCTCAAGTTCATACAAATCTCTCGCTAATAAAGCATATTCACCCCAATTACGACGTATATCGCAGGGCCTGCGTTCCGCTAACAACTAAGTTCCGTATCGCAGATTCGCCTTGGGCTTTTAGGCGCAAATAGGACTCGGACTCATTGGGTGTGCTGATGGAAAGAGGTATTTATTACAATCAGAGTAAACCACATTACTTACGTCCATAAGGATGATTAGTCTTTTAGGCGTAAATATTTAATTGTTAATAATATTAAAATTTAATGATTAATAATTGTGTATGTATGTTAATAGAAAAGAGGCATTTATTACAAAAAGGATAAGCTACACTACTTAAGTCAAAGAATACTTAGTAGCCCTACTTAGACAAAGAGTTGGATGATGATTTGAAAATTTTAAGTGATTTGCTATAGAAACTATGACATTATCACCAAATTGGGAAAAAATATGTTAGTAACAGCGATAGAGTAGGCAAACAGCGAACGAGTTACACAAGGTAGAATAAAGAACGTCTCTAAAAATAAGATTATTAGATATTAGTCAAATATAAAGAGAAATCTGTAAAATAAACAACATTGTTAATAAACAAAAGTCTGTTGAGTCAAATCCTTTTCATTACATAATGTGTATATTTATTGTGGTTTTTCAAACCGGCAGATAGCCATAGCGGTGGACTTAACGAAACGTAATCGGGTTGTACATTGTCTAACCCCCCTCAAAAGACACAGTATTACGAATTCATATATAATGTATTTTGCTTATAAAAAGTAGACGATAAAAGGGTAGAATTTTTGTTAATGCAAATGGAGTTTGGTAAATGTTGAGATGAAAGTACGGTTAAAAGTTTTGATTATCTCTTATAATCACCTGTTAGACATCTGTAAGATTAAACTGTGTAATTTTAATTTTATATTACTAAAGGATATAAAAAAGGACGACTGATATTATATAAAAAGTGGTAAAGCGCCATCGTGCACCACCGACACGGCATAAAAATGTCATAGTTTTAATTTTGTTTCTTTTTTTAGTTTTTAAAATGTATTTATTAGAAGTAGATTAAGGTATTTATTTTGCAACCCTAGTCGCTGGAAATCAAATGAATCCAGCAAGTGAGGATGTCAATTATGATGATGCAAATAATGAAACGTCCTCAGCTGTTTTTAGCCAGTAACTATTTTACAAGTAATTTCAAGTCGAAGACCCAAGTGGCGCCCGGTTGTGGAATTCAACTAGTTCGTAAATAACATAGGCGTAGCGTAATCGATGTCATTCCAGACAACGACTTTGCGTGTATGTGCAATTTGCAACGAAAGGATGAAAAAAAAAATATGGGTGACAATGGTGACGCTCGTAGCGTAGGGGATATACCTCGCGTTCATTTCACGCCGTACCTACTTCTGAATAGCAGATAAGTTTATGGGAACACAGCCTAATACACATTCATAAAGGGAGCAATGTTCGGGTTAATTTTTGCTCGCAGCGTTTATGGATATTGGTACTAAATCAGCGTGGGGATAAGAGGACTATTTGGGACAAAGTTTTATTTATTGTTTATGTTAGGACGGAATCTGAGATTATTGGGATAGGTGCTGTTTTACGTATTCATAAAGGTATGTAGTTTACAACCAAATTATGTGTGCCTATGCCAACATGTTTCATAAACATTTATAATGCGTATCATAAATACAAGTATTGTGTATCATAAAATGGACTTAATAAATAAAAAGGTGAGATCTTGGCAATACGAGCATATACATACAATTGTTTAAAGGTACAGTCAGTAACGAACCAGACTACTTTTGAAACGGTACTAAAAATAGGACCTTTTCTCGACTTTCCTTCATTGACTTACCAAAAGTCTTCTTTCACATTTACTTATGCATTTATGTGATTGGTGGGTGTTTTTGTCGTTCTGTCAGCAGCAGTCTGGTTTGCTATGCAGATTTATGCGGTCTCAAGCTTATCACACGGTCGGTTTGTTCAGTTTGGACACGCTCCATATCTTCGCGGTTGTCGATTGCATGGTGTATGCTCTTGATGTACCTACAATGATATTACCATGTACGCTGCTTGAATGGCTTTGATTTTGTATTATAGTAATGTGAGTTCAATCGAATTTTGTAGCGGGAACTTGTTTTGGTTTGTTTACTTGTTTTGGTTTGTTTGGTAGTTAGTGTACAGTTTATTCTATTGTAATGCAACTTGATAGAAGGACTGCAAAAGTAGAACTACTATATTTTATAACGAATAAGGCATAATATACTTTCAACATTATTGTTGAGATGACATCTGAACAAAATAATTTTACAAATCTGTACATACGAGTACAAAGCTTAGTTGTAACAAACCACCTCCACTATTAGTTTAACTGAAAATGAAAAAGGACTGCAAAATCGTCATTATCAATTCAAGAATCGCCTGAAACAAAGGGTGGGTGGTACACAATTAAATTGTCTCCCAAGGGATCTCACTCTTCGCAACTACTTTGTTAATTTATCTAAACCAATTACAGAAGTGCGCCGCAATACAGCTGGGAAATGGCAATTATATTATTTTGTGCTCAACTCAAATGTAAAAGCTATAAACAGTGTTTATGATTGTATCAGCGTTAATATTATCATTTTTACTTTAAAGTTTAAACTTAATCATTAAAACTTGTAAACCGTGTAAAATTTTGCAAAAAGTAGAGTTGGCTTTAAGTGTAAGCTTTTGTTATTAGTATTATACTTTTTATAAAAATTAAAACACAGGTTTATGAAAAATAACTGATTTTACTTAAAGGATTTTTATAGTTGTAACTGTAACAGTGCAATGAGACTTAAAACCAAATTTACTCAAACTTAGGATACTTTTTCTCTCGTGTGGGTTGTGAGATCAGCGACCGACGTCATCAACTTATCATAGATAAACATCTTACAATAACCACTCAATATAGTAATTAAGACATGTTTTGGAAGAGATGTGATTATGAATAATTTTATTGGTAGAGACCGAGCGGTAGTAAAAAAAAAATGATCAAAACATAATGTCATAAAGAGAAATCATTGAACAGCAAATCATTACAAACTATCTCAATTAAAACGAAGATGAAAGGAAGCGTTGTCGATATAAATATCACAACAGGCGACAGTATTTGTAAGACAAGATAAAAGTAAGGAAACAAAGGCAGCTATTATTCGAGCGTCAGTGTGGACACAACCAAAACTAATTTGTGAATTCGTCCGAGAGTCTGAAATCCGTCGGAAAGCGCAAACGGGGCGACGTTTGGGAATTTTCTAATTACGTTTTCAAAGACACCTCGTTTGCTGAACATGTGACATTTGGGTGAAAAAGGTCACGTATAGAAAATTGGAAATTCGTCGGGGGTTCGTCGGTCTCGAAATGGACGCGTCGGTTGCCAGAATTTGCCTTCTGATTTTCCTATTAACGAATCTCATTTGGAGAATTGTCGAAAACTGTCGGAATTCCACTCTCATGTCCAAATGGGCTCCGCTTAAAAGTTAGCCTATATTTTTAGTTTTTCATTTTCACACTGCAACTGCTGTTTGTTATTTGTAGTTTAGACTACATAATTTGTTTCTACACGCATTTTTTATCTTTTAACTCCTCTCACTACTTTCATATTGAAAAGAGATGTTTCTTCAAATCCCCAAGACAATCTTAGTCGATATATTATTCACATGACGCACAAATTTAATTATAAAGTTTTGAACTAAGTTTGCTACTTAGAATTTCTTTGACTATGTCCCCAATTTTAGAGTTCACCATCTGCGGGCCCTATTGCAAAATAATTACCTCAAAGTAAATTATGCACCCTTTAAACTGCATCAAATTTGGGCAAATAAAGTCGCGTTAAAATATATATTAGAGGGATAGAGGCACATGGCGAATGTTTTAAAATACATTTTCTTATGAGTTGCATCACACTTATATGAAAGAAATGAGAGAGGACGAGAATGATATTGAACATTGCCTCGGACAACCCCTTAGTTAAGTTTAGTACTGAATGAAAATGTTAGCAGCCTAACTTTATTTTTCATATTGCTATGTTTATATATATATATATATTTACTTATTCTAAAGCAGACGAAATACAATCCAGTTATGTTGAATTACCTAATTAATAACGATATGAAGAATGTTCATGCATGTATTGTAAATAATATGAACTGTTAAAATAAGTAAGTACTAAATGACTATACATACATACAGTCATACCTATCTCCCGGTGGTAGGCAAAAATCACGGATTTCCACTTACTAAGATCCTGACACACCGCACACACTAATGACAAGTCACTGTAACACAGTGAATTACGATAAAGGACTTTAAAATAATACCAACACGAAATTTAACAACAAAATTATTCTCAATAGCTTCAACAAGATTATAGCGACATGAAAATAAACATTCACGATCGTCAACAATACTCATAACCGGCGACCAAATTGCGTCATTCGTTCAGAAACCTCCGAACAAAAACACTCAGAATGGCACGCGTCACTATTGTCGTGCCACAATTATTCTGCCCGCGGAAACGGTAGGGAAGAGATGAAAAAAGAGAATATTTATTCACTGAACGCAATCATGGAGAATAAAACGATTACCAGTTTCTATGACAGTGAAATTGCTCTATTGCTGACAATAGATTTAGCCACTGTGGTGGTCGCGCTTTTAAACTCGCTTGTATAATTTCAGGTCAAAGAGAGGAGACCGATCCATTGTGGTGATCGTTGACTTATAGGATAATGATTTTCTTAAAATGATTTTAGTATTTATAGAACTTACATAACTAAAATGAAATACAGACGGATAACCCTTTAACATCCTGACTATTACCTACCTCGTAACTTTTATACGCAGAAATAAAATGAAAAGTTTACTTGATACGGGTCTTTGTATCTCCGTTTTCTAACACATGAGAGCTAAATTCTATCAGACCAATTACTTTCCTTTTAGGCAAATTAACAAGCAGGCTGTAGAAATTCAATCCCGCCAAATCTGTATGTAAATGTATTGTAATTACGGGGCCGATATTCGAATTACAATTTCTATGTTGATTAGCCTTGTAACTGCAAAATTTATGTTCGCTTCTTCAATGTGTGTTTCTCTTGTATAATTTTGTTTATACGTTTTATGCGCTGAAGGGTTATTGGTTGTGTAGAAAATACAACGTTCCCTATCCTGACATACATTGCTGTATGTTAGTATGATAATGTTATCCGTTCGCAGTAGTTAATATTTAGAAAGTGTATTTTCCTATTCATAATATTTGTTACATTTCTGGGAACTTATACTTCGCAACATTTTATCTGTAATTTTTATCTTCTCTATCTACTTTTATATTTTACTTGCCAAAATATTTATGCTTTTTTTTGCTTTTGAGTTTTATTTTCATCAATTTGCATAAATCAGAAACCATTTGAATAATTTAATTTTGGTCGATTATTAGATATCCTAATTTACAACATTTTTCAGTATTTTAATTTGTTTTTAAATCCTATTGAACGATCCCGACGACCCGATTACTCTAGCCATAGAGGCAGCTAATCAGCTCGCGACACCAAACACTTCAGGACCCCGATACCGACCCCGCCGGCGTGGTCGACGATTTCCCTCATTCAGCGCTTATCGCTATCGACCCACTAGGGTCGATTAATTCTTTCAAATATTTTTCCTCTCAGACGACGCCCTGAGCCGAGGTTTGCGCCCAACTGGGCACCCTCAGGCCTGTTGTCTTAAACGTTGTATCGGGTGAGAGCCTTCAGCGCTCCCCATTTGTCCGGCCAAGTAGTTAATGCCATCTGCGGCAAATCTACAATAAGTCACGTCAAAAAAAAAAAAAAGAATGCTGACAAAATGAGTCAAATTAAAAACTGTATTTATAGCGTCAGAAATTCTAGGCAACACTGAATTGTACAACTGTCACACTGTCACACTTAAAATAAATTACTGTCCTCGCGCAATTTCACACCCCTTCGTCCCACTAATTGAACCAAAATACACTTAAATTTTCTTTGTGTCTAGTGTAATTTTAGCTCAGATGGGGTGGTCTGCTGACCCCATAGCAATTTAAGGGGTTGAAGATTGTTCGGATTGAAGTTCCTTAATTAACATGGTGGCAAAGAAAATTCTTGAAGTCTTAGGTTATAATAGTGCTTTTCTGTAGAATTTGATGTGTCTTTTTATTTCATTTTGAATCATCTTTTTAGCGTCAACCCCTTTTTTGCAGGGTTCACCTAATCCGAAGATTCGCGATTTTTTGTCCAGTTTTATAGAAGCGACTGCCTGTTCGACCTTTCAATTCGAAGGCAAAACCAACCCAAGGTTTTTTTTTATTAGGTCATATACTTTCCGAAAATGTATTTCTGCGGTTAGTATCTAGGTTTCCTCAAGATATTTTTCTTCACTGCTAAGCACGTGATTATAATAATCATTTAAGATCCAAACAGCTAGGCTACCACGGCTCACTTAAATTCGTCGTATCTGCTTGTGATATAAGCAATAAAAATTACCTTTATTAGCCAAATACAACGCATAAGTAAGTGTTATAACTTTATTTTCACTTTACTGTTCAATATTTTACGAGTATCAATATAATGATTTTAAACTGACTTTTTTAATCGTTTGTTTTTTGATATGACATATTTTAGTTTTACATCAGACGACATTAACTACTTGCCTGGTTAAAAATGTTGAATCAAACCACTGATTTTAATCTGCCAGCGAACATCCGAACGGTCAAGAACTTGTATCACAGGCATTGCATCGTCTACAACGCACAATGTTTTGTGTATCTTTGTAACCAAATTCCGACCGTAAGTTTCCAACCTAATCGTCAGGAACGTGATGACGAATGAACACGGATTATGAATTCTGATTCACTGCAAAACCCGTCGCTGTATGCATGGGAACGATGATACTGCTTACCATATGTACTCACGGCGACCTCAATGCATACATTCCTATTGTCGACAATTATGCAGAACGTTATTTCTTCGGGACGCGTCTGATGCTTAGTTTGAATGACGGAAATACTACAATCGTTGAATAAACGCTGTATCTATATGAAACTTTACTTTTGTAGGATATATACTTGAAAGTAAAATAAAACTTGTGTCTAATAATAGCTTGTCTGCCTGAGGGCACTGAATCATTCGATACATATTACCTGACAATAATACGTAGGTCCAAGTAATTTACAGCGTGCAATCCTCATGTGGTGAACACATCTGACGCACTTGCGCAACTAGTAAATACAGGCGATTATGTTAAATGCATGTGGACATTGTTTCTTTATGTATTTAATTTGAACGCCAATGGGTGAACGCTTAATGGCGGCAACATGTCGCAGCGGTTTGGCGAATGTATGCTCACATGCTATGGCGTACATAGCGCATGCTATAGTTTCAGCACGCACCAGTTATAGCACGTTTTAACCACTAGTGTCATGGATTATATTATATTTACTAGATGCCGCATTGTTGTCATAACTCTTTCAAACTTAATCTTTTCGGGAATATTGCTTTAAAAGAGAGCAGTGTTTAGTTGTGGTGTTAGCGCTTACTATATGCCGATGATGTGCTTTGAACTTAAAGTAGCATTGGTACTCACTCAACGTTTATGTGACTTTTCCAACGCTAGTTTATGTACTTGCTTGAAATGTGCAAGCTATGAAAGTATATTGTAATTAAATTGATATAGTATAGTTGCTACACTGTTACTACTCAAATCATTATCATAATAGTCATCGTCATTATCAAAACCAATTACTCCACGCTAAACCTACTGCACTGTTGATTCGTTCAGATTTATTCCTAGCGATTATACTTAAATGACAAAGTAATGTTTATTATATACAATGATTTTATTACGCCCTGTTGTTCAACTGCAACCCTAATCGGTTACAAATAAATAGAGTGGACCTAGGAATTTGTACTGCGAAGGACTATAAATTTTACAGTATATTATTAAACTCTTCCAGTTTTACGATGCACAATAAATTTATGCTAGAACCAGGCCGCTACGAAGTGGACAATGGACAACTTATTATGCTAAGAATTTCCAATATGCGGGAAATGATTTGCATACGAGCATGGAAAAGAATTTTAATAAACTTTTTCAAATGAAATATGGCTCGGAAGAGGAATGTCTTGAACATGTTCGGAAAGTATGATCTTTATCAGAATGATCTTTACGATTTCATCTCATTATTCGACGCAGAGCGCGTCCTAGTGAAATAGGGACTTATTGCCAGAGCCATACCAATAACAGCAACCTTTCTAGCCGGCTATACTCGAACAACTAACCAGGTTACAAACATCCCATTAATTAGCAAAATTTTCTACAAAAAATACTTATCTTCACATTTTTACTTTACCCCTTAAATCATACAGCACTAAACTATTAAACATTATTGTCCACGGTAAACCAAAAAGTACGCCGGTTTAACTGCAAATATTAATTTAATTAAAACCCAGTTGTGGTAGAAATAAATTAAACGGTCTTTTGTATGCACTTTTTGTGCTTCGACTTCGGCGATACACAAACGAAAAAACATTTTGATTAACTGTTTTTCCTTGTCAAAGATCCAATCAATTTAATTGGTTACCGAATTTTACTCTTTTAAAAAAGGCTATTTGGAATGAACGGATGATACAAATATAAAAACATTATTGCATATTGACAGAACCAGGACAATTAGTATCACAGCAACCTTAGGATAAAAGAAATTAATACGTTCGTACGTACCTACACTAAAATACAGGACGGTGCAATAAAGTCGCATGATGTTGTTTATTAATTTACCTTACGTGTAATGTTCATCAACACAGCGACCTTAACCATCATAGACGGTGATTAGGTTACCACTTATCACGCTGGTCTAACAGATAGTTTAGTGAGGAGTGGATTTTTAGTTCATCATGTGACGAATGTACCGGGAATAAAAACGTGAGCGTGAATAAAGACGATGGTGTAGAACAAGCAGAATATTTTCTTAACATAAGATGGTTTAATTTAATATTCTTAATGGTTCCAAGTGAGAAGTCCTTAAGGCGATAGCTTCTCAATTACGAGATAACCAATGCATACCTTCTAAAGACGATGGAAACTGCGACATAATACAGTACTCCGTAAAACTGAAGAACTCTCACAACTTCATATTATTCTTGCCTCATACAGAGCAATACACGCTCCCATTTCGCACACCTAACAGTTTTATTCAGTTTAATTTCGCGTGAGCACAACCAAATGACGCAAGCAACAACCATTCCACGTATCGTCATAAAGGCCATTTTTATTGCTTACAGTTAACATAAAGTTTATCTGGCTTCATCCCCTAGCGTCTCAAATGCAATCCAAACGCAGAGAAGCAGGAATTATCCCAGCATTTAGTTTCAACGATGCACTCAAGGATATCTCCACAGAGTACCTTCTGCAAAGTTAATGTTAACTTTATTTTACGTTTGCGTCTCAAAAGTCGTGACCTAGAAATAAAATCTTGGCAGGGATTTAAAAATGATGTAAAACTAGTACTTTATACTTGTGTGTTAATGTAACATTTTAAAGCAGAATCATGTCTTACATTGACTATATTGCCAACTGGTTGACATTGTAAGTAATCAAGAAAAGATACGATAAAAGTATAATAGTTATAAAGGGCCCGATGATCGAGACGTGTGGAGAAAGCGTGTACTCGATGGTTACAGACTGACAAGTAGGAGAATGAAACGACAACAAGCCGACAACATTCTCCTGCAGAGAGTGCGGTGGAATTTGTCGCTCTACAATTGGCTTGCACAGCCATGAAAAAATATGTATCACTCTGAGACAATGATCGTTAAGATCACGCCTATTTTCCATTGGGGTTAACAGAGACCACGGAATTCCACTTCCTATGATCCTGACACACCACTTTCGCTTCTTTCCCGCTCATGAAAGTCTTTCGCATGCTCTGTTTAGGGTCGGTACTCTTGACCTAGCCTTTCGTTACAAAATCCAGGATTTGATCACGGTAAAGCGCGTACAGGCTTCCCTTAAACTTCAAAAAAGAGAGTTGTGGCGGTAATATAAATATGTATGAAAAATACCTATTCTATACTGATAGAATAGGTATTTTTCATACATATTCCTGAAGACGTAATCAACTGTGATTACGTCTTCAGGAGTAGTAGCTATTTGTCAGACTTTTCATACAAAACGAAAGCTTTGGTCAATTTGATATCCTTATGGTGATGATGGTTACAACTCTACAAGTTTTATCACAGCGGTGTTATTGTAAGCATTTGAAATTACTTAAGCTCTCAATAACGCAACGTGAGTTTTTTGGCGTTTAACTCCTGCTATAAGTAGAGTAGGCGAAGCTGTAAAACATACCATGCAAATTGGACAGTTCTTTCACCACAACCGTATCTTTTTTCTATGATGATAGCAAGTTAAAATTAGGAATCTCCACAACTAAGAAAAATACTACTGTGACTGTTGTGTTAGGTACTGTAGATACGATATACTGAATTTTAAAATTCCCAATCAACGATATAAAGCCTTGTGATTCACAGCAACAGGCCTCCAGAAATCGTCTTGTCTTAAAATTATTTCCTTCAAGCAGATACTTTATATGCGGAACCCGTAGCTTTGACCATCTACTCGTTTCACTTATTTCGATATTGGACCCCACTAATTTTGTTTACTTATTCATTAAAATGGAGAGCGATGGAGGGCGCGCGAAATGTTTTCTCTATTAGATTTTTATGGAAAACTGAATTCGTAAGCGCACTTTGAAAGTCAACTGGTTTTTTTCCTCTTAGAAGTTACTTGCGTACTTTTTTTTTTCAAAATAATTTTACTGGATTCGCAGTAATGTGCAGACGTAAAAGAGTGATTCATAAATGTATAAAAATTAATCTTCCGCTGAAAAATGTTTGAAATCGAAATGGATGGACAGTTATTTTTTATCTTTATTAGAATAGATTATAGAATTAAGCATATCGAGGGTTGAAAGGCAAATGGGTTTAAGCGACATTTTGGGCGAAATTGACTTATATATATATTCGGAATCAGCGATTTTTTCCGCGTCGACTGATCTTGGTTTCAGATCAATCGAAGCTACTTTTTGGCGCTTCAACCAATTAGCACTTTGGGTACATTTTTAAAAACCCGTGTTTTAACCGACAAAAAAATGCACAAAATTCTGGGCGGGTGGCATATCAGTCGTATTCCGGGATATGAGTCGGTCACATAAGCTGTTATGTCTTTTCATTTTCATGATTCGAAGTCTGTTAAAGCGTTTTCCCTGACAGTGTTTTGTTATAGATAAGTCGGTTAAATCATTTGTCCTTAGACGAAACGAAAATAGATTTGGCGCTTAAATCTTTTTGCTTTAATCCAGATTTTATAAATATTGTCGCTTCAACCGTTTTGCCTTCGACAGTTTAAAAGTAAAATTGGCACTTGAACTGTTTTGCCTTTACCGAAAATATTCATAGAATTTGACTTCAGCTATTTATGCTACATTTTTTTTAATTTTTTGTCGTATAAAACAACTATCATTTTCTTTTGAAAGGACTTAAAACGTTTTTCCAAAACAAAAAAGAAATAACGCTAACATTTCAGTCATCGCAATTTTGTATGAAACCTTGTGCCCGCATCACTTCAACATATCAAAATAAGTATGGGCAGGTCCTGGTTGGGCGGTTCACACAGCTAAAAAATACGATTGGGAAGACCGGGAGTGTGCGTGTCATCATGTCACCCAAGCCGTATCCGTTGATGGTGACTTCTATTTGTGTCTATCCCAAGTCGTTATTGTGGTGGACTTTGACGTGGCTAGCGGAACCGAACTTCGAATTGAAGATCTGGTCACATGGCAAACAATCAAGCTGGCCAGCCGAGTTTACCGTGTAATTGTAGGAAGGTTTCCGTTGAGTTTTCCGTATTTGGCGTCTTGGACTAAGATTTTCGAGGACTATATCACGCGCTATTCCAGGTTCAGACACACACATCCCAACTATCAGTTGGCATGTTGAAAGCCACATGGTTGCGCTTGAGTACGTCTTTGTACCGCAGGTATTGTCCACCTTGTTTACAGTTCTAGACACCTCGAAATAGAAAACCTTTCTGCCATCCATTCGCATGACGTGACCGCACCATTGTAGGTGATGTTTTATGTTGAGAGCTTCTATTCCGAATATGCCAGAACGACGTAATACTTCTGTTATTGGAAAACCATCTTGCCGCTTTATGCGAAGGATGGACCTTAGACATTTAAAGTGTTACGTATCAAGTACGCCGCTGAGACTTTGTACACTAATATTTTAAGTTTTCCAAAGGCTGCCACCGCACCTGTTATACGGGCTGGCAACTCAGATGACTTTGGAGTCATTTCATATTTGAGAACCCAAATATTTTGATTTTGAAACTTCCTCCAGCTCAGCGCCCTTTAAAGCAACATTGGAAGAAGCTACATCCCCGGACCATCCTCTGGATGGTTATTTTAAAAGGGTTTTGCACAAAACTATAAATATTCTGGTGTGTGACTTAATTGAATCGGCCATTCCTCGGCAAGTTTGGTTAACTGACGCATAGATGTGAGACGTGAGAGATCAAAAATGATCTTATTCATTTTAGCCTTAATTTCAATTAAGCTATAAATAACAATTCCACAGAGTATCCCACTTATGCGTGATACAGAAGCGATATATAAAGAAAATAGACTAGGAACCATGGCTCCATGTGTTATGACATAGCCTTGTTTCGCGCCGTAGGTAACGACGAATAGCTCTGAAAAGTTACTTCTAAATCAAACTGTCGTCATCATGTCGTCATGATATTGTCGTATCAGGATAAGTCATAACTTTTCAGGACAATCTGTTTCCTTTAGAGCAATCCACAAGCCGCGTGAAGCCTCACGCAGCACATAACAAAGGCCGATGTTGTTTAAGCCTTTTGGCCTGAATCTGTTTAATAACAAAACCGTACCCCCATATCTCTGTCCGGACAAAATCATCATTGGGTTTCCGGAAGTACCTTTTCTGCATCATGGGATAGAATAACGTTAAGGCTAAAATTTAATATCGATCGCCATCGACTCGCAAAGAGGAAGAAGGCTAAAATCATTCCAGCAGCTGACTCCCATATCTTCAGGATGAGTTTGTATAACCAGTTATTAATGTGTAGGCATATTATACAGTTCAGATGGTATTTTTGATGTGTTGGTATTCGTCATCCTTCTTAGCGCGGTAAGAAGTTCTTCAAAGGTCGGGGGTGCCGCTAGATCTTAAGCGAAACCCCCGACCTTGTTGTAACAAACTCGACCGATATATTGTAACAAACTTCACTGGTATTACTATTGGGATTTAAGACATCGTTAAAATGTGTCCAAAGCGCTGCTAATAAGTCTTTCTGATCAGTGAGGCGTTGGGTTTCCTTGTTGTAGATTGAAACTCTCTTCAAAGTTTGTGGCCGAAAACAGTCTTGAAGCTGTCGAAAATCTACCGGAACTGGATTGATAGGAATCAGCATAGAGCTGAATTCCACAAGCTTATTCCACCTGGCATTTGTTTTTGAGACATATGGTGACAGAAAAGCCCGCCTGTAGTTCCCCACGAGCTGATTTTCACGTTAGAACCATCGCACCAATCTTAGTTTTGCGGTCTGGTTTACCAACCAATAACTTCGGTAGAGCAGAGCACAGCTATAAAAATGCTCGGCAAAGGAACACCATCTATTTATTATTATTATCATCTATATTATCTCATCGACAGATGTGTCTGCTGCGATGTCCGACGTATCTCGGCTTTAAAAGCATGATCGAGTTCTGTTATTCTTTGTCAACTTCGACGGTATCTTATGGCCAGCTCGAAGTGGAGGTCTTAGGCGCAAATGTAACAGAAATTTTGATCAAACAAGTCGCTGATCTATCCACCCCTGGCCGCCTCTTAATATGAGAGCAATCAGTACTTCACTGCAGTCTGTCCTAGTACCGCGTACCATCTAGTAGGAGCCAGTGCTTGGAACTTGCATCCAAGCACGTGGTCTTAAATTTTTCAGTAAATCGGAAACAAATTGTGATAGTGAGATTAAACTCAGCACAGAGTATAAGCACATTAAGACTTTTTCAAAGCTATTTGTTTCTTTTATTGCCCGCATTCAGTTGGTGACAGTCATCTGTCATCCGCCATCATACGCGGTTTACCATATACTTAAAAAGTCGAATTAAGCATGTGTAACAATCTTTATGGTTATATTCTAGATCCTGTTTCTTAATGAAATCGATTTACTCATTATATCCGCCGTGATTTTTCCTAATATTGTAAGGTACAAATGCCTTGCCCGACTAAAATCTCTCCCAGGAAAAATGGCTTAAGGACCGACTTTATTTCCGATCTTACTAATATTTGGATTTCATACAATTGAAATTAGTAGCAGATGGTCACTTAAGATATTTTCCTTCCCTGTCATATAACCTTTTATGAAGGTTAAGCTGATTTGCCTCTAGTCTTCTTTTTTTAAGAAGTCGTTTAACTCATTTAGCTTTAGTCAAACTAATAAGTGAGAGGTCTCTTAAAGCATTTTGCTTTTAGCCAATATTTGGCTCTAGTGGATATCAACCGTTTTTCCTTCAACTGTAATTTAGTTCAATTGAGGCATTTTGTATTAAGCGACTTCTAAAATCTATAACTGATGTGTTTTTCGAACCAAATAAATACAGAATTGTGCAACGTTTAATTTAAAATAATTCTTAGCATTTTGAACACTTTTGATTCAGTAGTTTTTTTTATATGATTTTTTTTCGAAAAAATAAAACTTTAAATGGCTCTCCTGTAAAGTTCACAAAATGTCGCTTAAACCCATTTGCCTTTCAACCCTCGATATATATCTCCCAAGGGGCATGTATTGACATGGGAGATATAAACGAGTAGTATAACGAGTAGTCACTACTCGTCAGCTATATGTATAGAATTATAATTATCTTAAAAAGTATACCACTCCACCAGATGATTTTTGAAGTAACTTATTTTTTTAAATAAAATACTTATGTTTGACATTGATCAAAGAATAATTTACTGTACATATACCGTGAAAATACCTGCCTAGGTATAAATGGTTCGAAATAACTCTTACACTCTCTTGTAAATATGAATGAACGTAGATTTTCGAGTACCATTAATCTTCACTCAACTTCCTCTTATACTAGAAAATGCACAAAGCAGTACATTCAAAAATCCAGACGGATATACCAAATAAAATACCAAAGATAAAGAATATTTGCCATGGATGTGGCATACGATATTCTGAAACATTACGCCAGATTTACGCTCAAAATGCAATGGTCTAGCGTGCTTTGACGGACTGCCGATTCGCATCCTGAATTATTCATCTCTAAACTAAACTTTACCAGCTCGATCGAATATTGCTTTGTTTTATAGTTTACAATTTTCCTCCCTCTTTAAGTTGAAGTTTGAGTGGAGTTCTGATTTACATAGCGCATTCAGTTCCTGAACTTCGAATTGGAAAACATTGATGTAAAAAGTTGAAAATTATTGGTAGAACCTGATCATATCGTAACTGTTTGATGATTGTATGTTTATACTTAAAATATTATAATTTGTATTGGTGTCATAATTTCTTTTATTAAATTCCGCTCTAATAGTAATGAATAAAGAAAGGGCATTGTATTGTATGTAGTAATAAATAATCACCACAACTCCTGATATGATCCTTAGACGGATATGATGGAACGAACAGCTATGGTGATTAACCTATCACCATATACTAAAGAATAGTACTATCTGCCGCTTAGATAGCTAGTATGAAAACTAAATCACACAAATTGAAAAACCCGAGTTGCAATTCATTGACTACATAAAGTTCACTAATAGAATAATGAATGTTCCAAGTGCTGGAACCAATAAGTCAGGTTGGACACGTGGCTGTGAACATCAGTTACCCGTTTGCCGACGCACAAATCGCTTCGTTTGCGAAGACAAATGGGCGACAACGTGGGGGAAGAAAAAACATTGCAGGAATGCTGATTCAGCAAATTAACATTCCACAAAGTGATTAAATATGTCAAGGATCTGTTTGTTTGTTTTTAAAATTGTTAAGTGCATGGACAAATTAATTAAATAATTCGTTTTTAAACAATCAAGGACCTGTTGGAAGGTGATGTAACTATTGATTGACGAAGGATAGATCCAACATTCCTGGAAAGTGTGAGTTTTTTTAATGTAAGTGTAATAGATAATTATAAACCCTGTATCTGAATAATTTTTCGTGCCTAAGTGCTGCAAGGTATGATAATGATGACTGTATTGCTAGACATGATGAACAATGCTGCGTGGCTTCTTATAACATTAACATTGTTGAGCATTAGTTCGTATTCTATATCTAAAACAATAGATGCCTAATTCATGAAACATTATTTCCCTCCGGGATGTCGAAAAACTTTTGCTGATGTGTGTTTTTTAACGAAATGAGTAACACGAAATAGAGCAAGACGAAATAACATACTTAAGAGGAACACACAACTGTATTGAGATTTCGCCTTTAAATAATGTTTTTTTTTTTTTATTATACTTAGTTAACTGTTTATAACTTTTATAATAAAAAACTACATTGTGGCCATTTCACCCGAGACCAACTTTACTCAAATGCTGTTTACTGAAAGTTGAGTAAAACTTCGATTAAAACTGCTTTGCTTTCCAGCTTTATAAAACTTCGCAATGCTCGGTCCTCCAGAGATTTCCCAGTCCACAACAGTCTGCATACTGGCATATACACAGATTCCATTTTCAAAAATTACTTGAAAAAGAGTTGAAAATCCAATATCGGGTGCAGGCGTGAGTCAAACGCCCCATATTTTTTCTTGATGTCCTATTTCCGAATTCAATCTTCCCTACTCGGCTGCAAGGTTAATTCTCCGTTGCACTTTCTATAAAAGCTTTAGGCGGTATGATGAAAAGTGGGTTTGGTGGTATTCCTGTCTCGAATCTTTTTGGCGCGTCGCCGCGTTGTCACCGAAGTTTTGCCTCTATCATTAGTGTTTTTATCTAAAACAATAGAATTTTACGAGGCACTAACAAATAAATGTTATGCCCATTGTTTGGTTAGCGCTCGGCGCCCGCCGCGTTTTGAAGAATTCACCTTGCTATATTTAACACCGACGGTGGCATCGCAGGCGCTTCGTTAGAGCTCCGTTTAGAATCTAAATTGCGGTTTTAAGAGTAATTAAGATAAATTATCTTTGATAAGAGTTGGAAGCTTCGCGGCGAGCTCATCAGGCTATTGAAAACCAACTTATGACGGCCAATAAGAACTTGTATCTATAGAGAAATGTAATTCTCTCGATGGGTAATTGCTTCGATATCTTTATAAATCTACTTAATTATTTTTGTAGTGAGTTTTATTATTAGTTTTAATGTCAATAAATGGTATCATCTTTAAAGATTTTTCTTTCGTCATTAACCACACATAGAATAAAACATGGAACATTACGACTTACTTTTTTTTTATCATTCAAAGGCACCACAAACTTACATGTTACATCACTGCTGTAATCGAAAGGGGTTGTAAAAGTTGATCACTTTTCTGTCAATATAGAAATTGACCAACAATAAATATATAATGGACTAGACAAAGCCACATGTGATCAAAGACCTTCTGCAGCCACAGTCCTGAGATAGATCTGATGAACGTTATGATGACAAGTCAGTCTATTGCCCATAAAAATAATTATAATTAATAAAATACCATAAAAAATCCGAATGATACGCAAATATTTTGCATCCATAAACCTAAGAATACGCCTTACAGTCTCAATAAGCGGTTTGGCTCTCTAAACGAATCGTAAATTCGGCAGTTGTTTGTTTTCCACGCAAAACGCTCGCACGTTGGGAGGAAAAATTTTGGCGACGTTAGATTTGTATGAATAAGATTCTGGAAATGTTAGGTTTTCAGAAAGTTTTGTGACTGAAATCGCTCATATTGTAACATCACCCGAGATAAGAACAAGTAACTAGCGATTACAAATGCCACGGACAACTCAACTTCTATGCAAAATAGGTACACTGCATTTCTGGAGTACGTAGCTGAGTATACGATACACTACACTTTTAAGTGCAAAAATAACTTCGGATTTGAATTTGACTAAAGACTACTTATACTTAAGCTTATACGAATATATCACTTTCAAAGCCAACTTATTAAGCAGTAAATATACGTACATATACACAATATTCAAAACAATTTACATTCACATCCTCACTTTTCCACCCCGTACTGTTAACTGTCGGATGTAGTTCGTAAATCTTAACTTTTGTCGGCTATCTTCGTATAGAATTGTTTTAGTGTTCGCAACATGTATTGATAAAAATCCTTAGCTATTGGTGGTAGTGATTTGTAAAATGCGCCTCCCAGATTTATGCGTCTGGGCTCGGAATTGTTTGGGCAAAAGGATTGTTAGATTGGCTGGAGGACGTTGTTTTGGGTATCTCAACCTACCTTTTATATATGGAAATGTTTTCTAATGCTTATTAGAAATCCATAATAAGAATGTAAGAAAGAATGTTAGATGTAAATCATCTTCTGGTAGCATTACCAGATTCTTACAATAGATTTCGATTTCGATTCTTACGATGGATTTGTTGAACCGTATGGTTACAGGTTACCAACTTAGCCCGATAAAAAGTTCATCATACGTAATCTTCTAGGCGACTTCTATGACACACGTTTTATGTATTTCTTTAGTCGCAATCCTCCAGAGAAGTAAGTTCTATAAAAAATATTTGGTTTTAAAATTTTAATATAATACCGACTCAAACATTATCTTGAACCATAAATTGTTCTCATCCTACTACGAACCTTCATAAGTAACAAAAAGCGCTTTAAACTCAATTTAAATATAGCATCATCTAGGTCTCATAAACCCACAATAGATTTTAATAAACGACCAAACAAAGCCCGCATCGAAGCTTTATTGACAGCTGATATCTATTTAAATACGCATTAAACCCTCTCAGTGAATACTAAATCTTTGTTAACACTTACTGTTTTATTTTTTCCGTCCTTACAATATTTATTATGCGTACAATTCACGGTTTTACATCGGTTGTTGTTTTGGAATACGAGTCGTAAGCTACTTTATAATAATTTATATTTGAAGACGTTTTCAATTTCAGTTGCTTCATTTCTGTGGTATATTATTGGTACTATGTGAATAAAGTAGAATGAAGTATGCCGTAAAGGTTGTCTGTTTATATCGTGACTGTTATTTTCTAAAAATACGTTTTCTTGAAATAAATGATAAGCCTGGTGATGTCAACATTTCCCGTTCTTTCAGCGCTCACGTTACGGTTTTATATAGTAGCATAGATTCAAAACTATAACTATAACACATTATAGTAAAGGAGAACCTAATTATGTAAGCGTCAAATTACAAAAGTGATCGTGGAATCACTTTAGTGCATACTTCATCGATATGAGCTTTGCCAGATCTAGTACATGAGAGAATCCTATGGTCAGTGGAAACAATGAAGGCAGTTGCTTTATTAGGCTAATAGGCGCGATCGGGTCGTGCTCGTTTCATCTAAAGACAATAGCTCCTGAAACTGTTGGCAATTTACCAAGTATGGGTGTCGGATACAAACTTCACACTTTATAGTTACCTATACGAACTAATCTATGCGTCTAGGGGCTTGCATATTGAACTGTTTTGCTCTATTCAGAGCCTGAATCTGATAGTAACGGTTTAGATAAGTAAAGAAGCCTACCTATCTTTGCAAGTGCATTGGGTATGTACTATTATGGAGGTTACTTACGTATTTGTTTTATTTTAGAATACTTAGTATTTTACTTACTATTAGGTTAACTACTACGTTAGTTTCACGCAGGGCCAATTCATAATCATCATTAACCACTATAATCGGTTTATATCAGAATATTGCTGAACTAAGACTGATCTTAATGAAATATTATTTATAATCTACAGTATTGTAGATAAAAAGATATTGAGTTGTAACTTAAAAAAACATTGTACATTTTTCATTCTTACCAAAGTTAACCGGTATCATTCTGAATTATCTCTAAAGCGTCACCGCATTTGAAATTAACTTAAAAAATACGACTAAATCCCAAAGTATAGTGGCTATCCATTTCCACTCTGGAGGCAATCCGTTGATCTGGTGATCCTTTGCCCTTTGCCCGCACCCTCTCACGTCATACATTCCGAGTGAAACCGATCTCAAACGAATCCGTCACGGTAGCAATGACTCTGTTGTTTCATCTAGATTTTTAGAGATGTGTGTTTGTTACCGATTCGATTATATCGACAAACTTATTACGTACCAGCATCGTTCAAAAATCTTGCACCCGTCACCTTTAAGAACTAATTTTAGAACAATCTGAAAATGATAACGTGTTGCAGTTCCATTTACAAAATTATCATTTTGTATCACTTAGATATTATTAGGTTTATTTATAAACGTCAACGTAAATTGTTCACACAAAAACATGATTGTTCTGTTAAACATAGCAGTTAACATTATGTGTAGTATCAACCTACCTTTCTTCGTATATCTTTGTATGTATTTTTTCACATTAATTAAAAACAACATTTAAAAATATACCTAAGTAGAGTGTAAATACAATTATACATCCTATTGAACAAAATCATCATAACATCGACACTGCCAAAAACATCACTAAAGATATTCGTGAGCCTTTACCAACAATTGTTGCCTTTAATTTGATTAGAACCGTCTCCTCCAATCAGGACGAGTGACGTGATCAGGGTCGACGGTCAACGTTTAAAATTTATTATTTACGAGCTTTAAATTCAACCACTTGAGAATTGAATTAAATTATAACTAGAATATATGTCCTAAGATAATGTTAAGAAGCACTAGCATCTGTTATACTTACTGATTGTATCATAGAAAAAGAAGGGGGCCTTTGCGCAGCAATGGAACATCAATTAGGCTTCAGAAAAAAAATACATTAAAAACTGAAAACAAATAAAATTACTCAAAACTTAAACAAATCTAATTATCAGTACTGTTACATTAAATTTCTCGAAAAGAAAAATAGTCTCCATCAAGTAAAGCAGTAAGGTAGGTAAGTTACTTAACCAAAACTATCAAACTTCAAGCAAACATCAAAAAGAACAATCTCATCCACGTACAAACTCAACAACACGTATATTTCAAACAGTGCCGTGATATATAGCATTCGTATTAATATATTTATGGCGTCTGTCAGACAGGTAATGGGATGAAAACACCACAGAACGCTGTTCAGACCCATAATTTCACGGGAGAAAAACACAAATAAAAGTAATAAGATCGAGGGTTCCCTCAAAGACGGTCGTGCATAAAATAAGAGGCTACAACAATATGAACGAGATGCATTTGTCGATTCGATACAGGGAAGTATCTAATAAATTAGATTTAAGCTAAGAAAAATTGGGAATTTGAGCCTGAAGATTATTTTGAGCTGTCACGTTCCTGATTTGTCTTTATTATCGTGAATTACTTATCATTGCAAGTGTTTTTTAGGTCTGTTAGGCTACGAAATTAATGTAGTATGTAAAGCTTTAATTTTCCAATGGTATACATATTGTATTTTTTCGCTCGATAGCGTATATGTGCTACATATTTAATACCGTTCATAAATTCATTGGATGGTTTGAAAAAATAAGGAAAAAAAAATATGCAGAAAAATCAAACGACGTTAACGATGTCACAAAATTGCTTAAAACCCTGTAAAATGGTAAACATATTGATATTCTAAACCAAACATATACGTTCCTCATTACTTATCTTCAAACGCATCGATACGCAACATTTATTACGATTCAAATTACAAAGATACGGGCATCATCCCTCAAACTGCTTTTGATCCTTATTTGGTGACAGTTAGGGAGCTTGTAGAAGTTAATATTCGTTTAGTAGCTGTACACGTAATGTGGTTCGCGAATGTCTAGAGCCGTTCTATCACGTCAAAACAAGGAGCAGGGGCACAATGTATTGCAGTTGGCAATCTTAATGCCCTTTCCACAATATCTTTAGTGTGACGCCCCTCGATATGAATAATGTGTCGCGCAATCGCGCCCTTTATCTACACATCCACGGAAAGTACGATTTCAAGGAAACCTGGGGGTAAAAAATATTTATGGGTTTAGGTGCAATTTTCAAACTTTAGGCTTTTGCAAGTAAATCTACTGGTATCGGCAAAATTGTGGGAAAATTGTGTGTTCATTATACACATAGGAGAAGTTAAATTCATATATCATACATAATAGTATTACCATTAAATTCATTGGACTGCAGTTTTAATCAAAAAGTTTTACAGGGTGTTAGTGACATCGTAACTAATACTCAGGGGAATGATTCAGACCATGATTCTGAGTTAATATCAGGTGGAATTTTTCGTCGCAAAATTCATGATTTTTTTTTTAGTTTTTTAAATTATTTTCAATTCTATACTTTTGCGATGGAAAATTACACTTGATATTAACTCAAAAATAATCAGCTGAATCATTCCCCTCAGTATTCGTTACGATGTCACTTACACCCCGCACAAATACATACGGTAGCCATATAAGTAGGTATGGGTGTTAGTGACACAGTAACGAATACTGAGGGGGATGGTTCAGACCATGATTCTGAGTTAATATCAAGTGGAATTTTCAGTCTGAATATTCATGAAAATTTTTGTGTTTTTTAAAATTATTTTCAGTTCCATACTTTTGCGACGGAAAATTCCACTTGATATCATCTCAGAATCATGGCCACAATCACCCCTCAAAGTTTTCGTTACAATGTCACTAACACCCTGTATATATAATGAAATAAAATGTATGAAAAAGATATAGACATTAATTTAGGCTGTCATTATTAAGCTTTCTTTTCAGTTGACTTTGGAAAAATCAAGCATACATAAGATAGGTTAACATAAACGGTATAGGTACTACTTGAGTATAGAGTATAGATAGAAGAATATTTTATAGACATTGATCCAGTTGACTGAAAGAACACAGACATCATGAATTTGGTGATTTGAACGATTGATCAAACTTCTCAGAAAGGTAATATTTTACGACAATCACCAAATGCAGCCTACATCCGGTAGTAATTGGAAATCCTGTAAAACATTTTTATACATTTAAATTATTTGTTGCCATTGAAGGGTGTTTGTACAATCAAAGAGCAAAAGTTCAGTCACTGAGCCCAGCGAATTACTTGTAAACAGTGGTGAAATTATAAATCATTAGTTGTCATAATTATAAAATTTATGTTTTTGTAGGTGTTTTTGGTCTATTACAGAAACGACATGTAACCAGGAGGTCTTAAGTGCAACCAGTTAATATATTACTTCGCAAGAAACTGATTGAACTTTGGCAGCTTATTGTACATCCCCAATCCTACCATTAGTTGATTGTCCTGTAAGAATTGCTTTACGGCTATGACAGCAGTATTTTTTTATTATACAACTAAATGCGAAAATGGTCGAGGAAGTTCATAAAGCTGACCATATAGTTCCTTTTAACACCCAGTATAATAAAGTCTATTGTGTTTACTGATTGCTGTAAGTATAATTATAACAATAATTATGTTCTAGAACAAAAAGAAAAACAATTATGAAAAGTTTTTATTTTATCACGGATTGCTTTGAATGATTACTGTATTACGAAAAATACTTAATAAAAGGTACTTACTTTTATTTATTTATTTCATGTCAGTTACTTATTCTAGATTTTCCTCGAACGACATTCACTACTTCGCTAAAGACTTATAATTACAAAAAAAAACTAAAAAATAAATAAAAAAAAGAATTAAAATGTTTTTTTTTGTAATAAAATTATTATATTTATGTACTAATAAGTAAATATGATGACGTAATTTAAAATAACCTTATTTATGATAAACTAGCGGCCGCCTGCGACTTCGTCCGCGTGGATTTCGATTTCTATAGTAAGAATTTTCGATATTTTTAAATTTTTAAAGCCTATGTGTTATTCTGATGTATAAGCTACATTATTTTTAAGTTTTATAAAAATCTATTCAGTAGGTTTTGCGTGAAAGAGTAACAAACATCCAAACATCCATACTCACAAACTTTCATATTTATAATATTAGTAATATAGAAGATTCAAACACTTTAAAAACATTGCAATTTCAAGCCCTTGTTTAAAAATTCTACGAGTTCCCAAGAGTGCATTGATTCGATAATATTTCAAATTTTATATCTCAAGACACGATACTCATATTAGGGTATATTTAAATAAAAATACTCTCCCTGAGGCTAGAAAAAAAAATGTAAGTACAAATACTTGTATTATGTTTGGGGGTGATTCTTTGGGGCAGGAAAAGGCAATGTTTTGGCTCGGCACGCGCATAAAAAAATGCATGGGCCAATATTTTAATATTAACTGTATTATGGGGTGCAGCGATGCATCGAGCTTATTGTAAAGAATGGAGAGGTTAATATGGCTGTGCTTGTAATTAAGACAAGTAGGTTGCCTAGTTTTTAGGAATCTAAATTGGTATACTTGCTAATAAAATACAAATAGTGACTCGCTTTAAAGGTGCTAAAAAATACTTCTATTTACCAAGCTCATACTAATTTACCGTTGTAGTAAAACAGTACAGGATGTTAGTGACATTGTAACGGAAATTTTAAGGGATGATTTGGAGTTGATATAATTATTAAAGGAACGGAAAATATTAAAAAAATAAATACTAACATTTTCATGAATTTTCCGACAGGAATTCCACTCTCAGAATCTTGGTCTGACTCATCGGTATTTGTTACGGTGTCACTAACACCTATACGTACTTGTACGTATCATTCCCCTCAATATTCGTTACGACGTCACTAACACCCTGTATAGTTAAAAATTGTAAAACGTGTCATTTATCTGCGTACGCATCAGCCGTTCCAAAAATGATAAAAGCTATATAAGAATCCTATTAACAAAGTAAAACCAGATATAAAGGCATATCCACACTACGCAACAACGTCTCCCATTTTTTACGATATAAAAAACACGTCCATACACAGGCGGCACACTGAGCGCAACATCGGTTTGCACTCCGATATTAGACTAATATTCGGCCTACCCCTGCTTTATTAAAAAAAAACCAAGGGCCATTTGTATGTATTTATAGTGCCCACATAAAGGTCCCTGTCAACGAACCTCCCAAAAGATTAATTTTGTTAAAACACTTCCTCTATATAAAAAAAAAAATAGGGACCGGCCCTTGATTTCGAAAATTCCAATACACAAATTGCTCTCTTTCAGATGCATAGAAAGCGCACGTGCCTTTAAAATTGTGATTGGAAGAGCGTTATAGGTATGTATAAGTAAATCGGCACTAAATTACGAGATGGGCATTTAAAAGTACGTTTCCCTACAACCAATCAGATAATTAAACCTGTTTCTATTCCGAACAAGTACGGAATACTTTGAATAAACATCAATCGCTTTAAAAAATATATTCAATTTGCTTTATTAAAGGTACAGTCGCTACCTGTACAGATTGTAATGTGTGGCGTCGAATATATAGGTTGGTAATTTATAATGTATAACTTTATCAAAATGAAGTATTACGAGTAGAAGTTTACCTACCTACGAGAAATCAATAAGCAATATATGGATACCTAATACATTTTAGTATGTTTGGCATAAGCACATGGACTAATATCTGAAATTACTTTAGGGCAACAATATTACATACTTTTGGGACTTACATTTACAAGTCGTCAGAAAACGATATTGCGGCCACTTTAATATTTGTTGTCTTATGACAAATGAGATACTCGATAAGTACTTTTAATAATAGATTTGACACTTCGTATAGAAAAACTTTCAATATTTCTTCTTATCTCAGTGTTTGCTACTCCCAATGGCAAAACTTAGTACAATTATAGCATGTGAACATCAATCACAACACACCATAAACTTCACGAATTGCAATAACAGATAAAATGTACAAAAATGTCTACCCCGAGTAAAACATAAAATGTCTCACAGCAGTTTATTGCAAGCACAGTTTGTGGTGTCGAGATATGACTATCTGATGCCTATAAATAATAGATGTTTATGCTATTTTATGCGCATTCACGATAGTATTGTTTGCTTTGAAACGTTTATTAGTCACATAAATGAATTTGTATATAAGTCAGAGATTTAGTCAACGGAAAACTAGTCTGAATAGATTTCATTAGAGTATTTACCTACCTACTAAGTGTTACTTATTGAATATGGCACGTCATAATCAACATAATAATGATGTTGGTAACAAACGAATAGGTTATTTACTTACATGTAGTAAAAGTATACGAGTAAGATAGACAGAGACTAGTAATTTAATTATTTTCTTCGCGTAATTAATGCTTGAGTTGAAGAAAAGAGAACCATATTGAAGACTATAGAGAACCGGAGAGGAAATATGATTGGCCACCTGATACGACACGATTCATTTATAACAAACATTATAGAAGGAAAAATTGAAGGGAAGAGAGGAAGGGGTAGACCTAGGATAACATTTATGAAACAAATAAAGGAGAAGGTGCAGGTCGTGTCGTATCGGGAGGTGAAGGTTTTGGCGGGAAGAAGAGAAGAATGGCGATTACTCCACCGACAAGAGCGCAGCTCTTAAATAGAGAGAGAGAATTAATGTTCATTCTCAATACACGATTTTTAAAATCATTGCGTTTTGATATGTATACAAACGCCACAGGCTTTTACTGACAAAAAAGACGATTCAGACGTTAATAATACCGCCATCTGAATTTTAATAACAGTAAGCCAAGAAAAATGTTTAATTCAAAAAGGTAGATGGAAACAATGAAAGGGCACTTAGCGAGCTGTTGACAAATTAGCCAATTCTTTCGCCAGCCGAGATAAAACCTTTTCGTAACCTTCCGGAGCTTATTACCTCCGTCGGACTCTTATTGACTTTAATTTTCTACTCTGTTGACGTTTCCAATGATATATATCTCCAGTGGAATGGTGAGAATGGCCCTTCGCTTTTTCAAATAACAACCGGAACCCCATCAATCGTCGCTGTCATTCATTTGCACGGTCCGTGTTCGTGAAATATTAGAGTTATCTATCGAGAAAATCACGCCTGGAAAAACTACTTGGAGGTCCGAAAAACAATCTTTCACTTTGATTATTTTTCTATTGTAAATAATAGGGGGCTATGAGAGGTTTGTGGAGAGCAAACTGGATGGCGCGTGCGGAGGAAATTCATTTTTTTTTTGACGCAAACCTCCAATAATATTTGGGTGACAGGTTTGTTTTCGCCTAAGTATTTGGCTTTGATCTTATTTCTGACCTAAGAATAACGATTTATTAGAACGACAAAATTGATTGATATTTGGTAGAGATTGCAAAACAGCTGCTGTTATCTTTTCTTCGAAACAAAGGCGGATTTTTGTAGTTCTATTAATAATTAAAATAATCTTTGTCAACCACAAAGATAATCTATCCCCTACTGGGTAATATTGATGTACATCAATACATGCTAAACTGTATATCGGCTTTTACCCTTTAACTAAAGTTATAAGATTACAAAGGGCTAAAGCTATACGCGGCGGGGATGGATTTAGGGATATTGGGTGACTTTAACATAGCATTAACATAATCTGTACTGTGTTATTGGTTTTTGGTTTAAACTGGTATTTTCTTGTATTTAGGATGACGCGAAAGACCTAAGCTTATAAAACAAAGATGTATTAAGTTTTTATTTTATTAGGATTTAAAAGACGACCTATTTTTTTTGCATTGTTTTAGGTTTACGCGGTTATTATCATAATTAAAACACATAATAACGGGTTCTTAAAGCGCTTAATTATATGAGACTCCCGATATTTCAGTTTTTAGAGTCTCGAAATATGGGGTGTATCATATCCCTGATTTAAACGCGGTAAGAACCCGTTATTATGTGTTTTAATTATTTATTATGCAGTATTTCCTCGAGGATCATTTTTGATGTGGTTTAATAAAATATTAGTACATACTGAGGTTCAACATAATAATTATGTAACGTTTTGTTTTATGTGCAATGTAGTACTAATGTGGTTAGTTTTTTTTAATTCATTCATAATCCCTGCTTCTAAAAAACCTATTGTGTATAATTGCACAATTATTTAATGATTACATTTAAGTATAAATTCTAGGAAAGATAATAATATCATACCTGCCTACTTAATGTTGCATTTTGTAACTATTGTACCAATAAATAGATAGGTAGATACCTACGTACCTAGAAAAATAAAATATCTTATGGGTAGGTAGAGTTCGCACAGAACCGGGATACCTACTTGGAAAGACATGGGGGAGGCCTTGCTCAGCAGTGGGATCACACAGGCTAATAATAATAATAATCGTTGTTTCCACCACAGGCGTCATACCTAAAACACTCCACACTAGTCTCCAAACTCTCAACATGCATCCATCCACACTCACACTTCTTCAAAAAGCAGTAATTCTAAATACATGCCGCATCGTCAGGAAGTTTTTATCTCTGAAACAATAAAAGCACTTGGCTACGGCCCGTGCGACTTGAACCTCTTCGGAGAGAATTATAAATATATAAAAATAAATAATAATAATAGGTAGGTACAATTAGCCGCAAGAAAAAAGCGAGAGAAAAAAGATTATTAGGTAATTTCTTACTAGCTTCAGCATCGTCAAGTTGTTAGTTATCTACCTACCTAGTGAACACAATTAGGTAATTAAAATATTATTCTTATTACAAACAATTACATAAAATGTGATACCTGATACCTACTTATACGAGTACAAAAAGTTCGGTCCTGTGTTACACGTGACGAATCGCCGCTGACGTTTTGGCGAAGCGTTAACTGGCGACCGTAAAGGGGTAGGGGGCGTATATTATACCCATTAGGGACAATCGTTTAGTCGTCTGCAAACAAAATATCTACGTCAACGATAAAAGCCGATCCGTCAATGGAGCTAACTAGGTAGATATAATCTTCCTACTTACCTACATAACTACGTAGTTTTCTTTCTTAAGTGTAAAGTCGAGGTATAAACAAACAACCGCTGGAACTTTATAAAAGCATAATAAAATAACATTCACTTTAAAAATTGGTACAACTTGCAAGCCATATAGTAAGATCAAATAATCAAAGTACCTACACACTTACCTACTAAATCTACTAAGTACATAACACTTATTTGTTACTAAACCACTGAAACTAAAATAACAACAATATTTAAAAATAGAAAATAAGTTACAAAATATAATTTTATTCTTTTGTTATTTCAAATACTGCCATCTATTACTCATTTATTGAACTTATACATTTTGTTTCTTCAAACGTTTGTAATGCGTCATCTAGTGAACTTTATCTGAACTACTAACCGAATACTGCCATCTATTACTCATTTATTGAACTTATACATTCTGTTTCTTCAAACGTTTGTAATGCGCCATCTAGTGAACTTTATCTGAACTACTAACCGTTTAGCGGTCCGCCATCTAGTGAGCTTTATGTAAACTACTAAGCGTAGCTCCTTTTACTCAACTAGCGCTGTGCTTAGTTTCGGTAAACACCGCTAGATGGTAATTTTCAACTTAATACAAGGAAATAGTATTTAATATACGTAATAGATGGCGCTGAAAAATATAGTTCAAATAGAATAGAAAGTTGTGGTTCAAAACTTTGAACGTGTCGTATTCGTTTTACAAACATCGTATAGATGGCGGTTTACACAAAATAATAAACCTCGTGGCATAAGAAGACCATTTTAATACCATAATTTATAAACCTTAAAACTATCACGGCCTAAACATTAAGAGACAAGTACTTATAATTATTATTTCACCGAAATTATTAGTTAGGTATCTCGAAAGTTCAAAAGTTCGTAATAGCAAGATACCCAACCAACTTTTCCACAGACACGCAGGTAAATTGAGTTCGTATGGTGATATTACTGTTTATCAGGGTAGGCTGTTAAGAGTCGTGACTGTGCAAGCCATCTGCAGACAACCCTCCTACAGTATTAGCATAGAATAACTACCTGCTAACTTAGTTTACCAGCTTAAATCCAGTATTATATTCCATCATCGCAGAGGACAATCCCTCATTTGATTTATGCTTGAGTTTCTGAGCATCGGAAGTTAGTCATTAGTTTCATCGCAAAAATATCCTGGACGCATTTGAAACATTTTTTTTAAATACTCAGTAAAAGACGTTAGTATTATTAATATGATCTGCGGTAAAAGTTAGGAACGCAGATAAGTAAGTAAAACCTTTATTCCTCTACGAAAATACGGTACATTTCAAAACCACTAAATTCGACTTTATGAGTTTGAATTAAAGTGGTAATTGATATCACGAGGTTTTTAGGGTGTGTACCTGGTTAATGGCAATACGCTCGCCTTCTAATGGACCAAATGGATATTTGCAAAAGACAAAAGATTTTAAGCAGGGCGTCACATGTACGTGTATTTACTACAACACCTTGTATAACTTGTGACTTGCAATAAACCTCTATTCTATTCTATTCTATTCTTTTAAGATATTTTTGCCGTGACGCTTAGAATATTGAAGCCCGGTGCGCTGAAACTTACCCGTTGAGGGCATACCCGGGATGTTAAGCAGATAATCGCATTCTGAGTCAAGTAAACGTTGTCGGGTAAATAGGTAATAGTTAGTTCATAATATATATTTATACATATTCGTATAATAACACGCTCATTTCCCGTTAGGGCGGGCAGAAACCACGGAATTCCATTTGCTACGATCCTGACACACCAATTTCGCTTCTTCCATTCTTATCTTACCTTCATAAAAACTCGCCGGTTTAGAATACTTTTGACTAAGCCTTAGACCTTGGCTTTTTTAGGGTTCCGTGCCCAAGGGGTAAAAAACGGGTCCCTATTACTAAGACTTCGCTGTCTGTCCATCTGTTAGTCACCAGGGGCCTGTTTCGTAAAACTTACAATTGTAAATTACAACGACAATTTGGTGTTCATTACGTAGCTAATATGAAAGTGCAAAATATTCGTGATCACATACTCCGCAATGTACCTACATCAAATTGTCATTATAATTTTACAATTGTAAGTTTTATTAAACAGGCTCCAGGCTATATTCAAGAACCGCGATAACTAGACAGTTGTTTGGTTTTAGTTAAGCCAGTAGAGAAGTAGGTAGTTTAATAACTCCCAAGAATTTCGCTGAACTAGGTCCGTAGTCATAATACACCTACTTAAATCACTCGTAGCTCCTCCTGAGGCTCATAATTAATTTCAAGAACGTGTCTCACGCACGTCTTTTGTTCCATCCAGCATCTAATGGCACAGTGTGGCCCATTCGACAATGTAAACAGCATTAAGACAGACCACAAAAGGGCCAAACTTCATTCGAACGTGACTTGCTGGGCACATAAGGTACATAGTTGATTAATTAACAGCTCACAATAAGGATTATTTGGCTGAGTCGGCTTAAACCGACTTGAGGTTCTCTGACTAGTTTAATCCGGCTTTTATACTTAGATATCAAGTTATAGATGGGTAACCTTGAAGAGTTGTGTTTACAAGTTCGTAAGTAGTGAACTTATGGCCTTTGTGACTTTTGTGAAAAGTAAGACAGATTATATTAGTAGTACCTACTACATTAGCCTCTGTAGCATGCTACTACGATGTGTTATAGTCAGTGATGAGCCGTTCCCGAGATTGTTTCCAAAGAGGAATGTTCCCGTTATAAAAACACTTCAATAGTAAGGATTTGTGTAGGATTTAACAGGCTGATCACCAGAGTGTTCGGAAGTAAGATAAACCGTGCTTCGGAAGGCACGGTAAGCCGTTGGTCCCGGTTACTACTTACTGATGCAAGACACATGAGCCATGTCGGGAGCCTTTGGCGGCTCAATAGTAACCCAGACACCAGGGTTGATGGGGTTGGTAATCCACCTCAAAACCCACACGATAGAAGAAGAATAGTGAGGATTTTGGCTGTTTTTCTTTTACAAATTGTTCTTCCTTGTGCTCTGGTCTTATCTGCCTAAAGGTTAGGCGATAAAGCTCTTTTTATTTAAGTTTTCCGCCTTTTTACTGCCGGGAACGTTGCCATAGTGGGAACGTTCCTAGGAACTGCACATCACTGGTTTCATCATTATCAACCCCATCAACCCTGTTGTCAAGGTTACTATTGAACCGCCAAAGGCCCCTGACATGGCTCATATAACGACTACTAACTTGCATCAGTAAGTAGTAACCGGGACCTCCGGATCGTGAGCCGAACGCTCAAACTACTGGACCACAGAGGCCTTAGAATATTAGCTAATAGAGTAGGTAGCGACTTATCAAATAGGGTAAAGTAGCTACCTACATAAAATATTCCTCGCTATTAGTAGGCAAACTCTGTTCTCAGTTGTAAACTATTCTTTTCTCAGATTTTTCCTTACGCTCACAAATAATGCTAAGTATTTTTACACTAACGCTTGTAGGTCCTTCAGGAATAAAATAACTTACTTTCTAATTAAAATTTACGTACCTACAGTATTCTTCTTCACGTTTATTAATGTAATATTATGCTCTTCCATTTCCATCCTAGATGAAGCTCACGGCCCACTAGGGAACAGGAGCTAAGTAACCTTAACAGGAGCAAGCTTAACAGATAACTTCAAGGAACTTCAAGAAAACACTTCTAACTCTCATTCCACAAAATGGCGGATCTTCTCAAGCGACACTTCGTCGTTTCCATGTTAAAAAGCGGTGTAAAATTTTGCACTAACGAGATAAGGCGTTGAGTAATTTTTATGACTGCATTTGCCGTACAATAATAACAACTCGCAACTAATTAAAAGCGGGACGTGGACTCTGGAGGGAAAGGAGCTTCCTTACCTTGGTACTGGTACCGTTGGAAAAAATACCTAAATATGGAAAGAACAAAAAAGCGATGCTTTTGTTTTAATATGTTTTCTGCAGTATTTTACAGAAGTATTTTTATTTTAGCAATGTGTCTTTATTCTGACAGTGTAGTGTAGTATTGTGTAGTGTAGTGTGTAGTAGGTATATTTTTAAATTAGGTATTATTTATTCCCTTACAATTAGGTAATTAAGAAGTGATTTCTATTTACCTTCAAGGACTATAAATTAAAAAGTCTTCTGCGAAATACGTCTGCTTCTTAGTACGCTTATTACCTACAATACAGTACTTATTTCTTATTTAATTATCTAAATTTATTGTATTGAACTGTTACCTATAGATTTATTTTCTCTTCTGAGGGTAGAAAAGCACAAATATTACCGCGACACATGGAAAGATATGGCAGTCTCTACCCAGCAGTGGGATCAAATGGGATAATAAACAGTATTAATAATTAAATTTTACATAACTTAAGCTTATGACTATATCCCAATTGGAGTAGTCAGGGGGACATCCATCGCAAGATGAAATGATTATCCACACCTCACCGAGCTTTCTGATAGACCAGCATGACAGGTGTTGAGCCGTTCAGAGGGTAAGAACAATGAAAGTTATGAATACTAACCTCCTTACTTGGAATGTTTTTGAAAATAAAATGCAGTTCCGAATAGCAACTGTAATAAGTATCTACTTACTGAATAATTTTGCTATCGGTACTCCAAGACGCCTGTTCTAATTAGCAAGTTGAGAGCTAAATATTACATTTATGATATGTAAATTTTGCTCAGGAAACTAACGCCTTGTTAATCTCAACTTTAACTAGACATGTTTAGAGTTTAAACTTACCTGTATTTTGTTGTGTTCCTAAACATTTCCTCTTTGTGAACGACATACTTATCTCAGGTACATCGCGTTTGTTTTATTCTTGTTGTCTTCATGCTAAAGCAATTTGGCAGTAGCACTAATTTTCTCCCTCGTTAGTTTTGTATACAAAATTAATTATCATTATTTTTTATTGCTGCTTCGTGAGATTTTCGCGGCGGATACTAACATTCTTTTTAAAGATGTGGGCAATAAAAAATTCTATTTATTTGTGTAGATTGAAGATTATTATTTTGATAAAATGTTTCCCAAAAATAAAAAAAATATTTTGCTGTTTTTTACTTCTTTTAAAGTAAGTACTAAGTTACCTAAGTACCAGGTACATATAGCTTTTTCGTGGTGTAAGTACCTATACTATTTACCGCCTCCCTGCGATGGGAAGAGGTTTGCTCATAACATTAGGATGTAAGTAGGCTGTTTATGTTATAGTATATAACTATGGAAGCATAGTTTTTAAGTTATAATAAGATTATATTCACGATTGGGCTAGTCAGAGGTAGGTATGCACCTACCATCACAAGATGAATCAAGTCCCCACGATTTCACGAGCTTTCTGTTAGACTTACATGTTAGGAGATGAGCCGTATTTTTAAAAAGAGTACCTAATTAAAAGTATAAACCTTTACAGTATTTTTATTAAATATCTATCAAAGTATCTCTAAGCAAAATAAATTATAAGTAATGTGCACGTTTAATGATACTAAACCTAAGACGAAGAAATATGTAAAAGTACAAAACAATTTTAGCCATCTATTTTTAGAATTTCTTCGTGATAGCTTATTGAACAGAACAGATTCATCTTGTCTGACCTCCACTAGAGCAATTCCTATTCGGGGCGCCCTTGCGCGCCCTTGGGCGCCTCTTACTTCAGTAGGCCGGAGTGAGATGGTGGCTGAGTTTCGGATAGGGACCCAGACCTGTTCGTACTACTCAGAAGCGGAGGACAGGAGTCCTAGTACGGCTTTGAAATAGACTACTCTGGGCACCATCATACTCGTTTCAGACAGAGTACCTACTGCAGGTCGGAAGGTAAGAGGGCCAAACAAACAACCACTGGCCTATTTTGCCCTAAAAAAAGCTACAACGACAAGAGCGTCGCTCTTAAATTAACGATGATTACCAATTTATAGCTTGTTTTAAGTTTACGCGGTTATTATCATAATTAAATAGGGAGTCGCGGTTATTATCGGGAGTCTCATATCCCCATTTAAACGCGGTAAGAACCCGTTATTATGTGTTTTAATTTATAGCTTGTCTGTTTTTACGCCTGGTAACTTTACAAGAGACGTACACTTTATCTCACAATTGCTCCAATACTTTTGGCAGGCTATTTCTATTCCAATAATGGTACGCATATTTTATAAACGCAAAATCTTGGTATCGTTCTACTTACATTTTAATGCGGTATTGACACAAATTATTTACTTATGTGTCACGTCAAAGTGAATTTATTATCCAGTTTTTTCCTTGAAATTCGTAAGATGACTCATAATAAATAATAGTAGAGTCACATCCTTTCTCCGAATCAACCTGCTTTCGGATATATTCATAAATGTGGTCAATTAGGGGTATCTCAGATGGTCTTTTCGTCCAATTAGCCAGGTAGAGTTCTACATTAGGCGCTCATTAAGATGGCTTCCAGTGAGTCAGCTCGGTGTAATCCAATAACTTGTCGATGCAAAAGTTTCAAGTTTGGTTCAAGAGAGAAGCGTCCAATATTTACCGACAGATATATACAAAAATATAACTGAAGGCAAATTGGTGTCCTTAATGGAAATAAAGAACTGCTCATCGCCAAAGTAAGTAGTACCATCATAATTTTGGAGAATATATATAATTATTCCGTTTATTTGAAGTGCACGTTTGTTTTCGTTATGTACCTACCTAATAAGGTGAACGTCGTGTCTTATAAGGAAGTGAAAGAATTGGCCTTTGATAGACAAGAATTGAGAATGCTACACCGATAAGAGCGTGGCTCTTAAATATGTGATGATCTACCTATTACTATTATTACGTAAATCACATAAGCTCACGACTATATCCCAAATTGGGGTAGTCAATGGTACCTATATCCACGCAAGAGGATTAGGTAAATAGTTGCAATAACGTAGCGAGTCACGTGCCGTGCTTCGGAAGGCACGTTAAGCCGTTGGTCCCGGCTGCATTAGCAGTCGTTAATAACCATCAATAAATAAACCGCACCGGGCCCGCGTGATGGTTAAGGCCCGATCTCCCTATCCATCCGTAGGGAAGGCCCGTGCCCCAGCAGTGGGGACGTTAATGGCCTGATGATGATGATGATGATGATGAGCGAGTCACGATCATAGTATAGGGAATTCCGTGGTCTATGCCTAGCCCAACGCGAAATAAGCGTGATATTTGTAGACGTGGCGTATGTGTGAGTTGCGATAATAGCTCATCTATTAAGATACTTCTTAATAATAAAATAAACACTTCACTTTTTTATTTTATTGCTGTATATTTGAAGTGCACGTCTGTGTTTGATTATGTACCTACCTAATACTATAATATTATATTTAAGTAATAGTTGCAATAATAGCTTAGGGGGTTAAAAAGGATATTTTATAAGCATTTTTCATTCATCTGAAAAACAAAATTATTTGCGCGTATAAAAATGCAGTGTCAAAAATATCAAATAGCATTGCTTTTAATGTGGTGTTTTTAACCCCCCAGTTATTAAAAAAAATAAACACTCAATTTTATTACATTTACTTTTATGACCCGCATTACCTAATTGTCGCTCCCTCTTCTAACTTGTTATTTGAACAACTAAAGAATTTTAACAAAACTTCCGCTGTCGTCCCTATCTACAAGGTATCGGTATCACCACAGAATTCACCGTAAAACACAACACACAACCATTCACACTTATTTATTTAAAAAATTCCCATTAAAATAAATGTCTTCTCGACTATGTGGAATCCTACTAAATGTTACGGTGAGCGCATTCTGGTATAAAAATGTATAAAAAATGGACCATGTCGTAGGTTCACTTATAGCTGGGGCACTTTGAAACCAAACTTTGAAACGGAAATGTACCTACCTGAGTTCTTTTAGAACCTTTCAATAAATAGGTTATTTTTTCTGTGTTACTTAGTTATATGGAAATACGCTAAAAAAAAGTTTGTTTTATTAGAAACCTACTAATTAGGTAAGTACCGAACTATTCCTAACTACTCAACACTATAAAAGATAATGCATCATAAGATAATATTCTTCATAACGGCAAATAGCGCCTTACTCCAGATTGTTAAAAAACTAAACGATGATCTAATATGATTCAACACCATAAAAAGTGCTTTCGAGAATTGTATCTTCAATCAAGATCAGGGGACAACTGGCATTCAAAACAATTAAAGTTATCAACGGAGGTGATCCATTAATAATGTTTTGGGGCAAAAAATGGATATTTTGTTTACATTTATTAGTGTAGTGGCGAAACATCATCCATCAAGCTGTGAAGGATGAATCGGGGCGAGTAAACTTGGGCTACCGGTGACATTTTTAATAATTTAATGTTATTTTGGGATATAATATTACTTATAGGAAGAATACCTACAGGCTGTTAGTGACACCGTAACGAATACTGGAGGGAGATGGTTCAGACAAATGCATTTTCGGAAGTAGTGACCTAACCTGTATTGGGCTGGTTTTCCCTTCGCGGGTTAGAAGGTCAGACAGGCAGTCGCTTCTGTAAAAAATCGAACCTGTAAAATCTTCAGGCTAAGTAAGCGGACCCTGTGAAAACCGGGATAATGGTAGGGATGATGATGATTCAGATCATAAATGATTATTATCACGTGCACAGCGGTGAAGAAAACCATTCCCGAGAAATGCGTTTCCAAGGTAAATGTGTAGCCTAAACTGTATTGGCCTGGTTTTCCCATCGCGGTTTGGATGGTCAATCCAGATCTGTCAAATCTTCAGGTTAGGCAACCGAACGGGAAAATGGGATAACTTTAGGGAGATGATGACTGCATTTTGTTGGTGCGACAGTGGTTGCGTCACCAAGGCATCCTAGTGAGATAAAGCCTAAGAAGTGGAGTATATATATATATATATATATATATATAAAGGACACCAAAGGGATTATTTGTGTCTGATCCAGCATAAGAAAGAAACTGTATAGATAATTGACTGGCAACCTGTCAACGTATGGTTCAACATGTCTATCTCAGGAGTTCAATAACATAATAACGGCCTCCGTGGTCCAGTGGTTGAGCGTTGGGTTCACGATTCGAAGGTCCTGGGTGCGAATCCCGGTGGGGACATATCACAAAAACCACTTTTTGATCCCTAGTTTGGGTAGGACATTACAGGATCACCTGATTACTCGTAAGTAGGTAAGATGATCCGTGCTTCGGAAGGCACGTTAAGCCGTTAATTCCGGTTACTACTTACTAATATATGTACGTAGTCGTTACATGAGTCACGTCAGGGGCCTTTGGCGGCTCAATAGTAACCCTGACACCAGGGTTGATGAGGTTGGTTATTCACCTCACAACCCACACAACAGACGAAGAAGAATAACATCATACCCAACCTTTGTAGTCAGTCTGTCTACCTCAGTTACAATACAATACAAATACACTTTATTGCACCAAAATAAAAAGAAAGAATTAAAAAAGTCTCTTAACTAAGTACATGGCAAATGGCGGCCTTATCGCTTAAAGCGATTTCTTCCAGACAACCATAAGGTGAGGAAAAATGGAAAAAAAAATTGAAAGATTGCGGGTACAAACTATAAGTACAACTACCTAAGCTTACACACACAGTACAGTTACCTAAGCTTGTCAGTTCAAGCAAGCATGGAACGTTACTTTGTTTGAGTTTTACGCGATAATTTATTAGCGATAATTCATTATTAGCATGGCTGTTCACAATGCAGTACTTGTCCCTACATTGAAGTACGGTAGTGAGTGTTGGGGTATGGCAGAAGAGGTATGTGGCAAACAGGCGTGAATTTATGTATGTACGTATCATTATTAACACACATAATATTAGTAGGGGAGATAAGGGCTGTTTGTGTTTGAGTCCTGAAAAGGACCGTTTGGGGATCCATGTCCCTATCTTACATAGTGAACGAGTGCCCTCTACACCGGTTCCCAGGTGGCATAGCCGAGCTGCATTGTGCGACGGATGAGGCAGATACTTGATTAAGGGAGCTTAAGCTGGATATTTATCCACGTAGGTTATTTTATTTTTGTCTGCCAAACGCAATAATATACGTAACACACATAATATCGGAATCTTACTATACCGCGTTAAATCAGGAATATGAGACCCCGATATTTTGACACTGATTCAAGTGTCCGGTATTATGTGTTTTAATAATTAAACGTTACCATCATAATAATAATGAAATAACGCCAAAGAAAATACAAACACACTTAAGATAATGATTTTATCTTTCAAGGGTACTTAATATATTATGTTAATTTCATTATTACAAAAGCATTCCACTATGCTCCAATTAGAATTTTTATGGAAGATTTAAAGCGGATCTTCACCGAAAAAATAGGTCATTATATACTATAAGCACGCTATCCGTAGAACCATTATCATTAATCTCATCAACTCAACTATTTAAATACAATGTAAGAATTTTTGATTAATTATATTAATGCGAGTTTTATTCCTTTGATTTAGGAAGAATTTCGAACTTAATTATGCGGATTTTCTTTCGTGCCTCTGTTGTATCCGCTATAAAGAAATTTGATAAAGCTGTTATGATTTCCGAGGTGTAAGGAGTATCAGTTGTTTCGATAATATATTTTGAATAAAAACTTGAAACACCCTCTCAAAGGAAAGCAAGAGTCACATTTCTGGAGCGCCACGCTAACGTCTCATTATCAGAGGGCACATGCCTCTTAACGGCTTCTAAAAAATGTGGCTTTTTGTCCCCAATCCGGCGACAAAAAGTGCCAAATTAACTTTTTTAAAGGAAACGATCTGTTTTTGGGACAGCCACGTGTGACAGCGCGGTGTAGGCGTCAAATTCTATTTCTATGATGCCACATGGCGCTTTGTTGATCCTTACTTTGTCGTCGAATATCCCTCATCATTGGGGATCACTATTTTTAGCCCCAGACGGATTGATGACGCCAACTTTAAAAACTTAACTTGACTTTAATGCCCTCGTGATATATTGAACATCATTACAATGCAGACACATTGAAATTAATTCTCTTTATGAATTATGTCCGCAGCCTGTTGCCGTCCTTCATATTTCACGTAACACAATTTACTGCTATAAAAGCAAAACACAAAGGGAAAAATCAAATTTGAAAATATAACGCCTCAATCTGTATTTCATTTCACAAGTGTATTCAATAGGCTACATAGGAAAAGACAAAACAGTGTTATTTTATTTCCATCGCAAAAATGCCCTTGAGGAATGTAAGCGAAAATATTTCACGTACTGAGAAACAGAGAAGAAAAACTTATATATGAGAAGAGTGCACAGTGAGATAAAGGGAAAAAGGAACGGTCTTAACTGGTTCCGACATTATATTCGCATTTGAGAAGATCAAAGAGCATGTTGTGACACACAGACAGGGAAAAACTTCGGTAGGCGTCGGCGGTGAGGTGAACATTGCTGGAGGGCTCTCGAGTAACACCATACTTGAGGGAGCTAGGCTTTGAAACAAAATGCGTTTGCATACATTAAACTGTAAGAATGTTGGAGATAGGGAGGGTAATACTCAGGGTCCCAGGGGAAGTGTGTTTCGGCGATTACGCGGGCGGAATTTCTCAACGGCAACTTGCCTTCTTGCCGAGATAGTTTGCACGTAACACTAGCCACTTCGCGTTCAAAGCGGCTCTCTTGAATACTTCTGTCTTTCAAAGTATTTGAAAGGCAGATTAGAAACATATCTTGAGTCTCTCTGGAGCTTGGGATAGGTACTCGTGTAGGGTGATGTAAATATTTAAAGGTAATAAAGTTAGGCGCGTGCCGTAAAGTTAGCTGAACTATTTTGGAAGTTTTTACGTATTATCCGCGCGTGTGATTTTGTATTAGAGGCGTGAATGTAAATAAAATTAGGAATACTGACGCTATTAATCCTGGTTACAAACAAGTGGGAGTGGAGAGGAGGGACAGGTGGGGAGGTACACAATCTCGGGGCAAATTTGTGATGTCCATGGGGAATTGGGGATGTGCGATGCACGTGCTACATACGGTCCGCTTCAGACGAGATGAAACTTTGATTCGATTCTCTTCCACGTAGGTGCTCCTACTTTATACATTATCACATATACACTGTTATCTTGCTTGTTTGTGTACATTACTGGTGTAAGTATGTGTATTTTTTTTACTCTAGGTTAAAATTATTTTCCTTCTGTATTTATTATAAGTTAGAGTGGTACAATTTCACAGAATATTTTCAAACTAGATACTGTCTCATATGATGAAATACGTCCAATATCTAATTGTTCAAGTAGACTTCCAAATATTCTAACAGAGTTAAAAAAAAAATGTTTTGATTGTGATTTCTTATTAGAAATCACAAACATTTTTTCCCTTTTATTTCATACAGAACTTACGCTCAATAAAATTGTGTGACTGTTCATTTCAAAATATTGCTCATAATTTTTACAGCATCTCACAGGGAGCTATAAATTATGTTACTCCAAGAATAGTTTCATTTCTTCAAGACAGTAATAAGGGGTGCGTTTATGTCGCATCGCATGATGGCCAAATGCAATAACTACTAAAAGTCAACGGTGATAAAGTCTGGTGTGTTACAGAGGACAAAGGACTTGCACTGGCCAATCTACTGAGCATAGGGGTGGCTGTGTTTTGAATTGCAATGTAGAAAAAAATATTTTACGAGACATACCTACATAACAATCAAATAATAGTAAGTATAGTGCTAATAAAAATACTAAAAATTAAAACCCTTTATACACTGCGAATTTTTGCAACGATATGGGTGCTATTTGGTATTGATGCAGTCGCATAAAACATCAAACTTTATACACATGCACACCTAAAAGCAGCGATAATGATTGTGATGCAGTCACCATTATATTAGTTGGCCGTCTAGCTGTAGTGATACAGTCGCGTTGTTAGCGCAATACAGCAACGTCACTACTGCATCTCTGCTTTTAGTAGTGCATCCGTGTTCCTACAACCTCTACTCCCGCGTCGTTCACTACTTACGCGCGGTTACATCGATACAAGCGCACGCATAATTCGATCTAATATAATCTAGCATTCTAGCATTTTCACGGTCCTGTGCGTATTCCGGCTAGTCCCTCCGGCAAGCGTCCAAGTCGTCACGCCATCTCTTTAAATCTCAATCTCTTTTCAATATTTTTTATAGATAATTCGATATATTTTTTAATAAGTGGTGTAGCGAAACAGTTGCGCTGCTGCTGTCAAAGGTGAGATTGCATCCCTGCAAAAAGTATCAACTACCATGTAAAGACTCAAAGGTTCTAAGGGCTAATATTCGCAGAATTTAGTGTATAAACATAAAATATAATGTAAACCAAAATAGGTTGTAAGTGCCTACGCACTTCAACTTTAGATTAAGTCAATCGTTAATAGTATTATGGAAACGTCTCGACGTCTGACTACAACAAATAACAACAACATAGCCTAAAACTTTTTACCAATATTTTCGCTTTAATAAGTTTTTTTGTTACCTAGTTAGAGATCTAATGTAACTTTTATATACCCTTGTAAATTAGTTTCCAAATCTCCCAGGTACCTTTCCCTAACTTTATAAGTTTCGGAAACGAATTTCAAGTAAGCTCCTAAAAAGGTGACCTTATTTCAGTACTAGCGTACTGAGCACCAAACTTAGCAGTTCTTAAATTAAACATGGCGAATGATGGCAAAGAGCTATAATACTAGATAAGCAAATAAAAAGACACAATACTTTCTCAATAGTGTTCACGGCTGTATATTTTTTATACGTCAGGATCATCATCATAGGTCTCATACTCCTGATTCAAACGATTCATGACTATCATTGTCGCAGAGTCATGCACTTTTTAGCTGTGCAAACCAAATTTTAGTTTGACCACAATCTCACCTGGTGGTAAGTGACGATGCAATGTGGACTAAGGTGGAACACGCTTACCTAACATATGCCTATTCATTCATAATCCCTTGGAATTTAATTTGGCAACGGGGTAAAAAATATAATTGAGACGTATGTACATGGTGAATGCAATGGAAAAATTGAATGAATAAAAAATGGAATGGTAAGTAACGTCGATTGTGCAAATTTTTAAAAACTTGCTAATCTAGTAACGACACTTTTAAACCTTTGTAAATTTCACGGGCGACTCAAAGTGAGTGAAGTTGCGTTCATCACGCGAGCGACTTTAAAGTTGTGCAACTTGACAGCCCTGGTGGAACCAATTTAATGTTGTAAATCCACAGGGCACACTTACCTCCCTTCGAACTCATGCTATATTGCGTTTTTTTCTAAACCGCAAGAGGAAGTCAGGTCCTGAGTTCGAAGTCACGGAAATATATCACGTACCGCCACTAAGTATTTTTGTATGTAGAAAAGCTAAAAAGTCGAATGGAATTTTCAAGGCGCATTCTTTTTGATTTTCAAATTTAAGATATTTGCTTAGTTAGAATGGTTGTAGGTTTGTTAAGATATTTGCTAAGTTAGAATTGTTCGTGTGATAAAATAAGTGAAATAAAAAAGACAATCATAAGCATAGTATCAAGTACTCTATAACAATTATACATATTTCCCATAAGCTATCGGCATAACAGAACAGAACTTCTCAATAAATATACCTATAACTAATAACAACAACACACCACACATATCGGTTACTTCCATAAAATGACAAATCTATTTTTCGCATTCCAAATAAATACCAATGACAAAACATTTCTTTCATTACAAAATTCCGCACATGCTCACTCAAAAGCTATTCATCTATAGCAATTTGAAAAATAGTGCATTACTCCCATGGGATGCTTCCTACACTTTTGTATTTCCCTTAAAACCATAACAAATTTCCAGATTACTTACGGGGTTGCTCTCTCCCTCTCTGCTATCTTTTTTCTCTATTTATTGCCCGCTACCCCTGGCTAAGCTATCGAAAATATAATCCCTCTTACGCACAGAAAGTTTGCCTGCTGATTACTACTTGCCTCTGATAAGACACGACGGTTATTGTGTGGATATGAACGTCATTATTACAATGATAACTTTCTTAAACTTGTTTCATGATTTTGCCTGTGTGATTGGTTGAACAGTTTTTTTTATTATTAAGATGGGTTTGCTCTTGACTTCGTTCTTCCATGAGGAGAAGATAAAGTCGACGGTGAACGAGCTTACCCAAAAGATGCCTATTCATCCGTGATTTAAAGGACCCCAGGTTATAAGATACAGGAAACACCGACGCCGGCAGTCCATTCCATTCCTTGGCTGTGCGCATTATGAAAGATGAAGCGTAGCGCTTGGTGCGGATTAGTGGTATGTCAACCAAGTAAGGATGGTAACCCGCCCTACATCTGGATGTCCTCAGATGGAATGGACTTGGTGGAATAAAGTTGAATTTGACAAGTTACAGACCGTTTGATGGATGATACTACATATTTAAATTTATATCATCGTTATCTTCTAAAACTACTTGGTAAATCTGCTTGGTAGAAGAACGCTCATTAGAAATCCCTTTGTATTGTACATTTTGTATATATGTCGTATATTTATTTATTTACTTTAGGTACTACATATGATTAACACGTAAGTTTTTATTGGAAAGTACCTACGTAGTAAACGCTTACCGAGTTCCACCATAACCATCTCAAACTGTTGAAATTCACTGCCGTAATGAACAGGATTCAAACTTAACAAGATTTAATCGAAAGCCATCAACGGCATTCGCCTTCATATTTTATTCTCTGTGTGAAACGTAAATAGCTAAATTAATATGATTTTTATTTCGCAATGTTGATATTTTAAGTTTCGCCGTCAAAGTTGATTGATTTTGATCAGATTCCACATTGAAGCATAGTGGTTATTACTCCATAGATGGAATCCCATAGCACAGATCATATAATAATTTCCGCTTACTCCGGTGGGAAATAAGCATGATTTTATATGTATGTACTTACTAAGTGTAAAGTGATTTACTTACTGCCGATGGATACCTATCATAAGTTAACTATATGTGTTGTTGTGATAGATACCTACGTCAGATGTTTTTTTTACTTATAGTTCGTTGTGTAGCTAAAGTACTTCACATAACGAGTTTCGATTAAGAATATTCTAAATAAATAAATAAATGTTATCTATGTTATTCTACCGTCAACTATGTCTAGGGCGGTCCTCCAAGTTCCGAATTCTGGCCAAACGAATAAAATCCAACGATAATCCCCGCGAGATTAATATTATTTTATCGCTAACAATAAATAACGAGTGAATTCAATAGAGTACGGGCACGTTGGCATCATATGAAAGTTTTTTGACATACTAGTAGAAAACTTTCCGGGATTCAATCTTGTGGGGATTTGCTCCAATCGCTTTATATTCTCTCCCAGAAATCGGGTAGTTATACCCATCCTATATTTGTAGTTCAACTAAAAGCGAGCGAAGGAAATGCTGAATAAGTTTTTGGTAAGTAAAAGAATAGTTTATAAATATAAAAGTAAGTAATAGTTGTGGTAATTGAAAACATACCTCACGTTGGAAATGTTTAACTTTATAATGACGTTATTAAAAAGTGACTTACCACTTCCATTGCCACAGCAAGTGCCGACTTACCTGCAAAGTTATTACAAAATAGGTAAATACTATAGAATTAGTAACATTTTTCTGAACAACTTTAAAATTGCGATACAAAATCGACTTAATCGTTTTCGTGTGAGTTATGAGAGAGGTAATCGATCAACTTCTACAATCCAGTGTAAGGATTATTTTAAAATCTATTATTGTTACGATTTATTATAACAACTACGTACTTACATCAGTAAGTAGTAACCGACATCAATATGTCTTATTCTGGATCAGTTTACTTTCGGACAATTGGATAATAAGTCTGTAATATCCTAACCCAACTTGGCATCACAAATTGATGTGTGTCATCGTCGGTATTTGAACCCGGGTCCTCCGGATGATAAGCCCAACGCTTAACCATTGGACCACGAAGGCCGTTAATAAAAGGTAAGAAAAGGAAACCTAGTATAATCAACATGGAAAGCAAATCTCAGAGGAAGTCAGGTTAGACTACACTTCTAAAGGATGATATAAGATTGGTGAAGTAAAACCGGGCAGGTAGTTCATCAAACTTCTACAAACTCCGAGAAAACTTAAGCAATAAAATTAGGGCAACTACTGCACGGATGTCGTATTTGTTGAAGAGTGAATATCTATTTTGTTGTCTTGTAAATAAAATAAAAGTACTTAAATAGTATAGTGATGCCTTTCTACCTAACTAATAAGCTCACATCTGCCTTTTCGTAGAGGTAGGCAGAATAACAAATCATAATAGATAACTACGTCAACGTTTCGCTATGTTACGGATCTGATTTGATAATAATATGCTTATGGATCTGGAGATAAATATGACGCACTATAATGACCAGTTTCTAGTTCATCGTAAGTTGTGATTTTCGAGTCTCTTCGGTAATAATTATCATTCCGTGAGTGTTTTTCATACGAAATTAGCAACATTCATCAACATGAAATACAAGAAAATTATTCAGGGGGAGCGCCCTGGTTGTTGTGCTAATGTATTGTATTAGTATTTATCACACAGCTTCCTCATACTTGCTTATAAATTATTATAAATTTAGAAAATGTAGGTACTTATTCCAAATATTTTCACTCAAGAACAACAGAACATTCTTGCACTTTGGAGATGCTATGTTTTATTCTCTGACTATGCAGAAACTTACAATGAGGATCGTGTTCATCGAAGCGGTATGCTTGTTTTGCAATAAATAAAATTAAATCAGTACACTGATGCAGTTATTCAGTAAGGGGTTTCTGCATTGACAGGAGAGTCGATATCTGGATTTATTGCTTGTTGTGAATGCAATCCGACAATTAATTTACAAACAAATGGCGAGGAAATATTATTTATTTATTTATTTATTTATAAAAAAGGTACACCAACAGCTTATATAATAAAACACGAATATTAATATTAATACGATTTATTTGGGAAGTATTCTTGGTTATTGTGGTTTGGTTACGAATGTGCCTGTGAGTAAATAAGAGCGGGTTTTCTCTTCTGAAATGGATTTAATGCAAATGGGTATGAATATTGGATCCTCATTAAAATCGCTTAACATGCAGTATCATCATGTATGTGTACTGGAAACGACAGAAACTTATAAAAATTGATTTCAAGAAGATTGCGATTTTCAAAGCATTTTAGTATTTATGTGACATAAGAACTTAAAATGATGTTATAAAAATTATACGTATAGAGAAAGCGTTGGTCAATTTGTAAAATGAAGTTCTATCTTTATTATCTCTCTTGATATGAAGAAAGACATACATACATACATACATAAACTCACGCCTATTTCCCACCGGGGTAAGCAGAGACTATAGAATTCCATTTGCTTCGATCCTGACACACTTCTCTTGCTTCCTCCACATTCATCAATCGCTTCATACACGCACGCCGGTTCAGAGTAGATCGTATTGAACCTTTTCTAAGGACATCTCCAATTTGATCATCGTAAGTCCTTCTCGGTCTTCCTCTGCCAGCCCTACCATCAACTTTCGCTGAAGAAAGACACAATATGAAAACAAGGAAAACGACCTCAGAAATTATCAAATTTGTGCTCGGTACAGCGGGCATCATTCATAGCCAACGTTATTATGAGGAATTGGCAATTTTCACGTGTGTCTTACTTTATGTCGCCATAAGATTGAATCATAAATTACGGGACGCGTTTCATTTGTACTTTGGTATCGTCTAAGCGGAAAATGGGGTCATTTCTTTGGGAAAACTCAGCGTCTTTGGTTATTAGCTTTGTAAATTATTCAAGGCGCTGGAAATATGTTCCGGATGATTCAATTTGAGATAATGGCGCTGACTCGATTTTTCTGTTTGAGCTCTTTTGAGGTTAAGTAAGGATTGCTTAAAACTGGAAGAATTCTGTAGTTCCATCATTATTATGAAGCATCCATATAAAATGCATTCTTCTCCTCCTTCTATCGTGTGGAATGTGAGGATGAGGTACCAACCTCATCAACCTTGGGGTCAGGGTTACTATTAAGCGCCAAAGGCCCCTGATATGGCTCATGTAACGACTACTTACTTACATAAGTAAGTTGTAACCGGGACCAACGGCTTAACGTGCCTTCCGAAGCATGGAACATCTTACTTTTGGACAACCAGGTGATCAGCCTGTAATGTCCTAACCAAACTAGGCTAATTTTTGTGATATGTCCCCACAGGGAATCGAGCCCAGGACCTCCGGATCGTGATAGTGAATCCACATTGAACTAGATACAATGTAAATTTTCCTTCAAGTCTGTCTGTCTTACAGTCTTTGAAGGCTTATTACTTAGTTTTTTGAAAGGGTACAGTTTTTAGAAATACCATTACAACCTCGTGTTTATTATTATTCGGCGAAGTTTTAACAACTCTAACAATTTTGGTAGCAAATGGAATTCTATAGTCTCTGCTTACCCCGGTGGGAAATAGGCGTGAGTTTATGTATGTATGTATGTAACAATTTTGGTCGAATTCTCATTTTGACTTCCAATAACTTTTTTATGTTCGATTTGGCTGTTTTAATTTATTCAGCTAGTGGACTTCTTTAGAAATAGGTATTAAGTAAAATAAAAGAAGTATTAAGAAATAGATAGCGACAAAATAATGAGTCTCCTAAATCATAAATACTCGCTGAACATAATTATATAGTGTTTCTAGTAGCCAATAGGCCTAATAACATTTTCCATTTTGAACGAGAATCTCTGGGCTAAAAATACCTTATATATATATAATTATTAGGTAGGTAAATGTGACTTTTTTACATTATTCTTTTTCCTTTCTTTTGATTAGTCTCGTATTCTCAGAAATTTCACGCACAAAGAATAAGCAAATTGGAATGTCTAATTTTCCCTTTCTGTAATTCGGTGTCTTGTAAAATGTACTTACTAGGTTATGAAAAAAAAAATAAAAAGGCCATGAATCTATCTATGCCTTACTTACATAAATTAAATTAGAATTGTTAGTCATACTTGTATCAATATTACCCCTAACTTGACAATTATTCATGATGTCCGCTGAAACCATAATTTGGGCCTTGAAGGTTTTCATTACACCATCCCCTCACAGCATAGCATCAGGTTCATTCACCCTTAGCTAAATATGAAATGCACCCTCTCTGTGACAAATTATTTCATTTCCCCATCTAAAGGGACACCATAGCATACGTGACTGCAGACTTCCATCAAGTGAATAACTCTGGAGTTATAAGACAATTTATTGTTAGGATGATAATGGTAGTAAAAGCTACCAAACCTGTTGGTAGTGGCGGTGCTTAAGTCAATGGCAATATGGTTATGGAAGTATGTGTAGTAGAGCCCGGTGGTAAATCTGAATGTGCAACTAAATACAAGACTATTTAATACGACACGTGAGTAAAGTATAAAATGAGAGTCGTTTTGTCAAGTTACATGGAAAACTGTTTTGATTCTAACTTTAAATTACTGAACTTTAGTACAAAAGAAAGATATATTTTTTTCCCAGTAGACTTTGGTTGTTAATATTTCTCAATAAGGACAATTTACTATTAAAAAGATTCCCGATGGGGACATTGTCGAAATCACTTTGTTAGACTGTCCTTTGTTTGGTAAGGACTTTTCAGGCTTGAATCACCTGATTGTCCGAAAAAGTAAGATGATTCCGTGCTTCGGAGGGCACGTTAAGCCGTTGGTCCCGGCTATTAGCCGTAAAAAACACCTCCACCAACCCGCAGTGGAGCAGCGTGGTGGAGTATGCTCCATACCCCCTCCGGTTGATTGAGGGGAGGCCTGTGCCCAGCAGTGGGACGTATATAGGCAGTTTATGATATACTATTAAAAGGAACCCTAAAAGAGTACGCTTCAGTTACTTCAAAAACCCAATTAATTTTTATTCAATTAATTTTGTTATCTTTAATTACGACCCTTATCCCAACATTTCCATTTTTATCGCATAAAAAATTACTACTGAAAATAAAAACGTCAGAACGGTCAGTCACGTACATCGGGTCCCTAATGACGAGTAATATAAAAAATGTAATTCCAGTACGCCAGTCAATGAAAAGATAGACTTTTCGCAAGGGAATTCACATCGACATGGGGAGCATGAAAATATGAATGTAAAAAGAATCATTTGACCCTTGCTTACATTTCGTCCTAAAACAATACGGGTACCGTTGCAGGTTTTACGAATAAAAGTATTATGGAGGCATAATGAAACGAAAACATTGCAGAACAATAATATGTGCGCATAATTTTATTGTAGATGAGACTTTACTTTTTACAAGAAATACAGTTTAACAATTTTTTTAGCCGAATATTAGATTTTAAGGAAAATGTATGTTCTATGGTATGTATTTGGGTCGTTCTTCTTTTTTATCGACAATGATCTGTCTTACGTACTGCTTTTAATAAGTTATGTTTTAGAATTTTATTTCATGTTTCCATTGTCCAAAAATATAGTTATCTTATTATACTCAAAATACAAGCAAAATACTAATCGGTTCCTCAATTAGTTATTAACGTAGCTTCATTGTTTTTCACAAAATTTTGTGACAGAGTGGTATATTGAAATGCTGTCTCCGATGAAAAGGGCCACTCTGTCACAATATTTTTTGGAATGCGCCTGCAAAGAAAAGTATGTTACCAAGATAAAGAGAACCACTAAATAGTCCTTTACGGACAGATCTTTATATGATGTTTTAAAATATTTATTGCCGTTATAATTTTAAAGATGTTAAGTCCGATTAATTAGGAAAATGTCTTTTTATTGTCGATAAAAAAGAAGAACGACCCATTTAATGAATCTTCCATTGAAACAGGAAATAAACAAGTTATCAATAACTAAGAAGACTCTTCGCTCTTCGTATTTTCAGTGCGTTTCTGCAGAAGATTTCGCGGAGAACTTAATTTGTTCGTACTAACCCTTATCTCTCCTAATTTAGCAAATGAGACAGGACAACTATATAAACTAACTTAATTATGTCACAGTATAGCACAACGTCAGGCCAAGCTAAACCACTAAATTCACATTACTTCCAGTCCTAATAAGCCTACGTCTACATGAAAATTGTTTTCTGTCCCGTAGACACTTTGTCACAGGCGACGTGAAAACATCCAGGGAAATTGGCCGAGGGTTCAAGCGAGAGCCATAATTAGGACTGGCTAATGTCCCGGAAAAACAATTTCATAAAACATCTCATTTCTTGTGGAGCTACTCGTACCGCATAAAAAGAAAGAAGACACTAAATAAACGTCTACTTACACGGTTCGCTTCATCTTTATTTGGAGGACGCGATGAAAAATGTACAGTTGTCCTTTGTCACAGAGGCGGTGACGGTAACATTCCGTTTTGCGTGAAAGAACAATTTGCTTAAAGCTTGGACGTGGATTAAAATTGCTGGAGGGCGCCAACCCGCGAGGTTGCAATTTGGTAGCTAAAGCAATTTTTGTTTGACATCGGCTTGTTCCATATTACAATGTGACAAGATTCAGAATTAATTAAAGCAATTAACACGTTAAAGTTGCAAGGCAAGTGATGGGTGAAGCAGGGCTTTTGTGCAGTATTGTGTAGCGGGACACGTTGGTTTACGGTCTAGTGGTCATTTGTTTTGGTCAATCATTGCACATGGGGTACTGACTATTTGTCATAGCTTTGTCCAGACATTGCAGCGACGTTTTGATGAGTTACATTTCCAATTTGAAAATTATTCATTAAAAATTGTTCATCGTAGCGTTTGCCTTTTTTATTACTTGCTGGCTGGAATTTATGAAATTATCTTAACATAACTCCCGAAGTAAAATATGCGAGACAAAAATAATGAAAAAGTACAAAATTGAAATGAGTCAAAGAACCGTCTGATATTTTCAAGAGTTTTGCAAATTAGACTTGCAGAGTCTTAAATCTAGATTATTCGTCGTCTTCAGGGATTACTGTGCTGCCAATCTTCATATTTTTTCTTTAGTATTCATGCATATACTTTGTATATCTCTGTTTATGTATTTAATACTGAGCAGTATTTTCTATTAATGTATGGCTTCGGTATCTTAAATGTTTCCGAATTGCTTATTATTACCCATAGCATTTTTAATTCGAATTTAATACACGTTATCGGCAAGTAATATTTATATTATCGCTTCCAAGCATTTATCATTATTATCGGCAAAATATTAATGAGAAGCGTGTGCTACACATTACACCTTTGGTAACGTAAAAATTTCGTCGCATGCACGAAATTATAATGTTACGTTTGCAAACATGTTATACCAATTTCAGTATATTTTTCCTTGCATTATTATTATGTTTAAATTGAGTAATTTTCAGCACGCGATTGCTTTTACACGAAATAGTCGACATTATTTTTTATTAATCAAATTTTCCTGTAACCGGTGTTGGTTGTTAATAATAGTCTATAAACGTCACACAGTAACGTGTATGCTTAGTAAAACATAGGCAGCCTCTAGTTGCCCACAAAGAGCACGCAGGTTTTTAGCTTTAGCCTAATAATCCTAATCTTAACTTGTTCAATACATGAACATAAATATTGAAAGTGTATAATAACTTTTTATTTTTATAGTTTTAAAATGGTAACTTTAGTATTTTTGTAATGTGGCAACATTGCCATTTGTCTTTTCCCTCTTCTTGACAATGTCTTGCGAGCGGTCGGACGTTGTCCGATCTTAAATTAATATTTTTGCAGTAGTGAAATCCATATTTCCAAGTTACTTTGTTTTATTTACAAACATAACTAATATTGGGTCCGGATCTTTGTGAGACTGTCCTTCATTTTAGGACATTACAGGCTAAAGCCATTGGTTCCGGGCTACTAGTCCAAACGGCTCCATCAACCTGCACTGGAACAACGTGGTGAAGTATGCTTAACACCCCCTCCGGTCGATAGAGGGAAGGCATGTGCCCAGCAGTGGGACGAATATACGCCATTTATTAATAAATAATATTACAAATGCGTTTACAATATATGTTTGTTACGCTTTGTCAAAAGGACATAGGGAAGGTACATTTTAGGAACATAGTGAAATCATAATACTTAGTAAAATCACCCGAACAAAGTCGCGGGTAGCAGTATATTAAATTGAAAGGTAAAATCAACACATAAACAACATACATTACATTGGATGAATCACGCAATCATGTAGGCAAACTCCAGCCATGTTTACAGAAAAAATCTGATACTGATAATTATAATATTCATAATTGCATCGTTATTGCAACATTAATTAGCCCGTCAAAGAATTACTGTAATAAAATTCGTAAATACCCATTCGTTATATCGATAACGAGTTGGCACTTTATCTACGGAAACTTATTAAGATAAGCCGTCACGAATAAGCGAATACTTATCAGCAAATATATATTGAACTGTAACCACCCCTAAAGACCGCTACACTGTGTTATATTGGCCGAATCCCGTTAAAATTACCAGAAGATAATTTCTGCCAAAATAGGTACCTATAACAGGAGTATCATGAAATTAACCAAGCGTGTTCATTCAATCAGCAAGGAGATAACTTATATAAGACCCTTGGTGGTGGTGATGACAGAGTTACAGAGCGATGTGGGCAAAGTACGCACAAAAATTAGTACTGAATGAATGGTATGACTTGTTGGTGTCAGGGGTCAACTTATGATTGCTGTGTAATACCCGTTTGTCTTATTGGGCGGAATGGATAAATTACTTGTTCCCCGTCGATACGACTGATGGACAGCTAAAGATTATTAGTAATTTGGTGAAATTAACTGGTAGTATTGTTATCTTTTGTGGGCATATGGTAGCGTTCACTTAGTTGATTAGTTCGTTGGAGATACTGGTTACTTTGAAAATGGAAGCTTTTAGATACGTTCTGTGAAATATTGATATTTTAACAGGGATGGTGATTACCTACGATTAGATACATTCAACTGCGTATTAATGGAGCTGGTCGCAAAATAAAAGGCACCCCGAGAAGCTAATTTACATCATAAATGAATTATAAGTTGTGAAAATTTTAAATGTAAAACATTATTAAATTATTTTTGTGGTTCACTAATGTTTTACAAAAAACGTATAACAAACAATCATTTTACAAACAACGTTTGGAAAACTAATCATTTGACAAACTTTCATTTCGCAAACATATTACTTTAAAAACAATCATATGACATAATACAGATTTCGCAAATGTTTTACTTAGAAAATAATTCAACTGTTAAAATATTATATTTAAAATAATCACATGACTAAATAATTCGTTTGCCAAACTGGTGATTATACAAAAAGTTACAAGATAAATTATAATTTTTTTAAAATAACTATTTTTATGTGAAGCCGTATAAAAGGCGGTATTTTAGAATAATTTTATTGTAGTACCCACTTATTGCCGCACTATTTCGTTTATTGCACTGTCTTTTAAAATAAGTGTGACTGACGCGTATTGTATTTTTTTTAACTATAGTAAACAGAGAAAGATTTTTGTTGATTAACATAGATTTTGGTTATTACAAAAAGTTAGAAAATAAATTATTACTTAGTTTTTAAAAATAACTATTTAAACTCTTGAACAGATTGTTTATAGGCCAGAAATCATTTTGTATTAATACTAATACCATAGAAACTTAAATCTTTAAAAAAAATACATACTACGTGAATTAAGTGAAATAAGTAGAATTCGGTTCTGGCACTCGCCGGCCGCTGCCGCGGCACGCTCGCTTCGCTCGCTCGGCTCGTGCGTTGTGGTCGCAGTTCTAACCTAACCTAACCAAACGTTGGAAAATAAATGATTATTATAATTATTTAACTTCTTTATTATTATTGGACTTTCATGCATGAACCCAAAGTAATGATGTACTTAATAGCTTACTACTTTCTTCTAAAATGATCTTTTTTCATACGTTTTTTGTTAAACTATAGTAAACTAAGAAAGATTTTTGTTGATTAACATAGATTTTGGTTAATAAAATATTTACCAACCAATGCATTTTGTCAAATGTTATTTTGGCTTTACGTTGTTTTGCCGTCTAACATGTTTAAAAAATAATCAATTTGTAAATTAATGTTTTAGCGTAATATTATTTTTTTTTGTAAATATATTGTCTAATGAGTAGTTTATTAAACAATAGTTTGTAAAATGATACATTTATCAAATATAGTTTTGACAAATGTTGTTTTTCAAATGAAAATTTATTATTTGTTTTTTGTCAAATAATCGGACACCTATTTTTGTACTCACGGAAAAAATAGCAATACCAAACGGGACTCCGTTGAATGTCAAAATAAGCATACAAGCAAATCAAAAGAGTTCAAACAAAAATTTGAAAATAGAATTTCGTTTCAGTTGTCCAAAATTGCTACAAATTTGAGCTATACCAAAGCGGAATAGTATCAATTTAGAAAAAGTTGGCTACAAAAACAGTGCAATCAAAACCGTGCTATTAGTCCAAAAAATTGAAAAAGAACACATGAATGAATATGTGCGTGACTAACATTGAAATATGCAACTGTCACTGGTACATTCTGTGAATGTGATGGCAGACTAAATTGCTAGTGACGTTTAGTTATGCTCAGTACCCTCTTTTTGTGCCCGTACGTATTGGGATGCTCACAGTTTTGACTTGTCGCAGAATCTAACGTACCATCACGTATGGTTTAATACTAAATGTGTAACAAAAGGTATACATATATCTACGCATTTATACAAAAAAATTGTAGACATTCACTACACAACTAAAGTATACGGTGCCATAATTTTTCACAAATGCCTTCGATTAAAAGCAGCAAGTTCATTCAAAAATTTTCATTGCTAATAAACGCAAAGTCAACGCCATCACTTGCAGTAACAGTGCCCTAAACTAGTAGCAGGCTATGATGGCCGTTTTGTAAAAATAAAGTACCTACAGCTATTTGCTGACTTTACTTAGGTCAGAATGAATACGAACTGGATGAACGGTACAAATGTCATGACGGCCATAATAACGTACCGCTGCCGTTTTAATACGCTTGTATACTTATTTCAGTGCACGAACTGAACTTAAGAAACGGTTTTTTGGAACGGTTAAAAATAGAACAACAACAAAACAACGAATGCACTCGTACTCTGAACAAGCAGTCTGTGCTTTAGAGAAATAAATTACGCAAACAATTAAATATCGGCAATAATGCGAACATGGGGTGCGACAATTTGTCTGGACCGGCCGGCTAGGGTGACTTTTCCCTTTAGTTTCGTATACAGCATGTTCTAAACGGTTGCTTGATTTTTAGAATGTTTAATTTGAATATACCAGTAATGCAGCAGTATATAAAATTTTCGTCCTCGTCTTGATGATTATATAAGTTGGACAAAAGAGATTGGCATAGCAACCCGCAGTGGAGCACCGTGTTGGAGTATATACTCCTTAGCGGCCTGTGCCCAGTAGTGAGACGCTGTTTATGTTCATGTTTTTTTCTTCAACTCTTTCCAGCACTTTTTCATTTGACACCATTTCAGTCCAGCTTATCGCTAACCCTCCATTCTTCGCCAACACCACATCTCAAACTCTTCCAACCTCTCTCTGTCTCTCTGTGTCATAGTCCAAGTTTCACTTCCATAGAGTGCAATGGTCCAAATGTATGATTTAACGACACGATTCATTTATAACAAACATCATAGAAGGAAAAATTGAAGGGAAGAGAGGAAGGGGTAGACCTAGGAGAAATTTATGAAACAAATAAAAGAAAAGGTGCAAGTCGTGTCGTATCAGGAGGTGAAGGATGTGGCGGGAAGAAAAGAGGAATGGCGATTACTCCACCGACAACAGCGCAGCTCTTAAATAAAGAGAGAGAGAGAGAGAGAGAGAGAGATGTTCATGTTATGAAGACACTTGCCTCTGCACTCGAAGACCGAACTAAGGTACAAATTGAGAAAGTTCTAAAAGTAAAACTATCCGTGCATCACAAACCTACACAGCAGGAGAAACTGGCGAGAATGATTTGGCGCCATGTTCTGTCGCAGGAAGCAACATACCTTATAAGCCCCGTGGACCATAAGCTACGGTTATTGTTGTTTATTTTATGTTATGGTTTTAGTAATTGCAACCATCCTGTATATCAGTATACTGTAACACATGCACTGCGTAGATAATGTAATTATGAGGCCGTAACGTAAACGGGCCTGACTTGTTGCGATTAAGGATTGTCTCCAGTCAGGTGTGGCCAGCATTTAAAATTTAATTTATTTTTATTATCTACTCTGGCAAGGTTTAATACCTACCGCTGCAGCGAAAAGATAACATAAATTTTTCTTGCAGATTTATTTTATGTTGAGTAGGTACATTATGTTTAAGCCAGGTAAGTGTAATTCAAAAATACATTTTAATCTTAGCAAAGTAATTGAACAAATACAATGTATAACTGTGACTCAATTTGTACCTTAGTTCGGTCTTCGAGCGCAGAGGCAAAAGTCTTCATAACATGAACATCTCTCTCTCTCTCTCTCTCTCTTTATTTAGTGAAGTAATGATGTTTTTTTGCCTATTTTTATATTATACAAATACAGTATTTATGATGATTTTCACAGCAAGAGTGAATATGCACAATTTGAGTTTTCATGCTCCACCTTCAACCAAATCGCTGATTACCACCAGGTTGTGGTCAAACGAACTAAACCTTTTATACAAAACAATGCTTAATTTATTATGAAATAAATCCAATGGTTGGCAACCAATGCTACAAATTGGAGGCAAATGCCTGTATTCATTGGAAAAGTTAATGAAACTCGCCCTAAGTCAATTAATACATCCCCTTCGAATGTACTATAAACTAGTTACGCTTGCTTTTGTTTTTCACCCCTAAAGTACTCATAGCACAACGGTACCTACACTTTAATACGCGCTGAGCAAACATTATTAGTACAAAGAATAGGAAACCATGAATGCTACAGGACTGCTTTCTCCTTATAATAAAGAACCCCTTTTCAATATTAGGCTGTAAGTTTGAACAGCAACTGTATATAAACAATGTTTGCATATTGCCATAACCTGTGCGTTATACTGTACATGTTCGAACGGAAAAAACGCATCTGGTAAGTTTGGGTATTGTACGAAAGTGCTTCTTATTTACTTTTTCTTACAAATTGAAGTATGAGTATGGGGTGGGTTACTATATTCCAGACGGATTGCATCTTGATTCTATTGTAGTTGGATGGCATGACTGCAATTTTGGAACAGCAGTTTAAACGCAGTCCGTTTATAATAGCCTTTTTCCTGAGAGTGTAATGCATCTCTTTATAAAATAATCATCATCACCTCCCTAGCGTTATCCAGTTTCGCACAAGGTTCGCTTACCTAACCTGAAGATTTTACTAGTTCGATATTTTACAAATGTCTCCTTCCCATGAAGGGAAAACCAGCCCAATGCAGGTCACATGCCTCCGAAACGCATTTTTCGGGAATGAGGGTTTCCTCACGATGTTTATATCTTCCCCGCTCAGCATATGATAATAATTTACGATCCAAACCTGAATTATAATATAAAATGTATAAAAAGTAAGTATAATTCAGCATAATTTGTGTCTTAATGACGATCTGTATTTTCAACTCATTAAAATACGGAATCTTTCTTTCTCTTCAAATTCTGTTTGCCCAAAATTTGAATTCTCTCAATGGCATGTCCCAAATTAAACTCCCTTTGTAATTTCCAACAAGAAATTGGTCTAATTACAAGTTTTACAGAAATTATTTGAATTAGTTTTAGTACCTATGTTACTTCTCTCAAAGTGTCTACGTGTCTGTCTACTAGCATAGGTACCTAATTCTTTTAACGAGATAAATTTATATAATGTTATACTTTTTTATATTTTGATATTGGATCTTTTTTTTACCTCTTGTATGAAACAATAAAATTAATGAATGTGGAGGAAGCAAGAGAAGTGTGTCAGGATCGAAGCAAATGGAATTCCATAATTTCAGGTTACCTCTTTAGTTATACATAAACTCTTTAGTTTACACACTTCCTGACATACTTCTCTTGCTTCCTCCACATTCACTAATTTTATTGTTTCATACACGCACGCCGGCTCACAGTAAATCGTACTAATTTCTTATATGGACATCTCCAATTATTTTTTTAAATTAACTATTAAATTGGAATGCATACATTCTTATTTCACAAAGGATTTTAGATGATTTTATATTTTTTCTGGTTATTTCGTAAATGAAATACAATTAGCCACGTATAAATTAAAATTACAAATAATTAAAACATTTCAATTTATTGCACAAACAATGCAGGTCAGTCTAAAATACCGCCCCCTCTCGTACCTGGTTCAAAGGTGTTCAAAGGATATTTCACATGTGCATCAGCCTTCTTTTAATTAGCCAGAGTAGTATAAAATACTTTTTGACTGCAAATTGGTTGCATAGCGTGTCATATGGTGAGAAAATAATATTTCTGGAAAGAATCCAAATAGTGCTGCTACCTTTATAAATGTAGAATATGCTCGACAAAGGCTGATGTCACCTGATGATTGCGTACAATCAACTACAGACACAAATAGAAATGTTCCAACACTTACAGTACTTACTAGCCAATGTACCCTCGTTACGAGATGCAGATTCTCTAACACAAGTGGTGTTAACAATTAATGAGGTATGCCCCGCTCAGGGTGCATTTAGGCTCCACAGTACACTGTAATGGTTCCAGTTTAGTCTGCAGTGGGCAATTACTTACACCAATAGACCAATTAATAACGTAGGCTGCGTCTTAACTGCGGGTCCGTACTACAAATGTGATACAGTAAGATCGAGTTACCAAATTACGGGAAATGTTTGAAATAAGGCAACACAATTTGATACCGGTGTTTGGTCTAACGATGATAAGGTGATATTGTGTTTCGTTTTATATAGGTCTAGTTACGTGAACGGTGTATTAAATAGCTTTGCTATGGGCAATGGAGAGAGCTATGCTCGGTATTTCCCTGCTCGATCGAATCAGAAATGAGGAGATCCGCAGGAGAACTAAAGTCACCGACATAGCTCGAAGAATTGCAAAGCTGAAGTGGCAGTGGGCAGGACACATAGCGAGGAGAACCGATGGCCGATGGGGCGGAAAGGTTCTGGAATGGCGACCACGTGTCGGACGACGCTCAGTGGGTAGGCCCGCTACAAGGTGGACCGACGATCTGGTGAAGGTCGCGGGAAGCCGCTGGATGCGGGCAGCGCAGGACCGATCGTCGTGGAGATCCTTGGGGGAGGCCTATGCCCAGCAGTGGGTGTCATACGGCTGATGCTGATGATGATGATGATGCTATGCTCAGATCTCATCTCTTCGTTATGGAAGTAGTAAAGATGTTTTGTTACTTAGACAGATCTAGAATATTACATTTGTTTTAGGTAACTGCTGTAACTAAGAAAATATATTACTCTTATTAACACTTTTACGAATACTGACTACCGATCCTTGGCCTTTCATTCATATTAGCATAGCAGTTGAGATCCTGTAGATATTATCGTCCGTACTTGAAAGTGTTAAAGTTATCTCGTTTCAGCGTTCAGAAAATTTATATACATAAAATGAGTAAAATATCTAACACCTGCGCTAAACTAGGCGTTCAAGGTAACCTCACCAACCAAAATTTAATCTCAAACTGTTCATTTAATGGTAGTACACTAATAAGCACCCATTCTGCTCAGTTCTAAACCACACGTCACAACCACGCGACATTTCCCATCGCCCCAGGAAATGCAGGCGTCCAAAACATTCGAAACTTAATTTAATTGATAATTCAAATCAAGCTGTGCATTAACACGTCGCCAAGCTTGCCTCTGGCTACAGCACATGTTGCTTTAAACAAGTCTGTGTAGGACACCCTGTTTCCATTACATTACTACTTGCAATGCTTTTTGCGCACGAAATTAAAATTAGTAATGTTGACATCATGTTATATTGCAAAATTGTAGTTCACTGTAAGTGAAAATAGGACATAGTCTAGAAAATTACTGTAACATTCTTGTTAAGTACTTTGATTTCGTTGTTCAGATAAAACTGATGTCAGACAGCTTATCAAATTCACAAATGCTTTGTGAATCAGCAACATCAAATAAAAACGTACAAAATAGCAATATTTATGACATGGGACGCTACAGCTGTCATTTATTGTCTTGGAGAATCTATGTAGTTTATTCCTTACGACCTCATGAAACTTTAAAATGACTCTTTAAATTTCGGAGTCTTGGCTTATTGCACACATCCGAAACATAAATATCACAGACTAGACACAATAAGAGGCTTGCGAAATGAGATGCGTAGCCTCGCGCCCCGGCCGGCGACTGTCACATTCTGGAGACTGATGAGAATTTTATGCAATCCTGATCTTAGATAAAGCCCCGTGGAGGGTGCTGAGGCCTAGATAGCCGCTTTATTTTAATGCAAACCGACAACAAATAACGAATAAATATTCCCTTTTTTATTGTTGAGTTGTGACGCGACGAATGCTTTGATTTAGGGAGAGATGAGAGGGGTTGTACCCACAACGAATTGTGGTTGAGATTATTCGGGATGGCAAAGGATTTATATTACAATTGCTGTCAGGGACTCGAGTGGTATCGGGTTTCATCAATACTTTCGGCTGTTGATCGGCCATAGCCGAAATTGGGTGCTTCAGATTTACAAATTCGAGAACGCTTTGAAGATAGAGTACAACCTAAAAGATCTTTTTAAAAGAAAATTTCGTATAACATGACCAAACTTATCGAATTCAATTCTCTGTATTCAAACCCATTTTATAAAGAGAGAAACTTTCACTAGATCGGAGTGTAGTTTCTTACACGTGTTCCAGATAGATTCAAACTTTAAGACTGTGCTCCCCCTGAACCGATGGCTATAAAAACAATCAGTTCCAACCTAGCCAGGGGTGGTGGGGAAATAAGAAACAGACGTCCGCTGCACTTAGAAAGGGATCTAGGAAAGTTCACTTTTTATAGGGGACCAGAAATTATGTTCGGGTGATATATGGCGACACTTCTGCTCTTGGAATTTAAACGTCCCGTTTTCGTAACAGTTACTTACAGCGAGGAGGTAGGGCGAGAGTGTGACCCTTAATAAATTTAGCATGAAGGAGAGGATTGTCGGAAAATTATTTCTTTCGCCGTTTGAATTTACGCTCAGCGTTAACAATCAATTGGCCTATTTCGGCGCAATACTTTTTGTTATGAATTACATCGATCGATTTTGGGCTAGCTTGTATTCGAACCATGTAACTTTCGAGTGTGTCAAACGTTCGGTACTTTACATTTTCTTTAAATTTACATAATTTGTTCCAGAATTGGCTTGCATAGCCATGAAAAATAGTACATGACCCTGTGACAATGATAGTCATGAATCGTCTGAAACAGGCGTATGAGGCCAATGATGATAATAATGATGATGAAATTTACATACAATTTTGCTGATCAATGTGTTTTATTTATTTTATTCATTTTGCTCATTTCATTCTCTTTTCTTCTCACAAAATGTGTTCCAAACTCACAAAATGTATAATATTTTTCTAATCGAATGATCTGAATAGATATTGGATTCCTACAATGTGTGACGACAATAAGGGCAAAGTTTATCGAGATAAGGTAGCCATCTAATTCCAAGTTGGTCTCAGATAGGGTGATAAGGGTTGCACGACTCGGATTCGGACTCAATGCTATGACCCCCACCTTATAGAAAATCTTTGGAACTGCAGCATGAGAGGAGTTTTAGTATGTTTTTGAAAATAAGGATACTTACTTTGGAGTATGAGTTTCTTATTTTACGTCTGTTTTTACCAATGCATCAATTGATGTGGCTTTACAATACTTAGTCATTATGAATGAAAATTTTGTAATAAGTAGTATGCATTTGAATTTATGTTTTACAGACCATGATGCTGCTTCTGGCGAACAGCAAAATTTTATTTTGGTTTAAAAGCTCCAAAACAATTTTCAGTTATAATATGAAACATAACGCAACAGTATCACGGTTGTATTCCTAAAGGGGTCGGCAAATGAGTATAGTAACACCCACTCCTCGCCAGCTATGTTTAAGTCCAATGGATTAAGAGGCGATCCTATTGCCAATAACCGGACACAAATCTTGAAAACCACGTGATATTAATTATCTGTGAATTCTGTTATCCAAACATGAATGCAAATTTATAAAGTTGATGGGTATGAATAATGCAAGAAATAAATGGAGCTAGATTTAAAACTGTCAAAGTAAAATAAAGTTAAGTTTGTGTTCGTCGGAATCATTTATTTAAATAAACATATAAGTTTTTTTAAATATCTAGTATGTACAATATAGATGCATACCATTCTTGAATAGGTACTTAAAATGTAACTAGGGTTAGTTTTTCAAATCGATAAGCAAAAGTAATCCAATTCGTTCTGCGACACGCGACTGCCTCAGGGTTCAGAAAGTCCACTAATGCAAAACTCCGTCTGTCCATTTGTCCAATGTTGTACTAATAGAGAAACTCCATTTTAAACTTTTTTCGCAGAATACGTATTGCAGTGAGAGCTTTTTATGCTTTTGTGGCAACGTTTACATTTACTTACCAACTGCTTTAACAATTTTTTTAAAAACTCATAAAATTTAAACAATATCCAATTTTTTGTAAACCTCAGGTTTTCATGTTAACGATCCTGGTTTAAGGAAATTTCAATAACTTAAATTCTCCAATGATTTTAAACGAACAAGGAAAGATTGAATTAAATATTTTCGATTATTTTGAATATACCTGTCATTAACCCTTAATCACAAATAAGCTAAAATATTTATGGAAAGTCTTTCCTATGCCATATCCGCACTACCTTCCCATTCCTACCGTCCTTATCTTAACAACGTTTAGCTGTAGAAACATGTCGTGTCTTCCCAAAATGTATGTAAATTGGTAAATGTAATAAATTGCATATATTTAACTGGTAATGGGGCTCTAACGGGGAGGGTGGGGCCAGATCGATTGGCCGGGACGCTTCAGCTATTCCTATTTTGGATATTTGGGGGGTAGAAACATTACACGTACTAAGCATATTTGGACAACGTTGCCGCTTGGTAATTTTAAATCTAAAATTATAAATCTGATTTTAAATAATAAAAGAAGAAATTGAAATGAATATTTTTTATACTTTACTATGCATGGAAAGAAATACGAATTTGAAACGAAAAGCGACCATCCAATAGCGACCTCTGATTCGAAAATTCGTTAAAATGCACATTCAATAAGTCAATTTGAGAAACGGCATATTTAGCTGATACGACAAATTGAAATAAGCTTAGCTTCTTTCAAATTCAAATATAGAATTTTGATTTGAAACTGCTTTCAACTCCAGTCTCTTCTATTAAATTACTGCGCTGTGCTCATTTCCTTGGACTCTGTATAAATACAGATAAGTTTAAATCTAATTTAGTATAATCACCAAACATTGTCGCAACAGATAAATAATCAAAACATTTATCTTTTGCTGTGATAATACACGAAATTAACCAGTAATACGTGATGCGGGTGCACTCAAACCTATCTGTAGTCATTATCAAACATTCAGTGGGGGAGATTTGACATGTTGTGATAATAAATATGGTGATGGCAACCAGTTAGGAATCTTTATTGACTTATATTTTGAATGGCTACTTTTGTCTCTTCTCATGAGGGATTAAAACTGGTTAGAATCTGGGTCCTAAATGGTCTGAGGATTACAAAAATACCTAACCACGTTTTGAATTGTAAAATTTTATGTTTTAGCGCCGAATCTACGCTGAATTTTGTAATGCTTATGAAACGGCCTTTATTGTCAAAGCGTGGTACAGTTCGTTTTCCAAATAACGTCATAGGAATGTATATAAGTTTTGCTACATTTTATGAAGTAGTAATTATTATAGAAAAATAATGCAAGGAATAGGCACGCAATGGTTTTCGTTATCCGCTTCTTTTGGTATTGTTGAGAGTCGAATCCCGCAAGTACAGATTATAAATTTCATAATTATGGAAATCGAATAAGTTTCTCAAATTCAGATGATTGAAAATAAATACTAATCATGAAAGCTAGACATAGCTAGACATATTTGTAGAACGCAGATTAAAAATAAAATGAAACGTATCGTAATGTAAAAGGTTTGAATAAAATATAATAAAAGCTTAATGTGCGTTACTAATGTCTGGACCTTCAAACGAATGCCGTTTTAAAATAAATTCTTCGTCCAAATTGAATTACATTTAGAGATATAAAATATTTTTGATCTCAAAACTACAATCCAGTGACTTAAACAAATCCAATACTTAAACTAAAAGTCAACTACAAAATTAAACGCAATAACAAAGCAAAATATAAGAATTCTTTAAATTTCTTTCTCAGATCATTCTTTGACACTACTATTAGTTAATAAAAGCTCTGACATTTGCTATTGTATTTGTTTGTCCGTCTAGTTTGAGGTGAAGCTGAATTGCTATTGCTTTGGGTACATATAATTACGGTTGGGCAATACCGTAATTATAGTTGTTATCTCAAGTCAATACATTTTGCAGCATCAGCTATTTACTATTCTGCAATCGGGGTGAGTTTGACGTGGGGTGGACAGCGAGGGGGGCGTTCGATAATGGCTGATAATAGATGAAACTGTTGGATTATTCGGGTCATTGTAAACTATATATAGTAGAGAATTTGCGTCTAGAATCAGTCAGTTTAGGTCTGTCCTAAAGTTTTGTAGTTTTAGAAATTATTTATTTAATTGAGATGCAGGAATGAGAGAGGGCCTCTTTATAGAGTAAATGCCAAAAATGACAATTATTGTCATTTCTATATTAACTCAGAATCATGGTCTGAATCATCCCCCTCAGTATTCTTTACGATGTCACTAACACCCTGTATAGTGTAGGTACTAAAATCATAATAACATAACCGGAAATACAGATAGACTAGAAAATACAAATAGACTATAACAGGCCGCCTTACTGCTAAGTAATAATTAATAATATACTTAGTGTATCAGTTTATACACCAATTAATAGTATAATACTGTGCCTAGCAGTGGTACGTATATAGACTACTTGTGTTATGTATACGTTTATAATCGTAAACTAGTCTAAAGATTCTACCATTTTCTCTAAGATCTTATACACAGGTACACCTATCAAATATCCCAGCAATATATTCGAGTGTGGGGTAATTTTTTTGCAATTTGTTTTATTATGGGAGGAATTTTGGACTATCGAGGGTGCTGAACTAAACCACCTGTCTCCAATATAAGATAGAAACGTGCAAAATGGAATATACGTAATATGTTCAATAAAGCAGGATTTCTACCCCTCTATAACTGTACCAATTTAGTTCGCGACACGTCAACAGTATAAAAAGGGGCTCGATCTCAGTCTCTTTTTGAAGTGTGAGAATTGAATTTATTCGATTATATCGATGGGGTAGGTAGTCTTTTGTTCTCCTCGTGACTTTCTGGAAAACACCAAAATAGAAGAAATTATTTTCTTACGCGTTTCCATTAGCTTTTCGTATAGTAGGTACGTACCACCTTATTTCGAATGCATTTAAACAGTTTCAACATCAAATACTTTTTACTCTCTCTATTACTTACTAATAAACGAACGACTTTTTTTTACTAATAAACGAATAACTTATTTTTAGCTAAATGAATCGTAATTTGTATTTCAAATTGCATTACAGTCGCCTATACCAATTTGAGAATGAACTCGGGGCCATACGACAACTAGGCAGGAACAAAGGAAACAAATCGATCGTCATGCGAAATTTTTGCGCAAATAATTTATGTTCTTGGTGCAAATTAATAGGGGTGCGACAGCCAAATGACTGCTTTTATAAAGCCATCAATAGCAAAAAAGGAAACGTCACGGGAAATGCCGGCCACACTCCCTTTCTTAGTGTGGACAGTAATAATAATAATCACTCTTCCTTTTTGACGCTATCGGAAGCGTAGGAAGCTTCCCCATTGATTGTTCCACATGTTATAATAGTGTCCCCCGATTTTGTTTTATTTTCTTCATTGACTAGTAACGACATCGGCGAGCATTTTTCCGATGGGGAAATAGAACGAAAGGTACATTGTTAAATTTTTTTTTGAGATTCTCTGGTAGTAATTGATAACCTGTTGTTGTATTCCATTATTTGAGTAACCTTTGTTACTTTTATCCGCATGTAGGTAATCTACTTGAGGAGCTCGGTGGCGCAGCGGTAAACGCGCTCGGTCTGCGATTGTTGAAGTAAAGCAACTTTCGCAGAGGCCGGTCATAGGATGGGTGACCACAAAAAAAGTTTTCATCTCGAGCTCCTCCGTGCTTCGGAAGGCACGTTAAGCCGTTGGTCCCGGCTGCATTAGCAGTCGTTAATAACCACCAATCCACACTGGGCCCGCGTGGTGGTTTAAGGCCCGATCTCCCTATCCATCCATAGGGAAGGCCCGTGCCCCAGCAGTGGGGACGTTAATGGGCTGATGATGATGATGAGGTAATCTACGTATATTCGGTTACTGACATCATCATCATCAATTTAAAAGCTACGCTCTTGTCGGTGTCGCAATCTCCATGCTACTTTTTTAGAGTAAAATAGGGTAGTGGTTTCCCTCTTGCTTCCTGTCTGACACGACTCGGATGGCGACCAGAGTAGTATATTTCAAAGCCGTACTAGGACTCCTCTCCTCCGCCTCTGAATAGTACTGACAGTTATTGCTGCCCTCTGTTAGGTCCCAGGTTACAGTCTCTGTGATTTGCCCCTTCCGTCCTGCAATGCCGTACCAATGGCTCCCATCTCCGCCTCAACCGTTGAGGTCTTTACCCTGAGCAAGTGTTCTACGTTATACGTTACGTGTTCCCCGTGGGTCTGGGTCCCTATCCGAACTCAGTCACCATCTCACTCTGGCCTACTGAAATAAAGATGCGCAGAACAGTGGAAGGCAAAGAACAAGACTACGTTCCCCTGGGGCCGGGTTTTTATGAAATCAAAACCAGACAACTACCGCAACTGACTATACTATAATTTCATCGAAAAACTGGACCGAACTGAAGTGAACTTTTACCACCAGACCGTATATAAGTAACAATTTTGACATCACCAGTACAGCGACTCGAATAATTTTAAGAAAGAAAATTCTAAAAATCCATCTGTATAATTCAATAAAGCTTTCTAGTTGAACGTCGTCTCCCGATCCCGTTCGGCCATTGTTTCTCGCACCCTATTCTCCACACGTTCGCCCCGATGTCGCATGGTTTTGAGTGCATTAGATTCGCTCAAATACATCGTCTGTCGGTTTCCTGGACGGTGGTCGACACGTGACTCCAAATATAAAAGACTTCACGCCTGATCAACTACCGATATAGATTTGAATGGAATTGCCCGTATTGTGTATAATATTACGCTAGGGTGACGTGTTATGGACTCACTCGTGTAGGAGACGAGATAAAGGACAATTTGGGTTTTGAATATTTCAGCTGTGATGATAATGTGGTGTATCGGATTGAGTAGTGGCAAATTCAGGTGAAATTTATCAGTTTTGAACTAGAAAGTTTAAAGAGGTTTTCTGTATTATGCCTTAAGGGAATTTTCCTAGTATTACGCATTGATGAAGAGATCGTGACAAATGTTGATTTTGAACCCCTGTCAATTTTAGGGTTCGACACCGGAATCACGAGCGTCGATAATGACTATACTGCGTATGTATAGACAAATACCTACGAAATTTCCTCAACAAGGACTCGTAATCAACTTTGACATTTCATGCAAATCTGTTTCGGTCCTTTTTTATCTTGAGCTCTTTTATTGTAGGTAATGTGATTAGGTGCGACCCCGATCGAGCGAGGGCCCCGAAGAAGAGGGCGCTAAATAAGATGCGACGTTTTCCGCCTTGGGCACCTTTGATAGTACTTTTTAAAGCTGTGTCACGAATTCCGAACCTCTCTTTTATTGGTCGCCATTATGATAATTACATTAAGGGCCGTCCGCTGTCGATACTTCGTCTTTCGAATTTGTTCTGTTGTTACGGTAAGGCGTTTGCCTCTTGAATATTGATCAGCTCATTTGCGAAAATCGCACCTATTGTCTACGTGACACTTTTATATCGGATCCTACTTCGACTCCCTGAAGTTTATCAAGACGGAATGAAATTAACCTTAATTAAATAAAATACGCTGACCTTTGAGAATTTTGAGTCGCAATTTGTAGGTATAATTTAATTGAAAATCATCCATCGTCATTATTCGAAAAAACTTAAACATGAAATTGTATACTAAATATTGTAGGTACCTTTATAAGACTATTCTGTAATCTGTTTATCAAAGTAAATATTTAAGAATCTAAACATAATATAACATGAAATAACAGCCTATAGACGTCTCTCTGTTGGGCATAGGCTGGCCCTCAATCAACCGGATATGAGCATACTACACCATGCTGCTCCACTGCGGGTTGGAGGAGTTGCTTTTACGGCTGATAGCCGGGACAAACTGTCTAAAGTACATTAAAGCATAGAATCATCTTACTTTTGCGGACAATCAGGTGATTCAAGCCTGCAATTTCCTTACCAAACAAAGGACAATCTCAAAAAGTGATTTCGACAATGTCCCCATCGGGAATCGAACCCGGACCTCCAAATCGTGAGCCTCACACTCTAACCACGAGACCATGGAGGCTGTTTGTGTGTGTGTGTGTGTGTGTGTGTGTGTGTGTGTGTGTGGTGACTCTGGTGACTAAAGTTATATTATAATGAATCATTATTAAAAAATACCTAATATTGTTAAAATGTTTATTTTATCTTTTAAAAGTGCGTTGGTATAACCCTGCCAGTTATTTTGAATGAATGGAAATTAGTACAAAGGGAATATTATAACAAAATGGTATAATGAAAAGCGCTGATTCAATCGGTCTGTAAGAGCAATCAAAATGTTGTACAAATGAAATTCCGTTTGCTTATTCAAACGGCCTTAAACTTTTTTCGTTTGTAAAGTAAATCGTTTGTGTTTGTTTAAAACGGCAAAATATACCGTCATGTCGCTGAATGTTTTTGATCATTGATTGATTCAAGCGCCAGAGTGTGTTTTTTTTATGTTTTCCCTTTTTGTTTTTTTCCAAACACATAATATTGACGTAGCTTCACTGATCTCTAGCCATGGATGGGTCGACAGCTTGTTTTGTGTTTACTTAATCCTAGCCATCTTGGCGTTTTGTACGTTAACAAGTGCAACAATTTGAACTATAATGGTTTATAACACGTCTAAGTTAACTAGACACTTCTTTTGCATGTACTCCATTGGGGTGTGGTGTCTAGGTGATCATTTCCATGGGTCACGGTATATTTGCGAAGTACATTTGCTAGCGGGGATTCAAATTGGCAAACATATTTAGCTGTCAGATGATTAGGGATGCCACTCCATATATGGGTCGTTCTTCTTTTTTATCGACAATAAAAAGACATTTTCTCGATTTATCGGATTTAACATCTTTAAAATTATACCGACAATAAATATTTTAAAACATCATATAAAGATGTGTCTGTAGAGGACTATTTAGTGGTTCTCTTTATCTTGGTAACATACTTTTCTTTGCAGGCGCATTCCAAAAAATATTGTGACAGAGTGGCCCTTTTCATCGGAGACAGCATTTCAATTTACCACTCTGTCACATAATTTTGTGAAAAACGATCAAGCTACGTTAATAACTAATTGAGGAACCGATTAGTATTTTGCTTGTATTTTGAGTATAATAAGATAACTATATTTTTGGACAATCAAAACATGAAATAAAATTCTAAAACATAACTTATCAGAAGCAGAACGAAGGACAGATCATTGTCGATAAAAAAGAAGAACGACCCATATAAAGGTCAATGAGTAACTTGCATGAGTGAATAGTTCAATGTTTGCAATAAAATACTTTATTTGCACCAAAACAAAATGTTTGTAAACAAATGTTTTACATATTTTATATGTGATGTGTCTTGTTTATTTTGCGCTGTTAAAGTAGGCCATTTTTAGAAAAATTACGCACTTAGTGTCTTTTACTGTATATTATTTAGCAATATTCATTTTATTATTCCCCTCTTTTCAAATATTGCAGTAGATAAATCTATCATCAACCTGAACAATAGAGGGGTAGAGACGTCAATCAAAATTATAACGAATTACAGTGCTAATCTCGTTCCCGATTCATTTATTTATACCTATGCCTAATTACGTAATATTAATAAAAATGTTCTCTATATTTCGAAATTCAAAAGGTTTTATTTATTATCTTTTCTCTTTTCGTGATTTTTATGGGATATACAGGATGTTAGTGACACAGTAACCATGATTCTGAGTTGATATCAAGTGGAATTTCCTGACAGAAAATTCATGAAAATTTGACAGGTCCGTTTTTTTACAGAAGCGACTGCCTGTTTGACCTTCCAACCCACGTAGGGAAAACTAGCCCAATACAGTTTAGGTCACATACCTCCGAAAATGCATTTCTCGGGAATGTGGGTTTTTTACGATGTTTTCCTTCACCGCTGAGTACGTGATAAACATTTTATGATCCAAACTTGAATTCGAAAACAAATTCGACTATCATTGGTTTAGGCCTGTGCTGGATTCGAACCTGCGACCTCACAGTGAGAGACAAGCGTTATACCAACGTTATAAAAGGGTATATTTTTGGTATTATGAATAACAACTTGAAGTATCAAAGGTGTAGTTTTCACATGAAATACATAAGATTCAAATGAAATCCAGTTTTACGAGTCGTTAAACCAGTGTTTGTTGATAGAGGGACCAGCATTTCTGAATTGGACAAAAACGTCGAAAGGGCTTCTCAATCCCGTTTAAAACGCTATTTTCTTTTTATACCCAATGAACCGTGGAAATGTGGGCGTATATGGGGCCCAGATTGAGTTAACGCCGCTGGCTGTGGAAGCGATATCTAAAAAAATTCCTGACAAAAACAAAGAAACAACATTATTTACTTTTTTTGCAACGTCCCGCATCCGCAAGTTTATTTATGGCTGATTCCTGGGAGAAATTGCCTTAGAGCAATAAGGCTGCCCAATTGTACTATGTCCATCTGTGTTATAGGTATGAATGTTTATGTTAAGTGTTGTGCAATAATGTATATTTGATTTTATTTGAAAAACTAACAGACGCGTGGATTTGAAACTCTTAGGTTAGGCCTAGGTTTATACCCAAGAAAAAAAAACACAAATTAAAAATATGTTTAATAGTATAATTGGACCCACATTCCTGAGAAATTCATTTCGGAGGTATGTGACCTAATCTGTACTGGGTTGGTTCTCGCTTCGCGGGTCGGAAGGTCAGACAGACAGTCGCGTTTGTAATAAACCGGACATGTGAAATCTTCAGGATAGGTAAGCGGATCCTGTGAAAAACGGGATAATGCTAGGAAGATGACGATGATAATGAGTATACGTGTTAGAATCGTTTGCAACTTTGCTAAGGCCTTTCCTATTTTAAGATAAATTAGGAAAACGGTAAGGTTTTGATTCTTAAATGACTTCAAATCTCAATTTAAGCTTTACTGGGTATGTATCTAGTATTTTTTATTTCAAGATTTCTGTTATGTACTATCAAAGAGCAAATTAGTTGTCACAATTATAAAATATAATGTTTTTGTAGGTGTTCTGGTCTATTACAGAAACGATATGTAACCAAGAGGTGTTAAGTGCAACCAGTTAATTTATTGCTTTGCAAGAAATTGATTGAACTTTGCAGCTTATCGTATGCTAGATATCCCGAGAATTAAGCTGGAGATCTCTAGATCGATTACTGATTACTCTGTTTATATCACCAACCCGCACTGCAGCCCAATAGTGGAGTACGCTCTAATTAAGCTCGAAAAATGAAAACCTTTGGAGCACGGAAAGAACTTCACAGGCTTCATTGGGTTAGAGGTGAATATTTCTACACAATACTTAATAAGCATTAAACTTTAATAAATATTTATAAACTATTAAAAGTTACATGTAATAAAAAGATTCTAGCATTATTCAACCCTTCTGTACATACAATGTCTTAAAATGTTTTAAATCTTATATTTTTTTGTAAAGTTTGACTTAAATTATTCGTTGCAGACAGAGAAAATATTTCTGAAACATTCCAAGATGTCAGCGCAGTGGAGATGCAAAATAAAAATACAAATTACATTAAAATACAAAGATAATAATATAAATTTAATCTGGAAGTGTTAATTCCGTACGAAAATATGCGGTTTTGTTATATTAAAGGTGTTAGTTTATTTGTTTCTTGAGCCGTAGTAGCCAAGTTAAGTCCGTTTGACTCTTACCGCATAACGACGGTGATAAGTTTATTTGGGAGCGAATAAATAACATGGAACAGCTGCGTATTTTTCGAGAAAAACTGACAGAAAGCATTGTGTCCTCTCTTATATGATGGATTATTTTATCATGAACGATGGGCTGATCACCTATCCCCATTCCGTTCAACATGTCAATAGTAGGACTGTGTGTCAAAATCAGAAAGAAGTTGACTTCAGATTATTCATGGTTTCTTCGCACCGATCCTAAAAATGCACTATCCCTAATCATTTTACATTGGTCGCTGCAGTCTGGTTACCTAAAGCGTAGTATGTACCGTCAAAAAAATCGATGCCTTTTCCAGGTAGTTATATCTTGAGACAAAATTTATAAAGAAACCAAAAAAGAGACTTGTTCCACCTCTGGACGCCATTTATATGAATTGCCTTTGCTAGATGCAAATATTTACGATGATGGCGTGAACTGAAAGAATTGAAAATATGACTACTTAGACGTTATTACTTAATTATAAAAATACCATGATATTTTCTTATCAACAAACACTATTTACCCCGTAATCCATATCAGGGTGAGCAGAAGTAAAAGCTGGTGAACGCATTTTATGTTAAGGCTATATTGCATTTGCTTGGTAAGCAATAGAACCTGATATCAGCTAAAATTGTGGTCAATTATTTCAATTTCTTATTAAGACTATGGTCAAAGGCAAAAATAGATTTAATTGTTATCCGGCATTTTATGTTAAAGTGAAAAATGATAAAAAATACACGATATTGAATGTTTATCCGGGATTAAATTGAAACGTTCTTTTAAAACCATTTTAAATTAATATTTATCTACCGCACCTAAATGCGTTTTTATTCAAGAATGACCAACCATAGTTTAAAAAAATACTTGTTACGAACGAAGAGACGTTCAATTTAAGAAGCGACGTGAACTTATTATTCCTTCCTATTTTCCTCAACAAGAGAAACTAATCTAAAGAAAATTTTCGAGTCCCTGTGAAGAAAATAAGCTTATAAGGAAAGTGCAGTTTGCTCGTACGAATTCCGCCTAGGAATACTGGGGTGGCAACAAACTTTAAATTAAAGTTTTTCAGGAAAATAAGGATTTCCACATTCCCATTCATACCCCCTGGGGCTAAATAATTAAGTTTAAGATACACAAAGTTGTTTGTTTCGCCACTTGTTCGAAAAACCTTAATGCAAAAGAAAGTTTGAACTATCCGTAGAAAAATGCTGCGCTCATAACAAGAGGTAAGTTCTTAGTTGCTTTCTTGTTTCATTTTATGCTTTATAAGCACAAAATACCGATGTTGCGTCCAAACCATTTTCTTAACAACAACTTGGATAAGCGCTTTGTTTAAAAAAATAAAATACTTACATTAAACGCTGTATACACTACTGCTATTGAGCGAATTCAGGAGAAATTTCTTAAACGTATTAGATATAAATTTAAACATGCAACACTGAATTTGCAGTCCCTGGAAGAGCGCCGTGACCAGAGAGATGTCATATTTTTATATAAAATCTTACACAATCTAATTGAATCTCCTTACCTCTTAAAGAATTTCTCGTTAAGCTGTCCCCGAGCTAATCTTCGTCTATCGATTAGGCCAACATTCGCATTGCCACGTTTCCGCACGAATTATGCTAAAAATCGTTTTGTTAGACGTGCTTGTCATTTATATAATACCAAGTTTAATGAAATTGATATTTTCCACCTTAAATTTCTTAAATTTGCTTCCGCCATCAAACATAAAACGGTGAAAAAAAAAAATAGAATAAAAAATTCTATTTAAATTGAATTAAAATAAGTATGTGTGTTTTGTTTCTTTCTTTATTTTGTTTGTTATTAGTAAGTTAAACTGACTACTCAATGATATACTGTACTCACTAATATTATTACTATTATGTCTAAATTCGTGTTCTCTTTTAATCATCCTATATGTGTTTTATTTTTACTTCTTTTTGTATACCCAAGTGCATGCATTAATTCTTGGTGAAAACTTAATTGGCTTCTGTACTACCTTAAATGTGTTATACTGATACATGTGTTATTTTAAGCTGTATGTTTTCCTTAAATAAAAAGAAATAAAAAAAATAAAAATAAATAAAATTAAAGCTACCAAGGTTTGACAAAGACAAATGTTCCATGTTTGACCATCGGCCTTAGCCAAATTGCAAATTATGACAATCGACAGTGACAGAGATAAAAATATATGTGATAGACATTGTCACCTTATGTCAATTGCATAATAACATATTTTTTACAATATCACTGTTGATTGTCATAACCGTTTGGGACTTGGCTAAGGCCCCTGGTGGCTGACATCGTCTCTTACCATGTGATGAGATATTAGTCAAATACTTGACTATCTTCCGTAAACAAGCTATAAACGCCTCATGAAAAGTACATAGCTATAATAAAGTCTACCAAGTAATACTGACACGAGTTCTGTATGTATAAAGTATCTACGTAATACTTAATAAAGTATCTCCCTTTACTTCATCTATGTCATTTTCCTGTTCATGTCATCTGTTCGCGAAGTTTCCTTTGTATAATGAACTGCAGGTGAAAACTTTTGCTGCCAATTTATTGGTTCCTTTGATACATTGTTGCGTGTGTTGAATGTAGAAATTTTGTAAACTACGCTCCGTTTCAGATGCGAAAATATCATGAATGACTAGATGCTTTGGGAGCGAATGAAACGCTACGAGTTCGATTTATATTATAAAGAGAAATGTGAGTTAGATTCGATACTGAATATATACGGTCGACGACTTCTGATATATGACAACGTCGGGCTCACAGTCACAGTAAGTATTTTTATATATTTGGCACAATTTTATGATTATGTATGAATTTAAATAGAATATTAATTTAAAAGAGCTCATGCTAATCTTCTGCTAAATTGCAAACGATTATGACAATCAAAGTGACAGTGATAAAAATACGACATGTAAATCACATAATATACAGTGTGTAGTTTTTCGGACCCGACAAACTTTAAGGGTGGATTGTACGAGTAATTTTATTGAGAATACACCCCCATATGTGGGGTGAAATCTCAATAAGATTTTTGCTGTTTTTTTTACAAAAAATGAGATTAGGTGCTTTTAACAGTTTTATGTACCTTTTTAGCAGTTGTGGATATATTATTATTCAATGGAGACAATTTTTGCAGATAAAAGCATTTTATTTTATGTCCGTGAGGCCTTTAAATCTCGAGATATGAATTTTTATGAAGAAGAAGAAAATCTTAAATCTAAAATTTTAAAATGGCCGCCATTTCTAGAATATTGAGATTTGACCCCACATATGGGGGTGTTTGCTCAATGAAATTACTAGTAGAATCCATCCTTAAAGTTTGTCGGGTCCGAAAAACTACACACTGTATATTAATAAATAAATAAAAAAAAAAGAAATATAATATTGCCATAAACGTTTGCAACCTGGCTAGGACCCTGGACAAGATATATCTTATAAAATGATTAAGGGGTACCGTAATATCTTATAATCATGATCGTAGTTCTTTTCTTTTCTCCCGAAGCCGATATAAACTGTGATAGTACAGTAAAATAGTATAAGTATCCCCCAGATAAGTTCTAGATAAGAAGGCTATAGTATGCACGTATAGAAATAATGTTATACCCGTTGGGCCAAGATTCTTTTTTATTTTTTATCAATTCGAATCATCATATTCGATTTGGCTCACGATGCACCAAACATCCTGTATTCAGTCCACATTCTTATTTTTTTACAAAGAACGTTTAACGTCAGTGCTCATAGTGCGCTTTCACATATAGGTATTTTTGTCGCGTGACTGAATCGTTAAACACCGAATCCCTTCACATTACAGCGGTTGTAGCGCGACTAAGCCGCGACGCTATCGATATGAGGCGTATCTCTACCACTGCTAGCTGAGAGCAAAAAAGCCGTCGCGCTTCTGTCGCGAGGCCGTCGCGCTGCAGCTGCAATACATAAATATAAATGGATACGAAGCGCGCTGCTGCAGCGCTACATTTGCGCAACAAAATCGGCTATACGTATGTGAAAGCGCTCTTAAGCTAAAGTTTGAAACGGAAACATTAAAATAGAAATAAAGCTAGGCTGCAGATTTGATTAAAATTTTACCATTTGACCTATATTTGTTTGGAGCACTATAATAAATCACAAATAAAGGCGCTTTATGCAGCTAGCCGTAAAAACTAATACTGCAAATGTAGAGATCGCTTCATGCATCGTTGCATCTTGCCGGAGGTGCATCTATATAGCACATTTGACTTCGTACATTAATGGATTGGCCGGTTTAATGGTATTGCTATTATTTCGTAATATTTTATAAACTGATCAAATATTTGGATGAATTGAGAAATGGATAGCTGTTTTGTCGCTTATCGCTTTTTTTTTAAATCTTATGTTTTATACAATGAAAAGATCTATCATTTATCTTTTGATAAAGATTTTGTCAGAAAAGATATTTTAAAAATTTTCCAAACTGAACCAATTCCTTTTGGGGATTGAAGATAAATCTGAAAGAAATCTGGAAGAAATCTCTTTGTTTAGAGATAAGCTTGCCTGTACTATCTGTTTTCTTTGTATGTTTCTTGTGTCTGTTTCATTGTGTACAAATAAATAAATAAATAAATAAATCTGATTTCCACGACAATCTAAGCTTTATTTAAAATTAAGTAAATTGGTTTTGAAAAGAAATAAAAATAGATTTTAATTTAGATTAATATAGCGCCTTGAGTAAAATTCGCAGAAATATACAAAATATAAATAATTTTATGGTCTGTTTCTATAAGTTTACCGCGGGGAAATCATGTATATAAAACTACACACGATAACTGACAGACAACGCACCGTGAATAATCATGATGTATGGAAATGTGATCCCAAAGTGGTAACAAAACTTAAATAACGGTTATTGCTTGCCAAATAATAGCGTAGAAACAAAATTACTACGCGTTCTGTTTTTCATATCTAGCAATCAATTACTTTACCCAACGAATACGAAAATTTCACCTCGTACACGAATTTATAATTTTCTGAATTCCATGCACCCCGAAAAGGGAAAATCGGTCCCAATCACGCAACCGATCGATAGCCACACAGTTCGAAACTTTCCACATTGCAACACTGTGGTTCCCTTTTATCACATCGTTCGCATATTCGAGCACGTTTTAACACTAAATTCTTACAGTAGCCCATTTAGCGGGCCAGCGTCGCAACTCGCACTCGCCGCTCTACGTTTTACTGCTGAAGCATGCATTATTGAAGTACCCCACAGGCTAAGTACGGAATCTTAATACATCCGCAAAATTATTTATAGAGTTCGCTCAAGTTTTCTAGCGTGGAAGGAAGCGTCTACGTTTTAGGTTTCCGCCATCCAATTTATTTCAAACGTTTTGAAAATGGGTACTCAGCAAAATGTCAAGTAAACCAAATGTCAATTCGCTAGTTACAGCTATTTTCAGACGCTGAATTATTACGAAACAATTTGATTTTCCGAATCAACTTGTGATTTTTCGTGTCACACGCAACCCCATGTGGAGTTCCAATAAAAACATAGTTATTCCATGAATTTATTTTCGTGTTCTCACATTAACGCGGGGAATGTTGGAATATAGTTTGCTTTGGTGATTACTTCATTATAACTTTTTTCGGACTCACGAAAAGAAATACCTCGCCGAAATGATAAGCGGTCAAGTTTGGAAGTTGTACAAAAGGCGTAATATGAAGGCAGCGCAATTTTTCTCTAACTGTATTTACCTGAGTAATAACTCCGCCAAGTTTCGGTTAGGCTGGTGAGGGGAAGAGAAACTTTGTAAAAGCTATTCACCAAAAACGAAACTAAATTACGTTAATGTTTCCGACAGAATGTCTGTTTCTTTCATTTAAATTTTGAATCGAAGTTTCATCGCTTTGAGTGGATTAAAATTGAGTCGAATTCGAATTTACATTCGTAAAATGTAAAAGAATGTTTTATACAGAAAAAAAAAACAAGAAAATAGTAAAGTGTATTTTTCCATCTACTACAATAACAGATGGACCAAACTTTTCCAATCAGAAAAAGGTAGGGAATTTAAATATAAATTGGAGTTGGGAAGCGCAGGCTAGGCTCCGCAAAAAGCGGTCAGTTGGTAATGAAAATCGACGCGTACACAGATTTGGGGTCTGATCAATGTGTTTTGTGGGTTGGATGAAGTTTAGAGTGAAAAAATATTTTTTCTATTAAAATAATCTACATACCCATAGTCGCTGCCTCATAGGCTCTAACATTTCATTATTATTAAGTAGTTGCCTAATCAAAAACGAGTATGAAACCTTTTGGAGTATTCCGCTCGAATGCAGTATTCTGGAGAGTTTCCAAATTTCGAACAGGCCTTTGAAGATCCTCTCAGGAATGACTTTGAAACAAAATACTCATAGAAAAAACAAATAAGGAAAACCATGTTCGAACCGTATAACTTTCTTTTGGTAAACCAATATGCTTGAGGGATGCGTGGGGCTTATCAAATTATTTTACGAACCACACCTTCCAATAAAAATATCTCGTGCAATTCAGAAAAGTATATCTATTTTGTGAACTGCGCATAGTATACGACGATGCCAGGTTCCAGGTTTTGGAGGATCGTAGGAAAAGGAGACATGAGAGCAGCGGTTAAACTCCATCGACCGCAGCTTTTTCCTGCCTTGAGAGCTTGCGATAAACCTTGCCGATCCCGTATTGGATATACAGTCACGTATTCAGTACGAGGGCGAGGCTAACGATGACTCAAAGTCATGCCCTTAATTCCTGAAGACGTAGACCATTAGTAATCAGAAGACAACTTCCAGCCACTTTTAATAAAAAGTCCTATAAACCCTGGATAGGGGTGTTTCCATTAGGGACCCATTCCAATACGCCCTCGTCCAGCACGCTCCCACATTTGAAAATTCGTTTTTCCACTACGCTCCCATTCCTATACGCTCCCACTTTTTAAATAATTAAGAAAATATTATGAATTAAAGTAACTTTATCTTATTTGTGTAATCATTTATGAACTGTCAGATGACGGGTGATTATAATACTGTAATACCTATTCATCACAATAGAAAGGACACGGACACGAAACCACTGTCAGTTGTGACGTCATGCATGGGAAAAGCATTTGAACCCATCCTAAGTTTTTATTTAGATCTCTCTCTCTTTTTTGTGTCCCTTGTGCGCAATAAAGTATTTTATCTATCTATCTATTTACATAGAAAAGGAACCTTTACAAACTTTTCCGTCTTAAAATACAATACCCTTTAATAAAATCAGAACCGCTTTCGCCTTTAGCTTCTACCTTGTTATTTGTAGTGGACAGTTCGACAAGTTTAACTGAGGCTTATTTCTTGCACTGACCATATTCCAGTTCTGGATCCAGTTCCATAGTATTATTTAATGTTACAATCTTATTGGAAATTAAGCTTAAATAATTAACTAGTAGTTGGAAGAAATCCCAAAATATTATCATAATATTTTAATACGCTAAGAGACCCCCCCCCCCCCCCCCCCCTAAGACGTCGCGACATCAATGTCTATTAGTCTATTATATTATATATCTAAAATGTTAGTCTTGCGTAAGAATTTTTTTCCATATTTTTAATCCCAAATAAAAAATTTGCACTTAAAATAGAACACCTGAACCAACCAAGTATGTAGCTATGTATCCATGAACAGCCAATCTAATTTTTGAGCAGAAGCGGCGAAAAATCCCTCTAACACTGCAATCAGGGTGCGAATTATTTCCCAGGAGTGCTCGTACATATGTGCTGACTCTGTTTCCAGACATGGCCTATTTGTTCAACTGATGAACCTCACCTAACACATGAGCTTTACCCCGAGAAAAATATCCTGGAGTTGATTAAATTCTACAGTTTTCATTTTACGGTTTAAAATTCTTCATGAATATTTTTTTTTCTTGTGAATATAAATACGCATTTAAAAAGGAATATACATAACTAACTTGAACTTGTTGTTACAGCGTAGGTAAGCTCCCTTTACTACTGTAAGGCGATTTTCACACGACGCGGTATTTGTATTCTAGGCATTAGCATTACGTGTATTACATATACTTGCCGACCGCTTCACAGCTAACCTGCTTCGGTGCGCAGTGTCGTGCTAGTCACAGTTAGATATAAACGAAGCCGAAAGGCAAAACTAACATTCGAAGTGAACCCAAAAAAATATCAACATCTCCTAGCATTATCCCGTTTATCACAAGGTCCGCTTACTTAACCTGAAGATTTGACAGGTCCGGTTTTTTTACAGAAGCGACTGCCTGTTTGACCTTCCAACCCGCAAAGAGAAAACTAGCCCAATACAGTTAGGTCACATACCTCCGAAAATGCATTTCTCGGGAATGTGTGTTTCCTCACGATGTTTTCCTTCACCGCTGAGCACGTGATAATCGTTTATGATCAAAAAAAAAAAATCAAAAACAAAATCGACAATCATTAGTTTACGCCTGTGCTGGATTCAAACCTGCGACCTCAAAATGAGAGGCAAGTAGTGTTCTACCAAATTTCAATGGGCTACCACGGATCTAAAAAACATATACAGGGTGTTAGTGACATAGTAACGAAAACTTTGAGGGGTGATTGAGGCCATGATTCTAAGATGATATCAAGTGGAATTTTCCGTCGCAAAAGTATGGAACGAAAAATAATTAAAAAAGACACAAAAACTTTCATGAATATTCAGACTGAAAATTCCACTTGATATCAACTCAGAATCATGGTCTGAACCATCCCCCTCAGTATTCGTTACGTTGTCACTAATACCCATACCTACTTGTATGGCTACTGTATGTACTTGTGTGGGGTGTAAGTGACATCGTAACGAATACTGAGGGGGATGATTCAGCTGATCATTGTGAGTTAATAAAAGAATATTAAATATTACCAGTGAAACATTTCAGGACATGACTTTTAGCTAGGTATATACCTAATATTTTACATGTTTTTATATAACTTGTAGATGTGCCTCGGGATGGATTTCACTTGACCATACAAAATGGTGGCTGAGGACAGCATACACCACAACCAGTTTAATTGAGGGAGACATAAGCAGCCTTAATGGGTTACTTATGTAAAGGCGTATTATGCAGATTGAAAGCATTTAAATCGTACATTGGGTTGTTTCCCATAAGCATAAACATTAATAATAAATAACTTGTAAAATGTATGTTATGTAAATAGCTACCCGAAATAAAATATTTATATACGAATATTTCCTTCTTATGCATACCGTAAATTCACACTTATAATAATACCTCTTGGGGTGAGCGGAGATCCTAGTGATTAGGAGACAACCAGCACCTACACATTTGTACCTCATCTTTTTAGTGTTATAATTTGTTAATCTGTTACCTATTATAATCGACGCATCTGCAGTGCACGGTAAAACTTTTTAACACTTTCAAGGACAGAACGTCTAATGACGTTCCGATTCCAAGTCGTCATACTCTCATACTATCTATTATGAACCATCAATGACCCATGGTCTCTGTCCGTGAAAGGGTTAAGTTTGTGATGTACTGTACTAAACATGATAATGTACTTTGCAATTGTTTATAATAAAAAAAAATAAAGTCCTAAAAGGCTACGAGAGAATGTCGAAGTTGAAGCAGGCTAGATCATATCATCATCTTCGTCACTTAAATTAAAAGATACCGGTCAAAAAAAAAATATTCAGATTAATTTACTAGACGAATGGCTGAAAAACTTATTTAAGGCGGGCATAAACAGAGCGACGCATGTACTTCGCCACGCCACGCACGCACGCCTCACAATGTGTGTACCAGGCATTATGGTACCTATACGGATTATATCGAGAAGTACAGAAAATATCCTACATAATAATAATATTATATCGAAATGTATAGGTATTGGGTGTTAGTGACATCGTAATGAAAACTTTGGAGGGATGAATCAGAGCATGAACCTGAATTGATATCATGTGAAATTTTCCGTGGCAAAAGTATGGTACTGAAAATAACACTAAAATTTTCATGAATTTTTGGACAGGAAATTCCACTTGATGTTAACTCAGAAAATGGTATTCCTTACGGTGTTACTAACACCCATACATATACTCGTATCCTACCTGTACGTACTTGTATGGTCTGTAGGTAAGTGACATCGTAACGAATGCTGAGGGGGATGATTCAGCTCATTACTCTGACTTAATATCAAGTGAAATGTTCTATCGCAAAAGTGTAAAATTGTAAATAATTTAAACACAAAAAAAACCTTGAATTTCATGACGGAAAATTCCACTTGATGTTAACTCAGAATCATGAGCAGAATCATCCCCTTAGTATTCGATACGGTATCACTAACACCTTGTATTTAAGGCACACGCTAAACTCGCGCGGCTCCGGCTGGATAGTTATACAAACTTGATAATTGCTCGAGTGTAAGTTGATAGCATGCGTCGAAACGCGCGCGGTCGCGCGGTGTTGACCAAATTATACTGGGCAATTTACAAGTTTGCTGTATTATCCAACATAAGCTGATCAGCCCCGCGCGGGACCAGCGTCAGTTTAGCGAACGACCTAAACCCGTGTTCCATGGATAAATTGTACCTATGATGTTTTATAAGTAGGTGATGGATACGTGACCTAGACAGTTTATTATAATTACGAAGATAATTAGTAAGAATTTGTATAGTGCTAATAAACGAGTGCTAAATTGCTCCTGAAAATCAAATACAAGGGACAAAATCTGTGCCAAGACACTGAAACAGGGACAATGTGTAAATGTATCGGGTATTTATTTGTGAGGCGATTAATATTGAAGCTTACAAATTCATCAGCAACTTAATATGTATGTATCATATAATGTTTAAGACAAACATTTAACTAAAAACAGTAAGTATCAAAACTAATATAACTTAATAGCATCAAAAGGAAAAAAATAATGTTAGGAAACTGTAATCATGCGACAATATTTCGTTGGTTGAATGAAAACAACTTATCTTAACCGCTGCCATTTTGGATCCACTCCAAGTAGGTTTTAAATGCATTTTATATTGTGGCCATTCATTCTACAAAATTTACTTGGTGCATTTGACCCGGATGGGTCTTGAGAATGTATTTTTCTGTGAATTTGAGTACTTAGTTCACAGGCTTGAATTACTTGTTTTAGGTAAACCTATTGGCTTGAAGCTTTGCGGAGTTTACTAATTACTTTTAAACTAGGTAAGCGGTTAAGTAACTTAGGGCGCAAACGCACAGCGGATCGGGAACAGAGTGCTCATATTGTTCGGCCAAGTAGGTAATTCTGCCTGAGACAAACCCATTGAGTGTACCTAGTATAAAACACTCCAACCCCGATATCCGGCCGGCTATACAGGTTGTGAGAAGCTGCAGTAGTTTTAGGCGGATGAGACGTTCGTTATGTAAAAATTGACGATTCAAAGTGTAATTATGTTACCTACTGAATAAAGATATTTTTGAATTTGAATTTGAATATGGTGCAGTCAGTTCCCGGACTCTTAATAGACCGATTCCGATGAAAACTTGGAATATAAGTACGCATAAATACCCATACCCCATCGAGCTTTCTTCTTAGTGCGTTATAATAATCCCTTTTAATATTATACGTAAATATGAAAGCAACACTGTCTGTCTGTTACGCTTTCCCGCTAAAACTACTACACCCATTTTGATGAAATTTTGAACAGCGATAGATTAGACCTTACGCAAGAACATAGGACTGTTTTCATATTATTTACGGGTGAATTTATCGCTAAAGCTCGAAATCTACGTGGTTGGAAAGCTAGTTAATGTTAGACAGAAAAAAAACGATCAGCCTAATCGCCACTGGTACATCACTATTCTAATGAACGTCACAACACTGGCTTATGTATTTTGACAGATGTGACTCGAACCGCGCATTGTAAAATATTGGGGTTTATATTTAAATAATAATCATTACTTGTAGCGAACGTTGCGACGCATCGAAACGCGCCCGTGTAGTCTATTAAAAAAATAACTATGAGTTAGAATGATTTTATTTCTTATAAAAGCAATTAATATTTTCCTCACGGCAAAAATGGTACGACGATAACGAACTCCCCTTCATATTAGAACTAAAAATATATATTTTTTCTCTTACACAGAAACAAAGTAAATTCAGAAGGAAACACGTTTCTAGAATAGATGTTTCAATTAGTCTTTCAGTTATACTTACAAGGAAATTCAATTAAGTGAGTACTGACTGAAATGTAAGATATTTTCAATTTTCATGTAAAGAGGAGTGCCTATCACCTCTTTTTGCTTTTGATTAGGCAACTTTTTTATGAAAAATTCAAGACAATTATTCGTCCCTTCCCTAGTTGTTGAATTAAAGTTAGGTAGGTGTAGTAATTGGATACACATAGGCCACTGTATTTTAGTATTTGATTGGTGCAGTTTATCATAAAAAGCAATATTGCTGTCATTTTCTTGACATTGCGTACCTACTGTTTATTGCTTTTTAGATTGGGGTAACCCAAGGTGGCCTTTTTAGACCCCAGAACTTGGGGGTTAAAATGGCTACATAGAAGCAATTCATCTAAGAAAGCAAAATTGTGATTTGACTTTTGCGCATATAAAAGTAAGTGCGCAATGCAAACAAAATGTCAAATAGCAATATTGCTTTAAACCCCCCTTACCCCCCTTTTTGTACGTTTCATCTTACAATTCATTATTCATTTTTTAAATATTGTTTTATATTATACACCCAAGTAAAAGCAACGTTTACAGTAGGTATTAATGTGTTAATAGGTACTGCCTTTTAACTTCGTTAAGTTTTCCCAGTAACTGAATTTGCAATTCTTATTCCGACAAATAAATATTGTTAAACCGGAAAACGTACACAAAATCATGTTGTGAGAGGTGAAGGTTCTGCCTTTTACGTGTAAAACGTTGAAATTACAACAGAATACTGATTACAATGCCAAGAACAATGCTTTGCAGCTGATATTCAAAATAGATGAATTAAATTTAGTATTCAGTTTCCAGAGTAACGCGTACTTACCTGAGAGTCTTCTTAAAGTTGCAGCAAGACACTTTAATTTCCCCGGGGTAGACGGGGAGAAAAGCTCATAATTCATGCCAAGTTAACATTTTGTCAGTTCGCATTTGTTGCTCAACACCGACGCATGCTGCCCTTTGAACTTCAATTCCATATTTTAAGGTACACATCCATGTATCCTTAATTAAGATGACGTCAACACGGAACGGGTTTAAATTTTGATCAGCCCGTCTTCAGCCGATTCCCGTAAAGAGATTTTAATAATTAAATCGATTTAACGACACACTCGAGTATCCTTGTTGTGGTAAAGGGGACAATAAATTGGTATCTCTTGGTTCAATCTGCGCCTTATGACGACAGACTAGAACGTATATAAACCGGCTTATTAATTATGTAGGTTTCGATGTTTCAATAATTAATCTGATTTCGTGAACCCTCCTACTACACGTTTGGTCTGTATACCTACAATAATTACTCTAGGCTCCCTTAGGTACATCAAAATATATAATTTGTCACTTATAATGGTGTTGATACTGGGAAACACGACCTACTTTTTTATAATTTTCTCTATGCATTCGGAAATACAGAAGACAGCAGAGAATTCCACTCCCTAGCAGTGCGCATAATGAAGGACGATGCGAAGCGCTTTGTGCGAATAGTTGAGATATCCACCAAATAGGGATGGAACCCAGCCGTACGTCTGGAAGTCCGAATATAAAAGGGGGATGGTGGAATGAGCTCGTTTAATCTGCCGATCACACATTAGGTACCTACATAGCGATAGGCGATGACTACAGTCTCTATACGATTTATTACATAAATATTTATACCAAAGTGTATACAAATTGTTGTCTAATGATTACGAGTAGTTCAGCCCACCCGTTTGAGACGACTGTAAGTTTATGAGTAGGTACGTGACTATATTCCAGTCTGTGGCATAACTTAGCCCGTTGAATAAACTAATAGCCGAGGTATTCGCAAACATTTACTCTGGCTAATTAGTGTGTTCAGTGCTTACAAACGGCTGCTATTTGTGTTTCACCCCTAAAGTTTAATGAATCAATGATTCGGTTTGACCCCCCGTGTATTGGTACTTTATTTATTGATGTTGCTAATCAGACAAATGGCTAATCCATTAGGTATACAGTCCACTACAGCTGAATGATGTGATGAGTGCGGAAATAGAATGCAAATGGAAGTGCCATGCGGATAACTGACGTAAAGGGTGGAGCAAATACTGCTACGTAGAGTGGGCTTGAATATGTAATATCTAATGTAACAAAATATAACAGAAACTATACAGAATGTTAGTGACATCTTAACGAAAACTGAGGAATGATTCAGACCACGATTCTGAGTTGATATCAAATGGAATTTCGTCTCGAAATGTTCTGACTCATCCCCTTCAGTATTGGATATGGTGTCACTAATACCCATACGTACTTGCATGGCTAGGTAGCCATGCAAGTACGTTTGTACTTATACGGGATGTAAGTGACATCGTAACAAAAACTAAGGGGGATGATTCGGTTCATTATTCCGAGCTTATATCATGTGGTTTATTCCCTCGCAAAAAATTGAAAATAATTGAAATAAGCATTAAATAACAAAGCTTTACGACGGAAAATTCCACTTGATATTAACTCAGAATCATGGTCTGAATCATTCTCTTCGGTATTCGTTACGATGTCACTAACACCTTGTATAGGTATAATTGTGGCTTCTGCAAAAAGTAAATAAGTACGTACATTCTAAACAAAAATAAAATTTAATCTAATCTAACCTATAAGATTCCTCATCTGGGCAAAGGTCTCACCTTCCTCTTTCCAGTCTTAATACTTATCGAATCTTAATTTTGGCGATGCAATTTAATGTTTTTATAGATAGTGGATTTCACGATACCTTACTATTACATGGTATGTATCTACCTATTTATATAAATATTGACCCCGATTCCTGCAGCCACCTTTTAATTTTCTTTTAAGATACGCATGTAATTTTCTATCCGGTGAAAAGGAAAGGGACGAATGATTGACAACTGATAATTTTAAAATTAATAATTCAATAAATGAATAACCCGGGCGAATAAATAAAGGGTACTGTCAATTTAATTCTATCGGGTTATTGTCTAATATAAAATTATGGGAGGGTTTCTTTAAATTTCTGCATAAAACTGACGTGTGTTTCTAGATATTAACCAAAAGTGGTCCAAATGTAAAACACTAACGAGACCTATTTACCGAAAGCCATTTACTGAAAGCGTTCAGCGCTCCCCATTTGTCCGGCCAAGTAATTAATGCCATCTGCGGCAAATGTAGAATAAGTCACGTCGAAATAGACCACTAAATACTGAGTACTAAATATCAAACCGTAGTCAAACATATGCTGTTAGTGAAGAGTTTTATCTAAATGAAAAAACACACTATTTAACCTTTTTTATGGGAAAATATTTTCTACGTTTATCATTGTTCCGAAGCCACATTATTAACTAATCCGGGCTTGTTTGATTTATCTATATTATTGTTTTTATTGGTATTTCTGAAACTTTTGGCTTCTTCTTCTATCGTGGGTTGCGAGTTGGATTGCCAACCAAATTAACCCTGGTGTCAAGGTCATTATTGAGCCGCCAAAGGCCAAGGGTCATGTAACGAATACTTATTTACATAAGTAAGTAGTAACCAGAACCAACGCCGTAACGTGCCTTCCGAAGCACAGATTATCTTACTTTCGAAAGTTTCGGACAAACAGATGTCCTAACCAAACTAGGGATCACAAAGTGTTTTTTTTTTACATTTATGTACGGGATTCGAATCTAGGACCTCCGGACGGTGAGCTCAATGATCAACCACTGAACCACACAGAGGTTGGTAAACTCTTGGCTAATAACATAACTATAAGCTCACAACTATAGGTATTCCCAAATTGGCTAGTCAGATGTACATGTATATCCTTATATTTTTGTTATCTTGGAAAAACTGCTCTTATCGTCAGTTAAATATGAGCGTAGACACATTCTATTTTTCTATATCAGAAAATATGTGAATAAAATTCAGAATATTGTGGGCAGACAGGGCGATCGCTTTTAAAGCAAAGAGCGACTTGATGGATTGGAGTAATATTGATCTTCGAGCCTCGTTAAAAATTCAGTATTCAGAAATACCACTATTAATAACAATTTCGAGTAAAGATGGTTCCTTTGCACTCAGAGAGACTTGTAGTTTCAAATTACTTTTTTTTTAATATTAATGCTCGCTTTTGACCACAATCTCACATGATGGTAAGTGACGATGTACTAGAATGGGCTACAATGGATCACGCTTACCTAGCAAATGCATATTCATTCTAGACTCCCAAATTTAAACGTACTCAATAAATAAATAATTAAGTACTCAAAAATACGTTGTATTTTAAGATATTATTTTTATTTTAAAAAAGCTGTCGCAATATTTGAACTATACAGGGTGTTAGTGACATCGTAACGAATACTAAGGGGGATGATTCAGACCATGATTCTGAGTTGACATCAAGTGGAAAATTCATGAAAATTTTAATATTTTTCGTTCCATAATTTGCGACGGAAAATTCCACTTGATATCAACTCGAAATCATAGACTGAAACATCCCTCAAATTTTTCGTTACGATGTCACTAACACCCTGTACATAGATACACAGGGTTGACGTAAAGAAATATAATCATAAACATACTATATCCTCTTAACGCCGAGATTTCCAGACTCAATAGTTAAACAATGGGTTTTGGATTTTTCATTCATTCGGTTTCATTTCATTCATTCATTTCGAACATTCGGTCTTACGACTATATACCTACGTCCCGCTCCTGGCCATTAGGCGTCTTCTTTATCATTCGAAAGGGGATAAAACTGCCAAAAACCCGCTTGGGGAGTAGCTTTTGACGTGACAGCGATAGTTACTTGGGTATCAATTTCAACATTATAAAGCCATTTCAGATTAATTGCCATGTCCAAAAATATCAATTAAAACTATTGAGTAGCCTCGTGGAATTATTAAAAGCGGCAACAATGGTAGAAATTGACGGTTCCGCTAATTAATTAATCAAGAACCGTCTGTCTGGGCAAACGGCACCACACGATATTTGAGTTTGGACTACGAAAACCATTATCTGTCTGTTACTAATTACTATTGAATCTAGTTCGCGTTTTTGAAATTATTATCGAACAAGCAATTGAGAAAATTCTAGTAATGTTTACGTTGAACTTCAATTAACTTCATTAAAACGATTTTTCAGAAAATGAGTGTTTATTGAAAGCAATATTATATAATATTGCGGTACGTAGTCAACAAAATCAATATAATTCGGCTTTTTAATATTGCATTTAGATAAATTACGTTGGTACTTAGGTTAGTACCTAACTTATAATCAAGTTTTCCAATAACAAAACGGCCTCCGTGGTCCAGTGGTTGAGCGTTGTGCTCACGATCCGCAGGTCCCGGTTTCGGATCCCGGTGGAGACAAATCACAAAAATCACTTTGTGATCCCTAGTTTGATTAGGACAGTACAGGCTGATCACCTGTTTGTCCAAAAGATAGTCCGTGCTTCTGAAGGCACGTTAAGGCGTTGGTACCGGTTATTACTTACTGATGTAAGTACGTCGTCGTTACACGAGTCATGTTAGGGGCATATACCCCTCCGCCACAGGGCAGCTCAATAATAACCCTGAAACCAGCGTTGATGGGGTTGGTAATCCACCTCACAACCCACACGATAGAAGAAAAAGATTAAAAAAACTATTACACGATGTTACCTACATCGTTCGTTCATTCTATAGTCCCTGCTTACTCCGGCGTGAGTTTATGTATGTATGTATGTACCTACATCGTTTGGTTTGTATACTTTTCAATTTGGGGGTATCTAATCATAAAATAATTGCAACAAAATCGACCTTATGTGTTCTATGGAAACAACTTAAATTATATTGAAGAATCTTACCTTTAGCATAGCTACGATCCACGTCCAGAAGTAGGCAAGGTCGCTCTCCAGATAGCTAACGACGTCACCGGCCGCGTGTTTCGCTAGAAAAGAAAAATTGTATACAGTATACGTATTACATAATATTTTTGTATTAGGTACAGTCATGAGCAATATCATGTACCCACTTTAGAACCCTGTCGCACTATCATATTTGACATTTAATGAGACTTACGGTTTAATTTGTCAAAAAAGTTAATGTGACATGGTTTCAAAGTGTATACATTTAGTACTCGTGACCGTACATGACGATAATGAATAAACGAATACACGCCACTCAGTGAGATCCCTTGCGTACTGATCTTTAATATTATATCAGTTCAGTTGCAACCAATGCCACTCAATGGTACCTATTTGTGTGGACTTTTACGACCACATCGACCAAATTGGCTGAAATTGATTGAATCGATAGGACTTACATTGACCAAATTCGAGATGTCCTTAGAAAAAGTTTAGTACGATCTACTCTAAACCGACGTGTGTGTATGAAGCGATTGATTAATGTGGAGGAAGCAAGAGAAGTGTGTCAGGATCGAAGCAAATGGAATTCTATAGTCTCTGCTTATGGTGGGAAATAGTCGTGAGTTTTTGTATGTATGTATGTATGTTTTACGATCACTTAAGGAGTGTTTCGTGTCGGTACTAATGTTCAGAAATAATTTCATTGCAACTTCGCGCACCTATGTCTATCTGCTATTGAATTATTGTGGCAAAAGTTTACCCTTAGTAAATAATAACGGGCGGGGACCGAGTGCGGACGTGTTTCGGGGAGCTCCATAGAAAAAAATAAATTCCTAAAATTACATGAAACTTTTTCATCACTTTTTTTTTTTCATCTTAGGACTTCGTATCAACAGTGGCTGCAAGTTGTGTTTGAGTACTTGTGGCTCTGCCCACCCCATTAGGGATTACGGGCGTGAGTTTATGTATGTATGTATGTATGAAACTTTTTTTTTATATATTTTGAAATCGGTGCGTCATAGCGCAAAATAGATTTTTTTCCCTTGTAGTACACCCATAATCTGCATATTACAGTAAAATAATAATAATAAACTTGTGTAGTTTAAAAATTTTACAAGGCCAAAGCCACATACTAATTTCACTACAAAAATTGGAGTATTTTGTAGTATTGTGTAGGGTAAATACACTAACATTATAACTTCGCTTGATTTTTTTGAATCGAAACTATTAATGCCATACTACACATTTTTTTTTTCGTTTGAGGGTATTTGGATAAAGGAAGGTTGCAACAAAAGTTGCTCTTCTCTTAGGTTAATAATAACTTGATAGTTTTAATCACATGAATAATCTAAATATTTAGGTATCCTACCTTTAGCAAAGCTTAGTTGCATGTCTAGCAGGAAGCGAGGTTCAGAGCTCCGAAGCGAGCAGACAATGTTCCTTGCCACGTGCTTCAGTAGAAAAAAATAGTTCGTACTTTTGTTCACAGTTCCTATGTTAACGAACGACACTACACAACTTAGTTATTCCATTTAAGACCACTCGCGTAAGGAAATATTACGAATTTCCGTAAATGTATAATTTTCTTCCGGGCATATCCACTTGCCTCCAGAAGACCGGCGAAATTACTAGGAAATGCCGTCAGAGGCGCTGCAGTCGGCGGCACGACTGCAGACGATGGCAAACGAATGCTGGCTTGTGATTGGGCAAAACGTATGAGCTGACATATTTTATTCACTCTGCTGTTTGATAAAATTCCTACAACATGACATAAAACTCAAATTGTTGCAACTAAGCACAAAACGTGCGATGGAAATCCAATTCAATATAGATTTCTAGAAGAAAAGACATTGACGGGGTTGCCAACGTTTTCACATGATAATGTAACTTATTCACTCAATGAGTTTAATGACTTATTTTGTTTTTTTGTAAACAAACTGTAAATCATGCTTTATAATAATAATAAATCAATATAGTAAACTGGAATGTTACAAGTTTTTTAAAGAAATAAATAAGATTTTTGATGATTTACCTATTTTTTTTGCATTTTAATGTGAATAATGTTTTTCTTTTTTTTGGGTTAATAAGTAAGTATCAAATACAAAAATATTTTCTGCACTCAATAACTTAATGTCTGTTACGAAGCATTTTAGTTACCTATATGAATATCGAAATAGAGACATAATGCAAATGATAGACCAAAGTTTATTAATCTAACTGAATTGATAGCAAACAGTGGAATCAATTGAGAATTCTAGGTAGGCGGCCATTTCTGCCTTTAACTTTAATTGGAACCGGGTGGACTATCAAAGGGGTTAAAATGGGATCAAGTAGCAATATTGCAATTTGACATTTGGTGCGCAATGCAAACAACTGTCAAATAGCAATATTGCTTTCTTGGATAAATAGCTTCAATGTGGCCAGTTTAACCCCCCAGACCCCGATATTTATTTTGTGGTTACGTAAACTTAACTAGATCTATCAGTCTACTTGTTAGGGAAACATTATTTCTGGAGAATGTTAAGGACCAAGAACGGGTAAGTGGCATAACTATGGTAAATATTACGTAACGTAAATAGCCTATACGAGTATACTTCTGACTGCTGGACACAAGCCCCCTGAATCAACTGGAAGGTTATGGAGTATATCACACCACATTGCTCCATTGTAATAGCTTAACGCGACTTCCAAAGCACGGAATGATCTTACTTTTTGGACAACCAGTTGACTCAACCTGCAATCCTAGTCAAATAAAAATATTTTAACATTGTCTCCATTGGGAATCGAATCCGGATCCCCAAATCATCAGTTTAACGCTCTAATTACTAAACCCTGAAGGCTATTAAATATTATGTTGTTGACAATAGCAGCAACCCATATCGATGAAGCGCAGTATGTAGTTCATAAGCTGTTTAAAGTTGTATGATACATTGTAAGTTGTTGTGTTAGTTTTGAAGAAGTATACGAGCCTGTTTCATAGTTGTTGAATGTATTTCTGGTAAACTGACCTATTAAAGTCTATCTGCCAGATGAAAACAGTGAAATCCGTCATATAAAGCCTGGGAAGGCTATCTATCAGCAAGCGGTAAGATATAAGGTATCTCACAACTCAGATGAAAGAAGAAGAAAATATCTCACAGATGAAACATCATGCAGAAGATAATATCGGTACTTATGCAGTTTGAAATCGCTCACAGTTGTTGAATTAGTTGCTGGTAAACTGACCTATTATAGACTTTCTGCCAAGTGAAAACAATGATTCCGTCAGATAAAACCTGGGAAGGCTATTTATCAGCAAGCCGTAAGATATAAGGTATCTCACAACTTAGATAAAAGAAGAAGAAAATATCTCACAGATGAAACATCATGCAGAAGATACTATCGGTAGTTATGCAGTTTGAAATCCCTTTCGTAAAGTAGAAAAGCGGGGATAAAACTACATTCATATCCCCTACAAAAGCTTCCGACTCAACTAGAAAATTCACTTTTGCAACCCCCTTGACGTGAGGCATGTATAAGTAGTTTGATGCACATAAGATGTTCCCGAATGAAATCATAAACATTCACCAAATATTTACTTTATTTTGAAAACGTTAAGAAATACAAATGATATCTCAACCACGGGAGGTAAGTACTTACCCAAAAATATTTCTAGACAAATTATGATAAACAATGGCTTTTACATTTTTTGCAGACATTTCAACCGGACTGGAAGTCATCTCTCAAATTAACGTCACCCAGAGCCGGTCCTCGAGGTCCTTTCAAATATCAATTATGTCGCTGCTAAAGTTTATTCCCAGTATCACCGTATTATACTTTTATCTTAGAAATTCTAGGAAATGTTCTCGTAGTTTTCAAGAGTTTATTAGTATTGTGCCATAATACTATGTCAACCTATTGAACTTAGTACATGCATGCATAAAACCACGCCTATTTCCCGTTGGGGTAGACAGAGATCACGAATTTCCACTTGAACTTGGTACCGATTTCAAATTTTGGTGTAACTATGATGAGATGATTTATTAACAAAATAATACTACTGACTACTTATATTATTTTTGAGCCCTAAAATCCTTGCAAGATTGTGATCTTATGCACTTTTATATTATAATTTATATAATTTAAGATTTATACCAGAAGATAAAATAAACGTGTAATTTTTTAAAGGTGAAAACAGGAATAGGGCGCGGCCGGTCCTGTCTTCACAGACACTGGTGATTAATTAATTAGGGGTTGACTGCAATTAGGTATGTCTTCTGTAGAAGCTAAGGGATAATGTTATTGAAACGGTTTCGGAGGAACGGATATTATGGAGGTGGAACAGGTTATAATCTGTGTGCTTAGTGCTGATGACTCAGTGCTAATAAATGTTGCATTAGATCTAGTACGTGCATATTAAGAGTCTTATTAGTAAGATACTACGTAGCCCATTGTTCGGATTTCAGTTGACATAATCGTTTACTGTTATTAACGACATTCACATGATATCAAGCAGCTGAATGCACTATATTCTGTTTAGTTCAGATATACGAACGAAAGAATACAAGATTAAAAGAAAACATACACAGATGAATAGAACAACTTTATTTCCTACTTGAATAGATAAACGAAAACGCTTCTACATATTATATTTGATCTAGAATGTTACTTATAACCGTTTAAGGTAAAAAATATAATATAGAAAACATTTTTGCTATCGTCGTTTGTAAGTGATATGATGAATTGAGTTCAAAGCTGAAAGAGATGGCGGAAACGTTTGGAGCAAAAAGTAAGCTTTTACGTAGAAAGAACATTTTATAGATTGTTTTGACATGGCTATTAAGGAATATGAAGCTACGTATATTTTGATGGCCAGTAGGTAGATGTGTGACCATTTTGAATCTGATCCGAGGCTGAAGGTTGTAAACTTAAGAAAATGTTGAAGCTTATTCAGTCGACAATACGCGCATTGTAGCACTATCTAGCCAGAAGTTGTATGACGATACCTAAATTTTAGAGCGCAAAAACAATTTCAGACAAGGGTCATTAAATCACTAACATAGAACACATAAAAGTCACTAATATACAATAATGCTATAATATAATATAACGTCATATTACAACGTTATATTATTAAAGTTTCGCATAGTCGAAACCACATATAATGACGTTAGTTATATGTGACAAATAAATCCTTAAAAATAACTACACTTACACCAACACAAGTATATTTGAGAAATAGCGATATGACATGTGATCCATCAAACAGGAGCCCTGAAAAGTCGCGAGGGATCAAAAACTTATCCAGTAAAATCACAGGAAGTGTCACGATGGAAATAAATAGATGCAAGAAATGGGGAAAAAGACAGTAAAATATTATGGAAATCATCCTTTGTTTTTGGTTTATGGGTATTTCGATATGCTTTCAAAGTCTGTTATTTGCAGCATTTATATATTTTGTAGTTGTTTAGTCTTCGGGTTAGGTGAGTGGATCTCGTGAAAAGAAGATATTGCTAGGAAGATGATTATATGTCTTCACGATCGAAATTATACTTAGCTTCGTCGGTACCAGCTGATTATTGTCTATTATTATTAAATTTATAATACTTATCATAATTTCAATTGACGCAAAAACTTGTAATGACGATCATGGAAATGTATCTAGATTATAGTCGTAGTATGTCAAAGGTGTCAAATCATATAGGTATGTTCTTATAAATAAATAAGTACCAATTCTTTGCAATCAGAGCAGCTAATAACGTACCAAAATATTACCGCCCCGCGAAACTGCCATTTCCAATCACTTCAAAACATTTATCCAATTCAACGACACTATTGTCAAATAGTGCACTATGACATTGAAATTGTACCTCAAATCCCTTTTCGGCGCGTTACACGAGCACTTTCAAATAAACACAATGTCCTGTGCCAGACATGTCGAGTGTGTATGACAGGATAATAAGCTCACACCCTCACTGCATCGAATTGGTATTATCACTGTTATTTTTTCAAAATTGTTCTATTATCCGACGTACGAATTGCTGAGTTACGCTGCTTATAAAGCTGAATAAAGATTGTATTATTTATTCTTGTTGAGAATTATCAATTCTTAATTCTTAATACTCTGCAATAATCACGCAATCATATCTACCAATACTTATAATATTAAATTCAGTATGAAAATCTAATCACAGTTTTTTAGAAATTATGAAAAAGCACCGATTTTTTTACCTACATACGTACTTTATCTTAGATTAGAAAGCTTCAATTACCGATACTGGAGTATCCACTTGATTAGCCTCATAGTAACCTTTCCTGTTTTCGTCATTATTAATAATCTGTGCTTCATCGGCAGAAGTCCCTGTTTTCCTCTATCAATCAACATTATAATTATATTGTGATGATTTTATAGAATGGTCATTAAGATAATATTTGAAAACGAGGTATTCCATCTTGACTGAATCAATGGCAACAAGGATGAAAAAGAAACAATTGATTTTATCTTCAAGTCGATTTAATAAAACGCTCTACTGCCGGTTTTCTTCTACCGAAATATTCCGATAAGTTTCGATAAAGGCTTCGGAAGCGTCGGCTCTGATTTCCTTTCATTTCCTTTTAGGAAACTTAAATAGAGCTGAGACTTCCTTGACGACGCGACGGGGCATCGAATCAATTATTTGTGTTACGTAACTTTCCCCATTTCTAACTTACAGGATATAAGAATTAGAGATAGATATTTGTTTGTAGTTTGTTCTATAAACTGTATAATATATCATATTTGTAGGTAGGTCTAGACGCTGTTCGCGTTGTTCGATTTACATTGCGGCGCAGTAAAAACTCAAAACTATAATTAAACATTTGCGACAAGAAAAACACCTACCATCGTTTTTAGTACAATCAAACAGACGTTCTATTTTTATTTCGTTACGATGTCACTAACACCCTGTTTAAATATAAATCGAATACGAAGTCTGTTTTTTGAACTGAATAAAATAAAAGATCTAATTTAATTTATATATAAATTTTGAGACAGGTGATTATTTTGAACAAACCTCAAACTAATAGTGTTGTGTTGTCTACAATGGTTGTCTAGCCCAACAACTCTGCATAAAAGCCTTTTGATATTTACGCTCAACTGTTTTCAGTTAAATATATCTAAATGAAAGCGAACTATTGTTTCTGTTTGAGGATCGTGATGAAAGGCTGAATGCGTGCCAATCAGAGCCAACGAGAGATCTGTGCACTTTGAAATGTTTTCATGTTAACGACCTGTTAAACTTTATTCTTTGTCATAATTTAAGCAAAATATAACATTAGCAGCCAATATACTCTGTCTCACTAGAAACTATTTCTGAAGTAATTTTTTTATCGAGGGCCTTATGATTTATAAAGCAATAAATAACTACATTAAGCAATTTTATCATTGAATATTTCACAGTTAAAATGATTATAGACGTTCCCTTCTGACAATATGAAACAATCCAATGTAAAAAAATTATACGTGATATGAAAAGGCGGCAGCTAAACGAAGCCAGAGGAATTTCCAAGAAACTCGTCAGCAAATTACTCTCTAACTCTACTATTGCCACAGAGACACAACTTTTCACCGTAACGCTTAACTTTCTACGATATAAACTTATGATTTTCATTAAATTCTCTCTCAGATAAGTTAAGGAGGCAAAGTCTTGATTAGTTAAGACATATTGGCTAGAAGAACTTCGAATATTTCGGGCACTTTAATGCAGGAACATTTATACAAGTGTGCTGCGTAGCTCAGTTAAAGATTTTTATAACCAGGGGTGTTAAAAAGGCCACATCAAAGCAATTCATCTGAAAAATAATATTGCAATTTGTCATTTGCGCACACAAAAATAAGTGCGCAATGCAAACAAATGTCAAAAAGCAATATTGCTTTTTTAGATAATTTGCTTCGATTTGGCCTTTTTAACCCCCCGGTTCTAAGATGTGATTTTATGAGGAACTCTATACTGGTAAGGAACTCTATACTTATCGCCCGTAATAATTATCCATCATGTTACAAAAGACACGACCTCTTCCGGATTTCACGACATGCCTGGGAAGACAAACAGCAGAACATGTTCTTTGTTAGTTTATTAACTCCCAGTGCAGCATAGAAACAACCTGAAAAATATGCAGTATAACAATGAAATAAGCACTAAATTCGTTAAATTCTAGAAAACTTGTATCTTTAGGTACTAAAACTATTAGATAGATTACTTGTATTATTTTTAGCTTGTTAACTTCTACATTATTTAACTGGATTTTTTTGTTTGTAGCTTTCAAATTGTCTCTATTGTCCCTAATTCATCCCATATGTTTTTGGCGCTATTATCTGTTCTTTCTTAGTTTGATAATCTTCTGTAGGTTAATTGTATATTTGTTTCTTCACGAGTCACTGAAAGCTTAGTCTTGCCTCGGGTTAAGTCGGCTATTTATCTTATTCTATAGGTATAAAGTGATTAAAGATATTATTATTTTTGTTATTTCTCAAAATTTCTGATGTGATTTAAAATAGAAAACAAAAATTTTCTTTAAATTGAAATTTTAGTCTAGTACCTATGTTTCAAGTTCCACTTAAACTTACTTCCAAAGTTTAATATAACACAGGCAGCGGGAGCCTAACTAACAGAATAAAGGAGAAACGCCTAAAACTCTTGCGATACAAACCTTAAACTTGCAAGTTTTGTAAAACGACTCAGTCTTAGCACGCTAGGCTATGAATACAAGAATTAGTAATAGTAATAAAATGCGCAAATGTAACAGTAAAAGAGGGGCTATCAAAATCAAGCTATCATAGCCGACCCAAAATCTCCGCCTGATAATGATGATGTAATTTCGATTACATGATACAAGTGCTATAGCACTTGACGATGTCTTTACACAATTATACTAAAGACCTCCTTGTCGAAACGAACTCAAATGTTAGAGTAGCTATTTAAACCATTCATATTATATTCTCGATTAATCAATTTACGTGTTCCTTACTAGCTCGAATTAAAAAAGGAACAGAACCCGTAATCTCTCTGAACATGGACACAAAACAATATAGTATATACAGTTATCAAAGGATTGTCAAATATTTTATTTAGTATATCAAATATTATTATCAGTTTTCTGCAACTTCATCTATCTATAGGTATACAGCTTTATAATGTGAAGCTTACCGTCTAAGTAAATAGTTTGCTCACGGTATTTGCTATCCTTACATATAAACATAAGCTATCCTTATGATATATTAAATAAAAATTGGATCTTTTAAAAAAAATGCTGCGGTAGAACTAAATTCAATTAACAACAAACATTAATCTGCCCTCTTAAAACTTAAAATAAATTGAAAAAGCCAATTTCGTTGCGCTAGTTTAAATCTGGATATGGGTTACATATAGTACTCTGACATGTACAGTCTGACCTCGCCAACACTGTTTAATATTTACGTGAATCAGCTGATCGTCGAGCTTAGCAACATCAAGGTTGGAATTTGAGGAGTCTCTGTGGAGAGACTGTGAAGAATATCAGTTACGCTATATTGTTACTGAGCTCTTAGATAGTTGTACACCAGCTCACACGATCTCAAATATTATAATGTTAAGAAAAAGTGAGCTGTTAGTGTTTTGAACGGAGTGTAAAACTCCTACTGATAGTCCGTCTGTAACGTTCTATGCGTTCTGCGGCTCATTTCTTACGAAGGATACTCAGCTTGGGATATGATATCAATTAATTTTACGATGCAACATGTTTTTATACGGGTAGATTGGTGTAAATATATACTATATAAATATTTGGAATAATGGTAAGTAATTAATTTACAGTAATACTAGAACTTTAAAACAATAACTAGAAAGAAAAGCATTAAATTGTCTGTCGCAAATCTACGATACGTCATGACCAAAAACCGGGTGAGAGCCCTCAGTATTCCTCATTTGTCCGGTCAAGTAGTTGATGCCATTTACGGAGAATTTACAATAAGTCACGTCAATAAAAATCACAATTAATTTATTTTAAAAAAGTGGGAACGGATTATCGCTCTTAATATTTGAACGTGTGGCGAAATAAATGTTAGGCACTTATTATATTATTCAGTAGATAAACCAAGATAATGAAGTCAACTTTTCTCAATAAATCAAACAGATAAATACGTGCAATTTGTCATAAACTTCGACATCACAAGAAACATAACATTAATAAATATGAGTGGACATTCTGTTCCTCGCTGCGTACCAACAAACTTCATTAACCGACGATTAAAAGAGATAAATTGTGGGGTTTAACCTAGAAAGTGGTATGACCCTACTCATAAAGGTTTCCCGAATATGTTGTATGTGGGTTATAAGGGACAAATTTATGTAGCATACTCACAAAAAGCACCGTGTCCATTGCCAGAGATACTTGTGGAAGCATGGAGTTTGACGGCGGCACGAATAAGGTTTATTTATTAGTAAAGTTTGTAACTGGGGGCAATACTAAATCACCAACATGTCCAGTAAAGGACAACTAATATGAACGTGAAACTGTGAATTGGGTATCTGTGACTAGGAATGTTTGTTCGAATCGTGTTTACATGGGATTATTTTGATCAATTTTATGTTGTTGTATTTATTTATCATTTTATATACTTATAATATCATAATCTACAGGAACAGGTTAGTACCTGCCGGTACGGACGATAGTCCGAAGTAGTTATAGTCAAAAGTCACCAGATAACTAATTGAAGCCACACTGGGTGTCCTTACATACACACACACATACAGTCTCAGTCAGTCTTGCAAACTTATGTGCAGTTTATGAACTCATCGCGACCTATATCGGTGTATGAAGACATATTTTTTAACGGCAAAGTGAATGGCAGTTTGTACGAAACAATCGGTACGCGAATTAGATTCAAACGTGACTGGATTTTTTACATTAATTTTTCAAATTTGATACACTAAATCTAAAATATTTAGAAGGGACAACATGATAATTTTACAATATTTATTACCCATTTTGTGTTTGTAATCTGCATACAACACGTTTAGTAACAGCAAAGGTTTCAGTATTTCTATTACTAGATAAGTATCCCATTTAAAAATAAAAAATACACAACAATGAATTTTGAAGTCTTTATTATTTCAAAGATATTTCAGGATTCAAACCTATATTTTCTTCTTCTTCTATCGTGTGGGTTGTGAGGTGGATTATCACCCTTATCAACCCTGGTGTCAGGGTTATTATTGAGCCGCCAGAGGCCATTGACATGACTCATGTAACGACTACGTACTTATATCAGTAAGTAGTAACCGGGACCAACGGCTTAACGAGCATTTCGAAGCACGGATCATCTTATGGACAATCAGATGATCAGCCTGTACTATCCTAACCAAACTAGGGATCACAAAGTGATTTTTGTGATATGTCCCCACCGGGATTCGAATCCGGGACCTCCAGATCGTGAGCCCAACGCGCTTTATACTTGAATCTTTCTGCTCTATCACACGAAGGTCAATTGAATCGATTCACCCAAATTATATTATCTCTAACTCAACTCTAAAATACTACGAATAGATTTTTATAACAGGAACCGTTGAACATTTACTCTTTTTATCGTCATTTGATGCGGCAAAACTTACACAAAATAAGTTGAAGGTATTCTAAATTTATTCTAAGGTGTCATTAAGCAGCAGGGTTCTACCATCTTGTAACAATATTGGTCATGATACCAAACTGATGGTCGTTTTAAAAGATTTTACATCTATGGAAACAATATTACGCGTAGATGCTTATCTTGGATGTGTTCGGTCTTTTCCGGAAGAATTAAAATTTAAATTGCCTGATTGGAGGTTAAATTGGGTAAAGTAAGTATATTATTATGATTACTTATATACTAATAATAATACCTGAAACTACCTGACCTGACCTATAATTGATAATATATTTTAATTTAATTGAATTACGTTATATTTAATTTAAATTGTATTCAATTGAATTTTATAATATCTGTGACGTGTAATTTTTATTATCAATAAATGACTATGACTAAAAATCTTAAAATAGAAAGTCAACTATTTAACGGTTATACCTAATAATTCGAATATAGGTATCAATAAGGCCGGTGAGGATGACATCAAAATCTGAATGCTGCAGTGGACACGAACTTGAATATAAGAACATTCTTTTGACCTGACTTGTTGTAGATGGCGTTAACTTCGTGGGGACCGCTGAGGGCTACGACCCAGAAATTAATACAGTAACCAATAAGTCAGTCAAGTATTTAAGCTATTTGCAGCAAATTTACTATTAGTCACGTCAAAATAGTAAAAATATAGTTACTTCAGTGTTTAGCTTAGTGTAGTGTAGATGCTTAGGTAGATGGAATATTTGCTATTTTACTAGCATAGATAGCTACGTTAAGGTTGGTTAAACATAATAATGGTAACGAGGAAATGTACATTTTGCACGTTTCGACCAGCCAAAGCGAGCGCTTTTCAAACAACATACGTCCAAAACAATTTAATATAAGTATGGGTGGATTGGAAAAGCAATTTTGACCTCATGGAAATGTTATGGCATCATGTATCTGAAAGCTTTGAAATAATAATGAACCCATTAGGCTAACAGATTTTCATACAAACTGAGTGATGTGATAGTGGATTATGCTCCACACATAAGTAAGTTACATTTTTTTAAGTTGGTTTTTGTTGCACCGTCAATTGTAAAAAAATTGTATTAAGTACTGTACTTATTTTTAATAAATAAATAAAGAAATAATTTTGCCTCATGCATTAGACAACCCTTATGACAGAATACAACCTACCCTTATGGCAAAATACATAGCTATAATTATATCAAATAAAAACTCAACCTAATGTTCAATAAGTAAACTATATAACACTTAAATGACCTTAATAATACTAAAGATAAAGTCGATTTAAAATGCCTTTTTTATCCACCGTTTGATTGCTTCTGACGTGAGAACAATTAGTCCAAAACTTATGGGCGATGCACTTGCTCGTCCTTCAATTACTTTTAACTAGAAACAACCATTTGTATCAATTACGGCCAGCAGTTAATTTGGGTAAATAGTTAAACACCAATTTTATGGGCATAAAGGATTATTGTGGCAGGCTACAGGCCCCAAAGGGTTTATTTAATAGGTCAACTGATGACTCAAAATGAACTTTTGATTTAAATTTACGCCTTTTTGCCTAAAAAAATCTTCAAATAGACTACGCCTTCTCCTATCCAACTTTTTCAATGTTTCAACCTATGAATTATTCATTGAATTGCAAGGATTTTTGTAGGACGCTCAAATTTTTGTCCCGTCATCAATATGACTAAGGTCTTAAGCCGCATCGATTACTAAACCAGACAGATTACAAGTATCACTCAACTTCACATCAAAACATCACAAAAAATAACAAGATGTGACTAAGCATTATCGGATGTCCCATCGAGAGAATAAATTGCCTTTTAAAACTGGTCCGGTATATTAACAATAAGTTCGAATGTTAGAATGTATAGTGTATCAATGGGTATCGCCCACCTCATCATCATATGTACACAAAGGTTAGGAATGCATCGTTCTCTGTATTACCATATCGTTGTATACGGAATCCAATAGTATTGTCGCGAGGAACCATCGATGAGTGCGCCCGATACCGATCACTTAAAAAAAGGTCGCTCGACCCTCAACGAAAAAACCAAATGACATTTTCAAATGTATTCACGCTTTCTCAACCATTTTGCACCTTAACGCCAAAGAAAAACCGACCAACGCCTGATTGCGGGACTGAATGGAAATAAAGTGGTTTAGCATAGTCTTATTTCATTTCAAATCACTGGTGACTCATTCCGTTTCCACTAGCTTTTTATTCAGGCACTCGCATCAAATTGAATTCTTGAAAAGAAGCTCTTCATACAATTTTACTCTGATATTATACAAAGTAGCTATTTTTATTTAAGTTAATAAAGAAATTGTAATGTCTAGATATGCAAGTATTACAATCTTAAGTGGGTTACATAAAACTTAATACAACGTTTCTTGTTAAGCTTGAAGTGGAATACAATTGAACAATGCAATTGTCGAGTTGACTTGTCACGGCAGCTGATATAATCCCAAATTCAAACCAGAAACTAATAAGATTTTTGCATACAAACACGACTCATTCATCCATAAACAAACTAGAAAGCGAAACAAAAGAATAACAACCACGTGGTTCTAATCCTACGCATTGGAAATAAAGACGCCCACTGGCGTACTCTTGTCAAAATTTTGTTTAACAAGCGAGCTGGACTTTGAAAACAAATGATTGTTGCTGTACTATGTTGGTGTTTGGTTATAATAACCATAAATTACCCTTCTGCTTCAACAAAGATTTATTTGCCGCCCGACCGAGACTATTACGAACTGACGTATCTCTACTCTTATGTGGTTTTGACGGTAAATATAATTTTGTAGTGATATGTCGTATGGGCATGATCTAAGAAACAGTCGTCGGTAATGAGACACGATTCAGGTAGAATCGATCATCACGTGAGCCCATGCTTATTAGAATGCGTTCTTATGAGATGGAAATTAGTGGAGGCGACGAAAATTGGTTTATATTATATAGTTATTTTTTATTCCATGAGAAAGTATGACGATTTATGAGCAGGGATAATTGTTTCTGTACATTTTTTAGATTGAACTTTTTATTTTTACAGTATGTTCAATCTCATTACAGCAAACTTCACAAACAAATATAACAAGATAATTATATAGGTACACGTGTTGTTGTATTTTTAATTACAACTAAGCATTATCGGATGTTCAGTGTGACGTTCTTAACATTTTCGCGTCACATTTAGTCGTTTTCTGTCATATATTTTTTATTAATTTTTGTTAATGTTTACAATACAATACAATACAATACAATACAATACAATACAATACAATACAATACAATACAATACAATACAATACAATACAATACAATACAATACAATACAATACAATACAATACAATACAATACAATACAATACAATACAATACAATACAATACAATTACACTTTATTGCACCAAAATAAAAAGAAATAATTACAAAAAGTCTCTTAACTAAGTACATGGCAAATGACGGCCTTATCGCTTAAAGCGATTTCTTCCAGACAACCAAAAGGTGAGGAAAAAGGTAAAACAAATTGAAAGATTGCGGGTACAAACTATACATACAACTTACCAATAAATACATGCAAATAAATATATAACATATTTACAAATATAATATACAGGGTGTAACGGAAGGGGGGTATCAAGCCGAAAGGGGACAAAACTATACCTTATGTAGATCTTATCTGCAAAATTTCAATTAAAAAAAAACACTTTTGATATTTTTTTCAATTTCAGTTAAAAAAATATTTTAATATTTCCAGCATGTAAAAAACGCGGCACAGCACTATTGAGGTCACTGTTCTTAATCCACTCAAATATTGGCACTACACAAATCTCCTAGCGCGTCCTGGTCGCCTGGTACTCGTGGCGCTCGCACGGCCGCGATAGGTACGAAATTCGAGCGGGCGGCGGCTTTGGCGGCAACGTCAAAAGGAGTCGGCGGCCGATTGGAACAATCCGAGTCGGCGGCACGTCGGCGACTGTAACAAACAAGAATGACACTAAAGCATCTAATAATTGGAGTCATTTTGCTTTGACAACTATTCTCACATTATTTTATGACGTGTAAAATAAGTTAAAATTACCTACTTGTTTAGGTAAGGTATTTAATTTAATAGTAAATAGGAAAAAAAAGTGTGAAAGTGTGGGTAAGTAGGTAGGTAATTAATAATTAGACTTACGTTTTACAAGAAAGGTTCGAAATGTCGTCATCCCCGTTCGATGCACAGACCTGCCGCTTCATCTGTCCACAACACTTTCGAAGCAAAGTCTGGTGAGCTTTCCACTTGAACTCGGTACCATTCTGAGAATGCCACACGAGGTAAATAATCAGCAGGAATTAGCTCGGGCGTACGTCGCATGTGGTAAGGTTCGCGTGGTAGTCCTTGGGTTGGCTGCACGGCTAGTACGGCTTCTTCAAACTCCGGATCACGGGTCGCCGAGCGGCCAGTCTCGGATGACGCGTGGAAAGAGCCCGTTAAATGCAGTAGGCGATTGATCATTTTCCTGAAGCAATGCAGTGAAGGCAGTTGTCTGGCTTCATCAGCTGGTCTACCTTCTATGAATCGCTGATACAAGTTCCGTGCTTCACTTAAGTTGCCATCGCCGGCACCCACACACATCATCATTTCATAATAACCTACATTACTCAAAGACACCTCGAACTATCACTGATCACAGTTATCACAACAAATCCAAATTTCGAACTTCACTCCACAGATAGTAAACAAGCACTGACAAATAATTTGACAGTTTACTTTCGTGTGCATGTTTCTATCTCTTTCGAATGCTAGTATCCTGGTACTTAAGGGTATGTTATTTCTTTGTGCGCAATAAAATATTTTTATGGTATTGTTTGAATGAATGAATGTAATGAATGTATTGTATTTTATGAAAGTAGGTACGTATTTTACTTTGAACCTAGAAAAGTAAAAAAGTCGTTTATCTAATAAGGATCACCCGCGCTCACACTCTTGCACTAACACAGAATTGCCACGTTTCTTCGCAAATATCCCGCGCAATAGCAGAAGGCGAAATTAATCTGTCAATAATAAGACATACTATCACTCTGCCCGTATCCCTAATGGGGTGGGCAGAGTCACAAGAACATCTCATTAGCGGTACGAGCATGATAATTATTTATGTACCTATGTTATGATTACTTGTGGCTCTGTCTGCCCCATAAGAGATAAAGGCGTGATATTATGTATGTATGTTTGGTACGGGCATGTAGCGATACGAGCGTGTAGTGGTAAGTGAAATTCCGCAGTCTCTGCCTACTCCAATGGGAAAAAGGCGTGATGTTATTGTTCACTGTTGGACAATACACGACTACAATTTAGGAAGGAATAAAAATACAAAAAAAAATAATATTTTTTATCATAGATAATGATAACTTTCCCTTAACAGCACCGCCATTTTGAATTTCGGGTACACTAGGGCTTGCCGATCAAAAAATGACTATCGATAATCTATCCCGACCGAGAGTCGATCGATAGCAAGACTATTGATAATTCGGAAAGTGGGAACATTTTCGATTTTATTACCTAAGTGCAATATAATCGATAGTATCGTTGCGGATTAATAACAAACTATCGATAATTTTGCCCTCAGTCAGTAGTATTGCTACACTCCGATAGTATGGTTATTTTGAGTGGGCTGATTGTCTAAACTGAATTTCAATAACTCAAAAGTCCATGGATTTAGATTTTTTGAAAAGTTATTTTTTTATTTCTACCAATCAAAATCGTAGTTGAAAATGATTATGATCGATAATCGATACTGAACTATCGATAGTTTGAAACACTAGCGTGCCTTTTTCTATTCGCGAGCCCTGGCATCCTGGTACAGGGTATAAATCCCATTAACTGTCCCAATGCAATTTGCAATTCCGTGCTTCGGAAGGCACGGTTGGTCCCGGTGACTACTTACTCATGTAAGAAAGTAGTCATTACATGAGTCATGTCAGGAGCCTCTGGCGGCTCAATAGTTACCCTGACACCAGGGTTGATGAGGTTGGTAATCCACCTCACAACCCACACGATAGAAAAAGATTTAAAAAAAATACTGTTATGTGTTTTTAATTCCTTGTACGCAATAAAGTATTATTGTATTGTACGAAAGTACTTATTTTAAGATTACTTTTACCATTTCATAGTAAAAGTAAAGTTATGTTAGGTAGGTACTTTACTTGAGAAATTAATTTTGTCTTTACTATGTTGTAAACGTAACATTAATGTCTCGTTAATAAGATACACAATCACTTGCAGCTGCTCGTATCCCTAATGGGGTGGGCAGAGCCATAAGTAATCAGAACATACTAACATAATATCACGCCCGTATCACTAAGGGGTAGGCAGTCACAACGGTACTTGAGAAATTTATTTTGCTTTTACTATGTTGTAAATCCCCAAGGAATTCTAACAAGCCTCTGACGTTGCCGGCCGCCTCAGGGAGGCACCCCGTCTGGCCAAGGTGCCGGACCCGGTAGTTGGCGGCTCCTTCACACTCCAGTAGCACATGGGCCGCTGTCTCGTCCATGCAGGTTCTGCACAGGGGCTTGTCGGTGACACCTAGTGTAAACAGATGTTTGTTGATATCACCGTGACCACACAGCTACACCTGCTACCTGCAGCTGTTACCTGTATTAGTGGAGACCTCTTCACATTTAGAATTCTTTTGGAGAGACAACTATTGATGTTGGGTAGTGCCATCTTAGCCTGCCTGCATTTATTTACGGTGGTTCATAGTCTGGTGTGTTTGTTCATTCCCAAATACCCTAATACCGAACTAGCTTTATTTGCGGATGATACAGCCATCTATTCTTCGTGCCGTGGTCGAGTTATGATGACCGGAATTCTCCAACGCGCCAATGCCTTGGGCAAGTAGTTTCGCAAATGGAGAATCAAGGTAAACCCGGAGAAAAGTGCAGCGGTGTACTTTTCAAAGGGCTATTATAATACGTTGGGAGGAGCAAGTCAAATATCTCGGCGTAGTCTTAGATAGACGTCTTACTTTCAAGGCCCATATCAAACGTGTGCGCGATCGCGCCACGTTTGTAATGGGCCGTGTTCATTGTCTCCTTAACAAGCGTAGTAAATTATCCCTTAGGAATCTACACGACTTGCATCCGTCCGATCATGACCTATGCAGGGGTAGTTTTCGCTCACGCGAGTCTCTCTCAAATCCACCGTCTACAGGAAATACAAAATCGTTCGTGGTTCCTTCGCAATGAAAATCTGCACATTGACCTAAGTCTGCCAACCATTGCCCAATGGCTCAAATTAGTTTTTTCGATTCTGCTCCGCACCAACCAAATCCCCTGGTAGTTGCGGCTTCCGAATACATCCCGCTTAGGAACGGTACTGAATAGCATCGGCGTCCGAAGTATGTAATACGATCCCGACGACCCGATTACTCTAGCCATAGAATCAGCCAATCAGCTCGCGACAACAAACATTTCAGGACCCCGATACCGACACCGCCGGCGTGGTCGACGACTTCCCTCAATCAGCGCTTATCGCTATCGACTTACTAGGGTCGTTTAATTCTTTCAAATATTTTTCCTCTCAGACGACGCCCTGAGCCGAGGTTCGCGCCCAACTGGGCACCCTCAGGCCTGTTGTCTTAAACGTTGTACCGGGTGAGAGCCTTCAGCGCTCCCCATTTGTCCGGCCAGGTAGTTAATGTCATTTGCGGCAAATCTTCGATAAGTCACGTCAAAAAAAGGTGTGTTTGTTGGCTGCTCTCGTTCGTAGCAGCGAGCGGACCTGTCCGAATGAGATCGGCAATATCGGTTCCGGACCGATGGCTGTTACCTCCCGTTCCCCTTCTGGCCAACTTGTCCGCCGCGTCGTTACCTCTTGAATCGCTGTGTCCTTTGATCCATTGTAAAGTGAGGTGTTAGTACTTGCACACCTTAGTCAGTGATTAGTGGTAACTGTGTATGAGTAGTAGTAGTTGTTTAGGGCCTGCAAAACTCTGAAAGTATTCTAATGAAACTGTCCCGTACCTAGCTAGCCATGAACGCATTCGCCGCTAGCGTGATGCCCATTTGACGTGGATGACGGTGTTAAGGGAGCCTGATATTACGTAATCATAAAATAAAGCATACTACACAAGGAGACGAGATGCATTGTAAAGTACATTTCTTTATCAACTATTAATGTAGGTAATCGACTACATTTTTGGACAAAACTTGTACAACAAAGTGACTCTGCCCACCTCAGTAGCGCAGTAAGTGTGATATTAGATATGTGTAATTACTTGTAGCTCTGTCTGGTCCATTAGGGATAAAGCCGTGATTTATGTATGTTCACATCTTGTTCTATCCTATTGGTTGTGAGGTGGATAACCAACCTCGTCAATCCTGGTGCGAGGGTTATTATTGAGCCGCCAAATGCCCCTGACATGGCTCATGTAACGACTACTTATTACATCAGTAAGCAGTAACCGGGACCAAAGCCCATTGTTTTTTTAACTATTGTGTCTGGAAATCTTGGCCTCACAAGGATGAAACAAAACAATTTAAAAAATATTGATTAATATGGCCATCACTGGCACGTTTACCCTTTACTAGGGCAGGCATAAATAAAAGAGGTGGTAGCTGTTCACTCAAAAGTTAAATACCTTGAACAGCTGATTGCTACGTAGTGTTGTGCAAATTTGAATTTATTACATGAAGACCTGGAATTCAATTGCTCATAACTAATGCAAATATGAATTTAGGCGGCCAATACTCTCGCATGTGATTTGTAGATAGTGACAGAGTAGGCACACTTCGGGTTGATACCCCCGTTCCGTTACACCCTGTATACCTAACCTATATACATAACCTAGCATATATACTTACTTATATAAATAGTACACACAAAATACCTAATAATTATTTGGTTTATTTGGTTTCTCAAGGGAACCTTGTTTTTCCATCATCGCATTGGGTCCGCCTGTAATGGTGATGTGTTTGTACTATTAGATATAAGTAAATAAATAATAATAATAATAAAAAAGAATATAAACAACGAATATTTTTTTCTTCTATCTCGTAAATTAAACAGAGTACCTACAGGCGAGCATAAAAACAGTAGTACATCAAACGATATCAATAATTGACAGTAATGGAATTGTAGTGTGACTTTATCACAGAGAGCTTATACATTTCTAATAATTCCGAAGGCAGAATAACAACTTTTTGTGGAGTCGAATTCTTTGTACATAAACAAATTGATTCAAAGAATTCATCTTTCAATGAAAACATTGAATTTTGGGTTTTAATTAGGTAATATCGGTATTCTATGAATTTGGGTAAATAAATTGATAGTTCAAGATAGGCAATAATGTTTCCCAATAATGTAGCATCTTAAATGTAAAATATTACGTATGTATGTGTGGTAAAGTAAATAGTATATGAGTAAATATCTAATATGTTTTTAACACTTTCAAGGACAGAACGTCTAATGACGTTCTGATTATAATGTGTCATACTATCTATAATGAACCATCAAATGACCCATGGTCTCCGCCCGTGAAAGGGTTATAAGGAGACTAGTCACGGCCCATACACAATTAACCCAGGCCCGGCGCGAATAAAACTTATCTCATAATTTTCGTACAATTAGGTAAAGTAAATCTAAAAAAAATTAAAAAATGAAATTAAGACCCTCACTCACACCCTGTAGACACCTCTACAGCAGGAAAAGAGAAGAGAACGAACAAGTAACTTTTTAATTGTTGTAGGTACTTAGGTAACTACTAGGATTTTGGCATGGAAGAAAACAATGCAACATACGCGTTCAGCCTAATCTAAAGTATAAACATTTGACATATAAATATAAATATTTTATCAATGCCCTCTGTATTTTTTAACAAAAAAGCTATTGAGAGTACAGTCACTTATAATGTATATGTAAAGTTATTAGCACTGACTCAAAATAGTACAGGTGCTTCGAAATACACGCGTTGGTATATACGCTTACACAAACATCTTATTTTTACATTATGACAGGAAATACACCATGAGACCTTTTACACAATTTCTATCAAATGAAAGCATAAGGAAACATCTGGTTTGTGTTTTGGCGATTTAGACACCGTTACAAAATAATATAATTAAATGTTTGAGCAATCTTGTATATCTTAAAAAAACTTTTATGTTTCCTTTGTGGAAAAGGGACGCGTCAAATTAAATTCAAATTAGTCTGTATCGCGCTTCCCATCGCCTATCGTTACGCTCTTGAATAATTTATATAAGACTATAAATAATATGTGGTGTGACTCCACCTTACATTAAGTGTGGTGCGGGCATAAATAGGTCCGCCCCTAAAAGAAGTCAACTAGGGAATTGTTTATAGACATAATGCTAATTAGAAAAGTTATAACATAACGCTGCTGATGTCGCTAAGTGACGTATCTGAAGTTTTTGGCGAATCTGATTTGCACCTTTTGCAATTGTCAATACGACACAAATTATTTTACCAAGTTTTTGCAGATACGTCAGTTTGCAACATCAGCCACGACAATATACCTTCATGACTGTATTTGGATTATTCCCAATTGGGCTAATCAAAGGTACATCCATCGCAAGATTAATTAAATACCCACGCATAACCGAGCTTTCTGTTAGACCAATGTGATAGGTGTGAGCCGTGTATAAATGGCCAAACCAACTGTGTTGCTGAAAATTCCACTTAAAGTAAATTAATATCTCAGATTGTTTAATAAGCTAGATATCGGTAAGTACTCGCTTTAGAACTTATTAAATGTTGCATGCTATTTTTTCACACTGACATGTGCGATTAAGTAATAATGCAAAAGATGTAATGGTCTTCGTACATAGAGTTTATAGGCATATTCAGGGATATGGCTGTTGTATGGGTGGTCCATATTAATATAATTTTCTAATTGTTTTCTTTTCTGTTCCTTTTTCTTTTTGTTAGAAATTAAGACAATTATATTATGTAAGTTAGGTACGCCGTAACTGTGATTTACATCAGATCTCTATATATATAATTAGAGTTAATTAGTATAATGCATAAATGTAAACCATGTGGCAGTACTAATTAAATAAATAAATAAATAAATAGAGTGAGTGCATTAGAATCGAATCTTATTAGAACACTGTTGAGTCAAGTGAACTCATTTTAGGGCTCTGCCCGACAGGACAGACTATATTATGTACAGTCATGAGCAATATAATGTACCCACTTTAGTACTCTGTCGCACTAATATATTTGACATTTAGTGAAACTTACAGTTCAATTTGTCAAAAAAGTTAATGTGACATGGTACCAAAGTGTATACATATTAATACTCTTGACCGTATGTAGTTTTATCGTGAGGTATAAAACCTATTCCAATTATTACGGAATCTGGGCTAATTGTAAAAGAATCGTAATAATGAGACAAATCCACTTTAGAACTTGATATAGTAAAAACTCGCGCTGAAAATATATCATCCTCTTCTTCAGTTATCCCGTTTTTCACGGAATCCTCTTACCTGCTGTTGTTAGGTGCTGAAACCTACGATAGAAAATACAAAATTAAATAATAATAAAACTCCCAAGCAGCCAAGAACACCTTAAAGTGTCTATCTACGCACATAGTCAATATAAGGTTTCAAGGGAACGTAGAATGACAGGTTCAACTTGGGTGTCAAATATCCCTGAATGACACTTCACTTGATTTTTAGGTGAAAAAATATCGATTACGTCGGAAGTAAAGGTAAGTGAAGCGGAAATTGTCTTTTGGAGGCAAATCGAAATCCATTAGGGTGTAAAGTGACGTGGTTTGACATAATGATGATACCATCGCACCTATAACGTTTCAGATATTACATAAGTATAAAGACTATACGTATATAAATTATGGGGCCTCCTTTTTGCCAGAAGGAAAGTTGCGATTTTCGAAATCAGCGAAGATTGCAGGTTCGCGTCCTGTCACGGTCGCCAAAATGTCGGCGCTGCAGTAGCTCCGGCGTGGGGTTATTGTTTGTTGTAGGTGTTTAGCAGATTGATACGATTGCTTCAATGAAAGCTTCGTTCTTGAGGGGGATTGTTTATTGACTTTTTCGTTACATTTTGTGCGCGTACGCGATTGTTGTAGTTGGTCGTGACGTGACGCAGAGATAGATCGAGAGAGTGAATTGATAGAGCACAGATAATATAGACCGGGAACGGAAGAACGTCTCGGGGTTGCCGTCTTTCAATACTGTTATTGGTGCGTTCACGTTGGCGTGAAAATTTACGTATAAATTAATTTTCAGCCACTTTTATTGTCTTATATCCACTCTTTTAAAGGGTTACAATAACAAGACTATAATAATAGTCAGTACTTATATCACATTTTATTTCTTTTTGGTCGTGACTTATTGTATAGGTTTGCCTCAAATGACATTAAGTACTTGATCATTGTATAATAATTATGTCGTGTACTATAATCAAGATAAATTATGAAAATCTGATTACTAAATAAAGATAAATCTAAAACTAACCAAAAACATTATCTTTTTTCTATTAAACTTTTTTATGAATTCTAATCAAGACAAACGTAATAATAAATTCGTCATTTTATCAAATTCCATAGTAATTTCGCCATGACAGGGGCCTTTGGCGGCTCAATAGTAACCCTGTCACCAGGGTTAATGGGGTTGGTAATCCACCTTACAAACCATACGATAGAAGAGTCATTTCGTGTTTTGACGTTTAGTAAAAAATAACTGATTTGACTAATCAGAAACTAGCCTTTTTTATAGGTTAAGGAAAATAATAATACACGACAACACGTCCCATACGTCAGAACTAGTAAACAAATTACGCCCTCCATACGACACAAGTTGCCGTTACACCTACTCACGTAATTTCTCTCTGCCAAAGTGTTATCTTTATCTTATTTATACTTCTTCTATCTCAAACTTTCTGTTTTGCAACGTCATAATCTGAACTTTGAGACAGTTTGACGTAGGCAACACATTTTCCGGCACGTGGCTTTATTTCGGCAAGGATTATTTTTACGATGTTTGTTTCAAGATACCCTAAATAAATTGCTGCAGCTTGATTAAAACAAGGAACATGATATTTCTTTATGTTATGTCGTTTTGTTGTATGGACTGAAGGTGCGCGTTTTGTATAAATAGCATTACGCCTATATATACGAAGAAGTAGTCAGAAGTGTATTGTTTAAATACTCACTCCTCGCCGTCCCAGGTAATAGGGGGCAAGGCTATTGCCATTAACCGGGTACAAATCTATGAACCAAATATGAATTCAAACTCACAAAGTCTAATTCAGCAATTTAGAGCCCGTGCCGGTATTTGTATTTTGTATATTATGTCTAGAATAAGGGATTTAAATTGAGCGGCAAACATAATTGATAAAATCTGGGAGAATCGCTTGAGCTGGTGGCGCGAAGAGAATCATAATGACAAGAACAATAATGGCCACTGAACTACCTAAACAGGGACCTGGCCACACGTTGACTACCTGGATAGTTACCATAGCCGAGGATTTGAAGACAACGGACTTAAAATCTGAAATTATATAACAATATCCAGAGTGGCGTAAAGGACTAAGATAGTAGGGCCGACCCTAAGAGACTTGCAGAATAGGTGCGAGGGAAGAAGAAATTCTAAAAAATGGGTACACTACTGATATAAATTAGGAAAATAAAATAATCTTTAAGGGTAAAAAGATGCAGCGCAGGCCTTTGCCTAGCAGTGGAACAATAGAAGATAATAATATTACAGCAGAACGAAGTAACAATACATAATTAGTAAATTGTTATACAGAATTAGCACTAAGTGTGCAGGACGCATACTAAGTCTTAATCAACTTACAACCATTACTCTTAGGCATTGTGTCATACACAGTCTGTACGCGAAGAGCTAATCAAACCCGATTCATTAGAACACGAGCCTAAACGTCGAACGTCGAATATTCATTGAGTAACAAATGGTCATTCGATAAATGGGGATCATAAAAAGGCTATCACCTGTCCGATTTTCTTAGAGGTATACCTGGCGGCGTTTTCTGTGGGTCATAATTAATAAAAAATAAAAAGAGACGAAGGCCCTAAAACGCATTTAATTCTTGATAAGGGTAACAAATTGGATAAAGATAGCACGAATGTCGGAGACAGCGAGATCGTAAGTGCATTGCCGTGATAACTCATGTGGAAGAGCGATAGATTTGTGTGGACCTCTCTGCGAATTATGACGGTATCAATATCATTATTGTGTTGTGAATGACAAAAAATGTTTCGTACGCAAAGTTCTATATCTATATTTTTGACGACATTAAGAAAGATGTTTTAGTTTAGGGAAACTCGATGATTGGGATTTTTGACATTACACTGTTAGTTCTAAATATGAATAATTATGGTCTTTGTTTATCGAAATATTTTCTTCTATCAATAGTAACCCTGACACCAGGGTTGATGAGGTTGATACTCCACCTCACAAGCCACACGGTAGAAGAAGACCGAAATATTTTTGATATTTGTTTTTCATAGGCGGCTGTATAAACATTTTATTTAAAACAGAAACAATAAATTCAAATAACTAGTTTTATTTATAAATGAGAAAATTATATTATATTATATATAGCTACAAACCCACTGACTGACTCACTGACATAATTGGAAACCTGCTCCGCATCAGGGAGACACCCTACAGTCTGGCGTTACTATTATACCTGGATCAATTTTTTTTTCGCAAAACCTATTTAAATCTTGGTCAAATTCTATTGTGGGTGAAAAAAAAACAAAGTGGCGGAAAAACAAGATGGCCGCCATACAAAATTTTGTTTTTCCAGAAAATGTCTCGTTGGTAAAAACTGTGTATGGGGTTGTAATCGGAACATCCCGTTGACTATGGAAATTTTTCTCGATCTTGAAAAACTGCTCCGCATCAGGGAGACACCCTACGGCCTGTCAAAACTATCGCACCTAGAACATTTTTGTTTTCACAAAACCTATTTAAATCTTGGTCAAACTTTATCGCGGGTGAAAAAAAACAAAATGGCGGAAAAACAAGATGGCCGCCATACAAAATTTCGTTTTTTTTTTTTTCAGAAAATGTCTCGGGAGCAAAAACAATGTATGGGAGCGTAATCAGAAGGTCATGTTGAGTATGGAAATACTTTTCGATCTTCAAAAGCTGCTCTGCATCAGGGAGACACCCTACAGCCTGGCGAAACTATCGCACCTGGAACTTTTTTGTTTTCACGAAGCCTATTAAAGTTTTGGTCAAATTTTATCGCCAGTGAAAAAAAAATCAAAATGGCCGAAAAACAAGATGGCCGCCATAGAAATTTTTGCTTTTCCAGAAAATGTCTCAGAGGTAAAAATGATGTATTGGGGTGTGATCAGAACGTCATCTTGGAAAACTGCTCCGCATCAGGGGTCACTCTACGGCCTGGCAAAACTATAGCACCTAGAACTTTTTTGATTTCACGAAACCTATTCAAGTCTTGGTCAAATTCTATCGCGGTAAAAAAATGGCGGGAAAACAAGACACGCGAGCAGCTTGCTGCGAGCGAACCACGCGACATCTAGTAATATATTATAGTTGTCTCGAAATGATAAATATATTCTGTTGATAAATATAGATATTTATTTTCATATTTCCGACTGTATAATAATAAACAGCATAGATTATTAGTGATGTGTCGATTTATCAATCCATCATAATTTTATATATAACACACATGCCAAATCTTTAGTCTTCTAACCTACCCTTAGATATCATAGACGTGTGTTTATAGTACGTGTACATGTTAGCCCAAGCAAGAAAAGAAGATTAATTTACGTTAGGTACTTACTTGATAAAAGATATAATATTACTAATTACTAGGATAAAAAATGATATATGTTTAGAATGTCGTATCCACACTATACCGTCTCTTGGCCTTCACGACCACTTTTCAATACTGTATCGGTGATGTTTGTAATCTTGAAATGTCAAAGGTATTTAATTTGAATATCATGTCTTATCTCACTCCCATACTTTATGTTATCGATGAAATTTCTATTCAGAGATAAATGCACTGTAAATAAAAAGAAGATATTACTATAATAACAATATATATTTCTGAGATAATTCGAAGGGTTTAGGTGTACGACTATCTTTGCAAAATTGAGACAGAGTTTATTTATTATTGCGATTGACGTTTGCTTACAAGGATAAATATATTTTGTTTATTGCACAGATTCTTTATGTAGTAAGTACGGAGATGAAACCTTTACTGCATACCAAAAAGTACGTACTTTTATGAGCTACGTGTGAAGTGTAGTTTAGTAACTTTTCACTTAACAGTCGGTTTGCAGTTTCGATTTAGTTACTTATGTCGAAAACTGCATTCAAATTGCTGCTGTGCAGCTAACTGGCAAGGCCGCCTGTAAATAGCCTTAAAAGTTTCCATTATATTTTCGGTCGTTGCTTTGCGTATAATACATATAAGTATACATTATGTTAATACATACACTTTTGGTTTATCAATATCCAAGTGCGTCTTGAGAGATTACGACAGATTTAGCCAACAATGCACCATACATCTGCATCAAAACATTACACAAGTTAGACATACTGAGACTTATCGCCGAAGTCATTTGCCGCTAATACTAATGCCCCTTTGTGTATAACCCGGGTGTGTCACGATCAGTATCTATAGTCGGACCATCTCTTATGCTCCGTTTGCATATAGGTAAAGTTTGAAACACAAAACGGAAAAAGCGTCGATTATAGTTTCGACCGATTTCGGAAGCTGCAATGCAGGTAAGTTTCTTTTAGCAGCTAGCAGATTTTGGTTATTCATGTGAATTAGCTTTGCCTGCAAATTATGGAACAATACCTACATAGGAGGAGCTCGGTGGCGCAGCGGTTAACGCGCTCGGTCTGCGATTGTTGAAGTTAAGCGACTTTCGCAAAGGTCGGTCATTGGATGGGTGACCACAAAAAAAAAGTTTTCATTTCGAGCTCCTCCGTGCTTCGGAAGGCACGTTAAGCCGTTGGTCCCGGCTGCATTAGCAGTCGTTAATAACCATCAATCCGCACTGGGCCCGCGTGATGGTTTAAGGCCCGATCTCCCTATCCATCCATAGGGAAGGCCCGTGCCCCAGCAGTGGGGACGTTAATGGGCTGATGATGATGATGACCTACATAGAGGCTTTTACTTTTAGGATATTTACGTTTGAGAGAATAAAAACTTCGCAAGATATATTTATTTTATATCTTATCAAAAAGATCACCACTGCCAACGTGCGGTTAAAATACTACTAGAAAATATGCTCTTGATGTCAATAATAAAACACTACTGAGACACTCAACCCCCTTTACACCTCTCTCTTCTTACTGACATAGACAATCGATAAAAATTATTTCGAAAAAGTGAAAGTCTGAAATCTCCATAATAGAGCATTTTTTTTTTATGAACCAGTTAAGAACTAGTAGTGATATAATAAGAAGGCAAGTAGTTAGTACATGAATACGAGGCACAACAGTCACTCTATCTTATTGGTAACGATCTATTTTGTTGCAGTGCTTTCCCAGCTATCTCTTATCTTTTTGAGATTAGATATTGTTTATTTGTGTGACACTGGATATTAGTTTTGCTACATGAGAATCTATTTTATGGTCCTATAGAGTCCTATCTTCTTCCTTGATGTTGTAAATCTACGTATAGTAGAGAATAGAAATAGTTTATTAACAAAGGGCGCCACACACAAAAAAAGACAACAAAATCATATCAAATTTCCACTAAACAATTAATGACAAGAAAAGCAAGACGGTAATTCGTCGAAATTATCATAAGGTGATCATAAGGTGGTGGTGAACGTCCTGAAATAAAAGGGCCTCACTCAGCACAAGTCGCGGCGTGAACCACGACGCTGATATTATGTGGACCCTGTTGGGTGACGCACGAAGATCGTATTCCATAAACACGTGTTACTTCGTATATATGTGTGTATCATTTTATTATTTCTCCACTGATTATATTGAGATAAGAACTTGATTCATCGTCTGTAATGTATTAACTAATTCAATTAAGTATCTACTCTAAGTATAAAGTTCTAGGGTCGATCCCCAATTTACACTCCGACATAATTTTGAAAATTAGTTGAGTATGCTTCGTATCGCTGATGAATGATGCAAAGCTACTAAGTTATACCTTAAATAGTGAAACGTGTACGATGTTATAGACACATATTGTAGTAATTAAAGCACATAATAACGGGTTCTTACCGCGTTTAAATGGGGATATGAGACTCCCGATATTTCGACACTGTTGCAAGTGCCATGATCACGGGATGACTGATGAGATTGGAGTGGAGTAGGTAGATCCATAATTTTCTACGGGCAGACATATCTGTCTACCCTCTTCAGTTCAGATGGTTCCGAACATTCCGGTATCAAAAACATAAACAAGCGGCAGAGAAAGAGGGTAGACAGATATGTCTGCCCGTAGAAAATTATGGATCTACCTACTCCACTCCAATCTCATCAGTCATCCCGTGATCATGGCACTTGCAACAGTGTCGAAATATCGGGAGTCTCATATCCCCATTTAAACGCGGTAAGAACCCGTTATTATGTGCTTTAATTATGATAATAACCGCGTAAACTTAAAACAATACATATTGTAGTAATCATTTTTTTTCTCAACAAAACTGGCTATGCAAGTTCTACATCACTTTAATGTAATTTAAAGTCTCACTATAACTCAAGAAAACCGATAAATCTCGCACTTTCTCCGTAATCGATTCATATTCAAAAACACGGGCGGAAACAAGAAGATATAAAATAAAAATTAATAAAGCTAATATAACATGACTTATGTTAATAATATACAAAATATCGCTCTTTTATACCATGGCCTCGGATAAGATAGTAATTTCATATACACCATAAACACGTTGTTTCTTTATTCCGGAGCATTTTATTGTCAAATGTCACGGCATATGTGCCGTTAGTGTCATAAATTCCCGGGAATGTTAGTCGAAATGATTTGCATATCAGTACACTTGTCGCCTTTAACTTGAATGTCGCGTGTAAACGGACCATCGTGTAGTCTTTATTAGGGTTATTAATGCGATTGCTTAAATTTTTAACAATGTCTAGTTATTTCTTAATTTAGGTGAAACATTCTTGTTGCACTAAAATATGTTTTATTTAGTAAGTACCACTTATTTTTGTTTGAAGAACATCACCTTATCTAAATTCCTGTTATGCAGACTCAAAGAGTCCAATTTTGATTATACAATGATCAATGATGACAGGTTGCTGTATTATATTCAATAGATTAAAAACACATTAATACATTAGTCTATGAATATAGACTCAAAAAATAGGTACTGTTATTTAAAAAAAAAGATATCGGCCTACTCTCGACTGATACATTACACTATGCTTATTAATGTCACAGGACTGGATTTTACACTTTGACAGAGGTCTAACACATACCGCGCGGTGAAGCTATTGCAAGCAAGACTTTATCTATCTGATTGAATTAAAATAGCCATAATTGTATTGAACTAGATATTATTATTGTCTACATATTATTATTTGTCTTCGACCAATATTAACTATTGTTAGTTAATATTAACTGCGTAGACACATTTTCTTCAAATGCGAATTTAATGCGTATTTTAATAACTCCGATGGAGTTGGCTTTTACAGTTTGCTTTGCGGTATTCCCCATGTCGGACCCTAATGAGCGTTACCTGTCCCCAGTTTTGTACCAGCTTGTAAATGTGATTTTTGAGTAATTAGAGCGTTTGCTCGCCTTTGATTTACGTGGCTGAAACGTCCCCTTTTTTAATTTAGAAAGGACGCGTTTCTCGCCGCTCTGTATATTTTAATCCTTTTACATCCTTCACTGCTTTTTGCTCGTTCATAAGTACACCATTTTCAGATATTAATCATGAAACAGGACTAATGGGTTTATTATTTTGAGAGATTTATTAATAAATATGTTTTTTAATTATGCCTATAAATTATTCTAATTAAAGCAAGTATTCCGAATAAATTAATCCCATCAAAAATATTTTCATGTAAAATTATGCCGAGACGAGATCATGTCGATCGAAATGTCAACAAATTAACAGACCTTATGTAGAGCCAAGCTTCTGACTCCACGCGCCCTAACTATACAAACACTAAGAGCACAAACTCTGCACTTTAGGCAAAATATGGGGCTTGCCCGTTTCGTTGCTACAAGAACTATATAACAGAATGGCAATGAACAGTCAATAAATTTGTTACCTTACGGCGTAAGGCTTACGCTCAGGTGATAGAAACGAAGTAGTTGTTTCACCTTAAGCTCATGTGTTGGCACCGAAACGGCTCCAGATTAAAAATGTCGATCTAAAATCAGAACAAAAATTCGAAACCGTAGTACTTATTCTAAGTACATTGTTGTCATACAGATGCCTGTGCTAAATTATGTCGATGGTGCGGCATTATTAATGAGGAGTTCGATGAGATACGATACGAGATTTCTATGAGCGATTTCATGCCATTGTATTCGTATGTTTTGGTTACAAAATTGCACTTCATTACACGTTGCAGAATTATTGCAGCCTATCGGAGTTTTAGCCACCCACGCAATTGATTCGCGACGCGCCCCACGCAAGATACATAAATCACAAGTCAAACACACTAACGAACATAGTTCAAACATTGAAATCGAGTTATAACAATAAAAATGTAGGAAACAATGGGAGGGCTCTCGATCACACTTTCAATTTGTCAAAATGTGTCACTGTAACACTATTTGCGCTCGTCGATATTTCTCTTGTGTTCAAAATCCACCAGACAAGCTTTCAATGAATATTGTATTATGGGCGAAAAGGTGAAAAAGTAAAATTGGGAGGGGAAAATTTGAAAGGGAACCGTGCCCGCAGGCAGAGACACCAAGCGTAGTTGTGTTCAACGATGTCGGTTTTACTGAAGTTGATATGCCGTTTTTTCACCCTTTGTACTGTGTTCGCTAGCTTATTCGTTTGGAATAACGTGACGAGATAAATACTCTGGCTTAGCTCTGTTTGGAAAATATCACTATCTATCACTGTTGTTTTTTCATACACGCTCGCACTGGATTTGGGAAGTATTCATAAAAGCGGCTCGAAAATATTTTAGAAATTATAATTTATTGTATGTATCAACATACCTACGAAATATTACATAAATAAGACGCCAAAAGAACATATTTTTATAATTTTACGCCTCGTTGACTACCTACCAGTAATACACAATAATTCCTAATTTATGTGAAAATATTGACCTTTCCATGTTTAATTCAAAAACAAATACAATCCACGAATGGAGCTCCCAATAAAACCAACATGCAATTAGTTCACACAACATGTCGATAGAACATCTGCATTTTTATTGGAAGAGTTTTGTTTCGGTAAAATCCGAAACAAAATAAGGATAGAATAAATGAAAAACAGAACAAAACTTATTTAAAAAGCTCTGTGCTTTAAAAATGCACCCCATTTCACAATTTAAAATCATAACAATTAAACGCACGGAAGGAAAGTTAAACCGGAGGGTGCATTCTTTACTTCAAGTGTGGAAAATAATTTTCCTTTCCACTCATCTTTTAGGAACAGAATTTTATCTCAAAGTGAATAGAGTTGAAATTGTAAAGGATCTTCGAGAGAGCGCGCGATCAGCTTTTGGAATCGCGTGAATTATGATCCGACGAATTTTTAGTAGCAATAGCTTGCATTCCGAACGGTCGCATGGTAAAACGTACCGTGCTTGCGTCTGGGTTTTTTCAGTTTTTGGTAGAGGTAAAACGTGGGTGGTAGAGGTTGTTTTTGCTTGAAGGTTCGGGTTCAAGTGTGTTGATAATTTGGCGTTTAATGAAGCTTGCCTGCTGCGTCGTCTCCGCCGGAAGATGGTAGAAAAATGCCAGCAGTGAATGCAAATTTTCCCCGTTATTGTTTGTTCTATTGTCTATTTTATGAACCGAAAAGAGGAGTACTTCTTTTTGGATTTATTCTTATAACCATGAATAGATTGTGTATTGGTGCGCGGTTTCTGGACTGGAAACTAAAGTTTAATTGAAATGAATGACGCTGAATAAGAAATACGTTTTAAAAACGTATCTTACTTTCAGTAGAAGGTGAAAGCTTAATGTGAATGGGCGTATAAAAAATAACCTTTGACATTTTATTTTTAGCCCCATTTGATATATTTTATAACGACAAGTACTTTTCCTTGTAAAATTACGACCTTTACACAATTTAGAAGAAATACAATGTAACTTGAGTTATCTGTCATTATTAATTCTTCTTCTTCTTCGTCGTTCCTTCACTGCTGAGGATCGCGACCACAGGTTATGGATTTCCACTCGGTACGGCTATATGCTGCGTGGACCGCCCTCTGTATGCTCTATATGCTCATTAATTAATTGCCGTTATACAGGATGTATTGACGTCGTAACAAAATACTAAGGATTCCAACGATGATTCCGAGTTAATATCAATTTTCCGTCGCAAAATTCGTGGTTTCTTTAGTTTTTAAAACATATTTTCAAATTTATACTTTTGCGATGAAAAATTCCACTTGATATCAACTCAGAATAATGAGCTGAATAATCCCTCTCAATATTTGTTACGATGTCACTTACACCCAAGTACGTACAGGTACTTAGCCATAAAAGTACATATGGATGTTAGTGACACCGTAACGAATACTGAAGGAGATGATTCAGTCCACGATTCTGAGTTGATATCAAGTAGATTTTTCAGTCGGAAAATTCATGAAAATATAATTTAATAATTTGAGTTTTTTTTTTATTATTTTCAGTTCCATACTATTGCGACAGAAAATTCCACTTGATTTCAACTCGGAATCATGGTCTGAATCATCCCGTAAAGTTTTCGTTACGATGCCACTAACACCTTTTGTAATGTATATAATAAATATAATATATTTGAATATTGCCATTAAAAGAGAAAGTAGATGCTTTGACCTCCGACATAGTGTTTATTTCAGGGCTAATTTGATCTTGCCACAACCTAAATTAACACAAGTAGGTAGATGAGTAATGAAAATGAACTGGTTATTGTACTTTTAGCATATATACTAAAGTTCCATGACCGCCACTTCCCATAAACTAGACAGGTCGAAAAAGTAGGCTAAAAGAGCAATATACAATGGTTTTATCTTTAGCTTAATTTGATATCCCATCGCATAAAATTGGGACAAGTTGTAGGTAAACGAATCACAACAAAAGGTAGAAAATAATATGAGAGATATTAATATATCTAAAATGCGGCTAAAAGAGCAAAGAACTGACGATCCATTATTAGAATCCGTTTAAAAAAAACAACAACGTCGTTTTGCCGAATCACGTCGCTAACTATATATAGTTCGGAATTCGAATATCACGCCGACTGTTGAACTCGAAACTTTTTAATTGTAATAGAGATTAGCGGTTATCTGATTGGACGCGTACGCATTAGTAATAACATATTTATTTTGTTCGTCTGACAGATGTGGGCGGATTGATCTAAGATAAACGTAAGAGCGTCGGTAATGCGAACTATAATGCTATAACACCTCGTGCAACTGGTCTTCAATTAGTATCGCCTTTTGTTTTTGTAATGGTTTTTCTTTCACAAAAAGAAGTGAGATAACAGCTGATAACTACCGGGCACGGAAACTATGAAACGTATTTTCACATTTATCTGTAATAGGAGCCAGCAATAGAAGGTGCAGACGTCTGTTTTCTATGAATACCCGTATCTCTGCTTTGCGCACTTCTTTCGCCTTAATCGGAACGTTGGGGAGTATGGTCAACTTCTATCTTAGCACAAGGTACTCTGCTGGGTTGTTTTTTTTTACTTAAACTGAAACTAGATCACATTTTTTTCCGAATCGTACGCACTGTCCGAAATATTAGGCGGGTTAAAATGGCCACATTGAAGAAAGTCATCTAAGAAAGCAATTTGCTATTTGACATTTGTTCGCATTGCTCACTTACTTTTATATGCGCAAATGTTAAATTTTAACATTGCTTTCTTAGATGAATTGCTTCGAAGTGGCCATTTTAACCCCCTGTTTTTTTTTATGGAATGATATAATCACTATTTCACAATAAACACGGTCGATTTTTGTTTCGCTTATTTTTGTTTATTTTTATACCTACCTAAGGTAAAATTATAATTTCACTAACGGTTCCAATTTTAAATCAGGATTAAAATAAAATTTTAATAACTATACCATAAAAGATTAAAGATTGTTTACTCTATCACTGTAAATATCATAATAGCTAAAATACTCTAATTCCACAACAACAATGTTTTGTTGCTCAGTTTTCCCAAAGGGATTACGGCCATAATGCTATGCATGTACGGTTTTCATTTAAATTCTCACAAACGATACTATAAATAAAATGTACAGACGAATAGCACTATTTAAAATGACTGCAAACAAAGCACAGTGCATGCAATACATCCACAAAATGGTACCAATAAATTCATAGTTTAGATAACATTTTTACAGGTCACGCTATTCAAAATTCGCAATAACGTTTTTTAGACAAAGCGGGCTCGGAAAAACATTGTTCTGTCTATAAATATATTATATTGTTTTTATCCGAAAGGTTTTTCATAAACAAAGTACGTTCCTAAAAACCTCTCCTTTGATAGTTATAGTGATTGTGAATGTATTTACACACCAATAAATAAATACAACGCAACGTTGCGACAACATTATTAGGTAATTTGTTGCTAACTGTACTATATTCATTAAAACAATATTACATCTCAAGTTAAATATATTTCCCTAAATCGTTATATAACAAATTCCAATTAAGTAAAGTACCAAAAGATCGTTGTTACTAGGTGGGCACGCGTATTGATAACTTTACCGATTGATTTTGCGACTGATGCTTATCTTTATATTTTTATATCACATCGTATGTAAAATGTCGCCTCATCACTTGTGACGGACGCGTGTCGATAATCCAAGTCATTTAGCACACATTAGCACGACTCCCCAAAGATTCCCCTCAATCAAGTTGGTCATTAGAAAAACTGCATCTCATGCATTTAATAACGTCGTCACTGCATCCCCAGAAAAAATCTATTAACGTCAAAACGAACGTTTTAATAATCTATCAGCTTACCCTTTGCGAATGAAAAGCATTTTTCGTCTATTGGCATGTTTACATTGCACTTTTTTTTACATTTTCTAGCTTTTATTAAATTTTGCTCTTTATACAATTTCCGTAGCAGCTAAATTTGTATGTACAGAATAGGCTGAATAAACTTTATTGGTACAGTCATAAGTAATATCATGTACCCACTTTAGAACCCTGTCGCACTATCATATTTGACATTTAATGAGACTTACGGTTTAATTTGTCAAAAAAGTTAATGCGATATTGTATCAAAGTGTATACATATTAGTACACGAATACTAAATTAAATATTTCTTATGATTGATTAGGTATCAAGTTCTTTATATACCCTTATAATTTCATATCGTAACATAAACATCCGTTAAACGTCCCTCTAGGATCGGCCTCCCCTCAATCAACCGTCTCATACTCAACCACGCTGCTCCACTGCAATATCTAAGTATTCAAAATAGTCTTTTATGAGTCCTCCTTATTCAACCTATAAAGTCAAAAAAATAGAACCAACTCATAAGCCAAAATATAAGCTGATCTAGCATTAGAATTTAAGTACGTAGATATAGAAGAGACCTAGAACGAAAGCCATTAGGGATAACTATTTCAAAATACTTGATTCCATATCAATGAATTACAATTAACAAAATTAATAGTCATACTAATACTATTAACTATCTGGTAAACGGCCTCCGTGGTCCAGTGGTTGAGCGTTGGACTCACGATCCGGAGGTCCTGGGTTCGATTCCCAGTGGGGACATATCACAAAAATTACTTTGTGGTCCCTAGTTTGGTTAGGACATTACAGGCTGATCACCTGATTGTCCGAAAGTAAGACGATCCGTGCTTCGGAAGGCACGTTAAGCCGTTGGTCCCGGTTACTACTTACTGTGTAAGTACGTAGTCGTTATAAATGAGTCATGTCAGGGGCCTTTGGCGGCTCAATAGTAACCCTGACACCAGGGTTGATGAGGTTAGTAATTCGCCTCAAAACCCACACGATAGAAGAAGAAGAAGAAGAAGAAGAAGAACTATCTGGTACTATCTTGGCATCCTCAATCTTAATAACAATTGGAAGATACAAATGCGAACGCACGTATCCAAACACAAAGCTGGGACTACATTATGTATCACTGTATCGTAATGTATCCCCGTATCGTGTCATTATACCCATGCTGGTCCAGTTTTAAGTTCGTTAAAATTCTGAACCAGAAATTGGAAATGACCAGGGAATTTCCCATAGAAGGCAATGACTATCGCTCTACAACAACCCAAGTAATTGTCCAGCAATGAATTGCACAATGCACTAGGAATTTTCAGTCGAGGCTGGGACGCTTAATGGGTGCAAATCATTGCAATTTAGTGCTGCACTACACAACTATCGATGGTTCTATCGACATTTAAGAACTATTATAAAAATAACCTGTTAATCAGTAACTTACAAAACTTTGACACGAGGTACGCGGGAAGAGCTTATGAATGCTACCGAAAGGATGGTAAAATACTGGGCTGAAAAAGTCTGAACAAGAATAGGACAAAGGATATGACTCACTTGATATGACTCATGAACTACCTATAATGCTTATGTATTATTGATATACAGATATGGTACCTGTATTTTATTAATATTTCAATATTTATGTCTGTTACGAGTCTATATTTTTAATTTGTAACCTTTCGGTTTAGGAAGGAAATAATAAGTTGGACCGAATGGGTTACTAATGAAGAAGTGCTAGTTAGAGTAAGGGAAAAGAGACAAATATTGAGAGTAACTGAGGACAGAACGCAAGCAAGATGATACTTAATGAGACACGACGAGTTTATTAAAAATATTAAATATAGAAGGGAATACAAGGGAAGCTAGAAGGAAATAGAGGAAGGGGAAGACCAAGGAGAGCATCATCATCATCAGCCCATTAACGTCCCCACTCCTGGGGCACGGGCCTTCCCTATGGATGGATAGGGAGATCGGGCCGTAAACCATCACGCGGGCCCAGTGTGGATTGAGAAAAGGAAGGAAGGAAGCAAAGCGGTTCGGTTTGGAAGGAGAGCATACATGGAACAAATAAAAAAAGACGAAGTACGGAAGAAGTCTAGTATTGAATTTTGATAGACGAGAATGAGAATGCTATACCGACATGAACGTAGCTCTTAAATTAATGATGAACCTTTTGGTATTGCTATAGAAAGTTTATCGATGTAAGACGCTAAAACGGCTTTGTCTCATTGTAAATGTTTGGAAATTCACCGATGTCTTGACTACCTACCCGCTAAGTGATTAAAATAATAATTTTGAATAGTTTTCAAATAGATACTTCAAAATTACCGACCTTATGCGTTCAGACCAGAGAGTGCCTTAAAAACTATCGATACCTGTGAGCATCACTATTGCAAATTGCATTCGTAGAACGTAAGCCTTGAGGACATTGTACCGAAAGATGACCGTTTTAATTGCCAGTGATTAGATTACATTATTGGAGTTGAAGAAGCGTTGATTGTTCCTACAGACGATGATGCAAGCTGTCGTTAAACTCATATTGCAAGTGTTATTAAATTTCTAAATCATGAACTCTTTGAACGCATCGATTTAAAAAATAGGGAACCTAGGGGTTTCGTAGAAAAGTCATTAGGGTTCCGCAAAGTTTCATTGTTTTCAATTAAAGTTAAAGTGAAAAATGAAAGATGAAATATTTCAAAACAAAACTATCTTTAAGTTGTAGTCATCTAATTCAAAACACTTTATTGCACGTAAACACATAATTAAGGATTCATTATATGGGGTTCCATAAAACGGTGGGTTTTGGTTTACACATTTGGTAGGTGGGTGTAAAAGTTTGGGAATCCTTGGGCTAACGTGTCACCATGCGGTACATCATACCTATCTTAGGACTTGTGTCTGTGTTTATTCCGATAACTAGGTAGATAAATATATAAGGAGGCCATCTAGTATAAAATATAAGATCCTATAAATTACGTACATTTTGAATGTTTACCTGGTAATAGCTTCCCTTCCTACTTTACACTTTCCGATAAAATATTAGACAGGTTGGTTAATAAGCAAAGGATTTCGATCCTCATCAAAGCTGTGAACATTTAGAAACGTCAGATTTTATATTGATAAGAAGTTTCCTGGAATCGCCCAATCAATTGGTGGTACCTATTAATGGACTGTATTTTGAAGTAATGGCATTCACACAGAGTTAAAGGACACAACCATTTACACAGTTAGATTGGTTAGGTACACTTTTGTGTGACTGTGGTGGTATTAATGGACTTTATTTTGAACTAATGGCTTTCACATAAAGTAGAGGACACGACCATTTACACAGTTGCATAGGTTCACACTTTTGTGTGAACTCTGACTCTACTACAACTCCCTTTATCATGGTTACTTTGCCATTTGCATTACAAAAATATCTCTTTTTAAATATAATATTACGCTTAAAATAAAATTAAATATTTTACTATTTCAATTATTTATATTAAATATTTAGCTAGTTTTTATATAATTATTTTCGATATTTTTTGTGAAATGAAATAGATATTTAGTATAGCATTAGCATTTTTATTACAGCTCGTTATTTTATTGCATTATGTATTTACAAAGTACAAAACTTAATACTTATCTATAGTAGGTGCTTAACATAACAGACGTATGTTATTGTAATAGGGGCGAGCCTTTTTGCCATTAACCGAGCACAAATCCTCACGTGATATCTATTATCTATGATCCAAACATGAATTGGAACTCATAAAGTCGCATTTAGTGGCCTAAATTCGTGAAACCCCATAACTCTATGCTTTTAGTTTTCTCATCATCTCCCTAACGTTAGGTATCCCGTTTTTTAAAGAGTCCGCTTACCTAACCTGAAGATGTTACAGGTATGGTTTTTTACAGAAGCTACTCCCTTTTGTATGCTATTTCCATAATGTTTCGTCTCTCAGAGGCATCGTTTGTTAAGTAATAAGTGTTTTTTGTAATGTTAAAAGTAGTTAATCCAATCGTCAATCGTAATTGTTATGCCGATATCAGTAGTAAAGTTGAGCCTCAAATTGGATCACCTTTAAGTTTGATTGAAAGCTGATCACTATATCGTCACTATTAGAGGTACAATTTAATTGGATGCGATATGGCATCTAACTCTATTACTAGTTTGGAGATCAATTAGAAATAAATTGAGTATTATCATGATGTACGTAGCGTAGTACAGTCATGAGCAATATAATGTACCCACTTTAGGACTCTGTCGCACTAACATATTCGACATTTAGTGAGACTTACAGTTCAATTTGTCAAAAAAGTTAATGTGACATGGTACCAAAGTGTATACATATTAATGCTCGTGACCGTACATGATTTGTAACCGTAAAATTCATATTGGTGTTGATTCTCTCTGATACGTAGTTTAGTAATGCGAAATCTGTTTAAAATAAGAGGTGGTATAAAAACATTGCCTGTCGTTTTAAAGTATCTGAAAAAAATTACATTCAAGAAGATTGTATTGAGCTGTAGGTGGCTAAGGGAATATTTACAGAGAAAATAAATTATCATTTTATTAGCAATATAACCAAGCTGGGTAAAGAGTCGATTTATATTCAGCAAATTTGTATTATCAATCACATTTAAAGTTATTTTTCAATTAATCCAATGGATGTTTATGTTGATTCATGATCGAGAAGCAGTGGGGTGTCCGCGCATGGGTAAAGCGTCACCTTTTTAATTTCATTTTAAAAATAAGTGGCAATCAAATATAAAGGTTATTTTAATATGCAATAAAACTTGAAATCAATTTCTTTTAAAGCTATAAAAGACGTTTTAGTGAGCTTCCAGTGAATCATTGCAAGTACGTTATTTCAATCCAGTGTATGATTTGTTGGCGTGAAGTAGGTAAGGTCGCAGCGAGATATGTCGTAAATCAGACGATGTGACGTCCTTACGATTCTTGCAGCTGTACATGCTCCACGAAAAATAGTGTTCCACCTTCAGTACAATAAAGGGAGATTTTTGAATGTTTTATAAGTTTTCGAGAAACGACGGCGTCGGAAGTCGTATGTGTCGAATAAAACCATTATGAATGGAAGCGGTTGTAGAATTCGGATTTATTAGCAGCTATTGATTTAGTTACGTATACTCACTGGTCGCATCAGATATATCAGATATTTCAGTGAGCTATTTTTTTCCTATAAAGTAGCATGGAGAATGCTACACCGACAAGAGCGTGGCTCTTAAATTAATCATGACTCACTGGTATTTATTAACATGTAAATTGGAATAAGATATAAAAAATTTAACGTCAATTTTTGTATTCATACATACATCATAAACTCCCGCCTATTTCCCATCGGGGTAAGCAGAGACTATGGAATTCCGTTAGCTTCAATCCTAATACACTTCTCCAACGGTAATTTCTGTATTCTATTTATATTATTATGACGAAACACTTCGATAGGTACTTCATAGTAAAATCCTACAAATTAGCTCTATATTTTTAAACAAAATATTATGGAGGTTAAATTATTGTATTTTCAGTCAACTAAAATTATTTTTGCCTTTCCCTGAAATCCCTTATAATCTACATGTCAGCATGTACCTATTCCATCAAACTAGGTTAAAAAGGCCAACGATACTACAACACCAATTTTTGCGCAAACATTTTTGGGTGTTAATTTGTCCGTAAACGATACTTTCTATGACGTATATAAGCCTACACAGATTAATACACTAATGGAAAAACTGAGTGAAGCACTCTAGTCTCTCGCAGAAGAAGATAAGAGTGTTATTTGGATGATCTTGATTGATTGCAAAGGTTGTGATAGGCGATGGACCGAAAGCGATATATGTAAGTAAATACGCCACCGCTTAGTAATTTGCTTTTGCCCCCAAATTCCTTTTTCCGTACACATCAATCGAGCAAAGTAGGGCTGATTGAATAGTAACACAATCCCTTAGGAAATGGAGCAAAACATTTCCGCAACGCGATACAATTTTATGCTACGAGTCAGTATAATTAGTCCCGGGCCTTGCCAAAACACCTTTCACCAAGTCTCACTGCGTTTTAGAGTATGTTCCATACCCCCTCCGTTTGATTAAGGGGAGGCCTGTGCTCTTGTGCTGACGAGAGTAGACTATTTATGTTATGAGCTATAGGTAGGTAGAGCAATAGGTAACTATTTTAATTTATTTATATTTTGCATTTGTCGAGAATTGTATTTTAATGTGTTTACTTAACTTTGTAACGCAATATCAATAAATGTTAAATAGGTACTTATCATAATGGATTGAAAATGGTAAGGTGTAAAACGGTCAACTTTTAACGAAGACATTAATATCAAATGAGAGCAAATAATATGAGTAATATTCCTCTAAACACCACATCCATTGTAGATTTTAAGCCCCCCAATGATTTTAATGGCACCCATCGACCTCTCAAGCGGTAAGAAAATGCAATTTACTAAAAACAAACGCCTCCCTGTCTCACAATTTGAACGAATCGCTTAGCGAAAACATTAGCTTCGGCTCAAAGGCTTTTCAACGCAAATTGTACGTGAAATTCGACAGGCAACGCTTTGGGTTTCGAAAATCAGAGGCTTGTACTGTGTGCTTTAAACTAAGATTGGTTCTAAGAGATTGTTTAGAACATGTAAGAGTTCGATTTCGTTGTAAAGACTAGCTACCTGTCTGTTTGGGTTCACTTAATCAACGGATCGGTCTTTGATAAGACCTAGCTTTACAGAAAAGGTACGTGTGGTAGCGGTAACCATTTTATCACAGACAAGAATCACTTCAGTATTTCTATTGGTGTTCACAGTACTGGGTCTATAAGGTGGGCGTGTTTGAGTGTTTGCTTTGATTTTTGTACGTCTCGTCGAAGCAAATACTTTTATCATTATTGACTCAGTGTCGAGTTGCGTCTACCGAATGACTATTGAATGTTTTTTTATAACTCGGTGGCTCTCGACAAATATGAGATGGGTATTGTCTTTTAATGTAAAGTAGCATTCAAATGAGCATATGATTGTGCACATTTTTTTACATAGAAAATATATCAACTACCTATATGGAATATATTTCACTGTAAAGACATCATTTGAAAGATGGTAAATGAACATTATGAATAAGTTCTACTTTTAACGTGATTTGTATTCGTCATGACATCGCAAAATATAAAATTAATACATCTGAGACATTCACGCACCATTTGAAAATAATCACATAAACATTAAGAAATTGCATAAAAAACATCTTTTGTGCGTAACAGAAAACAAATTGAGCCATCTTTAGAATTTACTCGGCGGAAACGAATTTAATTTATCGACGATTCATTCGAACTGCGGACATCTCTTTTGCTTTGCACGACAATTACAAATTCGCAAAGTTATCAAAGTTGAAATCTACATTCTTAATGCGATTAAATAAGAGTGCATTTTCGAGAAGTTAACTGGTCAGGTAACTTTGTAAGGATATTACTGAAGTGACAGAACTTAATAGGAGTTTAACAAATAGCTAAACATTTTGTAATTCGAAGAACGTCTTCAATATAGTTTGTTTAACAAAAGATGGACAGTCTGCGATTGTTCGAGCTCTTGTCCCGATGACAACATCTGCCCTTTTTTACCTGACGAACTTGAAATAGATATTTGTTCAACTAGCCAGAAAATCAGTAGCTATTGTGTTTTTATGGGAAAGGTGGTAATAAGTTTATTTGGACAAAGGCATTTGGGACGGGCAGTGCACATTGCACATTTTGACGCAAACTCTCCTATTTATTTTGATTGCAAAATTTTGGCTCAAGTGAATTTTAGTTGTGGATTGGGCGATTTAATTTTAGATAGGGAGCCTTTTGAAGATCAACTTTCGGGTTCATAAGGAATTTGATATCGGTGCGCGATTATTTAGGTATTGTTCTAAAATTTAGATTTCGCATCTTCAGGACTATTGTCTGTATTTAATTTGTTGTTGATAAGTACATAAACATAAACAGTCTATTTACATCCGCACTGCTGCTCCTCAATCAACCGGAGGAGGTATGGAGCATACTCCACCACGCCGTTCCACTGCGAGGTGGTGGAGGTGTTTTTCCGGCTAATAGCCGCTTAACGGCTTAACGTGCCCTCTGAAGCACGGAATCATCTTATTTTTTCAGACAAGCAGGTGATTCAATCCTGTAAAGTCCTTGCCAAATAAAGGACAGTCTGACAAAGTGATTTCGACAATGTCCCCATCGGGAATAGAAATCCGGAACTCCAGATCGTGAGCTTATAAAAACTGGTTTTGCGGGCTGTATGCATAAATAAACGCACGCCCGTAATACCTAATGATTTGGGCAAAGCCACAAGTGATCAAAGACAACTTACAGCCATTGTTGATATATTTGTATTATTTTTAAATAACTTATTGTAGATTTACCGCAAATCGCATTGACTACTGGGCCAGACAAATCCGCTGTTGATTCGAAGCACTGTTGTTGTTGGTTTTGCACTCATATAGTACTATTGTTAAGTGCTATTTTGTAGTAAATTGCAACGTTAGGTGCAATATTTACTGCATGGAAGATCAACAATTTTATTGATAAAACATTGCAGCCAAGTAGCCCTGAAATCGCTTTTATGAAAGAAAAGAAAATATTTAAGGAACTTAACTTTAATACGCAATATCAACGCAAGGTTCGTTCTAACAATAAATAGAGGGAAAATCGCAATATCTGTCCGTTGCATAGCCAGTGCAGCCATTTGCATAGGAAGTGAATGCAGAAACGGCCTCCGGTAGAATTTAATAAAAATATCTCAACTCAACGCATAGTCTTGTTTATTTATAAATATTTCCTTAATAGCTCCTAGGATAAGTCTAGATTAGTTTTTATTCGGAGCTAGAATAATTTAGAAATTTCTTATTTAGTAGTAGGTACTAGTTTATTAAATGTGCGCTCTTCAAAGTAATAAAATAGTAGGTTCCGTTGGGGTAATTATTGCATAACAACAAAAAAAATGTGTATCGAGCCTTACATTCTCTTTTCGAAATATCTTATGCATTAGCGTACCTAAGCTTTGAATTGAACTGAATAGTTTCATGAATTTTACATTTAACTTTTAATATGAAAAGTTTTATTGCTTTTGTAGTTGCAAATTTGATAATTTAGGTACCTACTTAATCCTAATTAATCAATAAATTGAGCACTGCCTATGATTTGTGTGTCATCTTATAAAGTCAATACACCTATAAGTAATATCTAAATATATAAAAGGAGAAACTGTCTGACTGACATATCAACGCACAGCCTAAACGGCTAAACGTAGGCACTTGAAATTTGGAAGGGACGTAGCTTAGGTACCGTAGAGGTGCACTAAGAAAGGAATTCTCGAAATTCCCACGGGAACGGGAATTAGCGGGAAAATCCTTTTGTATGAAAAATCTAAACCGCTTAAGTTAGACGCCTGAAATTTGGCATGCAGGTACCTTAGTAAACTTAAAGCTTCGTTGCAACAGGATATTGCAAAATTCCCACGGGAACTGGAGTTAGCGGGAAAAAACATTGGTATGAAAAAAATATTCTCATCTCTGAATTCCAGACGAAAGCATATAGGTACTTTAGGGTTAGCCTCCACTGATCGTATTTTCCTAAATTTATATCAAACCAATTTAACTCAGCTACTTATACTTACTATAACCTCATTTAAAAATAATAAAATTAAGCATTTTATAACCTTTCTCTCTATCTACAAAGATCTATCTTTTTATAACACGCCACGCGGACGAAGTCGCGGGCAAAAGCTAGTTATTTCTAGTTCTATACTTTTGTGACGAAAAATTCCACTTGATATTAACTCGGAATCATACGTAATTGGGAGCGAGCCTGTTGCCATTAACCGAGCATTAATACTGGAAACTATGTGATATTAATTTATCTAGGATCCAATAATGAATTTAAAGTAAGTTCATGAGAGTTAGCAACAAAATAGTCTGTTTACTGATTCATAAATCATAAACTGCCTATATACGTCCCACTGCTGGGCACAGGCCTCCCCTCAATCAACCGGAGGGGGTATGGAGCATACTCCACCACGCTGCTCCACTGCGGGTTGGTGGAGGTGTTTTTACGGCTAATAGCCGGGACCAACGGCTTAACGTGCCCTCCGAAGCACGGAATCATCTTACTTTTTCGGACAATCAGGTGATTCAAGCCTGAAAAGTCCTTACCAAACAAAGGACAGTCTCACAAAGTGATTTCGACAATGTCCCCATCGGGAATTGAACCCGGACCTCCAGATTGTGAGCCTAACGCTCTAACCGCTAGACCACGGAGGCTGTCGTTTACTGATTGCCAATATCTTATTCACATTTAATTTCAACGCATTTTGATACGTCACATCAGCTCTCAATTAATTGAATGAACTTTGTAACCATTATTTCAGCAGAAGCTTATTTGGACAATAAAGTGCTAATATGTCCTACTGCTGTTCCTATTAAATGAAATGACACAAGGCGTTTACGCTCTAGCAAGTAAGAGCATAACTTTATTAACACAGCGGACAGAAGCTGACTGATGCTGCTAAATGAGAGATATCTCTCACTGAAATTAGCATTCATAAGCCAACTCAGACGACATAAATAACATGGAATATTTGACGTATTCTGTAACGTGATAGTGACTACTTGATATAAACATTGCAGGGGAAGAACAGGGGGTTAAAATGCCACATCAGAGCAATTCATCTAAAAAAGCAATGTTGCTATTTGACATTTTGTTGACATTGCGCAATTACTTTTATATGCGCAAATGTCAAATTGCAATTTTGCTTTTTAGATGAATTACTTTGAAATGGCATTTTTAAGCCCCCTGTTCATCGTAAAAAATACAAAAAATAATAGATGATAGATAATAACGGATTTAATTATTTGAAATGCCACTAATATTCGCAAAATTAGAGTGTCTACATTAACATTAAAAGAAAATCACTGGGCACCCTTAGGCTTGTTGTCTCAAATTTTGTATCAGGCGAGAGCCTTCAGCGCTCCTCATTTGTCCAGCCAAGTAGTAAATATCATTTGCGATAAATCTACAATAAGTCACGTCAAAATAAATATCCTTCGTATGTTCAGGTAAATCGCCAGAGCTACGGAATGGATTGGCAGGCGATTTTTACTGTTATGATCTGAATTTCTATAGTACTTAAGACACTGGACATGAGAACAACATTGCTATTGCCATTAAAACACGCGATAAACCCTTAGACCTTTATTTGACTAGTCTGTATTCGAGAGTTGACTAGTTGTTTAGTTACTCCGAGAATATTGCTCTAGTCCTTGGCTACAGATATGACGTCGGTCGGGAAGTAAATAAAACATGCTCAATAGCTGTCTGCTTATTAGACGAGATGTGGTAACATTCATGTCAAACGTACGTTCTTTGGTTATATTCCGCCCTTGAGAACGAACTTCGCCAAATTACAAACCACGCGTCTACGAGAATTCCAATAAATGTTCTTCGTCTTGTGGATTATACGTTATATCCTTTGGATTATTGTTGATGTAGAAAGATACAAGCTTATATTAAATAAATATGTAGTACTATTATCATTTATCTAGTCTAAAAGATTCCACTGCTCAGAGCAAGCTTTATTTTTGAACCGAAATCAAATCAACCAAAAGCCAATTACTTGTTACAAATAAAACTAACTCTCTTGAAGAAACGAATTTTAAGTTATTGAGTATTGAATTTACCCTAGTCACGTTATTATTGTAATAGCAACTGAGTGAAAAACACGGCTTGAGCAACGGAATAAGGCTTACAAATGGCTTGTGTTTTGTAGACACTAGATGGCGCTACACTGAGTTTTGTACTCCTAAAATTACTTACCTTCTCCTAGAATAATGTCATATCATTGCTTGCATCAATCATTTCATTAGACCGCAACACAGTTTTTCCAGCACCAGTACTACTCATCATTGCATTATGTTACGTCCTAATAGTCGTTAATTTCTGATGTGGCACTAAAGTAAGAATCACGCAAGAAATATTTTTGCTATGACAATTGTCAGACTCAAAGAAGACGGAACCTTGTAAGCCAGGTTCTTACTGTGGAAGAAAGAGTAACATCAATATGAATCTTAGAAAACCCTCAATGGCATGTTAGTTTATGACCAAGCAGATATTTTTATTTTCTACTAATAATAATATTAATAAGTAACGGATATATTCATTTAGTATTCAAGTTGGCCTGTCCGTAATGGACAAAAGATATAACAATATTTATCTTACACAAACAAAATCTACTCGCACCATTTGGCATGTGCCCATCGCTGGCTTGTTATGGCTGACTTGCAACATTACTTAATTTATGCTTAATATTCTTTACATAAGACACATTTGTTTAACGGTGCTAAGCACTTAAACTCGTGCCACTAAAGACAATGTCATTGCGCAAATATGAAATCACGCCTGGGACGACGTCTCTCCGGACTCACTACTTATATAAAGAAATTTATTAGACTCCAGCAAGAGCACGTATGTAATTTAAAAATTCAATTTTCTGTATCATGTAGCTTTATGCCTCGTTTGCAAATTTAAATAAATAACTCAGGTAGTGGCCATAAAGTGCTAAAAAGCAGACAGTTGAATTACAACGCGAGTGACATAAAAACGTTATTCGGATTCATCGCGAATTCATCGCTCAATGTTATCAACAGAAAAGCGTTAAAGTTGCTGGGAGCTTCTGAAATATAATTTGCAATAAACTTGATGCATGATTTCTCACAAAGCTCACGCTCGGCTACTTTATGACTTTTCTGTGAAGCGCACTCCTTTATACTCGTAAGTTTAATATTTCATACTCACATATCTTGCCGTTTACTCCTCTACCAATATTGTATATTTTTTCCGCCATTGTACTTTATGTCAGTGACCGTGCATTTTTACTACGTTTTCTTGAAATCATTTCAAAGAAACTCAGACTAAATACGTATGTCATTTGTTTTGGTTTCCTACTATCTTTTAAACAGCAACAAACCATCTATAACTTTTGTTCAAATTATTCTCATTTGTATTCGCAGATAAAGTAAATTGTAGTAGTCACTGAACTGACTCTATAGTCAGTTTGAGAGTTTGTATTTGAATTTTTATTTTGAAGAGCAATTTGCCGTTGAAACGAAACTCGTGGAATTAACAAAAGCATTTGAAAGCGCATTTAAAACTTACTAAGCGAACTGCTGCGTTTATTTCCACACAATTTCCGTATTCGCGAGTTTAGTTAGGAAAGCAGGCATTAAGGGAAAGTTTCATAGCGATTCCATCGCTTGCGCAGTCCTCGATCAGCTTTCAATAGAAGCTTTTTCAAATCTTTCCTGAAATAAAACTGGCTGCTCTTTATTGAACCGAAAATAAAGATATTTTCGTAATTAAAAAGTGTTCATCTTATTTATTACATCAAGGTCTGTATTCGAAAACTGCATATGTATGTGATCTGTTTGAGTGGGAAAAAAACCATTTCATATTATTCACTTCCACACGCTCACTCACCTACTTATTCATGCCAATTTCTCCTGCGTATTCACAACACCTAGTTTAACCTCATGCACGCGTGTATCTACAATCACGACGTTCAACGTGTTACCCAGTCGTGTAGCCTTCTATGACGAGTTCATCCCATGACCACATATCATAGGATTAAAGAAAACTATACCTTATTCCGTACAACCAAGAATGTTGTCGAACAAAGCACAAAGGTCTCAGCAACCCGCTGGGAACATTGTAGGTGGTTATCTCGGCATCAGATTGAGATAGTGAAGGTCAAGTTCGACACGCGAGCAAATACGCGGGGCGATGCTAGTTGACGAATATGGTATGGGAGTTACATAGTTGCTACAGGAATCTATTCAAAGGTGACTCGAATATTGTTTCTTGTGATAAGAATCGGCTAAGCCATATAAGCTGAACGGATAAGAGTTGAGGCTTCACAGGATTATGGTATGGTAATTTTAACCTCGTTTTCAAATTGGAAATGCAAGTAATAAACGAGCATTGGAAAAAATGTGACCAGGAGCAATAAAAAGACTAAAGACTTAAATTTTAATTTAAAAGAACAATGTAATTATAGGTCCATTCGAAGGAATATTAAAGAAGTTTAAATATCCATGTGCGACATAAAAAAGAAAACATAATAATATAGGGTATTAGTAATGCAACAGTTAAAATAAGATAACAGAAGAAGGTAATTTTCCAAGCCTCTTTCATACATAGGTATTCTTATAAATGCGGAAGTACAATTTCCTTCCAATATTGCTCAAATACCGCAAGAAATACCTATGTAACAATTCGAAGGAGCGTAATAAAACCGCATAGGTTGCACTTTCTTCGTATCGCACTGTGGGCTGGGAAGTCTTCCGTTTTGTATGGATCAGACGCGATATGTATCATTTGACTACGAACCCCTACTAATAATACTCGAATCCGACAATGCATCGCAAGCGAGGAGAAATGTCTCCTTAAATAAAACAGAGGAGAATGAATTTCGAAACTTCTGTCTCAAGACTTGGAATATGCGGCGAGCTAAACTACCGCAGTATTCCACCAGTGCAATCAAGCTACAAATGGCAATACTCGTATAATTGGCCACAGCAATTTCATCTGCACCAATACTTCCAATTAATTAACACGATGGAGTTGTAATCGAGAACCGACACATACGTAACCAACAGTAGAGGTGTGCGTCAAGCTAGCGGCCTCAAAAAAAAAAATGGGCACGAAAAAATAATTTGACCATACCAAAAAATAGTACTCTTATTGAAAAAAATAGTACCTGTTGTAAAAAAATTAGTACCATCACGGTTCTGGATTTATAGCCATGTTTTATTGCACTTGCTAGCTTGACGGTGAGCGAAATTTGGCGAGAGTTAACGACAAGGTCTTTCGCTTTGATTTAAACGCCAAAAAATAGTACCGAAATAGTACTCACCCCCTGCAAAATACCGAAATTAGTACGTCAACGGTTCCAAAGTTATAAAGGCAGTTCTTTGATCCTGCTGGCTTGACGTTTTGAAAATACCTATTATCTGGGGAACGCTTGCATACTTCAGTATGTAACTAATGTCAATAAACTCGTATGAAATAGTACTCCCTACCATTATAATTTTGATCCGATTCTCTTTGTAGAAATATGTTAAAAAATCATCATAACCTATGCCATACATTTGTTGTTGATACAGTCACGTAGACAATTACTATATTAATTATTCGTAAGTATTGCCATCGCCAGTATTGCCATTTTGGAGGTCTACCCTACCATTTCTTCGCACTTCAGAGTGTTGCTATTACAAAAAATTGCTATTGCATACGCCCATATGCAATAATTTTAATAAAAAATGGCTGCATGGGTCTAGTTCTTATTGAAAACAATCTGTGATTTTAATACATCATAATACATTTTTAATCTGCTGTTTTATTTTATAATTTATACCTTCATGTTCAATTTGTTACGGATCGAAGTGTTTGTTAATAAACAATTTGCAGTATTTGTAGAATAACTCAAAGAGTTTCAACAATGATATTACTTTCATCTGACACTTCACCAATTTTTACTCAAAAATGGGGAAAAATACTAAAATCTGACAACATTCTTCTTGAGCATGTGTAATAATTTGTTCGCGACTGTACCTGTCTTGATAAATGTATGACATAGGTTATAATGACTTTTTGACATATTTCTACAAAGAGAATCAGGTCCAAATTATGATGGTAGGGAGTACTATTTCATACGAGTTTATTGACATTAGTTACAAACTGAAGTATGCAAGCGTTCCCTAGATAATAGGAATTTTCAAAACGTCAAGCCAGCGGGATCAAAGAACTGCCTTTATAACTTTGGAACCGTTGAAGTACTAATTTCGGTATTTTGCAGGGGGTGAGTACTATTTCGGTACTATTTTTTGGCGTTTAAATCAAAGCGAAAGACCTTGTCGTTAACTCTCGCCAAATTTCGCTCACCGTCAAGCTAGCAAGTGCAATAAAACATGGCTATAAATCCAGAACCGTGATGGTACTAATTTTTTTACAACAGGTACTATTTTTTTCAATAAGTGTACTATTTTTTGGTATGGTCAAATTATTTTTTCGTGCCCATTTTTTTTTTAAAGCCGCTAGCTTGACGCACACCAGTAGTGGCAGTGAAAGAGCCTTATTCAGTTAGATGGTACATGGTATTCGTGACTTACATTCTGTATAAAACAATTCTCGGACAAAGGTTCTGGGCACGAGCTGGCAACAAAGGAACAATGCGGTCGACGGGAGATGCCTTTGCTTCATTTCGATTGCGGACAGCCCACTGGGTTTCAGTTGACTGCTATATTTTCGCTGATATCACCTGGCTATTCTATTCGGATTCTTAGCAAACTGTTTTATCACATTTATGACGTAGGCAAAGGGTGCTGTCAGCCTAGGAGAACCTTATAATTTAGTTTTGCTCGTCAATTAGAATCGATTAACAAACTTTAATATTGTTGCATACATCGGTATCAAATAACGTACTTAATGGACATCTTTATTTTTATTAATATTATTTTCTTAACGGCCACAATTCCGCCGGACGTCAAGGTCACATCGCGGGAACCGTCGCCAAAAATGTATATTGAAATGGTTTCGTTGTCTATGCGTCGCAAAGTTGTAAATACCTCATCTGGATGAGTTACTTGTCATACATTTCAATATTAATTGTATGGCAATAAAGACTCGATAAGTTATGGCACTAAAGCTGTATGAGCCTGTTGGTTGTTGCCAGTTGTTCGTCGTCAACTCAAGATGCATTTAAGAGATCGAAACCTCTAACAACTATGTTGGCTAATAGCTAACACGCTTCCACGAAATCTTAGTGTAGCAAGTGACGAAACAATCCTGTTAGGTTAGCATAAGTTGGTTTCCTAAGGCTAAGTATTTAAATACTTAAAACTAAATACTTAATACTTTATTTTTAAATACAAAAATAACAGGTGGTATAAAATGTATTAATCTGTTTAACATCGCTACTCAGTAGAATAGCGCAATGTATTATTTTACCCCTACTGCGGTAAATTGTGTGACTGGAATAAAAGTGACGATTCTATTTCGTGAATGGTATGGCAGTTGGCATTCAGCAGACCACCCGCAAATAATGGCTCAGTAACCGCATTGTCTGGCACCAAATGTTGACGATTTGACATATCGACCCTGAGGTCTCGATTTTGCAGAACCTCTCTATTTACCGTCCATTCAATATCACGGTCAACGTTTGTTGTGGCAATAGAATTCTCCAAACTACAATCTGTTGTTATATCGGTGCAAGTCAAATAAACTACAAAAATGTTGACGTAGAAGTTGTAAATATTTTTTGTTCCACGCTGGAATATATCTTCATTCTACGTGAAGTAATGTCAGGTAGAATGTCACATTTGATATCGCTGGGTAGTAAATTACCGCGGTTATAAAAGCTTGCTTTCCCGCATATGTTGTAAAGATGGACGTATAAACAACAGGGGTTGACGACGAAAGCCCGGATATCCATTACAATGCAAATTTGACTTCCACAATGAACGCTACCTGCCAACGTACTAACTTTTTGGGGTGTTTCAAAGCCAAATTTGGACTATGGCCGAGTTTTAGTCGACGAGAAAACTTTGTGAAGACTGCATTTTGATGAAGCGTCAAAATTTTGCTTTCTTGAGTTTGTTGGAACTCGGTACCTATTGTGAAAATTATCTTTCAGACTTTGGTATTTCTTTATATTTTGTTATCAAATGTATCTTAATAAACAATGTTTTATTAGTAATACTGCGGGGTGTAAAGTAAAATTTAATATCCATTTGCTTAAGTAGATTGGTTATAAAATGAAGACATAGAGGATCTCTCACATTCCATTGTAATTTGCTCTTAACAACAATTTCATCTCAAATAATATTCTTGTTTCTCAACAGTTAAGTAAAATGTACCTACATTTCTCTACATTCTATTTAAATTTCGAAGAGGGGAATCATGTTCTAGATATTTACTAAGTATTATTTAGCCACATAAATGTATCCTGAATATTAAATCTTGCTAATGGAGCTTGTACCATGACTTAATATTATACCTAGTACGTTATATTCAAATATGATTCGAGCTATATAATATGTATGAACATTTTGAATTATACAATAAGAATACACTAAATGGTGATATCAGTTTAACATAAGCAGCGTCAAAGATAATATTAGTGATGACGTGAAAAAGCTCATAAACTCAAATAATACACTTTTGAAAAGACATTTAAGTATATTAAATAGAAAGTACCCGCTTACTCATTAGCGAGTAAAAAGAAGTAAACAATGTCAATCCCACGATTATTTTCATAAATCGCCGCGCCAAGTTCATTTAGTAATAACATGAAACATTCCATCATGGGAGGCAAAAAATAATTGCATCGTTATGTCGTCGGTTGCCCATCAAACATTGATCAATATTGACTAAACTCTTAATAAACCTTAATGGACTCTGTGTGGCCAGCCCGTCCAAACACTGCAACGCATTTACCGATGCTTTCAAAAATAAAATAAAAAATGAATGTCCTGATTAATCGATGGACATAACGCGACATGAGAAATATTTTTATGCATCATTAGCTTGACGACGTGCGCTTTCATATGGCGCTTGTAACTATCCAATTTGACATTGTTAAAGATACTTTTAGAGCGAAATGGAGATTAACATGGTGTCTTTGTTGTTCTACAATTTGTCGTTATGGATCAAGAGGAGTTTCCCTTTCATTGCTATTGGTTGTTTACTTTCAGCCTTTTGATATCCATTACTGGACCCAGGAATCGTTATTTCCTCGATGAACTCGTAAAATAGTATATAGGTAATACTCATTCTGAATTCTTATTAGCTTCCTGGCTTCTTGTACCTTTTCTGTAAACATCACAACATAACAACAAAGCATTATGTTTGGAACTCCGATACGTTAGGCAGATGTTGAAATATTAACTTAAGTACTTACCTATAGGAAATAAACATTGCAGCCCTTTAAACAATGAAATTAAAAGCTGAAGTTGAAATTACATAATTTATTGTATCCGAATATTATACCTTTCATTATTAAATGGAATAATATATCTCAGTTTTAAATTTTATCGGTGTTGGTAAGTGTCAATAAAAATAAAATAAGCGATAGGTTTTAATGTCAATTTATTTATTGCAGTTTAATACTTGATAACGTGCAATTTAGCACCTTTTATAGCATCATAATAATGATCTTTAATGATGTATGAAAGTAAATCGATGTATGTAATTGAAAATTGTACTATTCATTAACTCAGTTCAAAGGGAATTTTGATTTTCTATGATAGTAATTGAATTTCTAATACGTGCAGTGTTGTACGAATAGTCTTCACTTAAGTTTCATATTATCAATATGTTTTGTTTAAAAATTAAATAATATTTTTTAAACCTCGTGGAAGGCCACGAGGTTAACGAGTAAGGACTCGTTCCTTCAAATAGCTCATTTTTGAATCAGGTTAAGTTACACATGATAATATACTAAATAAGTATTATTTCTCACCCTTTTCACCGCTTTACATACAGCAAAACGGGCCTTTCTCTGCCGCTTCAAGATTTCATATTCAGATATCACTCATCACTTGACACCACTAAGACAACGTCAGAAATGAAAGATTGCATTTTATTTCAGTCTAGGAAAATAAAACCAAACCTAAGCCCCAAGAAGAAATATGAAGTCGTGACGTTAATTACATATTCCGTAATGTGCGCACGCACACAAAAATGTTTGTTTATTTTAATGATGGTTAAATCAAAACTAATGTTTATCCTGTCCACTTGATTGATTGTGGCTAACATTCGTATGACGCGTACATTTTTAAGACGTTTTTTGTTTCATAGTAATGTACCTACTCTACAATGTTAAGCTCATCATCGCTAGAGGACTCTGTAAAGCGTTTATAGGTATGTAAACATAAGTACATCATTTTGATAAAAATATTGAACGAATGGATCCAAAACGAAGGTACAGCGGAGTGTTTTAGTATGAAAATATGTCAACAAAATTTTATTTCTCAATTATTTATTATTCTAGTTATATTTGTGAAATAAGTAATCAGCTCCTTGGGGGAGGCCTATGCCCAGCAGTGGGCGTCGTACCGCTGATGATGATGAAGTAATCAGCTAGATCAATTGTTTCAGCTAAAGTCTCTAACTTAACCAATTTTATACCTACTTAATTATGTATATTATTACTCTTCGCTGTGTTTAATCGTGTTTTAACTCGTAAATTACAATTAGAATACAAATACTTTACTCCATTTGAATAAAACTTAGATTTACTTTTAAATGTGTTTTTGATTAATTCCATATTTAATTCCAGTATCAGTAAAGTACTTTACTTTATTCCAATATTCAGTACAAGCTGTTGAATAAATCCAACAATCTTCTAGTTTAAAGTGTTTTATCTGTGTCCATTAGGGGATAGCCTTATTATGGACATTCCATTAAACATCACACCTGAATTTCTTTAAAGATTTTTTTCGTGGACTTTGTGTTTTTCTTTAAGGTACTTACTCACCTTATACATTTACAATTTTTAAATTTACCTAAGTAGGTATAAGTTTAAAATTTTAATCGTCTGCATGAATAATTTATATTTGTACCCACTTTAAGGTTTTTTCTGAATTTAAAGTGACCCACGCATTTTTTTTGCTTTTGGTAATCGTAAAATAATATAGATTTTTGTGTTACAGTAAATCCTCAATAGTCTTTCCAAAGCGTGGACATCGCTGGACCAAGTTGTTGATAAAGCTTTATTTAATAAGGTGAGTAAACGCATAACTTTAAACCGATACTGTCACCGACACTTGTTTAAGTGTAAACTGCTGTTCTTTTGTGATAAAACGTCACATTTTGATAATTTAGCACGAGATACAACACCAAACGGGTTTACCAACACTGTATAAAGAGAATCAGATTACAATATTGAAACCGACAACTATAGATTCTCCGTCGACGACAGAAATAAGAAAATAAATTCAACCTTATCACTTGAACATAACACGACAGACACTACTATTGACACCTATTTTGAGAATGAAACAAATATAAAATTAAATTATAAAACTGGTGTAGATTTCTGTTGATAAGAAAGAATACAAAAATGCTTAAACGAATAAAAATTGGACCTTGTACGTCAAAGTTTACGAGGTGATGGAACAGATAACAAGTTGAATTGAGATTTTTAACATCCCATTATATTTTTTGAGACCGCAAAACGAATACTTCACATGTTCACACTTGACAACAGAGTGATAGGTAATGGACAACTTTATTATCATGTTAACATGCAGTAAAAAAATTAAAACATTTGGTCAAACTTATTTGGGATCTAAATAATATTTATGTTCATCCTTGTTGGACTTTTTTTTACGATAAAATACGTCACATCGCAGTATTTCCGTACAGTTTTCATAGAAAATTATCATCTTAAAGTTAAGTGAATGTCATTTTTGATACCAGTTGTCAAATAACGTATTGAAAATTTAGAACCACCTAATTTTTAAGAGGCATTGCATAACGTACAGTACTGAGTTTAAAACATAGATTAGTGGTTGTCTGGATGTTGAACATGCGCCTCCGGCTAAGAATCTCATTGGAGGTGTTAAACCTGCCCTCGATAATTAGGTAATAAATATTTATAAACGAGCCCCGGCTTCTCATCACACCGATGCACCCCGTCGCATTTTTTTTCTGTTCGAACGTCAAAGGAGTTCGTATTCCGAACAAGCGCAACTTATTTTGCACTAATGTACAATATTCAGTACAGAATAATCAACCTTAACTTCAGTAAGATTAAAGCCGATAATGAACCAGATCAGTGTGGCAGCTAAGATGTTTAGACTGTTGAAGGTGTGAGCGTGAATAATCAGTGGGATACTTATTCGCAACTGCAGTAAGGCTGTGCGAATAAGATTTCACAGCGAGCTAGTTAAGCCGAAGAAGATTATTTATTTTATTTTTCTTGGGTACAATAAAGCAATAACTTGAAATATCTATCATAACAGCACCGCAGATTTAAATATTACAACGGGGATTATTGGCGATTTAAGTCGACATAGGAAGATAGACGGTAGGAATGGCAAAGTGGAATCCGATTTTCTTTGTGCAATGGAAGTTTTATTTTATTACAGTGAAGCTAGTTTCAATTGTCTGTAAAGTAAAATTGATTGGAGAATAATTTGAATGTGATTAAGTTTTTCTTTATTTTCACTTTCAACCGGATTCATTCATTATCACAATATGAAACTTAGTATTAGTAATGTAAACCAAAGTAAACAGTTTATGTATACTAAAAACTGTCATAAAATAATACATATTTTGTAGAACTAATTGTTAATAATATTTGAAGAATCTCTGAAGAAGTTGACCGTTGTTTCTTTAGATTCTGGCCAATAATTATTTATCTATAAATATTTTCATCCTCACGTGGAATTGTTACAAGAATAGGTTTTTGCACACAATTTTTTACGATTATTTACATACATAGATGTGTTTATTTTCTCAGTAAATTGGAATTATTTCCATTTTTAAAGCAGCTGTAATTTAGAGTCGTAAAATTCAAAAGTTTTCCGTATTGGCAGCCAACACCACAGTTCAACTACCAGTTCCATATATTCCCATCCAAATTAGTGGTCATTAAAGTTAAACAATAAAAGTCTCAATAAATTAAACGAACGTCGAATAACAAGATACTTTCTGGGTCGTTACTTTGACGAGAGGCATATTGAAACAGTAAAAGAGCATTTTATTACGAAAAACATTCCAGAAGCAACATTTCTTTTTGGTACAAACGGATATGTTTCTTATTGGTAAATAAAATTGTGAAAATAATACTAATTTGAATAGCATCTAACAGTAGACAGTTTTCATCTAGTCCATAAAATTACATACAATATGGTCTATACCCTAAAATGAAACATACTATTACATTAATTAACGAATTTAAACGACAAGATAGATAGATAGATAGATAGATAAAATACTTTATTGAGCACAATGGACACAAAATACAGAGATAAGGATCCTATATATAATATAATAAAATTGTATACCTATGAGGTACCTAACTAATTCATTCATTCAAAATGTTCACTGTCACGCATTATGAAACAAAACAGGAATCCCAATTTATATCATAAAAGAGTTATAAACAGCGAATTGCCTCATATAAAAGAGAATGAAACAAAAGCTCACTTTGAAAACTCGAAACCTGCTCACATACAAATAAAATTCTAATTTTAACATGTTCAGTGACCAGAACCAATTCCGCTATTATCAAGCTGGAGTTACTAGCCATGTTTAAATTTTATCCAAATTCAGTTGCACGAGAAATTCCAACCCTATTTTTAAATGTTACAAGGCCGAATCCGAATCACTGGATCATTATGTAGCTAAAAACATTCCAGCATTCTTAGACCCGTTTCTTCTGCGCCTTCATAAAACCTCCCAATTATTTCCCTTCCGCACTTATCACTGCCTCATCTTGCATCAATCCACTCGTATTACACCAAAATTTACGAGAATGAGGTTTCTTCGGCCATGATGAACAATAAATTCCCATTTAACAACCCGCCGTCACCGTATCCTCTATCCATACTGCTATAAGAGAGACACTTCCACAACAGCTGATTTATTAGTATTTCCTTTTGTTTTGTGTTTGTTCTTTTCATTGTTTTATTGGCTTGTATCCTTATTTTTATTTTTCGTGACACGATTCACCCTGGGTTGATTTCTTTGTAGGTTCACCGCTTTGCAATTACAGGATAATTATATTTGAAAGACTCTCACGCAACAATACACGAAATGAAAGTACATTTTACATTTTACTGAATTAGTGACTTTAGAGTTATTATTTTATAAATATAGGCATTTTGTGAAAGTCGACTAAGGTAAGGTATAGCAGTAGATAGGCACAGAAACCCTTACGTTGAATTCTCGTTACGGGAGCAGAGATTTTAAAATTGATGATTTTATGGTCAAATATTTACAACGAGCTTGATTAGCAGAATAACGTGACGCAACACAGTGTATAAAAACTTGAAATGCAACATCGTAAAGAGAGGCCAATATCTTTAACAAGGGAACTAATTAAATTTTAATTCAAAAGACCGCAGAAAGATGCTACAATAAAGATGTCAAGGTAAGAGCTGTAAAGCCGCATTGTGATCGCTATTCAGTCGCCATAATACAAATCAAGAGGCAATCAGTAGAGTTCACTTGAAACGAAGATTACCCCTAACTAGTTTTGAAGATTTGTTTATAACCATTTAGTTTCGCGATAGATGTACAATAGCGAATTCGTAGTATTACCAATTAAGCAGCTTTCGGATTTCTATATAAATGCACTTTTTCTTAAGAGTTGCTTTAAATAAACAGATTTCTTCTTCCAGTACACCATATTAGGTAGATGTTATTGAATTTTGAAATTCAAAATCGAGCTAGTAAACAAGAAAATAATTTTGAAAAATGGGAAATACTTTTATATACAAACAGATTCAAAACAGTGAAGATTGTACGCAACTTTTAATAATATACCTAAGCAACATTGATCCCATTGAACTTTCTTCACGGTCACATAGAACCTTGTTACAAAACAATACTTACTTACACTCTCACAACAAAATCGCAAGTGTCTGAACAAGTTGTGCCTAAACTATTGCCATTGTAGTAGCAAAGAGACGCAGACCATTGTTACAGGACAAAGTTCCTAGACTTGGTATTAAGTCCAGATACTATTTAAGAACATTCACTAAATCCTTTCGCCAAGACACAGATGTCGAGATTAGTTTCGGAGTATTCGGCCGCGTTGATTACTTATGTCCTTCGTAATGATCAGGTTGTCCATTTCAAAGAATAAATAGTTTTAGTCGAGTACAGGTTCATCGTTGACTGGCGATTTTAATTCTTTGATTTAATTTTAGTATCATCAATTGGTTTCAATGTCATTTTACATGATAACCTCTAATGAGTAGTCTAAAAGAAAGAACGTACTTTCAACTTTCAAAGTTGTTTTTTGTGTAGGCGTTGCTCTATGTGCAGTTGACGAATCATTTATTTTGTTCATGGTTTTGTTGTGATCGGTTTGACAAGTTTTTTTTTTTTTTTTTTTTTTTTTTGACGTGACTTATTGTAGATTTGCCGCAGATGGCATTAACTACTTGGCCGGACAAATGGGGAGCGCTGAAGGCTCTCACCCGGTACAACGTTTAAGACAACAGGCCTGAGGGTGCCCAGTTGGGCGCGAACCTCGGCTCAGGGCGTCGTCTGAGAGGAAAAATATTTGAAAGAATTAATCGACCCTAGTGGGTCGATAGCGATAAGCGCTGAATGAGGGAAATCGTCGACCACGCCGGCGGGGTCGGTATCGGGGTCCATGGTTTGACAAGTATACCTATCGGCAATTGAGTGGATCTAAATATTTTACAGGTCGTAATGCCTAATAGAGCCAGAAGTAATGAAAGACAATTTGGAGCCACCTAAATTATTCGTACGTATAAATCAGTTTCAGTAGGTACTGGTCTAATGTTTCACTAAAAAAAAAATAAAACACATTTTGATGTGAAGACCGATTCATCGTTTTCTATCTTTCACACACTCCCAAAAAAACATATTTCTATCGTCCATTATACTTTTTTGTGACGCATATTTTACAGTCATCCACACGTCCAATTTTCTTTACAACATTAATCACAGCCAACACGGGCCACCTAATTAAACTATATGGAGGCAATTAAAGAGTACTAGATGAAATTTTTCATACAAAACATTGTTTCCTGTTTAGATCGAGAGTGTCGGCTTGGTCCGGTTCGGCCCCCGCTGTTTCAATTAAATCACTGACAATACTTCGAATGCCTGGCCAGTCGGTACCAAAATATACCGCAGTTAGACGCTGTTACCGCGCTGTAAGCTACTTGATACTTGTTGGTGCTGATTCTGGCAGAGACAAACATGATGTCATTAACTGACAGTTCTAAAACTAGCTCTACATCTTTACTACAATAGTCTACTTGCATTTAAAATACGAAACAAACGACACATAATTATATTTTTGAAGTTTTTATTAACACTAGCAGTAATTTAATAAGTTAGCTATGCATACCATTTTCAATATTACATATATATAACTAATTCGTATTTAGAAGGGTAAGTAAGAAGTCATAATGAATATTTAACATTTTAGGAATCCATTTAGCCAAGTTTATTACTTGGTTCCACCATTTTTAATGAAACATCAAGTATCAAGAGTAGTTAGAGCCCCTAACAATCTTGTTACAGACCTCACGACTGTACTCATGTGCCGACAGAGGTCCGATACCATCTAATCCAGATTTCCCCCACTCTTTAATTGATTATTTCATAAAGATTAATACGACTCGTCATACTTGACGGTTGTGGTAAAGGCCCTCGAGAGAACCAAACTATCCCATGAGTCATGAGACGACCAGTTTAATAAGATCCTTTGTAACAAGTCTTTATTGGTAGCCTTTATAACGGCACTAAAGGCCTTTTAACTTTGGTACGGCAAAATTACTTCTTGCTAACAACTTTCAAGTTCAGTGTCATCTCAATTGGGTTCAATTTGCCGTTGCACGCTTAATTGAGCGGACGATTTGAGTATTGCAAGAATTTTGTCGTAAAAAGATTAGTCGCGTAGTCACGTAATTATTTTGAGATATATTGAGAGGAGATAATTTGTATTATTAAAAGTTTTTTCCAACGAATGTGATCGGGGTAACCCGAAAACAACGGACACAAGGATCATAAAACTCGATTATCAGTTGTTCAGGGACCGTGACTTGTCAAACATTGATTCTCAAGACCCATTTTATCAATTTCACCGGACATTGTTGTAGTAAATTTCTATTTGGGAGCAAATAATGCATAGGTTTCATGAGTAGAATGGTCGATTGTCCTAGATTAACGAACCATATCATTACGCCTAATGAATTGGGCTCACGATCTTATCTTCCCATCAACGTCAGTCTTAAATCTACGACATTACAGTTAGTAAACAGTTACATTTCTTTTCTATATTAAATTATATATACAAATATATAGATAATAGACATCTTTTATCTTCGTTTTGGGTACAAATGATGACCCTTTATATTACACCCAGGCACAATTACATCTTCCACCCATTATTATTTTGATCAAAATAAAGATAAGTAATATAGGTAGCAACATAATCCTGTACATAATGTGATCCAAATATCAAGCAACAATTTTTTAATATATGCTTTTGCCATTACATTGTATTTTGGAATAATTACATACCCCAGTAATGAGAAACTAAGTAATCATCACGTTAAAGCTGTACAGCGCCATCTATATTGTTTTTGGTGAACGTAGCCTGGAAGGGACTTTCCATTAAAATCAAATCCAATCAATGCTAATTATTAGTAATGCTTATGTACACTGATTATTCCGGGCATGTCGTAGAAGGCAGCTAAGGGATCAAGTTTCTCTAAGACAATGCGCCGGTCTTTAATAGTTCATCACACTTACGTTAAGACACTCATAGCAAGAGTAGTTGCAAGTTATGTACAAGCTACATTTAGTTATGTCTACTAAGAATGTGAGCCTAAGTGTTATACCGACTAAATATTTAAATAAGGAAACAACGAAACTGTTTAATTGGATGTAACAAGTATTAGCAAAGACAAAACTTAATCAAAGAAAAGAATAATAGTTATAAAAAGGGTAAAACAACGTGATACACTTTTGATGTCTAAAAAATACACCCACACACTTACAATCGTTCAAAAGCCGCACTTAACTGGATCAAATTCGTTATCTGCGTGTCCTCATCGAATTGATACGAAGCTCTTTAGATAATAGAGGACCTCCCCGGTCCGCCGCGTCACTGTATACCATGTCTCTTACCTTTATCTAGACATCTACATGGACACAACACGACGTTAAAGACTACCGACAATATACGTGCGGCTTAAGCCCTATTGTCCGCTTGTGTACCGTGTGTACTCCGCTTTATAGAGTCTCTTGATTTTCTTATTTCTCCAACGTACGTTAGTAATACGTTCAAGATGAGTAGTTGCTTTTGTATTGTCCTCTTTAGGTGCTGAAGATCATAATTTTATAGCACTACAATTTTATCGCCAAGAAAGACTCGTCTAGACGTCGTTGAGGTAGATAACGTTGAGGTAGATAATTACGTCCCATAAATTCTTTTAATCGAACAAAAAACTAATAATCTTACCGTTGAAAAATTTAAATTGCTCGAATCAAATTCAACACCTACGCCCAAACAAATCACAAAGGATATGGTTAGACTTTGATTTATAGAGGCGTCTATTAACTATGATGAAACCAATTGTGTATACGATAATACTGCATAGTTTTAAAATACCTATAGATCTTAAGAGGTTAATTTTCTCCGCCGCAATACTCATAAAGTTACCATAAAGGTCCTGGAGGCTTCATTCTTTATTTAATATACTCTAAAAAAGTTTAAGCTCACCCTTGTTACTTAGGACGATTTACGATCGGGGCGACTTTATAAAAACTTTAATGCACCTGTTCGGCCCATTTAGCAGTGGTGACCGCGGTGTAAAAAAGTAGGCTCGTAAACAGTGTAAAAATTTGAGCACGAAAAAACTTTTCTACTTTCGTTTAATTGTAGGAACCTCTACCGAACTACTCTACTGCAAGAAATGTATTGTAGCAACATTGCTGCCTTTTGGTGAAGTAATGCCTGTGTTTGGTAGACACCAGAAAAAATCTCCTTCAATAAGGATCTTTATTTAATTCTTGGCTTGCTCTTTAATCTTAATATGGCTACTGTCTTGATTACCGGCTGAGATAAGTAAATAAACTAATGCAAAGATACAAAAAAGATGAAGTTGTTTTGGTTTGTTCTCAAAATTGAACTTACTTTTAGTGGATATTTCAATAGACGCATTTTCTTATAAGGCGTAAAGGTTCAAAATCCGTTTTGCCTTTGACCAAATGAAAATTGGATACCTACCGCTCCGGATTTTGCCAATTATTTTGAAAGGTCTGTCGTTGATGATCAAAAGCTTCTATCCGGCATATGATTTGTTGAACGGTATTAGGTATAATCTTCCTTTGAATATGCATGAGGCTTGTTTGCGTACACGTGTACGAAAGTAGCCATTGACTATTAACTGTTTTGATTTTTGCAACAAGAAGGCTACTGGACTTATTATTGCTTTGTAATGAACTGGAGCCATTAATGTAATAACCTTGTGTGGCCGGAGGCAAAAACTGATAAGATAATATAATATGAATTAATTATTCGATTGACAAGCTTATGAAGGCTCGATCTATAATGATAAACATTATTTGGTGCTGTTATTTTTAGAAACCTATTGATCTTGTCGGATGCTTCGGGGTCATTTAATAAAGTCAACAAAGTAAAATTTAAAAAAAATGACCGAACCTATACCAAGCTGTACCAAATCATGGACTAGTTTTGCAATTAAAATTATGAAAGCCATAAAACCCGCCCACGCTTCTGTTCACTCTCCCTACAGAAAACATTATAACTTGAAATAAATATGGTTCCCAAAGATCACAGATAAGACCAAACCCGATGACAAAACGTCCAACAGAGTTATTAATTTGGGTCCTACCAAATTTATGTCAAACTGAACCAAGATATTGATTACAGTTTAAATTTTTAAGTCGTAAGTAAATTTAATTGATTTACTGGTTAAGATTGATCAACACCAGAGGCTATTAATGTTCGTTTGCGCTTAATCAATGCCTGTGTTAATGTGTTTCTTTCTGCAGATATTCAAAACACGTGGGTTGCATTATCTTGCTTCTTAAATCAAATCCAAAGCTTAAGAAAGGTAAAAATATATTCTGAGAAGTAAATGGAAAATACAACATGGATGCAGGATATGAAAATTGAGTAGATAAGGAGTGGTCTAAAAACGCCTTATCATTAAAATACTTAAATGAATCAATAATAAAGAAGAATAAGTCAAAATATTACTTGAGTTTTACCTTCTATAAGACTACGATGCTTGAGAAAGGTACCTGAAAAGGATAAGTTTTAAAAATAATTAGTAATTAAATTAAACATTGGTGTTACGAGTGAAAATATGGCAGGTTTTAGTAACCAAGGTTTGGACTACCGTATTTTCACTCACACACCTAAGTAAAGGGTAGAAACTTCAGTCAAAATCTTGTTAAGTCTTTTCTATAAAATTCGAAGAAGGGAAGATCGTCTATTAGTGACCGAATATAAGTAACTAGTCAAAACCGCAACTTCTAGCAAACTTACAATTTACTACAGATGAGCAATAACTTCACCGAGCGTCCACTTCTTAATTTGACATTGGACATTATTACTTATAACCGAACCGACGGCGCCAACTCGATTTCAAATTATCTCGTTCCAACAATCTAGAAAATATCGAATGACAAAGAATGGACTGTTTATTACGAAATAACGATCCATCGGCGGCTATGAGAAGCACCCGAAAATAAAACGATAGGTTGACCAGACGACGACGTATAAAATAACAGTCCACAAAAAGTTGAGATTAGAATCGAAGGGTATTTATGTTGAGGAAACGACGAAGGCGCGCGTTTAAAGGTTAACGATTCCTATCAATTAAGGTTATGGGTTGTCTCGACAGGCCTGTTGTTTTGGACCCCCGCAGTGCAAGGATTTCGCACCTGTCCTTGTCGGTTTAGTTTTTCACGGCAGCGGCACCCAGAATCGAATACAGGTGCAGGGTGCCCGTTCCCATTTGTGATGTGACCAGGAGTTCGTTCTTTTCTTGGACAGAGGTCGTGTACTCGTATTATAACATCATAGGTACAGTCAATTACAATTCTGGAAGATAAAATATAACGTATACCTATTATGTACATATGTAAAAATGATCACAATGCAATAAATGAGATTTTTATTATTTATTTATTGAAAGTGTCGATATTCTTTTCAGTCGGGCATCGTGATAAAAAATATCGATACTCCGAAAATATCAATTCATTCTTTCAATTATCTACGACTAAGAAATATGCAGGTACTATAATTTTATTTCTCCATAAATAACAACATTCCATTGAATATTCAACTACATTTTAATCCATGGTCATCCTATTTACTTCCCCTTATAATCTCATAACAGGATTGTTATTATTTACCGATATGATAATTTTAATAGAAAGTGCCAGAGTCCTACTGGGTCGGGGTGGAACAAATAGTCTTCTTGATAGAACAAAAAATCATAAAACAATTCATTTCGTTGACACGCAATATTAAAATACTTTTTTATATCTATTTGTTCTTGGAAAAAAGCAATATGCTTTAAGTGAAATTTATATAATGATGCTTTCAAACGAATCTACATAAGAATAGATTCTCACTTAGAAAAAAAATCTTTAATATCTAGTGCTCTTAGTAAGGTAGGTATCTGTCATATTCGATTCACGTAATATTGCGATTACTTAGCGTAACAGATAGAAATCCAGGTTTTCATTAAGGTATGAAAGTCGTATTCATTTTGTAAATTGAGACGATTATAATATTAAGTTTTTCTTCCATAAGGAAAGAAGACCATGACAGGCATACAAAGAAATAGCCAGTCATAAGAATGGATATAATCGTAGGTAAGTATCTACAATCAATAAAATGGTATACTTTTTCCGAGGAAGTGATAAAGCGACTGAAATATTTATATTTAGCCAGTCTAGTCTTGAAGACACTGCTAGTAGGGCTAATATGCGCAACGTGATAAAATGTTGTCACGGTCACTTTATCGATTCTGGCGATATAATTATGTCGTTGCGTCGAATGGTGCTAAAATGTGAATCCAAATAAGTCACGTAGTTCTGTCAAAATACGGACAAAATCACGTGGCACGCTTGTTAGGGAAAACAAACTTATCGATTTCGATAAAAATTGAATCGATCGATAATTTTATCACGTTGCGCATGTTAGCCTTGTAGGTCGTACCTTATGGTTTCTGAAACAAGAACGTGCAATCTAATTGACTATTCTAATAGAGTCTGTAATTAAAGGTTCTAGGCACATTATTTTTCGATACCGAAATCTTAATTTTGCTCGTAATATTTTTTGGAACGAATTGCTTGTACCGAATTAGAACTACGGTGAGATCTTGCTGAATACACGGAATAATTAAAATGCTATCATTGTCATGTTCCTGGAGAAATTCGATTCCATCTTTTCCAGAGTCTTAATTTAACTAAACACTCAGGCTTAATGAAGAGACACTAAATAAGAGCCACTTCAGTGACAGTTCCGTTTTCATTTAGCTCAAGATAATTGTATTTGTAAGAGAAACCGAATTCGCGAGCTCAGAGAAATGTCTGAGCGAAAGCAACTATGGTATACTTTTGAGCAAACGCTACTGAACTACTAGCTAAATATTATTCTGTTGAATTAGGAAGGTTACGCGGAGATTACCTAAAATTGGAAATGGAAATCAGAAAGGAGACTGAGCGAAGTCGATCCAAAAACCAATACAGATGTGGTATACAGGGTGTTAGTGACTACGTAACGAAAAGTTAGAGGGTCATGAAAATTTTAGTGTTTTTTAAAATTATTTTCCGGTCCATACTTTTGCGACGGAAAATTCCACTTGATATCAACTCGGAATCATGGTCTGAATCATCTCGCTCAGCATTCGTTACGATGTCACTAACATCCTGTATACGTATATTTTATGAAACTACTTATGTAGAGAATATTTTTGTTAGGTCTTTTTAGTTTTTATTAATAAAATAAATAACCTTGATGATGTTGTATGTACGTACATACTGGGTGTTAGTGACATCGTAACGAATACTGAGAGGGATGATTCAGACCATGATTCTGAGTTAATATCTAGTGGAATTTTCCGTCGCAAAATTCATGAAATTTTGAGTTTTGTTTTTAATTATTTTCAATTCCATATTGTGCTTTTAGCTGCATAGAACCCAAATTTCAATAAAAAAAACAATAATGACAAATTATCGAAAATTTTCGATGTAATGGAGACAACAGCTGCTCGAACGGGTCAACGGCCACACGCACCGCGCCGCGCGCCCCGCTCCGCACGCCCCGCTCCGCGCGCCCCGCTCCGCACGCCCCGCTCCGCGCGCCCCGCGCCGCACGCCGGCGGCGCGGCTGCGGCGCGGCGGCGGCGCGGCGGCGGCGCGGCGGCGGCGCGGCCTACAAAGTAGGCACTACGAACCGATCCTATTTCTTTCTCTGTCTATCGTAAATTATAAATTTATTTTATTCTTATTCTTAAATGGACGGATAATCAACAGGCATAAAATTTATGGAATACACGTCAATTTTAAGCAGAAATCTAAAACAACCGACAGAAAAGTTGACAGCACACGTCAAACGGTTTGCATACCAGCGAGATACCTTTTTGATTCGACCGGGTTATTCATTCATTTACTCATAGGAATCGGGGCCATTATCTACCTAAAACAGTTGAAACAGTAAATAATTGTATTCTTTGTTGTCATTAGAATAACTAACTACCAACTAACACAACCACCACAGATTAGGTAATTAGTTACCTACTATGTCAACCATCCACCAACTTAGTATGTAAGTACCTACGCAAAAGCTCGCTACACAAAAATCGAGCGAGATCGCGTCTAGAATTGGGCGGACACTCCGCCAGAGTGTTGCCTATCGATACCTAGTTAAAAAAAAACCAATAGTAGGTACCTATCGATAGATCTTTTAGATCAATACCCATTATTGTTACAAAGCAAGACCTATCGGTACTATCGCTTGTATCGATCTAAATGTACTATCACTACTTTCGATAGTTTAGACAATTTTCAAGTTCAACAATTGATAATCTACCTATCGATAGTTCGGCAACTCCGCCGCGTAGGCAATGTCGGCATGTTCAAAGAAAAAAATTGACCGAGAGGAGTGATCTTATTTTTCTTGTTACATGTTGGTACCGAGGTACTAAGTACTAAGTTATTCGTGGTTTTAAATCTAATTGTTAAATCATCAGTAAAGAACTAATTAAACCTATCCTGTTCTGTGTACAATATTCATGTAACGGCTACGTGCTTACATAAGTACCTAGTAGACGGGAGCAACGACTTAACGTACCTTCCGAAGCACGGATCATTTTACTTTCGGACAATCAGGTGATCAGCCTGTGACGTCCCAACCAAAGGCCTTATAAACAGATTTTTGTGATATGTCCCCACCGGAATACGAACCCGGGCCCTCCGCATCCCATCGCTCAACCACTGGACCACATAGGCCAAGAAGGTTCTAAGACATAATTAAAGGATCCTGGGACGCAAGACCTCCGAGTTAGGGCTTGTTTGATCTGTCTTGATGGATACTCGGACGTGAATAGCCTCACGGATCAAGGGCAACGCGCGCCAATAAAGTAGGCATTACGAACAGATACTAGGTATTTCTTTGAGTTGATAGGTATCAAGTGAAGTTTCCTGTCGCCAAATTCATAAAAAAATTAGATTTTTTTCAGTCCCATATTGTGTTTTAAGCTGCATAGAACGCACATTTAAAATAAACAAATAAAAATTACTAATTATTAAATTTTATCAATGTCATCAATAATAATAATAACGTATCTACAACTTCAGCTATGCGCAGGTGAATAGCCGGCGCACGGGTCAAGGGCAACGCTCGCCAATAAAGTAGGCATACGAACAGATACTATTTCTTTCTCTGTCACTTGCACCATAAACATACTTCTCTCTCTCTCTCTAGTCGTCGGCTCGACTCGGCCGCGGCCAGTGCGTCGTCGGCGCCCTTAGTCGGCGCCTTTGATGCTTTGCGCTAACGCCGCCGCGCGCTTCCGCTCAGTCGAATACTAAGCGTGACCCGAATCGCGTGATGTTTTTCGAGGATATTTTTTTCGTGTTTGTGAGTGTTTGTTTCATTCTGTAAATGAGTAGTGTCGACTATGATGATAGATCATAGACCATTTACTGCGCAAAAGTATGGAAGATTGTTGATGTTTATTAAAGAGCAAGGTGTTGTGTTTGTGAGTGCGTGTGATACCTACCTACCGCGGAGGAAACGCGATGTTGCATACCTACGTGACGTGACATGTTCTAGGGTACCTACCTAGGTACTTCATCCGAAGGAATAACAATTAAGGTAAGGCAAGAGTAGGGTTTTTATTGTTAATAAGTTAGGAACGTTTTAATAACTGGTAGGTAGGTACCGTGCGTGAAAAATCGTGGCAGTAGGTGTTCTACTTCAACAAACTCAACATTTTTAAACGTTACACCACTAAGCATCTAAATACAAGAGAATGAAAACTCCTACCTAGATACAACATCGTATCACGCACGCACGCGTAACGTAGCCGTGCGTAGGTTTAACGTCTGTGTGCCGCGTTGTTCGACTTACATTGCGGCACAGTAAAAATTCAAAATCTTAATTAAACATTTGCGACAAGAAAAACACCCACCATCGTTTTTAGTACAATCAAATAGGCGTTCCATTTTTTTTTTCGTTACGATGTCCCTAACACCCTGTATACATACTTCAACTTCATAACTAAAACATAAATAAAAATTTAAGAAATACCAGAATTGTAGAAACCTCATACAAATAATACGATTTACAAAATGACAATTTAGTCAACTACCCGGTCAGATTTTGATGCCCTTTTGCGTTAGTATATATTAGAGATTCAGTAGCATAACAATCACAACAGTTGGTATCCGTATTGCTCCTTGCATCACTTTTCGTAGTAAAAGCCCAGTCTCTTTATTTTACGTATTTACTTTAACCTAGATGGTTTGAGACTCCAAACTTACTTTTGGCACAGTCGCAAGTTGTTAAAAGAAAATCTCCAGTGTAGTATTCAGCGTTCTAAAGTAAAATTTTATTGCTTGTCGCAATAATCGATCAGAGAAGTTTAATTAACCCAATTTACATTAAATTAACAGAAGTTAATTCTGCACTGCGTACTCATGTTCAATAATTACGAGTAATTACACACAGTGACGATATGGATTGGTTATTACAATGATGTTGACACGAGCGCACACACTCATGACAGCTACTAAATTACCTACTAAAAACCTTAAAAGTGACATAACATATCATAGCGCCTGTATCCCCGAAGGGGTAGGCCTAGGTGTACATAATACACCCGCATATACATCAGCTATGTAAGTTACATATAATAGGGTCGAGTATATTGCTAACCATATTGCCAACCAAATCCTAGGAATCAAGTGATCCAAACATGAATTCAGATTCATAAGACGAATTTAATGGATTAGAGCCCCAGTCAGGTTTTGAAGCAGTGACACTACGACATAAGTCACCCGTTCTCCGAACAGGGCTATTACGGATGTTAAAAGCAAAATTCAAAATAAAAAAGGTTGACGTCGCTCATAAATACTGAAGTGATTCTAAGGAGGCGACTTCAAAAGTGCTTCTAACCACTCAGGTAATCAAGCCCTACGACCGTCCCTGAAACTTTTTTCGACTTTCACTCATAATTCGCACTTAATATCTTCCGTAGAGTGTAGATTAAGCGAACCAAGTTTACAATTTCAATTAAGCCGCTTTTTTCTTTACTTAGCCAGAGGTTTTGAAGTTGGGCCTTTACTTGAAAGCTTGAAACTTTGTTATTTTCCCCGCTCATAGTTGCAACGGTTAGGCTTACACAAACTTCTCTCGGCTTTGATGAATTTCAGTTTTAAGGTTTCTTGAACGGTTAGCGCTTAATTTTGAACAAGTAATCAGCTTTATGTCTGTGCTGACCTTTGAATATTATTTTGGGGTTAAGTAGCTTTTCCGTTTATTGTGGCGCTTTCAGTTGCCTTGACGTTGACATTTGCAAATTGGTTTAGGTAGTCGAACTCAAATTCAACAAAAATCTACGACAGTTTTAATCGACAGACTTGTATAAAATTACATATTGTGTGATCCATAACATATTTATCATATCCGAAGAAAAAAACGGAGATAGTGAGACTTAGAAATCAACTTTTAAAAGATACCTAAGTACTAAACTTGATAAATATTGATATATTAAATATACAGTCAAACTGTTACATGAAATTAAACTAATGAACCTTGAACGTTATAGCTACTGCAAGAAACAGGTTCGTTATTAGGTAAAGAGGAAACATCTCCAATCTAGCCAAGAACGGCTTGGAAAACTCCAGATGCCAATGATAATATTTGAAATTGTCTGATACGATCCTTACGTAACATACGGTACAAGTCATTACGCTCCGTTCTATTAGATCAATATAAATAGATCAATTTATCAATTTAATTATTATTATCGGATATTGTCAACATAACATAGGCTGACGACTACTAGTTGGGGTAGTCAGAGGTACATCCTTCGCCAGTTAAACTAGGAACCCACACCTCATCGAGCTTTCTGTTAAACCAACGTGATAGGTGGTGAGCCGTATCGCCGTCTATATTGGTCATTTGTATTTAGTGACAAATCGGATATTGTCCACAATAATAGTAAAATCATTATGGATAACTAGGTACAACTGCATCTCTTATCGACAAAATGTTTTATTTTGTACCAGAAACAAATTTTATTAATGGTAAGTACAATTTTACAAATGCCTGCTGAAATAATACTAAACAATGCCCAGTTGCAAGTTTGCGTTCAAATAGAATTTTTTCTATTCCCAATGCAGCCACCAATTACGCCAGAAATAGATTTATTGTACGAGCATGTTTAAACTATGATGTATTTTATGGTGATATAGATATATTTTCTAGTAAGGTAAATGCCTTTGTCAATGCTGTAAAACAATGTAGCTGAAATGATTAAAACATGTAATAGATAGATATATAATGAATGCTTAGATATAGAGGGATTGTTTACAGAGGTTTCTTTTTGTACCTATTAATTTAATTCTTGGGCCTAACAGTATAACTTAATATAATTTATAGACTAGTTCACCGCAATTTGCAACGAAATATAATATATGTTAGATACATCGGTGGAAACTGCTTTGGCTTAATGTGTTTAATTATAAGTTTATATCTTTAAGTATCTATTGTGTAAGCTGTTTGTTTCCTTAATAAAGAAAAAAAAAAAAAAACGTGAAGTTTCAAACATTTCCATCCCTAAGACCGACTTTCTCAAGAATGTAGATTATTATCCCCATAGTTGCCTTGGGATCTTTAATAAGGGATTGAATATTTTCAGTTTAGTTTCTTATATTTTATTAGAAATTCCAAAGTATTCTAAATATTACTTTCTTTATGATGTTGTTAGTATTATTTTCATCATCATCATCAGCCGTACGACGCCCACTGCTGGGCATAGGCCTCCCCCAAGAATCTCCACGACGATCGGTCCTGCGCTGCCCGCATCCAGCGGCTATTATTTTCATAAATATATTAATATACTGTGAGATGAAAAAATATCAGTTTCTATAGGTCTTATTTAAGTACTTGTACGTTCTATTTTATATTAAGGAAACGTTTTAAATATATTAATACGATACAGTATATATTTTTTTATCTAAATAACATATTTTATTTTAAGTAGCTTCTGTTGGTTTGTTAAACATTTTGCTAAATGTTCTGTTTTATAAGCTTCTGGTTATCGAAATAAATAAAATAAAAATATAAAATAATCTTACCGTACAAAGTTTTCCTATTTCGAGCATGATGTTAGCATTAAATTTAATATGAAAAGATATAGACATTGTATTCAGTAAAAATGAGTTTATTTACGACATTGTTCTTGTAATAGCACTGTATCTTGCCCCCGGGTACGATTTCAAAAGGGGAAACGTTCGCATTGCAGTTAGGGGACTTATTAAAATTTGAAAAGCTAAGAAGTTTGGAACAAAAATATGAATAAAACTCTCGAATACAAATTAACAAGAGTTTCTGTACATATTTACCATAGCATCGATAATAATCTTATTGCGGCGTTGAGTTTGATTTTCAGGAAATTATTTATAGTCAATGTATAATGCTTATTCACTTCTTCTTCAATCATACTGTAAAATATTATAAATGTTAGGTCTTGAATAAGTACACGAAAAACTTTATTAAAATTTTACAATTTCTCTTTGCACGAATCGTTTTCAACTCGTCATAATTCAAATACAGAGTTCAGATCCGAATGAAATTGTAGCTTTTCATTCGTAAAAATAATTTGCTCGGCCGGAGATTAATACTTTCAATAAAATTCTGACTAATTTTTCGCTTGACAGTAACGTGATTCGGACATTTTGAAAAGATTTAAATGAGTAAAAGTGACGTTTGCAGATTATGAAAACAGTGGAAAGATTTCAAGGACCTTTTCTAAATTAAAAACGTTGTTAACATCATCTTTTTTCGATTAAATTGTAGGGAATGGATAACCTTTATAAAAAAGAATAGACGAAATAAGAAAAATCTAATTCTTTTGATCGGATTTTGGAACCTACTTCGAACACTTCACTGACATTAATATAACCACTTGTATAAAATTATCCTCTTTTCTCTTAACTAACCTTACCTAACATTTTTTAATAAATGTTTTTATACACACGCAATAGAAACAATACAATTGAGCCTGTGGTGGATTTACATTCTGTTTTTTTATTATTTATTAATTGAATTAAATATTTCCGAAATAAAAAAAAAAAAAAAAAAAAAAAAAAATTGAAGAAAAATGTAACCTAAATCCATATACACCCACGTAAGTATATCATTAAATACTTACGATTCTAAAACGCTGCGTATCACACGTAAGTAGATAAAGCATATAAGACGCACATTATATACCAGTTTAACGTTAAACAATTTGTGTTTGTCCAGATATGAATAATCTTGCCCAGTGTGCACCGCCCAAACCACATCCTGGCAGGCGTCGCCCACTGTTCCGGTCCACAGCGTATCTGACAAAACGTGTCGCTACAAACTGCTGTAGTTGCATCACTGATAAAATTAGTGCATAAATCTATTCTAGTTTCAACTGGTTGTAAGCTGGTTGGAAGTGATGTTACGAAATGTGGAGCCATGCAACTTTAAATTACTTACACGTTTTGTGTTTCCTGCCTTTGGGACTTGTTGAGAAATAATGAATAGTTTTTTTTTCATGCTGCAGACATGTTATAGTTTTGCTACGATGACAATGAAGCATAAACTACCAAGCAATACAAATAATATAAATAGTAATGTTGCAGGTCGCGGGAAACTGTTGGATACGGGCAGCAGAAGATACATCGTAGTCGCGAGGCTTGGGAGAGGCCTATGACCAGCAGTGGACGATTTCCGGCTGATGGTGATCATGGCACCATAGTAATATTGTAATGTGATGTGAGTCCAGTCCATTTACTAGGGACTTTCACCACTACCATTTCAACAAATATTTTTTTGTTTCTGTATTAAGTATATGTGATGTAATGTAAAAACACCTACATCAACCCACATTGGAGCAGCGTGGTGGAGTATGCTCCATACCCCCTCCGGTTGATTGAGGGGAGGCCTCTGCCCAGCAGTGGGACGTATATAGGCAGTTTATGTATGTATGATGTGATGTAAGTTTTATATATTATTGTATTGTAGCATCCTCTAATAATAAATATTCTTTTTCTTTCATTTATATCACTAAATGAAACTCCACACACAATATTATTCGATTCAAAAAGTAAAAGACGTCTATCTGTCATCTGTGGTTACTTCATTCTTTTTTCATTGTAGCAATTGGAGTATATCATTCAAATTAAACCTCTATAAAAATGCATTGCCATGATTTCCTGTAAAATAATACCCACTAGTTCTAATAGACAGCTTCGCGCAGGGAAAAACAAAAGAGCGAATAGATTTGCGCTATTTTTATGAAGCCTATTATATTCCGGCAAGCATGACACGCCGGACCACTGTGGACAGGCTACGCTTTCCGCATTTCCGTGGCCCCAAGCGGGAAATAGACGTGGTTTTATGTTTATTTTCGCTGGCACCTTTTGAATTATTCGCCGCATTGGATTTGAAATAGTTCACTGGTTGTAAATTGCGATGATTTGGACATCTGTCGTGTGGCTTTGCTATTTAAATCAATAGTGCTAATAAGCTAGACATAAGCTTATATTTATTTCAGCTCGACGATTATTATTTATAAACTGTAAATAATTATTTTGAGTCATGTCCTCATGCCAGTTAGTAAGACAAGTCGTTTTGATATCTAACCTGACTATTAGCCCAGATGTCACATATTCGGATCAGTATGTATTCATGTTGAATTGTACTCCATAAACTCTCTTGGTGATATAAAATTACACTCGGTAGTATTTATGAAGACTGTCTATGTTTTTCCTTAGTTATTTCCGACCCAGTACTGAATTTATTCCGAAGTAAATTTAGAATAAATAAGTCTCGTCAAAATTACTTGATATTTTCTTGAGCAGAATCATCAAAACAAATCAAATATACTTTATTGCACAGAGCTAAATTTCAACAATCAGACATAACACATGAATACAGTACAAACAACAAACATCAAACGATATATTTATTATAAGCGTAATTACAGTAACTAAACACTATTTTACCATTTTTAAAAGTAACACTAGCTGGCTACTTATCATTTTACTAAAATTTAAATATTGCAAGTAAAATACTCTTCGAAATTTAAAGTTGGGATTCGGTGGCACAGTGGACAGTTTACCGTTCAATATCCGGGACTGGCGCTACTTCCGGCCACAGAACGTGTCGCGTGTGCCGCTGACCGTTCCTGTATGTAACGGTATTATACGTTAAAGTAGTTGCTCTTTGTTTACTTTTGCGGTTATGTTTTTAATTTTTAAATTTCGAATTGTTTTGTTTTTTTTTTTGCTTTTGATTCAAACCGCATTAACAGTGATATCCGACAAAGACCTCTTTGGACATACCGGATTTGCTTTTGTTTGTTCCATACATTGCTTAGATAATAAAATAACATGGACACAAGAGTTGATGAGAAAGGTCATTGACATCATAACTTACAGAACAGATCTATTACTTTCATTCTTCTCAATATAATTCGACCTTTGTGCCCTTTGTCCCAGATACCTGATCCTTACTTACTACGTACTTTTCTTGACTTCCTATTTTACCACATTTACAGTTTCACGGAAAAAGTTCTTTTATTAATAATACCTAGTAGACTTGTAATCAGGATATCGCATGTAGGCGTGTTCCTGATATTCTGGAAATAATAATTTAAGCCCAGCAATTTAGCTACGTCCTCATCGTGATGTCGAGTTTCAAAGTTCTGTACATGATCCATCAAGTGGATACCTAATATGGCGCGCTCCGTAGCTCTTGGAGCCTCTTAAATCTCATACACGTGCTCATGGGTGGCCACGATCCACCGATGTAAGGGTCACTTACTATGATTATATAATATCCTGGTTTTACACAAATATCACATAGGCTGCTCCACGCTTTTCCGAGGAAATACACACAATAAACGTGACTTTTTGTTGCTGGATTTGGAACGAACAAAATGCGTTCAGATGTCATGGGATTGTGTGTTTTCTAGCATGATGTTTAGGATCATATTCTGTCTTAGGACTGCGTATCAAAAGTAGAGCCGTGTTTTGTTTTCTTATTACGTACTCTTCCCATTAGGGATTACATTACTGGTGATCAGCTCATCGCCCATATAGGGCCATCATTTCAAAAAGGACCCTCTGTAGGTTTCTTCGCGTACGATGTGTGGAAAATACGCAGCGGAATGTGTTCTATGTTTTTCAATCGCGCTCAGTCTAGTATAGAGTGAACATAGAAAGGAAATAATATAAATTGGCTAAACGCTTTTCAGTCTCCACGCATATAATTTAAAGGTGTATTTAGATGATCGATGGTAGAATGTCGCGATCCCTGCATGCTGTTTCCGCCTCATCTATCTGTGTCGGTACTGAACTTTTTTACACCAGCATTTTTAAACTGAAATATCAATTTTACCTGCGACTGCGTATAAATCATAGCTGGTATTTTTGTACAAAACCGGCCTGTTCTAAGCATGTAGTGAATGTTTTCACCACACGGTTATCTATAATTAGAATGAATTTCATAAGTACCTATCCTATTGATTACTGAAAGATCTTCCATTAGAAACCACGAACATGACTTTATCTATGAATGTGTAAAAAAATAACTGACCAGCAGGGCTATCATGCTCAACGTGATAAAATTATCAATCGATTCAATAAATTTTGTCGAAATCGATAAGTTTGTTGTTTTCCCTAACATACATGACAAGTGATTTTGTTAGTATTTTGTCAGAACGACATGCTTTATTTGGGTTCACATATTAACACCGATCGACAAAACGACATTATTATATCGACAAAATGACCGTGACAAAATTTTATAACTAGTATACTATACTTGCTTAGCCTCTGTTCAATAGTTAATAAAATAAAATTTTCTTTCCTAACTGGTGAAATCTCGGCAGGCGTTTGACCCAGAACTGGTTTCTTTACCCGGATATTGAAGGGTAAACTACGGAGCTACACAGGAAAACTTGTAAAGGTGACTTTTTGAGTTTTCAACAACCGTGAACCTTTTGACCAGACCAAGGGAAGTTTGGTCAAAAGCATGATAATGCTGCTTTGAACTTTAATACCTTACTAAAATATGAATTCTATTATCATTCAATTTTTATTTATCCGATACCATAAATAAAATAGGTACCTACTTATACTATAATCTGTTTAGCCCATGTCACGCGTCAGCTAGAATTAATGAAGTGGTTTTAGAAGATTGTTTTATATACCTAATTGTATCCAGTTAACCTGGCTCACTCCTGGATTTAATGGTTCTGTCCCCTGAGACGGTGTTTAGATAAGGCAAGTAAATCCCTTGATACTTAAGTCCTTACCCGACATCTGTCCAATAGTTTAACGTAACGTCCTTGATCCATTTGTTTACTTAATGTTTGCCTTGAACTTTGGGCCTTGGTCGAATAAACAACATTGTAGGCCTTATAATGTAGGGTAAACAAAACACAATGTTTATAAAACGGCCCAGCTGTATGTCTTAGATGTCTTTATAGATCAATAGACACTGATATTACACATATAACAGATTGTTTGTGTAGTAATGGTCCCGATTCCTACAGACATCTCCTAATTTTATTTGAAGTTATACCTGTCATTTTCTAATTCGCCGAAAAGGAAAGGGACAGGTGATTAACAACTGTTTATTTTAAAATGAAAGAATAAGACGGTCGAATTAAATAAGCATCTCGCTCATATGCGATCCGTTTGACGTCTGCTGTCTGTCGGGTTATTGGCCAAATAAAATTTTGGACTCGATTTTTTTTAATTTCTGCCTAAAATTGACGTGTGCCTCCATAAATTTTATGCCTGTCAATTATCCGTCCCTTTCTTTTTCGGCGGATAAGAAAATGACAGGTATAACCTAAAATAAACTTAGATGGTGTGCACCGGAATCAGCACCATTGTATTGACATTGTTACCTTATTATGCAAAGAATTTGTGCTACTGGGCACAGGCGTCTCTTCAATCAACTGGGGAGAGGGTACAAGCGTCACGAACATAAATGTCTATACACTTTATTACCATCTCACAATACCTTTTTTCATAAACTGATCTCACGGAAACTGATATGTCTCCTAGTTTTAGAAAGTAATACTTCAACATATTCTATTGATGCGACAGGGTTCTAAAGTCATCTTTAGGCCTTGCACATTTTGTCAGATGATTAAAACAGCATCTGTCGTAGGGGCACAACAACGCCGCTTATGGCTAAATAGACCGATCTTGGAACGACACATTTGGCCGCACTTTCGACACGCAAATTGTGAGTCGGTTACACTTAGGCTGCCCCCACATTGGGCGTTGGCCGAGCGTACGCGTTTCCTGAGCGTGCTGCCGGCGTCGGCGCGGCGCGGACATCGCGTCAGCGCACCGTCTGCGGGCGCGGGCTTCGCGTTGTCCAGCGCCGCACAAGCGCTGCGTGAACGCCGCGCAGACGCCGCGCTTACGTCGCGTTCCACGGGCGTTCGGCCGCCCGTGCCCCCCGCACACATTCCCCCCCGCGCCCGCTAGCATCTCAGTCAGTCAGTCAGTCGCCCGTGGAACGCGACGTAAGCGCGGCGTCTGCGCGGCGTTCACGCAGCGCTTGTGCGGCGCTGGACAACGCGAAGCCCGCGCCCCACAGACGGCGCGCTGACGCGACGCCCGCGCCGCGCCGACGCCGGCAGCACGCTCAGGAAACGCGTACGCTCGGCCAACGCCCAATGTGGGGGCAGCCTTAGGTGGCCACCCTGATTATGCCTCTTTGCCCGCTTTTGAGCTAAATGAAGAAACCAAGCCTTGTCATGCGTTTCACAATCCTTAGAGATACGTGAAGCCTGATCTTCCCAAGTGCCACAATCGATACCAAACGCAAACATATCGCGTTTTGCGTAGTCTTTGAAACGCAGCACTGGTCGTCCTACTCCCCGTTTGGCGAACGCAACTTGGCTCAACATGGCCTGCCTGGGCAAACGAGTGCCGTCCATACGTAGGCATATGATATTGCTCATAACTGTAAATTAAAAAAACTTACAACTGTTATTCATTTGTCATAATAACAACCTGCAACTACTCTTCTTGGTATGTGTTTCTAATGAGTGGACAATTTGAATAATATATTTTTTAAATTACCTATGAAATGATAAAAAACGCATCAACCAACATAATATAGATAAAACGATATTTGAAGCAGATGCATGATGCGCGCGAGACCACATCTTTCAATCACCCAAGACAGACGGTAAAAAACCAATCCAATGACCACGTCCACTTTGGACGCGAACCCATAATTTTGTACTTGGCTCTAGTAAAATATTATTTGGCCGTTATCCTGGTACGTCACGTGCATCTGATTCGGGATGGCCCGCCCAGTTCCCCCATTAATCATCGGGACATTCTACGTGTCGGTGTCGACCTGCCCCCGCCACGTTGCTAGGACAGCAATATTGTTTGGATTAATCGCCATTAGCACAAGGTCACTCTTTTTGGATTTTAGAATTAATGACCTATTGACAGCTTCGGGAAGTGAAGGTCACGGTCGATTTTGCGTAGGTACTTTGTGGAAACGAAAGGTTTTGATACTATAGTGTTTTATGAGACAGGCCATTATAGATGGCGATACGCTCATCACCTTTGGTTTAACAGAAAGCTCGGTGAGGTGTGGATACATAGTTCATAGATAGATGTATCTCTAACATCAACAATGTGGATATTATCGTGAGTTTATGTTATGAGAAAGACCGAGGCAAATTATAATGAACGAATTGAGGATGTTTCAAAGAAATACTAAACCAGCGAGCACGTATGATGATTTTAATGAGTGTGGCGGAAGATAAAGCGATGTGTCAAGATCGTAGCAAGTGAAATACCGTGTTATTTGCCTACCACAACGGGAAATAGGTGTGTTGGTATCTATATATGTGCTAAAGTAGGAAAGCATATTATGACATACAACGGGGTAAATAGATTTTTGGATCCCATTTGCTTCGATCCCAGCATCTTGCTTCCTCCACATTCATCGATCGCTTCATACACGCACGTCAGTTCACAGGTTAGTATCGAAAACGCACATGACTGTATCAAAAAAATAAATATCACATATTACGTTGAATCTAGATAGGGTAAGTTCAAAAGTCTACAACCATATTCCTCCCCGATTACTACGGAAGACAAAACGTACACCATAAACAAAACAGTTACAGTAAAGAAATGGCCTAATCGAACAAAATAAAGAATAATACAAAAATAAAATTAAAAGTAAAATAAATTATATACAATTAACAGTCAAACTAAACCGCAAAAGTCCGCCTGCTATTGTACCTGGCCCAAATGTACCCATAACACTGGCTGCGTTTCCACGTTGAATAGCCAGCGTTCTGCGTTATGGTGCTCCCACACTTGCCGTTAGAAAATGTTTGTAAACATTTTATAACACCAAAACATTTACTAACAAATGTTAACAATTGTTGCATTTTGTTAGAAACTGTTACATGTTAAATTGATGGAAAATGTTTAAACATTTTATAACATCTAGTATTGGCTCGCAGTTTGGTTTCACCTTTCGTTTTTGTTTTGTTATAAAATGTTTACTAACATTACTAAACATTTTCTAACATGAAAAATTATTTTAACATTTGTGATTAAATGTTTGCTAACAAATGTTTACTAACGTTATTAAACATTTTCTAACGGCAGTGTGGGAGCACCATTACACCAAGTACAATTCTGAACGGGGAACCGCACTACTATTCCTGTGGTGTCGCCCCAACTCGCACACGAAGCTCCTGGCTTCAGCGCACCATACCCCACTCACCTCCACCGCAATTAAACGGAAGTAGACAGTAGGTTCACAGATATTTGTTTATTATATACACATTTACATTCCCATAGGTAATATGAATCATCTAATTGAGTTTTATTTGATAGTAATCATAGTGTAAACAGAAGCAAACGAAGCCGTCTAAAATACAAACAAAACATTTGTTACAATTATGACAGACTTATAAAGAGCTCGAGATGTAACAGCATAATCCTGAGTCATGCCTTGCGGTTTTTGCCCGAGACCCCTCGTTCCACAGTCACGCCCAAACTCGGCTCCCGTTTCATTTTTGCCTAATTATGACGTAAGCTAATACGAAACAGTAGTTTTGTATCGAGTATCAACGTCCTTTAATGCTTTTTCGCACTGGGCGGAGCTTAGGGTCGTTTAAATTTAGAATCCGAGGTTAATGACGGTTAACAGCGGCCATCTTGTAAAACATGCTTTCGTTGTATTTAGGCAGATTTTAATTATTAAAAGTGGACTGTTCCGCTTTCAACGCTGTTCGCAAAATATATTTTTGAGGAGTTTTATGTGGAGAATAAATATGAAGGAAGGCGAATTTCCGAAAGGCCACTGCGGAAAGCCGTGTATCTTGAAAACTTAGTCATGTTCACCTCAAATGAGAATGAACAACCGGGATTTCCGTGTGCCGTGTTTATTTTTAAAAGAAGCCGTTCTGTGTGTCTTAGCGACTCCTGATTTTACTTTGTCATCCGAAAGAAGATCTTGTTCGAATTCTTGAAGATCTACTTTGAGATAAACTAAAATGAGTTCTTTCTATCTCAATTGGAACATTAACTAATTAAGCTATGATGTTGAAGGATACCAAAGTTAAAAATAGGAAGTGAAAGACTTCCTAATAGTGTTGATAAGGATGCTATCGAATTCTTATTGCCCATTATAATTTCCAGCCCAATTTATTGCGTCAGATGACTTTAAAACTTAATTTTCAATTCCGTTTAAAACTGAAGGAAATTTGACGATCAAGGCAAATTCAATAGGGAAATGTTGTAAAATTAATTTTGCATCTTTACTTAAAATTGCTTTATAAATAGGTAAGTAAATAAATTGGGTACATTTTAAGATATTAATTACTGGAAGTACTATTAATAGATAAAAACTTAAGGACATTTTGCTTATTATAAAAGGAGTTATTTATTTATTTTTATAAAGTCGTTTCTGTGTTTCTGAAGCCTGACGTTACGTGGTCAAAGTATCCACGTACTTAGTTAGACCAACACTTTAATGAAGGCTTTGACTAGTCTAATAACCCTGATATCAGGGTTGGTGAAGCTGGTCATCGACCTTTACGACATACTCGAGACGATAAGCAGCTGAACGGACTATACCTATGTTTTTCGTTTTTCCCGCAGTCCAACAGGAGACCGAAGGATGTAAAGAGGAAAATGATAAACTGGCAAGTCAATTAGATTGTAACGTCTATCCCGGAAGGAGAGGGGTAGATAATTGATTTTCGAATGCTGACTACACTTTTCCGATAAGCGAAATGAACTGAGTTAATTTAATGATTGATACTGCTCTTTTATCAGGTTTATTTTTTAATTTGTAACCAGTACAGGCAATGGACTAATGTAAATATACAAACCTATTAACGCAACGTAAGGGTAAGTACTTTTCTTATATAGATAAAATTACGGGACGGGATTTGAACACGCGGCTCTTATCAACCCGGGACGAGCGTGTTTACCATTACACCATCATCTCCTCCTTCTTAATGTGAAGAGAGAAATCTAATGTATTGGTTAACACGCTCGTCCCGGGTTGATCAGAGCAGCGGGTTCAAAAAAATATTTTTTGATTTAATTTTCTTTTTGTGAGTTTTCCTAAGCACGGATAAGTGCTATAAAAACAAAAATACTTTTCTCATGTTATACTGACTGAAAGCAGAAGTAACTGGAGGATATTCCATAAACCCTCGGGTCGATGGAGGGGAAGGTTGTGTCCAGCAGTGAGACGGCTATAGGCTGTTTATGTTATAATTTACAAAAGATAAATTATCTGCGAAAATCTTAACTTTTTAATAATCATTATTTAAAATTGCCATTGGTCCCGGCTAATAAGCCGTAAAATACCTCCATCAACCCGCAGTGGAGCCGCGTGGTGGAGTATCCTCCATACTCCCTCCGGTTGATTGAGGGGAGGCCTGCGCCCAGTATTAGGACGTATATAGTCTGTTTATGTTGTACTTAAAATTGGTATAAAAATAGGCCGTATTATTCTTACATTATACATAGCGTATTTTTATAAGGAAAAGATTTTAAGCATTATGACTACGTTATAAAAAAATGTGGGTCTACAAAGGAGCTTTCAAATCTTCTTAAGTGCTCCGTTGGATAGCAACAAAAATATTTAAATAATTTTGTTTCTATGTAAGCGGACCCTGTGAAAAACAGGATAACGCTTGGGAGATAGATAGTTTCTTTGTAAGTACTTGATTATTATATTTGCTTTAAAGTGTTTAAGAGGCATATATATCAAGCTATATTCATTATACGTGATCACTTAAACAACTTTAATGTTTGGAGTATTTTTTTTTACATTTCACTACTATAGTGCAATCATTATGTAAGTAGAACATTTTATACTCCTTTTACGTCATATTTTTGTGTCGTGACTTATTGTAGATTTGCCGGAAATGGCATCAACTAATTGTTCGGACGTTAAGCTGTTGGTCCCGATTACTACTTACTGATGTAAGTAAGTAGTCGTTACACGAGTCATGTCAGGGACCTTTGGCGGCTCAATAGTAACCCTGACACCAAGGTTGATGGGGTTGGTAATCCACCTCACAACCCACACGATAGAAGAAGAAGAAGATTAGTCGGACACATGGGGAGCGCTGAGGGTCATCATTGGCCTAAGACGTCTTTGTAATCACAGTTTTATAGGAGACGTAGCCATGTAATTCTAGAGCAGCAGATTCCACCGCACACTTCATGTAGGTATACATTTTAATATATCAAATTATGCGGTTACTCCACCGACAAGAGCGCAGCTCTTAAATAGAGAGAGAGAGAGAGAGCCATGTAATTCTAGAGCAGCAGATTCCACTGCACACTTCATGTAGATGTATACATTTTAATATATCATTGTTTTTATTAATTAATTTATAAAGGTTCGTACAACATTACAGTGTGGCCTAATGCGCTGTACGACGAGAATAAAATATATAAAAAAATCGTGTTATAAAATTACTTGACTTATTTGACGAACTGAATTTATTGTCAATCAATCAGTCAATGATACTAAGGACATAAACATACGAATAAAAACATAAGCACAATAGGCGGCAATAGGGGGTGGGGGAGGGGGTAATATCTCACTGGACTAAACTATATGACATTGATAATAGGTATACTACTACTGAAAATGATATAAAAATGCTTAAAACATCGCCATCATTTAACAATATGCTATCATTTACATTATGCTTTGATCGCCCGAACCTCGTTCTAAATAAATAATGAAGTAGAATAATTTATGATTTTTTTCTTGATGGATTAAGTAAAAATGGAAATCTTTCGTACGTAACCCGTCCAGGAAGGAAATGACTCTGGCGATTTTTGGACCAGTTACCTCGACTAATGAGGCTGACGACTGAATGACTGCCCTAAATAAGAATAGGGGTGGAATGGAATGGAGAATCTTATTTTAAAAGATTTTAATTAAAACCTTCCTTAATCTTGGTGAGAGCTTATTAAATATTGCCTCCTCCGCTTAATAAAGGATGTAAAGGCTTAGCAGTAAAAACGAGACTTTATTGTAAAAGTTATTGCTTCCTGTGCAATAATTTTCACGTAAAAACTTCGTAATGACGACGATTTTGTTCGCGTTATACCGCAACTAGTAGGTACCTCTATAATTTCGGTCAAGGTTTGTTATACGAGTGCTGATTCCTGTACACACCATCTAATTTTATTTTAAGTTATACCTGTCATTTTCTTATCCGCCGAAAAGGAAAGAGACGAGTAATCGACAGGCATAAAATTTATGGAACACACGTCAATTTTAGGCAGAATACTAAAAATTTTACATTGAGAATTATGTTGACAGCAAACGTCAAACGGGTTGCATATCAGCGAGATGCCTATTTTATTCACCCGGGTTATTCATTCATTTTAAAATTCATAGTTGTCAACCATCCGACCCTTTCCTTTTCGGTGCATAAGAAAATGACTGGTATAACTTAAAATAAAATTAGAGGTGTCTGCAGGAAGCGGGGCCACAATTAATCTTTTACAAATCACTTAATTTAATTACTTTTAAATAAAGACGAAATTTGCCCTCACTCGTGACATCGAGTACATTTTATATCTAAATATAAAACTCAAAATCCTGAAAAACATACTCCATTTCTCCCAAATCCATGATGGAAGTTCACACAACAGGCCCGTGATAAACGATTGACTCAATGACTTGAAAAAGTAACGCCCCAGAACGACGATCGTGTCGGACTAACGATGTCTATTATCTACCGACGAATATCACGAAAACGAGGCTTGATCGCAGCTTTTCATTTGCTCCGATCCCTCTGTAGCCGTACCCTGGAGTGCCTTTCAAATGAGTCTAATTCGAACAAATTGTGTGACCGGTTGATGAGAGTTTTTCAAGCTGTTTAAATAAAGTTTCCTTTCCAGCTTTACGAGTACTTTAGTTTTCGTATGCTCAAGAGCTTGAAGCAAATAATAAAAAATCCAATATAAAACGTAAGTACAAGTAATTTGGTGCCGATGTGATTAACAAAATCTATCTACAGACGCATCTTAAAAGACAAAGTTTAAAATGAATGAATATAAATGTATAAACGATAGTGAAAAAACTAAAGATCCGTTTCACGATCTAAATAAATTAACAAAGGAATTTAAAACACGATAAGCTACCTTATTAGAACAAAGCCAACGCTTGAACAGAACTCGTAAACTTTAGAAAAGAAATTTGTCAGTGGCAATTTTCGGACTAAACTAAACGAGAACCGAATGAAGGATGAAGATTACGTCCCAAGTGCGGCCATCAATCAATTTACTTAAACTGACGGCATCGAGCTCGTCTATATCAATTGTAGCCTTTATCAGTGTATTTGTAGGGGTATTGCCAAATAAATAAATCACATTGAGCTCAGTCATTCATCAAAACTCAATCTCAGTATTTATGGTCTTCACCTCTGGAGCTCTGGGACGCGATGATTTATTTTTGAACCAGTTCATCAAGGTCATGGTTCACTGTTTTCGATCGGACATGTAATATGAGAGGATTACAGTGTTTGTCCTTACCCTACCTCGTTATTTTGACGAAACTTAGATTATGTTAACACTTATACTTAACGCAACGGAAAAAAACGAATTTCTGTTTCTTTTAACACGGCGGTAAAAAGCAATTCTTAGTTGTGATGAATAATGAAGCTCCGCTATTCAATTCAGTTAATCTGAAGACTTTTATTGGAATCTACAATCTCATCAAGAGTTTAAATAGTCTAAGCTTACGCTTCCTTGGATCGATTTCCGAAACCCAATTTCTCAGTAGCATAGCAAGAAGGGGCACAAACGACGAACCTCGTTAGTGCAAAGACGCCGCTCATTGGATTAATTAGTTCTCCGTTCGACGGAACACGCCGACATACTTTCCTTACCCGGTACATCCAGCCAAGTTGAGACGCAACCCTTAATTCTATCAACGCTTCAAAATTTCATGTATATTTTAAGTTTGCAGGGTAAGCGAGGACTTCCCAAGTTGCCAGCCGCTTAATCCTTTAACATTGTTAGGAGGAAAGTATTCGGAACGCTCTAGTGGGTTTCTCCTTTGTCTAATATTATGAATAGTTAATTAAAAACAAATTAGATTGTACTGTTTTCGACTTGACGAAGTTAATTTGGCACCTTGTCCAATTTGCTGTTGGTAAACATGAATTGCTCTCATGGCGGCAATAATACGGTATGTACGAGTATCTTCACTTCATTTATTCATAGCAAGTATTTAATCATCCCTTTTTAATATGTTTTTCTATACCTAAAGCAATTTATTTCGCCATCACTATCTTTGCATGACACGACTTGTTTTTTAGCGCAAAAAACCCGCATCATTTATAAAATGTTATCGTAACAAGAATGAAAGGCGTTTTATTAATATTTTGATATTATTTTATCTGGCGTTGTCAGGGGAGTTTGTAGCGAATTCAGTGGTAATTAGTACGAATGTTGCTTTTTATCAGACCATGTGTGGCGGCTGTCGCAGAATGTGAAACGTTTCGCACCGAAGCGCCTCTTTGTCGGCTTGATCACAGGGCAAAGAATAAAATACAGACTTCTGAATTACCTACCTTGATGCAAAGTTGAAGTTCTACCTAAGTGTTTATAAAAGTAAAAAATATTATTCCGACTGACTAGCTTAATTATTAAATGACGGCTCTAGGTCAAAGTTAAAAATAGATGAAAGGAATGGTTTAACTTTTGTTTTCTTGTTTTTGTTATAACTTGACCTTTACCTTTTTTAAACGTTTGTCTAAATATTTTTTTTTAATAATAAGCTAATGACTATTTTACAGACTTGAAGACTAAAAAATATTTATATCGGTGAAATGTGTTTCAATCGTCTCGTCTCATAAGTTCTAAGCTTAGTATTTTTTAGTCTATGCCATCGAAACTAGCTGACACATGCGCATCACTCATTTGGACACGGTCGCGCGTGACTGCAAAAACACATGCCTGCGCGACAAAAAGGAGCGGCTCAACTGATTGATAAAGAACAAAAGATGGCCCATGGCAACGTTTATCGGAAATTATAAGATTAATGGCTCAAATGATATGGATGTGGATATAAAAGAGGATATAGTAACTAAGATTGAGAAGGGAATGTTAGGTTGGTTTGGACACGTAGAGCGGATGAAGGATAATATAATTGCGAAAGCGGTATATAAAGCGAAAGCTGATGGTAGGGCTGGCAGAGGAAGACCTAGAATGACTTACATTGACGAAATTGGAGATGTCTTTAGAAAAGGTTTAGTACGATCTATTCTGAACCAGCGTGCGTGTATGAAGCGATTGATGAATGTGGAGGAAGCAAGAGAAGTGTGTCAGGATCGAAGCAAATGGAATTCTATAGTCTCTGCTTACCCCGGTGGGAAATAGGCGTGAGTTTATGTATGTATGCGTGTATGATATGGATGTCTTTATGGGAAGAAGTAAGTGAGACAATTTTGTCGTCTTATTCAAGTTATTTTTGATCACTGCGCTTTTTTCACGTAACTTGTCGTAGAACTGCCTCGGTTTGTATTAACTACTTGACCGGAATAACAGTGCGCTAATGACTAGTAAAAAGCACACTAAAAGTTATTTACCTACATACAGTCAGAGGAATTTAATATGACGATGGTCACAAGATAAACAGAAATCTCATTGTTTTTGAAATTACAATACTTAGTACTCACCTACATTTCGCAGCAAGCTAAGAATAGCATAAAAGGTTTATTATCATCAATATTAATTACGATTCCCCTTGAAACAAACCGCCCAAACTAATTAATTGGCAACACAAATGACAAAATAATAAGCCTCGAACAAAGAACTTCGTTGTTAAAGTTAAAAATAATACAGAGTTTTTGTAAAAAGAATGTCACCATATGGCCAACGGAGACAAACGCAATAAAACTCGATAATAATCAATGACAGTTGGTCGACTGCCTCTAAGATGGCGCTAATTACCCTTCAAATTAATCACGTTGCTTTTATTCGAAAGCAAAATTGTGTTTACGAATAAAGCTACTTTTAAGCTTTATGTTTCTGTGTAGGTACATAGAGTCGGAAAAGTGTGACAATGACGAGTGAGTGAGAGAAAATGAGAATGAGTGTTTTTGCTCAAAATCCCGTAACTTGAGTCGTTTGTCCCGCTTTCCTAGGTTTTGTGTTAAGGATGAGGGCGGTAAGCCGGAGTATGTATGGAACTACGCCGTTCTGCTACCGGATTTTGAAGTGTATGAGTGCATACATACTCAATCACACTTACTCTATTTCCTAGATGATGGTCGTGGGTTAAGCAAAGGCAACGGATTTCCATTTTCTTCGACAATGGCTGATTTCTCCATAATCATCAATTGGTTAATATGAGGGCGCTAAAGTAGACCGTACAATATTTTCAAGGTCATCTCCGATCTTACCAATGTACCTACGTCTTTCCAGGTCTTCTTCTGTCAGTCTTTGCTACAATATTCTTCTTTCGACGTCGCTTTCGTAATCCTACAGACTTGACGTTACAAAAAATCCCGTTCAAGGAAAGCTCCCGAAGCCTTAAGATTAAAAAAAATAAATGAAATGGAACAAGTTGAAGAAGGTTTTAGCCTCAGGCGTCCATTCCTTTCAGTTTAACCAAGATACCGCGATCCTGTTAATCGGAATATTATGTTCCAATCTGCTTCCAGATAATAAGCGGATATTTCTAAAGAAAAACATTAAAACATTATTTTATGAGAGCGCCTTGAGATCTTATCTGAGATTTTATTGAAAAGTTTAGGGTAAATATGTTATTTTGTTCTTATTTTTCTTACAATCGGATCTTGAAAGTATATAATCTTGAAAGTTATATTTATATTCATAGTGAATCAAAAGTATGTATGTAATAGTACCTACAGCGATGGCAGATGTTTTTTTATAAAAGCAGTCTTTGATTTTTCAACCCAACACACGAGTATGTGTACGTATAAACATCAACCTGCATAGGTCCTTACTAAAAGCATCTACCACGATACCACACCATTCCTTTGCCCAAGTATTTGCAGTCTAAACTTACCTTTAGTTAGGTTACAGGTTACATGAGAAGCTAGTATGTGTCTACTAGTAAACTTGTTTGGAGCAAGGAGTATAAAATTAATGAATTAGGGGCTTTGACTTAGTCATGCGGCTGCAGCGCTGTTGTCGAGTGATGGTCGCGCTGCAAGATACATCCATACAATTTGTATTGCGCGGTTGCAACACGACTTATTTGAAAGTGCCCATAAATTCAAATAAGTATTGAAAACCTGTCTAATACCACATTTTAAGCATATACCTTAATATATTTTAAATCGCGACTCAAACGTTGGCTTCTTGAGCACACGTTCTACAGTTACGATGAATTTATTAATTTGTAATTTAGATAATTAGGTACTGGACAGTACAGTTCAAATATTATGTAGGTACATTATTTTTATGAATGAATTAACATAACAATTTTTTTTTAATTTTTAATATTGGAATTTGTGACTTATTAATTTGATTGTAATTTTAAACATTGTAATTTTGATCTTGACGTGTAATATGAATTATTACCAATACATTATATGGATATGAATTCCTCCTCGGTCGGGTAAGTTAAGGATTATATAATTCTTCACGCTGCGGCTCTGTGGTCTAGTGGTTAGAGCGTAAGTTTCGGGTTCGATTCCCGATGGAGACACTGGCGAAATCACTCTGTGAGGTGATCCTTTCTTTGGTAAGGACCAGGCCTGAATCACTCGATTACCTAAAAGAAGTAAGATGATTCCGTGCTTCTAAGGGCAAGTTAAGCCGTTGGCCCCGGCTATTAGAGTATGCTCCATACCCTGTCAGAGGGAGGCCTGTGTCCAGCAGTGGGACGTATATAGACTGTAGCATGTGGAGTTCTGTGCGCTCACCTACCTCAATAGTAAATAGAAGTTGTAGATTAATTAAGAAACCAACGGCCTCCGTGGTCCAGTGATTGAGCGTTGGGCTCACGATCCGGAGGTCCTGGGTTCGAATCCCGGTGGGGACATATCACAAAAATAACTTTGTGATCCCTAGTTTGGTTAGGACATTACATGCTGATCACCTGATTGTTCGAAAGTAAGACGATCCGAGCTTCGGAAGCCACGTTAAGCCATTGGTCCCGGTTACTACTTACTGATGTAGTCGTTACATGAGTCATGTCAGGGGCCTTTGGCGGCTTAATAGTAACCCTGACACCAGGGCTGATGAGGTTGGTAATCCACCTCACCCGCACGATAGAAGAGAAGAATTAAGAAACTAAAACGGAACACAAAAGCAACAACGTGCTTGCTAATAAGTAACATACTCTTCTTCAGAACTTAGCAGTTCAAGTACGTATAGCAACCGTGTACGAATGTTTAATTTATTTAGACCAACTCCCCAATTGGCCCGAATTGCGCAAACCTTCAAGGCACTAACTAATTACGTCTGTAATAAATATTCACTAGAGATAAACTTTGAGAATAATTTACAGCCGTGTTATCGTTAATATCGCCACCGATCTGGTACGTGTTGTTTTTCGATAAAATCTTTCACTATGCATCTGAAATTATCATTAGTATCATTTTAAGAAAATTATTCAACTTCCTTGGGTTCTCACTTGGCTGTGTTGTCACTTATTTATGAATCATTTGTGTCCAATAAAGTAAACCAACAAATGGTGGGTTCACTTTTAAAGGACTATTACATATAGGTACCTTATTAAATAGGTAGAGATACAGAGAGAGGTTGGAAGCGTTTGAGATGTGGTGTTGGCGAAGGATGGAGGGTATAAGCTGCACTGAAATGGTGTCAAATGAAAAAGTGCTGGAAAGAGTTGAAGAAAAGAGAACCATATTGAAGACTATAGAGAACCGTAGAAGAAATATGATTGGCCACCTGATACGACACGATTCATTTATAACAAACATTATAGAAGGAAAAATTGAAGGGAAGAGAGGAAGGGGTAGACCTAGGATAACATTTATGAAACAAATAAAATAGAAGGTGCAGGTCGTGTCGTATCGGGAGGTGAAGGTTTTGGCGGCAAGAAGAGAGGAATGGCGGTTACTCCACCGACAAGAGCGCAGCTCTTAAATAGAGAGAGAGAGAGAGATTAAATAGGTATAGATTACTTAAAATGAAAGCAGGATAGAAATATATAATACAGTCTAGTGCGAAGGACACATACATAATAATAATGAAATTAGATTAGGCTATCTTTAAGTGCTAAGAATAATAAAAAATCATCATCATTATAAAATATTAATAGCCTTTTTGGTACAAAACCGCTGCCTACACAGGCCTCAATCTAAATGGAATTTTGTATTTGTTTCTTTTTTATAACAGCTATCGTGCTGAACGCATAACGACTTTTCGAACATCATCCAATGAATCGCACTGTCTCATGGAGTCACACATTTCCAAGTGCGGTTTACAATTCATACAACGCTTGAGATTCGCCTAGAATACTTATAATAAATGATTTTCTTATTTCAGACAACCATGTTGCAAAAACGATCATGACAATCGACATTATTAATTATAATAATCGTTTGCAACTTGGCTAAGGCTCCTGACTCACAGAATGAATTCAGTAACGTAAAAATACATAAAATTTTAACACAAAAACAAACTTGAGTTTAAAATAAAAAAGTAATTTAGTATTAGTTATGTTGTGTATATATGTGTGTACCGACAAGAGCGTGGCTTAAGTTAATGATGATGATACCTATGTATTGCAGCGTAATTTTTCTGCAGCGCTATATGTCGCAGTATAAAGTATAAAACTAAATCTCCTGGTTCGGAAGACGCGTTAAGCCATTGGTCTCGGTTACTACTTACTGATGGATGATGTAAGTTAGTAATAGTTACGTGAGCCTTTGGCGGCTCAATAGTAACCCTGACACCAGGGTAGATGGGGTTGGTAAACTACCTCTCAATCCACACGATAGAAGAACTAAATGAAAAGAACATTAGTAGTTTTTGTGATACAAAGTGTCAGTTAAGGGTACGCCTTTTGACCAGAAGTCCATCCTATTGATATAATCCATTTAAGGACAGATCATTTCCCTCATGATATAAGACTTGCTACTTTTTGTATCTATTTCATTCTCGTAACTGTATAAAATATCTTATTACGTAAATTTTCATTACGGTGATTCCTCACATTGGCACGTATAAGGATATTCCCGGTGGTGAGATTAACAGCACCAAAGAAGCTAAAGTGAAAAGTTCCGTCAAACTTGGATAATCAGTTATATGTTTAATTATGAAGCTTACGTAATCTTACGACTTATGTAATCTTAAGGAAGTCCTTGCAATAGGATTGTTTAATGGGAATTATCTTTATCATTCTAATGAGATTAGAAATTAAGTACAAAATTTATTAGTTACTGAGAGAAAATAACTGCCGTGCCGTCAGATTATCAAAATCTGTAACAGTTGTTTATTTGAAGACAATTTATATTACTTATAAGTTTTATAAAAACCATGTTAACACAATTAGGCAGATAAGTATGGCAGCGACTCTTTTTAGTCAAAAGCACGGATTACTCAATCCAAAAGTAATAATGTAGATATAGGTAGAATGGAATTGATGGCCTAATCCCGACTTATTATATCACTATTATTAAAATTCGTAATGTTTATTTTGTTATTTAATTATTATTGGATTATAATATAACTAATAACAGACGGAATAATTTCGTGTATCTGTTTCACGACTTTATTATTTTTAATTTGAAACTGGCTTATAATTTCTTTTGATTTCTTCTTTTTTGAACGGAAAAATATTCCCACCTCTTTGAATAGCGGTGGCGAGAATTTTGTTCGCTTGCTGTAATCTGCTATAAAGAGTTGGAGAGTTAACATTGTTTATGAAAATATAACATTATTCAAGAAAATTGCTGAATTGATTACGAGCACCTCCCACCTGAGAGCAGTAGTATTATCACACTATGCTAATGTACGTTACAACACTGGCTCCTGTACTTTGACAGATCTAACTCGGACCACACATTGAAGCTATTGTAAAATGTTATCTATTTTGAAATGTAATCACTTTTTGCACTGAACTAGTCATTCTGACTAAAACTAAGGAGATTACTCTGTTGTTAACCTAACGATGTCACTGCCACACATTTCATGTGTTTGGTTCGCTTAAAACAAAAGCCTTTGCTAGACTGTCTGGTTTCTCCTAAAGGCGTATACGAACATAAAATACAAATACAAAGTTGTCATGTATCCCTAAATGAGTGCTATCAAACTCATAACTCTCACTCACGTCGAGAACAAATTCTAACAAATTCAAATTCAAACGCAAACGAACGCAATTTGGAATTCCAAACTTGATCCAACTTGGGTTACGTACTGAAGTTTCACAAAACACGTCTCCGATATTAAATACAAGTTAAATAAAGACAGTTCGCCAAGTATTGTTGGCTCACGTGGATCTTATTTGAGAAACAAGTACAATTTCAACAAGTTTCAAGCGGATTCCTTAGGGAATTAATTTAATAAATTAGTTAAGAAACAACAATACGAAAATTGAAAATTGCGTTACGTTGCGGCTCTATGTGGTTGGAATTTTTGATTGTGATTTTCATAATTTTAATGTTGTTTAGCCACGGTCTGTAGAATCTTCATGATTTTATAATTAATGATTAATCTTATAAGTTCACAAATTGCAAGTTACAAACAGACGCCGGCAATCCCTAATAGGGTAGACAGAGCCACAAGTAGTTAAACAGAAGAAAACTTGCAGCCACTTTTGATAGAAAACGATGTACTGTATGAAGATAGGTGATCAGCCCATCGCCCACGTTAACTATCATGTCAGAAAAAACCACTTTATTTCATCAGTTTTTATAAGTGAAAAATAAGCAGCTGAACGCTGTGTAGGTACGTTTTTGTATTTGCTCCCAGTTTAGTATGGGAGCAACCCTTACACGTCGATAGACTCAGTTAACAAGTAGTTCATAATCCATAATAGGCTTGTAGCCATGTTCATGTCTTAGAATAAATTATAGCGCACTGTGTAGGGACCCTATGTATCCTTTAGATGACTTGTACTTTTCGCTCAGGCCAATAATAACTATAAACTACTTGTTTGAAAAAAAAAAACCGGCATGCGTGTATGAAGCGATTGATGAATGTGGAGGAAGCAAGAGAAGTGTGTCAGGATCGAAGCAAATGGAATTCTATAGTCTCTGCTTACCCCGGTGGGAAATAGGCGTGAGTTTATGTATGTATGTATGTTGAAAAAAAAAACATTTTAGTCTACTTGTTTAAAAAACATGAGTCATGGCATCAAAAACAAGCCTAAATTGCGCACTAAATAGCAACGCTTTAAATCTTTGTCAATGTCTTTTTAATCACTGAGCTTAATCCTGTAAGGCATTACGAATGCGTTCGAGATAATATTTAACTCGTGTCAAAAGATAACATGCTCGGACCACACATTTTATCGTATTCACCACTAATTAAATCCCTTTATAAAGTTGGTCGGTGAGGCATAAGTCAGTATAGCGAGATAAAGAGTAATGCGGTGTTGTCAAATAATTTACGGTGTTGATACCGAGTCGGCCATTTTGCGTGTCTTGTTGCTTGTAAGAGGCAATTTAGCAAATTGTAGACACAAGTCTGTATGGACAGTGGGTTAATTCTGCTGTTTATTTGGCAGGTGTTAAGTATGGTCTTAAATTTTTCTTATTTATTTTCGTGGGATTTATTGGTGTTGCTATGGAAATGGAAAAGCTTCTTAAAAGCGATATTGTTTTGAGTAAGCAACATGACGTACATACGAAATACCTACTTAAGTTGGAAAAGCAATTATTGATCCTATCAAAAGGTCAAGTTATAAATAATTGAATATAAATGTTACCTACAAAACTCTTCCAAAGAGAAAATTTAAATCGAAAAAGATATCTGACTCGGACGGGACTTGAAACCGCAGCTCTTGTCAAGCCGGGACGAGCGTGTTAGCCATTACACCACGGGGTCCTCCCGGGGTCTTACCCGACCGGGTAATATTAGTACTCAATATTCCAGAGTGTAATGGCATGCGGTCGTCCCGGCTTGACAAGAGCACTGGGGTCAAGTCCCGTCCGAGTCAGAATTTCTTTTCCGATTTAAATTTTCTCTTTGTGAGTTTCCCTAAACACGGGTAAGCGCTATAACAACAAAAATCATTCATCCACAACGTTTAACAACACCCAACAGTAATTATTGCACTAAACCGGAACGCACCCACTTTTCTGAAAAGCCCAAAATACCCCACGATGATGCAACGAAACGCGGATCAGCAGTCCATTTCCACAAACAACAGTTTAAAAATTCCAAATCAGCAAACTTGTCCCTGATTAGTGCCCGTTTGTTTTGTCTCAGATCAAACAAGTTCCAGAATGCTGGCGCCTATACAAACATGCAACCTAATGTGTTTACCCCTAATTCCAAACAAAAGTTTGTGCGGACTCGTTGTTTGACTACACTCTATCTTTTACTAGTGAGGTTTTCAGGACGTAGGTTGTAATGTCGCAAAGGGTTAAGACTTAGTTGTCGCATTTGATTAAGTTGGTAGATAATGGTGCTGATTCCAGCGTCCTAATTTTGTTTTCAGTTATAGTGTATGTTTTTTATCCGCTAAATAGGAAAGGGAGGGTTAACAAACAGCCTAAAACTTTATGGAACACACATGTCATCAATTTCAAGCAGAAATCTCAAACAACTCTTGCAATTTTTATAACCTGACAGAATCAAGTTAACAGCACACGTCAAAAGGGTTGCATATAAAATGATTATTAGCGAGATTAGCCGTCCGGGTTACTGTTTCATTCACTCATTCATTTTAAAATAAACACCTATCAATCGTCGGTATAACTTGAAATAAAATTAAGAGGTGTCTGCTGCAATCAGCACCTACACGCGTAAATTGGAGACGGAGAGCGGAACAGCAACCGTGCTGCATGCGGCGTGAAATAGCTTTGACCAATAGCCGTACGACGTCTATCCATGTAGATAGACGCAGCGAATGCGTCTATTGGTCGGAAATCTCGATACTTATATTTCGCGCCGCGCGCGACGCTGGACCGTATAAAAATGAATAGCTTCTATATTTGCGCGAGCGATTATAAAACGTCCGGATCACGCAGACTGTGGCCGCCCTAAGAGTAAAGTTTGATCAAGTGGGAAACATTCAAAAGTTCCGTCTTCCCGCAGGAAGCGAGATAAATATTCATGAGACTTAACTCGGGGAAAACTTATTTCCACGTCAGTATCTGTCCGTCTGTACATTTGTAATGAAACGCCTTATAACAGACTGTTTTAATACCTACTCACTTTTAATTTGCAGCCACTCTTTATTACTCCACTTTGAGAACCTTAACTTTAAAAGTTTGGTTGCCTCTTAAATGGAAACAAGGGACGGTAATTATACCAATTTGGGAGTTATCGCCGCCGTTGTCTTTACTAAAAGTTTAATGTGAGAGTTAAATAAAAATAAAACTGCTTTTCAAAAAGTGTTACTTACTACCATACCAAATGCTATGTTATGTTAAGTTACTTATTAAACAATATAAGGTATTCTTAATTTCATATTTTCTTGAAATAAGTTTATAAAACAAGTGCATATTATGTCATTGAGAATTCTTTATTAATTTTCTCATTACGTTATTTTTTAGTTCCATTAGATCAAGCAGCGCGTCTGTCGCATGATCGTCTATCTCCTAAATAAATGCATATAGAATTTATGCTCGTCTCGGCGGGGGCAGTCCCGCGCCCCCAAATGTCGCGCGACTAGGAAGGCATCAAGCTACAACTCACCCAGATGCTAAGGCTACGTCCCTGCAAACGTCGTCAAACAATTTATTATTGAAAATGTTTCGTTGCCAAAGCGTCGCCAAGTTGCTAAAACGTCGTCAAGTGGCTAAAGCGTCGCCAAGTTGCCAAAGCGTTATAAAGTGAGTTTACTGCTATACATTTATGTGTGTATCGTTTGGCGACCGTAAGACTTATCCATGACATCTCGGTGAATTATTGTCGCAATGGTCATACACAATCGTAAGACAGATAACACGACAAAATCGAAAAGGTGCTAAAACGTTCACCAGCTTCGTCGTGACCAGTTCATCTCAATTAAGAAGCGCAATGGTAGTACGCAGTAACCCACAGTCGTATCTGCTGGTTTCTTTAATCTAAGTCAGGGAATTAAACGCTTCCGCCAGCCATCAGACTTTTTTAATTAACAACGGCTCCGTTTATGCCCCAGACTGTTCACCGGAAAATCTCTTTTCTCCAGATAATTCCCTCATAATGTATACGCGCATTTTTCTTTTCTTTTGTATCTTTTTTTTATACTTTAGTACTGACCTATAGCTAGAATTTTAAAATCTTATGTAAACAAAATTAATCGTAGTAACTACCTACAATTGTGATGCCAGGAAACATCAATACTTATTCGTTTCGTTTTAATTTCTAACAGGTAGCGAATTAGAAGATATTGTTGTCATTAGACTTAGTATTTTTGAACTCTGAACAGGCGTGCATATACGAAACGATTGATGAATATGGAGGAAGCAAGAGAAGTATGTCACGATCGAAGAAAGTGGATTTCCATAGTCTCTCCTTCCCCGGTGGAAAATAGTCGTGGGTTTATCTATGTATGTATTACAGCAAATTACGACGGGGCCACTTAAAAAAAAGAAATAGTCTATGTCATGCAATTTCAAATTTATCAGTAAAAACTACCATACACAAATAAAATTAACAAGGATTGACCACACTTAACCTACAACATTAATAACTATACCACACCCCGGACACTTCATACAAACAACGTCGTTTTAAACAGACACCACACATTGACGTTATCGTACACGCGCATCTGTGTGTGTGTGACATGGTGGGTGAGGTAAACCTAGCTCAGACGCTGGTGGGGAGCGGAGAGTTGCCGTTCTTTTCGTAGTACTATTCCTTATTCTATGCCTATACACAACCAATGATCATATATAATTATGTATCGTTGCTCCAGACGCCCTTGTAATTAGTGGGCTGATTACAAACCCTCATCAAAGCTTCAAAGCATTATCATCCCAGCTAATTCCTCTCATCCTATTTAAACTCGTGATATTTTGTAAAAGGAGTTTTTCTCATCATTAACGACGACCGCGAGCTTATGTGCAGAAAACTCTTAACTTGAAAACTGTGATAAAACATACTTTGCGAGATATTTTCTCTTACAACTTTTTAATGCGGACGACGTAAATGTCTAAGTGAAGCTTCTAAGCTGCTTAATGGTAAAGTAGAACAGTGTGGTCATACTCTTATACTGTACCAGGGACTTTGAAAGCAATGTTGTCGGGTGCATGAACAAGCTTTAGACTTGGATGAAAAATCAAAATTGTATCCTAAAGCCTAATGAATCTTAAGTATGTTTGGACCAGGAAGACTTACAATAGACAACTAAAACATTCAGGAAAAACTGAAACTTTCTTCCAGAGGAGCAAAGAGTTTCCTCTTACGCCCATAATATAGCCGCAAAAATGCTTCCAAACTGTCTGGCTAACAGTTCAGATGCAGACCGTATGTACAAGCCCTAAGATTATAATAAACCAACCATTTTTCTTACACTGTAATTTACATCGTAATAGCAGTTTTCGAACAAACCAACTACAAATAAAGTAATGGCAACTTTACACGTGCCCGTCTTTACTTTTAAAATGTTAGCTAAACTAGTGTAGTTACATTTACCTTTTCTCCGTACAAAGACATTTCAGAACTTTTCTTCTATAAAAGCTTTCCAAGAAAATATCGTTAGTAAACAAACATTGTCACGTATTTGCGATTTATTTTTTAAATGATAATCCTTATTCGTAAAAACTTTAGATATGTCTTGAGTTATACTTATCGTAGTAAAATATTCGACAAAGAATGATTATAATACTGTTAAAAGCAGAAAGGAAAAGACTCGAAGTAATAACTTTTATGACTTGAAGCGAACGTCCTAGATATCCATAATGAGTACTTCGAAAAGGTCTTTTTAGATCACGGTTTCCCCCATTTTCGTTTTCCTTTTAGTTTCCTAATATAACGTCTTTAATATCCCTCTATAGATCCGCTGTTAAGTTAATGGGACGGTTTAAATGTACAGCCAGCCTCTTTCTATTATTCACGTCGCGGCTTCTAATCTCCTTTCGTTTTCGACTTTCTGAAAGGGGGCTACGTTTGTGTCTTTCTGAGTAGTCTTGAGTCTTAAAACTTACTTAAAGTACTACTACGTATTTACATAATGGATATCCATGGCAATACCCATTGAGACGGATACAGAAATAGCGAGGGATGCAACCCATACGCCTTATGCCGCATGCTGTGTGAAATGCGTGTGTAGCACATGCCTCGCCGCGTATTGCCATAAATTAATACAATTTGTTAGAGTATTAGGTAGATGGAAAAGTGTAAACTTTATTTTCTGACAATATTACTACTAGCAACACTATCCCTGGTTGGGATTCGACATATTCAAAGAAGTAGTACTGAAAACAGAGAAAACCTCTATCGCCCATTTGAAGAGTGAGCAAGCAAGTAAATCACAAATCTATTTTAGTTATAAAACACAGCCCCCCACTACTTGTGCAGCTTAGGGGCCACAGACCCTAGGCTCTGTTATGCGACACTGGTATGGTCTCTAAGAGAGATCATCTTTCCGTTCCACACTTCCACGGTGATACCGGATGAGACCCCTCAGCGCACCTCATTTGTCCAGCTAAGTAGTTCTGGTATTCAAGCCGTTATAGGTAAATTTGACGAAAACTTAAAGACATGATCGATATGATATGCAGCATAGAACATACAAAGTTGAATGGTATAAAAAAGTTTTAAGATTGCGGCATTTGAAATGCAACATGAACAACAAAAATGCCTCCCTACAAAATATAAAGAACAAACTGCAGTATTGTACATATTTCTTGTTGCCAGCACACTCAGCTTGTCTAAAATTTATTTCCCTCATGTCACGTCAAAACATAACTGAAGTTATTCTCTTGCCAAAGAATAATATTCACCTGGGTTGTTCTTCTTGGGATGCAAGAAATACGTACTTTTCAAAGTCATCTGACGTAAACTGGCTCTTTTAAACTAAACAGACACTAAAGTTTTAACTGTTCAAGCTCGCAGAGCTGCAAAGTTTAAGTTTTGCGGACAGACTGATGGTTCTTTGGCGATAACGGTAAGCTACTGCGTTCACTTAATGCGGGTATATTTTGCGCCAGATAATGTATGAGGATCTTAGATAAGGCGACGTTATCTCTCACACCATCTCTATTTGTTTGAGATGTCTATTTTATTACAAAGTCTGCATTGAAGCTCTACTAAGTAGTAAGTAGAGAACGTAACTCTTGAACAGTGACATTTATTCGGATTTCCTTTCTTTGTGAGGATATTACAATTGTTTAAGTGAATGTCATTTTTACACATTATTAGAATCTATCCCTAATCCCGTGGGTGGAGTTAAAGGGTGACAACATTACACCCACGACAAATCAGATATGACTGCTGCTTGGTGAATGGTTACTTACTTCAGCCACGTTTGTTGTCTTTCAGCATGATGCTTATAGAAGCAATGCTTACAACTAATAAATTTGTGTACCTATTTAAATTACCGCCACCTTCCTAATTTCTTAAATAGGAATTAAATTGATCAAAATTGTTTCATACTACGGTTGAATGAGGGAAAACATATTTTCAGGTTTGATTATTCAAGTAAGTACGAGAACAAGTAGTAGGTGGTACTGTAATAATTCGTAAATGTAAACAAAGCATCACTATACAACAAAATTGCTAAATAACTCGTAAAGGTAAACAAAGCATTATGCAACTTCCATGTATCAAAAACGCTAGCAAACAAAGGATTCATATCACAGTATTACACAGAGTAAATTAGAAAACCCCTCATATTTGCTCTAGTATTTCTGCGGATCAACCTGAGACTTCTATAATTCTATCTATCTATCTATTTACTCAGCCTGTGTCCACCCACTGCTAGGTAAAGGCCTCCCCTTTTTCACGCACTCCTTTCCGGTGCTTTGCAAGTCTTATCCATTGCTTTCCGGCATACCTCACAATGTCATCCGACCACCGGGCTGATGGTCTGCCTCGACCACCATAACTTTACCACCAAATCAAGTTGTCACCATATTTGTTGCCTATAATTTTATTGCTTAAAAATCAACTTTACCTAGACGAAAATTGAGGAAATTTTTTACTGTCATTACACCTCATTTTGCAGAAAGCTTTTATAGAGGGATGTTAAACGTCCACAAGCTTCCGAGTATTATTATCTTGAGATAACCTTTAATAGTTTTTGTGTTATTCAAGAACAAAAGTTGGAATATTAATTGCGCTTACGCCATTTGTATCTTATTCAATGATTGGTTCTGGCTGTTTGTTCGATAATTACAAAATACGTAAGAATATCACGTTCTAACAGAATGCTCGGTGAGGTGTGGGTACTTAGTTTACCTTGTGATGGATGTACCTCCGACTACCCATTGGGCTTTCGTAAGTGAGCTAATTTATGTAAGAATAGTATGCACTTAACGGGTTTTAGTAGAACTAACCTACATCTAATAGACGATCGTTACGAACCTTTTGTCAAGTCAGGAGTAGACTATACTCAACTGCCTGCGACAATATCGGCGGCAGTATACCTCAGATAAAGCACTACAACAGCTCTAAAAAGCTCTGCAACGCTTTTACTACCCACTTTTCCCTAGAGCCCTAGAAATTTCATGCTTACTTTTAGTAATATAATCATAGGTTACTCATATGAAATAATCCCGTTCAAAACAACAAGCCCTCATCAAAATCTGCAACTAACAAAACCGGTCAATAAGGTAAACATACCAAAAACCACTTACCGCTGCTTACAAAATCAACACCACGCTTCGAGTTTCCAAAAACAGGGTTGGGAGAATAATAATGAACTCGGTACTCTATTTTAATTAATAACACAAGTGTGCTAAACGAACAAACGTGAATTAGAGCGTGGTTGGAACTCTACCACCATTATTCTGCGACTCTGGCACCGAACTCCATAACAAGATTAAGGCAGCAATTTGTTGAAAAGGAAACGCGACAAAATAATTAGAAAACGACGATAGAATCTAAAAATACTGTCTTAATTAAAAGAAAAACATCCTTACCACCGGCATAATTTTAGATACTCACCTAACATTTTCATTTTCTTTTAGCTGAAATCAACCAAAATAGGAATGCAACATTCATCTCAGCCACTTTTCAAAGTAGTAGTAGAAGGTATCGTAGGATAAAATTAAAACTGTGATATTTAATAAGTACACAACATACCCCCTCCGGTTGATTGAAGGGTTTAATAAATCGTCGTTGTAATTTTTGTAAGGACCGTTGGTAGTCTAGTTGGAAAAACGTTTAACTCTTACTGTGTAAACCAATAAATTTTGAAATTGTTTTCGAATTTTTATCACGTGCTCAGCGATGAAGGAAAACCTCGTGAGAATCGGAAACCAACATTCCCGAGAAATGCGTTTTAAAGGTATGTAATCTAACCTGTGCTGTGAGGTTTGGAAGAAATCTTTAGGTTAGGTAAGCGGAGCCCGTGAAAACGGCATAATGCTAGGGAGATGAAATATTATACAGGCTGTTAGTGACATCGTAACGAATACTGAGGGGGATGATTCAGACCATGATTCTGAGTTAATATCAAATGAAATTTTCCGTCGCCAAATATTTTTTTTTGTGTTTTGTGTTTTTTATTATTTTCTATTCTACGTATACTTTTGCGATGGAAAATTTCACTTGATATTAACTCAAAATAATGAACTGAACCTCTCTTAGTATTAGTTACAATGTCACTTACACCCCGTACAGGTAATTACAGGTAGCCATACAAGTAGATATGGGTGTTAGTGACACCGTAACGAATACTGATGGGGATGATTCAGACCATGAGTCCGAGTTGATAACAAGTGGAATTTCCTCTCGGAAAATTCAAGAAAATTTTTGTGGTTTTTTTTAATGATTTTTAGCTCCATACTTTTGCGACGGAAAAGTCCGCTTGAACTCAGAATCATGGTCTGAATCATTCTCTTTATTATCTGTTATGGTGTTACAATATCTTGTATATGAAATCGCTATTCCTTGTGTAGTTTGCACCCGCTCCGCTTGACTTCGTCAGTTGCAGGTCTTAGGCTGGTATTAAGGCCGGGCTAGCTTCCAACGTCTTGTATTTGGAGACCAGCGATGGCACACATTAAATTTATATGCCTTGTTTATTGTAGGTCATGAGAAAACCGCTTCAAGAACTTAAATTCAGTTTGGTTAATTTATCTTCCGAAAAACCGATTCGGGAGGAGAGAAATCCAGGGGAAATTGTGATAAAAAGATAATTATTCACAAACATAAGTACTTACGTATACACAACTTGCATATAAATAAAAACGGATGTGTTTATCTATATGCATTAACGTATCCCCGAAGGCGTAAGCAGAGATGTATACTCGTAGTATATACTCATCAACCGAAGAAAAGAAAGTAGGATGGCGACATGCAAGCTATTTAGCCTGCCTGTACTAACCAAAACAAGCAAGAGTACGTAAAAATCTTGAAACTTAAGTCTATTATTGATGATGTTTAATCAATATTTGTTGACATTATATATTTTTTTGCCTCTTTAACGATCTGTGCTCGTTATTTCACAATACTGCGCTCACCTCTATAGATTAGTCTTCCAAGATAGTAATATCACGCTTCTGTATTTACGAAGTGTATCTGTATAGTGTTAATGTCTTGGCAACGTCTCGTCGTGAATCTAACCATGAAATCTAAACAATAAACAATCTGTTTCCTACAGCTATGAAACTTATACAATTTTGAAAGTTTCATCTGTCTGACAACTTGAGTGTGATTTGTGCAACCATGGAAGATTTGTAATTAAGAACTTTCCTAATGATATAAGATCAAGGCTAGATATATTATATTTGTTAACATTATAAGTAATAAGTGATATAATAGTGATATTAACAGCTGACTGATACAAGTTTAAAGTTCTGATATGGATTCTTAACTTTCTTTTCTTTTAAATCAGTGAGGCATAGGTACAGTTGTGGTCTGTGAATTTCCCTGTATTACATAAATATGCTTCTGGAGAAACTGGAACTTTTAATTCATTAATTTATAGCTTAGGTAAGGTAATAAGAGCGGGATGAGAAGATATTAATCTCCTGCACACAAAATGACGAACAATGATTGATAAGATTAATCAAATACGTATTCTAGTAACAAAATCTCAGTCAAAAAATATTACAAATCAAAAATAGATTACTAATTAGCCCTAAAATACACGATAGTTAGCAATATATATGTATTTCTCCATCAAAAAGAACAATAACAAAAAATAGGCCGAGGAATAAATTGAACAGTCGAACAATAAAACAGAAACAGAAACTATAGTGTAGCTTTTAACAAAGTTCGGTACTCAGAATTCACAGTAGCGACAGGTGTTTTTTACGAGCTCTTGTGATTTAAAGCGTCGTGATTCGCCATTAATCTCTTTTAGACTCGAATAGAAGTGGCAAAGCAAACTCGTTGTACCTGTTATTGTGAAATAGTGGATAAAGAATGAAATGTGAAAACTGTTAACAATCACAGAGGTTTAGATGAAACAAAAAAATGGAATGATTTGTTGGTTAGCTACATGAAAAGCGATTTACCTACATAGGTAAAATTACTTATGATGTGTAAATAGTTTAACAAAAGCCATGCAGGGTAAGTAGGAACAAATAAAATTTCTGATATTCTTCACACAAGTTGTGGGACACAAAACAAGAAAAAGGACATTGTGTCAAGGATATGAACTTCATAGCACCATAGTATAATAAGACACCAGAATAGACTACACATATTACAATGCAATGTCATTCTAAAGTAACTGGTTGAAATTCTCTACACTCGTTCTCAAGTTCTTTGAAAATTCTTTAATTTTAACTTCGTTTCTTGCTTGTCGTGTCGGTGTGAGTTATTCATGTCTTTAAACACGTTTAACGCACTTACGATGTATGACTGACATTATGGAATCAGCACATTTGTTGGAAGGCGCAGAACGTGTATTACCTTACATGGGTCTCCAAAAGCAGCATCAGAGTTTATTAGCCTTTAATGAGCATTTGTGTTTTGTGTAAAGTTTTACTTCACGCAGGTTCAAGCCAAAGGATAGTTGCTACTTAATAGTTTATTTTTATTTTCATTGTAGTATTTCCAGTCTGTTTCTTTGTTAGTTAAATGTACGAAAAGTATACTAACAGGAATTCACTTCAGAATGCAATTAGGAAACATTTTCGCCAAAACCATTTCCTAAAAATGTTTGTTAACATGGCACCGGCTTGCATCTGGACTGGAAAAAGCTAACAGCATTCTAGAGGTTGTTAGACACGAAATATTTCGCAAGAATATCTACGTCGCCACTCCAGACGTGCATCTAACGAGTCCGCATTCGAAAATGTGGAGGGAATAAAAAAATGCTGTTAACGCGAGTGGCGTGTCGGACTGCAACAAATAAGAGGAATTTTAATAAAACCAAGCGATGTGAATCGAAACAATCACATGTCGAATTTCGTTGAGAGGCGACAAAACGACAAATTTTGGGAACAATAGGTCTGCTCTATAATTGTGACTGTGTTTGTTTTACTTTTGTTGGCAATATTGCAATGTTGTGCTGCGAAAATACGCAAGCACAATTGTTCAAATGGTAATATTTGTTTTAATGATCAATTGTCGAAACACGCTATACGTTTGCTTATTAATTTATTTGTTTAGATCCTTAAATATAAATATTGTTTCGAACTATATTGCCTTCCGACTGTCAGTAGTCAGTGTATATTCAAAATATACCAATAATAAGCATCGGTTGAATATTTTGTGTTTGATTATTGCATAAGAAGATACACAGAAATACTCTGTAAAATTATGACGTACAAGCATTTCAAGTAAACGAAAAGAAGCTTTCATTCAAATGCACTTGCTGTTTATTGGCACTTATAAGCAAGTCGTCAGCCATTAACATAGGTGCTGTTTTAGCAGGACGGCGTAAACTGGAATTGACAATCAATACAAGAAAAGCTGTTCATGTTCATGGCCTATAAAACAGCATACCAACTGCTTGTAAATCACATACAAAAAGCTACAAAGTTGGCTAAAGGGCGACACACACAAGCAACAAAAAGAAGCGTCGCGAAACCTGCGGCACCGTACATAATTGTCTCGCGTCGTATTCGTCGTGTTGTGGCGTTGGCCGTAGTGTCGGAATGATTGTTGTGCCCGGATGGCCGCTGACCAACAACTGACCATCCATTGTGATTGTGAACAAATTTTTCTTTTCTTTTGTTTCAAATATTACTTTGAAGCTTCTGGAAGCTACCTCGTACATAAGCTTTATAATAAGATGATGTTGATTGTATTGACGGAAGCTGTTTTTCGAATACTTACTTATGTAATTAGAAACGTCTTGAATAAATATTTTGTTATGATTAACACGAGTTTAACAACTTTTTCATTTACCCAGTATATTCCTTGTTTTGTGTGTATTATTGCCCAGTGAAAACCATCCTGGTGGATGCTGAACTACAATTTAAAATTTCGAATCAGCAAGCGACAAGTGCCAGGCGGGGGCATTAATAACTCGACTGTCTTCGCATCGTTGGCAGTGAGGGATGCGGTGCAACTGTACGCGGACCCTAAACACAACGCGGCCCAACCATTGACGTCGCCGACGCACAATGGAACATCGATTACTTCGGCAGCCTGTGAAAGTAATTGGCGTGTAAATACACTCGAGACCGGTTCGAAAATATTCATATGCAGGAAATGTGTGAGCGCGACTCTAATGGGCTGTTGACGGCTACTTGTTTAATAAAACACGATATTGCCTTGAAGAAGAAATAAAGTAAGCTGCACCTCATAAACAAGTTAATGACTGCTAAACAAGATATTTCAAGTGGGGTATTCAACGACGTTTATGTAAGGTCACAGCGTGTAGGTAGATATGACATTAAAATGCACATAAAACTTACACCTATGTAGATTGATATAGATAGATAAGATGAACTCGCACTGGCACGTGAGCGTGAGAACGAATTTCCTGATTACACGCACATAACATCGCGTACGAAAATAATGAACAGCGAAAGCTATTAATACACTTTCTCGTCTCTCTGAACACCGCATTCACAATGCAATAACCTAAATAGTCTTCTAATAAGCTGAGCAGTTACTATCGGCAACCGTTGAAACTAACTGTATTCGCTGATTGATGAATCTTTTGACATTCGAAACAATGAGCACAAAACATCAATACATCGACGATGACCCCAAACCTCGTGAGATAACGAGTAAATCACAACATTTTGATGATAGCTTATTGAAAAAATGACAAATTGCGTTGGCTTTCTGACCCTGTTTTTAGACGGAAGGTGTTAGTAAAGTCCAATTTTGAGATTGAAGTAGCTAATTATTGACTTTCAATAAATGAAAATGGCAGTAGACAGTAGTAAACTAGTAAATACCTCAAATGCCTACATCTATTATTCCTAAATGAGAATTATTTATAATAACACAACATTCCGAGATGTAAGAAAAAAAATACATTCTAATCAGCAGATAAGATAATTGATGTAAGTGATGCGGATAGCCTGACCTGAGTTTACTAAGTTTTTCTAGAATGCGATTGCTGTCAAAAATAGGTAATTACGTAGTTAGGTACGAAACTTTTTTAGTATCCTGAAAATAATTTAGCGTTCGTAAGTTAGATTGACGACAACGAAAATTTTGAGTTAATAATTCAATCAAATGCATTCTTGAAATAAACCGAGATTCAAGCAATCAATTAACACCTGCTTGTTTAATGATTTAAATGGGTTAGCCTTATATGGCACTCAAAAATTGTAATATAAGTATTTTAGAATTGTTTGATTTGTGTCTCTCATTTTGGAAATTCTACAGTTATAATTGCTTTAGAACTCAATAAACATTTATATCTAACGCGCGAAGCGTTGGAAACATAAACAAAACTAATTTTGATTTTAAATTCAAGCATTTTAATACAACAAAAAAGCTGAATTTAACATGAGAGCATGCTCTGCGGAACTTTACAAAAACATGGTCCAACAAGATATTTTCGTATTTGAACACGATCTGGTATGTAAAAATTTTAGTGGCAAAAACACCAAACGTTTCTCTTGGTTTATTATTTTACATAAGGTCAAAGCTTGTGGTAGCGTTGTGGTAAAGCTAGAACAAATAGAAGTAATATTTTTTGTCTGCAGATGCTACAAATCGGAGGGTGTTGAGTTGCCACTGCATTTTTTTTGTATAAATAGGTGTGCTTCAATTCCCGGCAGCCATTGTTTTCCACATGGCAAATATTCACGACCAAATAATAAGTCACTGCTCCCAATAAAATTTTGATGGAATGTGAGATGGAATATATGAGAGAACATAAAATAGAACCAGAGAATTCCATCGCGTACGGCTTATTGACACATGTTATTTTCCCTGATGCGGTCGTAAAATCTAGCAATCTTATCTTGTTGAATGACATTTTGGATAAAATATGCTTGAACATAGCTCTTTTAGTCCCGTCCGTGTACTTTCAGAAAACATTCACATTGAAACAAAACCGTTTCATGTTAAATATTTACTCATACGTCGTCATAATAGTAGGAAACGTTACATATATATATTTGTATATACATATAAGCAATATGTTTTCCCAAAATCGGTATGATAAGAGACCCGCACGACATTGATCGATCTCGGCGAGGCGTTATCTTGGTAATTTTTCCACATTTTTATGGGCCGAGTTAGAAGGATCGGTGGGTCTCTCAGGCGGAAACTAACTATTCAAGAAATGATATCTACCCAAATCTCGAGGTTTTATGTCAGCAATATATTACTGTCTCCGCTGACACAGGCCCGCATTCCCGATGATATGGTGAGATTTCTTAAATATTGCCTTAATTACATGCGATATCGATCGGTATTCGTTTTACCATTCTTTTATCTTGTAGGCCTTGTTTGTTAAGAATCAGTGAAATATTCTACGTATTAATGTTTTTTATTATTCTTTATCAAATATTCTTTATCTACCACTGTGATAGATGACAACATTCAACATACGAGAATCGGAATCTCGAATACAATTGGAAGTTTAAAAATCAAAATATCACAAATAACGAAATTAGAAACAATACTCAAAAGTAAGAACCTGAAGATGAAACAACAATTAGTTTCGTCAAATATTTATTATGAGCAACCAGAAGGCGTTCGCGAAATAAGCAAGACAAACCGCATCTCAAATAAAACGAGCCTTAACAAATTACGAGCTCCTTTCGAGACTTCATAACTCTACTTAATTGAAGTACAAACATTTGCAAATTGGCGACTACAAACGCATAAATCAATGGAATACAAACAGGAATGTCGAATCGTTACTCTTCGTTTACGGTATGTGGGACGCTTACAAATGCGATGTAAGGGAAACCTTCTATTTGTTCGGTGGATTTTAAATGTAGTCTAAATTGAGAGGATTAATCGTTTAATTTTTCAGTGCTAAAGTTAAATCGGCCAGCAAACAGTTATTTATCGACACCGGAGAGGGTAGCCGGGTGCTCGTTAGTGGTGCAATTTTTTATGCGTGAATTCATTCCAACGCACGTGCCTTTTGCAGTCTTTTGCAGAGGATAATGAATAACAGTGTCATAATATTGGCCGTACACATTACGCTGTCGATAAACTCTCATTAGTTATGTGTGAAGTCACTATATCCGAAATACTAAATGGAATTTTAAGATTTCGTAGAAAATAAGCACTAATGTTAAAATTTCCAAAAACATGTTCGTGAAACTTCATATACGGTTTGCAGTTTTCGTCAAGGCGAAGTAATGCTTACAAAATGATCTACGCCTTTGTGGAACACACAGCGCTGAAAGTCTAGGGTCTCAATAGGCAGGCATTTACGAAACCCGACGTCCTATAATTTTCTCGTTCCATCCAAAAGCTTATAGCATTTTACCTGTTTATCCGCCAAACAAAACACTAGCAAGCACCGTGTGTTCGCCTATGGCTAAATGGTATCTCGTTTACGGCAACACGATTGCGAATCTTAAATCCTTTCAAGCTCAGTCAGACGCCTTTGATATCGAGCGTTAGGAGTATTAAACACACAGTTCGCTACGTGTTGAAAGAAACGCGGCAGAGCCTCGAGGCATTTCAAACTAGTGAGCCTTCTGCGTTCACTACACCACTCATTACCATTTTATCCGTTCTCCGTTGAAACACTGTTATTATAACTCTGTAAGGGCGAGCAATAATCGCGTCTAGTTGAGATGTGATTATAGACTTACTTTTGTTTTGTTTGGTTTCGACTGTTAATCTAAATGTTACCCGAAAATACTGACTGTTATTATCACGAATGGTATTTAGGATCAGATGAATCATGTAACAATGAGTCAAATGATTTGAAAATCGGTTTAGTACAATTGTGAAATTCTTCTGAAATTATTCTTATATGATCACACATAATTCTTATGCAATGCTATAAATCAGTTAGCAAGGGTAGGTACTTAAAATTGTCCTCTTAATGGCAAAATTCACTTAGCATTTATTTTAAAGACTAGCCTCCAGTATTTATAAGACGAACTATATATTTTGGGGAACTGCCACGGAAGTCGTTTTCGCATAGTAAAAGCAGGCTAGTAGTTCATTAAAAAGATATATGTGGTCATTATGAGGACATTCCTACAGAGCATTACGCTAATGCCAACCTTTTGGCAACTTATCGGACCATTTTGTCCCTAGCATCAATGAGAAATGGTTTTAAACTGAAGATCCTTTTCACAGATTTACTTAAAATTTTTCAAGTAAGTATTCTTAGGTTGAATGTATTTGGATAGTGTTCTTATGGGTAAATAAAATAATTTATAACCGAAATATATTAGCAAATGTTCGTTTTGTTTACTTAACTAAGTATATAATATAAAACAATAACCATGTGTGTCTTTCAATCCTACAGCAGCTTATAATGCATTTTTCTAAAGGTAGAGCATAAGATAAAGTGTGTCGCAGATTATAAAACTCTTTGTTTATAATAAAACGTTATTTTGATTTACTTTATCAGACTCGTATACTTGTTATGTTATGTTTTTTTTATTTTATGACAGGATGCAACAACTGTGATCGCCTAAGACCAATACTTATTTCCTTCTTTCATGTCTCTCAGTTTTGGCTCCTGTCTAAGGTGTTGGAAATTGACCGTGTATTGACCGTGTATGCATCACCCTTATAAGACCATAGATTAATAACATTACTTTTTATGTAGACATATTGTCTTTGCTCTCAACTGTCATTCCTTCTTCTTTGTTCAATGTCCGTACCAACTAGTCGACTCTTACGCCTATTTTATTTACGTAATTATATCGTGATATATCGTACAAGCAATATTGTAATCTCAAGTGCCAAAAACGTTTATTATACGCAGATCAGCTTCATCAGCATATTTGTGTTTTTATTTCATCAAACCAATCGCCGGTCCACGATTTACCTCGCCACAGGTTATGGGCCCAGCATACCTAGATTGGTTTATGCCCTAACCTTTGTGTGCAGGTTTCAGCGGTGGCTGTTCATCGGAGTGCATTTTGTCGGTGAGCTTGTCGGCGCGCCTTCCCTGCTGGTCGCCGTGCTCCCGTCGTCCTGTTTTTACATGCCTCGTGTGAACTGAGCACGCTTATGTCAAAATGTCAAACAATGAAGATAATGGTAACACGTTGTCGAATGTTCCAGTCGCCTTTGCAGGACAAAATATTGAGAAACTGCGCGGCGTGGAAAATTACCATGTGTGGAAATATCAGATGAAGCTTTTGCTAACTTTGGAGGGCCTATGGAAAACTGTAGAAGGAACGGATACCGACACCACGCGCGACGGTCGTGCTTTGGCCCGCATCGGATTGAGTGTTATGTCCTCATGTCATCAACACGTTCGTGATGCTAATACAGCTAAGGAGGCATGGACTAACCTCGAGAAAATATTTCAGGACAAAGGTCTGTATAGGCGTGTTTTGCTATTGCGTCAGCTACACAGAATTGAATACTGTCAGTTCGGTTCAATGTCTCGCTATATAGAATCTGTAATGAAATTGGTTTGCCAGTTAGCTGACATTGGTAAAGTCATCGAGGACAAAGAAATTGCCGAACTTCTTCTAAGTGGTTTGCCTGAAGAATTTGATGCTTTGGTTTCTAACTTGGAAACTGCCTGCATGACCAATAGTGATTTAAGCAGTGAGATTGTTCGCTCACGGTTACTGCAAGAGGAATCTAGAAAAAGAAAATCTGACAACACGGAGAATGCTGCTTTTTATACAAACAAGAAGAATTATTCATCCAGTACGAGCGGAGTCGTGAAGAAGATTGTGTGTCACTACTGCGGGAAGCAAGGTCACATCAAGAGCAAGTGCTACAAGATGCGACGTGATAAGAAGAGTGATCACAAGCCCGTCAATCACTCACTCCTCGCTACGGGAATGGAGACAACCGCTTTCTTCGTGAAGAGTTGTGACTGGTATATTGATTCCGGTTGTTCCAATCATCTGTGTAACAATAAGGAACTGATGAGCAACTATAAGGAGATCAAAGGGAACAAGATCTTACTAGCAAATAACGAGTCTCTAGCTGCAGAGGGTGTTGGTGAAATCCAATTGGATGATTCATTTGGATCCAAGATTGAAAAGGTATTATTTGTTCCTAACTTGACTACTAATTTACTGTCTGTAAGTAGGCTAACCGAGAAGGGTTTGACTGTGGTGTTCAATAAGAATAGATGTAATATTTATAAAGATTGTAAAGTTCTTGGCAACCCGATTGCCTCCGCATCTAGTTTTAATGGTCTTTATAAATGGGATAGGTATAGTCTAGCTGGTACTTCGCAAAAAGTGCACTCAATGTTCTTGTGTGATAGACAAGAAGCAGGTAGTGCTAAGGTCGCTGCCTCTGTGCCGATGTTGCCAATGGAGGTCTGGCACAGGCGCTTGGGGCATTTAGGGGTAAAGGGAATGTGTGCTTTAAAGGACGATCTAGCAACTGGATTGTGTTTTCAGGTTTGTAAAGATGTCAAGTGCGAAACCTGTCTGCTTGGGAAGCAAGCTGCCTTGCCGTTCCCCGCCGACGAGGTTGCACGTGCTACTTGTCCCTTAGAAATAATCCACAGTGATGTCGCTGGCCCTATGCAAGAGGCAAGCTTTGGAGGTGCGAAGTACATGGTGACGTTCACAGATGACTTCACAAGGAAGACGTACGCATATATGATGAAGAATAAATCGGAGGTAATGCATCATTTTATTACATTTAAAAATGAAGTAGAAAAACAATTGGGGTTGCATATCAAAATTTTACGTTCCGACAATGGGTCTGAGTACTGTAATAGTAGGTTTGCTGAATTTTTAAGAAAAGAGGGGATCATTCATCAAACTACTGTGCCTTATTGCCCGCAGCAGAATGGTGTGTCTGAGCGATTAAATAGGACGCTTTTGGACAAAGCGAGATGCTTATTAATTGATGCTGGTCTCTGCCCGCGCTTTTGGGGGGAAGCGGTTATGACTGCTGTCTATTTAAAGAATAGAAGTCCCACAGCTGCTTTGGCGGGACATACACCTGAGGGGTTGTGGACTGGATCACGGCCGGATCTTAGTCACCTTCACATTTTTGGATGCATCGCATATTCGCTTATACCTAAAGAAAAACGTCGTAAATTGGATGCTAGGAGCAAGGCTTACATTTTTGTTGGTTATAGTACTACTAGTAAAGGTTATAGATTGCTGGACCCCTTGAACCCTCATAAAGTAATTGTGTCTAGGAATGTGGTTTTTATAGAGAATAAATATTACAAGGACATGGCAAATATTAATTTTAATGAATTATATAATGATAATAATTTATATTATGAATGTGACATTTCTAATAATTATACAAATGACAATAATTTATCTAACGGTGTTTGTGATGTCCCTAATATTGATAATGAAGACGTGAATAATGGTCAGACTTATGAAAATGAAATATTAAAATGTAATCCCATGCATTTTTCAGATGGAAGCGACGAAGAGTTCTGTACTGGCAGTGAAGATGATGAAGAGCAGGACAATGCAGCGCTTGGCTTGAATGATTCGTTGCGTGCCCCCGCGCCGCAGCCGTCATCTGCAGGGGAAGCTGTGCCCGCGCCTAGCACATCCGTTGCTCCATCTACGAGACCTGTACGTTCTACTAGGTCTAAACCGCCGTTAAGGTATACTGACTTTGATACAGACTTTTCTATGGTCGCACGTGAGGTTCCTGAGGAAAGTTCAGTTACCCCTCAGTCATACGAAGAGGCCATGAACAGTGCACAGTGTGCTGAATGGTCTGCTGCCATGAAGAGTGAGTATGACTCTCTAATAGCTAATAAAGTGTGGGTATTAGTTGATAGGCCTCATGACAAAAATATAGTCAAATGTAAATGGGTTTATAGGACAAAAACGGATGCGTCAGGTAACTTTATGAAATTCAAAGCGCGTCTCGTTGCCAAGGGTTTTACTCAAATTCACGGTGTGGACTTTGAGGAGACATTTTCACCTGTAGTAAGACATAGTACCATGCGAATTTTATTTTCTTTAGCATGTGAATTAAATTTAAATATTGAACATCTTGATGTAGCTACTGCTTTTCTCAATGGTGAGCTGAAAGAAACCATTTATATGGATCAGCCACCTGGCTTTCATAATGGTGACAAAGATAAGGTTTGTCTGTTGCAAAAAGGTATTTATGGCCTTAAGCAAGCTAGTAGAATTTGGTATGAAAAGGTAAATAAACTATTGTGTGAGAATGGCTTCCATCAAAGTAAATTAGAACCATGTATTTATATAAGAAAGACTAGTGATAAGAAAATGATTGTGATTGCTTTATATGTCGATGACTTTTATATATTTTACAATGACAATTTGCTGAAAGATGAGTTAATTAATTTGCTTATAAAAACATTTGACTGTAAGAATTTGGGAAATTTAAAAAGTTGTTTGGGAATTAATGTAACTAGAGAGAAAGACATTTTAAGACTTGATCAAAAGGATTATATTAAGAGACTGCTCAAGCGGTTTGGTATGATAAATTGTAAGCCTGTATCGACACCCATGGCTGTAAATTATAAGTTTGACGATTCTGATGAAGAGTTATGTGACGAAAGGTATAACTATCGCGAGCTTATGGGTTGTCTCATGTACCTTTCGGTCTGCACTAGGCCAGATATTGCTTATGCGTGCAGCCAACTTAGTCAGTATAACACCAGGTTCAATCGGAGTCACTGGATCGCGGCAAAGCGCATACTTAGGTATTTATCAGGAACAATTAACTATTCTTTATTATTTGTAAACAGTAATGGTGAATTGTGTTTAACTGCATACACTGATGCTGATTGGGCCAACGATCCTATTGACAGGCGTTCTTATACTGGTTTTATTGTTAAGCTAGGCAATAGCACAATCAATTGGGAGTCTAGGAAGCAACGTTGTGTAGCGCTCTCTAGCACAGAGGCTGAATATTTGGCAATTAATGATGTCTGTAAAGATTTATGTTTCATTAAGAACTTTTTATTTGAAATTTTGAATAGAAACTTAGACATAAAAGTATACAACGATAATCAGAGTGCACACAAGTTGCTACAGGCTAAAGAGTACAGTCATAGACGTACTAAGCACATAGATGTAAGGTATCATTATATTAAGGACTTAGTACAGAATAATGTAATCACAGTTAAATACTTACCAACTGAGCATATGATTGCAGATGTACTCACCAAACCGTTAGGCTCTAGCAAGCATTCATTGTTTATCCATAGTATGAATCTAGCATAGGTGATGGATATGTTATGTACCAAATAGAGTTGAGTCTCTACGTTGAAGCTCTCTGATGTAATTGATGCTATATTAGGGAACTTCCTGTGTTGTAGAGTTTCCTCTAAAGAATGTAATACCCAATGTTATGTTGGCTTGTTAGGTATAAGAATTTTATGTAGTCTCTATCTTTGACACATGGCCTTATAAGCGTGAGGGGAAGTGTTGGAAATTGACCGTGTATTGACCGTGTATGCATCACCCTTATAAGACCATAGATTAATAACATTACTTTTTATGTAGACATATTGTCTTTGCTCTCAACTGTCATTCCTTCTTCTTTGTTCAATGTCCGTACCAACTAGTCGACTCTTACGCCTATTTTATTTACGTAATTATATCGTGATATATCGTACAAGCAATATTGTAATCTCAAGTGCCAAAAACGTTTATTATACGCAGATCAGCTTCATCAGCATATTTGTGTTTTTATTTCATCAAACCAATCGCCGGTCCACGATTTACCTCGCCACATAAGGTCAAGGTTCATTTACAAGAAATAACCAAATATTTCGTTTGGCATCACGCCAACACGTTCGATTTGGGCATAGAGCCAGGTAATGGAAGGTACATTTTCTCGTCAGCATTTGTTTTTAGGTATTATAAGGCACCTAATATGTAGCATTGAATTTTACTTAGGACTTTCATTTTAAAGCTTATAATATAAGGAATCTAAAGGGGTTTTACCCTTGCTGGTTGGTTGTTATTTTATTTATATTTATTTTCGAATGTGTGGGTGGGGTTTCCCTTTTGTACAGATTTGATAAAGGTGTTTCGGAGAAAACTGAGTGGAAAGTCAAAATTTTTTAATAAAAGCTTTAAACATTAATCTGTGTATTCTCGTAGTCATTTTATAGTTTATTAGTTTCTAAAAAATATAGTACAATGTAATCTTTTCGTTATATAAAAAAAAAAAACGTTTCATTGCATCATTCTAGAGTCACTAATAGTAGTTTATAAATTAAATATAAACTGCATGCAATGTTCGTTCGATCCTCAAGTATTATATTTTTCACTATCTGTATCATTTTGCATAATATGAAGAGAATGGAGATATTTTTTTCACAAAATATTTAAATATAGCTATAAAAATATTTTGTGCTGCACGGTCCCGGTCTCATATGCAGTGGCGACCGGAACAGAATGGCGGGCCACTTGAGAATCTGTACTGCTTTACTCTGCTATATTTAAACAGAATTTTTCTGCGATCTTTTCAAAAAGAAAATACTACTTAAGAGTTTTTTGGTTAAAACTGTTTATTTAGAAGATGGATAGAAAATTTATAAATTGTTTTGGATTTCAAAATAGGTACAATACTAAAATTTTAAAACTATAATAATTTGGCCGTCATCAATAAGATTATATCATCCCACTGCTGGGTAAAAGTGTCCTCCATTTTTCAACCATTCATTTCGGTCCTGCGCTAACCTTAGTCACTAGCAAGACTTTCTAATCTTCAGTTAACTTTATTTGCATTTTGCTTTTTACTTATAATTAAAAAATAAGAAATGTGGTCTACGATCTAGTTGTGAAAAACGAACAAAATACCTGCACATTAACACAGATGCATCGAAAATTCCAGATCAGCGATTCGGAGTTTTACGTGCCCACTAGGATATATCCGCCATATGAAATCTTCAAAGGGGAAACTCCACGACTGTGAAATTCAATTAGATTAGGTACCTACCTAGACTCCACGGTATGCACCGGACGTTTCTTTAGTACTAGTCTACTAAACCCGGTGCATAGCGCTACCTTTCCTTTTATCTCGAATGAAAAACACAATTCATTTTTGATGGAAGGAAGATCCTCGAGAACGGATATTTTTTCCTTTACAATATAAATTATTTGTCTGTTCACTATAAATTACTTTGAAAAAACTCCACTTCACTAGGTATAATTTTTCTTATTGTACAACAAAACAAGTTATCTTCAGTAATTGTGCATCGCTAACTATTTCTTGTCTTACGAATACGATGATGGTTACTTTTACAATACAACAATTCAATACAAAAACGCGTTATTGCGCATATAAACACAACACTAAAAACAACTGCTACTTATGTAATACTTACTTTTAATAGAAATATAATTATAATTATGTTATTATAATAAATTTAAATACTCAATAGTCCATTTATATCTTTAATAGCTTTGAGTTAAATAGGATCATAAACAGATGCAACCTCATCATAATTACACAAATCTGAATCACAAAAAGTCATATAGTAGTTGTACAAAGGATTGTTGACACAGCCTCGCCACACATAACCTTGGGCTTTGATCGCTCTGACTGCACAAACTTCATTATCAGCGCAAATCTGAGTTGGTATATTGGCGCTGGAAAAACACAAAGGAAAAATTATCTTCTGATATTAATATAGAGATATAACTATCTAAGTCTTTAATACAATACGTCAAAATGTCTTTACATTTGTATTGTGTAGACTAGTGAAGACTAACCGAAAACTTATTGATAATATAAGGTACCAACGGTGAATTGAATACTAGTATACTTATTATTAAATACATTATAATATATTACATACATGCGGCCTTCCAAGCAATTAGAATTATCAATCGGATCCCCTCCAGCTGTGCTATTAGTTTCACATTTCAAACAAGTCATGCCTTTGAATACGGACTTCTTCAATCGTCTTGAGTATGTGAGATCGAATACATTTTCTATCCAATCACGTTTATTGGAAAATATAATGGGCATATCAGTAATGGATTCATAGTTACAAAGGTTACAGGCACAAACGTATGTGGTCATGTTATGTTGCATGCTGAAGCATCCACGGTCTACTATACCAAAAGGCGTGTGCAAGGAGTAACAAAGAGAATCGTCATATTCACATACCATTGAGGGAATCCTAAAAAAATACATAAAAACGTGAGAATTGAACTCTTCTAATGAAGGAATTTTGGATATACGCTAACATGCTTACAATGAATTTTTGGGACTGCTGCATCCATCTATAGCTACATTATCGCACATAATACACGAGCGCTTCAAATCTTTCAAGTCAGCCCCGAATTCAGTAGTAAACATTACATTTTCAGAAATGTTATAATTTCTGACCTGATCTAATGTTTCTTCCTTGGTATCTAGTGTGGCCAAAAGCAACAAATGCAATGATGTACGCATTGGAGGAAGGTATGTTGTTGTTGTTTCATTACCAATTTCACTAACTTGTTCTTCAACTTCGGTTTTCTTTGTTTTATAAGACTTTCTACTCAATAAATAAGATACTGGTTTGAGAGTTACATTTGCTGTCTTCGCAACATCAATTGGCTCCATAAACACATCAGTTGTTACACCAATAGTGGTGTTTATTAAAATCGGTGGAATGGTTACTAAGATATTAGAAGCATTTATAATAGAAATTATTTCGTCTATATCTGTTATTGTTGACGTTATAGTTACATTAGATGAAACTCCGGTTTGTTGTTCAGGCCTAAAACTGAAGCTAACAGTGGGACGAAATAATAAAGTTGACGTGTGCAAATCAGTATCCTCTTCTGAGCTTAGACTATTTTCTTGGACTGTATTATCGATATCTAGAACGGGTTCATCATAATTATCTTTAAAAATCTTTTTAACGTTTTTTATTAGAAAAGATACAAGATGAGAATCCATACGCGGGTCATCCAGGCGATTTGGTGGCGATGTATCATCAAATACTTCCTCAACTCGTCTTCTAAAATAAGGCAGAGGTTGTTTGCTATACCCTGACAAATCAAAGTCTTCATGGCATTTTATATATTCAAAAATAAAAATATAGAAAATCAAAAAATACACAAATTGCATCGTAATATTTAAAAATAGCTACTTTAAAAATATCAACATAAAAGATCACAATGTCAAAGATTCAAATGAAAATTACATTTGATATATAAACATGTCATTATCAAAAAGTTTTGTGCTATGAGTACTCAAATCAACTTATTTTATAAAAAAAACCGCAGCTCAAACTGGTGTGAATAAAATGTTAACATGAGTGATATAGTTACAATTCGATAGATTTTGCAGTTTATCCAATTGCTCAAATTATTAGCAATCACAAATTTCGTCCCGATCAAATTTAACTTTTTCATTGAAGGTTTCATTTTGCTTGTTAAGAAGCGTTCTATGATTGATTGTCCATAACGTCTCCGTACCTTCGGAGTTTCATATGTTTCTGTGTTACATATTGAACTGTTGCAAAAAAAGAAAATTGAATTATACACTGGAACATGTATGCATCCTCTGGAGACGTAGTGAGCTTCGTCATTTATATTTGTATAACAAAACTGGCCGCGAGCACACACTGCATATTCCACTCTGAAAATATTACAATATCCTAAAACAAATGGTATAAAAATAATAGACAATTTTGGAAGTGTGGAAATTAATAATACACGATTTAATAAGTTAAATCCTAGGCATTGTTTGGACAAGCTTTGAGAATAAAGTCAGTAAATATGGAAGTTTATAAGCAGATTAAATTAACTAGACAAATAAAAGTAGACCTTCATGTGGATAACAAAACAATATTACGAAAAATATCTTACTCTGACCCCATTCTACACAGGTGGTCAATCGTCAAATTACGTCCTCTTGTTTCACAAACTCTGCATAAGAGATCCACGTGGACAAGAGGCTGTTCTAATCGATAATTATCAAATTCCCATTCTCTCAGGTCTTTATAGCTGTAGTACGTATAGTCATTAGCCGGCTTATCGTTGCATAAAGGACACTTGCAAACAAATGTTCGATTTACTCGGTCAGGTAGTATGCAACCTCTCTTAATGTACAGAGGATGTAATTCCGTGTAACACTGCGCAGCATCGGAGCATTTATGAACTTTTCTTCTGTAAGCAACAAAAGAGTACAACCTTAAACCAAAAATATTAGTCCAACCACCTATATCATCATCATTTTGATACTGAACACTTTTAAATCAATAAAAGTATAATAACTATCCGAGTTTTTAATTTTTAGCTACTAGGCATCGCACACATAAACGACTTTCAGTTAGACTGAAATTACAAAAATCCTTTAATAAGTATAATTACTAAAATTCAGGAGAAATAACGAGAAATCTAAAAGTCCTTACGATGTTCCAGCATAACATCTTTCTTCCTCGGGTTCAGTTCTAGATCCGTAACACGACACACATTCCAGGTAATTCTTTGGCACAGCATACGTTTCATTCAGGTCTCTTGTTTTTCTTATGTGAGGCACATTTCCTTTCTGAGGCTTGATCAGTCTGCGACGCTTGCTGATCTTTGTCTTTTTATTTCTCGCAGTGGTAAACTTTTCGTAATACTTAAAATTTCTCACAAAAAGTTTTTTGAGTTCATTATCATCAAATTTTTCATCATCCACGGTAAATGCCGTTGTAATTACGGTCTCACCCAGAATTTCACCGAAATTGTTTTTTGGCTGAGGCTCTGTTGCAATTTCCTTTTGTTCTATTACACTGTTTTTAGCCCTGATCCCTTGAAATAATGAAACTAATATAAAATAATATAAAAGATTTTGTTTATTTACATTCCACATTTTTTAGGTTACTTCTGAGACGACATTGACGTTTTTATTTCTTCCATTACCATTATGCCTTAGATTTAAGATCTTTTTGGTCATTTAAGAAAATTTTGGTTCAGTCAGTAGTGTATTTATACATAGTGTATTTTTTTGTAGTAGTCATTTTTCTTTATAATAGAGGATAAAAAACTCATCCTTGTAACTCATCCTTCAGACAAGATACACTCCACGTTGCTTCACATTTTATAGCAAATTATCATAAATTTTAGCTAGACAGTATGGAGAACTGTCAAAATTTAGGAACACTCAACAGTAGCGAGACCAGATGGGAGAAATAGGTAGTTTTTATTCTCATTAAGTAACGTTAATAATGTAGTGAGCAGTATTCCATATTTATAAATTCGAGAGAAAATTTTCATTTTCAATATTTGTATTTGACTAGGTTGCAAATAGCCTAACCAGGAAATTGACTTTATTCGGCGTAATCTTTTCAAATCGCGGCATTATTATGAATTAGTATTTTTTTATTTATTAGAAGGTAAATGATAAATTAAAAGATATACGTGCATAATTATATTATTTTACACAAATGATGGCCGATTTAAGGTTTTGGTAGGCGGATATTCGCAAAATTATTCAGATGTACAAATTTATTCAGAAATAAGCGCTGCTAATATATTTAAAGAAAGCAATAAAATTGTTGAACATGGAAACGCTTTTTAAAAAATGAAGTATTCCGAAATTGCAGAGAGAAAATTACATGTTGTAAGTTCGAACGCATAAAACAATAAACAAGCACAATGGACTATTAAGTAAATTACCAAAAATTTCACCTACCTACAGCGTGGGGCTTCAATTTCAACACTTTTTCCGTTAAATAACTAAAAAAATATTACAAGTAATTGAAACTTGATACGCTGAAATAAATAGCAACAGGCAAAAGCGCGTTAAAGGTTACGTGTATTAAGAGGAACATTACCTTACGTAGAGATGCAGTGGCTATGCTGTTACAGCTAAATATGGTTAGCATTATATTTATACATGCAGATACAATTTAGAGACAACTAGCTTACTCAAAACATAAGTTACTAAACGCCCACAATCTAACCGCGCAATCTTTTGGTTAGATAACATAGGTACTCTGTAAATCATTTCTAATCGCCACGTGCAACTAGAATTCAAGCTCTAGATGTCATAACTCTCTAAAATAAGGTCCCACTCCCATTATAACAAATACTAATTACCAAAGCAAATTGCACCTTAGTATATGACTGGTACAAAATAAATTAGTTATAACGTTGACAGCTAAAACTGACTGTGTCTAAGTATAAAATGTAAACGTGGACGATGTATGAGCGAGCTTCGAAGGCGTTCGACCAGAGCTAAAGGAGACTTGATAACACCTCTATACGTCATTGACGCGTCTGAGACACACCCGATAAGTAAAAATGGAGGTGGCTTTTGCGTCGTGCCTTTTTTGCGGGATAGGGTACGATAGAAGTAATCGACAATGGCATGACCTGTATTACATTATTATCTTGGTACTTACTAAGGATAAAAATAGCAGCAAAATAGGCTTAATAGCACGGAAAATGCTGCACCGACAAGAGCGTAGCTCTTAAATTGATGATGATGACTTACTAAGGATATAAAATGATGTAAGTAATACTATTTATTAATAGTGTTTACTGATACGTAGGTGTAACACGCGGTTCTTAAATAATAAGTTTTATTAAAATCTGAAAATATATTTCCATATTGTACGGCAGCAACAGTTCTTCATTAAGTTAAGTAACAGAAGTAATACAAAATTTGCCGCACTCTTCTTTAATCTACGTAATTCATTCTTATTTAAAGTAGGTATTGCTAAAATATTATATGTACTCACTTGTTAAAAAGCAATACTGGCAACATTATGCAAAAGCCTAGTTAAAGTGCTAACCAAATTAGGTGTAATTATTCTCAACTGATAGTGATCATCACGTGATATCACTATCATCATGCAAATAGTGGACATCGCCTAGAGCGGGCTATTTACCATTTAAGTAATAATAGGTCCTCCATAAAGATCTTCTGACGTTCAAGTACTGGCCAGCCTTTGAACACGACGCCCCGGTACTATAATTCTACCCAATAATGATTCATATAAATTTGCAAAACGAGTGAGAGGTGCAAACTATAAGAGTGAGCGATGCGGTGTATAATTTGTGTGAAGACGTCCGCGGGCGGGTGGTTAGTGATGTGAGGGTGATTACAATGTTGCGCCTGGTATACTGTCGATAAAATTCTTGCATCTTGAGTAGGTAGACTGAGTGTAAGCTGGGTTCATTCATAAGTCTTAGAACTAAATGTAAGTGCAGTTAACAGCTGTTCATGAATGTTCTTGCAACAGCTCTACAAAATTTCACAGATGTTATATATAACATAACTATACTCTCATGTTCGTGATCTTTATTCGTTAGGGCAGATTTACAGGCCCTTAAAAATAAGTTAGGTAGGTCCCTTTAAAATTCAGTATGATTTTGAGTTTGGTAAGTGGATTATACTAAAGATATTATAAATATAATTTCACATTTGATTTATATTTTTTCAAATTCAGGAAACAACAATTCGACTCAAATCAGTGTTGCTCAGCAATTTCAAACAAATCGTAAAGCGTTTGATTTTCACACATCGTTACCAATGCAATCGTTGTTTCCCATTACATGTTCTGAGATTTCAAAACAGGAAACTTTATCGATAAACTTTATAGCCCTTTGTCCACATCACTAGTAAAGCGTGTCATTCAGTTTTTATCGACATGATTAAGTTTCGCTCATTGAAGCATCACCTTGCGCGAGGTAATTGCGGGTGGTTAGGCTTAAAAAGGAAAAAACTACTGAAAGATATCGACAGGTTCTCATTGCATTTACCATCAATATCGTTACGAAGACTGGCTGGAAGGAATGCATAACATTAACCGTGGAGAGAGCATGGAACTTATGGCGCAATTCGTCTGGGATCAGTCGGCATACTTTCTGCTTATAGTGGAATATTATGTTATTTCTGTTAATGGAAGCTAAGTGTAAATGTGACACTACGAAAGTAATAAGTATAACATTTTCGGAATTCAAATTGGACGCATTCAAGGCGTCTACAGCAGACCTAAATGTCTACTTATCTAGATTGAAAAAAATACTGTACTGTATCTTGGAGCCATTAGTAATATTTATATTTTATTCCTCGTTTACTCCTAAACCAATTTAAAGACATTGAACTACTTAACACTTCCAAGTTCGCCTGTACGGAGTATTACTTCGAAGGGCATAACAAGGTGTCGGACTGGGCTATTATATTATGATAGCGGAGTTCCAGTTAGGCCTTCGGGTGTCTTTGAAACTTTGACAAATAATCCTTCACCAGTAGCGGAATAGTGTTAAAGACATAAAGTAGCTACTTTGGCGTTGTTAAGGAAATGAAATACGCCTACTTTACCACTTACTGATAAATGATGCGACAGCCTACTATAGACTTAGTTTTTAGCCGACTACAGCAAAGCAAAAAAGAGGGTTGTGGTGGTTTTTTTTAATAGCAGTCGCAAAGAAGAAGACCGGATTAATTCAGGATAAACTTTCAAGCAGACAACTAGGTCAAAGATAAATTGTAAAATGCTAATCTGGAATTAGAATCCAATCTAAGAGGATTAAAAATAAAAAAAAAATCATTCTTCTTTTGACAGATTTATGAATTTTAACTATGTATTACTAGGTACGACATTAATTTGACCCCGTTTATTGATGACGCCATACGTGTATTACTATATAAATTCCATAGACATTAATGGTTTTGACGTTTTACGTAAAGTGTCATTTGACTAGACTGTCCTTTTGCCTTTTTTCAGCAAAGGGTATAACTAATTTTGGTATTGGACTCCAACAGCCTAAGGTCCCACTGCTGAGTGCAGACCATCCCTCTATCTACCGGATACGGTACGGAACATACCTACTCCACCACGCTGCTCCAGTACGGGTAGTGTACTAATAAAAGAAGTACACCTTTGATAAAATGAATATTCTGTACTAGGCATAGCCTTAACTTACCTACTATTAGAAGTGGCGCAAGAAACTTCTGTAAATATTTTGTGAGTCGGCAAGTACGTGCACAAAGAATACAAATCCTTTGCCTACTACATAAATTGTTCCACATACTTACCCCATCACGCCTTCGGAGTTCGGACACAGGTAAAGGCTTTGCATAAATCTTCATCCGCAATTTAATGTCGCATAAAATCACTGAACGGCCCAGGCAAGCGTGCATCCCTCACAAGGCACTCAATGTGCACTTTTTTGCCACCCATTGTACTGGTTTTATTACCTGTAATTTAATATACTTACTGAATCACCGTGGACAATGCTGCCCAGGTTATGGTTTCATTTTTATAAAAAACCTAACGCACACTGTTTTGCATTTAGACGGGCGCGTGAAATAAATTTCCGTTGTGATGTGGTTTGAGATTATTTTCTTTTGCAGGAATAGTGGAGTCAATGAAGGGTTTCACTTCTTACTTGCCTGGGACAGGGAATTCGATTCAGTTTTGTTATATTTCTACTTATTTGTGATAACAAAAAATCAGATGAAATGTTTTACCAGAAATATAAGTAACTAAAATATTCAGTTGTACTAGCTCACTGCATATTCCTACAAACATAAAACTCCAGCTTGCATAATCCGGTGAAATGTAAGTCATTTTGTCAAACCACCAACATTTACTCGTCCGAATTCGTATCTACTTTGTCATCTCTATAACAGAGGATCTTTTTAAATTCATGTCTCTTTAGACGGACCCCTAATTTCTCGTAGGTTAAAAATGTAAATCCTCTTTCACGCTCGAGGTTTTGAAATTAAGCCTTTTGTAATGAAGTATTTACTCGTGTTTTGTTTTATAACTGGACGCTTGGTTAGAGGCAACAGTTCTCGTAATAAGCGCGGCAAATGACATCATAAAATGAAGGCACATTTTCTATATATTTTTTTGGCTGACGGGAAAAGGAGGGTCTCCTTAACAAGAGAAGTAAATTGTCCCTTAGGAATAAGGTGAAAATCTACACGACTTGCATCCGTCCGATCATGACCTATGCAGGGGTAGTTTTCGCTCATGCGAGTCCCTCTCAAATCCACCGTCTACAGGTAATACAAAATCGTTTCATGCGGAAAGCCACGGGAGCTCCGTGGTTCCTTCGCAATGAAAATCTGCACATTGACCTAGGTCTGCCAACCATTGCCCAATGGCTCAAATTAGCTTCCAAACGTTTTTTCGATTCTGCTCCGCACCACCCGAATCCCCTGGTAGTTGCGGCTTCCGATTACATCCCGCTTAGGGACGGTACTGAAAAGTATCGGCGTCCGAAGGACGTAATATACGATCCCGACGACCCGATTACTCTAGCCATAGAGGCAGCCAATCAGCTCGCGACACCAAACACTTCAGGACCCCGATACCGACCCCGCCGGCGTGGTCGACGATTTCCCTCATTCAGCGCTTATCGCTATCGACCCACTAGGGTCGATTAATTCTTTCAAATATTTTTCCTCTCAGACGACGCCCTGAGCCGAGGTTCGCGCCCAACTGGGCACCCTCAGGCCTGTTATCTTAAACGTTGTACTGGGTGAGAGCCTTTAGCGCTCCCCATTTGTCCGGCCAAGTAGTTAATGCCATCTGCGGCAAATCTACAATAAGTCACGTCAAAATAAAAAAATAAAAAAAGGGAAAAGGAGGGAATGTCTTAATGACTTCTGTGGTTTAATGAATTGACAACTTGGCTGACCAACAAACTAGAGGTTTGATTCTTTGTCGAGTCAGGAAACGAATGCTTAAAAATAGGTAAGTAAACGTTATACAGCTATTGATCGAAGCCCTCGATATAGATACTTAATTTGCTCAAGCAGCGTGGGTCGCGGATCCCGTGCCGCGGGTACAGCCCATCACTAACTTGAGTAGTCGAGACATGTGATGAGGGTGATGCCTAAGAGGACGCATTCAATGTATTTTCTTTACTCACAGGACATAAACTTACGCCCGAAATCCCTAATAGAGTGGGCAGAGCCACAAGTAATCAAAGACAACTTGAAATCTCTGTTGATACTAAGTATGATATACTGGATGTTAGTGACATCGTACCGAATACTGAGGGATATGATTCTGAGTTGATATCAAGTGGAGTCTCCGATCGGAAAATTTATGAATAGTTGAGTGTTTTTTTTTATTATTATTTTCATTTCCATACTTTTGCGACGGAATATTCCACTTGATATTCCAGAAACACGGTCTGAATCAAAATTTTCGTTACGATATCACTAACATTCTGTATGTACGTTAAACCTTATGGTGACGGGATCAGCCTATCACCTGTAACAATTGCATAAGTCTAGCAGAGAAATTACTATAATCTTATTCAATACCACCATCACCAGCTCATTCACGTCCCCACTGCTGGGGCAGAGGCCTTCCCTATGGATGGATAGGGAGATCGGGCCTTAAAACACCACGCGGACTCAGTGCGGATTGGTGGTTATTAATGACTGCTGATGTAGCCGGGACCAACGGCTTAACGTGCCTTCCGAAGCACGGAGGAACTCGAGATGAAAACTTTTCTTTTTTGTGATCACCCATCCTATGACCGGCCTTTGCGAAAGTTGCTTAACTTCAACAATCGCAGACCGAGCGCGTTTACCGCTGCGCCACCTAGCTCCTCAATTCAATACACTTCATTATATTCGTGTAGGTAAGTACCTACTTACTTCCTAATTATCTTGCCCATGACATGTTATTCTGTGATCTGTGGAACATAAAGCACTACATAACTGTAAAGGCAATCAGTTCTATAAGCTATTAATTATACTAAGAAGTAATTAGAAACCACGTGTTATCTAGTGGGTACCTAGTAGATGTTCGGAATACCATCTATTATATAGCTAGTAGGTACCTATATTATCAATCGCTACTGTCTTGCCTTTGATACAGCGAGTAATATGCGGAATACCAATATTATCCATTAGTCTATTAATTATAGTGTCTCGAACGCTTGACAAACGTTACTTCCACGAAGGCATACAATTATTGTTATGTATTAATATTCAGACATACAACAAAGGTTGCCTGGAAGAGATTGCTACTTTGCAATAAGGTCGCATGTTGTGTTATTTCAATTTCTCCGTTGTTTTGTATTTCTTGTGTGTACAATAAAGGCTTTGACATTTTATGTTAATATACGTTTATAAATTTACGCCCGTAATCTCTACATATTGTTAGGCAGAGCTGCAAGAATTCAGATGATAACTTGCAGCTACTTTTACAACTTCTCTTGCGTAGGTTACTATGGACCCGCACAATCGGGCGATTAGCCTGCAATGTCCTAACCAAACTAGTGAACACAAAGAGATTTTTGTGATATGTTCCAACCGGGATTCGAACCCGGGACCTCCGGGTTGCACCATTGGACTACAAAGAAAGTCATAAGATACGAGAATTGTAATGAACCGTAAGGCGACGAGTGATCAGGGGGGGTTAAAAAGCAATTCACCTAAGAAAGCAATATTGCAATTTGACATTTACGCGTATAAATGTATAAGTGCGCAATGCAAACAAATGTCGTAAATAGCTTTGATATGGCCTTTTTAACCCCGCAGATCAGCATCGTCTAATTCCATTAATTCTTCTAAACACATATCACATCCGTATCGTATTTCCATTTAATTTGGTGCAATAAAGTATATTTGTGTCAGACAGAAAATACATAACACAAGAGAATAATGTACCCACTTTAGGACTCTGTCGCACTAACATATTTGACATTTAGTGAGACTTACAGTTCAATTTGTCAAAAAAGTTAATGTGACATGGTACCAAAGTGTATACATATTAATGCTCGTGACCGTACAAAAGGGTGCTAGATAGCAATCTCTTGTTGGCAGCTTTTAGGTAGTGTTAGAAGAACAGTGTTTGATGAGAGTGGAAGAAGCGAAGGTGGAGTGTCAGGATCGTAGTAAGAGTAATACTGTGGTCTCTTCCTACCCCAACGGGATCTTATGTATGTACTAGCTTTTGCCCGCGACTTCGTCCGCGTGGCGTGTTATAAAAGAGAGATCTTTGTGTGTGTGGGAAAGCATATCAAATTTCAAGCATCTAACTTATGCAGTTTAGATTTTTTCATACATTTTTTTCCCCTAACGCCCATTTTTCAAAATACAGCCATAACTAAACTTTATATTTACTAAGTTATGCATGCATGCTAGATTGAAAACTCGTATCTTACGCGGTTTCGATTTTTTCATACAAATATTTTTTCCCGCTAACTCCCGTTCCCGAGGGAATTTTGCAATATCCTGTTGCAACTGAGCATTAAGTTAACTAAGGTAAGTTTGCATGGCAAATTTCAAGCATCTATCTTAAGTGGTTTAGATTTTTCATACAAAAGGATTTTCCCGCTAATACCCGTTCCCGTAGGAATTCCGGGAATTCCTTTCTTAGTGCACCTCTACGGTACCTTAGCTACGTCCCTTCCAAATTTCAAGTGCCTACGTTTAGCCGTTTAGGCTGTGCGTTGATATGTCAGTCAGTCAGTTTCTCCTTTTATATATTTAAAGATAATAATTAATAACCCCCGTGCCGCCAAGTAATTTACGGCTGATTTCTGGTAGTTGACTGTAAGAAACTGCTTCAGAGCAATAAGGCTGCTCATTTGTAGTGTCGCTAAATGTTTCTATGTTTTGTTTGGATGGATGAGGATCCAATGCTTCACATTAAGGCGAGGTACCCAACAAACTAACAGCAATACCTCTCTGAATTGCCAATCTCATTTCATTGCATAACATAAGCTCACGTCAGAGGTACATCCATCTAAAGATGAATTAAGTTATCTGCTATACTTTCTGTTAGACCAACGTGATAGGTGGTGAGCCGTATCGCTGTTTATAATGGTCGAGCCAACCGTGTTAATGAATCCATTTCAAGTAGGATGGTGACAATAAAGTTTTTTTTAATGCGACCATGTGTTCGTATTGTGATAGTTTGATATTTATACTTGCTTACAAGTTTATTACAAATGAAAAAGAAAGTTTTTAAAAAAATACATCAAATTTCGAAATCCTCTGATCAGCAGCATTCCTGTGTGCTTTAATTATTAATTAAATCAGTGTCAAAGTTACACACATTAACAAAGATGGAGCTATTAGCTCATCATTCAATTATGTATAATAATACGGCGATACGCGAGTAGGCAATTAATTTAATTGTGCTCGGTACATTATCACATAAAGCGCTATCTCGGTAGCATATATTATATAGGTACATGGCGAAATAATATTTGCTTGTGATGCTTATAATGTACACGGGAGACTAATGAGGTTTTCATGCAGCTTTGCGAAGAATGTAACAACGTATTTTGGCCTATCATTAATTTATGTCATGTAAATGTCGTGGCCAGATCTTAGAATTAATCATTTCATGATGTGTTCGATCATTTCATGATGTGTTCGGCCATTTCATGAAATGGTCATATTTCATGAAATAGCCAACTTAAGTTGACCATATCGTTGAAACGTCAACGTTTAATGATATTTCAATCAACGTTTGGCCATATCGTTAATGTAGGCGGTGTCCATGTTATGTGGTGTAATAAAAATGTGAATAAGTAGTCAATTAATTTCTTAGGTTTATTTACCTAATCGATATGGAAAATTGTACAATTACATCGATTATAATATCAATCAAGTTTTAAATATAATCGACACCAGCAACCCTGCCGGTGGATAATGTTACTAATTTTACGACGTGATTGCCAACGTTTGGCCATATCATGAAGTAATCATGCATTTAGTTGCTTATATCTTTAAACGTTTCATGTTCATTTATCTGGCTAAACTACATCATGAGGTGGCATGAAATATGATCATTTCATGAAATGATCGACCACATCATGAAACGATCAATTCTAAGGTATAGCCACGACATGAACACTGCTTACTTACATCAGTAAAGTAATAACGTGCCTGCCGAAATACGGACTATCTGACTTTCGGACAATCGGATGCCCGGCTTGTGATGTCCTATCTGAAAAGGAAGTGATTTTCGTGATACGTATATCCCTACCGGGAATCGAAGCTGGATCGTGAGCCCAACGCTCAACCACTGAACCGCGGACGTTACCGCAACAAATGGTGAAACAGGCTATTAGTTAATAACTTTAATACTTACTTCCTTTTCCATCGTAACTAAAGCTAAAAAAAGTAAATAAAAATAATCTGTTTTATCAAAAAGTATTTGTAACAAGTAGTGAATTACTGATTAACGTATTTAATTACTAATATCTGTTTAAAAATATATCATTCCCCATTGATGACTCTCACCTCACTCATCCACGGCAGAGCTAACATCCCTTAAACTATTTATCCCTCAATAAAACACAGTCATCAGTCAACCGATTAGCTATTACGTCACCGAATTCCATAGTCAGTCAGACAGAGAATACCGGAGATCGCCACTGTCCATAGCAGCTATAGAATTACGGTGAGACCTTTGTTAAACGCGGAATTACGAAGATAGATTCATTAGGTAGAGAAGACTTTTTAAGACATTATTGAGTTTGATATTTTTATGATACCCCTCTGGTTTATTGAGGATAGGCCTGTGAGTGTGCGTAACAGTGGGGCGTACCTTACGTAATTTATATTTTTACATGTATGTTGATAATTTAATGTCAAGTATAGATAAAAACAACACAGTAGATACTCTAGTCCGGTAATGCGAAAGTAATGTGGTGACTCAAGATGTAGAATTATCTACCTTAATGGGATACAGGACGTGCTATCTTATGTATCAAAAGTAGATAAGGCCGCCTGTTGTGCTTTTCTGTATGTTGTCCTTACCTCTGTATTTTGTGTCCATTGTGCTCAATAAAGTATTTTATCTATCTTATCTTATCTTATCTAGCCCAAAGTGTCCCACTGCTGGGCAAAGGCCTCCCTATCTATCTAGATAATATTATTACTATTAAATAGATGTTCATATTATTATTATGAATATAAAAATAAGTGGCAAGTAGGTACTAGAAGTACAATTCTTTTAAGGTAGTTCAGAAAACCGAATATGAAAAGATCTGTAAGACATCGCTAGAAATAAATAAAAGAATATGTAACTATGTAATACAAATATACTTTTGAGTTAGGAGTCGACTAAGTATCTTACCCTATTTTTACTTCTAGGTCACCTATGACTTACAAAAAGAGGGTATCAGGATCCCAAAAGTGATGAGGGTAACGTATTAAACCTAAAAACGTTTTGGGACACTTAAGGCACCCTATGTTATGTAGGGCATACTTACTCTTTATCGAGGCGGATATACTACTAAGTATCATAGTGTTTTATGTACTTACAATTTTAGGTCTTCGTGATGATACTTGATAGTGTCACAAGGAAGAAGAAATGAAATTCTCGCTTTTCAACTGTTCTAAAAGACATAAAAGTAGGTAATGCGAACTAAATTCGAGATAGTCCAGTTACGACCAACATTTTACCATTTCTTTTTCTTATTTTTACGTTTCCGTTAATATGTAATTTTGCGTAAGTGTAATTAGTTTTTTTTCCTGATATTTTTGTATTGTTACTGTGGTGTCGTCTAATTGTAAATGCTTTCTTTCTTTTTCCTTATACAAAATTAAAGTACATAGTAGTTATAAAATCAGCCCATGAACCAATGTTATCTTAATGTTATTATATTTGTATGTTATATATTTATTTGCATGTATTTGTTGTTAAGTTGTATGCATAGTTTGTACCCGCAATCTTTCAATTTTTTTTTTTACCTTTTTCCTCACCTTATGGTTGTCTGGAAGAAATCGCTTTAAGCGATAAGGCCGCCATTTGCCATGTACTTAGTTAAGAGACTTTTTGTAATTATTTCTTTTTTTTTTTGGTGCAATAAAGTGTATTTGTATTGTATTGTATTGTATTGTATTGTATTGTATTGTATTGTATTGTATTGTATTGTATCTTTTGGCTTTTGACAAAACAGTTGTAATGCCTTCTCCACAGAACCTACGTGTTGTAGGTTCCTTCTTTTTTTTCCCCTGCTGCCGCGTAACTCGATACTTTCGTGGACAGCCTCTACACTCCACTGCTTTCCAGCCAGTCCCACTTGTTCCCAGGACAGTTGACACTACACGCTGTCGCGTACGCCGGACCACACGGGAGTGCACAGATAGACTCCAGATTATTTCTGAAGCTATTGTGGTATAAGGAGGTAGGTACTTGTTAGGTGTACTGTGCGTTCTATTTTAAATGCAATTTAAAGGGAGACTGTATAGCGATGGTTATATGGAGGGAAGGCAAATTATATTCAGAGTATTAGTAAGATCGTAACGAATACTGAGGAGGAGGTTTGAAACCATGATTCTGAGTTAATATCAAGTGGAATTCTCCGTGTTTTTTATTATTATTTCAATTCTATAATTTGCGATGGAAAATTTCACTTGATATTAACTCGGAATAATGAGCCAAATCCTCCTAACAAGTACATATACGTATATAGGTAGCCATACAAGTACGTATGGTTGTTAGTGACACCGTAACGAATACTGAAGGGGATGATTCAGACCACGTCTCTAAGTAGATATCAAGTGGAATTTCCTCTCGGAAAATTAATGAAATTGCTTGTTTTTTAAACTTATTCTCTAGTAAGTAGTTCCATACTTTTCGACGGAAAATGCCACGATGATATCAACTCAGAATTATAGGCTCAATCATCCCTCAAAGTTTTCGCTACGATGTCATTACACCCTTATAGGTATTAAACACCTCTGCCCACCCTTTCGAGGATACATTCATAAGAGTAGGTTATAATATATATACTTATCTGTTAATTATCGCTATTTATTATAACTTGCTATTTTTTTTTAAATGGCCGAACAGTTTCTCTGTGTATTTAAAAACTTATTGTTTATGCTTATACGACTTTATTACCTACTTATTCAGTGCTTTATCGGCAGCAACTCTATACTAACCATCAACATCGGCGGATGGAGCCAACAGGGCCTCACTAATTGTCTTTCTGATTGTTCCCTCGCAATTAACCACATTAGGCGAACGTTAGACAGACGGAATTGCCAATCAGCTAACGACGGTAGCAATGCGTCCAATTGTTATGGTCCAGCTTAATGTACCTACTAGTATAGAATAAGGAATAATAGTATAGAACGGCAACTCTCCGCTCCCCACCAGCAGACGAGCTAGATTTACCTCACCCCCTCGGTCTTACTTTAGTCTTCAATTGTATGGGTGTCAAACGTAATGTCTGTATAAAACGAGGTATTTTGTATGAAGTGCCCGGTGTGTGGTGAAGGTCTGAAGAATTCATTCGTGAAAACCTTTTTAATTATACACATAATAACGAGTTCTTACCGCATTTAAATCAGGAATATGAGACTCCCGATATTTCGACACTGTTGCAAGTGCCATGATCGCGGGATGACTGTGTCGAAATATCGGGAGTCTCATATTTCTGATTTAAACGCAGTAAGAACCCGTTATTACGTGTTTTAATTATGATAATAACCGCGTAAACCTAAAACAATGTGAAATAACACTTTAGACATTAGGTATGTAATTTTAGTAGGCAGTGGTCATGATTTCAGTACACACCATCTGTTTTAAGTTAACTTATACCTGTCATTTTCTTATCCGCCGAAAAGAAAAGAGACGGGCAATCGAAAGGCATAAAATTTGTGGAACACACGTCAATTTTAGGCAGATATTTCAAAAAAACCCTCCCAAAACTTTTTATTGGCCAATATAGAATTATTTACCCTAAAAAATAATGTTGACAGCACATGTCAAACAGGTTGAATATCAGCGGGATGGCTATTTAATTCGCCCGGGTTATTTCTTCATTTTAAAATTAACAGTTGTCAATCATACGTCGCTTTATTTTTCAGCGGATAAGAAAACGACAGGTATAACTTAAAATAAAATTAGGAGGTGTCTGCAGGAATCGGGGCCTGTGTCCGTGCACAACCTTAACAATTTTGCATGAAGTTTTACTCTAGGGATCCTATCCAACATTATCTCTACTTATTACGTATCTAAATGTCAATGGTTTCTGTGTACAATGAGGTGTTTTGTATGAAGTGTCCGGGTTGTGACGAAGGTATGTTTTAGGCTGTTTTAGGTAATATTAAGTTATTACAACGATAAGTTATATCAATTACCTAATCGAAACATGTTATGTCAACAAAGACATGCTGACATGACTACCTATTTATTATTATTATTTCATTTTAAACAGACTCATGGTAAAGCCCCATTGTACTTTCATTATAATCCCAAACACCAATTTAAAGTTTCCGCCCCATTCACAAATCGTTGGTCCACCACTAATTAGACCGCAGACAATAAGTAATTATTTCACACACTAAATTTTAAGTGCACCGCAAAAGTATTTACGGTTAGTACACGAATATTTTAGGCTGCGGCTGTGTTCGTCCGCTCTAAATAAAAGCTTTTGTGGGTTTTACAGTTCTGTGACGATAATAATGTTAACAACAACAGAATGCATATATTATAGCATCATGTTGTGTCCCTGATGAAGTATGCAGAGGTGTATAGTGTACATGCCTACTCCTCACCAGTTATGCTTAACTCCCAAATAAGTAGGTAAGTATACCTAATAGAAATAATAGAAGGTGAGCCTAAAAACACTAATAAGAATATTAAGATTTCTTTTTTGTTTTATTTTTGAAAAACAGGCAGTCATATTACAGTGTCATAGGAGAATCAAATGAGTCTCTTGTTATCCTTTGGAATCTTGACTTGCTATGCTTTTCTTCCATACGAACACTGCTATTTTTGTTTCGGCCAAGATTGCTGCCTATTCAATCTGTAATTTTCTTGTAACGTGCCAACACCTCATCTTCCTAGACCCTTCCATCGTCGATGTATAATATGCGGGCTTTTAGGAAAAACGAAGGTAGCTTATCGAAGTACGAGTTGTTAGTTCGGTTGTGACGTGAGTAATCGGTTTAAGAGTCTATTATTTGCGAGTTCCACGGGTTTGGGATTAATTAATGAATGAAAAGGGTCAGCGCGGTTACTCATTTCGTACAGATTGGATTCGCGTGTAATCAATTGGTGGGCCCTTTCCCGGATTTTTTGTTTGTACCAAATTGGAGTGGCGTTAAATGGTCGTAATTATAGGAAGCGTTCGGCTATGGAAGTCAAATAGACTGACAAAGCCAAGGGGAATGGCGAAGCGTGTACGGGTAGTCTTACTGAGTAAAATAATAATAAGTAAAAATCAACACTGAATAGCTTCTTCTGAAAGATTAGCTAGAAACAATAATACTACAGTACAAACAACTTGAGCTAGATTTTCCCAAATCGATAAAATAGAAAATTTTGCATAAGCACCGTCTCCTTAGAATTATCCCGTTTTCACGAGACCAATTATCTAACCTGAAGATTTGACAGTTTTATTACAGAAGTGACTGCGTATCTGAACTTTCAACCCACAAGGAGAAAACTAGCCCAATACAGGTTAGGTCACATACCTCGAAAATGCAATTAAAATTTTACATAAACGATTAGACAAAAGAAGGAAGCAGACGACCTACCCAGAATTCATTCAAATGATAATTACAAAGTGATGATTTATTCTTAAATATCCAATTGAAAGAAATAAACTTTTATTGATAGTTAAAACTTTTATGATACAAAACTCTGTACGGATTAGCATCTGCAGCTTTATGTCCACTCCGTGACAGAAAATATTCTGCCTTATAGCTATTTAAATGCGCAGAGACACATTCAAATGGTTTAGAACGCTACTATCGAAACGAAGGCTTCATTACCCCTTCGCGTGAATATTGCTAGCTTAACAGTCCATAAGTCGGCATGTTTGCCTAACAATGTTTCCGCCTACTGCATGCAGACGCGATTACCGTAAATATTAACTGCTTCACCCTAGCATAGCACTGGCTTTGTTCTTTTTAATGGTGTTTATATTATGCAGTTTTTATTTTTGTCTCTTACTACTCACTACTTTAGCCAAGTCAGACGCCTTTGGCAGCACAATAATAACCCTGACACCAGGGTTGCTGCCGTTGGTTATCAACCTAACAACCCACATAATAGAAGAAGAGAGTCAATATGTTTCAATCTTTCTCATGCCGCGATAGTGGCTGACAAACTCGTTTCTTCAATTATAATAGTTTTCCGTTATTAATAAGTAAAGTAATGTATTTTCCTAATCGTCTGAATACCCCGAAGACCCCGAGTACCGAGGATAAAAATGAGATAATATTTGGTATAGAACTTAAGAACGTTGTCATTTATGAAAATATAATTGTAAAATTAAATACCAACTAGGCAATAAATACTTGAACCAAATAATACAGGCTTGAATGTAAAACATTCAAAGGTACCCACATAAAATGCACAATATTCTGTTGAAATTTACATGCTGTATCAAAACCAACATTCTGACAAAAGCTGGATAGGTACTGAAAGATACAAGCAATGTTAGAATACATTACACAAACATGTTTGCATTTCGTTAGACGCGCTTCATTTATTAGTTACCAAAAGTTAGCATAAAGCAACTCAGGAATTTATGAACAAATCTAAGTTTCATATATTTCTCTTTGTGGATGTTATTTATCAACACATAAACATTATGTAACAACAAGAGCTCAAAGGAAATTTCCATTCAATTAAACTTTTTACTTCAACTGCTAACTATATATTAAAGTCTTTTGTAAAACAAAATTTTTGGTATTTCCAATTTCATTTCGTTTCCATAATACTTTAAAGTTACAATAAAAATATTATGAACTGTTATAGTAAATTCTAATACTTATATGTCATTTAAGTTTATGGCCCGAGCAGCCGGCAATACTAGTTTTCCGCGAATCTTCCGTTATCCCGCACTACAGTACTGTCATTACATTCGATTCGCTTCCACAGTCGCCTTTATAATTCAAACCCATTTATTTCCTTATTTATACTCGTATTCCTTCTTTTACACTTGTTATTCGTTGCTCACGTACACATAATACTACAATGAGGCATACAAATTATCGCTTGTGCCGACGTCTGCCTTATTCCGAATCGAAACCACCTTATGGGAAATTCTTGTAACACTTAAATCGGACCTTATAGTTGCGTTGATAAAGCCTGGATTGAGGACGTCTAATAAGGTGTTAAGAGATGTTTTCGCTTTCGCCACGGGGTCAGTGGTCGGCGAATAACTCGCTAAGACATGATCATGACTGGTGGGCTTATACTCCACACCTTGTTACGTGTTAACAGGCACATTCGCTCACGAAGCGCTGTTTATCCGACGAACTTCAAAATGCCCTGCACTCATGTCGAAATCTTGTAATGGGACCTACGTGATAGGGTAAGACGATTGATTTTGATACATCACCGCGAAACTTCTCACGTTCATATCCTTTTATGAAATCCTAAATGTTGATTGTTTCAACGAAATCGCAACTGATTACGGCTTACGTCATTAAATTCGGATCAATGGAAAGGAAATATTCCGAGATTTTCCCGCATAATTTATGTGTAGCAGTAATCAGATTTATAGAGAACATTAAATGTAGGAAGTCACATGTTTTCTTTCAAAACACCAGAAGACCTTGGGTTTTCAACCTCATTTCAGAATGTAGGTTCCTTTGAAGAATTTTATTACCTACAGGATTCATTTGAAACATGCAAACGGTGTATTTAGGTACGGCGGTGGGTGAGTAACCGAGATAATTTATTAAGTTCCCGAGTTTACCCGTGCTAATCTCACACTGATTAACGTAAAGCCAGAAAGCCGTAATGACCGAGAAAATGTTTGTAACAATACTTTTTAGGATAATATAACATACATATAGTGTAAAACTCCGGATTTTTTCTATTACGATATACCTTCAATTACAATAATTTATTATATTCCATGTAATTTGATTGCTTTATTATTATTATTAGTATCATTTATGATGTATCTCGCTATACCTACTGATTTACGTAACTCATTATAATACGAGTAGATACTTCCGTCCGAGCTCTGATTGTCACATTTCGTACTATTACTCTTTATAACTAATGTATCTACCTAGATTTTAGTACAGGCGACAACACAATGTTAGACCAATTAGCAACTAAAACATGTGGCTTGGACCAATATTAGTAACATCTCGTATATCAGTTCATTTGTCAGCACACAGTGCAGATTGACAATTGATCGACATGTTCAGAAAACATTCGCTTCTCGCTAGCTTTTAACCTCATTCGGTTCCCGAGTTAGAACATTTTGTTACAATACAATCTGTTAGTCGTTGTCGACTTTGATGTTCGTTATTAAACTGTGGCGATCTTTGTTTTCGAATTCAAGCTTTGATATTTCGTAGAAATCCTTTACAATAACAAGTGATGTCTATCCTTAAGTGCGGAAAATATTATATATGAAATAATTTAAAACGTATAGTACGTAGGCATGTTATAAATGAAATAAAATTTCCTCAAACGACTACCTAGTGATGATCATTTTGAGAATCTGAAATCTATTTCAATAACGTAAATCAGAACCTGATTCTTTGTATGCATTGACGCATTTAATATTTGAAATATTTACTCCAAAAAATAGTATCACATTTGAAACCATATCTAGTAAATGTTAGCTCTAAACGAGCTCCATAAAACTTGTATAAAAAGACTTTGAAATCACCTCGTTTTGCTGGGGGATATCAAATCAATCTTCAATACATAGCAGCCTAAACTACCTGCGAAGTGGATGATAAACGGCCCTTTATGTTTCGCGGGAGTAATTTTACTGCTCTATAAATGAAGATAAGATTGCAGCTTGGACCCCCATTTATCCGTCGACGTGCCAACACTCGTTATGTATTTATTTCTTTAGATTGATCACCTGAAATGAAGCAACGTTTATGCTTATAACCGTTTCAAGTCTCGGCTAGAATGTACAAGAGAAAAATGAAAGTTAAAACGGAGCAACAAAATGCGGGGTGCTCATTAGCGCAGGAGATTACGGCGGAAACCGTGAAATAAAACACCGTGTGCAGTCTTAATATATGTACAGACATGAGTGTTGATGTTAGTAGATTAACAAAAGTACAATCTTCAAAATATAAAGGCAACTTTAGTCAAATGTAACAAAAATATTGTTAACAAGGAAATCTTTCCAAAAGTAAAATTATTCATTAAACAGAACGTAGTAATGTATCAGTTTCCTAAAAGGTTGACGCTCTCACAAATCATCGAGAATTTGCTAAGGAATATGACAGATTTATTGCTTACAAAGTAAAGTGAACCCGGTAATATAAAACCTATGGAGCAGGAGTATTCTGTGGGATTAACGCATGCTGATGAGACGTTGAGGTCAGGAGCTATACAACTTACGTCGAGCGTATGAACTGTATGTGAGCATAAATCAACTGAGCGTGGGGAGCAGAGGAAGGTAGGAACTAAGCTATGAGAACAAGCGTTTTGTTGCCTTAATATACAAATATACAAAGCCTAGCTGCTACAAGACAGAAATTTCAAGAAGCGGAATGGAAATCTTTGCTTAAAACGTATTAGAACAATGAATAAAAAAGATACACGAGATAAGTACTTACTACTTCAACCAATTATAAATATTATATTTTCATGGAAACTTAAGTAACCGTAATACCACATCACAGAATCAGAAATATGTATTTCAGAATTTGCATCCCGGCAAGATATAATACTACTACGTCTCCATTATTACGGATTATAAATCCTTTCATCGCTAAAACCTGTCCCTCTAAGTAATCCTAGTATGCCTCGAAGCTTGTTATCTACCGTCTTGCGGGAATCCCTTGGCCTTCATTACAATTTTCGTCTAATATTACACATGGATAATAAACAAGCCCCAATGGCTAGAAACTGTTGCCTTTTTAATGAGGATTACGAAAGGTTATTTCCGCAACAGACAGTTGAAGATTTACGTGAAACAAATAACTTGAAATAATTATATTGTATTGATATTTAGAAGATAGTGTAAAAGTCGATAGACGTTTGACACAATCTTCTACAATGCCGATTTCACTCTAAAATTTTATATTAAATACAATTTTGTGGTAAAATTGCTCACAGTTATTCGAAAACAGATTTCGAAGTAAAACTAATTAAAGAGAACGGGTCGTAGTTATGTTTAACTTTCGGCAATTTATTGCGTGACGTACCGAAACTTTATAGTGCAGAGCTTAAACCGTTAAAGCATTAAATTAACTATTTCCATTACCTAACTGTGAATTGTAGAAATTAAACAATGAACATTCATACATACATAAACTCTCGTCCTTGATGCCAAAGCAACTTGAACATTGCATAATTAATGGTACTGTATTGTTATGGATTTTATTGTACCGTTTTGCTCCCCATTAAAGCTATAACAAGGTACGGCCCATGCGGCCTACCAATAGCAACGTTTAATAACATTTCCAGCTGAACCTAAAATTAAAATGCATAATTTTATTTCCACAGAAATAACGAATTTTTAAAACCATTTTCTGTTTTTATTTATTTCACATCTCAAAGTTTCAGCTTTGAAGTACGAGCGAGTTTTAAAGTTGCGCGCTTTACCGAAATCGCATTTCCCGCGTCAGTCATAACAAATTATCAGAGTCTGAAGTTGTGAACTTCTTGGCTAACACGTTACCGAGTGGAAGTTTATAGGAATGTGTCTAATGTTTGCATTGAGCTGAGACTATGAGCTCCTTTGGGGTGTTAGAATAACACAATTCTATAAGAATTGGATCGAGTTTGATGTTGGTTTTCTGGGAATATCTAGTTATGGCTGGATACTCCATTCTTTATTAAAATTTGAAAGACTTTGATTCCACTTTTTTTCTAACGAACAAAGGAACGAAGGATGTTGATATCAAAATTCTTCGTTCCTCAAAACATCTTATTATGGACAGTAGTAATAACTTCTATCAGCGTCGTCCACTTTTTAAGCTTACAACTTTGTCAGTACTATGAGTATATTACGCTTTCCATTCCCTCACTGCAAAGGAACCTTGCTTCCTTAATCCTATCTTCACTCAGGCTTGCAAGTTTGTTATGTGGAGTCGAGTCCGCTGTTGATGAGCAGTACGCAACTGAATACCCACTTCCTGTTTAGAGCATTAGATATACGTATGCTGATACACTGCAATAGCTTTGGCGAGTTGCTTGAGAATTTTCACTTAGCAAAATCTGGATGGAACTGCTTTCAATTGACACGGATTAAATGTTTGGGAACTTTGTCATTTGAAGTTGTGTTCATCTAGTTTGTATGATTAATATACAAGATATTGGATTTATACAGAATAATGTTTTTCCACTAAATACAATGTGGATTCAAAATATCTACAAACAGATTAGGTAGATAGCATTAAGGACTAATAACAAATCCTATAAATTCAATTCAAGCAGTAGGTAGTTTAACACTTTCAAGGACAGAACGTCTAATGACGTTCCGATTCCAAGGTGGCATACTATTTGTTATGAACCATCAATGATCCATGGTCTCTGCCCGTGAAAGGGATAAGCGTGATGAGTGTGATTGTTGTAGGTTCTTACACTGTTCTATATTCTATTCTTACTGTTTTACTAAAATATCGAGGAAAAGGAAAATGCTCTTTGTTTTTAAACATCGTATCCACTCTATTGCCAGCAATAAAGCAACCTGATACCTCAGAGGGCATCGAGCAGGCGCAAGGTGAACTTGAAATATAGCCCCGCGAGTACAGCTTGCATGAATACTTTACCTACGCTTGTACATTTCATACACTGACACATACGTGTTCATTGGACTGTATCTTTAATTAAAGTGAGAAGTTTCCACTGGGAGCAATGACAGTGATATAATGAAAAACGTAAGTGAGAAACCCACGTAGGAATATCAAATCAACGAAATTTATATTTAACATATTTAAAACGATTTTGTTTACGTATTACAGGTTTCAGAATATTTAAAGCAATTTACACTGCTACGACAGATTAACTCAATAAACGCTGTTTTATCCTCGTTACTAGAATCATGGATGTAAAATGATACAACACGATAAAAATATTAAGAAATAAAGTATCAACGGGTTATATTTTATCTTCGCCGTCGACGTGTGCAGCGCCTTGCTCGGTTAGGGGAGTAACTAATATGACAGTAGTATTAATGCCCACAATGATTCCGATAATGATAACGAGCCTCAATAAACCTTTCAATGACACCCCAAATAAAATAAAAAATATAAATAAGCGAAGACCCAACCCACACAACGCGCGCATTTGACATAATAAAGATTAGAGGCAATACTTGTAATTAATGAAATCAGTTTCATTTTAAGTAGATTGCGAGCAATCAAACGATTTGGGTGGTAGCCGGTTCTTTTGACAAACAATGATTTTGCCTTATAAAACTACGTGTTTATCTTAAAATTATCTTTATCGCCTAAGATTGACAGGTTACTTGATGTATGTTAATGCAAACTGTACCTAATTTATCGCCAAGTTTAACGACCGTGAGTTTTCGAGTGATCGTAATGTTTCTATTGATCGGTAACAGTTTAAAAGGCTGTTACTGTTTTACGATAGATTTGCTTTGACATTGTTTAAAGGCAATATTCCAGTTTTATTGCAGTTTGTACTGGTTATAATGCCATTAAATTTCCATCCAACAGTCGTGAGTTCTAAAAAGGCCAATTGTTTCTCTTGCTTACTATTTTCTGGGACGTTTTCTAAACTGTGCTTGTTTTCAATTAATTTAAACTTACTATTTTATGTCGGGGATACAAAAGTTTCATTCGTAAAATTATTACTTCGAAAAACAGTTGTGGAAACAACTGAGATTTTTTGCTCACTCACATGCAATGGTAATTTTGTTTGTGCGCTTAGCTCACTACGTTTAGAATAACAGTAATAACTTGAATAAATATTTTACAGTAAGTACGTCTATATTCATAAAATAATTAGATATATTATGCATCTTGTTACGGTTATATACTTTTGTTTAGTTTGCTTTGAAAATCGATGTAATTTGGTGATGTGACGAAGGGAACACTGACGCCGACGGCTTTCAGATTTTATCAGCGGCAACCGGTAATGAGACTTGGTGTTAGTCGGATGGAAACAGTTGGACATTTATTTTTAACTCCCTTTTTTAAAGACAGGCAAGACAACAGCCTCCGTGGTCTAGTGGTTAGAGCGTTAGGCTCACGATCTGGAGGTTCGGGTTCGATTCCCGATGGGGACATTGTCGAAATCACTGTGAGACTGTCCTTTGTTTGGTAAGGACTTTTCAGGCTTGAATCACCTGATTGTCCGAAAAAGTAAGATGATTCCGTGCTTCGGAGGGCACGTTAAGCCGTTGGTCCCGGCTATTAGCCGTAAAAACACCTCCACCAACCCGCATTGGAGCAGCGTGGTGGAGTATGCTCCATACCCCCTCCGGTTGATTGAGGGGAGGCCTGTGCCCAGCAGTGGGACGTATATAGGCTGTTTATGTTATGTTTTTAAAGACAGCATCGACAAGATTCCGAAGATGCGGTACAAACGAACGATTAGGAATTTTATTCAAAAAATTATAAGTTTTTATAAATTTATTTTGAAGCTGCCGGCACAAAAAAGGCCGCAAGTTATTTTGATTATGATATTAAGTTCACGAATATGACCTTTTCATTTCCAAATAACAGTTAGAAAAGAGATAATAATCCGAAAATGTGGTAGTCTGACCACTTCATGCAGTAATAATAATACCGTTCCTCCAATTACAATTCGAAATATAAGTATCGTTACATTAGCATTCGATTACATCGCATCGATTGCTCTCTCTCCACGTATCGATCTTGATAAGCTACTAATTAAGAATCGGCCGATCGACAAAGTAGCCTTGGAAGGTGATACGACGGTTTGTAATCGAGAACTCGATGCTTGCGCAATCGAGTAAAATTGGTTCGATTCGGATTATCTTTATAATTAACTTCTTCAACATAGAGCTCACGTTGCTTTTGTTCTGCAAGTTTCAATACTTAAAATATCTCCGCATTGGAATTTTTATATCTCATTTTCATTAGGTATATTGCAGAATTTAGTTTAAATGAAACTGTTATGAAAAAGATGATTGGGCAATCTGCAATTACAGAAACAACCCGATTAACATGTTGGACTTAGGAAATTGATGCAATGTTTGTCAAAATTACTTATAATATGTAGCATTCAAATTGGAAGGTCAGACAGTCGCTTCTATAAAAAACTGGGCCTAGCAAAATTTGCAGGTTAGGTAAGCGGACACCTTGAGAAATGGAATAACGCTAAGGAGAAGATAGTTAAAGCATTCAAATCAAAACTATATTTGAATTTACTCTACGCTAATTATGATCTTTTATGAATAATTATTTCGTCTCTTTTATCAACGTTCACAAAAGCACAATTTGTTCTTAGAATAGTAATAAATCTGGAAACTAATTTAAACGAGACCTTTGTACAATTAATTTACTTTTAATTTTCCTGCAGGCCTTCCTGCGGAAAACTAACGTTCTGACGTTGCCGCAACCCAGCTGTTGCTTGACGTCATTATTAAGCGCTTTTCAAGAGCAGGTGTTGATAATAACGAGGGTGAACGTTTAATTAATGAACAGTAGTTGCTTCTGTAGAGTGATAGTTTGGCGAAGGGTGCCTTAAAATTAAAATGATTACACAGAAATTACGTACGGCGTTTCCCGTAACGCTTCGTCTTTGTGTCAGACGTGTTGAGACGTAAACGGCCCCATATTTATAAATTGGTACTAGCTGTATGAGGATATCTTTATACTTATGGTTGAATTGATATTTTAACAAAATAAAGTTAAGTTTGGTAATTATTAGCATTATTAGATCTTTATTAGAGTTTTGACCATCCAAAATCAATATAACGTATATTTCATATTGAGTAGTGGAAGTGAAAAAATAAGATGATAATTAAGTATCATGTGCTTAAACCATACAATGGCTACACATGGACCCCGTCACTTAAAAATATTTAAAGAATAATCATACGGACAAAATAAATTGAAATCAGTTATTTATTCAGTTAAATAGGACATAGCATCTAGTAGCTGAGACCTATATTGTCAAAATTCAGTTGCAAGAACCTTAGCAGAAACAGCTTCAATTCACAATATTATCTAATATCAAGACCTAAAGAATAAACAGATACCATTTCTGGAAATTTCTCGAATGTCCCAGAAGCGAGGTAACCTCATCCCGTTTAAATAGGCACTCTAACAAGCCATGTACACACTAATGATCTGCCGCAACATCGAGATGTATTTAATTGGGTTTCGTTATAGTGGCAGTGCAGGTGTCCGCTCGGCACGGAATATAGATGGTTTGTGATTTATGTGAGGAACATGAGACTTAGAATAACTGGAATGTAAACTGAAATCAGCAGATGAAAGAAGAATGTCCTAGTGCAACATGCATTGCTTGTCCGTCAGGGGATCGTCATAATTGGTGGCGGTGATTCAACCAAAACCAAACTTGGGGATCACCTGTTATTATACGGATCATTATGCCATCCATTATAGAACTTCGTTGTGTTCTGATTACTTTTTCTTTGCGCACAGCATTACTGATTACAGACGTATATACAAGGCATTTATTATGTAACAAAAACAGTTAAGACAGTAAAAATATTATAAAATATCTTAAAGTGCAACTTTTTAGCTTTATATCATCATCATCATCAGCCCATTAACGTCCCCACTGCTGGGGCACGGGCCTTCCCTATGGATGGATAGGGAGATCGGGCCTTAAACCATCACGCGGGCCCAGTGCGGATGGTTGGATGGTTATTAACGACTGCTAATGCAGCCGGGACCAACGGCTTAACGTGCCTTCCGAAGCACGGAGGAGCTCGAAATGAAAACTTTTTTTTTGTGGTCACCCATCCTATGACCGGCCTTTGCGAAAGTTGCTTAACTTTAACAATCGCAGACCGAGCGCGTTTACCGCTGCGCCACCGAGCTCCTCTTTATATCATACATCTACTTTTTTAATGTTGCTATTTTGACGTTATTTTATTTTCATGACTAGTTTAATTCAAATAAACAATGAAACATAATTTTAGAAATATGTCTTAACATTATTAATTTCTATTTGAACTAGACTAAAAACACAACACAGATTTTCAATTACACGAAACAAGCAGTCCATCTTTGTCTTCTAACTCACAATTAGCTGAAGACTGATGTGAAATCCCTTCTAGCACTCATTATTCTTCTGTGTTAACGCCTTAGGAATGAGTACATCGCGACTCGAGATCACTGCGACGTGGGAGGCTCGCCGTAAGGAATCGTTTGGCTATTCTTTATTACACCTCCAGTCCATCCGAAGTCGAGATTTGTATGAAATATTATGCAAAAAACTTATGGCAAGCCGATATGCAAAACTATGGCGTATATCTGTAATGAACTTTACTGTCGAATGTTCGAATGGACTTACTTAAATAAATATTTATAATGATGCACAACAGCACATATCGACGGTTGTAAGGTGACAAAAGAATCATAAGACACAAATACTCTCTTCAGTCTCTAAATAAGTTTCATACCTAATAGATACCTACGTTTTATGTATCAAATCTATTATGTTATCCAATTCTCTATTCATCAGTCGCATTACAAAATAGAATTCCTTCGTCTACTGATGCGTCAGGATGCTATGTAGCTTTCACAAAAAAGAAAAACTTAAAACTTGCCTCTACAGTCACCAACGCGTAAACACCGCATAGCCGTCGAGTGGCGTCGATAAATAAAAATGGTTTCCATAGCATATTGCCTTATACGTCCCTTAGAGCTCCTTGTCACCCGGCGAGGAACTTAAATCAGTTGCCAATACGATGCCAACGCACCTGTGGAAACGTCGATTATGCAAATGGTAAGGGTCCCTTTTAACTAAATACCGCGCTTCGGTGTTGCCAGAGAGAAAGAAAAATTACATCATTAAACTCTGCCTTAAAACGTGATAATGTGCTAACATTTACCGCTGATATACGGACGATTAAACAGGATTACAGAAAAAAAATGCAATCATCACGAATTTGGTTAATTTATGGTCCGTGTTCCTTGGAATACGCACTTTGCGACTTGGGTACCTAACTTAGAAATGTATGGACTTCACCTAGAATCTATGGTGCCTATGACAGACCAATATCAACCCTGACATCACTTTAGCTGAAGTTGGTTATCGACCTACTTACACGAAAAGAAGAAAAAACCTGAAGAATTAAATTTGTTATAAAATGCGAGTGTGCTTGGCTTTTTCTGCCTAATGAGAATATCCTAACAGAAGACTAACTGTTAGTTTGCCCATGATTTTCTTTTCTTGTAAGATTTTAAGAATTGGCAACACAGTTTGCTTGAAATGTTGGTCGTGAGTATCTCACGGCAATTCAATGGTGCGTGGTTACAGAGGAATGGCAACCGCCCGCGCCTTTGGCTGAATCCGCCTAATTTGCTAGAACTTGTTCATAGGCCACTGCCGATGAGATGCTATAAAAGGTAAGACCTCCAGTCTATTTTCAACTTTGATTTTCTTGGAGGTATTAAATTATCTAACAACAACATTTATGAAACAAATAAAAGAGAAGGTGCAGGTCGTGTCGTATCGGGAGGTGAAGGTTTTGGCGGGAAGAAGAGAGGAATGGCGGTTACTCCACCGACAAGAGCGCAGCTCTTAAATAGAGAGAGAGAGAGATTAAATTATCTGATAAACTAATGCCCACTTACGAACAAACTAAATGGAGAATTGGCGATATTTATTCTATGTAATCATCTATGATATACTTGGTAAAGGTTAAGATTATTACCAACCTACTCTGTCAATACTAAAGTTTAGCATGAAGTGCTTAGGTAAGAAATGCTCATATTGATTAAAATTTTAATTGGAGATATCCATGAAAAAAAAAATTGTATCTTAAGAACCTCTGATTTATAATTATCTCCATACTATCTCCACCCTACTGCTAGCAGTAGGGTGTATAATAGGTAGTCTTTTTATAAACAAGTTATATATGTATATTATGTATGAATTAAAAGTTTATACACCTTTATACCCATCTTGGATCATTACTTGGATCTACATGAGATCTGATAACTTTTTGACTTTGCGATCGGTACAATGTCGTCTTGACATAATTTTACATGAACATGTTTTTGTTGGTCTATTACATACATACATAAATTCACGCCTTATTCCCACCGGGGTAAGCCGAGACCATGAAATTCCATTTGAGTCAATCCTGATACACTTCTCTTGCTTCCTCCACACTCATCAATCGCTTCATACACGCCCGGCGGTTCAGAGTAGATCGTTCTAAAACTTTTGTAAGGTCATCTCCAATTCAATTTCAATTCAATTTTTCAATTTGTTGGTCTATTAGTTTACATAATTAATCGAATTCAATTGCAGGTTCTACTAAGAGTCTGTAAACTAAATCATTTGTTCAAGTAAATGTTGAAGTAAGTGAAGAGCAATTTGTTTCACAACTACAGTATTTGAAATATACAACCAATCTATCAATGTGGTTAAGTGCTAGTTTAAACGAAGGTTGATAAAGTTATAACGAAGTAAAAGCTACAAGGAGAATTGTAGAATTTTATTATTCTAATCAAAATGTATTCGAGGTATTTGTATGGAAACGAGGGTAGAGCTATAGTTTCACCTGGTAACAATAAGGGTTATGTAATTAAACTTTATGTAAATTAGTTACTATGAAACTTGAATCGGATGTATATAGTTTCGACAATCTTGCTCCAACATGCGACTTCCAAATTGAATTCTAAAGCTCCTAATTTTATCATACTGCAAGACCACGAAACTTTAAACGTACAAAATACCAAATCCCATTCTTTATACTTCAAGTTTCTCAAGCAGATTTCAGCTTAGATATATTTGCATCTTTGCGAAAAGTTTAATCAAAAATTCAAAACCCCTAATACAGTAGGATCGGTACAGCTGCAGTATGGGAATATTGTGTCTGCAAAATTTACTTTTTCGTGTAATTCTCATCAACGGTAATGCTCATTTCGCTCATCTTCCCTCGGCCTGCAGGCTCCAGTTACGATTTAGATTTGGCTCTCGTACAAAATGCAAACAAAAGAGATTAGTTTCTGGATTGCGTTGTAGGCTTCATCCCGCTATTGCTTTTAATGAAGTTCGTCCAAACTGGAAACTGGAAACCGAGGAGCAACAGGAATAATCCTGAAATAATAAAATGCTGTATTTTTTGTACATACCTACTAACTTGGTAACAACAAAAAGTAAATAGGAATTTACAACGAATACCCTTAGTTCTGTTTCAACCCGGTATTATTTAATGTAGCTTTAGGCCACTCGTTTCAATGTATTTTGGACAGAAATTTATTTCACTAAGGAGTAAAAGCAGCTTCACTTAAATACGCCTATTAATAAGGTAATAAGAAAAGGATAAATGTTTCTTGGAATACTTTTGTAATAGGCGAGCTGCCGAATAAATATAAACATTAATCTCAATTTAGATAAACAAATTTAAATCACTTTCTTTTACGAAATAGGGCCGAGATATCTTCCGCCTAACAACTGCCAAACAAAACAATTCATCAATCAAAACAAGGATATCTACTTAAAAGCACATTAACTAAATGTCTTAAATATACAAACATGTTACCAGGTGCACATCAGTTTTTTTTTATTCCAATACTTATCTTCATTCCTTCATAATTGTTATTAACGAATACGAAATTTTGTTAACCAACATCAACATTAAAACGTCAAGAATTAATTTAAGATTCATTTATAATGCTATTTACCTATCTAAACGCATTAAATTTGAGAAGGTTCCAAAAGTTATGATACAGCAAGAAGTTTGGGAATCTTATCTAATTAAAGGGAATGTTAAACAAACGATATCAGATTATAAGTAAGAAATGTCTGCATACAGCGGATGTAGACGTGATGTGGGCCTGACACAGTGACGCCATAATAATAGTTTGGAGGCTCGTTATAAAATAAAAACGGCGTAGGTTATGCTTGGCTTACTCCGGCCCCTACCATGTAAGTCTACGCCTATTTAACGATACATAAAGTCTGTAATATACTGCTGAATGTACTCACACGGTCAGTCTGTTGGGTCAGCTTTATCTACGCGTTGTAAAACTCTAGAGTAATGACCGGTATGGCTTTGTCTTCGGAAAATTTTGTAGGTTTTTAACATATATTATAGGTCTACTTACGCCCTTATGTAATAAAAGTTTTATTTTATAACGATTTATCGATAATCAAATTTCTGCGTACTTTCCTCAGCATATAGGTCAATGATATGATATAAAGTAGTCCCGAATTTGTGGATCCTTTGAATCCAAAATTGCAAAGTTAGAAGAAATTAAGCAATTATTTCTTAAAGTTAAAACTGAATAACTAATTCAGCCTACAGCGAAATTTATTCCGAAGTACATCCTACGCCTAACACTGGACGTAACGAAGATAATTAAACTTGTTAGTACGTTAAACAGGTAACTTTTAATTTGCTTAACAAAATTGTCATATTTTCCTTTGAGTCCCCTGTAATGAAATAAGAGGAAGATGAGCTCGGAGTGGGTCAAGTCTAGAATTTTTATGAGCATTTTATATTCAAAGAAGACAGGAACTTGTGCAGTTTTGTGAAACAAAAGTTGTTTACGATGCGACACGGTGACACGGGCGAGGAGTAGACGCCTCGAGAGACATCCTATTTAATATGGTTAACTCAATAACAGTGGAAATTTGAGGCTTTTGAAGTCGCTGCGGCGCTCGAACAAAGGGAAAGCCCTTTACGACTCCTTTCCTTGAGAGAATAAGATGGTAATTAAAAAGTCTCAGATTTATTACGAGTTGAATTAGCTTTCAACGTTTCATATCATAATCTGGAAGCGTTTTACTGTCGCAAGAGGCAGAATTCCGACTTGACGTCGGTATTAATTAATTACACGTAACATGGCTTAATGGCAATTTCGAACAAAGTTCCAACGGAATACTTTAGTTTTATGAAGACTTAGCTAACCAGGAAAATGTTCTATTTTATAAAAGAGTCACAGCTTCGACTAGAACATGTAAACCAATGGATAGAAACTTTATGGCTCAAATAAGTAGTAATTTCATAATGAGCTTGTAGTGAAAATTCCAAACAGGTTTTTACACGTGAAACGTTATTTAACTGGCAATGTTGCTATGGTTACCGAGCGTAAAACAAAGCTGTGTTAATTTTCTCTTCACAACAAAATTAAAGTGGAACAAAAAAGTTTCGAGTGAACACTGTGTGGAGGTCCATTTCATATGCGCAATATGTTAAAAATAGCCGTCATTGTCCAACTGCCGTGTTCCACTACGATACCCAGTAATTGTGCCGAGTGACAAAATGTGCTATCCCCAAAACTCGAGAGAACTGCTGCCCATAAAAGTCACATGTTCACCCGGGGCTTATTACCGCTATAACAATTTAAGGAAGCCGAAAGGGTGGCACAGAATTTCGACGAAAACTTTTGTTTGCGTCTCAGTCTCCCGAATTGTTTTATAAACAATGTTTACAACAGTAACTTTATGGTCCACTTGTTTTATCTCAGTTTACGTTTGCGACACTATTGTGTGTCCAACTTTTTGTTTCGACAATTTGTGATGTAAATAATACATTATGATGCCCAAAAGGCTTCGCTTTTTGTAGTCTAACAAGGTCCCGTGGGTAATTCTGTGCGGAGTACTTACTTTTGCTCTCATTTAGGATTTTACAATGTTTTTGAATGTCGTTTTCACTTTTATGAAACATTACACGTAAAAAGGGAATGGACTGTGTAAATTTCCCTGTACATTTTTTTATTCATGAGACCGCTTTGATTTGAAAAAGCTTTCAATGACTCACTTATTTAACATTATGCTCTAAATATCTATTCAGTCTTGTTTTTCAGTAAAGGCTAACCTAAACAGATAAACCTACTTACTACTCTGCCTGAATTCCTTTGAGTTATCCATTTGTAAAAATATAATACAGGGTGTTAGTGACGTCGTAACGAATACTGAGGGGGATGATTCAGACCATGATTCTGAGCTGATATTAAGTGGAATTTTCCGTCGCAAAATTCACGATTTTTTTTTAGTTTTTTTAATTTATTTTCAATTCTATACTTTAGCGATCGAAAATTCCACTTGATATTAACTCAGAATAATGAGCTAAATCAGCCCCCTCAGTATTCGTTACGATGTCACTTACACCCCGAACCAGTACATACAGGTACATACAAGTAGGTAAGGGTGTTAGAGACACCGTAACGAATACTGAGGGGGATGATTCAGACCATGATTCTGAGTTGATATTACGTGGAATTTCCTATCGGAAAATTCATGATTTTTTTTTTGTTTTATTAAATTATTTTCCGTACTATACTTTTGCGACGGAAAATTCCACTTGATGTCAAGTCAGAATCATGGTCTGAATCATCCCTCAAAGTTTTCGTTACGATGTCACTAACACCCAGTATATCCTAAGGCCTACCAACATTTACGGACTTAATTACATTCCTTTTCGTAACATTTTGACTATGAAAAGGAAAATAGAAATGTCAGACAAAGGTTGGTCTTGGTAGTGACATTACTAACTACAAAATGTATTTAATTTATTCAATAGTTACTACCAAACGTAGACGTTTCACGTTTGTACCATTTGTTTCTTTCTTTGTGTGTTTTTTTAAACTATTGACATTTTCATAAAAGCGACAAGTACCAGGAGTGCAGAAGTTGGAAGAGTCCACGTGTCGTGACTGACTTTTGCCCTGAATATTTTACTTGGCGTGCCTGCCGGCGCCGCCGTTGTACCATATGAGATTCGTGTCTGAAATCTCAGGCATTGTCGGGGACGATGACTAAGACCTCCAGCATGTAAATTCCTAGCATGACACAAACAAGTTTTCTGTTATATTCCCTGTCACTACCGTTAACAACGTACAAAATTGGGTTATGAAACTTAAATTATCAATTTGTAAAAAAATGCATGACATCAAAACCCCAAAAACATTATTCCTTAAGATATTTTATTAAATAACACCACATTAAAGTCACAACGATGCTCGTTTTTAAGCCACTAGTCGTTTCTGTTTTTAAATGAAATAAATAAAATACAATCATCTATAACCGACCAAATCAGCCTCCGTATGTTTAATTGACCAGTAGAACACCCAAACCGGGTAAGCGGCGTTTTTAAAGCTTTAATAAAATGCACTACATTTAATATACACTAATGAACGGGCCATTTCAAAACATTTACTTGGTCCCAGGCCCCGGATCTTAATTTACAAATTACGGTCATATCGGAGGTCGGCTTACATCTCATCTCAGCTAGTTAGTAACGAACGCCTAATACCGACCCAATAAACTTTAAATAGGGCCTTATAAAAGATCATCCTTCATAAACTGTTATTTTAAATGTGAAAATTATTATCTTGCAACTCTGTGCAGACCAGCTGCCCAACAATGTTGAGGTATTCCCTTCCTAAATTATATGATGTCTGCCTCGTTAACTATGGACGGCGTCGGATGGAACGGTCTCAAACCTACCTTTATAAAAAAAATTGATACTGTCTGTGCTCGCCCTTGTAAATTAAGGGTCCGTTGAGCGTAAAGTGGGGGCCAATTAAGGAATTTACAGTCGAAATGTGCTGTAAAACAATAAATCCTACAATAGCTTTCGACAACATGCCCTATTAATTAAGACCCAGCTTTTGGAGCCATAATGGGGGCCAATAATCTTGAAACTGAATTTTTAATAAAACTAGTTCCTCCGATAAAAGAGAGATAAAATTTACTATAAAATTTGTTTTAAAATTCTTTATTATCTTTGAGTGCGCTTTCGTCGAACTTGGACCATTCAAATCCAACAATTTCTTAAATAGATCCTTATTTCCGAGACTCTTGAGGAAAATACACTTTGTGCCAATGATAGGATCATAAAGAAAGCTGCTTATAAAAGAGCGGCAACTTTTAACTTATTCTGCAACATTGTGTCTTATCTCAGCAAGTTAAACTTGCCACGCTATACTTTACCAGATAACCATCTCATTTATATCTCGGACAATCGAGGTGACATCCCGTCGCAATCGCCCATGATTGTTAAACGAAAGTGGCGGTAGCGTGTTTACTACAGGAGGAATACATAAATCTCTCTAATTTATATCCTAAAACATAATAAGAGGAAAATGTTATTCACAAGACTATAAGGTAGTATGTCTGATCGCATGGTCCAAGTAATTTATAGCTTAGACTTGAAGCTTCTATAAAAGTAAATAAAGCTCATGAAATAGCTATAAATCCCGGTACAAAGAAAGGCGGTACATACTGTATGTGGTAAAGGCGAGCTTTTGGTGAGATACGGGAACATTCAGACCCATAAGTTGAATTATGTGTTGTTACAGCAGAATGGTCCGCGCTAATGTTTTCATATATTATCATGTGAACTGACTTGTGAGCTGTTTGAACATAATATTATTTTTAAAATATGGGAATAAGAACTTGAATATGGACCTTGTCCAAAATTTTAAACAGAGCATTGTGTGTAGATACAAGCATGACACAGTAAAAAGTGACTGACCCAATTATTATACACAACTCGGCACTTAATGGATAGTTCCAAATTGTCTTAGATGGTACAATTAACACGTTGGCCATGTCATTCTCAATTACAGATATGATGTTAGCTAATCTTCGTTATATTTCATAACGTTGTTAAGTACGGCCAATGTTTTCATGTATGTGTATGTGTCGACTTCGATCCAATATTAAGTTTCCAAAAGGCAACAAAACATTCACCTTCTCATTACGGGGCCACTTTTCATTAATTTTACAATTTTCGTGCAAGTACATAATTTCATTGGTAAGTATTTCCAAGAATTTCTTTTTCTTTAGTCAACTAAACATAATGTCACTCACTAACAAGCTTCACAACGACATCGTCAATTATTACCTGACCATGTGATTACATACCTGTTCGCTTGTAATAATTACGAGCGGCGACAACTCTTCCAAAAACAAAATTACCATCGTCAGGTATTAATCGGTTTAAGAACGAAACCGATTTTAAATAATTACTTAACACTTCCTGATCGTCCAGAAATCACACCTTGAAGTTCAAATTAAGAGTCTCGTTTTCCTTAGCGGCTCTGGAAGGAATGACTAACAGCCGCTAACAAGGTATCATTATAAGGATGTCGACCTCACAGTCGACTTATCGATGTTTTTTGTGATTGTTTTTATTATGTCTGCATGTAATCTGCGAGATTATTGCGAGGTTAGAACGTTTTATGATAGGTTAACTCTGATCCAGTCCAGACACGTGTCTGGTCTTATCCAGTTCTGACACGTGAGTCAGATGAAGTAATTTTACTTTTTCACTTAAATTCATGCACAATTACTACGTTAAGTCCACAGCTGTTAAAATATTTATTTTCGAAATAGTTTTAAATATTTTCTTGTGCAATTCAATCAATGAAAACGATTGTTATCGATATTTATTTTATCGATAGTTCACACTCCACCACTTTTAGTGTTTGGGCAGGTGGCGAAACACACAGACAAAAGGCGGTTCGTATCATTATGTTGTCTTGTTACCGGCGCTCGCGCATCCCGGCCGAGGCGCGATATAATTCAAAGGGCGTAATTGCTTTACTAGTGTTAAGGCAAAGCGTAGAACATCTTTAACGAAAACTTCCCATGATTATATTGAGAAATTCTTTTATAAACGGTATTTCTGTTTAAGAAAATTGAGCAATGCAAACTACACATATTTGTAGTTCTTAATTTCGAATCAAAATTAGCTTTATAATAATGAACTTAATATTTCGTATACGTTCAGCAACTGACGTTGCATGAATAAACTTGTATTGTTGATAATTTATAATTCTAATGAAGATTCTACGTAACTGTTAGATTTTGAAAACGAACTAAGTATGTAACGTTACATGAACGTAACCGGTAATTTAACTGTAGATGATTTATACAAATTACATGAAAAAAACCTAATTAATGGCATAGAAAAAATACCAGAGCTTTCGTTTCGATGAACTCATCAAAGCAGAACATTTAGAGATTATCACATTAGTGTGGCCAGTCGATAATTACCGTCTGCGTTCATGGGCGTTCACATATACATCATTTGTGTTTAAGATGTTACGTGGAATTACACAGAGCAAGACCAAGTTAATAGTCTTCAACTGTTAATTTTGGAGATCTCTTATCCATAATAGATGTTCGTGAGATTTCCTTTGCAGGGTTTGTTGGTGCATCCGTTATCGTGATGCTCAACTGACTCTGAAATAGTATCGAGGTCTTAACCAAGATAAACCACTACATAAATTTTGCTCCTTACGAGCTTACTCCTGTTCCTTGATTTTATAATAGCGTCTCTAACATCTCTAAATGTATAAGCGAGTGGATTTAACAAATTTTGCAAGATAATGGCCCCGATTCCTGCAGACACTGCCTAATTTTATTTAAAGTTATATCCGTCATTTTCATATCCGTCGAAAAGGAAAGGGACGGATGATTCACAGCTCTTAATTTTAGGAAGAATGAGTGAATGAATGAACAACCCGGGCGAATCAAAAGGTACGTCGCTGGTATGCAATCCGTTTGACGTGCTGTCTACTTAACTGTGTCGGGTTATTGAAGGATGTAAAATTTTTAGACGGTTGGTTTAGATTTGTGCTTAAAATTGACGTGTGTTCCATAAATTTAATGCTTGTCAATTACCCGTCCCTTTCCTTTTCGGCGGATAATAAAATGACAGATATAACTTAAAATAAAATTAGATGGTATTTACAGGAATTAGCACCATTATCGCATTGATCATTACCCATGTATTTATTAGTATAATCATTTTAGTCTCTGCTGTGTTTTGCTATATCCCACAAATACACTGAAACATAATAAAAATACCTACATAGTGTCTTATTTACACAATATGTCATACAAATGTACTAAATAATAGGCTGGACAACTATCCCCATAATGTCCATCATTATTTTATCTGAAACAATTACGACTATAATAAAAATGTTTACTTTCTTACGATTGTTTTCTAACGATAATATTACTACGTAAGTATTAACTTGTAGATGTAAGATTATATTTGTTTTTGGTTGTAGTATTATTTCTATATAATGTCAACAGCTTCAGTGGTCTAGTGGTTAGAACGTTGGGCTCACGATCTGGGGCCTGTTTAATAAAACTTACAATTGTAAATTACAATGACAATTGATGTACATTGCGGAGTGTGTGATCACGAATATTTTGCAGTTTCATATTAGCTACGTAATGAACACCAAATTGTCATTGTAATTTACAATTGTAAGTTTTATAAAGCAAGCCGTGGAATCGGATCGAAATTACTATGTGAGACTTTCCTTTGTTTGGTAAGGACATTTCAGAATTGAATTACCTGAATTCCCGAAAAAGGAAGATGATTCCGTGCTTCGGAAGGCACGCTAAGCCGTTGGTCCCGCGCTACTAGCCCAAGCACATCCACCAACCCGCAGCGGAGCAGCTTGGTGGAGTATGCTCCTTACCCCCTCTGGTTGATTGAGGGGAAGCCTATAAGCCATAATGTTTATGTAATGTGAGCATAAGCGGCCTTAGCGCCGAACCTTTTTAACATATACAGAAATCCTAATAATCCCTAATAGAAGGTAAGTAATCAAGGACAACTTGCAGTCACTGTTGCTTCGAAGGCCTAAGATAGACGTGGTGAACCTTGTGCTGACCTATCGCCCATAACAATTGCCTGTCATGATAGAAAAGGTACGGTCACGAGCATTAATATGTATACCTACTTTGGTACCATGTCACATTAACTTTACTGACAAATTGAACTGTAAGTCTCGCTAAATGTGAAATATGTTAGTGCGACAGAGTCCTAAAGTGGGTACATCCCTTTGTGGTTTTTTAGCCTTTTCTTTAATGATTGCATCTATCTTAGGCCTCGTCTCCAGGCAAGTCTGGGGCCAAGAGCAAACCCATCAAAGGTAAAATCTTAGAAACATGATTCTAGGTACCTCTTTTAGTAATTTTAGGCTGCTAAAATATTCCTTATCTAGTTCGTATAGAGGCGTACACGCAATTATCTTTACACGTGGTACACAACGACATTATTGGTTATTACCATAAATCCTGATGGGTGTGGTTCTTTGCTTCGTGAGACTATTTATTGCCGCGCATGATTATTATAGACATTTAGTTTGTTTCATTCCATTCTTACATTGGTTTATGTGTTTATTGTAGTTATTATAATTCCCTTTAATACTCAAATAAGTTATTTATCTACTTGAATAATTTAATTACTCAAATCAAATAGGTATTATGTTTAATATTCATTCAAAGTCCAATAATTTGTAGCCTCTATTCATGAAATTGTAATTTCCAGTCATAAATAATGAAGCTCCGAAATGTTTTTTCTATATTATTCCATTAGAACCTAACAGACTTTATTAAAAACTGAAACTAAATTAGTGTCTCTTAAATAATTCAGGGGTGAAATGCCAATTAGAAGGGATTTTCATTTTTAAAATGATAGTGAATTTATCTCGATTATTTGTTATGAAAATATAAACGTTATATTCTTTGGAAATAGTACAACGTAACATATTCATGTTACGTTGATATCCATCAACCTACGAGTATATCTCAACTTTTCTGTATCGCGCATGTATGTAAGTATGGGAAAATGTAATTAAGAGAAAGCACTGTAGCTTGTTAGAATTATTATGGGGAGAGTGATTACTCTCCCTATACTTATTGTTACCACGAACCGGTTTCTCACTCGATTCTATAAGATTCAACTTAGCTGTATAACTTATAACTCCACTTGTACGATAAAGTCAATGATGGTTATTTGAGGTGTAAGTAGATGATGTATTTATTCAATAAAGTATTGTGTACTGTATTGTTCAATGATAAAATGCGATGCGTTTAGTAAAGGGTAGACATAGTTAAACAAACCCGTTATTGAAAACCGCATCAAAATCGGATCATTAGTTTAGAAGATAAGTGATAACATTACTTTGCACAAACGCACACACAAACATCTCTCACCCTAAACGCATATACCTGCTCCGTTCCGTCGTGGGTAAAAAGCATCTTTATAAACCCACTCTTCGCCAACTAAGTATAAATCCTATGTAAATAGGAACCGGGCCTATTGTCATAAACCGGGCACAGATCCAGGAAATTTCGTGTGATGTTCCACGTGATTTAAATTTTCTATGATACAAACATGAATTCAAACTCATAAAGTCGAATTCAGTGGTTTAGAGATCGAGTCCGAAATTCAAAAGAAACAAACGTATCAAAAAAGACTCATTTTATTATAAGAAGTAGGTTAAGTACCTTACAGTTTTTCTTTACTGTAGCAAACAATCTGGAAGAACTTTTTCCACTAGGAGAACTATGCTATAGCTATGTTATAGCTATGTTATATTTTTACCTCATTCTCACAAGTACGACTCGAACATAAGAAACACTCGAAAGCATCATTATTCTATTACAACCAATGGTAGGGTATGATTACAAGTTTTCGCTCACTCGTTGCGAGTTTGTATTATGAATTACGCACGAATGTTTAATTTAGTTGCGGTTGTAAATTTCTTGAGGTTATGCTGTAAACGTATTACGTGGATTAGACTTATTTTGAGCACACGTGGCTTGAAATGAAACTTACGAGTACCTACTTAGGTTATATACAACTATAATGAAACTGCCGTGGAATTAGATTCTCTCGTAGCTTTACCTACCGCCATTAATTGAATACTCATGAACTTAGGCTCGTTACATACAGAGACGATATCGGAAGCGTTACGGGACGGGGTTGTTTAATAATATTCGAGTTTGTACGTTCACACAAAAATCCGCCGCAGCGAGGCAGTGTTCCGTTCAATATCCCGCTCCACGGCTCTCAACGCTCGCGAGTGTTGTGTTGCGTTGCGTTGCGTGCGTTGCGAGCGATGCGAGTGTTGCGCGTTCGTGGTGCTGCCTCTGTGTGCATTATAAATTTAAAAAAGCTTAGGCATTATAAAAGGCTTTATAAACAACCACGCGTGAAAATAATATTAGATATTACCTTAAACGCTTTAAAACAGGACAGGACGTTGATCTGTACAGCTGTTCGGTGGCCAAATTCACAGATGTGGCATTTCGCTATTGTTCTTGTTAAAAAATAAATAAATATTTAGTTTCGTGTAATATGTGTTTGTGCAAACTACAAAGGCTGCAAAAGATCGCGAGGAGTGGAAATCTGTTATTCAAGCCCTGTTGGGAAACAGGGGATAAAATGATTAGAAGAAGAAGAAGAATATGTGTTTGTTTCAGTCCAATTGGTTTTTACTGTAATGATTGAATGTAAAACTGTAAAAATAAATAAATAAAAAGGTTGACATAACTACATCATATTTTTAAGTTTTCATTTACGCGTTTATTTTTTTGTTACTTGAGGATACAAAGAGAATCAGTTTCCCAACCATCGCAACCCTAGATCGTATAAAAGTCAATTTTGGAACTGAACCACGCGGGTTTTCTGCACGCGAACTAAATCATGCTGTAAGTAGTTATTATCAAAATCAAAACTGATAGATCGAAATTAATGTAGAACTAGTTAGTACCAATTTATTACCGCCGACATGTACTATCATCTACTTAATCACGACAACGCAATTAAAATAGTTCTTTCGATATTTTAAATATTTATCGAAGTGTAGGCGGAACAGGCGAATTCAATTACCACTTTTATAACCGACAAATATACGTATCCACTGAATGATTACTAGAAAAAATAATCAAGCAATTTATTTTAGAGAAACCAATCATTTTAATTTATGTAGAAACGAATTAGCGTCGTAACAACACACGAATCAATCACATATCGAATCATCATGCTTAAATTGGAATAGTTTTCATAAAAAACAGATCAATGATTATACAGTGTTCCCATTTTGCTACCTTATTTGGCATCCTAAAAATGATTGATTTAACATATGGTATGTAATTAAAATTCAATATAATTGTACTTTTCCACAAACGTCCAATTAATATGGGAGTAACTGGATTCCTTGTTTGAATAAAATAAATATAATAATATTAACTGACTGACCCAACACTGCCGTGTCACGCACAAGTCTGCTATCTTAAAATAGTCGAGTTACGAATAACCAGTGCAAAAGGGGTTTATATCCTATGCTTTACATAGTTCAGTAAAAACATTTTAAAATTTATTGATACTTTTTGAGATATAGAGGTTGACAAAGTCTGCTAACTTGATTTTTTTGCATGTGGATCACGCCTAACTCATCTAACTAAAAGTTACAATAGATAGGCGTGACTACGACGAAGGCAATCCTAGCGATTCGCGACATTCTTTGTACTTGCAAACCCGGCGCCCAGGGAGGAAACACTTCCTGAATCTGAGAGAGAAGTCGAGGACCCAAAATGCTTTGAACCAGGCATAAAGGGGAAATATTTTTTGGTTTGAATAAGAATGGAAAACTTCTTTAGAACAGTGATACTACCTGGAACCGTTGGTCAAAGGATTGAGTTTTGCAAGAACCATCAATGGGAGGATACAATACCAGGGTGGAAAACTGTTTGTTGTGAGAAAGCATACCCAAATGTGATGAGGATGATAAGGTCTTGTGACTTTTCTTGTTGAATAAAGAATTGCAATAGATGTAACCCTGGGCTTTCATAATTGAGCAAGCGATAACATCATCGCTATTAATATTATTTTTAGTTTTGGTCATCAATTGCAGCATCAAAATCGTAAATAGTTCATGAGCACAGGGTTATTTTGTTTATTGCTTTTGTTCCTAGATGATTCTCGTTCGCCGAATGCGATTTTTTGTAAAACATTTGTTGAACCTTTGCTGGGTTCGGCTTCTTCAGGGGTTCTATGTATATTATACCCCCTTGGAAGCGGTTTTTGTGGTTTGTCGCGAAACGGATTCAGGTTTTGTGGACTGATGGTCTGTGTTGTCGATTTTTGTGATAATCTGTCAGATCGTCAATCTCTTTTACTCTCGAGAATTCAAGAGTTCGCTGTGCAACCGGGAACTGTATCAGTTGCCATGAGGGTGTACCCTGGTTCCAGAGCTTTGTGTATTCTGCAGTCACAAGTGAAGACGAGTTGATTGATCTCATCATAGCCAAGAAGAGAATTATATTTTTCTTTTGTGAGGTATAATTGTCACAATTCAAAGCCAAGTTCTTGTGGTTGCAAGGGTTGTTCAATACAGAGACAGAATGCTGATGCTGTATTATGGACTTTTCAGCCTGCAGTGGCCTTTCTCGAAAAATAATCCTTTACGGTTGGTTTCCACATCCATAGTATGTAAATATGATCCTAAGCTAAAAGCTTTTTGGCAGTACTTTCAATTTTAACACCATCTTCTGAATATCTACGGGTTTCATAGGTGGAATAAGTCCCATAGATGTTTAGAGGGCGATCTAAATAATGAAGGTACCTACTGTTGACGAGATTTTTGCTGTGGATGTGCAGGAGGCTATTTGCATGCCCAGGCTAGCTGTGGGGATTGCTATTTTCAAGAACGTTGGTTCTGTTCATTGAGACGTTTGTGTCAAGGGTGAAATATGATACTGAGGCGAAGCAGGTGGAGGAGGCCAGTTTTTATAGTTTTATTTTCTACTTTCTTCGAGGGTTGTCCCTCGCAATAGAAAACCAAATTCCTACTCTGAAGTACAAACTTCACAGGATCCATTCTTGTACATTCTTGTTGAGAGTGGAGATCCATTTTCAGCAATGATCGTCTTGATTGACTCTTCTACGCTTGTGGCTGCAAAAAGCGTAGGGAGTATGTTTCGAGCCGGTGCAAACTTCCATCGTGTCTGGTACAATTCGTGCTTGCATAGCAGACAAGTTTTCGGGAGAGGGGAGTTATGCAGTCTAGCAGATTGTGTGGAGAAAGAGTAAATAAGTCGTCGGAAGGTACAATGCAGACTCTTGGCCACGAAAACATTATGTTATTTTGCGACAAACTACTGGAAGGTGTTTCCAAGGGGGTGTGGTGTGCTGGCCTTGAGGATGGTTGAATTTAGTAAGGGTTCAACAGATGTTTTGAGTAAGGGGTGGTGCATGTGTGCCGATGATTATAGAGTGATGAAAATTGTGAGGAGGAATTAATCGATTCCTGAAGGTTATGCCTAAAACATTTTTAGCTATGACATTGTGATTGATGATTGCAAACATGCTGTTGGAATCCCATTTTTTTCATTGTATTGAGAAGAAGTTTGAACATAATTATATATTTCACAAATATTTTTTCTAAACATTCATTATATTTTAGATTATTTTATTTAAAATTATAAAATTACATAATTCTAAGCTCCTGATTGCTGATTGATGAATGTGCCCGAAGCAAAAAAAGTATGTCAGGGTAGAAAAAAAGGAATTCCCAACTTGTACATTAATATTTCCAATTTTGTAGATATCAAAATTAAACTAAGTACTTAATATAAATATTTTCCTTGTATCCATTTCACTTAGTCTACTCAACCCGGGCTACCCCAAAAAGCAGTCTTTATAGAAAGCTTGTAACGATCATACATACATACATAAACTCACGCCCGTAATCCCTAATTGGGTGGGCAGAGCCACAAGTAATCAAAGACAACTTGCAGCCACTGCCGATCATCCAACCCCCGATTGCCCCGATTGCCCCGGTGCCGATTGTAACGATCATCTCTTACAACTAATGATTAGCATAGATAGATTAAAGTTATAATAACAAACCGGCTGCATGTGCCAAACTCTGCTAACTTAATATAGCACAGACCGCGTGACCACATTTCTATGGAAGAGTGGTCATGCACAACTCTTAAACTCGATTTAAATAAAAACTATTATAATAAAGAAAAAAATCAAAAGTGCCTGTTATTCAGAGTACATTTTAGAATATTTTCTGATATTTTGATGACAGATATTTCACTTAATACGAACTATACAGACGATTAACTGAAAAAAACTTTAAAGGCGATTTACTCAAAACAGCATTTTTTGAGATAGCAGAGATTCGTATGACACGGCAGAACACCCGTGGTATTCGCAAATAAACTTTCTTTTTCAAATAATAAGCGTTGCGCGTTGTGGTGCAAGTGTTGCGCGCAACAAAGACTTGTTTTTAATAGAGTATACATACTATACATACATATATAAACTCACGCCTGTTTCCCACCGGGGTAAGCAGAGACTATGGAATTCCTTTGCTTCGATCCTGACACACTATTCTTGCTTCCTCCATATTTCTCGATCATTTCATACACGCACGCCGGTTCAGAGTAGATCGTACTAAACCTAAATAGAGTATGTAGGTACTATTATAAACAGAACGTGTAGTTCAGTACAATTAGTGATTAAATTTAGATATAGATCATTATCTAAAAATGTTTTTCAATAGCTTCAATACGCAGTACGAGTTAGATCTGTCAAAGTACAGAAGCCAGTGTTGTGACGTTCATTAACTTAATGATATATCACTCGAGATTAGGCCTATCAATTCTGTTCTATCTTACAGTACTTAGATATCTACTATCTTATTAAATTGAATGAAGAAAAAGCAATATAATAACTGCTCTACTTTCGTTAAATCAGTCAATTCGTTTCACATGCCGTATCACATCCCCACATCCGTCTACTTTCATACATCCCATTGGCATTCCACCGAGTGCGAAATACGTAAATACACGTCAGTCGTTGCACGTCGTATTTTGTTCACGTGATACTCATAACGTTCATAAAATGATTACGTGAGAAGAACACACTCTACACGACTTGGCTTTGCGACAACTTCACTGTTAGAGACCCCCCACACTAGCGTCTTTCGAGCTTCGTCGTCTTGCCGCGGCGACGCGACGCCAGCGCTGGTCGGCTCCCGCAGCGCCAGTTCAAAGCTTTTTGCGCACAAGTACAATGCACAACATATTAACGCTGGCGTCGCGTCGCCGCGGCGTCGACAACGAAATTATTCGGGATTCAGTTGCCGGCAACAAATTGGTTGCCTTGCAACCAGGTGACATACGCTTTAGACAACTGCGTACATTGTACTTAAAATCAATTTAAAATAACTCTTTTTGGTTTGCGTGTCCGTAATTGGAGTAGAAATATAAACGTGAGCTTATGTTTTTATGTCCCTTACTATCGATGGAACGTAAAACGTGTTCAGAAGTCAATATCAATAAAGTAGAGAATGAAGGACTCCGCATTATCTATACGTCCGCATTAACGTCTAAACTGATTACTACCAAGTACTTTGTATAGAATTTATGGTCATTTTAATTCATCGAAAGGCCCTTACCTAGTTGAGTGGTAAAATATTACCGGTATTAATATAAAGTGTAATTTTGTAAAGTGATAATTTTATCAAGTAGTTAAAAGGGTTTCAATTCCGTCCTCTTGAAAAAATATTGTCATAATTCTAAATTAAAGACAAAATTGGTCTATTATCGTTTATTTATAAGACTTAGCCGTCATAAATTTCATCATCGTCATCATCAATTTAAGAGCCACGCTCTTGTCGGTGTAGCATTTTCCATTCCAGTCTATCAGGCCAATTCCTTGACTTCCCTATTAGACACGACATTAACCTTTTCTTTAATCTGTTCCTACATGGAACAGCTCTTCTTGGTCTTCTCCTTCCTCTCTTTCCTTCTAGCTTTCCTTCTATGATGGTCATTTTACGATATAAATTTTCAACGAGCAGCATTGTCCTCCATGCGCTCTATAAAATCGGCAATAATATCCTGGGGGGTTAAAATGGCCACATCGAAGCAATTCATCTAAGGAAACAATAAAAGTAAGTGCGCAATGCAAACAAATGTCAAAAAGCAATATTGCTTTCTTAGGTGAATTGCTTAGATGTGGGCATTTTACCCCCCTGAGCAGACTGGCGTTTGCTTTGCCAGGATGACAGGTCGAATTCAAACGGACTTTGATATACTCTAGCTAGGTTTATGTCATAGACAACAATAGATAACATAGCATCACGCCTGTAACCACAAAGGGGTAAGCAGAGGTGTATAATATTTACACCCATTTCTCGCCAGCTATGTTCCGTGTAATAAGGGACGAGCATATTGAAATTAACCGGGTACAAATCCAACATTCGATGTCAGAGATATGCCAGTTTTTCACAGGGTCCTGAAGATTTGACAGGCCCAGTTATTTAAAGAAGCAACTGCCTGTCTGACCTTCCAACCCGCGAAGGGAAAATCAGCCCAATACAGGTTACACAGGTCACATTCCTCTATTCACATTTCTCGGGAATGTGGGTTTCCTCACGATGTTTTTTTTTTTCACCGCTGAGCAAGTGATAATTATTTATGATCCAAACATGAATTCGAAAACAAATTCGACAATCATTGGTTTAGACCTGTGCTGGATTCGAATCTGCGACATCTAAAGTGAGAGGCAAGCGTTCTACCAACTGGGCTACCATGGCTCCCTTTCAGAGATAATTATGATTATAAAGTGTTTTATTATTTCTAATAATCCTGATCTTTATTATGTGTAATATCATATCAAGCCATATCATAATATCATTATTACGTGCAATATAACATAATAGCCTTTAAATTATTGTCAAAACGCTTCTCTAATCCTTTTCTTTCTTTCATTTCACATGCAAATACATACAAATTAGGGCTATTCAATTCCTTTGTTCACATATCAACGTGTAGTGCGTGTGGTTTTACTTCTAATGTGGAAATGGAATAAATTGCATTTTTATCAAAATTCAGACAGCTAACGTTCCCGGCGCAAATTAGATTTCGTATTAACGAGAATTTTATGTTAATTTCCGATAAATAACATAGATTAGTTGTTTACCCGTTAATTTAATTAAAATGGTTGGAACGCGTTGAAATGCAAAAATATATTTTAAATTACATTTTTTTCATACTTAAGTAAAATAAACTCGAAAAAGCAAATATTGGATCAAATTGTGCTAACGTGTTAATATATACCTGCTGTCGGCGTACGCTACCTTAACGTATATAGTAGGTATATCATAAATAGTCCATATACATCCCACTACTAAGTACATAGCCCTCCCCTCAATCAACACTATGCTCTAATGCGGATTGGTGGAGGTGTTTAGGTTTGTAGCCTGACAACAACGGCTTAACGTGCCTTCCGAAGCAAGGATCAATCTCACCTTTTTTTGGGTAATCAAGCGATTCAGCCTGCAATGTGCTAGCCAAACAAAGGATAGTCTCACAAAGTGATTTCGACTATGTCGCCATCGGGAATCGAACGCGGACTTCCAGGTCGTGAGCCTAACGCTCTAACCACAGACCATAGAGGATGGACGCTACGTTATTTAATAAAAGTTGGAATTCCGGGTGAAACCAGACATTTAGGTACGTAAGTAGACATAACGTCGGGTAGGATCCCTAGAGTGAAACAAAATGCAAGATTATTAAGGTTGTGGAAGGATACTGAAATTACATAATGTCTTAAGTGTTATTTCACAGTTTATATAAAAGCAAGGGTAAGCTTCAAGGTTTTCACGAATAATTTCTTGAGACCTTCACTTTTTTTTGACGTATTGTAGATTTGCCGTAGATGGCATTAACTACTTGGCCGGACAAATGGGGAGCGCTGAAGGCTCCCGGATACTTGATAGAAAATACGGCGTTTTACACAGACTCTACGCATTGACGTTATCGTACACGCATCTGTGTGTGTGACGTAAGACGTAAGCTCAGCCGCTGATGGGGAGCGGAGGGTAACCGTTCTTTTCGTTACTACGTATAGTATTTTACCTTATTCTATGTCTTCGCCTTAAATTAGGTAAAAATATCTTAAAAAAAATACCAGCAAATTGAACGACGGAAATAACCAAACCCTGTATAAGTATTCCGACAAAATAAATATTACTAACTGTAGGTAGGTAAGTAATGTAAAATAAAATGTTATATTTCTGAGAGATATATTTTTAGACTTAATTGAACAGTATTCCAAAGTAGAACGACTTAAACAAAATTTTACATCATTCAACCCCTAACCAAACCGTCGTACCCTTTCAGAACAAACACTAAGCCTTTCTTTGTTTCTACTCCTCATTTCGCGGTGGGTCCTTCATCAACAGTATTAAACAAAAAAATACAATATAAAAAGAAATAAAAAAGCAAATTAAAAGCTCAGACTAGCGTCTCGTCCATTCAAGCGCTTATAAAAGTGTTTAATTAAACTGTTGTTATTGATGGGGTCCGCGAGATGGCGTTTAATCAACAGCTGTACTTACTTGCCTCCTTCGACTTTATTTTTAATTCGACTTAATTGCAAGAGTTACGACTTCAGGACGTTTTATGCGAAACCTTTACAGTGAAGTTACTGCTTCGATTTTTATTACTGAAACAGCCTGTATACATTGCGTTACTAAGTAGGTAGGCTGCAGATATACAATCCTTATCAACCGGGGAAGCAAGAGCATACCACTCGCAAATGACTTCAATTCAATATGGAAGAAGATTTGAAACCGACTAAATTCGTTTGTCTAGACATCGTTGGAACCAATAAGCGTCGCAAGTGCGGATTGAAGCTAAAGACATAGGGGCGGTATTAAAAGTGGCCAGTATACGCGGACGATGTCGACGGGCAGGTATGTTGTACCACGAGTCACCAACTACTTCGGTGACAGAACATTCCGCGAGTACCGTATCTGTACAACATGCTGCCGGTCGACATACCTACGTCAGGAGTGCAATAGAAAATAAATGCTGCAAATCTATTTTGAACATCTTATATGCAAAAATCTGTATTTTTAAAAAAAACATGATAATTTTAACCTAACTCCACTCGCATAGACAAACCGAGAAATTCGTTTTGTAAGGGTTTTATTTCATCAATACTTTTTGCATCCTTATGAAAAATGAACATTTTACTTATTTTCTTCTTAGGAGTTTACCTAAGCGCGCCCTTGTATCTACGTGTAAGTAGTACGAATGTATATAAACTCAAACTATCTTCTCGGGTTATCGCTATCAGCCCACTATGGTCGATTAATTATTTCTAATATAATCCTCTCAGACGACGACCTGAGCCGACGTTCGCGCCCATCTGGGTACCCTAAGGTCTGTTGTCTTAAATTTTGTACCGGGTGAGAGGTGATCTCCATTTGTACGGCCAAGTAATTAATGCGGCAAATCTAAAATAAGTGACGTCAAAACTACAATGATGATTCATTGTAGTTTTGACGTCACGCTACTAGAACATTCTGGGAACATTGCTTTATAGTTCCCATTACAATAAGCTGGGAGAGGTTCAAAACGAACGCAATCAAAGGGTTAGACATCTACTAATTAAGCGCTGAGAAATGCTAACCTTTTACCATCGTTTCCGATCGGCAAGCGCACTAGACTACGGACTCATTTCAAAGTTAATTACTGAAATATATTGTAAAAATAAATTATAAATATATTTTTTATTTATATATAAATCGTAAATATATATTGTTTCCGGCCAAGCAGTTAATGCCATCTGCGGCAAATCTACAATAAGTCACGTCAAAAAAGAAATGAAATATATTGTTCCTAATCTGACTTACCTACCCGCAGCTAAGGCACAGATCCCAACGACAATAGTTGCACAAGAATGTAATTGAAATGTCAGCGTTAATTTGTAACTTCGTTTTAAGACTTTCCGCGAACCCGAACGTTAGAATGCGCCTTCATTAATTTAAATTATTTTCCAGGAGAAGTGTAATTTGTTGCGACTTTGTCTCAATTTGCACCTACAATTTTAAAGTTAAGTTCCGAACACACGGGAAAAGACCAAGGCCGAAATTCCATATAAGACGTGCTTTTAATATTTAATTCTGAAGTCGAATAATTTACAGAAAAGTACATAGGATTTAAATAACTTTTGTTTAGTTATTCCTTATAAGTAGTATAATAATTAAGTAATTCCAGTTCCATTCCAAATGCGTTACCAACTTAAAAAACAATACAAGCAGGAAAAATAACTTTACTTTCTAAATCATTATAACGCATCAATAACATGTATCCATCTGTTTTTCAATCATGACATAATAAGAAACGTTTTCTAAGAAAACTAGGTTTAATCAACCCAATCTGTGTTTTTCACGTCATTCTCGGCTATTTGGGTATACTGTGAATTGACGCAGATCCCAGACACTCCTTATAAAGCTCACTCTTACCGTGTGCCGTCTTACTGCATAAGTGCGAGCGAAACGGACATTCCACGTGCTATCTCCCTTTCTCTTCAGCGGCTTACGGCCATTTAGAATTAGAAAAACCTAAGGGGGTAATACGAATTGGTGCGGGGTGAAGAGTTACCGTTCTATACGCAGTATTATTCTTTATTCTATGGTTACATTTACGCATACTTACTCAAAGTACAATGTTACTGGAAATAAAGTCTAAAAGGTAAATTGCTTATCGGTTATGCTTTTTAAATTTATACGCGCAACTAAACGAATCTCAGTAATACATAACATAACATAAACAGCCTATATGTCCCACTGCTGGGCACAGGCCTCCCCTCAATCAACCCGAGGGGGTATGGAGCATACTCCACCACGCTGCTCCACTGCGGGTTGGTGGAGGTACTTTTACGGCTAATAGCCGGGACCAACGCCTTAACGTGCCTCAATCAGGTGATTCAAGCCTGTAATGTTCGAATGTGCCTGTGATGTGTCTCAGTAATAATTAATTTAATTATTTTATTTCAGATAAAGTCTTCTGTTGTTTGTTCAATGGTTTGTCAGATTCATAGTAAGCGGAATTCTATGGTATCTGCCTATATGTATGTCATCTATTAAAATGAATAGACCCATCAACGTCTAGTATGCACTCGACCTTTTGATTTCCACAAGCGTAATTAGCTAAAGAAAGCTGAACAGTAACACGTGATCTACTTTTACGAAGGTACCTATAATTAGCTTAAGTCTTTAATTATTGGTCCGCGTTACACTTTAGGCGAAGCGCGATAATGAGCTCTTCAAATGAATGATTACAATTCGTTTAAAGCAAAAATAACTACCGAGCCTTTTGTGTTAAATGGTACATTACTGGTTATGGCAACTGAAGGTACGAGCATTAAGATAATCATCGTTGGAGAAATAAATAAAAACTCCCGAGATAAAAACGACGTGGTTACCTACATTAAATGTAAGTAGTAATAATTATCGGAATTCATACTAATTATAGGTATGTTAGACAGAAATGATTTCAAGTAAGTACCTATCTATAATTGTGTATGTACCTATTGTTGGACAAAATATTTAACGAAAATGTGTCTCCTTATTATATTTTTGGGAATATACCCACCCACGAAAGACGAGTACGTAGACAAAATTATATTTCTTTCAGTAATAAAGATCCTTGCTAAGATCATACGATATTATTATGTTAGCATTTATCAATGTCATAAAATTAATGTATATATTTTTTTACAAAAATAACGAATCTATTTATTTACTACTCACTTTCTAAATGTTATCAGTATTATTTATCATCTATTATCATTAGCTTTTATTATGAGGATCGCATAAACCTCCTATCTATTTAATCATATTTTTACACAATTTGATTTTAATTTATATTTATCTTATGTCACTTGTTTCAGAACAAGTAATACCATTGAACTCTCAACTCTTTTGCTACAATTCCTTGAATTCTAAATTCTTAAAAACATATTTGAATAGGTAAACTTCATCACAATTTGATTACTTGGCATTTTATCTTTAGGTACTTAATTAATCTTTACTTAAACTATTTCTAAATACTAAGATCCATTGTTATACAAAATTCAACGTCTGAAACTAAATATTTTTATACAAACAATTTGCTAACCACAGAAATCAACTTTTTGTGCTGCATATTTTAACGCTCCAGGCTAAAATTCTAAACTTAAAAATTGAAATGATGACAATAGACAAAAGCTAGTATTCGCTATGTGTATGGACAGAGTCACAAGTCACAACTCTTCAGAAACTGTCAGGCTATTACATTCGATATTACTATAATACCTTGTAGAACCTCACCAGCTAAAAGTACGAAATAAACTCAACTTGAAAAATAAAAGTAATGAGACAAAATTCATTTTAGCAAAACGATATATAAAGTGGTTTCGTTTTGGTTCCATGGCGCATGCAGACGCATTTAACAAGCTGTGGGTGTACTGAGTTCGACATTAATTTTGTAATTAAGTGAACGATAAAATCGATTGTATAATTCGTTTGCGGTGTGCAATGCGGAATTCTGATCATTGTTCATCGTCAATCTTTACAGTGTTTGTAGCGTTTAAATTGAGATGAGTTGAAATAAAAACACACTTATTTTTATCGATGTGCTTTCATAATCCAAATTTTACGGTGTACCTTTTGATTTGTGAGAATTCCTTGATGAAAAATTTTGTACTCAAATAATTAATGACTAAGTACTTGACATTGTCTAAAGTATTATTATGCGGCAATTATTTCCTATACAATACGAATTTGAATTACAGCACGGGTCTGAATTAGAAAGTGTGATTGTCGGTGATTTGCACAATATCTTTGATAATGATAGTCAAAAATAACATGCAAATGTCTATCATACACGAGCACATCCCAAAATTGGTACTTTCTTCTTTTTGTATTGCGGTTGTGTACATGAACTCAAAAGATAAATTGAACCTTATTGACCAACAACACGAACGTTTGGATCGTAAATTTTGGTTACGAGACGGCATTAAATTATGGTTAAGGTCGACGCAATGTAATGACCATGTATGCACTTGCTCTCGCAACTGGAATGATACCCATAATAAACCTAAATCATATGCCGAAACAACAGTTAGGCCCAATGCACGAATTCACAAAGTTACTATAATTGAATGAACCTTTGAACTTTATATCAAACGTTTTTCTGATTTTATAACCGTACGATTCTTTCAATTATTTCTTAAATCCGAGCGGAAAACATTAATTTTGGAATCTTGTTTTCCTTTATCTGTCTTTTCTCTCCTATTACCGTTGAATCAGTCTCTCTATCTATTAACTTGATGTCGTACATTTATCAAAACAACGAGCATCTTCTGTGAATTTATCTTTTGAATACAGACTTATCTTCATTGCTAAATCGATGACTTTGCGAGAACCACATTTGTCTTCAAAGGAATTTCAAGTGGAATCGTAGCTTCACACCAAACTACTTTAATAGACCTACATGTAGTACTTTAACTTAAGCCTAGTACACACGTGTACACCGACATGGCGGTGTAACGTTGCATGGAGACAATAATTTAACGTCACCGGCACTTGCATTGAAACCGCACTACAATTTAAGACCTTTGCAATAAGGGAGCCAGCATTGTCTGCAGTGTCTCATGTTACGCGCTTTCATGTACCACGGCTTTAGCTATTTCAACGCTTAGTTCTGTTTTGATTTCTATAAAGATTAGACCTACCACGTCTGTTATACGGGTGAGACTGATTTTATTCACAAGATCTTTCTAGATATTCTACGCCAATAAAAAGTGTGTCGTCACAACGACATAAAATTGTCAGTTCTATTATTTCTTCACGTTATTTACGAGCAATCTTTCCTGTTATTCCTGTAATTACAATGAGATAAGATTTATGTTTTTCCTTGTGTGTGATATGTAGTGGTATATGTAGTGTTTATTTGTATTTATGAAAAAAATACTGTCATTATTTTCTGTTCACAATATTATCAAGACAAACTTAACTGGAAATCCATTTCGAACATTTCCGAAAACAAACCATACGAAAACATCATTCGACACAAAGTCAAAACCTTGAAGCCATTCCACCTGTAATAACCACCTTATTTAGATAAAACCCTGGTAAAGTCCGACGCAAGCAAAGCGAAAAACTTTTGCTCTTTCCAAGATAGTCATTAAGGTGCCCTCGTAATGCTTGCTCGTTGGTGCGCTGGAGCGCTCTCCAATCTCTCCATAACTCTACACGTAAGAGGATTGCCTCTCCATAAGGATATCGCAACAAATTGACTGTAATTTAGTTTTTTCTTCTCACGAGCACAAATCTGAATAGATCTCGTGGTAACTTTGGGATTCAGCGGTTTACGGCTCACGAGTGCGAGTTTCTTTTGAGATAGTGGGGAAAATTGCTTATTCGAATCCAGTCGAGTAGTTCCGATAAGCGTTTTCGCGGCTCGTCATTTTTAGAAATGGAACTCCTATTTTCATACGATCCTGCGTTGCGTTCCGTTCCGTTCCTTTTGCAAATGCTGACATACGAGAACTTATTTTTACCCTGATTCAAAATCAGAAGTAATTTTAAAAACAAAGAGTTAGTGCAATCCAGAAATAGGATTAGAAGTAACGAATTGAATTCTTTAAATCACGTTTCTTAAATTGTTTATCATCTATTATCTTGATCTGTTTTATTATTAGGTTTAAGTATTATACAACCAAATTGTCAGTTTAGAAGTCTAACGTCTAGACTTTATTGTATTACTCTTCAAATTAGTTTAAAAGTATCAAACATATTTTAAGACAAAGTAATTTATAAATTCCAAGACGTATTAATACAAAAATCTTATTAATTGCTTCAAAGAACAAACAAGTAGGCGTACAATGTCAGGCAATCTAAAAACAAAGATGTTGCTTCAGGCTAACTTTAATAATGGGTGGTTTTGAAACTAGAGCTAAGTAAGCTCTATTACTCGTTGAATTAAACTCAATGAGTGCTCACGCAATGCTTAACTTACTTAATTTAATCTTCATTGCATTTCTAAGCATGTTATTAGTATGAAAGTTAGTTGATTTATTATTTAGATTCAATTACCTATACTTATTTAAAGGCAGGTTGCTATCATAGTCAGATTAAATGTTATACAAATAAAATGTTTAATGGCTGTTTGTATAGCTAGTGCGTTTCCAAAATACACTGCAGTAGGTAAGGTACATTGAATTTGAAGTTTATCGTAATGTAGTAGGTACATTTTATTTTAAGATACGAGTAGGAGAGAAAACAACACAATTCTTTTTTACTCGCTCTAGTGTGCAATGCGGATAAAATATAAGTTTTAACCTTTTTTAGTTCAAACAAATATTTTTAACTATTTTAAATAGGAATTGAACGAGGAAAGTTTCAAGTTATTAAAGTTAGATTTCCGCTATAAGTTGACAGGCTGTAAACAGTCGGTCACTTTTAAAGTCAGCCTTAGTTCGTCCTTATAGTTTCTCCAACGGAAATTAAACGTTGCGCTCGTGTCAACCGGGAAACTTTAAAATTAAAACTATTAGCCTTTATCTCTTAATATTTCTAGGCGAATTCCTTTATGGTCTTATCTTGTGATCTCGCCGCAACCCTTCCTGATTAACTTTTGACTAAGTTTTTGCAATTCACGCCGTTCACAAAAGAATTACAGGGCTGGTTGGTTGTGTTTAGGCCTAATTAACTTTTGTTTATCGCCCCAAAATAGCCTTTTGTAAGTAAGTGGAAAATAAATTATAAATACATAAAATTTCTAAGTCTATTTTAGAGCCCCGCCACATGACTGTATTTATTTAATCGTATAGCTTATTTTACAGAGTCATGTAATACATGGGTACAAAATCAACTTGCAGGAACTATATATTTCAGGATAAAGTAATGAACTGTGTAGTGATATAAATCGCTACACGATTCATTAATAGATTTCTACGCAAAACGTTGATAAGCAGTATAATTTTCACTCCTCTTCTTCCTTGCGCTATCCCACTTTAGGTGGGGTCGGCTCTCCTAATTTTGCGGCGCCATGACATTCTGTCTAGGGTTGTCGGGTCGGGTAAATTTTCATTTTTTAATAATCGGGACATGCTGGTCCACCAAGTATAAGGAGGGCGTCCTCTGCCTCTTTTGTCCTCGGGCAGGCAAAGAGCTGTGTGGACTACATGCTGCTGGTCTCTCCGCATTACGTGGCCATACCACCTCAAACGACTTTCTTTCAGCTTATCGGGTATAGGGGCTACTTTGAAGCTTCCGCGAACGTACTCGTTTCTAATTTTGTCTTGCCTAGTCACCCCTCCCGACCATCGAAGCATTTTCATCTCAGTCGTATGAAGTTTTTGTGTGTGCGCCTCTTTAAGCGGCCAGCATTCCGATCCGTACATCAGCGCAGGTCTCACGGCCGTCTTATAAATTTTGCCTTTGATGCGGACTGGCATACGCGGGTCACAAAGCACACCTGTAAGGGTTCGCCATTTTTGCCAACCAACATTGATCCTATGTGCAACATCAGCTTCTACCTCTCCGTTTGCAGCGATAACCGAGCCAAGGTATCTAAATTGTGCTACTCTTGGAACTGGTGTATTGTCGGGGTACAAAATAGTAGATGTGCAGGTACTGTTGCTGAATTGACATTCCATGTGCTCAGTTTTGGAGCGACTAACTTTAAGCCCAGCATTCTCCAAAGCGCCAAACCACGAATGTAGTGCTGCTTGTATCTGGGTGGCATCATTAGCAACCAGCGCAATATCATCCGCATACATAAGATTCCAAGGCAATGGAGTTTGGATGTCTTTTGTGATCAGATTCATTACCAAATTAAACAGAAGGGGACTAAGCGCTGAGCCCTGATGAACTCCCACCTTCACTTCAAATTCCTCACTTAACCCCGCCGGACTCTTGACCTTCGTGCGAACATTTCGGTACATATCTTGTATCAGCTGTACGTAAGTTTCCGGTAGATGTTGTGCCCTCAGCGCTTGCCAGACAAGTCTTCGCGGCACTCGGTCAAAAGCCTTTTCCAAGTCAATAAATACGTAATGCAGATCCTGCTTATTGAGGCGGTGTTTGTCTGATAATATACGTACAGCTTGTATTGCATCTGTTGTAGACTTTGAAGGGGTGAATCCAAACTGATTAGGGGTTATTTCGGAGAGAGATTGTATTCGCCTATTTATAATACGTTCCCAGATTTTGAGAGAATGTGATGTCAATTTAATACCTCGATAATTACTGCAATCTGTGATGTCACCTTTGTTTTTGTAAAATGGTACTAAATGACTCAGGCGCCAGGAGTCCGGTATAGTTGCAGTCTTTAAAATGAGATTAAAAAGTTTCGTGAGCCATTCTGACCCTATGGGTCCTAGGAATTTCCACAACTCTGAGGGTATTTCATCGGGACCAACGGCTTTTCGGTTTTTCATCTTTGAGACCGCAATCCTTACTTCATCTACTCCAATCTCCTGTATCGGTCCTTCGACAGGCTTGAGTGCTTCTGAATGTTGACTAGGAAACTCTTCATTCATAAGATCTTTATAGTACTCAAACCATCTGCGGTTTATATCCTCATTGTTGGTTAGAAGTTTTTGATCTGAGCTACGGATAAATTTATTGGTTTTTATGTCTTGAGTTGCTTGGTTTCTAGATTTGGCGAGTTTGAAAATTTCTGCATAGGTCTTTGCGTTATCCAATCTATTGTACAATACATCCCCTGCTTCAGCTCTAGCTCGCGCTACCATTCTTTTTGTTGTACGCTTTGCTTCCTTGTATTCTGCGTGGTCCTCATCTAGCTCAGACTTTTGCCAGATTTTAAATTTTTCCTTCTTATTCTGCACGGAGACTTTGACATTATCATTCCACCAGGATGGGTCCTTTCCTATGCTTAAGCCACCTTTGGCAATACCCAAAATTTTGCCAGCTCTGTCTCTACATGTTTTTTCAAAATTTGCCCACATAGGTTCTACACATTCATAGATGTTTTCCATATCCTTTGCTAGAAAGTCGCACATATCGGCTAAGAGAGTAGCCCCTTTAGAGCTAGTGAGTTCCTTCCATTTAATTCGCGCGGATCTATCTATTTTTATTTTGATAGGCTTGGGGAGCATGTAAACGCCAACCAAAATGCGATGTTGGGCAGTTAAGGCTTCGCCGGGAATCACTTTGCAATCTTTAAAGTTCCGTTTAAGCTTGCTATCAGCGAGGATGTAATCAATTTGTGATTGTTTACCTCCGCTTTTGTATGTTACAAGGTGTTCAAATTTTTTTTGGAAAGATGTATTAATAATAATTAAGTCATGTCGTGCTGCGAATTCCAATATAAGCGCCCCGTCTTTGTTGAGGCTTCCGTAGCCAAAACCCCCATGCGCACCTCCATAACCAGTGTTTGAATTCCCCACGTGCCCATTTAAATCCCCCAACACAAATTTTGTCTCCCCCATTGGTATCTTCACTAGCATTTCATCAATTTCCTCCCAAAATTCGTCCTTTTCTGAATCTTTGCAGCCCGATTGAGGTGCATAGGCACATATGACGTTCATGATAGGTTGATTATCTAGTGCTATTTTTATGGCCATGAGACGGTCTGATTTTCTTTCGATGTTAACAATTCTACTTTTGAAGTGATGATCCAACACAATTCCGACTCCATTTTGTTTGTTGTTTGTTCCGTGGTAAACCAGCTGATATCCCAGTCCTAGGTCTCTGGATTTTGACCCCATCCATCGCGTCTCCTGTATACAGCATATATTTATATTCCGCCGTGTTAGCGTGCTTGCGAGCTCTTGGCTGCGTCCGGTAAGAGATCCCAGATTCCACGTCGCTATTCTGATTTTGTGCGTCGATTGCGAATGTATATTCTTGTCAAATGCTCCGGGGTCGTCGCTTGTGGGGAACGCCCTAACATATCTCACATTCGCCGTATCTTCGTCGCTTACGGGGTACGCCCTAGCATGTTTACCCTTATTATTGCCTTTGTACTTCATTAGGAGATATTTGTATAATTTTCACTCCATCTCCAATTATTTCTGTGTATGAGATGAATAGAAACAACAATCGAATTCTCAATATTTGCGTAGGTAAGAAACAATTTTTAAATCAGTCTTAAAATTGCTTCAGAATTTTGATTGTTAAGTAACATGTTGGTTTCTAACCGATACTAGCATAGTCGTAGTGTAATATAACAAATCTTGGAGGTAAAAGACCGAGTTTATATTCGAGTTGAGTAATTGCTACCGTCATACTACTGTACAATAAACTTGCCAAGGTACAGTACACACAATAAATTTCTGTTTTGCCTCTTTGATTAGCTGGAGCTCAGGTTTCCTCGTGACCCTAGCATTCATACGCTACACGGCTTTTATGTCCAGTTGCTAAGGCTCGCGTATTGTAAGACCACCCTATTACACAGATGTATTGTGGCGTGCATGAAATTTACTTGCATAGTTTGTGGCTGATTTTTATAGGTCTCATAATACATATAGGTGCTCAAAATAAAACTTAGCCGTCTCGTGCCATATTTGGTCAAGGACAAAACGATAAAATCGGAATAGTATTCTGTTAACTCTTGGTGTCTGACATGAACGACGTACTATCGATGATGCTACGCTACTCACAACTACTATTTACTTAACTTGGTATATAGGTACGTAACCGTTTTGTGAATGCACGTCGCCGTGTCAAAGGCCTTACATGAATCTTAAAATCAGTCGAGCAGCAACACTCAATCCTCAGTTGTACTGCAACACAATTTGAGTTGGATTTATTACGCGATTAGTTTGTCAGAGTAAGGTGACATGGCGAGGTCGGTCATTATCCTTGCAACACACGCGTAAAAACCACCAAAGGCCTTTTCTTTCCTCCAGTCATCTTTATGTTAGCATCATATATTTTATTGAAAATAAAAAGTATGAATACCTATAATAACTTAATCGATTATAACCACGCCGTGTAAAACAAGAAAAAACGACGATAAATATCTACTAATTTAATTGACTAAGAATAATTGAACTACACTTCGTACTATGTCCACGTGATAATATTTATCAAGAATGAACACAAAAAATATCCGATCATAGTCGTCTGACTATGACGTTTCTGATAGACAAAAACTTAATATATGATCTAAATAATACAAGTGGATTCGTTTCACAACAAGACGTCTGTTATAACAAATGATCTGTAAACCTTCTTCAGTAAGGCCTCCTCTTTATAATAACACCATTATCAATTTGGCAAGCTCTAATGCGATCATTATTTTAATCTCACCCGTAAAAGGAATGTCATATTTTTATTTCGACTTCCATTCAAAAGCTGATGAGTTCAATTTTAGCAGCTAACCAAATCTTTCGGCTAATTAGCGTTTCAAATTACCCATAGCCAGGCAATATTAATTTAATTTAAATCACAATAATAAAAGCAGCTAGGGAATTAAAATCTTTATTGTTGTACCTTTTTTGTTTGTTGTTTATTATATTTACTCATTTTCAGAATACATTGCTTGTAAGATATTGTATTAAAAAATCTGTAGGTGATAAAATAACACAAAGTAAATCAATTCAATATTTTATATCCAACTTGCTTTATGTCAGTTATCACATAACATAACATCAACAACTTATATAGGTCCCACTGCTAGGCACAGGCGTCCCTTCAATCAACCAGAGGGGTATAGAGTATAGAGAGATACTCCACCACGCTGCTCGACTGCAGGTTGGTGGTACTGTTATTGTGATTGTATCACATACAATCATAAAATTATATTAATACGAATAGAATCAATGAGAACTCTTAGCAGTCCCCATTTTTCCTGCCAAATAGAGAATACCGTCTGAAGGAAATCCACAATCTAAGTTACAAATAAAATATACAAAAACAACAAGCTAATAAATTTTCCCAAATGATTACACGCGATGCGATGCGACTTTTAATAACATAATTCCAGACTGTATACTCAAAACTCGTCATAACGATCCATAAATTCACCACGTTTCGAAGTCGACACTTAGTTTTATTATCTCAATTGCAACGCGCAACGTTTTACAGCGCGAATAAAAAAGGTATAAAAAGTACCCAAAAAGTACAAAAAGGTAGGTACTAAAAAAATAGTACAATAAATTCGTCGGGCGTGTTTTGGCCGGTGCCGGATGACACTGCTGTACTGTGATTAATCGTCGAAACGATTGAAACGGTTGAGCCCCCCACTGGCAGACGAAATGGAATATTGTGAGCGGACCAAGTAGGACCTTTAATAACGGGCGCCAATGGAAACTAATTTATGTACACTTTACTATATACTGTTAGCTATAAATGTTACGCAAACCAAAAAAGCCGACACGATTTCAAAACTTATATTATTTTAAAGCGAAATTTTTCTGCAACTGCTAGGCACAGCTTGCGATAATGCAGCATCAAAAGCAGTTTTTCATGGTATCGGAACATTTAGTTTTTATGAAGATTTCTTTCTTGCTTTAGCCAGTTTCTACGCCACCAGACTATTTTTAATATTAATTTGAAATTTTGCAAAGAAATAAAGGTAATGATACTGTAGAATTGACGGTCGTGAATAGACAGTGTCCAGTTTGACGCGTATTCTGATGACATTGACTTCACAATAATACGATAACATAAATCTGAGGAATCCTTAAACAGCCATTAAAACACCCATCGAATATGTTTAATCTGATTTGGATGTATCTATAACCCGTAAACGGTCAGGTGGAGAGTCGTTACATTTTATTACGCAATTAGCTTGCAGATAAACATACACCTATTAGTACTTTATAAGTCTATACAGATGTATTAAAACGTGTTATTTCTTAAACCAATGTGACACTTATGCGAGTTTTGTATGATCGCAGCGGGAAATCACTATAAACAATCTCAAAGAGATCGCGTAAGCAACGTTATTTTGCAAGTTAACATCTTTTTAAACAGCAGTCTCTGTCTGTATAAAAATATTAAATGGCTTCTAAAACATTCCGTATCGCCGCACCACGATATTGTTTATGATACAGGTGGGTATAAATTAGTTCACTTTAACAGAAACCCGCTCTTTAGGGGTCCTCATACAGAACAGGTTCAATCGGTTAATTTGTTTCATTTTTTCTCTTTTTATTGTTGTACGGAATGAGTTGGAGAGTCCTTGACTCAACGAGGTGTAACTAAATGGTCGAATTTGTAACGAATTGATGTCCGGCCGATGGTTCAACGTGATCTTTGATGGTTTCACCTGTCTCGGTTATCAACTGTATCGCTAATTAAGTAATTGTTGCTTTTTATTAGATTTTTTTACGTCAATAATGTTGGGAACCAAGGCCAATTGGCAATTATTGTAAACTATATCCGTGTTTGTTTCTAACGTTTATTATTCTAACATCATTTCTTAATTGGACCTTTTAGATCAGGCCGTCAAACGAAAATATACGAATAGGCAGGTGTCCTACCAATTTTGTTGGCAGATTTCGATTTGGACCCGAGAGACTTCGTAATATTATATCTCCTTTTAATGTTTGCTTTAAAATATTACCAAACGCCGCTATTACTCTGCTATTAGTACAAAATATTGTAATCTATAATTCGTTATTGGAACTTTTATCTTCCGTTTTATGCTTCGTTATCATTCTGTTCTCAAATAGTTTTACTTTCGAAAAGCTCTAGAAACTATTATTATAACATCACTCCACTATTCACCACCATTTCATTTTATTAAGGTAGATAAGTAGTTATCGCATCAAAGGTCATTGTAGCAATCAAAATACCACCACAACTTTCATTTCTCATCAAAACAACTCCAGTAATAGAAATGTTTAATAGAAACTTTTATTTTAATTACATCTCGCTTATAGGTAGTTACTTCTTCCAAGTTATGTGAAAAAAGTAATACAAAACTTTAGCACGTCTATAGAAAACTTTATGCATTATGAGATCGCGGAATAGACAAGTCCCTTGAAAAGCTACTACATGGCTCAAAATAATTAAGAACGAAAACACGTATTACACATGATATAGGTACCTAATTTCATTACAAACGTATAAAAAGGATTTTTTTTAATTAAACCAACACACAATAAGCTCAAAAATACGTTTATAAAGACGAATACATGTTACATATTCTTAAAACACGGAACAGTCAAACTGATGGTATCTATGTAGAGGCAGTGACCGTGTTTTTGTTGAGAGTTATCAAATAATCGACCTTATTGATGTATGGGCTACTGTCCGCGGATGATTTATAATGGCTTCCGTCTAGGACACCGTTCCTATGCGATGATTTTCAATCACATCCGACGGTTCGTTAGTGCCATATCTTGAATCGTGAGACATGCAGTTAACATTGTATGGAGAAGGCATTTGTTTTAGAATTTTATATTTTTTTTATCTTGCCCGAAGGGAATAAAATTAAAATAGATAAAAAACCATCGAGTATATGAAATAGGTTGAATTAGTGATATAAAACTCCTACAAAGAAATGTTCATCTTCAGAATATAATACCAAGATTTTAAGATTCAGAAACAAAGCGCGATACCTATATAATGCAACTTCAAAATAAATAAATAAATATCGCAATTGGTACATTTGAACTTTATTACAAATAAACAAGGATCTATGATAATAAATACATAAAACACTTTTACAGCTATTGTCCGTAGACTATGTAATACAGTTATAAATATAAATAAAACTAAAAAGCCAATAGCGTAAACTTTGCAGCAGAATACGACAACGTTTTACGATACAATAAATTTCATCGAAGCTTTTCTACTTAGCTCCTTTAAAACGTTATAAAGTTCAATTTCATAGCTGCATGGTAGAAAACTATCTTTTACCGCTAGAAATATCAACAAGTGGTATATACACATGTAAATAAATTGAGATGATCATTCCCTTCGCTGGCAGCCAAGATCTATCAGTAATTCACATTACATTATCAATCACCCATTCGATGATTGATGAAATATATTCTTCGGTAGCTAGATAACTTGTCTGGTTTGTACTTAATTAAGACTTCTACATACGTAGAGCTGTGTAAGTGTTGTGGACTTGCATAGGTCACTTTCTTACTGACTTTATAGATAAAGATAGTATTTTAAAATCTACGAAGACCTCGAATATTTTTTTATCTGGACTGTCTAATATTTTCTGAGAATTCTCAGAGTCTGTTAAAAGTCTTATCCACATTATTAAGTAACAATTATGCAAATAATAAAATAGCTCCTTGTTTCTAAAATGTTTTAGCAATTTCTAAGATTAAAGTTTAATTTTAATATAAAATACTTATTTAAGAAATTCAGTTCTCATAATTAGATTGTGGACTTGCATAGGTCACTTTCTTACTGACTTTATAGATAAAGATAGTATTTTAAAATCTACGAAGACCCCGAATATTTTTTTATCTGGACTGTCTAATATTCTCTGAGAATTCTCAGAGTCTTTTAAAAGTCTTATCTACATTATTAAGTAACAATTATGCAAATAATAAAATAGCTCCTTGTTTCTAAAGCGTTGTCGCAATGTCTAAGATTAAAGTTTAATTTTAATATAAAATACTTATTTAAGAAATTCAGTTCTCATAATTAGATTGTCTGTAGTTTACTAATTTAATATTAAACCGACTAAAACCGAACAACATTTACAAACTTTAATAGAGAACTTACCTAGCTCTTTATAATTAATAATAAATGCTGCTAATCCAAAAGACTGACTTTGCATTATTTAATATTTGTTAAGAATAAAAAAAAAACTTTTTTTTTATTCTGAATGTACCTTGTACGGTTAATAGTTTCAGAATAATGCAAATAAGTCTAATCAATATGTCATCTATTATACCCTAATTCTTCAAGCGAGCAACTAAAGGTTTGGAGAGAGTCATATAGCTAAAAAATAATTCCAACTTAAACTTCTTAATTAAAATAGATTTTGGTATCATTACTGCAACATACTCGTATTTCTACTTTCTTGTCCCGTTTTATCTATTTATTCGTCAGAGATAATTATCTATTTTATCTCAAAGTCAAGTTTGGAGATCGTGTTATTAGAAGGAATGTTGTGCCATTAAATTCTATTCAACAGCAACAAAATTAGATTTTATCATTGTTCGCAAATTACCTATTGGGATAAACAATCAAAATAGCGATCATTATCAAATTTTTAATTTTGTGATGACATAAAATTAGTAGACATTTATTTTATAACGTCAGTACCTACTTTAGCAAGAACATAGTTTATCTATACTTTTTATAAAAAGAGTCTAAAATGTTGCCTACAACAGTACCTATATATGTACCTATACTTGATAGAAAAATTCTGTAAGGTGTACTCAACATTAATCCTTACCTATTTTTTTCTGCAAAACAAATCGACTTCTTACTTTATACAAAATGTAGCTACGTATTAACAGAATATCAGGACTCCTGTCCAAAGCATACTTTCACAATGTTACTTTTTTGAACATTTGAATAGCCGACTAAAGACTATCTAAAGCTAGATTCTCGATTCAAATACAATCGAGAACGTTTCCTATGACGAACACATGTCACGGTCGATCCGTCCGTCCGCACATCCAACCGACAAAAAGGTCGGATCGAATCGAACTGTCAGCTATTGTACTAGTATCGACTACTCACTATTTGTATTCGGATTCTTTCGAAACATTCCATTAGGAGTGTCTCTGTTGGGTATCATTTGTCGGAGTGATGTAGAGACGGAAAAAAGTAGTCTGAAGTCTTCTGTTAACGAAAATTAAGGTTTTGTATTCTGTAACGGGTTCCAAATCTAGTGTAAAAGTATAATGTGGTGGTATTCTTTAAAACTGGGACATTCACTTATCGTAATTTGAAATATGAAAAAAATATATAACAAATAATTCAACATTGTGAATACTTACCTACTTCCAATCGTAATCCGTAGATCAACCTGAAAGATAAACATAGAGGACTTTTGGTTACAAATACTTATAAAGTTGCAAATAATGCACAAGACGTTAACTCCTTACGTACGTACTAAGAAAAAAGGTGAGGTTTTTATGAAAGAACTCTCCTTAGGTAGACCTGAGAAAGTAAGGATTTACGGTTTTCTGAGAACTAGATAAATGTTTCTCCGAGTCAATTTTTTTCCCATTAATACGATTTGGAAGCAACATCAAATACCATCCTTTGACTTCCCAAGGGTAAACAACACTAATTGCGTACAAGTAAACAGCTGAGTAAACGTATGAGATCCCATCTCGGTTGTGCGGTCAGAACTTGAAAGTACAAGTCCGGGAGTGCCCAGACTGTGACCACAACAAGTCCAACTATCCAAGTTGTAACCATTACTAGACCTGGGGCCATTGTAACCCTCATGCGAAGTTATAGAGTTAGATAGTTAACATGGTTTGATTAAGCGCGGGTAGCGTTACTTGTAAAAGTTTTGCTAAGGCTAAATTGAGGACACGGGAAGTATGTTCAAGTACGTTGGAGTCTATGAAATTTCACTTTGAACAAACTTAGTGCCTAAAAGCCTTCGCCTTAAGGCACTTTGACAATTATTCCAAGGATGGTTTAAATGTTATTTCGTCAGTAGTTAGAACCTATTTACTCTATTCAATTAGAAAAAGTCGACTCTGGCCTAGTGACATAAAATTATCCTGACTTACGAATGTATTTTCATCAGCAATATACTTGTTACAAAACAGAAAGCAAGTCAAAAGAAAAATGAATTTTAATGTGTAAAAATAAAAGTACTTAAACTCTACACGATCAAAGTTAAATATTGAGAAACATCCAAAAAAATATTTAAAAGTTTTTAGACAACGGAATAAAAATACATACTTGCTGAGTTGTTTACCTGAACAATTACTAAATAAAAAGTTATTAGACGGAGAAAAACACAGTTTGAAGTTTTGAGAAGTGACAACTTCATTCACTGCTAACTCTCAGTTTTATCTGCAAAAAAAATCACACCTCATTGAAGATATAATTACATAATTCGTTAATCCTGTAATGCAAACTTTTTAGCTTATCGTATTGTCCGTTTTATCTTCTGCTAAGCTCATTGAAGATTGGTCGTCGACAGCTGTCGTAACCTCACCTTTTATAATTTTAACGACTTTGTTCCAACAAAAGTGCTTAACAGAACCATTTAACTCGAAAGTGCAATGACTGCTAAAATTTTGAACCGCAAGTTATGACTCTTGTTTGAGTTCATAACAGGGAAGTAAACTAAAGCTCGTGATTTTGTTGGGCCGTCTATGAATTTTAATCAACAAAATGAGTATTTTGTTTGCGTAACGACTATTTGACATTTTGCATAAAATATGATTTCGATGTTAAGGTCGTAATTGCTTAAAATTTAATAATAATATAAAGACCGTACTATAAATTGTATAGAGGTACTTTCCGACAGTTAAGTAAATAAAAATGTAAGTAGATACACGTCATCATCATCACTAATTTAAGAGCCACGCTCTTGTCGGTGTGTCATTTTCCATGCTACTTTTTTAGGGAAAAATGGGACAGTGGTTTCCATATACACATATTAGATACACATTATATTACTTTAAAATAATATTATCGCACATGTAGTAAGTAGTTAACCGTATATTAATAAGATGCTTTTGTCCCAGTCAGTTTAAAAATCATTCATTAAAAATTCACTGCATCATTTAAACACCACTCTTTATAAACCTATCTATATCTTAACATCTCTCGCATGCAGTTGACCATTACCAAGTCTGCACCCACTTGAAGTTATTTTTACATTAAAAAGAACCCATTATCTACAACATTCAATAAATCGTTGGATGTGTGAGATATTCGATATATGGCACTAAGGAGGTGCACCCTGCAGTGTGGTATAATTCTCCTGCAGAATCTACGATACTAAGAGTCAGCAGTCGCCAGATCTTCGTTATTTTATTAAAGCTGAAACTTTGTTTACGCGAGTAACAATGATCAGGGGGGGTTAAAAAAAAGGCCACATTGAAGCAAATCATCTAAAAAAGCAATATATTTCTTCAGTGTGGCCTTTTTAACCTCCCCCCCCCCAGTAACTAAATAAATCAGGCACATCCTAGTTTTCGTAGATAACATTTGTCCGGCAAACTAAATATTGAAGTGCCGTCCCGAAAAAACCTATCTACATTTTCTTCATAATTGTCGAAGCAATTAGGTAGATGCCTTTGAAGATTTTTACCCATGATTTTTTTGACACTATAGCTATAACCGTTACTTTTTCAGCTATTATATTATGCTTAATGGCGATGACGGGCGCTAGCTCTTAGAATATAGAGAAGATGCAGCGAGTTAAGGCGAGCTTGCACTAAATGAAATTCCATAGTCTCCGTCACCCCTAAGGTAAGCTGAAAGGCAAATTCAATTGGAAAATGCCTTTGGTTCAAAGTGTAACGTAATGGGCAGCTGGTAGTAATATCGAGGAATTCCAATGACCTATTTAACTAGAATGGGAGAAAGAAGAGATGTTTAACGGTTTAAAAAGTCAGGACGAAAACGTAAGCTTTAAGAATATAGTCGACTTACATATACATTTATATATCTTGTGTTTTGAATACATACATGCATAATACATTATAATTATGCACCATACAAACTTTAAGATCCAGGCATTTCATCGTTTTATTATTTATGCGGACTGGTACCTGCCTGTTCTTATGAAATTGGTTCATCATATTTAGAACTCCAATATTGAACTACTACTCGTATTATGTTTATAGACAAAGTAAATGAGATACCGAAAACGCTCTTCATCATAATTCTAGGTTTAAGTAGCTTGAAATGAAATCTTCTTTATATGTATAAACCGTATAAAAGCATTTTAATCAGTCATTGATAAAATTGTGTTTTGAACCCAAGCCACTCGCCGTAGCGGGACTCGACGTTAGGGGAGTCGCTGTCAACGCCATAATTCACTATTTGTGTTTTAAATTAAAACTAAATAGTTGCCATAGCATTCCGATGAGATTTTCAGACTACAGCGTGCAGTTTCTTTAATTCATGCCACAACAAATTACTCAAGTTCATTTGAGTAAACTATAGAATTATTATCTCCTTTAATTGCGTCTAGAACCTCAGAATGCTTCATTTCAGCTAAGTGTAATCAACCATTTATTATAGTTCTTCACTTCAACGAGTTTGAGTAATTAATTCAGAGGTTTTACGTAATTAAATACGCCTGAACCATCAGCTTTATTCATTAAAAGCTGTTAGCAATTTTGAGTTTTTTTTTTATTTATAAAGAAAAAATGGGTTGTGTAAAAATGGAAACAGCAGTAGGTTAAACCTACCTAATAATGTATACTAATGCCCTGAAAATGTCTAATATTTTCATTTCTTATTTTGAAATATCTTGTGAACATGTTATTTTCTCATTTTAGTACCTCGCAGTGTTAACATTAAATTATCATTCTATTCATTATTTAACCTTAGCTTAAAAATATTTGTTTGCCGGCCTCCTTCGTCCACAAGTTCCCACCCACTGGCCGTTAACAATCAATTTCAAAAAAGTACTAAAAATTTGAAAATGTCTCATAATTGGCACAAAAGATGGCATATCGCAGAAAAAGAACGTTCGAACACCAGAGTTTTATCTTTTTTGAGATTAATAATTTTTGTTAGTCATTTTTTCTTCGCAGCTAAGCTCTTCGCCGCTTATTTTTTATCTGTTCCATAGTTTCGACGGGAATGCAGGACAGCGAAATGTTTAGAGAGGTTAACCATGATTTAACATGTTTTCAACAAATTTTTCACATTCGTTACCTAATCGGGTACTATGGCGTTAGAAAGACGAATATGGAATATTATCGATACCTTTTCCCGACATATACCCGATGACGGGTTGTGATATTATAACAATCGACATGAAAGAAATGATTATGAGTGTGTATTGACATGTTTAAAAAATATGCGTCTGTCGTTTGAGCTAAGTGATATCAGAACACAATACATTTATTTTCAAAACAATTGTTTTAGAAGCGTATCTACTCATTTATTATCTATTTAATCTAAAATATTTATAACCTAAAGAAGACTCCACAGGTTCGTACTTAAAAAAGGTAAACTTTTTTGTTATGAACACTGTTCATAGTGATAATGTTTGCTACCTGAGCGTGGGTGCCTTCTAGACACCGCTCGTGAAATATTGCGGGCCAACCCCTGTCACATATCCACCTTATAAAAATCTAAAAAAACGCAAGAAAAAGATGCAACAACACAATCTTTCCAAGAGCAAAAGAGACGCAAACATTCCGCGGAATGAAAAAGACCCATACTTAATTGCTTCGATTAGATTTCAAGGATATTAATTTAGTGATTCACGCATTATGTCAAGGTTCATATATTTTGATTTTGTACGGTGGATGCTAAGTTATGGATTTTTATATTGAATGGTATGTTTACCCTTCTCGGGTTTGGGCATTGTGAAGCGTTCAATATAGTGTTATTGGTAGCCGTAACTGTCAACACAGAGGTAAGAAAAAAATTAAGACGGAAATATTTCGCGCCTTACTTCCTCAAGGAAGTTTACTTTGACTTTTTTATTGCGTTTTAATTTTTATACACAGTCGTAAGGCCGATTAAATGGAAGCAAAAATGCGAATCGAATCGAATCTTCTTGCTTGGGAAAATTCGGTAAACGTCACGTTTTGGAAGTTATTCAAGACATTTATGATAATAGGAGATTTATAGAGGTTTTTGAACATTTACTTATCCTAACAGCCTTGGCTGCTACTAAGCAAAGACCTTTCTTCGATATTCATACTAGATTATTAAAGGGGTCTTTGCGTGATATTAATCTAATAGTTCCTTCGATATTCATTATTCCGTTTACCTTTCTCTAAGCGTGAGATTGAAAGTGACATTATTTCAATGGCAATATTTTTGTATCGAATCCATTTCATTTACGATTCCATGTCAGAGACGTCGTAGTCATAAAACACATAAACATACCTATAGATACGTAGTAAAACGTAATTTCTATGCTAACAAGGAACCACGTGTTATCGTGTATCGCTGTCGTACTGTCGTTGTGGAAAACATATGGGGTGAATATTTTACTCATTTTATTTTACGCACCTATAAACATTCACGGTAAACAAACATAAAAGTGTGCAATGTTCATAGCATATGCGTGTTCAAAAGCGACGAAAGATGCACTCGACTTCAAGTGTTCTAACAAGGCCCTTGAGTTTAGATAATAAAATATCATAGTTTCGCCGAAAAATCGTTCTTTGGTAATAACTTAAGTTTAGATGTTTATTTACTCAATAATTTAAAATTGTTTAAAATAAAATTGTTTTTCTCACGAACTTCGTTATTTCTGAAGTATTTGTGGTCCAAATTGTTCTTCTTTATTGTATTTGTCTTCACAACCAACCTACCATAATAACTTTCGGGAAGAGAAATTGTAACATATTAGGGAACAGGACACCCTGCTGATATCCTTCCCGTGTACTATTACTAACCTCAATAACATAACTCTTTACCCCTATCCTATCCACAACATTATATACCTGATAAACAATATAATGCGGTATTCCTTTATCAGAATAGTTTATGTCTTTTACTTTAAAGTGTTTGTCAATGTCATGTTCGTTTGTAGTAGTATAAGTTTTATTATATTCTTTACAAGCAATATTGGAAATAGAAAAAGTAATCTAGTATAAAAACAAAGTAGAAACAACTAGTTTAAATTAAACATGTAAAAATTATTATTATGTTAACTAATTTATTAATATCTACCTAATCATTAATTTTCTTTTACACCAAAATAAAGGTTCTAGAAATTAATGTCTGAATCCAAGCAAAACCAGAATCGAAATTTCGTATGCTATCATCATTTTCAACAGTGATTTGATATTTTCCTTCGTTTCCTTCCTCTCGTGGCATATTAAATTTATTACAAACTATAAGATGGTATTTTATTATTAAAAGCACAATAGGTAAAGCAGCAATTTCATTGTCAAACTTATTACTTGGAGTTGCATTCATCAAAAAGTAAGTATTGATGCGTGCGTGGGCAGGGATGCCCCTACGGCGAATGTAAGCGAAAAACGATTGATCATTATTCATATTGAAAGCTGACAGATTGTGATGTGAAACACTTCGGTGTAATAACTTTAACACGGTGCAACGTCTTGATAGATGTTTTGTAAAATAACAACTGCCACACATGTTTTTGGGATTGCATTCCTTCTTACGTCATCGAATATGTCTTCCAGATTGTGGTAATTAGTACGTGACTGTGTATTCTTATTGGAACGCTACTGGTGATGGAATAATGTTCTAAAATAATGTTCTGAAATAAATCTTAACATTACCAGTTAATAGTTCACAAAACAAAGTTCTATGTACAAAAGTCTATAGATATCGAACAATGAGAAATTTTACAGGCTACGTTCCTCAAAAACAATATAGATGGCGCTGTAAATATTATCCTTTGTTTAACCTTCTAATTTCACGGATAACAGACTGCATCTTTTATCTTTGTTTTTGGGGTATAAATGATGATCCTTTTTATTACACGCAGGCCCAATTACATCTTCTACCCATAATTATTCTGATCAAAATAAAAAGAAGCAACATCTTTCTATACATAATGTGATCCAAATATGAAGCAACAATTATTTTTATAAATGCTTCTGTGCTTATATGTACCCGATTAATGAAAAAATAGGTAATTATCACGTTAAAATTCGACAACGCCATCTATATTATTTTTAAAGAACGTAGTCTGGAAAGTCCCTCGTTGTTAATTTACATTGCCTACCTATGGGCTGCGGTATTTGACGACGATGTTATCTGCATACCTGCCTATTTTTGCAACTTAACCTAGTTAATGTATAAATATAATGTAAAAACGAAGAACTCGGTGGCGCAGCGGTTAACGCGCTCGGTCTGCGATTGTTGAAGTAAAGCAACTTTCGCAAAGGCCGGTCATAGGATGGGTGACTACAAAAAAAAAAATCATCTCGAGCTCCTCCGTGCTTCGGAAGGCACGTTAAGCCGTTGGTCCCGGCTGCATCAGCAGTCGTTAATAACCATCAATCCGCACTGGGCCCGCGTGATGGTTTAAGGCCCGATCTCCCTATCCATCCGTAGGGAAGGCCCGTGCCCCAGCAGTGGGGACGTTAATGGGCTGATGATGATGAATGTAAAAAACATTAGCGGGTACAGGTTACTTCTACTGCTTAAATACGTAGCCTATGTTATGGTTATACCATTACCAGCCACGGCACTCATAAGATCGAATGGGGTTTGGACTTTCCAACAAGTTGCTCTACAGCAAGTGAATAAATATGTAATTTAGGATTTTCTGTCAAATTCAAAGTATTTATTGCAGTTGATATAAATATTATTATAGTACCACATATGGAATAGGTAGTAGATGACAATTTCAAATATATATATATGTATATGTTTTACTGAATAATCGTATAATTCCTAAACCGTCATTGCTTTCTATTAATTCATCTCGCACCGCGCGTTAAGTCAACGCTAAGTGACAAAAGAAAAACACGGATGCCTTAAGGCATCTGTCCTTTCATAGTCAACTTAACTAAAAGGATTAAAATGATATCTTCCGTCGTCTGACATCCAGTGTGGTCCGCCAACCGTGAACTAAAGTCTCTTTTGTTAAAGCCTTCACAAATTTCGTTACCTTAAGCTCTTAATACTTTTATGCCATAGTTGCTTTTTAATTTTAGCATTCGAATTATAAAAGAGTTACTTTTAATCCCGCTTTCCTGTAGGTAAGTAAAAGGGTCATGAGTTCTTTTGTTACCTTCTAAAGGTTCCCATTCATCTGCGGTAAACTCATTTCGATTTCTTTAAAGAAACTTTGTTCTTACAATGGTCTAAAGACTTTATAGACTTTTGCTTTCGGATTTCTAATCCTATTTGAAATCCTATTAAATGTTTTACAAAAGTAAAAAATGGACGAATTACGTCCTGAAATTAATAGGCTCTTTATTGTTATTAAGGATGCAGATTGGTTTTACTATAAGTGTCTATGTCATTTTACAATATAATATATATAATGATGCTGGTTTAGTAATAAAAATCTAATATATTTGATTATAAAAGCTAAAACAAACACGCGTATTTTTTTAGCTGACAGCTTTTTATGGAATATTTATTGTAATCACGCTAGAATTGAAGATACCAACATCAAAGGAAGTAACTAAAAACAAACGATGTGATAGGTATTTTATTTTTATTCTTCTATCGTGTGGGTTGGATTACCAACCTCATCAACCCGGCGTTAGGCCTGACATGGCTCATGTAACTACTAGTTACTTACAGTAATTAGTTACCGGGACCAACAGCTAAACGTGCCTCCCGAAGCTCGGAGCTTCTTAGTTTTGGACAATCAGGTGATCAGCCTGTGTAATGTCATAACCAAACTAGGGATCACAAATTTTTTATGGTATGTCGCCACCGAGATTTAAACCCAGGACCTCCAGATCGTGACCCAACGCTCAACCACTAGGCTACAGAGGTTGTTATTTTTATTAATAATAATTAAATATTTAGCCTGTTTTATATAAATGAAGAATAATAAGAAGTCTCACATAGGTATATATATATATATATATCCCACTGCGGGGCACAAAAAGCTTCAAGAAAAAAAAATCTCGCAAGTTCAAATATTTATACACCTATAATAAAATTTTTAATAGGTACTTCTCAGAATTTTTGCTATGGCTTTCGGTCGATCGTGCTAAGGCACGCAAAATATGGCATACTTGAAAGGTTTCGACGGTTGCCGTAAGAAAATTCCCACAATGACCGGATTTCCAAACAAAAAAATCTACATTATCTCTATCTTGAGATACATTAACCCTAACACGTGTACACAAAAAATATTTAAGATGATAAAATTAACGATCTTACATCTTATTTTAAAATAATAATTTAGTCAAACAAGAATTTATTAGAATTACCTGCGTACCTATATAGTATTCTTAAAAACTCAATTCTTGTCTCTGTTAATGTTACCTAATAATACGTAAAAAAACCGTTTTTATTATACCTGTCTTCTGTCCATAAGTATCATGCATGCATAAATGATAAATTAAAATAAAGTTAAAAAGTCAACTGTATATCGGAAAGCAGCTGATGCCTGCGCTCATTCAAAGTTTGCGGTTTGGAATACGTACAGCCGATCGCTTAAAGCTCCGAAAAAAAATAATTTATTGTAATAAGTCGTCGTGAACATTCGCCACCACTCGGCTCATCCCGCCCCGCTCCCCTCACCCCAGCCGACCATATACTCTACTCAACTGCAATGCCTCTGCTCGAATTCAGTTGACTCGTAGCAGCGTCAGGGCACGGTCGCGCCACTTGACGCTCGAAACGGAAGAACGTTACAGTGAAAACACGCTTATCACTATCGTGTTCAATAACAAACTTACGGACTTCATCTATTTCGATGAATAACTAAATCTTAATCAAGAATCATATTCAGCAAAACAAAATTAAGTGAATATTGGACGTTTCAGTCAATGTGGACAGTGTTTATGTGAAAATTTTGTTTACGCTACCGAGGACGATAAATACAAAACTGTGAACTAAAATCATCCCATCATGAGTTTAGAGGCATTAAGGACTATTTGTTTAAATTGAAGCCGAAATAGACTTAATAAATTGATGGATACTTTACATCCGGCAAGGGGACGCAACAAACGAACGCCGACGGAAAAAACATGACACTGAGCCTACCGTGTCTTGTTTTCTTTCTTCCTTGATATTTGATTTACCCCATAATGGCTGTTCAGCAAACATCTTCAAGGAAACAATTCTTCGGACAAATCCTGTTTTGGTTTGTTGTTGGACTTAACGTCGCTGATCAGAGCTCACTGCCACTGAAATATGAAGCTCCAGATGATTGTCAGTGGTGGCTAAGGAGTCCAAATGATGCCCACGAAGTTTCGCTTACATGTAAACTTCGGACTATAAATAGTGAGTTCGACACCACCAACTTCAGCGTCATTCCTTCAGAGCACACAACATCTCTGAGAATAGAATGCAACGAAGAAATGATGTACAAAAGCTCATTAGATGATCGAAGTTTCGCGCATTTAGTGAAACTACGTGAACTTGTTTTGGATAACTGTAAAATTGGAAGATGGCCGCCTGGTGTACTCTCCGGCTTGAGAGATCTCCGAAATTTAACGATTCGAACGAAAAATACGGAGTGGGCTGCGATGAGTTTAGAGATAGCATCAGAAAGCTTCACGGCTGTTCGACAGTTGGAGAAGTTAGATCTGAGTTTTAACAACATTTGGTCGTTCCCCGAAAACTTGTTTTGCCCTCTAACTAATTTAGTGTACTTGAACGTATCTTCGAATCGACTTCAAGATGTGAGTGATTTGGGATTCAGAGAGAGAGCAATGCACCAAGCTCTGATTAGTGAGCAAGATGCACCGGCTCCTTCCGCACAGTCAGTGCCACATTCCACATGCTCTCTGGACATAGAAGTGCTGGATGCATCAAATAATCACTTCGTTTTAATGCCAGAAAATGGATTCATGGCGCTGAGAAGACTAAAAGAATTGCATATACATGACAACGAAATATCTATGGTGGCAGATAAAGCCTTATCTGGATTAAAACAATTAACAATAATAGATCTCTCGAACAACAAAATCGTCGCTCTTCCACAAGATTTGTTTAAAGATTGTAGACCAGTGATTAAAGAGATATATTTACAGAATAATTCTATTAGTGTGCTTTCACCAAGTCTATTTGCTAACTTAGATCAGTTACTAGCATTAGATTTATCTAACAATCACCTAACAAGCACATGGATTAATGAGAATACGTTTACCGGTCTAATAAGAATGGTATTATTGAACTTATCGAACAATAGATTGACAAAACTAGACCCAAAAATTTTCAAAGATTTGTATACTCTCCAGATATTAAATGTGCAACACAATATGTTGGAAAGCATTGCAGCCGATACCTTTGCTCCGATGAATAATTTACATACGCTAATTTTGTCGTACAACAAAATATCTCACATCGATGCATATGCCTTAAACGGATTGTACGTATTGTCTCTGCTATCTATAGACAACAATCACCTCGAGGAACTCCATCCCGAAGCGTTTAGAAATACGTCCTCTCTTCAAGATTTGAATTTAAATGGAAATCGTTTGAAGAAAGTACCCATAGCGCTAAGAAATATGCGATTACTGAGAACTCTTGATCTTGGAGAAAATCAGATAACATCATTGGAGGAGCCAGGCTTTGTCGGGTTGCATAACGTTTATGGCTTGCGTCTTATCGGTAACAAAATAGAAAACATAAGCAAAGACGTATTTTCAGATTTACCAACCCTACAAATTTTAAATCTTGCACGAAATAAGCTAAGGCGCATAGATATGAATGCTTTTGAATCACTAACGAATTTACAAGCTATTAGACTAGATGCCAACCAACTCACTGATGTGCAAGGCCTCTTCGTAAATATTCCTTCTCTATTGTGGTTGAACGTGTCAGATAACCAAATAGAATGGTTTGATTACGCCGTTATTCCACCGGGACTTCAATGGCTGGACCTACATAGCAACAACATCAAAGAATTGGGAAATAATTACCGCTTAGATAAAGAGCTGCGACTACAAACATTGGACGCCAGTTTCAACAAAATGACGAAAATATCTGCTTATTCAATTCCGAGCAGCGTTGAGCTTCTGTTCCTGAATGATAATCAAATTACACAAGTTGAAGCTCAAACTTTTGTTGGAAAAACCAATTTAACGAGAGTCGATTTGTATGCAAATCAGATAACTAGTATGGATCTCAATGCGCTTCGTTTGACTCCCGTCGATCCCGGGCGACCCCTGCCCGAATTTTATATTGGCGGAAATCCTTTCCAATGCGACTGTACCATGGAGTGGCTACAACGCATCAATAAACTAGACCACCTCAGGCAACACCCGAGGGTAATGGACTTGGAGAGTATATACTGCAAGTTGCTGTATAATCGTGAAAGGACTTATATTCCCCTCATCGAGGCGGAATCATCTCAGTTTTTGTGTACATATAAAACCCATTGTTTTACGTTGTGTCATTGTTGTGATTTTGACGCTTGTGATTGTGAAATGACGTGCCCATCGAACTGTACGTGTTATCACGACCAGCCATGGTCGGCGAACATTGTGGACTGTTCCGCTGCCGGGTATTCTGAAATACCTAACACTATTCCTATGGACGCTACTGAACTATATTTAGACGGTAATAACTTTGGTGGTCTAACAAGTCATGCTTTTATAGGACGTAAAAATTTAAAAATATTGTACGCGAATAACTCTAATATTGACGCTTTGTATAATAATACGTTTAGTGGACTAAAACGCTTAACAGTGTTGCATTTAGAAAAGAACAATATAAAAGAATTGCTCGGTTTTGAGTTGTCGCCCTTGGAGAGTTTACGTGAGTTGTATCTACAAGACAATAAAATACACTACATCGATAACCGAACCTTTATAGAGCTGAGGCATTTAGAAGTGCTACGTTTGGACGGGAATAACATTTACGGCTTTGCTGTGTGGCAATTCACGATGAATCCATATTTGGTTGAGATAAGCCTCTCCCGTAACCTGTGGTCTTGCGATTGTCAATATATGCACAAATTCCGAAATTGGTTTAAAAATAACCTTGGTAAAGTGGAAGATGCCGACAAGATCACCTGTATATTTGACAACATAACAAACGCAGTGGGGCCACTTATGGCTGATTTTAACAATACAATATGTACAAGCCATGTCGGTGGAAGCTCGTCTATTATAGAGAATCAAGTTATAAATGATTATCTTCCACTGCTATTAATATCCCTCTGTGTATTTGTATTAAGCTCAGCCCTCATATGCGGCGTGTTTTATTGGCGTCGTGAGCTCCGTGTCTGGATTTACTATCATTGTGGATTTCGTATGTGCTACAAAAGTACGGCCTTCGACGATGAAGCCGACAAAGACCGACTATTTGACGCCTACATAAGCTATAGCGTGAAAGATGAGGCGTTCGTCGCTCAAATGTTAGCGCCCGGTCTAGAATCCACCGACCCTAGTTTCCGACTTTGCTTACATTATCGCGATTTCAACGCCTCAGCTTACGTCGCGGATACAATAATAGAAGCAGTGGAGTCATCTAAGAGGACTATAATTGTCCTTTCTAAAAATTTCATTAACAACGAATGGTGTCGTTTCGAATTCAAGACGGCACTGCACGAAGTACTGAAAGAGAGACGAAGAAGACTGATAATAATATTGCTAGGCGAGCTACCGAATAGAGACATCGATCCGGAGCTGCGGTTGTGTTTGAAGGCAAATACGTGTATAGAGTGGGGGGACAGACAATTTTGGCAAAAGTTAAAGTTCGCGATGCCGGACTTGAGGAAGTGTCAGTATCATCGTTCGACTGTGAATATTTACGCGTCGGTGTCCCCGGTGGGGGCCGGGCGGGCGCCGGCGCCGCCCCCTCCCCCGCCGCCGGGCAAGCTCCCCCCCCTGCTGGGCGACGGGCTGGCCCTCTCTGCCGGCGTGCACGCGCGCGAGCACCCACACCGCATGCCGCCGCATGCGCAACTCTGGGCGTAGCGTATGCTCCAACGCAGGTAAAATTTAACTCTACTTGCAACGCTTAAGCGTATTAGTCCAAAACGTGATAATTATTTTTAAGTTGTTCCATATTGTATTTATTATGTAGGCTAAGATATTTTGTACGCCTAATTTCCTGCATTTATTTTATACGTGAATAGGGCGCTACTTTTTGTTTAAGTTATTATGGATTTAATTTTCCTATTTTCTGCGATAGTATTTATAGGAGAACTACGTATAGGCCATTGTAAATAGCCATTGTACAAACAAGAAAAATCGCTTAAATTATTATAATGCCAAAGTTAAAAACTTATGTACAGATGCATTTATACTATAATTTTGTTAAATACTATGATTGTCATAAAAAGACTGTAAATAATTATCATTTTGTATATAAATTGTAAATATCTATGGAAAAAGAAAATATTATCAAAGAAAATACAAAATACACGATTTTCAAAATTTTATTTGTTTTTTGTTTTATTTTATTTTCCCGACAGTGAGATACTACTATAGATCAAACATACACATACACACAAGATGAAATAAGTCAACAATTTTAGAAAACAAATATGAGGTTAAATGAGAAAAAGCTTTATGACAACGTTAAATTTGAGTCATTATGATATTGATGACAAAGACAGATTCAAAACATGATAAACATCTCATCTATTCAAAGAACAAATTCTAATACTTGTATTTCCGCTACAAACTGAACTAAGTTTTTGTATAAAATTACAATATCAAATTTTGGGTTCGACTTAGGTATGTTAAAATATTCCGCAAAGTTAATGAAAACTTATTTCGTATTACAAAGTAGGTTTCTATTCAAATTTGGTACGGAGAAATTAATCGATACTATGCACAGTAACTTGGAAAATGATGTCTTATTGATTGCAGTAAATATTTTAATAGATTCTATGATGAACAAATTACCTATAAACTTCTGTATTACTCGTGCCAGCAAACCTAGTCATAGTGGAAGTTTAGTTACGTTAACTTAGTCAATATGCAAACATGTTGGAAATTGAAAGTCACTTGACTAAAGTTCGGAACCTTAGTAACATGCTCTCTATATTCAGAACTTGTAGAGAAATGCATATTAAAATGTTCATATTACACGCTAATTGATGAATTTATTTAAGTTATTCATGACTTTGTGGGTGATATCATAACATAACTCAATTACTTACTTAAAAGAGAGAGAGAAAACAAACACTATTATTTTAGTTAACGAGTGATCAAAATAATGTGCACACAAAAGATTTAACAAGTTACCTTATGAAAGCTTAGCCTACGCAGTTTTCTAAATGTTTAGACTATCATTCAGATAAATTTCTTCTTTCTTAAATATATATTTTCACATTTCCTTAAGTATACCAATCACAAAATAGAAACGGAGTTTTTCCTTAAAAGAAAACCCTAAAAAGATTCATACCCTATGATATCGTAAATAACACCCATTTTAACCTTCGATTCGTCAAACAATTCTCTTCCCATTACGAACACACGCTGAGCACATTTGCCACATTTTTTTCCGTCGATATCCAGTTATATCCAGCTATATCCTGAAACTAACTCATCAACTCATGAAACTGCTATTATCTCCGTGCGGACAAATCAAAACGAAATCAACATCGGTTACTTTTGCCGTTCGCACCCTTATCAAATCGGCGACGGGCCAGCGTGGAAATAATGGGGAAACTTGTTTTACGAGTCCTTTACGACTAGTGCGCATTTCTATCGAATGTGATGTTTGTACTCTTTATTAAGGGGTACAAGTTTGAGCAGTAAGTTTACTTGCTATAATACAGAAGGGATATAAATACAAAGCGAACTTCGAGATTAGCTTTGCTTGAGATGAAGTTTATGTTTGTCAGAAATAGTTTTGTTGGATTAGTAAGGATAATCATTCAGTCCCCAGCAGAGATTACAGTTAATGATTAGGTATTTACAGCAGCTGTAGTTTATCCTTAATTTTTGCAGTTGTTTTGCCTGTTTCTGTTTTAATATTTTCTAAATAACCGGCTTTTAAAAACTTTGTATTCGACAAAGAAAATATTGAATTGTGTTCCATTCGTAGCTTTATAATATTCAAAAAGTTCATAATATCAGGAGTACGGTAATGGGATTTAAAAAACAAAGTGAATTCATATAAAATGGAGAGAAGTCGACAATCAATTCGGAGTTTAATATTTATCGTAGTGTGTTTTGGGAACGTGTATTCCTGGAACGAAAGGAATGGAATTAGTTTTGTAATTAACTTAGTTTATCGTTAGAAGGGATTCGCAGATAGCATTATCTGGCGTAAAATTTTAGTTTGAAACCTCGTTTGTCTGAATGGAAATTACGAAACCACAGTATGTGCAGAAGTTTATATTCGGGATAAAGGCCTTAAACTAGAATGGACATAAATAACAAACAGCTGATAATAATGCGAGATAGAAGAACATATGGATGTCCTTTTGGGGTGCCCAAAGGGCTAATGGCTTTGTGTCGTTACTATGCTACTAAACTGAACAATTTTTGGAAACGAACGGACAAGAAAACATACATTCAACTTAATATTTCTTCCAATCCCAAACTAGCCCCAAATATCAAGCTTGATTCAAAAAATCCTCACGCTATATAATATAAGATACATTTTTTCTCTCAAAATAGGCCAAACCGATGATTACTGGAGAACGATTTTAACCTATTCCAAGAAAATGTGTTTACTTGAGTTGTTTGTGGAAACTAGTCGTGAACGGTAAAATGAGACAATAGGCTAGAAATAGATATCCTGCGAGCATATTTCACACGTGATCCTAACTGAACAGTAACTTAAGAATTACGACGAAGATATATTACTAAAAAAATTAAAAATACGAAGAATAAAATATCCTAATCAAAGTTTGTAAGAATATAGGTTCCTAATTAAACAAGACACTTATTTACAGATTCAGTCGTTTTGATAAGATATTCTAGTCTAGTCTCTTTTTATTGAATTTATTCAAGATAATAAGTAAAATCTATCAAAAAAGGAGCTGATGAATAATTTATTTCACATTGAGTTCATGTCAGCTGTAATGTGATTGAACTTAAAATGCCTTAAGATATTAGCTTACTTCGAAATGTTGGTTTGACAAAAGACGCATCTGGTGGAAAATGCCATATGGCACGACAAAGGAGGCATGCGCAATTTAATAGCATCCTAGCTTAAAAGCGAGTCTCGAGTCTTTTGAATTTCTCCTCTTCTAAATAATCACCGTATGGAAAAAATGCACATTGTCATTCGATAATCCTTTACGTACCCGGAGATGTCACTGACAGAGATCAGCTTTCGTCTAGCCAACGGTATCGGCTTGCGTAACCCAATATAAAATATAACTTTACATTTCTCATCACTCCAAAAAAGCTCTTAATAAGAGCGCTTTAAGAACGCGAATGAGGTAAATATCGAAAGAACTGCGACCGCAGACCGCAAAACAAGGACAGTTGAGGACAAAAGAAACACAGATAATGTCCCATCCCTTAATCACATGCGCCGGTGCACTTGAAAAATATTTGGTAGTCCAATAGAAATGTATTCAAACGCATTTTGTTTGTTCACGATTCTATTTAGGGCAGCACAAATTCTATTTTGTGCTTTTACAACCGGCTTACAACATTTTCTCTAGTCGAATTTGTTGTCAAAATGTTTAAAAGTTACTGTAAAATCGTGTTCTATTTTGGATCAGTTGGAAGAATGTTGTTCAGGTCGTTTTTGGTAATACAATAGATTAGAAGGGCGTTAATTTCAGTAAATTCCGTGACACCATGCGCTTTTTAGTGTCGTTAATTCAATCTGAAGTTTGAGAAGAATGCGAGCTGTGTCGAGCATGAGAATTTTCGGAGCTCAGTAAATAGCTCCGCCGAGAGACCGTCATTATAGTGGGTTCATTTCGAGTTCCCAACATTAGAGTTGGGTGTCGCTTTAGTGTCCTTCCAATAATAAATCTTGCCAGCTACCCAAAGGTCTACGTTACTATCAAAACAAAAACCTTAATAAAATGCGTAAACTCGGAATTATTAATTAATTTATCAAATTTTATTAGAGCTGATATAAATTTTGTGAAATAACAGCTTTTAGCTTTTATAAATTATTGTAAACACCAAGTTGCACAACTTGTATTATTTATTTCGCTCATAAATCGCTGTCGCAAGTTACTGATTCAAAAAAAAAACAGCAAGGTGCGAGTGGGACTCGCAAAGAATTTCGTACCATTGATTAGGTAAAAATCACGTTTGTTGTATTCGACCCCCTTGAATGTATATTTTTTTAAAGTGAATATAATAATTAAATATTATTATTATTTGAATATTTAAAGCGTCTACCTGTTGTCGTTGTCAGTATAAAGCCAAAACGAACAAAAATATCACGTTTGTTGCATGGGGCCCCCGTAAATATTTATCTTATTCTACTTTTTTATTATTTGTTGTTATAGCGACCACAAAAATACATCATCTTTGAAAATTTCAACTATCTGATTAACCCGGTTTATGAGATAAAGCCTGGTGACATACGGATGGATGGACAGACACTGGAGCAATAGTCCTGTTTTTTACACTTTCGGTACGGAATCCTAAAAACTGTTGATTGAATAATAAACTGATTTTATTGGATTTTCTGCTAGGGACAAGCTTTTGTACAACTTTTGTATTACATCTCATTATAAGTATCTGTCTCTATGAATTTCATTATCAAGAAGGGCGCCTGCTAGGTTGGCTTATGAATAGCATATTAGAAGAGGTCTATCCGCAAGGGTATATGGCTTAGATAACCCAAAGACAGCGGTTTCGCGTACCAAGTGCCAATAATTGACTATCAAACTTGATATATAGCTTTCTCGGCGGCTTGACGGCGATAGTTGGATGAGTTATAGTTGGTGGCCGTCCCTTGGGAATGTGCCGTTTTGCTAAGCCGAGTAAGAGAGTTTGAGCAATACTATGGCTGCGACTAGTCGTAGCCAATCGGCCTTACGACCGGTCGTAAGACGAGCTGCAGGGCAAATAACGAGTGAGGAAGGATTTACCGGAGTCTGTACAATAAGGAGCGACGCGTTTACTATTTGTCGTTTAGCTTTCAACGATTGTATTGTTAAAATGAGTTTTAGTACTGCTTATTTTATGGAATTTGTTTTTTGATTGTTTATTAAAGCTGTTCGTAAGTATGATTTTTATTTTTTTATCAATGCATGGTGTTGCAAGCTTGTTGTAATGATAATTGTTGCACACTCAGTTATAAAAACTTAAAACTTCTGCACCCTAAATATTCAACACCTTTAACATTTCTTAACAACTTTATACAAGAAATAAACATAAAATTGCTATTCAAAATTCTAGATTAAGTAAATTAAATTCATCTTTTTTGGGGTTATGTATACGTTTTTACAATAAAATACCAGATAATATTTTAAATTTGTCAGAAAATAAATTTAAAGCTCACGTGAAGCTTACTTTATGTAAAAAAGCTTATTATAAGATTAATGACTACCTAAATGATAAAAATGTCTGGTATTGAATGTGTTCCTCTAGTTATTAAATAACTTGTACTGTATATCCTCATTGGTTTTTAAAAGATGTGTTGCTGTTGCAGTTTCTTGTCATTTCTTCTCCTCAGCCATAACACCTTGCGAAATGACGTAAATTCAAAAATGTTACATTGACCTTCAACAAGTTTATCCATGATAATTACGTTGAATAAATGATTCTGATTTCTGATTTAAAACTCTTTGAATGTCATTACTCACAACAGTTCAAAATATACCTATAATAAAAAAAAGTATGATTTATAATAACTGCCCTTTATTTTTAATCAGGACGTTTATTCAACTTTAATCAATGTTTTGAGGTCTTTTATTAAACATAGCTTAGTGCGTTGTGTCAATAAAGGTACAATCATTAAATATAAAGGGTTCCGGTACAATATATAATGAGTCCATGCTTAAGCTTGGGGTTATGAAATTTTAATCAAAGTTCCTGGCCCCTTGCGTATTGGCACGGATACAATTTAATGGGATCCGTGTAAATTCAACGGCAGTGTTGGTAGCTTAACTTGTTTTACTGTAATTCTACCGTATTAACTTGCTTCTAAGTTCATTTTACGCAAGAGCAAAAAGCTATTTTTTTTAATTCACATCCCAATATAGAACAAAAAAACATTCCCCGGCAAAGTTTAGATTCTAAAATCGACATATTTTCTTGTTTTTAATGAGCGAACTAAACATCACTAGGTATAGGTTTAATTCGAACATATGCAAATATCACACCGATCAATATTTTAATTAAAAATAGTTGTTGTAATCAACCATCATAAAACTATCTCTAATGGAGTTTTGATCGTCGCTTATGGATATTTAAATTTCATAAACAACAATCAATCAAAAGCCGTTAAAATTACTTAATTTAACAACTTTCAATTGTAAAACTTTTTCAAAGGATTAGAGTTCAATGACCCAAAATATTCCCAGCTAAACAAAAAATAGAAAATATATGCTTCATTTTCAGCCGTGGCGCTGACATCTGCTCCATCATTAGGGTTCCAAGTGAAATTAAAAAATGCCTCGAGCTGACAAAACGTCATTAATTTTAGTATGTCATACGCTACTAATTTGTAAAATTTACTGCGATCCACTAATGGCACTGTTTCCGGGAACATATCACTGGGATATTAAATCCCTTTAAGTTTTTGGCCGCCGTAGAGTCGTGGACGTATTTATGTGTCAGTTAACACCAATAATCGTTGAGAGGCTCTCATCAAAATGCAATTAAAATCACATGAAATTTATAATATGTTTCCGTAAACGTGTAATAGAAATGCGTGAGGTGTGGTCTTTCTTGTACTGGGCATACCTATATTTTCTTGTCAAATGCTTACAAACCGTAAATTACAGTAACGGTGAAGTGCCTAGTCGATCATTTTAACAAGGTTGCAAGTATAATAACTAACATCAAGAGTCACTAGAGACACAAGATTTAACAACTATACGTAGAATATAATAGCAAAATTAATTAAAATTACATCATATGCATCAGAATACCGTTCTGTGTACTTTACCTTTTTAACATTTTTCTTTTTTTTAATTTCGATGATTTTATGCTACTTATCGATCCTATGCAGATCGTCCACGTTGCATCGTATATATATCAAAATTATGTTAGGTACATTTCCGCTACAGTTGATATTGGAGACCTTTCACAATTTGTCACAGTAGAAATTGGAAGCGTAGATTTATGTATGAAATGAATATACTTTGAATTATGTAACAGCTAACCGCATATGACACTTATTGAGTTTATTTGCATTTGGAGGCGTATCCAAAAACAAAACGATTGAATCATTCTTCTGTCCATTTCCATACAGTGTTAACAATGTTTACTGCCAAAGGAGAAGATAACTTAGCACCTGGTGTTCTTCCGCGTCAAGTAAGATTCTATATGGTCATAAATACTAAGCAATAGTAGTATTTTCTTCTAACGCCTGAGGTTAAATTTAATTATCATGTAGACGATGAATGTCTCTACGTATATGGAACGCCTACAGTAATGTATAAATCAGCTATTTGGGCATGTCAGCCCATATTTTTAGCGGCCAACTTAAACAATAGTTAAAATAATGGTGTCGATGCTCAGAAATTATTTACGATCGTTTAAATAAATCAATGCATAAAATTAGAGCCTGCTATTACAGTTGATTTAGGAGGCAGCTCATTTGTTACACACAAATTGTATTTAGAACCCGAACCTATTTCTCGAGTTTTGTGTTCATCAAAACTCGTCTTACGAACATTCTGATTTCACACATCAACTCTTTTGGCAGTCCCTAATTACACTTCGGTTTTATTCTGCTATCTAATTAAGTCCAGACAGTCGAAGCAAAGGATAAAAGATATCCAAAACTTTAATTCCGAGTCTCTAGTAGCCAATAAAAAAGCAAAAGAATACGTTTGGAGTCCCACAAAGAGAGCCAGAGACTATTTTACTTTAACTTTTTTATTTTTCTAAAAAAGGCATGGTAATTAAGCGGATGGTGCTGTAGACCCATCGCAGCTCCTAAACGCTGCCTGGTCTGACGTAAAGACAGAGAATATGGCTTGAAATCTAATTAAAGAAGTTTTTAATCTACTAGAAGCGGTAATTTCGATAATATAATGGTTAAAGGATACGTCAAGTTCAATGAATGTCAACTAAAGGGCTATAGGCTACTCAACTCTTATAGTCTTATAGAACTCTTATAATAAAACATAACAACTGTTAACAACCAGCAAAACATAAAGTCCAACGAACTTGTTTGCAAACAGCGTGAACTTTTTTATGTAACCGTATTACTTCGCGCGCATTCGACAAATATTCGCCCATCATAAAAATATGATGAAAGTGTAAGATTTTACAGCTATTTATAATCTCATCGCAATAAATAAATACTGTGAGATTTGATCATTGTCATCTTACGTAGAAATATTCGTGTACTTATAAATAAACATTTGATTTTGTAAGTTTTTATACCTACCTATTTTATCGATTTATGTTTTGATTCCAACATGATGATACATATAAGCGATAGGTGATCACCTGGTACAATACGGTTACTTATATCTTTCGTATGGCTTCAAAAGGTTATTTGATTAATTTGACATTACGTGACTTTATTATGTATGTACCTACAACCAATAATCGAAAGTATCTACACAGGTCATACTTTGATTGATAATGAAATCTTTCCATGGAAGAGAAACGTATAAAGGTTGTTTATATAACAAAAGTATCGCACACGACAACCACATAATAAATGATCCAACTTGTACTGCACAGTAGTAAAACTTAAAGTTAGAGGTTTGAGTAGTTGGCGCTGTATTTTCTGTGTTTATTCTGAAAGAGATATGGAGCAAAAATTAAGTACCTTTTGACACGGATTTCTTTGTTCTAATTGAAATTTAAAGAAAATGAAATCGATTTGGTTTTCCCTTCGATTTGGAAGGTCAGACAGGCAGTCTAAAAAGCTCCCCCTGTAAAAAGCTAAACCTGCCAAATCTTTAGGTTAGATAAGCGGACCCTGTGGAAAACGGGATAACCCTAGGAAGACCATGATGAATTGTTATTTAAAGATGATTCACCTCATTGTCTTAACTTAACTAAAAGGTTAAGGGGCGAAAATATTCATTTGAAATGTGAAATTGCGGTAACCCAAATGTTAAATATATTAAATTCGACTGTTGTATTATTCATATTTTTAGTTTAGGGTTAATGATAATAAAGTTGAAACTCTCACACCAAATACGTCATAGTTATGAAATGTTAGTTTATTACCTATGATAATAATGAAGTAAAAACAAAAGAAAAGCAGCATTATAAAAATCACGACGTATCTAGTAACATCTTATCTACGTCAGGAATCTCGGGGACCCGTATAAGGATTAGGAATTCGTGCGGATTTGCTTAAAGGGGAAGACTGGGGAAAATTGAGAATTGTTTCCTCAACCACACGCAGGGAATCCTCTTATGAATCGAAATGTTTGCAAGCTTATAGCACTTAATGAAATTTTGTTGATTCTTCCCTCTATTTCAATGTACGTACAGAATACCACAAAGAGCTTATTACGCCTTAGATTTCTTCTTTAATGTGGAATATCTTTTGGAATGTTAACTTGCCATTGTCATTGTTACCATCTGCGTAGGATATTTTCGCAGATTGCCCAGGCATCAGTCACATAATGTCATCGAAAACGTTCGAACGTTTCACTTTTAGCTACTATTGTCACTTATATTCAGAGACGCGATTGGTCAAAAAAAAACCTCTAAGAACTTTAAAGGAAAAGGATGAACAAAAGGGCAATAAAAATAAATTTCGCTTTCTAAACTAAAGGTATGTTCATTATATCGCAATGACGTCATGAAAGCAAAAATATTTTGAAGTTTTACGACGTACTATAAAATCGAAAGTGAAGAAGAGTTGCACTATTTTAGCCAATGGATTCCGTACTTTAGTTACATTATATTTTTACAATGTATTTTAAAATATTTAATAACTAGATGCATTCTCAAAACAAACAACAATGATAAGTAATAAAAATTGACAATGTAAAATTGTTATAAACTTAGTTTGGGCGGAAGGCAAGAAGGAAACCACTGCCTTATTTGTTCCTATAAAAGTAGCATGGAGAATGCTACACCGACAACACCGTGGCTCTTAAATTAGAGATGATGATGTGTTTAGAAAAAATATAATTCTGAAGGTATTTTTTATTTGTATTAGATTACATAATTATTTATTTACAATTATTTTTATTTATTTACAATAACTTAACAATTAAATATTCTTAAACTTAACATATCAAATAATTATTAAAACTAACCTAAACTTAAACTAAAAAAAAAGAAACAAATTACAAATACTCCCTTTTACCACCTCTCGACCGAGTGACCCAACGCCCATCACTTTCGTTTCGTAGCGTTACCCCGCGAGGGAAATATGCTGCTCAAAATAGTGTTTCACCAAAGACTAAGCACTAACCGAAAATCTTTATTAATTAGAGATTAGAATATTTACCATAAGACTACGCAACTGAATTTACCAAGTATAAACAAAGTAAAAGCATTTCTGTAACCCTCCAAATGAGATTTCTCATTTCTGTGCAGATCTCTAACAGAAACCTTTTTCGTTTTTCACAATTGGATTTTACCACCGGCTTCTTAGGAGGACCTTCCTGCAATTCTTCCTGCTTATTTATGACGTTGTTGATAGTAAACGAAAACCGAAATTGGACCGAATTTGCATACAAGAGATGCGTAAAGCCGAACAACAGGGGTAGAGTCTTTGTTTGAATTTATAACTACCATGTTCTATTCATAGCTTTTTTGCGCGTCCGTTACAGTTGACGATGACTTATTTAGAATAGAATCGAAGGATGTTTGGGAATGAGTCAACATTTTCTAATGCACCAATTTGAACAATATTATGTGCCATTGTTTTTTTTTTATTGAAAGTTTTACCTGGAACCTTCACACTCACAAACTGGATTATACTTCCTTTACTCAAAACATAATTAGTCAGGTATACCAGTAACCGGGACCAACGGATTAACATGCCTTCCGAAGCACGGTATATCTTTGTTTCGGACAATCAGGTGATGAAAAAAAAGTAGTTAGGTACCTACTGAGTTGCGCTAAGCGTTGTGTTATTTTTTTGATTTTGCTTGCCACTTTATGGCATAGCTTATAGACAGGTACCATTTATTATTGTCTCATCACATTTTGATAATGGTAGCTAACCTAACTACTAAAGTTCTTGTAAATTACGCTTACTATCAAACACAAATACAATAAGTAAATAATGGGAATTCAAAAGAGCAAATTGTAAAAGTTACCCGCTTTCGGTTTTAACCTTGAAGGATAAATTAGTTTCCTGGGAACCGACTGCTATTGTCATATTTTACTTTCTTCGTTATCCCCAAAGATCGTCGGTCATAAACGAAAGTTTTGGGCTCCGATATTAATATTTATTACGTCTAATGTATATGGAACACTTTCCTTACTAAGTTATAAATAGTTATTTTTTATGTCGGCTACCCGTTAAATAGAATAACAAGAGAGTTTTACGAGGCATTCTAGACTACGGCGGTCGGCCATATTTGACGCTTTACGTGGATGTTATTGGTCGTTGTAACTGAATATACCTGCATAGCCCATGCGCACGATATAAGGTTAAACAATGAATATTAATTTCCTAATAACTGGCAGTCATATAATAATCGTTTTACCTCTACGCTCTAAATGTTTTACGATCAAACTCTCCATAAATTCTCCGGAATATTAGGTATGTAATTACTCCGTTTATTCTTGTTTAATGAATATTTTAAGCATTAAAATGATATGTTGTCAAGTAAAAGGCCATTGATGGAGCAAAAAGCTTACAAAAGATCACTTGTGCCGAACCTCTAATGGGAGAACATTATCCGAAAGCCGTTTTTGTGCGAATAAAATTTACTGGGAAAATTTAGGAAAGCACACCGGGACTTATCTTTATGTACATTTTTATTATTTTGCAGCAAAATGTTATCGGCCAACAGTTAAGCGAAGTCTTTAATGTGACGGCCTTTTTCTCCGTTATCGCCAAAAAGTATATAAAGTAATTTCAGAGAATTATGAAACTTCTCGTGGTTGTTCGTTGTATTAAAGAAAAATAAACAAAGAAAGTTTGTACACATTGCTAGATTTATAGCCGTACAATTTCTACGAAGTTTCCGAGTTGCGTAATCTTTGAGGAGAAAAATTTGTTAGGTCGATGTGATGACAAAACTTTTGATCTAACATTTTCGGAATAAGACAAATAAAGTCTATAATACTTATATTCCTTGGAACGTCGCATTGAATTCGATAGATATAAGCACACACGTATTTTATAGCATACAGCGTCGTATTTCTTACAAAAATCTTTGGGCAATTTGTTTAAATTACTTTCCTATGCTAATCTGCCCCGTGTTGCGAATACATTCTTTACGAAAAAAGAAATGTTGTTGGTAGGCGTTCGAGATAGTCGAATTGCCTTGCTCGCCTCAAATGATGCATGTTGTGGAAGCCGGATCTTGTACAGAAAAACGAGATATTGCAAGCTATTACACGCTTTACATCGTAAATAATCGTCTTAGCGCGGTAAATAAATAAGTGTATAGACTGTCGGTTCGTGCGAGCGCGCCTATCTGATCCGAGGGCCAGGGATGTAGCGAAAGCCGGGAAAGTACTGTTTAAGAGACGAGATAGGGAATAACGTAGGAGGAGCATAAGTTTTGCGGCGTGTTAAAAGATAATGAGTACGGATACAGCTTATAAGAAAAGAAGATGTTGCGTACGGGCTTTGTATGGGGACATTATTTTCTTATCTCGCATACCGTGATCGGAATACAGAGTTAAGCCGGGATTGTATTTTAACGCACCTAGGAACGTTTTAGGGATCGCAATTTATAGTCGCACGGACGAAGTTTAAAACTGAAGATTTATCTTCTGTTACTCCTAAAGATACCACCAGCTTTAAGTTGTTAGAGGTCAAACAAGGAGTTCAGTTGATTATAAAGTGCTCGTACTTACATTGTGTTTTGAACGCCTTGGTCTGAAAGTAGAAGTTTGTTTCAGGATGTTTACTATTAGGTACTAAGTTGATTACTTCTAAGTACAATATTTCATCTTAAAAAGGAGTATTCTGAACGTTTACTCTGAAGAAACTTGAGTTCAGTCAATTTTTGAAAGTTTTTTATTCTGGATGAGGAAAATCCTAGAGTAGGATTACTATTATTTTTTAATTTACTACCTATGTGTTTAAGTAATAGTCATAAACACTACAAAAACAATCAATCAACGCCAGGTTACGTGTCATAAAACGTTTTCAATTACAAAATCCATGCGTTCAATTCTTTCAAACGTGATGAGCCAACTTGTTCTTTCAAAGATGGACACCCACATGACGTCGTGTACATGTTTAGTTAGGTACCTACTTTCTTGTCTCACTGCTGGCGGAAGAGCGGTGATATACTTATCTTTGGAATGAAATAAAACATGCTTAAAAGTTAAGGAAAAAAATATAGAGAAGTATTTTTCGAAAAACACATAAAAAAACTCAATTACACGTTTTCACAAATACATAGATTTAGGTGTGTATCGGTCATACAGCATCGACCACGGTTAGGTCGGTCGCTGCCCTAATAGCTCACACGAAAGAAGAAGTGTCAAAAACGCAATATATGCCCAGAACAAATACTTATACGTAATATAACAATGGATAGTTACATAAGTACTTAGATTATTTTGCCCCATACCATGCAAATCATGGAAAAAACATGAACGCTCTTGAGCGTGGCTCCTAAATCAGTGATGAGTAGATTCCATGACAATTGCTCCTTTATTTCAATCTTCTTCTTCTTTCGTGTCGATGACAAGTCCAATAACGTAATTTATAATTCATCAGCCCAATATGCTGCCACGGCAACAGCACGGGCGGAAGCGCTCATCAAGTCCTGCCGCGTGCAATAAGTATGTATCTAATACATTTCAAAACTTAATTATTCTTCCATAGACAAAACTAAATTAAATAGGTACGTAAAAAACAACCCGCACAGCAGTTAGCTACGCAGTGGAGCAGCGAGGTGAAGTTATGCTCCATACCTCTTCTGGTTGATCGAGGGGAAGGTGCTGGGCACAGACAATGAGACGTATATAGGATAGTTTTATGTAAGTGTACGTCAGTACGTGTATGTAGAAAACAAATAATAACGTAGGTAAAGAGCTTTCTCGTGTCCAATAATCGCTATACGCTTGTAGTCAGACGAATTCCATAAATAGAACATATCGATGTTTTAATGAAGAGTCGCGTTGGCGGACAGGTAAATAAACTTAATCATACCTATGATTGCCCCATCAATGAGTTTTGTATCGTGTGAATGATCAGAATAATAATTAGGACGATTATGTTCACACCCGTTTGGAATACCGGACGACATTTTATCGCGCCGCGTTGACCAGTTCTGGAAGAATTAAATTTCAATCAATTATGCTAAAGAAGTAAGAAACATAAAATTTAACGTTTCTTTTTTAATTCATAATTCGACTTCAATCAAAAATAATAACAAATAATATCTTATACCTAGCGCAAAGCGAATCGAATTAAAAACGTACTTTCATGACGACTTCACCCATAACAACATCACAAGAGTCGGTCGACAAATACAAAATCCAAGGCGTACGTTTTCACCACCAACAATTCTGAATCTTGTTAAAAAAAAAATATAAGAATAGGTAGCGGAAATATTATTGAACTTAAATATTATTGTTAGACGACTTGACCCCACTGCTGGGCAAAAGCCTCGCTTAGGTCTTTCCACAACTCACCACAACTAACCACCAAAAATCGTCTACAAAATTGACTTTCTAGTTTTCAAATTCACCAACGTATTTTTTTTGTCAATGCCTATATTGAATCAAAATCTCGAATCCGGTCACTCATAATCAGCTCGGTAGCAAACTACTTAGCCGAGATCGATTAACAATAGTTATGTCAAGATAATATCTATAAAGGCTTCCTGCATTACTGACCAATGTTTGAACACCAGAAAAAATGCTCAGATGGTCTTAAAACACGAATCAGTGTAAGTATATTAGAGTGTTACTCTGAATGACATTCACAATAAGAATATCTAAAAATATAATTATGTCCCAACTACGTATTTGGTAAAAATACTTCTTTTCAAAGAGTTCCATGAAGCTCTGGAGGATCTTAACCCTGATTAGAATAAAATGGTGTCATTTAAATATTTACTACGTAAAGTAAGCCTGTTCTCAGAAAGATATTTTTTATTTGTTTAAGTACTTATTAAAATCTTAAATTTTAATATTGATATAACAAAGCACGAAAAAATTAGAACAAATAGTTATAAAATATTGCAATATCTAATAATTAACGAGATTATCATACTTAGACACCACGAAACCGTAGCAGAATACACTAACACCCAAACAAAGGATGAACAAAATAAATCTTAATTTACCTTCCCTAATCCAGACAGATAAAGTGGCGGGCATTTGCGAAAGAAGAATCACGAAAGAGCAAACAAATCTCGGCCCGGGCCAGTTTGCGCTTAGAAGCGAATACGATCTAATCTCGAATCTAGCGATTGAGAGCGAACCTGGGGGCAATGCATCACCTGGCTTCCGTTGCAGCGATCTTGATTTCTTTCCTAATGTACCTCCCACGTCCCCAACACGTGAGTGATTCGACCACTCACCTGTGAACTTCCTTACTCCCCAACTCCCCGACGTACTTTAATAAACTAAGAAACACGAAACATGATGCCGGGGGTCTAGATATATTGGACTAGACACTCCAGTGATGCTTGACGTTCGGCTGATAAGAGGCCGTCCGTTTAACACCTACGTCTGCTACCGAATATCATCTTTTTATTGTTCATATACGTGTTTGGTTACAAAGTTTTGGAATAAGTCATGATAATATTTTGGTCAACATTGAAAAATCTTTGCGGATAGGGTTTCCTTTGATTCATGTTTAATAATAAAAAAGTAAACAGTACTATTATTTTAATGCATTGTTAACAATATATCGATACACACGAAAGAATATTATTTCAACAAGCGGTAGCTGTTAAATATTTAATTACAGCTGCCCATTGACAATTAACAAAACAAATGGTACTTACTATTTCCGTTGTTATATCTAAATATTCGACATCATAAGCGTATTTCGTACTCCTCAGCAACGTAATAGTAGCTAAAGCGTTTATTCCAAACAGATAAAATACATAACAATACACAATAACCTCAAGCGAAGATACTCGGAGAAATACTTAAGTGAGCATTCAATGCGAAACACTTTTCGCTATCAATGCCACTCGATACTCCTGCCTCCAACATAAGAAGATAATAGATAATTTAGATAACAAGAAAAAGCCATTCGACGTTGCCGCTACCAAATAAATGGTGAATATTACTCACATATTCAGCGCGGGCGTAGGAAGACTGCCTTCCAAGTATGAAAAGGTATGCACGTAGATAAATGGCATTGCTGGCATCTGAGGAAAAATGCTGTGGGCCTAGTACAACTTACAACGAACTAAGCGTGTCAGAAAGTACTGACAATACCATTTCACTAATAGGACTAATAGGACCTTAAAATTTTAACAGATTAAGACGAAGGAATAACATAAAGATGTACAGAAACGAATTTCACTATCGAACGCGCTCGAGGTAATAAAAACATTTCGTATCGCTTAAAGTTGCTCATCATTTCTATGCTACAGTCTTTGTTACTCAAAGAACTAGAATTAAACGTTTACGTAAACTAAAAAAAGGGACAGAGTAATAATTTTATATTATTTTCTAAAATCAGATAATAATGACTATACTCGCATAAAATTCACGTCGTATATAAGAAATGCATCTTTATGCTTCCGCTATAGGCACAGCCTCTGCCAATAGACTCCAACTCGATATTAAAGTATGCCATTTGGCAACTAACGCAGACGCCCTCTAAAATATAGGGAAACATGAAACTGAATATAAAGTTTGCCTTTTTGTCAACACAAGTGAACTATCGGATGTGGCTCCGGAATTGGCAAGGGAATAAGATTCTGCATTTCGAATAAGTAATATTTTGTTTACGAAAAAAGGGTTGTTCAAGTTCCGAATTGAATTTAAAGTGTAGGCTTCTCTCAGGAACGCTTTTCTGTTTCGCTCCCCGAACGTTTTTACTACTTTTTGTTTAGATGTGTTCAAGTTGTTCTCGGTTTTATTGTCCAACTTCCGAGATGTCTTTCATAAGAAATTTTATAGAATTCTAACAATTTTGTTGTTATTTCAGGTCTGTAATAGAATTGAAAATTGATATTACGTAAGTACAACAGTACGTAAGTATCTAACACTTTGCTTCAATGGATTTTTACATTCCCATTATGTGGGTACGTATTTACGTATATAAAAATTTGAAACGTATATAACAAGATTAAGTATCTGAAAACGCGTCTCTTTCACAAAGCCCGCTCGGTCGGGCATCATGAGAGGCATATTTACATTTTTTTCCTCAATTCATTGGGGCCGACATGTTTGGTGGATGGATGAGCCATGCCGACATTTTGTGACATTAAGCTCCATTGGTTTTGAATGTGTCGTGCCCGAACCAACCCGCTCTTTTAAATAGATAAGCAAATGAATTGGAAGACCTTTGTGTTCGTGCCGTATTTAAACATTTTTAGACTGTGAAAGGTAAAAATGTATAGAACACATTAATTTTAACATATCGCATCCAGAAAATGCGTGCGCTTGAATGAATAGCTTTGTCATTTGCTTAACACAACTTACAATAAGTAATTACAGAAAACTAGTTCAGTATGTATTGTAGTTAAGCAAGTAATATTATTACCTACTTGGAAACGAAATCAAATCCTACTCCGCCTTAAGAAGCTTTACAAGTACTTACATCTCTACTGATTACGCGCAATGAGTTTGCTCTAGACGTACTTAATGGTATTCAAATTATAAAGTAAATAAACAAACATTGCGTATTCCGAGTCTTCAACTAAACATCATTTAAATGGATTCCTCGTTGCTAATTAAACACGTCTTAAGGTTGGCCCTCCACCTAAAAGGATTGTGAAATATTTTGGCAATTAAGCCCTCGGTATTATTAAAGAAGTCCGTGGAGTGAAAAATTAATTAAAATTTAAGCCTTTTCAGTGTTCCCTGCGCGGCATGGTAGTCGCAAAATAAAGGGGGCTGTACTACACATTTCAGTGAGCAACTAAAGATCAACCGTGTTAGATAATTTGAATGGGTTTATGCGGCATGCAGATGAATGGATTAAAATTTTACTTTTGTTCAGGTGTATTACATGTGGAATATTGCTTTAATTAAATCCGCGAGCAATCGTGCTTCGCTTCGTTGAGTAATTCAAGTGGATTTTCAACCGGATTTTCGCAACTGAATATGAAACGGAAAGGTAGCTTTTACTGTTTCATTAGTCTCTTTTTAGTTTAGGTATACTTTTTGAATACGTATTTCGATACAAAATTTTGTATACTACTATACGGGTATAAATTCGTTCTCCCGTACTAACAAGCTTGAGGGTCCATCAATTTAATTAATAGCTCTCTTTCGTTGAACATCGCCTTTTTATCAAGAGAACAATAATTGCATTCAAAATCAAAGATGTCCGTTCGATAGGGCGTGGGTATTTTCACTAATTAAAGCTCCGACATGCACCAAGCAACAATTAAGAGGACCGATGGTTGATAAGCCCGATTCATGTTGATAACCTGCCCTTTAGATAGCGCTCAGTTCAGCAGGACTTCACAAGTTCACACCTTATTAAGGGAGACACCATTGTTTCCCAATATTTCTCCAATACTCAATATCGCCAACTGAAGTTAATAATTTAATTAAATTTTCGAAGTTCCGAATATTAAAAGTGGCACCTACGCTTTTCACGTTAAGTTCTCATTAGTTGTAGTTGTATGTGACCTAAAAACTTGAGCGCTTCGTGGAAGTTGTCGACTTACTCAAAAGATATGTTGGAATAATTTCAGACATTAACTCATGATGAGACGCTTGTTGAAAAATATATTACGTGTTACTAAATTATTGCCCACTACAACTTTTAATTTGTTACGTTAGATATGTTTCACTTTTTATAATAACGTAAGATTTATTTTGAAAAACCTTGAAAATACATATTATATGAAATTATTGTATGTAGGATGTATTCTTGCCTAAATGGAAAAGTAAATTACGACAATCTTCCTCTTCCAGGAATACCCGCTAAAACATATAAGTAACTAACTTGATAATCCGCTTCCCCAATGTTTTTGCAACATAGATAAATGTATCCTACAGTAACAGGTACAGAGTAGGTAATGTAAATTAGTATTTGGATCACGCGTCCAATTTTGGCTCTTATCACTAAGGTCCTACAATGCGGGTGGGGCCCCCTGTTTAAAATGTTATTCACGAACATAGAGCAAGCGATTAGTCTACTTAAGGCTAAAAGTATCAGAAGTATACATATCGGTATGACTACGTTGACTGCTACTGATATATTCTATGTCCACTTTATTCTTAATATTACTTTTATGTCTAGCCTACACCATCCCACTGCAGGGCAAAGGACTCTCTCCCTTTCTTCCACTCCTCCTGATCTTGTTCTCTCTCTTTCCAAGATGTCAAGTATGCATCCAACACCAAAATCGCTGCGAATTTAAAATCACTTACCCCATACCTAAATACAAATAGTACAACGACAGCCTACACGTTTTTCTTTCTAGCAATTCCTGTCAGTACCTAGGCTTCATAATATTATTATGTCGAGTAAAAATAGCCGTTACGGAGCCTATCAATAGTAGTAAAATACAATGTCAAATATACCATACAACTTGCAGTACAACCACGTATAACTCACACCAGCTGAACCGGTTAAATCCAGTTTTACTTCGCTAACCCCATGTCATCAGTAGTTACTTCATTTACATCTAAGCTGAGAGGGTCTAGGTATTAATGACGTCACAGTGCTCGTACGATGCCGCTTGGTTTAGGTATTAGTGACGTCATAGTGAGGATCGCTTGCGGTGCAAACGGGAGCTTATGTCTTGTAGGAGCGTAATCGTATGCGATAAGCTCAGCGCAACGGTATCTGGTGGTTGTTCCTAATGGAATAGAGTTTAGTTTGAGTTCTGGTTTAGGTTTAGCTGAATGTTTAATTAGAAACTCTGTGATAGAACACAAATGCATCGTTTTAGTTAATTATTATGGAATTATGCCAGATTGATTAATAGGTTTAACTTAATAAGCTGTTTATACTATTCTCTTTTATTATAAAAACAAAAAGAAATGAGTTTTAAAGTCTCGACATAAATAGTAAAATGATTTTCCTTGTCATTAATTTGCAATAAGCTAAAGAAAGCTTTATAACATAATTACCATAAAAAATAAAAATGTGTCACAAGATTTTTTTATATTTCAATGGGTTTAAAACTGCTTTCTTTTATTTTCCTCTTGAAACAGTTGCTTAAACCGCTATTACGTAAGCTACTTACCGTTGGAATATTTTCAAGATTCGAACGCTGCAAAATCTTGGACAAAAGGAAAACGCAGCATTTTACGATTAGGGAAGGAGCTTGGGGCTTAACCCTTTTTAAGTTTACTCCGTTTGAAAAACCTTGGGTATTTAAGAAAAACTCTAAACGGGCTATTTAACCCCCGCGGTAATCGGAACACAAACAATGGTAGAGCGAAATAATGTCGAATTCCGGTCGACAAATTAGACGGCCTTTTAGGCGGACGTTTTAGAATAACAAAAGTTGTTTTTTCACAGACTTTTCCCGTTTCGCTGTACAGCTTATGAAAACGTTTTGTATTTTTGAAATACGTTATGGGGGTTGAACGTGAAAGAGCGCGATAAAATTGGGTAAATCCAAAATGGTATGCCAAAATCGCAAATCAGGGCAATTCTTTGCCGGCTACTTTTACAAATCTAGCCGTATAAAGACGGGACATAATCCAATCTCCCATTGCCTATATAACTACAAAAGTCAGAGGAGATAAGCAGCTTCACACGTTTTATGCTCTGTTCATGATATTTTTCTTACTATGTAAAACTTGGTATTGAACCGATATTGAGTCTGTTGGACAATGGACACAGGTTTCCCCCAAGTCAAGTATAAAGTCAGTCACTCTGTATAAATCTTCGCTTTACCTAGCCACAGGGCGTTTTCTTTGTTGTGGACACAATTACCCTAAAGGTCATCGGTATCACGGCAACTGTATCCAACTCACACCAAAGTGTAACCGTACTAGAAAGAGATATCAAAGTCAAAATAGAATACATAAATCTATTTATAGTCTCAGTCATCATAAATCTCATTAATAATCTATTGACTCCACCATATCCGTCTAGTGTCTTCCAAAACCCATTAAATACTATTTTGACTTGTTAAAATGTTCTGAAAACATAATACTTACCTATCTACTGGCGATTTACACCTTTGACCAAAAAGGTTTGAAGTCATAAAATCTCGCGAGATATAGAATATAAATAGCTGAATATTATGATTTCACTCCAAAATTCGTGCTGGCAGGTAAATCTGCATACCATTTTAGTCGAAATTGTATTGAATTACAAATTCACACTTGTTTATTTAAACAAAGCTCTGTTCCATAGGTTTTTAAAGGATTACACTGCGAGTAATTTGAGTGAATTCAAATATTAGATTTTCTATCACCGTGTTTCATTTAGATATACAAACATAATATTCAGCGCATGAAACAATTTGAAATTCAAAGCGCAATAAGGCGAGTAATTATTTTGCAGAGCTGATCATAAATATTCATACACCTATTAGAAATCGTTTTGGTTTTATATTCTTTGCGTTCATTTCGCTTTAACTTAACTTACTACTTAAAACTACGACTACTGCAACAACACTTTAGAGCGGCGTAAATATGTAGTAATTATGTAGACATTATAGTATATTATTGTAAGCAAGCATCAAAATCATCAATATGAAGGCAACCAAATACATTAGCTAGCTTGAAACGCACTAATGAAGTTTCCTAAATAGAACACTTTAAAAGAGTAAAGCCGTGGTGCTAGGCATAACTAGTATACCCGGAAAAAAATCTTTCCTTTTCCTTTACACTTATCTAACTTTTCCTGAGCCTCTTCAGGCATTCCGGGGAACACGAATACTCTTGACCCCTCCCATTCAAGCACCCTACTCAACTAGTATTTTTGTGTATATCTCGTCCTTGTCATCTTTTCATGGCAACCTTGAAAATAACCACAAAATGTTTCGTAATATCACGGCCAAAATTGTCTTTTTAATAGGCTTCATTTACCTACTTCGCTCGAGTGCGCGGGCCAGATTGGAATCCCTAAATAAGGGTCTTCTAATATTGTTTTGATATCGAAAGGCCGTTATCCTAAAATCTCAACAAAGTTATTAAAAAATATTGGAGGCCGTTTCTCGCAATATTCCGCCACCTTTATCGCAAAGATATGAGGGTCGGCAATCGTTTTTCAGATATTAATTTCTAACAATCGTAAAAGTTACTTTCATGGTAGCCCTAAAAAGTTATGGCCGCTTTCACAGGAAAATATTATACCTTCAGTGGAGTTTATATCTGGTTTTTGCTTTGTCCCTTAAAGCAATAGAAAGGTGATTTTGTTCGAATTGATATAACATTGTTTTATTCTCTTATATCGATCATTATTACATACGAAATGTTCCATTTTCGTACTCTGACCTAGATGGAATCTTGTTATGGTAATAGGACAGGATGTTAGACGTAATTTATTTTGTGGGGTTAGCAATATAATACTATCTATAAGTACCTATGGTAAAAGAAGTCTATAACAAAATAAGATGCTACAGTAATTAAAAAAGAATACACGACCTCATGAATTAAAATGCAGTACCAAAGTCGAATAAAAGAAGTGATTCGTCCCAAGAGAGACATTAACCTATATTACTCGAAAGAAGACAAACTAATGCAAACTTCCAAGGAAGATATAACCCAAAGGCGCTTACAAAGGCAATAATAACTTCTAAACGCACAAAACACTTCTATCAACAACGCCCATTCCAATTCGAGTCAAGAAATTATTTCAACTTTTTTCCCCACGCGCGGCGATTGCGTGAGGTTTTATAATACAAGTTTGATGATGTCTTTTTATTTTTATTTCTGTAGTAACAAGTCGACAACGAGCCGAATCGAGACAATAAAGCATCTTTCAAGACTGATGAGACGAGAGTAATGATTATTGCTTACGGTTGTTGATCCGGCCGCTTCTGGTCAGGGTTTCATCTGTAATTTAGTGAGTACGTTGTTTTCGATACGTGTAGGGTTGTGGCTTCGAATCAAGCGATAGCGTTCCTGTTTACTAATAACCTTACTCTATATACTGCCTACCTCAGAAATTCTATGTCTCTGTTTAATATTTAAACCGATGAATTTATCATCACTCTCTGCATAGAAATTTAAACTTATCTTGGTTAACATATGTTGTTGCATATATGAATCTGCATTACAAAATTACAATATACCCTGTATTGTAATTCCGCGAGTACGTATTAAGTAATGAAAGTACTATTTCATTTTCAATCACTCTATCTAGTAGGAACATATTTTCTGTCTCGATAAAGAACATCCATTTTTCTCCTTATTCCAATATATCCCCTAACCTTTAACATTTTCTGTATTTTACTTGTTCCCGCTTACTTCTTTCGCTCAATCACACAGCCTTTGAATATAACATAGCTATCGAATCAGTGAATTACCGTGCTCAGCGTTAAGCTCATTGCCTACATAATGTAGGAGTCTCACGTAGGTATTTATCGTTTCCAACGGTAAACCAGAACTGTGAATACAGGAAACATGAAGATACAAATCGCATTGAAATAACGGATGGTTTTCACATCCGTCTTTACTTCTTTACCTGAGAAGATTCGATTCATACTTTTGAAGGCTCCGAGATACTTATTTTCTCCGTACGTGATAGTCTTTCTATATTATTAGATTTGCACATACATTATCATTTATAATAGTAATTTTGCTCAGGTCGATATCGTCGTAGATCTTGCTTGTAAGTAATTATTTTGTATCTAGGATTACACGTGAAAAGGTCCTTGCCACGGGGCAGAGATTTTTAAAATTGCTTCGTCGCAATTGTTTATTTTGAACAAAATAAGAGTCTTCTTATATCGTGTGGGTTGTCATGTGGAGTACCAACCCCATCATCTCTGGTGTCAGGGTCACTATTGAGCCGCCAAAGGCCCCCGACATGGCTCATGTAACGACTACTTACTTACATCAGTAAGTAGTAAACGGGACCAACGGCTTAACGTGCCTTCCGAAGCACGGATCATCTTACTTTCGGACAATTCGGTGATCAGCCTGTATTGCCCCAACCAAAGTAGGAATCACAAAGTGATTTTTGTGATATGTCCCCACCGGGATTCGAACCCGGGACCTCCGGATCGTGAGCCCAACGCACAACCACTGGACCACGGAGGTCGTTAAAACAGAAAATACGAGTGACGATGTGCTTTGTTTGGAAAATGCCAACTATTGTCGCTTGCAAGAATTCATACTTATTCAGGGTGTTAGTAACATACCGAGAGACGACATGATTCAGCTTATGATTCAGAATGAATATCAATATTTCGTTTTTTTTTTATAAAAGCCAAGTACCAGTATGTTGCCTGAACTATGCCTGATGGTAAACATAGGAAGCCCTAATTGCAGTAGCAGCTGAAAAGCAACGCAATGAGTCAGTTTCGAATCACGACTACCATACTGGCCTACTCAATACCATACCATACCAATACCATAATGGCCTAATCCAGTGTAATTTTCCGTAGAAAAATTCATGTTTTGTTTTTATTATTTTCAATTCTATACTTTGGCGATTTCAATTCCACTTGATACTAGGAAAAATGAACTGAATTATCCGTCCCCATCTGTAATCGTTACGATGCGCAATGTCAATTACAAGTACGTACGGTCACGAGTACTAATATGTATACACTTTGCAACCATGTCACATTAACTTTTTTGACAATTTAAATCGTAAGCCTCAGTAAATGACAAATATGATAGTGCGACAGGGTTCTAAAGTGGGTATATGATATTCCTCATGACTGTGTAGCAGAGTACAAACTCTGCACATACTGGCCTTTTGTTCGGACCATCATCTTTTTAAATTACGAAATTCTCATTCCATTCCATTCGCATTTCCTTTCATTTTACTCACTTTTGACTCACTGCATCCCTGACCTTCATATAAACAACAAGTGTATTATACTGTTTAGGGCCGTGCCCTCTGAAACCCTCCTCAGTGCCCTCCTTTTGTGAAATGTGTATATTGTGAACTAATATTTTTGTGACTATGTTACTAAGTTTGTGAAGTGTTTTTAATAAACTATACTACTACTGCTTGCTGTTGCTTCTACTTTATCACCAATCATTCCCCTACTCTGCCGGCACGTCGGGATACCATATCCTCACCTCTCAGCGTGCCGCAACTGTACAGGTAGCCATACGACTATGTGTATGAGTGACACCGTAATGAATACTGAGGGGATGAGACCATGATTATGAGTTGTGGAATCTCCTGTTGGAAAATTCAATAAAATTTTAGTTTTCTTTTTTAATATTTTCAGTTCCATACTTTTGCGACGGCAGAATCTACTTCATATCAACTCAGAATCGACTAATCCCTCAAAATTTCTTTATGATCCACACTAACATTCTGTATACTAAAGTTATCATCATGACCCTAAGGTTATTCGGATTTCACGAGGCCCACTTATCTAACATGATTACTTATTTGACACGTCCGATACTTTTATATAAATACTTATACAATACATAAATGCTAGATATTCTTATGGGCGTATCAGGATCGCAAATGGTAAGGTAACTTGAATCCACTTTTGATTTTTGTGTTCTTTAGTAGGTAAGTAAATGTACCTACATTAAACATAATAACTAGACTAATAAGTACGTTCTGTTTCTGTACACACTTTTGGATCAGTCTTGCACCATGTTATGTTGGCACCAAACATGGGCTTTTTGAGGTTTCATTTTTATTCCAGTTATTGCGTACTATTATAAAACGCATAAAATGAAAGGACTTTCGTCAAAGTAAAGATTCGCAGTTCTCATTTCGTTATAATGTCATCTTGAGCTACAACTTTAACTAATACAAATATCTAAGACGCAGGGTAAAAATCAAAAGCATCAACATAACCGATGAGTTGAAAACGAACATCGGCTACCTGCGTCTGCGTATACGCACATATTAGTATCGGCCGTAATGGAGGCTTGGAAGTTACGGTGTATTACATTAATCGTCATCAACACGTGGAGCGTTAGCAAAAGAATAACTTTTTTAAATTATTCTTTTGCGAAAGCATTGATGGGCTTTTACTATGCTCAGGGCATATTGTTGAGTGGTGGAGCATACTCCATACACCCTCCGATTCATCAAGGGGAGGCCTGTGCATAATAGGATGTATAAAAACATTTACTGATAACAGAGTCTGTACTTTCAGTGTATTTTAAACTCTTCCGATAAATTGTGTTGATACTGACCCTCTTCTAATCTACATCATTGTTTAAAAGATGACTTGCAATATGTGTAAAAAAATATAAAATAAATATTATTCCTGATTTTTTTGTGTACAGTACTCAGGCCGATGTCCGCGCCAAACGTTATAGATGATTGCATTACATAAGTCATCATCATCATCATCGTGTTTTGTGAATCCGCTGTCGTACAAAGTATCGCAGTTATTAGGGGACCGTATGGAATCGTTCGTTCGATCGTTTCGTTATTGTTTTGTGAAAATTTTAAAAATGATGTTACCGTCTTCTTTTTGTGTGTCGCGTTCTTTTATAATATACAATCTTGACACACTTCTCTAGCTACCTCCAAATTGATCAATCATTTTATAAGTTGAAATCTCACGGTAAATGATACGCACTGATAATAAAAAAAAAAAATTATATAAGTATCCAGTGTCATAGGCGTAATACGTCTGTTTCAGACGATTCATGACTATGACTGTCGCAGAGTCATACACTTTTTTCATGGCTGTACAAGTCATGAACACACACTTTACAGGAGAAGCTTTCGCCAATGGAAAGTGTGTGTACATACACATTTTTGGGATCTAAGTATAGATTTCAAATTATTCAAATTAAATCAAGATCTTCATTTGTGAATACAAGTATACAAAAGGATTTTATCATTTTTTTTCTCTATCTTCTAGCTTTAAGTTACCTCAAACACGTGTACGTGTTGTTTTATTATTTGTTTAAAACTAACTTGAATGTTGTATACGCCTGTAATGGTATAACATACGGTCATTGTCCGTTGAAATTTATTAATATAATTTTTATGTATATTATACCGATGGTGTATCTTAAATAAATAAATAAAGGATATTACATAAAGTTATTACAATCTCTGTATTGAGCCTGTTAGTAGGCATACAAATAGTGGCTTATTATTTAAGTACTTAATATTAAATACAAAAATTTATATAATAGGATTTTAAGCAGAGATGTATTACTTGTTAAAGCTTTCAAGATTTGACCTTCATCTCTTTTATTTACACCTTTTATTTCCATAGTTCATTACATTTTGTGTAAAAAAATAGTAGGTACGGAACTCTCGACGCTGAAGATCATTTTCGTAGCTGACCGAAGTTTATATAAACTAAACTGAGTTTTGATTGATGTCCCGATGACGACGTCTTATGTTATGAAAATTAGAACTTTGTATATCGTTGATAATGATTTTAATAACATTATTCCTCCTTGCCCTTGTTCTAGACTTTCTCTTATCAAGTTTAATGCGAGGAGATGGTTCGTTTACGTTGCTCTATGTCAACGTCTACTTATTATATTAGCCTGTGTATATTAGTATTATACATTACATCTTGGAATATAAAGTTCGCTCCCGATGACACGTATAAATATTCATTGATACTTGGGGCAGGTTTCGAAAAATAATTATATTGGTGCTAATTCCTGTAAACACCTAATTTTATTTTAAGTTATATTTTATTTTAAGTTTAAGGAAAGGAACGCGTAATCGACAGGCACACAATTTATGAAACATGACGTGTGTTTCATTTTTAGCCTTTTAGCCAGAAATTTAAAAACCCCTCCCAAAATTAATATTGACCAATAACCCGACATAATTTAGTTGACAGCACACATCAAATGGGTTGCATATCAGAGAGATGCCTATTTTATACACTTATTTTAAAATTGTCAATTATCCTTCAAAACAGTTGTCAATCATCCTTCCTTGAAGAAATTAGGAGGAGTCTTTTAAACTGTGTTTAACAGATGAAACGCTAAATCAATTGAAGTGCAACTTCTTCCCTTGATATAATGATGCTCGGAGTTCTAGAGACAATTCGATAATTCCAAAATATCTAGTCTACATTTTATCATCTGTGTTCGAGTTTTAAAAACAGTTATCTACTATTTGAAGTCAATAAATCTGATGCTGTTATTTATATTTTGATTCAACATATTGGAAATTTAGTTCGAATAACTTTACCTACTCCCGCTGTGCTGAGCGTAATCAATTTAAAATTCAATTTGACACTTACCTCTAGTTTATTCCCTGTTACCTGTAATCTCAAAAACCACGGGCGCCTTCAGGGCGGGTTAGTTTATATTAAATTGATGCATACGAGGAATCAGTGCAGTTAAGATTCGATTTTTTTGGTTTGTGCTCGATTCAAACACTCGATACAAAACTTGACATAAAAGCGAATCGGTACAGAGTACAATGTGAAGCTATATTTTGTAATGAAATTGTTACTTAAGAAGACTAATTACTTATTAACTGTTACTTTAGAAACAAATCTAAGTACAGCTATTTAAGGTGAACACTATTAATTAGAATAATTGCGTTTTTCAAACTAACCAAAATTCAGTTTTTACATTGATGTCGTTCGCGCAGATGCCAATAAAGTTGGGACTCGAGTAAACAATCGAGTAGACGGAGCGGTAACTCGATTGTATCAAGACTCGATAGAGTATTCAACTCGTAACATCCCTTACTACGCGGAATCCTACACCGCAGTCCGATGATTGCAACCTGCAACCTTTCCTCCGAGATTCCGACTTTTTTGCATTTTATAGCATACAATTTAGCAAGCTAATAGCGTGATCGCTACAAGGGAAACATGTGCGGTTCTTCTCTTATAATAAATGCGTCGAGCGCTTTATTAGCTCGGTCTTTGCTTTTTCTGATTCGTTACGCGGCAACTTTATATTCAATAACGCGTCGATTTTGCTTTTTTATATAATAAAATAATAAAATGCGATGGAAAAAGCTGCGACAACGTTTATTTTTTGTTCATGTACGAATATTTTGAATTTATTGTTAGTACTTACACAAACTATTACGATCTTCTTCTATCGTGTGGGTTGTGGGGTGAATTACCAACCTCATTAACTCTGGTGTCAGGGTTATTATAACTCACTTACATCAGTAAGTAATAACCGGGACCAACGGTTTAACGTGCCTTCCGAAGCACGGATCATCTTACTTTTGGATAATCAGGTGATCAGCCTATAATGTCCTAACCAAACTAGGGATCACAAAGTGATGATTTTTGTGATATGTCCCCACCGGAATTCGAACCTGGGACCTCCGGATCGTGAACCTAACGTTTAACCACTGGAGAACAAAGGCCGTTCCTATTTATATTTCTATTACGATGAAAAGGTTATATTCGAGCAAAAAGTTATTTCTGTTTTTTTTTATTAGGTTTGTTTAACCAAATCTAACGAGGAACCGTTTTTTATTTAAACAAAATCATTACAGTACTCGCATGTAGCCTTTTCAAAGACTATTTTATTCCAAACATTGCTCATTGCATCATTCGTGTCAACTGGAGAGCCTCTTCAATAGAATGATTTATTGCTACTAGCGACCTAACTTTTTTTAGTTTCCACTAATCGATTTATCTGTCAGTGACCGGAACTGCAAAAAACCTTTATTCACAATTCCACACAATACGATTGTGTAACCGCACTCGAAGAATAACACTCGAAACGTTTCGAGCGGTTGTAAAAATTTTCTATTACACCGTCGGATCGTAAAAATGTCACAAGACAATAAGAGATCAATCATTCAGGAGAACGTACTCTCAGTAGTGATTCAACGTGAAAAATAATATCAGCAGGCTGACCCAATTCGGTAGATTTGCATTCAGGCGGAGTCGACGAGCCATTTATCATCCTTCACGTGCCAGCAAAAAGTGTTATAAAAATATTCAAGTATGTAGACATGTATAACACTTTTTTATACCCAAGAAAAGGAAAGCCCCGCTAAAAGCGTCATTTACTGCCTAAATTAGATGTAGGTATTTGGGATCTCTAGCAAAACGACCCACAAAATAAGACCTATCCTTGTTCCGTGTATAACTTTCTCTACATTGCTACTATGCGAGAGGTTGTAATATCGGAAATTGCTACGAGTATATCTTTTGTTTTTATTCGCTAAGAGCTATAAGAAACTTAGTCCGCTTAGTGCTTCAGAGTTTCTACTAAGTACAGAAATATTTTACAGTTAGGTACGAATTTACTTTGAAATTATAGGTAAGTACATTAAAACACAGATGAACCACAGAATTTACTTTTTAATAAAACTACTTGTATTTTTCAATAAGTATCTACCTATTTATAAGCCCGCGTGTTTAGTTTTCAGTGTGTGATTTGAACTTGTTTTAGGTAGGTACTTAAAATAAATTCAGACAAGTCGGGTTACTTTTCATAACTATTATCACTTTAAAATATTCTTAGTCAAATTCTCTAGCCATAAAAAGCCTTGTTAAATGGCGAATATTTGTGTTATTTCAAGTTGAATTCAGAACAGTTTCAAAATATCGAGAACATAATATTATTTAAAATGCATCGATTGGCCGTAAAATATTTAAATTCGACTTTAATAATGCGAAATGCTAATTAAATAATTCAAATGTTTTAGCTGTTATTATGTAAATTGAACTAAAATGATTCGACATTTAAGTTTATTTCCATACATCACTATATCGAATTTCGCTGTCAAGAGATTATTTCCGATTAGCATATTTGTGAATCGAGGAGTTTTTACTATATTAGTGGCAAAGGTTAAACCGGATAGACTATTCATATTACGATTCAATAAATTTAGTATTAAATAGTTACTTAAATAATCAAAGTTAATGACAATGGCCCAAATTAAGAAATAAACGGACTTATTATCATGTTTATTTTGCGTCGCTGCTTTACGGTAATTCCTGACTTTATAACTTCTTCGGAGATTATTTAAGGCTTACGCTATATAATTACGTATTTATGAAGTCCAAAGAAGCCAATAAATTAAAACATAACAATGCGCGGCATCCAAGCTGAACGAATATTCGGTAATAAATAATTCATAAATATGTTTTTATTGATTAATAATGAAGTTGCTGGCTGCCCGGAATATTATACCTCGGATATCGATACAACTCTGTAAGCCATACAGCTCAATTCTTATAACTCATATTTTTATCTGGCTATTGTTTAGACGAATTGACATTCCATTCGGATGCATGATATTGGAATAAGAATTTAATAATTGGAGTGTATGCCTTGCGGTTATGAGAAAAACAAAATGGTATGCTTTCGAAGGATTTTGTCCCTCCGGGCTTAACTTTAATATGGAACATGTCGGCCCTAATTCGAGATGGTTTTGTTAATATAGGTTCTGGACAGTCGTGTCTGGAATACAAATGTGATACACTTTTGAAAATTGTAAGTATACCTTTTAAAGCTCATTTACCCTAAATTATCGGTGAAGTGTGTGTACTAAATTCTTCATGCGATGGTTGTACATCTGACTAGCTCAATTTGTCAAGTTATGGTCGTGAGCTTATTGCTATATTGTGTTATGTTACTTAAGTATCCTGAAGTTAAAGTCTCTTACATTCTATGTGAAGGCACACCAAATTTTTTGCGCCCAATAGTCTATAACTTGCCAAAACAGAGTAATCAGCATAAACTTTCACTCCCGGAGTTGTGTAAAAGCTATGTGCATGCGGGTTTAGACGTAAGGTTCATTGTTTGTTGTGCAACACTAACAAATAGGACCAAGCTGAGTCAAGAGACTTTGAGACTTAGCAAATAGAGTGCTGATTAATCCTAACGTCTGACTATTGTTCCTAGTGTCCTAACATTGGAATGGAATAGGTAGATGTACCTCCGTGTAGTCTAAAATTCAATATCCTTTTAGTGTTTCCGTTTTTACTACTATAAAAAATAATATATAAACTAACATAATTCCTTCAGGTCAACTAATTAATTGTGTATGAACAAGGACAATGTAAATGTATGTAAGGCAATGGATATAAAAGTCGAAAAATTTGGTATGGAAATTTGATAAAGGTCAAATGGGCAATATTGAAGAGAATTAAGTAGTAGAGTTATATCTTTAAAGAACATATTATCGTGTTTTTATAAAAACTTGCATGAACTAGTAAAAGACCTCTTGTTTGAAAACACCCAGTTGAAGTCACAGCGCCGCAAACTTGTCTTGACGTCTGAGATTAGAAACAGCAAAATTTATGCACCAATAAATTTGTTCAAAGGTTCTCAATTCAAGAGGCCAAATGGCATCTTTATAGCATTTTGAAGGTATTTTAAGTTTAAATTAAAAGGTACTTTGTAAGGTAGGATTTAATATGTTTTTTTTCTCACTAGGTCGTTTCGCATCACCTAAACGTTCCAAGCTGTGTAGATTGAGCTATATATTTTTTTATCTTCCCTATAATAAGGTTTTACTAGTATAAAAATTCATAAAAATCGTTTTTGATGAGCTCTCTTTTCGTAGTAAAAAATGTATCCTTGTAATTTTTCCAAACTATCTGCAATATTATAATAGGTGCTTACCTATCTGCTAAGCCACGTGACGAATTACGCTCTATATACCCGCAATCACAAGTAAGAAAACATATGTTTTCTATCCCGAAGAATCGAATAGCTATTTGTGTTGTAATCTAGATATAAGACCACGTTTTTCACTAAGCCAAACTATAAATCTCCTTCAAAGCCGATTACTTTTACTTATGAATATAAATTGCTACAGATGATGAAAATACAATGCAAGTAGGTACGATTTTTTTGTATACGCGAAACACCTCATACAATATATTTAATACCAACTTTGTTATATGTAGATATATATGTAATTAAAAGACAATAAGACAATATTGAATCATTCATTAATTTGCCTGTAATATAGATAGATATACCTACATTCCGTTTCAAAACTCCCATTTACGAGTCTAAATACCCCAATGAAATTGCAGATAGACAAGTAATTTCCTACCGATTCGATCAGATATAATCAGGCTGGCTTAATGTTCTACCATTTGTACATTCCTAGAACACTATTGGAATACGGGCGAAGTTGAACACGACGACGGTTTGGAAAGGTAAAAGAGAAAACGTATGAAGTGAATTTGCTATAAACTGACGAATGTATTAGAATTGACATACCAGACTTGAGCTATCGACTTATTGATTGATTGATTTTTGTTCATTTTCGCATATACCATAGAGTTGGAAGAGGAAGGCCTACGTGAACATACCGCAATCAAATTTGAAGAGTATTCGAAACCGGCGAGCATTGCGAGTAAAACTAGTAAAAGTGATGTGTCAGAATCATAGTGATAGGAATTCAGTGGTCTCAACATACCCCAATGGGAATTAAATGTGATATTTGTACGTGTTAACAGTAACAGTAACAGTACAATATTAAGGGTCTGTTTCACCACTCGCAGGTGAACTGTCCAACTCTATATTTTTTATTTACCTCCAGTCCTTTATCTCAAAGACGGCAATAGTGGCACAAACGTGTAAATGTAGTAACGCTACCAGCAAAGATTTCAGAAAAGCGAGCGAACTTGCAAAGATTGCTATCTTCAACGATAAAATCACTGTCTTCTATCTTACAGGAAACGTGTAAATTTTTCCATGTTTTTATACAAGCACGGAACGGTTTCATATTTTTCTCAAGCTTTATCTACAAACTAATTTTAACTTCGAAATATTCGGTTTTCCAGCTTAATTATATATCTGGTTTGTTTTAAATGTCATTATAGATTTAAATTCCGAAGTAAACAAGTTCAAGAACATTAAATAGATACTGTCACGAGAGTAAGCTAACGAGACGTCTTCTTTAAACATAAGTGTCACACACGGACTCTGTAATCTCATGCGCGAATCTGTGAGCTTTATAATGAACTGGATTCCTCGTAAAGGGGAATACAGAACGAAACATTATTTTATTATAATGAAGTAAATAATAGTACTGTAGAGAAGGTAAACCACGTGTACCTATTCAGAACTCAAATATTAGTCTGTTCTTAGTCATCTAAATAGAAAAGGGTAACGAACTTAAATCAGATAGTTTAATCTCTTACCAGTGAAGCTTTGATCGTAATTACGTAAGGTATTAAAATGAAAAACTCCTAAGGTGTGTAAATAAATAATAAAATTGTTATCTATTAACCAGCTTGGAACAATGAGTATGAAAATTTATAAACTAGTAGAGAATCAGTCTAACAATTACTAAAAGAAAATGTTGCCCAGTGAACTTGATACCAAGAACGTTGTTGAAATCGTAATCATAATATTTTACTCAATATATTACCTCTCCTAATTCGCCACTCAGCAAAATGCAGCAAGAGTAAAAGTGTTGTGGTACTTACGCTACAAAGTTTTGTTTTTTTTTATAATTAGCTACACAGTTCACATCAGTCAAATTTAGAAGGATAGAAAGACAAGTTTGCTGAGTTATGCGCGTAAGTTTATGTACGTACGGTCAAAAATAAAGCTCTACTTTGAAACACGCCGTACTCTAGTATAAAATTTCCCTTACATTATAACAGCTAGCCAAGTCAGGTCAGCCAAGATTCTCGTGACGTGCAAACTACGTGCGATACTGTACTAAACGTGTACTTAGTGTAACGCGAACATGAAAACTGCAACACGACTCCTGCGCACTTTATTGCCTCTCAAGCTTAAGTATGAGCGATGAAATTAGGTGTCCGTACCGTAACTATCTCAGCAACTTTAGCTACGTACGTGTCTGTGAAGTCGAAGTTTAAAAAAGTTGTATACCATATTGCCACTAGTACTGTTACTTCCAACTTATTACGTATTTAGTTGGAAATAACAGTACTAGTGGTAATATTGTATAATCGGAAAATTTTATAAAAGAAAATCTATAGTAGTATCTCTGCACTTTTCTACGTATGAATCCAACGCAGATAATACACATGGAACCAGCTGTTTCAAAGTCTATCCTGTTATAAGTAAGGGATTAATATGGAAACAATAGTATTCCGAGTAAACCATCGTTAATATTGACCTTTCTAAAGCCGCTAAGTTCCTTATTAGGCACAAATTTATTTGCAATAGGAATAATATCTCAGAAGGTCATATGCGTGGACATTAAAATAACGGTTAGCACCAAGCCATAGTGGTCCTTCCAGTGAGATATGAAACTTGTTGTTTATTATGACGTCTTCGATGGTATCTTCTTAACGCCACATCTTGCTTATTAATGTTCCTTTGGGAAAGCTAAATGCGTCCTGCTGGAATAATTTTACACATGATTGTCATAGTACTAAGATTTGCAGATATTAAGAAACAGGTATTAGAAACTTAGGCTATATTCAATAACAAAAGGTCTATAAATGATGATGAATGTTGGTGATTATCCTCACTCTTACGTTATAAAATATAACTCAAGTTATAATAAATGTAGATTTCAAACAATAAATGCATTTGCAAACGAAAATGTTTATGAAAATACTCTACATGTATGTAACCGAGTAGGTAGACCATTCCACCTAGCACATTCCATTTATGAAAATGTACAAATTGATAACAGAGCAATAAAAAAGCGAAATAAGAACACAATAAGTGTTTTTACTTCATTCTTATCTTCGATGCTGCAGTCCAATAAATTTTAAAGGAACTTCATTGTAAGACTCTGTAGCAATTACTCCCTACAAACAAAAGACTATCAACGCAACAGCTGATCGCCATATTTCACGTTGGCTCCATAACGTGTGTTCATAACTCCAAAGCGCCATTGTCTCTTTGTTAACCTTTCTGATGCTATTTCCATTTATCGTCTACTTTACGACCATCGCTAATACCGCTCAGGTTGTCCTGATCTTTGTTGCAAGTGTTTATATCAATTAGTATCGTAAATACATCACTCTATGCGCTTCAACAGTGTTTGAATCTTAGTAAGTTACTAAATGTACCATATAGGAAATTCAACTGGAGAACGGTTCAGTAATTTAAACGAACACCATCACTTAATATACTTAACGTTAACACAGTCCAGCAGCCTTAATGACCAATAAGCTGAAAATCACCAGACACCTCTTAACACAAAACATCAAAGTACTGAAAACAACATTGCACGTACAGGCAACAAATTAATATACAAAAGTTTAGCTCGCTAAGCTAAAAATACGAGAATCAAAGGGGCTGGAACGAGCAAACGAAGATCATTCTATTTATGTTAATGTCACGGGCGTGAGGAAGCGTTTAAATCCAGTCATTAATTATTGTCACGGGTAAGACAAAATAGATAATATATTCTCTATTTGTTGCCCTCTCCGTACTCCTAAAGAGCAGGACGAAAGAAATAACAAGGAAATAAGTAGTGCTCCAGAACAGATTGATGATAGAGCCGCGTTGAAAAAACGTGTCCTTAAAATTAAGGATGAATACTTTAGGAACATTTTCTCCCAAATGAGTTTAGGGGAATGACGTAACTCTCACACAAGTAATAAAGGATGAAGGGACATTAAATCGTCGCTGGAAATTTCAATTGGCGTAAGGGACAAATGACAGGTTTTCAGGAGAAACAAAAATCATTTCCTGATACTTAAAGTCTCATAACTTTTGTAATTCTAAACGTATTGAAAGATGTTAAATACCAAAATTCTTAGAATTTTCTTGTCTACCACTTAAAAATGGAATAACTTTAATAACTAGCATAATAAGAAAGTTAGCAACCCTTACGCCCTTGTGTTATTTAAAAAACTTCCCTTACAACCATTAGGTAAATTATTTTTTTTGCATTTTTGGGTTGTAAAGGTCAGATTTTTTAATATTTTGTGAATTTTTGGGTTGTAAAGGTCAGTTTTTTTAATATTTTGGTAAAATATTGAAGGAAAGGTCTGTAAAAATTCACAAAAATTGGTTCAATCACTTATATTTATTGAAATTATGGCTGAATTTTACTTTGAGACATCTAAACACCATGTGCTTGAATATGTTTGCCGATTTTTAATAATAAGCAAATTAAGAAACACATACCTATTAAATATTTGTGTCATTTTAAACTTATAGTATCTAGTTTTGTTGTAATGTAGGTAAATTACCTATAGTCTTAGGTTATGTTGATTGAGAACAACATACAACGGAATTGACAGAATCACACTTCACAGACACATTTTTCTTTTTAGCTTTCGGCATCTTTAAAAAGTATCTCCCCTTCGATTTGAAATCTAAACAAAACGTGTCGTACTCTGATGGCGCTTGAACGCAACCACTGTGAACGCAACTGAGGAGCCATTACCGTGCGCTGCGAACCCGTGAGCGTGCATACCTACCCGCTACCCATAGGTAGGGAGGGCCACAAGGCTCCGTCCTCTCCCCTTTACTATTTTCATGATTATACTAGTGACATTCCCAAATCCCCTAACACCGAACTAACTTTATTTGCGGATGATACAGCCATCTTTTCTTCGTGCCGTGGTCGAGTTATGATGACCGGAATTCTCCAACGCGTGGCCAATGCCTTGGGCAAGTGGTTTCGCAAATGGAGAATCGAGGTAAACCCGGAGAAAAGTGCAGCGGTGTACTTTTCAAAGGGCTATTATAACACGCCACGGTCACGCCGTCAACTTAAAGTCATCACGATGTTTGGCAAGCCGATCCCTTGGGAGGAGCAAGTCAAATATCTCGGCGTAGTTTTAGATAAACGTCTTACTTTCAAGGCCCATATCAAACGTGTGCGCGATCGCGACGCGTGTGTAATGGGCCGTCTTCATTGTCTTCTTAACAAGCGAAGTAAATTGTCCCTTTGGAATAAGGTGAAAATCTACACGACTTGCATCCGTCCGATCATGACCTATACAGCGGTAGTTTTTGCTCACGCGAGTCCCTCTCAAATCCACCGTCTACAGGTAATACAAAATCGTTTTATGCGGAAAGCCACGGGAGCTCCATGGTTCCTTCGAAATGAAAATCTGCACATTGACCTAGGTCTGTCAACCATTGCCGAATGGCTCAAATTAGCTTCAAAACGTTTTTTCGATTCTGCTCCGCATCACCCAAATCCCCTGGTAGTTGCGGCTTCTGAATACATCCAGCTTAGGGACGGTACTAAAAAGTATCGTCGTCCGAAGGACGTAATATACGATCCATACGACCCGATTACTCTAGCCATAGAGGTAGCCAATCAGCTCGCGACACCAAACACTTCAGGACCCCGATACCGAATCCACCGGCGTAGTCGACGGCTTCCCTCAATCAGCGCTTATCGCGAAAGAATAATAATTAGTATACCAGTTTAGGTTGTATGGTAAATATAAAACTACAAGATTTTTAAGACAGCGGACTCATTGCTAGTTACGTCATGTTAATACGTGTAGACATGCATGACAAAATAAATAACCACAGTTACTTACGTCCCGATATCAATATTGTTTGTTATAATTTCATGTTAGCTTTAGTGTCGTAAAGGACATTGTCATATTTTAAATAACTTTTTTTATAAATCAAGACCCTTACATCACATAAGTAAAAAAAAAATGTGATATACATCATACTTTCAAAATCTCGGGTCCTTTACGACGTTTTATTCAAAAATATCAGAAAATTCAATCGTTAATAAAATAAAAAATATGAGGGCTATTGGTATTTCAAATGTATCAATCGATGGAGAAAAACAAGCTCTATCGAATAATGCAATAAAAAATTTTTGGCCAAATGTCCCTTACAGCAATTGAAATTTCCAGCGACGATATCATTTTGTCAAGTTTCGTAATTTATGGTCCATAGTTTGTATTTAGATGAGCTATGGCTGTAATTTACGTATTTTTATGAGTTCTCACATCAGTTTCATCACTTTGTTTATGTTTCCTGTAGTGTAAACAGATTGATTGATAGTTTGACTACCAATTTTGTATCACGAAGAAGCGTGTAAAAAATCCGTTTCATTACTACTTTATTATTTCACTTGATATAGTACAAGTCATCGGCAGTAATTGTATGAATCAATACTTACGAACACAATACAGGTTGACTATGCTCTTGAACCCTCAACATTATATCATACGCCTCAAGTATGAAATAAATGGGAAGATGATATCTTTGATTTTATTTTTAATGAGACCGAGTCATAAGAGTCATAACAAGTAACGGACTTCGATTATTTCTTCTTGCAGTATAGCACTAGGCGAAAGAAACGAAAACGTCAAAAGAGAAATACCATGAGCGGCTGATCTCAAGAAAGTACTCGTAGTTTGAGTTTTAGTCTCATATTAGGAGAGAAGCAACACGGTTAAATGGGTTGTAATCATCATAAATGTAATTAAAGTCAGGAGGCGGTTCGTTTCTTTGTGAATTAACGGTAATCAATTAAAGCTAATTTATTGCTCCGAGTTAATTCGAGTTCAGCTCGAAATAAAAACTAAGAACGTCTTGTTATAGTTTCCATGATAAATATGTGTTTTCAAACCAGTTCTACAGATGCTCAAATTAATAGTTATGTACACCTTATCTTTACGACAGATGTAATAAATTGTAGACAAATGTAGTAGATTTAATACCAGTTAATACTAGAGCACGTATCGAAATACCTCTAATTTTCGGAAGAAGAAACTGTATAAAAGAATACGTACTAGTTTTACTAAGAAGCAAATATCTTTATATATGAGCCAAATAAGATTAGTACAGATAATGACGCAATTATCACACCGACAACAGTCGATACCGAAAACGCATTAGCCCGAGATCATCCAGTGATTAAGCGTAAGAGGAATGGAATAAAAAGTCAAGCAACACTTACTAACCGAGTCGGCAAGATCGCAATAAATCTTCCCTTCCATGCAGTCATACAATCACACAGTCCCTATAGACAAGTGTTATAATTAAGACAAAGTTAGGTACAATACTCATTGCATCTGCGCTTATAAAACTTAAAAATTTTCGGTTATTTTACTTAAGTATATATCAGTTAATTAAGTATATAACAGTTAGTCAAGTCTTCGATGCTGAAATAAAAAATAACCGGGTCTGTCAAATCTTCAGGTGCCTAACCGGTGCGGATCCTGTGAAAACAGATTAATGCAATGGAGACTGTTTTCTGTTTTTTACTTCAATTCAATGTACAATATCTAAATGTCACATTTTTGCACAATAAATGCATTTTTTAAATTATTATGCGTTGTACATTGTTCGTCATACACATCGTCTGTATGTATAAATGCGTTACGAATACGACTGAACCGTGTCCGAACACAGATGGTGTTTTAGTACAAGCGGTTAGCAAGAGAAAAAAAGCAAAACATTACTGAACGAGTAATAATGCCGCTTTTATTTTGTACCAGCCCGTGTTCGCATCTGCTGTTTTTGTGAACCAGAGCAGGGAAGTCGACTAATTAGTTTTAGCTACCATAAAGAAACCGTTAATTGATTCTTCATACTAATTTGAAACTAATAACAAATCAATTACTGTGTATGAAATAGGTGGTTAAGAACTACAGTGGTAGTTGAAGATTAAGACTTTTCTTACAACTATTTAAATAATTCTCAGAACACAATATTGATGTAACTTTCATGGTTGCCGATGTAACTTTGAATTTCAAGATAGCGAATGAATATTTTACGAAAATAGTCTTTTGAAAGTAAAAATAGTTTTGTAAAAGATAATGATGACAACAGAATACCTCAAAGGACCTATCGTCTAAGTGGTCCAATAAGATGAAGAAGGAGACCTGAGAATGCTTTGAATAAATGATTTCCTCTCGACGCTAAGTGGTCAGTGCACAGTGGAACATAATAGATGACACATCTCTTTGTGCTCAGCTAAATGAAGTCTCGTCGTCCCATCCAATAATAAATATTACTTAGCAACATTTTCTACATAATTATTGTAATAATTCGAGATTACTTATTTATTGGAGATATGCGGAAAGTTACCTGCTTGGAAAAAATGCTTTATAAATATAATAAATTATTAGTATATTAACTTAAGCATATTTGAATTTCTATTAATAATTATGTTAAGGTAAGAAAACTCTTCTTCATTTATCACAATTATGTTTTTAGGCTCTTCTTTTTTAATATTTACTTTTGCAACTTTCTCTTTTAAAATAACAAAGCCATTTCTATTCTTTTTGTTGGGAGCGCCATCGATATTAGGATGATTTATTAACTCGAATTCTTAAGGTCTGCGGAGTCTTTTGATTTTTTGCTCATGGAACGCGGTAACTCTGTGCATTTAACGCTGATTAAACTGTAAAATTACAGACGCAACGGCCTTTGTGACAGATGCGGCTTCGAATAATAACATTATACACACACGAACCGGGAATTCAAAATCCCAAGGTAGCTGTGTCAAGCGGCCTGCCCTTTGTAGGTAGCAATCCACTTACAGAATAAAGAATACAATAGATATCTTTGGCAAATTGTAAAATATACACCTAATTATTCGCATTCGAGTGCGCCGGAGCGTTGAAATTTTTGATCCCTTGGGTATTGAAGGCGGTCCTTGAGGCTTATGAAAACATATTACAATGCAAAAGTATCCACTGGCGTGCTATGATATTGTGATAGGTGCTGTAGTTTTTTTCTTTCAATGTAGCAGTTGGCGTCAAAGTAGCAGAAAGAATAAAGATGGTCACTAGAGCGAGTTTCTCGGATTTATAAATAATATAAGATTAACAGAATATACTTTTGTTGAGACAATTTTCAAAATGATTAAAGTTGTTTATAAACTTCTTCTTTTTCTCGTTTCTCTCTTTCTCCTTGGCGTAAACATTTTGTAATAATAAACACTTTATGTGTGTCCCACTGCTGGGTAGAGGCCTCCCATCAATCGACCGGAAGGATTATGGAGCAAACTCCGCCACGCTGCTTCACTGCGGGTTAGTGGAGGTATTTTACACAGCTAATACTCGAAACCAACGGATTAGCGTGACCTCCGAAGCACAGAGTCATAAAAAATAATAATAATAAATATTAGATAAAAAAATCATAAATAATTTCTATCACCCAATTATAAAATCTAAGAAATCAATACACTGTTTATATGTAGAAACAAGGTTACGAAAGAATTATTACGGAAGGTTGTCCCAAATATCGTAGAGTCGAAATAAAGAAACCGATACAATGCAATCAATTACAAATTTTTATAACACACCCATTCTTCACAACCGTAAGTAGTTAATATTATGAAATATTACCGGCTATCGGATTGTAACGCCGCCTCTGAGTTTTTTGTGCCCTTACTTTTTGTGGAATTTTATAAATTTCTGTGAATGGACCCTCCTGGTTCGCGCTCTTCAAAGGGCGATTGTTTTGTCAGCTCAACACCTGGAAGCAAACAAATGCGCGCATGCACGTAACGGTAACTGCGTCGAGATGCGGAGAGAGATTTATAATTACACCCATAATTCCTCGCACTTTCATTATTTGAATGTAAGGAGAGTGTTATATAGAAAATCGAACAAAGAATAAATAAATTCTCAACAAACGAAAGGTATTATTGATAATAACGATACTAAAGCCAATAAAGTGACGTTGGAACGATACTCAAAGGCACTACAGTAATCAAGTTACTAAGTAAAATTATTTGATAAATTGTAAATAAGTCTAAAAACATTGACATAAACGTTAAAGAACCAGATTATTCTTAAAGACCTATATTGAGAAACCTATTTATCATAGTAGTGGTAACCTAGATAAACAGAGCAAAAGCTGTCTATGAACAAATTATATTTTGGAATATTTTTTTATGATTTTTTATGATATATGGAATATATATACTCTAATGAGAAAGATAAACCACACACAAATATAAGTTTCGTGACCGAAACAATGCATGTTTCTATGGGTACTCAAAAATTAGCATGTTTATGTGATTTTTCCGCCATAAATTAGGTACCCAATTAATTTACTGTCATTTCTACATACATTATCACAACTTAATTTCTGTTTTATTTTTCAACTTTATTTATGGCTCGTTTGTTGCTGTCTCAATATTAATCACGCTCTTTTACAGAATCTTCCTCAAATTTAATATCTAAGCCTAAAGACATAAGTATTAATTATAATCAGAGTCGTTTTACATAATTTTCTTATTAGAAATAAGTAAATTATTGCCAGGGCTCGTTTTAGCGGCATCGTAAATTGTGAGCCGTACCGTCGAGTTAGCTCGGACGGTATTTTTTTAATTAAATATCGGTTCGTTAGTTTCGTAGGAATGCGTTCGTAAATTCTTCTGTCGAACTGATTGGTGGTTTTGACACAACTACCGAATTTTATAATGTTTCATCACGATTCCATTTGGAAGCTTTTGTATTACAGAAGCTGCTGGCTTTATGTAATAGGCCGTGTTAATTACGCATCGTTAAGCGGCAGTCACATTCCTTTGCGATGTTGATTTAATTTAATGCAAAAGTTATGATGGTGTCTTCTTGGCAGAACTACGATCTCATTAAGGTCGGAAGTAATCAAGATAAACAATATTATTTATCTTTTCTACATAATGTAGTTAACCCAAATATTTTTATTTACCTACCTCTTATTTTAAGCGAACTCTGCGTTTTTTAAATTATTTAATACCTACATATTTATAATATAACCAAGCTAATTCTACTACTAGTAAGTAACATTATTTCGTTACTTACTTTAAAACATAATAACTTGAAACGAAAGTAAAACTACGAATCGGCATTTGTGTAACGTGCGTGTCTAAAATTGTGAAAACCAACCTCATTTTCGACTTATTACGCTTTTTTAGCACCGCAAAGTTGTCATGTCGTGTAATTTATAACGATTTAGTTGCACGTAAACCGGTCTAGGGAAACTTGCAGAATTTTGACCCCGTGTTACATAACTGGGGATTAGCACGATCTCACCTGAGGCGATGAAGTTCTGGGGAGCAACACTCCAAATATAGGGCCTTCGGTACGCCCCATCACGTACAGTGCTGCCAAGGGATACAACTATACAACCAAGCACGCAGAGTAAGCATATATTACGCCCGTTATAGCAACCCGGAGAGGTTTCCCAGTCACGTATCTAGACAAGCTTGCTATAGCTAATTTTGTATCTGATACTTTAATTTAGTAGGTGTTTGTAAAGTGCAGTCCTTCGTCAGAAGTTGCATTAGTACATATGTAAGTACAAATATAAACTCACGCTCGTGATCCCTAATGGGGACTTGCAGCCACTTTTGACATGAAGTCTGAAGATGGATGATAAATCGTATGATGGTAACAGCTGAACAATTCATTACCCATTTAATGGTCCCTTATACATACATTCTCTCGCCTTGTTCTCAGCGGGGTATGCAGAGACTATGCAATTCCATTTGCTTCGTTCCTGAATTCCTGATATACTTCTCTTGCTTCCTCCACATTCATCAATCGTCACATACACGCACGCCGGTTCAGAGTAGATCTTACTGAAACTTTTCTAATGACATCTCCAATTTGGTCAATGTACGTCCTTCTAGGTGGGCCTGTCCCATCCCACCACCAACCTTCGCCTTAGATACTGTTTTCGCAATCCTATTATTCTTCATCCGCTCTATGTGTCCAAACCAAATTAACATTCCCTTCTCAATCTTAGTCACTATATCATCTTTTACACCACATCCCTCTCTTCTCACACTGGTCCCTCATGTTGGAAACAATCCCTTATTCATAGATTAGTTTCCTAAAATATTTATGCTGTAAGCTCCACAAATAACCATATCAACTTCTATCGGTTCAGACAAACAAAAGTCTGTCTGATATGTCCGTATTTAATTCACTTCGTTACACAACTTTTCACATATTATCACAAGCGTAAAGAATCAGAATTTCTTTAGAAAAGATCAGTCTTTTCCTCATATCTACAGTACATTTAATAGTGACATTAAATAATACAGATATATAAATATACAGATAATCATTTTACCTCAACTCTTTCATAATACCTACTATAGATTTCCAAAAAAATACGAAGAATATTTTGTAAGCGTCGTTCTACCGTGATGAGATAGCGTTTGGTCCAGTTACTCTATTGTCAGGATAAGCCAAGGCTAAGCCCAGTTATATTTATAGACTCTGTGGTTTCTATTCTTACTTTTATTAACTCTAAGCAAGGCTACGTAAACATGACTGGATTCTAGAAATGTAGAAGGTATTATGTTACATACATACATAAATAAATTCACGCCTATTTCCCACCGGGGGAAGCAGAGACTATGGAATTCCATTTCCTTCGATTCCTTCGAACTTCTCTTGCTACACCCCGAACAATATTATCTAGGATTCGTACTACAAGTGACAACAACTTACACGTTTATGAAATTGGTCCAACACACATACGTAAGAATACCCAGTTTTCACTTTGGCGTAGTAACTATTTAGTAATCTATGTTTAGACAGAAACTATAACTTTACTACGCAGGTAGTAAGTAAAGTAAATCATAATTCAAATCAAGAAAATTTAGTTTTTATACTAAAAGCATTGTTTTGAACAGATGGAATAAATGGGATAAAGATGCAGTAGATATATAACATTGTGAAAGAAAATAATTATGAACCACCTACTTATACCCTTCGAAAACATCCGTCAAAATATAAACGCATGCACATTCGAAGTAACGTCTGAAGCAGTACTTTGTAAAAGGCTCTTTACGATGTGCCGATCGTCTTAAGTGACCGCTTGGGCCTCCAGAGATATTTAGGTCAAGGTACTAGCGAGCCCTGCGGTTTCCTACTTGTTAAATATTGATAATAATAATGTTACACCGGCGAAACTAGACGCTACACGGAATATCCGATCTGAGATATTCAAATGAGCTACTGCTTAGAATTTGGAATATTCAGTGTTGAGATTAGTATGTCTATTACTTACCTATACATGTACTGAAATTGTGATGGCGACATTATTTTGTCGTGTTAATAAAGACAAATTTACATACACACACACACATGTATAAGAACACACCTATTTCCTGTTAGGGTAGGCAGAGCCCACGGAATATGACCTACTACGATCCCGAAAATATCGATGTTTTAAAGTAGCTACTCAAGACAGAGTTTGAAGCTCTAGGTACTTATTTGTTTCGCTAATTAATTAATAACGTGAGCTGTATTTGATTATGGACCTAATGACCATTATGAAGCTGTCTAGGAAATAGTATAATTTTATCTTTTTCTTTATCATGAAACTATAGAAAGATAGATTTTGTAAAAATGAAAAATAAGTTCATACAATAGTAATACAATTATATGTTTAAAGCAGAATATGAAATGCCAGTCCATTTTGAAATCAATATTGTATTTATAACACGAAAATTTGACTCCCATTAAACTATTTTTAACAACGAACGCGTGCGCCGAACTACTTTAAATATAAGCGTTTTATTGTAACAGCTTAATCTTCTAAACTCCTAATAAATACCGGAGACAGTTGACATGATCCCTTTCGGTTCTTTGTTCGGATATAGAAAGAAAATCATCCATCTTTGTGTCGTCAAGTTTTTTAACGATTTCTTCGTTGTTGTCGCTCATCACTTCATCAGGTCTATTAGCTTGACATGGTTGTGTCTTTAATCTTTTTTATATTTTTTATAAATCGAATTCAAATTGACACCGTTATGGAAGCCTAAGAACCTAATTACTGCTGATAAACTGCCTGAGTGCCGACCAAAAATAAGTTTTGTATGGAATATCAGACACTTTTCACCAAGTTACAAGACAGGTCCTAATTAGTAAGATACCAAATACCTACACAATAACCTTCCAAAAAAAAATAACAAATACCTAACCTATACCTATAAAACAAAACTATAAACAAAAAAATACAATGGGCTTTAAAAAAATCACTATAATAACTGCCAAATGTTGTCCAATTATCTATTACCTCATCGGCCATAATTTCCTTTGAACAAACATGCAACGGAGCCGAGATCTACGGTTATCCAAAACAACGAGTTAGTTCGATAACCTCCAAACCATTAGGTACTTCATTCGGACACTGCTGATCTTCGGCGACCCTTTCATCTCTCTACGCCAGTCGAGTCATTAGATACGAAGGCATAGCCTATACGAACGATTGGACTCTGTATTATAGTGTGTAATTGCCTATAGCCTCAGTGAGGAAGAGCGAGATTAATCCAGTTCGTATTTTGTTGTATTCTGTTTTTCGATCAGTAAGATCTAATTAGCTTGTAAGAGTATCACTCTTGTAATGACTTTTATTCATTGATTTCTGATTCTATAGTAATATCGAACATCAAAAACATTTCTTTCCCTGAACTATTTTTCTTTGAAGACAACGTTACCTATAGAAATTGTGTCACAAGTTTCATCTTACAAATTGAATTGAATACAGATGTCCTTGATAATATTTACGTCTTTTGATAGGTACTCCATGAGTTTCAAGAAATCAAGGTGACTATAGACAGAACCAAAACGGACTCGTTCTTTATAATTATTCTTTGCTATCGACCGCTACAACGAGCGTGATCCTGCGCACGCGATACACTAAAATTTGTTCCAGAGACGTTCAACTGACAATGAAGTCAACCTCCAAGAATCTTGCGACAAATAAACGCATTATAATGATTCTTTGTGCTTATTAATTCATATTACACGGCCGCTTACACCTCTTGACGCAGTGACAAAGGATGGTCTGAACGACCACAAAAGTCAATGGATCGGAGCGAACTGAATATAATAAATTACTATGCCTATCTCTGAAGATGTGCGTACAGTCAATAGAAAAAGTGTATTGGGTCAAGCATAAAACACTTCGAAAGAAAGCAATGTTGTAAAATGAATTCAAGATTCCACGGTAAAGTTGGCGAACAATCTTAGTGCTTCACCTCAAGAATTCTTAGTTTAAATGCATGGTTAGAACTTGATGAAGTTTAAAAACACGGAATTCTTTTGAAAAAATAATAGACTTACAAGCCAACCAAAATGCCGGCGTTTCCGTGGTTACTTTAAATCAGGTTAAGTGACCCAAGCTTTTTGTAGGGTTATAACGTTTTGCGTCATTTCATTCGACTGTACGTTCATGTAGTACGTGAGGTTTTTGTTCCTCTTTCTTCTCTCGGCCGCGTTTATTTGTGTACTGGGACAATTTATCTTGCTATACGAGTGGAGTATGAATGAGTGAGCTTATGTTATTGAAACATATGGAATCGTTGCCGGTAGAGTCACGTAGAGAGGAGGAAACTCGGGAAATATAAATGTTAGGTTGGCTACTCGAATTTGTAATGAAATCGATGTTGAATTCCATCATGGTTTGTTATTATTTCCCAGGTGTAAAACGTAAAGAACCCAGATAATCGAGAGAAAGTCAATGTGTTGTCAAGGTGCATGAAACAGAAAACACCGTCGCCTAGTAACGCTTAACATTCTGAAAGTCCATATTTCCATTAAATAATATTCAACGACTGCTTCTAGGAACTTTGAAAAGTATATTTACTTAGTACTTACAGAGAAATAAAAGGATTATTTAAGTTGGATCGAAATTATTGTAGTTTCCGTCCAGATATCCTAATACGACCGACCTAGCCCGTACTACAAGTGAATGCTCAGCGTTTCTTGACGTAATTTATTGCTCCGATCTTTTACTCCGTCAATGCCAATTCTTAGCACAAAGTAATATTGCCCGAAATAAATTCTCCACGGGCGCATTTCCAATAATATCTGTCTCAAATCAAACTAAATAAAATTCAACTCACGTGTTGCGAATGTTTTGTACTTGAATAGCGCACATCAAAGTTTCTTTACGTTTTTAACCCTCGTCAATTGTCTATTCGGCACCATATCTTCCTCGTTTTCACTAAGGGTTTATATAAAATTCATATCATTATGTCGGCCTTTTTAAATTTAGTAAGTTTCTTTTTACTTTCTGTTTTTTTACCTATTTTAAGCTTCTGTAATTTGACTTCCAACAATACTTACACATTCTCATTACTTAGGTAACGACCTTCGTGGTCCGGTGGTTGAGCGTTCGGCTCACGATCCGGACGTCCCGGGTTCGATTCCCGGTGGGGACATATCACAAAAATTACTTTATCATCTTTAGTTTGCTTAGGACATTACTGGCTGATCACCAAATCGTCCGAAAGTAAGATGATCCGTGCTTAGGAAGGCACGTTAAGCCGTTTGTCCCGGTTACTACTTACTGATGTAAGTGAGTAGTGTGAGGGGCCTATGGCTGCTCAGTAATAACCGTGACACCAGGGTTGATGAGGTTGGTATTCTACCTAACACACATTAGGTATCCACTTCAATGATTTTTTTTGAGAAATGAAGAGAGTTTCGTCTAAAAACATTATTCATGGAACTAAAAACGTCCTTAGACTCAAAGCATCATACTTATTCATACAAAACAAACTGATCATGTGAAAGTTTAGTACTACTTAGAACAAATCCTACTAGTTCATAAGTAAGTATTATCTCAATATGGATGCGAAGTGGCTTCTTTCACATTCTCTTTTGTCTTTTCCATTTCCTTAGTAGGTAATTCAACAATGGAAACATATTTGTCAGAGACGGCGCGTGTAGGCACTTAGAAGACATTGAAACAGGTACACTCTCTTTGTGCCTGCTCGAGTTTCATTCTCTATTCAAAAATTATGCGTTCACATATTTGAAACTAGAATACGGAATGGTTTTGAAGCGTTTGTCATATGGAAATGGTAGTTCTTTTTTTCACTATTTGCATTTGGTTGCCTGCGTTGAATGCGTTGCGTTTATCGGTGTCATTCAACTTAATATAAGTATTTGAGTTATAGGCTATTTTATATATAAAAAGTTTTTTTGTATACCTACAAGGTATGCTTTTCATGTTCAGTGCATTCATATTTTATTTCTGAATAAACATTTGAATTTTATCACTTCTTTTGGTAGTTCATTGTGCTTATAACGACCTGGTTAACACATAATTTACTCCTCGAAGCAATAAAACTGACCTATTTATGGTCCATAGCTCATCGTGATAAACCAAAAATTTTGTGTCGTTAACATAATGATAACGTATTTTGGTCAGAGAACTATTTTCGTGGAGAAAGATACCTACGCCGATCTTTGTTTTATTTTGATAAAGTACGAGCACATACATCACCACGGATCCGAGTACAGTATTTTTCATTGTAATCTATGGTCGGATCTCGGACGTATCGTAGCCTACTATAGGCGTGCCGAGACATAAATCAAAAATTTCGGCGTCTCGATAAGGACTTACCGGAATTAAGCATTCTAGGTGGTATTTCTCATATCGTAACAAAATGATAAATGACTTATCTTGTTGTGTCTTATTACCATAACATGACAAGTCCATTAAGTAGTGGTGGACACATGTAGAGCCTTGGGGCAGCAAAACTGGGTAAAATGTATTTAGTTGTAATATTATTCATGACGTCAGATTGTGTTAGGCGTTCGGTAGCAGCAACAGTCGAGTCATCGTTGGTAAATTTGTTATACTTGGTTCGACGAATTTTGATCTCAAGATAAGACTACTTTGTAGATGCGTACTTATTAAGTAGCTTTTGACGTGTCAGGTAATATGGCTCTATTCACTGGTTTGGAACAGATGTCTGTTTTGAAACCTTACAATATTAGATTTGAATATTATTCAGTGTGATATTGTAACATTGACATTAAAAAATTATTAAGCAATTATCATAAGACTTCAATTTATTTTCAGTTACAAGAAAGTATATTAAAATATCTTATGTTAACAACTTATCTGTTGTAAGGAAGATCTTTACCTGATAAAATCTAAAATCAATGTAAAATCTGTTGTGTCTGATATCTTGACAAATGAGTGGTTTATCTACAAATCCAAATTATTTTCGATTGGAATAGTCTTAAAAAACATGTTTTCAATTAAAACGGTTATTATAAAAGGTGGTCTCGGTCTTTCTCGTAATGGTGGATTAAGTTGAAATTCTGCGTTCAAGACAACACGAAGCTGATTCCCGATTTCACGGTTGCAGTTTCAAAGTCATTTCCTCCCTTTAAGCTCAGCGGCACCATGCCGAATTTTGACCCTAAAAAATATGTCATCTGTCTTTCAGATTAAAGTAAAGTTCGCTGGTTCATTTACTCAGATAAGAATTACTTAATAAAAACTGGCCAGTCTTTTCAAAACTTAGAAATACTTAAATAAATTTTTAATCAAAGTACAAAATAATTGAAATATTTAATTATTTTAAACAGACTTAACACAAAAACAAAATTTAAACTTAATATAGCAGTAAGTAAGTACTTACAAAGTAAAATAAACATTGTATTTGAATTTATAATTATGTATAATTCATGTTCTTTTGACGCCCCCTACATTAGCTGTATGAATGACAATTTAAATAAGTCTGGAAACATACAAGTCTAAAGTGTTTATTAGTTAAGACTAAGTTGAACTTTCTACAGTAGGTTTTCAAGAAGTCATTAATTTACCCGACGCCGTACGATATCACTGCATAACATCTAAAGTGCGAGTGGTAAGCTTTCCTACAACCTCGGCAATCATGGTTAATGTAGCAATGTTGTAGCAAACGTAATTTTAAATTATCCTCTTTATTGCACGTACATATAATCCATGGAGCGCGAATCTCCCGCCCGTACATTACCCAGAGTCGGATCATAAAGGTCTGTTCTGCGAGACTGTATATCTCTCTTACAGTCGTTTTTTGCCGTTTGTTTTCACACAGTAACCTCACATTACGTGTTATCTCCGCAGCCGGTTCCATACGACTTCACTCATTTATTGTATTATAAATTTAGTGGGAGGAGCCATCGCCCGCGCCACTGAGCGACCTTCCCACTTCGCGAGCACTCGCAGGAACAAGGCGGTGCACACCGGGCTCCATAAAAAAGCGAACGACTCAGATCGATCCATTATTTTAAAGTTCTCTAGGATAGAAAATAGGGGCCGATTGATGGCTTCCCCTTCATTAATAAGCTATTAGATTACTCAGTGTCGCAACGGGCCATTGGTAGACCCTGTAGGGAATCCCAATAAATACTGCCCCCACTTCCACCTCGATGGCAGCTTCAGATTCAAAAGAAGCCCGCTTTGAACGCACACAAAACAAAAAGCTTGAAAAAGTCCCCGCTCTAATTCTCTTTACGATCTCCGATTTCAATTGCTCCTTCAGAAATTTGAATGTAGGGAGGGACAAAGTTTTGTCACGTATAGGGTCGTCAACTAAAGTGTATAGAAAGCCCGTACATATAATGCGGGCTTGAGCCCCATATGTACCCCATTAACGAGAGTGCCCGAGAAGCGACGACGATATCAAGTCCAAAGATCAGATTGACAAAAAGCAAAGAAAAATAGATCTAGTTTTACGAGCCGCTCTGTTATTAAACATTTTAAATAAATACGTTTTCTGTTGTGTCCGTTTTTTACTGATCCCATTCAGTCTATAAAGATCTATAGGTCTGCCTTAAAACCCTTTGGTATAAACACACACAAACGTACACAGCGTCATTTTTTGTCACCAGTTACGGACGTATGTGTATTTTCTGGGTATTTTTGTCCCCTTTCGTGGTGCTTTTTGATACTGATCATTTTTTGTTCGTCCATTATTACGGAGCATTGTGCGAAGGTTTAGCTCGGATAAGATCTCTGATATGTCACTAAAGTCTACTGTATTTTTTATTTGACAGAAGGAGTAACCTTTTTAGTTAATTAAAAAACGTGAGAAACACGTGATGAATGAATGAGCAAGAGTGAAGGAACAGCTGAACCTTCTTTAAAATAAGAATACAGAAACACAAGCTCGCGAATAAAACCGTTGTATTCAAACAATAATTTGCTCCATATTCCAGGACTCACCGGACATCAATCATAACAGATTACGTCACCAATCGAACCACTCAAACGGCTAACCATAAACTTGCACATTCAGCATTCAGCCAAGATAAATTTAAAGTAAGTAGTGCAGAAACATCCACAGCAACACTTCTGAATCATTTACCTACTCCCACTCGAAATTTTTCATCGACGGAACTCGAATAAAATTGTAGCTTAGGTATATTCGAGACAAAAGATACTTCACAATATCGTCACTGTGAAAGCATTTCGAGAAAAGACGAGGTTTAGAGATAAATAATAAAGGATCGACTTGTTTTGTGATTGACATATTTCTGAGATCTCTTATTTGAAAAGTATCAAAAGTCGCTGAGTTGTCAGAACAATGGACATTTACTTGTATGTCTCGGGTTTCATCACAGGATTGGCTATTTGCCGATCGATGGCTTAACGATAACGATCTCATAAATCGTATTCAATGTCATTCATGTTTCGTTACTAGTATTGTTGCTGAGATTTGCACAAACAAGCTTCTTTTTAATACTACTACGTAATCTCCGTTGAGTACATATATCTATTCCGCATTCATCATCATAAAATAATGTTCATTGTTCCGAAGAGCCTCATTTATATTTTACTAATTAAACTTAACTCTCTGAGAAGATCAAGGCGCCCAAACTCATTACGCGATTCTTAAAATTCCTAAAACGCATCCATTACCCAAATTAAATTCGAAATGAACATCAAACGGGCTTTAACTCTTAATTAAAATCTTTTTATCAATCTAAAACTCGGTTTAAATATTTACTTCACTTATTCCGGAACCATAGTATAGTAAAAAAATAAAGGTTTCAACGTTGACTTTTATCGGTCTAGAGGGGAAGATGTTGTAATTCGATGTAGGTAATTTCTACAGTGAACACGACTGACCTCGTGAGACTGTCCAGAGCCATCTTATTTCAGATTACAACTGGAAACCGTTTGTATTTAATTCTGTTAGATCTTAACAGTTGGAATATCTCACTTATACATTTGGTCGCGAAACATCTAGTTGAGTAAATAGATCTCGAACTATGTAAAAGATTACAAGGGTTGTTCGGTCTCTTAGATACTTAGCGGAATCAACGTCGTTCTAGTCGATTGTTTGCCGTTCCGCTTGCCCCATCGGACGGACGACGACGGTTACGTCCGGCAGTGTTTACATACTCTTCGAGACTCCCGACTAATGTTTTCCCCTTTAGTGGCTTGAGAACTATCTCGAATTACTCAGCGCTCTCGAACAAAAAGACTAAAACTTTGTTTGAATTAAGTATCCTAGACATCAGCTTGTGACTCATTTAAAAAAAATGATTCAAGAGTATTAAAAACATAAATCTTTACTACATAATATCCATTGGTTATTACACCTTGAAGTATTATTAAATCATTTTAATTGCAGCGACGCACTCGCCATAAAATTGTACAGGAATTTTAAAACTATGATCAACCAAGGGAGTAATACCATAAAATTTCAATCTTACTTGATATACTGCGTGCATAAATCGCTTTTTACATTAAATTTATTATAGTCATGTAATAACACCCAACTCCTGTATTGTTTTTTTGTTTACGAGTACGACACCAAGATTTTATTGAAAACCGATGTTATAGGTATAATAAAATTCGGTATTCAAGTCGTCTTAGATAAACAGGAACATCACATTCTCGGATTCTGGTTATAGAAATTTTATAGACCAATTTTCTCCTTGTAATTCGTCGGATGTTTTGAAAATATTTTAGTTGGAAAATATAAACTTCCTGCTATTTACGTTCTCTAAAAGGAAATCTATTTTTTATACTTCGTGCAAGTAGATACAGTGTTATTTTATAGTCAATAACGTTATTCAGATAACCACTTTATTTCTGGAGCGACAAAGTTTCTATCTCGGGTTGTTAAAATTAATTTATAAAATAAAATACCTAACTAGAATGGTTTCCCTAAAATATTCATGATTAAGAAAACAAGTTTGATCCCGTTTCCCGCGAATCTCATCAATGCTCGCTTGGAGACGGTAACAGCTGTCGATGGCACGTTCAGATCGTACAAAATTTAATCCACTGCAGCACCATATTGAGTTTCTTCCTCGCTCGATTGAAAGTATTTTTTTTTTAATTGTCGCAGACCGTCGTTTCTCTAAGGATCTCGTGTTACACGGTAGCGTCTTTGTAACACTAAGGATGGTAGGTGCCGCGACATATCGGTTTACTTTGTGCCAGTTTTTGCGGTCGTTTGCGATGTTGCAACATAGTAAATTGTTGGTAGGTGTAGCTGGGGGCGGATGACGGCTTATTTTATAGTGACAAGAATCAAGAAGTCAAGTATGCTCCACGTTTTACGGCTTTGGCCCAGCGAGCTTGCACTAAAGATACGTCAAGGTAAAATGCAACTGACTTCGAAAATCTATGTTATTTCCGACCATTTAAGGAATTTATCTTTAATCTTATAGGTATCACTAAACAATTGAACACAATTACATATTAGAACAAACGGTTTGAGTACGTTGTATTTTAATATTAAATGTTTTAAAATAAACAACATAATAATTTATTGACTTACGTAAGTTTCTTTGGGACCAGTATTGACTTTGTTATCCAACCGTGCCTTTACAAATTTTTAGAAAGCTAACGCAAACAGGCTTCTGTTTACCCTTTGCCTCACTTAGCAAATAAAATTAAAACCAAATCGACATCAAATTAACTTCCGAACTTCTTGTCTGAAAAAATCGCATCGCAGCTGTAGGTGAGACAACTGAAGCATTCAGAAACAATATTTGTACAGTGATATGGGATAAAAGACTGTAAATACAATGAGCAATTACAACACGGTAACATATTTGTTTAGGACTAAGAAATTGAAGTGTTTTCGAGCGTGGTAGACATTCGGGATATGACATGGAGAACGCACACCCACACATAGGAGTCAGCATTTATCTAATATTGAGACTTCCTGGCACGTGTAAAATTTAAATACACTACTTCAACACATATAAAGCCAAATTTATAACTGGAAATGAATAGGTAGCAGACGATAAATTGATTAAGTACGTGGATATAAACATCTGGTTAACTGATGATTTGTTATTGTGACTTCAATGGGTACCCGCGGGCCACATTATATCTTTATTAGGTATCTGGATTTATCTGTATATTATTGTTATATCTATTGTACGACAAGTGGAACATCGAAAAAAACTTGGCAAATTATTTTGAGACAGATAGTAAAAACATAAAATGTAAGCGCTATTTCTAGCTCAGCAAAGAAGTCAGTTACTGGAATAAAATAAATTCTCGCTTGACCTTTTCGGTTTGAATAAAGCGCACGCTTAGAATGAAGTCAGATTTTGATTTTTATTATTCAAACTCATTTTTTATTTAAAATGTACTTTCATATTTTCCTTTCTCTTTAGCCTATGTTCGGGAGCATTTCCTTGAACGATGTCTGAGTGTGTGCTTTATACGCCTACTGTTCGACTGTGTAAACATTTCCCAGAGACAATAACGAACCCGGACAATCATATATGCTGAGAGTCATAATGGTATTTGATTTATTAAGCAGCGCCCGAGGAATTCTGATAGATATCACACACCCTATTTGGATTTGACAGCGTTGATGTATTGTCGATTGTAAGTGAAATGGATCTTGGGCCCTAAAGCAAGAAAGGAGAACATGTTAATAAATTGATAGACTGAAACATGGATGATGCTTTGACGATTATAACTGTACACTTGACAAATTTGGTTATTTTACAAACAATAACACCAAATGTATCGTAAGACATTTCTAGCAATGTATGTATAAACATAAAACAAAGTAGAATGGCGTGGAAAATAACCTAAATAATAAATACGAAGAAGAAAAACAAAATACGAAAGCTACTTACGAAATTCGCCCTATTTTCATCTGTGAATCCTACCGCACACCTAATATGAATACTTTTAATGCAGAGGCTGCTACAAATGAGGTAGGGAGAAAAGGGGAATAGGGAGAGAAAAAAATATTAAAACTTTCTTTATTCGATCTCGGAGCGCTGCCACACAATCCTTTTCGCTAACTTTCTTTAATACAACTACTCGGAGGAATCCTACCGTATAAGGCAAGTAAGTATAAGTAGTCAGAAAGTATACTCAGCTATTTTAGGAATATCAATTTACTTTTAGGCGTGTCGTATGTGGAAACTGGAAAGAAAATTTTTGGTCTCAGTACACAAAGTTATAATCAAAATATAATTTGATTATAATATAACTTACGACTCATAAAAGTATTTTCCTCAATATTCGCCTATTATCACATCCATGCCAGTATACCTTATTTTCCTTAAAAATGCAATTTCCGTGTTTTTTTTATTATAACAATTTATATTTTTTTTTATAATTTATTAAAATTGCATTTGTCTTTCATTCTCATAACGAACATCCTTTTTGTTTTTTTGTACTTAATTATATTGTGAAAAATTTAAGTGATGTTATTGTTTTGTTTTTGTTTTTGGCGTCCCTATATAATAAATAATTTCTATATACCTACGTCTATAGGTTAATCTATACCCACTCAACAACAAGTAATCAACACATCCTACAACCAGTTTTAGTATCGGTATCCAAATATAAATAAGATGAACTTTGTAGTCACAAGTTACAGGCACCAATAATAATAATAGGTAGTAATAGTCGACCATGTTAGAAAAAACAAACGGTATATAAACCGAAGGTCGATGGCAGGGCTGGCAGAGGAAGACTTAGAAGGACGTCAAGTTGGAGATCCCCTTAGAACAGGGTTAGTACGATCTACTCCGAACCGGCGAGCGTGTATGAAACGATTGATGAATATGGAGGAAGCAAGAAAAGTGTGTCAGGATGGAAGCAAATGGAATTCCATAGTCTCTGCTTACTCCCCGGTGGGAAATAGCCGTAACTTTATGTATGTTAGAAAAAAACAGCAGTATAAAGGAATACCAGTGATGCAGTATTCCTAGGGACCAATCTTTCCGGATCATCCCTATCTAGAAGTAATAAGAAGGGGTAGAGAAAAACTCACGTAAGTCTAAGTATGTTTGTATCCAGCTTTAGATAGTTTAGGGACACAAGAAGGGTATATAAGTAGTTTGCCGATTTCATTTTTGCGTTTTATCTGCTCTCGGCGTTGCTATTCTTTCGATACATTTGACCCAAAGTGTCTCTTGGCAACGCAAAGATTTAGACGGGAAAATTTCGGTGCGGCACTATTTTATTTTAAAAATTATTAAGGGACACTTTACATGAACAATTGACAGTATTTCTCAATATTTATGTGAAGACGTGACCAAGAGTACACGATGAGTGCTTTGCTTAAGACGAAGCTTTATGTTTAATATTAAGAATTACTTCGTTCAGCTTGTGATATAGTTATGTAAACAATAAATTAATTATGGTGTACCTATTGAACATTTCAGATTTGCTCTACGAGATGTAAAAAATAATTTTGGCTTTTTCATTTTTGCCTAAGCGAACCCAAGAAAATCGATTTTCCGCAATTCGCATCTGCATGGAATAGCTCGACAGTACCAAAACAGACGAGACAAGAGATTGAAACCTTTCACATGTACCCAAACGTCGTATGTACCATGAAAATTCCGTTCATCGGGGCGAAAATAGTTCCTATATCCAAACACTACGGTGCCAGTGATTTTGTCGCAGGTTCGTTAGCACAAGTAGAGAAAATGCAATCTACGCGTCTGGTAGAAGGTATACGCCAGATGTTGCGGTTTGCGAATTTCGGCGTAACTAAAAGCTTTGCCCGAAGTTAAGGGCTTATTCTCTATAAAATTGTATTACACTAATATTCCTGTAATTTCGAATTAATCGTACTTATTTCAACAAGGATTTTTATTTAAACAATTGCATTCTAAGCCGCAAATTTAAAAAGTTTTCAGTACTTCCTTGTTCAGTAAAGATATTTTAATAATAAGGAAAAACATTTGTGACATTAAAGAGATGTTGTCGTGTAACTTAATTAATTAACAATTTTCTTTTTCATGTCTTTCTCTCGACGTGCCGGAAAATTTAATAGGTGAGTGAAAACATTTTTACTAAAAATATTTCTCAGGCTTTCTTTTAAAGAGTTGGTAAGTTTTTACTGTACCACAGACAACACTGAATTCATAATTTTAGTAGAACCTATCGCACACAAACGATTCTCTTTTAGGACTTTTTTCGAAAGATTTTTAAAGTACTTATGTATATCACATGCTTTGAAATTTACTTACGTAGTTATTCAACTGAAAAATTATTTCTTTTATAAACGAATGCTCAGTAACTAATAAAATATTCAACTCCTTCTGAGAAAATAAAACTTTTGATATTTTTGAAGTGGCTACTTAACGCTCTTAAAAAAGTTTTCTGTGTAAAGTGACTGATTTCTTTGAAAACGAAATAAGTTTAGACTCAAAAGCATTGAATTGAATAATTCAATATTTAAATCTTGACTTATTCTAAAGTCAGACCAGTTTTTGATAACCTCTACCAAGGGCAAAAATAATACGTAATCAGAACCTTAATCCCACAATATTCATTACACTTCCATTCCGTGGGCAAATTACTTCAATATCCTCGTTTGTCCCTTTGTCACAGACCAACTGGTATTGTCAAATGACAAAACCAACATGCCCAGGTACCCAACCCACCAATTACTGCGCATTGTCAAAAAAATATCTCGGAGACATTTTTGAACATGTCATTCATGTACGAATGCACCCTACCATTTCCATTTGCAGTTCTAAAAGTGGCTGGGTTTCGATTTTAGACTCACTGTCGTCGTAATAAGAAAGTCTATGGACAATTGTTGCTGAAAATACTTTTTCAAAGTACACTCAAAAACCTTTGTGCGTAGGTCCTCTGGTCTGTCACATATCCTCCCCATTGTGATTTTTACTTCTATAGAAACGAATCTATTGATTTTTTGCGTGCTGCCCGTTGGAAAGAGTTCACCTACACCTGCTTATGTTTTCCTAGGATTATTTTTAGGACAATACTGAATAAAATTCTCGTTCCCATCACATCTCTAATAGGTAAAGATCGCTTCAAAGGCTGTATCAAAAAGTTTGAAATTTGCTAAGCAGAAAGCATTATCTAAATTTTATCTAATACTACGTTAGTATTAAATTATGTATCTTAAACTATTTATACAACATACCTGAATTTGCAGCCGCAGAACCTAGAACAAAACGTGCAATTTTAAATGAAAAATTGACCCAAATGACCCATAATTACAATTTTATTAGCATTCCTAATCATTTTGTTTGCTCTGTAACTTCGTTTGAAATTACACAGCGTTAACCTTTATTAATTTATGTAAATTATATGACTAGATACAGCTAACTAGTTATAATTTAAAATAAGGCGATTTGCGAAGCATGCAAATGTTATAACGTTATCTTTGATGATACGTTGCTGATTGGTAGTTTGAACACATTTGGTTCTCCAAATGAGTTTCTGATAGAATAATCAGAAGTGTAATAAAATCGCACCCCCCGTGGAAAAACGCAGTAAGTGGACTAGCGACATTTTTTTTTTATTGCACCATTCAATTCAGCGTACACGAATACACCTTCTCACAAATTTTCATTACGATATCAGTAAAAATGAAGAAAATATTACAAAAATAATGAAATTGTGCAACATTGATAAAAATATTTTTCCCCCATAATAAGAAAGTAAGTATAAATACATGATTTTTTTTTCTAATTTTCCCATATAGTAAAGTCATAATAACACTTACGTCGATTTTACACGAAAGTTTTTTAGGATGGTCGAGTCGTAAGTAAACGTACTGACATGTTTCACGACATTATACGACACGACAATGGTTGTACGTCTAGTTACTTCGTTATTTCACGAATCTTGTAGCGTTACTTTTTGGTGTAACTCCAGCTACTTGCCTATTCTGCGAATCTTTTAGCGTAACGGTTTGGTGTAAATATAAATAGGTAGTTTTTTCCAAGCAAGGTTTGATATTACTATTACGTTATTTCATTTAACTTCATTTTTCGATGACATATTTTACACTATACTCTTCGTAAATATGAATACAACTCTTTTAAAGGCAATAATTTGAATCATTTGTCGTGTTATTCTAATTACCTACAAATATATACTACTTATTAATGTCCTAAATAAATATACTTAGTTATCAATAGCGTAAATCCCTACGTTTTATTTGGTTACTGTACTTACGCCGCGCCGGCGATATTAGAGAGGTATTACATCTATCCACCAATTTTTTGTCAATCTCGACTTTTTATTCAACCAAAAATCGACCCTATTATTACTGTACTGTGATCGTTATTTGTAGGGTCGTATGCTGATCGTGGTTTTACCACGGTAAAACAAAGATCACCCATAGACAAAATTATTGCCGACGAAGTTTATAAAAAAACGACCTTATTAATATTTCACTGTGATCGTTATTTGTAGAGTGAAAGCTGATTGTCTATTTGTGATCGTGGTTTTACCACGGTATTCCGTCAGTCAGCATACGACCCTACAAATAACGATCGCATTGTAGTAATAATAAGGTCGATTTTTGTTAGAATAAAAAGTCATGATTGACGAATGTTGGATAGATGTAATAATTATCTCTCTATTTAATTTGTTCATGGTGGCTACTCGAAGCGTGCATATCTTTGTGTGGAAGTAAAAAACCCAAGGATTATACGTATGCTCAACTTGGACAAAATCAAAGATGGTGAGTAATTTACTTATAAATAGACTAGCTAGATTTTAGGTAAGTACCTATTACCTTACCTACTTAGTATATTACTATTTATTAGACTATTAATATTATAAATATTTTGTTTTGTAAGGTTTACACAGAAGCATCAACTGTAGTATTTCGGCGTGGTTGTGAATAATCTACCTAGTTATATAAGTTAACTTTTGCAAAAACACCCTTGATTTTGTTGTTATTTGTTCGCTTGAGTTTGATATGCATTTTATTATTAACGCATTGGTACTAACCTTCTATTTAATACCTAAATAACGATAAAATATCTAGGTTTGTGTCTAATTATTAGGGTGATTTGGTAATGGGTCCTTTTTATTTCTTAACGTCCATTATGTACCTACCTACAAACAATGTATTTAAACCATTGTTACAATTAACAGATTCCACTAATACTGCAACCCAATCCAGTACAACCCAGTGGAAGAATGACCAGAAATGCAAAAATATTTCAAGAAACTATGGGATATTTTCTCGTCGTAGTCAACATGAGACACATTCTCTTCAAGGTTCGTATGTACCTTTCCGTATCCTACTAAAGTCGAGTAAACTTCTCCTTCTCTCGTGTGGGATGAGACAATTGACTGACCTCATCTACCCTGGTATCAGGGTTACTACGGAGCCGCCATAGGTCCTTGACATGCCTCATGTAACGACGACACACCTGCATACTTATTTAAGCCGCAACCGACTGCCTAACATGCCCTCCGACGCACAGATCATCTTACTTTTGGGCAATCCGGTAACCAGACTGCAATGTCCTAGTGATCTCGCCGCTCGGCTGCGTTATGGGTGTCACTTTGAGTACTTATGTATGCCGGTAATTAAGAAATAGGGCCGCCTATTGTGCTTATATTTTATTCGTATGTTTATGTCCTTTGTATATGTTGTTGTGCAATAAAGTATTATTGATTGATTGATTGATTGAAATAGTACTAATATTAAAATTAATATTAGTACCATTTCTGATTTACGACTTGGCCGGGAAGATAAGCAGCTGAAAACGTTCCATGTTTTGTATGCCGGAATATCCTTTCAGTATTTGTATTCTAGATTGATATAGGTATTTACCTACTAACCTGGAAGCGGCGCGTGGTAAAGTTTCTCTGAAATAGTCAGTGCCTGTGTATTTATGGTATAATTATTCTGTTATTTTCCTCTTATCATAACAACCACAAATATTTTTGATTTGCTTAATGTAGTTTTTTCTAGAGTTATCTCTTATGCAAACCAACTGGCTTTTATGGGGTTTTAGCTAAGTTGCAAACGATTAAGTACGTAAAACGATAGTGACAGTGATTTGAGAGATTGACATGTAATCACATACATTTTTATCACTGACACTGTCGCTTTTTTGGATACGTTGGAAAATTGGCTCATCTCTAAGCTTACTATAATAGGTATTAATGGTTATTTATCTTTTTAGTAATTTATTATCATACTTAATAGTTTTTTTATATTTTGTCATTTGCAGGTTCTACCGAAAAGCAAAGAGGGGGTGATCGGAAAGGAGCAAAATGTTCAAGAAAACTCTTAATGACTAACTAAACATGAAGGTTTTTCTAATAAAGGCAAGTGCCAAAATGTACCGTATAAATATATTTTGTGATTATGCATGTAATAATTAATAAACGTTTTAAAATTCAAAGTTAGATTTTAATTACAAATATAAATAACTCCCTGAAAACTGAAAACCCATGCGGGTCAAACGGCTTTCGGCACAGCTAGTAAATAAATATTCATTTTTTTAAAACAAATTAGAATAAACACTTAATTTAACACTGATTTTATTTATTTCAATATACAGGCCCAAAAGTTCACGTTCAAAATGAAAAATTTGATAGAGGGGCTCATTAGCCACCAGAAACACCCCCATGTATGTTCAGCGATTATTTACGGTTTAGGAGATCTGACCCATTTTACACCTTTTTCTTGATTTTCTATCTTACTTCAGAAATCATCATTTTGTCGCTATCCCTTTCTTAATAATTCAATTTTTTTCTTTCTAATTTCTAATTATTTTGCTTCATAACTATACCTAAGGATGTGTATCGCTAGGTGAAAAAATAAAAACAGTCGAATGAAAGATAAAAAGTCATTGGAAGTTGGAATTCAAAGTGAGAATTCGTCTAAATTGTTACAGTTGTTAAAACTTCGCCGAAGAATAATAAACACATGAGATTGTCATGAACCCTGAAAGTGTTTTTTAAAAACTGTTCCATTTAATAGGCTTTTAGACACATCCAAAAAAGTACCCTTAATAGGGTCATCATCATCAGCCGTATGACGCCCACTGCTGGGCATAGGCCTCTCCCAAGGATCTCCACGACGATCGGTCCTGCGCTGCCCGCATCCAGCGGCTTCCCGCGACCTCCTGGGTATAAAACTAAGTAATTAGCCCTCAAAGATTTTAAGACAGAAAGATTTTATTTTAGTATCTCATAGTATGTATGTAGTAACGGTTTGGGGATACCCAAACTTTTTCCTTCATTACAATATGAATACCAAAAGTGACTGCAAGTTTTGTCTTCAGACTGTTGCTATGTCTACCCTGTTAGCGATTATGAGCGTGATTTTTTTATTGAAAATGTGTCTTTGAGCACCTTTAACAACGTTAGAAAGAAGCAGCTACCTACATTGTATGAGAATGTAATTTTTCCTTCAAATCTGTCTATCTTGCAATCTTTGAGGTCTAATTACTTAGTTTTTTGCTTCTATTAAGGGTACTTTTTTTGGATGTGTCTAAAAGCCTATTAAATGGAGCAGTTTTTCAGAGATACTTACTTTCAGCGTCCATGCCAATCTCATGTGTTAATTATTCTTCGGCGAAGTTTTAACAACTGTGACAATTTTGGTCCAATTCTCACTTTGACTTCCAATAACTTTTTTTTTATCTTTGATTTGACTGTTTTTATTTTTTTACCTAGCGGTATATATCTTTAGACATAGTTATGAAGTATAATAAGATAATTATGAAGTAAGGGATAGCGACAAAATGATGATTACTGCAGTAAGCTAGAAAATCTAGAAAAAAGGTACAAAATAGGTCATATCTCCTAAACTATAAATAATAATAAATAATGGCTGAACATACATGGGGGTGTTTCTAGTAGCCAATGAGCCACTCTATCTAATTTTTCATTTTGAACTTGAAGTTCTGGGCCACCCCGTATAATGTATGAGCATACATACTTCTACATTCTAGACTAACCCCTGCAACAAACAAGTATTTAAAGATACATACAATTATTTTGAGATATTTCCTTATTAAAAAAGCAATTTCTATAGTTACACTATCAAAGATACCGGGTGAGAGCCTTCAGCGCTCCCCATTTGTCCGGCCAAGTAGTTAATGCCATCTGCGGCAAATCTACAATAAGTCACGTCAAAAAAAAAAAAAAAAAAAAACTATCAAAGATCATTTACTTTCACGTGGAACAAATAGGTTTCTCAACTTACGCAAAACATTTTGTTAAAATTTTTCGTGTAAGAACGAAGTAACTAATACTTACAACATCCGAGTACGATGAAATCGGAAGGTGAACAACGTTGTAGGTAAAGTTACAACTGTCAATGTTGTTTGCACTACGTAATAATAAAGCAGTGTCTGTACTTACAACGGAACGTTTGATTATAGTTTCGTGGAATATCTACGCAATCGTGTTTTTTTATTTTTTTTTCAAATCTACACAATTAATTAAAAATTAATAAATGTGAGTCAATCCGGGCTACATTTTGCTATTATTTTCTCTTTGAAGGTTATTTCCAGGACTTATAACTAATTAGTAGGACAGTTTTTTTTAGCTCCTGAAAAGTTGATAAAATCAACTTACTGCGTTTTTCCACGAAGGGTGCGAAATGTAACTTAAATCCTTTCTAATTAATTTCTTGGTATATTTTATTACGTTTTACATTATTTAATTACATTTTTATGGAAACTGGAAATCTGGTAGCTCTTATAGATTTAAATTAAACGATTTACCTATATCGCTAACGACATATTTAAGAAGAATTTCAAAATCTATTATTGTTTTTTTATTAAATACGTTTTGTTCGTAAATAACAAACATAAATAGGGTAAGTAGAGTTTAACACAGTAATAGGGTAAGTAGAGCCAAAACATATCAAGTGATACTTACAGCTATTATTAGATTCGTACCTAATAAAGATAAATATATTTATGATAAACAGTACAGTGACCAAGATAAGAATGGTCTGATTCCAGTCTCGATCTTCACGATAAGTATACAATAATAATCAGAAGAACACATTCAGCTTTTTCGTCCTAAAGCATGCAAGAAATTACTCTACATAAATGACATCTCATACAAAAATCAAGTCAGCGTTATACAGATGTAAACAGTACTTATACATTGCCCATTCGTAACTCACAGCCGGTCTTATACACATTTGCATGAATAGAATCCGGACTGTCCCTTAAACTCTTCCTTTATCGGGTGTCTCATGTCCATGTGCCGCGATCATCTGTACACGTCGTATTTATTCAACAATGGCTGCCACCTCGCTTCACAACTTCAACTCGGACCCCGCACTAATTAAAAAAAGACTGACGAATAAGACCGGCGATTTTTATCGCTCGCCGAATCGTACATCTAAAGAAACTCTGTAGGCGTTCTCTATCTCACATCCCTTTCACACCATCCACATTTCAAATACCACATCCCGTTCCCACATATCATTCTACCGTTTCCCTTTATTCATTAAATCAGCCCATAATTGTTTATAATTATAATTCATTTAAATTTGGAAAAAGCCGTTAGATACCGCTTCTTCGTTTTGATACTGTAATCGCTCTGTGAGAATTTGATACTTTATCTTTTTGATTCAATGTTCTATTTCGACCACCTCGCTTTTACTCGTAACTTGACTCTCACGCTCCGAAATTCACCTTTAAAGTCCCTTTTATAAAATTAACGTTATTTTTGGTAAACGGCAGAGATAAATTTGTCGACGGGAAGTAGTTAGAAGCCGTAAGTCGAAATCAAGAACTTGACGGAGACAGAGTTTTTGTTTGAACATTACTGGTTTCGTGTAGATAACACTTTTTTACGGTCTTAATTATTGTTATGGCCGTCTTGGGGACTAACGTCGTGACGGCGCGATAATTATCATAATTGTTGTTCATTTCAAAGAAATGTTTGAATTTATGTAAGCGGTGCCGCGCATCCGGCACGCTGTGTATGTACCTACACTTGTCAAAAAGCTGAATAAATACTGGTCGTCTTATAATTAAAATTTGTCAAATCTCGGCTGGATTCGGGAAAGAAGGACGGAGATAATTATGTAAATATGTTAATTCTAAATGGCAGTCCAGTCAATATTTGCAAATTGCCACCGGATGCTGCCAATGTAAAGATTAGATTACATCTAATACTTTACGTTTAGTGTTATATCAGAACACGAAGCCGGTAGTCGTCGATTAGTAAACATTTAATTTAGTTTCAACATCAAAAGGTAAGGAATTTGTAATCAAAACAGAATCTACGAGCCGACACAATTTTAATGAACCGATCACGGTCAAAACTTTAAATTATTAATGAACTTTCTCATACATAAATTGTGGGTCCAACGATATTTTTTCTGTCAAACCCCACATCAATCGAGTCAACTATCGTAGCGTGTATCTTCATGAATATGTTAACCAATAATTTATCATACACCACGAGCTTTGTAGACTAAGGATCGTTCCTAAAAGGGCATCCCTAAAGACTGGTTCCTATACTATATCCTGGTAATAACCCCGGTTCATTAATATGCATAACGCAAGGATGGATGCTGTAACTAACTATCGGCAATAGAGAGCAGAGTGGGGAAACTTTGATGTCTTGTGTCGGTGAGTTAACTCACTGGAAAACTAAGTTCCTTCATCTGAATCCAGAGCTGCATGTTTGCATCGTAATCAGTATTCTAGTCTGACTATAAACCTACTTATTAATTATTATACAAGTATGATTATAATTGTTATCAAAGGCATGAGCCATTCCACTTTGGTCTCATTATCCTCTTGAAATCCGGAAGTGGAACATTAATTCAAATTCTACCGAAGTTTCATTTGACTACTTACGAGTAGTAAAGAAGTTATTATTCCATCATTTTGCTTTAAATTAAGAACGTTCGACACAAAAAATAAAAAATATAATTCAAAAATAGAATCAATAAAAAGATATTTTTATTTTGCTAAACTCACTTGACCCCTTTTAATTTGCAACCAATTCCATTGGATTAAATATTTGCTCAGTAATAAATATAAATAAACTCACTAAGCAGAAAATACGCGATTCAAGTAGATCTTGTTTTCCTGCGCCTAGTACAATCGAAGGATAATTTTAGAAACTTCATAACTAATTCAGGATCATACTCCAAATACGTTATGTTGTGCCTTTGTCTTATATTAACTTGAGAGTTTTGTTTATTATTAGTATGTGGTTTCAAATTTCATGAAGAGTTTATTACACAGTGGTTATACTTTTACAACTGCGCTAAGGTGAGATTCATATTTTAATAAGTTTGATATTTAAAATAAACGTTTCTAAATAATACACTAGGCGACAGGGAAGCACCTTACTACATACACTTCTCTATTGCGCGCAATCCTAGTTAATAGAATATGTATTATTATTTTTTTAATATATTAGTTCTATCCACGTTTAATCTCTTTAAAGGGATTGAATTTCCAGAACTCTAAAGGAATCTTTGTGCAAATGTCAACTTTCTAGCACCAGAGGTTTGTGTAGAGACCAGTTAATAATAATGTGTCTACTGTCTATCAGCCAGTCAATTTCTCCTTACACGAATTTAGACACAGAAATTGTTTCAACAAAATACAATGTTGAGATGAAAATTCCGCAATGTTACAGATAAAGGTAGGTAGGTATACCAAAAGGCGTAAGTATAATCGTGACCATTGACCAGAAACAATAGAAAGAAACGTAACAGCACAATTCCTGTACCGAACAATGCAAAACGGAATACCCTGAACATATGGCATCATAACAATCCTAAATCGCCTCTGGAGCTTGTTTGTTCTTCACTAAGCTATAATTAGGCGGCTCTTGTTAACTTTTTCGTTGCTCAGGCTTCAAATTAAAAGGGAATCGTCAGCTCCGACTCGACCGCAACGTTAACGATTCCGGTGTAGAAAATATTTTACTTCCATCTTCTTATTAAACTTGTTTTTGGACCCTTTCTGTTCTATCTTTACGGATCGTCGCGGACTTAACGTGGACATGACTGCAGGATATATAAGATTTACTAATTTTGATGTAATATAGGGATACATTTTATAAGGACAGATAGATACCGGTGCTATAATAGAATATAATGTTTTATCCTTTTATCTTTGCGAAATATATCGGGTCTTATTTAATGGATATAATTATGTACCAAAAATTTATAATATATTTTTTGTAAAATTTATAATATATTATTTATAAAATTTATGATATAAATTTATAATTTATAATATATATTAGACATATTGGATTCGTCTTCACCAATTTTCTTGTTTTTTAATTAATATAAGGATTCGTCTTTATATAATATATACATATATTTAAATAGGTCGGTACGTATCTCTTTTTAACGCTTACAAAGCCAACTTTAAGGAAATGTTTACGGAAATTTTATTATATTAATGATTACGGGGAAATTGCCATCATTATTTCTTACCATCAGGCTCGTTTCATCGTCATTCGCTCGTTTGTCCCCTACATTCTTAAAAAAGTTTTCGATTCTCCGTATTCTTCTTCCTAATTAACTTTACTGATAATTTCAACTAAGTACCTATATAAATACTAATAGGTATAACATAAATACCGGTGCCGTTAAAAAAATACAACACTATTTAACTGCATTTTGTATTTTTAATCATGTCCGTATACTAATAATCGCCTACTATATCTATAACTACCTAAATGCAACTATCAGCGATTAATACATTTTTCTAGATCTAATTAAGTATGCTTTGGTAACACTCTGGGTAATAGCAGACCATTTATGACACAATAACAGCAATAATAACAAACCGAAATATTCTCAGCATGTCCATACTAATACCAGCAGTATGTAATTTTATTTTTTGGTCTGTGGCCCATATTCGTGAGGCGTCGTTACCCGAGGCGAGCCGACGAGGGCGCACAATTATGTAATTACGTGTTAGGAGATCTGTTTTTATCACGTCCACCCTTGTCTATTGGAGGATAATTGACCTCTTGTTTTGCCCATAATTCCGCGTCATTACCTTACCTATGCCGTTATATTTTTTTTAATATTATTCGGCCATATGTCGTGTGACTGTCCGGCCAGTGTTTTGTTTTGGTAAAAGTTTGATATTAGCCACTTGGTTGTTAAGAACCAATAATGATCTTCTACAAAATCGTTGATGATAAACACAGTGACTGCTTTATTTGTGAACAAATTCTTCTCTATAGGCCTATAGGTAATAGACAACATCGCCACTCTATATCAACAAACTGTCGATAAAATACGACCTGATACCCTAGATGTCCCTCTTCCTTATGATATATTTTGAGTATTAGGTGTATGATGGGCTATTCAGTCCGATGTATACACCAGCTGTATTCCCATACGTGAATACTCCTATTCTCAAGGTACACAGCAATTTATTTGTTACACGCCAGATATGCAAGAAACAAAAAAAGCACTAAAGTACAAGGCAAAACAAAACATCAAATCAACATTCGAATTCCAATCAAAACAAAACACAACCTGTTAACTCGCGAACTCGCTTCGCATATCATCATCTTTCCGACAGATCCGCCATCTTGGGAGAAAATTTCGCTAATTTTCTTAAGGCACGAGGCGATTCCGACTGCCATATGGCGTTAACAATAGGGCAGGGTCAATAACATGTGTAAGCCGACCGTCAGTGACGTCCCACTTGCCTCGATGACCTGATGTCGACCGCTGGAGCCTTATAGAGCTGATTCGAGAAGTGACAGAGTCATTTTAGTGTGATAAATTTACCTGGGAAAAAATATGTTCGGTATTTTAAAAAATATTATGTTGTCGAATATGTTTAAAAGAATATTTTGTTTTATTTAGCTATAAAAGCATAATAAACAAATAAATAAAGTATATTTTAATGTGTCATGTAGCTTTGCATATATGATATTATTGTGTTCTCGTCGACATATTTCTAAATCATATTTGACATTACCACAAAACGGTCTCTTTATCAAACACTCGTCGGTTATCCAATTTTCAAATAATTGGATTGACTTTCCTTGGATTTCATTCTTCTGAAACAGTGTTGTTTTGGGGTAGATCCGATTAAGTTTATTTAAATATCAATACCACATCTGATATTTTCTTCTAAATTAATGCTTTTATTTCTTAGCGCATTGATTCAATCACTTTCCATACAGATATTCTCTTTTGACTTGCTAGTTTTATTCAGAACTGAAATCACATCCAATATCAAGACAATAGTAGCAGCTCTATAGAGTTCATTTCTCTTTGAAGTCCATTATAGCAGGTTCAATCAAAAAAACATTTTTTACAATATAAATTTGACCGGATATGGCTCATACACTTATAACGTAAATGACTTACGAAGTTGTAACAATATCCAGATGGATAATACCGATAAGTATAATAACATAGTAAAACTTGTTTATGGAAAAGCGACAAAGACACTGGGCGTGGCTCTTGTGATAGATGATTATGAAATTTGTTGGAGTGTCTTCACGCCACATGGGTTTGAGGACGGGTAGAGTGAAAAGAGCACGATTATTGGACACTTTCATTTGAGTGTTTTAAATGTTAATCACTTAGTCAATGACTTTCAGGGACTTTCCAGGCTACGTTCACCAAAAATAATATAGATGGCGTTGTGTACAACGCTAAAGCTGTAGCTTTAGCGTGATAATACGCGCGGCGTGTAGCCGTTACATGAGCCACGTCAGGGGACTTTGGCGGCTCAATAGTAACCCTAAACCTGTAATAAAGTAAAGTACTTGTTCCACATCGGTACAGAAATATGCAACCACGATATCATTCGACTAGACTAAATATAAAAAAAAACCGGTCAAGTGCGCGTCGCACTCGCGCAACAAGGATTCCGTAGGTATATTTTGTGTTAAGTACGTTTTTTTACCAAAAAAGTGTGTGGAGATACAACTTGGACGATTTTTATGATTTTTTTGTAATTCAATAAACTTAATACTATTATTATTGTAAGTACTATGAAATAAGTAAAAAAGACGTTTATTGTACAACCTACTATTATTTGCTTAAATATCCGTCATATAGGTCGGAGTAACCAGTACGTGCGTGTATGAAGCGATTGATGAATGTGGAGGAAGCAAGAGAAGTGTGTCAGGATCGAAGCAAATGGAATTCTATAGTCTCTGCTTACACCGGTGGGAAATAGGCGTGAGTTTATGTATGTATGTAACCAGTCATTTGTTATATAAGTAACTTAAACAGCTTATAACGTCCCACTGCTGGCAACAGGCGTCCATCAATTACCTGGAGGAGATAATATAGCTATTTAGCAATCGGTCCTTTAAAAAGTCGTTACGGGACTGACTGGCTTAGTAATAGAATTCATGGAACCCTAAAAATGTCGCTACAAGGGTGAAGGGAGAAAATACAAAACATCTTTGGTTGTTATAACACAAATTCGTATACCTCAAAATATTCATAGAGCTTATTCTCCGAGGAACCTCCGCCTTGATAAAATGTACACAGAGATATTTATGAAAATGTTTATATTTCGTCTCTTATTCCTTATCTCGCCGTGAAGGTAATAAAATACACTTTATGTGAAATCCGTGGTATTCCTAATACGTATGCTCGTATTATTCCAGAGATACATTAGTTGTTTTTCTTGTACAACCTATTTCTTTTATAAATTATTCATCGGAAGAAACTTCTATATTGTCAGTAGGTTACTCGACTTGTTTACAAAACACTATGTTTTGTAGGACGTTCTACGTATGATCAGATACAAAAATAAAAACTTTGAAATTTCCATTCTGTTACCATAATATTATATTGCAAACACTAGCGGACAAAAAATTGACTCAAGTTTTGTTACCAGACTTTCAATGACATGTAGGTACACATTTTAAATATGAACATAATTAATTATTATTTATTTACTTTGCTTGTATTTACTCGATAATTACTTCTAATTGATAACATAACATCCCAGAAATGATCCAAATAGGATCCTCCAAACCTACCTAAAAACACAATGCAAACAAATTATCTTAATTAAGGCCCCAAAATAATATAAATTAAAAAAAATAATTTAAAACCCTATACTAATACCTTCTGAATATTACTATAATCTAATATCAACCTATTGAATTCAAATAGCTACATTATAAAATAAACAAGTTGTCTACTTAGGTATGTGTTGTGGTCGATGTTACCACCAGTTACCGCTAGATATCGCTATCTAAAAATAGAACACGGTATCGCTTGGAAGCATTGATTTTTATTAGATTATCAAGCATGTATTTTTTTTTTAGTTCCATGAAGTGTCTTTAGTAAATACATAATGTAACAGTAGTTTCCATACACAATCCATTCCAGTGTGAACAGTATGTGTACCTACGTATTTCGTAACTATGTCTATCGTAGATATGTTTGTCACTTAAGCCGTGTACGAATAAAACATTTTACGTCTCCTAAGACAAGATCCGTCTGAAATAAAAGAGTGCTCGCCTTCTAGTGCTCATACGTTTGAGTACCAACCGCAGGTCGTACAAGCATCATCCAAACGCTGAGTGGCTATTTGTAACGGAACCCTTAGGAAACGGAAAAAGGCGGTTTTATAAGGTTCGAAGATCGATCTACATTGAAAGAATGAAAACTGATCTAGACAACTGCTCAAAAGTGGGACATGTAGTAAACGTATACTTAAGATTAGATGGAAACATATTGTCAAGCGATGGATGTACCTCTGACTTGCTCAATTGGGAATATAATTGTGACATTGTAAAAGTAGGTACACTGAAACTGAGGAGCTCGGTGGCGCAGCGGTTAACGCGCTCGGTCTGCGATTGTTGAAGTAAAGCAACTTTCGCAAAAGCCGGTCATAGGATGGGTGACTACAAAAAAAAGTTTTCATTTCGAGCTCCTCCGTGCTTCGGAAGGCACGTTAAGACGTTGGTCCCGGCTGCATTAGCAGTCGTTAATAAACATCAATCCGCACTGGGCCCGCGTGATGGTTTAAGGCCCGATCTCACTATCCATCCATAGGGAAGGCCCGTGCCCCAGCAGTGGGGACGTTAATGGGCTGGTGATGATGATGACACTGAAACTCTCGAATATCCAATGAATCATAAAAAACGGCTACAATACATAGTATACTTACCTCAGCACAGAGTAAAGGACTTAACGCGTAATAACGCTATTTAGCAGGGATTACGGCGAAGAAAAATAACGTTATTTTTAAAAGAAAAACTGTCGGCCATAAGAAGCAGTTGGCTAGTAACTAGGCGGGCTAGCAGGGCAAGGGATCCAGGAAAAAGGGAAATATAAAAAATAGGAAATATTAGGTATTTTTTTATCCGAATACAATGTTGTGTACGTAAATTATAATAAGAAAGAATTATAACGACCTCAGTGGTCAGTGGTTGAGCATTGGGCTCACGATCCGGAGGTCCCGGGTTCGATTCCCGGTGGGGGCATATCACAAAAAATACTTTGTGGTTCCTAGTTTGGTTAGGACATTACTGGGTGATCACCAGATTGTCCGAAAGTAAGATGATCCGTGCTTCGGAGGGCACGTTAAGCCGTTGGTCCCGGTTACTACTTACTGATGTAAATAAGTAGTCGTTACTATGTGCCATGTCAGGGGCCTTTGGCGACTCAATAGTAACCCTGACACCAGGGGTGATGAGGTTGGTACTCCACCTCACAACTCACATTATAGAAGAAGATAAGAAAGAATGAACCATAGGCGATTCTCACACGACGTGGATTTCGTAACGGTGCACAGGTGACACGGTGTTCGTGTGTTAGGCAGCAGCAGATTGCATACAAGTATTTTTGTTTGTTAACCGCTGCACCGCCAACCGGAGCGCGGTGTCCTGTAAGAATCGCCTTAGTAACCAGAACTTGACTTACTGCCACTTTTAATAAGAAGTCCTAAAATTGATGTTAAGAACCGTATGATGACTGTTGTGTAGTGCATCTTGGCGTACATAATGATGGTTGGTCCATCATGTTACGAATGACACAGTTGTCGGTTTTACGAGATCCCCGAAATGCATTCTATGATTTAGCATACTTGTAGAAGCTCTAAGGAAATAATCCTGCTTCAACTCTTTTTGGTATTTAATAAACAGACGTGAAATATATAACTTTATCCGATAGACGTAAGATAGAAAATTAAAAACGATACATTATGGACGCTAGCGGTTATACGGTATAGGTGGTAGTTATTATGAGAAATGCAATAAGTTCTGCCGCACGTAGTGTGTGAAGCATACCTAATGAAAGTTTCTCTATTTCTAGTGATATAAATACTTGAACGTGCCTTACTGCTTCGTAGCAAATGGCTCAAGGTATTACGGTGTTAACAAATATTCGTTAGTAAATTGTATAGTAGATAAAACAAAAAGTTTCATACCTTTTCATGTTGTTATTACACGCTTCGCTTACCCAACGACTTTACCAGTTATGAATTAGGTATTTGGGGAGATCATTTATAAATCCTTTGCCTTTGCTTGCGTACGCAATACCACAAAACACACAGCTGATCACCACTTCAAACAACAATATCATAAATTCTTTAAAATTACCCTACTGGCTGCTAAATCTGCTTCAACCGGAAATACATCGGCAAACAAAGGGTTCGAAGATTTCAAGAATCACCCAATAATTCTAACGGTTGTGGGGCACCCCTTTAATAAATCACCGTCGCCACCTCCAAAAGGCATAAAACTCGCGTTTAATTTACCGCTAAAGATACAATTGCAAATTATCCAACGCCATTCTGGCCTCACGTTTCCTCTGAACCGTTGTTTATCTTTAATCACCCTTACTTTTTCCCTCTTTCACCCCTTTTTGAATTAGAACCCCTGGCGAGGATTAGGGTACCTAAATCATGGACGGTTATGGGATAAAGTTGAAAATATTTTGGGCATATTATAATTTTTCACTTTTAGGGTGCATCTGAATATACAATTTGAATCTCGATGTGCACTTATTCGTGAAATTTTTATATGTGTCCGTCTGCGCTTTTTCGCCCGGCTAATCGGCTTTTTGAAGTACGTCGACTTTGCCAACTTCGTATAAATAAATATTGCGTAAAATAAAAAGAGCACCTGTCATATTTATTTAACATCAAAGTGCGCTCTGCCCTCCAATATTTATGTACACATTGAGAATATATTTGTTTCAAATTGATCTAAACAGTCTACGGGAGAAAATACCAAAGTTTGAATTCTCGGGGAATGTTAACTGGCTTCCATTTGAAGATGACAATATCTGTGTGTAAACTCGTGGACACCCGACAGCAAAGGGAATTATGCAGCCTCACGCCACAGGATTCTTTAACCCTTCCAACCTAACTCATGATTTTTGCTTATCTTGAGTCGGGATCAGGAAATTTTAATGCGATTTTAGCGCGCTCACCCCGACTACGAAGTTTTGCTTGTAGACGCAAATTTGGCCCTCAAAATGTCTGCAACTGGCTAAGACTATTTGGATTGGCATATTTTTATTCGGGATTATTTAAATCTATGATTTATACAACATGTTTTCAGTAGGATTTCGAACGGTCGCTTAGAACTTGTTCGGATTACTTTAGGTTTTACATTAGGTATAAAAAATGTAGGAGCTACTTGCCTAAATCCCTAAAACCCGTTCTCAGTTTCAATGGGAGTGAGTATATAAATGGTATCTTTTGTAATAGTAATGAGAAAACTCGATGCGTAATCGCTTAAAACCGTAGAACAACACAATTTTACAACTAACTTGAAGAATGCTTGGAAAGTATATTAGATCACCCGCTTGTTAATAACAGAACCTCTAACAGGCTTTTAGTGTTCAACATGACGTAAAAGAGTTAACTGAGTTCCACATTAATGGCCATTTTATTACCACAAGTAATAAATTTAATGAATCCATTGAAAAATGCAATCGCTCGGTTGTTATTATTCAATTTTCACCCGTATAAGCGACAGTTGGGCGCCATAACACCCTATCACCAAGACTATTCATTTATACTTCGCAGTAGAGTCATTCTGTTCCGAAAGAGGGTTTTATTGTACCTATCTTTACTAATGTGAATCGACGGATTTTCTTTTCTGACGTATTTTTATATATTATCCTCGCACTAACTCAATAACACATTACTCTAATACCACTTCGAAATTTGAATTATTATTATGAAAAAAACATATATTACGTAAGTGTCAATATTACAAATGAATATAGTATTTATTTCTCTCAGCGATGCTTTTAATCCCTAACGGGGTGGGCGGAGCCACAAGTCATCAATACGTTAACCAGCGTTCTAGAATGGATAAATGGTGACTGATTAGCCAGCACATTGCCCACATACACAGACGACTATTTCTGATCGGCCATTAGCGACCTCTCGATACAAAGACAGTTCTCCTATCTTTTTGTCTCACATATTCTATGGCACCCATATCCATAACTTCACAGCTATTATGCGGTCGGTCTCTTTTGTTACGCGTATAATTACGACATCGTACTCTCTCCCCAATTACATTAATTTACATGTTATATTAATTTAAATTACCAATCACTCGATATTCAGTAGAGCGGACACAAATCGTAATGTGGTTATACTAAATTCGTGTTCCAATATAACTGTTTTAAAAGCTTATATCGATAGGTATTAATAGTGAATTATAGCATTATTATTAGATTTGAGTGCGGACAAAACCACTACTTTCCAAACCAATCCATAATATTAAGTTTCATGCTTTAAATTACCTACATATATATTACTATTAAATAAAAAAAATACATAGCTCTGCGTTATAAGTACTCAGCAACTATCAAAATAATAAACTCTTACCATTTTAATATTGCACAACAAAAGAAACAGAGATCCCTATCCTATAACTTCACTGGTGGACAAGAAATTGGACTTCAGCTTTGTTGTAAAGAATACTCTGCTCTTAACAAATTATTTTTACCTTCCCATTTAAAATATAGCTACCCATACTACACACATACATACACACACATTTTTGTAGACAGTTATTAAAAAACAGGGTGACAGAACTTGAACCGATATTTTGTACACCGGTATATTACATACGGGATGTTAGTGACATCGTAACGAAAACTTTGAGGGATGACTCAGAACATGTTTCTGAGTTGATATCACTAAAATTTTCATGAATTTTCCGACAGGAAATTCCACTTGATATCATCTCAGAATCATGGTCTGAATCATCCCCCTCAGTATTCGTTACGGTGTCACTACCACCCATACCTATTTCTATGGTTACCTGTACCTACTTTTACGGGGTGTGAGTGGCGTCGCATCGTAACGAACACTGAGAGGGATGATTGAGCTCAATACTTTGAGTTAATATCAAGTGGAATTTTCCATCGCAAAAATATAGAATTGAAAATATTTTTAAAAACTAAAAAAGACCTGAATTTTGCAACGGAATATTCCACTTACTTACCTAATGTTATAACTCAGAATCATGGTTCGAATCATTGAATACTGAGAGGTCAGTATTCGTTATGATGTCACTAACACCCTGTGTTCGTTCGCTTAAACTAATCCCGCCTACAAAACGAAGGATGAAGATAAACTAGCTTTAAAATAATAATCTGCGCCACGCAACAAAGAAAAAGTCGGATTTTAATGAAACTATTGAGGGATTTTCCAGGTATTACCAGGTTATGTATAGATTGATGTTGCTAACTATATTGTTTCTCTTTATTTTGATCTAAAAAATAATGGGTGAAAAATGTAATTGTGCGTGGGTGTAATAAAAAGGGTCATTATTTATACCCAAAAACAAAGATTAAAGATGCATAATGTCTGTTATCCATGAAATTAGTAAACGAAGGAAAATGATGCGCCACCTATATTGTTTTAGGGGAACGTAGGCTGGAAAGTACCCCATTGACAAGCCATAATAATTCAATGCATAATATGCGATGTGATATAGCGCTGGAAAGAGTTGAAGAAAGGAGAACCATAATTAAGACTATAGAGAACCGGAGAGGAAATATGAATGGCCACCTGATACGACACGATTCATTTATGACAAACATCATAGAAGGAAAAATTGAAGGGAAGAGAGGAAGGGGTAGACCTAGGAGAACATTTATGAAACAAATAAAATAGAAGGTGCAGGTCGTGTCGTATTAGGAGGTGAAGGATTTGGCGGGTAGAAGAGAGGAGTGGCGATTACTCCACCGTCAAGAGCAGTTCCTAAGCCGTCGCAGCTCTTAAGTAAAGAGAGAGAATATGCGATAGTAGCGCCGCGGCCCAGGAACTTCTTTCTTGCCACGGACTATATTTTAAACTTAGTCAATCTTTTACTCCTCGTTTTGTAACAACACTGATCAAGTGTTATATTCTGTTATATTGTGTATCTGTGTGTGTCATGTTTTCACTCTTTAGTTTTAGGTGAGACATATGAACCACTTGTAATATATATATTATAAAATGCATCACAAGAAACATGTTTACATTCCACCACATTCATGAACTGTTTCATAAAACACCTATAAATATAATATAGAATGTTACAATGACATAGTTATCTGAACAATGGTAGTGAATCAAAAAATGGGGCGCCTAATAGAAGTGAATTACACCATTATTGATGGTGACACAGAAAGCGTTTCACCGCAACCTGTCTCTAACAGTTGCAATCGGTGTCAGGACATCGATATCTGTCAAATGGGAAGGAATAAAAAACGCTATTACGCCAGGACCAACGGTGCCCATTGAGAATCGAAATACGATGAAATTATGCCATTAAGTTCGATATTACACCGCAAGGGAATAGCACCGTATCGACGAATGGGGGAGAAAGATTTTTGTGGAATTGGCTTTTTTTGTGTTTGCTCTTGGCCCCAGACTTACCCGCATTGACGAGGCCTAAAATAGAGCTCGCCCAGAAGGTACCTGTTCACTCTGACCTTGAAAGCACCCGGGTTATAGGCATTCGAAAATTCAGAAGATGGCAGAGAATTCTACTCCATAGCGCATAATGAAGGACGATGCGAAGCGCTTTGTGCGAATAGTTGGGATTGTTTTAAAAGCCCCCATAAAAAAAGAATAGTAATTTTTGCTTTCAAAAATACGCAAAGATAAACAAGGGCTGAATTTACTAAATAAATTGCAATTTTCTGCCATGTGTAACTCAAACAAATACATCAAAATTATTTATTCAAGTAATTTTATTTACTTCAGTAACTCGTTAATTTATAAAATATTCATGGAATTTATAATTAAAAAAAGAAACAATATACCTACTTCGCAATGTCCATAAAGTTCTTTCGTAAAATAACATAAACTCGAACACCGCAAAAGGCATTTGGCGAAATGCATGAATGAAGTATAGCCGTTAATATGACATGATTAACGTAAAATTGTTTCACATTTTATGGGTGGCATTAATTGTCCCTCTTTAAATGAATTACATTTATTGAAATAACATTTTATTTTAATAATAAATGCAATATACGTGTAAATCACAGAATTAAATGAGCATTATGTTTTTGTACGAATATATTGAATATAAGTACAAAAGTACTTAAGAAATTCATGTTAGAAAAAAATATACTCGCTCCAAATGCCAACGATAGCGAACGTTTGACAAATCACTTATATTTTCGAGTTTTCATTCGTAAAAAAGAATAAATGACAGTTTTAGACTGGGATTTGGGTCCCCAATCACTTCGACGTTGCTTGATTTACGACCGCTCTATATAGGACTAAATAATGTCTGGGATATTATTTAAGGCTGAAACTGAAAGTGACACCTAAAAAAATGAAAATAAGCGCCTTCTAAAATTCCTTAGAATATAGATTGAGTATCTAAGTACCTACGAGTATTTTACGACTTTGCTAGTTTGCTATAACCTTTGATATTACTTACAAATACATTACTTTATCAACGCTGTGTACTTGTAAACAGTTAAAAAAAACCTTTGAAATAAAATAAGTGTATTCTTTGTGTATTTACGCGATAAAGTATTTTTGATTTTTTTTTTCCGAAACGACATCACATAAACGCTGACAATAATAGGATAATACTTATCACAGATTAGCCGAATGAGGGAATAGCATTACTAGCAACGATAATACAAATCTATTTGCCAAAATAACTTCGTAACAGGAGGCGGAAATATGAAACAATATTTGCTTGCCCGCACGTTCCTATTGCAAATATTGGGTTGTTATGACAAAACGCTCTTTACTGCAAGACAAATAAAGGTTGGAATTAACTAGTGTATTTTATCATTATTAGAATATATTTAAAGTTAGGTTCGGGGCCACTAGTCACAGTTAAGCTTAAGCCGGTTACGGCCCTCCCTATTTTCTGATGGAGATTTATGTCAGGGGATCAAAAGTTTCCAGCCCGCACACTAACGCGTTCGCGCGTGTAGTGCGCGTATGATATAAGGCGCGCGCTTGCAAATTTGTTTCGGAAAATATTCCGCTATTTATGGACAATGCGCTGTCAGTTCTAATAAATAAATAGCCGGTAACGCATTCCATTACGGACAGTGTAGTGTTCACGGTTGAGATAATAAAAATATATGTAACCTATAGTGCTCGTTACGTTTCATAACTGCCGGTAATTAATTTTCTTATTAAAGGGTTTAATTTTAGTGATATACCACATGAGTGGGTTTACGTGGCTCTATTTATGAGGCTATGAAGTGTTGTGCACGACAGTACAATGGTACGCATAAGCTTGCCAATAACCATTTGTAATTTAACTGGAAGGCACCCAAGCGATATCATTGCCAAGTACGGGTCAGTAGTACTCATTAAACCTTATCTAGTTTATTAACCTCTGTGGGATTTGGTTTGTACTTTATATGCAGATTATTTTTAGTAAAGCCTTAGGAGGTTTTTACTACTGTGGCTTGTGAGGTTAATGGTGCTAAGTTCAACATTTTGACAAATTATGTGTACCTGTCAGACTCATATTCATAAGTTTCATAACCATCAACTGTTGTATCCAATTTTAATTTTAAACTTCGAAAAGAACATATTTAAAATGTTTTATATTCACAAGCTATTTATAGACTGCTACACATGCGTATTTTTTGTCGATCTATTTTTACTTTCTTTTAATATACTTTTAAACGAAAAGTATTTTTTCCAGTTCTTTTGGTGTCCGTATTAGTTTTTTATGCGGACTCATGACTCCGTGAATCAAAGAGCTTACATCCCCACATATTTACTCTGTCGGGTGCTAGCGTGGTGCTAGCTGGGTGCTATTTATTTATTTATGTGAGCTCCGCTTAATGATTGGGGTGCTTTGATTCTTTTGAATTAAACCTGCCCGGACGCCCCTCGCCGTCATTTTTTATTAAGCTGTTTTTATCCTACCTTTGCCTATAGTAAACACTATTTTTTTTAAAATAAAGAGTGGAGCAAATTGGCAATATTTTATATTGAACTTTCGTTTTATAATCGTGATAGGCAGTGTAAATAATTATTAACAAAGTGCAAAATGATTTACAACAGAATTCGAATATTTCATTATAATGGATACCTACCTTTATTAAAAAGTTTAATTGATGGTCTGGAAATAAATTCTATAGGTAACCTATACCCATCTACATGAAATATAAAAAAGTCTTATAACATAGGGACTATACAGGCGATCGAAAGATGTTTCGTAAGTACCACACCATTATGTATTATCACGCGAGAGAAATATACGACAAGAAACGCCATTTTGTTCTACACAAATAAATAAATTAGCCAAGAAAAAAACTATTTCGAGTTAACGAACCTCGCCTATTTAAAAACTAAATTAGTTTCTGATGGACAGTAATGTTATTTTTTCTGCTAGTTAGTTGGTTAACGAAAATATAATTCTGTCAACGGCTTTCGGAAACTTTATACTGAAAAGTTGCAGAGCCGACGGCGAAACAATTTATTATCTACGGAAATAGATGCCTAAACCACGGTGTTGTTTTGAATAATGTGCTACGTGTGATTTAGCATATGACATAAATCTTCATCAAATCGGGGTTCTGAACTGTTCCAGCGATGTGTTCTCATGTGGAGCGATGTAACGGCAATCTTGTTTTCATCTTTCTACGTTATTCTCGAGTTGTGTCACTTATCGTTTCCAAGTATTTGCGAAATAAATGAGATTGGTCGCGTGAGGATTTTTTGTAGAATATCATTTACTTAAAGAAAGAAAAAAACATTTATTACTCCCGTACACCACAGACACAGACAGACAGGTACATTACATTCAACACAGGACAGACACCACACGGAAATCAATAAACAAAAAAAACAACCAATAGCAAAAACCATTAACAAAAACGAAAAACAAACCAAAATCATAAATAATAATAATAACAGTAAGTTAGTCCTAAATGCAACGCACTGACGGGTCAGAATCGAAGCAAATCGAATTCCATTGTCTCTGCTTACCCCGGTGGGACATAGGCGTAAGATTATGTATGTGTTTACGTTTGAAGGAGATTAATTTACGAAACTTATACATAATGACGCCAATGATTACCTAGAACAAAAAAAGGATTTATTTAATAGGTTATAGCACGCAGCAAAATATAAATACAAGTATACTTTATTGTACCAAAATAATAGGAAATATTTACAAAAGACTCTTAACTAGGATCAAATGGCAGCCTTATCGATTAAAGCGATTTCTTCCAGACAAACATAAGGCGAGGAAATTTGCAAAAATTAAAAAAAATAAAAACACAACACAGTTTTATGATATCAAAAGAAACAAAAGGCACAACTTTTTTTCTAGCTAAAATAAATAAAGCAGTGAAGATTTAGGTATTACATTTCTAAAACCAAAATCCTATTAATCTCCGTTATACATCATGCAAATCTATGTGGTTGTAGTTAGGTTCATAACTGTATATTCCTAACAGCCTAATAAAACAATATGAAACGATGCATATGGCTAGTATCTGCATAAGGGTCATATCACACTGGTAACTGCCGAGAAGGCATCAGTTAAGGCAGTTTGTACACATACGCCGTGTAACGAATTTAACAACGTAGTTCCCGATGTAACTGAAAGTGACAATCGTTTGTTAGAGCTGTACTAAGATAAACTATCGTCACTAAAACAACATTATGAATCTCTGGACACCTCTACGTGTAGAGTTACTTATATATAAATGTGGAACAAGCTATCATACCTACATATTCCAATCAACCTTAATCTCCATTCAATTTACAGTCGTAGAATTTTCAAAGCTAGAGTGAATACAGTTCATTATAAACTATTATTACTTATATCTCAGGATTTCGTGTTAAAAGTGTCTGCAAGCTATCTTTTGAACACTTATGTATGGTTGTAAGTTTATATTTATTTGTGATCCTATAAAAAAGTAAATATATTATAAGACGATAATGACCACTTTCCGATTGCAATCGTGCGCAAATCATCACCCCCTTGTACCACATTCGGTAGTCAATGTGATTGAACCTGAAATTCACTCCACTATCAATAACATACCGGACGACAGTCGACAGTGGAAACACGGCCGGCCGAAGCAGCATAACTCACCAATATAGCTAGTTATGGCACAATAAATTTATTAGGTCAGTTAACTTGAATTTGTGGTGTTCTTACCCGATGACGTAAGCTCTAAGTTTGAATCGTAAATAGTTGAGTTCGTTGTAGTTTGCGTTAGTGGTACGAAGTTCTTTAGCTTCTTCGGTTTATTATTGAATAGTTACAATTTGGGAAAGAGACTTTACATAATCAATTGTTTTCCGCGATACATTTAATTTGATTAATAAGCAAAAACAAATAATCTGTCTAGTTTTTTGGCTATTTATTTCAAAAGCACCACATATCGGTGAGCTTAATTTTATGACGCATTTTCTTTCTTTAGCAATTTCTTTAAAATTGTATTACATTTAGTTATAACGAACGCGAGACCTAAACAGTCTAAACACCAATTATGGTTTTAAATTGCTGGTAAAAATGGCCTTTGAAATAAAAATACGACCGACAATTTTTTTAGAAACATATGGCATCAATACGTTTCTGAATTACAAGCAGATAAATACTTTCGGGATCTTTTCGAAAATCACAGTCAATAGGGGGGGTTAAATGGCCACATCGAAGCAATTCTTCTAAGATTCGCTATAATAATATTGTTTAATATTGTTTGCTTCGATGTGGTCAGTTTAACCCCCCCTGACCTTGGAAATGATATAGCTGATAATTTAATCGTTGCGAAGTAATCATATCAAGATAGGTAGGTACATACATTATTATTATTATGTATTAATGGTATTACAATAATGAAATGAGCTATTTCTGTATGGAAACTACAATACCGTCAGTCATGTACAGGCTTTGTATATTGGGCTTAATGCAAGATTGAACGCTCACATACCTCCATGCGTCCACAATAGTGCTGCCTGACTATCGATGGTTTGACTGTATGTTAATGTGTTGTGAGCTTAAGAAAGGGTGCAATAGATCTACCAATCACAGGAAAAGCTGCTTAAAATGTATCTAACAATTGTATACAGTTAGTATACTGAGTTAATATTAAGTGGAATATACCATTGCAAGAGAGACAAAAAAAGGTCATGAGAAAATTAATTTTGCGGCGGAATGTTCTACTTGATATTAACTCAGAGTCATGAGCTAAATCATCCCCCTCAGTAATCGTTGCGATGTCACGAACATATAAAAGAAGTATGTCATGTGTAATAATAAGTTCGGGCCACAGATCATAGAATAATACTAACGCAGTCTGGAACTTCGAGAATGACTGAATGGTTTTGCATATTGTTCATTGTGATGCTGCATTTTTTTAAGAATAAGATAAGGTAAAAATTTAAACTAGGCGAAGTCGGTTCGAGTTACTGATATTAACATTCGTTTCAACCCTCTATTTATCTATTAATATTGTCAAAGGTTTGATATGTTACGTGAAAAGGATTACATCTTTTTAGATCTGTCTATTCGACATGCTGTTTACGTACAACACTAATTCACGTACAAACGTTCGATGATCGATAAATTGTGGAGCAACGGATAATGAAGGGATTACTCTTGGTTTATTGTAGACTGTCTGTCTTTATATGGTATTTAGTGGAGAAATAATAGGCTCAGGTATTTAATACATTAACTCTAATAACTTATGCAATTAATCCTCTCAAGTGGTTGATTATCAAAGTTTAGAATTACTATTAAATAATACATGTCAAAAGACAAGACAGTCAATATTACAAGACAAAGGACACGTATACTTTAGAAACTTGGTAAGGATTCAGCCCTCAAAGCCGACGCCCACGCGGCGCGAATTGGGTAGTATCCTCAGCCAAAGATAAATGAAATTCTGATTACTAAATAGAGACAGGTCTAAAGCTGACGAAAAACTATTTCTTTTTTCTATTTACCTTATTGAACTAAAAGCATAATAATAACTCCGACATTTTATCACGTTTCATAAAAAGTAACTAATTTCACCAGTTGGAAACTAGCCTATTAAATCTCCGACTAGTAGCCGTACGACGTCTCATCATCATCATCTCTCTAACCTAACCTAACCTGCAGATTTGACAAGTCCGGTTTTTTACAGACTCTCTAATCTTTCAACCCGCAAAGGGAAAATCAGCCTACTACAGGTTAGACCTTCGAAAATGCATTTCTCGGGAATGTGAGTATCCTCACGATGTTTTCCTTCACCGCTGAGCACGTGATAATCATTTACGATCCAAACATGAATTCGAAAACAAATTCGACAATCATTGGTTTAGACCTGTGCTGGATTCGAATCTGTGACCTTGAAATGAGAGGCAAGCGATCTACCAACTGGGTTACCACGGCTAGCCGTACGACGTCTATCTACGTAAATACATAGTATTCGCAGCGTCTATTGGGGCAGACCCTTCTTGGCTATATTGTATAAGTACTTAAAAAGTCCAAAGTCCCCGTGATTTCTGAAACTGACAACTAGGTAACTAGGCTGTCAATATCTTAATAACGGTACATAATGAAATTGTATTTTCGTGATGAACTGTATTTATATTTGGGTATAAAATGACATGGTACGGATCTGGCTGCCTTTGACCGGCGTGCCTATTTATACAGGGTGTTAGTGACATCGTAACGAAAACTTTGAGGGATGATTCAGGCCATGATTCTCACTTACTATCAAGTGGAATTTTCCGCCGCAAAAGTATGGAACGGAAAATAATAATAAAAAAAAAAACAAAAAAAAATCATGAATTTTCCGACAAGAAATTCCACTTGACATCAACTCAGAATCATGGTCTAAACCTCAGTATTTGTTACGGTGTCACTAACACCCATACCTAATTGTATACGTATATGAACTTGTAAGAGGAGTAAGTGACATCGTAACGAATACTGAGAGGGCTGATTCGGTTCATTATTCTCAATTAGTATCAAGTGGAATTTTCGATCGCAAAAGTATAGAGTTGAAAATAATTTAAAAAAAACTAAAAAATGTCATGAATTTTGCGACGGAAAACTCCACTTGATATTAACACAGAATCATGGTCGGAACTATTCCCCTTAGTACTCGTTACGATGTCACTAACACCCTGTATAGTAAATATTTTATATATTAATAATCTGTCCTTTGAGAATTCGTCCTTTCGGGAATGTGCCATTTTGAGAATCTGTCCTTATGAAATGTAAGATATTTTCGTGCGTGTTATTGCAAATACATTGTTGGCAGTAAGTATGCACGCTTTGTCGAGCCGGCTTAATTCCGGCTCATCGGCGCGTCCTGACGCACTGGTGATACGACGAGGCGGCTTATAGGCAATATTCTCATGTTTTCCATACATGGAGCCAGGAAAACCTATTTGCGTTATGCTGGCAACACTGTACTTAAGATTTAAATCGGATATTGTTTCTTGACTGAAGGATCAGCTAAGCGGTAGAACAATTTTATGGCTAGATAATTTAATGTGTAAATAAAGGTCTATGTGAACCGTGATACAAACGCTTGGTACAACTGGTTGTACCACCACCACCCAGTAGTTGTACCAAGCTGTTGTACCACGGGTCACACAGACCTTTATTTGTACAGCTTTAACAGCTTGGTACAACTGGTTCTTCCACTGGGTGGTGGTGGTACAACCAGTTGTACCATCTTATTTAAGATTTTTCTTGGTGATGCATGACAGTATTACGTTTGCAGAGATCTATTTATGTATACAATAGTTTAATGCACACAATTGGTGTACATGAAGAGAGCCAAAGGCATATTATATTTCTTAGTTATAGAAATCTATTCAACTTGTAACCTTACATCATACGGTGATTATATTATTCACTTTAGTATTTCAAGTTATATGTAATGCGTGCCTGTATTCTAGTAACTTGGTTTCTCACCTCAAAATGATTGCGGTTATTTAGGTTTAATACTGAAGATTTGACATGTCCAGTTTTTTACAGAAGCGACTACCTACCTGGCTGACCTTCCAACCCGAAGGGAAAACCAGCCCAATACAGGTTAGGTCACATACGTCCCAAACGCATTCTCGGGTATCTGGGTTTCCTCGCGATATTTTCCTTCACCACTGAAAGCAAGTTCGAAAATTATTGGTCTGTGATGGGATCCGGACCTGTGAGAGTCAAGCGTTCTCCCACTGGTTTACCACGGCTCTGATATAATAAATCGGTAATATGTGAATCGTCTCTATTCTAATTAACAACGTGTAGTACAAAATCTCTTTCGTGCACCAAACACTCTCAAACACAGAAGACAACACAGTAAACTTTGTCAAAGAAATGCATCAGCAAACATAAGTTCCATTAGCATAGAAGAGCAGATTCTGTTTAGACGTCAACTGTGTTCAGTTCGACATAATTGAATTACAATGAACCTAGGCTTATACCAGCTTTGTGTTCCACCGTTGTTACTCGATGTTTACAATAGATGTCGCCCGTGTCTATGTGGTTGGCAAGAAATAGAAGTCTGTTTGCGGAACTGATGCAGTAACATTATTATGTCATAAACTAACGTATATACAGTTATGCCCATAATCTCTGATAGAGCGCGAAGTAATCAGAAGACAACTTACAGCCAGTTTTGGCAACATGTGATCAGCCCATCGGCATCGCCCCGTTATATCGGTGAGCAGCAGCATGTGATAGATTTAGCTGTAAATATTATTTGTTTTGCCTCTACCAAAAATGTTGACAGCAACACTAAAATCCAAAAGGACAAATATTGGAATACGATGCCGATTTAATACAAACTCGGAAGCCCATGAATGTTCCTCCTACGTAAATTTTACCACAATAATTGTCGTTATAAGAGTCGTTTGCATAAAATAATGCTTAATTTCAATTCTGTGTTCAATACAAGATATAGTGTGGTAAACTTGCAGGAACATTGCCAATAAACTTCGATGGTGCATCGTTACGGTCCGTACTACGCGAGGGTGCATCAATGAGTTCAATATATTGATTATGCTAATTTTATTATCGAATTTCGTTCGTCATGCTCGAACTCGTTCGAACTGTTTTTTTTTCAATTTGAAATCAGAATAAGTGCGTCACAATGTTAACATACTGTGTGCCAATAAAAATGTTCGCCCCATATACTTAGTTCGATCATTGCGGTAGGCATTGATTCATAAGTGGATACTCATCAAATATAATGGAGAAGTACTGTAATGGCTCGACTCTAGACATAAATGCGTGATCCAATCACCAAATACATAATTATTATAGGTACTTACAAATTCGGAAAAAATAAAAATTATATTACGAAAACGTTTTAGTACGAAATAAAAATCTAAAATTCGTCATCAATTTATACTTGGAAAGTTGGACTTTATACCATAATTACTGCAAAACAAAATTAATTTCCACGAATAAACGAAACAAAAACATGCGTCGCTGAAAGTAAAATACAGAGGAAGGAACGCGAGCAAAACATAAAGATGGGAAAGTAGCAAAATTTTGATTTGATATAGAACTTCCGGAACCACGTATATACTGTAGTAAAATTTACGATCATGTTTACCTTGCTTCGATATAAGTTTGTTTATCATTCAAAATCGAAGGGATTCCCGTTCCTCAAGCAATGGAGGCGGGTAATTCTGTTTGCTCATGGCACGCTGTTAAACTTGAACGTGAAATGAAATTTTGTTGCTAATAATGAGTTAATACAACATACGAATTCAGTTTCGCGATGTTTACTTTGGGGCTCTGTAAACATGATAGAGTTACTGGATTATCTATACTTAATGCCAGGGATGTTATGATTGCGAAGGCACAGGCGCTGTTTGTACTTCCATTTTATTTCTACAGACGAGATTTTGTGCGCTGACTTTTAAACAAAAAGATAAAAACAATTATTCGTAATATAAAAAGTATTCAACTTTTTTCTAGGTACTTAAATACCTTTTTATACTGCTCCTTTCCTGGAGCATTTTTAAAACGAGGAGTTTCTAAGCATAGTTTTCTCGACGAAGTTACAGGGTTGCAATCAAACTTAACGTGTTAATGATGAAGATAAATCTACCGAGTGTGTCACGGCTAACCGACGTTACATTTTAAACGTAGTTGCGTGTAGCCCGCTCCTTAATCTGTGCTCCATTAACACAAACTATTAATCATAGTTTTAATAACAATTTAACCCCAACTAGATTAATATATCTTCATTTATACACCGCGTTCGAGCGGGCTGAAGTTATCAACTTTTATCATTCAAATTTGACTGAGCAACGCATTCAAAATCGAAGCCGCAACAAATGCAAGCATTCTTTTTGTCCACGTCCCGATAGTACAATGAAATCGAGTGCAACTGTTACAAATGTAGGATTCGGCTTTTGTTGTTTACCCATTGTGTACAATTAAACGTGGAAAGATGTAATAATCTCGAATATCTCTTTGTACTTTTTTAACCCAGCAGAGACACATGCGGGGTCATAATAAATAATAAGTACCGCGTTGTCGGTGCGAACATTTATGTCCAACAATGAATTGAATGTCAAGTTTAAACGTAGGGTTGGAACAAACTTAGTTAAGCATGCGTCGTGTGCGCAACGATCGCTAAAATTCGGGGTGTACCATAATTTATTACACTATAATATTTAGCTGCAGTCCACCGTTTATAGCACATAATATTTTTTATGAATTATATTTTTTTCATTAATGCCAAAACGGGTCATTATATTGCATTGAAATGATGGGGTTGTAATTCATTATGTGTGTTTGTGTTTCTCACGGGCAGTGTTTATTTTACGAGGAGAGTAAAATTTTGGCTGTACAGTGTTTTTATGGTAACATTTTAAATATCTACGGTATAAAATTATGTTTAATTACTGCGAAAATTTATGTAGGAGTATATTCGTGAACTCGTTAAACAAAGAAAGGTCCAGGTAGAATAGAAATTAGCTTATTAAATATTTCTCTTATAAAATAGAGTTCGTTTGACGTCGTATTTTAACCGTAATGTCACATTACAAATAAATAAAAACAGTTACTTAGAACTAATTCCTTTGAATGCGATTATGAATAAAATTCGTACGAATGAAAGCTGAATTATTTTAAACGACAAGCAAGCATGCTAACTGAATCTGCTGTTTATTTCTTACATGCAGACATAATATCACAGTAGTAGAAAACAGAGACTGCACCTCGCTATCATTCTGGCACACCACTATCGCTTCTTCGAGCTACTTAAAGCCATTAAATATAAAATTACTTTTAAACACGCTCATTGGTAAAATTATAGTTCTAAAGTTACCACAATCGCTGCGAGGGGAGTTCACAGCATGCTAATCGAATTGATTGTAATATCTAGCTTAGCGAGAAATAGTTTGAATTGCGAGAAACGTCTCCCGGGGTCTCCCCAAATTATTGGTTTGCCTTCTAGCTATTTGTCCCAATGTAACTATATTCGCTAATAAGCTGTGTCAACTATTGTAACAAGAGTAATTCTCACAGTTTGAGAAACGATTGGGCTATAGATTGGGCCATATGGTAAGGGTGGACTGCTGGTGCCCAGCGGGGTAATTTTGCGTATACTTTGATTCGATCAAATCACAGTTGCCGTTGTTAATTTCTGTTTTGACTGCTTTTAACGTTACATGTCCGATTTCAAATTTTGCCTGCATTTTTAGGTAACATTTTTATGTAGTCTCCGTCAAATGTTTAATCATTTGGTTTGTACTATTAAAAACTTAACTAAAAAGTCTTTACTTTTAGATGTGTTGAAAACATTTACAACTGATATTTTCTCCTTCCATCTAAATAATACTTGCGTACACTCTTACATCACGTGCAAAGCTACGGGAATAAACTAGTTTATCATAATCAACGTCACACTCATACACATCGTACTTTGAGTCTCCATATGACCTTTGGTTATAATACGTGTGTATAAATATGGGTGTTTGTGTGAATGTGTGGCTGTTTGTGTGTATGTGTGTGAACGTGCGTGTGTGTGAGCGTGCGTTGTCTAGGGCCCCACGCACGACACGGTCACCCCTCGCGTTTCATTAAATACGTTTCCGCATATCACACACTATGTCATTTCCTTTCTAGGCGTGGGCGGATGCGGTGTTATATCGATATCGAAGAAATGTACTGCGTTGTCTCCTTGCAAATGATGTCGTGTTGGCGTTTAATGTTATATTCTAATCGAAATGGAAATATCTCTTATAAAATCGATGTAGTAAAAGGAATTGCTCAGATTTTGAACCTTGCTTTTTACCATCAACATGCGACTTGGATTCATCAAAGTAACTAAAATATTTATCGGTATGTAATAATAAAAATCACATGAAAATCCGTTCGGTGAGACCACTTACTAGACTATATATATACTTAGACTATATATATATATATATATATAGTCTGGGATGACAACTGTCAAAAACATCGATAAACCAATTTTAATTAAAATTATCTACGTGGCTCATCACTATTTGATCAACCATGGGAAGCTATTTGCGGATTCAATCAAATCCACGCATTGGTAATAATATTGGCTAAAAAACGTTTGTTTGCATGCAACTCAATCTCATTTCATTTTCGTTGAAACTTGCAAATTGGTTAAAAGGTTTAATCAATTATTTCAGGTAATATGTGCTTAATTAATTATGGTCTCTGTACACATATCTCCTCGTTTTATGTGAGGTACTTACCGCAATTAGGTGATTAATGGCCTCGATTCCGACAGACACATCCTGTCATTTTCTTATCCGTCGAAAAAGAAAGGGACGGATGATCGACAAACCCGGGCGAATAAAGTAGGCATCTCGCTCGTATGTAACCCGTTTGACGTGTGCTGTCAACTTCATTCCGTCGGGTTATTGACCAATGTAAAATTTTTAGATGGTTGTTTTAGATTTGTGCCTAAAATTGACGTGTGTTCCTTAAATTTTACGCCTGTCGATTACCCGTCCCTTTCCTTTTCGGCGGATAAGAAAATGACAGATATAACTTAAAATAAAATTAGATGGTGTGTACAGGAATTAGCACCAATAACCCATTTTAAAGAACTTACGTCGAGTAATTTCCTTACGGGGCGGACCTCTAACTACATAGAACAGATAATGCCGATTTCATAAATCTGTAGGTTTGTTTTAAGTACTTAACTACGTACTTACACACCTTCCTAAAATAATTATTATCTTTTTTGAGTGGGTAATATTATTATATCTATTTCTAATTATATCCATAGTCCCTGCTTACCGCGGTGGGATATAAGCGTGAGGTTATGTAGAATATGTACGTATTTAAACTTGGAAGTGACTGTTGACAAAATCGTATACATATATACTACTTACTATAATATCTATGTAATCTACTTCTATTGACTTCCCATCAATCGCAATCCCAAATGGTATCCATAACCCAAACAATGCTACTATCACTATCATCCCCACATCACGTGACCATTCTTCCATTACAATTACAAGGGTAGATGGGAATTTTACAACACGTTTATCTATTTAAATTGGCCGCTATACGATTTCGGGAATTGTTTAAAACCGTGTTCCCAGGGTTGATTGTTGTGGGCTGGTCGGAAAGCCATTTCACTCCCTCTCGACAAACACCCTTTCGCCCACGCTGTATGGGCCACGCTATCGCACTCAGCGCGACAAATATCCGATCAATAGATGTATCTTCTGAATGCGAGGAAGAATTTATTTACACGATAAGGCGATAAAATACAAAGTATTTTTGTAAAGACGTTGCAAATTCCCTCTACGTACTTATGTAAAAATTCTACTTAACTCATTTTATTATTGTTAATAAAATATATAAAACATAAACTGCCTGTATACGTCCCACTGCTGGGCACAGGCCTCCCCTCAATCAACCGGAGTCAATTTGACTATGTTATAAAATATATAACATAGTCAAATTAAAAAACCTACACTAAAATACAAATAAGTAAAAAAAACAAAAAAACTACTAACTAAATAAGTGAAATACGTACTATATATAAAAGTTATACGTCTATGAGTCGAAGCCCGTGATATTTGTCTCATGTCCATCGCGTAACGTAATCCATGCCGCTTAGGATGGTTGCGTGAGGATTACCTATTCACCTCACTATTTGCATTTTTTCATTTCATATATGCTACGATTCTAAAATATGACTGCAATAAAAGCAACCTGTTCAAATACACCCTTTATAAATCGGTATTATGACAATGCTTATCCAACAATCGATTTATACCTAAATATGTAAATTGAGTACCTAATATTTATAAGATAACCGGGTATTTAAACAAACGTTAAAATTGCCACTCGAATGCTCTGACCGGCTTAAGCCGTTTATGGCTTATAAAAAAAAAACGTTGATATAATTAATAAACTTTATAATCTTCGGAACAATAATGTAGGATGTAGAAAGGTAGATTTCGATAAGTCGTAAAAGTCGCGGTTGGGCCCTTAGAAATACGTCTTTGTACCTAATTTATTAAAACAAAAATTATGTTAATAAATAAGGGGTTATCTAAATAGGCCTTAGGACGAACATCAGGAATGGTAGCGAGTTGTCTTAATAACAGCTTATGGCTTTGCTTACTCTGATAGGAATACAGATTGACTTTATTTATGTATGTGTGAAAGGCGAAAACATACTGAGAAATAAGAAGAAATAGGGAGATTGACAAAAAATAAATAAAGCAATTGCGTTTTTTTTTTTATTAGAGTTGATCTGACTACTCTACCCATCATCGTAAATATGTGTTACATTCCTGATGCATTCCTTCAAAGTTCCGCTTTTTTCTAAGCCCCACGCCAAGACCCGTTTTATTGGTTCTAACACATTTACCACATGATTCGAGAATGTATGACGAGTAGAATGCTAATTAGAGTGGTAGGACCACCAAAGTCGATTTGTCTTAATTTCCGATTTAACTCGTTACGTTTGTTTAAGAGATCAACCATAAACATTTTTATGAAGAAGTAATGAGGATTCTGTATATTATGACTTAAAATAGGTTTAGATTTTATTGATTACGAGATTGTTATAATTATAATGGTTAGACATGATTTGATAACGGACTTTTAAATAGACATTACTGCTTACTGAATGTTTTTTATCGCGTAGTAAATAAGGTTACTTAAACAAGACACGAAATAGAAGAAGTATTTATATCTTGTACTCCCGGAACAATTAGATCGATATTATATTCTTATGCCTTTTTAGATAGAACTCTTCCAAGGAAATTACATGGAAAATCACTCTAAATATTGTTGACTTAACAAATTGAAAGTCGAAAGGATTTACAAAAATAATGGAAAAGGAAGTTATTAATTAATCTTACCTTGTTATTCCTTCTTCAACCGCCATTAGAAATGAGCGGGTTCAACAAAATTAAACGCCAAATTAATTAAGATGTCTGTTAGGTAATTAGGGGAATTGTTACGATGGCTCCATTTATACTGGATATCATTTTCCCACAGTGTTGAATAGAGTGGTTTTTCATAGTTTCTTTTTCCGCACTTCAGAATGCTGGTCGTATTATTTGAGCAAAAAATTTGGCGCCTCGTTCATTGTATTCTTGCCACAAGCGACAATAACTTTATTTTTATGACCAAGACATTACAATTGTCTTTACTGAAACTTCTTAAATAAGACAGTCGGTAGTTTCTGTAATTTGAATATTTTTATAATTAAGTACGCATAGAAAATAGGTACATGACATAGCAGCATTAATAACAGTTTATTGTATGTCATGCAAAAAAGCAGAGAATATTTCTTGGCCACCAAAATACGAAAGTGGCAAGTCGATTGGGGAAGTGACTGAGCAACCCTGACAAAGTATCTAAATAGAAACTTTCATTCCGTCAGTTTAAGACTTCCATAAAATATCGTTCCTCATAAACGGTATCTATACTGCAACATAACCGAAAAATGTGGCCGAAAGAGAGTACCCAAAGATAGTCTGCCGTAAAGAGTAGGCAATTCAATCATGAGATAGCCGGGGCGCGGGCGTTGTAACTCGGCGCGACTCAATATTTACACGCACGGAACAAGTTCTCTACGTCAATATTGGGCTTGCCATACAAATGAATACATTCTGACACAATAGGGCTTCCATTTTGACCGCTGCGTCTATGTTTGCGCAGACAATTCTCGCCGCGCAGGAACGTATGCCACCGAAGTTACAGCATTGCATACTTCATTTTATGGCCGCGTAATACTTGTCTAGTAGTAATTACCTACAGAAGTGCGCAGTAAATTAGCATTATACTCGGGTATCTTGAATATGCATAGGGCTTTGTAAAGACAAACACGGGAAGGAGGCGGCAACATTTTATGATATTCATAGAAAGGACCTTTTTGCGTACTCACTCTCTACTGCTTAACTACCAGACGAAGAAATATTTCCGTCAACAAAACCTGAAATCAATATTTATTAATGAAATGGCGATTGACGAATTCCCACATATACATAAACTACACCACTGAAGTTATCAATATCAAGTTTTTTTTATGGAAATGAAAACAACAAAATATAATATTTTCTATGGAACGAACTTCCCAAAACGAATCCATCAGAAACAATCTTGTTAAATTCCATATTTAAAAAACAAATCTTTCCTAACTACGCAGTCTAATCCTACAACAACTCAATAATCCCAAGTCATAAATGTTCACACGAGCGTAAAGATGAAGTGTTAACTGGTCTAGTTTGAACTATAACTGGAGCAGGTGGAAGATATCTGCTAAGTTGTTGGTGCAACTCATCAAAATGCAGTCAAACTATATTTGACTGAGGTGCTAATTTACAGAGTATTTGTGGCTTTGAAAGATAACTCTTTTACGTACGTATGTAAATAGAGGAAGATTGAACAACCCTGGATGTTGCCACACAAGAAGCTGAAGCGATTCTACTAAGCGGAAAACGAAAGCAGTGAAATGCGAAATATTCTGAATAAACGTTATAGTTACCTCATTTTTCTGAATTCAGAATGGTATTTTTCTGCTACTACATTCGGCAGAAAGTACTAAGTCTGTACCATAAGTCTACAGTTAATCCCCGAAAAGCTTTCTGGCTACCAATGTTCACACTAAAGCCAATCCTTCCTCCGCAGATATCACTTACGCATTCGGATTAAAAAAGGTTTCCATCGTACGGGCATAATATTATTATTCCTCACTGTTCCTCAGAGCTCAGTGCGAGGCTATTACTCATCTTTTTCGCGCGTAGAGGGCCGTTTTTATTGCTAGACGTGAAAAATACCAGAAATTTCATCCGGTCCGCTCAAAGTGGCTGGATTAATTCAAAAGGCACTTATTTCAAATTGGATTTCGCTCGAGCCGTGGCGTCTGCGTTGCCTTTATTTCCTTTTAATAGTGTCCGACTTGGTCTCCATTGGTCCCGCCCTGACGTCAATTATGAACTGACCGATTGCCGCTAAGTTTTCTTTAGCAATAAATACAAGTTTCGGATTGGAAGCGGAGTTGAAATCGCAAAATAAGATCGAATCCAAGAAATCTCAAAGCAATCGACGTATAAAAATAAATGAACGCTGTTTCAAAGGATTAAGCTACAATTTTTCAGAGTAAAGAATCGAAAAACTTTATTTATTTATGTGATTGGAACTCTTTCGTTGAAGGACGTACTTAAATATACAAGAAAACTTTACTCGTTTTATTTTTGATGCCGATATGAATTCTGGCTCAATAGACAACGAGTTGATCTAACAGATAGGCCTTCATTTCGTAATGAAATCATTTCTCGGGTTGACATCTCTGTAATTGAACAAAGATAGTATCACTGTATCGTATATCAATCTGTCCACTCGAATATCGTTGGCTTGAGGGCCATTTTAGGGTCTTGTCTAAAAGTCACTGGACCGCAATAGCTGTCGCTTACTGCCAAAGGGCGAGAGCGGAGTAATCGCTTGAAAAATTTGGATGTTATCCAAGTCTAGCATCTAATAAGATTAAACCATCAGTAATCTTATAAAATAAAGTAGATTCTACAATCAACTAAGTAACGCACTGAAATGTAGTCGCTGAAAAAGTTATACATCAAAGAACTTGCTTTTAATCTGTTTTCCAAACTTTTACAAGTAAAAACCTTTTTTACGAGCTAAACATGAGTAAATTAGAGAAGAATATCGGGTTTTTTTTTATATCAATGATGAAAATCGACAAAGACGTCACGTTGAAAATAACTTAACCCCAAGTAAGTATTTATCTGAGACAAATCTACAGTAATACTTTTGAAAACTACAGTTTTCTTCACTTTCTATTGCTCGTGTAATAATTGCTTTGTTATTATTCATTACAACAAGCGCGAGTCTTAAACGGCCACTTAGCTACCTAAGGAGCAGATACACTATTGTTTACACAATACATGAAGCTCTTTCTACTAAATGTATGTCAAGAACAACGACCTGATCCGTAGGGGTTCTCTCTAAAACAACAAGCTATAAGGCAAAGACAAATACCCGTTTCTGTTTACCCAAGTGCCGTGGTAGGTGCCACTTGTAAGCGCAAATGCATCGCCTCGATTACAGTCATATTTTCCACTGTGTGCTCTTTGCATATATTCTAAGAAAGTTTCAAGTTTATAAAAGACTCTTTGACAAAATTCACTAAGCCTTAAGACTGGAAAAATATGCGAGTGGCTCTTTGTGGGTAAACGACTACATTAGGCATTTTTATATGCAAATATTATTATGTACAAATGCTTGTAAGTACTATCTTTTGGGGTTTCTTCCACGTTACAAAACGACTATCTATTTGAAGGAAACCCTTAGCTATTGTAAGTAAAATCTCGTGCTGAAATCTGTAATTCCCATTGGGGGTTGAGGAAATACAAGGAATCATAATATTTATTTTATATTTAATAATATTTAAAGTTGAAATATCAAGGAGCACTGATCAGGATGGAAGACAAAACGAAGTTCGCATTTAGTAAAGTTCTTGCAATAAATAGGACTCACATGACAAGACAAAATATAGACAGACATAAACACTTTTTTATAAAACCATAGCTAACAGAACCCTAAGACAGAAAAAAAATGGTGACGGGTTATCAGCTAATCAGACAAGGCTATTTATACTCCTCGATTCTAATTCCTCCATTGCCTAATATCAAAAGTATCACTGTGACATACCATTGGATAATATCAAACTTATTACTCGATTTCAATCAGCTTTTAGATTGCGTTACAGGTAATTCGACTTCGTGACCCATATAGTATTATTGTGTGCCTTTTATAACTAAAACATTTGTATTACATACACTGCCAGTTCTAGGCCTAGGCACGCCTTTGTTTTGTCCATGTTTCAATTGTTAATGCTTGTCCCAATGTAAATGTTCTCGATTACCAATACGGGGTCTGTTACCACAACGATGTCGAAAGTCGTGCTTCGAACGTTGTACTAAACGTTAATTGGACGTGAAACAAGAGTGAACTCAAATGCTGGCTCATTACATTGTCATAAGAGTTTCGTTCAGATATTTTCTAAAGTTTAGAAGGAAGTGACACTGGTCCCGATTCCTGCAGACACCTCCTAATTTTACTTTAAATTATACCTGTCATTTGCTTATCCGCCGAAAAGGAAAGGGACGGATGATTGACAGCTCTTAATTTTAGGAATAATGAGTACATTAATGAATAACCCAGGCGAATCAAAAAGATATCTCACTGGTATGCAAACCGTTTGACGTGTGCTGTCAACATAATTCTGGCGGGTTATTGACAAATGTAAAATTTTTAGTCGGTTGTTTTTGATTTGTGCTTAAAATTGACGTGTGTTCCATAAATTTTATGCTTGTCGATTACCCGTCCCTTTCCTTTTCGGTGGATAAAAAAATTACAGATACTTATAACTTAAAATAAAATTAGATGGTGTTTGCAGGAATTAGCACCATAGCCTTTATAAATAATTCGAACTTTTAACAGCAAAAGGTCTTGCCAGATAAAAGTCAAAAATTAGATTAAGTACGACATTTTCGTTATGTTCATTACAAAGCAATTACAAGTATTCCATTAATTTATGAGACTGAATTTAATCTTTTCTTTTTTTAGTTCATTCAAAAACAGTCATAATTTTAGTATAAATATATTTAGTGGACATTTCCACGAATTTAAATATTCCTTTTCCCTAGTTCCATATTCTCTTTAGAGCAGAAAATAAAACGGTCTAAAATAACTATGCCAACTATCACATTTGTATTTTCCAAGTGAAACTGCTAAATTATTCCGTAAAACATGGAATCTGCTTTAGTTTCGAAAATAGAATGACCTATTCATTTTACTTTGACAGAATGAAATTAGAACAATTTCCAACATTTAGATACCTACTTACTCTGTGAATTAGTGAGCTTTGAATAATCTGACGGTTTCCATTGCCTCGTTTGTACGCCTCTTTTTTAATTTTATTAATATTAATGGAAGAGCTCTCAGTTGATTCAAAATGATGTCGATTGCAATTAACTTAATGTTCTTTATTATATATTTTTTTACAGTGATAACTTTTAATTAATGATATTCTAAAAAAAGTGCAATATCCTTTTTTTTTCTCAGAAAAAAACCTTATTTCAAAACAAAATATATCAGAATTATTGTTGTTGACATGCCTTGCACACGAAAAATTCGTTTTGATGGCTAAAAGGCGCCAGTAAATAGAAATCGTTGCTTAGGGGTCGATTTCTCAGTAATTAGATAACGGCCATTCGAAGAATAAAGTCTTCCATTTTCCTTAAACTAAACCTTGCTATTCCATTGATAAATAATTTATGCTTATATTTACTGAAAAATCAACCCTAAATCCACGAATACCGTAAACCCACATGAATACATAAGCTACCTTTTTCTCCGTACTCCAACAAAAACGGCGACAAAATTTATTATTATATAATAACAAGTTTTATTTTTTCTATTTCAGTGCATCCTCGGAGCGCACTGCGTACACCTGGCTGCCTGACACCAGAATCGAGTTCTGCTCGCCATACAGCCGGCGCAGGAGTTCCAACTCTACCGTCTACGAGAGCGACTGATGGTGCGACACCTTCGACCAACTCGAAGAAGCCCTACTTTGATCACGCACCAAAGTACCAAGGACACTCAAAGTGCATTGTGTTATATAATTCGGTGTTATCTAGTGTAAAATTCCATTGACCATATTCCATGGACGTTTTGTGATCATGTATCAAATTGTTCAATGTTATTGGTAAGCCAAGCAATTGTAGTCGTAAGTACATTTAATGTGTAAAATGTATGCCAGTAATTATTGTGTACCTACTGTATGTTTGTTTTACAAGAAAGTATGAACATATTTTTAAAATATGTTTTTATGCAAATCTTAATTTTACACATCATCATCATCATCATCAGCCCATTAACGTCCCCACTGCTGGGGCACGGGCCTTCCCTATGGATGGATAGGGAGATCGGGCCTTAAACCACCACGCGGGCCCAGTGCGGATTGGTGGTTATTAACGACTGCTAATGCAGCCGGGACCAACGGCTTAACGTGCCTTCCGAAGCACGGAGGAGCTCGAGCTGAAAACTTTTTTTTTGTGGTCACCCATCCTATGACCGGCCTCTGCGAAAGTTGCTTTACTTCAACAATCACAGACCGAGCGCGTTAACCGCTGCGCCACCGAGCTCCTCAAATCACCGAATCCTCGAATTTTACACAATAGTTGGTAATTATTTTCAATTGCTGCTTTCTACCCATAGTGTTCAATCTCTATAATAAACCGGACCTGTAAAATCTTCGGGTTAGGAAAGCCGACCCCGTGAAAAACGGGATGATGATGATGAATCTCTAACCAACTACTAACCATCTCTTTGTAGTCTTGTGATTTTATGCAAAGCCCATACACCACTACTTATCAACTTCATGATGTCACATCCTATCATTATTTGGTCGTCGATAAATCATTTAGTGGGCACCACACCGCTACAGCCTCACTACATTTTCATCCCTCTTTAACTTTACTAGTTTTCATACTTACAAGAAATGTTAATTAACAAACTTCGAAGCCGAGAATGTTTATTCGATAAAATCAATATAATTTCAACTGAGCTTGTAGATAAAAACCGCCAAAGTTCCTCTAGCCGGGAAATCTTACGAAGTACTCAGCATTTTTGCTCATAAATTCGCTAATATTCTCGCGTTTACTTCGGAGAAGAACCGTGGAAGTTCCTCTTCGTTGCCGAAAATGAATATTTATGACGGGCAGCGGGTAATGCGCCATTTATGGACAAAGTTAGAATGTGTTCTGACGACTTATCGTATCGGAGAAATCGTGGAAGATACACGGGAATTCACCTTTCTATCGACTATTGTCTTACATTTGATATGAGATTGTTGAACTTTTAAAATACCAACCTATATCTATCCTTAGTTGCGTTTAGTAAATAACAGGTATAGATACACGTCTTAATTATCCGTTTTGAACAATCTGACCAAAACTCAGAATTCATAGTGAAGTCACTATGTAATTTAAACTTTTTTTGGCCTTAATAGGTAACTACTCATAATCAACACACTATTTATTAAACATTATTCCTATACCCATTTATATCCTAATCATAATTTATTTTAAATCGTATAACATTTTATAAACACAGTTATCATAATAGTATTATATACCTGTACCCAAAGGTTGCCTGGAAGAAATTGCTGCATGAGCAATAAGGCCGCCTGTTGTGCTTTTCTGTATATGTTGTCCTTATCTCTGTATTTTGTGTCCATTGTGCTCAATAAAGTATTTTATCTATCTATCTATTATATATTTCTTTATAAACATACCATATTTTTACAAATATTTCTTAAAGTACCTATTTAAACAATTTGTAACTACCTACTAATATTGCTATTAGGTGTAAACAAATTGAAAATATAAATATTTTCGTCTTAATTATTAGTATAATATCGTTAATTCTTAGTAACAATCAATCGAAAAGTTTGTCCATATATTTTTATTAAATAATAAAAAAGTTTGTTATCTTAATCAATTTAAGATTGAATAAAATCGGGTAAATTGAACATTATAATAATGTAAAAAAGTAACTTGTAAAATTCTACGTTAAAATTACACAATCGATACCTAGTCATAATTGTATAGTTAGGTAGATATATGTGTAGGTAGGTAGATAATTGAGATTCGCTGTGATTTTTAGTTTTAGCAGCATGCGCTTCACGTATTGTTTAAATATTTCTCTGTGTTATTATAAATATAACCTTACGTAGTTAGCATAGCATGTAAATTGTTGTAAGATTTATTTTTATAACACCCCAGGTTTCAAGACATACGACCCGAAAAGTATTGTAACCAGTACATTGTACAAAGATAAGTAATAAAATATATTTATAGTTGTAAATATCCTGAAGTATAAGAAAATATATAATATATTATTGCTTTGGGAAGTTTGGCCTTTGTGTAAGTCTACCACAGACTGGGAATGAGAAGAGATTGTAGATTTTTACACGGAATATACGTATAACGGAAAGGCGGGTAAAGATGTATACTATATATATTACAGCATTTATCATCGTCACTTTTCTTCCTTTATTTTGCGATAACCATTTTATCTACTCCTAGCGTACTAGTCCTTACTACTTGTCTTTATAATAGTGTATTTAATTGTATACTGTTGTATTTAAGTCACACTTAAAAAAGTAATGTCCATCATTTAAATAATTTCCTAAGAATTTGTAACCATTTTCACAATTCAAATGTTATTTTGTAATAAAGAAATTATCATAAGAAATAACAAGAACATTGACTGGTAAAAATATTTAGTAATCGATTTTTATAACACTCTACTTTTGTCCACTAATCTTTTATAGAAATACGTATTCATAGGTACGAGTACTTACTAATATTTTGATTTTGTATATACCCATTTCAATATAATAATGTATTCCTTCTACTCCTACTACATCATGTTTGTTAATTTATATCAAATAATTTCGTAATGAAATGCTGTATTCATTAAAAAGTTTTGTATTATTTTCCCTTATAACCAAACATTCGCAAAGAAACATGGATGAAACAACGGTAAGAGGAGTAAGGAGAAATTATTCTAGTAAAAGTTGAATCATACCGCAATACTTCGGAACTAAACTAATCGCATACGTCAAGACCATGAGCACGGTATTAACAAAAAATATCGTGACTTACTTCGCTACTTTATTTCATTTGGATTGACAAACTGGGCACAAACTAGGGCCGAAAGAGGGAGTTCTTTAAAAACAACAGAAAACATACGAAGTTTATTGCATTTTTTACTTGCAAATGTTACGAATCATCTGCAATTTGTGCCTACTACCTAACACATTTCCCGGAACTCACCCTTCTCGTGTAATTATTTTTACATTTTATTCATAACATTGTCGTGTAGTTAGACTACATGTGTCATATTTCTGCGATGGGACAAATTTAGATTCAAATATGCTCAGTCTTAATTTTTCCAAATAAAAGCAACATTATTTCCTCCAAGACCGAAATATCGTTAATCAAGGTTTGTGAAGATATTCCAATGTTTCCAACCACACTCGGTGTTCTATATTATCTTTGGAGTAGACGACACTGTGTCTCCTGTGTTGGCATCGCGTTTAATTTGGGGAGACAAGTTTTTGTGACGCAATCCCATACAAGGCGCAAGCTCGGAACGAATCACCCTACGTGTTTCGTATTACAGAAGCTTTGATTCGGTGAAACCATCAAGTTTATGCAGTAGTGCTTCTGTCCCTTGTACAGTTGGTTAAAAAATCCAAATATTAGAGATACACGAGTAAGTATTTCAAGTATAAAGTTCATTTACTTAGTTAAATTCATTTAAAAGTGGACGATTCATAATGATAAGTTTTATTCACCTAATAAGTATATTATTGTTATATATAAAATATATATATTATAATATTAGACTTTGTATTACAAGATGAAAACTAAAATTTATTGTTATAATTGATGATACACTATTTGCTATATTTAATGTTAGCAGCGTCTGATATTCGAAATACATCACGAACATGCAGACATTACAAATTAGCATGCTTATTTTTTATAATATTATCTCAAAATAATAGAAGTACAATTGACTCGACTATTATAGACGGCGATAGGGCTCACCACCTATCACATTGATCTAACAGAAAACTCAGTGAGGTGTGGTTACTTAGTTCACTATGCGATGGATGTACCTTTAACTACCACAATTTGATTATAGTCTTAAGCTTATGATATAATTGATATAATGTTTAAAATAATTTAAAGTCCAAACAAAACGACACTGCCTTGTTCTCGTATGAAGCGTTTCATTCGTAAGCGTCATGGTCACGAACCGTATTGAAAAGTTTCACCTCAGTATATTTGAGTTATTTTATGGCAGTCGGAAGTTTTAAGGACATTCATGTAAGGGTTCTGTTTGGGCACCGGTGAATCGAATGTTCTTGAAGGTTCTAAGTGCTTGAGATGTTGGGGTATATCGTAAAAGGTCCCATCGGGTGTTACAATACGGTTGAGATAATACGTTATGGAGTAATGAAAGGTGATGATCACTTCCCACGGATTAAAAAAATCTTCTGACTATACGAAATGTTTCTGCAGTATGCTTTTCTTCTTCTATCGTGTGGGTAGTCAGATGGATGACAACGTGATGGGTGGTGGATGAGCTTGTCTTTTAAAGTAGGTAAGTATAATGATCAAAATAGTACTTAAGTATAGTACCTAATCTTATTATAAGTAGAATAATATTATTGATAACAATCGTTTGTTCCGTAAGTAATTGATAGCACAAATAAATTGAAATAAATTAAAAGGCTAATTTCACGAATATGTATATAAATTCTCCACGATATCTACAAGCCCACAACAAACAAAAATGAGTAATGTTTCACGTCTAGAACTACATAGAAACATAGAAACAGCGCCTATGAATATTCGACAAGTACATAATTAACTATTCCCTGAGACTAATTAAGTCTTCATGAGAAGCTTATTAGTGCTACTTCCGTTGGTAGAATGTTAACAGAACATTCAGGAGCTGAACATACAAGTTTGTATTAATAAGATGGGTATAGTTGGTTATCATTACCATAACTTTGATGAGATGTACAAGCGATGGAGAGGCGACGGAGCCGATACGATGCATGTAATAGGAACTTAAAGAACATAGGATATTAATAGAACATAAGACAATAATTGGTAAGTTTGAAGGATTTTATTTTAAAGACCGAATGAACCGAATGAATAATAAGATTATATTCCTTTCTTTCTGCCGCGACTACGATGTCAGTTGCATGCCTATTTTCGCTACTCTAGTTACTTTAAATTAAATCAATACATCATACCTAAAAAAGTTTACGCATCGCATGCTAAAAGCAACCTTTTCTAATTTACATATTAACGCGAGCCGAAAAGCGCTTAGCAGTTGAACGTTACCTAAGATATTTGATCGATTGAGCCTACCAGAGTTACGAGCTTTAAGTTGCGAACACACCGGGCCCACTACCATACTTAAATGTAATGGCGGTACATTTCGACCGAATAGCGTTTGAGAGCATGTAGTAGCGTTTCGTCTATTCGCATTTCGTGACATTTCAAGTATTTATTCTGTCAGGCAATATTTACACGAACAGCATTGCATCTACAGCTGATTAGGTACAGATGTTAGGGCATGCGAGGTTAAATTACAAGATGGTCATAGCTTGTGGGTATTGCAATACCGGAGCCACACCCTAAGACCAAAACAGACCAAAAGCCCGAAGTCAAACCAAAAGCCTCCAACATGATCCACAATCCGGAATCGAAAGCTTGATTTGACACACACATGAAAGCTACTAAATAATCATTCATTCAAGAAAGTTGCTCTACTTTAATCGATCTTTTTTAGTTAACAAGCACATTGTGCTTAGCATGTGCTTAACTTAGCGTTAGCAGCAAGGTCCTCATAAAAATATAAGATTAAGAATACAATAAAAACTTTTCAGTAAAAACCTAAGTCTGATTACACATAGATACAAAATATATTAAAATGCTCGGTGTGTCCAAGACGTTGAAACCAATTCTCACGGCAAAGTCAATAGCACGAACATTTTGTAAACAAATACCTACAATAGAACTAGCCAGTAGATATTCGTTTCATAATCGACACCGCAAACGATTCAGAGCCTTCCGAGAAGGAGTTTGGATATAATTTTAAAACGGACGAGAAAATGTTAAAACTAGCTACCGTCCGTCATATTGACTTTGCCTTAGTAAACACTGATGAAATTCTAAGTTAAGATGAAACAGTGAATATGTTAATTTTCGTAGTGGAGGTTGACTAACATGACTAAGGGAGGATGTTATGGTTACGACTTTTTTAAAACATTTGAATAAACATTATATTCTAGAACAACGTTCAACGTTCCGTTTATTATGTGAAAGTTATAGGTAGAAAGTATCACATCGTGTGCATAAGACGAACAAGGTTTTCAATCAATCAATAATACTTTATTGCACAACAACAAAACAAAGGACATAAACATACGAATAAAACATAAGCACAAGCAAGCATAGTGTTTTCCTTGTTTCAAATTAATCACTATTCATGATCATCAGAAATTTACTTATTACCTATAAAGTTAGCAATAGGAAGAATAACGAAAAACAAAATTGCCATATTATTTAAAAAAATCTATATGAAACGCCTATAGTGCTTTTTGAGCGTGGTTAAAAACAGTCTTATAAAAAAGAGAGATTTTAAATTCCAATTCTTGCTTTGGATGTTTGAATACCCGCTTTCCCTTTCTCGATATACAACTATGAGCCATCTAGCCCCGAAATTTAATAAACATAAAACAAAACATCCTGATAAAGAACCTAATCAAAGAATATCCCAAAATATTTTAATGTTCCAAAATTATAACATTGAGTGATCAACGCCTTAAAAACGTCGTATTTATGAACGATTATCAAAAGTTACTTCCCATTCGAATGAATATAAAATATATATCAACACAAAATTAAGGCCATTATAACTGACTCAGAATCCGCAAATCCTCAATATACATTAGGATTATATCTTGAATAGACGTTAATCCACTTTTTTATACTTTAGATTTACTCTTACGCCCACTTGTTGGATATTTTATGAGATTTTAAGTAAGTACTTTGTAGGAGGATTGTAAAATACTTCATGTGAAATGAAACCACAAAGGATTTACTTGTAATAGACTAACTTATGAATTCATAAACTCCAATTCTGAAAATATTGTAATATGATAACGTAAGAATTTTATGTATGTACACTTTGGTACCATGTCACATTAACTTTTTTGACAAATTGAACTGTAAGTCTCACTAAATGTCAAATATGTTAGTGCGACAGAGTCCTAAAGGGGGTACATTATATTGCTCATGACTGTACGTATGAGAAATATTCATTTCAAACCATATAGATAATAGAACCAGATATATACAAATTAAACCTTATTAAAATACAGTAAATACCTTAACAACGACACAACACTTCTTCACAAACTGTACCAATAAGAAATTATGTCTTAGTTAGTATTCCTCTAGTTACAATTTGCATAATGCCTTGCGACTAAGCCTCTAACAGTTCCTCCTACGCTTCCAAGTTCACGGCTATCAATAGAATATAAGTCTATGTTTTATACAAAAAACAACCGTACAACCGTTTCGAATTTAAATAACATGTGTAATTTTGCCAATCATCTCGTATTTGGTACTAAATTGCCCGATCGCTTCCCACGTGAACGCAAAATAGCCTACCGACCGAATATCCGAACAAAGTAAGAATATTTGTTTAAGGAAATTCGCGTTTTTATTTAGTAAAGATTTGGTCAAGGTATTCAAATAAAAGTAAAACGCATTTAAATACAGGATTATACGCATTTCATCAATGGGAATTCAATATTAACGCCTACACGAAATGTAGCGACTACGTGTAATCAAAGATATGTTTTCATTGCTTTTAGCGATCGTTTACTACGATTATTATGCAACAGTGATTTATAAGCGCAATAAAACGCAAGAACTGTAAAATAAATAACATACAAATTTAAAACACAGACATATATCTTATTTTATATATAGATAATAAAATGCGGCTCAACTATAATAGATAAGTTGAAAATTGTTAAACAGTTACTGTTTTATCAACAGAAAATTTTGTTTTATATTATTTTAATTTACTACCTATTCCTATATACCAGAAACAAACTACTAATCAGGCATACATACCTACAAGGCAAAGTTGATTATTGTCTGACTACTTGCAACTATGCACACTCAAGCTGCAACTAGCAAGCAGCAAGCAGTCCAAATTAATAGAGAATAACCAACAAATTGCCTTCACATTCAATAACAACCAGCAGCTAGATTTAAAGTAACGAACGCACTTGATCCTTACCTTTAAAAGGAACAGTTAAAGAAGGTCCACTTAGTACAACAAGTAATGCTAACAACCCAGGTATACACGTCACAACATTGCCTATTGCCACCTCAAAGGTGATAGTCGTTAAATGCATGTCATTACCAGCGCCTGAGCACCGAACAGGCTAAATAATCAAAAGATAAATCACCTTGTACATGATCCTGTATACATACGTATATTGAATGGAAGTTTTAGTAAGTTTGTATGATAAAAAATTAAAATCTATGTACCTACTAAGTAAGTATGTGAAACCTGAAAATAAAAAATTGTCGTCATGTCATCACATTGATTAATTTCATAATCAAGAGCTTTTAACATTCACTATACGAATGTTTCATCAAAAATATCTATGATAATATATTTTCATGTTTACTGAAGTAGGTACTTACTTAATGACTAAGTATAAACTGTTGAAAGAGATTTGCATATGAATGAAAGGTACTTTTGATGTTATATAAAAATACTAATAGAAATGGCTGACCCCAATAGTAAATTGGAACACTAGACACACTTCAAAATCGAAATAATAATTTATGAAGCACAAGAAAACCTGGGAACAATTCCTAGTTCTAAACCCAAGTACACAGACGCCCACTAAGCATTGTATGTAAAACCGTGTACAGAAGAGAGGCGATGTAACCCGATCGCTCCTACATGGCCTGGGACGCACCGCTTTTGGTAGCCAACTGTCGTATTACGAACAATAATAGCCACAATACTGTACTTTATTAGCAATTGTGGACATAAGTGTACATGTTACTTAAATGGATTTAGATGGGTGCTATGCAAGCACCAAGGTTCGAATGGATATTAACTCAGTGTTGTAGAAAACAAATGGCAGGTGAGGATCTTCTAAACTGTAATTTCTCTCTCCGTTGGTTTATTCCCACATGATCACAACAATATCATCATCAGATATCATCTTGTAAACTATAATTTAACCTAAATAAAGGCATTAACCTGGTTACAATTTCAACTAGCTCAGTCGAACCTAATTTTATATACCTATGATTCTTCTTATCTCGTGTGAGTTGTGAGGTCATTAACTATCGTCGTCAACCCTGGTGTTAGGGTAAATTAATGATTGTAAAAACATTCATTATTATAATGATAACGTCACATTATAAAATAAAATACTCGTAAGGACATCAAAAACATTTATCCAACTCTTCAACCAATTGAACAATCTCCATCCACTTGCCATCGTAACACGCAATCTAAACTTTGGATTCTATAACGTTCGCAATATCAAAGTTTAGAAATATCGGAACAGTTTCCCGTAAAGGAAAAGTATGAAATAGTGGTCTTCTTCAATAGCTAAAGTGGAAACTGTCCTAGGATAAACGCATCGTCTGGTGCATTGTTGCTTTCCATACAAAATAGCGGAAGTTTATAACAACGTGCATTAACTTACACATTGTTATATAAATGCTAAAAGATTGTTAATGTTACACATTTCCTAACATCATGTGAGAACATTTTGTGGTTGTGAATTCTTTGTCAGTTCATTAATACGTCTTACTGTAATTTGCATGTGCTCAATATGAAAACGAACGGTTAAACAGTTATATTCTGTGAGTATAGAACAGTACATTTGTTAGATAAGTCTATCAATTTGCTTAATCCTCCGTGAAATTAGTAATTACCCAATACATTTGCGTCAGACCATTGTGTGATTGCTAATTGCAAAGTCGAATGAGAGCCTGTTTTACCGCCATCACCAAGTAGAGATAGTTATTACTTATTCACTATTCCTATTAACACACTCAATGACTGACCACGTCTTAACTTCGATGACCGTTACAAGCGACAAGCCACTTGACCACTTGACAAGCGTTGCTGAATACTTCCTTTCTACACTTGGTTAAGTACGTTATGCGATTAATGTTACTCTGATGCCAGGGTTGATAAGCAGACAATTGGTCTCACAACCCATACTAGAGAAGAATGTATCTGAAGAGGAATTTGCCCACCGGTGAACAGATGTGGTGACAATCATTTTGACGATGATTTCCGTTAATTTTCTTCTTCTTATCGTGTGGGTTGTGAGGTGGAATACCAACCTGATCAACCCTGGTGTCAGGGTTATTACTGAACCGCCAAAGGCCCCTGACATTACTCACTTACATCAGTAAGTAGTAACCGACTTTCAGACAATCAGGTGATCGGCCTGTAATATACTAACCAAACTAGGGATCACAAAGTGATTTTTGTAATATGTCCCCAATTGTGGGATTCGAACCCGGGGCCTTCAGATCGTGAGCCCAACGCTCAACCACTGAACCACGGAGGCCGTTATTTCCGTTAATGGGATACTGAAATAAGCCTTACGCCATAACCCTCACGACAGAAAAAGAATCAAATGACTAAAGTACCTCTTAGATACTGTATAAATCATATATGGAAAAGATGTATGTTAAAGGGCATGGATGTTTTGAAGACAATCTGCTTACAGTAAGCAAATGAGTCTACAAAAAATAATCAAAGCAATTCGATTCCATAATGATGCAATGCTACAAAAACTGCGACATTACAAAGGCAGTTCAGAATCAAAACGGAGTCATAGGTCAGGATCGTGTGGGAGGTAAACTATTAGAAATATCAGGTTAACTGTCTTTGCCATACTGTCTATCACAATATCACTGTGGTACCACGAAATATACATTAAAAATATATTATATGCGACGAGGTCCAGAACCAAGCTGACATTGTGCTGTTCGCGGATGACACTTCTCTTATATATAAAATCGACAGAAAATTAGAGGAATTTGACGAAGCAAACGGCGCTGTGTCGCAGGTTCTAAGTTGGTTTACAGTAAATAACCTAGTTCTAAATGCTAAGAAAACGAAGTGTATTAAATTTGTTCTACCAAACGTAAAGAAAGTAAATAATAACATTAAAATTAACGACGAGAAACTAGATTTTGTTGAACACACAGTTTTCTTAGGAATTACTGTAGATTCAAAACTTCAATGGGGCCCACATATTGTATCACTAGCGGGCAAGCTAAGTTCAGCAGCATATGCCGTCAGAAGGATCCGACAACTCACAGATGTACCCACTGCTAGACTTGTCTACTTCAGCTACTTCCACAGCATAATGTCTTACGGTATTTTGCTGTGGGGTCGAGCCGCTGATGTAGAAACTATTTTCATCATTCAAAAAAGAGCAGTTCGCGCTATTTATAAGCTGCGTTGTCGGGACTCTTTGAGGGAGCTGTTTAAAGAAATAAATATACTGACGGTCGCAAGTCAATATATATATGAAAACATTATGTATGTACGTAAAAACTTATCTCTCCTTCCGAGAAACTGTGAAAGGCATACTTACAATACAAGAAATAAACATAAAATTGCTATTCAAAATTCTAGATTAAGTAAATTAAATTCATCTTTTTTGGGGTTATGTATACGTTTTTACAATAAAATACCAGATAATATTTTAAATTTGTCAGAAAATAAATTTAAAGCTCACGTGAAGCTTACTTTATGTAAAAAAGTTTATTATAAGATTAATGACTACCTAAATGATAAAAATGTCTGGTATTGAATGTGTTCCTCTAGTTATTAAATAACTTGTAATGTATATCCTCATTGGTTTTTAAAAGATGTGTTGCTGTTGCAGTTTCTTGTCATTTCTTCTCCTCAGCCATAACACCTTGCGAAATGACGTAAATTCAAAATGTTACATTGACCTTCAACAAGTTTATCCATGATAATTACGTTGAATAAATGATTCTGATTCTGATTCTGATTCTGGTCAATATAAGATCTAGATAAGTGATATTATTATTTTAGTCCTTTTGCGATATAGTATTTAATGTAGTTAGTCATATTGCTATCCAGACAATCCAATATCAACTCAATGAAGGACTTTCCAGGTTCCCAAACGATGTACAGGTACAGATATACATGGCGCTGTACAGATTTAACGTATTAACTACCTATTTGGGTACATCATTATACAAAAATATATAAAAATGATTGTTGCTTGATATTTGGATCAGATATGTACAGAATTATGTTGCTACCTATAATTATTGTCTTTATTTTGGTCAGAATAATGGGTGTATGTGTTATGTCTAGGTGTCACAACGGGTGATCATTTAGGTATACCCAAAAACAAAGGTAAAAGATGCATATGTCTGTTATAATAATAATAATAATAATAATAATATAATTTCTGAGCTGCTCACAACCATGTTGCTGCCTTGCCGTCCAGTCGCGTCGGCTAGATAGGTGGCCCATCCAGTGAGTGGCGAGTCGCCGCCTGCTCATTTATCCATGTTTACCAACATTGGTCGAGCAGGCGCCATAGTCCCCCATAGCTCCAGTATCCCGGTCCACTAACCCCCAACCCAATAGCCCAGTTCCCTTTGTTCCCATAATCTGCAATAGTCCTACACGAACCGGGGATTGTCTTTGGGTGCACTCCCATAGTGCATACAGGGATAATCGCCGGTTGGTGTCACACCACATTTAGATTAAACTGTCTTAAGGGGCCTCTACGTGTTGGCTTCGGCCCCACGCACGCCTTCCAAAAGTCCGGGCCTCCATAGGCCCGAGATATGAAAAAGACATACAATAATAATAATATACTTTATTGAGCACAATGGACACAAAATACAGAGATAAGGACAGCATACAACTGTTATCCATGAAATTAGAAGGTTAAACGACGGCAAATTTGTACATCGCTATCTATATTTTGTTTGGGGAACGTAGCCTCGAAAGTCCTTCATTATCCATACCTACGTAGTGAAGAACACTATAGGTAGGTATATCTACTATTAATCAATTATCGTTTTTCGTGAAAATCTATTTATGTAGGCAAAGTCATATTAAATAAATCTGATGGGTTCGTAACTTTTTAAACAAATAATAAACGGCCTCTGTGATCCAGTGGCTGAGCGTTGGTCCCACGATTCGGAGGCCCCGGGTTCGAATCCCGGTGGGGACATAATGTTACGAAAACCACTTTGTGATCCCTAGTTAGGTTAGGCCATAACAGGCTGATCACCTGATTGTCCGACAGTAAGATGATCCGTGCTTCGGAAGTCACGTTAAGCTGTTGGTCCCGCTTACTACTTACTGATGTAAGTAGTCGTTACATGAGCCATGTCAGGGGCCTTTGGCGGCTCAATAATAACCCTGACCCTAGGATTGATGAGGTTGGTAATCCACCTTAAAACCCACACGATAAGAATTAAATAATATATAAACAATAAAAATCACTGTCAATGATTTTCGTTTAGTCAATGGCTAATGTTTTGTGACGGATTGACAATGTCACATCACATAAACAATTTCAGTAACCAGAGAGTTCTCGAACGTCATCGTAAAATCGTCGTGCGTAGAGAATAAATTCGTTTTCCCTTGGACTTAGTGAGTTTCCTTCTAATCCAACCCACTTGCGCAACAGTATCTATGTTCAATAACGACGCCACTAGTTCAGAGTGTGTTTTATTATTTGTCCATCTTTTGTTCAACTATCTTTACAAAGTCATATAAAATCGAGATTGTCATGAGATTAGTACTCGAGGTACCACCAACATATGCATACAAGTGCACGTGTGACAGAATCCGGTCGTGTCATACTCACGTTGACATTGTACAAGCATTGTGTTTGTGTTTCGATACCGATTCCTTGGCCATACTATAGAATAGTGAATAATATTACATATAGAACGGTTATTTTCCGCTCCCCACCAGTGGCTGAGCTAGGTTTAGCTCACCCCTCCGAACATAGTTTAGTATTTTCATAGTTTAGACTATAATTGTATGGCGTCAGACGTCACACACATAGATGCGCGTGTACGATAATGTCAATGTATAGTGTCTGTGTAAAACGAGGTTTTTTGTATGAAGTCTCCGAGGTGTGGCTAGATAGCTAGATTTACTTTTCGTTCCTCTTCGGGATACAGGCGTGATGCTGTTTTGCCTATATGTTATGTTTTTTTTTTCATACAGACGAGTATTTGACATTCTTTATATTTAATTACATTGAAATAAGAACCTTCATCAATTTTCAATTGAGCAGTTTCGCTCGTAGACGTCAAAGAGATAATATTCTGTTCGATATTATTTTAGGTAACTTGGATTTATATACTTGTTTAAATATAATAGTTTACTCCAATAAGTTCATTTTAAGCATACAAAAATGTATATTTTGGAACTACTTATACTCGTATTTTGTGTTCGCTTTTGAGCAACGTACATACATAAAACACAAACCCCCTATATACGAGTACGTTCCACTGCAGAGCAGAGGTCTTCCCTCAATCAACGGGGTACGTGGCATATTCCACCACGCTGCTTCACTCCGGTTTGATGTAGGTGTTTTTTACGGCTAATAGCCGCGCCCAACTACTTCGCGTGCCCTTCGAAGTACGACATAATCTTACTTTTTCGGACAATTAGGACACAGAATTTTCAAGTAAATATTCAATAAAGTAAGTCAGAAATTCATAAGGTCAATGGGTTCCAACAATATGAAGTGAGGCTGCAAGTTATTCTTGACAACGTGCGGCTCTGCCCACCGCAATGGGATCACAGGCGTGAGTAATGTGACGTTACTTGATCTCTGTCTAAGTATATTTTCGTTTGTCACGCGGCTAATGGTAAGCGATGACGTCATTAGGGCAGAGAAGGTCTAAGGTTGTCTAGAAACTGCCTATTCACGGTCCTTGAAGACACCTACTTTTTAACAATCACTTTTTATTACACAATTTTGATATAAATAGTCTAATTATTGTTGACATAATAATTATTATTGTGTTTATAAGCAATAATAAGTACATAAGTCAATTTTACCAATGAAAAGCAAATTGTTGTACTTACGATAAATTTTGGGTTTGTTAAATTATACAAATCTTTAAGTACTTTGTCATAAGATTACCTACACTAATATAACGGCATTGGTGCAAATTTCTGTAAACACCATCTAATAATTTTATTTTAAGTTATATCTGTAATTTTTCTTATCCGCCGAAAAGGAAAGGGACGGGTGATCGACAAGCATAAAATTTATGAAACATACGTCACTTTTAAGCACAGATCTAAAACAACCCTATAAAACTTTTGCATCGGCTAATAATCCGTCAGAATTAAGTTGACAGCACACGTCAAACGGTTTGCATACCTCTTTGATTCGCCCGGGTTATTTATTAATATACACATTCTTCCTAAATTTAAGAACTGTCAATAATCCGTCCCTTTCCTTTTCGGCGGATAAGAAAATGACAGGTATAACTTAAAGTAAAATTAGGATGTGTCTGCAGGAATCGGGGCCATTGCCATGTCATAACTTATTAAATTAATACAATCGTATCAATCGGATGATCGGCCATTGTGGCGAGACTTGGTAGGAGCCGTGGCGAGGCTATGTCCAGCAGTGGACGATATCCGGCTGATGATGATGATGACATCATATCACTTTTGACGTATTAAATACGAATAGTCTTTGTTTTGCTTCATCGGTTTGTTTGTAAAGCAATCTGATTATTTATTTCTACGTATATCATTTTACAGATTCTCGCCCACACAATACATGAACACCTACATGTGTTACATGATCTTCTTTTCACCCAACACATCCTGTTCGTGTAGTCATCCAAGATAATAGTACGACCCAGCCCATCACTCATAGTGCGACCTCGACGTCACACGTCAAAACTAACGCGGTTCACTTTAGGCTCAACGCGCACAGACGCGTTCCGGCGTACCGAGATTTTATTTTAATGTTCGAACTTTTTACACATAATAAAACAACCTTCGTGGTCTATTGGTTAGAGCATTAGGCTCACGACGTCCGGGTTCGATTCCCGATGGGGACATTGTCGAAAATCACTTTGTGAGACTGTTCTTTGTTTGGTAAGGACTTTTCAAGCTTGAATCACCTGATTGTCCGAAAAAGTAAGATGATTCCGTGCTTCGGAGGGCACGTTAAGCCGTTGGTCCCGACTATTAGCCGTAAAAACACCTCCACCAACCCGCAATGGAGCAGCGTGGTGGAGTATGCTCCATACCCCCTCCGGTTGATTGAGAGGAGGCCTGTGCCCAGCAGTGGGACGTATATTATAGGCTGTTTATGTTATGTTATGTTCTAACTTTTTGGATGCGACTGTTTGTAGGTATATAAGGCGAAGGTTTTTGGTAGGGCTGGTAGAGGATGACCTAGAAGGTACATTGACCAAATTTGGGGAGTCCTTAAAAAAGGTTTAGTACGATGTATTCTGAACCGGCGTGCGAGTATGAAACGGTTGATGAATGTGAACGAAGCACAAGGGGTGTGTGAGCAAATGGAATTCCATAGCTTCTGCTTAACCGGATGGAAAATAGGCATGAGTTTATGTATGAATGTTGTACAGCAAACCGCCACGGCGGGCGTTGAGTGGCTTGATACTAACTCCCGCTGCCTGAGCCGCACCGCTTACCGCAACCGGGAACGCCTCTATGTGAAGCAGTCTGAACGCGATTTGCTTTAATGGATTATTGAATACGCCCGTTCAGATCAACGTGCAAAGTGTATTTTTTTTGCGGTACAACGCGTCATTGGATTTGTTGTGGTAATTATAATAACCATTACTATTACTAAGGTCTGTTGGACAGACAGGTCGTAGAAGGTTAGAGAAAGTTGTAGGATCCATATTTCATTTAGTTTTTTTTACTTAGGTAGGTATAATCTAAGTAAATAGAAGAATTTAAGCCGACATTTCTGCCTATACAAGGCCAATAATCACAGCAACTTGTTCCTACTAAATTACTGATCTGAATAATAATGATATTCTAATTAATACTACCTTGAATATGTTGTCCTAACACGCAATAACAAACAGTTAAATTCTTGCTTTATAGGTTAAATTAGCAACTCAGCGTCGATTTTTATAATCGTTTGCAACTTGGCTAAGGCCTTAGGTCGTCTCGCCATCGCTTTCTGAGTCTGCTTCTGTCTCTTTGTCCAAAAGTTATCCACGTGACAGTTTTGCCCATCTATCATGTTATGCTACGTTTTGCAAACATGACGAGCCCACTCCCACTTTAACTTCGCGGCCTTTTTGCTTAGGTCCGCTATGCGAGTCTTTGAGCGCAAGATGGTGTTTCTAACACTACCTTATCTCTTCACTCCCAGCATACTGCGCTCCATTGTACGCCGGCAAACCGCCAATTTGGACTTCTACCGGTGAGGGACCAGCCCTTTAAGATGGGCAGAAAAAGGCGAATATGCCATGGTGCTCAAATCTACCCATTCTAATGAGTAACTAAATAATCAACTACATACGAGAGGACTTCTAAACAAGCGTATGATATACGAGATTGTCTCTATGAAGTTGCGTGTGGGTGTTTGACGCGTAATTGTCATGATGGATGTCAAAAGTACTTGTTAACAGTAACAAGGCCAATCACTGACATCCATTTTGTAATTACGACTAATCTCTAGACAAAGTAAATGGGCACGTCACAACACCTTCGTAACTATACCTAGTGATTGTTAGAATAGTGTGTTACTTCCTTTGGGATGTTATTTAGCTTTTACCTTTCACTTTTTGTTACAGGAAGCGAAATCAATCGATTTTGAGCATCACTATTTTTTGCCATGGTAAGATCGCATCACTATTTTCCCGTTAGTTTTTTTTTATCTTCCGAAGTTGTTCTAAAAGGTAATCTGTATTTATTGTTCTAGTGTGCTTCTAGTTGTACATCACTGTCTGTAGAAGTAAAATAAAATATAAGATTATAAACTTTTTAAGATTTTATTTTTTTCCTAGGTATTTTTAAGGGCTTTTATGCCAGCCTTTCCTAAGTACAGTTCTCTCTTGTTGTTGTGTTGCTTTTTCGAGTATTCTTATTATAATGAATATCAAACTTTAATTGTTGAAAGTAATAAATATTAATCCAAATTATTCTACATAAATGATGACTTCAGATATATATTAACGAAGAATTGATCCTAAATCCACATAAGTCTAATATTCTGATTCGCTCCCGTAGTAATAACAAGAGCAAGTAAACATTGTTGCCATGGCAACGTAAACGTAAACATCTGACTAAACTAGGGAGGAATTTAAGAGAAATTTCCGCACGAGCCTAAATAAGAACGACGCGAGTAAAGCTGGGATAATGTTCATAAGTGGTAGCGATGAATCTAGCGGAAAACACATGGAGAAAACAGAAAGACAATTTTGCCTACCACCTACCCTACCTACTTATGTATTAGGTACTTAGTAATAACCCTATTGTACTTTTCATTTCTCTTTTGTTTCTGGCATAACCTTTAGACTATATACTCAATTGAGCTACACAGAACTAAGTGCATCGTTTCATGCTTCTATGCTGTTCTGGGAGCAAATAAAAACATAGAACACGTCAGCTGCTTGTCTTCCCGGGCAGTCGTAAAATCCGACAGAAAGATTGTGTCCTCTAACATGATGGACTAATGTTATGGGCGATAGGCTGATCCCTTATCACCTTAAGGTTTATCATATCCAGCGTACGACATCGTATCAACAGTGGCTGCAAGTTGTCTTTGATTATTTGTGGCTCTGCCCACCCCATTAGGAATTACGGGCGTGAGTTTATGTATGTATGTATGTGTGCCCAAGATTCACTCATCTTTCGTTTTTGTATTCTTTTGTTTAAGTTTTGTATTTACTGTGTGTGAAACATACAGTCTCACGCCCTTAATAATTATCAGGGTAGCCACAAGACATCACAAAAGTTGTAAATTGTTTAACTATTGTGTCTGGAAATCTCGGCCTCAGGAGGTTATAAGTAGCATTATCAATTGTCGACGCCTACATGTTTACTAGCCTTCGAACAACGAAAGAATTTAAAGCTAAAAATAACAAATTGTAAAACGATAACTGCTTTTATAAATAAGTACTACAAATACGTACAGTTTACCTGAGTTCAGTCTTCGACAAAACATTATGTTTACTTTTCTTCTAGAAATATTTACTGGTTATACTTGCTATAAAGAAATCTATTCCGCTACATTTCATTAATTTAGTCTCTGCCTAAATGTTGATCGTATACGTAATGTACTTTAGAACCCCTATTCGCTGTTTCGCGCAAACACTCTTAGGGAATAATAAACACACTAAATTGTGCAAACAGCATCCGAACCGCTAAAGGAGCTCCACAAAGACGTATGTTATAAAAACACTGAGAATTTGATAAACAAATAGCTGTTCAAAGCGATGGAACATCAAATAGTTTCACATTAACATCCCCTCTCGTTTGTTTACGGTTGACGAGGAATCTATGGTAATAAATTTTAATATGCCCTTTTATCTACAGTATAATCGTTTCATGCGTGATCAGAGGCAAAAAGGAAAACTTTGAATGTTCAATGTCACCTTCTCGTAATATCTGCCTATCACGTTCCCGAGAATTACAATTCGGACCATGTGTGATCTGACATGTACTGGGCTGGTTTTACCTTCGCGAGTTGGAAGGTAAGACAGGCAGTCGCTTCTGTAAAAAAAAATCTTCCGATTAGGCAAGCGGACGGGAGATTATGGTAGACTATTGAGTCTACGTGATAAACTCGATAAACTGGTAGTCTATACAGTTCCTTATTATATATTTATCATAAGGTGCCAATAACAAACGAGGCTACTCGTTGTTCTCTGACATTAAGTGGATGAACCCGAATAAAATGGGTACGAGTATTGATATATTAAGTAAGTATGTATTAACGTACAAAATAATATCCCCTTTTGTTTCTTTACCAACAAGCCTCGAAGGTTCCTTGGTAGCAATATATTCGTTTTTTGAAAATCATGAAAAAGATGAAACATCAAAAATACATAATAATCGCTAAATGGCTATAAAAAAGTAATAATCACCAAAAACAATTTATTTCACAAATATAAAATAAATTAATAAACAAGCCCAATCTGTTGCCAAAATTTAACTCGAGCAAAACGTTAATTATTCTCAATTAATTCTGGTTATTTTTACGCTTTTCTTCTTCCGTTTCCACCATTTCGAAATTTATTCTGACCTATTTAGACGTGGGTTAATTGAACAAAAATTTTGTTCCCAGGAAAAAATCATCGTACAAGCTTTCGAGATGAAAAATGTGTTATTTAAAAGAAATTCTTTAACCAAATTAAGTAAATTCTACTTCCAATTTCGTATACAAACGGTGGGACCGACAATCATGTTTCTCGACCTTCATATATTGTGCAGTTTATTATATCTCTGCCGGCTTTACCATGCAAGTCTTAGGTGCCGTAAATATACAACAACAAACGCCTCATTGGTAACGTTTAGGGGCAATTCCGTCCAATAAAGCGGTACGCGTGGGCACGGTAACACGACCAGCAACTATTGACCTTCGATTATCTTCCTCCTCCTTTCCCTTGTTACCTACTTCTCACTAAATCGGCGGGGATGAGTAGGTCGTTACTGACTGGTTGTGGGATATCGGAGGCGATTGAGCCGCGAATACAAGGGAACGTGGGTGTTATTATTTTAATAAAATCAGTTTCTGGAGCAGTGCTATTGTGTATCATGTAAATACCTTAAATTATGCGGCTATGATACTCAACCTATCTCGTTGAGGTATGTTAGTGGTGGATGCAAGGTTTTTGTAGCGCCATATCTGTTAAACTAGCATAATTTTCAACTAAGTCCATAAAACAAAGTTTTGTGTTTAACATTATTATGTTTATTAAAATGTAGAGCTTTCCTCAGAAACAGTAGGTAGCCACAGCTTTAATAATAAATATTATTCTTTAAATTCAGTCTTACAATATTTTCTCCTCTTTGTTTAATTTAGTGATTTGAAGCCAGTGGGGTTCAAACATTTTTCCTTTTCTTCGCAAATAATTCGAGGTTATCTAAAACTTACTTACGCATTAGTAGAAGGTACGTCTGTAACAAACCTTAATTCACCAAAGATATTCCTTGCACAAATTGAGAATAAAAGTAACTTTTGATTAGTCGTTTTAAAGACTGATCACGATTCAAAGTCGCCAGTGATTTACAACTCTATCTCGACAAAGAGCCGTTCTATTCAACCTTCGGGGAGCCGTGCTAATTATCTTTGCTTACATTGGATCGCCGACGGGTATTCCTTTCTTTTTCCCTTTTCAGTATTCCTTGCCAAAATTTAAAACGGACCTCTAATAGGAATACTTAAGTGGCTGTCTGTAGCAACGAATACTTGCTGAAACTATAAAAACCGAAGTTTTGATATCGTGATAATCATTATAGAATTAATAATTTATTAAATTCCGTCGTAATTACCATTTTTAAAATAATAACATTCCATTATAATCATTATTATTAGTAATCCTGACACCCAAAACTGATGTGATTACCACCTCACAACCCGCACGATAGAAGTTGCTTATTATTAAGAACACAGTTCAAAAGTACATAAAGTTAGAAAGAACTACATTAACTTTGGTATATTATATTTATTTTAATTTATACTGTAATGCGTAATCTTTAATTATACAGTGACATCGTAACGAAAACATTGAGGGATAACCTCAGACCATGATTCTGAATTAATATCAAGTTGAATTTTCCGGCGCAGAAAATAATTAAAAACACTAAAAAATATCAAGAATTTTGCAAAAAATCCTGTTGATATTAACTCAGAATTATGGTCTGTATCATCCCCCTTAGTATTCGTTACGATATCACTAACACCAGTTGGAAGAAAATCTAAAATATAAATCTTCTTATGGATTGACAACAATTTATGAAACTAGTTATAAATATCTAAAAAAAGTTTCGTTATCAACCTACAGAACTCCAATTGCATTATACCCAGTTGCACTTGGAAGGTTTTTTTTAATCCAGAGCCTTAATTTTAGCGACAGTCTGTCCAACGTATCGACGTGCAACTTCTGATTGACTGTGGCGTGCGGCGCCCTTTGATGTCGGCAACCGTATGGGATATGTTCGGTTTTTTGTTTATGACATTTATATTATTAAGTAGGTTTTTTTTTTGTATTTCTTTATTATTATAAAATGAAGGATGTGTTTTAGAGAGCTCTAGATAAGATGACTTATTCCTGAAGGAAAATAAAGGAATTAATTGAGAGATCTGGGGGTTTAAAATGGCCACATCGAAGCAATTCATCTAAGAAAGCAATATTGGTATTTGATATTTATTTTTTTTGTATTGTGCACTTGCTTTTATATGCGCAAACGTCAAATATTGCTATCTTAGATGAATTGCTTCGATGTGGCCATTTTACCCCCCTGTTTAGATAAAATGTCGTTCTTTTGGTCAATGTTATTTTTTCCCGCACGCTGATTTTGAAAGCTACAGAAATCTAAATATAACACACCGTGGAAAAGGCGATAATACCTTAGAATAATGATTCCACTAAGAAAATGAACTTAAAACATACCATATAAAGCGTCAATTCCTGACTTAAACCCTTTTCCTGCCGAACCATGGAACAAAACAAGGTTGCCCGTCGATTATCGTTTTTATATTGCCAATTATAAGGTTTAGAAAAAGCGCACAGTCAACATTGTACTAGAGGGCGTTGAGGCATCCACGCTCCTTACGGAGGTATTTCCGAAACGCGACATCACCTGTCAGCGAATGCAATGCAATAATTGAGGTAAAAACCGCCTGAAATATTGTGTAATTATATTTGGACGCGCGGAATTTAGGTAAAAAAGGTGCCGCTTCGACAGCGCCCGGCGTCGCCTCTGTTTGTTTTCTTTTCCCGCCAAAGCTTTATCGTTGTTTTAGATGTGATCTGCACTGTTTGTATTCTAAATCCATTTGGTTATTTTAACGGAGTGCAAAGCTGATGGGTTGACATGCCTTTAGAATATTTAGTTTGATTTGGAATACAGTGCAGTGCGTTGTTTGAAATTTAGATTTATTTTTGTTAACTAGCATGTGTTAATTAATATAAAGCCATATATGAAAACTACGTGGAGGATATCATGGCATTTTGAAACTATGTGATGAAGGTATGTTTATATTTTAGTGTGATCAAAATCAAAGTCTTAAGTATTTATTGCAAACCATACATTTCATAAACACTTGACGATATTGATAAAGAATCACGTATGCATCGGGAAAAAAACCAGCTAGTTAACGTCAAAATTTCAATATAATAACATCAAATATCCCTAAATGAAGTAATTCAATTAAAAAACAACATAATCAAACATTAAAGCAAGATATTTCCGATCTAAAACTAATTGCACAATGAGAATACATAGACAATCAATACAAACAAGAAAGGCTTTAGGCTGTTAAAGATCTTAGATTTTCAGAGAGTCATTCGAACTTTTACTTATCACAACGTACACCTTATATCAAGATTACATCGCTCCCACACGATAGCCTAGAAACTTTCCATTTAAACACGACATGTACCAACAGTCAGCTTTCTTGTCAATTGAAAACTAATACTATCACGTATAACTTTCGTCACAGATAGAAAACACCGATCATGTATTCCAGAGACACTGAGGAGTGAAATAGTAAAGTTGTTGATTAATTGTGCCTTTAAAACGTATACACTGGAGCCTTTTCGGTAAAGGGGCAAAACACATCGGTCTGTAGGGCTAACATGCGCAACGTGGCCTCCGTGGTCCAGTTGGTGAGTGTTGTGGCCCCGGTGGAGACAAATCACAAAAGTCACTTTGTGATCCCAAGTTTGGTTAGGACCTGATTGTCCAAAAAGTAAGATGATCCGTGCTTCAGAAGGCACGTTAAACTGTTGGTTCCGGTTATTACTTACTGATGTAAGTACGTAGTCATTACATGAGTCATGTCAGTAATAACCCAGGTTGACACCAGGGTTGATGGGGTTGGTAAAAGAAGATTAATAACTTTCGAATATTATTGCAAGACACAGACAACTATGCTACATCAAATATTTACATAACTATCTATGGTGTCATCCTAACAATAGAACTCCATCTAACGCGACACGTTCCCTTGCAAAATTGACGAACCATACGTAACACGCAACGGCTAGATTATCACACATGGCCATAGCTAGGATTAAGCAGAACTTCATATGCCTAACAGACGGGATGCAGGGTAAATTGGACACTGAATGCCATAGTTATAACAAGTAATCATATCCAGGATAGATCTACTGGTTGAACTGCGTAGGTAGCAACTAACAACCTAACTCGAGTCTATGAGAAACAAAAGACGTTTACAAAATAATTTCAAGAACACGACGCGAGAGCTTTTCAAGCTACTCATTGCGAAATGACGTAAATTCAAAAATTTTACATTGACCTTCAACAAGTTTATCCATGATAATTCATCATCATCGTCAATTTAATAGCCACGATCTTGTCGGTGTAGCATTTCATGCTACTTTTTAGGGACAAATAGGGCAGTGGTTTCCCTCTTGCCTTCTGCCCCGCAGTGCTCTAACAACGATAACAATAACGGTAGTAATAACGATTGATTAATTTCTACTTTACATATTTTAATAATATAAAAAATAATAACAAGTGTTTAAGTATTTGAGTGAGTGTATTTTTGTGGGGTTAAATTGTTTTATTATTATTAGTACGTACGTAACGCACGTAAACAGCCTATATACGTCCCACTGCTGGGCACAGGCCTCCCCTCAATCAACCGGAGGGGGTATGGAGCATACTCCACCACGCTGCTCCAATGCGGGTTGGTGGAGGTGTTTTTTACGGCTAATAGCCGGGACCAACGGCTTAACGTGCCCTCCGAAGCACGGAATCATCTTACTTTTTCGGACAATCAGGTGATTCAAGCCTGAAAAGTCCTTACCAAACAAAGGACAGTCTCACAAAGTGATTTCGACAATGTCCCCATCGGGAATCGAACCCGGACCTCCAGATCGTGAGCCTTACGCTCTAACCACTAGACCACGGAGGCTGTTTTTATTAGTGATAAATAGAAACCTTAAACGTAAAAGGTTGCATATGCTTGGTCCCTTAGATAGCGCGTACATGTTATGTGCTTCATACACTCTTTAGACCGGGCGCCGCCCACCACTAGCACACGTTAGCCCCATCGATTCCGACCATAAAATTCTAAATCAGATAATAAAAATTTAACATTATTGACACTGTCGCTTTTGATGCGTAATGTATGTTTCGATGCCATAGAAAGTTTTAACATGAGTCGTGGACTCATGGTGCGGCGTGAGTATGCTAATTAGGTTTTTGAACGTAGCATGATAGTCGTCTCTGTCATACGTACTCTAATACACTATTATGCCTAATTTAAAACGTAGGAGCTGTCATATATTAACAGTAGACGATTGATAAACATTGAAAAGTACCTAAAGCGAGTTGCGCATTTAATCATATTGATGTGTTACCTACAAACTCATAAAAATAATCCTTCCTAACCGTATTCGGCCACAGCGACTGGACAATTAATGAGAGCGTATCGGCATTGGTGCTAATTCCTGTAGACATCATCTAAATTTATTTTAAGTTTGCACCAAAATGAAAAGAGACGGGTAATCGACAGGCATAAAATTTATGAAACACACGTTAATTTTAGACACAAATATAAAACAACCCTCTAAAAATTTTACATTGGCTGATAACCCATTAGAATTAAGTAGGCAGGACGCGTTAAACGGGTTGCATACCAGCGAGATACCTGTTTGATTCGTCCGGGTTATTCATTCATTTTAAAATTAACAGTTGACAATTGTCCGTCCCTTTCTTTATTGGCGCTTAAGAAAATGATAGATATAACTTAAAAGAAAATTAGATGGTGTCTACAGGAATCGAGACCATTGTTTGCATTACAAAGACCATGCTAAACTGTCAATTCGTCTAAAAATACGCACGCAGAAACCTTCAAGTTTCTTCGAGATTGACATCTTTTTTTACCTGTCAAATCCAACACCTTCACTGAGAGTGAAGTAGCTTAATAATGTAGGTAGTACGTATTGGAACACTTCTTAATTTTTAGTTTATTTACTTTGTGCAAAATGACTTGCTTTAACGATAGGCTACCAAATTAAGTATACTGTATTTAAATAAGTATACATGCGAGTATCTACGATACAATTTAGTAACATAACCGTAACATAAATCACAATCAAATTGCTTCTTGAAATCATGAATGATTTAAAATACACTTTTGGCCAAAATCAAACGCCTACACGTGAACATGTAACCACGCATGAAAGCCGAAGGCGCGTTATTTCTTTGCCACTTAAATTTATGCTGGGCACTTTAGTGCTTCAATAACAAATCACCGAGATTTATTTGGTAAACGCTGCTAGTGCCACATTGAGTATAAATTTACACTATGGAACGATTAAAATGTCGGTCGGTATACGGAAAACTTGAGCTGCAAGGAATACTAAATGGTCAACAGACTTACTGAACGGGAGACATTTTCCATAATTATTTTTTATCAAAAGCTGAAGCGAGGTGCAGTGTTCACAATGTCCCCTCTGGTTAAACATAATACCTACTAGTAGAAAGTAGAAAAATGACCTTAAAATCCTTACTAAGTATACCTACCGAAACCAAAGAAAAAAAAATCTAAAAAAATACTTATTAACAATTTTCCTGCCTCCCTAGTACCCATTGACCTTGCACCAACAATTTGAAGCATCCCAATAAGTATAATGAATTTCACTTCAACGTAATTCAATGATTCTTCTTTCTGGTTCAATCCAATTTGTGACAAAAGGACATCAAAGCCGTTGTCACCAAACGGCTCTTATTAGTGACGTACATCAGCGTTTTCGTGACGTTACAAAGCTGGTTTGACGTCAAACACTCAGCTAACCCAGTTTGTTATGTTCAAATTGTTATTCGTGTCCCTTACCACGGGTTACAACTTCTTACTTCGATCCCTTGGTGCCTCTTCGAGTGAACATTGTTACACAATAAATATGCTACGTGAGTTCCTATTCGCTGAGGGAGATAAACAGTTACATATCCTCCTCTAGTTGGCTGTAAGACATATATTACTAGCTGACTTACCAATTTCCATATTGGTATTGAATTAAACGTTGTCTATAACCGTCTCAGATGCAATTCCATCTTGCAAACAGGTCCCTGGACAAATATTAAGAGACCTTTACGATGCCTCTGTTTGTCACATTCGTAGTCTATTATTTCCAAGAACACATTTAATCTACCCTAGCGCGTAATGGATAGTTTTGTTTGTAATATTTTCTCCTACATGATGAACCATTTATTTATACTTTTGTTTGTATGGGCGAAGCTGGATCGTCATATCCCTATTATTAGGACTTCAAAACTAGTATGGCTGCAGGCGATGAGTTGTGGCTTTGAACACCCCTTAAGGCTGATATCTCACTTGGACACCAGTTTTGCAACCGCGGTCGCTCTACCAATCAAATTAGTAACTTACGCATGACTTCACCTGGTATGGTATGTTAGATTTTATACAAGTACATACAATTTGTAGGTGGTACCAGCAAATTTCTCATCCCGATATCTAGGAATACCTTTTACTATGCATGTATATAAAACACGAAACATATCACAAAAAGTGCACCTGGCCAATTAATTTTCGATCACTTACAAAAATAACCCTCAAACTACTAGTAGGGGTTTGTAATGCTAACCTCACGACCGCAAACGGGTCAATGGAGCCCTTTGATCCAGGCTCTCACCTGTCTCTCAAGTGCCCTGGTCTTTCGCAGACTAGACACTTCTTACTGTTCCAAACCGACCTGTACGATGTTTACTTAGCTCTTAAAGCAGAATGACGTCAGAGAGGCTTGTTTGATCCATTACGGTACATTTTGCATGCCGCGGAATTAATGAAGGCAAACAAGTGCTGAGGTCGGCGGTTTAGATGTGACGCTTCAGGTTTAATATGTGTAAGGAAGTTTGTTATAGTACAGAACTTTGTCGAGTCAGGACTTATTTATTAGGAAATGTACTGTCAAAATAACATAACATAATGTACTAGAAGAACATTTATGAAACGAAAAATAAATAAAAGAGAAGGCGCAGGTCGTGTCGTATTAGGTGAAGGATTTGCAAGAAGTAGAGAAGAATGGCGATTACTCCACCGACAAGAGCACAGCTCTAAAGAAGAAAGATAAAGAGAGAGTAAAAATATCAACAATGCCGCAAGTTGTCAACCATTTTTATTTTTACGCGGATTTTAAAAGTCTATGTTACGAGTACATGCAATGCAGCAAAAGCGAGATCTTGTAATTAAAACCTCTTTGCGGCCTGTGTGAATAATAATAATAGATTGAATATGGCTATTGTACGACTAGTACGAAAATTCATATGTGTGTAATATTTTTAGGTGCAATAAACTATAGGTACTTGAATTTGCAGCTTTAAGTAACAAACAAAAAATTCGCTTAGTCTACTTAGTCGTTGTTTCTTAATGGAAAGTCTGCACTTTTGAAAATTCTCAGTTGCAATAATAACGAGTTCGAAAGGTTTTATATTTAGCCTGCTTACTTAGAGTAAAACATATATCTATAACGAAGGCCTGTCTGTGTTTGAAGTCGTATGTCTAGAAAGTTTGAAATTAATAACTCCCCTAGACTACAGGAGATTAACTGTACATTGCACACAATGTACTTATCTATCGCATCGCATAGATATATCTAATGATGTTTATTTTATTTATAAATAAAATGCGAAACATTGAATCAGACAGCCGCAGTGTTTCCAAAACAATATAATCTGGAAGTTTTTATGGCTATAGTGAATGCTTTTGTTTAGGGTCCCTATATGCTATAATTCAAAATAATGAAGACCTCAATGTTATGAATGTAGCTTAAAACCAAAATTGGAGTAATGACAAATTAATGCCTACTTTATCAAAGTTAAGGAGCGTAATAAATAAATTGAATCATAGAATAACCCAGTAAATAGTTTATAGGCAAGGTTTTTTTTTATTATTAGATTAGGTATTCACAATGTGCTCAAGGCCTTTAATTTGTTTGACAAAGCTGAAGAGCCTAAATTAAACATGTTATAACGGCCAACAAAATCAATACTTTAAATAACAGCAGCTGCTAGTATTTGGTAGAAAGCAATAAAAATAAACTAAAGTCTTTAAGAACGTCACTAATCTTTTTATGAATGAAAATTTCATAACAGTTGATGATAATTTATTTATAACGAATACGATCATAAACGTGACTACATAAAAAGATATGAAATCCTTTAAAAACTCCTCCTATAAAAATTCTCAAAGTTTTTTATTTTTAAACCGAGGCGACATGTTTTTGTAAAATATTTTCGTGAATCTCTTGAATAAGCGGTTGGTATAAAGGATGTTTGTATATTGTGGCCGCTGGTCACGATTTGAATCATAATAGTGTTCGAAATTTATTTGATCGTAAAGAGGAGGGTGTTGGGTTGGCCTGTGACAAAGGTGACTTTATCGCAGCGGTGAACGATAGTAAATTTTACTTCGGTTGTGGAAACATAGTGCGCACAACAGCCAAGCATTATATTGTACGCTTCTCTGTACGCGCTGTTCAGCCTCTAGTGATACATAATAATCTACATACATTGTCTTCCTTTTCAGTTCTCGCTGTTGTAATACTTGCAAAACGATCTAAGTACTAAATATCTTAGCCATGAAACGTTTAAGAATATTAAATATTCTTAACGTTTCATGACGCATTTTTCGGTAAATAACACAGTCCTATTACACTGGTTTTTTGTATTAGAGATTTACTTATTGAAATAATTAGGTTTACATTCAATGTATTTATATGATCATGAATGTGAATAAAACTACAGTGTTTCTATTTTCTCAATGTCTTTCCGAATACAAACTAATGCTAATTTCCATGTTTCTCATTTAAGAATTAAAATTGTGGAAGTAGAACTAAGTAAGAACTTTGTTTTTGTTTTTTATTGATTCCCGTGGGATGAAAACAACAAAGTAAGTACCTACTTAGTTCTTAATTCAAATTCTGAACAACTATACTTATATCTAATAATTCATAAACACGGAAATCAGCATTCGTTTGTATTCGGAAATGAGATAATTGCCAAGGGAAGTTAGCAAAATAGAAGTACAGTACAGCAGAGGGTCTGCATTACAACAGCGCCGCGCGCGGCGCGAGTTATATCGAGGGCTTCGACCAATAAACGCAGCGAACTTTATCTACGTAGATACACGTCGAACGGCTATTACATTCTTATTGATTATTTTTAAATTTCATCACCTATGACGTTGGTAAAGCTCGGTGACCTCTGACTACCCCATTAGAATATGGTCGCGAGCTTATGATATTTTAAAATTTCTCTGTGATAACTTTGATTAGGCACATTAGATAATTAATATCATATTGTTATATTCAGATATACATACTAAACCTACACTAGGTTTATGTTTTGTGGCTATGCCTATCCCAGTAGAGGTTATGGGTGCTAGTTTATGATAATGCAACTACAATCTACTGGACACCATAAAGTGTTTAAGTAATGTTACGATGCACTTTACAGGTATTTTACTGTAAATTACATGAGGTTATTATTATTAAACGGTTCACAATGTAGGTGGTGGTAACCAACACAACGCATATTAAGTACTATCGTAATAGCACACCCCGGACACTTCATACAAACAACCTCGTTTGACACAGACACTACACATTGACATTACCGTACACGTGTATCTGTGTGTGTGTGACGTCTTCAAGTCCAAAACCAAACGATTCAAGTCTAAACTATGTTCGAGGGGAGGTGAGGTAAACCTAGCTCAGACGCTGGTGGGGAGCGGAGAGTTGCCGTTCTATACGTATAGTATGATTCCTTAGTCTATGGTAATAGTATATTTGGTAATCATTTCTACAGTCTTACCTACATAGGTTTTCTGATTAAATACCATCTGAGGTAAATCTACAACAAATTAAATTTAAAAAAACGTCACCAATAGTACAACGACCTCCTTCTTTTTTGAAGTCGGTTAAAAAGAAGTATGTCTTCTGTACTTATATGTTCGGGTGAATCACGAGAATGACTAATTTGCATGCTGTCTTTACAGTTATGATCGTTATTTCTAAAAAATGCACCCAGACGACAAGCCTGGTTGAGTAATTACCAATCTTATAAACAATCAAACAAAGTTTGAAACACATTCTTAAACATATCAAAACTCCAGTTCAATAAATTATTTAACGCAAAGGCTCCTTCATCAAATCGCTTTCTAACTTACGACTTGCGAACATCAACCTGAAATTTTCTATTAACTTCCATCATACACGCATTTATCTCAATAAAACCGTAATTATTACATTCGTAGTCATAAAAACTTCATTGCAGACTTTGGATACCATACCAGTAAGCACATAAATAAGACCAGGGAACCGTGATATTATATTGTATGATATTTTTCTTTTTGCTTTTAGTAATCTCTATGTCAGCATCTTCATGTAAAAATAATCTGCGGGCAAAACTATTAAACCTATCTACCTATGGATAGATGTTAGTATGTTAGTAAACCTGTGTATAAGTATCCTAATCATACATACATACATAAACAGCCTGTACACGTCCCACTGCTGGACAAAGGCCTCCCCTTAATCAACCGGAGGGGATATGGAGCATACTCCACCACGCTGCTCCACTGCGAGTTGGTGTATCAGTCAATTAATACAAAATATCTTACGTCACTATCGTTTTTATCACGCGAAAATAAGGATAGAAAACATAAAACGAATACAGAAGAAAATACGCGGTACCAAAAAGGTTTGCAAGTGGCCTAATAAACATCTTGCTTTTGAATAATATTATAAGAAGTTGAAAATGGCGCACAATAAGCAATTTAAGTCCGCACAAAAGGGACCGTTGTAGTCCTAATTTAGTACAATCATTATGCATATTGTATGCTCCACTTGCTTTTGTTTCTCGATAAACAGTGCCCGTTTTCCCGCCGAGTTTCCCTCTTCCCGCCTTTTTATTATTAAGGGGCCGCATTTACCTGGGGATGTAAGTTTGGTACACTCACAACCAAAAAGGTACATTTTGTTTCGTCCTGCTTTTGAACAACTTTTTATGAATAAACGAAGCAAAACGATTTTGAAAACGCGATGAAAGGAAAAACTTTAAATGGAAGGTACAAATTCGAAATCGATATCAGCTTGTCATTCTCTGCAACAATACCATTGCAGTAACAAAAGGTATTCATCGTCACAACAGCAGAATCTGACAATATTTTCTCCTCAATAATATTTTCTTCAAAGAATAATCTGAAATGAGTTTAAAACCCTCTTTGTTTCGCGACAAGAAAATTATTCTGTTTTTGATTGTACAAAGATAGGGTAAACACAGATACGAATTAATTTTGTGACGCCTTATAAAAAGAAGCCTCAAATCGACTGTCTCCATTCTTATCACGTAAAGGTTATTTGAACATTTTCCATGAAATATTTATACCGCCTTTTATCATTTATGTATATCAGTAGTAGGTACATCCCAATTTAATATAACATCGCTTACGTTATTACCATAGTTCATTCCTTTCATGATACATGTAGGTATCTAATTACTTTTTCATTACATGCCTTTGAACTGTAGACCTAGTATTAATAGTATCTACATCACCCCACAGTAAAACAGAAACAAGCTTAACAATGCTCGCTCCGTTGAAGAGGGGAAATAAGTGCCTAGTGGTAGAACGCTTCTGTATATGTAAAAAAGTATATACCTAAGTACATATATATTTTAGTACAAGTTAGAGAAGACTTGTTCAGGTTGGAGATGTGTCATTGCAATATTTTGGATTAAGCCCTCCTAAAGCCGGTCCTGGACAGTAAGCCGAGACATCGCTCACAATATTGTCTTCGTAATGGGCAAGACGCTCTCTAGGAGCCATATCCCGGATCCCGCCGAAATAAAATTAGCCTTAGGGTAATAAATTCAAATCACGGTGGGCCGTAATTTTAGCCTCCTTTTTCAAGGGAAGATATTCGCTGTGGAATCCTTAATTTGGTTTCGCTTTATTGTTGCGGTTACTTTCGTTGTTGTTTCTCGCTTTGCATTCGCTTTTAGAAAATCTTTTTTAAATAAAGAAGAAAATTGGTTAAGGATGATTGGGTAAAAAGAGTATCGCTCAAAAGGTTTCTTTTTACAGAGAGGTTTCGATGCTTGAGCTTCAAAAGTAATTACAGGCATCATTTCGTTTTTATTGCGTCCCAAACAAAATTTATTCCAAAGGTTTGTGTTTATGGTTTGTGTTTCAAGACAGAATAAAACAAGAATAGAGAAATCACAAATATAGCTTGCGGTTAAAATGCCCTTGTTATGATATTCCACAATCGCAATTCGCCGTTCTCTCATTATAACTCGCGTACATTATCCGAGTATATTACTCGTAAAGTGAAGAGACGCACGCCAATAAATTCCGAGACGATCTACAGTTACAACGATGTAACTGTAGATCTTTTTATTTTGGATAATAGTTAATTGATATCACGTGGTTTCCAGGATTTGTGCCCGAACGAATTCAAACCAATAGAGCAAATTATACTGAGAAACTTCAGCGAATATCATCAATGCCTCTTGACTTAAGTGATTATGATTTATTATTCCACTTGAAGGCAGTATAATAATTATCACGAGATAATTATTATCACGAGATAATTATTATCACGAGATAATTATTATCACGAGATAATTATTATCACGAGATAATTATTATCACGAGATCATTATTATCACGAGATAATTATTATCACGAGATAATTATTATCACGAGATAATTATTATACTACCTTCAAGTGGAATAATAAATCATAATCACTTAAGTCAAGAGGCATTGATGATGTTCGCTGAAGTTTCTCAGTATAATTTGCTCTATTGGTTTGAATTCGTTCGGGCACAAATCCTGAAAACCACGTGATATCAATTAACTATTATCCAAACATGAATTCAAGCTCATAAAGTTGAATTCAGTAGTTTAGAGCCCGAGCTGATTAATATGGGATACGAACCCATGACACTACAATCTTCGACTACGATGACTACGATGTCAGTCATGAATTCTCCGAACAGGCCTATCACGGATTCAAAACATGCCAAAATGAGAAAATACGCCACGACGTTTTTTTTTTTTCATTAGCAGTTTATTATAGATCATAATTTGAGTAGTGTAAAGACAAATCCCCGAACAGACAAACTAGCTCATTGTATTATTAGCGCAAATGAACTAGGGATCCTGAGATGCATTAATCATTCGAGGTTTCCATTACTGCCAATGTTTGTTTTAACTTGGCAAGTACGGAACTCCATATTAGATTGTACCCGGTCGTTATTGGCTGATCTGCGTTTACATTTTGCTGAACAAACGATTATTAAGTGGATGTGTATCTTTGTTTGGTTAGGTTCCCGTTGTTAATGAGTCTGGATATATTTAGGACTTGCGCATTGAATGTAGTTTGGGGGCGGAATTTGTGATATTTACGATATATGAATGAGTCTGGCATATTTCTTAGTGGCAAGTGTCAGTGCAGATTCTCTTCTAGTAATAAGTACAGAACTACCGATCATTGCACTATCACCCTAAAGCAATACACTTAAAGTTGACAAGTTTTACAAAACAACCAAGAAAATAACCGTACTCACAATGCATTCATTAGTATTCCCTTTATCGTGAATACAGATAGAAGCAAGCAAAGTAAGCAAAGACAATCACAAACATTCAAAAGAAGTAACAGTTCTGACTTGTATTACATTCTAAAATAAAAGGTACTATACGAAAACCAGGACCATATAACCGCGAAAGAGACTACTAGGAGAAGAATATATATAATTGTTCATGCATGTATATGCTGTGCAGTACACACGAGGGATGGTCAACGCGCGACAAGCATGATAAATGTGGAGTTCGGGATCAAGCCTCTGGGGACTCCCTTTGGCTTGTAGAACCAACCCACGATCAAACTCAATACATCCCCAGCAATATCACAACCATTTTCGACACTAAAATCACTTCCTTACAACCCACATTTCTTTTAAAAGCAGCTGGAGATATGATTTTATGAAAACGATGCATTACTGAAAATTAGTATTGCAAAAAGTAAAGAGTACGGTTCTGTGAAGCGAAACTCACTTTATAATATAGTTCAGTGTGTGAATGGAGCTGCAGAGGAAATAAATAAAAGGAACAGGGATATTTTGCAACTGAAGCTTTTGGTTCCGAGTGAGGTCAAAAGAGTAAACTTGAATTTTGCTACAACTTTTAACATTTACATCACTTTGATGTTAAACTTACGCAATTTGAAGATACGGGTGAGTAAAAACATAGAAACAGAAATATAAAAGGCGGAAATATCTGATTTTAAAAATATCCGAAAACCATTATTAATTTTATAGGGTGTATCCTGAACCTATTCGATAAAAGAGAAAATAAACAATAAGGTTCGAGCTTGCAGTTCGTTGCACCATGCATGTTTATTTAGGTGTGTAATGTTTAGAACGCAGACCCATAAACTGCATTAGACTGAGCTGCTATGTGATTCTACAAAAGCAACTTCAACGTTATCTTCGTAGCCTAGACTGTGATGACAATACATCTGTTGGGACAGATTCATACATATAACGCGCATTGTCATACACTCACAGAAGACATCTGGTACCTTTATAAGCAAAATAAAACTAAAGCTACTTCCAATCACACACAGTAATAAAAATAAACTTTATAAGTCCTTTGAAAAAAGAAAATAGTTCTACTTAAATAGGTAAAAATAATTTTACAAATAGGTAATGTTTTCCAAAATACGAAAACATTACGTGTTCAATATCTTTGACTTACATTCTTATCTCACTACACACAGTAATAAGGATTGAGGAAAGATTACCGACTTTAGCTGTGTTTAGGTCATTTACAAAACCGCCATCCCCAAATAACATTGAGATGCCAGACGCGTTCCTTTCTCGAGGCTTGAAAATATTGGCTCGGCTCGCAATAAGCGGAATAGCTGCAGATGAGTGGACGATCGTTATCCCAGCTTTATGTGGTCGTTGGGGAAATAGACGTTTATAAGCTTTGTTTAATTTGTATTAGATTTGGGTTTGTTTGGAATTTGGCAGAATGATTGCCTAAAAATTGAACATTAAAAATACCGGCTTATAATACGACCTCTGTTTTAGTGAAAAAGAAGCCAAAATAATTTCTAAAATAGATACCTCTTCACTTCCGCTGTAATTAAAATCAAGATAAAGGAAATCGTAACAGAAAAAGATAAGGTGACATTACAAAAGGCGGCGCCTTATTCATAAAGAAATAATCCTTCTTAATTGCGGCTCGATTTTTGATCCACGGCCCCGGTAATCGAAAAGGGACTGTCGATTTTTCCTTCATAAGACGAACCCTTTGAAAATGACCCGCATTTGGAAAAAATATCTTTGCATTCAGCGGCGTCGCGTCCGGCGTCCTTCCTTTCACCGTCCGCGGTTGATTGCGTTCGACCCGTGAATAATACCCACTTTGTGCCCAATAAAAGTTTTCCTCCCTTCCCCGATATTGGAAACAATGGCTTTGACTCACAATTTTTCTGTCGCAGCTCCTCGGTAGCGGCGGAAACTGCTGGGATTATATCGTTCTTTTGATTTGAGGCTAAACGTGATATCGGTCCAAATGAGGCTCTTCGTTCCAATTTTTATACGCCTTTGATTTATTTATTAGCTTTAGTAAAGCATCTGAGGAGCAAAGGGTAGGTACGGATGTAAGGCACGTATTCAGAAAATGGTTGATTACAAAACAGGCAACATCAAAGGCAATACACGTAACCTAACAAATTCCATGTTTGTATCTTAAACTCTTGTCACAATAAGATCGAAGAATCTAAGTAACTCTAAATGAACGTAGGGCAACATAATCTTAATTCGGGAATGCATCAATTTTTAGCGGTCGATTAAACAATAGGCAGCCAGAGTATCCTCAAATTAGACAAAGGCGGTATTAATACGGAAGCCATTAAATTGAGATAAGCGAGCAGCAGATTGGGTGGCGCCCTTCGGGTGGCATTAGTCCGTAAGTCTTGATAAGTGAGACTCGGGAGTTTGTGGGACGTCGCATAGATCAGCGAGTCGAAAGAAAACAGAACAACAAAATAAACAGGAACTTAGGGTGGAACGGATTAAGACACCATAAGTAAAGAGTACTAATGATAGTGCACACACTTTTTCTTTCTGATGATTGAAATTAATAGGGTAAAAGATTGGTGTAAATGTTTTGTATAACTAAGTTACTTATCCCGAACCTAACAGATAACAAAAAATATCGATTACATAAACAATACGAAAAATATAACTCTAGTTTTATAATTGGAGTAGGTAGGCACATTCGCGATATATATATTTCTATCTTAACGACCACATTCCAATCTTAACGAACCTCCTAAAGACCTTGAATTTTCACCATTATTACCCTCGAAACATCACTCACGTGTCAGTTTTGGATCGATTTTCAAAATACATGGAGGGTATATCAAAGCGGGGTGGTGTCGGTGTCGTTCGTAATTGGAACGGCGTCCGGTTTGTCGTGCGACAATCAACGAGACGTGATGCGAAATCCGATGCGTTTGCGCTAGATAGCCCCTGTAATCATCGGGGGGTATCGCTTGATTTCCAATTGATATCGGATAGAAAGTTGTTATGTAATGTTATTTTAATTTATTTGTAAAGGAATCGTTTGTAAAAAAAGAGTAAAAAAGTAGGTATTCTTCTTTAGTGAGGGTTATGACATCAATGACCCACGCCATGAATTGGGTGTTTAAAAAAATGGTACACCGATTCCGAGCAGCTACTAGATAATTTGCGCTAGCCCCTGTAATCATGAGAGATATCGCCTGATTTCCAATTCATCCGATAGAAAATTGTGATGCGATGTTATTTTAACTTTAAAAAACTATGCAGTGTACTTATCAAAAAAAAAATATGCAGTGGGTAGGTAGGTAAAATTAAAAGTAATAGTACCGACAAAGCCGAACCGTGGTAGCATCTACATTGAACAAAGAAAAGCTGTAAAGACATACACATTTTTAATATTAAAGAATCTTACCTTTAGTACAGCTACTGTCTGTGTCCAACAGTGGGGAAATTTGAGCTTTCCAGCCAGCCGACAGCGTCTATAGACACGTGCAGTTCAAAACCAGAAAGTTCGTGATTTTTATAGTACAATACATTAATAACCCCGCACCGTTTAAGCTATTCGAATTTGTATTCACTCGCGGAAGGAAATATTACGTATTTCCTTGGAAATATAATTTTCTTCCGGGAATATCGCCGAGCCTCCAGAAGACCGACGAGAACTGCCATTTCTTCTGGAGTTGCCAATTTTTGGAGAAAAAAACTACCTTAGTTCTCATGAAGTGATGATTGTATCAATGATGATTTAACGCAATGGCTTATAATATTTTTTTTTATAATGATTATTGTGATAAATGATGAAGCTAAATAAAAAGTTATAGGTATATAAAGGTACTTTGGGATTGAGATGATTAAGAATGAAATTTAAATTTTTGATAAGTGAATGAATGAATTTTAAAAATAGATGTTTTGAAACGTAATTATCTGGAGAATGAAGAGTTTTCACTATGACAAAAATGACTACCACTCATTTACCCGTTAAGTTGAATTATTAGATATATTGACTCATTGAACTAGCTCACTGAGTCAGTTGCAACTCAAGATATCCGTTTGTAAGTAAGTATGAGGAACATGACAAAGTTTATTTCGCAAGCAAATGGCCACATCGAAGCAATTCATCTACGAAAGCAATATTGCTATTTGACATTTGTATGCATTGTTTACTTTTATATGCGCAAATGTTAAATTCCAATATTGCTTTTTTAGATGAATTGCTTCGATGTGGCCATTTTGACCCACCAGTTCATTAACTTTCAATAGCCGTCTAAGTACCTACCTTAATACAGAATACTGTTTCAACGGTTACGAACAAAATAAAACAAAACAAAATACCGATTTAAAAAAAGTTTTGGTAATTTTATACCAACATTTGTACGACCTGTGACGATACTGAGATTCACTTTTGATTTTTGATGTAAGTACCTATACAATGCTGATAATACCCAATTCCTTGTATCCTACACTATAAAGAAAATCCTGTTCTACATTTTTTAACTTTTTAAGCCTACCTATATTTTTTAGTTTTCGTGCAGGCATTTATTTTTAACCTATATTTTTTAGTTTTCGTGCAGGCATCGGTCATTCCTATCCTAGTTATAAAGTCACAACAACTTTGCATGTCAGGGGCACTTGACGCTTTAAACTGGGTCGTGAGCAATATTGTTAATATCGGATAACGGCAACTACACAAGGGAGAAACTGTTACATTATTCTTGCAAGCTTTGTACACTTAATTTCCGCATTATAAGCGAAAGATAAATATTTTCTCGGCGCATGTTTACAAGGTTTGCGCACGCTATATTACTTTGTAAAACGCAGAGGTGAATAGAATGTAACTCAAGAGTAACATAGCAAAACATCACGCCTGTATCTCCGAAAGGGTAAGCAGAGATATTCTTCTATCGTGTGGGTTGTGAGGCAAATTACCAACCTCATCAACCCTGGTGTCAGTTTCAGGCCCCTGACATAACTCACGTGACGACTTACTTACATCAGTAAATAGTAACCGGGACTAACGGCTTAACGTGCCTTCCGAAGCACGGATCATCTTACTTTCGGACAATCGGCAGAGCAGAGGTGTGGAAGTGTAATTCAGATGTTATTTACTGAAAGTAACAGCATAAGGTTCCCGTAATCAAAATTTCTGCTGCTTAAAATAACAATAGACATGTCGAATAATTAAAAAAAACAATGACCGAGCGACCGCTTTAACCTGATAAATACATACATACACGCCTATTTCCAGTTGAGGTAGACAGAGACTATGAATTTACACTTAGTAAGACCCTGACATACCCATTTGCTTCAAATTTTGCTTCTTTACATTGATATTTAAATAGATAGAACGAAGAACGAAGAAGAACCTTCTGCCTCCTGCTCATCCTTAATCATGGAAGAACGAAGACAAGAGCAAACACATCTTATTTAAAAAAAAAAGATAGATATACAACTATGTTTCTATATAGGCGGGATGCCATTTATTATGTTATAAATTGGGCGATAAGCTGCTCTGCTGTACCTACATTGTTTTCTCTCTGCCCGTCACATTAGAAATTATGGTAGTATGGCATAAATAACAATTAACATAACATACATACATAACCACTGCTGGGCACAGGCCTCCCCTCAATCAACTGGAGGGGGTAAGTATGGAGCATACTCCACCACGCTGCTCCAATGCGGGTTGGTGGAGGTGGAGGTGTTTTTACGGCTAATAGCCGGGACCAACGGCTTAACGTGCCCTCCGAAGCACGGAATCATCAAATCGGAAAGAACAATTATTAATATAAAAATAGCGAGATAATTAACAGGAAAAAACAGGAGTTTGCTTGAAAAATACATTACACCATTATCATAAGATTGAACATTACGATCTTCATCGGGCCTAACGCCAGCCCTGGATCGTAAAACCTTAATGTTTTACCTCAACATCGCTATAATTCCGACCATAATATTTTATTGTTTGTGCCTAGCAATTTTTGTTCTTATATAATAATATAATTATTTTATAATATGAATTATACTGTTATAATTATGTTTGCTTTTAGTTAAGTGTTTTATAATTAACAAGGTCGACGCCTGTTCAATCATCCTGAAATTATTATTAGTTCTTACCAAAATGTGAAGATTCTGTGATTTTTGTATGTGATGTAACCTATTGGTTGGTTTTCCCTTCGCGGGTTGGAACGTCAGACAGGGAGTCCCTTCTGTAAAAACTGGACCTGTCAAATCTTCAGGTTAGGTAAGCGGACCATGTGAAAAACGAGATGTTGCTAGGGAGATGATGATGACCAAAATGTGAAAATTCATCATGTACCCCTAATCAACTTACAATTACGACTTTTGGGTACCTATACTTGCTATTTATTAAAGACGGAAAATGGTCACCTATGCAGATAAATACTTTTCCAAGTAGGAAAGGATAAGACCAGTCAGTTTCTGTTCTCTCTTCTCTCCTTTCGTATGGGTTATGAGGTGGATAAATAACCTTCGCTAACCTGGTGTCACGGTTATTATTAAGCCGCTATAGGCCCCCGACACGTTTCATGTAACGACTGCATTACATCAGGGGACTTACAGCTCAACGTGCCTTCTAAAGCGGATTATATTACTTTCGGTCTAACGTATGGTCAGTCTGCAATGTCCTGATCAAACTAGGGATCATCAAGTATTGTCCCGACGAGGATTCGAATCCGGCACCTTCAGATCATGAACTCAACGTCTGACCACTGGACCACAGAGGCCGTCAGAGTTTCTGTTTTTATGTTCACACCAAGACCGGTATGATCAGTAGAGTCGAGCGCATTTAGTATTTTTTCTTTACTCTCAGTTCAGCACTTCTCATTTATCCACCAAATCTACTATAAGCCATGTCAACAAAAGACGTTTAAACATGACATGCATACATAATATTTAATTATAAAACATTTATATACAGTCATAAGTACCACTTTAGAACCCTGTCGTACTCTACGTCGTACTATCATATTTTACATTTAATGAGACTTACAGTTTAATTTGTCAAAAAAGTTAATGTGACATGGTATCAAAGTGTATAACATATTACTGTTTTGGTGTTGATAGGTAAGCAAAGCACATGTTTATGAAAAATGTTACACGAGTGTGAAGGGTCGCGGGGTTGTGGTGTGTCAACAAATCGCCGTGTTTTGTTCTCGACCACCCGTGTCTGTTTCATTCGTTTGTTTATTGTGCCCCATACCATACCCCAGGAGTTTTATAGCCGATGCTAGGTATAATTTGTAACCCGAATGCTTTTTTTAGATAAGCGCAGCATTCTGAATCTGATGTTTGATGACACTGAAATGCTTATAAAATGTTATATTTTCGTAAAATGCAGTAGTTCGGAATCAGAACTAAACATAAATGAGAACACGGGTTTTGAATCCAGAACCTTTGGAAAGCGGACATACGCAACCCAAATCTTACATACCTAACATACATAAACAGCCTATACACGTCCCACTGCTGGGCACAGGCCTCCCCTCAATCAACGGGAGGGGGCATGGAGCATACTCCACCACTCTCGCGCGCGGGTTGGTGGAGGTGTTTGGGCTAGTTCGGGCTCAATGGCTTAGCTTGCCTTCCGAAGCACGGAATCATCTTACATTTAGATCTTAGATAGATAAATACTTTATTGAGCACAATGGACACATTATACAGAATCAACCCATTCAATACATAAAAAAAAATGTAAAAGAATACAAATAGCGATGTGTCATGAACCGTTCGTTTGCGAAGTCCCACTGGTTTTACGTATTATTCATGTTTACACCGCCCGCAATTACACTACACATCGAATTTTCCGGTCTGTATGACACTTTGTGATTATTTGCCGAACAACGTTTACATTTGTTAATTATTTAATTCTGTAAGAGAAATCAACATGCAGTCATAATTACTACTCAATTAAATTACTTATCGATAATTTTTTTCTCAAAAGTAAATTATTTCCACAATTGAAGTGTAAATGCATTAGAATATTAGATGAGATAACAGGAAAACATAGCATCACGCCTATATCCCCAAAGGAGTAGGCAGTTGTGTATAGTATACAAAACCACTCCTTGCCAGCTATGTTTAAGTCCCATATAATAGGGGCAATCCTATTGCCTATTTACATACTTACAAACCCATTAAAACGTTACATACAATTACCTTCAAATTTACTTAGTATTTTGCGCATTCTCCAATGATACTTACGGTTACTATCTCTTAACCGTACTTACCGCCCAGAACTCTATCAACATTCATCCAGCAACATAGAATAAACAATAATACTAAATATAGAAATGACACTCTCCACCCCGCACCGAAGCGAGCTTGGATTGCTTCACCCCCCTCGTTGCGGGTCATTTTAGTCTATTTAAATCGGAAGCCGTTAAGGAGTGAGAGAGCGCGGACTACCTGTCTCGCTCGCAAGTACGAGGTAAAGCGGCGCACACTCTATGCACATAATGGTGTTAATGCCTGTAAACACCATCTAATTTTAAGTTATATCTGTCATTTTCTATATCCGCCGAAAAGGAAAGGGACGGGTAATCGACATGCATAAAATTTATGGAACACACGTCACACGTTGTTCGGCATTTAAGGACAAATCTAAAACAACCGTCTAAAAATTTTACATTGGCCAATAACCCGACAGAATTATGTTGATAGCACACGTCAAACGGTTTGCATACCAGCGAGATACCTTTTTGATTCACCCGGGTTATTCATTAATTTACTCATTCTTCCTAAAATTAAGAGCTGTCAATCGTCCCTTTTCTTTTCGGCAGATAAGAAAATGACAGGTATAACTTTAAGTAAAATTAGGAGGTGTCTGCAGGAAACGGGGCCAATGTCTATGTAAGAACGAGATTTTTGTATTGGGTGTCCGGACTGGCTGTCCGACTGTCGTCAGATATTTGTAAAGTGAACGACAAGCCGCGTCAACTCAAAACAGAATTATAAAAATATTTTTTTGATAAAACATGACTTGGCCAGACAAATGGAAAACGCTAAGGGCTCTTAAACAGTCAAAAAATTAAGGCAACAGGCCGGACGGTGCGAGGTGCGCGCAAACCTCGGCTCAGGGCGTCGTCTGATAGGAACATATTTGAAAGAATCAATCGGCACTAGGGACATTTCATACTTAAAACTTCAATTTACACAGACAGTACACATTGATTTTATCGTACTTGCGCTTCTGTATGTGTGACGTCTGACACCCATACGATTGTAGACCGAGGGGGTGAGATAACTTAGTTTAACCGCAGGTGGAGCGGAGAGTTGCCGTTCTATACGTAGTAGTATTTTTACTTATTCTATGCTAGTGGACCGATGATCGCGATAAGGGCTGAATGAGCGAATCACTATTTAAATAAAAACCGCACATGTTACAAATATGAGTATACTAATATGTAATATTCAGCAGTGTATAGGTATACACGTGTGTTTTGCAGTGTCATAAAACATCCTCAGGCTACTATCGCGCAGGTTTACACCCTCGAATTATCCAGCCGATACCGCCATTATTATTGCTAACTAAATGCAATTATTTCGTAGATGCGGATACAAATTGGAAATTTAATAGCAACCAATTATGAAAGCTTCATTAAGCGCTTTAGGTAAATGTTTGCGTTACGTTCGATATTTTCGGGAAATTTCGCGTAAATTTTCAACCCGTGACGCAAAATGTTAAACAACCTACCTATAGATAAAGCGTCTGCTTTATCTATAGGTTGGTTAGGTTAGGTAACAAATTATGACGAAAGTGAACGAGTTTCAAGGATATTCCTGAAACATTAATTTCTTTATAAATAATTAAAGCACATAAATAAATACAAATCAACAATACAATTCTTACAATTCTTCAATTCAATTCAATTTCTTTCAATTTTTCAATTTACAATTCTTTATAAATAATTTAAGTGTCGCATTTATGTGAGATTATTATATCGCCACCATACCCTCGTAAGCCCTGGGGTCCTCTGAGAAGGACCAAATAATTGTAGTCATAAAGGCCGAAGGTTTTGAAATAGTTTGTTCTAATAATCAACGAAGGTACTTTTAAAAGTACCAAAACTTTGCCTGTCAATTTAATTCAAACCTTTGCGCCGATTGAGAAAAAAAGTATTTTGTCTATGAACTAGTTCATTCAATTTCGTGAATAGGTGGCTTTAATAAAAAAGAAATATGTATCACTTGTCGTAATTTGTCATTTTATTGGTAAAGATGGTGCGCACACGGCGACGAGGTAAAAAAAAATCAAGTCAGTAATCGAATTTCGTAGTTTTTCATACACATTATTTTCAGAAATCGCAGGTAATATAATAATCAACAACATGACATAGTTATTTTATCAATTTTGTATCGATATCGTTAGCAATATGAAAGCAAACTTTTTTAGTCCTTTGCAAGGGACTTTAGGTGTCATGTCCGGATATTTTTCAAATACTGTTTTAAATTGTTATATGTGATTAAATCATACCGATATAGATTGACTTGCTTACGTGATCTTATTATTAAAAAAAACTACCGTCTTCATTTTATTTCCTTTTTCCTTCTAATGATGATCTAAACTGACACCATGAATTAATTTCTTTCCTAATAATAAAAACCTAATGTACTTCCAGAGGGACTAATCACAAACTACATCATAAAAACTAAAACTCGTTACTTATTTTATATTTAAATATGTAAGTATATACACATATTTATGACGTACAAATAGGTATGTATGTTAATGAAAAAATACATAACCCTTTATAATAATAATATTTTTCAGATTTTACTAAAAGTAGTGACTTAAACCGGGAGTCCTTCTGGAAGAACTAAAAAAAAAACGTAATTTTTTCAAAAATGTCTTCTATTCATCCTTACATAGGTCTCCACTTAATTTGAACCCGATCGGATAACTCTAACACTTTAAAATTTGTACTGTATTTGTTTTGTATTTGTATTTTTGTTTGTAGTGCTCGGCCTTTACGACTACAAAAATTTGGTCCTTTTCAAGGTACCACCGTCGTTTATTACTTCGAAATCGTAATTATGCTTCGGCGTTACGAGGATACGGTTCATCATTATCCATCTTAGGACGACGTATCAAAAGTGGCTGCAAATAGTCTTCTGATTATTTGTGGCTCTGTCCACCCCTTCGGGGTACACCCCGAAGTTTAGTTGTGAGTTTAGGTATGTATATATGTGTGTTCATATCGCATTAACTGTTAAAGAGTCATCTTCTCTGCCCTCCACTGGGGCAATTCCTGTTAGGTGCGTCCTTACCGCGGGGATGGGCGCCTCTTACTTCAGTAGACCGGAGTGAGATGATGAATGAGTTCGATTAGGGACCCAGACCTACAGGGTATAACGTAAAACTCTTGCCTAGGGATACGGATGAAGACCTAAACGGTTGCAGAGGCGGAGATGGATGCCATCGGTATGGAAATGCAGGACGGAAGAGGCGAGTCACAGGGACTGTAACCTGGTACCTGACAGAGGGCAGCAGTAACTATCAGTACTATTCAGAAGCGGAGGACAGGAGTCCTAGTACGACTTTGAAGTAGATTACTCTGGGCGCCATCCCACTCGCGTCAAACAGAGTACTGCGGGGCGGAAGGCAAGAGGGAAACCACTGCCCTATTTTTCTCTAAAAAGTAGCATGGAGAATGCTACACCGACACGGGCGTGACTCTTAAATTAAACTTACTTATTAATATTCACGGAGTTTTGTTTCAATTTAGACATTTATAAGTGGATAATCAATTACTTTAAGTTGATAATAAGAAGCTATCTGATATATCCCCTTCGTCCACATTGGTAACCAGATTTACCTATGTCAATTGGGACACATAATAAACAAAGACTAATTCGACCCTGGAAACCTAGGTAATTATTACCTTGTAAATTACATAGGTACATCTATGGTTCATTACCGATAAAGGAAAGCGTATGACGTAACACATCTATATAAGTGTGACAAGCCACACAGCGTACCTAAGCAAAACTTAGTTGCGACATGGTTCTCCTTCTTCTCTCGTGTATTTTGAGATCAATAACCGATTTCATCAACCAGGGTCAGGATCATATAGCCGCCAAAGGCTCCTGACATGCCTCATGTGATTATATACTTGTTCGGCTCTTGGTGTAAGTCGACTGTATGTGTAGTAGATGGTGAGAGGTCGAGAGTTCTAATTCCAACTGCAGCAAAACACCAGATTGTTCCTTGTCACTATTTTATTAAATTGTTATCAATACACAAATACACTTTCGCGGGAGGCGTCGGCCATTCGATTCTTGCAATATTGCTATGCCAAAAAATATTAATTATTTTTATACTTGTGTTGCCAGCAACATACTTACTAAAGCAAATATGTAGTAGCCGGGAAGGACTGCTTCGTTGGAAAAACATTATTTATAATCATAATATTAAACAACTTCTACAGGCGAATGATATTTAAAAAATACCTACTCCATTATAATTCCCTACCTTTATCAACAAACTACACTTAATTTTTCGCCACATGTGGTCAGGTTTCTGCCGTAATATAAAATATTTCTTCTATGCCATTTTTATACACTGAACGATGAAAAGTATGGCAGTAAAACGAACAAAATACGGTTGCGATTTTAAGAAGTTATACCAAATCTTATAAACCCGTCTAGTGGGAAAGTTTCTTATCCGAATGGCGCAGCGCCTCGCGACTCGTACCTGCGTCAACAAAATTATAAGTTTTTAATACTCCTCTCTTCCTTACTTTTGCTTTCAATCTGCTAATGTTTTACCAAGATAATTGTCTAGTAACTCTTAATTTGTATTAAGAACGCAAAAATTAAAGAGTCTTTGTTTCAATTTTATTATATCTTATCTAAATACAAAAGTTGCTGCCAAGTAATTATTTTGACTTTGAAAATTATAAACTTAGCACCTATTTCAAAAGTACCTATCATAAACTTTTTACTTAAGTACAATGTTTTAATCATCTTGGCTTCAAATATAAGATGCTAATAAAGTGAAAAGCTGGTAAGCTGCTTATTTATATGATTATCTCAAAAAACACGAAATGCTAAACGTATTTTAAAATAAATCTTATCCTAGCTTACCTAAATGCAAAATAGTATTAACTTGGTATAATTTCGAGTTTCTTATCTGTGAAGACCGAGCGGTGGCTCCCGGAGACCTTGCAAATAAGGGTTGATACACACAAAGCTGGAGAAACATGAGATTCTTGTACACTTAAATATCTTTATAGTAGATACCATGTTTTATGATCAAAATAATTTGAATGTCTAAATCGGACATTTTGTTTGCAGTTCATATAAAATCCGGCATCCCAGCCCAGCTCTGTTTGAGGCAAGCGTTAGAGTCTCGACAGACTCGCCTGCTTAATAGATTATTTTAAGCGCCTCTACTTTTTTAATATTCACTTTAAGTGGTTACTTCATTGCTTTCCTCTCAGACGACGCCGTGGACCGAGGTTCGCGCCCAACTGGGCACCCTCAGGGCTGTTGTCTTAAACATTGTACCGTGTGAGATAGCCTTCAGCGCCCCCCATTTGTCCGGCCAAGTAGTTAATGCCATCTGCGGCAACTCTACAATAAGTTACGGAAAAAAAAACTTCATTGCTTATTGCTTTAAAACTGTGTACTTGCTCGCGGTTTTGAGCGATTATTTAAGGCTCTTGAGCAACCAAAGCGCATGAGAAAATTTAAAAACAATCTCTCTAAGCTGTTGCAGTAGCAAAAGTGCAAAAAACAAACTTTGTCTTTCCTTAAGGCTATGTTTCTACTCAAGAATAATTTTCCAAATACATAGTTTATTTACAAAATAAATCTCCTAAAATTGTAGTACTTCAAGCAATGGTCATTACGAACCATTTCTATTATAATATTTTATGACATGATTATTTTCAGAAACTCATGCATTACATTAATATCTTAAGAATATTGTGTAAATGATAAACGTATTAGAAATAAGTAGTCTAGACGACAATTTGGATGTGGATTAATATAAGACCACAAGATATGATGACATGAAATTGTTCGTCGCAATAATGCTGTGACATTTATTAACTCCGACACTCCACAATACACGTGGAAAGACAGAGACGGAGAATATTGCTGTAGATTATAAAGGAGCTTCACTAAAACGATACAAAAACCCCAAAGCATGCATTCTCTTTGGTTGTAAATGTTTGTTTCCTTTTGTTGGTTGCCTGGAAGAAATTGCTCTTGAGCAATAAGGCCGCCCAAATTGTACTGTATTCATGTGTTTTGTCTGATTGTTGAAATTTTAGTTCTGTGCAATAAAGTATATTTGATTTGATTTGATAAGAGTGGAAGCAGCGAAAGTGGTGTGTCAGGGTAGTAGTAAGAATTCCTTGGTATCTGCCTTCTCCAACGGGAAATAGGCGTGATCTTGTATATGTATGTATATAAAATCCTAAATTTATTTGAATGCAATGAAAATAGTTAGGTATGTCACAGTTTAAAAAGTACTAAACAGACTCGATCCACTAGCAAATACAAGACATTTTAAAAAAAAATAACAATTGAATGTGGAATAAATTTAAAAATACGAATTTCATAAATTTTAACTGTTTGTTAAATTCGGTGGAATAAATGGAATAAATGTGTGTACCTACAGCACTTTTAAACAGTCACAAAACTGGCTCGAAACCCGGCATTCAATACATTTATTGATAAATTGTATTGTATCGTTTTAGTGTACCTCCTCAAAAACAATATTCAACACAACACGTAAACGACGTGCATTTCTTAGTCTCACTAAACCTTATACTATCAGGTTCCCAGTGAATCCCTCAATTTTTGGAAATAAGTAGGTATTCTGAAAAAGGTCTGCATCTGCCCAGAATCATAGAATAAGGAATAATACTACGTATAGAATGGCAAATCTCCGCTCCTCACCAGCGGCTGAGCTAGGATTACCTAAGTCTTCAATCATATGGTTGTCAGATGTCACGCAGATGCGAGTGTATGATAACGTCAATGAGTAGTATCTGTGTAAAACGAGGTCGGAAAAACTGTCCGGAATGTGCTATCAGGTTCCCAGTGACTCCCTCAATTTTCGCATTTTTTTCTGAAATAAGTCTGCGTGTACCCAGAACCTTAAAGTTCAAACAGACTGGTTCTCTTCATTGTTTGTCTGTGGAACCTTTTTGTCAAGATTTCCCTCGGGAGAGCAACGTCGTGGACGTTTCCCGTCACTTTCTTGCTTCCAGAACCCAGATATGCATACAGATTTATAAATAAAATGCGAAATTCTTTTGGGAAATTATAAACGTCCGGGATATTTAATTAAGTCTACATCCTCTGTTTTCTTGGATTTTCTTTGGGGAAAGGATCGCGTTCGTTTTTCGACCAAGAATCTGTTTAAATAAGAATTTCAAGTGAGAAAAATATTAGGTAAATTACTTGTTTTTATTTTTTAAATTTCCTTACTCCGCGCTTGTCGCTATCGACCCGCTAGGGTCGATTAATCCTCCCAAATATTTTCCTCTCAGAGGACTGAGCCAAGGTTCGCACCCAACTGGCCAGTTGTCTTAAAGGGCTATGAACCTTTCTGGCATATCTCAGTGGCGCCACCTAGCGGATTTTTTAAAACTGCGGCGCACGATGAAACCTGTGCAAATCGATAGGGGACACTTGTCTGAACAAAAAATCTTTAATGGACCTATGCTCTAAAGTGTCACGTTTTCAAGATATCTAGCTTGAAAGTTACGAAAAGTGTCGTATGGATTAATCGATTTTACTCTTTATCTATATACAATCGTAATATAGTGACAAAGTGATTGATTATACATGAAACATTATTTAATATACAACATATTTATCTTATTGAAAAAATGAAATTAATAAATACTTGCAACAACATTAATGGTTTTTGTCTTTGCTACATTATATAGGAAGTACATAGGTACTTAACTGTGCACACCTTATCTAAGGTTACTAATTGCAAACTGAGTTTATCAGTTTGTGTTATGTATGATATAGGCGTCATTTACTCCTTAACTTGATTTTACTTGACACAACGACAGGATCTAATGAAATATAAAATAAAGTTTACATTTTTATATACGCAATGCGTTTAGTGCGGCATCATTAGTACTCGTTAAAAAGCAGAATTCTCGAAGTTTAAGAAATCTGTGTAAGAGAAACAAAATGGTGTACTTATTAACTGCCATTTTGCTTTCTCGTTTAATTCCAGGAACTACGAAAATGGAGGTCCTTTGTTTAAAGTTGCACGAATTTCTATTATTTCGGCGGAATCAACAAGGATAGCGAATAGCCATACAATAAGTGTGAGTGAGACAACATCATACAATAAATACAATAGGACGATTGGCAGCCGGGTGAACTTTCAGTCAGTTTGCCACTTTCATCTTCAACGTGCGCACGCGCTTTTCTCTGTTCTGAGACTCTATCCTGTTCATTCTGTTGTATTTGTTACCACTGTTGAGTTTGTTAATATTCCTCTTGAGTTTGTTAGTATTTTTTTTGACTTTGTTAGTGTTATTGTTGAATTTGTTGTTGTTGTCTTGGCAAGATGTCCAGTCATGTTGGTACCAGGCAATGTTTTTTGTTGTGGTGTAAGCACTGTTCGTGGCCCGCGCCGAAGATCTCGGCGTCCTATACAGTCTTACTTGACAACTGAAGATTATATTGCTAGGCACCCCAACATCCTGAATTATGCTCGCCACTTATTTGACGATCGAGAGCTAAGTAATCTTATTTGAACATTGCAAAAATTAAAAATCTCAGGATGCAGTGTATCTGGTATCTATATTATAGTCCCTGGTCAGTATAATACATAAAATGACAATGTATAATTCGGCTCGTTTCTCAATCGTGCTTTTCATAATCGAAATGTCATATGAAAAAAATTCGTGTATGGAAATAATATATCCTACTTTATCGAAGCTCTCATTATGTAGCGTCTTAGACGAAGTGTAATCAACGCAAAACATTTTTAACAGAAAGTCGTCAACTTATCTCTATTATAATTAGCCAGAGATAGCTCTTACGCCAAGCGTATCACTTGTGTACCAGACTTACGCTTTCAATAGATTTTATAGCCAACTATTACCACTTAATTATGTATAATAAATGATATTTGCATTTTTTTGTAACAGTAGAGAGTAATCAGTTCATGTTAATGCAAGCACAACGGTAAGGCTGTTTTTTCATCTGAGATGTGCTACGTTGCTAGGTTTAATATCCACCAATCAGATAATTGGGTCTGATTCTGATCGGCACAATGAACCCGATTGTAGGGTATGCAACGTAGCATCTAGCATGTTACTGGTGGAAACGCAGTCTAAATGTGACGTACTTACTTCATTATTGATGGAACAGTATTCTTATCGTTTCCAGCTAACTACGCAATACCGAATATGCCACATTTAAAAGAGGAAGTGAGGATTGCTTGCGCCCTAATAAATGCCTTCGGAAAACGGGTGACAGATCACCCACTCGTAAATGAAATAATCAACGATATATACCTTAAGCACGACGCCCCAAACTATCTGTGCGAGTTTGTAATACAAAACAATTTAAATCAACGCAGAGCCGCTTTCCAAGCTATAAACTCATGTGAAGGCTTTCAACAGTTTCCCATCTTATCATATGAGGATCTGTTGATAATGTCTCTGGGGCCGTATCAAGTGATGCAGGCAAGAAGCTACTATGGCGAACACCTAAAAGAAAACGGAACGTTTTTCATTGAAGTGTATGAAGATTTTGAAGTTGACTATAATTTAAATCAATACAACATAGTAGTTTGTGATCCTTGGCTGACAAGAGCTAAAATACTCTCGAGGCACCAGAGCAACAGAATTTATTTTGTATATATCTTGCTAAATAATAGTTTGAAAAACAGAAATAAACTTGTCGGTCACTATTGCAGCTGTATAGTTGGAAAACGGACACTCGGGTGCTGTGCTCATGTCATGAGCATAGTTTGGTATATGGGATGGGCTCGGCACCAAGAATTTCAACCCCCTGCTGCCTTTTTAGATCAAGTTATTATTTCTGATGAATAAGAAGATTGATTATTCAAGAAGACTGATATTCATTATCCTAATAGGTACGAATTTGTATAAAAAAAGCCTATTCGTTATAAGTATATACACTGTATGTATTCAATAACAATTAGTATTGATTACATTTTTAAGCAAAATATAAATAACTATATGACTACTTTTACGATGTTTTATTTCATACTTATAAAAACACAACTAAGAAAATCGATGAATAATTGAACAATGTGTTCATGTAATATGATTGTTATGAATTAAACAGCTTAAGGTCCCGTTGCATTGAAGGCACACACCCCATTGGTGTGTCTATACGAACTAGGTATGTTCCATACACTGCTGTAAAGTAAAGTAGTCCTAAAAGCGAATTTTCACACCCCACCTGCTTTCACTGTGATTAGACATTTAAGCTGCCTTTCATTGAATAAACATAAAAACTCAAAAAGTGTGAAATTGTTAGACAATCATAGCAAATAACTTTGAGCGTGATTACCACGAGAATAAGTCATGAGCTGTACATCTCACGACTCGTTTCTGGATTTCTTTTAAGTTACACATAAAAGTAAGTTATAGATATTTATTTTATCTATTTTCTATTTATTTATTTTTCAATAAAAAAAATATGTGGTATATTAAACACTAATATTCCATGCATAATCACTTAGTCACTATATTCCAATTGCATATAAAAGTAAAATCGATTTGTTCATACAACACTTTTCGGAACTTTCAAGCTAAATATCTTGAAAACGTGACGCTTTAGAGCATAGGTTCATTAAAGCTTTTTTGTGCAGAAAAGTTCCCCCTATCGATATGCATAGGTTTCATCGTGCGCCGCAGTTTTGAAAAATCCGCTAGGTGGCGCCACCAGGCTATGCCAGCCTCCATAGTGAAATGTTCAATGCCCTTTTGTAGCGGGTAAGAACCCTCAGCGCTCCCCATTTGTTCGGCTAAGTAGTTAATGCCATTTGCGGCAAATCTACAATAAGTCTCGTGAAAAAAAAAATTAAAACATTATTTACACTTAAGATATATCATAGGTATAGGCTTTCCAATAAGAATCTAATAACTAGCTTTCCAAGTAACCCGTTTTACCTTTTCCAGATAAAAAAAAATGTTTCTTCTTTAGATCGACGAGTTCGATTTTAAATACACGCATTTTTCTCTGCAAAAATAAACATCATTTTATATCTAATTCACCTATGGAATAATCACTTTGTTCATAGCTTAGCATGCGTTTAATTAGTAGAAATTACTAAACGGGATGAATGAGCGGTGCGCACAAAGGTAGCCGGCGCTAGTGCATTCCGATATACTCTGGCTGCATTATAATGTGCAATTGACTGGGAACAATTAACGCATTTCCTCTATGACGGGCTTCTAGATGTAGAGAACGTGGAAGAAGCTTTATGTTCGTCTCGAGGTGTTTTTATACCTACTTAGTTAACTAGTAAATTGTAATTCTCTCTTATAATACCCCGAACTGACCTTATTTACGTACTTTTAGCCTACGAATCATCATCATCATCAGCCCATTAACGTCCCCACTGCTGGGGCACGGGCCTTCCCTGTGGATGGATAGGGAGATCGGGCCTTAAACCATCACGCGGGCCCAGTGCGGATTGATGGTTATTAACGACTGCTAATGCAGCCGGGATCTATGGCTTATCGTGCCTTCCGAAGCACGGACGAGCTCGAGATGAAAACTTTTTTTTTGTGGTCACCCATCCTATGACCGGCCTTTGCGAAAGTTGCTTAACTTCAACAATCGCAGACCAAGCGCGTTTACCGCTGCGCCACCGAGCTCATCCTATAAATAAATAAATATTATTTATTCGTAGCTTTTAGCACTTCATTTTATAAGATTTTATTTATATCATAATTTCACCAACCTAATTAAAACACATATTTTTCGGTTCGGTATTGTAAAAAACTTAAAACTTTTGTATTGTAATATGGTGATAAAACGCGAGATCACAGTGATTGCGGTTTGTCGTAGTGAGTTTGATGCGAGTTCAGATGGTTCCGAACATTCCGACATCAAAAGCAGAAACAAGAGGTAAAGAAAGAAGGTAGATAGAGATCTAGCTACTGGAGTGGCCAATTTCATCAGTCTTTCCGTGTTCATGCAACAGTGTTGAAATATCGGGAGTCTCGTCTCCTTGATTCGGACGCGTTAAGAACCCGGTACTATGTGTTTTAATTATGATAATAACCGTGTAAACCTCAGACAATGTATTCACCCGCCTAATTTCCAACTCATTCACTGTCTGGCCATATCGTAAGGATATAATGTTAGTTTCCTCACAATGTTCTACTTCACCACTGACCACGTGATAAATAAACATTTAAGATCCAAACATGAATTCGAAAATAAATTGGACAGTCATTGGTTTAGCCCGTGTTGAGGTAAAACCTGCGACTTCACAGAGAGAGTCTAGCATTCTTCCAACGGCTCCTTATTATTTACTTAATAAATAAGTTATTAACATAAAAACTAGATGTTTCATATTAAAAATTCGAAAAGATTAAAAAACAAGTTTGCTCTTTTTATCTCGAGAACGCCGCCGACGGACACTGAAAAGTATTAAAATTAAGCTCGTTGAAATACGAAGCATTTTTCATAACTCGGTGTGGTTTTCTTAAGGATTTTATAATCTAGTCGAAGTAGGTAAGTACCTAATAAAATAATATTGTGTATGTTAAGCCAAGTTTGAGGTGTAACACCGCACTCACGAGGTAAGTCCGACCTATCCTTACATAACGCAAAACAAATTGTGGTGCTACCCTTTAATACTTAACCTTTAGTACTTTCGTGCAAGTGTTATTACGATTATAGTGCTCTAAGAGGTATACCTTATGTTGGAAGTAGCGATAGAATTACAAGTCTTGGATTTATACAAGCCCATAAGAACCATTTAAAAGAAATCCTAAAACCTTAATAAATTATTTAGCCTGCCCGGAGCGCGTCATGGAAAATTGAAAGAGGAAGGGGAGGCCTTTGCCCAGCAGTGGGATCTTGTAGGCTTTATTAGATTAGATAGTCTAACTATCAGCACATATGATTGAAATATTCAACTAAAGAAATTCTTTGGTCCGTTCCCACAGGAGACAAAGTCGCGTTTTAATAGTTCATTCTAGAATTTTTATTTATCTTCGACTGAGAAAATCGATGGTCAATTACTAGACAAGTGGCTGGCCACCAGGCAAAGTTAACGTGCCCACTCGTTACCGTTTTTGCTGTCGGCAAGTCAACACATAAGGATTGTTGCCCTTCATTAGGTCATACGTGCGTGATATTCGACGACCGCCTGTGAAAGTGTGAGGGAATTTATATATTTTTTTTATTTCAACGTAATGAAGCGGTTGGTTGAAAAGTATTTATAAGTGCAGCTTAGTAATTATATTAATGTTGGCTTTGTTTCGAGCATCAATGATCGGCTCCTGAAGAATGGTAATGGAATCCGTCCGTTCTAAAGGTACATTTTTAAACTTAAAAGACGTTTCCAAGAAGTCAATGTTCATTTTCATGAACCACGCAAATAATCCGGCATTTGATTACATTATAGCAACGCCAACGAAGGAAATTGGCTCAAGTTTATTCTCTATACAAATCAGATCCAGGAAAGCAATTTCAAAGTTCCAAGAAAACATGTCATCTACGATCACAAAGTAAAGCTACTGAAATAGAATATCACCTTTACGAGACCACTTGAAACACCCGAAAATAACATCCAAGCAACCATGAAAGCGACTTGGCAGCGAGTGAAACGTCAGGGTATAATACGAGATGCGGCCGGTCCATTGAAAACGCATTTCCATCCGGAAGTGGTCCTTGGTATATCTTCGCATCGTTCGCGTCTTTGCAAATGCACACTGAAACATCCAACGCTCCTTACCACACGCATGCGACAAACGCCACGATTCCAATGGAACGTTTTAATGCCCCTCGTAAAATAAGAAAACTGGAACCTATTCCTTAGACGCTAAAGCGGATAACCAAAGTTTAAGGCTGGAAGGTTAAAACTTTCTGTTCCACAGTCACGGAGTTCTACACCAACACAAGCAGAAAGTAGTGGACTATTCTAGGAATTTGTTTGACGGTACCATCGGGCTCCCACTATTTTTTGCAACGTCTTTTTACCGGCGATGCCTCGAAGCAGACGGGTCTTTATTGCGATTTGTTTAAACAGTGAATAATTAAAGCTCGGAATGAATGACTGTGCACTTTTTAATCCCGCGATTCCTGGCAACTTATTGTTCCTCTTTTTTTCCTCTGGCTTTATGAGAGGACAATGGTATTCGCTTGTTAAATAGTTAGAGCGACTTATTAATCAACTCTGTCGTTTAATTAGAGAGCAACTGGCAAAAGTCTTGCAAAGTGAAACAGACGATAAAAGTTACGGGGTTCTAACAAAATAATTCGAATTTGTTTGAGGAAAGAATCCCGTTGTTGGGAGCTAAATGCTACATTCTGTAAGGCAGGTTTTAGGTAAAGCCGTGTAAAATATTTACTAGCGACCAGAAACTAAAGTATTTAGCGGTGAGGGGGAGTAGATAGTAGGTACACGTTGGATTTCTTACAGGCTTACCTTTTATTTTTCTTTTGCCTCCAGTTGTTAGTTTTACCGCACACTGCTTTGAAATTTTAAGAGGCGAGAGCTTAAGCTTTGGGGCTGAAAATCAAGGCAAAGGTGTTTCTTTAAGCCACACCTTTGTATATCACTGTGCTCGTATTTTTCCGGTTTCAAGTTTTATGAAAAGCTAAGAGTAATGCTGCTTTGGAATTTTTTACGTAGCGTTTGAAATAGTGATGCAATATCGTTAACCAAGTATCGTATTTTGTCGTAAAAGTACATAAACCATTAACCCTTTATTGAAAAGGAATAAAGCTTAAGTGCAAAGTTACGCTTATTGTCATTGATGTCAAACTACTCTATTAATATACCTACGCTTACCTACTTATAGGGTGTTAGTGACATCGTAACGAAACCTTTGAGGTATGATTAAGGTCATGATTCTGAGTTGATATCAAGTGGAATTTTCCGTCGCAAAAGTATGGAACGGAAAATAATTAAAAAAAAAAAACAAAAATTTTCATGAATTTTCTGACAGGAAATTCCACTTAATATCAATTCAGAATCATACCCCTCAGTATTCGTTACGGTGTCACTAACACCCATATCTACTTGTATGGCTACCTGTAAGTACTGGTACGGGCTGTAAGTGACATCGTAACGAATACTGAGGGGGCTGGTTTAGCTCATTATTCTGAGTTAATATCAAGTGGAATTTTCGATCGCAAAAGTATAGAATTGAAATTATTTAAAAAATAACAATTGATTTTAACTCAAAATCATGGTCTGAATCATCCCTCTCAGTATTCGTTACGATGTCACTAACACCCAGAATGTATGGATTTTTTATTTATTTATAAGATGTGTTTTATTGCAGGTATGCCTTAGATGGCATTCACTACTGGGCCGAACAAATGTGGAGCTGGGGCGCTGAGGGGCTCGCCAGGAGAAGACTGAGGAGAAAGTCAAAACAGCACGTCTGAGGGTACATTGATGGGTGCGAACCTCGTTTCAGGACATTGTGCTTATTAATTGTGCCAAAGTTAGGAGGTTATACGTCATCTTAAATTCAATTATTCGAAAAAATGTGTTTCAAAACTTTCAAATTAAACGGATATTTCCTGTTCGTGTCACAAACGTTTGCTAACAATATAACTATGATAATTGCGGCGTCTTCAAATTGTATGTAATAACTTAATCTTTCATACCACCCACCATACCTACCTATTACAATTAAGTGCTATTTGGCTTTGACTTCCATAGAAACATTGCTCAAGAAAAAGGACATGAATAGTTGAATATAAATACCATAAACCTATATAAATTAATCACAATTTTCTAAATTGTAAGTACTTTCTTATAAATTGTATAAATAATTATAAAATAAATTAGGTTAGGTACCTAAGTATAAAATAATAAAAACACCACTCAAATCTTACTAATTAACTCAGGCATTTGTTAACATTATAAAACTATATTTTTAGTGTTTCTTTTTATAATTTGCGTTTTGCAAACATCAATATTTATTGCGGCCATAAACACAACCAATTAAAAGACATGTTCACTATTGTATAAGGACTTAAGTATGTCCTTACGTGTCCTTAATTACTTTTAATTTATTTGGAACCATGAAAATATGCCGGCCGATCGCATATCATTGGCTGGGCGTAGCGTACGCGACATCCTAGCCTTCTTCGCTAAAGGGTTAATTGTAGTCCTTTTTTATGCCTTTAAATATGTCATTCTAAAAGAGGCCTTATTTAATGCCTTGAAGGACAACAAAATTCTATTTGCAAACGATAGGCTAACATTTTATTATTGATTATAATAATTTTATGGTTAGCCATAAAATGGATACCTAAAACACTCAGTGTTTCAGGTGTCCAGTTTCTAAGATAACAACTTTAGTGTCTACAGGAGCCTGAACTTTATTAACATCATAATGTCTGTATAGAAATTGGCACGAGCGTCAAAAAAGCACAGTAAATTCCATCTTATCGCGTTATTTTACCGCCGATCTATCACAACTCGAATTGGTTCCTGACTTTTATTCATAAAGTATTTTGGCACAGGCAGAATGTTACAATGAAAATTGGGTTGAAACAATTTAAATATTCGAAATAAGTAGATAAAACTTTTGTATCACAGCAGCAAATGAATGTGTTTAATCATTTTCAGTCAAAAATTCTTTAGGAAAGCTTGCCATTTAACACGTTAGATATTGAATACACGTTAGATATAATTATAACCTTTTCCGATAACTGAATCTGACAGAATTAGATTGTAACTGTAACGTCGTCATCCCGTTAAATGCAAGCTTAGCCTGAAGGGTACATAGAAATAAATTACGCAGTCTATTCTAGTAAGTTAGTTGTATTCTAAAAGGCTGGGAGCATTCATTTATCCGTGCCCGCGGTAGATTCCAATCAAGTGGAGTTAGTGCGCGGACGCTGTGCGCGCGACGCCGTAAATTTTGCGCCGTGTATGCTCATACTTACGCACAAATCTTTCCAGGAGTGCGCAACAATTATTGATTTTAATACAAACTCTATTGTTTCACTATTTTGTTTGACTTGACAACGTGCTCATATTTGTATTGGGTATTTTCCAGACTATAATGGTAAATAAAATAGAAACGGATTTATAATAGCAATCCCTTTATTTATTTTCTTTTCTATTTCTGAAATCCAAACATTGCTCCCGGTTTCGTGTAATCCATAATTATTACTAAGTAGTAGGCCCACGTATAAAGGATGATTGTTATTAAGGACAAAACAAATTGGAATTTCAATGCCATAAGCAAGAACTAAGAAAAACAATATATTACTTTTTTTAGGTAGATACCTAATATATCATTCTGGTGTCAATTTAATTATTTTCTATAAAGAATTTAACAAATGAAGTGTCACTAGAATCGTTTTGATTTTCCGGTGGTTATAGGTTATAGGCTACGTCACATATGACGTCACGCTAAATCCAATGTGACGCCCCCTAGACGACAAAAACTGAGGACAATTTCAAATGGTATTGTGTTGAGTAGGTATCAAATGAAAAGAGATAATTTACACATTTCAAATATGTACATATTACTAGCTTTTACTTGCGGGTCCTTGTATTTACTCGACAATTACATTGAATTGATAACATAACTGCTCAGACATGTCCCGGATAGGTTTTATCTACAAATCTTAAATAAAAAATGTACCTATCGGAAATCACGTTATCTTAATAAATAAGACCCCAAAATAATATAAATAAAAATAAAAGTTTAAAAAGTAATACCCGATATTTTTCGAAACCTATTTTCTTGTTTCATACTTTTTAGAACGTGACTTTTCCGTAGTCCGCTTTTTCTTAAACATAAGCTTACGAATTATATATAGGTAGGTAAGTTCACGACTATAATAATAGTCTGAGGTTGAGATATTTTTTTATTCATCTTCAAATATAAGTTGTACCAACTCGTCACACAATTGTTCTCATTGCGCAAGGGCTCTAAATCTTACAGACTTTTTATTTTGCCCTAGGGATGAATTTTAAAGAAAAATTATTTCTAGACTCAAAACAATTTCATTCAATGATAATCCTAAAATTCAGAGCAAGCACACGCAAATGCGAATTATATATATCTTGATTAATTAAAAAATAACCAATTTATAACGGTTTTTTCAGATTGTGTAGCAGTACACCGAAGGCCGAAGCGGTGTTATAGGTGAATAGACACAAATTATCAAAAAGACTACGGGAGTTAAAATGGCCACATCGAAGCAATTCATCTAAGAAAGCAATATTGCAATTTGACATTTGCGCATATAAAAGTAAGTGTGCAATGTAAACAAATGTCAAATAGCAATATTGCTTTCTTAGATGAAGTGCTTCGATGTGGCCATTTTAACCGCCTAGGTATAGGTAACCAATTATAAAACTCTAAATATAATAAAACAACGATAGAATAAGTATTATTAAACTCATCTCTGCCTGACCACTAATACTTAATACAAAATCACGCCACAAAAAAGCAACTCCTTAGACTTCTACGAAATACCCGACCTGCAGGGCTAACATACACAACGTGATAAAATTTATCGATCGATTCAATATTTTTTGTCGAAATAGATTAGTTTGTTTTTTCCTTAACATGCGTGTCACGTAATTTTGTTCGTATTTTGACAGAACGACATGACTTATTTGGGTTCACATATTAGCACCAATCGACAAAATGACATAATTATATCGTCAAAATCGATAAATCACTTTGCGCTTGTTAGCCCTATCAGTAAGATATACTTACTAGGTATTCACTGTAGTCATATTAAACATACCTCCTCAATAAACTGTTGCGATTCATAAACGTTGCCGACCCCTGAGAAGCGAACCGAACGCGCAAGTGTGACAGTCGATAATTAACTACATATTATCGTCGTATAATAAAGTCGGGGCAATGTTAACAAACTGAAATTGTTTCGCGGATAGCTCCTACTTCTCGCCGTAGCGTAGTTCAGTATTTATGCGACCGAGATAAACTGGACATGCCGTGAGCTTTTACTTTTTATTGCCATTCGGTGTTTTGTTACGCGAAACTCCGGCAATTAATGTGCTCTGAGACCGTTTACGTAGTCAACATACTTTTGTTCGTATTTAGTTAATAGTCCTTTTTGTCTGTACGTGGTTGTTTGGTTGTTTTGGAACAGGTAATTATTTAGTTTCGGTGGAATAGAAAAATGATTGTATAGACGAATCAATTGTATAATTGAATCGTTTCTAAAGATTAGATAACGAGTTCGTAGGCATTAAAAATCAATATAAAATGTATAAAAATTAAAATAATGAAATATATACACGCATCACAAAAGGACCATAATATTGTTATGTGTTCCTATTCATATACCTATTATTAAAAAAGATAATAATATTTGGTTCCGAGAGGACCAAGTATTACTTATTTCACTAGTTTTATAATTTATCTCTAATTTATAATATTCGTCACACATTAACATAAAATTAAAACAATGCATCAAAATTATGTACTTACAAGCAACGATTAAATAAGCACTATTGAGCATTAAAAACGTTCAAAACTCAATAATAGCAAGCACATAAAATACATTTTTGAATGACACTTCATTAGACGTTACTAATTACGTGGCAATAATAATCACAAGTAAAAGTATAGTGAAAATGAAACGGACAGCATTTCACTTTCGATCCTAATGTAAATCGAATAAGACTTATTTCATATCGTAGAGTTGAGAACAAGAAACACAATGTTCGAGAGTAAGGCCGCAAAGAAACTTCTTAAGTTTTAATTAAAAGAGCATCGCGATTACTGCTATATTAGTTACAATCAGAGAACATAAGTACTATGGAGCCGAATAGTTACTAAAATTCTAGCCAATTGCTAGCAGTTTTTTTTCCGTACATGTTCTGAAGGTAGTTTTGTTATTTCAAGAGACATTTTTTTAAACTAATATTAATTTTGTATATATAGAGGAATTAAAGTTAATGTAAGTTAGAGCCTATTGGTTTCTGTGTTGGGTCGAAAGTTTTGACGTTAGACGGTTTTTCCACTTGCAATTAATCCTTCAAATTCCTATTGTTTGACTTATTTCTCTTTGTAAACTATTCACTGTAGCTTCAAAAACTTATTAATAATTAAAAAAAACAATAACTATAAAACTAACGTAAATTATACATGATTTTGTAAGATAGGATGTATTGCTTTGAATGAATTTCAAATTATGTTCAAGTTAGGAGATATTATAAAGCAATGTCGCAACATTTAACTAGTAAATATTTAACTGTAAACTATTATAAAGCATGCAATATAATAACAAATAATCGTATTTTTTTTAAAAAAATACTGAAACGACAGCTTTTTTAAAGAAAGTGCTACGCTTAGCATTTTTAATGAAAATAAACTTTGATCTTAAACAAGGTTTAACAAATTATTTATTGATCATAATAAAGTAGGCACCTTCGTTTTTTAATTGACATTTAAAAAAAATATCAATATACTACGAATTATATATTTATTAAGTCAATAATCAACTGAGATCAACAAGTAGGTACTTATTAAAATCAATAAAGGGGTTGTAGAGTATGTGGGAGGAATCCTATGATTTTTTTTCAGGAATGTGTTCCGGAACACATTCCTGAATGTATCTGTCACCGTAAAATTGTAAATAACGTTAGATTATAATCTATCGATTTGAATCTCGCGAGATTGTGAACTGTCGAATAATTATGAATCGTATCATATTGCTTACAATTTAACGTATTATTTTTCGGTAGATTATAATTCATCGAAGTGAAACCGTCAAATTGTGATACGAAACGCACCTCGCGTGCTATACCATAGAGTTACAAAACTATTAGAGTGAGCATAATGTTAATTTGGGATTCTCTTAAAATGCATAAATGTTTTTGTCGTAATTTTAATTATCATAATCATTTTTGCATAACGTTTTTTACCATAATAGTTTTACTTTCCCATAATAACATCTAGGAATACTGGTTTGTTAGGTATAACTTATTTTTGGGATTAATAAATAGATATCCATAATTCTTTTTTAGAATAATAGTGTTTTGTCATAATTTTTACAAGGCATAACAGTAGGTTAGGGTGCGGCGGGGGTGGCCCTTGGGCCACCCCTATGCCGCCAGCATGTTTATCTTACACACGAAAAGTATAGGTACTGAATGATACGTTTCAGATTTTTTAATTTTGATACATTTTTACCTTACCATATGATGTCAGAATTATTGATTACTTACTAAATAATTAATAAATACGTACTTGATTTCACAATCTTGAAGAGCATTTATTTTATTTGACTGACACCTGTGTTTTATTCCTAACTCTATGGACACAGAACGGTCTACTGTAAGGCCGACCAATCAGGGACAGCCGTCGGACAGTTGACAATTTGACAATTGTAAGATTGTGATTTAACAGTTTTACTTCGATAGATTATAATCTGACGAATAATAATACGTTAAATTGTAAGCAGTATATTACGTTTCACAATTTTTCGACAGTTCACAATCTCGCGAGACAGATTATAATCTAACGTTATTTACAATTTTACGGTGACATATCCTTATTTATGGAGTTAACATAGTAAAAATTCCCACGTTTACATGGTGTCATTTCCGTAACTTAAATGTTTACCAAACCATACAAAAATATAAAATATCGATATTTTTGTATGGTATTGGTCGTTCGATTTACTTCTCACTTTTTATTCTAAATTCCTCTCCAAAATTAAAACTGTGGGAATTTTTTTGACAAAAAGATAATTATAAATAACCCAGTTATCCAATATCAAATAATTAACTTGTCAAACAATTTTTATTAATAACTGTCTTTAAAAAAATGTTTTGTGTTGCGGAATGGGTGTAGGTCAGAGATACCAATTTTGAGTTTTTCGCTGATATCTCAAAAACGATGCGTCCTAGAGAAAATAACTTTATATTAATTTAAAGAACATTAAATTGTCTACAAATTTATAATATAATATTTTTTGATATTTCGCCCGTTTTCGAGCTACACGCTTAGGAAAAAAATAATTTAATATTGAAAAGTGTCAGTGATCAAATCAATCGAAAAAGTAGATCTTGGGTCCATCATCTCTTATTTTTGAAACAAAGACACATTTCGTGCCATGCCCATTGCCCATCATCATCCATCGACCTCCATCATCTTCCATTAAACAAAAAGACTCATGCTTGATTCTGAAGATAGGAGCTATTATCGATTAAAACATGAGATAGGAGTTATTTATTTCTGTAGAAAGGAGATATTTTTATAAAAAATATTGCAACATATAAAATCTTTATTTTAAGAGCTATTTCTATTCATCGAAAATCACCCTAAAAGTAGGAAATATACAACGGAGATCTTGCCAGCCAACGTAAAATTAAATTTCGCAACGAACTACATCAAAAAGTCGATTTGCCTAAAAATGTAAGATAGGAGTATTTGCTTCTTCCCCGTCGATATATGTCTGTGCTGAATGTGTCAAGTAAGTAAGTACTATAAGAAAAGTTCTAAACGTCGTGCTTAATATGTAGACGGGAACATATTTAAGAATTATGAAGCTTATTAGAGTTTCTCTACGCTTATCATCAGACATAGTCGAGCGAACATACTTGGACATTATATAAAAAAAGAAAACATATTTTCCTACTCTATTTCCGTACATGAAATGTTTCAATCTAACCCTTTAAAAAGGCGTTGCTCCGAATAATAACGACAGAGTGGTCCTCTATTTGTAGAAACAACTATGTACTGAGTTACAACAACGCATTTTCGTCTTCACAGATTTTCTGTTCGAGATCAGCTCCCATCGCAGTACCGATCTGATATTAATGGGCTTGTCAATGGTATGATGTAATTATTATAAATGTTCTCCGATATGAGATAAAATGTTATTATTCGCCTGCAACTTATTGCTCCGCGTTCGCTAGACAGATTCGCCCCCTCTTAATTGCAATGTACGTACTGTTTTTGATTTATTTACCGGCGTTTCGCAGGTGATAAAGTGCGCTTGTGCACTTTTCATTTACTCCCAATAACAGGGTAAGTATGGATGTGAGACAGGATTTGTGGGGGGCGGCGTAAGGGATAAGAGATAGACGGAGATAATACGTTTTACAATAAATAAATACAATAAGCTTTTGAAGTTGACGTCGTGTCTTATAGGGAAGTCAAGGAATTGGCCTTTGATAGACTGGAATGGAAAATGCTACACCGACAAGAGAGTGGGTCTTAAATTGATGACGATGATGATGAGCTTTTTGGATTGTAAGTACTACTTATCGAATACACTCTGGACATCAAACATCAAAATACTGCGTTGAATGTTTATCGCTATTTATTTTCTTTCGGTTCATATTTTTGATAAAAAAAAATACTCTAACTGTAACCGCTAAAACTATTATACGTAATTCTCTTCATCTACCTATATTCACTTATTCACAACAGATGAATAGTATACGTTATAGAATTTTCTTGTTTGAAGTATTGTACTTATTGGAGATTTTGGTATTAGGTCCAGCAAACGTGACTGTTAACTCCACCCGTATACCATACACAACTCGTAAGCATCATCGCTTCTGAATTATAGTCGTCTCTGGGCGACCCGTCGAGACCACAAGCCCCTCCTGTAATAATTGATTTATACTCACAACGAACTTCATGAAGACCTGATGAAGAGCTCAGGTGAACCGTAACTCACAAACTACAATCCTTAGCGCTGAAGACCGGCCTCCGTGGTCCAGTGGTTGAGCGCTGTGCTCACGATCCGGAGGTCCCGGGTTCGAATCCCGTTGGGGACAAATCACAAAAATCACTTTGTGATCCCTAGTTTGGTTAGGACATTACAGGCTGATCACCTGATTGTCCAAAAAGTAACATGATCCGTGCTTCGGACAGGCACAGCGCACGTTAAGCCGTTGGTCCCGGTTATTACTTACTGATGTAAGTACGTAGTCGTAACATGAGTCACGTCAGGGGCCTATGGCGGCTCAGTAATAACCCTGACACCAGGGTTGATGGCGTTGGTAATCCACCTCACAATCCACACGATAGAAGAAGAAGAAGCGCTGAAGAAATATTTTTTACGCCGATACGGCTCACCACCTATCATGTTGGTTGAACAGAAAGTTGATGATGGATTTACCTCTGATTACCCCATTGTGATAATATACAGTCGTGAGCTTATGTTATGGATACTTGAATCGAATATTTTTTAAATTAGCTAGGTAATTGATTACCTGTACTTTCAATATCAATTAAAATCACCTACGCCTGCAGAGATGTTTTTGTGTAATAAAGATTGAAAGCTTTCATGTTTATTATGCCGACCACATTATAACATTAAATTAATTGCCAGAGAACACACAACACAAAAATAGCCTCCGTGGTGTAGTGGTTAGAGCGTTAGGCTCACGATCTGGAGGTCCGGATTCGATTCCCGATGGCGACATTGTCGAAATCATGTTGTGAGACTATCCTTTGTTTGGTAAGGATTTTTCAGGCTTGAATCACCTCCGAAAAAGTAAGATGATTCCGTGCCTCGGAAGGCCCGTTAAGCCGTTGGTGCAGCGTGGTGGAGTATGCTCCATACCCCCTCCGGTTGATTGAGAGGAGGCCAGCTGTGCCCAGCAGTGGGACGTATATAGGCTGTTTATGTATGTTATGTTAATTGCCAGAGATAAAATATGAAAAAATGTGTCGACATGTAGAATTATTAGTAAAAACGATATTACTTATAAACGATATACATTAATTGCTATGTTAAATTCTAGCTCAATATATACATACATACATAAACTCACGCCTATTTCCCACGGGGGTAAGCAGAGACTATGGAATTCCATTTGCTTGGATCCTGACATACTTCTCTTGCTTCCTTCACATTCATTAATCATACGCATGCCGTAGCTCAATTTCTAGCTTATCTCCTAAAATATTCTAGAGCGAGTTACATTACAAAAACGGGCGATAGCCAAGTCTAGACTTAAGTACAACGTCAGGGTTGGAAACAAGTTGGAAATTCAGGTCATGACATACGAACTAGGTTAATTTCTGTACCCTGTGCCAAGCGGATTTTCGTGAGGAATTCTTCGATAAAAGCTCTCACTTAAACCGTCACGTCTCGTCATGACGAAGCAGAACTGTCGATTAATTGCTGTTATTTAAATGTGCCCACGTCAATCAATAGCCCAACATTTTAGACCCAATATTTTCGAAAACACGTCACCGAGTAAGCTTGTGGGTATAACAGGCTGTTGAGTGTTCTCTCTTCGCAATTAAATAATGTATGTGTCGTAGTTTCTGAAAGTGACAAATGCTTTCACCGTGAATAGAGCAATAAATAGTATTAAAAGCTCGGAAAGTAAAACTAAAATTATTCCTAACCTGTATGTATGTAAAAAAAAATTACAAAAAAGTTTTGACTTCCTAGCTACCGTTTTATATCGAGGGTTGAAAGGCAAAAGGGTTTAAGCGACATTTTGTGAACTTTACAGGAGAGCCATTTAAAGTTTTATTTTTTCGAAAAAAATTCATATAAAAAAAACTACTAAATCAAAAGTGTTCAAATTGCTAAGAATTATTTTAAATTAAACGTTGCACAATTCTGTATTTATTTGGTTCGAAAAACACATTAGTTATAAGTAGTATGTTATTGGGCATTCTAGACCATCGAAGTGAAGGGATTCGCGAAAATGTTCTTGGGCATTCTAGACCATCTTCGTTCAGTCGGATCGCTCGAGCGCCAACGCGCTATCGCGCGCGCTCTCGCGGATCCCTTCACTTCGATGGTCTAGAATGCCCAAGAACATTTTCGCGAATCCCTTCACTTCGATGGTCTAGAAATACCCAATAACATCGATGGTTCTTAATATTACGATCAATCGGTTAGCAACTACAACACTCACCAGTATAGCTCGAGTCATCATGGGATTTCATATCACTGTATTTAATATCACAAGTATAATATCACTTAGAAAATTATTTTGGTCTGTCCGTGTTCGAATCAAGTTTTTTCCTGTAAGTCAAATTCATTAGCAGATTGCTTCATGTCTCTATACAATTTGCTGTCCTGTCATCCAATACCAGATTGGCTCAACGATCTCCAGAATTATGACATAAAGTGATAATATAATTTGAGACTCACAAAGTACCATACGAAAATATCAGAAATTCTATCCAGATTGGCGCGAGTCGTCATTGAATTCAAGAACAGCTTCGGTCCTGTCATTTAATACCAGATTGGCTCAACGATCTCTAGAATTATGACATAAAGTGATAATATAATTGAGACTCACAAAGTGCCATACGAAAATATCAGAAATTCTATCCAGATTGGCGCGAGTCGTCATTGAATTCAAGAACAGCTTCGGTCCTGTCATTTAATACCAGATTGGCTCAACGAACTCTAGAATTATGACATAAAGTGATAATATAATTGAGACTCACAAAGTGCCATACGAAAATATCAGAAATTCTATCCAGATTGGCGCGAGTCGTCATTGAATTCAGGAACAGCTTCGGTCCTGTCATTCAATACCAGATTGGCTCAACGATCTCTAGAATTATGATATACTTAAAGTGATAATATAATTTGAGACCCACAAAGTACCATACGAAAATATCAGAAATTCTATCCAGATTGGCGCGAGTCGTCATTGAATTCAAGAACAGCTTCGGTCCTGTCATTCAATACCAGATTGGCTCAACGATCTCTAGAATTATGATATAAAGTGACGATACAATGTGTGACCCAAAAATTACCACAAGGATGTCAGAAATTCTATCCAGATTGGCGCGAGTCGTCATTGAATTCAAGATCAGCTTCGAACCTGTCATTCAATACCAGATTGGCTCAACGATCTCTAGAATTAGACATAAAAGTGACGATACAATGTGTGACCCAAAAATTACCACATGGGTGTTAGAAATTCTATCCAGATTGGCGCGAGTCGTCATTAAATTCAAGAACCGCTTCGGTCCTGTCATTCAATGCCATATTGGCTCAACGATCTCTAGAATTAGACATAAAAATGACGATACAATGTGTGACCCAAAAATTACCACATGGGTGTTAGAAATTCTATCCAGATTGGCGCGAGTCGTCATTAAATTCAAGAACAGCTTCGATTCTGTCATTCAATGCCAGATTGGCTCAACGATCTCTAGAATTAGACATAAAAGTGACGATACAATGTGTGACCCAAAAATTACCACATGGGTGTCAGAAATTCTGTCCAAATTGGCGTGAGTCGTAATTAGATTCAAGGACAGCAAATTGTAATAACATAATGAATTTGACTTACATGATATAATTCCCATAGCGGAAGCTTTTTCCTAATAGTGTGATCAATTAATTTAACTATTTATAAAAGAATCAAAATCACTCTCTAGCTCACTTGTCATGCCCGGTCAAGGCAAAAATCTATACTGAATTACATTACACATTACACAGATTGTGCCTCGTATGCATTGAGGAATGTGGGCTATACTATACCATATATTATATCAATCAGGTATCCTCTGACTCGTGGGAAACTTTTTAATAAACAACTAGTTTCAGTTACTGACTTCGCTTGATAAATTATTTTTATTGCAGGGTACAGGTTTACCTACAATACATTATGAAGAAGGTGAACAAGTTTTCACTTTTGATTCATCATGCAGAATCAATGCTTTGCGTTTACTCAAATATTGTTATGTTTTTGTTCAACTGTAATGATGATGGTGATTATAACGTTCGACTTATTGTTCGATTCAAAGCAGGTTGAAATAAGGTTAATATTATTTAAAATATCAGTATTGAAACGTTGCACTCCTTGTTCATTACAACTTAGGTACCTACCTAATGTACAACTAGATCGTGATTATATAATCATCACAACCAGTATGCAGGTATATTCATGATATTCCTCTTCGTAAGATTATCGTTTATATTCAATGTACATAATTTAGTCAGAAAAAATGTATGTAGAGAATCGAACTTGTAACATATACCTACATTGAACATCAAACTCTTAACCACTGAGCCATCGTCGTACTGCGTCATCGGAAATAGGTGTAAGTTTACGTCTGTGTAATAAATACCTAATTAATATGAATATGCGGTGTATCATTTTACAAAGTGTTGCGACTAACTCGTTTGTTCGTGAGAATAGCAACTAAGCATTTTAGCGATGACTACGCGTCCAAAATGCAAAAATTTGAAATATGCAATGCATAATCCGTTATTGTCTTGCATTTAAGGTTTTATTTTGCATAATTCAGTTTTGCACGGATTTGTATTGTTTTTCTATAAAATAGGAAAAATCATTAAACTTTACTCATTCCTTTGATCGATTCCCAATTGTCCACAATTGTGGTATCCTCATCCGTGTTATTTTCATCTTCAGTGCTTTTCTTCAAGAAAGTTTGTTAAAATGTTAGTAAGTATTTACATTTACTTTTAGTTTATGTATTATGTTGGAGTTTTTTACATAATAAATTTACACAACATTTTAAATACCATGTACCTAACCGATTTCTTAATTTTCAGGTCTAACTACGAATATTCATCCGGTTCGGACTCCCAACTGCCGCTGGCGCCTACGTCTGCGCTAAAAGTGTTGAAAAAGAAGCCTGCGAGCAAGAGGAAGCCGGCGGAGTCGACCCCAACGCCTACTAGGTAAGATTAATAATATGATTATCTTTAATCTTGTGTGCTTTTGAGAGAAGTTAATAGTGAGACAGTCGTGCCCATCAGTGGAACATTAAATAGGTACTTTAATATCTATCACTTTACTTTTATTTTATTCGAGATAATTTTACGCTATTTGCAAATACAACTTACATATCCCCTATCTCTACCCTTTTGACATACATGCATAATTATATGTTATGTTATGTATCTTGATTAATAGTAACAAAAGTAATATAAAAATAATGTAATGGGTATAATGAGCGTTCTAATTGGAAATCGTAGCGCACGGCGGTAACACTTGCATCGTTTCAATATAAACATTATTGTTACAGTTCTAAAAAGAAGTCGCGTTCGAGCGCCAACGACGAGGCAGGCGCGACCGCAACGTATTCATCGAGGTATGTAACAAAACCTAATTTTCTACATATTTTGTCTACATTATTAATTTTATAAATAGGAAAGATTTGATTGTCAAATTGTATATTTGGATGGAATGGACTCCGAAACTTACTGGATCGATTTGAAAAATTCTTTCACCATTAGAATCTTACATTATTTCTGATGAACATAGGCTACTCGTATACCTATGTATTTTGTTCACCCGAGCACCCGTGCGACGCCGGGGCGGACAGCTGGTTCAATAATTGTGTAGATATCTTTATTACACTCCATAATTCATTATACACATTACGAACAATATCATTATGATGAACATAGTTCAAAATAAGGTGACGGAGACGTTTGTGCAGCTATTCCTTTGTTCCTTTAAACCTATATAAATTATTACTTATTCGTATTTTTCGGTTTCCAGTACTGGCCCTGGAGGACTCTTCGGGTTTGAGACGGGAGCAACTTCGGGGACGTCGAAGTCTGCAGTGCTGCAGACTTATTTGACCAGCCGCGTCCCCAACGGTCGAGTGCGCCGGGAGCTCGTCAACCAGTCTGGCGAGTACTATATAGAGTTCCGGGTGTATAACACCGAGAAAGCTGTTGCCTCTAAACCAGATCAGCGGTGGAAAGAGGCTGAAGTTACTCTTAAAGTAAAGTTAGATCGGGGGACTCCGCAGTGGGAGAAAATGCAATCGTTTATGCAGCGGATTCATAATTTATTTGAAGATTGTGAGCCCGTCTTCATAAGCGAATAGTAATAAGTACAGCTACTACTCAGGTACTTATTACAACCTTTTCTCTCACTGCTGCTGTTCATTGATATAACTTCACTTTAAGATACTTAGTAGTTTTTTTCCACTGAATTTTCAACCAAATACCTATGAAATTATAATTGTAAATCATACATTCATTGTGTATATTGCAATTTTATGTCGTTAGCGTATGAAAGGCTAGGCATTTTCTTTGTATATTTAAAGTATACTTATCAAAAATGGTGTTTTGTACAGTTTGTAAAGTCTCTGTAGATCGTGTTCATTGGATGGGGCATTTACGAAGCACTAACCATAAAAATAAAAATATTTCTCCTTTTAGCGACGGGATTGAATTAATTGAGTCCGCATTTCGCAACCGAATAGCTTCATACAGAATATTATCACCAGATTTGGATGGTCATAATTCTTTAGATCGGTTTCTTGATGATATAAAAAATAAAATCAAAACATTAATTGATTTGTCTCTCAAGGAAAATGACTGTATAAAACTCAATTTTGAACATTTTGCTGTTTTTCTTTTAGTAAAAAATGATTCTCAGGAAATAAAGTCTTTTGGAACTAAAAATTATACTCTCTATAAAAATTATGACTTTGATAGTTTAATGAACAAAGTGAAAATTAGTTTGATGAGAAAAAAATGTGAATTTCAAGAACGTGATAGTGGTTGGACCTTCTTACATAATTCCCATTTAGAATTGAATATTAATAAATATCAACCATTAAGAGGGTCAGGTCACATTGATTTGCCTGCACCAATCAAAGCCAGAAAAGCGTGTGTAAACATAAAAAACGAAGACAGTTTTTGCTTTTTGTGGTCAGTTACAGCTGCTTTATACCCAGTTAAATCTCATCCTGATAGAGTATCGTCATATCCTAATTTCAAAGACGTTTTAAATGTAGAGGATATATCGTTTCCAGTTACTTTTTCAGACATAGCTAAATTTGAAATTAACAACCCTCAAATATGTATTTTTGTTTACGGTTTAAAAGATAATAATACAGTTATCGGCCCTCTTTACAAATCTGAACCATTAAATAAAAAAGTAATTCATCTACTGTACCTACAGGAAGGTAATATGTCACATTACTGTTTAATCAAGGATTTACCGCGACTAGTTAGAAGTCAAATTTCTAAACATCATGGTAAGTTGTATTTTTGCGAACATTGTTTGTTATTTTTCAACTCGACCGATCAGTTAAGTTCTCATAGTTGTGGAGGTGTAGCTACTAAATTACCCCCAAAAGGGTCATTTATAGAGTTCAAAAATTATAACAGAAAACAAAATGTTCCTTTTGTTGTTTATGCAGATTTTGAGTCAATGCTCGTACCCTACGAGACTTGTGAAAATGATCCTATCAAGTCAAGCACAATGACTCATCAGCAGCACGTGCCCGTAGCTTTTGCTTATCATCTTGTTTGTACTGTAGATGAACGATATAATCACATTACATCGTACCGAGGACAAGATTGTGTTGACAAATTTGTTGATTCAATTTGCAACGATGCAAAAAGGATAAGCGCAGTATTAAGTAATAGTGTACCTATGGTTTTTACAGAAAGTGATGCGTTAAACTTTGAAAATGCCGAAACTTGTCACATATGCGAGCGTTTATTGGTTATGGATAAAGTTAGAGACCATTGTCACATAACTGGTAAATACCGCGGTGCGGCTCACAGTCAATGTAATTTGAACTTTCAAGTGCCCAAATTCTTACCTGTTTTCTTTCATAATCTTTCAGGTTATGACTGTCATCTTTTTATTAAGGAGCTTGCTAAAGTTCCTGGACCCATCAAGGTCATACCTAAAACCAAAGAAAATTATATTTCTTTCACGAAATTTGTGTCTATATCCGATACCGATAGCTTTCAGATACGATTTGTAGATTCCTTTAAGTTTTTGGGAACTAGCTTAGAAAAACTAACCCCGACTTTAAAAAACGATGAATTTAGATACTTAAAATCTTACTATCCCGATGAAAAACACTTTAATTTGCTTACTCGAAAGGGCGTATACCCTTACGATTATATGTGTAACTGGGAACGATATAAAGAAAAGTGTTTGCCTCCCAAAGACTGTTTTTACAATTCTCTTACCAATGAACCGATCTCAGATGAGGATTATGAGCACGCTCAATCAGTGTGGTTAAAATTTTCATTAACCAATATGGGTGAATATACTGATTTGTACTTGATAACAGATGTACTTTTGTTGACAGATATCTATGAAAATTTCCGACTTACATGTAAACAATATTACCAACTCGATCCTGCATTCTATCTTACGGCTCCGAGTCTATCATTTGATGCAATGCTCCTTAAAACAGGCGTTCGTTTAGAACTTGTAACTGATTTAGAAATTTACCGTATGATACAGCAAGGTATACGCGGTGGCGTTTGCATGTGTTCTAAACGACATGTTAAAGCAAATCATAAATATCTGGAAACATTTGATCCATCTCACCCAAGTTCATATATTGTTTACTTTGACTGTAACAATTTATATGGATACAGTATGTGCCAAACATTACCACATTCAAACTTCAGATTTGTGAACGATTCTGAATTAAAAACTTTAGAGTCGAATATTTTAAATATTATGGATGACTCTGAAAATGGTTTTATTCTTGAGGTGGACTTATCGTACCCTTCACATTTACATGATGAACATAATGATTTTCCATTTTGTCCTGAAAAAATTATTTCACCCAGAGGAAAATCGAAAAAATTAATACCTAATTTGTATGATAAATACAATTATGTTATTCATTACGTACATCTAAAAAAATGCTTAGAACATGGCTTGGTGTTGAAAAAGATTCATAGAGCTATAACATTTAATCAAAGTAACTTTTTAAAAAAATACATAGATCTCAACACCCAACTTCGCCAGAAAGCACAGTCTACTTTTGAACAAGATTTTTTTAAATTATTAAACAACAGCATATTTGGAAAAACTTTGGAGAACACAGAACAACGAGTAGATGTACGATTGGTTAATAAGTGGTCAGACAAAAATAATCTAACTAAAAAATGTACTGGCGCAGAGACCTTAATAGCAAGTCCCAATTTCCATAGTGCTTCAATATTCTCTGAGAATTTGGTAGCTATACAGATGAAACATTCACAGATTGTGCTTGACAAACCAATTTATATTGGTTTTGCTGTACTTGAACTCTCAAAAAGTCATATGTACGATTTCCATTACTCAAAAATAAAACCATTTTATGGAAACCGCATTAAGTTGTGCTATACCGATACTGATAGCTTCGTATATAATGTGCATACAGATGACATTTACCAAGATTTGAAGACTAACTTCTTAAAATATTTTGACACAAGCAATTACAACCCAAAAAATGAATTTGGTTTACCTATTGTTAATAAAAAGATTCCTGGTTTATTCAAGGACGAAATGGGTGGACAAATAATTAGAGAGTTTGTAGGATTAAGGTCAAAGCTTTACTGTATTAAAACCTTAAACAAAACAATAAAAAAGGCGAAGGGTACCAAAAAAAATGTAATTAATGGTTTGAGCGTATCAGACTATAAACATGTGTTATACAATGGTGATGTTGTTTACAAAAAAAATGTTCTATTTAAATCAATTAAACATGAAATTTTCACTCAAAAAGTAAATAAAATAGCTCTTTCTAGCAACGATGATAAGCGATTGTTAGAATCTGATAAAGTGACTACCCTTGCTTGGGGTCATAAATCAATTTTTGGCTGTACTGCTTAAGGTGATTCTTTCAAGGTCAATTGTTCTTCGCAGTGGGAGGAATTGTAGTCGTTTATGTAGCAGATTCATAATCTATTCGAAGATTGCAAGCTCGTTTTTAAGAGAGAAAAGTAAAAATACCTATGTAACAATTACCCCTGAAAGAATCATCCTTAGAACTCTTTGTTTGTAAATACTTAGGTTAGTATACTTTATGTTGTAAGTAGGTACCTATAAACATAAAAATATAATATAAGATGATGACGATTGTTATATAAAAAGTTAGCAGCAGTGGAGAAAATAAATAAGAATATGATATACATAATAGTTTCATTTATTCATACCTACCAAATCACCAGACAGGTAACTTAGACCTTCGTCACACTTGATGGAAATTAAGTCGTGGATCTTCCGCAACGGAACGCCGATACAAATATTTGTATAAAAATTACAAATAGCAGGCACACACAGGCAGGTTATTTACCGCAACGGAAGTTCGGCGTCGGAATTTCCGCCAAGTGTGGCGAAGGTCTTACTGTTTCAACGAGTACCGACATGTTGGATACCTAAGTATACTATATTGTCTTGCACAATCATTGAAATTAATCACCGTAGATTCAAAATTTATAGGATAAAAAGTAGCCTTTGCGTTAATGCGGTAGCTATGTGATATATCTAGCTACCAAATTTCATCCGTTCAGCTCTTTAGGGGTTTCGCATTTATAACATTAGTGTGATGAAATAAGTACTTAGATAAATACTTCCTTTAATTATAATCGCTAGTCTCCATTTTTCATGTTTAAACTTGTTAACGTGAAATACAACGCGACAATGAAAACCTAAGCGATTTTGAGTGTGCACGTGCGGTAACATGAGAAGGCGCATATGTGCGGGGCAACGCGGCGACCGCGACGTTGCATCATAATTTATTTCATTTCTATTTCGCTTCTCGTTAGTGCAACACCTTCGAAAATGTCCGCGTCCATGCCGAAAATGAGTTTTCTCGCTATAGTGGGGGATGAAGTCCCAAAATTTACAGTATCAATACAAATTCATCGTCTTCGCCGAGATGGAGATAAGATCAAAGAAAAAACTCTTGTGAGAAGTATATACGGCGCGCATGATAAAGAAGATCGAGTGCTGGCATCCGCGCTGTACTCATGTTACCTGATGTCAAAGGAGCTGGGTGAACAAGTTGAAACTTGTAGCTTAAATAAGTATGAACAGGTAATATTCGTTTATTGTGTTATTGTGTGCATAAACTACCTATTACTTTATTTTATATGTGTTGAGGGGTATAGTCTAATCTGTCATTGTATTTTCAGTTACTCGTGGAGAAAGACGTAGACACCGTTGACGGTTAAAAATCATCATCATAATTTCGAAGGTGTAGCACTAAAAGCGGTGCCTGCTAAGTACTTTGGTAAGTACTGTGGTTTATTTTATAAATAAAATCAAATGTTTGTATTTTATTTTATACATAAATTAATGTGATACGTTTTATTGTTTCAGAACATGTCGAATAATTTAACAAACGTTAACGAAGATGATTTATTCTACCCTTACGCGCAAGATCCGCTTGCTGACTTCGATGAAAGGTATCCTGTTCAAGCGACTACCACAAAATCGACGGCGCCTCATGATAACAAGAGTCAAAAGCGGAAAAGTGATAAGAAGAAGAAGAGGAAGATAATTAAATCTAAAGTTAAATGCGGAAAATGGAAGCAGTCATCTTCATTTGTGCAAAATCGGAACGCGGAGAAAGCCACCAAGTTAATTAAAATCAGCATAGTGGATTTAGGTGCTTCAAATACAAGTGAAAATCAAGAAAAAAGTGATGTTTTAGTGAAAGCCCAATATATGGTAAAAGATAGTTATGATGATATATTGGGACAGACTGAAAAATTAATTAACAATATTTCAAAGACATTGTGTAATTACAGTACTTGTATTTATATGTAACATGCGATTATTTCATAAATATGTTGGAATCGCATTTTCGTGTATTCACAACACAGTAAATTCCATCGCAAATAAAGTCTCTGACTAATGTCAGAGTACTACAAGCTATGGAAACATTTAATGTATATAGTAGAAATAGTTAATATGGTAACTGTTATTTCAAAATATATTTTTTTATCTATTGTACTTTAAACAGTTTTATGAACTTAATAAATAAAATGTGTTTTTCAAATTTCGTTGTTTTACTAGAAAACCGTTAAATGAAACAAAATCATAAATCAATATTTTACTTTTTATTTAAATAAATCAAATAAGTACATATTATTTTCGAAATACCATTTTTTTACACATACCACACTTTTTATAGCACACTTTTTTGAATGATTTACACATGTCATAGAATTATTTTTATCATAGATATCACACAGTTTCATAAAATTAGGACATCCTTTAGAACCAATATCTATTACCGTGCACGTAGGACACAATTCATTAATCCATTTCACTTTTTCTAAGCCCTTAGTAATTATTTTTCTGTTATTCAAATATGGTACAATTATACGTTTAAATTCACGGTAGTCAATGAAACCTTCACTCCAGTAAATCCCATGATTTGCCTCTAGCCATCGTACTTGTTTTTTTTCTTGTTTTGTTAAATAATTAAAAGGATTAGGGGGTTTAACTAAAAACATTACTGTATATTCAGCATATGCTATAGCCAATTCCTTCACAATAAAATCGTTCTTAACTTTAAACCCCAAAAGATCGACGATCACAATGTCGTTCATGATAGTTTTTTTACTATATTACTCAAAGGCTTGTATTCAATGATACTATCGTTTAATATGAGGCAATAAGCAGATGTTCCGTCAGGTATAATTTCGTCACTTTCTATCTCAACCCGAACGTCCACGGATCCTGTTTTTAGATTGTCGACTTGGCGTGAGCAGTCAATGACGAAGAGAGGAGCTATCTCTTTAAACTCTTTAGCACTTAGCAAAGGATCTGCTCGCCGTCCGTAATAAGACTGTTGGAATCTCACATATTGTTCATATAATAAAGCAATTTTATAACCGGCAAAATCAACATTTATATTTTCGTACGGAAAGTAAGTAGAATTGAGGTAGACTTTAGCGTCACGCAAGTAACAGTGGTCAAATCTAGACATATCTGCATTTGCATTATTTTTTCTTTTCGTTTGCAATCCTATAATTACATATCTTGGTTTTTCAATTTGAGAAGACGTTTTTATAGACCAGGTATGCTTTGTAGTCTGTGGAAGTAAAGGATATTCGTACAAATCCCAATTCCTAAATACTAATTGAATTCCACGATCTTTTTCCAAGAGTTTCAATAAATTAATCCTTTCTATATCAGAAACTTTTACATGAGGGACACGCCATACTATTTTATCAATGTGAACATTTTCAACGTATTCACCCGTATTAAGTTTCACTGCGTTGAGATTCGTATTACTTCGCAACAGAATTAGTTCATGTTTACAGTTAATAATTACTTTTTTATAATCTTCCGCGAAGCCAAGAATATGAGTAAGAGGAATGGAAACTGAAAAACGTCCATTGTTTACATTTTTAGTACCATTAATATCCCAGCCCCATACTTTAGACACACGTGAATCGCTTTGATTCATAGATAGTAAAGCTTTAATTGTAGTTGTAATTCCCGCGTTTTTAACTCTATCGATCTCTACTCCATTGAGTTCATACCTAATATCTTGGAATAAGTACAGTAAAGCATTGTTTGTAAATTCAATACTTGATGCCGATATCGGTTCTGGTGTGCCAGGCTTCAGGACGTTTACAACCCCTTCCAAATACAAAGTGCTTGCTGATGGTAAAATACATAAATCTTGCTGGTTTATAGGTATTCGAATTTCATCATTCCTGTTGAAACTTGTTATATATGGTTTGTAGGAATGGTATTCGACACCATCTATTGTGTTGTCGTAAGCAGGCTTTGAAGAAATGTCTAAAATATTCATTTTAACAACCCAATTGCTTTTAAAAAGTCCTTGTTTTCTTTAGTTAACTTTGCCTTCTTCTTGGCTGTATCTTTGCAGATAGTTCGGCGATGACTGATGTTTTTAGTTTGTTGTGTAGTGTATTTATTATAGTCGATCATTTTTTCTTGAGATGTAAATACAGCTGTACTTCTTCACCACGTAAGTTGATAGGATTGTTGGAAGTATCTAATAATTTTATATGTATGCAGCTGATACTTTTTTGGTTGACGGGGAAATAAATAATGTTTTTAGGAACTTCTACTATTCTGTATCCAGGAGGCACATTAAGAGCAAATTCATGTATAATGTGACTAGGTTCTCCATTAATATATGATCCGCTTACTAAATCACATTCAACTCTTACCACCGTTGTTGACAGAATGTCGACTGGGTGTTTAGAGGTGTGCATTATATTTGCTTTTAGAACGTGTGCTCCAAATCCTAGCAACTTACCAATCGAATTTTCTTTATCAAAATGTATATCTTTTGTACAAAAAATTGAGGTTTGTAGAGTATTATTATTACACTGCAGATTAAAGGCAGATGCTTTTATTTTCTCCTTCAAGTAATCATTTATGTCTTGTAGCTCGTATGCTCCTTCAGGTATTTCAATTAATTCATTATCACCATATATAAATCGGTTGTTTCTTTTATCGATATTAGGAATCGAATTAAATGTAGATAAATACAACAAAGCGCACTCATATTCACCGTCTAGCTGTATTGCAGGTGAATAATAAGTCGATAAAGCTGATGAGTTACCAGTAATTGACAGTGTGAAGGACATTTTACTATTAACATAAAATAAAACAATGTTCCATGTTATATATATTTATTCCAAAAGTCAACTAAATATGCCAAACACAAATGACCACAATTTACACTATTGAAATTCTGATATCTATTGTAATTATAATATATGTTACATTTCTTTAAATACTTTATTAGTTCTAGTGGAGGCTTAAGATCCCCATAGCTATTGAAATATTCACAATATTTATTTATTTTTACATAAGCAACCCAGTGAGTTCCTTCATTTTCTGAATTGTCTAAATTAATAATTCCACATTCAATTTTTTTTGGCATTTTAGGCAACCTATCTTTCATATAAACAGCACGAAAATAAGGAATATTTTTGGCATACTTCATAATATCAATATTTGTTAATGCTCGATTAGGTAGCTCTTTCATCAAGATTTGGTACATTTTATGAATAATCCGTTTCCTTTCTTGTAAGGTTTCATGTATAAACCTTTACCGATTGCAACCGATTCCATCACCTTATTATGACGTTCTGTTTCACGCAAGTTCTGTTGAGCGGTTTTATAGTCATTTACAGTTTTAGCAACACCAGCTGCACCGCCTGCTAAAGCGCCTAAGGCTGATAAGCCAGCAAATATTGGAATTAATGGTAAAATTCCTCCTGTTTTCGGTATAGGTATAACACGTGGTAAACGAATTTTATGTTTATGATTTTTAAAGATTTTTTTTGCAGCTAAATATGCATATTTTACCACTGACTTATTATCTTTAGGTTTCAGTTTCTTGATGTGTGACTTTATTCGAGAAACTAAACCTTTAAAACTTGTGATACCAGATCCCGTTTTTAATTTTGTTTTCATAACTTTACTGACCAGCCATGATGCGAGTTTTTCACCCTTCCCAGCGTTTTTTGCTTTGAGTCGTGCTTTAGCCATATTTAAAAGTTGTAAATCTGCTTGATGACGATTATGTAAATCACTATAATTCGAGTATGCTATGTCGTGGCGTTTGCAGGCTTCGTCAAGTTCATTAACACCTATATCACCTCGCAATAATCGTTCTTTTAACCTAGTCCCGGGTCCGCAATAGTTGTAACCTGGTAGGTGTAACTCAAACGGTAAATTATTTATTAAACTATTTATTAGTCCTCCTCCTTGCATGGGTACAAACATAATGAAAATAGATAGAGATAACTGTTCTATTTATTGAACAATCTCTTTTTTGTTAACCCAACTATTCTCTTCCTGTGATAAACCTAACCATTTCACATATAGTTGATTTCCTCTTTTCTTAATAACTTTTTCAATCAAATATACATCAGGATAAGCAGTTTTTTGTAATTCGTGTTCATAAAAGCCTCCCAATATTTCGTTACTTTTTTGATCTTCAATTTGATAAGTGACTGGCTTCGTATTTACACATTTTTTAATACGAAATATCTCTGTAGACCAGTTAGGTGTATATCCTTTGCTAAAACTACTTTTATATTTGCTTATACGAACGTAGTCACCAACTTTAAATTTATGACCATTTTTTTCTAATTTATTTTTTCCGATTTTCATTATATTATTTTTTATGATTGGTTCATTTTCATAATTGATGTCGATTGGTTTGAACTGTGTAGTACGGTGTTTAGTATTGTTGTAGGTACACACGATTTTATTTAACGGTATTCCTACCCACTTGTAATTGCCATTAAGACTGAAAAGTTTGTATAGTTTGGTTTTCAATGTCCTTATAACTCTTTCCACAATAGAAGCTTTTTTAGTAGAGTATGTTGAATAATGGTTAACAGATAAAGATTTCATTAAATTTTGAAAAATGGTGTTATAAAATTCTGTTCCTTGGTCAGTTTGCAAGTTGATAGGCTTTCGATAAGAATGCTTGACTATTGTCTCAAAAGCACGAGTCACCTCTTCCTTATTCTTCGTTTTAAGCGGTATTACCCACGTGTACTTTGAAAAACAGTCTATAACAACTAATATGTAATTATGACCCCTATTATAATTCTTTAAATGTTTTAAATCAATTAAATCAGCTTGCCATAGATCATCAATTCCTTTTAATATTACAGAACGGCGAATAAAATTTCTTCGTGCCGGTCTGTGAATTTCATTTACAACTTGTTCTTTAATCATTTTGTTGTTTCACCTTTTCGCTATATTTTTTCCTCAAATACTGATCAAAAACGTCTGGTAACTCTGCTTTTAAAGTTTTTAACTTTGAATCAACGTCTTTTAGAATGCTGCTTCTACAAGCACTTATCAGTAAGTCTACATCTGTCTTTGTGTAAGATTTAGTTGTAATTTTATCAACATATTCTTTATTCACTACATCATCGGATTCTGTTGGAGTCTTCACACCTCTCATTCTATTCAAATGTAAATTGATTTCTCCGTGTTCTACTTTAAGTACTGATTCTTCGCTAAAATTTAATACGTCGGATAAACGCATCCTTTTATGTACGTGGTGGCCGAATTTATCAATATTCATTTTAATAGTCTGAATTAAGGAAAGGTTGGTTTATAATTAAAACAATAATCATGTGTTTCTCTATTTATTTATTCTTGCTAAAATGGTATATTTTGTCACTTAATATTTTATTTTGGGTGATAATTCCCCGTTCTGTCAATTCTTCTATTATGGAAATCATTTCATTATCCAATCCTGTGTTGCCAGCTTCTCGCGAAGCTACTAATAATTTTAATCGCTCAACTAATTCGTTAGGATCATCCCAATAAATGTAATCAACATTTTTATTTATTTTTTTTAATACTGGTAAGCCTTCTCCTTTAGCAACACTCTCATCTGTACTGTTTGCTGATATAGAACGAGCTAATTTGAACATTGGTTTTATGATTTGTAAATATTTCCTTCCTTTATTGCTTTTTATAGGTTTTCTTGGATCATAATCTCGTCGATGAGCGTTTGTGTCTATTAACATTTGTTTATAATATGATTTATCGTTTTCAGATATTAGGCTTAAATCAGGAACTTTTTTGAATAGTAACTCTTTTAGACCTGGTGTAATTTGATATATACATCCATTTATTGACATTTGCTTATCATCAATAACCAACCGGGCTGAGCCAAGCATAAGTTTCCCACGTTCATATCTTGCACCAAATGGAACGTCTTCAAACACTTCCGGAGAAAGAGACCATGACGATATATTTTTATGAGGACTTCCATGAGATTCAATAGATTTGAAAGATTCATCTATATTATTATCAGTTGTAATACTTTCATCCCCTGAATCTTCTTCGGTGGTGTTATCAGATTGTTCCTCTACATTTGAAGAAGCATTTTTGTGCATTAATGTTTTATCCAACTGTACATTAGCAAAAGAGTCATCTCCACTAGATTTTATGTTATTCATGGAATTATTTAAAATTTGATTAAGTGGATTAACTATAGGCTTAAAAACGGTTTCCAGTGCTTTTTCATTATCCGACTGGATATCTCTCATCTTACGAACCTTCTTTTTCACTGCCTCTGCAGCATTAACTATCTGTCTTTTTAACGATTGTTCCATTATAGAGATAGCTTAATACGTGTTTTGCTTTGTACAGCGTAGAGACGAATAGGTAAATGAGGTTAAAGTGATACTATTTATAAATATATATGGTTGACGATGACAAAGTTGAGAACGCTATCATACTTGAGATAGACAACAGAATTTTCAGTTTAGTCAAAAACTATAAATGTATCAAACATCTTCCTGTACCCCCCTTCATTTTTTCCACAATCTTTATTTATAACTACATAATTATAGTTGTTACTCCATACCTTTGAACACATTTCTCTAAATTGTGCCCACGACATGTCTGTGCCTACATGTTCATCGTATACATGTTTTAGATTGATATCGTCCTGTTTAAATAATACTATCAAATTTGAATTATCTCTAACAAGTTGTTTAGGAATCTTAGTATAGGTCTGATTTAAATAAAAGCTATCTATATTTCTATGTCTCCCCATAGCAAAATAATCCCGCATGTTGTTTTGATTTTCACAGGCGACGTCGTCGAATATAATTATAGAATTCGAACGAGCCTCCTGCGGGCTTAGAACTTCATCTTTTTCATGAAATTTATAAAATGATACACCCGGTACCATTTTTAACACATTTTCTAAATATTCATACTTTGGTTGACAAAGAGACTTGGAATATACATATAAATTTCTATAACGAAGACCATTTTTATGCAATAAAAGTCCAATCATTAAATTAGTTTTGCCGCAATTAGATGGCCCACAAATAATGCACCTTATTGTATTCGGCAATAGTTTTCCATGACGTCGAGTGTCAGAGCTCGATATAGGACAGATTTCAGGTAGTTTCAAAGCATGTTTCTGTTTCACAAATTTCATTATAAGTATAAAGCGATGACAATTTGTCTATTGCGTGTTATAGCTTTTACAGCAATGAAATGTATTTCTTGACGCAATGTTATTTAAACTTAAATATTGATGTGATATGCTGTCCCGTAGGTTATGAGCATTCTAATTCGAAATTGTGACAACCACAAACGGTGGTAATACTGTTTTACGTTGTCGATTAGATAATTATTTTAAAACAGTTTATTGTTGTGTGAATATACCTACTTTCAATTTGTGAATTGAACATTCTAGACGAGTTTATTGTTAAAACCCCACACGGAACGGAGTGAACGCAAGCGAACGAAGTGAAGTTTTGTGTTTTAACGATAAAAACGACTAGAAAGCCAGGACAAAAATCTAGACTCAAAAAAATGTGATATGAAATCGACTCGTGCTATACTGGTGAGTGTTGTAGTTGCTAACCGATTGATCGTAATATTAAGAACCACACTCGATGTTATTGGGTATTTCTAGACCATCGAAGTGAAGGGATTCGCGAAAATGTTCTTGGGCATTCTAGACCATCGAAGTGAAGGGATCCGCGAGAGCGCGCGCGATAGCGCGTTGGCGCTCGAGCGATCCGACTGAACGAAGATGGTCTAGAATGCCCAAGAACATTTTCGCGAATCCCTTCACTTCGATGGTCTAGAATGCCCAATAACATACTACTGTTATAGATTTTAGAAGTCGCTTAATACAAAATGCCTCAATTGAACTAAATTACAGTTGAAGGAAAAACGGTTGATATCCACTAGAGCCAAATATTGGCTAAAAGCAAAATGCTTTAAGAGACCTCTCACTTATTAGTTTGACTAAAGCTAAATGAGTTAAACGACTTCTTAAAAAAAGAAGACTAGAGGCAAATCAGCTTAACCTCCATAAAAGGTTATATGACAGGGAAGGAAAATATCTTAAGTGACCATCCGCTACTAATTTTAATTGTATGAAATCCAAATATTAGTAAGATCGGAAATAAAGTCGGTCCTTAAGCCGTTTTTCCTGGGAGAGATTTTAGTCGGGCAAGGCATTTACAGATATTTGTACCTTAAAATATTAGGAAAAATCACGGCGGATATAATGAGTAAATCGATTTCATTAAGAAACAGGATCTAGAATATAACCATAAAGATTGTTACACATGCTTAATTCGACTTTTTAAGTATATGGTAAACCGCGTATGATGGCGGATGACAGATGACTGTCACCAACTGAATGCGGGCAATAAAAGAAACAAATAGCTTTGAAAAAGTCTTAATATGCTTATACTCTGTGCTGAGTTTAATCTCACTATCACAACCTGTTTCCGATTTACTGAAAAATTTAAGACTACGGCTGGATGCAAGTTCCAAGCACTGACTCCTACTAGATCGTACACGGTACTAGGACAGACTGCAGTGAAGTACTGATTGCTCTCATATTAAGAGGCGGCCAGGGGTGGATAGATCAGCGACTTGTTTGATCAAAATTTCTGTTACATTTGCGCCTAAGACCTCCACTTCGAGCTGGCCATAAGATACCGTCGAAGTTGACAAACAATAACAGAACTCGATCATGCTTTTAAAGCCGAGATACGTCGGACATCGCAGCAGACACATCTGTCGATGAGATAATATAGATGATAATAATAATAAATAGATGGTGTTCCTTTGGCGAGCATTTTTATAGCTGTGCTCTGCTCTACCGAGTTATTGGTTGGTAAAACAGACCGCAAAACTAAGATTGGTGTGATGGTTCTAACGTGAAAATCAGCTCGTGGGGAACTACAGGCGGGCTTTTCTGTCACCATATGTCTCAAAAACAAATGCCAGGTGCAATAAGCTTGTGAAATTCAGCTCTATGCTGATTCCTATCAATCCAGTTCCGGTAGATTTTCGACAGCTTCAAGACTGTTTTCGGCCACAAACTTAGAGAGAGTTTCAATCCAACAAGGAAAAGACCCAACGCCTCACTGATCAGAAAGACTTATTAGCAGCGCTTTGGACACATTTTAACGATGTCTTAAATCCCAATAGTAATACCACTGACTTGTTTGTTACAACATATCGGTCGAGTTTGTTACAACAAGGTCGGGGGTTTCGCTTAAGATCTAGCGACACCCCCGACCTTTGAAGAACTTCTTACTGCGCTAAGAAGGATGACGAATACCAACACATCAAAAATACCATCTGAACTGTATAATATGCCTACACATTAATAACTGGTTCTACAAACTCATCCTGAAGATATGGGAGTCAGCTGCTGGAATGATTTTAGCCTTCTTCCTCTTTGCGAGTCGATGGCGATCGATATTAAATTTTAGCCTTAACGTTATTCTATCCCGTGATGCAGAAAAGGTACTTCCGGAAACCCAATGATGATTTTGTCCGGACAGAGATATGGGGGTACGGTTTTGTTATTAAACCGATTCAGACCAAAAGGCTTGAACAACATCGGCCGTTGTTATGTGCTGCGTGAGGCTTCACGCGGCTTGTGGATTGCTTTAAAGAAAACAGATTGTCCTGAAAAGTTATGACTTATCCTGATACGACAATATCATGACGACATGATGACGACAGTTTGATTTAGAAGTAACTTTTCAGAGCTATTCGTCGTTACCTACGGCGCGAAACAAGGCTATGTCATAACACATGGAGCCATGGTTCCTAGTTCCTAGTTCTATTTTCTTTATATATCGCTTCTGTATCACGCATAAGTGGGATACTCTGTGGAATTTTTATTTATAGCTTAATTGAAATTAAGGCTAAAATGAATAAGAACATTTTTGATCTCTCACGTCTCACATCTATGCGTCAGTTAACCAAACTTGCCGAAGAATGGCCGATTCAATTAAGTCACACGCCATAATATTTATAGTTTTGTGCAAAACCCTTTTAAAATAACCATCCAGAGGATGCTCCGGGGATGTAGCTTCTTCCAATGTTGCTTTAAAGGGCGCTGAGCTGGAGGAAGTTTCAAAATTAAAATATTTGGGTTCTCAAATATGAAATGACTCCAAAGTCATCGGAGTTGCCAGCCTGGATAACAGGTGCGGTGGCAGCCTTTGGAAAACTTAAAATATTAGTGTACAAAGTCTCAGCGGCGTACTTGATACGTAACACTTTAAATGTCTAAGGTCCATCCTTCGCATAAAGCGGCAAGATGGTTTTCCAATAACAGAAGTATTATGTCGTTCTGGCATATTCGGAATAGAAGCTCTCATCATAAAACATCACCTACGATGGTGCGGTCACGTCATGCGAATGGATGACAGAAAGGTTTTCTATTTCGAGGTGTCTAGAAGGAACTGTAAACAAGGTGGACAATACCTGCGGTACAAAGACGTACTCAAGCGCAACCATGTGGCTTTCAACATGCCAACTGATAGTTGGGATGAGTGTGTCTGAACCTGGAATAGCGCGTGATATAGTCCTCGAAAATCTTAGTCCAAGACGCCAAATACGGAAAACTCAACGGAAACCTTCCTACAATTACACGGTAAACTCGGCTGGCCAGCTTGATTGTATGCCATGTGACCAGATCTTCAATTCGAAGTTCGGTTCCGCTAGCCACGTCAAAATCTACCACAACAACGACTTGGGATAGACACAAATAGAAGTCACCATCAACGGATACGGCTGGGTGACATGATGACACGCACACTCCCGGTCTTCCCAATCGTAATTTTTAGCTGTGTGAACCGCCCAACCAGGACCTGCCCATACTTATTTTGATATGTTGAAGTGATGCGGGCACAAAGTTTCATACAAAATTGCGATGACTGAAATGTTAACATTATTTCTTTTTTGTTTTGGAAAAACGTTTTAAGTCCTTTCAAAAGAAAATGATAGTTGTTTTATACGACAAAAAATTTAAAAAAATGTAGCATAAATAGCTGAAGTCAAATTCAATGAATATTTTCGGTAAAGGCAAAACAGTTCAAGTGCCAATTTTACTTTTAAACTGTCGAAGGCAAAACGGTTGAAGCGACAATATTTATAAAATCTGGATTAAAGCAAAAAGATTTAAGCGCCAAATCTATTTTCGTTTCGTCTAAGGACAAATGATTTAACCGACTTATCTATAACAAAACACTGTCAGGGAAAACGCTTTAACAGACATCGAATCATGAAAATGAAAAGACATAACAGCTTATGTGACCGACTCATATCCCGGAATACGACTGATATGCCACCCGCCCAGAATTTTGTGCATTTTTTTGTCGGTTAAAACACGGGTTATTAAAAATGTACCCAAAGTGCTAATTGGTTGAAGCGCCAAAAAGTAGCTTCGATTGATCTGAAACCAAGATCAGTCGACGCGGAAAAAATCGCTGATTCCGAATATATATATAAGTCAATTTCGCCCAAAATGTCGCTTAAACCCATTTGCCTTTCAACCCTCGATATGTAAGTACGTAGACATAAAAAAAACATGTATTATGTTATGGTATGTAGTGAATTCGTGCTCATTTTTTTTATTAAATACTACACCTTTCTTTTTGATTAGCAACGTAGGTATTTGCAAACCAGAGTCAAATGAGACGACGCCCTGAGCCGAGGTTCGCGCCCAACTGGGCACCCTCAGGCCTGTTGTCTTAAACGTTGTACCGGGTGAGAGCCTTCAGCGCTCCCCATTTGTCAGACCAAGTAATTAATGCCATCTGCGGCAAATCTACAATAAGTCACGTCAAAAAAAAAAAAAAACAAAAAAAGCAAACGAGAAAGACAAGAAAAAACTTATTTTTCGATGCGTATCTACCTAACGTACTCACTCTCATAAGTCTTAAAAGTCATTTTCACACATAAACACAAGAAACTTAACAGTTTCAATTTCCAGCAGCCATAGCGACGAAGTTTACTTTTCAATAGAGAGCGTGTATACCATTTTAGCTCCGTTGTTTAGATAAAGTGGCGACGACCTCTATCTAAGTCTAAGGTAGGGACCAAGCTCTTGAGTTACCAAAACGATATATAAGTTCCGGGGTCGATTCACGATCATAACTTCCAAATAATACAGGTTAGTAACATCGTAACGAAAACTTTGAGGGATGATTCAGACCATGATTCTGAGTTAATATCAAGTGGTATTTTCACCCTGTATACTTACGTCCCACTGCCAGCACACGTCTTCCTTCAATCAACCGAAGGGGTATGGAGCATAATCCACTACGCTGCTCCATTGCGGGTTGGTAGAGGCGTGTTTTACGATTCATAGCCAGGGCCCAACGGCTTAACTAAACTATCATCAGATTATTTCATAAATCTTAAATTAATAATAATACCATCCGCGTCATAATCAGTCTGAAATAACATCGACTACAGATTTCAATCTTACTTCAAACAAGTTCACGGTATTTTCTACTCGAGTCCCGCCAACGTGTAATATTCGAGTGAACATTATTTGCCATATCATCAACTAAAAGCTTTTGGCGAGTGATAGGCCGGCGATTGATGGACGACGAGCAGCAGGTACTAATCAGGCTGTTTGCTGATATCCACCTCACAACCTACACGATAAGAGAAGAATAAACGATATATTGAAATGTAATCCTGATTGGGTATATACGTACTAGTAGGTAAGCATATTCAACCTTAGGCTAAATCATAACTTGCTTTCAGGTAAGATAGCAAATTAACGCGAACAAATAAAAATAATCCGTAGGGATTATTAGCTTTAGATAGCTTTAGGGTAACAAATACATTCGAAAATATATTTGTTACCCGAAAGCGTACCTATTAATTAAACTGCGATAAACACCGTAACGGCTGTTAACAATTAATATACCTACTCAGACAAAAAAGACACGGAAATCAGAGATTAACATGTTGCCGTCCCAAAAGTAATGTATGTACTTAGGCATTGCCTTCGGGTACATTTCTTTGTGGTCAAGTAATGAGTCCGTTAGTACTATGTTATTATGTCGGGGAAACCAGCCCGGTACAAAAAAAACTGAAGCCATTAGCGATACAGTACCTAACATGGAGACTACCCTTTGATAATTACTCTTGAGAATGCGGCAATGTTTAACGTGCTTTATGTATTGATACAAATCGTTTAGTCGACGAAGGAATAATTCTACAAATGACTAATAGTCTATTTATGGACAAAAATAATGCTATTTACTGCACTCGTCAAAAAGCCCGCCCCTGACTAATCCGGGCGCGAAGGTGCCCATTACACTAGCCGCATTTCCTCGCTGTATAGCAATGGACAACCTTTGCGCCAAGAACAATCCTGCACGGGGGTCATCTCCACTCTCTCTTAAACGACGTCCGATTTCCGCTATAAATTTTTTAGCATCGCTACCCCAACAACCCGCCGTCTCAACAGCAAGCGGGATAAAAATGTAGCGACCTTCTAACTCCCTATATTTTTCCCGCTTCCTACGAGCAGCGAACTCAGCCGCGGCGCCAGCCGAAGCGACCGTGCGACCAAGATGCACACACAGTGTTAACACACGTCGCATCCCACAGGAGACATCTGCCCTTCTCCCACGGCACCAGGGTCATACCGTCTGGTCTTTTTCCGTCTGAACGGCTAAGACCCGGAGGTTCCAGCGCACACGGAATATTTGCTGAGACAAGGGCCCGGCGGACGATTTCGTTTAACGCATGATGCCGTGGAAATCTTCCAGCACATCGACAGCAACTCAGAGCATGATGGCCGTTGGCCTCCACCAGGGAACCGCAAATGCATTGATGTTTTTCGCACACATTGCAGCCCAGGCGAAGAGCAACCGCCACACGAACCGAGTCGCTATCGAGAAAAGTTCCCATGTGCGGAGATGGTAGTGCATGAAGCCATGCACCGGCCTCCGGCTGTGAAACTGCCTTTAACCTGGCTGCATCCTCCCCCACACAGTCACTTACCAGCTCCTGCAAAACATGCCGAGCTCCGACATCATCCCAAGCTCTCTGCCTGCATGGATGAGCCGGAACAGGCACAGACGGATTGGAAGTCGTCCAAACCGACAAAGCGTCTTCCGCAAAGGGGATGTTCACCCTGCCACCATAAAATGATAAAATATCAGTAACAAGGTCCGCAACCCCATGCGTCGACGCCAGGTAGGCTGGTATACCCACATCTCGCGCGCAGCGCACGCCTATCCCTCCATGCCGGATCGGCAAAGCCGCCTGGCTCCACTGCTTTGCATTCAATGATACATTTAGAACTGTCTCTACAGTGTCCTTCAAAGAGGCATCAAACGTGGAGACTTCTTGACTACACAGCCACGTCGGCGTCGTTCGCAGCAAATAAACTATCTTAGGAACTGCAAAACACACCCGCAACAGAACCAAAGCAACATGGGCCGAGACATTCCTAAGACGATCGCGAGCGAGTAAGAGCAGCTGCCTTCTGTTCTCGATGGCATCAGGTATAGCATTTGGAAAGATGGGCGAACCCAACAAGCAAAAATCGTTGGGAGACATCTCTTTGAGCCCAGGAAGTAAAGTAGATAAAAGGGAGAAAGAAGAACGGGAATTTGGACCACAGGGGAAAAACTCACATTTGGACGCGCTCACTTCCAGCCCCACCTCCGCAAACCGCGGCAAGAGTTTACTAAGGTCCCGCTCCACTACTTCGGGATTTCCTCCTACAGTGCCGTCATCCAAGTACCATATATTTAGCGGTGACTCTAACTCCGAAATAACTTTGTGGATTGCTAGACTGAAAGCGAGCGGCCCAAGCGGGTCCCCCTGCTGGGCTCTCACCTGGGAAAGAATAAGAGATCCATCATAAAACAGATTAGTAGGAGATTGGTAAACTTGAAAAAGAAAAGGATATAGGGAAGGAATCTGCTCGCGCACTTCGCCCAAAAGTACGTCTCTTTCTATGGTATTGAATGCGTTTCGCACATTCAGCTTAACAATAACGCAACTTTCATTGGCTGGGTCCATTGCGAATGTGCGTGTCGCGTGAATAGCCGCCTCACATCCCAACTGAGTGCCAAAACCGAGCTGATGTGGTTGGAGATACAATGCCATATCCTTTTTCACCGCACGATTTATGGACTATATTTAGGTATTATTGTATTGACAACGTAATACTTACACATCACAACACTAGCTCGCGACTATATCCCAATTAGGAAATAACTTTATGTTATTATTATTAGCCTGTGTGATCCCACTGCTGGGCAAAGGCCTCCCCCATATCTTTCCAAGTATCTCGGTTCTGTGCGAGCTCTTTTCCAGTCCAGTCTTTTCGATAACCGTCGAGACTTTATGTAACAATATTTATTTTTCTGCACTATGGACCCAGTGTCTGAAATAAAGAATATTATTATTATATTCTACAAATGACTTTTTCTACTAAAAGGACTGATTTGAGAATTTACCAACTAATGAAGATGAGCAAAACTGCAAAGGTAAAGAATCTAGTAAAGGTGTTCATTTGGAAAAACATGGAGTACCTACCTATATTTACTAATTAACGGAATGTTATACACTTACATAGTTAAAGAAACATATCAGTTTTTAAATAAATAAATTAATGGATTTATTACAAAAATATTGAAAAGCAATATTTTGGGTTTAAGCAAGATTATTAGATTTCAATCCAATCCAATTTGCGATAATAGAAGGGTAGAAAAGGAAATTGATGAATAATCTTTACTCCCTCACCCTCTGAAATTATAAAGCAAATAGAGTAACTTCAGTTAACAACGTAGCATCACGCCTGTATCCCCGAAAGGGTAGAGTTCGCAGAGTTGTATTATACAGGGTGTGAGTGACATCGTAACGAATACTGAGGGGGATGATTCAGACCATGATTCTGAGTTAATATCAAGTGGAATTTTCCGTCGCAAAATTAATGGTTTTTTAGTTTTATTTAAATTATTTTCAATTCTACACTTTTCTGCGATGGAATATTCCACTTGATATTAACTCACATCCCTCTCAGTATTCGTTACTATGTCACTTGCGCCCCGTACAAGCACATACAGGTAGCCATACAAGTAACGTATGGGTGTTAGTCACACCGTAACGAATACTGAGCGGGATGGTTCAGACCATGATGAGTTCATATCAAGTGAAATTTCCTGTCGGAAAATACATGAAATTTTTTGTGTTTTTCTTTTAACTATTTTCTGTTCCATACTTTTGCGACGGAAAATTCCACTTGATATCAACTCAGAATCATGGTCTGAATCATCCCTCAAAGTCTTCGTTACGATGTCACTAACACCCTGTATGTACACCCGCTCCACGCCAACTATGTTTAACTCCAATTATTTTGCAAGCATTTACCCACGTACGCTATGGAGATGAATCCATACAAAACAAATGCATCGAACATTGCATAGTTCAAGAAGTACTATTACTGGTGACGGAGTTTTTGAAGTACATTTGTATTGTACCTAGGAACTCGTTCTTAAACTACACTAAGGCTTACACGGCAACAAAACGTTACACGAGTAGTTACTACTGGTAGTAATCAGGTAGGGAGGTTAATATGGGACTTAAATGTAGCTCACCAGCTACATCATTTCGAATAGCACACCCACTTCTCACCAGAAGATCTCCCTAACGTTATCCCGTTTTTCACAGAGTCCGCTTACCTAAAGATTTGACAGGTCTGGTTTTATAAGCGACTGCCTGTCTGACCATCCAAGCCACGAAGGGAAAACCAGCCCAATACAATTTAGGTGACATACAGGTGTTGGTGTATGTAATAGAGATATACAGGATGTTAGTGACATTGTAACGAAATATTTGAGAGATGATTCAGATCATGATTCTGAGTTGATATCAAATGGAATTTCCGGTAGAATTTTAGTGTTTTAATTATTTTCAGTTCCATGCTTTTACGATGCAAAATTCTACTTGATATCAACTCATAATCATGATCTGAATCATCTCTCAAATATTTCGTTACAATGTCACTAACATCCTGTAAGTACTAGTTTTTATAATAAACTCCATTGAGTTCAACGTTTGCCTAAGCTATCTTTATACAGTAGGTTTAATACTCAATTAATCTAAGTACCTACTTTACACTGGTAATTATAGCCAGGTTGGATGCTTAGAACGAAACCGCAACGATTATATAATCAAACCTTATGACTTATAGCAGTATATTATACTCACCCATTACCTTGATAACAATGAACGTGATAGTAAGGAAAGTTGAGATAGTATTATACAAATATAAGTAGCTAAGTATATAGTATTAGGTACAACTTGCGGCCCCAAGCGAGACAATATTGTGTGAAGCCGTAACGATACCCAAACTAACAACAATATATGCAAAACACAACAAAGTTCCCGCCATGGTTTCATAAAAGGTAAATCAAAGCTTGATTATGTTTCGATATACAGTCGGTAGCATTTCTAAAGCAAACTAAGTCAATATAAGCATAGTAATAGTTTAAGCGATTGGCGAGCTCGATAAATAACAAGCTGATTGATTATCAAACATCTTGGACCCGAGCCCCAAATAGGCAAATATTTATTTAAAACAAACTATGATTTGCTGTCAAAACACGCTTTAAATAAGTAAATGAACGGTGATAAACGGAAGAAAGTGTACCTAATCATCAAAATAAAGTATTTATGTGTATTTTCGATAGTACCTTCGTTTTAGGGAGTTAAATTTTATTTTTTAAAACATTTTGCGAAATTATTTTAGCTAATGCAAGCCCCTCGTATTAGGTAACACGTGATAAAAACAAATGTTTATTGTGAATACACTTTTTCTGTTTCCCCGCTAACACTTGTTCGGCGTATTTCCCAAAATCGTTTGCCCTGTCGGATGTATGCAAAGCTTTTTAATAAGAGGGTTTTTTGGTAGGGTTTATATCGTACTCCGTCTCGGGAAATGTCAGCAATCTGTGGGAAAATCCTTCTTTATTGTTATTGTACCGCGTTTATTCCAAGCCCATCCGAACGAGATATAAACCTGGAATCGGCTGAGAGTAAATAAAGTCACAGAGGCAAAGCCTTTGTAGACGGGTGGATCGCTGAGATAACAATTATTGGGACTTTATAGTAGGATACAAATCGGCTAATAAAATACAGTCTGCAAGAACATAAAACGGGTTTTCGAGTTTTCCAAAGTGGCTGTCCGTTTTATAGACTAGCTACTGTTTATTTAAATTCCTATTTTGAATGAGTCATAGTATTTTCCATAGGTTACTCGTTATTTTGCTACCAACTTATTATGATAACGTTCGATAAAATATGGCAAAGTACGCGCCTTGCCTGCCCTAAATCTTTCATGTTCAAATCAAATTTTCTTTTTTCCGCCTCTAATGAAAACACGAGCGTTGAACAAGTCAAGTTGAAAATCGTATAAAGTGGAGGACATCAAAGTAGAGGCTAAGCTTAAAGAGCAACGTTTTCAAAAATGAAAGAGAGAGTAATTGAATCCAACTTAATTTTTTGCAAAAAGATTCCAGTAATGTAATCATCAAACTTCGTTCAGATTATATTCTCAAATTTGGAAAATGCAATTATCATTTTTAAATATAATATTATATCTATGTACATAAATGAAATAACATAATACTTATAAACAGTGTATTACACTGCAAAATTGAATCGATATTGTTAAAAAAGTGACTATCGACGATGTTAACAAATAATAACTTAGATAAAATATTCAGTATAAATTTATTTTTAAATAGGTATCCAAATATTTTATTCACTGTAAGTATATACGTCCCACAGCTGGGCACTGGCTTCCCCTCAAACAACCGAAGGGGGTGTAGACCATACTCAACCAAACTGCTCCACTGCGGGTTGGTGGAGTACCTAACTAAAATAAGCGCAATTATTCTCATCGTTGTAGTTACATTTTTCTTCTGAAAGTCAAAATGAAAAAGAAGATTATAATTCTCACGTGCTACAAAAACAAACCGACTGAAACAGTTGCAAAAATCAACCTGTCTGCACAGATTTTAAAGATGGTTTTAAAAAAAATGGTAACTTTAAGAGAAATATTTTTAGAAATTGTAAAGAGCAGCTAAAAAAAATTATTCACGGATTCTCGTCCTCTTCAGACGCGAACGAGTGCAGATGCTCAACACAGGGGTTTTCCTTCATAAGAGTCTGTGGATGTAGCACCGCTAGATCTGATAGCAGGATGCCCCTGGGGAGTAAAAATGGCCACATCGAATCAATTCATCTAAGAAAGCAACATTGCTATTTGACACTTGTTTGCATTGCGCACTTACTTTTATATGCGCAAATTGCTTCGATGTGGCCATTTTTACCCCCCAGAAGACAACTGCGCTGCTGCCGTTTAGCAATAAGGCCGCCGATTGTACTTCTGCTGTCACGTAGTAATTGTCCTTTATGTTGTGTTCATGTGCAGTAAGGTGTTTTGAATTTGAAATTGACAACTTGCTGGTTTAAACTGGATATGATACATCAGATCAACTTATCGCTTATAATAATGATCCATCATAGGATTGAACTACGTTCTGATGATCCGGCTAAGTAGTTATGTCATATCCGGCCAACTAGTTAATGTCAAATAAGCCCCGCTACGTCTGATCGCACCCTTTTTTGCAGGATGCCACTGTAGTTACATCGTAAACGATGTAAGTAGGAAAAGTATTTTAATCGACTTAATACCATTACTTTACTCTTTCCTGTAAAAGGTTGCTAAGAAGGATAAACTTTTTTCCGGATTCCCTCCAAATTACACTGATTTTTTTGTAATATAAAACAGAATGACTACTGAACTTTGTATTACTAAGTAACATAACTGTTTATGTAACAAATAATATATTTTGATAAAATGTAACATAACATTAAGGTATGTTAATAATACAAAGTTCACTCTGTTGTGTAGACAAAAACCTAAGTTTTTCATTTTTTTAACAAGATGTTTTTGAAGTAATATTTTTGAAAAATATTCATATTTTTATAAAACAACATTTTTATAACGATATTTTTTATGGCCCACTCTTTTAGATTAAGTAGGTACATCTTTGAAATATTAAAACACCCCTGTGACTTTTCCAGTCCACTTTTTATAAAGCACGGGGCGCTCTAAAGATTTTCATATTCAATTACAAATAGACAAGTAGGTACGTCTCGAGTGTCGTCCTTTGCCTTCACGGTTCAAGGGAATATTAGTCTTTGCAGAGGGGAAGGAATTAGCTAGAGTGACGTAATTAATCTTAAATTTGCACGTGCTTAGGGCTGCGACGGGATCATTCGACGCTTTGATCGACTCTCGACGCCGACTCTAGCGAGAAATTGCCTTTTTGCTGTCTATTTTAATGTGGAATTATTTGTTTAAGGCGATTGCTCTCTTAGAAGTGCTTACACGAATATTAGTTTCAATTTAATAAATATTGGTTTTAGTTATCAGGTTTGTTAACAGGAACGTAGTCAAGCTTAGTTTAATTAATGTGAGCTAAACTTTAACAATACCTATTAAATGGACGAATTTACGAAGTTATCAATTATTTGTAAATTTAATTATAACTTGAATAAATGAATTACTACTTAAAAAAATATCATTATGGAAATAATGTATAACTGATGTACAAAAGCTGCTTAATTGTATGAGATTGAATATAAACTAAGTAACCGCTTTGTAAACAATCCAAAGTATTTAGATGGCTTTAGCAGAGTTACTCACTGAAAGTTATGTTTGTGGAAAATAACGTGTGCCGTGAAACGTGAGTCAAGCTCACTTCGGTACCACTTTGACAACGAATTTGTAGGAACCTAATATTTTTTGCTCTCAGTGAGTATCTATTCCTAGCCTTTCAACAGAAGTATTATGAAAATATACTATTAAATATTTTACTTGCATTACACATCGCAACCTGCCTGCCTTCCTAGGCGGAAGATCAAACAAATATTGTATGCAGAGGGGAGCATCCGACAAAATGAGCTCTTATTATGTGCATATACGGGGGATGAAATACAAGCGAACATAAGCTCTGTTCCCTCACGGCAATGTTTTATATAATTAGCTTAAGCGGTTTAACGAGGGGGTTCTTCTATTTGAATAGAATTTTTCAAATTTTCTAATGAATGTTTAGATTGGACATAGGTACAAATTTCATCGCTATTTGAATTTAGATTGCGAACAGGGGTCGTCAAATAACGGAGCTTTTGATATCTTCGGTGACATGTGTCCAAATAATGGCAGATTAAATACTTTGTTCGGTGTCCTTTTGATGCAAATATTTGTAGAATGGACGAACTTTTCCTTTATACCTACTTGGGGATGGAATTGGCGCCCTGACATTTTAAACGTAAAAAATTTAAATATTCCCAAGAAAACGTCGTTGGAAGTCCCCTTTTACCTGAACAATCCTTTGGTCCTATTTGGGTAACTTGTGTTTCATAGAAGCCAGATTAAGATAACAAAATCCACCATATAACTTTTTATACATATCTGTCAACTAACTGTCAAATTAACACAAAAGCGATTTGGTCAGAAGAAAGGGCAGCTGAATATTAAATTAAGAAATCGCACAAAAGGCGATGCGATAAAGGGTTCTATCGTAGTTCCATTTGTGGCGGTGTTGATTTTTTGACAGCTGCATTGTTGAAATATGAATTGTAGATTTAAAATGTAAAAGCAATCTGATTTTGTCGGGGGACAATCCAGTTAAAAGGTACAATAAGCTGTCAGTTACTTGCATTCCTGATGCATGCCATGACAAGCGGAAAGGGTAAAAGTAACAGTATTACATTAGCCGCAAGAAATATTCTTATTAAGTACTTCCTTTTCAATTTACTTAATACAGTCTCATTCTCAGTTCTGAGACCCGCATCACTGCTAAGGCGCTCAGTGTACGCCTACACAAAAGGTAAATGCAAAAGCTTCTAACTTTTTCATTGCTCTCGAAAAATAATGAGGCGGTTTTGTACAATTTGCTTAATAAGAGTTGTGAGAAGATAGTGTTGCACTTGAGAACGTATACACAATATGGAGGCAGTTTGGAATTAGATCTATGAATACTTTATGCAGAATCTTAAATCCTCGCCATAGCTGTACGATGCATTAACCTACGTTATAGGGCTTAGTACAAGCATGTGTAGTATATCCATGGTTTACTAGCATTTTAGAAGATGACATCATAAGTTCATAATACAAACTTTTTTGAATCAATTACTTTATGAATAGTGATCCAGTTTTTATTGAGCTCTTGGAACTTGGTTCTTGTGATACAACAAATAAGTAGGAGATGATATAAATGATTCATCGAAATTAATATCCAATATATTTGTCAACTTTTGAACTTGTAGCTTTTGTTTTGTTTTGATGGTCAAGAAATAGCATGATGTTAATAGTTTCTAGTAATTTTAAATCAGTAGTTTATAGTAAGGCCTAAGTAAATCTAATAATGCGAAGCTTTAATTTTAACGTCCATTGCGACAACTTACTTAAGAATAATTTTATTACTTACTTGCAAGTGTTGTAACAAATCTTGAAAAGCTGTGATTTCATTGCAAGACATGATTTATTTATTTTTTATTGGAAAACCAACAGCTATCGATACAAAATAATAGTTAATAGTATCAAATAAACAGCCATTTACAGATCCTCACCTGTAGGCACGACTTAACTAAAAACGCTATAAATAGCTCTTACAGAATAGGACAGAAAAAATAACAATAATGTAATTAACATGGTACAATACAATGTAACAGATTATTAATTTATTCAATGAAGAAACTCTAGGCTAAAAAACAGTGTTACTAGCATTAAAAAGATCCACAATGGAGCAGCGTTGTGGATATATGCTATGAGACCTGACCTCAAAGTGAGAGGCAAGCGTTCTACCAACTGGGCTTACACGGCTAGGCTAGCAGTAGGGCATGAATAATAAGGCTATTTATATTACGTTATGTATTTAGTCAATAAACAAGATTATAGTCAATAAAATATTTTTTGTCTCAGTAGCGCCTGGTGATATGGTTACCGTACCACTTTACTCGAGCCAGTCTGCCATACGAGCGAGGATAATACGAGGATTTTTGCTCAAACCTCCCAGAGCCAGCACTAAAATGTTAAAATTTAAAATTAAAATTGAAAGAATCTAGAATAACGTTGCGTTATCGCGAAATATGAAATAGTAGGTTTATGAAACGTAAACGGGAATAGTAATGTAGGTAATGTACAAAAATACAGTAGAATACGTTGATTATTTAAACATTTATGGTGGATAGTGAGGGGCCTCTAGATATAGAGGTCAGCTGCGAATCAAATAAGCAGTCCCCAACCAATCAGCGGGGCAGACGGCCTCCTGGCATTGGTTTGCAACCGTCTAGGAGAACGAAAACTCCGAAATGAAACCCGGAGTTGGGATCTCCGTTAGGCGCGAGTACCTAGGGTCCAACCTGAAATATGCGGTAGATTCCTGCAACCGACTTGGCTTCACACGTATTGGCTTGCCTTTCCTGTGGAACTAGACAAGGAGGTCGAGAGGGTGACGTAGGTCTTAGGCAACCCTGCGCTTCCGTAAGTGAGTCCTAGGCGACTCATTGTCTGTGGAGAGGACTTCATCCACGTCAGTCTGACTGCTTGGATACCAACACGGAGAGCGGCTGTTACCGGTTGAGTTTGCCGCTCTAGGATTGGCTTGCACAGCCATGAAAGAAAGTGCATTTCTTCGAGGCAATGACGTCATAAATCGTCTGAAACAGACGTATAAGGCCAATGATGATATAATAAAATTTATAGATAACTAAACTACCCTACAAGCATAATCGCAAGTCCTTCATCATTCATATCAAAATCTTGATTTATTCGCATTGTCGAAATCTAAACAAAAAACTTCAGATCAAACTAAAACAAAACAATTCACACCTTAGTGTTTCAATTCAAAAGCAATTCTCGGCAAAGCTAGGGTATCATCTTTTCTGACCTACATTCCCAAAGGTACACGAACAAATTCGTAGAGAAGCGATAGTGGAATAACATTTTGCTTTAACACAAACATTGAGAGACAAATAGCGTCCCATAAAAACACACGGCAAATATGACTGGGCTGTTTTCCTCTGTCGCATAATTCACAAGTCGCCCGTGAAGCCTTATACATTTTCTTTCTATTTTCGTTCTTATTGTTCAAGTTTTCAATGCCGGTCATTTTACTCGATTGTCGTACTTTGGATTTGCTCCTATTTATATAAGGCTTGCGAAAGTGTACGGGACTTTTGGTATAAAGTTATTAAACGGACCTTTCCTGGAAAGAGATATTAACGATTTTTTTAGGTTTTATTATCGCAGCTATATCGATAAGGGCTTTCAAGTGGGTAAAATTTAAGTATATGTACAGAAATTTACAAAAATACTATTAACACAAACTGTCATACTTACTGCCAAAAACATACGTTTTACCCTTCGTCCGAAAGGGCACATGATTATGAAAAGTAATTAGCGGTTTTAATACACTTATAAGATAGACATATGCTGCGGAATAGAGTAGTCAAATCAATCTTTGGCTATTCATTATTACATACAAATATCTACTACAGATTTCTTAACAACAAACAAGTTGGGAGCGGTAAGCGATATCGCCTGAGTGGCATCACCCGACACCGTGAGAACCTATCAATTTGTCCCGCCAATATGGATTTTGTGTGAATATCCTGATGGAATAGGCAAAGAAACTGTATACCGTCGGGATCTTAGCCGATTTATTATCTTTCCTTGTTTTGGTAAATATAAGGGAACGTTCTATAGAAAACACATCGATAAGTTCCATGCTTGAGAAGGTACGAAAAGAAAATTATTGATGTTTTATTAAGTTTATTATCACGTGCGGAGAAATATCTAAGTCCACTGAATCTTGAAAAAAATATGATGAACCATTGAAATTAGAATTGTAAGTTATAGAAATAACAGTAGTGAATACATCCTTCCCGAAAAGGGATTAGGAGCATCGGTTTAAAATCTTGAAAACAAGTATCCAGTACGTACCTATGTATCTACGTACAAAGTCTCAGGCAAACCATTATATTTTTTATCAAAGAATATAGCAATTTTGTACAAATTCAATGTTCCTGGAAATTCTTTGGCATTTCACACATAGCATAGCATATAAGCTCATGAGTATAATGTCAGAAGTATTCATTTTTATCTTGGGCATTTACAAGTCATGGAACTGTGATAAATGAAAGTAGAATAGAGATAGTTCTTCTACATTAAACACTGTTTCTCAAAATTCCACCAATGCCCGTGCCTTAGAAACTTGAAATGGGGATACCATCTCAATTAACGTAATATAGCCCAATTAAACCTTGAGTAGACAGTAACTTTGTTGACTTCATAAAGAGCAAATCTGTCATATACCTATTACCTACATGAGAAAACATGTTTTCTCCAAGATATATTTACCTTGTCCAAATAGACAGGAAGAGTATGACGTTTGAGGTAGGTCGTTGCCGTGGATACGGCCTTCAAGACTATTTTGGGTTGATAAATAATCATTCAGGTATGATGAGCGAGGGTTTCGATAAATGAACCACAATTCACAGAAACATAATGTTTACTTATTCAAAAGAAAACAAGAAACATTTGCTGGTTTCAGTGCTATTAGTATCATAGAATTATATATTTAACAATTAATATTAAGTGCCTACCACACATATCTTGAGACTTAATCAGTTGAAGTGTTTAGTTTCAATTTTTCAAATGATATGAACTGAGTGCTCCCTTATGTCACTTTTATAACAGTTTTGATGAAATGACCGCATTCACATGTACACAAAAGATAGCAATTTGCTTGTATTTTAATTCCGTTTTATGAGTCGTAAAACACTAAACGAAATGGAAATTATGTCACGGGACATAGACATCAATTAGTGTAAGTAAAGTGGAATTGGAGCAAACAGAATTATGCAAATGTTTTTAATTTTTATAAGTGACGACATTATGGAAATTGTGGCTAAGTAACGCAGCATTAGACTAATTACATAGATAAAGCTTACATAGGTGTCAAATAAATAGTGCCTGCCAAATTAGAAACTACTAATATCTTACAACAAAGTCAAATCGTATTAAATCCAATAGTCACACATTTTTTAACGCACGTAATATTTCTTCGGATTTTTTTTCTTCGAATACTTATTTATCTTTAACGCATCGTCGTATTTCTTCACCCAATCGACCACAGAATGTAGATTCCTTGCTTCCACCACTTGAGTTGGCATTGTGGTTCTGCTAAGTAAACCCTGTAATGCTTGCAGCAGAAACGATAGTAGAGATACAGATACCATTATGTTGATTGGGTCGAATCCGATTGAATGATGATGGTACGTCTGAGCCCCGTAATTTCCGTTGCCACTCATTCCATATCCTGTTGTGGTGTAATGAGTACCATAACTTCGAGATTGTGAACTTTCTGTTAACGCTGCATCCCAGTATTTTTTCGTTATCGGCGATTCAATTTGATGTTCGCCTATAAAATCTCTCTTCGCGATATTGCTAAGTTTTTTGTTACTCTGTTTATTAGTTTTGTTATCCTGTTTTATACTTTCTATTTTCTTCAAAACAGTCTGCGCGTTTGTTTGTATTTTCTTGAGCAGTGTTTGTATTTTAGAACTTTGCTCCTTTATCATGCTGCTCATAAATTCCTTGAAATTAAGTACAGATGACGTGTTTTGCGTTTGTTCTTTAGACACTTCAGGTTTTACTGTAGTTATAAACAGGATGATAAAGAACACTATGACGGAGAATAGCGACATTGTAAATGTCACTGGTTTTAATGTTTTTATATACATGAACTTGGTTTGGAAGAAAGAAGTGAAATGACGGAAATGTAATTTGATTATTTTCTTTTATATTATGAGGAATTTTAGGTCTGCTGCGTTTAATAATAAGCTGTCGCATTGTGTTGTGAAACGCACGAGTCAAGCTGCTCTCCTTGACATTTGACCCAGGTAATTATTTCCTATTTCATTTACAATGCATAAAGGAAAACACAGTTCCATCTCCAATTAGACTAGCTTTCTTCAAGAAAGTATTATTTTCTAAAACAAATAGAGCATACGCGTCTAAACGAAGTATGTACCTAATTTATCGATTTCACATAAAACAGGACATATTTTCAGTTTAAACTGCCATACTTTCATACTTTTTACTGTTATAATATTTGTATTATAACTATCGCTTAACGAACACTATTTCATTCAAGTAAGGATTCTATAATGTTAACAATAATGGCCTCGAAACACCGCCCTCTGTAATTTAAAACCGAAACTATAATAGTAGTACACTAAGACGCTACTCAGGCTTGTGCCCTACACATTTTAAAAGCTTTGAAGCTTTTTCGTTTGCAAATAGTTCTACAGTATATCTACAGATGGTGCCACAACTCCACTCACGCGCACTGTCAATTGCGCCCTCTATGAAATAAGCTCTAAACTAAAGCAAAAGCTCGACTTTGTAGAACTTAAAAGCTCGGCAGTGTGCTTTGAAGTTCTCTTGTTTATGAACAGATGGCGCGATAAAATAATATGTAGAATAATAATATTATACATATTGTCGTACTTTTACTAGGCAGGGTAGGTAGAAGTAAAATAAGTAAATGTTTAAGCATGCTTTTATTTATTATTTGTGAATGACCTAGTAACCTACTAACTTTAGGTGTTTTATCAATAAACAAACCTAGAGATATAATTAGGTAACTGAACACTTGGGAATCACTTTACAGAAATGTTTTGCTGAACAGATAATTAATTTTATATAAATTAAAAAAAAATAAAATAAAAAGAAACAGAGTCTAAGTTAAAATGCTCTTGGTCGGTCGTGAGATCGTGGTTCAATCACGCGACCTATATCTACCTCGAAACTTATGTGCTGATTTATCACTAGCTTAACGGTTCAAGAAAACTTACGAGGAAACCGTTCTTACTGTATATTTACTTTATAGCAGCAGGACTATCGCTTGATCCCTCGATTGGAAACGAGCTGATTGGAAAATATATTAATTGTAGGTAAGTGAGTTATGGGGAGGTTAGTAGGGTCAATATTCATTCGAATTTTCTTGGATTTGTCCCAGTTTCGAAAGTCCGGAAAAAGTATTTTTATAACGCCTGGCCTTGAAACCGTTTGACAATAGTCTCCTATTGTTCAAAACAATAGATGTTACTTACTGAATAGGTTAACATAAATAAAGTATTCTAGATAGTATTATGTAGTTAAAAATCAATTGTTTTCTTAAAGCGAGAACATTTTTTGAATATTCTTAATTGTGGTCGTTAAAAACCGACACACTAATTAATTTGATAACAATAAATTGTATAAAAAATGGTTAAGTCATATAAACCTCTGATATTAAAAACTTTATACCCCAACAAACTGTAAACTGTATTTAACTTTAGGATTTCTGTCCTTGAAAATAAAGGTAATTTTATCTCGGCTCCAGATTCTTTTAATTGCTTGAAAAATATTAGTTAATTTGTTTTAATGCGTAAAATCCACGGAATCGATTTTAGTTACCAATTTGGACAAATCATTTCCTGATATTTAATTTACTTTTTCACACGTTATACTTACTCTACACACAGAATAAAGAATAAAAAGGAATAACATACCTTATAATGGTTTGCTGTGCTTCTATTTTTGAAATTGGTAGTTTATAATTGTGAGGTAAAACTAAACTAACCTAGAACCTAGACTTTCAACAAGTTTTCTCTGATTATCTTGCAAAATAATCAGAAAAAATGCTACAGTTCGAATGAGACCCATTACAAAGAAGTTTTTCGGCAATCCACACCGCGGTTCGAAACGACCCACTCAAAAAGAGCTTTTGGGCGATTCGCACCGCCTGCGGTCCAAAACGATTATGACCCGACAGATTTATATTTAGCGTATACAGTAAAATATGTGAATCATCCGTTTACCTTCCTTACTACTCGAATCACTCCCTCATAGCCATAACTCATTCCCGAACTATTTCTAAGTAAACAGTACAATTTCGATGCATAATTACTAGGAGATAAGGAGAGGGCCGGTGTAGGTACCAAGTGGGAAACTTGAATTAATAGAGGGCGGCCCTTGTATTAATTCCTCGTATGTCGGACAGAGGTTTTTAAAGTAACACCATAGCGTTAATTGTAACTAGGCGAGTATTGGACAGGGAAATGTATGGAGTAGGTGATGCTTTTATAATAAATAAACTTATTATTTATTGGGAAACTACAAGTTTAGTAGTAAAAAATATATGATAAGTTTTTTTTTAATACGATATTATATAGAATGGTTACTTTTAGGTATTCGAGAGTATTGGTTGACGTCATTCTGACGCCACCTTTTTTTCTTTTCTGTCAGTTTCCTACTTATCGCCGTTGGTAAACTAAATGCTAAAAATACCACAATTATTTAAAGGTTCCTAAAATAAAATCAGCAATCAGACCCACAAATAATATTTCAATCACAATGTTTACTTTAAAATGTACATGTCAGTCACATTTGTTAGAGCCAAATGAATGAAAAGAGTAACAAAGAGTTAATTTAACCTCTTTCATCAAAAAAGCAAACATTGATTTAAATAAAACAAACTAACTGACAAATTGCACACGTAATAAATACATTATATAAATTGGTAAGTAATCAAATTTTGGTATCGTTTTATATTATTAGCCAAATTATTTATAATTTAATTTAAGTAAGGCAGAAACATGATTTGAGTGCTTTATGTTTGCCTTAAACATAAAACAATGCGACTCCTTTTAACTCTTCTTCCTCAATTCCACTCGGTCGACTAACAATGTGAAAAAATTCGAAGTATAAAAATGCTGTGTTTATCTCTCGTGTTAATCAATGGGCGTAGGCTAGTAAAATCACATTTGCATATCGTAAAACGACCTAACCACTTTCCAATCGCTCCTCAAATACATTTTAAAATAAAACTGATAAAGTTGAAAGTACAATGGAACGAGAGAGTGGATGACCCGTTTACAACAAATAAAAGTATAGGCTAAGCAAACTACGTAGAGTCTTATAATAACGACGGTAGATTTATTGGTACATCCTAACGCAATTAATTTGGAATTAAGATGTCGGCATATTGAGAGGCCCTTCTGTTCTTGTAGCCATTAGTCATCAGTAAGTTGAATTAATTTTTAATTTCGTACAAAGTAAAATATATGAGTGTTATCGCGTTTAATATTTCGCTTTGATGGACACGATAATTTTAATGGAGTCGTAAATTTGGGAATGTAAACAAAGGTGATGAACGTTAGGCAACTGTAATTTGTCGTAATTTCAACTAGGTTTAGATAAGATCTCTCGCGTTCACGTGAACTCGTATTCAATTTGCTGCTGGCGAGTTGTTGAGAAATAATTAAAAATGCAATTAAAATCTGCTATAAATCCATCAGGGGCTCCGCCTAGTGCGTAAATAAAAAATAAACTAAAATTATACTCCCGCTATAAACAAATACCTCGTTATTTTCTTTTAGTACGATCGTATATTGGCGCTCCCGGTTTAATGGTTTAGTTGGTATGACAGGCAATCATGGTATTATAATGATATTTCCAATTGATCGACCAGGGGTTTGCCTGACCGAAACTTTTTACGAGTATTACAGCGAATCTAAGGGACTGATCGAATACTTGATTTAGATTTTCCGTGAATCTCTCTCTCTTGATTGATCTTGATGACAGAGTTTGAGAGGGAATTTCCAATTTCATGTGATGACCTTCAAGATTACAAGAAGGATCAATCCAAACAGGGGAAAACAAGCAGTGGAATTTCCACAGGCAAATAAACAAATGACTAATGTCACCACCACCACAACCCATCCAAGGTAGCCCACCTTGTGTCTATTGTTTCTAAAACAATAAGGACGATTTATTGGTGCTACTATATGAAGTAACATATTATATTGATAACGTAACAATTTGATAGATGTTTGTTTTAATGTGAGTCGTCTAAATAATAAAATATTTCAAATGATTTTTCAAATTGGATACTTACCTACCTAACAATCTTACATTTATGACCTTTCGTCATCCGTCAACGTAGGATTTCAAAGAAATACATGCCTAGGTTCACCACTAAAGCCTTGTACATTTAATGAAAACCCTACCCACACAAGTCTTAAAACGTCTTCGGTTTAAAAGGTTCTTAACCAGCTTTGCATTGGCAAACACCATCCAATTTACATTTGTCTCTTTTCCTTTATACGCGAGCGAAAAGGACAATACAAATTCTATGAACTTTTTACTGTTTCTCCGAGCTGCATCTACAGGTGCATCGATCAAGCAGGTGTGTTTGTTTAAGACCATCAAATGGTACAATTAATACTTTCTCGTATCGATAGGAACACCTTTAGTACACGATCCCTAAAAATTTAGGGTCGTCTTTTTGTTTCAGTCTTATCAATTATACCATAAACGAATTTATCGAAAAAACGAACTGAAGGTGAAAAAAATTAACATCAAGGAATTTTTAAAATCGTTTATTGTACCTTATCACAATGTATGACAAGCTGTAAAAATAAAGTTCACTGCGAATCAAATTCATGAAATTGGGCGTGTCATTTCATCCATCATATTTCATTATCCTTACATGCAACAGCTATGACATCATAATATGAGTAAAAAGTATCTAAATTTACGCTTAATTCAATTCCTATATCGTTTATCAGTCTAATATACTGTATTTTTTACAGTTATAGTCGAAATAATTTCATACAATAGCCAATTAAAATAAGTTTCAATTTTAGCACATAAAATAGAGATTGAACACTAAAATAGATATAATTATGCAATGAGACCAATAATTGAGTTTTATTGGATTATTAAAAATAAAGTAAATTGTACTAATTGAAGTTTAAGGTGAACACGAACAGGATATGACAAATTGTTATTACTTAGTGTATCGCACTGAGAATCGATATTAATGCAACGTTCGGTAAATGCTCGAACACTACTTTTTATTCTGTGACAGTGTACGGTTTTTGACGCATGAGTAATCAGCCAATAGGGCGGGTAGCGATTAAACCGTGCGTTGTTATTGGTTGATTAATTTGACGTCAATGGCTGCTGCGTGTTAGCTGTCAAATTTGACATGTTCGTTAAAGTTTTAAATATGCACTGGAGTATTCGTTGCTAAGGCGATTTTTGAGGTAGTTGGACTTTATTCGTGGTCCACCTGTATTGTTTTAAAATATAAGTAGGTATTATTAAGAAGCGTGATTGGCAGCGGCGGTGGCGGCTGCGACGCTGGCGTTTGTGATCGGAGGCTGGGGTAAGAGGAGATCGGCCAGCCGACCTGCCTCCCTCAAGCCTGACAGAAACGCGCCATGCACTGTTGCCGGGTAGTTACGCATCGTGTGTTCACCTGGGCAAAGATTTTGTTTTGTATTTGGAAAATTTAATTTTAATGAAATAGTCCCAAAATCCCAAAGGATTTTCAGTACTGATTCTCGAGCTATATTTGTGATTTATTTAAGTCGAAGTTTAATATTAAATAAAAAAAATATTTCCAGGTACATACCAGCAAAGAACAGACGATTCTCCCCGTCAGCACCAGGCACTGGGGCTGCAAGCAGATCGTAGTCAGTACCCGACGACCCGACTGCAACGAAGCTGTACGAGCCACGAGCAAATGGATCCGCGCGCCATCTACAAAATTAAAAATCTTGTGAAAAGAAAATCATAAATACTTTGAAAGGAAAAGACAACATCTGTAGACAAAATTTGAAGTAAAAATAAGATGACATATAAACACACCGTATTTGTATCTCCAAAAAACACAAGATGATCACTGAGACGTAATAAAAAAAAACAGAACATAAGTAAGTATATTATCAGAACAAAATCGTGTTAGTTCGTTAAATCAATAAAGTACACCTAAGAAAATCTTTAAATTATTGCTGAAATTGTAAGTATTATTTTCATTGTAAGCAGCTCAGTTTTCTCATAGTTTTAAGCTAGTTTAAAAATATACTTATTACTTACTACGCTTTTATATTTATTGACATCATTTTACCTCGTGACGACACACTCCTTCGGTTGCGGCACCGCAGCATGCCCGAAAATGCTTTTCAGTACAGCAATACATCTGCCGACGATGACGTCATCAGTGACATTTTCCATCACTGCTGCCGCTTCCCCGGCGACCAACGCTAGAAGCACCGGGGCACTGTAGAGGTTCCAGAAGAGAAAGAGCTCGCCTAGAAAGATAAGAATAATGTTAATGATAGTTCAGATGATAGTTGGAATACGTAATGCCGAATAACAGTGTAATTTATTAATGTAATACGAGTACAACCTAAGAAAGGCGTTTGTGACGCCAGGTATGTATATCTATTGGGAGATGCTGGTTGTTAGCAATGACCAAACAAAAACCGGTGATGTATAATTCAAACTGAGCTATAAAGTTTAATAATTAATTTCGTCCACACAGTTTTAAGCGCTCTGTACAAAGTATATTAAATTTTCATACTAAACTCGCACGTGACTAGTCCCACATGGTCACAGAAATTTTCACGTCGCCACATATTCGAGGTCTCTTGGACCGATAATAACGAAACGTCGGCACCAAATCCCCGCAAAATTAACCGAGACTCACACCAACCTAAGGATGTACATCGTAAATTATTTCCCGGTGTAAATAGTAAACGTAGAAACAGCGGTGGCCGCGATAACGAATTAAAAGCTGAATAATTTAACGCTACTGAGGAACCCTGAGGGGCGCCGCACGCGATAAATCACCGCAACAAGCCAAGACAAGCTTTTTTACGTTATGCTTTAGTACACCTCCTTAGCTTTGTTGTGTGCTCAGCTAACTTCATTAAGGCCCCCACGTCTGTGCTGGGAATGCCGGAACAATGTAGTCTCGTAGATTTTTTTTTAATCGTGGCCAATTTAACGTTTTCGGGCTACGTCGTGTGGGATATCTGATGTTCTGCTATCGCTTGATGTCGCTTTAAGAGTAATGTGAGAACATGAACCCACCGCAGCGTTTAAAATATCAGCAAAGAATCCGAGACTTAATTCCCATAATTTATTTTCGCCTTTTGCAGTGGTGCTTTCAATTTTATCTCATTACTTCAATCTCAGGCCCACATATTATGGGTGCTGAATATACAGTCAGTTTTGAAGTTTCTAATATCAAGTTAACCCTTTGAGATTCCGTATTAGGTCGAACTGATAGCTTTAGCGAATACTTTATTCATGAACAGTGGGAATTGGGTACACTAATAGCTTCTAAACTACGAGGCACTAATTAAGTATTCATTAGAATTACTTCGCCTGCAGGTTTTCAGGGATGTTAAGAGCGCACTTCTATACACGGCCGAACAGCAGTTTAATGGATACTAGCGAGAAAACATCAAAAATCAAACCTCGACTTGCTGTTGTAGTACCAACATGGCCAAAAAGGTTGGCACTTGGATCCCAAAATGTCCGTTCGAAGCACAAAACAACTTTGTTTAAGTTGCCATATCCAAGGCGTTTGACCGCTGCCACCTTGAAAAGTTACAAATAAATAAATGATTTTGATGTATAATTAACGTATAGTAAAAGAAAAAAAAATGCAAATGGAGATAACTAAACAGAAGAGAGAACCTAAAAAAATAACAAACCTTCCAGTCTGGTAGAGGCGGGTCGAACTTAACATTGTTCTGTTGATTTTGTCCATTGTTGGCCACCGCAATTTTTAGAACACCCAGTGGCAAAGTGCAGAGAACCACATCACCTGAAACAATAACGATAGAATTTAAAAAATCTCGAGTATTAACATGGTTTTTATACGTTTTCTATCGAACTGTGAATTCCAAGAAAGCTCCAATGAAGGGCCGCAGGGCGGAAGCAATCAAGAAGAAAGCCAACGCTTAACCCGAACAACGTATGCACCCCACAAGCGTGTAGAGACCTCTCTACACTGATTGTGACACGAGGCTCGCGGTTTTTCTATTTTTTCGAACGATCCAAAATTGCTAAGCCACTGGAAAATTGCGTTCGTGGTCATTATTCGTAATTTACATCCATTTCTTCTTTTTCCTAAAATTATTGTGTCATTTTTAAAGTCGGTTCTGGAACATTTTACAAAAGCCACAGATTGCTTAGTGAGTTTTTGGTGCTACTGAAATTTCTATTTAAGAACCTATCATTTTTAAACAAAAAAATAATTACGAGCTTAAAGCTGACCTCATAAATACCTATCCTATAACTTAAATTTTCTTTTTCATGGTGACGTTTCATTACGAAGCTTTTAGGCCGAATATAGACTATCTCTATTGTATCAAGACCCAAGGGACTACAACAGTAAGTAATAGCTACCGTTTCGATTCAACAATCACTACGGCAAACGATACATATTACACATCTCTATCGACGAAATCTCTGGGGTCCGAACCACTATTTGATTTCTGTGTAATCTGTTTGTCGTACACAATACGCTTGGGTAAATAACAATGTTTGAGGATAGTAGAAAAACTTTAATTTAACAAAAGGTCTAGACAAATACATTTTATACAGAAATTCACCTTGAATGTTTGCTAACTACAAAAAAAAAAAAATCTTTTGTATTATGAAACACGTTCAAAACAACGTAGACGATTGACATAAATTGCATCCTATAATGCTCCCTCAAAGGATGCGAGTCTATTTTCCTAGTGTGTAATCGAGGCAGACACTAGACGCTAGACTAGCACCGCCTCTCAAACATCTAACTGCCTCCTACAATAGACTCCGCCCGTATGCAAATGCCGCGGAAGAGCCTCCGGCTAGGCGAGGGGGGAAAGGGGGGAACTACGCCGGGTCAGTAGAGGCCCGAACGTATTTTTGCGGCTCGTCAAAGTAAAATTAACGCGTTAGAATTGCAAATCATTCCGCGGAAAAAGAAATGACAAGGAGCCTTTGGCTCTGTAGATTTTTCTCATAACGCACATTATGGTAACAATGGACAGTCTTTGTTTTTTTTATCAAACCTCTCTTCCTTATTAGAGCGATGTGAATTTGATTTTTCCATCAGCGGCGGGAAAATGTGGGCGAAAACGCAATATGAAGTGCCGGAGGGGGGAATAACATCCATTCGTTTTGAGTTTATCAACTTGTTTATCTTAAGACGGTATCGCATTCTTGGTTGTGTTTGGATATTTAAAAAATAACGTCAATATTGTGCGTTAATTTGCATGGCCTCAAGTCATTTGTAGAGTCAATACTTATTAGTTTTCTGCCCGCGACTGCGTCCGGGTGGATTTCGATTAACATGGTGAGAACACTAAGTCCGCGAAAATTACTCAAAAACAAACTTCCACCCCCTTTTCATATGGGTACCCTAATTCATAATTTCCGTGATCCTTCCCTGGATCTCAAACTATCTATAATCTTTACCACCCCGTGAGACTGCATCTTTTTTGGTAAGGACATTGCAGGCTTGAATCACCTAATTCGCCAAAAAAGGAAGATGATTCCGTGCTTCCAAAGGCACATTAAGCCGGTTGGTCTCGGTTAGCATCCTAATCTGCTTCTTATCGTGTCGATGGTAAACTAAAGAGTTTCGGCCCAAAACTTGTCAGTAACCTAATAACACCTCCATAATAGAGAGGAAACCTGTACCTAAGAATAAAGAATTATTTATTTATTGTCGTTTTAACGGGGTTGCCATACCTGTACTGTTGGCTACCTTTACGTACTTGTAAGGAGTGTAAGTGACATCGTAACGAATTCTGAGGGGGTGATTCACCTCATTATCTGAGTTAATATCAAATAGAATTTTCCACTGCAAAAGTATAGAATTGAAAATAATAAAAAAACACAACTTTTTTGTTTGAATGTATGTTTATGTATGGGGATATACGAGTACCTTTATATACTTGCTGCTGGCTCGGAGCTCTGGGATTGATGGCCTTCACCGTGACCCCGGGACCGGCGTAATTGATCTCAGTGACTGAAGTGCCCAGTTTAATGTCTAAGCCATCCGCTAGAGCCACCGGGACGCACGAGTAGCCGTTGCGAACTGGAAGAGAAGAAACAAATGATAGTCAAACGATGATAATTCAAATTCAATGATATCTTTATTCAGTAGGTACCATAGTTACACTATGAATCGTCATTTTTTACATAACGAACGTCTCATCCGCCTAAGACTACTGCAGCTTCTCACAACCTGTATGTATAGCCAGGGAAAAGAAACTGCATGAAAAACCTCGGCACAGACGTTCTTTTAAAAATACACATAAAAAATTGTTATACAATTTAGTAATTTGGCTGCCTAATATCAGTTCCCAGACAGTTAATCCTATGCATTCAATATCTTCTAGATATCTGATATAACTAATAACACTAATACACAAATACACTCACACACTAATATTACTTAATCAATAATCTTTTTTACAAAATTTCTGTTTAATTACTGTCTTAAAGCCGTTCTGTTCAACGGTAAAGGTAGATAATTAGTACCTAAATAAATAGTTATGCTGAAGTCGAAAATTGCTTAGTAGTATGTTAAAGAAATGGCCACTATATTCTTTATAAAAATGATGATCTATCCATTTGGGCGATGAACTGTTCATGTATTTATCTTGGTCTGATCAAACTAGCAGCTCAGGCCACTTTGATAGGGATATATGGCGTGACTATAATAGTCATTGTGTTGAAGTAACAGACCTGAATGTATTTTTCTTTCTTTATTTATTTATGTCATAAAATATAATACGTTACCTACGCCTTAGGACGCTGTTACGAGCGCGCATTCGAAGCCAAACTTCTGTTTTCCATATTCAAAAGCAGACATAAAAACATGTCATAACAACATAAGCTCACGACTGATGAACTAAGTATCCACACCTCATCGACCTTCCTGTTAGACCATCGTAATAAATAGTGAGTCGTATCGCCGTCTATAATGGTAGAGTCAACTGCGTTAGTAAAAACTGCACATAAGATAAAGTAATAACTCGTAAAAAACATTTGAAATATGAAACCTAAAAACCCACCGTTTGAAGTGCTCTGCACAAGTTTATCGATAAAGTTGCACACAACTATCGCAATTCAACTTTCAATTAGGTTGATAGTGCAGTGGCGGCGGTCTATTGTGTTTTAATAACTTTAAGTGGATTTCTTATTAAATTAGGTACGTATGTTCAGAACATGGGACATAGAATTAATTAAAAGCTTAAGGACTTCTTTGACGTTGTTCTTGACTTTAATGGAATCAATGTAGGTGTGTGATAGATTAGAATATTTATAAAATGTGGCAAACTGTTGTATTCTCCGTATTAAGAGTTTCTTCAACCGGTGAGAATACAGAGAATAGGTAGTCTACTACACTACGATTTCGAAAGTTTTTGTGCTAGCTTAACTATCAATGTATTTGCTTCAATAGTCAAACTAACTACTGGAACATTATATTACCTAAAAGTTGAGTAGGTAGGTACTTAAGTTATCAAATGAAAAGTATTCATGTACTTACTATGAATAAGTTAAATTCTTCTTCTTATCGTGTGGGTTGTGAGGTGGAATACTAACCTCATCAACCCTGGTGTCAGGGTTATTATTGAGCCGCCAATGGCCCCTGACATGACTCATGTAACGACTACATCAGTAAGTAGTACCCGGGACCAATGGCTTAACGTGCTTTACGAAGCACGAATCATCTTACTTTCGGACAATCAGGTGATCAGCCTGTAATGTCCTGACCAAACTAGGAATCACAAAAGTGATTTTTGTGACATGTCCCCACCGGGATTCGAAGCCGGGACCTCCGGATCGTGAGCCCAACGCTCAACCACTGGACCACGGAGGCCACGTAGTCGATAAGAAGAAGAGTTAAATTAGTAACTAAAATATTTCGAATTAAGTACTATAAAAATAATAAACGCACTTTAAGTAATGAAACAACGGAAGTAAAGTATATTAACCTAGAAACATACACGAATACGTGAAACACAGTAGTGTATGCATTTGCTACAATGTACCATTTAATGACATTAACCTTATTGTTGTCACAACTGGCTGCACCAAACCGTCCGAAACTCTACGGCAAAAGGAGACCGCCAAATGGCAAACTGGAACCACACAACTAACAAAACGACTGAAGACACTACCAGACACAACTAAGGCCAGCTATTGTCCCATTTAAACGGGATTATCCACTTGACAGTCCAGGCGCACTAGCAAATCTAGCCTCAACAGTCCAGGCATTTCGAACTTGCGCGGCGTTCGATGGGCGATATCGTGGCGTGTTATAAATAGGCTTGTAACTCAAAAACTACTGTGGCTATAATAAAGAAAATTCAGAAACAGCAAGCCAGATGTGCAATGATTCTAATTAGATAAAAATAAAAAAGATCACATTATAAAATCTATCTCAAATCCAATTAGAATTGACAGAATCCGCTCATTTTTTCAGTTATCCCAGCCATGCCTGTTAATAGCATGTAAAGTATCATGTTCTAGGGACTGTAATAATTTTTATTTGAAAGCGCATTTCTTACACTTTTTACTAGTATTCAAATTATATTTTAATGTTACTTAGTTTAAACACAAGAAATATAAATATAACACCTGGTGACGACTTATTTGTAACACCGTATTCTTACCAAGATGGCCGCCCTCGCTAAGTTTCTGTTCGCACTGAGCGTTTCTGCCTTTTTAAGTCGATGGTAACTATGGTTACCAATAACGGGTAAGATTAACATAGACATTTTGTGTGTGTGATTTCAGGAATTAAAGAAAACCAGTAGAAAAATTAAGGTTTATTAATATGAACTAAAACCAATTTATAATTGAATGCTTGTTTTATTTACATTTTTTACCAAGCACTTAACATTCGGACCTTAAAAATATATATTTTTTATTAGAATTTAAAATTACAGTCTTGCAATACAATATACTTGATTGCACAAAATGACGTACCAAACAAATAAATCGAGACACTAGAGACAAAAGGCGGCCTTATTGCTAAATCTAATTGCGCCTGCCGCTTTCTGTCCGTAAGCTCCTGTCGGACATCTACTGGCAGTTTAGTAATTCGTTTTTTTTGTAATTACTCTCTGTGTCCTCTCTATAGCTGAACTATAGCATCTCTGAAAAAAAAGTCATTGTTTAGAACTGAAGTTAAAATAACGCTAGCGCTCCGTTTGTACGAACCCTTAAACCCAGATAAGTCGATGGTAGGTTTAGTTACCATGATGAAAGTTGACCAAATTTGGTGTACCCTGTAATCAATATCCTGGGCATCTGCTGAAATAATTGTTTATTTCGGTAAATAATGTGTTTCCACGAGTAACTAATAAGTAACGTGGTATATTTAAAACATTATAAAATATAATGCGTCGTGTAATATTCCGTAATTTGCCTCCATTTTAGTGTCAAGAGACGTTTTTTTTGATACGATATTTTTCTCTTAATGTTTTTGGAACAAAATCATGGCTTAAATGTTCAGGTTTTTGTAGAAAACGGTAGAGGATATATTCAAGATGTATGCTAATCAATAAAAATAATATATTTTATATACTTACGGCATATTTCTTGTCTAAAACACTCAATCGCAAACACAGTAGTTGACAGTAGACTCGACCAACACTCGTCTGACTTCGACAGTTGTTTTTTTAATGTTACCAACTCATAGGGAAGAGATGCAAATACCACCTAGTAAGGATTTTTATAGTACACAATACTAGTATAATTTTATAATCTATACTAGCTTGTAAAACTAGTTAATCCATAAAATTGGTCACCCTAACGGAACCCCGACTATTGGTAAGTATAGCTACCATCGACTCCTGAGGTGAATTTGGAATCGGTAGCTATAATTACCAACGACTGTAGAGTGGTTAGCTATTAAACGTAATTTAAATTGAATGTGTCTCTACTAACGGTTATTGTACGCCTAAGGTTTATGTTTATTGGATTGTTGAGACGGGAAATTACTTGACGCGTTTAATTTTGTGAAGTGAATGTAATTTATTTTATCACAACTGTATATTTTTAATACGATAACGAATTAAATTCGTCAGAACGAAATTGTGGAGCGCTTGTAATACTGAATCGGATAAGATAGTATTGTTTGGCGGAGAACAAGTAGCTTCACACGAAGCGTTCAAAAATTCCACTTTCCGTCAACATTTATTACCTCGGACAAGTCATAAATCAACATCGTTTTATCGTAATTACGGCCACACTGACCAAGTAAACCAGTTCCAGTCCTGAGCACAATTCGAGGTACAAGTCATAACAAGGCGCCTGCCACTTCGGGACTAAAAGAGCTGCCAATTTGGCTTCCATCTGTACGGACGACATTGTGGCGTTTAATGTCATTACCTTTGGTTTGTTGCCCGCGTTGGGGCGAGTGAGACTGTGTTTTAGAAGTTACATTTGGTAGATATGTAGCGATAAATGGCGAAATGCACAATGTTAATCAACACGCTTGGTATATAATCGTGAAAAACTACCTACATATTATTGTTAGAATATAAAAAAAACATACAAATTACTTAAGAACATCATCATCCCCCTAGCATTATCCCGTTTTTCACAGGGTCCGCTTACTTAGGTAATGAAGATTTGACAGTTCCGGTTTTTTACAGAAGCGACTGCCTGTCCAACCCGCGAAGGGAAAACCAGCCCAATACAGGTTAGGTCACATATCTCCGTAAATGCATCTCTCGGGAATGTGGGTTTCCTCACGATGTTTTCCTTCACCACTGAGCACGTGATAATTATTTATGATCCAAACATGAATTCGAAAATAAATTTGGCAATCATTGGTTTAGGCCTGTGCTGGATTCGAACCTGCGACCTCAAAGTGAGAAGTAAGCGTTTTACCAACTGGATTACCACAGCTTTATTTCCGTAGGTATGGCTAAATTACCTAAGCACGTCTATAACGAAATAGAAAGTGAAATGTCCACAAAATCATTCTACTCTTAATAACATAACATAACAAATACTTTATTGCACGAACAGGAAAATACAAAACAAAAGAGAAATATAATTAGTACAATAGGCGGCCTTATTGCTAAGTAGCAATCTCTTCCAGGCAGAATATGCAGCAGGCCGGAAGGCTTAATATGTAAGTCTATCAAAAGTAAGTACGATGCCCCAAAAAATAATCCTCAAACTGGTTTCAAAAAGTGTGCTTAAAACGTAAACCAACCACTTCCATTTACCATGACATCTTTGACGCACCAATAAATCCCGATCACAGCTTGGCTACGTCAGTTTGCATGGCTTCGACGTGATTTGCTGGCTCGACAGCCTGCGAATTAAACAATGTTATGCAGCTTCCACGTCCGATACTACTAAAAGCTGGCAATAAACAGTCTAACCATTTACATATACGCTATATACCGTAAGGACCAAACTTAGCAGATAACGATTAAATTTCAAGTTCTTAATCTGCAAAAGCTTCTTTCCCAAATTACTGTCGCCGACGGATATCGGAGAAAACTGTCATAAGAGTGCAAGAAAACGTTTAAGTTTTCCGTGCAAAATGGAATTATATTTCATAACTATCAGGAAAAGCGCTGCACTCACATCTGATGGACTAAGTTCGCGTATAGTTTTAATTGACACATTAGAAGTCAGAATTGAAACAATCTAAACACAACTGCATCGTTAACGACTTCGCAACTGCTCTCCGAAATATCAGAGCGTGCGGTAGACGAGCTAAATGGCAAAAGTTCATCGTTGGTGCAATGCTGTGTATAAAATTTTATGGGAGTCTTGCATTCCAGGGCGAGTGGAAGCGGTACCTATGGAATTAAAATTGGTGATTGTAACGTTGAGCTTATGCCAGGGAGCATCGAAACATTCTGGCAATCGCAGCCTGTCGCCGCAGGCATTCAAGGTGTTTTATAACTGTCGGATGTGTTTTCTCATAAAGCCCACTAATACTTATCATAATACTAAAATCATTTGCCATCTGGACACAATTTCAATGTTTTATGAGAGAGCATATAAAATAAATGAACTTGCTAGATAACAAAGAAGCCTTTGTCTTGTTCAGAGCACATTTTTCCTTGGCTAATTAGTTTCTAAAATCCAATACTGATACCAAATTAAACGAGAATTCGGGAGAAATTAAAATTCAAGGCGGATCGTTACTCACGAAGATAAGTTTTGTTTATGCTACATTGTCCCGCCGAATTTACGATCGTCGACTTTAATTCAGGAATCGGCCATTAACACGACACGGGGGAAAAATACGCGGCAATTCGTTGCTTTAAACAACATTAAATTAAGCGTAATTTGAATAGTTTTACGTGGCGGTGAGCACAAATAGCTGCAATTAAAGGTGCCTATATTTCGCGAACAGTAACAAAGACGGAGCTCAGCGCCTTGTGCCAGCCTAATACGCCAAATATCAAAATAAAACCTGCTTCTAAACTGCCTATAAGTCACACGTTTTTAATTTCTTCCTGAAGTAAAATATTTGGGCGAAAAATTCAATTATAAAGTTTGGACACGACAGAATTAATAAAATGTTTACCACTTGTTAGTTGTCCAAATAAAACAAATGAACTCGATCAGGTTTTAATAAAGTTTTAAACGGATAAACTGAAACAACAAAACTGATGACATGACAGCCGGAATGAGAAATTACCAATTGAATTGACAAACAACGCAATTGAATTCAGCTGTACGTTCGATTGCTAATTATTCAAACAGTCACTTCACTATATGAATATTAAAATTTTAATCATTCATTTTTCATATCAGATTTTTCGATTTACGTCATTCGCGCAAACTTAATGTAAATCACGTGCATACTCACAATGCATGAAAACTACTCACTCAGTTTTGCTACTCAGTTTCAAACTTCACGCAAAGTGGTAATTTTAACCTCGTGACCAGCGTTCAGAATAATAGAGTTAGCTGGTTAAAACATAATGCCGAGCAAACATTTCTTTTTTTAGTGTATAATTCTACCATTATAGTCGACTTTATGACTGTAGCTCCGACTAAATCCAACGATTTGTCACTTAATAACACGCGGTCTGTTTTACGAGACTCTTAGTTTCCGTAATAAATTCTCTTTTCACAAAAACGAATTAGGTCTAAAATTTTATTGTTAGCCTTTATTGTCAACTTTATCATACGGGATTACATCGAAATACCAACAGAACAACCTCGTAAACTTTCCACATACAACATAGTTCGAGTTTTAATAGTTTTGAACTATTGTACATTCGAATTTATTGTGGCATATTGTTATCTCATTGTCATTTTAATATCCTCTTTTAAAGAGTATTTATCCAAATATATTGTGTGATATCCATTTATGAAAAAGATTCACATGTATATCCAACTTTTATCTATAAACGGCTGCCCAAGTTCACGGTTGTAGAGTAATCGATCATATGAATTTATTAGCAACCACCTGGGAGCCGAAGACGGATAATTGGGCTGTCAATCCTTATCTTAATACGCTTCATTACGAGTGAGCAACTCGATTCGGCAGCGGTGCCCCGCGGATCATTCCTAACGTATTAATTAGCGGCCTCAATACTTAGGGCACCAAAATGTCATGTTGCATTGTCTACCCATTCTGAGTCGGGCTCTTGCCAAAAAGCTGAGACAGACATCACATATTTTGGACTTCGATGACTAAAATATTTAGCGTTCTTTCTTTCTTACTCATCTGCAATCAATAAGTCGTCGCGCCGCATACGGAAATTCAATTTCGATACATTGTTGTGCGTGGGTAAGATGCCAAAGATATAAATGACGTCGATTGAGAGACTCAAGATTGAGTAGCATCGCGTTAAGTAAATCGTAAAAAAATAATTAGTGTTACGTTAGGCTAATCGACTTTGTGTTTGACGAGGGTCGGGTGGGTCGCGGCGCGGCGTGCTCGCCGGCTCCGAGCGAGTAGGTACATACTGGGAACGGCACTACAACTTGGGCCATTATTCGGACAGACGCGCTCCGACGCCTTTTAGCCCTTTGACGTGGAAAGGCCCCATTAGCATTGAGCGGCTTGTTGATCTCGCCTGTTAATTACTGACCTCCACTTTAACTAACGGCCCGTGTGTGTGACGCTTGACAAACGAGGAGCGTCGTGCCGAGGTGCGCGCTCAGACAAAAAAGGACGAACGGAATTTGGCTTAAATAAAACAAACGGTAAAACCCCAATCCAATATGAATTTGCAGACATGTTGAGTTTAATCAGCGTCAACAAGAAAGCTGAGTCGAAAAGATATTCAAATGAAGGACGAGCCCGAGCCTCGAAGACGAGAAACGAGCCTCGAATCAAGTCAGCGGAATTGCCGAATAAAACTGTTGATTGCATTCCGCGCCAAGTTACGCTATATCGATCACCATATTATTTACTTTCTCATACGATAAACAAATAGGTATACAACATAACATATTTATAGATGTTTGATGCAATACTCAATCTGTTAAGTTCGTTTACAATTTTTAACTATTTGACTTGTCGTCATGATGAAAATAGAAATCGTAATGTACAGTTTTAATCTAGAAATTTGTATAAGGCGTTTAGTTATTTTCTACATAGACTGAAAACTTAACGCACCTAATCAATCCATATTACAAACTTGCTTACTCGGGTACGTAATTCGGCTTGCGATGGCTGTACCTACTGACTACCAGAATTGACAACATTTCATTTTTACTAAGGTGCCTTAAATCGAAAACCATTTCGAGATATTTCTATGATTTACACAAAACACATTTTTTCAGATTTTTTAATTCAGTAATAATAGAAATATATTGAAAAATCCACGAGGTCAGAAGAGGAAGGCATAATAAGTTCAGACCTTTACATAAAAATTATAAAAAAAGTAAATGTCATACATAACGAGGGTTGAAAGGTAAATGGGTTTAAGCGATATTTTGGGCGAAATTGACTTATATATTTATATATTCGGAATCAGCGATTTTTTCCGCGTCGACTGATCTTGGTTTCAGATCAATCGAAGCTACTTTTTGGCGCTTCAACCAATTAGCACTTTGGGTACATTTTTAAAAACCCGTGTTTTAACCGACAAAAAATGCACAAAATTCTGGGCGGGTGGCATATCAGTCGTATTCCGGGATATGAGTCGGTCACATAAGCTGTTATGTCTTTTCATTTTCATGATTCGAAGTCTGTTAAAGCGTTTTCCCTGACAGTGTTTTGTTATAGATAAGTCGGTTAAATCATTTGTCCTTAGACGAAACGAAAATAGATTTGGCGCTTAAATCTTTTTGCTTTAATCCAGATTTTATAAATATTGTCGCTTCAACCGTTTTTCCTTCAACTGTAATTTAGTTCAATTGAGGCATTTTGTATTAAGCGACTTCTAAAATCTATAACTAATGTGTTTTTCGAACCAAATAAATGCAGAATTGTGCAACGTTTAATTTAAAATAATTCTTAGCATTTTGAACACTTTTGATTCAGTAGTTTTTTTTATATGATTTTTTTTCGAAAAAATAAAACTTTAAACGGCTCTCCTGTAAAGTTCACAAAATGTCGCTTAAACCCATTTTGCCTTTCAACCCTCGATAACATGACACTTTGTTTGCGACTTGTTTTAAATACGCATGCAAAGGTACATTACATTATACTGCCTTCATTCTATCAATGGCAGAATCCTATTTTCAAAAAATATTTTTTGTAACTTCTAGTGGAAAAATCTTGAAAAGAAAAAATACGTGTCTTCTATTTAAACAAGTACTTTCGAAATAGCACAAAAAAACCACGGCTTAAAAATTTGAAATGTTGTCAATTGGGATGTATAGTCGTGAGCTCATTCTTTTTTAATTTTATTTTACTAACTTTCCTAATGAAACGTCAATTTAGATAATGAAGTTTCTTATGAAGACATAAGTACATAATCCGAATTTGGCATTGATTGCATTGCTGTCAGCAGTGAAGGAAGTTCATAATTGTACCAGGCAACCGCTTGCGAGCGATGTCTAAATACAGTCATGTGGTATTAGCTTCTTTCCTTTTACGTCCAAGGGGCAATTGAGAAAGGTATTTTGAAAAACGCTACGACAGAGGCTTTGAGTAAACGAGTGAATGTCAATAAAAGATGGTCGTAACCCAACCCACTTCTAAGCGGGTGAGGTTGCGCGCTGTAATCGCTGCGAAGCAAAAACTTGACTAAGGCTTCCACATCGATGGTATCGCGTACGTACCATGCCTCAATGTGCGCAAAATATTGCTTGCTCAACGGAAGAAAACTCACACATTTAATTTCCTTGAACAAAGTTACCAATTAAGCTCAAGCAAAATAAGACTTTAAACTTTTATAGCTTATTGATTAATAACGTTAAAAACTTCACTAAACAAAATTGTCAACTGGAAAGTGTTAAGTTGTAACATAAAATTTCTTAAGTTTAATAAAGTTTATAATTAATTTAAGGTGCCACAAAAAAGTGTTACTGAAAGAGCATTTTTTCTTAAAGATAGCAAGATAAGAGTTTACCGTGAAGCCATTGTGAAGGAGCTCTTTTAAAGGGTAAACTCGTAACACGGCCCCTAGTTAGTCAGACGCACCGACGTCCAGTCGACGGTTGTTCTTTTAGTAATTTGTTTGCGGTCGCCATAAGTGGCCATTTAAAAGTAGATCACTCATCCGCGGCTGCGCGGCGGCTGCGCCCCAATGATTTTATTGAACGTGACACTGGTTAAGAGATATCAGATAATAAGCGTACCGCGGACACACATCTTGATGCCATTTTACTTTACAAAGTGACCGCGTCAGTATTTAATTGGTTAGCTTACCGAGCAAAAAACTCATGAGAAGTTATTTCGTGTTGACACTGGAATTAACTTCACGTAAGAAAATAAATTAATTATACGAATGTAAGAGACGTTTGTGAAGATAAACACTAGTTGCAATTATCTATCTATCAATCTTGATCAATTGGTGGAACTACCTAAATTAACACGCACTATCTAGATTGTTTACTTAATCAGTTCATACTCTACTTGACTGTAAACTAATTATCTATTGGCGGCGGGAATTTCAAGAGGCTCTCGTACATGTATTGCTTGTTAACTATTCAAGCGCAATAATATACTATTTAGACACAAGCGAGCACAAAGCGCTTGTTACGGAGAAGAGGCGCACTTACGTTGGTAAGTAGCTCAAAGCTTACTATAACTTGAAGTACCCAAATAGCTTCCTTTTTCAAGGCCTGGCTGTTCTTTTACACTTTGTGAGCCGCTGACGTGCGCAGGGGTGATTGAGAAGGGTTTAAAAAGATGCCGAAATCAGATGGTTGCATCGTGCGGACGTCTCCATCGTGTGACGGGTGTCATGGCGGACAAAAAGGTTTTGCCTTGTAAATCAGCACGTCAGCCCGTCCGGCTCTCAGCTCGGACGCAAATCAGATATCTCGCGACAAAGCAATAAAGTTGTGACAATTAAGTGCAAGTGCAGTGCTGGAAACCGCCAGCTGCCTGGCAAGCACTTCCACTGCTGTAAAAAGCAAATATAAACTAGCGTAAAATGTTAAGTACAATGGAGCTACTTTAAATACTTAATGCTTAAAAACTATAAAGAGCTTTACAGAGAAGCTTCAGCGTCGTATATATTTTTAGTGTAAGAGATATTAGTTTCGATGATAAGACTTGTTAAATGTAATTAATTAAGAATATAATAGCAAACTTGTCATAGATGCGAAATTTCTGCCATGAATCACGTTGAGAGGTAAGCCTTTAGTAACAAGATCGTTTCAAGGAGTATTATCATGTAAATTAATATTTAAAGTCTTTGATTCGAGCCTCTCGTGAGTTATTAAATTCTGACAATGTAGCGACTTGACAAATATTTGCACCTTCAAAGAAAGGCACCTTTTCGGGCAATAGCTTTCAGTAGCGAGATGAATTAGTATCTCACTTGTACATGTTTGTGAACATTAAGCGCAGTACGTTTGCATAACATTTCAAATAGAATGATCAGACAAGGCGGAAATTTGGCATAAAACATGGTCTAAGCTCCAACCGACAATGTAAGTGAAATATTAAGGCAAAAGTAAGCTTACGATAGAAACATAAAAGGCGCTAATCGGGGTAATGTTATGAAGAAAGGAGTCTCTAAATAAGGCAGTTTTTGGAATACTTCAAGAGGCAAGAAATCAATGCGAGTGAGCGTATTAGACATGTTACATTCCGCGAGAGGCATCAAACAGGCTTACAGAGGAGCGCCTTTGAAGTATTTTCCATTACATTAGGTAACTCGCTAATCTTGGGAAGCTCGTTTTTACTTCGCCCCTCGCTCAAGGTCGTCAAACATTTGCTAAGCTCACTGGAGGGCTCTCGCAAATTTGATTACGCGCACTTGCGAGTACCAAGTGACATTGTAACGCTAATTTAGTCAGGTTCTAATTTAAATGGAAAATTACAAAGCGCTTAATATGTAAATGGACTTTCTTCTTATCTGTTTTCTTGACGATTTTGTATAATTTGGACCTGCAAGAACACGTTCGTGTATTTGTCACGTCACCGTACAGAAAACGTACATGGTTATGTTTTAGTAGAAATTGTATATGCAACAAAGGAACAAAATATGAAAATTAGTGAATAAAGCAAATACCTACCTGTAATACCTGTAAAAAAACTTGAATGAGGGAAATCGTAGACCACGCCGGCGGCACTGGTGGTGTGGCAAGCTGATTGGCTGCGTCTATGGCATAGTAATCGGGTCGTCAGAATCGTATTACGTTTTTTGGGGGAACGTACGAGCTTGTAGTAAGTAAAAGTTACTTTATACATAAAAATACTAAGTTTATGTTTCTCAGAACACGTTTGCCATTTGACGATTATGATGATGGGTATGAAAGTAACTTATAAGCAGTAGAGTCAGCAGAGGGAAACGGCCGGCCACTACAGAATGAACATTTACCGATCGTAAATCTGAAATGATAATGCATTATACGGCTCTTTTCATTAAGGGTACAGTACTGAACATTCACGCTTTTGTGCAAAATTTACGCGATGCCGTAAAATATACAAGATAACGCGTTTTGCAGATAAATCCTTTATTTGCGAAAACGAGATCATTGTCCTCAGATATACACGTATTTACTCGGCAACTTGTTTTGTGTAGATTATCCGACGTTTGGCTGTTGATAAATGTATACTGTTTGTTATTTATACTATGATAAATAAATAAAAAATGTATAAGTAATTAAATTCTACTCAAAATTTAATTCACGGTTTTGCGCTATCAGCTCATGTGTCTGAAAGCTGCATTCCAACCATATTGCCACATAAGTGGAGTATTAGACGAAATAAAATTGAAATGAGATTCAATTTATGCCACATTCTGGTAGCTATTAATTTTATTGCTGAAGTGGGTGTGTAATAAGTACCAATGTTATCTGCATTTCACAAAATGTTGATACTACCGTTAGTCATGTCAAGGCAACAAAATGACAATAAATCTTTAATAAGACTTTAATGTACCATCGCGCCACACAATTAGGCATAAACCTGTCGTGGTACACATCTGTATTGCCCACAGTTAGACAACCGGAAGAACTGGCGTTTTATGACAATCATAAATAGAATTAACCAATGAATGGACGAATGGTTTAGTGGAGTTAGGAACGGTGGCCTGGGCAACACCTTACTATTACCAGGATGCTGAATAGTCCTGCATTGTGTAAAACTGCTGGTTATCAGCTTAGCCCGCGGAAGCGTCAATTTTATAAGCAGTAAATCAGACAGCTTATCGGTTTACGAGTCCGTCGCTTCGACGTCCACAAAATATGCAACGTGGACGCGAATTTACCGAGCCATCGAACGAATTCTGATTTGCACCCGTCGACGTACGCTCCCATTGTTTAAACTGGGTCAGAAATAACTAAAAACCGTCAGGGAAAACGACAAATGAAAAATATGGTAGCGCTTCACCGTTTTTCAACTGAAATTGCTGAGGGGACGTACATAAAAACAACGAGTTTAAACGTTATTTTTTCTTTATTTAAACATACGAATATTTATGTAGCTAATGGTTCGCAAAATAACCCCCGAGAGTTATGTTCCGCTGACGTCACGACGACAAATTGTCTGACCAGTGTGAATAATATGCGAGACTGGTGCAATTTTACATTCCTATTTTATCGCGTGGAAATATTCCCGCTTTCGGAATTAATCAGCATCAAAAGTGGATTTTTTTGTCAGTAAATGAGAAATTACGCTCGTTTTCATATTTAATTACGAGGCATGGTACGGTTGGTTTAAATAAACGATCAATATTGCCCTCGTTTTGCTAGAACAACTTTCCCGATATGTGTTCATTGCTTCTCGCATAGTTCGAATCAAACAATTGAAACCGTCAAAACTTCAATATGGGAAAGTGGGTACGGAGTTTGCGGTCGACCATTAGTCAAACAATATCGGATCGTCATCCGGACAGAATGACTGGCAGATAGAGCCCCGGCCTGTGTTAAGTTGCACCCTCGCGGTGTCGGCTTGCAACGCTACATTTTGATTGAAAATATCTGCAATTGACGGGAACATAACACACCTATTGACCACTTGATTGATTAAGTTATTTAGTCAAATTAAACGTAATAGCTAATATTGTAACTAAATGATTGACAGAATAATTGATTCATATTTCGTGCAGTCAGTTTTGGAAGTAAAAGATGAGCTACTTAGTGGTCGTTAGCCTTACAAATGAGGTTAAAACAAGGCATGTAATTCTAATAAGAACAAAAAATATGGCCAGTGGTCACCTAAAGATCACAGTACCGTTTGACAAAACATCGAGATTGTTATCGGTCCACGCTTACCAACTTGGGTAGCCCGCAATACATTTCTGTTAGAACATTACGTAACATTAGATAATCGCATTAATCGACGGCGGAATCAAGTAGCCGATCCGAAGCGTGTTCTCGCTTCGGCTTGTCAAGGGCTTGATTGACAGGCGTCGGTCGATTAGATATGCCACGCTATCTTCCCGGTCATGCCAGCGGTTTTGTATGTAAATGCCCACGTCACGAGGTGGACACGCGGACGTATTTCGCATGCAACTGACGCCTCTCAAAACTGAAGCGACGCGATTAATGCAAGACAAACGTGACGTCTTTTTGTGCTAGTTATCAATTTAAATGTGTCAGTTGGCGATTTACGTTGTTACTGTGTGCATCCTTGAAACGGAGTAGAAGATGGCTTTAAAAAAACAAATCAGTCTGTCCAATTCAAACAGAAGCTACGCTACTAAACTATTCGTTCTCATGGGAATGTAATATGTTACCTCCAACATTCTTTAAATAAATATGTTAATATAATATTTAACAAGTATTTAGCAATCCTTATATATTTTCTACAATATTTAAAGCTATTTCTGTAATTATGGGAATAAAATAAAAATTATCCGTCATAATTTTACACAATGCCCTTTTCACAGAAAACAGTTTCAACTGTTGCTTACGAGTAATCATTAAACTTACACTTACTAAAAATAATAAGGTTTGAAATGATCGATTTAACCCCATTCCCTAGTAGGAAATTCGCGGCCTTGATTACAATTTTCTAAATAACTTCATACATTGAGAAAACATTTTACGAAATGATAACATTCTCCCATGTACTTAGAACGCATGGGAATAATAGGTTGCTTAGGACATTTCACCACTAAGTTTACATAAACCAAAAATGACGAAAAGCGATTACGAGAAATATGCACACCATTAGAGTATACATTTGACTATGTCACCACCACTACCACTTGCATTATGTACCCCAATAAACTATCCAAGCCGCTTCCATACTTTAGCGAACTTTAGATAAATATCCGCCCGATTACTCGATCACTGTTTACGCAACCACAAACACCATTACATACTTATACCTATAATTAACTGCTATAAAATCTTAAAGTATAGACATAAAGCACGATGCGTTTAATCAGTCAACGCTAACAAGACTTGCTAAAAGGAGACTTGATAGGAAAAAAGTTAACGATGTGGTTAGATATCGTATAATGGATAGTTTGGGCAGTCGAGTCGTCACTGAGTTGGCAATTAATTGGCAGTTGGACGGCAGTACAAGCTCTGGATGGGCATTAGCAATGTGTAGTAACGAAACCTGTTCCTCCCTATAGGGTATTGCAATTACACCTACCTTGGCTGGTGACACGGACCTAGTATAAAGGGTTTAAAGATGGATCATTTTGCGCTTAAGTTTATACGCTATAGCCACTTACTCTAATATCTGAATATCTGTTAGATTATGTGTACTGGTTTACGTATACGTGTTCAAACTGATAATATTGTAAGGAAAGGTAAAGGAAAGAGGTTTTCATAGCTCTATACAATTTATCATTTTCACAATGTACTTATTACATACAGTACGAAGTTGTAATTTGTAGATCGCAGATGTTTCGACTAGCATACTTATGACTTCCACCCTTTATGACTTCCAAAGTTCCAAACAGCGTAGGTACCATAGTATAAAACTCGTTACAAATAAACACCTCGCGTATAAAGTGTTCCTACTATTTTTAAACCAGAGTTGAACAAGGTATGATTACCTTGTAGTTAAGTTAGTAATTTGATACTAAAGAAAAAGATTAGAGAGACGTACTCAGGTGTAAGTGACATGTTTCCATTAACCTCTACCAGTATTAGTCGTAAAAACATCTTAATGCAGATAAGCATAAGTGACCTATTAAAACATTAATTAATGAAATACCTATAAAATATCGAGTTAGTAGCTTGGTAGTAAAATACTTATAATGATGCGATTTTCATAAATTGTAAAAAAGAAAGAAGGATACAAAGTGTTGTATAGTTGCGACAATATATTGGACACAGGACAAAATATAGAAACATAATATTACACAATGCGTAAGTTATCTTATTTAATAGATAATAAAAACTTATTGATAAAACAAAGTATAGTAAGAGATAAGTAAACGTCTACATCGCGTATGAAATAGGAAAAACCATTTCCAATCGCATCCGTATATTCCTAGGTCTGTGTAGGATGAAGACCAGAGCCCCTAGGCGTCTCGGACGATCGCAGATTGATATCTGCCGGGACACAAAAGAAGAAACGCTCACTGAATAATAAGCCTCGGCGCAAAGTGAAATGAACTGTCGATGCCGTAAGTGTATCGCTTCCAGATACGCCATTCGCTTTATAGCCAATGCCCCGACACTGGAATCGCGTAGGAATTTCTATGATATAATAGCCGATGATTCTTCGATTTATGTATCTGTCTATGCCTGTATTAAAACCTCTTAGCGAGATGGATGTGATAATGATATCAATCTCACGAACGGAACACATGTCTTGTACAAAACACACGCAAAGTGCAGTTTCATTGGCGAGGTACTCATACAAGTCTAAAGTTTAGCATTATGATTTGATTCTAAGCTGTCCTTAACAACAGGTGATTTCCTATTAACGTAATAATTTTGTTATGCTTTATGGCTTTGCTTGCATAACAGTTTTTTCAACAAATTATTACATGGGTAACAGTCACGTATTAGGTACGTGTAAGCTTTGTTTACAATGTTTATAAAAAATAAATAACTCCTAAGTCTTCTAGTAAGTGCTCTAATAAGTCTTCTTTAAAGAAAAAGGCAAACCACATAAAACCCATCAAGTATACTTAGTAGCCAACAGGCAGATTGCGTTTTATTGTAAACAGAGAAGAACAGGTCTATAACTGAAATTAATGTCCGTGCTTACCTAGTTACGGTCTGGAGGTCCGGGTTTGATTCCCAATGGGGAGATTGTCGAAATCACTTTGTGAGACTGTCCTTTTGTTTGGTAAGGACATTGCAGGCTTGTATCACCTGATTGTCCGAAAAAGTAAGTCTCCGTGCTTTGGAAGGCACGTTAAGCTTTTGGCCCCGGATTTTATCCGTAAAATACCTCCACCAATCCGTAGTGGAGCAGCGTGGTGGAGTATGCTCCATACCCTCTCCGGTCGATTGAGGGGAGGCCTATGTGCCCCAAAATGGAAAGTATACAGGCTGTTTATGTTATGTTACTTACCTAGTTACTTAGAGGTTTTTGAAACTTATTTTTAATGATATTGAAAAACCATTTTTCCTTCTCTCTAAAATTTCAATCAATATTAATGCGATATCAAAACGATAATCCGAATATATTACTTCGGCACATTAATCTTCAGACATTGCAATTTGCGCAAAATAAAATCGTACATTCACAGAACTAATGTGGCATATAACATTTAGCACTGTCGGCGTTGCAACTTCTCACAATATCTTGCAATAAGTTGAGAAGAGTAATTTCCCGCTAAAGACATCATAAACGTCCCACGTAATACAGACGTATTGAGACGGATATAATAGGCTTACGAGACTATTCAGCATCGTTATAAGCTACACGATATCCTGACTCCGCCTACAATATGTATCTAGTGCCAGAGTATACATAAATCAACTATTTAATCGCCTATATATTACAATCTGCCTTTGCATTAGTAAAAAGACGTTTAAAGGATGTAGCAATTATTGTTGAGCTCACGAGTTCCTGGTCGTATTAGTAACTTGTCATGTAGGTAGTGTCTTAGTTAGAATCAGGTTGGAATTAACGGAATAAAAAATGTATAAAACTTACTTCATACTTAAATATATTTTTTAGATTTACTTAACTGTTAAAAAAATACTGTTCTAACGTCGTAAGGCCCGGATTTCCAGACACAATAGTTAAACAATGGGATTAGTACTACTAGTAGGGCCGTGGGCCTTAGGAGGATATATTGTATGGGTTTAGGTTTCAATTTCAATTATTTTCAGAAGTTGAATAGTAAGGTTGTCTGAGGATGAAAACACTATTTACTTATAGACATTAAAACTACAAGAACTTTTCACTAAAATTGCATCATAATTTAAGAATAAAAATTCAAGATGTTTTAAATAGAAGTTTTGATGCTCTGCTCTCTCAGCTGGAATTAGAAATGTAAATGTAAGTTTATGTATGTCGCCATTTTCAAATCACCGAAACAAAGAAGCCACAGCAAAATTCTCGCTAAGCAAAAATCTCGCATTCCTGGTTCATCCTTCATTGTATCACCCGTATCTTATTGTCAGTACGCAGACGTGGCAACAAGGGGCGTGAGTGGAAAAATCGAGCAATTTTCCGGATGCCGTTATAGCTAATACGGCCGTTCTGAAGCAGTCGATTAATCTCTGTCGACCGCGATGGGTTCCGACTGCTCGATATAAAGTACCAATCAAACCGGGACCCCGACATTCCGTACACAAGCTTCATTAACTTACCGAAGCGAATGAAACAAGAAAAATAGGATAGCTCAAGCGATTTTAGTCGAAGTTCATGATGGCTCCCTATGAACGCGGAACATGGGGGTGATCAAACCGTTACCAGAAATTACGAGTGCACTCGAATGTGTAAGAGATAAAACTGTGCCAACGATGTGCGTAAGGCCAATGAGGCTTGGTATTATTTACTTATTAACAAATGATAGGGATTAGTTGTCCACTATTAAGTGGACAAGCATAATTGAATCCGTTTTTATACTTAAATATAAGCAGGATAAGATAAAAAAGAAATGGTTATTCCAGAGAGTCAAAATTAAAACTCTCGGAGCGGGTTGGCCGTTTAATTTGTCTCACTTGTTCAAATGCGAATTTCCGCTCTCAGCTCTGAAACACAAGCAATCTGGTTAAAGTGGTTGCATTCCGTGGCGATCCAATACGGCGTGGAGTAACGTACTCGAGCACGTTTCGATGCAAATAAGAGCATTTATGCCAGGCGCCTACAATGGTCATTACCACGTTTCAATTTGAGAAGTACTGCTTCGCTCTAAACAGCTAAATGGCGTAAAACGAAACCGACTCCGATACAAGCCTTCACACATACGCTGTGGAATATTCATGGCTCGCCTGGCAAATGGAGTAGCGATGCAAATTCAATAACGTGAAACTACCCCTCGGTGACAGAACTGCCATAAAGAAATCAGTTCGATTGCAAAATATGCCAGACAAGTGGTCCCGTGAAATAGTTGATGTTTTTCAATATGCGAAACACAGGTCTGAGCGAATTGTGCGCAGATGCCCATTCCCAGAGGCATTAAGTTATTAGCTAAGCGTTCGGCGTGGATACACGCCCGGACAGTGTCCCTAGCATTTTACTCTTCAATTTGAATTCAATGGACGGAATTAGAGAACGTGCGGGCGACACGTTTCCCGAACCCGTTCGATAAAGTACCTACATTATGTGACACGGTATTTTCTCAACATTGAACCGTTCGGATAGTTTAACGCAGTATTGAACACCCATTTCTGCCAATAGAGTCGGGCGAGTTACGACTGCTGGTTGCAACTTGCCTTCTGAATAGCTTGCTGATGCCCGCAACTTACCTTCTTGTTTTCGACTGATGTACCGTGAGAAATCTACACGAAAGTTTTAAGGTATTTCCCGTGGGGACAAAATGATGTGGTTCTCGTAATGTTGCTATCGATAAATAGGTATATGTTGCTATTAGAGTAATAATAGTCACAAAACATCAGACAAAACCTGCAAAAACGCACGCTTAAGCTGATAGTTGTTTTTAGAGAATAACATAGTTGTATAACATAACATAACGCCTGCATCCCCGGTGTACAGTACTTAAATAGGTACACTTACCCCTCGCTAGCAATGTTTAGGTCCCATGCACCTAATAGGAGGCGAGTACAGGGTGTTAGTGACATCGTAACAAATACTAAGGGGAATGATTCAGACCATGATTCTAAGTTGATATCGAGTGGAATTTCCTATCGGAAAATTCATGAATAAATTAGTGCTTTTTGTTAATAATTTTCAGTTCCATACTTTTGCGATGGAAAATTCCACATGATATACTGAGAATCATGGTCTGAATCAACCTTCAAAGATTTTGTTACGGTGTTACTAACAACCTGTATACCTATTAAGGGAGCACAAATACTGGAAACTACATAATATTAAATTATCTATGCACCAAACATGAATTCTAACTCAAAAGTCGAGTTTACCCACATAACCGAGAAATGCGTTTCGAAGGTAAGTGACATGTGACCAAACCTGTGTTGGGCTGGGTTTCCCTTCGCGGGTTAGAAGGTTAGACAGGCAGTCGCTTCTGTAAAAAACTGAACCTGTCAAAACTTCAGGTTAGTTAAGCGGACCCTGTAAAATCGGGATAACGGTAGGGAGATGATGATGATGAAAGTCGAGTTTACGTTTAGAGCCTGAGCTGGGATTCGTATCCGTGACACTGTGATGTAAAGTCAAGCGTTCTCCAAACTGCGTTCTTCAGGCTACGGATGGCTGTAGTATGTTCTGAATAGGAAAAACCCTACGCCTGGTAATAGAAACTGTTTGTTTCATTGTGTACAAATAAATAAATAGAAACGTACACACTGTATTTACGAGCATACCTTGAACGTAAATCTGCGTGAAGTTGATTACCGTAATTGAGGTCATTAATTGGAGCGATGCGACGACGGGCGTATCGTGTTTAATTAACTAATGAACGGAGGCACATTTGATTATCTTAATGTAGATGCGTGGACGGGACGCGACGCCTCCAAGGACGTCTGTGTACGTTGATCGCCTTCATTCAATAACCGTTTAGAGGATGCATTTAAATACTTGCATATTTAATAAAGACATGTTCGAAATTCTAACAGGTATGGAAACAACCACAATGCGTAAATACTTACACAACTTGTAGCCACTTTTCGTATAGAAGACAATTGTACTTACGTGTGAGTTCTCTGTTCGGACAGTAACCAACCTGTTACACAAATAATTCCATGACGTCAAGCGTAGACTCTAACTAGAATTTTATGACAAAACTATCCTATAATAAATACAGGTTTTCCCACATGCACATTCAATAACTTTCCAAAGGAGATTGACCAAAGTTGTATGGAACTTGGTCCAAATATCCACCAATAACGAGACTTATTTACTGAAATAAACCACTAAATACTGAGTAATAAATACCAAACCGCGGTTCAAAATATGCTGTCAGTAAAAAGTTATGGCTATATGAAAAATCACGTCTTTTAACTTTTTATGGGGAATATTTGTACATTACATTTCCATCACATTTCAACTGATTCGCACGTTTGATTTGTTTTGATAAGCTTTCTAGTGCTAAATGATATTCAGAGTCTGAAGATGGAACTGGAAGGTGGTCAAAGGAACTCTGTTATTCCGCTAATAAAATGATAATAATTTATGATCCAAAAATGAATTCGAAAATGGGATTTGAACCTGCAATCTCACAGTTAGAGTCAAACATTCTTTCAATTTTCCATGATACATGGCTGAAGATATTTCCGTACAAAAATGACAAAAATCTAGTTTTTTCATTTAGTCATAACTTTTTATTGACAGCATATATTTTAATGCGGTCTTAGTATTAATAACCAAGTATTTCATTAGCTATTCAGTTATATAGGTCTCGTTAGTGGTAGACATTTGTACCACTTTTGGTGAATCTCCTTTATATTTCCATCGTAACATGAACTAAGCTATTATTAAATATGACAGGTCCCCGCAGCGATCCCGGAACCAAAACCGCGTAAGCTGCGAACGCAAACCTTCTCACCTCATATGTATCACGAACTGACGTAACGTTTAATCCTTCGCTAAAACTTCGCAAGCCTGAAATCCGGGGTCGTCAACGCGTTATCATGCATGTACAATTAAACAAACAACAGTTTGCGGCGACACAGCTTTTGTTTATCGTTTAACTCGATGCACAGCTGAATCTCTTAATCCTAAACAAATATCGCGACCGCGCTCGTTTCCCCTATAAATTTTCTATCGCGCCGGGCTATGGAAAAGCCGCTACCATTCACCCGGGATACAATGAGAAACGGTAAACGAACGATTAAATCGCACAGTCGTAGGCAATAATATAAACAACTGATTAAACCGGCCTACGGTCACAAAAGGAGACATTAGTTAAGGCCGGTCTTCGGCGTAGCCAACCGATAATGGTAGGAAGTGATAGCGTACGAGCAACGAGAAAACTGGTACGGTATGTACGAACACCCGTATCGAACCCTTGATTATTGGTGGGTAGCTCGCTTTTTGCGCCCAGTTATAGCTCCATTGTTTCTATGTTATCACTCGTACTTCCTTAATGTCCTTTTCGAGAAAGTTATTTTGTATGTAACGATTACTTTCTTGTGTCGTTTTGTATTTAAACACGAGTAAGGAGCTTACATAAATGGTAACAAATTTGAAGATGTTATCCTGAATGTAAACGAGCAAAGAAGGGGGTGAAAGGGCAATTACAGGAACCTAGGTAGGAACAAAATTGTGGCAATTAATTTAGCGTGGGCTGAAAGGGACGCCGTAACGAGTTTTCTAGTTTCGTCTCGCTCGTTGAACGTAAACTGATTAGCCTATAAGAGTTCATGGTAGATCTTCAAGCTTTATGGGGCGGGTGTTCATAATTAGAACGGGAGATGCGCAGCCACGCGACTCCGACTGTTATTATCGGTATGGGACATAGGATACAGCGGTTGTCTGCTTCGAAAACTACCCATCATAGCTAAGATTCATCGTTAAAATAATACCTATCTATAATAATCCATTGCTGTTCTTTAGGTCTGGCTGAAATTCAACTGGCTGGCCATATGTGGCTGATTTTGGTTTTGAAATGTTTAACGTAGTCCAAGAAATGTTTGAACGGTGAAAACATTCGGAAAAGGGTGATATACGAAGTTCACCTTGTCGTCTAGTAATACTTAAATTATTTGTTCGGCAGGTCATAAAAACATTAAAATATTTAAGTATCAAACTGATAAAAACTAAAGAGTTCATTACATATTGAGACTTTCTTTTAAGATAACTTTTTAAATTTCTGCAAATAGCCGGATAGATTTTGACTACTGACAACTGTAAACACATACATACATAAACTCACGACTATATCCAAATTTAGTAGTCAGAGGTACATTCATCGCAAGATGTACTATGTACCCATACCTCACAGATATTTCTGTTAGACCAAGATGATAGGTAGCGAGCCGTTTCGCCGTCTATAATGGTCGAGCCCATTGGGTTATTGAACCACACAATAAATTGTATAATTGTATAAAATAAGAACCCGCCCTGATGACATCGCTTGTACCGGCAATGTTTATACAAACAGCGCTATCGCGGCGCGCACTCGCTAATTTGCGCCGACTACTCGACGTCCATCCGCTAACTTGTGGAATCTGGACGCGATTACCACACTGTCGGCTAATGATTTATTTAGCTTGTGATCAAGCATGCTTCAATGTCTACCCGATAATGGTAGACAACTGGATTAAATTGCAAGCTAAGCGTTGGAGGCAGTTATCGTCAACACGTTTTGCTCGTAGAATGATGTATAGCTTCGCGAACATAACAGAAACGCTCGTGTATGTATGTATGCTTTAGTATTTGCACAGAATTGTAATGCTGTTTAAACACTCGCGAGAAACCCTACAGCGTGCGTTTTTTTGACAGGTCAAAAACCTGTCAAATGTGTCAAATTCTGTTGAACCAAGGTACCTACTGCTGCAGATTGCTTTTGAATTGTAAACCCGTATTGATGAGGAGTTTCCTGCTCCGCTTCTTCTCTTCAGCAATAACACGTTCTTAAGGGATGATTGTAGAACTAAAATACAATTTTGACTTTCATATGTTTTTCTTAATTTCTACTAGATTAAGGGACATAGCGGGTAAAATATAACAATTATTATAAATGCATATAAAACATAAGCAGCTTATTATACCGTCCGACTCAATCAACCGCAAAGGTCATGGAGTACTTCATAACGCTGCTCCAATGCGGGCTGGTGGAAGTGTTCAACATTTATAAATAAGAACCTATATTGAATATAAATTATATGCTTTTCGCTACCAGAAAGAATAATTAAAAAACTGCATTTATGATAACGGTCTTATTGCTTCTAGTCAACTTCAGGGCTTGTTAGGTACCTATTGAATGTATTTTCCAGTCATACTCCTTATACGGAAGACATTGAGGATCATTAGATCACTATAATGATTTATTATTTAACTTGAGATCTTAGAAACTTCAATGCCTACCCGATAATAAACCAGTTGCCTGTCCGATAATGATCCAGCAGTCTAACTGGACTCATTTGTAAAAAAATGTTATTATTGTTTTTTAATTGAATTGTATTAAACAATTTGTATAAATAGCACCGGGTTGATTCCATCAATGTGGCTATTAGTATAGAATACGTACTTTTAGTCAAAAAAGACGCACGTACGTATAGTTGGTACCTGAACCTCCATAGAAACGTGCCACCACTTTTTCGGTAAGTACGTATCGAATTCTGCGTACTATGTCTACGTCAATATTTTTAAATAACCATTTAACAGAGAAAGATTATTAGTAATCTTTCAATTAATTATTCAGGATAGAAATTTCAAAGAAAATCCGTTATTTACAGCGTAATCAATAAAGTGACATTTTATTTTTAAAGGTTAAAGTTGAGTACATTTACATAATGGTGCTGATTTCAGTATACACCATCTAATTTTAGTTAAGTTATACCTGTCATTTTCTTATCCGCCGAAAAGGGAAGGGACGGGTAATCGACAGGCATAAAATGTCTGGAACACACGTAAATTTTAGGCAGAAATTTAAAAACCCTCCGAATAATTTATATTGGCCGATAACTCGATAGAATTAAGTTGACAGCACACGTCAAACGGTTTGCATATCAGCGAAATGCTTATTTTATTCGCCCGGGTTATACATTAATTCACTCATTCATTTTAAAGTGGATAAGAAAATGACGGATATAACTTTAAAGAAAATTAGGAGGTGTCTGCAGGAATCGGGGACAGTGTAAGTATAAATGATAGGTATAATAAAACAAACGCACACGTGGAAGGTACAGCTACAGCTACAAATTATAGGAAAACAACTTCTCACTTCTGTGTTTTTTCTCTTAAGATAAAATATGATGCAATATACAGTGACAGATGCTAGCCGGCCTATCGCCTATAAAGCGTCAATCATGTTAGACACGACATGATACCTCCGCTGACTTCTACGGCTCGAGATGATAAACAGCTTGGCACTGGTTGTTTTTATTCACCAGACCACTAAGGGCACGAAAGATCAATCCTTAACGACAATATAACGGATAACAGAAAAGCAATATATCGCCGACTAACAACCATATTTACAGTTGACGACGATAGGTCATCTATTCGTAAAGGCACAACAAAAAAAAGGTTTTTCCACACTACACTAAGTGACAAAGGGACCGCTTCGAAGCACGTACAAACCGTATCAACGTTCACGGTACTTAGCAAAACAAACTCTGGACAGTGGCAATCATATGTGAACCGAAATCCGGAGGGAACTTTTGTTTTTGTTAACACGAACCAGCGGCGTTGGACATGTTAAATCAATTAGGGACAACAGCTAGACATATGTCCGGTTTAGGGATACTAGACGGATCACGTATGACCGTGTAAACGCATGTGACGTTAAATTAAATAATAATCGACATAATATTATATCCGTCCAGATCCCAAGATGTACTTAATAGGTTACTTGACAATTTAACCTACTCAAATGAGATACTTTTTACGAAACGTCAAAACGAAAGTTCTCTTTGGAGTTTGTATGCAAATACTGTCTTGTGACGTCATCATCATTGTTACTTAATTCATAAATAAACTTCGAAAATAAGTCGAAAAGTAAAATGAGATTGATTTTTGTTCATCTTAGACTGGCTTCTATTTCTATATTAGCATTTTATAATTTATCTTTGACCCAGTCAAATACCCAATTTCAATATAATACTTGTTCACAAGTAGCGGATCCCCTTCAAAGTTTTAGTATTAATAAATGACGAAAATATATGTTAACAACTTACCTATATTTTTGAGAACCAAGTTAACATTAATTCTCAGACCAAGACATTTTAAAAACACTTCTTACTCCTTTGAAACTTATTGTTCACTTTATCTGAAGGCAGACTCGCAGTTCACAGCCATTCACATAGCAAAGAAAAGCCAGCTTTTCTTTAACGGCAGACACAATAGGAAACGAGGAAAAACACCGATAGTGGAATGCGTGTTGATAATCCTGGCAGACGTTTCAGGACGTCCGGAGGACGGCGTGCGACGGGATCCGATCCGGCCGCCCGGGATAAGATCCCGATCCGGGGAGATTGTCGGTGCTGATTTCCCGGGACAATGGACGGTAGGATTCCCGCGTTTATCCCCCGCGACAAAGCTGACAGCTTTTGTACATCTCGAAAACATATTTCACGTAATTACGTCGAGAATAAATTCAATTTGCAGCCGATAAAGGTAGCTAAAGCTCGAATTTCAAGTCGAGATAACCGCTGGAACCGGTAAATGGTGCACATTAGTTATCTCGTTACCGGAGATAAGGAATGTCTGTCTATACACCACAACATTGTCGAGGAGTATCAATCTATCTCCACAGTAATGTCAGGAATAAAAGCAAGCGCATGTCGCGCTTTTTATCACTGAGAGGTTTTCTCGTTTATATTTTGTTTTAAAGTTGACTTTACATAGGTATTTTTTCTATTTAAAATCTTCGTCCCATGAAGTTACAAAATGAAAATCCAAGTATATGAAAGGTTGTTCGTGGCGTACTGATACTTAGTTTGTGAAAGTTAACTATATTGGAATCTATAACAATACACTGGCTTTTAAATCCGATAAATAACACTGTCGACGTTTTAAGTGCCCACCACCCTGACTGACGTCGGATCTTGTTTTGTCAGATTGTCAATTGTCAAACAAAGATAATACCACAAAATCGCACACTAAGGCAAACGGAAACCGATGTCAAATATCCAAAAGTATTATAATGTACACGTATTTGCAGTGAGCATCTGAGCAACCCAAATATATCCGTTTAGTGACAGGATCACGCGGCATGTAGCGTTTCGCACAAACGAGCGCAAAACATAGGCGCACGTCCCGCTCGCCGCCGCGTGGCAAAAAGTACCGCGTCTCACGCGGTCGAGCGTCGCTACTGCCTCTTTATATTCCGCTAAAGTCGACTTTTTTCAAACCCGCAATAAATGTCGCCCGGTTGACAGAAAAACTGAAACTAACACCGGCCTCCGTTTAAGAGGCCGTATTGCTTCAAATTGTATTCTTTTATTTGAAATTTGACTGATATGATATCGGCCGCTGTGCAGCATTTCAGCAATATACGCCGAGGAGGGCGACGGCGTTGAGTGACATAATTATTTACGAGACGTTTTGTAATTATAAAATATACTACAGAAACTTATATTGTCAAAAACATTAGCCAACTTTTCTAGTAAGCGTGTAAATATAAAGAGAAAATTTCTTCTTTTCTACGTAATACTTAAGTATTACGACGTAATTTTGTCGCACATACTTAAATAACATCATATCATATAGAGACACATTCATACGAATGAGCTCCGTGAGAAATTCTGGCAAATATAGATTTATAACGAAGTGAATCGATAAATTAACATCCCATGTTGAAGAATGAATGAAAAATACAGTTTTATGACCGTAAACCGCATTGAAGTTTGACTGATTCCAATGGGGTTATATTCTAAACCTAGGGCTATAAAATTTGCCATCCTTCCGCACAAGTTGCGAACCTCAAATAGGTGGTTTCTGCAGCGTAGCGGCGTTAAATTTTGCATCCTTTTCTTGAAGGTGGGTGTCGATATAGAGCGTCTCTTTCCGAGACTTGAACGAAATAAGTGCCCTTTCAGTGTTGCTATTTGCAAACAATAGCTTGTTGCCGCCGTGTTACTGTCCACACACATCTAAGATGCCGAAGATAAATAAAAATACATATCGATAGTAAAATCATAATAAATAATTAACAAAACATATTTTATCTATTAAAACAATTTCTAATAAAAAGATGAACAAATCTATATTAATAATAATATTGTAATAATATAGTAAATCTATATTTATAAGTAGATAAAATACCTATATAAAAATAAATTTAAAATTAATAAGTCATTACTAGTCGTTAAAATTTACGATCTTATTGTCACTTATCGCTTGGCACCTGTTGTGAAGTGTACTAAAAAGCCACCTACTGCGTAAAATAAAGGTACACAAACTAGTTTTATAGTAAAAATCGTGGCGAGAACACGAAATAAGTGGTTAACAAATGGTTTTCATTTGGAAAGACGGAAGTATGTAAGATAGCAATAGATATTGATTCTCGTAAGAAACAAAGATCTATGTTTGGCTGTGGTGCTGCGTGCCGATGTTGGTACCGGTCCCCCATTAATAATGGCACTTCGTCTTTTAAGGCCGGAGACTTGGCTACGCATTGTTGTGTTGTGTACCACGTCTTCTATTGTGGCGTGAACAATAATTTGCAACTGAGCCTCGCGCTAAGTTGTATTTTTGAGATATAAAAGAGTTTCGATTTCCGTTGAAACGGGGTTTTAGATATAAAACAAGTAAACCCTATACCATATAGGTAATATTAGGCAATTGATCATTTATAAAAGTCAATATAATTAAATTTCCCTCTATTATTTATAATAATATACAATTTTAAAACATTTCTTTATTAAAATTATAATCAAAATACAGTTTCAAATTACAAAAAGTCAAATAATCCAACATAAAATTACTTAACCTAGAACCCACTCCGTGTCAAACCTGGCCCAAAAGTGCCCATGACACTAGCAGCGTTACCGGACGGACAAATTTAAATATTTTTTACTGTAATTTTTTATTAATATACTTATGTTTTGTTACAGTTATAATTAGTCATAGCGCTCTGTATTCTCTCCATCTGTCCATTATGTAAATCTTAACTTACGAAATCATTTTTCGTATAATTGAATGTCTATATGTTTCATAAACGATTATTATTTTTATAAATAAAAATCCTGTGAAAAAGGAAAGCAAACAATACAGCTTTACTTTTAAACTCATACAAATACTAATCAAACAAAGTGACTCGACAGTATCTGCAGACCGACATAGGCAAAGCCGTACCAAGGTGGGCCGTCAATGAAGAAGGGTTAAGACGCTAAGGGATCGCGTGGTGGTGTTACCGAAGCATTAGGCGCCTATTGGTAATCCAGTAGCTCAAGCCAGATTACTGGCCTACCTATCCCCCTCTATTGAGCCCCAATTCACCTGACATCGTATTTGTACCCTTACTTCACCGCTTGTTAGTTAAGATTTATGCCATCTGCATAAAGGATTACTGTATGTTATTACGCCGTATTTTAATGTTAAGTCGCTTTTCTGTATTCACGTGTTCGAAATGTCTACGTTCATTTCGTTCAGTTGAATATGTCACGACATTTTACGCAAATAAACAAAGCATACCTACAAATATTTGCAAATTTGTAATTTAATTAGGTTACGTCGCATAAGACCGATAAGCGAAACTTTCAAACATAGAACAGAATCAGTGCAGCAGACATTACATAACATAACAGTTTAATAATAATGCCGAGGCGTGGATTTTATGTAAGAATATTTTAAAATGCTAAAGTAGGCCAAAAAGGGTGAAAGAACAAGCATATTTCATAGGATTTCATTAATTTTTACAAGTTCAATAGCACGTGCAGTTCGCATGAAATTCGTATTTTTCTGTTACACAAGTGCTCGAACATTTCAACTCGTTATTTTGTAGAACGATACATTTTTTAACAGTCGAGCAACGGGTGCGAATGTTGCAAATTGATTCAATTCAATTCACAGTCTTCGGAAAACGGGTATAGGTATTGCGAAATAATTCACGTTCATATTAGAAAATTCATAATAAACGACTGTCTGAAGTCTCGTCATTAAGAAGCGGCTTTGTTAAAGCGTTTTGTTTCAGTCTAGTCTACTGATGTAGCTTATAGAATAGAAATCTAATTTAATAAGCCCTATTAGCTGCGACTTAGGCATTATTATATTGTTCTGAACAATAGAGTCTTAGATTATGAATTATAATTAACAATTTAACAACCCTGCTGAAACGGTTAGGTAATAACAATAATAATGTACAGACAACCTTGAAAATAATTCGAACTAGCCAATTAAGTTATAAAAAATAAAATTGAAATTAATTAATAAATTACCTAGTTAAACGTAATGAAGATGAAAGTTAATAAGTATAAAAAATGCTTATTCCTTTGATAAAAGCTGACGTTGGCTTAAATCTTTTTTCAAAGTTGAGCTCAATTTAGATAATTATTATAGTTACTGTTTCGGTACAAAATAGGGTCTGAAATAGGTAATACATACTTAAAAAATACTAGCGTTATCTCTACGTGGGTCCAGAAATACATAGACAACAATAAACAAAAGGCCCGGTCACCATCAACATCATTATTGTGGCCGGTAATTTATCTAGATTTGGATGTAGGCATGTATGTTAAACAAAATCCTCCACTTCCGGTGGTCGAACGCTCGGAATCCAATCATGGACTGCTTACATCGTCATCATCGAAGGACTGCCTCTTCACCGCGTGTCCATTCCATTCATTCTAGCGACGTGTCCCGCCCTTGTTCACTACTTGCGACTACCTCACCACTTGAGATTCACTAGGTGACTATTTCTTTGACTCGAGGAACGGCAGAATAGAAAAAAAATATCCTAACAGGAAATAGAACTGAAGATTGATGGCTGAATATTGTCTATTTTTGTTTATCGCCTTAATAGTGAACTTATCTTTTGCAGTTCCGAACTTACAGAAACTAATTTATGTATTAGTGAATACTAACAAATTGTTAATTAGTTAAAACACTACATTTCGCAAAAAAATAATAATTACGTAATTGTGTCACTTTAAATAGTACCAGTCATGCAGCGTCTGTACCGCCACATTAAGCCGTTGGTCCCGGCTACTACCCGTAAATCTCCTCCACCAACCCCCAGTGAAGCAGCGTGGTGCAGTATACTCCTTCCCCCTCCGGTTGATGGATGGGAGGCCTTTGCAGTGGGGGTATATATATAGGCTGTTTCTGTGATGTTTTGTGCGAATACTTGATGTGCCGAAGAGTTTGTCGGGCCACCAAACCGGGCGATCTAATCCAGTATCACACTGGAAGTAATCCCGCGCACGATCACCGTCGCTCATTAACAAGATTTACGGTCGCACCGCGGTCGTACCGACGTCGCCGTCGTCGTGCCGTCGCGTGATTTACGACGACCGATCTCAGATACAAACCCTCGTGCTTTATGGAGAAAAACTTGGATGATTAAAAGAATAATGCCCTTATAAAAAGGCATTGTAAAAAGTACATGAGGTATTTAACCCCTTAAAACTGTAAAGCGACAAACAAGCCCGTAAAGATTTTTGTTGTTTCAACTTTTATGGCGTGATTAAAAATAATTAAGGAATATTGTATTTTACCCGGCCCGGTTGGCTCGACCATTATAGACGGCGATACGGCTTACAACCTATCAAGTTAGTCTAATAGAAAGCTCGGTGAGGTGTGGGTACTTAGTTCATCGTGCGATGGATGTACCTACCTCTGATTACCCCAATTGAGATATACAGGGTGTAACGGAACGGGGGTATCAACCCGAAGTGTGCCTACTCTGTCACTATCTACAAATCACATGCGAGAGTATTGGCCGCCTAAATTCATATTTGCATTAGTTATGAGCAATTGAATTCCAGGTCTTCATGTAATAAATTCAAATTTGCACAACACTACGTAGCAATCAGCTGTTCAAGGTATTTAACTTTTGAGTGAACAGCTACCACCTCTTTTATTTATGCCTGCCCTAGTAAAGGGTAAACGTGCCAGTGATGGCCATATTAATCAATATTTTTTAAATTGTTTTGTTTCATCCTTGTGAGGCCAAGATTTCCAGACACAATAGTTAAAAAAACAATGGGCTTTGGTCCCGGTTACTGCTTACTGATGTAATAAGTAGTCGTTACATGAGCCATGTCAGGGGCATTTGGCGGCTCAATAATAACCCTCGCACCAGGATTGACGAGGTTGGTTATCCACCTCACAACCAATAGGATAGAACAAGATGTGAACATACATAAATCACGGCTTTATCCCTAATGGACCAGACAGAGCTACAAGTAATTACACATATCTAATATCACACTTACTGCGCTACTGAGGTGGGCAGAGTCACTTTGTTGTACAAGTTTTGTCCAAAAATGTAGTCGATTACCTACATTAATAGTTGATAAAGAAATGTACTTTACAATGCATCTCGTCTCCTTGTGTAGTATGCTTTATTTTATGATTACGTAATATCAGGCTCCCTTAACACCGTCATCCAGGTCAAATGGGCATCACGCTAGCGGCGAATGCGTTCATGGCTAGCTAGGTACGGGACAGTTTCATTAGAATACTTTCAGAGTTTTGCAGGCCCTAAACAACTACTACTACTCATACACAGTTACCACCAATCACTGACTAAGGTGTGCAAGTACTAACACCTCACTTTACAATGGATCAAAGGACACAGCGATTCAAGAGGTAACGACGCGGCGGACGAGTTGGCCAGAAGGGGAACGGGAGGTAACAGCCATCGGTCCGGAACCGATATTGCCCATCTCATTCGGACAGGTCCGCTCGCTGCTACGAACGAGAGCAGCCAACAAACACACCTTTTTTTGACGTGACTTATCGAAGATTTGCTGCAAATGACATTAACTACTTGGCCGGACAAATGGGGAGCGCTGAAGGCTCTCACCCGGTACAACGTTTAAGACAACAGGCCTGAGGGTGCCCAGTTGGGCGCGAACCTCGGCTCAGGGCGTCGTCTGAGAGGAAAAATATTTGAAAGAATTAAACGACCCTAGTAAGTCGATAGCGATAAGCGCTGATTGAGGGAAGTCGTCGACCACGCCGGCGGGGTCGGTATCGGGGTCCTGAAATGTTTGTTGTCGCGAGCTGATTGGCTGATTCTATGGCTAGAGTAATCGGGTCGTCGGGATCGTATTACATACTTCGGACGCCGATGCTATTCAGTACCGTTCCTAAGCGGGATGTATTCGGAAGCCGCAACTACCAGGGGATTTGGTTGGTGCGGAGCAGAATCGAAAAAACTAATTTGAGCCATTGGGCAATGGTTGGCAGACTTAGGTCAATGTGCAGATTTTCATTGCGAAGGAACCACGAACGATTTTGTATTTCCTGTAGACGGTGGATTTGAGAGAGACTCGCGTGAGCGAAAACTACCCCTGCATAGGTCATGATCGGACGGATGCAAGTCGTGTAGATTCCTAAGGGATAATTTACTACGCTTGTTAAGGAGACAATGAACACGGCCCATTACAAACGTTTGATATGGGCCTTGAAAGTAAGACGTCTATCTAAGACTACGCCGAGATATTTGATTTGCTCCTCCCAAGGGATCGGCTTGCCAGACATCTTGATGACTTAAGTTGACAGCGTGACCGTGACGTATTATAATAGCCCTTTGAAAAGTACACCGCTGCACTTTTCTCCGGGTTTACCTTGATTCTCCATTTGCGAAACTACTTGCCCAAGGCATTGGCGCGTTGGAGAATTCCGGTCATCATAACTCGACCACGGCACGAAGAATAGATGGCTGTATCATCCGCAAATAAAGCTAGTTCGGTATTAGGGTATTTGGGAATGAACAAACACACCAGACTATGAACCACCGTAAATAAATGCAGGCAGGCTAAGATGGCACTACCCAACATCAATAGTTGTCTCTCCAAAAGAATTCTAAATGTGAAGAAGTCTCCACTAATACAGGTAACAGCTGCAGGTAGCAGGTGTAGCTGTGTGGTCACGGTGATATCAACAAACATCTGTTTACACTAGGTGTCACCGACAAGCCCCTGTGCAGAACCTGCATGGACGAGACAGCGGCCCATGTGCTACTGGAGTGTGAAGGAGCCGCCAACTACCGGGTCCGGCACCTTGGCCAGACGGGGTGCCTCCCTGAGGCGGCCGGCAACGTCAGAGGCTTGTTAGAATTCCTTGGGGATTTACAACATAGTAAAAGCAAAATAAATTTCTCAAGTACCGTTGTGACTGCCTACCCCTTAGTGATACGGGCGTGATATTATGTTAGTATGTTCTGATTACTTATGGCTCTGCCCACCCCATTAGGGATACGAGCAGCTGCAAGTGATTGTGTATCTTATTAACGAGACATTAATGTTACGTTTACAACATAGTAAAGACAAAATCAATTTCTCAAATAAAGTACCTACCTAACATAACTTTACTTTTACTATGACATGGTAAAAGTAATCTTAAAATAAGTACTTTCGTACAATACAATAATACTTTATTGCGTACAAGGAATTAAAAACACATAACAGTATTTTTTTAAATCTTTTTCTATCGTGTGGGTTGTGAGGTGGATTACCAACCTCATCAACCCTGGTGTCAGGGTAACTATTGAGCCGCCAGAGGCCCCTGACATGACTCATGTAATGACTACTTTCTTACATGAGTAAGTAGTCACCGGGACCAACCGTGCCTTCCGAAGCACGGAATTGCAAATTGCATTGGGACAGTTAATGGGACTTATACCCTGTACCAGGATGCCAGGGCTCGCGAATAGAAAAAGGCACGCTAGTGTTTCAAACTATCGATAGTTCAGTATCGATTATCGATCATAATCATTTTCAACTACGATTTTGATTGGTAGAAATAAAAAAATAACTTTTCAAAAAATCTAAATCCATGGACTTTTGAGTTATTGAAATTCAGTTTAGACAATCAGCCCACTCAAAATAACCATACTATCGGAGTGTAGCAATACTACTGACTGAGGGCAAAATTATCGATAGTTTGTTATTAATCCGCAACGATACTATCGATTGTATTGCACTTAGGTAATAAAATCGAAAATGTTCCCACTTTCCGAGTTATCAATAGTCTTGCTATCGATCGACTCTCGGTCGGGATAGATTATCGATAGTCATTTTTTGATCGGCAAGCCCTAGTGCACCCGAAATTCAAAATGGCGGTGCTGTTAAGGGAAAGTTATCATTAACCATGATAAAAAATATTATTTTTTTTTGTATTTTTTTTCCTTCCTAAATTGTAGTCGTGTATTGTCCAACAGTGAACAATAACATCACGCCTTTTTCCCATTGGAGTAGGCAGAGACTGCGGAATTTCACTTACCACTACACGCTCGTATCGCTACATGCCCGTACCAAACATACATACATAATATCACGCCTTTATCTCTTATGGGGCAGACAGAGCCACAAGTAATCATAACATAGGTACATAAATAATTATCATGCTCGTACCGCTAATGGGATGTTCTTGTGACTCTGCCCACCCCATTAGGGATACGGGCAGAGTGATAGTATGTCTTATTATTGACAGATTAATTTCGCCTTCTGCTATTGCGCGGGATATTTGCGAAGAAACGTGGCAATTCTGTGTTAGTGCCAGAGTGTGAGCGCGGGTGATCCTTATTAGATAAACGACTTTTTTACTTTTCTAGGTTCAAAGTAAAATACGTACCTACTTTCATAAAATACAATACATTCATTCATTCAAACAATACCATAAAAATATTTTATTGCGCACAAAGAAATAACATACCCTTAAGTACCAGGATACTAGCATTCGAAAGAGATAGAAACATGCACACGAAAGTAAACTGTCAAATTATTTGTCAGTGCTTGTTTACTATCTGTGGAGTGAAGTTCGAAATTTGGATTTGTTGTGATAACTGTGATCAGTGATAGTTCGAGGTGTCTTTGAGTAATGTAGGTTATTGTTATTATGAAATGATGATGTGTGTGGGTGCCGGCGATGGCAACTTAAGTGAAGCACGGAACTTGTATCAGCGATTCATAGAAGGTAGACCAGCTGATGAAGCCAGGCAACTGCCTTCACTGCATTGCTTCAGGAAAATGGTCAATCGCCTACTGCATTTAACGGGCTCTTTCCACGCGTCATCCGAGACTGGCCGCTCGGCGACCCGTGATCCGGAGTTTGAAGAAGCCGTACTAGCCGTGCAGCCAACCCAAGGACTACCACGCGAACCTTACCACATGCAACGTACGCCCGAGCTAATTCCTGCTGATTATTTACCTCGTGTGGCATTCTGAGAATGGTACCGAGTTCAAGTGGAAAGCTCACCAGACTTTGCTTCGAAAGTGTTGTGGACAGATGAAGCGGCAGGTCTGTGCATCGAACGGGGATGACGACATTTCGAACCTTTCTTGTAAAACGTAAGTCTAATTATTAATTACCTACCTACTTACCCACACTTTCACACTTTTTTTTCCTATTTACTATTAAATTAAATACCTTACCTAAACAAGTAGGTAATTTTAACTTATTTTACACGTCATAAAATAATGTGAGAATAGTTGTCAAAGCAAAATGACTCCAATTATTAGATGCTTTAGTGTCATTCTTGTTTGTTACAGTCGCCGACGTGCCGCCGACTCGGATTGTTCCAATCGGCCGCCGACTCCTTTTGACGTTGCCGCCAAAGCCGCCGCCCGCTCGAATTTCGTACCTATCGCGGCCGTGCGAGCGCCGCGAGTACCAGGCGACCAGGACGCGCTAGGAGATTTGTGTAGTGCCAATATTTGAGTGGATTAAGAACAGTGACCTCAATAGTGCTGTGCCGCGTTTTTTACATGCTGGAAATATTAAAATATTTTTTTTAACTGAAATTGAAAAAAATATCAAAAGTGTTTTTTTTTAATTGAAATTTTGCAGATAAGATCTACATAAGGTATAGTTTTGTCCCCTTTCGGCTTGATACCCCCCTTCCGTTACACCCTGTATATAGTCGTAATTTTCCTAAAGAAAATTAGGAAATTCCACGTTAACCTTGTCACTATAAGGTTCGCCTGGTCTTTTGTCTTTGATTACTAGAAGCTCTGCCCAACCCATTAAGGGACGGAGGGCGTGAGTTTACCAGTGTATATATGATCATTGTATCAAATATACACATATCCCGTAACAATATGGGATATATCTTCGATTCCGAATACGCTCTAGTATCGACAGAGTTCGTGCAAAACGCCCGACGGCTGACCGTATCGACTCACCAGTAATCCGATAATAATGAATAGAAAATAGCACGGGCAAGCCCCGGTTGGAAGTTCCCAGTTCCCGGATAAGGCACGGATTCCTTTCCAGCGCGTTAGGTGGAATCATTAGTCGATAATCTTTATAAATATGTTAGGGAGTCCAATCGATTTTCCGAAATATTGTGCAAGAAATAAATATCAAATTATGCCAGGCCTCAGTTTTCTTACCGATATCATTGTTAAATCAAAAGCATTTATTGTAAATACTTCTAAAATATTATCGGTAAAGCGGAGGTCAGAAACCCAAAAGCGCGTTTTCTCCATGAACTTCGACTTAGGTTTTTTTTTATTATTTTATCATCTATTAACACTTATTAGAACAAAAATGCTTCTAACAACAGCTGCATCACTCTTATTGGATACATTCTATTTGCTAAAAATAAGAGTGGAAGATGAAATGTTTTACAAGTAGAAATTTTACAGCTAGAAACAGGAGGGAACCTTTGTTTATCGAGGTATACCGGGTGTTAGTGACATCGTAACGAATACTGAGAGGGATGATTCAGACCATGATTCTGAGTTAATATCTAGTGGAATTTTCCGTCGCAAAATTCATGAAATTTTGAGTTTTGTTTTTAATTATTTTCAATTCCATATTGTGCTTTTAGCTGCATAGAACCCAAATTTCAATAAAAAAAACAATAATGACAAATTATCGAAAATTTTCGATGTAATGGAGACAACAGCTGCTCGAACGGGTCAACGGCCACACGCACCGCGCGCCGCGCGCCCCGCTCCGCACGCCCCGCTCCGCGCGCCCCGCGCCGCACGCCGGCGGCGGCGGCGCGGCGGCGGCGCGGCCTACGAAGTAGGCACTACGAACCGATCCTATTTCTTTCTCTGTCTATCGTAAATTATAAATTTATTTTATTCTTATTCTTAAATGGACGGATATTCAACAGGCATAAAATTTATGGAATACACGTCAATTTTAAGCAGAAATCTAAAACAACCGACAGAATTAAGTTGACAGCACACGTCAAACGGTTTGCATACCACCGAGATACCTTTTTGATTCGACCGGGTTATTCATTCATTTACTCATAGGAATCGGGGCCATTATCTACCTAAAACAGTTGAAACAGTAAATAATTGTATTCTTTGTTGTCATTAGAATAACTAACAACCAACTAACACAACCACCACAGATTAGATAATTAGTTACCTACTATGTCAACCATCCACCAACTTAGTATGTAAGTACCTACGCAAAACCTCGCTACACAAAAATCGAGCGAGATCGCGTCTAGAATTCGCGGCGGACACTCCGCCAGAGTGTTGCCTATCGATATTCTATCGATACCTAGTTAAAAAAACCAATAGTAGGTACCTATCGATAGATCTTTTAGATCAATACCCATTATTGTTACAAAGCAAGACCTATCGGTACTATCGCTAGTATCGATCTAAATGTACTATCACTACTTTCGATAGTTTAGACAATTTTCAAGTTCAACAATTGATAATCTACCTATCGATAGTTCGGCAACTCCGCCGCGTAGGCAATGTCGGCATGTTCAAAGAAAAAAATTGTCCGAGAGGAGTGATCTTATTTTTCTTGTTACATGTTGGTACCGAGGTACTAAGTACATACTAAGTTATTCGTGTTTTAAATCTCATTGTTAAATCATCAGTAAAGAACTAATTAAACCTATCCTGTTCTGTGTACAATATTCATGTAACGGCTACGTGCTTACATAAGTACCTAGTAGACGGGAGCAACGACTTAACGTACCTTCCGAAGCACGGATCATTTTACTTTCGGACAATCAGGTGATCAGCCTGTAACGTCCCAACCAAAGGCCTTATAAACAGATTTTTGTGATATGTCCCCACCGGAATACGAACCCGGACCCTCCGCATCCCATCGCTCAACCACTGGACCACATAGGCCAAGAAGGTTCTAAGACATAATTAAAGGATCCTGGGACGCAAGACCTCCGAGTTAGGGCTTGTTTGATCTGTCTTGATGGATACTCGGACGTGAATAGCCTCACGGATCAAGGGCAACGCGCGCCAATAAAGTAGGCATTACGAACAGATACTAGGTATTTCTTTGAGTTGATAGGTATCAAGTGAAGTTTCCTGTCGCAAAATTCATAAAAAAAATAGATTTTTTTAGTCCCATATTGTGTTTTAAGCTGCATAGAACGCACATTTAAAATAAACAAATAAAAATTACTAATTATTAAATTTTATCAATGTCATCAATACTAATAATAACGTATCTACAACTTCAGCTATGCGCAGGTGAATAGCCGGCGCACGGGTCAAGGGCAATGCTCGCCAATAAAGTAGGCATACGAACAGATACTATTTCTTTCTCTGTCACTTGCACCATAAACATACTTCTCTCTCTCTGTCTAGTCGTCGGCTCGACTCGGCCGCGGCCGGTGCGTCGTCGGCACGCCTTTGATGCTTTGCGCTAACGCCGCCGCGCGCTTCCGCTCAGTCGAATACTAAGCTTGACCCGAATCGCGTGATGTTTTTCGAGGATATTTTTTTCGTGTTTGTGAGTGTTTTGTGTTTGTTTTATTCTGTAAATGAGTAGTGTCGACTATGATGATAGATCATAGACCATTTACTGCACAAAAGTATGGAAGATTGTTGATGTTTATTAAAGAGCAAGGTGTTGTGTTTGTGAGTGCGTGTGATACCTACCTACCGCGGAGGAAACGCGATGTTGCATACCTACGTGACGTGACATGTTCTAGGGTACCTACCTAGGTACTTCATCCGAAGGAATAACAATTAAGGTAAGGCAAGAGTAGGGTTTTTATTGTTAATAAGTTAGGAACGTTTTAATAACTGGTAGGTAGGTACCGTGCGTGAAAAATCGTGGCAGTAGGTGTTCTACTTCAACAAACTCAACATTTTTAAACGTTGCACCACTAAGCATCTAAATACAAGAGAATGAAAACTCCTACCTAGATACAACATCGTATCACGCACGCACGCGTAACGTAGCCGTGCGTAGGTTTAACGTCTGTGTGCCGCGTTGTTCGACTTACATTGCGGCACACTAAAAATTCAAAATCTTAATTAAACATTTGCGACAAGAAAAACACCCACCATCGTTTTTAGTTCAATCAAATAGGCGTTCCATTTTTTTTTTCGTTACGATGTCCCTAACACCCTGTATAATTTGACCGCGTCGTCACGCGCTGTCCGGGCTTTATCGAACTCTCGACACTTCCTGGCGAAAGGAGTTGTGTGGATGCAAACCAATAAATAAATATTACTTTATGGTTCTGATATAAATGCGGTAACTCCGGTAAAACTATAAAATATGTGTTATTGAACACGGAACTTTCATTAGGTTGAGTCTCGTTCTGTGTAACTATGTTTGTATTATTTATAAACTTAAAAACACAGCCACGTATTTTATTAAGTAGTAATCATAATTTAGAATAAGAATATTATGTTGACAGGCAAAGCGTCCAGTAATCATAGAACCACTTGTAGCAACCCTTTTTACAACCAAAAGTTCTAAGACGGATAGGATTAACCCTATATGGTAAATAGGTGATCAGCCAATCACCCATAATTACAATAATCCTAACATACACGTAAGATAGCATCACACCGCCCGTACCGTACAACCACTCCTCGCCTGCTATATTTAAATCCCATTTAATAGGCGGCGCGCCTATTGCCATTATTCGGGCACAAATTCTGGAAACCACGTGATACCAATTACTTACTTATGATCCAAACATGAATACCAATCCATATCCTAATATCCGCAGCTACAACTAAGATTCTAATTATGAAATCATTACTCGAATAGCTGTGATATGATTCAGCCACATAAAGTGATAGGTGCTCTAACATTACCATTTTCATTTTACAACCCAAGTATAGCCTTTACTTGTTTAGTGGTAACATCTTCGCGATATATTACAGGTTACGTTTCATATGGCTCATGCATGTGAATAGATGCATTAATACAAAGTCTGTTTCTCTCGTTCAGTTTCTTCAGAAATGAAGTGTCTACACAATACAAGCTTTGCTATCTGGTCACGTTTGAAGTTTGGAAAATGCAATGTAACGGGTTGTACAGACTACATAATTTGGTGCAGTCTTTTACGCAGTCAAGTTATTCTTTCTTCAAAATACGCGCACAATTGCAAGCTAACGCAATTTGTACAAGTAAGCATAAACATAAACTGCCTATATACGTTTTATTGATGGGCACAAGCCTCCCCTCACACAACCGGAGGTGGTATGGAGCAGTCTCCACCACGCAAGAGAAAAAAAAACGAAAAATTTTTGGTTTGTGAAAGTTTTGAAAGTTAGTATTAAAGTAAGTACAAACTAACTAACCCACTAATATTGCGTATTGTTTATGAAAAATACCTAAATTAGCATCAACTTCATAATATTATCATCATGTCGTTAAACCAGATCTTTCAGTGTGAAAAGTCGTCCGATACTAAAAATATAAAAGTTGGTTTGTCGCACAAGAGTCGAGTTTCCGATCGCACGTCGCCGCACTGTCATCTACCCGACGATTTACCGGGAATTGACATCCCGCCACGCCAGTGCCCAGACTCCTTGGCTCTATCGACGAGAGTAAATTCCCGTGTCGATAGAGCTAGATTTAGTATTTTATGTAACCTCACTGGATTTAGAATACAGATAGAATAATATTTTCGTTGAACAGCAAACGTCACTTAGTCCGTTCTATCGAAGCGGTAACTGAACCCAATGTTTACCGTTTTGCCAGCTATTGCAATTAAAATATTTTGATGAGCCTGGAGCTCATCAGAAGTCAAAGATCATTTACTCCGATTTACCGCGGCGCATCAATTTTTTTATCGCGTAACGGAAACGAACGTACCCTTAGCCGGACGGCCGTGCGACCAATCGATTCCCTATATTAGGCTTCCGTCAGAAAACAAACCCAAGCCGTTCCGGAGCTTCTTTTGTTCCATTGTGGCCCGCCCTTTGTTCTACCGTCGCGGATAAATTATTTTCTACGATCCTTCTTAGCTCCTATCTCGTTCCATTTCTCCCGTATTAGTTCCAGCCGATGCGCAACAATTACGGCCTTTATATCTGGATGACGCGAAAATCATCCTGGTTGCCCTCTAATTTTACGCCTCAGTATTGCATCTTAGAGTTATAGTAGTAGGGAGCTAGATCCGGCAAAAGCAAGATATGAAATCGCAATGGACTTAATCTTGATATGCCAAAATGCGTAAGCAAAAACGAGATATAAAATTCGCATACCTACTCAAAATTATGCTTTGCATAATAAAACTCCGAATGCTTGTCAGAAATTTTATTACGTTTTTAAATTCCCAGCATAATTGTTTGTGTGTCGTTTATTCAGAGGTCAAACAAAATACGAAGGGAGTTTCATTAACGCATATCATAAAAAATACATAAATATGAGTGATTAAGGTAGACATCGTAGCAGGGGGCACTGCTGGTTATGTCGAGAGAAATAAGTTTTACGATGAGATGCAAACAAAGTAGCGCTCCACAGCCGACCTTCGATTAATGCAACGTTAATTTCGTTTAATTACAGTTTTAAACCGCATACGGGTTGGTTTATGACAACTCCTTTCGCATTTATTGCTTGGTTAATTGTAAATGATACTAAGTCGTATAAAAATTTCGTAATTCCCTATTGCTTGATTATAGGTTTGGTTTTACGATGGATGGGAATACATTTTGGAAGTAAAACGTCACGATAACTCTAGAAGATAGGTTCTGAGCTCCGTAATAGGTTCGATAAGGAGTGGTGGCGACGGATCAATCGGCGGCACTTTGTAGAGATAAGGTCTTGTCCCGCCCGGTTGATGGATAGAGCCAACCTGTGAACCAATTACAGCCCAACTATGAGGAAATTAAGACACTCACCCGACACTAATGGAAACAGTTATTCATTAGACGCTCCGAAATTAATTCAAGGCCGTAATCAAGCAGGGACTGTTTGAGACAATTAGGAGCGATCAAGTTGTAACTAACACTGCTATACTGCTAACTAACTTGATTGCAAGACAGTATGAGATGAGATATGAATGTAGAAGACAATGAAAAATAATCATCGCCCTAATGGACAAGCAAATACCTTTCAATGTTCAACCGAAAAGCATATTCAGCATACTTACTCTGTCACGCCCCGCTCTACAGCGAGTTTCTTTTTTTTTATAATTAATAGGTATCCTACTATTATGCTCCATTAGGAGATATTGTACTCTCATAAAAAAATACATACAGACATACATACATAAACTCACGCCTATTTCCCACCGGGGTAAGCAGATACTATAGAATTCCATTTGCTTCGATCCTGACACACTTCTCTTGCTTCCTCCACATTCATCAATCGCTTCATACACGCACGCCGGTAAAAAAAGTAGAGTTTTAGACCTATGTGTAATATAAAGGAAACTAAAAACATTTACGAGTAGTTACAACTAATCATAGAAGCATTGTGGAAATTAAAAAAAAACGATTGGTAGGGTAAACATAACAGTAACCGTCATTCGAGATAATTAAACGGGTCCTGATGTAGGTGCCAGCGATAATGATCGTTGAGCTGCTGAGCGCCCTACAGCGTGACTGGCTCTGACTAAAGACTCCGGACGGGATCCAAGTGAGGACTGGAAGTTATTCCATTTCACATGATGTAGGCTCTGTTTTACTTGCTAATAACTCACGGTCTATTCAGAACTTATCTGAAGAAGCTGTATGTACTAGATACTGGCTAATAAATACGATTTAAGGAAATAAGTATGACAGAGTCTATTGAGGCATAGTGACACAATGGGAAAGCTTAAGCCTTCGTTGTTACAACTAATCATAAAAGCATCTGGCTTCCTTTTAACAAAACTACTTGGTAGGGTAAACGTTACAGTAACCGTCACTCGAGATAATTAAACGACCCCGATGCCGGTGCCGGCGACAATGATCGTTGAGCTGAGTGCTCTACAGCGGGACCGCTACGGAGTAAGGACTCCGGACGGGATCCAAGTGAAGACGGGAAGCTGTTACAATACTCATAATTTACAGATAATTTAGGGCACTTATCCTTTATAGTCCGGCAGCGCAGTACCGATCGTCGTGGAGTTCCTTGGGGGAGGCCTATGCCCAGCATTAGGCGTCGTACGGCTGATGATGATGATCCTTTACCGATAACTGCATGACAGTATTCAGAACTTATCTTACAGATAAGAGTACTGTTATCAGGCGCTTTATCTAAGTATATAAGTTATTTATGACTAAAGCAAACCACAAATTGCATTAAACTGATTAATAAAAAGCGAATTAAAAAAACAAATTAACATTCATAAAGATACCTTTATTTTTTGTCATTACTTTTTGTCTCGTAATACGAGTCTGTATTTTGATATTAATCATATTTTGATATTAATCATTAAAGTAATATTACAACCGCAAAAAATATGTCATAATGTAGACAAGGATCTCTCCTCTTATTACCCGAAAAGAAGTAAATGGTCCGTAAAGGTACAATCCAGCAAAGCACAAATCGCAAAATAAGTACGTCTGTATCAGTCAGCAAGTTCAGTTGCCAGATAAAGCTATTACAGTCAAGACAAAGACGACTATTCTCGTGACTTGCCCCAAGCCCCAACTGTTGCGCGATTCAGGTGAGAACTCCCATTTGTAAGGAAAAACAAATTGCCACGCTCATTACGACATTCGGAAAAGTTCACCACGATTTCACACCCCATTCAATTTTTATGGCGTTATAAAACCCTGCGGAAGAACTTAGGATTTCATCTCTTGCGTTTTTTTTTCTTATTCGGTTAGACAGTGGTAACTTGCAAGGAACCAAATTATCAAAATTATTTCACATTTCAGGTTTCTTTGTTACATTATGTATATTTTTCAGTACGCAAGGAGTGAGACGATATCTAAAAATTAATTGTAAGATTACAAATCCTTTAAATAGAAGCACTAAAATCGTGTGTTCTTTCTAAACTCAAGAAAAATAGAAAAAGAACAGAAGCTTTAAGAATTAAAGAGTAAATAAATGTAAATTGTACATAATTGACAATTGACTCTTTAAGAGCTCCCGACGCTTGAAATTGTAATCTCCGAGCCGAAATTCCGGTCGACCGACGTCGATTAATGCTCGAAAGACAATCAGGGCCGCATTTAGACCGTTAAAATTCACAGAGGCGGAGTATTAGATATGTCGGAGTAGTGACAGGAAGCCGGGCGGAGGTAGGGTGACCAGCTGCGGATATTTAATGTAACATTTTTGCTAAATAGATTTAGACATTCACATTTTAGTAACAGATACGATTATCAATAGGAAAAGACTTTATAGCTCAAGTTAAAGCTGTTATAGTCATATGTACTTTAAGTCTGATGATTTCGTTTGCTAATAATTTCTTTCTTTCCAAATCGGAAAAATTATTGCTGTAGTTGTATATGGGATTGACATGTCACCTTATGTCAAACCCATACATTTTTATCACTGTCACTAAGGATTGTTATAATCGTGTGGAACTTGGCTAAGACCTCAGGTGTTTATCTAGCTAGATACATAAGGTAATTAATCGGCTTAGGACCTAAGATCATTCACAATTGGGTAGACAAAAGACAAAGAAAGTATTCTGCAGCCAGTGACTGAAAATATCAGAGTAAGTAAAACATATAAACTCCCGTTGGACCACACTCAGCAAGATGAATCAAATTGGAAACATAAAAGGTATATTGAGATCAACGATAAACTTTTCTAAGCTTTTGTCACGTGGTGCAATCGTGAGCTTACTTCAAACACAAGGTGTAAGTAGATTTGGCAGCAAAACGAATTTAAAAATATAGATCCAAAAAACAACGATAGAAGACTATATAGCGATATAAATAGAAAAAAAAACTTCTAAATCCTTGTCAGCTGGCGATTTAAGTCCGTTTATTCTACGTCTGGTGTTATTATAAAGCGTGAGTGGACTTTGCAACAAGGGACAAATTAAAATTAAGGAGATAGAAAAATATAGTAAAGACGGATAAGCTCTTGTCAGGTGGTGACCCTAGTTTGGAGTCATTTCACACTCGGTCGGGTTTCAATTTGCCGCGGCCACTGCGTCTGTTTATCGACGGACCGCGGACTCCTCGGCGTATTGTCGACAAAAAATCATTTTCGTGGCCTTTAAGGAAAACCGGACGTAGAAAATTAAGCGAGCAAGAGTCGTCTATTATTTGTAGAGTATTTTTTTTGGTTAGCTTTTATGTTCATGACGTGGCCTCGTACAGGATATGTATCAAACAATAATCTTTCTACTACCTTAAACATTAGGATTTGGTCATTGCATTTACACGTACTGACCTCCAAACAGAAGGGACAAATTATAATCTAGATAAATTTCATAACTTTTTATTACCTGTCATGTTTCTTGCAAAGGACGTGCAACTTATATAAACGGTACGTTTATTTAATTCATTATAATAATCCTTCCAACAACCGATTATTTTCATGGGATGTCTTAAAACCACTCATTGTTCTATAATTACTGCAGACTGGGGTTTGGAAAATTGCAGTCGTAAAAAATTCATTCGACAGCGGCATGTAAACAAAAATAATAAGAGGGGATCGTTCGAGAAGGCGTTACCGACTGAATAATATTTGACAAGCAGTAAATATTACATTGGACGAAAGGATCAGAGCGCAGTAAAAAAGCAATGAGAAGCCGACAGTTAATAACTGAATGAAGCCAACCGAGAACTGCGATTCATCGTAACTCTGTTAAACTTACAAGGTTAGGACGTGTTATCTCAGTCCCAACAATAGAACATTTTTCATCGCATTGTACTGTACATGACAAAAACTAAACGCAGCATAGATACCGGCTCGTTATAGGTCTATGAACTGACAATTTAAATTAAATTCGCCGGCGGCGTCGTGGGTCAATTTATTTTAAAACAAAACATACATTCAATAAAACAAATCAAACGTCCACGAGAAAACGACGGACATACAAATATTGTTTCTCGAGCAAACGCCGAGAGAATTATCATGATGATAAACAAGAAACACGGCCGCCGGGACAAGGGAGCCAATCACCATACATCACCGGGAAACATCCAAATAAAAACCGTGAAACAAAAAGGTATATCGGGCTTGTGTCATGAACAGTACTAAAGGAAAACAAATTGTAGCAAGGGCGAGATTGTATCATACTAGGCGCCTTCAAAGACGTGAAAACTAATTAAGATCGGGCGCTTTTCTAAGGCGATAACTTGCAACAGACAGACGGCCGGACGTGTTTGTGTATTGGCAATCAAAACAATTAACTTTTTGCTGTGTTCACCTCTATCTAACCAAAACTGATCGTCAATGTTTTTTGAGCGGTCAATAAACTTGCTAAGTTTTTGGGTCGGTGATCTCCAATTGCTCACTTATTGGTCTGTTGATAATACAATCTGACATAATTGCTCTTTAAGGTCATGTCTCCGGCGACATTGAACTTTCCTTTGATATGATGCTTACTCTACTAAATTACCAGTCATATAAACCTTATATTAGTATCAAGGGCCGTTTATGCAAAATTATAGACTTAGCGATTCCTTTTTATGATCGGCAAAATTAAGAATCCTCTTCCATGAGTTCTAAATCGATTTAGATTAAATTTATTACGCAATTTTCGCGGTCATAAAATTCATCATCTGCAACAGTCTAAAACTTAACAAAATAAAAATATGACGCGCTAACTAAACACAGCGCGGCGCGATCGGAGCATAAAATAAATAAAATGGAAGCGCCTCGCGTCGCAAACGAGAAAAAAAGGGCTAAATAAAATTGTGGCGTTAATTTTCCAACGAGATTTCCCGGGTGCGAGGGAAGGCGCGTGCACTGGACACGTGAATTAAAAACGTTAACAATGGCATCGCGGCTTGCTCCTTAATGAACTCGTGCCCGGGGCGCGCGCGCGCCAACCGGGAACTTTCTTTAGCAATACTAACGAATTACTCGCGCCACCCAACACTGTAACCAAAAATATAAAACGAAAATATCTTAGTTTACTGCTAAATCTGCACCATCAATTGTACATGTTGCAACAAATTATACCCGTGCATCTTCCAGACGTATATAACATGCGGTAAAACTGGTTCACCATACTTATTTGTTAACGCTCTTTTAATTCGAACAATATAAGTCCGTTTTAAATTTAACAACATAATAACACTTTAATTTCAAAATGAAAAATCCACACCAGTTAAACATCGAACAATAGTCGAGCAAAAAAGCATCACGATGCAATGACGCTGCGTTTATACCAACAGTGTTGGCAACGATCCGTTTAGCACGTCGGCATCGGTGGGAACTGTCACTTGGCTAGACAATTTGTCCCTTGAATATTCAGCATTATGGCCGGATAATTACCTTAGTAAATAACGAGCATAGCCCCCATGCCATAAAAGAGCAAAATTTCCGCTGCGAGAGGGAAAAAGCGTTATTGAAAAAGAGGCGAGGCTGATATATAAATAAAATACGGGCTCAGCTATCGGCGGCTTGTTATCGCTTGCCTGGATCGGGCTATTACGGCAAAGTGTCGGTTATTCGACCGGCCGTGGGCACAGTTTGCTTTGCACTGTGCCGACGCGCCGCTAGCTCGTTATAATAATGTGAACTTCGGGAATTGCGACGTCTTACGAGAAGATTCGTTTAGATATTTAGAATTTTTGGAAGGCGCCAAATATAAATTGATTCGGAGTAAATCAGGAGCCAGTCACACGAATCAAAATTAACTTAGAGAGTAAAGTCTACGAATAAGTTTTTCCTCACTCCCTTAAAATGGTTGACTTATCAATATTCTTTCTCAGACACCGAATAAACAATATTTAAGGATCTTATCGCAAATCGACTAAAATTGTATAAAAACAAATAGATCTACTGCACCGCGGGCCTTGTCCAGCGTCAGAAAGAATTTCTTTTACATACATAATAATTGCGAGTTGTCTCGAGGCGTCACGATCCTGATGCATAATGACAAAGTGCAGTGTGACGTGAAAATTGCTTTACGCTGCTGAAGAGTACACCTTATAGCTTTGCAGCACGGCCCCCTGTGTGGACTTAGAATCACGAGTGTAATTACTCCTATTATCCAATGGCTGGCGCTACACTTGGCAGCTCTCCGTTCTACATTTACGACCATTTCTTTACACAGGCATATTTAATAATTTTATACTTATGTGTCTCACATTCGCAAGGATAACGAAGCAAACAAAATGCAAATGAGGCAAATAAAATGCGAGTTTAAAAGGAATAAATGGCGATAACGACGTCTTATTAGACCCCAGAGCGTCAATTGATTGACAATAACAGCATAAGAGCTTTCACATTTGACGTGGCGTGAAAAACGAGTCCTTGAGAAAGATACGAAATCTTTGAGATAATTTACTCATGCGGAGATACGTGAAGATATAATGACGGAAAATTTATTATAAAATATGAATGAAAGAAATTTCGAAATTGTTCATTCTTATTTCATGGGCATCGGTTTTTGATAAAAGTTTCGTTCGTTTGTAAGAGCCAACAATACATTACAGTAGCGTAACAATATTTACGTATACGAAATGTATATAAATATTCTACAATAAAAACGGTAGTCGTAAGTTCAAATCATCTCTGTACAACGCATTATTCTGCATGAATGACATACCCGAGAGCCTTTTCTAAAGCATTCAAACAGGTCTAGCTTGAGCGACGCATGACGTCCTCTCCAACGATCGCGATCTAGTAATCGTATGCGCGATAGATCGCAGACGCAACTAAGATAAAACGACTAATTTGCGATGTGCTAATCATACAACCATTATGAGAATATCAAGTACACTCGTCAGTTTTATGATGTTATCTCGCCCTTCTCGTCATGGTTATGGAATTCCTTTTAAAGTTCATAATATATACGTGAGTCAGTTTTAATTTATTATTTTTATTTCAAAAGTTTAATCGAGGTCATGATTGCAGTTGCTGACAACAATAAACAAAATTGAATTTACAAGGAAAGCTAATATTTAATTGGGAAATATTAGGATCGTAATTTCGTTTTATGTCTACACGATTAAGTTTTGAAAGATCGTGTTCAATTGTTCTGATTCAAAGTCCTATGTCAAAGAGACACAAATACATCTAGACACACACTGTGAATAAGAGCCTTTCCCGAAACATTAAATCTATCAAACATGATTTTATTTCGCTTACAATAAAATCTCCTTCGACTTATTTGCTAAAGTAAAATTTGCACACAAAAGCTGTAACGCAAAACGACAAATAAAATTTGTAAAGTGTCAAGACGGTTAAATCAGAGGAAACCAAGGGATTTACTCTACGAAATTATTCAGAATGGATCACTGCCTCAAAGCAACTGTGGTGTAAATTACTATTGATACTCACATTATTATTTAAATTGTTCGACCTCATTTTATTTAAATTTTCTTCTCATTCATTTTATGTGAGATATAATTTTACAACATCATGAAATGGAATTTAAAAAAGGGACTTTCCTAATTCTAAACCACTGGATCACTATGCAATAATTATAATATACAATTATTTCGTTTTACACTAATTATATAGGAACAACACTATAAATTAGACGATAATAATCTAATCAAGCGTGCTAATATTTTCAAAGTTGTCAAATTCCATCCAATGTGATGACGATCACGAACTTATTCACATCTTTCGTGGCTTGTGAGGTATTTGAGCTCGTTCATTGGACCGACCTCATCAACCCTCATGAATTTATTTGAAATTAAAGGTACAATTTAAAATTACGATTAACATCCACGGTAAGCCCGCAGTGCAGTGATCGTTCGTTTAAACGCATAGAAATCGAAGGATACAGGCGGGAGCTACAAAGCGTTTACGTGTAGATAGCATGACCGATTACACTGCACAACAGCATTTCTGATGATTGGGTTCCGATACATGATATAAAGTCAATTTTTAAAGACAATTTAAAATCTGTGACTAAAATTTCTCTATCAGCTCTAGTTAAAAAAATATGGCATATGGGTCCTTTAACAATAAAACACAATATTTTAAAGATGATCCTACTTTATTTCGTAATTAATTTGAAAAAACTTTAATTTTTTGGACTTCCTTGCTGAAGATGAAGCCAGAGAGGCGTTCTGGATGCTCCAACAATAGTCAGCCATCATGTGCGCGTTTCAGTAGCCTTGATAGCGTTCCTCCATCGTACGAAGGTCCTGGTGGAATCGTTCGCCCTGTTCTTCACTTAGATCCCCAAGATTGGCAGGAAAATAGTCCAGGTGGTTGTGAAGAAAGTGTAACTTGATGCTCATCTTACATCCAAGCCTTTGAAAGTTAGTCATTAATTGTTCAATATGTTGAGAGTAATCTGAACTTTTCTTGTTTCCTAAAAAATTTTGGACAACCCAAACAAACTCATTTCATGCGTTTTTCTCATTTTCTGTCATAATATCCGTAAAATTTGAGTCATTTATTAATGATCTTATCTGAGACCGATCAAAATTGCCTGGTTTTATCTTCTCTGCACTCGATTTCGCCTCAAAATCCATTGGCTCCTGTGGTGAAGCATCAGCTTGAGGTTCAGGTGGCATCTTAGGGCTCAAGATACGTCTACACGCCGTCCGAATACATGGATATTCCCATTTTTTATGATTTTTCGGTTAATGCCAGTTATGTTCACCAAACAAAAATAGCAGTCGTCCAAGTGGTTTACGGGTTTGTCCCAGATTATAGCACTTTCGTACCTAAATCTGTTTCTTTTCTTATTTGTCCACAAACGTATAAACTCAACGCACGTTTTACATACCTTTTGCGGAATCCAAGGCTTTTTTTTTAATTCATAGGGTGTCCGAAGTAATTTTTCTAAGCCTCATTAACGAACGCTGTCACATTTAAACGGTATTCTTTAAACATAATACTCTCCGCAAATAAAGCAAAAATGATTTGGATCATTTAATCACACTCGACTTGATGATGCCATTTCAAATTGTATTAAAATATTAATATTTTTTTTATTGTGTGCAAATTAAGACTGAAACTTAGCGAATTTTGAGTGAATGCTATAAATCGTAAACAAGAGCTGTTACAAAAAAAATGAGGGTATATTTAGAATCAGCGACATCAAATTAACAAACATCATGCATCAAAAGTCAATCATCAGGCAAAAATTGCAATTTTGTTGTCCAGTGTTATGTTAGTCAACTTGGAAAAATGTTTCCAATTTCAAAAAACGACACCTAATCTGCTGCAAAGGAGAAGGACCATATAGATAAGTAATTTATGTAGTCGAAGATAGGTGATAGGTGTTTTGGTAAAAAAACTAGGACGTGTCTATTAAGTTATCAAGTCAAAGAAGAATATTTGGTCTAAAGGATTAACAATGAGATGATATGTTTCTATAATTAAAAAAAACTTGTTCTAAACTTTCTAATGTTCAAACAGAAAACCCCGTATGTTCTTCAAAATGTGGTTAGTCGATAAGAATCGCGTACGTCTAGTAATATCGGGAACTCGTTTGCCTAATCGGGCGTTTACCTAACAGGGACATAACTGTTCGAGGTCGAAGGTCACTTCCCGGTTATCTTCACGCATGTTCCTTTGCATAGAGGAGCAATTTAGCTGTCACTCGTAAACAAACAGTATGGGGAATCGTGAGTGATCCTTCCTGCCTGTATCGATTGCTACTATTTTTCGTAATTGTAGTGTTACCAGCCCTTATTTACCACGCAAAAGTAATTTACCCCCATTTAAATGACGATCCAAAGTTCCTTACAACAAAAAAAAAACGAAAATTACATGTTCGTCTCGAGGGCAAACGTTGAAAAGAACGTTGAAGTCTGAATTAAACCAGACAATGACATCGTGTTGCTTATTGAATCTGTCAAGTAAACCTGCTTTTTATACTTCTGAGACCAAAAGAGAAGTAAAATAAAGGATAGCTAAGTATAGGTTCAAATCAGCTTGAAAATAACAAAACACCGTAAAAGTAAAATATTGAGAACCATCATCACGTCGATACGTGCCTTGCATAAAAATTGGAACACCTATGTTATTTAAAGAAGTCTTAAGGGTGAGCTGGCATACTAAAACGTGTTTATTCAATATGAGATGCTACATACATAATTTCAAAATATTGACATTATAAGAGTGATTATGTCTTAATTTTGTTACGTTTCCTTAGCGTCAGTAGACAATGAAAGTTTTCGACTATACTACTGAGTATGTTTGGAACTGTCCATGAGCTACGTATCTCCGTAAGTTGCTTACAGAGTTGGATGTTGGTTCTGAAACCGAAATGAAATGCGACACGGGCATCGCGCGAAGAGAACCGCCGCCGGAGGGAGCAAGCCTTGCCTCAGAATGCGCTCGCGGCGCGCACCGCATCCCCGATCCGACGCCGATAATTTAATTGGGTACCTGACATTTAATCAATACACTTGATTAAATTAATTGAACGCCCGATGTACTTTTATGGAATACGTGCCTACTCGGCTCACTCGCTTTGGCGGCGCGAAACTTCTTTCGCCTTTTTCAGAAGTTCAATCGAACTATCCATCGATACGCGACAAGCTAGTTGATTGCCGCTCTAGATGCTGCCATGGCGATCGTTAGACTTATTTGTCGCAACAAATGAATCGTCGTTCTTGGTAGTTTTTGAAGTGCCTATAAATAATTTAATTGACAAGATAAGTGGCTCGCAAATTCTAACGTTGATGCCAGTGAAACTGACAAATACATTAAGCCATTTTCACTACAAACTTGATGTGAGAAAGCTAGAATAAAATGAGAAATATCTTTGAAGTGATCGTGAACATTTTCAGCAGGTCATATATATCAATGTTCTATCTAGTCGTAAGATTCCTTCTTTGGGGCTTCTCAAAATTTATGCGCCAATTTAACGTCACGCGCTATTTCCTTAATGCGACTGAGCACGCAAGAAAAGCTTAAACATTAACTTGTAATTGCATAGACGCATTCTTTGAGTAATGAGACAAGAAGCTACGAAATTACACCTAACGGTGTACATTGTCGTGGACGGAATAAAAAATCAATGTACGGCGTGTAGCATTAAAAAGAATGGGACGATTAGTGTCATTGCGATTACACATAATGATGTTTGTATGAATACAGTGTCATTGTAATTTGAACACCATGTAGGTAATAACTCAGTAATAATATTCTCTCGACTCTAAATTGGCTAACCACAAAAAACACCGTGAGAGTTGACTGTTACCGATACAGTATTCACTTTCTAAAGACAATCTTTGCAAGTGTTGTTTTGTTAGTTAGTTGTTACCTATTGTCTAGAAATTTTCGCCACAAAGTAATTTGATAAACTAATTTCCCTGCAGAGCCATTTGAGCAACTTTCTAAGCCAAAGTTTTTGCTATTTTCACGTCGGGAAGTAACTTCATGGTTGAGTAGTTGCGATAACCGAATTATTTGATGGAATACTTTTGGGCAGTACGCGAGCGAAAAATGCGTACATATTTATTTGTTTTATAAAGTTTTCATATAACTAGATCACAACAAGTTGATTGGCGACGTGGGTTGCTGGTAGTCACTGAACAATTTTACCTGTATTATTCAAATGATTTTGCGAAATAATCACGACGTGAACCAGTTTCTTGGTAGGGAAGGTGTATAGTTTAACGCTTTGTGGCGGCTAAATACGTTTATTACGGCCAATACTTCCTTGATAAACAGAGTCTCAGAGGGCGGAGCCGTCTAACACCGGAGGCACTCGGTGATTTATGTCAGTTACCTCTATTATTTAGAAAACAGCGGATCTTAATATGCCAATAAGCGGTCGCTGATAACTTTGGTAATACTATTTATTACCAACTAGTTATTTGCTGAGAAAAAAATAAACACGACTATTATTGGAAATGTCATCGATATTTAAAGCATTTCATTTCTAAACAAAGATCAGGAGAAATAGGTAAGTGCAATCTCAGTGAATCACCAACTATTTTAACCTTTGAAAACCGTCAGAATTATAAAAAAGTGTATCATTATGCCTCAACGTAAGTAGTGTTAGATAGAAAAGAATCGATCGACCTAATATCGACTGATACATTGCTAAGAATGCTAAAGAACATCACAACATTAGTTTACGAACTTTGATAGATCTAATTCTTACCACACATTAAGGCTATTGTAGAATGTTACCTTTATTGAAATATAATCAGTAATTGTGTTGATCTGGTCGTTCTGTATAATAGTAGGGAGGTATTAAGAATTAAATCAGGGTATCAAATAATTCAGGGTGAAAAAGTGATATTCAAGACTTGTGTAATTAATATTTATGCACTATATTTTTAGTAAGTTAAGTCAGATGTCATAAATAATGTCGGAATCACAACAAACTATTGATAGCACAAAAAGTGATACAAAGGCGAAGCATGCGATACCTCTTCTTAGAATACAAGGAAAGAATTCAATTTGAAAAGTGACTTCGGGCCGCGAAAAATTCGACCAAATAAAATAGAACAAAGGACAAAGATGACCGACGACGAGGCGAATTCGACCAATGTGACTAAAGTGAATTTTTTAACGATCCATCTAAAACTGCAAGATATTTTTTGAACGAAATGCTGCAGGTAAAGTTTGCATATTAGACTGAGACAGAACGTTTATCGAATTAATCCAGTTTTGTCCGACAATAATATTCACAGAAAACGTCTGTTTACATAGAGAACAACAGAATAAATTATCCTATCAAAATCTAAAACGCCAATTAGAACGGTAATCGTTGAACAAGAAAACAAAACGAGAGAACATAAAGAAAGTCCGTCTTTGAACATGCAGATAAATTGGCAAATAAGATTTGATAGCCGGTAACTAGAGCGTGAAATTTAAATCAACGACAACAAACAATTCCGTGGTCATAATAGAAACGAATGGCGAACTTCAAAACTCCATTAAAGCGGCATCCAAACTTCTCATTCGAGCGCGAGCAGCCGCGCCGAACGCAGAAATGTATATTTTATTCATTTCTACTACACACCACGCCTCCACGATTGGTATCAGATAAAACTTTACTAAACAAAATAAGCAAAGCGAATAAGTGTACCTGTCACTCGGGACTTGTTCTTGTTTCTAAAATTTGTATAAAATATTCCGATGTCGCGTCGCGCCGACAACGGTTTTGTAGTGAATAATGCGACTAACACGAAAACATAACAAAAAGTAGTAAGGATTCATCTTCGTGTTTCAATCCGAGGTAGTTACAAATTAACATTTTATAAATTACAAGGGTCTATGTAGCTGGATAATAAATATTACTGGTTTCTCAAACAAAAATATGTCGCAGTGCACACATACACATAGAGTGTGTTCCCTTGTAACCACTGATTGTATTTTCACAGGATGCTCTACAAAGCCCGTGTACGTGAAGTCCCAGTAAATGAGGGCTTAAAGTCAAGAATCCCATTTACTTCCTGTTTGTTGTTCACTCTTCCTGTTTCTTAAGTTTTTCTTTACTCAAATAAATTGTTCTCGGAGGATCAACAGTTTTACACTGTGAGGGACTCTCATAATTAGGAACTTACTCTGAATCGGACTTAGCAGAGATTCTTTACATTTCGTTACCCGCCAGGATTCTCCGAATGATGTTCGACAATACGCGTCAGTCATTCCATTAATGTCTCGGTTTCCTAAAACACCTCGACTTTTATCCTTTGATGGAATATTTGACGCTTCAGCAGCGACTGAGATATTTCCTCACATGACTTTGATTATTTTATCTCTTTTTAAAGCCGTGGGAAACCAGGCTGTTGTATTTCATGTTTCGACTTTAAATTCGTTTCAATTGTCACTACTAAAATACATATTAGATACAAATGGATTTATATTTTGAATAAATACAAATAAATATTAATGTTACAGCTTTGCTAGAAAAAAACGCTAAGCCCTTTATATTTTAATAAGCAATTATTATTGTCAATACATATCTCTTTAAAACGAAGTTAAACGACCATTAATAAATTAGCGGGTGGAGTGTGAGATAAAAAGTGGTTTGTCTATGGTTGGTGTCGACGGCAGGAGACGGTGTCTGTCGTCACAATAGCACAATTAAAATGCCAACAAGTCCGGTTGCGAACCCAATCCAATTACAGTGGACAACGATTCCGAAGAGTAATTGGGAACCGGTGAGATACACGGACGAATTCGCAGCTAAAGGGAGGCTGATCAAATAGCTGGTGGAGTTATGTTACCTACTGGAAAGTGATACTCAAACACTTCTTCTGGTTTAATAAATTGTATACAAAATTTGCAACATTTCGTTATTTATTGACTAGGAATCACCATTGCGAAATATACGAGAATTAATAATGCCGCGTTTAATTAAACTTATCGAAATTAATTACTCCTTATCATTATTATTTTAATATAAACATTGTGTATCAGTGAAACTAATTGACTAAATGAATAAATTGTAGCAGTTACACAGTAAGCGAGATAGAATTTCCATAGATAAAATTAGAATTTCTAAAGCACTAAACTGATTACGACAACATCATGTAAGGCAATATTAAAACTTGTGGGTAACTTTGTAAGGCATATCGATTCCGTAGACTGAAGATTTACAAAGGTTGCAAGTCGTACGGCTTGCGAGATAACGCCTATAGCAGATGTTCACTTTACCGTGATCGAAAAGAAAACAATGTTAAACTGCGAAACAAACTGCCAAAGGCTTTTTGAACTACAGAATCTATCCAACCCTTTGACAATCTGGACGTCGTCCGAAACAATTCCAAGACGGACAAAAGCAGTTGTTTGAAATAAAACTAGAAAAGATCGAAAAAGTGTACCTGTATGAGTTACTCTTAACAAAAATTCAAGCAATGAAATGAAAATGTATCATTAAAACGTATGACAATAATAATACCCATTACGCAAAAACAATAAGTTAGTATAACAAAGAGAATTAAACAATAGTGAGTTCCGTCCTCTGTGAATGGAAGCAGAGGCTGTGCTGTGCAAGAAAATTCAATTATCGCAGAGAAAAAACTTCCTGCTCTACAACCCGACTACAAAGTGAACTAATCTCGGAATCTGAACACTCCTAAAGGCTGAAACTTTTCTCTGTGAAAACAAAGAGTGCATTTTCTCAGTGAAAAACTTAAAAACACAATTGACTTCTACAAGACCGCGACATGGCTTTTGAATTAACGTTACAAATGACTAAACATTCCAATAACGATTTATTGAACAGTATCGTTACGAGATACAGTTCTTATCTACTCAATTACCTTAAATAACTTAAGCATACAGTAATAACATGTCCAGAAAGAATACAGGAACCGGTCTGAAGGGAACATTAAGGCCGTCGAATGCGAACGTTATCGGGGTGAACATTTTCTTTTTCAATTAATTTAAATTATAACTGAAATCGTTTGACTTCTATTTATTAGTGGAACAGTTATCAGAGGTTTTATGGCCGGTCGGGAGGTGACAAGATGCGATAAAAAGCTAATGGTTACAGACGGACCGCGGCTCATACTGATATCATTCCTGCTACTGCAATAATCGACTCTGCGTTTATTTCTGCTCCCTTGATTATTTGATATATTACAACACTGCTTGCGAATAAATTGGACATGCATGTGATCAGAGCGGTTTATAAGGCAGTATAAAAATATGGGATATTCTTTGTGACATCAAAAGGCGTGTCTTTAAATATATTCGGTTATTGTTGGCAATTCGGCTGGACAGGCCGTGAGTAACATAAATATCGGACACAGTGGGCACGCTCCTGTATGCAATCGGTGGTAAATAAATCGGTGAGCATCTTTTCAGGCGGACGTTGTCGGTAGGCCCCCGGCGGCGGCGCGCAGTAAATTGCACCGAAAAACGAACGATCCAATATGGCAGCCGTATCGAACGGTGCTAAGTTACGATCGGACTGCGACACGGGACGCTAAGTGGCCTATCGTGTATTTGAAAATTCAAAAACGGGGATTGTCACTTAAAAAAACAGAGATTCGACAGACAAAGCCCGTGCCATTAATCAGGATTAAAGGGGTCACGAGCGCCGTACAGAGCATCGAGACGTGCAGTTGCCTTGGCTAGCTCTGATCCAGACAAGCTGTCCTGCTATGTACATAAATGAAACATAGAAACGTAATCTATTGGCCACAAGTTGCCAGAAATCGACTTATAACTTACATGGAACATTTTATAATTTTGGAACCCAATGGAAGCCACCTCATTTAAAATCTCTTCAAATACACTCGACCAAAAGCAGTTTAAAACAACAATGTGTCATGATTACGACCACAAGGTACACCAGCACCTCACCGCGTGGACTCAACTTAACGTTTAACTGAACCTGAAGTTCGTTAATCCACCGAGGTTACATACAAAGGAAACTGCGGTGAGCCTGAAAATTAAGTTGGTTCGCTCTATTGCCTTTGAATTAAACCACAGCTTCGTAGTTATTACTGTATTCACTTGCTATTTGAAAGTAAATGTTGAACATTTTAGTTTTACGTTAAATAATTCGCAATAGATTTCAAACGGAATTGTTGGTGGATGTGCTTGCGGTATCTAACCGACAAAGTTTCTAGCTTTCACCACCCTTAAACCTCCGGACTTAGTTTAACTGACATGTGGTGTCACAGTGCTTTCTAAAGCACAGGACGTGAGTGTGTATTATTCACGCACAATAAACCAATAACATGGTTTATTGATTTCTTATTAGATAATTAGTCGTGTTATATTTTTATGCCTCGTCGCAACCATCGTTATCTTTATCGTGTCATTCCTTGATGGCTTGTTATTTCGTCACTTAGATTTTCTCATTTTAAGTTTAACAAAGCTGAATCTTTTTCAATGGTCGTAAAACCTTTATTGCTAAATTTCCTTTTTTGTTGGAAGCTTTAAAAGTAAACAAGCAAATAAATTACGTAATTTATTTATTCACATAAAAGTCAAACCAATATTTTTATTATAAATTTATCATAAAGTCATAATTTGATTTTCATATTTAACTAATAGAAACACACATTTTTGCATTAATATTATTAAATGCACTTAATTACTAAATATTTTATAAAACTGTGGTACAAATGGACATGTAGGTATCTGTTTCAATTAATTAATCAGAAAAAGTTAAACGCCGAGGAAATTGTTCAGTAAATGCGAATTATTTCTCAACTGCGGCGCACGATGCGGTGTGTCGGACAGTCGCGCCTTTCGTGTCTCGTAACTGCAATTTAGAGGTGATTTTTTCCCGCCGCTTCCGTACCCATCACAGAGCCAATGAGCCTTCAGGGCGGTGATAATATACTGGACCTTCGCTCAAATTGCTCGGACGTGTGCTCTGAATCGAAGGAAATTGCTCACTTATAAAACCGGTGCTTTAATTGTTGACCTTCATTTGCGGCAACTAGCCTTCGTAAGTTACAAAGAAAAACCAAATACTCTAAAAAAATATAGTGTTAGAATTTGGATAAAAAATCACAGCTTCCAGTGCAGCTAGAGAATGGTCATATCCATACTTAGTCAACGCTTGATTTATTATTTGCAATCTGAATAAACAAGTTCGAGCTAATTTCGTTCAAATCAGCGTTGGCATGATACGTCGAGGGAGAAACTTGCGGCCCTCGTAAATTCACAAGTCGCGATGACGGCACGCGGCCTGGGGCACATCGTGACCCGACTCCGTCCGACTCACTTGGCATTATTTACGATTTTTATTATGCTGTAAAAATGCGCGAATTCTTACAGCGAGGGCACGCCTCAGTCGCGCGTGGATCCACGCGTCGATAGCCGCTTCGTGCCCCGCGATACTGCATATAAATCTGCCGGTTCGTGCCGGCAACTCTCAAACGATACGATTTTTAAATGCAAATAGGGAACTAAATTTGGTTACGTACGTTATAAGTGCGAGAAAGTACATGTTATATTTTTTGTAGTAAACGAATACCTTGTTGCATAATGCAATCATTATACAAAATATTATGTTCTGCAACAGATATTTTATCCTTTTCGCCGAGGTGTTTACTAAAGATCATGTCTGTAAATTGTAAGATTTCCTCCAATACATTTCCAACTAAAACTAAAAAGCTAGACGTACCGCATCGTCGCCTCGCGTCGCGTCGTGTGTCTCATTATTGTCACAGAAAGGGTTATCTCTTGTCAGACACAGCGACGTTCCTTTCATGATACTCCAAAATGAAAATGACTTTTAGAAACGTATCATAAATTTACAGATTTTTGTAACACATAGTTTTATTTCCAATTTGGAGTTTCCAGATAGTGACTCGGTTTATTAAATTTCCGCAATGAACAAAGCTTTTAGTCACAATTCATTGCGGCAAACGCTCTCGTTTACCCATGTTGCAGTTTCATTGTGTTTAATTTAAAACTCCCGCTTTCTATTCTATTGGAAACTTTACTGCAGTTTAACTTACTGTAAGGACAAATTACTCGTTTTCGAGCCACTATGTTTACTCTAACGAAACACAAACCTGTGTTATTGTTTACTAAATAGGACTAACACTCTTCATTAGATTTAAAGCAATTATGCATTGTCTGATAAGAAACATACAAGTATTCACTTATTACGAAGTTTATACTACAGCGGTGTAAACGACAGACCCGATATAGTCGTAACATCAAAACCACTCATGAAAATCTGTGTCTGTCGATAAAAGGTTTCTCACCGACCGGCCGGGCAAACGGTAAGACCTTTTTCCGGATCGTCAATACGGCACGAAACGGCGAATAGAGGGCGTAACGATAGTTTGAATAGAGAACGTTGCTTGTTTACAATAGCTGCGGGTAGTTCGTGAGCCGCTCTCCATTTAGATGGGAAGCGCGTCGATACCGCGTGCGGCTGCGGCGGTCATGTGAACCACCACTCTTACTCGACCTGTCGTTTATTCGCACGGTAGAAGGGTTGATAGAAAACTCAAAGTCCTAATTGTAGTGGTCGCGTTACCACTGACGCCTCTGTTATGCAACTTTATGGAATGAAGTGCGTTTATACGGCCTTTGATGTTCGGTTTCGCGCTCTTACCGTCGAGTGGCTCCCAAGGGGCGAGCAATAACAACATCGAGGGAAGTGCTCGCGGTCGTAACGCGCACTTAACGGGCCACACATGTAAATATAACTCTTTGTAATGAAATATTTATTTTGATCCTCCAACATTTGGTGACTGCCCCGAGAGTCAAGATTGGAACGAAATAAAAAATCTTCTAAATTTGCATATAAATGGTAAAAATTTAATAAAATTGCCAATTTTGTATCACAGGTTTTGTTAGTCGTAAAATACATTAGATTAAAAGGGTTTAATTCCCTGCTATCCCAAGTCGGCCGGACCCGACCACAAACGCGACGATATAAAACTGCATGCAATGGATTATAAACCGAGTTTGATTTTAATGGCCGAATTTCTTTTAATCTGAGCAGATGATACAAATCACTATAAAATAAATCTTTCGCGATGACCTATAAAATGTGTCGAGCTTAATCTCGGTAAAAATCATTTGCGGGTAGTTTTAACCAAACGAGTGGTAAGAAGCTCAAGTAGATGGGAAGGAAGAATGACCTCAACTGATGACATAGCGGTCGAATCTAATTAAATCAGACGGTCGCATTTCGTCCGACACAATTTTATGCGTCGATTTAAGTATTCGCGCAGTAAACCTTAAAAATTTACGATGGAGAGCACCCCCTGTGAAGGATAATTATCTCGAATATTATATCCTTTAGCGACAACATACCCTGTGCCTGTGAATAATATCGTTAGAAAACTATATTTTATCACTGTGTCACAAGCTATCACGAATTTTGCATAAATGCTTTTGCAATAAGTCGCGGTCCATTTTATATCCCGAACATTTCCCAATCGGAACTCGTGAGACGGCGCTGTTGCGAAATTAATTACTTGCTCGGAATGACTCTTAATAGCTTCTCACAGTCTATTTGAGATTTTATTGACATTTCGTTGGGTAGGGTCTTATTGAAATAATTGCAACATTTTATTACAGCTACAATGTGATGAATTGTGTTATTGCATTAAATATTATTTAAACAATAACATTTTAAGCTTCACTCTCTTTATTTACGCTTTTTAATTTTTATCACGTCTTTAGGATCAAGCTAACGATCATCTATAAAGGACGATGAGTCCTTTTAGGAATAAAGTAATATATCGTTATATAAAGTACATAAGTACATACCTAACATTTACTACTTAAAACCTTTCGTAAGACAAAGGCCTAATCTCTTTTGCTGGAAATTAAAGCGCGAGAAGACATACTAGATCAGGTGTGCGTGTCTCATCAAATAAGGTTTTCGTAACATATAAGTGATTATTCTAGTCGTCGTCGAAACCATCTTATCACCAATCACAACACAAGTGTCTGGTGCCTATAGGCAGTATGTCCATAAACTTTCCCTGTATTTGTTTATGCACCACTCGTAATCAAATAGGGCAGACAGAAAGCGATTATCCGCAATCGATGTTTCCTATCGCAGCGTATGCTATTACCCAATTAACAGTTGCGATATCGCCGCGATCTCGCTAAACCGCGTAAAATCCGCCACCGGCGATTTAGGGTGAATAAAAGACCAGTTTGTTTCAGAATCACTTAGAACTTTATAGATGTAGAAATATCCTGATACTCATCTCGGGCAAATGCCGATTTTATAGAAAGTAAATATAATAATGATACTGTAAGACTTATATGTTGAATTGTTAAAACATGTAGTAGGTAAGTAAGTACTTACTTAATAACATTAGAATTTTATAAAATAATGGAAGGCGACATCGAAATTTAAAAGTGCAATATACAGATTCCAAAATTTAGGTTTTATTGATTTATTAACTGTTAAAATTCCAAAAAGAAATGTATAGTTAAATAAATAATATAAACTAAAACGTAGCAACAGTGACCACCGAGAGCCAACCGCCGAAAGATCCCGACTCACCGAATTATATACCTATCTTCAAGCAGAGAGTGCTGAACAAATTTTGCAAGTTAAATAACTCCAATCTGTAGAATTACCGACTGTTTACCTTCGCGGTTTTGTCGACAACGTCACCTCTGGTAACAAGCCTGCCGTGTAATTTACCAACTGATTGACAGGCACAGGCAACTTGGCTGTCCGCCGCCGCCGCCATTTTTGACAGCCCAGCATTTTGGATTTGGAACCTCGCGTGGCCTGTGACGTCATGCCTGATGTTGACCGGTCTGGTTAGCAACGATCATTTCATTTTTAATGCGGCGTAAAATCGCTATTTGTGGTTGCTTCATTTTAATTTAATTAGTCACCGAAATCTGTTTAACTATTTACTCTATGTAGAAGAAAAAGCATTGAGTAGGTAAACATTTGTATTACTATTATTAATATTAAATATAAATATTCAAGATCTTCATTCCCTCAATAAAAGCGTCAGAAATTTTAAATTTATTTATTTATATATTTTATTTTAAATTTTATTTCCTATACTCATTGTTTGTTGTTTGTTTGTATACTCTTTATTGCTTTGGAATACAAAGAAAATTTACATATAATTTATCATTAGATAAAGCATAGGCGAGCTTATCCCTAATTGGGATTTCTTCCAGCTAACCTTGGACAGCCTGAAAGAAACTCAGTGGGCCGGTATTATCACGCAATAAATGAGCTAATAATCTCATCAAAACTCATCTTGTTACTTATCACACAAATAAGGAAGATGTTACATGTCGGTTGTGCACGTTCGGACTATTAACAGCGCTACAAATCTGTTTTCAAATAAGATTTCTGCTATTGAAACAGTATAGCTGGCACTTGCTCCTAGTTCATAACTAAGAGCCGTTACAATGAGTGACCGGGAGAGCCGCATTCTGTACAGGCGATAGAAGGGAGTGAGGGTAAGGGGGAGGGACGCAGCACGAGCGCACCACCTCGTAAATCTGACCAGCCCGAGGCTGGGCCAGCCTCAAAGTATACTCCATGGCGCGAAGCTACTTAACGACTAGGGACAGTGCCCAGTTTTCTTATGGTGAATGTTGGAGGAACAAGTGATTTCCTATGAATTAAGTTTAACGCTAATTGTAGCCATGGCACGACTGTTGACACTCTTAAGTACGTAATACATTTTTATCTTCCAGAGTAGACAATACTACTTAATCAAAGGTCGGTATACCTAGCAGGTAGTAAACCTAAGTAATTTCATTCAACAACTGCTTGCAATTATTAAAGCATATAATAAATTATTTAAGAATTTAATACTTAAGTACCTTCAATTTCTGTATTTAACGTTCAGAACAGAGCCCCCTTATTTGAAATATGCCAAGCTTAATAGGAATGATCAACGCCTAATTCTTTTGTAAACAATATACCTAAGCTCCACGGACACTCGTAATAAATACCTACCTAAGTTCTGCTATTTACTCCGTACTGATTGGTATTCGTTTCAGTCGAGAACTTGTGAACGTGATTTAAAGTCCAGCGCTTGAATTAAATATCAAATTAGAATAGGCATTCACATCTAAGCTAGCGTCCAACCGTTTACGACTGAACTCGTAAACAGATTTATAAATCCGTTTACGGCCTCCGTAGAGGCTCGACAACACTAGCTTAGCAAACTATTGAGAGGATCGCAACAGGATTTGAAACCTGTTTACCTGGGTCTAGGGTTAGAATTGGTCTGGAGTAAAGGGTGTGCCAAGTGGACAGGGAAACTGATACGGCCACCGTCACAGCAGTATTGTCTAGAGGTTTAGACGGTACAACGTCAGGACAAATTTATAACGACAATGTAGACTTGTTAGCAGCCTGAGTCAACTTGCGTTCTTTCCTAAGATATTATTTAATCACAAAGTACTTAAGGGAAGACTAATGTAAATAGGTAGCGACAATGTAACAATTGCTATGCTTCTACACGAATCCAAACATCTAGTTTAAAATTATAATTACATTTCCGGCGTCTTGTTGACACCACATTAAAAATCCGAACGGACTGTTGTTCAGATTTTCAAAAGTGGGAAAAAAGTGACGTGTAAATTGAAGTTATCACACGACTCAGAAATCAAATTTCTTTTGCACGAAAACATGTCTTGTATGTTACGAGTTTTATTAGTGCACGCCCGTGCACGACATCAAAAGGGCCTGTCGTCTCACATTCTTTACGTGTGGTGAATACTGTGGTGTTTCGGCAGGATTTGTGTAAACAAATTTGCCAACTTTTGATTAGATCAAGGCTCGAAAACGCGACTAAAATAGAGGGAACTTTGGCTTGCACTGTTATTCACTGACAGTTAACTTAGTTTTAGTGATTATATTTTGTTACATTCCCAGGCGACTAAAATTCTTGAACCAAAATGTATTCCTAACAAAATGAAAAGTAATAATTGCAAATGGAAGTTCGGGAAACTGGATTTCAACATTAATTAGGTTCAGCTACAATCTAACTGGAACAAAAATAGTTGGCACAGAAACGTCAGCGGGATGCTATTCGGATGCATGCGATGTTTCCGGAGCGGTCACCGTGCGACAACTGACAAACACTGTGGACGCCGCTCAAAGGAGCAAGTTTGTGCTAATTCCGAATTTGCCAGCGCGAAGCTTCACCCGAACGGATTCCATCTATCAATATTTATTAGAGAACTCGCACCGGGGACGAGCCGTCTCTATCACACGGCTGAATAATGAAATAGGTCAAACTCCACTGTTATCTGTGTTTAGCTGGTTTGGATTTAGGGAACAAAAGTTTTATAAATAGCGTTAAAATAAAAATTGATTTCTAAAAAAGTTACCACTTACAGCAGTTTTTTTTTAGTATCCATGCCTAGTTGAAACGTTTTATACGAATGAAGCTATTTTGCACTGTTTAGTTTATTATTTTTCAAGTTTTTGTCTGTTCAGTAAAGGGCTCAGGGAAATAGCTGGAATATATAAGCAATTTTGTTAAAACTTTCATCAGAAGTGTGAATTTTCTGCGGAAATGCCGCAAACGTACCTACAAGTTTAATTTGTTTCGAAATTTTTAACTGAAAGCAACGGAGAATAACACAAAAATGAAAAGTTTCAGCCATCTATGTTGAACTTGCTGCGAAACTCTATCACTGTCAAAAAGGAAAGCAAAACTATTATCATTAGCTTGGCTAAGGCCCTTGGTAAGTATTCGTATCAGGTTTCATCGAGTTTTAATTCTCAATTAAAAATGTAATACATAATTCATTGTTCACGAAGTTACATTATTTTTATTTCAATAAGAAGAGGACGAGAAGGCTATGTCTGCATACCAATATGTTTGTCACACGTGCCTGTTCGAACACGCTGTGGGACGGCGTGGCGCCAACCTCCTCATACGCCACAATAAACTACATGTAAGCGTAATAAAAATGCTGTATGATTTTGCAAAGTGGGTACGTGATCTCACATTTATTACAGTCTCGTAGTGGTAGCACTTAAAATAGACCGAGGTTTTTAAATATTCGGCTGTAGGCTATTAATAACACGCATAAATTACTCGTCATTTCAACATGCTGTGTCAATAAGAGAAATGTACGAGTGAATAAAATACTGACGAAGACAAAGGATGGGAATGTTTAAAAATGTTCTAACTAATAATAATCACATATGAATTATGGATGAAGCGTTGAAAGTGGTGGTTCATTACAACGCATTACCAAAACGAGCTGCCAACATCGATTATCACCGAATGCTTAAGATGCGCTCAAATAATGTGCAACTAATTATGGACACGATCTTGTTTGCAGAGCTGGTTTCAGGGCGGAAGATTGACGGAACGCGATATCCTTAAATTAAATTGAAAAATGATTCGCTGTTTAATACGTGTGCGCATATTGTATTTTAGTATTAGTAACTTATTCAAAGAAATATTTTCTAAACTAGCAAAGTTTATAATAAATCGCTGGTAAAGCACCTTATTTGTAGCAATAAAAATAGACGATAACTTAATGTTGACGCGAACTCTACAATTTGCATCTCAAGTCCCTACTGCCTAGAAACAGCTCTGGCTTTTTAAAGGCGCGATGTGACAACATTGAAAATCATTATAAGAATATGGAAGCTTGAAGAAGCCGGCGGCGAAATAACAAACCCTGATCGGATGCTACCGTAGTTACATGCTCGCTCGTGACACCGCCGGCGCACCAAACGGAAGTTGTTATTACGAAAATATATGCAAATTACCAGCTCAATGGAATATCCCTTTTGAGTGCAGCAAGGTTTTTGTTCTTCGTGCCGCTGGACTCGTCATTTGCATGTTATTATTGGAACGTTTTAGGGGATAACATGTCGAATTTGAATCGCCTTTCCCGCCGCCCGGAGCTTTGTGGGCTGAATAAAAAGTGTTTTCACACGACCACAGAGGTGGTATTCTAAAGTTTTCGATTATTATTCGAGACGTAAGCTGTTAAAACAAAATATGTACCTTTTTTGTGAATTAATGAACTAGCTCGTTTCTTAGTAAAACGACAAGAAAAGTAGTCGTAAGAAGGATTGGATAGTTGCACCTTTATAACCATTTAATCGAAGTTAAGCAATCGCCGTATTAACTTTCCGCTTTTGGTGAAGCGGCAACAATCGTTAAGACGACTAAAATAAATTTCGTGGGAAGCTTCCTAACTCGACAGAGGACGTTTTCGAAAGTGTAAATAGTCTCTGGGTGGTGCGTTGAAGGTTTATATTGGTGTGTGTAATACTTGTAGCGAGTCCGATAATAAAGTTATTGAAAGTGGTAATAAGATTAACGGCTTGTTCGGCGCGCGTAAATCACGATGCATTACGTCGCCGACGACAGGAGGCTCGTATCGAATTACAGTGGATTAATTGCAGCTGAGCCGCTATGGCGACAACTGGGGCGGAGCTTGCGCGCGCGCATACCGACCTAGCGCGTACAAAATTAAACAGAAAAAATCCAAATAACTCCCTCGAACTCACTGGCCAGATTTAATTTTTGTTGCATGTTTCGAGGTCGATGGTTACGGCGAAACATCGATAAAGCGGTTTGAATTACAGTTTCGACTTCGCCTTTGAATAAATGGTATGCGTCATTATCGGAAAGTGTAACGAGCGAGGCTGGATCGCAACAAATCATCGCGCGGCCGCCGCGCCCTGTCGCTCACTGCCAAAATTAATTTTCCGTAAAATCGCTTAAGCGATCTATCTTTTTCCGAGAAAAATAATATTCGTGCACACTCAATAATAATTCCTTTTGTAAGCAAGAACAAAACGTTTAATCTGCGGTGAACGGGAACCTGCTTATCTCGCAGCGAATTGAGTTGGCTGCTTGGAGGAAACGGGCGATGTGCAAACAAATTATCAAAGTTACCTTACAAGGAGTAAAGCAAGTAACTAGAATCCGATGGTTTGCCCTTAAGAGACAATGGTTGTTTTTATGCCACAGCTTGTGCCATTAATAATAGAGGCGATGTATTCCTCTACGACATACACCGACTAAGTTTTTGCTGGTAACACACAATGTACCTACACGCATTCGTTATTGTTGGTTGTTTGATTGATTTTTGATTCGCAGCTTGTTCGGACAATTAAGCCTCTATGATATCAGTACCATAATACCTATTTACCGCTTAGCTATATTTAAAAACAAAAACAGTGTTTCTTTACAGCATACAATTTTCAAACGAATTCCAAAAATGTCATTTCAATAGTATTTGCATGCTAAAACCTTTATAGGAAGCATGGCTTCGAAGAACTCACATCGCGAGTAACTCTCGTTAATTAAAGACAATCGCATTATCGCTAATTTCCCTAGGATAATAGTTTGCGTTAAAGTTCCAGGGTCCCGCAAATATGGGAAACATTCCGCGTCAAGTTTACGGGGCGGTTTCGTCCGCTAACGAACGATCCGGGTGGAATGACGACAAAAAGTATCGGATCGGCTATTCTTAGCGCGACACGCCAACCGCTCGCCCGATTAGTCGCCTACCGTAGCTATTTCCTCTCAAACGATGCGATATAGGCGCCTGGGAACAGTAAGTCAAGTCCAATAAAAAGTTTTACAAAAACTTGTAAAGGACAACTATATCAGATCGGACATTTTTCTGTTTTTGTACAATAGTATAGGTATGTTTCATTCGTTATTAGATGTGTAATGTACAGTTCTCCTTCCGCAGCCGGACAACATGGATATTACTTATCTATTCATAATTTAATAAACCAAACAATCTTGAAAATTGGAATATTTATCGTCATGTGCTAAAGGATAAGGATAAGGATAGCATCACCTAGTGACTAGGCAGCTACTGTACTTGAGTATACTGCGGTTATGTTCCACTCAACCAAGCTAGGACCTGAATGCGCCCGACCGCTGTACTTGGGAAAATAATTGCGCAAGTCCTTGCCGTTAAGTAAATGGTATTCTTACTTACCTATTCAATAAATTCTTTTGAATAAAAAGTGGATGAGGCTTCTGTGAATTTTAATCACGTGTATCTTCGTTTATAATGAGACATTCAAATTGTAAGGAAACATAATTATACTTCTATTTTATTTACGTAAAACCGAGTGACATACTTACCAGTTTAAAACGTGTTGTACACCGGTATAAAATATTCAGTGTTAATTAACTTTTTCTACCAAAACACGTAACAAAAGACTTGTTAAGAGGATCCTCTTTCGGAACTCGCTTGAACAACTATCCATCACGACGCGGCGTTAAGATAATGGTTGTAATACTTTGTATCCGGGAATTAGGCTAATTAAAAGCTACGGCAAACGGTCCGTTCGATAACGTCCAGTCAACATTATCGGGTTTACAAGTCCGTAGATATCAGTCTGAGCGGTAGATGAGCTTGATTTATGTGCGCCAACAACATTAACATTAAATTACATCTAGATCGAACATCGCCATAAATTACTGGTCGCATTGTAAATCTGCCGCGTGTATCGGCGGTCAAATCATGTAGCCAAACTATATCATGCGTTGACATCGCGAGCATGCGAACGCGAGCGCTCGACCGCTCTACGAACAGCGCTCACGTAGAGCTTTCAAATAGACCTTAGATTGTTAGGGTTGTTAACATCTCCGCTGTAGGCTGTAACGGATCTTTGAATACTAAGCGCGAATAATACGCATGTGTTGTACTTGTAGCTGTACGAAGCAACAACAAAACAGTTCGAGATAGAACTCTAATTGCATTGTTTAAAAGTAGATCCTGATGCTTAAATGAATAACAGAACCGATAATTGGTGAAATGTTCCAGTTCGGGCGCGACCTTTTGGCACCGAGCTATGTATACATATGTACGTGACTATAGGTACAAATCGGTGACCGTTAAAAATAAATTATAAATAACAAGCGGGCAATAAACGAGCTGTTCGCAGGTCGGAGATGCAGGCAGATAAATCACGGGCGGAGCGCGCAGGCGCGGCGGTCGGACGGTGTAATAGTGTAAGTGTTACGGATGAGGAATGTGATCGTGTATCTATCCCCAGGTTGGTGCACAAATGAATATTGATTTTTAAAAACTCCACAAAAAACTAAACGAAACAATAAGGATCTGATAAAAAACGTATTAAACTATTACATACTTAGTTGAATCACGCGCATACTATACGGGCGTTTATTTAGGTATGTATTAGAATCTTTTACATGCCAGGTTTAGAAACGGAGACTAGATTTAAGGCAGATAATTAACCCATACACAGCACAGAAGAAAAAGCAGTGCGTTATAAAACCATTAATAATACATCAACAATTGTTGAACGACTAGAATTTTAAATAAAGCAACATGAAAAGATATGAGAACCATAACAAAGAATTGTAATCAGTTAATCATGAACAACAAACAAACAAAAAACCATTAAAGCACCTGTCTTAACTAAAACAAACGTTAAATATTTGCATGCGAACACTACGGCGTGATTGCAAACAAGAAAGGCAAATGTGCAGGCAAACAGACACAAGGTGTTAACTTAAAACGTCGAGCGGTTTTCGACACCTACCAATTATCACTTGATATCTTGCAACCCTGACGGATAAACTGTTACTTCCGAACTGTGTATAATTAAAAAAGATCCCCAACGCTCTGTGGGTGAATTATCGCATACGATCTTTAGATACGGTGCCACTATGGATTTATCTCTTAATACTTGGGCAACGAACAACACGATAAGGGATAAAATAGTGGTTTCAATTGTCAGAATGGTATATGGTCGATGAAATTTGTGATACACAAATGATCCAGTGGGGAACATTTTTATCCAGGCTGCAGCTGGTGCATATCGATAAGTAACTTTTGTATGAAAATGTGATCCTATATTTATGCGTGATAATTATTTTAAACAAAACAATATTTGTGATGTCGAGTCAACAATACAACATACTATTACTGTCGAATAGCATGACTGCGACACAGTTGTCGTTACAAAGCCACTTAAGAAAGCATTTCAAGTAGTCTTTTATTAAAACTTAATTTGTATCTTTTAAAATGCCTTGAAAATAATTATTGTAGGCAATTTCTTTGCTGCATAAAAACGGCTTTGGAATACAGGATTTTCAATACCGCCCGCCGGCAGGTGGCAAGTCTGCAACACTTTTCAAAGGACTACGACAGACCCAATTATCAAATTATCGTCACTGGCAACTTGATACTTACAGTAATGGTAGGTTCCGAGCTTTACGCCGCCTTAAAAAGTATCGACGCTATTTATTTAAAAGTAGTGTAAATATAACGTGGCAGAACCGGTATTAGTCATCTAGACTTGGGCACTTGGTGATAATTTATTGCCAGCCGCGAGAATAATGGTATGGAGTGCTTTTTATTATAATGTGTTAAGTATAATTTAAATTCCTTTCGCCAAGTATCTGCAACGGCCAAATTAATAATTACTTTTTTACGTCAATCAATTTCGTCTTATTCAAAATTTACACCAGCATTTATATCTGTATATTTATATGACGGAAATACTAAATTGAAAAACATTTATTTATACTGCTCTGACTTTTTAGTCAATATTTTTTGACGCGGGCTAATATACCTAGTTCCATTTATTTTCTCCATCGCCATAAAGGAAGGTAAGTGTTTACAAAAAAAAAAACAATATAAGCATTGAAATATATTATCAACCACTTCGAGATAGTTTCCATTGTGACCACAGACAATGAAGTCCTCAGCAATGTTCATTCTACTTAACTTCGGCAATCAAAATAATGATAGCTCAACTACGACTAGCTCGTGTTAAACGGCTATTTCTCTAAGCATCATCGAGGCAACAATCCTCATTAATGAAGCGATCCGAGTGGGAGAGGAATGACTTCCGAATGTAAATAATTGGCGCAACAGGTGAGGTATAAATCTCGGACAAACGAGCTTGTGATTAAGAAGACCGTATATCAAGAGTTACTCGCCCGCCGCACGCGATCGTAGACGACGACGTATCGAATAATATCGATATGGATACAACAACAATTTACGATTAAAGTGTTAAAATATATACTGTCTTACAAGACGATAAAATCAGTCCTAGATTGGAGCGACAAAATCTATATATCTACTAGGGCGTGCATCTCTTCTTCGTCGTTCCCTCACTGCTGAGGATCACGACCACAGGTTATAGTTTTCCACTCGGCGTGCATAAATTAATAAAAAATAAATACTTACTACTTAAAATAACATAACCAATACCATCGGTTTGCAAAATGAAATAATGTACAAACCATATATCATAAAATGACATGTAATAATAATAAAAACAATTACAATAAAATACAAAACTCAACAAGTTCTAATCATAATCATAGCGGAAACTAATACCATAAACTATGAAAATATGTCCAGTAAAGTCGTTAGCCGGATTCCTTGCTCTATTACTACCAATCACAGGGCAATATATTTTTATTAGCATTTTATATTAGAAACTTAATCTAGAAACATGTTGCACTGGTACCAGCGACAGATGCGTAGCTCTATAAATAGTAAACGCAAGTAATTTGCAATACATTCATATTTCTTAGTATCGGTTTTCAAACCATAAAATAAACAGTCTATTATGCAAACATTTCTCAGTAGTTTACGAGTGTTGGTAACATTGGATGCAGACTAAATTGAACTTGCAGACTTTATTAACGGTGTCTTATATCTTTTAGGAATTGTTCGTGAATAATACGATAGGTAGAATACAATAACTCTGCTTTTGATACGACTCTACGTATAAAGTTGCTTGTTTAGTAAGTGCACCACCGTAATCTTCTTTCCTTTATTTGCTTATTTCTAATTTCTTAAATTAAATTCATGTGTTATTTTACTGTAACCTTACAATTAGACCTTAAAATTTTTATTTCACAATTATTTTTTTTCTTATATTCTAGTAAGTGGTTAACGGCCTCTGTGGTCCAGTGGTTGAGCGTTGGACTCACGATACGGAGGCCTCGGGTTCGAATCCCGGTGAGGACATATCACAAAAATCACTTTGTGATCCCTAGTTTGGTTAGGACATTACAGTCTGATCACCTGATTGTCCGAAAGAAAGAAGATCCGTGCTTCGGAGGGCACGTGAGTCATCGTTACATGAGCCATGTCAGGGACCTTTGGCGGCTCAATAATAAACCCGACACCAGGGTTGATGAGGCTGGTATTCCACCTCACAACCCACACGATAAGAAGCAAAAGTAGGCGGTTTTAAACATAGTACGAGTATTTCATGGACTTTTCTTCCTATTTGAAAATATCATTCGCCCGAGATTGGAATCATTCACCTTGTCATGCCGATCCACTGCGTATTTCACTATTTCTGATACTTAATATCCTGTTGATTGAGGGACAAATCAACATTAAAGAAGTCGCGCAAACATAACATAGCGTTGACTGTCGTGTGAGTCTATTTGTTAATCGAGTTGCATGTTCTGTTTGACTTTTTGGCTAAGAGAGCGATTTATTGCTTCAGACCCGAGTTTTCTCGAGCCTCCGATAGGCACCATAAATCGCGCGACGCAATTTTGGCGCTATGCGAATTTCCGAAAAGCTTGTGATGGAAACCTTTAGGCTGGAACAACGCAAACGATAAAGAAGCGAAATGGAAAATATACAGCTAATACTAAACATAAAGCATCGAGTTAGTTTACGTGTTTAATAAACATTATTTTGTTACTTATAGTAGGTAAAATAAAAACTTATTTCAATTCCAGAGACCACGGTGGTCTTCGCACAATTTCGACTGGCTCCGCAATTAAATACCACTTGTTTGTAAGCTATAAATAAATTTACTTCACGCCTTCGGTTTTATCTTGTATCGGCGGGATTGTTCTCCCGTAACAATTGCGACATTCGCGACTCATCGTGTTCGCACTCACACCGCGAGTGAATTATGTGCGAGAACTTTTAGTAAGGGATATTTATTTAACATAATAACATTTCAGATTACCAAAATACGGCGACGTCAAATAATTTATTCATTCCATCACAACTTATCTGTACCTTTCTATAAAAATGCGTTGAAACAAACAATGGAAAATAATGTGAAACAAACTTTTAAAATTAACTTTAATGACAGCTTCTCGTTAGCGAGAACACTCTCGTTTTCGCCCAACAAGCGACGAGGTAATTTCGAGCTCATTTTAAAAGAAGACACCGATGTATGCACAGCTTTAAATTTATTGGTACTCGAGTTGGAAATTGTATTTTCTGAAGAGGATACAATAAATATCCGAAAGGTCGCGTTAACGAGCGGCCCGAGACGCGAGACGTAAAGAACAATAAAGTACTACAGCTTTAACTGGAGACGAAAGAATGTATAAAACACATAATACGCAACGACGATACGTGGTACCGTACGAAAAAAATTGAGAAAATTGTAACTTTCAGAAAAGATATACTTAACGTCCCTTTTAATATAAAATACCTTTGTGTTGTTATAAAGAAACCTGTAAATTAAAATAAATCAGAGGGTACAGTATTTCGAAATACCTGCGCGCACTGATCCGATTACAGAACTACCCGCATATTTAAACCCGCGGATATCTTCGTAGATCTCGCAAAAACGATGCAGCGAGAGCGAGCCGGGGTAATGATTGGGCCCCATATCGAACCAAGGAATCCCTTATGAAATTACCGCCCGCCTCATAATAGGTAGGTACGTATTTTCGGCAAGATTTCTGATTCGCCCCTTATCATCTCATTTCAATCTTTCGCTTGTTATGAGTCGCTTACTTCAGGTACTCTGTAGAGTGATTGAGTCGATGTTTTTACGCTGCCTGGCTGAGATTCCGCTCTTCCTCCTTTTTTGTTCATTTATTTATATTTAAATTAGCCTCGGTTCGTTTTTAGGACAGCAATTCTCGTGTTTTATATCCAGTTTAAAAAGGAAAATTATGATGCTATACGTTTCAGTGACGAAGATTTACAACAACATAGTGTCCAGAATATCATTCGCTAGTTGGGATGAAAGAAAAAGAAAAGTTTAAGCAGAAGTCAACGTCGCGTCGTGCTACAAATTGTGTTAACCTGCGAATTTCAGAGTAATGTGGCGTTAAAATAGCTAAGAGAAGGGCTAATCGGATAGATCAATGACTTGTAACTAAATTACATTTCAATTAAGAGAAAGTACCGTCCGCATTTCAGAAGGCAACTGCTCTTCAGTTATAATCAACCGCTAACAAGTTCTGTTGCGATGAGAACCCGATATAAGTGTGCCACCTGTAATTGAAATCCACTTGTTTATTTGATTCCTAGCGTTTATAATCGCTGCATAAGTACACACAGTATACAAACTGACTAAGGAGATTATAGTTTTGAATTTAATCAAGTAATATGTGCATTACTACCTTAATTTAAAGATTAAACTTGAACGAAGAGAAGACAGCCACTGCAGCAACTTGCGTTGGCGTACGACGACCTACACAATAATAAGCACAAGATGCGGAAAGAGTTAAACCAGTCATAATAACAGTATTCAGTATCTCACAGCGAGAATAGTGGGAATCGTTTTAATATAATCAGGCTAAATTCGAACGATATTCGACTAAGTTGTGAGGAGTAATGCTGTCGGTTCTGCGAACTACCATCTTAACTTAACGGTTAACCTAGCAATCATCGTGGCCGCAGAGTTACAGGGAGATTGAAATGTAATTTTATGTGCAAACTTGCGAGGCCGTTGGTGTTCCCTTTAATACTCGTCTCATTCCGAGATATTTTAATGATAATACTCTGGCTGCGAGCAACCGGAACCTTTGAAACTATTGCTCTAAGCGCAGTTCTAACAACAATCTTAAAATATGTGTTGTGCTCTTTAAACGCGCATCTAAGTACTAATATTAATGTTATCAGGGAAGTCTAACAACTGAATGTAAACTGACATATTTTTTTTCGATCGTAGGTAAGTATATGTATTTTCAATAGCACATATTTTTATTTATACTTGTGGTAGAGATATCATTATCATACCTAAAATAAATACTTACACTAGGTAAATGAAAGGATTTCCATGGAATGCTAAAATTTAATATTTACGAAATACGACTAGTTCAACATAATTTATTTGACACGCATAAATATCACTATTCCTGGTTTGCATTAGTAGCTGCAGTAGCAACAAAATAAACAGTGTCAAATCGTTAGTTGTCACTATTGGTTTATTGAATGTATTTCAGTACAATTCTGATTGGTTGGTTTCAATAAATAACACAGTTTAAGACAATAAGTTGACACAAATAGGCTACATATTGATAATAGAATGCGTGGGTGCCTTGTTAAATTCTAGGCCCGTTGAAAGCGACACTCTGGTAAGCAATACGAATTGAATGGGAAATGTATAAAATAAATAAAATAGACAATATCAGAATCTGTGAAATAAATAAACTCGCCTATTTATTGTACGTGTTGGTAAGTCATGAATAATAGTATTAATAAGTATTAAGAAAACCAGATGTCTACAGACTGACCTATTGGTGGGCTAACACATCCAATGGCCTACCTAATGTACGTTTATGAAGACAGGATAGACCTTGCTTCTGGAGATAGGTATGAAGGCTATTGGTCCGCAGCCGTTAAGCCATGGCCTAGGGATGGTCTTTCGAAAAATTGGAGTAGGTAGAGTCTTCCCTACCCAACTTTAATTACACGACTGAATCGCATTAAATTGATGTTGCTCTAAATTACCTCCGATGGTCAGTCAAAGTCACTTAATGCTTTAAAGCTGGTGTGACTCATTTTTAGTTTAGGTTTTTGTAAAAAAAAAAGAAAAGTTTAGGTCACATAACTCCGTAAACGCATTTCTCGGGTATGTTTCCTCTCGATGTTTTCCTTCATCGCTGAGCACGTGAAAATCATTTAAATCTAAACTTGAATTCGAAAACAAATTCGACAATCATTGGTTTAGACCTGTGCTGGATTCGAACTTGCGACCACAAAGTGAGAGGTAAGGATTCTATCAACTGGGCTACCACGGCTCTTAAACTAAAAGGAGTGAATATAAACAAAATATCACTTTTAATGCTTTATCCCACATGTATATTGGTGATGGGCTGATGACCTGTCACCATGCGGACACATACCAGGAGTGGTGGCAAGTCTCATTGATGGCTTAAGGTCCCAGTGGAGAGTCCCGAGAGATGTAGTAATTAAGCTATGCTCAAAAGTCTAGTCTAAACCAGCAAGTCCTTTACACAATTTAAAATCCTTTAAATGTTTATATAATACCATTTAAAAAGCAACGAAGCTAATTGTTTACCGACTCCAAACTCTTTCAAGTAGTTAAAAAGAAACAAAGATAGTTAAACTTTAAACTAGAATTAAACGAAGTGCAGTCGTTTAGCAAGTAAATAAAACAAATACTTACTTGATAAGTAGTTAAACAAATCTAAATTGAAATACTGTTTATCTTAGTACACAACACGAAGATTACTTCGTAGTATATTATATAGCAAACTCGAAGAGAAAACAGTTACTAGTGAAATCTTGAGATCTTCTGTTACAAACGTTTACATACGTTCATACGTATATGTATGTTTACAAGTCGTGGGAAACATAAAGCTTGTGTCCATCCGATGACCCTTCAACGCTACACGACCGATTGCGTAAACCGTTTGATCGCAAATAAACTTTGAAGTAATGTAACGGCAGAATAAAATCAAATGTTTAAACTACCAAGAAAAAAGTAAATTGAGAAAAGAATTAAAAATAACAGTCAAAAAGATACCGCCCAACGTGGGGCTCGAACCCACGACCCTGAGATTAAGAGTCTCATGCTCTACCGACTGAGCTAGCCGGGCTTGCTTCTCTACATCGAAAATACCGTTTAGCATCTGCGGCGTAACACGTGCCAAGTGACGTAAAAAGTTAACCCATCGGTTTTTATATTCTTATCTATTTTTAGATTGTGACGTTATTTGACCAAATCGTTTTATTATCAAGCTGGGCAAAGGTGTTTACAATAATTTTATCTGCATAGTTAGTATACCTACTTACTACTACATTTGGCCACTAAATAAGTAACCCAATGTAAATAGACAATATTTTGTTGGAAGATCTTTCAAAACAGGCTAGTGAGCGATCGGCGGTGCACGAACACTTGTGAGCTATGTAATTTACTCGTTAGGTCGTATCGGAGTCCCGTAGCGGTTATTATTTTATGTAAGAACTTGCGACGGCCCGCGGCCCCTGAGATATCTGACTATCCCAATTTCGTAAACTTTCCACTTCCATTTTTCGCGCCTGGGGGTTTAAACTTTGATAAAGGAAGAATTTAAAGCGACTCTTTATTATGATGCATGCACTTTAGAGTTTAAGGAAGCACGAAATAAACAATGTTGACCTACTTACTGCTTTCACAAGAGAGTCTTAATGGAGCAAAGTATCGCTATCTTAAGAACTTACTAGGAAAATAAATAATTGTTACCAAAATTTTGTACCGTCGATAATTTATTATGAATAAAGTGTCTTCATAGAAAAAAAAAACTCAAGGACAGTCTAAGAATGTCACAAGATTTCTAGTTAATAAATTCATAGAAAGGCTCTTATTTGAATACGGCCGTTGTATTAGCCTATTCCTATCAGAAAAGACTTCAAGTAGAGAATCCAATAAGTAGAAATATTTTCCTTAGTGTCCGTTCCTACCATTACCAAGAGTAAGATAAGCCTTACACCAGTTTGCCTAATGATACGAATAACTCTATACGCACATAATACATTAAATTTGTACAATGGTTCGAATGCAGCACAGACCTACACCAATGATTGTTAAATTTGTTTTCGAAATCATGTTTGGTTCATAAATGATTATCACGTGCACAGCGGTGAAAAAAAACATTGTGGGGAAACCCACATTCCCGAGAAATGCATTTTCGGAGGTATGTGACCTAACCTGTATTTTTCCCTTCGCGGGTTGGAAGGTCAGACAGGCAGTCGTTACTGTAAAAACCGGGTTAGGTAACTGTGAAAAACGGGATAATGCTGGGTAGGTGATAATTAAAGTACATTTACCGTCGTCCTAACTTCAGACAACAAGAATGTAAATATGATTATTATTGATGTGAATATACACATATTCACACACAATACACATTTATGATTGTACTACAGAGAGTAACGACATTTTCTAGAAACCATTATCGTCAAATCGTAGGTTATAAAACTATATTTACCTCAAGAATATGTTGGTAAACGCGAAGAAAAATATATGTATATACTTACCTTTATATAGTATGGGCCAGTTCAATAAACCTCATAATTTACTTAATATACACCGTATTATATCTACTGTACCTGAAACAAAAAAAAAATATAGATCAATATTATATATATTCAGATGTGTCTCGTAAAATCATAATAAGTGTTAACAATATTTTGGATAAATTATAGAATATTAACAGCACATTGATAAAAAAATAATAAGCTTTAGTGGACATCTGTTATTCAAGCCCTACATCCCAACGGGGATTAAATAATTAGAAGAAGATTAATAAGCTTTACGAGTACTTAACATATTTAAAATATATATATATATATATATATCAAATAATAAAGTATTTGTACACGACGGACGACGCTCAGTGGGTAGGCCCGCTACAAGGTGGACCGACGATCTGGTGAAGGTCGCGGGAAGCCGCTGGATGCGGGCAGCGCAGGACCGATCGTCGTGGAGATCCTTGGGGGAGGCCTATGCCCAGCAGTGGGCGTCGTCCGGCTGATGATGCCACACACAGAAAGCACAGGATACAAAAATAAAAGAGAAATAAAGATCACAATAGGCAATCTTTTTGCTAAATAATGCTTGGTTAGTATATAAGTCAAACATAGCTACACAATTTTACAAGCAAGATTTAATAACAGACAGACAAGTCTCATCATTTGTCCCTTTCCTTATCTAGAGCCACCGTTGGTGCCGCCTGCGCAGCGTTTCACAGTAGTAATACTTATATAGGAACGCGAGACAACATAGCAACAGATCCTCGATCGACAATGACAGTGGACAGCTGTTATCAGTTGATAAGATCGCTGATAACGGATGACTTGGGACGGCATCCGTGGAGTACTGTGTTACTAGGGATATAAAGTTGCTGGATGAGTTATGTTATTAGATTTATTGGAACCATTTTGGTTCTAAAGACACAAAGATCTTATTGGAATTGAAGAAGGAATGAAATTTTAATGATTGTGTTAATCTTTGTAAATATTTTCCTTCCTTTATTTTCTACATTTCAATTATATTTTTTTTTATTTTGGAGCTATGTTTATGTTTTAATTGGAAATCTTTGTGTAAGGTATTTTTTTTGTTTTTTTAACAATAAATCTATGTATGTTTAAGTTAATCTTGAGTACACGAATACGAAATTAATGGTAAGTTACTTGAACTTGACCATTAATTTCGTGTTCAGTGTTCTACTACACAAAACCTGCTGTGAAAAAGAGAATGTATTGCCAGGCATTACAATTGTCCCTTCAAAATATTTTACATCAATGTAAATAAGAACCAATGCACATCGCAACTCATACAGGAATGCCGTTGGCGGTATGAAAACATGGCATCTTATAAAAAACATGTGATTCTACAAGAACACGGTTGCAGCTAAAAACACAACATATTTAATTGAAAATATGTACAGTATCCGATGCAGTTTCGAAGCTGTCTCAGCTCCGAAGCAATTGGTATGGTTCGGTAAAATATAGGTAGGTATGAATGTTTTTCTCCGATTGTGCAAATATCTCCGAGTATCGAGTTCTTGATCGGTGAAACAAGAGAATAATACTCGTAAATAGACAGGTTTATGACGTTCAAATGTATTTAGTCTGTTTTTATGTACAATAATTTTCCCTTTCGAATCTTGTTGGATTGAAATAAGAAATATACGGTCGATGAAGTCTTACTACTGCTTATGGCATTATAAAAATTAAATTCTACAAAAAGTATATCTTTTGATTTTTACCATTAGCAGGGTCAGAAAACAAAAACTGCTTTTCTCTGGTGGTACGACGAACGTCCTGTCTAACGTGATTGACTGTAGTCAATGAATTAATTAGATATTATAAAAATAGTATAAGGGTGTAGTGAAAGGTGAGACTTCAAGTATGAAACAATGATCAGTTCATCCTATCTAGGTATAATATAAAGCCAATCCAGTACCTGAACCTGAGGGTTGCCTCCTTACAACTTGCGGCCCCGTCAACCGCAAAAGATGTTACTTATACGTAGGTATGTATGTAAAACTTTATAATACAACAATAAAGTGAATTATCAACACGGGCAGCCACTCGGCGAGCCCCGGGTTCGATGATGATATCATCCCCGGCGTATCGCGCGATTCGATCGCCGATATTGCCTCTCGACGATCGAGATCCCGTGGACATGCGATCCTAAAGTACGATGCATATGAAAATGCTGCCTTCGACTTGTCATACGTCAGTTCTGATGATAGTACGGATGATTTAAGCCTGGGAATTTAGATGTAGTTGGTGATTTTAATATATGTAAGAGTAATGAGAGGTTCATTCGGCATGCATGGGAGATCGGATCGAATAAACGCTGATAAACGACGGTACAGACATATGTATTTAAAAAAATATTGAGTACTTCTTTATACTTTAATTCCCCAGCAATTAAAACGCACGCAATCGAAGTTATAAATTCGAAAAACATAAATGATAAACTCTATTGACGTGCAATAATCCCGTCATTACATTTATTACTACCACTGCGCGCCGGTTTAAAATTATAACTAAATATATGCAAATACAACTCGTTACAAGAGTTTTCAGTATCATGGATTAACTTATCGCATACCTATGAAGAGGAAAGTTAATAATAGTGGTTTGGCACGAATGTGTTGAGCAAAAAATACGTGTGGGGGACACGCAAGATCAGGCGACGCCATAAGTAATGGCTCGATACAGGCGTAGCCATCGATTGCGAACGTTATCTCAATAAAGAGCAACAGAGTGCGTTCATTAGCACTCTGACACGGCGCAATCATAAATTGTGGCGCCCCGCCGCGGCCCGCACGCCTACCCTTCCTCGCCAGTTCGGCACCCCCGTACCTGCCCGCATTCGACTTTTTGCCATTTCCATTGTTTTTGGTAGGAACCCCATAAACCGTAACGGCCTGATCTCCCGATACGAGCGCAGGTGTCGCCCTTCACGCATACCGACTTTAATTACACACGTTTTTAACAGCATATTTCAATTCGCGCGAAAGATAAGCTCACGCAGCTGCCCCGAATTAGCTACAAAGTTTGTTGATCTGTTATCTATTACCAAATTTTAGGAATGGGACCACCTCATTTCCGTTTTTAATGTGACTATGACAGGCCACCACGATAAAGTCCATTACTGAGGGAGAAACATAGATAAACGTATTCCATTCATCAATACACCGGCCCACACGTTAGTCACGAGACATTAAAATCGAAATGCGTAAAACTCGGAACGACGAAAACAGTCGTAGTATCTGTCGGTAGCTATCGGCGAGTACATAAAATATCACATCCAAAACTTACAGACATGGGAAGTCATTAAACCAAGCGGCCGAGGTACTTAGAGAACTTCTATGGCCGTCTGGCCAAGCATAAAGATCAATATCTGGGTGGCCGGCTGCCAAAATCTTTTTAATATCGTCCCAGACGCAAGTGAAGAGTGGTCACAAGCGATAACAACAAAACTATTACGGGAGCGAGTTCGTACGCGAATTGGTCCAAGCGCTATCTATCGCTGGCGGTCACTAGTTTAATCTTATTGTCAGGCACAATGGGGAATAATGGCCCGGACAGACTTCCCTTCGAGCACTTTTGAGTTAGCTGATAAATTCCACAGGATCGTTGTCAGAGTTTCGAGGGTCCTGGCGGTCGCGCCTAACTTTTAATGAGACCAGCTCTGGATCAGTTTCAAAGAAAGTACCGTGTTAGCCGGTCGGTGTAAATTGAGCGGACGAATGGACATCTGAAGATATTCGCCCCTCTGATCTTCCAATAAGAACTTTGTTTGTATTTTATACATTTACATAAATATCTTAATAAAACAATCAAGAAAGACCAATAAAATACAATACAGAAAATTAAGATGTATTCGTGTGAATAAAAAAACAACTTCGAACATCTAACTCGAATGTGGCCCACCGCGTGCTCATTAACACATCTGTAAAAGGCGAAATTTGTGAATGACGTTGTAAAAAGCGAATTTTGACGCAGTCTATTAAAAACGACATTGGCTCGCTAAATCAAGTGCCTCTATAAAAAGGAGCGTGAACGAAGGCGTTAAGTTTCACACCACATCGCTCCCGCGCTCGAGAGACGAAACGAACACCTATTATCATAAAGCAAACAAAGACGTACAAAAAATCAACAAACATAAGCTTTAATGATTTGGTAGTTCTTGGGATGAATGCCAACGAAGCGAGAGAGGAAACAGCAATAAAATAGGTTTTATTGAGGGACCATTCATTGGTGTAACTAGAGGGACGGTGTTGATGCTACGCTCAACGCATAGCAATTAGTTGCACATTACTTCATTGACTTTCATTATCGTGGGATATTGTATGAAGAACGGGAAATGCGGAGCGCGAAATATAACAAGTACCTAGTCGTCACAATCATACTGAAGCAAGTCCAATTGAAACACATCATCAACTAGCTACGGTACATGATTTAATTATCTAGCAGATTTGTCATAATTGCGCGGATTGTTTTGAATATTGCAAATCACATGATTAAACATCAGCCCATTAGTAAAACGGCACACTTCAATTAAGTTGAAAAAAAAAGGTAAAAAGGCAAAACAAACAGTGTGATATTCAACACCGAGCAAATATTTGTGTGGTCCCGACCTCAACCGCTGTTTCCGTTAAAACGTAAATGACGTTCGCCGAAAAATTTAAACAAATGTGTTAAAGGTCGCTTGACTTAGAAGACATGACTCCAAAACTATTTACAAGTACTTAAACTGTGGTGTTTCTTCATTTTCCTTTTTTTCTTTATGAGCATGTAATCTCTCCTATAAAACGGCAGTAAATTTGTAGTAGATAATTTAAATACCATGTTTACCGATGCAATGTTTGGGTTGGGATTGATTTTCCGGATAATCGTAAAAATCTCATTAGGTATTCTTAAACGTTGATTTTGAGATAAACGAATGCATAATTACCTTCACACATTCGTGTTTACTTTAGATTCTCATGGAAGATAAGTATTGTGTTTACTTTTATTTTAGGTTTTGTCTCAAATAGTTTCCATTCCTTCTTATAGGTAGGTAATATTTGCTTCAACAGGCTCTAAGAAACATACTTATTTAACTACATTTTTGTAACACCTTCCAAGATTTTAGATAAATTGTCATCTATAGTGGTTTGTAAGAATAAGTTAGTATTAGACTAGGTATTCATTGCCACTTACATACCTGCACACAATAATGCATCTTGTAAATGTCGTTCAGAGTATTTTAAATAAAATTTTAAAACAATTTAGGTGTCGTCAACATATTCAAAACACATTTAGCTGTATAACATCGGCATAGAAATGGTGTGATCATGGGACCAAACTGCTACTGTGCTATATAAGTGGTCATTTCGTATAAGAATCACGAAACACATTAGAGGGGGGTAACAAGTATCATTCTATGCTTAAAAACCGTTAACATTTCCGATGAAACTGTATTAGAAACACTTGCATATTTATAAATGTGGCAAGATTCTTAGTATACTTACCGACTAAAGTTATTTAGCGACAAGCTACCGGCAATCTCTTTCCCTTATAAGTAACTAAGTAAGTAATATATCTAAGAAATCTGGAATTGAAGCAAAATTTTGAATAAAACAAACGAATAAACTCCTTTAAACCACGAACCGTAAACTTTCCCAGTGCAATGTAAACAAAACGTTGCCCCAACAAGATAGTAATTATACGAAGAAATATTACTCCCATTAATTATCCTATTCGAGAATCGCATGATGTATGTATTATTTATAAGCTAAATTTATCGCTCTTGTTGAATGGAAACGATAAAACTCTTAAAAAGTTCCAAACTCGCGGAGGCAGGAAGCTACCGACAAAAAGCACAACCGTATCCGCCTCGAATAGAGACGTTACGCAGACACCACGAGTATAATGATGATAAAATGTCTATCGCTTCATTTACGTACAAAGAGTCGCCGGACAAAAGCGACAAATATTTCACTCCGACTTTTATAGTAGCAGAGATGTTATTAAACAAACAATTCGCCCATTCGGCAACATGTCTTTCGGCCGGGGGTTGGTATAATTGATTCTTTCCGGGGCGTAGCGGGCCGGCCGCATCTATTGTCACACGCTACACAACTCCGTCGACAAATAATATTCTTATTCCGCAAGAGAGGTCTCTTTGGGAAATTCCTCCTCATTTCCGCCTCCAAACGAAGCCTCACATGCCGACAATGCGAATCTTCAAAGTAAAATGGAATTGGATGTTATGACAATATGTCGGCGGCGTAATGTCCGGACAAGGCAATTTTGCTCAGAGAAAGTCATCAAATATACGTACTAGGTAATTTAAATTATTCACGAACTGAAGAAAACTTAGGGATTTGTGTTTACAATCTTGATGCTCATAAATTATTATACATATCTAACCTAATAGGCAGAACATAAAAGAGTTGCAAAAATAACAGGCTACCACATGAGTAATAAGTAGTACGTTAACTTGATAATTGGTGGGTTTGATGTCTCCGTATAGGCAACTGTCAAAAGGAATAAAACTGATCCCTCCATAATAAGATATGGCAGACAGAATCATTTAAGTAGTGTGTCATTAAAAACTTTGGGCTCATAACACGCAGCTTGCTCCACTAACATCAACGTAAACGCTGCCAACCCAACCAATTTCGTGTCAGTCATTATAAAATATTTAGCGATATACCTAATTTCGTAAATGATACGGGGTTATTTTATTAGAATGCCCGTAATAACTAGGCACCCGGACGCAATACGCCCCCAAGTTTTGGGTAATGACCGGTTCTGACGGACCCACGCGAGATTAATACATCCGAGGGATTCAAATAATAACAATAGTAAGGACAAAAAACTAAAACGGCTGATAAATGTTCGGCTCTACCTGCCCGCATAGTCAATGTTCTACGGAACGGTCTGGTGCGCAGCAATCGAACCGGCGATAACATCCTCCTCAAATATAATAAATCTAGCCGATAAAATTCTTTGCTTCTCAAAGAGGTCCGACTAATTGTTTTTGGAAACCAGTTATTAGAGCAAACTTCACCCACGGGCCACAAATATGTTACAACATATTAAACGAAACCAAGACTTTTTTGTAGGAGCAAATTAATTTACCCGTGTGATGTAAATCTAAAGCAAACACGTCGATACCACGGGTTGTTAAACGGAGTAGGTACTTACGCTTTAAAAAGTTACCGTAAACAAGGTAGCCCTTTTTAATTTCAAAGAAATTCTTTACTGACCTATCATAAAATTCTACAGCCTATACCTACCGTTATAACGTTATGCAAACTTCGTTGTCGGCAAAAGGCCTGCAATAAAGTAACAATAAACGAGCGAACACCCAAAGCGAAAAGGGTTGGGGCCGCTAAAAAATATTTTTAAAAAGGCAAATAGACAATGGCCGACAACCCATTCTGTAGTAAAATAAATGAAAATCCCCAAATAGTAGGTCCCGGACCAGATTACTGTTCGGCTTTCGCTACACAAATAAGTGAAGTAAAGGCGGCTTCACTTTCTTCTTTTTATGTCACAAATTTATACTACCAGACTACATAATCCTTTTCTTATTTTGCAAACGAAGCTAAGACCCGCCTATTTGTATAACAAATCCTACTGTAATACAAAAAATAAAGGTACGAAATGGAGAGTTTCCAGAAACAATCAAAATACTCGTGTTATATATTTGCAAATAAAAATGAAATTGCCTACATTGTGCATTATACAGCTGGTAAACAATTTTACAATGGTATAGTATTGAAAGGGATAGTTTATTATAAAACAAAAGGCGGCGGCGACACTCCGTACAAGGAAGCGCCATATTGGTAAGAATTTACAACCATAACGAAATAAACTCAAATTGTTCCATTTCTGTCAAAACTGTAGCAAAGAAGACAAAACTTACTTTGGTGATGAATAGCTAGGAAAGCTGTTAAGCAATTAAGACAGATGACACACCCACACCATTTGTGACAAAAAAATGGTCAAACGTGACATTGGGAATATGACACTAATGTCTGTCCCTTGCTTCGGAAACATCTTTCGTCAGCGGAGATTACGGTGGACATTCCATCATTTTTTTTAGTTGCATTAAAATTACACGATATTTATTTAAAAAAATATATACAGATAACAATGTATACCTACATACCGCAAAAAGTAAAAATAATGTAAGTACTCAAATTATTTATTAAATACAAATACATAAACAAGTACATTCCATCCAACTACAATTGTAACAACACACATATTATTAAAAACAAAACATAAAAAAGGGATAAAAAGCTATAAATAAAAAATGTCCTCCAGCTCACCACATCGAGGCAAAGTCCCCAGAATACTGGCCACGTTGCCCCTCTGCACCGCCAAACTGACCCTTTGGGCAAAATAACTGCCTGCTCTAGGGTCGGAAGTTGCCTCGATGAGGCGAGCTGAAATCGTCTTTAAAAACTGACGTGCTTCTGGACCCCATGGGCCCAACGTTTCTACAGCAAAAGGCAAGAAAAAATAACCTGCACCCAGACCCTGATACTTACGCCGCTTTCCTAATTCCGCAGCCGCAGCCGCCGAACCCGGCTGAGAAGCCGTCGCCACTATGTGAGAGGGAGCCATCGTATCAACACACGTTACATCCCAAACTAAACATCGTCCCTGACCCCAAGGGACCAATGACATTCCATCAGGTCTCTTGCCGTCCGATCGGAAAATCCCGTTAGGTTCGAGGACCGAAGGAATGCCAGCAGTCGCCAGAGCCCTCCTAAGAACGTCATTCAAAGATGCGTGACGTGGTACTCGTCCAGCAGACCTCTGACACGAGAGACCATGGTACCCCAGCTCCGTCACAAACTGCCCGCAACGACAGATATGAGGCAAATTCGTCCTTACTCCCAGACGCAAGGCCACCATCAAAGATAAACTGGTATTACCCACAAGAGTTCCCAGAACAGAAGATGGATGTGCCTGTAACCAATATCCAGACTCCCTTTCCGTCACAGCCAAAACCCGAGCCCGCTCCAACGGATCAGCACTGGACCCAATTAAGTTTTCCTTTACTTTTAAACATAAGGGATCATCCCACCGCCACTGCGACTCAGGAGACACAGGAAGCTCACCAGGACACAGATCCAGCCACCTGTGTCGCGCCTCTGGCAAGTAAGGGATGTCGATGGAACCCAAAGATGGGTTTATAATTTTCCCAAAAAGATCCCCACAAGCATGACCCGAGGACAAAAAGGCTGGCAGCGCCACTGATGATGTCCCTCTTACACCCAGGCCTCCAAAACGGACAGGAAGAGAAGCCTGATCCCAAGCTCGTTCCGACATGGGACAATTCAATACATCAGACAGAACTGACTTTATTAAATTATCCAAAGAACATAACAAATCCGGAAACATCCAAAAATTGCAACATCGCAAAACATACATGAACTTTGGGACAAATAAACAATAACGAATCAAGAACAAAGCCATGTGAGAGTTGATTCGCGTAAGGCGGTCAGACGTCTCGCGAAATTTCTGTACCTGGGCCTGAACAAAAGAAGGATAAGCGGTCTCTAGCAATGGCGCCCCCAAAAGTGTTAGTGATGCCTCATCCAAAACTTTAATACCAGGCGCCACAACGGTAAAATCTTGAATAATTCCCTGGCGTGTTTCCGGTGATATGGAAGCATCAACAAATAACTCACACTTGGAGTAATTCAAATCTAGGCCAATACCAGCAAAAGCAGAGCACAATAAAGAAAAATCAGACAGTACCGCAGCCGAATCACCCCCAAGAGTACCATCATCAAGATACCAAACATTGAATTTAGATGACAGCCTTGTAATTATGTAAGTACTTATTTAATACCTATTGTTAGTGATAGAAGCAACTCCATACTATTCCCAAGAAATGATGAGACAAAGTAAAGAAATACAAATATAATTGGCTGCGGAAAGTGAAAGGAATATTCTTTAAAAGACAACAGAAAAATGATACTCTTCTGCAAACAAACATACTTAAATGAAAAAAGACTATACAAATGACTTACTTAGAAAGAATGTGAAGCTAACAAGATTGATCATTGATTTTAGTGAATCACAAGTTTTAACTAGAACGATGGTTCACGCTTCTGCAAAACGAGTCGTAAGTGATTTGAAATAATTTGTTACAATTTTTCAATATCAAGTTCAAAACGGCCCGCTAAACCTATCAGCCGCAAGATATTTGTTGTTCGGGACTGTTAGAGCCAAAATATTATGAATGTCTCAACTTCAACCGCAAACTATTTTAATGGATCCATTAAAAAGTGATAGTAACAAATTGTTATATGCAGGCCAGTCAATGATAGTACCGGTAAAAATATTAGTTTGATACTTTTAGACAGGAAATGTCTTCATACCGTTGCCGCTTATCTGAATCGAAATCAATCTACGTTCGATTTAAATGTCTTTATGTATATTGAGAGAGCTGTTAAGTACTTCGCTAGATACGCAGCTGAGCCAGTGGTCGTCTTATAATGTACAGCTTCTTTTATAGTAAGCAATAAATATAATAGAAATACACCGTTTTATATGTCCACTAAGAGAATATTGATATCGCATATAAATGAAACAGTTATAGTACAAAATAAGAAACACGAAGAAAATATATATTTGACTCTATGATTAGAAAAAGTAACATAAATCATGTATGTTACAAAATAGACAATATTTGAAGTACTTCATTTAGGTCACATACCACTTACTGATATACTCATTAAGTTAATGGAAACGTAGCGTGAAATTGTGTTATTAATCATATGAGTTAAGCACTTTTGTTTAAAGTATGACTTGTAAGCGACAACTAGGATGATGACATCATAAATAAGTAGTAACGTCCATCCAAGTGTGAGGTCCCGCGGGGCGATTCATTACAATTTGTAGCCAAAACAGTGTGTGGCGTTTACACCACCCACGTCAATCTGTCATTAATTATTGCTCTATGGGGCCACTTCACTTTGCCCCCCACATACAAAAGGGAAAAAACTGTCCACACATAAATTTTAACCGTCTGCTGATTCTGCAGATTTATTTTATGACTAAAGTACGTTGAAGAACTCAGAAGTAAACGAGACTGAATTCAAGTTGGGATTCGCATAAGCATAGACGACATTTGCATTGAATTTGTCTAGACGTGATTAATTTCTGCTGTCCGTATTTCTATGCGCATATATTTGAAGATATTTCACAAAACTGTGCTGTAGCAATGAATAAGTTGCATTCGAGGCTCGAGGACCGTTTTTGGTGAACCCTAACAACTGGCGCCAGTTAGGGCATCGAACGCTCGGTGGCGGAGTTTTGCATTGCCCAATGTTCCGTCCTAAAAAAACAATGTCGGCTGGCATTGTCGGCTGCGACTGTTAGAACGAATCGACGTTCGTGCCGGGGGATGATTCCCTTTTCTTTCTCATACATACATACAATTTACCTATGAATTGTACTTTATGTAAACTACTCTTTTAAGCCGCAGAGGAGCAGCGTGATGCAGTATGCTTCACACTCCCGTCTGGTTGAATGTGGGGAGGCCTGTGCCCAGCAGTGCGACGTATTACGCTGTTTATGTACTCATTCTAACTGCGGGTTTCCATTATTTAAAAATGACAACTTTAAAGGAACTCCCATTATCGGAACTAAATGCGAACGCAAATGCGATTAAACTATGTCTTAATCAATATACCAATGTAAATATAAAGCTGACTGATAGTACAACACTAAGACCGATATCTACCGAGTACCAACCCTACCTATATTACCTTCAGTTTCGCACTACTTTTGTTTGCGTTACACGTCTCCCGTACTCACTGCCGTTGGAATGCCAAATTGCCACACATCGATCGGACCACAACAAAAACCCTATTATATCCCCATTTCTTTCGCGCACTTAAAAGAGTTAAAAGCCGCAATTGGACGCTGGTTAATTATAAACGAATGAATTTAATAGCTCAGTTGTTGAGATAATACTGCAGTTATGTTATTGGCTTTCCGATTAACAGGGGCAATTATATGAATCATGGAACATGTTTGTATTCGAACAATCTCTAAGTGAATGACTATTATTATACAAAATATCTGACTTACGTTTCTCTGCTTATAACATAAAACTGGTACCAAAGAACAATATGTTAAATACTAGTTACGACCATAAACAATGCCTTGTCTTGTTATAAACAGACTAATTATTTACGCAAAGGCTTCAGAACAAAATGACTCACCAGCAATAAATCATCGTAAAACTGCACTATACAAACAAACCATAACTTACTTCTATTGTTTAAAGGAATCTGGAAGTTACCGAAACGTTTTAGCTTATCTTTGGGCAAAATATCTTAAACATTGGAATTTGCTCTGTTTTAGTTGCATTTACAACTTCGATCTTTATCTTTAGAGCCACAGAGTAGACAAACAGATAATTTGGAATTTACGTCTTTATTGGAAGTAACTGCTCCCAAGACACGTATTGTAAATAATTTGTTACGGATTCATGGTTCCATTGTCGGGTTATTTTGGTCAATATGCAATCCCAAACAGCGGTGACTCACATTTATATGAGTAATTTAACTGATTCGGATGCTCACGACTTATTTATTTTTGAAGAAGTTAACATTATTTATCTTTTCAATCAACTCAAACCACGATTGTTAATTTCCTCCAAATTTCCATTTAAATGAACACTTTTGTATTAAATATTACATTTGAATTGATGTCGGTTTACATTAAAACTCTCCAATTATAACAACATCTGCCTAAACCATTCGCTATTCAATCCAACAGATCAACAACAAAAGGCCCGACAAATCCGAATAACCGTCCTACAACGCAAATTAGATTCGCATTAATGAAACGTGGGCGGGTGAGGACTAATCTAACGTCCCGGACAATGGCACAAAAAGGACCAAAAACACGGAAAAATAGTTCCCGACTTCAACGGCAATTAGATAGAATTGGAGGCTATCAAAGTCGAGAATGGCGTAAAATAAAATCGGTCACGTACCGACCCTGTCCCGCGGGGTTGCTTCTCTAAACTTTGGAAACGATGCACCTGTGTTATTAACGCATCGAACGCTTTGTTCAAACACAATAGACGCCAAATTGCAACTCGAATTTCTCATACCGAAGAATGGACAGCGCGCCATCCAGGTAAACCTTTTTTGTGGGCAGTCTGAACTTACAAGAGTTATGATCCGCTATTTCATGTTATATTAATTTCTATTTCTTTTGTATTTATTACGCATTAATGTCACATTAGAGCAAAGGGTCGAGTTGGTAACAAAAATTAAAACAATATTGGAATTGTCGGAATAGTATTTTGGTCCGTTTCTAATTTCGAAAAGTAGGCATGGTCGTGTGTGCGTGATAAACCTTTCAATTTTACTATCCGGTCAGACAACTACTACAATTAATAGACAGTGGGCATAAAAATCGTATTAGAACGGTGTGAATGGTAATGGCCGGTTTATGGTGACTATAAAACCACAACAAGCAATGTCACACCGTCACACGCTGTGGATTCCACTGTGGCAATACTAACTCATCTAATCGGAGTTGCTTGTTCTTAGACGACTTTTACGGCTTGAAATAAAATTTGATAGCCCGCGTATCGCAGTTATTTACCTGATGCTGTGACAATTGTCTCATTAACAATAAAGTAAATATTATAAAAGCATTATTGTCAAAACAAATTAAGTGCTTAAAACAAATGTTCACATGAAAATATTAACATATTCAATTAAAACACTTCTCGATGTTTTGTTTCCATTTATTTTGTCATTTGCCATACAAACATTTGTATAGAACAAAAAGCGGATGACCGCTCGTTACATTGAATATATTGGTTGATTTCGAAAAAACTAACGTGTAACATGCGCCCGGTGGTGGCAGAAAAAGCAAACAAGCGACGTTGGAGTATCAACCTTCTTTTATAAATTATACATTTTATGGTCACAACAATCGCTAATCTGTAATTATAATAAGCCCACGAGTCACGTTCGATGGACATCGCTACGTAAACACTAAGGATGCCAGCGTCGCAAGAGCGGGTTACACTCGGGAATTACACAAATGTAGAGTTCAGATGCTATTCTCTACTAGCTTTGTTCAAAAAGTAAAAACTGCGTTTGAAAGAAGACGTTTCTCGAAACAAAATGAATCTTTCTAAAATGAACTTCAGGATAAATTATTTTCCTTTTTAATTGATTTCATATGATATCGCAAAGGATTTGCTTTTAACATAATTATATATGCATAATTCATGGATAATATAAGAACCAAAGTATACTTCAGGCTTTCAAGCCGCTTGGAGACTAACAAATTCAAAATCCTATCCTGTAGGTCTGAAGTCTTTAATGGCGCAGCAACGCGGTTGGTTTGTTTCGTACCCCATACGCTAATAACTCTAGTTCTGACAAAAACATAGGCTCAGCTCACGTGCCAATGTATCAATAAATATTTCTAACAATTACCTACTTCTGTCCAGCTAAACACTGGCACCCCTACTAAGAGCTGTATGTATGAGTAACAAAGTCATGTCGATACAGTTCCCGTTTAGAAGAAGGCGTTCCTAAGGTGCCAGTTCTGACTGATGTCGGGTAACGGGTCTTGTATGATTACGTCAATAATCCATGAGCGGCATTCCTTTGGAATAGCAAACGTTATTTTACGATGTGCGACCTAAAATAAACGGCATCGCGTTGAATAGAACATCTTTAAACATCGGTTCAGTTGAGCGCTGAGATAAAGTTTTCACAAGAATCTCGTCATGATAACAAATCTCAGTTTGAATAAGGATTACAAAATAGCATATTGCTTTATCAGAATGTAATTTATTTGTACTAGCTTTCCGTCCGAGACTTTGTTCGCAAGGATTTCGTATACTTGAGGTGATTTCTCTCCTAGGTCTCAAACTATCTCCATACCCAATTTCGTCTAAATCGGTTCAAAGGTTTAAGCGTCAAATGGTTACGATAGTTATAAATCGCAATGACTCAAACATCTGAGAAGAACTTGCAACGACATATACAGGACAACGACAATAACGTTGTCTCAGGATGAGAATGATAAGCAGCTAAAGGTATTGTAAATTTTTAATTACTCCCAGTCCAAAGAGCAGTTGCAATATTTAAGAAAGATTAAAGTCAAAGATTTAATTTTCAAAAATATTTGTAACAAAGAAATTCCTAATAATCAGTCTATTTCGACGAAGCAAAGATCAATACAACATAATTATACACCATATGAAGCTTTTGAATATCATAATAGCTAACATAGAAACATTTAGTTGCGCAACAAAGATTCTCACAGTATACAGGAGATCAACAAGACACGTTTCAAATTGAAACAACGTCATAATTATAAACCTGTATTTATGTGATGTAATAATAAAGTTCTGATAGTTGTTTGCCAACATGACCTAACCTAACCCGTGGCGCAGAGTTACAATGACGAGGCGAGCCGGGATGCACAAAAACCGTATCGAATCGTCGACAATGCGATCGCTGCGCTTGCGCCTGCCAACTGACCTGCTCGGAAACGATTGAGTTGAATAGTATCAAACATATAAACTACATTAGCTTAGATCAGGTATGAACGGGCAATGTTAAAAAATATTTATATATAAATATTCACATTAAAACATATTTAGATCGCATTGCATTTGTCAACTTAGTTTTACTAAGTTATTCTGTACTCTTTATATTCAATCAATTAAAGCATATATTACAATTTTACTTATTGAATTAATTTATTAGAACTTAGCACTAGGAAATGTGCCTAACGTGAATGCTTAAAGGTCATATTATTTGTCTTCTTCTATCCTGTGGGTTGTGAGGTGGATTACCAACCCCATCAAGCCTGGTGTCAGAGTTACTATTAAGCCGCCAAAAGCCCCTGACATGGCTCATGTAACGACTACTAACTTACATCAGTTCATTGTATTGTTCGTTGTATTCTTTGTAAAGGAATAGTATTAAGTTTACTTTATTTTAATCATTTTATAAGGCAATATGTCGTATAATCCACCGCCACATAATCAATAATCCGGATGTTGCGTGAATTGCTATTGTTGAATAAGGCAAAATAGAATCAGAATCATTTCTAAGTCTTAACTTTTCTTCCTTATTAGAAAATAAAACAGCCCATATGAACTCAAACAAAGAGCGATAAGACGGCTCTAAAGAACTCGTGTGTATTTACTACTCTTGTTCTCCAGGTATTGTAAATAACGCCCATTCGATTAAAAGACCAGTTTGGTTTGTGGTCATAATCACAATTTCACGCGTGCTCATACTGTATACGGTCATGTTAAATTGTTAGTCACGGTGTCTGTTTTTGTGTACTCACCATTCACAACACATCAAGTTAACGTACGTACAACACTTGTATTATTATAAATTAGGTACTAAACCACGGGAATATATGGAAAAATCAGTGCTAGGCAGCTCATCATTTCGGGGAGCGTTAAATCTCGTCATAAAATTTTCATATACGTATGAAATTTACGTTCCTTCGTGGCCATAATGTGCCTAGTCGTAAGTGTATAATGTTCAAATGCAAACGACGAAAATTGTCCTTACAGAGCGTAGGTGAGCGGGCGCTATCCGGGAATGCGTGTGATACGACCACGCAACGCTAAGCAAACTCCCCGTGAAGTCATAAAACCAGACCACGGTAATTCCAAAGGATGCCTATAAATTCTTTATTTTATGATCGCGAGCATATATTTAATTCTAAGAGCGTCCCCACTGTTTCCTTTTTGTCACATAAATAAAGAATTTATAGTGAATTTTATACACCATGTAGGTAAACGCTATCTGAACATTTGAGATTTGAAGATAAAATATGAATATACGATTTGAAGTCAATTACTTGTCGACACTGATGTTAATAAAGACATTTATGGAGCGCGTTCAATCATTCGCATGAGCAAATGCTTCCTCAAGCTCGAGTTATTCAATCATAAACAGACCGCCTTTGAACGACAGACAAGCCAATATCGGTCGTTTCTTCAGCTTGTATTCAAACTGCAGGCTCACACTTCCTACAAATATTAAACACATCATAATAGATAGCCGACAACTAATAATAGAATGACTATTTGTAAAAATGCAATTCCGAACTATGCAGTACTGCCTGCAAGCCCCCAATTCACAGAAAAACGTTCATTTTGTTGATGACGGACAATAAGAACGAATTTCTTACATGTTTACCTTTGAACAATGTGCGTAGGAGCTTTGATATATTATAGTCAGGTAAAACGTGTTTGATATTTGAGAAAAATGATAAAGAGAGTAATGTCTCAGTGCGTAATAGAATACCAATTTATGTTTCAAATATATATTTATAACATTTTTATTTCAGTTAACATCAGATTTATTGTTCAATTATTACTTGACATGGTGTACCTACTTAAAACAAATTTCAAAATAATGCGTTGACTCCGCCATAAGTACGTACTTAAACGGGTTTAAAAAATCAAATATCAGTATCAAGATGGTTAACGCCAGTACGACTTCATATAATGCACACAAAGGCAAGCGGAGGAGGCATCAGAGCAAACAGCCTTGCGGACCGAAAGATATCTGGCACAATAGCCACCGGGGCCTACACGTCGTTGCCTGTCATATTGAGCAGAAACACAAACATTTAAAAAATCATCAGCTAAGATACTACTCCTAAAAAAATAAATATCTATATGCTCCACAATTATCGTCCCCAGCAGTACAATGGAGAGTTTTACAAAGATAAATACTGACCGCTCCCTGGAGCATCGAGTACCGATGCGCTATGAAAACACTCTTACGGTGCGATTGGGAATGTCACTGGGGCAAGAGTTATTTCTGCTTTGGGTATGAGTATAATGAAAAATTCTGCGTACCGAATCCTGCGGCGGCAAGTCGGTGCTTTTGAAGCATTCAATTTAGGGACCACACATTGAAGTCACATGCTTCTTTTTAAGTTTTATGAGGCGATACAATGTGCACAGTATTTTATCCGCATAAAAACACGCGAATTCGGAAGTCTTGAGGCACTGTCGGAATAAAATTGATATACGTTGTAACAAAAGAAATGAGCCGCTGTTAGCTCAGGTGTCAAGATTTCAAAGCTATCATCGTAAAGTCAACATTTGAACAAGATTTGTGCGTTAGATCATATTTCTTTTACACAGCGGATAATACTTTATGCAACTTTTGAGTTTACTTAGGTCGGAATGGATATGTGTAAGAAATATTGCACATACCAAATGATATACGTAAACGAAGATAATTTATAATGTTAGCGTTAGATGATTCCGAGGAACCTTATGTATGTTATAGGTATAATGCGGTGCTGTAAGGAACTAAATATGTTGTGTTACTATTAGTCACATTTCATGATACTGTTAGGTAGAACTATTATTGGTAATAATAACTACAAGTTATTTATAATTATTATCATTAACTACTTGGTAGAAAAATGGGGAGCGCTGAGGACTCTCATCCCGGTACAAAATTTAAGACAACAGGCTTGAGGAGTGCCCAGTTGGGCGCAGTCTGAGAAGATAATATTTGAAAGAATTACGACCCTAGTGGGCCGATAGCGATAAGCGCTGGATGAGGGAAATCGTCATACACGCCGGCAGGGTTGGTACCGGGGCCCTGAAGTGTTTGTTTGCACGAGCTGATTGACCGCCTCTGTAAGGAAAACGCTAGAATGCGTTCAGCACACTTGTCATCCCGAGCATATCGTAATACAAAGGGATTACATGTTCTAACATGACTAGCATTACCTGTCATGTATTCACACAAAAGGCATTAACGTATAACAAGGTATTGTTTTGTACAAATTAATAAGCTCTATGATAGACATGGCTTCAATCAAAATCTAATAGACGGACATAAAAACAAGGGGCAGCTGACTGTTCCAAACGATCTACTCTTAGAGTTGACGTCACTGTAAGACTGACTTCATTTAAAAAAATTCGACAAGCTATAAAATGATGATATCTATAATTGACGCAATACAACACAATCGCTTCCTGAAGCAAAAGGTATAAAAGTTGACTTACTAGAAATTTAACATACCTACTCAAGAGTGCGACTGTCAAAAGTCGGTATACAATTCCAGGTTGGACCGACCCATCGCGTGTCACGGCCGCCCACGATAGTGACGCCGCAGGACCCGAATAGTTTCCAATAAAAATTGATTTATTCAACAAATATACACGTACAAGTGACGGACGATTAGGAAGAATGCCTATGGTAAACAGCTTTTTATAGCATCCAACGTTTTATATGCCTCCGCTACTAAACATGTCATGTATCGCGTCGTGGGTGTAACTTAATCCTTCTTCGCAAATTGAAATATAATGGCTTCTGCTAATCAAGTTGTTGAATTGAAAAAAAAAAGCAATTTAATCTCCAAAAAGGTATCATCGAGCTAAGATTGATGTGCCAAATAATAGTTTTATAATGTAAACAGAGTTGTGAATATGGATAAGTATTCACATATGGTAGTAAAAAAATGTCCAAATGTGAATGTTGGTGGTAATAAAAGTAAGAAATGTCCTATTTTCGCTGTACCTACAAAACGTGTTTTCATACCAAAAATATTTTCTACATATTACTACTAGCTTTAATACAATTATGTTCGACCTCTATTTATACTAAGCACAATCGATTAAATAAATAGACCACCACATAGACCTAAAGGTTAACTACGTAAAAACTGGTGTATTTATTACAAACTGCTGAATATGATAAACTACGACTGACATTAAAGCTATTGTTAAGATGGCTACAAGCATAAAACAAAACATAGGTTCCGTTATGTTTCCCCAAGCTCGAGTGATTCAGAAAAGCGTCCTCGATAAGCAATAACGAGGCAAATAAGTCGAACGATCACAGAAAAGGGGTCGAGTGTACCTATTTTCAGACCACTCGGGTTTCAATTCCAGCTGCTTAAAATTTTACGAACAACGACGTCATTCAGTATAACAATCATTGACAATGTAATAGATAAAATTAGAGATAATGTTGCCTTTGATAGAAGCCAGTCAATATAAACTGTTATTGAGTAATAATTTAATGGAGCTTCGAACTCGCAGACAGAAGTAATACTTCTGACTAATAGACATCCTTCCTCTGGCCTTTCCTCACCAACTGATGGAAACGCTTCGACAAATTTCAGAATGAAAACTATAAGAAAGACAATATAAAATAGTTTTCAAAAGTTTTAGTGTCTCATCCTATCCAAGAGAATAATGCGAGCTAGAGTTTATGCATTTACCGCAAAAAAATCTTGATAAGAATAGATATTAATTAGATAAGAAACATAAGTCTGTCAGATCGAATGAGTTGGTAGATAGTCCCCGGTAGTTGAGGCATGTCGGTAAGGTGGCAGGTGTCCTCGGTCACGTGCGTCCGCGACTAAATGACAGCACATTTTTGTACAACCCGGCCAAACCATTACCTGGCAAGAAAGCAACCCACTTGTCGATAGATACGCTAAATCGACTTCGCTTTTTTATTTAGACCAACTTTCAATTCTCTTAGTTTTATAAATAAAACATAAATTTTATTTCGATTGACAATTTGAATAAAAACATCTTGATTAAAGAAAGCAGTTGTAGTTCATATCAAAATTAATTTGTTCAAAGTAATTACATAGACAGCATGACCATAAGTATCTTATTACAAGCTTGTCTTATTTATTAATTTCAACAGAGGAGATTAAAAAACAGCTCTATTATTATGGACGATTTTTTGGGTGCAGGCAACAAGCTTTTTACTATTGTACTGAATTTAAAAAAACATACCCAAACTTCTTCAAGACACGTAATCTTTGCTAATCCTTTTCTTTGAGAATAAAGAGGCAGCTACTATACATATATCCCTAGAGTACTTAAAATATCTATAAATAGCTCTTAGTAATGGTTAGGAGATAATAGCAAACAAAAGCGTACAATGAGGTGTTCTTTTATGGAATGCGTTTCTATATTGTAGAAATACGTTAAAATACTAATTACGAGGACCAACGTAATCTTTCAGCAATTTTGAGTAGCAAGAAATGCACAAGAATATCTTTGACTTTTCAAGTTTACTTGTTACCGTTGGACAGAGCCGACTATAATGATATAAAAATACAAACTTATAACTGTCTGCCCTTTGTAATTAGTGTAGTGAGTAAACAACTAAACACTTCGATTTTCAAATCAAAGAATCCGAGTTCCTAGTCGCGTCAATTTAGATAACGAATTTTCTAAAACAGCATCGACCTAGCGTTTTCCCCTCTTTCTATTGTCTAGACGTTAAGGAAAAATACATTTTCGATTTGTATGTATACAGATGCAACAACCACTCGTTTTTTTTTTTATTTTAGATGCAATAAAGCGTAATGAACGATATTAAATAACATCGACGACAAAATTCGCGAGACTATAAACTTCATACTACGAAATGTCTATAATCAGACTCAAGGTGCTAAAGTTGAATGACCAGTAGTAAAATGATCGGAGCATAATATCACGTCTATAAATGAAAAATAAAGTAACACACGGAATGGTTCTCAAAACAATTTATAATCTGACATTATTATTTAAATATTAACACTTGGATTGATAAACGGCGTATTGGTATGTAATCGATATAAATAATTTAGACGTGTGAATTTCTCTGAGGCGGTTGGGAAAATAAGGCGTGGTGTCTAGTGGGTATAGAAGCTTCACGATCCGGTAGTCACAGAGAACTGCTCTATTAATCATTCAGTTGACGCCTACGGGGCGTGGCCATAGCTTATTAATTCGTATGGAATTATAAAATCGACTCTGAAGGACAATGGCTATCAATTTCTCGACTATAGCCTTGTGTATACAACTTTTCGTCCATTAATTAGTTTGAAGATCGGAGAGATAATTCGAAAATTAGTAGTTCGGTATCGTTAAATCTGTTTTACGTTTCCACTCTCATTTGTTTTGAGATCTTTTATTTTAGACGTTTCGTCGGCTGATTATACCCGTCTTGTATACCAAACAGATATGCCTATATGTCATTTAATAATGAATATTAACATACGTGTTATGATTATGGAACTGGATATGGTACGCAAGGGAATCCATCTTAGTAAACGACATTAAACTTGTCTCTCCATATCGATGATTTACTGGGTGCCGCACAAGCTAAATGGCCCAGGCTTGTAGGACGCACCACTTGCTACCGTAACGGGTTACATCGCCTGTTAATTATATCCAGTCGTAAAGCTGTTTAGCAAGTGCGCTATTTATTGGCGGCTTACGAATGTTAATTGTCTGAGCTAACGCTGTGAACGACAGCATACTTCACCAATTGATAGAGATATTGCATTACCAATAACGTTCATGTGGTCGGTAAGTATAGGTATGCCTCCGACAAACCGGTCCGATTATTTGTATTTACAACTCAACAAACAACGTGTAAAACATACCATTACGAGGGTCATAACATCCACTATTCATCATAACAACACACTCGTAAACTGCAAACACTACATCATCTTCATCCAAGTATTTTTCGAGTCAACCGTAGCGTCTGCCGTCGGTAAAAACGCGCGCTGTCCGAAGAAAGATTCGATCGAATCGATCACAGTCACATGCCTAAAATAATGCTCCATCAAGCGGCCCACGGGCCCGTCAAGCAGCCACTTCTTATGGAGATGAGCGGACCGCCAAGCCGACACCCTCGCGGCAACCCGCTGAGAACCTCGATAACTGTACTCGACGAAACACAATCAACGTGTAATTCGCTTACAGTAAACCTTACTCGGCATACTGATAAGGAAACAGTACTTCTGACAACAAACGACGACAGATCGATAGACGATAAAACACAAACAATAGAAAGATGACAAGCCGAGCTTGTATCAAGAGATCGGAAGCAATATGGTCTTCGTAATAAGGCGACGAACGACAACGTTCCCGGCGGATTAGAGAGCTTCGAGCTCGACGCGTCTCATGGGTATAAATTATTTATGTAAATTTTTTCGACCGCTCAAAATTGTATTTCAGCATCGACGTGATTAATGTAGACGGATTTTTCACTTGGCCTCTCCCTAACGAAACGATCAAACAAATGATGCACCGATTGGTAAGCACTCGGAGGCATGTCTACTGGGAATTCATTAGAATCTCCTTCGGAAAGAAAGAGGATAACGCCCATGATTTCACAATATTCTTCGGCTGACAAATAGGATGTCTACGTCGATGTGGAATGAGTTTTTTTTTTTGTTTATTAAAAGCTCCAAAGCCTCGAGCAATAGCAGACAATCACAAATCCTATACGAAATATTGTTCGGTCACGTAATAAAGCAAAATGAAGTGGCATTTTATACAACAAAAAATACAATCGTACCAAAATTCTAAAGGACGTGTGTGGATCTCTAAATTACTTAGTTATAGGATCCAGCAAAACATTTTATAAATCTATGGTTGGATTGAGGTTCGTATTCGAGTGATATTTCCGACAGGGGCCGAGGGGCGCATGCGTTTAATGAAATCAAAAGGATTAAGAGCATCTGCCTGCTTGTTATTCAAATCGATTGGGAGCTCGTTTATCATTTTAAATAAGCTACTGCTTAGATAAATGCGGGGTGTGGTTCATGTATAACAAAGGAAGCGGTCGCCGGTAGCCCAATTAACTAACCAGTTATTAATGAAATGAGAAATGGGAACACATTTGAACAAACGCCTCAAAGAAAATGTTGACAAATTAGACTACGTATTGTGAAGGGAAATTGGACCGAGAATACTTTTGTGTTGTGACAACAGACAATAGTCTCTCCAATTCCCGACGCAGAGACGTAATCGCAAAGGGAACAGTTATTTTCTTCGCGTACCACTCGAGATCTGCGTAAACATTAATGGAAACATGAATTAAATCCAGCCTGTGTTGAAATCTCCAATGATTACGAGGCATCCGAGTAAATGAATATCGAATGGGAACAGCCGGGGCTACAAAGCGACAACCCTGCTCCGTATGATGACGTCTCGTGTTTTCCCAGAGCAAACAATCAAACAGCCAAGAGGAAGGAACAAATTACGTGAGCATTGTCGAGGTGTTTAGAAAATTGGGGAACAATTGTCCTGCCGAGTTAAATCTCTGATAATGTCTTTGGAGGACTCGCATAACGGAGAGGGGATGAATAAATCTCTCTTAATTGGAACGCGTCGCACCGCGCGACAACATAATGTGAAGGCTTTGTTGCTGCTCATGCATTCTTCTCCTGCCAGTCTGAATGCAACGAATCAACCGGCTTAATGACGATGGGAACTTTTGACAAGTCGTCCTGACCAAATCAATGTTCTCCAACTGAATACATGCTGACTTAAAGAATTTCAATGAGTAAATAAAATAACAATCTCTTCATATAGGGTTGTCGCCGTGAGCTTGAGCGGCCAAGAGCACGTGAACGGTTGGCTTGAAGAATCGTTAAGATTTTTCTTGAACATAAACTAAGACTGTGAGGGTAAGTATATGAATGACTGTGCATTCGTTCTGAAGGTACTCACTTGTGAAACGACTTATTTTATTACTCCTACGTTCTGAGAAATACGTGGTTGGCTGGTCAGTTGGTCGTATAGAACATGTGTCTAACTTCACCGCTGGGCTTTTTACTTCCAAAATATTCGTTAACGGTGACGCATACATTAAAGGGTTCAAAACTGATCGTCCGATAAGATCCGTTAGAGAAATACGAGTTTAATTTTGAATGCCCAACCCAAAAAGAGGACACCGTTGTAAAACACAGGATGAGCTATTGTTAGATATTTTATTGCTGGGAGAGAAAGTTAGTATCGTTTGATTAATCTTTTCCCTATTTAAATTAGACATCAAATAGGTTACTGCTTTAATTGTTACATGCTTGTTGTAATGCAAACAATGGGAGCATGTTTTTTTTTTGTGTAAGTAAACTAGATTAACGACACAATTATTTTAACAAATTGGGTTCATGTTCAGTTTTCATCTACCTATCAGACAAGTACTTTAAATTATCAACACGAGCTATCTGACTAAAGTTTAGAAAGAAAAGAACTTATAATTGGGGAGCTAACATTAAAATCGGAATCGTGCTTCGGAAGGCACGTGAAGCCGTTAGTCCCGGTTTCTAACCGTAAAACGCCTCCACCAACCCACAATGGAACAGTGGAAGTTTTCCCCCTCCAGTTAATTGAGGGAAGGTGAATGTCCAGTAGTGGGACGTATATAGGCTGTCTGTGTATGTTTACGTTTAGATTAAAATACGCAAATTGCACGTAGATCAGTTGCCAAGCATTTAAACTTCGCGCCGGCGGCAGACTCCAGAATGCTTCTCGTCTAACAGGCTCGGACATTCCGCTGGAAATGCCTTTTTTGTGCAGTACCCTAAAACGAGCGTCCACGAGACGCCGCTGGCAAATCGCTCGGCAAACATTAGGTAAGCGCGCGTGAAATTGTCTATGCCACAGCCAGTCTCTGCAGCATATTAGTTTATGGACCATGCCTCTATAAAGTGGAAGCTTCTTACAATGCGAGCAAAGATGCGCATGTCGCAGCAAATAGCTAGTCGTTCTATCTAATATCTTGTAAGTGCACAATTATGTAAGAGCCCATCCACTTCTAGTCCATCAACAAAATCAATCATCCTACACCTACTGATTGTTTCTATGAAACTTGCAACTGGAAGCGTCAATTAACTGAAATATATTCTTCTTTATCTTAGAAGCCCCGCTCTTGTCGGTTTAGCATTCCCCAAACTTTCTCTATCTAAAGCCAATTCTTCGACTTCTGGAAGTCAAAAAATAATATCTTAATATTAGCTAAAATAAATTATTTTTGTCGCATGTTCACAACACAAAATATTAACAATACTAAAAATTAAAATGTATTAATACAAAACTAGAGTTCGGATTCTATATTTCTTATTATACTTACCTGCATTTCACGCGCCATAAAAAATCCCATAAGCAGCAGGGGTGAGCGCAACGTATCGACGTTGTTTTTATTCAATAACCGAACCTTTTTAAAGAGCGATTCGTATTACTATAACCCTTTTGTTATTTTTAAATTGACTGAAACTGCATGCGATTAAGCGTACTCAAAGAAAATAACACATTGTAATATTGTTATGTAAAAAAGAATGTTATTTTCAATCATACTTATTCATGTTTAAGTATGAACAGGGTTTACTGGAGCTGTTTGAATTAAAATTATAGGATAATTCTGAACACATGAGCAATTAGATATAAACGGAGCAATTTAAAATAACAAAAGTTTAACTATATCAATTCGACGGGACTCACCATTATGTAATCAAAAACGAGTTTGATATTAATTATTTAGACGTCACGATAGAAATACAAACAACGTTTTAACCATCATAATTTGCCCGAGGGGTAAACACGAAGAGTGAATGAAATCGAAGAAAACGGAACAATTACCAACCATCTCAGATGGGAGCTTAATGACAAGCGAAGTAGTCTAAATTCAATTAAATACATACTCGCTTTTGTTGACTCAACGTGCTTACAAGTAATAGGGAGTGGCTACTTATTAAACTGCCTCTTATACGTGTGAACTCACTTTAACATACAAAATTAAGAACACTTGAATAAAGTAACGATACATAAACTTGACGTTCTTACAATCGTGGGAACACATTAAAATGTACCTACTTGAAATCCTAGTGTAAGTTGAGTTAAAACATGTTTATAAAAAGTTGCCCATTTTACAGGGGTAGGTATCGATAAAAAATGCCGACTGCCAAAAAGGAATTCGCAGCCAATACTGATCGGTTGTACGAAATCGAGGAGCGTTCTATTCAATCCTTTGTCGCAGCCATTTGATTAAAGTAAAGGGGCCGCAATCACATGCGAGAAGCTTTGCGCAGGCGGAAGTATCGCGTTTACAAACGGAGCACCGACTGCATTGTGACCGAGAAGCCGATCTGGAGGGAAGAAAACTCCTAGTTGAAGGCAATCGCAGCCGGATACCGAGTCCCGATGCTCACTTGTTCGCGATACTCGACACCGCGAGGTAAATTGAAAACGGCGACACCGATATCAGTGAGCGTATAAAGGAGGCGGTCGCACTACTTGTTTACAGTCAATATGATAGGCGTGTAAGGGTTTCGGTTGAAATTATAGCAAGTGAAGTAGAATACTGTCAGAAGCAAGGTGTGGCTGGCCCGCCCATGACATTAGGTACCTATACATATATAACAGATGGCAACCATTGTCGGCATCTTTTGAACCATAATGATAGATAGTTTACAATTCCAACAGTAAAATCATCCGGAAGGGCAAAAATAATGATAAACGTTTTCACTGAACAATGCAGATGCATGCAGATAAAAGTGACAGTCTTTTAACTTCATATGATATGCAGGGAGATAAAAAGCGTTACAAACACAATCTTTCATGGTTATTGAAACATAAATCGCGATGAACTCGAAAAACCACTTAAAGAGTTACAGTCCATTATGCGGAGCCCACGCTCACTAAAATCAGAAAAAATATTCGCGGAAAAAGTCAACAAAACTAAGCGGTAATTCATCGCGAAACAAGGTTGGAATCATTAACGAAGTAAGGATTTACGATCACGCAAGAGGATAGTGGGACATCGGCGAGAAAGGGTTAGGGTCATCGGCGATGCAGTCTGCAAGTAATTAAATCCTTAAACGTGTGTATAACAAGAATGTGTTTTTAAGCATCGACTCAGCGGAGCTCGGAGTCAACCGCGACACTTATTTACGATGAGTTTTCGCGGCGGGGGATTCCGCGCCTAATTTCTCGACGCGACGCGGTCTGGCGCGATTTATTTAAAATGAAATTCTTTTGTCATACGCCCCGCTGCGCGACAATCGATAATACGCCCAGGGGCCTAGCTTGGACCTGCCTTGCGTTGATTAAGATACAAAACACCTTGCGATTCGGACAGAGACAATGATTGTGATTCTTAATCGAGAGTCGTTAATAAAGAAATGGATGGCTGTTATTCACCGTATAAGCTGCAAGGAAATAATTTGTAGAAGAGACATAATGCACATATATGTTCAATCTTATAAATGCAAAAGATATTAGAATAAAAAGATGTACAAAGTATATTCGCAATTTATTCGTCTGGTTTTAGTTTTATCAATACAATAAAACCATTAATTTAGAATGAAACTAAAAACTATAAATTGTTAAAGCTATGAGGTCTCCTTTTCCAGTCTCATTGAATATAGACAGCGGACATGTAAATACACTTAAACGATGTCGGCACCACCTCATTTGGATTTCATATTGAGTGTCGTTTCGATTTAATTTGTTCTCGAATTTCATTCGTGAATGTTAAACACCAATATTAGTCACACTCTTTATGTGTCTGTGAATATTTTAGTGTAATGCAAAATTGGTTTTTGAATTTAGTTAATGCGTTACATGCAGCGGGACCGATATTTTTCAAAATACTTACTTGGTTTCTTGAATGTGTTGACATCGGAAAAAGATACTTGATACGATACAAAATCATTCTCCTCGTCGTAAGATATGAAGAAACCTACCAAGGGTTTGTTAAAAGCTATTAATTATAAAAAAGAAATCTTAAGGTACATTTGCCGAGTAGCGGATGATCTCAAAAGCAGGATCAGTAATCAAAATGAGACAACACAGATTCCTCGCGATGTTTATGTCGCGTCAGTCTAGACAAAATATATTCTTCTTTATCTTAGAAGCCCCGCTCTTGTCGGTGTAGCATTCCCCAAACTTTCTCTATCTAAAGCCAATTCTTCGACTTCTGGAAATCAAAAAATAATATCTTAATATTAGCTAAAATAAATTATTTTTGTCGCATGTTCACAACATAAAATATTAATAATACTAAAAATTAAAATGTATTAATACAAAACTAGAGTTCGAATTCTATATTTCTTATACTTACCTGCATTTCACGCAATCTTAAGGTACATTTGCCGAGTAGCGGATGATCTCAAAAGCAGGATCAGTAATCAAAATGAGACAACACAGATTCCTCGCGATGTTTATGTCGCGTCAGTCTGGACAAAATTCATTATTACTTACGTCACAAACGAACAGTTTTGAGTTGTGGACGAAAGATTCTTAATACTCGTAAGTACAAGTACTCTCAGAAACAATCGTGGATTCATACTTCTTCACATGTTTTCCTAAATACGTAACATACAACACGAGAAAGATTTAGGCAAATAAGTAATGTTCTTTATTAACAAAAAGGAGCTTACGATGGTTATTAGAATTCTTTGGTAAACAGAATGGATCAATGAATAAAACAAGTGTCTTAGCAACCAATGTCTAGCAGAAAATGAAGACTTAAATTCTTAAAGCTGCCTCTCATACGGAAAGCAATAGCTCCAGGGACGCAGCTCAATATCCGTATTTTAGTAATTACCTCGGTTTCGTTCAACAATCGAAGTGCATACTGTCAAACTTAATCGATTCGCCCGTCAAGCGCCTTGCGAGGAGGTGTCGTACCGGGCCTTCGCAGATCCATCACCGTTAACGACCTGCAACTTCCTACTCGGAAATTTTCCTTCGTGACAACAACGTTATTGGAATGTGGGCGTTAACTGAACAATGTGTAGGCCGAGTGATTTGTTAGACAGAATAAGAGAATACGTAGGCAAATCCTATTAATTCCTATGCCACTCCTAGTGAATACCGGCAGGTAGGCACAGATGAGGCGATAATAGTATTGGATTACAATTACGTTATCTGCTGCTTCATCAAGAGGGGTTTATAGTAGATAAAGCGAGCAGCTGAACCCGTTGAAAGTATAACGACACCTTTTAATGAGACGGGTCGGATCAGAATGTGAGAATCGCTCGAACGAGAGACTCATATCTATGTTAAATATCAAAGGGATATTTTGTGCTCTTTATTTGATTGTGTCAACTTAAGATTGTAATTTAATGTAACTCAGCTACTGAAAATAAAATTCAGATCGGTATGATGACAGCAAAATATGAATATTAAAATTCTTTGCACCTTTTAATTATTTGTGAGATAATGTACCTTACATTGATGTTGATAGGGTTGTCAAATAACAAAAATCTTAAAATTGGACAAAACGCGTCAAATAACGGTTTTTAAGTGAAATGCAATCATCCTGAGGAAATGTCGTTGATATTGGACAAACATAGTCGGAGCGCGAAACGAGCGTTGTTGACCCCGGCGCAAGCGCCCGCGCCGAGGTGTCAAAACCTGTGCCATCCAATTGACACGCGGTCTCCTCCACGCGTGAGAATATTTGAACAAATAGCCCACAGTTTATTCTAGTACCGGTAATGAATCATTTCTTTAACGGTCAACCAACCACTTGGGAAAATTCTAATACCGTTACACAGACTATTCACCTCACAGATTGATTTACATCATAACTAGTCTTTGTCCAAACTAAAATTACTTTTTTAATGAATTATTGGAATACAATATCAATATTTCTTTATTAATGTTCTCTCTAGAATCTAAAATTTCGCATAAAAATTAAGATATCGTCGTTAAAATCATAATTTTGGTTAGCGAACATCTCAAATGTCACATTCGCTTCTACTGCGAGATATAAAGAAGACTTTATGATTATGGTCCAAGCACTAACTTAAACGACGGTATCGATGTGTTAATATGCCGTCGTCTCGTATCGGTCGCTCTGACAACTGTCACGGATATAATGAGCCGTAAACGCTAGATGCCGCGCCTGCGCCGCACACGCGCGACCGCCCGGGTGCATAAACTCATAAATTATCTCATAATTTCACTGAGTTTACACCTACTTTCGTAATGTTTAATTTGGACGACGCGGTTGTCGACCACCGTAAAATAACATAATTACACGTAATCGTGGTCGTCTACGACAAACAGTTTCGGATTTACGACTGGTCGTTAATGAGCGCAGCCTAATGGTAAGCAAGACGCAGTTTACATGCTTCTAGCTAGTAAACAAGTGAACTAATTTTTATTCCAAAACTGTATATCCGCTAGTATCCGTTAACTTCAATGTTGTAAGATATTTTAATTAAATGTAACGTATCTAAAAAATAAACTTCGAATACTTTGTTAGTACCTATATATTCATTAGTTTTAATCGTTACTATTTATTAAAAGGCATTTCTTATGCCTAAATACTTAGCTAATAAAGTACCTACGAATTACATCTATTAATAAAATCCTGTGGCACAACCTGCTTAATAGAATAACATGATGACACCTTTCTACACTCTCGTTCGCCAATTACCAGTGACGAATAGCGGATAATAAACAAGCAGACTTAATTTATGAAACACGAAATAGTGAACCGAAAGACGTAAACAAATGCTAAGACATCAATTCCGAACATGAAAAAGCCAATGTTTGGGAAACGGCAGCTACGACGACGCAATGTTGAAGAATTTCGTGCTGATAACTGACATCTAAGTTGGGGAAGGGTTCCGCGTTGAAACAAATGACTAATATTGTCAAAAAAACTACTACTTTACTTTATTCACTAAATATATTATTGTGTATTGTGGAGCGTAATCAATTAGGCATATCTTCTAAACTTGATGGATAAGTCCAAAGGTATGTAGATACCTAAGTCATAAACAGATACTAATTGCTAAGTACCTAGTTATGAGGTAGCGTAACGTATATTATATATGCTGTCAATTATAGTGATATTAAGTAACTCTGTTAATCTGTTTGGGGTATTATTACGAGTATGAGACATACGGAACCACACCAGCCACCCAAATTGATCTAACAAAACTTTAAAATCTAACCGAATAACCGAAATCTACCAAATGTTTTGTATATCCAAAAAGATTTGTTACATTAGCAATTAAGATGTCATCGACGTGTCGAGATTTATAAGTGGCAATTAGTGGCATAATCTGGACATGAATATTGATCAGTGTGGAGACATTTATAAAGAGCTTACAATTAGAGTAGGCCGTAACGGTGAATGCTAATAAAAGTAAATACTTGAAGAACTGAATTGTGTACGCCGTGGAAGCCTTGTTGGAACAACGCTTAATCATTTTGAGCTCACAAGTTCAAATGCATCACGGGCCTGAAGTATTAATTTTCGAATTTGAATTGGCATTCATGTTTGGATCTTAATGATTATCAAATCAGTTGTGTAAGAAAATGTGTTTTCAAGGGTTCATGACTTAACCTGCAATTGGGCTGGTCTTTCCTTCGGTTTGGAAAGTCAGTTGACAGTCGCTTCTCTATAAAAATGGACCCGTTAAAGCTTCAGGTTAGGAAAACAGACCCCATGATGAAGTATGGTTTAAACGCTAGGGAGATGATGGCTTGGAGAACTGAATGGCTTGTTATTGGGGATTTAGTGTTGTGCTTCAACTGTGAACTGCAAACTGCATAATCTTCGCTGTAATTATATCCCGACGCGGCGAGCAAGGAAGACAGAGCATTACACATCACGTACGAGTATGAATTATGCTAATGTCGGTTGCAGAGACATCCAACATGTAGTCTATTGATTATAATCAATAGAATAGTTACCTTGACTGAGCCTGTTAATTTAAACGGAAATGCTACTCTCGAAAGTGTAAAAGGATTATTTAACTATAATAGAATAAATTCTTAGATACATACAGTATAGATATTATATAAACTCACGCTTATTTTGCACCACCGGGGTAAGCAGTGACTATGCTATTCCATATGTTTCGATCCCGACATGCGTCTCTTAATTCTTCAATAAGTATGTTCTGAAATATTTTACTAAATAAAATACACGTTTCTTGCCACTTGTAAAAACATTCGTTGCAATCAAAGCAATTTCAACAAAGCAAAGAGAACAGTTTTCATAGCCGTTTCAATTTCCTTATACTCGTTGAACATAACAATGACATACCGCTAAGTGCTCTTTTGTGCTCTCTTAGTAAACATTTGTACGAATATAGAACAAATATAAGGCATTGTTTACAAATAATCAGTGGGACCGTACGCTACGATGCGTTTAGACCTACAACCGGTGATGTACTAGATTTCTAAGGATCACTTTGATGAAGTAGACCATTGTTTGCAATAGCACATAAAATAGAAACTACAGTAGCCACACAATCCTTGCAATGAATATTAAGTTAAATATTAAGTATAAAGGACGTTATATCAAATGCAAATGCATAGACAAACTACACTATAATTCTAAGTGGCATTGGTATAATAACAACGCTGTTACAAAGCAATAAAAGCTTGAAAGTACAGGAACGATTTCCGAATGTTGGAGGAAAATAAAAGTCAAACTGTAGACGTAACTAACGTGAATGATTTCCGTTTACATTGGTGGATTTTCCGGCAACAATAAAAATGCAATGCATCGAGCGAGCTTAGTCGCCGCACTCTGATACATCGTCGGGCGACCGTACGCAATAATGCTCAATTTTTAGAGAAAACAACTATAACTCAGAGCTCTGCATTCTGTCGTCTGTGTTCCTTTCTTCCGGGCAATTTCTATTACCATATAGACGCGCTACTTTTCAATTCTTTTCCATTAAACTTGGTGCATCGTCGTGCGTTCCGCCGTCGACTCCGTCTAGCTCGCTATTCTGAAAACACATTTATAAAATGCTCTTTACCCGGCCGCGGGGCGGTCCCCTGCGACTGACATTCTATAGCGAATTTCAAAGTACATCTCCAAATAAGAAAAGCGCCCCAAGTCAATGAAACTTTCATACTTATTGACTACAAAAGCTACAAGGAAAATTTTAAAAATATTTCAAAACTATGAGTAACTTACAGGAGGAGAACTATAAGATATTGGAGTTTAACCATGTTTCAAACTTAAAAGATGATTGTTGTCTTGTCATATCTTGCAATTTCTATAATGGTTACCCATACGAAATATAATCCTATTGGCTTTTCTAAGAACATGTACTACTGTTCCAAAATCAAGGCAGATGCGGAGCAGCAAAAGGCTTAAACATCAACCTCACAATTTGTCACAATAATACAATTCATAAGCAAAACACGACAAACACAATAAATTCTATTATATTCTACAAAACCAAACAAGTTTTTTTCCTTTAACAATGACGTTTCAATCGGTAGCCGTTGTGAACTATCTGTCATATTTCACAATGGGAACACACATAGCTCGATTCATACTGTTAAGAAAAAATCTATTTATCAAACAAGAGATGGGTTCTAGAGATAACTCTGTGGAGTTTATTATTACCCCTTTTCAATGTAAGTATGTCTTTCTCTGGAGTTCCAAGTTTACCTACTTTATTTGTACACAAAGATAAAAATATTTGAGCAAAGGAATAAAACTGTCAAGGGATCGTTATAGTTTATCCTTATCGCACCTTACATACAACAGCTTCCACTACGCTAAAGCATGGCGGAATGTACATCTTTATTTGATAATATTATATTGGAAGTCAATAGTCTGAAATGTTTATTTCAATTGGGGTTTGTATACTTATTTCATAATCTCCATAGCGTTATCCTGTTTATACGGAGTCTAACCTGAACGTGTGACAGGTTCGTTCCGCATACTTATTTATTAGTAACAATTTACCATTCCCAGAAATAATTGTTTTCTTTTCCCCGATATTCACGCTAAGTATCTTGTTCTCTACCTACAAGTAGTATTTAACTGCTAAGATTTCTCCCCAAGTACGGCAATGGAAACCCAATATAAGTAAACTAGCTGCAAAACTCATTATGTAGATTTTAAAGCGATCATAGTTGCATAAGAGCTGTAATCGCGTTCAATATTTAGGCCGAAAGCTGTACGAGTCATGTTCGCATGAATTCGCGGGTTTGAGCACGAAATCCGAATCACGATCGAACATCATGATCGAAATACGTGTACACCTCCTATTACCATAAATAAGATACCTTATGAAGACTCCTTTAGTTCACGTGGAATATTGAATCCGATCGTGTTTATACGACATCGCATACAATAACAGAATTGTAAGTACATTTGTTCCATATAAAATTTAAGTTTATTATTTGGTCGGCGGTTTTTATGTGAATTTCACCGAATACCAAATTTTGTGAACGAATTTCTGACGCGTGAATTTTAGTCGATTACCCGATAACAAATATTACGATGGTCCAATGACGTTAAATCTCTTGAGATTGATAAAGCAAAAATATTATACTAAACATACAAATAACTTATACCTAAAATACCAAATAATCTATAAAAGAACTTACGAACGTTGACGAAGAATATACAATTCGGTATATTTCTAGGCAATAAAACAAGGAACACGATTTCTCTTAAGGACGTCTTTCCCATTGTCAAATTAACCGGCCGGTGAGTGTGTAGCGCGCTAATCGGGCCCGACGTAAGTAGGCTCACGTTTAGACGCACGCATCATTTGCCGGCTGTCCGGAGCGATTAGCTGCCAGACGGGGACGCAGCTGGTAATTACCGATTGGACTCCAATGAACACCATCCCGTAGACGTTCTGGTGACCTGGTACTTTGACGTGCGAGTTGTAAGTAAAACTGACAATTTAATGCCTCTAGACGGCCGCTTACTAGATGTTAAATCAAAGAAAAGTATCAGTTATGTCTAAAAAATATGCGAAGCTTGATATTAGCCGTAAGATTGGACTAGAGGTTTTAGAAAGAAGAATAATTTTATTAGTGATCATGAAAATAGAGTATTGAATCCATTCACAAAGCACACACAATACATGAGCCCTGTAATGACACAATCCTTTGAATTCGATTAATATTACAAAAAATTTCATGCTCAAATAGCCAACGCCTTCACACAAAAAATAAAACTTAAACCAATAAACACTTAGGTACTTAATGTTGAACGTGATGAACTCCCGCAGAGTTCAAATAACTTCGAAAGAGGTCGGACATTTAATTCTGGTTTTATAATAAAGGACAGAATTGTATTAGATAAAGGATGGGTTGTAATAGTGTCGCGTCATCCACATTAGTAATGCGTCTCCTGGCGGGGCGTCGCAGCGAGCGTGAACTCCCGAGTCCCATAAGTGTACCGATGGCCTAAAGAAAAAATTACAAAATAAATAAATTTAAAAGAGACCCGGACTCGGTCGCGCTCGGAAATATTTATTCAAATAAGTCGCCATCAACCCGACCGTAAAAGCACGCAGAGGGTTGCGGGGCTAGCAGTTTTATTAATATTAAACGAACGCTTCAGTTGACACAAATTGGCGATAACCAAAGCGAGTGCGTCGTAAAATTTTTGTTTTCCCTTTATATTTATTTGCATCTCCCGAAATAAGACTGTAACTCTGAATGGGATGTTATTATACGGATCAGAGGGAGGGGAGAGATAGTAAAATCCTCGGAGATAATAATGGGAAGCAACGATTGAAGGTTAGAGCTTGGTCGGACTCGACAATCTATGGGTAACTGTAAATCGATCAGTGTGAGAAAACAATCGGACGCGCAGCCTCCACTCGGACCTGGCGGACGCCAATATTATTATCGCGCCATAAAACAATGGAGTTAAGTGCCTTGGCACACCACTGCAGCGGTGCAGCGATTCTTTAATACAGCTGAACGTATAAAATAAGCTTTCCTAAAGTGCCATTTACATTCATCGAGATGCCTAGAACTGATAATAAAGACAAAAGGCTAGCTTATAATATAATTAGTCCGTTTAGCAGGAACATAAATACATCACCAATATTGGTTGCGTTCCGACCATTAAATTCTAAGAACATAATATTTTATTATAAGCATCCAACATTACATGTTCTCCAACCGCGTTGTTTCAACGAATTCACGCGCTTGGCCCACAATAAAGCAGTTAATTAACCGTAATTTATATAAATGGGTTCCGTCGCAATTCGGACAACAAATTATCTGCGATAGGCGATCTCATAGAGGGTTGACGCGAGCAACAAATAGATATTAAAGCCTCGAGAAGGGATGAAACGAGGTCTCCGAACAGTCCGCGATAAGGAGTTGACGAGAAACGAAATTATTTACCTAGTTCGGATATATGGAGCGCTGGCTTAAGAGACATTCTTGACTTAGGCAGCTGGGAAGAGCTTCTGTAGATTTATTGCCGAGATATGCAAAGCGAGCGTCAAACCGAGCATTTCTCACCCAAGAAGAGGACAGGAGCGCTCGCGGGCCGCTCGTCGGGAACTATCCAATAAAAAGTTTGTCGACACCACAGTTTACTTCGGCGAATAGCTAATGTGCGGTAATTTGTTTGACACACTAGTGACACTTTTACAGAGCGGCGACTACGCGATGGATGACTCAGCGACTGAAGAATGTCTAGAGGGACGGTAACAATCACTGCGCTTCATAAATGGAAAGTCTAGAACAATGCACGTGACCAATTAAAGAACACAGGACACGGAGTCCGTGTCGACAACATGGAGGTGGACACTTTATATTTGCATGGGCGTTATAATTTTCAATTTCTAATGTACGGAATGAGACAATTTTGTATTCTCACTTTACGCTGAGTGTTGTCGCCCACGCTATGAGGGTTAAATTGCGGGGATTCAATAAATTTAATTTTGGTGCAATATATGATTTTCCTTAGTGATTGTGTGAGGTGCGACACCTTAAAATGTGTGGAAGGTTGCGCGAGCTGCGCGGGCGTCGTTGGGAAGCCCTGCTGCGCCGGGCGCGGGTCAGGGCGCCGCAGTTTAATTTATCGCGAACAATCACATTACCATATCACTAATGTAATGCGGTCGCATCCGCGTGTGCGCCTTAAACGGTTTTTCCACTCCTTTGTTATCCAAAATTTATGAATTCTGTAAATACTTTAACATCACGCCTCGAGTCGTGGATTTTGGGGATGCTTTATGGACATTGTTTTACAATCGTCTTACAAGAGTTTTACACGAAAAGGACAATGTACTGAATTACGACACACGCTGTAAATGTAGGACCGCTGTTGCGGTAAGCAGGTATAAATTGGGTTTTAATGTTCTCAAGAATAGAATAGGAATGAAAAATTGTGACGATATAGAATGCTCGGCATTATTATTGCCCATGATATTAAAGCAATATTCAAATCGAGTCACAACAAAAGAATCCCATCCCGGGGGCTCATGTTTCAAAGAATGCGTGTACCGTAGGTAACACAATACGCGCGCCCTACGCCCTGCGCCCGGCTGGGAGCTGGCGCACCACCACTCCACAACACAAAAAATAAAAAAATATATATTTGCTTGCATCTAGCATCCCCTGTTAATTGAGGATTTTTACGAACCTTCCACAAAACACGTAATTTGTAAATTTAGGTTCTTGATTCTGATTTGAAATTACCTAAACCATTTTTAATTACTTTTTTCAAAAAGTAACTTCCTCACTTTATTTGTGGCTCTGCCCACTGGTTACGGGTGTGAGTTTATGTATGTATGCATGTTTTTAAAAAACTAAGTTGCGAAAAAAATAACGAACAGATCTACAGACACACGAACACGTATTATTAGTAGAGATTTAACAATATGGCACCCATCATTGTGGCGACCCAAAAATGGGGCGCAGTGATCTGGGCAATGAATAACACGTTCGCTAAATAGAATAACACCATTCATTGTGGCGGGACTCGGGAGTACATGATTGACACGCGATCCGAACTCACACAGAATTTACAACGCTCTTTCAATTGAATATTTTTTATGTAGGAATTTTTATTACCCCATTGTGGGTCGGGATTAGCCCGCAGCTATGCGGAAAATATTTAATAGAGAGTTAATATCACAATGCATGGGTTTTTGGGCTCATATACTCTGCACTTTTTAGGGGGAAGAAGTTAATCATCCTGATTATAGTATTGTCGTTTTTTATTAACAAAAACTACAAATGGTGTGCAGTATTATTATTTACAGTAAAAATAATATAATATAGTATCACGCCTGTGTCGCCGAAGGGATAGACAGAGGTGTACTGTATAGTGTAGACACCCACTCCTCGCCATTCTATGTTTAAGTCCTATGCAATGGAGGGCGCCTATTGCCATTAACTGGGCACATCCTTGAAACCACATGATATCAATAAATATAATATATGCCTCTCCATTAGATGTAATCTAGGCCTCTTACTTATTAACATGTACTTTTAGGCATGAAATGAAAAAATAAAAGTAACAACTGCAACTGCTCAGTCAAATGAATCAATTAATGATCGCGATAAGCGGATAAAGGACGTGAAAGCAGTATGAAAGATGAATGAACCCAATTGATTCCCGGGAACGCTGTCGAGTGAGCAATGTGCGAAGATAAGGATTCCACCGCTACCTTCCGCATATGAATTGTAAAAATGCGGTAGCCGGGCCTAAAATCGTAAAGGACCACCGAGTAAATTATTTCACTGCCAGCCAACTTGAATTATCGAACGCGCGCCGCAATAAAACTCATGCGTTGGAAACTTTATCAGCAAAGAAGGAACATGTTGCCATATTTCATTAGCCCAACGGTCTGCTTGTGTTCGGGCGTAAAAATATTATATTTAATCTCCCAAGTTGCGAGTGTGCATTGTGTTTGTGTCCCTTGTACAGATGATATTTATTGTGGTGTATGGAGTAGGCGCGCCGCGCGCCGCTGAATCATGGTATTGCTGGAATTTGTCGCAGAATAACGCAATGCCAATGAAACTAGGTCCTTGGTTCTCGTATTATATCTTCAAAACAAGTTATAGTTGAATATTACAATTTAAAAACCTATATTTGTCTATATTGTTTGACATACCTTCACTACCTGTCATCATAGATATAGTTAATTCAAATAATGATTTAATTTTATTAATGTAGAGTGTATTTGTACATAATAAGAAATTTCTATTTACTTCGTAGAGCCTACATTATCTTCGGGATTGTTTTGCGAGGTTTCCCAGAATTCCTTCGACTACTCGCTAACAACCCAAAAACCGCTTAGCGGGTTCCCCTCATCCAGGCAGTCGAACTAAAGGACAAAACCTAGTTTAAAAATGAAGTAGACTGGGAGATAAGCGAGTGGTCTCCGCGCTGCGCTCAAGCATCTCTTCAAAGAATTTAATCACAAGAGAGAACAGAGCGGACGGTATGCCGATGATATCTAGGGCCGCTCATCGACACACGCGAACAAATTGGCAAGGTGGTGTGCGAACACAACAAAAGGTTACAATTGAAATTTCCGAGATGCCTGTTACATTTTTCTTAGTGGAGGCACGTATTTCACTGCGGGGATACCGCGCGGGCTTATTCTCTGTACGTATGCGACACAGAAACGTTTTCGGTGAAGTTTCGCTTATAATTGTATCACGATGTTGCGATATTTGGTTCGTACGTGACTCACAGTTCCCGGAAACTGGCTCTGTGCAACGAACTGCGTCCTTTGCCGCTTCATAGAAAAGAACTGTTACGTAAGACCCATAAAAGACGTAAATTGAAGTAAACATAACGCAACTGAATATTTACTACCGGAACAAGTTATAAAATCTCTAATTTAGACTGACTTTGTAAACTTGTTTTCATGATATTGTGATTAATTATTAAATACAAATAATAAATTACTGTACTTTGTAACAGGTATTTTATTCCGTTGTCTTCTCAAGGTAACACAAGTGTGAAAATTAGTAGTAGGAAAAGCGTAGATTACGAAAAGCGTAGAAGCGTAGTATTTAGGACTGTTACAGCTAAGCAGTTGCAAACAATTAGGCAGCCCATCTTTTTGTAAAAACTATTTCTTAGACAATGGGTATGGTCTAAATAGTATCACATTCCGATAACTATAGAATGTCACGTTATCAATGAGTCAGTCGATCATTCACCAATCATTAGTCAGCGTCCAACTGCCATTCAAGTAGACAATGGTGGAACAGATTTGTTAGAGTTGTTAGCTAGGTTCCACACGGCGCGATGCAATTCTTTCGGCATCGAAGCTATTGACGGTTTGAGTAGGTACAGGATAGATGACAACCTAGATTATACTTTTTAGAAATTGACAAAACGTGGCACGCTCGTATGAATAAATAAATTAAATATGACGTCGTCAAAAAGGGCAACAAAAAGGTAGACTTTTGACTTTTTGCTACATAATTATGGTCTAAAACTGGCAATCTGACCCTAAACTTGCACATCCATGTGATGTCCGATCGCGCCGTGAGGAAGTTCCCTTAAAATTGCTAGAGAAATAACACCACAGATTTGTTACATTGTCCCGCCGAGAAATCCGGTCATGTTCGCATTCAAGTTTTATTGTTTGTAATTAAGTTTAAGCAGTTGTATTTATGTCTTGGAGGAAATATTCTCTTTATTACTTGCTTTTAGTGAAAGCTCTAAAATTCCTAGTTTTATTGTATGGTCAGTTTTAAAACAAACTGAACACTAAAGTAGAGCAAGCGGAGCATATTGAACACGGTTGAGATTTAGAAAATATGGTATTTTATTTATTTACCATCAATTGTGAAGCAAAACATACTGGTAGTAAACTAGATTGTTGAATGAAATAAAGGTAATAATAGTCTTGCTAAACAACTTTGCTCAGTTCACTTCACATTTAAAGAGCCAGATAAAATCGAAGGTAGATATATCAAATGAAAACTCTTAATAAAGCTAATAGCTCAATTGGCTCATATTAAAATTATATTTACCCACTGCGAATGGCAGTGTAAATAAATGTAATTAACTTTTTTTATAACTGGCTTATCAAGTCATATCGCGTGGTAAAGAAATAATAATTAAAAGAAACCTATACTGGGTATGTGAATACGGCATTATAAAATTCTTCTGTCAATACTGAGAGTCAATGAGCCGCAATTAGCATAGGGCTGTGTCAGTTATGACATCACAACAACTGGAACTTGAGAAAGAAAAAAGGAATATAGATATTTATAGGTAGTACACTGCCAACCCACACTAGACTAGCGTGGTTACAGTACGCTCCATACCTCCTCCAGTTGATTGAGGGACTGCCCAACAGTGGCACATTATTTAGGCTATTTATGCATTAACATTAGTCGTTATTAATGTAAATATATAAGTAAGTAAAAATAACCTATATTTTTATACAATTTTGATCATAAAAATGCGTATTCCAGCTAAAAAAAGAAATAATCTTGTTCATATGAACAGCATTTGTTTACTTCTTTCATTTTTTCTATCAATAAAAAGTGAACGACGACGTAACGACGTTAAATGAACAATTATTGTAGGTCATCACTAATTTAAGAGCCAGGCTCTTGTCTATCAAAGACCAATTCCTTCACTTCCTTATAAGTCACGACGTGCGCCTTCTCTTTAATCTGTTCCATGTAAGCTCTTCTTGGTCTTCACCTTGCTCTCTTTCCTTGTAGCTTCCCTTCTATGATTTAATTATTAAACACTAAATTCGTTATGTCTTATTAAGTGTCTAATCATCTTGCCTCTTCTGTCCTCTGTAACTCTCAATATTTGCCTTTTTTCCCTTACTCTTGCTAGCACTATTATTGTAGGTACTAGATAAAATTTTAAAATAAGTTTGTCTCTTTACTAACCAGTAAATGACTCCCAGAACGACACACGGCCATAGCACTCGGATCATGACTGGATATACCGGGCCGACTGGCACTCTACATTAGCAGCTGTGTCGCAGTGTCTATGGCATGCAGAAGGCTCGCAGATGCCGCGCAGGCGATTGTTTGTAAATAACAAAGTGAACTGCGGGGTGCGCGACAGTTTCTAATTGTGCCGCGACAATGCGTAATCTAACCGGTCCCATTCACCGGCACGTCGCGCGCGTTGACCGAACATAGACGGGACGAGAGTTGACCAAGGTCGCATATTTTATTCCTAATTAAAACTATAATGCTCTTTATAAACATTATTAAGGGAATGCGATAAATAAACAGGACCTATCATGCACGACCGGTAAAAATTATCAAACTAGGTAGATCGTTGCTCAGCAACTTTGTACAACATAACACTACCTACCTGTTTAACAGACGAACAAAACTACAATATATATAGAAAATGTCAATACAAGTTAGATAATATTGCTTTAAAACTAAATAAACAAGAGTACACAAGCAAGCATCGCTTGTCCTCAAAGATAGCGACAATATAAGCTGACGTTGACTTTCCTAAGCCTATAAACATCCCCATCGACCCTTCTTACTGGGCCAGTCTTGGCTGAAATAAATCACGCGTTATCGACTCCACAGCACCCGGTCGCCCCTGTTCGCCAGGTGCTAACAAATGAACCCGGTTGCCTCTCGCGCCAAATTGCCCGTGTCGCGATCTGCTGCACTACTAAGGGCTCTGCTCACGTGTTAAATCTCTTCAATTTACACGCTACTCTCTATAAAAGGGTTAACACAACACCAATAGGGTGAACCTCGCATAATGTTTAAAACACACATTAAACTTTATTATCTGTATTACTTACAAACATAATCGCCAGTGCACACCGCACAAATTGCTTGCAGTACGTATATAACATGAATTCATGTAGCAAAAATTTTGTTGCTAATGCCTGTTTTTGTTTACCTGGTATAGCTGAGTATAAATCTGGAAATTGGTGATTACCTGAAACAAAAAGCAAATATCATTAGCTAATGGATAGAAACGTACTATCAACCGCACACATAAATAATGCACGTCAATTAATATTAATATATTAAGACATAATTTGTATATGCCTCACTATAACTAACCCTAATTCTACGTCGTTTCCGTTTTCGTGTATCCGTAGACCCCGCCCGTTCGCCGGACAGGACGTTAATTAGAAAATTATGTGGGAAATTATTAATAGGTCCGCCGTGTACCCGATTAGATAACAAACTAGTCCATTAGTCGGTCAGGATAAAGGCTGCTTGGGTACGATTTCGAGGGGATACGAGCTTTGGCGTTGTTGTTTTAAGGTGGAGTTTGTAAGTGACGGGGAGTGATCGGAAAGGACCTTGGAGAGATAAAGCAGTAGCGAACAATACGGCGTGCGGCGGGCCGGGGGCGTGTGACGCGTGGTTGAGGAATGATCAGCCGCGTGGAAATGACGACTTAATGGATTATATGTGTCCGCCGACACCGAGATAAGTGTCGCCCCGGTATCAGGCCTGTCGCTGGAGATTAGGCACCCAAATTACAAAAATTAATAATATAATGGATATCAACCAAGATTTCACATGGCGATGAACCCGTACGATAAAACGAATAAATCGATCGTGAACACGTTTCCTCATATGTAGTTCGATATAACTCATTATAATGTATTACATGACTCAATCTCAAAATATATGAAACCTTGAATGTGAGCGAGATAAACATATATCTGTAGGTTTCTTTTATTTAAAATTATTTTTTTTATTTTGAGTTAAGAAATAATCTTAATCATCTGCACTAATTACAACTTATTTTTTGCAAGGAAAATAATCACATATTTACGATCTCTATGATATTATATCTGCAGTACGAGTACTTATTACCTGGCACCTAGTTGTCTATGCGTAAAGTGTATCAGTGACAGTATATTGGAAGTAGTCACGGAAAGCTCTAGATTTCTCTGAAACAGTATCCGGCACCGTACTTACGGTATCGTGCTAGTTCGGTACAGTTCACGTGATGGTGTGAAACAATAACTTTTTGTACAATAGGTTTCGAGTATTCTTCCGTGAATCATAAAGGCAACTGACCCACATCACACAGATGTGCCCACGCCACAATCAGACACTCCAGACAGTTGCGTGTCGACATGAAGCACGGAAAATTGAATACGAACATTCTGTTATAACGACCGGTGGATGGCACCCCTCCAATATACATTAAATAGCGCCACAATGACCTGCGATTTACCGGCAATCTATTCTTTTATAAGGACAAGAAACGCCTCGCCACTTACGACATAAAGTCAGAGAGATACCCCGCTGATCTTTTGTGCGGGATGTTTCTAGGCGCGATCTGGACAAACGATCCGTGGGACCCGGTGTGAAATATTGTCGCGGTGTCATAGTGGGACGGACGCGATTCCCATTACAAAGCCATTTGCGATGTTTACACAAAAGAGGATGCAAATAGTATAGACGAATAGTGGTGCGATTGCAAATTTTCCGCTTCTCGCGTGTCAAAAGGGATAATTTATTGCAATTGAGATATAGCAGGCGCCTCGGGATCGCAAGCAACACTTCGCATAAATAGTGCGCACGAACGACGCGCCCGCGCCGACCGCGGTCTATCAGCCCGGCACCAAATAAAATTATGATCACAATCATTTATTGTACCAGTTTATTCGAAACATCAAACGTCAATTATTTTCTGAAGAAGTAATTATTACATGGCGTATTTTTACGAATACACTTTCAAGTACACAAACAATAACGCATCTTACGTAGAAATAAATGGATTCCGTCCACAATACAGCACAAGAAAGAAACCGCAAACATTTATTACGCCGACGTTTCCCAGGTAAAGTGATTCAGTTCCAACATGAACGTTGGTTTGGGCACGTTCTGTAACATTTTTTGCACAATAGCAGGTGTGATAGAAAACAATTTGCATCGCAGGGAGACTACAATTGCATAGCAAGAGCAGATGCGGGCACAATGAAGTGGCCTTTCAAGAGCATTTCAAAAATTACACTTATACCTCAAATTCTGATGAAATGAGAAAGAATGAAACATAATAACACGAAAGCGTAAACGGCGTTTAGGATGTTGATATAAATCATGAGAAGTGTAATCTAACATTTTATCCAGGCAACAATTTGTTAAATCAAACGGCGTCGGACAAATTGGTGGCCGCGCAAAATGTATAATGTGCGGATGTTTAATTTGATGAGAGGTTTGGAGTAGAACGGTGAGAAATAATATCAAAATCGTTTAACTAAAATAAAGGGCAATTATGGAGGATTCCTTGAATGGGCAATTTACTTAACCGAACGATAGACTTAAATTTGCTCGGGGCTCGCGTGCGCAACGCAGGAAATTTATCGAATTTCATATATTTTGAAATTATCAAGTAGCCAACAACTGATGATTAATATAATTCTGTAATTATACGCATATTTAATGACAAGATTTAAATGCACTGAAAGTTTCTAAAACCTCTCACTCTGTGTAAAAATTATACGCAAGTAAACGTTAAGTTGTTATGAAATCGTGTAAAAGCAAAATAAAAGTTAATATACATATAAAATTACAAAGTGATCGCAATTGATATTATTTACAATAAAGCAGGCAATTTTTATTATTTTACACATGTATCAATTATTTTTTACTGTATTTTTAATTTAAAAATATTTTTTGATATGCAATAAATTTACATTAATGGGCAATCGTCTATATCCTCTATTTATTTGATTCAATAAAACTTTGTTTAACGATCGTAAACAGACGAAACTGGTTAAAGTGCAATAAATTCCATTTGTTTCATTAACGATGGTGAGTAAACGAAATGTCAACAATCATCAAATGTCCGCAATACAATTCTATCAGCCGGAGTGTTAACAAGCAACGACTGCAGCGGTGCGCCCGCGCACTACCTGCCCAGCTGCTCCGAGCCCCCACCAAGCCCTGCGCCTTACCCCGCTACCATCCCTCTATCTCGTTCGCACATACCGCTCGAAAGCTTGCCGGAACACCACAAAAAGCGGTTTGGCGCTTTAGTGTGAGTAGTGGTCGTGTCTGTGTGAGTGGAATGAATTTTTCTGACAGGCTCTACTGTGTAACGGATAGAGCGGAACGCAGAGCAACGTTCGAGGCGCTTACTTCGTTTTAGCCCGGGGCGTGAACTTACCTGTTGGAACGCGTGAACCGGCACGGCCTTGTGCGCGAGCGCAGGTTCGACTCCAACTCAGTTCCACCCCAGACCTCAGCGCGGGTGCGCGCGTCACGTTACACTCGGACTGTACTGACGGACGATCCTGTCCAATTAGTGATACCGCGAGAAACGAGTTAAGTGGCCGGTTCCACTAGTGAAGTACTCCGGTTTAACGCAAAACAAAATGCGCCTCCGATGAAATGTTTCACGTGCGATTTCAGTGTCACAGGATTATAAACAAAACTATGTAATAAGTTTAGTGAAGTTGTGTGAAGTGAACACCAAAACATAATGTGCCCGACGTGGTTAACAAGCGCCTTGTTGGTGCTTAGTGCTGCTGTGTCCGTGTGGTGTGCGTCTCTATCGGCCACTACCGGAGCGCGCTACCAAGCTCCAGATGAATGTCGGTGGACCACAGACGACGACGGTTCAGGAGTCGCCTTACAGTGTAGACTCAGAACTATAAACAGCGAATTAGAGAACACCAATTTCAGTGCAATACAACCTCATTTAACAGTACGATTGCGTCTCGAATGCAGCGATGCACTGTTCTTCCAAAGCTCACTCTCCCCAGGCAGTTTCCGGCAATTGATTGAGCTAAGGGAACTCACTATTGAGTACTGTAAGATTGGAAATCTTTCCGACGGTGCGTTCACTGGTTTACGTGAACTGAGGAATTTAACGATACGAACGCATAACACAGATTGGTCAACTATGTCACTTGAAATAACACCAACCGCATTTTCTAGAGACGTGCAAAACCTAGAGCGTTTGGATCTAAGTGAAAACAATATGTTAGTATTCCCCGAAGGAGCACTATGTACCCTGAGAAACTTGGAATATCTGAATATGACTGGAAATAGAATGAGAGACATAAGTCATTTTCAATTTTCCTCCGCGCATCGGCATCCAACAGAGAAATGTGGAGATAATCTTTTAGTTTTAGATCTCTCACGGAATGTCATCGACACCTTACCACCAAGTTTATTATCAGGATTGAAAAGATTACAAAAGTTATATCTTCAAGGAAATGGATTGAATTCAGTTGCAGATAGAGCACTAGAAGGCCTTGTGTCTTTGACTACAATAAGATTCTCGGATAACCAGCTAACTAGTCTACCACCCGAGCTATTTAGTGACACAAAAGAACTGAAAGAAATATATCTAAATAATAATACAATCACTGTTTTAGCACCAGGTCTATTCAGTGATCTGTTTCAACTTCTTGTACTGGATTTATCGCACAATGAATTAACGTCCGATTGGATAAATACCTCTACATTTTCTGGACTGAAACGACTGGTGTATTTGGATTTTTCACACAATAGAGTGTCAAAAATGGAAATAGCCTTATTCAGAGACTTACATAACTTACAAATATTGAAAATGCAAGATAACTACATTGAACATATACCCGAAAATGTGTTCAGTTCTTTGAGTAATCTACACACATTGATATTGTCCAATAATAGACTAACAAACATTGAAAGCTACGCATTTACCGGTCTGCAAGTACTGTCTGTACTATCGATAGACAGCAACCGTATTTCAAAGATACATCCACATGCACTGCGCAATTGTTCGTCCTTGCAAGATTTGCATATCAATGGAAATAGACTTGATGAAGTTCCTATAGCATTAAAAGAAATACCTCAACTGAAAACCCTAGACTTGGGTGAAAACTTAATAGTAAGCATCGAAAATGCTTCTTTTATGGCAATGCAACAAATGTATGGGTTAAGGTTGACAGAAAATAATATTGGAAATATCAGTAAAGGAGTTTTTGATAAAATGACCTCACTGAAAATATTAAACTTGTCAAGAAACAAAATCCATAAAATAGAAGCTGGCGCTTTTGATGCGAATATTAACTTGCAAGCAATAAGGCTAGATGGAAATTACCTGACGGACATCGGCGGCCTTTTCGCCAAGTTACCTAATTTGGTGTGGTTGAACATATCTGATAATCGATTGGAATGGTTCGACTACGCTATGATTCCGACTGGATTGCAGTGGTTGGATATTCACGCTAACAGGATTGCTGAACTTGGAAATTACTTTGAAATTGAATCGCAACTATCGCTCAGTACGTTCGACGCCAGTTCTAATAGATTGACAGAAATAACTGGCAGTGCAATACCAAACTCTGTAGAAATGCTCTACTTGAATGACAACTTAATATCCAAAGTACAGTCTTACACCTTTTTCAAGAAACCAAATTTAACTCGAGTGGATTTATATGGAAATAAAATAACAAGTCTAGACCCGAACTCTCTAAGAATATCAGCAGTGCCTCAAGACAAATCTGTGCCAGAATTTTTCATTGGAGGAAACCCGTTGGAATGTGATTGCACTATGGAATGGTTGCAAAAAATAAACACAGGCAACAGAGCCAGAACTCAACCCAAGTTAATGGATTTGGACAGTATATATTGCAAATTGCTTTATAATCGTGGAAACTCATACGTGCCTTTAGTTGAAGCAGCACCTCACCAGTTTTTGTGCAAATACGAGTTTCATTGTTTTGCGTTGTGTCATTGTTGTGATTTCGACGCCTGTGATTGCGAAATGACTTGTCCAAACAACTGCACATGTTATCACGATCAATCGTGGTCAGCTAATGTTGTGGAGTGCTCTAATGCTGGGTATGTGAACGCGTTGCCCGAGAGAATACCGATGGAGGCCACGCAACTGTATCTCGACGGTAATGACATAAAGATGCTCCCAAGTCACGCCTTCATCGGAAGAAAAAGGCTGAAGATACTCTACTTGAACTCATCTAACATCGAAACTATTCACAACAGAACCTTTAATGGATTGAAGGAGCTCGAAGTTCTACATTTAGATTACAACTCTCTCACTCAGATTGAAGGACAAGAATTTGATGGATTGGAAAACTTACGAGAGCTTTACATAAACAATAATAAAATTCGTCACATCGGAAAAGATATGTTCAATCATATGGCGCGACTTAAAATATTACATCTCCACAGTAATAGATTGACAATGCTGGCAGTGTGGCAAATAAATCCCGCCATAACCGCAATAACACTTTCGTATAACCCGTGGTCTTGTGATTGCGAGTATAGTGAAATGTTCCGTGAGTGGACGAAGAGAGTGAATTCTATAACGGACCTATCAAATATCAAGTGTATTTACTCTAAAGGGAATAACAGTGAGATGACTGTGTACAATGAAAGCATATACAGTGACCCAGATTCCGGATTCAATATTATTTCTGAAAATGGAACGTGTACTGGATTGCCAAGTATAAATAATAGTATCAATGGAAACCTAACAGCGACAAAGACAATTATAACCAATCAAGAAGTTCAAGATTATATTCCACTACTTGTTGCAACACTTGGAGCATTCTTATTGGTGTCGTTCGTGAGCATGATCATATTCATATTCCGACAAGAAATGAGAGTGTGGTTCCATTCAAAGTTTGGTGTGAGATTGTTCTATAGAGCAAGTGACATAGACCGAGACGACAGAGAAAAAATGTTCGACGCGTTCGTAAGCTATAGTTCTAAAGACGAGGCATGGGTTGCGGAAGAACTGGCGCCTATGTTAGAGCGCGGTGACCCCTCCTACAAACTATGCCTACATTACCGTGATTTCCCCGTGGGCGGATACGTGGCCGACAACATAATACAGGCCGTGGAATCCTCACGTCGTACTATTATGGTTCTCAGTGAAAATTTCATAAAATCCGAGTGGTGCCGGTTCGAATTTAAATCGGCACATCACCAAGTGCTAAGAGACAGACGGAGAAGGTTGATAGTGGTGTTGTTGGGTGAAGTGCCTCAGAAGGATCTCGATCCGGATATAAGACTGTATTTGAAGACGAATACGTATCTTCACTGGGGTGATAAGTTGTTTTGGGAGAAGTTGAGGTTCGCGTTGCCGGACGTGCCGAACAACCAGCGGTGTCGCGGGGTGCCGAGCCCGGGCGCTGGCGGGCTGGCGCTGCACCGGCACCAGCACACTCGCAACCAGCTGGGCGCGCTGCCGCCGCCGCCGGTGCACGGCGCGCACCCCGTGCTGCCGCCACACCCGGCGCACGCGCCGCACAGTGCTCACCCTGGGCTCGCGCCGCACCAGGCGCCCCCCCGCGCCTCGCCCCGTACACTCTCCGTCCATGTGTAGTGATTTACGGACTCTCAGTGAAGTGACAAGACTGTTAAATGGAATGTAGTGACTGTTCTGTGTAAATTGTGATGGCTAGTCTGTTGACGTAGGTATTGTAAATAATATTCTTAGTTTTAGTTTTGTAAATAGTACGCCTAACTTTTTAAGTATGTCCAGCAACAGATTCATGACATACAGTTTTAATTATTTGTATAACGTATTTACCATATTGTCATTGCCATTTTACAATACATAGTATGAATGTTGCAATTTCCATAGTTTCTAGATATTCGTGATCAGTAGCTATATCAGCATGACGTAGGAAGTGTTAGGCCTATACAGGCTGTGTTCGTTGGGCAGCTGTTGCCTACTACTATTAATGTGACTAAACATGGCATCACTGCCGCCATCTGTGATAAACCTAGATGTAGTTTGCTTAGTATCCCATCTATGTATATTTTGTAATTTAGTCATATTACCTAAAGAAAGATATTTATTGTAAAAATTTCGAAAATCGACTGTGTCCAAAAGTGATAAAAGATAATAAAATATCAATTAAATAAAACAAACTTTCATTTCTTATATTCCTTTGATGCACGATTTAAGTAACAACAAATTGAAATAAAATCATATTATACACACACATATCACAAAACTATAGATAGTCATTAGTAATTTGGATCTCAAACAAAATCAAATAGGTACTTAATATTACATTAAATATTATCCATGCATGTATTGTTGTAGGTACAACGTTTCATATAATAATATTGTATTGTGCTGTGCCAAAGTAATGATTAATTTAGATAATTATAACACAAATAATTCACCCAAATGAAGTCATTTCCCGTCCTCAACACCACAAAAATCCGCCACAGAAGTATACAAGAAATATTACAACAGGAGAAACAACAGATGATTTGAAACATAACATGCCACCAATTTTAATATTACAATCCTATCAGACGGGATCGAAGCTCACACACTAGGGTCGCGTACAGATATACTTACTGTTTTGTTTTTTTAAGTTCGAAGCTACGGGCATCGACCGCGAACCTTCAATCTGAGGTAACAAGCGCTCACAGCCCTAAGTAGGTGTGAAACAATTGCATGCGAACAAAAGGATAGCGCAGTGTATTATCTGTATTCACATTGCATTTATAGGATTTGCGAATGAAATTGGAATGAGAAAAACACTGTTTAGGAAAACCTTAGTCTTATTAGGTTCTACTTTACAATGTTCCTAACTACTTATTCAAATTTCTTCGTCACTAATTATCATAATCATATTTTTTATTGCCTCCGACCTCCATTATTACAATATTTAATAAAAAAAAAATCAGTGCAATTGGTAGAGATGGCGAAACAATCCACTTGGGTGACCTACAAAGAGTATGTTGAAGGAAAGTATGGAATCACCAATTAGAGTTATTTATACCAATCAGCCATCTATTTTTACAAATAAATATTACGAATAACTATTATTAAAATATAACATGAGACACAGGTTGGTGTCGTAAGTATGTGAAGCCACCAAGGTCACTATACACAAAGCTAGCGATCAAAATTCAACACAAGTCATGAAATAAGTTAACATTATATTCTCTTTAATATGATTTAAAGTACTGTTCACCTCGATAGTGATAACATGCGTGAGTTATACGTTTTGTACTTATGTCATAAACTATACTCGTCGCGAATGAAGATGACAGTTTTAAATAAAATATCACACTTTGTTGTACTCGTGAAACTTCAAGTAAACTTTAAAGGTAGAGGTCTACCGGCATAAAAGCTCTACACCAGTCTGAAGGGTCATAAATGTTAGAATACGTAATTGGTCACAACGTTGAAGGTTTATACTTTTTCAAGTGAGCTAGGCCAATTACTTACTATACAAAATTATACTTAAACCAGGAATAAACTTAGAATGTAATAGCCGACAAAAGTCAATTTATGGAGTCTTTAAAATTAATGTCATAAAAATTATAAGTATCTTGATGTTTTTATAGGCAACTAGTCAGTACGTTCCATACATGTTAAGGGACGAAAAATCCTTCTCATGAGGAAAGATGACTTATAAATAGACTATGAGATATGTCCTGTTTTGTAGGCAATGACCTAGGAACTTGGGGTTGTCTATATTTTTTTTTACCTTTAATGGGTTTGCTCTTGGCCCCAGACTTGCCCGAAGACATTGACGAGGCCTAAGATGGAGCGAGCTCGCCGAGAAGATGCCATTTCACTCTGGCCTTGATAGCACCCGGGTTATATGCGTTCGGAAATACAGAAGACGGCAAAGAATTTCACTCCCTAACGTAACAACTCGTAACGTAATGACTCCCTTACACAGTAGTTTTAGGCGGATGAGACGTTCGTTATGTAAAAATTGACGATTCAAAGTGTAACTATGTTACCTACTGAATAAAGATATTTTTGAATTTGACTAACAGTGCGCATAATGAAGGACGATGCGAAGCGCGTTGTGCGAATAGTTGGGATATCCACCAAATAGGGATGGAACCCGGCCGTAAGTCTGGAAGTCAAAGATAAAAGGGGGGTTGTGGATAGTATAGATATTTTACCATAACAATTTTGGTATCCACCAATAAGGAAACCGTAGTAAGTTAAATTGACGTATTGTGGCTCGATTCTGTGCACACCTCGAGTATCTCTTTATGTGTGCTTAATATTTCATAACGCATCCCGATGGAAATTCACACGTTGGAGGAGCTCGAGTAACAAAGTATAAAAAGTTTTAATCTATAAAGTATAGTGGTAAAGCAGGGGTTGGTGAGAGTTTGCCCCGCAGTGGAAACCCAAGAGGACATTATCATGTAGGTTTCTCATAGTTTTCCATCATAAATTCTGCAAAAGTTTTTATTTTACGACAAAACTAGAGTCTTAAGTGTACTGAAGCTTATATTTTTAAAGCAATTCAAAACATCCATTATTTTTTTATTTGTGCAAAAGTTTGCAAGGTATAAAAACGATCTAGGTATAAAAAGTCACCTACATCCTTCTAAGGCCCAGATTTCTAGCTATAATGTTAATTAATTTGGTTTGGATTTCAAAAGGACTTTAGACCTTAAGATCACAAAGGTAACATGGTTCATGTGCTTTAATTTTAATATGGTCTAATTAATAAAAAATAATATTGAGGGCTTGTTAACCTAAATAATAAAGTACCAATTATGCAAATAACCATAAATTTATTTTATGAGCAATAGCTGTAGTAGGGAATCGTTATTTTTACTGCAATATTATGCTTTCAATTCTCCTTTCTGTAAGAGGTATTTTATTTAACGATCGTTCTTGAGGCTTATCAGAAAATATTATATGCATAGGTCAAAGAAATAGGTTGTTTTAATTACATACTATATTAGGTATGCATTATGGTACGGTATTTTTCCTACATACAGCTTGTGCATCTCCACCAACCCGCATTGGAGCAGCGTGGTGGAGTATGCTCCATACCCCCTCCGGTTGATTGAGGGGAGGCCTGTGCCCAGCAGTGGGACGTATATAGGCTGTTTACGTACAGCTTGTGCCAATTGTTTTTTTATAACTCTGTCGACCTGAATAAAATTCTACTGTCATACATTAACTTAAGTAGCTCAGTTGGAACGCCGAAAATACTTACCTATTTTAAAACTAAAACACAATGTCATCCTCATTATACCTATAAAAAAAAATAACCACAAATCCTGATTTGCGAGATATACGAATATTATATAAGTCAACATAGTGCTAAGATTAGTATCTATCAACTGTAGATACGTAGATAATATTGAAGGTAAGACAGTGGCAGGGGAAACCAATTCTAATCTACTCTGGGCCAGTCCTGCGGTTTCTGCTACCATCAATCTCACGGACTGATCGTAAGGGGTGCAACACACTATCATATCAATTGATTTTATTAATAACTAGCTGTCAGCCCCTCACTTCTTCTGCGTAATGATTCTGAACTTAATTTTTTTTAAAGTCACATACAAACTTTCAACCCAATTCTAAACAGCAAGGCGGGTGTATTTTATAAAATCCAATCTTAGTAGATACCTACGTCCTAAAGGAACCGCCATGCAAAATTTGAGACTCCCAGCATTTGTAGTTTCTGAGATTTGGTGATTAATCAGGGTGGGTAGTATTTCGCTTTTTACCCGACTGCGGCGAGGCAAAAAGGAGGGTTATGTGTTTAACCGCTATGTATGTATGCGTATGCACGTCACCTCTAACCCACCACCTAACTTCTAAACCACCTGTCAGAATTTAACAAAGGAAGTGTCACTAGAAGGGTCTTGATCGTCCGGTAAGGTGGTTATAGGTATAGGCTATGTGACGTTCTCTAAAGAACATAATAAAATGAAGACGAAAAAAATTTTGTTTTCCATGTTCGGTATCAAATGAAAGCGCTTAATTTACACATTTTAAACATGTACATATTATTAGCTTTTACTTGCGGGGTTGCTTGTATTCACTCGATAATTACGTTTAATCGATAACAACTGCTCAGACACGCTCCGGATAGGTTTTATCTTCAAATATTGCATAAAACACATAATGGATCTATTTAAAAAAGCTTATGTATTAACTTATCTTAATCCCAAAGTAATATAAATAAAAATAAAAGATTAAAAACAAAAAACCCGACTACTGAAAACTCGCGCTCTGAAAAGTATAAAACGAAAAAAAAATATCTGACCATCTTCCGAATAATGATGTTCCAATGGTTCTCTATTTTTACGCATAATGTTTTATGTAATAATTTACCATGGCATAATGTTACTTGTCCTATTATTAGTTACGCATAATATTAATTTGTCATAACTTTTTATGCATAATTTTGAAACTCATAACTACCATAAGCATAATAATTAATTACAATAATGTCATATAAGCATAAGTATTATAAGCATAAAAACTATACTCCGAATAAGAAAAGTTTTGGCACAACTTTGAACATTTCCGAAACTTACTTTTTCCTTGGTTGCATTTGATTCATGATTGTGACTTTTTATTTTTTTTTTACTCTATATCATGCTGTTGGTGATCATTCAGTATACTTTTCGTGTGTAAGATAAACATACTGGCGGCGTGGGGGTGGCCCAAGGGCCACCCCCGCCGCACCCTAACCTACTGTTATGCCTTGTAAAAATTATGACAAAACACTATTATTCTAAAAAAGAATTATGGATACCTATTTATATGCGAATCAAATTTATACCAACAAATATTAGTCCAAAATAAGTTATACCTAACAAACCAGTATTCTTAGATGTTATTATGGGAAAGTACTGTTTTAGAACGTTATGCGAAAAGGATTATGATAATTAAAATTATGACAAAAACATTTATGCATTTTAAGAGAATCCCTGTTCCAATCTATCCTAAAAGTTTGCTTACCACGGCATACTATAACGGATATCTCCAAAGGGATTGATTGTAGGGAGTGTCGAAATATCGGGAGTCTCATATCCCCATTTAAACGCGGTAAGAACCCGTTATTATGTGTTTTAAATGTCACAATCATGAACCAAATGCAGCCAAGGAAAAAGTAAGTTTCGGAAATGTTCAAAGTTGTGCCAAAACTTTTCTTATTCGGAGTATAGTTTTTATGCTTATAATAATTATGCTTATATACCATTATTGTCATTAATTATTATGCTTATAGTAGTTATGAGTTTCAAAATAAAATTATGCTTAAAAAGTTATGACAAATTAATACTATGCTTAACTAATAATAGGACAAGTAACATTATGCCATGGTAAATTATTACATAAAATTTTATGAGTAAAAATAGAGAACCATCTCCAAAACATCACTATTCAGAAAACAAACACAGAAAATGTATCTTGTTTCCTACATTTCAGAACGCGAACTTTTATTTTTATGATTGTACAATCTAAATTAGGTAAACGTTTGACAACATCTTAAAACGAAGATCAGGAGTGGCTACTAACTTAGGGCACTACCCATACCGTCAAGAATAATGGGCGTAATTTTACGTTTGTATGAAATAAAATTATACTAAACGAGTAGAGTGCACTCTCTACTTGATGATTAACAATGATGTGGAATAGTTCGGTACTTGGGTTTTTTATGAGTTGAATATAATATGTTGTATTTCATTTTCCGATTCCCACGGATAAACATAAAACACACAACAGCCTATATGAGACTAAATGACTATATGAGGGGGCTTCACGAATTCTTTTGTGCAATATGGAAGTACTAGAATTTAGACCAAGTTAACTACTTGACATCATGTACAGAAGGCCTAATGTTTGCCGCAACGACCAAGGAACGCATACTGCGGTCAAGCGATCCAGCTGGTCGCTGCGACTAATGTGTTTTAGGCCTGGCCATATAGCAAGTCAATCTAACATGATATTAATAGCCGTGTTATATGATTTTGTGACTATAATTGCTTAATTTTATAATACTTAGTTAGATATTATCTTTTAATTTCATTATAATAAGGCACCTCATGTCGCCTCTTTTATTTTATATTATCGTGACTTGCAAGGCGTCATTACACAGGATGTAGTGACATCGTAACGAATACTGAGGGGGATGTCTCAGACCATGATTCTGATTTTGAGTTGATTAACTCACAAGTACCTACATACAGGTAGCCACACAGGTAGGTATGGGTGTTAGTGACGCCGTAACGAATACTGAGCGGGATGGTTCAGACCATGATTCTGAGTTAATATCAAGTGGAATTTCCTGTCGGAAAATTCATGAAATTTTTTCTGTTTTTTTTAATTATTTTCTGTTCCATCCTTTTGCGACGGAAAATTCCACTTGATATTAACTCAGAATCATGGTCTGAATCAACCCTCAAAGTTATCGTTACAATGTCACTAAAACACATATATATGTATATATATGTATATATATGTCTATATATGTATATCTTCTTACTATATTCCATCTTAATTTAATTATCTTTGTGACGTGTCATAAATGAATATGAATGACTACAGTATGAATAAATCTAACCTGTCTATTAGAGCACAATAATTGTATCAGAATTTATATTACATGTGATTTTTAAAATGAGATGTTTTCGCATAATTAACCTTCACCTACTTTATTTAGTAGTTTTTTACGTTGAAGCGTACTACTACGACCGTCCTTGTAGAAGTAAGTTAATAAAAAAACTAAAATAATTAAGCGTAAAATCTAGTGACAGATTTCCAGTTCATATTAAAATATTACAGTTTGTGAAACTCACTGCGTAAAAAGCAAATAAAATCGATTAATCATGCTATCAGATCGTTGCAAAAGTGTAATATTATTTTTGTAATGACACAATTTTTATAAATACTTTTCACTTTAATTCGCCACATTGCATAGGTAGACTTTGCCTCCGTTTTGGAAATAAACACCGAACCAGTGAATCGTCAATGATGTGACTGTGAGAAATCGTTACGGTATCTGATATTGACACAGCATCGACAAAACAAATGACTTGGCAAATAACAGTTACTATCAGAGCTAGATTTCATTAGTCTCCGGCTAACTCTATTGTCCACTTTCTGGGAACAATTCAAACAATAAGTAATCACATGCAAAAGTACACGTTGCGTCTCAGTCACATAAATTAAACTAGAGAACACTGAGGAGAAATGAATAAAAAAAATGCGACGTCGTTCTGTGTACAACATTAATCAGAACTGTGAGAAGGCGTAGAGAATTTATTTTACGATTGTTACAGCGTCGATGAAACGTTAAAAATGCTGTCGAAGCTATATTGAAACATTCGACGCATTGTTCGAGCCGATTGGGCCGATAACGCACCGCGGTTCCGATGGGCTATTCTTGTTAGGACCAATCATTTCCGCCTATTACTTTTACTTACATTGTTTGTGTAAGTACTTAAAGGTATGAAGCCTATTATACATACTGATAAAACTATATCATTAAAATATAGAATGTAATTCATTAAATTAAATAATATTAGAATCCAAGAATGCTTCATGGCATCGCAATTTACCAAATAGGAAACTACCCTTTATTTCAATTTACGGCATAATAATTTCAGGCTACTTAAATAAGTAAAGCGAAGTGCGCAAGAGCAAATTGGATCTGTCAGTGGGGAAGGAAATAGTTATGAGCACGATCAGAGCGAGAAGAGCCCATCCGGACGCAACCTCTCTCCGGCACCTTGTTGATTTTCCAACGTAAACTGTCTGAACCCGCCCGCAGTCTCTAACTAGTTTCTTTTTTATTAGTACTGGTTTAGTGTAGAACGGAACGCGACTCCGTATCGATCGTACGATTAAACTCCAAGATATCATAATCACCGGTCTGCGCGTTTATCGAACGTATAATCGGAGAGCGGCAATAAATTTGTCTCATTTTAATATCCTAGAGCGTGTAATGTTCTGCTATAACCGTTCTCGATGTTTGGACTTTAAATCTCATTAGAGGCGGGGAAAAAAGCAGGCAACGCGTCCGCCGCCGTACGCCCGCGCCGTACAAAGGAGTTCAACGCGACCCGCTCGCCGCCGCCCGTATTCATATTAACATCAGGCAGACCTCATATGCCTGTCTCTATGCCAGTTATACTATAATAGCGTTTAGTAAAAAACAGTTTTCACGGGTCATGAACGCAAATCAGTAGTAGTCTTTATTTAATTACACATAAGATTTTAGATACATTTCAGACAATTGTTTTTAGTTAGAATACTTAAATAAAATAATAAAACTATTATTATGGTTACTTATCTTATTTAACATTGAAATCAAATCATATACATTTAAACATTACAAATATAATACAGAGATACAGCGCTTCTATTTTCCTAATGTCCCTAGGCAATTATTCGAATACAAACGAATGCTAATTGCCATGTTAAACAATTATTAGATTTATCGTGTATCAGAATTTGAATTCGGAAATAAGTACTTTATTGTTTTGTTCACGTGAGAATAAAAATCATTATAACATAATCCACCTAACATAAAATTAGTGCTATTTAAAAAAAAACTATACACTCCACTATAACTACAGCTCGACCAAGATAGCCTAAACTATAGATACAGCTTGTTAATCTCCCTCGTTAACGTTATGAGGAGCAACCTGTTATTTCGGCTGCCATTACGAAACCAAACAATATCACGTGCTACATAATAAATTCTATATGACTCACCGAATTATATATGTATGCTTTGCATCCGGCGAAAATTGTAATTAAATGTACATTGATTTGCTGTGCCAGAATTATTTAAATATTCAAAATTATTCTTAAAATGTAACATCAGTTGTATATCTAGGGAAATGTGTAAGCAAAAAAATTACATTTATATTTTGAATTAAAACAGAATGCTCGAATATATAAACGATCTCAGAACCACAGAGCAGCAAATACAAGTTTGTCTGGGTTACTAACGATCTTCATAGAACGCGAAACGATTTTGACGCAAATTATACGCTGTTAGAGAACAACGTTAATTAAGTTGCCTGCATGAGATAAATTCGATTATCAGATTCTTATTTCAATTGCATTAACAAGCCGTTATTATTTCTGGGTATTTGTTAACATACCGTAAAATAATTTCTAACTGCTGTGCTTGATTGGAGTGGCTAATAACTGTAAGTGCACTCCCCGAGCTTGTTTTCAAGGTTAAAATGTATTAAAATAGTAACATTAAGAACAGACGAAATGTAGGTACAAGAACTCTAACTTATTCATATATTTATATTTATTTATCAAACATTGTCATTAACATAAATGAATTAGAAAATTAAAAATCATTCATTACCATTCAGTCGCTAATATAAATCTGTGATTACAAATTATTATTCTTAAGTAAGCTCCACCGACAAGAGCGCAGCTCTTAAATAGAGAGAGAGAGAGAGAGAAGCTTTTTGTGTGAGTAGTACTAATAAATTACCAATGAAACTTGCATCAGTAGATCCATCGGAACTTTACGCTCTAAACACTTCAAAGATCTTTAGCAACGCTACGAAGTCTACATACATCTTGGCAACCAATTCTACCGAAACACATCACGGTAACAATTAGTTCCATATAGATCGGAAGTAAGAAGTAAAAATAAACGTAAAACGGCTTTGTAAAGTATGGAGCACGAGATAAACAAATCGGTGGAACATTAGAAACTTTATGTTGACCATTGGTATCACTTTGTTTGATCGTAAGTGGTGCGTGGATCGTTTAATTACTTATCTATACGTACTTGAACCAATAAGTGGAATATGAACAGCGCCGATCATCGAACTGGGGGTACTCCAAATAACGTTCAGTCTGTTATCATTTCGCTTATTTCATTGATGCGCTTGGAATATTATATTTTTCGAAGATGGCCCTGCTGTAGTTTCTGGTATTTGTGTCTTAAGATACAAATGATAACATGTAATGCCACCATTCCATAGTCGCCATGAAAGTTCCTACATTATTTTAGAGCCAAGAAGTTTCCATGATAATGTATGGAATGCAGGATGCAGTCAAATTATGTTATAAAATTATAAATTATGTTAAACTTGCTTTACAAGTCAGTCGATTACATAAGATTACTAAATCTTTTAAGGGGCAATGTATACGTTTTTACAATAAGATTCCCATTGACATTCAGAATTTGCCTTTCAACTGTTTTAAGACAGTAGTTAAACAAAAACTTTACAAAAAAGGTTATTATAAAGTTAGTGATTATTTAGAAGATATGAATGCATGGGATTAACTGTCTGAGAATTGATATTAGGCAGCTAAATTACTCAATTGTATACCAATATTTTATGTTTTATGTTTATTTTTATTTTTTTAAAGAACGTCTAGGGCCCTGTGCCGAGGTTTTTCTTGCAGCTTCTTTTCCCCGGCTATACAGGTTGTGAGAAGCTGCAGTAGTTTTAGGCGGATGAGACGTTCGTTATGTAAAATTGACGATTCAAAGTGTAACTATGTTACCTACTGAATAAAGATATTTTTGAATTTTGAATTTATAAAATGTTTTTAATACAATGTATTCGGCTTCTTTCCATCAAAAGAATTTCATGCTAGGAATAACCGCCGGAATGGCATATTTAAGGTTGTAATTTCTGCAAAGATACAAGAATGGAATTAAATGATGTATACACCAAATAGGATTGACTTTGCAAAATGAAATAATTATCAAGTCAAATTTCTTCAATGTCAGAATATATTTTACCCCAAATCAAAACATCCAAAACGGTAACAAGCCACATTAATCGCCGCAAGTATGAAAGAGACGCTCGATACTCTCTATAATGGTTAGAAGTATTTAACGGCGAGATAAAATCTTAACAAAGGCGATTTGGTTAGCCGTCTTGTTTTGGTACTTACGGCATCCACGTATGCGCCTATACACCAATCTAGCGGACTCGGCGCCAATCACACATGATCTCTAATAACTCTTAAGGCTTCTCCATACAAATCACACGTTATTAGCCGAGAGGAGGAAGGGAAGGGTCATCGTAGAGTGGTCTTGCGGTAAATGTATTGACCCCAGCCGCGTGCCAGCGAGTCGGTGCCTCGTCTATGATATGTAAATGATAATTGGTTTCCGAATAGAAAACGGTCTGTTTATGTTACCGTGAAGCGACGCCGGGCAAGTGCTGATAATTTCAATACGTAAAGTCTACTCATTCATAGAAATCAACCTAATTACGAGATAAGATTCGTGTGTATTTTTACTTGTTTATGTGTCAACACCGAGCGCGAAAGGCAAGCAATCTACATACATTAAGCTTAATAAACATCTTACAATAATCTGATAGGATCAAAGCGTTCTTAGCTTTAATTAGGATGCATAATTTATTTATCTTTGAATCGAGTTCGTAATCGAAATTTGCAACCCAAACGCGAGACCCTCATTCAGTATGCAATCAAATTCGTTTTAAATCAGAAAAAAATTCAAACGCCGTCGCCGTAGATTGTCATAAAAAATACAGAATTGCGTTGCTGTATGTAAATAGATACTAGTGTAATTTTAAGTATGGTATTAGATGTAGACATTTTCACAGTCACAGTTAACTATTACCAAATTCACTCTAGGGATCCACTCTGTAAAATAAGTTTGTTAAATAAAGTTTTATGAGAAAATATTAACATTTTCAGAACGTCTACGGGCGTTCCGATTCAAAGGTGTCATACTACCTATTATGAACCATCAAGGACCCATGGTTTCTGCCCGTGAAAGGGTTAAATAAGAATTAGAGACGAGAGATCAATCGCATCATGTCCACACATTTTCATGGTCCATGTTTATGCTTAAACACAGATTTTGACCTGATTTAAAAAGCCTTTCGACGAATGACGGCTTTGAAACCACTTCGCCTTGGGGCAGACTGCACCTTTTGTCGCGCATGTCACGCTACGCAAATTGTCCGAGCTTTTAGTCATTATTGGGTGTTTTATTTGCTCTTATTTAATTTAGCATTTATTCAATCTGCCCCCGGCGGTGTTGTGCCCAGTGCTCTTATTTCGTTTGCACCTTTTGTGACAGGGCTCATTGAGGCGAGGTGTCGGGATGTGTTCTCGCCACTCCCGGCTCGGTTTACACGTTCAACTCCGGCGCCTTTCATCGCGCACAAAGCGTAATTGAATCCCACAGAATCCTACGCAGGCCGTAAGATTTAATAGGGCATTTAAACACTCGCATTGGCCATTGTGCCTCGGTTTTGTATGCGATTATTCATCGCGAAACCGCAGCGTAGCTAGCTTTCCGCGAAAGCACCGTGCATGTGTTTAGACAAAGTGCGGCCTGGAATGAACCGCCATGTGTGGTTCTACATTTATTAACATAAAGCACTAAGCGCTGGCTCACAAATATTCGCTGATGTAAATGTATACGGGTAAGACCTCAAACACGCTTACACTTCTACGAGCATTAAATAATTCAACGTTATTGTAACGTCACATATTTAGGTATGTATGAGTTGAGAATTAACTTAGGTTAAAATTGTGCGTCAGTTGTGTTGGTCTACGACTCTCGGGCTTCAAGATCCGTTTCTTGTAATATAAATTTAACCGAATGTCAGAGCAACTTAGTGGTAGTGTAACAACGAATAGGAACTAAACGTATGGACCGAGAAGTGCTGGTGTAAGTTGAGCCGCGGTTTCAACGTCGTCAGGCGCCGCCACGGACTACGTGCTCCAGCAACAGAGTTCTGATTAGATTGGCCGCGTCATTCAGCTCATAAAATTGGAAATGGATCCTCGTAAATCGACGATATTGAGCCGAGTCGCAAATTGCTGCGCGTACGCAACTGCGCATGCGCTCTCTTGATCACTATGTTTATCAACGTTATTCGAAATACCACAAAAGCTCGTTAAAAACACAATACAATGGTAAACATCGTTTGTTATTTCACTCATCTCCCAGAATCGTCGCTCTTAAGAGAGTGTTAGCGAAATCAATTAAACTCATTTTATTGCCCTTTCAACTATATTTACGACGAAGAAAATACACACATCATAAACATTAACGTCCAAAATGGATTCTAAAACAAATTATAATGTCCCAAGAGATTATAATTTGTAGGTTTTATTGTTTTAAAATAAAGTCGTAGTCGAAAACCAAAGTTATGGATGGATGGAACACTATATTTTATATTTTAGGCTCATATGTAACGCTATACTTTGTGTACGAAGAAGCTCCAAGTGGGCGGTATATAAATTAACTTGTCGTAAAAGGTTAATGTGTGGCAGCGATGGAAAACACATATCCTACTGTTTCTGCGCCGGCCGCCTCGTAAATCTATAGTCGGAGGCGAGGGTCCCCGTCATCTATAAAAACGCAATATCATACATCGATCAGGTGGTGCTCCGGCCAACAATGAACCGACCATTGTGGACTGCTATCTAATCGTAATGAATATAAATTTTCAGATGACATTTACGATCGGTGCGCGCCGTGATACTGCATCTACACAAACGTGTTAGATACAAGTTTTAATGCACACACACACTGCCGGGATCAACAATAAAATAGTGCAGCGTACCGAGCCGATATCAATTTGTAGCATCGCCGGCGTAAAACATCCAAGCTATCTTTCCATTTATCAACAAATATTGTTAAGACTCAGTGTTTCCAGCGAGTCAATTGCGACTTAACTAGCGTAACACTTTTAAATTAAACTTGAAACAATAAAGTTTTACTGTTCGTATCAAATTCTCTAAATAAGTGGAAATATAAAACAAAAGATTTCGATATTAAAAAAAGAGTAAAACATTTCAACATAGTAAAGACATTATGAGACATTTCGTGGTTTAAAACTCGGACGAGTTGAAAATGTTCTTGAATGGGATTCTACGAGACGACGCGATTTCAAAAGAGTAATAAAACGCAATAACAGTTACCTTTTGAAACAGCGACCTTTATTCTTTAAGAGTAATATCGTCGTTGGTTTAAATCAGTTTTTAAGTGGTAACAAGTGGTAGCACGGGGTAATGATAACGGTTATGATACCTTCGACATAAAGTTAATTTCACCGTCAAATTAAGCCGCTTATGTTTTTGTGACGCGTATGATAATCGAGAGAATTAGCCTGAATTTTTCGCCATTTAAAATTATCATGAGGATACTTCATATATTGTAACTTAATATAAGTAATGCCCATCCTTTCACCTCACAAAGAGTAAGTGGGTGGTCATCATCATCAATTTAAGAGCCACGCTCTTGTCGGTGTAGCATTTTCCATTCCAGTCTATCAAAGGCCAATTCCAAGTGGGTGGTATAAAATAGTAAATCTAAATCTAACTATGTACTTACTTAGACCTTACCATCTCTCCTTAGCGTTATCTTGTTTTTCACTGGGTCCGCTTACCTAATCTGACGCGTTGACAAGTCCTATTGTTTTTAGAAAAGCGACTGCCTGTCTGAGTTTCCAACACAGGTTAGGTCACATACCATCGAAACACATTTTTCGGGTATGCGGGGTTTCTTCACAATGGTTTTCACCACCGCTGAGCACATGATAGTCACTTAAGATCCAAACATGAATTCTAAAGTCATGCCGGTGTGGATTTGAACCTACGACCTCACATTAAGAATCAAGCTTCCTTCCAAATAGACTACCACAACACAAACTAGACAAAGAACTATAAGGGAGGTTAATATTTAAAAAAATGTTCAAGATAGTACGAGTGTTCCACTTCCCATCGAGTTCAATGTGAATAGGTCGTTACACCAGCCGCGGCCAGTAAATTATTTATCACAATGACATCGACTGGCATATAATTTGCCAGTACTCGGCCATTATGCTTCGACGATTCATCCGATATAATGAGAGCCGCGGCTTCTGGCGGCTACCGCCCATTCTTCGACACCGACTGCTCAAAACTACAATATAAACGGACTAAATTGCCATTACACACAATATTTATTTTTGCTTCAAAGCAAAAAGCTCTTATAGACAATTGTGTAACTGCTGGAGTAATTTTGAAGTATTTTTTTAAATATTAAACATTTGTTTATTTATAGCATTAGAAATACAATTTGTCACTTAAAATTAAAATTACGAATAATTAAAACATTTCAAATTATTACACAAACACTGCAGGTCAGTCTAAAATACCGCCCCCTCTCGTACCTGGTTGAAAGGTGCCCATTATTATTAAGTATTTTTATATTGTTAGCAAAATTAATCATATTATGGCCGATTGTATGACTAGGACGTAAGAAATCATCGATGTCAGTAAAAGTTTGTTGTTTTTAGCAAACAAGCAATTAATACTGGGATCTCTATTTGGCTAAGGACAAAGTAAATTAAATAGAAGAAACTTTTATCATTTTAATTGTAACAAATTAAAATTTAGAGAATCTTCACGGTGTTTTTAAAGGTATAAAACGTAACACTAATTTTAAATCAGATAGAATCCGACGCAAACAAGACTTACGACACGGTTATTCGACTCTAGCACGCGATCGCTCATATAAGTTTAACGAAAGGATCACATTACAATAAAATGTTCATTATAAATCGAGTTCCTGGTAATATCAACAGCCAACGTCTTAATGATGTTAGAGAAGTTTAAAATTGGAAGCAAAACACAACAAAATAGGTCGAACACAAAATTTGTGATATTAACTGAGAGCCCTACAGTGACCGCAGATGCAACCATGTCCACGATATGACTAGAACACGAAAGTTAATTTGTGCTTTCACACAATTCCCTGATTGACAAACAAGCAACCCACGTTATGAGTTTGTTTGTAATTAACGCGTAAATCAAAAATTAACACTTCAACTTTTTTCGTTACTAAATACTAGTCATGAAATATTGCCAAGTCAATAACTAGACGGAATGGGCCACGGTTAATATTTAAGATACCTAACGGCATATTATAAGGTAACATTATTAGTAACTTTAAAAAAAAACTAGCGTTGAAGACATGATAAATCGTTGTTAAAATAGTGAACTATGACACGCGTTTGGTATTGGACGCGTGTATATGGTACAACATGCCAAACTGCCCTCTCTCGTCGGCTAAACAAAAAGTGACGTCTCATTGATGTATTGGGAGGAACGAAGGCTTCTAACCGTTAGCTAGTTAACAAAACGATATACGGCTATTAATCACGCAACGATAGCGCTCTTTATCTTTGAGTTCCAAACTTAAAACTTAATACAAAATCAAATAGGTACCTAATATTCGCTGCATACATTTAAATGTATTCCGTAAACAAAATTATTTGACAAAAAACATATTAACATTTTGCAGAAAATTCTATTTCAATATTGTGAAGTCTGTGACTTCATTAATATACAGAAGTCATAAATTATGTAACGAGAATCTAAATTGGAAATTATTATACAAACCAGTCTTCAGGTATCCTAAATTTATCGTACCTGACCTCTAAGATCAAAATTAAGTAAAGAAGCTAAAAGTATATCCATTCAAGAACATCGTTCGTATGCAAATGGCTACGTATTAAAATGATAAAGAACACATTAGTTTGATAAACGCGACAAGACTGTCACAGTTATTACTTTTATATGGATACAAAAGTCTTGGACAAGCAAATGAGTTTCTTAAACTAGTTCTAGCTCAATGAGTTCGAAGAAAATGACCTAAAGTTTGCGACCACTGTAGTTTCCGTAGAGAACATGAGAAAAAATACAAGAAAAAGGGGTTAACAACCTTTGTTCGCCACTACGCGTTCGTGAGGATATACGTATAGCACCGCGAGGGTGACGAAATTTAGTGTGAGCAAGGCTTCGGCACCATTAAGCCAATCCGCTAGCCAATAAGGTAGACACTTGACGTATGCCTTTCCATTAGGTTAGCTCGCAAGAAATACATCACTGCGAGCTTTAATCAAAGACCGAAGAAACCGAGCAAGATTAATACGTGGACAGAGGGTGAGACTCGCAGAAATTAGGCGCTGCTGGATGCGAGCTGATCGCACAAATGGACACGATGACTAGTGAAATTCGACCCTCTTTTTGTGATAGGACAACCCCAAAATTTAAATAAATTGATACCGTAGCTGAAAATAGAAAAGATTGGATACATTTTATGTAAAAGGGCACAGGAAAATGCACCCAATCAAGTAAGGGACGTAACAAAGTACAACTTTTTTTAATTTAAGTTAAGTGAGGTTGTAGGCATAGTTAAGCAAGTGTCGCACCGTAACTCCCAACTCATAATTGATTTATCGCGGTCGCTACAGTTTCGCAAAAAAGTTGCAACTTTTTTAATAGCAAGGCAGATGAGACCCACGGAAGGGTTAATTAAAACGAATGGACGGTCATCCGCGAACAGAATGTCGAAGTTTAGCGGATCACCAATTTCAATGCTTTAATATTGTTACGAACTCAGCTCCACGTTTCTTTAATTAAAATTAACGACGCAAAACTCTGACAGTCAAACGAATTATTAGTACAGAAGCAAACTTTTAATTAGTTCGCCTCCTTCCAACGATACTTTTGTGCATTTACTTGTCTGAAGTAATTTAAATTAATTTGAATTCTTTCAGTTGAATAAAGCTCGTAACTTCTCCCTACACACAGTAAAGTTGTTTCTTCACATCTCCCGAAATTAAAACAATTTTTATTTCGTTCCGGACAAAAGAAATATTATTTACGACAATAGTATTATAATATACCAGATATAAAAACAAACTACAAGACAGTTCATATTAACATACCTTTTTATAATAGAGAAATACAATTTAAAAAATACATTATTTTGGATACGTTCGATATAGGTAATCGAATCGAACTAATGGCGAGGTAAATTAAAATTATTAATTTCACGCCGGAAGCCGGTCCTTTCGATAAAAATATCCAGGATAGTATTTGATAGGCCACCAACTAACTTTCATGCGTATCTAATGTAAAATTATCGATTATATAAGGTTTCTCTTAAGCTGCTCATTGAATCCAAACAAAAGTATGTTTGACCGTAGCTTACTAATATGAATAATAGAACAAAATCTGGAACTAGAATTTACCTTTATGCAAATGTGTAGTCTTCAATAACATAAATTTTGCATTAAAGCTACGACGTCTAGTCTAGGCCTATCAAGGCTCGGTACCCACGTAATTGTCACAGTATGTGAATCGTCACAAGTGCATCGATCCGCATATTCACACCTAGTGATGGGCAGGGAAAGAAAAAATTGGGTGGGAAAGAAAAAATATCGGGAAAATATGGGAAAATAAAATAAACACCCGAAAAATTCCCGAATCATGGGAAAATATTTTTTATTTCATTATTTTTAATCTTATTATTATTTGTATGTCGTTTCCATGTCTCGGGTCGGGTCTGTCATGGAGTCCCGGACTTTTGGAAGGCGTGCGTGGGGCCGAAGCCAACACGTGGAGTCCCCTTAAGACAATTTACTCTAAATGTGTTGTGACATCAACCGGCGATTATCCCTGTATGCACTATGGGAGTGCACCCAAAGACAATCCCTGCTTCGTGTAGGACTATTGCAGATTATGGGAACAAAAGGAACGGGGCTATTGGGTTGGGGGTTAGTGAACCGGGATACTGGGGCTATGGGGGACTATGGCGCCTGCTCGACCAATTTTAATAACAGAGACACATTGGGCAGGCGGTGACTCGTCACTAACTGGTTGGGTCACCTATCTAGCCGACGCGACTGGACGGCAAGGCAACAACATGGTTGTGAGCATCTCAGGATGTCAAGAGGTGTACACCGCTTTCTGCGAGGCGGTTTACCCGCCTTACCAACTCGCGACTTATGCATCTTTCACTTCCACCCTGCGAGCGTATAGCTCTAACGCCCCACTCTGGCTGGCCAATGAAGGCAAGCCAGAGGTGAGAGTCCTGCGGCCCCCGCTAAGGTCCACTCCGGCCAGCCAGTACTGTCACCATCTTTGTTGCTCTTCTTTGGACTCTCTCGAGTAAAGAGAGATCTCTCTCTAGTAGAGTCCTTCCGATAGTAAAGTCTCCATATTTGAAACCCATGTTCTAACAGCGGTCTGACGTAAGTAAGTTTTGTAAAGCCTAAGAAACAATTCCGTATCTATATGATAAAAAGCTTTTCTAATTATGTATAAGAGGGAGTTATCCTTATTAGTGATTCCAATAATGTGTTCGTCCCACTTTAGATTATGTGTTATCGTTATTATCTGAACATTTTTTACTATGACACCAGAGGTGTATGACCATTAATTTGGCTTTAATTGGATTTTAAAAATCTCGATTTTTCATACATTTTGTAAAAAATAATATTATGTCCGTTGGGAAAAAGAGGTATACAAGCGTATTACAAAGGACCGTTAGAACATTTATTAGTATGGCGCCAAACTTCTATGACCATTATTGGACTTTCAGTTTTGGTTAATATGTTAAAATACCGGCCATCGAAAAAAATATGTCGAATCTGTCTAATAGTTGCTTCTCAATATTTTTTAATAACACCAAACATCTATGACCATTATTTTGACTTTTATTGGAATTTACGTTTTAGTTCGAATGTGAAAAATGCTGACCAGCAAAAATATCATGTTGAGAGTATCGAGTAGATGCCTGTTATATTTTTTTTCTATAGCGCCAAACTTGTATGACCATTAGTTTGGCTTTTAGTGTATTTTAAAAATCTTGATTTCTTATTTATTTTGTATGAAAATAAAGTGCTTTGGGTAAAAAATGCGGTACGGCGGATTACAAAGGACCTTTAGAACATTTAATAATCCGGCGCAAAACATTTTTGACCGTTATGTTGACTTTTTATTCATCTCTCTTTCCGTTTTGGTTCAAATGGGAAAATGTCAGCCAGCGAAACAAATAAGTCAAATCTTTTGGTAAACGACTTGAAACGTATTTTTACGATACTACCAAATGTCGACTTTGGCTTTTATTTGACTTTAAAAAAAACTTGTTTTATACATTTTAACAATGACAACAAGCAGAGCTTTCCCAATGACTAGTTATTAGTCAGATAAATACTTTGTGTTTTTGTTTTGTGTGTTGTTAGGTGAACTTCTATATTAATACTATCTGATTTTAGATATGACGTTGACTGTAGTTTTTGCATTCGACTCAACGTTACGGCCTAAGTTTAGGTTGAATTATGGTATTGATTCACCTTGACCGTAAATGGTTACCACCCTCCAAAGATAAGCTTGCCATCTAGTGACGAAACTCGTATTTTGGCATGACGCCTGAAGTATCTGTTAGGGAAAACAGGAGTCGGGTAGTTGTACTTATAATAAACTTTTTCTATTCTATTCTACTTTGCAAGTATGCCTATCACAATGTCCTGGTGCTACTCGGCCGATAACATAGTACTTACCTCTATCACCCCGCTGTTTATTCCTTGTATACACTTTTCTTTAAAAAAGTAGCTTCTTAAGCGTGTATCACCATCAGGTAAGGTAGTGGTCAAACGTAAACCTATTTTTCAAAAGACGACCACCATATTACGCCTTTAGCAAGATAGTTCCATTATCACTAGATAAAACTTTTTTTTGATTTTTGAAAAATCGAATTAAGTTCAAAATATTGGTCATAGTCGTTTAATGCCATAGTAATAAACATTCTGACGATCCTTTAAATAACGCACCTGTTGTATTTTATTTTTATACAAAATGAATCAAAAATCAAGTTTTTTTTAAATCCCACAAAAGCCAAACTAATTAATGGTCATACACGTTTTTGTCATAGTTAATAATGTCTCGATAGCTTTGACATGTGTTTTTTGCTGACCGGCACTTTTCACATAGAAACTATAACGTAAAGTCCAACAAAAGTCAAAATAATGGTCATAGACGTTTGGTGCCCTAATAATAAATGGTCAAATGGATAAGTTCTAACGGGATATACAAATATTGTTTCATGGCCGGCACTTCACATTTTCACCAAAAATGTATGAAAATTCAGTTTTTTTTAATTCGAATAAAACCGAAAATATTGACCCTACAGCTTTGGTGCCATAGTAATAAATGCTCAGACAGATAAGTTCTAAGAATAATACCATTATTGTTACTTGGCCGGCACTTTACATTTTCACCAAAAATGTATGAAAAATACAGTTTTTTAAAATCGAATAAAACCGAAGATATTGACCCTACAGCTTTGGTGCCATAGTAATAAATGCTCATACGGATAAGATCTAACGGAATATAGCAAAATTATTTTTTGGCCGGCACTTTGACTTCTGGGCCGAAATCCGATGATCTCCTTTAGATAAGTTTTTTAAGAGTTCATACGACACTACGACAGAAAATAAATTGGGCATAAGTAGGCATACATTATATTTAAATGGTCTTTGTTGGAAATCCTTACTTTTAATATAAATATATGCGATAAAAAATATTTTCCCTTGAAATGGGAATTTTTCGGGTTTTTTCCCTCAGAATTGGGAAAATTCCCAAAACGCGGGAATTTTCCGGGTAAGAACCCAACACTATTCACACCTCATGAAGCCCCGGGGAGCGAGAAACCGGTCACCATCCGAAGTGTTTTTAATTTGACCACTCTGCCTGCCTACGCGCATCGACGTAAACAAATCGTGAGACGAGATCAATGAATATTAAGCAACCTCCGAAACAATTTCCAGTGCCATCGTCGAGATAAAATAAATAATTCTCTTCAAATAAACCGTGGAAAAGAAACACTGATTGCTTCATAAATTGTCAAAACGTTGTGCACCAATGACTTCTGCCAAACGTTTTCTTACGATAATGAATAACGTCAAGCAAATTGGTAAATAAATAAAAAATATAGCTAACAATTTTAATATTGCGGATTGCTTTTCTGAAACTAATTGAGATAAATGAAGACAGTTTGCAAATAATATAACCATGAAGCATTGCTGACTTGCATGTGTTTTGATTGTTGAAGAACAAATAAATAGTAATAAAATGCCTTTATCAAAAAAGTGTTTATACGATCAGCCGACTAAATCCAATAAGGAAAACTAATACGAAACACAAAGAGGTGATGTCGGAAATAATAGACATCACGCTAACACGGCAGAGATGAGGACGTACGATAAAATTGTAATAAAGTGGGTTACTAACACCAATAAACCAGAAGAAAGCAAATCGCTCAATGAAGGTAGCTAGCTACGCCATTAAATTAAAATTGGCCAACAAATACAATGTACTTACTTATGTACTTATCTATTGTATCAAAGTAACCAACGTCTTATAAGGAGCTTTGATGAAAAACTCGTTCCTAAGTGTTATAAGTATAAGTCTTGATAGTTACCTGTATGAAAAATGATCTGCGATTACCGATCTTAAACCGCAATCTATTTTTTAATAAATAATATTTTTAAGTTTTTTTAATAAGAACGGAGATCCTTTAAACATCTGGTACAAAGTCACAGAGGTGGAAACGTGTAGTCGGATAAGGTCCCGTTAAAAAACGATCATCGAACTTGACAAATTGCTTACGCTCCTAATATCCAGACACCTCGGCATCCGAGAGATAGGGGCCGATATCGGCTCTTACATCTCGCTGTGTTTAGATTCTAAGATAACTTGATCAACTTGATGTGAGAAACGTGGAGCGTTCGCCCCACTGCCGCCACCGCGCTCACTAACTAGCGGTAAATATTTTACTTTAATTATTCTAACCATCTCTTGACATACGACTGGCGCTACATCAAAAATGTGAAATCAATTTACAACTAACCGTCTCTCGTTTACACGTTCTAATAATTTGTTTTTATATCCGGGAAGCAAGTTTGTTACCATATAGGCTAGGCTAATGGACATTATGGTATCGTAAAGGTATATTTACGGTGCTGTAAATAAATATTTTTATTTGATATGTTAAGAGGCAGACCTATAAGGACCGAACTTGTTTCACGATCTTAAAGTAACGATTCGTAGATAGGTACTTCTGTCGCACATCAATACAAGAAGCGTAATCAATATGTTAATATCTAAGATAAGACAGACGAATTCCTTCATATAAAACATCGAACCGGCGACATGGTACAAGAGTAACCCAAATTCCTGGGAGATACGATCATAAATAAGGCGAAGTTTGGTTTGAGACGACACAATCTGATGAAGTTTCGTCAATGTTCAGTATGTAATATGCAAATAAGCCATCTGTTATAGGATCTAATCATGTATAGTAAAACAATTAAGTATAGGTAATATTTGTTTAATACGCAAATTCCAGAAGTCGAGATCGGAGATAAAGACAGACGGAGCATTATAGAGATCCATCTTGAGTATTTCGAGAAATAAAAATTAAAGCTTATGTGAAGATGTTTTAAAACTAAAATCAATCAATAATTAAAATCTGAAATGTAGCGCCGTAAAATCGTGATTGGCTACAAGTGAAAACTCGTTACGTGTCGATCGTAAAAGTCGACAATAATTAGGCGGCCACAACCGCAGCACCGATATGAGCTGATTACGAAAGAAATACAGTCGTAGCGCGTTGATTTATTGTACACAGCCCTGGGTTTCATCGCCTCAGCTCGCCTCAGCAACAAACACATGTACTTAATGTAGTCTTAATGAAAAGAAATTCTCCACATTTGTCTTCCTGTCTACGTAAGAGTGAAAACCGACAGGTGAAACACTGCTTATAATTAAGCAACAAATTCTAAGGTAAATAAACAAACAAATCTTAATGTCAACGTTTGAATTTTAGATATGCGAATAATTACTTTGACACAGAGGGAATAAATCAAAATCACTGTTAATTTGACACAATCATCGGCTATTTGTAATTAAGGTCTGACCACAGCGGAACCGCGCCCACTCCTGACAATGTCGAGCCACAAATCATCATTAATTTCCTCCATATACAGCGTCCGTTTACGAAAACGAAGCTTATTAAATCGTGTTCCTCAAAATGACATCTTTCTTTTTACCGTTTCTTTTAAATTAAATTTTCATGAATGAATCACATAATTTTAAACAAGTAGACGCAAAACCGTGTAACTATATTTATGTTACAAAGCTCAAATTAGAATGCGATAAATACTCGCCCGCAGCAATTTCAATCTTCCAATATGATAAACGATTCGTTCTAGAGAGCAATTACCGCGATGTATTAGGAGTAAGGCAATAGAACGACTGTTGCGTATCCGCCGTGAAATCCGTGAACCATTAACATGCTAACAGCTCTTAAAAATAGGTAATCGTTGTTATTTGAAACTTAAGACGTGCCATGAAACGTTCACCTAGAACGCAGGCAAACATTTCGTGAGAATCCGTAATACAAAAAGTACCTATTATCATAATATAGGTTATATTGCCATCAGTGTTCCAGTTAACGTTTTACTCTAGATTGGAATTGTCGCTTACATTCGTAACAGCGCGCAGTATGCGTTTGATCCCAAGGTCACGCATGCCTACTTCTTGTCCGTGCCTTCTTAATGCAGTCGCTCATGCTAATGACATTCGCCCTTCACTGAGTAATTCTCTTTGAGCGCCATCTCTTCATTTCACTGAAGGCAAATGCAAATCGTTTAAACCGGCTTTTATCGTATCAGTCAGTTTTGGGCGGGGCCACAGTTAAACACCTTGTCAACTTTGATATGTTACTAATTACAGTATTAAAGATTAAATTATCACTGGCATAAAATAAAAGTGAGTTAATCGAAACGTAGCGTCACCACCAATTGAGATATCTAACTCAACTGACAGATACAAATCGAACGTATGCAAACCAATACTGATACAAAAAATATGAACTTTTTTATTCGGATGGTACAATATGCAAATGTCACAAATAAAAAATACAAAATAAATGGACCACAGCAACAGTAAATCTAGCAACCATAAAATAAAATTTAAATTATTATCGGCATAAATATGTCATACGTATCTAATTTGATACGAGTGTATTTTTATGTGGCTACTGAAGGAGGAACAGAAGATACAAGTTTTAGTGCTACTCAATCAATCAGCCTATACGGAATGTTGTTGTTGTTCTCGATTAGAATGACTCCGTCAAAAGAGGGCAATGCAAGGACTAACAGAAAGGGAGCACGTTTAGATCACGTTTACACTATCTGTGCGGAGAAGTAATAAAAACTAGCAGCAAGAAGAGCCGGCTCGTGTGAAGTCACGTGCGGTTATCTGATGAGCCTCCACCAGCCCGCGTCCGTTCCGCGGCCGCGACAGACACATCTCATGACGAATATTGTATTAAATAGACCGCGTCGCCAGGTAACTCAAACGTAAACCAACTCAATAGTTTGTAACATAATATCGGTATTGCTACAAGCACAGTATAATTGCGTCAATTATGCAACATTTTATAAATGGCATCCGGTGTTACATAGAGGGCGAGCACATGTAATCAGAGCAAATGATCAATAACGAGCCTGCGCGGTAAATCGATGAAACGTCAGTTGGGCTTGGTGCCGCTGCCGCTCGCGATGCGGCAGATAATAACTAATACGGCACTAGGCTGCTAGTTGGTACACGGTAACTGGCTACGCGAAGATAGGGTGTTTAGCCAGTAGCCAGGTTAATCGAGTCAGCGGTATCTGGATTATGTCATTAAAACTGCATCACACGGCCCATCCACTCTCCTAACTGGACTCGGCGATTGGCTCTCGTGCACAGAACTTTGTTAAACTGGATTAAAGTGTGGTGGCAAAAAATGGCCAATTACGATTAATCCAGATTATCGTACAGTGTGGAGACAGCGTGCGACTGCGTGGCTGAATGCCTTCCCATTAGGGCTCGCGTTCCGACCAGACCCCAAAAATTGAGGGACAAATTGTAAATTAAAATTCCACTACTGGAATGTCACGTATACTCCAAGCTATGTAAACAATCAAGAAGTTTCTTGTCGATTTTCTGGTGACAATAACGTATGCAGCCAACGAGGAAAAAATGCTGTAGTGTAATACTTTCTTGTTATGAACACTTGGAAATTTAATGCATTACCGAACATTTTGCATTGCGTAACGAGACAGCAATAATGTTGTTAAGAATTTTCTTACTCTTGGTAAATTTCCGCACTTAAATTTTCGTAGAAATTGGTTTTTAAAGTCAAGTAAGCGGCGTACATCAAACGAGTTGCACTCGAGGAACCGCATTTTCCTTCATACACATTAACATCTCAATTATTGATCTTTTTGCTAAAATTGGCTTTCACTTCTGGTCGCATAACTTCGCAAAGTAAAATAAATACGACACAGCAAGCAAGACCATAATTAAGAATTAAAGTTGCTCTTCTCGAAATTGTCGCGCAGCGCGGAGAACACTTCTGATTTATTGCTTTCGAATTATATTTCCAGTCAAATTGAAAATGTTAGTAAGAATTCACCACAGATTAATCGATAAGCAACGCAGTAACTTTTGGGACCGTAATTTATTGCAATACATTTTTCACTGTCAAGTTGGTATCAGTTAAAATCGATTTTATGAAAAAGTAAGCATGTTCTTTAGAAACCTAATGGACGTAGTAGTATTTTTATTGTGCAGAATGAGTAATAAATAATTCGTAATAAGAAAATTTCCACATAAATATCTGTACACTAAATATAGCTGCGTCTGACACAACACGGTAGGTCGAGAAAGTCAAAGTGAAGCGCGACAAGTTTGCGGGTGCAAAAAGCGTTAGTACAGTCGCAGGCGAAACGGGTCGGGTTTTTGTCGACAGCCGTCAAAGCCCGGTGTCGCACGGCGCGTCGACCACTCAAGCGGCCCCTCTAATTGGACGTCTACCTGTTGCGTCGCCTTACTGTTTTTTTCAGCGAATACACTCCGCGATGAGCACTCTACGTGAACTGTTTCGCAATACCCCACTAGTAATCTTCGTCGACATCTTTGCGCTTTTTTCGTGACGTGTTTTGTCGCACGAAGAATTTTGTACAAACTTGTAAAATAATTATCATTTGTGAATATTGTCCGAACTGTTTTTGTATTGGACGTACGAGGAGTGCAGCACACGTTTGTTTTATAAAGAGATTGAAATTCTTGTGGAATTTATGGTGAATGACTGAATTGGAGTTTGTTGAACAGGTCTCGGTGCGACGATCGTACGGTGTCCCGTGATGATCGGTTAGTATCTTCTTTTTTCTATCAGTAATGGTTAGTGAAGCGTGTCGTAGCGGCAGCGTCAAGTGCGCACGCTCCGACGCGTACGGCGATTCTCCACGCGCGCCATGCGACCGGCCTGCGACCGACCGCCGGAAACGCACTGACAGGTTAACAAAAACTCAATTCATTCATGCTTTTTTCCTCAAGTACACGGACTGGTTCTTAATATCTAATATAGACTTTATTGGCGTACCTACAATTTTAATTACAGTTAACCTTCATGTGAACGAAACGTTCTATACCACATTTCACGATGATAATGTGGTGTATTCTACTGGCTAGATACTTATGGCTGGTTCAAAATTTTAAGAGCATAATTCTAAATTAAATACATTTATCCTGATATCTTGATGACACATTACAGTACTTATGTATTGCATCTCTTTTCGTAGATTAACAGTTGCACATAATTCTACTACCGATTGACTTGTTATTTAATGCATAATAACAGTTACATTTAGTTCTAGACATATATTATATGCTTGTAAATTATAATAAGTAGGTCTGCATATATATAAATATGTTGGTTTTGATGATAAGCAGCGGCGGGTAGTTGCACGATCGCCCCCGCAGCTGTGGCCGCCATTGTTTTGACGTGCAGTTTGATTTGTGCGCGGGCGCCGCGATCTAACTCTAGCGCCAATTTATAGCCTTTCCTAGCTCTCGCGCGGTATTACTCGCAAATTAGAGAGAACGGTCGTCCTACTTGCCGGAACGTTGATACAATTAGCTCGCGGTGTGAGACAACGCTTCGCGATATCCGCTCGTTACTCTAACAGCCCCTTGAGTGAGAACCCTGAGCGGTTGCCAATAAAGTATCGGAATTTCTACTTGTTTTTTCGAAATTAACCAATGAAAGCTAGCTACAAATTAAAAAATCGCCATAAAAAGGTAAAATTGAGTCATCGGCAAAATAGAAAACCAAAAATAATAAGGTTGAACACGTAATCTCACATGAGCCGATAAAGGAGAACTCGTAAAACTGGCACTAAAACAGTAATTAATGTTGGCAACATTCATTATACGCAAAGCTGTTGGAGGTGGCGACGCAAACGAATGGTCGTAGTAAACAATCATTCGATTAGTTAATCCTCTTATGTAGTAACGTTTCAATAGCAGTGGTAATAACCGGCGAACTCTGATTAAAAACGATAAAGAAAGGAAAAAGTTGAACTCTACGTACCCGGGTTTATGGCGATACAGGGTTCCGTGAAAATACCGCCTGTAGCAAAGTGATATTCAATAATAATATGTATTGGGTTTTAAAATTGCGCCAAAAACTTAATAAAATGCCCAGCTAAAACAGATTTCCTACGCTAATAAACTCTCGCTGCGCGACAGATGCGATTGAAAATCGTAAATATCGAGAGTTGCGCACACGTGACACAGTGCGCTCATATATAAACTACGACGACGGGATCCAATTTCGGTGAAATTTAATGTAAATGCATGAATTTTCCCCGTGCCACTCGTACAATCAGTGTCGAGAGCTGACATTTGCATATGCGTTGCTGAAATTCAGAATAGCTATTCCGTCGAGCTTAACCGAGTTCAAAACTTGGCGAGCATACGACTCAGGGAAATGTTGCGGGAGTGTGGTAGGATGTATCCTCTTGTCTGACATAACGGGGCCGAGCGATTCAGCGGAACCCGCGATATTAAAATGCGTACTGCATTCTCGGGGCGCCCGTGAATCGTTTGCCACAAAAATGGCATGTCGCTACTGTGAGCTTTAAGTGGTTATAAGTGTAAGTTATCTTTATGGCATATGGCATGGTTTTAAAGAAGGGCATAAGGGCTCACGCCATACGCCATGCGTCATGCGCCACCAAGTGCATACTTGGTAGTAGGTTTGCGATAAAAAGTGTGCAGGTGTTGCAGATTGGGGCAAATTGCTTGGAAAATCTTGGCGTTATCGTTACCGAGCTGCGCGCTCGGATGACTCCCACATGTCAATACCTTCTGGCGGGATTGCACAGCCTTCCTCGCCTGCATGCGCTCAAAATACTTATCTATATGCATATATGTATAGCTAGCGTACTGTGATGTGACAGCTGAGTAATATTACAGTATGGATATGTTATATAGATAGATAGATAGATAAAATACTTTATTGAGCACAATGGACACAAAATATGGAGATAAGGACAACATATACAGAAAAGCACAACAGGCGGCCTTATTGCTCATGCAGCAATCATGATTGTTTTATCATAATATATCTACAATTATCTTAATATTTTCCATCCACTCCAAACTTTTAACTCCTATTTAATGACACATCTAAAGAAGTTATTTATCCTATTCTATATAATTATACTTATGTACAATAAAAACTTTACCTGTACGTTAAAGTAAAAGTAAATTATGCAGTATGTTAAGATTCAACCCTCTATCTGATTCAAACTGCTAAGGATATAAATTATAAACGCTATAAACAGGATAGGAACTATAAATATATGTATTATAAGAACTGTAAAAGCTAATCGATGCGAAAGTAAAGGTTCTCGTAATCGTTTAATTTATTCGAATAAACCCTCAGTAAAAGATTGGTATTACGGTCACTAGAACAAGTCCAGATGTGTATCTAATTAATTTGCTACAAACACTAAATAGTTCAGTTTATATCGCTATAATGGCCGAGCTTGGACTTGTAGCACAAATGAAGAACCTCGTGAGTTGCCCATAAAGTTTTAATTGAACTGGGCATCGCAAGGATCGAGAATCTCTTACTATTTCATGAAAATAAACGCTTTAAAAACATGACTTTTGGGGACTTAGTTTGCACTGAACAAATGTCAATCAAGCATGTAATTTTACTTCTAGATAAAAATTAATAAAGCAATCAAAAACGTATAAAAATAGGCTAATCGCTGGTTGTCGTCACAATCAACTTATAATAATCAACATTATCTGTCATTCACTCTATATAAGGAATCAATTCAATCACTAATATCTAAGTAGGTAATTTTTGTGACTGCAAATTGTCTACTGTGATGTTGGGGCTCCAGAAGAAATACGGGTGATACATTTATGTTGATTATTCTTTATTCTACATATTCTTCTTTTATCGTGTGGGTTATGAGGTGGATTACCAACCCCTGGTGTCAGGGTTATTATTGAGCCGCCATACGCCCGTGACATGAGTCATGTAACGACTACGTACTTACATCAGTAAGTAATAATAATCTTAATTTTGGACAAACAGGTGATAAGCCTGTAATGTCCTAACCAAACTAAAGATCACAAAGTGATTTTTGGGATTTGTCCCTACCGGGATTCGAACCCGGGACCTTCGGATCGTGAACACAACGTTCAACCACTAGACTACGGAGGCCGTTATTCTACCTATATATGTGTATAGGTAATATATATCCAATGAACCACAGCGACAGCATTTGAGAAAGATTTCCACCAACTGAACGGATTAGCTACAGACACCATCACAATTGTACTACAATTATCACGTTACTACCACACAATATGAATCAAGGTCAAAAATTGAGGCACGTTCGCGGAACTCGTAAAAAAGCACAAAACGAGATGGTACGTTTTCCCGACATCACGCAAAAAGAATACGCATTATTTAACAGCCGACCATAAAACGCAGCTACGCACAAGTCGCTCTCGTAAACGCCGCCAGTCTATGTCAGGCGAAATTAAACCAGACGGACTTAGCCACTACGACCAACAGATACTCTTCTACCTTTAGTGATGTACAATGTTACCGGTCATCGCTACATGTCGACAATTGCATCTTGATTCAATTTGAGGTTTATAAGTACATTGGTATACCCATCTTTGTAAACTTCAGTATAGCGACAATGTTTTATACAGACTAGAAATACTTAATTACTTCCCAGCATATACATAGTAAGAACGTATAACTAACGAATCGCTGAAAAACAACTGTTCATTAGTTATCTTTACCTAGATTTAAGTTCAAGAGCGATTCAACTCAACTTACCCAAGCGACCACAATATGCGACTCGCATCACTACTCCCCAATAAAATCCAGAGAACATGGCCGCTCCATTCAACAATACGTTTTATTACAAACTATTAAAAAGTTCGAATCGAGTCTTAAATTTGATCCATGTTATAAATCAAATAAATATTTATTTAAGCAATTAAACGCCCTCAATCGCCGCGGCCGCTGCAAAGACACCAAGTCCGACTGTAATTGAAATTTCAGTGTATCCGACACGAATTCAGAATGTGATTCGATTTATGTATTTTTATTCGATTTCAATTTGCCATAACGTTTTATTTAATTGCAAATGCAATAAAGTACAGCGCGTGAAGTCGGACACGGAATTGCTATAAACTTGCTGGGTTCTGATAGCAAACAATACGTGCACGAGTTAGAAAAGGTTCATATCATAAAACTATCAGGGAAAGACGCGACATAGTCCGGGAGGCAAATTAAACCCACGCTCGGCTCACGTTACAAGATCACCGGAGTCCGGCACCACGCGAGATGCGAACCATTCATAGTGGACTTTATTCCCTTTGCCCACTGCGACACCACCACAAAGACCGCTTAAATTTTAAACTCGGTCGGCATTAATGCGATCAATATAAATGGAAGAAACTATAATGGGTGCATTTATACTACTATTACCGGTTATCAAAGAGCAATTAAAGAGGCAGCGCGCGAACCCAGAGCCGCCGCGCACGCTCGATTTACTTTTGACTTCGATTAATCGTTCTTTTTGTTCGACTCCAATCTTATACATTTGCATAAGAATGTTAGTGTTGTGAGTGTATGAGTGAGACAGGTTGGGACACACACTTGTGCGTCTACGAGATTTTTTGACGTCTGAAGACGCTGAGCTTTGCAAGTATTTAATTGCTACCAATAATTGCACAATTCATGGCGCCAGCAATAAAGCTCCTTACTTTAACCTTAAAACCATTAAACCCTAAAACCTTCATTTAAAATTATAACATACCAGACGAGACTTGTCAAACATTATTAATTCTATTTATAACACGTATCTATTCAACACTTGAGAAAAAAAAATGAATAATTAAAATCATCAAATATTGGCAAACGCATCACTTGAATCACTATGTAAATAAATTGAATACGCACTTAATCAATGATCGAGGGTTCTTATTGAAACTCTTACCTACTTAGCAGGTCTAAATAAACATGTGGGAGAATCTAGCGTATTTATACAAACGAGGCACTGACGTGCTGACACTGCGATGAGTCATGACGTCGAGGCGAGCCGGCCGACGTTTGCGCAACCGTACAGCGGACTTAGGGTCGACGCTCATCTACAGACGCGCGTATAAGGCTTTCATAAATTCGTAAAATACTACAGCATATGTCATGAAATATAATTCGTAGTATAACGTGAAGTTAGTGGTTAATGTAGTGGAACGTCTGATTCTGCCAATCAACCAGGCTTTAAAGCTGCAAGTATTAGAGTGGATCTTAGTGTCTCCACAAATAAGCGCCACTCCTCCTCTGTTCTGAACTTTAGTATATACTAGTCATGACCTCTAACGTGTGCAAATGTTAAAGCCAAGTGATTTCTAACCACATTCTCGTTCGCTCGCCGGCAGCCGGTAAGTGTGCGCCGACTCTGAATGGATCCGAACTTGAACTCGCTCTGCGGTCAAGCGCAATGCTATCCGCGAATAAGTTCACATTCATCATGCGGTAAGCATTAGCTATGTGAAATGATATCGTGATTGCAAGTGAAAATGAGAGAATGGCGCGTGCCAGTTTGTAGAGTAAGTCGTTAATTCGTTCGGTTTTCTGAGCTCAGATATAGAGAAACTGGGTACAACGTAAGCTGGAAATGTATCACGTATAAAATATTTCACAAAAGAAATATTGCCGGACGATGAAAAGCAATCCCAAGTGTTGATATTGCCTCATTAAAGAATAAAAACTGCGGACACCGAATCGTTCTTTAAGAAAATTCCCACAGCTTCGTTGACCATTATGCTCAATGACGAGAAAAACTTTCATTCTCTAAGGCTAGCGATCGACGAGGCGGTGCAGCGGGTGGAATGCAGGCGGATTGTTCCAAAAGACAAAAAGTTAATTAAATGTTGAGTGTGACAGTGTGAAGGGCCGCAGGCCGCTATGGGAAGCGCGGCCGTGCGCGTCGAGCCGCACCGCGACCAATCGCCGCTAATTGTAACGATCACCGCGCGAGCGTTGACACTGGCCTATCGCCGTCAAACTCTACCAAATAGACGCCCGGCGCGGAACCGAGAGACAATACCTCCTTCCGTCACGTACAACAACGCTAACTGCACACTTTTTACGATCAGCAAATTAAAAAGAGAAAGAACGCGCTGGGCGTTGATGACACCGGTCTATTAGATGGTTTATTACAGTTTTGAAAGTTCCAGTCGTCCATTACAAAACAAGTGTCTCCGTCAGTGAAAAGCGCGTATGGAATTTCTCATTGTTCGAAACCTGTCATGATGGAGTATCGAAATAAATCAATAACATTACGATACCACACAGCCGAGCCTATGACCACACAATAGCGTACAGTGATGATAAATAAACAAGCATAAGTTGTTGTTTATCTCGACCGCTCGGAATTGGGCGCGCTTCGATTCGCGCCGGGCATGAGACGTGCGCGCTGCATACCTAATTCACTCTTGGGAACTAGCTATCTACGGAAGATAGATTACCATTACTATTTTTACATTGACTCTACTTTGGTTCATATTACTAAGAATAACAGGAAAAGTTCGATATGGGAATAAGAAGTACTTAATTCATAAAAATATAACACATGTGCATTGTATGACTTAAAAGAGCCAGTTGCGAACTAAAGTATATACCTATATAATACACCTCCGAAAGTGAGTCCTCCTTTGCCGAGCCGCAGAATCAACAGGCACGACAGACACCTTCAAAGATATAAATCGTAATTATGAGGAAGAGAAAAAAACTAACATGAATATTACGCGTTATCGGGCACGAATCGAAGAGCGAAACCGGAGTGTCGCGTAACTCGTTGCGTCTTGATCAATGTCTTTATAACGAACGTTTGAATATTCAGAGTCTCGAGACGTGAAATTTATGCGCGTTACCTATTTATCCTGACTAATTTACTGTTACTAAGGTGCCGTTTATCTCACCACTTGATTATAAATTTCAGGGGGGAGCGGAGAGGTAACCGAGACTCAGTGAGGCTCCATACAGGTTATGATTATGTTTCATACCGGAGCCGAGGTTGAGATGTATTATTTTACGACTCTCGACGCTTTAATACCGTTACAAAAGCTTTTGTAAATTAAGAAATATGAAATGTTTACAATGCGAATTGGGAATAAATCTAAAGAACAGTACACGATTTCAGTGCTATTTAAAATATGCAAACATTTTTGATGCTACTTTACCTAACTATAGAATAATGAAACACATAACTGTCAAATAGAATTGAAAATGAAAACGAAATGCTATTTTGTAAATGTTCATTAAAACAAGTGGAATCGGTTCTATTCGTTGCATAGAAAGGACTACTTAAGGCAACGGATCTCATCAGTGATGGCGATACGATCGCCAATACTTGTTTTAAATACTGATCAAATACTGATTAGATCGAGCAGTTAAACTCCAAAAATATCCATCCGTATTTAAATTTATAATCGTGGATGATGGGGACTCTCATTACTAGTATATGGGTGCGCAGGCACACATCTTTCGACGCGGTCGTTAACGCGCCAAAGATCAATGGGCTTTCGACTCGTGGGCGGACCATTTCATTAACTATTATAATATGAAAGCAGTCCAAACTGATTAGTTCCTCGAATGTCTAATGCCTTTTCAACCGATATTTATAAAGAAATATTTTAAACGTATAATTTTCGAACGATTCTTCATGTCGTTACATTGTTATTTATTTTTTTACCAAATACGAGTAGCTATACCGTAAATAAAACAAACAGCGAACACCTACGACGTGACGAGTATGTAGAACAATTCTAAGAATACAAACCAACACGTCCTATAAAAAAAGTGTGCGTACATAAATGTATATCGTGCGACAGGGAATGAGTAATGCATAGGCGATGCACTGCGACTAGTATAATGGTAGGAGACATACGAATTACCCAGTAGCGGTCGCTTATCTGATAATAAATATTATGGTCCATTCTTTTAGGCGAAGCGGTCATTAATCCAGCGGTCGATCGCGGCCGTATCGCGTTACGGAGAGCATTGTTGGGCACCAGTTGTTCCTATTTATCAAGACGCCAGTAATATTGTTCCGGAGCACACAAAGCGCTCGGACGCGACGCTCGACAATGCCGGCGCTTTGTCTCTTGACAAGCAACATCGGTATTAGTGAAATATTAATTTAAGATAATCGTGCGCCTACAAAAGTGTTCACTCCTTTTTTAACGTTTAAGTGCCGTGTTATGAAGCGTTACAAAGAATTGCTTATGCTTTATTTTATATGTTACGTAATTCAACATTTTAAAATTCTGGTGTGTTTTTCGGCAAACTAAAACATCCATAAATGAGAATGAATGAAAGCCGTAAAATTCTATCATCATGATAAGGATTTACGACTAAGCTCTCATCGGTGATAAAATATTCTATTTTTCGCCAGTTGACACCTTTATAGAACAGAGGCGTTTACCGTTAATAACTCAATCCAGAGCTTGTAGCTTTGTACTATGTCGAGCGTATTAGAGTCACGAAATCGTCAAGTCAAAATGATTTGCATATAAATTACTTTCGTCGGTGCGTAAATCCACGTGTTGCTTGGCGAGAATAGAGATTAATGTGGTGGGTGTCTGCCGGTCGGTGACAGACAAGTTAAGCTGACATCCGTCAACGCCGCCGCACGTAATCGCCGGATCGAAGATCGATGTTAAGCCCAGCTTATTGAACTCTTCAACAGATTCGGATCACTAAGACTCGATTTCATCGGTCGCTCACCACTCTCCACACCGGGAAAACACTATCGAGTTTATCTTTACCAAATCTGACAGCATTCGGGTCATTAGACCTCCATCTATGTATGGACGAATCGAGGTTAATAAGATACCGCCAAGCAATATGCCATATTAACACGAGCGTTTCGGCACGTGAAACGACGGCCTTATCAAGTCTTATCGCGCACGCCCGCTCTTCTCGCGCCGAGATCGAACGGTGCAGATAGCGACACTGTGCATTTCCATTACAGAGTCCGCATCAAATCAACATCACAGCGAAGTTTGTTCAATTGCACGTTCTCCTAAGCCCCTCGAGATTCCCTTCGGCGTTGTCTGGGCACAAGTGGTCGTGAAATTTTACGACGGCTACTGACCCGCGCGTAACACTAGCTTTAGGACCTGTCCGCAATTATTGTAAAATCGACGCGCGTAATCGAGAGTCCTTCTCTGGGCTCCGCTGCCGCCGGCTAACCACTTTGTCAAGCCTTTTCAGGAGACCTTTTTAACTGCAAATTACCTTGCCAACGACGAAACCGTAACTCAGGATGAGACGAGAAAAGATAATTATTTTTCTCTCTAATCCCTTTAAAAGTTTATTACAACCAAAGGCTTAGTACGGATTAAGTAGCGATTTTCTCGTTAAAGATATACGTAAACTAAGAAGTGAGAAACCAAGTGAAGACTTTCGCGACGTTTAATTATAAAAATAAATATTGCACAGGTCGTATTTCTTCAACGGAGTGTTAAATCCTTAATGAATTAGTGATCCAACACTACATTGTACGTAGTTTTTATCTCATCTCACACGAATGTTATTAAAGAGACTGAAATGTTTTATTCGTAAAAAATAATTAATAAGAGGAATTATCAATCCAGTATTGAAAGATCGTTGGAGCGGAGAAGGCAAGCTGTACCGGTTTGTGCACGCGAGGACGCCGCCGCTGGATGCGCACGCGAATAATCATAGGTCTGCAAAGCACAGTTGAAGTAATTCGACGACAGCGCCGCGAGCGCTCGGAAATGGTAGCACATAAATAGGGGCAAATTGTGTTTGTAGTAGGGGCGCAGGGGGTAGGCGGGTCGCCGGGCGAGGGGCTACGTATTTATTCTATTTGCCGAACGTGCTTCGCCGCCGCGGTCGCTGTTTGACGATGCAAATTTATCGCGGCGCTTAATAAAACGCGCACCGACCTCATTGATTCGCAGATGCTGCTCATTACGGGGCGAGACGACCCGCGCCGAGTCCGCCGCGCCGCGCACGCCGCCGCTACCAAACCTGTTAACTCAACAAATTATTATGAATTGTTGCCATTCCAGTTACGCGTTTATCACCGTCGCCTTTCCGATGGGATTCCTTGTGGAAAGATAAATACCGAATTCAACTTGCGGAGCGCGCGTGTAAATCGTTATGATATCACGAATAATATGTAGGCGCTACGTGAACAGAGAAGGAAGTAAACACGTAAGGAACATTAGAAGAAGTTAGAATGCCCATAGCTGGCGACCATAAACTGCTAGTAACAGTCATTTGATCCGATAAAACCTCACATCGGGAGCTAGAGTTCGTTGTTACAACCGATACCGACAAATTCGAGCCCTTCCTCCTTCGTGAAACAATGAAGCTCGTTTGAATTGATTACCACGTTGCGGCGCCTCGGTACATATTTTTTGCGCCGTAAAGAGCTTGTTTGTAAAAATAGCAATTTTCTTGCTACACCTCCTTATTCGAGACCCGTCTCGCTTCCCATGCAAAAACGCGGAGGAGGGAAAAAAGGAGTCGGTGCGGTGCAGTTACCGCCCGCTGAGAGAGTCGCGCCTCTACTGACCACACTGAATAAATTAACTGTGCGCTACACCTGTCAAGGAAAACAATAAAACTTAACACATCTCATAAATACTTCATCTTCAACAATGTTGTGCAATAGAAAGGATGAATAATGGATTTAACACACTCTAAAATTATGTTGAGATAAAAACGGAAGAGCGTATAATCGTTTGAAAGTAATGGAGAATGAGAACACCTATATGGTAATTAACTCCTGGAATTAATTAGTCGCATCTAAGAAAGTAAGTTGCAGCAGGGAATGCAAATAATGTTAGTACCGCCTTGAAAGCCGGGGCTTGTTCGGGGCAGGCAACACGGGTTTACATGCAGCCGCGACCGCAGTACAAACCAGCGGGGTAATGCAAGCTTGCTGCGCTTCACCTCGCCTGTTTTAAGCGAGATCGACGCGTTTAGGTACTCCCGGCGCGGCTCGGCGCAAATTGATGGTTTCACCTCGTTCCATGCAAAACGATCAACGCATCCCGCTCGCACGCCGCGCCGCCGCCGCGCGGCGCACCGGCAACGCGGTAATCATTGTTTTTGAAACGAGAATAAAACGACACCCAGTTCAAAGTATATATAGACGAAGAAAAACGAAGACGCGCCGGTATTCCGATAAGTTTAAGATAAATAGAGTTGAGTTTTACTTGCTCTTTACTCGGACCAGTTCCTTTTTTTGCGTTCCATTTCTGCCTTCGTAATCTGCACTTGGCATCGATTTGGTGGAAATCATAACTAGCTGAGTTGCATCGGAGTTACGCACATTATCTTTCACATGTATCTTAGTTATGTATAGGGGGTACAACCTCTTTTAGTCTTTAGTAATTGGATAAGTAACTAACCATGTTTGAATAGTGACGAAATTTGAACACAATGCAATTTATGGTTGATTTCACAGTAGATAAATAGCAAATAGGTATTTCATGCTAAGCAATTGAAGTACCTACTATTGTTTAACACTGTGGCTTATTTATCAAAATTGTTAACAGACATTATAATCAGCATTTATGGCTTTTGTGGCTACTGTGCCGCTAGGCTTTTCGAGCTAGCTATAAACTCGTAAAGGCAACGCATATAAGGAGTGGTAAAATATATCCTCAAAGTGGCTTGCCTGTTAAAATTCTTTATGAACCACAGCCGGAACAAAACCGAGGAGAAATCTCTGACCCGTGTCAAACCGACAGGCCATCGTAATGCTGCACTCACTAATAAAGGCGATGTACCTACTACGAGCTAGTACAAAGCGTACCTCATTTTCGGCAGCAAAGACAAAAGCGGTAATTATATAGTTAACGGTTATAACTACGCCGGCTCGGCGACCTCACAAGGCTTTATATTACAGCCAATTATGCTTAGTAGTAATAAAATTATAACAGTGAAGAATTATTCTCACATTGACCGCACTAGTAAGGAACCTGAACCTAGTTATAATGTTATAATTTAGATATACATTGCACGTAGACACGTATATGTAAGTACGTTACGTGCAGGAAATAATCCGAAGGAATAAAAGCGATTTATGAGCTAGTACGGCAAGGAATTTAGAATTACAGCGTAACATGATACTTAATTATAATATAAGAGACACTTCTCTTTAGAAAGGAGATGGATTTATTTTATAATTTTAATCAGTAGGTACATATCTGTCTGTCGGCCATGTGGGAGTCTAAACAAGCCACATTGAATCAAATCATCTAAAAAAGCAAATACGCAATCTGACATTTGCTTTACTTAAAAGTAGCGCAATGTAAACAAATCTCAAATAGCAATATTGCTCTTTTATTATGTCAATGTGGCCTTTGTAACTCCCCTATTCTGCTTTTTATATCCTTATTTCTACTGAGTAAAGGTCTTCTCTATTCCACGCAAATCTCTACCTACCATTGTAAACTTTTTGCACGTAATAGCGAAAAGTACATAGCACAAACACAAGCAGTGTAAATGGAAACAAACAAACTCGCAGGAGGTAACCGCAACTTATTTCCCTGTAGGAGGTAAGAATTCCTTCGCTCCTAACCACGGGAAGGATGAAAGTGGCTGGAGATCTTCTATAAGGTTTCAATGTTAATGTTTAAGTATATTGTAAACTCGAGTTTACTTTCCTATACAAGAACAAATGCGTCACTGAAAGCATTTTTTTATATAATGCAACGAAGGCGTAAGAAATGCACGTCTCAGAAGTCGACTAAGGGATCGTGTTCTAATCTAGTGAAGGAGTAATTATAGGCGGGCCACTAAACTGTCACTACACAGTTCATCATATCTCAGGGGGTGTTAAAAGGCCACATTGAAACAATCTCTTTGCAAACAGGCATTTTTAACCCCCTGCTTATCACACGTAGTAAAAGCTGCCATATGATTATTTGAGAGTTTTGCGACTGAGCCCCTTGAACAATAGTGTGTGTAGGGAGGTATGTAACTAAGTTTATTTCTCGCTGCTTATCTATGGACCACTATGTAGTTACAAACTCTTACAAAATGTATCTATGTTATAAAATTATAATTATGTGTCTAAAATATATTGTGTTACTCTCGTAATAGTAATAGATAATATTGTTAGAAAGCCGAGTAGCAGTATAAACTATGTACCTACACATGGTCGCAATAAAATATTTCTACCTATACTTTATCCTAAGTTCACAAGTACGAACCATAGCAATATTTTTTCCAAATAAAAATCGTGTATTTATTTAACTCAGTAGCTTTACGGGAGTCCACCTATGTATGACGTAACCTACCCCAACAAAGAACGCTTAAGTAACCATATATATATAAAATGTAAAGAAACCACAGGATATAGAAACGGCGGTAGACCGTCCAGGATTCTAATGCAGGGGTCGTGTTCTCACGTATAGCAGGAGCTGTTTCTTTTGTCGAAACGAGCACTAGTGCAATACGTGACATGTCACCGCAGAGAACAAGATGGATCGTTCCTGGTCTGTCACCTCTGTTGGACGTAGGGGCGTGATTTACCTAGTGCAGTCACATTAAGTATAATGTAATATAATGGACGCTACGGTTACTTATAGGTAAAAAATAGCAAGCTTGTCATTCTAATATAGTCTATGCGCACGTCGTAATATCTCGTCGCTATATCTAGCTATACGTAACCTAAACCGCTGTAACTATTGGTTATATCATCTTTGTTAGGTTTTTTTTAATTAGACAATAGATTTTACTTGGGCTTACACTCAAGACTTAGTTAAACTATTTTGTATTGTGTTGTATCTAGTGCTAGCTAGCTAAATCTAATGTTCATTTGAGTTATTTCTGCGAAGTATCTATCAAGTGTTGAATTCCAAAATACATTATTTAAATTAAAGTAAATATTTAAAATAAAACTAGTTGTTGATCTCCTATTATATCCTAATAGAAAAACTGGATGTATTTTGTATAGGAATGTAGTCAACAAGAACCTTCACAAAACATAGGACCTGACGTCATGTCAGTGCAGTGCGAGAATGATGGATGGGTTCATGGCGTGTGTCAGCTGTGCCCGACGTGTGCATACTGTGATTTACAAATGTCGACCACTCATTACCATCAACTTGTAATTGTGCAAAACTCATTTAGTATAATCATGTTCGTATTTGAAGCGTTGTTATACTGGTTCAACTGCTTCTTCAACTATCTGTATGTAATCTACATGTAAAGACGCATACAATTCTCAAGTTTAGAAGCACGAATACAGGTCAGATCTGACGAATGCTGACATAGGTATGAAGAAATATGAGTAACAGTTGAAGAATTCAACATATTGGCAAACTATAATATTGAAGGCGAGCGAGCAAAAAATTAAGTTTTTAATCTTTAAAGATTAAGCCCTCTTATACGTCACTCAATCCTTTTGTAGACCAAAGTCATTACTGTGAATCCCTGTAAAATGGCAGGTGGAAGCCAGCCATGCAACGAGGCAGCGGGGCTGCGGGCTCGGGCGAAGTCAGGGCGCAATCTAGCAATTCGTTTTACATCACAACCCTCTCACATCGCGTTGAAGCCAATAAAACCCCCGCAACGCGCCGACGAGACCATACCTTTACCCACGACCGAAATTCCTCGAACACTTTCAAACGTGACATCCCATTTAAAGGCAACAAATTCATGTGTACACTAGTGTGTAAATACTGCACAATATTTGCACTGAATTGGGAACGTAATCGAATTTCAACATATGCTATTTGTGAACTCTGTCACATAAACTAATTCGGGCTTTTGATTGTTTTAGTTTGATTTAGAGTGATCAATTATTCATGTGGCATACATTTCAATGATTGATTCTTTTGCACAAGAATATGTTTACTGTCCTATTTGGTAAGTTACAAAAAGAGAAAAAGCTTTTTGCAAGAAGCAATAAAGTCAAAGAAGACCGCCGTTTCTTTTGTTACAATGTAGCTAAGCTAACCGATACGCCTATAAAATTGTATCAAACATGGAGTAAATCTGGAATCCAAATAACTCACGATCGTGCTTCAAGAGACGTGTAACAAAAGGTGGTGTCGGTGTCAGGTGGTTCGCGTGACCACGAGCGAGCGGGTTTCATCCTCACTCACTTACTAGATCGACTTACCCAGCATTCCTCACAGTCACACCCGGCATTCTTATTAATCCGCTGACTCAACAGATCACAAGACACCCTTTGTTTACCGACTTGTCTCACTTTCAATTGCCCTAAACGAATTCAAAACTAATTTAATATTTACTTCGCGACCTTTCCATTAGTTACAACAGGGTGTCCCAACGGTGCAACTAGACAAGAAAATTAAATTAAACACGCACGAACTACCAGCGACAATAGCGAAAGCTTAATCTAAACCAACGAGATGATAATTTGCCGCCGCCGCGTCGATTATCCTTCGGTCGGCTTCACTGGCTTACGCAAGACAATAAGTAAACAGCTGGCTTGTGTGCAATAAGGTAACCGCCTAACCTCCCTCGTAATGGTGGCCGTTGATCATAATCCAGATAGGCACCAGCAATGGCAAGCTTTTGTGGTCGTAGGCCGAGAGGCGCACGACTTCAATCGAAAGTGAATTGTCGTGCCTGCGACCAACATGTCGTCCGACATTAGTATTTGCTAACATCGCCGTGACTAGACTCCGCGGGCGGACATTACGAAGCCAATCATAAGTGACCTTACCGTTTCCGATCGACGACTTCGACATTAAACGTTGCCATTTCAAGTTTGACTTTCATTACTGGTTATTGTATTTATGTTGTTGCGGTAGCTCAACCGTTCCCGGAGTATTTTGACGAACGACTCTTACATGGCAAGATAAATATGCTAACGGCGAGAAAATTCATATCAGTAAACAGAAATCGACTAGCACATAAATATCGAGTCATGATCGCATTATACGCGAGCTAGTATCGAAGAAAAGTGTTCGGGCACAGGTTAAGCGCAATATTTACATTATCAATTGTATGTCATCGGCGTCGTCGGAGCGATGTTTTCACTCGCGCGCGCTGTTACCTTTCGAAAGCGTCGCCTCATAAACAAAGCGACCTCTGAACTTAATAACAATGTGAGGCGGGCGTGCGAAACGGAAGATGCATCTACAGACTTGCAATAATTCTTTCCATCCATTCTGGCCATCGACTGTCTCCCGCGAATGACGCGCTGTTATTTAGCGCTCTAACAACAAAAACTTCGCGAGCTCCACTGTGATTGCTCACTCAGATTATGGCTTTATACAGACATTTATTGTCATTATACTAACCCACATCCAACTTCACTTATGGAAGTGAAATATGGGAAGAACTTATCATGGCTTATCTTTGGCACGTTTTAGCTGTAAAGCCTCAATGACTATTATATTATATTGTAGATTGTTAATAAGACAAGGTTAAATAAATTTATTGACAATAGAGAGTTATTGACGCAATTATCTGATAATGCTGGCTATCGTGACCCACCTGAGGTCACCATGTAATTTGGATGTGGCATTTAAATAGCCTTGTTGAAAGCATTGTTTTAGCTTTGCTTTGTAATAAACCTTTAAAAAACTTTTAGGTATGCAAATTAAATAATAAATTCCAACACAACGTCAACAACTGTTTGGGAAAATAAATAAAAAAGTTCCTGGTGAATTTATAAGGGGTAAAAACAAGTCTATTCACGGTTAATAAGCTTTTTTGAGAGTGTTCTTTCATTGTGACGCAATGTGCTTGTGCAATATGAATATCGTTACGGCAGTGATATAATCGTCACGCTTCCAAAGCACAATACAAACTTCAATCAATTTGATAGATAAAGCAATTTGGAAAGCACACCGACGAATTGAACACAATAAAGATTATAATAAAAAGAAAATTCCGACTGAAATAGCTCATTTTAATTTTCTTTGGACTTTATAGGTACTTATTTAATTATAATTCAAAAGTATATTCTTCAGTTTTCTATCTTGATTTGAAATACCTACTCCGCGAGTAAACAACAAGAGTCACGTAGCAGCCATTCTCATAGGCCACTATAATATCACGACACGACTGGACACCACCTATACTTACTGAATTTACGGCCACAATCCGGTATTATCGTTGCTTATTTCAAGGCCTTGTTATGACGACACGAGTCGATTATTAACGTTCCGGCGCTGCATTAGATCGGGATCGACAGTTGATCTCTGAGCGACCCCGATGTCGCTGATCTGCCAGCTTTGTTACGCAAGCTGTCTATAATGCCCGATCGGTAAGCTACGACACGCTTTGGAATGTCACATATCGGTAGGCCAACTTCGATAGAGCGATTTGATACCACAAAATGGCTTTATTGTCTCCATTTTAAACCATGAATCTAAATTGCAGTTTAGCTAGCTTTATGTTTGGAAAAGGTAAAAGTTATACATATTTGTATTTGTACGCGTGGGAATGCATAATAAACAAACCTGATATTTTGTGTTCACTTACATTATTCTCGCCTCCTGTTCTAGGCATTTGCGCAATTTATGTACAAGAATCTAGTGTGATCCAATTTATGGTTACATAATTTACCCCGAAGCGAGTAATCTGATGCACTTTGTAGAGAACAGCGTGCATTGAGCAACCCCGCTCAGGCGCCGCGATCCACGGTAAAGGGAGAATGTTTGCACAAGATATACCCGCTGCACTATTGAGACACACCATTAGTTATAATTAACGTAGATGCTTGCAACGAGAAAAGTTCACCACCATTTGTTAAATCACGTTCTCGGTAAAATAAAAGGTTGAGAACTTCTACGCGAACTCCGCCTAAGTTTAAACATCAGTCTGGACACGGGCAAACGACGAATCTTACGCTCGAGTAAGAGTAATGTAATGAAAAAAAAATCGATGTCGTAGTAGATATCACACACAGTGTCGTTACCCTCTGAAAGAATTGAAGCAAAAATAATTTGTGCCCGTTACAGAAGATTGAGTTTTGTTGTTCTTGAGATGAAATCTTGCGTAAGTTATTGAAAAACTTACTTGTTTTTTTTGACTGTAGTTTTACTACGGTAAAGCTCGCCAGTCATGTGAAAGCTCCAATCGCTCATCAACATAACGAGTAGGTATTCCCAACAAAGAACCGGTGCTATTACTACTCAGTACCATATTATTATCCTATCATCCACACTGAGGATGAGTTCAATAAACGTCTCGCTTAATTTAATGTGCTGCAAAAAGATATTTGCATGATTAGATATTTGTACTAGCGCTGTATTTATAGGCCGTTAACATGACTTTTCTCTATAATTTGAGAAGGCATTACATACAAATTAAATACACGCAATTCTAGGATTATTAATTAAATATAGGTACATATCTATGCCAACCGTACTACGTATTACGTAAAACGAGGGATACCTCTACATAGATAATTGTAGCATTAACAATTCAACACTTACAAATTAAATTCGTGACCACAAACAATTTCAAATTCACGAATTAACAAATTCATGATTGTCCGTGTTTACTGTTCACATTCCCACAATCTAGTAGGTGCAACATAAACCGGGGATAATAGGAACAAAACGCTTCTAAAATTAAATAAACACGCATAGGTACGCCCTGCCGATTTCGGTATAATTCGATAATTTACAAGACGAGGTCCGGCGCGGGCGCCCTGGGCTTGTAAATAAGATTCTCATGAAATTCGGCGGCAGCCGCGATCGTATCGCCAGCACGCTATCCATCACGCGGCGCTAGTCACGCAACAACGATGCTAACTAATTATTTCTCCCTAACAAACACAATTTGTCATTAATTGTAAAACATCTCCGATAAAACGGACCTCGGCGATACGCCATCTCGCTAAATGAACCGGACAAATTACATAATATGTTTTTTGTTCCGCGTGAATAATGAGTAATCAACTTTTATAACAATATCTCTACTCTAACAGGTGCACAAATTACGTGCGCCTTGTTATTGAATCTGACAAGTGGTCACAGCAACATTAGCCATCGCTCCGGTCGAAATGAATAAATTAAGATAAAAGGAAGAGAACGATTCTCAGCTTCAATTACGGCAACCCACACAATGATTAGACGTTTCACTCGACGCACTGAGGCTCGATCACGGTCCAACTTGAGTTATTAAGTGCTAGCTTTGTTATAAATACATTCAACATGACGCGGATTAATGGAATAAAATTCCGGGGCCCTTTTTATATTTGATCGCCTTCATTCGTTGTCAACATTCTAACTCCCGGATTAAGTGCAGTCGTTTATCTAAGCATTTACGTCTTACGAAGTTGCTCTTTTATGGGCTATTTGGTGGTGGCACGGTGTTTTATTTAGACAGCCGGGTCAGTTTATACGACGCACGCGGACTGCCGGAGATGGGTTCCCGGATTTAACTGACGCTGCCCGGATTGATGGCTGCTATACGTCATCCGACCGATGAGATCAACTTTCTATACATTAGAAAAGATGTTTATTTAACGCTCGTTACCGCCTCAAGCGCAACAACAAAACCTGAAATGTTACGTAGCCGTAGCAGATAAACGAATAAAAGGAACTAGTTGTTAGTTATCTCGACTAGAACGGCGACCTTCAACTTGACACAAGCTGAATACAGAACAGTCTAATAACAAGAGACACTGGGAGGTAAACGTTGGACGCTTTCGTATGCAAAAAGCGTTAAGTGTTAGCCGACGCGGTCGTACGGACCGAACATTAAACAAGCGGTTGCGGGCCAAAATAGAAATGGGTTGTTTGAGTAGGGTTCTTTCGCGAACGCAATTGTACTCGAACGTGTCTTGTTAGTGAATGCCTTATGCAAATCTCGAGTGGCATTAGTGCTGTACAACTAGTTTACGAGGCACACCTAATGGATTTTTGCACTGAGAAAATTTAGTCTTGCAATTGCTTTTAACATATTGTTAGTACCATCAAATTCTTAAAATGGATACAAACTTGTTCAACAAGGGTTACCATTTTTAGGTAAGCTCGTTCAATGCCAGTCGCAAATATACTCTGTTAAAAAAGTCTAAATAAATACGATAGATAGAAGGTTTCAAAGAAATTAGTAAATTACAGAGACAGTAGAAACATTTTTCTGCCTACGTATTCTAAGATGACGCTCAGTGAGCCGTGTTAGAATCATCCTCAGAGACGCCAGATAAGGGTATTCAAATATTATAAATTTCGTGTAATACCACTCTGGTAGTATCCCAAAAAGAGGACATACTTGGGAGTTTCCCATCCTTTGCATCTGCATACCTCCGTGAACCAGCGGTAGCTAAGCGGGAGGAATACCAATATTGCCACGACAATATTGCTTTTTAGTCGCCAAGACTTGAAGGAAATTCGGCGTCTGTACGTAATACGTGCGGAAGGAACGTAACGCAACGTCCGTTATTGTTTATATATTTATAGTAGGTATGTGCTTTAATTGCCAAATAAGTTTGTTCGTAAATAAAGTTTCATTAGCACGAAAATAACGAAAACTTCTTTGTACATATTACATACCAACAACAGGGATTCTATTAATTCCAAATCGGGTTTACGCTACCTGGAAACAAAAGAAAATCACGTTAGACACTGCGGTGAAATTATAGGCCGTATACCACGAATTAGAGGCACAATATATGGGCAAAGTTAAATATGAAATGGATAATAATACCTCTTACTCCCATTTAATAGCTATTAATTGCGTCAATTTGTGAGTGATTAAATACGATCGAATATATTGAGCAGGCAATCAGTCAATTCCCGACAGCTAGTCATGTTAATTTGATGATTGCTTTATAAGCGCCACCGACGGGGGCAAATTGCCGTTATTGCAACTGATTGATTGTTTGGACCCACAACGCACTAAGGGAATGATTGTACTCCGGCTGATTTTTCACTTGAAACAATTAAAGAATTGCAGCTGATTAGGAATTTAAAGCCAATTGAAAAGGTTTTGAGTTCATGGTGCTTTACAAGAATTAATCTTGTAACAACGATTGACCAATATATGCAACTGAATATATAACACTTGAAACAAGTCTTTCAGCCGTCGATACGTATATAAAAGAAGAAACTAGCTGACATAGTGTCAGTGCATAATCTAAATCATTTAGGCTAGAAAATCAATTCCAATAAAAGCAATCAAATTCATTTAAGACGTCATTTTTTTAATCTGGCCCTCAATGAGTGAATGTGATAAGTGCATTAACAATCCTACATAAAATAAATGCATAAGCTAATCATGTAACTTAATTTTTATGTCAATTTTTCAAAATCCCTGCTATTTTGATTGGTTGAAAAAGACAACCCATGTCAATTTATTGAAATTTTTGACAGTCACAAAACAAAATGTCTACCTGTCAACATATTTTTGAAATATACGAAGAACTCCTGGGTTCAGGTCAGACAGCTAGTAAAATGAAGTTGTCTCAGTCTACTGCAGCATAGAAAATTTACTGGTACCACAAAGGTCAGCGATGTGGTGGCAGAGGTGCAAGAGTTGGAAACTCCTTACACATACATAAAACTTTTATCGTATCGTAAAAATGTTTTACGGAGGTATTACGGATTTTCGACAAATAGGTATAAATACTTAGTAGTCGTCGCTAACGCTAGAACGAGGTGTCGTCGTCCTGTCACTTTGTCAGGTTACTTCAAGTTATCCCGCGCAGCATTCAATGTACTGTATGCCTGTAGATATAATTATAATAGTAATTTCCCAGTTCATCGACACATTCCTATTGCACTGCTTTTAAAAACAATATATTCATAGTAAAAATAACCATGGTACAATGGAACAGGACTCGTTGAATTCCAGGCTTTCGTAAAATACTTAAGAAAATGCTTAGTGTTGCTACTACCACTCCAAAAGTACTTCCTTGAAATCGCGTGCACGTCAAACATCTCAAAGGCGAGTGGCGAGACACGCCGGCGTGTGACTGCGGTACGCCTTTACAGTTAATTCACCACATCATTCACGACTGCCCAAAACGGAAGTATGCCGGTAGCTCCCTAGAACTTTTACATCTTCCTGGTCATGGGCGAAGAATTTGGACATCCTACTAACAAAACCATGACTAACATTAACAACTCCAACTACCAATGTAGCCCTAAGAGAAACTATAGATGTGAGTTGCATTTGGGCTAGCTTTACATTACATATTTCTTTACATTACACTTTTTGGAGGAGGTTAGGTATGTAACATGTACAGCACACATGTACTAACTTCCGCATACCGTCTCTATATAAGCATACCAAAACATAACCGTCAGTCAAATTGCAAAACACGAACCAATCGTTCATGTACTCCCGCAGAGGAGTAGGTACCTACGCGTGTGCTTGGCAACTCCCGTCTATGATTTCTCTGAGATGTATCCATACGACTGAATAAATATAGGAAAAAATAAAAATCATGGTTAACGCTTCATCGAAGTTCAAGAGTCACTAACGGCAAGCATTACCGATTCAAGACGGCCGTCGGTCCGGTATTGGCAGCGGCGACGGACGGGGGTCAACGCAAACACGGGCTCATTATGCCAGAGACGTGCGCGACCCGACTAATGTAAACATACCGACAAACATACCACTATACCCATAGTCGTACTATCAGTACTATATCGGAGGGTTTGTAGAACGCCAGTATACACATCTGCATTTGAATCTTTCTTGGACAACTAACCATATAGAACAATACGAAGTATTATTCCTCAGCAATTCGTGTAGGGATGTTCCTTTATAGACTAATAAGGTTGAAACAGAAAAAAGCCACAAGTTAAACCACAGATTAACTAGGTATTAATAAATAAAGTACGAGTAAAGCACCATCGAAATTGATTTCGAAAAAAAAGCAATGAATCCCTAACAATCTGTCCCACGCATATCTCCAACAGGATATAAAGAAGGAATAATTAATAATGCTATAAGAGAGCAGATGTTCACATCGCCACAAAGGTTAATCTTTCGAACTTTAAAATTAAAATATCTTCAATTGTAATTCGAAGCGACCATCAGCTTTTATGACCAGATAAGCCGCACGAATCATTTCGCGTCCGCTAAACGACATTCGTAAATTGTCGATTAAGACGATACACATTCGAACGACAAAAGATTTCGCGTCAGAGCCGCCCGCCGCAGCGGCAATGTCATAAATTTAATAATTAATTTTATTATCGAGCCATTGCTCACACGTCGACTTAAAGAGAGATTTGCGAGGCAAAGCCACCGCTGCCAGCCTTATCATTAAACGTTCACGATCCTTCGCGCCCGCTCCGATTTCATAACGTCTTTAATGCGATGTAATTGTTTGTGAGTAAAAGAAGCCGCCTGAAAGGGTTCGACGCGGTGCACGGGGCAGCCCTGTCAAAAGCCATGGCTGTAATAGAGTTTCTTTCTCGACCGCTGCCACCGGGTTATAAAAGCTAACTTTCAAAGAAAAGTAATGAGAATCTAACTTAGCGGAAAACGGTCGGCGAGGTCCGTCGTTCGTAAGCAAGCATCCATGGAATGAGAAATATTTTTTTACGTTATTCGTTGCAGCGAGTCCTGCGATAGTCCTTCTCCGGGCTCCACAAAGGGCTGCAGACCGTCGCTCTCGCCTCTTTATTATGAGCTTAATGTGGAATAGCAGCGACTGTAATGCAACTTTATACCGTCGACGCCGAGATTCAGAGAGTCCGCAGAAAAAATAAATTGTGGTTTGCATTTCTAAGTAATTAACGCAAAATAAAACTTGTAAAGAGGAAGTAACAGACGCTATACTTGTACTTAAAGCTGCAAAAAAGGTGTTATGGTGAGACCACCCAGACATTCATAAACTTAAAATGTGCGAATGCACCTACTATACCTACAGCTATGATTTAACTGTGTTCTAAAGAGCCACAAATCATGCAAAATCGTATTCAAATAATTATTCAAGGAGGTTAGTTAAATATGCTTAAACACGATTTTAGCCGTGTTTACCGTTGAGAGTTCCGTTGTTTACCTGTAATGCTCCTGTGACTACATCATAAGGTCAAGAGTGTCATAATATTCTTAACTCATGGGAAATATAAATAAATGCAAAATCCTGAGACATAAGTATATTCTATTATAGGACGCAGAAAGAAGATATATCAATTAAACAAAACAGAGTCTAGACACATAAGTCAAGTCCTTAACCCCTATTGGAGTTGGCAGAGTCATCGGAAAGCAACTGACAGCGAATCTTAGTAGCGGTATCGAGAGATAGATAATTATGATAAAATGTATTGTAACAAGTAAGTGGCAGGTTGTCAATGTATCGATAGTCATTAGTTAATCATATCATACCAATTATAAACATAATTCAATTAATTTTCTTTTCCTAAGTAAGCAAACAATATTTAGGCACGTTCAGCCTTAATTCAGACATAATTAGCGTTTCATCGTAAGGCCACGACCACACGACCCCTTGCCTCGTTAACGCCATAAACGATGACAGTACGGTGGCCGCGAATGGAGTTTCAGCGAAAACGTGACTTTCTTCCACCCATTATTTAAACTTACTGTTTTATATTAGCGGAAGCGTACGCCCATAAAGATAAGGCATACTTAAGTGTCTTTACAATTTATCTACTGCGCTGCTAATCTAATTTGTAAAGGTGCTTCATAATCCTCGTTAGTTTGCCCGGATACAAAAAAGGTAGAGAGGGATGGAGGTTTTTGCCCAGAAGAGCAATACTGTCGGCTTACGTAACCATTATTCGTTGAAAATTGAAATTTATTATCGGCGAGGCGGGACGCGACGCGGCCAGTATACACAAGCAATGAGACTTCATCGCGGAGTTCGCGATTGCCTCCTAGCGGCCGGAAGCCATCGAGAATTAAAAGTTTCTCAAAACCATGCATTGCAAATGGGTTAGAGGAAACTCACTCGGCAAGTTGGAGGACGAAAAAGACGTGCATACATTGAGTGCATCTGCGCAAAAAGGCACAATCTTACCGAGATAGGATAACAAGATAACAAGCGTGGAGCGGCGAGCAGGGCGGATAAAAACAAGACGGGGCCTACGCGCGGACGTGTACCTTGTTTACTTAAACGAGGCCCACGTTAAGTGCCCCCGCGGATCCTGAGCAACTATCCAGCCGCTTTGATCCACCATGCATTCGAAACACACTGGCGCATACGTCTGATTGAACCTATTAAGAGCAAACACGGTCCACAACTTCGTATGAGCACAGACCGACTCGAATCCTTTAATCTATAAATAACGGTAATTCAAGCACAGCGCGCTGATTTCATTTAAGCTGATTACCTATAAAAGAATCTTATCTATTACGAGTCTTACGGGCAAGTGACAAACTTTGCATAATAACATAATAATTGACCCATCTGTATGTACATATTTAACGCTGAGTAAAAGACTTCAACGCGTTCAGTACTTTTCAAAGATGTAAATTTTATTTCAACCACGTTTAACCCAAGATATATGAGCATGAGAGCCGCTTTACAAAACTCATTACTGTATTAATATGCAAATTTCTAACGGATACGGGTCTCATTTTAAAGTTGCGAAAAACATGCTCGTTAATTTGGCGTAGTAGGCTGGAGGAACGGGTTTGTGGTGTGACTTCACGCCTAAGCGGCGAATGTATTATTCAAGGCGAGGCTTACAAGTTTATCTATTGTTATCATTATCAAGCAATCGTGTCATTACACACGTAGCCTGCCCACGGCCGCGTGTTTGATGGAAGATCAGGCATACCTAGGGTAGTGATGCGCGAGGATGGGACATGTCAAGAGCGACTGCAAGCAAAAATGTCAACAGAAATTAATTTACCTTTTATAAGCTAAACACATAATGTGTTATCAACTTGTCAATTGGATTATTTCAGCGGGTAATCTTCATTTTTCACCCACTACGATGAAGCCAAAAGCAATGTTTTTCATCAATGACAAGGAATATTATTACGTTCACGACTACCATTTATACATACGTACCCCACATACATAAGATCACTCCTATTTCCCGTCGGGGTAGGTAAAGACCATGAAATTCCACTTACTACGATACCGACACTCCACTTTCGCTTCTTCCACTCTGATAAAAATCTTCATTCATGCTCGTCGGTATAGAGAACTCTTGACCTGGCCTATGTAATCCTGAATTTGATTGCAGTATGTCAAGGCAAAATTAAAACTTAAGCGATTGAGTGTCTCGATAGGTAAAGTATTTTTTCAATAAAAATTCAAATCAATTATATTTGCCGAGATTTTGCCAAACCTCCTACATCTTATGACTTGATCCACCCCCAATAGTGAAGTTTCGTCTGCCTACTCTCGTGACAATCTGATGGCCGCGTGAGAACTCACGCCGCGACTCACGAACGTATGACTCAACATGGTGTGAAATTATTGCTGCTAACCAAAATACTCGAGTCAACACGTAACACGCTCGTAGACGTCGTTATAGCTCACATTATTTCTGTTTCTATGGTCATTTTTTGGGGTAAATGCCTTTTATAACAGTTTGTATCATTTATACAGACTAATTTTCTTCTGTGAGAATATTTTGTTAACATTTATTTTTATATTTATTTAACCACAAATATAAAATAATACGACTTTATGTACAATAAATAAATAAAAGACAAGTAAAAAGCGTGAGTACATATCCGATTCGTCGCAAATTTCATGGTTTGTTTTATGTTTTCTTAAATTATTTTCAATTACTTTCGCAATGGAAAATTCCACTTGATATTAACTCAGAATCATGGTCTGAATCATCCCTTAAAGTTTTCGTTACGTTGTCTCTAACGGTAAAATTATCAAACAGTAAACTGTTTTGGGTACACCCAAAACAACACAACATTCAATAAAAACAATCTTACCTTATTAATTAATTAAATCACTTACGTATATTGTAAACCACTTTCGGATTACCCCCTAATCCATTCAACTCATCACAATCCCTTCACGCTCATGCGAGCGTCTGTGAAAGCAAACAACTTACGAATATTATATCGAGTCAACACTTAGAAACGAGGCCTCGTCAAATATTGCCCCATGATATAATAGAATCAGCAGAGTGCCGTAATCAAGTGACTCTAATAAGAAGGCGAGAAGGCGAAGCGTATTTATTACTTTAATGGAATATCAGCAATTAGGGTCGGAGATAGAATCGGTAGCGCTGACAAGGTGCAAACGAGAGTGGTCCGACCGGATACCGCCGTACACTCACCGAAATAAGTCCGTGCCCCACTTACATGCACTTAGACTACGTTATCATTCCAAAACAACAACAAACACTCCACGGATTAGTTTATGTTTCAACTTTGCATAAGGGAAAATGAAGTCCAGGAGATTTGTTTGTTGTGGGGATGAATAATAAAGACTGTCGCGATGCACTTTTCCTGGCGAGTGTGCTTATAAAAGAGGCAGAATAAAACAAAGCCGGCGATGAATTACCATAGAGAATGAGCGGAACGAACGGATTAAGTGAAATACAATCAAACAAGGAGGCGTGCGTGCCGCGCATCCCGAGCGAGCGCTCCCCGGGGCGACGAAGTGTGGCCAAATTTGTTTGTCTCCATTTTTGTGCGTCGCCATTTGCATGTTAAATTAATTCGGTACGTTTTCTTTTAACAACTCTAATCGAATAATTGCTTAAAAAAGAGCTAATTCTATTTCAACAATATTCGCTAGTTGGCTATGCTACAACTATTTAAGTTTTATCGTAAACATTAAGAAAGAAAAATATCTTATTAGCACAGCGCACGTTATGTGTGTTGAAGCCGACCTAATTGTAATTCATGAAGCATCTCGACACGGCACAATGCTTTTAATGATATAAATCAAAAACACAATAATGATAAAATCTTTCACATTCTCGCTCGCCCTTTATTTGCGAAACAATACGTTGAAAAAGATAAATTAAATTAATTCATAATATTAATACATAATTAACTTTGGAACATAAAAATAAGGAGGCGTTTTTTCTTTATTCATATTCTGTTATCTTTACTAACAATCTATTTTCAACACCCGCTTGTTAGATGTTGAGTGTGAAATAGTCCCATGAACAGGGAAGCCGTGGCTGGTTCTACCTGAAGGCGCCGACGGCACTCAAATACGCTGACTCAGCAACTGCACACTCCCGCCGCCATTATTTCCAAAACACACGCATAAAGACGGAAAAACAATAACTGAATGCCATTGTAGACCTTAGCTTTAACATATAAAGGTCAAGAGATATTGAGTGGCGTATAAATATGTTCTACCACCTTACGCGCAAGTTATCATTACGTCGCGCGCGCACTTCGCGGAACCAAAAACACCAGTCATCCAGAGCAATTCACACCAATTAGCGTGCCAGCTGAATTTTGTGGGGAAAAAATATAACCGTGACGAGATGTCGATTTTACGTGGCCTCGTTAACTATTCGTGCTGCAGTAGCCAGGGTTTATTCACTGCCGTCTCTTGTGTTTTAACTAGACTATAATTAGTCATGAATAATGATTTTTACATGATATCTGAGAGCATGCCAATAAACGTGTATTTGGGAATATTAAACACCCCTCCTTCACAAACTTTTTTTTAACAGAATGATTTGAAATTATGAAATTCTTCGGCATAGCTCGGCAATCTTTGCGGTATATGGCTGTTCGGGCATCTAGCTTCTTATAACTGCAATCCTGATTTCTCAACAGAAAAAATACCGCAATATAAAGATATAAATGACATACGCAAATACGAGTATAGATACCGTCATCACATTTTTGTGACCAGGGGCCTGTTTAATAAAACTTACAATTGTAAATTACAACGACAATTTGGTATTCATTACGTAGCTAATTTGAAACTGCAAAATATTTGTGATCACACACTCCGCAATGTACATCAAATTGTCATTGTAATTTACAATTGTAAGTTTTATTAAACAGGTCCCAGGCTGATTTATAAAACATACCTCGAATTACTTTTCACTCGAAATTAAAATATTGAAAAAATATATCCTCTATTTTTAGAAATTAATTTGGTAGGTATGTAACAAAATCACTCCCTTTTTTATATTCTTGTACAAGGCACACAATGGTACCTAGTTGGAGGTAACCCACTGAGTCACACATTCGACACGGCGTTTTGTAAAATTCAATTAAACGGAATCTGTGACTCGGCATCGGCACACTCAATAGACAAACCTTTAGATACACTCTGACTACTGGTTAATTGCCTCGTTTACACAATAAAATAAGGAAAATTTACCGAATAAAAATCACGACATTATTGGCGTATTCATGCTTCTTAGTAGCGCTCACGGGTGTATACGAACCGGATAGAATAAGCCAACAACATTTGCAATTTTGAAAGTATTCCAAGTTAAGTTCGTTTTTAGATACGTTAAAGCAGGGAAAGCATATCAACGGAGCATAGCACAAACTAATAATCGCAATTCCTAACTGAAAAAGATATGTGATAGGTATGCAACGTTACATTTCCATATGCCTGTGTATTAAGTCTCAAGTTAGGAATGTCTTCATTGTCAGTTTTCTACACTGTTTTGACTTCGAAAATCGTGAACGATAATATTTTTTTACCATCCTTACTACAAAAATCTACAACTCGACATTTAACTGAAACCTATTCCTCCATAAAGATTCCTTTAAAGTAATACAGGTAGTTGATGAGTAATCATTAATGAATAACGGTTATATTATAGGCAACATAAGTAATCCTACATAAACATGTTGGAACCACATTGAAGTTTTACTGTTACCTGATGGAGTAACGGTGAACACTCCTTTAATTAATTATTTTATTCAACGGTAACAAACAACTTGCGACCTACTGGGTCCAGGTATCAAGGCCCTTTATGTAGTGGAACTGTGGAACGGATAACCATGTTTATAGAGATATCAATACCACCGAACGACCACCATACTAACAAAGGTTTTTGCTTATACATGTCGTATAAATAGCATTCGTATTAAGTTTAAAATAACAGGCAATTTGACTATTTAATAAAGAAAATCATGGTTTTTGTGTGTTGCATGATTCGTATTTCTATGTGAGGATTGTAATTATGTCTTCCTCTAGCTAAAACAGCTGATCCGCTTCTGCTCAAGCCAGAGTGCGACCTTTAAGAACAGCTACTTCAAAAATGTATTTATAAAAATATTTTTTTATCTGATTATATTTGATTAAGCTGATCTTTCCACGTTAGTCCATATCGGTTGGAATTCACATAACGGCTTTCATAATCGCTGCGAAAGGCTGCGAAGATGTCAGCCGACAGCAAACCGAAAATACCTCATTGTGCTGTCAACGCATTAACTGACAGTACCAAAATAATCCGCTATTCATTTAATATTCATACACACAATTACTGAGAAATGCTGCCGGCCGTACAATGCTCTCGTCTCTCATAATATGACACCGAGCACAATTAATTTCATTTACACCCGAACCGTATTGTATCTGTAATACATTAGACAGGGTATAGATAGCTTATATTCTTACGGTGCTTCACTTCATAAAAAGAAAAGAAAATGCGATTGGACGAAAATATTTTAACAGCATTCTAGTAATTTTGCTCACACTAAAGCACCCATTAGGAAAAGTTAGGAAAAGATTACTTACGGGATTTTGCATTTTGTCGTGTGTACCTGTTATATTAGCAGCTTATCATTTTATTAATAAATTCATGGTTAACTTCAATACTGCGCAAGTTATCGCTTCCGCCACAGACGATCGTAAAGTTCCTTTACAGGTTCATGAATTAAATTTATTACCATTTTGGTACCCATTTCTTGTGAGGAATTCGCTTAAAGCAGGAATTCAAATGGCGTGAAAAGCTCAATGACTCCACTCACATATCGACGAGACCTTTTCACATTTTTGTTGCAAGTTTTTTGTTACTTAGCTGAATATATTTTTCAATATTTTATCATTATAATATACATTATAATTACCATTCCATAAACAGACATCATTCAGAAAAAGAATTTTATAAATTTTTAAACAATGAATGTTTTAAAACGGAAAATAATACTGTGCAATGTAGAAACTACGTCATAGTTTGCTTGTAAAAACTCAACTTAAAGAAATGTTCAGTAACAATAGACATTGCCAATGATTATTCGTGCGCACACAGTGGCTTCAGGTCCCCTTAGCCTCGTAGCATTCAATTTGCTCTAAATCAGCCTGCCAACTGCATGTCTCCGATTCCATCCATACCGAACTGTTGATTTAACCTGCACAAATATCCTTTAACACCCTCGTAATATACTTAAGGCACTAGCAATACTGCTTTATGGATTTCTGTGGATATGGTAGAGAGATGCTGTCCATTTGATACATTTTATGTAGTTTCGTTTCCTACCGCCATCAACATAATTTCCGTTGTGTTAAATAGTATGTTTTCCGTTACAACGGTACATAAACTCACTTCCACTAAACCCCGAATACCATTATCTCTGAAACTTAACAATATATACATTCATTCTATAACACTAAAGTTATTATAGATACCAAAATTAAATAAAGAAATATTTCCAATCTTCAATTCTACTTAATTTTTGGTAGAGTCAGCAGCCAAATTGTAGGGTAAATAAATAAGACACGTGACGTCATAACGTATCACGTATCGTCGTGACGTATTGGTCTTTGATAGACAAGAATGGAGAATACTACACCGACAAGAGCGTGGCTCTTAAATTAGTTATGATGGCGTCATACCACACGTATAACCATTAATAATAATTAGCATTTTTAGAATTTCTTTACAATAAAATAATTTCAGGAGCAGCGTGGTTCCATATTCCATACCCCCTCCGGTTGATTGAGGGGCTGTGCCCAGAGGTGAAAAGTATTAGACTATGTATGTTTCATATCTAAAAATGTATTTCTGCCCTGACTCTACTTCTCACTCTTGGTTCTCTCTTCATAATCCTTCCAAAAAACGTCTTGGGATTGAACGATTTTAAGGGTTCAGTGGAATAAGCCAAACAAACGTAAGTTTGATCAGTAATCAACTAGGTACAATAGACTTCTATTACTTACTTACAAGTAAACAGTCCCGGAACCAGATTTGACGACTGGCACAAACAATACACAAGAAACTCAATCAAAGGAGACTGGATCCCGATGCAGGAGTTCATGTTAATAACGTGGCACGATATCGTAGACAATACCTAGAAGACAGAGACAATTGGAAGCGTTGCACCGTCAAATAAGATGTTCCGATGCTCCCGCGAGCCAATCCCGGTTCAATTTGCTCTAAATCAAAGGCACGCGTCTCGACTGCAACGCTATGCAATTAAATAGCTCGTAATTTAACGAATATAATTATAAAATCGCTAGCCGTAGGTAATTATGAAGGGGGAATTGTTTATCCTGAGGCGTGTACATTTCGTAAGGGAAATTAATGACGTTCTGAGCGAGATGATGATGATTGAATCCGCTCGTTTCGCGTTTTATTGTGGAGTATGAAAATTTTACGGTAAACCTTAAACCTGCAATCTTTAAGGATTTATTTCGTATTTTTAGATGTTCAAGACATTTTGATGTAGCGTAAAAAAGAAACCGTCATTTTCAGGACACCTTTTCGAGTTCGAGATAAAAAGTTATAATTTTTCACAGTTCCACTATTACTTAGGTACTCGAGGCATTCTCAAGAGATAAACGCACACTGAAACATATTCAATTGCAGTAATTTAATTCGGAAGTTTGATCTAAACTAGACTTATTGTTTGATAATAGTTTAAGTAACTAAGAGACAGACTGCAAACTTTTGAACAAAGGGTGTTAAGTATTGTGCGATATCCTCTCTACTAGTTCTAAACTTCATTAAATTAACTTACACTGTCACTTGAAGTAAAACGCACTGTTTAATACGCTTTCTACTACTAGTAATAAATTAACCGTATCACGTTCTATCACGCTAGTCTAACAGAAAGCTTTAACGACCCCCGTGGTCCAGTGGTTGAGCGTTGAGCTCACGATCCTGAGGTCCCGGGTTCGAATCCCGGTGGGGACATATCAGAAAAATCACTTTGTGATTCCTAATTTGGTAAGGACATTACAGGCTGATCACCTGATTGTCCAAAAAGTAAGATGATCCATGCTTCGGAAGGCACGTTAAGCCGTTGGCCCCGGTTACTACTTACTCATGTAAGTAGGTAAGTAGTCGTTAGATGAGCCATGCCAGGGGCCTTTGGCGGCTCACTAATAACCAGGGTTGTTGAGATTGGGTTAATTGGGAGGTTAATTCACCTCACAACCCACAGAAGAATAACAGAAAGCTTGGTAAGGTACTACTAGGTACTTAATTCATCAAATTGTGATGAATATACTTCTGACTATCCCAATAGAAAATATACTGTGTTATTATGAATGTTATATTGAGCTTATGGTATGTATAAACATAATCAAAGCTTATACATAAACATAATATGAACTTTTATTTCATAACTTAAGTTGAAATTTAATTTGTAACAGAAACATATTGAACGTTCTGCGTATACGAGTACATTGGTCGTAAAGTGAAATTCTAAAGTTGTTAAGCATAGTGCAATGCGCAATTGGAAAGCAAAGTAGGCTCGAATGTACGTAATGCTCTCTACGGACAATAAGCCATAAAGCCGGAGCCATACATTCGCTAGGAAGCTTACAAATTAACTTTCATTTCGAATAGCATTAACGACTGTCTAGTTTTAGTTGAATGTGCCTTTAGAGATAATGTCTCATATTTCGGTGTTGGCTCTTTGCTATTATTTTTGACGATGAAATGTGGTGTGGTTTTATTGTCACAGAAATTGGCGGCGGAATGTCATACTTAAATTGAAGAATATAATTACTAAATCCCTCATTCTGCGCTTATCGCAATCGACCCATAAGAGTCGATTAATGCTTTCAAATATAGCTCTCTCAGAGGTCACCCTGAGCTGAGGTTCGTGCTCAACTGGGTACCCTCAGGCCTGTTGACGTATATTTTTAGCAGGTGAAATTCCTCAGCGCTCCCCATTTGTTCGGTCAAGTAGTTAATACCATTTCAGATAATAAGTCAGGTCGACTTCTAAGCAAGGACATAAATTAAACATTATATTAAAAAAAACATAGATTGTTTCATGCTGCTTATCATCATGTAAATGTTCCTGAGAATGTCTAAACGATCACTAAGTGCTTATTTTACTATTGGTGAAGAGTTCGTAAACTGAAAGTTGGAGTTCATAATAGTTAAACTTTAATACCTAAAGTAGCTGCATATTGTATCCTCATATCAGTTGAAGATAATGATAAATTGATAAATCCCTGGTAACTACCAGGGATTGCCCGCTTGATGTTGAAAATACTTTTCTATTATGTAAAGGAATATGTGTTGGAGCCAACACTATATAATTATATACAAAACTTATCTATAAAAATACATACCAGTAACATAGAAGTTAAACAAAAAATATATGTGCATGCATATTTATAGCCGCCACAAGGTGGTTTAAAAGGAAAAAACGAGAGCTCGCACATCCTCTAGTTGAAGCGAATTGCATTTCTGGAGGGGAATACTTGTGGTGGGGTAATATTTAATTATCCCTTAGCGGAAACGCGAGGCGGGGTCGCGTTGACCCCTCCCGCGAGCAAGATGGCCGCCGACGTTACAATTACATTCCTTTATCAACCCGCGGAAGTCTCCACTTACAAATTTAATACTAAATTGCCGAAATGGGAGCATTTACCCTATTGTAGAACCGCATACTGTAATTGAGAAACAACAAAAGGTAAATGTTTCGAATCCAATTGTGCTTCGTTCCCTGTGAAACGTGTTGTGTGTAATATTATTACTGTAGGCTCGTAAATGTCTCAATCGGCGACGTCGTATACAAAAGTACCGTGCAAATTACCATAATCATGGTAAGTTCTGTCACCAACAAATACGTATGAAAATTACAGAACGTTACATTGAAACATTCTACTTTTCTGCATATTAATAACTATCACCTGTAATCTTATCAGAGAGAGCAGAATATACATAAGATAACTTGCACACAGTTGTTAGTCCATTTACAATGCATGGCCACTTGGCACCTAATCACCGATACATAATATCGAATATAATAATTGATATGAATATTCTGTTTAAGGATTCGACACACTAAAAATAATAGCAGTGCAGGTGCGGCGCGGTGACAGTTTGATAGCGGGCCTGCGTGGTGCATACAGTTCAGCGTGTGTCATTTACATTACACGAAAACATTAACGAATTTCTGCGTAAAAATAAATGTTATAAGATTTCAAAGACAAATATTACAGAAACACGACGTTGTGGGAGAATATTGTACGGGAATCAGAAATGAAAACTTAACGAAATAATTAAACTGCGCCGCCATACTGCTGACCTACTCCTGCTTTTGGTGTATCGAAGCCTTGAAGTTATTTAAAACATGGCGGCATTTCTTGAGGTAACTTATTATAGATGACATTAACTACTTGGCCGGCCAATGCGGAGCGCTGAGGGCTCAGTAAAAAATAGCGGAAGGATACATTATTATATCGAAAAGTCCATAATATATATCATGGTAAAGAAAAGAAAAAAATCTGTGGCGTGGTCTTTCTCACAGTGAGTCGTGTCGCATTCACGAAGCGAATAAAGTAACCCGCTCAATTGGATTAATAAACGGAGGATAAATGTATTTAAAACGTCCTCTCGACGCACGCATAATGTGCTTTAAAGGCCTGTCTGATATCCGAGCATTCGCTACATTTTATTTCCGAACAAAACTAGTAATTCGAGAAAACTGTTAAATAAATATACTTTTGTGTATTAGCTGATAGGTGGGGCCGTCTATTGCTGCGCCGGTGGTTGAAGCTTCACATATTTGTATTTTATTACTTTATATTTTTCGTCTTACTAAACTAGCTTTAAGTATGTTACTAACCCATCTATAGAATGAAGTAAATATTTTAAATTTGAATATTCATTGTTAAGTATAGACATATGAATCCAATGTACGATAAACTGTTAAGTAAATAAATATATAGTACATAAAAAACAATGCTTATACAATTAAACATCCACCCACAACACATTCAGCATTGTAAAGGTCATACTATACTAACACAAGACAGCGATTATATTCAAACTCACCGCGAATATTTAAAGTTTTTACGAATATTCGTTAGCGAATGCTCATTTATAAAGTCTGTCAGCCATGAAGTGCTCTTATTAAAACTTCAAGTCGGCCTCTATCGCTCTCCCCAGGCGTACTAACGCCATTCCGCAGGGTACACTTATAGTGCTGCAGAGCTTATGCGAAACCCGATATAATGGATATTTTTACTTTTTTAATGGACATTTTAACCGATTTAAAGATGTGAATTTAAAATTTAGCTTATATAAGTTATATTATTGGCGATGATGCCATGTAGAGATTCAGCTCTACATATCTATAGTGTAAATTCTGGTTTATTGTTTTTCATATCAAATCGGATTTTTCTACTTCTTAAATTAATGTTCCATCTAACATAAAAGATTCAATTTTTATAATTTTCTTTAGTACAATACCTAATATACTTAAAGCAGAAGACCAGCTTTACTGTCATGCGACTAAATACAGTATAAGTAAAGAAGGATGAAATAAGGAAGTCAGAAAACAAGAGCACCGCAGCGACATATACCCGTATAATATAAAACAAACATGTTTCACCCCAAGCCTTTTACCAAAAGCTCCTACTTGCGTGCTCAAACTACAGCCTGAATAATCTTAAAGCCTTCGCTCGCACAACCTCCACTCACTTACTCTGATACGCTGATCCCCTAAGTAAGTTGGCGTGAATAATCGCAAGACCGCTACTGACATCTTCTCCCGTAAAATAAATTGCATTGATGCCAATAAAATAAAAAAAACTAAAAGCCATCCACTATAATTAACTAGACACTCTTTTACATTAACAGGATATACGTGTGAACTTTATTGCTTCATATTTAAAGATGATTATAGCAAACGAAAGATGCGAATGGCACATTTGACGATCACAGCTTAAGATAGAAAACTTAAGAATGATAATTTTTATAATTCGATAAAGTGCTGTTTTATTGCGACAACTCCTAGATTAAACTTCATCATCTATATGATAATTTTGTGATTGGCTGTTAAATATTTAATTTACAGTCAGTCAATAAGATATATTTCACTGATAAAGAAAATGTTTAAAAATGGATTATGGACAACGAGCGCGTTGATGTCTTTTGTATGGAGGTTCAATTTATAAACACGAACGAATTTCGAACGCGCAATTCATTTTGTGCAAAGGTTATTAGCCTTTTCAAAATTGTAATTATTTATGTATGTAAATAAACTCGCCAGTTAACGATTGAGGGTTTCGTATCAATCTTAATTAATACGGGTTGCGAAGACGAAGAGCGAATAAATTGGTGTATTAAAGACATTCAAAGGGTGCATGAGATATTTAATTACGGGCGATTCCGATCAGTGTGGTTTGCGTGACATGGACAAAAGAGCCAATCTTTAAAATGGAGTCTACCAAGTACAGTCAAGTATAAAAGTGGATTTAGTGTGTCTGCGATAAAAATGCGATACTAAAATATCCGAATATATGAACCCTTAAAATATAAATATGTATATACGTTTCAGATTTTCTTTTAACACATATTCGTTTTTATTATATCATTTCTTAAATATTTGTAGGAATTTATATTAGATACGACACTTATCAAATACTCTCACATTCAGCGCTCAACTTCATTAACTTTTATAAAAGAACAAACAATCATAAGACAACTTTTTGTTATTTTTATTTTGCATTGTCTATCCCGCTACGCGTTTATTAAATTCATTTTCCTATATTTTCCTATACCCAAAGGTTGCCTGAAAGAGATTGCTACTTTAGCAATAAGGCTGCCCAAGTTGTACTACCTAACTAATTATAATGGTTTATGTGAATTATGTTTTGAGTTCAATAGTTTTGTATTTGTAAAAATTACCTCTGCTTTCAACAGTACGGTCACGAGTACTAATATGTATACACTTTCAAATCATGTCACATTAACTTTTTTGACAAATTAAACCGTAAGTCTCATTAAATGTCAAATATGATAGTGCGACAGGGTTCAAAAGTGGGTACATGATTGCTCATGACTGTACGTGGTGACAGACGTGCGGCGCCTCCCGCGGTCCGATGAAGCGACCGAACAGTGCGTAATGAAGCGAGATATATCAGCACACGCACCTCTGGTACACTTACAATGAACTTTACTACACATACATTTACAGGACATTTACATGTTTTATATAAATTATCAATTCTACTACTACTTCAAAATTATCACGACGAGCTGTTGTCCGGTGGCGAGACTTGGTACTAAATTTAAAATGTATCGAAGGACCCAAGCGGCGAGACATACTACAAGTAGGTAATAACTAATAACATGTTTACCAACATCAAATATAACCACAGGCCTAATGATGTCGTGTTTTCCTACTACTTAAAAGAGGTCCGCAGTTAATAGTGACGACCCGACATCAAAATAAGGTTGCGAGGGTTACAAGCATCACATAATAAACCATTATCCTCCCTAAGGAAAATTATTGGTACACGTGCAAAGAATTTACGTAATATCAAATGAGTTCTTCATATATTTTTGTGCCATAAAAATAAACATATATTGATTCCTACATCAAAACGCGTTATTCTAAGCGTTTTTACTATGGTGCCAAAGCCAAAGTAATTCTGCTATTTATTTACAATCTTCCATAGTAATTCAAAAATATACAATGCTGTGTTCGGTTCCGCTAATGTATGGCTTACAAAAACAATACTCGTATGATCTGCCATATCTACAAGTTAGTACTATATGAATTATAAAGGCGTAGTAATAACCAGATCAACTTTATACCAGCTGTAGACAAATCCATAACCAGCTAAATATTATCCAAGTTTATCTACTGTCAACTGTACGAAGACCTGAGAATGAACCCATTTATTACAGACAGATGTCAGTTTGTTGCTCTAAGTCAAAATCACGTTCGAATTCAATTCAATATTGAGCCTGGTTCAGTATTGTTTTGGGTGAATGGCCCGTGTCTATAATACTGGTTGGCTCGGCGTAGGTCGGCAAACGCTCGTAGACTATTGTCTCGGAACACATTCGAGTAACTCGAGTGAACAGATTTGCATGCATCACAAACTAGGCTGCAGCGAGATTCCTTAAGCCACGACCTCACTGCGAGTTGCTTGGAGTTCAGACTTGGCATAAATAACTAAAGCAACTCTAAATTTTTTTTTCAAGTTTGTTGCTTCATGCAAATATCTAGTACGTACATTTATGTTCGCAACTTTACAATTGTCATGGAACATCGTCTGAAGTATTTCAGTAGCGATATAAAATATACCTACAAATTTCAGAATATATAAAACCGACACCGAAAACTAAACAAAAAATCGGTTATTGCTTCAAACCGGAACATTAATCTCAATCGAGAGATACGCTTAATTGACATTCCGTGTAATTGCAATCATCTAATTGTTGATTTAAATCCGAAGGTAACAAATTTAAAAATACAATTTAAGATTAAGTACGTGGCCCTCCTACGTTTTAAGTAGAAACAATAAATTCATCGACACTAATTGGTGGTTTTCTCCCATTTATCAGCTCATTACATCACAGTAGCGCGAATAAAATAAAATATGTGTGCGGAGCGGTCCGTACGCCGTGGGCAGATCATTCGCATGCGATAAGCGTCGGTCAGGCACATCGTAAATTCAAAGAGCAGGCTCTGCCGAACTACAGACCTGATTGTGCGCCTTAATCAGTTGTGTGCCTACCCCGAGCCCGCCTGCGGATCACACTCGCCTGCCGCCTCGTGCACCACAAAAACGCAAACCTATAATTTTAAATTATCACTTACACACACCCACGTACGTGTTGTATCCAAATAAATCGTATTCAACCGATAAACATCTTACCCAAAAAGCTAAAGCTCCAGCACGGAAGAATCTCGGCAATAAGTGAAACCAGTTAACTCTAATTCCTATGTAGCACTGGTAGAGTAACAGACTGCCCCACATCCGAGTGTTTCGCAATTCAGAAGTGAGACTACAAATCCGAATTTATCCGAGCGGCTGCACTTTGAAGGCGGCTGCAGCGAACGTTGCATGCAGATGAGAGAGCCACGTTTAATCGTTTAATGGAGACCACATTAATGTATCAGATTGAATGTTTATTTTTTCCTTTCGAAGAATAAAATTATACTCGCAAGCCGAACGACTTCAGATCCGAGTATACTTACATAAAATTTATGTACTGTACAACAGTTTATCCATTCATATATTCCTCTTCTATATCATAGAATCAATATGGAATGTATCACCATAAATCTACAAGAGAATACAAGCAGAAACACTAGGAAAACAGTTATAGCAATCGTAAACTGAACATGTTCTGAGCTCGTGACTCGTGCACAAATGAACTTTAAAATCCAAAACGTTTCGAAAACTAATCGATATTAAAGGCATGGTATCGGTAGCATTTACGAAGCATGCACGCGTGCCGGCAGAAGCATTCGCAACACAAACATCGGCCTACAATTCCATTATAACATTCTACTCCTTGACAAAATAAAAGGTCTCAAATTTACATAGCACGAGTGGACTCGAACCGTGGCTCTCGATAAGAAATTCACAAAATTCACTACGTCTCTTTTCAGCATGGTATTATTGTTCGGAACACAGTAGATGAGAGAGGAGGATCGAAAACCAACGTGACGAGTTAAGCATACGAGTAAATGTCATGCAGAACCAAATTCAATTTCATTTTCAAACATCGGTTTATGCGCGTGAGTTACAATGCTCGTGCATGTTCCAGGTCGTCATTTTAGCGCATTTTGCACATTAAAAAGTTTGTATAAATACATGATCACAAAAATAATTTTCTATTTACAAAAGATTAATGCATGTGATTTTATGCCAACGCAATACACTAAATCTTGTCATCGTACTACCTTAAATGTGAACCCAAATACCGTGTAATATGGCGTGAAACTAGCCGCTTATTGTAGGTAACCGCGTCGTACAGCAATATCAACGGTGAACAGGAATGGAGACGTAAATCGCTAAGGAAACCAATAGCCATAGCCAGTGTCGCAACTTTAATACAGAATCTGGAGCAAACGTAATGTATATGTAAATTTTATAGTGCTCAAGGCTCAGAACAACCATTGGCACTAGTCATAGATCAAATTGCAAGATAACCAACTTTACCTACCATGCCGAGAGCATTGCGCACCTTGATTGTATTTACTTGGACCGAATGTTGAGGACACTGAAGTTCTTTTGTGATTCAATATCTACGATTCGGATGTAATTTAAGAAAATACTTCTTTGTGATAAGTATACCTCTTCAAACCCTTCTAAACTACTTTCTATTTCATTAGAACGTTACATAATCTGGCAAAAGTAAGTCAAGATCATCAATTTTCTATGCATGCAGGCGCCATTATAAAGGTACGTAACAGAAACGCCTAAAGGGTATGGGGCACGACAACGCGGACAATGTTATCGGGCTGTCAATCTATCGATCACGTAATTATGAGTCTTGTGCAAATGCAAGCGATATTTTAACGGCCATTAACCGGTCCACATACACAGGCACGGCAATTAGTACTTAGTCCGGTGAGCGACAGCGTGCCTAACCCGATTATCTGCAGCTTTATCGCGATATTGCCGCCATGCTGCCGTGCACCAAACAATACTCGGCAACGGATTCCTGCGCCATGACCGACACCCAGAACAAACCCGATCAGCGAAACCGCACGACCAACACCTTTTCAACGATTATCAACTCACCCATTGCGAAAGCGGCGTTGCCTGATTGCGCCTAGTCTTTGAACAAGTATCTAAATTCATAACTCTTGTAAAACATGACAGATTAACAGCGCAACATAAACAAACTGGAGTGACAAAGATTGATGGCGGGCCACCGGTTATCAAGCAAAATTGTATCAAAGTAAACAGCCAAAACCTGCACATAAGCGGAAAGGTTAGCGGGCAATATTTTACCTTACCCTCGTGCAGGCGAAAATTGCATTAACATTTTTTGACAGTCACTAGTCGAAGCGATGACGAGGACGTTTAGTCTCTGCGCTGACAGTGAAAAATTACGACTCCCAGGTTGGTGGCGTCGGCAGAGCGATCGCTCGATAGTTCCTAATGTATTGCTGTCAATCGCATGTTTTGACGTGCGGAATCACTTCTCACTATCTGAGAGAGAGTTCCTCCAGCCAGCCTACGCTGCGCAACGTTTGCTTAGTCACCACAAGTAATAGAAGCGTCACCCTGACATCACTTTTGCAATCTAAATTGCTTCTTGTGCATAAAATCGTTACACAAACTATTGTAAACGTTTATGTGGAACGAACGTGTATACACAATTTAATTTCACACCATAGTGCTGTCACTTAAGAAGCGGTGGTTACAAAATTTTGAATCCTAGTTAATATAATGCAAATACTTCTTGCTGGTTGGCAACATTCTTGACGTTTAACGACTGGAAAATCTGGTTCGTTCGCCTGGAGAGTTTACGTAAAAGCAGTGAATAGACACATAAAACACTTCGTTTGTGAGCCTAGTCGAACGAACCGCCCTACATGCAAATCAAGTCACGGTTCGACCTAAATTACTATCCAACTACTTGATGCTGCGTCTGAGTCAGTGGGACCGCATAATGGGCCAAATTATGTCCATCAGACAACGACACCGGTACAATCACGCCGCACTCAGTGCAAATCAAAACTTTGGGGAAAACACACCACTATTAAAAACAGATTTGCCAGTGATGAATGGGGATAATATCTACATAAGCGCGGTTTATGTTAGCAAAAGAGCGGACGTAATTACACAAAATTGTCCCCAGAGATTTTGATACACCGCCGTGTAATCAAATCTTAGATGTGGTTTAGAAGATAATCCAACCGTAACTCGTTTCCTCATGATGAATCATGTAACTATCAATGCCAAAAACACGTTATGAGACATTCAAGAATACAAAACTATCTTTACACTAGTACTAGGTAAATAAGTAGCATCGCCAACAGAACTATAAGACTTCAAAACTATAAAAAGACCCCTACAGTAAAAATAATCACCAAAAATCATTCATGCGAACTACAAGTTCGAAATATCGAAATTATACATCTACACAATCCGAGAAACCAGACCAAAACGTGCCTTGAACCCTTGCTAATTGTACCATTATATTATAACAGATCTTCGCTAACGAGTGCACTAGTTCAACATGGTAGTTAGAGCAACAGAAACATTTCGTGTAGCCGGCGAGCCCGCGGCTGTACGACGGACGACGACGCGACGACGACGGCCTCACGCAAATGCCAACGTTATGAAACCGCCACGGGGTTCAAACCAACGACCACTCATCTAGGGACCTTAACACAACTTCTCTCCAACTTTAAAGCTGTTACTTCCGCATAAGCTAAGCAGTTACGAGCTACTAAGGCTTGGTGTATTTCAAGTTATTTTTCTTCGCCCGTATGCTTTGATTAAGCAGAAAAGACAAACTAGAAGTCACGATCATCACTAATTTCCAAATAAAATATTATTATATATACAAAGGAAACATGTACATTATACGCTATACATATCAACTATACCTTTCTTTAAATTGCATTATATTACGCGGAATATAGTTCAAGACTTATTTTATTCCTAACAAAGCTTAATATCCCCTACCTCTCGTACAAAAGCCAGCAGTACAGTCGCAGTATTAGCGCCTTATTACAAAACCGTGGCGGAAGGCAAGGGAGGTCTCAATACACCGGTGTACGTGTGAGTACATGTATTGTTAAATTGCCAGCATTACCTTCGCCAAGAGCGCTCTGTGTGTCACCGTGCTCCAGTTTCGCGGACACGCCACCGCAGCCGTGGGAAGTCGCTGCAACCGTAATTGTTTACTATGACATCAAATCTTTACTAACAAACCCGTACGCAAACAATTTTGTGACGCAACACACTAATGTCCTCTTTAAATTCGAACCGAGAACTCCAACAAAATAAATGGCGACTGCCACTGCCGTACGTAAATCAATACTGATTGATTGACCTGAGATAAAATCTAAGTCCTAAATACCAGCTTAGCTAAATAGCTCAACAATCCAAAGTATTTAACATTTAAACAGGGCTGGTCTATTCGATCAGTGTTGCAGTTGTCAGCCGATACGCTGAGGTGCGCGTGCGCAAATCAATTTGCCCGCAATCTCGATAGCATGCGATAGTCAATCTCTAACGAGCTACTGACTGGCCGACTTCTCCGCCTGAAATATACAACGCGTTTGCCGCTTATCACCGCTTTATTTCATAAAGCCAGTATAAGTCACAATAAACACTACAATTCAACGTGCTGAAATTACCTCTATTCAATACTGCCTCTGCCTCCGGCTCAATTTAGGTATCACTTAAATAAATGAATATTCTAAGTTAGAGATGATTTAAAACGTGCAAGTTTATGATGCAATAAATATTAAGGGCATAAACACGTTTAACTTACGCAAACTAGTATTTCGTTCAGAATTTTGCAAATTGCAGCTTTCAGCCTTGAATAAATCAAAGTTCAATTAGTTTAATAATGAATACGAGTCTAATCTACGTACAAAATATTCAGTTTCCAGTCACTTTCATTTCTTGCGTGAATTGATCCGTCGGTATCGTGCCTTAATAGTTATGAATTGGTCTGGATTCGAATGGAACTGGTTGATAATACCACGGAATTAATAAATCTCCGGAGACAGTGATAAATATGTTGCCGATGGGAATATCGTTATTTGATAAATTTCCACGTTTTTGCGTGTACTTACCAAGTAGAGAAACGTCAACAAAACACGGGTTTACGATGATGCGCCATCAAGCGACAAAAATACAGCGTCACCCTGAAAGCTCAGGACTAAATTGCAGCGAGGGAACTCTACAAAAATGATGATTCTTTTCACACGTAATCTGTTTATGGCTGAAATACAAAATTATCTCCCAAACATATGAAGTTTGCCAGCGAGCAATCAATCATGGCCAATGAAGGGGGAAAAGCCGCGAAAAACGTGGAAGGGACTCTTATGAAAGCTACGAATAATACAGCACGAATCAATCATAGATTTTGCGACGATCCATCATGAGTTTTCAATGAAAAAAATGTGAGTTACAATAATTCCATGCGTTAGCGACAAGGGACTCTTATGTGCACTTAAAATGATTGAGTTGATTTTTATCAAACAACATTTCTTAACAAGAAGTTCATCGACAAAGTTTCATATTTTATCGAATAATAGATTGGTACTTACTTACCTAACGTAATAGCAAACTAAATATCACTACGAGTACATCTGGGCAAACTTAATACAATTGTTATCTTGTCATTTCGTACTTTATGTATCAGAAAACGAGATAATGTTTTGTTATTGAATTTTCGCGTGACTCAAGCCTATACCTAATAACGATCAACTAAGTCAGTGTGAGGTGGAATTTTACAGTAATTGTCTTCTAATACCGGCAATAAGCGATCTCACATGAGATTGAGGCGAGGCCGGCGTGTTTGCACTAATCTTCCACTTGATCTCGCTTCCGCGAAGAGCGGCAGCACTATTCCGAACCAGTCAAATTCACGACAAGTGCACAAAGGCCGCGGGATGCGCTGAACCGTCGGGGATGGCATTCCGTCGAAGGAGACAGTTGCCAGTTACAAGTCGTGTTTATCTCATTATGTTTACTTTAAATTACAATATATTAGCATTTTCTATTATTCTTAACAAATGTTCACATGACAAACATATCTGTGTTAGGTAATCTTACCGAATTTCAAAGACGTCGACAATCAATCAAAACCTGTTTGATTTATGTGTCTAATGTTAAGCCTATAAATAATAACTGGGATAAAGATCTCCGCAGAAATACTTACAGCATTTCACAATAATACTTGAACTAAAATTAATCATAATCTCCCTTTTCACAATCTCTAAGAAAAGGCAATAATCACGAAACAGGCACTAATTTAAAGAATAAGCAACACGGCATCGCAATCAAAACTAAACCGATGAAACAACGGCAGAAAATACAAAAAATATTGGTTTGATTACTCTTGTACTCAACTCCAGTGGAATGTCGGCTTTAAGTAGGCACTTCCCGAGATGTCGATAGTACGGGACACGTTGAATCCACGATTCACTTATGCAGTAGGGAAACTTGTGTAGAGGAAAACTCGCAAACCAAGTACACGACAAGTTTTCTGTGAGTGTTTTTTGACTTGCATATTTTTTTTTTTTTTCAAATAAAATTAATCGGCGGTCTCGTTTAAAGTTTGTATAAATGGGACATAAGTTTTGTTGGAGGCCCTTATGAATTCAAAATGTTGGTTGAAAGTACTTGTTTATTCTAAGTTAAACTAGGTCATTTAATAGTTAAATATGTACTTACCTATGTTCAAGAAATTGACAGATTCGGGTCAAGAAGGTAAAATGCAAATGTTATGAGTATCAGCAATAAATTGCAATAATATGAAGGGATATATACAAATTATATTGTGCTGATAAAGTGTAACTGGCTGTTCAATTGTATTTTTCATACACCAACATCTTTTTAATTGCCTACTTTTAGTTATATGTTGCAAATACTTATATTCATAAAAATACCAATTAAAAAAATTCATTCGCGTTTGTACAAATTGATTGACTATGAGCTATTTTAGTTTTAACAAATAGAATTATAAGTATTTAAAGAATTACGTAGATAAGCAGAAGTACATCATATAAAATATTTTGCAACAAGTCGAGCCAGCGTTTCTAATAGAATTAAACTCAGTTGGCTAATTTATCCGGCATTTAGTCGGTGGCAAACGTGAGATCCATATCGTGTGCGCTGCAGTTTAACTTGGCGAGAGGTGCGCATCGAATCCGCGGTAGGCGGGCGGCAGGCGGCGACTTACATAACTGAACCTGCACTAATTGAATTTCATTTCCTACTATAATTTAATTCTCCTCCAGAATAATTGGTACACTGAACTTAATTCCAAACGAGGTAGAATTACTACGATGAATAAACATCTGCTTCCCTCGTCGTTATATTATTTATCTCTCGTAGCAAACGCTATACATTAGTAATGGCTTGATAAGCGACAAACCCTTAGCTAAGGCGACAATACGTTTCGTGACGACGCATTATGCATTCCGTTAGAAGCGTCTTGGGAGCTCTAAAGGTTCAGGCTAGACGAGGAGTTTCGTCTTTGAATTATACAACACGTACCTCAGCGATAGTGCTGCTATTACACAGCTGGAGACGTCTCTTTCAAAACGAAGAAATTATTTCAATATACATTCATCTGAAACTTGTAAAAAGTTTAAACAAGAAGCAATATCTGCTAAGACGATCTCCGTAACGAAAGCTTCATAGAGAACAATCCAAATTATGAATTATGGAAAATATGCAAACAATATTCCCGAAAGTTCTTGAAAGCAGCAGCCGGCCATAATTCTATTCAAAATCCTGAGATACAGGCTCACCATAAGAGGAAGTCACGGGTGTAATCGTTGCCATCTCCCGCGGCCGGCGCTGCTGAGAACATTTAAATTATCGTGAAGCTAGATCCGAGCGCCCATAATCACACCGTTCATTTGTAAGTTGGCTAACAGTACTGCGCGGCCACAGAAAGTATCTGCATCAGATAGCAGCCAAGTTCAAGCTCAATATTATTCAGAACTGAGAAAAACAATCGTGGCTCGTTAAATTGCGATAGCGAGTGCGCGATTGCCCGCATCCAGTTCCTAACTATACACTCCCTTACGTGTGCATAGTAACTACCTATAGGCAAATGCGTCCATTCCCATAGAAAATGTTCGGAACATAATTACACAATCGATCAAACGTAAACGGTCATGTCGAGCGAGCAGTCCTAATTACGTTTGTGGTTCGGGCCACTAAAAAGACCTTTACCGTCAATGTATCAATCCAAGACGGTAGATAGGACGGCGATCGAGCCATGCTAATGAGGGCGACCGGTTAAAAGGGACAATTGGTTGCCTGTGGAGCTATCTTTTAGACATTTAAGGACCGTATTTCTTAGCCTAGACTAGACAGGAATAAGAACGTTGTTAGACGTTGATTAATCATTGCGACGTTTAACAAAACTATGCCAATATATTGTTAAAGAGAAGTGAACTGTTTCTTGGTTATGTATCGTACAATCTAGTAAATTAAACAAACAGACAGGTTTAGATCGTGAGCTGTGGTTGCGCAAAGCAATTAGTTCGACATTCGGCGTCAGGTGACGACGAAGGAGACGGAACCGCCACGATTTACCAGCTAGCTAGAGATTCCAAACTCTCGGTCGATAAATCTTAACTAACAACTTAGCCAAATACCAGTTGATAGTCTGTTTGAAAAGTTAAGGAGGACTAAAACTTGAATAGACCGGTCGCAGTTCGCTTAAATCCTCAGAATCCCAAGCTTACAGACGTAGAGTACTCGTTCAAACAAAGAACTAAAGGACATGTCTCGAGTAAGACGTTTGACCAACAAACATAATTTCTAGGTTAAAAAATAAATACAATCGAATCGATAAATCTATTGCTACCACCATCGAAACATACAAATACGAAATTGATTACTTCGTGTGGCGAGTGACATTTCAGTATCCGAGTGGTGGACGAAGGAGGGACGAGTGCGGGGCGCGGGCGGATTTCACACTGACATTTGAATAGGGCTGTCTCGGCATATACCGGCACCAGACGACGGCCAACGAGAGGCGACAATGTTCCTCGAACACCGAACAACGTACCCATTGAAAAGAAAATTTACTTTTGTTCAACCTTTGACAATAAGGCACCTTATTTTTCAAGTCCTAAACTTGAAAGCTACCACGGCTCGTGGAAACGGAATAAATGATCGTTGAGAAGACTTTCCAAGTGTTTCGATGAAATGATTGAAATATGCAATATTCATAAGTTCTGTTTGCTAATAATATATAGCCGGGGCTGTAATAACAGTAATGTCGTACTAATTAGTTGTCCATAAAGTTAAATTAACGGTAGCAACTTTTGTTTATTTTGACACCAAGTACTCTTCCGTGGTTCTAAAATAACCTTTGAATAAATTCGCGAGTATAGACACTATAATCGTTTTCAGTACAATGAATACAGCGAAATCACCAAGAATTATAGTGTACCAACAAGCAAAAGTTAGTTATTAGCAAAAATAGAATTACATCTTTGTATAATAGCAGCAGCGAGATACTTAAACAGAACGTCGTCTGTATAATGAAATTACAAAGGAATTACACACAAAACTTTTATGAGCCGTACATACTCAATTAGTGCTTGCTTGATAATTCCAAAATATTTCACACAACGTAACACAGAATTGGATTGTAAACACTACATAGATTACAATATATTGTTGCTTTATATCGAAAAGAAACACAAATAGTACCAATGTTTAATTGAGTTTGGCCAATGACAGTAGAAATAAAAGGTTGTACAATGCATTATTTATTGGGTTGTTAATAGCGGTTATAAACATCAGTGTAGCAACTATTACAAACGTGACCTTACATAGTAAAATACATTTCAAACAATAAATGCGTCATAACGCTTCTGCATTAGATTATCTGCGCGCGATACGTGTGCTGAAATAATGTTATGGGCGTGTGTCGGCTCCGGGGATCATTCCGATAAAACTACTGAAATAATGTTACGTCGAACTGCGCTTGTCTACTGCCGGACTGCGTGCTCCACGACGCTAAAGATAAAAATTAGATAGAGAAATACGTAATAATTTTTAGTTTAGTTACTTTATCTCAAATATGACACGATGTTATGCTTTACAATAAGTATCTACTGCATGGGACCTTATACAGTACATGTGCAACATTGTATGAAATATTTTACATTTCATCTATGTTTTTTGCATATTCCTACTACACGGCACTCAGTGAAGATAACAAGTTTTATCTGTTAACTTCGAATACAATGTAGTTGGTATATAATTTACAGCGAGTATTCATTATCTGCGAGTATCATAGCTACTTATCTCGCGACGTATGCTTCCTTCCAAGACTTAGAAATAACAAGGGACATCCTAGGTCCTTTAGCCGTGCAGCCGAAGGGCGCAGTAACCTATGTAAATTCAACTAGCAAAAGCATCCATTCTGCTCACTCGCAGTTTCAGGATTCCACGCAAGCTATGTGAGAACTTCACCCAACGAACAAGCCCGCGGATTGTTTGTATATATTTGTATAAGAAATGAGCACAAAGCAGGAAGCACGAAACTTTTTAGTTTCGCAGAACTATTTTCTCCGGGCAATGTTTTACTATTTCATAGAAACACTAAATTATTCAGGTAGTTGAATAAAATTTACGGCTTCTCGCATCGAGCTAAAGTGGGATTATATTACATGAAGAATATGAAATCCGTGGCCAGGGACATGTGTTCCCGTCGACTGATATTATTACTACAAGAACACATGACAGCTGATACGAATTTATAAATTGTAGCATGTCATCGTGGACCGCCTGCCACATGTTGAAAGCACGCGTCTTATAAAAGTGCATCTACGAACAGTAGCGTGTTTGTACGCATGCGTTCGATGAGCCGGAAAAGCGTTATGGGGCCATTTGTCACGAGGAAAACATACAATACGAATTTAATTTGAAACAATTCACATTTGTCATATGCAACCGGTCGATTTGTCCCAGTTAAAGGAGCGTGTCGGTAATAAATATGCAAATGCGAATGCACAGGCACAGGTCCCTTTCTGTAGGCTCGGTGCCTGAAGGCCAGAGGGTCGCATTCACCACCTGCACCGCTAATTGCCGCGCCTCCTCGCCTCAACATTTAACAGTTACTTGCGCGCGCTCGCGGCTTACAATGACCGCATGCGCATTGCGATAAACCATTAAGCACGTTATAACTTCTCGTGTATGGGTTCTCGATTCTCGGAATTTTCTCAGCTTAGTAATTTTATACGATGTTAAAAAAAGGGAGCGCAACGGCACCCGTACCTCCCGCTCTCGGGCACAGGTCATTGTTGATGAAGTGGGTGGCTGTTATGAGCATATAAATATTATCATCAACAACGTTAGCCATAACCCAAATCAAAATCGTAATGAGACACCATAACCGTATCATGAGAATACCGCTTCATATTAGTGACCTCATTATAATACGCACTTAGGAAACAAAAACCCACTCTCGTCAAACTACGAAAACAACAAAGCATGTAACTGCCAAATGATATATCACCATGATAACTATTGTGATTTCTCTGAAGACATTGTAGAGAAACGGTGGGCAGGCGCGACCTATCGCCAAAAGGCAAATTGCCATTGTTTATAAACAAGTCGCGAACACCTTTCATGAAACAATACACTAGGAAGTTATTGTGAATTTGTACATACGAAATGTGTACTTGCGCATAAATTGTGTGTTGGTTGGCTAATTTGTTGTTAAGAAGTAAATAAATCTTTAGCAATTTAAAAACAAACTTCGATTATCCTTCGCGAGCCTCAAATGTAATTTATATAAAAAGCCGCATCATATCAAAGTATCCTAACTAAATATAAAAAAAAAATAAGATAAGTGGACAAACATGCCTCATCAGAAAGTTATTTTCAGTTTGTCTGCTACATTAAGTACAAGGCGTTTATAACATTACCATAATAATTATGTAAATCACATCACTAGCGTAATCTTTGTCGTGACATTAAACTAACGCTTGGACATGAAAAACCAATACACAGGATGTTATAATAGATGTCACTTCCGTAGAATGGCCGAGCGCGTGAAGATTCTTCGTGTGAGCCGGTCACGGCACAACCGTAACAGGTCTTGATATTATTTTATACCACTTCACACTATGATTATACAGTTTACACTAAGTTATAAAACCGAAGATATGATACAAAAATTAAACAAAATAATATATCTATTGCGTCAGGTTATGGCTAGAAACAAAAACAACCGCAAATTGAGTGCTCTTAAAACTGCTAATGAGAAAGTTTAAGAGGCGATATTTTATAACAGATAACTTTTAACGATTCATAAACACTACAGAATTCACACAAGGGCCAGTAAAGTTGTGCGAACGATTTGTTCGCGTCGAAAATACGGCACCAGTATACAGGCCTCGACCTATACAACACTTGTATTTCAATTTTACAATCCACATCCCGTTTTGGCGCGAAGGCAATTTAATGAATTGGCGACCCGATCCTAAAGCTGTCAGCGGACTAGACACACGTGTATTATTATTTAAATGCGCCGATTAGAGTCAACCAATTACCATCCATAAGGCACGGGCACATGGAAAGTCTAGCAGCAGCGCAACCAACAATTTCTACGTCGACGGTATTGAGTTACGACGCGACGGTCTGATGGTTTATTATCCGGTCCATCTCTTCCGCCCTTGTTGGTCCGCTATCACTCGTGTCGCCGGCCTAACGGTCCCGACCTTACATCTCGGAAGACAGGAAGATATGTTATAAATCTGTCAACACTATCGCTCCTACAGGCTGTCTAGGGACAAAAAAACTGTTGTGGTATGTATCAATAACGTCTGCGTCAGTATCCATTAAAACGTCTGTACGTCCCTTCAAAAGTTGAATTCCTGTACCTAATCGGTTTTTATATTCAGCTAACATAAAATCATATTATCTTTTAGTTACTTCACAGATCTTAGTTCTACTGTCCACGGTTCAATGTACCTATATAAGTACAATTTACATAGATCAAATACATGTGTACGTACTTGTTACGTATTTCTATGTTCTACGGTTCAAACATCCCATCTGATATATCAGTATTATTAATCTTAGCATTGTATTAGCTACATCCATGTCATAACATGTGCGGCGTACATTGATAACAGTAATGGTAATCCTCATTCGTAATGCTATCAATAACTTAGATTACAGTTATTGCCCTGGACACCTTTTATCTCATACAGCTCGACAAATAAACAAAAACAAACGCGCAATGTGTGCTTGCTTGCTTACATTTAATATATCGTGCAATAAAGAGATTGAATCATGAAGACATGTATACTCAAATGCAAATATATTTGCCCAGACATGTGGTTCAAAGATTAGTTACATGGGACGGAATAGACACGAATAGTGCAATCCATGCCTGGGGAATGATTCGTCGCGTGCGCACGCCCACAGCCATCTTCCAGGCGGCGCGCACTGTTCACCTACCCTCTCTCCAATTATGATAACCATCACTCAAGGCGAGCGGAACGAAAGGGGGCAGGCACCGGTTAAAACGTAAAATTACACTTCAATTTTTACTCGACGGCGGGCGCACAATAAAAAACAAATATTCTCATGGAGAGTATCGACGAAACGTGACCGGCCTTCGTCAAAATAGTCGGCCGTTGTCTTATTGGGCGGCGCTTCACATCCGACGCGCCAAGTGCTAAAGTGTAAAACGCCGGCCGCGGTGAAATTTATAAGCTCCGCAGTCCACGTCACGATTATTGAATAATGACTTCACAAATTATTGGCGTCAACGCGCATTAAATATAATCTTCCACCAACTCTACTTGTGAAATAATCACACTGAAATTATATTACTCTACGAAATTATTTCGCACGTGAAGACGTGAATGGCACCGGTACACCCACAGATTTCGTGTTCCACTTGTAATAAGAATTTACGATTACGCACTTGGATTACTTTATGCAGTGTGCAATCGTTTCTATTCCAGTCAATTTGTTTCATGAGCGGTCGTACACGCACAACTAGTGTATCGTTGGGTCGAAATTATAAAATATTAGGCTCTCCTTATTTATACGCTGGCTCGTTAACTTAGATCGCCGAGGGGAGTGTCCATTTGTATCTGGTTGTCGAACCGGCTGTTTTTACACAGGCCGCGATGTTCCAACAAATTCAACAAACGACCGGCGTCATCTATCAAAAACGCTAACGAGCTCAGATGCCGACGATTTACAATCACTATGCCATAGGCCCAATCACATGCGAGTTGCTAGCGATACATCGCCGTTCCTAATTTACACAAGAACTACCAGCTGGCCGTCAAAATATTGTCACTTTATTGTGTAATTTTCATTAATAAGGCAACATTTTATAATACAAATAACACATTCGAAAAGTTTCGTTTGAATAAATCGGCTATACGTATAATTTTATTGAACGGTCCAAATTATATTGCGTATAAATAAGGAAGCAATTTGTAAAATAAATACTACAATCAAATTCATTACTCTTTCAATAGATTCAAGTGATTCGATCTATTTGAATTCAATTGTTATTATATAATGCGTACCATTTCTCAATAATATCTACCTGTTATGCCAGAAATTTCCCCACGATTATTCACATCATCACCTGTAGTGGTTGGGGTTGAAAAATTAAATTATTTCGACACTAAATTTAAACACATGACATTGCATGTGCATGCAACTTCTTTAAAAAAAAATAATCGACCGCAAACAATTGAAAGGCGCCATATGCTGGAATCATTGTGTAGCCTGAATAAAACTTGTTCCGTTTTTTAAGTAAATTAAATTATAAACTATTCGGGCGTATCTATAGCAGACCGTTAGTTTTTATACTATTGTAATACTTTTTTCTTAGTTTCACCCTCATAAAGTTCTTTCTATTTTTGCGGTTAATATGATGGGGCTTTGACAGCCACGGTTTAAAATGAAACCACGATTTTTTATAAAAAGAAATGTAGAAGGAAACTATGACGTTTAGACAAACCGTTACCGCTTTCGAAACTGTCAACTCAAGGCTTCACACACATTTTATTATTAAAAGGACGTAATCGTTTTATCATGGCTATATGCAACTAATTAACCGACACGTGGCCGGACATTTCTGCGCCTGCGCGGGATGCTCGGCCTTGTCTATTCATCTGGCCACAAAGTAGCTGGAATCTGCTAGTTAATTACGCTGCGACAAGCGAATGGCTGGATATTCTTTCTCATTACAGTACCGGCGGCAGGGCCTCTCATTAGGCTCGAATCTGTCAGCGGCGCGCGTTCGTTCGGTGCTCGTTTGTCCTGTCGCAGCGTGCGCGGGACATTTTTCACTGTGACGTAATAAATACGCGCCAACGCACCTGCTATTGCGCGCGCGATGACAAATAGTTGACGATGGCAATATCTGATTGCCACTTGTTTCTCGCTTTTTCACGCGGCTCCACATGGCAGCGCTTCGGGGCGAAATTGATGTTAATGATCATAGAATAAGCTAATGAACTGGTATCATTTGTACAGGTATAAAGGTGATTATATTAGTACGAGTAAGTACAATATTTTAGTACTTATTATATCCCTACTGTTCTTTTTACATTCATGGTAAGTTTTGTATGATTCCATTATTATGCAATAAAGTATCCTTGATTTGACTTACAAATGGAGGCCTTTGGAGTTTAGGATTAATAATGTTACATAGCCTACATAGTTCGAAATAAATAGTATTTTATTGAACTTTCAACTGGAGTATACTCCTTTTGTTTTGATGTATATTATTGTCGGGAAAAAAGATTACAATTTTGACTAAACCACCTAAATGTTGTCTTTACATTTTGCGCAAAAATACTTTCATAATCCATATCACTCAAACATCCCTTACATTAACACAACGGCAGACACCGTCTCAAGCTGAAAGTTCCAAACTCGACGCGTATCAAATACCAATTTGCATAATAGCGTAAAAGCTCATATGCCGATACAAGTAAAGGCACGACTCACATTAACGAGATTAAGTCAACATCCCTGCCGTAGCTACTGGTGTTTACTGTTTCAACACTCGAGACGAACCTTAACAAATTAAATATAACTTAGATCTCAATCTTTTACGAATACTAAATGCAATGCTTGTTGGTTTGTACTTGACGGACTTTGACTCTACATTAACTGGTGAACTCAAATACGGTTAGGGGTTACTTTTCTTCAAAAACATAAGAATCTGTACTGAAACTTCTATAAGCTAAACAGGAGGATGACTGAAGATGTGAGAGAGTACGACTTATAATAGGTGCAAGCTGTTATTATGCGATCTACTCTGAACCGGCGCGGCGTGCGTGTATGACGCGATTGATGAATGTGGACGAAGCAAGAGGAGTGTGTCAGGATCGAAGCAAATGGAATTCTATAGTCTCTGCTTACCCCGGTGAGAAATAGGCGTGAGTTTATGTATGTGTATGTATATGCTCTGTTCACTATTTCAACACTCGTTTGGAGCGATTTGTGACAAATTTAATAAAACTTAAGACTGATGTCATATGTTCAAACATTTCAGTCATTTAGGGTAGTACATTATATTTCAGATTAACATAACTAATTCGTGAGATAGGGTCACATCCTCGAGAATGACAATTTGTATGATAACACTGCCGGAACTTTGTCTTTGTTGTTTATTTACTTAGATTTTGCGGTGTAGAGAGAATACAGAGTGTCATACAAAGGTACGGTCGCTGCAACGCGGCCGAAAGATCGAGAAAAATAAATTATTAAGTTAATTGTTTTTTGCCTTATTTAACATTTAATCACATATCGACCCGTTAAAAATAGTTTAGTATGTATAAAATGCGTGAATATTTAAAAGTGACTATACAGGGTGTTAGTGACATCGTAACGAAAACTTTGAGGGGTGATTGAAGCCATGATTCTGAGATGATATCAAGTGGAATTTTCCGTCGCAAAAGTATGGAAGTGAAAATAATTAAAAAAAAACACAAAAATTTTCATGAATATTCAGACTGAAAATTCCACTTGATATTAACTCAGAATCATGGTCTGAACCATCCCCCTCAGTATTCGTTACGGTGTCACTAACACCCATACCTACTTGTATGGCTACAGTATGTACTTGTGCGGGGTGTAAGTGACATCGTAACGAATACTGAGGGGAATGATTCAGCTGATTATTTTGAGTTAATATCAAGTGGAATTTTCCATCGCAAAAGTATAGAATTGAAAATAATTTTAAAAAACTAAAAAAAGAACGTGAATTTTGCGACGAAAAATTCCACTTGATATTAACTCAGAATCATGGTCTGAATCATTCCCCTGAGTATTCGTTACGATGTCACTAACACCCTGTATAATAGGTTGTCAACAATGTATGTGAAGACAAAGTTGAATCATACTAATACCTAGCTATTGCTAACCTATTGGTTTTCCTGAGTTTCGATTTGTTTATAAAATGTATATAAAGTACGTGAGACACCGCAGGTACAATATTCGATTATCGCGCGGGAGAAGTGAAGACTGAATGCCATCAAATTCGACTTACAGCCCCTACAAAACATACAAATCCTTGAACTGTTTAATGAAATACCTACCAAAGGAATATAAATTGATAACGCTCTTGAGACACCCAAGAGATGACATATTGAAAAGAACCGAGCCGTTTGTACAGACAAACAATTCTTTACACGCTAATCTATATCAAGAAATCGTACAGACCACAGATCATAGAAACAAGGGAGATATGCCCTCAGCATTAAATTACACGGGTACGCATGTCACCTGTTAAGTCACATCGACGTTTTTTCACTGGACCACTGCATAGATTTACCCGCCGTTCATTGCGTTGTAACAAGGGCTAGTTGTGGTTCATTGTGTTGTAAGAAGCAATGAACGATGGGGTTAGTTTTATAATACGATAGCCTTATATACCTAATATGATCGTTTTGTGTATACCCATCAGCTATGCTCCCGCGGCATCTATCTATAATAAAGACTCTGTGGTACGGACACATTGACAATGATGTTCTATATTAGTGATGTAACAAGTAGAGTATCCTAAATCGTAACTATATTGCAACGCGATACTTACTAGGATTGATGGGGTTTTAACTCAAACGTTTACAATATTAGCTACGTAAACATTTAAACAAAATTCATATAGGCATTAAATATTCAAGAAAGTATTTTACTTCAAAAATTTCACAAAGCATAATTAAGTTTGAAATTATCAACTTGGATTTAATTCCAACCATTGAACTTAAATAACTAATCAATGATTTTTAGCTATTTCAATAAGTAGATAAAGTCGTTGGCATAGTCGAACTGTTATAATTATGCAACAGAATTATTAAGAAGGCACTAAAACAAAACTATTTATATAATACTCGTTTTGCTTGTCACAACAGACGAGCTCACATCACTAGTTTCATAAAAGGTAACGCGAGTGCACCCGTGGCTGCGCCTGGGCATACGCGGGTGGTCCCAGCGGGTGTCACTACAATACCCATAAGTTAAGTGATTCGCGCCAACTAGCTCTCAAAGACACCCAATACCACCGCGAAGCCAACGCTAAAACGACTTCGTAGTAATAGCCAGTTTGATAAAGCGAACATTAATAATGAAGATAAAAGCAAACGGCGCTACAAACAAGTATTAATTCGTGATAAGTTTCTGATGCTATAATCTGTAATTTACACACATGTATTTTTAAGCATTAACAGAATGTAGCATGTGCAAAACCAATGAAATTTTAGTATCAGTATATAGGTATATAAATTTACATTTAAAATTATATTTATAATATATTTTACATTGTACTAACTATGGATAAAACGTCAAAATACGCAGCAAGGAAAGTATAATGTACCTACAGAATCAACACAAACATCGGAAGCTTGAACGTTAACAATGGCGCCGATAAGGCCATAACTTAATTTAACAGGACTAAAACTTTTTCTATCACTTTCTTCCAAGTATTGTAAGTGAAGGACGGCACTAGTTTAAGTTAAACTAAAATTAGGTTAAGTTAAGCACCATTTTCTTTATTCATTAAATCTTTTAGAAGGTTCTTTACGCGTCAATATACCTATCCATGTTTATTAAAAATTAAAAAAGAAACATATTGGAGCTTATTCTGCACAATAATACCCCGAGGAGTAACATGAACATAAATAATAAGAACAGAAAATGTATGAACTAAATAAATTGGTAATGAAAGTGGCGCTCCCGCAGACATTAAATTATTAGGTGGTGTGCGCATGCGTAGGTGGTTCTTACACATATTTAACTCGACACAACTAGCATGTTTTTGCACGTTGCGTCGTTACATTCAGGCTAACGCACGCACACGGCTTAACGCGCGTGGACCTTTCAGTAACATTTACTTGTAGTAGTTCTACAATGGATTTTTGAGAACACAATGTTTTCAGTTACGATTTTTTATAAATCATTCATCTATCTTTTTTGGACCGTACAGATAGTTCTGTACATATCGTTTTTTTCATTGAAGATATAATGTATCAATATTGGAATGAGTAGAGCCTGTGTACACATTTTCAGTTAAAAGTAAATAAAAATCACGCTTATAATCGCTAACAGGGTAGACATAGCAACAATCCGAAGACAAAACTTGCAGTCACTTTTGGTATTCGTATTTTAATGAAGGTACATAGATTTCAAGGAAAAAGTTATCCCCAAACACTGTTGGTGATTCATACTATTGGATACTAAAATAAAATCTGTCTTTGAGCACCTTTAACAACGTTAGAAAGAAGCAGCTACATTGTATGAGAATGTCAAATTTTCCTTCAAATCTGTCTGTCTTGCAATCTTTGAGGGCTAATTACTTAGTTTCATGCCCTTATTAAGGGTACTTTTTTTGGATGTTTTTAAAAGCCTATTAAATGGAGCAGTTTTTAGAAATACTTTCAGGGTCCATGACAATCTCATGTGTTTATTATTCTTCGGCGAAGTTTTAACAACTGTAACAATTTTTGTCGAATTCTCACTTTGACTTCCGATAACTTTTTTTTTATCTTTGATTTCACTTTGATTTATATTTGATTGAGCGGTACACAGCCTTAGGCATAGTTGTGAAGTAAAATAAAATAATTATTAAGAAAGGGATAGCGACAAAATGATTATTTCTGAAGTAAGGTAGAAAATCTAGAAAAAGGTACAAAATGGGTCATATCTCCTAAACCGTAAATAATTGCTGAACATACATGGGGGTGTTTCTGGTAGCTAATGAGCCCCTCTATCTAATTTTTCATTTTGAACCTGAACTTCTGGGCCACCCTGTATATATATATTTAATCTATGCTCTTTCAGGCGAAATGGAGCACCATAATCTCTCTCTCTCTCTCTCTCTCTCTCTCTATTTACGCCTTACAAAAGCCGATATAATTCAAGGTCCATAATAAACAGTTAATAAAATGAAAAGGCGCATGGAACCAAATAGAGAAGAGACTTCATTACGCTTATGCCGCCGAAGTGTACAATTTTAAGTTCTAACTGCGAAAGTCTTATTATATAAGTTCATACTATCGTAATGACGTCGTCAGATTGCTTGATGTGGTTTGAAGGAGTGCGGTTTCTTTCAATTTACAGCCAACTAGATATCTAGTTAAGAGGAACGTAAACCGTTTATGACAAGCACGTAAACTGTTTAAGCTTTTAATGGCTGAAAGTATTATGCGAAAGGGATCGCAGCTCCCATCACACCATAGAAGAAGACGCAAAACCATTATTAAGTACTTAAAAAAAATTATCCTTTATTTGTTTATACCTTCTAATGTGCAATCATTAAGAATATTTAACTATATGATACGCATTACTACTAGTTAAATAATCTAATTTCTTAACTTGAAAAACTAAAAATTTATAAAACAATTTAAGGTTCTGTCCGGAGTCAACTGGATACCCTTGCAGTTTCTCGATGTGTCAAAATAAATTTAATGAACAAAACGCGAAAAAGTTGTTTTCAGAGCGTTTTTCTTACAAGAATAATGTAAAAGTTATAAAAACAACATTCTATCAAATTCTGAATGTTGTACTTCATTTGTAACCTATACAGAAGCAGTAATTGCTCTGAATCAATGTTTGTTTTGTTGAGAATGGATGCATTTGACCACCAACGGCGCGCGCCACAGTTGACATTAGATGTTAGCGAGCCGAACTCATACAACCAACAAGTAACAACACACGACGCCCACATCCTCCCCACCGATACACTAACCTGTCAATACAATCTATAACTTGTCATAAAATAATTTACTTCCATAACTACTTGCATGAAGTCTCACAACAACAAGAACACTAAAGAGGTACAAAGTCAAGTGAGCAACCTATAATTAATTTAAAGCGAAGCACCGTATAAAGTAATAAAGGGCTTCGGAGTTAGTCGTCAATTTAAGCTCATACTATTACCCACTTAATGAAGGATACAAGACAAACTAGCTCAGAAGGAAGCCATCAGAGGGCCATCTCCGCGGCACGAAACCACTTTAGCGGGAGCTGAGCGCCTACTTGCTAAGTAGTTCAACTCATTCCGATGTGTAGCGCTCGGTAGGTAATACACTTAGTAAGAGTGTTTGTTTAAAGGCAAATGCAGTTGTTACGGCTTTTAGTGCCGCTGTTGCAGCTATAACGGCAGATTAAGAGCTTTATAAACTTAGGTCGTGCCGCGTATGCGGGAGGACGCAACGTAAATAATGTAAGAAAGTCAATTTAGTTCGCTAACGAGATTGGATGGAAGGCGGGAGGTTGATTAAGCTCTATTAGGTGGCGAGCGGGTGCTGCGGCGACATTCCGCAGACGAACCGCAGCAAAACCCAGCCCCACGGCGACTGACAACACTACCAATACCAACACAACACCGTTATCGTTGCGAAGCACCAAACTGTAATTTTACTTACCTCATAAATTACAATCATATTGCGCAATAACTACTAGAGACAGTACTTAATGAACACGGAACAAAAGAGTGATATATATTTATACTCCTCACGACTGTGAATATTCAAGTTATAGATCGGGATTAACTGCAGATTGCTCGTTACGACACTTGCACTCATGCAAACAGGACTCTTCTTTCTCGTTACCATAATTTTACCTCATTAAATTTTAACTGGCGAGAAACAAGCTAAATATTTATTTTCTGACTCTCGTTCATTCATTGCACTGAAACTTTTAGAGCGTCCAAAGTTCCTGCTCGTTACTGTATATACTGACAACATGGCGAGAAATTGATTCTGCCTTCAGATAAGACCGTTTACAGACAGCTTCAAGAAGTTGTTTCACTTTGTAAATTGCGAGTTCACGACCCAACGTTACCTTCTCAAAGTGAAGGAAATTGAAAATTTGAAACAAGTTATCTCTAGCAAAGTAAATGTTCAGGTATTGTTAGGAAATTAATCATTTATGTTTGAATCGTTTGAGGGTGTTGTAATGTCACAACACAGTGGCGTAGTAGCATGGTGACAGCTATCATTAAACCAACTTTCAAAACGGATGCGTCGTTAATAACTCTGACATAAGTACTCAGCTCGTATATGGGCAGACGGGTCGCGGTGTCGCAGTTGACTAGACAGTGCAGTCAACTTAGGTAATGTATACCTCATATAAAACTTGTCATCATAAATCATAATCTATATCGTTAAAAATAATGCGTTTCATTCGCCGAGCAAACAATTTTCTCACAGCAGCGGTTGGAGTCACGCAATCGGCATCGCAGATGTATCGGCAAGGGATACCAGATCGGCATGTATATAATTGTTAAATTTGCATTCATAATGGTGGCTAACAAGCACCGATTGCGATCGGCTAGTTCGCGCCGCAACGACAAGTTGATTCTAACCGATCTCAACCGCCCTTTAGCGCAAGTGATGTTCGCATTGTCGATACTATCTAGTGGAGATTTATCATTGATTATGTTTGTTTAGATTCTGTTTCACTGAATTTCTTTTAAAATGAATAAATATGATGTAAGTAATAGAAAGCTATATACCAAAACTCTAGTTTTAGTAACAGCATAAAAAAACATGTCTTTTATCTTCTTTGTTCAGAGTAGTACGAAAATCGGACTTTCAAATAACCTATCTGTCCGGTACGTTGAACACTGACTTTGTAACTATGCAAACGCTAGCGGTCTCGAACACGAGGAACTTTTATCGAAATCGATCCTTTTAAGTTGCACCTCCTCCCTATGAAAAGCAAACGGGATGGTTCGTAGTTAATTACAGTTATTAGAGAAGTTGCTAGGCCCGCGGGACGATGGCCACCGATCCGACGACCACCGCAAAACGCATGCGTCGCAACTTATTCGCAGTCAACTTACAGGCCGCGAGAAATGTACGAATGCAGATGAATAATGACGCTTGGGAGCAATTAAATGTACATCCATTTATTCATACGCCGCGATAGGATGGTTGGTAACAAACTTGTTTTTAGTCAGAGAGACATATGCAAATTAATAACGTTTTAGTGAAATATCAAACGAAAGAGGGAATGGTGTATTCTAAATTGTAATAAAAATTAGATCAGTTTAAATAAAAATATTATTCACTAATTAAGTTATTGTGACCTTTGTTTTATTTGCAAATTGCTGTCTTGAGTCGACCTTCGTGGATGGATGGAGTCAAAAGCATCTTAATTAAAAAAAAACCTTTGAAGAGGACCTACGGAAAGAACATTTAACTGCAACTTCGAAACAAAGAGTCTTTACGTAACATTGTTAGCATATCATTATTATTGCTTCTTGCTTTGCTAACCCCATTTAGGGACTGCGGGCGTTAAGTTTATACCTACGTGTTTATCATTTATTTTTGAAATCTGCCGCGAACACACGCCAAGCAACATCTAAGCTGTATGCATCTCGAAGTAAATTGGCAAACATTTGTATATCTGTCAGAGAAGAGCTTCAGGAAACGTGAATCAGAGCGATTGTTCAGAAACAATCCACAATGCACACTGAATATGTACAATGACGCCCACGGAGCGGGTGCGTATTCAAACGCCTTACCCCGACATCCAATATCCTTGTTTGTGTTAAAAGTGTAACGAGTGGATTCATACGCGAGAGCAACTCCTATTTAAATATAACAATACAGGAGAAAGATTATGTTTTTCTTATTGTCTACGCTTCATATGTTGCTACTGAGTTTAGTATGTTTTATAAAAGTGTCATTATTTCTCGTTATCTAAAAGACCGAAAAAGCGTTGACATTCTTCTAACATACTAATAATGTAATTCCTAAAATATACGAATTGTCTAAAACTTTATATAATTCTCAATGTACACCTTGTATACAAGCTAGGTATATCTTTATACACTAGGGCGAATATACTAAACATCAACATCTACTCACAATGGTTTCACTCAAACATATAAAAAAACATAAAGACCAACATGTGCACGAAAAAATCCCAGAGAAATGTTTAACTTTTACGCGAAAATATGAAAACATACTGAGAGATATAATTGCACGTGTAGCAGATGTGTTTAATTACTGACCCGACAAAATCTGGGAAAGAGTTGAGCTTCATTACGAACACAATGGCCGGGGGCCTCAGCCTGCGATAAAGTAAATAAAATATCAACACGTTGCTAACGCCCTTACATAAAATAATGGGACGCGCACGTTAATATTTTCTTTAATAAAGTTCAGACATTTTGTAAAAACACGGGCTCAACGCAGAAATTAACTGCCGGGATAGGCTTTTTTTATGCGTGGCCCGCAAGGGCAGACGCTACACGGACCTCGCGTAATATTAGCTAAACAAGATCCCCAGAGCAGAAGGGTTAAAAAATACCGTAACACATGGCGACGTTAATTTTAAATTAAAGAAAAAATATTGCGCGGGCCCCAGGCAATAATTAACCTAAATAAATTTAGTGGCGGAGTGCAGCGCGTGGGAAATTAATCCTGGAGTTTTTAATTTTACTTTGTGCATTACGAATGAAACTTGATACGGGCATGTTCGCACAGATAAGGAGAGTGTAAACCGAGAGTTACAAGAGTGGTGGCGAGTGAAAATTTTGAGAATCATTTGCGACTGCGGCCGTCCCACGCGTGGTCGTGGGCGGGCAATGCGAGCCTGCAAGGCCGCTCCGATACGCCAAATCTAACAGAATAATTGAATTAACATATCATGATTTAGATGTAATGAATTACAAAACCGTGACATTTAAATGTTGCGTTCACTAAAGATGAATCATAACGCCGTTTATTGAATAATGCACTAATCCAGATATATTTTATAAACCTAGAAACGCCAAAGAAATATCTACAAGAAATTATGTATGAAACATAATAATACATATCGAGGGTTGAAAGGCAAATGGGTTTAAGCGACATTTTGGGCGAAATTGACTTATATATATATTCGGAATCAGCGATTTTTTCCGCGTCGACTGATCTTGGTTTCAGATCAATCGAAGCTACTTTTTGGCGCTTCAACCAATTAGCACTTTGGGTACATTTTTAAAAACCCGTGTTTTAACCGACAAAAAAATGCACAAAATTCTGGGCGAGTGGCATATCAGTCGTATTCCGGGATATGAGTCGGTCACATAAGCTGTTATGTCTTTTCATTTTCATGATTCGAAGTCTGTTAAAGCGTTTTCCCTGACAGTGTTTTGTTATAGATAAGTCGGTTAAATCATTTGTCCTTAGACGAAACGAAAATAGATTTGGCGCTTAAATCTTTTTGCTTTAATCCAGATTTTATAAATATTGTCGCTTCAACCGTTTTGCCTTCGACAGTTTATAAGTAAAATTGGCACTTGAACTGTTTTGCCTTTACCGAAAATATTCATAGAATTTGACTTCAGCTATTTATGCTACATTTTTTTAATTTTTTTGTCATATAAAACAACTATCATTTTCTTTTGAAAGGACTTAAAACGTTTTTCCAAAACAAAAAAGAAATAATGTTAACATTTCAGTCATCGCAATTTTGTATGAAACCTTGTGCCCGCATCACTTCAACATATCAAAATAAGTATGGGCAGGTCCTGGTTGGGCGGTTCACACAGCTAAAAATTACGATTGGGAAGACCGGGAGTGTGCGTGTCATCATGTCACCCAAGCCGTATCCGTTGATGGTGACTTCTATTTGTGTCTATCCCAAGTCGTTGTTGTGGTAGACTTTGACGTGGCTAGCGGAACCGAACTTCGAATTGAAGATCTGGTCACATGGCATACAATCAAGCTGGCCAGCCGAGTTTACCGTGTAATTGTAGGAAGGTTTCCGTTGAGTTTTCCGTATTTGGCGTCTTGGACTAAGATTTTCGAGGACTATATCACGCGCTATTCCAGGTTCAGACACACTCATCCCAACTATCAGTTGGCATGTTGAAAGCCACATGGTTGCGCTTGAGTACGTCTTTGTACCGCAGGTATTGTCCACCTTGTTTACAGTTCCTTCTAGACACCTCGAAATAGAAAACCATCTTGCCGCTTTATGCGAAGGATGGACCTTAGACATTTAAAGTGTTACGTATCAAGTACACCGCTGAGACTTTGTACACTAATATTTTAAGTTTTCCAAAGGCTGCCACCGCACCTGTTATCCGGGCTGGCAACTCCGATGACTTTGGAGTCATTTCATATTTGAGAACCCAAATATTTTAATTTTGAAACTTCCTCCAGCTCAGCGCCCTTTAAAGCAACATTGGAAGAAGCTACATCCCCGGAGCATCCTCTGGATGGTTATTTTAAAAGGGTTTTGCACAAAACTATAAATATTCTGGTGTGTGACTTAATTGAATCGGCTATTCCTCGGCAAGTTTGGTTAACCGACGCATAGATGTGAGACGTGAGAGATCAAAAATGATCTTATTCATTTTAGCCTTAATTTCAATTAAGCTATAAATAACAATTCTACAGAGTATCCCACTTATGTGTGATACAGAAGCGATATATAAAGAAAATAGACTACGAACCATGGCTCCATGTGTTATGACATAGCCTTGTTTCGCGCCGTAGGTAACGACGAATAGCTCTGAAAAGTTACTACTAAATCAAACTGTCGTCATCATGTCGTCATGATATTGTCGTATCAGGATAAGTCATAACTTTTCAGGACAATCTGTTTTCTTTAGAGCAATCCACAAGCCGCGTGAAGCCTCATGCAGCACATAACAAAGGCCGATGTTGTTCAAGCCTTTTGGCCTGAATCTGTTTAATAAAAAAACCGTACCCCCATATCTCTGTCCGGACAAAATCATCATTGGGTTTCCGGAAGTACCTTTTCTGCATCACGGGATAGAATAACGTTAAGGCTAAAATATAATATCGATCGCCATCGACTCGCAAAGAGGAAGAAGGCTAAAATCATTCCAGCAGCTGACTCCCATATCTTCAGGATGAGTTTGTATAACCAGTTATTAATGTGTAGGCATATTGTACAGTTCAGATGGTATTTTTGATGTGTTGGTATTCGTCACCCTTCTTAGCGCTTTAAGAAGTTCTTCAAAGGTCGGGGGTGCCGCTAGATCTTAAGCGAAACCCACGACCTTGTTGTAACAAACTCGACCGATATGTTGTAACAAACAAGTCACTGGTATTACTATTGGGATTTAAGACATCGTTAAAATGTGTCCAAAGCGCTGCTAATAAGTCTTTCTGATCAGTGAGGCGTTGGGTCTTTTCCTTGTTGTAGATTGAAACTCTCTTCAAAGTTTGTGGCCGAAAACAGTCTTGAAGCTGTCGAAAATCTACCGGAACTGGATTGATAGGAATCAGCATAGAGCTGAATTTCACAAGCTTATTCCACCTGGCATTTGTTTTTGAGACATATGGTGACAGAAAAGCCCGCCTGTAGTTCCCCACGAGCTGATTTTCACGTTAGAACCATCGCACCAATCTTAGTTTTGCGGTCTGGTTTACCAACCAATAACTTCGGTAGAGCAGAGCACAGCTATAAAAATGCTCGGCAAAGGAACACCGTCTATTTATTATTATTATCATCTATATTATCTCATCGACAGATGTGTCTGCTGCGATGTCCGACGTATCTCGGCTTTAAAAGCATGATCGAGTTCTGTTATTGTTTGTCAACTTCGACGGTATCTTATGGCCAGCTCGAAGTGGAGGTCTTAGGCGCAAATGTAACAGAAATTTTGATCAAACAAGTCGCTGATCTATCCACCCCTGGCCGCCTCTTAATATGAGAGCAATCAGTACTTCACTGCAGTCTGTCCTAGTACCGCGTACCATCTAGTAGGAGCCAGTGCTTGGAACTTGCACCCAGCCACGTGGTCGTAAATTTTTCAGTAAATCGGAAACAGGTTGTGATAGTGAGATTAAACTCAGCACAGAGTATAAGCATATTAAGACTTTTTCAAAGCTATTTGTTTCTTATATTGCCCGCATTCAGTTGGTGACAGTCATCTGTCATCCGCCATCATACGCGGTTTTCCATATACTTAAAAAGTCGAATTAAGCATGTGTAACAATCTTTATGGTTATATTCTAGATCCTGTTTCTTAATGAAATCGATTTACTCATTATATCCGCCGTGATTTTTCCTAATATTGTAAGGTACAAATATCTGTAAATGCCTTGCCCGACTAAAATCTCTCCCAGGAAAAACGGCTTAAGGACCGACTTTATTTCCGATCTTACTAATATTTGGATTTCATACAATTGAAATTAGTAGCGGATGGTCACTTAAGATATTTTCCTTCCCTGTCATATAACCTTTTATGGAGGTTAAGCTGATTTGCCTCTAGTCTTCTTTTTTTAAGAAGTCGTTTAACTCATTTAGCTTTAGTCAAACTAATAAGTGAGAGGTCTCTTAAAGCATTTTGCTTTTAGCCAATATTTGGCTCTAGTGGATATCAACCGTTTTTCCTTCAACTGTAATTTAGTTCAATTGAGGCATTTTGTATTAAGCGACTTCTAAAATCTATAACTGATGTGTTTTTCGAAACAAATAAATACAGAATTGTGCAACGTTTAATTTAAAATAATTCTTAGCATTTTGAACACTTTTGATTCAGTAGTTTTTTTTATATGAATTTTTTTCGAAAAAATAAAACTTTAAACAGCTCTCCTGTAAAGTTCACAAAATGTCGCTTAAACCCATTTGCCTTTCAACCCTCGATATATATTTAGAAAATTAAACATGAATAAGGACCTAAAATTACAGAAAAGCAACATTAGTATAAACAGATCGCAGCATTATTCGTACCGATAAAGCCGCGACTGTATGCAGTGACACAAACGCGTGTACCCCTGAAATCGCAGGCGCGCTGGATCGGGGAGATTTACGACGCGCCCGCGCAGACAACACGCGCGCGCCGCGATTCGGCCCGCGCATGCGTGTCCCTTTATCGCCACCACTCGCCGAATTAACTCGCTCATGAAGACATATGACCGACCAGCGACCTACATAACACGATTTATGCAACTACATGATCGTATTTTATTTCCGTACAACGTCCTTCTGCCTGGACATGACTGTTTCCAGCTGTTTCCTACGGTAATAAGCTTGTTTAGTCAATGTACAACGTCCTCTATAGGCAAAGGTCTTTTAATAAACCTATAGCAGTATACGAAACTATGATACAACCGCGCGTGCACTGGGAGATTCCCAGTAAAGGCAAGTCATGATGACGGTAGGTAACTTTAAGCAGACCGAAAGTTTTAATTAAATCATCTATTTTGTAAACATACTATACGGAAACCATACCAGGCAGATTAGCAAAATGCGGCTTTATAAATTCTACTCACTACATTCCGCACCACGTCGAGACATTCCGACTCGGGGCGTGTGATCCATTTCAACGCACAATGAATACGAAATAAGAAATCAACGCAACCGCACTTTTCCTAAGCAATTTTCTTTCAAAGCCAATATTTTTAGCTCGCGAAAGAGCCTCTTCTACTGAAATATGGAGCGGCACGCTGTTGAATTTTTGTTTAGTGTGCAATTTTGAACCCAACCAGACGTATATCACTTTTCTCGCAACTGGAACGCAACCAAAATGGTGTAATAAATCTAAAAGTCAATTTTCATATAAAAGAAAACCGATTAAGGAGCTTTCCCGATAGCGATCGCTCGAATGAAGCTATATATTTTCATGATCGAAAGAATCCAAGATCACGGACTCTAACGGCCGGTGCGTAAGGAAATCGAAAAGGAAAATGTGCATTTTAATGGTATTGTCCTCGAGGCAATCATTTATTTTCATTTCCTTCCATCTATCGTCAATGATACACTCCCGTTACGGCATGGAATAACTGCTTGACCAGTATTTGGTTAAGAGAAATATTTTATGAGTACCCTCAGTGGCACAATCATCGTTAATGCTTCATGATAATTTTACAATTCATAACTCTTTGAATATCTCTTAAATAACAAACACATTAATAGCAATTGCGTTATAAATTTTAGTGTTAATTTTTATAACGTGAGTTTATTTTATGATTAATAAACTGAAACTTAGGTTGTTATTAAAAAACGACATCGCAAATTTATGGTCATAAAATATAAAATTAACACGCTACTAAAGCTGTTCCGTTGGAAAATGTGTGTATTTTGAACTAAAAATTGCTTAATAAAATGTGGTATTACTTTAAAATCGTGCGCAGCGTGAGTGAGACGTATGTATGTTGTTGGTTGCAAATTATAATAATAACAAGTCTTGTTTGCGCCCAAGATAAGGGCCCCTGGCGTGGAGTGAGTGACAGTCAATTTGTTTGTCATTCAAGCAGCCAACATATCTGCACAACGCTGAGCAGTGCCCAACAAGCGTACCGTCGTTTACTCTACCGCGCGACAGCATACAACCACAATTCATTTGTGTGAGAAATGCAAAAGCAGTGACGTAGCCAGAAAAATCATAACCACTAAACTAAAGCCACGCAATATACCTAGCCGTGGAAAAATATAACTATCAAACAGATCAATATAAAATGACAAGTATCGAACTATAAGGGGGGTTGGAGAAATAGAGGGGCGGCTTTTGGCCAGCAAGCAGTGGGACACAAAAGGCTATAAAAAATAAATAAGCAATACTAAAATACCTCCACTTGAATAAAATATACAAACGAGTATTACGTACGTATGTTAAAAAAATGTTTCATATGAATCACTTTATTACATACACATAGCTGACGAGGAGTGGGTGTCTACTATACGAGGGGAGGTCAAAAAGTTCGCGGAATGAGGGGGAAGGGGGTCGAAATTAAACACGAAACTATTTTTCCTTTTCAATATATTCTCCCTTAACCTTAACACATTTTCCGGATCTATCAAATAATTTGTTTATTCCATCATAAAAAAAAGATTTCTCTTTGCTGTCAAAATAGGCCGAAATTGCAGACTTGACTTCTTCATCATCGCCAAATTTTCGTTCACGCAGTTCCTTTTTCATTTTTGGGAACAAATAATAATCGCTGGGGGCCAAGTCTGGACTGTAAGGCGGGTGGTTTAATTTTTCGAACCCGCATCGGTGAATGGCAGCCGTCGCAACATGGCACGTGTGGACGGGTGCGTTGTCGTGCAAAAGGAGCACACCTCTTGACAGCTTTCCTCTTCTTTTTTCCTTGATAGCCTCTTTCAATCTATCCAGTAAAGAAGCGTAGTAATGTCCCGTTATAGTCACACCACGATCTTTATAATCAATCAGCAAAATACCTTCTGTATCCCAAAAAATAGTGGCCATGATCTTTCCGGCCGATTGTGACACCTTAAACTTCTTTGGAGGAGGTGTGCCTTTTTTATGCCACTGCATCGACTCTTGCTTCGACTCAGGTTCATAGTGGTGAACCCAGGTTTCATCTCCAGTAACAATCCGGGCCATAACTTCTTCCTTATTCTCTCCACAGAGCTCTAAAAACTGGCGAGAACACTCGACACGCTCGCTTTTTTGAAGTGGCGTGAGCATTCTTGGAACCCATCTTGCGCTGACCTTAGTCATCCCAAGATGTTGATGTAGGATATTTAAAATACTTGTTTCGGATACACCGACCATTGCTGCAAGCTGCTTCTTCTTCAAGCGGGTATCTTCTAATACAAGTTTCTCTACTTTTTCGATGATTTCCGGTGTGGTGGCCTCAATGGGCCGTCCGGAGCGGGGGTCATCTTCAATCGACTCTCTTCCTTGCTTGAAAAGACTATGCCACTTGTAACCATGGTTTTACCAGGGGCAGAGTCCGCGTAAACTGCTAACAGCTCTTGAAAAATCGTCTGAGCGGATTTTCCTTGCTTGGTGAGGAACTTAATGACGGCGCGGTGTTCAATTTTCTCCATATTCGCTGAGTTCTTCCCGATTCACTTGTTTGCTGGTCGATAGTTCAAACGTTAATGACCCGATTTGCTTCAAACTTGGTACATATACTGTTAATGAGGTGTGCAACTAGCGGCTACCTGTACGAGCAAACCAACCCCCTCCAACCCCTCCATTCCGCGAACTTTTTGACCTCCCCTCGTACATACACCTCTGCCTACCCGTTCGGGGATATAGGCGTGATGCTAAGTTTAAAAAAAATACTTTGAAAACTTTAACTTTCAACGTGAAAAAGTAGAGCACACGTTGAATTTGTGATTTCTGATTTCAATTTTTTATATTACAAAGCCTTCATGGAACATTTTTACCCGTGACTACGTCCCTGTGTTCAATGATTATATAATAATGAAGATATTTCCAGGAAAATAAAGAAATTACCGGACACAACGCCGACGACTTGGCAACGTCACAATGGAAAATGACACGCACACCCTTCGTGATAATTCATCAAGTTTCGCCACCAAAAAAATGTGTACACAGAAATGTCCTTTGAATAGACGTGGGATGACGTTATACAACAGATTTAAGTTTACAATAGATACAGGGCTGGGTAGTTTAAAAGCTAAATCGCGGAAAATATCCCGGGACCCGACTCGTTACACTTTGATTACATAGATTAAACAACGATGAAATTGACAAGCGGCCGGACGGGAAGCCAATAAACGAGATTCGCCAAATATTTCACTTCCATAAATACTCAATAAAGCCTCTTTCCCACGCCCGTTTCGCAATCGACGTCGGGAGCGTCGATCCGCGTTGCGCCACATTAAATTCTTCACGTTTAATCAATTCCGGGGCGGTAGTAAAAAATATCGAAGTGAAGTGTTTCCTTCCGTATCGACGGCGCCGGGGGCACAGTAGACAGCAAATAAATTGTTGGCATCGTTTCAAAAAGCACCAAAATTGTCGGGGTAGCTCCGCGGACACGCCTTTTATCTGTTACGTCTATCAAGCTCTTCACGTTCGCCGTCTGCACGTAAATAAGGGCAAAAAGTAGTCCGGAATAAATAATAAGGGCGAAGGAACTGGGAGATGCGTGCAACCGTGCGGGATTAAAAACTGCTCTTTGGATGCGGATCGCTTCTCTGACCTACTTACTTATCAAGCGCGACCGGGAGCACATTAAATTTAGATGACTAGACCGCACTAAATTATTCCTAAACGAAACTAAAACGAGTCTAGGAAACTCGCAATATTCTTGCACGTTAATACCCCATCATGACCGTACTATTTTACCATGTTCAATTATTAATTTCGCTCAAGGCAGAGAAGTTTTCAGAGAGCACGTAGTTCATCAACACTGACTGATAATGGGTTCTAGCTGGGAGCGGCAGGTTACCGAGCTTGTGCTCATGTGCATAAATATATCCTGCGAGAATGCGAAGTGAAAAGTTGTACTGCATACATGAGCCAGTATCCAATTTAAGGATCAGGCAACAAAGTGCAGTGAATAATATCTTACGTAATTCAATACGACTCATGGACATTGTCGAAGTATGCACGTTAAATAGTAGTAAACTTATACAACAGTAAAATTTTACTGCACCATAAAAAGTTATAAGTTGCCCGTTCATAAAGTGTGTTCGGGAGGTTTCAAACTACAAGGCTTAGAGCAAGTGCAGAAAATTAAGGATTCAACCGCACAGTAAAGAGTAACTTGAGCGCTAGAAAAAATTACAGAGTAAATATACCGAGTCACGATGTTCTGCAAAGAAGTCGGTCGAACAGCGCTCGTTACGCTTCTTTATGCGGGGCGGTTGCAGCTATCGTCTCACAACAATGTGCCGGCGAACTCATAAATTCCAAACAATTAGACGATAAATTCCCACTTGAATTAGTATTTTTATTTGCACGTCACGTGCGCACGCCGGCTCCTTCTAGCAATTTATGTAGGGAGGCGTCAAATTTAACAGCTCAAAGAAACTGATGGCGCCCTCCTATGTTTCAGCCCGCACTCGTGATGGCTCGTAATTATGTTTAACAATTTATTTTCCACAGAGCAATGGATAACTTATGTGCACTGAGAACAATTTCGCTTGTTTTATGTTGGTTTTATGACGCTACGTTCCAGAAACTACCACCGTAGTAGAGTTACAACAGAACGAACTCTATTAGGTAGTAGTAAAACTTTTTATTAAGGGCGTACAAAATTTAAACAGAGATTAAGTAAATCACAGCGTGCCAGATAACATTCCAGAGGGGAGCATCGAGCCGATTTGCAACCACTACCGACCACTCGAGCTGATCAGTGTTGTGATTAAGAAAAACGAATAAGAGCGAAAGCGTGACACAAAAGCAGCGCGATAACAGAGGAAAAACGAGCAGCGAATCGCCTCCGAGCAGACGGTATCTTCGCCCGCCCGGGAGTTATTAAATATTAAAATAAACTCGCATTCCGACACGAGTCCTACGCGATACGCCAGATTATGGCCAACACAATGAGAGCAGCGGCTCCGATCGCTCCCTTGCCTTATCATATCACAGCACGAGCTTACATAATTCAAGTGCCGACGATCTTCCTACAAGTAATCCTTTGATACTGATGAAGCCCCAGTGCCTGCGTAAACACGTGACAACTGAGAATTCCCCATCAATGAGTGAAATGTTAAAATATTATTTTCAGAAATCCGATCTATACTTAATAACCTTTAAAGGGCAAACATACACGTTACTATCCCGCGTAATAAGATACGCCGTGTTGATTGCTAAAACAGTGTGTCTCAAAGTAGGCGATGACTTAAAGTGGACTATTTTAATCTAGAACTAGGAGCTAGAAATTATTGATCAAAACAAGATGTTCTTTTTCGTTCCATTCGCCAAGTCCCAGAGCGTAAATAGTATAATCGGGTGCCAACAACCTTGTTGTGGGAGAGGAAATAAATGTTGAGTTTGAGAGGCGCTTTTGTAAAACGTTAATAATCGCATAACTCACGAAGGGGGATTGCTTCATCGCGTCTCGAAAGTGTATCGGGCGTCGCATCGCTCGGTTGCCCAAGCGCCCCGCCCACTTACCTGAAACAATACATCATTACAATATCACTAACCGAGAAGCAACGCGTGCATTTAACGATTCGACACCTACAAGTTGGAATGTCGATGAGATGAGCCACACACAAGACAACACTAGTCACGTCATACACGAAATATATCACGTATAATATAAAATATAGCTAGCTATGACAATAAGCAGTAGAAGAAAAAACAGTAGAGGAAACTAAAAGATATGCATGTTATTACGGATTACTTATTATAATATTCAGTCTAGCATACGAAGACATGTATGAAGATGAGTGAGAGACGCAGAATTCACGTCAAACACTATATTTGCGGCCATTGAGTTGGTTGAATGTATATTATGCTTCTGGCCTGGCCCAACACCGTACTTTTTTCGAATACTGTCCGAAGGAAACCTTTTATGAAAACCGTTGTCCAAATTAAATTTTTGTGTAAGAATTTTGAAAATGAAATTCTTGTAAAAGTTTATTTTCTTGCTTGTCGACGACAGTTGCCACCTCAACTAGATTGACGCTTCTAATAGAAGCAATCAATCAATGTAAATCTAACTGCGCACACAGAAAGCGGCGTACCTGCGAGTAACGAACACTAAGTTCCAATAATTAAATCATTCGCCGCCTGTATCTATCGGCACAGTTTACCGGTGCTTCCATTTAGTTTAACTACTGTTATTATTAACTTAGCTCGTGATTCGCGGGAAACTTTCATATTGCTTCCGCGATGTCACTGCCTCTGTTGACTTAAAACAGGATATAACAATAGGTACGTATTCAATAAGGATGTTTAAAAAAACGCCAGGCCAAGAATACTCTACACCGGCGAGCAAGCATGACCATTTTGATGAGAACGGAAGAAGCGAAAGTGGTGTGTCAGGATCGTAGTAAGTGGAATTCCTTATTTTCTGCCTACTCCAATGCGAAATAAGCGTGATTTTATGAAGTCAAAAAGGTTTTACAAAACAACATTCTAACGAGACACTAAATGTTGGTTAAAATATAAAATTCTATTTGCATTTGAAGTTGCGGCTAGTTGGGTGTGCTCGAGACGCTTGCTTCCTCCAACGCAAATCCAGCTACACGCTGTAAACGAGGCACTTATATGTACTACATGGGTACATACATACACCGTCCTCACAAATATCCAGCATAATGCCCTGGAGCTGCTCTAAATGCCCACAATTTCTGCTCTACGATACAAGACGCGGCGCACTGATAGCGCTCGCGCCGCTATGATAAAATTTTATTTAGAGACATTAGCATTCGCGGCGGCTTATCAAGAGCTTCGCACTGGTCGCGAGCGCACCTGCGATTGCAACGAACAATCTCGTAAGTCCATTCTTAATTCGTACATCTAACATTGTTACGACCACGCATACTACTATTACTCACAGTAAAACTCATTTAGCGCTTCAAGAGCTAAAATTTAATGGGGATGATGGAGGATACTCGCAGAGCTGGCTATTCGCATTCCCAGAGGATGCTCCCGGTTGTATGTAGTTAACTCACGCAATCATAGCGCAATATGTAAGTTGCAAACTAATGTAATAGCTCGCTGGCGAGAATTATTAGCGAATAGTTTATGTTTGAATATTTGAAGCACAAATGCATAGTGGAAAGCGACATTGATTTCAAATGTACTAGTAATTGTGGTTTTGAAAGCAACAGTGTCCGAAAATAGGGGTGGATTGAATAAATCGTTTAACCGTCGAAGGTAGTTCCACATGGATATCGCGGACGGGATCTCTCGTCGTGTGGAGGCGCCGATGTTCGAGCTAATGTTGTTTAATTAACTCGTATTCATTATCGGTAGGAACACGGAGCTAGGCGCGTGCTGCCACTGCAGGTATGCAGGTATGCAAGTACTACTGCTCGCGGAAACATGGGACCACCGCAGTACCCAATGTTGACTATGTGTTTTGTGTATCGGTTATTTCGATATTAGCTCCTTAAATGTTGCCTGTTTTTTTGTATATCTGCTTCTTGGACTTGCAAGAATATACTAACGTTGCAGGTATTTTCTAAATTCTGCAATATTTTTGCGCACCAAACAACGCGTGACTACTATTGGATCATGCAACATCCACGAAAGATATTTCTTGCATGTATTTCGAACTCTAACTACGAATATTTTTTGGAACTATTGAATTCGCCAAAAACGATCGCGTTAGATTTATAACAATATCGATCCATTTCCAATAGATATTCTTCTTTTCTTCGAAGTTCAATATCGCCGTTATAAACATAGCTGATACAAGTAATTTATCGACAGCGAGTTAAGTTCGAATATCGTTGTCAAACGTTGTACCCTACACGTTATGCGGAACAACATATACCTATTATAAATCCACACGTCAAGCAGGTTTCATGTCGTCGAGCCAGTGAGCCAGTGCACTCGAAGAAATATTAAGGCTATTAATAATTCGGCGGTTGCGAGCGGGAGATAGCCTATGTCGGGTCAGGTGACCGAAATGCATAGCCCTGCATTGTATCACTTGGTGGAAGAATCAAGTTTTTACTTGTATATCGTTGACAGTTGTGACGTTATTATTTTCAAAAGAAAGACCCTTTACTTGCGTCTTGACTACGGCCATAATTTTGAAATTAGAATTGTATGTAGTTGTAAACGCCTTTGCTAATACAATACAATTTACAATACTTAGATAGCATTCTCTTTAAGATGTTACAAGTAGAATACGTAGTTGGATGCAAAAGAGTTAAAGATTGTTGACGTCTCCTTCGTTCGTTGTTTCCCGATACGTCGTACAGTTCCAATTAGATGCATGCACAATACGTCCCGAGGCGGTTGATCCTCGACTACTAGAAGCGGCGGCGTCGGTGCGCCGGCGCGCCCCGAGCCAGCGCCGCGCGTCACGCATGCGTGTTCCCCACCATTATGCAAAACACACACAGGATACAGGTGAGTTATTACAAGAACATAATAAGTCTCATCTCGTTACCTCAACCACTCGAGAAATCCACCTCGTACGAATTTGCTCAGCTGATAATATGCAAATACTTCACAATTACATAGCTCGAGCAATATTAACAGAGGCACAGGCATCGGGTTACCACCGCGGCAGTGCTTTATGGAAATGGGAGGACGTATAAATTTTCATTACAAGCCAGTGGAAATAAATATTTGTAATCCTGTAATGAGTTACGTTTTGCAGTTACTGTTATTGCTGCCTACTCAAACAATTACATAGTAGTAAGCTTGTTAGACAGCGATAAATTAAACTAACAGCTTGCAATAATGTTGCAAATAAAGTGGAGTAAAGTGAAATAAAAATACGACGTACTTACTATCTGACCAACTGAACGTTTTGTAGAGTTCCAGCCTGTTCCAGTTCATTACTTAGGTACTTATATACTTATATGGAATTTACAAACAATATCGTACTTACAGAATACCATAATTCGAATTTGTCATTAGACAAGATATTAATCAGTCGATTTTATCTACAATCTTGTAAACTGTCAAATAACCGCGGCCAACTGGAAAACTCGATTAGCATCTGATTGACCTACGTATAAATAAGGCAGTCCAACTAAATCGACTGAGCTTGTTATATGCAAACAACGACTTTAAATCAGTCGTAAACGGCAAATAGGTGGACATAAAAATAAGTGCGGTGACAATAATAGGGCTGCCGCGCGACGACGCGTCGAGTTGTCGCGTTATCGCTCGGAGCCTCCGCGATAAAGATCTCCGATGTAGTTTTGAAAGGAAATTTACAAGTTTGCCGCTAATAACCGTATACATGCCAGCAGAGTCCGTCCCGCGCCGCACCGCGCGCCATGCAGCCGCCGACCAGCGTACAACAACGACGCTTACGATCCCACTAGACTTCGGATTTATGATACTCGCCCCGAAGGACGAGAGAGGACAAGGGTCCAGGATTTTACAACTTAATTTAAAGCAGGTCACTTTTAGTGTGTTTTTATCGTATGGACGGCCATTTCTCACGCCGATAAAACAACGACTCCAACTTTTTACGAAGTTGCCTCAATCCAGTCCACATGTTAACCGTGCTCTATAAAATAAATTGACTATAAATTATTTGCCAATAGACTGAAGTTTCCAGTTCAAACTTCAAATGAGACAGATAGACGCGACTATTTCGATTAAGCTCCAAATGCAGTTAGTTACATTTATTCGTTCATTCTATTAGTTTTTTATAGTTAATTCATACATTAAAAGCGCATACAAAGAATCTATTTAACCGAGTTCAAGCAACAAAAAATAAAATAAGAAATGATTCTAAGCATCTCGTGAGAGTAAGATAACCGGAGCAATGTTGTAACAGTCGAATAACAGTCGAATGTGACATAAGCATCAATCGTGCGACAGCTCAATCTCGCGATCTTTTAACACGGAAAAGCTCTATTGAATCGGACGATAGGGCATTATTGCGAGAGTGGCGTCAATCACAGCTTGCACAACAGTGAAAGTTGAACGTGCAGTTTGAAATGTCACATCTGTGACAACATTAGATATCTATTCCATCGTAATAACAGCTTCATATGACTTTAATATTGGGAATAATTCCAAAAAGTTCAGAGCGATAGGCATCAGATGTCTCAGTAGGCATCATAATGTCATGGTGTAAATATTCATAGGTTGAGATTGCTCGCGTAGGCAGCCCACTCCAGGGCGCGGTCGGGACACGCATTAGAGACAATGAGATTTGCATAGCGGGGCGGTTCTAACTGTCAACCAGAACATTCACATTAAAGTAACTAATCCGAACAGCTAATGTATGTGAAATTATTTCATTATTCATCCGCCATTCGTTTAATGAATTCGTTGCATAACAATTGAGGTGACGAAGGTGATAAGTCTTTTATTTTTGCGTGTATAGGTACACTTTGTAAAAGACATGAACTAAAAATAACTGCAAAATGGATTTACAAGTAGAGCCTGTTCGTAAACATTTTAATAAAAAGTATATTTTGTAGGCGCCTACAAAAATATCTATAACAACATTAACAACCAATACAATTTTGAGGTATAAGGAAACGACGAAATAAGTTTTAAATACTTTCTTTCTTTTTTCTAATACAATAAAATTCAATAACTTGTTTTCAATAAATAGCTCAGGATTAAATATTATCTGTCATGTATTTTTTGTTTAAGTCCTCTCGCCTCGTTTAGATCATTCAGTCATTTGTCATCTTAAAATTGTAATCAGCTCGCTGACTCTACAGGATGTTAGTGATTCTGGGAAATATCAAGTGGAATTTTCCGTCGAAAAATTCATGTTTTCCTTTGTGTTTTTTTTTATTATTTTCAATTCCGTACTTATACATACGTACGTACAGGTAGCCACACAATTACGTGTGGATGTTAGTAATACCGTAACGAATGCTGAGGGGATGAGTCAGACCACGATCCTCAGTTGATATCAAGGGGAATTTCTTGTCGGAAAATTCATGAAAATAAACACTTTTTAAATTATTTTCCGTTCCTTACTTTTGCGACGGTTAATTCCACTTGACATCAACTCAGTATCATGGTTTGAATCATTCCTCAAAGTTTTCGTTACAATGTCACTAACATCCTGTATAAGTCTTATTTTACTGTTTATTTTTTACTGCTAAATAAATACCAGAACAAAACCTGGCTCTTTTTAATGCCACTACCTAAGAGCACTACGAGTGGTGAAAAAATATTTTCGATTGCTTTGATGGCTTATGCGGCTTGAGGAAATCGTCTTAAGGAGCACTTCAGAAATCTCAATCCTCATAACGCATGCCCGCACTGAACTCCCCCGTATGGTAATTCCCTTACGGGGAAAGTGGGCCGCTTTTTCCGAATAAGGCACAAAGAGCAGTGTTCATTTCGGCTAGCAAAGCACTTATTCTGTGAATACGTCCGCCCGGGAGCTTAGGTCGCATTGTACATTCGAGAGGCGTCGTTTCCTCACCACGAACCACCCGCGCTTTGCAATAATACGCTTACCGCACTTACTGCTTACGTACCCTTATAATTCCACTCTTTCTACAGCGTCTTTTGGAGCCTGAGTCAAAAGTCGTGTTACGCGGTCCTGAAATGTATTTACTGCATGATACTAAGTCAATGCTTTCCCAAAGAAAAATAGTAAATCTCTCCACAAGAGTAAAAACTGTTGAACAATAAATAAAACTTCTTGCAATAATTCTTTTAAATTGACTACCTGAGTAAATAACCATATCATCGGCATGTGATAAGATAAAACAAGTGGAAAATGTCTCTATTAGCGCACAACAATAGCGCCATTAAATCACTCTTGGACAAAGATAGTTTAGCAATTAAAAGGGGAATCCAAGCGGCCCCTATCTGTGCTACAAACTAATGAGTGAGACAGCGAACGACGCGCCGCATACACACAGACACTTATCTCCTTGATAAACAAGTACAAATGGGTTACACGCTGCTTGCAACCCTAACGCCGCTCTATTTCTCCTTTAATGTCTTAAGTAAGATCGTACAAGTTTTATCAACCAGACAAAGAATCCCCCTAAGTCATTAACTAAATGTGTTACCAATGAAACCGAAACACATTACGGAAACTTCTGTTTAAACGAATTGCTTGAAACGACTGGAAATTAAATCAAATTCAAGGTTCAATTACACAGCAACGTAACGGGGAGGCGTAGGATTTTATTGCACCTAATTGTTGAAAGGCTGGAGAAGAGACCAATACCAGGAATGTTTATGAAGGTCTGTATGTAGCACGCCCGAGATTCGGTACAACATAGCGGCCGCAACATGTTGGTCCGAACAATAAACGGGTCCTAACACATCCGGATATTGTCCGTAGAGCTTTTATTGCTACATATTTTAGAGAGACGCGTGGAAGCGCCGCCAACCGATGGCACGTTTACGATACATCCATGTATTTGTTTGTTATTTTTCTGAGAATTGACAACGAATATAAAATTTTGTGTCGCACATTATGTGTATCTACAGACAAATTAATATAACACGTTTGCATTGCCTTTATTGAAATGCTGCCTCCGTTCCATAAAGTAAAATAAATATTCATATTACATAAAATAAAATAGGTAGCGATGATTTATGTTTTATAGTTGAATTTACTGCATTAAAGGATTGCGTTGCGCTAACCGTTGAGAATTAAAATTCAAACAATAGAGATATTTAACCCTTTTCAAAACGGCCACATAATTCAGAGCGTACGTGCCCCAAGACCTCATTATCGGAGGTGTTAAAATGCAAAACCGCGAGAGCCCGCGGGCGGCTGCGTCCGCCGCGGAAACCGAAGACTGCACAATTGAATGGCGACGGAAAAGCGTCGCCGGCTATGAAAAAACCTCTTAATGAACGCCCTCATTAGATTTTCCCTTCACGACTTGAAGAACTTTCAGAAATATCGCACGGTTATAAAAAAATGTTTCACACTTTTACGTCACAAATTGTCTAATTTAATTCCAGATTTTACTTGACACGTAAGTATAAAAAATACAAAACCAATACCAGTACGGTTAATCGGCGTAAGTTTATGTATATTTTATCCATACTTTAAGATATCCTATTGTCGGACTGGTAATGTCCCACGATATGATGTCATGGTGGCTATTCAACCAGGTAACTAAATTTACTTCCATACAAAGAACCATATTTGCTATAGGCAAAACCATAAAATCGACTAGGGAAACACGAATGTTTATAAGCATTAACATTTTCATGGTACCTATTACTTAAGCTATTTAAATTCAAATATTCATATAATTCCAATATAAAGTACAGGAATAAAATGCCAAATAGTTCTTATAGCAAATGTAAATTGTTAATGGCAATAAATTTATTTTATTCTTATTCTTAAATAGATTTCGTTTAACTTCACTTCATTTAGAAAAATACTCAACTCTACGCAAATTATTATTTGTCATATTGTTTACTTTTATTTTCTGACTGTAGATACCTGTGTAGATACCTATAGATGCCTTATAGTGATTTTTTACGTAGACGTGCCACTAACATAGCTAGCAATAATTTCAGATATAATGTAGGTAGCTGTATACCTACTCGTATGAATTTTATTATTTTTATATATGGTGTCAACCAAAAGATCGTCTGTCCTAATATTATTTCTAATGTTTAATGAAATCAAATCCAAAAATATTAAAAAGCGAAATCAATTGGTATGTTTGATGATCAGGGGGGTTAAAAAGGCCACATCGAAAACAATTCATCTAAAAAAGCAATATTGCAATTTGACATTTGCGCAAATAAAAGTAAGTGCGCAATGCATACAAATGACAAATAGCAATATTGCTTTTTTAGATGAATCGCTTTGATGTGGCCTTTTTATACCCCCTCAGTTCATCACACATTAAGAGTAATCAATATACATATATTAAACACTCGCTCACAATTCCGGAAATACCGGCTTCATTATGAAACGATATTATATAAAATAAGGAAAACGACAATAATAAAACAATAAAGACGGCTAATCAATGATATTGGAGAATTTTTATAGTATGAATATTGATTAGATGGCGACAACGATCCATAATCGGTGCACTGACACCGGCGGGGCATGCGGACGACTGTCATCATGCGCAAAATCTGCACGTTTCTTTTAAAACCTAAACTTTATCGACTCAGATGTCGGAACTTTAACACCTTACCTCGCAAAACGGGATAAAACGGAGGCCTCAATGAGATATGAAAATAATGTGCGATATTATCCGCAGGTAACGGCGACGTATATAATTCTAAGTCAGCGTTTCATTATCCGCCAATCCTGTTAATGAGCATCCAACTTTTTCGCTTAAATAAACATTAAGAAGAGAATGGACGGTGCGGCCGCCGAACCTTTTACCGGAATTACGCCGTTGCTAAGTGCTCGCTTTTAGGAACTCACGCCGGAATGACGCTGCATTTGCCGAACCTGACGTTTTAATCCTTAATTTTACAGATCCACTCACATAAGCCAAATATTACATCTCATTTGGATCCCTAGCAATTCTATTCGGACTAAAAGCCTACACCCAACGGCCAAGCTTGCTCCAATAAGTTCCAACTCTTTCGCACGGCGTAACAGCAAATAAACATTGGTACGTTTGTATCGAAGTATCAGGTTGAAACTCAATCAGCCATCGCTTAAAAGTGCGGTGGTCACAGAAGTGAAATTCACTCCGAGCAAAAGTTAATATAAGCGAAATTTGTCGTGCGGCAAGCGGTTTGCGGAGTCCTGCAAGTTGGAACCTCTGTGAGAACTCCGGACAACTCCGCCCGTCGACGGGCACCTGCTCTCATTTCCACTTTAATTCCTCAAAGACTTGTTTTATTGCGGTAACTCCAGATAAAGTCCGGCTACCGGGACTCGTACCAACTAAAACAACCCACTTCCAACATATTCAAATGACTTCTAATTAGTGTTTGAAGTAAGATTAATCAGCCTTTTTGCGGTCCAAGTGCGATGTTATCTCAAAGATCTCAAGTATGAAGCAAAAAATTCTGCATTTAATTAAAGTAAATTCACAAGTCGTTTTTTCCATTTTCTTATCAGATGTGCCTTGAGACAAGCATCAGATGTAATTGCACCGACTGAGCTTTAAAATACGCCGCAAAACGTATGTCGTGTCCTTCTGCAAACGTACAAAAATTTGTCACCTGCAGTAAAAATATGCGTTCTTTAATATGCAAACAGTTAATAATTTGATGTCACTTACTGAATTATTATTTAAATATTGTAATTTGTTAAGCGGAGTTAAAAACAAAAATATGATATAGTGGTACTGAAACAAAGTAGGTTAATGTTCAATAGAAAAACTCAAACAAGAAATATGATAGCTAACAATAATTCACTGGTGTAACATGGAAAGCGCAAGTTTATTTCAAAATACAGAGAACAGCTTGCCCCTTCAGTGTGGAGTAAACAGCAACAAAGCTGCGGTTGCAAGTGAGGTCGGAGATAGCTGCGAGCTCGGAAGTTAGTGTAAGCATAAATTAAAACAAGCGTTTCCATAAAAAGTTGATAAATGGCTTTCCACAGGCGGCGCGACAAAAAAGGGAACTGACGTCAGCCGAAGCGCTAACGTGTTTCATTTTGCGCTCACAGCTGACATCTGGGTCGCTTCAGCACGAGCGAACTGTGGAACACACCAGCTGGAGGCTTGCTCTGCTCATGCATATATTGTTCGCTTAAACATTTATACGATCAATCATCTCATTCAATACAAATATAGTGCACAAACAGCAACATCTTGAATGCTACGATGAAACAAAGCCCATATTGCGTCACACTACTGACACAGACATCCTGTCATCTACTCTAGGGAATATCATGGGAAATACTACACTACAGTGGTCCACGATGTTTTGGTGGAAACTATATTCAATATTGATCCAACCAGGATTTAGTTCAAAACACTGTAAATTAAAGGTTCAATCGACAAGTCTTCTAACAAAGCGAGCTTTAATAACAAGAAATTGACCAATGAAACAACACCTATCTATATGAAAGGGGAAAGAACGACAGTTAATAATGAGAAATCTTGAGATCGAAATGTGGGGGGGGAGTTTTAATAAAGCGTCTTTAGAAGAGAAAAGAAAGTAAAGCCAACTGAAACAACGTTTTATTTCTTTGTGCGCTCTGACATTGCTCAACATTATTGAAGACAGTAGATATAGGAACTGTTTTCTTCTTAAACAAAGGAATTTCATAGAAGGTTTTTTTTTACTATTTAATTTGTAGAACTGTCTACTATATTTGGAATGCAAAGAAAATAAAACAATAGGAGGAGAATGGAACGGGCAGCCGCAATTCACGCTGCGTCGACCACTGGTCGCTCGACCGCGCCACAACCCCTACATGTCGCTCCTCTGGACATTAATTCTAGCGAATTCGTAGATTTATGCAAATTACACATATAACATATATTAGCATGTACATAAAAGTTTAATCGAATATACTTATATAAAATTGAAAGTTATGTTTTATCAAAATACAATAAATATAATCTAAACAAAGGAAATACATAATGAAATGCACAAAAATTGCATCAAAACGTACAAGATTTCACAGAATGTAATAGAGGTCGCAACAACGTTAATAAAACCGCACCAACCAACCAACTTCACGGAGGGAATGTTAAAGCTTCAGAAATGCGCAATAATGCGACATATGCACCGCCGCACGAAACGTCTGTGGTCCAACGCGGCCAAACTCCCCCCAACTCAAACAATATTACTCTCAATATTTCATTCCGTACAATAAACATACACCCATTTAATTACACGTCCTACACCGATGACAATGTACTCAACAGTATATTTACATAAAGAATTGGATAAACGTTTAATTTCCCGTGTAGGCTGAACCCACAAACTATCCGCGCTACGAAAGTTGAGTAACCCACAAACGTTCCCTTTAATTGGTTTACCACAGACCTCTATTAACGAAATAAGATGGGAAATCAGAGTATTAGCATAACAGTAAATTCAATTAGGGTTCACAAAGAGGATTACAACTTTTACATTGAAAGGAAAGTTAAAGCCCGGGTTGAACTAGCATGGTATAATCAAAATTCGGATGAGTGTGATGATTAAGTTAAAATTAAATTGTTATTCGGTTGCGCCCTCCCTTAAAATTTATTCTATTAAACCCCCAGTGAGCACAATAGCCGGGTAGAAATAGGACCTGACTAAATATATCAATCCATTATGGTATTGTACCTACTACCCGAACACCACGAAACTGTACCTAATCTGCGGACACGATGAATCAATCGAGATGGCGTGTGTAATTCTCCAAAGTTGGCCGTTTCCGGCATTCGCGTGTTTATCGAACCGTGAATAGAGAATATCAAAATTGGACAGCGAAGAGAATAAATATGCTTAGAAACGATATATTAAGCAGTATGACGGCTGAGCGTGCAAATGCGCTCCGATAATGGCCAATTGTTGGCAATAAAACTACTGGAGTACACGATGCAAATTATATTACACTAGCCTGGTCGCCGGGGGGCCAATAGCATAGCACTGAACCAGATTGTTACAATTATCAAAAACAAGTTATATCGAATTTTACAACTAAGTGGAATTAAACTAGATTGTTTTGCTTGCGTAAACAAACTACACCATTGTACTCAACTGTCGGTACCTCGGTTATAGCTAAATAAATGATAATGGCAAATTATTTGAGCTAAACCGGGACCTGACTAAACAAGAACCCTAATTATATGGGTATAATACCTACTGTTTGTATTGCAATATTAATAAATATTAGCTTTCATACCAATTGCTTCGTTCATATTTGGTTTTATGAGTAATATACAAACACCTTTCTCATCTTAATGTTGCCTGAATCACCTTCGTAAAGCTTTAATACCCGAGTAACCTACTGAATTTAGGTTATCGTGCAGCAACGGTAAAGCCTGTATATAGGCTAGTCGATATGGCGGGTTTGGATGTGGTTTACCTACTCGTTAGTTGTGTGACGCACTCGCTAGCGGACGCTTGTCAATTAGAAGCACAAAGTGCCGCGACAAGCCGGCCGGCACATCGCACCACATAAATCCCAGCCCTGACGTTTACCACAGCAAAACAGTGTCGCACCGACCTATCGCGATAGACCACTTCTTCCACAATTCTCCAATAGTTATTTATTGTCGCTAAACCCAATATTTTTCAAAGACTTACGGGGTGCTAAGAACTGGGTGACTTAGTTGCTTTTCCTCAGCGAAGTGGATAGTTTTGAAATAGCCTCAGTTGATTGTACCGCAAATGATACCGTAGAAAAGCTCGTTTTGTGAAATTATTTGAACAACCAAACGTATTCAATCACAAAAGTTTCACACAAACACAAACAAACTTACTTGTCGAATGTCACAAGAAAACGTGATGAATAGTAAAGATCACAGGTCACGTGTCGTAGACGGGATCCGGGCCGTATGTTGTAACATCTGTTATATACTAATTAAAGCATAAGTACAGTATCGTTTGTATTACAATCGTAATTACAGCATTACAAGTTCGATAGATGCAAATTGCACTAAATCTAACACCGAAAGCATTTAGGTCGTAAGCGGTGACGTCATCGGCAGTGAAAGCCTCAAGACGCGAACAATACGTGTCGCTTGCGCAACTCAAGTATATCGCTGGGGAACAATGGCGGGCTAATAGAGCCATTCGTCGGCTCATTGCTTATTCATCCACGCCCCCGACGCCTCCGCCCGCAGAGCCACCGTCGCGATTGATGTCCTCGCGGGCGACACCAACCACGACAGAACTCCAGGACACAACTTATGAGCAGATCACCCAGATAACTCTACCGCAGAAACCGCATATATTGGACGACGATAACGCACAGCAAAACGTACGAGCAATTGCAAACGCCTCATAGAATGTCAGAAACATGTGCATGTTTATCCAAGCTGTCTACATATTGTTTGAGATAGCGGTGTTAAATCACTTAAAGCAAACCATCTATAGGTATCCGTAAGAAATCTCAGACGTGGACGCCTGTCGTTTGATTATGTCCACAGGAAAGCTCTTGCAAACAAATGTTTAGGAATATACTCATTGGTAAATTGCAACTATATTGGTTATCCAATTACCGATGACAAGCATTGCAACTACAAGGGCAAACAACTACATGGCTAGTTCATGTAGTAAATTGATAGTTGGGGAAACGGACCAGGGATTTAGCAAACTGTACAGGAGTATGATATCCCCTAGCGGCGGCGGCGGGTCGGCGGGTCCGCGCGGATCCGGCCGGTACGAGGCCCGACAGTGTGAATTTCTCCAGAGAGCCCTCACTATTACCAGCAGATTGTGATCGCCGCTGTGAGCGCTAAGCGTCCCAGCACGACTAGACGCTATCCCAAAGGCAACGCGTCGAGATATTTTATTCATAGAGCCCGTGATAAATGAGGAAGGCCGTGGCTGTATCACATTCATTATTGCCTCACGCCATGCATGGCGTTATCAAAAACTTGTTGCCGCCGAGAGCCCGCCTAGAAACGACCGTTTGGCCCGGACGCCACCTCGGGGACTTGTTTCAGATGCCATTTGTCGTTGGTAAACAGCAAAACAACTAATAACTCATCTTAGCCGCGGCTTTGTTACTTGTATTTATGATGTATGGATACCTAAGCCGTAGACACAGCCGATAAGTTATAGCCGTGTGTAATTATTAACGGATTGTGAAGTCAGAAGGTGCTATACTGTACCACTAGAGGCGTTTAATTTAATATGAGTACATGTCACATAATTTAAACGTTAGATAGTTGGTTGCTTGTATTATCAATTTATACTATCTAGAAGTTTATGTCATATGGAAGTTCGACAAATTAACTGTTGTAAGCAACTGAGTTCTTATTACGTACCTAAGATTTAGTAAAATAGTTCCTCGAGTAAAATTTGCATGCCAAACAATGTACGAGTACAGTATTCTCACAAAATGCTATATCTCGGTAAATACAACAATTCCGTGTCAAGTCACGATAGCAGCGGTTTCATGGAACGGGTTAACAATCGTTCAATTTGTAGAGTCCGCGGCCGCGGGGCTGACAATGGCCGTGCACGCGACGATGCCGTCTCGACATTCTCATGAGTAGAATAACACAACAATCAAGATGTCATTTTTCAACTACCCACGCCGCGAACACCGGGCAGGCGAACGCTGAGAAATATGGCCGACAACGCACGCACTGCCCACCACACAAAAGAGGCGTCTGAGTATGTCGCGATACATATCTCCTGACTGAACATACGCAAGTTTCACCTTTTCCCTTATGGTTTATGTGTAATCAACAGACATAAACCCTTAAATATAAATGATTGTATTACGTACCGAAAAGAATCAGTACGGTAACAGAACAACGGACTCTGTGCACTTAAGTTGGATTAAAATAATCGAATTCGCACAAGAAGAGAAATAAAAACAAATTATAATAATATATAATTTAGTTGTAAGTATGTCCTAAAGGCAGCATTATGAAGTAATTTTATAGATCCTACATTGTAATTATCAATGGTATAACTCTCAATTGTAATGCCAACATGTGAGTAAAGTAGCTAAATGTAAGGTTCGCGTTTTTCTGCCACGCTCATTATGACAATTCACAGAAGTCAGTGGCAATTTATCGTATATATTGAAGATGGAAACTTGCTGCGAGAAATGATAGTAATTATTGACACGAACCACGGCCCGGGGCACAAGTCCGCCGTCCTGCAAAAGATCACAACCGGCCACTAACTCGAAAATTCCACATTCATAACGGAGCAAGCCCTTGGGCGCCAACGGAGGCAGGCGCAGCCCTCGCTCGCGAATTGATGTTCTCTCCCAAATTATATGTGGACAAAACGGTGAACTTTCACATAAAGTAACGGGAGCTCGGATCTCCACCCCATTATCATTTTCCACTTTGAAACCCACCTCTTGCCTTGTCGCATTTATAAACCCGTCGTCGCGATGAATTACGATCCATATACGTAAGTAGCCATCAGATTATCCGTAGTTATATTGAAAAACTTTATCGTTTAAGCAGTCGTTTCATTTTCTAATTTACGTTGGCATTTTAGCATTAGCTCCTTCTCGGAAAACATCTATAAAACGCTGAGAGTATCTAGAAAAGGAAAATACGAACACGACGTCCGTAAGCGCATTGCGTCGGCTAATTCCATCGGTTAAGTGGGAACAAATAACAGTCGCCGGCAAACCAATCCTTTTAGGGGGAAACTATTTCTATTCGGTGGCATCTTTTGTGTGTGACACAATGGCGCATCGATCGCGCGAGATTGTGCGGAAACGTTGGGAAATCGCTAACGAGTGCCGCGGCTAATTGAAGTTATTGCCAGGCGGTGGCGACGCGCCCGAAATAGAGGTGACACTCTTCAATGTATTGCGCGCTTTGTACTGAGGAAATGAAATTTTCGAGAGTTTGCTTCCGCGCTGTACTGACCTATAAACGCTGTCAGAGTAGCTTGTGGCCGATAACGGCAAATTGTACTTTTTGCAATCACGAACCAAACAAACTATCAATAATTACGAATCGATTAATTTCGCGTATGTCTAGCTTTTCTTAACAATCCAGCATGTATTAAATAAGCTGTGTAATCGTGTACCTAGTGAATTCTTGATTAGGACATACACTATCGGTAACGAATGTTTACTGTTTAGTGTTCGAAGTGAGCTAAAGGAAACCAAACTAATGACTTGTTTCATCGCCGGCGATTTGCCACTACATCGATCAAGCAAGTGTCGCCGCTATGATATTGGTTAATGATTGATGACTATAATTACTAGCAGCCTATTTTACACCAACGGTTCCCACAAGATCATTATTATTATCAACCGCCAATAATCTATTGCTACTACTTCGGAAGACGTTACAGAAAAGGTTAAACTAGTATTTCTTCTTTATAATTTCAAATTAATAGCGTTTGTTTTAAGTATTACGAACGTAATTAGGAATTTTCACGCGACTGTAAACAGCAGAATTCGTTATATAAGTAATAAAGATATTATCGTTTCCTTTAGTTATTGGAAAAAATAAAAAGTATAAATTGCTGCTTATCATCCCCGACATGTCGTGGACATGGGAATAGTTATAGACTCATTATGTTTAAAAGTATAATTATGTGTGTATAAAAGAATACGTGACAGGAACGCGAATCGTTTTTTAGGATTCCGTACCAAAAAGGTAAACAAGACTCGATGGTTAAGGTGTGACTCCGTCTGTCACAGCTAATGATAATAATCTTAAAGAAAGTTTACTAAGATTTTTCGATTTTATCCTTAGAACAACACAGGAAAGAAGTAGTAATACGCAGGCGTTCCCCTATGTCAAAGTATTTGCCTATTTGGACCTATAAAACTCTTTTATAACCTAGGAACTACTAATATCCTAGCGAGTAATCGTGTCACCGAGCGATAGTTCTTACCGGTTTGTAGATATTCATCGATTGAAATGTCAAAGAGAAAGGAATCTACATAATATACAACCATAGCTCTGGTGTATATAATAATATATAAAAATGATATAAATATTTTGTTAAAGGATAATTATTAAAGTAAAATAAGTCCTATACTGACTTTAAGAACCTCCTTTGTTATCATATTTTAACCCCAATTTCCCTAAACGACTTTTCGAATTTATCGATAAATGCTTCTATTCACATACAGCTACAAAGTGACGTTTCACAGATTCCCCCCTCCCAGCGCCCCTCGAAAACAGGCAGAAAATTCTGTATCGAGAAAATATCGCTATTGCTCCACTCCGGTCCGCCGGAGGCCCGTGTTTCTCTACGATTTTATCACTAAAGTTTTCTTTCAGTTAGATCATTTTAGTGATAAACGTATCTACAAAACTGTAATAATGATTTAACGATCACTCTACCAACACTATGGACTACTGTTGCCTATTGATAAACTATCGATAGTTGAACGAAAACCATTAGTATAGATAGTTCGATACTAGTATTGCTGTGTGACGATAGTATTGATCTAAATAAGCTATCGATTCTATCGATACGATACCAAACCACCTAACTTAACGATAGTATAGGTGATTTCCAAGGTTAGCTATCGATAGATCGGCAACAGTACTATGGACACACTAACTGCGATGAGTTCGTTTATTACTCAATAGATGCACGGTAAAGTAATTGTAATATATATAGTTAGGAGTAAGGGAAAAGAGGCAAATATTGAGCGTTATTGAGGATAGAAGAGGCAAGATGATTGAACACTTAATAACACACAACGAATTATTAAAAACATCATAGAAGGGAAGCTAGAAGGAAAGATAGGAAGGGGAAGACCAAGGAGAGCTTACATGGAAAAGATTAAAGAGAAGGCGAACATCGTGAAAGTGAAAGAATTGGCTTTTTATAGACAAGAATGGAGAATGCTACACCGACAAGAGCGTGGCTCTTAAATTAGTGATGTGAGATCCATGATAATAATGTATATTAAAACATGATGCTTCAGGTCTTCTGATGACTTCCGCTAATAGGGACTGCAGACCTGAACTTTTATATGCTAGTAAATTATTTCATTCTAAACATTACGATAGATCTTATCACGCGACAGTAAAAAGCAGCTGAGCTTCGTTTTATTATAAACACATTAAGGTTATCTTTATTTATCGCATTATATAGACATAAACAACCAATGCGTCCTACTATTAGGCAGAGAACCGGAAGGCGAATGCAGCAATTAAAATAATAATAAAATCGCACTTGATCGTAAAACAAATCGTACATGACAAACAAAGTGAACAATAATACTAATAAAACTCCATTAACCATGTCAGGGCCCTTTGGTGATGACGTCGGTCATTGATCTCACAACCCATACAAGTGAAGAAGTCACATCCATCGCAGGACTTCGCAACAACAGTGGCTACACGTTGCTTTCTGATTATTTGTGGCTCTGTCCCATTAGGAAGGGATAACGATAAAAGCACTTACTCCGTTCTGTCTTTCCCAGACACAGGTTATTAAAACTACCCTTAAGTGAGTTTTTAAGTTTATAAATAGGGTTTTTTGAGATAAGTATTGTGTTGTGTTGTATTGTGTAATTATTTGTACCATAGAAGTACCAAGTACCCTTTGTAATTATAAGTACCTTATGTAACTATTATCGTATGTCACAATATGACTAAATGTGCTGAACGCTAAAAGCATTACTTCAATCTATGTACCTACCACACTTATTACAATGTCTGCCATACGCAATAATAATAATAACTTATTACAATAATTTCATTTCTACATAAGGAATAAGTGCAGGGACTTCAGATCTTCATAATGACATTAAAACAACATGTGGCTATCAACTTCCCACACTATGTCACACCCCGAACATTCCATACAAGAATCTCGTCTGCATTCTTAAACAATAAATGGAGACAGTTCGCGCGCTCTTTACTCCTTGTCTTACTAAAGTGGGCACCCGATCGAGAATGGAATCAGATATCACGAATCAGTAATCTTCTATGGTGTGGGTTGTGAGGTGGATGACCAAGCTCAGCAACCCTGGTATCAGGGTTATTATTGAGCCGCCATATGCCCCTGACATTTCTCGTGTAACGACTACGTACTTATATCATTAAGTAATAAGAGGGACTAACAGCTTAATATATTGCTTTTGGATAATCAGCATGTGGTACTTATGATGTGTGTACTTATGATAGTTTATCAAACAGTTTACTTTTATTTAATACAAGAAGAAGATAATATTATAATGTGACGTAATCTCGCGAAAAGATCGCGAGGTGTGGAAATCTGTTATTCCAGCCTAACATCCCAACAGGGTTAGAAGACGAAGAAGAACATAATTTTGCAATCTCAAAAATCTCGTGGTCATATCTATATTAACCACAACATCAAATCAAATCAAATCAAATCAAATCAAAATCTTTAATTGTGAATACAGGTATACAAAAGGTGTTACATAAAGTTATTACAATCTCTGTATTCAGCCTGTTAGTAGGCATACAAATAGTGCATTCAGGTTTATTGACCCCAAATGGATAAAAATGGATGTCAATAAACCTGAATAGGTAGTGACCTATGCCAATCATTACTAATAGCTAAAAAAGTGAATTAAAGTTATGTACCTGTGAGATGGTTGCCGGTGAATTCGAAGTCGTCGTCTTGGTCCCAATGTTTGAGCGACAGGTTGCCGAGCGGCGTCGCGTTCGCGAACTCCAGGTTAGCGAAGTGCCAGTCCAATATCTGCCTGTCGCGCACCGACAGGTACACTGAGCTGGAATAATATGCTAGATTGTACCGATTGCTCATTGAATCATTACTATTAACATTAATAATGTACATGGTGTACATACATGGTGACATCGTAATAAATACTGAGGGGGAAGATTCCGACCATGATTTTGAGTTGATAGGTATAAAGTGGAATTTCCTGTGGAAAAATTCATGAACATTTAAGGCTTTTTTTACTATTTTCAGTTCCATACTTATGCGACGGGAAATTCCACTTGATATCAATGAGGGAAATCGTCGACCACGCCGGCGGGGTCGGTATCGGGGACCTGAAGTGTTTGGTGTCGCGAGCTGATTGGCTGCCTCTATGGCTAGAGTAATCGGGTCGTCGGGATCGTATATTGGGAGTGTGACCGGAACCTCACAGTGAGTATGGGAAAACTTCCAGATCTTCGAAAACTGAACCGCATCAGGGAGACCCTACTAAGCGAAAACTATGACACCTGGACCAATATTATGGTGAGGGGCTAAGGGTTACCGTTGTACATGCAGTATTGTTCTTTTACACCGTATGCCATTGCTAAATCACTAAACTTGTTTATAAAAGACACCAATAAAATAGCTTATCATCGAAAACAATAATTACTGCAAGAAACCTACTGTTACAATTTGTTGGGCATTTTAGAGTGACACTCATTAGAAAGATGATGACCTCCGTGGTCCAGTGGTTGTGTGGTGTTGGCTCACGATCCGGAGGTCCTGAGTTCGATTCCCAGTTGGTTAGGACATTACAGGCTGATCACCTGATTGTCCGAAAATAAGATGATCCGTGCTTCGGAAGGCACGTTAAGCCGTTGATCCAGGTTACTACTTACTGAAGTAAGTAAGTAGTCGTTACATGAGCCATGTCGGGGGCCTTAGGCGGCTCAATAGTAACCCTGACACCAGGGTTGATGGGGTTGGCATTCCACCTCACAACCCATACGATAGAAGAAGAGATTAGAAAGATTAAAAACGTAATAACTATCAAAATCAACAAGGCAATAAGTCAAGTAAAATACCTACCTAGGTGGACTAGCTTCCAGCTGGGTCAATTTATCCTCAATGGCATTGTTCTGTGTGACCAGGGAGTCGTATTCGTTGCACAGTTGGGTCATCTCGCGGTTCAAACGACGTAGATTGAACTCTTGCAGTATGCTGTTGTCACCTGACGCGCCTTTCCCGCGCTCAGCCAAACAATTGTCTTTTTCTACCTTCATTGATTTCAATAGTTCTTGTATGTCTGTCATTCTGAAAAAAATATAGTTATCACTTGTAGAACTATTTTTAATACACAATCTTCATTGCCCAAATTGTACTTTATTCATATTTTATGTTATATCTGATTGTTGAAATTTAGTTCTGTGCAATAAAGTATATTTGATTTGATTTGATTCATTTGAATAAAAAAGCACATTGCAGAAACATTCGTAACTTTGTCGCATTTAATTCAAGAGCTCTGATTCTGACCTGGTCCTAACGAACCCATCAGGCTAGCGGCATTAGCGCGTTGTACACCCACTGATAGGCGTTGAACTAAGTAGGACTCAGACTTAGGGTCAACTTTATTATTTTATTCTATTACGATATTTTTTACGATTATTTTATTGTTTATTTATTTATTTATTAGACTAGATTGTAAGAGATTAATGCGTGGTTTAGAACAAAATGTAAGTAGGTAACTCTCGTTATTGGCTATGGGGTAATATTTTTTTTCTTCTTCTAACCAATGATTATATCACATATCTATAGGAATTTGATTTTCTAAAAGGTAAAGGTTGTACTGTTATCAATGTGGGATGTCTTTTGTAGAGAATCTGTTCGTGGTCACATTTCAAAAACCCTTTCTTACTGCTCCCCACATTATAAAAGAAATATTTGTACTATGTTTCAACATTCTAGACACAGCAATTTAAGCCAATTTACGTATTTGGAAAATGTTATAAAACTTACTTGTTGAGATTGGACTTCATTTTCTCTTGCATCGTGATAAATGCTTTCAGGTGTTGAATCTGAAATAAAATACGTTTTTAGAAACAGTCTGTGCAAACTGGTCAATGCAACGGATAAGTTTTAACATAGAAATAAAATAGAAACTTATTTACATCGTAACATCAATTTGAAAGAATTTGCAAACTCTAACAACGACTAATTTTGTGATTTTCTGAAATTAAATTTGAAAAATAATAGTGTGATACACCCCTCTTGTAAGAGAACACTTATCCTTAGTCCTCAAACGGATACATAAACTGCAGTAAATAACACAGTGCCATTTAAATTTATTGAGCAAATTGTTTTTGAATATGTATATACAGGGTGTTAGTGACATCGTAACGAAAACTTTGAGGGGTGGTTCAGGCCATGATTCTGAGTTGATATCATACATACCTACTTATATGGCTACCGTATGTACTTGTACGGGGTGTAAGTGTCATCGTAACGAATACTGAGAGGGATGATTCATCTGATTATTCAGAGTTAATATCAAGTGGAATTTTCCATCGCAAAAGTATAGAATAGAAAATAATTTTAAAAAACTAAAAAAAAATCATGAATTTTGCGACGGAAAATTCCACTTGATTTTAACTCAGAATCATGGTCTGAATCAACCCCCTCAGTATTCGTTACGATGTCACTAACACCCAGTATACTTAGTACATAAAGTGTATCTATGTATAACAGCGAAAGGTCACTCACCCACTGACTAGACTGACTGACTCACTCAACCCGAAATCTCATAAACTACAAGTGTTAATAGTCTCAAATGTTGCATGGGGGTCCCTTAAAGCGGTAGCAAAGTTTTTATGAAGCTTCTACAGTTTAAATATCACGCGAACGAAGTCAGTAACAGCTAGGTTAGTATACAAATAAAGTATCCTTTTGACGAACCTGTTTATGCTTAACGTTCTTCTGTTGCAGCTTAATAACCCACTCAAGAGCTTGCCCCAATGAGACGGGTATGTCGTTGTAATAGTTAAAGTCAACTTGATGGGAGAGGTAGGACGTCGCATCGAGAAGCCGGTTGAATTCACGCTCCACCTGAAATGATTAAACAATATATTAAAAAATATATATATTTCTTGTTTTTTAACTAAAAAACGCAATGTTATTATATAATAAGGGCATATGACATCGTAACGAAGGGAGGGAGATGATTCAGCTCATGATTCTGAGTTAATATCAAGTGGATTTTACCGTCGCAAAATTCACGATATTTATTAGTATACATAAAATACATCTTTAGATTTAGGGCCTGAAACGTCACTTGCTGATAATGTGTGTGATATGATAGCCTATCCCTTTACTGCTATTTGGTAGTAACTGCTATCAAATACTTAACAGGTCCTTTAGTTTTAGCCAATTTGAATGACTGAATACATGAAAAGTCGATCATAGGGAAATGAGTGTGATATTGGGATGTTATCAACCATTACATATTATAAAAAAAGTTTCCATTCTTATTATAAATTTGAAAACCAGTATATCAATTGACATCAATAATGTTATTTTAAAACTGCTTACCATCTCATCCTTGTGTTTAGGCACTTGGTTGCCAGTGGCCTCATACAATGGACATTTCTGTTTTATTTTCTGCAGTTCAATGCCCATTTGAACACACAGAGTGGTAACAGGGTTGCCACCCAGACCTGTCACTACCATTCCTCCTGTAACGTGTAACATATTTACAAATTACAAACAAATGTTAAAAATTTGCAGTGCCATTGATCCTAAAGATGAAAATAACACTTATGGCAAGTTTAATTGTAGAAGTAGTGTTAAATATACAAAGTATTTGAAGTTTATAGCAGTGTCTATTTAAAAGTAGATTTCTGGCCGAAGGCCAAGCTGATTAATCGAGAAACGCCACGAACTTTGGCTGAACTCGAAGGTTTATGTACTTTAGCAAGATCGGTTCAAGATTTCAGTGTTACAAAATGGATGGATAGATGTTTTATATAGATTGATAGGCCTAGAAAGACTTAAAAGTGTGTATGTTCTGTTCATTTCTTTGGATATCAAAATAGGCTGTCTAACAGTACGCACCTAAATCAGCCACATATGGGCCTTTCCTATATGTGACAACTCTACCGCCGACACGGTCTCTACCCTCCAGGATGACCACTTCACAACCAAACGACGTCAACTGCCGAGCCGCAGCAAGCCCCGACACTCCTGTAAAAAATATTAGCAAACATCATTCATATTCTTACAGACTCTATTGGCTACACAATGAATAAAGCAATCCTATTGGCTCATTTAATAACCACCAATCCGCACTGGGCCCGCGTGGTGGTTTAAGGCCCGATCTCCCTATCCATCCACAGGGAAGGCCCGTGCCCCAGCAGTGGGGACGTTAATGGGCTGGTGATGATGATTGGCTCATTTATCAGATTTATTTATATTATTGTTTTATCAACATAAACTCACGCCCGTAATCCCTAATGGGGTGGGCAGAACCACAAGTTTAGTAACTTCAACAAAAACAACAACTTACTTTATCAACTTCATAAAAAAGGCTAATCTTTAAACTTTCTTCAACGAAGGTAGACTCAGTAACTCTTAATTTGTCGACCAGTAATAAGTATACATAAAAATTAATTAAACAGACAGAAATCTCTTTACCTGCACCAATAATAATAACTTTCGGTCTTTGTTTCCCTTTAGGTGGGTTTGGTATGGGAGTAATGCGTTCATAAATCCCATAGTTGATAAACCCATGTCTCTCAAGAAAAGCATGAGTCCTCATCACCAATGCTGGATCTCCATTATACGGAGTCTGAAAACAGGATTCAAATTATTTATTAAAAAAGTTTTGATTTTGTCTTAATAATTTAAGATACTGCTTGCTCCAACATGGAAAAATTTTTTGCAGTGTATTTTTTTATAATCAAGATTAATCTCTCTATAACCTTACCTTATTTTGAATTTAGAGAAAGTTCTGTTTTTGAATTTAGTACATACTACCAGCAGTCATATTACATTGTATTCTTATAGCAATATGCACCTTCAAATGAATTTGTCTATAATAAAAACACACCTACCTCCATTTTCTGAACAGCAAGCTCTTGAGTCAGCTGTTTCTTAGGGTCTTCAAACCACAACTTCAATATTCTGTTCCTGATCTGAATAAATGTTAGACTGGATGATCCCTGCAGGTCTGAGAAACATTCTGCTTCTAGAGATGACATCTTATCAAATGGCAGTCTTGATTGAAATGCAGCTCCTTCCAAACTGGAAGTGGTAAAACAAATGACAGGTAAGTAATATTATAAAATACTGCTTAAAAATCTGAGAAATCAGGAACTGTGACCTTTAAAAACAACATGGCAGGTATTAATAGGCAAAGGAAAAGTGGAAAGGAGAGAACAAAGAACAAATTAAAGAATATTCCAACTTAAAAAGAAGTCAAAGAATTGGCATGGCAGTGTAGATTTTAGGATACAGACTTTAATTTCTACTGTTAAAAGGCTTTTGTGTAACTTTTGCATTATAATTCATTCTAGAAATCTTTAATCTAATAAACTGGGTACCTGTTGAGCATTTCCTTGTAATTAATCTCTTCAATGTCGTCAGCTCTGATTTCTTCAATGATCGGCTTCTCATTATTTTTACTGTCCTTGCTATCAGTATTTCGGCTGGAAGATGACTCCCTACGGCCACTAACAGAGGTAGGACTTGAAGACCTGACCTTACTCTTTTCAGACTGATCCGATTCCGAATCATCTTGCTTCAGCTTTTCATCCAACTCTCGAGTTTCAATCTGAAGATCAATAAACATAACCTAAGTTTCAAAACAAAACGAGAAACACGTAGAAATGAATGATAAAATCGAAGTAATCAAGAAATTACCCTCGCACGCTTGCGACGACTCATTCTAGAAGAATTTTAACTTAAATATACAGTAAATTTTGAAGAAGAGAGTCGTCTAACTTTTACAAACAGCGAAACAAAATAAACTGATTTTTTTTTTTTTTGGTTATTTTGTCCGTAGGACAGGCAAAGGGATCATAGCCCATACAGCCAAGTCATGTGTTATATTTATTTATATATTTTTAGTTACATAGAAGGCCTAAACCAAGTCTGGCGTATTTTTACAAAATTAAGGCCGAAGCCAATTCTTAGTTTGATTTCAGAACTAAGGCCGAAGCCATGTCTTAGTTTGTTTTAAAAATTAAGGCCGAAGCCAAGTCTTATATTATTTTCAAATTAAGGCCGAAGCCAAGTCTTATATTGTTTACAAAATTAAGGCCGAAGCCAAGTCTTAGTTTGTTTTCAAAATTAAGGCCGAAGCCAAGTCTTATATTGTTTTCAAATTAAGGCCGAAGCCAAGTCTTTTATTGTTTTCAAAATTAAGGCCGAAGCCAAGTCTTATATTGTTTTCAAATTAAGGCCGAAGCCAAGTCTTATATTGTTTTCAAAATTAAGGCCGAAGCCAAGTCTTACACCCGTATTCTCAGATGTCACTCAAGATTTCCTCCACTCGACTCAACCTCGGTTGAGGATTTTTGGTATTCATAGTTGACATTTACGTCCTCGACTTATGGTTCTTCCTCACTGGAGGTGAGTAAAAATTGAGGAATGAACTGTCAAATGTAAGGTACCTCGTGACCAACCTTAAGGACTACTCAACGCTTGAAATCCGTGCAAACGCTTGTTGTGACGATACTTTTTATATTACAAACTTCGATTTTTGTTATTAAAATGAGTGATAGTGACTTATATAGTGACTTTGAAGAGTTTATGGATTATGTTTATGATAATCCTTACGATTATCCGGCGCGGAAATATATCAGAGACGCTCAAAACCCTTTGGAATGTTACGACGAAGAACAATTTCAAAAACGCTTTCGATTTAGGAAAGATACCGTTGTTCATATGATATTGCCACTGATTGGATTGCAATCAAATGTAACCAACAAAGGGTTACCTTTACCACCCATATTGCAACTACTCATAGCGTTAAGATTTTATGCTACAGGAAACTTCCAGGTAAGTTAGCCATTCAAGCATTTATATAATTACTTATCTACAGTTATAAAAAATATTTACCAAACTATTTCTGTTTCAACAGATTGTTTGCGGAGACCTGCATAAGATCAGTCAGCCAGTTGTATCTAAAATCGTGGCTAAGCTATCGAAAATATTAGCAATGAAAGTAGTTGAGTTTATCAAGTTCCCTGGAGCACACGAGAGAGCCAACGTGAAGAGAGCATTTTACCAACGTGCTCAATTCCCAGGGGTAATCGGGTGCATTGACTGCACTCACGTACCAATTAAAAATCCGAGTCGGGAAAATGGAGAACTTTTCAGAAATAGAAAAGGTGAGTTCTCTATAAATGTACAACTAATATGCGGGCCACAAATGTTGATTTACGACATTGTGGCGAGGTGGCCAGGATCTGCCCATGATTCCCGCATATTCAGCAACAGCCGTTGTAGTATGCGCTTTGAAGAAGGGGATTTAGTAGGTGCTGGCATACTTTTAGGGGACAGTGGATATGCACAGTCGTCTTACACGTATACTCCCGTGCTAAATCCACAAACACCAGATCAGGAGCGCTACAACAGATCCCATATCAGTACTAGAAATATTATAGAAAGGCTGAATGGTGTCCTGAAAAGAAGATTTGCTTGTTTAAGCAGGAAGCTTCAGAACAAAATAAAAAATGTCCCTAACATCATCGTGGCATGTGCTGTATTGCACAATATCAGTGTTAACACTAACCAAGAAATGCCAGAACCCTTGAGGTCAAGGATAGACCCACCAACACCTGTTCCAGACAATGAACGAGGTAGTATTATAAGAGCTAGTTTTATCGCAAGACATTTTAGTTAAGTATAATTTTGTTATGTTAGTTATGTTTCCTCAGCAAAAAGAACGCCTTTTGTACCACTTGCTTCTTGTATTTAAATAATAAAGAGTTACTGTATTGTATTATGTACTAGTTTAGTTTCTATCTAGATGTTAGATATGTATTAAATACCTATAATATTATGTTATAATTCATATAGAAAAAGTTCTTAGAAATATTCTTTAAGATTCCATTATTTGTATCATAGTTAAAATTAGTTATTGCTCCAAATACAAGGGATATGCTCAATAAAAAAAATGTAATAAAAACTATCAATTTATTTCTTTCTTTCCCTAGAAAGATGCAGCTCTGCTAGCTCTCGCTTAGCCCGGCTGCATAGCAGCAACTCCTGCGCACTTTCCTTTTCAAGGCGAGCTTTATGATATGTCTCCTCAGCTGCCTTTACGAGCCACTCCCGCTCTGCTATCCTCAATTTGTGTAGCTCCTCCTCCCTGTCCACTATCACCTGATATCTATCCTTTCGCAAGGTGAACTCCTGATTAATTACATGAGCCCGAATGTTCTTTGAAGCTGAAACGTAACAAGAAGATATGTTAAAACGCACGAAAGTTCACAGGCTTAATAAACACAGTTACTTATAATAAAAATATTTTTTAACCGATCCTTTTTACTACGAAGTGAATACGTTTAACTGGCTAATATAAAAAAAGGTCACCACAAGTGCTGACAGATGGCCATCACATTCACAGATGTGAATGTAAACAAAAGATAAGAAAGCTGTAAAAACTTTTGTGGACGGAGTTGGGTCGCGCAAGATCAGCATGGGGTTTCTAGGAATTTGTTACCAAAAATACATTAGAAATTATTTTAGTTACTTATAAAGCAGATTTTGTTCAACAATATTGCTATAATAAGAATACCTTGAGTTTGAGAAGGTGCTCCATAATCATGTTCTCTCAATCCAGTTGATGGTCGACGAGGTAGCTCTACTTGTGCCACAGGAACAGACTCTACAAATAAAAAATTCCAAATATGTTACTTAAATAAGGTTACATAAGTGTTCATTAAACACACCTCTTTCTTAAAATCTTTAAAATCTTCACACTGGTTTAGATTACTTGTAATAATAATCAAGCCTATAGTTTTGTTTAAATGTACTAGATAATCAACTTAAGAAAATATCTAAGAAAATACCTTGAATTAGAGAAGGTGGCTCATAATCGGAGAGACGAGACCCGGCTGATGGACGATATTGATTATCCATTATTTCAATATCAACTTCCACAGGAATAGCTTCTGCAAAAAAGGCAAAACATAATGTATTCTGCAAAAAAAAATATGTTGTTTATTGTGTTAGAAATGGCAAAAAATATAGCTTAACTATTATACTTTGTATTTGGGATGGTCCTTCGCCAGGTGAGGTATTAGCGGGTGCTGCAGGGGCTGCAGGTGCAGGGAGATCGGGTACTGGGGCTAACATGTTGTGGTCCAACACCATATCTGGAATGAAAATGTTATCAATTGCTATAATTTTTACTTGCAAGAGCCACTCGGTGAAATTCTATTAACTTTCAACTGAACATAGAAAAGAGATATCAATAAAAACTATTTAGTAAGTGGAATAAGGTATGTATGTATATCCTGATAACTCACCACTATCACTATCAAACACGCCTTGTAGCTCTATATTTGTGGCATCCAAAAGAGCAGCATCAATAGCCTCCTGGGAGCCTTGAGAGGTACTAGCTGCATACAACCCACCTCCGGTCCTCATGCGTTCCCTTCCAAATTCAAATGAAAAATGAGAAGCTTAAAAATAACATTACTTACAACATTGCACTGTGTTTTGTAACAATAGTAAATAATTAAATATTTACTTTTAAGAAAGTATATGATATTTTACCTTTTTTCTTGTGCTAGAAATTGTTTTCTTCTGGTTTTTAAATTGTCCCAACATTTTTTTAATTGTGCCTCTGTTCGCTAAAAGAAATCAAAGGTTTGTTTGTAAGTTTAATCAAAATCAGGAATGATATTAATATTATGTGCTACATTTAGGTACTTACTTTACTATTGGTCTCAATGGAGTTAAATTCTTGTGTAAGGCGTACCCAAGCCATTTTTTTTACATTTGCATTTCCAGCCCCAATAGTTGCAGCAGAATTTAATTTATATTTCAAAACTAATTCCTGCAGACACACTTTTTCGTGTTCAGTGAAAGTTTGTCTTGTTGATCCGCTCGACATTTCGACTTGATAAACACTTTTACAAATCTAATAAACACTTTCACACTCCACAAAGTAGTTTGGGACGGATGATAACTTGCTCAGTGCAAAGTAGTCTGAAATTTGTGTTTGAAATAAACAAAGCCGGTACCGCGAAATCAACTGTCAAAGTCGATTTGACAATTTGTTTGACGTTTAAATGTTCCCATAAACTACAAACGTGACCACAGCCAACAGAATTCTATCATGCTGCCAACAAAATAATACGAAAACAATGACGTCATACCTCCACTCTTCCTCGCTGGAGGAAACCTCCGTTAAGGTTGAGGTGCCAACTAAGAATACCGATTTCAAGGAGATTTTGAGAATCCCTTAAGGTGGCCTTGGCTGAGGACCGAGTGAAGGCAGTTTTGAGTAAACATCTTAGAATACGGGTGTTAGTTTGTCTTCAAAATTAAGGCCGAAGCCAAGTCTTAGTTTGTTTTCAAAATTAAGGCCGAAACCATGTCTTATATTGTTTTCCAAATTAAGGCCGAAGCCAAGTCTTAGTTTGTTTTCAAAATTAAGGCCGAAGCCAAGTCACAAAGTCACAAGTCAATAACAACTACAAGTAATCAAGAAAGGCGAAGGGTAAAATCCAAGACTAAAACACTAAAACAAAACAAAACGTATGTCGGTTGACATCTGTCAACACAACATTGAAACAAAAACAAAAGATACACAAAAGAAAAGAAAGTCAAAACGTAAAAAAGAACACAAATATATTCAAATTCAAGGTATTTCAAAGCAATAATCAAAAAGAAAGAAAGAATGTTTAGACAATCAAATATCTCCAAAAGTTGCTAAAACAAATTCATAGAGGGGCTTATAACAGTCCCTGTTTTTGAGAAGTTGCTGAAGGGAGAGCGGGATTTCTTCAGCTGTACGATATATGTTCAGGAGGCGGTCTATGAGAAGCAATCTGGGAAGAGTGAAACTACTGCAATCAAAGAAAAGATGTTGCAAAGTCTGATCAGCAGAGTTACAGAAATCACAAGTAGGTGATGTGAGAATTTTGATTCTATTTAAGTGGGCATTAAAACGGCAATGTCCTAGTCTAAGACGACATATAATTGAATAAAATTTTCTACCGGGGTACAGAGTACCTTTTGTAAACCATGGTGTTGATAAACTATTATTAATTTCGGCATACCATTTGCCTTTAGTTTGAATAATTTCCTGCCATGTTTCATTAAATTCATTTTTCAACTTTGTCTTGACAATAGCTACAATGTCAGAATCAGGAACTAAAACATTTTTAATGGGGTGAGACTGGGAACTATTTGTTATGGATCTGGCAAGAAAGTCTGCTTGCTCATTACCAACCACACCAATGTGTGACGGTGTCCAAGTCAATATTATATTTTTATTGTTTATTGACAGATTTTTATATTTTTCCCTTATGTCATAGATTATGTAGTTGGTATTACTAGTAAGGTTGGGATTATTAAGAGCTTGAAGAACACTCATACAATCTGAAACTATTAGCCACTTGTTGCCATCCTGAGACTCAATATAATCTAAAGCTATTAGAATAGCCAAACATTCAGCTGTATAGCTACTGACAAATGAAGGCAGTTTATACCCATGTCCCCCCTTAGCATGGGCATCATAAATTGCAGCAGAAACAGATTTGCTATTTTTGGCACCGTCAGTATAAACCTGATGATGATCAGACCAACCATTCAAAAAAGAATATACCTCTTCCTTACATTTCAAAGATGAATTTATATCAATTTTCATTGGAAAGAATTTAGAATCAAAAGAGTTCTCATAGCAAGGCCATAAAGAACTTGAATACAAATTAAAATCTTTTTGTAAATTTATAATTTCAGGCAGAAGCTGCCCAAGAGAACCAAAATATGAGCTACTAATTCTTGAGGAGGAAGACTGCAACTTCAGAAGCAAAGGATGATTTTTAATAGAAGAAATTTTCAATAGAAACTTAAAGATGAGATATTTGAACCTGCTTAACAAAGGAGGTACATTACATTCCACCTGCATCGATATGATGGGGGTGGAGCACATTGCACCAAGAATAATTCGTAAACAACGATTCTGAATCTTTTCTAATTTTTCAACAAATTTATTTACACTAGAAAAGCAAAAAAAAGCATATTCAAAATGACTCCTTACAATAGATTTATAAAGAATCAATAAAATTTTGGGATCTGCACCCCAATAGGTACCAGTTAAAGATTTTAATATATTACAGGATTTGGATGCACGAGTTGTTAAGCAATCGACATATTTTTCAAACTTAAAATTATGCTGAAATAAAACACCCAAAAACTTTACTGTATTATCAACAGGCAACAATCTATTATTATAATAAAGTTTAACACTTGACGCTTTAACCATTTTTTTAGAAAAGATAACTACTTTACTTTTGTCAGTGCTGATCTCTAAACCAAGACTTTCAAAATAAGTCTGCAAGTTTAAGAGAGCAGCATTGAGTTTCCCTAGAATATCAGGCAACTCAGTACCAGAACAATACACAGCCAAGTCATCAGCAAATTGTAAATTTTGAGTTTCATTGCCTAAAACTAAATTTAATTTGTGAATATACAGTATGAACAACAATGGGCTTAAAATCCCACCTTGAGACACTCCTTTGAAGGAATTTCTAGGACCAATTAACTGATTATCATGTTTAATAAAGATTTTTCGACCATGCAAGAAATTAAATATCCAATTAATTATTTTTCCAGGCAACTGCAATGAAGACAGAACAGTTGTTAAAATATCCAAATTAACATTATTAAAAGCGCCAACAACATCGAAGAAAATACAACCCAAAATCTGATCACGAGACAGAGCATCACGGACATCCAGACAAAAGTGGCTCAGGCTTTCCCGCGCCGACCGCCCTCGACGAAAGCCAAATTGATTAGCTGGTAAGATACTATTGCTTTCAATGAAGAATTCCAAACGCTGTTTAATCAGTTGTTCAGCTATTTTACCAACACAAGAACTTAGTGTTATAGGACGATATGAATCAGCATGGCTACTATCCTTGCCTGGTTTTAAAATAGGCACTATACAATCTGTCTTCCATTGTTCAGGGATTAAACCGTTTTGCCACAGATAATTTAGTAAATTCAAGAATAATAACATACTGGATGGATTTAGTAATTTAAGCATTTTGTATGACACCCAATCCAGGCCACATGCTGTATCCTTACGAGATCTTAAGGCTGATTTTAATTCTTCAATAGAGAAGACTGTTGCTAGAAAAGAATTCGTGGAACTTAATAATATATTAAAGTGATTGTTGTCAGACAATTTTTCAGCTGTGTCAGGAGTATACTTGCGCAAAAATTGAAATACCCAGGCTTGACTAGAAAACTCACTGCGTGTTGAAAAGGTTTTATTAAATTTCCTAGTTTTAGACCAAATTAGTTTCATTGGTGTTAGTCTGGAAATAGATATACAAAAGTTTTCCCATGACGATTTACGTTCCTGCTTTAATGTGCGTTTTTTAAGGGCTTGCGCTCGCTTGAAGTTGATAAAAGTATCGACACAAGGATTTAATTTAAATTCTAAATATGCTTGTTTACAATTATTTACAGTTTTAGTACATTTTTCGTTCCACCAGATTAGAGGGATTCGATTTTTAGTTCTATGTTTATTATTATGAGAAGTTGAGGGTGAAATAACTTTGGTAGTACTGCCAGACCTTGAACATACTACACATTCATTTATAGTAGAAATGATGATATTGCAGAAATTGTTATAGCTCTCAATTAAATTACAAACATCAATTTGAAATTCGGATAACAACTCATTTACACGTTTCTCATATAGCTCCCAATCTACCATTTTCAGGTTGGCGTGAGGCGGGATGTTCGCCGAAGAGTCTGTAGCAACTGAAGGAGAAGATGTAAAACAATACTTCGTCAAAGTGGGTAGATGATAGCTACCACCTAAGGGATCTGACATGACCTGCCATTCACATGACAAGGCCAGTGATGAGGAAACCAATGTTAAATCAAGGCCATTTGGCCGCCAACTAAGAGTACCTGTTGTCGTTGCACGTCCGTCATTCAAGAGAACCAAGTCATTCTCATCCATGGAGTCCAAGACGCTTCTGCCTCGTGTATCAATACTACCACACCCCCAAATGGTGTGATGTGCATTGAAATCGCCTGCAATAATCAACGGTTTTGGAATACTACGAATCAAATTGTCAAATCTACCTTTATTAAAGGTAGGGTTACAATTACCTGGACTGTAAAAACTAGCGATAGATATGTATTTTTGATTAATTTGAACCTGAACTACAACGTTTTGTAGTGAGTCATCAAAGAAAGTGTCTAATTTACGAAATACTAGACTTTTATGAATTAGAATGGCTACTCCATTGTGGTCATTGCCGCAATCATTACGGACAGTGGAGTACCCTTTAATATTAAAAATTGTACAAGATTTAAACCAAGTTTCACTAATAATAGATATATGTATTTTATTATCAAAAAGAAATTTTTCAAATTCATGTCTATTACTTAACAAACTCTGTGCGTTCCACTGCATTATATTTATTGTTTGGGCTGAGAATTTGAAGGATTTTTATTTTTATGCTGAATAGTTTCTTTTATTGTGTCTGTTATCATTTGAGAGCTAATACTTGTGTTGTTTACTTTGTTTAATGTAATAACTTTTATTATAGATTCTGTGAGCAAAGTTAATGCGTTTTTATTAGATAGAATTAAATTTATTAATTCCTGACTATTTTCTGTTTTGCTGAGTGATGGAAAGTGTTTATTTTTATTGCTGAATAAATCTGAAAAAGGTGTCGGCATAACTTTATTTTTATTTTCAATTATTTTTTGTTTCTTTATAGGACATTGCCCCGAAATAGACAGGTGATTTCCCTGACAGTGGACACAGATAGCTTTGTCTGATGAAGAGGTGCACGATTTAAAATTGTGCTGATCACCACAAATTGAACATCTTTCAGAGTTTTTACAGAATTTTCCCAAATGACCATATCTTAAACATCTGAAACACTGTTTTACCGGGGGGATGTAGGGTAAAACAGGGAACCTCCACATTTTAATAAAAACATAGTCTGGCAAAGAAGTCGACGCTGAAAATGTAATTGCGACCGATTGGGTGGGTTGTAGTTGAAACGACTCACCAACTTTCTCCCTTCTCATAATTCGTCGTACACAGATTACTTTTTTACAATTTGTACCTAGACCCAGTTCGTTAAATATTTTTTTGTTTGTCATACTGGTAGGCACTGAGTTGATGACGCCAGTCATTTCAGTGGTACCAGCAGGTATCGTCGCTTTTAAATTTTGGTCTCTCAAGAATGTAGAGTTATCCAAAAAAGCATTTGCCAAATTTGGGCGATCAAAGACCACGCCAATTTTAAATTTATTTATTTTTTTGAGATATTTAATGCCTTTGACTACTCTGGTGAAACAAGTGCTTAAATTCATCATATCTCGTGTCCCAATCGGTTGTTCAGTGCTACTTTCGATAAATACAACAAATTCATAACCTGCTGCACTATCTTCTGGATACCGGCGACTGTAATCAGTCACTCGGTATGGAGCATATTTATCTTCTTCAATCTCCGTGTCCATGATCCTTGGCGGGTCGGTAACGTCCGAGTCAGAAGACTCGGGCTCAACAACCTCACCTGGTTCATCCCGAGACTGGGGCTGCTGCTTGCCTCCTTTTGTTGCCGAATACTTCCGCTTTGCCGGCTGGCCAGGCATCTTGCCCGCCGCGCGGGTCCTTAGCGGACCGCCTCTGCTACGGTTTTTTATAAAAACTTACCAAACGATAAATATTTACATTCAGATATGAAACAACTATTTATACAATAACTTAAACTAAATAATTATGTACAAATTATACAAATATCTACAAAATTTGGAAATAAAATTGAAATTAAAATCGAGAGCTTAAGGTGATACGTTTCAGTCAGCTAGGTAACGCTGCGTCAGTAGATGGCGTTACTTCTGCAGTTTTCGTATTTTTTTCCATTTATTCGTTTAGTGTTGAGTTCTGACCCAGTGAAATGTTAGGTGGCGAAATCTTACATACATTATCTTTAAGTTAAGCTACAATTTTGAAGTATTTACTGAAGATATCATATTGAAACATTGCATCAAAAGTTGGTGTCATTTCAATTTGTGTACAAACACGAAGCTGTCACACACACATGCGAACTAGGTTAGCTATTAAAAGAGATGCATAATTTGGAGTCTACTTCTAACTTCTAAATGGCGCATTTGGTAAAGCAGTAGCCGCCATTCTTAAGGTTCACGGTTCAAACCCAACTGCATGTTTTAATTGTTTTTACTTTTTGTATTTTTTTTACAATTGAATTTGGCGAACCCATCTATTTGTTACGGTATTATCAAAAAGTATCACTTTTACCAATAATATTATAATTAAGTATACAATAATTTACTTTGCACTAAAGTACCTTCCGTAATTTCCGTATTTTTTATTTTGTAAAATTCTAACAGGCATTAATTGCATCAGTGAACATGCGGCTAACTAAAAACTACTGAACGGATTTTCATACGGTTTTCACCAATGAGTAGAGTGATTCATGGGCGTGCTTTAGGGTTTATAATTTATACAAGTATTTTTTTTGTATAAAATGGTTCAAAAATGATGATGAATGTCAAACATAATTATCGTTACAAATATAGCCGACTTGGAGCTTTCGGCGAAAACGCTGCCTGAGCCCATTGAGATATAACAAAACAACGTATGGTTGAATTGTTCCTTTTTTGTAGGTATACCGAAAAGTCCACAATATGTCATAATAATTATATTGTGTATAAAGAATTGTGTATATGTATTGTATGATTTTACAAATAACGATCACAGTACAGTAATAATAAGGTAGATTTTTCCTAAATTGCGTAGGTTCAAACTTTGTCGCATCGCGTTTGAAAGATGTAATAGCGCTTCAGGACGTCCCGCAAGCACGGCGCTAATGTTGCAGTATCCGCATATAATTATTATGACTTGTCATTTAGTTCCAATAAAATCCGCGGGACTTCATACGTATGTCAGTGACAGCTGGTGATAGCATGCGGGACACTTAGCAGCTAATCGAATTCTATGTTGTTTTCGCGCCCAGTCCAGACGACTCACAGCGCATTTCTGGACATATATTTACGCGTGGTGTTTATTGTTAGGTTAGTTAGTTCAGGTTAGGACGTCTTTTTATAACGAGGACGTTAAAAAAAGACGAGGCTGGGACGTATTGAAGTAGTATTTCCATATATACGCGGCCTGAAATGGGCTGTTTCGGGGACCTGAACTGGTTGCTGTCGAACTTATTATCACGTTTTCTTGATTAAAATTCATAAATAAGTCAAATAGAAAAAAGAAAAAAGATTTTATTTAGTTTTAGATCTGTCATGATGTCTGTGATGTTTGTTTATTATACATAAGAATTTCAAAATTTATCTTATTTTTTTCCCAAAGGGCAAGGCAAAGGGAACTATGCCCATACAGCCATGTCTTGTGTTTTTTTTTCTTGATGATGATTAATGAAATGATGAAACCTAAGCCCCCACCCTCGGAGCAGACTCCTACTCCGAACCCCAAACGAAGTAAGCGGCTTGTTGGCGCAAAGCGAAAATAGATAGGTACACTTTGTTTATTGAATATTCCGATTTAATAATACTATCAGGAATGTTTTCCGACTAATGTGATCATTAACCACAAAACACCACTTCGTATTGATTATTTAGATTATTCAATGAAGAAAACAACCTTCCTGTTCCCGGTCCCACCAAAAAGTCCGCGGCAAAGAGAATATACATAAATCTGTATGTTGGATGGAAAAACAATTAATTATAAATGACTACTATTTAGGCCGGCAAATGCAACAACTTCTTTTTTGATTTGGTTTTCCCCGAAGGGTAAGGCAAAGGGAACTATGCCCATACAGCCATTTCATTTTATGTATTGATTTTTTATTATAATATATGTCCTCTTTTAAAACACTGTATTTACCCATTATTTAAAAATGTTTAAATAATATACGTTATTACAAAAATATTTTTCCAATATTCCTTTTCTCAGATTGTAGTATTTTTAGTTTTTTATTTATATTTATTCTCTTCATACAAAATCTCTTTATAAATTGTCACTGACATTCTATTACACTTGTCAAGTAGTCAAAGCCTTTAGAAAAAAAAAACTATCACGCACACAAACTAACATTGACACCTCTACACGCTCAGCAAATACACTGTAATCTGCACCACTACAAATGTATAATTGATCAAAATTGAGGGTCTGAAATATGGTACTTCTCGTATTCGGACCCTAAATTTTTGTTAGTTTGCGAAAATAATACACCAAAATATTACTATTTATCGGTTTTATAACAATATTCCTCTATCCGTTTTCCTGTAGCACTGCATCAACTTTTGTATGGAAAACGAATCACCTTAAAAAATCCCGCCTAACTTGTTCGAAGGTTCCCGCCCTTTTTTTCCCAAAATAAACTGAGTGAGTGACGTTTGTTTGACGTTCGTTCGTTTTTTTTTTTTTTGTTTTGGTTTTCCCCGAAGGGTAAGGCAAAGGGAACTATGCCCATACAGCCATGTCTTACGTATTTTTTTTCTTGATGATTGATGAAATGATGAAAGATGATGATGATGAAACCTAAGCCCCCACCCTCGGAGTAGACTCCTACTCCGAACCCCAAACGAATTAACTCAAAAGTCCGCATAAACTTTTGAGTTATGAAGCGGCTTCCCGGCACGAAGCGAAAATAGGCAGATACACTTTGTTCATTGAATACTCCAATATAATAACACTCGCGAATGTCTTCCGACTAACTTAATGCGATCATTAACCACAAAACACCACTTCGTATTAATTATTTAGATTACTCAATGAAGAAAGCAACTGTCCCGTTCCCGTTTCCCGCCGAAAATGACGTTCGTTCGTTAACGTAGTGACGTTCAGAAACAGGAATGTCAAATGTAAAAAAAGTGAAAGTGGTGCTTAGTTTACAGTCGAACTACGAATGTCGCGATATTATAATGTAACTTTAAAAACACTTAATTCCTTTAAATAAAAGAAAAAATGTTTTGTTTTTAATACTTGGTTATTGTTTTAATCTATTTAAGGTTTAAGGTTGCCAGAATGTATTTTTTTACTAAAATAGAAACCAGTCCTGGCTTAAAAGGTGAATCTTCTTTATTTATTTTACCACTTTTTCCACAGGTCGCTGATACACTGTGTGGAGGTAACTTAGATTTTTTTTAAATAATTAAATTTGTGAAATAACATTTTAATACGACTGAATCCCAATTGGGGTAGTCAGAAGTACATCACAACTAAGTACCCACGCCTCACCAGTGCGCCTCAACGCCACGCCTCATGGTGACCCGTATATAATGGCCTAGCCAACTGTGTTGCTGAAAACTGCTCTGAAGATAAATTATAATAACACATTAGTGCAATTGTTGGTATCAGGCTTCGACGCTCCCCGTTTGAGAAGCAAGCCGGTATACCACAGTGATTTCATTAAATCAGTAAATCAATGAAATATGGTTTTCAAATAAAAGTTATAACTTTTGGTCAAGAGTCATTTATTTTAATATTTATACATATCACAATACTTAATTAATAATAATAAAACCATGTCCTGAACATTTTGCGTAAACTCCGTCTGGTAATCCCATTGAGTACTTTTTCTAAAAAGATTTAATGAAGTGATTATGAAGAGGTGAATCTTCGGAGTAGCCAGCTATCTCTTGAGGAATGATGGCACTTTCTTCGATACTCCCACATGGTCGGCACATGCACTCCAGGGGAGCCTTTGTTGTTACCTAAAAAACAAGTAAAAACAATATTAAGAGAACAAATAGGTAGTTATGCTGAAGAATTTACTAGCTCCGGTACTACTTAAATGTATACGCAGTTATACAGTGTGCTGTTGTTGAATGCGGTACGGGCAGACAGTGGTAATAAATAAACCTTTAAGCACTTGACATCAAAAGGTTTTTATCATATGCCTCAATTAATCATGATAACGTAAAGGACTAACAATAAGATGGATAGCTTAAGGTTTACCTTTCTGAATCTCTTTTCTTCGCTTTTGGCCTTTGGACAGAACAGAACGACTGTTGCCTCTCGTTCTCCCGACTCTTGACAGCAGTTACAAGTTCGCTCCATCTGCCATATCTTGCTACCGGATACCTAAACGGGAACAGAACAGAACTTCATTCATGACACTTATTTTCTTCTTCATCATCATAATTTTGATCAGCCCACTGCAGTCCACTGCTGGTCATAGGCCTCACCCAAGCCACGCCACAAAGTCCTATTCTCAACTTTAGGCATCCAGTTGCTTCCAGCCACCTTCGAAGTCGCCCCGCCATCTTGCCAGGATATGTCTGAATACGTGATAATACTGATTCCCATTGCCTACTTTAGATTGGACACCTATTATAGCTCGAATACTATGATGATCACATGAATGACGGAAAATCTAAAATACGATTTCTTCAAAATTCATCATGCTTTTATCTATAACCAAGTACTTAGTATTATGATATCTTAGATTTTCTATGTACCTGAACGTAACTTGTACATTTTCCAACGCAAGCAAATGATGGAATCGGTTTTGGTATGCAGCCTGGGTGCTGTAGCACATGAATAACCGGCGTCATCTCGCATTCTTGTCCTGAAACTAGCGAATAATACGTTCATAAATAAATTTCGCAACTAAATGCTGTAAAGGCAAAATGAACTTTGGATGACGGTAAAGCACTGACACAGAACAATACGGGTGGTTTCAAAAAAGAACAATCTAAGCTTATTTTACTTACTTGGAATATGAACTTCTTGTGCATTTGCAGGTTTATCTTGCATTTGACATACAAACAGGAATATTACACCAAAAGATAAACTGTTAAATATAAACATTATTACTAACTTTATGTAAGTTTAAGACAAGCTCCTCCTTTGGCTACTAAGCCTGAAATGTGTAAAATTCGAAGGAGGAAGCAAGCTTATAAAGGTCTGTGTCGTGCTAAGATAAAAAGTATTTCATGTATTAGCAGGTCAAACACTGAAAGTCATTTAGCCACCGCATGCTGAAGAAATTACACGAGAATCCGACGGCGCTAACACGAAATATTTGCCCCTGAACTCTGTCCATAAAGGCTGTACCCTCTGACTCCCACAACGCCATTTAAATACACGTACACCCTACATTGTCAGATTCATATAGCTGTGACAAGTCATTTTACTTTATCATATTCTCAGTATAGAACCACCTGCTGTGTTAATTGCTCTTCAGTGACTATGTGTTATAGTTAAGTCGTGCGACACTTCGTATAAAAGGGGATGATTTTCAGATTCCACACTGTAGTTGCCTTCGCTTCTTCCTACGATAAAGTAAACGACAATGGCTTTTCATAGTTCTAAGAGTTTAGTGTTTTGTTTAGTTGCATGTTGGCTGTGTATCGTTGATATTCAATGTTCTGCTGCTGAGGATAACTGTGAGACTATTCCAACGGAAATACATGTAACCAAAGGTCTGTACTTATACTATAAATTAGATAGGTAAATAAGTAACATTCTCTAAAATTGGTTACTTTTTCAGAGGAGTTTGACGAAATGGGAAGGTTACTAAGATCATGCACAGGAGAAGTTTCGGTTAATAAGTGTGAAGGAATGTGCAATAGCCAAGTTCAGCCTTCTGTAACAACATCAACTGGATTTTTGAAGGTAAAATACTTTGTTGTCGGTTGTCGGAGATACTCGGACCTTACGCCTTCAACTCCATTTTAAGGAGCTACACACGTCAAGATTCTTATAACATAAACATAAACTGCCTATATACGTCCCACTGCTGAGCACAGGCCTCCTCTCCATCAACCGGAGATTCTTATAATATTATTTAATTTTATCTATCATTTTACAGGAATGCTTTTGCTGTCGAGAAAATTACTTACGCGAACGCATGGTCACGCTAAACCACTGCTACGATCCTGACGGTATTCGTCTTGAAGACGAAGACCGAGCTATCATGGAAATTAGACTACGAGAACCTGCAGAATGCAAATGCTACAAATGTGGAGACTTCAGTCGATAGTAAACAGTACTTTGACAAAACTATTTTTATAAACACGGAATAATTAATGTACAAAAATATTTAAATTTTACATATAAATGGTCAAGAGTCTTTTAATGTAAGCGTGTTACTTAATTGTATTACTCTGAGGGTAAAATCGATCGAAAATCGAAACCTAAAAAGTAAAATGTGAAAGTACAAATTAAATTAAAAATTTTCACTTTAGAGTTTATGTTGTCTAATTTCGTCCTGGATATATATATGTCGTAAAAGTGGGGGGTCGGTCGTAACATCATCATCAGAATGGAGGGTGGGCGTTAGAAGAGTGGGCGTAGAAGACAATAATGGCCGTCATCAGTATCACAATCATTTTATTTACTTCAACATAGTTTTTGTATCACGATTAAATAAAGTCACAGCATAAGGTACACACTCACGGCAACGTCACGTTATTCGTAACGGTTACACAGTCTCTCCTAATCTAGCGCGCTTAAGGACGTTAGCGTGAAGGGGCCCTCCACCACCCATGGTTCCAACATTCGGACCGAATCATCGGGACATGTGAACGTACTTGCTAGGTGCTCTTTTCCGATCACACTTTCTTGACGTCCCTACAAGTTATAGGTGAGCGACTATAGCACTCCTCGTAATTATTCGACACGTCCGCTCATGACGATGGTTCGCGGTAGACTGCCCGACTAGAACGGCAGTACACGTCCGCTCGACACGACGACTCTGTAGTGACTCCCTCGACTTCACGCAGCTCTGGCCGTACGCCACCTTTCGTCGGAGCGTTGCAACTTCATAACGGAAGTGATGTAACTTCATTTTATTTTCCGATTTGATCAATTTCTCTTCTTAATTCATAACTAACGCCGACACGGCCATCCTGCGTGACACACGTCCTCGTGTGTTAATCTGAAACAATATACCACAGCACAGTATCCAAGTTCGCTCGGTCATTCCTGACCTGACATGAGACTCTATAAAGGACTCGTCCGAGCTCTATTTGTGACTCTACATGAGCTCTACTTGTGACTCTACATGAGCTCTACTTGTGACTCTACATGAGCTCTACTTGTTACATGAGCTCTACTTGTGACTCTACATGAGCTCTACTTGTGACTCTACATGAGCTCTACTTGTGACTCTACATGAGCTCTACTTATGACTCTACATGAGCTCTACTTGTGACTCTACATGAGCTCTACTTGTGACTCTACATGAGCTCTACTTGTGACTCTACATGAGCTCTACTTGTGACTCTACATGAGCTCTACTTGTGACTCTACATGAGCTCTACATGAGACTTCAGTACACATATCCATCAAGTGGATTTCCCGTGTGCATCACCACACAGAGTAAACAATTTGAAAGAATGCCTCAATCAACATCAACAACAACAATGATCAAAAAAACAAAAAATATCTTAGACTGTTCATTCTACACACACATACAAGGGCACATAAATACTCGGTTATAAGTCAACATTGGCAACCATTTGCCACTTTCATAACAGACCATCATTGGTCAACTCAACAAGGTAATCATATACCACTAAAACCAGGTCCCCATGGACCTAAACAATCACCACACCTCCAGTCGCACACCGCGCCCTGATCAGCCTCTAACGGGACTGCAGTTACGACTACGCTGGAGCCACAGTGCACCTTAATACTCGGTGATAACATTGGCAACCATTTGCCACTTTCATAACAGACCATCATTGGTCATTTCCACAAGGTAATCATATACCACTAAAACCAGGTCCCCATGGACCTACACACTCACCACACCTCCAGTCGCACACCGCGCCCTGAACAGCCTCTAACGGGACTGCAGTTACGACTACGCTGGAAATGCAGCACAACAACAAAAGAGAAAATAACAATACCAAAGTATGTGTGCCGTGTAACATCTTATTCACTCTCTAAATCAGTAAGATTTAACTCAGAAGGCAATTCGCTTCGAGGCATTTTTTTCAAGTCTATTTCACTTAATCATAATCCAAATCATTTTACTTCGCAATGTTTACTTCACTTCATTACGATTTCTAATTTAACTAAAGTTAACTAAAGAGAACTTTATGCACTATATTCATTTGTATCTTATTAAAACTTCCCATCTCTCAAATCAGGTAAAACAGATACGACTCACCATGACTTATAAGAATTTCCAATAAAAGATCAACCACTGGTCTTGTGACATGGTTTAGGTCTTCAACAGCGCAGCAAGTCCGGCTGGTATACAACGTGCTGCCATGATGACGTCACTTTGCACGGCTACAGCTCAGGCCGCACCACTTACATCGCCGCTAGCAATCCACCAGTTGCCGAACCACGTGGCAAGTTATGACATGAAACAAAAGAATTCACTGTATTATCGTATTCACATGACTTTCTTTCAATCAGTTTAAAAAGATTTCAATAAAGAATGTTGAATTTTGAATCATTTGATGAACGACGGTAGATTACAAAATACGTTATTTAACGAGACTTAATTATCATGTCATGATTAATTTATTTTTGCTTGGAGTGAGAAAATACAACTTTAACCACGCAGGTTAAGCGTGTCTAAACTGATTCGAAATATTTTTAGACCAAAATACAAAGATTTGACGATGATGAAAACAGATTGGAAAACGCGGTATGATTGACACGGATTGACACAATATGTCTCGGCAATTTGGTTTTAAAAAAAGCAATTTTCTCATTATTTGAAACGGAAATTCACCCAGCAATAAAGTCAATAACAATAAGGTTCCAGTATGAAAACGACTCACCGTAATAACAGTTTCCAAGTTGAGGTACCATAATTTCCAAACACGACTGCACACAGTATGGAAATATTGTGCTGTTCACGCCATTATATCTCACGGCATGTAGTGATGCCGGTCATTAACAAGGTCGAGGTCACTTCAAAGTCAGGTCCATCTCCAAATTCAGGCATGACACTACATCTTCATCACGTGGTCACACGAATGTGATAATCATCATAATCTTCTTCTGATTGTGATAATCGAAACTTGCATTGTCTTGCTGTGAACGTCGCATCACGTTGTCTTCATCCAAGTCCACTAATCCCGCTTCTGATGTCGTAAAAGTGGTGGGTGTCGTAACATCATCATCAGAATGGAGGGTGGGCGTTAGAAGAGTGGGCGTAGAAGACAATAATGGCCGTCATCAGTATCACAATCATTTTATTTACTTCAACATAGTTTTTGTATCACGATTAAATAAAGTCACAGCATAAGGTACACACTCACGGCAACGTCACGTTATTCGTAACGGTTACACAGTCTCTCCTAATCTAGCGCGCTTAAGGACGTTAGCGTGAAGGGGCCCTCCACCACCCATGGTTCCAACATTCGGACCGAATCATCGGGACATGTGAACGTACTTGCTAGGTGCTCTTTTCCGATCACACTTTCTTGACGTCCCTACAAGTTATAGGTGAGCGACTATAGCACTCCTCGTAATTATTCGACACGTCCGCTCATGACGATGGTTCGCGGTAGACTGCCCGACTAGAACGGCAGTACACGTCCGCTCGACACGACGACTCTGTAGTGACTCCCTCGACTTCACGCAGCTCTGGCCGTACGCCACCTTTCGTCGGAGCGTTGCAACTTCATAACGGAAGTGATGTAACTTCATTTTATTTTCCGATTTGATCAATTTCTCTTCTTAATTCATAACTAACGCCGACATATAATACCCTTACTTTTGTCCCTTCATATTGCTTTACTCTTTATAATTCATTCTTCGATCTAATGAGGGACTTTCCAGGCTACGTTCCTCAAAATCAATATATATATACGGCGCTGTAAATATTTTTCTTTGTTTAACCTTCTAACTTCATGGATTACACACCAATGCGTGTTTTATCTTGGTTTTTGGGTATAAATGATGACCCTTTTCATTATACACAGGCACGATTACATTCTCCACCCATTATTATTCTGATCAAAATAAAGAGATGCGATATAGGGAACAACGTAAATAATTTTATACCATATCTGATGAAGAACTACATTTATAGCTTCTGCCATTACACGGTATTTTTGAATATATTTGAATATGTACCCGTAGAAAATAGGCAATTATCACGTTAAATCTCGACAGAGCCATCTATATTATTTTTAGGGAATGTAGCCTGGAGAGTCCCTCACCTCATTAGACTTCGTTATCACGAGACAAGTCGTTTACAGTTTGCCTAACTGTCAAACTAAAATGTTTTGTCCGCCCGGGGCGGAACGTCGCCCACTGTGCGATCGATGCCAGTATATTTTGTTCAAAGGCTCGACAGACCGTTTGAGGAACTTCTAAGCGTGTAAACGAACGCTCCTAATTTAACCCAAAGACTAATATGTCTGAGGCTTTTCGGCGGGAAACGGGAACGGGACAGTTGCTTTCTTCATTGAGTAATCTAAATAATTAATACGAAGTGGTGTTTTGTGGTTAATGATCGCATTAAGTTAGTCAGGAGACATTCGCGAGTGTTATTATATTGGAGTATTCAATGAACAAAGTGTATCTGCCTATTTTCGCTTCGTGCTGGGAAGCCGCTTCATAGCTCAAAAGTTTATGCGGACTTTTGAGTTAATTCGTTTGGGGTTCGGAGTAGGAGTCTACTCCGAGGGTGGGGGCTTAGGTTTCATCATCATCATTCATCACCTTTCATCATTTCATTAATCATCAAGAAAAAAAAATACGTAAGACATGGCTGTATGGGCATAGTTCCCTTTGCCTTACCCTTCGGGGAAAACCAAAACAAAAAAAAAAAAAAAAAAAAACTAATATGTCTTTGATTTAGGCTTTTTGGCGGGAGGCGGGAACGGGACAGTTGCTTTCTTCATTGAATGATCTAAATAATTAATACGAAGTGGTGTTTTGTGGTTAATGATCGCATTAAGTTAGTCGGAAGACATTCGCGAGTGTTATTATATTGGAGTATTCAATAAACAAAGTGTATCTGCCTATTTTCGCTTCGTGTCAGGAAGCCGCTTCATAACTCAAAAGTTTATGCGGACTTTTGAGTTAATTCGTTTGGGGTTCGGAGTAGGAGTCTACTCCGAGGGTGGGGGCTTAGGTTTCATCATCATCACCTTTCATCATTTCATTAATCATCAAGAAAAAAAATACGTCAGACATGGCTGTATGGGCATAGTTCCCTTTGCCTTACCCTTCGGGGAAAACCAAACCAAAAAAAAAAAAAAATGTCTTTGATTTAACCCTTTAACAGATTAGCGTAACTCTATACTCTATACCTACGTCCTACTTGAATTTTTGTAGCGTAGAATATTGTTGTATTCATGATTTGTGGGAACTATTGAAAATTATTGTCTTTAATAAAAAAAATAATGAGGAACTTTCCAGGCCACGTTCCACAAAAAAGATTTAATGTGATAATTACCTATTTTCTCGTTGCTCGGGGTCCTTTATTCCCATCTGCCCCCTTTAGGCTTGCCACCGGGGTGGTGGTTGGCACTAATTAGGTGCCGTTTACCACCCCGGTGGTCGATGGCACTTAATTAGTTTCATCTGCCCCCTTTACAGTTATAGTACGGGGGTTTTAATAATTATTCAAAAATGTAATCTAATTGCAGAGGTATACAATTGTTACATGATATTTGGATCAGATACGTATAAAATTATGTTGTTTCTCTTTATTTTGATCAGAATAATAATGGGTGGAAGATGTTATGTGCCTGTATGTAATAACAAGGGTCATCATTTGTACCCAAAAACAAAGATAAAAAATGCATATTTCTGTTATCCATGAAATTAGAAGGTTAAACGAAGGAAAATCTGTACAGCGCCGTCTATAGTATTTGGGGAACATCGGCGTCACGTCGCCTGCCAAGTAGGGACTTGGTTCTCCGAAGTCTGGTGAACTGAGCTGGTGAAGGGTTAAATGACATGGCACGTCAAAAGTCAAAATTAAAACGTCAAATTTAATGTCAAATAAACAATCTGTCGAGATTTTGTAATATCGATTTTTATCGGCTTCATTGCACATAGACGTGTATGTTTTTTGATATTTTCCATTAAAATACTATTTGTACACAATGGTTATTAACGAAGATGTGATTTTGATGCTCATACTCCTGTTTTGTGGAGCGGAGTACCTGTGGGAGCTGTATCTCTCATTGCGGCAGGTATGTCTACTTCAGCTTACTTTTATCACCTTTTACAATATTGGGGTGAAATATATTAGAAGATTACGTACATATTATTAATAAAACGACGGCATTTTTAATTCAAATCGTAAAACTTTATCCAGTAAGTACTTGACGAGGGAAACTGCATGCAACAGTTGATGAGGAAAATCAGGAATACCTAATATCAGAATACTAGCTCCATCCACAAGCTGTCGCTTTTGGCACTCCATGGAGCATATATCGAGCATGTTTACAAGCCTGCTGGACATATACAGCACCAGTGGCTGACAGTTTTCATAATGAAAGTGTATAAAGAACATAACCAACCCATGATTACAATACTAAACAATTAAACATTTCCCATATCTCCTTCAGTCACCCAACCCAATTATTAGATTATTCAAGTTATTGAATACTTTTTTATTATAATAATATTTACATGTGTTTTCTTTATCACTTTCAGCTCAAGATATACAAGACTAACAAAACCATTCCTGATGATCTACAAGAAATGCTGAATGAGGAATCCTTCAAAAAGGCCCGTCTGTATGGTATTGACAAATCAAAGTTCAAAATAGCCAAAGAGTTTTACAGTATAGTCATAACATCTGTGATTCTATGGAACCGATGGATCTATGATGCTTGGGTTAAATCCGAGCAGATTGGAGAGTTGTTCAATATCTCTCCAGACAGAGAAATAGCTGTAAGTTGCATTTTTGTGACATTTGTTACATTATTTAGCTTCATAGTGAATATGCCATTTACTATTTATGGAGTATTTGTTCTGGAAGAGAAGCATGGCTTCAACAAACAGACTGTGTCATTTTTTGTAAAAGATCAACTGAAATCATTACTGCTGAGCCTTGTAATTACATTGCCAATAATTTCTATAGCAATTTACATAATCATGCTGGGTGGAAACATGTTTATTGTGTGGCTGTGGTTGTTCTGCACTGTGGCAACCCTGATCTTACTTGCTCTATACCCCACCGTGATAGCACCACTGTTTGACAAGTTTGTTCCTCTACCAGAGGGTGATCTTAGAACAGGCATTGAAAATCTAGCAACAAAACTAAACTTCCCTCTCTCTCAAGTCTACATTGTCGAAGGGTCAAAACGATCTGCTCACAGTAATGCATATTTCAGTGGTCTATTTGGTGCTAAAAGAATTGTGCTGTTTGATACACTGATTGAAAAGTTTGATGAGGAGAAGAAAATTACGACTGGTTGCAAAAATGATGAGATTTTAGGAATATTGGCTCATGAACTTGGACATTGGAGCTGCAGCCACATTTACAAGTCAATTGCCCTGACTGAAATAAATCTGCTTCTACTTTTCACAGCTTTTGCGCTGCTCTTCAAGTACCCCATGCTGTATGCAACCCTTGGCTTCCCTGCTGGTCAGGAACCTATCATAATTGGCCTAATTGTTGTCTTGCAACTGATTCTAGCCCCTTACAACTCGATTTTGTCATTCTTTACCACAGTATTGTCCCGAAAATTCGAGTTTGAAGCAGACAACTTTGCAATTTCATTGAACTATCCAAATGAATTGAAATCGGCTCTAATTAAATTAGGTAAAGATAATTTAGATTATCCAATTTATGATAAACTGTACTCTGCTTGGTACCACTCTCATCCGTCTCTGCTCCACCGGATTGAAAACATTAAAGAACAGGTGTCACGTGTCAAGCGAGATTAAGACGAGTAGGGTGATGATGATATTGCATTTGTAACAGTACAACCAACCATTTTATAAGAGTTTAGATATAACATTTTGAACCAGTACTAGTCTAGTATCACATGATTTAATACTATACATTCTATACTGCATTTCTAAAATATGACTGGATCATAGACTGTTTTGGATAAGATAAGGTGTAAGTAAATATAAGTCATAGGGCTGCCCTGGTACTGTTGTTTTGTTACAATTATAATATAATTATTATAATTTGATAAATATGTCAATTTTGTAATCAGTAACTCAACCACAGTACCAACAAATAGAGGCCCAATCTATATTTCTTATGCAGTTTATCTCAAATCAACACTGTAGTGCAACCTTATGACTAAAAGAAATAGAGAAATGGAGAATATCAGTTTCAGAGTGTAGAAGTTCATGCAAAGACGTAATTAAAGATTATATTTTCAATTCTTAATGAAACTTTCAGGACAAGTTGTCTGAATGATATATCATTTATCAATATCTGATTATAATCAGAAGGTAATATTTAAAAAGTGTTTATGCATAGCATACACCAGAAAAAACGTATTTTTGTAAATCTCATGCTGTTCTGCCAGTAAGGAAAATAACATTTTATTTATTCATATTCTCTAAGGCGATTTTCATACGACGTGAATTTTTCACGTGTTAAACATCGGTGGATTGTTACATACAAAGTCAATGCGACCTTGCCGACCTCTTCACCGTCAACTGGCTCGTCGGTGCGCGGTGTCGTGTGTATGAGAATCGCCTTATCGGTCTGCTCATCGCTGTTTCCGAGCCACACGCTCTCCTTCTAGATTTATTTTTAGTCTAAGAGTGCAACATGTTTACAGTGCACTACTTTTTTATAAGACTACGCAAGTAGTCATATATTAATAATTCAATATAGGTAATATTCTGAATGTTGTGAATGCATGCCCAAGTGTATTATAACATTTTAGATGTTCAGTGTATAAGCATATAACTACGTAATCGCATAATCAATTTTTGTGGTCCTCATTATTGTTGTTAGTAGTAATAAAAGCCAATGACGTAGGTAACATTAATGTAATAACTCTAAACCTGCAATGTGAATAATATGGCTAATACACCTACAATACGCATTAGTCTTACAAAAGTTGTCCAGAATAAACAGTGTCATATACATCAATATTATATATATTTTATTTTGACCACGGTACAGGAGGTTTGACATCCTTTTTCCGACAACTTGCGGCAGTTTCCCTGAAATAAAAATTGAATCATGAAAAGTTTCTATTGTTTACTTAGTTATTGTTACTGGCCATGCATGGTCACCACTTACTTGGTAAAACGCTCTGCCTCTTCTATGGTGTCTGGTAACGGCGTGTCTTTGGTTTCGGGTAAAGGCAGTAGTAGCACAATCTGTCCAAATGATGTCACGGCGAGAAGCATCAATGGTAGATTCTGATTTATGCTGTCCAGGCTGACTATGAACGGGGCGATCATAGACCCGAGACGGGCGAAGATAGTCACCCAACCCACTCCGCGATTACGGCCCAAAGTAGGGTACAACTCGCCCGAATATAAGTAAAGGGTCGGTACGGATGCCTGACAAAAAAAAACATATTTATTAATTATTTTTCTAACAATGGTCTAGCTATTCATATTCAGAAAAGATACTTGAATATAAAAGCCCTGTCTGTTTCGATTTCGCGCTCCGACGACTTACCGCCATCGCTGCGAATCCTATTCCAGCAAACAATAGTCTGGGCCAATCATTTGGGTACTCCTCTCTGGGTATCACCAACAAAGCCACAAAACACACCGCTGTGAGGACTTGAAAGGTCCACACAGTATTTCTGCGGCCGGTTCTGGTGATAACGAACACACATAAAATAGGTCCGGGTGTAGAAATGATTCCAGTGATTGCAACGGTCACGAACATATTCCCGCCAATACCTCCGAGGTACTGGCAGAAAGTGTAGAATGCAATTCCTGTAAAAAGCCTGCGAAGAAAACATTACGTAAATAAATTTATAAAGTACCACCTGCATCCTGGATACTGCATTCTTCAAGGTAAGTGTATTATACATTATTTAATTAGCTAATGTAAACTTACCAGTTTAAAGACAAGAGTATAGTTTTAAGCCTCATGTTTTTGTGTCTTAGGAAGTCTACGAACGCTGGGATTTTCCGTTTTTCTGGTGCAATTCTTATAGGAATCAATCCTCGTATTTGTTCTTTAGTCCACTTACGGCCGTTCTCTCGTGCAGCGACATATAACACTTCTAAAAACAATGTAGGTGTAAATTACAGGTTTCTAATAAGTATTCAAATAAAGATATTGTCACACATTTAATCTTGAATGCGGTATTAGGCCACAACATCTTATAAACTAATAAAAACAATTAAATAAAGTGATTATACCCATAGCTTTATCAATTTGTCCATTAGCCAAAAGCCATCTAGGAGATTCTGGTGTACAAAACCAGTAAAAGGCATACAATGAAGACAAACAGGCTAAACTAAATTCAAGTTTTCTCCAATCTCTGAGCCAGTAGGCAAGCACCGCCATTACAGTATTGCCCAGACCAAAGGGCAGCTGGTAAAGTACTGGAACTATCATACGCCATTTACCACTCACAGCCTGAAATAAAAAGAAAATGGCATCTAAATATACTTTCGTTATTCATCTACCTATGCTGGACTCTGGGCGCCACCCCACTTGCGTCAGACAGAGTACTGCGGGGCGGAAGGCAAGAGGGAAACCACTGCCCTAGTTTTCCCTAAAAAGTAGCATGGAAAATGCTGCACCGACAAGAGCGTGGCTCTTAAATTGATGATGATGATCTATGCCGGACTGCAAGAGAATAAAAATCGTAGAACGCGTACAACGGCTTATCTTGTGGTGTTGTTATCTGGTCGTAAAGACTGACAAAGGCACTGTGAAGAGAGAATCAAAGGGAAAATCTCGGATGAAAGAAGATATTGTTTCCTTTGTAACGTGATTAGACGATGAAGATGGATGGTCTGATCACCTGTGACACCTGTGACCAGACGGTGCATCGTATCCATTTTTGTATCAATCCATCATCCTATCTAGTTGTCTTTTGATTATTTGTGGCTCCGCCCACTCTGTTACGAATTACGGGCTTTTTGTGATGTATGTACTTTTGTGGTTTACAACATTTCGCCCCGATATATGACTCGCAGACAGACAGATAGCTACCAATATATCTACGTCCTGCCTGCTATAGTCGCCAGCCTCCCCTCATCGATCGAACTCGTCTGTAAACTGTATCTTTCTTTCTTTCTTTTCTTTTTAAAGTTTATTTAGGTAAAATCTACGACACACATATACATTTACAACATTAAAATATACACACATTAACATTAATATTTAAGTAGTTGGAAAACAAAGGTATATGGGTGCCGCAGTTCACCAAAAAAGGCCAGGGTTCAGTGAAAATTTACCCAGAAGGCAACACTGATTTTCAACCCACGCCGATCGGTGAAACGCGAGTACCCGCACAATAAATTTTAAAAAATAAATAAAGAGTACAAAAAAAAAACGACAGTGTTACACATAGAAAGCAGAAACAAAACAATAAAAGAAAGAAATATTACACTAAAAGAAAGATCTATAAGTGAGTAGTGAAAGCAGTGTGTAGCTATGGTGCATGTGATGTGAGTGCGATAATTAAATAAACGTAATAATATACATATAAAATTTCATAATCATAATAACAAAACGAAACGAAAACGGACATCTAGGAGCACCCAGATGTGATCTAAAGAGGCAGCAACCGCTATCCCAAGTACATCGCTGGTATATCTAACCTCTGTATTTCTAGTAGGTGATTCTTATCTTGATAGGTATTGAGTTGCATTCACCTTCATCCATGTTGGTAATTGGCGCGTACAGATTATAGCTATGAGCACATGTTCTAGTATTCATGGGACATGGACGAAACCCTATCGCGCATTTCCCAGCACATAACGACACGTAATTGATAACTGGTTATTTTTTATTTTCAAGGAAAAATGATGCCAAGACGAAATCATATCGATCGCAATGTCAAAAAGTTGCCAGATTTCATGTAGAGTCAAGCTTCTAACTCCACAGGCCCTATACAAACACTAAGTTCATCATCTCTACAGTTTAGGCAAAATATGTGGCTTAAAGCTTAAAGATATTTTTGAATTTGATGCGCGATTAATCGGTTGCGATTATGCATCGAGTAGGTATATTAAAATGTATCTAGCGAAATCGTGGTCCCCTCCCACCCAAGTGTTACATTTTATCATACCGACTGATTTTGACGACGCATCGCGGCGTACTTGTCGCATAATGTAAGAAATAGAGCCTTTACCTATACTTAGCAGAGAAAATAGGAAATAGGTAGTCTTCTTCTTCTATGCGAGTCGATGGCGATCAATACTAAATTTTTGCTGACCAATAATTGGCCACGCTTACGGTATTGTCAGCGGCTTCGTAAAGGTCTTTAATAGTGCAGGTGTTAGGGCACTTAGGACAGCACAAAAGGTGAGGTTCATCATCGCAACCATCAACCAGGTATCCCCACCTGCAGAGATTGATTATAGGTAGTGTAATATTAAGCTAAGTGACTGACCTCCATACAGAGCACGAAGGATATGATGGTGATGCCTCCGGACGCCAGAGCGAGCACAAACCAGTTGATCAGGAACAACCAATACCACGGGAGTGCGCTTGCGATGAAACTCGCTAGCGCTTGTAGTATTATACAAATCAAGAGAGGGTTTTTGCGTCCGTATTTATCCGCCAACATCCCGAAAAATACTCCCCCGAGTAGAACGCCACACATCATTGTACATTGTGTAATCTGAAATGCCGTACTTAATTAATACAATCAACTTTGTGAGGTGCATGACCAACCCTGATGTCAGGGTAAATACTTTAAACACACATAAGTACCTTACACAAAATATATTTTATATGAGGACTTTATTGTTGCAGGAATTACAGCAATTTCTTCAGGGCTTCCATAGGGTTATTGTTGTACAATCATTAGCAATATCATGTACACTCTTTAGAACCCTGTAGCAATTACGGTTTAATTTGTCAAAAAAGTTAATGTGACATGGTTTCAAAGTGTAGTATTAGTACTCGTGACCGTACTTATGTAAGTATTATAATAAAATGTCGTACCCAAGTTGCGTCATATTGTAATAAACTGCATGTCTAACAGCCTATCTATCGGATATATGCCTGGCAGTCCTATATTGCACTGAACTGCTTAACAAAATCAGATTCAGTGATACGACCAACCCGGGTATCGAACCCGTGACCTTTCGATGCTAACCGCACGCTCTACCAACTAGGCTATCACGACACCCCAACTAGACTATCATGGCACCTAATCACGCTCACGCACTAATTAGGTGATATTTAATTAAAAAAAATACTTACATGGATTAACCAATGTTTCTCACAAACCAAGTTCCAATCAGAGGTCATAGTTCGTTCGAAAATTGATTTATCATACACAAATTTGTGGCACGGAACTAGCGGTATCATACTTCGATCCATATCCGGCGCTATAGATAGAATGTCAGGGTCGAAGATCAGACAGGGGAATTCTTCAATCCTCTAGAAAAGATAATGTTTAATTGTAAGACATGTTTGAGTATTTCTGTTGGTATTTTGTACCTAGATATGGCCATGTGGAAGAACGCTTCACTCTCTACGCTTGATTTTCTAATTTATGTTGGGATGATTATGTCGTGCTCAGCGGTGAAGAAAAACATCGTGAGGTCCACATTCCGGAGAATATATTTCGGAGGTATGTGATCTAACCTGTATTCGCGCGTTGAAAGGTCAGACAGGCAGTTTTAAAAAAACTGGGCCTATCAAATCTTGCATTGGCTAAATAAATAGCTCATTGGTGCAAGTCTGGTAATGGGGTCTGCTCTAGAAGCAAGCCTGTGACATACACGACCACAGTGCCTTCGGAGGATACGAATGAAAGTAGGTGGTGCAGTACAGGAATAGGTACCTAAAAAAATAGAAGCTATACTGACCGGAGCGCACATACTCCTCCATTCTGTCTCAGTGTACCTTGCCATAGACGGCGGCTTTTGACACCAGAACTCTTGTTGGGGAGCCATAAATATGATGTTGAGTTGATACCAACAGTTGCTCAATTTGAGTAGTGACATCAGGGTGCTTATCTTTAGCTGCCACCATCCGAAGTCGCCCACTACAATAGCTGTCACGTCTGGGTGAGGTTGGGTGTCGTGTCGAGCGCTTATTGCTTCTGTAAAGGGATTGATACCTATAGTTCTTGCGCTCTAGCATGGAGCACAGGAGCTCTCAGAATAAAACCTACCTACATTTTCGTGGTAAGTAAGTCTCTAATATATTTCTGTTCTGTTGTGTGTATGTATGACACACCATTATGGTAATTAGAGCGCAAGCACTATAGGTCTATTTCATAAATTGTAAAAGAAGAAACAGAATGCCTGATGGTCAAATGGTATTTATGGTTCCGAATTTGAAACATGGATCATTGTTATCACTAAAAAGGAAAACGTGGTTTTACCATTTAAGTAAATATGTAGGTACACTTTTGAAATGAGCAGATTTTGAGCGAGCGGACCGTATTAGGTATTTGGAGCGTTTAAAATTTTCATTATCGATATCGAAAAGACTACAAAGTTCTATTTAGCCGGCTGTGGAGAATCTTGGTGATCCGCTATGATCCTCCAGGGGAGTGTAGATATCTAATCAGTCACTACTTTAACGTTATGCAGGTATGTAAACAATAACTCAGTAGGTAAGTACATTAAATATTTCAAGTCAGAGAGACACCTATAATTTAGTTTTAAAAAGAAGTGTACGTAAGCCAAAGGTGCTTCTAAACTAGCAATGTTTAAAAGAAATCTTATATTACTGTTTTTTCCTATTGCGAAAAAACCATGTCTTTTGGTGTTTGTGTCGTATTGACCAGTGGGAGGGTGGTCGAGGAAGAGAATAAAGAATACCACTACAGTCGTTACAGTTACTTGAGTGGAAGCCTTATCCTTATCACTAATGTAAGAGCCACGCTCTTGTCTTGTCTATCAAAGACCAATTCTTCCACTTCCTTATAAGACACGACTTTCACCTTCTCTTTATAATCTCTTCCATGTAAACTCTTCTTGGTCTTCCCCTCCCTCTCTTTTCTTGTAACTTCCCTTCTATGATGTTTTTAATAAATTCGTCGTGTCTTATTAAATGTCCAATCATCTTGCCTTTTCTGTCCTCAGTAGCTCTGAATATTTGCCTTTTTTGCCTTACTCTTGCTAGCTCTTCCTCATTCGTAACTCTTTTAGTCCAACTTATTCTTTCCATCCTCCAACACCACATTTTGTAGGCCTCGACTTTCAAGAGCCTAGAGCCTAGGGAGCCTAAAGAGCTACATTTTCATTAACATAATATACATACCTACATAAACTCACGCCCGTAATCCCTATAGGGTGGTAGAGCCACAAGCAATCAGAAGACAACTTTGTACCTGTCTTTTGTTACGAAGTCCTACGCTGCATTTGATGATAATGGTGACAGATGATGAGGCCTTTACCCATAATATAATGGTATGTTAGAAAGTCGGTTTTACGACATGTAGCTAGCAAGATTAGTAGCTTAATGCGTTCTGGTTTTAATCGCTCCTAAACCAGCATAAAAAGAACAAACAGTAAGTAATTCAAAAATAATTTAATGATTATAATAACCGCTCGTAGAATCGTCATCGCTCGTCGAATACCAGGTATTTTTATCTGGTTTAGATTTCACCATTATTAAGTATATTATTATTATTTCTGTTGAGTAAGTTTTCACTTTTCATTACTTATTTGTTGAAATCTGTTAAAAGACATATTCCAGCTTCTATGGCAGCTAAAACTTTTGGGAGAGCCCTTTTATGTTTTTAGAAGATCTTCATTCTTAACGCGTATTATTATTTACTTATACAAGGTATTACATAAAATGCTCTAAAAATATTTAACAAATATGTACTTATTTTAATAAACACTTTCAACTTCGTAAACAAAGACGATATAAATCACTGTCGTAAAGTTGAATGAAGTTTATGTGTTTTGTCATATTGCTCTATGGTTTTGACTTGATCTATCATTCATTTCAATTAAAATAAATAAGTACCCATTTCTTTTTTATTTATTTATTTTCTTATAAAAAAAAATGTTACAAACACTGGAATACAACATCGGTAAACCCGCAAAAGTTTGTCTCGATGCCTGCTCCTCGCACCACGTCGCAATGGTTGTCTTATATTTAATAAAAATTACAAGCTATACTTGAAGGTAGGTACTCTGTCTACCACGATAACCAACACTAAATAGTATGTAGTATTATAATGTAATCTATGCTAACAGGTAGGTAGTTCTAAACAAGTCACAGTCCTCCGGCAGCTGATGGTCGGTTCTTATCTAAAAAGAACATGCATTGTATCTTCTTCTATCGTGTGGGTTGTGAGGTGGAGTACCAACCTCATCAACCTTGGTGTCAGGGTAACTACTGAGCCGCCAAAGGCCCGTACATGGCTCACGTAACGACTACTTACATCAGTAAGTAGTAACCGGGACCAACGGCTTAACATGCCTTCGAAGCACGGATCATCTTACTTTCAGACAATCAGGTGATCAGCCAGTAATGTCTTAACCAAACTAGGGACCAGGTAGTAATTTTTGTGATATGTCCGCCCTAGGAATCGAACCCGGGACGGAGGTCGTTGCAATGCATTGTATACAAATTGTATATCGTGAACCAAAGATAAGACGTTTTAGGGATAAATTTATGACACCCTCGGCAACGGGGTGAGCAGAGCCATAAGTAATTAGAAGACCACATGCAGCCAATTATGATTATTTTGATATAGGTTAGTAGTTAGATAACTTATTAAACATACTCCTATTAGTAAGTATAGGTCATTGATATATGTATGTATAAGAAGCATATAGGTATGGATATAATATGATACCTAGCTTACTAACTTTTAGACTTGTATCAGACTGAAAAGTATACTATACCTACCTAATTGAATCCGGTTTCATTAACCACGTTAGAGTAAGTTATTTACGTTCACCTAGCTATATGTAAAATATCAAGTTTAAAACAACGGCTAATACCTTCATCAAGTATTTCCTCTGAGTCATCGGCTTGAGTTTCCATTTTATCAGTTTCCATTTTAAGCTTCTTCAAATAATCGAACACAATTTGAACTTTATAACTTCCAGTATTATTTATTACTCAGGTACCTACATAATAACAAGAACTACTACCTCTATAGAAGTAAACGCTAGTAAAGCACAGCAAACATGTGTGAACTATCGCAAATGAATATGGTATATGGTCGACCTGTACCTGTGCTTACTAAAGCTAACCAGTAGAACTACTAGGTATTATGGCATTTCCTAGACTTTCACTACCTTAGGAATGGAATCGCTAAGTAATCTAGGTACCTACTCTATCAGTACCTAGTAGTATCAGCTTTATGAAACAGGTAAACAGGTTTATAATAAACGTATCTTTCTTTCTTTCTTTCTTCTAAAAAAAATCGAAGATAGTTAAGTTACCTATACGATATACTTACTATAATATCTACTCTTATTATATCAGTTCGGGATCACATTAGGTAGAATATACGTTAACATTCCTGTAGGGTTGTTTTGCTACCACGGGTTATTACTTATTTATAACCTATTTTACGTTATTTAACGTAACATTAATGCTGCATGATTAGTGCTCTCGTTTCTTTCCCACTAGACGATGTATTATATCTCTGCCCTGCTATCATTCTAATCATCATTAAATACTTAATAACTATGTTATAACTTAATAACTACGTTAAAAGGTAGGTATACCCTACCTTACATAATTTATTGAAATGGGTCAAGGGAATTAAGGATTCATAACAAGGTGTCCTTCGGAAGAGTCGTGACAAAAAGTCGCTGCATAATGCCACATGTGAACGAGCATCGGTAGCTGTTTTTTTTGTTATAATTCTATCACTAAGTGTTAAGTACGAAGGATATGAAATGGAAATGTGAGTCTCTGTGAGTACGTTCGTCACTGTTTCGCAATAGACTGATGTTTATTTTCGATATCAAGAACCGTGACTTGACGTTTCGACGACATTGACGAGCCTTCAGTTAGACTAGACTTGTTCCCCATCTCATTTATGAATAAAATCCCTGGAATTATGGTGAATTGTGGTGGTTTGGTGTAATTTAATTTACGAGCTATTCTTACTTAGGTTTCCGTTTGTATGTTTATACCTGTGTGTAAGAAAGTATGCCTTTGGCCAACACCTCGGATCCCTGGCGCATGCAGAATGTTGGAGACATTACGGTATGTTTTGTGGATAATATGTTTGCGTAGCTATAAAACTGGTTGTTATTGTTGGTTTTTCCTAGTATGATTACTCATTCGCGTCAATGGCACCGAAAGGGAAACAGGTGACGGAATTAATTATTAGTTGTAATTTTAATTGGATTTCAATTAAATAAAGTTATCACGCCCACCCACCCTTATTACATTTCTTCCGGATTTGCATGTATGTCCCATTAGCTTTCCCTTAATTTGGGACAATTAATAAATTTGGGGAAACTTTATTAACTTAAGTGATGTCATGTATTGTGATTTACATGTAAAATTACAATATTTATTCAAAAATATAAACTATCCATATCTTTAATAATATTTCTGTTGATATAGGTAGGTACAGTTATTGATGATAATTATTTTGTTACTTCTAATGTGTAAAAATCTAAAAGTCAATTTAAACTTTTATTCATGATATTTACACAACATTTTAGTTTATAAAAATAATATTTTTTAGCGTGCAAGCTCCACCCAGACCATCAAGAGTCTTCCAATGGTGGTGGAGAATCCAGAGTCCCGCCAGGCGTCTACATCTACGACGGAGAGTGTCGAATCTACAGGAGAGAATAGCTATGAGCAGGAGGTGGAGCTTCAGGATGTCACAAAGGAAGGTCATGAGAAAGCCGACCCCTCACAGTTTGAATTGCTCAAAGTACTTGGTGAAGGTTCCTTTGGGAAAGTGTTTCTAGTGCGCAAAGTTGTGGGTGCCGATGCAGGCACCCTGTACGCTATGAAGGTAATATTTTTTCCTTACATTAAATATTTTAGTTATTATTTGTTAATAAAAATAAATCAACAAGAGGTCTATGTTCAGTAATACATGCAGGAATTTATTAATGGTAATGTTACTCACCTTATGTTACCAACCTTTATAAATGATTATGATCATCGTTGGATTTATCAATAAATAATTTACTAAAATAATAAAATTTTTTTCTTTATAGGTCCTTAAAAAGGCCACTTTAAAAGTGAGAGACAGAGAGCGTACTAAAATGGAGAGAAATATTTTAGTTGAAATGGGTCATCCATTTATAGTTAAATTACATTACGCTTTTCAAACTGCCGGTAAACTATATTTAATATTGGATTTTCTACGTGGCGGCGACCTGTTCTCGCGACTTAGCAAAGAGGTAAATATATAGTGTAAATATAATTTCCCTTTGACTACTTTACATTGCTATTGTCTGTGTTGATGTATAATATGTACTTGTAATATGCCTATATTAAATGTTTCATCTATTATGTTACTGTGTGTTTGTGGTCATCATTCATTGTCATTCAGGCATATTAAAATTTCATTATTTCTGTACTACAAGTAACATGTATGTCATATGCTGAGGTATAATCACAGTGCATGACAACTATATCAGTAAAAGTAAACATTAACAGAACTTTCTAGAGCTCACACATTTAGTGGCAAACCTGTCGAAAATAGATAATAAGAAACAGTTTCATCATATGAAAAACTGAATTGTAAAAATGTAGCCTCTAGACATGTAATATATATTGGCAAATGGATGAAATAGTAACTTATTTTAAACTTAGTCCAACCCTTTGATTCAGAATCAGGACACACATGCTACTGAGTGGTGTGCAGGTGAGAGCCACTCGCGCGCAGGTTTGCCTGAGCTATTGCCTTTAGCACAGGTAACTTAATTTTTAAACTATACACAGGTCACCATTAGGGATACCTGTAAAATATCAGTATACTCTAGTCACATTCTTGCCTAAGCTGGGTTAAATGACAGGTCTTCTGTAGTGTGTGTAGGCTTTATTCATTCATATTCGATCAAATGTAGCCTGCTTTATTCACATAAATCACGCATTTTGTTGTTGACAATGTGGTTAATAAAATTCTACTTTATTTATACACTTCTCATCAAAAAAATCGAAACACCTTGCAAGTTTACGTTTTGTCAGGATTATCAGAAAAATGTGTACATTTAGGAATAAATGTTAAATGTCGTTTAATAATGAGTAATATGAGCTTATCAAATCTTAATGTTAATGTTCTAAATTTAAATGAATTTTTCATAGGTTTCGTATTTTGTTAAATGAGTCATTTTTATTCCGTATGGAGTATAAAGGAAATGGATAAAACAACACACGTAAATGAAAAAAAAAAGCTAAAAAACGTTTATTTAATAACTTGTATTCCCTCCCCGAGCTCTAATTACTGGTTCCATACGGTTCTTCATCGATCGGATGAGAGTCACGATCACATGCTGTGGTATACTGGGTGTTAGTGACATCGTAACGAATACTGAGAGGGATGATTCAGACCATGATTCTGAGTTAATATCTAGTGGAATTTTCCGTCGCAAAATTCATGAAATTTTGAGTTTTGTTTTTAATTATTTTCAATTCCATATTGTGCTTTTAGCTGCATAGAACCCAAATTTCAATAAAAAAAACAATAATGACAAATTATCGAAAATTTTCGATGTAATGGAGACAACAGCTGCTCGAACGGGTCAACGGCCACACGCACCGCGCCGCGCGCCCCGCTCCGCACGCCCCGCTCCGCGCGCCCCGCGCCGCACGCCGGCGGCGGCGCGGCGGCGGCGCGGCCTACAAAGTAGGCACTACGAACCGATCCTATTTCTTTCTCTGTCTATCGTAAATTATAAATTTATTTTATTCTTATTCTTAAATGGACGGATAATCAACAGGCATAAAAATGGAATACACGTCAATTTTAAGCAGAAATCTAAAACAACCGACAGAATTAAGTTGACAGCACACGTGAAACGGTTTGCATACCAGCGAGATACCTTTTTGATTCGACCGGGTTATTCATTCATTTACTCATAGGAATCGGGGCCATTATCTACCTAAAACAGTTGAAACAGTAAATAATTGTATTCTTTGTTGTCATTAGAATAACTAACAACCAACTAACACAACCACCACAGATTAGGTAATTAGTTACCTACTATGTCAACCATCCACCAACTTAGTATGTAAGTACCTACGCAAAACCTCGCTAAACAAAAATCGAGCGAGATCGCGTCTAGAATTGGGCGGACACTCCGCCAGAGTGTTGCCTATCGATATTCTATCGATACCTAGTTAAAAAAAAAAACCAATAGTAGGTACCTATCGATAGATCTTTTAGATCAATACCCATTATTGTTACAAAGCAAGACCTATCGGTACTATCGCTAGTATCGATCTAAATGTACTATCACTACTTTCGATAGTTTAGACAATTTTCAAGTTCAACAATTGATAATCTACCTATCGATAGTTCGGCAACTCCGCCGCGTAGGCAATGTCGGCATGTTCAAAGAAAAAAATTGTCCGAGAGGAGTGATCTTATTTTTCTTGTTACATGTTGGTACCGAGGTACTAAGTACTAAGTTATTCGTGGTTTTAAATCTCATTGTTAAATCATCAGTAAAGAACTAATTAAACCTATCCTGTTCTGTGTACAATATTCATGTAACGGCTACGTGCTTACATAAGTACCTAGTAGACGGGAGCAACGACTTAACGTACCTTCCGAAGCACGGATCATTTTACTTTCGGACAATCAGGTGATCAGCCTGTAACGTCCCAACCAAAGGCCTTATAAACAGATTTTTGTGATATGTCCCCACCGGAATACGAACCCGGACCCTCCGCATCCCATCGCTCAACCACTGGACCACATAGGCCAAGAAGGTTCTAAGACATAATTAAAGGATCCTGGGACGCAAGACCTCCGAGTTAGGGCTTGTTTGATCTGTCTTGATGGATACTCGGACGTGAATAGCCTCACGGATCACGGAGACTAAAGTAGGCATTACGAACAGATACTAGGTATTTCTTTGAGTTGATAGGTATCAAGTGAAGTTTCCTGTCGCCAAATTCATAAAAAAATTAGATTTTTTTCAGTCCCATATTGTGTTTTAAGCTGCATAGAACGCACATTTAAAATAAACAAATAAAAATTACTAATTATTAAATTTTATCAATGTCATCAATAATAATAATAACGTATCTACAACTTCAGCTATGCGCAGGTGAATAGCCGGCGCACGGGTCAAGGGCAACGCTCGCCAATAAAGTAGGCATACGAACAGATACTATTTCTTTCTCTGTCACTTGCACCATAAACATACTTCTCTCTCTCTCTCTAGTCGTCGGCTCGACTCGGCCGCGGCCGGTGCGTCGTCGGCGCCCTTAGTCGGCGCCTTTGATGCTTTGCGCTAACGCCGCCGCCGCGCGCTTCCGCTCAGTCGAATACTAAGCTTGACCCGAATCGCGTGATGTTTTTCGAGGATATTTTTTTCGTGTTTGTGAGTGTTTGTTTCATTCTGTAAATGAGTAGTGTCGACTATGATGATAGATCATAGACCATTTACTGCGCAAAAGTATGGAAGATTGTTGATGTTTATTAAAGAGCAAGGTGTTGTGTTTGTGAGTGCGTGTGATACCTACCTACCGCGGAAGAAACGCGATGTTGCATACCTACGTGACGTGACATGTTCTAGGGTACCTACCTAGGTACTTCATCCGAAGGAATAACAATTAAGGTAAGGCAAGAGTAGGGTTTTTATTGTTAATAAGTTAGGAACGTTTTAATAACTGGTAGGTAGGTACCGTGCGTGAAAAATCGTGGCAGTAGGTGTTCTACTTCAACAAACAACATTTTTAAACGTTGAACCACTAAGCATCTAAATACAAGAGAATGAAAACTCCTACCTAGATATCAACATCGTATCACGCACGCGTAACGTGGCCGCGCGTAAGTTTAGCGTCTGTGTGGCGCGTTGTTCGACTTACATTGCGGCACAGTAAAAATTGAAAATCTTAATTAAACATTTGCGACAAGAAAAACACCCACCATCGTTTTTAGTACAATAAAATAGGCGTTCCATTTTTTTTTTCGTTACGATGTCACTAACACCCTGTATTGTCCCATTCCTCTTGGATTGCATCTTGCAGCTGGCTAAGTGTTTCTGGGGCAGGATCTCTTGCTCGAATTCGTCTCTTTAATTCATCCCACAGATGTTCAATGGGATTCATGTCCGGGCTTCTTGCTGGCCATTCCATAATAGAGATATGGACTTCGTTAAGATAATCTCGTACGACGCCCGCGGTGTGAGCCCTAGCATTGTCGTGCATGAATATGAAGCCGTTGCCAATAAAATGTGCATAGGGCATCACATGAGGCTCGAGACACTCTTCGACGTACCGATGACAGTTTAGTGCAGGCAGACGTGGCCCAGACACGAAAGCAAGCTCTGTCTTACCGTCGGCGCTGATTCCTCCCCAAACCGTCCACGAACCGCCACCATAGCTGGCCTTTTCTTCAATGCAGCATTGTGCATAGCGTTCTCCGTCTCTTCTGTAGACCTTGTTCCTTCCGTCGTTACCATACAGCATAATTTTACACTCATCAGAAAAGAGAACTTTGCTCCACTGTAGGTATGACCAATTTAGGTGCTCACGTGCAAAGTTAAGGCGCGCTCTTCGATGGTCTGCAGTTAATTTCGGCCCATTTGCTGGCTTATGCGGTACCAGTCCACGATCCTTCAACCTTCTTCTAATTGTAGAGTCACTTACAGCCACCTTTCGTACAACACGAAGCCGCTGCTGCAGTTGAAAAGCGTTAAGGCGTCGATTTCTTAAAGAAGTTGTTACAATAAATCGATCATCTCGCTCAGAAGTGACCCGATTCCTGCCAGATCCTGAACGGCGCGTGAACAAACCAGTCTCCCGATAACGTTTATAGACTCTATGAACAGATGACAGGCTTAGATGCAGTCTTGCAGCCACAACACGCTGACTAAGGCCAGAATCCAGCAATGCCACAACTTGGGCGGCTTCTGTGGGCGAAGTATCCATACGTTTTAGAAAAAAAACCTTTTTTCAGACGTCCCAAAGTCACAGTATTGAAATAAAAAACAAAAAGTTTAAGGATAGGCGCCAATTTTTAGTTTTTAAACGCTAAATGTACTCCAACCCTAAACACACATTTGTCTCAAAACAGTGATTCATTTCGTTTATAAGATAAACAAATGAAATTCTAATTTTGAATTTAGAATTTTCGCTTATTACTGTAATGGCCAAACTGCCAGCTATACATTTATGTATTTTTTTTCATCGTATGAATTCTTTTTTGTGTTAAATTCGGACAGAAACAATGAAAACGGAAGTGTTTCGATTTTTTTGATGAGAAGTGTATATAAATTATGTGTAAATTAACAAGTTATATCAATACAATATTGAGTCACTTACAATTCTTAGTAAAATTAACACTAATTTCAGGTCATGTTTACTGAGGAGGATGTAAAGTTTTACTTAGCCGAACTAGCTTTAGCGTTAGAACACGTTCACAAATTGGGAATCATATACAGGGATCTCAAGCCAGAGAATATATTATTAGACGCCGATGGTCACATTGCACTCACAGACTTTGGCTTGTCGAAGCTGCCACCCAGTAGTGATAAAGCTTATAGTTTTTGTGGCACAGTGGAATACATGGCACCAGAAGTTGTTAATAGAAAAGGGCATTCATTTGCTGCTGACTGGTGGTCTTTTGGAGTACTTATGGTAAGAGATACTCTATTGAACTATGTAACTGATTCTGACTCTTTAAATAAAAGCTTCATAAAATAATCAATTATAATCGTTCACAGTTTGAAATGCTTACTGGTAACCTGCCCTTCCATGGTCCAACGAGACATGAAACCATGACTCAGATATTGAAAGCTAAACTTGGCATGCCCTCCAATTTGAGCGAAGAAGCGCAGTCGTTACTTCGTGCGTTATTTAAGAGAAATCCACAGAACAGGTAAACTTTGCCTAGAAAACATTTTATTTCAAGTACCTATAGTTTATATTAGAACAGGAAAATAAGTTATATTTATTTATATTTTTAACAGGTTGGGCGCCGGACATCACGACATAGAAGACATAAAGAGTCACGAGTTCTTTGCAAGTATAGATTGGGATGCACTCTTGAAGAAAGAGGTATTGTTTTTTTCTTTATGTGGTGCTTTATTGTCCATAATCCTAAGTAGGTACTATGCCTCAATCATTATTTATATTTATAGCCTATTGTTAATATAATATGCGGTTATTTTAAAGGCACTACCTACTATTGATTTCGCAACTTCTCATCGAATTTTGTGTTCATTTAAACTTGTCCTATTAACATTTCTTCACTTTTAATACGTGCTTTTTATTACTTTAGTAATCATATACCTTATGCACTGCCCACTACTGTGTAAAAGTTGTAAAATACTTTCATCATGTGGTTTTTTACGTACACATAAATTCACTAACGACCGTTTTTACCGACTTCAAAAAAGGAGGAGGTTCTCAATTCGACCGTATATTTTTTTTTTTTTTTTTTTTTTTATGTTTGTTCGGGCATATCTTCGTCGTATATGAACCGATTTTGATAATTCTTTTTTTGTTTGAAAGGAGATATACCCAAGGGGGTCCCATGTCAAGGAAGTCAGGATCTGATGATGGAAGACCAGAGAAATCGAGGGGAATTTTCAAAAATCGTAGGAGCGACTAGTGCGTTTGTAAAGTCATATTGATCGGATCGATCTTTAGGCTTCGGGAAAACTTCCCGACCTTCGAAAAGTGGTCAGCATCAGGGAGATACCCTATGGCCTGGCAAAACTATACAACCTGGAGCAATTTTTCTTTCACGAAACGTATTTAAATCTTGATCAAATTCAATCGCCGGTGCAAAAAAACAAAATGGCGGAAAAAAAAGATGGCCGCCATACAAAATTTTGTCGATTTTGGAAGAAGCCCGTTTGGGTAAAAATAATGTATGGGGCGCTTACTCAAAACGTCATGTAGAGTACGGAAATACTTTCTGGTCACCAAAAACTGCTCCGCATCAGAGAGATACTCTACGGCCTGGCAAAACTATCGCACGTGAACCAATATTTCTTTCAGAGCACTTATTTAAATCTTGGTCAAATTCCATAGCGCGTAAAAAAAAACAAAATGGCGGAAAAACAAGATGGCCGCCATACACAATTTTGTTTTTTCAGAAAATGTCTCGGGATATAAAATATATATCGGGGTTGTGATCGGATCGTCATGTTAAGTATGGAAATACTTCCCGATTTTCGAAAACTGCTCCGCATCAGGGTGACACCCTACGGCCTGGCGAAACTATCACACCTGAACCAATTTTTCTTTCACGAAACCTATTTAAATCTTGGTCGAATTTAATGGCCGGTGAAAAAAATACAAAATGGCGAAAAAACAAGATGGCCGCCATACAAAATTTTGTTTTTTCAGAAAATGTCTTGGGGGTAAAAATGATGTATAGGGGTGTGATCGGAACGTCATCTTTGAAAACTGCTCCCAATCAGGGAGACATCCTACGGTCTGGCAAACCTATTGCACCTGGATTTTGTTTGTTTCCACGACACCCATTTAAATCTTGGTCAAATTCTGTCGCCGGTGAAATAAAACAAAATGGCGGAAAAATAAGATGGCCGCCATACGAAGAGGGACAGTTTCGAATAAACAGGACACGCGAGCTGCTTTAGCAGCGAGCGAACCACGCGAAATCTACTGTATCTATATGTATGCGTGAGTGTGTATGATAGCAGCTTCCACTGACAACCACATGTGTGTATGTACACATACACATGTGTGTGTGTGTGTGTGTGCGTGTGTGTGCGCGCGCGCGCGTGTGTGTGTGTGTGTGTGTGTGTGTGTGTGTGCGTGTGTCTGTGTGTGTGCGTGTATCTGTGTGTGTGCGTGTGTACGTGCGCGTGTGCTCGTGTGCGTTAGCGCGTGTGTGAGTGTGTGTGTGTAAACATGTTCATCAATAATAATTGTGATCACTACTAATAATATATTATATTATTATATATGAATATAAATCAGAAAATCTGTCTGTCTGCATCCTTGCTCGGTCTAACCATCACTTAAAATCGTAAAATAAAATAAAATTTTTAACAAAAAAAAAAACCGACTTCAAACGCAAAACTAAAAAGCAATAAATAAATTTACTTCGCACAAAGTAATAAGTACGTATTTTCAATTAGTTAATTAATTTATAATTCTGAAGTCGGTGCCAAGTAAATGCTACAACAACCCTACTACAATATCAAATTACTATGTACACACAATATTGTTTAATACCTATATCAAAGCAATTACAAAACAATGTCAAACAAAAAATTACAAAACAATCAGTATTGAAAAATATATGAATCGGTACTTCGTTGTAGCATTTCCTTGGCACCGGCTTCAGATTTATAAAATAATTAACTAATTGAAAATACGTACTTATTACTTTGTGCGAAGTAAATTTATTTATTGCTTTTTAGTTTTGCGTTTGAAGTCGGTTTTTTTTTTGTTAAAAATTTTCCTTATCCGCGTGTCTGTTCGTGTCCAGAATTTATCGATCTTTTCTCTTTATAAGAATGCATGAATTAACACTTTATTGTTCATTTCGTCGCCTTTAAGTGAAAAATCACGTAAGCGTATTTTTGATATATCGCATTCGGATGTGATTTTCGTCAAAAGAACCACGCAATAGACAAAACTAGGTTCAAACCAGTTAAAAACTGGGGTCTCATTTTTAACGCGAAATGAAGTTAATTGAAAGAAAACGAGTTTTTTATTAAAGAAAATCATACAAAAATGTGAATTTTCAAAAAGGCACTTACGTGGTTTTCTTCGCTATAAGACGACGATTTGGGAAAACACGTAAAGTAATATGGGCAAAAGCGGGTTAAGATAATTGTTTTGAATGTGTAATGTTGTGTAGGTGATACCGCCGTTCAGGCCGGCTGTATCCCGGGCAGATGACGCATTCTACTTCGACTCGGAGTTCACCTGCCGCACTCCCCGGGACTCCCCCGGCGTGCCTGCCTCTGCCAATGCTCATGAACTATTTAGGTAAGTGCTTGACACGATATCGAACACTGAGGGGGATGATTCAGCTCATGATCCTAAGTGAATATCAAGTGGAATTTTGAAACTGAAAAGAATTTAAAAAACACTAACATTTTCGTGAGTTTTCGACGAAAAATTATCACTTAATGTTCTAACATTCTGTATACTACTTCTTCTTAAAGCGCTTGTGTGAGCCAAACCGCTCACGGATTAGATAAGTATGTATAGACGGAAGTCTAAGCAGAGGTTTTTTTGACATGACTTATCGTAGATTTTTACCGTATATGGCGTTAACTCATCATCATCAGCCCATTAATGTCCCCACTGCTGGGGCACGGGCCTTTCCTATGGATGGATAGGGAAATCGGGCCTTAAACCATCACGCGGGACCAACGGTTTAACGTGCCTTCCGAAGCTCGAGATGAAAACTTTTTTTTCGTGGTCACCCATCCTATGACCGTGGTATGGCGTTAACTACTTGGCCGGAACTAAGCAGAGGTAGGGTGCTAAAAAAGGTGGAAAAACGATCTAGACTCATTTGAAAGAGACTGCAAAAATACCTGTATGAATAACGAACAGTGAAAGAAGAGTGGGGTGCCTTTTCTTAACTGTGGACATGTGCATATACACGAATTTGTTTAGTAGTAGGTACGTATGATAGTCGATGGTATTGTTCCAAATATCATTATTTGCCTGAATACGTAATGTTATGCACATATTGTGAAAATCGCATATTTCCTCAGATATTATGTAAGCTAACATTGTAATCTGGCGCATCCTCGGAAAACAGTAAACGATAAGATAACAAGACGAAATGATGTCACGAACACTCACGTGGCTCGCCTTCGCAGGTGTAAACATTATAGTAAACTACTATCGATCAGTCATTTTGAATAATATTACGAGTATTGATCTTGAAGTATACACGATCAGAACAAAAACAAAGAAGCGATCTTCGTTTGGTCGGACCCTGTGGTCAGACCAGATGTTTTTTCGACTAAGTCCACTAATAATTATTGTTCCCCTCACACACACACACACACACACACACACACACACACGTATGTACTTGCTTTACACTTTAAATTTTCGTTTTTACTTTTCTTTGGAAGTATAACAAGTTTTGTAACATTCAAAAATTTTATAGCTATATAACCAAAAGCAATGTAACATTGTCAGTGGAGGGGCGAAGTCTCTATCACAAGTACCTATTTTAATAAGTTAAAAGAGACTTCAACCGCTATGTGTTAATTATTTTGGTAAATAAAGCATTTTTCATTTTTTTCCCCTTTCGTATTAGATAGATTGAAGCTAACGTCAAAACATAACTTAAACTTGTATGGCCCCGTGAATCCGTGATAGCACTGTTCGGAGACCACGTGACTTACATTGCAGTGTCACGGGTTCGAATCCCGGTGGGGACAAATCACAAAAATCACTTTGTGATCCCTAGTTTGGTTAGGACATTACAGGCTGATCGCCTGATTGTCCAAAAAGTAAGATGATCGGTGCTTTGGAAGGCACGTTAAGCCATTGGTCCCGGTTATTACTTACTGATGTAAGGAAGTAGTCGTTACATGAGTCATGTCAGGGGCCTGTGGCAGCTCAGTAATAACCCTGACACCGGGGTTGATGGGGTTGGTAAACCACTTCACAACCCACACCATAGAAGAAGCTATTGCAATAGGTTCGACCTCTCTTTTATGGGACTTAAACATGGCTGGAGTGAGTGTATATATTACTATACACCTCTGCCATCCCTTCGTGGACACAGGCGTGATGGTATGTTATGATTTAATATGACATACTTGGGTACAGGCCTCTTCTCATCGTCGTATGGTAGGGAATATAGCCTCTTTTAAGCCTTGCTCTAAACCAAGCTAAACCTTCATCGACAATTGCGCTATATTGGTACTTAATACTAAAGTACATAAGAATTCGTCCATTACTTCTCAAGCTAATGGCATTTGAACGCGATAACGACTCGTTTCATGGATAAAAATCCGTAGTGCGCAGAAGTATTTTGTAGAAACACATGTGCATACATGATGTAGGAGTATACGTTTCGATGTCACTTACAGCCCGTACAAGTAGGCATAGGTAACAATAGTGTTATGGACACCGTAGCGAATACTGAGGGGGATGATTAAGACCATGATTCTGAGTTAATATCAAATGGAATTTCCTGTCGCAAAATTCATGAAAATTTTATTGACTTATTATTTTTAGTTCCATAGTTTTGCGACAGAAAATTCCACTCGATGTAAACTAAAAATTATCGTCTGAATCATCTGTCAGTTTTCGCTACGATGTCACTAACACCCCATATATGCATGAAAAGGAACGTTTGGAGTGAGAAAGTATGAGAGAGAGAGAGAGAGAGAGACGGAAAGAGGAAGCGGAAGTGGTATGACTTTTCTTGAATGATTACAGAAGATGGCGAAATGTAAGGTGCGTAGCGTAGGTGTGGAGAAATAAAAGACGAATTAAATAAGACAGTGTTTAATTGAACACGACGAAGTCCCTTCCTACATATATGGACACAATATATCTGTATATCAAATATATGGTATTGTACTGCGTACGTTCCATTTGATAGATAATGTGTGATATAGAGAATATGATTAGGGGGCATCTGGTAGGCGTGTCGAGCGGCGAGCGTCATAACCTGATAAATATAGATTTATCTTGAATAGTCCCAGGGGTTTGGTTCTATGACTATGCGACGGGATGGGGTTATAATGAAGGGTAGGTAATTATTAGACCGATATCGGGTACGGGGATAGCTTCTTTTAACGTGGGTTAAAATGAAACTTTCATTCAGATAACACCAGTAAAATTAACAAAGAGAAATTTAAATCGAGAAAGTATGACCTATCCGGGTGAGTGCTATAAAAACAAAATCAGTAAAATTGTTTCATAATTTCTGAATGAAAAATGCATACAGAAACTAATTATTACATACATACATACATACATAAACTCACGCCCGTAATCCCTAATGGGGTGGGCAGAGCCACAAGTAATCAAAGACAACTTGCAGCCACTGTTGATAAGAAGTCCAAAGATGGATATGATGAACCTTATGGTGATAAGGGATCAGCCTATCGCCCATAACATTAGTCCATCATGTTAGAGGACACAATCCCTCTGTCGGTTTTTACGACATGCCCGGGAAGAGAAGCAGCTGAACGTGTTCTATGTTTTTTTTATATGCTCCGAGAACAGCATAGAAGCAACTAATTATTGTAGTCCCTAATAGAGTTGGCAGTGCAAATAGGCGGCCTTATTGCTCTGAAACACTCTTTCAGGTAATAAAAATACCAGGTGTCAGCCATAAAAAACCTTAGATGCGGGACGGTGCAACAACATTTTCTTTCATTTCCCTCGTAATATGCCTTTCATCCCTCCTCATCACAAGTCCATACCGTGCTAACGCAGGTAGGTTTTGAAAGAAAAATACAGGATTGTTAGTGACATCGTAACGAAAACTGAGGGATGTTTCACACCATGATTCTGAGTTGATATTAAGTGGAAATTTCCGTGGAAAAAAGGAAACTGAAAATAATTTAAAAAAACCACAAAAAATTTCATGAATTTTCCGCCAGAAAATTCCTCTTGATAACAACCCAGAATCATGGTCTGAATCATCCCCTAAAGTTTTTGTTACGGTGTCACTAACACCTATATGTGAACGAACGAATGTATGACTACCTGTAAACAAGTAGGTTCTTGCCCATGGTGTATGTGACATCGTAACGAATACTGAGGGGGATGATTCGGCTCATGATTCTAAGTTAATAACAATTAGAATTATTCATCGCAAAAGTATAGAACTGAAAATAACTTATTAATAATATTTTTTTCATATTTTTGCATTCGTAGAGGATTCAGTTTCGTGGCGCCATGCCTGTTGAACGACGATGATAACAAGACGGTGGTGACCAGCCAGAGCCTCAGTCAGAACCACACACACGTCATGCAGAATAATACCAATACTTCCACTGAGGATTTCTGGGCCGGATTCGTCAATAGAAACAATTTCTTCGACGAGTACAGGTTAGTATAAATACTATGTTTTAAGGTTTTATTTACACAGGAGTAAAATAAACAGACTTTAAAATACCGTCAACAGAATCCCGCGCTTATCTCGATTTACTGGCTCTGCGTGCAGTAAGGATATGTGCAGTAAAGATTATATGCAGTAAAGATTATGTAATTAATTCATCTTCTATTCCTGTTTTCCCCTGCTGGGATTTAGGGCTCGCCCAAACCCCAAAGGTTGCATAGCAGAAATTGCTGTTCAGCAATAAGGCTACTACGGCTCGTACAACAGATTTCCGTTCTTCTTTGCAGCTTCTGTAGCTTGCTCCCATGACATGTCGAGAATTTTTGGTTAACCAAACAGCGCCAATGTAATTAAACACTGTACTATTTTGAAATTAATTAAAATTAGGATATTGTAATTGGAATAAATATCTTGTGAAGTACGTCGCAAATCTTTAATAATCATAAACAAACAGCTATTAAAATTCTTGGCCATGTTTACTTTCTATTCTTGAGTTTTCCTGTTTGCGTCAACTAGAAAACATAATATACGAAACAATTTTCCTTTGCTTACCTTCATATAAACCGTAATTTGAAAGAAAGAAAAATATTTTATTTATTTTTTGGTCTAAGAGCTGTAAAGATAGTGTTGTCCTTCACTTACAACTTACAACCAAAAAAAAAAAAACAGAGATAGAGATAGTTTACAACTATCTAATTAAAATCCAGTTGGTGTCTGCCAGAATCAGCACCAATAAATATGTTTTTTTTAACGGCATTGCTGCCAGGCTATTATAGACGTTATCATGATTCAGGTTAGTTGACGCTCCTGGCAGATAGGTGCATACCTACCTTTACTGAACAGCAAATACCTATCTGTATGTGGACGTAAATTCTTCACTTCGCTAAGACATTATAATCAGTATTTCTTAACTTCTAAGGTAAACATACATAAACGCCCGTAATCCAACTAGTCGGCGGCAAATTCGGTGTGTGTCATACTTTATATAAAGAAAATAAATCTGTACCATCATTTAGGTACATTTCTTTATAAAGGTAATTCTTTGACTGCCTTATAATACACGACGTACACATTTTTTTCGACGTGACTTATTGTAGTTTTGCCGCAGATGGCATTAACTACTTGGCCGGAACACGACGATCACCTACTCTTTTATTTGTTCCATGAAAGCTCTTCTTGGTCTTCCCCTTCCTATCTTTCCTTCTATGATGCTTTCTTTGTGTGTTCCTTATATGTAACACTTTACTACTGTACAAGACCCTAAACGCAGGTGTCTAATACATTCGCACGAGTAATTTTGTATTATGTCAATAAAACACTATGTCTCAGGTTGATGGGTGAGCTGGGCACGGGATCTTTCTCAGTAGTGCGCCTGTGCGAGCACAAAACGTCGAGGACACAATACGCAGTCAAGATCATGGACAAAATGCAGTATGATCCTCGAGAAGAAATTGAAATTCTATTAAGGTAACTTTCATGCAACTTTTGTATGTCTATCTCAACGTGAAAAAGGGTGGATCTAATGTATTTATCTCATTTGCACTAAGCTTTTTTGGTGATGTGTAGCCAAGCTCAGAAAGTGACGTGCTAAACTTTTTTAAACCTGGTGTCGTGTGTTTATTCTATGGTCTTGTGGTTGTGGTGACTTGCTTCTCAAATTTGGAGACTTGCACCAATGAGTTTTTATCTCAAGGGCAGTTTTCACTAACACAGTTGGCTCGACCATTATAGTCGGCAATACGGCTCACCACCTATCACGTTGTTCTAACAGAAAACTCGGTGAGCGGTGGGTAGTTCATGTTGCAATGGGATGTACCTTTGACTATCCCATTGGAGTATAGTCGTGAGCTTACGTTCGTTAAGTTACGTCATAGAATAAGGAATAATACTCGAACGGCATCTCTCTGCTCCCCACCAGGAGCTGAGCTAGGTTTACCTCACCCCTCTCGGTCTTACTTTAGTCTTCAATCGTATAGGCGTCAGACGTCACACATACAATTAAAACACAAAATACCGGGTCGAGTCTCATACCTCTGATTAACGCGGTAGGAATCCGGTATTATGTGTTTTAACTGTGTGTGTGACATGTGACGCCTATACGATTGAAGACTAAAGTAAGACCGAGAGGGGTGAGGTAAACCTAGCTCAGCTCTTGGTGGGGAGCGGAGACATGCCGTTCTATACGTAGCATTATTCCTTATTCTATATAACCGCGTAAACCTCAAAACAATGTCACACACACAAATGCGAGTCTACGATAACGTCAATGTGTAGTGTCTGTGTAAAAAGTGTTTTGTACGAAGTGTTCGGGTTGCGATTATGTGTTAAATAAATGTTATGTCAATCGCAGGTACAGCCAGCACCCGCACATCATCACCCTCCGCGGCGTGTACTCTGAAGGCGGGCGCATACTGGCGGTGACGGAGCTGTGCCGCGGCGGCGAGCTGCTGGAGTACATCACGCAGCGCCGCATGCTGCCGGAGCACGAGGCCGCGCCCATACTACGCAACGTACTGCAGGCTGTGAACTATCTGCATACTCACAACGTCGTGCACAGGTAACATACCAAGAAAGGACGTTGACTATTTTTCTATTATTGTTGCATATCGATAGGCCACGATAGAAAAAAGAACAATAGTATAGATAGCTATTATATTTCGGCTGTATTCAAACTTTTCTCTCTCTTCTTCTATCGTGTGGGTTGTGAGGTGGATTACCAACCTCAGCAACCCTGGTGTCAGGGTTATTATTTAGCCGCTAACATGGCTCATGTAACGATTACTCACTTACATCAGTAAGTAGTAACCGGGACCAACGGCTTAACGTGCCTTCCAAAGCACGGATCATCTTACTTTCAATCTTTCTGTCCTGCAATCATTCGAATCAAGGGTAAGTCATCGCATATAAATTACTTTGACCTTGAAAATCGTCTACTCACTCGTTCTCTCCGACGCTGTGATTTGTTGATTCTGCACAACTTTTCTGCTCTCCCCTTTCGTGGAAACTCACTGAAAAAGTCTGATGTAAAGAGATTGAAGTTGTAACTCTTCAATACCAATTATACTAACAATGCTAACATTTCATTTACATTTGCAGAGATATAAAACCGTCAAACATTTTGTTCGCGACGGCGGAAAAGCGCCCTGAAGACATAAGACTAGTCGACTTCGGATTAGCCAAGCAACTTCGAGCTGAAAACGGTCTACTGATGACGCCGTGCTACACTGCCAACTTCGTCGCGCCAGAGGTGCTGAAGCGCGCGGGCTACGACGCTGCCTGTGATATATGGAGCTTAGGTAACATCCTATGTAACATGTATAATCATGCTTTTTGTCCCCAATGGGCCACCCCATTCGCCACAAGCCGATTGAGACTACGAACGGTGCTACTCTGTCAGAGGTGCTGAAGTGCGTGTGGTACAATACCGCCTGCGATGCAGCTTATGTAGCGACGTAAGCAAGAAACATAAAACGTCTAATTGTTGGGAACCGCCCTCTCTTCAATCGACCAGGGAGGTATGTAGTGTACGTACACCACCACACTGCTCCATTGCGGCTTGGCGAAAGTGTTTGTGTTTGTATGTGTTCTCGAATATAAATTGATTTGATTTGGTTCAGGCTAGTAGCCTACCCATTCGCCGGAATAGTTCTTCTATCGTGTGGGTTATGACGTGGATTACCAACTTCATCAACCCTGGTGTTAGGTTATTACTAAGCCGCCACAAGCCCCTAACATGACTCAAGATGCCCGACCCGAAGGCCTCAGACAGTGCTTAACGAGATTGTAAACGCTTGACTTTAAAATAGTAAAAGAGTGTGTAGGGTCGTGGAAATCCTTGGTCTTGCCTACTCATACGGGAAATAGGCATGAATAGTATGATTTTTTTATATATAAACCACTGCATCAGATTGATCTTGGACTAGTCCATCAGCTACAGCTTCTATAGCTGGCGAGGACTGGTGTCCTATACACCTCTGTCTACCCCTTTGCTTACCCGTTGTGCTAAACTACCAGCGTAAAGCTGATAGAAGGACATTCGAAATCAGTCATTCAGCTCGTTTGTTTCCAAGGCCAAGTTGCATATAACATCCTTAAATCTTTAGTAATATTTCTTCTAACGTATTGTTGCAGGAGTGTTAGCGTACATTATGTTGTCCGGGAGGACACCATTTGCGTCTACGGGAGACGACACGCCTGAAGCTATTTTGGAGAGAATCGAGTCGGGAAAAGTAAGTTTAGATTGCATACGAAATGTTATATCATCGTAAGCAGATTTTTTACAAATACTTTTATTATACATTGTTTTAAGTTTACGCGGTTATTATCATAATTAAAACACATAATTATGGATCTACCTACTCCACGCCAATCTCATCAGTCATCCCGTGATCATGGCACTTGCAACAGTGTCGAAATATCGGGAGTCTCATATCCCCATTTAAACGCGGTAAGAACCCGTTATTATGTGTTTTAATTACTTTTATTATCTTTCTTGTGGTGGGTCAGGATCGTTGTAAGTGGCCTTTCGTAGTTTCCCAGCGGGAAATAGGCGTGATCTTGTGTATGTATCTCTTTCGCGTATTTTTTGGTGACGTGCAGCCGGGCCCAGAATGTAACGTACCAACCATAGAATAAGAAATAACACTACGTATAGAACGGCGAGTTTCTACTCCCCACCAGCGGCTGAGCTAGGTTTACTTTTCCCCCCTCAGTGTTACTTTAATCTTCAATCGTATAGGCGTTAGACGTCACACACAGATGCGTGTACGGTAACGTCAATGTGTAGTGTTTGTGTAAAACGAGAAGTTTTGTATGAAGCGTTCGGGGTGTGGTAACGTGCTAAACATTTGTTTAAATCTGTCGTGTGGCTTTTTGTGTCAGGTGCAGCTGTCGTCGGGCGTGTGGCGCGGCGTGTCTGCGGCGGCCCGCGGCTGCGTGCGCTGCATGCTGCAGCTGGAGCCGGCGCGCCGGCCGCGCGCCGCCGACCTGCTGCGGGAGCCGTGGCTCACCGCGCCGCCCGCCGCCGCGCCCGCGCCGCTGCCCGCGCTGGACGACGACACGCCCGAGCCCGCCGCCCTGAGGCGCGCCGTCGACCTCACCTTCCAGGTCACTATACCAACGCAATCACCAGTACACGGACCCACAACCATTGAGCCAACAAGGGGACAGTTTTTCCGTACTTATGGGCACGTTGAGCAGTCGGTCCCAGCTAATATTTACTTAAGTATGTAGTCATTACTTGAGCCACGTCAGGAGCCGTTGGCGGCTTGATAGTAACTCTGACACCGACCAGTCTCACAACCCACACGAGAAATGTCCCAAGAATATATGATGAATCACGATGAGTAGGTGATCAGCCCATCGCCCACGGTAGTGTCATGTTGTTTTACTTTAGCGTGGTAGTGTTGTTTCGGACCTTTTTGATGTGTAGTGATAATTAATTAAAATTCTTAAATCCGTATCCAATCCGTATCCGAAATTACATGTCCATAACATCCCTGGATTTAACGATAAAATTTTGAGGTGAACTGTATTTTTGCAGGCGATGACTTCGTCGCCGATGACGCCGCAAGTGCTTGGCCCGGTGTCGCAGTCGACCCTGGCGCAGCGCCGCAGCAAGCCGCAGCGGCGGTTCCCGCCCACACAACTTTAGGCGCTTCTCAGGTATACGAACAAAGTTTATCACTACGTCGAACACAAGAAATGTGCATGGATCGTGAACAAAACGCGAAGTAATTGAGACAAGGACTACGAAGGACAAGTTCATCAATCAAGATATAAATACCTACGCAATAAAAAAGTAACTATTTACAAATTTTTACAAATAAAATCTGTTGCATACTCTACATGCGCTTCAGTAGAAATGTACTTTAGCATTTTTATGAACAAGTCCATTACATTTGAGACATTCCATTCCTCAAGCATTATTTTATTAGTTCGTTTGATGTTGTCTATAGAGACTATATAAACATGTAATGTTGTTATACCTACGTGAAAGTTGTCTTCCTGTGAAATATTAACATTTTAAGCGAATACATAATATATTTTTTTATAGATTTGTTACTTGCCCACCTATTTTTACTTTACCTTTCATAGTCTATTCTGTGCCATTAGATTTTAAACCCTTCACTATTAATAAACACTTTAGATCTATTGAATGTAAACTATTTCTAAATCTCCATTTTTCAATGAAATATATTTTTATTAGGAATTTAATATAATTTATTTTTCTGTGAAAAGATTATTTTTATTATTTCTGTATTAGCCCCATATCAAATGAAGATTTATTTTATGGTTTATTTTTGTACCGAGATGTTGTTTATATTTTTATAAAACAGTATCCATTAGAGTTAAGATATATATCGATAGCAAGTAAGTAAATTGTTGAAACCTCGAGTTGGATGCATGAATGATTGTGGTCGGGTAATCAGTAATAGTATTACTATATTCTGAGAATGTGACAGCCACCTATACTTATGTCAATGTAATCATCCATATCTGTCTTGAATTATCTCATATCAAGTGGGCCTAATTCGCTCAGGAACGAAGTCACAATTACTTTCTTTAATGTATTATCAATTCTTGAGTCTATTATTTTACCAGCATGGTTAGGTATTTAGATAATAAGATATACTGTCTATTTTTGTTAATTGTATGCTTTAAATTATACTTATATTAGTCTACGTTATTCATTTATTATAAGTAGGTGTGCATCTGTGTTATTCATTAAGTCATTGGTATTTACTACATGTATTTAGTGTCTCCTCTGCTTATCTGGTGCCATTCGCCTTGTTTATGTATAGTAAGCAACATCCGCTAGTAACGACAACAACAAGTGATCTCTGATCTAGTATTTGCTCTGCATAATTTCATCATGCATAATATTGACAAAAGGTATTTTAATTATAATGGTACTTCTATAATAATGGTGGATGTGGTGGGTGGTGGCTCCATACGATATATTAACAATAATTATACATTTCGATATTTTTATAAACATGGTTTGGTTATTCAGTTTGAAATAATATGCCAAAGATTGTATTACTTTCTTAAACTAACACTTGTATGAAGGATCGTAATATTGTTATTCACGAATTCACTTCTTTATTCTTGTTATTTGCGGATAAATATTTCCGATAACTAATGTGTATCAACCGAAGGAATTGATTTTAAAATAATAATAGGTATAAAAATACAATGTGTTAAATTGCTAGTGATACGAGAAGTATTTGTAGACATATACTCGCAAACTCGGCATTTGATCATTTGATGTATAGAAAATTAAATAATAATAATTTAAGTTTTAGGTCAAAGTACTTTTGATCATGAAATTCATAAAACAATATTATTGCGATTTTAAGTTTGTACACATATTTAAAATGGCTGAAGGATTTTTGAAAAGTTATGTAAATATTTTGATGTGTATTTTTTTAAATCAATGACTCAAAATCAAGGATAGTACAAACATTTTTAAAGTGTGGTAATAAATGGAATTAAATAATGTCATTTGATGGTAATTAATGTGGATAAATTAGTATTTAAGCTTAACGATAAGATTGGCGTATTAATATTTTAAAATTACCAAAAGTAGAGCTGTGAGCCAAAGTAGAAACACTGCTTTAATCAGAGAGAAAATATATTCGTAATTTTTCAATCATTAAGTAATACATTACAAGTCAGACGTAAGAGTTATTACCACTATTACTACCTCAAATTCTAACCAGTAGGAATATTTTTCATCTTTACTACCATTATATTGTAATAAAGTACCTACTACCTACGAGTATCAGAGGTAAAAGTCAGAAACAAATAAGCTATGTGCAATTTTTAAGCCAGCAGTTATATGGCTATTGCCCATTGAGCAAGCAAGGCGTATCAAAGGGTTAGGTAAATGCTGTGGCTCGACTTTTACAATTGTAACTTGTAAGTTTTGATTTTCCAGGTTAGTTGACATAAAAATCAAACTGAAAACACGACAAACAAATTGACGTTTGTTCGTTACAAACTATATTCAAGAGTTATTTTATTACCATACAAAAATAGCTGATAGAAGTATTAAAAAAATACAGTACTAATACTACTATCGCAGCGCAGTGGTACTGATAAAATTGGTAGTAATAATGGGAAGGAAATTCCCCGTATTCTTACTAGTTGAAATATGTTATAGTAACTGTGGGAATAACTGCTCTGTAAATATTAAGCTCTAATAAATCTAGGCAAAAGGTGATAATGATGCATTATACTGGACATTTACATTCAAATGTCAATCACAGTGAAAAGAGCTTCACTTAGCACTTGTTGATTAATTCTAAATATTGTAATTGGCTCACTTCACACGACAGTATGAGTACAGTTGGTTGATATTACGTAGTTTTTTCTACGACACGCTATTTAGCTTCTAGATGACCACTAAATCTGTTAAAGTATTGTGTAATGTTAGCAAATCCACAATATTTAATTTTTATTTATTAAAATTCAGATTAAATTTTGTGGTCTTGTGTGTTTAACTATCACAACTATCTATTTTTCTAACTCTTAAAATAAATATCTTATTTCTACAAAGATTACCTATGTATCCACTAATGTTGATCATATAAAACTCATATTCATTTAGATATATATTGTTGACATTGCTTAAATGGTGTTTTATTTCTGGGATTTGTTTTAAATAAAAAAATAGTTCATTTTAATAATTTATTTATACTCTAGCCACCTTACCGATAATAAAAAATAAACAAGTGGTGACACATTCACTATTAGACAGCCAAAGAAAACTTTACTCGACTGTCAAATACTTATAATTGCTTGTTTTTTTTTTAATAATAATATATAATATAAAATAGTTTATAATAATATATAATACACTGTAAATTAAATACAATTAGTTACTTATGAAGTACCTGTAATTGCTTAATTATTTATTATTGGTAGGGTGGCATGTATTGCATTTTTGACACAGGGGCTGTATTCATGTATTTATCATAGCTAGTGTGGGTTTATTAACAGTAGTACTATGGACTATAGTAAGAATGATTACAATATTAAGAATTGTCAAAAATAGTAATGTTAAATGATTTTTACTTCACTGGCACTCCTTTGAGAGTAGGTGCGACAACTGGTCCTTTACCAGGTATAACAAGAGGACTGTCTTTATAACAAGCTACTTTATCATCATTGGTCTTCAAGTCTGGTGCACAAGTTTCAAATATCTTCTTCTTGGGGTTGAGTATGGCCTCAGGTTCTCTTGGGTATCCCTCACATAGTACCAAATCCCCTGGTGCAGCCCCATTAGGAGGTAATAAAACTTCTACCTTTTCAGGTGATGAGGCACACATTACCATTGCTTCAGAAGTGACACCCCTCATCTGAAATATTGAAAAACTTTAAACCACAGAACATTCAATATGCAGTCTCAATTTATTTAAAATTGTGCACTTAGATTATTATGATATAAATAACACTTTAAAATATACTGGGTATGTTACCTTCACAGGCTTTAAGTTACATAGAACCATAACAATTCTATTTTGCATTTCATTAATGGGTACATGATTGACTAGGCCAGACACTACTGTTCTGGGGTTTTCTTCTCCACAATCAATTTTTTCTACATATAGAGAGTCAGCATCCGGGTGTTTGTTGATTTCTAAAATCTTTCCAATCCTGAAATCTAACTTTCTGACATCAACAGTCAAATCTGTGGCTTGAGGAGCAGTGTTTACTTTGTCTTTCTTTTTCGGTTCCTTTTCTTTCTTTTCCTTTTTAGCAACAGGTTCCTGGATGTCTGTCTTCACTGGAGCAGGTTCACTTAACTCCACCGCTGCAACCTTGCCAGGGATTTGGTATTGCTTTTTACCATTCAATGTTTCAAGCCTTATAAGTTCAGTTTTAGCTTTCTGAACTTCATTAGACAGGATGTTATTTTCCCGTGTAAGTTCTTGTATTCTCTCATATATTCTAATTTTTCTTGTTTCTTCCAGCTAAAACAGAAACAAGCAGAAAAGAAAAATCGTTTTTTTATCGACCACGTAGTACCTACCTACCCAAAAACTAAGTTTATTGATACTTACAATACGTTTTAATTCTGCGAGCTTTTTTTCAGATATTTCTGTTTTTTGTATTACTTTATTGAGGATACATTTATTTATTTGAGACATATTTCTTGTAAATATACAAGATATCATCGAAACCTACGTGTACTGAAACTTGAGATTTCAGAAAGTACACAATAACCTCAAAATTTTTAGTATAACTTTTTCTTTTTTAATTAAAAGTTTTGTATCTAGAATCACGCCTTTTAGTTTTCTTTTTTTTAAAAGGTTTCACGTTGGTTTAACGGCTCTGGCCTAGTAGCTTTTTAATCGAATGCAGGGTTGCCAGACACGTATTTTGAAATTCATCCATTTCCTATAACAAAAATCCCTAAAACAACACGACCCGATCATTCATGAGGAGTCCCTCTGACATGAATGATCGGGTCGTGTTGTTTCTTTATTTATATCTATAGACGATGTATGCTGTGCATGTCATCTCACCTCCTTCAAAAATAACGGACGTAATACATAAACCTAGGCAGCTCCCGTCTATAGTTTATCTAAGCTCCTAAGCTAAAACTTTCCTAAAACGATACTACTTCAGTTTTTTTCCCTAACACACCTTATTGATGGCCCGTGTTCCCTTATACAGGATGTTAGTGACATCGTAACGAAAACTTTGGGGGATGATTCAGGCCATGATTCTGAGTTGATATCAAGTGGAATTTTCCGTCGCAAAAGTATGAAACGGAAAATAGTTTAAATAAGCTCTAAAATTTTCATGACTTCTCCGACAGGAAATTCCACTTGATATCGACTCAGAATCATGGTCTGAATCATCCCCTTCAGTATTCGTTACAGTGTCACTAACACCCATACCTACTTGTATGGCTACTGTATGTACTTGTATGGGGTGTAAGTGACATCGTAACGAATACTGAGAGGGATGATTCAGCTGATTATTCTGAGTTAATATCAAGTGGAATTTTCCATCGCAAAAGTATAGAATTGAAAATAATTTAAAAAAACTAAAAAAATAAGATGAATTTTGCGACGGAAAATTCCACTTGATATTAACTCAGAATCATGGTCTGAATCATCCCTCTGCGTATTCGTTACGATGTCACTAACACCCTGTATAGTAGATCAATGTTTGCATGTAGGTTGATGATAATGGTGCTAATTCCTGTAAATACCATCTAATTTTATTTTAAGTTATATCTGTCCTTTTCTTATCCGCCGAAAAGGAAAGGGACGGGTAATCGACAAGCATAAAATTTATGGAACACACGTCAATTTTAAGCACAAATCTAAACCAACCGTCTAAAAATTTTACGTCAGTCAATAACCCGACACATTAATTTACTCATTCTTCCTAAAATTAAGAGCTGTGAATCATCCGTCGCGTCCCTTTCCTTTTCGACGGATACGAAAATGACGGATATAACCTAAAATAAAATTAGGCGGTGTCTGCAGGAATCGGGGCCAATGACTACTTATAAATGTTAGACAATAAAGTTTAGATCAATATATTATCACTAAAATATGGGCTTCCGCGTAATCCCGAAGACCGTGTTGCTCTATGCGATGAAGTGATGAAGATGGAGGAAGCTATTCAAATTATTTTCAATGCAATAGCCAATAGCCGATATTTAAGATAATATCACATAATATATTAACACGTTCCCTGTGCATGACCCACATGTGGGGCATTTTGAGGTATAAATGATACGTGGGTGCCTCACATATGGGTCACACCCCCTTGTAAAGTTATAGGGTTGTAAAATCTTGCACGTGTGAGTTTAAGTATTGAAAATAGCTTACACGTATGAGCTATGAGATTGTGAAACAGAGTATATTATTACCGGAGGACATTTTGGGCAATGTTGCCAGATAATCAACGTCAAAAAAAAACATTTAAATGGACTGTATTTTTTATTTATTATTGTTTTTTTATTATTTATTTCAAGGATGCATCACTGAATGAATAAAATGAAACGAAAACAAACTATAGAACTAGTCTTTTGAAAAAAAAAAAATACATATAAAACCAATAAACTGAAACAAACTGATTGTTGAAATTCTAGTTCTGTGCAATAAAGTATATTTGATTTGATTTGATTTGATAAACTAAAAATTATGGGATGCATTGTAGCAACTAAGACAAAACGCTTTTTTGCAAGTTGTCGCGACGACTCTTTTACACTTATATATGTCTATCTATAATTATGTATATAATCAAAGAATTATGAATCTATTGTAGGGATGTGAATGCACACATACTAGACTGACGTCGCGAATACCAGTCAGTATGTGTAGATAGGATGTAACTCTTACTCACTCATAGGTTCCTATGTCAGTGATCAGATCCTCAATATGGCTTTCCTTACACCTTTCCTTTCACCTCATTGATACGGATTACTTCTCCATCTGTAAGTTTAAGAAACATAAATGAACTACTGATTGGTGATACAACTACCACCTATTTGGTGACACATCACCCTGCAGAATGTAAGCTTATCTCTCTTAATGACTCTGGCTGAACACCAGCGTATGTGATCTTATTCATTACTCTCAGGTTTTACTTTATGACAGTTAATTGCCCTTTTATACATGACACTTTCAATGGTGTGCTTATCAGCACTTAGGTAACTAAGTGAGACTTATTCATTAGTGTGCATGCCAGCACTTGGGTGGCCAAGAAGGCCCTATTCATCAGTGTGCCCGCCAGCACTTGGGTGGCCAAGAAAGCCTCTTATAACAGTGTGCACGCCAGCACTTAGGTGGTCAAGGAAGACCTCTTCAACGGTGTGCACGCCAGCACTTAGGTGGCCAAGAAAGCCTCTTATAACAGTGTGCACGCCAGCACTTAGGTGGTCAAGGAAGACCTCTTCAACGTTGTGCACGCCAGCACTTAGGTGGCCAAGAAAGCCTCTTATAACAGTGTGCACGCCAGCACTTACATGGCCAAGAAAGCCTCTCATAACAGTGTGCACGCCAGCACTTACATGGCCAAGAAAGCCTCTCATAACAGTGTGCACGCCAGCACTTACATGGCCAAGAAAGCCTCTCATAACAGTGTGCACGCCAGCACTTACGTGGCCAAGAAAGCCTCTCATAACAGTGTGCACGCCAGCACTTACATGGCCAAGAAAGCCTCTCATAACAGTGTGCACGCCAGCACTTACATGGCCAAGAAAGCCTCTCATAACAGTGTGCACGCCAGCACTTACGTGGCCAACAAAGCCTCTCATAACAGTGTGCACGCCAGCACTTACATGGCCAAGAAAGCCTCTCATAACAGTGTGCACGCCAGCACTTACGTGGCCAAGAAAGCCTCTCATAACAGTGTGCACGCCAGCACTTACATGGCCAAGAAAGCCTCTCATAACAGTGTGCACGCCAGCACTTACGTGGCCAACAAAGCCTCTCATAACAGTGTGCACGCCAGCACTTACATGGCCAAGAAAGCCTCTCATAACAGTGTGCACGCCAGCACTTACGTGGCCAAGAAAGCCTCTCATAACAGTGTGCACGCCAGCACTAACGTGGCCAAGAAAGCCTCTCATAGCAGTGTGCACGCCAGCACTTACATGGCCAAGAAAGCCTCTCATAACAGTGCACCATACTCTTAGATGCAACCTGGCCAGGAAATACTTCTTCGATTGCGGGCTACTCATTTGGACAACAGTAGCCAAGGAAGGCCTCTACAATTGCAAGCTATGCATACAGACAACGTCTTTAATCGTGGGCATTACTTATTGATACCCCTAAAGTGTACTCATCTATCTTTACAAGTCGCATTGCCGGCCGGCCATTTTAAACACAAGTTAATAAACAGAATTTGGCATCATCGTTAGTAAAATTATAGTCAAATTAATAAAAGGGAGTTATATCACCACTACGTAGCTTTGGTAACAGCATCAGCGGGACTTTCTGCACTTTTTCACTCATATAAAAGTTAAACTCACTTTAACTACTTTCTTAGAAAACGAGCTTGTCACGACAAGATTTAAGACATAGACAAGATTCACTTACTGATAGAAAAATTAGCGGGCTTCCGTTTCGGTGTTGCTACTTGTGACATTCCATATTTAGAATCGTGACTCATCGTCACGACACTCCCGACGAACGAAGAATTTGAGGGACATCGTGACGGCGTCAACCAGCCTTCGTCACGACACTCCCGACGAACGAAGAATTTTAGGGACATCGTGACGGCGTCGACCAGCCTTCGTCACGACACTCCCGACGAACGAAGAACTTGTCATAGTAGGGCGACCAAGTTGGCCGTCCATTCCCTTATCTTTTCCAGGGCTCTCGTGGCAGCGGCACGCACCGGTCTAGACTCATTATTATCATTCTCTTGTTCATTAACATCATTTTCTGATTCATTAACAACTTCAGTAATATCATTATCTGGTTCACTGACAACTTCAGTAACCCCATCAATTATTCGTTTAGTGCTGTCTCTTACAGTTTGCATTTCTATATCATTATCTTTATTTTGTATATTAGTAATTACCTCTTCAGGAATGTCTATAGGCCTTGAATCATTCACAGAACCAACTATTCTTGTTCTCTTTAGAGTTTGACCAATATTTTCAGAACTATTCTCAATATTCTCATTATCAAAATCCTCGACTTCAAGCGGATACAACTGAGTGATTGATCTCGTATATATCTTGTTTCCAACTTTAACATTAGCTACTCTACAAAATCCATCTTTGCTTGTAGTAAGTGAGACTATTCTACCCACTTTCCAATCTTCTCTATTTTTTGTATCTCCTTTTATTTGTACTACCTGTCCTTCTTTAGGTAATAACTGAGACTTAATTCTTGGCTCCTTTAATGAATTTTGAAATCTTTCCCGAAGACTAGAAAGGTATCGGTTCATAAACATGTCTTTAAACTCATCCAGAATGACTAAAGCTCTTTTCCAGCCTTGAATCAAATCTTGTTTCGTTGTTGTGCCTTCAATAAGAATGTCTTTAGCACTTATTGTCTCTGTCCTGATACATTTACCCATCATCAAAAAATCAGCTGGTTTCAGTATATGCACCATTTCTGAATCGACACAGGTAAGTGGTCTTGTATTTAAAATAGCTTCAATTTCTTTAATAACTGTATTGATTTCACTGTCATTTAACAAATGTTTATGCAATGTTCTCTTCATACAATGCTTTACTAGACTCACTAGTCTCTCATAAAAACCACCAAACCATGGTGATAACTGTGGTATAAATTTCCATGTAATTTTATTCTCTTTACAGTATGGATTGGTTAGAAGCTCTGATATAAGTTTGAATTGTGAAGCATTGTCTGAAACTATCAAACCAGGAGTCCCTCTTGTAGAAATCATTCGTCTTAGAGCAAGTAGCCCTTCTTTAGCAGATAAATCTTGTACCATTTCTAGATGTATAGCTCTTACAGCTAAACAAGTGAATAAACAAATCCACCTCTTGGAAACTCCATTTTCAGTCTTTACTAATATTGGTCCTAAATAATCAAGTCCAGTAAATGTAAAAGGTGAACTATAGTTCACTCTCTCAGCAGGAAGTGCAGGAGTAGGCGGAAGTTTGAATGGACCGCCTCCATGCTTGATACAGCTCGAACACTGTCTTATAATCTTTTGAACTTGGGCTTTACCCTGTGGTATCCAGTATAACTTCCGAATTAAACTCAATGTATGATTTGCTCCAACATGGTAGTTGTCTTCATGTATTCTCTTTATTAAACTATTTGTGAAGTCACAGTTCTTGGGCAATAAAATTGGGTATTTCATGTCAAACGACCATTCAGTATTTTCAAATCTTCCTTTGCTTCTTAACAAACCATCATCATCTTTAAATAATCGTAGATTACGACTTAAAGCAGTTTCTTTCATATTAACCTCATCAGGAAAATAAGTTGCTTGTATTCTTTTCATTTCTTCTATTTCTTTTGACTTACTATCGTGTTTACTACTTTTACTTTCTTCTTTATTATTTAATGGCTTTGTAGCTTCATGAACATTCTCCAAATGTTCACCCATCTTCAAAGGCTCTTCTGATGTCAGAAGTGAAAGTTCTTTTAATAAGTTAGTAGGCCATGTATTTTCATTCTGTAGAAGGAAATCTGGACCCTTAAGCCAGTATGTTTTCTCTTGTTTAGTTTTATTAGGGCGTGTTGCAACATCTGCAGGATTCAACTCTGTTGGAACATATCGTACAGTAAGATTCTTGTTTTGTTTTATCTCTCCAATTCTTCTAGAGACAAAAGGTGTTAATAACTTGTTTGAATTATACCAGTCGATGACAATCTGACTGTCTGTCCATAAGAATTGTTTTCTTATTTTAATTTGCAAAGATTTCTCAACATACTTCAATAGTCTACTGCCAATCAGCACGCCTAATAATTCTAGACGAGGTATTTTCAAATTATCTTGGTCCTTGATAGGTGTTAACCGTGATTTACCTATTACAAATCCTTTGCCATTTTCATTTACTATATATACTACAGCTGCATAAGCCTTCGTTGATGCATCTGTGAAACAATGTAACTGATTTTCTTTACTTTCAAAGTCCTTTGTATAATATCTGGGTATTTCTTCCTGTTCATTTTCTAAATTATTATATATGTTTCTCCATTCTTCAAATAATTCTTTTGGTAACTTTGAATCCCATTTAACTTTACTTTTCCACAGATCTTGCATGAACAATTTTGGTGACAACAACGATGGTGCAACAAAACCACATGGATCGTAAGTAGAAGCAATTGTCCTTAAGACTCCTCGTTTAGTAGTTTGTAAGTCAACATTGTTTGGTCTCAATTGGATTGTATCTTTGTTTGTATTCCAGTCTAAGCCGAGAACCTTGACAACTTCTTTGTCAAGTACATCTGGTATCTTCTCTTTAAATTCTTTCGAGTTGGAACTCCACTCTCTTAGATTCATAGATATCTTCTCAAATTCTCTTTTTAAATTGTTGTATAATGTAATCGCTTGTAATGTCGTCTTCGTCCCAGTAACCAAATTGTCTACATATATGTCGCCAGAAACTTGCTGTACAGCCTTACTAGCCGACTGCATCAAATGGTATTTGATAGTAGCGTTTAACAAGAATGGACTAGATATGACCCCAAACGGTACTCGACAAAAGCGAAGGTGTATAATATTGTCATCAGTAGCTGCTTTCGTTATATCTTTGAGCCATAGAAATCTAGTAACATCTTTACTGTCATCTTGAAGTCCAATTTGTAAAAATGCCTTTTCAACGTCTGCTGTTATTGCTGTTTTATGAGATCTGAATCTTATCAATAATCCTGTTAAATCTTCTAGTAATACTGGTCCAGCTCGAAGACATTCATTGAGACTAACTCCTTGTTTCAGTTTTGCTGACGCATCATATACAATACGAACAGCTTTTCCAGGTGTCTTTACTCCATGATGTGGCAGGTAATGTATGGTATGTATACTGTGATCTATTTCATCAGAGGGAACAGCTTCAATGATTCCATCTTCAAGTTGGTTTCTAATTGTCTCATCATATAACTTTAATGTGTCTTTATCCATTCGTCTTAATAAATTGATTAATCTTCCTGTCACTAGTCCAAGATTAGTAGGTAGATTTGAAACATTGTTATTCCATGGCCAGCATACAAAATATCTCTTGTCCTTGTATTTTGTGTTATCATTAAAGTTCTTCATAGCTTCTTCCTCTTTAGTAGTGTTGGGAGAGTCAGTAATTCCAATACATTCAAGGTCCCATAAGTTTTTCAGGTGCATGTTGTCTAAAGGTAAGTCCGGTTTATTCAATTTTGTTTCTTTGTTCGACTGAAAGTAAGTAATAACTGATAAATTATCTATAGTTTTCTTTTCTGTTTTCCCTGTCAACATCCATCCAAATTTAGAATCCACTAAAAATAAGTTCTCACTTATTTGTTTCTTTGTTGTGTCTATAACCGTGAAATAATAGTCATTGCCGATGAGGATGTCCACTTGGTCACCAAGTGAACCATCGTCTGCCAAGATGCATTCATTCTTCCAATGATAAAGTTCTTCTCCGGGATAACTAACATGCTGTGTAATGGTTGGTACAACATTGGCATACAGTACGACTTCTTCGTTAGTTCTGGTAAGTATATTTAATTTCACTAATGGACTATCATATTCCAATGGTTGATCAGTTCCGAAGGTGAAGACGGAAAGATGGTGTTCTTCTATTACAGCTAAATTCAATTCAGTAGCAATCCTCTTTGTTACATATGAACGCTGACTGCCAGAGTCCATAAGGATCCGACAATTCACTTTGTCGCCTTTATTTTCATTGAATACAGTAACTACTGCTGTCTGTAACGCCGTTGTAGAATTTCCAGATTTGACTGAAGTATTTGTATGCAATGTTTTCACTTTCACAGAATCACAAACTTTTGGACATAAAGCTCTGTTATGCCTTCCTCCACAATGTATACATTTTTTATTTATTTTACATGACTTACTCCAGTGACCTTGAACAAAGCAATAAAAGCATCGGCCCTTTAATTTAATTTGTCTGTCCTTAATAGTTCTTACAGTCTTACATTGATCATTGTAATGTGCTCCTAAGCAGAAAATACAATTTAATCTTGGTTTTTTCATGTTTATGTCTTTCTCATATGAATTTTCAAATTTTCTTTTATTAGGAAGCATTCTATTATTATTGTAATTATTATTCTTGTAGTTAGGAGCAAATCTCATTTTCATTTTCCAATCCTGATGTTTATCCTTTAAATTCTTAAAACGTTCTTTGATCTTAAACCTTCTTGAACCGCTTGACGGGTTATGTTGGTTCACACTATCTGTACCGTGGAATGTCTCAACCGTGTAATGTCTAATTTCCTTTTGACTTTTCTCTTGAGCAATTCTATTAGCATCCTCTCTTGCTGAAATAATAATCTCTAATTGTTTTCTCATATCTTCAATAGAATCTGTCTTTAACAACATCTTTAACTCATACACTATCTCTTCAGGAAACTTTTCAATAATAATAAACCGCAGATGGTTATGGTTAGTATTCTCACCAAGTGAATTTAAAACTCGTAGATGCCGCTCTACTTCATTAAGAGTTCTCCGACAATCTTCAGCAGTCTTGTCCGCAGCCTTAATTTTATATAAGGCAGAATAGTGAGCATCAATTATGTAATGTTCCTTACCATATCGTTCCTTAAGAATCGATACAGCAATCTCATAGTTTCTATTTGTAGTTTCTAATCCTTCAACAGCTCTCTTCGCATCTCCAGATAATGAAGCCTTCAAGTACAATAATTTGTCCACGTCCGGTAAGTGTCTACTATCAATATTTGATGTGAAATGGTCCCAGAACTGTTGCCATTGCAACACATCACCACTAAATTCAGGTAAGTTCAATTTTGGTAATTCACTATAAGTAGCTTTATTTGACCGTTCACTTCGGTCTTCACGCAAATCTTTTAACTTTATGGTCAACTCTATGAGAATTTCCTCGGAATTTAATTGAATAGCACTAAACATTGAGATGTCATCAGCAGATGGTTCGATACTCAATCGAAAATAATTGTTTAATTCAGTTGAAAAACGAGAATGAAGATTTTCCAATTTCTTGGTAGCAATTTCTGCTTGCTGTTTGTCAATATCACTTATTTCCTTTTGTAAGAATGTTTCGCACTGTTTCGTCACAATCTCGATATGATTTATTATATCTTGGAGTCTAGAAATTAGTAATGACTCCATCATTCGTAAGTAAACCGGTATATGCCAACAAGATTCTTAGCTGAAAATATTTACACACAGTAAGTATTCAAACGTCAAACATTTAGATTTTCTCTAATCGTAATCAGGTAAGTATTCTATTATTGCTCTTTACGACAAGTACATTCATAAACTTATAATTCTTTTTAGCTAGAAAATTCAAAATATAATGGCGTTTGTCCATAACAGAGAAAACTCGACAAAAATAATTATCGTAAGTACGTATGTATGTACCGACTATATTCCATCATAAAACAAGCTCATTACTTGCGTTTACAATGTAAAACAACTTCAATATCACTCATGAAAACTGATTATACGATATTTAGATACACAAACTTACTACATCAGCCATGATTACAATCTCACAGTTTATCTTACGAAAATCTCGAAATATAACGATATCTCAACAAATTCTTTTACTCACCAAGTAAATCCAATCACAAAATATGAAACTATTCACTATTTAACTCTTAACGTAAGGTATTTTATTTAAAATAAGAACTTTTCAATCTCTCTATGTCAAACTTTTCTGAAGAAAACGAGCAAAGTAATGTTGCCAACATCACGTTAAAATATTCCTCTCTAGTGAATATACCTTAAAAAATATTATGTTGATTTCTCAACTCTCCATTAATAGCGTATACCATTAAATAATACACACAATTTTTTCTTCTAAATTTATACGTAATTCAATTTACAACAACCAAGAATTTCATATAAAATTATGAACTTCAACTTAGTATTATTTACCCACTCGTAAATATTTTACCCACTATCGGGATCATTTTATTAAATAGCAACACTAAGGTTCTTTCTCTCTCGTTCTCGCGAAACAGAAATAGTATTTCCGGTGTATTTTCTTTACACACCAATAATCATAAATTCACGTCATTTGGGAACACAAATAAATATAAACAGCATTATAAAACATAAAATCATTTTCTATAATGAATTACAACACAAACAAACACAATATCTCGTAAATAAAACATCATTTGATCACAACTCGTTTCGCCGCTTTCTACCACAATGGCGTCGTTTCATTCATCAAATTTTCGTATCATTTTTCTACAACAGAACTCTTTTACGTACCTTTTCTGTCAGACAGCACATATTTAACCAAAATATGAATCATCGTAATCATTCTAGAATGTCATCGTGTCGAGAATTATGGATTCACCTCAGATTTCTTTTCATGTTCGTTCGTAATAACCACGAATATAGACCAGTGCCGCCATCTAGTGCCCTTTTACAGTATTACTATCAGATGACCAATTTTGAACATTTATTCATTTTCATCATAAAACTTGTCTTATATGCCTTTACAACTCTTGTCATGTATATTATTTTCTACTCATTTTATTTAGGTAGCTTACAGCCTCATTTACACATGGATATTCTTATTTATAACCAAGCAAATGCCAATTATAATGCTATCACATATGAATTGTAAAACATCATCATATCAGAATAAATAAAGGAGAAGGAAAGCCACATTTACCACTCTTAGATCTGACTGACATTAATATCCCAGCATCTCCATGTCGCGACGACTCTTTTACACTTATATATGTCTATCTATAATTATGTATATAATCAAAGAATTATGAATCTATTGTAGGGATGTGAATGCACACATACTAGACTGACGTCGCGAATACCAGTCAGTATGTGTAGATAGGATGTAACTCTTACTCACTCATAGGTTCCTATGTCAGTGATCAGATCCTCAATATGGCTTTCCTTACACCTTTCCTTTCACCTCATTGATACGGATTACTTCTCCATCTGTAAGTTTAAGAAACATAAATGAACTACTGATTGGTGATACAACTACCACCTACTTGGTGACACATCACCCTGCAGAATGTAAGCTTATCTCTCTTAATGACTCTGGCTGAACACCAGCGTATGTGATCTTATTCATTACTCTCAGGTTTTACTTTATGACAGTTAATTGCCCTTTTATACATGACACTTTCAATGGTGTGCTTATCAGCACTTAGGTAACTAAGTGAGACTTATTCATTAGTGTGCATGCCAGCACTTGGGTGGCCAAGAAGGCCCTATTCATCAGTGTGCCCGCCAGCACTTGGGTGGCCAAGAAAGCCTCTTATAACAGTGTGCACGCCAGCACTTAGGTGGTCAAGGAAGACCTCTTCAACGGTGTGCACGCCAGCACTTAGGTGGCCAAGAAAGCCTCTTATAACAGTGTGCACGCCAGCACTTAGGTGGTCAAGGAAGACCTCTTCAACGTTGTGCACGCCAGCACTTAGGTGGCCAAGAAAGCCTCTTATAACAGTGTGCACGCCAGCACTTACATGGCCAAGAAAGCCTCTCATAACAGTGTGCACGCCAGCACTTACATGGCCAAGAAAGCCTCTCATAACAGTGTGCACGCCAGCACTTACATGGCCAAGAAAGCCTCTCATAACAGTGTGCACGCCAGCACTTACGTGGCCAAGAAAGCCTCTCATAACAGTGTGCACGCCAGCACTTACATGGCCAAGAAAGCCTCTCATAACAGTGTGCACGCCAGCACTTACATGGCCAAGAAAGCCTCTCATAACAGTGTGCACGCCAGCACTTACGTGGCCAACAAAGCCTCTCATAACAGTGTGCACGCCAGCACTTACATGGCCAAGAAAGCCTCTCATAACAGTGTGCACGCCAGCACTTACGTGGCCAAGAAAGCCTCTCATAACAGTGTGCACGCCAGCACTTACATGGCCAAGAAAGCCTCTCATAACAGTGTGCACGCCAGCACTTACGTGGCCAACAAAGCCTCTCATAACAGTGTGCACGCCAGCACTTACATGGCCAAGAAAGCCTCTCATAACAGTGTGCACGCCAGCACTTACGTGGCCAAGAAAGCCTCTCATAACAGTGTGCACGCCAGCACTAACGTGGCCAAGAAAGCCTCTCATAGCAGTGTGCACGCCAGCACTTACATGGCCAAGAAAGCCTCTCATAACAGTGCACCATACTCTTAGATGCAACCTGGCCAGGAAATACTTCTTCGATTGCGGGCTACTCATTTGGACAACAGTAGCCAAGGAAGGCCTCTACAATTGCAAGCTATGCATACAGACAACGTCTTTAATCGTGGGCATTACTTATTGATACCCCTAAAGTGTACTCATCTATCTTTACAAGTCGCATTGCCGGCCGGCCATTTTAAACACAAGTTAATAAACAGAATTTGGCATCATCGTTAGTAAAATTATAGTCAAATTAATAAAAGGGAGTTATATCACCACTACGTAGCTTTGGTAACAGCATCAGCGGGACTTTCTGCACTTTTTCACTCATATAAAAGTTAAACTCACTTTAACTACTTTCTTAGAAAACGAGCTTGTCACGACAAGATTTAAGACATAGACATTTTTTTTTGTTTTAGTTTTCCCCGAAGGGTAAGGCAATAAGACATAGACAAGATTCACTTACTGATAGAAAAAGATTCACTTACTGATAGAAAAATTAGCGGGCTTCCGTTTCGGTGTTGCTACTTGTGACATTCCATATTTAGAATCGTGACTCATCGTCACGACACAAGTTTCACATTGAGTGTCAGTTTTCTTCGCCTTTTTACGAGCATCAGAAGGTGTCAAGCCTTGTTCATTCAAGATTTTGTAGCAGCCAGTACAACGTTTTCGAAATATTTTGTTATCGTATCGCCGTGGAATTTTCGTCAATCTATGTTGGGAACGAATTGAACTGCTTGAATTGCTAGATCTAATTGATTGTCCAGCTCCAGAATCATCTTCTTGAATGCCCAAGAGATGCTTGATAATTTTCTCATGACCATTCAAAAGTGAAAATTTAGTACCAGGATTCAGTTCCTTGTAGATCAAAATTGAGTTTACAACAGCAACTGACATCAGATCCGCTGCGATTTTCTTATACCAAAAGCAAGTTTTTCGGACGGGTGTCGCCTAGAATCGTGTAGGTGTATTGAAAATTGAATCTACCCTCATAAAAAAAACTTCATACGTGCTTGCACCACAAGTATGGCACATCATATGGAACTCATACGTGCATGTAACCATATGTGAGGCACGAAACGAAAAGCTCGTGCGTGTATGCACCACATGTGGGGCACTCGGAAAATCGGAAAATACTGAAAAGGGGCTTCCCCGATAATGATTTTCTTGCCATATTCCGTCCATATCTACAACATCCTACGTTATTATAAAAAAAAAAATTGCACGTACGGGCTCATTGTCTGATTTTGGCTTGCACAGGGAACGTGTTAAAGACCCTTTGACCTATATAAACATTATTGTATTGGCCATTTGAAATCGTTCTAATTTTGAAAAATATTTATTTTGTTCTGGCAATTCACGAACGCATTGACGTAAAGATTAAAAAAAAACTCACCAAGAACAAAAAAAAATAAAAAAATAATATGGCCGTTGGAATGGCGTCATAAATACTTTTTGACGTTGTTTATATTTGTGCAAAAATAATCGTATTACAATAATTTTGTGTCATTTTTATGGTTCTTGTGAGTATAATCTAAGTGGTCTATAGAGATTGTGCTTATATGGTACATAATTATGTGTTAGTGTAATAAAAGTAAGATGTCAAACAACACTGTCGGTTCGTCGGGGCCTGCTCCCGGCAAAATACGTGGACCTGGAAGACCTCCAAAACGTACATGCACTTGGTGTGCAGAAAGCAAGACTCCTTTGAAATACGTTTTGCCAACAGAAAACGGTAAAAAAGAGTTTTGTTCCGAAACGTGTCTCTCCGAATTCAGACAAGCATATAGTAAAGGCGCTTGTCTGCACTGCGACAATGTTATCCGTGGCAACGCTCCATCCAGCAGTAAAAATTTCTGTTCTACTTACTGTCTTAACAAATATCAAAAGAAAAATGAAAAACGAACTACTTCACCACAGTCTGGTAATGGCGCAAATGGCACTGAAACCCACTCCAATAATAATTCAACAGGGTCTTTTTATGATATATATCAGGCATTTGATTGGAACGAATACATGAAAGAAACTAGCAGTGTTGCAGCACCACAAGAATGTTTCAAACAGGCACCAGTACCACCTGTAAATGATTTCAAAGTGAACATGAAATTGGAAGCTTTAGATCCGCGAAATTTAACATCAACTTGTATAGCTACAGTTGTAGGCGTTTTGGGCCCTCGGTTGAGGCTAAGACTTGATGGTAGTGACAATAAAAATGACTTCTGGCGGCTGGTGGATGCTGGAGATATTCATCCTATAGGACATTGTGAGAAAAATGATGGAATGTTACAGCCACCTCTCGGATTTCGAATGAATGCCAGTAGCTGGCCTATGTTTTTGCTCAAGACTTTGAATGGTGCAGAAATGGCCCCTTCTAAGGTGTTTCAACCAGAACCACCTACTCCTAAGACAAATTTATTTGTTGTGGGTCAAAAATTGGAGGCAGTGGATAAGAAAAATCCACAATTGATATGTTGTGCCACTGTTGGTGCTGTAAAGAATGATCAGATTCATGTAACGTTTGATGGGTGGAGGGGTGCATTTGATTACTGGTGTAGGTATGACTCACGGGACATATTCCCGGTGGGCTGGTGTGCCAGAGCTGGGCATCCTTTGCAGCCACCAGGTCAGAAGAGTGCCACAGCTCCCTCTAGGTAAGATGCCGCTTTTTAAATTATATTTGAAGCTTTACTTGTCATCAGGTTTATACATTTCATTACTTTTATTACTCATTCACGATTTGATGTTTATATTATGAAACTCCACTACCCCACACTGGAGCAACATTCTCTCTGTTTGATTCAGGGGGCCTGTGTCAATCAGTGGGATGTATATATAATATTTTATGTTGTTATGAAACTAGTGATGAAGGTTTAGCATATAATATAGTGATGAAGTATATGTAAGTATGTTTAATGAAGTAACTTGTATATGACAGAGCAGCGGTGTAATAAACTCCAGTTGATAAAGGAGGTGATCAGTAGTGTGACATTATTATACTGCTTATATTGTTGTGTATACGAGTATTTTAGGTTATATGAGAGCCTTACAATTCAGTTAATTATTCATATTTATTTTAGGTTTAAATTACGGCCCAGTGGTATTCCTACGAATCCAGCTTTACCTGAGGGTGGGTCTACGGGGGCTGGGAATTCTACCAGTTCAAGTACTTCTGTTCCGGCTGCTACAGTCCAACTGCATATTCGTAGTAGTTGTTCAGGAGGCAGCAGCTCATTGCCTACTAAGGTGTCAGGTTCTGGGCCATCTGGTGCTGCAGAAGCTCTGGCAAAGGAACTACTTAGTGTTCACCCTGACCCACAGACTCTGACAAGAGCTATATTATCTGCTTCCAGTAGCTTTTCTAACATAAATAATGTGCAGGTAATATTTACTATTTAGTACAATAAAGTTCATATTGACTAGTCAATAAAGGTCTGAAATAGAGTACCCATAAACAACCCTATATCTCAGGGTTTTATTTAATATTAATATCTCTATATTGATTATCTATTAAGCATTAAATTGTTTATAATTATTTACAGGTTTCAGCAGGTACCAAGAACTACACTGTTAAGGTTCCATCAGAGTTAACAAATGAGGAATTAAAAAATTGGCTTAAGGCAGTGTGCAGTGGAGTGGGATGTTGTGTGGGGATGATTGAAATAGACACGGGCGAGGCTGCGGGCCGGCCTTGCTTGCTCTGTGGTGAATCCACTTCCAACAACGCATCACCACCAGCTGTCAAGAGAAACAAAAGTGTAAGTAAAATTAATATACAAGACGCAACTAGCCTGTAGCCTGTACTGTAAACATTTTTTGCAAGCATATTAATTATACATAATCAAGAAACATATTCTTATTAAAGTTTTAATTGGCTGTAATGTTGTGACTGATCATGTAAAAAGTAATTTGTTAGGTATAATGAGGCTTTGTCCTATCTTGACCATGTATTTTTTCTGAACTGGCATAAATGTTATCATTCCATTATTCTATAGTTAGTTACATTATAATGTAATAGTTTTGGTATTTGCACGAGTGTTGCTTGTTATGTTCATATCCATCACAACTTTACAAGACAAGTACTGCTGTAAGTTGTTCTGTGACAACTTGTGTGTTACGGCCCAATTTTGCAGCCAGTACAGTTCCCCACTGTAAATGGCCCTATGTGTTTATTTGGCTTTTCTATTTGAATGTCAGATTACTAAAAAGCCTTCTCATTTGGGATATGTATGAGCATGATTTTCGTATAATAGATTTATGTTTTACTTTATAGGAAGAAACAGCGGGCAGCAGTGTAAACGGCGCTGGGTGCGCGCCAGGCCCCAAGGTGGCGCGCGTGTCGCCGGAGCGCGGCGAGGCGGCGTCGTCCACCACGGGCGCGCCGCCGCCGCCCGCGCCGCACGCGCCGCCCGCCGACTGGTCCGTGGAGGATGTCATCGGGTTCATCGCCGCTGCCGACCACGCACTCGCCGCGCACGCAGACTTGTTCAGAAAACATGTAAGGATATTTACTTGTAAATACTAATCAAATGGTTGTAATGAAAAGGAGTGTTGTTGGAATAACATTCAATATAAACTATCTTGCCTATTATCTAGAGTGCCTTTTTTGGTAATATTTGGTTTGAATCATGAGTTATAGTAATATAGATAATGATGTCGCTATTGTTGTCCAATATTAATATTTATATAACAGGAGCGAAAATACTAATGACTATCTTCTACCTTTATCTTTGGTCTATTAAGAGCGTCTATTTTGAGCATGACACAATATTTGTTCTATTATTGTTACAGGAAATAGATGGAAAAGCCCTACTTCTGTTGAATTCAGACATGATGATGAAGTATATGGGGCTAAAACTTGGTCCCGCATTGAAGATTTGTAATTTAGTGTCTAAAATAAAGAATCGCCGACACTATAGTACATAATTAAATTATTTTGTATTAAGTTTTGCTCGCAGAGTTTGAAACTGAAAGTTTCAAATTTTAAATATATTAAGTATTTTTTTGCATTTTTGTTCAATCTTTTCTTGAGATATGAATAGTACTTGAGTTTTGTTTTGTCTGAATCTCAGGGAAAGTAATTTCTTTGCATAATATTAGTAAGCAAAGTGAGAGAAACTAATGTATTGAGCTTTACAACAGAAACTAAATCAAATCAGTGATATACAAGCAATATATCAGTTTTAGTATGTATGCACTCTCTTTCTCTACATTTACCACTTTTACAATCTGAACTTATTAATTCATGTGCAGCTCCCTGGTTATTCTGTTCTATAATATAATTTGATATTAAATTTGTCTGTAAATATCTTGGATGAGTTATATTGCATTTAATGTGTAGATTATTGAACTTAATTATTATCAATTTTAATCTCGCTGGCTGTATTAGAATAGTAATTGTATTTGTATATAAGTAATTGGCTAGTCGTTCGTGGGTCGCCGGCCGTCGCCCTGACAGGATCGCACACAAATTATATCTAAAATTTCAAATCAGGCGCCGTTATATGTACAGAAATTTTTAAATAGAAATTAGGGTCTAGTGCCTTTCAATCATTAGGTGTACTTAAAATGTCCCTACAAGCCATGAAAAGACAAGTTGAGCGTTCAAGGACACCAATAACAGTAGCTGTGATTTTATCTTCTGATACTTATGATTATAATCGCGTTTAATAGCTTATTTAATCTTCAATTTCGTGACTTCATCCTCGTACACCTACCAATATAGGTATTATATATTACTGATGTTCCTCTTACGACTTCTGTGCTTGAGTTTGGAATGAAGGATTTTATTTCTATAGCATTTTTTTATTATAAACTTTTGTTAATTTGCCATTGGAGAGTTAACTTAAAATGTTGAAACATTTCATCATGTGATATATTAATGTTATCTGTTATCGTGATAAAGAATTAATATTAATTATATGTTTGTTTATATATTTGATTATTATGACTTGATGTATTCTTAAGTTTGGTCATGACATGAATATCTTCTAGGTATTATTTTAAATATTGCTTACTTCGTTGATGTAAATAATTTGATTTCACTGGGAGATTTCAGTGGCTTTTGTCTGAATGCAATCAGTTGTATTTTTATTATTTTTAACTTGTATTTGACCTTAAATAATGACACGAATGAAGTGATCAACTTGATTTCCCAATTTTATTGTAATAGATTTTATGTAAATTTACAAAAGTAGAGTACCTATCTCACGTTTCATAAAACACTAAACTTACTCTTTGAGTACTTTGTATTATATCGTACATAAAATTCGGAAAAGTGTGAACATTTTTCACAGAACTATTATTTTATTAATGTAGTAGGTATTTAAAATTATTTTATGTAAATAATTAAGCGAGTAATTGGTAATAGAATTGTATAAAATTTAATAAAACGCAAATAAATCTAAAAATACGGCTTTTCATTCATGAATTTTACCTTTATAATAAGTAAAATGAACAATAAAATAGTATTTTTATAGTATTCTTTACCAAGTTAACTATTTCAGAATATTTATTATTTTTATAGCACGAGAATGCTACGAACCGGCTACGAATACAAAATTAAAATACTCTCGTTGATGTCTTTTCTATGAAGTTTACTTTAGTTACAATTTTGTTATGTTATGCTTGAAATGTAAGATACACTTACATAAATAATACGCTTCTAGTCCCTACCAGGTAAGGCAGAGCCATAAATTGTGTGGAAACAACTCGGGGAACATGCATTTTTTTTGTAGTTTGGGCTACGAATAAATAATAGTTTGGGTCGTAGAGTTTGGGTGATGCTTTTTATTTGTAAGTACTTAGAAATCGTGCGATTATAAATATTCTCTTTGGAGGTCGGACGATATATCTTAAAAAAGAATTTAATTCATTATGACAACTAACGACAAATTATTTCACAGATTAGAAAGAAAAACGTTCTGATTATTTATTTACACCGGGAAGGATGTTTTTTGATCCTTGTAAATTGTATCTTGATTTGTACCGTTGAAGTCCTCGATTTTATAAATTCCTCAAATTATTTTTAGTTTGTGTAGTGCAAACTGGTGTGCAGTGGGTTGGAGAGTTTGTCCATGACTTGGATAAATTGCTTTTAGGCGATTTGGTTTGTAGTGGAGAAGCTGAATTATGTCAGAAAACAACCAGGCGACAGGAGTGGGGCCGAGTGATAACAAACCTGGCCAGATCCCTACTACGCCAGGCCCTACTACAGGAAAAAAAGGTGAGTAAGAAGACATGCGAGTCCCTGCAGTCAAATCAAAGCCATATTCTATTGCAATGTTTTTTAACTGCTTTAACCCATTGGTGTATTAGATACGACAATATATTATTCGATTTTGAACTTTGTACGGTTTAGTCTATAGATAGCGATAACATATAAGGTCACGAGTATATTCCCATTTGGGGTAGGTACATCCATCGCGTTATGATCTAAGTACCCACGCTTTCCCGAGCTTTTTATTAGACAGAGCAGGAACACAGTAGCTATAGCAATAAATAAGTACCTACTTTCTTATTTCTCTTTTTATCATTTGAGCAGCGCTTCATTGTGATTTTCATGCATCAGCCTTTGTAGTTTAGTGTCCAGTGCGTTGATCTCTCGATCTGGACGTCCCAGATTGGATTCCCGATGGGAGCATATCACAAAAAATACTTTATGATCCCTAGTTTGGTTAGGATATTACAAGCTGATCACCCAATTGTCTGAGAGTAACGTAATCCGTGGCTCAGAGGGCACGTTAAGTAGTCGGTCCCGGCTGGTCGTTATACTTATGAGATAAGCAATTGATATAATAACCGGCCACAATCAGCCATTCACCACTTTTTATTATTTACTTTTTACTTTTTTAGCATTACACATGACATTGAAGCCTATAATAACAGTACCAACGTGAGCAATGAAGGAGATTAATTTTCTTATTAGAATCGTGATTGCTATGCTATTTCTATAAGGCGATATTAATATCCACCTGTATTGACTTGTCATAACGCAACTTACTATCTTCATTTCGGTTTTTTTATACGTAAGTAGTTTTTTATAGTTATTTTTATGTTTTTGTTGAGTTTGAAACGTTTAGAAGTTAATTTGAGCCATTCGACAATAGCGGGGAGACATCAACTGTTAAGAGCGTGCAGATTTTCATCGTAAAAGGAACCGTGGTTACGGGGTTCCCGTGGCTTTTAGAATGAAACGATTTTGTGTCATCTGTGGGTAATAATGGATTAAAGCGGGAGGCGCTTGAGCGAAGACGACTTTTGCAAAGATTTTCACCTTATGCTTAAGGGATAATTTACTATGCTTGTTTAGGAGTGAAGACGGTCCACTACTTACGCGGCGTGATCACGAACACATGACTATTGCTTATTACTCCTTCTTTGTTTCAGGTCCCGTTAAAGTTGACTTAATTCAAGGAATAACAGGAGCTTTTGGAAAATATCAGTTTTGGTTATGCTGTCTTATGTTTTTATGCAAATTTGCTATAGCAGCCCATCAGATGGCAATTATATTTTTGGCTCCAAAAATATCATATATATGCGCCGACACAAAGTTACCTACATGCCCGTGTTCAAACCCGGTGTACGACAGATCTATATTCAAGAATACGATGATAATGGAATGGAATTTAATATGTGATAAGAAATTTCACCACAGCTGGACGCAAACTATGTTTCAATTTGGTACCCTTGTTGGCAGTATAATATTTGGGATGGCATCTGATCGGTAGGTACCTACATCTTCTTCGTGGTGAAATACTTAGGTAGGTGTATCAGCGTGGGATGTTTTCACAGATTGTTCAGGGTTCTAAGAACGTTAGATAATTAAACGGGCATGTTTATAGGTACCTAATATTCCAACAATCCCGCACCTTTTGTTCTGTATATGAATATCAGCAATTAAATTTTATTAACGACATTGTCTTTTGTTTCTAGATTCGGAAGAAAGAAGCCTTTATCTGTAGCTGTAGTGATTCAGGTGTTGTGTGGCTATATAGCTGCATTTATTAATGACTTTTATTTATTTACATTTTTTCGATTCCTTATTGGGACATCTGTCGGTGGAACGATGGTGATAACATTTGTCATAGTCATGGAGTTTGTCGGTGTTCAATATCGGGACGTTATATCTGCCCTTTACCAAGTGCCCTTCGCTTTGGGTTATTTGTTGCTTCCAGGCATCGCTTATTTTACAAGAGATTACATACACTTTCAACTTGCGATAGCAGTTCCAACAACGATCTTGTTGTGCTACATCTGTTTAGCACCTGAAACTCCTCGCTGGTTGATAGCCATGAAGAAGACGGACAAGGCCATTAAATTATTGGAACACGTCGCAAAAATGTAAATATTGCATTGTGTATTTATAAGTAATATTATACATACCTACATCATTTTACGCTTTCCAAGTCCTATAAAACTGAAGATTGATCGAGGTATAGGTACAGTGAGAGATAAATCTAACAGTTCAACACCTAAGTTTGCCCCAACACGTTACATGGAGGTCGTAATAAGTACGTTTTAATAACATGTGACCCAGGAATTGTGTTTTGCTTACAGAAACCACCGTCAAACCGAGAGAATTCGCGCCGATGTAGATGCTTACCAGGCAGAAGTAGAAAAACATAACCTGAAAAAGGGAACCCTCATTGATCTCTTTAGAACACCGAACCTTAGGAAGAACATATTAACAATGTCATTGGATTGGTTTAGTTGCAGTTATTGTTTTTATGGCGTTTCACAATACGTAGGACAATTGAGCGGTGACGTTTTCTTAAATGTCGCCTGTAGTGCTTTCGTAGCGCTCCTGGGTACATTAGCATCCATACCAATGCTGAAATTGTTTGGACGGAGGACAATAGTGATAATTTTTAATTTCGTGTGTGCTGTATGTCTGTTTATATTGGCTATGATACCAGAAGGGGTTGGTTCTTTGGTGTGCGCGAGTGTGGGCGTGGTGAGCGGGCTTATAGTGTTTGTTGTGGTGTACTTGTATTGTACGGAGTTGTTTCCGACAGTGGTGCGGAACGCGGCCCTTGGGTTCTCGTCCATGATGGCTCGAGTGGGCGCCATGATTGCGCCCTTTGTGGTGGAGCTGCAGGACATCGCGTCGTGGGTGCCCCCCATAGTATTCGGTGTGGTGCCGCTTGTAGCAGGATGCGTGACCTTCCTGCTCCCTGAAACGAAAGGCTGTCAATTGTCGACGACCTTAGAAGAGGGTGAAGCGTTCGGTAAAAAAATAACACAACAACCAGCTCCAGACATTTGATATAACAAAGAACCTTAGTGAATAAAGATAATAAAATACATACAATAAAACTTTTCAGATTTATAATTACTTAACTATCTAAACAATACATATTTCCTCCCTTCTATAGTCGTATCGTATTTACGAAACATTAAAAAAAATATGACAAGTTATCTTAGTCCTGCACCTACCTATCAGTCTATAAAGAGCAACGTCGACACGTGTTATTAAAGGTTAATCTGATTCGCCCTTGACTTAGCAAGGTAATTATTAATTTGACTGCCACTATAGCGACAGTTACTATTAGATCCAGCAGTCAATATTAGTATCTGCATTGGCATTGTACCTATTATTATTATACTTACCATACTTAGTATCTATTAATTATAATATTCTATGCATAAAATGCAGTTCGTATATTGGTGTCACTGACTCCAGTGACCTTAATTTAGGTTTTTATGTGACATCTCAAAATAGGTAACATCCTTATTTGCATCAATTTACTCAATTCGCAAAACTATAAAACCCTTCCGGTTTAAAGTGTGAGCTGGAAAGTTCATTAAAACCTAGTATTTACTTGTGGGCGTTATTATCTGCGTGATGTCGGCGTTACTGTCACAATGTCGATAAACAGCGTGACAGAGAGTGGCGCGGCGCCGGCGCAACAGTCCGCCACCAGTCTGGTGCCACAGGTCGCAGAGAGCGCGTCGGCCTGCCGATGCTAAAGAGAAATCGCGAGTGGAACCAGTGCTCAACATCGTAACAATAACAATACGAATTACTCAAAATGGAGATGCGGGAACATAAGGAAGAAAATGGTAAGAACAACGGTGAAAGTGATTGGGCACACCTGTCTAACCGGATAGTGTAATGACCCCAATATTGCAAGAGGTTTTGCATTTGTGCAAGTTCGCATTGGCATTGGTGAAGGTTTACTACTTAGTAGGTTTCGCTCCGGTATGCTCTCGTGGTGATACGATTTTACGGTAGAGTAAGTGTAAATTATTTGGTATCTACGTATATACAGTTATTCCCAACTTTTACACCCCTCATAATTATGGCATTCATGTTTTGTTTTTATCTCAGATTATCCTCTATAAAAGTGCTAGTTTGTTTTTTTTTACTTTCTTATCAACTTTAAAACTTATTGCACCATTTCGCGCCAAAAATGAAATATTATAATAATAAGGTTAATATTATTTAATAATTTTCATGCATTATGAAGAATGCGTGCATTTACATTTTAATAAGGAAATATATTAATGAATGATTCATTGCCAGAAACATGCGGCGAACCTCGTTGTTCTTTTTCATTGTTCTATTTATTAATTAACCTTTTAATAAAAGTTATTGACCTTGAGTTTTAGCTACGATACTTTCTTAGACATGCCTACGAATACCAGTTTTAAATATTCTACTTCCTGTAACTCATACAGTACATTTGTTTGGCGGGGTTTATTTGTAAGATAACAATAAAATTATCAGCTAATTGTTTTGTATAGAAAGTTCATGATATGTTGATAACTACGGTAAACGCTGCTGATGTAAATATTAAGCTCCAAAGTTCACCACAATGTTATTGTAATTTAAATAATAATTATGGGCGGGGCAGTAAAAGTGATAAATAAAGTATGTTAGCAAGAGGAAAGTTATTTACTTAATTAGTACATTCTCGCATGATCGCACGGCTGAGATGAAAAGATAAACTTCTTCCATAGTTCATTTGCTGTTTGTTTAGCTCGATGGAAGTTATAGCAGATGGGTTGTATGCTTCAAGTCAAGTGTACTTTGGGTAGTCACCTCGTTGTTGTATAGTTCATAATCTTAGGATACTATTCTTGTTTTATCCCACTACTGGGAAAACACTGCCGGCTGTGCATGTTTTCGTACCGACAACTGTATCCAGCTTTTTTTTTTAAATCCACATTTGTGCAGCTCCTCTTGTTACAAGGATTAATCTAGGATTAGGAGTATCTTCGTTGAAGATACATATTTCAATTGCAATCGTAAGCCGAATTAACACAGAGCTATGTTCCTATATAAAATACCTTTATTTCTTAACAAAATTTGTAAGTAGGTAGACAAGTACTTACTAAAATTCTCAAACACATTGTCTCGTGTGAACACGAACCCTTAAAAACATTATATTTGACGGATTGACGCTCTGAAATGGAATAAAATGCTCCATGTTGTGAAGCAGCGTTTTGTTCCCTTTAAAAGTACACAATAGTCCAAATCAAACCTATTCAGGCCAACAAATGTATTGTAATGCGATGGATCAGTTTTGTTAATAGGTACCTGTTGCATTTTGTCAATGTGTTGTGTACTGGTGTAACGCAACAATTGAGTTATGTTCACATTTACATGTGTTTTCTGTCTCTGTAACTTACTTATATTAGTATAAATTATTAAAATACTAAAAATATGTCGCAATGTACGTACCTACAGCTGTTATTGTAAAGGTATTATCTCGTAAAATGTACAAAGAAATGACAGACAATGTGTTTGTTTTAAGTATTTATTGACTGATGTCTTTTTTTCGTTTTCTTTTCTTTATTTTTAAAGAACTTTTATTTTAACTTTAATTTTAAGGAACTTTTTTGTTTTCGTAAAGTTTTTATTATTTCCGTATAAAAATGTGGGTTTGTTACAAGATTAATTGTTTGAAAGCAGTTATCAATTTTGGGTAAGAATACAGCACTCGTTGATGTGTTTTATATGCGACAGTGTCTAATATTTTTCTAATGATTTTGTAGAAATGCCAATTTTAAAAAAATACTACTTAGTGTTAAATACATTTGATCGTAGAATATTAACACAGAAGCGTGTAACAGCATATCTTAGCGTTTTATCAGTTGGATGTAGGTAGAGGCTACCTAAGTAGGAAGTTGTTTTAGAAACGGATTTGATATCATGCGTGAGTTGAGCATTGATGTAACTTTTTATACGTGCCTTTTGTTAGTAATTTGTTGATGCCCTCATAGTTTCTTGATAGAAAATAGGTTCTCTAGGAAAGTGACTATGTAAGAGATTGAGAAAATGACTAATGATAAGTAAAACTTTGTAATAAATTAATTGATTTAATAAATAAATCAATAAACACAGATTGACAAGGCATTCTGGAACCATTTGGGTACCCCCAAAGGCTTAACTCTGTATGCACTTTCTAGAATACGACTTCCATCTTATTTGGTTTGCTACTTCATGCAGACGCCTTGCATTCGTCTTATAATTTATATAACTATATAAGTATGTAGCATTTAACTCCCAGTAGATGTATATATAAGTTACTATGTTGACCATATATGATGATATTCTTTTCTTTATTTTTAAAGAACTTTTATTTTAACTTTAATTTTAAGGAACTTTTTTGTTTTCGTAAAGTTTTTATTATTTCCGTATAAAAATGTGGGTTTGTTACAAGATTAATTGTTTGAAAGCAGTTATCAATTTTGGGTAAGAATACAGCACTCGTTGATGTGTTTTATATGCGACAGTGTCTAATATTTTTCTAATGATTTTGTAGAAATGCCAATTTTAAAAAAATACTACTTAGTGTTAAATACATTTGATCGTAGAATATTAACACAGAAGCGTGTAACAGCATATCTTAGCGTTTTATCAGTTGGATGTAGGTAGAGGCTACCTAAGTAGGAAGTTGTTTTAGAAACGGATTTGATATCATGCGTGAGTTGAGCATTGATGTAACTTTTTATACGTGCCTTTTGTTAGTAATTTGTTGATGCCCTCATAGTTTCTTGATAGAAAATAGGTTCTCTAGGAAAGTGACTATGTAAGAGATTGAGAAAATGACTAATGATAAGTAAAACTTTGTAATAAATTAATTGATTTAATAAATAAATCAATAAACACAGATTGACAAGGCATTCTGGAACCATTTGGGTACCCCCAAAGGCTTAACTCTGTATGCACTTTCTAGAATACGACTTCCATCTTATTTGGTTTGCTACTTCATGCAGACGCCTTGCATTCGTCTTATAATTTATATAACTATATAAGTATGTAGCATTTAACTCCCAGTAGATGTATATATAAGTTACTATGTTGACCATATATGATGATAAACTAAACGTCGGTAATATTTGCGCGAAAAAAGAGGATTCCTCTTATTTGTAGCAAGGTGTGTGCGCAAGACCTTCCATTGAAAAGATAAACGATGAAACCACGTAATTACTGTTGCAATTAGTGAGTGAGGCTATCTACCTATAAGTTAGTTATAAATAATGTCCCAACCTTGTTTTCATTTCAAAAACCATATCAAAGGACAAAGATATATATATTCAAATTCAAATTCAAAAATATCTTTATTCAGTAGGTAACATAGTTACACTTTCAATCGTCAATTTTACATAACGAACGTCTGATCCGCCTAAAACGACTGTAGCTTCTCACAACCTGTATAGCCGGGGAAAATAAGCTGCAAGAAAAACTTATATATATATCAAGGGATATATATATATATATATCAAAGGACTTCACACTTATATAGTAAATAGGCTCCACAAGTGTGATCTAAACCTTAGTTTATCCATTGACGTGTGCTGCTTTACCCCAGTAGAAAATCATTATTACTGTGACCTAGAGACAATGGAAGTAAGCACTGATAATATTGCATAACCGCAGAACTGAATGATTTAACCACACACAAATACAATAGACAATTCATTTATTGCTGCCATTATATTTTTTTAATAATGTTACGAATTCTTAATAGTGCGTAATCTCGACTGGTTTATGTAATTATGATAGAATTTCAGCAAAAGGCACGATACTTTCTTGTAGATAAGCCTTCGAAGTTTAGTTTCCCCTAATAGATCTGATTTTGTTTGATGTATCGTTAGATTTCACAAGTGTCATAGGATCTTTCAACATAAGTGAGCTTCACTTCATTAGGACACCATGATGGCGCCTCGATGCGAATCCATTAATGAAGTGTATGCACCTGGCAACTAATTTGTTGCTGGCAACTGAATCCCAAATCATTTCTCGCGCAACCACGGCATCTTAATGAGATAGCGTCCTAAGACATGCAATGCCTACCTATTCTGGCAGATAACATATTATTAATTATGATATTCTTTAATACTTAGTTTTTATGTGAATCTCTACTCAGGTATTAATTATGTGATCCTACCAGCATAATTGACTAAGCAATTAAAATAATTAGGTACTTACCTACTTATAATAAACGTATTGTAATAAGACTGTTTTATATATCTCCATAGGTATAGGTAACAACTATCCTTTTGGAACATAATGTTGAATTCCCAAACTACAAAAGACCTGAAAAAATATTTGACGGATGGTATAAATAATACGACATTAACTACAAATTGAAAGCTATCATATTATCATTGATAGCAGTTTCATTATTGGGAAGTTCCGGAATTCTAAAATTTTGCGTATCTGAAACGAATTTGGATGAATTTTCACACGTTCCACTGATAATTATTGTCGATGCATAAAGCCGGTTTAGTATTGTACTTATTACTTCTAATACTATTAATAGAAGAGTCATCAGCGCTCCCCATTTCTGCGGCCAAGTAGTTCACGCCTTCTAAGGAAAGCTTGCAATAAGTCACGTCAAAAAAGTGCCTATCATAATACGATCGTACTGTAGGACACTAATGCACTTGACTACCTACTTAGTTTTTTCTCAATGCTGATCTCTACTAACTCCATAATCACGCACGTTAATTATCGTAAATAACGGTCGTCAACGTGTAGATAAGTACACACATTACCGCATGTTTCCGTTCCACACGCGACTTGGTAGGGGCCTCACATTCTAGATCAGATGTATTTGTAGTTTGTTTCACAAGTAGACTTTAATTATAATGTTAAATATTTAGATAAAACATTTTATGGTTTATAAAACTTTGTTTCAGGAACGAAGGCCGCTACCACACCAAACGTGGACTTAATCCAAAAAATAACAGGATCTTTCGGCAAATATCAGCTATGGCTGTGCCTGCTTATATTTTTAACGAAATTCCCAGTAGCCTTCCATCAGATGGCTATCATATTCCTGGCTCCGAAAGTGGAATACACGTGTCCGGACACAAACGCCGAGACTTGTCCATGTCCGAGTCCACAGTACAATACTTCTATATTCACTAATACGATTATAATGGAATGGGACTTGATTTGTGAGAGGAAATGGATGTACAGCATGACGCAAACATTATTTCAACTTGGGACACTACTTGGCAGCGTGTTCTTTGGGATGGCGTCTGACAGGTATTTTGTAGTTTATTTTGAATTCCTGTATTTTAATTTTAAGGTATCTTTTTCATAATTTGTTTGCTTTTATTTTTAGATTCGGACGGAAAATTCCGTTGCTGGTGGCTGTAGTCATCCAGGTGACGATGGGGGTGGCAGCTGCTTATATATCTGAATTCTGGACATTTACCTTTTTCCGTTTCCTCGTGGGAATGTCTGTCGGAGGCACTATGGTCACAGGATTCGTCATAGTGATGGAGTTCGTCGGCACTCAATACAGAGACGTCATATCTGCCCTTTATCAAGTGCCTTTTAACTTGGGTCACATGTTGCTCCCAGTATTCGGTTATTTTCTTAGAGATTTTTCTGATTTTCAACTCGCAATATCAGCACCAACAATATTACTGTTAACCTTCTTCATCCTTGTGCCAGAAACTCCTCGTTGGCTGATAGCCATGAAGAGGACAGATGAGGCCATTAATATCTTAGAACGCGTCGCTAAAATGTAAGTATTTCATTCTGTTGTTTAGTAGGTATGCCAAGTCACATCGTGCATATAATTTACTTTCTACAGAAACTTGTTTTGTTTGGCTTACATATATAAAGTACCCATTATTTGCTTGATGTATAGACGTATTACGATTACGATTTAGGAAGTGTATCCCAATGATCTGTATTTGACGAATGATATCATTATTTACAGAAACAATCGTCCAACCGACAAAATACGCGCCGACGTAGAGGCTTACCAGGCGGAAGTAGAGAAGCATCAACTGAAAAAGGGAAACATTTTGGATCTCTTCAGAACACCAAACCTAAGGAAAAACATAATAGCAATGTCGTTTAATTGGTTAACATGTAGTTATTGTTTTTATGGTGTGTCTCAGTACGTAGGACAACTAAGTGGTAATGTTTTTGTGAATGTAGCTGCTAGTGCAAGTGTGACTCTACTTGGTACTTTATTAGCTATTCCACTGCTAAAAGTTATGGGTAGAAAATATATTGTAATAGTTTTTAATTTTATTTGTGCGTTATGTTTGTTGATATTATCTGTGATACCGGAGGGCGCGGGCTCGGTCGTGTGCGCAAGTATAGGAGTGGTGGCTAGCTTCATAGTGTTTGTTGTGGTGTATTTGTATTGCACAGAGTTGTTCCCCACTGTAGTGCGTAACGCAGCGTTAGGATGTTCTTCGATGATGGCGCGGGTGGGCTCTATGATAGCGCCCTTCGTGGTGGAACTCCGCGGCCAGGCGCGGTGGATGCCCCCCGTGGTATTCGCGATACTGCCCCTCATCGCAGGATGTGTCACCTTCCTTCTGCCCGAAACAAAAGGTTGTGAACTGATGACCACTATTGAGGAAGGTGAGCAATTCGGCAAAAAAGTCACATCTAAAGAAAAAAGTAATGAGAAATGAATGTCAAAGCCGATTTGTCTCAAAATAAAAAAATGTGTTGTGGATTAGTATTTATTTATAAGTACTTATGCATATTCAAAAGTTTTTGGATCTACTTACATTTGCGCATTTTTTATTCATAAAACACTTAAGTAATTGACTTCTTATAAGTGTTACGCGGCGCAAATATTTCATTATTAACGTTGGGACAACAAACCAATTATGATTCGTAGGAAGTTGACCCTAATTGTTGATTTATTAGTTGTGTGATTTATTTCACATACCTAGATATTTATTTCTGATACCAATCAATAAGACATTCATTAATCATTTGTTTTATATCTTTACGTAAAAGTGCAAAACGCAGATCAGATGTAACTAAGAAATATTTATTATGAACAGCACTTGTTTTACATTATATCACTTTATGATTCTGTTTGTTGTATAATTTCTGTATATATAGGTAGTTTGTATAAAGGTAATCTCTTAAAAGTGTTTAGATAACGCAGACGCACTTAAATGAACTTATTTAATTAGGTTTTAAGGTAGATAGGATGAATGTACATACAACGTGAGCTATTGTAAATGTAGAGACAAAAAGATTATCTTTTCATAAAAATGTATCTCACAATGACATAGTTGGCGTTTTACTGTGATCTTGTATCTTATAGTATAAACATTCCATATCATACATTTCATAATATTATCGTAATCACTATCTTATATAACTTTATCTCAAGTATATTGCGACAAATGCAATGTATTTGTATATAATATATTGTTACTCTTAAATACCCGCTTATTTAAATGTAAAGGTAAAAGTTATTATAATACCGAGCAACTTACATTGTTTTGTATGATTTAAATCAAAATCAAATCACGAAATCTCGACTCGGCGGAAATGTTCACTTTACAGGGATTTCTAAAGTTGTTTTTCAAATTTCCGTGACTACTGGTAAGTACCCAACAATACATGATAAATCACATGTAATCTTCTATAATAAAGATGCAGTTATGTATTTACGCAAGCACACAATTGCTCTAATTTTCTGTAAAGGCGAACGCAAGTTAGACTTTATCTAGCGTGCTTGCGATAAATGACGTATTACTTACAATGCACAATATAATGTACTTTATGACACAAAGTGGAATAAAATAAAAAGACAAAAATAATAAGTATTTAACGCCTTATCTCTTCCGGCAACCATGGCAAACCTTGAATCTTGATGCGTTTGCTCACCATTAAGGGCACTCGATACTTACGATAAACTCGCGCGGGTCAGACCAACTTATAGTGGATAATTCTATAACGCTGTCCATCGCCCAGTTTAAGTTGAATGCACGCGTTGAAATACGAGCCGCTGGTCCCGGTTACTACTAAATGATATAAGTACGTAATCGTTACATGAGTCATGTCAGGGGCCTTTGGCGGCTCAATAGTAACCTTGACACCAGGGTTGATGAGGTTGGTAATCCACCTCACAATCCACACGACAGAAGAAGCCGGGAAACACGGACAAACAAACAATCTTGATACGCTGAAACAAACATCTCTAAAAGTTATATTTACAATATAAAAAAAATATCGAAGTAATGAATCGAATGGAATAGTGGTCTGTATTTATCTTTATTTGTTTATTATATTTAACAGTTTAGTAGATTTTTGAGAGAAATTAGTTTCAGCTAGTTGTAAATTGCCGTAACCCGTAACAAATCAAGCAAACGTGTACTAGTTGTACCAATAAAAATAAGCTATGGTGTCGAGTGGACCTTGCATAGCATGTACAGTCATGAGCAATATAATGTACCCTTTTTAGGACTCTGTCGCACTAACATATTTGGCATTTAGTGAGACTTACAGTTCAATTTGTCAATAAAGTTAATGTGACATGGTACCAAAGTCTATATATATTAATGCTCGTGACCGTAGATAAGTAAACAGGGATTAACTCAGTCAAGGTTATACTACTTTATTATGTTTATACTTGCAAATAAAAATCAAATGTTATTAAATACTAGCTTTTGCCCGCGACTTTGTCCGCGTGGCGTGTTATATAAGAGAGAGATCTTTGTGTGTGTGGGAGTGCATATCAAATTTCAAGCATCTAACTTATGCAGTTTAGATTTTTTCATACAATTTTTTTCCCAATAACTCCCATTTTTCAAAATACAGCCAAAAATAAACTTTATATTTACTAAGGCATGCATGCATGCTAGATTGAATCAATTGATTGAATTGATTTTTTTTTAATTGATTGTTCATTGAGTTTTAATTTTAATACACACTTCCTCTCTTCCCTTCAACGTTGCTGTGCCCTACAGGGTCCATGTTTTAGTTCCTATGCCTATGTAACACCCCATTGTACTACATGGAATGCAATAAATAATTTAATTGAATTGAATTGAAAACATCTACCTTACGCGGTTTCGATTTTTTCATACAAATGTTTTTTTCCCGCTAACTCCCGTTTCCGTGGGAATTTTGCAATATCCTGTTGCAACTAAGGTTTAAGTTAACTAAGGTACCTGCATGCCAAATTTCAAGCGTCTAACTTAAGCGGTTTAGATTTTTCATACAAAAGGATTTTCCCGCTAATTTCCGTTCCCGTGGGAATTCCGGGAATTCCTTTCTTAGTGCACCTCTACGGTACCTAAGCTATGTCCCTTCCAAATTTCAAATGCCTACATTTAGCCATTCAGGCTATGCGTTGATATGTCAGTCACTGAGTCAGTCAGTTTCTCCTTTTATTTAGATTTGATTTTTTCATACAAATGTTTTTTCCTGCTAACTACCGTTCCCGTGGGAATTTTGTAATATCCTGTTGCAACTAAGCTTTAAGTTTACTAAAGTACCTGCATGCCAAATTTCAAACGTCTAACTTGAGTGGTTTAGATTTTTCATACAAAAGGATTTTCCCGCTAATTCCCGTTCCCGTGGGAATTTCGGGAATTCCTTTCTTAGTACACCTCTACGGTGTCTAAGGTACCTGCGTGCCAAATTTTAAACATCTTACTTGAATGGTTTAGATTTTTCATACAAAAGGATTTTCCCGTTAATTCCCGTTCCCGTGAGAATTTCGGGAATTCCTTTCTTAGTGCACCTCCACGGTACCTAAGGTACCTGCATGACAAATTTCAAACGTCTAACTTGAGTGGTTTAGATTTTTCATACAAAAGGATTTTCCCGCTAATTCCCGTTCTCGTGAGAATTTCGGGAATTCCTTTCTTAGTGCACCTCCACGGTACCTAAGGTATCTGCATGCTAAATTTCAAATGTCTAACTTGAGTGGTTTAGATTTTTCATACAAAAGGTATTTCCCGCTAATTCCCGTTCCCGTGAGAATTTTGGGAATTCTTTTCTTAGTGCACCTCTACGGTACCTATGGTACCTGCATGCCAAATTTCAAACGTCTAACTTGAGTGGTTTAGATTTTTCATACAAAAGGATTTTCCCGCTAATTCCCGTTCCCGTGGGAATTTCGGGAATTCCTTTCTTAGTACACCTCTACGGTATCTAAGGTACCTGCATGCCAAATTTCAAATGTCTAACTTGAGTGGTTTAGATTTTTCATACGAAAGGATTTCCCTTCACTACTCTGCTCCTATTGATTGTAGCGTGATGAAAAGTATACTATGACCTGTCCAGGAGTGTGAAGAATAATTGTACCAAGTTTCATTAAAATCCGTCCAGTAGTTTTTGTTTCTATAAGGAACATACAGACAGACAGACAGACAGACAGACAGACAGACAGACAGACAGACAGACAAAAATTTTACTGATTGCATTTTTGGCATCAGTATCGATCACTTATCACCCCCTGATAGTTATTTTGAAAAAATATTTAATGTACAGAATTGACCTCTCTACAGATTTATTATAAGTATAGATTGCCACAGGTTTTGTTTTTAAGTGTATATGTACAATATTTAAACAACCTCATTGTGTATTAACAAAAATAAAATAAAAAACTTAGCATTGTTTTTAATTATTTTTTATATTGGTCATTATTAGTAAGTAACTTTAAGTGCCGGTAAGTTGCAATTTGCTTCGTTACTACCATACTAATGATTTTTAAGTGTAAAAAATACTTTTTGTATAAAATGTCGAAAGAAAGTTTCTAGCAGCGTTAATTTCATATCATTTCTTCGCCAATTGTTCCTAAAAGCAAAAACTTCATAAAACATCTAATCTAAGTCCCTAAGCATTATACCAATATATATGTACATATAGGTACATATATATATCTTATAGTAAGGCACTGTAGCCTACTTGATTACAGGATCGTGGATGACATTATACCTATACCTGTACATACTACATTCCTATTTCATTTATAAATGTTTACATGATACACAAATGATAATCAGTGAATTAATCGGCAGTTTAAGCAAATATCAATTATGGTTATGTTCTATTGTATTTTTTAGTAAATTTGGAGTAGCTTTTCATCAAATGGCCATCATATTTTTGGCTCCGCCAGTTCAATATTTTTGTCCCGGAGTTAATTCATCGTGCTGTGATAATCCAGTTTATAATAAGACGATATTTACCCGTACTATAGTCACAGAATTTAACTTAATTTGTTATAAGTCATGGCTTAAAGATTTTACACAGACACTGTTCCAATTCGGTGTTTTAACCGGAAGTTTGCTGTGCGGGATGGCGTCCGACAGGTAGCATCTCTAATTCAAGCTCGTGACCTTTACCTTCATATAAAAGATAATGAACATTTTATAAAATTGGGTGAAAACATTCGATTATAATTCAAAATCATTTCAGATTCGGACGAAGAAAAACTTTAATATTTTGTGTTATACTACAAGCATTTACGGGGCTTATGGTGTCGTTTGTTCCTGAGTACTGGAGTTTCACCATAATTAGAATGATACTGGGTTTCGCTGTCGGTGGTATACTGATTGTGGGATTCGTCATGGTAATGGAATACGTTGGACACGAGTACAGAGACGTAGTGTCAGCTCTCTATCATATTCCTTTTACCACAGGTCACATTTTATTAGCACTTTTTGGATACCTAATAAGAGATTATGTGTATTTTCAAGTGGGGATATCTTTGTCATCTATTATTTTGTTAACGTACATTTGTATTCTGCCTGAATCACCGCGCTGGTTGCTGGCGGTAAACCGAACGACCGAGGCCGTCCAATTGATGGAACGAATCGCTAAAATGTAAGTCTCTCTTTACTTTTACATCTCACGTAGAACTCAATAATAGATGTCATTGTATTTACTTAAATGGAATGTATTTTCCAGAAACAACTTACCAGTGGAGCATATCGAACGCGCAGTGGACCTTTATCAATTAGAACATAAAAACCATTCCAAAAGTTACGTTTGGGATTTGTTCCGGACGCCGAACATGAGGAAGAATATGCTGGTGATGTCGTTCCTGTGGCTGGTGTGCAGTTACTACTTCTATGGAGTGTCGTATTATATCTGCCACCTGACGGGAGACCTGTACATTAACGTGGCGGCCACCGGCACCGTCTGCGTCTGCTCCTGTCTCATAGCTATCCCACTCATGAAGGTCTTGAAACGAAAGACAGTTTTAGTAATGTCCTACAGCGCATGTAGTCTATGTTTGCTAACGATCGCCGCTGTTCCTGAAGGCAAGGGTTCCATTGTTCTCGGCTGCTTCGGACTGCTGTCCAGTTTCCTCATATTCGTCGTTTCGTACTTGTATTGTTCAGAAATGTTCCCGACTGTAGTTCGCAATGGTGCAATGGGTATTGCTTCGACGATGGCTCGACTGGGAGCAATGATAGCACCGTTCGTGGCTACGTTGAGACCTTATGGACAATGGTGTGCTCCAGTGGCATTTGGAATGTTTCCTCTACTCGCCGCTTTGTTATGCTTTTGGCTACCCGAAACGAAGGGAAGAGGCCTAATGATGACTTTAGAAGAGGGTGAAAATTTTGGTAAAAAGAAACCAGAACCACGAAACGAAACAGCTGGCATTTCGGGTGATATAACTTAAAAATGCCATTATAATATCAAATAGGTATGAGTAATAATGATGAAAATGTTTGTCATATTGGAGCGAGTATTGTACGAAAATATATTGATTACGATTACACTTATCTGTTTTAATGGAATAAAGGTGGGTGAAATTTTAAGCAGATGTAAGGCGCAAAGGGGGTTTAGTATGTTGTAAGGGTTCTCGATTGCGACTGTAGGGCTTCGCTGACGACGGTGTCCGCAGTGCTCGTCCGAGCCCAGGGCGCTATGGCGGCGGCGGCGGCGGCCGGCGTGCTGCTCTGCTCAGCCTGGTACTACACCATACTCGCTGGTGAGTATACATCGCGTAAATTGACAGTTGTATCTATAAAACGTGCGAATCAAATAGCCGCCTCGCGTCAAGGAAATTGCATACTAACGAGGTGTCTATTAACTTTCACGGGATATAAATATCTACTCGTCGTTTTTAATTAAAATACTTACTCCTCTAAATAAATTCCAACTATTTCAGGGTTTTTCACACTATACTGCCCCGTCACGTACCTCATGTTTTTCAATCACAAATTGTACAGAAAATTCGTCGACTTATTGTTCGCTCTGTGGGAGCTGTATCCAGTGGTAAGGTATAGGAATGGATTTATGTTTGATATTGGAAAAAGTTTGTATGATGCTGTCCGGGCCACTATTCAGTTTAATTTTGAAATACCCACATCAATAAAATCTACTTAATCTCTACTTTCACGTGTAGACAAAAAACAGTAAGTACATAAAAGCATTAAAAGAAAATGAATGTTATTAGGGGTTCGGCCAGTAGTTTTCCCGCATTCAGAATCCCAATACTGACCCCGCCTGCGTGGTCGACGATTTCCCTCATTCAGCGCTTATCGCTATTGACCTACTAGGGTCGATTACTTCTTTCAAGTATTCTTCCTCTCAGACGACGCCCTGAGCCGAGGTTCGCGTCCAATTGGGCACTCAGGCCTGTTGTCTTAAATTTTGTACCGGGTGAGATCCCTTAGTGCTCCCCATTTGTCCGACCATGTAGTTAATGCCATCTGCGGCAAATCTCCAATAAGTCACGTTAAAAAAAAATCCCCAGCCGCGTCACCGTGAGTCTCAGAGTATGTAATAAAGAAATAAGGACATAGAAAAAAGTACGGAAATTCTACATACAATTTTTTCTTAGTGTACACGTGAAACTAGAGATTGTACGTAGATTTTATTGATATACCTAATTAGAAATTATGTACTGAATAGTGGTCCGGAGAGGGGCATCACACAAAGGTTTACATTTAAAATAAGTAATAAAAAATAAATAAATTTTAAAATATAAAACAGACAGTTCTTCTTATCAAATTAACATACCTACTTATTCAACGTATCACTAAACTGCTCTGATTACATTTCAGGCGCTATTTCAATGTTGTTACAAAACTCGACTTCATCACTTTGGAGACTATGTGAATCCAGATGAAAACACAATAATAATTCTTAACCATCGATCTCGTGTTGACTGGAACTATGTGTGGATAGCTCTGTACCACGCTACTCAGAATCCTACTAAGGAAAAATGTTCTTGTAAAGAGACAAGAAATGTCGATGGCACTGAATCGAAGAGTGCCCTTTTTGACATAGGAGGAAAATCAAAGATAAAATTCGTCTTGAAAGACGAACTTAAGGTTGTACCTGGATTGGGTAAGTCGATTAACCTTACCTAAATCTGTTTTTATTGGCCTTTTTTACATATTTTACGAACCCGTAATTATTACAAGGTGATTTTTTCTTTATTATTTTTACAAGGCAACAAAAGTATTTCAGCACCATTTTAACGATTAATTTAACTTGTTTAGTTATATATAGATGCTTATAGGCAGCATACGACCTGGCATGTACATGTCATGGGCCCAGGAGTATAGAATAAACTGCCTAACCATATCACACAAGCAAAGAATTGCATTATATTTAAACTAAGACTTAAAAAATGGCTTATCGAGCAGGCATTCTATAGTTTTGTCGACCAGTAATTGATAATATATTTTAATGTAATTGAATTCCGTAATAGTATTTAATAAATTGGATTTAATTTAATTTAATTTTGTATTATCTGTGACGTGTAATTATTATTACTTATTAATAAATGACTATGACTACGAGCTATAGGTGGGTATACAGGGTGTTAGTGACATCGTAACGAAAACTTTGAGGGATGATTCAGGCCATGATTCTGAGTTGATATCAAGTGGAATTTTCCGTCGCAAAAGTATGGAACGGAAAATAATTTAAATAAGCTCTAAAATTTACATGACTTCTCCGACAGGAAATTCCACTTGATATCGACTCAGAATCATGGTCTGAATCATCCCCTTCAGTATTCGTTACAGAGTCACTAACACCCATACCTATTTGTATGGCTACTGTATGTACTTGTATGGGGTGTAAGTGACATCGTAACGAATACTGAGAGGGATTATTCAGCTGATTATTCTGAGTTAATATCAAGTGGAATTTTCCATCGCAAAAGTATAGAATTGAAAATAAATAAAAAAAACTAAAAAAATAACATGAATTTTGCGACGGAAAATTCCACTTGATATCAACTCAGAATCATGGTCTGAATCATCCCCCTCATTATTCGTTACGATGTCACTAACACCTTATATATTTATTTTCTACCAGGTTGGATAATGCAGTTGAACTACTTCCTATACGTGAAAAGAGCGTGGAGCGAAGACCAGCTGAGTTTGAGCCAGTTTGCTGACTACTACACGCGTCTGAGGCGCTCCTGTAGACTCGTTCTGTTCCCAGAAGGCACTGACTTGAGCGACGAAAATCGCAGAAGAAGCGATAAATTCGCTGAAGCAAAAAAATTGCCGGTTTGTATAGATATACTTATAACGGCCTCTGTGGTCTAGTGGTTGAGCGTTGGGCTCACGATCCGGACGTCTCAGGTTCGGGCCCTGGCTTGGTTAGAACATTGCAGGCTGATCAGCCGTTTGTCAGAAAGTGAGATGATCCGTGCTTTTATAAGCACGTACTTTTATAAGCGCAAATGTCAAATTGCAATTTTGTTTTTTTAGATGAATTGCTTCCATGTAGCCATTTTAACCCCCTGGTAGACGGGCTGGGTTCTGGTCCGATTGGTGGCAATGATTTGATCTTTATACCGTATTGCTTGTCAGCTCTACATTTATTTTATACTATACGTACAGTGATTTTCAAAAATATATAAGTATATATAAATATATAAATATAAATTTCTATGAACATGCGTTGTTCTGTTTGAAAACCGACAATATGAAGCCTGTTTGTATTACCTGAATTTAGAATGATTTGAGTAAAATGATATGTTGTGGTGATATGATATGAAAAAGAACTATTGTGTTGTTGGATAATTTTAGTTCGTGACAAAGTCGGACGAATGTTATCCCCATTGCAATATAATACAATGTTGAAAATAATAGTAAATTTAACAAAACAGGTAAGTAAGTACCTGACTCACTGTATGTACAGTCATGAGCAATATCATGTACCCACTTTAGAACCCTGTCGCACTATCATATTTGATATTTAATGAGACTTACGGTTTAATTTATCAAAAAAACTATTTAGTATTATATGGTCTGTGTGTGTGTGTGTGTGTGTGTGATTATTGCGTTAGTATTATATGATCTGTGCAAAAAAGTTAATGTGACAAAGTTTCAAAGTGTATACATATTAGTACTCGTGACCGTACTTACCTCGGCGGACAACGTAGACATACGTGTTATTCATAATGTTTAGTTAATCGAAATAACAACGTGCTTATTGTATTTTAGTTACGAAAAACTTTTTTTGCTCTACATACAAACAAGAGACGTCCGTTATCCCTAATGGGGTAGGCAAAGCCACAAGTCACAATCAAAGACAACTGTCCCTAAGATGGGTAATTATGATGAACTTTATGGTAATAAGGAATCAGCCTATCGCCCATTTTGTTAGAAAGGACACAATTCCTCTTTTGCTTTAATCTGATTTTCAGATTAGGCAGTGCCCCCGCCAAGTCGAGCAAACCGTACCAGCCTTTTCTTGAAGCCATTCATTTATATTTCCAGCGCTACGAGTACGTGCTCCACCCGCGCACAACGGGGTGGGCAGCGCTGACCTCGCAGCTGCGCCCGCGCCTGCGCTCTGTGTATGACGTCACCGTTGCGTATGACCACCCCGCGCAGACCGAGGCTAGCTTACTGCAAGGGAAGATACCTGGACACGTCTATTTCCACTTTAAACGGTAGGATATATGCACAAAGATTATTTTTACATCATTACACCTTTGCCCAGAGTTTGGGCTTCCTATAACGATTAAAACACATAATAACGGGTTCTTACCGCGTTTAAAGTAGGGATATGAGACTTAATGTGGTCGGCCAGACATACCACGTGAATACAGTACAACTTGGGCGGTCTTATTGCTCTCTAATTTCTTCCAGGCAACCAAGTATTATTGTTTACACACTTACTTTCAAATGTCAAAATTACTTACTGCTTTTGGATGAATTGATTCTATGTGACCTTTTTAACCCCCTAACACTGGGTACTAGGTACCTAGTACTAGTCTAGAGAGTACCTATATAGTTTATTGCGAATAATCGGTTCGAGACAGTAAACACTTCAATTCGGGGTCGATGTTTGAATCCCTACTTCATTGCTTATCGCTGTCGGCCTAAATCGGTCTGCTACTCTCACAAAGACAAACCGAGCCAAAAGTTAGGTATTTTTTAAGGTTGTATTAAATTGTACAGTGATAACTTGATACGTTAGTAGCCTGTTAGTAGTCTCATTTATTTATATATTTGTGCACAATGGAACAAACAAAAGAAAAATGTAAATAAAGCAGACAGTACATCTCATCATCATCTCCTTAGCGTTATTCCGCTTTCGCAGGGTCTGCTTACTTTGTTACGCTTGTAGTCTATCAATTCAAATAGTGCATTTGTGCATATTCAGACTATATTTTATGTATTTTAGTTACTCGATTGACGAGCTGCCCAATGAAGAAGCCAGTTTGAGGTCGTGGTTGGAAGAACGTTGGCGGGAGAAGGAAAGCAGCCTTCGCAAGTTTCATTACGATGGTGAGCTTGGATAATATTATGTAATCTGTTTAAAGAGGAGCTCGGTGGCGCAGCGGTAAACGCGCTCGGTCTGCGATTGTTGAAGTTAAGCAACTTTCGCAAAGGTCGGTCATAGGATGGGTGACCATAAAAAAAAAAGTTTTCATCTCGAGCTCCTCCGTGCTTCGGAAGCCACGTTAAGCCGTTGGTCCCGGCTGCATTAGCAGTCGTTAATAACCACCAATCCGCACTGGGCCCGCGTGGTGGTTTAAGGCCCGATCTCCCTATCCATCCATAGGGAAGGCCCGTGCCCCAGCAGTGGGGACGTTAATGGGCTGGTGATGAATCTGTTTAAAGACCCACGCTATTCACCGGGCCCGATGCGTCGGGATCGGGAAGTGTAATTGCACATCGGGTGGGCGGGGCCATGATTTCGTCATACTTTTTATATCTACACGTCGAACGGCCCGATTCATCGGGTAATATAATAAGGTTTTAAGGTTGATGCACAAAAAGAGGAATGATAAAAATTACAGTTTGTTATATAATTAGAGATTAGTTACCGGAATCCATAGTCATGTTACGCGGGATTTCATTGGGTACCTATTAGACTACGATTTTATACTTCATTACCTAGTTATGTTTTACTATATAAACTATTAAGAACATATAAAATGTAACATAAGTATTTATATCGATTTTTTTTAAATCGTTGTCCAAGATTAAAAATTAGTTGAATCAACTTAGTTTTAAAATATATGGTTTCCCATAGTTTTAGTAGAACAGATTTCTTCTTATATCTTTATTATTTTCATAGGCAAATAATAGGTTTTCCTATAACCTCACCTGATGATTAGTGACTGCCTATTGCAGAACTTGCTGACCTACTAGTAAATGCCTAAATAATTAATACGTGCAACTGTTGAAAGCCTTGTTTTCTGAGGCTAAGGCAATCTTCTCTTCTATAACCGTTTTATGAACATATAAAACTGCTTAGCATACGACACAGTTCAAAGTCATTGCCATAGAGTTGCAATGTGCATAATTTGCAGTTTTACCTTTCTTGATTACGTCGAATATATCAGATTATTTATACCTACATGTTTCGATAAGCAGCTAATAAAATGGGTAATAAAATGGATTTTGGGTATAGTATGCGTCCATAAAAAATGCAATACAGTAATCTTTGTCTTTATTAAATGTATTTATATCGTTATAATCATTTATTAGAGTCTGAGACAGATAAAGACAGGGAAAAACTCATTAATATTTTATGAACTTGAGATGTAATTTTCAGGAACTTTTATCGACCCCTCGAACAAGTCACCCGTAGAACGAGCACCGAGAGAAATGCTAACTGCGAAGATAGGATTCATGTTCTGGACTATAATAGACCTCCTCTTTGCCTATGGGATGCTCTATAGTGTAGCTTTCCGCTTTTGGGTCCTTTACCACTGCTTTTTATTTGTGTTCGTTACCTGGTACTTCGGAGGATTCCATAACATACAGTACAAATTACTTGAGAAATTAAAAGCGAATTAGATTTTTTAGATTTTAGTAGTATATAGATAAATCATTACCTGTGGATTCTCGTGTATGCCAAAAAGTTAGGAATCGATTAAAAACAAGGTAATTTTATTAACTGTTGTAAGTATATTTAATTAATACAATTACTTATAAAAAATATGCAATAAACTATTGTTTAAGATATGCTGTTTTGTTATCATTAGTCTTTCTTTCTTTGGGTTGTTCAACTTGGTCAATAGTATTAAAAAGAACGATATCTTTTGTTTCTGGTAGAAACAAACATAAAAATGCAGCGCAGAAGGCTAGACCACTGAATATCAATATCGACACCCATTCTATACCAATGTTCACTACAAACGGCGCGACAAAACTTGCGAATCTCGCGAAAACTGATGCAAGCCCCATCGCAGAGTTCCGTACAACGGTGGGGAATAATTCACAAGAATATAGATAGGTTAGAATGAAAGACGTGTAAGCGCCTAGTTGTCCAATGATAGCAAACGCTAATGTTGCTGTAGGCATGTCTTTTGGTAGGAATATGAATATTAGGAGAGGAACAGCTGCTGTACAGAAACTGACGATGATGCTCACTTTTCTCTTGAGGTATAGTGAAGACAGAACTACGAGGACGAGCCCTGGCGCGAGCACCACAGCTGACAGCATCACGTTGAGGTACAGGTTCCCGTCCAGCCGGCCAATGTACTGGTTGATACCGAAGAATGTATGCGCGCAGCACATCCACACTAGCACGTTGACGATCGTGTACTTTCTGATCTTTGGCGTTTTGAACAAGTCCAAATATGTACCGCGTTGTTCGTTATTGCTCTCAATTGAGTCTAATTCACTCACAATCCTTTCGATATTTTCTGTTGGACGATTATTTCTGAAAAGAAAAATGTTTTAAACAGGTATATCATTCTATAAAATAAGATGTATAAGATTGTAATTAACCTTGGTAACTTACTTTTTTGCTATGTATGTTAGAAGATCAATGGCTTGTTTCTTTTTACCAACAGTTATCAACCAGCGAGGAGATTCAGGTAAAAGCCAGTAGTACGCCACGACTAGCAGCCACGGCGCTGACGTCACGAGAATAAGATATCTCCACTCCCTTAAATAGTATGCAATTATCGGCTGGGCGAAATAGCCTGTGACGTAGGATATGCCCTCCAGTCCTACAACATATGGTCTGAAGGATTTTCCACTTATCTCTATTAATAAGATATAGGCACACAGCATGGTTCCTCCAAGAGACATGCCGATGAAAAACCGACAGACGATGAACATCCACAGTTGGGGACTCACAGCCGCCAGAACTCCAAATAGTGCCGTGAAGAAGAAAGCATTAATTGTTGAAATTTTTCGCCCATATCTGAAATAACAATAAAGGTATTATCTGATACTTATTTTATAAGTAGATAGCGACATAAATTATTGTAAAGATGAATAGGATTTAGATAGTGCTTACCTGTCTGATACGTAGCCGTACACAAGGCTACCTGCTAGTATGCCAACTTGCAGCATCGATTGTGATAAACTCGCTAACGAAGTTCTGTCGCATATGAGATTCCATTCGCTCGTCACTGAGCTGACGATCGTGCTCTGGTCGTATTCCGGATTTCGACACGGACAATGATTAGTTAAATTGTAGGCATTGTCATCTTTACACACATAGTTTACACTAGGCAATATAAACACTACGTTGGTTAACTGGAATTCGGTTGGGTAACGACCTAAAAGTATGAGAAATAATACCCAAGACTGGTATTTACCAAACCGGCCGATGATTGTCTCAATTGCGTCTTCTAAAGACATATTTCAATACACATAAGATACAATTTGTAATTAATTACAGTCTATGTGAACAATGGAATCACGTGTTTCAATTTACAAGACAACTGTTCCATGCCGCGTCTGGCGACATTCTACCAGACTGATACAGTAATAAATGTCTCTCTTATACTGATTGCGGTGTTTCTATCTTTATTATCGTTACTGATATTAAAGTTTGAGAGGTCGAGTATGTATATTAGAGATATATTTATTTACCAAAATCTGCCGAGTTTAAGGCAAATACGAATTACTTAATTATATGATGTAACTTAAATATTTTCAGCATGGCTTTATCAACTATTATCAAGAAGCGCTTGGTACCTTATTTTAAAACTTGAAACTTATCGTCTCATAGATAAATGAAATAGCAAAGTTACGGCGTCATGCTAGATTTATTTAGGACAATGCACTGTTTCATTCTGTTTATCTGCAGCCGTATAAGCATAGCAGTCTTTAGGTAGGTACAAAGTAGGTACTTACAGCAATATTTGCAATTTGTACAGTATTAATTAAATTACCCGTATATTATTAGGTAGGTTAACTGAACATTATGTCTTTATTGTCTGCACAAATAATGATATTATGATGCAATTTGAATGGATCTATACCTTGTTTCGCAAACAATTATTGGTATGATTTCATTTTCCTAATATTCGCTTGCTTCAGGCATATTTCACCCTCCTGCCAAAACTACCACATTGGATTTTTTTAATAACCACTACTTATATTATACTTTATGCAAATTATTGGTTTGTTCGTGTTGATGAAAATTGCGTATGCCGTAATAGAACTTGAGTCTGGCAGTGTATTTTATCAGCATACAAACCTAACCTAATCAATTTTATTATAACAAAGTTAACACTCGTGTTTCATACAAACGTCAAATGTTTAATCTGCGTACCTAATTAAATATGTGTACTGATTATCTGCCAGACAATTTAGTTGAGAAATGGAACAATGGGCAATTTTTTTATTGAAGTTGGCAATCAAAATATTTTGGGAACGTAGGTAAGTATACCTAATTGTTCGGCGTAAAGGCGGCACACTAAGGTAGTTATATAAAAGTTACTAAGCGGAAATGATCCCGCCGTAAATCATCTATAATACAATAAGAAACCGTAACTTTATGACACGTTATAAGTACGGTTACGTCACGAGTATTAAAATGTAAACACTTTGAAACCATGTCACATTAACTTTTTTGACAAATTAAACCGTAAGTCTCATTAAATGTCAAATATGATAGTGCGACAGGGTTCTAAAGTGGGTACATGATATTGCTTATGACTGTACATATACATGTACGTTATACATGTTCGTATAATAGTATCTATAATATAGTACTTTATTGCACCAAAATAATGAGTCCGTTTCAATAAGACATCCAATGTTAAATAACACATCCATTATACCTAAAAGATAAATTACTTATTATATGTGCCTTTGTCTGTCTGTGGCAGTGCTTGACTATAGTAACATTTATACAGGGTGTTAGTGACATCGTAACGAAAACTTTGAGAGATGATTCAGACCATGATTCTGAGTTCATAATCAACTGTAATTAGCCGTCGCAAAAGTATAGAATTGAAAATAATTAAAAAAATACACTAAAATATTCATGAATTTTCCGTCAGGAAATTCCACTTGATATCAACTGGCTACCTGTATGTACTTGTAGGTACATACAGGGGTGCAAGTGTCATTGTAATGAATACTGTGAGGGATGATTCAGCTCTATATTCTGAGTTAATATCAAGTGGAATTTTCCATCGCAAAAGTATATAATTGATAATAATAAAAAAAACATGAATTAACTCAGAATCATGGATTGAATCATTTCTCTTAGTATCCGTTTCGATGTCACTAACATCATGTATATCAATATTGTACTTATTATATTTAATAAAAACAACTCTAACAACGTTATAATGTTATTTTTTAATCTATATTGTTGGTGTAGCTTTTCCCGGCATTGTAAGTGACACCCTACGTTTACTGAAAACATTATTTTGCCTAAATTCGTGTTTAATCATTTGATGAAATTATTAAAAATACTAGTTAGTAGTATTAGGTACACATTAACTAAGATTTTGTTATATTTAATCTAATATTTCTTTCTTATTTATTCCTTACTTATATTTAAGATAGCGTGCACTGACAATAAAAATACTATTTTATGAGAAACTATTAGAAAGTTATTTTTTGCAATACCTAAAGGTTTCTGCCGTGTTTCTACGGAAGCCGAGACTCACTTCATTTTCAAAATAAAACTTAATAAGTAAGTATTGTAAAAACATTGTAAGTAAATTATCTGTGTCAAAAAATTACATGACAAATGATAAGTCAAATCAGATATTTATGAGAATGTTTGTGGTTTTTGGATGGAAATACAAACTAAGTAAGAAATGCTTATTGATAATTTTGGACTTGCTTCTATTAAAATATTAGCATTCTATATGTAATTTATCTTTGCCTAGTTACTTGTATCTGCAGTAATAATCGAATAAGCATACAGTCAGCCACAAAAGTTAATAGTCGTCAGGGCTGGGTGTTAATAGCATAACATAAGATTCTGAAAACATCACCTTCTTCCATTGATGAAACGTCGAGAAAATGCAGATCTGATATTTTTGTTAAAAGTAGCTTACAACTTGCAAGCTAGTCGCAAGATAGACTGCTCTGAACTTCAATCACACATCTCTATCAGAGTCCCTAACAGGACCCTCAGGTTTCACCAACCCCTTTCTCTCCCTTCGGCCTCAACAAACTATAAACAGAACACCTTTGTTTGAGGAGCGAGTAATAATTTCAACAAACTTTGTAAGGAAGTTGACCTTAATTTGTTTAAGACTCAGTCACAACCTTTTTGATACCTTTTCTCTTCTAACTTAAATTTCCCTGTGAACAACTTTACTCACTGATATCATATTATCTAGTATAGTTATCTGTGGAAACCTGTAACTACTTTAGTTTTCAACTGATATGTTTGTTATCTACTTTCTGTATTTTGTAACTGTTCCTTAAATAAAAAAATAAAAAACAAAATAAATATAGCCTACATTACGTCCCAGTGCTGGGCACAGACTAACCCTCAATCAATCAAATACGATGTTACTATCTCTATACTAGTGTTACGTGTTACTAGCGAGCGTTGCAAGTTAATATCCCGTCAAAACTCGTCATAAAAATAATATTACTTTTCATTAATTTATACAAGTTTCTATGTTTATTCGAATGGGTAACTATTTCTTCGCTTTTTGTTCAGTTTGCTGAATAGAATTTAAAAGTACGATGTTTTTAGTTTCAGGCAGAAAGCAACATAGGAGTGCTCCACAGAATGCAACAGTACTAAATATTGTTATAGAGATCCACTCTACGCCAATATTCACAACAAATGGAGCAACAAATGCTCCTACTCTGGCAAACACTGAAGAGAAACCCATTGCGGAATTTCTGATAAGTGTTGGAAATAGTTCAGTAGTGTACAAGTATACTAGGGCGAAGGTAGCGTACATCGCTAGTTGACCTGAGATGGCAACAGCAACAGAAGTAATGTGCCAACTTGTAGGTATAAATATGAATGCCAATAGTGATATTGCTGCTACACCAAAAGTTATGAATACATTGATTTTCCGCCTCACGAAAACAGCGAAGAAAACCATAACCAGGAGATTAGGGACGTGGGATACGGCAGACAACAACACGTTGAGGTAGATGTTCCCTTGCAACCGACCGATGTACTGGTTGACGCCGAAGTATGCATGGGCGCAGCACATCCACATGAGAGCGTTGATGGTGGTGTACATCCTAAGCTTCGGCGTCTTGAACAAGTCTAAGTACGACCCGCGTCGTTGGGTACGCTCACACATGGATTGCTGCTCTATTTCGTGAACGATAATATCTATATTGTCTGTGTTACGGTTATTTCTGAAATGAAAAAACATAAAAATCTGAAGTTTTAAATCCACTATTATAAGTATCATATCCGATAAAAACAGTACACATGGGCAAGCCGACATGACGTCACATTTAATTTAGGTATAAGTTTCTGTGTTCGTTTTCCATGACTTATTATTTATTCGTAGTTTTCCATGTTTCTGTATATAAAATATTTCGTGTGTGCATTGACTTCTGATATGATGTCATTATAATGTATATATATGTAATCCGTCTCTGTGGTGTCCTAAATAATAAATGTTTCTTTCTTTCTTTATAAACAAAGTACCCTACTAGGTACCAGATTTGTTGTAGATTTGTCACAAACCTTAAATATTAATGCATTTTTTCAAAAATTTACTCGAGTTTTGATGTGATTGAATACCTACTAGTTTTTAAAAGCATTGTGTGGTAGAAAGAGGGTAGAGGAGATTATAAATTACTTACTTCTTAGCCACATAAGTAAGTAGCTCAATGGCTTCTTTTTTCCGGCCAACGGTTATAAGCCATCGAGGAGATTCTGGTAGGATCCAATACAATAGTATCACAGCCAGCCATGGCGCGGCTGTTGCGAGCTGAAAGTCTCTCCATTTTCTCAAATAGTACCCAAACACCGAGAGTAAAAGGTACCCCAACACATATGATACTTCGTGTAGGCCTAGCATGTAGGGTCTAAACAACTTGCCGCTGTATTCTATTAACAACACGTAAACACAGAGCATCACGCCTCCAGCCGCCGTGCCCATCAGAAACCTCATCATTACAAACATCCAATATTCTGGTACAAATGCAGTTATTGTTCCAAATAAAGGTTGACAAAATAATCCCAATAACACTGCAGCTTTTCGTCCGTACCTGAAATACGAGAGTGCATTCTCATGCTTATTAATAAATCAACGTAAAACTAACAAGAAATTTGTGTTTTTAAATAAGAATGTTTACCTGTCTGAGATGTGTCCGTATATTAAACTGCCCGTGAGCATTCCAACTTGCATCGCTGACTGGGCTAGGCTAGCTAGGTGTGTTCTTTCACATATAAGGTTCCATTCACTAGTGGCTGATTCCACTATAGCACTTCTGTCATAATCGGGATTTTGGCAGGGACAGTAATTGGTTAGATTATAGGCATCATCATCTTTGCAAACATAGTCGACGTGAGGTAGAACAAACAACACATTGTTCATAAAATAGTCAGTTGGTAAATGAGCTAAAGTCACCACAACTAATATCCATGTTTGGTATCTTCCGAAACTTCCAATTATATTCGCGATGAGATCATCGTCACACATGTTTTTCGGAAATTTTCCTGGCACGGAAATTATCATAAGTAAGTACACCTATTAGTTCCGTTAATTTCACTAAAAAGTATGTCGTAACAGTGGGTGTCGGTGTCGGTCGTAACATCATCATCAGAATGGAGGGTGGGCGTTAGAAGAGTGGGCGTTAGAAGACAATAATGGCCGTCATCAGTATCACAATCATTTTATTTACTTCCACATAGTTTTTGTATCACGATTAAATAAAGTCACAGCATAAGGTACACACTCACGGCAACGTCACGGTATTCGTAACGGTTACACAGTCTCTCGTTATCTAGCGCGCATAAGGACGTTAGCGCGAAGGGGCTACTCGCCCTCTACTTGCCCTCCACCACCCATGGTTCCTATATTCGGACCGAATCATCGGGACATGTGAACGTACTTGCTAGGTACTCTTTTCCGATCACACTTTCTTGACATCCCTACAAGTTATAGGTGAGCGACTATAGCACTCCACGTTCCGATCGTAATTATTCGACACGTCCGCTCAAGACGATGGTTCGCGGTAGACTGCCCGACTAGAACGGCAGTGCACGTCCGCTCGACACAACGGCTCCGTAGTGACTCTGTCGACTTCACTCAGCTCTGGCCGTACGCCACCTGCCGTCGGAGTGATGCAACTTCATAACGGAAGTGATGTAACTTCATTTTATTTTCCGATTTGATCAATTTCACTTCTTAATTCATAACTAACGCCGACACGGCCATCCTGCGTGACACACGTCCTCGTGTGTTAATCTGAAACAATATACCACAGCACAGTATCCAAGTTCGCTCGGTCATTCCTGACCTAACATGAGACTCTAAAGGACTCTGTCCGAGCTCTACTTGAGACTCTACATGAGCTCTACATGAGCTCTACATGAGCTCTACATGAGCTCTACATGAGCTCTACTTGAGACTCTACATGAGCTCTACTTGAGACTCTACATGAGCTCTACTTGAGACTCTACATGAGCTCTACTTGAGACTCTACATGAGCTCTACTTGAGACTCTACATGAGCTCTACTTGAGACTCTACATGAGCTCTACTTGAGACTCTACATGAGCTCTACTTGAGACTCTACATGAGCTCTACTTGAGACTCTACATGAGCTCTACTTGAGACTCTACATGAGCTCTACTTGAGACTACATGAGCTCTACTTGAGACTACATAAGACTTCAGTACACATATCCCCATCAAGTGGATTTCCCGTGTGCATCACCACACAGAGTAAACAATTTGAAAGAATGCCTCAATCAACAACAATGATCAAAAAATCAAAAAAATATCTTAGACTGTTCATTTTACACACACATACACGGGCACATAAATACTCGGTGATTAGTCAACATTGGCAACCATTTGCCACTTTCATAACAGACCACCATTGGTCAACTCAACAAGGTAATCATATACCACTAAAACCAGGTCCCCATGGACCTAAACAATCACCACACCTCCAGTCGCACACCGCGCCCTGAACAGCCTCTAACGGGACTGCAGTTACGACTACGCTGGAGCCACAGTGCACCTTAATACTCGGTGATAACATTGGCAACCATTTGCCACTTTCATAACAGACCATCATTGGTCATTTCCACAAGGTAATCATATACCACTAAAACCAGGTCCCCATGGACCTAAACAATCACCACACCTCCAGTCGCACACCGCGCCCTGAACAGCCTCTAACGGGACTGCAGTTACGACTACGCTGGAGCCACAGTGCACCTTAATACTCGGTGATAACATTGGCAACCATTTGCCACTTTCATAACAGACCATCATTGGTCATTTCCACAAGGTAATCATATACCACTAAAACCAGGTCCCCATGGACCTACACACTCACCACACCTCCAGTCGCACACCGCGCCCTGAACAGCCTCTAACGGGACTGCAGTTACGACTACGCTGGAAATGCAGCACAACAACAAAAGAGAAAATAACAATACCAAAGTATGTGTGCCGTGTAACATCTTATTCACTCTCTAAATCAGTAACATTTAACTCAGAAGGCAATTCGCTTCGAGGCATTTTTTCCAAGTCTATTTCACTTAATCATAATCCAAATCATTTTACTTCGCAATGTTTACTTCACTTCATTACGATTTCCAATTTAATTAAAGTTAACAAAAGAGAACTTTCTGCACTATATTCGTTTGTATCCTATTAAAACTTTCCATCTTTCAAATCAGGTAAAACAGATACGACTCACCAGGATTTATAAGAATTTCCAATAAAAGATCAACCACTGGTCTTGTGACATGGTTTAGGTCTTCAACAGCACCAGCGCAGCAAGTCCGGCTGATATACAACGCGCTGCCACGATGTCGTCACTATACACGACTACAGCTCAGCCCGCGCCACTTGCATCGCCGCTTGCAATCCACCAGTTGCCGAACCACGTGCAAAGTTTTGACATGAAACAAAAGAATTCACTGTATTATCGTATTCACATGACTTTCTTTCAATCGGTTTAAAAAGATTTGATGAATGACGGTAGATAACAAAACACGTGATTTAACTAGAGTTAATTATTATCATTTCATGATTAATTTTCTTTTTGTTTTGAGTGAGAAAATACAACTTTAACCACGCAGGTTAAGCGTGTCTACACCAATTCAAAATATTTTTAGACCAAAATACAAAGATTTGACGATGATGAAAACAGATTGGAAAACGCGGTATGATTGACACGGATTGACACAATATGTCTCGGCAATTTGGTTTTAAAAAAAGCAATTTTCTCATTATTTGAAACGGAAATTCACCCAGCAATAAAGTCAATAACAATAAGGTTCCAGTATGAAAACGACTCACCGTAATAACAGTTTCCAAGTTGAGGTACCACAATTTCCAAACACGACTGCACACATTATGGAAATATTGTGATGTTCACGCCATCATATCTTACGGCATGTAGTGATGCCGATCATTAACAAGGTCCAGGTCACTTCAAATTCAGGTCCATCTTCAATGGACACTACATCTTCATCACGTGATCACACGAATGTGATAGTCATCATAATCTTCTTCTGATTGTGATAATCGAAACTTGCATTGTCTTGTTGTGAACGTCGCATCACATTGTCTTCATCCAAGTTCACTAATCCCGCTTCTGATGTCGTAACAGTGGGTGTCGGTGTCGGTCGTAACATCATCATCAGAATGGAGGGTGGGCGTTAGAAGAGTGGGCGTTAGAAGACAATAATGGCCGTCATCAGTATCACAATCATTTTATTTACTTCCACATAGTTTTTGTATCACGATTAAATAAAGTCACAGCATAAGGTACACACTCACGGCAACGTCACGGTATTCGTAACGGTTACACAGTCTCTCGTTATCTAGCGCGCATAAGGACGTTAGCGCGAAGGGGCTACTCGCCCTCTACTTGCCCTCCACCACCCATGGTTCCTATATTCGGACCGAATCATCGGGACATGTGAACGTACTTGCTAGGTACTCTTTTCCGATCACACTTTCTTGACGTCCCTACAAGTTATAGGTGAGCGACTATAGCACTCCACGTTCCGATCGTAATTATTCGACACGTCCGCTCAAGACGATGGTTCGCGGTAGACTGCCCGACTAGAACGGCAGTGCACGTCCGCTCGACACAACGGCTCCGTAGTGACTCTGTCGACTTCACTCAGCTCTGGCCGTACGCCACCTGCCGTCGGAGTGATGCAACTTCATAACGGAAGTGATGTAACTTCATTTTATTTTCCGATTTGATCAATTTCTCTTCTTAATTCATAACTAACGCCGACAAGTATGTATTTTTGTACCTATTATACCCTGACTATAAAATAGATTTCTTACTTTGTACAATTGTTGCAACCCCTGGCGCAGGTACGGCTCAGATTTATTTTATTGTAAAAATAATAATATACTGTAACACGTCCAATGCTTAAATGCCACAGGTGTTAATTTAAATTGTTAATTGACTACCATAAAGTGAAACATCTGGAGTAAAGAAGCGTCACGAATTAACCATTATTATCTCGTAAGTAGAATTTATTGACTGCACGAAGATAATAATACAGGGTGTTAGTGACATTCTATACAAAAGTATAGAATTAAAAATATAAAAAAAAACACGAAAACATCATGAAAATTCCACTAAGCTGAATCATTCCCTTCAGTATTCGTTATGATGTCACTTACACCCCGTACAAGTACGTACAGTCATGAGCAATATCATGTAGGTACCATTTTAGAACCCTGTCGCACTATCATATTTGAAATTTAATGAGACTTACGGTTTAATTTGTCAAAAAAGTTAATGTGACATGGTTTCAAAGTGTATACATAGTACACGTGACCGTACAGCTAGCCATACGTTAGTAACACCGTATCCAATACTGAGAGGGATGATTCAGACCATGATCCTAAGTTGATATCAAGTGGAATTTCCTGTCGGAAATTTCATAAAAAATGTACTTCGTGTTTTTTTTTAATTATTTTCATTGCCATACTTTGCAAAAAAAAAAATTCGGTAAAAATCCACTTGGTATCAATTCAAAATCATGGTCTGAAATAGTCTGAATCCCTCAAAGTTTTCGTTGCAATGTCACTAATATCCTGTATATTACGTGCTCGGTTTATGAAAGATAAATATTTGAAGAAGTTGTTGAATAAATACTACATATACCAAGTCTACTGCATGTTGTTACAATAAAACCGAGTGAGAGCCATCAGCGCCTGGGTGAAAGCCCTCAGCGCTCCCCATTTGTCCGGTCAAGTGGTTAATGCCGTTTGCGGCAAATCTACAATAAGTCACGTCAGAAACTACATGTTAGAGCAAAGTAACTAGTGAGGTAGTTAATTTAATAAGTGTGAAGAACATTTCGTTCTTTTACTGAGTGATGTAGATGCTCTGTCGGTAAATAATTCCACTAATAATAAGTTGAATTATTTATACTCTGGGGACAAAGCAGGTAATTCGGATGTTTAAAAACAGTTTTTTTTTCAATCTCATACAAACTTCTATCCGTCAGTAGTAATTATATTGTCTTCGGCTATCCACTACAAGTATTTTACAAACAGGAAACGTGAGGTTGCATAGGAAAGATGAATGAAGATAATGTTGAAGTAAATAAATACCATGTAAATCATTATTAAACATATTATATTTATAACATTTTACTTAATCCTAATTTAAATATCACAGCCTATGTACATAGACTTCTTACAATCCTAACACTGGAATAAGGCACTACAGCATGTAAAATTGTTGTAAAACGTGTTCATTGTTCAATCCAGTTATATTTAGAAAAGGCTTTTCAGAGAAGTCCTTGAAACATTATATTAGTACTCGCGTCGTCTTTATAACTTTATTAAACTTCTTACTTAGTATTATATCATAACAAACATTCCTCACGCAAGGCACAACGAATACTTTAGCTTAAAAGCCTCTTAAGCTTAACAAGAGATCTCGGAGAATTCTACGCTTCACCTTCCTCCAACGTATCGGGGAGTTTCTTCCCACGAGTGTCAGGCAATATGACACATAGTCCAGCTCCGATTAAAGGAATTATTCCAAAAGTAATAGGAGGTAATAGTGGACTGGTGTGGGATAGAGTAGCGACGAAGGGTGCTACCATGGAACCTATTCTGGCTACAGTAGAAGACAGGCCTACTCCGGAGTTTCTGACAACTGTTGGGAATATTTCTCCGGCGTATAGATAGACAGTAGCGAAGGATATGCTCATGCCCCATAGTCCTATGCAGCCGAGGGTGAGGTGGCTGGCGCTGGATTGCGGCACGATGGTGATGAGGATGCAACTGAACCCAGTGACGCAGTTGGAGCAGATGAGCGTAATTTTACGGCCGAGGATTCTGTTCGCGTAGATGGATATCAAGGTGCCAGGAACCTGGAAGTAAAACATTATCATTGAAATAAAACGATAACAAAAGGTCGAAATGTTTCGTCCCTCTTATAATATATTTCTTTAGGAGTATAAATTTGAATAAATATTAAAGAGAAACACGACTATTTTTTTCACAGATACGCTTATCTGAGATTTATCCTAAAGTTTTTCTTATTACACACTCTAACACAGTTTGCTACTAAACTTAGAGCAGGCGCTATTTGTCGGTCAGACAGTCATGTAAGGAGGTTCACCGCTGATGGGCATCAACAACGTCATTCAACAATAGAACATTATGTTATTAGTAATGTCATTGATTGATGACACACAGACTTAGAAAAAAATACTACTTATATTTCGATAGGACACTAATAAGCTATAGGTAAGTAAGCCAATCAGTACCTGAATAGCGGCTGAGATGGCGACATTGGTGAAAATATTTCCGGAGACATGTCCGATGTACTGGGAGACTCCGAAAAAGCAGAGTCCGCAGACGAACCAGTTGAAGCAGATGGCGAGGGTGCGTGCGCGCAGCTTCGGTGTGCGGAACAACGCTATGAACGTCGCGTGATCCTCATGCTTGCCGCCGACGTCTACAATCATCTTTTGTGTGGATGACGCTATGTTTTCTGTAGGGCGACCGTTTCTGAAAATAAGATGAATTATTATTAGTACTGTGAAAGGAGAAGAAAGAACAACCAGAAGATCGTAATCATTGCTAATTCTTTAGAGCTAAAAGACTACACAAGTATAAGTTTGTATCTATTTAAAATACCTATATCAAAATATTTCACAATAAAACTAATTGAACACGTAATTATTCGACGTTGGTTAATTAAATCATTCATTTAGTATATTTTTTAATATTCACCTCTTAGCTGCCACTTCCATGATTTTGACAGCTTCGTCAGTCCTGCCGGCAGTCATAAGCCATCTCGGCGATTCAGGTAGCAGGTAGTAGTAGCTCAGGAACAGGATGGATGGCAGAGATATCGCCAGTTGGAACGTGCTCCAGTCTCGAAGGTAGTAGCCGAACAACGGTAGCGAAAGATGGCCGAGATTGAATGGAATTTGGTAGATGATTCCGACCGTTTCTCGGTACTTAGCTCCGATGAGCTCCATAGTTAGGACGAAGCTCGTGACCATGGTGCCTCCGGTAGCGACTGCGAGCAAGAACCGCAGTGCCGTGAACATGTACCAGTTGACGGAGTACGCTGTTGTTACACCGGATATCAGTTGAAGGAATACAGCTGCCAGGAACGGCATGCGTCTCCCAAACCTGGAAACATTCAAATATTAGTTGCCGTTAATAAAGAATAAACGTTTGAATAAGTACGTAAATTAAAACATGCGTAATTAATTCAAATAAGGCGGAGTTCTGACGTAGATAATTGCGTAAAACATTGATTGGTTAATTGCGTCAACATAAGGGAGATATGTGATGCTTTATTATTGTCGTGTAGTCTGATTTCATTGCGGAGATGCAATAGTTGTAAGGTCAATAATATGTCACAGACTTTAATCTTCTATGACAACATCTCATAGCCTTATCGTCGTGACACGTTTTACATATTATTTACAAATTAGTAGTTTAAGCATCATGATTCTGACAGGTGGCACAAATTGAGAGTTCTACTACTTATCTATAATATTCTACTCTCTACCCGAAATTGAGTGTTCCTCAATGCTAAAAATAGGACAGTGTCCTAATACTTAAACGTTTGCTAAAGTAATCACATCCGGAACTTCGAAGTGAAGCTGAAGACGAATCTCTCTAAATGCCCAGGATATGCCAATTTAGTCAGCCTGACCCGAGCACATAAATTTTGAGTTGCAGCACCCACGTCAAAATTGCCATTTATGAGACACCTCAATTAATGAAAAGTAAAATGGATTTGAGATTATTTATTAGTTCCGCATATACAATCACTTCCGCACATTATCAATAAGCATACAATTTAAATCAATCAATTTCGGACCTTAGATTGCAGAAACATAAACCTAATTGGTTTACCAGATGATACACAATTTATATCGTTCGCTTTATATAAATGAAAATTTTAGATATCGTTTTTATATCATTATCATTTAATCAATAACATGACCGGAAGTAATTTATATTTCATCAACTACATAATGGTCTTAAGGCAGGAAGTCCTTTTGAAATCCAAACCACATTGTTTAATTTAAATCTGGACCGCAGGAGAATGTTAAAGATCCGATGAATAAGAAATATTTACTATTTAGTAACCAATACTGACCTGTCGGAAAGATGTCCAAACACCATGTTGCCAACGAGAATCCCGAGCATGAATATTGTCTGCGTGAGGTTCTTGAGCCAGGCTCGGTCGCAGACCAGGTCCCATTGCGATATGATAGTCTCTTGGAAGATGCTATGGTCGTATTCGTACTTTGAACACGTAGCTTGGCACTGGTTGTCAAATAAGGCTGCTTCTGTTGCTTCGCTTACGCAGGTGAAGTTCATAGGTGGCGCAAGGAATATGATGCTCATCTGGTGCCATGCCACCGGGAACTTTACCAGGAAGACGACGAAGCATATCCAGATCTGCCACTTGCCGATGGCTCCGATTGCCTTTGTTAGTGGGTCTTCCGCAACTTTCTGGCTCTCCACGTCTTTAGTTTCGTTCTCCAACACTGAAACAAAGAATTTTATTTATTATTATTAATTTCATATTTTCTTTTTTATGGAATAATAGGAGCATGGGCCGAATTTGTCAGGTTCGGAAGCCAGAATCAACCCTAAGTAAAAAAGGAGGATCATACATTGAATTCAGGTTCCGTTTCATTAAATTACATTTAAAGAGCAACATAAGAAGTGCATGTTAGACGTTGTAAAATGGCGTAACAGGTAAGTGTGCTAAACACAAAATAAGTTACTTAGTGACTTAAAATTCTTAAATTTTCTGAGAGACTTTAAAAAGTTGAAAACATTAAATGTAGTTATTATATGCAAAATTTGTATTTTACTCCTATTAGTATGCAAAATTACTGTTACCTAGAGTACGTATAGTAACCGTGAAGGACAAAATTATACAAAAGATTTTTTTTAAAACAGCAAAATATGGCATAAGTCCTCGCTTAAGTATTTAAATATATCACATTAACGCATCTTTAATAAAAACTTACTCATTTTTTGGTCTTGTTTTAAAGCGGGGCTAGTGTCCGTAGTCATTTTACAAGCTAACTCACTTATTTTAAGTACTAAAAATATTTCAGCAAGTACCACGGATTTTAGTATGGAGAGTCTACGAAAAGCGACGCGTGAGTGCGCGGGCGCCGATCCGTCTGAGAACGAACGCACTTAGGTAGGTACCTCGAACACGTCTCGCGAATAACTATCATCATATCTACGGGTGTCACACCATTCACCAGTCCGCTCTTCATTGGATTGGATAATGTTAGGGAGAGATTGGATAATGACCCCTCCTCAAACCCACACTCCCCTGTTCTAAATTTAATTTTGGTTTGCAAATTGTTTTATATTTAGGTCGACCAAATGAGCACCATCCGAGGCAAGTCTACAAGTCACATAACATAACAAGAAAAAATCTTATTTATGTGAATAACTGGATCTTACAAAATTGTAATATATACTAATATACAAAATTGGTGTAATTGTCAAAATTCGTTATACCCATACCCACCCCATAATGTACCCATTAGTAAAATAATATGGATAGGTTTTTTATAATTGAGAGAGGAAAAAAAAATAAACGGTCCACTCCTCATAACAAAAAAGAGTCAGTTTAATGTTCATCTAATGTGCCTGCGAGAATTAAACTTTATTATTATAAATAAAAAGAAAAGTTTAAAAAATAAAAAGGAAAAAGAAAAATCGCGCTGTGAAAAATATGAAACAAGAAAAAAAATCTCTTACATTCTTCCGATTGGTGATGTTTAGGAGATAGCCATGGTCGAATGCCAACCTGTCGGCTATCTCCTAAACATCACTAATCGGAAGAATGACAGAGAAAAAATATTGTTTCATAACAAAAATGTTATTAACTGAAGCATATATACCTAAGTATTATGTCGGGTATCATATTCAGTTCTGTGACTTAGGTCAAAGAGCAGATTGAATTTTCTCCGTTGCTTTCTGTTGAAATTTGATAACACAAATAACATAACGTCGACATCATAATTTATGTAATGCATTATCACGCGATGCAGCGAAACAGGAGATAAGCAACGATAACAGAGACAGTGGGATGTTCACGAGATTTACACATGGGTCGCGCTACTCCATCGTTTTTAAACAAAAATACTTAGACACAAACAATCCGCATTGGGCCCGCGTGGTGGTTTAAGGCCCGATCTCCCTATCCATCCATAGGGAAGGCCGGTGCCCCAGCAGTGGGGACGTTAATGGGCTGGTGATGATGAGACACAAACTACAATTCAAGGAACGTCGATAAAACAGGCCTATTCGTTTAAATTTACTGTTTTTTAATTACCTCGTACACTGTACACTGTCAATTAACCCTCTAATTGGGTAAGCAGAGCTACAAGTAATCAAAGACAACTTGCAGTCACGGCTGTTACGAAGTCCTATGATGGCTAATATGATACAAGGGTATTCGTCGACGCCCATATCAATTGTCCATCATGTTAAAAAGGTCAATCTCTCTGTCTGTATTTTAATATTTATACAACTGCTAGGCCTAGAAAGATGTGCACAAACTTTTCTTTTATAATGCAGCCCTTAGGGTGCAAGACTGACGCGGCGGAACATTTTAAATCAAACCTAGTAGGTATCTAAATACGGGACGTGCTGTTATCTTTCAAAAAATGTTTCCAGAAAGATGTTGATGTTAAAGCTGTAAACTTTGTACTCGAATTTAATTGCGAATGATAGTTGATAGCCTGTGACCCTTGAGGGTTTGATACGCGAGGCGTGTTGTCTGACGGTCTACCAAACCATCTTATCAGTGCAGTCGAGCCTCCGGGTGATAAGCGTGATCTTGGCCATTGCTCAACCTCAACCCTTCAGTGCACTTGGTTTATTTACCGTTAAACAATTTCCGGATGTTTTATTTTAGGTCCTGATTTGTACTGCTGCTTGGTAAGTGTTTAAAATCTTTGTAAGTAATCAAAAGTCCTTCAAACAAATATTGTGAAACTTCATCCGGTTAGATTATATTTTAGTTAATTGTTTTCATAGAAAATATAGGCAAACGTTAACTAAGTTAAATAAGTTTTTCAAGTATTTAAGTATGTACAATTTATTCGTGTAAGTATTAAATTGTGAGCGAATGTGGCTAAACCATTTTAGAATAACATTACCAAAATTCGCTGTTTTCTCTCGTATCATGGAAAGTTTTTGCAAAACAGGTCCAGATCAGACAGTCAAACCTTGATGTAATATTATTATTTATTCTATGCTTGAGGCTAACCTGTCTAAAAATAAATATGAAAGGCATCTTTTAATAAGTAAAGTATTAAAAGTAATACTATTATTATTTTATGAAAACGGTCGCCATGGGAAGATAATAATATTTTTTCTTAATAAACTAATTACTACAGTATCGACTAATGAAACTGTACCTAACAATGTTTCCAGGTCTTTATAAAAAAAAGTTTTAGTTATGAATTTAGCAACGGGGAAAAATATGACCAAACATATTCATTATCTATTTGTTATCGCCACAGAAATACCCCTAAACCAGATATATCTGGTATAATTTAAATTATTTTTAATTGAGTACCTATATACATCAATTTTTGGAGACAATGATAATGCTGCCTGTATGATGACCTATGTGTCGTCGATAAGGAAATCAACGAATAATTAGCAAAAAGTTATAAATAGACTTGTTCTAACATCGATTTGAACCATAAATCATACAATACAAAATATTCCAGAATATAATATACTTACTAAAGTAATTATAAACAGCGCTTTTGTAAAGCTGTAGCGAATAAAATACTGATAAGTACTTAAAATATCGACAGAAATGAATATAGAGCGGAGAGTAATTTCAGTGTGTTGGCTTCCAAGGGTCGATTGGACCGGCGGCGGCAATGAGCACGACGAAGAGATGCATCAATAAGTAGGTACTAAGTACCTACAATTTCGTACTCGTATAACGGTGGAAAACTACACTGGGAGGCCATTCACCCTCTACTCTGTCATTAAGCGCAATTTCGGGAGAAATGCTTTACTCAATAAATCATTATTTCAGACACCATTTTCGGACTTTTTGGCCCGTAATTCGATGTCATCTGGAATTTTGAGGATTGCATGCTCCAGCTGTTCACATTCCTCTCTTATAAATAAATTACAAAGTGCTACTTTTGTCGTTTATCATGACTTGAGTTATGCCGATATGAAGGATGGACCTTGTCTACGCTTAGTTCAAGAGATTATATCCTTGTTAAACAGATAATAATTAATGATGAAATAATGTCTCTAAATTGCGTTAAAATTGGAAGTCATGGGTCAATCATGCGGTTAAAGCAACATAGGTCACCTTGTATCGCAATTTGCCAAATTGGGATCATTTCCTGTGCCACTTATTTTTTTGTAGGAAATGTACAAACAAACATTAATCTTTTGTAAATAATCTTTTAATGACAGACGTTGGCATTTAAAAGGAAAAACGGAAGACCCTTGACTTCTGGTTCATATTTGCGCCTCATTACAGAATTACACATTCTTGTTAATTAGTAATTAGTAAAAATAGGTACTTAATAATCTTATTCTTTCAAAACATTTAAGTTTTATTTGTACATTGAAATTAAAGCAGCACATGAGATTTGTCAATATTGTATCGCCTAAATAAATGATTTTTTTTTGTTACTTTTGTTATCTATGATTTGCGTGGTAAAGCTTCGTACCTACCCCCTATCAGCTGATTGAAGGGAGGCATGTGCCTAGCAGTAGGACTTATGTTGGCCTTATATCTTATGTTTATATTTCATTATTTGGGCGTAGCTTTGGCCAGAGAAATCAAAAATCAATTTTGCCTTGAAGAATCATCAAATCAAATATACTTTATTGCACAAAACTAAATCATCTTTTTAACTATTCTTACAAATATAATCTGTACGAACCTACAAGCATTTAATTGATTGGTTCCGCACCAGCTTTATCATTTTAAACGGATTATTTAATCCGTAAACAACAATGCCTAACAAGAAAAACGTAAGGACCTAGTTAGTATTAGCAAATAACCATTAAAACGAAGAAATTCTAGCCATAATAAACAACGGACGCCTTCCCTAGAAAATTATAATTTAAAAGCATTATATCGAATTATGGAATGAATGATCTACTTATTTTTATTTATTATTATTAATTTGCAACTATTACAATCGCATACGACAAAGATTTTCAAAGTAAATTTTCAGTAAGAAGCTGAAATATTACCTAAGTACTAGAGAAACGTAGTAGGTACCTACCATGACTGAACCGGATTTTCACGCTTTGAAAGTTTGAAAGTACGGTTTAAATGAGACAGAAAACACAAAATAATCATATAAATAAGTTCAGAATCATCCATTTTAATAGGAATAACAATAAAATAAATTTATTGCCAGTAATAAGTCTCGTTATTCCCAAATAATAATAAAAGTATTTAATAATATTATTATAAATATACATTAATTGTAAATGATTAATTAATTAAACAAAGTATAATTGTAAACTTACTTTTGTGGTAATCCTTTTTGATTTTTAACTCAATGAAAATACTTTTGAACACACAAAACGGCTAGAATTTGACGTTTTCAGAGAGTGACCACAGGCAAGTGCTCTGCGCTGCACCTCAACTCACATTGGTGCGTGTCTCCTTAGCTCTATAATATAAGTCAGCTCCCCGTCTGTGACGACACTGAACGTCGCCACGACGATCGTGACCAAACGAAAGGAAACCCCATAAAAAGCTCGCGGTAAAACTTTATGCTCAAATCATGTTCAAGGAAAAAACAACCTTATAAATTCACACTTTAAAGATATTAATTAAATAAAATTTAATTCGTTTCGGGTTATTACTCGTGCGTCTTTAAAAAACACGAAATTCATTTTAATTGTTATAAAAATAAACTTTTTTGTCAATTAAGTATAAAGAAATATTTTAACTATTCATTTTTTGTCGTAATAAACGGATATAAAAGTTACAAAGTTTTAGATGATCGCGTTTGTTATTATAAACAAATATTATTGTTTTTGTAGTTCATTGTTTTGTTCTTGTCCTATAATTAACATTAGAATCAAGTTTTTTGTGTTCTATGGAAGTTTGGCTATAGGGGATTTTCCTTATAATTTTCGTAATAGCTGAATGTTTATGTGAGAATAAGTCGACGACGTTTAACGGTGTTTGCGTCATGTACCTACCTACCTGCTGGAACACGTTTAGCTCGTGCCTCAGAGCAGTACGTATTAGCTCAAACGTTTTCCTAAGCGAAGGGGATTTTCATATCATTTTCCTTGTATATTTGGTATTCCATACGCAGTAGCAATTACTCGAGAATTCTTACGATAATACTCCCTTCACTTTTTACTGATTAGTTAATGTTATCAATCGTTTTATTCCATTTGTATAGAACTACAGGAAAAGTACATCCAGAGATGTACAGTGGGAAATATTATGCTTCCAGTAATTCTATTCAGAGGGAAGGAAAAGTAGGTAGATCTGTGATTGTTACTTTTCTATAGAGTTTAGTATTGTGGATATTAGTCTTAAGTCACACACAAATATACGTATACATAATGTCAGTTGTTAGGCCAAGTAGTTAATGCCAAGAGTCTGAGGTAATTCTCATCACATCACTGATTCAAGAGCCACGCTCTTGTCGGTGTAGCATTTTCCATGCTACTTTTTTAGGGAAAAATACGGCGGTGGTTTCCCTCTTGCTTTCCGCTGTCTGAGGCGAGCGGGATGGCGCCCAGAGTAGTCTATTTCAAAGCCGTACTAGGACTCTGGTCCTCCGCCCCTGAATAGTACTGACACTTACTGGTGCCCTCTGTCACGTTCCAGGTTACAGTCCCTGTGACTTGCCCCTTCCGTCCTGCATTGCCGGGCCGATTGCTCCTATCTTCGCCTCTGCAACCGTTGAGGTCTTCACCCGTATCCTTTGGCAAGGGTTCTACGTTATACCCTGTAGGTCTGGGTCCCGATCCCAACTCAGCTACTATCTTACTCCGGCCTACTGAAGAAAGAGACGCTCACCCTCGTAAGCAAGGACACGCCGAACAGAATTTGTCCCAGTGGAGGGCAGAGGACATGACTCTGTCTGTCCCCCTTGGAGCCGGGATAATGGTCTTGTATGAATGCAAAACCAAAGGCACGTCTACAACGCAAAAAATAACAACGATGTCAACATTTTCTAATGCAGCTATCTGCAGCATGAATGACGCGGAACAGCTGTATAGATGAGACAACAAGAAAACAACTATACATTTTGCCTTTTACGTAGGTAAATCGATCTTCTTCTAGGTATCGTGTGGGTTGGGAGCTGGATGGCCAATTATTATTCCACTAACCGTGGCTAGTGCGTGGCTTATTAGGTACTTACTTATGCTAGTATTATATAGTATATAGTATTTATGGATTAAACATCGTTCAACTTAAAGAATAAACATCAAAATCATCAAAATCGGCTTAGCAGTTTTACAGTTACGGTAAAAATTTTTATTAGAAACAATAGCAATGATCTCGTTGATGTCTTTTGTATGAAGGAAACCCTCATTACGGTCATTGAATAGTATGTATCATTTAATAATTTCTCTCTTTATTGGATTAAATAAATAGTACATGTTCATCATAATCGGTTTAGTAGTTTTCGTTAAGTTATGGTTAAAAAAATAAAACGTAGGTAATTAGGAATCTTACGTTGTTCTATTGGGTACTCGTATAAGATGGTAAAAGCAGAGGAAGAGTGTAAATTAACGAAAATTGGAAAATGATCAAGGGTATGTCGAACATACGATAACCGAATTACTTCTTGTCGCCTTAAAGTGAAAACCATGTAAATGCCTTTTTGAATCATATAATGTGATTTTGTTCAAAAATAACCTTGGTTTTTGGGGCGAAATTAAGGCTTCATTTTTCACCTGGATTGAAACTATTGCGAACTTTTGTTAACAAAAATTAGGACCCCGATACCGACCCCGCCGGCGTGGTCGACGATTTCCCTCATTCAGCGCTTATCGCTATCGACCCACTAGGGTCGATTAATTCTTTCAAATATTTTTCCTCCCAGATGACGCCCTGAGCCGAGGTTCGCGCCCAACTGGGCACCCTCAGGCCTGTTGTCTTAAACGTTGTACCGGGTGAGAGCCTTCAGCGCTCCCCATTTGTCCGGCCAAGTAGTTAATGCCATCTGCGGCAAATCTACAATAAGTCACGTCAGAAAAAAAAGTTTACAAAAATCAACATCCGATTTTTTACTTTAAAGCGACGATATAAGAACAAGCGTTATAGTACCCGAATGTTTTGACTACTGGCTGATGTAAATATTAATGTTAATGTTACTTATTTGAGTTTAGATTAAAAAAAATATAGATAAAAGTTATTTAAAAATTCAATAAACTTCAAAATCTGTTTAATGAAAAGTAAGAAACAAATATTTTGTTATGATCGACATAAAGACCAGTTATAGATATTGTCGATAGTGGTAGAAAAGTAGAAGAAACAAATTTCTCTAGGGCCTTCTTCATCTTGAAAACCTCCAAAGAAGTATAGAAACGTAAATGGACTAGCGATTTTTTATACCATGCTACGGTATACGGTACCATGTCAAAATTCTGAAATAAATAGATACTGGCAATACCTTAAAGCTGGCAACATTGTCATTGACTGTCACTGTCACATTAACAAATTGTATTTTCGAGTTCAAGAAATCCCACGTGTTTTTGTTTTAAAACTAGAGAAAATGGCTGTATTACAGAGAATAAAGTAAGTAAATATCAAGAAAGTAATCCTCTGACATTGTCACTGCTTTTGTGATACTTTACAGCATCCTTCTATTTGCAGGAAACCTACAACTCGCAGAGGTAAAAAGGTGCTTCAAGCGAAGGAACCTAAGCCAGTTGAAGGGCCAAAACAGTGCATATTTTTCCAAGGGCGGAATCCCTCAGAGCGCACGAGGAAGATTTTAAAGGATCTCTACGATTTAAAGAAACCCGACGCGGCACATTTGACTCGTAAAAATGATTTTGTTCCATTCGAAGATGCGACCCTTATTGAGAAGTAAGTCATATTTTCTGTCATAATTACAATATTATAGGTTAGTTTACAATATTATACATACATTTGTCATTGTTAATTCTGCTGCTGTTATATCAATGTTTACTTCAGAAAGAGGTTTGAATTTTTTACAAGTACTAATAAATGACTTAAAACAATTTCAGAATGTGCTACAAAAAAGATGCGGCACTGTTCGGTGTTGGGTCACATAATAAGAAACGTCCGCACAATGTTATTCTTGGACGCACATTTGACTCTGGCATATTGGACATGATAGAACTTGGAGCAGACAACTATAAAGCCATGTCAGAATTCGAGAATATAAAAGTGCTTGCTGGCCTGAAACCATGTTTGATATTCAACGGGCCAGCATGGGAATTAAATGAGGAATTAAAAAGATTGAAATCTTTATTCACAGACTTTTTCCACAGAGAAACGGTGAGTAATAATATTTTTTTTTTTTTTTTTTTTTTTTCCCATGTTATCTGCCATCAGTCGCTAGACTATTATCAGATTTGTTCTGTTATTTTCACTGTTTTGAACTATACAGCCAGCACTGCATTGTCCATTAGTCTGTAAGTACATTCGCACGTTTCAGTCTTTTTATGTCCCAAGAGGATAGGAGGGAGTTGGCTAAAGGATTAGGATGGTGGACCAAGTGTTCCTTGTGTACTGCTTTACGCTGCTGTGCTTCTTCAGCGACAGTAGGCATTTCTAGGTAGCTGTGCAATTCATCCATTCTGGTGAACCAGGGTGAATTGCAAATTGTTTTAAATATGTTATTTTGTACACGTTGGATGCGTTGAATGTTGCTTTTGCTAGCAGTAATAATATTATTGTAAATTTTTTAATGTAAATTTTATATTGCGAACATTTTATTTAACAAATCTGGTATAGATTGTAATATATCATTTTCATTATGATAATCAGTTAACAATAACTTGTCCTTGTCCAAAGTAATATATACTTCTTATCGGTTATTTCAGGTTGAAACTATCAGACTGCAGGGATTGGAACATGTATTGAGTTTTACAGCAACCGAAGAAGGTTCAATCTACTTCAGATCTTACAGAATCCAGCTTAAGAAGAGTGGACAACGGACACCAAGAGTTGAACTTGAAGAAATAGGTGAGTGATATATCTCCATGGCATACCATGGGTACGCTGTATGTAGGACTGTATGAATACTTTGTCTTATTACACTTATTTATTTACCTATTTAATGGATCACTTACAGCTATGCACATTATAACATTTAGTTAAGACATAAGTAAACAAAGTAAAACAGTACTAATGTGTAAGCCAAGTAAACAAACATTCATCATAAAAAACAACATCTAGTCTGTTGAGACTAACTTCTCAGCAGCTAAAATTTCACTATTAATAACAGTAATATATCTTTTAACTTAGTCATAATAAGCCACAGACACGGGAAACGGGATAAGCTTACATGTGCTGTCTCTTTTCTTTGTACACAACAGTGTACAATTTAAGTCATAAGACCAAATGTACTTTTAAAATCCAACCCCATTGTATAACTATTGATCATAATCTGGAAATCTCGGCTGCAAGAGGTTAAATAGATAATAGAGATGGACCATTTATTTTGTGCAATATCAAGTATAATATCCTCCTAAGACCGAATGTTCTTTATAAATCCAAACCCCATTGTTTAACTTTTGTGTCTGGAAATCTCGGTCTTAAGAGGATATGGAGTTTTGTATCCCAAGGACTGTCAAAAGTATCATGCAGTATAAATATTCTAATGATATTAATAAAAAAAATAACAAAATATGACTATTAAAAATTTTACATGCCAGGTAAATACACCAGCTTGTATTTAAATTCTACATTAAAATTATAGAGTTTGATTAAATATGTAAGTAATGCTATTTTCATACAAAGTATTTGCATTAATAAGCAGTGTGGACCTATTCATATAAAGGATTTTTGTTAACAGGTCCGTCAATAGATTTCAAGCTGAGAAGGACGAAGTTGGCTTCAGATGCTCTGTACAAGGAGGCATGCAGGGTACCTAGAGAATTGCGTCCTATCACCAAGAAGAATATCTCACGGGATGCCTTTGGCAGTAAAATGGGCCGCATTCATATGGGCAAACAGGAGATCCACAAACTACAGACGCGGAAGATGAAGGGACTGAAGAAGACACCTGCAGAAAAGAAGCAGATGTTAATAAAAAGAAAACAAGAAAAGAAAGCTGCGAAACAGTCTCAGAAAATGGATGTTTAATAAAATAGCTACAAGATACTATAATATTTTCTTTTTCTTTACAAATTCCCTTTATTAATATTTACGTAAATTTAACAATCATAACAATATAACAATTCAATTTTTGGAAAACAGTTTCTTAGGCGTATAGATTTTTTAAATACGTAACAGCAATGATTCACACAATTTTCGTAGCTACCGTATACAATACGTAAGTGATAAGATAATATTGGCAAGATAAACACACTTACAAACTGGACTTTCAAATATAGGATATCGAGAACCGGGATTTTCGGTAAGTACCTACTGCAGTACCGGATCGAGTCGGTGGCACTAGGTCCCATAGACTTAGGGTCATTCACGGACCTACAGTCCAGTGTATCACATACAGTACACGATCCCGGTATAAGGGTGTTTTCGCAGTACATTCGCTTCGAGTCTGTGAATGACCTTGGAGCTCTATGGGATCTTGTGCTGCGGTCTCGTCGAAGTCCCCGGTTGGTGTAGTTTATTTTTTTTTGCCTTGCGTCCAAAGTTCTAATGATAAATAATAATAATATATTTTTATTCACAAAAATATCGTTACAATTGTTTTTCTTAAATTAAGCATAGTTGACATGAATATAATTGCGTAGGTACCATAGCTGACTAAGTACAGAAATACTTGTATTTCAGATAGGACACTAGATGTTATGGAGAGGTCGAAAAGTCTTCTACTGTTACGTGTTAAGCTGCACCGCGAAGCACTTATGGAATTAGCGGTAAGATCATTCAACGCATGTGTTACCTACTTATGAATGTTACTTAACTAAATATGTAATGGTTGTTCACCACAATGCGGTTAGTTTTAGGTACTCAAACCTCGTGACGGTTATGAATGACTTGTTTAATAGATTTCGGTAAGTACCTACTGCAGTAATACTACTATTAAGTAATGCTAATTATCTTCGTGAATTGCCTATTTTCAAAAATGGCGTACAAAAGACGCCTACGTGTTTATAGGTAAGTATTTGTAAGAAACTGTTATTATAGTAAGTCTTTACAGTGACACGTTCCTATATGAATAAAATTTCAAAATAAAAGCAATACAATACCGAATTTAATATCTGTGGGCCCCTAGGCTACAATTGCGGTGAAACCCATTTTGAGGCCGAAAATAATAAGCTATTTCTGTTATACAGGGATTCTCTGCCACGACGAGTGTTGCTTAGGTACTAGTAATACATTTTCTATATGCATTGGTAGAAAATTAAGTCCCCACTTTCCCATCTACCTAATTTTCTAACTACTTCTAAATTGTGTTCATTTGTGGCAATGAGTCCATTTGTGGTGGAGACCCCTTTGTGGTGAAGGCCTCTAGGCTTTAGCCTTTGCTTAAATGCGATGCTGCCTATGTAGCATGTGCCTACATAGGTACACATATGTGCATGTGTTGTTGCTTTTATAGTTAATACTTCTCTGCTAAATTGTGAATATAGAAAAAAATATAATGTGTTCAATTGCTTATCATTCCGAGCATAATATATGGTGAACTAAGGAATTGTCCACCCTCGTCATCCCTAAGGAGGTCAGTTTGTCATATATTTACCACTGTTCCACCAATTTAGAGTTTTCCCAGTTGTAATCTGTGTTTTTTTGACGTGACTTATTGTAGTTTTACCGCAAATGGCATTAACTACTTGGCCGACAAATGGGGAGCGCTGAGGGCTCTCACCCGGTACAAAATTGAATACAGCCTGAGGCGCTCAGTTGGGCGCGAGAGGAAAATATTTGAAATAATTAATCAACCCTAGTGGGTCTATAGCGATATGCGCTGAATGAGGGAAATCGTCGACCACGCCTGCGGGGTCGGTATCGGGGTTCTGAAGTGTTTGTTGTCGCGAGCTGATGGGCCGCCTCTGTGGCTAGAATGATCGGGTCGTCGGGGAGTATATACCTAAGGATTATATTACTTTTCTGTTCCGTCCCTAAGCGGGATGTATTCGGAAGCTGCAAAAAGCGATTTGGGTGGTGCGGAGCAGAATCGAAAAAACGTTTTGATGCTAATTTGAGCCATTGGGCAATGGTTGGCAGACCTAGGTCAATGTGCAGATATTCGTTGCGAAGGAACTCCTATGGCTTTCCGCATGAAAGGTTGCAATCTCTGTTCCAGTTCCTCAATAGGGATATAAGGTATTAGGTACTTTAATGAAAGTTCGTAGTAAAATTTGCAACAATTTGTTATTATTAATTAAGATTTATTTCCATCTCACCACTCGGGCCGGAAGCCACCCACCCCCGCTGCCTGGCATAAGGTAAAATTTTTCAATCGCTTCAAATTAGCGTTTTTAAGGAAATCCCTTCCACGCTTTACAATTTATTTGTCAACAACTCAAAAACTCGCCTTTACTAAGAAAATATTGGTTACATTTTTAATGGTCCATAATATATGGGCGAGCGTCATGATTACCACAAAACCAAATTGGATATAACTGACATTTTATTAACCACATCGGATTCCAGTTTATGACGCAGTCAAGTCATGTCCCCTAGATACATTTGCAAATGTCATGTTCTTCCCCTCAAAATATGAGTGGTCTAGTCAATTCTGAGTATTATTCTCCACAATTTTTCCGTTGCTTAATAGTTTATTAAATCTCATTTAACTATCCTTGTTTGTGTTGTAAATACTAATTTGTGTGATGTTTACACAGTACATAATATTTACTACGTTTGACTTGATTATAATGTTAATAGAATATACTTATATATTATACCTACTCTGTACTAGTGTATGTATGGTGGTGGTTGTTTTATTTTATGTTTAGTAGATTTCGTTTCGTTTCGTTAGTGGGTTTCAAATATGGATTAAATTCAGATTTCAAAAGAGGGTAAAAAAATTCAAAGGCAGTTAATATTAGTGTTTAGTAGATAAGTCAGGTGTACCTAAGGATTAAGACCCCGAAACCGACCCCGCCGGCATAGTCGACGATTTCCCTCAATCAGCGCTTATCGCTATCGACCCACTAGGGTCGATTAATTTTTTCAAATATTTTTCCTCAGACGACGCCCTGAGCCGAGGTTCGGGCCCAACTGGGCACCCTCAGGCCTGTTCATTTAAACGTTGTACCGGGTGAGAGCCTTCAGCGCTCCCCATTTGTCCGACCAAGTAGTTAATGCCATCTGCGGCATCTCTCTACAATCTACAATATTTACAATAAGTCACGTCAAAAAAAAAATTAAAAAAAACTAAGGATGACGGGTGTCTTAAAAACTGACCACTGATTTACTTATCAACTGAAAAGCGACCCATAGCAAAGCATCGTGATGGGAGTGTATTCCTGCACACTGTAGATGAAAGAGAGCTTTTTTACGTGACTGTTTTTTTTATTAAGATGGGTTTGCTCTTGACTTCGTTCTTCCACGAGGAGAAGAGGTCGAGGTGACGTTTTGCCTCAGATGGCATTAACTACTTTGCCGGACGAACGAATGCCTAAGCGCTCAGAGCTCTAACCCTTCAACGAGGGAAGAACCTATGGTAGGTAACTGTAAACGGGATGCATCTAAACTGGTTTTTTGTATACAAATGTCCCTACCTACATAGGTATACGCAATAACGTCAAGGTCCTAAAAACAAATTGGTTCCTTACTGTTCATATCGTTCAAGGAAGACATGTCCAGTCCACTTGGGACTTTCCCAAAGATATGGTGACCACGCCTTACCTACATACCTTACTTAAAATATTTCAAGTGACTTAGTCATTTTGCATGCTGTTCGCAAACTTGTTATGTGTACTTTGGTAATAAAAATAGTCTGTTAGTCTATTTCGTGCGTTACATGGAAATACAAACAGTTTTTAAATGTTATCTCTAAGTACAATGACATTTTAGATCATTTATGGGTATCAAAACAGGTACTTACTTAGTACTTATATAAATATTTTATATATGTATATTCGATGTGCAACGTCGTCTTTTCTTAAGATTTGCTAGGTTACTGTCGCTAAAATAAGGCGGCAGAATCGAGGAACCACATTATATTCCAACGGATTTTTTTATTGTTTATTCTAAAACCGACTCCAAGACTTTCGTCGTAGGGCTAGACAGGAGGAATCTACCCTCATTGCCCAAGCACGCCCACACTTACACACACTCACGCACGCACACACACATACACACACACACATTATAAAAACATTATTTAATTGCTTATTTGTAAAACTTAAAGGTAACAAAACTTTCTTACCTATTTACTACTGTTATAGAAGAGCGGGGTCTCCTGGTACAGGCATATTTTGCTTAAAAGGAGGTTCCAGTAACTAGTTTAAGAAAAAAAACATGTAAGAAAAGAAAATAAATACTTTTTACTCTAAGTCAGGCGCGACTCTATATCTAAACCTCAGCTTAGATAGATATACTGTTGGGGAGATAACTACTGTTGTACAATGAAGGGGTTCACTGTAAACGAAGATTTTAGTCGTCCGTTTTCTTTTAATCTAAAAATCTCAATCTTAAGACATTCCATAAATGTAAACAAGTAAATTCCATTCGAACGTTAGTCACCAACATTCGCTATTCCATAACAACTACGAAGCAATATTATTTTGTAGGCGTTGTTGGTATTTTCAAAGGCAGGACAATTAAACCTGGTGACTACATAGGACCTGATCTGTCTGATCGGTCGATTAATAGTTACCACATCTAACGTGTATAATTATAGTGTCGAGTACTTAGGTACCTCCGACCTGTGTACGTACAACCTATTCTACTCAACAATCTTCCGTGTATGTTCTCTTATAGCATAGAATAAGGAATAATACTACGTACAGAAGGGAAACTCTTAGCTCACGACCAGCGTCTGAGCTAAGTTTACCTCACCCCCCTCGGACATAGTTTAGTCTTCAATCGTATGGCGTCAGAAGTCACACACACATTTGCGCGTGTACGATAACGTCAATGTGTGGTGTGTGGTGTATGTGTAATACTAGGTTGTTTGTATGAAGTGTCCGGGGGGTGCTTATAGTATCTAGGACCCTAGGTTTTGCTCGTTACTTGCGTGCCAGTAAACTCGACTAACGATCATATTTTTTATGACTATCATGAGGTTCTTGTTGTAAACAGTGTGATACATAAGTTCAATGAACCTAGGTACCACAAACTCGCAGTGGAGCAACGTGAGTATGCCCCATATCCCCTCCGTTTGAATGAGGGAAGGCCTCTGTGAGGGACGTATATAGGCTATTTATGTTTTGTTAGAATCTAGGTACTCAGAAGCAGGGTCGGCTGCGTACCGGAACAGGAAGTGGGAAATTGTATGTTGTTTGTGTGAATGAGTGCATACGAACTCGAGTATTACATACAAAAGTTTCACCCGCAAAACGCATTTTGTGCGCATTGAGCTTTATAGTAGGTACCTCTAAGACACACGTGCTTGCCATTCCAGACACGAATCTAAAATTGATTAAAGTAATATTTGTGTATTATGTGGAATATATAGGTATGTTATATAACCGATCGACTGGAAACTGGCAAACACTTTTTTGTCTATAGACACTGAAGGCAACATTTTCACCATAACTAGTCTTAGACGGTTCCATTACTATGACTGATTTTATGTAGCACCTAATATGTACACGTATTCGTATAAACTCATTAACTTTGTATACAAGGCATCCGATAATAGAAGGCGCTAAACAAGTTAATTGATAACGCAATAATAGTATAAGTAGATAGGTAAATAACCCACCTTTGCTTAGTGTTGTTATTAGTGGAGATAATAAAAGCATTAGGACAGGCTGGTAAAGAATAACTTTCTCTTCAGATGCCATTAACTACTTTAATAATATACAGGATGTTAGTGACATCGTAACGAATACTCAGGGGGATGATTCAGGCCATGATTCTGAGTTAATATCAAGTGGAATTTTTCGTCGCAAAATTCATGATTTCTTTTAGTTTTTTTTTTTTATTATTTTCAATTCTATATTTTTGCGATGAAAAATTCCACTTGATATTTACTCAGAATAATCAGCTGAATCATCCCCCTCAGTATTCGTTACGATGTCACTTACACCCCACACAAGTATGTACGGTAGCCATACAAGTAGGTATGGGTGTTAGTGACACCGTAACGAATACTGAGGGGGATGGTTCAGACCATGATTCTGAGTCGATATCAAGTGGAATTTTCAGTCTGAATATTCCTGAATTTTTTTGTGTTTTTTTTTTAAATTATTTTCAATTCCATACTTTTGCGACGGAAAATTTCACTTGATATCATCTCAGAATCATGGCCTCAATCACCCCTCAAAGTTTTCGTTACGATGTCACTAACACCCTGTATTTATTTCCCAAAAGAAGAACAGGTACAGAGAGTAACATTAGTAGCTTATCTAGGAAAACACAGTGAACAACAGTGAACAAACACAGTCTGGCACCTAAATAAGAATTAACCTGTGTTTTGGGAGACAGTATAAAAGTTATGCACTAGAATTATCTCTAAGCGGGATCGTCGCTGTTGGCACAAATTAGTGTGATTGACTTGACCGGAGTAAGTACCTAATTTGTATTGTAAAATATATGATCATACATACATAAGATCACGCCTATTTCCTGTCGGAGTAAGCAGAGCACGGTATTCCACTTGCTGCGATCCTGACATAAGGACCATTTTCGCTTCTTCCAGTGTCGTAAATAGTCATAATATATTTTTTCTGCCTCTTCCAGTTTTACATTTACCTTACAATTTACAGTATCATCGGTTCAGTACGATCTACTCTGAATCGGCGTGCGTGTATGAAAAGATTGATGAATGTGGAGGGAGCAAGAGAAGTGTGTCAGGATCGAAGCAAATGGAATTCCATAGTCGCTTTTTCCCCGGTGGGAAATAGGTGTCAGTTTATGTATGTACATATGTTACAATTTTCGTAAATTTTCTTTCATTAATTCTCTCTACATGTACAATATTATAAAACATATCTTTCTCAATGCTCGTCACACTTGCTTTCACACAACAACCTTATTTAAAAATAACCATTATTTCATAATTTTCACAGCGGAAGGTAAGTACTTACCTATTACATATCCAATTCATTATTCAACTTGATTTCATTACCTCCAAACTTGCCATAGCTAGTTTGTGTCAATAGATCGTCTTTTGTTTAATTGTGTAGGTACGGCTCAAGTTTAGTGAAGTTATGAAGCTGATTGTTCCATTGCTATAGGCTACACTTGGACAGACCTGAATACCATTTTCTTGAAGTTGTAAGGACACGCTTAGGTACACGCGGCGGCTGCTAAATAAATATATAAATAGTGTAAAAAAATGGTACTTACTGTAAAAGTTTGTAAAGCACTTCACATTTGATCTAAAAAGTATGGTAAGTAAATAACAAATAAAATTGATACAAGAGATGCGTTTGATCTGTTATGAATATTGAACAGACGAATAAAACAGAATTTAGTTCCTTCCTTGGATCTTTTAGTCCTACTTTATTATACTTATGCTGTTATTTACGGTTTGCTCCACTGCAATATAAACGCAGCCTAAAACTGGGGCTTAAAATGAATTCTAAAATGTATTTTTCGTGTTCTTGATAAAGCTACTTGAGTAGGTAGATATCAACCGCCCACATGTTTACTCGCATCTAATAAACACAACTGACTGTCCGTTTCTGAATCCATTAAAGATAAAAATTGTAATTAAAGCAATTGAACAGGAATCACTTAACATGAATATAATACATCCATCAGCAATATTATATGAAGTGATTTATTGCTGAGTATTAAAAGCATTTACCGAACATTTTCTTAAGGCATATACCCTGGATTTTCCTAATTCATGGCTTTAGAAATGCAAATGACGTACGTATTTCAATTGTTTTAATCGAATGGCTTATTTTTCTCTTGTAATTAATCAGATCAAATGAGACAGGTGATGTAGTCAATCGACCGTGAAATGCAAAGATCAATTATCAGCATCACGAACGAGCACTTTACATTTTATTAGCGTGCTGTATCCTGAGGCTGAGTCGGTATTTTCATTTGAAATGTATCATTGCAGATATTCAATTATAATTAAGTAAATGGAGTAAGATTCATTAAGCCTTGATGGGTAAACAATACCGATGGCGTGCGAGCTAGATTGTGTATCGTCGGTAGCGGCAGGGTCGGTAGCGACGGCGGGCGCGGCCGCGCCGGCGACTCTCGCGAGATGTTGCGGCCGAGTGTACCCTTGACCGGTGCGGTGCCGCATGCCGCGCTCAGTCGCCGCGCGGCTCTCTGCTCACATCCTCGTGCGCCGCGTCCTCGACTCACCACCCGCTATAAAGCCGGAGTCCTGCTCCCGACCACTCCAGAGCCATGCGCCTCCGCGGAACCGACGACGCGCCTCGACACAAGCGCTGCCCATCGCGCCTCTTCCTAGTGCGATTCAAATCACATGTTTACTTCTTTAAATGATTTGTTAATTGTGGTAGACTAGTGTGCTAGTGAAAGACAGTACGATGAAGTCGAAGAACGACGATGAGCCGCAGCCGGAGCTGCAGGAGCTGCTGCACAAGCCCAACAGCCTCCCGCTTATCGGCGAGCGCAGGAAACACGGAACAAGTACGTTTGAATTTTGTTCTTTCGGTTTACAGTGTCTCATGAAAATAGAGTGACGTCTCAATAGAATCCGTTCCGGCAATCGGACGTCACGTAAACCGTGCATAATAATTGCTTATTGGTCAAAAAATAATATTGAATGGCGTTTACAACTTCGGGACATACATGTGACATTGATTGCAAAATTAAGATAAATTTTCGGTGATTAAGACATTTTCGTAAACAAACTTGTAGAACTGAAAAAACATTATACTTAGCCAGGTAACGCGGTGGTTTCAGGATGACTACGCGTGAGGCACATTGTCGGTTGTGTGTGAACGTCCTTGTGGTTTGAACGTATTTGTCACTTGTCATTGCCCATTAATTAGGTGCCGCTCAAGTCATTAGTTTTTTCAATAATATGGGAAACTGATTTGGAGGAGTAGGGTTTGAATTCGCAGTCAGTGAAAAAAAACTTAGTTAATATGTAAATAAAAGCAAAATCTTTGGAATGCAGTAGATCGGGGCGTGAGCACTCCAGGCCCCAACTGTTCTAAAGATGGGAAACCAGTTCCGTCGTATTATTTATTACAGAGGCGTATCTAAAATATTAGTATATAATTAAAAACTTGTTCACCGAGACGTAAAATCGGTCACCTATTTGGTGATTTAAACGACGGATTCCCCGCCATTGAAATCTACTAATTGATATTAACGTATACATACCTTAATTATAATTTACCTTAACACCGTCCTATTTAAATACTTCCTAAATAACATTATTCGTTAGGTGTGTAAATCTGCAACTTATTCCAAAAAAGTAATATAGTAACAACTACGAAATCACAATACAGTTGTGATCTTTTTATGGCGACAGCAGTTTATTCCCATTTGAAAAGAAAAGACAAATAAAATAGGTACTTCGAGAATAAAATAGTTGCGAGCATTGATTGTATTCCGATAATAGCCTAGGTATGGTATGGTCTAAAATATGGTCAAGGTTGCCGTTAGGTCAATGGTTATTTTATAACTGACCTGTACATTTTAGCACAGCAATATTAAATTGACCTTAGACAAATAGTATTCCTTCTTTAGAAGAAATATTTCACGTAAGTAATTACAACTTCACAACTTGGTCGGATTTAATTTCATGACGACTAATTGGACAATATAACACGAAACTCGATCATTTATTAAGCTGAATAAATTAATCATTATTGGTCCCTTGTATTTATTTTTGTGTTTTTTCCTTATTAAATTGTGGGTACCGAAAGTTCAATCAACCTTAAAATGTTCTATACTAAGTATAAAAATGTGCATTAATATTTTTTATATCTTTAAATTACCGTATATTGGCTTGATTGATGTTTATTTTAGGATCGTATTCGAGTATTTGGATCAAAATCCCTGTTTAGGTATTTACAGGTACAGAGCAGAGATATACAACTTATCCCTAAACGCTGTTTAGTTTATATTGAGATATACTCTACTGTACTCGGCGATTATTATCACTTACCCTTGACAATAGGGTAGTTTCCCACTAATCAATTCAGTTACTTTTTCTAAACGTCTACTATGGGACACGACACACGACGACACGAAATTACTATGGGATTTGTATGAAAAAGAAACCTGTGACGTCATAGAAAAACGTGACGAAGTGTCGCATATTTTTCGTCACCCTTAGGTATATCTTTATTATATAGTAATCAGAATATCATAATTTATATTTGATCTAGGAAACTACCCAATTATCTACCTGGCACCCTAGTCTACTAAGAAGTCATTAAATAGTACCATCTGCTATTTATAATCACAGACAACGAGGAAAGCCAGTGCGTAATCTCGTAAGAGCTGTAAAAGTGAGGCTGCGACAATAGATACGGTTTCTCACAAGCGAGAAAAAACATATATTTTTTTCACTTTACACAATATTTACAATTTCACTTCGTGTTGAAGAATTCAAAACCTATAAGTAATTTATATGAATTATTGTACACGAACACGAGCTAGCTCGCTAGCTAGCTGTTTCATCCTAACTATAGTCCTTTTCTTATAATCATTTTTTTTTATTATAATCATAGTTTTTAGTCGACTAATTTACTTGTATTTGTGTTAATTTTAGTATATAAAGTGTGTAAAATAGAAATTTGTGTATTTGAAGTGGAAATATTGGTGTAAATTCAAATCAGCTGATTGTCGTACGGAGACCAACGGACACCGACGTTACAAATTCGAAAATACGGACTAAAACCTGGGGAGTATTGCTTTGTTCCATATTATTACATTAGCTAGCGATAAATATTATTGCTATAACATAACAGTACACAGATCACACCAGAGATTAAAGTCCAACCTCACACCCGGCGCCGTTGTAGTCTCTCTTTGTTTTGACGTTAAGTAGAAACATAGTTGACGACAAAAAAACGGAAACACACAATGTTTTTCTATTTATTTACACACTTACAATAACATTATATTGTTGGCATTATATTGTATATTGTAGCAGTGTAAAACATAACTTTTTACTCCACAAATTAGACGTAAATAACGTACACTAACATAATTTTAATTTAAGGTATATTGTATTTCTCTAGTTAAGTGAATTGTATTCTTTTGGAGAAATAAATTTCTTAAACCGTAAATAACGTACACAAAGCATTTTGTTATGTAGGTACTTATTGCAGATTGCTAAGTAAAATATTATTAACAATATTATAGGTATTTTCTATTTTTCTTGGAATAGTTACTGCTGCCTTTCCTTTATTATTTCAGATTCTGTCTAGTATGGCTCCCTGCAGCAAAAAGGACTTAGAACAAAAACTGAAGCAAGCCCTTTTTGAACTACAGGCGTCTCAAGAAGAATGCAAGAAGCTTCTAGAAGAACATGAAGAGAGTGAGGCAGAAGTAATTAATGTAAATAATAGAATACTGTCTTTAAAGAACGAGCTCACCGAGTTAGATGGTCGGTATAAGGACTTGCAACACCAACGGGACTACTTACAATCCGTGATCAACTCACAGGATGAATGTCGAAACAACCATGAGGCTGCTCTAAATCGTATCAGAGAACTAGAGCAACAGGTTGCTATAGCCTACAATACAATAAAAGCTCATGAGGACGAACATTCCATCAACGAGTCACAACAAACTATGGCGTTATACAATGAGTTAGTCCGTGGAGAAAATTGCCAAAATAATGAGTCCATGACCATAGATCTCACCTCAATGAGTGATAAATATAGTGATGATGATGAAGGTTGTGAAGAAACACATAAATTGAGACAAGAAAATTGTGAGCTCCAACGCCAATTAGCACGTTTACAGCAATTATATGGGAATGCACAGAAGGAAATCACTGAACACATCAAGGCAACAGAGTCCCTGGTTATTAATACGGAACGGCTTGAGTCTCTGGTGCACGACCGAAACCTGGAGCTGGAAACACTCCGCGCCAAAACAAGCAGCGAGTCTAGCGAGGATTTACAGCGCGGGGGGTTGGTCGTAATTTCTGGAGCCTCACCGTCCACTAGCGCCGCATGTAACACGCTGCGCGAGACCGCTCCGCGAGGTACCGCGCCCCGTAGGGCTGCGAGACGCAGAGCCGCGCCGCCCAGTGCTGCGTCGCCTATTGCTGCGCCGGCCAGGGCTGCATCGCGTAGGGCTGCGACACGCAGAGCCGCACCGCCCATCGCCGCGTCGCCTATTGCTGCGCCGGCCAGGACTGCATCGCGTAGGGCTGCGACACGCAGAGCCGCGCCGCCCAGTGCCGCGTCGCCTAGTGCTGCGCCGGCAAGGGCCACATCGCGTAGGGTTGCGATACGCAGAGCCGCGCCGCCTATTGCCGCGTTGCCTAGTGCTGCGCCGGCAAGGGCCACACCGCGAAGAGCTGCGAAACGCGGTGTCGTGCTCCCCGACGGTGCGCCGCTGTCCGCAGTGATGTGCGACACCGCACCGCCCAACAACGAGCCGCCGTGTGCCGCGCTGCCGAGTGTCGCGCCGGCCGGTGATGTGCCGCCGGGAGCCGAGCCGCGGAGGGTCAGAGTCCGCGGAGCCTCGAGGCGCGGGGCGTCAGCGGCAGTGCCGCCTTCCGCGGCGCAAGCGCCTGCGGCGCCCCCGCCCGCTACGCCGCCAGGTGGGGCGCTGCGAGGGCCCGGAAAGGTCGCGACCGCATTGCCGGACAACGTCGCGCCCCAGAAAGACTTTGTCCCGCGTCTAACGAAAAAGACTGTTGTGTTCTCGGACGATATAGGCATAGGTTTAGGACCACTTTTAAAAAACTCTTTTGATCATGACATTATTAATGTGTGCATGCCTGGTGCGTCATATTCACAAATCATCACAAAACTATTCCAGTGTACATATGATGCGAACACTACCGTTATTCTTTTAGTAGGCAATAGTACAGGGCTCACAAAACAGCAGTTAACTAAGTATCATAGGTCGCTAATGACTGTTGAGTGTGGAAACTTAATTATTTGTTCGTTTCCATACTCAAATTCATTAGCTAGTGAGGAAAATAATTATATATTTTCTCTCAACCAACACCTTTACAACAGAACCTGTCATCACAGTAATATTATTTATTTAGATTTGAATAAGTTTATTCAAAATTGTTTAATAACGACAGATAGAATATATCTATCTAAGTACTTTAAAAAAATTATATGTTCAGTACTAGTTTTTTATATTACAGACATTTCTGCCAGACCAGGCAGTAAACTTATTGACTGTACTGTCTTCTACAGTACAAAACCTTTTATTGACGGTAGTCAGCCATGTACCACGAATGGTACTTCATCTTTAAACTAGACAATAAGACAAAAGAGAAGCTTGGAATATTAAAACTAGTTCACCAAAATATTCAAGGCTTCTCTGGCAAAGAATTGGACATAGAATTATTTTTAGAGACATTTTTTATTGACATTTTATGTATTACTGAGCATTGGTTTAAGGATTATGAATTGTTATTCGGTTTTGAAAATTATCATTTGGCTAGCGCTTTCTGTCGAAAGATCAAAATACGTGGTGGCTCCCTTATTTTTATCAGAAATAGTTTAAAATATAAAGAACGCAAAGATATTACTGGACTTTCGATAGAGGGCACTATGGAGATTTCATGTATAGAAACAGAGAAACATATTGTTGTGGCCGTATACAGACCCCCATACAGTGCTAACTTCACAGTTTTTGAATCAGTGATGGAAAATGTACTGAAGGTCATATCCAAAGGTAATAAATCCATTATAGTGTGTGGAGATTTTAACGTTGATTTATATGAAGTAGATACAATTACAACTAGATTTCTAAGTTTGTTTACATCATTTAACCTTGTTAATATATTTATGGAGCCAACTAGAATTACAGAAACAACTGCCTCATGTTTAGATAACATTTTTTGCAATTGTGATTTCCAAGATAACAGTATCCTTAACTGTTTTAAGTCTGATCACAGTGGGCAGTTGGTTAGTTTTCCAGTACTTAAAAATGTGCAAAAAATTAAATTTAGTACTCGACCCATCACTGATAATCGGATAGAGAAATATCGAAATAGTCTTATTAGTAACTTACCTTGTCCAAACTTTGATACAGACAATCCTGACGATTTTTACAGGGATTTCTTCACTAAAGAATTTGAAAATAATTTTCCTCAAAAGGTAGTTACCAACAGTCAATCATTCAAGTTCAGTGACTGGGCTACCGTAGGCATTCGCAAAAGTAGAAATACTCTTTATTCTTTATATGAGGAAAAAACGTATACACACGCTGATAGTTTCAAAAGCTACGTCAAAAATTATTCTAAAATATTTCGAAGAGTGTGTTATACAGCCAAACAGATGCATATTAGTAGTAAAATAAAGACCGCGGATAATAAAATAAAGGCAGTTTGGCAAGTAATAAATAGTGAAACAAAGGCTTCTAAACCGCGTGAATTAGAATACAATATAGAATCGGGCACTGGGTTAGTAAAACAAGATAAAGATGTAGCTGAAGTTTTTGATAAATTCTTCACGAACATCCCTGTAAAAACTACAGAATCTCTCAGGTCCTCTCCTGTTCAAGCTGATATATTATTAAAAAGTAATGTTACTGCTTGCACTGAATTATTTGATTTTAAACGCGTTGATCCGAGTAGTATTGTTAAAGTATTCAAACAGCTGAAACTTAAAACCTCGAAAGATTTATGGGGATTGTCTGTCAAATTGATGAGCTCTGTTATTGATATCTTAGCACCATATCTAGCTTACATTTTTAATATGAGTGTTGAAAATGGCACTTTTCCAAATTTAATGAAAATCAGTAAAGTTATACCTCTTTTTAAATCGGGCACAAAATCAGACCCCACGAATTATAGACCGGTTTCTATTCTACCAGTACTTAGTAAAATTTTCGAGAAAATTATTCTCGACCAACTGCTATGTCATTTTAATTTAAATAACTTACTCCACAGCCAGCAGTTTGGTTTTACTAAGGGTCGGTCTACAACAGACGCGAGTGTGACATTTGTTCGACACATTTTCGATGCTTGGGAGAAGTCGCAGAATGCCGTAGGAGTATTCTGTGACTTGTCTAAGGCGTTCGACTGCGTGGATCACGAGACCTTGCTTTTGAAATTGAGGCACTATGGACTAAATAATGGAGCTCTCAGTTTGTTAAATTCATATCTAGGTGGTAGGATACAAAAGGTACAAATCAATAGTACAACTTCTTCGGGCTCTCATGTTCAAATGGGAGTTCCTCAAGGATCCATTTTGGGTCCGTTTCTTTTTTTAGTGTACATAAATGATTTACCTTATGTAGTACAGAACCAAGCTGACATTGTGCTGTTCGCGGATGACACTTCTCTTATATTTAAAATCGACAGAAAGTTAGAGGAATTTGACGAAGCAAACAGCGCTGTGTCGCAGGTTCTAAGTTGGTTTACAGTAAATAACCTAGTTCTAAATGCTAAGAAAACGAAGTGTATTAAATTTGTTCTACCAAACGTAAAGAAAGTAAATAATAACATTAAAATTAACGATGAGAAACTAGATTTTGTTGAACACACAGTTTTCTTAGGAATTACTGTAGATTCAAAACTTCAATGGGGCCCACATATTGTATCACTAGCGGGCAAGCTAAGTTCAGCAGCATATGCCGTCAGAAGGATCCGACAACTCACAGATGTACCCACTGCTAGACTTGTCTACTTCAGCTACTTCCACAGCATAATGTCTTACGGTATTTTGCTGTGGGGTCGAGCCGCTGATGTAGAAACTATTTTCATCATTCAAAAAAGAGCAGTTCGCGCTATTTATAAGCTGCGTTGTCGGGACTCTTTGAGGGAGCTGTTTAAAGAAATAAATATACTGACGGTCGCAAGTCAATATATATATGAAAACATTATGTATGTACGTAAAAACTTATCTCTCCTTCCGAGAAACTGTGAAAGGCATACTTACAATACAAGAAATAAACATAAAATTGCTATTCAAAATTCTAGATTAAGTAAATTAAATTCATCTTTTTTGGGGTTATGTATACGTTTTTACAATAAAATACCAGATAATATTTTAAATTTGTCAGAAAATAAATTTAAAGCTCACGTGAAGCTTACTTTATGTAAAAAAGCTTATTATAAGATTAATGACTACCTAAATGATAAAAATGTCTGGTATTGAATGTGTTCCTCTAGTTATTAAATAACTTGTAATGTATATCCTCATTGGTTTTTAAAAGATGTGTTGCTGTTGCAGTTTCTTGTCATTTCTTCTCCTCAGCCATAACACCTTGCGAAATGACGTAAATTCAAAAATGTTACATTGACCTTCAACAAGTTTATCCATGATAATTACGTTGAATAAATGATTCTGATTTCTGATTTCTGATTTCTAGCAGTATAAATTCCGTACAGAACTTATATTAGAAGAAAGGCCTATGCAAGCGAAGACCTTTCAAGGAATTTTCCTGCGCGCTTCAACCCTATACTAGGTTCGTGTAGTGCAGAGTCGAGAGGTACCGCGCGTCATCTCTTTATGCATTAAACTTATACAAGTGACGACGTATTAAAATGCCATCGTAATGTCTTCTGTTTAAAAGTTCGAACACAAATCTATTCTGCTACAAAAAGCCTAGCCAGAACAATATAATGATACAAATAAGTTAATTCTTCAATTCTTCTTTGGAATCAAATCCCGCGTAAAAAATAAAAATAAATTAATAGAAACGATATTTTTGATATTTTGTGCCTGGCAATAACATATCACCTTAAGTACTTACTGCTTTAGTTTCAGCTTTATGGCTTTCGTGCGCAGCGTGGTATAAATATAACTTGGTTTATGTTTATATTTTATAATTTTCGAACCACAAATATTTATCAGGTATGCTGGTCTAGTTCGGTAAAATCGTTTAAATAGATGCAGCGAACTTTGCATAAAGTGGAATCAAACTGGAATAACTGGTTAGCATAATAATAGTGTTAATAATTGAAACAAACAAACTTTAGCAAGCTGCAACAAGTGAATGTACGTAGATATTTACTTCCGTTATATTATCTATATTTATTTATCTCAAGTTCAATAAAGTAACTGTTAGTTCAGTTGTTTTCTTCCTGGAGATAAAAAAAAAACTCATTAAAACAATTGTAATTAATAATACGAGTATCACGTTCAATATTAGTTATGACAATGGCCCCGATTCCTGCAGACACCTCCTAATTTTATTTTAAGTTATACCCGTCATTTTCTTATCTCCTGAAAGGCGCGGATTATTGAAAATTGTTAATTTTAAATTGAATGAATAATATAGGCATCTCGCTGATATGCAATTCAACCCGTTTGACGTGTGTTGACAACTTAATTCTGCCGGGTTATTGGCCAATATAAAAATTTGGGAGGGTTTTTTAAATTTCTGTCTAAAACTGGCGTATGTTTGATAAATTCTATACCTGTCGATTACCATTTCCTTTTCGACGGATAACAAAATGACAGATATTACTTAAAATAAACAAACAATGTGTATTAGAATCAGCACTATTGTTAACTTGTTTTCATGAAGTTTCTGATTATGTTCATGTTCAAATCGTATATAAGTAGAAAATCGTTTACTTGTATGGGTCTTTCATTTAGGCGAGATTCTCTCTTTTCTCTGGTACAAGTACCAGAAGTAGTGTATTCAAGTTCTGTTCACATTAAACTGCGCTTTTAATCCCTATTTGCGCCAGGCAAAGCCACAAGTCATTCGGTGACTGACCGAGGAAAAACGGCACGCTTTTCGTAGATACCTATTATGTTTATGATAAGCTATACTGTACACCGCATACTACATAGTAGTGGAAATAGTGGTCATAGGTTACAAGGAGTGGAAAATTCTGAGCTATTTCTTTCCGTCTTTGGCTATGGAGTGGATGACATTTTTACAAGTAAGTACCTAATACATAAAGACTTCCAAAGCAAAAAAGAGATGGCATAAAGTATTTTTTTAACCTGGCTAACGTTTCTTCGTTTATTCTCATTAAAATTCTAAACATCTGTAAAACAATTCTTGTCACTTTGACCAATTGCTCTCCTGAATACTTATTAAACAATTTTCGTGTAGAAGAAAGTGGTTTCACTCTTTTTAGTGTTGTGTCTTAGTTATGCATTGTGAATTAGAAACTTTATTTTACCATAAACTATTAAACCAATCGGAAAGGCAAACTGAAATTTTGCGACGAAGTAAAAATAAGATTTATTAGGTGAAATGATATCTAGCCACTTTACGATATACTTAGTCTTTAATGTAGCCAGTCATATTGCGACCTACACAATCTGAGACCAACCCAGAACCGGAATATTTTATTGATACGACGATTATGGGTAACTTTTCATATCAGATCATTTAAAAATATGTTTAGACATCTATTTCAAATTATGTGTGATAGCTATACTACGGAATTCGACTTTATGATTTTGATAATTAATTTTTAATTATATATAGATTGTTGTGTCTTATGATCGAAACATGAATTCAATAGAAGTACGTATTACATGGTTTCCAAGATTTGTGCCCGGTTAATGGTAATGAGTGGGAGGGGGAGTGGCAAATATTATACTATACATCTCTGCCTACCCCTTCGGGGACGCAGACGTGAAGCTATGTTATGTTGTTGTTATGTTATGACGCATGGTAGAAGATGATACATGAGGAATGGGTCAACGGTTACAAAGTAAATTATAATTATATCGATGTCTTGTCCAAAGACTTTGTTACCTACAAGTTACGCTATATAAGTCACGAATCCTATGCATAATATAACAAAGATAGTTATCATAATATCTTAAATTCACTTCGAGCACGACGTGACATGACCTCAGTAAATATGTATTTACTATGTTAGGTTGGTTCGACCAATAAGGCACGGCTAAAATTATTACCATAATAAAGTATCACACTTACCAACGGCTATTATCTCGTCGTTTAGGTTTAGCGATAGTGGTTCTGGCGAAAATAGACAAATACTACTTAATACTCTTAGATATATAGTAGAGTAAAATATTACCTGAAATATACTCTCAGTACAAATTGTTCCCTATTTTATTGTACAGATAGAGACAAACTACATTATTAAATGACTGACCGAGGGCTCACTGAGGATATTCTTAAAATTATTTTAATTTACCGAACTAATTTTAAGATGTTTGAAAATTTGTTAAACTTTATTTAGAGGTTATATTTTGTATGTAGATTTCCTTCGGACTACTTGCCGAAGTGACAAAAAATGAATATCTAGAATGTATGTACCTACAGCGATCGAGGTTCTCACAAAAAAATATTTTGAACAAAATATTATTAGGTCATTAATCTGCTGTCGATTGAGTTGCTATTATAATATTTCAAATGATGTTACTCTGATAAAAATAATATATCATACATAGCAAACAGGCCAAGGTAGTGCCTCCTACATTGCCTGGTACTTATTTTTGTAGAAGGTACAATGGTATAAGTTTTTTACAAGGTAAAAAACGCAAATGTAGTTTAGGACGCCTTACGGCTCGGTGGAACGACGATTTGCGCAAGATCAGGCAAAATAGCCTATTTATGCCTCTGACCAATTTGCCTACTCAACCTTGACCCTTCTAGGCACCACGAGACCATGCCTTCGTTTCGTGTCCTGAACTAGATGGACACAGGCTAACTATAATATCCCTTCTTATATCGACATTATGATTATAAACAATCGATTAATAATTGATTAGTTCCACATATTTATATAAATCAGTAGGAACACTTAGCTGCTTAAGCTGGTAAACACGAATTAGTGTATTCCAGACGTGTTCGCAGTACTGCGATTTCGATTTATCTTGTTTAGCATAATTTGAATAGAACATAATATTGACCGGCGAGCGGTCGTCGGACGAATCTGCGTAGACTCAATGTCATGTGCGTGCTTTGCAAAACTAAGACGCAAATTGTGCAACTGTTGGGAGATTAGAACGACGCGTTTATACCGACACGACACGACACGACTCGGTACAAAATGGATATAATATAAAATATAAAATAATGGCTGGCTATTCGCACACGACTCTTTGCGCGTGGAATTCTCTTATCGCGCGCATTTTCTATCCCCTTTTTCATCCCTTAGAGTGTGATTACCGGGACAAAAAACTCTTTCGTTCTTCTCTAGGTTTCAAACTATCTTTAAGTATATCAAATTTCATCTAAATCGCTACAGTGGTTTAAGCTTAAAATGGTAACAGACAGACAGCGCCGAGTTGCTTGATGGCTGTCGTTTGGTAATTTACCTATAAAGGAATAAAATAAAATAAATTATTATTTAATGAATAGGTATTTTGTTTTTATTTTAGGAAAACGAAAAAAGGAATCTCACTGCTGAAAGTAAGCTGCTAAGTACCCACTTTGTGTCCGAAAGAGCGTTTCAGTATTTTTATACGCAAGTAATAAAACAAAATTTGACGTCACTAGAGCATAATAGTCTGTGACAAGGTGCGAGTAGATAAATAATAAATTTCCGCTACGTATTTACTGACCCGCCTCGCTTGAATCTAACCACATTCCAGTGAAAATCTCGAAAAATCTAGTTGTTATTTATTTGCCACAGGTGTGATATAGTCATAATATATATAATTACATTTAGAGAAATTAGCATTTTAACTTTGGCGTCGCAATATATCTATGAAAATTTTATATAATTACTTATGTAAAAAAACATATAGGATTATTTGGAAAAAATAGTGATCGGCACATTGGTAATACCCGAAATACGCACAAACTTGCCTTACATGTGCATAAAATCACTAATCTTTTAAGGGGCAATATATACGTTTTTACAATAAGATTCCCATCGACATTCAGAATTTACCTTTGAACAGTTTTAAGACAATAATCAAACAGAAACGTTGTGATTATCTAGAAGACATAAATGCATGGGATTAGCTGTCTAGGAACTGATATTAGGCAGCCAAATTACTAAATTGTATAATAGTATTTTTTTTTAATAACTAGCTTTTCTTGCAGCTTCTTTTCCTCGGCTATACAGGTTGTGAGAAGCTACAGTAGTTTTAGGTGGATGACACATCCATTATGTAAACAGTGACGATTCAAAGTGTAATCTATGTTACCTATTGAATATTGATATTTTTCAATTTGAATATTTTGCTGTTATAACATAAACTTAAACCTTGAACTCGACTTTGTGAGATAATTAATATCACGTGGTGTCCAAGAATTGTGCTCGCTATGTTTAAGGCCTAAGTAATAGGGACACAAGGGGTAGGCAAATTTGTATAGTATATATATACTATCAAGTATACAGACGTGATGGTATGTTACGTTATGTGTTATAACCTGAACTATACAATACAATGCAGAAACTTTATACTGGGTACAACTATCACTAAACACACATCATAAGAAAATTACTTACATGGATGTCGTCGGGACTTCCTAGTAAGCCTCATGTAAAGACCTGTGTCAGGAAGCCCCGCTCTTCCTAATTGCTATTACAATTTTGATAGTACTTATATCTATTTATTTTAGAGAAATACTTATGAGATAAAATGTGTGTGTGTGTGTGTGTGTGTGCGCGTGCGCGTGTGTGTGTTTGTGTGTGTGTGTGTGTGAGTGTGTTTATTATCTATCCATACTTATATTATTATCAATCCATAGAAACAATAGAAAGTCGAATCGCATAGGGAGAACGTCTTTTAAATCTATACTACTTGTGCTACTACTTGTACTTGTAATGAAACAACCATGCGTTGATATTCTGCTAGTACACAACGGTTAACAATAATAATGCTGTCTTTATAATCTTATTGATCGAACTCACGTCCTAAGTGACCATACTATTTCCTTCATACTAATGTAGTCATTTTCTAAGATTGAAGGTTTGATCACGATTATACCGTATTGCACTACATTAGGGTTAAGGTTCCGAGATTGAAAATAGGTTTGTTTATTCACATATTTTTTTGCATAAGTAAGTAATCATCAATTCTTCTTTAACAATGCATATAACAATGGAAAAAGTTATGTACTTCTAGCCAATCAGTGCGTTCTTTCTGAAAACTAATTTAGTTAATATTTATTTTACAGCATTTTCTTGTAACTACATTGACATTTATTATAATTAATTCTACTAATTATGTGACTTTAATGATGTTAGCGAGATTGTTGACGATAATGAGCGCGACCAATTGAGCATCTAGTGTCTGAAGGCTATACGAAATTGTAAACGGTCACCGGATGGCATTGATTGCGTTTTGCTACGATACTACTTTCTTAATTGTCTCGTGACTAAATTAATAAAAAACATGCGATTGACATGAATATTTTTTAAACATGAATTTATGACTTATTACTGCGTCTATGCTGTTCTGGGAGCAAATAAAAAACATAGAACACGTTCAGCTGCTTGCCTTCCCGGGCATGTCGTCAAATCCGACAGAGGGATTGTATCCTCTAACATGATGGACTAATGTTATGGGCTGATCCCTTATCACCATAAGGCTCATCATATCCAGCTTACGATATCGTATCAACAGTGGTTGCAAGTTGTCTTTGATTACTTGTGGCTCTGCCCACCCCATCAGGGATTACGGGCGTGAGTTTATGTATGTGTATGTATGTATTTATAATTACCTATAGTTTAATCTCTAAACAAATGGAGACGCTGAGAGCTCTCAGTCACTCTGCAATTTCAGTACTCAGGTCATGTATTAATGTCCATTTAGAAGAAAAGGCATTGTTTTATTTAGAAACGTGGTAACTGCTACTTGCAAAGTGTTGATGTTGTCCAATTGGTTAGAATTACTTAACAGATCGATGAACAAGTATTGTAGATACGTCTTGGACGGCATTCACTTGACCAAACATGAATGATACACCAAACATCATTTGTATCGAATAATAATCGCAAAATCTCACATTATTTAATAATCATTATTCTTCATTTGACCATATCAATTTAATAAACTATCTAAAGGCCTCCAGCAGTGAGGAAACCAGCCTTATTTATCATTTAAAGAACAAACATATCAAACTTCATATAAGTAAGTAGATATAATATTCCTCTCAGCAATATTGTCAAATCCTTGATTCAACTAAGCTAAATAGTAGTTACTAAAGTTTCAATATTGAAGTTTCCGCTAACTGTCGTTCACAATTCGAACACAATTTTGACATTTATTCAAAAATTTAAACATTACATATATAAATTATAAACATAACAAAAATTATAAATATTTTAATATGAACCGTCGGAATCCGGTAAAGAACTCAGTAAGAAATGAAACATGAATTTATTTTAAGACGCGCGTTGAAGTCTTTTGTACGAGTAATTAAATCACCGAACTATTTGGATATAACTGATGGGTAATCTGATTATTTTGAGATATCACGATATATTGTAATTGTCTTGTGCCAGCCTGACAGACGTGTAGGCCATGTTCGTCAGGTTTGCAGATGTTGGCAAGGTGGCTGGAGGCAAGGTGGGAAATTGTGTCACCAAGGGCGGACTGATAGGGTGACATGTTGACCATATAGCCGTAGTCTTTGGAATTTAATATGTAATATTTTTTGGTATATTTACTCGTATATACAGATAATATGCCTTAGAAACAGGCTAATCTGGATTTTGGCTGCATTCCTAGATTTTGAATCACGCGTACGAGTTATATTGTATTTGGCGAGAGAACAAGAGATTTAGTCAATATTTTGACTATCCTAGATGAGTAATAACAATACTCAAGTAAAATCAAATATATTCAATTACATAATACAGGAAATTTTACGAAGCAATAAATTTAGATTCTTCTAATCCACGTGCTAAATATAATTTACATTACATAACGGTTGCCTTACAAGTAAAAAGTCAATAAACGGAATCTTATAAATATTGTCGAGAATTTATTTGTCTTGTCTGCCAAATATGTACGCATCCAAGTTGTTTGTAAATGTTTATTTCGTTTTGGTGGTTGCCTGGAAGAAATTTCTCTAGAGCAATAAGGCCGCCCAAATTGTACTGTATTCATGTGTTATGTCTGATTGTTGAAATTAAGTTCTGTGCAATAAAGTATATTTGATTGATTGATTGATATGTTCAGATAAAAAATTCAAGGGGATGACCAAAACATGATAAGAGATATTGTACCCAACGAAAGTCCAAGAATTATAAATGGTATGTCAATATTCATTGTTTTAAGTAAGTAGGTATAATGAAACATTACCCCCGATTCCTGCAGACACCGCCTAATTTTATTTTAAGTGATATCCGTCATTTTCTTATCCGTTGAAAAGGAAAGGGACGGATGATTGTCAACAAGTTAATTTTAAAATGAATGAATAACCCGGGCGAATAAAATAGGCATCTCGCTGGTACGTAATCCGTTTGACGTTCTATCTATTTAACTTTGTCGGCTTATTGGCCGATATAAAATTTTTAGACGGTTGTTTTAGGTTTCTGCTTAAAATTAAGGTGTATTCCATAAATTTTATGCCTGTCGATTACCCGTCCCTTTCTTGTTCAACGTATAAGAAAATGACAGGCATAACTTAAAATGAAATTAGACGGCGTCTGCGGGAATTAGCACCATTAATTTACTTCGTAAAACAATTTCACGCTTGCCACGTTACTATATTAAATTGTAGGGTAGGTACTTTAAGTAGTGAGCGCCGTTCGAGGCAAATCTACAATAAGTCACGACATAAATAAAAATAGGTAAGTACGCCCCTTGATCGTTTACAATAACCAGGCTAAATGAGTTGGTCAAAAATAAATTTAAAAATGATAATCTAAGATGATTAAAATTCAAACTCATTACGTAAGTACGTCGTTTGACACGTTTATTGATGACGTCTAACGTGTATTCAATTCACAATATGCTTTACAAATTCCATAGAAGTCGTTCGATAACGTTTGACGTTTCGTAAAAAGTATCTAATTTAACCAGATTGTCCTTCCGCCTATTACTGTGCTGTGGCATATGCCAGGGTGTGACTTTTATGATATGCCCGCATTGAATACCTATTCGTTTCTTTTCTGGTTCATACTTACGTAACGTGTCATGAATATGAGAATGTTTACTACAAGTAAGTATATAGGCTGGTGTGAAATATACAATACAATACAAAGACTCTTTATTGCACTTAAATTATATTAAAATAAATTAGGTAGTAATATACATACTTATCAGTATAATGTAATTTTCTGACAGCTGTCAATTAATTTAGCTATAATTAACGGAGCGTCAAGAAAAACGCTACTCATTTGACGAATTAATATTTTATATGAGTAAGAATTATATAGGAAGAGGAAATAGTTGAACCAGCCTCCTTCAAGATAACATTAATGTATTAGACCCACGTACTAATGCATAATATGGCAAACGATAATTTTAAATCGATCAGTTCACCGATTTTTATTCAATACTTATAATCGACCATGATATTTATTACGCAATTAGATCAAGATTGTTCGTTGAAGTCTTTTCTTATGCTATACTATTAAAAGTACTAAATAAATCAACAAGAGGGCTTATTTTCTTAAAAAAAATCTTTGTTGATTTCATTCTATTAGTCCAGTGTTCAATAGGTATTAAGTATTCTAGTGGATTTTTTAATAACATTGACTACTAAATGCAGGTATATGTTATCTAAAGTCAAAGTTAAAATCATTTATTCAACGTTATTATCATAGATAAATTTGTACGTCAATTTATACAATTTTTAATCTAGGTACTACGAGATTTCGAAAGGTGTTATGGCTGAGTAGAAAATAATATCCGGTTTCCAAGCTCTCTGTGTAGCAAATTTTACTACGTTCACGTACACCGGTGTATAATAAAAAAAAAACGACTCATATTTTGTTAACGGACATTTGAAAAAATACTCTGCTCTGCCTCTATACAAATGATTATTTTATTATTTTCTTTTTTCCAACTCTGGATACCTTCCCCTTCAAAATTATATTTTGTTACATTATAATCATGATTTTATATTATTTTTTTGTTCACCAGTTATTAGTATTATGATCAACACAACAAGAAGACAAACCTTTATCTATAGTTATGTTATAAGCAAACGAAAAATGTAGACATAGCTTTAAGAACGTCCATTCTATTGAAATATTGCTTTTATAAATCACAAATACACTCCACTTAGATATGCAGATGTCTATTATTAGTCCCTACGTAAATCTGAACTATTATTAAATATATTCTATCTACGTAATACTTGTTGAATGTGTTATTTGTATAACGTGACTTACTCTACATATTATATGGAATTGTAATGGTATACTTACAATAAAGTATATATTATAATGAACATTTAATAAGGTACATTCACGCTGACTCGACTGGTGTAGATAGCGGTACAAACTGCAACGTTCACGAAATATATCGTTAATACATCATAAAGTCGAATGGTTTTCCTTTACGGGTCGAAAGGACAGACAGGCAGTCGCTTCTGTAAAAAACAGGACCTGTCAAATGACAGGTCCAGTTTTTTTTAAGATTTCTTCATGTTAGGTTAGGTTAGTGGACCCCCGGGATAACGCTAGTGAGACGATAACATAATAAAGTGGAATCATAGCAAAGTTGTGGTTATGATATACTCTGTAAAATATTATTTCTATCATAAAGGCTGTAAATTGCTTATCTGAGTCATTTTATTCTCCACACATCTTGATAAACAATTTTATTATCATTTAATCGTGTGCGGCCATTGTATAAGTTGTCATGGTTTTTAGGTATATCTACTATAAAACAACGAATACAAGGCACTTTACCTTACTTTAAGTTATTATAAGTATAAATTATTTGTATTCATTGTAAAGTTCATCCCGGTAACGTTGCACAATTCATACATATTATACGACTCATATAATCATACACTTCTATCCTGCAAAGATTCTTCGCATACCAAAGTCGTTTACAATGCGCCTGGTTGTTTTTTCCGAGCAATCATGCAGATAATTATATTGTATATTTTTATATCTGTAAACACATTGGTACGTGAAGAAAATATTTTTGGTACACATGATACTCACTTCCAATTTGTAGCCCTATTGACCATATATTTTTTTAACGTCTTGCTGTTAGTTTGCCTCTGATGGCACTAACAACTGGGCCGAACAAAATTGAAGCCTCTCACCCCCAATACAAAGTATAAAATAACAGACCAGAGGGTGCCCAGTAGGGCCGCGAAACTATGCTCAGGTCGTCACCACGCTAGCGGTTTTGGTTTGTATTTGAATATAAGTAGTAATTTTGAATTACCGTTCAAGCCTGTTAACGCTTATGACAATGATGATCAGTCGCTGATGTGCCGATTTGCTATGTAAACCTCAACAGGCGCTTTAAAGGTTGTGACTTGTGACAGGCACATAGAGCAACACGAGGCGTAAATTCAGACTTCATACCCAGTACTTATTGTTTATTATTATTTATTTATTATTGCAAGTAAGATGATATTTTATATATTTTATATCGATAAAGATAATTATGTTTTGTTTTTATTAATATGGTACTTATGCTATTTATGTAAGATAACAATGAATGTGTATTTAATTTAAAGAAAATGCAAATTTTCCGTGCGTCCAACACTTTTACGTGCCCTTCCAAGCACGAAGGAAATTAAACAAAAAGTACTATTTATACGGTCACCCATCTATTAATTGACCGCATACGAGGCTGCGTTCTTAACCTTGTTGATCGGATCGGAAATGCTACAAAGCTACCGGTTCCTTTTAATCAGTTTATTTACTGCCAGTCGCGAGATCTTATAATGTATACTAGGCTACTAATACAAATAAATACATATATACGTCGACAACTGCCTCTCAATCAACCATTGACCGTTAAAATATATGAAATTTCTGTCGTGCCGGCCTATTCTTATGGAAGAAAACCTGTTAAAGCACGTGTTGCCATTTTAAAAAAATACTTACATTATGATTTTTTTTGACGTGACTTATTGTAGATTTGCCGCAGATGGCATTAACTACTTGGCCGGACAAATGGGGAACGCTGATGGCTCTCACCCGGTACAACGCTTAAGACAACAGGCCTGAGGGTGCCCAGTTGGGCGCGAACCTCGGCTCAGGGCGTCGCCTGAGAGGATATTTGAAAGAAATAATCGACCCTAGTGGGTCGATAGCGATAAGCGCTGATTGAGGGAAATCGTCGACCACGCCGGCAGGGTCGGTATCGGGGTCGTGAAGTGTGGTTTATTCCCATTGGCCACCACCCTGTTTACCACCACTGATGGCCCGTGACACACGACATTAAATATTTTCCCATCCGCCACCAGTGGTGGTCTACGGGAACAATCTTTTTAGGGTATACCCATTGGCCACCACTCTTGGCCACCACTGGTGGCTAGTGACACTACATTAAATTACATTCCCATTGGCCACCTTGATAACTGAGATATATTATTAATTATTTAGTATTACTAATATATAAAAAAAACAAATATTCTTGTTTTAAAATAACATTTATATTATTAATTATTAGCACAGTTTGAATCAAATTATAATTAAATATAGTATTGTAAATATTGCTATAAACAAAAAGTTAAAAAATAATTATGTATGATACAATGATTTGTAAATTAGCACAGTTTGAATCAAATTATAATTAAATATAGTATTGTAAATATTGCTATAAACAAAAAGTTAAAAAATATATTCATTGTTACTACACTCTGACTATTAGGAACTTTCTATTGCTGATTATTGTTTAAATTTGTATGTACGTAGATGAAACATAGATAAGTATAAAACAATTGTTGTAAAACATGTGATTTAAGCTGTGATAGTAATAATTTTAATTTGGTCCTATTTACAAATCATTGTATCATACATAATTATTTTTTAACTTTTTGTTTATAGCAATATTTACAATACTATATTTAATTATAATTTGATTCAAACTGTGCTAATAATTAATAATATAAATGTTATTTAAAACAAGAATATTTGTTTTTTTTATATATATTAGTAATACTAAATAATTAATAATATATCTCAGTTATCAAGGTGGCCAATGGGAATGTAATTTAATGTAGTGTCACTAGCCACCAGTGGTGGCCAAGAGTGGTGGCCAATGGGTATACCCTAAAAAGATTGTTCCCGTAGACCACCACTGGTGGCGGATGGGAAAATATTTAATGTCGTGTGTCACGGGCCACCAGTGGTGGTAAACAGGGTGGTGGCCAATGGGAATAAACCTGAAGTGTTTGGTGTCGCGAGCTGATTGGCTGCCTCTATGGCTAGAGTAATCGGGTCGTCTAGGGATCGTATATAACATTTTGAATCAACAGGTGTGTGCCATACAACAGGCGATGGGTCATTTCAGGTCGTGCCCAGCGTGCCCCAACAAATCCAGCTGGAAGACGTGATGAAGTCTGCCAATGATGGTACATTTGTAGCGTGAGCAGAATTGCTTTCGACCTGAAAAGTTGAAAATTCAGTATTCTTCAGAACACGTTAATAATTTACCCTAGTAACACCTTAGTCATACATAATTATTTAAGTACTTATTCCAAATTACTATGTCGAACATTGCATGCAATTTAACGGACGTGGCGTTACCAATTTAAGTTCAACGCACTAATTTCTCATGATGAAGGTAACATTAACGTAAGTGAATACATATTTTTTTACGTTACATGTAAATACAATGGATACAATTCTAAGTTGTATTACTTAGTGTCTTTCAAACAAAAAATACCTATTAGGTACCTACCGTTTTTGTTAACATTGAATAGAGTAATTTCTTGGTTAAAGTGCAACGAATGCTTGTGAGTAGTAAATTCATGAATTTAGATGGATTTATTAATTTTTAAATAATCGTAAGTCTTACAGTTTTCTAAAACAGCTATAAATAAATTAAATCATTAGTAAAGTACATACACATTTGATGAGACTATTCTTTCCAGAAAAAAACAATAATACTTACTTAACTTAAAATAATAATGAATAAGTAAATAATTTATCCGTAACTTTATTATAATTTCACGTATTTTTTATATTTACACTTAAATAAAACAATACAATAAATAATACTTTACAGCACTTAAATAGAGCATCATAGTAATTATCTTCGTCTAAAAAGGGATGCTAAACTAAAACCGTGGTAATCCGGCTCTACGTTTTTAATATTGTTAGAGAAATCTGTGGAAGCTTCTACTACGAAATCCTCTACGCCGTCAAACATTGCTTCAAATAAATCTTTCAACGTATACGCGCTTAGTTTCTTCAACAGCTGCACTTTTGAATGATGAAGTATCTCCATAGCGTACTCGAGCACGTGCGATCCAATATCTAAAAGAATTTGCTTGAATTGATTTTTGATTGCTAACAAGACAGGACTTAGTTCTCCTTCGTCCATTCTTGACTCGTTCAAGTCACTTGGCGACTCGTCTTCGGGGAATATCTCTTCATCGGAGTCTAAGCCAAGGATTGTGAGACCACTCCTCGAGTCAGCAATAGCATATGTCGAGACTACGCATAGTGCCAATGCGATATAAAAAGCTGTACGGGACATCTGAAAGCAGAAACAGTCAAATGTTTAAATGTTGTCAGCGTTTATGTTACATTAGAACTTATTATCGGGTGAGAGCACTCAGCGGTCCCCATTTGTACGGCCAAGTAGTTTTTTACCTTTATTAGAGAGGAACTTTGCTAAAAATAATATGTCGCCCTCATCAAACACAAAACAATAACAAAATTCAAAAGCTCAAAAAAATGAACTTAAGTAGGCCTGTAATACCTCAGAAGGCTGGTGGTAAGAAGACTGATAACGTAGCCACTACTATTAACTACTAACATAACCAAGATAGGCATGAACAAGTACACTGACATGAAACCTGACATATTTTCTACAAATAGTGCAACCTACTACATTAGACAACATTTTTAGCCGATTTGGTTAACAAATCTAGAATTTTTTATAATAAAACGATCTATTCGGGTTCTTTAGTTAAATGCCAATCTGTGTGACACTATTTATTTAATAATAAAATTCGTGCACACGCATCCGATACAAAACAATACACCACCGAGATAGCACAGACAAAATTATAATGGCCGCGCACATGCACATAGACAAAAGATCGTTGCTAAGGTTCTTGTGAAAACAAACCATAAAGTAGAGAGTAGAGCAAATGTTATCTAAGAGTTTATACACACTGACATGAAATAATTACAAAATAAAAGAAATGCGCGGCGGTAATGGCTACTGGCGGAATGCCAGGGCAGGGTGGGTGCCTCTGGTCGCCCTGAGGGGACGGTCTGATGGGGTGTCAATCACTATAACGCACCATAACCTAAAATAAAAAATAAACGTACCTTCACTCAGGATCAGCTCCGTATCTTTCAGTGATTTTACTATAATGACGTCACAGGAAGCTTAATCCTTTTATAAGTAGTACCTTTTTAGCAATTAAGTAATATTTATCATTTGGGTTCATTAAATAATTTGCATAACATCGAATGATTAGATAATATAATGGAGTGCATCATAATATATAAATTAAACGATTTAAGGAGAACAAATTAAGATTACTTGCGATTTGACTAACTCCCCAGATCACATTCTCATGCATTATATGTTGCTAGGTGAATTTATCGAGAATACAAGATTGCATATCTTAATAACTCGTCTGCTCGGGAACTAAGAGAACACGACCAGACACAATGTTCAATCTATTGTGTCTGGTATTTCGACTGATCAGAGGTTAATTATTTAATTAGATAAGCATAATAAATTCTGTCTTTCGCATACGGATGTGACATCGTAAAGAAAACTTGGAGAGATGATTCAGATTATGATTCTGAGTTGATATCAAGTTGAATTTTCCGTCACAAAAGTATGGGACTGAAAATAAAAAAAAAAAAAAATCATGAATTTTCCGATAGGAAATTCCACTTGATATCACCTCAGAATCATGGTCTGAATCATCCCCTTCAGTAAATACTTTCTTTTTTTCTTCTTTCTTTCTTTCAGTATTTGTTACGATGTCACTAACACCCATACGCACTTGTATGGCTTGTACCTGGAGATTGATAAAAAAAAACATTTGGACATTGTTTAAAAACAATAGCAAGCAATAAATAACTAATAAGTACTTAATTTAATTTTGTTACCTACAAATCTAAAGTGTTTAAGTAATTTGAAATTCGTTATGAGTGTACCAATCGACGATAAGCGCTTGCGCAGACGACATGTCGAGGAGAGCCGGAAAATTTTACGATAGAATCGCATACTAGACTACCAACGCAGATGTCGCAGTCACAAAGACTACGACGCCAATGCTGCTGGGTACGCGTTCGCCGTCAAAAAACCCGCCTCAAGACCCTTAAGCTTCATGCACACAGAGCCGGGGAAGCGGGACTTTTCAAAGTGAGACTAAGCATGCACTTTCTTGTAACAGTGCATCATTTTGCCACAGTTTGTGTTTCCCAAACGATATTAGAGTTGTCCAGGCTAGAGCGTTGCTTAATTTTGTACATATGTCAACAAGTACCACTGGGCTACGAACTCTTCAATCTTTCCCTTGACACAAATTAACTTCAAAACCGATAATGGAAAGATTAGATAAAGAAAGGACTATCTATCAATAAAATCTGTAATTTGATATGTACTCATTCAGACTTATCCACTAGAAGGACCAAGTTCCAAGAACAAAAGGTCCAAGTTTGGTAAATGTTTGTTTCCTGGTAGTGATTGCCTGGAAGAAATTGCTCTAAAGTAATAAGGCCGCCCAAATTGTACTGTATTCTTGTGTTATGCCTGATTGTTGAAATTTAGTTCTGTGCAATAAAGTATATTTGATTTGAAGGACTGTCAGTACTGGTTACAATTAAGGTAATCTGTGGTAATGACTTAAGAGCTACAATGATGTTTGAAGAAGTTTCTCTGAATGAAAAACTATCCTTGTATATTACCTTGAAAGCTGAAAGGGTAGCATCAGAAATGTGTTGGGGTGAAATAAGCAATGTAAGGGATGGAAAGTGACCAATCAGAAACAGAGGAGGAAACATTACAAAAGCGGACAGAAACAAAAGTCTGAAAGGTCTAAATATCACATACGACCAGTATTGTGAAAGTGGTATAATTTCATCATTACCTATCTCTATTGAAAACTTTACTTTATTTTTCATTTTTTTGTACAAGTATGTAAGTGATGATAGGATATCTGCAGGCCATAATATTTAATGGAAAGAGAAACTAATGCATAAGAAATGAAAATCAATTTGTGGCCACCCCAAACTCCTACTGCTAGTTTTAAAGACCTACAGCTGCGACTAAAACTAAGAAGTAAGGGTAGATAATAGCGAAACTGTGAGATACCGGATCGAATTAAGATAATCCACGGACGTGATTTACGCGAGCGTGGCAATGACAGTTCGCCGGTCGCCGGGCAGCGCGCGCGCACCGCTTCAGTCAATACATCAGCCCGTAGCCAACCGCTACACTCGCGTCCTAACATTTCCACTGAATTTTCACGAATATATTTCAAAACCATTTATGAAATTTCTGCTGTCCAACAATTAAGACATAAAGTGTTTAAAAATAGAATTACAATTTAAAAACATTTAAATTAATTCTCGTCATTTATTTGTGTATTATTCACACATGGGTGACGTAAAAGTTAGTGCTCTTCCAGACATTATGAGAAAGTGCTTCAAAATGGGGCTTTTCAAAAGTAAGTACACTTTTCCTAAAGATTATCTGCTAAGAATTTACAGTTTTAAAGAAAGTTGTATTCCGATTGATCGTAGACACTGCAATAGAAAATTATCAAAATGAAATACATAAATGTAAAACAAGAAAATTTATTTAATTGTAAATATTAATATAACAATACGTCACAAAAACAAACTTAAAAACTAGTCATTAAATAACCCGCCCCTCACTGTTCCCGGAATGTAAAATGTTTTCTTTTGACTTATAAAATTTCTAATGCAAACACGAAAAAAGATAAGACGAAAAACAAAGTTGTGAATTCAACGTACTAAAATACCATTTTCAAACAACTCCGTACAACTACTACTAAACTTAAAAATAAAAATTGCAAATGCGAAAAAAAAATACTCAAGATTTCTATCCACATATTTATGTGGCATGAATATTTTCTTGACATACCTATTTATCCGAAGTCTTCTCTGCATAAATATTTTCTTTAAGTAATATATGGAAATCATCAACAACGGAAGTAGTAAAAGTATTAAGCATGTACCACTTCCTTTATTTGTTTTGTACTACGTTGTGGATTGACAATTGACTCAAAACAGACACAATTAGTTTAACGATTAGGATTACTTGTCAAGAGATAAGACACAGACTAAAATGTGTAACATTAACCAAAATTACAAACTGATTAGTATAATGTATTTTTTACAATAGGAAACCAAATGGCTGCTACAATTCACACTAATTTGCTCGTAAAATCGAGTATGATTTTAAAACTATTTTAAGATTTACTGTAACTGAAAATATAATAAGTACCTACTAAGGAGTTTTCCGCATCAAAAGAATGTTTAAAAAAATTATCAGATAGATACCTACAGTAACGATAAGAATTAAAGGTAACAGTTTAAAAAAATACAGATCTTTAAAATGCAGATTGTGGTTTTATTAAATGCAAAAACGGAACGTAAGAAAACTACATTACTTCCGATTCGACTTAAATGTGTGCTCGTATTGCGTTCAATTTATCGGAAGCTGTTTACAAATATCCTTTTTATGACACTTTTTTGCTCATGTAAGTTTTTGTTCCTTTTCTGTTATATTATATATAAAATCATATTAACAATCAAGTTCCTTTGAAATACGTTTCCGTCCGTTTCTGGGCATCAGTGGCAATAATAGAAATAAAATAGAATTGTGTTTACTTCCTGGCGGGTTAAAAAGGCCACATCGAAGTAATTGACCTAAAAAGAAATTTTAATTTTATTTTCTTCGAAAAACCAACAGCGAAACAAATAATACATTATGTTACAATAAGCCAATTATAGGTTTTCGCAAATGACAACTTAATATCCATACTTACTTATATGAGAGGAAAACAGCAAACTCGCCAAAAAAGAAATATTACAATTTGACATTTGCGCATATAAAAGTAAGTGCGCAATGCAAACAAATGTCAAATAGCAATATTGCTTTTTTAGGTGAATTGCTTCGTTGTGGCCTTTTTAACCCCCCTGTTTACACATAGGGAACTTTAATCTTTCGGTCGAGCGGGCGCCGCTCGCTCACTGGTTGTGGCAATCAGGGCGCCGCATGCACCGGTGCAACCATACAATGCTCTATACAGCCCTGTTGCAATTTCTAAACAGACCAGAAATACACCGCAGAATTCGTTATCAAATCAACGTTGTAATACTGTTACGAATAATTAAGTAATTTCACTCTAAATAAATGTCTTTAGAATTTAATGTTCCGAATTTGAAATGCGTTGAGAATACTGTAATACTAATATCTAGTAAAGTGCCTTGTGTTTATGTGCGTACCAGAAACATAACAAGCGTGTCAAGAACATTATAATTACATGACTACATTGTCGTTTATCAAAATAATACATTAATATACTTAATGTTGGAATATTCCTAAACAACTAAAAAAGATGTTAAGTCTATTCATAATTAAATACGTCCTCCATAACTGTTTCACATGGATAAATATAGAATTATCATATTAGGAAACAAAATACTTTAAAAATCTACCACAAATTGAGGAACCTGTTACCTGCATAATATATTTTATAAATCAAAGTAGTGTTCAACATTATGATACAGATTAATTAATAAAACAGACCAATTATATTATCCTCGCTGGCTAAATTGTTATTACTTATTAGATTTGCACAAGTTATCTGTCCAAACCATTAACTTTATCACGAACAATACGAATGTAAGGTGTCGTAAAATCGCATTATTGTTTCGAAACTTTACAAGGTGTTGCATTATATGCTAAGATTATATGGGAATTCAGAATATTGCACACAGCTACAACTGATGCTGAAAACAATAGTACCCACGATATATTATTTCGCAAGATTAATTTGTTTAAAAATGTCTGAATACCTACTTCAAAAACACCTACTTAGAAATGACACCTGCGAAAGTGTAGTTATTTATACTTTGTGGTATTTATTGGAACGAAGTGTAAATGTATAAAAATTTACATTACATTAGCATCGTTACAGTAATAAGGTGTAAAAATTACCATTTTACAAGTAGTACTGTGAATAGCTGTAGGTACGTGGAACCACGTTTTATGATAGTTATTACGTGATAATTTGTAATTCGTCGTTATAATTTATTCCCAATGGTACTTCACCTCACAACCCACACGATAGAAGAAGAGAAGATCTTGTGAAAATATTTATTTAGTTATTAAGTTGTCGTGAATTTACTTCTTTAATTTTCGTTTCATACATAGTACCTAACATAGATGTAAACCCTATCGTGGTAGAGCCACTAGTCATATAGATGCCAGCAAATTAAAAATATTCCGCATCGTACCCGCTGTCAGAATTTTCAGTTAAGTATATGGAATTAAATCACTGCCACATAAGAGAAAAGGCAGAATTTTGTATTTAAAAAACCGGCTGTCATCCAGTGACGTCGAATTCTTCTGTTGACGACAGCATTTTTGAAATGAATAAAACAAAAAATAATCTTATTGTTCCTTTATAGTGATTCCATATTTAAAAACTGAAAATACTGACAGTGCTGTTCTGTGAAAGTATATTGGTCTGCTTTCAGCTTAAGAAGACAACTTGTAGTCACACTTGATGTAACGTCCCGAACGAATGTTCACGATTGGTATTATATCTAGTCTTGGAACGTTGTGAATCAATTAACGCTCAAGTGTTTTAATTGTTATAGAAAGATTAAAATAGCGGATCCAAGAAGACTCTGATTCAATCATATGTTATTTAAATGAATGCTCAAAACAACTCTTTGCTAAATGTATCTTTGGTAATGGTCTATATCGTGCATAATTAATATATTATATAAGTATTCCGTTGACATCCTCTTTTATACTTTGTATTATTTAGAATAACATAATAATAATCTATAGTACGTCACACTATTACTCTAGCCCTTTACAGCTAGAAGGTGATACAAAATGTACGCCACCACGATGCTCTACTGTAAAATAATATTTTTACAGTACTTACACCACTTATAGTGCCAAAAATTAAAATTTACGCAGCAAGTCGAGTACTGTGGTGCTAAGTTCCCCAACAAAAGGCTCTTAGATATTATAAAATCTCTTATAAAATAAAATAGTCTAAGTAAATATGATAGATTATAAAATAGTAAAATCATGGTAAAGTCAGATGTGAAGCGTCAAAATATTGGCTCTCTGATTGTTACATTTACAAGTCGTCTGAAAAAGTGTCCCACAAAATACAATTACGGAGAATATTGTTGACATTTTAATTCGCAAGTCATAAATTCATAAAGCAATTATAAGTAATTAACTTTTATGAATTGCAACTATGGTTGCACATTGTCCTGTCACCGTAGCATCACCTCACGGTCATGAGTTGAGATTAGCTGAAGAACGTATCACAATTACATATATCTAGAACTAGAAGGTACCATATATTATATCGTCACTGGAAAGGCAAAATTACGTAAGCGCCAAAATATCATAAAATAGCAGTCCATGTTATGATAATTATGTATTATTAGATGTAGAAAATGAAAAAAGTAAACAAGATAGGTAATCTTACGTGGACGTCGTCCAAATTGGATAAATGGGTAAAAGTTATGAAAAATATATTAAACGGCTTTTACTCTGAACGGCCTCTTGGCGCTTAAATAATTTTGCCTTACCAGTGACGATATAAACTTCATACTCGTAGATATAGACATAGGTAAAACTAAAGCGGCAAAAGTCAATTTACAAATACGTTTGGCATTGAGGTATGGTGGGTAAATTTGTGACAGCCAGGTAAACCAAGCACAGATAAAAATATGGACTAGGTAATACTGACTTAGTAATTTTTTTTTTGTTTTTTGGCGTCACTAGTACAATTCCTTCCTGTGCTCTTAATACTCTAATAAAGTTTTATCAGCACTTTATGCTTATTATCCTTTATGATGACGCAATTCTAAGATGAACCGGTGCGAAAGTCCGTGATACATACGTCATAATCGTCATTATTTCCTTTTTAAGAACATTACATTTAAACAGTCTCATCATTTTTATGTCACTGGTGCTATGATTTATCCTTATTCTTATTTTTTTACGTAGCTTCAAAAATGGTACAAGATTAGGTAATAAGGAGTTTGCTAATGAGGTATTAAGTCTGAACAGTGACCGCTACTTAGTAAGTAATTGGCCATTTTAAGTTTTATCCATTCAAATTTCTAATTCCAATGCCAACATTATACAGGGTGTTAGTGACATCGTAACGAAAACTTTAAAGAGTGATTCAGACCATGATTCTGTGTTGATATCAAGTGGAATTTTCCATCGCAAAAGTATAAAATTGAAAATAATTTAAATAGAAAACATGAATTTTGCGATGGAAAATTCCACTTGACTTTAACTCCGAATCATGGACTGAATCATCCCCCTCAGTATTCGTTACGATGTCACTAACACTTTGTATTGTATAAGACCGACGACTCTGAAAAAAACGACCAACGTTACATTTATGCACACTGAAAATAGATTGAAAAGAAAAGAACAACTTGCTATTGTAAAGAATAAATGAGGTGTGACTGAAGACACAATTGTCTTCTTTGGATTCCTTGGTTACATAAAAAATCATTCACGTACGTACGTACCCACACTTATACTCATTCATTCGTAAAATTTGTACTTTACTTACATGTCAAATGTAAATTAAAAGAAATGCAGTTGTACCTACGTACTTACAGTATACACTGTCAAAATTATTCCTTCAATTATCATTCTTGTAATCCGTACTAGGGAAACAGAACCACAAGTTAATACTGTTAGGATCCATATTCTAACTGAAAAGTCTTCTCATCGTTGTTATGGTATATCATGAACGATTACTCCAATGAAATATTTAGTCTAAGTACAAATGTAGAGGGCCCTCACCTACGAAACAACATAATATACACTTTACAAAGACAAATCTAAGTCTACTTGATAACAATAAAACTTATGCTCAAAATAGATTAATACACTTTTCAATGTCACATCTTAATTCGGATCTACCACTACCGACATTAGCAGCACTTGTTAGTTGTTTGTTTTGTCCGTAATGAGATCGTAACGTCCACAGTGTAAACACTGTGTTCAAATGTTTATTTCCTCAAGTTCATTGCTGTTCAAAGCACGTAGGTTGTACGTTGTGACAATTCAATGGCGGCTATAGAGTAACCGGTTTTATATCAACTACGACTAAACGGCCCCCCCGGGTACGAACGCATACACCACGGAAGCTGACCACTTCCGGACTTCCGGGGAGATTTTTAAAGTCAAGTTCAAACACCTTTAGATAAAACGATTATTTAATTCCGATTTATTGAGGCCAGTTCCGAAAAACAGACTAATTCCTCTTGGGAATTGTTTGAGTTAAAGTAATTTTAATTAAATTGAGTTGAAAATTCTAAAAGTAAATAATGCTCTTCAACTATTTTTTTTATTTAAAGTGTTATATAAGTAACAAACATCGGAGAAATCTGAGTAAATCAATGCGACCCTGAAGTTGATCGTTCTACACAGTTCAGTCAGCCTACACCGCATTGCAAAAGGGAAGTGATAAATAGCATAATTATTGAATAAGTAATCTATAGGTACCCTTTCATAATGTTTTCTGAATAAATCATCCCCTTAGCATTATCCTGTTTTTCACAGGATACGCTTCCATAACCTGAAGATTTGACAGGTCCGGTTTTTTATGGAAGCGACTGTCTGTCTGACCTTCCAACCTGCGAAGGAAAAACCAGCCCAATACAGGTTAGGTCACATAACTCCGAAATTGCATTTCTCGGGAATGTGGGTATCCTCACGATGTTTTCGTTCACCGCTGACCACGTGATAATCATTTATGATCCAAACATGAATTCGAAAAGAAATTCGACAATCATTGGTTTAGGCCTGCGACCTAAAAGTGAAGTTTTCTGAATAAATACTAAATATTATTTATTGAATGCCACTGTCACTGCGGTGGGTGGGCTATGACGATAACTGTGAGATCAGAGACACTAAAGATACAAAGTTTATCTAAACCTTAATAAGCTTTTCACCGACCATAAGAAACTATTTACATTAATACTCGTATAATCGATTAATTTACTCGATGATAGCGTCATTGAATTAGACGCATTTACATATTGTTATTATTTACTATCATTATACGATATTTCTTTAGTAAAATAACTATCAGCTCATTAACATCATTGTCATTAAAGAACGTGCATAATATTATCTTATGTAAGTAGTATAAATGACAAGGGTAATAATAATAACAACTATGCATTATTATGATATAGTTTTGCAATATATATCTTCGTTAAACAGACTTTTATCAAGAGACGTGTAGAGTTAGGCTGATTTAAAAAGAAAGACATTTTCATTCTTGCATCGCTTAATGACATCGGATAACTTCGTCTCGGCTTTCTTATGCAACCTTTTTCGGCAAAGTCCAAGCTCGCCCCAAAGTCATTTCAAATACCACAGAGAACATAATTATTACTTACCTCAAACACTAGTAAAGGTGCATGTAGATCAGTCGAGCGTGTCTAGACATTATAGTTGTTTCCATCGGGACCCTGACGCAAGATCCGTTCACCATCCGCGCCAGCATGCAATTTCTATGTCGCCCTTCACCCGTGGACGCACTGTTGCAACTTCCAGCCTAATGCATTATGTAATTAAGTATAAGTATTCCTATTATTGGTTTGTGGCTGCCCCTGCACTATGAGTAAGGAATTGCCCAATTCCTATCATTATAATTGCGCCAATGTCGTTGTTCTCAAGATAACGCCGTAACAACATGGTAGAAGTTGTAAGAGGTCTTTGAATTGCAGTAAATGAGTACACGGTCATTAGGTACTTATATATTTTTTACATTTAATATAAATGAGAAAAGAAGATGAGTCAATGTTTTTATAATAGGTTTTATTTAGATTTATTGCTTTGCAATGATTCATTTAATTGCTCGTATCACAATAATACAAGAAAAAGGTAAGGTTCAGTGTACTTATTATTTACGAGATAAAAGCATTCACATAAAAGTATTCTAATATTACTAATTAGTTTCATAAAGACTATTTAATATATTGTATTCTTCAAATGTAAGTAAGTATATTAATTTGTTAGTACTTAAATAAGTATTATAAACGTTCGTCATAAATCCTGCTAATTTTACGGGGATTACAGTCCGGTCTGTATTCTCTATGGGTACTAAGAGATGCTATATCGTAGGGCTTATGAAACGTCAGAGTGCGGGCTTCTCTTGATACGACACGTTTGTGTCTCGGCGGGGCCCACGGGAGTATGAATAAATAACACGGGACTTGGCACCCGCTTTCACGTACTGCTCAGCCATTCAAAAGGCTTTAGAGACTGGTGTTTAGAACTCATTGTACCGTCACGTCTCGGGGATACGGGGAATACGAGTATCCTTTCAAAGAACAAGCTCTTATTTTTGTAAATATCTAGCCTGTAACGTACAGTTTGCGCGGATATTTTCCTACGCATAGCTACTTTTATTATTATAATGTAAATCATTGTGGGATTTTGTGTAATCAAAAAACAACAATATTACTTACATGTTCCGTGTCGGTAGTATTTATTATTACGTTGTTTTACAATTAATTAGGACACCCTGATTTGATCTTTCGTGTGATTACCTTGCAACCTTCAGTATTATCTTTTTAGAACAAAAATAGATACTTACTTATTTAATTATTTCCTAATCATTTTATTTAGAAATAGTACTTATAATAAAAAGTAATGTATCGTGCTTTGTTTCATAGGATAGGCAATCCGCAATTTCCCCATGGAAGTTTACTACATTTACTACATTTTTCTACCATTATAAAAATGCAGTACTTACCTATCTAAATACTTACTTAAAAAGGTTGAATAGTAAAATCATAAATAGCTTATTTTATATAGATGCAGTTATATGTTTTTACGTGTTTGAAATGTCCATTCAATATAAATATTGTAATATACCATTATACTTGACATTTATAACTGACCGATAAATCGTTAAGTTTGCAGTAATTATATAATTGAATTGTAGGTACGTTGCAGAAACGAATAGCATTGGCTAATAAATACAATTGAATTTATAATACTACTTTATACTGAAACGAAACATAATACATTTTGCCGGTTAAACGACACTTTAGTAGCGTTGCTAAATGAGCAATGAAATGGAAACATGCACAAAGCATATACCTAATTGAGATGCAACATCAGTTATTCTCTGAATAACAAGTTGAGTTCAAGTACCTAAAATGAACTATGAAAACGTTTCTTGAAGTTAAGTTTCAATTATAATTCAATGGCCTTTACAAGTAACTCTTCTTACAAATCTACTAGGAGCTCCAGCCCAGGATAGGAGCTCTATATCCAGGCGAGTGTGAAGCAACTACGTATAATCACGTATTTAGATGAGTAAACTCAAGGAATGAGTGAGATGACACAATGCGCCTACGCACCAGGCCATTCCCTACGGTCTCGTGTCGGACCCTCCAAACTAAATTGGTGGACGGAAGCAAATGCGATTTTATTGTATTAGCTCGTCCACACTTGTTATCTCGAATTGACTGTAAAAGACATGGCCCAGCCTTCACCTCTTTCCGCCCGCATGTTAAGGCGCCTCCACTTTGACATCACACCAACGTAACAGACAGATCAACGGTACTTATGGACATTCTAGCTATTGATATTTTTAATTTCGAACGTCCTTATTGGAATCTCCCATAAGGATGCTATAATGATGTTTAAAACATATAAACATCATTAAACAAACAAACATAAAAACATATAATATGAAACATGTTTTAATACACTACAGAAATTATGTGGAATCGACATGAATATTATTACCGTAACTGAAGATATGCCGTCTTTATTATTATTTTTCACGACTTAAATGACTTCATGACTTGTTTATGTGAAAAAAATAGAGCTATACTGGTACTTATGCTAAACAGAATGTTTTATGTACCGATGCTTGTTTACCTTATCAAGACGATCAGATTTAAGATTGCATAAATTGAACTTGAATGTAATTTTCATAGGTTACAGGAGAATTGAATAGAATGGGAGACTATTATTTTGTTCGCTCATAGGTCAGTCATGAGTGTAACAACGTAATGTCTAGGTATTGCGTTACTGCGATAAACACCACTTGACGAACCATAGTCATAGAATAAACAGTAATAATACGTACTGCAGTACAAATGCGAATGTTATTTAACATTATTTACCCTTCTGTCTGGTTTTGATGATCTACTCAATCTTTAGTATCATTCTTTTAGATTATAAAACAGGATTAGATATGGGATTAGAAACACGGAATTTGACAAAAACATTTTTTACCCACGACGAAACGGAGCAGGTATATGCGTTTAGGGTGAGAGATGCTTGTTTGTGTTTATAATTAAAACACATAATAACGGGTTCTTACCGCGTTTAAAGCAGGGTTATGAGACTCCCGATATTTCGACACTGTTGCAAGTGCCATGATCACGGGATGACTGATGAGATTGGAGTGGAGTAGGACAACATCAACAGCAACATTACAACAACAACATTTTATATTTGTGTGATGGATCAAAGTGCATTATCATCGCCGTATAGTGTAATTTGAAAAATCACATTTGGATGGTTCCGTACAGTGCCCTTAACCGATGGTGACGGGACCTTTTGACCCTCCCAACTAGCATTGAACCGTCAATCTCAGTACAACGAACTAAGTAAGTAAGTACTTTAAACAAATTAACAGCAACATAGCATCACGTTTGTATCCCCGGAGGAATCATATTCAGATGTGATTCTTCTTCTTCTATTGGGTTGTCAGGTGGATTAGCAACCACATCGACCCTGGTGTCACGGTTATTACTGAGCCGCCAAAGGCCCCTGACATGGCTAATGTAACGACTACTAACTTACATCAGTAAGTAGTAACCGGGACCAGCGGCTTAACGTGCCTTCCTGAAATATCCTAACAAAACTAAGGATCACAAAGTGATTTTTGTGATATGTCCCCACCGGGATTCGAACCAGGGACCCAGTAGTAACCCCAATAAAATCTGAGACCAAAAATTTAGACCAGGATTGAAACTATCGTGTCTATTGCGAGGTTTTGTTAACAAAAATCACATCCGAATGTGATTCCTCCGGGGATTCAGAAGTGATGCTATGTTGTTCACAGTTTGGTTAAGGTAGTTCGTTGTACTGAGATTGACGGTTCAATGCTAGTTGGGCAGGGTCAAAAGGTCCCGTCCTGCCCAGAACCATCGGTTAAGGGCACTGTACGGAACCATTTCACTGAATTGAAAGTGTAGGTCAAACAGAACATTTTGACCTCTGTTTGCTTACCTGTTCACACTTCCTATGATGATAATGATTAAATATTTAATATTATTATCTCAATCATATTGGTATAAGGCCGCGTCGTTACACTTAATGAAAATACGTTTTTGCCCTTCTGACAATATCTTTATGTAACGGAACTTTTCTTCCGTGCGATATTACCATCTGTGTCCGTCAATATTCAGGACACGCAAACAGAGTAATAAATAAGGAATATAAAGCGGTATCGAAGTCTCGAATAGGAGGTGATAAAATAACATGCCGGAAGTTGTAATAATATGCGGTAATATTAGTACACTAATGTATCAAAGATGTGAAAATAAGATCCAACTGATCTTTTTAGTGTATCTAAAGGTATATCATGTATCAAACAGATTATGTCTATTGTTTTTTATCAAAGTAGGAAATACATTTCTCTGTCTGTGGATACTTAATTATTGCTAAATTATTCAACCATTTCCACAGCATCACATTACATCTATACACTCGACTTTAATATTATGATCAAAATGCCCTTAGCTACATTTTGTTTGGTAACAGTTGGCACTATATTACAATGACAGTTGTTACATTTGTCAATGAGGGACTTATAAGGCTACGTTCCCCAAAAACATTATAGATGGCGTTGTACTGTTTTAATATGAAAATTACTCTTTTCTCATTGCTCGGGTACATAATTCAAAAATATAATATAAATAGTAGAAGCATATTATATAAAAATAATTGTTGCTTCCCGATGGGGACATTGTCGAAATCACTTTGTGAGACTGTCCTTTGTTTGGTAAGGACTTTTCAGGCTTGAATCACCTGATTGTCCGAAAAAGTAAGATGATTCCGTGCTTCGGAGGGCACGTTAAGCCGTTGGTCCCGGCTATTAGCCGTAAAAACATCTCCACCAACCCGCATTGGAGCAGCGTGGTGGAGTATGCTCCATACCCCCTCCGGTTGATTGAGGGGAGGCCTGTGCCCAGCAGTGGGACGTATATAGGCTGTTTATGTTATGTTATGTAATTGTTGCTTGACATTTGGATCTGATTATGTATAGAATTATGTTGCTACCTATATTGGTTCTCTTTATTTTGAGAATAATAATGGGTGGAAGACGTAATTAGCCTGGGTGTAATAACAAGGGTCGTCATTGATGCCCAAAAACAAAGATAAAAGATGCATAGTCTGTTATCTATGAAATTATAAGGTTAAACAACGGAAAAAAATACAGCGCCATCTATATTGTTTTTGAGAAACGTAGCCTGGAAAGTTTCTCATTATTGTAGGTAGTACCTACAGTCAAGTCCTATAAATTCATCATCAGATAACAAGACATCAATGTACTTACATTAAGTATAAATCTTAATTTAATCCACGATGCCACGAGAGTGAGCTCTTCTATTGAAGATAGCTACAAATATTTTATAGGATTTAAGTAGGTAGGTAGTAGGAGTAGGTTATAGTTACTACAAAAAAATATATTTGTAGGATCATTACATGATACATTAACGTAAACTGGAAGCAATAATCGAAGTCAATCCACTTTTGTGTGATCACAATGAATAGAAATCATCAGTTGTATTAGATCGCGAATACAATACAATACAATAGTAAAACAAGGTGGACCTGTGCATGTCCAATGTCTCCGAGAACGACACGTCTGATAGAGCGAAGTGGAAGAGAAGTACGAAGAAGGTAGACCCCGCCATCAGGGAATAATAAATGCCAAGGAGAGAGAGAGAGAGAGTATTACATCGCGAATAGATAGTGTGTTATGTGAATGATAAAGGCCTGTTTCACAACTAGCTGACAAACTTTCTGATAGCACTATTCCTTGAGTCTATCAGGCAGTTATCAGCAAGTTTGTAATAAAATAGGCTCAGTTAAGGTTGCAATAAAAACATACTTATTGCGAATACTGCAGAGTGCAACACGGATGATTTGCGTCAAATTGATTTGAGTATGTGGGATGTTTGTAGTTAGTAGTATAGTGTGTGGTATAGTGCTGAGTAACGAGAACACTGACCGGGCCGATCGGATCGCTCATTGAGCGTCGGGCTTCCGGAGCGTCCCCCACTAGCGATCATGCGCCCGCGACTCTCGCCTCGCGCCTCCACAACTGTTCTATGAAATGTACCAGCGATAATCAAGGATAAACGCATTTCATTGCTGGAAACATGGCTTATATATAGGCAGAAAGTAATTTCAGTTGGTCGGTGGTGACTCACGGCAATAATTACTTCTAGCAATTAGTTTGTCTATGACGAACCTGTGGAGTTTAGACTCCACTACCGTGTAGTCTCCCTACAAGTTAGAAGAGTAAACGTATTATACCTACTTACTTCTCTATTACTTTAACTAAAAATTGGAAAAATGATCGAAAACTTATATTGAATTCATATGAGTATTATGCCAGTAGGAGCATGAAGTACATTACCAAGTCGCTGATAAGCGTACAGAGTGTTAAATGTTATCGTAGCACCTCACAGCGCATCTAATTTAAAAGTACATGGGTACTCCAAAGAAGACACCATAAAATCAATTTAACAGGTGACTAGCTGCCGAGTGCCGACCCCTGTTCATTCGACCGTCGTTTACACTGATTACAATATTTTTTTCTCAAACATTTCACAAGGAAATTGTTAGCCTTATGACCCATCAATTCGCTGAGGATGCAAACCTAATTGCTTTTTTATCTGTATTCTTCAAACAATAGCTTGATTGATATCCTTGACTGGAACTAAAGTTTACGAGATTAGATTCGGCACAGACATTTACACGTTATGTCCAATTTAGTTTTTTTGAGATGTTGCAACAACACCTTAGACCTAAGCTTGCATTTAGAAAGCGGGTCATTGTCAGAGCAGTTTTTTTTTTCAAATAAAGTACAAAGAACAGAATGCACTTAAGATAAATGATTCTCATCACGTATTAACATCCAGTTTATCTTAAGTTATGTTTGTTTTTCTGTAAGTATTATTATTATCTTATCTGATAATTATTTAGTTCTTTAAAAAGAAGTTTGTCACTATCCTTCAAATCCCCTTCTTTACTGTATCCTCTCCATTACTTCTTCATGTCTATTGATATGATCCGATGCTTCCCGATTATGATTTCAGTCGAGTCATTCGTCCGTCATCGATCAGGCTAGGCCATTTCAGCACAATACCGAACACCGTCGGTGAAGCCTACTTGTATCAGTTGTATTGGTGGTCTAGATATCGTTGTGCCAAGTCAGCCATGCAAATCGCGATCAGTGTAATCGATATACCCCGACCTTGGCCCCAAATGCACCGCTGTCCGAGAGATGAAGAATAATGCCTCGACGCCTGCGCCTGGATGCTCGATTTGTTTGTAAAACGACGCACGTAAGCGTACCTAGTCGTAGAATTGCTGTATCCTCTTACTCATGTATTATTCACGTAGTAAAACAAGGATAGTTATGATTTATTTACACAGCGCATTAGAGAAAGGTTGAGTCGGATTAGCGAAGGTCTGGTCTAGTTCAATATTTACGACGACCTCTGGGAATCACTGTGCCCGCATTTACTCCTAGCTGACCTTTGTAAATACTTTATTTAGGATCGTAAAACTACATTCTAGTACATAGTTACAACTTAGACAGTAATAAGTATCAATATAGGCATAAGTAGCATGCTATACAATACGTGCTTACCTAATAATAATAATTAATTATTCTATTGACCCCAATATTCAATTATTGAGAATTTCTTGCCGCTATATACAATACTTATATTACTTTTACTTACTTACATAGGCTTAATTATGTCTAACAGAATTTTATTTAAGTATATACAGTGATACTTAAATAAAATTATACATTTAATATATATTATATATCAAATTATATTATTTGATTAAACAGCAGTCGGAAATATATCTAAATCAGCTGTTCGATAATGTTGATACATTGATTGTCGCTTATTGGGAACATATGAAGCTCGTTAAGATGAAATATGCAGTTCATTTGTAGGCCTTTGCGTTGCATTGAAGATCATTGCCAAGGCGTCGCGGGCGCAAGCGCATGTCGCTTTTAATAAGCGCGCGCGCAAAATACTCGGCCACGTGGTAGTATGCACGCGACCCGCACGTTATCAGTCGGCGGCCACTACTGATTCTTGCATTTTAATTGACTCATCAACTGCACACTCTCAGATAAATGTAACTTCTAAGAACTACGTTTTAGTGGTGCGTTATAAACACAATCTGACATAAACTCACGTTTCTGCATTACTCTGGGTTTGGGAAATGTAAATTTTGGGAGGAGTCTAATTTGACAGAAATTAATTTTCAGCCGCTTTTAGTATCTGCGTAAGTACTTAAATACTACCTATTTTACATATGATGAGCATGAGTATAGTAACAGGTTACCTACCCATCGCGTTAGATAAGAAAGCAAAATTTGGGAATAAACTTATCGGATACCTCATCCATGAAACCGAGAGGGAAAATTTGAAAAAAGGTATTTTTCTGTTTTTCGGTGGCGAAATAGAACATTTGTTTTCGTTTAACTTATATCGTAGTCACAGGTTCAAGTCCCGGCTTGGGCTCTAAATCACTGAATGCGATTTTATGAGTTAGAATAGATAAGAAAGGAAAACATGAAACAGTAGTAGTAGGGCCCTGTGCTGGGAGGATTTCTGGCCACGCCTTTCCCTCAGCGGTACAGCTGCCGATGTGGTAGTAATTTTACAGCTAATACATAATAAAATATATTTTTTTATTTTTGACGTTCAAAAAGCGCTAACTATGTAAGCCAATTTTGGAGAATAAATATTTTGATTTCTTTTTTAAATAATTAATATCACGTGATTTTCAGTATTTGTGCTCGGTTAATGGCAATAGGCTCACCTCCTATATTACATAGACTAAATCATGGCCTACCCCGTCGGGGATATAGGGTTGATGTTGTGTGATATTATTTGTTTTCGTGTTTAAGTGACAGGCAAATACACTTAACTCCTCTGTTTATTTTGATAGTTACTTATCAGTCAAACTTTGTAATGATAAATGTACTAGCTAATCCGTAGAAAATACATAAAATACTTTATCTGTGATTGCGAGACACTTAAACTGTTATACAAGGTCAACTGCTTGTAGAAGTTTTACTATTTAGTCGAGATAATACAAAAATGTAATCAGAGACGACAGTTAGTTAATACTTACTTAAAAATATATAATATACGGAACTGTAACGCGTGAGTTGCCAAACTCAAATTACTAAGTAATTCACAAGAATACTTATTTTCGTACACGTATTATGATAACATTGTAAAGTATTGTTTTACATCATTATTATTTCCTGATGCTGTGCATATCAGAATTACGTCACTATAGGGCTTACTTGAAAACATACACATAAAAACATAAACAGCCTATATGCCTCCCACTTCTGGGCACGGGCCTCAGGGGTAGACATATACTCCACCACGCTGCTCCACTGTGGGTGAAAAACCTATATAATATAGTACATCTTAATTAATTATATTTATTTCGGGTATAGACCTCGGCAACGCATCAAAAACTTCATCAAATTCAAAATTTACTTACATTTAGAGGTCAATAGAAGAGAAAATTAGTTCATGTGTTGTAGACGCAAGTGTACAAAAACTAAACATTATTTAGGTACCTATGTAACTTATAAATGAAGCAGAGCTAATGCTCTGTTTTACCTATCACGTTTTATGTAAATAATGTATAGTTTTTGCGTTTTTAACTTTGTACGCTTGCGTTACATTATAATTTACCAAAACGAGAATATTCTTAACTACTTAGAAACTCATACAAAAATACTCATTTAATTGTGTAGTCAAATTTGTCTCGGTTTTAACACATTTCACCATAACGTAGCCTGTATTTAATTAAATGAATTATATAATTAAGACTGCTAATTGCTTCATTTGTTTTGATATTTTGTTTTATATATTCTGACTTATGTGGAATAGAAGATGTTCTAATATCTTGCGTAGTAAACTCAGGACCTCATTATCATTAGAACATGCTCCATATCCTTTCCTGTTGATTGTCGGATAACCTGTGTTCGGCAGATGACCAAGCATATAAAAAAATATAATCCCACGACTATATTCCTAATTGGGGTAAGCAGAGATCCTGCCGTCGCATGATAAACCGAACCGAACTGAGCTACCGGACCAATGAGCCACCGAACTTTTTATTAAATCAATGATGGATCAGTCATTAATTATAGAAATAGCGTATAGTATTTAAATTAGTATGTATGTAAATTATTTTTGATATTTAATTTTTAATAGATTTTGAATTTGAAAATTACTTCACATTTAACTTATGTTATCTAATACTTATTTTTTAAATGACTTGTAATATTTGATACTAACGAGCGAGCGAGTTTATGACGAGCTCGGTGCCGCAGCGGTAAACGCGCTCGGTCTGCGATTGTTGAAGTTAAGCAACTTTCGCAAAGGCCGGTCATAGGATGGGTGACCACAAAAAAGTTTTCATCTCGAGCTCCTCCGTGCTTCGGAAGGCACGTTAAGCCGTTGGTCCCGGCTGCATTAGCAGTCGTATATAACCATCAATCCGCACTGGGCCCGCGTGATGGTTTAAGGCCCGATCTCCCTATCCATCCATAGGGAAGGCCCGCGCCCCAGCAGTGGGGACGTTAATGGGCTGATGATGATGATGATTTGATACTATTATAGCTACTTGACATACCTACTAAATTGAAATTGTAACTAAATTGAATATTTTTAATATTAGTAAAACCAATCTAATGTACCTATTTAAAGATTAAATTGACTATTATTTTGCGTTAGCTTTTTATTATTTTTTGCATGCCAAATTGCGGCAAAACATGACATTCTCACATTTATTGTAAAACCTTTATTGTATCATGTTTTATGAGCAAATAAATAATTTTCAATTTTTGAATTTTGAATGGATGATCAATGTGTGGGCTGGTGCATGGTGAACCGTATCGCTGTCTGTAATGAACGGTCCATGGGTAAACTTGAGAATCAACCTTCCCTTTTCTATTCACAGTTATACCAAGCCAGCCGTCAAGAGAGAAGCCGCGCAGCCCCCCGGTCGAGGAGGATCCCGACGTGGTCTCGCAGGCCATCGGCGACTACGGACGCTGGCAGCTGCTTATTACATTCCTGCTATCAATGTTCTCCTTCCCTTGCACCTTCCATATATATCTCCCGACGTTTACTGTGAGTATACAAAAGGTTTTCTTTATTATATTGTAGTTGGAGATATGCCGAATAGTCGCTGAGTAATCGGGAAGCCTGACCGCAACCGGCCAATTTCATAGCCGGTAACCAGTTAGCAAAGCACACAGTCTGGAAATCCGACAGACTAGTCAACCGATTAGTCGACTTACTGGGGCCGGTTAATCGGCGGTTAATATTTAAAATTTTGGCCGACTTGCCTTTTTTTTTAACGTGACTTATTGTAGATTTGCCGCAGATGGCATTAACTACTTGGCCGGACAAATGGGGAGCGCTGAAGGCTCTCACCCGGTACAACGTTTAAGACAACAGGCCTGAGGGTGCCCAGTTGGGTGCCAACCTCAGCTCAGGGCGTCGTCTGAGAGGAAAAATATTTGAAAGAATTAATCGACCCTAGCGGGTCGATAGCGATAAGCGCTGAATGAGGGAAATCGTCGACCACGCCGCGCCGGCGGGGTCGGTATCGGGGCCCTGAAGTGTTTGGTGTCGCGAGCTGATTGGCTGCCTCTATGGCTAGAGTAATCGGGTCGTCGGGATCGTATATTACGTCCTTCGGAGGCCGACTTGCCGATTAACGTTCGAACTACTAGTAATATTCATTTTGAATCGGTTTGGGCTTCTTCTTCTTCTTCAGGTTCTATATAACGTATGAGGCAAAAAATACTCGTATTCTTACATCTAATAATTATCGTTATTATATCTAAGTATGTAGTTACTTTTTTATACCATTAGACAGAAAGTAATAAAGATCATAATCATAAGGTAAATAATAAATAATTAATCTTGCTGGTAGGGTATAACTTTTAAAGTTTAGTAGGAAGTAAAAATGATCAGAACACCTGCTTCTGATGGACCTCTATTTCACCTTTTCTCTAATTTGATGATCAAATATCTAAGTTCAAACCTATAGGTATTTTTAAACACATAATCTCATTTTCTTGTTTTATGTCTCTGTTTAAGAAAGTATATAAGCGTGACTTGAGTTTATGTATGAACGTATTGTCCTCTTCACTTCCATGCAAACCCAGAAGTTAAATCTATTACAATACCTGTTACCTCGTTTCCGACTTTACGAGTAACAAGGTGACTATAAAATAAGAATAGCGGACGGAATAGGATGGACATTTTACTGCATTTTAGAATATTTTATGTTAATAACTGTATTTTTTATTGTTCGCTTCACTTACCTAACTACTTTCAAAGATACAAATAAAATACAAAATAGCATAAGTTTTACAAAAACAATGTTTTATTTCCAGGCTAGAGAAACAAAGTTCTGGTGTCAGAGACCGGACAACTTTTCGAGCTTGCCTCTCGAAGACTGGATCAACTATAGTCAGCCCATTGACGCCTGCAACGTCCGGGTCATTCCTTCTTACGTCACTGTGGAGAGTATTCTCAACCACACAGCCCCTTTGCTTGACTCGTTTGTCAAATGTACGGACTGGGACTTCGACAGATCCGAAGTCGGGAACACGATAATATCAGAATGGGATTTGGTATGTGACAGAGCCAGCTTGACTAACCTTGCCGAAGTTGTGTTCCTAACAGGCGTCGGAATAGGCGGCGTTGTCGGCGGATGGATTTCTGACAAGTAAGCGCTGTTTTTTATTATTTTTTTTGTTTGAAAATCGTTATCGCTCCCATGCGTGATAACGCGATATAATTATACATAGTATAGATGTCCGGTTCCGGGGACTTTTTAATAAGGATCCTATCACGATACACCCGTCGTAAAAACCCGAAAGGAAAACCATATTACATATAAACCACATTAATCAGTTTAAAATCGTGACTTTATTGTTCTCAATTCGTGATGATTTTGAAATCTATATCCGTTTGAGCTTATGAGAAAGATTAGCTTGTAAAAAACCAAAACCGCGTACTATGAAATGCGTGTTCAATACAAAAAGATGTTCTCGAGTCGTGTGATTCAAAGAAAGATATTGGTAAACTTGACCGCAATAGGATGTTTGCATTTTTTATTTATTCCACGTGCACTGTATTATAATTATTCAATTAGATCTCTATTATAATAAAACGAAATGTCGGATTATTATCAAATGCGAAGTCATTCTGTATTAAAAAGTACTCACTATAGATATTATACGGTACTTATTTAATATACTTAGAAATTAAATTCTTGCTTGTAATTAAACATAATCGCGTTAACCTTAACTAAACTGAAAATGTCGTCAGCCTTCTTAGGCCTTGTCAAGGCAGCGTTCTAGATTTATTCTAATCTATGTCTTAGCACTCTATGATAGTGACGACATCGGAATACATTGTTTTACGCAACATTGTCAATTTCAGGTTCGGCCGTAAGAGAATATTGATGGGAATGATGGTAGCTCAGAGTGCTCTGGCAATTCTCTCGTTGCTGGTGAGATCATACATTCAGTACGTGATCGTGAGGTTGATCATGGGTTTAGTGTCCGTATCAGTGGTGTACGCGGCATTCGTGCTGTCGGTCGAGCTGGTGGGAGGCAAGTGGGTGACCATCGCAGGGGTGTGCAACTTCTTCCCGTTGCCCGTCGCCTACATCATCGTCTCCCTCGTGTCCCTATATATGCCCAACTGGAGGGAGCTACAACTCGCGCTGTCCTTGCCCGGATGCGTCCTTTTGGTTTTATGGTACGTTTTTATTATACACGCACTTAGTCTACAGTTAATTATGTTGCTTGCCTTTATCAACAATGTGTATTTATTTACTATTCTGGTATATTCAAGGTTCGTTCTCCCCGAATCACCCAGATGGCTAATAAGCATGGGTAGGACGCAAGAGGCAAAGGTGATTCTCCAAAAAGCAGCCAAGTTCAATAAACGAGAGCTACCGAATGACTTGGACAAGTTGCTAATGGTACATAAGGCAGAGAAACAAGACGAGGAACCGAGCGTTTTCATGCTATTCAAGGGAATCTTACTGAAGAGGACAATTTGTTTGTTCCTAGTATGGTTTGCTATGACGATCGCGTACTACGGACTGTTATTAAACATCGGAAAGTTTAATCTCGGAAATCTTCATGTAGCGTCTATAATACTGGCTGTGGTAGAGATACCAGCAATAGCTACGAGTATACCTATACTACTGAAAGCTGGTAGAAGGATACCGATTTTCATCACTATGGTGGCGTGTGGACTAGCGTGTGTTGCTAGCGAGATATTCTCGATATCGTTCGATGACGAGTGGATCATCATCGTGTGCCTGATGGTGGGGAAGTTTGCTATTGGCTCGACGAACATGATGCTGCCCATCTTCACAGCAGAGCTGTACCCCACCGTGATCAGGAACCTTGGAGTTGGCGCCAGTCAACTATCCGCTGGGCTCGCGTTAATTTGCATACCGTACTTATGGAAACTGGTGAGTAATTCACAACCATTTTTTTAAAGATACAATGCTATTTTTAATATTTTTCAAACATAACGTAGCAGTGCAAAAATATCGCATCCGTGCATCTTATTTTAATTTACCCCGCTGTAAAAAACCTCGATTTTTAAATAAAAATCTCATTAGTTATTTTTTCCCTCTTCAACAATATTACTAATTTAAAACATAATGTTGTAAATTACTAATTAAATACCAACGTTTATAAATAAATTTTAAAAAGAATAATTTGTAGCACTTAGCTTTTATAACTAGTTTTAGTTCGCGGATATTTAATCTTAATGTTATCTAGATTAGTTTTTATTTGGGTATTACCACAGCTACGTAAACATGTAAAAAATCTCACACCCGGGATCTGTTGCGCCGCAAGTAGTTAGAGCATAGCCACACGCCTTATAGCTTAACGCATTTTGACCACCTGAGGATCTAAATGCAGAAAAAAGAGCACTCTAACATTGAATATTGGGGTGTCCATTGCTACACTGCCATTGCTACATTGCTATCCAAATATATCCTCTGTAAATCATCATAACAGCCTTCGTGGTCTAGGTCTAGGTGGTTAAAGCGCTGCGCTCACGATCAGGAAGGTCCGGGTTCGATTCCCAACGGGGACATTATCGAAATCACTTTGTGAGACTGTCCTATGCTTGGTAACGACATTGCAGACTCGAATCACCTGATTGTCCGAAAAAGTAAGATGGTTTCGTGCTTCGGAGGGCACGATAAGCTGTTGGTCCCGGCTATTAGCCGCAAAACAGCTCCATCAACGCGCAGTGGAGCAGCGTGATGGTGTATGCTCCATACCCCTCGAGTGAACCCGAGTGAGTTGAAGGGAAACCTGTGCCCAACAGTGGGACATATATATAAGCTGTTTATGATATGATTATGTAAATCATCGTGTACGAGATAATATTATATTTGGAAAAAATAAAAGCTAACTTAACCGTTTATCTTGTGTGTAATGTATGAGTTTATATATTATGTTCTGTAATGTACAATAGGTAGATGGTAAAATAAATGTAACGTCAATCAAATGTCAATCATTCTAAAAGTACCTAAAAATAACAAAAAATATTGTAATTTGCAGAAAATCTTGAACGATCACTTGCCAATGGTGACGATAGCCGCTCTCAGTGCTCTGGGCGGTGCGATCGTCCTCCTCCTGCCAGAAGTAGCTGGATGTAAGGAACCACAACCTATCAGCGACACTAAGAAGTAAGTAGACAAGACAGTCGCTATAGTTAACTGACTCTGATTATCCTAATGAAAGATAGACTCTGATTATCCTAATGAAAGATACAGTTCCAAGCACTCAGACACGTCGCAGCCAGTTTTGCTACAAAATTCAAAGATGGATATTATGATAAGCTGTAACTAGTGAGACCGAACCCATAATAGTGAGCTCTCTAACTCTCTTATGTGCCCCTGGACAGCCTTAGTACTCGCTCAATAATAACGATTAGACCATCGATATTAATAATAGTAAAACCAACGTTCCTTTCTACCATAGTCTTTCTTACCAACTCCCATCAACCTACAGTAGAGTGATATTCGCTATAATCCCATCTGTAAGCATTTGATTGTGAATAAAATACCTACCACTGCAAAAAGATTAAGCATTCCTTATTTCTGCAGCCGTAACATAGCAAAGGCAAAATCCGCCGAACGATAACCAGAGAATTGGATCTATAACGCGTCTTCTTCTTATCGTGTAGGTTGTCAGGTGGTATACCAACCTGATCAACCCTGGTGTCAGGGTTATTACTGAGATATTTACATCAGTAAGTAGTAACCGGGAAATGGTAACCGGGTAATTAATAACGCGTAGACAATGGGGTTGATTCATTTATCGCAATGCTCGGGATATGTGTGCAACTTGGTACGGTTTGACGTTTGATCCAATGATGAATGTATAAATTACACAGTGTCGCCATCTAGACATAATGTGTAAAACTTATCTCTTATTTACAGGCCTTCGTTCGACAGCGCTTCACCTTGCAATGGAACGTTCACGGTCACCGACGATAGAGGGCATTAGTGATAACACAGAGCACTCATTGAAGAGATACAACAATATTGCTAGAGTAATGAAATGAGAAGAAGAAAAGTCAAGCTAGCGTCATTGTGAATTTCTATGGGTTCGTTGGATGCCCGTGTTGCTCTACGAACGAACGCGTGACTCTCCTCGGTGAAGTTTTCATAGTCATAAAAACTAACAAAAAAAAGGATTGGCAAAGTATGGTTTTCTCGATCTGCCACGGTACCCTTTCATCGTTATGCTGTCAATCAAAAGACTACCACACAACTCGTGTAACGCAAGTGATAAACTTTACTATAATTATTCTGAGTTGAGTGTACTCTGTGACTATATTTCTATGGCGTATGCATATTATGATGGACAATCCTAGTGGATAGTGCTGGCATAGTGAGATTTTCCGAATTTAATACTTAGTATGTGATATATGAACACTATAAGTGATATTAATCGTGTAAGACTAAACTAAGCTTATCTATAAAGTGTTATTACTGAAACGTATACCTAAACTATGAATAATTTATAATGAATAGAAGAAATTGAGATTGTTAAAAGATATTTCTTAGTGGTATCTAATATAGGGTTGGTGCAATATGTATGTTTGAGTATAAAATACTAACCATACATCATAGACATCCCAAGGTTTAAAAAAGTGTTAACCATAAGGACTATACCCAAAATGTATTGCCAGATGATTATTTAAAATAAGCTTTATTATTTATCGCCTACACATAGTATATTGTAGGTACGAAACGAAACGACTACTTCAGGCCATCGAACTCTACAGATTTTTGATACCTATCTTAGGGATTTGTTTATAAATAATAGGTAAGTACTAAAACTTGTAGCAGGCAGAGACACAGTTTAACGAAAATTACTATTGAAGGTTTAGAAATATTTATAGATTTTTTATGCAGGTATTTAATTAAAATAATACCGTAAAGGCAGCATATCTTCATTCCCATATAGAGGGATATTCCACAGACTATTTTTCGATCCCATGAAATAAAACCGGGTAATCAAAAATCTGTAGTCTGTTTTGGGTCGATAAGTACTTACAACTTTCACCAATACCTATGTGTAATTTTAGAATCTCTGTGACGTAGTTTTCATAATATTTGGAAGACTGTTTCTCAGAAACTACGAGTGTTTTAAGTTACAAATGTATTATGTTTACCTGTTTGTTTGGTAAAATGATTAATAAGTCTTTTGAAAAATAATAATAAATAGGTCTCTAATTAGAGAATTATACTTTTTAATTATTTTTAATAATTATTTGATATAACGTGGTTTCCAGGATTTGAGTCCGGTTAATGGTATTAGGCTCTTACATGGATGGCACTTGACATAGCTGTCGAGGAGGAGTGTAGTGTATATCATACTAAACAAATGTGCCTACCCCTTCGGGAACACGGGCTCGACGCTATGTTATGTAAATAATTTGATTGTATTATTATGATATGAAATGTTACCTTAGTAGCTCTATATGTACCTGCGTTCGTTACCGAATAGTTCAATAAATAATTTAATTTATTTAAGTACAATAACTAATTGAAGTAGTACGTAGGATTAGATGTATGATAAAGTAGCTGAAGTGTAAGATTTTAATAATTATTGATAAGTTTAACGAATGATGTTACCGTCACATTAGTATTTTACTTTTCAAATCATTCGAATGTAATTGTATGTACTTATTACAGATGTATTCATAGGAACCGAGTGAATCCGCTTGAAACAATGACGAGAATCGAACGAATCTACACACCTAATTAAAATGTTTCGTCACGAAAATCTAAATTAAATATAGGCTTACCTGAATCTAACTAAAAACACTACTCTTTCAGTGAAGAATGAACCACCAGCATAACCAATATGTAGGTATGTAAGTATAATTTTTTTTAATAACTACGTATAAAACCCGACAGCGGAAAAATTGCGCCCTAAAAGTATGGAACAATGAAGTGGTTTAGGTTTAAAAGTTAGGAGGGAACAGCCGTACAAATATACATAATAACATGTATCGTAGACAAACACCTTCCTTATTGCGTAATCGGGTAACACAGAATTCAAATGTTTAGATTAGCAATTTTCACATAAGTTACTGTTATTCCATTCTGGTTATTTATTTATATCTACGTCGTAAATACCATATCATTATGAAGTAATTATATAGAAGCATGCTTTTAACAGATATTTCAATTACCAAAACGTTAAAAAAGAGCAATAACCATCAGTAATATTATTGAGTTCAAGTTTAATATTCAACGGAACAATTATATATCGAATGACACGCGAACACGCACGCGTTGATGTCTTTTGTATGAATGAAGTTCTATTGTAATGTCATAGTCATAAGTTCTACATTATTTTTTTCTATAATTAATATATCAGGTTGCTTACTAAGTAGTATTTTCAATTGTTAATTCGTGAAAAAAGTAAGATCTAGAGTATTATAATAGACTATTAATCACCTTGCAGTTCTATTTATTATAATACTGTTCATTTTACTTTTTTTTATGAAATAAGTTTTAACATTCCATGGCCTCTGCAATTGTATGATGAAAAATACATATTCAAATTGAACAAAAACTACATATTGGTGCTAATTCCTGTAAACACCATCTAATTTTATTTTAAGTTATATCTGTCATTTTCTTATCCGCCGAAAAGGAAAGGGACGGGTAATCGACAAGCATAAAATTTATGTAACACACGTCAATTTTAAGCACAAATCTAAAACAACCGTCTAAAAATTCGCCCGGTTTATTCATTTATTTACTCATTCTTCCTAAAATTAAGAGCTGTCAATCATCCGTCCCTTTCCTTTTCGGCGGATAAGAAAATGACAGGTATAACTTAAAGTAAAATTAAGAGATGTCTGCAGGAATAGGGGCCAATATAAGTATTATATTAAATTAAGTTTCTTCTTACATGTATAAAAGAGTCGCCTGCTAAGTTTATAGGATATTTTTATTCATTTCAATTTGTTTGCGTTCTCGTCATGTGTTTGAGAAAAGTGGCGCCGATGTGGCGTCATTGTCTTATCATATCACTTAGATTTAAGTTGTAAATAATCAACTTGCAACACTGACACAAACAGTGATTTCATAACTGACAAGTTGGAAATAAACAATTAAAATTTAAATATTTCATAAATAGTTTTATTATTATTTCTTGCTCAGTTAGTTACCTATGTATAGGAAAGAATTGGGATTTTCTCAAAGGGGTCTTCTTCTTCTATCGTGTGGGTTGTGAGGTGAATTACCAACCTCATCAAACCTGGTGTCAGGGTTATTGTTGAGCTGCCAAAGGCTCCTGACATGGCTCATGTAACGAGTATCTACTTACATCAGTAAGTAGTAACCGGGACCAACGGCCCGAAGCATGGATCATCATATTTTTTGGTCAATCAGGTGATCAGCCTGTAATGTCCTAACCAAACTAGGGATCACAAAGTGATTTTTGTAATTCAAACCCGGGACCTCCGCATCGTGATCGTTTCCCAACGATCCACCAAAGGACCACCGAGGCCGTTGCTCCGTGCTAAAACCACCGTGCTCAAAGGGGTCATTTTATTATTTTGGTCAGAGTAGTTGGTCTCGATCTTTTGATACGAGGCGCAGGTTTCGTCACCTGACCACCGCGGGTCTATTCTGAATAAACAGCTTTACTTCGATTAAATAGCCATTCCATTCCGGCCAGATAAATTGAATTCATTCACTCCACACATAGGCCCGTAACTAGGTAATATTGCATTTAACCGCTAACAGAATCAAAAGGTCTGCATGTGGTCGCAATCTTATTGTAACCGCAAGTCATCTGCGGTGGGCAAATAGCCTCTACCAAAGGTGCTACATACCTATATTTATATATATTTATATATATTTATATAGTTTACCTGGCAACAATTTAGCAGGATGTATCTGAATAAGTTTGTGATTGACCGCCATCTCTCTTGATAGAAAGTGAAGATGCGGTCGTATAATACCTACGTTTGAAATAGGAAGTGCTGTAAGTATAGAATTTTTAAAGCTGTAAGTAACGATGGAACCTTCTGGGAGTAATGACGAACATGATAATCCGGTAAGAAGGTAGCCAGGAACATACCCATTACCTCCTGCGAATTAATTAAATTCGTACTGGTATGAAACCCCTTTGACGCGAAGTGATTCCCACGGGCTACACATATTTATGACAACCATGCTATATTACTAATTCACACATTATACAACAAAGTTAAAGCCCTAAAATGATGACACGTATCTCACGGAAGATAATGAGATTTTTTGTTCCTATTGTTCTAAACCGGTCACATGTTGATAAAGCCTACCGGACATCGGTATGAGTACTGGTGGAAGGGCAGTCGGTACTTGGGCATCATTATGCAGGACATTGACTCTAGGGCGGTGCATTCTCAGCTCATTACAAAATGTCGGTAACGGTGTGACGGCGGCGGCGTCGGCGGCGTTACAGCACGTGAATGGACTAAGCAACACCACTATAGAAATGTGTCCTTTGTTATTTATACGCACTGCGCTGTTAAATGTTAGAACTCGCATGAATAATTTAAATTTCAAATAGGGCTAAAAATGAATTGTAATTAGGAGGCGCAAGTTTAACTTGCTGATGTTGGCTAATGGTCATTCCCTCGAATATTGTGGCTACCGTTTGAAATTAAAATGTAAGTACGTCATATCAGCCCCATTTTACTCCTCTACCGATTTTTCAGATACTTCTTACTCTATCAGCTTATTTTCGTTGTATTTTATCAAGAAGCAAATTAATTAGTTTAACACTCCTTAAATTATTGTATTTCGAACTTACTACTATAGCTTGTCGGAATTGAGACACGGAACAAGTTGAATTAGAAACAACTAGGTACTTACTATCAGATGTAACACTTCTATGCAACGCTGACTTGTGCTAATTATAGTATAGCGACATTTATGGAAATCGTTTACAGTGAGTTGCTTTCAATTTCTATCCCTTGACAAGGTCGTGCTTATCGATGTTATCTTGCTAAAGAGTTGATTATTTTTAGAAAACTGTTCTGTTGACTGCCTGGCAATTATCCTGGTCGTTGACCCATGATACTGGTGACACAAATGCATTAAATAGGTAGCTAATACAGTATGAATATGACCCCGAAAAGGACCCTATTGTGGCGACAAATGGAGTACGTGTCGAATCAGTAACGTGTCGTTGAAAAAGGCGATACAGGGCAGGTAACGGGTCCTTACTTCCATCCGTGACGTGTACCGGGGAACGCAGACACTAGTACTGGGAATTCTTTGACGCTGACTTCAATTTTAAAACATGAAAATGAGGCTTTTAGTCACAATTTGAACGCCAATTAGATCCCAGTTTAAGAGATCATCTAGGTACTTTTTGGTACTGTCGCTTAGAAGAAATTGACTACATCAACCTAAAATAACTATTATAGGTATGTATACATTCTACTAATTATTCATGTAAGTATACTCATTATTACTCATTTTATACAAACTTACAAGAACTATCCATGACAGCCGGTGTATCAGACACATATCATAAATTTCCGCTGTTAGAAATGATACCGAGTCCGTACGGCGCGGGGAATGAACTATTATGGCCGCAAACTCTCACTCGGTTACTACTTGCCGTGATGCTGTCGATACACTTTCCTCCTGCGTGACTCGACTACTTACACACTGACGTAATACACCCCAAATGCATTATCCTGCAATCGACACAAAATCGAGAATGTATTACTGACGATTCTTAACACTCGCTCGAAGCTTGGCAAATGTTTGAGTAAGTACTTATTGTATTTGCACGAGTCATTGTGTCTTAACAAATTGATAGCCAATCAATCAATTTACAACACAACTACTGAAATATACAAAATAAATTAATAAACTGCTGCGAGCGGAAGAAATTGTATTTTTTATCTACAATTTACCAAGGATCATCTGATTTTAATAAGGTTATGAAGGCAATAATTCCACATCTTCAAAGTGAGATAACATTAATAGAACTTGGATTGGAGTTTCAGACTCGGCTCTGAAGCAACAGATAATATCTTTAGCAGTTTATTTAACGTGGCTCACTTACTGAGATAATAAAATCCTATTATCCACTAAAGGCAAAAAGCAACAAGGCACGGGCGGTTGCCTCACCCCGTCTCCACCTGACATATCGCACGCTGCGAGCATTCGATTGAATTACAAATTGGAAAAGAACAATAGTGGTGTGTTGACGAGACAGATCGTATGTTATGTCACGCCTTTGGAAATCTTTATCTGAGGGCATTCGATCTATATGTCAATGTCGATGTCCCGATGTACTCTTATATTGTACTTGTAGATATATGAATCTGCATCGATTGAAGGGCTACCTAGTAAATACATTATGTATTGAGTCCAGTTGCTAACCGCCTCTTTCGTTATGCGAATTAAGTTATGTTTACTCTAGGTACTTACATGTAAATATTGAACGATAGTCCACATATCTTACAGTAAGTCATGATTTAAGTAGGATTGATACGCCCGAAATAAATGGGCTGTGAAATCGATCCTTAAATTGGTATTGAATCTTCAGGATTAACTTGTTATTCTAGCTTTCGCATTGTATTATCGATTGCGCGACTGCACGCGACGCCTTTGTTTACATATTCCACGATTTTTCAAACGAAAATCTCCGTTCGTTTACACCGGACAGTCAATAATCCCCGCCTGCATACAGACAGTAACGTCACATTTGCAATTCGCATAAACTTTTCTAATACTTGATAGATTATGGAGTTACTTATAGTGCACTCATATTCTTAACCAAATAAAACAACATCAAGTGACATTTTGTAACGAGTTTTAAAATTACTTACAGCATTACCTTAAATGTTTACCTACTACACATTAACGACAAAAAACTATGTAAGTAATTAAAATTCTTTAGCGACCTTAATATAAAACTATTATTGGGCTTCGATTGATACAATTGAATTTTAATTAATGGCTCGTTTAGCGGTATCTTCGCGTTTGCAGTGCAGCCGATTTGCGTAGTTGATGCATTGCTTTGGCCGGGTAGTGGGTCCGCATGCGTCCGTAGTCGGTCACCTTGCAATAACGTATGGTGGTCGCGTCGGGCGCAGGGCGAGAGTGGGCGACCTCATATAGCCGGCGCGGGAGGCGGTTCCTTTATTTGTTGGTAGTGCGTCGCGTGCTAGTGACGTGCCCGGGACATCATGCGGACACTGCTGGTGAGTACCAACCCTTATCATATCACCATTATCAAGGGCGGTCACGTACAGTTACAGAGAACTTTTTGGTGAATTTGATAATTTATTTAAAAACATATTTCTTTTTTGTGATTTAATATAATAGACTTTCTCTCATTTTTATTTCATTTCCTTCAACATTACACTAATATTGAAGAAAAAATTGTCTATGCAATTGTTTGAAAAAGTGATTCCTATCAATAATTTAATCTGAAGACGATTTTTAAGTTTTGCTAATATTATTACTGAAAGCTGATAAGAAGTTTACATTTGCCTATAATAAATTAATAACGTAATGCTTTTTGTAAATTCATGGCTTCAATAACAAAACACTTTTATACGAGTGAACTTTCATAAAACTGTACTTACTTAATTCCATTTTTGTTCATAACCACTTGAAACAAGAACCGGTGGTGATAAAAACTAAACTTTATTATATTTTGCAATTTCAATGTCTATTTTGAATACTTACCTCTACATTTTTGTAAGAACCATATTGTGAAAGTTGGCCAAGTCGAGTATGCAAATAAATATAAACTGTCTTACTATAACTAGATACTACTTGTAAGGAGCGTTGTTTGTGCGCAGTTCTAAATATAATATCTAGAGCGATACAATGCAGTGCAGCCGGCATTCAAAATATCGGTTTCGCGCGTCAACCTTGAAGGCAACTGACAGGTCACAAGCAGTCACAAATCTCGGAATGCGGGTAACCTTTCGTCATGAAAAAAATATTGCCCTTCTTAATTTATAAAGCGGAACTAATTGTTGAGCGCGAACACATTATTTGGCAATTGGCGAGCAAGCCGTTGTCATATTAACTAGTCAATTACGTAAACACGCAACGCGGACAAACGCTTTTCTGGTTACGTTGCTACACTTGCACTGGCCTACTGTAACAGGCCCAACTAGATATAGATACAGTGGGCACGCATAACTTGTTCTATTTCAACTACTTAGTTATATTTCAACAGTACTGGCTACCGTCCACTGCGTACAGATTTGAAAACTGGAACTGCGCCGCTTTCGATACTCGCTCGATAATCGCAAATATTTCAAATTCCGCAATTGCAAATTGTTTAATGAGTCTGTGGGAAAACCTTGGCGCTAGGTTATAATTTAACTAGGCGTTGCAGCCGATGGAAAGATTGGGGAGTTTCATGTAATTCGTCGGTTGAAAAGAGTGAGGAAATCGTTGCGAACATCCATTATGCTATAGACGCTTTGCAGCTGACTATAAAATACTAGAATTTAATTTTTGAAAGAGAAGTATATGAAAAAGTGTACATGCTTGGCGTTTCTCAAATTACACACTACTGGCGACTGCCTTTACATAGTTCGCGTCTAATAATGCGTGACGATTACGTTATTCGTTCTCGGTAAAGTTATACGATAATGATCGAACACATCCACCCACACCACGTTACCTAACAATAAACATTGAACGTGTACGTACAAGCAGAGACTCACAATGCGTCTCTTACAAAAGACATCAACGCGTTCCCGGGCCTACGCCACCCCACTGTAGAATTTGTAATTGAATAATAAATAATCTTGTGTTTGTTTACTTTCTCTTGAATTTATGACTAACGATCGCCCACGGTTGCATTTTCGTGTAATTCAGGAATTCATTACTCTACTGTTGTTGATTAAAGCTCTTTATTACTAAGATCATAAAATACAGTTTCATGTTACTAGAATCAAACGAAGACTAATCATTATGATTGATTTTATATGAAAACTGTATCTTTAATAATTCATTATATCATAATAAAAGTAATGTATTTTCTCACGAAACTACTTCATGGGTCTAGCAGAAATACTTGTTCCAGCATTATCCGCCGGAGATTTTATAACGAGCTTTAGAAATGTTATTTTCTCAAAGTGAGTCATTAACGGACCGTTTATAAAATTAGATTCTTTTCTAAAACGTGATTAATAACTTACTTACAGACATGCCTAAGTATGAATATAAAATTAATTACCACCCACAATCCCCACTGAAGTAGGTAGAGCAGCAAGTTCTTAAAGAAAGAGGTACCTACTTTTGGTCTTGTTATGATAAGATATATTAAACAGTATTTTGATAAACACAGTATAAAGGTAATTGCCAAATACATAATCGCCCATCATGTTACTCACGCTTTAAATCTACTTTTAGTGTGACCGGATTAACTGGGATAATAATTCAACAGCGAGCCATTGCCATAATATATAAATAAAATAAAAAAATAATAATTCAACCGAAGATTGAATTCTATACCAATATAGGCCTATACGACAGAGACAAAATAATGAAATATGTATTGTCTTACCTACAAATCAGATAATTATTATTGATGACCGACCGCGACCGCAGTACAAATATTTCCTTGAAATACTTTTATTGAATAATAAGTGCATTACTCCTATAGTTCAGCTATTACTGTCTCGACCAACCTTGACTGGCGGAAGTGTTAAGCCGGGCGTCCTTACTATCAAGCCGAACCAGTCCCAAGCCTTTTAGGCTAGGTTTTAAATTCTGTACCCGTAAAGGCATAAATTAATAATACCATTTTTTTTTGACGTGACTTTTTGTAGAAGGCTCTTACCCGGTACAACGTTAAGACAACCGGCCTGAGGGTGCCCAGCTGGGCGCGAACCTCGGCTCAGGGCGTCATCGGAGAGGGAAAATATTTGAAAGAATTAATCGATAAACGCTGATTGAGGGAAATCGTCGACCACACCGGCGGGGTCGGTATCGGGGTCCTGAATTAATATTACCATTCTGCATCCTTACTTACGTTTAGGCACCTTACCATATCCGAAAGTAGATACTTCTTTATACTCTTGTACTTACAGCTAAAAGCACAGGTTTACAAAGTTTGGCATGAAAGAGAGGCGGGAAATTCTCATCAATTTGGGCTGTCGTCAACAAAATACAAATCCGAGTATTCCGCCAGTCAAGTGTCCGTGGCTCACGTTCGATAGGTCTCCCATAATACCAGCGCCGCGGCCCGTGCTAAGCTGAGCACGTGTCACGGCATTATGCTGAGGGAGATCCTTTTTTTATTTTGGGCGCCTCCATTGTGTATTTAATGTCTGTATTATTTGTCTTTTTGTCTTTGTTTTTTTTTTCTATTTTTTCTTTTATATTTTTTTTTATTTCTGTAATGTAAGTTTGTAAACGTGGCGTCCAATATGGAAATAAATATTTTCTTTCTTTCTTTCGAATGTAAATACTGAAAATTGTTGTGTGTACCTATTGTATGCCAGAAACTCTCTCTAGACTCTTTTTTAATCCCTCAATCAACCGGAAGGGATATGAAAAATACCCCACCGCGCTGCACCAGTGCGGGTTGCTGGAGGGTTGTAATGATTGAGATTGTAATGTTATCCATTAAAATAACTCAAAAAGAGATTATCAATAAAACGTGTAACACATAGCGTATGCTCACAACTATATTCTCAATTAGGCTAATCAGAGGCTCATCCATCGCAAGATGTAGGACTGAACACCCACGCTTCATCGAGATTTCTGTTAGAGCAACGTGTTAGGTGGTGAGTGAGTAATGCGTAGCGTTGGTATGTACATCTTGTAAATCAACTACGGCCTCCGCGTTCCAGTGGTTGAGCATTGGGCTCACAATAGTTAGGTCCCGGGTTCGAAACCCAGTGGGGACATATCACAAAAATCACTTTGTGATTCCTAGTTTGGTTGGGACATTACAGGCTGATCACTTGACTGTCCAAATAGTAATATGATCCGTGCTTCGTAAGGCACGTTGTAGGTCCCTACTCCTTACTGATGTAAGTAAGTAGCCCTTGGCGGCTCAATAATAACCCTGACATCAGGGTTGATGAGGTTGGTTTAACCTCACAACCCACACGATAGAAGAAGATCAACAACCTATGTATTTTTAAATCATCTTATCCGGCATGTTATAAGCTACTTACTTTATGCAACATAAATGCATTCGGAAACACTATTTCGTAGGTCTTAATTAAATAGGAAACTAAAGTATATAATTACTTACACTTAACATATTTTTTGCTGAAACTGAAAGGTAAAATCGGAACGCTAACCACCGACAATAAAACTAACGTGAGGTAACTATGAACCGATAACAATTTGTTTATAATAAAAGTAGTGCGTTATTATTATTGTAACGTATACTTATATCAGGAATGAATACGGTCCTATCAAATGTTCGATGTAATACGTGTTATGAAAACTAAAAAGAAAATTTGCGTGTATTAATTGCAACGTGATATAATAATAATCGTTCAACTTTTTGTGTTAAAGTTGTATTTGATTATAAATGTGGTTTACGTGTAGTAATTTAAGTTTGTACTCTTATTTACCTAATATCCCAAAATTACATAGTGCTGTGACCGGTGATGGTCCGATCATGGTAACCGATGAATTTGGTTTTACTCTGGCATGGTTCTTTATTAAACGAAGTTTAGGTCTTCTTCTATCGTGTGGGTTGTGAGGTGAATTATCAACCTCATCAACCCTGGTGTCAGGGTTATTATTGAGCCGCCAAAGGCCCCTGGCATGGCTCATGTAACGACTACTAAGCTTACTTACATCAGTAAGTAGTAACCGGGACCCACGGCTTCACGTGTCTTTCGAAGCACGGATCATCTTACTTTTTGGACAATCAGGTGATCAGCCTGTAATGTTCTAACCAAACTACAAGTTTAGGTAATCTGCACAAATACTTATGCTAGGTACTTTAATAAATAAATATTACTATTATAGTAGTATTATAGTAGGTAATCGTTACAGATATGCATCAATGGCATGATATAGAGAGAGACAATGTCAAATAAAGGTCGTATTAGTTGCAACATAGCTTGATTGCCATCGATTTCCAAAAGTAGGGTAGGTACGACATTAACTGCGTGTTGCTTGACTTAGGGCCTGTCCACATCACCACGGCACGACGTCGTCGCCGTGGAACGGTGCGGTGCCGTGGCGCGGCACGTTGCCGTAACGTGGGAATTTACGTTGCCGTACCGTAAAAATGTACCTCACGACACCGCAAAGTTACACACACAACAGAAGCAGAATACGTTTTGTGCGGTCCATATCTACAACGAGACTGTTATTTATTTGGTGAAGAATGTACCGAAAGTTTACAAGGCACGGCAACGTGTAACTTTGCGGTGTCGTGAGGTACATTTTTACGGTACGGCAACGTAAATTCCCACGTTACGGCAACGTGCCGCGCCACGGCACCGCACCGTTCCACGGCGACGACGTCGTGCCGTGGTGATGTGGACAGGCCCTAACGACTTATTGCTTACGACAATATGCAAAATATAGGTAGGTTGGTACCAAGTGAGAGCCCTCTTTGCGCTACATTTCTCAGTAGTCCATAAAACGTCAGGTTTATGTAGCCACAAGTGGTGCCAGAACATGGGTCACTTATATACACATTTATACATAATAGGTATATAAAGAACCTAGATGTCAAAGCTTTCACATTGTGATTCATAAATAGCACAGATACGAGCGAAAGGACTGTAGATTAGAAAATTCAACGTGATAATAACGTTTTTGATAATAAACGAATAAACATATTATAATAAACAACTAAGAGAAGGTGCAGGTCGTGTCGTATCGGGAGGTGAAGGTTTTGGCGGGAAGAAGAGAGGAATGGCGATTACTCCATCGAGCTCTTAAATAGAGAGAGAGAGAATAAACAACTACTTACTGAAGAACAGCCGTCCCTAAACAACAATCTAAATTCACTACAAAAACTGCTTACGTAAACGTTCTAAATAAGCTATGTAATGAAACCATTATCACTTTAACAATATCCATTAACGAGTATGTATACGTATAATAGAACCGAGGCGATAGTATCGCATTGGATAGGTAAGTCAAGTCAGGTGTTATAAGCTGCATTGCTCGCGCGCAAGGTCCATGCCACTCGAAAGTATGCCGAGTCCATTCATTGCATAGCCAGTCCTGACGCCACATTCCATACAACAAATTTTACTCAATTCGTTTATATTTATACCTACGTAGCCGTCATTTGTCTTGGGTTACAATGATGTATGATGTATTTACAAAGACACAAACTCGTTCCTGCCTCGTCACGTGAGGTGAAATTGTAGCTATAAAGTTGCTTCAGCCTTATTCTAAAGCGCTCGGTACACTTACTCAGTAGATTATATTGCTAGAACACAAGTAATAAAATCACTCCGCATCGATACAACACTGATACAATTTTAGTTCGAGTAGGTAACAGCGGTTAAGTAACACGAGTCGATTGATTGCCTTGATTATCGCGTCACTTACGAGACCTACTTAGTTCCTTACACATACAATTTATTAATGGCTAGAAAATTAACCTCGTTGTTCTATTCTGTTTCAGATATGTATGTTGTGCGCAGTCACAGTTTATGCGCAATATGACGGACCCGCTCCTCCAAGACTGCAAATACCGGGAGCCATTCCGATCGGTGGGCCCATCAGACAAGGAGGATTCAGGCAGGCGAGACTGCAGGCTGCACCAGTGGCCGGCCCCGTGCCACGTATCAGACGGCCCGGCCTAGGACGACCCTCATTCAAGTCCGTAGAAGCCACACCCCGCCCCAGCTTGCAGTCTCTCGACGAGCTCGCTAAGCCCGTCACCGAGGAGCCAGAAGACGAAATTGAGATCAACACCCCGACTGCATTCTCACCCAACTTGTTTTCGACACCCGAGCCTCAAAACGATTACTTTGATTTCACGACCACATCTCAACCGAAACCGCCGATAGCTTTTAATCCAGCGCCATTCCAACAATCTACGCCTACACCACCTAAACCTGAGCCAATTAGACCCACACAATACAGACCTTTACTAGCACCGCAAAATTTCAATCCAGTAAGAAACGAGCCCGCGAAACCTCAACGACTTCAGCCCCTCAGCAGCAGGCCACAACGCCCTGTATTCAGGCCAGAAACGAGACCATTCCTGGAAGAGGATGACGCGCCAGCGCCGCCGCCGCCCGTCAGGCAATACAATCGCCCACAGGAACCGATCCGTGCCCCAGTAAAGTCCGTCCCGCAGCAAAAGTACACTCCTAGCCACAACAGGGAAAAGAAACCCGTGGCACAAATCATCCGCAAATTCAGGGAAGAAAATGAAGACGGTAGCATCACGTGGGGCTTCGAGAACGACGATGGATCTTTTAAGGAAGAGACTATTGGCGTTGACTGCATCACGCGAGGTAAATACGGGTACGTTGACCCTGATGGCTTGAAGAGAGAATATAATTATGAGACTGGTATTGCATGTGACAAAAACAAGGAAACACAAGAAGAGAAAGGCTTCATAGATTACCAAGAAAACAAGGCTGTCCTGCCTAATGGTATCACCATTGATCTCAATGCCATGGGTAAAAAGTCTAAGAGGCCATTCAGATCGCCCAGTCTCCACTAGAATAAGCTAATTACAGTAGAATATTTATTTTAGGAGAATCTAATTTTAAGAATGTTTTCGTTGTCTTGTCATTTAAGTGTTATAAAACACAAATAACATTTCTATGACTTCAGGTGGTTTTAAATGTGCCTTGATCAATAATGAGAGGTGGAAATAAAGTACTAAATACTTAAAACTATTTTATTTTGACTTACACATAATGCATTAAAATGACAGAAACAATCATCAGAAAAACATCAAACCTCAATTTCTGCCTTCATATCTATATAAAAAGTCCCATGATATTTTAATATGGGCGATTATTCATATAAGGCTGTGCACGCCTCATTGGTGGTGGCATTCTGTTTGGTGGAGTTATTGAAATGTCCAAGTAATTCCCAATCAGGAATTTGACTTGTGATAACGTTTTGTTGTCATCCCCACCACGCTGGCCAGAACAAGTAACGCCGATCTCTCTCATGCGGTATGTCGGAGATCTCTGATCAGGGAAAACTATTGCAAAGTCAAAGTACGTCCCTTTGCGCCGAGTCTCAGGATTTACTTCCTTGACCAAACCAGTGAGCTCGCGGAGTGTGGCGTCCATCCAAGTGTAGATCTGCAGCTCATTCTGTGGCACATTTCCTCTCGCGTAGTCACCCGGCGAGTTGTGCCGTCCGGTCGAACAAAACACCCGTAGTAATAATGGACACGTCTGAAATTAAAAACCATCTGTTAAACTGTAATTGTTGCGTTAAAAACACGAATAAATACCAGGTTCGGCATAAAAATACCTTCTCTCTATCAACTGGCTTAGTTTCTTCAACTACCATCGACTCTAAACCTGCCATTTTCATAATATGGAATTAGTAGAACTTAGAATATCTTCTTATTTCCTCACTAATAACTGGAAAATCCTACAATCTTTAATAGAATTAATTTCTTGCCAAAAACTAACCAAACAACGAAACTGGATTTTACTTTTTAATGTTTGACAGGAACGGAATAGTATTGCCAGTTAGAGGGACTGGTTATTTACTATTTTGTTTAAAAAAACTTAACGAAAACTAAATTAAATATAAGAAAATACCTATAAAACATGTATAAAACATAGACATAATACAAATCCCATTGTTTTCTATTATTATATAAATAATTTAATAGTAAACGATTGATTAAACAACGCATTTTCCAACCAAGAAACTTTAGAAAAAAAAAGTGGCGGATCATTAGAGTTGTCCTGCTGATACTCCTCGAATAATAACTGTTACAAAAATAATTCACCTAGAAAAAAAAATACGTCACATACACTTATCATGGGCTTTTTGGCGGGAAACGGGAACGGGGCAGTTGCTTTCTTCATTGAATAATCTAAATAATTAATACGAAGTGGTGTTTTGTGGTTGATGATCGCATTAAGTTAGTCGGAAGACATTCGCGAGTGTTATTATATTGGAGTATTCAATAAACAAAGTGTATCTGCCTATTTTCGCTTCGTGTCAAGAAGCCGCTTCATAACTCGAAAGTTTATGCGGACTTTCGAGTTGATTCGTTTGGGAATCGGAGTAGGAGTCTACTCCGAGGGTGGGGGCTTAGGTTTCATCATCATCACCTTTCATCATTTCATTAATCATCAAGAAAAAAAATACGTAAGACATGGCTGTATGGGCATAGTTCCCTTTGCCTTACCCTTCGGGGAAAACCAAAACAAAAAAAAAAAAAACACTTATCATGGTGTGACAACCTGGTGTGACCACGAGTCCGGAGGGAATTTCTGATCGATTTTCTTTATTTCTTCTAAAAAGATACAGTAAGCAAAAAATAAGTATTTTGAGAAATAAGTATAGACTATAACTACTATACTGTATACAACCACTATACAACTCTATTTTATTAACAGTTGACAGATGTTGATCGATTTTGATTATTTTGTCAAATAAAAATAACAAATTCTTGCATTTTCTGGATTGCCCAAAGGGGCCAACAATATTATATTAGTTTTGTGTGTTGTGAAGTTTTTAGTATTATTAAAATTTAAGAATGGCTCATAAAGAGGAGGATGATACATTTCAAGAAGACGACGTCTATATTAACGCAGAAGATGGGATGCCCAATATACATCCAAACATTGCGAACTTGGAACAAGAAAGTGATTCTCAAGATGAAGGGAATGAGTTCGACGATATACCGAAATCTGTGATCGTCACCAATATTCATAGTGACGTTTTCGCTGATGAGAAGTTAAAAAAGGATCTAGAGGACCTGTTCCGTACATTTTCAGATAACATTACGTTTCAGTGGCTTCGTAGTTTTAGACGGTTGCGTGTGAATTACGATAGCCCCCTGGCGGCGGCGAACGCTCGCGTTCAGCTTCACCAGTATCAGTTTCATAATTCGAGTATTAATTGTTATTTCGCGCAACCGGTGACGCCCGTGTCGCTCAAGAATTTGATGCCGCCCAAGCCGGTGAAGCAGTTTTTGATCTCGCCGCCGTCCAGCCCACCGGTAGGCTGGGAGCCGCGCGAGGAGAACGAGCCGCTGGTGAACCACGACTTGCTGGCAGCGTTGGCCAGCCTCACGCCCGGCGAGAGCCACGAGCTGCACGCGCCGACGCCCACGCAGCCTGCCATCGTCGTGCACACGGCTCTGGCGCCCGATGCCGCCGCGCCACGCGCCGCCCTCAAAACCATCCCTCAGACTCGCTGTCCGGATTATTGATATGCCTTTACAATGAAGCTAGTGAATTTATTAAGTAGAGTAGAAATATAAAATGCTTTTTCATTCACAAGTCAATTTTGATGACCTGTGATGCCAAAAACATTGCATTACCGAAGTGTAGTAAGCTGAAACCAAAATCCCAGATAAGTGTTCGGCAGTAGAATTTCACTACTAATGATAAGCTGATAGGAAGTTTGCTTAGTTGTCTTTATTTCGATCAATATGAAGTTAAATTGGTGCTATTTTTTAAAGGAGATGAATGTGTCTTATGTTAATGCATCATTTGTATACCTATGAATTAACAAAAACTTTATTTATTTTATTTCTAATTTATAGTAACTATATTTTGATTTTTGCCCAACATTTGAAATTATAGGTAAAAGAAATGAGTGGACAATAGTTTACATATCAGACAAGCTAGTCTCTTATAAGATTGACACAACCCCATATTATAGTTTATGAGATTGCTCAAAGATACTTAATTCCAGAAAGGTGGTAATTTTATCACATTCTCTGTGACATAACAAGTTATGTATTATTGATTCAATTCATGAACAGATAATTATGTTTAATGTAGTTACCTTTTTACATATGTGACAAATATAACAGAGCTTGCCCACTATAAGCAACCTTTAAGTTTTGTATCATACTTCAGATATAATACTATGTCTTTAATTTTTACTTCATGTATTATTGCAGCATTGTTTTGTTTTTGCTATAAAATTTTTCATGCCATATCAAAATTATATGAGACAGTGAATGTGTTAGGTACAAACTATATGTCCTCTGTCAAATAAATTACTTAAGTATTTAAATATTTAGTTCATAGCACACATTATAATTTTCAAATTAAGTAAATTAAATTTTGATAAGATAGGAACCTGCATAGAAAAAGTTGTGATACTATAAAAATGTGAGAGTCACTAATATTGTTATGGACATGTAAATAATAAATTATTTTTGCAAAGAGCAACTAAGTAGAAGATATATATATAATTACGAAAATGGAATAGTTTTCCAAATTCTCACATTTGAACAAAGTTGCTTTGAAGTTCTAAGTCTTGAATTCTTGGCTGCTAATTTAATTGGTTGAGTAAAGTGCATTATTAGATAAAAATTTCACAAACATTTATTCATTATTTCTCTATGAAAAATATACCTGTTTAGATTTTAAATAACAATTTCTGTCTGTTATATTATAGCTAAAAATAAAAATAATAAATGAATAAATTTTTGTGGAATTTATGTATAGGAAAAGGCGAATGAAATCATTCTTTCTATTCGGCCTAAACTTGGTCTTGCTTGCTCAATGCATTGAAGCATTTAGAAGTGCATAGGTAAATGAAGTAGAATTGCAAAAAAAAATATTATAGTTATTCAAAACATTCTAAAGTATAATATTTATTTCGCAGTTTCAATTACCTACTTAGTTTTTAATACTTTTGTATATGTATATTAAGGATTAAATTTCGGTTTACGTCTTTGTATAAGTTGAACAACTTCTAACTTCTACCACACTGTTGCTATTTCACTGACAAGTACCTACTCCAGAGAACCAAAAGAAAACTAGAACTTGTTCATAAATTTAATGTAGTTTTTATATAAATTTACATATTATAGGTACCTATTTAAACCAAATTATATCTTATAGCCTTCAAACCTCATATGTAAAATTTTAGAGAAGTGCTATTCCAATTGAGGCACAGGGTTACGATTCTACTGATTATTTCTGGAACATTTACGACATGTAATAAATACGGTATAAACAGGATTTTCCAACTGATCTGTCTGTTACATTCTTGTACTTATCAATATAGTTGGATTAGTAATACTCATTAGATAAATTCCATTTTGAATGTTATATCTTTATCTGGATCTTCAATATTGTGTATGTTGCGATATTTCAGATATTATCATATGGATCTCTAAGTGTTGTTCTAATCGTTGGAATTCAATGGTCTTTGTACCCTATCACAGATGTATATTTTGTATCACATCTAATTGCGTTATTTACCCTACCTTCAGTGTTATATTCCTGTCCACTCACTTTAATTTTGGCCACTCGATGTCTTGTATACCAATCAACTATCTTCCAATCCTGGAACCATAGTGTTCTCCTGCATGCGAATGGTCTTTTCTCGTAAATGTGTCATTTAAATTCTTCTATTCGTGTGGGGTGTGAGGCGGATTTCCAACTTTATCAACCCTGGTGTCAGGGTTACTACTAAGCAACCAAAGGCAACGACATAGCTGATGTAACGACTACATAGTAGCCAGGACCGACTGCTTATCGTGCCCTCTGAAGCACGGATAATCTTTTTTTCGGACAGTCGGTTGATCAGCCTGTAATGTCCTAACCAAACTTATTCCTATCTAATGACAATCTTTTTAATTTCTGACCAAAACAGGGTTTCTTACACATGTCGTATTTACTAGTCATGTGTTTCCTCTTTCTTCTTTTTTCCCCTTTTTCTAAATTGACCCTACTTATTATTACTAATCTTAACTAACCAGAGTACCTACCTAACTAATCCCATGTAGAATGCTTGGCTACGTAATTATATAATAATATGTTATCTAATTATCTAGAAACATGTACATACACAATTTGTTAAAACATCGGATGTTCACTGTACGTTCATAATGTTGGTGTATCTTATCTATTGATGTTTTAAATCTCACTGTGATTTAAATTTTTATTGTTTGGTGTAAATATATGGAAATAAATATTGAGTTTTATATCAGAGTTTCTCTTAAATACGTTTCCGAGGAATAGATAGGTACTTACTCTACATTTGTTCGACATTATAGTATAATGAAACGAGATAGGCAGACAAATAATACATTTATTTATTTAATATAAACATTCTGTTTCATAGTATCTCTTACATCAATAATTTAATTACTAATTATATTAATTACTAGTCTTATATCACATGGAAACAATTTCTTGGTAACCCAGGTACTTTTGATATTATTATGTACAGCTACGTTTAACATCACAGGCACTTTTTTACCAAATTATTATATTTTATTTTCTATTTTTAACTATATTTTCAACAGTCATATTTATTTAAATGTACCACAATGGAATCAACCAATAGGAACTCTTAACAATATTTTTCAGCCCTTTTTGCTCATGTCTTCTAAAGGCACCATGACGTCGGCAGTTTTGTCTTCCGCTGCGTAAGTTTTATTATTACCATTCTTCCCTAAACAGCTGGTAAAGCAAGTATCTCCTTTGCCAAACTTTTCACCGTCAGCTAACGACTGTGGCATAGGTTGATTCATGGTTTCAGGCAGGAAGAAACATAGAAACCCAGAAATTAGGGTTACTACTCCAAATATGACGGCAGGGATTTTAGGATTAAAGGAATCTAATAAAGTAATTAACGGAGTCAGAGCACCGGAAAGCCTAGCACACATGGACCCCAGTCCCATTGCTGAGTTACGGACTACTGTGGGGAATAATTCTGCAGAGTAATTGTAGATAATGGCGAATGAACCTGCAATGAACAATTTTCCAGTGATAACGACTGCCGTGGAAAATATGCTCCCCGGTGGCAAGAAGGTAGCGATGATGCACGCGGCACCACCTACCAACATCATAGAGCTGATAAGCGGTCTTCGACCCCAGACATCAAGAAAATATATAACTGCTGCGTAACTAGGAAACTCTACAAAACCCATGATGGCAATAACCAGATAAGGGTTACCTTCCAGTCTACCTGTACTTAAAGTGAGTCCGTAATAAGCTATAGAGTTAGCGAACCAACATAAGCATACGTTCAATGTTTTGTTCCTCAAGTTTGGTGTTTTAAATAAATCTAGAGTACCAGCCGACGATACCGGTTCTTCTGTACCTTTAGTTGCTTCAACCTTGCCTCGAGAGACTAACTGAGCTCTATCTAACGTGTGTTCGGATTTGTTGCATTTTAAAGCCTTTTCAACTATATCCACAGATTCTTTGGCTCTGCCTTGCGCCCACAGCCAGCGAGGTGACTCGTCCATTATCCAAATGTGAGGAATTAACAAAATACTGTGCAATCCATATATCATCTGTAGGTATTGATTATTATCTACTATAGCACCCCATGCTGCAACCAGCATTATTCCCCCAGCAAATGCAGCTTGGAAAGCTACTCCACAAGCAGTTCTCTTACTCGGTCCTACGAGTTCCATAGTCAGCACGAAACCCGTGATATAAGATCCAGCTGATCCAAAAATGCCGTATAAAAATCGAATGACCAAAAAAGTCCAATACTCTGGTATAAAAGCTACAACAACACCTAGAATCAATTGCAGTACTCCTGACCAACAAAATATTGTTTTCCTGCCATATTTGTCTGCCATCCCGCCGAGCACGACCGCGCCCGTGAATACTCCCAGCATGTAAACAGTCTGTGCTATGGCCCCCATCCATCTTTTCTCGCAAACGAGGTCCCACTCCATGGCACGTGACGACGATCTGTACGTCGTGTCGTAAACCCACTTGGAACAAGTGGCTGTTTCATTGCTCTCCGTGAACATTAAACAATTGTGCACCATTCCCGGCGCTACTTCTGGTATGGCCGCTAATATTTCTGAAGCATTCCATGCTGCTATAGACTCGTTGGTGTCCACGCCGTCCACCCAACATCTGTAAATAGAAAAAATACCAGTTAAAACGTTGACCTCTGTTGTTTAAAAATAACACGTTGAAGTGGTTCAGTAGGTGACGTTTAAATCTTATTATTTTAATCGCAAGTTGTTTGTGGCTATCTGCGTTGTTTTAATCGATACATTGTAGGCATTTTGTAGCTAAACATTGGACTCTTACCTTTTGCATATTATCAGGACAAGTAGGTACCTAGGCTAATAAATAAAGATCACATAATATTTTACATAAAATATTTATTAAAAAAATATCGTTCGTTAAATACAAATACTTACAAAGTAGGTATTTATTAGGTATTAATAAGGTATAAGTAGGTAAATGAGGGCAAGTATAAAAAAGGTAATGTATGTAAATGCTTACAAGTCTTACACAGTACTAGCATTATCATAGGCAGTGTGGAAATCAGTCAGTTCAGTTCCTTCAGTGTCAATGAGGGGCCTTCCAGGCTACGTTCCCCAAAAATAAGTAATATACCTAGATTTAACGTTATAACGGCCTATTTTCTCACTACTCGGGTATATACTTATTTTAGTCATAAATACAACGTAATGGCAGAAGCAAATAATATATAAAAATAATTATTGCATAATATTTGGATCACATTGGCCCCGATTCCTGCAGACACCGCCTAATTTTATTTTAAGTTATATCCGTCATTTTCATATCCGTCGAAAAGGAAAGGGACGGATGATTCACAGCTCTTAATTTTAGGAAGAATGAGTAAATGAATGTGTCGGGTTATTGACTGATGTAAAATTTTTAGACGGTTGGTTTAGATTTGTGCTTAAAATTGACGTGTGTTCCATAAATTTTATGCTTGTCGATTACCCGTCCCTTTTCTTTTCGGCGGATAAGAAAATGACAGTGGCTGCAAGTTGTCTTTGATTGCTTGTGGCTCTGCCCACCCCATTAGGGATTACGGGCGTGAGTTTATGTATGTGTGTATGTAAGAAAATGACAGATATAACTTAAAATAAAATTAGATGGTATTTACAGGAATTAGCACCATTATCTATAATATAATTGTGTTGCTACCTTTATTGCTTCTCTTTATTTTGAACAGAATAATAATGGGTGGAAGATGTAATCGTGTCTGGGTGTAATAAAAAAGTCATCATTTATACCCATAAACAAAGATAAAAGCTTCACGTCTGTTATCCATGAAATTAAAAGATTAAACGAAGGAAAATCTTTACAGCGCAATCTATATTGTTTTTGAGGAACGTAGCCTGGAAAGGCCCTCATTTAACTGAATGCATTATATTGAAAACATTATTTTAAAACAAATTCTAAACATATTAAAACATTTTTCTTTGTAAACGTCATAAATAGGTATCATGTATACCTAATCTAGATATACCTTGACAGCATTATTACTAGAAATAACTGCCTGTGAAAGAACAATAGGTTGCAATTAACAAGTCTAACGACGATATTCAAGTGTGTAATTATTACTTATAGTAAGGTGGCTAAATATATAAGTAGTAAGTATCTATAGAGGTACACTTACTTAAGAACTTTATTTCATAATTAGTAGGAGATTATATTTTTCGGTCATGTATAAAGCGTCATTAGATGCAGTTAAGAATTTGCCTATGTATTTGATACATGTAGGTCTTGCCTAACTGTAGCGACTAGTAATTATACTAAGCTGAGAGATATATCAAAATATCCTATGCTAAACAGTCGCCACGACCTAAATAATAAACTAAAACAAATAAGTCTATCGACTAGTAAATATTAATTCTAGTTTCTAATACAAAAGACTTAGGTATTTGAACCTATGCTACGACTGAAGACAATAAGAGTTATTATTGTTAATTGTACTAACAATTTTAATTCCTTAATCTTTGTGAAATAGATTTCGTACACTGGTTTTTAATAGACAGCCTCCATATAAAATAATGCTAATGCTGCTGGGCACAGGACTCCCTGCGTCTATCGAGCAGGGAATATTAAGCATATTCCTCCAATGCCTAATAAGGAGTGTCATAGAAAATATGCTGTATGTAGCCTAGCCACCGTTCTCAAACGTGTTTCCCCTAATATAAGTACATAACATAAGCACAAGACAATATTCCCAATTGGGCTAGTCAGAGGTACATCTATCGCAAGATGAATGTTGAAGATTTCGCGTTTCCCCAAATATACAAGGCTCTATAAAGTGGCTAGTGGCAAACAGGATTCTTACAAGCATGAATTCATTATGTAAATTACATTGACCGTCTTTGAACCCGGGGAAACACATTATTGTACTACATTAGCGTTAGTGGTCAAGAATGTAGTACTCGCACCTCTGCTGTTTGTTAGATTCTTTCATTAGGTACCTGCAAAGGTACACCTAAATATACAAATAAAATTAAAGAAACCAATTGTGAATCTTACGTATTTACTAAGTACCTAAGTATTAAATTAATTATGTAGTACAATATTGTTCACAAATGCATTTGCCACTGTAATTGTATTTACGTAAGTACCTATTAATAAACCGGGTCATACATTCGATAGACACAGGTAAGTATTTAATTTAGGTGGATTATAATTTACAGAAGTTATAAGCGGCCAAATCACAGGGTACAAATGTACATACAATGTTTTCGATAGAGAGCGTTATTGGCAAGTTATGTTTGGTATCAATCACTAGTGGCCATGTTGTAACAGTACGTTCTGGGAATTTTACCTACTCAAAGATTCACTGTCAAAAATATGTCATTTTCGTTTCTAGAACACATATTCTAGAACATTATAGCTATATTAGAAGTCGTAATTATCTCGACAATCTAATTAAATGCGAGAAACAAACGATCTTATAACCAAGCTTACCCATAATTGTTATATTTTCGACGTTACTGTTTCTTCTCAATTCCCTCAAGAGGTACCATGGTTTCAGGTATCTCTACTGAACTATCACTCATTCTTCTACCAGTACAGTTAGTGAAGCAAGTATCTCCGACACCAAATCGCTCACCGTCATCAAGAGATTGTGGCAGATTACGACCGATTGTTTCTGGCAAGAAAAATGTAGAGAACCCAGATAAGATAGCTATGAAACCAAATATGATGGTTGGGATTTTCGGGTTGAGGGTATCGAGTAAACTGATCAAAGGGGTGAGAGCACCAGATACACTGGCGAACATGCTGCCTAAACCCACACCGGAGCTTCTGACCACAGTGGGGAATAGTTCAGCTGAATATTTGTAAATTATCGAATATGAACCAGATATGAATAGCTTTCCAACCATAACTACTCCAGTGGCCGAGTTAGACCCGTGAGGTAGAGCCACTACAACGAGGCAAGCGATCCCGCCGAGTAACATCATCATACTGATCAGCGCACGGTGACCAACTCGGTCCATAAAGTACACAATTATAACGTAACTTGGCAACTCTACAACGCCCATCAAAAACATAATGAAGTACGGATTTCCATTTAATTTTCCCGTGTTAAGAGAAAGGCCATAATACACTACAGAATTAGCGAACCAGCAACCGCAAATAATTAGAGACTTTTTAAGCATATTTGGAGTTTTGAAAAGATCGGAGGTTCCGGCAGAATGCTCGTCGGTGTACTTCGCACAGGTAGCCTTGCAATGAGATACCAGAGCTGGAGTGTCGATTATATCGGTAGATTTATTAATTTTTAATGCCTTTTCTATAACAGCGACAGACTCGCGAGCTCGACCCTGGGCCCAGAGCCACCTCGGGGACTCGTCCATCAACAAACAATGAGGAAGCAGCACCACGGCGTGTAAAGCATAAACAATTTGTAAATAGAATCTGTTATCAATGAGGTATCCCCATGCGGCCAGCAGCATTATTCCGACGGCGAACATGATTTGAAACATGACACCACATATTGTGCGCTTGCTCGGCCCGACTAGTTCCATTGTTAGTACGAATCCGGCGATGTACGACCCGGAACCGAATATGCCGTAGAGGAATCGGACGGCGACAAAAGAGTAGTAGTCAACGGTGAAAGCTACAACGACGCCGAAAAGTAGTTGAAGTATTCCGGACCAGACGAATACAGTCTTTCTTCCGAATTTATCGCAGAGACGTCCAAGTACCAGGGAGCCGATGACTACTCCGAACATGTATGCGGTTTGTGCTGTCGCGCCCATCCACCGGCGACTGCAAACGAAGTCCCACTCGATGCCGCGTGATGACGTAAAATACTGCTCGTTGTAAACCCATGCATGGCAGTCTTCCAATGTTTTATTAACGCCGTACATCTTGCAGGACTCTAGTTTTCCATGATCATTTAAAGGGATAGCCTGCAATACTAATGAAGAATTCCACTGTACACTTTGAGTTGCGTTGTCTAATCCAGGTAGAGCACATCTGAAATACGAAAAATAATGCACGAATCATTAGTATAGTACAAAAAAATGTATCTACTAATATTAGTATTTTTGTAACGTACTAGGTATTATTCGTAAATCATGCTTCAAGATAAATCGTGATCGTGCATATGAAAGAAAACTAACAACAGTTTTCTACTGAAGGTAATCAATAATCATTTAAGTTTAGTATGAGATGGTATGATACCGTAGTGGGCTGTTATTTGCTGAATATTGAGTTACTTTTTACCTTCAGTTGCTTATTGGAAAGCGCAAACGTACTGATTCTCTTATAGGAAATGTTTTAACAGGCGAGTTAGGTATTTAATTCTATTTAGGGATGTATTAATTATGCAAGTGCATAAATTCTGATTTTAAGTTGTTGATTATATATAATTTATGTACCTACCAAACAAAGTATATTGCCAATGAAAATGTAGAAATGGAATATGTTCGTTGCGCCTTGCCCTATATTTTAAATGTCAACGTTTACACGCTCTAGATTATTTGCCAGGGTAGCTACCAAAATGTTGTATTAATTTTAGAAACTTAATTGTTCCTATGTGGATACTTGAACAATAAAAGTTGATAGGAAACATTGTAGTTTCAAAATACTTAATGGAATTATACCAGTACAGACCTCTAGATATAAGTGTATAGTTACTGTAACAAATTTAATTTTCCTTCTTCATCAATTCATACACAGTTATGTCTGTTATATATTTTCAACAACCTAGTAATTAATAATCGTTTAGTATAATATCATAGGTAAGTATTATCATAGGTATCTCTTCTAGAAGTATTTTTAGTAACAAAATGTTTAAATTCGGAATTCAGCCATATAGGTACCTACCTATATTAATTAATTGCACATGCTGTAAAAGTATATTTCCGTGAGCAAAACTTTCAATAAAATGATTATACCTACCTACTAATATAACAGTGTTAGTGAAAGCAGAGTGCAGACCTAAACCAGCGCAGTAATAAATATGGAAATATAATACAAAAGATTGTGGGTACTTACGTTCAATCACCCCAAAGTAGGTAAACACCGATAACACTCCGTTTATAATATAACAAACGTGTACCATCCCGTTGATAATGTCACCCTGAACCCGACAAGCATATTGTACACTCGTTGAAACCTTAAAGCATATTTTTTGTTAGACTGCTTAATCGCTAACCAACTCCCCGTCACTTTTATTATCATTAATCAATTTGAGATGTAATAAGTACACCTCTTCTTAAAAGAAGAAGCCCTGTAAAGGTTTTAAAAATATTACCGCGTGAAAATCTTCTCCATACTCCCTCCGGGAGATTGTGCTCAGTAGGGGCACGTATATACACGCTGTTAGTGACACCGTAACGAAAACTTTGGGGGGTGATTCAAATCATTATTCTGAGTTGATATCAAGTGGAATTTTCCGTCGCAAACGTTCATGAATTTTCCGACAAGTAATTCCACTAGATATCAACTCAAAATCATGTTCTGAATCACCCCCCAAAGTTTTCGTTACGGTGCCACTTACACCCATACGAACCTATATGCACACTTGCAGGTACATGGTGTAAGTGACATCGTAATGAAATATAAGGGGGTCAATTCGGATCGAGATTCTGAGTTGATATTATGTGGAATTTTCCATCGCAAAATTATAGAATTGAAAATAATTAAAAATAACATGAATTTTGCGATGGAAAATTCCACTTGATATTAACTCAGAATCATAAACTGAATCGTCCTCCTCAGTATTCGTTACGATGTCACTAACACCCTGCATAGGCGATTATGCTTGTGTTATTTTTGATAGTAAGTTTAATTATTAATGAAATTGTTTTAAAAAAATAGTACTAATATACAAACAGGGCATTTTCTTTTACTAAATTAATACCATCTCTACATTTGATAAAATGTAGAGTAATTAGAGCAATTTGAATGGCATACAAACTTATACTTACACTGCACTTAAAACCACATGTACCTGCTTTATTGTTATTTATACATATTATGTATTTGAACAAAAACTAGGCAGGTAGGTAAGTAGGTATACAATATAAACGGATTTAAATCCCAGGAACCAATCAATATAATTTTTCTCAAAACAGTTTATAAATATATATAATTTATAATATAATAAGTATATACCATAATAAACATTCTTCCCGTGGCCATTCAATTCATAAACCTTTCGTGCACATGCAATATAAGTACATCTTTTAAACTCGGAATAAGAAAGTCATCATAAGTGAGTTTGATTAGAATTACACTTCCGTTTACAACATTTTTATCTCGTGTTGAAATAATGTTTTCATATTTATTAATGAAATAAATAAAATAATATACCTACTTATATGTATCCCAATAAAACATAATGTAGGCGTGCTTTTATGTATAATTGGTCGTTAATAGGAATTTTGATGCTCGTTAGCCATTGGAAACGGATATAAAATTCGTAAAAAAAACTCCTTATGATACTGGGGCAATATTACTAACACCCGTATTGTAAGATGTTCACTCGAATCTTCCTCGACTCTGTCCTAAGTTGGAGCGACCTCAAGGCCTTCCTCGAACTCAGCTCAAAATCGGTATTCTTAGGGTGGTATTAATAAACTAATCCCAGCTGACACTGCTCTTAAGATCATGCTCAAGTCTCTGTTTTTATATGAGAACTGTCACATTGACATGATGTTAAGGGCAGTGTCGAAGCTGAGATTAGTTTATTAATACCACCCTTAGACAGCGCCTCAACCTGAACTCGAGTACGTTTACTCTAGTATGGCATGACGTCATTATTCTCGTACTATTATGTTGGCAGCTGTAGTGAGTAAAGGACCATGACTGTAACTGTATGAGTCCCCCCCTTCCAACAGGTAATTTATAGTATTTCAACAGTACCTTTAAAAATATTCCCAATTAGGTCTTACTTCAAATTCCATAGGGTTTAGAAATAAAATGAAATAAAGGTTAATTGAAAATCGAAATTGGTTGAAATAATGTTGTACGCGCGGTACCAAAAATCGTAGTTAAAGACCAGAATTCCGGATAAACCCCGCGTATTTGGAGAAAATCGCCATAGAAAAAAAATATTAACTCGCTAAGACGCTTCGAATCAGGTATGTCTGGAATCTTGTTTATGTTGATAGAGAGGGACGTTTTAAGTCATTGTCCTTTCAACTTAAAATACCAAAATGCTCGGTTGAGGCTGAATCGACTGGAGGAAGAGTCTAGTCAAAATCTTAGAATACATGTGTAAGTTTCTTCATGAGTATTTGTTTGTATTATAGTGTGGTGTTGGAAACACACCTGTGATCAGGTACCGCAGCCACAGTCACCAGGGACAACATGTGCATACCAGCCGTCATGGCAGCCAGAATGTGGAGTATGAACTGGAAACATTGGTACCGCCCGAAGTCTCCTGAAACACCAACAAAGTGAGAATTTAGTAAGTATCTATTAGTGATGTAACGAATATTCGCATTCGCATTCGCATTCGCGAATATCCGCAAATTTTTGAATATTCGCATTCGCATTCGCATTCGCAAAATTTATGCGAATACTTAGCGAATGTTTTAGCGAAAGTTCATCTTGAGCTACATTAGAGTGGTGAAAATGTGTCGCTTTCTTTTTACATTTGTTAATGGCTGCAATGATTGATTCTTGTGACTTAAGCCCTTCTTTAACAACAAGTTGGATTTGGTGCGATGAACAATCAATGTTTTTAATGCTCAATAAAGAAATACCTTTTTTCATGTTAGTGCCACCATCTCTTACAATACATAATACGTTTTCTTTGGGAATTCCCCACGATGACAACATAGTTTCTAACTTTGCCGCTATATTTTCTCCTGTATGTCGCCCATCGTTGAATACTTCTGCTTTCATTTTTCGTTCAAAATTATTGGTAATTCCGTGACAAGTGAAACTTATACGAAACGTCAAACCTATCAAACATTTTAAGCGCGCTTTTTTGACATTTTAAAATATTCGCATTCGTATTCGCATTCGCGAATGTTGAAGATAATTATTCGCAATCGCATTCGCATTCGCGAATGTGAAAAATCCAACATTCGTTACATCACTAGTATCTATCTAACTAATAGCGTATATAGTGTGTGTGTGTGTGTGCGTGTGCGTGTGTGTGTGTGTGTGTATAGTGTTTAGTATCTAACTTGTGTCAGACACTAGAGCAAGTAGTGTTTTTCAGTTGATTACAACAATTTTTGAAGCTTTTTGAAACAAACATTTAGGATCATAAAATCGAGCTTCAGTCAATATTTCAATTCAAAAAAACTACCTAACTTTTCACTACTTATTAACACACCATAAAGCACATAAACTCACGAATATATTTCTAATTTGGCTAGTCGGAGGTACATTCAGCTCAAGTTGAATTTAGTTCCTATATTTAATTAATATAGTTTCAAACCCGGACCTATTTTAATATGAGTAAGTAGGTATTTAATCATTTTTTTTATATATATTCACATCACTTGACAAAGACAGTCCGTATTCCGTATATGTGAAGTTATTATTAGTGACTGACTGAAAATAAATTTTCCATCGTGACAATAGCGAGCACATGCTGCGTCGGAGCATGTTATCGCGTCATGTCCCAGCAGAGACGTTTCAGAAATGTTTACCTTATATTTATGAATTAAAAAGCTTCGATTTACTCAATGATGTTCTAAAATAACAATCTTATTTATTTGAGTATCTTCCCTTTATTTACAAACTCAGTCATTACACGCGTATAGCGGTACCTATAGCGGTTTTTATGTTTTTTTAGGCTTAGTTTAGATTCTATTAAGTATATTGATATTAATTACGTCATTATTATGTCATTGTCCCTCATTACAATATGCACCGACAACCTCATTTTATCACCATGTGTGAGATTGGAACTTGGCCTTAAGTGTCCCTAATTATAAACGGTGATACGGCCTATCACGTTGGTCTAACAGAAAGCTCGGTGAGGTGTGGGTACTAAGTTCATCTTGCGATAGACGTACCACTGACTAGCCCAATTGAGATATAGTCGTGAGCTTATGTTTATGTCCCTAATTGTGTATTTTAATAAATTCTGTTTGTCAGAAGTTTTACCAGTAGGATTATGTAGTCGATTTGTTTCTATGTGTCGTTCTGACAAATAAGGAACTGAGAACTGTGCCCAAATGCCCTTTATTATCAAAGGTCTGAGACCAGAAAAATTATTTATAGCTTGATTTAAATGACATATCTACTTAGGTACCTATTCAAGGACATGAAAGACATTCGTTCATAAGATAATACCACAATAGGTACTTAATAAAACAACCGAGATTCCTTTTAAAATTTATTTTGCATGCTTTATTGATTTTAGAACGTTCTCTTATTTACATAATGAGCTAATTTGCATTGGACGATTAAATATGGCGGTGACGTTCATTGACTCGTGACAATCTCGCCAGACTATTACCACATTCTTACGTATCAGAATCTCATCTATCAACTAGATAATATGTATCTTCCTGGTTTGTTGATTTCTTCTATTCAAATTTAACCTAATTACATACTACTAAGATGTGTCTGGGATAAAATTAAACGCCCTACGTAAACAAACCTACATCTAGTGAACGTCATAGTAAACTCGTCAAATTCGTTTACTACCTACACGTGTAAAGCAACAGTCAATTAATAAATCATTATTAACCTCATATCTTTTAAACGAGCACTTCAGTTTTATCTTGTCTGATTCGGCCGGCTTCAAAATTGTGCCGATTTTAATCGAAGTAGGTACCTATGCTATCGCTCTAAACAGCAACCGATAAAGCCGAAATTCTTTATTATTTTCCTATCGACCTTTATCTTTAAATACAAAGCAGCGGCTAAGACGCCTTAAGATAGAGACAATAAAGAATTGATTGTGTTATTCGATAGATAGTGTATTTACTATTCAAAAAGGTGACGTTAACGGTGTGACGTCCGAGCAATTATTTACCAAGAGCAGTCTAAGTACGCGCATAGGCAAAGTAGTACAAATGGAAAGCCATAGAATAATAGTCTGTGTTCCGAGTAAAATAAGGTATGAACGTGATAGTCATGCAATTTATATTGACACAGATGTAGCCGATTATTCCCCGATGGACGATAACGTTGTATTAACGCTCGATATTCGTGCTACTGAAGTTTTACGGTCTTAGAAAGATTTACAATGCACTAGTTTCCACAAGTCAGGATTTTACGCCGTTACGCCGCTAAAATGAATCAAATATGAGTTCAATGATGCGATTTCACAAAATCTAGCCTAGAAGATGATAAAAAAGTTAAGTGAAATCTTTCGCTATCCACGAATTCAAACTTTGTGAAAGCAGAACTTGTGTTAGATTGTATAAGACTAACTTTATCCATTATTTGAAATACCTATTATATATCTTTTTTTTACTTTATATTAAAATGCTAAAGATTAATTTCTATAGTTTACAGGGTGTTAGTGACATCGTAACGAAAACTTTGTGGGATGATTGAGCCCATGATTCTGAGTTAATATTAAATGGACTTTTGCAACGGATAATTCCACTTGATATTAACTCAGAATCATGGTCTGAATCACCCCCCTCAGTATTCGTTACGATGTCACTGACACCTTGTATTGATATTTGTTACCGATCTGCTACACTTACAAAAGAAAAAATAGGTACCTACTTACGGTCAACGGAAACGGGAAAAAATGTGTGGGTAAAATAGGAGCAATGACATATCGCGTCAGTGACGATATGTAAGTCGAGAAGCTTGAAGGTCACCGGTAGACTACTATTACCATCAGCATCGTTTACGCTAATCAACCACTTTGAGAATTTCAAATGCACTTTTACGGCCTCTGTTGTCTGAAGCCATTTTCGGATCAAAGAGACAGAACTTGCGATGCGTTTTGTAGATAGTACCTATTTACACATGAATTCTCCTTCCGGATACAACTCGACGCGTTCTCAGGGTTCGGCTAATAATAAACTAAGACTTTGGGGTCATTGAATTGTGTGTTATTTTTATAACAACCGGATTAAATATAAAAAAAAATAACTCATCCTCTCCAGTTGACTGATTTGATATTAACATTTTGAAACATATACCTAAGTAGCTACGTACTGGTATCTAGTAAAGTGGAAACTGTAAAATGATTCACCAGTGATAATATAATTGACTGTAATACGCATGTCTGTTTTCCTAAATGAAGAGATTGCGCTAGTTCAACTTCCATGCTCTGGCAGTACTCTAAAACAGATAAGACCACTTGCAATTTCACAATATCTTAGATTTATCTTGTAGTACCTGTTAGATACACACCTGGTGCGTAAGTATGTGTGTACTTGATATCATCTTGTTATAAAATCAAAGCGTAGATAGCGTGATACGAGGTGCCACCGTTAGCTAATTGATAGGATTTTGTTATAGCATGCCAATTACTGTGGTAGAGACAACACAGACACGACAAGGCCAGAAGACAAATTACTTATCTCATAAAATGATAATCACCTGTACAGCAGTCAAAAAACATTCTAGCATGCCGTAAAAAATGTCAGAGCCAAAACAAATACGAATACAATGTAGGGAGGAACTAAAAATTAGAATTAAAACCACTAGTGAAGTAATACGTAGAGCACAAACGGATGCCCCAAATTTAATGAATAATAATGTATCAAGACATGAGTGACTTAATCTACAACCTTATTTAATACAGCGGGTAGTCTGCACTGCGAGCATCAACATCTGCACACCGAGCGTGTGCAGCGTCGTCGGCTGCGAGTACATGGAGATGTTCCTCAACTGTACTGCCTAAGGTTTGAACTCGCATGTTGTATTATATTTATAATTTCTTAACCTAACATTATACAATTTATACATCTGTACCTTTTTAAAATAAAAGAGTTCTGGTCATAAGTAGGTGTTAGTTATGAACCACCAATCCTAACTGTACCTTTTATGTTGCCCACAATAATAAGATGCATGACATGGTTCGCGTTGGCGCAGACCCAGTAGAAACAAAATACGACCTCAATACACAAAATTCCACGTATAAATAAACAGCAATAATTGTAATTGTTTCACATGTTGGCCCCATTAAACATTTATAAAAATGATTTTCTTTTCTTGGCTATGTGGAACTTTACCTTGTTAACACTAATAGACATTTTTAATTACTTGTATCCTTTGGGATGACATCAATCTCTTTTAACATTTGTTTTCTAGCGGAAATCTTTTGGTGGTTCTATAAAAACATCTCATTGACGCATCACAATTCAAATGTTTTAATAATGTTAACTGCGTGCAAGGGAAAGTCTCTACAAATAAGAACAAAATCGTTTTTGTTTCTCCGACTCTACCGTTGCGATAATGAGGTTAATGAGGGTTTTACAATCATATTATGCCGACGACAAATATTAAATAATGATAATAATAATACGGATAGAGCAATGATAATATCTTTATTACGATAACGAAAGAAAATAATTAACAATCAACAACAATTTGTACCATTATTACAACGATCATCATTGTTAATTCTTTACAGTCAATTTTCCGGCTGGTTCGAATACCTTTAACCAGACACTGATGTGTGATATACATTTGCGATAAATTTGCGATAAGTGATCGACACGCGCTGAAATTGAGTGGCAATGAAACGATGTTGAAAATGTCAAAATAGTGGGTCCGTAAATGCATCTTGTGCACATGTTGGAATGCAAGGCAAGGATAGAGTCCGGTTTTCTTTCACCTCGGAACTTCAACTATCGAAGCCCATGTCTTATTACAGACAATCGCATTTTAAACCTTGTAGTGAACCTGTTTTGGTTTCTTATTTTTTGTTTGCTTCTTAACTGTACCAGATAGGTGACGAATGAATATCGCGCAACTATATTGCAAAGACACAAGGTCATTATACTAATCCAACTGAAATAATCATACTCAAAAAAATATAATACGATAAGTACGCAACATGACTCGTTATTTCATGTTAACCAATGAAATACAGCTTTCACTTGTTCACAATAGAGTATAAAACTGCATACAAACATTTGACGTACCAATAATTAAAAATTAACCGTGTTGTAAGTTTTTACTTATTACGCTTTAAACGTGAAGACAATCCATTGAAGTGTAAATAGCAACTGCTTTCTTACCTAATTGCATGAAATTACAGAGTCTAGATTTGAATGTTGTTTCACGGTCCGCTTTGGAAGATAAGGATAATGTGTGTGGTAATTACTCATTAGTCTGATGACTGAGTGGGCGAGTTTCAATAGACTGAAACAACGAGGTCACGAAAGACTTCTTTCTGAATGACTATATGACTCGTATCGATCTGACGTTTACAGATTGCCGAATACGTTACCGACTACTAGACACACCTCCCTCATAAAGTCATGACTTACCTACTTAAAACGTTACTACATCTTCTGCACGACTTTTTTATGCTTCATTTACAAACATACCGCAAATATACAACGAATTTGACGTGTAAGTACACTTTGTTTGCAATGTAATAGGCCTCCTACATTTCATAACGGTTTGTCTTATACAGTATCTTGAATCTGTTTGCTCAAGTTTTTATGATAGGAAGATAAATCACGCGTATGAGCAAAGATTATCAATACATTACACTAATGTCACAATAATCATTATCTTAGTAATTATTAGTGTTTTTACGTAACTGTTTGTAGCTACTGTAGACATGAGGGGGAACCGCGCCTTTATCGATCCTTCTTATCAGCTTTTGTCGGATGCCATAAAGCTGTTGCTGTTTATTTGAGCTTCTGGTCAAATTTTGGTGAATCGCTACTACAAAGTGAAGCGAAACGTAAAGCTTGGGTACTTAGTTTATCTTGCAATGCATGTACTTTCGTGAGCTTATGTTATACAAAGATATTACTTTCTATTTGTATATTAAGTAATATGCATTACCTATAGTATTGTATTTGGATTCGGTACCTAATTGATGTTAAAAATTGCCTTATTTCCTTTTGCGGTAGAGCCTAAAATAAAGATTTTTTTGTGTCATGGTTTTGAAAAAGCATAAAACAACGGCCGTAAAAATAAATATTTATTTATTTATTTATTATTACAAGTTCTTATAGCTAATTTACACCACTATCCAAAACAGACCCAAAAGATCGTGTTAACGCGATAAATTGTTTTTAATGCAGTGTTACAGTAGCAAACCAAAAAGACCCCTATTATCCTTAAATAAATGTTCTCTCAAATGGAAATACCTACAACGTAGGACCTTTTGCGCAGTAGACCGACAAATACTGAACTAAATAGGCACTTGTTATACGTAATAAATTAATATTAAAACGGGATTGTCGTGATAAATATTTGTGAAAGCAATGGCGGCTTTCCAAAAACGAAATAACATATTTACTAAAGCAAACCTTGAAAGGTTTCTATCCAATTGGCACTGAGTTTTTACAATGCTGTGAAGTTTACCAACATAAGTATTTACCGCTATTTTGTCATGCAAATATTTTATTTACTTTATTAATACAGGAAAATTTGAAACAATGATTCTGATCTTCGTTGGTAGCGGCACCAATTTACGTATTTTATGAATTTAAATATTTTACTTCGTACGTATAAGCAAGCGAAGTGCAGATTACTTACTTCTATATAGGGAGAATAACGGGCGTAAATTTACGCATACATTAATATACATTTATAAAAAAGCTTTAAAAGTTCGTAGGTACATAGCAATACATTTATAAAAAAACTTTAAATGTTCGTAGATATAAAAATACCTATTTTTTTTCTTGAAAATTCCTACCTGTATTCCTCTGCCCACCTCATTAGGGATTACAGGCGTGAGTTTATGTGTGTACCTATATTGAACGACCTCCGCGATCCAATGGTTGAGCTCAAAGTGAGGAGGTCTGGGTTCGTTTTCGTCTTAGAAAAATACTTTGTGAGATTGTCTCTAATAGTTTTGGCAGGAGCAGCAAAAAACACCTGATTGTCCAAAAAATTACATGATTTCGTGCTTCGGAAAGTACGTGAAGCCCGTGATCCCGGTTTCTGATGTGATTGGTCATCCACCCACACGCGAATAGAAGAAGAAGAATATTGATCTGCAATGTGGTAAAGCAATGCAATGTGGTAGTATGCGGTAGATGTTAGAGTATGTAGGTAGTAGATATTTAATAGTGGATAATTTGTAGAGTCCTGACACTGGAACTCCCAACAGTATAGCGAGAAGAAATATTCACATAGAAACATTACTGAAGGAAGATGTTTCAAGTAAAGCACTTAGCGTGAATATGTTAAGTGTTATTGAAAAAATTACAGCCTTGAGTAAATGTGTTATGTAACAATTAACTAAGTAACTATTCGTACGGACTTTAGTATTACACTGATAATAACATGTGTAACATCATTATACTTGTACGTGTTTTGTCTTAAAGGCCTATTATTACGAGAAATCGCTTTAAATAATTTCATTTCCAGTAAGTGCCTACCTATCTAAATACATTAAGTACCTACCTACATCAAAGAATCGCTCTAAAGGATTTTTGGCTTCAGACATAGAATAAGGAATAATACTAAACGTATAGAACGGCAACTCTGTCTGAGCTAAGTTTACCTCACCCCCCTCGGACATAGTTTAGTATTCAATCGTATGGCGTCAGACGTAACACACACAGATGCGCGTGTACGATAACGGCAATGCGTGGTGTCTGTGTAAAACGAGGTTGTTTGTATGAAGTGTCCGGGGTGTGCTTCAGATAAAGTGAACACGTGGATATACCTCAAGGTCATTGCTCCAAAGAATATTGTATAATAATCATCTACATTTCTTTACTATATTAGTATTGTTATTATCCAAATATGTTCCTATTATCTTTACAGTACACGCCTCAGGTCAAACATACAAACTTTATCTCACTAAAGTTATATAGTTATTTAAACTAGTTTCTAAGTATGAATATCGTGACTTCATTTTTATTATCCTTGTTCTGTTAATCTTAGTTGATAAAGGAAGGTAGAATGGGTATGGGGATTAGGTATAATTTATAACCTGCACTGCAGACTGATATTTGAATGATATTCGTCCATTAACCTACCAATTTGTCTTGTTTTTTTATCGTTAATACATAATGTGATGGATGATGGATGTATTATGGTGGCGGGAAATGTAGGATGTTGCAGGGCATAACGACTGATGAAGTAGGAAAATAAGATGGCAAGTTTCCATGTTACTATTCAAAAATCAAATGCAAATGAAGACGTCCACTTATTTTTCCCAATAATGCCATGTTATTTTCTCGTATGGCGAATGCAACCGGTTCTCGCAATATTTTAACTACAAAACGTGCGGTGAGTGCGTGTGGTGACCGAAAGCTTGAGCTTCAACTCGCGAGATTACATGCACGAGACGATCCGCGACATACCATGTGTTATCGAGTTGCCCACACCACAATCCTAACCAGATGAAATTAAAACCAGACCACTAACTTTATTAGGTACATAATCATAACCAACCTACACACTTATAAGACGACAATAAATGTAAAACTAAAGTATACCGGTCGCTCACAAGAAAATTTTAAATTACCATATGTTTTACAAACTTTGAACTACTTTTTAAGTTTCGTACTTACCGAGCTTCCCCATCATCTCCTCTAGCGCGTGATCCTTGTCCATGATGTGGGTAGATTGTGCTACTCGAAATTTGTTGCAGAAGTTCTGTAAGGATATTCACAAACACCATTGATGGCGGGTTGAGAGGTCGGGAGAGAGCGCGAGGCGCAGGCGTGAGTGCGGGCGCCAGGCGCGGGTGCCGGCGGACGGGCGAATGGCTATCGCCGTGGCACCGACGGCGTGGCGGACGGTTACCGCAATCGCGCGAAAAAAAACGCAGCCTTATCTCCATCGGCCATTCCATACCTGCGATCTCGCTGACCGGTGCCCTCTCTAGCACGCCGCCGCCGCGAGTGTCAATCGTACCGCTGCTGCGCTAACATCCCAGCAGATAACACATTCTTTCAGCAGTAGCGGCGCTTCGCGACAAACTTGTTATCGCGTTCATAAATGGCTACATCGACGCTCCAGATGTCATAACTTATTGGCTATTGATACGTAGACTAATAGTTACATAATATAATGTTATGGGAAATGTGAAAGATAACTACCTTTATGATAAAGTAAGCAATTTAAGTAATTACATGATGAAACTAGTTTGATAGGTATGGATAATTATAAATTGAGTTTTTATTTAATGACTTCCCAAGCGCCTATTTAGGTAACATAGATTTTCAATTATTATTATCTCATACTGGCACCAAAAAAAGGCAATGGCTGAATGATCTTCGGTGTTTGCTATCATGTCGGAAAGCGCCGCCCTATTATTATCACAAAGATGGATGGCAAATTACTTATCTTAACATAGACAAAAAGTATTGTAAACATTTGATAAACTTTGCGGTAACGCGACCGATCCGCACGGCTCTACCACGGACCAAAGTCACGAAGTTCTCGATCGCACCAAGTTTACATAAATAATACAAAATTAATCTTGTCGTGTAACATACGAATGACGCAACGCGTGTCGCGAATATATGCATAACAATTAGAAAAGGACGGTACAATACCGTAAGTGTCTTCAAGGGGATTCGTGATCAAACACCAGCTTGTTACTTTGAGAACATAAAATCTATAGTTTCAACGGATATGTCTTAGTATACATTACGCACGATCAACAAGTGTTATTATTATCAAGTTTATTATTATAATAATGTTTTAAGTTCGATCTCCTATGACGCTAGGCTTATTGTGGAAAAATACAGTAGGTACCAACCTAATAAATATTTTATTGCAGCGACTATTTCGGTGATGACGTGATAATAATTCTCTATGAACACTTATTAATTCGATAATTCTAAATAGTAGGTGTCTTTAGCTTCTCTTGGTATAGGTATATTTAACCAGTACACGATGTTAGAATGCAACCGGTTCCAGGGAATGAACCTGCGCATTATCCTTAACAGCATCACCTGCAGTTTCGAAATTCTTATAAATCAATAATAATATAGAGGTAACAGATCGAACTAGTACTTAGCCCGAACAAATAATAATTTTAGCACATATCTTAACCTTGAAATGACATGACATGATTTCGAAAATCTAGCGAGCTATGCTCCGATCTAGTCAGGTTTTTCCTTACTAATGTTTAGCTTAGAATAATAGTGAGCTCTAATATTGACTTTAAATAAAATGTCCATGTAAGTGACAATCTAATATATTACATAACATTATAGAAATTATAACACAATAGAAGTTGTGATTGAAATTCCAGAATCGGAACGATTTACGAAGATGTTACAACAGATGTGTTGGGTGACATTGGAAATTGGCAATGGCTCGTCACATTAGTCACCACTGTCCTGATGACAAGCAACTTTTTCACACACTTCGAAGACATCTTCCTCCTTCGCTCATCTGACGTCTTCTGCTTACCCTCCCGCTTGTTCACCAATGTTGGCAATATAACGTTGTGCACGTATACACTGGACAACGGCACAAATTTTATCTGCGACGAATGGAACGTCAAACTTCTATGGACAATCTGGTATAACAAATCTGTAGGTATTGTCTGTCCGTTTAGATAATTTATTTGCAAAATACGTGGATGATAATGTTGATTTATTGATACAGTGGCTTATCTTCTGTGACAACAAGATGAAGCTGTCATTAACGGCAGTGGTGTATCGTCTGGCAATGGTATTTGGATTTGTTACTTTTGGTTTGGTGGCCGACAGGTAATTAACATTTAGGTATCCTAAATGCTAACTTATTTTTAGAAAGTGATTACACATCGCTTTATAAATGACACTCTTTTACCTAGATAAATACCTGTGTTTGTTTACAAAACAAGGCGCTTAAATGCCACTGGCGCCTTTACGAAAAAAATACAATGAATTATTTATTTCTTAATGGTTGACTTTACTGCTTTTTTACACAATACTTTAAATGGCTGGTGCATTTTTGGCACTACATTATTAGGGTCATTCTAAGAAACTACATCCTACCTGTTCCTTTAAATACAGTACAAACGATTATACAATATGGGCCACGTTGATAGAAGAGACTTTTTTTGCAGTTTCGGTAGAAGATGTACCATAATAATAAACGTGATGTCGACGCTTTTACTAAGATTGGTGATCACATTTTGCGATTCAGAAGGATGGTTCAGACTAGTACTGTTCTTGGAAGCCCTATTTGGAAGTGCTAATCTTTACATGGGACTCGTCATAAGTATAAACTTTGCTTACACTAAATATTAGTTCAAGGCTTCACATATGATATTGCGTAATGCGTACGTAACCTTACTGTAAAACGCTGCCAAATTTGGCCTAAGATTCCCCAATCGTTACATAACACGATTAACGTCGCAACCCTGTAACTTAATTAAAGTATTGATCAAGTTATTTTTAGAGAACACGCTACGTAACTAATAATAACCTTGGAGTCCTTGAGGCATATAGTAACTCCTTTTATAACAGTAGGTACCTTCTACCTGTTCTCAGAGCCCTTACCTACGCGTAATGCTAATGAGAACTCTGTGATAGATATACCACATAATTTATGCTATTATCTTCTATCTTTCTTCAACCTCATCAACCCTGATGTCAGGATTATTATTGAGCCGCCAAAGGCCCCTGACATGGCTCATGTAACGACTACGTTACGTACTTGCATTAGTAAGTAGTAACACGATCGATTAAGAGGCACGGATCATCTTACTTTCGGACATAGGGCGATCAGCATGTAATGTCCTAACCGAACTTAGGATCACAAAGAGGTTTTTGTGATGTCAACACTGGATCGAACCCGTGACCTCCGGATCGTGAGCCCAACGCTCAACCACTGGACCACGGGGCCGTTCACTTACGTTATTATAATATGCGTATTACGCGTATAGATTTGTATCATTATGAGAAGTATTATATAGTTATAATATATGCCGATAGATAATATCCTACATAGGTATGCACAATTTTGCAAATATTTATCTTAATTAAAGCACATAATAACGGGTTCTTCTCCCAGACTCCCAGGAGTCTCATATCCCCATTTATACGTGGTAAGAACCCGTTATTATGTACTTTAATTATGATAATAACCGCGTAAACTTAAAACAATGTATAAATATTTATCTTATGACTAGTAGTGACAAAAGCTAATGTCGCTGGTAAGTAGTTTTTCCATTAAAGTTGACTTTTGCCTCAGTAGGTATTGCAGGGCAAATATCTCAGCAATATCATTTATTAGTACTGCCGCATGGCTTATCAGAATTCAAATTTAGAACCCTTAATGTATTTTATGTAGTTATTATTATTGGAATTGCACATTGTCGTATATATTAGTCTATGTGAGCCAAATTTCACGGGTGTATGTATGTATGTTTGTTTACACATATCTCAGAAACTCCAAAGTCATTTTCTTTATCGGATTAAGTTTCTTAAGGTGCAAGTTTCTTAAAAAGCGGCTTTGTAGTCCTAAATTAAATTCTTTATTATTCGTGTGCGTCAAGCTAGCGGCCTCAAAAAAAAAATGGGCACGAAAAAATAATTTGACCATACCAAAAAATAGTACTCTTATTGAAAAAAATAGTACCTGTTGTAAAAAAATTAGTACCATCACGGTTCTGGATTTATAGCCATGTTTTATTGCACTTGCTAGCTTGACGGTGAGCGAAATTTGGCGAGAGTTAACGACAAGGTCTTTCGCTTTGATTTAAACGCCAAAAAATAGTATCGAAATAGTACTCACCCCCTGCAAAATACCGAAAGTAGTACTTCAACGGTTCCAAAGTTATAAAGGTAGTTCTTTGATCCCGCTAGCTTGACGTTTTGAAAATACCTATTATCTGGGGAATGCTTGCATACTTCAGTTTGTAACTAATGTCAATAAACTCGTATGAAATAGTACTCCCTACCATCATAATTTGGACCTGATTCTCTTTGTAGAAATATGTCCTATGTCATACATTTATTAAGACAAGTACAGTCGCGAACAAAATTATTACACATGGTCAAGAATGTTGTCAGATTTCAGTATTTTTCCCCATTTTTGGGTAAAAATTGGTGACGTGCCAGGGTTGTTAGATGAAAGTAATATCATTGTTGAAACTCTTTGAGTTATTCTACAAATACTGCAAATTGTTTATTAACAAACACTTCGATCCGTAACAAATTCAACATGAAGGTATAAATTATAAAATAAAACAGCAGATTAAAAATGTATTATGATGTATTAAAATCACAGATTGTTTTCGATAAGAACTAGACCCATGCAGCCATTTTCTATTAAAATTAGTGCATATGGGTGTATGCAATAGGATTTTTTTGTAATAGCAGCACTGAAGTGCAAAGAAATGGTAGGGTAGACCTCCAAAATGGCAATACTTACGAATAAATTGTGAGGTTATGTAATTGTCTACGTGACTGTATCAACAACAAATGTATGGCATAGGTTATGATGATTTTTTAACATTTCTACAAAGAGAATCGGATCAAAATTATGATGGTAGGGAGTACTATTTCATACGAGTTTATTGACATTAGTTACATACTGAAGTATGCAAGCGTTCCCCAGATAATAGGTATTTTCAAAACGTCAAGCTAGCGGGATCAAAGAACTGCCTTTATAACTTTGGAACCGTTGAAGTACCTACTACTTTCGGTATTTTGCAGGGGGTGAGTACTATTTCGGTACTATTTTTTGGCGTTTAAATCAAAGCGAAAGACCTTGTCGTTAACTCTCGCCAAATTTCGCTCACCGTCAAGCTAGCAAGTGCAATAAAACATGGATATAAATCCAGAACCGTGATGGTACTAATTTTTTTACAACAGGTACTATTTTTTTCAATAAGAGTACTATTTTTTGGTATGGTCAAATTATTTTTTCGTGCCCATTTTTTTTTTGAGGCCGCTAGCTTGACGCACACTATTATTCTTCATTGGTTTTTGTAATAATTATGTATTAATTTTAATGTTTTTAGCAATGTGTAATGAATATAATATGGACTATCATTACTGAAATCAATGATTTTTTAAATTATATTGTTTTTTAAGTTATATAGGTCAAAAACACCATGATTATGGAACAAAACAATGATCATCCTTCGGGACGCCCTTATCAGTATTAGTTAGACAACATGAAGCCATTAGAGGCTATATGTATATAACATGTAAAATTACATAGTAAGTAAATTAATATTAATAATTACTTGACCGTAAATGAAAGAAAATAGGATAACGATCAATGGTGTGTTGGACATACATTTAGGAAAGTATTAAATGACTTCTAAGCAGTGGCAGCCCTAACAAAATACTTACGTGGCGCCCCTCAAAATACAGTTCTTTTCGATTAGTGTACGGCCACTGAAATATACCTATTGTAGTATTTGTTACAAAGTCAGAAAAGGTACCAACTTTACACATATCTGCATACGTAGACGCAGTAGTATAAGTATACCTTAAAAGCGAAGTCTTACTTTTCAGTAAGTTTATTAGGAAGGAAATTCCCAGTAGTTCAACTGGTAAGTCTACTGGGAATAGGGCTTTTACCTACCCCAACAGGAGAACCATCTAGCACTAAAAGTACTTTTACACTTTCAGTTTGTGAAATCGCCAGCAACTCGTGGCGTTCGTGGTTGAGTATGATCGTGATGAGCCCTCGTTTGCTGGCTCTAGTTTGCGTGGTGCCATTGGCCAACAGCATGCCAAACTCCGAGACCTTCAACCTGATCGGCTGTTTATGCGGAGTTGGTTATATCATCGTATTGCGGTAAACCTTCATTCCCCTTTGTGTCAAATCGTATTACTTACATCATATCATATCGGAAATTGAAGTACTGTCGTTCGTATGTCGTAGAAGGAAGAAAGACAAAAAATAGAATACAGTTTCTCGTAGATCAAAACGTAGGCATGTGATTCGGGCAACGTTACAACGCATGATTCTGTTGAATTGTATCGTTGACAGCGACTCCCCGAACGGCGACTCTCTTTACGGCGAGTGGCCTTATTTTCCCTCTACGACGAGCGATTACCATCAAATACACATCTATTAATATTGAATTTACCTACAAATTAATACTGTATTCGTGTCGCGCTGCTACCTTCCGAACAAGAGGGGACACCTATCGTGTAGATAATAGACAGATTGTTTACTTTAAACTATATTTGCTAGTTCACGAGACAGTCGCGTGGATGATTATAATACCTACGTCTGTTATGCTAAGTTACTAAACCCGTTGCGTGCTGTATTGTTCTTTACCATTGCAAGCTAAACCAACAGACGGTTTTGGTTTCAAGGCTATGTTCCACTATTGATAGCAATTTGATAGCAAAGTAGGATGGAATACGCTAAAATTCAGTGTTTCAGTCAATTGAAATAAAATGACAAGTAAAATAGGAAATTAACTAAACAATTCATCGTATCTTATGGCGTCATTACTGAAAGATGCTGCTAGTTGACATTTAGAGGGTGTCCCGCCTTTTCTCTGAATCACGCAAAGTTACCCAAACAACATTTCCCAAAATGTTTTGATTGCCAACCAATGTTTAGCATAAAAATGTTTGCAATCTGTTTGATTTCCCAACTAAATTGGCTGACAGATAATCAGCACGCATATTTTTATTACGCTGGTTTCACATTTGGCGTTCGTATGAATACGCAAAAAACTATTAGCATGAATGACCAGTGAAAATACTGACTGGGCGTACGCATGGTGCGCGAACGAGGGCGCGGGCGGAAAGCCAGTCGATAACTATATACTTAATAGTAGGTTGACTTCATAATTTTTGTAAAGGAGTTCCCTTACAGATGGACACCCGAATCCCCTCAATGGATGCTCTACAATAGAAAGATAAAATATGCAGAACATGTGTTATATCGAGCTGCCCTACAAAATGATATAACTTTCAGCGCTGAGTTCAAAATAAGGCCAGTTAATCAAAGAGTACGTCTGTAAGTCTTTTAGAATTACATTCCATGCTTATGGTTTAAGTACATACATACGTAAACATCCGAAATTATGTTTTACTAGTGGGTTATAGTCGAGTCGTTTGGTCGCTTGATGCCTGGAAAGTTTTTCGGGAATTATGAAAATTGTTTGTAGTGACTTTGTAGATTTTGACCTGCTCTTTCCGAATTTACGCTTTGCGGTGACAAAGCTCTTACCGCCTTGGCTTGCACCGACATACTGGCGCCCAAAAAGTTTCCAATTTTCTAACTTCCGGACAACTTTCCAGGTAAAACTACCAAATGATCTGATTAATAGTCTCTTCTGATTTAGGTACTGGAGAGGGTAAGGAAATTAGCTTTTTGTTATACGAAGAGTATCAATATAGTTAAAAACAAACTTTAAAATAACTCTGTCTGGTTCTGTATAATTTCATAGAGGTTGCATGAATTAACTTATTTAAATCTGTTATAAAACGTAACTGTTTGTTTCCCAAATAAACTGAAATAAAATAGCGAACTTGTAATACTTGTTACGCCTGAAGAGTCAAGGAGAGAGTCAAGGCTAATAGCACTTTCTTTGTCACCAGTCCAAAGTATACTGTCTTCACGCCACGGGCGGATCCAGGGGGGGGATGGCCCTCATGACAGGTGACTCGGGCGACAGATTGGGTCATGAGTGGCCACTGTAATTTTATCTAATTCTCTACGGAGATAGGTTGTCTACGACCTGGGAGGTCCCCCCCCCCTCCTGACATAAAAGCTGGATCCGGTACCCTAGAGCAGAGCTTTTGTACCTAGCGTATTTAGTCTACACTAAGCGGCTGGTGCACCACTGCCCATATAAACTATATCGTGTCTTTATCCACAGACTCAAGATAGATTTTTACTAAATCTTTCTTCTCTTTCAGGCGTATAACTGTTTGGATGAAACAATGACATGTCTGCGAATATTTAGTATACATAATGTACGAGTTGTCGTTGTGGTGTCCCTAACATTTTGGAGCTTATTCTATTTCCTATGGGCCACGCTTTACATGAAAATATTTAGTAATGGAGTGGGTATCTCCATGCTGTTAAAAATATTTGGTTTTCTGGCCTTACTATTTTGTGCCTTTGTCTTCCTGTCGAGTAGGATAATATTGCAAAGATTTCTGATGATAAGCCTCATGTTAACAGGAGTATGTACTATAGGCGTGACCCTTTTCAAACAAGTAGGTATATTTTACTGCTTTATAAAGTTCTGTCTAAAAGTATCCTTTTATTTGTGACTGAGCAACCGACGCGTAGCACTATTCGACTTTATATATATTAATAATTCTTTAGGCGCTACCGTCAGCAACTCCCCGCTATTGTCGATTTACTTCTTAAAGTATTTTTTATTCATACTAATGACTACTTAATATTTTCTTTTAGAATAGAGTCTACGAATTCTTATCATCGATGGCGTTAGCGTCGGGCATAATGGTACATTGTCTGATATTGAACATAACGCCTCGGTTTTACGCTATCAACGTTCGCGCCACTCTCTTTGGGTGTTGTCACGCTTCAGGACAGCTAGGGGCTATGACAAGCTACATTATTTTCATCTACAAAGCCCTAGATGACATCTCCTTCGCTACTCTGGAACTTGGAATAGCAATAGTATTGATTTGCTTGACTTTCGTCCTGCCCCAAGTGGATGGAAGAGAGCTGCCTGATATGATGGAAGACATGGACTACTTTTCCGAGTAAGGATAAAGTTTAATGTATACGGAAGCGATGTAAAATTTTGATAATGTTTAAGTTTGCATGAACTGGTTTACAAAGAGATCCAGTCAGTTTTATACGAAATTTTTCTCCCCAAAAAAGCTTAAACATTTTGACACTAGAACTAGGTTAAATATATTACAATAAATTGGAAGAAGTGACATAACACAGTTTAACTATTATATCTTCGCACACAATAGCACAATGCAATTTCCTGGTAGTACCGGTAAGGTCTACTCGCGTTCTGCGAGATTGATATACATTACTTACACAATCTTCACAAAGTCCCACTATCAGGTACACATTTCTTACCAATCAGAGGACTAAGTATGGAGAATACTCCGTTGTTTCGAGTTAGAAAAGATGTCTGAACTTCCCAGTGGTTATAAATTTTAGAGCCTTTAAGACTAAGCTAGCAGAAAAAAACAAAACTAATCTGGCATGATCAGTGACAGACAGATCCTATCCAACATTGCTCATTACTTTGTGGATCTGATTCGTACTACTCGTAAACTTACAGAGAAGGGCAACACACAAACATAATACATAACATTTGATCACGTTTTAAACAGACTGTCGAAGCCTCTTCGGTGGGCAACACAGAAGAGAAACTCTCCTACGAACGAGGAGATAGAGATGCGAGTATACTCGTATGCGAGCGCTCCTACCACTAGCACCCTGCAGGGATCAACCGACGAGCCGTTGCCGCTGTTAATCCGACCAAAACCTATAGGACTCAAACTTTGGCATAGGATAGTAAAATGCTTGCGCAGAAGAAAAGACACGCCGCGACAGATGAATCCAGCACAACAAACCTTAGGCAATTCATATAACCCACTGTAAATACATTATGTTGATACTAGAGATGTGCTGGCTACTCGAAAAATTCCCTGATATTATCAGTGGGCGGTGACTAGTCGGCAAGGCTAGTTTAGTCTTGAATTTACTATCGTCATGCAAATAATTCGATAAACAATTGAACATAAACAATAGTTTACGTCTCCTAGTAGACTAGTCAGCTGAAGTCAGCACGTCTCTAGTTGCTATTGCTAGGTGTATTATATTATGTAGGTGTATTTCTAAAGTTTGAAAGAAAATTAAAAACAAAGTAAGTAAATAAATTGCTTGGTTTTATTGTTTTAAATATAAAATTATATATATACCTATGTATAAACTAGTCAAATAAATATAATGCTATTTTGAACATAACGGGTTTCGTTAGAAAAAAGTTACCTAGCCTCTTAATTCATGCAGGGACATACTGATAACCGTCAATGCTTTTAAATATTTAAGATAGTTAAAAATACCCTGAAAATAAATCTGATGCTACAAATTGTATCGAAGTAATTTACAGCAACATTTTTTTCTGACGAATCCCTTTGTTGTATTAATATTACATATTTACTTCTTAAATTATATTAACAAGACATAAAGTAATAGACTAAACACTTCAAATAAAATAGGTAGGTACTCAATTGCAAAACGCAACTAACTATCCTTCTAAGTATAATATAAAAAAAACTAAATGCTTCGTTTCAGCCTCCACTCTAAATTATAAACATTGCTAAGTAATTCTGTACTAACTAAAAAATATATACATACAATCGACAATCTTAAAATAATATTTAAAATACTTCAATTTGGAACACATATCGAAATATTTGAGCAAATAAACAGTATAATAAGATATTCTAAATTTAAACTTGGGAGTAGTTAGGAACATGGTCACACCAATAATTATAATACGGTCGATTTTTGCAAAATATTTTAACGACAAACAGAACTCGCGTTCAAACTCCCAAATTATCTCTTATTATCATGCCTAATGCAATTACTCTATTATCTTTATTCTGTTTTAATTTGCTTAATTAACGAAATATTTTACTTGACCTTGGCCAAGTTGCAAACGATTACGAAAAACGACAGCGACACGTCAATAGTTAGTGTAGCATGTCCCCCTATAGTTTTACCACTATCATTGTCGTTTCTGGTAACCGTTTGCAACTTGATTCATAACATAACAAGTACTTAACCCCCATTTTACCTTTTAATGGATAACACCCAGGTCATTAAATTAAATGCATAGAAGCTAAAACAGAAGTAGAATGTAGAGAAACACCTCATATAGATTTACTGATTGTACTCCTATGCATAAAACTCATAAATGCAAACTGATCACAAACACAAAAATGTTTTTCCTTTTTTTTAAGAAAGTCGATCGCATACAAAGACTTGTTACTTACTTGTGCAAATTAACGATTTATAGCTTAGCAAATAGCACTTTGGCAAAGGATATTTTTTTGTAATCATATGTATTTAAAGGCATCTTGTATTTGTTATTATGTTCATAACTAGAAAGACATTTCACCAAGCAATCTGTTATTGTTATATTTAAAGACTTATGTACCTTTTAGGTATACCTACCTACTTTTCAACTTTAAAGGCCTAAACCACTTTACCTTTGATTACTAATATTTAATTGAAAACCCTGTTAAAATATGTAATTATTTATCAGCCGTCTACGTCAGTTTTTTATTGTCTAGGACCTATGTTATTATTTGTCTAAGAACAATAAAAATATAATAGCTTCAATTTCAAAATTGTTGAGCTACCTCTTAATAAATGTTCTAAAATTAATTATATAGGTTTATACTGTATAAAGATATTCTCATTTAACTTTAAATATCCGGTCCAAAACTATGTCATTTTGTTTATGGTAACCTACGTAGTTTCAACCGACTACAAAATTCACGAATATTCTAAATATCTATCTACTGGTGTATTTTATTATAATAGAGCAAAGATTATAATCATATAAAATATCTAAATATTATTTGTCTCTATAAATCAAAACCTATTGAATGTCTATTGCCGTTTATGGGCGTGGTAAGCCATATTCTTTCGTGAAAATCGTAATTATCTATTCATGTGTATTTTAATGATAGCTACTTAGATTTTTATGCTGTTAAACAATAATCAAACAGATAATAACAAGACGGCTGTCTGGTATTTCATGTAATAGTGCGAGAGAAATACCTTAAAAAAATAATTAAGTAAAATTCAAACTTACAATAAAAAAATGATGGTAGAAGAAACAGCCAACTGTTAATTTAGGGTCAATGGTGCATAAATAAAGTAAAAGTAATGAATACCTATAATACACAAGTATGATAGTAAACATGATAAAATAGCTCTTAACATAACAAGTATATTATAAAAAAGATTAAAGTTATTGCATTGGTATCGGTGTAGTTACATTATTATTACAAAAGTGTTTAAAAATAATGGTGTTCAATAAATATAGCCTCTTTTAAATTCGTTATTGGTGATAATTAGGTAAAGTAACGTAGTTAAATATTATATCCATAAGCATAGTAAGGTATGTTGAAGATGAACTGGCGAAAATACAATTTTATCCACAATAATGAATTGATGATCTGATTCTTACAGTTAATGATTATGATTTTATATCACAGCACTTATTAAGACGAATAGTATTCAGTGTAAAAATATGATTTCCTCCTCTTTTTTGATATGGTATGTTACACGCTCTCAAAATTGAAACATACATTACTATCATAGTAAATTGGTATTTTTAAATACTTGGTGGTCAAGCGACAATTTTTATATCTAATCCGGGACATTTTTAAGAGCCATTGACTGTAGTTATTGAGCACTTTGTGTAAACACTACCTATAATAAATCTTTGACATTATTGAGAACATATGTATGTACTACGTACTTAACTAACTCAATATTTTAATTCGATTATGCGAAAACATTTATATGATTAACAAATGCTCAATATTATTCCTAATTTGTATGTTTCTACTGTACTCTAGCGGGGTAGGGAATTTTTAAATATAAAAATTGAAGAGATTCTACTATTAAAGGCAGGTAGGTAGCAGTACCACTTCGTACCTACTTAAAACAATAATCTTCGCAACTCAAAATAGATATATGATCACGATAAATGATCATGCTTATAACATAATTATATAAAATAACTATAAAATATAACTCTAACTACATTAACTTAGTAACTGGCATAATTTAATTTGATATAAGTATACAACTTATTTATTGTCCGTTTAAATACATAATATATATAAATTTAATAAACATTTCGTAAATAAAGTTTTATCTTAGTAAATATCTAATATTCTATGTTAGGAACTTATATGGGTAACTATAAAAAAGTGCACTACAGAGTAACAGACCAAACGATTATTCTTATCAACTCATTAGTTGCGTTATATTTTGCAAGTGGTGTACATAAAATAATAATGCGTATTCGTACTGGACGAGAAGAATTACAACGAATTACTTCACTGACTACAAACTTTAGAGATAATTTTTATTTAGTGGACCGAACAGAACATAACGGCAGCGAATCTAAACAGCATATTCAATTTCACATTGCAATGTTTTGTACACCATCTTCTAGGTATATTCGTTTCGCATCGCTAAATGTGAATTATGTCGGAACGTTGAAACTTGAGACGCAAAATGTTATATAAGTTTGCAAAGTACCTCACATTGGTATGTATAAAAGTGGTCACTTGAAGTAAGTAGTTTGTCGGTATTTTCAAAATTGGCATTCCACTGAATTACGTTATACTCTATTGACAGATTATTCTGTATTAAAACATAACATTGTTTTAGCTAACAGTTCAATATGAATGTCTAAGGAACAGCAATGTCTGTAACCTTTACTAATTTCATGTAAATCACTTGCTAGGTCTGCTACCAAATACCTATCTATGTGTTAGTGACACCGTAACTAAATCTTTGAGGGATGATTCAGACCATGATTCTGAGTTGATACCAAGTGGAAGTCTAGTGTTATTTTTAAATTATGTTCAGTTTCATACTTTTGCGACGGAAAATTCTATTTAATATTAATTCAGAACTATGGTCACTAACACCCATATGTACCCGCATGGCTACCTGTTCGTACATTTACATAGTGTAAGTCACATCGGAACGAATACTGAAGGGGAGGATTTGGCTCATGATTCTAAGTTATAATATCAAGTGAAGTTTTCCATCGCAAAAGAATAGAATTGAAATTAATAATAAAAAAAAAAAAAAAAAAACATGAATCTTGCGACGGAAAATTCCACTTGATATTAACTCAGAATCATGAACTGAATCATCCCCCTCAGTATTCGGTACGGTGTCACTTACACCACTGTATACTATTACGACACTAATAACCTACGCATGCACAGTATTAACATTTACTATTAGTCTCAAATATATAATTTATAAAAACAATCATTTTATAACAAAACTGGCACTACAACTTTATGTTGATCCATAAATACTTGTATCTATTTTATCGTCTCACGATTCTATCACATTTGATTTCGTTTAATTGATTTGACGCACAGCGCACATTGCCCGTAATAATTGACATTTCCATTTGCTATTTTACCAATTTGCTTGCCAAGCTTGCTTAAGCAATTACCTACTTTTTGGAGACGTAGTGATTTTCTCTTACGAATGCATAGCAACTAACGTACTAAAAGTGAGATACTTATTTCCTATAATCTTTTAAATTTTAAAAGCGGTGAATGATTATTTTAAGCAAATGTTTTGTAGAAGGGAATGTTTAAATTAACACCTCATTTTTCCAAGATGATCATCGAATGATCGTCAGTTTGTGTCCTCCGACTTAAATACACTACTTCTGTAGAGCCGTTATTCATTTGTGTTTGTCAGACGGGTCACTTACCGACTTAGCGTAGCAGTTAGATAAAGCGCAGGTTTTTGTTAAAAGAAATGTCTATAACGACTGATCTCATTGCTGATTAGCTTGCCCATTACGCGTCAGAGGTGACGAAGCCGACGTTTTTTCTGAAATGTAAAATATAAAAATTATATGGCTAAGGAATTAGAATAGGACTAAGAACTGAATAATATAGGACTAAGAACTCGACACATCATTTTCATTTATCGTAACACAGTAATTCCAAAAGTTTCTGCAGGTTTGACCTCTGACGATACGTCCTTTAAGGTAGTTTTGCTTTGAATATTGATGGTGAATAATAGCGTAACTTTGTGTATGTACAGTTTATAACTATTGTGAACCAGGGGAAGTCAAGGTAGGTATCAAAGACTAGTTCTGTGCAATAAAGTATATTTGATTTGACTTGACTAGTGTATTAAGATAAGCAATACAGTATATAACTCCCGCTACCTATTGAGTAGATATTTATTAGTAGATTTAGTATGTATGCCTGATTTATAATTTATATAAATAAATTACTCCTAACACTGTTCCTCTGTTTTGATTTACCTACCTAGACGGAAAACAATTTACTTTAAAAAAATATTCAGCTGATCGAGACTCGAACCCGATTTTACCCGATATGCTCGACTTGGTGGTTAACCGCAAAGTAAATACGCCATAGTTAGTCATAATACTTATTTACTTACTATAATAGGTAATATTATAACGTAATACTATGTCGACACGTTACTTACCTACGTCTGTCTGGTTCATAGATATAGCGTGTCCATTTGCACGAGGTTCTTGTACTCGATTACTGCTGAAACGGATCAAGAACATGAAGGTAGCCCCGACGATGGGTGATATCCCAGCTACGATGAAAGGTACGGTATAATCTTTATACAGGCTATATAGAGCACCTGCCACTGGGGGACCAATGGATAAGGGGAGAGCGGCCATTCCTAACATGCAGCCTATCGCCTGCGCAGCGTACGTGCTGCCAACTAATTCAAACGCTATAGGCCCAATCAGTGCTATAAAACCACCCTCAAACAAACCCATCCCCAATGCAATAGCAACAATTAATCCAAAAGACCGGACGAAAGGTAATATTATAGTAAATATACCTATAACATAAAATGATATTTGCTGTAATAAAATTCTATCAATTCTATCCCCTAAGAAACCAAAAGTAAGTCTTCCTATAGCCGAAGTTATGGCTATGCACTGTAAGGGAAGATTACGATTCACATCTTCAAAATTAAGATCTTCGATAAACTTTTTAATGTGCACGTAAGGAACAAAATAACCGAATAAAGCGATCGGCATCGAAAATGTCCACAATCTGTACTTTTTACATTGCCAAATATGAGAACATCCCATCGCTTTTAACCATGATTTAATAGTATTGTCGGTCTTCGTTGGTTTCTCGATTACCACTACAGGCACAGGCTTAAACATTAACCCACATAAGGAAATACAAACAGCAAATAGGGCTAGAAGCCTGAACATCCATTCTAGACTGTAGTTTTCAATCATCCACTCCATGAGCAAGGGCATGAATACAGTAAAAGCAGAACTACCAATTGTGACTATTCCGTTGACGATACTAAGATATTTCTTGAAATATTGGCCGAGGATGGCTAAGGATGGGGTGTAGGCTAGCGAGGCTCCTAGGCCGTAAAGGATGCCATAGGTGAAACAGAGAGCGTCCACATAATCGACGACGAAGGAAGACAAGAGCAGGCCCGTGGTGGCGATGGCACCACCTAACACCGCAGTCATTCGCAGCCCCAAGAAACCCGTCAGCACGCCGGAGAGCGGAGACAGCGCGAACGTGGTTCCGATAGTTAGTACTCCCACCAGAGCTGAAATGCAGACATAACCGCAATTAGCAACGAAAAGGTAAGTAGGTACATAGACGAACGCAGACGATCCGTCTGTGAAAACTAGGTCGCAATGATGTGATGGATGAGTAATTTGCCAAAAATATTAGTAGCCTCGACGTTTTTAGCTACGTCATGTACAAACCGAACACTAAATTAGTAATTAGAGCCTCTCACACAGACAAAGCGCGCGCATAGTGCGAAGAGCCTATACGAGAGAGAAGTTTTTTATAGCACGCAGTCGAAATCTAAATATGTAGCAGACAGTTAAAGCTGACGAGAGCACAATGTCGGGTAATCTAATCGGGTCACTACACCACTTTACCAGTGGTGGCACGAGACGAGACTTTCGTATGCATCCAACTCACTTCTACTTAAACATTATATAGGTAGGTAAGTATCAGAACGTCTTTTATCAGAACTCTCCACATAAGACACATATTCTGATCGAGTGCAGTATGATAACCAAGATTTATGCTTTACCTTGGTTTTGCGTAATTGATTTTGATAACGCAAGAGTCTATAAATTTTACGAGCTAATATAGGTAGTAGTATATCAACGAGCGGTAATAGCATGCCTGAAAATGCATCCAAAGCAGTTTTTGAGGGAATTTAAACTGCGACTAAAAATTTGTAAATAGGTACCTACCTACCTAAATTGTTTCTTTCATAAACATGAATCTAAAATCGTAACGCGCCCCAATAAAGTACAACAATGTTAGAGGTGTGGGCGTACTAATTGGTTACATAATTAGCGCAACATCAATGAACTCGATTTGATTGCTGAAAATTGCGGAGTACCTAATAGGTATTGTGCTAGAATAGTTTTGAATTCGACAGACATCAATCTCAATAAAGTGGCTAGTCGAACGAGTAAATGCTTAATGAAATCGGAGACAATCATGTGGCCTTCGACGCGGGCGCCGGCGCGCCGCCGCCGGGCCTGCGCTGACCGGCATCCATGTGCCACGTGCCCAGAGACTGGCGCCAATACAAAACATCCATGACAAAAAGTCTCTCAAAACGAAAATATTTACGTTGTCATCAAGAAAATAATAATAAACTGTTTTATACATTACATCAACTTGGCTATATGGATAGTACACCATTAGGTACCTATATCGACATCGGCTTGCTTATACTTCATTAATTATGGTTACGTTATCGAGTTAGCATTACGACAAAGGCTCATGCCATTAACACATGTCACTAAACTTTAGTGGTAAACTCATAATTCTATCTAGGTAGGTAGGTAATAACCAGAAATAACGCAGTGTTGAAGTCGAATAATTGTACATACCTAGTACACTCTTTTTACCTGACTGCGGCGAAGCAAAAAGGGGGGTTATGTGTTTGATCGCTATGTATGTATGTGCGTATGCGTCTGTTACCACTTAACTTCTAAACCACCTGTCAGAATTTGACAAATGAGGTGTCACTAGAAGCGTCTTGATTGTCCGGTGATTATAGGCACGTCACATATGACGTTGCGTAAAAATAAATGTGGCGCCCTATAGAGGACAAACTGAGGATGAAAACATTTTTTTTTCGCAAGAGTATCATGTTTGATATCAAATAAAAGGTCTTAATTTGCACATTTCAAATATGGACACATTAATAGGTTTTACCCGTGAGTTTACTTGTATTTACGCGATAATTACATTTAATTGATAACTGCTCAGATACGCTCCGGTTAGGTTTTATATCTAACTATTGCATAAAACACATAGTAGAAGCACGTTAAGAATAAACAACCTCAAAATAATATTAACAAAAATAAAAGTTTACAAACTAAAACCCGACTTCGGAAAAATCGCGCTCTGAAAAGTAGGTATGAAACAAGAAAAATGTTCTTTGACATTCTTCCGAAGAGTAATGTTTAGGAGATAGTCGTGGTCGTATGCCCATCTGTCCTAAGAATTTGTATACCAGAGCATACGACCACGTCCATCTCCTAAACATCACTCTTCGAAAGAATATCAAAGATTTTTTTCTTGTTTCATACTTTTCAGAGCGCGAATTTTCCATAGTCGGGAAAACCCAACTAAAAAGCTAATAAGTTAAACTAAAAAGTTTTCAAACTTTTCTAAGAAAGAAATTAATGTCGTTGACCGTTGGTAGGTAATTACCTACCTAGCTAGGTACATTATGATTCACAGCAACTAGGTAAACGCCGACAACCGCCCACATGCTACCGGAAATGTTAAAATCGACTTATGAGTTCGTTAATAAGTAGTTAAAGTACTGACGAGAATGTCCGACAATGCCTTCATTAAATGCTAAGATATTAATTATTAGGCCAAAGGAATCGTTTTAACGGACTTCGGAACCGGTCAGGCGAAGAGGGTTATCATTATCGCCAATTTATCAAACCCACACGTAGGTACCTAGATATAACCTACCGTTAGGTTTAAAGACCTAATAAATTACTCCACATCAAGAGTTCTTAAAACATTTTCATAGAATATGTGGATTGCGTAATCTATACAGCCTCCGTGGTGTAGTGGTTAGAGCGTTATGATTTAGAGTTCCGGGTTCTATTCCCAATGGGGACATTGTTGAAATCGCTCTATAAGACTGTCCTTTGTTTAATAAGGACATTGCGGGCTTGAATCACCTGATTGTCTGAAAAAGTAAGATGATTTCGTACTTAGGAGGGCACGTTAAGCCGTTGGTCCCGGCTATTAGCCGTAAAAATCACCTCCACTAACCCGGAGTGGAGCAGCGTGGTGGAGTATGCTCCATACCCCTTTGCGGTTGATTGAGGGGAGGCTTGTGCCCATTGGGATGTATATAGGCTGTTTATGTTATATATATACTTTAATGTTTGTAGGTAGGTTACCTACTTCAACTTGCGACTCTAGATCGAAAGGTTTTATTACGAAGAATCGTTAATAATTTATTATGTAATCGTTAGTAATTTATTACGTAGGTACCTACGCATATTATACTTAGTACTATAGAAAACTGTAACAATTGAACAAATAGATTTGTGAGTTTTCAATTAATGATGTCTTTTGTAGCTTCGCTTTAAGTATTCTATTGTGTAACAAAAACTGAGAACTCTGACAAAATAAAAACGTACCTACGTACTTTAATTCCTTATCTTTTGTGTCTTTCTTTCACAAAAAAAGCCGCGTAATTTGTACGCCCACCTAAACCATCAGGTACCTACCTAGGTAGTTAGATACATAATAATAATTCTTTATTGTGCATAATAATAATAATATGAAAATAAACTCCTCAGTTTACTGTCTAGTAATCCAATATACATACATATGGATTGTTTTTATTTATATTCTGATAGACAATGTTAATAAATAAATCATAATAAATACCTAATTAAAATGTAAGTCTACATTATCTTTTCAATATGATGTTTGGTCTCAAAGTACATTTATAAAATGACCTAGAATTATGCACAAGTTTCTCAAGTTTCCATTTACTAAAAGCAAAAATAATACCTATTATTTTCTAGCAAATATACCTACTAATAATCTAAATATATATTATTTAGATTATTAGTATAATAATATATATTATTTAGATTATTAGTAGGTATATTTGCTATATTTGCACATCTTATATAGATGGTTTAATAGGAAATAGTTATTGCATCATTCAGTGGCAGATGTAAGACCATTTTAGGTACAAAATGATGACTCATTTCCTCCTCTTTCTTTACAACTGGAAACGTGTTTATTTAATGTTTGATGCCCTTCAGCATGTAAGAGGGATATAGGTTTAATAGATTATTAAATGAGTTCATTTCCAAACAATTGTATGTTATAGGGGACAGCAAATTATCTGTTCCTGATAACCCTACATGTGTGTGCCCAATCTGAATGAGTATTATTATGATAAGCACTTGTTTGTTATGAGTTGTATTGATGAAATATTGTTAGTTTGTACCATATATTTTTATATACATACTCTATTACGTACATATAAACACTGATAGTGTACCTACATGAATTTAAAAAATACATGTTAGGTATTTACTTCAACTTAAATTATACCAGAAAAATGTACCAGCAATTTAAATAGGTATAATAGTATTGGTTGTGATTTATGAAGTAAATAATAAAATATGGTATAATTTTGCCACATGATTTAAGTGAGGTTAAAGAAAATTCTAATGTTAGAACTAACTCTTTATAACTTCATAGAAATGAAATCCCAAAATACACCAAAATATACTTAATGGTATTCTAATTTGACAAAGTTCTAAATAAATAAAATATTGTCAAAATTGAAACTTGATGAAGATGAAGTTTTATAACAATCAAATAAAAAACTTATTCAAAATTATTTTTATGTAAACAAAAAGAAATATGGACATTTCCAACATTTCAGACATAGCATAGGTTAATAATTAAGTTTTAAATCAATATATTGAAGTAGAAATGCTTTGTGAAGTCATTGAATTGAACAATCACTACATTTGTAAAAAAATAAAAATCAACTTACAGGCTTTAATTTCTGCATTATCCACTTTTCCATTTTTTAGGCGATCGAGGAGGACTGTGTAGATGATGCTGTAGGAGTTGATGACGCCAAACACAAGTCCATTGGTGAGGAACGACGCGATCAGCACTGTGATAGCTTTGAACCCCCCGTCCGGAGGGTCCTGCGACCGACTCGCCGCGGCCGTACCATTTGCAGCCAAAGTCCTCCTATTCACCGCCAACAACTCATCATGTTCTCTCCTCTCAGTTTCCATCTTCTCATTCAAATTGGCAAAAAATAAACGCAATATATCCTATTAAAAGCACATGGTAACTTCGGCTCGAAATTTTTCAATAAAAAAATAAAATTGTCTCAACAACTTAAGTTAAAATCTTTATGAAACAGAACATGTTAAGCAGAGGTTTATGTTACTACGCATTTCGATAGCAGTGACTTATTATTTTGTTTCGATAAATAATTATTTAACACACGTCTCACGTTCCGCTATTTCGCTCACTGACAGTTGACGCTGACAGCAAGAGCCAGCTGATGTAATTTAGAATGAAAATGAACGAATGAAATTAGAGATGGCGATCTGAGATCGATTAATCGAAAAATCGATTTTTCGAGCCAAGAAAATCGATTTTTTAAATCGATATGTAGTACTGGATCGATTCATTGGATCGATACATCACCCTTTAAAATCGACATTCGATTTTTTTGTTATTGTATTAACCATACAATTAGTTGTAGGTGCCCGTACTACAAAAACTTACGAGATGGCTGTGTGTTTAGTTTCCTTCGCCTCACTTCTCTTCAATAGAAAAAAGTTACGTTTATAATCTGTGACTTTTTTTATCTGTTCTGTGATTGCGTCATCACATCATTCGATTAATTTGTTTGTTGACAACAAATTATAGCTTGTTCACGAGCAATAAATAGAATCAACACTTCAATTTTAGATAATACTCGGCAACAACTTCCACAAAATAATATTTAGGAAGTCGACGCAATAGAAGGGACAGATAATGATATGAAAAAAGGAATTTGGGATTTTCATAAGTTGCTTGTAAAAAAGCAACTTTCTATGTACAATGCACTTGCACAGGAAAGTCAAGGCTTAAATGAAGAATTCAAACATTATTTATCGCAAGCAGTTGTGCACTTGAAGTATGACCCTATACTTTACTGGCAAGAACAAAAAAACTCTATTTATCACCACGTTCACTCAATAGCCATGATGTATATGAGTATTGTGGGATCACCTGTTCCTTGTGAGCGCCTTTTTTCAATTGCCGGAAACATCGCAAGTGATGAGCGGAACCGCTTGGATCCCAGTAGACTGTTGTTTTTAAAAAGTTTAAATATTAAGCATTGGGAACTATAAGCTAAATTATTTATTTGCTTTGTAACCTAAAACTTGTCAATTTTGAAAATAAACGTCTCGTTCTATCGGATCTGATACTTTGATATGGTAATAAAAATAATTGTTATTATCGAAGTCCCTGACTTTACTAATTAAAGATCGTTAATTATAACATTCGTCTTATTTTGAATAAAATTGATTAATACTTATATTGTAATAGAAAATTGGAAAAAAGATCGATTTTTTGGAAATCGATATTTTAGATCTCGATTTTTTTGTGGATCGATTCATCAGGTCACGATTCGAATCGATTTAAAAATCGATCTTTTTTGGAATGAATCGCCATCCCTAAATGAAATGTTTTTAGACGAATGAATGTTTTTTTTTTCACATAACTCGTCTACAAATCTATGCTACCTACCGTACTACAACATGCGTAGCATCTGTAGGTACGTGTACGTGGTCTGTGACTACAACCACACTACAATAAGCACGTTCATCTTTCAAGAGGTCCGTGTTGTTTTCTGTCTTCTCTTATACCTGCTATAAATTATTTCATAATTATTTATTACACCACTGCGTCAGTCAGTTTACACCTTGGCCAATAGTAGGCACCTAACTTGCTCAAAATCCAACGCATTTCTGTTTTTACTATTTGCATAATATGTATATAAGACAAGGAAAATACCTAGCAGGTACTTCATTAATAAACTAAAAGAAATGTCAATCCCCTTTATTAATTCAGAAAAATAAAAGCTCTCATACTGAAACAAAATAATAAAATAAATGTATTATGTTTTTTCTAAGACTTATAAACAATTAGCGTACGTATATTCAGTCCACTACGACACAATTTCTCAAGACACTCCACTGGGCGTCAATAGGGAACTTCTTATTTATACTTTTTGACATCTTGCACGATTTTCTTCATGCTAGGTATATCATCTTTCAAGTTTTCTTCTAATGCAGGTTTATCTTCTTCGGACGCTGTTAAAAACTTCGTAACAAGTTCTAAAACAAATTAATAGAATGCATAGATTTAAGAGAGTATAAAATAGGTAAGAATTTAAAATTGTAATTCCTACCATGATATTTTTGTAATTTTTCGAAGTCCTCTTCTTTCAGTTGTCCTTTTAAGTAAGAAATGATAACAGGCACCTGCCTGCCTGAAGCATGAAGCATGTTTTGAGTTATAATTGTGTATATCGCTAGTACTGCTAAGTGTAAAACTAATGCTGGATCATCACATATTTCAAGCTCTGATATCAATTTTTCTCTATGGTTCTGAATTAGGAGCCTGCAATAAATAAAAATTGTTAATAAACTCTTTTCAGAATCACAAAGTGCCTCGCCACTTTCCAGTTATGTCTATTTGTCATGCAGACTGCAGTGCAGATGTTTATTATAAAGTTGCTGTGAACTTACTTGTCTTTTTTCTTGTCCACTTTTTTCAGGATCATTCCACATTCTGACAAAGACACATCAACAGCTTGATAGAACAAGTCCAAATTATGCTCAGAGAGAGTTGCATTTAAAGCCTTCAGTGGTTTCATATACTCCTCTGTAAGATCATTTATTATCTTGTTTCTCTGCTCTACAGTCAAAACATCAACTTGTACAGAAAGATTGCATTGATTAGCAGCATATTTGCAAAACTCGGACAAAATATCACCTCCCAAAGTTTTGAGAAGATATTTGGTAAACTGTGGTTGTTGATCTGCTGGGAATGTTTTCAAGCCTTTTTCGTAAAGCTTCATATCATTAACCAAAATATTAATCCTATCTTGGGCAGAAGAATGAGTTTGCTTTTTGTTCTGGTTGGCATCTTGAAGTAATTTGTCAGCTGTTTCTTTAGCAATATTTAATGCAGTCTGGTTGAGGCTCCTGAAAAACAGTAATTTTATATTTAAATAAAAAGATATAACCATCTTTTATAAGATAATTCTTATGTTAGAATAATACATGAAAAAGTAAAAAAGGCTTTTAAAAGATATTTAAGTAGGTACCTTTGCAGATATTCAGCAATTGGAGTAATCAAATCATCCAAGCCCTCATTTTCCAAGGGTCTCTTAATGATGGTTTCAATGTTATCAACAGAAATGATTTCCAATGTAGTTGGGGCCTTTTTAATTGTACTCGGTGCTTCATCAGAGTCAGAATCATGGGCTGCTTGTTTTCCCCTAGCATGTTTTTTTACTGCTTTAGTTTTAGTTTCTCGACCCTGAGATCCACCACCAGCTTTCCCTGAAGCAGCTTTTCTTCTCCTTTCCTCGCGTCTTTCAGCCTTATGATCTACATGTGATGATTGTGTTGAATCAGATGTTCTAGACAACTGTCTCTCCAACTGAAATTGCTGATATTTTCCAGATTTTACAAGTGCTTCAGCTTTACTCTGTGTCATTGACATACACAGTTGTTTCAAATTTTCAATATAGTGGTTGCTGAAAACTAAAACAATACAATAACTTTAACATGGTATTTTCATTTAAAACTACTAGTAATAAACTGGAATCATACCTGTGTTTGCAAACAAAATTGTAGATTTAGCATTATTTTTCAATAGTGAATCAAGAACATTTTCAATATCAGTATCAGATAAAATTGATGGCAACAGTGACACAATATCCAAATAACTTTTAGACAGAATGCATTCTTCTAAAGCAGTTTCCAGTTGTTGTTTTATTTGAGGCCCAATAACGCAGCTACTCAGGAAAGTAAGGTCTTCATTGGGTAATGTTCTCCTAACATAACCTTTTGGATCAGATATACCCAAACGAGAGAGTGCATCATATTCAAGGTAATTGTTTTGTTTATAAAAACTCATCACCCAATCATTTTGTGATTTTGTGTAGCAAGATGGTACATACAGAGCACCGGCTTGTCTTCCAGTTAAAACTCCAGGAGCATTTAGCTGGTCAAATAGAGTCATGAACAAACGATCAGCCATATTGCAATGGTTGATCACAACAGCAACAGGGGTTGGCTTAAGGAGGCCAGTCAATGCTCCACGGATCTTGGCCTTCGTTCTCTGAATATATTCTTCCGTATAGAAAGTTCTAGGTTCATGTGGATCTTGTTTTCCAATTATAATTTTACCCAAATATTTTTCCAGAACATTGTGTTGCAATAGTTCTGCTGGTAAATCATATTGTAGTGTTAATTCCCCAACAGATATTTGACCTTGAAGCTGCAACTTTTCATTGATTTCTCGGGCAATTTTCTCTAGATAATAATGAGCAATTAAATAACCCGATACAAGCTGAACTTCCTTTCCTCTGATAATTTCAGCAACGCAAGTATTAATCTGGTTGAGGTCCACATTCAAATCTTTAGCAAGGTCAACCGTGTTGATCCTTCCACCATGGACATACAATTCATCTTTAATTTCTCGAATCAATTGCTGAGATGTCAAGTATTCTTTACCATCTGTGGTAAATATAACATCAATAAGTTTGAGCTCTATCAGTTTTGTGACAATTTCCACACAATTTCTTTCGGATAATCTGAAACGTTAAGAAAAATAACGGTTAATGCCTGAAGTCATTAATTATTTAGATATTTAATTATTTAGTCTTTGTACGAATATATAAATGATAAAATTGAATAAGAACATTGTGACAACAACCATACCTTTGTGCGGTGGAACTCAGCTGAGCTTTTTGAAAGTCGGCAGCTAAGCGCTTAATTTCGTCCCAGTCTGTAGATGGAGCCATGATTATAGTATTATTTTAATTAATTACTTGGAATGTTCGGGGACACTTAAACACGTAAAGATCTCGACGTTAATTGTCAGTGTCAAATATACGTACGTCACTCACTCACCACTCACGTCACGTCACAATCACGTCAGCAAAAATACATATAATAAACAAAAATAGTGATGTACGTCAGTATAATGAGTTCTTTCTTGATTTCTTCACCTAAGTAGTGGAATCAAATATCTGTATAGGCGGTACAGGCTACTTTTTTACGAAACGTCAAACAAAACGAGCTTTCTTTGGAGTTTGTATGGAAATCAAAATACTGTCCTGTGACATGACATCAATAAAAGCGGTCAAATATCGCACTCATTATTACTTAATTCATGAATAAAATTTAAAAATAAGTCGAAAAGTAAAATGAGATTCATTTTTGGTCATCTTAGACTGGCTTCTATTTATAGGTTAGAATTTATAATCTATCTTTAACCCAGTCAAGTACCCTATTATAACATACGATTTGACAAAATGAGGGACTTTCCAGGCTATGATCCCCATAAATATAATACATAGATAGGACTGTACAGATTTAACGTGATAATTACCTATCATTAATTGAGGATAAAAATTTCGGAACAATGATAAAAAATATCTATGAGCTAACAAAATTTAGTTGTTTAGAAACACTCAACAGTGCTGCCGCCTACAATTTAGCTACTGGTTTATACTGTTTACTCCTTGACTTTACTGTATAACAAATATGTTATTTATTTCATATATATTCTATAAACCTTGGGAATTCATTCTATAAATTTAAAAAATGTACATTTTTAGTTCATTCTTACGCCGAATTTCCGAATTTACACAGCGCACACAGCGCTGTTTGTCCTCTAATTTGACAGATATGAAGTAGTGCCAACATTACAACTTGTTACAACTACTTGAATTTCAATCCAATCATTCGTTGACTAAATTCGGCTACCTATGTAAATATTCAAGTTTGAGTTGACCAGGAACTACCTGTAAATACATTGTACACAAAAGCGAGCATTTATTTCTGGTAAAATACAGTTTTTACATGAAGAGTTACATTTTCATATTGTGGCAAAAATTTAACATTCTTTTTCAAGGTGAAATGTTTACATTTAAAGTAGTAGTCGTATTTAAACAAAACTTAGATAAATATAACTATAATACCAATAGACAATAATAATAGCTCACTTAGAAAAGTCAAAAGTTAATGACAGTACTGTCTTGTTTCAACATAATTGAGCACCATTTATAACAACAGTGGAAGAATCAAACTTGTTTACTTTTCAATCCAAATGCAATAAAATCTAATAAGGACATCTATTTTTTATTGAACAAGACTTAGAGATTATGTGAGCCTACACAATGTACAAAAGGAAACTAATGTTACATAATTCATTATTAGCATAAGCTACAAACCCATGTCATGTCACTTCTGGACATAGGTTTCTCCCAAGATAATGGAAGAAAGAATTATAATTCCAAAGTGTAACAGACTCTATAAATACTCTTGATATTGTTATAAGATTTAGTGTATTAAATAAGCATGTAAAATGTATTCAACAGTGATTAGCTAGATAATTTAGCAGCTTTACGCCTCTTCACATCCCAGTTGTATACTCTAGCCATATTCACTTCTGTGGTAGTCCATTGGTCTCTGAAAAGTACATTTAATTTAATGTAGTACAGTTTATAGATTTTTGATAATTTGTCTAATTGATCCTTGTTTACATTAGATCTCCATATTTGATGAGTATGTTTTTGAAACCTTGTGAAATACACATAAATAAATGCATATTCAAATTCCCTAGTGCAGTAAGTAATCAGGGGGGTTAAAATGGCCACATCGAAGCAATTCATCTAAGAAAGCAATATTGCTATTTGACATTTGTTTGCATTGTGCACTTACTTTTACATGCACATGTCAAATTGCAATATTGCTTTTTAGGTGAATTGCTTCGATGTAGCCTTTTTACCCCTCTGAAGACAACATGCAGCCACTTTTGATATTGATGTGAAGTTCTAAGATGGTTCATAATAAGCAACAAAATAAGTTTGTTTTATATTAATAAAAAGCACCAATATTTACCTCAAGAAATCCAAATCATGTTCGACACAGGCTAGGTTCTTCTTTGCGGTTGCCATGTTTTGTGTCAGAAGTTTCTCAGCATCCTCTAGAGAGTACTCCAGCATGACATTAGCTCCCAGCCACAAGCAAACATTTTTGGTCGGTGGTACATTTGCCTGAAAACAATAGTCTCACAGTTTTAAACTTACATTTTTTTTTATTTATTTTAAATAAACAGAATCAAACAGTAAAAATGAAAATACGTAAAATAATTTAGATGTTTTGTAGAGAATTAAGTACCTTCACAAATACTTGATCACTCAACAAAAATTGGGTTTCCATATCTTCAGACTGAGTCTTTAGCTTTTCAATCATTTCTAAAGAGCGAGCTAAGTCTGGGATCTGCTGGCGTAGGCGCCTCCGCTTCGTAGCGAGGGTGTATTCCATGAATTTATATTTGCCATGTTGTTCATCAAGTTTTCTAAGGACTTTATCTACTCCGCCGGAATTATCAGGCTGGTTCATAAATTCATCAACATTGTCCTGTTATAATTTAAAAATTTATTATTAATTAATACACAGTAAACTACGACAGAAGTTCACAGAGATACAAAGTGTTGGAATGGTATTTTATTGGACATGAATAACAAGGATTTAACTTTAAATTAAACATTTCTGAAACAAATATGTGAATTAACATCAATACAATATAAAATAAGGTCTTTTTACTATAATATAAAGCATAAATTCCACAGATGTAGTTGCCGAACATAACCTATAAAAATATTACTGCAAACCCGTTAAGTGGATGATTGCTATCGTTCCTCGTGTATTTCGGGTACGCAACGTAAAAATAGTCTAGAAGATTTGAAGGAAATATTCTACACATACCACAAACTGCGCTTCGGGAATCCCAGAATAAGATTTTGAATTAGAAGCATCAGCACTGTCCCCGTCCATTTTATCTTCTATAACAACAAATGCTTCAGATTAGATTTTATTTACGGAAAATGACTTGCAGATGTTTTTCCGTTTTTATTAAAAGAAACAATGATTATGTTTTAAATTATATTTCAATAATCGAAAAACTTGCTCGATCCACTGATTGACATTATTTTTTTTAACTTTTTTTCTATAGATTAGCTAGGTAGATCACCTGTTTTTCACTATGGTTTTTCACTACAAAGAAAAATAATCTGAGTTTGTTTATGGCAGGTAACTCAAAATACCGTGTGCCCAAGGCAGAAATATGAGAAATGATAAACTGAGTGATTGTTTATGGTTGTATATCATCTTGAGACCTCAAGGAAACTGCGGGAAAAAAGCGCGGGAAACGGATTGTTTGGCGGACGTGTTTTTTCGTGGCTTTAAAATTTTAATTTTAATTCTAACATTTAAAGTGATCATTTGGTTAGTTTAGGTGTAATTTAGTTTGTATATATTAATTATTTTTTATTTATATTGTGTATAGTGTAAATATCAACGAGTTATTGGTAAGTAGTTCTTTTTATAATTTTCCCGCCATGGACCCGCCCGAGGATCCTGGGGGAACGCCTCCTGTTGTTGCAAGTTATGTTACAATCTCTAATGTTGCTTCAACGAATGAAGAAGCAAGTATGGATACTGATGGTTCTTTAGTTCAGGGGAAAAAACGAAAGCGCGTTTCACGCTCTAAAATGTGCAAACATTGCAATAAAAAAAGAAGGAAGGGTCATGAGAAGAAGCTATCTGATTGCCAATGTCTATCTGAAACTGAATCTAATATCCAGCCTGCATCCCAATCTCTTGATGAAAACCAAACTCAGAATATCTCTTTGCCTTTATTTAATGAAACTGTTGCGTCACAAAATATTTCAACTGTCGCTGACAACCACTCTCCACAGTCTCAAATTGCTCGGAGGACTTATATTAGTTCTGATGCAGCTCCTTACACGTTACACATCCAGCATAAGCTGACATCGCCTGATGATGGGGTTTCTTTGCATCCTGTGTCTTTAGGTCGATTCCTGAAACAAAACAAAGTTACAGGTATAGTGGATGGAAGCTTAAAACGAATTGGAAGGAACAGAGTATCTCTCTCTTTCAAAAAGTATGAAGATGCAAACTCTTTTCTTGAAAACCCTATTTTAGACTCCTCAAAGTATAAAGCTTTTATCCCTACATTCTCAGTAATTCGAATGGGTGTGGTTCGTGGAGTACCTGCTGAATGGAGTGAAGAAGAAGTGAAGGAGAATACGACAGTCTCTATAGGCTGCGGTCCTATTCTGAAAGTAAGGCGGTTGAATAGGAAAGTCATTATTAATTCCAAGGTGGAATTTAAACCAACAGAATCTGTAGTACTGACCTTTGATGGTCAGATTTTACCAAAAAGGGTCTTCATGTGTTATACAGCTCTCCCTGTCGATCTTTACATTTATCCAACCGTACAATGTTTTAGTTGTTGTCGCTATGGCCATGTGAAAACCCAGTGCCGCTCGCAACCTAGATGCTTTAAGTGTGGTCAGGGCCACAATGGAGATACCTGCTCAGTTCATGAAGAAGATGTCAAGTGTTGCTTATGTAATGGCAACCATCAGGCTACAGATAGAAAGTGTTTGGAGTATGAGCGCCAACGTGCTATAAAAGAGACCATGGCAAAGTCATGCATCTCTTATGCGGAAGCTTTAAAGACTCATCCGGCCATAACAAAGATCTCATATGCTGAGGCACTTCTTTCATCCCATCATGTCCCAGATAATGTCCCACTTTTAACATCGCCTTCCCAAGCAGCTAAGTCCCCTTCTAAAGTCTCTTATAAAAAAACTGTTCTTCAAACAAGAAAAGCTCCTCCCAGGGCTACAAAAGGCTATGACATTCAGAGTCATAGGGAACTGGTTAGAGAGTATGATTTGCCTGCATCTGCTAATGGAACTGCTCTGAAATATCAAGAAACAGTCAATGATCCTTCTAATATTCCGATTTCTGAACTTATTATAGCCCTATTAAACTTACTTTCGCAGTCAAACTTAATTCCACCGTCCAACGCAGCTCTCATTGATTCTCTTGCACAAATCTCTAAAACACTCCATAATGGACCTAAATTCCAAAGTTCTCCAGTGGAACTGCAGGAGCGTAATTCCTAAAAAACAAGATTTATTATTTTTAGTTAACAAGTACAAACCTCTAATTATAGCATTACAAGAAACTTGGCTCAAGCCAAGTTATAATTTTAAAATTTCAGGCTACTCTTGCATTCGAGAGGATAGACCTGATGGATTTAATGGTGTTGCTTTATTAATAAAGCATCCCACTTCCTTTACACATAAACAAATCAATCATAGAAATGATTACTCTGTTGTAGCTGCAATTATCAAAAATATCTGTTTTGTTTCTATTTATATTCCACATCCCTCTTCTCAGATATATAATGAGGTACATAATATTCTTTCCTCACTTCCTAAACCCTTTATAGTGTTAGGGGACTTCAATGCCCAGCATGTGTCGTGGGGAAGTTCTTTATCCAATACAAATGGTAACACTGTTTACAATATGTTGGACACACTTAACCTTTGTATCCTTAATACTGGTTCACCTACCCGTCGCACCTCTCCTTCACAGGGAAAGAGTGCTCCAGACTTATCAATTTGCACCCCAAATCTTGCTCCATATCTTTCTTGGGAAGCCCTTAAATACACTTTTGGAAGTGATCATTATAGTCTTATTATCACTCTGCCTTTTCAACACGAAACTGTTCGAAAACGGATTCGTTTGAAATATAGATTATTGAATGCCGACTGGAATACTTTTAAATCTCGAATGGAAAGTAAAATTTGTTGTTTTCCTCCTGTAACACCTGGAAATGAAACCTTTTGTGCAGAGACATTTGCCGGAGCGTTTATAGAGACAGCTAATGAACTTTTTCCGATGAAAAAAGTAGGCTGTGGAATACCTTCTCCACCTTGGTGGGACAGTGAATGTACAGAGGCTGCTAGAAAACGTAAAGAAGCTGAAAAGTTATATTTTGAATGTTCAACAGATGAAAACTTTAATAAAGTAACTGAAAATATCGAAGCTTGTAAAAAAATGTTTAAACAAAAAAAATTTGATGGATGGAGATCTTTTTGCCTATCAATTTGCCCAGATGTTAGCCCATCTGAAGTTTGGGCGAATATAAGAAGATTCAGGGGTGCTTTCAAGGAATCCTCTCCTTCTGCTCTTCCTCAGAATTTGACCCATAAATTTATTGATACCCTAGCTCCTCCTTATGTTTCAGAGTTTATAATGATTTCACCAGCTGTCGATGATCGTACTGGACTAAATAGCCCCTTTTCTCTCCATGAAATGAAAGGCGTCTTATCAAATGTGAAGGATTCAGCTCCTGGCGTTGATGGAATACCATATTCATTTGTAGCTAATCTAGGTGATGATGCTTTAGGTTATTTGCTTAACCTAATTAATAGTTTTATGCTATCCGGTAATATACCCCCTGCATGGAGAGTTCAAGAAGTGTTTCCTATTCTGAAACCTAATAAGGATCCTACCCTTGCTTCATCTTATCGTCCTATTGCTCTGTCATCGGTCTTAATTAAAATTACTGAACATCTGGTTAAAAATAGATTAGAATGGTTTATGGAGAGCAAAGGTTTACTTAGTAGAAGTCAGTACGGCTTCAGAAAAGGTAAAAGTACAATGGACAGTATAGCTATTTTTGTCACTGATATACGACTGGCATTCTCTTCTAACCAGTCCGTCGTAGCAGCTTTTCTGGACATTACTGCAGCTTACGACAATGTAGTTTTATCTATACTATATAAGAAATTATTGGCTTTTAATGTACCTTCCATGCTTTCTTCATTTATCATAAATATGCTCTCTGAGCGTTGTATTCAGTTTTTTACGGATGACGAGCATTTTTTGTCACGATTAGTCTGGAAAGGTCTCCCACAGGGGTCGGTACTCAGCCCTTTGTTGTATAATGTTTATAGTTCAGATCTAGAATCTTCCCTAGATGATAATGTGAGTATTCTTCAATATGCAGACGACCTCCTGTTGTACTGTTCTGACAAATCTATTCAGAATGCCTCTTCAGCCTTATGTCGGTCTCTTGATTTGCTTAAGGTTTGGTTGGATTTAAATGGCCTAGATGTTTCTTCTCCTAAAAGCTCTGTAGTTGTGTTTACAAGACGATTAATGATCCCTCCTGTAACTGTTGCATTTAATAATAATCCTATCCCAGTAAAAACTTCAGCAAAGTTCCTTGGCGTCATTCTTGACGATAAATTATCGGGTAAACATCATATCGAATACGTTACCGGTAAATGTGATCGTAATTTTAATATTCTTCGATGCCTTGCAGGAGTTTGGTGGGGTGCGCACCCTTATTCGCTTAAGTTATTATATAATGCATTAATCAGGAGCATAATAGACTATGGTACCTTCATTCTTGTGCCAGGTAGCGTAGAATCTTTTCAGAACCTGGATTCCATTCAGTACAAATCTCTGAGATTGATTTGTGGTGCCATGAGATCCAGCCCAACTAACTGCTTACAAATAGAATGTTCCGACCCTCCTTTGCATTTAAGGCGTCAATACTTATGTGATAAGTTTATATTTCGGTCTTTTCAACTTATCGACCACCCTCTTTACCAGAAACTCCAGTTACTGTTTGATCTTACACTTTCTTCCCCTTATTGGTCCCACAAACCTATCCCATGTCTTGTTAAAAGTTTTCAAAAGTTTATATATCTTCAAGCCCCCACTCACAGACAGCCTGCACATCCTTTGTTTTGTGACGAATTCGAACCTTTAGTTCTATCCCCTGATGTATCCCTAAATTTGGGCTTTATTAGAAGTGATCCTAGTGTAAGTGCCATGTTCTGTCTTACAAAAGATTTACAATGGCCTCATGCTCATCATATATACACGGATGCATCAAAGCTCTCGTCATCAGGAAATGTTGGTGTGGGAGTGTACCATGCTCAGTATAATATAATTCAGAAAATTAAAATGCCACCAGAAACGTCTGTTTTTACTGGGGAATGCTTAGGTCTTTTTAAAGCAATAGATTACATTATAACCATGAAACTTAAGAACACGGTAGTTTTTTCAGATGCTAGAAGCAGTCTTCAGGCTTTATTAAAATTTCCATTCAGAACTAAAATAATATTTCCAATTATTATAGATATACGAAGGTCACTGTATAAATGTATTCGCCTAGGGTATTCAGTTTCTTTTTGTTGGATCCCTGGACACAGCAAAATACCTGGCAATATTAAAGCCGACCTTCTTGCTAAAGAGGCTGTGGATAGTGGTGACTTATTTACATATAAAAACTACACCCATGATTTAGTTAATTTACCTAGCTTATATCTTCATGAATATTGGGGGGATGAATGGGCAGTGAGTTCTCAGACCAAAGGTAAATTTTATTCATCAATTCAACCAATTATTTTAAGCAAGCCTTGGTTCTTCCGGGTTAAAGTTGGCAAGAGAGCAACGTCCTGTCTCATACGTATGAGGCTCGGTCATACATGCTGTGCATCTTTCCTTGCAAAGATTGGCGTTATATCAAGTGGCGACTGTGAATGTGGTTTGGATACTGGTCATGTTAACCACATTTTTCTGGCTTGCCCTCTACATGACAACTCCCTTCTTTTTAAAAATCTTTTATTACAAAAAGTCCCTCTTCCTACATCTATTTCGGTCCTACTTGCTTCTAATGATCCTCAAATATATAAGTTGTTAGCCACATTTATTCAAGTAAATAATATAAAATTATAGTTAAATATATGTTTATTTTATACCTTTTTATATGTGTAAGTATATTGATATTCCTTACCTTACCTTATGATCCTTTATTTCAAAATTTCGTTCCTATCCAAATTCCTATCTCCATAAACGTTTCCTAAGTCTTTATCCTCTACATTCAAATTAGTGTTGCCGAAAAATCGATAGTTTTACTATCGATAGTAAACAGCCAAAATCATGTACCCAATCGATAGGCCTATCGATAGTATCGATACTATCGATAGTATCGATAGTATCGATAGCTCTTTTTTGGCAATACTATTGATAAGCAACGATAGTATCGATACTATCGATAGTATCGATAGTTGAAAAACAAAAAACTATCAATACTATCGATACTATCGATAGTATCGCTCTTCGATATTGCGCAAGCTATCGATACTATCGATAGTATCGATACTATCGATAGTTTTGTACGATCGATAGTGACCTTAATTTCGATAGTATTGAATGTAGCATTGTGTGGAACAATTCACACCATTTAAAGCTCGTATTTAATATATTTTATATTTCGTGGGTGTTTTTGCAGTGGATATTTGGTTTTGAAGTAGGCAATTCTCTAAATTTAAAAAAACACTGTTAAGTGGAGTCGATAGGATTTTTTTTACAGTACTATCGAAATTAAGGTCACTATCGATCATACAAAACTATCGATAGTATCGATACTATCGATAGTATCGATAGCTTGCGTAATATCGAAGAGCGATACTATCGATAGTATCGATAGTATTGATAGTTTTTTGTTTTTCAACTATCGATACTATCGATAGTATCGATACTATCGATAGTTTTTCATCTTTTAACTATCGATACTATCGATAGTATCGATACTATCGTTGCTTATCAATAGTATCGCCAAAAAAGAGCTATCGATACTATCGATACTATCGATACTATCGATTAATTATCGATACTATCGTTTTTTGGTAAACTATCGATAGTTCGATCGAAAACTATCGATATGGCACTATCGAGCGGCAACACTAATTCAAATCTACATTTAAATGGCAAATATGCAAGTCGCATGACGCCAAAGAGAAAAAAAAAAAAAAAAAAAAAAAAGGAAACTGCGTTTTTACTTTATATCCTTGATTTATATTCGAATAAGTCAACAGTGTTTAACTGTACGTACCACACCACAGTATTGTTTAAACCCGATAAGTGGGTGTAATTGAATTTGTATAGTCTGTTTCTTATTTCCAGGTAGACCATCCATCAGTGCAAGGCTACGCCCTGTTTCGGATTTTCCAGTGTTTAATTTTGCTTCCAACATAGGCCTATCAGACACCGCCGTTATGGATATGATGGTATCGACGTTGCAGCAGCAGCGTGCTGTCACGGAACAGTTACGAAGGGAAGCCGCCATCAAGCGCATTCCGGTGTCTGTAGCGGTGGCAGACATCGTGAAATATATTAACGAGCACGAACAAGAGGACTGCCTGCTCGTTGGCTTCTCCAGTCAAAAAGTGAATCCCTTCCGGGAAAAGAGTTCTTGCACCGTTCTGTAACTCAAGCAACTCTATTCTTCACCGTTTCCTTGTGTCTAACAAAATTAAGGTCTTTGTGTAGCATTTAATATCTATTATATAGCACAATTTGTTATGTAAATTATTTAATTTGACATCAGATTTATATTCAGTGTCCGTTCAAACTTATCAGTGTTCAAGAGAAAAATACCTCAAAATGTATATCAATATCATAATAGGAATTGTGCAGTAAAAATATGACAGCTTGCATTTTATTTTTAAACTTAAGAAAGTGGGGATTGTTTAGCTAATTATAAAAATCTATTTAAATATAACATTATTACAATTGTCATTGTGTTTCTGTCATTAAAATATTATAACTTATACTATTTCATTATTTCAATATACTTTTTAAAAAACTGTTCCCATGGCCTAATACATAAGAGTGTAAGTTCATTACCCTAACCCTAATACTTGATATAAAATGCAATAATAATAATATAAAATAAAATATACATTTTTATTTAAGTAGGTATATTTTATTCGTGCACAATAAATAAATGTTAAGGGCTACATACCAATTCCACTATTAGGAATTATGTTTTACAAACTCAGATTCCATATACTAAACCTATAGTATTCATAAGACAATATGCATTCTTCTCAAAATGGAAACCTATACACACAACACCAGGCTTCTTGGAATACCTCATACACTTGTTCTATTGTTAAGCTTTTTGACTTTTACTTTGCATACAAAGAAACAAGCTAGTCAATGTGGCATAAAGAGAATTTCTACATTGCAAGCATTGAATATTATGTAATAACAATATCAAATCAAATTTTTACACTTGAACAAACAAACAATTTAAAAATTACTAGATCACAAATTACCTCATTACTCACCACTCATCACTGACAGTGGAATGCTTGGCTTCTTGGAAAATACTAACATTGCATACATATTGCACATTATATGAAACTAGGTACTACAGTATACAATTATAATGGGTATACACACCTACTTACTCTAATTTTAGTATAGATTATATAAGCTAAATTGTTTTTTGAGAGATATTGCAGTTAGTAATAAAGAAGTTTTAGAAGAACTCCAGATTGTTTATAAGGAAGGCAAGGCTCTAGTATTTGTCATGTTTACTGATAAATAATGGCTCTTTGTTGTACAATAAGTAAGTAATGGAGCATCCTTATCTAATATTTTGGCAAAGAATAAAGTTTATACAACTCATTTGATCACATTCACCCCCACATCCATATACATAAACAATTTGTTTATCAAAAAGAATGCACATACAAAAGTCACTCATAACAGCTTGCAGTGCAATAAAACATGTATATATAAGATCATCCCATCAATTCCCACACTGTCCACCCCACATGGCAGTACGTTCATTCCCTAAACAATAACATGTCCCGACTTACGGCAGTGAAACTAAACAGGAAAACCTATTCGTTATTCGTAAGTTGTTTGAGCAAATTTGGATTTTAAATGAATAAATCTTATTCTAGGGGTAAAACTATATAAAAAAGAAAATTTACCAACTATCAGTCTTTTAAATTGATGTTGATTATCAACCTTGTGGCAAATTGTCTCTCAAAAGTTTACAAAAAGGAAAATCAATGACCATAACACTATTGCTAGCATATCTATTGTCAGATCCACTATCAATATCATAAGTTTGATGATTATGAGTTATACAATAAAGTTAGTGATTGGCACAAATGCAACCATGATTGATTAAAAACCCACAACTGACCACATACCATTCCATCTTAGAGTAGAGCTGATAAAATAACATTACCCATTACCAATCACTGACAAAATATCACTAATTATTTGTGCTGATTAATATAAACTGTAAATGACATGGTGATTACAATATTACTTTAATTACACATGACTAAATATGTCCTACATACAATGTTTAGAATATCATTATGGTTACCTAACTTTCAATTTCAGCTCATATTCATAAGAATAGCGTCTTACATCTAGCAACTATGACTTACATTCTTCTGGTATGTCCTTGTTTAAATTTTTTACAACATATCTAAAGATTAACTAAGGATTCACTAAAACAATCCTCATGATAATATGAATGATTAGTTACAAACTGCTAGATCACATTTATCTCTTCTACCTATAGTACACATTGAACTTTGCAGTTACTATGGGCCGATAAATTGCTGACTACTTATATTCAAAATGCAATAAAAGCAATAATTACTTCAATTCTATAGAAAAAAGGCCCCATTTATTTGGTGTTCAAATATCTTGTACAAAACTTACCCCTGAATAAAATACTGGAAGATGCAAGGTTGAATACCACAGTATCAGACTATACAGGTAGTAAACCTGGCTTATCAACCTATGTATTAAATATTTTATCCTTCCCATCACTAACTCAGGAGGGTAAGCAGATAAAATTCTTTGTAAACTTTTGAGATGTACCATTCCTTAAAAATAAATCGAGGGTTACTTGAGTAAGTTGGTGGATGTCCGGCAAATCTTCTAAACTCTCTCCTGTTTTGGTGGTGATACATCTTCTGTCCCGTTAGCTACACTCTGGTGGTACAGCTTAAGAAGCTCCATTGCATCCTGTGCTTGACGCTTCTCTAATAATATTCTGTAAGAAATAAACAAAATTTAATATCAACTGAATAATGGCTTTTGTCAATAAGTCAATATGATACATCTAAGTTTTGTTATATTTTAAACCAAATCTTGATATATTCTACTTACTACACTAGATGCATATTTAAAAAACTTTTTTTGACAATAAAAATGCTCACCTTCCAGAGGCTTCCTTGATGTGTTCCAAAATTATTCTGTTATCTCTGTCAGTTACAATATCGGCGAGACTATCGGGGTCCATGTCCGACAAGAGCTCCAAGTCCTGCCCACCCAGTAACGAAATGTGGCATAGGTTGTGTTGTAGTCGTCCCACCAGGTTGGCCACTTGACCCTTCTCTCCCAGCGCGACGTCATCCGTCTGGTCCAGCGACACTTGACACTTAGGCATATTCGGAGTCCACTTCTCATTACCGTGTAGTATCATCAACGAAGTATCAGGGTCTAAGGTTGAGAAGTACTCCTCATCGTCAACCTCCGTTCCATCGCACTCTAAAACCACTGTCAGGTTTTCTGAAGGCAATCCGAGCTTTTCTGGCACTTTGGAGAGTAAATCCTCCAGTGATGAAGCCACAATTCCTTTCTTTTTGTCTCGATTCATATCACATATCTTGTACGGTTTGTTGATATCGTTCTCCATTGTTTTGTAATTCTGTGTACTAACAAGCAACCATGTAAATAACTGAGATAGTAACAATAATAAATACACAATTTCTAAAAGAGAACTATTAAATATTTGGGATTTTCTCACAAATTACCACAATAGATTTCTTTCTTGCAACTCAAAACTCAATAATTTGACGTTTTCAAATTGTTGCCACAAATAGAATGCATAACTGAAAAAAAATAACAAAATATTGCCAGAATAAAAAGGAGGGTAATTTATAATGTATACCTACTTTGCAAAAGTTTACAACAATTAGTATTTATAAAATCAAATTAATTAAATAAATTTCTTACAAAAATGAACCGTTTTGGCAATAGCAACCGCGCGAAGAGACAGACGGCTATCTTCTACGAGAGTAGTGCTGAATGTGATGTGGTGGGTGGTCGCGGCCGCGTCTCGCCGCGCGCCCGCGTGCGGTGCCGTCGCCGGGGACTAACTAGACATACGCGCTTGTCTGCGGGCACAGCCTGCTGGCCATCTATTCACTGAATTTAATATCGTACCTATTTGTACTTTGTTGAATAATGGCCCCCAGCGGAACAGACGATATCCTATGAATAGAGCTAAGGAATAAAAGGTTTTTTTTTATATAATAAGAATTCACAAAACCTTTAAATCTTTATATTTAAACTAAGTTAATATTTTACGTGATCATATTTATGATAAGGTTTAATAAGTACTTAATATTATTTTATACTCGTGGCACATTGAAAACACCCTACACTTATTTAAATACATATATTTTATGGAAAGTAACTGTATAAAAGCTACTTAATTAAATAATGAATAGGCATACACAATATTTTATTACATACACACACAGAAGGAACATAGGTACGACACAGGATTACAAATTGAACAAAATTAAAGAGGCGCGGTCTTATTGTTAACCAGCAGCTTTTTCTGGCGATAAGCACTATTTATCTATACAATTTAAGTAGCTATATCGCCAATACATATAGTCAATAGTAAATACGTATATTTACATACTTACCTACCATTATTTATAAGAGTCATCTTGAGATGTCGCCGGGGATGTTCAGATTCTATTTTCATCCGGGATTATTATATTTGGTTGGCGTAGTTGGTGGCCGCGCTCAGCCGCTTGTTTACGTAACAGATGTTACTATTATACGGCGGACTTGACCTTTCCTAAAAATAACAAACTACAAAATTCATATTATCAATATTCAGTAGACAACACAGCAGTATACTTATATAGGTATAGGACGACTTACTTTGTGATTTATTAGGCAACGTCCGATATTCTACCATTCATACTAGTTACCGTTATTGATAATATAAATTATGCTGATCTATCATAGCGCTGAAGTAAAAAGTAGATACTTATAGCATCTACATAGAGAGTAGGTGAACTGGGATTCAAATGTAACGTCGAAGGGCGAATGTGGGGTAAACCTAAAGTGTATGTTCAGAAAATAAATAACACAAAGTCCTTTTTTCCCAAATGGTTACGTATTGGCAATAGGCTCGCTCCTCATTATATGGGACTTAAACGTAGCTGAGGAGTGGGACTTAGGTACTCCACACATTTGAATAAATATCTAAAAAGACCTTAAACTATGTGAAGGAGGGATCAGTGTCAGTCGGCCGGGTACACCAGGACGAGTCAGGCAAGGGCGGACGGGTCACACCCGGTCAGAGCGTGGCGCGACGGGCGAGATCAATAGCACCCCCTACCCCCTTCTTCAGCCCCTAAGCTGTCTCTTCGAGAATGCAATTTGCAATGTGCCGTACCTGTAGGCAGACAACGATGTTTATACGTACTTTTTTAATTGAATAAGCTAATTAATAACAGGGTTTGACTAATAACTATAGGTCGGAGATTCGGTGGCGTATTTAACTAAAGTTGACGATAGTTCATAATATAGAGTTGATATTACCCAATGGTTTTATTAGTCGCACTGCAATAGGTATATTTGAATAGGCATCCAAATAATATGGACTTCCTGCTATTTAAAATTCTATCGTAGCTATATTTAAGTAAGGTAGAAGCAGTGTTTTGCAAAACATTCGAACATCCGTATTAAATATTTAATTGTTTCAGTAACGAATAAAATTATAGCTATTTTTTTAATATCAAATATTCGTATTATCAACTGTACTATGGATCACCGTCAAATTTAGGTACTTATGCTAACCAATATCCAACTACTATATATTAATACAATAACTGAAGTTTTAGGCTTAAGACTATTTGATCCATACAAATCGAATTAATCAAAGTTATTTCCTACTTCGCTGCTGTTGGCTCAACGACTCAAAATAGATTATTGTTGGAAACAAAACAATTTCGTAATTATTTTCTAATCATATCCGTTCGAAAGTTATGCGCCTGAATCGGTTACACCTGGGTATATCTTTCTGAAAAGTACTCACTTGTACTTACTTCCAATTATGGTGAAGAAAAGTTGTTGTATATGCCTATTCCCATTGTAATTCATTTCCGATAACAAATTTTAATATGTTACGATGCTGTCAAGAGGCAAGAGGGAAACCACTGCCCTAATTTTTCCCTAAAAAGTAGTATGGTGAAATGCTACACCGACAAGAGCGTGGCTCTTAAATTGATGATGATGATGATGACGATGCTGTCAACACGTTTATCCAGACAATGCTTTTCTGCCAAGACTTGTATCTTTAGTCCTCAAGGTACGAAGCTAGGTCATTATCTTTCTTTAGTCCTCAAGGTACGAAGCTAGGTCATTATCTTATCTTCGTGGTTCTTCTTCTTTTTATCGTGTAGGTTGTGGGGTGGAATACCAATCTCATCAAACCTGGTGTCAGGGTTATTACTGAGCCGCCAAAGGCCCCTGACATGGCTTATGTAACGACTACATACTTACATCAGAAAGTAGTAACCGGGTCAACGGCTTAACGTGCCTTCCGAAGCATGGGTCATCTTACTTTCGGACAATCAGGTGATCAGCCTGTAATGTCCTAACCAAACTAAGGATGACAAAGTGATTTTTGTGATATGTCCGCACCGGGATTCGAACCCGGGGACTCCGTATCGGGAGTCCAACGCCCACGGAGGCCGTTATCTTCGTGGTAAATTGAGGTTATCCTAAGCGAGAAGGTATGCGCGATTCAAGCAGAACCAATTTATATGCGATTACTGTACCTAAACGGGATAAGCGATGGTTGCCATAATGTTTGCGCTTTATTACGTTCGTGGCGGCGGGTTAAGAAGCCTATTATGTTACGCCAGTAAATGAAATTAGTTGCGGAAATTAATTAGTAACATTATTCTTTATTATATACTTATTTATACACTAATCCTATCTTTGTAATTAGGTTGAAAATACATATTTTTTTAACTCGATTCGCCGTATATCCTGGGATAGCATCAATTTAGCAGGAAATGTATTTATATTAAGTACTTTTATTAATATAATAACGGTTTTGCTTAATTTTTTGCACCAATTATGTGTCCTGTGTGCCATATACCTTTATATTTATTAGGTATGTAATATTGTAAATATATACATAACAGTTACGGGTATAATAGTCGAAGAGTTTTAGGCAGATACAGAATGATCCATTGTATACAATGCATGCCATTTATTAATCTAAAGTTAGGTCATCTGTCTAGCCCGCCCGTCCTCTCTATTCTGATTCTAAACGTACAAAATGTTTTACCGACACCAAAGTTAGTCTTCACGCTGTTTATTCAGCAACAGGAACAGATTTCCCAAGCTGCCAATAAAAACTTTTTAGCTTACATCTGTTATTCAAGTCATGTTCAGATTCCGGTTTGTGCATCAATCTGAAACTCTACCAGCTTCATTAAAAAGTCACGCCATGGCCTTGTTTGTGAAATCTACCACTGATATATTCACGGCGTGAATGGTGTGACAACTATTATTATGTTTCTTCTAACCAAATTGAAAATCGTACTTGACTTAGACGGGCCTCGTAGACAGGAACACACTGAACTTACGTAGCAGCTACGCAGCGTAGCAAAGATATGCGTGCTACGCCAAGGCCTCAAGTATGGAACAACTCATAAGAGTCTCGTTTTATGCAATATTTCCTTCAAAGATTATAATTTTCACAGTTTAAACTATTGTAAAACAATAAGCCAATAAACGGATAGCCTTTGTTGGTAGTGCGTATTTTTACACAAAATTATACATACCTACCATCAAAGCTTTTTTTCGAAAGTCGGAGAGTTCTATAAATAACGCCTAGAACAGTTGGAACTTTTTTGTACGAAAACCTATTAAAGCAAAAAGCTGAAAATAACTTTTAAATCCTTTTATCAGTTCTGCGACTCGGGTCTGATAAACACTTTGGTATAGAAGCAACGACCTCTAACGAGAGCGCCGTTTGAAGTAGGCTGCCTCTTGATCTACTAATGCCACGTGAAGGGTATTGGCCCACATCACACGATCGCTGGGAGTCATCTTAAACATAATCAGCAGCGAGGAAAGAGAATGTCACTGTTTGTTTGAAGCAAATTATTGTATTGAATGATCGTTTCTGTTCTGTGGTACCTAATTAAGTAACTAGAAATAAATCTCCCTTTTGTTCCCTTCCAAACCATGCATGGAATAAAATAATATATTACCTATCTGATTTGATGTATGTGGCTTCATTAGTTATCATACCGTTTATATGTATTCCTCGCGTAGAGTGAGCAACACCACACGACAGAATTAACGCGTGCATTATTGAAGCGAAGCGAACCGTAACGACGCATCTGCAATACGGGCTGAGAAATATTTTCCCGGGAGGACACGTAGGAGTCACTCAAGGTCGCAGGTAAAAAGGAGTAAGTGTTACTAATAAGGATATTTACCCCAATTTTCTAGCGTATTTCAGGTAAACAAGTTATTCAGGGAAATTGAGTTGGCGTGTACAGGGTGCTAGTGACATCGTAACGAAAACTTTGAAGGCTGATTCAGATCATGATTTTGAGTTGATATAAAGTGGAATTTTCCGTCTAAAAGTATGGCCCTGAAAATAATTTTAAAAACATTTAAATTTTCATGTTTATTCACCGTAAATTCCACTTGATATTAACTCAGAATCATGGTCTGAATCATCCCCCTCAGTATTCGTTACAACGTCACTAATACCCTGTATATTATAAGGATGGATTTATTTGTACCTGTTCGTGTAGTAATGTAATAAGAATGGTAAATTGCTTCTTTATATATTATGGCTCTTATCCTTAACAAATCAAATTAGGGACATATTGTTCTACTATGCTCTGGGGTTAAATATAAAACGAGAATTTAAATCAATGTTTTACGTCTTCCTACCTCAGCTATTCGTGAACACGACCAACGACCATGGAATATAACTCTACAGCTTTTGTCCATACATTGACGATTTATCGATAGACCCATTAGTGCGCTCTGCAAGCGTAAATAAATGTCCTCTATTTTGCAATTCTGAAAACGTTTCAATTTAGGAAATGGACTTGGAAGTAGCTAGATCTTTTCATAAATTATAAGCCGCTGTTGAGAATTTATGTTTATACTGGTAAACTTTAGAATAACGTCAACTTAGAAGACGGGAAGTTAGAATAGCTTGTATTGGTTAATTTTAAATGAGTAAATAGCAGTGTGTTCAATGTTGTGACTTATCCTCTATGGTGGTGGTTAAATGAGAATATAGCCGGCATGCAATTAGTGGATATTTTTCAGTGACAGTAGAATGGATGAGTGGCGGAAGGACGGCGACAGAAAGCAGGAAACTTGCGGTAAAACGTGTCTAGTAGCACTTTTCTTTTTATTATACTTTATTTTTATGATCAGAAATACGTCGTATTTATACTCTTCTTTATTGACAACATTATAATACAACCGAGCTTGTAATACTCCTTATTACACATACTAAATAACTTGTTATTAAACTCCGTGTAATATATTATATGTAACAATAACAAAAGATTATTTTCAATGGAGTACGTACAATATTCTTTTAACAAGTCTTCTTCAGTTGTTTTTAAGGAAAATTTTCTCTTTTATATACTTTATTAAGTTGGGCAGAGGTTGGGTGTACATAGGAAGCTTTGTAACATTATAATACGGCTTTAAGGATTTATCAAACTCCGTCACATTGGATTACAAGGCCTTTAGAAATATCTGTGTACCTATCTCGTATCTCATAGCTCTTGAGTTTACGTATATATTTTATGAATATTTAAGTATTACGTGAAACCAGTAAAACTGGTTTGCGAATTCTCAATTTGAAGTTCGCTCGTTGAAGAATTTAATCTTCTTGAAGAATTTTCATCGTTAGACAGATGCAATCGCCCGTGAGCCTGAATAAATCAGATTGAATATAAGTCTCTGATTGGTACAAAATTAGCAAGCAATTATTCATTCTTACACAAGAAAATGGATTTATATTCTAATAAATGTAATGTATTAAAATCATATCATTAAAAGTGTATCTTCGGAATTAATGAAGGTGACCTTTTCAAAATTAATTACGGTTTAGAGCCGTTTAATTTGTCTGACGCGCGAAATAATAACATAGTATGTTTCGCTGTATACAAAATACACAGATGTAAAATGTAATCAGACACTCGTGCAGTGTTCGGTGTTGCAGCATGACCTTTGTGCAGGTATGTAGGTTGAGGTCGCCGACTGACCCCGGCTCCCGCGGGCACATTACTCCACAACCCTCTGACGACCTGACGCGGCGCAATTTGTGCCCTCGCCGCAGGCACAGCCTGTTCTATCGGAAACCGATACCTAATTAACGAAATACTTAGCGTTTTTTTTCATCACTATTCTATCTACATTCCTAAAAGCAGGCCCTTTCATCCACTATTGTTTCTTCTGCGCAGATAATACCAATACGCCATGGATTGGTCGGTTTGTAAAGATTTTAATTGGGACCCAATTCTACATTTTGCGAGAGACTTTTACGATTTGTTTACTTGCCGGTGGATGTAAAATGGAATACCTTGCTTTTAAACTAATGTGTGTTTGTATAGATCATAGACAAGTCGTCAGGAGACTGTAAAAGCTATTTATCTTCGTTCCTTTTGCTGTCTAGACAGTGATGTCTCCTTTCCAAAGTACGCAAACCTCAAACCGTGACGTCAGAGTTTATTAGCAAAGTTTAAAGGTTGGGTGCGCCCTAACAAACGGCTTTTTATGTGCGCTTAATAAAGTATAATGCGAGTTAATATTTTCACTCTGTATTTAGGTGTGCAGTAGGGAGATATTAAATTAGCTAACTGGTAGAGTTTATAGCCCGTTACACATTGTCGTCACGTCGAGAGGTTCAGCGACGTGTGGTTACTAAACTGCTTACAAAAGACGTGTTTTTCTTCTCTGCATAATTTATATAAAGACGACCGATTGATAGCTATATTATGTAGTTTAGTGGCTGTACTTTTATACGATTTTATCATGTAGAAACGATTACTGCTTAACAACTAACACATTTTGTAACTTAATTTTTTATCTCCCTGTGTGCAATTAAGACTATTGTGTCTTATAGTACCTATTGTATTGTGTATTGAAGGTCGTATTTTTAGGCACAATTTTCTTCTGCGCTAAAGTTTAGCCCGGTAAATGAGTTTCTTAAAACGCCGAAATGTTCCAGATTACCCGGCGTTCCATTGTCGAGGCAATTAGGAGCACCTTATTGTTGGCCTGTGGAATACCAGGCCAAAGGTCATAGGTACGAGAGTTAGAGTAATCAATCAAAAATTCCCTTAGAATATGAAACTGACTCTGTTGTTCACAGCTGCGGAAATCCAAAAACAAATACAGTGAAGTAGTAAAGTGCTTCGGCCCGGGGAAAGTTTTTTCAGTGCAGACAAGTGAATCCGTGTGTTGTGAATATTTCATCGTAGTCACGAAACTGCAAATGTTGTCGAGCCAAAGTTTTATTTGAATCGAAGGTCGCATTGTTATTGTGTACTACAATAAAAATACTTTTAGAAACTGAAATGTATTCTCTACCATACAGACTACAGAATGGGTTGTTAATCATGAAACTGAGTTAATTATAAATATACAATATACATACTACTTTTCATATTAACAACATACATTATATTAGTAGTTTCGTACCTAGCATAGCTAGGAGTCGGAATACACCTATACACTATACACACTATACACCTCTGCCTACCTCTATGGGGAAAACAGGCGTGATGCTATTCTATGCAGGTTTTCGCAATTTATTATAGCACAGAAAAAGAACCATCTCCTAAAGTATGAATACAAAATAATATCATGCCACAAAATTGACAAGATGTAACAAAATGTTTACCGTAATCGCTTCGAGTGGCCATTTCCATGTTTTATGTTGCAAAAGTATGTCACTTCCGCTTACAAGGTAATAAATTTCCGTTATCATATAGGTAGGTGCTTACATATGATATAATCCATTTACGCATTTAGACTGTGTGGGTGTATATTAGGTTTCATTCATTAGGTTCGCAACAAAAGGTGTTATTGATACTTACAGTAATTACCTGTCAATCAAGACTCTTTGGCTTCTGACTTATCCCCAATATCTTTCTTTTGTGTAAGACTGTTTACTGCTTGAGAACTTACAAAAACTGCTTATGGATAATATTTCAAAAGAAGATTCATATTAAAAAGAAAATACTAAAATCTCCTATTTAATTCTGATAAATCTTTTGCTGCTGTTCTAGCGCATATTTCATGACTAATTAGCTTAGTTTAATATAGCGCCTGGTATCAAATTGCAGTAGACAAACTTCGGAACTGTTACCTATATGTATTATCAACTTTGTTATACGACTATCTGGTATTGCAAGTGAACCAAAGTAGGTCAACAGCAGGCAGACGGCGGAAGAACGATAAGTCGGCCGTACCGCGCTCCAAGTAGGCAGTTTGGCGACATTTTGGAAACCATATTCAATTTTATGTCACATCGAAACTACCAATGGATAAAGCACGTAAACGCTCGCGTGTTATAGGATCAACGTACTTGATTGAATTCTGTTCCACGAACAAAGGATGTTGGAAACAGTACAAGTAAAACCATAATTTATTTTTCAACTTTATTAGAAAAGACATATGTTTCAAAATATCCACACGCTAGTAAACTAACTAACGACATTCAAATGAGTGGACTGTCGCACTTTAAACTTTAAATGCATTTAAAAAATGCAGCAAGTATTGGTCGGATGGCTAAGTACTTGCTGCATTTTTAATATAACACACCTGCTTCGGAAACTTGGGTCGCTATTTTAAAATACATAAATTACATAGACATTTATTTTGTACACAGCATATTAACAAGCGTTCAATACAAATAAAAATAGTCAACATTGAAATAAAAGTTCTACTACAGGTTACAAATAGTTACCTATCTACTTAAACATATTCAGAATCAATTAGAAATCTAAAAAGTAAATGTTGAATTTATACAACAAAAAAAGAAATGATTTGTGATTCATAAATCGGGTGTCCGATCACAAAAAAGTTAATTAAATGCGAAAATGAATCAGAGCACATGCAACTGACAGATTTGATGGAGAACCGATAATTAGTGTGAATCTAGATGTACGAGAATGTATAGACACAGTTGGCTCTATGTTTGCTAAGGATCGGAGAATGTTGGCTAATTAATGAACTATAAACCACAACCTCGCGGCTGCACTATTAACCTATTAGTATAGACCTTGCTACACAAAGAGTAGCGATAAGTCTTTCTGCTAATTAAGAGCCGTCACCAACAGCAGCCCGGCTTCTTATTATCGCACATCTTGATAATTTTTGATGACGGTTAAGCTTCTAGTTAGGATTTTAGTTAGCCAAAGCGGCGGCGAACCGTGGACCGAAGTCTAGGCACAAAGGAGTAAGTTACCCTATCAGTAGTTCCCCGCATATGCGGTCGAAGGGAAAGTTTTTCACTAACGAAGCGCCCACGAACGTGTTCAAGTGGGGGCGGCCGCCTAAATGATCGCTAAAGTTGCTCCAACTTAAAAGCTTACGTAACTTATGTGGGTTTAGGGCTCGAGGTCTCATTTGTCAAACAATGGTGACTTCATTACTTAATTTGATAAATACACCTAGTGTGGATCGACGGTGTAATTACATTAGGTAATTGCACGATGTCCTAATATTTTGAGCCGTATTTGTCATTTAACAGACATTCTAGTACGTTCTTGAACTTCAACCCTTGTCGGATGATAGGGGTGCTGACGAAGGGCGACCTTATTATTCAGCGTACAAAGAATGGGTTATTTTTACACTGAAATTCAGACCGAAGTTTGCGCAATTGGAACACGTTAGAGACATTTATTTTTAGTGGGATAAAATCCTCCCTGTCTCCCTGACTGTCTACAACAGATCTTATCTTTCTTTTCGCGTCCGTCTTGCGCTCGATTAGTGAGGACATAAAAAGGTTGTCTTACATTTTAAGCATTTGCATCCGTAATATCATGAAACTTGTAGAGAATGGAGCTAGTTGTAAATATACTTGAGAAATTATTTGACTTGAAAATTCGAAGTGAATTTGATAGCCCATCCATTGTTTTAAATAAAGGTTCCTAGTTTCATGATATTTTTCGTATTTAATAGTTTTATATTGGCGCAAACTGGTCTGTGTAGCTGGAACAGGTACAGTTTAGTCGACGTACAATCCTTCATAGAGGGAGCGCGGCATATGCTCAGCCAGGATCGACTTGAGCTTCTCACGCGGGGAAACCGGGGTGTAGCGGCTTAGAGGGAAGGTGCGCGTCACGCCGTCGCTCAGCGAACGAGTCACCGCCGTCAGGTCAGCGTCCTGTATAGACAAATACACATGGTTATACTTTCAATCGATCAATGCACTTAGAAGTAACTTTGCGTTTTTATAAATTTGCTACGTCGTTGCTACGCCGCGTAACACCTATAATAACGCTACGTTTTGTGCTTTGAATAAATATTAATCTATGCTCAGTGATTAGTAATAGAGGCTTTGAGAGTATCAACCTGCAGTACGTAACTATTATTTTTAAATAGTCAAACCCTTTTACTTCTAAATAGTAGAACTTGTAAACTCAACCCACGCTATCTTTAGTTTTGGTGGATAAAGTAAGAAATAATTTACAAAAATATTAAGTTTGGTTAGCCTTGAAGTTTTACGTAGTAAAATAACCTAATCATAACTTTTGCTCACCAAATATTTATGAGACAAATATTTACAGGATCTCCTAATTTGTTGTTTTTTCCTTGAAATATATTTTTTTTTACTTGAATTAAAGTAAATTTGACACGTATCATATCCATCTTAGGACTTCGTATCAATAGTGGTTGCAAGTTGTCTTTGATTACTTGTAGCTCTGCCCACTCCATTACGGATTATGGGTGTGATGTACGTGAACTAACTGGCATTAACTACTTGATTGGACAAATGGGGAGCGTTGAGGACTATCACTTCCGTGAATATCTTTTCCGTATTCGTGAATCGTATAAGCAAACAAGCACTGTCTAACCTTTATTAAAAGTTTGTAAAACAGAACCTGTATTTATTTACTGCCCACGTTAATACAAGCTGTCCGGAACATACACGAGAAGATTAAATTTTAATTCTAATCTCAAAGGACAAACAAAGTATATTCCCAATTATGTCTGCTCATAAAGGACTTGATTCCGTAAGTAAGTAGTAAACTTCCCACGAGTTTCGCTTAAATATTTTTTGTCTCCCTTCTTTGGCGTCGCTTAGTAATTAAGCTCTCGAAATAAAGAATACGAATAAGATATTTATAAGATTCTAAAAATATCTCGAATACATTTAAAATACCTTGAAACATACTGCCGTGGTGCTAATAAGAATGGAAAATTATGCAAGTCTTGTGCGCGAGTTGAAATAAAGTAATGAGGAGAAATTAGGCGCCGGCACGAGTTGATCAAGCGCGAGAGTACACTTTGACTCTCCGTGATGGCATATCGACGACATATATACATACATAAACTCACGCCTATTTCCCACCGGGGTAAGCAGAGACTATATAATTCCATTTACTTCGATCCTGACACACTTCTCTTGCTTCCTCCACATTCATCAATCGCTTCATACACGCACGCCGGTTCAAAGTAGATCGTAGTAAACCTTTTCTAAGGACATCTCCAATTTGGCATATCGACGAACCGTGGCGAAATGGAACAAAACCATACTGCTTTCATGTTCTTTAGTACTGCGTAGAACTATTGCTTGGTAAAGGGTACATAATACATAAATAAGTAAATAATTATTACATGCTCAGCGGTGAAGGAAAACATCATGGGGAACCCACATTCCCAAGAAATGCATTTTCGGAGGTATGTGACCTAACCTGTATTGGGCTGGTTTTCCCTTCACGGGTTGGAAGATCAGACAAGCATTCGCATCTATACAAAACTGGACCCGTCATACTTTCAGGTTAGGTAAGCGGACCCTGTGTTAAACGGGATAAAGCTAGGGAGATGATGGAAGGGTAAATACCTGCAGTACTTACTTTATGTAACTTTCATAATTAATTACGTTTTAAAATTAATCCACACATTATGAATATATAACACTCTTATTACTATATGTAGGAAATATTGCGTAACTCCCAAACTAGTACAAATATACATAATATTACGCGTATTTCCTGTTGGGGTAAATACATATAGAGGTATATAATAACTTAACTGAACAATTGAGCCATAACTAAATAATTTAAGTCGCTATAGAATTCTATTATATGTCTGCCTTTTAATGCGAGACATACGTAAGTATAAGTACTTCTACGTACTTATATATTTAAGTATAATATTAAAATAATTAATACATAGGTACATACGTGACTCTGTAATCACGTCCTTTGCTATCGCGTTAAGCAAAACCGATTTTCATTTTGATTTTCAAAGCTACCGTGTAGGTAAGTATGTGATAAACTTTATAGTGAATATGAATACCCATTTTGTGAACAACATTTGTTTTATTATCACAATATAGACTGAAGAGAAATAAATAAATATTTATGTAAGTAAAGGATTTATTTTCCTTTACATGGAAGTCAGGACTTAAATATAGTTAGCCAGGAATGGGTACTATATACACAATATATCTGCCTACCCCCTCACGGCCCCATACAGGCGTGACGCGTTTTTATTGGACAGAATTGACCTTTGTCCCTCGTTGTGTAATAGAATTGTAAATTACGAACGCTGTAAATTAATTTCCAATACTTTTTCATTTTTGTGTTAAATGTTCACCTTTTTATATTTATTCCAATTACTTTTTGCGTGACTCGCCCTTTTAAGGTACAGTTCCTAACAGAGTTAGCGTATAAATTTGATTTCAAACCGTGTATACCACCATCTAATGGCTCACAAGATGAAGCCACTTATGGAACATAAAGCTAATAAGCTTTACCACAATTTACCATGAATCGTACTTATATAGGAACCACTCTATCAATTTGAATCCAAATGTTAACATATTCATTACTTACGTCAAAAAATGTAAAACTTGAGGTACTTATATTCAGACGTGTGTTTATAAGTATTTGACAACAAAAACAAAGTTCAATCGATTTTTTTATAAGTATATTTAGTTTTTTAGATTCTTTCAAGTTACGTAGAACAAATATTGATTTTACATTATATATTTTTGGTTCAATATGACACAGGGTCACAACACAAGCCGTTTGAATAGGTACACACAACATCAATTTCGATAATAGACTATGAAGACAGTCATGTTATCTGACTAGTTACTAGAACATCGTCTATATTCGGCTCAACAAAAATTACAGGTATGATTTTCAATGTTATGTGCTAGCTTTCTAGCTATGATACAAAACTTAGTTTCATTAAAAGTTGTGCTGCGGAAGGTTCTACCGTTAGACAAAGGGCTCTCCCGTTTTTCTTCATTTTATGCAATATTGCGCGAACATCCTTAAAATAAATGCAGGCATTATAAAGCGGTAATGGCCCTACAAAGTACAATGCGCCTTATATTTAATACAAAATAGCATCATGTTTTTGTAGATGTACCAGTTCATTTCATTTCATTTCGTGGTTATAGTATGTACCAGTTATGTTCAAGTCCCATGTAATAAGGGTCGATCCTATTGACATAAACCGGGAACACGTGATATCATAATTATCTATTGTCGAAACATGAATACAAACGTGTATATAAAGTCAACGAGTAAAGCCCCAGTCGGGATTCGAACCGCGTAAGTCACGCGTTCTCCGAATAGGGGTTATCACGGATTCCCTTACATTTGGAGGTCGCAATACCAAATTCAACGGGGGTCTTTTATCTCTGACTTTGTTTTCGAATTCAAATATGGATTGATATTGATGTCGCATATTAAACGGTGAAAAAAATCTTCAAAAATAAATTCTATGGGCCCCAAACAAGATTACAAAGACTCGTGTCTTGAGTGTTTCCACTAATCATTACATGATGATCGAGGGAAAATTTGTATCCATTAATGAGACGTATATAGGCTGTAGAGGTATTATTATGTATTATGAGAGTATCGACAAGAATACTAAAGTTGTATGTACACACTTACCTACTCCTACATAGATTATGTGGGTGGCGTCAGTTTTGTATGTAGTTGTATAAAGGGTACCTCTGGTTACGTAATCAATTCATTGTCAACCGAATCCTAAATAATTTTCCGCTGGTAGTCGAACTATGGTGCCCTAGTGAGATAAAACCCTAAAAATGAATGATAGGTCCGGAAAATGATCGACATAAATTATAGAGTGTGATGTCCAAAATCATAACACATAAACGTGTAACGTTACATAAACAATAGTGTAACAAAATATAGACTTACTGCTACAACAAAGTGAAATTCAAATTTGAAGCACAACATATTTACCCAAGTAACCGAGCGAGCTGTTACAGACGCTCGACGGTCTTGAACAGAAAATTTAACCGATATTCATGAAACCGCTATCTTGTCGAAGATGTACAGATGTGACCCATACAAACATAGCCAAAGAAAATAAAGCCGTCTACTAAGCTTAGTGTAGCTTAGTCTTAAGCGTAGGCATGTGTGTTCGCTTCTTAAAACAAACAATGCGTGTTAATACTCTAATCTACAGCCTGCCACCTCCAGATTCTCAAACCTATTATTATTTAAAACAACTCGAAAACTTTATATTTTAGTGAAAGTGCGTATAATTTACGTATAATTTTAATTTTACACCAATTAAAGAAAATTATAGTGACTAAAATATTATGAAAATATAATTTTATTGTATTGTCTTGTATTGTATTTTCTTAATAAAATTTAATTTTTAGCTAGCGACTTAACTTTCCAAATACGAAAAATACTCGTACAAGGACGTAGAATAAGAAATGAAAGCAAGTTTTTATCATCTAGTTTCTTACAATACTATAAGGCCTATAATATAATCCCGTAAGGCCTTAGACAATCTTCTTCTGGTTGTCTAAGGCCTTACGGGTCAAGGCATTTTTAATAATAGATTGGGTCTTGTCAAGAGTTGTGACCGGCCGTCTTCACAGATTGAAAGTGACATTCGAAAATGGAACACGTTTCTGTAGAAAGCTGCATTCATGCACGCTCGTACCCATCAGGGTGGACAGGGACAAATCATCAAATAAAAAAATCTTACTCCTGATATTCTTACAAGAACTAGTGACATCTTAACAGCCCATTGATCGCTCAAAGAGAGGATAGTACATCCTTTTCGAAAATTATATTTGCGGCCGCATTTGGGGTACAGATATGATACATAACAATGGCGACGTTAGCAGCCTTATCGTGAATATAAACCGAGTTCTAATTATATAATACATAATAAAACCACAAGTGACAAAGGATGACATAGGTATTTTCAGCTACCTGCGCGCTCTAAAATTTTTAAAATGTGCCTGACCTTCTATAAATTCTGCTCCCCACAAGAATATACCGCAGTAAGATAGAAATATCCGATTTATATTGTTCTTTTCCTAGTGGAAGTAGCATTGTAGAAATATTTTCTTTTCCTTCTTCATTTGTTCAAGCCTATAAGCTTACGCTACGAGGTCCATGGTGATAAGCAGCATCACCTACAGACTACCAAAGTTCGATGAACCAGATTTATTAATAAATTGTAGTTTATATATTTTTAATCAGATAGGTTAAATAGGATAAGATAGGTAACCTTTCATGTTCTTATTTTTATTATATTCAAGTAAGTAGATTTGAAGTGAACATTTATGAGGGATTCAATAGTTGAACGTTGTATTAAATGTTGCTAGTTATGTTGTGATTAATTATCATTACTATGGGTTTATGTAATTTCTGACATAAGTATCCACTTCCTGTAAGAGTGCCCTAATATATCTATTCTATATAGACTACTTACTTACTTATGTTAGTGCTGTAGGTAAGCGGTTCTCTAAAAACAACTTCGTCGCTGCCGAACTGACGAACTCTTATGTCTTCAATGAAAACTGTTAAACTGATTCGCTTTTTAGGGCAGTTTCATCGGACGCCACCTCCGTGAGTATTAGTGTCAATGAGGGATTTTCCACGATTGTTCCCCAAAAAAAAAGATAGCGCTGTCTATTAAGTGATAATTACCTATTTCATTGCTTGCACTAATAAGCGTGATGTGATAAGCCTGTATGACAAGGGTCATAATTTTTTACCCAAAAACAAACATATGTCTGAAATTCACTAAATTAGGAGGTTAAATTCGTTTAACCGAGTCTGCCCTCGGGCAGCACTGGACAGCGCCACGTGGCCTGACAAATCCGTAATTTTTTGTATGTCGCACATGCTAATTACGTACAGTACTTTAGAGTATCTTGCTGTGATTATTATGTAGGGTTGTACTTACAGCGTTCTTAGTGTACTTCTCAAGGCTGCGCAGGGCAGTTTCGAAGTAGTCCTCTCCGTAGGCGCCCTTCTGCTCATCGCTGAGTCTCTTCCACATGTCGCGAGCCTGCTCCAGCAGCTTCTCCTCAGACAACCACGCACTGCCCGTCGTGTACTCGCCGGCAGCTACCACCACCTAGAAATAAAAATTACATTATATTACTCTACATCATATATAATTACTTCCTGAAATTGACTAGAAATAGAAATCACATGGAAAAAACATCGTAATAAAAAAATAATTCTATTCGAATGTAAATGTTTTCAATGCGTAATTTTCCTGCTTTTTTTTTGGATTCAAAGGAAATTGTTTTCCGGAAAAAAAAGATACTTATATACCCCTCAACCGTTTATAGACGTCTCATAAGCTGAAAACTATAGTGTATATGTGGATGTAAGCTGAACTTATAGTGTATACATACATAGTGTAATATATCGGATGACATAGTAAATAAAGATAGAGTGATGCAAATGCACACAGTAAGGTCAAAATGTGGTTATATTCCCCGAGTGCACGTGAAAAGTATATTTTAGTTGGATAAGAGGGAAACCGTGTGCAAGGAGACATAGCGTAGATATACTGTTGGTTTTTATAAAAAATATTATGCCTGTATTTCAGCGGGTTGTTTTCGTTGAAAGGGTCCAAACAATATATATAGACTATAAGATACATAAATTAAATCCTAAATCTATGGTTTAAAATTAAATGGATCGTAATGACCATAGAACAATCATCACACGGACCTCCAGCGGTAATAATGATTACGAGAGATGATGATCATGATTAATGTAGTGACGTTACGCGCCAAATTCTTCAAACTAATAATACAAACATATTTAAACATTATAATCTATAGGTAACATTATAATCTATAAGAAATTCTTCCTTGTCCTACGTTCACGGCAATATGGAGTGACTTCTTCTTCTATCGTGTGGGTTGTGAGTCGGATTACCAACCTCATCAATCCTGGTGTCAGGGTTATTATTGAGACGCCATAGGCCCCTGACATGACTCATGTAACGACTACGTACTTACATCAGTAAGTTCCGAAGCACGGATCATCTTACTTTTGGGACAATCAGGTGATCAGCCTGTAATGTCCTAACCAAACTAGGGATCACAAAGTGATTTTTGTGATTTGTCCCCACCGGGATTCGAACCCGGGACCTCCGGATCGTGAGCACAACGCTCAACCACTGAACCACGGAGGCCGTTTACGGAGTGACGAATAGACGTGATTTTTAAGTGGAGGTTTTTGAAGTACTGTTTGTCTCTTTCTAACCTCCCACTTCTCTAAAATGGAGGGTGGAAGTTTGTATGGAGAATCAAGCAATTTTCAAGGTAGAAAGATAAAAAATGGTATGCGGACTATTTGTGAGTAACAAAAAATCGTGCATCGTTTTGTTTATTTGGAAACCTACCCCTAACTCTTTCAAAGATCCTATATCTTCTTGTCATTATTATTTGCATGTTATAATTTTCATAACTAAAAATGTTGACCTAATGCTAAATGCTGACCATCTGCAAACTGTACCTACCATTTTTAAGGCGAATAAATGAATTATTATGAATTAAAAAAAGGGTGAAATTTTATATGGTACTTTTCGCAGCTTTTAAGGTAGGAAGCTAAAAATTGGTACATTTGGAAAGGGGAGACGTGTTATTCCAAATTCAACGCGAGCGAAGCCGCGGGCAATAGATAGTTTCATATAAAACTGAAAATTGTGACAGAAAATACGTTGCGGAAGATTTTTAATCTGCTTTCAGCATTACATCCACCAATTAGGCAATTCACAATGAAACTCATTATTACTTACCTTAATTATTATACAGGATGTTAGCGGCATCGTAACGAATACTAAGGGGTATGATTCAGACCATGTTTCTGAGTTAACATCAAGTGGAATTTTCCGTCGCCAAATTCATGATTGTTTTGTGTTTTTTATAATTATTTTCAATTCTATACTTTAGCGATGCAAAATTCCACTTGATATTAGCTCAGAATAATGAGCCGAGTCATCCCTCTCAGTATTCGTTACGATGTCACTCATACCCCGTACAAGTACATACAAGTAGGTATGCGTGTTAGTGACACCGTAACGAATACTGAAGGGGATGATTCGGACCATGATTCTGAGTTCATATCAAGTCGAATTGCCTGTCAGGAAATTCATGAAAATTTGAGTGCTTTTTTATAATTTTCAGTTCCATACTTTTGCAACGGAAAATTCCACTTGATATCAACTCAGAATCATGGTCTGAATCATACCTCAAAGTTTTCGTTACGATGCGCTCCGTATGTTTATGACTATTCAATTAGTTCGTCGAATCTGAAAGAAAATTCTCGCTTAAGGTACAAGTACTTAAGGATTAGCGCTAAAAGATTAAAATCACCTTGCGAAAGCTACTTCGTCTTTACATAAATAATGTAGAAACAAGTTCATTTTTCTGTTCTGTTATTAATAAACCCACCGAGAATAATACTATGACGAGTATAATTTATATTTGATCCAGTCATCTATTCCTTTGTTGCTGTATTGAAATTCAAAAATATCTTTATTCAGTAGGTAACATAGTTACACTTTAAATCGTCATTTTTTTACATAACGAACGTCTCATCCGCCTAAAACTATTGCAGCTTCTCATAACCTGTATAGCCGGGGAAAACAAGCTGCAAGAAAAACCTCGACACTGGGCCCTAGATGTTCTTTAAAAAAATCAATGAATGTCATAGAAAAAAGAAAGACGTCGCTCAGCGCGGTGTTACAAAGTATGATGTACTTATAACAAATATATTGAGTTTTTGGGTGACTATTCTAAGAATAGCACACGAGAATTTGCTGTTTTATTCCCCGAAGTGGAAGTTGTTGTCGTTTATATTGACGAGCGCGGCCTGTCAGCAGGTAAGAGGTTTCCAGCAAACGAGATAAACTTATTTCTCGAGTGGACCACCGGTTGTAACGAACTGGGTACTTCTAGCTTTTTGCCAACGCAGGTTTCGGTTACATCGCGATAAGCACTTTAAGTCTGTTCCTAGAGAGTACCTAATTAGTCTTCGGGTTTCAATCTACCATTTGGCTATTTGACAGTTGTAACAATCAACATCCCCCCAGCATTATCCCGTCATGTCCGGGAGGAGCGAGCTCGTCGTAGACCGGAATGGCGTTATACTGTTCACAAAAACGTGGACCTGTACGAAAAGAAACGTTTAGAAGATCTTGACGTAAAACGCCAAATATGGAAGACTCGACAGAAGCCCTACTACGACTATACGTTTAATTCTGCTGGCCAGTTATTCTGTGCGCCATGTGGCCGAATCTTCAAATCGAAGTACGGTTTTGCTAGCCACATTAGAGCCTATCATAAAAACGACCTGGGATAGACATTTAGGAGTCGCCGTCGCCGGACACGGCTTGGACGCGATGATGAACAATAAAATATAAAATATGACGGATATGGTAGTTTATCATTTGACGATAATTATCTATTAGTTGTTTTTTACGATAATTTTTAAATATTTTATTTTTACAAAATAAGAATGCGATTTTTTTATCTGTGTATTACAAGACTCGAAACACAGGCGAACTTGATTGAGCTTCGTGTGACGTCAAATATCACAAAATAAACAAAAAATATGTCAGGTTTCGAGTAATACTGTTTGACAGTTTCTTTGTTTATTGAAAGGTGACGTCACTGGCCAAAACGTCACATGAGCAACGTTTTGGTGATATTAAAGAAAAACAATACGTTTTTTTTCTATTACATAAAGCTTTTTCGAGAAAATAAAATATTTTAAGAGATATAAAATTATTATCTGAAAACTGTTAAGTTGCCAATTAGTACTAGTGTATTAGCACCACGTCTTGGCATTACTTACACTGGAGGACACTCCGGCCAAATAGTTACTGCCATTTGCGGCAAACTACAATAAGTCGCGTCCAAAAATAAACATACATACATACATAAACTCACGCCCGTAATCCCTAATGGGGTGGGCAGAGCCACAAGTAATCAAAGACAACTTGCAGCCACTGTTGATACGAAGTCCAAAGATGGATATGATGAACCTTATGGTGATAAGGGATCAGCCTATCGCCCATAACATTAGTCCATCATGTTAGAGGACACAATCCCTCTGTCGGTTTTTACGACATGCCCGGGAAGAAACCAAAAAAAAAACTGAACGAAGAAAAATTTATCAGTTAGAAATTAGATTAATACTTACAATACAATACAAAAACTATTTATTGAACTTATAATAAATATTAAAAATAAACAATTGTAATCAGTTAGATAGTAGCGGCCTTATTGCCAAAGTAGCAATCTCTTCCAGGCGACCTTGAGCTATAGAAATTAAGTTAATAAAGACTTGAGAAATGAAGATAATAATATATAAATATTATAATTAGTTATATTATTATGGAAAAAAGGAAACGTAAGAAAAAGATGGAGAAGAGGAAGAAGACGTTATAAAGAAGAGGAGAGAGAGTTGAGAAAGTGCTGCTTGACTTGCCTTTCAAACACATCTAACGACCGTAGATTAATAGATTTTTTGATACTTGACAAACAAGAATTAATATGAGTTTTCACTTGCCTTTTCATTACTGGTAATTCATAAGAACAAATACGCTGTGCTGTGTACATGTGTACCACTAAAATAACTGTGGATCACTTTGTACAGTTTGTATAAAACAACCTACACAACATTAACAAGAAATACCTGGCATTTAAATACAAATTATGTACGATCGTAATTTGTATTTCAATATATACAGACTGACAGACCTGATTTAGCGACCGCATTACGGCTCACAAATGAGTTAAATTTACACCATCGCAAGCGTATCGGCATGCATTGATTTGATCCGATGTAATTTACATTTTGTGGTTCAGGGATGTAAGCCCAGTACACTTGCCAAGTGTGAGTACTCGTAATCCATTTACTACAGTATTGATACTACTAGCGTTACCTTGTAACTGATATAACCTGTTCCAAGTGCAGCGTTTCATATGAAATTACTTTGTACAGTCATGAGCAATATAATATACCCACTTTAGGACTCTGTCGCACTAACATATTTAACATTTAGTGAGTCAAAAAAGTTAATGTGACATGGTACTAAAGTGTATACATATTAATGCTCGTGACCGTACAACACGTACAAGTATATGTACCTCAGTCGTCCTAATTTAAAGTCAATTCTAAGTCAATTAAGGTTGATTGGCAGCACGATAATGTGAATTGAAGAAGATTCCTGTCATACTAATTTTGATATTCAAAACAATATTATATATTAGCTATCGCCTGCGAGTTTGTCTACATTTGATATCGTAATAAACATAAAATTAAAATAAAAGTACGTCTAGTGAGCAGGTTATTTATTATAAACGAAGACTCAGTGTTCCGTTGATTCGCTCTCCGTCACCATCTACAATTAAAATCCATTGATTTCTACGGAAACTCTTACCTACCAAGGTAGCAACGTATATACTTTCTACACGTGTCACGATTAACACAATTGTATTCGTCATACAGAATATGATATAATATCTACCGAAACGAACTTCCGAGAAATCACAAAAGCAGCCGGATTTTCCTCGAATTTCTTCCTTCTAAAATTATTCCATAGATTTTTTGATACTTGACAAACAAGAAATAACTCTGTGGAAAGAGCGGTATACAACTATAATACCTTAAATAATGAAATATAACAGATCTGTGGAAAATGCCGGGAGATCGCTAAGAGACGGTCTGGCTTGGCTCTTAACATTCCTCAAAGCTATCCCTGTTAGTTGCGTGACCTACCCGAGTCTAGTATTAGCTCTGAAATTCTGTTTCATATTTAGGATAACACGATTAGATATGAATACAATTAAATTTATAATTCCAGCCCGATGCAGGTTATATTAACTGTTTCCCATGACCAATAATATTAATATATAAACATTCAGAAACAAAACATGAATTCGGTATTTCAATGTTAGATAAACATTACTTACATAAAAATCTTTTGATATTATTATTCGGCATCCAATAGCGATTTATGCATGATTTACTAAACAATATTGTGTGATTTATGAAATATGCAAAACAGTAAATTGACTATCATTAAATGTACCAAAACAATGGATGAACATCAGTCCGAATGGCTGCGTCGTCGGTGGCCGTCAACCTAAATTGTTATGCATTTATTACGACCAAAACCGGAGGCCATCGAGCGGATTTTAATTAAAACTACCTCGGCCTAAAAGCTTAACTAAATTGCTATTGTGCATTTAAGTATGTCTCATTTTTAAAAGGTTTTTGTTTGGCCAGTTTCTGCCACTTAGGTAAATGGATATTTATTTTCTATATTTGTGTTATACAAAGAATAATGGGGACCTCATGACACGAAATATCGTAAAACGCCTTTATTCAATCTTCTGGTGACTTAAGGTTTTGGTTTGGTGATTACGGACGTCTTACGGGATCACGTCACTACTGTAGCTAAAAACTGTCTATAGCAGGAGTTTACTATCGCCTGCCGCTGTGGCCGTAAAATTACGCTACAAATATTGTTTAACAGAGGAATCTAACCGAAGTAAGTGGTAGTCAACTTACTACATCAACACAGAGAGGCAGATATAGAACTCGTCGAGCGCAGCAAACGAAGCAGCGTGCACTCTCCGGACCGCCGCCGCCAAGTGTTACACGATCAATGACATTAGCGCGTCAGAAGTAAAATGAAAGCCTTGATAGTAAACTTACCACATCAACACCGCGAGGTTTGAGCTCGCGACGGAGACAGGCGGCGAGCGCGTCGAGCGCAGCAAGCGAAGCAGCATGCACACCGCGGACCGGCGCCGCCACGTGGGTCAAGATCGATGACGTCAACACAATGCGGCCTCGCGCCCTTCGCACTAGCGGCAGCATCACTTGCACTAGGCGAGACGGACCTACGGAGGGTAAAAATGATTTTTAGTCTAGTTGTAAGCAGTCATAGACTAGGAAGAACTGAGAATTGTGAATATAAGCTAGCCTCGAAGACTAAAAGGTTTAATAGGCTAAAAAGTTATTTTAGCCTGCAAGGCAGGGCTTGTCTTAATTTGTAACATAGCCAAACATTATTAAATAAGGGCTAGAAGATTCAAGCCTCCTGAACCTCTGAGACCTTTGATTAGGGCTAGCCTCGAGCAAACAATTACTCAGTATTACTTAGTTGATTACATTGCGTGGAGCTGCTCCGATTTTATGTTTCCGACTACAGCAGCTTTAGTGTAGATAAACTTTGTATTACATTACCAATGATACAGAAGTTTTTAAATCAAACAGTATGGTCAGAAATGCGTGAATTTTAAAATCCACGTGTTCTGGCTAGCACAATTGTTAATTATAGTCATGAAATTATATTGTGTTCTGTTTGCAATATAAAAAATGGCTCTGCTAAAATAAAGATTATTTGAGGCAATGAATATTATACCAACTCCCGAAAGTGTCGTTATAAAGGTTACGACTCTACTCACTTAAATTAATGGTTTGTTGGTTTCTCTGTCCGATTCCCTCAGAGGTGGCATTAGTCGTTCAAAGTAAAATAAATAGCTTCTTTCTGATGATGGATCGGGAAATGCTTGATGAATTTTATGAATATACTACAGACTATTTCGTAGCTTCTATCCATCATGATTTGACAGAACAAAAGTTAAAATAAAGTTAATAAGTCTATAATCGCTCATATCAAATGGGTCAGCGTGGAATTTATTCGTCCAAATGCTGATGGTGTAAATACAAGAATATATTTAAGTAAATAACATTTTGCTCATGACTATATTCCCAATTGGGCAAGTCAGAGGTACATCCATCGCAAGATGAATTGAGCACCCATGCTGAATATCTATTAATAACGCTTGTTTAGTGTAACTTGAGTCGAGCGAAGCGTGAAATGAACTGGTAAAAATTCAAATATTAAATTAATTTTGCTGGCAATCTCCTTGGCCCTGACCTTTCCCTTGAAATTACTTCTTTTTATTTAATTTATTGTTCGAGATTTTTTTTTCTTTGATGTGACATGATGAACAGAACATTTTCTGAAAACCTATTTGTCTTTCTTTTTTTATTCATGAACAACGGGTCAGGCGGAGTGGATAAGATAAAGGTATTACGGATAAGACTTTGTTTGGAGTAGCTTACGGGAGTCAAACATCAACTTTTGGGCATGTTATATTTCGCTTTGATGTATAACACGTGTTATATGAGGAATATATCATGCCAAATATGAAAATATTTTATTTTTACTGTTTCACTGTTGCCAGGCCCAGGATTACCAACACGCCTACTTAATTGGGGTACATGTTGATACTAGAGCGATCCTGCTAGCAAGATAATTGAATTTTAGAGTGAATTTGGAAGTTACAAGTATCTAATTAAACTGGTGCCAAGGCTAACACTCAATGAAACAATTATTTGTCGACCCGTCACCCGGGCTCAAAATCACACAAGTTCAGTCGGCAAACAATCACAAGAAACATTTATAATTAAAACTCACATGTTTAAATTTTTAAACAAGTTAAGTACATTAATGTTGTAATCTTCATTCGTCCGTTAATAAATTGTCTCAGGACTAAATATTCAAATATATAAAATGTTATATATTTAATCGCGAGACTTTCTCAATTTCTTTTTCTATTTATTTTCGCTGTATATATTATGTAGACTCCTTTTGTATTTTACTTTTCTATCGATAACAATCTATACAACCCGGTAAGTACTATCGCTCGGTGACAATATCAGGCCGCTAGGATACAATATGGATACAGTTGGTTAATTAATTGGTTAATTGGTTGGTTGGTTAATTGGTTAGAGGAGGTTTGACTACGCCTTCCCCGGTTTGCTTTATGGAACGAACACCTATATTTTATCAGCGCAAAATTTTAATTGACCTTTTTCATTCTGTGGTGCGAATCCTGCTCTGACATAGCTTAGCTTACAAAAACAATAGCTATATATATTACAGTGGGGGCGATAATATTGTTTATGATAATATACTGGTAATAACTGCTTAGAAACACTCACGCATAGCGCCATCTAGTAGCAATATAAAATACTAGGTTCGCTATCGTAGCAGCGTCGTAGCAATTCGTAGCCGCGTAGCATACTAACCCAAAAGGTTCACTTCCATGGCGCGGCGAATGACGGAGAAGGGTACCCATTCAAGTTCCCCAAGCGCGCACCAAGACTCGCAGTTGACGACCGCCCACAGCCCCTGAGCGCCCTCTGGTAGGTGGTCTACGATGTACAGAGACGCCGACAGAATCTGAAACCGAAATGTTCAATTACGTAAGCAGTACTCACTCGTAGATTCTAGAACAAACCGATAGAGTACGATAGAGGGAACCGGTATACATTTTAATTTGTTTAATAAAATAAATAAATTGGAAATGTTATTGTGTGTGTATACAGATATATAGATTGATAAACAGTTAACTAATATTGAACTTGTTAACACATTAAATATGACTGAATCGAAATATTGCCGTTGATTTTTGTTTGAGAAATAATATGAAACGAATTAACTTAGTAAAAAAACATTTCAGGTGAATTGGTATGAGAGTCAATGTTCATGTGTCATATTACATTTTGAAAGAGCCTTTGTGTTCTTTATTTATAAGTATACTGGAAAGAATCTTGAAAAGACAAAGACATATATTGTCGTATACAAATAGATACGATGACATTCGGTGCACTGCAAGCCCACGCAATTTACAAAAATACTACGCAGTAATGTTTTTTAGACTTCAATATAAAATTCAAAGAAACCAATGCATAACTTGGAATTGCAGAAGTTATTTTAAGAAGATCTAAACTTGTTCATCTAAACTTATATTACTTACAATAACAGCAGAGTTGACGGTAATAAAAAAGTTATTATCGCGGTGCTTTCCAGAACTACGAGGCGAGGGCGGGGCGCGTTCTAAAGCTCGGCTACTCTCATTCATGCTTGCGGCGGAGCCTAGTTAATATTTTAACCGACGAAACCACTACCTACATCAAAACAACGCCGAAAATAGAATACCTTACTAAATTGCAGATGAACTGAGACAAAATGATAACAAACTCAATTAACGTCGTAACTTTGAAAGAATTCCACTCGACACCCTAAGCCTCGAGGCTGTTCGGTCCTCTGAAATTTTGGCAATTAATCTTAACAAAAGTTTATAACAGAAAAGTGACAAATTATCATTGTCGATTTCTCTGCACAGCAATAATTATTGCTCGATCCGATGGGAGCTGCGTTCGTTGACCCTTGAACATGAGTTATGATTATAAGACGGAATGAAAAATTTGATAAGTGAGTACATAATGAGAAAAACGAAAGAACAAAGGGCTCTGTAAATAAAATGTGCAGCGAAATGAAACGGGCTTTGAGGCTCGTACAGCCAGCGTCACGGCCGCCCACGTCGGCCGCTACGAATCTTTACATTTTCTTTTTCGTTACCAACCAGAATTAATTTAGCGGAGGTACATCTAAGAATTGATGTTAGCTGCGAGCGGTACATGTAGGTTTTTAATTTTCAAAGCTTTATGCCTAGTCACTTTTATGATTAAATAGGTAATGGCCCACTTTATTCGTCTTTTGTGTTTGTGATTTGGCTCAATCTATTTCTAACTTATTAAGGTATTTCTTGGAAAGCGTTTCAATTTTAAATAATATTATTTTAAAAACTTTCACAGATTTGATTTCGGGGTATCGTTTATAATAAATTTAAATAAAATATCAATTGTAATCTTCCTACTTTGATACCGGTTTAAAACCTAATTTAAGAATAACTAAAGGATATTTTACCTGAGTTTCAGAAGTAATGTCAAGCTGGAGAGTGTGCAGTCTTCCGGAACAATCTTCCTTGAGCATGTCGGCGTCAATGTTTCCAGCCTTGTTCTGGAAGCCGGCGAACACGTGGTACCCCAGGTCGTCCAGTCTCCGCGCCAGTGCGTTGCCCAGCACATTGTCGCACCCAGTCACAAGCACTGCCTTGCCCGCCGCCGTCACCTGCCAAGCACAACACACGGTTATTTACATCTTCCCCTTATTTTCACTACGTCATACATGATGTACGAGGAACTCGCACGTCATCGATGAGTTTAGAATACTCAAGTAGAATCATTATAATCCTTTGTTATTATTATCTTACGTACGTAGAGCTTGTAATCCCTATTAACGTAAGCAGAGTTTTATTTTGACGTGATTTATTGTAGATCCCTCAGATGGCATGAACTAAATATTTGGCCGGAGTAAGCAAACACGGAAGTGTTTACAAAACAGGTTTTGTTACCGATTCGTAAAGAGAAACATGAAATGCGTCCCCACCCCCCGCGATTAACCGCTAATTGTCATGCTATTCTTGTTTCTTACTTTTATTTTTACTTACCATAAGACCCCGCAACAGAGAGTGGGCTATAAAATGGGGCAGCGTCCGAACAACGGCGGCATCGCGCGCTTCTGTCGCTGTTACAAATGTGGCGGTAGCGCGCGACAACCACAATGGCTGCGGTAGGTGGCCAGTTTGCGCTGGGTCTTGTTGTAGGTAAGTATACCTCATTTTTTCATCCGGTATCCCATCAATCGCTTAATTACATAAATAAGAAATTAGGCGAGTGTAGGTACTAGTGTTTGTTGCATAAATTAATTATTCCTCTTGAGTGAATAAACGTTACCTACGATATATCTGATATAGCGGCGGCGACGAAATTAAGTTTTCGGCGAAAATAGACGGCGACAGGTTGATTGATGTACGTTATAATAACTGGCGAGTGAATATTTTATTCAAGCATTTGGGTACTGCGAGTATGCGTGACGCGCTGACGTTCGAGGTTAACTATTTCAGGGCTGATCGTTAATACTTAAGGGTGCCCATCTAAACGGTGCATCGGCCCTATAATCTCCCCTTTTAACTTGATTACCTACTTTTTATTTAACTGAAACATTACAAAGGAAATTGGCTTCGTGACATTTGTCTTTGGAATATTCTTGATAATCTAATTCAACTGTTGCTCGGGGGTGCAATTTTCTACCTACTGACATAGCCCTCCGCCAACCATCGTACCTACTGTTATTTTACTATCTGACGTAAGTAATTCGATTTTAAGATCATTTTCGTGGTCTTTGTGAGCTTAATAAATTATTACCGCATGCTCTTTATGTCTCTGGAACGCCGAAATCCAATTTCATGTATGAGTTCGACATCTTTACTGAGTTACAAGAATAAACGGTGAACTTCTGAAAACAGGCATAAACAGGAAGAGTCTATAAATATAATATCTTTTAAGTATAGGAATACCATTAACCTATTTTAAATCGTGTCTTTGTATAGACTGCATAAGTGAATGGCATAGGAAGCTGGCACAACAATCGTGGCGCTAATGACAAGTAACTGATGCATATTATTCTGTGTTGGAGGATAAAAACTAGAAGCTCAAATGTAGGCGGCAGCACTGTTGAATGTTCCTACGACAGTTCTCCATACTGTCCAGTTGAAATTCGTGGTAAATTGCTATTAAATGTGAAGCAACGTGGAGGGATACACTCCAGTCTGAGGGATCAGTTACGAAAAAGAAAAGTCATCAGTTGGAAAAAGGCAGTTTTGATTGAAAATAACTTTTTTCTAAGTTTTCTTCTTTGCGACCTTTAGGGAATAAATATAACACTATGATTTTGCAGTTAAACGCTGCGCAAAGGGTTATAGTATAAAAATATGTTTATTTACTGAAATAGTATGGAGAAAAATAAAATAGGACAGAGATTTATTGATTGATTTTTTGATTTAAACTTGGAATAAAAAAACACCCAAAAATGTAGGTCGATTAGACTGAACTCTTAAATTAACTTACTTTTAAATTAATCCCGGAGGGAAGGCAAATACTCGTATTATCTCATGATCATGATTGTTTTTGATAATTTAGATTTAAACGACAGCGTCCTAATTTTCAATACTTCCTCAATGCTTATGACGAGAATCTGGTACCAGACAAACATACAAGAAATAACGTCAAAAATTGAAAAAGAAATACTGGATGACACAGCTGGGATCAACGGCTTAATGTGCCTTTAGAATTACAAAATCATCTTATTTCGCAAAATCAGTTAATTTCAGTCTGATTGCAGGCAAAAATACTTTGTGAGGATTTTGGTCGTGACCAAAACAGTGACTTTTTGATTCTCATATCCCCATCGGAAATGGAACCCAGGACCTCTGGATCAAAGAAGTTTAGAGTGAAGTGATGAGCTATGAACACATCTAAACATAAATCACTTTTTCAGACGAATCCGTTGGCTTGTGTATTGATCAATTGCACAGAATTTTGTTTTCTACAACAAAGCGCCACTTTTACGAATACAAACAATAACATCTTAGCAAAATAAGACGACAATTCATCCTTCAAAAATTCTCAAGAATGTTTAGAAAAGAGGGACTTTATTTTTAGTCCTTATTCTTCGGGCAGGACAGCAGGTAATCAATTACAATGTGAAAAGAAAGTTGAAAATCCTTGTTACGTAATACAACAACCGTGCCAACTATGACGCAGCGTGAAGTAACAAGTTGAAACTACCGAATTAAAAAATATAAAAAGTACTATTATAATAAGAAGTGAAGCGACACAACACGAACTTTTACTTGGCAGCCACATATCGTTATTATTTCACGACACAGCTCATTTTGTAAAAAACTCATTAGAATCAAATATAAACTGCCTCGCATGTGTTTTATAACAAATCCACCTTCACTAATAAGTACTTTAAATGCGAAAGTAACTCTGTCTCTTACCTTTTCACGTTATTTAAATTTTAAAGGCGTCTTTAGAATCCGTTAACTAAAGTCGACCTTAAAAACATCTTTCTGCAACTCACTGTAAACTGCTGAACCGATTTAGTTAAACTCTTACCTACAAAGAAGAAATATGTAATACAGTCGAATAAGAACTCAACCTCGGAATATGAGGCAATAATTTAGAAATTGTTACACAGCTTCGTTTTTTCATATTCCACCAAGTTTCACTAAAGGTAGAATATAAAGTCTTATAAAATTACGTAATAGATTAAAAATGGCGAAGTAATTGGGCGAAAAGGCGGACAACATTAATTATTTTCGGAATTTATTACTATTTGATATTGGCGAATAAACTTTAAGATTTAAATAATATGATAAGCTGTAAGTACCCATAATCGGTGTAGCATTCTACATGCTATATGGGTACTTAAACATAAAAATCATGGAGTTTTACCTCTTTTGTTTAATCGTAAATGATTAGCTTGAATTTATTGTGACTACATGAAGCGGACCGACTCTCAAAAGGATCATTCATTACGCTTGGTGATTATGATTTTGTAAGCTTCAAACATTTCACGTCACGAAATAACGAGTTATTCACAAAAGAACAGGAATAATAAGTTAGACTGTATTATAATACGTTGAATTACAATGTAAATCCCGTTTTTATCAGTTTCAAATCTGTTGGGTTTAGACATTTGCAAACAGAAAACTTTTGCTTGTGTTGAAAAAGCTGAAAGAGGGAATAAAATATCAGTAAGGTACTAAAAAAGGAATGGTCATTTTCCTGTTATAATATTTTTTTAAAAGAATATATTTTCTTTAATGTTAGGTTTTTGTTCTTATAATCAGTTTAAAAATAATGAGAATGAAGCCTTTTATAAACACGTAATTTTAAACATTAATTACATTATACGTATTATAAGAGATTTCCCAATTAATTATACAATACCCGCCGACGCGACGCGTAATCTATTAGGCGCAAATTGGATGTCTGTTTACTCCGACCTATTTTTACCTATTTTTAAGGCTTTTTATTAAAAAAGAATATTGTAATTACTATTTTCACGATAATTAACCCTTAGCTTCATAGTAAGTACGGAGTACAATTTTCCACAGTAAAATGTTCATTCTTGTGTTTACGTTTACATTATGTACTGTGGCATCCAACATCGTACTTATTTATAAATGTTTTTTCTTTTCTTCTTGATGGTCAGCTATTTAGAGATAAAAACAGAAAATTACGTATACAAAAACCCTCAACGCTCTTTGGAGACAGTCCATTATTTGTGGCAGTCTGTTCATCTTGCAGGATAAATTACGACTACGAAGCGAAGTAAAAAAAATGCAAATCTGTCTAAAAATAACAGCCTAAAAATAAATTAAAATACTTGTTTAACGTGACGGGCCTGTGTAAATAAAAATACAATCGTCGTCTCCCCGTCTATAAAAAGAACTTGATCGCCGATCAATTTAATTTAATTGGGAACAAAATGTGTGGGCAGCGGGTATATTGCAGACGAACAGTACCGTGATGTTTTAATATCCACCTATGGCATTTAGAGGCGTGTGTATGTCATTAAACGGATTAAAATACTGTTCAGTAACAACATTACTTATTTAACGACATGCGTGTTGACGTCACTCATTAAACTTATTTTCAAACATCAGTTTTCAAAAAGTTGAGAAATTATTTTGAACGAGTTTCTGTAAAATCCGCGACATTAATTAGGTACTTACTGTGATAAGTGTTTGTAACCTTTTATATCTTGTTGGAATATTTATATCCATGAAAAATTACTTGCCATTAACATTATGTTAAAGGTAAGGTAACTGCGAGTGATATTTTCACAGATTTACATGAAATCGTGATGCAGTAAGGGATTCTGGCATCTGACGCCCTGTACACTAAAAAATGGTACCTTACATTGAAACGTCTTGATAAATCTATGAGAGTACATTCGAAGTTATGATAATTGTGTGTCGTTCGTTTCAGGATCGCTGATGTTATCCTTTATTCTCAAAAAGACAGATTCACGTACCCTTTGAAGCTAAGCTTCGAAGTTCTACTAAACAGTCATACATTCAAAATTTCATTAGCGTCAAAATGGCGAGACCATTTGCTTAATGTTGAAATTGCATATTGTTATATAAATATAATAACTATCCATTACTAATTCATACCTAAACTAAAAAATCTAGTACCTTTCTCGTTCAAAAGACATACATAAAACAAAAACAATGGTCCTGCCATTTTGACGCTTATAAGAATTCAGCATTAGGTTTATTTTGCGTGTGTTCTTTGTTTTGTGATGTTATTGATATGTAAGTATATGTATCTGCTGACTAAAATAATAAATATTTCTTTCTTTTTTTCAACGGCTAACCGCTATCGTCATTGCTTATGTCCTTTGATATCAATCGGTATCGGCATCTAATCAACATTATGTTCAACTAAGTTCAACTTTGTTACTCAGGCCTAAACTAATGATTGTCGAGTTTGTTTTCAAATTCATATTTGGATCATTAATGATTATCACGTGCTCAGCGGTGAAGTAAAACATCGTGAGCCCACAGTCCCGAGAAATGCATTTTCGAAGGTATGTGACCTGTATTGGACTGGTTTTCCCTTTGCGGGTTGGAAGGTCAGACAGGCAGTCGCACCTGTAAAGCCCGGACCTTTCAAATCTTCAGGTTAGGTAAGCCCCTGTGAAAAACGGGATAATTCTAGGGAGATGATGAAGTTCAACTTTGGTACTAAGGTACGTAATACGTAGGTAATTTTACTTAGAGTTAGAGAGATACAAAAAACGAAATTGACCTTTTTATGAAAGGTCACTGTTTCATGTTGCTGTAGTCTACAACTATGTAGGTACTCGTTACCAATTAGCAACAATGAACATGCCATACTATTACTGAAATAACCTTTGTGTTTACAACAAAAAGTAACACCTACAGTTGACCTCACATATTTTGATAGGTAACGTATTGTTGTATGAACAGATTATTCAGATTTATAAGTATTTTGAAAATGTATTATTCAAACTAAGCAACACCTCTAAAAGTTATCATGATATTGTAAAAGATTACACCAGGGTTGATCGGTCATTGATCTCACAACCCACACGTGAGAAGAAAAGAATAGGGAAGTTTCCAACTAGTCAATTCAGTTACTTTTTACTAAAAGTCAAAACACGAAATTACTACGGAATTTGTATGAAAAAGCAACCTGGGACGTTATAGAAAAACGTGACAAAATTTCGCACTTATTATTACACTTTTTCTTTATTAAAATTCATAAGTAAGTTAAATAGAAAAATATTTTTTTGTCATCTGTCTTTATTGAGTAATCAGAATTTCATATTTTATCTTTGACCCAAGAAACTGCCCAATTGAAACTTTCAAGTAGGTAAACTTCTATGCAATATACTCGTAACTCGCATAGAAACCCTTCAACTTCACATTCACAAACTAGTGAGAAACAGGTTGTTACTTTTATAAGTTGTTCGTTGTTGCATACTGAAAACATGTTTTTAAACGCTAAATACTGTTGCTACTGCAAATACTATTACGTAGTAAAACGTAGGTACCAGGAAAACGTAAAGTTGAATTTTATTTATAAAACCGCGCTTACAACTATTCCATTAATAGCACAAGGCATAAAAAGGACAGAGTATAACGAGTTATATTTAGTTTGCTTTTATTTTGACATACTTAGGTACCAATTTAAGACGACAAATAAGTTGCTTTTGCTCTTGGTGATATTCCGTCAAGCCGCAGTGGAGCAGCGTGGCGGAATATGCTCCATACTCCGTACCCTCACTGGTTGATTGACGGAGGAAGTCTTTGTCCGATAGCGGGACGTACACAACTTATAACTCCAATAACAAAAAACTTATCTTATTGATGCTTTGAAAAACTTTTGTATTGGGACTTATTGAAATCTAAGTACATTGAATCCGATAGAGATAATCAGACAGAACAGAATTAAGATAGTTAAGGTTTCCATTTTTTTGCCGAAAGTCGAGATCAAGAATTGTTTATTTTATATGTCATATAATTTATTTTACATTTAATATAATTCCTTTCAAAATTTCCAAATCAAATCGAGTCTTTCATTTGAACATGAGATTGAATGAGGACCCTATTTTTAGAAACTGTCCCGTGCGGGTGATCGTTTATCGTTTCATAAATAATAAATTAGTTAGGTACCATTTATTCCATTCCATTTATTAAGTTGTAAGTTGTGGCTGTTCCCTAGAGCGTGTGGGCTTAGGTATTATAATTGTGTAATTCAGTGTGCGCAGATAATTGCTTGTGGGAGAAAACATTGGATGAAACACCCGCAATGGGACGTTTTGCGTAAATTATGCAATTTGTTTCAATATAATAATGTAAAAATAGGGCAATTTAGTATCAAACACATTCTGTTCTGATTACCAGATAATTTCCGAAAAAATAAAGTTACTTACATCTAATAATACTAAACAAAACAAATAATCGTAATGGAATTCTATGGTCTCTTACCCCGGTGGGAAATAGGCGTGAGTTTATGTATGTATGTATGTAATAATACTAAAATATCAATGTCGTTGTTAAAGATTGCTTACGTAATGTAATAGCTATAAATAAACTGAAATTTAAGTTTCCACAAAACTTGAAGAGGTATTGCATGCGCAGACATCATAAATACTCTATGAATAAGACTATTTTGGGTTAAAATAATAATGTAAATCTACACGAACAAATTATACAATAAAAACGTAATAAGTAAAGAGAGGGCCTTTGTCATTTTTATAACCTTTTCATTGCTGAGTATACTAAGAACTAGAAAAAATAATATTCCAAATGAAATCCAAAAGGACGAAATAATGCCGCGTTATTATTTGCCAGATATACACTGCTAGGGAAAAAATCGACTCAAGTTCTGTTGCCGGGTTTTTAATAACTGGCTACAAATAATGATTTTAAGGTATACGATATATGAAGATGACATTTTAAAGGGGAAGGTATCCAGAGTAATAAAAGAAAAGGCAACAATTAGCTATTACACTTATTAGCAGTATTACTTTAACCGTGAACATGTTCTATATTAGAAGAAAATTATTGGGACTAAGTATTTATCATCACTACCTATCAATCTTTCCTGAGTATGATTAAAGTCAAACCTTAGTTTGAAAGTAAATTATTTGAAAGTACCACAGGTACTTACTTAAAAAAACAGCTTTACAAATCTTGGCGTTCAAAGTAAAATAACTTCTGAAGCTACTTACGAAATTCTGCTAAGAAGAAATCTCGATATTTAACTTACATGAACCAACTTTTCACAAAAATAGTCATTGATATTCAAAGTGATAAAGTACATACTCCGAACCGTAGTAGAGGGCGTGGTAATTTTTAAACCTGCTCTGTATTAGAACCCGGGATTAGAACGTATATTTATATATAAGTATGTATTAAGTAAACAACCTAAGCCAGTACCTCCAACCCAAATACCCCGTGAATATTAAGCTTAGAAAACAAATGATCAGTGCGAAAAAGGCGCGTGAGAACCGACGCAGCTGCAAACTCTACTTTGTCGCGTAAAAAAGAATCACAGGTAGGTACACAGATTTCACAACCATGCTTACAATTATGTTTATAATAAATACAAAAATTTAATTTCATAAATATTATTTTTATTTTTTATACATTTGCAAAAAAATAAATCGTAAAAACCAACAGTAATTGTAACCTTTTAACATGAATGACCATTAGGTGTACCATTAGGTAGGTATACCTAATACCTAAGTAGTACCTATATGGTAGTGAATAGGAGAGTGGGTTGATCACCTATCGCTATGCTGTTCAAAATACATCTTAAGACTAAGTGTCAAAGAGGCTACAAGTAGTCTAATGTTCGCTCGTGGTTCTGCGCATATCATTATTACAGTAGTGCGTTAGTTTATGTAACGTAAGTGTGTGTACGGTCATGGAGTAACTGATATACTGTATTGTGTATTAAAAATACAACCAGGGAATGAAATTGGAATGAAAATACCTCAAAAACACTTAAACCACCATACCGGTACAAAAAACAGAGCTGTCAACATTGTAATAAATATCATTATGGTCCTTTTCATGGGATAACAAACAATTATACCTGATATGTTTACAATAGGTGTAGGATATTTTCATATAAGTACATATACAATCAACCACATCATCCACGTATTTTTCTTCTTTTATAGTGTGGGTTGTGAGATGGATGACCAACCTCATCAACCATGGTGTCAGGGTTTCTATAGCCGCCAAAGGCTCTTGACGTGACTTAAGTAACGACTAGGTACTTACATCAGTAAGTAGTAACCGGGACCAACAGATTTTAGTACAGCCTCTTCTGTTCTAGATAAAAGAAAACAAATTTTATATGGAATTTCTGTAACAAATTTTCAAAAGGTGTGATGTACTAGATGTACTCGCACCCTCGCGGCCTCGCAATGAATCTATTTGAAAACTGACGAACCTTTTCCGGCAGTGACTGTACATTAACAAAACAGTAAAGTAACAGACACTTGACATAATATCAAAGGTTACTTTATTTCCAAGGTGACATGTTCAATGAGGTGTAGAGAAATAAACTTTTACAAAATATAACCTACTGTAAACATAATGATATCCACCTCTGACCCTTCATGTCTCTTTCTATTATATTTGAAAATGTGACAAGTCACAAAAGTTCTTTACTGTCAGATCAAAGTCTCATTTGAGCCTACAATATTTTCTTAGAATACTTAAACAAATAAAAAACAAATACCCGACGATCCTTGTCAGTGATAAATAGTGGGTACTTATTTGTTTCAATTGCATAAAAATAGACTTTACTTTGTTCAATAATAAACAACAGCCTACCCACGTAAATCAAATTACCAAACAGAAAAGGTATCGAGTAGATTCTGTTGCGTTGGTCGGCTAATGAGCTAGAATCTAAACATCTATTTTTAAGGGATCCGCTGCCCAAAAGCCTCCTACTCTATGCTCAAAACAAATTATTAAAACGATTCTTACCTACTTTTCATCCACAGACGACGGTACCCGTGTGTATCTACTTATTCATGAAAAATCTCACGTTTTATGGATGTTTCAAATTTCAAACTAGTGCCTGTTGAGATTTTTTTTACAGTTAAAGACTCGCATTGTTTCTCTCTCCAACATGTCAATAGCATGAACTTCGTATGGGACAAATAGATGAGCCGCACGCGAGCTAGTAGCTAACATTATGACGTTTCTGAATACCTAACAAAACTACTTCTTATTCATTTCAAACTATAAGATAGGTTCATGTTTGCATTTTGAAATAATTGTACTTTAAAATAGTATTACGTATTAGTAGTATCATATCCAGCTTACGACATCGTATCAACAGTGGCTGCAAGTTGTCTTTGATTACTTGTGGCTCTGCCCACCCCACTAGGGATTACGGGCGTGAGTTTATGTATGTATGTAATAGTATTACGATTTCAAGGATTATGGAACTATAGTATCATAAAGCAATAAATAAAACATATGGAAACCATTTCAAAAACTTGGATAAAATACGCATTTAAGAGGAAGGTATTTAGATTCTGAAGATAGTGAAGAGTCATTTTAGTCATAATAAACCCAGATACCACACCCCATACCCAGATAACGAACATCTATTGAGTTGAGGCAGTCATTAATAAAGGTACGGGCTCATATTCCCTCTGAATTACAGGACTATATCACGCATTGTGGAAATTCAATGAAATAGCGTCTGCTTTGATCCATTATTTTCTCGGAACGAATAAGTAACTATGATTCATTGAATGATTTTTCCATGAATACAAATGAAATATACGTCCAGATATTCCAGTTGCTAGTGCCAGATGTGTGGGCTGTTTTGTAGCTAGTTCTGCATTGCGACATGCAAGAAACTAGACAGGTAATGTACAACGCAGAGATCCTACCTACGTCGCTCTATCTGAATGTAAACACCTGCATGCCACCTGTCATAATCTTATTACTGATCTGTTCAAAATGTTTGGAAATGTTTATTTTTTTAGTCTCTAATTTATGTTGAAAAATACCACAAGCACATTATTGACGTTGACATAAAAGATAAATAGAAAAGCATTATTATTTTGCTAAAATTAATAATAAGGTTCACTTTATTCAACAGCCATCAACAGTGGCTGCAAGTTGTCTTTGATTACTTGCGGCTCTGCCTAACCCATTAGGGATTACGGGCGTAAGTTTTTGCGTGTATGTGTATGTGAAAAACTTATAATATTGATTTAAGTTTACGTATCTAACTAGCGACCAGCTTTCCAATCTTCAGTTTACATCGATGATGTATCGCGGCTAATTCGAGACAGCAGTGTGTAAAGGACTTTAGACTTTCACAATTCGTTATGTTTCTCAGTATCACAAAATAAAATGTGTGACCTTCGAAATCCTGAAATTAAAATGTAGTCGTGGATTTCACGGGACATGATGGATATCAAAGTTAAATTGGCTTAAGAAAATTACAAGAGGTGTCTTTCTTGGACATTGCGCGGCTTGGTTGTTAGCTGCAAGAGTCTGTAGTGAACACAAGGCTGGAGCCAACCTCGTGGGCGGGATATTTTACTACCATTATCTAGACAACGTTCTAGGAATAGGAAACCTTTCCAGCCTAACCTTTGAACATTATTTCTAGCCACGCCTGAAAGTTTGTCCAAATGTTTCTAACTATTCACGACCACATGAAAAATTAGAAACAACATGAGGTATACCTACATAAGTATGAACTTTTCGGAATAATTAGTAACGAAAATAAAATCTACAACGTGTAGCGCGATATGTACGTATTCTATTTTTATTATTATGTTACTTTATTAAAGGAACTTAACTAGCATATATGGAGCAATGATGCTCTAACAAAGGGTTATAAAAATATTTATGGCATTCATAATGGCAAACATTTCAGGGTAGATATACTCGTTGTTTTTTTTTTTTATAAGCATGGAAACTATTTCAGTCGATTCAGTTTGGTAGCTCTTCTGTCCTTAAAACACTTGTGTCATGAAAACAGGTTAGGAGCAGGTGTCATGAGTATTTATAGTTAACAGACTGATCTAAAATGCCAATCTAACTTTAGACTTCAGAAGCATTGTAGCGACCGGCGCGCATCGGTCTTCACTCATTAGACGCTTTTTAAAACACAATCATAAAAAGAAACATTTATTTATCTGCTTTTAATTATAAAATGCTTTTAAATGTTCCGTGGCTTTAATTATTTGCATAAATGTTTCATAATTTGAAACAAAAAATGCCATGTGTAGTCAGATACAGAAAAAAACAGACACAAGAAGGTAAGTACATTATTTAGAATGCTCCAGGCTACTCGTGCTTATTATTCTGACTGGTACACAGTTTATGTCTACCTTAGGATGCCATTATTTAGAGCAATTTGTAAATAATCTGCTGACGAGTTGAGGGTGTACATTTCAGAAGAAAAAGGGCAGTTTTTTGGAAACAATTGTTATTAATATTTAGCAGTAAAATGTAAGTAAGTAAATGTATTGCAAGATATTCCCGCGAGGGATGAGTCGTGTAGCGGATAGACGAAGCGTGGGCGTGAGAGGCGCCTGCAAGCCTGTTATGTGCTTCTTTATTAACCTTCTCCTTTATCGTCCGTTATGTTAATTATTTTGAATGTACGCATACACATTTTCTAGTACTGAAACGATAAATCAAATGCGTATACGTGTTTGAGTTTTGACGATACAATTAATTAGGATGAGGCACGAAGGCTCACCGCGTCGGAATCAGCCACCATGCGTCACTCGTTTTGGCATGACCGCTGACCTTTTAGTGAAAGCATCTCCGACTAGATGATATTGTATTTATTACTCGATCGCTGCAATATCCGATGCCCACGCGGTAATGGTTTAGTCACCAATACAGATTTCCATTACAAAAGAAACTAGTTTAGTTGTCTGCACGCGATTTGAACGGACGAGAATTTAATAAAGCAATAAACGACTTTGGGAATTTGAGCGCAGACTGCGTGGCCTGGCATTCGACTTGATAAGTGTCACTGTGTGACGATAAAAACGGTTAACTAGGTGAAACAGGTTTGGTATGAATATTATAATTTTACAGCAGTTTTTAAAAATATATAATGTCTCTCACCTTTAGAAAAAGCGAATTATATGCCCACATACATTCATGTACAAGTATCTAAACTTACAAAAGGATTGACGATAAAAACAGAGAAACAACGCCTGAAGCTAGATCTCTTTGTCATACAACTAACCCTGTGATTTACCATTTTCATTTAACGTCCCTGCGAGAAAGCAATCTCTGGTAACCTCATAGCATTTCCGCGGAGATAATAAGATAGGATAAAACTATAATTTATGTCTGTGTCTGCTGGCTTGTTTTGGCATTTAATCTTTATTCTAGCGGGTGTATATAAAGCCGGATCGCCGTAAAGACTGTGCGTAGGCGTTAACGACTCTTATGGGAGAATTTCTCTAATTTAATGCACAGTAACTCTAATCTTGGTAGCTTCGTGCAAGCAGAGGATGGAGGGGAACTTTCAACGTACCGTGGGCGGAACATGCCCCACTCGTTAGCTGTTGATCTGGTCTTACAAGAGTATGTAACGGGAGTGAAATTAAGCTCTTTGTTCGGTAATAAAACGGAACTAAATTTAATTTTGAAAATGATTGGAATTGTATAGGCATAAATTTACTGAAATACATTTTATGTTACAAATAAACTGGTAATCGTTATCGAATTAGGTTGGTAATACGAACACGTGCATTTTTAAATTGTATCGGTACCTTTATTAGATTATTTGTAATAATATAACATGAAAAACGAATGAAAGTTTTATGTAATAATTTCACAACTAGATATTACACTTGCTAGTGAGACCTCCGGCCCAGTAGTTAATGCTTCGTAAATTTAATGTTATGGTAAGTAAGTAAGTAGTTTGTTTATTGTTAACCTTGGCTATACTAGTTTACACATTTTCTAAGAAACGGTGGTATGAAATTGAAACAAATCTTCTGAGGAAAGCTAATATATTTTCCCTACGGACTATGAAGAAAAAAACTGCCTATTTCTCCCATCAGATGTCGCTGCTGTTGAGTGTTCTTAAATTTTGACAGTTCCCCAAACTATTTGTGAAAACAAACACATAGTTTTGGTTATGTTTCTACACTATAAACCTTTACGCAGCGTTTCAAAATCATAGAAAAACTTACTTTCAATCAAAACTGTGTTTTTCCAACTGGCTGCTTTTTTTTCGTAACTCATCCTTCAGACGGAAAACATTCCACGTTGCTCCTCATTTTATAAAATTTTCACGAAATTTAGCAGGACGGTATAGAAAATTGTCGAAATTTAGGAACACTCAACATTGCTGAATATAGGTACATTTGTGCTTCTAGTGTTTTTTCCCAAGCCTACCGAATTAATGGGAAACTATACACGACGTGTGATTTTTACCTTTTAAAGGAAAAAATCCGCCATCCGCCTGCATTTACTACACATTAGGAAAATGAGGAGGATGTTTTGCAAATAAACAAATTGAATTGGAGTTTCTCACCCGGCTATAATAATAAATATAATAGATTATGAACCATAAAATGTCTTTCTTTCTAGAAAGAAAGAAATGAGCAAGTAGATATTATACGATTGTAGTTTCATCAAAGTCTTCAACATCTGCTTACCAAAGGAAAATGGGCGTAATCTTATAATATATACTCGTATGTATGTATAATGTTATAATAACTTATTTACAGATCGAATAAGACGTTTAGCTTGTAGGAGGTATTAAATTACAATAACTTGTAGGCTCACGGAGCTTAAAATCTTCCGAAGATTAAATAACAAAAGGAAAGATTAACGAAATGTCAAAATACTTATAGCGGATGAGAAGAATAAAAATATGGGTAATAACATTTGATGGAGTTTGTACTTAAGAGTTTTAGAAAAGCATGAGAGGTTACGGTCAGGGTTATTTAAAGAGTTTATGCGGATCGTTACTTGTGCCATTATTTTAAGTAAGTAAATATGCTTCGTCACCTTAAACTATAAGTAAGATGATCCGTGCTTCGGAAGGCACGTTAAGCCGTTGGTCCCGGTAAGTGAGTAATCGTTACATGAACCATGTCAGGGGCCTTTGGTGGCTCAATCATAACCCTGACACCAGGGTTGATGAGGCTGGTATTTCACCTCACTACCCAGATGATAAGAAGAAGAAAACCTTATACTGAAAACAACGTGAGCGCTTTTTTGACAAATCATATTCGGATGTGGTTTTTGTTAACAAACCCACCGAATAGACACGCTAATTTCAATCGAAGTAACATTTTTTGGTATCAATTTTTGCCTGGATCAAAATTAATTGTAAGAAATCGAGGTTTGGTGAAGAAAATCACAGAAGAATGTAAGGCGACGTTATGTCTTTTGTAAATTCCCCCAAACGTGCTTAATACTATTGCATTAGGTAAAGTATACTCTGGCAATCCAGCACCACTAGCGTAATGAGCACCTTCCCACCGGGTCAGATTCAGAGCGATCTTTTATTTTCATAATGTATAATTATTTAACATGTATGCATAAATAAAAAATACTTTTCTAAATTGTCTCGTGTTTCGGGAATTTCTTCATTTATCCGCAATGGAGCAGCATGGTGCGAGCATGCTTTAAATCCCCTCCATTCCATCTATGCGGGGAGTATAATATAATATATTATATAACTTATATATTACGCAACTTATCTATTTATTTATATGTTTTACGATTACATTACGTGGTTTTTAATTGTAAATTCATAACAATTATTTGTTTAAGTTCATTCAAAATAAGTCTTAAAAATCACGGAGAAAGATAACGAAAATTTAAAGTAAGTACTTATTACATTGTTCGAAGTCGCAAACCTCTAACAACTCCACAATACCTATTTGATATTCACACCGCACTTGAAACGATCCTCCTTAAAAGTCTTATTTGATCTCATTCGAGGATTCATCTTCCGGGTTCAACGACCGAAATATTCAAATACTTACTCCCACACATTTTGAAACAGTCAGAAAATAATAAGCTAAAATCTTGTCTAAATCTTACTAATTATTAAGAATCAAACGGTATGAGTAAACATGGCCGTGAATTTGGCTTTCCTACTAAATTGTGAAACATTGTACTCGTTCAAACAATTCAAATAACATGTTCATAAAAAATCCAATAGAGTTCTCAAAACATTCCTTCGCAAAGTTATCATTATTTATTATACTCCAACTACAACCATATCGGTCAAAGCGATTTCTATATTGTTACGATCATTTAATTTACTAGATGCAACCGCCCCAAACACGACTATACTAGTAGTGTGCTCATCTCCTAACAGAGCTACTTGAACCAAAGTAAACATACGACATACATACGACAAGGCCAACTGTTTGCTTTTTATTAACTATAGGTACACAAAATCGCTCGACCTAGAGGGAAAATAAAGCGAACGCACCGTAGCTATATGCGACTTCAAGCCACTCGCCATAAAGAGACTGGCCGTAGAGGAATCGACGTTCGGGGAGTCTCTGTCGACATCGACACCATAATTCCCGGTTCAGTGGTAGTTAGACACTATAGACATTAATATCATCAGCACTATTTTAATCACGAGAGAGGCACAAAGAAGTCTGCTTGCGTAAGTACAATTCGATTGCCATTGCATGTTTTTGTGAAACATTCCTTTACAAACTTATAGTTTGATTGCAGATATGTTTAAACTGTGTTTTACCAAAAATACCTCAATTTCATGTTAAGATTAGGAGGTACTTGCAAGTCGATTTTAATGACTCCTTGAATGAAAAAAAACATTTACTTTCCAGTTTTGTTTCGATAACCGTTTCCAAAACAATGATCAAAACTTTATTAAGTAAAGTTTATATTTTCTAACGTTTTATAGGAGTTTAATTACTGTGTTTATGGTGGAATTAATATTCATTGACTTTAATCAGGCTTCAGTGCTGGATCTCAATTAGTTATTATGAAAAACTTGATGAATCTTACTAGCTGTAAAATTTGTAATGTTTTCAATAGGTATTAAAATACCTTAACAAGGCGTTTTTTGTTTCCAAACAAAAATGTACTGAGCGGTGAGCGGACATACATTTTTATTACAATATTTTGTTATAATTTGACATTATACCATCGTAATGAGCATTTTAGCTAAATGTATCACTAACATCCACTTATTTTGATATTCAACTAGCATATTGCTATTCTCTTTGGACTTATTTCAAAAATAATATCTACAATGCTGCAAAAATAGAAAACGCTACGTGAACAGACAAACAAATAAATATTGAATCCGATTGCGCCAAAATACACAAAACTGTTCAGCACTAGCGTGGAATGACAAAATGGTGAAAATAAAATTATTCCAAGTATATTTTGTAAACGGAATGACTAAGCGGTAGTAATACGCCAGGTTACATTCACATGGTAAACGTGTCCTCTAATTATGCAAACGAGCCAGGTCCGTGGGGCGAGTGCCATCGTGAGCATTCATGTTCATCAAATACTCGACTCAACACGTGTACGCTTCGCGCACCCAAAATATATAGACTACTTTTTTGTCTCGAATGGTAAAAGTGTACCTTTGTATTGGTACCGATTCTGGCAGACACTAACATAATTTTCAATTTAGTTTGACAGTTCTAATACTAGCTCTATCTCTTTCTGACATTAATCGTAAGAGAGGACGGTAGTATTTTTAGTGCTCATCATCATTTTCCTAGCGTTATCCCGTTTGTCAGGATCCGCTTATCTAACCGGAAACTTTACTATTTTTAGAGGTGCCTCACTAAAATAAAATTAAGTTTGTGTCAGCCAGAATTGGAACCCACATCGATTTAAAATTAGGCCGATATATTTCCGCTACTTACAATTCGGTACCAAAGCTCCCCATGAGAGTAGTTTCCTTTGAAATTCAAGCCTGTTCACAGAGGATTTAGAACAGCATTTACTAACAGAGGGAACAGGTGTACTGACTTTTGTTTCTGTTCTCTTACATTCATGTCCGTATTTACTTACAAGATGGATGGTTGCGGGGAAGCTACTTAGCTTAAGATTATTTGGAAACACAATCTACATGGAAGAAAAGATTTCGTGGTAGAATATTTAGTGTGTTCAAAATATATTACTTGTGCTCCAGTCCATGTTCCTAGGTCTTTTAATTTTAATTTCGAAGTTTAGGTATCAATAACTTCTTGTGTAGTTTTTGCTATAAGTAGAATAAATTTTCTCAGTTATCAAATATACGCTCTGCAGAGTACGAACGTCTAAAATATAACTCTGTTGTAAAAGTGATGTGGGCAAGGAAATGTTTGTCAGAGCTGTTATTTTTCTCCTTTAAGTTCAGCGCATAAAGTGTGCGTCTTTATGAACACTAGTGTCCGAGAAATAATAAAACGTTCTCAACTTTATGAGACATAACATAATCTTGGGATTCAAATGGGTTTTTTGTGGTTAGTATGGCTGAGAGCTACTTAGAAATCGTGAATTATTAAGTGTTTTTCAGGCGCGTTGATATTTCTATGCCATTTAAGTCTAAACGGTTTTGTAGCCTGTCATGCTTTATTTGTCGTGTATTGATTGGAAAGCTTGTTTGTAGATAAAACAGTCTTGAGTTTGTATATAGTCGGGTTCAGGGAAAACTAACCAGTTTCTGTGATAACTTGTTGTACCACTTTTATACTTAGGTAGTTGGTATTTTTGTTTGCTATGTTGTTTTTTTATTGTTTAGGTTTTAGATGCTTGAACAAGAAACCTCGTTTCACATAGTCACTGCACATTGACGTTATCGTACATGCGCATTTGTGTGTGTGACGTCTGATGCCATACGATTGAAGACTAAAGTAAGACCGAGGGAGGGTAAACAAGGCTGAGATGCTGGTGGGGAGCGGAGAGTTGCCGTTCTATACGTAGTACTCGTATTGTTTTATTCTATGCCGTTGGTTGAGTTAAAAGCGACGTCATCTGCATACACTGTAAAATCACCTTAATTGTTTTAGAACTAACGGATTAATAATAGATTATACGGTGGAAATATTGTTTTATCTTGTGGTCGAGGCCGCCGATAGTACTTCTGTTGTCATTTTGAAGTTGTCATTTATGTTGTGTTTATGTGCGATAAAGTGTTTTGTGATGTATTGTAATCTTTAGCACTTTTGGTTATTGAAAAAACCTTCATTCTCAAAGGCGTTATTTACTGTTTATGAATCCTAACACGTGATGGATATTATTCGGAGGTGGACCGAACAGCTGTTACGGGCGTGAGTTTATGTATGTGTAGTGTATTGATATTGCTATCCTTGTCTTAGGCGCATATGTCACTTGAATACCGAGCAAGACAAATAGTCCGTCAATGCGGGACGTTGTACCTGTACAAAGTAACGGTGTGTTGGCGAGCCGAATCAAGGCAATATACAAAAGCTGTACACTACCATTCTTAAGTGAATAAATATAAATATTTTTGTATTTATACCAATTTATAAACTGACCTGCAAGTTGTGATAGAACCAGAGGGATCCGACCACAGAAATGGCGAACCAGAGGAAGAGCGTGAACACGGAGATTTGGCTGAGATGCAGCGCGTTTAGTACAGTGGAGAGTACCACGGCTAGCGCGTGGCACAGAATGATAGGCAGTGCGCAGCGGTCGATGATGTCCCATGGCACCTCCTGGAAGAGGAGAGTAGTTAAGCTCTTCTACTAAAGAAAAAACAAAACCTGGAACGTGTTAAATGCATGTATAAATCAGTGAGTCTTCCTACGCACACATGTTTTCCATCCTGAAGCCTAATTCAGCATCAACAAAAATCCGTTATTTTTGTCGGGCACAAATGTGAAGGTTACTTCAAAAGTAATATAAATATAATATATTAGCTAATTTATCAAACAAAATATAATTCAAAGAGTTTCATGTAATTTTTTTTAATGTTTTGGTTGATTGATGTAATTACAAACATATAAGTTTTGATAGGGCAAATAACAGGAAAGGCGTAGCTTTCTGTTTGAGATCACGGGATTCTACTTGCTACAATTATTTTCACCTCATCAAAGATCGAAGAAACTTAATATAAAGTAAAATTACAAACTGTCAACATGTTCCTAACTAGTTTCAAATATCATTATGGCTGTTTGTATCCTATTATACGTTGATATGTATCATTATTTTAATTTCTGTAGGAAAGTTTTATTCCACAATCTACATAATATTTACTTAAGTACATTGAATATATTTTTACTTCATTTGGAGAAGGTCCCGGTAAGAGAAGCATATACTTACTCGATAGTGGTAATAGTAATATCTACTGACTAATAATGGTAATATAATTATTATATTTACCTGTGACTGTGTTTGAGAGCCCTTTATAAGTGAGCCACGTCGTACAGAGGCCCTCCGATGCATGGACGGGGCGGTGATTGAAGCCCGCCGCGTGACGTCACCTGCCACCATCTTGACTGCGGTTGATCACCGGCTCACCAGACACACTGACGACAATATTTACACCTTAAGCTCAGATAATTTTAAATACGTCATCCACTGATCTTTGTTTGGTGTATTCACCTAACTTTCGGTTCGTTCGTAGCGCAATTATGGTGTTCCAGTGAGTTAGGGCCCCAGTTAATTCTATGACGTAGGTTCTTTATTAAGAGAAGTTAAGATACTTTTAATATGTGGACATGTGTCGCGCTAAAATTACAACGTTTTGAATCTGTGGGTAAGACCAGTCAAGTAAGTGACGTTAAAAAAAACTGGTGAACGAAAATGCCTGCAACTGCCCCAAGCTAGTTGAAACAATCTGCGCTAGCGGGCAGTAAATGAACCGAACGCAGAACCAAAGGTCAAGATCAATAATATACCTTTGGAGAGTCCTATTCTCAACGATAAGACTAAAAATAGATGGGAATTCAACTGCATAGGTTCTTGTAACTCATGTTAGGCATCAGTAGGGACTAAATAGGTACTAAATAGGTAAGTATAACATATCAGACACAACACTTTTAACTTAGAAAATTAAACAGAAGTCACATGACTAGTCATTACGTGTGTAGTGGGGCCACAAATCGATCCGTGTTTTCTCAGCGTAATGAGCTTGTAATGACTATTACTCTAGCTAGATAATTAATTAAGTCAATACAGACACTACGCCAACACAAAATTGTTTTAAATAGTCGGACTGTGTTTTTCAGAAACAATTGTAGTTGTTCGTACCCGTGAATCATATATTTCAGTTGTAAGTACCTATTAAAACTCAGAGGAGATTTGTGAGGTAGGTAGTAACATGATTGCGCAACGGAAGTACTTAGAGAACTTGCTCGCTGTGCTTGTTGATTATATTAAAAAGAAAGATGAATACTTAAACTAAATGAATGAGTTGTCAGATATGATTTAAGATGCTACAAAGTGTTCTTAAATAGTCTTATTTAATGTGTATTATTAGAAAAATTATGAGAGTTCTTGGTGGTATCTACACGTTTTCTCACTATCCCAAAGGAAATAAATGTAAAAATGTATATAATAATACGCGTCAGCATTATTTTGAATAATTTGCAATTCTATACCATCTTAAAACAAAAGTAAGCTTTATCCAGTTCATTATTTTACGCCTGAAAATTGTTCTTGTGAGAAAATAAATACTAATTTAGCAACCAGAACATTAGTGAGCTTTTAGAATAATAAAAAGCTTTGAATGTTTTAAGTTTATCGCGATTCTTAAATTATGCAGGCCACTAAACACTGAAGCAGTAAGTACTCAATTAGAGTATCTTCGACAATTAATCTATTTTAAAGGGATATATATCAGTCCCCACCGGATCAAAACATCTCGTTTTACTACAATTAACATCTCGTAAATTCGGTAGAGCTTGATCTGATCAAGAATTTATTGAGGAAGCGATATTCTGTGAGAACGAGAGCGGTGATTGGGCGGCGACGTCACGAGCCTTCGGTTGTGACGTACTCGTACTCTGGATAATACATGACGCAATAATAGAAGTGGCTCCCGAGAGAGCCCGGGGCTGCGTCGTAAATAGAAAGTGCAGCCGATGAAATGTCGCGAATCGTTCGCGTCGGCTCCACCCGTTCGCAGCGCGTCGCTAGTCGCTAGCCGGGGCGCGACAAGTTTATTTTTACGCGTTATCCGGTCATCGGTTATGTGTCGCGACCTAAAACACTCCCGCGCTGATTTATACGATTTTTGATAGACGTTGTGTAGGTGTCGTCGATTTAACGCCTGATCGAATGCTACCGTAATTCGGATGTTATTGCAGCTCGTTACCGTGCCAATTTTGTGGCCGGAAATCTAAATTGAGTGTGTTTACAACGGGCGGGTATATTTTTTTTTCTATTGATGTAGTACATTGAAAACGCTACGTGGCTTATATATTGGAAATATAATTCGATATAAGTCGATCAGACGGATCTAGTAGGTAGGTACCTAGTAAGATGCTGCTTATATACTACTTATAGCTTAATAACTGTTTATTAATTGTTTTTCAAACTTAATTTCATTCTGCTTCAAAAACAAATGGCTAGACCCGGCAGAACTACGTGAGTAGAATAACAAAAGCACAAAGCTTTTGTGTTTCATATTTATAAAATGAAAGTCAACTTTCTGTTTTGAAACAGTACCTAAGTGTTTGCTTTTATATTCACAAAAAATCCTCGCAAACTAGATTTTATTTGTTACTTAGGTATCCCTATTTATATTAATTCTTTTGTAATTTAACAAGCACATTTGAACATTCTAGGTTTTTAGTAGCTCCGTAAAAATTTACTGTTTATGTAGGGTATCAAAACTTGAAATAGGTAAGTATATGAATTGTAACGATAATGAATGTTGTATTAATACCGCCTTAACAGTATAAGTCAAGTTAATTGTTTATACATAATGTTCAATTGCATATATTTAGCAATTGATTTGCGATTATAGTAAGTACCTAGTTATACTTCTTGAATATATCCTGCGTTTATATTTTTTGCGGAAGATGTATTATAATGTATTAATGAATAAGTATTTTGTTTGTAGCCACAGATTCAAGGATGACAGACATTCCCGGCTAATAAGCCAATCTTTTTTTATTAATACACTAGCTAGAGTGATATGTTTAAATGGACTTCTTCACGTTACGTAATTTGATTTTTATACTAGAAAAAATCCTGCTTCAAATTGATGTGGCACACACTTTATCACCAAGTCACGGTTATATAAAATTAATAATTGCATCACTAACACGACTATAAAACTGACGCACTCAATATATTACTCAACTTTCTGACCTTTCTTAATAACACTTGTATTAATATTTTATTTGATTTTATATTTAAATTTAATAAGTAGGAGAGGGACGTACGTTTATATGGACGGAAAGTTTTCAGGCGGGGCTTGCTTGCGGTACCGTCGCGTGCGCAAGCAGTGTGCGCTTGGGCGGACTCGATAGAGGCGCGCGGGCCGCCGCTGGGTTGTTGCCGCCGTCCGTACCGCGCATGCGCGCAACCACCCGCGCCAAATTTAACACGCGCATATTTTATTATTTATTACTACAGATTCGCTTAGATTTTACAATCATACACTCACATCGGCCCGCACGGAATGTTTTTGGCAAAACATGGAAGCTCTAAAACAATCTCGGTTATACACCTTTTTATGTGTATTTTTAACCCAAATACTATTAAGATGACAATGTATATATTTTTTTTTGGCATGTCAGTTAGTTATTTATATCTCTTTGGACCCTGAATTTACCTAATTACCCTTATTGTACTGTCGATGACAGAAAAATGTTTACAAAAACAGATAGGATGATATAGATAATGTTATTTAACGAGGCGTCGGCGTGGATCGTCAATAAATTCCCGTAAATGTTCTCTTTGAGCGTTTCAACTAAAATAAATGAAACAGGTGGAACATTTAATTTACAAAAGGGAATAAATGTTTGCCTATGAGTAATTACGGCAAAGGTTACTTTTATCCGTGTTCCATTTAGTAATAAATTGCAAAGTTACACAAGCGAAGGTTTTACATATGAAATTATGTCGGATTTGGAGCAAAGTTGGTGCATCCTAATGAGTTTGGAACTAAGTGCGGTCTGCGAATGAAAGCGAATACAGTTTGGCACCTTCAATAGGAGTTAACATTTCAACGCAATCACACTCTGAATTGAATACGTAAAGTACTGATAGCTGGCACTATCCGGCAATGTACACTGCAATGTTGTAGTTTCTGAAAGTAACACACTAATTGTGGTTAGTGATACAATCTCTACGAGACTGAAACAAATAGAATTTTTAGTTTTGTAAACGAACACGCAAATCATTATGAAACATACATCGTGCTCGAAATAAAGATAATGAATAGAAATATACTTGAAAATAATATACGTGATTTAACTTCAAAGAAATTGAAAAGATATTTGATATGAAACTGTCATTTTACGGTGCGTATATAGAATAATGCTTTGCTGTTGAAATAAAGCAGGTACTATAAGAGGTTCCAAACTTATTCAGATATTTTATACTGCCGCTAAATATCTTTTAGCGAGTCAAATTCCTCAGTTCCAAAAAGATATGGCTCTTCAAAGCGTCAAATGCACGGCACAGCAAGCAATTTCCACGGGCAGCTGCTGGAGTCGGCTAAATGCCATCGGTTCATTATTCCAACGGTCAGACTTTGGTAAAATAAAAACGAGACGAGTTATGTCCTTGTTTACCTAATAAAATGCAGCTTTCCTTGGCATATATTTTTTTATGAACAAAGTACTTAACGCCCTTATCTCACTAGGACACCACGGTGGCGCCACTGCAGTCGCTCCACCAACAAAACGCACTGCCATTGTGTTCCAGTGAGATAGGGCCCCTAAAGTTATACCTTTGAGTGAACATAATAATAAATCTTAGAAACTTACGCTTAACCGACCTTATATTATCGTTATAAATGTGTGGTAATAATTTATAATATATCCTCTAGTTTAGATTCTAGTATATATTCGTTGGATCAAATTTTTCACAATATTTTCAGCGTTTGTAACAAAGAGTAGTACAGTGTGGTAATAAATTAGTCTCACGCAACAGACAGCCAAAATACAAAAAACATTTTCTTTTTTGCTGCACTCAGTTTTAAATAATAAACAGAAAAATCCACCACCACACTAGTGGCTTGTCAAGGCCAACGCCTTTGGCTTAATTTGTTTACTTGACAACTAGAACCTAGAAATTGATCTTAAGATCCACAAAACATTAAATTTTCAAAAGCAAGCTAGTGGAGCGTGGGCGGATGCTGCTCCAGATATGTGAAACATTATCATGGATATCCCTGAAAATCACTATACTAAAAGCCAATTTCGCTGTCAAACTTTTATATTCATTTTGTTTTCGATGACGCAGATTGGTAAAGTGAAGCTGGGAAGGTCAAATGATGTGTTCTAAGGTCAAATGTGAGAGGCGAGCGATGCGACTGTTTTTTTATCGTAGAAAAACATCCATCCGTTCCCGATTTAGAATAGTAACTCAGTATTTACATGTTATGTTGTGGAATTTGTGTTTGCCTTGCACTCATAAGTTTATTGCTCTCGTCTACGTTTTAAAATATCTACTGCGAGAGTAAACACTCGAAAGAATTGAGAGCCGAGCCAATTTCTATGAATCGAGCGCCTGCGTTAACTGAAATATTTTCTCTTCGAGTTCATTGGGCTAGACAAATTACATACACAAAAAGTACAAAAACCTCATAAGTCCTCTTCTTCTGGAATCAGAGCTGTTATTTGGCCGACAAAGGCCCGACTAACGACTATGCACTACATACTAATATCAGTAAATATTAACCGGGACCAACGGCTTTATGTACCTTCTGCAGCACGGATTATCTTACTGACGGACAATCGGGTGATCAAACTGCAATGTGATTTTTGTAATATGTCCCCAACGAAATTCGAACCTGGGACCTCTACATCGTCAGTCGCTCAAGTTGGACTACGATCCGGATCCATCGCCACTGAACCATTGAGGTCGTAAATTCTAATAAAAACAATAAAGCAAGTTTGCGTAAGGGACCTTCCTCACAGTGAGATTGGATATCGCATGGACGTACAGTCATGAGCAATATAATGTACCCACTTTAGGACTCTGTCGCACTAACATATTTGACATTTAGTGAGACTTACAGTTCAATTTGTCAAAAAAGTTAATGTGACATGGTACCTAAGTGTAAGTATACATATTAATGCTCGTAACCGTACGATTTTAGAGTAGGTAAGGTTACCAGTAAGGTTAGAGTAAGGACCACATGTAACGAAAAGTTTGATGTTTGACCATTTTTCTCATTAATTCAAACAAATTACATAAACATGTATTGTCAATTTGTAAAAAAGTATATCTAGGTTCTCATCTACCTATGCTCTAATAGTAACTTGCTTCGATATGAAGAACCGCATCGCGTCATTAGGAAGCTTCCTCCGCTAACAGGCGTGAATTGACAAATCGTGGAAAAGTTGCCTGCGGGAAAATTTAGCGTTGATGCATAAAAAGGTAGATAGTTAGCGACCTGCCTCACAGCGCGACGCGATTCGTATTGAACTTGTTATCTGGACTAGAATAGAACGCTGTCTAAGAACTGAGAAGGGTCCATACATACATAAGATCACGCCTATTTCCCGTTGGGGTAGGCAGACACCACAGAATTCCACCTACTACAATCCTAACACATCACATTCGCTTGTTCCACTCTCGTCAAAGAGGTTTAGAGTTTTCTAGACCTGTTTTTTTTTAAGATCCTGGATTTGATTGTACGCCTAGGCCTTCCTCTTCCAACCCTATCACTTACATCCGTATCATAAATCTTTATCGTAAGTGTACTTTCACGATGTACAGCAAAAAAAAATGAAAATAATTATATTATCTCGGGTTGGGATTTAGACTGCCTCGCTGTTGCAGCTCGTCGGTCATGTTCGCGAACGCGGAAATGGATGGTGGATGGGGTTTTTTGGTTCCCTGCTGAACAGAATGTGAGTTAGTAGTAATAGCAACCTGGCTGCATTGAGGGACTTTCCAGGCTATGTTCCTCAAAAACAATATAGATGGCGCTATACAGATTTTCCTTTATTTAACCTTCTAATTTCATGGATAACAGACATACTGGGTGTTAGTGACATCGTAACGAATACTGAGGGGGTTGATTCAGACCATAATTCTGAGTTAAAATCAAGTGGAATTTTCCGTCGCAATATTCATGATTTTTTTTTAGTTTTTTTAAATTATTTTCAATTCTATACTTTTGCGATGGAAAATTCCACTTGATATTAACTCAGAATAATCAGATTAATCATCCCTCTCAGTATTCGTTACGATGACACTTACACCCCGTACAAGTACACTACCTGTATATTATGAATTTAAATTAAACGTTCTAAAAGAACAATTCTTCAGAACAGAAATACAACACATCAAATTTTCAACGAAAATAACTAGACAGACTGATAAAAACTTACTTACTAAGCCACGGTATCGAAATTTTTGATTGAAATAAAAAAAACAATAACAGGCCAAAATAAGGCGATAATTCTGAAAACGGAAATATTCAAACAAATGTGTCATAATGTTATAAGTAACAATTTAGATAGTAGGTATAATTAATTATAACAAACCATGAAATACAACTACCTATGTCTTCAATAAATTGGCCACGCTTACGGCATTGTCAATATCAAGTACTTAAGAATTATTTTTATATAGGCTTTTGCCATTACATTGTATTTTAGAATAATTAATTATGTACCCGAGTAATAAGAAAATAGATAATTATCACGTTAAAGCTGTACAACGCCATCTACATTGTATTTGGTGAACGTAGCCTGGAAAGTCCCTTATTGCAAATAGGGGTGACAGCACTCTTAACTTTGACTTAATTAAGCGCGTCAAACCAGTTATAAGGTACTAACATAAACGTAAGTTAAGTAAATTGTGCTGAGGCATAAATGGCTCTGTGTTGTCCTTAAATAAATAAATATTATTATTATGCCTGATTAGCATAACCATGGCATACCTACTTAACCTACATGCTCGAGCATTATTTTTTGTTTGTGTAAAATACACTCCACCCGCCGCAGAGGGACTGCCTACAATTTTTCAAAACACAAGGACTAGCTAATCTAACTAACACGAAATGATTACGTCAGTCTTCATTAATAAGCAAGCACGAATTTAATTCCTCGAACTGATTAATTCCATTTTCTGGGAATCCACATATAATACAGGGTTTTTGTGACACCGTAACGAATACTGACGGGGACGATTCAGACCATGATTCTAAGCTGTGGATTTTTCCGTTGCAAAATTCATGATATTTTTTTTTTAGTTTTTTTAAATTATTGAAAAATTCCACTTCATATTTACTCAGAATAATGAGCTGAATCCTTCTCAGTATTCGTTACGATGTCACTTACACCCCATACGAGTACATACAGACAACCATGCAAGTAGGTATGGGTGTTAGTGACACCGTAACGAATACTGAGGGGATGATTCAGACCATGATTCTGGGTTGACATCAAGTGGATTATCCTGTCGGAAAATTCATGATTTTTTTTCTGTTTTATTAAATTATTTTCCGTTCCATACTTTTGCGACGGAAAATTCCACTTGATATCAACTCAGAATCATGGTCTGTATCATCCCTCAAAGTTTTCGTTACGATGTCACTAACACCCTGTATATGTTTCTACATAGAGAAACATACCATATTAAAATTTCATGGCCATAATCCCTAACGGCTAAAAATAATGTATGGCTTTGTACTTGTTTCGATCTTAAATAAATTCAGCTCATTAACAATCCAATTTAGGTAATATTGCTTTCAGCCATGTGTACGTCTGCATATTAGCATATGAAGAGACATACGCGCTGTGATCTGTAATTATTAGTCATTCAATTGACTGTAAAGCGAGATGTATTCACGGTTACCTACATATGCTCTATTACACATACAGACGACATTTACTGGGATGGATGGATGGATGGAGGAGACCTAAATGTCATTGCAAACTAAATTATATTCCATTTCAATTTCCAATTCACATAACATAACATACATAAACAGCCTATATACAGGCCTCCCCTCAATCAACCGGAGAGAGTATGGAGCATACTCCACCACGCTGCTCCAATGCTGGTTGGTGGAGGTGTTTTTACGGCTAATAGCCGGGACCAACGGCTTAACGTGCCCTCCGAAGCACGGAATCATCTTACTTTTTCGAACAATCAGGTGATTCAAGCCTGAAAAGTCCTTACCAAACAAAGGACAGTCTCACAAAGTGATTTTGACAATGTCCCCATCGGGATCGAACCCGGACCTCCAGATCGTGAGCCTAACGCTCTAACCACTAGACCACGGAGGCTGTTCCAATTCATAAGACAAATATTTAGTGACCTTAATTTACTGATTCTCTATATATTTGCCTCTGATGGCGTTTATATTTGTTTTCTACACATAAGAAGAAAAAGTATTTATTAAGAAACAAGTGAAAATGTACATGACAAGCAATTATGACCTAATGATAATGTTCGCTCAAGAGAATCACTCTCTAATACACCACCTGCAATTCAAACTAAACCGATTGTGTCGCTGAAAAGCCACGGAAACATTTAGAACAGCTACTTCCCAATAGTGATTGAAATGAGCTACTAATTGCTTCTTCGACTCTGCTTCGCTTATATGCTAGTTACAACTTCCGAATACCTACGTAGAAATGACGCAAGGTGTTTAATTGTACATTGAATAGAATAATGACTACGTATAGAACGGCAACTCTCCACTCCCCACCATCGGCTGAGCTAAGTTTACCTCACCCCCTTCGGTCTTACTTTAGTCTTCAATCGCATAGTGTCAGACGTCACACACACACAGATGCACGTGTACGATAACGTCACTGTGTAGTGTCTGTGTAAATCAAGATATTTTGTATGAAGTGTTAGGGATGTGCCGAGGGTTCCTAGGTGAAGGCAACACTCTGCCCAGGGTGTTGGTCACCATAGTAAGTTTATATGATAATGTAGTGAAGTCAATACTGTGGAGAATCATAACATGGCCCCTGTGATACAAGCTGGCTTAGTGCAGTGGCCGCCGCAACGCGTTTGTATGTTTTGTGTTTCTTTCTTTGTGTACTAATTGTACTTATCTTTGTAGTCAAATAAACGGTTACCTATTATTATAAATTATTCTAATGGTTATATATCTATTGTAACACATTATGTTACACTTGCACACGTAACATGCGTAGCCCTGTCCGTACGGGATAATACAAGCTATTCAGCTGATTTGTAATTCTGAGGTAACATGCATAGATTTCGAGGTCGGTGCAACAAAAGGCTTAATATAAATTTGCAATTCAAATACAACGTTTTGTAGCGCTAAACTCTGCTCGGGGCGGGAGATCGAACCGAGGTCCTTGTTTGTACAGCCATGAATCGATTAACAAAATCGCTAGTCAGTTACGTTGTTGAGTATAAGAATAATGAACTGCTCTCTAGAGTATTATCCATTTCATCTCGCAATAGCTTAACCGTAGTGAACGTTTAACTTTAAATGCTCTTACTTATAGAGAACAATATTTATAAGACTTAGCTAACTAAATCAAGCATCAAATTATTTAACGGCCTCTGTGGTCCGGTCGTTGAGCGTTAGTCTCACGATTCGGAGGCCCCGGGTTCGAATCCCGGTGGGGACATATCACAAAAATCACTTCGTGATCCCTAGTAGTTAGGACATTACAGGCTGATCACCTGATTGTCTGAAAGTAAGATGATCCGTGCTGTGATCCGTAAAAATAATTGTTTCGTGATATTTGGATCACATTATGTATAGAATTGTGTTGCTTCTCTTTATTTTAATCAGAATAATAATGGGTGGACGATGTAATTGTGCCTGGATATATTGTAGTGCCGTTTCTTTCAGCCTCCGGATTAGTTACAGGGGACCCGTTTTATAGCTTTTTTGTGTAGTATTGGACACAGCGCCATCTCGCGTTGTTCAGTGGAAGGTCCGGGACCATCGACTTGCTATCGTTGGGCTCCGCAGTCGACGACTTTCCACCAGTAACCGGAGGATGGTGTGTGCCGATATTATACGGAAGGCTATATCTTGGAGTCCCTTGTCAAGTAGCTGCTGAAGAATGTTGGTGTCAATATTTAATACACATCGGGAATTTTCAGTCAGTCTCCTGTCCTTGGATTTGTTAATAAGTTGCATTTTGGGTGTGCGACGGCGGCGTCATCTAACGGACGATTGAGGTTGTACTGGCTTTGTCCGTGACGTAGGCGTTGAATTGGGCGATTTATATAGTCCTGCGCCTGCGAGCTGCCGCATTCCCCAGACAGCGCTCCGCCGAGCGGGTGTGTCCACACCTTCAATTTTTAGTGTGAATTTCGGGTGAGAATTTGTCTTTATAATGCGTTATAGCATTTTAATCGTAATTATCAGTGTCGATATATGTTGTCATTGTTTTTCTTTTAGGCGGTTTATAAGCGTGTGACCGGTGGCCCGCAACTCCGTCGCACGCGCCGCCAAATCTTCGTAAATTTTTATTCTGGTAAGTAAGTTATACATTTCTGTCATCTGTCGTGACTCGTGAGTGTTAGTGTTTGCGGTCAGGATTCTAATGTGCGATTTGTTCCGAATAGGTGTGGTTTTGGTGTCCGTGGCGTGGACACGTTGCTCCGCCATTTTGTCCCAGCGTCGTGGCATCGACGTCATCGTACGTTGGCCGCATACGTGGCTTCTCGACCTCCGACAGGTGAGTCTTTTTATACGATTTTGGGGAGTTAGTTGGGTTGTGCCTCCGCCCCTAGAGGTTTGATTTACCCCTGTGCGTTTTGTCCACAGGAGGTGTTTTGGGATGGCTGTTTTGTGATGGCTGTTTTGAGACGTCTGTTTTGAGACGTCTGTTTTACGAAGGCTGTTCTGTTCTATGACGGGTGTTTTGTACAGCTGTTCTGCTACAGCTACAGCTTATTGGTAGCTGCTCCTGGTCGGCTCGGCTTCCTTCCCGCCGCCGAGGGCAAACGAGCTAGGGAGGTTTTTATAATACCTTTCTTATTTCTTTTAATAATGCTTAACGAATGACCAGTGGCCTTGAATACCTGGAATGTACCCTTAGGATTTAAAAGTTCCAAATACCTATTTATATTTTTGTGTAACTTTGGTTTTCTTAGTAATTAATAAATACGAGTAAACCCATTGTCTTACATTTTATTTCATACATTCATCTTCATCATACATTCTTCATTAAATTTTTTAAACATTACAATATATAATACAAAGGATCTCATAATTTATACAAAAAAACAAAGATATAAGATGTATACGTATATTATCCATGAAATTAGAAGCTTAAACGAAGGAAAATCTTTACAGAGCCATCTAGTTTGTTCTTGAGGAACGTGGCCTGGAAAGTGCCTCATTGACTTTTCAAGTAATTCCAAGTATCGCCTTTGGGGATCCACTGTCCCACTATAGTTCCAGATATTTGGAAACTTTGGTGTACTCTACGCTTCAGAATGCCATTAGCACGTCCCCGAAGTTCATTACACTCATATAACGTATCGTTAACTCGCGGACTGAGCTATTATAAGGGTCCGTTAATTGAGTATTATTTTAACCAGCTTCATTAAACAATGGCAGCATAGTAATGAAATAGTAGTCTCGGATGTATCATAAAACTTTATGATTGCAAATAGCATTTTGGTGGATTACTTACCTAAGTGCAACGTCGTATTGGGTCCTGTCACTGCAAAAACCATAAGCGTAGAATGTACAAAATACTAGGTACTTGCCTACCCAAAACATGACCGGAAGTACATTTGTTACAAAACGAGTAAAGATACAGCTGGTAAAAGTTCAGAACCCGCGCTCAAAAGCAGCATTTCCTGTTATGCATAATATACGAGACAAGTAGACAAGCTACTTTAAAATTATTATAAATTTCTTGTGTTCCGCTTGCACGATACCAAACGACTGATTTAATCAACAGCCTGTTGCTGTTGCGGGCAGCGGTCGCCATTGTGTTTCCACTTCTTTTTTTCCTACGTCCAATTCCATGAAGCGAAATATTACACTCGTTTCTGGTGCTTTGCAATGCTACATAAAATTCTCCACATTTGATTAAACTTATGAAAGGAATATATTTTACATTTTCATGCTCCATTTTTTGCTTCGCTCTTTATTCAAAGTGAAAATGTTGAAAGTCACGGTAAATGCAAATTGAAGATTCACGTGGACAACCTTATAACCTGGTTGTGTACTTGACAGTTGGTAATCTATTTTTCCAGGTAACACGTGCCAACTTTATAATTAATTTCGCCCCTCCGGTAATTTGGAAAATATTTCTCTGTTAATATCTGTGTAACTAATAAATGACGAACATATACAGCCAACTACATTTTTCTTCTTCCCTTTCATTTTCTATCGAAGGATCGAATTTTATAATCCTAATAAAACGATGTGATGATAACATATTATCACGTCTTTGTAGATGTTCTACAATCATTGCATGTTAGAAATCTGCGCAAAATCTTCAACGTGCATTCTCGAAGAAGGTCTAGAACATTACCAACGATATGAAGATACACTAAATGTTAAGTGATGTTGACGTTAGGTGACGTTGGGGTTCCAATGATGGTAGGAAGACTTCAATATACAGCAGTCTTTTTCTTTATTTTTTGAGGTGGAGTACCAACCCCATCAACCCTGGTGACAGGATTACCATTGAGCCGCCAAGGGCCCCTGTAAGGCTCATGTAACGACTACTTACTTACATCAGTAAGTAGTAACCGGGACCAACGGCGTGCCTTTCGAAGTACGGATCATCTTACTTTCGGACAATCAGGTGATCAGCCTGTAATGTTCTAACCAAACTAGGGATCACAAAGTTACTTGTCCCCACCGGGAATCGAACCCGCGTCCTCCGGATCGTAAGCCCAACGCTCAACCACTGGACCACGGAGGTCGTTATATCCTACAGGTTAAATTAGATAAGATCTTTGTACCTAAGTAAATAATTACTTAAAACCAGTGCCGGTCTATCCGTACACACATAACTCTTGGCCTTATGATCTACTTTTTCTGCTCGTTATTTCCACGATTTTAAGGTCTCTTGAGAAATGCTTTGGGCAACTTTATTAACTTGATCAAATGAAGCAGCGAAAACTAGTTCAGAACAACTTTTCTATTAAAAATTTATACTGAAAGAAGTTTGCGGTCTATGATTAGTTACAGTTGAATACTAATTTTATAGGGTTAGTAGTATCGCGATTGTATGTAGCAGCTACCTCTAGACGTTTCGCTGCTAAGCATTATCATAGGCCTGCTCTTATCAACCGGAGGGGGAATGTATAGTATCCTATAACACGCTATTCCATAGAGAATTGATACAAAGATTATGATGATGCTCGTATTACCATGCGTTACATACAACATAAAAATATATTATTTTATGAACTTTGCTTGTGACATTTCACCTTTAAGTACATTACCTAGAGACGTCACACATTGAATTTAAATGATAGGAATGGAATTTCAAAAAAAAAAATTAAAAGACAAACTGTTTTAAATCGTATAGTCCTCTCCGACTGGGCACCCTCAGGCCTGTTCTTTTAAACGTTGTACTGGGTGAGAGCCTTCAGCGCTCCCCATTTGTCCGGCCAAGTAGTTAATGCCATCTGCGGCAAATCTACCATAAGTCACGTCAAAAAAAAATGTCCTCTCCGACCGCGCCCAAGTTATGCAACTACAGAAGCTACAAACTCGTAACAACTTATCCTCTTAGTACGACAAACCTATGCGGCCGACTGTATGCTTATTTGCATGGTAGTAACCTTTACAGTTGTAACTCTGTGCAGTACTTAGTCTCGCTTAGGAGAGATTACTTCTGCGGAAACTTAACCTAACAAAGTATGAAATGGATTTTAAACTTGGAACTGTTTGTAGCTTTAGAGAAGCAGTTAGTCAGTTACACGCCTCGGTTCGAATACAAATTGGTTTCTAGATTAGTACTTACATATATATTGCTACTGGAATTCCACCCACATACCTAACGACAGCTATAAGTTTGTAAATTGAGTACAGCACGACACCCACATTTTCGCATAGATTTATTAAATGAGAATTGAGAATAGAAAGAATAGCCCAAGGACAATAAAAACATTATAAAGATAAATCACTTTGATTATATGGGCCACTGTCAAAACGACATGTGAAATGACACTGAAATAAAAACGTTTAGTCACCGACGCTTCCAAAAATAAAGTTTCATAATCGTGATATAATTTGGGCAGTCCGTCCACCTTCGCCTCGCATCGACCACAGGCTTACGTAGACACAAAATAAAGCCTTGAGGCATTAGTTTTAATGTCCGTTATCAAATGTCTAGTTCTTTAGTATTTCATATGACAATAATACCTACCAAACGTGTGATGTCACAGCAGGCCAGTGCGCCCGCACTAAGAGAAATAGTTGATATAAATATCTACTTCGGCCGCTGAGATTATCAAGTGACTTATGTAAATACATAATATTGTTTGCAAATACACATACCTCACTCTCCTTCTCTGTAGCCAAAAGTCACTGCAGGTGTCGATGACAGGTTAGCGACCCACCGCTAATGAGAACAATAAATCCATTACGTTTATATTAGATAGGATTATGGTCCCTGTCGATTTCTGCGACAGTGCTGGAAAGATAAGCAAAATGGGACACTTTAAGCATTTAATCTGATTCTGGCTATGCATGGAAAGCGCATATAGAGTATTATTATCATTCTATAGCATCTTTCAATTGCTTGACGACGAAACTCAAAACTCGCGGCATTTGCAGCCGTCTATTGAACGCGTGCCAGCCGACGACCTACGAAAATAATTTCCATTCTGCAAGCCACAGTGCTATATGTGTATAAAATTGTTATCCATAATGGCCCCGATTCCTGCAAACATCTCTTAATTTTACTTTAAGTTATACCTGTCATTTTCTTATCCGCCGAAAAGGAAAGGGACGGATGATTGACAGCTCTTAATTTTAGGAAGAATGAGTAAATAAATGAATAACCCGGGCGAATTTTTAGACGGTTGTTTTAGATTTGTGCTTAAAATTGACGTGTGTTCCATAAATTTTATGCTTGTCGATTACCCGTCCCTTTCCTTTTCGGCGGATAAGAAAATGACAGATATAACCTAAAATAAAATTAGATGGTATTTACAGGAATTAGCACCATTATCCAATTAAACTACTACAGAGGCATACAAAACCGCCAACTGTGCCGTGCCACCAACCGCCAATCCATATTAGGGGACACACACAGGCGTCAGAAGCCATAGTGTATGATTTTGGCATAACTAGGCAAGCGTTCTTAAACCATTATACCTGGTCACTTACCTACTATCATGTTAACTTGGATCTAGAAACGACGCTGCTTTCAATAAAATGAAAGGGTAAATAAAAAATAAAAAATACAACACGGGAAAAGAAAATGGTTAACTACTAACCGACCGCCTAGGTAAATAAAGACATCGCCTTAGACAATACGTGATCCTCGACTACTACATGTCTGGCATAATAAACAGAATTGAACATCTAGCTTTTCTCTTTTCTATATACAACAATTGTGTAACACAACCTATATTTATGTCAAACTGTAATCTTTACTGTACCCTAAGTCGTTAAAATAAAATGATATTCATACGAGCTTGTTTAGACAGGCGGGATAAGTGGGACTGAACAAACGATTACATATTTCAGGTTGCTAGAAATTTAATCTTTATGAACGGTAAGAATAATAAGGGTGATAATGAGATTACACTTGTGTCATAGAATAAGGAATAATACTTCTACGTAACGAACGGCAACTCTCCGCTCCCCACCAGGGGCTGAGCTAAGTTTACCTCACCCCCCTCGGCCTTACTTGAGTCTTCAATGCAGTCTTCAAGTGCCGAGGTTTTTCTTGCAGCTTCTTTTCCCCGGCTAGACAGGTTGTGAGAAGCTGCAGTAGTTTTAGGCGGATGAGACGTTCGTTATGTAAAAATTGACGATTCAAAGTGTAAGTGTGTGTAGTGTGTGTGTAGTGTGTAGTGTATGTTATCTATTCAATAAAGATATTTTTGAATTTGAATCAATCGTATGCGTGCGTCAGACCCACACACTGATGTACGATAACGTCAATGTGTAGCGTCTGTGTAAAACGAAGTTTTTGTATGAAGTGTCCGGAGACCGTGTTGTGCTATATATATTCAGGTATTTTTTGACTGTGGCGACTACTATGCTATTGTTGTCATTTTATACACTCAAATTAATCATTTTATTTACTTAAGTTAATATTTCTCGTAGACTGAGTAATCTGACAAGGATTTCGTATCACAAGTGACTAGTAGAGCGTTCGGAGATTTGCGGATACGAGCTTTATGAGCCCATGCCTGGTATGGGGATTGGTTTAGTGCATCAGCACTGGCGCACTTCACGTTGTACCAGGAGCCAACTTTATCCTGGGATTTGTTAGAAAACGTGATAAAGTATTCCATTTTAAGACATTATTAAAAGCGCACCTCACGCCAATCCTTGTAAGATTTATGTTGGGCTGTATCTCATCTGATGACTTATAAGACTAGTATCGCCTCCGCCTAAATCCTCTCGGGCTAGGATCAAGGGGGAAATAGACAGATATAGATTTCACCAGACAAAGGTTGGATGTTCCAAGGGGGAAGTCACCAACACTGTAAATCGGTTCGACTGAGCTGCCAGCAGAAGGTCCAAGCCATTGGCAGTATAGCTCTCAGCTTCTGGTATCCTTGTAGCGCCAGAACTGTGAGATTTAAATACTTATATAGAGCAAAAGCTTGCGCCTCCGCGACGTCGTTCTTCTGGAATCCCGTTCTTTTCACATTTATACATAGTGCTATTGTGCTTTGTTAATTGTTGGTCAAAAAATTATAATACTTCATCGCGAGGGCTTGTCATTGTGATTTGTGATTGGGCGGAGGAGAAAAATGTCAGGCGGAGAAGAGAGCACTCGGTGATGACGTAAATGTATTTATCATTTATAATTAAAGGTGTGGACTACTAACTTATATCAGTAAGTAGTGACCGGGACCAACGGCTTATCGTGCCATGTCAGGGGCCTTTGGTGGCTCAATAATAATCCTGACACCAGGGTTGATGAGGTTGGTAATTCACCTTACAAACCACACGATAGAAGAAGAAGATTAAAGGTGGCAGTGTCGCGGTGCTCACTGGATATGCACAAGCCGCTGCTACCATACAAGAGAACTCCACTTAATGTTTCGACTCTCTCAAACTTGTGCGGCTGAGTTGCATCCTATAATGGCTCCCTATAACAGAAACCCTGTACCCCGACTATAACAACTAGTTTAAGAGGCTTCACTCAAGAGGCATCAACAATTATCCATAAACCAGTGAACGGAAATAGCAAATATTACTTCTTCAAAATTAATTTTATAAATGTCGTTGAACAGTTCAGTACTTAATTATTTTGCTCGTTTGACTTTATTTTACACTTACATCAGTGCTTAACTTAGCTACATATTTATTAACTTCGTTTAGATTAATGACAGCATATAAAAAGATTACGAAATTATTTAGGTACCTACCTACTTGTTACTAGTTATTTCATTTGCATTTAGTCATTTAAGTAAGTAAATAAAATATAAACAATTACGAAATTATTTTATAACGTTACATAATAGTGAGTTATGCTTTGTCAAAAAGTCCACTTTCTTATTCTTTGCTTTACGAAGGAAGATTGAATTTAAACTTAAGTGTGCCTCACTTACTCGCTGTGTTTCGCCAAGCAAGTTTCGCTTCACCACTTCCCGCTGCATATTGGATTGCCCTTTAAACAAGCTTTAAATTTCTTTTTCTGATTTGCCGCTTAGTGAATTAAAATGCAAAAAAATATTCCGTTCTACAAAGCCCATGAGAGAGGTAGTTTTAATTAGATTACCTAAGCAAAGTTCAAGCTGGAAAGGGGATGACTTCGTGGGAAGGCACTTTACGTCTAAATATTTCGCTTGTAGGTGGGAAAACTGTTTTAATCTGATTAAAATTAATGGTTCATCTAACTAACACGTTGAATACGAATTGAGGTCAAGTACAAATATTGTTCACGAGGGCCCGAATATATTTTGACAAACAGCTTGTTTCGTATTGTAGCTTTAAAGATGATCAATAGCTTCAGTTCTGTGATACCACAACATATGTGATAGACGATGATTTATTTAATACATTTTTAGAACAGAGGTAAGTAAATAAAACAGCGAGATAAAAACAGGTTATTTTCATACGAAATCCATTAAACATTTCTCTCTAAATCCATAGTGATTTATGGATGTTTTTAACAAAATGTGGTGCTAATGTATTTTGTGTTTTATTACAAAATGAGAGAGATCTTTAACCGCCATTGAAAAAACAAATAAGTAAGTAGGTACATTTATTGTTTCATTATCATTGGAATAAGTAGGACAATAGTCGACTTATACGACACGCACATGAAACAACATAGAATACTCTTCAAGACTTTTTTTCCGACAATTAATGACATTATTATAAAGATAATAATAATTTGAAGCAAAATCTCAGAATGCAGTAGTAACTCAAACGTTTAGGATTTCCTGCTTTCAAGGAAAAACGCTGTATTTTATGTCAGAGAAAGACAACGTGGGCGTAATAACGAGTAAACGTTATCTTGAACCGTGCGGTGTATTTACTTGGGTCTAAGGCCGTCAGATTACTCGCGCGTGCTTGTTTTCAGACAATCCCTGAGTTCCAAGAAAAAGCTGAACCTTTGAAACTGAATTTTCTAGTTTTTTTGTTGATACAACCCAAAGCAATAGGAAATTCTGAGAAAGCAATTTATAAGGATTACAGGAATATTCTTTATATATGTGCAATATATAATTCTTTTAAAACAAAAAATATTTGGAAGTATTACAGTAAGTACAACTTTCTTAGCGGTCTTATTTCTCTACAGCAATGTCTTCCAGGCGACTAGAGGCACGAAATATTGAATACTATATACAAGGTAAGTATTATTAAAAGTACAAAAATAGAAGATAGAAGAAAAATAATTTAAAACATCCAATACGTGAGGGTACAGGTACAAAGTGTTAGCGACATCGTAACATATACTGAGGGGGATGATTCAGCTAAGCATCAGAATAATGAGTTAATATCAAGTGGAATTTTCCTTCAAAAAAATCACCCTGTACGTTGGATGGTGCAACAACAAAGATAACATAAGTAATCAGTGTTAAGAAAAAATACAATATATATAGATACTATAAATATACACATATACCTATAAAATCTCTTAAAATAAAACAATATTAACTGTATTTCATCATCACTAATTTCAGAACCACGCTCTTGTCGGTGTAGCATTCTTCATGCTACTTTTAGGGAAGAATAGGATAGTGGTTTCCCTCTTGCCTTCCGCCCCGCAATACTCTGACGCGAATGGGATGGCGCCCAGAGTAAACTATTTCAAAGCCGTACTTAGGACTCCCGGACTCCGCCTGTGAATAGTACTGACAGTTACTGCTACCCTCTGTCAGGTGACAAACCGCAAATATCCAAAATTATGAACTATTAGTCAGACAATCTGTCAGTCATCGTATCAAGAGTCGCTGGCAGGGGAATTGTAAGATCAGTCCACAAGACTGTATGTAAGTAGGTATGTGTAATTCCTATGCCGCTTGCCCACGCTTCGTAAGTATACGCAGCTTTGCTTTCTGGGACACAGCAGGGGGAATCACCCTCTCAAACACACAGACACTGTCGAACAGTATACGCATGCCGTGATTGTTATAACCCGGGCGAACACGCGACACCTCGTGTCAGCGAATTGCATACCTACCAGCAAGGTGTTCAGATAATTCCCACGGGTTTGTTGTTTGGTTTGTGTTATTAGCTAACAATGCGTAATATCCGCATTCGCAATGGATGAGCGATTTTATTACACAAAGTCTGTAATGCCAAAAGTTTGACAGAATTCGTGATACACCTACTTGCTTGTACATTTGACATGGGTCGGAATCATGAGGATGTTACAAAGTACGGGAAGTTATTTAAATATCACGCTCATTAGGTAAGGACCTGAATTTAGAACAGACAGCCAAACTGGGGGTAAAGTACCTAATTGAAATTGAGATGTTGACAGGGATGGAGGGCTCATTTGGCAAGTACCTATCAAACTAAAGGTTTCTGGCGTCATCAGTGACGCGTGAAACTTGCGGTGTTGTTCGTTCCACCCTTAGCTAATTTTTACTTTGTCAAAGTGACGTCATATCCTAGTACACATCCATAAAATTTGACTACACATCATACCAACATCATATCTACTTGTACATATACCGATGCAACCAGAGAAGATCCCATACCTTTACATGCATATAAAATGACGTTGTAAGTATAACAAAATGTATGAAATGTCGTTTAAAAAACAGTAATGATTTATACTTACCGGGAGTCTTTTTATTTTAAGAAAACATACAATACAATTTAAAAATTTAAAACAATTTGAAATGAAGACTAAAACTAAACTTTCTTGCATTTAAAAGCATTACTATACTTATAATACTTATCAAATTATAGCCGCATTAAACGTCATATCCACAATCATGGACTTTCTTGGTAATACCTACCACTTCATACCCGTTTAATTCGTAATATAAAACTAATGTTCTAAGTATATTGTTATCTGCTAATGTTTTCCGACATCGGAAACGAAGCAACTTTGTGGAAGTTTTTTGCACTTTAGAGGAAAATCGAGGTCATTGGCACTACGCCGTAAATCTATCACTAAGTAGATATCTATTTGATATAGTGCTCCGGAATTAACGATATCTAATTACCAATGGTCATTGTCATCTATCGAAATTAAAAGTTACTTATATCTCCTCATCAACAATCGAAACAAATGATACTGGGTTTATAAAAGAATTACATAAACAACCACAACAATTTTACGTGATACCTTTTTCGAATGAAAGTTTCGAGTGACAACGGGTCATTGTTCTACTCATACGAAATTGCTTCGAAATGTATTACCATTTCAACCTGCCGAACAAAGGTATACTCGTATTATAATGACTACCGTCAGAATTATGCCGGCGGCGGGGTGGGTTGGCGATCGCCGTATGGTGGAATTCATCCGGTGGATTTAATCCATCCTGCAATTATCCTTTGTTACCAGATACGACGACCTACTGAATAGAGTCGAGAGTGGGGAATTATCCTATCACAGACCGTAAGGAAAACGTATTTGAAAACGAACTTTTATTGACGTGACTTATTGTAGATTTGCCGCAAATGGCATTAATTACTTGGCCAGATGAAAAAGACCGTAACCCAGTATATAAAGACAAATGCACCGGACCGTAACGGAGTAAGTGAATACATCATCATCAGCCCATTAACGTCCCCACTGCTGGGGCACGGGCTTTCCCTATGGATGGATAGGAAGTGAATACAATATTATATTAAATTGCGGTAGATGCGGTCTTCTTATATCGTGTGGGTTGTGAGGTGGATTACCAACCCCATCAACCCTGGTGTCAGGGTTATTATTGAGCCGCCATATTCCCTTGACATGACTCATGTAATGACTACGTACTTACATCAGTAAATAGGAACCGGGACTAACGGCTTAACGTGCCTTCGGAAGCACGGATCATCTTACTTTTGGACAATCAGGTGATTAGCCTGTAATTTCCTAACAAAATTAGGGATCACAAAGTTATTTTTGTGATTTGTCTCCAGCGGGATTCGAACCCGGGACCTCCGGATCGTGAGGACGACGCTCAACCACTGGACCACGGAGGCCAGTGGTAGATGCGGTGCATTTGTCTTATCAAATATGATATTTATAGTAGGTATTTCGCTCATAACACAGTGGAATATAAATGACCAAGAAGCGTTAGAACCGGCGCGAACGCTGTTTGCATTGCGCTGGAAATAATTTGCGTTCGCTGAGCACTATTAATATCACCGACACAGTTTGTGATACTCATCAAACGAGCCCATCTAAAATTAAATCATCAATTTTATTTCCATTTGTCGTCAGTAAATTGTTTTTTGATTACATTATTTTCTAAGAAGCAAGGTTAATAGGAAGATAATTGTTATAGAGTTTTTAAGTTCCGCGTCATCCGTATTATAGGATGCGGAGTAAGTATCGGCAAGTTACAAGACCGCCTCTTATCAAAAATTACACTTGAAGTTTCAAAGTAATTCTTGACATCATAATCTCGAGTTAGAAAGAAACTTCTACACTAACTTCTAAACATTTTCACGTATCACGCCATCTATCGCAGTACGATGGAAACTTCTTCTCCTCACGATAGAAGAGAGATGGAAACTGAAAGTATCAAAGCATTTTTTTTATTTAAAGTATCTAAATGTACCTTCTAAACTGGATAGTCTTTATTTAAGGGATTTGCCTACAACGACAGCTCGCCACAAAGTTAGTCAACATTTTCTTCCCTGATACTATCAGGGAAAATAACCTCCTGAGCTCGTGTTTGTTAGAAACTCCTATGACTTAATTAAGATTTGACATTTAAGTATCTAAAGCACCGACCGAGGCTTGCAGCGTTGTATGACGCCGGCTTCTATAATAGACTGACCACACACCACAAAGGATTGAACGTGCTATACTGCTTTCAACTTGAACAACACAATATTGTTACAATACGAACAATAATTGGTGTAGGTATCTACTCTTAGCGCGTAATAAATTCTATATTATACATTCTGAACATAACTTCCACTTTTGGACCTTGTGTGCAAAGCTTATACAAAGTAATTATGTTTCTAAAGTAATTTTAGTACTCAATATTCTAGATAGATGGCGCCGGCATCGGCTTAACCCTTTCACGGACAGAGATCATGGGATCATTGGTGGTTCATAATAGGTAATATGACACCTTGGGATCGGAACGTCATTAGACGTTCTGTCCTTGAAAGTGTTAATGACGATACATAGATCGAAAGAATTTCGCATGAACAGAAGGAGGATCCGGTGGTGTAATGGTTAACATGCTCATCTCGATTTGACAAGAGCTGCGGGTGCAAGTCCCGTCCGAGTCAGAATTTTTTTTTAATTAAACTTTTCTCCTTGTGTGTTTCCCTAAGCATGGGTAAGTGCTACAAAAATCAGATAAAATAATTGGTAAATTAATAGTTACAACTCGTAAACGAATTCTTAAAAGTACAAATAGAGCACATGTATGTATATATGGATTAATCATAAAATAATTATTGGTTCTTTCTTTCTTTCCATTCGCCTAGCGTCCTCTAGTCTAACCACCAGCCATATTACTCAAGTAAGCTCGTAAATTAAAAACATATTTTGTTTATAAATTATATGAAATATCGAGATTTTCAAAATCCAATTGGAGGCAAACTATGGTCATACACGTTTATTGTCATTGTCAAAATATTAAGGATCTCGATCACTTCAACATTTATTTTTCTCTGGACGGCGCTTTCACATTTGGGCCGAACGAAGTATGGAAAGGCGATGATCTGTTTTAAAATTTAAATTACAGTTCAAGTGTCTCAGGGCAAATATCTTTCGGGCTTTACATTACTGACACGCCACTTCATCGTTAGCCGTGTTTGTGACGTCAAAGTATAAACTTGTCTTGAAACTATTTGAGCATTGCCCAAATATAAAGCGAAGAAGTCTAATTTTAACAGCAGTTGTAACCACAGTCGAACTTTGGCCTTTAGGTCTATTGCACTTGTGAGGAAACATAATGTAAAGTTTTAGCGATTGAGTAAAATTTAAACAGTATTAAATACCTATCTAAATTCACTCATATATTCAGTCATACACTATGTTATATTATGAATAAGTAAGTAAACATAGTTTTAACGCATACGACCGGTAATATTTCATTAGGTACAATATTGTACAATGCTTTTCAGTTAATTGTGTGCTATTGACAACTTAAATACATATAGATAATGTAAAGGGATTTTTTTTAGGAAGGTATAACAAACGTTAGGCCTAAGTCTCCGTTCACTTGCTCAACATGCCAACAATTAAACTACACTAAACTACAACAAAGGCTAAACACGGGTACATCCGTCGAAGATGAACTAAGTACCCACGCTTTACCAAGTTTTCTGTTAGACCAACATGACAGGTGGTGAGCAGTATCGCCGTCTACACTGGTCGAGCAAATTATATGCACAAATGTCACATTGCAATATTGCTTTTTTAACTCAGCGGTAGTTGGTTCTTCATCATTATGTAACCTGGTGGTCACATCAGGACTATATACAGGGTGTTAGTGACATCGTAACAAAAACTTTAACGGGTGATTCAAGCTATGATTCTGAATTAATATCAAGTGGAATTTTCACACAAAAGTACATGAATTTTGTGACAGAAAAGTTCCACTTGATATTACCTAACTCAGAATCATGGTCTGAATCATCCCCCTCATTATTCGTTACGATGTCACTAACACCCTGTATAATATCTAATGGGTACTATAGTACCCGCGTATTATAGAGATATTTATAAATCTTACGTAGGAATACTCTTAAGAGCGCTCTGAAAGGTACCTACTCCTAATTCGCTCCTGGAAAATACCTACTCTTTGGGTGTCAATAAATCATCTAAATTGACCGCAGTGCTATTTTTTATCTAAATCGGTCTAGCAGATTAGAAGTTTAGTCGTGTAGAACTATTAGACAGGTAGCTCGTACTTATAAAACAAGTATAGATATAGCCACACGTGGGAAACTATATTAATAATTTAACCTCGACAAGATATATAGGTATTATGAGGTAAATGAAATCATAAACTTGGTTATTACGTGTACACGAGACCGCATAAAAGGTGAACACTTTATTATTACACATTACACAGTTAATTAGATATTTCAGAGGACTGTCCGAAGGTAATGTTTAATTATTAGATAATTGTATATATATTGTGGGTCAATTATACCTACTTACTGCTCAAAATTACGGTTTGTTATATAATACTTTTTGTATACTTAATTTCAGAACCTTAGTCATTTTATTCTCATTTGAATGAAAATGATTTTTATTTTTGTTTTAGAAAAACGTTTAACAATCATACATAAATTCACGCCCGTTTTCCTTATGGTGTGGTTTTTTTTTTTTTTTTTTTTTATTTATTTGGATCAACCAACAATGATACAATATGGTTTAATAATTAATATTACAATATTTGACTTGGTAATTGTACCACCAGCGGCGTTGACCGCATTTTACTAAATAAGTAAAGAGGAAGCAGATCGAACCTCACACTATAACAGTAATTAATTAATACAATAAAGAGAAAAATGTAACGAAATGTATCAATACAATAGACAATAAGTTTTAACTATTGCTTATTACTTAGTATTGATGAAGTAGAGTTAATTAGAGTAAATTACAAGATGATAGTATGATACTGCAATACTATGATTGTACCAACGGTTGCGCACCCGCCCAGCCCTACGATAAAGGATTATCTTGGGATCAGTGTAAAACCACTGGACGGGTGCGTTTACCCCGACGACAGCAATTACATGGAAGAAACAATAAAATTGTTACTTTTAAGTATTAAGTTGAGTCCCGTTCTCGGAGCCCTTCCAATAACATATGCCTAAAGGTACCAACTCGCAAATTTTGCATATCAAGATGACTGAAATGTATATTGTAAGTATTCACAATACGACATATGGGTGACCTTTTTCCAGAATTAGTACGGCAATGTTTATATGCAAACAGTTTATGAGTATTACGAACATGTGATCGTCGTGGCACATTATAGTGAAGCCCACCAATTAGGTCGATACAGTCATACTTATGATGGCATATATCATACAGCAAAGTTTAGGCCCGTGTTGCCTGCCGTTACGTGTTATTCGAACCTGCAACCTCACAAGAGTCAAGTGCTTTTCCAACTGAGTTACCACGGCTCAGAAGTCAGAAGTGAGTTAATACTTACTTAGGTAAGTATTTTGTAAATGTATTTTCTTTATATTCAGAAGCTAACAAGAATAAAAATAAGCGTGGAATCAGGACTATTTTCCACTCAAACAAGGAGGTTAAATTAGTAATTAGTAAGATTAAGGACAATACCAAAGTCAAACACGTTATCAAAGTTTCATCATTCGGTTGCATAACTCAGGGCTCGTTCAATATAAGCTGCTTTGCTGTTCTCAGATGAATATCATTGTATTCATCTCCTATATTTATTTTGTTTTATTTAATTATTTTATTGCTTACGCTAATTTAAGCACAAGAGTGATTGCGAAAGAATCACTCGGACGTAAGATACGTATAAATAAATAATTTTACATTTCTACGTTTGTCTGAATATTATTATTTCCATCGGTAAAATATGTTTCTCCCTTCATTATTTTTTCAGTTCTCACTATATAAAATCAGAAATCAGAATCATTTATTCAACGTAATTATCATGGATAAACTTGTTGAAGGTCAATATAACATTTTTGAATTTTTTTTTTTTTTTCGCTAGGTGCTATGGCTGAGGAGAAGAAATGACAAGAAACTGCAACAGCAACACATCTTTTAAAAACCAATGAGGGTATACATTACAAGTTATTTAATAACTAGAGGAACACATTCAATACCAGACATTTTTATCATTTAGGTAGTCATTAATCTTATAATAATCTTTTTTACTTAAAGTAAGCTTCACATGAGCTTTAAATTTATTTTCTGACAAATTTAAAATATTATCTGGTATTTTATTATAAAAACGTATACATAACTCCAAGAAAGAAGAATTTAATTTACTTAATCTAGAATTTTGAATAGCAATTTTATTTTCATTCCTTATATTGTAAGTATGCCTTTCACAGTTTCTCGGAAGGAGAGACACATTTTTACGTACATACATAATGCATAAAACTCACGCAGTATAACGAAATATCCTTTAATCGGCGTGGTAACTCGGTGTGACTATGGGTCGGCAAAAATACACTTTTCGTCAAAAAAACTAAACAACACGTTATTTTTTTTTTTACAAGGACTATCAGAGAAATATTAAATAAGTACGAGTATTACAAATGAAAAATAAATATCAATTATTTACAAAGTAAATATTAAAAGGTTATTCAAATTTTAAATTTAATTAAACTTGTATTTTGTTGAACAAATATTCGGAAATGCTTATCTTTTTTTGATAAGTAGTATTATTATCTTATAGGTACCTTCACCATTTATAAGTGCACAATAATTTGCTGCAGTTAGTCTATTTACGCTTAAACTATGACTCTCTAAGAGAGTGCGATATGTTATAGTCAAAATGCTAGAAAAAGTAGGTAGGTAGTTCTGGCCCCAAATGCCACTCGGTCGCTAAACCACTGGCCTTAACAAGGCAAAAGTACATCGTAGTTGCAATTTTCCTCTCTAACTACACTAGTTGCAATAAAACTAACCACTCCATTACCGGACCTCGCTTGAAAAGTGAGAGTTGTAAATAAATCAAGTCGTACCCGTAATCTAGAAAAAGTTAGAATTAAACGTGGGAATTTCCTGTTTAGTCTATTATTTATTCTTCACAAGATAATGTTGAAAGAAATAATTTATTATAGACAGGAAAATACAGAAATACAATATGACAACTTCCAGTAGGCCTGCTAAAGTTAGTTTCCATTTGAAGAACAATATTATTTTTAGAGCCGCCTAGTGATTTAATTGTCATTTTTTATGTCAAATCGTGGGTGTGTTTACTTTTACCCAACTGTGGCTAAGCAAAAAGGAACGCTACGACCGCTATGTATGTCCAACCTGACTTATAAACTACTAACCTGTCAGAATTTAACAAATGAAGTATCACTAGAAGCATTGTCCGGTGGTTATAGTGATGACATTTTCTTTACGCATGGTATTGTGTTGGATATCAAATGAACGGGCTTAATTGCACATTTCAAATAAGTACATCTACATCTACTCTACATCTACATCATCATCTTTTACTAGCGGGTTTTCTTGTATTACGTTGAATTGATAACATGACTGCTCAGACATGTAACACATAGGTTTTATCTCCAAATTACAACACATATCAGAAAGAAGCACGTAATCTTAAATAAATAAGACCCCAAATTAAATTAAATAAAAAGATAAGTTTAAAAAATAAAACCCGACTACGGAAAAATCACGCTCTAAAAAGTATGAAATAAGGAAATAGGTATATTTCTCTAAAATTCTTCCGAACAGTGATGTTTAGAAAATAACCGTCCTAAAAGTGTGCTTATCACGGCATACGATATTTGAATTATTATTGAGCTGCTAAAAGCCCCTGTCATGGCCCTTGTGCCGACTAAGTACTTTCTTCAATAAACAGTAGCCAACGGGTCAACGTGCCTTCCGAAGCACGGAATCATCTTATATTTCGGACAACATAGAAATTATTTGAGCTTGCAATGTCGTTACCAAAGCACCTATTCCACAAAGTTCAACGGGACAATCTGACAAAGATTTTTGTTTCTGATTTTGTAGTCCCACGTATACAGGTCGTCTGTACCACCCCAGGTTCTTTAACTTAAAGTACCTTGTCTCTTAGCACTAAGTAGAAGTAGGAGTACAGACTGAGAAAAGACACTTAGTATTAAGCTAAATTTAAACTCTAAGTAATACGCCCGTTAAAATTTACTGCCTAATAGATATTGCTTTGTTCTCAGCAGTTAAGCCACTTAAGTATATAACGTTATGGCTTAGCTAAGTTTATAAAAGTATTTTAGGTTTTCTAAGCAATAATGTACATTTTACGATATTGTCCATAATTGCTCGATTAATGTAGTGTAGTGAGCCTTCTTTCTAAACTGCGGACCTTAGCTTAGAAATACTATTATATTTAATTGGTGTTATTATTTGTATACATGTGATACTGATTAGGGCATTTAGCCGTATTGAAACTTAAACAGTTTTTAACCCCTATACCGTATCATAATCTATCTACAATACAGGTCGCCTATACAAGTACTCTGGGGTCGTAATTATTGCAATTTTAAAATCAACGTTTCAGTAAACTGAATGCAAAAACAAAGTTTTAAATGTTTTAAATGCACGGTCATTTAGTATAAGGTGTGCATGCGAATGGGAGTCGTCTCGTCCGACTGCTAATTGGTCATTACAAGACACTGGTTGTGAACTGTCGGTGAAACTGTAAAACATAAATAAAATGAAACCTTTTAATTGCGTTACTTTGTCAACTTTATATTGTTAAAGAAATATGGTACATTTAACATTTACTAGGCTGCTTATGGCAAGAAGGATAAAGTTTATTTGCAAAACTACAAAGACTTTTATATGAATTAGGTAATAAAGACTTTTATATGAATTAGGTAATAAACAAGACTTGCACAGAATCGGAAACAGTGGCGTAAAGGAGAGGAAGACTAGGGGATACAACATTGATGTAAAATATGTTACTGTAGGGATACAGGCTACGTAAAGGATAAGTAAGCGTCCTGAATAAAATGAAATTTTCAGCATCAACCGTGACTCGAGGCACAGCGCAAGTATTCTATAAACCCTGCAACGCGAGGCATCTATAATTTCGGGCGTGTCACAGAAGTAAACTAAGGGATGCAATCACGTTGCGTCTAATTTGAAATTATGCGCTCAACCCACACCTAGCTTGATTAAGATGCAAGAAAGCTGCAGCGCCATAAGGCTGTAGGTGTAAGTAAATCCGAAACTACCTATGTCTGTTGTCTATCACTATCTCACGCTTAAACTGCTGTTTCAGTTTTAAAGAAAATTACCACGTAGATAGATCGCAACCCAGAAACAGACAAAGGGTGCTTTAAATGGACAGATATAGAGTATGATCACGAATACTAATATGTATACATTTTGATACCATGTCACATTAACTTTTTTGACAAATTAAACCGTAGTCTCATTAAATGTCAAATATGATAGTGCGATAGAGTTCTATAATGGGGACAGAACATTCTGTCAGTATCAGGAAAGTCGATATAACCGAAGACCACGCTTACAAAGTCGAGGGCAAAAGCTAGTAATATTATATTTTGTGAAAATATCCGATAGCATACTTAGTTGAATTTTGTGTGAAACGAGTGAGTGTGAACAGAGTTCGTGCTGCGCTCTAATTGGTCGTTTCAAGCCGTCACCAGCTGCCCTGCCGGTAACTAGCAGTTTCCGCCGTCGTTCGCGCACCGCCACACCACTTAACTCAAACTTACTGTTTCATTTACTACACCTTACACCAAATGGACACCTACCACGACTTTGATAGGCACAGCTGCACCACTATATTCTTTGAAGAGATTGGTATGACTAGAAAAAAATATATCCGGAAAGTAGTCACATATTAAAATTGCCATCATCATTTAGGGTTGAAAATTCCAAAATCAAAAGTTTGGTTGGGTTCTTTGTTTTTTGGTAACATTTTCTCTTCATCTCGCCTTTATTTATTTATTTATATAAAGTACTGCCACACGGTATATATTAAGCATTTACTTATCTCTAATCTTAAAAAGGGTCTTTAAAAGTGTTCCAATGTTCGATCGTCATCAGCTTACGGTTCATCATATTCTTAAAACGTTGTTAAAAAAGTGTACGGGCAAGCTGCCCTCTGGTAGCTTTATGGATCTGCCCACTCCGATTACGGGCTAAGGGCGTGTCTATTGTCTAATTAGGCAATGGGTGTATATTCTAGTTAAACCTAAAGACTTCTAGAATTGATTAAATATATGTATATTTTTAAATTAACTGATCATTGTATTTTTTAATTGTAATTTCACTTCATAATTTAATATCATTTTATACTAACATACTTTAAGACTCTTTTACTAACAAATGTATGGATGAAAGCCCGAATATATTTTTCCTTATTGTTTGTTTATCTTTTAATTATAGTTATAATAATGACATTACAATTAACTCCTACAAAGCCTCTGTTAGGCACAGGTGTGGCAGAACATTGCGTGAAGCGATTGGTTTGATTAGATCTAAATTATCCGACAATTACGACACTAAATTGATTTCCCTGTATTAATTCCAGGTACAGTAGTAGAATATTATAGTGCAATTACTTCAATTACTAGGAGTAAAGGGTAGACAAATGATAAAAATATAGGCAGATAAAACTATCAATTATAAATAATCAATTATTAGTCGTTATTAGGTAGTTATGTGCAACGCGCAGTATGAAGCTAATGCAGCGAACTATTGTATGTATACTTCGCTTGCAAGTGTATAAATTCCTTTCTCAATATCTTTCATAATCATCATAAATACAATAGTATTTGTTCGAGCATGATATTATGTTACAAATTGGAAGCAACGATGGTGAATGCCGTACGGACAAACCAAAGTTGGTGTTTGTTGCACCGTCAACTGTAAAAAATGTTTGTATTATTGTACCTACTTATTTTTAATGATAAATAATTCGTGCTTTGGAAGGACGATAAACCGTTGGTCCCGGCTTCTAGCTGTAAAACATTTCTACCGACCGCAGTGAAGCAGCGTAGTGGAGTAAGCTCCTTACTCTCTTCGGTTGATTCATAGGAGCTCTATACCCACCAGTACGATGTTTTCTAAATTTAAATTGCCATATATGTATATTCTACGTAACTGGTTTTGGTTTTAAATATTTTGGTTCTAATTCCAATGAGGTTTTAAGTATATCAATCATACCTGTATTATACATATAATATATAATTTCACGCCTGCAGACTGTAGGCGCGTGTAATAAGTCCAAAACGCTCAGATTTAGGAAATAGAATTATAGCAATATGTATACCTAATAGGAACCAGCTACTTTAAACAGTTTAATTATAAAATAAACCAAATAAAAGATACAATAGATGAGCGGCCCAACCTCGCATTTATCCGGAAAGCAATTATACGGCTAGACGTTTTCAAAAACATTATTAATTCAAAGGAAAACATTAATTTCATTAAAACCACATGGGCCTGAAAGTTCTATTTTTTTTTATAAAAGCGGATATATTTCTGTGTTATAAATTATTAAACCATTACCGAATGTACTAACGCCAGAAACATTTTATTACTATTAAACAGAACTATTAGTTCAGTACAAATAGTGATTATATTTCGAGAAAAGACGTTTATCAGCTTTAATGCGTGGTACGAGTTAGATTTGTCAAAGTACAGGAACAAGTGTTGTGACGTTTATTAGCATAGTGATGTATCAGTCGAGATTAGGACAATCGATTTTGTTCTATCTTACATTGCCTACATGCGTCAATATTAAATGAAATCATTAAGCAAATGTCGGGGAGAAATGCTGGATGTGTGAGTTGAAAAAGAATAATTGCAGGAGAAAAGAATACTCCGTGTTTTTGACATTCTGCGTTTAATTGTTTATTATTTAACATGCAAAGCGACAACTTATCGTAAATCATTTGTCTAGGTAAAAGCGATACATAAAGCTACTGTAATAAGGATATTATTTCCTTATACGTTGTATATCACAGTTAATCTTCTACTATCCAACTTAGATTACATGTTGAGAATCTACGTTTTGTATGGAGTAGTATTTATTTATTTATGTAATATAAAGGGTGGCCCAGAAGTTCAGGTTCAAAATGAAAAATTAAATAGAAGGGCTCATTAGCTACCAGAAACACCCCCATGTATGTTCAGCAATTATTTACGGTTTAGGAGATATGACCCATTTTGTACCTTTTTCTAGATTTTCTACCTTACTTCAGAAATAGTCATTTTGCTAATTAAAATGATGACAGGATATCGACCACGGGGTTAGAAGACCACGATAAGCGAAGTTCCGTTAGATTAATTTTGAAAACAGTTTCAATTAATCTAATCTACTTAACCGTGAAAGAAAAATGTTTCGTTTCAGCTCTTTGTATACGTTTTTTTCTGATAATTTTCTGTATCTAATAGGTATTGTTGTCAAAATAAGTTTGCCTAAGTTTAGGAAATAGTTTTATACAGGCTACGTGTTTTCTGTTAATAAACTTGGGCTAGATTGCACGGTTCCGCTTAGTTGATGATTCGCTTTGCATTAGACACGGTCCTCAGAGTTGCGAAATGGTGACGCAAAACCAACGAACGTTTCGCGAACAATGCGACCATTGTAAAAAAGTTTGCAATTATAAAAAATAATAATACCCCGCATTTTTACGTTAATGTTTGCATGCGTAATAATTAGTACGCGTTAAAACAAAGAACCTAGTCCTTGTCTAGTAATTAATTGTACATTTTTGCAACTGCACACGTATGCCGCGCAATAGCGCATAGAAGTGTTAAAATGGTAAATATGTTAACCACTTTATGGACAATAATAATGAAACGGTACGTGTTTGCTGAAATTATATTTACAAATCATTTTAACAGCCACTTTAATTTAACGATCTTATTTCAAATAGTTACAACACTGAACATATCATGTTGAGGTAGTTGCATAACAAATTCACTTTACTGTTAACAGTTCACAATAGCTGCTCGTAATATGAACGATTCTACGACGTGATAAAGAGAACGTCATATTGTTGTGGAAATTAACACTAACCTAATACAAAAATCTTCTATCGAAGTCACTCACCAATCTTCATAGTGCAAAGACCCGCCACCAACACGAGTCACGATTTATTTCTTAGAACTCATAATTTGAGTTACGAAAATAATATTATTTACACTATGGCAACATATTTTTTAAATGCCTATAAATCAAATCACAGATTAAGTTAAGTTTAAAGTTCGGAACCAATAATCGTTTGTTGTCCGGGTAGCTTTCGTGCCATCCATCCCGAGCCCATAGGGCGCGCTCCCTCCGGTACGCAGGTAGTAAAGGCCACGAGTAGTGGTCGATGACCCGTAACCTAACACAGAGAAATCCTTTTCACACGCGTTAGCCTGAAAATGCTTCCAGGATTTACACCTCACTCCTACAAACGATTTTGGAGTTTTTACACTTTCCGTATACACTTGTGCTGCGCGTAAATGACTGCACGACGGCATAAAACAACCCGGCTGCGTCGGCCCTCCTCCGTTCAGGTAGTAATCCGAGTGACCAAGTGGCTCGATGACCCCTTGCACCAGTCTATTCGAGTGTATCACGTCCACGTAATTTGCGTCTGTTTTATCCAACCTTTGTTCACTGTACGCGTGAGAGAAGCAAGGGCCCGCCGGATCCAGGCCGCTGATACGCCCCAGATGTTTAGCTTTGTATTGTTTAAAATACTTGCCAGCCCACCCCGCGACGTGGGCTCCAAGACTAATGCCCAGTAGGTGGAAGTCTTCTGCGTTGGCTCCGAAATTTTCTAAATTAGCAAGAAGATTCGCGAGTCTTTTGCCGACCAGGCGAGCGTTGCGGACGGAAGATATGTAACGCTTGCCGAGCATTTCCTCTGCATCGAGCATCAATACATTGAACATCTGCTTATCGTTGTAGGCTTGTGCTAATTCCAAGGGAACAGCAGATTGTGAACTGTCTCTGAATCCGTGGATAATCACTTTGGTTTGCTTCGTTATGTCGAATACTGAAGGTTGCGTGAGAGCGACAAATGATTCATTAATCGGGTAAGAATTGATGGTGTTGCCGGCAAGTTGGACTATCTTCAGTGTGCTTATTAATTCATTTTGGTCTCCTGACGTGCCGCTGAGATCAACCATAGCTCTACCTGTAAAGAAAAAAGAAGTTATATTTAATCACGTACTTATTAAATAAAGTAACACAAGAGTAAAATGCATGTGCAAAATGTTGAAGGTCAAAACTCACATGCTCCAGAAAGTTTGACGTAGACCGATTCTACGAAGGAGAGGTCAGAGCCGCGGCTGTAGTTTTGCGCGAGTGTAAGGCTACATACCGCGAACAGAAGGAGTATAATATTATAGTAGGTGTGCATGACCGCTGGTGGTTGGCGGCCCTCCGCCGCTAACACGGTCACTGTGTCACTGCCCGTGGTACCGAGAGAAAGGTCCGTCGCACTCGCCAGACAAGGGGCGCCGCTTGGAGGGGGATATCTCGTGCGCTAACTGCACTCGCGAGAAGGTCGCAAATCGATCTACTTAACTGATATCGATAAACGATAAAGATTACATAAGTTGCTCTTATCTGCACCATCTATCATTGCTACTTATGCAAATAATTTTGATATCACTCGTCTCGGCTACATTTCAGTTTGCGAATTGAGACGTTGTGTGGCAAGATCAAGTATTGTATTCAGATTATATTAATATTTTTAACAATTTTATCATTTACACTTGTTGTCTTTCACATTCTGACACTTGTCTTTTGGATGACGTCAGCACAAGATTTGCACCTCGACAAAAAGTTTACGTTTGACAAGTATAGTTTACATATGTTTGCTCTACTTATTACATAACCAATCTCTGTACACGTACTAAAAGTTCCAGTAGCAAACATTTCATAACTACTGCCCTAAATAATATCTGAATCGAACGTACCTACCAATTAGTAATTACGTTTGTCTCCAACTTCCGGACCTTTGTTGGTTCCGCTTTCCGCTTCGCCGACTTTTTTGCCGTTTTATTGATTGAAAGTGTTCGCGCAGTCATTGTTACGTGTCGTCACGAATGGGCGGCCGAATGCAAGCAAATTATGTCATTTTGGTTGGCCTACTGCTGAAGTACTGTCGGTCGTGTGGCGAGCGACTTGCAAATAGCATTTGTAAAATCTAAATGTACCTAGCTTTATTCAACCTAATTTAACCTTAGCCCACACCAAACTTACACTCGGCGATTAATGACCTAACAATGCCTATTTATAAGTGTTGTACGAGATTTCATAGAACAAATGCGCGTGAACTTAAAATGATTGTTTTCGGTGTACATGGTGTTGTTATTAGTTGACAACAAACTCCGTTCCCCGAATGTTATTTACGACATATGTGTGCCTGGTTGTTGATTTGAAACAACTCATGAGCTATGTGACCCGAACTGGAACTTGGCCCATAAATAATGCAGACGCTATCGAGAAAACATTTCGTATCCAGTGAATTTGGAAATGGATCCTTGGGACATATCAACGATCAACATCGAAAGCTGAACAACGTAACTTTGAGATCCTATTTACCTTGCCTTGCGAGCCTTTTGGATAAATTGAGTAAGTACTGATATTAATATTAAAAACACATATACGAGATTCTTACAACATAACTTCGTGACGTAGGTATCCAAACATATTTCATTTTATTATCTCAAATGACTCAAGGTTACGCAAATGGGCCCTATTTTTCTTCCACAAATTAAAAAGTACTTACCTATTTAAAAGTAAATAAAAGAATTATATGTGTAGGTACTTATTATATAAGGTATAATAACACAATATTTGTAATTAAATGATCATTTTTCAGATACCATAATTATTTTTCTGGAAGTGGCAGCATCAACAGGTTCGCATTAATACTTTGATCGTGTCAAAGCTGAAACAGGCTTGATTGCAACAGGCAGCACTACTTACCTGGCAATTTAACTTCAAACAATGTCACTCAGTGCCATTCCGAACACTGTTTTCTTTGATAATGGGAGTATAGTTTACTTTGTACAAGAAGAGTGGGTTGCCTGAGGTAATTGGACGGATGTGACGTCAAACTGTGATACACGCGAAATTTGCAATTTATTTTCTTTCGAGGTATATTTACTCAGAGGTAAATTAAGGTCGCTATTATTGTTCAAATTCATTTTGCCCATGTTTACTTTTGTGATGGAGTCAGAGGTCCTGAGGGAGCAGAGACGGCACTAAACCCAGTTTGTGACGTAATGCCGCAGAGACGGTTTTTACGAGGACACGCGTGGCCAGCCGCCCGGCGCGCGGCGGCCGCGGCCTCATACCCTCACATACATTAAGCTTTTTAAACGGCAGTTTCCTTCAGAGAACATCTTCAAAAATGGAACAAAGAATTCCAAAAGAAAAGCAGTTATTTAACATTCAGGCTAACATTATGAACTCTGTTAAATGGTGTAAGCTCGTGAAAATCAATAGGTCCCGTTTTAAAAAAAATTTTCACGCGGATGTTTACAAATATAGATTCGTTTTAGTTTATAATATGATGTCATAAAATAAACAAGCCACACATAATTGAATTCGAGTAATTATTGTTTTCTTACATTCGGTTCTGGTTGAATCTCTTTTGGTCGGTATTTAATAATTATATTTTAGTCTATGAGAACCCTTATTATTTACGTTGACTTTTTGATTTTTAAATAATCATTCATCGAGAAAATTGGAGATAGAAAGGCTCGATTTATAAAAACTGCCATATTCATATACTTAAACATTATAAATATAATAAGAGAAGTGATATATCAGATTATTCATTAGGTAAGTATATCGATTACGTAGTGCCTCCAAACTATTTAATGAGGATTCATTATTTTTAGAAACCCGGAAGGAAGATATCTAACATTCTTAAAAGGAGTTTGTGCATTTTTTTAAAACACACTATAAATAAAATTGAACGTTGCTAGTCGTTAAAGTAATACCTTTTCCAATACTTATAACATTTACATTAAAAATAGGTCAGACAGGTAAGTAATCCCCATATTTATAAACGATTAAAAGTAAGTAATATAACACCATGCGCCAATTTGTATTATGAACAAAAAAAAGTCGGACAAGTGCGAGGCCGACCCCCGCACCGAGGGTTCCGAGGCTTTGACTTTACAGTTGACTATTGTCTCTGTACGTCGAAAAAGGTCGGGATTTAGTCCAGTTAATAAAAGAGAGAGAGTAGAGGAGGAGCTCGGTGGCGCAGGGGTAAACTCGGGGGTCTGCGATTGTTGAAGTTAAGCAACTTTCGCAAAGGCCGGTCATAGGATGGGTGACCACAAAAAAAAAGTTTTCATCTCGAGCTCCTCCGTGCTTCGGAAGGCACGTTAAGCCGTTGGTCCCGGCTGCATTAGCAGTCGTTAATATCCATCAATCCGCGCTGGGCCCGCGTGATGGTTTAAGGCCCGATCTCCCTATCCATCCACAGGGAAGGCCCGTGCCACAGCAGTGGGGACGTTAAAGGGCTGGTGATGATGAATAAAAGAGTTGTAGAGTATGTAAGGGGGAACCTAAGCGATTCTTGCAGAAATGTGTTCAGCGTGTTTAGGGAGTTAACATACTAAGAGTTCAACTTCTAGGAGGCGACTCGGAGTGGGGGAGCGGGTGAAAGGATCAATTTTTAGGTTTTTCGCTAATAGAAAAAAGTACTACTAATCCCAAAAACAGATACTTTTTTTGAGGGAACAACAAATTTATGATTTGCGAATTTTACTTTACTTGTGCTGTAAGGCCTTCCTTCTTGTAAATTTTCACTATAGTAGGTCTAAAGTGGGATAAGGGCAGGAAGTCTATGGAAAATATATATATAATTATAATATATAATAAAGGCCAAAAAAATGTATCATCTTTATTCAGTAGGTAACATAGTTACATTTTCTCATCCGCCTTAAACTCAGCTTCTCAACCTGTATTTAGAAGGTTGATTTTTGTACAGCTTCAACCGACCGCAGTTATAAGTATTACATGTTAATTTCAACCAGATACCTCCACGCTATTCCAAGAAAAAGGTCTTGAACAGACAGCCAGACGGACGAACAGCAAACTGGTCCTATAAGGGCTCCATTTATCCTTTTGAGGTTCGGAACCCTAAAATCAAGAAAATCTAATTTACAACCAATTTTTATCCGCTGGGGGGACACTCCAGAGATTATAATTACTTGTGGGCCAGTTAATAGAATTTGAGAAAATATTTTATTTATACTAGCTTTTAACCGCGGCTTCGCTCGCGTTAAATTCGAGGTAACACGGTTCTGCTGTCCTGATTTAGAACACAGAAGAGAACTCTCTCTTCTCTTCTTCTTATCTAGTCTGAAGTTTCCCACTGCTCAAAATAGAATATTATTTTAATACGCTACTGTAGACGTTATTCCACCCCAGCCACCTATTTTATAAGATAAAAAAAATAAAAAAACATATTTAAATTTTTCGTTGGTAAAAAAGAGACTATATACCAATTTTTAGCTTACTATCTTGAAACCTGCGAAAAGTCATACCATATAAAATTTTACCCCCTCTTTGAAAGGGTAGGGGCCAGATTACAAAAAAAAATATGGACGATTTGTTTGTTAGTCATAAATATTCCGCATACCAGTTTCAGCATTTTACCTTAAAAATTGCGGATTGCTCCATACAAACATCCACCCCCATTTTAGGAAAGTGGGGAGACAGAGATACAAAAAGTAGCCTCTGTCATTTTCCATCCCTTTAACTATTTCCACTTAAAAATCACATCAATTTGTCGCTCTGTTTTGCCGTGAAAGACGGACAAACAAACAGACACACCCACATATTTATAATATTAGTATGGATTCCAGGAAGCAACACTTTTCCCCGTGGTATAAATTCCGGCTAAGCAAATCGAGCATTAAGCACTATGGAGACCTTAAAAATTAAGCAACGACTTACGGTGAATTCATTCATCACAAATACGCCGAGCAGTCTAGACTTCAATGAATGCTGACTCAACTTATGACTCATTGATTCACCACGAGATTTATACCTACTCGTCTCTTTCTGAAGGAACTACTCCGGACAACTCAGCAATAACCTTTGCTCTATGAAAGTGACATACAAATGTAACAACGCTGAAAACAATCTAGTTATTGACAAAAACACGAAAATAGAACGCGCCATGAAAACACTACCCTTTAACACATCGGCGAGCAACTATTTCGGCGCACATCGGTGTTTGCGACAAGATCTACTATATTTTGAGTAGGCATGCTCATTTAATGAATACCTTAACCATCACAATATAGTATATACCTGTAAAGGTCGTCTCAATTTAACTTTCAATAAATCCCCAGCCCTCTATTACATTTTCCTAGTAAGCCCTCGGGTTAATTTTGGTATTTAACATCCGATCACAAGTGAAATACCAAAATACGGAAAAGTGTGGTTTATCTAAGATTCTCAGTACGAATCACCACGAACATCCGTGTTTCGGTTTCGTGTTTCATATAAGTATGTGTGTATTTTGTGTATGTTTTGGTGTGTTGTGGGTGTTTGTGTGGTTTCTCCATTGAACTTGCGTTTATAAGTACTTTCGTATTAATGATCATTAAAAATATAATACGTATATACGAAAACTGTTGGCCAATTTTTTGTTGTCCATATCGTCCGTCTTATGACAAACTGTCGTAACTATGACATTTAATTCGTTGATAGAACAAGTCTCACATGAGCCAAGTCAAGATTTTAAATGTTGAACCGAAATAACGTTGCCCTGAACAAAATGTCCAATATCTGTTACGACCGTTAATCATAAGAAAGACGATATTTAACGGAGTATACGCGGTATGGTAACTTGTTCGTAAGGCCTACCGGCGCGATTCATCAACTAGCAGGCTGAACAACAACTTAACTTGCACTTGACTTTTTCCTTTACTTGCCGTATTTTTTTGTTATGCAAATATGATGACATACACTGGTGCGTGGCAAAAAGGACTATAAAAATATAAATTACGTCTCTGGGTGCGTCACACAAATAAAATCTTCAGGCAATGAATCAGAAATTACTTTTTGTGAATTTTATGAGAAGAATTATTCGGTGTGATAGTGTGCGATGTAAAGATTGTGGGGTAAGTGGCGTGACGGGTAGAGCCGTGGGCGGCGCTGCTGGGTGCTGCGCGGGCGGAGGCGCGAGCCTGGCGGCGCAGCGGACTACAGCACAGTCGCCGCCGCCGTCGCGTAACCCGCACGCTCCCAGCCGCGCCAACCCGCGCCAACCGCGCCAACCGCGCCAACCGCGCCGACACTGCCGGCACAACAAAACTCTCCCGTGTCCTTGTATTACTATGTGCTTCTGATCGCTCTGCGAGGAACCGCTGCTCGTCACACCAAACTGTAAGTTGACAGCTTTTTCACTCACGCATTTTGAAGTAACTCAGAAACAAGACTTTTCGGCCGTAACGGCTCCTATACTACTGTTAAAAAGTACTAAAAGCACTTTTACGTTCAAAATAGATTTATTTTTACAGTTTCTGCATGTTTTACCTCAGTTTTCTTTTCATTTTTGAGGTTAATTTGCACAAAGTAGATTTTTTGTTTGTAATGTTTTAACGCTTACTGAATTATGACTCAATGAAACTATGAAATTATAGTGTAATTTTACAATTTTTAGTCAAATTTCTGCGAAAATAAAATTGTGAACTTTGACCTTTTTCTGCATAAATTACTTATAAGTGACCATTATAATGTTTTAGAAAAGAGAATGTATTGCGCTCATTTAATAAAGTACCATGGCGTTTCTTGGGGTTGGGAGGATAAGGACCGGTATTTTTTTTTAAGAAGTCCCTATCCGGTTGACATTAAATAACAACAAATATCGTACTAAAACAAAAGCTGAAAATCAAGATTGAAGTATTCGTAAATCTTATTGGAAGTTAGACAATAGTTTTCTTTTACAAGTAAATCCCCTTGACGCAGACAAATTTGATATTCGGATATGAGTATTATCTCTTAGACTAAGATGTGTTTTCCTGTTCATTGAACTATAATAACATGTCAGGTAAAATAAGAACTGTTCGTCGTCTGCTATAATCACAGGATTTATTTCGTTGAGTACTTACAAGTACTTTTAGCACAATGAGAATCGTAAATACTACTTAAGCTCAATAATCTGCCAATGGATTAATGTAAGTGTCTAGAGAAACTAAATACTTATTAATTGGGGAGTTATTTACGTTCATGCTGTTGCCACGTGAAGGGCCATTAAAATAATGTATTCATGAAATTAGTAAAATGTCACAGATACTACTTGAATTATAACCGATATATAAATTAAATATAAATAAACAGGCTAAAGATATTTAATAAATGTGGGGGTAAGAGTTGTTATTATTGAATTTGGTACAAATTAATAACATGTCATGTACTTAATACTGTAATGTAATTGATATGTATTGCGTACTTACTTACAAGGCTTTCTTTCTTATTTGCCATATAATGTTCAACGATTTAAAATAATATACTCGTAGTGAAGAATTCTATCTACACACACATAGATACGTCAACTCACGTCCCTTATCCGTAATAGTGTGAGCAGAGCCAGAAGAAATCAAAGACTGTTAATACGAAGTCAAGAGATGGATATGATGAACCTTATGGTGACAAAGGTTAAAGCCTATCGCCCATAACAATCGTCCATCAAGAGTATTCTATTAATTCAAGCCATATCTACCCACTGCTGAGTATATACTATGCCGTGATAAGCAAACTTTTTGGAAAGATTGGCATACGACCACGACTATCTTGGACTACTACTATTATTTGGAAGAATTTCATAAAAATAAATCTATTTTCTTGATTCATACTTTTTAAAGCATGATTTTGCCGTAGTCGGGTTTTAGTTTTTAAATTTTTATTTTATTATTTTGGGGTCTTATTTATTAAGACATCATGCTTCCGATACATGTTTTATGCAAGATTTGGAGATAAAACCTATCCGGGACATGTCTGAGCAGTCATGTTATCAATTCAATGTAATTATCGAGTAAATTCAAGGAAACCCTCAAGTAAAATACAGTAATATGTACGTATTTGGAATGTACACCCAACACACTACTATTGGAAAAAAAAAAATTTTTTCGTCCTCATTTCATGTCCTTTAGAGGGCGCCACATTGAATTTAGCGTGACGTCACGTAGCCTATAACCACCGGACAATCAAGACACTTCTAGTGACACCTCATTTGTTAAATTCTGACAGGTGGTTTAGAAGTTAGGTTGGAACAAAGCATACACAAATACAGACTTAGCTGTCAAACACATAACCCTCCTTTTTGCTTCGCGAAGTCGGGTAAAAATATTAGACACACTCAATTTTGTTTTTTTTATTAATAGATTTGAGTGAGTTTGACCACAATCCAGCCTGATAGCGATCTTAGCAATGCGATGCTTAGTAACGTTTTTCTATCACACAATGTAAATATAATTCTACGCGCACGCGCTTACGAATAAAATACATCATTTATTATAATTTACATCACGCTAATTAACAAACACTCAATTCGTTTACCTAATTATAAATATCTGCTACAAATAGATGCATTATTTTAAAGGTTCGGTTTTTGATAACAATTAACTTCTATTTTGTATATTAACTTGCTTATAATACCAGGTTTATTATTTTGGAACTACATAATTAAATATCGTTCATAACATTTTTTTCTAAATTGTACAGTTTCTAATTTCAAGTAATTAATAAAACTAAAGTAGTAAAGTAGTAGTTCATATGTTGTGCGCGATGCATAAACTTACGAATACACGGAATACTAGCTAAATACTGAACGTATTCTAAAATAAAAGGTAAAATTGCATAAAAGAATACAAAATGTAGACTTATTTGTATACTCTAAAGTATAGATAACGCGTCAAATGTTATCACGCACGTGACCGGGTTTAAATAAAGGTTCGTTAGTGTTTCATTCACTGCACAATGAATGGGTGCTGGCGGGCGAGGCTCGGCTCGAGCCAGATATAAACTCACACCTTTATATCACTAAGTGATATAAATAACAGAAAGGGTAACTTGCCACATATATTACACGTAATCCATATAAAACACGCTGAAAGTTCAGGAACCTTTTTCACGCTACGTATAAATGTTGCGTTTCGCAAAGTATAGTAAGCTGTTTTATATTGGCGCCGATTCCTGCAGACACCTCCTAATTTTATTTTAAGTTATACCCGTCATTTTCTTATCCGTCGGCAAGGAAAGGGACGGATGATTGTCAACAAATTAATTTTAAAACGAATAACCCGGGCGAATAAAATAGTCATCTCGCTGGTATACAATCCGTTTGACGTGCTGTCTACTTGACTCTGTCGGGTTATTGGCCGATGTAAAATTTTTAGACGGTTGTTTTAGATTTCTGCTTAAAGTTGACATGTGTTTGAATTTTATTTTAAGTTATACCTATCACTTTCTAAGCCGCCACAAATAAAAGGGACGTATGATTGTCCGCTGTTAGTTTGAAAATGAATTAATGACTAACCCGAGACCATATCTGGCGACAACCAGGACACCACCGAGCACTATTTTATGAAATAAAAAAAAATCAATCAATCAATCAATAATACTTTATTGCACAACGATATATACGAAGGACATAAACATACGAATAAAAACATAAGCACAATAGGCGGCCTTATTGCTAAACAGCAATTTCTGCCAGGCAACCAAAAAAAAGAAGGGAAAAAAAACTTACTTTATTTTAGAATTTTCCATTGAAGCAAAGATTCATTTTATTTAGCCTGTTTATACTTAAGATATCTTTTTTTCTTCTGAATCGACTGCATATAAACAAAGCTTAGATTAGACTAGAGGGTTTGCTTAATACACTAGTGAAAACCCCATCAAAATTTGTTTAGTGTTTTTGATTTGGTAGTTGAACAAACCCTTTGTGCCCCTTGCGGACAAACGGACGAAAGTACAGTAAGGTTTTTTCCTGCTTATTTGAGCCCCCCGACTCATTTCTTTTAAATATCTTCAATGTATATAAATAACCCTTCTAGAGTTTAATTATACTTGTAGTATGGATAACATAAGCTCACTGTATTCTCAAAGGGGTAGTCAAAGGTACATCCATCGCATAATGACAGTACCCACTTCACCGAGCTTCTATTTTAAGATACCTTGCGGCTCTTATAATTTAAATATTTGTCTAAGCCAAATTAGAGAGGTTTATACAAATTCAGAAACTGATTTTCTCCAATGAACTCCAGTGACAAGATGACTTCAAGGTGACAGTATGTTTTGTGTTTCGCATATAAATAAAAACAGTTTTATTTCCTACATTGTTTTAAGTTTACGCGGTTATTCTCATAATTAAAACACATAATAACGGGTTCTTACCGCGTTTAAATGGGGATATGAGACTCCCGATATTTCGACACTGTTGCAAGTGCCATGATCACGGGATGACTGATGAGATTGGAGTGGAGTGGATTGGTGTGGTTGGATTTAAACGCGGTAAGAACCCGTTATTATGTGTTTTAGTTTTATTTCCTACCTCTGCAATCAAACAGAGACGGCCTGAAAAATATTCGGCGAAAAATTAAGGTGAACTGCGGTGTAGGAATCTGATTCACTGTTTTACAATGCCCGTCAGAACCGCCGGTCAGTCACCGACCGACAAAATACGAGGACCGGCGACTATGACGGACACGTTTACAAGCGAGTGTGAATCGTATTTTTTTATTTTACTTTAAGTTATGTATAGCCGAAAAAACAGAATTGGTTTCACGATTCTCGTTGCAAATAAATGGCCATTTCTCGTTTTGCGGATTTGTTTGGAAACATAGTCATAGTGGTTTTCAATGAATTGTGGTGTTGCGAGTGTACGAGCGAACTCGCACATTATTATTATTCTACGCTGACATTTATTTTCATACATACTGTAAATTACGCAAACTAGTGACAAATTAAACACTCAATCTAAACGCACATGCCTTTCCTTTCCGGAACCTAACAACGTAACATATACATATGTAGGGATTACGACCCTACATATTGGTCCTTCGAGCCGGATGGCGAGGTATTGGCAAAATTACGTATATGGTGAGATGTTAAGTATTTGCTGTCGTTGCTGCTGCTCTGTATTTTAATTAACTACTTATTTACAAACCACTTTCTTTGTAACACCCACACTGGTTTTACTTCGCATATTGTAACTTGGTTCTCTGTCGCAAAGGAACACACAACTATAATACACGTAGTTTACTATACTTACTTAATTGCAATTCACAACACTTTAACTCGCTAGTAAGTTAAAATTTCCTGGATTTTGGTAAATTTCGTATTACGTTGTCTTGTAAATTGAGTTTCAGAAGGTAGATTCTAAACCTAAACAGCGGTACAAAACTTAGAAACGATGCGAGATTTAATTAAACTATTTGAAAAGCGATCCTTTGTTGCCATGCCCGTAGTGGATAGTCGACAAGTACTTGCGGCTTAGTGAACTAATACACCGACACGAACTTACCCTTTTATAATCTCGTTTGAATTTGCTCTGGAGCTGCCATAAATGTTAATAGAAACTTCAATTTTTAAACTGGGATGGGCTACTAGCTGTCTGACCGGGACCGCACCCAGAACACTCCATACAAAAATATTATTCTTATTATGTTGTCCTTATCTCTGTATTTTGTGTCCATTGTGCTCAATAAAGTATTTTATCTATCTATCTATTCTTACCGTATGCCATCTAACTTATAAGTGCGAGGGAGACGCAATTCCTTAGTAGCTTGAGGCCATTTAAGACTAAAACAAGCCACGTAATATCAGCTTTACAATTATTTATAAAGAAATATGTTTCAAAACTCACAATAGTTATTTAGTTCTAAACTCTAAGGCAAAAACGGGTACAAACTAAGTCTAAAGGAGGCTGTTTCACCATTGGCCAACAACAGCTGTCTGATGTCCTATCTAGAACTTATCTGGCAGATATAATTTTTCAGCTAGTAATGAAACTGACCCCAGTTCTTCTGTCGTGTGGGTTATGAGATCCATCTCTTCTTTTTTTCCAATACCAACATCAAACCAAAAAAAAAAACAAAAAATCGAGTATTTTCTTTTTTATATTTTTGCGATGGAAAATCCACGTGATATTAACTCAGAATAATGAGCTGAATCATCCTCCTCAGTATTTGTTACAATGTCACTTACCCCTGTACAAGTACATACCATGATTCTGAGTTGATATCAAATGGATTTTACTGTCGGAAAATTCATGAAAATTTTGAGTGTATTATTAAATTATTTTCTTTTCCATACTTTTGCGACGGAAAATTCCACTTGATATCAACTCAGAATCATGGCCTGAATCATCCGTCAAAGTTTTCGCTACGATGTCACTTACATCCTGTACGTATATCCAGATTAAACCATTAATTGTATTTAGAAAGTAATCTAATCTTGTGCTTCATACCTCAGCCGTACGATGCTCGGCTTCCGCTTTTTGTACATGTCAACGTGTAACGTACGCTCAGATAACATTAGCGCCGTAAATCTTTACATAAACCACACAGATGTACGAGCTAACAGAACATTGCAATGCAAATATAAATAGATTATTTATAAGTGTAGCTAAACAGCACAAATCATTATTTTACATACATATCTGTAGGTGTGTAAACGTATAAACAATAAATGTGGTGAGCTTATAAAGTAAGTCTTTTAAAAAGAAAATGAAAATTGTTTAGTAAATAAGTACATATTAATAACCAGCCGACTAACATTCTGTTCCAATTTTGAAGTCGTGGTAGCCCATTTAGAACCAAGGTAGAACGCTTCACTCTCAATTTGAGGTCTCAGGTTCAAATCAAAGTATAGGCCTAAACCAATGATTTTCGAATTTGATTTCGAATTAATGTTCGGATCATAAATGCTTACCACGTGCTCAGCGGTAAAGGAAAACATCGTGAGGAAACCCATATTTCCGAGAAATGTATTTCGGAGGTATGTGACCTAACTTATATCTATTGAACTGGATTTCCCTTAGCGGGTCAGCCTACATAGAAGCGATTCATTTAAAAATCAGTATTTCAATTTGACATTTACGCGTATAAATTATAAGTGCGTAATGTCAACAAATGTCAAATAGCATCATTGCGTTTTCAGATGAATTGCTTTCATGTGGCTTTTTTATACTCTCTCTAGTATATATATTATTAAACATAAAATCATTATTTAATAGACAATAACGGGGAAATAGCACCTTAAATAATTATAGATATATTATTTAAGGTGCTGTCATACTAACTAATATTATACTAATACTGATACTGGCACAAAAATACAAAAGCTAATTAGAAGTCCACTACAACTGGTAAAAACTGTAACCAAAAGTTCCGATCCCAATTAAAGGAAAATCTGACGTTTCGAATGCGGGATTACAGTGTTCTAGGATTTCCGAAAAAGAGTCTCTTAAAAACATGCAACTAGGACGTGAAATTATTTTGTACGCGCTGTCTATTTGAATCTTTTTTACATAACTGTATGTACTTATGCAATAAAAAATACGCACACAGAGTCAGCTGTTGTATTGTCCGCTATTCACTCGTCAGTCAATCAAAATTCTCTATCTGCACGTTCAAATAAAAGTGGTTGGGTATTTCAGCCGCTATCGTAACTGGAGTTTTATCAAGGTTTGTCAGAGAGAAAAATAGAGCACTACGCGTAAAACCTTTACAAATGTTATTCGGAATAACGTACTACATTCCAGGTATACGCTGGTAAAACGACTGATTGACTTGATTGATTCAATCATTGTATGTTGGATACATTCTAAAATATGATGGGTGAAGACCGTCAATCAGTATAATAGAAACTACAAGAGTAACAAGATAGATTTCACAAAAACATCGTTGGTCAGGGCACGTTCATGACTGCGATTAATGGGAAGAGTCAGGAATGAAGTAACAGAGTTGTTTAGCAACATAGAGCAACACGAACCTCCTTTGTTCAGCATTCAGTAACTTCAATTCTTTTGTAATAAAAATTTTTCTCCGAAAGTAATAGCAAAAGGTCCTAATTACAAAAGGTGCACGAAAAACACTTAAAAGAACTCAGTATGTCTCATTATGTTAAAGGCAAAATTGCTTTTGAATATTTAATCAATTTTAGAGTACAACTTTCTTAGTTTTGGAGAAAATGTTTCGAGTATCTTCATGGTTATTTATTGTCATACTTTTAAACGCATGTTTATTTATTAGCTACTCTTTGAAATGTGTTTTGTTTTTAGCCTTCATTAGCTTCAACTACGGTGAAACTTTGTATTTTTCTCTAGATCTATATGAAAGTCCAAAAGCAAATATTGCCAATACAACGAGACCTTTAAGAAAATGGCAGTCACTGCGCGCAAAGTGCAACTGTAGTAACATCAATGGCATAATACTCTATGCATAATAATGTTATGTTTATTTGCGCAGTGTCACGCGCGAACGTCATATGTTTCACCTAGATTCGAACATCAAGAGCCGTGCAAGATATTCGTAGTAGATATTTGTGAGCGCATGTAGGTTCAATGTACAGTAATAGAAAATCATATAATGAAACTATTTTCATTTGATGTTTTTTTATTACTGTACAATTAGGACAATTTTTCTTGCCACTTGTATATTTACTACTCCTTAAATATAAACAGATAAACATAGTCTTTTTCACTATGTATAATCTTTAACAGTGAGAAAACTCGTCTTACTCTGGTAAGACGAGTTTAAAAAGTCGTGCATGTTACGTCAAAAGCTTATAAAAGATAACCGCGATAACAGTAATTGAAAGTAAAATCAATATATTTAACTGCATTGATATTTTGTGTAATTATAACTTGACGGGGACACTGCCGTGTCCCCCGATACGTTCTATTCGAAAAACCTTTTACTTATTTAATATTTTGTAAAAAAAAGATGGATATTAAAAAGATATTGAAGAAATGGAATAATAAAATTTTGTTAGGTATCTACCTGATTTCATTTGCAAAGGGAAGTATATTAGTTGAAAAAAGCTCTTCCGCTAAAAGCTTGGTAAAGAGGAACCTTACCTACAATATTGTTTCGTATATTGATCAATTACGATTTTATCTTGACTTTTTTATGTCAGGTATAAAGTAAGGGCCTGTCCACATCTCCACATCAGAGCGCCATTTCTGTGAAAATTTAGAGCGCCGGCGGCGAAGCCCGAATCGCGACGTTTCACGACAACGTCAACGTGAATTTACACGTTATAACGTCGTGACGTGGAGATACGGGCGGGCCCTAAGGAAGCCAAGTTCATGTTTAAGTTGGTGTTGTAATAAAACATAGGAATCTATTATTATCCAACAAAGTCGTATGGTTTAATGTTATTTTCATGTTCATTTGCTTTGTCATATTAAACGCCGTCGCCTGCGGGCGGGGGTGACGAGATTTCTCCGCATGATTGTGCGAAAATAATACAAAACGATACACAAAAAATCTAAAGCGTTCTTTGATGCATCTGACCTTTAGAAATAAATTAGATGACTACTGCCTACTCAAAATGAGGGACCAATATAAATAAGTAGGTTTAGATCCCCTGATGAAATGCTAGCCTCTTTGAAGTAAGTTATGGTAAATAATTTGCAAGGTAAGTATTTTTTAATAAGTTTTATTTCACATACTAATATTTTTGATTATTCATCGCTGCTCAGGACTCAGAACTTCTCCACTGAAAAGGGGATTAATCTCTAACCATTATGTGTACGAGAAAAAACAAATACGACTAATCTCGACGCATGTGGATATTGAAGAGAGGTCCCTCAGCTGTACATACTAGACTCGCAAAGCGATACTGAAATGTACTCTAAACAAAACTAGGAAACACAAAGTGCTTTCACTGTTATCCATGAAAATAAGAGTTCACTTAAACTACAATTTAACTTTGAACTGAATAAAATTCTTGGAAGCGGCAGGCCACTTACGTAGTTAGTTGAAATCCTTTATACTGAGCTAACAAAGCTTTTGTTATTCCAACTCTGCATAGTTTCCAGAAAGTGAACAGACCAGTTGTAACTTAGCGGTCCAGCGGCCGTCTTTGTTCAAGCCTTCTCTTGCACCCCTCAAATTGGAAATTCAAGGTGTCTCCTCTAAAGATGTCAATGTCAATTTCGTTTGCAGCTCTACCGGTCCGAAGCGATCCGGTACTTTCAATCTATGTACTTGGCTCTTTGTCTGACCTCTGTATAAACCTTACATTTAAAGATTCACATTTTAGTTCAAGTTTGTAGGTAATTATTTACAGTAATGGATAGACACTTCTGTCAGTTTATTTTTACCTCATCACTACGTTTCTATCATTAATAATCCAGAATACAAAAATAACCGGCTAATTACACCTATTAGAATTAAATAACTAACTCCTTGTCTACAACACCTGGGAAACAAGTAAATGGCGTCGATTTTCCCGAGATCTTCGAAGAATTGTGGCGTCTCGCCATGAATCACGCTGCGGCCTATTAATTACGTTGTCTACTGAAATATTCACAGGCTCATCAGAGACTAGCGAGCGAAGCCGACACATACTGAGATACACCTACTGAGAGTATAATTAATAAGAGTATAGTGTTTCAACTTCAGACCACAATAGGTACCAGAATGGAAGCTATATAAGTAATAGTTGTGCCATTTACTTCAAAAACAACTTTGTTTTAAAACTCGAGGCCTGATAAAATCACAAATTTTAATATTAAACCTATTTCATCAATACTACGAAATACTAATGAAAACTTTCCGAGTGTTTAAGTTTTTATTGCTATGAAATTAAATGAAAAATCGACCTGGAAAATTACTAGACGTCTACGTCATAATGACATGACACTGCGTCATAGATGGAATTTTCTACAAGGGCTCGGACATCGCGTGGCCATTCACGGATATGCAAACAAATTGTTACACACGGTTGCTGCTAAACACGCTCAATCTCGAGTAATTAGTAAAATGTTCGCCGGACACGGAACATGGGACGTGAGTTGACTGGAAACAGCTCCAAGTACTGAATAAAACACTACTTCTATTCAATAACAGCCAATCTCAGAGCTCCGTGCGGCAACTATTGAAACTGAATACGGCTTGTTTTCTTTCAGTTCGCTCTTGTGAGTATGTATTCAAGTAGCTTAGCTTTAGTTCTGAGCTTTTCTATTAAGTCTACGTTCAATCATCATAATAACTCGGGGTGGTCCTATTTGCCTTAGTTTCAGATAACTAATGATTTATTAACAATTTAAACGTTTTCATTTATTATGTATGATTTGCATATTTATTTACTTACAAAATGAGTACACTCTTTATGTCACGTACAAATAGTGTTTTCATGTATCATTTATGAATAAAATGTGTAAACAAGATTCCATACTACTTAATTTTTTATCAATAATAATAAAATTTTACACGTGGAACCCTAAAATTCGCGCTCTGACGCAAAAATACTGAACAAAAACGTCTGAATAGGTTCGTCATTTTGTCAATCGCCAGAGAGAAAAAACAGTTTTTAGGCCTTTTTATCTCAAACTTCAATTTATAGCCTTTGAAGTCAAAGCAAATTAGACGTTAAATCCACTCGGGTCCTTTAGTTGTTCACTGGAGCATTTAGTTCTATTCGCAGGCCTTGGCGACAGTCGTCATGAATTTGGCCTGCTTATACCTATATTACATAGGTACTCTATGTACGAGAAAGGGAACATAAACACGTTACGTTCATTTAATGACTTGCTAACTTTACTTATGTTTCGTTACTCATAACCTCAAAGAAAGTGCAAAATCAATGTTCCTTCCAAAGATTTGGATTACAGTTTTTAACGAATGTAATACCATTTTCTGACATTTTACATACAAAAACTCAAGCCTATTTCCCACCAGAGTAAGGGAATTCTATATGCTTCGGTTCTGATGATGATGCCTCTCATGTTTCCTCCAGATTCATCAATCGTGTTATATACATACGACGGTTTAAAGTAGATCTTACTAAACTACTTTTAAGGATTTGACGCTGACACGTTGCCCGATTTTGTTTCTAAACTGTTCTTTTAATGAAGATACAAAATGTTATCTAGAATATTAGTAAGTACATGATAGTACACCGACGGTCCCGAGGAGAAATAGGTCGCGATTAATTTACCAACTGCAAAGAGTTTTAAATCGCAATAACATTTTTTTGGGGGTTGAAAAACTCTTTGCTCCCCTACAACGACTAAACGAACGTCCCCTACAACGAACGAATTGTGATTAGTTTAGAGCAAAACGGGCCACGCTGTGAAAATATCTTTTTAATCGCAAAAACATATCTGTTTTTTGATGGAACAAAAAAATTATGATTTTCGGATTTTTCCTTTAGTTGTGCTGTACGGCCGTCATTTTTGCCAAATTTTATGATATGAGGTCTATGGGAAGGAACCTATTACTTTTTGTTCTCCGACGAAATATATGAAAATTACGACGAAGTAAGTTAAAATGGTTATATTTTTGGATTGCATTGATTTAGAAGCTTAATAAGTTCAAGAGATTGTAAACATAAGTATTAGATGTTAATTTGAACTTGATACTTCCACGCGTTCCCGACAAACAAGTTTTGACAGACAGACGGATGAACAACAAAGTGATCCTATAAGGGTTCCGTTTTTCCTTTTAAGATACGGAACCCTAAAATCATAAACATATACTAGCATACGTACATACATACATAAACAGCCTATATACATCCCACTGCTGGGCACAGGCCTCCCCTCAATCAACCGGAGAGGGTATGGAGCATACTCCACCACGCTGCTCCAATGCGGGTTGGTGGAGGTGTTTTTACGGCTAATAGCCGGGACCAACGGCTTAACGTACCCTCCAAAGCACGGAATCATCTTACTTTTCCGGACAATCAGGTGATTCAAGCCTGAAAAGTCCTTACGAAACAAAGGACATTCTCACAAAGTGATTTGACAATGTCCCCATCGGGAATCGAACCCGGACCTCCAGCTCGTGAGCTTATCGCTCTAACCACTAGACCACGGAGGCTGTTAGCATACACAAAGCAAACAAACATACTAGCGATGAGCTACTAATCACGACCCGTTTGATATAATATATTAGATTTGCCGCAGATGGCATAAACTACTTGGCCGGACAAATAGGGAGCGCTGAAGGCTCATCCGGTACAAAATTAAAATCTGTCACATACAATACACCATTATGTATCTTTTACAACCAATAGGTACCAATACTTTTTGAAACTGCTCTTGCCCACTTTCGGCTCTGCCTATAATGATAACGAACGTGAGTCCATATATGTTATTTGATTAGCATTACTTATAAAACATTTTTACAAAAAGCGTTTTTACTCTTGTAAGGAGGTTCGTTTAAGAGCCGTCTGCCACACGTTTTATTATCCATAATTTACGTTATTTCTATGGCTTCGACAGTTTACATCGTTCGAAGAGTACACATTGCTCGCTGATAACCTTCAATAGCTGTTTGTCTGCGTGGTCAACAGCCTATACTTTGACTATATCTGTCATCACACTATACTCAAGCAAACATGAACAAGGACAGCTATTTATGAAAACAAATCATTCAAGACAGGTATCATAAAGGTATTTTTGTTCGTCTAATAAATTCTATAATAACAAGTAAACCTACTGTTGATACCTACTATTCAATTGATAGTTGGACTTTGTGACATTTTTATTCACAGTTCGGATGGTATTCGCATCGCGTAGCACACTCGTAGTACGCGTAGCAGGTTGCCTCGTAGCACGATTTATATCGAAACTATGTCGAAGAGCAAATTGGCAGCGCCTGCACGTGGGAGATATTTTGTCCAAAATTCTTCACCTGCTCGTAGTTACCTCCAAGGAAATTTGAAAATTATTGCCAAACAATTAGCTCATTTCAATTTCAAAGTACCAATATTTAAATGCTTCTCTGAGATACGACTAATATATTAGGACGGAAAATCAACACTGAGGCTTGACGGAGTCATGATTTATTTACAGGCAGGCAGGCAGGCAGGTAGATTTGCCTTTCGACGTGCTGCGGTCACAAAGGGTATGGATTTTGAACCTGTGAGACCTTCCTAAATGGATTCTGAGGGTTGACCCGTTTCGACAAGTTAATCTTAATACCGGAGGCAAATGCATAGCGTAGTGGTGTAAGCTCTCTGCAAACGTTTAGTCGAGGGAGGGCTCTATGTGATTTGTGGTTTTTGCCCGCGCAAACAAGAGTGGGAGCGGGCGGCGAGCGAGCCGTGACTGCCGCCGGCCCCGGCCCCGCTGCCGACCCCGCCGGCGGCGGCGCCCGCTGACCAACTGTATACGTAACTTAATTCTAACCGCCGCTCCACACACAACTGTTAACACAAAACTTTTGATTCTAAAGAGAACCGTATCAAATAGCTTAAATTCTTGAATATTATTCTTGTAACCATAAGAGTTTAGACCGATAGTTACATAATTATACATTTTCAATGAACATGAAAATAGTAACTAATTACCTATAAGGAAACAAAATTGTATAGTTAATTAACAAACTTACAAAGTTACTCGTACTACCTAATTTTACCTACAATTATCTGAATTTTTGAGGCTTCTAAACATTTTATCAAAGAATGAAGAATTTACATTTTGATCACAATTTTCCGCAGAGCTAGTTTGTTTCCATCGACTAGAAATTGAGCCCGGATCGAATTTTAATTATCTCGTACGGTGGAATTCACTCATGGAGTTTGTCGCAAAAAATAATTGGAAGCATACATTACAGCCACAAACGCTTTCCATCCCAGGCTCAAAGATACACAAATTAGTGTATATCTGAGTTTCAATGTCATTCGGCTCCTGAATATGGATATTATGTTTTCATTTAGCCTGCGGCCCTCTCGCGGTTAGCGTTGAAAGATCTTATGTAATAACACAGGAAACTTTGTGCGAATATTAATCAACGCTACATTATAATCTCATTTTTGTAATCGGATTAGGAGAATGTCAGTTGTATTTCAGAACATTAATTGTGTAATGAGAAAAGTTGAACCGCGTAATCTGCAGGTTAATTATCTGTGTTGTGAGGTGCGGTGGGAGGGTTCCCGCGGGATGGTGCAATTGGAATTAGTGTGAGGATATGTGTGAGCGGCGTGTAGTGTTGGGAGCGAGACAGTGTGGTCGTGACGCGTGGAGACGCGGCGGCGGCGCCCGGGCGGGATCTACACCCCACGCCCACATATCATTCACATCACACAGGAAAACACTGCGCACTATTCTTCGAATCATAAAACCTAGACCAGAATATACTAAAAGGTACATAAAAAAAAAGAACAATCGTTTCGTTCCGCGCCAATTTTAATTAGTTTAAGAATTTTAAGAGCTTTTCTTTTCACTACAATTTGATGAATACAGTAGTAAGCAACTGTTATGACTAATTTCAAAATAGTATCTAATATTATTTTACACTAAAGTTAGTTTGAATTATACAAAAACATTGAATCTTACTTAATACACATTTATAATTCAAATTAAGTTCTAACAAATATGCAAATATCTGCATAATAGGAACGTTAACTTGGGTTTTAATACACTTTTAATTTACCAGGAACCGCAAGAATTAGAAGAACATGGTGATGGTCATAAAATTACCATTTTGGGAGGAATCGTCGCCAATTAGGTTAGCGGCGCAATGTCTGCTCTCACACCCGCCGCCGCCGCCGCCCGGCCCGTCGGCCGCGCGCTTTCGGCTCGCTATTTACATACAAATCAACATACTTACTGTCTAGAAAATTATTAGCACTTTACAATTCAGAACATATTGAAAAAGCCTTTTGTATTCTATAGAGAGAGAAACTAACCCTTGCCGAAATATAGAAATTAAAAAATGTCACAACATCGTGCTATTCACAAGTTTGTTAGTATTAAAGCCAGTAATAATACAAAACGTTCGCAGATGATGTTCATGTTTGTGTGTTTACACAAACGACCGGTGCCACCTACGAACAAACTCGGTGGGGCGACGTTTAATTGTTTCCTCGATTGCAATCTCCCCCATTTTGTATAATGCAATTCCGGATCGAGACAATTTACCGCCGGCGAAAATCAACTTACCCACAAAAAATTTACTTGCTGTTGTTGTGACTGGAAAACTTAGCTCACACAAGATAGCAGAGTTATTAATGAGCGTCTCGTGAGCAAGCAGAATTTCAATAACGACGATGACGTCAGATTTGTTTCGCAACAAAGTAAAAGATAGTTCTGCGAATGGGTAACCTTGTAAAGTATCAAATTAATAATTACCTTAAGAAATGCTAAAAATGGAAAGGGATTCAACAAGAGTAGATTATGTAACGTTACTTTCTTGGAGCTTTGCATATAAGAAAGATTCGGAGCCAAGTAGGTTGCAAGCACAATGAAGGCAATCGCGTTGCTACGCGAGTTATTTACATTCAGAGTGTCTTGGCTTATTGTATTTTAGCATTAAGTGTCATCACATACTCTCCTTCAAATTGAAGAAGGACACCATATTAATAATTCATACTATCAACCTGGTCGTGCCGCAAGAACACAAACTGCATTAGATTTCTTGTTTTATTATATTATAAACTACGTCGAACCTACTTTAGAAATTAGGACAAAACAAGGCAAAAAGTCTTTGAATTAGAATTCTTTTGTGTTGTGGGAACGAATCAAAATATGCGAAAAGCGAAAGAAAATTAACAAAGTAATAGCTGTGTAGGTATGAAATTTGTTTATCAGTGATTGTATATATACTGTTGTACTTATTTTGAAATTTCGTATTTATTATTAATAAATTCCATATTCATAATCTCCCTAGCATTATCCCGTTTGTCACAGAGTCCGCTTACCTAACCTGAAGATTTGACAGGTTCAGTTTTTAGAAGCGACTGCCTATCTGACCTTCCAACCCGCGAAGGGAAAAGCAGTCCAATACACGTTAGATTCAAGGTGAGGTTAAATTGCATATTCATCCATAATTAATTACTTTATTAAGAAAGGATAGAGTTCTTTAAATCGATTACCTAAGTTAATATCTAACTGAGCTCTAAGCTCATTTCTGCGAGATTTTATCTGGATATTTCGATTAAGTAGATTGTAATTAAGTAGGTATTTTATTTATTTAGGACCAAGTATTTTCGCTCACAAAAGTTATATTTCATCCTTCACCCTATGAGAGTCCCACAGGAACTGAGTTTATTTTGCGCTACTGTTGCCGCCTGAGCAACTTTAGGACGGTTTATTATTAACCTACTACTTAATAAATAAAAGTGAATTGAAATAAAATTGTTTTTCGACATGAAATTCTTGAAAATACATTTATACTTATTCAGAAAACTGAAAATACAAACATATGCATCGTAAAAACACTAGTTCTGTTACAACAGAGTTTCGACTCAAGGGAGGCATAGATTCTTTTCTGCCGTACTATGTAGCTTTTTATATTGTAAAATGAAATCCCCTCGAGAAATGAACGCAGGCGTAATATACACCTGTTCTGGTTATATTGTATGTAAATTGGATTTCATAGGTGTAAGTATGTTTAAAATTTTCGTACGCGAAGTGTGTGTAGAGATTTTGTATCAATTTTGATGCAATAATATTTTGCTTGTTGTTATTCTATTTGTTCGCATTCCAAAAAATAAATAATTTTAAAGACATAATGGTGCTAATTCCTGTAAATACCATCTAATTTTATTTTAAGTTATATCTGTCATTTTCTTATCCGCCGAAAAGGAAAGGGACGGGTAATCGACAAGCATAAAATTTATGGAACACACGTCAATTTTAAGCACAAATCTAAACCAACCGTCTAAAAATTTTACATCAGTCAATAATCCGACACGTTCATTTACTCATTCTTCCTAAAATTAAGAGCTGTGAATCATCCGTCCCTTTCCTTTTCGACGGATATGAAAATGACAGATATAACTTAAAATAAGATTAGACGGTGTCTCCAGGAATCGGGGCCAATATAGTACTACAAACAAAAAGTCAACTAACTAATACAAAAATAAAATCAGCATACTGAAACGTGAAGAAAATTTCGTCTAAAAATAGAACGAATTAAGTCGTCAATTTTATTTTTTATTCGGGGACACTTTCTTATCCGTTAAGCCTCGATTAAGCAGCGCGTTGCGTGATACGTATAATTGAATTGAAACCCACATCAAGTGGAAGTATTCTGGTGACACGGAACGAACCGATTATGCCGGGTACACGCACAACAATGCCAATATCACGGTACAATTCCTCGACTCTCCATTCCAAGAAACAGGCCGTCTTTATCTTCCTTCTTAATAATAATTAATGATATAATAATACAGGTACGTTTTCAGCAAAGAAAAATACAAATACTTGTACCTAGTAGGTCTTTTTCTCTCTCTATTTAAGAGCTGCGCTCTTGTCGGTGGAGTAACCGCCATTCCTCTCTTCTTCCCGCCAAAACCTTCACCTCCCGATACGACACGACCTGCACCTTCTCTTTTATTTGTTTCATAAATGTTATCCTAGGTCTACCCCTTCCTCTCTTCCCTTCAAGTAGGTCTTTTTACCGTTGCCGAAAGTAATTAAAATTCAATTTTAAGATAATTTTTTTGACAAATTACTTTCATGTATATTTTTAGTGAAATTCTTAATATATTTTTAATAACTTAATTGACCGTAGTAGCCTCAGTTTCGAGGTATAATTATCTAATAAGTATGTAATTTTACATAAAAAAATCGTAATGTATACTTGCTCATACACATAGCTCGTATAAATGGAGTAATAGCGCCCGAAATAATATTACTAATAGTGCCTACTTGAAATTGTATAATAAAAAAACAGTGTATGTATCATATTCAGGCCACGAGGCCAGTGCGTCAAGACAGTAAGTTTCGACAGTGGGCGCCTTAGATTGTAATTTGGGGTTCAAGTCAGGTCCGTGTAAATTCAGCGCTCGACTGAAGATAATTTAATTCCTCCATTCATGGAGGTGCGAATTTGCAAGTGCGTATCGGAGGGCGCGCCCGGCCCTCCTCCCCGGCCCGGCGCGATGACGTCAACGGCCCACCGCCACCCGATTATAAATATAGCCGAGCCGATAGCACGCCACAGGTTTCGGCCCTTATAGTTCTTAGTATTTTTATATCACAAAGTCTAAAATACTTTTGCATTCTAAACCCGAATACACGAATATTCACAAACGAGATGCTATCTGACCTTGTACAGGTAACAAACGTCTACACGACAGCGACACAGTTCACAAGTACCTATTGGGTTAACGCGACTTCTTAATTCAATGTTCTTTGTTTTAATCGTAGTATTCAATATGGATAAGTACTCTCAAGTTAATAACTAAAATAACTCTTTCTTTTACTTACTTAATTATTGTATTTTCTCCGACAATTCTTAATACTTAATAATATTTCGTTCTTGGAGACAGTTGTATTTTTGAAACAAATTGAAATGTCTTTTTTTCGTTTCACTGTTACTGTAAAGAACGTAAATTATCTAAAAGCATCTCACTATTATCTTACGGCTCATTGTAGTACCTAACCTTTTTCCAAGGTTCTGCTTCCCTACCTCCGGCGTATCCCTTCACATTCATTCACAAAAGCTATTGATAGATATTGTGTTTAGTAGTTTATTTCTTAGGGGCATTTAGGTTGACGTAGTGGATAGTACCTAAATAGTGCTTCTTCTATCGTGTGGGTTGTGAGGTGAATTACCAACCTCATCAACCCTGGTGTCAGGGTTACTATTGAGCCGCCATAGGCCCCTGACATGACTCATAATAACGACTACGTACTTACATCAGTAAGTAGTAACCGGGACCAACGGCTTAAATAGTGCTACATCGAAATGATGATGCTAGGGTGAGCTCGTTGATAGTAGAACTGAAGACGTCAGAAGATAGGTAATAGGGAGATATTCGCCCGCACGCGCCAATATCTTGAGCTGCAGGACCGTAATGGACATGTTTACGACACGTAAACCAGTCCGAGTAGATCTAGTTCGTCGTAAATAAAGAGAGATCCATACAGCCCCACAACAGTAAAGATGAAGAAATCTTGAGATCAGCAGACACGAAATGTGAACGAAAAAACAAACGAATACTTTTTGAAAGGCCCTTCGTTTGTTTTCGAACAGAATAATATTACAACGTATTTTTAGATTTCCCTTTGAAAGGAAAAGAGGATGTCAACGTTGTAATTTTTAAATATTCCCGGCATATCCTTCAGTGAGGAAAAAAAAACGAAATATCTTACGTTTATTTACCCTACGTGTTCTAGGAAGAGAGGCAGAACCGATCGTCTTCTGTGATCTCATGCACATTAGATTACGTATTATGTTTTATTATTTCTTCAATTTAAAATATTACAATAATAATAAAAAATAAATTACAATTTGTTACCAGAGTATTTTTTGTTAAAGTCATAATCTTCGAAATTCAGTTGTCCCAATCATAAAGAGATTGCGTTTTTAGGTGATTCTCACACGACACCGCGCACCGCCGCGGTTGGCGATAAAGCGATTTAGGAACTCATTGACTTATATGTAATCCGCTAGCACTCGAACTCCGCCGCCTAATACGCGCGTACGAGGGGCGCTCGCGCCCCCACGAGGTACACCACGCGGTGGGGCGGTACATGAGCACTCTACTGCGTTACCTACTCGTTTTTGAAAATGGATTTCGATGTTGAAAGGTTTATATCGGAAATCAAAAGTGGCTCTGCCATTTGGGACATAAAAGGTTCGCATGACAGAAAAGTACTTAAGTACCTTAAAATTAAACAATGGGAAAAAGTTGTTGACTCATATTAGAAGCCAGGAAAAATACTGACGTAGAAAACAAAGGACTCGGTTATATTTACCCCTCGATTATTAACTTTTTATTTAACTAAGCATACCTACTTAGCCACGGGTCCACCGGATTCAGCACATTCACAAAATAATAATTGAATTCATCATTCTCTTTAAAACGTAATTTACCAAGCTAAATTAGGTAATTTATTTCGTCATGAAACTAGAGGTTTCCATGTGTGGAAACTATACTGATATTATAGTCATGAAATTAGTCTTACTCCGTTACATTTATACCCCTCATAAAATAAATGTAATATCGATATTATACGTGTAATAAGTACCTACAGTTTCGGCGGCATACTAATTCTGTCTAGTTCTACGTCTTCAGAATAAGAAACTATTTTATTCCGTTAGTTACACTTTGTTTTCCCGAATGTAACCCAAGAGTTTATCACAATTTGTAAAGGACTTTCACATTGAGTTTCCTGGACAAATCGGGCAAAGGACACGCCAAAAAGGTTCCACACGAATATTGGATGCCCACATAAGCTTAAATTTTCACACGTTTTTTATTGACAGAAAAAAATGTTTTCGATCGTGAAAAAGTTCACTAAAATCGAATTTACAGCTTTTCTGAGGACCACACGTCTGTCGAAATAAGATCAAACCCTCAAATTGAAGAGAAAAGAACCGCAATCCTATAAAGGCAAACCTTGAGAATAAAATCTACCAAACCTATTGACTTGGTTACTTTATATATAAAGCAAAGACTCGAAAGAAGCTCGAAAGATTCTACTTCAGTCTAAGAATAGAAAGACAGGTCGATATTATGTGTCTTGAAAAGCAAATTACCCATAAAGTATCAAAGGGTATTTGAAATTTAAATCACTAAATTGGATACTTAGGACGTCAGTATTTAAAAATATGCCGTAGAAAAAGTAAATCCCATGACAATGCGAATACCTTTCTAAAAAAAGTAAAATTATAAAATCCCTTTTTCGTATTATAAAAAGTTGGATATGAAAAAAGGTCAAAAGTTATAAAGAAAAAGAAGTGCCGACAAGAAATGTTGCCAAGGGCTAAAAACTCAATCGGATAGTAGATTACCGCTACTCTACGTCCCAAGGGCGGTGTTTGTCTTTTGGGTGGACGGCACTATTGTGAACCTATCCAGGAAGGACGTAAAACTTATGACGTCATTACATGCTAGGCTTTTCATTGACGGTAAAATGGTATGTCTGTCTCTCAATTAATACTCAAACGAAAACGAGATAATTGTTATGAAATTTATTCTATGAACAGATACAAACTATAATCACCGAAAATGGCCGTAATAAAATTTTATCACGTTGCGCATGTTAGGCCCTACTGGTCATTTATGCTTAAATACTTTAAACGACACTATGCACAATTGCCGTTATTTTGTGAATGATTTTACTCTAAACGCTGTGGTGCGGTTTTGCCTTTCATTTGTTTTGTAGAGCTTCGTACACAAACTTCTACTTATTTCAAAATGGGTTTTCAATGTTTAGACATTTTGTTTTGTCATTTTTTCATTTCATTGTTCAACAACTTTCTTTCAGTATTATACCCAACGCTGCCTGTCATTCTGGCCATGTGTCCTCACTTTACCAGTTATCCGCAATAAATTGCCAGTTGAAATTTTCACAGATTATATCGTATTATGACGAATTTACCAAAATAATAAAAAGAACAAAAAATAAGTAAAAAGTGGGGTCACAAATCAAAAATCAAATCAAATCAAATATACTTTATTGCACAGAACTAAATTTAAACAATCAGACAAAACACACATGTTGTTTTTCATTTATAGTTTTTGCTCTATGAAACTAACAGCAATATACACAAGAGTCACACCTGGTATGGTTATAACGCAAACTATACAGTAATACAACAAATAATAAAATTCTACGAAATGTGATTCGGACGACATAAGGAAAAATAAGTACTCATTTTGATTTGTACTAGAATAATGACCCCTTCGTAATCTTATCAACAATCCGTAAGAGTCCCGTCATTCGGAAAAGAAATCCAACTAACCTTTTGCGCACATGGGCACGGTATACGCGGAATACGTACTAATTTACGTGTATTTACTCTGTAATAACTATGTTTCCCATGTAATGTCACATTTATTTTCTTTTTATTACCAGTACCTTGCCTGTTGCGTGTGCATATGTTATTTTGTCTGCCCAAGGAAGAGGGGGAATCGAATACTGTTTGCTCTATTGGGTACAGTCAGAAGACTTCTGTCCAACACACTAAAATATACTTTAAATACTTACTATTGTAATTTGTTACAGATATAATATAAATCGTCGGTTCGCTATCGACATACCAATCAAGACGATCAGTGAGCTGAAGCGCAAAAGGAAGAGGTCCAATCTCCTGTCAGAGGTTGAATAATGTGGTCGGGCATGCGCCCGGCGGGAGAGCGCTTGCGGCTGTGTACTTAGTAGAAGGGGATGCGCGTGTGGTGGGGGGCGCGGGCGGCGCTAAGCATGCGCGTGTGTGTGGCCACCGTGCTCGCGGCGCTAGCGCTGCGGTCGGCGGCGGAACCCGCGCCGCGACGCCACCCCGCCGAGTGGCGGGCCCGAGACCTCGCGCGCTCCCGCCCGCTGCACGACCTCTTCGAGCCAGAGGCGGCGCCGCCCGAAGCGGAACGCGCCTACGCTCACCAGTCCCCCTCCCTCCCGTCGGCCTCATTGCACAAGGACCGCCGTCGCGTGCGCAACTGGAACAAACGTGCCCCGCGCATTCCTACTGAGATCGCCAGTCAGATGATGCTGCGAGCATCGCGCTCCAGTCGACCCTATGATGTGCCCCAAATAGGTGAGTTCTACTTTCTTTCTTCATAGCCTATGAAGATGAAGATGTTAACACAGTAAGAACACTATACTTACTTGTATTTCATAGATATCGACCAAAGTGAACTTTACCGGAAGGAATATAAGATTCTGACGACCAGATTACTCAAACCGTAGAGGCAGCCAATCATATCGAGACAACAAACACTTCAGGACTCCAATATCGACCCCGCCGGCAGCGTGGTCGACATTTTCCCTCTTTCAGCGCTTATCGCTTTCGGCCCAGTAGGGCCAATGGAGTTTTACAAATACAATCCTCTCAGACGACGCCCCTAGCCGAGAATCCCGCCCAACTGGGTATCCTCAGGCTTTTATTATAAATTTTGAGCCTTTAGCGCTCCCCATTTGCCAATAAGTAGTTAATGCCATCCGAGGGAAACCTAAGTCATGTCAAAAAAGTACAATTTACCACGTTCCACTGATCTGAGAAACAGTGTCGTAACGCCCGTCGAACTTTGATGCCGATCATTGTAAATATTGTAATCTTCTTGTGATTATAATAATCACATGAGATATTTTATGTGTCTTCTCTTCATACAATTTTACAAATTGGCGCGACGTGTAAATAGCAATATCGCCTGCCGATTAACAATTCATGTGGCATAGCACAGAGTGAGAGTTGCCATAATTCTCTTCGAAATCCAACTGCATTGTTCGACGTGGCAGTACGCAACACGTACATACATTGTCATGTCAGTCAGGTGACAATAATCGGTCTCGTATTGCGTGTGACATCCATGCTCGGAATGGCAGCTTTATAAACGAGCGAGGCGGATACGCCATTTTCCATAGCTTCCATGCATACGTGACTACACGTAAACTCTAACAGTGTTACTACAAAACAAAGACTAAAAGATAAACTATGTTTAAAATATAATCCGTACACGAAAGAAGTCCCGTAGGCCGCGGCGCTACTGTCGCAGATTCTGTATAGAATTATTATGACTTGTCAAGTTAGTTTCATTAAAATCCGCCGGCGCAAAATACTATTTCAAACCTAGTTTATTTTTAGTTTTTGTTATGTAGTAACACTGTTCCCATTCATCAATAAATGGCAATTTGGCCTAAAACACTTTCTAAAATTTTATAACTAATCAGTAAGTCATTTATAAAATTTCTCATACAACACCAGCGTGTCTCCTAAAACTATTACTTTTTTTTATTGAGATATTAATATTTTGTCTAACGTGCTACCGGCCCACAGTGGTGGCTATCGCGCGCCACCTCCTCAGAGTGAAAACAGCCGCGGCAGCCGATGTTCCAAAGCCGCCAAATTTTGAAACCCGTTCTCTGCGCAGTCCAGTCTAACGAAAGACTCCGACACGGAATGTTTGCTCGCGCTATTGTTAACACGTAAACGACATTGGGTCCAAATTTAACCGGTCCTACAATAAAACATGTTATATCATGCATTTCGATGACCTATCGAAATAGAAAGATATTTGAAACATTTTCAAAATATCCAAATTTCAAATGAGTTTGACTACTTACATTTTAAAAGCTGCTGTTGGTGTGAATGAAAAAGATGAATTAAAACGGTAAAATACACATAAGCAAAAGAAATGCCAGTATACTTACTAAAATATAAGTTGGTATCTTATATTGTGATTTGTATTAAATATTATATTGTTTAGGCCATGTTGCCTGATTTAAATAAATACATTTCTAAAGACAGGTAAGTAATAATCAACCTTTTTTTCTGTATACTTAATTATGATGTGTGTGTAAATTTTAACTGTAACAATTCACACTTCGAATCGATTTTCCATCCATATTATTGTAATCATCTTGGAATACTTGGAATGAGGGGAGACCTGTGCCCAGCAGTAGGATGTATATAGTGATAACTGCGCGGGGATTGACACTGCGTGACAGTGTCGGATGTCGGCGTCTTGTGTTACCTGCAACGACAACAAATGGCGACTCGCAGTAGGGATGCACATTACGATTCGATTTTTGTGAAGATCGATTCAAGTGAATACGATCTCGCGATTTTTTGAATCGATTCACTTCAATGCGATCTTAATTCGATTCGATTCATAAGTAAGATGAATCGCATCCTTCAAATCGCATTCACAGACAATCAACTTGTTATCTTAAGAAAGATCAAATACATACAAACGAATACCGACACTAAGTATATTTAAAATTAAAACACTCCGTCGCACGCAATGTTCCTGTTACAAAGCAAGGTAAGTTGATTTTGATAAACAATGAAACATGATGAGGGTAGATCAAAATAAGTAGTTATGGTTAAGTATTTATTTTTCAATGTGTTTTATTTTATGAAATCTTTGCAAATTTAGATTACCATTTTTAAAACAATTTTCACAAGATCGATTCAAAAGGATACGATCCGATCCAAGGATCGATTCAGAGGTTTACGATCCATTACGAAAAAATCGATTCAAAGTAAAAAATCGTGCATCCCTAGCTTCCAGACACTGTTGTAGAGAGTGACTGTTAACAAAATGCGTGAAAAGTGTGCAAATAGCGTGTCAACGGCTTGACGCTGGTCACCGATGGCCTGTTTGCGCTGTTCCAAGAATAAACTAAAGCGTCTACTATTCTACCTTTTGTACTTTGCCTTAATAACTATAAGTCTAATTTACATTATGAAGTTATAATTTACGGGGCTTATTTCGTCGCCCGATCATTGCGTTGATAGCAGCTGTCGCAACGTAGTACTATCGCTTGGCAATTATTTCACCATATTGCTTATATTGACGCATTTTCCGACCAATATTGGATAAAATATGAGCCACCTTATATTACATACTTACCGTACCAGTTTATTTAGAATATTTGATCAACGCACGGAAATTGAATCTCCAAACACAAGTGTGAAAAGAAACATTTACACATCCTGGAATATCGCTCGCAAAAAGCAATCTTTCATTATAGAAACAGGTGCCCTGCGAAGCAGAAAAACGTCAATGTCCCGGTCATAACGACCCTAAAACGCCCCCAACAATGGCTTCATCCGTCCTTTGTGGTTTTCAAATGGTTTTTTGTACACAATGATGAATTTTCCGCTACGAAATTCAATCGTAATAAAAAATACAGGTCTAAAGATAGGTTATTGGTGTTGTATATAATTGTGTTTTACAATAATTAATGAGATCTCTGGTTTGTCATTTAAAAACTGTTGAGTGGGACAGTAAAGAATAAGTACTCGAGTGCGTTAATGAACAGAAATACTGGAAAATGTATCTGTAAATTGAAAAGCGTTTCGCCGTGGGGCATATTAATACGATTACGTACAACTGAAACAAGCCCAGACGTAGGAAGTGCAGAAATATTATGGGCAAATTTTGTGGGTCTACAACCTCCGACATATTTCATACATAACATAACATAAGCTCATTATTATATCCCATTTGGTGTAGTGCATCGCTAAATGAACTAAGTACCCACAGCTCGGCGAAGTTTCTGTTATGTAGGATAGAAGGTCATATATTTCCTGATAATTAATTCAGTCTGTTTTAGTTGGTATTTGCACTATACCTTTAGTTAAGGGACATTCCGGACACTTCTTACAAAAACACCTCGTCTTACACATACACTACACATTGACGTTACCTTACACGCATTCACGCACATCTGTGTGTGTTCGTGTGTGTGTGTGTGTGTGTGTGTGTGTGTGACTTCTGACATCCATACGATTGAAGACTAAAGTAAGACCAAGAGGGGGTGAGGTAAACCTAGCTGACGCTGGTAGGGATCAGAGAGTTTCCGTTCTATACGTAGTAAGATTCCTTGTTCCATGGTTTACGTCTGTTCAATGTAACGGAAATATCGCATTTGCGGAAAAGTTCCGCTCTCATTGGGAGCCGGTCAAGTGCTCGCCACGGATTCAAGAGCAATTAGTATACGCTCGAAACGTGGGTTTTGTGCCTTTTAATCGCCAACTCTTCATTTAAAATGATTGCTTAATAACACTTAAATCCTACAATAAATGTTGACCCACGCGCGATTCGCTGGTCTGCCTTTTTTTTGAACAAGCTTTGCTTATAAATTTTACCTACAAAGTCAAACAAATTATGGGTCCGCCCACAAGTAAATGAGTTCAAACCTACAATGAATACAGAATTGAATATTGTTCATTCCATCGTCTTACAAAAAGAAACAGTTATATGTTGAATATTTCCATTTTATGAATTTTCCTATGTTTAGAAATACCCACGTACCGCAATTTAAGATTATGTATAACAGAAATGATAAAATTTCTTTACACGTGAAAAGTCGTTTTGATATTCGACAGTTGAATTGATATTACGAGGATTTTCTTATTCTTAGTTTCAGTAGGCTATTTATGTTATGTCAGTTTAAGGAATTGAAGTTTCTCGAATGAGTTTCCTCAAGTTGCCAATTTGAACCGTCTGAGTTATTTAGCCTAAGGGCGAATTAAATGAGCGATAGCAGTAGGTGGCTTGGCGAGCGAGTAGGTAAGTAGATCCGAAGTTGCCGTCTTTATACAGTCAGTTTACATGTGATACCCGTTACCTAATGAAACAAAAACGATAACATCTGCTATCCCATGAACACCATAGAGTCGCCGCTGTAAAGTAACCCCGTAAGAATTAATGATGGATATAAAAGAGACCCTAATCAGATAAACAACCCGTGTCGTTCCTTGCCGTGGGATCATGAAAGGTATTTCGGATATGAAAGGCTCTCTCTCCTTTTAACAAAATTAACTTTACACTATTATTCTTAGTCATGACGACCACCTTCGATACCACTGGTGGCAATGCAGCAATGAATGAAAGGAATAGAAAGTGAAATGGGTGTTCGTGTCATAAAAGTCAGTGTGGTCGCCTGGTGCGGGATCGAGAGCACGTACAGTTCGATTGAGGAACGGCGCGTCACGTACGAGAGACGACGTGCAACTCTTACCAATTCCTGCCACATATTCATTCTTATTTTGCAAACTCTCCTCTAAATATAACTCTCCGAGCACAATAGGCACGTTATCACGCTTATCTCGGTGACATCTCACGTCCCATATAAATGAGTGCAAGAGGTTACTCAGAAAATAAATCTAATTAATGACTCAACATAAATATAACCTCTGCGTGGAACTGCAGAAACTTTTTCCTTGAGTCGAAATTATAACAAGTGAAGAAACAAAGTTCTCTGACGGGTTTAGTTCTTGAAGATCAAATATTTCAGTATTTTATCAACACTTCAAATATTGTTTGTAGAAACAAACTTCAAACTCGACGCCTCGATTTCTTTAGAATATTATATTTAACTTGGCTGGATGGAAAGCGGCGTATTCGTAGTTGAATATACTTCTAAAATCTCTAAAGTCCCCGCGACAGATGAAAGTACTATTAAGATTTTCACATTTTGTGAGACTTCATTTCATAGAGGAAATTAATCTGCTTTTGTCAGCTCACTTCGTTTCAAAGTTCCTTCCTTGTATTAAATTATGTAAATTCATTTTCTTCGTTTTCAATATAATTTTCAGGTACTTAATAAGTAAATAATTAGCCGTAAAACAGCTCCACCAACCCGCATTGAACAAGCGTGGTGAAGTATGCTCCATACCTCTCCGGTTGATTGTGTGGAGGCCTATGCCCAGCAGTGGGACGTATATAGCCTAATTATGTTATGTTAAGTAAAATCACGTAAAGGCTTGGTGATAATAATAATATATACCTTTAAAAAACATAAAAAGCCTTAAACGTATTATTATGACAATATAACCGAATTATGTTTTTTTGCATATTAATCATACATATAAGATAACGCGTGTTTTCCGTAGTGGTAGTCAAATACCAAATTTACAAAATAATGTTCATTTGTTACGCAATCCAGACAAAAGAACCTCTTTCATTTTCATACACTGTGCTCGTCGCTTGAAAGTATTCTTGACCTGGCCTTTCTTTAACACGTCCTCTATTTGATCCCGATGCAGTCACCTAGGCTTTTTCCTGACTATAGGTACTATTCGATAAAAAGGAAACTAGTGCTAAGATTATATTGAGAAATTATATTCGTTATTTGACCATTAAGAAAATAATAAAGAGGATCCGCCTATATCCAGCAGTGGACGATTTACTGAATGATTGATTCTATAATTACTTGTTTTATTGCGAAATGTTTTAATTAGGTATAAGTAACGTAAATTGAAACGTACCTAATTTAAAACAGCACTAAACGCGCAGTGCCGTCACGTCATAAGTTTCTTTTACAAGCTATATATTATACCATGAGGTATAATGAGATACTTATGAAAAATATTAGAAAATGGAAAAACGTTTAATTAAAACCGACTTGCGAAACCTGAACGTTTACGTCACTTAGAATGACGTCACATCAAGCCAGTGAACGTTTACGCGCGAACTTTGAAATGTCAATCAATTTTCGATAAGTAAGTAAATTCGTTTTTGGTATATTTATGTGTGATAGACTAAAAAACTCTATTCAAATCAATCATCTTTTATTCGTTCTCTCTATTTGTGATGGATATAAAAGTTTAATAAATAAATAAAATACCTTACTCAATTCTAATTCTATACCTTCAACATGGCAAAACCCCTTCTTTCAGTGTTGCTATTCTTAACAGAATTTACTTTCAACGTTTCATATAGACTGAAGATTATATGAAAGGGTTCAGAAATTTCCTTAATTATTCATTGGATATTAATGTAAAAGGTTTTATACATCTAATACGCTAAGGCGTCCTTTTCTGGTTTATAGAGTAAATGAAATTTACGAATCAACGTGGAATATTAGAGAATATTCGAGATATATCGAAAAATCAGAAACCGCGTAATTGAGCCCGCGGGGCGCACGTAACATACGAGGCAGAATCAGAACAAATTATCCTAATACTCGTACGCAGAGGACATGCCAATACATAATTAGGATGCCGGGTCAAACATTGTAACAAGCATGCCATCGTGAAAGAAAATCAATAAGGTACTCGTATCATATCTTTAATTCGGAATAGTCACAGTCTCCATCAACCCGCAGTAAGGCAACATGGTAGAGTATACTCCATACCCCCTTCGGTTCATTGAGGGGAGGCCTGTGCCCAGCAATGGAACGTATATAGGTTGAATATGTAGTCATAGAGTAGGTATCAACAAACTAAGCTATTAACATTCACGGGTTCCACCTTAAATTATTATCTAATATATCGCGCTACTATTAATAATCTTAAGATCAAATATCCTAATGTATCACATCATTCGATTATTCGTTTTTCGAAAAGAAAAATAACTGAATTACGTATGTAGTTAACTTGACTATAAAGCCAAAGTCAGTCAAAGGCCAGCCAAAGATCAATGTTCAGGTCACCGCGACACGTCAAAGCATCCAACTCCAATTGAAGATAAATAATGGTTTCTATTTCTATGCTTTAAATTATTTTGACCAATATATTTTTCAGTGATATGTATTTTCATGTCGCTAGTTACGATTAATACGTAATCCAGGACTTGGGAAAACCGGATACTCCGCTAACTACCCGTGACGCAAGCGTTATCTAATTAATATGAATAATAGCCTCAAAAGTTTTAATCTAAAATGCGAACCATGCAAATAAAACCTTTTAACGTTATTAAGAGCCCCTAGCGAGGCCTGCAAAATAATAAAAAGTTAATTGAAGTAAGTAATTTGTTGTAAATTTTTAATTTTATTTTCGGACAATCTCTTGCCTCGTGTGGAGAATTTATACATGTAATAATTTATATTGTGGGCCCTTGCATAAAACAAGTTCAATACAAATACTTCACACAAGTTTTCATTTTTTTGTTCGAGAAACAAAAGTATAGGGACAGTATTTAATAACACTTGAACAAAGGTATTTTACTTGCTTTGATTTTTCTGCTAACTACGCATGAAGCAAATTCTTTTCATTTTGTAGCATAAGTAATAGGTTCAATTTTTAAAATGAATAAAGCAATTATGTTTCTTGATTCTTTTTTCCTTGTCACTGTAACTTTGCAGGATAGAAAGTGTAATATTATAAGGTAACTTGTAGATTTTCCTTGCTGACAATATATCTGAGAGTAAAAAAATATTTTATAAAAGCGAGAAATATTAGTAAGAAAATCCGTATTGGAAAAATATGAGATTAATTTATTCTCAATGTAGTGAGGGTATAAACGAGTCTTCGGGCTATAAGGGGTCTTCCTCACAACGCTATTTATATTGCGCGCATCTATTGACAATTTGAATATATCTAGGGTACATGACAACGTAGAATATTTCTATATTTCTGAGCAATGAGTTACACGATGAAAAAATCTCAAACACTATGTTACATATGATCCAATACTAGCAACCTTACCCGAATATCGCAGATCAATGCGAAATTTAATCGCGTTCTGAGGAAAATCTCTTACGTGGATAATTGCAGGTACTCCCGGATCGCAGTTCTGCCGCAGGCCCGCCGTAATATAATACGTACACTCTGTCTGTGAATCTGTTACCAAATACCTTCTCAATTTACATTATTAAATTACACCTAAACACACGTTTCATATCCGCCAGTAGTTTACCACCGTGACCTTACAGTGACGAGAACCCTACTTACGTGTTATAACCGAAATTAGTGTACATAATGTCCAAGATGACATTCTATTTACTAACCTAAATTACTACTGACGTTATTTTTTTTAAGTGAGTACATTAGTTATTTATTTAAGAGCCGTGGTAGCCCAGTTGGTGGAACGCTTGCCTCTCACTTTGAGGTCGCAGGTTCGAATCCAGCACAAGCTTAAGCCTTTTCAATAACTTCAAGACGCCTGTTTAGACAATCGTTATGAGGAAGACCCCTTATATCCCAAACCGAAACGATTACCTTTAAATAGGAATACTTATATTTAATATATATATATATATATATATATATATATATATAGACCTTTAAAAATAAAATCTACGAATAACTAAAAAAAAATATATATGTCGTAACAGTGGGGGGGTGTCAGAAGGGATGGTGGGCGTTTGAAGAGTGGGCGTTAGAAGACAATAATGGCCGTCAATAGTATCACAATCATTTTATTTACTTCCACATAGTTTTTGTATCACGATTAAATAAAGTCACAGCATAAGGTACACACTCACGGCAACGTCACGGTATTCGTAACGGTTACACAGTCTCTCGTTATCTAGCGCGCATAAGGACATTAGCGCGAAGGGGCTACTCGCCCTCTACTTGCCCTCCACCACCCATGGTTCCTATATTCGGACCGAATCATCGGGACATGTGAACGTACTTGCTAGGTACTCTTTTCCGATCACACTTTCTTGACGTCCCTACAAGTTATAGGTGAGCGACTATAGCACTCCTCGTAATTATTCGACACGTCCGCTCATGACGATGGTTCGCGGTAGACTGCCCGACTAGAACGGCAGTGCACGTCCGCTCGACACGACGACTCTGTAGTGACTCTCCGACTTCACTCGGCTCTGGCCGTACGCCACCTGACGTCGGAGCGATGCAACTTCATGACGGTAGTGATGTAACTTCATTTTATTTTCCGATTTGATCAATTTCTCTTCTTAATTCATAACTAACTCCGACACGGCCATCCTGCGTGACACACGTCCTCGTGTGTTAATCTGAAACAATATGCTACAGCACAGTATCCAAGTTCGCTCGGTCATTCCTGACCTAACATGAGACTATATAGGACTCTACCCGAGTTCTTTTTGTGACTCTACGTAAGCTCCTACATGAGCTCTACTTGAGACTCTACATGAGCTCTACTTGAGACTCTACACGAGCTCTACTTGAGACTCTACACGAGCTCTACTTGAGACTCTACACGAGCTCTACTTGAGACTCTACACGAGCTCTACTTGAGACTCTACACGAGCTCTACTTGTGACTCTACACGAGCTCTACTTGTGACTCTACACGAGCTCTACTTGTGACTCTACACGAGCTCTACTTGTGACTCTACACGAGCTCTACTTGTGACTCTACACGAGCTCTACTTGTGACTCTACACGAGCTCTACTTGTGACTCTACACGAGCTCTTCTTGTGACTCTACACGAGTTCTACTTGTGACTCTACATGAGCTCTACTTGCGACTCTACATGAGCTCTACTTGTGACTCTACATGAGCTCACATTACATCATGATAAATCATCAACTAACACTACCGGACCATTGACCAGTATTCACACACTATAAACAACCAAACTTGAAAATCCAATTACTCTTTACACTAAAATCAGCTGAGTAACGATATCTCACAACCAGGCGTCACTACCACCTAAATCGAGCGGTAGCAACTCATGCCACTCTACTGAGTGACGATATCTCACAACCAGGCGTCACTACCACCTAAATCGAGCGGTAGCAACTCATGCCACTTACACCAAGTGACGATATCTCAACACAGTCGTTGCTGCCACCTAAATCGAGCGACAGCAACTCATGCCACTTACACCAAGTGACGATATCCCAACACAGTCGTTACTGCCACCTAAATCGAGCGACAGTAACTCATGCCACTTACACCAAGTGACGATATCTCAACACAGTCGTCACTGCCACCTAAATCGAGCGACAGCAACTCATGCCACTTACACCAAGTGACGATATCTCAAACACAGCTAGCACACAAACTTTACATTTTAGTTGGTAGAATAGTGGTCAATGCGTTACACAATTTCTTTTATATCACTAATTTCTAATTTGTGCAGTTCGACTAATTCTACCGGAGGTCAACTTGACTTAGATTCAGGTACAATGTCATGACCAAATACAAAGTCAACATGAAATCCGGGCTTCGACCGCATACCTGTAGTTTCTAAGACGAGCAGCACAAAAGTGGCTGCAGCCCCGAACACTACAAGTGCGCAGCTTCCTATCAGAGTTGCTCCGAAACAGGTCAATCATAGCTTTCATTGCTCAATTAAATCAACCAACATTACACATCTACTGCAAAGCACAACAGGCTGTAATATTTCTCCCCAAACTGCGGTTACGCTACAAAACAGTCATGAGTCACAACATCCCCTCCCGGGATGGCCACCATGGTCCACGACCACAAAACGACAGAGCACCCTGCTCTCACACACACAAGTCATAAAGTCACAATGTAGCGACCAACACCTCGAGGAAATATTACCGCACTTACACAATTACTGATTCGGTATGATCATCATTTAGAATGTTTTGCTCCAATTTTCTCACTAATGATTTACTCTGTTTCGGGCTTTTTCTAAGCCTATTTCTTTAATCATAATCCTAATCATTTTACTTCAGAATGTTTACTTCACTTCATTACGATTCCCAATTTAACTAAAGTTAAAAAAGAGAACTTTCTGCACTATATTCGTTTGTATCCTATTAAAACTTCCCATCTTTAAAATCAGGTAAAACAAATAAGTACGACTCACCAGGACTTATAAGAATTTCCAATAAAAGATCAACCACTGGTCTTGTGACATGGTTTAGGTCTTCAACAGCAACAGCGCAGCAAGTCCGGACGGTATACAACGCGCTGCCATGATGTCGTCACTTTACACGGCTACGGCTCAGCCCGCGCCATTTTCTTCCCCGCATAATTTTCAAACACGACTGCAGACAGTATGGAAATATTGTGATGTTCACTCCATCATATCTTACGGCATGTAGTGATGCCGATCATTAACAAGGTCCAGGTCACTTCAAGTTCAGGTCCATCTCCAAATTCAGGCATGGCTGTAGACTACATCTTCATCACGTGGTCACACGAATGTGATAATGATCATAATCTTCTTCTGATTGTGATAATCAAAACTTGCATTGTCTTGTTGTGAACGTCGCATCACGTTGTCTTCATCCAAGTCCACTAATCCCACTTCTGATGTCGTAACAGTGGTGGGTGTGTCGTAACATCATCATCAGAATGGAGGGTGGGCGTTAGAAGACAATAATGGCCGTCAATAGTATCACAATCATTTTATTTACTTCCACATAGTTTTTGTATCACGATTAAATAAAGTCACAGCATAAGGTACACACTCACGGCAACGTCACGGTATTCGTAACGGTTACACAGTCTCTCGTTATCTAGCGCGCATAAGGACATTAGCGCGAAGGGGCTACTCGCCCTCTACTTGCCCTCCACCACCCATGGTTCCTATATTCGGACCGAATCATCGGGACATGTGAACGTACTTGCTAGGTACTCTTTTCCGATCACACTTTCTTGACGTCCCTACAAGTTATAGGTGAGCGACTATAGCACTCCTCGTAATTATTCGACACGTCCGCTCATGACGATGGTTCGCGGTAGACTGCCCGACTAGAACGGCAGTGCACGTCCGCTCGACACGACGACTCTGTAGTGACTCTCCGACTTCACTCAGCTCTGGCCGTACGCCACCTGACGTCGGAGCGATGCAACTTCATGACGGTAGTGATGTAACTTCATTTTATTTTCCGATTTGATCAATTTCTCTTCTTAATTCATAACTAACTCCGACATATAAAAAAATAAAAGAACTTCTAATTAATAAATGTTACTACATCACTAGTGAATACCTTAATGATACTTATGTTACTATTTGAAAAGCTTCCTTCTCTCTTTTAAACTTCTATTTTGTTGTGCCCGAAAGGGTCTGTGATCTGAAACTCATATGTAACTTAGTCATAGTATGAAAATAAAGAATATAGAATATATTTATTGATTACGCGTGAAAATATATATACCTGTTTTCACTAAATGTAATGCAGTATAAAGAAAGTTAGTTTCACTTGTATACTTGGTATTTCAGTATTCACCTGACGTAAGTAATACTTAAGGATTAAGACTTTAATAACTCAAACCCTTGTAGACAGTGTAGACTGTGTGTATTCATCTCACGTCCATTAGAACAACAACGTCATCCATCACGACCGTAAACAAGTTTCTACATGCTACGATATTTCGTAGCAACATTTCCGTAGCATAACCTCGTAGCTACTTCGTAGCTGAAGTAAACGCTTTTTCTAGTGATGACACAATTATTAAAGCGAAGCGTGCACCATTGCGTGTGACCTTACGGAATCTCGTTGTTCTGTCGAGGCTTTGGAGTGCTAAAAGCGTGATTGACAGTGGGTGGTACCTGGCCAAATTCTTCGAGGAGTGCCGAGGTAGCGTCCATCAGTCACGAGCAACAGGTTCATTAGCCACTTCCGACAGCTCACCACGTCTCCACAACACCTGTTAACAACGATAAATGACTAAAAAGTCTCCCATGACGTGCTACACGCAGGACTAAAGATGTTGCGATGGAATGTCTTAACTGGAAAAATATATTTTCCCAATTAAAAAAAAAATACTTACAAGAAAATCTCATAAGAATAACCCTTTAAATCTTATCATCTCTTTGATACGGAACATGAAACTCTTGATCACTGTTTATCCCAAGTTTCTCGCATAATTAAAAAAACCGACCAAGTGCGAGCCGAACTCGCGCACAAAGGGTTCCGTGCCATTATGTATGGAAGCCCCCCTTAGTTATTAATTTAATTTTAATTAAATATTTCGTTTTAAAGTGAATATATACTTAAATATTGTGTGAAAATTTCAAGCGACTACCTGTTGCCGTTAATAATATCAAGCCAAAACGAGCAAAAAGTCACATTTATTGCATGGGAGCTCCCCTAAATATTTATTTTATTATTATCCAACAGAAATACATCATCTGTGAAAATTTCAACTGTCTGACTATCACGGTTCATGAGAAACAGCCTGGTGACAGACGGACCGATGAACAGACAACGAAGTCTCAGTAATATGATCCCGTTTTTTATCCCTTTGGATACCGAACCCTAAAAATGAAAATAATTATATTTCCAAGAACATTTACCCAAACATTGTAAACGAAATACGATAGTAGTTCTTTGTTTACATGCAGACATACGAACACGCCTTTATCACCAAAGGAGTAGGTAGAGGTGAATAGTATATACTTACACCCACTCCTGGGAAGATTTTTAAGTTTTATTCGTTTTAAACGTAAAACGCTAAAAACCGTTCTAAAAAATATGTACGTATTCTTACAACATTTTGAGTGACGTAAATTAAAATAAACTGCGTCACATTTTGCTTTTAAAACAACAAATCCAATGACAAGCTTAATTTATAATCGGGATGTTGAGATGAAAGTTTTAACGAAATTAATTCTTACTGGTACTAAAATTCCTTTGTTTTCACCTTCAGAAAATTCCTACTCTTCTACTGTAAAACAAAGTGATGTATTTTAATGTAATTAAGCGGTGTTAGCATAAAGTGGAATTACGATTTCACGGAAAAATGTCGCGTAGTGTAGTATACTGCAGTGTTCCGTGAACGAACACGTCGTCCACACGTGTGCAATTCAGGGAAACTGTAAAAACGCCCACTAACGGACCGTGACCCCTTATACCTTTTAAAGTATCTACGAAAGTCGTTCCCATTGGGAATTTTTTATGTCCAATCCATTTAACTAAAGACGTCTTATGTGCGTTACATTACAGAAGAGTGCAAGGCGGTGTCTGTCGCGTTAGATATATTGCCCGCAAAATGTAACCTTCCAACCCATAAAGTACAATTTGACTAAGATGAACGCTCACTTCACGAGTGTCGTAAAACTCCGGCCTACGACTGTTACGACCTCTCTATATTCATTCTCAGGACCCACTACAAGACATTTCCATAACAATCATTACATGTGAACCCTTCCGATGTCACGTCCTTTACTGTTCTCACTGTACACCAATGACACTCCCCAATACTGAACTAGTTCTATTTGCAGGCGACATAGACATTTATTCTTCTTACTGTGGTCGGGTTATGATGACAAGAATCCTCCAACGCGTGACAAACGCCGTGGTTAAGTGGTTTCGCAAATGGAGAATTCAAGTAAACCTGGGGAAAAATGTAGCAGTAGCTATTATAACACGCCACGGTACGGTCACGCCGCTAACTTAAAATCGTCAAGATGTTTGGCAAGCCGATCTCTAAGGAGGAGCAAGCCAAATATCTCGACAGAAGTAGTTTAGATAAATGTCTAACGTTTAGTGTCGATATCAAACATGTACATGAACGCGCCGCATTTGCAATGGGTCGCCTTCACTGTCTTCTAAACAAGCGTAGTAAATTATCTCCAAAAATAAGGCGAAAATCCACACAGGTGTTACAAAATCGTTCACACAAGAACGTTTCTTCGATTCTGCTATGCACCACCCAAATCCCCTAGTAGTTGTGACTTCCAAATAAGTACATCATGCTTAGAAAAGGTTTCGCAAATTATCACCGCCCAAATGTAATATACCTCTTGATTTCTTTAGTCATAGAACTCGGCACAACAAACATTTCAGGACCCCGATACCGATCCCGCCGGCGTGGTCGACGATTTTCCCCTTTCAGCACTTATCGCTATCGGCCAACTCACGACGCTCGATTCTTTTATAGGCATCAATGCTCCCCATTTAGTTAATGCCATCTGAGGCAAACCTAGAAAAAGTTACTTACATAAAAAAGCGGATATACAAATATCACCTTGTTCCCTTGGCAAGGACTCTTTTAGTCGAAGCATATGAACACAAACAAACCAAACTACAGTATAAGTAACTTCCCGCGAAATTTGTTGTACTTTCGTGAATATTTTCCATTCAAACTGGCTCGTTAGATAATGTTGAAATTGAGTAAGTATGTAATATAATAATTATGTTGGGGAAACGTACAAGTATGAATACTTATATAATAAATAATCGACGGATTATTACCGTCCTACCAATAAAAAAATAACAAGCGGTGTACTTGTGTATAAGTATTTCACAGCTAAGGAATATTTAATCCAATTATCAAATAATTCAATCGACCTTTAATGAGCTGTCGGATATTTATGTAGTATATACATACGTTCACTGCTTGTTTTTTATTGATAAGGCAGTCTTCTATCGTGTGGATTGTGAGGTAGATTACCAACCCCTGGTGTCAAGGTTACTACTGAACCGCCAAAGGCCCCTGACATGGCTCATGTAACGACTACTAACTTGCATCAGTAAGTAGTAACCGGGACCAACGGCTTAACGTGCCTTCCGAAGCACGGAACATCTTACTTTCGGACAATCAGGTTATCAGCCTGTAATGTCCTAACCAAACTAGGGATCACAAAGTGATTGTCGTGATATGTCCCCACCGGGATTTGAACCTGGACCTCCGGATCGTGAGCCGAACGCTCAAACTACTGGACCACGGAGGTCGGTAATTTGTATGAAATATATGCAATATGTATACGATTTATTCACCTTAAGAAATTTGTTAAAAATATCCGCAGATTTTTTAATAAATAATATTAAAGAATCTTGTTACCAAAAGATTTGAATTAAGTACGTCAAACAAATTAAAGAAAAACAGATTTAAATAAATGACTTTAGTACAGAAAAATAAATACCCACGTCAAATCAACACCTGCTTCCTGCAGGAAACCATTCCAATTACTTAGAAATGAAGTTGTTTGACCAAACTTGCCAACAAAGTTCGGCGTCTTATGTAAATTACTTGTATTTTTCATATTTATAAATTAAAGTTGACAGTTACAACAAATTGTGGACATCTCTTTTTTAACACTAAGTGAATTTTATTAAAATAGTAGAATATATTCTACTAATTTAATAAGTTCAGACAAGTGCTGAGCAAGATGATTGTAGTATTTCTATCTGTGTTTACTCATGAAAATGGATTCCTTTATTCGACAATATTGACGCCTCAAAAATGTACGATTTCGTTAACGTTCTAAAATGACAGAATATTAAATCTGCTTCATCCTCAGTCATTCGTTTCAATTTCTCGTAATTCTACATGCATACTGAAATTAAGTTTCTAATAGATAATTTACGCGATTTCCTTTTTTTATGCTAAACTCCTGAATGATATTGCGTGATGTGACAAAATAATATGCCAGTCATAGCATATGTTGTTTTGATATTTCTCCATTCTATTTAGGTATTCTCTCTCTCTATTTAAAAGCTGCGCTCTTGAACGGAGTAACCGCCATTCCTCTCTTCTTCCCGCCAAAACCTTCACCTCCCGATACGACACGACCTGCACCTTCTCTTTTATTTGTTTCATAAATGTTATCCTAGGTCTACCCCTTCCTCTCTTCCCTTCAATTTTTCCTTCTATAATGTTTGTTATAAATGAATCGTGTCGTATCAGGTGGCCAATCATATTTCCTCTCCGGTTCTCTATAGTCTTCAATATGGTTCTCTTTTCTTCAACTCTTTCCAGTACTTTTTCATTTGACACCATTTCAGTCCAGCTTATACCCTCCATCCTTCGCCAACACCACATCTCAAACGCTTCCAACCTCTCTCTGTCTCTTTGTGTCATAGTCCACGTTTCACTTCCATAGAGTGCAATGCTCCAAATATATGATTTAATAAACCGTTTCCTTAGTATTTTTAATGATATGTTTTTGGTTTTCAAAATGTATTTTTTCCTGTTTAATGCTTGTTTGGCTATTGCAATTCTGGCTATTATGTCTTGTGTGCATCTAGAGTCACTATTTACTATACTTCCAAGATATTTGAAACTATCAACTCTTTCTAATATGTTGTCATTCAGTTTAACAGGTCTATAATTTGCTGGATGTTTGGATGTTGTCATTATTTTAGTTTTACTTGCGTTTATCTTTAACTGAATTTTTTTATACATTGTTTTAATTGAATTTTTAACTGAATTTTTTTGATGATGAATTTGATGATGTGGGTATTACCTGAAATAAATATTTCCTATATAGTAGACGGTGGGTGTAAGAAGCAAAGGTTGCCAGAAATTGGATCACTAGAAAAATATTTGGTAATAAAACAAGAACTGAAGATCTTTAATTTACGTTATTTTCGTCAAAGCTGCCACGTATTACGTACGACAGGAAAAAGTACTAAAATAATCCAAATATAAATAAATCTCTATTGATTAAACCAACAAAATCATACGAAATAAAAAATAATGTTTTGAATAATGTACTCGTTTCTTGTTTGAAAAGAAAAAACGTTAAATAAAATTTGTTACTTCTCTGTCTGCGAAACAGTGCTGTATTGTAGTACTTTATTGATAAAATAATTATTTCCAAAAAAATTACGTCTTGCATATTTTTATAAATATAGTTCTCCGCACTCGAAAAGGGTGAAATTGACAGAAAAACCGGGAAAAAACCGACGCAGTCGTTCTCGTAAAGTAGACAAAGAATATCTAACTAAACTCTACGTGACCGTATTAATAATAGCAGCAATCTAAAATCTCTAACAGCCTCTGTGATCTAGTGGTTACAGCGTTGGGCTCAGGATCTAGAGGTCCGGGTTCGATTCCCTATAGGGACATTGTCGAAGTCACTTTCTTTGACTGTCCTTTGTTTGGTAAGGACATTGCGGGCTTGAATCACCCGATTATCTGAAAAGTAAGATGATTCCGTGCTTCAAAAGGAAATGTTAAGCCGTTGGTCCCGAGCTACTAACTCGCAATGGAGCAGCATGGTGAAGTATGCTCTATACCACCGGTTGACGGAGTGGGGGCCTGTGCCTAATATTGGGACATACAGGCTGCCTATGTTGTGTTATGTTATGTCTTTATTAATTAGGTTCAATATAAGTACATGGATCACAAATAAACCGGTCTACGCCTGCGAACAACAAAACTGAGAGTAAGTCGCACTCAAAGTCACTTATAACCAGTATTAAATAAAAATTAGGAATAATTTAATCTACTGTTAGGTTGGGCCAAGGTTTAATAATCTTTTATCCTTGACAATCCTTAAAATCCTTGGCCCGGTTTCCACCGACCGTCTCAATCTGGCATTCTAAATTTTCTCTAAAAGACAGTGTGCAGGCATTTGCGAACACATTGTACAGTCGAGTGAATCCTAGATTATCTACAAACAAGCACTCTCAGTGGGCGACAAACAAATAGAATTAAATTTCCACTTGAACCCACGAAGCGTGGTTGCGCCTTGCTAATGCAACGGTCGATCTGAACAGCCACTCAGACATTCAGCGGATATTTTAATAGCTATGGCATGAACGGCGTCGGTGTATTGTCCTCACGACCCCGCATGAGAGTGACTCGATCCTAACTGGCAGTGTCGCTATATCTAAGTCCAGCCTCGTTCTATATCGTTTGATCTTATCATGTACCGAAAATAACCAGCATTGTACTTTATTACTTTCTTATTCAGCACATTACATTATTTCTGTCCCGTCTAATGGAATCCTATCGCCCCGAAAATGGAACGTCGTGTCGAATTGAGGCTTTGCTTGAGGCCTAGGCTTTTTTTCGATGAAACTAACGTTTTATTCTTATATTAAACCTAAATTGCCTTTAGATTACGATTCTTCTTCTACTTTTTTCACAAATATCATAGACTTATAATCATAGAAATATATATTATTAGATCTTGTAATATTTATTTTGACTTAGTTACAACACATTTTTGAATGCATCATTTTACTCATTTATAATAATTATAAGCAACATAATTAAAAATATTTTCCCACGATGAATCCTACAATATTATAGAATTAGACAGCCTCTTTGGAAACAAATTAATTAAATTTTATCGGCAAATAAAGTTCATTGGTTAAAATTTACTTTATATTAGTTCTTATATACCCTCCTAGGACCCTCGATTGTAGGGGCTGAAATATAAGAGGTGACGCCGGCGATGTGACGCCGATTTGAAAACTGCTTTTATTTCGGTATCAGGTGTCCACCTTAATTTGAAAGAGTATCTTTCCACGGCCTCACGGCAACAGGTGAGCAGCGGCGGCGCATGCGCGGCGCGCGCGTCGATACCGCTCCCGCCCCCCGCGCCCTCGCCCATTCACACTCGCACACACACACACCCGCAGGCTACTACACACAGCTGACCATACTGACTGACACGACACCTTTGCAATACTGCAGCCATAATATTACACCCACTCCCAAAATAGCATCAGCACGTGACGACATTAAAGGTATGATTTGCGTATTAGTCTTCATAAAAGGGCATGAGGTTTTTCCGAAGAGACGACAGGTACATACAAACAACCATTAGACTAAAAATAAAAAGTTGAATGACTTAATTTCTCAAAGAGATAAAAGATCTAATATCAGTAGGTAAGTACTTATCGTAAAGACGCATCACCAAGAATGGGGTAGGTATTTGCGTGGATTACAATGGCTTGGGCGGGTGATACGAAAGCTTTTTTTTTATTGACAATTGTCGACGTGGTAGGGGAGTGGCCCGCTCATGTCACGTCCGAAGCGTTCGCCTCTCAGCCGGCGGCAGCCAAACAACACAGCCATACGTAACACGTTCGCAAATGACTCCTAATTCAATTAACCGAACTTGATCCACAAGTTACAGATCAATTCTTTTATTCCGGCGGAGGGGTCTGGAGGCTAAATATTATTTACGTATCTGTTTCCGCATTAGTTATGTTATTCTCATCTCACCCCACTCTGCTAAGTAAAAAGCCCTCCATTTCTCATTACTTCAAATAATAAAAGTGTTATTTATAAATGACTTCGGTAAAGTTCCGTTATTTACAATTTGTTGCAAATATTTTTGCCTACTAATTTAAGATCCACTATCTGGTCGGTGTAGCATTCTCCTTGCTACTTTTTTAGGGAAAAATAGGGCCGTGGTTTTTTTTTTTTTGCATTTCGTCTCATTTTGGCATATGTACAAGTAAGTAATATTAATTTAGTTAAGTTAAAAATCTGAATCAATAGAGAGCGCGGCTCCTACGCGCGATGTATCCTAATTTGTCGACGTCGGTCCCGTGAGTACTTTCAAAACCGATAGTCGTTGCGGAAATGAAAATCTCGCCCAAATCAGAATTTAAAGATTTGTACAGATAAATACAAGCTTATATTTACTTATAAGTACACCATTTCTAATATATAATATAAAACCCTGACATAAAAACTAAACCTAAAAACTTTAAACTTGGTTTCGCCTGTAAATGTATTACAAAGAGTTTTACTATTATTGAAATATTTTTTTCTCAATACGTGAACAAATAACACTAATGAATATCAATAATGAATTTACTACTAAAGTAAAACTAAACAATACTGTTTCAGTAAGTTCATATTTCTAACAAATCTAAATTTTACATTAAAAACAAAAACATCTAAAACAAGAAACGCCCATTAATTGAATTATTATTATCTAATGTTTTAAAATAATTATTCCTTAAATAGCTTAGATTTTCCTCATCTTCTTTTAACCTTCTACTCACTTCTTATAATTATCCAATATTTTTATACACGTGTAAACATATCTGGCTAGGAGTGGGTGTATGTTATACACCTCTGCCTCCCCCCCGAGGATACAGGCGTAATATTATGCTATGTCTAAATATCAAAGTCCTAAGGCCAAAAAGAAACTTTATAAAATTTCCACTAACACTGATAGATGAGGGATTCCTTCATACAAAAGACATCAACGATCATTATTTTTCTTCTATGAAAATATTTTATTGGTTATCACATTAAAATTCCTAAGCCGATTTTGATGAAACTTGCACTATTCCTTTAGTACTATTCAATAAAGATATAATATTTTATTCAATAAAGATTAAAGGAAAATCCAAATATCCTATTGTAATACGAGTTGTAATTTCGGAGAATAGCGTGATACAGCTATAAAAATTAGCACACGTGTTGAGAACCCCACGTAGACTAACATATACGAATATTATACAATTACAACAATAATATTTGTTTAATAACCTCCTTTTCTGGAAATCGGTTAACAATGGTTCGAATAGACTTCTTATAGATCTACTTATAAGCAGATTTTTGGTGAAGTGCGTTTTCACGCGACATCAGCGCTACTGCAACGGGTGAGAGTCTATTATTCATTGGTACAGAAAAAATATATTTATAAAACCAACAATCACTGGGACAAAGGGAGCCTCCCACATACGAGAACAAATAACGATAATTATCAATACTTAATCATATTATTATAATGTTGAAGTCGCACTATGTTATAATTCGTTAATTGTCTGTATTTTATAACAACTGACATTAAAAGTATAATCAACAATATATTACAATATATATTTTTTATGGAGATCCTTGGGGGAGGCCTATGCCCAGCAGTGGGCATCGAACGGATGATGATATATTTTTTTATGTTTTATTGTTTTGTAGCGTATGTGATGAGGTAAAACGCAACAATAAAGTATTTAATTCTTAATTCAAATTCTGATTTACCATTATCTGAGATAAATCTAATTATATTCTCTTTGTGTCCTCTCTTACTCAAACTGCACCAAAAACAACCGACGACGTTCTCTCAAAGAATTCAAAATACAAAAAATCATAATTATATGACCGTAAACTAACCCACGGTCAGTAACACATATCACGGTACTCAGTAAGTAGTAATATACATATTTAGTGAACACAAAACTTCCTCAAACTCAAAACAATCGCGTCATGTTTACGCGGTCGCTGCCAGCGATGCAAATACGCCTTCCTAGAAAGGTCGCCCTTTCTTACCTATAATAAAAATGCATGATGTGAAAATATATTTGCAGAGAAGCAAGCATAAGCTCTTTTGTAATGCGTAATGTGTTTGGATTTGCGAAATTATTCCAAAGGTTTCTTGTTTGTGTAGGAAACATGACCTTTCATATTTAACAAAAGGTGTCGTGTTTTATTTTAAGGGAATTACATTTTGAGACTGAAATAATTACTATTTTAGCAATATAGGTACAACTTTACCAAGTGTGTTATTAGCACGCAAAATGGCTAGACTAAGCTTAAATTGGTGGTATCACTTGAATGAGAACGGTACTACTTAGATATTTTTGTTAAGGTATCAAATAGCGTCAATTCATTTTAGCGTACCTAACAATATGAGATTTCAATATTACCCCCCGGAAATAGAAAATTAGTCGTGACGGTCAAAATGGCCAGTCACTCGTATTCTGTCGGCGTATTTTAAGTTGAAATGGTGTTCAATACTTGCTGCCCACTTAATGCCGCCCAGTGCCTATCACCATACATTTGCTTTCAACGTATTTTAGAACTAAAATAACATTTAAAGGTGACCGGCGGGCGCTCCAGCGAGTTAGGCTGCCGCGGATCACGCAACTTGTAACCGCATGACACAACTGCATTCCCCTTAGCTCCCACAATTCATGTTTCTTTATAGCTACCTACTTTAATCATATAAATTATTATTACTTTCCTCCATCACTCATGCTTCTCTAATTACACGGTAAGACCATCACCAAACTTTATATTTATACGTAAGTTGAATTCATAAATTCATCGTTGTCACAATCACCATATTTTAGCCTTTAGCCTTGTAATATGAAAATAACTATTCACGTTTATTTTAACAGTGCAAGTTCATGGCTACATAGGAAATAAGTTGAAATGAACAAAGCAATGAAAGGGAATGTTAATACTTGTGCGTAGGAAGGTGTTATGTATGCAGGAACAAGAAGGGCGCAGTTCCAAAGGTCTCATTGTGATATTGGGAGCGCGCCCGAGGTCCCGGCTGTCGCCCGCGCCGCCGGCCGTTGCCTGCGACGCAGAAGCCCGATACATCGCCTACTGTCGTACGACAAAATTGCTAATCCCCTGCCTTTTAACGGAATCTAATAATAATACACAAGAGCCACATTGGTCTCGGCCATAATCGGCCCCTCAATATGCTGTAAATACTTGACTGATATCGAAATAACGCTCGAGTATTGGAAATAAAGCAATTAACGAAGCTCTTTATTTCCTGCTTAATAGAATCAAATTTGATTTAAGGGACGATTAAAGATTGAGTGTTATTGAGACGAGCTAATCGGAAGCCTTGTTTGCCGCGCTCAGTCAATTTTGTTAATGGATAATCCTCCCGGGCGGCAGCAATTTTAACTACAGTTTCCACTCTGAAATGCTGTTTTTAAAAATAGTACCGCGCTTCAGTAATGCGGTCATATTCCTGCTGCAGAAGTAGTTTATCCAGCTGACATTTACATTTCTCTTTAGTCTTTATTAAATAAAATGATGTTATCATCCGGACGTAACGCAACAGAAGAAACCGCTTAGATTATATCATTGATATTAAAACAAGAGGTAGAGATTGAATAGCGCGGCCGAGAGCGGCTATGATAAAAATCGCCGCGTCGATGTTACTTTTGATTTCATTATTATCGAGAAGAATATCGCATTGCTATAAGAGACTGCTACGCTAATCATACTTGCATTATTTTGCATAAATCACACTACCAGATGGCTGGTTAATATGCACTTAAATGTAAAGGAAATGAGCGGCTTTGAATTGGTAGCAGTGAAGGTAGCAGACAGCTGCGCTGCATATCAAAACAGGCATGTGCATTTGCACAACACCTTGTGCGTTGTATGTTAATAATCTCGCAGCCGCGCGTCGGAAATGTGCAATATTTCACCGAGTACCCTACTTGGTGACGTAACACGGGTATCATGCGACTCTCACACGGAAATTATCCCGGTTTAAATTTTATGGCGCGACTGCTCTGCCGACGACAATGTTCGGGACACACGTGGCAAACACGATGTCATTGTATCAAATTGTATTCGGTCGTATCTCCTTACAATTTGTAAACGTAAGCACAAGGACAAACCTTGAACGGTTCGATTCCTTTTGTGCGGCACACCACATAAAACATTCGCTATGTGCTTTACGATTCTCAGAAAGGAACCCAATTTCACGTGATTTAATTCTCATTTTATTTCCTGGAATTCGTCTTGGAGAAAATGAAAAAGCTATTAATACAACTTCCTAACATACAGTTACAAGAGTAAAAGAGTCCTACGGCATAGCATCTTTCTATGTTCAATTTTTGAATAAAATTCAATGTCAGTATATGCAAAGTAAGAATATAAATCCATATCGTTGTACGGAACGCATGCATCGTATGCACATAATATTTACTCGCTACACATAACACCGAAGACCTGTGTAAATATAAAGGAGATATTTTTACACCTCTGATGCCACATCCGCTTCGCCGCGCCTGTATGAAATCCAACTTCTATGAATAATGTACGCCGCTTGAAAATATATTTTACTGATTTTAAATAAGATTTAACAAACATAAATATATGTACTAATTTAAAAGTAACCATGTATGACTAAACAAGTATATGTATATGAAAAGTATATGTGTATGTCGTGGCCAGATCATAGAATTGATCATTCCATGATCTCCTCGATCATATCATGAAATGGTCATATTTCATGAAATATAATATCATTCGTTGGCCACATCATGATGTAGTTTGGCCAGATCATTGAACACAAAACGTTTAACGATATGAGCAACTAAATGCATGATTACTTCATGATATGGCCAAACGTTGGCAATCATATCGTAAAATTAGTAACATTATCCACGGATAGTGGCGCTGGTGTCGATTATATTTAAAACTTGATTGATATTATAATCGATGAATCAATGTAATTGTACAATTTTCCATATCGAATAAGTACATAATTTTGAACCTAAGAAATTAATCGACTACACGCATTTTTATTACACCACATAGCATGGACTCCGCCTACATTAACGATATGGCCAAACGTTGATTGATATATAATTAAACGTTGACGTTTCAACGATATGGTCAACTTTAGTTGGCCGTTTCATGAAAAAAGACCATTTCATGAAATGGTCGAACACATCATGAAATGATCAATTTTACGATCTGGCCACGACATGTACATAGCATCATGCCCGTGTCCCCGAAGTGGTAGGTAGGGGTTTATAGTATATACACCCACACCCACTCTACGCCAGCTACATCCGCCAGTTACGTCCTATGTGACAGGGGGCAAGCCTATTGCGATTAAGCGGGCACAAATCCTGGAAACCACATAATATAATCTATGATCCAAACATGGAATCAAATTCACAAAGTGCAATTCAATGGTTTAGAACCCCAGCCAGGATTCATACCCGAAACTAAGGGCGCTTACAGACCACTGACAGTCGCTGGTCTGTAAGCGCACTAAGATGTAAGGATTCTGGTTTTTTCAAAACATTGTGAAAAACTTAGCAATAAACGTGTTGACGCATCTTCAATACATTTATTTTATTTATTTATTTAATATATGGGAGACCAACAGCTCTTAACAACTATAGCAAAAATATCATACTTAAAAACTAAGCCAAGGTTTCCACCTATATAAAACAGAATAAAAATATTAAAACTTAAAACATGATATTATGTTAATTGATATTATGTGTAATATTAGGGGGCAACCCATCAGTCAACACTCAACCCTTTTGATGTCGTCATGGAGAGTTTCTGTTTGTGTTATAATAAGTTACGAATACCGGTAGCAACCCGCCACCGAAGGTTCCTTAATTAAATATGAAAATGATATTATTTCGTCACCGAACGTACGTAATTACAAACATCGCGGAGGCACTCTGTTCTAACATATAACACATGTCATGATATTTCTAATCTTTTCACATCACATCAAAGTTGATGTGACACACTTTTCACATCAACTTTCTGTACAGTCAACACAGTTAAGTATATGAAACGATTAATGAGTGTGGAGGAAGCAAGAGAAGTGTATCAGAATCGAAGCAAATGTATCTGTCAACACACTTACGTTTGTATCTTAAGACTAGTTTTAACATAATCAGAAAAGAATTTGCAACCACTTTTCCTCTTTTTTTATCCAGTTTGGGACATGACAAACTCAGGTGGTCAACAATCATCGTGTTAAAAAAGATAATCCTGCGTCGCCTTTCGCATCAACGGATGAGAGGCCTTAGCGCTCCCCATTTGTCCGGCAAAGTAGTTAATGTCATCAGAGGGTAAACCTACAAAAAATATTTCACAACAATTTCATCGTAAAAACAATGTAATATAATATTCCAAATATTCCCCAAAGGTTGAGCGCTAATACGAAAATCTACATAGAGAGGCAATTGTACATCTAGATATCTAGTTTTTCTTTTGAACCTTTGAGCTACCCTGTACAAAAACATAGAGATAAAAACTCGCACCGCTTGAGATAATTCCACTTGAAAACTTTTGATTATAAAGAGGCCTTGGAAGATGTTATTAGTTTCTTAACAAATATAATTATTTTTATGGGCTTTTATAAATAGTCTTAAAATATGTATACTTAATGTGTTTATACTAGACTGACCTGCAAAACTACGTATTACACTTTCAAAATCTTATCTTTTTCTAAATTATAGAAGTTAGAGATTTATAATAAAAGTATATTTTTATTTTAAACAATGTTTTACTTTTATTTTTTAGCTTTCTTTGCAGCTACTAATCTATACATTAGTAACATTTCGAATCCTTTTATTTCGAAAGCTCATCTTGCGAAGGCCAGGCCAGTATATTCTAGTCTTCTTGTTCTGTAAATCTTATATATGGCTCGCTGGGTTCGAACAATAGATTTCTACTTTTCGCGGTTTTTTGCAGCCTCTGATGCTTGCTCCAATGATATATTCAGCCTAGTCGTGGCAATCAAATAAACCGTATTTATAAATTATAACTAATCGAACTTTACGAGTGATGCTAGGCTGGTAATAAGTCGTACACAGTCAGTATCCTGACTCAAGGGTGCGTTGGACTTGAACAAGCAAATATACTTAGTTTACTTGCTATAACAGTAACAAACAACAACTAGAGATAATACATTCGTGGTGAAATTATTCACAATGCTCTACTAGATTGTTCTTGGGCTAGAAGTTAAAAAATACTAAAGTATTAAAATCTAGAGTATTATTATTAGATTACTTAAATTATAATAAACGTCATCTATTTGTGAAGTTTCTTTGTTTCCAACGGCGAAATCAAGCTTCAGGGTCTATCGCTTAGTATGCAAACCCTATTGAATATCGAGATCTAACGAGATATCAAATATCTTGCCCGAAACCTACCGGATTAAACCAGTGTTTCACTCACCAATACGTGCTTATATAAACAGACTACGCAATTTTTATTACGCATTTCAAATATTCTTACGACAATTCACTTAGTATCGCAATTAATTTGTCATCCACGTGTTTTTCCTTTCACATATATTGTTCGTAATTCAAATGTTCTCAACACGCGTGTTCCTGATTTTGTTACAAGTCTATTTTAGGAAAAACGAGTCACCACTCGCGTTATTTGCTAGTTCAAAAGGTTCTCATATCCGCGTAAAACCAGTTTCTGATCTCAGTGGATCTGCTATTTTATCGCCGTCCTCTAGACTACATCCCTGGAGGTTGACAAGCCTTTGAACTCCCGAGTTTAATTAGCACACATACATATTGTTTATGACGGGAATGCTTGCGCAATGTCACGTGTAACCATCTGACGTCGATGGCTTTTTGTATAAAATCATATTTAAATTGTGTTATTTTATGCTTAACAATTATTTATAGATACAACCCACTTCGAACCCGTAAAAGGCATGATAAATCCATTTATAAACTCATGCATCTATTCATCAGTTAAATAATTCTGTAAGTACATTTCCCGATTGCCAGGATTTAAAAATATAACAACGCTACCGTATTCAGTGCAGATCTGCGAACTTAGTAAATATTTTTTACCTTTAACGAAAATATTACTTTTCAAACTTGCTACAAACAAAGTTGTTTGTTGTAATAGCTTCCTAAAAGATGAATAAAGACCTAATTTTAACCCCTTTAGTCACCCTATAGTATCTTATATTTAGACGCAAAAAAGGTAAAATACGTAAACATACATAACATAAACTCACAACCGTGGTATAAGAAGACCAGGTATGCTCAAAACCGACTTGCAAGGAATTTTTGTACTTTTAGTAAAAGATTTACGTACAGTTTTAATGTTTTTTGTATACGTGACAAATATTAGTATTTAAATACATTAGTAAGTAATTCACTTAAGTTTCAATAATAAAATTCGCGTCCTTGGAACGTCGGTGATACTACTTGACTATTTGCTAGCAATGGCGGCTTGTCATAGGATTGCTTGAGCATACTTGGTCTTCTTATACCATGCTCACAACTATATTCCAATTAAAGCTACTCAGAAGTACATCTATCGCAAAATGATTGAGTACCCTCGCTTCACCTGAGCTTTGTGTTAGACCGACATTACATGATAGGTAGTATCGCCATCTATTTAAAGATCGACCCGACTGTCCTAGGGAAAATTGCATTTAAGATAAATTAATAACTAATTGGCCCGGTGCCAGAGATCGAACTGGCGCTCTCATTTGAGAAGCAAACCATTGACACAAGCCACCAAACAATATTTATGTGTGATTGTCTGATTTGATGTTAAATAACTAGTCGGCAACAGTGAACTAATGAGGTACCTCGAATATTATTATAACGCGCAACTTCTGTCAATGAACATAGTAACGAGATACTACTAAGCCAAGACGGAAATGGAATCGGAGCGGCTATAAGTAAATATATATTTTTATTCTCATCGTCCTCATTGATTACTTCCGTCTAAGGTAGCAGACGAAAATAAATAGTAAGTACATTATTCACCAGGGGAAGACCGTGACCGATTACCAACAAAGGCTTAATACACTCGAGTTGGGAATCGTACTTTTTCCCGAATGATACATAGTGTTTTATACTACACCTAGAGGGAAAATAGGAACTTTTTGACAATATACATACATCTCTATGATAGAGAGCGTTTTATTTAGGCTTTAGATACGATTTCAATACTTTTTAGCTCAATCGGGAACTGGCCCGCCTTTTTAACAGTAATGTTTTGGTGGGATAAAAATTTAATCAAGAGAAGCCGGGGCGAGTCGCTGATCTATCACAATCCATTGTTAATTATAACGTAATTTAATTCTTCCTTATCTTATTTACTTGAGCTAAACAAATTTTCATAATTAATGAAAGTAAGGAGAGCTTTTTAATCACATTTATTGAGATTATTACCTGGATTTGAAATTACGCTCTTTCATTACTTATATATTAAGTAAACAAATCATTGAAATTGACTTTGCCTTTTCCAACCATTTGATTAGTAAGTAATGTGACGTCTATATCTAATCGTTTTCATTTTTACATTTCACTTACATCATTTCTTTCTTTTAAATAAATACATAGACAGCTAGGAGATTTCGTTCGATTCTTTTTTTTAATAAACTGTAAATATCTCGTTATTTAGTTAATTTCGTTTTAGTTTTCCCTTGTTTTATAGGTACACTAAGATTTATTACTTGTTTTTATAGATGTTTTACTTAATTTATGAGGGAGGTAGGTACTTTCCGTATCTGTGATTTATTAAGGGGTATGCGAAGTAGTGGAAAGCACAGAGGCTGTTTATTCCTAAAAAATCGGAGTAATATCTGAATCTACTTCTAGGCAACGAGGATATATTTATCAATTTCCTTTTCAAATTATACTGTAAAGCAGAATGGGCAATAGGAAGAATCCTTAATCTTGACAAAATGTTTGATTTGGCGGCTAAAACCGGGGTTTTACGATGAATAATCCGTTTTAAGTATAGGGAAAGGCGCCGCACCGCCCACATCCGCCTAGAGGTCACCCAAGGACGGCCCATCCACTACTTTACGACGGAGAACATGATTCTCACGACACTCGACGCTGAATAAGCTAAATCTCATCCCCGATATTCCTACGCCGCAAAAAGAAATCGAACAATTCCGAACTAGCAATTGCCAATCCTCTTTAACAACGTTCTCACGGTCACACCCAATACAGCAACGGAAATCGAACGTTAATACCCGCAACTAATTAATAGTTGTGGGCAATTTGTACATTTAACATTGCTTTTTTAATATCTGCAGTGAGATCGTTTATTAAACATTGATTACTGTGGTGAATACCTAAAGGATTTTTGTTCATTAACATCAGCAGTTCCCTAACTTTATTACTTTTATTTTCATATTCATAATTTATTCAAAACCGTTCCCGGACTCTGCCTGCGGCTTAGATTTGGCTCCGCTTATCCTCTACGTCATCGCGAGGCGATGAATTCTATACAAAAGGGATAAAATCTGGCCCATTCACTTCCAAAATACCCAAATACCTCCGGGTTCGAAGCAATTTCCTTAAATGCAAATTCTACCTCGAAATTCTGAATTTGTGCATCGAAAGTGGCCGCGGTCTTTACAATATCCCAATTTCCCTAATCTCTACTTTATTGACTCAGCGTTTGAAACCGCTAACAAGTTAGTAGAACCTTTAATCTAATGAAATTAACTTGTGTTCGTTGTTGTTAACTTGTAAGGTTATATTTATTTCCGGATTGTATTGTTCATTTCGTCGGGAACTGTATGCGAATTACATACGTCATACATATTGTTTAGAATTTGACTGAATAAAATATCCAGACCAGTTTTACAACACAAGTTCGTAATTTGCGTATGTTTTTATGCAAATTAAAAGCTATATGCAAATATTCCTAAAATGTACTAACTTTAAGCAAACTTCTAGTCGTTAATAGCTTCATTTATTTCTAACTACTTACTGCTCGTTCAGCTTCAATTTTTACGAAACAGTTTTAGCGAAATTTGTGAAGAGTGGCTGCAAAGGTTGTGAAACTAGCTCGCTCTAGATAATTGGCAGTTCGTTTACTAAATTGACAGCCTGAAAACCTTTACAAACTACGCTGCTCCGGAAAACAAACTTTGATCTCAGCGCTCGATCACCCATTTACACACGCGTACATGTATTGTCAAATATAATATGGAAAACTGGCACTTTAAAGCGAACATTTTCTTTTGATTGTATTATTTGATTTGATTGTATACTAAAATTTTAATAAGGTAATAAAATTACATTTACTGAATTATTTTACAGCTTACAACACTTCTCATGAACGTGAACTCTTAGTCAGTACTCAAGTCAGCATTTTTATTCAAATCCATACATAGTAGAGCAAAATAATTACGCCCAATCCCATACCATTTTGACACAGCTGAAAATCAGCGTTGTGGGACTCCCTCAATGTCGGAGTGTCACAACGTCTTGCTGAGCTGACGTCCCTTTTTAGAGATAAGGTTTAAATTCATTATTTTGTTCAATACTCTATTCTGTGTACCTATCTACTTATTTCTAAAATAATTTTTTTTCTTCTTATTATTCTACACAAGCCGATGTCTCTCGCCCGATTCTCAATTCTCGACTAACCAGTAACTAACGAAGTAAGTAATAGCACATTAAATATCTAAACGAACGTTGACGAAGCGTGGGGTGTGATTAAAACTGTACGGGCTGGTAACGTGACGGTAAATCATTGAACAACTGCATAATGAAGAACTTTCCAGACTACGTTCCTCATAAACAATATAGGTGGCGCTGTAAAAAAATTCCGTCGTTGAACCTTCTAATTTATGCTGTTCTGGGAGCAAATAAAAAACATAGAACACGTTCAGCTGCTTGTCTTCCCGGGCATGTCGTAAAAACCGACAGAGGGATTGCGTCCTCTAACATGATGGACTAATGTTATGGGCGATAGGCTGATCCCTTATCACCATAAGGTTCATCATATCCATCTTAGGACTTCGTATCAACAGTGGCTGCAAGTTGTCTTTGATTACTTGTGGCTCTGCCCACCCCATTTGGGATTACGGGCGTGAGTTTATGTATGTATGTATGTAACCTTCTAATTTCATGGATACAACACACATACGCATAACAGACATACGCATCTTTCCGCCAATTATTGTTCTGACCAAAATAAAGAGAAGCAATATAGGTATCAATGTAATTCTATATATACTTAAAGTGATCCAAATATCAAGCAACAATTATTTATTTTTATATGTGCTTCTGCCATTACATTGTATTTATGAATTACTATGTACGCGAGTAATGAGAAAATAAATGATGATGATGATCTCTCCGGCCGATTTCGGCCAACGGAAGCGGTCAGGTACGCAGGATAAAATAAATAAAAAAAATAGGAGAAAATAAATAAATCTATATTATTTTTGGGGAATGTAGCTTGGAAAGACCCTCATTTACGTGTACATCACACCTGAATTTTAGATGATACAGATACCTGTAATGGCATACCCAACGACGTTCCAAATTTATATCAGCGGTCCAAAAAGGCCCCATTGAAGCAACTCATCAAAAAGCAAAATTGCTATTCGGTTTTGCGCATTATTTTTTTTATATGGGCAAATGTCAAATTGCAATATTGTTTTAAAGATCAATTGCTAAATTGCTTTTTAATCCCATAGAAACGTTAATCACAAGTAGACAAGTTGTCGATGAACAAATAATTGTATTTATTCATTAGTTGATAAATGATGCTCGAAGACATTGGTCTAAATAAAAATCTGCTTAGTCATAAAGCAGTGAGTATTTGTATTTACATAACAAACTATATTCTCTTTCTAGTGTAGAAAAAAGAGTTCATCATCTTCCTAGCATTATCCCGTTTTTCACAGGGTCCGCTTATCTAACCTGAAGATTTGACAGGTCCGATTTTTTACAGATGCGACTGCCTGTCTGACCTTCCAAACCGCGAAGGGAAAACCAGCCCAATACAGGTTAGGTCACATACCTCTGAAAATGCATTTCTCGGGAATGTGGGTTTCCTCACGATGTTTTCCTTTACCGCTAAGCACGAGATAATCATTTATGATCCAAACATGAATTCGAAAACAAATTCGACAATCATTGGTTTAGGCCTGTGCTGGATTCGAACCTGCGACCTCAAAGTGAGAGGCAAGCGTTCTACCAACTGGGCTACCACGGCTCCAAGTGTAGACTAGAGAGTTATCTCCAGCAAATTATAAGATGTTGCTCTACTTACGAGTTGGTAGACAAACTTCTCATGGTGTTGAACATCATCCAAATCTTCCCTGGCACTCGGGTTTCCTCACGGTGTTTGTCTTTTACTTCCAAATGTAAATCCAAAAATATCTATAGAGTTCGTAGTTGGTACCTTAAAATAAAAGGCTTGCGTTCTACAACTGGGCCAATACAGCTATATTATGTTAGGATTAATGTTAGTTTACATTAAGAAGAAGTTAGTACATACAAACGTAAGTTGTGTGATTTAATTACACCCTAAGTCTTAACTTTGGTTATGTTAACGACCACTCGAATGCCGCTAAGTTATCAAGTAACAATCATAATATTCTCTCGTACCACTGCGTTGTTTCTACAAATTGTGTAGATAAAAATAATATTACCAAAAATGTAAAAGATAAAAAACATTATATTAATAATAAATACTTAATATTTTAACTGTATAGGTTGGAAATGTAATGGTATATTATACGTTATTGCGACATAGTTTCGAAATATTAAGATTTTTTTTTAATTTAAGTAGTTATAATTTTGGAGGCTTCAGAAAATATATTACATTGTATTATAATTATCAAAGAAGAAATAAAATTATGTCTATTTTAGAAAGACAGGTAAGGCGTTGAACGGTAATATCAACTCTATATTATGTACCACTATCAAGTTTAAGTAAATATGCCACCAAATTTCCGACCTATAGTAATCACTATAGAGAATAGTTACGTAATAGAAAAAAGTACTAATAATAATAATTAGCTAGTACTGAACGAACCTCGACCTTATAAAATTTTATCTATGTCTTAATGTTATAGGAGACATGGCTATAATTTTCTATAATAGCTAATAAAGGTAGCAACGCGACACGCGACCCACCTGCTAACGGCACGTTCTAAGATAAGTATAGTCTGTCACATAACACACCTTGTCTTTATAACTACCGTACTATTTTTACACCGGCTGATATGAAATGGGACTTTTCTACAGTTATAGATTGACTTTGGACGAACACTTTTCTTCAAACTAAACTCAAACTTAAATCTTTATTGCATTCTTGTAAATCCAATATTACACTTCTACAAACATGCATGTATCTCAGGATATACCGTTCATTTTCACCGGAAATTGAAAAGTCCGCACAAGTTGATAAAGCCCAAATCTATACTTATAATAAATCTGTAGAGAGGTCAATTCTGTACATTAAATATTTTTTCAAAATAACTATCAGGGGGTGATAAGTGGTCGATACTGATGCCAAAAATGCAATCAGTAAAATTTTTGTCTGTCTGTCTGTCTGTCTGTCTGTCTGTCTGTCTGTCTGTATGTTCCTTATAGAAACAAAAACTACTGGACGGATTTTAATGAAACTTGGTACAATTATTCTTCACACTCCTGGACAGGTTATAGTATACTTTTCATCACGCTACAATCAATAGGAGCAGAGTAGTGAAGGGAAATCCTTTTGTATGAAAAATCTAAACCACTCAAGTTAGATGTTTGAAATTTAGCATGCAGGTACCTTAGATACCGTAGAGGTGCACTAAGAAAGGAATTCCCGAAATTCCTACGGGAACGGGAATTAGCGGGAAAATCCTTTTGTATGAAAAATCTAAACCACTCAAGTTAGACGTTTGAAATTTGGCATGCAGGTACCTTAGATACCGGAGAGGTGTACTAAGAAAGGAATTCCCGAAATTCCCACGGGAACGGGAATTAACGGGAAAATCCTTTTGTATAAAAAATCTAAACCATTCAAGTTAGATGTTTGAAATTTGGCTCGCAGGTACCTTAGATACCGTAGAGGTGCACTAAGAAAGGAATTCCCGAAATTCCCACGGGAACGGGAATTAGCGGGAAAATCCTTTTGTATGAAAAATCTAAACCACTCCAGTTAGACGTTTGAAATTTGGCATGCAGATACCTTAGGTACCGTAGAGGTGCACTAAGAAAGGAGTTCCCGAAATTCTCACGAGAACGGGAATTAGCGGGAAAATCCTTTTGTATGAAAAATCCAAACCACTCAAGTTAGACGTTTGAAATTTGTCAAGCTGGTACCTTAGGTACCGTAGAGGTGCACTAAGAAAGGAATTCCCGAAATTCCCACGAGAACGGGAATTAGCGGGAAAATCCTTTTGTATGAAAAATCTAAACCATTCAAGTTAGATGTTTGAAATTTGTTATGCAGGTACCTTAGATACCGTAGAGGTGTACTAAGAAAGGAATTTCCGAAATTTCCACGGGAACGGGAATTAGCGGGAAAATCCTTTTGTATGAAAAATCTAAACCACTCAAGTTAGAAGTTTGAAATTTGGCAAGCAGGTACCATAGGTACCGTAGAGGTGCACTAAGAAAGGAATTCCCAAAATTCTCACGGGAACGGGAATTAGCGGGAAAATCCTTTTGTATGAAAAATCTAAACCACTCCAGTTAGACGTTTGAAATTTGGCATGCAGATACCTTAGGTACCGTAGAGGTGCACTAAGAAAGGAGTTCCCGAAATTCTCACGAGAACGGGAATTAGCGGGAAAATCCTTTTGTATGAAAAATCCAAACCACTCAAGTTAGACGTTTGAAATTTGTCAAGCTGGTACCTTAGGTACCGTAGAGGTGCACTAAGAAAGGAATTCCCGAAATTCCCACGAGAACGGGAATTAGCGGGAAAATCCTTTTGTATGAAAAATCTAAACCATTCAAGTTAGATGTTTGAAATTTGTTATGCAGGTACCTTAGATACCGTAGAGGTGTACTAAGAAAGGAATTTCCGAAATTTCCACGGGAACGGGAATTAGCGGGAAAATCCTTTTGTATGAAAAATCTAAACCACTCAAGTTAGAAGTTTGAAATTTGGCAAGCAGGTACCATAGGTACCGTAGAGGTGCACTAAGAAAGGAATTCCCAAAATTCTCACGGGAACGGGAATTAGCGGGAAAATCCTTTTGTATGAAAAATCCAAACCACTCAAGTTAGACGTTTGAAATTTGTCAAGCTGGTACCTTAGGTACCGTAGAGGTGCACTAAGAAAGGAATTCCCGAAATTCCCACGAGAACGGGAATTAGCGGGAAAATCCTTTTGTATGAAAAATCTAAACCATTCAAGTTAGATGTTTGAAATTTGTTATGCAGGTACCTTAGATACCGTAGAGGTGTACTAAGAAAGGAATTCCCGAAATTCCCACGGGAACGGGAATTAACGGGAAAATCCTTTTGTATAAAAAATCTAAACCATTCAAGTTAGATGTTTGAAATTTGGCTCGCAGGTACCTTAGATACCGTAGAGGTGCACTAAGAAAGGAATTCCCGAAATTCCCACGGGAACGGGAATTAGCGGGAAAATCCTTTTGTATGAAAAATCCAAACCACTCAAATTAGACGTTTGAAATTTGGCATGCAGGTACTTTAGTAAACTTAAAGCTTAGTTGCAACAGGATATTACAAAATTCCCACGGGAACGGTAGTTAGCGGGAAAAAACATTTGTATGAAAAAATCAAATCTAAATAAAAGGAGAAACTGACTGACTCAGTGACTGACATATCAACGCATAGCCTGAACGGCTAAACGTAGGCATTTGAAATTTGGAAGGGACATAGCTTAGGTACCGTAGAGGTGCACTAAGAAAGGAATTCCCGGAATTCCCACGGGAACGGAAATTAGCGGGAAAATCCTTTTGTATGAAAAATCTAAACCGCTTAAGTTAGACGCTTGAAATTTGGCATGCAGGTACCTTAGTTAACTTAAAGCTTAGTTGCAACAGGATATAGCAAAATTCCCATGGAAACGGGAGTTAGCGGGAAAAAAACATTTGTATGAAAATATCGAAACCGCGTAAGATAGATGTTTTCAATTCAATTCAATTAAATTATTTATTGCATTCCATGTAGTACAATGGGGTGTTACATAGGCATAGGAACTAAAACATGCACCCTGTAGGGCACAGCAACGTTGAAGGGAAGAGAGGAAGTGTGTATTAAAATTAAAACTCAATGAACAATCAATTTAAAAAAATCAATTCAATCAATTGATTCAATCTAGCATGCATGCATACCTTAGTAAATATAAAGTTTATTTTTGGCTGTATTTTGAAAAATGGGAGTTATTGGGAAAAAAATTGTATGAAAAAATCTAAACTGCATAAGTATGCACTCCCACACACACAAAGATCTCTCTCTTATATAACACGCCACGCGGACGAAGTCGCGGGCAAAAGCTAGTTTAAAATAAAACATAACATTTTTCTTTTCGAGATAGATAGACCTCACTTTTTACTTTCATTCTCACGTATGTAGCATGTCAAAACCACAGCAATAAGTAGTCTGTTAATCGAAAAAAATCGTGTATTTATTGTTTTTTAAATAACAGTTGTCAACGTTTGTTTTACCGAATTTTAATGCGTAAACGTCGATAATAAGTTCAGAAATATAGGTATGTTCCGAGCCGGGGCGATGATGCCGACAAAGAAGAATGGCCACTAATGATTGCTTGCCTCCCCGACCGATCAGGTCGTACCTACGTAGATAACAAGGACACAACGACCTACCTTTAACATTAATCACGTTATTATTACTACGTGAAATTCCGTTTCAGGAAGTGTATTTTTCCTTTTCTCATTATTTCTCACTTTCTTCGTTTTCTGTCTTTCTCTCAATATTTGTATTTCTATTTGATCGGTTTATATAAACAAAAAACAGATCTATCTACCATTTTGGTCTGTCAAACGTTTCAATTAACTATGTTTGGGAATACAACTATTCTCAAACATAGTTAATTTATCAATATCTTTTAGATTCCAAAGAACTTTTTGTAAACTTTTCTTTCTTTTTTGTGTCTTTGGACGTTTTTTCTTCTTTTTTTTTGGAGTTTATAATTTAATTTAGATACTAGTACTATCTATGTAGTTACCTATGTATAGTAAGTATTTCATGTGTGTGTTATTTGCCTTTTGATGTGATGTTATTGTAATATATATTATGTAATCCGTGTCTGTCGTGTCCTAAAATAATAAATGTTTCTTTCATTCTTGTAAAAGTTAAAAGTTACATGCATTATTCAATTTATATAACAAACATCGCAAGTTACTTGCGTAACTTAAAATTGTATCGCTGTGCATGGAAAAGTCTCGGTCACTGATCGAGTGACGTCGCTTTTCCAAGCCTTTAAATTTATCCAGCAATTTCGGAAACATAGATGTCAACCATATTTCACGTTGTGCGGCTGGGAAATCCGGCGATGTGTAGGAGTAGATTACGAGTACGTAGGTAATTTGAATTCGAATGGCACCACTTACTGGACTGCGGCTGAACGTTTAACCGCAAAGCAGTGAATGCAACACGTGCATTCAAATTCGTGGGCATTAACTACAAATCCCAATGATCCGGTGGCAACTATGAGCCAACACTATGCTCATGAGCAAAGAAAGCAAACAGACTTATTTTACGTTATCTTTTTTTTGTATACCCGCTTTACATTTTAACATCGACAACAGTGTGCTACCGTTACACATCAGTACCGTTGTTGAGAAGAGATAACTTTTACTTAAATCATTTTACACTTGGACTGCGAATTGTCTTTGTGCAACATTGATTCGTGATTCGATTATATCGTGCGTTTTTCTGATATTTACTAAACCAACAACTTTTATTTGTTTATTGCAAAATAGGTATACTATATGGATCACTTTTTCTATGAAATACGTAACTATCACATTCGCAACACAAAATCATCTCGCATCATAACAATTAATTACCCCGTAAACAAACACCAAAGTTACGTGTGTCTATTACAAAATTCCATTAAATGTAGAGCGTGCGCTACCTTCATTAATTCCCGAAACACTCTTTAGACAATGCCGTTTTCAACACAATTATTTGCGTTCATAATAGAGCATTGTAATGTTTTCGAAACGGGATACGCACTCCAATAACAAATTATCAATCAAAGTTGAAAACAAGCGCGGGCGTGGGAACGGGAGCGCGGGTGTAGGCGGGGGATGGATGGGCGGTGGGGAGGGGGGCGCCGGCGCCAGACAGGCTGGCTGCACGCGGGTGCATCCCGTGCAGGTGTCGCCCTCACCCCGCCCCCTCACACCTCACCCTCGACGCCTTCCGCCACAATTTCTCATAAATAGCAGGCCTTAAGCGCGCCTACGCAGACAATACCCGTACGTTGCATTGTATAACGACACCCATTCACCTCTACAATACTGAGAAATACGTAGTCTAACCTAACCGTCGTAGATAATCTCGCTACTACGTGGGTGCAACGTCATGCCTCAAAGACAACAACAGGATATTTTTGTTGTTCAATGCGAATACTGCTCGTAAGGTTGCCCTCGCAATCGCTAACAGTAGGTTATAGAAATATGACACTATTAGTGGTCGTAAAAGCAAATTAATATTTACTACGACACAACAATTTTCGTGTGTATTCTTCTAAACATTTTGTATCAAAAATAAATCTAGATCAATGATAGGGGGAAGCCTAAAAGTAGGATATACGAACGCAGTTTATTTCCGCCGCGTCGTTAGACTCGGTGGTTAAGCAGGGTTAGCGATGAAGTAAACAACATTATAAAAGATACGAACTGCGTCGCCTCACGATATTTTGGTGTTATTGTACTTGCGTTACAAATTCTTTAGAGTTGTGTCTGTGGCGGCGGCGGCGAAAATAACTCTTGACATTATAAGATAAACTCAAAAACCTTTCTTCTATATAAAGCCTTTCACAACTTAAAATTACATTTACAAAACGACACACCTGCCCACCACATTTGGTACTAGAGATGCGCCGAACATTCGGTATTCAGTATTCAGAGCCTGAATCGAGATTCGTACCCGTGACACGGATTCTACATATTCTAATAATGATTTACTATGAAAAGATGACAGATAGGCCAATGATAATTCATCCCCAATCCAATCAATCAAACCAATAACTATACGTATGTCGGTAAAAGATATTAAAAATAGACACGGGTAAGAGATCCGACTGATATATTTAAGTACGTGTTTGTAACGCACTACATACTATACATATTTTCACAGGCACTATAATAATATTATGGTATTCAGTATGCCTCCTTTAACCTAACTAGGTTGGGGGTAAAAATAAAATTCACAGCGACGAAAGGGAAATGACCTCATTCTAGTCGCTACTCTTTTTTTGGTTATCCGGAACATTCACACGCACGCATCCATAAAGTTTATTTTTAGAAAAACCTCGTCGGATCTGGCCCTCAAACCTCAATTAAGGCTTAGCAGAATGACCTGAAATGAGCGCGATATGGCTAATTGAAGCAACACAAGCGAGCAACTCGACCGCTGCTCAACAAATTGGCCATAGAATTGCTATCGTCAATCACAAACGATGTAAACAAACTTCGTAATTAGTTCAGAATTTGTGAACACCGGTTGAATTACGTGTTACAGGCTTTTTAATTGGAAAATGTCGACTTATGTTTGCAGATAAGTGGAGTAGCAAACTTTTTGGCGAGAAACAGACAGATAAAAGTCATTTTCGACGGCGGTTTGTCTAGCGATAGGCTCAATGTGTCGGACACACGAGACGAGGGTCGCGCCGCGCGGCACACAACCGGATATTTATTGAACTTACTCTGTATTCACATTTATTTTCTATTAATATATTTTACTTTTCTCACCATGGTCAGGGAATAATATCAGCTATTTATAGGGTGTTAAATATATCGAGAAAGCTATTACTTACATAATTTCAGAACGGACGATAGTCGGCCGGCAAATAATAATGAACTATCAAACTACGCAACACGTGATGAATTACGGAAAGTTTTATGCTGTTTGTTTTGCAATCGTTGTAGGAGTACGTAAGTACAAATATAATTAGGTCGTAGTCATAGTCCTTAAGAAGGTAGTGTGAAGGTCATCATATTTTTACTTTTTAATAAAATAAATTCATTTATTGTATAGTTGAATATCTATTAAATAGCTAAAGCTACGGCGTAGCATGGACTACAGACATGCTACGAGCGTTATAAAACTGCTACGTTGTATAAAACCGCGAGCATCGAAAGATAGTTTACCAAACGGGAATACACTAAATAATTTTCTAACAACAAACACACTCATCTTGAAAGAGATGCGATTTCCAACTCGCTAAGAAAACCGTAAAGTGACCGGTGTTCCAGTTCCTGCAACAAATAGAAACAAGTGGATTAAACGGTCTCCAAAAGCTCGAAAGACGGGGCAAGACGGCGAAACTATTAGATAGTGGGCTCGGAGGGGCTAACGAGTGTGTCGGCGATTGGCGACGCGCCAGCAGCGTCGCCCGCGCATAAATTGTGGCGACGAGCGGTGCCCGACTGCCCCGCTGCCGCCCGCGCCCCGCCGGGAAAAATCGCCGCGAAAAGTGAAAACAACTGTCCGCGCCCACATCTCTACCACCACTTGCCAACTCGTTATTAAAATATGCAAAAAATATGGATATCTTTCATGTCAGCCTACAACAAGCTTAACGGTAATAAAATATGAGCACTCAGGTAAATTCTTTACACGCGCCGTATTTGAGAGTTACAAGATCAGTAGTTAAGCTCTGCTTCTTTCTTGGATTTAAGTTCCCAATATGACAGTAAGTAAAGATATTTGAACGAGCTCCAAATGCTTGTTCGTATACAGTGAAATACGATGGACAAATACAAGATAAACTTAGAGAACCGAAATGCGCAGCTTATAAATTAAGACGGCTATGCACTCCAATACACATACTTATAAGACCGATATAGTGTTTACCCACGACTTCACACAGATATTTTTGAATATACATTTATAGTAAGTACCGATTTAAGAAGTCATTATTCAATCTACCATAAAATTATTTTTACATGAAGATAATTTTGGCTTACTTTTTTTTTGTTTTTGGCGTACATTCTGTCTTAAAGCGAATAGTTAATTTGCTAAAAACTACTGATGGTCTGTCAATTGCGCTACGCTAACAATAGCAGGCAATGAGTAGTACAAAAATGAAATGATGCGAGAAGATACGAGTATATTAGATCAATGATTACTAAAGTGAGTTCTGCAGAATCTAGGGGTTACAAAGAAAATTCATAAGGTTTTAGTATTACCACAGTTAAATACTTACAAATATTATTTTGGGTTAGCGCAAAATATGTGATGAGAAAATCTCGCTACTGTTATGTAAATAGGTAGCGAAAATTTAGTTCCGAGTATTTTGTATAGGATTCCATATAATAAAAGGTATCCGGTGGGTGTTCCGTTACCTTAAAAATGTGGGAACCCCTATATTAGATATCTTTAAGTAAGTATCTTTTGGTATTGCGAGTAGGCAGAGTTGGTGGGGTCGGCGGTCATGGCAAGTGGCGCACGGTATGTGAACGTGAACTACTTCCGCCGCGGTTCGACAGCGCGGCGCGGCGCGGCGGCGGAAATATAACGCCGAGCCACCACGGCATATTGCCTATTGTTTGGCATCTTCAACTCTTGGCATCCACAGACATACACCCGACCGACTACTGCACTGTCAGCTTAAGTACTCTACCTCTATAATGTATGAATATTAACACATATGTCTCCAAAACAAAACCATTCAACTGTCTACGCTTGACTAATGACATCGATTTAATTGCGCACGTTCAAATGTTTCATATGTCGTCGAAACATTGGCAGTTATATGTTTCAGAGGCGGCTTCGTATGGCCCGTTATATTCATATATTTCGGTATTATCGAGGGAGTACGCTAGCAGCGAAGCGTAGGTAACAATCCATTAATGAAATTACACATCCGTTAAGGCTGCTAATCGACTCGCACGTATATGTCTACATAAAGAGAATATCGCTCCATATAGTTCATCAAAACACAAGTCATGTTTCAGCATAGCGGCTAAAATAACAACCAGGTATAATTTAGTTTAAGGACACTGGTTATTTATTCTGTATGATTTTAGATATCTTTGAAATAAATAGACCAGACAAAAATCATTGAACCGAAGACTAAATTAGGTAAAGAAAGCGGAGTATTTTTTTGCCATATCTCAAGTTCGCTACATTCATAAATAACATTTGTTAACAAGGTTCCCTCGACAAGTCTTCTATGTTGACTAACACACTGATTTAGACTCACTCTATTACGTCATCCAAAATTCCCTTCTGTTAACTTATGCAAACTTGTGAGTTACCTACTTAAAAATAAGATCGACCTTTTCCGTTTTTAACACGACCCTTCCGTTCGGTATATACATATCTCGCACGGTTGTAAGGTTTACATAATTTAGTACGACGCGCCTCGATCGATGAGGAATCGGACAATACGAACATTTTATTAGTCCGGTTTTGATGCCTACTCATTTATAAAAAACAATGTTTGCAAATGCTTAGTAAAATATTTGAAAAAAATTTATTACTGCAATTACTTCAACATTTCAATTTAAACAATTTAATGTCTAATAAACAATTTGGTTTCACAAAGGGTCGCTCAACAACCAATGCTGGTGTTGAGTTAATAAATCATGTTTTTCAGGCTTGGGAGGAGTCCAAAGATGCTATTGGTGTCTTTTGCGACCTTTCCAAAGCCTTCGATTGCGTTTGTCATGATATCTTGATCGCGAAACTTCGTCACTATGGAATAACTGATAATGCCATCGCTCTTTTGGAGTCATACCTTAGTGGCCGCGTTCAGAGGGTTGATGTGCATGGCTCCAGATCGTGTGGATCTAACGTCACTATAGGCGTCCCGCAGGGCTCAATTCTAGGTCCATTTCTATTCCTAGTTTACATAAACGACCTACCTAGTCTTGTAAAACATGAAGTGGTGCTGTTTGCAGATGATACCTCCTTACTTTTTAAAGTAAAGAGACGACAAGATTCCTTTGACGATGTAAACAACGCCATTTCAGAGGTAGTGGATTGGTTTACTGTAAACAACCTGCTACTTAATGAAAATAAAACAAAATATGTTTATTTTACGTTATCGAATGTTAGTAGGCCCCTCGATTCTATTATTGTAAAAAATAAGGAATTGGACCTCACGGATACTGCTGTATTTTTGGGAATTACTTTGGACGCTAAGTTGCAATGGAGTCCTCATATTGATAAGTTGTCCAAAAGGCTCAGCTCAGCAGCATTCGCGGTCAAAAAAATTCGTTTAATAACCGATGTAGAAACCGCGCGATTAGTTTATTTTGCCTACTTCCACAGTCTAATGTCGTACGGCATCTTGCTGTGGGGTCATGCTGCAGATATGAACAGCATTTTTGTTCTGCAAAAGCGAGCCATTCGGGCGATTTACAAATTGGGACCCAAGATGTCACTTAGAAATAAATTTAAAGAAATTAATATTTTAACTTTGGCATCACAATATATCTTTGAAAACTTAATATATGTAAAAAAACATATAGGATTATTTGCAAAAAATAGCGATCGGCACATTGTTAATACCAGGAACAAAAATAAACTTGCTTTACAAGTCAGTCGATTACATAAGATTACTAAATCTTTTAAGGGGCAATGTATACGTTTTTACAATAAGATTCCCATTGACATTCAGAATTTGCCTTTCAACTGTTTTAAGACAGTAGTTAAACAAAAACTTTACAAAAAAGGTTATTATAAAGTTAGTGATTATTTAGAAGATATGAATGCATGGGATTAACTGTCTGAGAACTGATATTAGGCAGCTAAATTACTCAATTGTATACCAATATTTTATGTTTATTTTTATTTTTTTAAAGAACGTCTAGGGCCCTGTGCCGAGGTTTTTCTTGCAGCTTCTTTTCCCCGGCTATACAGGTTGTGAGAAGCTGCAGTAGTTTTAGGCGGATGAGACGTTCGTTATGTAAAATTGACGATTCAAAGTGTAACTATGTTACCTACTGAATAAAGATATTTTTTGAATTTGAATGTTTAAATTTTAAATGTATGATTACAAAATATGGTATGAATATTTTTCTCTTTTACTTCATTTGTCTAGACAAAGAATTCTGTGGAGTGTAAAAATAATTATACCTACTTATTTTTGTAACGGGTACTTGTTTTGAAATTTTCTAATAAATATAACCTGCTGGTATTATACGCCACTTTTTTGGTAAATTGACTGTACTTATACAAACTACATTACAGGTACCTATTGTACGAGTAATTTTACGTCGTATTTATTTGACTGTTACATATGAAATGACGTAGATAGACAAACTGCTGGTATTCAAGCTCTACTAATAAATTAAATAGTGTCGGAAAAATACTTTAACAACAATTATCCTCACGCTACAACAATTACGTCGGACAAATGTTATGGACTATTCACTATGCGTTTTGAAGCATTTTATACTAATACTGTGCCTGGGTGACTTTTTCAACACTTTACAAAATGTGAATCTTTTTGACAAAAAATATAGATTCGTTTTTTTTAATGTGACTTAGAACAAAAAACCTAGAAACGGCGTGTCTCAAAAACGTCAACTACGCGGTATACACTCGCGGCTCGCACAATTTACCTATCTAGGTTTTTTTTTTAAGTGATAAATAAATCACCCAACTGAAATCACACAACTAAATAGGTGCTTACAATCACGGATCACACTAAACGAGTCAGCTGCTGTATGTTAGTGATATTTAACACCGTAACTTGATTTTTAAATTGTATAAAGAAGCCACAAATATATGCCACACACTTACAAACGAAAAAAAAATACGAAACAAATATTTTATTACAATAAATTGAAAAGTAATAGGCACACTTACTACGAACCGAACCTGCAACCTTCTGAGATAAATTTAAAAGCGCGTTGACCATTAGATTATCACTCACATATTTACGGCTACAGCTCTCCTAACAAAACTCCTGCAAGAAAATAATATTAATGTACTTACTAGTATTATGACATAAAATGACGTGAATTCAGTAATAGGATGCCAGCGTGTCATCTGTAATACATCCATCATGCCAAACTCGGTGCGATACCTTAACTCCTACGACAAGTCAAGGATGACAAGCAACATGATCCACTTTTATTTTAGTCTCAAACCACGTGTACAGTGGGCGTAATTACACGTAATGAAAGATCACTCTAGTACGCGAAATAAGAATATAACGACATTTAATGGCATTATAATCATTAGTGCTCAAATGTAGGTGGCAGCTCTGTAGTGTCCCTAGATTTTGACAGTTCCCCACACTAGGCAGCTATAATGTAATGTACGCACATGGAGTGTATGCCGCCTGAAGAATGAGTTACGAAAAATAAAAGCAATCAGTTGGAAAAAGGCAGTTATGATTTAAAATTAGTTATTCAAAGTTTTCATCTTTCGTTCGTTTATTAAACTCTGCGCAATGGGGTAAGTAAGTATAATATAAAAATGTGCCCAAAACTATGTCTTTATTTTGAATAATAACTCAAATAAGCTGTCTGGGGATCTGTTCTATCAAAATTTAAAGACACTCAACAGTAGCGACACCTGACGGAAAAATAGGCAGTTTTATCCTCATGACATAATTTACAATAATAGGTATAATAATATCGTAAGATGTTAACTCGAGTCTTCCTCCACTTGACTCGGTCTCAGCTGAGCATGTTGGTATTTTAAGTTAACATTTACGTTCTCGACTTGAGGACGTTACTCACTGGAATCGAGCATGTCATACTGCCAACAAAATAATAGGGAATTAATGACGTCATGCCTTACTGGAGTAAACCCGAGTTAAGGTTGAGGGGCCATCTAACACCGATTTTGTGCTGAGTTCGAGAAATACCTTGAGGTCGCCTCAACTAAGGACGAAGTCGAGGTAGGTTGGAGTTAATATCTAAGAATACACGTGTTAGACCTAGTTTTAGAACTATCAAACTAAATTAACATTAAGTTGGTGTCTACCAAAATCGGCACCAATGTATGGCGGTGTCAACTTCATAGCCAAATACGATATTGGATACAATAATATTTTAGATTATTTTGTAGATACACATTTTGAATTTCTGTGTAAACATAAGCAAATCTAATTTTGCAAGGTTACCTTCAAAACTTTACTTATCTCATCAAAGGTGGATAACTTTTTATAAGTAATATTTACGTATATATTTCAACTATATCATCCTACATCTAAATTACAATCTTAATGGTAGTGAACTACTCTATTTCGCTGAGTCGAGCGAACTTCAATAGAAGGTCCTTTTGTCAAATGAGGGTAATATGTGGCAACAAGCACACATTACCATGAAACGCTCGGAATGAAGCCTTGGTGTCAAATTGTGTACGCCCAACCACAATACTCCCATTGTGTGGCTTTATAAACCTTAGGGTTTAGGTAACGTTAAAATAGCCTACCAAAAACACTTTTATTTTTAAAGCGAAACGCAATAATAAGAATAAACAGGATCGTCAACGACAGAAACGTCATTAATATATTTCTTTCGTCGTAATTAAACTTTCAATCAACTACCACGCTGCGTTTTGATAGAGATGTCGTGGCCAGATCTTAGAATTGATCATTTCATGATGTGCTCGATCATTTCATGAAATAGAATATCACTAGTTGGCCACATCATGATGTAGTTTGGCCAGATCAATGAACACAAAACGTTTGACGACATGAGCAACTAAATGCATGATTGCTTCATGATATGGCCAAACGTTAGTAATCATATCGTAAAATTAGTAACATTATCCACCGGTAGTGGCGCTAGTGTCAATGATTTTAAAACTTGATTGATATTATAATCGATGAATCAATGTACTTAATTGTACAATTTTCCATATCGATAGTATTGATTAGGTAAATAATTTCGATCCTAAGAAATTAATAGACTATTCGCCTTTTTATTACACCACATAGCATGGACACCGCTTACATTAATGATATGGCCAAACGTTGATTGAAATATCATTAAACCTTGACGTTTCAACGATATGGTCAGGTTAGGTTGGCCATCGGCTATTTTATGAAATATGGCCATTTCATGAAATAGCCGAGCACATCATGAAATGATCAATTCTATGATCTGGCCACGACAGAGATATCATAAAGAAATGCTTTGCTACATATCACGGTCGCTTATTAAATTTTATTTTATAATAATTTTAAAAAAGGTAATGATATTAGAACACAGAGTGTTATTATTTTGCTCCAGACGGCATTTACTTGGTTGGAAGTATCCGTTGTCATAAAAGCCTGTGAAGCTTACTAGTGGTTCCTTTTAACCGTTTAACCTTTCTTTGTCTAATTATGAACCAAACTCTACAAGTTTGATGGATTGATTTAAACTATAATTGTCTTTTAAAACATCAAACAACGAATCATTAATAAAATAGATTATTGATTTTTACCCCCATTTGCCTCTGTTTCACATAACATAACATCAGCTCACGACTATATCCCAACTGGGGTAGTCAGAGGTACACCCATAACAAGGTGGACTAAGTTCGCACACCTCACCGAGCTTTTTGTTCGCCGTCTATAATGGTCGAGCCAACTATTTCACAATAATTTGATTTACTTACTCATTCATAGGGACGTATTATAAATAAGCCACATTCATTGTTGTATTATGATTTTCAATGTGCGAATCCGTTTATTATCATTTAAATACGGTTAGATATTATAATTGAATTACTAGGACAGCTTATAAATTATATTTTATTAACATCTTGGAACATAATAGGATCACGTTCAGCATAGCATAATAATAAGTATAATAGACATCTGACCGCCGCGCCGAATAGAGAATCGTACGACCCTCAACACGACATAATAATCTGATGAAATAGGACCCTGTACGCGCGCAATTAATTTAAACAACCCCAAATATATATGCAAGTAAGACTTTCAGGTTTAACGGTATAATCCCCTTCGTCCTAACCTCAGGTCAAGGTCCGCTTTTGTACTTACAAACTCCATACTTAGATCTCATCTCGTCTCACACAAGTAACAGGAACGTAGCACCCATAACTCTGTGCAGATTACTTCTCCCAACTCACAGTCTCAAATAAATTACGTCATATTACGCTAGTGCTTTTGAACTCAAGCAAAAGAGACTTGTAATATGCAGCTACAACTTTTCTCTTGACTTTTAAACTTAAAACACCGCAAATAGCCGTCTCGTCTATTGTACAAAACCGAATTTAACTATATTTTCGCATCATAGGTATAAATGTGTCTATGAATTCGACTCGTGCTAGACCATTCTAGACCAATTAGTAGAATGACGCCAATAGTATGACGTCAAGAGAAATCGATATCATATACATACTGGTTGATATATCCGAGTAGGCTATCCTTACCCCTTATCTAGCACTTCTTGTGTCCCCTTCGGAGGTACAACCGTTCATTGTGCCTCATAGCGTGCTCGGGCAATAAAACAAGCTATAACGATAAAACTGACCTTTCTCGCCAAATACAATGCGTAGATAACCTCCGGTAAGGCTGACGATCCACGCGACTGCCATTTAGTTATCTTCATTATGGATTCTATTCTCTGACTCCGTTTATGAATACATTCAACGTACTTACACATTATCATAAACAAAACTTTTTATTTGCTCATTGTACGCTTACAATTTTTACTTGAGGTGCTCCCAGGTAGTAACATAATTGCTTGCGTTGGGAGGGCCTCGCTACTTCCCAGTTTAACAATAAAATCGAGATGAAGGTTCAAATAAAAAATAAAAAAAACAATTAAATAGTAGGTAATTTAGTACGTACTAAATGTGTGCGTGTAGGGTGTGTGTGTTTTTAGCCAGTCATCGTAAATCATGACAAATTTTAGAGTTTACTTTATAGTGTTAGATGAGCAGTCAATCACCCACACCAGATTGATTGTAGTACACACAGTTAACTTCCGTATTTATTCATCTACGTACAGCTCGAGATAACACACTAAACTATATTTATTAAGTACTTACTTTTATCCCAGACCATAAATATAAGCTTTCGGAAAATCCGTGCAGACAAATAATATGACCAACAATAAACTCTTAATATCACAAAACACTATACGAACGATAAATTCTTGTGATATTACTAAATAAAATCCGTAAAACATATCCCAATAAATAACAGTATACAATAATTCACAATAGTGTCAGTGTGTTCGGAGCTAAGGCGGGCGGAAGCCGTGGTCCGCTAACGCCATCCGGTCCATTGAGGTGGTATCGAACGGTTCTTATACTTCACCTCCCTTACTACCCCGTGATATGATTAATGTGCCTGCAGGCTCACTGCGACGCCCACTAACACGAATTGCGTCTCATTGTGACTCAATACTGATTCATGCCCAATAAAAAGAAAGTTTTGACTCAATACAAGTTGCTGGAAACGTTAAAGGATCATAAAGACTGTTATAAAGCGATATAAAGGCTGGCTGTGATTGGTCAAAGTCGACCAATAAAGGTGTGTCACGGTTTCAGGGATTGTGCAATCGCTTCTTACAGCTACGGCGTACCACAAAGAGGGAGATCATTACATTACATACCAATATAAATGATAATCATACAGAACACCTATATGATATGTATTCGATAAAAAGGAAACAAATAAGAAACATTTGTCGCAGCGTGAGTCCGAAGCCTATCTTATACAATGAAATAGACCTTTATTGACGACAAAACTACACAACAAGACCATTCGTCATCGAAGTTCTTTTATAGATAAAATACCAACAGCCAAACGCGATTGTTTATTTCTATTATTGTCTCCTAAATAAAAATGGTATAAACAGGAGCTCTCGTGACCTCTGTTGTAGTCCTTTGGGATAAGGACCAAGTCCGAGTAAATACAAAGTCCACTAAGTAACCGGAACCGGTATTTAATTCTCTAAGGAGATTTTTGTTTTATTTTATACGAAATATACGTTCTCTTGAATTATTAACGTTTTATCCTGAATTTTGGGAATTTCATGCAGAATTTTCGAAAGTTATTTAGATTTCCGACCTATTTACGGAGTTTGTACTTTTTACAAACGAGTGACGGAGACATTTCCTTTCTTTTTTTTATTTGTAACTTTGATTTAACTCATTAAACTCTCGTTTGTGTTTTCAATATAGTAGGAAGTTATTTTCGACTGATATTATATAAAGTACTCTTCAGTTTGTAACGTGTGTTTGATTTGTTACAATGGAAATATACTCCTGAATACTGGCCTGATTTCATAAAATTATTTGTGTATTTATTTTCTTTCTTTTATACGTTACTTAACCCTTTAGGGGATTAATTTCCAAAAATCCTTTTCTTACTTAAGAGACCTTTGTACAAAATTTCATCCTCTTCACTTCAAAAACAACAGTTCCCTATGTAGGTACTCTCATCCCCTTGTTGCTGTCTCTTCAACCTATATGGGATGAATTTGCTAAAATACCTTCTCATTGCTTATTTACGTCGCCCAAGAAACTTTTATGTTATATTTCCTGCTTTCAACTTCGTTTATGTAACTTAAGGAACCACTGTGCAAAATTGGATGCTTCTAGGCCTAGCGGTTTTGACTGTGCGTTATCGAAGTCATAAAACGCTATGTATTGTTTTATGAATTATTAAATAGTATTTTTATTATTACGGATGTAGACCTTAACGGTAGCAGGGGCGGAGATGGGAGCCAACGGTACAATGCAGGACGGAAGAGGTGAGTCACAGGGACCGTAACCTGGCACCTGATAAAGGGCAGTAGTAACTGTCAGCACTATTAAGAGGCGGAGGACAGCCAATGTAGCATGGAGAATACTACACCGACAAGAGCGTGGCTGTTCAATAGTGTTATCTTTAGTTTTTTTTTTTATACACAAAACGGAAGGAATAAATTCTAATTGAAAAATATCTTTATTCAATTACAAAGTAACACTTTGAATCGTCAATTTTTACATAACGAACGTCTCATCCTGTATAGCCGGGGAAAAGAAGCTGCAAGAAAAACCTCGGCACATAAATGTAGAGTGTGTATTTTTTTAACGACTAAAAACATTATATAGAACTGTAAAAACTATTAAGATATAAGAAAGGGCAAATACAACAACAGTCAACAAATCTAATTGGGATTGTCGTGTTATTGCGGGATCCTGCGGTTGGCCGCCCGCGGCGCGGGACGCGGGGCTCCAATCAATCATTCTAATGAGACTCAACCCGCACTTACATAACGAATGATACAATCATTATTATGTAAATTGCCCAATTATATTCCATCTCCTTGTAATGGATGGATAAAAAAATACTGGTGGGTTTTATAGGTATAAGTAACAAAAAGATTTTAGATTACTTACTTACCGGAAAAATCTACAGCTAATGATACTATCACAGTTATTTGATTACATTACTTAAAATTACAATTCGTATATTTACGACCATAAACTGCTACGTAATATATTTAGTCGGTTACCTAAGATACCTAACGATTTTTTTAATTTTGCTTATTTTTTATTATCTGGTTTAGAAAAATATAAACAGTTTTCTGTCTATGTAACACTAGGCATTATAAAAAGTCTTGTTTCAACTCCCATTAAACTTCTTTCTCCGGCATAATGTTCAAGACAAGGAGCTTACTCCCTGAGGTCTTGTTCTTTGTATATTATATATCTTCTAATGAAAAAGACTTTAATAAGGACGTCACATCATTCTGAGATAAACCTTTGCCTTTGAGAATAAAGGACTTTATTCATATTTTTACTCGCTGCATATATCACAAACAAAAAACTCGCTTTAACACGACACAACTGAAAATGAACACAATTTTGAAGTTCATAAAGATTAACATTGATATCGTTACACTGTGATTTCTATTAAAACAAAAATGAAACGATGAAAACATTTATCTATCATCGTTATCGATTGACAAACACTTAACGAGATCGACTCTCGCCCATTGAGTAAACACTCGTTTAGTTGCTTGAGAAATTTCTCGGTAATTGAGATGAAATCGCTTTTATTCGCCCTTCGAACGGCAACGAGACCTTTTCAAGGCAGGTTGCACTCAAAAACAATGTATCTCACCTTTACGCGCCTTAGTATATTCTTAGTTAGGTACTTTAAAAGTACGTTATACGTTAAAGTGACTTTAAAGGTTTAGAAGAAAATCGCACTCAATCTCTATCCAGAAAGTTTCGGATCCCACGTGATAAGTAGTACTCTTATCGCTTTAATCGGACAGTTTTACCCTCTGCAAATTTCTCAAGCTTACCTCACTTTGTTTTCCCTACACCTACTTAGAAGCTAGAGATCAATTTATTGCATGAAAAGTTTTTTACCCCCTTCCGATGATGCGATGAGGTCATTGGGAGTAACTGACTATTACACAACATGTACATTGTATGATGTCGCCCTATAGAATTCTTTCTCTAGGCATATAAATCGCCCACGCTTATTTCGGCTACGTAGCCCGTAGCGCCGCCTACGCTCATAACTACGCCCCTTTGCTCTTCTTCCCGAAAAACAAGTAAATATTTTACTTCAACCTATAAATTAATGTGCTGACGCAATCATATTTCTTCCTGGAATGCTTCCACACCTAATTACTAATGCATCGATTAATAAACATGACCTTTGAACGAAACCGCCTATAGAATATGCACACCTAACTAACGTACGTACCTGTCCATTACGTCCAGATAAATATAGAAGTAACTATGTCGCAAAAACAGTAATGACAGCGACACTATTGCTATCAGATTATTTTTTTACTCACACAGACTCCTCCCCGCCGCTCTTTCACGTCATATATATTTTATATCCTGACCCTTTAGCACCCACTCCCAATACAAGAATTTATAAATTATACTTAGCTTACGTTAGGTCCCCAAAAACTCAAATTTATTTTTATCTTGTTTACCTCATTTTAAAAATAAGCTGCTAAAAATAACGGTGTCGTTTTGTAAATACATTATTATCAGTCACTTTTGTTATTTTAATATACCTACTGCTACTGTCGAAGTTGAAGTCTCTTATAAATATAAGTAATTTCTTTTCAGAAACAACTTACCCGCGAATTCATACTTTGTATCATATTACACGTACAAGTTTGGAATCCGGATTACCTGTTTTCCACGTCTGTCGACTTAAACTTGAGTCTTGTTAATGATGAAGTGAAAAAGCGACGAGCAAAGTTGTCGAGAGCAGCGAGCGCGTCACGTACCACCACGCGCACTAAATATTTATCGCGGCGGACCACTTCCACCAAAAAAACACTGCTTCTCCCTGATTAATTCCAAAGGGGACCTTATTTCCATTAGCGAAACTGCTTAATAACCTTAACGTTTGTTTAATTTCATCTGTATCTCAATTAAAGCCTCCTATACTAATAAAAGGGTGCGAGTTTCGTATAGTCTGTAGTCTATTCCATCGCCGGATATACTTACTGTTTACATCAGGGCAAAAATACCTTAACCCTTGTATGCAAATATGGGTGCTTGAAAATATTGAAACTGCTGCTAAGAAACAGGCTCTCTAATAATTATGTTCAGGTTAGTACTTGTCTAGAAAGGCAAGGAAACAAGATATTAAAGCGAAGAAAAGCTGGAAACGAGCAAAACGAAGTCACAGATTGCAGTGAAAACAAACTTCCTAAATCCAATAATGGAAGCGGAGGATCAGAGACCCCTTCAGACTTGCCGACTTAGTTTAAGGAACGTGCCGCCAGTCTAGAACACAGACTAATATTTACTTTATACATTTACCTTCTGTTACGTCATAGAGACAGTGTTTTATTAAGGATATTTTGGTGACGGCTCTAAAATAATTATAGTGTGTTTATAATACGACGTCAATTCACCAATACTGGATTTTAAAAAACTTTCCAATAAACCAACTTCTAAATAGTAACAAAATGTAGTCATAATCATACTCACGTACCTACATGCTATGTCACGTAAAGAGCAAAAAGTCGACGATCTTGAGAGATCTAAAAATTGATTCGTTGAGTAGTAGTGATACGTTTGTGAGAAACAATCACATTTTACGAGCGGAGTTCTCGACGGAGATACCGTGGTAACGGCTGGTAACGTATAATGTCGCCACGATGTCTGCCGCTCTCGATCCGTGGCTTCGATCATGCTCCAGACAAATACACAAATTGTACATCTATTGCTCACGTAAATTTGCTCAATCTAAGTGGTCAACGTGGGCGGCTTTCGTATTCTAATATATCATACAAAGGAACAACATTCTAGATCAAATAACAATAAGAATTTCCAAGAGCAGCAGTTAATATCGGTTTATTTAATCATTTGAGGCTCACAAATGGATTCTCAAGCTCGTCAGTCACTGTCTGTTATTCCTTTGAGTCAAGTGTCTCTTAGAGCGTCGTCGCTTTTACTCGCATAGGTTGACAACTATGCGCATCTATTATGGGCACGTTTAACGAATTCAAATGTATGTCTTTGTTTTTTATACTACCTTTGTCTGGGTTTATTACGAACACCAAGATAGAATGGGCCCTTGAATGAAAATTACACCTTTATTTTGGCGCCGGTCATCGACCGCGTAGCGTCGAGCCACCTGTGTCTGCAAAGATAATGCGACACGACTCACGCGTTTCACGTCTCGTATTAAGTACAGTAGTGGTACTAAAAAGTTATCCATTTTAGCTTTCATAGCCGGTTTATTTTAGGCATCCATGCTATCATCAAATACTTGGACGAGTTGTTGTTTTAGGTTTTAGTAGGCAAACCGCCTTTACCTACGACGGCACCAGAAAAACTGTATCTTGTGTAGAGAAGTCAACAAACGTTTCCATACCAATTAGAATTATTAGGAAATTTGATAATGGACAGTTACCCTCGTGCATAGATAATAGTGCAAACGTTAGACAAGTTTCATAGTAAACGAGTCGCCTTGTTTTGTTCGCATTGAATAGTTTATGACAGCCAGCGCTTCTGGTAATTTACGGACACTTTGTAGCGCACCGATCGCTGTAAACACCTTACAGAGGATATTTATAGCGAAGTAAACTCACTAATAAACGCTACACGAGAACACATCATTTTTCCACCTACACATCCGTTGTTAATCCCAAATAAAATCTCGGAAAATTCGCAAGTCGTGTCTTTATATCGCTTAGATTGAAAATAGAGCTCGGGTAGAAACTAAGTACTACTATATTCCATAAATAGAATAACCGCTGCTATAATATCGCGCCGATAAACACCATACTTTTATTTTTATAAGGAAATAGAATTCCGCCTCCAATCAATAATGATTAATTCAATCAACAGACTAAAAATGGCGTCGGAATTGAAAAATGCATTTTACAGGGATTAGAAATTTACATTATGCCTTTGAATAAGTTTCTAACTATTTTTGTTCGTATATTCACACCATAACAGCTCTATACACGTGCTACACTCCTTTCCTTCTGAATATAATTCTGTAGATCACGTGTTTGATGTACTACATAAACCAAACATTGTACGCTTTTCCCCGCTGTGGCATATTTTTATATAAAAAAGCCCGTCAAGTGCGAGTCTGACTCGCGCACCGAGGGTTCCGTATACATTTCCATCTGGTCATTAGCAGTCGCTGAATACCAAGGGCTAGAGAACTCATCAAGACAAATCAAACAAGTCCAAACTCGAGGGTTTTACGTCATTTTAATGTCGAGTTCCTATCCTATAATCACCTGGTCATGATCAGATGTTGAACACCAACCACCTAAGGCCAGAGTATTCATCATGACTAAACTCGAGGGACTTGCGTCATTTTATTCTCGAGTTGCTATGACCACCTGGTCATCATCAGACATTGGAACTTTTAATCATTTCTAAGAACCTTCTCGCTAATACCACCTACCAAACGAAAATAACTGCATCTAAATCGGACCATCCGTTCTGGAGCAACGATACATAGACAAAGGGATGAAACTTCTAACACCCCTCTCTATGTTGCGTCGTCGCAAACAAAGAGACTTTGCCGTTAAAAAAATAGCATAACAATATTAGCAAAATAACATAAGACAATATAGCACACACACACGCATGCACGTAACATAGCTGCCTACCCCTTTGGGGATATACGCGTGATGATACGTTATGTTTTTAAATAAGTTTGTAATTGAAAAACATTTTTTTTTTTTGCTATTGTAAAACTGTTGGCTCCATATATCGACTATTTCGCGATGAGTTAACCAAAAACAGGCTAAAATGATCATATGTTTGGATTGCATTAATTTAGAAGCTTGATTTTTATACAGCTTCATAGGGCCGTAGACATAAGTATAAATTACATGTTAATTTTAACTTGATACCTCCACGACTTTCCGACAAAAAGGTCTTGACACACAGACGGACGGACAACGAAGTGATCCTATAAGGGTTCTCTTTTTCCTTTTTAGGTTCGGAACCCTAAAAAGAGAGAAAGAAAACTTATAAATACAATATAATACAATAATAAAGCTCACAAAACGTACGCAAAACAGCTTAATTTACCTCTATTTATTTAGAGGAGAATTGTATTACCTACCTATTTACGCTTACTTACATGTCATACCTATATAACAATTAAACTAACATTTCTGTATTTCGACTGATTGGCCCATTAAATGTACTCTACCAATCTACTGTGGGTTAGCGTTGGTTGTAGAGCTCCGTTTTTCTTGTGATTTCGTGATATTTTTCTTCACCTTTATAATACCCAACGTCACATTGAAAATTGCAGCCTGCACATGACAAGGCATGCATGACAGCTCTATCACGGCTTTATACAGTAATGAGTTACCACGGAATAGAAGGAAGTGGTTGGAAGGGCCAAGCATGCGAGAAATACCATACAAGTATGAGTAAATACTTCAACTTTGCACTCCACTCGTTCGCAAACTTTACGACACACAGAACCCCGCGAAAAATATACTTATTAAAAGGTCGTTTGTGTATTATAACCTACAGGACCATAAGTCAAATATCGACTATCATATAAACAAATCCCTCCATAACACAAGTAATCTAAAAACCTTAGTATTATCGGATATTTATCAAAAATATACCTTTGTATGCAGTATCTTACGATAAGTAATGATAAAATTACAGCTCATCGCATAAAATATAGGTACATTACGATAAAATGGCTATGGAATTTGAGAAGAAGTAGAGCAATAATTGTTATCTGCTTGCACGAGTAGTAAATAAAAGAGAGTGGGGTTGAACCGGCGACAGCGGTTTTCACACAAAATGCGCAAGTGAATCCGTGTGAATTACGTATTATAGTTATTGTCTGTTAATAGAATCTGCAATATTGGAAGTACTGTATTCCATGTTTACTTAATTAGTTTTGAATATTATACTAAATTTAATTTGATTAAGTTCATAACATAAAAAAAAAAAACAAAAAAAAAAATTATGTTTATAATTTGAAAAATGTAGTATTTATATTATATTTGATCATTCACTATCCCGCAGTAGAGCAGCGTGGTGGCGTATGCTCCATATTCCTTCTAGTTGATTAAGTGGAGGTCTGTGCGCAGCAGTGAGACGTATATCGGCTATTTATATTTTTGATACCTACCTACATATACTCATAACCTCCTTGCATCCTCTTCTATGACATGTTAGGGATAATAAGTAGTCCTTAGAATTCTAAATTAGTCCTTGACAATGTATAAACGAAAATTATCAGAAAATATTTATATTATGTTTAATTTATCAAAGGACTGATCTTGAAATCACAATAACATTACGATCTCAAAAGGTAAACTAATCATGCTGAATCCACAAGTGCCCATTCATTATTAGTTGAACATTAAAGGGAAACTTGGTTCAATATATCAAGCAAACCTTCCAATAATAGGGTCGTCTGAACAAAAAGCAGTAGGTATTATTATAAATGAGCGTTTTTTGGTCCGAGGGGTTGGTCGGCGGTCTACCTGAACAATGTAGAGGCTGCTTACGGATGCACGAGCCGTCGCGCACCCTCCACAAAGTGAATAGATAGCGGCTCCGAGATAGAGGTGTATAGGAGCGCGCGCAGTCGAGCCGCGGGCCTCACTCCCTGGCGGCTAAAAATAGACGCTCGCGTGGAGTGGCTGGCTATACTCCGACCAACTTGCCAACTAACACTAACTTAGCTCCGTACTCCGCGCAACTCCGACACGACTTGCATTCCGAACAATCGTCTCCACACTTTTAAAAGTCGTATCTTGTGCGCTATAAAGTATAAGGAAAATGCCACCGCAAAATGATTCCCAGATCTGATATTAGAATGAATCAACAATTTTACTTTCTTTGAACGTGTTTTGATAGAGTAATCAAGTTACTTTACCCACCTAATTTCATTACACGATGGCTCAAAGTTGAAACTTAAATCACATAACCCATGTTCCTGAGCCATCAGTACCAACTGCGCGCAAATTAATTCCAATATCATTAAAACTTTGTCTCTATAACGACTTAACACTTTGGTGTACTCTAACACACCTCATAACTTATTTATACTATTAAAAATACTAACTAACATAAATTTAAATGCGGATAATAGATTACATTACGAAGTTAAACATTCGTTGTAGAGCGGGAGTGGTCATTAATCATCATTACGACATCGTAAAACTTGTTTCTAAAAATAGTTATTCGGCCACATTTATGTGCACGCTTGCCTTTGGAAAAAATAGTGTGTAATAAAATCATTCAAATCGCTCCAACCCCTGCGACCTTTGGGTGAGGAGGATAATATATTTTGTTGACCCCAAAACGTGGAGCGTGTCGTAATAATAGGCACAGCTCATTAAACCGAGCGAGAGGTGGCGCTTGACGCTGACGGCTGACGCTTGGCGGCTACTTACTCATGAATGAGCCCCAGAAACGCCACGAACCACCGACTACAGCCGAAAAATGTACGAATATAACAACATGCCGCCACACATTCGTGACTCTTCATTACCTATCAAATATCGGCTCACTGTTTCTCAGCGTTACAGTTTTGATTGACAGGAGTAATCGTCGCAGCGCCGCCGCCACTGTTATCTGTGCTGCATTTCCTTTTCCACATAAATTTACACTATTATTAATATTTAATAAAAAATAATACCCACAATCTCACTTGATGGTAAGTGGCGAAGCGTCCAAAGGAGGTACACGCTTATCTAGTACCTAATAATAATAAATTTATTCAGAAAAAATGTTCAGTACTTACAACTGTTTACATACAATCATCTTCAGACATACGTAGTATTGATGCATATTTTAATTGTTATTCGACATTTTGACAAGATTAGCTGTAGCTCGCTATTACTACGGTACTGGCCAGTAATAAAGAAGACCTAGAAACCCTACTTAACACAATGAACACAGTTTTTGAAAAATACGACCTTAAAATTAATATAAGTAAAACCAAAATTCTAACAATTTCCAAAACTCCAAAAATAGACAGCCAAATAATTAAGTTAAATAATATCCCGATTGAAAATGTAAAGAACTTTAAGTATCTAGGCAGCATAATAACGAATGACTCAATATGTACTTTAGACGCTAAAACCAGAATAGCAATGGCAAAACAAGCTTTCCATAACAAAGGGTGCATATTCAAGGCTAAGATTGCCAAATCTATCAGAAAAAGATGTGTCAAAACCTTCGTATGGAGTATAGCCCTCTATGGATGTGAAACTTGGACACTGACACAGAAGGACAGAGAGAGACTCGAGGCCTTTGAAATGTGGTGTTGGAGGAGGATGGAAAGAATAAGTTGGACAGAAAGGGTTACAAATGAGGAAGTGCTAGTAAGAGTAAGGGAAAAGAGACAAATACTGAGAATTATTGAGGACAGAAGAGGCAAGATGATTGGACACCTAATAAGACACGACGAATTCATTAAAAACATCATAGAAGGAAAGCTAGAAGGAAAGAGAGGAAGGGGAAGACCAAGAAGAGCTTACATGGAACAGATTAAAGAAAAGGTTAACGTCGTGTCTTATAGGGAAGTCAAGGAATTGGCCTTTGATAGACTGGAATGGAAAATGCTACACCGACAAGAGCGTGGCTCTTAAATTGATGATGATGAGCTGTAGCTCCTGCACTGGGCTAAAGTCCGTATCAGAAGTATCAGAAGTCATGTGCAAACGTTACCATTATAGTTATAACATACTATCTTAGACTCCGGTAAAACAGTTTAAAGAAAAGCTAAACAATACACTAATAAGTTGTTAATCGCTATATTTAAATTATAAGCAATAAAAATAATAATATTTAACTTAAAAACAAAAGAGATCAATGTTAAGTGACCTTATTTGAATGTATGTATGTGAGTATAAACCTAAATGCCCATTTGTTCTAGTCTTTAATAAAAGTGACTGTGTGTTGTAAAGGTGTTTGTGTGAATGAGTGGGTGTGAGGAGATTTGAGTTTACTAAAACTAACCGGTCAATCATCACTCCCTAATATTGTTCCGTTGTTCACTGGGTCCGCTTACCTAACCTGAAGATTTGACCAAACATGAATTCGAAAACAAATTCGACAATCATTGGTTTAGGCCTGTGCTGGATTCGAAGCTGCGACCTCAAAGTGAGAGGCAAGCGTTCTACCAAGTTCTCTCAAAACTAACCGAACAATATTTATTCAAAAACACTAATACGTTAATATATTAATACTTACTTTTCCTTTTAACATTCAAGTAGGTAACATTGTTCGTTCATTCGTAGTCCCATTATGTCCAGCTCACACATGAAAGTATATTGACACATATAATAGTCATAAATTCATAATACTTACACGTTCTTCATTGTCGCCGTCGATATAATAGCCCGATAACTTTGATTCATTTGGTCGATACATTGATTCATACAATAAAAATAGATACCATTGCTTTCCTAAAGTTGGTTCGTCTTTCAGGTAACATACTTTCATTAATTTGAAGTAGTTAATCTACACTTTAAATATTCAATACCTATTATTGATACCTGTGTAGCATGTTTAGTCATCAATATAAATGTCGTCCTTCGTAATGTCCCTTGAGAAGCATTATTATTTTATACTTTTAGCTGATATTTCAGTTCACATGAATGAAGGATTTTAATAATACAATTCCAAATTTATCAGTTAAGTCATTATTTATACGTTATTTATAGAAATTTACGTCACCCACTAAACTGCCTAAGCTACCTGCCTTCTAAGATTTAAATAATGTAATCAAATAAAAGTAATATAATAATAATATACATACTTATCTAATAAATAAAAACCAAAGTAAGTATTTATTTTTTTTCTATTTTATTATGTACGTACTTACATTATTTTTATTAGTTACCAAACGTAAAAGCGTTTTGACGACGTCAAATAAACCATAAAAAAATATTTGCATGTTGTATAAACTATGGACGTTTTCACAGTTAGTGCTACAGTCCAGGAAACTTTGGATTTACGGTTAATTTTGATGTTTGGAACTTTTAAATAAGTGAGTAAATAAGCATAAATAGGTATCAGCGTAAATCGCGCTGCAACTCCGCTTTAGAAGTGATGGACTTATTGCAACCATTCGGATATTGGCTTCTTTAAAAAGTACGAGTAGTTGAAAATGTTAAGACGGATGAAACTGGTAATTTGTATACTGGAGCTATGCGAAACTTGATAATAAGAAAAAAATACTAATATTCAACACTAATTCCAACATATTAAAGTACTGATTATAAATAATAACCTCCATTATAACAGCCTCCGTGGTCTAGTGGTTAGAGCGTTAAGGCTCACGATCTGGAGGTCCGGGTTCGGTTCCCGATGGGGACATTGTCGAAATCACTTTGTGAGACTGACGTTTGTTTGGTAAGGACTTTTCAGGCTTGAATCACCTGATTTTCCGAAAAAGTAAGATGATTCCGTGCTTCGGAGGGCACGTTAAGCCGTTGGTCCCGGCTATTAGCCGTAAAAACACCTTCACCAACCCGCATTGGAGCAGCGTGGAGGAGTATGCTCCATACCCCCTCCGGTTGATTGAGGGGAGGCCTGTGCCCAGCAATGGGACGTATATAGGCTACGTTATTATAATAGGCTTATTATAATAACGTAGATACAACAATCGTTCAAGGAATAGCATAATTGTCTACTCTTTTTATATCTACCAAAACATTAAATACATTAGTATAAAATATTTTATAAGTAGTGATATTTTTCCTACCTGTTAAAATGATGTTATGCCGGTTGCTGACCGTGAGCTAAGCTAAGTTAGTTTAGCTTAACTCGCATATCTGACGCAATTTGCCATAGGGTTTGTATAGTTTGCAGTCTGCACACAACCATGTATGGAACGAGATTGGACCGTCGACTATGCGAGCTAAACTTAAACTCACTTAGCTTACGCGATCTGCAACTGGCAGTGCTATGAATGTAAGTATGTTTAAAAATGTCCTTAACATTTCCCTCCTTTTCTTTTTTGCCAGAGTGCCCCCCAGCTGCGGATGGTATGGAAAGATTTGCTTGTCCGACACCGGACCGACAGGGGCGTTACCGATGCATTGATGACCACGTGCTGTGTGACGGGTTCATCGACTGCCCTAACGGCGAAGACGAGGACCGACAGGCCTGTATGTTCTACAAGACGGTAAGTCACAAAAATAAACATACGCAAACAACTTATACGGGGTGTTAGTGTCATCGTAACGAATACTGAGGGGGATGATTCAGACAATGATTCTGAGTTTATATCAAGTCGAATTTTCCTGTCGGGAAATTCATGAAAATTTTAGTGTTTTTGTTTATTATTTTTCGTTCCATATTTTTGCGACGCTATTAAAATTCCACTTGATATCAACTCAGAATCATGGCCTGAATGAAACCTCAAAGTCCCACTGCTGGGCACAGGTCTCCGCTAAATCAACAAGAAGCGGTAGCGGAGCAAATCCCACCACGCTGCTCCACGGTGAATTGGTACATGTCACCAACACACTTCATTAGTGAGCCCATTTATCTTATACCGACCATAATGCGGTTTCAATATCCACGCAAACCACAGTCGTGTTACGAGTACCTTATGTCTATATATAACTATTTCATTGATTAGCAAACAACAAAACCACTCAGCTATGTATAGACGTTTTACTGTTCTAGTATAAAGTATATAAATACGTAGTCTGTTTTAGTGTACTAAGTATGTTCACGTAGATATTCTTCATTTGAGAGCAGCATATAAACCTATAGATAATTGACGGAACGTCATCATATTTACTTGAAACCCTTATGTGTTTACAAACGACTTCGCTGTCCGTTGCAGACGCTTATTTACCTACTGCGTAAAAATAGACACCATTGCATTATTGACGCTGACCTACGACCTACGGGTCTATCCGTGTTATTGTGACGTACTTCACCTACAAAATACTTGTTTTCATTTCAGACAAAGGCTCACCTGGACGTGTTGGCGGACGCCCTGCTCCGGTGGGCCCGCGGTCGCTAAACACATCGCCAGCTCGACCTAAAACAACCGTATTACTTGTTTTGTAATATCTTTAATCAGTGTCATAGACTTCAGTTAACTGAAAACGGGGCTAGTGTGCTCTCAGTGGAAGCTGCGAACTCCCATGCGTAAATAAATTATTCGGGCGCAACCAGTCAAGAGTACGTATTAAAACGCGTGAAAGTAATGAAACATATCAAGTAGTGGTGCAGCCTATGCCAAAAACTTGACCACTTAAAGTGTAGCGTAAGGATTTGAACAGCGAACAGACAGAGTTCGATAAGTGCCGACCGTGCAGCCGCCGGCGCGCGCCTGACCGCCGCGCCGCTGCCGCCGACCCGCGCGTTCAAACGAATCGGTACGATCTGGTTTCGTCCCTACACCCTCTCAGCAGCTCATTTATTTTCCAAAATTTCGTACCTTCTAGCACTTATTATAAAATGTGAGACTGGTAGTCAACATTATAATGTAGAAATTATATATAAATTATATTTTAGTGTAATAGTTCTTCATTTGAGGAAAAACATAAATGTTTATATCGATTTGTTGAAATATTTATTTACTCTATGCATTTACTCTATATTAAGTTATAACTTATGACATTCCTTATAGATGAGGGTTGTAAAGTATATAAGTGGACTTCTAAGAATGTGTACATATATATTTGGAATTATTTAAATTTGTTTATTATTCGGCCTATATTTGGCGGCGGTGCCTGCTTCCAAGTGTTACGAAGTTTTCGTAAGCAGTCGCCCGGAGCGCGAACCCATTCGCGAATACTTTCGTACTCACCACCGACACGTTATTTTTTTAAATTTAAAAGATTAAGTATTTTAATGAACATTCATCTCAACTATTGGCAGCTATTGTATAATCGTTATTATGAAGTTAATCAATTATATTAAACATATTTTTTCATTTACATTACATCTTATATTAGATATTATGTATGTATAGATGTCATAAAGTACATTATATTCCTAATCATAATTTGGTACAAGTAGCACAGTTAGCGTATCGACTGAGTGGCCATTGTTAGCGTTTGTCGAAGAAGTCTGAATTAAATCGACTCTAGTCATCAATCAGTTCCTATTGTTTATCTGCCATAGTTCATACTTCGTTTATTGTTGATATTATGTACTTACTTATTTAACTAGTATACTAATCTATCTTTATGTGAATTAGTTTTACTACCACACATCGAGCGTTAATCATTTTAGCGATTTGATGACATTCGAAGTTCTTCGATGTGAACGAGAATTCATTGGTGCGATATTTTGGTAAAAGATGATTGAAGTAACTGCTCACTTATGTAGTGAATACAGACTCCATCGGCAGCACGAATCATTTGAAGTCATGAAAAAAAAAAAAAAAAAAATGGCGTGACTTGGCCGGACAAAACATTTAACAAATACGCTTGCGTATTAACTATTGAGAAATTAAAAAAAAACATGCATACTCTGTAAAAAAATACCTACTTAAATGTTTGCAATTTTACATTAATTATGATTATTTTGCTTACCTTATACAAGGAACATAATCAGGATATCGATTTCTTCAATTTGTGTACTTAGCTAAGATAGAGAGGACCGGACAGTTGTACCATGCATGTGTGCCCTGGTGTACACACCGCCCCACTGCTTTCTCCCAGTCTACTCCACAGAACACTATTACGTCTACTCACTCTTCCTCAAAACTAGAGTGAATAAGATTTTGCTAGGTAAGCGTGTACCACTTCACGCCACATTTTCACTTACTATCATGTGAGGTAATAAAAACAAATGCTTTCATAAACGTGTCAAAGGCAATAATTGTGCCCATAAAGTATATGTAAAATTTTAAAGCTTCAAAGTGTAATCTTACTGTTCACATCCGAATAAGTAGATACGTATAAAGTAATGTAAGTAAATTTAATGATAAGCAAGTAGAAAAATCAATGTCAATACATCACCAGATCACAAATATTTATGTAGTAGTAGTTTTGCAACTTTTATGATATTCTTAGATATAAAATAAATGTCTATAAGAATTTAATCATTATATTAACCAAAATAAGATTATATTGTGTATAAGAGTAGTTAGTGGCTCCGTCTATGTTATAGTTAATTAATGTAGTCAAATGCACCAAAGTAAATTCGCAATCATTGATAGTCGCTATCATTTTGTAGCACCATATTTTTTGTACGTAGAGATTAGACTAGTGTCGATCTTATTTTGTCTATGGAATTATTAAATTAACAGATTATTATTAAATAAAAATAAAAAATAACTTTGTAAAACTAATGTAGGCATTTAGAAATTTCTGATACTTATTAGTCGTGTTATAGTGTATAGAGATTAATGTGGATGTGAACAGTGTTAAAAACAAACCGATAGTCCTGGTGAGACGGGAGGCACATCTAAGCGAAGAAGTTTTGGGTTCAATTCCATCAAAACCATGTTTAAAATATCGATGGTGACGGAAGACAAGTAAATACCGTAGCAGTCTGTTAGAACTATACGTTCTTGAGCCAACAGACTCTGCGGTATTTATATCCAAAGGTACATCGAACATATAAAGATAAATGTATGGCTAAAGGACTTGCTTTGATGTATGAAGTCTCACACGGACTCTCGCCTGACTTAGCCGAGACGAAGTAACTTTGCACTGGGACTGGAACCCCGGAGCATACCTATTCGCAATATCGAGATTGTGAGTAAACCACACACACACACACACACATACACACACACACACACACAGATCCATCGTTAACAACATACTGCTGTACCTACAGCTCTCCCTGGCCACGCCGCTAAGCTTGACATACAATCGAAATACTTCACGTACTTACTGCCATATTTGAAGTAAAAAAATTGCAGAAATTTCCAAAAGGTAGCAGATTTGTAGCTGGGGTTCTAAGCCACGGCGCCGAACGTTCCCCATATTAAAAACCTGATGCAGGTAAAAATAACGCATATTCCCGGAATCTAACATTTAAACTTAATACCTAAAGGCTTATTAAGTACTGTACACAAATCTATCTGAACATGTATTGAACCTATCTGCCTGAAACATAACCGGTATGGAGCATTCTCTGCCCCACTCACCGTTCCACAGTCGATCCCAAATGTTACCTAATTACCAAATCTACCTACCTGACTTAAAAAAATAGGGACCGTGTTAGGCACCTATTCTTCCTGAAGTATTCTTTAGGGACAACCTACATGTATATACCATAAAACAACGTTTTCAACAGCAGTTAACTCGTCACCTTTTACAACTTATGTGCTGATGAATTCTCGTGACAACTTTGTAACTCTAGGTACGTTATTTTCTAATGTGATGTTATTATTTATAGTAAGTATTCTTATAAGTAGTTCTTGTTACGCTATGTCCACGACTTCGGCGACCGTCATCGTTCACACTCATTTTGTGGTATATGAAATATAATTATGATTTCTGTACTTAAATGTTTTATGAAAACAGAAACTTATGCTACTAAATATTATAAATGTAATTGCACTCAAAATTTGCCTGTTTCGTATGTGCACAGCAATTTATTGTGATATTTTAAATACTATAGGATAAGATACAGGATCTCAGAATAGACTATGTACCTATCAATGTGATTATTAATTTATATGTATGTACTTATATATGATATGTCACGATCAAGTGGGTCTGTATGAAATACGGACTAGTCGTATTACTGTATACGCTTGTATCGTGCACGGGTGTAATCGCCTGGATCTTACCCTGCGGTAGCGTACGTAGCGTTACTTTATATGCTAATCCCTTTGTGTTTCTGTGTTTAATTACTTTACGAAACATTTAGCAATTTTGGTCAATTTTATCGATATATGTGTATGTAGGCTAGCCGCTATCGGATGTCCCGCGCAGCGCGCGGCGCTATGCGGCTTCGCCGCCCGCCGCGCGCGGCTCGATGCGCACCCTCACTATTTATATCGTATCTAGTTATCGTTACAACGTATGTAAGCACACACTTTGAGCACAATTTCTACATTTATGAAGGACCTAAAACCTTTGTAAATCGTTTCTAACACTTTTATACTTCGCAATGAGTTGCGATCGAAAGCAAGTCTCTTTTGAGGTGAACATGCTCATGAATTCTTCCGAAGACAGTTCAAACTACATCCTAATATTGTTATATATCTATTTCTCATACCGATATACTGACATGGTCTCTACGCTCAAACAGGAGTAGTACTTCGACGCTGTTTACTGTTGGAGGATAATATTTTTAGAGGTCACGGTTGTAGATTATTACACAAAAACTTTTTATTTGGTCAATTATAGATATCACGTAAATAATTTTCATAGAATTTTTGTCTGCCGTCTAGTCTAAAATGCCTGTTCCATGAAGTGGTGAAATTTCGTCAGCTGTTTCCTTGATAATATAATTTAAAAATGCAACTATTTTTGTAGATACGTATATCTATTTGAGTACCACTAGATAGAGGACATATTTTCTCATAGTGTTATGTTTGCCAAAGAGACAAACAAGTATCCATATGTCCTTCAAGCTGTAATCCTCATTTCTGAAAAGTGCACGAAAACGAAATGTGATAATGCCAGAAAATAGTAAGTAAATAGCCACTAATGTAAAAAAAAAAATTGTGTTTTAATTCCGAAGTTACAGCTATGGTTTGTTAGGATTATGGCTTGAACGTCAATAAATAATCGTCCACAATTATGCTATCTTCTATCTGGTTTACTTTGTTAAAAATCTATGTAAACCTCTACATACAACATCAAAGTAAACCAGATCGAAGATATTTGACCGTTGGGATCGACTATTTTTTGACACTGAATATCAACCAGAAAATCACGAAGTCGAAATCTCATTTGACGTCGTGAGGATTATAGCTTAAAATGTTCAAGCCATAATCTTTATCAATTTGCTTTTATAACTCTAGAACTCTGGTATGGTATTTTAGAGATTTGGCAAGTCGTCATAACTATTTTACTATTTTTTGACATTGAATCCAAGTCTGTAATCCCCACCGTTTAGCTTGACGTTCAAGCCTCAATCCTCAACAAACCAAAGCTATAACTTCGAAATTAAAATACATCTATTTTTTACATTGATGGCTCTTTATGACGATATTCTGACATTATCAAAATTATATTTCATGCAGTTTTCAGAAATGATGATTAGTTTAAAGGACATGTATCCATTTCGTACCGCACAAACGGACATCTCAGGAATCACATACTTAGTATCGGAGGGTGGCGGAGGGCTGCCTCCGTCGTTGTCGTTGCATGCTTGCGGAGACCGGAATACGCTCCGAGAGAACACCACGTACCAACGTCATGACGCAGCGAGACACGCCCCCCTCGCGCGTGTCGTCACACCTCACTCTCGACGTTCTCTCAGAGAATATTCCCACTTCTCGACCGGTCATGGATGAGTTGCCTTGACATTTCGCAGAACATGTATGAGCAACTCATATGGCGATAAACTTATAACGACTACGCTATTTTGTAGGCGTAATATACTTTTGGACTATTTATTATGTATTGTTAATTACTATATATGTTGTATTAAGATAAAAAATTGAAAAACAAAAATAAATGTTAATAAATGCCTCAGCCAGAAGATAATAAATGTTTTATTTCGACACTCCTAGTTATTGAATTGTTCATTAATAAACGCTACACTAATATCGTAGCAGCGTGCTACGGCGTAGCATGACTACGCTTCTATTCACGTTTTGTGCTTCTTGGCGTTGACCAAAGTATACTACAAATGAAACAAATTACTTTACAATTATAATTATTTATTAAAAATATACAGTGCTATCAATATTTTTGCATTCAGTTACATAGTTACAAACAATATTGGCCACACGAGTAAACACTATCTGACCTATAAAATCGATTAATCTGTAATCATAACGTTATTTTACTGGGGCGAGCTTTTGTGCTTGAGGCGAGATTAAGGAAAATAGCAGTACATAAAATAAACAATAAAATGCGAACAGGTACCAGCGAGCTACAGAAGATAAATAATGTTAATAGCTTTGTTCAGGGCTAAACATTGGAACACAGGGAAAGAACTGCGTAAATACTATTCATTCCTCACACCTTCATAGCACACCTAATAAATTCCAGCAGACACCTCCTAATCTTAACCACCAAAAAGAAAGATGAATAAAGGAATGAAACAATTACCCAGACGAATCAAATAGGCGTCTCGCTAGTATAAAACTCGTTTGGCGTGTGCTGCCAAATTATATGGGGATAAATGCACCAACATTAAAACTTTCAAAGATTTCTGCCTAAATGTCGTGTGTTCTATAAATTTTTAGCTTGTCTATTACCCGTCCATTTCCATTTCAGCGGATAAGAAAATGTCAGGTAGAACTCAAAACAAAATTAGAAAGTCTCTGCTGGTATCGGCACCAATCATAATTCAAATAAAAGCTACATTACCAATTACACAAGAAATTGTAGATATAAAGTCTCTTGAACTTAATTAAAACACATAATCTAAATAAAGCGTAAATGAGTCTATAAGGAACGTCAGCTAAATACTCTACGGTACATAACACAAGTTAAATACCACATAAACTATAGAGTACAAAATAAATATAGAAATAGGTATAGAAATATTTTAATTAATTGACCCAGAAAGGCAGGGCGAGATATTACGACGCGGCAAAATATAATGGTGGAAAACGTTAGCAAGGAAGTGAAGCGAATGATCGCAGGAACACTCGAGCAAAATTTCACCTTGTCCTGATACCACACAATGCGCAATCATTTCACGTTTTGCATTTGAAATTTGCAATGAGGGACAATTCACAATAGATTTACCGTGAGGTGAGATTGTGATGAATCGCAAACCTATTCAATTTCGATAAACAATAAGACTTGTTATGAGCATTGTGTAGTCTCCATCGTATCGTCTTCCATGTCTTCGCTTCTTGCCGCTTAATGTGAATCGACCATAATCTAAAAATAGTAGCATTATGAAATTTGCATGTGAACATTCCATTACAGCATTACAATTATTGTTTCATTCCAATGCTTAACTCAGAAGCCATTGATGCAATGCTCGAAGTTGAACAATACATCAACCGCACGATTTAGGTCAATACGTATTTCGTATTATTGCCGGAAACTTACATATCAATAAACGTATTTCCAAGTAGTCTATTCATCTCTCTCCAAGTTTTGAATTAATAGAAATAGGTTACCGTAATTCCAACCTTACTTATGACGCGCGTCGTAAAATTTTAATTTGTACGATCTTTATAGCCGAAGGAAATAAACAAAAATGCCCTTTTAAGAAATAAAGCCACATAAATATCACGATAAAGAATCTTCGCCTTAACTGTACACCCTGGAACAGAGCCTAGCGGTATCCTAGCACTAACATCACAGGTTCAGGAAAATACCTAATACAAACCATCGAATAAATGAAGATACAAATTAAACATTTCGTACAAAATAAAAATAATACTGTTCGTGAGCGAATGTTCAAATCCACAGTTCATTTCAATAAAATTTACCTTCGAAACAGCTTTGGGAGCTTCAAATTAGCATTCGCCGGTAATCTTTCACAATGACTATTAATTATTAATTTTGAAGCCTGCTTAATTCTGTGTTGATCCAGAAATAACTTTGAGTTTTAAGTAGTTTGATTTTCGTATATATTTGTGGTACATTTTATTGGAATGAACTCCACACCTCGAATATTGAACTAATCTACTGATAGTTTTTATCACTCAGTATACAACCAATCGTTATATTTTTCAAATTACAATATTGCGATTTTGTAGAATTTCAACAATCAACTACTAACTAGCGTCCTACTAGTCCTTACACACACCTATTAACATATAATCTTATAAAAATAGGAATTATCTGACAAACATTACCTACGATACAAGGTCGATTGTTTGGTTACAAAGGACACATACCAAAGAACCCAACATTTTAATTTAATGTCAATAATCGTTTATATCGTTATAATTATATTTCAAAAAGAATTGTTTATTTACTGTAGAACTTGCCTACATCGATAACTACATAGACGCTGGCATCAGCGTATTTTTTAACTAATACATTAATTTAGATTTACATTTTAAAATACGAAATTTTCCACAATTCACGTGGAGATTATCCAGCCTTAAATGAGATTACAAAAGTAGTCTAAAACACAGAATATAATATGACATTCAGGTATATATAGTACCAGTCTCACTAAACTAAGTATATAAAACTAAAAAAAAATACTACATTACATAGGTACATACTTTATAGCTTCAGTATTGAGATCAACTCTTTTAACAGTGAATCAGAATTTGGAAAAATATCTACTTATACATCACTGATATCGACTATTCTATAGATATAGTTTAAAATAGTTTGCTCACTTTACTTACTTTATGAGAGCCTTTAAGGCTTCGTACAGGGTGTAATTGGCAACGTACCGAATACCGAGGGGTATAACTCAGGGTCAATTACACCCTATATAAGAGGGAAATATACTTCTACAGTAAATAAAACGAATGCATAATTATTTTTTCAATTAAATTCAATAAAACCGAGAAAAATGATATGAGCAGCACTGTTGAGTCGAAGTTACCTCATGCCTACGTTTGCATCGACCGACCATTGTGAACGCTGACAATTAGTATAAATACTCATCAACGACTCTCCATTTCCGCACGTTTTAGCGGCAATTTTTCTAGTATGGCGAGGGAGCCTCTGTTTTACGTAGTGTATTAGTTACTCCACAGATCATATAAACAAAGGATATATGCCCTCAGCACTATGTTACACATGTCTGTAAGTCGTTATATCATTTCTGGCTAAACCGCTACATCGATTTACCCGCCGTTTATTGCGTAGTAACTCAAGCGCTAGTTGTGGTGGCGCGAAACCAAAGAAGCAATGAATGATGCGGCAAGATTTATAATACAATCGTTGCCTCATATAACATGATCGTTTTGTGCATATTTCGGTCCCACCGGCTGTTCCCGCGGCATCTCTCTGTAATAAGAACTCTGTGACTTACTCCATAGTACAGCTGTCATAGTTCTTAACAACTGACACAACTACGTAGGTATACAACTGATGGCTGCGGTATCAGAAGAGGTTCCTCGGCGGCGGCACGGCGACCACGGCGGCGCCGGCGCGGCCGGTACTCAGCGGCGCCAACTTGCGCCAACAATTCGACTCCGAGTCGTACACCTCCACTACGCACAGATATTGCACTCCGTCGTACCCACCTGTTTACAAAAAATAGATTAACACTGTACTATACTTTGCACGCAAGTTCATCGCCGCCTGAGGTATGTGAGCGGTCTTCTTCTATCGTGTGGATTATGAGGTGGATTACCAACCCCATCAACCCAGGTGTCAGGGTTATTAATGAGCCGCCATAGGCCCCTGGCATGACTCATGTGAGCGGTGAGACCGGGACTGAGTTAGCACGACACTCAGTCCGCCATTCAGTCTATCGCGGCCTCTAGTGTCTGGTCTGGTGATTGTCTACCTCTCCCGTCCTGCCCGCTGCTTACCTCGGATAGTGACAAAGACTTGCGCGCAGACTATAGTGCCGATTCTGACTATAGGGCAGACACAAACTTTATTTTATTTTAATTTGACAGTTCTAAGATTAGCTCCATCTCTTTCTTGCACTTGTCGTAAGTTATGGACGGCAGTATTATTATAACTCGTACAAACACAAAATGAAAGAAATATTTTACGATTAAAGTGATTCACCATACAAGTGATTGCCAGTATTCTCTTAATCGCAGAATACTTTACTGGCAATCTAACAGAGACTGTTGTTACAGAAAACACATTTTTTTCTAAAATTTCTCTCTATGTATAGGCGTTTGGTATGATAGAGCAGTGACTATATAGAAGCAAATAATACATACCGACAGCGACGATTCTATCGCCTAGTAGACACGAGCCGATGGCGTCGCGGCCGTAGGACAGCCGCGCCAACAGCAGCCAGGTGTCGGTGGTGGGGTCGTAGCGCTCCACGCAGGCCAGCCGGCCCCCCACCGTGTTCGCCGGCGCCTCGTGCCCGCCTAGCGCGTACAGGTAGCCCCCCGCCGCGCATACCTAACGGATATGATACTTATATAGTTTTAAAAATATTTTTTATAGTTGTGCTTGAATAGACAGATATACGTAATTATAGAAAAAAGTTTTCCAGAAAAAAAATTTAAAAGGTTTATTTTCAACCAAAGCAGAAATATGTTTTATGGCAAGACTTGTCGTTGAATTGCGGGTGGCATTCAGTAGTTGCCAATCCAAAGCCGAAATTCACTACTAATGTTTGGATTTTATATAAATAATGTTACTGTGGGAAAATTTATGTATAAAGTAACAAATAGAAATAAATATAAAACAGTTTGGGGCCTCTTCGAGGCAAGACTGGAGGCAGATTGTGTATAAGCATGCCCCACAATCGACCACATCATTTCTTCCCATAAGGTGATGTGGTCAAAGGCTTGGATCATCATCATCATCATTGGCGTTATACGTCTGTTTCAGACGATTTATGACGTCATTGCCTCAAAGAAATGCACTTTCTTTCATGGCTTGGATATCATGCATAAAAAATAAAATAAAACATAAAAAAAGTAAAGCTGGTGCGGCACTCACGCTGACGCCGCCCCGGCGGCGCGTCATGGGCGCCGTGTTGGTCCAGTGGTTGGTGTTGGGGTCGTAGCACTCGACGGAGCGCAGGCACGCGCCGCCGTCGCGCCCGCCCACGGCGTACAGCCGCCCGCGCAGCGCGGCCACGCCGCACGTGCTGCGCGCGCCCGCCATCGGCGACACCATGGTCCACGTGCGCGAGCACGAGTCCCACCTGGGTAACCACGCCATTATACTATCCGACCCATCCTTCCCGATGTGTTAACTACACGGGCTCGGCGATCTTGTAGATGTGTAGTCTAATACCAAATTGGTATGTAACCGTAGTACCACGTTTACCATGGTAATGTTATCTTGGTTAGGCTACCGTAGTAAGATTGGGTGGTCAAATAACATAAATAACTATGTACCTACATGAATATTCTAAGCGCGATTTACAAAAGGCTTTTATCTTTTGGCCTAGCGAAATTGAAATTGGGTAGTTTCATAGGTTATGAAATTCTGATTGCTAAATAAAGACAGATCTGAAGGTGACAAACAACGTTTTCTTTTCTCTATTTAACTTATTTATAAATTTAATAAAGGAAAATGTAATAAAAAGTGCGACATTTTGTCACGTTTTACTATGACGTCACAGGTTGCTTTTTCATACAAATTCCATAGTAATTTCGTGTTTTGACATTTGGTAAAAAATAACTGATTTGACTAGTTGGAAACTACCCTATTTGTATACATATAAATAGCCGAAAAAAGTAAAACTCATTCAGTTTATACGGCGCTTGAGAAATGAGGTCTATTTTCTGTCCGCCAAAAATTCCTAATTTGCCAGTTAAAACATATACATTTTTTTGTCTGGGCACTTACCTTTCGACAGAGTTGAGGTATATCCATCCATCATGTCCGCCCACGGCGTAGACGGGTGAGTTAGGTCCGTCACCTAACACGGCCACACCCAGCCCGTGTCGGTGCGTGTTCATTGGGGCGAGAGTACTCCAGCTCAGTGACGTCAGGTCAAAACATTCCACCTAGGTCGGATATCAACACTAATAAATCGAAAGCACGAAAGTAAATGTGCAATATAAAAAAAACTAAAGGAAAGGAAGCTACTATACCATTAACAGACAGAATTATATTTATCAGACCACAAAATAAAGGCTAATATATATACTAAACAATGTTAAAATCTGATTTAAGTATTTTATTACACAAAGTATCTAAATTCCACATTCGGCGTTATCGGGGGTAGTTAAAAAACTATTATAATTAAATCACAGATTTATTTTATCATTAGTTACATTTATTACCATACCACTGATTACCAATGATTGGGATAGGTAGTGTCATCTACGAGATTTGTCTTAACATAGATATGCATCCCAAATCTTGAATCTCGTTTATTTTTATTTTGTGAAATATTTTAGTAATTTGTGTTTTACGTGTTTGTATTTTTTGTAATATTTTATCACACTTTTATTTCATTTATTTATGTATTTGTCTTTAACTGTCAATGTGGATCAACAAACTTTCACATTTATAATATTAGTAGGACAGTATTTATGATATGTCAAACAGTTTAATTTTATTTAATACAAGAAGGTAATAGTATAATGTAACGTAATCTCGCAATCTCAAAAATCTCGTGGTCATATCCATCTTAACCATAACATTCAGGGTTATTGACCCCAAATGGCACTACCTATTCCAATCACTGATCATTACATTTGAAATAAAAAATAACTAAACGGAACTCACTGTATTCAAAGTTTTAAGGCCATCTCTGCCGCCCACGACTATTAGTTTGTTCTGCATGACAGCGACGCCGAACTGAAGCCGGCGCGCGCCCATGCGCATAAACGGCGTCCACGTATTCGTACGCGGGTCGTACATCTCCATGTTGCTAGCACCCTGCAGGCAAAGACATCTACATTCACAATAGACACAACATAGATACGTTTCATACAATGTCACAACAAGAATGAATGGAAGCAACTAGAAGAGGCTTGTGTGTACCAGGACACGCTGACCACTAAACCGGGAAATCTGTCTGTCAGTGAAATGCAGGTACTTCGTTCATCATGCATACCTCTGACAATCCGAATTGGGAATGTACTCGTGAGCTTATATTTACTAATATACTTTTTAGTATCAGCAACAACAACTTTTTAGTATGGCTTAAATAAAAGTTGATCATTAAAGTAAATATCATTGTAATTTTTTAAAGGAGACTAGAAGAGGACCATACCTTAGGATATACCATGATCGAGTGGGTGTGGAATGGGCCTTTTACCTTATATCCATCCATTCCCCCTATAGCTAATAGCCGTCCAATAGTGGAAGTCCTCGGGCGAGTTCGGTGCGAGAAGAGAAGCGAACGTCGTTCAGGCAACAGATGCCACTTTACTGCCTCCATGATCAGTGGTTGGCATTCCAGGACATTACCACACGCAAGCTCCACTTTGTCGATCAAATACTGCAAGTGGAATGCGAGTGATAATGTAAAATTAAAAATAATACATACAATAAAATATGCATATTCTCCTTGAAATGTAAAAATTTTTAGTCTTGTTTTTACTTTTAATTTTACTTAAAAAAACAATTGGAGTAACAAAAGATCATTGTTTCAATATGGTATAAAAATAACTTAGGTATGCAAATTATAATCTAATGCTATTTAATTCAAGATAATGACGCAAATAGTAGGCACAGTTTGATATTTTAATATTTATTACTTATTGTTTCGAAGCAAATTAGATGTTCACTTGCTTGTGAGAATAGATAGTGAGTATTGTGAGTACATACAATGTTAAAAATGTATTGTTATATACCATATTAGCTACTCCACTTATTTGATATTTAAATCAGATTCAAATAATAAAAACAGTACATTCACAAGTAAGAGTACAGTACAAGCATAAGTATACAAGCATATTACACTGTTGTAAGTGACTTATGTTACAGCTGACTGACTGTTCATATTTACCTCAGAAGACAACAAGGGTAACTTGATGAGTTTGAGCAGAGTAGGCAAGTGCTGTTCTCTGTTTGCACTGTCATGTTGCACCCAAGTCATGAGGCTCTCAAACACATTTTCCTCTGTGACAACATTCAGGTCATCAGATTTAAGAAGATTAGCCAACTGATCTGCTTGAAGTGCAAGAAACTCTTGATGTTTCACCACCTGAAAAACATTATTAGGGTTTAAAATAGCCATGGTTAAGACATTAAAAAAATACATATAAGTACTCTTGTTTCACTGAGAAACAAATAAAAGGCTGAACAAAGAGATGTGTTAATGTAGGCATCTCTTTGTTCTAAATCACTTTCAAAACCAAGTTATTTTTAGTGCATGAATCAAACTTGCTTAGGTATTTATGTTGCAATAAAGTACAGACCTGCATGAAGTGTTGGTATGTAAATTCCAAAGCATTCTTGTGTAGAGTCATGCAAGACTGCTGTTCAGCAAACAGTGCTATGCCCAGACAGTTACAAGGATCAAGCTGTTTCTTGAGGAATGCACAGCAGGCGCTGGTGACAGAATGTAGCTGAAGCAGGCTGGCTGTTGACAGTAGCACTTCCACAGTCTCCTCTCTTAGTTCTGTCAAGTAATATTCTTTTAGGATTTTGTACATTTGTCCAATCATTTTAAATTCCTTTGTATACAATTAATATTAGGAGCTGGTTAGTAATCATGACACATAAACTATTAGCTATTATTTATTATTCATAGCAATGTATTTGTATAAAATGAATTAAGAATCTATAGTACATTTTTAATAATAAAGAAAAATGGATTGCAAACCTATAGTGCCAGTGTAGCAATAATGCACCAGTGTCTGTAGAGCCTGTGAGTCCACCCTCTCGAGTGTAATGTCGGTGAGCTGAGCCTCCCGTAGCGCCCCCGTGAACATCGCCGCGAAGTACTCGCTACATGACGCGAGCACTACCTTGTGCGCTGGTATTCTGAGAACAGAATAGAAACTTATAATTAAGTACGACAAAACTGAAGCTTTACTTACGTAGCACATATTTTTACCTTTTAATTTATTATTTGAACTTACAAACTGTTCATTCATCATAACATGCAGCGTGGTACATTTCCACCGTACAACTAACTACCAAAGTAAAAAAATTAGAACGTGAGACACAAAGAAATGCACAATACAACTCACCTGCATCCTCCAGCAATCAAGGCTACATCGCACAGTTTCTGCGACTGGTAATACGCGAATATGTTCTTTAGGGTGGTCTCTGAGTGCCCCTTATCACAGAAACACTCATCTTGACTTGACGCACTTGATAAACTCAGCTGGCTTAACTCACGGGGCAAACCTTCGTCTATAGAATTAGTAGAAACATTGTCTTTTGAAGCCTCTGCCTTCTGAGTATCACAAGCTGACATGATTGCGAGCAATTAGCACTATTGTTGCTAAAATCCCTTTCACTCTGCAATAAAATTAGACCTTTACAAACAAAGCAACAATGGAAGAATGAAATGAAAACAAAGAAAGACTTGTCAAACTTTTGACAAACTTTTTTTTTATGAAATGAACTCTTTGGTTTTAATCTTTTCTTGTACATTATTAATATTGACGATGAAATGAAACGATCCCTAGCGCGTTATTCATTCGTTTTAAAAAAGTTCACTTCAGTTCAATAGTTCACTCTTTTCGTTCTTTCACACCGCATTAGTCACGAGGATTTTTTGAATTGCAAAATCTTTATTTATTTGCTGTGAAAAGTAATTCCTAATTACAAAAATGGCTTTACACGTGCCTAAAGCTCCGGGGGTACCCTCAATGCTGAAAGATGGAGCACGGGTAAGTTTTAGAAACTTTATAACCAAACCATGATTTACAGTCATGCAGTCCGTATGATTTTATATTTAATACAAAATCCACTTTTTTGTACACAACTCAGCTATTTATCGATTAAAATTTATAAACTATACCAAAAATACCATGTTAGAGTTGTTTTTTTCTATAATAGCTTAAGATTTTCTAAGAAATCCTGAACCATCAGTAAAACACCATTGTTCTTATGACATTTTGGAGTTGAAGAAGTTTGAAGTAATACATACTTAATTGCAGATGTTCTCGGGTTTGGAAGAAGCCGTATACAGGAATATAAACGCATGCAAGCAGTTTGCACAAAGCGTGCGCTCCGCTTACGGCCCTAATGGCATGAACAAAATGATCATCAACCACATTGACAAGCAGTTTATAACCAGTGATGCTGGCACCATCATCAGAGAGCTAGATGTGGAGCACCCGGCTGCGAAACTGATGGTCCTTGCCAGCCAAATGCAAGATTCTGAAGTTGGTGATGGCACCAACTTTGTTATTGTCATATCAGGTGCACTCTTGGAAGCTGCTGAAGAACTTCTCCGTCTCGGTGTTACTACTAGTGAAATTGCTGAAGGATACGAAAAAGCCCTGGATAAATGTCTAGAAATCCTGCCAGAACTTGTATGCCAGGAAATTAAGGACTACAAAAATGTTGAGGCAGTTACAAGGGGTATCATACCATCAATTATGTCCAAACAGTATGGAAATGAAGAGTTTATTGCCAGTCTTGTAGCTAAAGCCTGTATTGCAATCCTACCTGAAAAAACCACATTCAATGTTGACAATGTCAGAATTTGCAAGGTATAAATTTTACTAACTTCATTACTTCATACTAATTTCATTTAGAGTAGTAGGTACATAGAATAAAGTAGTCTTAACATTTGCATTATAATTGCAGATTCTAGGAGCTGGTCTTCTTCAATCTGAGGTACTCTCCGGCATGGTGTTCAAACGTGAAGTTGAAGGCGACGTCTCATCTGCTTCTAAAGCTAAAGTAGCTGTGTACTCTTGCCCAATTGACATCACCCAAACAGAGACCAAGGGAACAGTCCTTATTAAGACTGCTGATGAACTGCTGAACTTCAGCAAAGGTGAAGAATCCCTACTGGAGAAGCAGATCAAGGATATTGCTGACACTGGAGTGAAAGTCATTGTAGCTGGTGCTAAGTTTGGAGACATGGCCCTACATTACCTGAACAAATTTGGAATTATGAGTGTCCGTATCCCATCCAAATTCGATCTTCGTCGCCTTGCAAAGACTGTCAATGCCACAGTAAGTACAACTTTACAATCTTCATTTTCATATCGTCACTGGAAAGGCAAAATTACGTAAGCGCCAAAATAGGTATTTTGGGTTTTTTATATATTCGGAATCAGCGTTTCTTTCTGCGTCGATCTGTCTGGGTAGCATTGCGATACGAGCACTTTTTTGGCGCTTACGTAAATTTGAAAATAGTCGACTTTTTTCAATTCCAGTTTCTTAAACGACAAGATTTTGGTGTTTTTTTCGTGACTGGTGTATAAGTAATATTGTGGTCCTATATAATAACTACATATTAACTTTAAGTAAATTTGGCATTCTATAGTTTGAAAAGTATCATTTTATTAGTAATTTTGGACTACTGAAAATAATAAATAGACTATGTATAAGTCATTTTTATTTACAGCTTTTAAAATAAGTAAGGCGTATAAGAAAAAAATGTCTTAGCATGTTTATGCAGTGAATGGCGAATAAGTAATTTTGACTTACAGTATTTAGAATAAGTAAGGCGTGTACGTAAATTTGCCTTCGCATTTTTATGCTGTTATTAAGCAAGTTTGTGGGCTAGCAGTAAGTTTCCCAGGAAGTTATTTTTTAACAATAGATCTAAAAGTGAAACTATTTTAGAATTTATTTTATAATTTATTAGCGACCCGGCTTCGCTCGGATGCAATGCTGAGGAAAAATGAAATTATTTACGACATCACATTAAAATCCTCAAAAATAACAGTATTTCTACACTATTTATTGGATGTTATTATACATACCTATAAACTTTCCTCTTGAATCACTCTATCTACTAAAGAAAATTGCATCAAAATCCGTTGCGCAATTTTAAAGATTTAAGCGTACATAGGGATATAGAGACAGAAAAAGCGACTTTGTTATACTTTTTAAGTTCTGTCGTTTGCATATTTAGCGCCAATTTTGAATTGAGAACTCTAAATTCAAATTTGTTGGAATTTCGAATATCAAAACAATTGAAAGCATTAGCATTAATGCAATTGTTTAATCACAGCGTTGGTTTGAATCTGTCAGATCATGTCCGAAAATGAATCTTACAAAGAAAAATTTTCTATAACTTTCGAAGAGGCCTACTGCGACTTCAGTGTTTCAAACAGTTAAAATCTCTATTCCACGATGAAGTGCCATGTCTGCGAGCCATCGAACGCTGGTATTTAGAATTCGAGCGTGGATATCCGCCTTCACTGAAGATAATATCGTTGCTGTGAGACAACTAATCCTCAAAAATCGTCATGACAAGAAAACTCTTCAGAGGTTCAACCGAGGAGAGTCAAATCACGTGTACGACATCATCAGTGGTGACGAATCTTGGATTTATGCTATTATCCTGATTCCAAACAACAATCCACAGTTTGGGTCTTCCAAAACGAGTCAAAGCCGACTAAAGTTGTTCGCTCTCGAAGCACTTCAAAGAAGATGGTGGCTACCTTCGTGGAGAAAATCGGTCATGTTGCGACAATTGCACTTGAAGATCGTAGGACGGTTAATGCAGATTGGAATACCACAATTTGTTTACCACAAGTCATCGCCGAACTTCGAAAATCTAACCCAAAGCGACGCATGATGATGCGCAGGAGTGCAGGATGCTGCACCATGACAACGCAAGCTCACACACCGCTCGTCAAACGATTATTTGAAGCAGGAAAACGTAGAAATTCTTGACCATCCTCCATACAGTCCTGACCTAAGCTCCAATGATTTCTTTACATTTCCTAAAATTAAAAAAGAAACTCTTCGCGGTCAAAGGTTCCAGTGCGGTGAAGAAGCGGCCAACGCTTTCAAGTCAGCCATTTTGAACACTTCTACTTTGGAGTGGAATAAATGTTAAATAATACCTGGTTCGAGCGAATGGAAAAGTGTATTAAACTTCGTGGTAAATACTCTTAAAAACAATAAGGGGAATTATTGAGGAATTAAAAAGACTTGACCCTTCCAGAGACTTGACTCGACTTAGAGCCACGTATGCTTGTCCTAATTCAAACAATTTTGAGCCCAAATATACTACTGCATGGTCGACTGTGCTGCCCTGCATATGTTATGTTATGTTAGTGGGCTCTGTTTTCCGCATTTAGACTCTAAGGTGGCCCATTATGCGTGTAATTGTTGACTACGTAAGCCAACCTATCTCCTTCCAGAAGCTCAGAAGCCTCCTGGGGATTTCACAGGCTTCGCGGAGCGACCCCACCCAGCGATCCACTGTGCTGCCCTGCATATTATGGACGGTGGATGACAATGACAAAATTAAGGGCAACATCCTTCTTTCAGTCATTTTGTAATATCGTCCATCTTGGATTTGAAATTTTGACATAATGACAGTATTCTACTAGTGTAGTCCTATCTTTGATACCCATATTGAGGGGGTTGTGGAAAAATATGTAATCCCCCATTATGTACCGGCTGCCATCTTAGATTTATAATGTTATTGATTTTATTATATTGTATTGACATCGGAATTAAAGGTGCGTACCAAATTTCAGATCAATCTGACAACAGGAAGGTACTTAAATTGCAATATCTAATTTTGATACAAATATACCGTACGGGTTTAGCTAAATAAAACCGTTTAACCCTTTCACGGACAGAGACCATGGGTCATTGGTGGTTCATAATAGGTAGTATGGCACCTTGGAATCGGAACGTCCGTATACGTTCTGTCTTTGAAAGTGTTAAAAAGAAACTTTTACAAACAGATAACGGGTTGTACGCTATTATTTATATTTTATGAAACTTTATTTCTGGCACTTCAGTATTTTAATAGCCATTTTTATAAATCAATTGAAGTAATAAGTAGTTTAAAGAGGTATTAAGAATAATTATTTGTCTCTTACGTCTTTTTACCCATGTAAGATATTACAAAAACTTACTTTAAAGAATTTTTGGTGAACTGACATAATCAATCGATCACTTTGTAGGCAATTTTTACATAATGAGAGCAGATGTGTAAAAGTCGTTACAGTAACTTTTACTCCGCTAACATTACAGTATTATTATATTTAAAGAAATATTGTCGTTCTCGTATGCATTGTCGTAAGAGCTGTAAGTAATTTTGCTTCCAAATAATATTTTAACCAGATGGCGGTTAAGTAAATTTGCTTTACTGTAAACTGAAGTCATTTTTACGTAAGCGCCACTATATCCTAAAATAGCAATCCAACAGTTATAATATGTATTGCTGGACATAGAAAATTAAAAAACAATGTAACCTTACTTTGACATCATCTAAATTGGATAATTGGGTAAAAAGTTATGATAAAAAAACGAAAAAATGAAACTTTAAACGGCTTTTTCTCGAAATGGCCTTTTGGCGCTTACGTAATTTTGCCTTTCCAGTGACGATATCATTCATACAACATTTTTGAATGTTTAGTTATTTTCTTAATATCCACAAGATAAACAATATTATTTATATGTTATAATTTTTCCTTCTTTGTAGGTACTCCCAAGACTAACTACCCCTACAGCAGATGAGCTTGGATATTGTGATCAGGTACTTGTTGAGGAACTGGGAGATACAAGAGTTGTGGTGTTCCGCATGGAGAACACCGAGTCACGCATCGCCACAATTGTCATCCGTGGCTCTACAGATAACTACATGGATGATATTGAAAGGGCCATTGATGATGGTGTCAATACATTCAAGGGCATTGCTAGAGATGGACGGTGAGTAAACATTTATTTAGATAAAGCAAGATGACTTCTAGAAAGAATGACAAATTAATATTTATTTGCTTTTAATATGTTTTTAGCAAATGTCTCATTTAACAGATAAATGCAAAACTATGTACATTGATGGTTGTTGCCATTCTGATACCTTCCATTCCTTACATTTCTTTATGAGATCTGGAACAGTAAATTAAATAAGTCTTTGAAAATGTTGATTGCTTTGATAAAAGCTATCCATTTAATTTTATCCTACAATACAAAAATTACAAAAACAACAACACAAGCTAATTATAAATAGAAAACCTCCTCCAGCGCGCCACACTGAGGCAGAGCGCCCAAAACGCTGGCAGCATTTCCCCTCTGAACTGCCAGACCTGTTCTCTGCGCAAAATAACTGCCAGCTCTCGTATCGCCAGTAGCCTCAATGAGACGCGCGTGATTGGTTTGATTTTGGTACAAGGTCAAATTCTGTTACTATGCTTCCAGATTCCTCCCTGGTGCCGGCGCCACAGAGACAGAGCTTGCGCAGCGTCTTCTTCAGTATGCAGACACACTGCCTGGACTAGAACAGTACGCCGTGAGGAAGTTCGCCGTCGCATTGGAGAGTATACCTCGGGCTCTCGCTGACAACTCCGGCGCTAACGCCACTACAGTTGTTAACAACATTTACAAGGCTCACAAGGCAAGTTGGCAGATAAAGCTTTACAATATTACAAAATTTGGAGGAGACCTATTTTTATTTAATTAAAAAAAAAATGAAAAAAAAAGTTAAAAATGACTGTACATTTAACATTATTTTCACTTCTTTCAGGAGGGTAACAAGAATGTAGGCTATGACATTGATTCTGAAGAAAATGGTGTTGTAGATGCTAACAAAAAAGGTGTTTTGGACTTGTATGTACTGAAGTACTGGGGCTTGAAATACGCTGTCGGTGCCGCCACGACCATCCTAAAGGTTGACCAAATCATCATGGCGAAAAGAGCAGGCGGTCCTAAACCTCCTAAACAAAACGTCGGAAGTGATGACGAGTCTTAATTCTAATATACTACTAATTCATATAATTCAGAAATTGCTAGCTATAATGTATGCTTTACAGAGTATTTTTAGTTAAGGAACTTCATAACATTAAATTTTTAACTACTTATGGTTATTTTACATGGCTTGATTCATGAGCTGGTTGAATGTCACGAACTAATGTTATAATTGATGGAATAAGCACTGTCGCAACAATACTTGTGGCCGCAATAAAATATTTAACACACTTCTAGAAATTATTACTTTTTTCTATTCCTGTTTTAGGTATTTTTGCATGACAGTAAATAAATACTAAATATTTCTTAGATTAAGGGTCAAACCACATCTTGACAGATGTCAACCTCGTCGCACTCCTATGCTTCTATAGTTTTCTATTGCTCAGAACCATCATTAGCCAAAGCTAGAGAGAGCGACCGCACACGACAATCGACGAGGCGATAGCGTTTCCATTATCCTGGCACTGCCACCTTAACGGACACAGTAAAAATGATGAAAATTTAGCGTGTCGAGGTGTTATTTTATATTATTACTGATATTTGGCGACAAATTAAAGACATTTTGATTGTGAAATCAGATCTTCGCTAAGTGCTGTAACAAAAAAGTGCTTGTGGGGAAAGGCAGAACCTGGCATTGCCATCAAAAAATGCTTGTAACTTTTTAACGGCAAATGGCGATTTTTTTCGGTGTAATCTGTATCACGATCCAGAGGTCCTGAATTCACATCCGGGCTGTGCTACTAAAAAAATTCTACTATCTGTTATTCTTTGGTTATTCTAAAGGTGGGTACTGACCGATGTTACGAGGTGTATTGTACCATTCGCAGCGAGCATGATATGTTACGTCATGTGCTTAAAATCAGTGTTGATGCTCGCTACGAGCGCCTTATTTCCCTGTACTGACAGCACGAACGCTCGCTGTATTACATTACGCCTCGTAACACCAGTCAGTACCCACCTTTAGATACGGATTGGAAACGGATGAGTGCGAAAACACCCTTACAGTAAAAAAAAACTCATACGAAACGAACATACCCTCAACAGAGCAACCGATTTTCATTTATTTGAAGGTTTTTTATAGTAGCAGGTTTCTTGAAAGTAAATTTCTCAGCTGAAAAACATTATTATTTTATTATTAATGTCTCAGGTTAGATAGGTTTCATTTAGGCACACTGTTGTTTATGAGAATTGTACTAAATTAGCATAAACATTTTAGAAAGCGATCTTTAAAAAAGTAATGTTCTTATTTCATTAACACAGAACAAAAGTGTTACTTTAAAAATACCTTTCTTTCACTATTTGTTGATTGACGGGACGGCAGTGGATTGGATTTGTTGCAAGTTTTGCAATTTTTAAAGATTACCAACAAATCTTAGAAAATAAACAGTTTGTGTAGGTTTACAACCCACTAGTGAACTCAATAAATCCTTAATAACCTCATCAACATGTCTTCGTACAAAGTAAGTATAATATATAAATAATGTTGAGACGATCACTTCCAATTTCTTCAATTTTTAAATCTTTCGTCTTTAGTGTTATCGATTACTATGAACTGAATTATGATTGATGAATAAATAAGCTAAAGCGGAACTTCATTATGTGGTTTTGTTCTTTTCTACTCAATTTATAGCAATATAAAACGATTTTCATATTAAAACAATATGTTAAAAATAATAAATACAATTTCAGCCCATTGACTCAAAAAGGGAAGAATTTCGCCGCTATTTAGAGAGAGCTGGCGTGATGGACGCTCTCACGAAGGTCCTCGTAAGTTTGTATGAAGAGCCAGATAAACCGGAGGATGCTCTGGAGTATGTTCGTAAGCACCTGGGCACTGACGGCGGGGACGATGAGTTAGAAGCAGCGCGCGCCCGCATTGCAGAACTAGAGGCTGAAAACGCGCTTCTTAAAGGAGACGCCGCACCCACAGAGGGATAAAACAAATTATTACTAATATTAATGTTCAATTAAATGATCTCATTATAATAATGATCTCTAACATAGAATATTCCTGTTGATCCTGAGAAATATAACTTAGTGTTATGGTTACATTTACTGAGAGTATTATTTTTGTTGTTATTTAAGGATATTTAGTTTAAATGTGCAAAGTGCACAATTAAATTTTCTGTTCTAATACAATTTTTTAGTTTTATTGCCTGTCTACTTGCTTAATTATGTAATTTTGATAATGTGCAATCATAGAGCAACATGGACCTCCACGGACCAGTGCTCTATGCAATAGTTTTGATTAATTACAGTTAAATAATTATTTTATTATATATATCTCTCATCATCATTTTATGCAGAACTAGGTACCTTTGTAAAATGTTCTTTCCGATTTATACAAAATAATTATTTAACTGTAATTAATCAAAATTAATTATTATATATATAAAATCACTTAGTATACATATAGGTATGTCTGTCTAAAAGGAAAAATGATAATATGGAGTGGGCACTTTTTTTTTATTTTTACATTTTGCTACAAACCTATACAACATAGTTAAATAGATAGGTTGTACTTATAACATAAATAACTAAAACAATTCAAAATGATCTTTCACATTTATTGCATAATTTAATTGTTCTCCTTACTAATTATATCATGGCTAGTTGATAACATTTATGCAGAGGCACTGATGAGCTCAGTGTACTTCTTCACTTTGCTGGCCACACTCATGTCCACAAACTTGTCACCAATAGATACAACCATGCCTCCAATAATGGAAGGATCCACAGTGGCTGTCAGTTGCAGTTGCTCATTGCCTTTTAAGAATTTCTGAAAATAAAACATTTCTATTAGGTATAAAAATGTGTTTTAGTGCAGTAGGTACTGAAGAGTACCCTACCTAATTTAATAGTGTATATTTATTTTGATTGATGAGTTTTGAGAGATAAGAGTAAAGTGTAATTAGAAGTACTCCAGATCTAAAATTCAAACAAATTTACCTTGAGAGCAGCTTCCAAGCTTTTCTTCTGTTCAGCATCCAAGGGAGTAGCAGTGATAACTTCACAGGTGACCTCCCCACGGTGAGCAGACATCATAATCTTGTAAGCATTGATTACAGCCTCCAATTTGTTTAAACGACCATTCTCAGCCAAGATTCCCAATAGGTTGCTTGTTGTGGCTGACATGCTAGTCTGAAGGAATAGAATACAAAGTTTATTTAAGGGAAAGAAATAAACATGTAACATTACTAGCAGACCCCGCGCTAGGGAAATACTGTATCTCAGAGGTCCTGAACATTTGTTTCTTTTGTTATACTTGATTTAGGTATGTAGATTGTTACAGAAGCCAGTAGTTTTCATTCAATTATAAATGACACCAGGCTTAGTGAAATCTGTTATCAATTTTACAGCATAAACAGAAAATTCTATTTATATTGAATAATTAAGAATTAAGATGAGATAGGACTGCAATATTATGTTCCAATGTACTAGACCTAACCTATAAGTTCACAGTTAAAACTATGTGATGACAAAGATTGTTTCTCACCTTGGTAGCCAGATGTTTAAGAGCTTCAGCTTTAAGGTTCCTCTTCAGGGTAGGGTTGATGATGAATTCTTTCAGTTTAGCATCAGATTTAATGGACTGCTGGAACTGCGTCAATTCCTTCTCAACGGTATCCAAAGCTTTGCTCTTGGAAGCTGCCGAATACAAGGCAGACGCATATCTACCTTCCAAACCAAAAACTTGTACAGGGGGTTTGACCATCTGAGAGGCAGAGGCAGACGTGCTCAAGGAACGCACCTGAAAACATTACGTAATTCAACACAAGTTCACAAATAATAATAAATACATACTCAGCCTTATTATAGAACTAAAGAGATTCACCAGCATATTCGTCTTCATCATAGACATGATGATTTTTTTAAATAATTTCCCCCTGAAACAAGTATACTGCCACAAAACCACGAAGGTCGATCGAATCGAAATTGTCGCAACTCGCAAATCTTCTTGCTTAGCCGACCAAGGCACGTTCAAAATAATTTAAACGAACGATTACTCTCATTTGACAGATATTTCGGCGGGATTTCCTAAATTGATGGATTTGATCAGGATTTTGCTGGGGAACGTAGCCAGGAAAGTCCCTAATTTTAAACGAATTTAAACGTTACATAAAAGTGACATCCAGAATCATATCGAATCAAGCCCCGAGTATTTATTGAGCGAATATGGAAATTCGACATCCTTTACATATTTATTTCTTCGAAGAAGTTTTTGTCTGCAACTTTTCTTTTGAGTGCGTTTTCAGTTGGTTTTCAGTAGCAATGCCCATCGTAACGGAAACTTTAAGGAATGTTTCAAATCATGTTTTCCACTTGATTACAACTCAAAATTATGGTCTGAATTTGGTCTGAATCATTTAACCAAGTGTTGCGCTGTGTTCTTTATTTAGATAATTGGGTGGATAATAAAATTATGTCTGTTATCATGCTGTTATCCATAAAGCGGGCAACATTCCACAGCGCACTCAATTTTATTATTACGTCTTTCTTAAGTACTTCACAAAGAGTTTTGGGGATTTGTCGAAATTGTCGTTTTGGGACAATTTTGGGATTTTTTTCTAGTCTAGGTAGGAAATAATATATGGCTGGCAACCTTGAGTTTGACATTAGTGACATTACATGATAGTGCTTTGCTTTCATTCATTCTCCAAGTCTTCGTCAAATATTTTGAATATTTCTGAGTATATACGAAATTCAATCAGAATTAAGTAAATGAAACTTTGTAAATTAGTTGTAATAACTCGTCATAAATAAGTTTCTTTTCTATAAAAAATATTAAACCGTGAAAACACGTTGATTTTTTGGTTGTAAACAAGTGTTTTAAAAGTAGGTAACTATGTCGCGCCAAGTAGACTCAAATATTTCTCGATTATTGCAAGGTTTGGGCCTGGAAGGAGATGGAAATGACTTTTGTGATTTTACCATTGCTGACCAAAACTCCGTAGCTGAGTCTCAAGGCATCACTCCCACGACACCGTCCAACTTCAAACCGGTACTGGGCGGTAACGTCACATACGTCGTCGCCTGTGTAATCATAAACGAGTCTAACGAAGTACTAATGATGCAAGAAGCGAAAGAAAGTTGTGCTGGGAAGTGGTACTTGCCTGCCGGCCGTATGGAGAAAGGTGAAACTATTGTTCAGGCTGCTGTTAGAGAGGTTCTTGAAGAGACAGGCTTGGAATGTGAGCCCAAAACTTTACTTGTCGTAGAGACCGCCGGTGGAATGTGGTACAGGTTCGTTGTGACTGGGGAAGTAGTTGGAGGAGAACTCAAAACTCCAGCAAAAGCAGATAAAGAATCTTTACAAGCTAAATGGATATCAAATTTGCAGGAAATATCATTGAGGTCAAATGACATTTTGCACCTTATAGAGAAGGCAAATTTATACAAACAGAACAAGGGTAAAGGTGTGTGGCACACAGATATTTTGCCAGCACCAACTCCACATGTCAAGGACTTGCTGAGATTGATAGTGGTTATAAAGAAGAGAAGTACAAATAAGTTACATGTATTGTTGAGTGAAAAAACATCTATACATTTTCCTATGTGTGAGATAAATCCAGCCAAAAGTGTACATTCTACTTTAAGAAGATTTATGGTGGAGATGTTTGGAGCCGATGTGGGGCAACATCGCCCACTGGGTCTGTTGAATGTGGAGTATGACCCATTAGCTGATGGACTCTGCTTGACACTGTTGGTGGCATTCCGAGCTCCGCTGGAAGAAGTTCCTCTTATTGGGAAGTGTGCTTGGCAGGAGCTCAATCAGGAAAATGAACACCAATTGCTCTCTATAATTTCAAATAAATATTCAACAGTTGAGCTTCATGTTGTTCGTTGAAGTATCAGAAATTAGTGATAGAAATAACATGACAAATCACAAGAATACTCATTAATTTACGTAACAAAAAATTTCTTTAAAAAGTATATCAAATTATGATTATAAAATTGTGATTTTATGTTTGAATTAGGTGCTATTACTATTAAAATTAGTTTTTCTATTACTTTATTTACAGGTCTATTGTTTTATAGACTTTTTTATATAATTGGATTTGTTGCCATTAATTTTATACCTATTGTTTTATTATTTGGTAGTTATTTTATGTCAATTTTGTAATTGTTACTAAGGAATGACTAACAATGACTAACATTATTCATACATTCCCTTATGTGATGTCAAGCAGGTATTATTAATTTCAATTTATTGTATGGAATAGTATTGACATTATTTTTATATTATGTTATTTGTGAAGTAGCCAGATTGCCTGAGGGTTACCTAGAGCAAGCAATGATCAATGTGGACTGGGCTTTAAGTATTACCAATGTTTTACAAGATAATATTTTAGTTGAACTAATAATTAATTTAGTAGTTATGAGTGTAATGGGGTACTGTTTTTATTTTTATACTTTAAACAAAACAAACATTTATCTGAAATATAACTAATAAATAATCAATTTTGGGTTTTAGTTTTTTTTATATGTTCATTTTATAAGTTTCAAATGACTATTTCAAATGTCCTTAATTTTAAAATACTTTTCATTTAATATCAGGGACATATCATAATGCAAAAAGCAAATATTTTCGTTTTAAATGATTTATTAAAGCGATACAAAAACATTGCACTGACTAGAAAAATTGAATACCTAACCAATAAAAAACTGTCATAGGAAATGCATTAATTAATATTTATAATTAATACTAATGTTTCTACAGTAAAAAATGTGCCACAAGCATTTTTCATCTTTATTAGTTCCAATGTATAAATTTCATTTCAATAGAAATAAAAAATCCATAACTATTGCTTCTAGTAAAAAGCAATTTTAACTTATGAATTTACAAACAGGTAAAAGCGCAAGTAAGGGGTTTATTAGACAAAAAATAAATTGATGTCTTTCAAATCTTTAAACTGGATTACTTAGCTATTTTCATAATATCACAAGGTCTGTAAATAACATTGCACACAAAGCCAATTTTTCTAAATATTAAAATAAAATTTTAACCACAGCTTCTTATAGGCACTCTAATTCTAAAGTTATGAAATGTTGATGTATGGTAACCATTTATAAATTTATTACAACTAATTGGTAGTTTGAGACACCAGCTATATACATTTTTACATAACCATGAATCAATTGAAATATCAAAATATTTTAAGATTTAATTAAATCTTGTGGTGAACTGAGAATTTATGGAATTTCTTAAATTTTACAATAGGTAGTGTTACTACACTACCTATTCGCGACTTACTAGTCGCCAAATATATTCTTGATGATCCAGTTCTGGATACAGTTATGAATGCTATTGTTTGCAAGATAGATGAAAAAACAACACCTGCTCCTCCTACTGAACGTCGCCGCGCCGCACAGTTGTCGTTTCGGTGACAAGTTAATAAAGACTGCTATGGACCGTTAGTTGCAAATACAAAAATTCAATAAATTTTTGTTCACCTTACTGAGGGGATAACTATAATTTTTACCCAAATTTTAAAGCTACTTGAAGCAATAATTTGCTTTGACACTATTTATAAATGGAAATAAGACTACATTATGAATCTTAGAGATATCTAATAAGTAATAACTATGGAATTAATGCAATTAAAATTACATTTCTATTTCACTGTATAAATTATGACAAACAACCAGGGTCATTCAAGTCTGTTCTTTACATAAGTGTCAACATATTGCATTATCAATATGTAACTATTTCATAAATAACATAACTCTATATCATATAGATTTCATTATTGTAATAACATAATATTATAGCCATTGTCATGTTCAAAAATTAACATAACACAAAGACTGCTCCTGTGTACTAATATTCTCAAGCATAAAAAAAATACTATTACTATACAGGTATTATTTCATAATCACAAAAAATAATTAATGTTACCCTTCTAGCTGTATGCCTTGTATCCATGAGTTGAGATCAGCTGAACCTGGGCATTCTAGTATATTCTCTGGTGGTTCCTCGGGGGCGAGGAGGCGTCGCGCAGCCGTCTGGCCTGACAGATAGGCCCCGTGTACCGTAGAGTAAAAGCTACTGTGAGTGTGCTCTCCAGCAAAGAGCAAAACAGGCTGAAATTGAAACAAGTGATCATTAATGGTCATGGAATAATTTTATAAATAATACTTATTGACTTGTAAATAAAACAACACCTGTGTATTTCACAATACAACTTATCAGTATAAAATGAGTGACAATAGAAATGGGGATAAAGTTTAAAATTAAGCTATATTGCATTTAACAGTGATAACAAATTACCTTTTTGTCATGTACATTTCTGAATAATGGTTGTGCTAAGCTCTCAATGTCGCTCTGACTAGCACCCACTGCTATAGCTGTATATGAACCTTTGGTATAATGTTGTTTCTTCCAGCTGGAACTGCAATTAGAACATATTTAAATAGGTTTGCAAGAGAGGTATTAACAAATTAATACAACTATAATGATAATGACTTACCATACACACTTAATAGGTTCTGGGACAAAGGGGTCATTTAGAAATTTACGCAGAATATTTGTGCATGTCGCTGCCACCACTTCCATTGACAGTGTCTCCATGTGTTCTGCTTCTTTCCCTGACACCCAACCCAACAAAAGAGTCTCTGTAACTTTTGTAAAAGAATAAATCTTTTTGTACCATGAACTGGCTATATCTTCTGGAGTAGTAGCACTCTCCCAAAGCAACATGATCTCTGTTACTTCTGGATTCAGAAAAGGCCTTTCATATTCTAAGAATATTTTATCTACTGCACCAAATAATAATCTCTCAACAGCCTCTGTTTTATACCGAGGCAATTTAGGTTCAAATAAATTTGATACATGTTCTTTCAAAACACCTAATGGGATTGTGCATATCACATGTTTAGCATAAAAAGTTTTTTCATTTTCACAATTTACTTCCACATAACTTGAATGTTTTTTCTTTGGTTTTTGTGCACCTTCTGCTGTAGAAGCATCTTCACTGGGCTGCACTGCCTTCTCAGAGGTAGTTGCTTTTGAAACATCTTCTATCACAGTTTGATCAGAATCCTCAGATTCTTCACCCATATCGTCTAAATTCCGTGAGTCATGTTGATCAGAGTCCCAAATTATCTTTTTCACAGGGTGATCTAGTAATATTTTTTCAGGAGCAATATTCTTTGTCATTGGTTCCAATATAGAGCTATACCCTGTTGGTATCATGATGTTGCCTCCTTGTAATTCTGTGTAGCTACCTAATTCAAGAAGATCAATTTCATCCATGGTATTGCAGCCAGATATACAAGTTTCACGTTTTAATAAGCAATCGAATATTAAACGTCTAAGTTTTTTCTCCTCTGAAGAAGGTAATCGTTCTAGATAAATAGTGGCCTCCAAGTTGATGTGCTCTCCCACACTATGTATGTCAGGCGGCGGCAGGTACTGACACAAGAAGTACTCCTCACAGCGCCGTAGGAAACACACATAAGCTTCATGAATTTCATGCAGGACTCCAAAAGGCACTTGCTTACCATCTTCTGTTGCCGCTATAACCTTGTGGGGTTTCGGTATGTTTATAATATTTACAAGGTTGTTTGCCATAGCAATTTCAAATATAGGATTACCAAGGACTCCATGAATCCAGTTGGCTCCTAACTCCACCTTATGGTTCTTCATTGGTATAGATATAATTCTGCCACCAATACGTTTTCTAGCTTCCAAAATTACAAAGTTTTCTATGCCATTTTTCAGGAGATGATTGGCGGCGGCCAGTCCGGCCATACCACCGCCAATAATTATAACGTCGAATTTATTTGTTTCACATTTTTTACTAGAATTTGAATTATCGTCACCCATAATCATAAATAAAAATTAGAATAAATTATTTTGTCACTGCGCCTTTTGACGCTCAGCTGCGGTTACGACATCCATGATGTTTTTATTTTATTTTTTGTCTAACATTTGGATACACGGTTAATCAGATTACTAATCATCTCAAAAAGACTCTATGGATCACGTTATAACTATGAAATACTAATGCATGTATCCGAAAAATATATCTGTCAAAAGTAGAGTGGAGACAACGCAATTATTAATATTCAGGAATTAACCGAGTACATGTTTTAGTATTTTATCCCTTTACCGCATGGATTTTTTGATTAAGCTCAAATTAATTTACTAGGTAAAATGTACTTTTTAGAGCATAGGAAAAATAAGAAAAAAATTAAATACACTAGGAAAGCTGAGAAAAATCCCAATAATATCAGTGTACCATATTTGGTACAACATGCAGTAACGTAGTATTAAGTTGACTGGCCAAATATGGTACAATATGCATTCATGTAAAAAAAAACTGCTTATTTATATATATATATATATTTCGTAATAAAAAATTATGTATGTCTGTTGCATTGTTTTTGCAAAGTATTTGTTTGAAAAATGAAATGAAAAATAGCCAGATAATATTTATTTTACAAAACTATCACTATCAACAGCCTATATACGTCCCACTGCTGGGCACAGGCCTCCCCTCAATCAACCGGAGGGGGTATGGAGCATACTCCACCACGCTGCTCCAATGCGGATTGGTGGATTTTACAAAAATCAACTTTATTTTAAAATATAATGGAAACTAAAGTATTAAAAAATGCCGTTTATTAAGTACCTAATAACGAGATTATTATGAGTTGAGAGAATTGTCTGTAAATTTGTGCATCATTGTGTATGAAAACTTTGAAAGGAGTTTCTATCTTTATTAAAACATAAATTAACTCGGCATTTGCTACACTTTACATGTGATTTTTGAGAACATCCTTCGCTTTTACATCTCGGACATTGGTCGTCAGTCCATATTGGCCAATCTCCAATGCCATCTGGAACTACTTCTAGTGGAGGTAATTCAAGTCGGCGACGTCGCTTGATATATTCTACCTGCCACCACATGTGGTGATTATGTTCATAAAACTTAAAAACTTTTAAAATAGGGACACCTAAAGTTGTAGCGAATATTTTTGAAACACCTAAAATGTCTGCTCTATCTTACTGCATACTGTACCAAATTTGACCAAAGACAAAAAACTACCTTATTGCATACTGTACCAAATTTGCCAAGGAAAAATTACCATAAGTGCATGGTGTCCCAAATTTGGAACAATGTTTGGATGGATAAAAACCTGTCTTTTAGTTAAGCTTACATAAATTTTTTGCTGGTTTTACGCAAAAGGAATGTTCTTCTTCAAAATTTATCAAAAAGAAGATTTATTACTCCATAAATTTCACAGATATATTTCTTTTTGCTATCTGATATCTCAAAAACGCACTTTATTCCGAACTTTCAACTACTAACTGAAAAATACGCAAGATGGGGGTACGATTGGAAAAAGTATTGTGATCATGTGTTCGGATATACGATACTCTATACAAATAATAAATGTCTTGCAAGAATGGTGGAATGTATCCGAATATTTCAATCAGTAAGTTACGTGTACCAAATATGGGTCTGTATGCGGTAAAGGGTTAATAACATTTACAGACATCTACCTGTTTTTAATCACGCAAGATATACATTATTTTAATTGTTTATAGTTATGTATTTATTTCGGAGAATTATTTTCTTGTAATATATTTTTATACTTTTTATGTAGAGCACGATTTTTTCGTAGTTTACATTTTATTTTTTAATTTTTCTTAAATCAACCTTTCCCATATTAGGTATTTGCGCTTTATCATGGTGCGTATGACAGCAGGACATAAAGATAGGGTGGAGTGCAAAAGATATATGCTAAGAAATATGACATGTGTCCTACGCACTATGCTTGTCATAGTGGATCCTCTTTGATGCTTCCTATAAACTAGGAAACCTTTAATATAATTGCTATTTGTAAAAGAGTAATTAAATAAAATGGTATCCAAGACTGTAGCTAGAGCCTCTATGGTCTAGTAAGTAAAGTATCAAATCAAACGCAGTTAGCTTTAACGAAGAATTCGCCTTATAACTTCAGTTTCTATTACTATCAAAATTATTAACTACATTGATTGGTTGAAACGGGAATTCCTTATGTCCCATACAATTAAAACACCTGTTTTTAAATCCATAACAGACTTGCCATAACGTCAATTCACATAACGATTAGAAAGTATAATTATGACATCATAATATATAATATCATTACTTGGCATAATTATGAAAAACAATGGCGGTAACGGGTGCGAGCGAAGCGAGCACGGAACTCCACGGCACCCTGACACGGTTGATATAGGTTCCTTCTCAGCTCGAGTGGTTTAGGTTGCTTGTGACCATCAAGGCCCGAAGTGCCGAGAGGTGGCGGTGCAGACTTTTTATTATGCTAATAAAAAAATTTATGAATTGAATAATTATGAATTGATTGTTAGTTTTAATGTTATTACATTATGAAAAAAAACAATAGGTATGATAAGCATAGGAGAGCCATTTCAAAGGTATGTGTTTTAATTTTATGCTTTTCTATCTTTATTAAATTATTACGTAAAATAAAACAAAAGGCAGATTTATCTTATATTACTTTAAACTGCTACTTTAACTAGTATCTAACGTACTCATCTCTAATAGACGTATTTGTTCCGCTCTCCCCTCACCTCTCCTTCACCTTGCAAAACAAGTATTCCTCTCTTTCTTTCAAACGAATTTTAGTATTTTTATCACTTTTTCTCATGACCTTTGAATATGCTGAATAATAATATCAAAATCTTTGTTTACTTCTCGACTTGTGTTCGGGGAAGTGTTTTTGTTATTGTGTGTGAAAATATTTTCAATTTCATCATAATCCGTGCTTTTAATTGTCATTAAATTGAACAATTATTCGAAATGAACTATTATTGTGCTAAAGGAAGTGTTTAACCGCTACAAATCCGCCTGAGAACTATTGTCTGGTTAAATTAGATATCGAAAGTCATTGTGAATAATCAAGTGGTTACAATTTTTATTCGGGATTGTGGTTTATTCAGTTATGTAATCAAGTATGTGATATCGATTTGTGTCAATCATTATCATAACATATCGTTTGTGTATCACATTCGCACTGTGTGCCACGAGTAGGAGCGAAATAAATAAACATAGTAGGACGACACGTGGGTCTCGCGCTGAATTAATCGATAGACGTAAGAGGCGCGCGCCAGTCTCTATCATTGAGACGGCTCAGCGTCAAGGTCACCGTACACAAACACGTGCGATGGCGGATTCTATTTACACACATGACTTTCTCTCAGAAGCAGGCATTGAGATAAAACAGGAGTCTCCTTTTGAATTGGGCACTATGTCGGCCTCGGTGCCCATACCGCAGCGCAGGGCCGACCTCGGCGACTTCGGCACAGACTTGGATCTGTGCCTACAGGATAACCTGGGTGGCTCTGGATCCTTCCACAATGTCCCCAATATGCAATACAGCAAACTCTCATTTGATGCTGATAATTCATCTAAAATGGAAACATTCAAAATGGATGATGATGATATATTCCAAGTAGACAAAGCTGATTTGATTCTAGGCCCAACACTTGCTGAATTAAATGCAAATCCTGACACACTTTTAGATGATCTGAATTTTGATGATTTACTCTTGCCTGAAGAAAGTGGATACTGTGTACAAATTGGTGGAGCAATGAGCGGGTCTCGAAGACCCGCTACACAGACATCAAACACGTTGGCTGCTGAGAGCCCATGTAGTCCATACAGTCGGGCTCAACTTGCCTTTTCACCTTCAAGTCAACATAGTTCAGCGTCTTCAAGCTTTGCTCAACCAACAAATCAGTTGCCAGACTTACTACTGCGCATGGACGGTGGTTATGGTGGTGAGATTGCCTTGGGGCAGTCAGTGCCTGCTTCTACGGTCCTTCCTCCGTTTTCTAGCAGTATAAAACCACAGCATACACTGTCTTCATCTGCACCTACACATCTGACTATGGAACAGGTATGAAATAGCATTAAATTAAAGTATCCTATTCTTAAAATTAGCTCAAATAGGCACTTCTTTTAATCTCTTTTTCAATTACCTATAAATAAAGTAGTAGTGATAAAATTAATTTGGAGCAAAATTTTAGACATGTAAGTGTGTCAAGTAGTCTAGCAGGAAATGTCTAATGTTGAGCACAGAGCTTGCTATTTTTAGCACGAAAGAAAACAAGGTTAGTTTGAAATTTCTGATGTTACCCTTCTTTAATTTTTTTTATTTCCTGGAACTTTTTATCAGTAATTCTAGATATACTGCATTAGGAAAAGTTGATAGGATATTAGTATTACAAATAACTGACAACAGTAAATATTATTAAATGGATTTTATAATAAACTGTGTTTTGAGGAAAATTTATTACAAAACTTATTATGACATGATGATGTACAATAGCCAGTCAGCTGATTATTAGTCTTATGCAATGATATGTTAAATTACAAATCCTATATAGTAAATATTTACATCAAAAAATTAACAGCTGATTTGTGTTCTAATGTTAACATTTTATACTTGGATTAGTTGAAAAATACAAACTAAGAATGTAACTAAGATGCTAATCATGGTAGGCATGTTGTCTAAATTTAATTATTTAAGTAAAATAACAAGTAAAGGGCACATAAGTATTGTAAATTACATAAAATAAAAAAAATATATAATTTAGGTAGATATAAATTTATACTAAATAAGATAATTATTATTGTACTCTGTGCATTTATTACAGAACAAATAAATGAATTTAATGTTAATTTATTTCAATTATTTGACAGATATGGCAGCGTCGTGAGCCCCGTAAACATCTTTTATCAACAAGCTCCCTGGCAGAAGCTGGCTCAATATCGTCCCTCTCTGGTGGTCTGCTCAGCCCAGGCACCGGGGACTACTCACAAGATGAGGACGAGAGAGAGGGTGAGACAGATGAGGACAGTGACAGATATGAGGATCTCTCTTCTGATGGTGAGTGATTTCAGAGTGAATTATGATTACCTAATTAATTATGTTAGGAATAAATGTGACAGAATGACCTATTGTAGATTTGCCTCAGATAGTGTGAATTACTTGGAAGTCACACTTTAGTTTGTCAAACAAGTTTCAACTATAAAACAAAAGTACACTCAGAATGTCAAATTATACATTATATAAGTTATACAATAATCTAAAGTACCTTGTATGTTATTTTTAAACAGAACTGCTTTATCTCTACTCCCACTATTCCTTACGGTGGAATCTTGCAGACTACAAAATACTAATAAAATATAATACCTAAAAAAAAAATTGAACTTAATTTTATTTTAGTATTTTTTTGTAGTGTCCCAGCTCTATAAGGCTACATTATAATGTGTGCAAAAAAGAGGTTGAGCTGGTTTTAGAACTGTTAGACTGAAATAAATGTCCAATCGTGCAGAATCGGCGACACCAAATTAAAATTAATAAACAAACACATCGTGACTAAAGACATTTCGTCATAACATAGTTCGACACTAAAATGCAATAACAAACTACACACCCACTTCATTGCAACAGAAGTTTATTCAGAAATTGTAAAGGCACAGTTTTATCATAGATAATATAAGAACCTCACTGAAGTTGTTGTTGTTTTTAACATAGATTCCTTACTATTATGTTGTTAAACAACTTGTTTTTGTGTTTACACGTGTCTTGAATGAGTAAGCGAATCTAAGATTATAGTACCTACCTATAACGCAAATTATTTTCCCCACAATAATAGTTTTGCAATGAATTAGTCATTTTGAGGAATTGGTGCAAAAACAATCTATTTTTGTGTTTTTTTACACATGTGTTTCCTTGAAACTATTATAGGTACTTACTTAAATACATCGAATCGGATTGTAGAATAACATTTAATAGTTACCTTTAATTAATCTGACTACTAAAATTACATAAACTACCAACTTTTTTGTTTGTATTGACTATGGTTTTGGATTTTATTTCCTATGTATTCCACAAACTTTCTAAAGATAAACAACATCAAATACATTTTTTTTTAATATAACTGTTCAAAACTTATACCTAATAATACAAAAAAAGTACATTACATTTTTTATTAAATCCCGCGTCAAGGGAGTTCCGTACTAGCGGGGATGACTGGCTACTGAACTGAATTTATTTCGTTTTTAAATTTGTTTTCTTTTTATTTTAGTGAACATAATAAAAAATATCATTCAGCTGCAAAACAAAATACCTGTGATTCATCTTTGATTGTATGCTATTCTTTTCTGTTCCAGAATCAAATGATGAGTCAATTGAGAGCAAGCAGGCAAGGCAAGCTAAGAAGGAGAGGTACTTCTGGCAGTACAACGTGCAAGCTAAAGGTCCTAAGGGTCAGAGGCTGGTACTGAAGAAGTCCTCGGAAGACCCACATGTGCTGAACTCCGTCACCGACCCGGTCTTCAGTCCCAACTGCAGTGTCAGGGGCATCAAGCATAGGTATTGTTACTACAAACTTCTTCTATCGTGTGGGTTGTGAGGTGAATTACTAACCTCATCAAACCTGGTCTCAGGGTTATTATTGAGCCCCGAAAGCCCCTGAGATGGATTACTCACATTACATCAGTAAGTAGTAACTGGCACTAACGGCTTAACGTGCCTTCCGAAGCACGGATCATATAACTATCGGACAATTAGGTACACATACATACATACTTATTTGTTACACATACACCAACTCACGCCCGTAATACGTAGTAGGGTGGGCAGTGCGACAAGTGATTGTATTAAAATGGGCTATGGGCTCATCACCCTGTATGTTCATTACATCCACCTTAAGACGTATCAAACGTGGTTGCAAGATTTTTTGTATAATATGTTTTTTCGGTCGTGTACTAGGTTAAAAAAAAAAATTAAATTCTGATTACTAAATAAAGACAGATGTAGAATTAACGAAAATCAATTTCCTTTTTGCTATTTAACTTATTTATGGATTTTAATCAAGAAAAACGTAATAATAAGTCCGATATTTTATCACGTTTTTCTATGACGTCACACTGTGCTATTTCATACATATTCCATAGTAATTTAGTGTTTTGACGTTTAGTCTCGCGCCCAACTGGGCACCCTCAGGCCTGTTGTCTTAAACGTTGTACCGGGTGAGAGCCTTCAGCGCTCCCCATTTGTCCGGCCAAGTAGTTAATGCCATCTGCGGCAAATCTACAATAAGTCACGTCAAAAAAAAAAGACGTTTAGTAAAAAGTAACTGATTTAACTAGTTGGAAACTAGCGTATTTCACTGTTATAGAAACCTCGTTAGCAGAATTCTGTGACTTATATAATAAAAGCACGGAGCGAAGCGGTATGGGCGCGAAAACGAAATCGAACGTCAAAACATTTAAAAATATATATTTTTTTAATCCTCTTTCTGAAAGAGAAAACGATTTGCATTTCACTAGAAATGCAAAGTCAGTCGTAGGAACTATCCTACGACTGAACTAGCTATATTAACATCATGCCAACGTTTACCAGTTTAACTGGTTATATTACAACTCTCGTTATGTTTTGCAATTTTAATATTGAACTAGTCTTCTAATAATCAGAACAGATACGTTCAGATTTCACCTTGAGCCAAGGCCGAAATTCCAATTACTATTTTAGCACTAGTGATAAGATAGTATAACAATTTCTGGAGGGAAGTAAAATTAGTATAGAAATAACGGCCCCGATTCCTGCAGACACATCCTAATTTTATTTTAAGTTATACCCGTCATTTTCTTATCCGCCGAAAAGGAAAGGGAAGGATGATTTTCAACAATTTAATTTTAAAATGAATATAATAATAATAATATAATAATATCTTTATTTGTACTATTAAAGCCTTAAATATATGACAATATTTGTTACATTTATAAGTATGTAGTGAATGAATAACCCGTGCGAATAAAATGGGCGTCTCCCTGGTATGCATTCTGTTTGACGTGCTGTCTACTACTACTACTTTAGACGGTTGTTTTAGATTTCTGCATAAAATTGACGTGTATTCCATAAATTTTATGCCTGTCGATTACCCGTCCCTTTCTTTTTCAGCGGATAAGAAAATTACATGTATAACTTAAAATAAAATTAGATGGCGTCTGCAGGAATTAGCACCATTATATTTGTTTATAACTTTGCCCTAAAAGAAGAATAGGTTCATACTCACTCTACTCGACACCCAGTGCTATGTTGCCTAATACCCATATCCAGACATTTTGTTTCTGGACTCGATGGATGTGAGAATATCTGCCATCGCTAGTCCTTAGGTGCAACTCTACTTTCACCAGAAACCTAATAGTGCGAGCCCATGGTTTATTTGCTGCCGGCAACCTTCCACTAGCCACGTGAACGTTTCCCCGGATGCGATGGTTAAATCCGTGTCGTGGAAGTAACCACGTAAACCGTGATGTTGCGCCGTAGTTGCCCAGTGAACAGGGACTACTTATACTTACCCAAAACCGTATTTTCTTACATCATCATTAATTTAAGAGCGACGCTCTTTTCTGTGTAGTAATCTCCATTCTTGTCTAATAAAGGCCAATTCTTTAACTTTCTTACAAGTTGTGTAATATCTGTCTAATTAGGAGTTCTTCATGTATGTATTAGTGTTGTATTTAATTAATGTTTTTGATATATAATTAGTTGACTACTATCCCAAACACTACCTACCCGCAAGAGCTGCTCCAGGACACTTCATTCATACCTATCCCGGTATTAAGGGGAGAACTGTACCCATACACATATTGGGATTGGGACATATTTATATTTAGTTTCACTTTCAGTGGTAAAGCAAGGAAGGGCGACGGTAACGACCTGACGCCGAATGCAAGGAAGTTGTACCTTATTGGAAAGGAATTGGACAACTTGAGTAAGGTCATCAATGACATGATACCTGTCAGTGAGCTGCCCTTCAACGTGAGACCCAAGACGAGGAAGGAAAAGAACAAACTCGCTTCCAGGGCGTGCAGGCTAAAGAAAAAAGCGCAGCACGAGGCGAATAAACTCAAGTTGTACGGACTACAAACAGAACACAGTAAGTGTATTTTGTTTTATTACTACCTTATTTAGGATGTTGACGAAGCTGCGAAGCGACGTACGAACGAGCATTAATGGCTAAATAAACCAATCCTATTGGATTTTCTGTTTTCATAATACCCCCGTGCCCTAGAATAAAGAATAATACTATGTACCCCTAAGCACTTAGGGAAACTCACAATGAGAAAATTAAATCGGAGTCAGGCCGGTTCAGATATCGCGTCGTCGATAGACGTTCCATTATGCGGGAGATGGTCTATCTCAATTTATCAATTTTGTACAAAGTTATATATATTTTGTGTTAGATTTTGCTGTACTTTACAAAATTAATATAAAATATAAATTACCCACTGCACTGTTTATACAGCCAACGAGATTTTAAAAACTACATAATTTTGCTTTATTATTTTTCATGATTTTGCTTTTTTATCTATAACAATGAATTGCTGTTCGTCTCGTTAAAACTCAAGAACAGCTGAACCGATTTGGATATTTTTAGTCTTGAAATATTTGCGAAAGTCCAGGGAAAATTTAAATTTAAATGGTGATGAAATAAGGGAAAAGGGTGATACGTAGTTCACCGGGTCAACTACATTTATAATAATTTTGTTACCTAATTATCTGATTTTGTAATAATTAGATGTTATTTTATAATAAGGCAACTACTGTCGCCTCTTTTATATTGCTGTGCCCTTTCAGAGCGTCACATGTATCTACTTACTATGTACCAACTTAGCGGTTTTTATGGCATGCAATAAGTAAATACGAATATGAATAAACGTCGTAACTATTTGTTGTCTATGTCGATCAGATAATCCTCCTGCCCTTATCCCGCTTTAGGTGTAGTCGGCACAACATGTATTTCTCTTGCATTCATTTCTGTCAGTCTTCATCTCAGTACTCCTACCTTTCACACACACATCCTTCTTTACACAATCCACCCACGCTTTCTTGGGTCGTCCCCTACCCTTATATACATCCACATTCATACTCATAACTTTCCTCGTTATATGCCTTTTATCCATCCTTATTACATGTCCATACCATGCCAACCTGTTGCTCCTCAATTTCTCACTAACCGGTACTTTCAGATTTTATTTTATATATTCATTTCTAATCTTGATCACACCACACATTTGCATCTTTGCCACATTTACTCTTCTTTCATCCGTCTCCTTTGTCACCCAACGCTCGGAACCGTACAGCACGATAGGTGTTATGACCGTCTTATATAATTATCATCTCTTTTAGCTTTATCTCGATCTAGTTTCTCCATATAAAATTTCCGAACATGTTTATCCACAAGTATGCATAATAAATATTACATACATGAATAACTGCGCGGCAACGTAGACATTATCGCGTTTGTTTTCTAGCTATAAACGAAGGAAAACAGACTACGTGTATTACCGTTTTTCCAATGATTTATGCATTATTTATGAAAACAATATACCAATGCATTATGTATAAACGCATCCAACTTAGAATTTATAATTTCTGTAAGGAAAACTACCAAGTTTATCTTTCAAATTATCAATTTCGTAAATAATGGCAGGTCGTCCTAGGGATTTCTGAATACCGTTTTATGCCCATTGACTAACGACAAAGTGACTAGTACATTTGAAATAATAGCACACGTCGGACACTTCATACAAAAAACCTCGTTTCCTAAAAGAAAAGTAGGTTCATACTCACTCTACTCGACACCCAGTGCTATGTTGCCTAATACCCATATCCAGACATGTTGTTTCTGGACTCGATGGGTGTGAGAATATCTGCCATCGCTAGTCCTTAGGTGCAACTCTAGTTTCACCAGAAACCTAATAGTGCGACACCAGGGAGTAGTTGCTGCCGGCAACCTTCCACTAGCCACGTGAACGTTTCCCCGGATGCGATGGTTAAATCCGTGTCGTGGAAGTAACCACGTAAACCGTGATGTTGCGCCGTAGTTGCCCAGTGAACAGGGACTACTAATACTTACTCAAAAACGTATTTTCTTACATCATCATGAATTTAAGAGTGACGCTCTTGTCTGTGTAGCAATCTCCTTTCTTGTCTGTTTCACACTGACACTACACATTGACGTTATCGTACACGAACACGCATCTGTGTGTGTGACTAAAGTAAGACCGAGGGCGGCAAGGTAAACCTACTTCAGCCGCTGGTGAGGAGCGGAGAGTTGCCGTTCTATACGTAGTAATATTCCTTACTCTGTGATAATATTCAAAATCTAATATTATATTTAAAATACATAATAACGGGTTCCAACCGCGTTTGCCGCGTTTTGCGGCTAATATTATATTTATACATATTATGTTTTCAGAACGTCTTCTTAATGGAATTCATCAGTTGAAGCAGTTGCTAAGTAACAGAGTGACCAACCCACAGAGCAATATTGATTGGAATTCGCAGGCTAAGGACATATTCAACACAGCTACAGGTATATATACGTATTATTTAATGACTGTTTGATATCATTTTGTTATTTAGTTTTACATGCGCAGTAGGCATTATAAATAATTGTGTTACCTAATTGGTAACAAAAATATATTACAAAATAGGTATGTAATTTTGTAGTATAATATGGCAACTAGTGCCGCCTTCATTTTTTTAACCTTTTAATCCATAGTTAGTAATACAAATTCTAAGCAATATTTATATGCTTGTTTCAGAAATAAAAATAGCCGGCAAAACGTCAGAGTACGTCAACAAAGTATTGGATAAAGTGAGACAAGGTAACAACCCTGGACTGAACGACATAAAGCTATAAACTCATCTACAGATATGAATAATAAAACGAAAGGCTGTTCTATGTACCTCCAAAGTTATTTAGAGAGAAGAGAGTATGTCTATCATATAAAACCTTAATTGTCCAAGACAATTTTATTTTTGTATGGTAACATGAATATATAATTAGTCATATAAGAAGCTTTACAAGGCAACTGGAATTTTAGAGTAATTCTTGTCTATTATCATTATTATGCCATAAGGTAGACGTTAGTGACGTAGTACGGTGTAGATTGACGCAAATAATTATATTTAAGAACCAAAAAAATAATTAAAAATGGCAATCTATAACTGTAAGTGTATACCGCTTATTGTAGTTGATTTGGTCACTCAATCAAAGAAAATGGAAGTTGTTGATGGTTAACTTTATATATTTACTTATTCTATGAGAAAATAATGTTATTTTGTGGTTATATATCAGATAGTCAAAAATCCACAGGCCAAACTTTAAAAGAACTACAAATAAAACAACAAATTTTAATAGACCAGGGGGTTTAAAAAGGCCACATCAAAGCAATTCATTATAAAAAAGCAATATTGCAATTTGACATTAACGCATGTGCAAACAAATGTCAAATAGCAATACCTGGTTCATTGTGGCTTTTTTAACCACCCAGAAGTAGTTTGAGCTTGGGTTGGGGGTTGGTGAGGTAAACCTAGCCCAGATACTTGTGGGGAGCGGAGAGTTACCTTTGGTCAACCGCCCGTTTTAATTTGGTCAGTAGTAATTTAGGCATTTAAATTTTGACGTGCCATTTTATTCAAATGACCGTTGTTATTTAAAAAAATAATATTTCATTTGAAATTATTAAAAATTTTGCCAATGGATTTTTGATAATTTGGTAACCTTTTTTGTGGAATGTTATAAAGTGCAATATCGAATCAAATTCAAGAGATAAACGTGACTTGTTCTAAAAGCCCGATTCATAAGTTAACGAGAGTAATTCCGCTAAATCTGTAGGAAGATGTTTAAAAATGTGTTACTCTTTCCTGCTTTTCCTTGACTTAAATCATTGGTTTACTTTCTTTACTTTTGTTTTTCTTCGCGTTAAAACTAAAATGCTGTTTTAAGTGACCACAAATCTAATAACACGAACACATTTTAAAGACCATGTTTTAATCAATAACCTTACGCTTAATTTAACACTTTATTCCGAGACGAATGCCAATCCACCGGTGCAATTATCATTACTTAAGCTGAAAGCTTCAGGTTTAATGGAATTATAATTACTATTACAGAGCAGATGAAGTCGATTTTTTGTTATGTTTATTTTGAAAACATCGCGTGCCAGTGATATTACGCGATGAATCTTATTGACAGTGATTATAATCGTAACTCCATATAAAACTGACAATATTGACAACGCGTACGATTAAGAAGAATCTGTGTCTGCTTTCCGCATTAAACGTAGTTTGTGAGTTTGGGCCATTAAAAGGACAACTTGTGTATATTAATATATTTTGTATGAATTGTTATAATATTCTACTGTGAAAGTATATACCTCTATTATGCCATGTTATCAAGTCAAAATTTCAATTGGTAAAGAATATTTTTAACTATATTTGGCTACAGAGACGGATTGTGAAGTCGAATTATTATTAAGTAAATATATTATGTAGCTCTGTACTATTTAGTATAAGAATAGAACGCTTCCATATTTTTCCAAATAATATTCGTAAAGTTAATGTAGTAAAGTACATGCAGATTTATAAAATCTTTCGCTTAGATTGCTCGATTTTTCGTATAGAAACGCAATATTGTGCATCATAACATAAGTTTTACACGAGTATAAAAATATGAATTCAAAATCTTGTAATTGATAGAATGCTCTATAGAATTAGATGTTATAAAAATATAATTAATTCATTGCCATATTCTAAATTTCATAATTTAATTTAACCGCTATGGAAGCGTCATAGGTGTAAATAATGTTATTTTTTTAATCTTAGGACTGATCTGGAACTTTGGTAGGGTAAATAACCGTAATAATTTTGATTCACAAACTTTAAGTCATACAAGTAAACAGAGACTATTCATTATAGTAAATTATCTGTTATCTTGAAATGTTAAGTGCCATTCCTTGTAATTCAGTTTCTGTAAATAATTTTATAATAAGTTTGACGAAAGGACATATCGAATTATCGAAACCATTTATTTATATTTTTTCTTTTCGTATTTCTGTGATTGTTGTTTCAGATAAAGTATAGTGTAAAAAATATTGGCATACTATTATAATTATCATATTTGTTTGACACTTAAATAGAATGTGTTAATGTATAACATTATATTTTGTTAAAATCGCAATGAATTTTTGTTTGTTTTGTTGTTTGTTGTGGGAAACCAGTTTTATTCGTAAGTTTTAAGTAGAATACGAAATAAAGTGTGGTATTTAGTAATAACCATTATCATGTAATGATCGACCTTATGTAATATGAATCATAAAGCATTTCGCCATTCAATTTACGATGCCTCTGATAACTTGCATTAAATTCTAGAATTAAGAATCTATATCTTTAAGATAAGTAAGTATATTTTTTTCTACATTTGCAATTAATGCTAAATATTTGGGATTCATGTTTTGTTATTAATCGGGAAGTCAATCATAAATAGTGTTAAATGCACACGAAAATTATATATATTTTTGTAATGTTGTGTAAATAGTACTTTTATTTATTGTTAAAAACAAAGTTATTCGCGATTTGTATAATGTTGATTTACTGATGGTTCATTTATACAGGTGGTTCAGATAATTTTCCATAACTGTGATCATGCAAGCGTAAACGAATTGTTAAATTTGTACCCTTGCTCTAGCTTTACATGAAAGTACAACTCATTGTCGTTAATAAAATTATTACCTCGAAAATAGACATTGATATTAGATTAAGTATAGTGCGAAAAAGGACCAAGGACCAATGGTGATATTCTAAAGAACTCTTATGTACAAAGTTCCACTTCCGTGCTGTCCTGTCCTACAATAATGACGATGGTATTTCTTTTTTATAGTACCTACAGCTATACAGGAAAATACGTTGTTGTAGATTTAGGTGTTCGATCTAATGTCACGAATAATTCTAATGACGCGTTTCCGCTAGGCAACATTTGGCGCGCGACATGTTTCACATGTTGAAAGTTAGCGCGGAACTTCGTCTGTTTACGTATCTAATAAATGTCTGTCGTCGACAACATGTCGCCAGAGGAACTAATGTTGATGCGCGTCACTTCTACACTACAACAATTGATTTGAGCATCGGTTGTTGCTCTCTAAACAAATAATAAGCCGCGTTGTTCTGCAGATAGCCTCCATGGTCTAGTGGTTAAAGCGTTAGGCTCACGATCTGGAGGTCCGGGTTCGACAATGTTCCCGATGGGGACATTGTCGAAATCACTTTGTGAGACTGTCCTTTGTTTGGTAAGGACTTTTCAGGCTTGAATCACCTGATTGTCCGAAAAAGTAAGATGATTCCGTGCTTCGGAGGGCACGTTAAGCCGTTGGTCCCGGCTATTAGCCGTAAAAACACCTCCACCAACCCGCAGTGGAGCAGCGTGGTGGAGTATGCTCCATACCCCCTCCGGTTGATTGAGGGGAGGCCTGTGCCTAGCAGTGGGACGTATATAGGCTGTTTATGTTATGTTATGTTGTTCTGCAATGTTGCTACCTACGTGTTGCGCGTTAATTGTTGCCTAGTGGATACGAGGCTTTATTGTTTTGGTAATAATATAATTAGACATGAGCATAGAATTTTTCACATCAAGGTGCCTCTATGAACAAATGACCTTGACCAACTTAAGTAGGTAAAACTATTGTTTGCAGCTTTTCTTAAAGTCTTCTTTATAATCTACACCTATTTATTATGCAAAGGCGTATTTAATATGTTGACTTTTTCTATGATGACTGCAATTCAAAATATAGTTTTTTTTTACGAGTAGGTAACTCATAAAAAATATATATTTTCTGAGTCTTCTTTGTAAATGAACTTGTAAATTCCGAACTCAAGTCAAGGCGCATTGCTCAAGGAAGCATCGTACATAACTATAGCCAGTCAACACGAAAGGATGAGGATCGCATAGGATCACTAAGTTTGGTATGATAGAATTGTCATGTGATAAACAAAGTTGCAAATGCTGACAATGAATAGAAAAGCAAATAAGCAATTTTTCTCTTATACATTGTGTTATCAAAGGAATCTTTAAAGTGGGGGCAATATTAGTACAATGTATAGGTAAGCTAGATCTTCATATTTATTATACTTAGCCAAGAGTAAGGGTCTAAAATGTCAAAATGTTAACCTAATAACAGAGCAATAGAAACTTCTATTAACTAGTTACTTGTGAAACAAACCAAACTCTTGAACTGGTCTGCGATTCAATAGGCTGTGCTTATTTGTATTAAATTCATATAAGTTTCTTATGTTTTTGTAATGAAATTATATTTTTAATCACTGTAATATTGTTATGTGTATTGATGTTTAATAAACTTTTAAGGTAATACAGAATGTGTTTTACTTTCAGTTTTGTTGCATATTGTATAGGTACCCAGGGAAAGCAAAAATAGGGAATTAAAACAGATACTTTTAAAATTTAAAAATATATATTCAAACCATTAATAAAATACCATTTAAATATACAAATTGGAATTTAACACGGAGCTAGGCCTTGCATTAGAATTTTGTGAAATGTTCAGTTTATCCAAAAGTTTTTCCATTTCCTCGATTTGAAATTCTTCTGGGTGTTCCATGTAACATAATAAAGCCAATCCAGCTTCATTTAGATGTTCCCTCAGGCTGATCACTGAAATACAAGTGTTGCCCATTATAAATTTTCAAGCATTACATACCTAGTCATATAATCTTAATATCCAATGAGAGACTTTCCAGGCACAAAAGGTAAGACAACTTGCAGTTGTGGTTTCATGTGTTATGATAAAAGTAAATAGTTGTAAAATCCCTACCTCCTGCTGAAACTCCGGATACAATGTTGGGTTGTTCTAATTTTGGATATTTTAGATTCAGTTGTATTCTTTTGGTTGTAGATACTGCTCTGATAATACAATCTTGTCCAGAGAGCTCCATTGCTTGATAGTCCGACAGTGGCTTTGTTTGTATAGCTATAACATTTACGCTTACAATGAGATACTGCCTCAATAATTCCACAATCTCACTGCTCAACACCACATTGTAATCTTTAATTGTACATATATATTTATTGACGGTTCTAGACTTGTATAACTGCAAACTTACTTCTGGAATTGTATTCACAAGTTCCAGGTTACTTGATTGCATTTTTATACAGTCGGCTAAGTATTTTCCTTCTAATATAAATATTGTGTCGATATCGCCAGGACTCTCTAAATCTTTCTGCCATTTTAATCTGTAAATAATAATTGGGTCATCAATGTTTCAGAATTATAAAAAAAATATCAATTACCATGACATAGCAAAACAATACAAACTCAGGAAAACTGCGCTCAGGTGTTACTTCATCCCAGTCTTCCCATGCGGTGCGAGTTACAGGTTCTACAATTTCTCCAAAATTAGTCATAATAGTTAATTTAAAATTTCCAACACCTATATAAACACAGATAACAATTTCTTATTTTTAACAAGCCGAAACCGTAGGTACTTTCATTCCACAATCCACCATGAAATCCACAGACTTGACTGACACACACGACACATGATGTGTGTAATCGTATTTTGTTTTACATTGCGCGGTTACTTTTAAAACATAACTCTCTTTTGCCGGGGTTAACAAATGGATTGTGATTACATACATATAATAGCTATACGTGTACTTGTACTAGAATTGATATCTGTCACTTTCTATTTTTTTATTTAGGCCTAAAAAGGTCTTTGTAAAGTTATTGTTCTGAGTTTGTAACCAGGCCAAAAAATTAAAAAGAAATTTATTTCCTAGCATAGACTAGTATTATTTCATTTCTTAGAACCATGTACATTTGCATCTTTCAATCATTCGTCAATCATAATTTAGGACTTAAACAAAAATCGACCTAATTATTACGGCCAAATTACGGCACTGTGGTCGTTATTTGTAGGGTCGTATGTGGATCGTATGCTGGTTAATGGAATATCGTGGGACTACCGTGGTAAAACTACAAGGACCAAGTATCAGATATTCTGATACTACATGGATACTACAGTACAGACATCACACCATAGACAAAATTAGTGCCAACGACGTTTAGAAAAATCCACCTTAACCATCTAAAACGATCCATCCATCTTAATCCACCTTTTCCTTTTTTCTGTTATTAAAACACTGCAATCATTATTTGTAGGGTAGTATGCTGATTGACGGAATACTACTGTTTAGTGTTGTACTTGTACCTAGCTAGTGGTATTGCAGAACAATCAAAGAACAATCGATAGCGATAGTGAGTTTTGTTTTGCAAAATGGATAATATCAGGAGAAAAATGGGCCATCATCGTTATATACCATTAGAAAAAGAAATATGGTAGATGTCATCATGGTATAAGAAAAGTATTAAATCTTCTTATATCTTACACCATGGATGTCATGATTGACGAATGATTGGTGGATAGAGGTAACACCGCACCGCACTTAGGCTGAACGAAGTTAATAGTCAACGCCACGCCACAAGAATCTCCAAAAAAGATTACAATTTGATTAACACAGGATTATAATGATAGTTGAAGTTCTGTTACAGATTTTACGATATTTTTATTAGTTAGTCATGCTAAGGGTGTGTTATTACATTTACAATATTATTTCACAGTATTAAATAAATTGGTGGCATATATTAATCGTGATATTTTTTATAGGATAAGGGGCTAGTCACCTTCGAGGATAAATGGCCTTCTATGCGTCCTATCGTATTGAAGTTGCTAAAGCAGGAGCCGGTAACACAAACAGAATGGCAAGATTTGTTTGGGGCTGTGCATTCTGTGTGTTTATGGGACGAGAGGGGGCCTTACAAGCTTCGAGATGCTCTGCAGCAGGATATAATGATGTACATCAAACAAGCGCAGGCTCGTGTGTTAGCACAGCGCGAGGATCAAGCACTACTGAAGGCGTACATCGCTGAATGGGGCAAATTCTTTACTCAGTGCAATTATTTGCCGACTCCTTTCCGTCAACTGGAGAATTCTATAAATAACATAAGCAAAGTGACAACTTCTAATACGTCCAGTTCTCAGAAAAAGAATAATAATAACAATATAGATGACAGTCTGGTGCGCAAACTTATGTTGGATTCATGGAATCAGAGCATCTTTGTGGATATCAAACAGAGGTTACAGGATTCTGCCATGAAGCTTGTGCAGGCTGAACGTAATGGGGAGTCATTTGATACACAACTTGTTATTGGAGTTCGAGAATCATATGGTAAGTGCAGATATAGCAATCAATATGGTGCATTAGTTTGTGATGTGTCTCGTGAATTATAATTATTTTATACAATTATTTTGTTACAGTTAATTTGTGCTCAAATTCAATTGATAAGCTACAAATTTATAGAGATAACTTTGAAGCTGCTTACATGCAGGCTACAGAAGATTTCTATAAGTTAAAAGCAAGTGAACACTTGCTTGCAAATGGGGTGCAGTCTTACATGAAATATGCTGATCAGCGCTTGAAAGAAGAGGAGGCCCGGGCTCATAGGTATTTGGAGCCAGGCAGTGGCAGTGTGGCAGCTCTCAATCAGTGTTGTGAAAAAGTTCTCATAGGAGAACATTTGCCCACTTTGCTTGCAGAAAGTGCACCCTTGATTAAGGCAGGAGAAACTGAGAAACTTCAACTTATGTTTAAACTTCTAGACAGAGTGCCTGAAGGAGTTACTCCCATACTTAGAGATTTAGAAGCTCACATAGTGTCAGCAGGATTAGCTGACATGGTTTCTTCAGCTGACATCATAACATCAGATTCAGAGAAATATGTTGAAAGATTGTTAGATCTTTTTAATAGATTCAGTACTTTAGTTAAAGATGCTTTCATGGATGATCCTCGATTTTTAACAGCTAGGGACAAGGCATATAAATGTGTTGTTAATGACACAACTGTGTTTAAGTTGGAGCTACCCTCTTCAGCTCTGCTCCGTGGCAGCAAAGGCACTGCACCAGAGAGCAAGTGTCCTGAACTTCTTGCTAACTACTGTGATATGTTGTTAAGAAAGACTCCACTTAGTAAGCGCTTAACTACAGAACAGATAGAGTCAAGGCTTAGAGATGTATTGCTTGTTTTAAAATACATTGAAAACAAAGATGTGTTTATGCGGTACCATAAAGCACACTTAACAAGAAGGTTGATATTAGATTCTAGTGCAGATTCAGAAAAGGAAGAGGACATGGTTGAATGGCTTCGTGAAGTGGGAATGCCTGCTGATTATGTGAACAAGCTAGCTCGGATGTTCCAAGATATTAAAGTTAGTGAGGATCTAAATACTCAGTTTAGAGGAGAGACAACACGCCATGATGCCATCAATATAAAGATACTGAATGCTGGTGCTTGGGCGCGCGGGTCAGAGAGGGTAACAGTTAGTCTTCCTTTAGAATTAGAAGACTACATTCCAGAAGTTGAGGAGTTTTACAAGAAAAAGCATTCAGGTCGTAAATTGCAATGGTACCATCACATGAGCAATGGAACCATTACTTTTGCTAATTCTGTTGGAAGATTTGATCTGGATGTCACTACTTTTCAAATGGCAGTGTTGTTTGCATGGAATCAAAGGCCCATGGAAAAGGTGACTTATGAGAACTTGAGACTCGCCACTGAACTACCTGATCCAGAATTGAGGAGAACTTTATGGTCGTTGGTTGCTTTCCCAAAACTAAAAAGACAATTGTTATGCTATGAGCCAGTTGTACAGAATCCTAAAGATTTTTCAGAAAATACGACATTCTGGGTAAATCAGGAATTTGCATTAATTAAAAATGGAAAACCACAACGAAGAGGCAAAATTAACTTGATTGGTAGACTTCAATTAAGTACTGAACGCTCACAGATAGAAGACAATCATTCTATTGTTCAGTTGCGAATTTTGCGAACTCAAGAAGCTATCATAAAGATCTTGAAAATGCGGAAACGCATTTCCAACACTGCCCTGCAGGTAGCATCCATTATATCATAAGAATTTATTATTTATTTACTTTTGTAGCTTGATAATACAATATATTTCTTTGTATTTTCAGAGTGAACTGGTAGAGATATTGAAGAATATGTTCCTGCCATCCAAGAAGATGATAAAGGAGCAGTTGGAGTGGTTGATCGAGCACAAGTATATGCGACGAGATGATGACGACATCAATACTTTTATATACATGGCCTAGTTAGTTTCGTTCTCAAGTGTAAATGAAATGAACAAAATCAAATAAATTATTTACCCAGATCATTTTGTTTCCTATCAACTTTGTTTTGTATAATGTTTTAAGACCAATTTTTTTATATTCTTCTTCTGTTACTTTTACACTTATTTTTAATGGGGCAGCTAAATTAGAACAAATTGTATTCATATTTCGCTTTTATTAAATATATGAATACGATAGAGTATAATATAAAAGATACAACACATAATTAGTTTTTCGCTGGTTCGATAGTTTCACCTCCTTGAATCTGTCCCCATCCAATTAACCTGTAAAAGAGTTCATAATTAATAAACATGTTTGTGCTACAATTTTCTTAACACCGAAAGAGTTAGAACCTCTGAAACCTATCTGGTATACATCTTAAACATTATGTAAATAATATAACATTCTGTCCTTGAACTTTAGAGAAAGTCATGACATGACGTCATTTATCTGCAATAGCGTCATTCCCACAGTTTTACAAGAATAATGGTAGTAAACAAGATTATCTTACCGCCAGTGGTTCTCAACTCTCCTGCTTAGAGCCACTTTCTCTCCAATCTCGGTGCACACGGGGTTCGTAAGAGCGATCTTGGCCAAATCAGCCTTGGTAGCGATCACTCTACCGCCGGTACTGAGAGAGCCGATATTGACTAACAGGACCTGAAAAGAAATAATAGATTACATAATAATGTACATTTGTTTGTTTATGTGGTTTGTACAATTGTATGTCTCTGTACGTAGGCAATTGTTTGCGATATTGAAACTATGACGATTTCAATATAGGTTAGACAGAAGACAACATAGCTATTTTTTTTTACGAAAAGTCTAAACGTATATAAATGTACAAAATTTGTATGAATTAATAAGTTATACATCGTATAAAACGGCACAATTTCAATACGTGGCAACCTTATACACTAATATCCTGCGATATTAGTATAAGGTCGCGATATTGAATGACGTTTGCGAGGAAGGTAGCTGAATAAAAAGTAAAAATAAATGATCTAGAATGATATATAAACAGTACACTAACCTCGTTCCTAGTCAACTTCTGTACTTTAGCAGCTTTCTTGTCTCCTTCAGTACGTACACCGAGGAGACGTTTTAGAAGGTAATATGAGACTTCAAGTTTGACGAAGATACCAGGAAGAGCGCCGACTGCTCCAAGCACCTAAAAATAAATCATCACGTAAGAAAACCTCTCTCGAGTGTCTGCCATCGCTAAGATAGGTAATGTATCTCAGAACAATAACTAAAGCATAGAAGGAAGGCTAAAATAAGAATTCAGAAACTATAAACCGGCTCTCTTCTAGCTTACGACACAAACTATGAGTGAGAAAAGGACAAATGATTCGCTCTTTGCTTCATTTTTTCCGAGGTTGTCACAACATGAAATGTCATTTGGACCTATTGGACTCATTTTAACTCGGCCAAATACATAGTAACATACATAAGAAGATTTTACTTATATTTACCGAACTATTTGACACGGTCGCGTGAACTTTGTTTACGAGTATCTTGTGTTCAGATTGTTTTAAGTGATAATTTAACAATATTTTTCCAAATAAATGGACAGAAACTTTTATTTATATCAAATAATTGAGTGTCTCGACTCTGTGACATTATGTCTTGTGTGGTATGGGGCTGCAGCTCACATTCAGGAAGAAAAGAAAATAGCCAACAACTTCTGTCGTTTCATCGGTAAGTTTTTTGTAATTTTCTAGTGAAATGTGAACTGCTGAACAATTTTAGGAAAGTAATATGTTTTGCTGAATAGATTTGTAGCATAAAATATTTGAGATATCCATTATATTATACGTTTCATCGATGAATACGGAATTGATTTGAGGTTATGTTGATTGTCCATAGTGATGTACTAAAATTATCGATACTTTTAATTTTTAGATTTCCTGTAGACGATAACAAAGAGAAAGAATGGATAGTTCACATTAATAGACGAAATTGGATTCCAAATAAGTACAGCCGTATTTGCTCGAAACATTTTACTGCGGATTCATTTATGTGTGTTCCTAATTCGAAGTGGAGACGTCTTCGAGACGATGATATTCCTACATTGAACATTATAGATCAGACAGATGAAATGGTAATTACGGCCGAGCACCACACACCCGAAGTCTCGACGGCAAAAGGGACAAAATTGTGGGTCCGCGTTAAATTCCCATATTTCGCCAGTTTTTGGCTAGCGGCCCACTCGGCAGCCGGCCCTGCGGTTCGAGTAGTACGGGGCAGGTGCGTTGCTGCAAACCTGCAAGCGCAGGTCGCGTCCCACAATAAAGCACGCTCCCTCTCCTAGGGTATGAGCGTGAGCCCATCGGGCCTCTTACCGTCTGTGCGGCTTAGACCCGGCGGTTCCAATTTGCACGGCACGTCGATCAAGACCAGTGCACGGCGGATGACATCATAAATAAATTCGAATATTACAAAATACTTACCGATGAAACGATAACAGTTGGCTATTTTCTTTCCTTCCTGAATGTGAGCTGCAGCTCCAAACTAATATAAACCAGACAATGGTGCTAATTCCTGTAAATACCATCTAATTTTATTTTAAGTTATATCTGTCATTTTCTTATCCGCCGAAAAGGAAAAGGACGGGTAATCGACAAGCATAAAATTTATGGAACACACGTCAATTTTAAGGACAAATCTAAAACAACCGTCTAAAAATTTTACATCAGTCAATAACCCGACACAGGTAAGTAGACAGCACGTCAAACGGATTACATACCAGCGACATACCTTTTTGATTCGCCCGGGTTATTCATTCATTTACTCATTCTTCCTAAAATTAAGAGCTGTGAATCATCCGTCCCTTTCCTTTTCGACGGATATGAAAATGACGTATATAACTTAAAATAAAATTAGGTGGTGTCTGCAGGAATCGGGGCCAATATAATCCAAAAATGATTAGATACTTACCTATCAGAGACAGAGTCTCCTTTCATCAAGAAGAAGATAATTGCGTCCTACACAAAGAAATCTTGTAAAAAAATTATCGACATTAATTGTAAGTAAATTTAATTTAATCGACATATTACTAAAGTGAAACGCAACACTAGGCATTGAAAAACTTGTGACAACCTACGAAATTACGAAACAATTTTTGTATATGCGTCTTTGTCTAACATTACGCCGGTTCCGTAAGATAAAGTAGAGCAGAATTATAGAGTTCTGTTGCTATTTTAGCCTTCCTTCTATGCTTTAGTTATTGTTCTGAGTAATGTATATTTATTATTAGTAATGCCAACTTCATAATAGGCTACTTGACAACCTACCTGAGATACTTTTTACGACACGTCAAAATGAAAGTTCTCTTTGAAGTTTGTATGGAAATACTGTCCTGAGTCCTGAGACGTTATCAATAAAAGCGGTCAAACGTCGTACTCATTACAGGTTAGGTCACATACCTCCGAAAATGCACTTCTCGGGAACCCACATTGGTTTCCTCACGATGTTTGCACGTGATAATCATTTATGATCCAAACATCTCAAAGTGAGAGGCAAGTGATCTACCAAATAGGCTACCACGACTCACTTGTCCGACAAGTCGGTCAGCGCGACACAGCGTGGGCTCGATCTTGGTGCCCACACCGATAAGGCCGCCGGGCACCGCGTATTGGAGCTCGTTCTGCTCCGCGAACAGCGACACGATGCGGGAGAATATCGGTCGGCACGTCAACTTGCCGTCTGCGTCTTTGCTCACTAGACCTGGTCGCACCTGGGCAATGGTAACTATTATTAGAAAAGTATAAAAAATAATAAAGAAACAATTACACAAAAGCAATCAATAAAACCATATTAATAACTCCTTCCCGTAAAGCTTCCTATCCAAATGTGCCCATAATACTCGTGGCGTTCTCCCTGAATATGTTGTCCTATGTATTATAGTTTAGCTAATATTACGGGGCAAAAGTCCTCCTTTTCTTCCGCTCCTTATTAATAATAATAATTACGAACTCTGTTTTCTCCATTTCTCTTGATTCTATTTCCTCAGTCTTTAAAATTTGCATAGAATTCTATGCTATTTCTTATCACAAACCTCGATCTCCATTCCAACAGTGAGTACTCCTTGCAAGATGGAGCCGCCAGCAACTCCGCCCCGGAGGTCATCGACCTCGCACCCTGGCTTGTTGACGTCGAACGAGCGGATCACGATCATCCGCGGCGGTGAAGAGAAGTCTCTGAGCGGCACGGGGATCTTCTTTGTGATATACTCGCAGAGGACCTAGCGATAATAGAAATAAATCAAGAATTTACATTACACAGAATGTCTACATGCGATGTCCCGACTCTGAGATTTAAAGGTTTAAAGATTTAAAGACCCTTGATCTGTGATCTCACTTCGAGGTCGCAGGTTCGAAACCAGCACAGGCCTAAATCAATGATTGTCGAATTTATTTTTGAATTCATGTTTAGATCATAAATGATCATCACGTGCTCAGCGGTGAAGGAAAACATCGTGAGGAAACCCACATTCCCAAGAAATGCATTTCGGAGGTATGTGACCTAACCTGTATTGGGCTGGTTTTCCCTTCGCGGGTTGGAAGTTCAGACAAGCAGTCGCTTCTGTAAAAACCGGACCTATAAAATCTTCAGGTTAGGTTAGCGGACCCTGTGAAAAACGGGATGACGCTAGGGACATGATGATCTGTGATCCCAGAAAGCGTTAATGTTCCATGTATGGTCTAAAGGGAAATAACATAATTATTAGTTTTAGGTATAGAAATACTAGGGGACCACAATGTATAATATACACTATTATTATGTAATAGGTAGGTATTTTGCTGCGATACTAAATGAAAATTATGTTTTGTGTGTACATAATTAATTTGAGAATAATGGAGATGCCATTAGATGAGTATTATAGAATTATAAATTATATTAAAAAAACAGTCACAAAGGACAGAAATCAATATTTAAATCAGCAGGTCATTACACGATATCAGGGAACAATGAAGAAATGACCTTTCGTGTTCGAATTGATAATATCGAAAAGATAATTATCTAGAGATTGCTGATAGTGACTTATGTTAATGCACTTTATGCAACTTTTTGACCGTTATTGACGTCACTATAAAGGACGACAGTTTTGAACACTACGATGGCAAAGATTCGAAGATTTTCCTAATGCAAAACAGCCTAGGTAACCTATAAGTAGAAAGTTCTTTCACCCCAGCATAGAATAAAAATAATTATATGTATAGAATGGTGACTTTGCACCCCGTACCAACGGGCACCGAAATTTACTTCCCTCTCTCTGGGTCTTACTTTGCATTAATTATGTCTCTCTCTCTCTCTCACTAACGGTATACAGCTTAGTACATCATCTTGCCTCACATTCCAGGTATGTCGTAGGGAAGGAGGCATTAAGTTGCATTTTCTTGATTTTTACACATTACTTACTTCAATATTGTACTTGAGTTGGGCAGAAATAGGTATAATAGGCGCACCCTCCGCGACGGTGCCCTGTACGAACTTGACGATCTGTTCGTACTGCTCCTTGGCCTGGCCTTCCTTCACTAAGTCTATCTTGTTCTGCAGGATGAGTATGTGCTTCAGCTTCATAATTTCGATGGCGGCTAAATGTTCGCTGGTCTGTGGCTGAGGGCAGGACTCGTTACCTGGGAAATAAATTTAGGTGGTAGGTAACATTCTTTTAAGCATAATGTATTTATGAATACTTAAGCCTCTACCTTACGGGTTTGAATCTATGAGTCCTTGCCTTGTTTGTATTATTTTTCTACATATGTACTGAAGACTACAAGCAGCTAATCATAATCTTTAGAGTTTGAATCCAATCAAATAGTTGAAAACTATGGAAACTTACACTGACTAGTCAACTCGTGCCAAATGAGTTTATTATTGGTTGGATGTACGCATGCACAGGCATGGTCTATAGTTAACATTCAGGGAGACATATCTCGGGTCATTGAAATTTCATTCATAATAACATCATACTTGGTAACGGGACATCGATCGCCCGTAATTGTTATTGCACAAGTTGTAATATAACGTGCCAGCGATGAACAGTTGAACGCATCCATAGCAGTAGTAAGGTCATGACCGGAACAGTCCACGAAGCGGTTTACTTTTGGTTCTGGCCACCACTGGTGTGAGTTCATGTATGTTTGTAGTATATAACATACCAGCAATGAGCAGTAGAGCGGCGTCCATGACAGCGGCACCGTTAAGCATGGTGGCCATGAGGATGTCGTGCCCGGGGCAGTCCACGAAACTGACGTGGCGGACTAGCTGGAAGCGCCCGGTGCACTGGGGGCGCAGACACGGGAAGCTGTCGTCTTTAGACGACCCGCCCGAGATGTAGCTTGTAGGCCGCTTGCACTTAGGGTTGTCGCATTTGTAGATTTTCGCGTTGGCATAACCTAAAACAGAGGAGCTCAATTAATTTCAAAATCATTTATGGAACGTAATTAACAGGGATCGAACTAATTTTATCCTACGTCACGACCGTCGTCGTCGTCTTTGTCGTTAGTTTAATATAGGTATGTCATTTCGCAATATAAATACAGCCTTTATGAGTTGGCTTCTAGTCCAAACTCCACTAACTCGCAATGGAACAGCGAGTGTGGTGCAATATGTTCCACATACTTCCTCAGCTTGAGTTAACGGGAGACCTATGCACAGCGTTATGTACGGCTTTCCATGTTATTTAAATTAAGTATATTTATTTGTAATTTATTTAGAAGTAAATATAGGCTTTACGTTAATTCGCATATAAAGAACTAACTTAAAACTTCTCTACTATTTGGGCAGCCTCGTTTAGGTCAAGTTTTTGAACTTCGAATATATTTTTTATTCCCTTAAGTCTCAAATTCCATTTCTTACCGACTTCAAAAAAAGGAGGAGGCTCTCAATTCGTAATTTTATGTGGCTGGGATAATGATGGAAGGTCAATTCCTCAATCGTTAGCTCAATGGTATAGTGGCCTCGCGCACAGACGCATATTCAGACTGCTAGCTATAATATCATGTAAGCTAATGTAATGATCGTGACCCACTAAAGTCAGGAGTTAGGATTTAATTCTTTATTAACATTCAATAAGAAAGATTTCTAAGGTTTGGATAGAAAATCCTATCATCCATCATATTATGTAAATGTAAAATTATTTTTTACTTTCTGTGTGTTTTTCTATTGCGTTTTTATGTGTTTGTTTTGTAGTTAATGTTCTTTTTTGAAAGCGGTTCTTTTTTAATTTAAAAAGCGTTATTTTTTACAAAGTTTTAGCCTAAGATACCATACAAAATTCTATTCTAATGAATTAGTTGAATGATTTTGTATGACCACTACTTGTGGGGAAAACTTTAATAGCCTCTATTTGACATGGGTGTGCGCCTGCAGATGTCAACATTTTCCCTTTAAAAAGGACAATTGTTATGAAATTCTGATTACTAAATAAAGACATATTTAAAACTGACGAAAAACATTTTCTTTTTTCTATTTTTATTTAAAATTTTGACGTTTTTTTATGACGTCACAGGTTGCTTTTTCATATAAAATCCATAGTATTTCCGTGTTTTTACGGAATTACTATAATACGTTTAGTAAAAAGTAACTGATTTGTCTAGTTGGAAACTATCCTATTTTACTAGATTTTATTATTATCCTTATAAGTCCATTATATTTCATATTTGTATAATCCATATATTTTTCATCTGCTTGAACAAATTAAAATGAAATGATAGTTAATGGTCTAGCTAATTATGTCTGGTTAAATAAAACAAGTGATTTCTAATTGTCCATAATTGTAATACTTTTACCTCACTTATAACTATGTTGTAAACTTAAAACAATAAACTTAATTACAAGAGAATACTACATCGTAGTAAATTGCATAAAACAGTTAACATCTAAAGATATTAATAATTATGATGATAAAAAGAATGTATGATATATAAACTTACAAATACATCAAATGTAACAGTTTGATTCTTCTCTTGTGCTCAACTGTTCAACATTCATGCAACACTAATTAGAATTTATTTAACAGCACCATAACAATAAGTGCACTTATGAAGACTCATTAATAATACTTTTAGCGTGTATAAGAATGAAATCACAATTTATTGAACAGAGATATACATATATAAATATATTGTAAGTATTGAGATTTTATATTTGGTTGTTGTTTATAGAATTTATGGATATAATTTCATGAGTATATGATGCAAATTCATCTAATGAATAGTTTTACTTGTTCATCTTCCTTTAATATTTTTAAGTTTATACTTAAAAAAATGGGAAAAGCATATGCAAAAGCATCTGCATGAACAAATGTTGCCTACTGAGTCAACATTTATTCCATAATATACTAAAATTAAAATAGATATTTTCTACATTTTGTTGCTCCACATTTGCATTCAGTGAGATTCCTAAGTGCTGCTCTGTTCTGTTGTTGTATTTCAAATCTGGACTTCACAGGTGATGAAGCGGAGGCATTTGTACTCCCCTTGTAAGGGGTGGGCGAGTTTGCCCTGCCTGCTTCTGATCCATTAGCAACACTCAGCTCTTCATCATCCACTGCGCTGACTGAGGGGCTACATACACCATTTTCATCACTGTCATTAGATTTTTGCAAATAATCAAAACATATTTCTTCTCCAGCATCAATGTCGCGAGTCGCAAATAACGCCAGCATAGGTAGGTTGGGGTCGAGGCAGTCAGCCCACACCGCCCACACTCCGAGGTTCGGATCACAGGAGTGATTAATAAAATGTGCCACATTTCCTAAATGTGCTGCATCAACTACATAAGGATTCTCAACAGAGTTGAAGTCCAGGTCAAACAAATATGTCAAACCATTAGCGTCATATTCTCTGCCACGTTTTTCAGCTTCTTCAAACGTAATAACTTCACCAACATACTGACAAACAAACTGGCCTTGTCTTATTTTTTGTTCTGTTCTTACACCCCATCCACAACCATTAGAAGTACGAAAAATAGTCAATTTAATATTTCGACCTCCCTGTACAACTCTATTACTACATTCAGAAGAACATTTGCAGGCTTTGTTACATTCATATATAGGTGTACCAGATGCCACCCGTAGCCTTTTATTTACTGTGTAAGCATACAATCCAGCTTGCATGCCACAGCAAGATTTAGAGCGACAATTGCAAGCAGCACACTCACATCCAATAGGTGGGTCATCTGGAATTGTTACACCTACACCTGGTATTGATTGATTAATGTACGTAAAGTTATCTGGAGGGCCAGCCAGATCAACATGATTTTCTACTGTAAGCTTCTTACACTTATCAACTTGATTCAGATGCTCTTCCCAATCTTTTAATGCCATCAACTGTTGAACTCTTTTCCTTGTTATGACATACATCTGCAAGATATTTCTTGTGTTCTGGACAAGTTCAGCACCATAAGATTCATTCTCTTCTGTCATGCAAATCATTGACAATAGGTTAAGTAACAGCTTCTCTTTCAATGTCGATAACTCTGTTTCTTCTACTTCAGATAAGTGAACAATAAGATTATCTTCACTTAGTAAATCATCAAAAGCAATCTCTTCTTTCAGCTTTTCAAATTTTTCACAGTATTTCAATTCTTTTTCAGCCAAGAAGCTCCTTAATATGCTAGGGCAATTTTCGAGATGTTCTAAAGGTTCCCATGTGTTTTCACTATCATCATACCCTTTCCATTTAATATGGAAGTACTCCTTACCAGAATCAAATTTGAAGTCATAAATTTTTTCTATTATATACTCTCCAAGGTCTTGTTTATTTTTGCCTTTTTTCTGTTTTTTGGGAGGGGGCAAGATATCTGCATCCTCAGGTTCAAGTGAAAGGTTCCTCTTCTTTGATCTTCTTATTTTTTCAAAGAACATATTTTCATTCCTCTCATCTGCTCTCTCACGGAACATTCTTACAACTGAATCCGACAGGCGCTCTGCAACATACCATGTGTTTTAGTTAGAATAGGTCTACAATAACAATCAAGTATGCATTTACTTAAGGTTTTTTTTATTTATAAATTTTGTTCACATGGTATATTACAAAGCAGCTGTTTGAAAATGTAATATTTGTATTAACAGTAAAAGGATACTGATGATACAAATACTAGTACAATTATGCAGGTCCATTTATTGGACTTCTAGTAGTATCAACATTATAAAATTTGTGTTAGTTTGTATGTTTGGTAATTAATCATTGGTTTATTTGTATAAATAACATTCACACTTAACTATTATCATGTTGACCAAATAAGTTAGAACATAGGACAATAAAGATAACAACTTGCTTATAAGCAACTGGTGTAAATAATTAATTCAACTTACCCAATTTGATGGTAATGTTTCTTTCTAGTTCATTCTTGAATCTGACAGTCTGCACCCCTGAGATAGCTTTCACAACTGTAGATTTTCCATGGGCTACATGACCAATAGTTCCTATGTTGATAGTAGCTTGTCTAGATATGACTTCGGGGGACAAGGCAGACAGTTTTGTGACATCCTGAAATAACATATAATATTACACAATGACTACATCATATAAAACCAGGCGCTCAACTACTTTTAACCTCAATTTATAGGTTATGTTACGAATAGACGTTGAATCCCCTTGGAAAGTGCTAAGGATACTGAGTTAACTTGAAATTATTGTATTTTCAGAGCATTTATATAGAGATACTATAATAACTAACCAGTTTAGATAAATCTTGCTGATGTAAGTTCGATGAAGCACTTCGACCTTCACTCGACGCCATAATTGCGGACGTATACCGTGTTTATAATCCCAGAATTATAACTACGTAGAAACTTTGTAGCAAAATGTATTTGTTGAAGAGACAGTGCACCAAATTTTGCCGTTTCGTGGTATTTTCGCCACTTCACACGGATTCAACACGGATTTTTGGGCCGTGGCGTGCCGCGTAAAGTACCAGTGTTGTAATATGTAAAAATGAATATTTTAAATTTTATTGTTTTGGCATCAAGGATTTTTAAACCAGGATAGCATTCCTAACACTTAAAGTAAAGTTATAGTGATCAAAATGTATTGTAACCAGTCACACAAAACATTACATTGTATTCAAAGAAGCCAGCCGCTATATTAACTTTCTTTAACTCAACAACAAAATTCAACGAAGCGCGATAGACATCGTGGAACTGGCAACACTTTACTCATAGTTTTTTTTTTAAAGCAAAGTTTTCCCTTTTCTTTATTCACGATTCGTGTTTTATTAGGTGACACTGGGCAATCAAATTTTTGATTGGTGGAATTTTAGATGACGTTTGACAATGTTTTTTTTATATTATTGATAATTTGACACTGACAGAAAGAAATGTCGAGGCGGAATCTGAGATTGTAGTCATTTTCAATATTTCTAAAACAAAATTATCTGAAGTGGGTTATATCCGTAGTGGCAGCGGTTTTGTGATGAACGGTTTGTTTTCGGCAACATGGTAGTTAAAACTGAAGATATACAGGAACAAACGAAAAGGTTACGATTTAAACCTCTAACCAATGTTCAACATTCGTCTGGAGATGTTGTGGACACTAAATCCTCGAAAGATATAAAAAGTAAGAGTAAATTTAAGGAAATGTGATATTTGCAGGTAAACTTGGTTGATATTTCAGGTATATGATCTATTTAATTTCAATAAATTTACAGATGGAGATAAATCTGCTTCTTTGTTTGCATTTTTGCACATTGAGCTTACGAGAGGCTACCTGCTGGAGCACGATGAAGAAAGGTTCTCAGCTAGAAGGGAAAAGGTTTATTCTTTCATAAAAATCCCACAAGAGTTGGAGAAATTCATGGCATATGGATTCTTCCAATGTGCAGACTCCCTGTTGTTTGTTTATACATTTTTACCATTGAGGTTTATTATGGCTTTTTGGTCCTTCTTCACGCGGTTATTTAGAAGATGTTTTGGGTAAGTTTAAAGATTAATAACATAGAAGTATAATTTTATCTTTTTATGGCCCCAAATGTCTATGTGTACTAAGGACAAGTATCAGAAAGTTTCAGAGGGTGTTAGTTTACCTATTGTTCTTATTAAAATATGAAAAAAACAATGTTATGAGTAATAAATTATATTTATTTTAGGATTTATTCACATCCTCGGAAAAATGTCCTAAAGCCGGCAGAGACTTGTGATGTCTTGAAAGGGTTTATATTATTAGTATGCAGTATACTAATGTGTTACATAGACACAAACATGATGTATCATTTAGTGAAGAGCCAGAGTGTTATGAAGTTGTATATATTCTACAATATGCTTGAAGTTGGGGATCGGTTGTTCTCTGCCTTTGGTCAAGATACTATTGATGCCTTGTTCTGGACTGCTACTGAGCCAAGAGACAGGAGAAGGGAGCATTTGGGTGTCATACCTCATTTGCTATTTGCCATGACCTATGTCTGTATCCTTTTTAAATAACAGGTGTAATTTTGTGACAGGTGATCATTAATTTGTAGATTTTTTCAAGCAAAACTAGTTTTATTTCTTTAAAATTAGATTAAAATAGATTAAATGCTACATTAAAAGTGCTTATTGTCCATGGATGATAGATTGCGCCGAAAAGGAAACAATTGTATGTATGATATGTAAATGGAAAGTGATGTCATAGGTACTATAATGAAGACCATATTATTTTTTTAGTTTACTAGGTATTACTTATGAAAATAATTACAAAACAATACTCATGGTTGGTTCCAATGAACCAAATGGCAGCTTACTGCAGATTTGAATAAATGGAGTAAGAAGGAAATTATTATTTTTCTTGCACATTTAAATAATTCAAGAAATATAAACTAACACCTATTTCCCACTGCAGAGACTATAGAATTCCATTTGCTTCGAACCTGACACACATCCCTTGCTTCCTCCACAGTCGACATTCACCAATCACTAAAATGAAAAGAAAATAATGAATGATGAATGGTGTGTTTAAATGATTCAACATTTTTAGCAATATGTTTCCTTCATTCATAAGTCAGTTTTGCACAGTCTGCTGGTGTTGTTTCAAGCTACAACACTAAATGTGGCATTCAACTCAAACAACAAGAGTCTGCTCATCATAATGATGTCAAACAATGTAAGTCATTTCAATGTAATGACATTTTACTGCTGCATGGAATGACTCATCAATCTGTCTGCTATAACTATTAGTTTATCCCACACCTCAGTTGCATGATTGGAATTGCAATCATTGCCTTATGAGTTGATTAAGACATTAATTTTAAAATGTTGTTTCCTATTTAGAAAATCAATACTTCACTATCAATGTTAAATGATATGAATAGATCAATCTATGTTCTGTGGGTATGATTGATTTTTTTATATTTTGTTTGAATTCACTGTAAGATTTATTCGTTTTTCAGTTTGTGGAACTCAAAGGCAGTGTTTTCAAGAAGTTTGATAAGAACAACCTTTTCCAAGTATCATGTAGTGATGTGAGGGAACGGTTACATCTGTCCGTTCTGCTTTTCATAGTAGTTCTTCAGACTATGAAGGAATTTACGTGGAGGGAAGAGCGCTTCTGGATCCTAGCACCAGATTGTGTGCTGGTCCTTACATTTGAGGTCATCATTGACTGGGTGAAACATGCTTTCATTACTAGGTATGTAGACTTTTTTGTATTGGTTAGAGTTAAAATTTCAGCATTGTATAAGCAGTAAAATTTATTTAAATAGGTTTAGTTTAAGGTAGGCTCTGGTTTTTCGGTGTCTCAGTAAGGCTGACGTTCAGTCAACCTATTGGGCATTTCATTACATTTCCATGATGGTTTTTGACAATATTATTGAGAAATGTTTTGCCTTATCTGTGAAATTTGAATAGGATCTCTATGTATCATTGCTTAGCTTTTATTAATTCTATGCTAAAAGAGTTGCTACTAATTACTAGTTAATTTATAAGTAATAAATAACCATATTATTAATGGCAGATTCAATGAAATCCCTTATGGAGTATACCGCGAGTACACGGTAAGCCTAGCATATGATGTGGCGCAGACCAGGCAGAAGTACGCGTTCAGTGACCACTCGGACCTGGTCGCTAGGAGGATGGGCTTCATACCGCTGCCTCTGGGCGTCGTTATCACTAGAGTGCTTGTGCATGCTGTTAAAGTGGATGGGTAAGTGTTATAAGCAAATTTCCAATTGTTAAAAGTGTTAAAAGAAATTACATTGAAAAGCTGACTCTCTTTTTATATTGAACTAGCTTTTGTCCGCGGCTTCACTCGCGTTAAATTCGGGGTGACACGGTTCCCCTTTCCTAATGTACCATAATTTACCTTCCTACCTTGAAAACTGCGAAATGTCCCATATAAAATTTCACCTCCTCTTTGAAGGGGTGACTTTTTTGTTGGTCACAAATAGTCCACATACCAATTTTGAATGCAAGTGAAAATTGCGGAACGCTTCATACAAACTTCCACCTCCCATTTTAGGGACGTGGGGGGTTAGAAAGAGCCAAAATACAGTCTATGTCACTCTCCGTCCCTTTAACTATCTTTAATTAAAAAAACACGGTAATTCGTCGCTCCGTTTTGCCGTGAAAGACGGACAAACAATCAGACACACACACTTTCCCATTTACAATATTTGTATGAATGAATATGAACTACCTTCTTGATTATGTAAGTGAATCCCGGAATAAATGGGTATTTAGTATTTACGTAAAGAAGAAGCCTGCTGAAGAACAATACATCACTTTTGTTTAAATATTAATTTATTCTTTTTACAGGTTTGCTGCAATCTTCTTAATAACCATAGCTTACTTATGCCTAATATCTATAAGGGTGCTTGTATCTATTGTGATACTTGGCAAAGCTTGTGACTTGATATCGCAACATCAGATGGAGAAAAATGAGAGTCACCATACTACTCCTAAAAAGTAAGTCATTTTTACATACATACATACATAAACTCACGCCCGTAATCCCAAATGGGGTGGGCAGAGCCACAAGTAATCAAAGACAACTTGCAGCCACTGTTGATACGAAGTCCTAAGATGGATATGATGAACCTTATGGTGATAAGTCATTTTTATTTATCATTATTATTGATCCTACTGTAAGGGTGGACGTGCTCCTGGGACTGTTTTCTCTCTTACTCAAAATTTTGCATATCTGGTTCTGCAGAAGCTTCTCGTAACTTTTGTAAGCATTTGTTCGGTGGTGTCAATTGATTTAGATACAGGGTTTTTTTTTGCCTTTGATGGGTATGCTCTTGGCCCCAGACTTGCCCAAAGACATTGACGATGCCTAAGATGGAGCGAGCTCGCTCAAAAAGTGCCTGTTCACTCTGGCCTTAAAAGCACCCGGATTATATGCATTCGGAAATACAGAAGACGGCAAACAATTCCACTCCCTACAAGTGGTTCGTATTTGTGAATGGCTCGTCTTCAAGTCACGTTTTATTCCCATTTTACGTAACACATCAGCACTTATCATTTGCAAGATGTATATTTTCGAATCCGAGTTGAAGGCGAGCAATTTAAAAATATCTGGATCTGTTAAAAATGTCTGGACATTCTCTGTTAACTTGCAAGTCTTGTAATGAGAGATAGGAGCTATCCTGATCGTTCATTTGTTGTAATTATGTTTGTTGTATTGTAGGGAGCAAAAAGACTTGGCCACGAAAGAAATATTTCATGCGCACAAGACGCCAGAGAAAGAGGAAGTACCACCTAAGAAACCAGTGCAACTGAAGTTCCTAATACCTGAGGACGCTGTCATGGTAATTATTCAGTCGTCGTATTGAATCAATCAAATGGATTGAGATTTCTAGTAAGAAAGGGTATAAGAAAAAAAGTCCATAGTGCTGTAATTTATTTAATCAGAAACTATCTAGATTTTATACAATACAAATGCACGCGCAATTTCAATAGCGTTAGGTAGAGTCACGAGTGTATGTGTGGCGCCCACAGTGCCCTGGTGTTGCCACTGCTGTGTCGATGGCATCGTACCTCGCCCTTCTACTTTCCCTGTCTATTCACTTTTCCTCCAGAGTGAATAGGCATATATTATGTTAGCGTTTATCAGCCTAAGCCACATCTTCACTTACAATCATTACCATCCGGTAAAAATGTATATATGAAGCAATTAATCTGAAAAGCAATATTGCTATTTGACAACAAGCGCGCATTGTCAACAGATGTCAAATAGCAATTTTGTGTTTTTTTTTTTAGATGAATTGCTTCAATGTTCCTTTTAGCCCCTTGGTGGAGATTGTGGTTTAAAAAAAAAAGCTTTTTTTTATTAAAAAAACGGTCTATTATATCTATAATCTTCTAATCATTATCTAATATTGGAAATAATAGATGTAACTTATAGTAACCTATAAATTATTTCTTTAACTTTAACATTAAATGTCTTTTTTTCACTTATCAATATAACAATACGATACTTTTAAGAAAGCAAAGCGATGACCCTGAGCTCATGCAGCCTAACAATAATAAATAGAGAAAAACGAAAACTAAAAGGTTTTCTTTACATATGTATAATGTACACGTATGACGCAGAGTGAACCACTGGTGGACGCGTCAGTGGGCGCGGCGGCGATATTCTCCAACAGTGCGATCGACTTGAACGGTGTGTGCTATCTGAACGACAAGATGAACACTCAAGTCAAGCAAGAGCCTCACGACTACCTTGAACCTGACTTGGTAAGTTACTATTTTAAGTTCAGTATTGTATGGTTGTTTACTATCAATAACATAGCATATCACGAAAAGGTGATTCACGAAGGGTTTAATTTAATCCTTCTTCTTTTAAACAGCTGAAAGGATTACAATCAGTACCTATCAGGAGTCAAACCCGTCATTTGCTAGAACGATATAATGTGACCGCACGCGGTGGATCCACACGGTTGGAGTGCAGCTGCCCTCCCACTCTTTATCTCGCTCTAGCAAATGACCGATCTGAATGACAGAACAGTATAGAAGCATAGGAAAATGCGATACGGTGTGGCCAGATGTAGTTTAACCCTAAGTCATCTCGCCTGACGTTTTGACTTAATCATATTTAGTTTCATAAGCTCACGGCTATATCCCATTTGGGGTAGTCAGAGGTACATCCATCGCAAGATGAACTAAGTACCCACGCTCCTCCCAGCTTTCTGTTAGATCAACGTGATAGGTGGTGACCCGTATCGCCGTATTTAGTTTAACAATTTAAAAAGTAACATGTGATCTGTCCCTGTGTGTGACCTCGGTGGGAAATAGGCGTGAGCTTATGTATGTATGTAGCATATGGTCTGTCAGGTGGACGTGAGCCGCAGCGCACCAGACATCAAGGCGGCGGCGGCGGCGGGCGACGCGGCGGCGCCGGCGGCGGCCGAGCGGCCGCACTCGCCCGACGCCGACGGCCTCAAGCGCCGCTCCGAGTCCGAGCCCAACCTCGCCAAGGTCGACGACCACTACGAAGAGGCCCCATAACGAATGTGCTGTGTGGTACTCATTTTATTTCATACGGTCTAGTCGCGTGACTAACGGCGAGAGCAAATTGGCGATTCGGAACGTGTTACACGATTCATTAATTCGTGCAGTTGAGGGTTGTTTTTTTTTATTTTGAAGTATCGAGAGATGGGTAGTACCGGGTGAGAGTACTCAGTAGGTACTACAGAAGTTATGTATAATAGCAAATAGCTTTACATCAAACTTTTTTATTCGGTATAATGTTTCTTCGTAATGTTGTTGCTGCGATGTATGAATGCTATCGAGCCTATTCACACTTTTCACATTATCTTATTCGTCTATTTGGATGACGAGTGAGGATAATGAAACATGTTTTTATACAGTTCATTTAAAGCCAAAACTCTACTGTACAATACATAATGCGGATTGTTAACTATTCCTACACTGTCTACAAACGGCTCAAATTGCAGTGCCAACTCCTTCGATAGCTCTGAACTTGAGTATGTAACTGCCTTGTCAATGAATTTGTAACCACGCTCCGCGTTTCTGGTCACCACGTTTGCGGATAAGGGCACGTAGTGCGTCGTTTAGTATTACGAAAATATGCGGACATTGGTTATAAGATGACCTCGCTTAAATCTAAGACTGATCACATTTGGGTGCTTAGAACGAGACGGTTCGCAACTAGTAAAAATGACAAATCGATTATATGTCTGTCGTTTATTTGTGTTATTTTTAAATAGCTTGTTGTGATTTTGTTTATAGTCAAATTATTAGTAACCGTATCATTCCAATGACGTTAAAATTTGCTATTTTATTGATACGTTACGGCTGATCGTATAAACCTACACTGTTACATCGTTGTATATAGATACATTAGAATTTATAAGAGTTTTATTCCGTTTGTGAATTTTATTTTTTATTTATTAGATAATAGAATACAAATATAATAATACAACTTTGAAATGTTAAATTTAAGAATATATAAGGTTTGAGATGCGCGGTAATAGTTTGATAGTAGGTATGTAGATTCAGTTGTTGTTGTCAGTTTAATGAGAATGAGGTAAAAAGTAACTTTTAATATGAAAGGACAAAATTACGAGTAGTTTACATAAGTAAAGACTCAAGCTTCTTATCTGTAATAAATTTAGGGTCTTCAAGTTAGTATGCCGTATATGCAGATATGTCCTTTCTTCACATGATTATCTTCTTCCTCCTTCAAATAAGTTGAGGTTAATCGTTGGTTTGTACAATTATCCACGTTTCAATTCGTCTGTATGACAACTTTAAAATTTTACCTCCTGCCATGTATGATTCTTTTTTAAATTAAAATATCGTATACCAAGGAGTGGTAATTCATCGAATAACTGGCAATATTATTTTGATTTTGTATAGCTACAACGTGTTTGAAATTCCTCTAACTAGTTTAATTCTCTAGTGTTTTTCATGTATTTTTCCTCTTGGAATGTGAAATTGTATGGTCCAAACTTTTTGTTGGTGTGCTGATTTTCTACGAATTAAATTATTATTTGTTTACTATTCGGATTTTGTTTTTACTCTAACAGAGTATGTGTCATAGATTCTATTTATCCTTTGTTAAAAAAATAACTTTATTTCTTTCTTGCACGTATCGTAAGAGAGAGAAAGCACGTTTTAAGAACGGACAAACTTAAATTAAGAATTAGTACAAAACAATTTTATCAGTTTTTTTTGTTTGGGACATAATTTTGTCTGTAACACATTATTCTTTATTCTAAACTTTAACTCTAGACCTCAACAAAATTGGTGTTCTTTTTAGCGCCATCTGTAAGTAGTTTAAGGAAGTTTCTTGGAATCATCTTGGCATTTTTGGCGTTGTAGTTTAGAACTTGAGGAGCTGTAACGCCATCTATTGATCTCTTATCCGTAACTGATAAGGAAACGCACGCGGTTTCAATTTTAGAAGTAAGTATTATATTTTTTTCTTATTGTTTTAATAATATTATATTTGATAAAAAGTTGACAGGCGTCGATAGATATAATATATTATTTTATTGTCGTTGTGCAACGATAGATGGCGCCACTTGGCTCTGTCCGGTCCAATATAGTGTGTTTATTTTAGTGTAGGTGATATTAGTGTTAGACAATATTTTTCTTAGTTCTATTCTGAATTCATTAACATGAATTCAGAAATTACTTAAGTACTTACTTACTAATACGATTGTAGTTTCCCAAAATGCTCGTGTCGTATGCTCCATTCGGCTCAGGTATTCTGTCGGAGACCACCACAACTGCCCAGTAGTGGGACTGTTCTCTATTCGGATAAAGTAGTGGTAATTTTTGATCTACTCTGTTATTTGAAACCTTCCATAGAATTAATTAAAGAAGGGTAAGGTACCCTTTGAATTATCTGATGCACTAGGTAATTTTATTATTAAAAAAATAATCACATACCTATCGTATGGACCAAAGTATTCGTACTATTATTTTGTGTTACGTATTTACTTGCTTGTATTCCATATAAAATTTTTGATGATTATGATGAAGTTTACTCCAATCTTTGCTTTACCCATTTACATATTACCTAACCATTTCTCTGGAGCTATTGGGTTGTGTGAATGTCGGATAGTTGTACATCAATGGTCGGACGCTCTTCGCTCACCAGGAATACTAAGTAGTAACTATTATTGTGACAATTTTTGGAAAGGAAAGTTTACACGTTTTTAACCAATGTTAAAAATACTGTCGGCACTCAATGTGGTGTGCCAATATTCGGTTCTGTCACTATATTTAACTAATGTGTCCACTTGTTGCCAAGTTCCATGGTTTGCTATTCGGACGGCACTAGCGTAAATTGAACTTTGGAGCCATTGTCTCAGCCAGTCTAGTGAGGTGATGGTGTCAAATATAAACTGCTATAATATGTTTTTCCAACAATGTATTCATCTCACCTCCGGTGGATTGTATTAAATAAAAATTTTCTTTTTCTCTTATATACACATTAAATCCGAATTTAGAGTGTATTTACAAATATATTAAATAGAATTTAGTAAAAATTAGTGAGATTTAACAATACCTACGACTTACAACTATTTATATTATAGAACATCAACAACATCTTTCACTCTGGTGAAATACATATAAGATAGCTTAAACAATACATCATGCACAAAATTCGTAAAGAATTCGTACCCATTCACTATCATATCAGGTGAACACCACAAATAGTTTGTTCTAGTAGTCGTCTAAGAGCTAGATAGTGACGTGTGGCGAGTGTGAGGCTGCGAGCGGCGCGGCGCGCGGCTCGGCAGGTAACAAACAATGGTAGTCGCAAATCGTAACCTAATACAACACCGTATATCAATAACGATAACGCGATGCAACATTACGTAAAATGTTAAGAATTTAGTCTTTTTCGTTTCAATTGTCACTCGTTTTGACTAACATGAAAACGCTTTATTAAAACCTATCTACGCTAGCCTTGTCTATTGGAGACTTCGTCTCTCCTACAACAGTATAAACATTATAAACTCGTACACCACATGCTTATGAGCAGAGCGGGCGCGGGGTTTGACTGCGGGAGCGGGCAGGCGCCAGGTGCGACCGCACGACTAACAAACTTGTGCTACGCTTATCCTTACATAATGCCCATTACTTCAAATACCACAGTATCTACGAACCGCTCCCATGTGCAGTAAGAAATGTAGGCGCAAGAGTTAGTAACATTATTGTCAGATATCCTAAATTCATAATGACCGACATTACTGAAAGGCCCACCCTGTAGTGTTTATCACTGCAATTTCGGTGACATTACAATCTCTAGTTTCCATTGGTTTGATTCAAATTGTTACGATTGCATTACATTTCATTTTATACTTTGGAAAGAACTATCCTACAGTGAACATTGAATGTCAAAATTGATTCATCATATGAAACTACCGAATTACCATAGCATCATAAGTCGAAGGCAATTTTATAAACAACACACACTATACTAACAACATGTATAAAGATAATGTTCATAAGGCTAATTTTGTGCTTGGGTATATAGAGTTGCGAAGAAAATGAACTTATTAGTGAACAACAGAATTGTTGTAATATCGGTAGAGGCGGCCTCCTGCCACACTTGACCAAATAGCGAATCGCGTAGCAACGTAATCACAGTAACGGAAACCTATGAAATTAATCTTACATTATTTATATCTATACAAAAACTTATGAGTATTTATTTATAAATAACAGCTATCTCGAAAATAATTAATAATGATTAAGAGATCATAAACGCTATTAACTATTCCTTTACTAGATTAGTCTATAATACGCACATTATAAAAGTATGTGAATGCCACTGTAGAAGGGAAAGTTAGTGAGATTACAGAACAAGTGCGTTAGGTTCCGGTAGAGCTGAATATCGCAAATACAACGAAATGATATTGAAACTAGAAACCCAAGTTTATCTAATAGAAGCAGCTTGAGCAAAATTTGTTAAATTAAATCTTTGAGCAAGAGAAGACCTTGACAGCAGCTGTCGACAAATATAATTTATATATATATATATATATATACTCCTATATATAATTCATCTATAAAACGAACGTAGTAGTCGATATTTTCACCTCTACATATATCTTCGACTAGAAATATAATAAAACAAAAATAATTATAGTTATCACTTAATCAGCAGTCGCGTTACCTTAATAGTATTAAAATAAAAACTGCAGTGGCACGTCGTAAAGTTAAATTAATGGCACAGTTTCACGTTAGTTCAAGTATATAAGAGTAATAATTATACAATTACTTAAGATAGGCAGTCGCGTGTAGAGCACGCTTGCCACCGACATCTCTGCTAGTAAACTGGCCGGTACCAACACAGTACAGGCGGGCAGGCTACGGCGGTGGCAGACGTCTTCTAACTCCGTTCGCGCTTGTGAATAGGCTCATTTGTATCACTTTTCCACGATCACTTAACAATTCACTCACAGCAAATAGAACAATTAATGATCGATTCAATTACAGTGACAATATTTTTTATCTTATAGGACAGATATGTTTACTCACTACACCGACGACGCGGCGGTAGTGGTGTGACGTGCGCTGTGCGCTCGGTCGGATCTTGCATTTTTCTCGTAGAAAAACAACGTCGACGTCGGACATTTTAGGCCGTACCTCTTCGTATCTATGTTTGTTCCCAGTCGAATTCATTCAATTAGCCTATCTAAACAAAATAAATACATTCACCTGATCATTCCCTATCGTAATAATTACAAATATGTATAAAAAGATATAAATTTCAGTGAATTTACAAATGTAGAGTTAATAAAGCTTCGTTAAAGACATTTCATTTACACCTAAGCGATGAAATTATTTGATAACTTCAACGTGAAAAGTAGTAAAGTTCAATCGTCCTCTGAGTCGGACAAGTGGGGCGGGTGCGATGTCGCGGACTCGTCGCCGCTGGAATGGAGCGAGTGCGGCGAGCGGGCGGCCGCGGGCTAGAGCGGCGCGTGCGGCTCGTGGTGGCCGCCGCTGCCGCCGCGCTCGCGCTTCAGCCGCTGCTTCAGGTGCACCTTCGCGTGCCGCTTCTTCTCATCGGAGCGCGCGAACTTGCGCCCGCACACGTCGCACGCGAACGGCTTCTCGCCCGTATGCGTCCGCACGTGCGTCGTCAAGTGGTCCGACCGGCTGAACGAGCGCATGCAGATGCGGCACTGGAACGGCTTTTGCCCCGTGTGGATGCGGATGTGCCGCGTCAACTCGTCCGACCGGGAGAACCGGCGGTCGCAGCCGTCGACCGGGCACGCGTACGGCCGCTCGTGCACGGGCGTCTTGCTCGGGCGGTTGGGGTACTTGCGCGGTTTGACAGCCACGAGCCGCAGAGGCTGCGCGCTCTGCTGGTACACCTGCGAGAGGATCTCGTGGCCTTTGCTCGTGGAAGGGTTGTACTCGGCTAGCTGCACGGGCCGATCACCGGCCGGTGGCGTGGGGTAGGGCTCGCGTTTGGGTAGCCCCGAGGGCCCGGGTGTGGGCTGCGGCGGCGCGTACTCGTGCGCGTCCCACGTGTGCGGCGGTTGCGCTGGCGGCGGCCGGTACTCGCAGTGCTGCGGCGCGGGACACTGCTGCGGGGGCGCGCAGTAGGCCTGGCACTCGGGCGGCAGCAGCTCCACGCGCTGCTCGTACTCCTCTTGGAAGTACTTGTCGACGCTGCCGGGCCCGGGCCCGGGCGGCAGCAGCCACTGCAGCGGCGGGCTGGGCGCGCGCTTGCCGCCCGTCGCCGGTCCGTACAGGGACGCGCTCGCACTCGACGCGTTGCTCGCGTCCTCGGCGCGAGCGCCCGGGGATAACGACGATTCATGTTTGTGTCGTCGTGGTGAACAAGCTAGCGATAGCTCATCGCCTGGTAATGTACCTGTAACAAAACAAATTATGCTATACGAATCGAAATTACACACAATTCGACATATACTTAGTTTTAGGGCAAAAGAAATGTATCGCCGAAACTTAGGTAGGTATATTAAAAATTTGCTACTTCAGGTCATACTAAGTATCGTACCGTATAACCAAAATTGCAGCGTAACCGCGCTAATATTTTCCAGTCAGTGTTTATTTTATTACCGTCTATCCTATACAGAGCATATCGTAAAGGAATTCGCGTAACGTGCGTATGATCATATAGTTTTTGAGGCGCAAACGGAAGGCGATAGCTCGCCGGAAACCACGCTGATAGCAACGTACGGGAGAAGTGCGACCGTCACCTACTAAGCTTTGTGTGTTTTTATTATTTTATCTACTTACAACATTATGTTGTTATTCATTGTTTAAAACGCTTTTTTAGAATAAAGTGTAGTTGTTATTAGTTTGGAACTGTTAATTGTACCTACCTAATCGTGATAAGTCCTCGTTAACACGCGACTAAAAAGTTAAAAGAAAGTTGTTAAAATAAATGTTAGGGTTTTTTATTTAAAGAAGAATGGTTCTGCGTTATGTAAACATGTATTTCGGGGTAATGTTGTGTTGCCAGTAATTATTTAAAAATATTTTGAAATTAGAAAAAAGCTTGCACAAATGTAGAGTTGAATATTGCGTATAATTTTCACTAAAATCGAGTTGTATCATTTCATAGTTAACGGCAAATCTTTTTAGTTTTTGAAACTATGAAAATACTACAGTATTAAATTTAATGTGACTAGATAAATAAACTTTTGAAATTTATAACAACCATAAAATTAAATCTGTAGATAAAATGTCATAGTGTGTGTTTTGTTTATTTGGTGTAGCATATTTACCGTTACCGCTGATTCATTATAGAATGCACAAATCATATCAGAACATGGACACTAAACACTGAGGGGTGAACGTCACAAGGAAGGCTTCATTCAACGCGAGTATCGATCCGATCATATGGCCGGCCGGCGAACTTTCCATTTCACATTTTACACTGAAATTTTCCAAACAACTTCGGATGTTGGAAGACCGTAGACCCGAGTAAGGTCGCGAAGTGTTGAGACCGTCAATGCAAAAATGATTTTAAGTGAATTTATATTAATTTAATTTACAAATTTTCTTCAATGCCATAAAGTCATAAAAAAGTATTTGTAAAAAATAAATTCGAAACACTTTTGCACTGAGGATTTGATCACACGCGGAGTGAAGGACGGCGAAGGACACCCGAGGAAGACACGTTTGTTTACAACGTTATCAGCGGGGGCGAGACGCCCACGATGCGTGTGGGACGCGTGGTCGCACCTGAGATGGGCGGCGGCTCCAGGAGGCTCGGGAAGAAGGCGGGCAGGTCTGACGTGGTGACGGGCGTGTTGAGGTCCGAGGGCATGGAGCCGACGGCGGGCGCCGGCGCCGGCTTCACCGCGCAGTCGAAGCCCAGCGCGCCCATGTCCGCCAGCGACAGCAGGTGCGTCCCGACCGGGGGCTCCGCGTCCGTGCCCATCCCGTCCGGCACCACCTGCTCCTCGGCCCACGGGCCCAGTGGTATCACGAACAGCGCCAGCGTGGAGACGGCCTATCGCGTGGCCGGTGCGAAGGGGACTGGCGCCGCGCGACCCCGCACCGCAGTTTTATCAATGGAGCCGCGGTCCCATATTCGGTAGCGGCGCGCGCAGCTCCGCCAATCCGCGGCGGGCGCCCCCCTCTGACGTCACCGCCCGGACCGCCCACCGCCCGCGCCGCCCCCTGCGGGGGGCTGGCGGCACGCGCGAGCCTCCGCGGCAACACGCAGCGGCCAGCGCCCGGCCGCGCGTGCCTCTACCACTGTGAGCCGCGAGCTGCGAGCCTGTTCTACGCTATTATTTTGATATAAAAACCCAACATTGACATAATATATTTTTGTTGTGTTGATATAACACATGTTGAGTATCTTAACCTTCAGTAATGTCTGCGCAGCTTTTGTTGCGAGCTTTTGCGTGGCCCGAAAAAATCTCGAAAACGATGTTGTTATTTGATGTTTTTTCTACTTTTGCGATTTCACGATTTACACGTTCTCAAATGTTTTCACGTGACTGTTCACGTGTAAAAGACGTGTAACGTAAATGTAAACACGTGAAATATCTAATTTGTATTCTTTCTGAAGCCTAAATATTTTTGTTGTTGTTCGGCGTGTTGTCTTGGACGATAACTCATTGGATATGTGCCCAAGAGAGTATATCTGATGACTTTTTAATAGTAACACAGATTTGAATTTATGTCAAATAAATCTACATGAATGTAAATTCTTAAATTCAATAAGGAAATTGCCACTTTCGGTTCTTTGATGATAACTTTCCTTGCTAAATCTTGTAGGTAAGACTGTCGTTTTCGAGTTAATCGTATCGGATTACATGGAAACGACTAAGGCTTATTAGTAACAGCATTTTTTATTTTTCTACTGATTATTCTTTTCAGTTGACATTCTAATCAAATCTTTTTTGGTGCATAATTTTAGATACGCGAGAGTCTTATTAGAAATATGATTTTAACAGAAACCTACATTGTAGTAGATCAATGCGTGGATTCAGGTAAAGTACGTATTAGTATTTTGAGTAAGATATATTATAAAGATTTTTTACAAAACCGTGCAGTATGGTCTTGCGATATTTAACTTTATTTACCCTACTTTTTTAGCGGTGAAACCTTACTAGGGAACATTAATCACAGGCTCTATAATCTAAGAAATGCCTAAACTTTTCATCTCGCTGTCTGGTTTGAGCTTTAAACATAAATGTAATTATTTTACTATTTCTATCTTTTTATGGCTATTATAATTATGGTCTTTACGGCATATTTCAGTCGGCGGTGAAGCTTACCCCTTATAAAGTTTCAGTAAAAAAATATAAATAAAATATGTAGAGTTTGAAGTTATTTCGTCCGCTCCGTTGCCACGTAGGTAGCTGAAAAGCTCTTTATTGTAACGGATTATTATGCATAAAGATACGGATATTTATATTAAATAATAATTAAATATACTAATTATGTAAATATCTATTATATGGAAAAATATATAAATATGTTCATATGAACATTTATGCTATGTTTGTATTGTTATCCAGGGCAGGTATAGTATTATATTGTTAACTCGGTCCCCATTTTCTCTTCATATTAGGTACATCCTGCATGTCGTTGAGTTTGTTTTTGTAAACTAAAATTTAGGTAGGTAGTATGATATAATAATTGATTTTTTTCTGTTGGGTTTTCGTGTAAAATTATTATTTTGGTTTAAAAACATATTTCGAAAAAGCGTACTATACCTAATGCAACGCAAAAATTACAATCTTCTGAAACTATAGCGTACCTAAGCAAAGAATGGGTAACTATCGGTATAAAACTTAGTTTAAGTAATGTACCTACCTACGAACTCGGATTAATGGCGTCACGTTATACCCAGCGATCGGAAATATAACAATGCTATACAGGGTGTTAGTGACATCATAACGAATATTGAGGAGGGTGATTCAGACCATGATTCTGAGTTTATATCAAGTGGAGCTTTCCGTCGTAAAATTCATGTTTCTTTTTAATTCTATTTGCGATGGGAAATTCCACGTGATAATTCAGAATAATGGGCTGAATCATCCCCTTCAGTATTGGTTACGATGTCACTTACACTCCGTATAAGTACGTACAGTTAGCCATACAAGTACGTATGGGTGTTAGTGAGACCATAACGAATACTGAGGGGGGTGATTCGGACCATGATTCTGAGTTGACATCAAATGGAATTTCCTGTCGTAAAATTCATGAAAATTTAGAGCTTTTTAAAATTATTTTCAGTTCCATACTTTTGCGACGGAAAATTCCACTTGATATCAACTCAGAATCATGGTCTGAATCATCCCTCAAAGATTTTGTTACGATGTCACTAACACCTTGTATAATGTACTCGTGTCATGATTATTGAATTACCTGCTAATAATACTGGAGTCAAGTCGTGGCGTGGTGTACAGTATCAGAGCGGTAATTGCTAAATAACATAGTAAGTGTGGGCGATGGATATGACTGGGCGGGTACAAGATCAAGGCAATTTAATGATATTTCATTCTAAATAATTAAGGAAATAATTAAATATATCTAGTTATCGGGTGTATATACTGCTGCAAAAATAAATAGTCGTATTCTAAGTTTAAATTAAAATCAGTCGTAATTTGATCGTAAATATTTATAGTAGAGCGTTTTTTAAATGGTTATACCTCTAGGTATATTATAGTTGTTTATTTAACAATATGCATTGTAACTGGTACTGTAAAAAGATGCATATAGCCCAAGGGCTGTGATGATGTTGGTATATGTTGGTGTGTGAGTGGTTGTCTTTTTCTAAGACGGCCATCTTCAATTCTAATGAGTTCAAACCATAGCAAATAAAAAGTTCACTCAACAAGTGGTATGCAACACCTTCAGCTAACTCATTTTAAAAATGATCCGTGACATGGGTTGTAAGTGGTTGTTGATGTTTACGTAGTGGTGCAGCGGTGCAGTGGTGCAGAGTGCGTGGTGCGTGGGGCACGACAGGACAATGCCCGTGGAGCGGCAGACACGCCGACGCCAATCGGGCCCACATGCAGCCGCTAACCCAATTATCGCGTAACGGAGACGATAAAGAAAAATAACAAACCCACGATTTCACTGGTGTCTAATTATAGCGCGCTATTTGTGGGTGCGCGGGCGCACGGCATAGCGTGCCCGCGATGTCAGGGCTATTCCTGGCTGTCAGCTGACGGGCCGCCGCGCGCTCGCGCCCGATCGTAAACACCACGCAACCGATTGACGTAAAACGCGAACAATCGAGTTTTCAGCAGGTGAATCACCAGATGAAAACGTCCCTGTGGGGATCGCTCTAAAATTAACTTGACTGCTTTTGGTCCGCACTCGGAGGCGGGGTTCTATTTCGGCACATATTACCTCAATGCTACTGTCTATTTTCAACTCACCGGCTATTTAGATTGTTATTCGTGTTTTGGTCTCGTGTAAAAAGTTGAGCGGTGAGTAAACAACTAGAAGAAGAATGTACGTCAGCACTTTTGAAAAAATCGTATTATTTTCGAATAACTGCTCGTCACACGTGTAAACTAGCTGGAAACTGGCTCTCACAGTCTACATTGTATTTACGAGTGTACAATTGAGCTTCTGACTAACTCAATCTGCGTATCGATTTTGTGAGTAGCAATGGAAGTCCCGTTCGTTCAACTGGTTGTTCATTAGGTTACGGTATCGGATGAGTCACGTGGTGTGACCTGTCGTCGGTGCGAGTAAACAAACAAACAGTCTAGTTAGGGGCTCCCACGGCCCGGCGCAGGCGCCGCCTGTGGGTGGACAGAGGAGCGGCCAGACCCAGTCACCAGTAGGCCAGTTCCCACCACGTTTGGCGTACATTTGTGCATTATCGTAACACTCAACATGTAATTTTACATCTAACACAGTAATGAAATACTAAACCAGTAATGCTGAATGCAGAATGCGTGTGAAGTTGCATTGCTTCATCGAGACACGACATCTATGCTGAATGTTAACCATCTATACGTGGAATGTAATCAATTGCAACGTCTGCTTCGCGCATATCTTGTAAGTATTGCGAGAATCCTATATCTACCAAATAGTAACTTTATTAGAATTTTTCCCAACGTCGTTCTTAACGTTCGTGACGATAGGTATTTCATAGTTACAATATTTCTAACGTAGATAGAGTATTTGGAGTTTCACTTGTATCTGCTCCCTAATAACTCGTTGTTACCTATCGTTTTCAATCAGTTTACTATTGGGTGATAACTGTGAAGCGAGAAGCCACTTAACGATTATACCGCTTGTTAAAATTCCAGCTTACACTCGTACTAACAGTGGTAGCGCGACGGTGACGTCTCTTAACGATCTGGCGCATTTTTTCACTTTGACATGTGTAAACACTTGAGTTATACCGTGTTAGTGAGGCGTCGACAATGAGCGCTGGTGACCACTTGGCGAGCGAGTGCGAATGGGCTAATTCTATCCCAGTTGCACATGCGACTCTATAAATACAAGCGGTTACGTTATCTGCAATTAGTTTTCTACTGAGTCACCGACATGACCTATTTGACAAACCGTAATTAGGCTTGCATAGTTAGTACACCAAGATGCGTAGGCGGGTTATCATTCAATGTCTTCTAATTAGAAGATTTGGCATTGGGGTCCATAGGTTTCTTTATTAGTTCCATTATATTGATCCCGGTGGGGATATATCACAAAAATCACTTTGTGATCCCTAGTTTGGTTAGGACATTACAGGCTGATCACCTACTTAATTGTCCACAAAGTAAGATGATCCGTGCTTCGGAAGGCACGTTAAGCCGTAGGTCCCGGTTACTACTTACTGATGTAAGTAAGTAGTCGTTACATGAGCCATGTCAGGGGCCCTTGGCGGCTCAATAGTAACCCTGACACCAGGGTTGATGAGGTTGGTACTCCACCTCACAACCCACACGATAAAGAGAAGATTGGGTGAGATTACTAAGATAAGGAAATGGAATACATGCCTACTGTTGCATCTAGATGCAACATAGCCTTCAGTATGCTACATCTGCGTTACTAGAAACTATATTTTGTAATCGAACGGTCATAAATAATAAACTTGGCTGTTGATACTTTATAACTTTGAAAATATTTTAACATATAGCGAAAATAAATCAAATGATTACAGAAATATGTTTATTTCAGTACATAAACAACTGTGAGTAACCATCAAGTGTCTTGCGCAGTTGCACTCGGCAGAAATTTTGCACACTTCATCACATTTTATTATATCACATAAAACAAGACTATTTTCTCAGCTAATTCCAGCTCGAGTTTTCTCAACAATGTTGGGGCGCGTGTAAGTGCCGCCCGCCTAATTCCTGATGACCGATAACGCGCGCCGAAATAGCACTCGGTGACGCGAACCCACAGAATAGTCTCCGCTCATCGTACAATAATGTTGGCTCGAGCACACCCGCGTCACAGCTCGTCAAGTTTATAATTACGCTGACACTCGAAAGCTCCAATATCAAGCAGATTCATCATCACCGACTCTGACGTACACACCTGAAAACCATTTTATCGAGGTACATTTTTAGACATGCCGTAATCGGCGCGAACGTAATCACGCGTTTACGTAGTCATGGCGTACGAGATAGTCATCCGCAATATGGAGAGAGCGACATTGCAGAGGTGACGGTTAACAAACATTGTGTTTGCCTCAACGTCGGAACGTCTAAATAAACTTTTGACCTTTGATGTTGTAGGAAACTGAATAGAATTTTCCACGGATCACAACAAGTAGAGGTTGTGTAGGCTGTGTTTATTGTTAGTTGTCCTGGAATAAACTGCATTCAGCGTAGTGAATGATTGGTGCGATAATATTGTGATAATACTGTAGGTACTTGTTGTTGTTGTAAGGGGGTGGTCGGGAGTCTGGTGGCGCGCTGACGTCACTCCCCCCGGCTCCACTCCCCGTGGGAATTATCCGCATGACGCACGATGCTTACTCCTCACTTTATTTCTTGATAGCGTCAAGTATCAGTGATCAAGTAATAGATATCAGAAATACCTAAAAAACAGTAGGTAATAATCATTGTCAAGAATATTTACACAGATAAACCCTTGTCATACATGTTGGGGTAAGGTGTTGCGTATTGTATGAAGAATTAAAAACACTTGTTCGTGTTTGATTTTTGATATACATATAAGATAAATAAAAACCTAACTACTCTACGCACTATAAGAATTACAGATTGCTAGAGCCTTGTCTACTTATTCTTAAGTCGACGAAGGACGAAAACAAACATTTTTTTATCGCATGAACACGTGTTCGAGAGTATCTCATTTACCTTGACATATTAAAAAATGGGCACTCTAACAAAAAATACACGAGAGACCTATTAAAAACGTCTTTTCCCATCAATTTCGTTTTTACAGTCTCTCTACAAATCTATCTGTTATTTTCCTTCCTTGCTACGAGTACCTGTTCGCAATGATTACTTACATTATTTACTTCCTTTGTGCAAAAAACCTTTGCTTTTCCCTCTCTAATTAATTCTCAGAAAAAGTACTAAGTAGCATTTAATTTAGAATACAAGACACGAAATGCCATATTGCAGACGACAATACCTATGTATAAAGACAGTTTTTTCACATTAAAAATAAATAAATACTATTAAATATTTTGTTTTCCTTTGCTCTACATGCTTTATTTTACGGAAAGTTTCGAGAACTGTTCAGCGTTTCCCTAGCGTCCCGTTTTTTTCAAGGTGTCTGGTTACCTAACCTGCACATTTATCCAGTTCATTTATGCCGGATTCCTTACGATGCGATCGTATAACGTCACTATAGGCGTCCCGCAGGGATCAATTCTAGGTCCTTTTCTATTCCTAGTTTACATAAACGACCTACCTAGTCTTGTAAAACATGAGGTGATGTTGTTTGTAGATGATACCTCCTTACTTTTTAAAGTAAAGAGACGACAAGATTCCTTTGAGGATGTAAACAACGCCATTTCAGAGGTAGTGGATTGGTTTACTGTAAACAACCTGCTACTTAATGAAAATAAAACAAAATATGTTTATTTTACGTTATCGAATGTTAGTAGGCCGCTCGATTCTATTATTGTAAAAAATAAGGAATTGGACCTCACGGATACTGCTGTATTTTTGGGAATTACTTTGGACGCTAAGCTGCAATGGAGTCCTCATATTGATAAGTTGTCCAAAAGGCTCAGCTCAGCAGCATTCGCGGTCAAAAAAATTCGTTTAATAACCGATGTAGAAACCGCGCGATTATTTGCCTACTTCCACAGTCTAATGTCGTACGGCATCTTGCTGTGGGGTCATGCTGCAGATATGAACAGCATTTTTGTTCTGCAAAAGCGAGCCATTCGGGCGATTTACAAATTGGGACCCAAGATGTCACTTAGAAATAAATTTAAAGAAATTAATATTTTAACTTTGGCATCACAATATATATGTTTGAAAACTTAATCTAGGGCCCTGTGCCGAGGTTTTTCTTGCAGCTTCTTTTCCCCGGCTTAGATTGTGAGAAGCTGCAGTAGTTTTAGGCGGATGAGACGTTCGTTATGTAAAAATTGACGATTCAAAGTGTAACTATGTTACCTACTGAATAAAGATATTTTTGAATTTGAATTTTGAATCGTTTCCTTCATCCCTGACCACATGATAAAGGAATTGGAAAATAAATTTAAAAAATCATATATATCAGGCTCGCGCTGCATTTGAACCAGCGACTTCACAATGCTAGTGAAGCTTTCTTTAAACTGCATTAGTTGGCAAAACCATGGCTTAAAAAAGAAAACCAAAATAAAGTTCGTGAAAGTGTTATTAAGTGTTTTACATAACAGTTCACATAGATATTAAATAATACTAAACTATTGCAGTAATAAGTCGATATAGTTAGAAGCGTTCAGAATGTTGGAACTATTATTAGTCGTGATGACTAGAGGGTATCGATCTAATAATATTTTGCGCAAAAGTAGAGCGGCTATAGACTTTCCTATTTTCGCTTGTTGCTTTAACCAAAGTTCTTGCTTTGAGACGCTTGTTGTTGTTTATGGAAGATGTTAAGTGTAAACTCTCGTAGTTGCTACTAATAACATTTAGCAAGATAATAGACCAGTTGAATTAGATTATAATAATTTTAGTGTCAGCAAATAACTCCACTTCTCTAGTTATTAATGAGTCTGGCTTTTATACCCACCTACGTAGATAGCAAAATAGTGTGTACAGAACTAGCTTTTAAATAATTATGTTTTCGATGGAAAACCATCATTGTATTCATTCAATATAAAATATTAATTTTATTACTGTTCACAATCATATTTATGATTCGGGGTTTCTTGAAATGCAAAACTTTGGTGATCCCAATGGGTGTAGTCAGAGTAGATCCACAAGCCAAGAGTTCAAGCCGAAACACATTTCTACGAAACTTTACCTTTAGACTGAAGGGATTGTAAGTTAAAAGGGAAACAATGATCGGAAAATAGTCGAAAATTATTGTGATATTGGAGTTACATACATATTATTGTGTAAGCCACGCCTACATCACTTGAACAACATACGTGATGTAAGCCTGACAACGTTTTACATTTCAAACTGTGTGATATAGATAGATACTACTTGAATGGACGAGACCTTTGCAAAGGTCGTGTATATGCCACGCGTGCCTATAATGCCTGCACCCAACGTACGCGTAAAAGCGGTAGATATCCGCTATCGAGTGTTATAATTCATGATAACCTATAAGTGTTCCTCGTCAATCAATTGGTATGACGTCATAACACAAATGACAAAAATGACTTCCCAAGAATTGTCCGGCAGCGTGCGTCAGGCGACCACCTGTTGATCGACCGCTAAACCTGCCCTTGTGTGGTAACCTCTACCGGGGCCGTGGCGGTCGATACCAATGACGTACAGCCTCATTCATAAATGGGGAGGTACCCACCCCTCGCGGCGCGTCGCCCCCCATGCCCCACACCACGCGCCATTTTCTGTGAACCGGTGAATTTCATGAATGACGACGCACACTACGGCATCGATTGTTACGGATATTTCGCCATGTTTGAATAGGACATGTTTTTTTATCAGTACCAGTGTTCCAACGTTCATCGTGGTCTAGATTTTCATGTTAGTGTCATGTATCGTTAGTAATTGAAATTCTAGTTCCGTCCAATATCCTGAAGCAGTATAAATATCGTTCTATTTTTAAGCGCAATTTTGTACAGTGTAAGTAGAAGTGACCTTTCGAGCTTTAGTTCTCTGAATGGGCAAATGGGCGTGTTACGTTCAAACAATGAAACTCGTTTATGTCAGGATGAATGAGAAACTAGATACCTAGGGATCACAGGATTACTTCATCTTTTATTAAAGTTTTGAGAAAGCCGTCAAGTACTTACACATTCATAGAATCAACTTCTTGGAAATTTTACACTTAGGTAGACATCAGTGTATTATTAAACGTGACCGTTGCGTTGTATTGTTTTGGATAACAATTAAATAAAGCTTTGTTCCTTTGGAAATGTAGGAACAACGACTATTTTCAATATTTTTGTAACAAATAGCACGCTGATATTGTATTAACTAGTGAGAACAAATCGTCTTTACTTATGATCAACATCCCCCTATATTTATCAAATTTTTCACGGGGTCCGCTTACCTAACCTGAAGATTTGACAGGTCCGGTTTTTACAGAAGCGACTGCCTGTCTGACCTTCCAACCCGCGAAGGGAAAACCAGTCCAATACAGTTTAGGTCACATCCCTCCGAAAATGCATTTCTCAGGAATGTGGGTTTCCTCACGATGTGTTCCTTCACCGCTGAGCACGTGATAATCATTTAAGATCCAAACATGAATGAATTCGACAATCACTGGTTTAGGCCTGTGCTGAATTCGAACCTGCGACCTCAAAGTGAGAGGCAAGCGTTCTATCAACTGGGCTATCACGGCTCTTCTTATGATCATTTGTATTTACTTATGATCATTTTCTATAATAAGCGTTAAACTTGTGACAATAATAAAGAATTAATTCCGAGGAAGAGGAAAAGAAATGAACTAGAAGTATTTTCTATCGAATCTATCAAGAATCCGTCGCGTTGCCTGAATCAGATGCAATTACGGTGGAACATGAACAATCGTGTTCCTATGGTTCTCGATAGTGTCGTATTCTTTATACTAGAGCAAAAGCAACATGAAGTAAGAATCGAATACAAAATAAAGTCTTGATAAATACGAGTCGATACTAATCAGAAACATTAACATCGGACACACAACGGACGGACTGGACGGACTGGACGGACTTGCAACAGTGTCGAAATATCGGGAGTCTCATATCCCTATTTTAAACGCGGTAAGAACCGGTTATTATGTGTTTTAACTTGAAGCCAGTTGTAATAAGGAACTAGAAGACGGATATGATAAACGGTATTATGACAGACTAGCTTTTGCCCGCGACTTCGTCCGCGTGGCGTGTTATATAAGAGAGAGATCTTTGTGTGTGTGGGAGTGCATACTTATGCAGTTTAGATTTTTTCATAAGTACAATTTTTTTCCCAATAACTCCCATTTTTCAAAATACAGCCAAAAATAAACTTTATATTTACTAAGGTATGCATGCATGCTAGATTGAATCAATTGATTGAATTGATTTTTTTTAATTGATTGTTCATTGAGTTTTCATTTTAATACACACTTCCTCTCTTCCCTTCAACGTTGCTGTGCCCTACAGGGTCCATGTTTTAGTTCCTATGCCTATGTAACACCCCATTGTACTACATGGAATGCAATAAATAATTTAATTGAATTGAATTGAAAACATCTATCTTACGCGGTTTCGATTTTTTCATACAAATGTTTTTTCCCGCTAACTACCGTTCCCGTGGGAATTTTGTAATATCCTGTTGCAACTAAGCTTTAAGTTTACTAAAGTACCTGCATGCCAAATTTCAAACGTCTAACTTGAGTGGTTTAGATTTTTCATACAAAAGGATTTTCCCGCTAATTCCCGTTCCCGTGAGAAATTTGGGAATTCCTTTCTTAGTGCACCTCTACGGTACCTATAGTACCTGCATGCCAAATTTCAAACGTCTAGCTTGAGTGGTTTAGATTTTTCATACAAAAGGATTTTCCCGCTAATTCCCGTTCCCGTGAGAATTTTGGGAATTCCTTTATTAGTGCACCTCTACGGTACCTATGGTACCTGCATGCCAAATTTCAAACGTCTAGCTTGAGTGGTTTAGATTTTTCATACAAAAGGATTTTCCCGCTAATTCCCGTTCCCGTGGGAATTGAAATTCCTTTCTTAGTACACCTCTACGGTATCTAAGGTACCTGCATGACAAATTTCAAACATCTAACTTGAATGGTTTAGATTTTTCATACAAAAGGATTTTCCCGCTAATTCCCGTTTCCGTGAGAATTTTGGGAATTCCTTTCTTAGTGCACCTCTACGGTACCTATGGTACCTGCATGCCAAATTTCAAACGTCTAACTTGAGTGGTTTATATTTTTCATACAAAAGGATTTTCCCGCTAATTCCCGTTCCCGTGGGGATTTCGGGAATTCCTTTCTTAGTACACCTCTACGGTATCTAAGGTACCTGCATGACAAATTTCAAACATCTAACTTGAATGGTTTATATTTTTCATACAAAAGGATTTTCCCGCTAATTCCCGTTCTCGTGGGAATTTCGGGAATTCCTTTCTTAATGCACCTTTACGGTACCTAAGGTACCTGCATGACAAATTTCAAACGTCTAACTTGAGTGGTTTAGATTTTTCATACAAAAGGATTTTCCCGCTAATTCCCGTTCTCGTGGGAATTTCGGGAATTCCTTTCTTAGTGCACCTCTACGGTACCTAAGGTATCTGCATGCCAAATTTCAAACGTCTAACTTGAGTGGTTTAGATTTTTCATACAAAAGGATTTTCCCGCATTCCCGTTCCCGTGAGAATTTCGGGAATTCCTTTCTTAGTGTACCTCTACGGTATCTAAGGTACCTGCGTGCCAAATTTCAAACGTCTAACTTGAGTGGTTTAGATTTTTCATACAAAAGGATTTTCCCGCTAATTCCCGTTCCCGTAGGAATTTCGGAAATTCCTTTCTTAGTGCACCTCTACGGTATCTAAGGTACCTGCATGCCAAATTTCAAACGTCTAACTTGAGTGGTTTATATTTTTCATACAAAAGGATTTTCCCGCTAATTCCCGTTCCCGTGGGGATTTCGGGAATTCCTTTCTTAGTACACCTCTACGGTATCTAAGGTACCTGCATGACAAATTTCAAACATCTAACTTGAATGGTTTATATTTTTCATACAAAAGGATTTTCCCGCTAATTCCCGTTCTCGTGGGAATTTCGGGAATTCCTTTCTTAATGCACCTTTACGGTACCTAAGGTACCTGCATGACAAATTTCAAACGTCTAACTTGAGTGGTTTAGATTTTTCATACAAAAGGATTTTCCCGCTAATTCCCGTTCTCGTGGGAATTTCGGGAATTCCTTTCTTAGTGCACCTCTACGGTACCTAAGGTATCTGCATGCCAAATTTCAAACGTCTAACTTGAGTGGTTTAGATTTTTCATACAAAAGGATTTTCCCGCATTCCCGTTCCCGTGAGAATTTCGGGAATTCCTTTCTTAGTGTACCTCTACGGTATCTAAGGTACCTGCGTGCCAAATTTCAAACGTCTAACTTGAGTGGTTTAGATTTTTCATACAAAAGGATTTTCCCGCTAATTCCCGTTCCCGTAGGAATTTCGGAAATTCCTTTCTTAGTGCACCTCTACGGTATCTAAGGTACCTGCATGCCAAATTTCAAACGTCTAACTTGAGTGGTTTAGATTTTTCATACAAAAGAATTTCCCTTCACTACTCTGCTCCTATTGATTGTAGCGTGATGAAAGGTATACTATAACCTGTCCAGGAGTGTGAAGAATAATTGTACCAAGTTTCATTAAAATCCGTCTAGTAGTTTTTGTTTCTATAAGGAACATACAGACAGACAGACAGACAGACAGACAGACAGACAGACAGACAGACAAAAATTTTACTGATTGCATTTTTGGCATCAGTATCGACCACTTATCACCCCCTGATAGTTATTTTGAAAAAATATTTAATGTACAGAATTGACCTCTCTACAGATTTATTATAAGTATAGATGACCGACCAGAGGTGCCCACATAATGTCCATAAGACTACAGAATAAGGAATAGTACTACACCTGACGTAACCTAGACTGGACGTTATCTTATAGTCGGGTTTACCGACACCTGGTTAAAAAGCTCCTGGATACATATCTATTCTTTACTCCCAGTCCAACAGAAGTATGGAACGTTAAGACAGAAGGTGGTAATGGGGATATCATCATCACCAGCCCATTAAAGTCCCCACTGCTGGGGCACGGGCCTTCCCTATGGATGGATAGGGAGATCGGGCCTTAAACCACCACGCGGGCCCAGTGCGGATTGGTGGTTATTAACGACTGCTAATGCAGCCGGGACCAACGGCTTAACGTGCCTTCGGAAGCACGGAGGAGCTCGAGATGAAAACTTTTTTTTTGTGGTCACCCATCCTATGACCGGCCTTTGCGAAAGTTGCTTAACTTCTTCAACAATCGCAGACCGAGCGCGTTTACCGCTGCGCCACCGAGCTCCTCAAATTTAATGGGGATATATCGAGTGCTTATTCCATTTCACTGCATGTTGATAGTGTCGCGAGATACATAACATAATGAGCTACATTGGACATATGGCTCGCGACGCAGCGCGTGGGCGCGCCGATTTGACACGCTCGCGACACTTGCATTCGCAATCAGTGTAGCCGCACATGCCAACCTGAAGAGATTCCTTTACTTATTTATTTTATTATTTACTTATTTCTACACAATAAGAAGAATTAGAAGTGTGTCAGGATCGAAGCAAATGTAATGTTATAGTCTCTGCTTACCCTGGTGGGAAATGGGCGTGCATTGGTGTGGTATGTATGTTATATGTCTATATTGTACATAATACACAGGAGGAAGGCCTAGACGTACATACCACGATCTAGTCCAGGATGTTTTAAAGACAGACCAAGGGGTTTAATAAAGCCACATTATTGCAATCCATTTAAAAAAGCAATATTGCTATTTGACATTTGTTAGCATTGCGCACTTACTTATATGCGCAAATGTCAAATTGCAATATTGCTTTTTAGATAATTTTTTAACCCCCAGGTTAAGAGTGCTCTAAACGATCGAGCGTGCAAGACTGATGAGAGTGGTATTAGCAAAAGTGGTTTGTCAGGATATTAGTAAGTGGGATTCCGTCACTGCCTACCCCAATGGGAAATAGGCGTGATACTATGTGTGTATGTAATACACAGGTACATACAGTACAGATAAGCTTCTCTGTAACAAAGAGATTTCTACCAGTTGGTCTTTGTGGCAACAGAAATATAAAGCTCGGTGAAGCATGGGTACTTAGTTCATCTTGTGATGGATGTACCTCTAACTAGCTCAATCGGGTTTAGTCGTGAGTTTTAAAGTAAAACCTTGAACTTGTATGGATAAAAAATACCCTCTGCCTTGAACTGTTCGATAAAAACAAAAGAAGTTATGTAGGTAATTTGAAATCGTAGTATTGCACTGTGTTCCATCATTCACCACATAACAACACAACACACACACACACGCACCACACCAAACAAAATACACCACACCACACTACACAACACCACACCACACCACATTACATTGCGTTTGTAAGAGAAAATTGTTGTGTTTTGTTGTGTCTGGAAATTCGTCTACTTATTTCAACCATCTTCCCCGATTTCACAAAGCGTCTTAATGCGAATGATAAGCTTTAATGCTGAACGAATATTATTTAAAAATACTTTGGTCTAATATTTCCGCAAACTAAAAAAAATGGCGAAGGTTTACGAAAGAGAAGTACCTACTACGATAAAAGCAGGTATGTACTACCATTTGTATGAAAAATATATAAACGCATTCCTTATTTGCAAGCGTTCTTACACTTGGATATTTATTAACATTTTAATGCTAACAACTGGGCGAAAAACCTATTTTATAGTAGGTACATGAAAATAGCCGCACCAAACACGTTGTCAACTATAAATATTTTCAGACTATTTATTAAATATTTCAGGCTAAATTACCTCGATTAAAAATTAACTTTATCGTCAGTAAACGCCTAGTGCATGACACATTATGTTGGTAGCGTGTTAATAAATTGTATTTTTATTTTCGATGGCGACTCGACTGATTCCTGCTCCAGTAAGGTAATCAGTTGCGCACGCGTCTCTTATTTACGGCGGATTACGCGCACAATCAACGCGCACCTTTAGAAAAATGTACTGAGCGCAGGATGGTTAATAATAATATCTTCTTACAATATTATAATACGTAAAAATGTATAATCGTCATAATTATCTTTTTAGAATTATTAGGTACCCAGAGCCAAACATACTAGCCTAATTTTATTATTGGCTAATATTTGTGTTACTATTATAAAATGTTTTTAACTTGGTGCGCGTTTATGTCTTTTCCTCTAAAGCTTTTTATTCTGTATTAGGGGGCGAGCCTATTGCTATTACCTGCACAAATTGTATTAAGTACCTACTGTACTTATTTTTAATAGATAAATAATGGAAATATTAATTTGAACTCATAAAGAACGCCTAAAACACCCTGAAAAATAAAAAGGATTGAAAATTTACATTTATGCTCTGTTTTTATATGACTTTCAGCGCATCCTGTGTATTTCAGGCTCATGTCGCCTTCCACCAGACAATGTATCATTATTCTTCTGATTATCTCATTTATAACAGCGCGCCTTGAATACGATTACGTTTTTGGTATGCGATTGTATGCAATGCAACGCAGGCAAAACGAGATTTGGGACGCTGCAGCTCTGGTTTCTAACTTATGGTGTTTGTCTGTATGATATTTACAAGCCATTGTATTGATACTCGTAAAGATTAAGTTATTACATAGAAATTATGGAGGTTGATTTGAAATTATTAAAAATTATGAGACACACACAAAGATACAATTTATACAATTTTTTATTTCGAATTGTTAAAATAGAAATATTAATTTAAAAACTACAAGTAACTGGCCACTTTACCGTTACTGCATCGCCTGACTTTGCTTTTTTAAATTAATTGTACCTAATATGTACTATTTCACCAAGCCTGACTTTATCTTGCTTGACCACTAGTAAGTTAATCTGTGATTTTAGAGACGCAATATGTTAGTCTTCGACTCTCTATTTTTATACATATAAGTGCAATAAAACACTCTGCGTGTGTTGGCAGTGTGTTGTGTATTGCATAACATGGGGAACTGCAGCCTCCCGCCCCTGACATTGCGGCATCGATTTCCGCCGGCCATGGCTCCCGGTAGCGCGCCATTACCGCGATCGATGCGCCGTCCTTGAACCTGCTCCACCGCGCACGCGCCGCTAAATGTCGGACGTCATCCCGTGACCATGGCCACGAACGAACGTGTATCCCTACCCCCCCCCCCCAACACCCCCCGAGCCCATTCATCGCGAACACTCCTGCGGCGTAACCGTTTACCATCGTCATCGTTTCACCTAATTCATATATTAAGTTCCGCCATCTCGGTTCGATTCCGATCTTAAGCCACCTGTGGAATGGGATCTTTCAGTTTCCTGTTAAACCTTGACATTTTTTTACATTAACGTTAAAGAACGAGTATTTAGTTGTTTACTTATTAAGGAAAATCCATAGGTATCTACCGCAGTGTAAGTAAATGTCATAGGGCGAGAGGGGGTGTGGTGGTTTTGAAAGCTTTGAGTGGTGAATTAGGCGTCACCTTTGAGGTCCAATGGGAGTGTTAGACTCACGATTCGGAGGTCCTGGGTTCGATTCGCGGTGGGAAAATGTCCAATAAAATATTATCACTTAGTGAAACTGTCTCTAGTTTGGTTAGGACATTGCAGACTGAAATCACTTGGTTGTCTAAAAATAAGTGTTAGATGCGCCATGTCAGGGCCGTTTGGTGGTTCAATTGTTAATTCTGATGCTGGGGTTGTGAAATCGGTCATTGGCTTGCAAACCAAAGTGGTGTATAGAATTGATGAAGGCACGAGTGCGGCGTTAAGTAGCGACGCTGCAAGAACCGTGCGGGCCGATCGCAGGGCTCCGCAGTTGTGTATGAATGAAGTCAATGTGGGCGTCGAACGCGGCCCATTCATTCATTAGCTCAGAGGCCATTCCTCATGAATAATACCATCACAAAACCCGTCAATGACACCAAAACTATAATACACTCGATTGAGACGGACGCTTTGTAAGGAAATCTGTTTGACAAATCGGAGACAATTGAATTGATATTCTGTGATAACGAACCATTATATTTTGTCAGTACTATTGTTAGACAATTATAAAACTTTACCTGTGGGGATAAGTAAATTATTGGTTGCACTGACATACTCTATCATTATTTCACATTATAGGTACCTAAATAGTGGATTTGAAATGTATTGGATAAGTGCTTATCGTTAAGACATTACCATGTTAACACGTGGGCGCGATATGTACTCGCATGTAAATTATAATATGCAGAGTGTATATCAATAATATGGAGGTGGAATATTACTTATAAATTATAACAAAGTAATAGCTGTTTTAAAGTACTGGCGCCGCAATAAACGCTCCGTAAAGCAAACAACCTAAACAAAGTTTTCAGTTTTAAATAAGAGTAAACAAAAATGTTAACTGCTTAAATTAGGTCGAAGTTTTTGTTTTATATCAAGTTTAATTATTTTTAGTCGTTTGATTATATTTTCGTGTTATTTTTTTTAGTTTTTTTAGGGTTGATGAGGTTTGTACTCCGCCTCACAACCCACACGATAGAAGAATATCATTTTTAGTCTCATACATATTTTTATTCTCGATGTAATTATGCGAGGTTTCTATTTTCTAAGCTTCTATTTGTTAAAGGATTCATGTTTTATTCTCGTTTTTAGCAAAACATAAAACTTATATTTATATTGAACTTCATACGCGGTTAAAAGACGATGTTTTCCTTTATTATCGCTACAGTGTAAATAGCTGTAGGAAAACGTCATAACAAAGGTAATATTGATTGGCAGTATAGTCTCGCAAGCCATTCATAACAATGGCAGCATACTGCACAATAATATACAATTTCTAACTAAAATGTGAGTATTATCTGCCAGTTAGTATACTTTGCTTTCTGTTGTATATTTATTTGTTAGTTTTCCTGTATACAATAGTATTTAATGTAATTAAATGAAAAAGATTTATACGTTAGAACCCGTTCAGCTGCTCTATGTCTGCTTCTATACTTTTATCTTCCCGGGCATGTCGTAAAACCGACATACACCAGTTAGTATTCTATGATCTATGATCATATTATATGAGCGACGGGCGTGACGGGTGAGTTAGGTACCTGCTGTCATCATAGGGTTCATTATATCAATCTCAATGTGTCGTACCTATCAATGGGCTGCGTAACGGCCTCCGTGGTCCAGTGGTTGAGAGTTGGACTCACGATACGGAGGCCCCGGGTTCGAATCCCGGTGGAGACATGTCACAAAAATCACTTTGTGATCCCTAATTTGGTCGGTGTAATGACACGCTGATCGTCTGATTGTCCGAAAGTAAAATGATCCGTGCTTCGGAAGGCACGTTAAGCCGTTGATCCCGGTTTCTACTTACTGATGTAAGTATGTAATCGTTACACGAGTCATGTCAGAGCCTTTGGCGGCTCAATAATAACCCTGACACCAGGGTTTATGAGGTTGATATTCCACCTCACAACCCACACTTTTGATAGGTAGGAATTCTCGAGTATTCTGATTGATTTACTTGTGGCTCTGTCAACCTCAGTAGGGAATTCATGCACGTACACATCACAGGCTAGGCTGTACGCTTGTACCACATTTGAGACAGCATTTCATTTGTGTTTATCTACGTATATCCCTGAAAAACAAAGGTGGCCGTGACTGTGGCGTATCTGAACGTGTCTTTGACAAGCCTCGATAGTAAAAGGTGCAGTGGGGCGTAGGAGTCAAGGCAAGGCCTGCGAGTTGGCCGGATTAGAGGCATTGTGCCCGCCAACACACTAACTCATTGCCGTTGCCATCTGCCCGGAAAACACTATACTGACATTATATATATAACATAACATAACATAGCATCACACGTGTATCCCTGCAGGCAGAGGTATACAGGGTGTTAGTGACATCGTAATGAATACTGAGGGGCATGATTCAGACCATGATTCTGAGTTAATATCAAGTAGAATTTTACGTCGCAAAATTCACGATTTGTTTTTAGTATTTTTAATTATTTTCAATTCTATACTTTTGCGATGGAAAATTCCACTTGTTAGTAACTCAGAATAATGAGCTGAACCATCCCTCCCAGTATTCGTTACTATGTCACTTACGCCCCATACAAGTACATACAGGTAGCCATACAAGTAGGTATGGGTGTTAGTGCCACCGCAACGAATACTGAGCGGGATGGTTCAGACCATGGTTCTGAGTTGATATCAAGTGTAATCTCCCGTCCCCGAAAAATTCATGTTTTTTTTGTGTTTTTTTTTTTTAATTATTTTCTGTACCATACTTTGGCGACGGAGAAGTCCATTTCATATCAACTCAAAACCACGGTTTGAATCATCCCTCAAAGTTTTCGTTACGATGTCACTAACACCCTGTATAATATTGTACACCCACTCCTCGCCAGGTATGTTTAAGTCCTATGTAATGGGGGACGAGCCTATTGCCATTAATCGGGCAAAAATCCTGGAAACCGCGAGGTTTTAATGATCCAAACGTGAATTCAAACTCATAAGGTAAATTCAGTGGATTGAGCCCGAGCCGGGATTCGGACCTGTGCCTATACGGATTATCTGTTCAGGCAAGTTTTTTTTTTTGTGACTTATTGTAGATTTGCCGCAGATGGCATTAACTACTTGGCCGGACAAATGGGGAGCGCTGAAGGCTCTCACCCGGTACAACGTTTAAGACAACAGGCCTGAGGGTGCCCAGTTGGGCGCGAACCTCGGCTCAGGGCCTCGTCTGAGAGATGTTCAGGCAAGATACGCGTATGGTTAATAAGAAATGTACCTCAAAGGACTATACCAATTTATTTTTCCCGGTGGGGACACATCACGAAAATCACTTTTTGATCCCTAGTTTGGTAATAGGACATTACAGGCTGATCACCTGATTGTCCGAAAGAAAGATCATCCGTGCTTCGGAAGGCACGTTAAGCCGTTGGTCCCGGTTACTGCTTACTGATGTAAGTTAGTAATCGTTACATGAGCCATGTCAGGGGCCTTTGGCGGCCCCTGTCTGTGTCTGTGCCCAGCAGTGGGACGTTATATAGGCTGTTAATGTATGTTGTTGTAATACTAAAAGTCTCACCCTGTTCGGTGTAAGTTGTAACTGGAGACTTTACAAAAGTGCCGTCCGCGGCCGCCTAACATGTTTCCGTTGACTAATCGATGGTAATTATACATACAAAATTCCTTGAATGAAAATGCGTACGTGAGTGCGTGTGTGTTGCTTCGTGAGTTTTCAGTAGTCATTAATTCTTATTATAGCCAACAAGACAGTAGATTGTCCGAGTTTAGAATAGAGAAATCACGTGTCAATAACGAAATTCGGTTGGCTCTAGGAAAATTAAAATACTATATATAGTAAGTGAGGAGATCGGTGGCGCAGCGGTTAACGCGCTCGGTCTGCGATTGTTGAAGTAAAGCAACTTTCGCAAGGCCGGTCATAGGATGGGTGACCACAAAAAAAGTTTTCATCTTGAGCTCCTCCGTGCTTCGGAAGGCACGTTAAGCCGTTGGTCCCGGCTGCATTAGCAGTCGTTAATAACCATCAATCCGCACTGGGCCCGCGTGATGGTTTAAGGCCCGATCTCCCTATCCATCCATAGGGAAGGCCCGTGCCCCAGCAGTGGGGACGTTAATGGGCTGATGATGATGTTGATATAGTAAGTAGGCATGGCACTTGCAACAGTCTCGAAATATCGGGAGTCTCATAAACGCGGTAAGAACCAGTTATTATGTGTTTTGATTATGATAATAGCCGCGTAAACTTAAAACAAAGTCATGTATATGTATAACTAATACTAGTAGACCAAAAAATCGTCTCAAACTTTGTTATTCTTCATAAATGGTTATTTGTCACGTTGATTTTGGATACCTTTTTGGTTAACAGATGCATTTTTATTTTATGCAGCGTTTGTTACTTTTCTCTGTTTTATTCCATATTTATAATAGTTAGGGAGAGTTCTACTAATAGATGTCCACCAGTTTGATATCTGCTGTCTTCAGTGTCGTTAATCTTGCGTAAAACTTGCGATTGACGTTATATTTCCTAAATATCCCTGCGACGGTGTATAGTTTCTAAAAAGGGGGTTAAAAAAACCACATCGAAGCAATTCATCTAAAAAGGCAATGGCCCCGATTCCTGCAGACATCTCTTAATTTTACTTTAAGTTATACCTGTCATTTTCTTATCCGCCGAAAAGGAAAGGGACGGATGATTGACAGCTCTTAATTTTAGGAAGAATGAGTAAATAAATGAATAACCCGGGCGAATTTTTAGACGGTTGTTTTAGATTTGTGCTTAAAATTGACGTGTGTTCCATAAATTTTATGCTTGTCGATTACCCGTCCCTTTCCTTTTCGGCGGATAAGAAAATGACAGATATAACCTAAAATTAAATTAGATGGTATTTACAGGAATTAGCACCAATATTGCAATTTGTCATTTGCGCATACAAAAGTAAGTGAGCAATGCAAACAAATGTCGAATAGGAATATTACTTTTTTAGACGAATTGTTTTAATGTGGCCTTCTTAACCCCACAGGGCTCGGTAGGTTATATTACGATATTTGTTCTAACAATAAATAATTTTACGTGATAATCGTAAGATGACCAACATTTGTAAGAATATATAAAAGCTTTATATAATATACTTTGAAAATTTAAGCAAAACACTGCGACGCCTGATTATTGAAATATTGCGTGTATTGCGTTCTTGTGTGTCTCTGGTACCTATGACACCGACAATTTAAAATCGATTAATAGGGTTTCCTTTTGACATCTAAATTCTTAATTAAGCATCAATTATTCGTGCCTCGCTTTTAAGCGCCTTATATGTCTCTTAATTATAGGTTGGTATTATTTCCTCCTAAAGTATTATAGGAATACACATTCAAAATGTATCTTCATTCTTGAATGCGAAGGTTCATTGCGTATTATAATAACTTACACGAGTTATGTTGAATGGCCGTGAACTTAGTCCATTCATGTCGTGTGACCTAAGTAACGTAAATGACGTCATGATTCTCCAAATAGCTTGTTTCCCTGATTAGATTTAGTACAACCGTCTTTAAATAGTTCGTATTGAATGGTTGACCGTTGTGTAAATTTAGAAATAGTTTGTGTCCAATTATTTTATTTTTAGTGTGTATTTTTACTTTGAGTTTCCTATCTATTATTGTATACCTAGCTACCTTTCGTAGTTATTATATAGTAGTATTTTTTGTAGTCGGCAGAGCCATCCATACGTCACATCTGACTCTTATGCATATCAAGTTGCGTGAAGCTGCCAAAAGGCGGCGGCCTGACTTATTTAATTTCAGTTGTAAACAACGTAGTGAACGTGGAACTTCCTATTCCCGCGGCACTCTGCCTTTGCCGTTCATTTCCCATACAGCCGTTAGATGGCGCTTTCGGGAATATATTTATGGCGAAAACGGGCGGAAAGCCCTTATGAAATGAAACATTGCATTGCGTGGCCGAGCTTTGGTATATGATGAGGTTGAGGTTTGAATAGATAAACAGGATTGTGGTACATTGCATGCAGCTGTTTATGATTATAATGAAAACTAATTGCATAAAATATTAAGATGTTACAGAACTAATTATATCCAGTTTCTTTTTCCACAATCGTCTGGAAGCATTAAAAGCTCACTGTAGCAAAGTTAATCAATTACTTGACATTTTTATTTTCATTAATAAAGTATTACCCATTAAAGTAGTAACTTTATGCACAGATTACGAAATATTACGATACTCTATCAAAACCCTAGATTTTACGGTTAGTAACCTAAATAAATGCAGAATCGAGCATATAGAGTCGCGCAATGAACGATGGCGGTTGCAGACGCGCGGTCAGCCGCGGCCACTAATTAGATAAACGAGCGTGTGTCGCAGGTCCCGACCGCAATTACACCGGGCTCTGCGGCCCGTAAATAATCAGTTATATGGGCCACTTGCGTACTACTGACTCATCAGCTGATACACTTTTTCTGGAGATTTAATTTTGATGGAGCGTCGCGTCGCTCGTGTCGTTGTGTGATCATAGGCTAGTTTCCAACTAGTCAAATCAGTTACTTTTTACTAAACGTCAAAACACGAAATGACTATGGAATTTATATGAAAGAATCACTGTGACGTCATAGGCAAACGTGATAAAATGTCAGACTTATTATAACGTTTTTCTTGATGAAAATTCCTAAATAAGTTAAATAGAAAAAAATAAATTATTTGAATTACTTTTAGATCTGTCTTTATACCTGGTACTCGACTTAAATAAGAGAGGTAGGTATGCTTATATTATTCAGATATGTAGGAAGGAATGGAAGGAGATGAACGAATCGGAATTGTATAAAGGTTGTACGTGATATAGTCGGAAGAACGAACGTACCGTGAAAAATTCAGGTGTTTTTATTTATTTATTTAATCACTTCTATTACTTCTCACTTCTAGGTCAAAGGTATTTACTCTATTTCGTACTAGTTTTTCATCAGCTTGAATTGATCCAGTGGTTTAGGCTTGAAAATATCTATTTTGTATACCTAAAAATTGTCCTCAAAATTTTGGGTAGTGATGCTATAAAAATAAAACAATTACCAGACACTCGTCCATCGTTAAGAAACACTCGGAAGTCTGCAAAAGTATTTTACGGTCCGCTTAATGAGTTTTTAAGACTGATGGCATGTCATCTCGAGGAAGTAAACAAGACTCTTCGGTAATAATCTGTCGGCAAGGTTGCGCTTGTCTTAGTGGACCATTCAAGTGCCTTTTGAATTTCGTAGACACTCAAAGTAGAGTTATGCAGACTAATTTGTCCGGTGTTGACCGCCGGCGGTCAGGGCCTTGCTCTTGCCCATCAATTAGTGTATCCGCTTTTTTCTACGCTGTTTATTACATTAGTGTTCCGTCTCATGATGAGTCAAACCCGAGGGCACGCGCTGGCAATAATTAGTTTAATGCATTAACTGAATCTCTGACTCGTTGGTATACATCACTCGTGTGTAGATGTTACAAAATGTCTGTTATATTCCAAGTGGATCCCCATTTTCGAGAGTGTGTCGCGTGCAACCGTTTTAGTTTAGAAAAATAGGGCGATTGCACAAAACTTAAAACGAGTTACACATTGGCTCGCATCCAGCTTCGCAACACTGATACCATTAAATTGTCGTCTTGTCTTAAATTCTAAAAAGCGTTTAAAAATATACGTGAATGTGGATTGTATTTTGTTTTGCAGTAGTGTCGTGGCTATCCGCACTTCGTTATCGTGATTAATAGTTTTGTAGTAGGAATATTTGTCTCATTTTCTGGTTTAATTGCGCGTGTCCTCTTAAATGTTAGGGACGCAGCCGTTTGATGTCAATCTTTGTTGCAACATTGTTTATTTTTCCTGACTTTTATTAGGTGCGTTTACCTATATAGTGGCTCTTGCCTGACGTTGTTCTCAGGGCAGCTCCGCGCTGACGAATTTAGTGGAGTTTGTCACGTAACTGGGACGCAGGAATTCTCGCGCTCTGAGGTATGCCACTCCAGATATCATCTAAGGAGCGACAAAACGTGCGTCGGGCAAAACATTGTTACAATTTAACATAACACAAAGTTCATTTTGATTTCGCAAATTTAGGTAGGTATCTAATTCATTAAATAAACCTTTTTTAATTCTAACTATTGACTAAAAAAATCTGGGTATGTCTTTTACCTTAAGAGCCGTATATTTAAAGAACCACATGCGAATCAATTCAGCGGTTTACGAGATTTACTGGAACATATTATATAGAACTGACTTCCTTTACCGTCCTTATAGATAAAATGTATTGATAGGTATCAATATTGTCTTATTGAGCTATATATTTAAGATAGCCCTAGTAGCCTATTTGGTAGAACGCCTGCCTCTCAATTTGAGGTCGCAGGTTGAATCCAGCACAGGCCTAAACCAATCATTGTCGAATTTGTTTTCGACATATTCATGCTTGGATCATAAATTATGATCACGTGCTCAGCGGTGAAGGAAAAAATCCTGAGGAAACCCACATTCCCGAGAAATGCATTTTTTAGGTATGTAACTTTTTTATGTAAATTTTTCCTTCGCGAGTTGGATGGTCAGACAGGCAGTCGCTTCTGTAAAAAACCGGACCTGTCAAATCTTCAGGTTAGATAAGCGGACCGAACGGGATAATGTTAGAAAGATGATGGGATATAGATTTAAGGAATCTGTAGTATAACTGTTATTTACTAAAACGAGTATATGCGGAGGTGTAGGCAACTTGCAGTAATACAACTTAGTAAGCCATGTTTCGGTTGATGTTAGCCCCGCAACATTTTGTCATCATCAACTTCCGGCACGAGATAAGAGGAGATTGCAAACTGACGTGAATATTTTATGTGCTTCGTGATTTCCAGAAGCCGGTTTATTATACGCTACTTGAATTTCATATCTCTATGAGTCAGTTGTAATCTGATGTTAAAAGTTTTATGACAACGAGTTTAAGGAGTACATAGATATACCGCAGAAGGTAGTTTTATTGTAACTAATTACTGCTACTAAAAACATTGTTTTATGGCGAAGTCAATCGTTCGTATCGAGACTGAGTCAGCTGTAATCGATACACAGTAATTGCAGAGCATGTATCGAGTAAGACAATGGCTCGGACGACGAATAGATCGTATCAGACGCAGTTACACGCGTTTAAGTAATTGCGGGAACCGACATTGTTAACCGGTCGACGCAAATTGGGCATTAGCGATAATTTATAGGGTTTGGAATAAACTCGCATTGTCATGGAGTATTTGAATATGTATCGTGTGGGCTCGGCGCCCGATGGTCCCTAATGATAGCAATTGTTCTGCATTATTGAGCGCAGGTGCGCGCCCGCGGGCTCGCGGCTCTGCGCACCACAATGTCAGATGACATTCTAAACACTTCCTAAGCTCCCCCAGACAGAAAGTTTCGACAGAAGTTCCAAAATACACAAACTAACAACTAAGTCGATCAAATCTAAGTTATTTGAACCGTAATTGGTTTCTTGAAGCGACTATTTAGATCCGAAATTTTAATAAAGGATTATTTATTTAATCGTTATAATCTATTTGATTAACCTACTTAATATAAAAAAATTGCATTTTTTATGCAGAATTAAAGTTGTAAAACCGAATGTCTTTTTGAAAGTCAAACCATTGTTTAACTATTTTGTCTTTAAATCTAAAATACAAGAGGTTAAGGTTCTCTGTATCTGTTTATAAAAAATAAATTTAACACAATTAATTCATAGCACCAAGTCTGACCATTATGTCAATCATTCACAGGTTACAGAAATGGGGACGACACGAGATGAGTCAGCGGCAATTTCGGCGCTGCAAAGCGGATGATCGCTGGTGAGGTTAGATTGTCAATTTATGTGTGGTGACGTGAGACGGCGCGGGTCGGCTCAAAGGCACGTGCGTGCTCTGTGCCCCGGCGGTGGCTGTTCAAACACGTCTCTATCGCCAGATCTGGGAACGTCCAGGTGTAATAGCCTAGCCATGTGGGCACCTCTGAAGCCGCCGCCGAAGTGTATCGTGGGATGCAGTTTCGGAGTGTCGTTAGTCGTTACATCTTGATTGGAGTGATGGGAGCAACGTTTTTTGATTCATGGGGTCATCTAGGAGTATGGGCTCTAAGTTGTACGTTGTTTGTTGGTAAGCTATTTGTACGGAAATTTTAATGAAAAAAAATAACGGATATCTGTTTGAAGTTTCATAGGTACATATAGATAATTGAATAGGTCATCTGTAATGGTAAGCATCTATCACTTGAATATCGACAAAGTTTCTTTATTAAAAGTAAAGAAGACCTTGGATGGCGGCGCGGTGATTTTGTGATGACAAAATAAAGCCAGCAGCTTCTTGAACGAATGTGATTACAAAAAAGTTTCCATACCGATTTAAAGAATAGTCTTAAATATTTATGTTTTCATCAAAAAGTATCAAGAAAAAGTACTTAGAGTGAGGATTAGACGAAGTACTTATTTTACATTTCGTGAAATTTAGTCTGGATAACTATAAATATATTTTTTAGAAAGCCAATATTATTTTGAATCTACGTAAATCTGAGCTTATTCTATTACACTCATAAAAAATCAGTTTCATTTTAAATATTACCTACCTACGTATAGTAATTACTGAGGCTTATTGTTTCTACAAGAACATAGGTACGTACCTACATTGTTATGGCTAAAAGTAATTTTATTTTCTAGGAGGTGGAATAAATTAAAGATTTTTTTACTGTAGACAATTTCTACATCACTTCAGTCGATAGGAGGTGGAGATTATTGGCTCCGCCTCTTTTCAATTGGAAAGAAACAACGATATATCAGCGATATACAGAACCTCTTTTTAAATAAATTTCTATATGTGCTAGGTATATAATATATGTTACAGTTTTACAAGTAAATTTATGTATAGGTGAAAAAACTGAGATTCGTTGGTCGGTTTCTCTTTTTGTTTATCCACAAGTTTTGAAGTTTGATGAGAACAACAGAAAGTGTTTTATAATTAACTTGTAACTCTTAAGGCACTGTTTTAAATGAAAGTCAATACTTAGGAGGAAATAATGATAAGAAACTTGTTTGTGGTAAATTTTCCCTATTGACTTATAAGAGGTTATTAACCAATTACGCATACAAGCTAGAGTATTTACTTGTAACAGAACATAAGGCGCTTCCAGTGTGTGGGTAAAACCAGAACGGTGGCCCTCGATGTTCAACAACTTCATTTTCGTCATTTCACTGGCTTGCTCCGGGTCCCGGTGGGGACACGTCACAAAAAAACACATTTTACCCGACTGCGGCGAAGCAAAATGGAGGATTATATGTTTGACCGCTATGTGTGTATGCACGTCTGTTCCAACCTAACTTCTAAACCACGCGTTAGAATTTAACAAATGAAGTGTCACTAGAAGCGTCTTAATTGTCCGGTGGTTATAGGCTTCGTGACGTCACGCTAAATTTAATGTGGCGCCCTCTAGAAGACTTAAACTGAGGACGAAAAAATATTTTTTTTCCAATGGTATTGTGTTGGGTATCAAATGAAAGGGCTTAACTTACACTTTACAAATATGTACATATTACTAGCTTTTAATTGCGGGTTTGCTTGTATTCATCCGCTAGTTACGTTGAATTGATTAATAACTACTCAGACATGTACTAGAAAGTTTTTATCTCCAAATCTTACATAAAACTCGTATCGTTGTTACCTTATATAATTTATAAGATTTGTAAGAATTATAATAAATAAGACCCCAAAATAATAATATATTAAATAAAAATATAATTTTAAAAACTAAAACCTCACTACGGAAAATCGCGCTCTAAAAATAATGAAACAAGAAAATAGGTTAGTTTTTAAAATATTTTTTGAGCCCTTGTTTGGCTAGGACTTTACCAGGCTGATCACCCCAGTGTCCGAAAGTAAGATGATCCGTGTTCGGAAGGCATCTTAAGCCTTTGGTTCCGGTTATTACTTACTTACGTATTACGTAGTCGTTACATGAGCCAAGTCAGGAGCTTTTCGCGGCTCAATAATAACTTCACAACCCACACAATTGAAGAAGAATTAATTGATTAAAGCCCGGTACCGGACTTGCACGAATTAGTCATTAATTCCTCATATGTAGAATTTTCTCTAACACAGTTGGCTCGGCTATTATATACGGCGATACGACTCGCCACCAATCACGTTAGTCTAACAGAAAGCTCGGTGAAGCGTGACTACTTAGTTCGTCTTCCGATGGATGTACCGTCTACCGAATATTCCTATAAAATGTAACTAAGTAAATATTTTTATAATAGTGTCTAGGAGCAATGAAAACACATTGGTCCTAATCTACCTAATGTTCATTTGTTGTTGTCGTAAGATTAAGTTTACGCATTTTTTTTTCCAATAAGAAGGACTATCTAGGTCTGAATATCACGAATCTATCAAATTCTATTTTTCTACGACGTCACAGTGTGCTTTTACAAATTCCAAAGTAATTCCGTGTTTTGATGTTTAGTAAAAAGTAAAACTGATTTGACTACTTGGAACCAGCCTATTTGTAATCGGAAAAACATAATGTTTTCTTTTGATAGAACAACAAATTTACATAATTAAAACACATAATACTGGGTTCTTACGGCGTTTTAAACAATCATATGAGACCCGATATTATGTTTTTTTTTTAATTATGATAATAACCGCGTAAACCTCAAAGTATAAACAAATTAACAGTTTATTTTCCTTTACTTTTGCGATAAGACTTTCCTTCTTGCCAAATTCCATGTTTTAGGTAGGTAGGTATATTTCTAGTGAAGCACCTATGTCATAGGTTTAGATTCCCCTACGAAATGTTAGGAAATAAGGCCAATAGTACCCGTATCTTTGGATTGCGTTGATGTAGAAGCTTAATTTTTTACAGCTTTAATAAAAAAACTTCGACACAATATTAGCTAAAATATTAGATGTTAATTTCAACTTGATACCTCATAGCGTTCACAAGAAAGAGAAGAGAAAAATTAAAAATGCGTTTCCATGAACCTACCTAAGCTATTTCTATTCGAAGAAAAGAAGGAGACACCTCCCCCTATTGTAACATGCTAGTAAGGTACCTCCCAACGATACATTCTAGGGAATCTATAATACCTTTTCCTGGCATGAGGGATTATGAGAAAAGGGTCTGGGTTCGCAAAAGAGACTTCCATTTTGAAAGAGCCGCTATTGCAAGTGTACATTCAATGCTGCACAAACAACCCAATGCACCACATACAGAAAACTAGAAGATTTCTTGCTATTTAGAGTAGAATTTATAAGTAGATACCTATCTAGATACCTAAGTAGATAACTATATTATAGTAAGCCATCATCATTATCTCCCTAGCACTATCCGGATTTTTCACGGGGTCCGCTTACCTAACCTGAAGATTTGACAGGTCCGGTTTTTTACAGAAGCGACTGTCTGACCTTAAAATCCGCGAAGGGAAATCCAGCCCAATACAGGTTAGGTCACTTATATCTGAAAATGCATTTCGCGGGAATGTGGGTTTCCTCACGATGTTTTCTTTCACCGCTGAGCACGTGATAATCATTTATGATCCAGACAAGATTTCGAAAACAAATTCGACAATCATTGGTTTATGCTTGTGCTGGATTCGAACCGGCGACTTCAAAGTGAGGGGCAAGCGTTCTACCAACTGGGCTACCACGGCTTTTATGTTACAAGCCATACTACTAGAGTAATAACAAAAATAAGTATGTTTATCGTTCGAAAGACGATGTAGTGACTAAGATTGAGAAGGGGATGTTAAATTGGTTTGGGCACGGTATATAAGGTGAAGGTTGGTGGTAGGGCCGGCAGAGGAAGACCTAGAAGAACGTACATTGACCACATTGGAGATGTTCTTAGAAAAGGTTTAGTACGATCTACTCTGAATCTGGATCTACTATGTCGGAGGGGGGTGAGGTAAACCTAGCTCAAACGCTGGTGGAGAGCGGAGAGTTGCTCATCTATATGTAGTATTAATCCTTATTCTATGCTGTGGGTCTACCTCGATAGGAATTACTAAAAGTGGCTCTTTTGTATAGGACTCTCTATTTACGTATAATATAAGCTACATTTTGTTTGTATTTTTAGTTGGTATGTAAACCTCTCAAAGATGAAAATTCTTATGTTTTTCTGGCTGTTATCTTAGAAGACTTCTAGAGATTATATCTTCTCATGAATGCGAAGATTATGTTCTTTAAAAATACATTTCACTTGGAATCTTGCGTTGGAGGCTACTCTATTTTTCCACTGGCTTTTCTTTATGTTACTATAGGAATGGTATAGGGTTTCTTGTTGTAGTATAGAAATTCTGATATAAATACCTGATACAATAACTCTTTACTGCACAAAACCACAATAGGACAGAAGAAGTACAGTGTAGTACAAAAGGCTTATACTTTGTTTACCATTCCAAACAAGTGTGACAATGTTTCCCAAAAAATGATGAGCCATGTACCTATTTGGACAATGCGTTGATAGATAACCTATCACTCTACAGTGGAACGAATATTAGGAGGGCGCGTTGTCTTGCTGATGACTTATGGCTCTGCCCACCCACCACTAAGGATACGGGCATGACTATGTATGTCATAAGCAATCGGCCTCCGTGGTCTAGTGGTTGAGCGTCGTACTCACGATCCAGAGCTCCCGGGTTCGAATCCCGGTGGGGACATATTACAAAAAATCACTTTGTGATCCCTAGTTTGGTTAGGACATTACAGGCTCATAACCTGATTGTCCGAAAGTAAGATGATCCGTGCTCCTGAAGGCACGTTAAGCCTTTGGTCCCGGTTACTACTTACTGATGTAAGTATGTAGTCGTTACATGAGCCATGTCAGGGGCCTTTGGCGGCTCAATAATAACCCTGGCACCAGGGCTGATGAGGTTGGTATTCCACCTCACAACCCATACGATAAGAAGAAGTCAAGCAATGTGCAGGCAATGTTTCAGTCACTCGTTATCAGTTACCTGTTCGTACTTTGCAACCATCGACTAACCAAGCAGCCTATCGACAAGAATTCATTCTAAGTTCGTTAGTTATTTCGGCTAACTGTTTGCAGCTAGTTTTACCAGACGAGTGTTTATTTAATAAATGTCTTATTTTTTTATTGTGTATGCGTGTGTACTGCGTATCTGTGTAATACTAATATTAGTGAGTAAGAAATCATTGTTACTAACATCCCGTATTTTTTTTCATTTAGTCTTCTTCTTCTATCGTATGGGTTGTGAGGTGGAGTACCAACCTCATTATCCCTGGTGTCAGGGTTACATGACATGGCTCATGTAACGACTACTTACTTACATTAGTAAGTAGTAACCGGGACCAACGGCTTAATGTTCTTCCGAAGCACGGATCATCTTACTTTTTGGACAATCAGGTGATCAGCCTGTAATGTCCTAACCAACCTAGGGATCACAAAGTGATTTTTGTGATATGTCCCCACCGGGATCCGAATCCGGGGCCTCCGGATCGTGAGCCCGACGCTCAACCACTGGGCCACGGAGGCCGTTTCATTTAGTAAAAAATGTGTTATTATAATATAGTAGTTTAACATCCCAAACAATACAAAAGGTTAGACATCTCTCAAACATTACAAGCTGTAATGGCAATGTTAACGGTCGGCGCGCGATAACGCTGGCGATGGCGGCGCGGATGATTACCCGCGTCCGGTCCAGATAACGCTAGAACGCTGATCCCGAATATTGCCAGACCTGACTCAGGAATACCGAGCCCGCAGCCGCCGCAGGAATGCCAATGTCAGTGATGACACTCCGACAGATTCTAAGTACTCAAATTGTCATTTAAGTTTCTTCTTCATGTTTGCTGTGTCTGCAATCAGTATCTCTTTTTTTTTACTATGAGTAGATTTGTTAGGAACAAAGTTTCAAGTAAATATTTTATAAGTTTTAAGTACATATCAATAGCTGATGTGAGTCGTACAACCGCTCGTTTTAATGGATCTGGGCGGTCAGTAAGCTGCATGTCCTAAGAGCGGTGGGCCAGTATTGACACTCAGTGGCGACCTCAGGATGGATATAATATCCGGCCAAGTGGTTAATGCTATTTGCGGCAAATTTACAGTTGTCACATCACTAACTTAAGAATCACGCTCTTATCGGTGTAGCATTCTCCATGCTACTGTTGCCTTTCGCCCCGTAGTACTCTGTCTGACGCGAATGGGATGGCGCCAAGAGTAGAATATTTCAAAGCCTTCTATGTCTATTTTTTTTAATGTAAAGTAAGTATGTCACTTCAAAAAATTTGCATAGAAACGAGGTAGACCCCAAAAAAGATGGAGTAATGAAACTGATGAACTTGTTGCCTATCGGACAGATTGGTGGCGACCGAGAGGGGCCCAACAGTGGGGCAACATAGGCTAGAAGTACACATAGACTATACTCTTAATTTGGGTAGTTAGAGGTACAGCATCGCATGATGAGCGTTTCACCGAGCCCGGGACTGTGGTCGATCGCCAACTGTGTTAGTGAAAATTGCACTTCAGATAAATTATTAACTCATCGATACGTGTTCGATACGGAGGATACCGAACCAGCATTCGAGAGGCACTAACTACAACGAAGAAATTTTAATAAATAAATAATTAAGTATGGATAACATACATATATGCATCTTTTATCTTTTTTTTTTGGTACAAATGATAACCCTTTTTATTACACCCAGGCAGGCACAATTATATCTGCCACTCATTATTATTCTGATCAAAATAAAGAGAAGCAATATACAGGGTGTCTAACACCCTGTATAGGTAGCAACATTAGTCTGTACATAATGTGATCCAAATATCGAGCAACAATTATTTTCATATAAGTATGCTTTTGTCATTGCAATGTATTTTGGAATAATTACGTACTTACCCGATTAATGAGAAAATAGATAATTATCACGTTAAAGCTGTACAACGCCATCTACATTGTATTTGGTGAACGTTGCCTGGAAAGTCCCTCATTTTATTTTACAAGGTAAGTAAATTAAATAATAAGTCTTTATTTATATGGATGCAGGTTTAATTTGTAAAGTGTGCTGCAAGCTTATTTTTTTGTTGATTTATTTGCCATTTTTACGACTTTGCTCATTTGTACGTGAAATAGTGTGTTCATATTCCTTATGCAACAACGGCCAACAGTAAACAACTGAATATTCAGGGACGGAGAGATATTTTGGTTTACCTTATTTACAACTGTTTCATGGGATTTGTTTTAAGAAGTGATTAATCAATTTTTGAAGATAAAAGGTAGTTGAAGGTTACGAAAAGTAGGTACTTGTTAGACGAATTTTTTAGATTTGCCTCGAATGGCGTTTCGTTATTAATAAATGATTATTATATTAGTTCAAAGTGTGCACCTAGGATTTCTCCTTTAGTAGAAACGTGTTGGCTGGAGTAGATACAGGGTGTTAGTGACATTGTAACGAATACTGAGGGGTATGATTCAGCTCATTATTCTGAGTTAATATCAAGTGGGGCAGCATAGGTCTCCACCAACCCGCAGTGGAGCAGCGTGGTGGAGTATGCTCCATACCCCCTCCGGTTGATTGAGGGGAGGCCTGTGCCCAGCAGTGGGGCGTATATAGGCAGTTTATGAATATCAAGTGGAATTTTCCATCGCAAAAGTATAGAATTGAAAATAATAAAAAAAAAAACTAAAAACAAATAACGAATTTTGCGACGGAAAAATCCACTTGATATTAACTCAGAATCATGGTCTGAATCATCCCCCTTAGTATTCGTTACGATGTCACTAACACCCTGTATAATAATGTTTGGTGTTGGTTAGATTCCAAAGATTTATTTGGATTAATTTATGTGATTGAATTCTTTATGGCGATAATCTTTCAGATCTTATACAAAAGTATTCAGATCGCTTTGTGTGACAATCATGTTAAATATATCACAAATAAACAACTAGATAATAGCAATATAAGTACTTTTTTAGAAGACACGTGGGTGTGTGGACAGATCAACACACAATGATTGTGTTCTTTATCTTCTTCTTCTATAGTGTGGGTTGTGAGGCGAATTACCAACCTCATCAACCCTGGTGTCAGGGTTACTATGACTCATTTATAACGACTACGTACTTACACAGTAAGTAGTAACCGGGACCAACGGCTTAACGTGCCTTCCGAAGCACGGATCGCTTTACTTTCGGACAATCAAGTGATCAGCCTGTAATGTCCTAACCAAACTAGGGACCACAAAGTAATTTTTGTGATATGTCCCCACCGGGAATCGAACCCAGGACCTCCGGATCGTAAGCCCAACGTAGCAAGTAACGGAGGCCGTTCTTGTCTTGTGTTCTTTATAATATGATTGAACAATATATGGGCGATGGGCTTATTGCCCTGATAGGGATTATGATCGTGAATTTAACATAATACAACGTAAGCTCACGAGTACGTATATATTCCAATTGGGTCTTCTTCTATCGTGTGGGTTGTGAGGTAAATTACCAATCCCATCAACCCTGGTGTCAGGGTTACTATTGAGCCGCCAAAGGCCCCTGACATGGCTCATGTAACGACTACTTACTTACATCAGTAAGTAGTAACCGGGACCAACGGCTTAACGTGCCTTCCGAAGCACGGATCATCTTAATTTTTGGAAAATCAGGTGATCAGCCTGTAATGTCCTAACCGAATTAGGGATCATAAAGTGATTTTTGTGATATGTTCCCACCTGGATTCGAACCCGGGACCTCCGGATCGTGAGCCCATCGCTCAATTACTGGACTACGGAGTTCGCATTCCAATTGGATAGTCAGAGGTATATTCAAGATAAACTAAGTACCCCCCACCTCACCGAGCTTCTTCATAGACCAACATGATAGTGAATTTATGTATGTTTTTATTTATTTCTATCAAATGTGTCATTTCTCTCTCTCTATTTAAGAGCTGCGCTCTTGTCGGTGGAGTAACCGCCATTCCTCTCTTCTTCCCGCCAAAACCTTCACCTCCCGATACGACACGACCTGCACCTTCTCTTTTATTTGTTTCATAAATGTTATCCTAGGTCTACCCCTTCCTCTCTTCCCTTCAATTTTTCCTTCTATAATGTTTGTTATAAATGAATCGTGTCGTATCAGGTGGCCAATCATATTTCCTCTCCGGTTCTCTATAGTCTTCAATATGGTTCTCTTTTCTTCAACTCTTTCCAGCACTTTTTCATTTGACACCATTTCAGTCCAGCTTATACCCTCCATCCTTCGCCAACACCACATCTCAAACGCTTCCAATCTCTCTCTGTCTCTCTGTGTCATAGTCCACGTTTCACTTCCATAGAGTGCAATGCTCCAAATATATGATTTAATAAACCGTTTCCTTATTTTTAATGATATGTTTTTGGTTTTCAAAATGTATTTAGGTCATTTACCACCCTTAAAAATTTACCCAACCAACGAACAAAAGAACCAAGTACAATAGTGAGAATGTCGAATTTTCCTTTATTAAATCTGCCTAAATTACAATATTTGAGCGTCATAATACTTAGCTCGTCTTTGCCCTTATTATGGGTACTTTTTTCCGATATTTCTAAAGGTATATTAAAAGATCCAGATGACTAATTATTTATTTCAGATTCTATATTGAAATATACAAATCCTATCTTGTGATTGATTGAAACTGACAACTGCTGTAAATTCATTGATATTTTAGCCAATCATAGAAACTAAGTTACACGAACTCTGCGAAAGCCTTTGGGTTTTTTTAAAATACTTTCAGGGTCCACTTTAGCTTCCAGTTACATTTTTTTTTATCTTTAATTTGTTATGTAAACTGTAAGAATATAAATAAAATAGGTACTTCACCTATCGACAAAATAATGCTGTCTGATGTTAGGTAGAAAATCTTGAAGGAAGTACAAAATGGGTCATATCTCCTAAACCTGAACATATATGAGGGTGATCCTTTATGATTTTTTTTTGTTTTCTGAGGGATGTATGTGGGGAGTAAGGTGGGTGGGTAGGTGGGTCTATCTTAGACAGGCGTATCAAATATTTTTAATTTAGACTGTTCAAATTCTCCCCTTTCAATGAATCAGGTGAACAGTATATTTTTACGTTATCTAAACCTTTGACGTATTTTAACTTAAACCTGTTTATGCAAGCATGTTTGTCCAATGATAGCTCTTTTGTGCGATAGGCGGAGGCGAGAATCTTTTACAACAAAAGTATGAGATTGCTTTGATATGAAAATGTCAAGTGTTACAGCTTTAGATAGCTGTATAAGAAAAATACACAAAACATATTATATATTACTTTTTTATGTAGGAGTACAAAATGTAACAAATAAACTTTAAAATTACTTAGATCTATAGCTATGTCCACGGACGAATCAAATAAGCCTTTCTCTGATATACATACAACTCATTTGACGTGTGCTGTCAAACTCATTCTCTCGGGTTATTGGCCAATGTAAAATTTTGAGAGGGTTGTTTAAATTTCTGCCTAAAATAGATCTATGTTCCATAAACTTCATGCCTGTCGATTACCCGTCTCTTTCCTTTCCGGCGAATAACAAAATGTCAGGTAAAACTTAAAATAAAATTAGATAGTGTACACTGGACTCAGCACCATTATCTTCGATGGGCAGGTTAAGTTATGTAATCGAAATCAACTGAGGTTGGTTAGGAATGGATATCTTTTAAAGTAGTGCAGTCGTGTATCTTTAGTGCATTCATCTCTCAGCTGATCATATTGCTCCATAAATGCATTGTACGTCATAGAAGTATATCAAAAAAGTTGTTAGAGTACGTAAGTAATATTTTACCAATGATATTATTATGAAACATTATTGGGCACGCGCCGAAGTCATCACATTTTATAAATCTTTGCATTCGACGTCGCGTACCCATCCGCGTCACACGACTCGCATTTTACTGAAAAATGCGATGACTTCGGCGCGTGCGAGTGCGGCTCCTGTGACGCGTCTAGGTGAGCGAACGCTTGGTTAAAGGTGGTTGGTGGTTAAAGGTGAACACCTTTAACTAGACGTTACAACTTCGTGAAAGTTTCTCATTTGTTTCAGCAAGTACTGTACTATTGAATAATAAGACAGTAATCGTAGAAAGTATTCTTAGAAATTGTATTATTTATGCCAGTTCTAACAATCACTGCTTATATTATTGTAATGTAAATAGTCTCTTTTAAATTATAGGTTTATGAGCGTTTCCGTATTATTCGTTGTCTAACAGAAAACTCGGTGAAGTGTGGGTACTTAGTTCATCTTATGATGGAAGTACCTTTGAATATCCCAATAGGAATATAGTAGTGAGCTCAAGCGTAAGCGCGAACAAAATCTAACTTTACCCATGCGTGTTGGTAGAGTTATATTTTTTGCGCGCCTGTGTCATTTTACAACAATACGTACGAGTTGAATTTACTTAGGTACTTAACATCTCGCGTCTTTTATCGATAGATACTTCTATCGTCAACTGGCACAACTACAAAGTGAGTTGTCGCAGATACATCCTCTTTGTATCGAGAATAAACGCCATGGTCACTCACCCTCCGGTCCTCCGGAGGGTAGTGTTGCTCTGTGACTATTATAGATGGCGATACGGATCACCACCTATTCATCTATTAGGTTGGTCTAACATAAAGCTTAGATGAAGCGTGGGTGCTCAATTCATCTTGCGATTTTGTCTCACAACTATATTCACTATGAGTTCACGTTTATGTTTTACGTAAGTACCTAATTTTTTTCATGTTTCATTTCATGTTTGCAACTAAACAAAAAAGAAGTTACTTTATACTAAATATAGTGTACGTATAAATTGTAATTGTATTTGTGCTAAGGGACTGGATTGCGGGATAGAAATTAAGTGATCTTTAATGATCCTTTGTTGAAAATAAAACAAATATATACTTAAGTACTTATTTATTCATTTGGTAGCTTTTGCAAATAATAAAGAGCGAATTTTATTAATGTTGTGAAATTATATTTTATTACAAATAATCATAATTTTCCTTCCGCACGCGTTTTCTTTTATGTAAATTCAAGGAAGAAACGATGGGATCCTGTATGTGTGTGTGTGTGTCCTATTCAGATCATCGTGTCAGGGGCCTTTGGCGGCTCACTGGTAACCCTGACACCAGGGTTGATGAGGTTGGTACTCCACCTCACAACCCACACGATAGAAGAAGAAGATCATCATGATTCTATTGTCTTTATACAAACGAAACTACAAGTGACAATCTGACGTCTCATGGCTTTGCCTTCTAATACAGTAAAATCTGCTGCGTTAAGAGATGATTCTAGGTAGGTACATTGGCTGTGAAACATTGTTCATTGCCAGTAGACAATTTTATGCTCTACAACTTTCCCATTCAGGGTGGATACATTATACAGAATTTTATTTTTTCTAAAACCTGTTTTTGGATCTTCTGACATTTAATTTCTGGTCTCGCGAACACGTGACAAAATGAAATTATATATTAGCTTATCTATTTTACCCGTAAGTATTATTTCCCTACGGAACTACGAGCGTGACTGTTAGTGTTAAAATTGATAGAAATGTGTACCTAACAAGTGAATAAGTGAGTTGAAGTTTAGTATGAATGTCAGCGAACTTATAGCAAACTTGTAGCAAAGAGGCCTAGTCAGTCGCCTACGCAACCTGTTGCGTTCGCCAAACGTGTTGGCATAAATCTACCGAGGAATACAGACTGAAGGAATACAATCTCATTGTCGCATCACTTTGACATCTAACAACAATCTAACCTCTAAACAATACGTGCTAGAGCTTATTGTATCTACTGAACAGTAAGAATGTAGCACGCAAAATAGAGTTTAAAACTCGAAGCAAAATTATTAATTTAACTTAAATATAAAAACCGGTTTCCCGGGTAAAAAGTTGTGTTGTCATACCAAAATGCTCACCGTGCGAGGCGGGAGTAAAGTAGAGCGCGAACAGGTCGTCGACAGAGGCGGTGGTATTGGGCGGGTGCGGCGCGTGCGGCTGGTGCGGGCCTTGCACGTAGGGCTGCGGCTGCGCCAGCGGCGGCGGCGGGCCCGCGTAGTGCAACCCGCTCGGGCCCGCCTCCACCAGCAGCTGCATCTGGGAGATGTCCACGAACTCGTCGCCGTCGCCGCGCCCGCCCAGCTCCTCGTCCTCCGGCCGCCGCATCGCGATCACCGAGAGCATGGCACGCGCGCATCCCCGCACCCCGCCACACACAGCGCACGCGGTCCCACCGCGCTTTTACACCACACAACACACCGGCGCACGCGCCACTCCACTATCCACGGTACCACCGATTATTACTTTACTTATGCTCTAACAATTGACGCGATCACAGAACATTACGTATAGGAAACTACGAAAAACCGGCACGGTGATCACACTATAGGGTCACGAGCGATCTAATGATAAATGAACACAGATTTCGCACGCGGAGAGTGTCGTCGCGCGGAGAACGCCACATCCTCGACTGAGCGAGTGCGCGGCGAGGGCGTGCTCGCGGCCGCCCCCGTCCAGCTCGGTCGTCGGCCGGCGCGCGCCCTATCAATGGACGCTAGCCACCCGGTCGAGGTCGGCGTTCATTCACGACGGCCGCGTTAATGGCGTTCGAGCCGGGCGCCCTCGGTTGCCGCCGGTCGCCCACGTGCGCGAGAAAATGGCGCGGCGGCGTCGCGACGTTGAAGGGAGGCGCGCGAAAAGCGCGGGGCGCACAAGTGTAGTGATGTGATGGCAGTGCGGCGGGCGGCGCGGGCGCGTGGGCGCGCGTGGGTAGCGGAGGCTCGGCGTGCTGCGTGACGTCGCCGGCGTCGCTCCCGCCAACCAACACTTTCTCTGCGCGCTGAATCACGCACCGCTTTCGTACGCTACGCGGCCGCGGCGGCTCCCGGCACCCGACCGTTTTGGTCATGCCACAATTAGCTCGTGGCACGCGCGCTCCCGTGACGTCGGCAGCCCGGTTCGAATACTCCACACGTTACGTAGTTTAGATAAATCATTTGACCTAAAAATACGTCTTCGATTATACGCGTGGCTGTGTAAGCCACGTTACAGTTTGTATTTCTCCATTTTTCAATCTTGACGTAAGTTATAGGTATGTTTGTCATAACAATGTTATCAAATAACGGAGAAGTGTTTATAACACACCGAAGTAATCACGCTTCTCGGCTCTATCCACCCCGATAGAGACCACGGCCGTGAGTTAAGTTTTCGTACGTATCTGTCAAATCTAACTAAATGAATTAGAGTATCCTCTAATCAGCACTATTGTAAGTCGTGGGAAATTTTACACGTTTTTACCAAACGTTCCATATTTGGTGTGCTAGTTGTTGAGTGACATTTGGGGCGGACAAATTAATGTTATTTCCGTTGTCTGACATTTACGAAAATATGAATAATTAAATGAAGAACGTTATGTTATATTCTCCCCAAACTGATGCGAGTACCCATATGAGCGTTAGCCTAATAAAATGCTACATATTATATCCATCTAGAGAACTACAAGATCAAGCCTCGTGTTTATTTTGTGTTCTGCCCACCCTGAAAGATATTACACGTGTGAGTATCTGTCACAAAATGTCATGGAGTGGGCGTTGGAGTGAATTATTCCATATTTGAAATGGTGGATTACAGACAATTTCCGAAGTAGGGAAAGGTCGTGAAGCGTTGGGCGTTGCCATGGCGACCACCTGTTGATCCCACACGGCCGGGTAAATGTCAAAGTGCAAGCCGCCTGCGCTCTCCGCGCCCTCGCTCGAGAGCCTGAAATAGTCTCAACAGCTGTTACACTACTTAGGGTTCCGGTGTCCACTAATTGTTTTTGTTTCTACGTCACATCCTTTTCCTAGATGACGATGAATGACTGTTAATTCATGAGGTATGTATAAGTACTCAGATATACAGGGTGTTAGTGACATCGTAACAATTACTGAGGGGGATGATTCAGACCATGATTTTGAGTTGATATCAATTGGAATTTTCCGTCGCAAAGTAATGATTTTTTTAGGTTTTTTAATTATTTTCAATATTATACTTTTGCGATCGAAATTTCCACTTGATATTAACTCAGAATAATGAGTTGAATCATCCCTCTCAGTATTCGTTACGATGTCACTTACACCCCGTACAAGTACGAACAAGTAGCCTCTAGCCATACAAGTAGATAGGGTGTTTGTAACGTCGTAACAAATACTAAGGAGGATGATTCAGACCATGATTCTGACTTGATATCAAGTGGATTTTTCGATCGCAAAAGTATAAAATTGAAAATAATTTTAAAAACTAAAAAAACAATCATTTATTTTGCGACGGAAAATTCCACTTCATATCAGACTTTCCTGTCGGAGAATTCATGAAAATGTTAGTGTTTTTTTATTTTCCGTTCCATACTTCTGTGACGGAAAAGCCACTTGATATCAACTCAGAATCATGGCGTGAATCATCCCTCAAAGTTCAAAATTTTAGCTCTCGCGTATACTGAAGAGCTCAAAACATTAATATTTATGAAACAAGCAAGATAGTATAATAAAAATAAACCTAAATTGCTTTAAATAAAAATAACCCTACATACTTTAAATTTAAAAATAAACCTACATGCTTTAAATAAAAATTAATTACTTATTTACGACTTAGTCACATTTAACTATCATTTGAATATCTTATTAGATACTTTTAACCAAAGGTTAAAACGAAATATTTCTATTGAATTTTTTATCTGGGTGACGACGTCATTAACAAAAGCGGTCCACTGTCAACCTATAATTAAAATTTAAAACTTCTTAAGCCAAAAAGCAATATGAGGTTGATCTTTGGTCATATTAGGTTGGCTTTTATTTCTAGATTCGCATTTTATAATTTATATTTGTTTTTTTTTTATTTTGACATGCATTACAATGTATTTAGTATTAAGTAGATAAGTATACTTATTATGTTAATGTTTCTTTGACTCACTCATATTTTAAAATTCTTAGCATGTCGGTAATCTACGAAACCCCTAATAAAACCCAATTGGCACAGTCTTAGCAGGTTTTTAAAATATATTATGAGAATTCATAATATGAGATACGTGTAGAGTGTATAATACACAAGAACTTTTCAACAAATATTTTATCGATCATTGATTTACTGTAAGTACATAGTTATTATTCTTCTTGCAAAGCTTGCCAAATTAATTATTATAACTGTTTCCACGTGAAATAGAATTTTTATTCTACGGAGCCCACCTGAAATCAGAATTAGAAGTAAGTCAAATTATTAGTTAGTACAAAATTCATCGATGGCTATTTCCGGGAAAATGTGTGGGTACCTGGTAACGCATTTTTTGGCAAGTAATTTATAAATATATGACGAGGAATTATAAATTTAAATAAATTGAAAAATATAAATAGATTATTCTTGGTAGTAAGTATTTTAATACTTTTTAAGTAGATAAATGCTGTAAACTATTCGATGTTCGGTATGTATGGTGTAAAAAAATGTACTTAGTATGTGGGGGAGAGGATTATTGGGACACTCAAGTATTTAAAGTTGCACACTCAAGTTGGGACACTTAAGTAAGTAATTAAAGTTGTAGCAAATAGGATTATTGGGATACCAACGTAATTAAAGTTGTAGCAGATATAATTATTGGTACACTCTAGTAATTAAAGTAGTAGCAGATAGAATTATTGGTACACTCTAGTAATTAAAGTTGTAGCAGATATAATTATTGGTATACTCTAGTAATGAAAGTACTCTAGTAGCAGATATAATTATTGGTACACTCTAGTAATTAAAGTGGTAGCAGATAGAATTATTGGTACACTCTAGTAATTAAAGTTGTAGCAGATATAATTATTGGTACACTCTAGTAATTAAAGTAGTAGCAGATAGAATTATTGGTACACTCTAGTAATTAAAGTTGTAGCAGATATAATTATTGGTACACTCTAGTAATTAAAGTCGTAGCAGATATAATTATTGGTATACTCTAGTAATGAAAGTTGTAGCAGATAGAATTATTGGTACACTCTAGTAATTAAAGTTGTAGCAGATAGAATTATTGGTAACACTCTAGTAATTAAAGTTGTAGCAGATGGGATTATTGGGACACTGACGTAATTAAAGTTGTAGCAGATAGAACTATTGGGACACTCAATTGATTAAAGTCTTCTTTATGAGGTACAAGTATACGTGACAAATGGCGGTTATAATTTGACATTTTGTGTTCTATAGTCAACAGAAACCTTTAATACAGTAGTTTAAAGGTTCCAGACACTTTGGTATAGACCAAACACATGTGCTAAACACTCTAAAACTTGTGTCGTGTCTGGAACCACTACACTAGTTTAAGGGTGTTGACTATGGCATATTAAACGAGCTATAGGTAACGGAAATAATGCCCATATAATAATAACCCATATAGTACTAACATGTGCTTAGTTTGTTTAGTTTGAATGATGCGGGGGTATCGAGAAAATTGTGAAAATGTATCGGCGGATGTCAGCTGAGTGGGCCTACACGTTTCCGGCGCCCACGCTGCGGCTCCGGATTACGAAACTTGTAGATACGCCCGCGGCGTACGCGACTCGTATAGTTTCAGATGTCATATTATTATAATAAAAATACGTAAATAATGTAAGTTGACATTAAGCAGGTAACAATAAACAGGCTTTTTATGAAGGTTTCATACTGATTATTATTCCTACCATGTCGTAGAAATCGACTATATTTATTACTATACTATGATTCGCGCCTGAAAGAGACAGTGTCAGCAAACAGTACTATTAGTGTGCGAAAAGTGTGGACTGTAAGAATGATAACACGAGCTTTATCGGAATAAAATTTTATTTTATAATATAATTGATAAGCAGGCCCAAGGACAATGACAAAACAGCAAAAATGCAATCTGACACATGTCGACAATGTGTCGAATGACAGGTACACATAAAATAGATAGAAAACCTATGTTGTCGCTAACAGATACACTTTATTGTACTAAAACGAGGAAACAGTTACAATAAATACATTATCACTTATTTATTTTTTTGTACACACACATAACAAGGAAAAGAAAACAATACCGGCAACGTGCAAACGTGAATCTAATAGATTTTGAAATTGTGTATCGTATATCACATCGTAGAATCTCGGTTCGGGTTCTAAACCACGAGTTCATATTGGGATCATACATAAATCATTTATATCAGGGGGGTTAAAATGGCCACATCGAAGCAATTCATCTAAGAAAGCAATATTGCAATTTGACATTTGCGCATATAAAAGTAAGTGCGCAAACAAACGTCAAATAGCAATATTGTTTTCTTAGATGAATTGCTTCGATGTGGCCATTTTAACCCACACAGGTGATGGTCAGTTTTTTTTGCCCGGTAAATGGCAATGGGCTCGACCCCTATTACACTGGATTTTTAAACATAGCTGGCGAGGAGTGAGTATGTATACTATTCTCCTCCGGCTACCCCTTCGGGGATACAGCCGTGATAGTATGTCATGTTTGTAAACGATATAGAAATGATAAGAACATAACGTGTTGTTGTATTGTTTGAACAGCCTCCGAGGTCTAGTGGTTGTTAGAGCTTTTTTTTTTTTTTTTTTTTTTTTTTTTTTTTTTTTTTTTTTTTTTTTTTTATTCCTAGTACCCCTGCCGCACAAGATAGGCAGGGACTTTTGTAGGCTACATACATAATATTTATCCTCCTTGATTACTATCCTGCCCGCAATAGGGCCCTACGCTTTCACTCATCCATTCCAGTCCTCTATTACCATTCCAGTTCTCGCATTTATGCCTCTCGCACTTTTATTCCTCATCTTTCATTCTTTTCATTCCTATACTATTCTCTTCTTAATTTTAGGATGGGGTTAATCAGGGGGGGGACACTTCATTTTATTTTGTTGTTTGCAATATTTTTTAAACTGTTACATTATTATAAATCTAAATCTTATGTCCTAATTTACATTATATTTCTTATGTCTACTATCATTATGACTATTTTAATATACATACTAATATACTAAATAATCATATTACTTCTACTGGCTATTTAATTTGTTAACTGATTTCACAATTTTAGTTATAAATTCTATGAATAACTTACAGTTCTTTCTATCGCTTATATATACCTGCAGGTTTTGTACATTTAATTTATAGCCTGCTTTCATTTCCAGGTTATACCTCTCCCTGCCGTATATGGGGCAATCCACGAGAAGGTGGGGAACCGTTTCTGCAGTGTCCGGGTCGCAGGCGCACGCTGGGTTGTCCTTGCATTTGAAGCGAGTCAAATACTCGGAGAACCCACCGTGCCCCGTTAGAGCCTGGGTGGTTAGAGCTTTAGGCTCACGATCTGGAGGTCCGGGTTCGATTCCCGATGGGGACATTGTCTAAATCACTTTGTGAGACTGTCCTTGGTTTGGTAAGGACTTTTCAGGCTTGAATCACCTGATTGTCCGAAAAAGTAAGATGATTACGTGCTTCGGAGGGCACGTTAAGTCGTTGGTCCCGGCATTATCCGTAAAAACACCTCCACCAACCCGCATTGGGGTAGCGTGGTGGAGTATGCTCCATACCCCCTACGGTTGATTGAGGGGAGGCCTGTGCCCAGCAGTGGGATGTATATAGGCTGTTTATGTATGTATGTATTTTTTGATACAGAAACTAAAATTGATTTCGTATTATTTATAAAATGTTTATTTACGTACCGCACTTAGTAAAGGTAAGTGCGAATGTTTGTCTTTACGTAGCGAATGCAAAAGGGTGCTAAGTATGACAGATGCTTGACATTTATTTTCGTCTTGCTGAGAGCTCCATGTAAACATCATTTTGATTTTGAGTCCGGGAAATGCCATTGGGTATTTTCTATCTATTATAATTATTTCGCTGAAGGTCTTATTTTCTCGTCATTTTAATTATTTTGTTTAAATTCCGAGTTAAATGAAATGTTGGAAATAAAAGGTCAGACCCATTAGACTTGTAACCGTTAACGTAGGTAGGTATTGCTCGTAGGTATCACTAAAAATGTTCATTCGAACTCGGTGAAATTATAATTAATCGGCATAACATCCTAACGATATAATGATAAATACCTACGACAGGAGATTTAAGTATGATTATTTATATTAAGTGCAATTTTTATAATTAAGTGAAAAATTTGAGTCAGTATTATAAGTAGACGGCGATATGCCTTACCACTTATTTCGTTGGTTTACTAACAGAAAACTCGGTGAAGCTCGAAGAAAAAGGTGGTGGCTCGGTGATTGTGCTGTATTCATGTGTTATGTCTGATTGTTGACATTTAGTTCTGTGCAATAAAGTATATTTGATTTGATATGATTTGAAGCGTGGGTACTCATCATCTTGCATCATGGATGTATCTCTGACTAGATGAATTGGGACTCCGTGGTCCAGTGGTTGAGCGTTGTGCTCACGATCCGGAGGTCCCGGGTTCGAATCCCGGTGGGGACAAATCACAAAAATCACTTTGTGATCCCTAGTTTGGTTAGGACATTACAGGCTGATCACCTGATTGTCCAAAAAGTAAAAAGATCCGTGCTTCGGAAGGCACGTTAAGCTGTTGGTCCCGGTTATTACTTACTGATGTAAGTACGGAGTCGTTACATGAGTCATGTCAGGGCCCTATGTCGGCTCAGTAATAACCCTGACACCAGGGTTGATGGGGTTGATAATTGACCTCATAATCCACACGATAGAAGAAGAAGGGATTATAGTCGTGCGTAAGTTTACGTTATGTATAGTTGTATACATTTTTATTATTATTTAATGACTTTGATGGATTAGAAATTAAACTAAGAACTAATTCTAATTACTAAAAGCTTCTTCAAGAAATAAGAAATCTTATAAGTAAAGTTCGTCGTTGCGTTTTGTTGTTGACAGAAACTTCAAATATTTTTACGTATAAACGTAGTATTTTTAATACGTAGTTGTCAAGGAAAATGTTTTACGTACAGATAAGGAAGTTAAATATGTTATACAATGTTGTCCTGATTTCAGTATGGGTCATCAATGACCGCTTTGCTTGTATATTTATATAGAAAAAATCGGTGTTCGAATTATAAGTTTATACAATTAAAAATAAATTAAGTGAGGTCAGTATTATAGGCAGATATCAAAGTTTAGTATAACCTATACAGCCTTATTTCAAAACGCAGACTAAACATAGTACCTACCAGGTTCGGCACTAGGTTTAAATCTGGACTAAAGTGAATGAGTACCTATTATAAAATGAGGTATTAAGAAAAACCATGGGCTAAAAATGATATTACAAAACGAAGATTAACTCAAATAAATAAACTCTGATCATCTTTGGTAAGTAATAAAGTTGATTAGCCGTTCTCTCTAGTTTAACATAGAACTAAGTTATGTCATCAGCCATGATGTCAAATTGTCATCGTTGATGTTAGCTGTCCCGTGAAGGTGGAAATTGAAAAAGTGAAAAAAAATTAGAACAGCAGCCATGTTTAAACCTAGACTAAAGTATTTTTTTTAAATAAGACGGATATTTTATAAACAGAGTAACACGGGATTAAAGTGTCTGTAGCTTTTCGCAGAAAAATATTTGCCAATTTTTTACTTCGCAAATAATTATTGGCATCAAATCATTTTACAAGACTTAGCCCGTAGGTAAGTACAGTTAACGTAAAAAAATAAGGTCCTATTTACTGCCAAATTAATAAATCTGGGGGCATGGGAGTGCCCCCGCCAAGACGAGGAAAGCGAAGCGCAAAGGCAGGGCACTATCTACTTTTTTATTCGGAATGTTTCGTCGATTGTTTGAGTTCTCAGGATATGTAGTCAGCAACGTCTTTACTATAGATTTTATTGATATGCAAATGACCTCAATTTTGACAATCACTGACTGACTCACTAACGATCATCAAAATAAGGTACTTCCAGATGTCTTAGAAAGTTGTAATTTGGGATGTCAGCGAAGAAGAAGTACACGAATAACAAAAAATATTCTGAAACTTAGAACTTTCACCCTCAAACAAAGACAAATTTATTAATGCGGTGGAATTTCAAATATATTGTAAGTAAGTATAGCAATTGTATTGTACGAAGTGAAAAGATATGTTTGTCGTGCTGTAGCTTGGTTGAAAGCGCTTCGATTTTAGAAAAAGTCGAATCTTCTTTTGGTAAGTATATTGCTAATTTACATCAGATCCTTAACCTTGAATTTTTGACATTGCGATCGGTATGATCTCGTCTTGGCAACATTTTATAGCAGAATGGTTTTGTTGGGCTTATACTTATATATATTTTTCTGTTTGGATTCTTTTAAGTACATAAAAGTTATCCCGTTATTTATGGGGCCCGCTTATCTAATCTGAAGATCTGTCCAGTCCAGTTTTTTACAGAAGCGACTGCCTGTCTGACTTTCCAACCCCAAAGGGAAAACCAGCACAACTTACAGGTTATACCGCAGATCATATGGGCATTAATTTAGGAAAAACATAATTGTTAGCTATTTACCTATGAAATTGCTGTTTTGTATAGGAAAATTCAAAGATGTTTTTGTATCGTTTCGAGCTATCGATATTTTGATATTTCTCCTTGGTTACAAAAACGGCGACGTCCAAGAAAAACAAAAGGCGGAAAAAAATATGTATAACTGTTTTTTTAGGTTAAAATGAGCTGTAAGCTCGGTGGCGCAGCGGTAAACGCGCTCAGTCTGCGATTGTTGAAGTTAAGCAACTTTCGCAAAGGCCGGTCATAGGATGAGTGACCTAAAAAAAAGTTTTCATCTCGAGCTCCTCCGTGCTTCGGAAGGCACGTTAAGCCGTTGGTCCCGGCTGCAATAGCAGTCGTTAATAACCATCAATCCGCACTGGGCCCGCGTGATGGTTTAAGGCCCGATCTCCCTATCCATCCATAGGGAAGGCCCGTGCCCCAGCAGTGGGGACGTTAATGGACTGATGATGAGCTGTAAGATTAATTCGAATTTCCAGTAGAACACAAGATAACGAACTTTAAACTAGCCAGTATTAATAAACAGCCATTGAGTAGGTAAAGATTAATAATAGTTACCTGAAGTTGGTAAATAATAAACTTTACATCAGGTCTATTAAAAAAAAAACCATTCATCCTTATTGTACTGAAAGGGATGTGTTATGAGAATACGTTCGATTTTATTTAAGTACAGAAAAAAAACGGTGTTACGTAAGCTGACAGAGGATTGCGAATAAGGTTTGTGGGCCCCCACTACAATTGGACTCTTTCCATAAATTGATTCAATCGGTTTCAAAATTAGGTCGATGGTAAAGTTGGTAGATTTTCCACCAATGCAATGGAGCTAGCTGATAGAAATCTACTTGGCGGTATGTTGGTAGTTCTACTCGTTGGCCCAACATGCTGGCCCGGCATCTTGGCCTAATGTGTACAAGGGGCCGCACCACAGGTGTATCATGAGGGCCCACAGACCCTAAATACGGCGCTGTGGGATATCGGGCAGTTTCCATAATTGTGAAGGGCTCGAGTAGTGACGCATATGTCTCGGTGTTTCGTCACCGCACTACCCCCGATGACGTGCGCCGTTCCATAACGTTTAGATAATATGGACTGATAATAAAGAGGCTCGTTCGGTACCAGTACCAGACGAAAATAACCACACGACCGTTTCATCTACAGACCTTCGCTAACGTCAATCCCGTCAATTGAACACCCGGTGACGTTGTGTTCGCGGTTAATTTTGTTAGATAAGTTACGTATTTTGTTACCTATTTCCCAGCCAGGATTTATAATAAGGCATGATGTAAATGCCAATTAAAGTCCGAACGCTACCAAACTCATGTTTATTTCTATTAGGCGCCAAACCGCAAGCCCGTTATTATCTTTTGTCTAATTTACAAGTTGGTAATCATGTGTCGATATTAGCATATTTGTAAGGTCGGGAAATTGGTCGCAGAGGTTCGTCAGAGCGTGCGGGGGCGAATAGGAAGATGGACTTATAAGGAGAGGTGCGCGCGCGCCGCTAGCGTCACCGCCCGTTAAACCGATCGACGGTTTGTTGTTTAGGATTTGGACAAAAAACAATCTCGATTACGTGTACTTTTAAGGCCATATTACAAAGGTCTGAACGACACCCACGCGGCTTAATAAAGCAGACAGACTTCGGAAAGGAAAATAAACCTTTAAAGGTTAGATGTATTATATTTACTCACATGGATTCCTCAAACAAACTACTCGCTATTATTACGATAATTTACGGAGCCCACGTGTGACTCTACGAATTTTCGATGGAAATGTCAGTGAAATGTGAGTAGATAACATGTGAAAACAAACACCATTTACTTACCTCCAAATAGAGTAGGTGTGGTGCGAACTTTGAGGCGAAAATACGGTACCTAAGTAGGCAAGTGTCTCCATCATAAGTAAAAGTATTAAATTATTGTGGGCCGCCAAAAGATATCAAATAGAGCCATTTGATTTTTATAGAACATTCTTATAAAGTGTGTTAGTGACATCAGTTGATAACTCAGGATCATGGTTTGAAACACCATCAAAGTTTTCGTTACGATATCAGTAACATCCTGTATTAGAAACGTTTCATCGCATCGATTTTCGATTGCGATCACTTTCCTTCATCATGGTCCTTCGACGATTCATTTACATATTCTATACTATATTATAATATTTCCTAATTATTACTCATAGTAATTGGCCCTGATTCCTGCAGACACTTCCTAATTTTATTTTAAGTTATACCTGACAGGTTCTTATCCGCCGAAAAGGGAAGGGACGGATGATTGACAGCTGTAAGGTTTAAATAGAAAGAGTGAATGAATGATTAATCCGGGCGAATGACAATTAGAAATCAAATTGATGTATAATTATGTATGCTATTGTCTCAGAGGTCTCTTACATAAGAAAACCTTTGAAAATGTTCAACACCCCGGACACGTCATACAAGCTACCGTTTTACACAGACACAATACATTGACAATATCGTACACGCGCATCTGTGTGTGTGACGTCTGACACCATATGGTTGAAGTCTAAACTATGTTCGAGGGGGGTGAGGTAAAACTAGTTCAGACGCTGGTGGGGAGCGGAGAGTTGCCGTGCTATACGTAGTATTATTCCTTATTCTATGCTTTCGGGCAGTAATGAATCGAGCAAAATCAAATGGTCAATCGTTATTAGGCTAACCACGGGCTGTCGGTCTACCTATAGATTTCCTCCCTACAAGTCACACAGTCGCATACCTCACATAGGTCAGATAATGCGGTTGTTTAATTACATCCACGAAGAAGGGTAATTAACTACGAAAGCGGTTATGATTATTCAGACAAGTATTCGCTAAACCGACTATCAATTACTTTGACGGTTACAAGCTTCGCAACCGCTACAACGTATTCAATCCTTTCTTATGCTAATACATAAGATTTCATCTACACTGAATGTACGTTGTCATTGGATTTATGTTGCACTCATTACGGTAAAACTTGTTCGCTCTTAGTTCAATTCTATACACTTGTTACTAAGAAGCTAAATGAATACATACATAAATGAACACTTGCTGTGTCTAGGGTTTGGTCTTAAATAAATAGAAAGCACTGTTAGTGTATCAACCTAATATCTGCTTCTGCGTTTATATATCTTCTCAATCCATGCGAGGACGGCACCTCTATTTTAGGTAGTCTAAATTTCACCGTTAGTTCTGTCAATAATGTCGGCGCCTGCGGTCACTGAACCTCACTATTTTTTAATACATAATATTTAATACCTTCCTAATATTGTAACATATATTATTTATAGATATTGCACCATCAACCATATATATATTTATGGTTATGTATATATATAAGTTCCCAACACCATATATAGTGCAGCTCACGAATGTACGACAAAGTGTATCTAATGGAAATATTACTTATGTTTAAAGCTGCGCCGAGTCTAGTCCATAATACTGTGGGAACTACTAAGAAGTTCGCATATTAAATTTATTAGAAACCTTTAAAAGCGTATCGTTACAGGTGTGAGTTAGATTCTATGTCGTTGAAATTGTGCTGACCAAACGAAACAATAATGGAACAATCTGCATGCCGCGCCGCTTGCAGAAGCAATTTGGTGTCATGCAAGGCAACGAGGAAATACACTGCAATTGCTTGCAAGGTTGGAGTTCGATTCCTGCGCGAGATAAATTGCCGAGCTGTCGATAGATCGCCGTATTAGAACATGCGTATTGAATACAAATGGCGAAAGGACGCGTGCGGCGCAGCGCGACAATTCCTGCGCTGTCCAATAACAAATACATGCGACGTGGTGAATAATAGTGTATGTTTATTCTCAGAACGAATAACTAACTACACGTGTATGGTATGCGAGATATCGAAGGTGATTGACGGCCCCACTGTAAACTCGCTTTGAGGCTTTGCAATTTTAAATGGCTGTAAATAATACACTACGATTATGAATATAACCACCTCTCGCCTATTAAGTGGTTCCTTTAAAAATTACGTTATGGGCAATAAATAATAAAATAAAACATTTGGCCGGGCTACCGCGCGTGAGCTGGCTGGCATTGATTTATCGCCTCAAATTGTGTATTTTTCATCGACAATGATCTCTCGCTGTTTCGGCGTCGATAAGTGCCGTTTAACACTTGATAATAGTGTCGGTAATTTGTGTTTGGGTTCCGCTTTTCCTTTTTCAATTAGACCAAAATTGGAGTTTATGATGTAATAACGACGGCTGGTTAACAGCCCATCAACAGAATTCTTCACTTATCGATTAATTTGAAGTTAACGTAAAGTAGTCTACCTGTGGTCAGACTCGTGACTCGGTGGAAGTGATTTACTTAATTAAATTAAATTTTATGGAGATGGTTGTGTCGGCATAGTATTTAAATTAAACTTGAGTCAATCGATTATGGCGAGCTTCCAGTTTTTGATTTTCAAAATAAAATGTTATTGCGTTTAAAACACTCGGATGGCATTCTTTCATAATTTTCTTAATGGAAGATAACTTCTTTCAACATAAATAGCCCTCACACCAAGCAGCTTTTCACCGGCATTTCGTTTTTGTTTCTTCGAAGGCGACATGTTATTTAGTTTCCACTTGCCTCCCACATAATTTATACTATAACTAATATCCTGTGTCTGCGTGAAGTGTAATTATAATTGCACCCAGTGACCAGAGCTTGTCCACCATTAGTTACCTACCTATCAACCTGTAAGTACATAGTGTGTACTATGTGAACAAGAGGAAATTGTACTGTTCCAGTGACAGGTATAAAGCGGCGACTGTTAAAGTATTCTTGCTCAAGAAAACAATTGATATTTAGTTTATTGCATAAATATAATATTATAAAATAGATACATAAAATAGAGTGACCAATGATATGGTATACGGTGGATTTAGCTGTCGAAGTGGGTGCATTTACTATACACCTCTGCCTCCTTCTTTGGCGATAGATACGTGATGCTATCTTATGCTATGTTTTAACAAATACAGAAGGCATAACCCGCGTGCGTGTATGAAACGATTGATGAATATGGAGAAAGCAAGAGAAGTGTGTCAGGATCGAAGCAAATGGAATTCCATAGTTTCTACTTACCCCGGTGGGAATTAGGCATGAGTTTATGTATGTATTAAAAACCTGATGACACTCAACACGTTGAGAAGGCACCTATACCGATTTGTGAAGGCACCTTTAAAATCTCCACGACAAAAGTTTATAAAAAAAAACTCCCTTTCTTTATTTAAGAGCTGCGCTCTTGTCGGAGGAGCAATCGCCATTCCTCTCTTCTTCCCGCCAAATACTTCACCTCCTGATACGACACGACGACCTCCACCTTCTCTTTTATTTGTTTCATGTTCGTAATAAAATAATGATGTGTGTGTGTGTGTGTGTATACACATATAAATGTGTTTTTAAATACATAAAAATATTTAGTAAAATTACAATTTTAACTAATTATGATTACTTACTTGATGAGCTTATCGCCAAACGCGAGCAAGCGAACAATTCCTTTACCGTGCGAATCTCTTCGCCGAAGTGAAAGTTACAATAAGCTTTGCAATCTACTCGTCGGTCGCCGAAGAGATCAGAGATCAATTCATTTGACTTCGTAACCTCTGCCTAGTGCTACTGCGTCTCTTGATTATAATGTACTTCGTAATGCTCACAGACTATCTTATTATCATAAAGCTATTAATTTCCTTAAGTTTACCGTATGTTTCACTGATTGTCTCGTTCAGCTTTGAGAGTTACAGGCTTAAGTTACGAGCGTTCTATAAATTAATTGTAAAAGGAATTACAACTCCACTACGGATGTGTTCACATCGCAATTTTTATCGGCATTGCGAACTTTCACATTATAACGCCAGGATGTGGAGATGTAGACAAGCCCTACGCTGATAGATATCTGTCGGTTGACAAAGGATTTATCCAAGAACGTGGATACATAACATAACATCAATAGCTGATATACGTCCCGCTGCTGGGCACAGGCTTCCCCTCAATCAATCAGAGGGGGTAAGGAGTATACACCACCACGCTGTTCCAGTGCAGGTCGATGGAGGTGTTTCGGCAAGTAGCCCGTGGGATGCAAGAGTTAATTGCTTACTCAAAGATGTCACAGTTCAGATCCAAACCGTTTGAAGGCTAAGTCTATCATTCAGTCTTTTAATGTCCCGTTGAAGTTATCTTCCTAATAAATAATAGTCTGTAGCTTATTTCAAAATAGTTTATAATACTGTCAAGCATAACCAGCAGGAGAGACGAGGCAAAGTTCTTAATACATTTTTTTAAAATAAATATTACACAATTTTTAAGTATAAAATTGTAAGTATCTCAGTGAAGTCGCCTACTGTGAGAGAAACAAGATTATTTTATTTACTTGTGAAGCGAAATAGCTTTTATGCTCATTAAAACTACTTCTTCAAAATATTTACATGTGCTAATTAGGCCTTTATTATATACTAGCTTTTGCCCGCGACTTCGTCCGCGTGGCGTGTTATATAAGAGAGAGATCTTTGTGTGTGTGGGAGTGCATATCAAATTTCAAGCATCTAACTTATGCAGTTTAGATTTTTTCATACAATTTTTTTCCCAATAACTCCCATTTTTCAAAATACAGCCAAAAATAAACTTTATATTTACTAAGGTATGCATGCATGCTAGATTGAATCAATTGATTGAATTGATTTTTTTTTAATTGATTGTTCATTGAGTTTTAATTTTAATACACACTTCCTCTCTTCCCTTCAACGTTGCTGTGCCCTACAGGGTCCATGTTTTAGTTCCTATGCCTATGTAACACCCCATTGTACTACGTGGAATGCAATAAATAATTGAATTGAATTGAATTGAAAACATCTATCTTGCGCGGTTTCAATTTTTTCATACAAATGTTTTTTTCCCGCTAACTCCCGTTTCCGTGGGAATTTTGCAATAATCTGTTGCAACTAAGCTTTAAGTTAACTAAGGTACCTGCATGCCAAATTTCAAGCGTCTAACTTAAGCGGTTTAGATTTTTCGTACAAAAGGATTTTCCTGCTAATTTCCGTTCCCGTGGGAATTCCGGGAATTCCTTTCTTAGTGCACCTCTACGGTACCTAAGCTATGTCCCTTCCAAATTTCAAATGCCTACATTTAGCCGTTCAGGCTATGCGTTGATATGTCAGTCACTGAGTCAGTCAGTTTCTCCTTTTATTTAGATTTGATTTTTTCATACAAATGTTTTTTCCCGCTAACTACCGTTCCCGTGGGAATTTTGTAATATCCTGTTGCAACTAAGCTTTAAGTTTACTAAAGTACCTGCATGCCAAATTTCAAACGTCTAACTTAAGCGGTTTAGATTATTCATACAAAAGGATTTTCCCGCTAATTCCCGTTCCCGTGGGAATTTCGGGAATTCCTTTCTTAGTGCACCTCTACGGTATCTAAGGTACCTGCGTGCCAAATTTCAAACATCTAACTTTTCATACAAAAGGATTTTCCCGTTAATTCCCGTTCCCGTGGGAATTTCGGGAATTCCTTTCTTAGTGCACCTCCACGGTACCTAAGGTACCTGCATGACAAATTTCAAACGTCTAACTTGAGTGGTTTAGATTTTTCATACAAAAGGATTTTCCGGCTAATTCCCGTTCCCGTGGGAATTTCGGGAATTCCTTTCTTAGTACACCTCTACGGTATCTAAGGTACCTGCATGACAAATTTCAAACATCTAACTTGAATGGTTTAGATTTTTCATACAAAAGGATTTTTCCGCTAATTCCCGTTCCCGTGGGAATTTCGGGAATTCCTTTCTTAGTGCACCTCTACGGTATTTAAGGTACCTGCATGCCAAATTTCAAACGTCTAACTTGAGTGGTTTAGATTTTTCATACAAAAGGATTTCCCTTCACTACTCTGCTCCTATTGATTGTAGCGTGATGAAAAGTATACTATAACCTGTCTAGGAGTGTGAAGAATAATTGTACCAAGTTTCATTAAAATCCGTCCAGTTGTTTTTGTTTCTATAAGGAACATACAGACAGACAGACAGACAGACAGACAGACAGACAGACAGACAGACAGACAAAAATTTTACTGATTGCATTTTTGGCATCAGTATCGATCACTTATCACCCCCTGATAGTTATTTTGAAAAAATATTTAATGTACAGAATTGACCTTTCTACAGATTTATTATAAGTATAGATGAGTAAATGGAATCACAACGTTTTTTGCAGCTTACTTAGGTAGTTTCGTGGTTAATGTTTGATTGTAGAGAACGTTTCGGGACTGGACATTGACTTCAGATAAATAATTTTCAATTCGTTTGTATATAGTAGTGTCTGCCCGTTAGTGCCGCGTTATTATGTATAGTAATGACATATAATATAAGTATATAATGACATTCAACACAGCATGCTTAGATTACTCAGTTCACAGATATTAACTAAAATGTAAATTATGTTTTAAAGGTGTCTTCTAATGTGTCGCCTCTCTGTAGGCGATGTCAGTTAAACGCATTCTGACGCCGACACCAACCGTGGAAACGATCACTTCGTATTTGTTTTTCATATCGCTATCACATCTCAACACATCAATATATAATTTATACAGTTTTGATTATGATAATTTAATATAATGTGTAAACAGAATGTTATAAACCCATTTTATAGCATTATAAACGATTATGTTGACCTTTATTCCTGAACGTTAATAAAAATTGGAAATACAAACTTTCCCACAGGCTAGTGACTTTTACACTCTATATAACATAACATTTATGTACACGGACACGTTGCTCACAGATAATTTTATGTTAATGATGTAGCCGTGAGTAAATAAATTTTAATCAATGAAGTTGAGTCAATAGAGCTCTGTAAGTAACTAGGTACCTACTTTAATATATTAACTTGCACAAACATCGCTGCACGTGGTTCAAGAGCGTCGGCCAGAGATCGTGGAGTATGAATTTAAACAAGCAATAAATATAAGCACGTGGTTGTACCTTGAGTAGGTTCTATAAAGAGGATCATGGAAATGAGCGAAGCGGCTAGTTGGTCCCCGCACGGTGCGCCGCCGCAGCTAGGGCGCGATGACGCCTGTACTTTATAGCCGCGGAGGCTGTCCGCGCAGCGTGACTTTGTTTTTACGACACCATAACCTCAACTATTTATGGAGTGTATTTAGCATGAGGCCGCTTCGCTATTTCCTTCCGAAGGGCGCAATACTTGTAAATGTTGGGCGCGCGCGCGCTGTCATTGTGTTCCGCGGACGCGTGGGACGCGTCTACTGGTTATCGAGCACAGTATCAATAAATTGCACTTGCGTCCGTCTTGTTCTGCAAATAAAAGAACTTGAACACTCCGTGTTATCGACGAAAGGTCTAAATAAATTTGAATATGTGCTTATTTGTTGCTCACCTTCGTTGATATCATCATCTGTTGTTTGAGGTAGAAAGGAGAATTATTTGTTTACTTCGCGGGCGCGAACTGTTTTATTGAAATTTCATTACTTACGGCTCATGAATATACAACGTGTTGTGATTCGCGGTCATTTGTTTTAAAATAATAGCCCGCGCTCGCAGGGTCGTTTGTCAAGGATCTTTTAAAATTCTCACAACGTTCGCGTATTGCTCTTTTATTTTCATAATCAAGAAACAATCGAGAATCGAGGCTTAACGAGCAATTACGTTTTGTCCATACGTGCGGTTGTCTGCGGTTCAGACTGGGTATCAATTAAATCACCGGTCGATTCGAAATTCGCGTTATGAATATTCACATGCGGCGGGATGAGGCCCGCCCCGCCGCCCCGCCGGACCGCGGAAAATAAAAGAGAGCCAGGTGGCAGATTCAATAGCCTCCCATTAGAAGCCATTATATGCCAATAAATAATGCAAGGGAGACAGTCGAGCTATCCATCCGTACTGCGAGACAGTGCCGTAATTCAAAACGCTGTAATGATCCCCGTAATAGAATAAAAGCAAACACATTCTTGGAGAAAGCACTTAAGTAATATTTGTATGAAAAGATGAGTAGTTCTGTTCAACGAGGTAACTTAACGGCAATAAAACGTGAGAAATTATATAAAAATTACATGCGGGTAATCGAAAGCTCATGTTATCGACGCATTCATTATTGTCACTTAGTGTTGCGATGGTCGCAAAGACAAGCCGTTTTCATCGTGCGGGGATGAGATTATTATATCATGATTGCGTCGTTAATATTATATTTCCTTAAGTGGCGATGGTGGGGTCTCTCCCACGGGCGAGCGAGCGGTCGGGCTCGGTGTCAATTTCCATTAATATGGCCATTATCGTGGCCGGTGCATAAATCGCTCGCAGGCCCGACCACCGACCGAAGCGCAGGCGCACCAGCACTGCGAAGCCTCCACCACACAATTACTCGCGAACACAATTATTCATGTTAAACGCAGGACTTTTATACATTTTAATGGACTATTTAATCCGGTCAGTGCAGTGCCACAATGACGGCGAGTTTGTATGGACGGCGCGACGAGATTGTAATGAGAGGTATTATTACCTATGTAGTTATTTTAATTTCGGTTACAAGAAAATATTATTCACGGTGATCGATAAAAAAATAAATTAACCTTAAGATATTTGCACAACTGGGTATTCATTAGATAGGTACTTGCCTAGTCTAATGCATTGTGTCTTGCCATCAGGCATTTCAGGCGAAATTGTAATCACTCGACATTATTATTTCTTGTTTTATGAACGTGGTAAAGTTACGTTTTTCTACTCGTTTATTTTCTTCTACTATGATGGCATAATAGTTCTGTCACAACAATAGTTTTACATTGCTACATAAATATTTTGGTTTGGCTGGTGGCCAGTGTGTGTGTATTTTGAGTTAATATAATCGCGTCGTAATTCATATTGAGAGTGGCAGACGACTTAATTGACGTGTTAATTTAATTATTGTTTTCATGTGCCACAAGATTACATCTAACTGTATTTTCTTTTCGTAAACAATGTTGACGTTTTTTGTATTTTTTATATGTATATATGCCTAAATAATACAAAGCAACATTTGTCATGTTTAGATAGATTTCACGCATTGCACCTGTACCCATTACTTTAAATGACGATTATGTCATTTCTGGTATAGCTTTCAGCTTGGGCCTTAAGCTTCATTAAATCAAAGTTATATTGTGCACAATTAGTGGCCTGTATGTTCTGAGTATTGCTTAGTATCATATTGACACACTGTTGAAGTGCGGTAGTCGACTCGACGCGGGCGCTCAGCGTCTCATGTTAATCGCACGCATTCATTTGAATCTATTTAGGTAAACGGGCCGTTGCCATAGCCCGCAGGGATGTCACGCCGGCAATTACCAGATCGTCACATACTCCAACACTATCCTACAGTTGTCTTTCCTTCTCGCGACGCAAATCACATCAATCTATCTGATTGATGATTGAACAATTCGCACCTCGTCGGAACTTGTGCGTATAATTTATAGCACTGATATTGTGTTTCATGTCCAGCGGTTTAGACCCGGCCGTGGATATCTCCGTGAAAAGGGCGAAATATTGCAGAAATTTCAAAGGCGACAGGACAGCGTTCGATTCGCTGCGGTGTAGGATTTCATTGCGTTATATCGCCTCCTCGTCGCGCGACGCTCGAGGACTCATGAGCGTCCGCGACATGCCCTTCTACTCGCGACGTTTATTGATAGCAATGTTTTTGTGCGAGTAAATCCAATATTCAAATTAGATCCAGTTTCACACCACTCACTTTATACGGCCGCATTACGATTATTTACGGCCGTTATAAGTGTGGAATATATACGGTCATAATATTTTAATGGCCCGTTAATAAACCGAGATCTTACAATCGTACGTTGGATTGATTTTACAAAACCGATGTCTAATTGCCTCGCATCGGAGTCGATGTAAACTGCGCCGCGGAGCGGAACTTGTGTCGATATCGCGTCTGCGTAGTATCGGTAAGTTCGCGAGATGCTATCCGTACTATTGTTAATCCCGTAATTTGAATTTATTGCACCATGAATAAATGGTGCGGTGAGCGGGGCTATCGGACAACATATCGACACAGTAGCCGTGTAGTGCGGCGATGTCGCTGGCGCTCGCCGTCGTCGCCGCCGCATTGAATCTCTGACACGGCAATGCACGTGAATAACGGAATACCAGACCGCGATACACATGACACTTTTAGCCCAGCTAATGGCCACTGAATGTGTTTTCACTTTGCAGCTGTAGCTTACTGCGAAATTGCGAACATATCCATTCCGCCGACAAGGACTAGAACAATCTGCCTTTGTTTGCAGTTCCTGTAAACGGCATGCGGCTAATCTCGGTTATTCTATGTTGGAGATGTGATTGTTTCTCCTTAACAGGCGACTCTCTAATCGGAACATCCTCGAGCCGGCCATGTCGGAGGGCCGGCGTTAATTAGAGTCGATTGCATTCTGAGCAGCGACATGAGCTGGGGTCAGATGTACCTAGCTACAGCTAGGATGTGAGCAGGAAGACGTTTGTGTATTACTCAAATGGATCAGAGAAAGTTGGGGCAATGTACCTAGTAAAGCCACCGCGGGTTGCCGCGCGTTGTTCCCGCGACCCGAGGTGTGGACCGGCAATCAGGCATCATTATTTACGGACTGCTATTATCACCTCATGGCTTTTCTGGTTTATTATCGGCATTGCTCGTTATGTTGTCCTGCGACGGATAAATTATGCTATTAAGTTAGCAGATTGACAAAGTTATTTATGACATTAAGTGAGAGCGAGCTGAGTGGTGACCGCTAGGGCATTGGCGAGTGGAACCTATTACTATGGGAACTCGGAATTATATTCTTCGCTAAGTTATCTCAGCTGGTACGAAATGATTCAATATTAATTATTATATGTAATGGATTCATTGCTCATGGATTTTCTGTTTGAAAAAGTTCGATTAAACTAGAATTATATTCATTGTACAACATTGTTAATTGAATGAAATGCGTGTGAGTTTAGTGCCAGTGGTACCCACTCCGGTCAGGTTTGCATTTGTCGAGATAACAGCTGGTATTCCACCGCGATAGTTGTCACACAATGTACGATTTTAAATAAAATACATTTTAAACGCTCCTGTTATTTTATGTAGAATGACCATTGGCTAGTGTTTGTTCGGATAACCTGTACAGCTTGCTTTACAAATGACCTTTATACATTTTGCTTTATACAGTTTTCTTTAGTTTAGTTTCAATTTAATTCATCTTCTCTCTTCTTCTATCTTATGGGTTGCGAGGTGGATTACCAACCTCATCACAGGCCCTTGACATGGCTTATGTGACGACTACATACTTACGTCAGTATGTATTAACCTGGACCAACGGCTTAACGTGCCTTCCGAAGCACGGATCGTCTTACTTTCGGACAATCGGGTGATCAGCCTGTAATGTCCTAACCAAACTAGGGACCACAAAGTGATTTTTGTGATATATTCCCACCGGGATTCGAACCTGAGACCATCGTATTTTGACCCCAACGCTGAACCACTGGACCACGGAGATCGTTTTTCCTAGTAACGGTCAGTTCAGTGCAAGCAACCACTTACCCTAACACAAACTGGTCTTCTTATACGGGGTATTAGTGATATCATAACGAATACTGAGGGCATGATTCAGAGCAGGATTCTGAGTTGATATCAAGTGGATTTTCCTATCAGAAAATTCAGGAAAATTATAGTGTTTTTTTTTTAATATTTTCCGTTTTATATTTTTGCGACGGAAAATTCCTGGCCTGAATCACCCTTAAAGTTTTCGTTACGATGTCACAAACACCCTGTATAAAGTACTTATAATGGCATGTGAGTCTCGATAGCAGGCATATCAGGGTGTCATCTAGTAGTAGATTAGTAAAACAATCAGGCGAGTGCATTCCGAGATGTCGCGCACAGCTGACATGGTAATTGCTTGTCTTGTGAAACGCTTGATAAAGATCTCAAACGCAATCGCATCGTGTTAGTGTGCCAATGTGAATGGAGACTATAGAATTAATTGTCACTTTTTTCATTGGGTGAAGACACATAAGTTCACGAATATATTCCCAGTTGTGGTAGTCAGAGGTACATCCATCGCAAGCTGAACTAAGTACCCACTCCTCACCGAGCTTTCTGTTAGACCAACGTGTTAGGTGGTGAGCCGTATCGCCGTCTGTGGTCGAGCCAACTGCGTTAGTGAAAACTGCACATGAGCCCGGTGGTCGGATGACATTGTGAGGTACGTCGGAAAGCAATGGATGAGACTTGCACAGGACCGGAAAGGATGGCGTGAAAGAGAGGAGGCCTATACGCAGCAGTGGGTGGATACAGGCTGAGTAGATGACTCATTGGTGCAAGTCCGGTACCGGAGTTCGAACCGGCGCTGCCAAACAAGCCTTTGGGGAACTTTGACTTTTGGGGAAATAAACATCTACCTACGTGAAATTTCTCCTTGAACTGAGTGAAAGGGATCTCGATGATATTCTTATTCCCAAACGTTAAGAAAATAATATATGTATTTACATACACACTCTCTCACAACACACACACATACACACACACACACATACACACATACACACACACATACAGACACACACACACACTATAAGAATTAATCTATGTATCATTTCTGTCTGCCTGTCTTCAACGACTTAAAATTAAATTTAAGCTTCTCATTTGTTTTTAAATTTAGTGTCTACAATTGTATAAATGCAACAACAACGCTATAATACAGGTTTCCACCTAGTATAGGCATCGGCCCTCCATAAAGAGATGCTGTACTCTTAACTATAAGTCAATTGTTACTGTATTTGTCTTTTTGTGGATTCTAATAATAAACTTTACTTTACGTAAATATATTTTGGAAATAATCAAATTTGGGCGACCGACTCATCACCTGCTACATCACTCACCTTAGAACTAGAACTTATCTTAGAACTAAATAATATTAGGATTGACACACCCACGCATACATTTACACACACATACACACATCTTATCTCATAAGTATTTCTCTAAAATGGTAATTATTATTGTTAAAAGAAATAAATAGATTTAAGTATATGTACTATCAAAACTGTAATAGCAATTAGGAAGAGGTCATTACATGAGGCTTACTAGGAAGTCTCAATAACGGTCATATGTTTCATGTACTATTTGAAGCAAATAGATTATTTTTATCTTTCTTGCTGATGGTTTGTGGCTCTGCCCACCTTGATAGGGATACGGACGTGATGTACTTATGTATGTGAAAATACTTCAACATTAAACAATTGACTATTTTGATGTGACAACCCGAAGGCACTAATATACGAACTTATTTATACTCGTGATAAGTAAGTATTTTGCTTTTTAATATCTCTGGTTTTTTGACTTACTTACGTCATTTTTTTTTGTGTAAGGAAATTAATTTCACTTTTATGTAGGTGTGGTGTAGATACTTTTAATTATCGTGATATTAAGAAATTTCGTACAGTACTATATCAGATTGGTAAAGTTTGTTTCGAGTTTCGACAAAACGTCTTTCATCTGGAGATTTAGAAAAGACCTTTCATTTAATGAATGTGTTGTGATCTTGTAAATATATTATTTACAGCGGACTTTTTTTCTTCTTTCTTTTTCAAAAAGATTATTTACTCCTACCTGTACGAGGGTTGAGTTGTTCGTGGGTTAAAAGGTTGTTATTAGGTTCAAAGGTTAAGTAAGTATTGTATATGATACCTAATAATTCCCATAGCCAACTGATTCATTGAATGTTTGTGGCAGGGTTTGATTATCTACGACTGTCTAAGAGCGCTTTCACATATAGGCGTGTTTGTCGCACGACTGAAGCGCTACGCAGCGAATCCTTTCACATTACAGCGGCTGTAGGGCATGAAAGTCGCGACGCAAATTTTCTTGAGATTTGTGACTCAGGCATATAGTATGATATGCTTAGCTAATGCCTATTCTATTCACTTAGGCCAGGCGCGCACTACGAGTTTTTCGCCGCGGGCAGAAAGGAGCAGCGGCATAATGTCGCACTGTAATACTGCGCCGCTGCGGTGGCTCTGCCGTCAAGTGCGCGCAATACAATTTAAAACTGTTTGGTACTCTATTCTGCCGCGCGGCGAAAAACTAGTAGTGCGCGCCTGGCCTTAAACCCTGAAAATTCCAAGAACATAATAGTCTTAATGTATATGGATGTAAATTTTTAATAGGTGTGTAAATATTTTAGATAATTTGGATAAAATTATTCCGTAAAACATGATCGTCATTAATAAGTGTTAGAATTAAGCACATGTCCACTTATCGAATTAAGGTTACGATAAAATATGAAGCGGTATTGTGAAAGCGTGATGATTATTATGTCGGTCAGTATAATCGTTTAATGAACTGCTTGAATATACAAAGGTCTGAATCATTACAATTTATTATTATTAATACTTTCTTGAGTAAAACAAACTCGTTTTCTTTCATTTTTGTAGATATTTCTTAAAGGTACTAAAAATTATAAAAAGAGTTTTGATACCTGTACGAGCACACTCGTCACATATGTAACCGTATACTATGCAAGCGTCTGCATATCGACATTATTACATGAAATGTACAATTTATTTTAGTGTGTGAATAAACGCCACTCGGCAGCTACGTTGAATTTTCTTTCTATCAGCTGACCACATTTAAATAACATTTTATCTACTACAGTTATAACAACTTACTTCTTTAATACAATCCTTTACATTAATTACATTACAACATAACGTTGGGACAAACCCCAACATTTGGTCCTTCGAGCCGGATGAAGGAGTTCCATTGTAACAATAAGTGGATCAAGTTACATAGTCGCGGCGCGTGGCTATTCTCGTGTTGCGAAAGGTGCACTACGCGCATTTTTTGCCCAGATGGAGTGACTTCGAAACAATTAAGTGGTACTGGCACTGTAACACTTGGTCTCGGATGCATGTTGAAAGGAGATAACTTCGTCATACACTCTCGCAATGACTTCCACTCAGAGTTGAAGCTGAATGAAGCAGAACCGTACGAATACATACATGAGTCCAGAATTAATAACGTGCTGGCCGAGACTAATTATACCTATTTTGTTCCCGAAGATCATGAGGAAACCTTCCGTACATTGAAAACGCACATCCAACAGGTTAAGGAACAACAAGAACTCTTGACAGTGCAGTCATTAACACATGAAACACATTATTACGCATTGTATTCCGTCTTTGGCGCTATTATTGTCACCATCATCGTTTGGATGGGATATCGCATTCGCAGAAAATACAAATGCTGTCAGATCACGAGCAGCAGCGGGACCACAGAAACAGATGGACCGACACCGAAACCGCGACATCGAGAACTGGACGTCACAAGTGTTATGAACGAGGTGATCGTAACTGCTGCTAGTAAAGTAGATAAGGCGTCTCCGCCATAACATTTCTTATTCTTTTCTTAAGTTTGGCAGCATGTACGAGCACACTCGTCACATATGTAACCGTATACTATGCAAGCGTCTGCATATCGACATTATTACATGAAATGTACAATTTATTTTAGTGTGTGAATAAACGCCACTCGGCAGCTACGTTGAATTTTCTTTCTATCAGCTGACCACATTTAAATAACATTTTATCTACTACAGTTATAACAACTTACTTCTTTAATACAATCCTTTACATTAATTACATTACAACATAACGTTGGGACAAACCCCAACAATACCCATGACGAGAAAAAACTATTTTCAATTGTTGAAACGAAAATTATTTATTCTTATTCTTAAAATGGCTAACGCCATTGTTTTTTTCAATGAAAAAAGCCAGTATTTGACATTAACAAAGCACGAGGGACAAAGCTTTTATTTTGTTTTTTTTTTTAAATCGAAACCTACTCTATATTATTTATTATACCTTTATATTTTTTAAAAGAAATAATTTTGTGTGTTTTTTTTTAATGTAGAAATTAAAATATTTTCAAAACAACAGTGTTGACAACATTCAAATATAAATAAGTATACGTATATAGTTTCCTCTATTCAGAAATATATATCTTCTAAACTTGTAACGCATATTTACGTATATCATTTCAACATCTTTGGACTTGTAATCCGAGTCGAAATAAATTACATTAAAACATCGGAGGCTAGATGTCGTCGGCACACGCGTCGCTCTCATCTGATACTAAAATGTGAATAATTATTAAATAGTATTGAATGTTAGATAGGCTCTTTTAGATGCCCGTTATCGTTATCTAACTTATTTGTTGATGAGATCTCTACCAGGTATTTTGGATAAGCAGTTTTTTATCATAGTTAATTGATGTATGTATTTATTTAAAAAAAATAAATTATCTTGTTTATATCAAATTCTTTAATATTTAATACTTCAGGTCATATAAATTAATACTTGATTTATTGGCATAGGTTAATAATGACGTTCAAAATATTACAGATTCTTGCTCTACAGAGTATATTCTCTTTGCTAGGAAGACGATAAATGACGTTCAAAATATCAGCCACAATTTCGGGTCACTTCTTCTATTGTATGGGTTGCGAGGTGGATCACCAACCCCATCAACCCTGATGTCAGGGTTACTATTGAGCTACCAAAAACCCCTGACATGGGTTATGTAACGACTACTAATTTACATCAGTACGTAGTAACCGGGACTAACGGCTTAACGTGCCTAAAAGTATGGTGATCAGCCTACAATGTGCTAACCAAACTGGACCACGGATGACTTATTTGAATGATTTAAACTGAACTATTTTAAAGTGAATATAAAAGGACAATAAGGTGAACGCATACAATCTTATTCTCTATCGAAAATTCAGGTTTATATTTTCCCTAAATCTAAAGAAGGTTTAGTAGTCATTTCTCCCGTGGCTGTGGCAGTCATTCTATCATTGTCACAGGTGCGGTGGTTGCCGTTATCGTGTTGAGTTATGGCAACTGTACTCGTGGACGCATCAGGTGTCGGGTTTCGTCGTCACAGCAGTCGGCCCGATAACCCTTTTACTACTCATCACGCACTGCTAATAGTCCCCGATACCATCTTTGATATAAAGAAAATAATAAATTTTCATCTTTTCGGCTTGTCCTATTGGCTCTTAACATCTATTTTCTGTTTTTAAGTTTCCTCAAATCAAAAATCAGTATAGGAGCATTACCTGTTTCTTTTTTTTATGAAATAGGCTCGTGTTTGACCACAATCTCACCTGATGGTAAGTGACGATGTGGTCCAGAGTGGATCACGATTGCCCCTATTCACTCCAGGCTTGAAGACTTCCAGTGTAACGAGTTGGAAAAACAGACGACGGCAGACAGTTCCAGTCCTTTGCTGTTCGCATCAAAAAGGAAGAGGCAAAACGTTTAGTACGGATTGGTGGTATATCCACAACATCTTCCTCTTTCTTTTTATATTCTATTTATATTTTTTTATTAATTATTAGTTTCATGTTCGGAGTTTTCAAGGTTGCTGTAAATTGTTGGCTGACTTAGACGAAAGCTGCCCTTTCAAATTACGAAAAAAGGTTATATTTTTATAATATTCTAAGCAAAAGTTTATATAACACATAAAAATACTTGTCACGTGTATTTTCGTTTCCTTCTTATAAACATTTTGTTCGGTTTCGTGCTTATAATGATGTACGATGTTAATTGTAAAGAGGGTCTTTTATCAGGCTCCACAGCGATATAAATTGGCAATTATTAAATATCGGTAGAAAAACTTTACTAAGAATTTATTCACGTAACAAGTAATTTCTATACTTTAAGAAAATATATTTCGTACGCATATTAAGTATGTAGACAGAATAAGTTCGTTCCCTCAAATTAAGATGTTATGGCTGTTCAAATAAAGTGCAATATTGGTTGTACAGTGTCGTTACACGCAGTCGTTTGTGACAAGATGCGTCGCGGACACTTTTTACAGAGATGGGTTGTCTATTTGTTATACGAGATCTATGGGAATAATTGTCTAGATCTTCTTTTTTTTACTTGACTTATTGTAGATTTGCAAATGGCATTAGTTAATAATGCTCATGATCCGGCTACAAGTCATCAAAATAGCAAGTTGCAGCCACTTAGGTATGACGAACCGTATGCTGATAGGTGTTCAGCCCATTGCCGATATAGGTAATGGTCCATCGAGAATAGACACAATATTACACGATATTAACGACATGGTCCCAGGAAGAAAATTAATAATAATAATTTATTTATTTAGTTCGGAAAACAAAGAGTTCCATTGGTGTTAGTAGTACTTACAGTAGGTTAGTAAACTTAAACTAAACACAAAACAAATAGGATTTATAATGCGCCTATTGCCACACGCACGAGATGCCACACAAGCGGACAGTCTGGACTGTGGGCAACCACCTGCAGGATGCTGCTGCCACTGGCGCGCACGCGCCCCAACAAGGACGCACATCGCTTGCGCAGAATCGCCGGGAAGCCGTCCACACGCTCATCCGCGAACATGCCTGAGGCACTGCAGTAGTATTAAAACTGCAGTAGTAGTAGTATTAAAGAAAGAAAGAAACACTTATTATTTTCGGACACCACAGACACAGACAGCCAGGTACTTACATTACATTTGCGCAGAACAGAATCCACACAAAAAGAAAATCAAACCAAAACCAAAATAGTAGTAATAGTAATAGTTATTACCCACATCTGTAACCTTTTATTTTCGCATGCCATGATTGTTACCTGTTGTGTGTACCTTTTAATAAATAAAATAAAATAAAATCTTTAAAAAAATATATAAAGAAAAACAGTTTTTGAGTGACATTTCGGCGCGTCTCATTGAGGCAACTGGCGATCCGAGAGCTGGCAGCTATTTTGCGCAGAGAATAGGCCTGGCAGTTCAGAGGGGAAATGCTGCCAGCGTTTTGGGCGCTCTGCATCAGTGTGGCGCGCTGGAGGAGATATTTTATTTATAATAAGCTCGTATTGTTATTATTAGATCATTTTTTATTATCACAAGTAAGTAATTAAATACATTACTCTTTTACAGATATAGTAAGGAAGAAACAATAATTAACAAGTATTTAAAAAAGCAACATACGTAGATAAGCAGCTGACCGCGTTCTATGTTTTTTGTTCGCCATACTAGTCCAGCTTACTTATAAGTAAACTATTTTTGTATTTCTTGAAATAATTTACTTCCTAGTTATGTATGTAAAGAGAGAGTTCCCTCGGAGGAGTATTTGATGAGCATAAGACACAGTAACATTACCCTCGAATGATTCAAAACGGCTATAAAAGTCTCGGTTAATCTTCTAAATTGATTTATGTCATCGTTACAAATGTTACTTGATCTTTTCCCCTCATAAGCTGTAAAGGACAGGTTTCGCCTGATTATTTACACTTAAGTTTTGTAAACCCCAATGGGAGATTATTGTTTACGTCCATATAATTATGTACGATAAGCTGCAAAAGTCCAATCAGTTTCTTGCGAAGTAATAAATTAACTGGTTGCACTTAAGACCTCCTGGTTACATATCGTATCTGTAATAGACCAAAAACACCTTCAAAAACATAAATTTTGTAATTATAACAACTAATGGTTCATAATTTCACCACTGTTTACAAATAATTCGATGGGCTCAGTGAACTTTTGCTATATTGCTGTATGTTTTTCTGAAAGCTACCACAGTCGCAGGAGTAAGTTCTTTGCTCAAATGATAGCATTTTTCCTTGGACTTTTATAATTTACTAACCTAAATAAATAGATGTTGGTGCTGATTCCAGTACACACCATTTAATTTTATTTTAAGTATTAAGTTGTCTTTTTCTTATCCGCCGAAAAGGAAAGGGTAATCGGCAGGCATAAAATTTATGGAATACATGTCAATTTTTAGCACAAATCCAAAACAACCGTCTAAAATTTTACATTGGCCAATAACCCGCCAGAATTATGTTGACAGCACACGTCAAACGGTTTGCATACCAGCGACATACCTTTTTGATTCGCCCGGATTATTCATTCATTTACTCATTCTTCCTAAAATTAAGAGCTGTCAATCATCCGTCCCTTTCCTTTTAGGCGGATAAGAAAATGACAGGTATAACTTAAAGTAAAATTAGGAGGTGTGTGCAAGAATCGGGGCCATTAAAAAACCCTCCAAAAATTTTATATTGGCTAATAACCCGACAGAATTAAATTGACATCGCACGTCAAACGGGTTGCATATCAGTTATTTTATACGCCCGGGTTATTCTTTCATTTTAAAATTAACAATTGTAAATTATCCGTCTCTATTCTTTTCGGCGAATAAAAAAATGAAGGGTAAAAGTTAAAATAAAATTAGGAAGGGCCTGCGGAAACGGGGCCACGCTTATGTATCTATCCACCTATTCAATTCAAATCATTTTAGACAATGCTTACTTCGAAACGCTGTCACATTTAGAAAACTGATATACTTACATAAAGGAGGCATTTCTTTATTACTGTCTCGTTTCGTGATCATGCGTGGAATGGAATGCGTGAAAATTTTTTAGGACATTTAATAGTAACTATTTAACAAGGAATTGCAAAGCGGAGTTATGTCGCCAAACAGAATTGGTTTTGACTAGATTTCGTGAGGAAACAGACGGTGTAATTAACTCTCCTATTTTGCCTCGCTTCTGTTATGTTTATTGCGGAGTCTAACCACTTGTTGCTTGGTAATAAAATAAATCATTTCGGTCAGATAAGCTTTTCGTTCATTGTATTGCACCATTTGGGTACAGATTAGGGCTTGTTATTATTGAAATACTGGGTACACTACCTTTATTGAAATCACAGTTATAATTGACACGGCAGCGAACATGTTTTCGCATTTATATTAGAGTAGTTAATCTAAGAGCTCTTTAGCTATGTGCATTAGAAGAAATTGTAGTGCGTAAAAGTACTTGATTTGATTTGCAGTACGATTGGCATTTTAGTAATTAAAATGTACCTAGACTGTACTAAGTAGATTTTTTGTTCAAGAGAGATGTTGAAATGTATATGAAGGGTTGCGTAGTCTCAATAGCAAAAGTTTGGTTATACTACCTATCACACGTATATTTAGATTCTTCACATTAGAGGGCGATATTCTAAGAAGTCGCTACTGTAGTCGCTTTTTTGATGAATTCATAATTATTCTTTGTTAATTTAAAAGCGCTGAATATAAAGAAAATACAAAAAATGCAGACAATTACTTGAGCATCTTATTATTAGTTAAATAAAGTAGATGTAAGTAGGTACATTATACCTTGTAGGCAATAGAGACGGTGTAGAATAATGTTTTCGCGACTGGTCTGACAATAAATGACCGAGGTGGGTTATGATGGCAGGTAACGGTCACTGGGACGCCGCCGATTAAAACGATGAGTGGCTTTAAACGAGTTCACTCGAATCCCGTTCCTTAGGTGCAGTCGAATACACTGTCAATTCTGCATGCTGTATTTCTACATCGTAAGTAGTTATTTTATTTTTAAAAGCTTAGTAGATTCAATAGTGATATCACAAGTTTTGCGTGACGCTGGCTAGTACATATTCAATATGTATTCTAAGGTTATTTATTAATAATAAATAAGATATAGTTGTCAGCTAGCCTTTAACAATATTAGGAAACGAAAATACTCAGTAAATGTCAGAGCTTTGCGTGCGGCTGTAAAGGACTATGAAATAAATAGTAATTTAAATAGAGCACGATACCAGTTCCGTTCAATTTGTAACAGCAGTCAATATTCCTAGAGGGGTGTTATTAGCCGGTTGCTGGTGTGCCCGCGGCCTCGTCCGATCTCAAGCCGATTTCTTTTATGAATAGGAACCGTAATTGCATCAGGCATCTACCAGAGCGCAGCCGACCGCTTGCAAAACGTTACTAACTGATTTAGCACCAGATGACTATCAGTGTTAAGTATAATGACCATGTTTTATGCGAGTAGGGAAGCTATCAGTCATCTATGCGGGTAGCCAGATAGGTAATAAGTTACGTGTCCAAACGTATGCGACGTCCGCCGTCGCGTTCGACCGGCTGTCACTTGTACAAAGTTATCATTGTACGGCGGCCCCGATATGGCACTCTCGTTGCAGCAACAAATGAAGCGGTTGCATTAAAACTTGTCCGGTGCATATCTGGGCGTAATTAATAGCGTGAGATAAGTCGCGGAGAGCGTCCGCGATACTCCGCGCGTGTAATCGCGGCGCGGCCGCAGCCACCGGCTGCCGACGCCGCCTTATATTAATAACAGTCAGCCGATATCGGTGGTGGTCGCACGAAATGGTAAATTAAAAGGCTTTCATGGGATCCGCTCATTAGACTGATTTGTATTGGTGAGGCTAGCGGCGCCGCACAAGAAGTTATTAATGAGCATTGTAATCGCTTGTCCCCGACATGAGGATCATTTGTGTGCCCATTTATCGGGCTGTCTACCGTTACTTCATCAGTTTCTGGTTTACGTAAATGATGCTGCTCAATCGTCAGATTAGATTTGTTAGGTTTGGGCATCAAGGCATGTTGTTAACGTTGTTTCGAATGTTTCCTCTGGGTGTTGAGAGGTAGTCTGCTGGGCGGCTGCACAGTCAATTGTGCATGCAAGCGTATCAGTGCAGCCATTTGTCAATTAGCGGGCCAGAAGTCGCGCGGGGTCGCGGGGTCGCACTAAGCGCGTAATCGCGCAATTTGTGCCGTCATTGTTCTAAAGTAGCGTCGGCCGTATATCAGGGAGGCAGACGGGTCCAATTGATACAAACGAGCGCGTGTCACGTCTAAATATAATATTAGGAATCACGGCGCGAGCCAGGATATATTAATTTGGAGTGGTGGCATGACGCGAGCCGTGCGGCGCGCGCGCCGGTGATGTCGCGTACACGTTGGATTGTCACAAACTGCTTTTATTGCCGCGATTAAAATTCCTCACGATCATTTATTGGATTTATGTACCACATGATTGTGGATATCGCTAAAATATAAATATAGTCGAAAAGTTTCCGTAGATATAACAAGGTGATAAATATTTTTCCATATCACGTATTATACTCGATACAAATTACGAAATATAAATAGGTTTTGGTCATTAAATCACTGGTAACGAGCTTACGTTTACCGATAACATAATTTGAGTAAGTTGAATGTAAATTTATAGTTAGTTGGATGGTGAACGGTGGTCGGTGGATGGCGGAACGTGGTTTCGAAATGTAAGAGGATTTATGAATGGGGTCACCGCGCTGAGGTCGCGCGCATCAATCGGCGCGCGTCGACCACGCGCACGCGCCGCCGAGCCAGCCACGCGACCAGTCATGTGCCGTTCTCGGGAATATTCCCATTTTGGGAAAGTTCCTGGTAATAAAAATGCGCAAAACTAAGCTTTAGGCATATAAGAACGAGTACAAGAAAAAGAGAGAGAGTAGGAATGAAAGATACCAGCTGCTTCAATTAATTATGATGGGCAAAATTGAAGGGAAAAGACGTCGAGGGAGGAGGAAGAAGTCATGGCTGCGGAACATCCGCGAATGGACCGGCGTTACAACCGTAGAACAGCTGTTTCGTCTTGCTTTTGACAGAGAAGAGTTCTCAAAGCTGACGGCCAACGTCCAGTAACGGACAGGCACTAGAAGAAGAAGAAGAAGAAGAAGACAAGAAAAAACAATTTGAAAAAAAAAAGCAGCCAGTGTCCTTCTTTTAAAGAGTTTTTACAATGGGAACATCCAGGGAACGGCACATCACTGCACGCGACATATCACTCGCTGCCGGTAAAGGCGTACCTACACCAACCTCATTATAAGTTGTTAACGAATTATTAGATGCTGTCGAATGTCTTGAAAACCTTCATTAACTATCTTTTCTTCTATAGCTTGACTGTTAGGTTTTTAATACCTATCGTAAACCGCTTGAGGTCGCAGGTGAAGCGTGGATACTCAGTTCATCTTGAGATCTGACTAGTTCAATTGTGAATATAGTCTTTGAGCTTATTGTGTTATTTTATCGATAAAATGAATTTGGGTGACAATAGTCATCAAACATCGTTAGAATATAATTTGTAATATTTTTAAAATAGTAGCTATAAAAATAAAAACCTACATTAGTTATTCAACGCAAGCTTTGGTTTCCTTTTTTTTTGCGAGTTTTTAGTTATTGGTTGCAGCTCAGAAGTACTCAATTAGCTCTTTAGTCGCACCCTTATAACACTTTTCGCTAGAGAGGCCACTTCCTCTTTCGACAGTCCCATTACCACTGATTCTCGATTGAACGCGCTCTTTAACTTGGTGACAATAATTCGTCCCCTCGACCTGATCTCGACCAGGCAGCTCGATAATAAACTCTAGAACATGTAGTAACGCTTCTACAAAATGCTTCTAATTTCGGTGAGATTTACGACGGACCTCTTGTTCCTCTATTAATGCCAGTCGAGGCCAGTTGTGTTAGCGACAATTTCTTATTTTATACGATAAAAGGTCAACCTAAGTGGATTCTGCTCGTATATTGTGGAATAAATTGAATTTATCTCGGCTATGCTTATTTAGTAACGGTGATAAAATGCGAGCAATAAAGGGACACCTCAATACAACATTGATCATTGCTAATGCTGGTCTGCGATAAATCAGCGAGCCAGGTTCAACACCTTGTAATAACAACTTGTTCTCGACTCATGCTTTTGTACAGTCCGCCTAGTAAATTTTGCCGATTATTTAGAATGCCAACCATGTTTCAAACTGGCCAGTACATTCTGGATTGAGGTCAGACTTATCTTATTACTGGACCATAAGTCTTTGCAGTGGTCTCCACTTTTGCATATCATTTGATCGTGGAGGTTAGGGCCGCGATATTTTGTGAATTGTAAGTATTTGGTAAAAATATAGGTATGTAGGTTGTTGATGAAAGTGTAACAGGAAGCTATATGTTTGTTCGTATTAACGTTATAACACACAGTCAAAATATTTTGGGTCAGCCTAAACGTAGCGCTTATTTCATACCGTACATAGCTCACATAACTTCATTACGAGCTCAATTGAATAAACTGTGATAGGAACGCCGAGGCGCTCTGCAAGTTGATTGCTCAAATTTCCTCTTCAACTATCACAAAGATATGGTGAATTTCTAATTGGATAAACGTGTCGTTTCCTATTTAAAGGCGACGGCGTGTGTAACGGTTCCATCTAAGCATGAGCTCGTATGGGTCGCGACGGTTCCCCCGCGGCTCGGTGCGGCCGGCGCATGCGCGGGGCACGGCGGGCCTGCGGCACCGGCGCACGCGCCACGCGCCCCGTCATCTTGGGTAATGGTGCGTCAGCCTTTGCTCAATAACACAATAATGAATTGTGATTTTACTTCAAAACTTCTTCCTGGGTGATTCTCGTTTTTGAGACGGCTCCGTTACTAAGATATATGACACTTTTATTTTCGAGTGGAAATTATTAGTTAAACGCGACGTGCGGCTCTAACTCAATCAATCTGCCCGTTTGTCGCCGTTACTTGTACGGTTTGTTGTAGTGTCTGAGTGAGCGACGTTTTGATTTGTTTTAATTTGTTTGTTTCCAATTTTTATAGCTAAGGAGAGATGTGTCTAAGCGTGGCATGTCGTAAATCACGCGGCGATGGGCGGCCGATAGCGCTGCCGAGCGCGTGCGCCGGTCGAGGCGCTCGCCGCGGTAGCGCACACACGCACCTACATCACACAAATCTCCTTTAATTCCAATTCCGTATATCGCTAGCATAATTAATCACGCGGGCTTAACTCTATCATTAAAGTAAAATTGACTAAATCTGACATTTGATTAAGAGAAAACGCAGTAGGTACTCGGAGTTATTAGCTTTTGGATTGGTGTATTTTGTAATAAATACACCCAAATTACATATCTCCGTTTCGACTACTTGAATGCATTGGGTTTTGGAGTGCTCGTTTGGAAAAACTAATCGAATGAACGATCTTTTAGTTAACGGTAAAAGCGTATTAACGATATCTATTCCAGCATAAAAAGCATACTTATTGGATGCGGTGTAACGGCGTCAGCCGGCGGGTCGCGGGCTTGTAATGAGGGAGTTTAAATTAATTTAGAGCTTTGGTTTCGGTATAAGTCGCGAGTCATTTACTAATGCGTTTCAATTCCAGGCTGCTTTATATGCGCATACTTAAACAGTAACTATTAAAACCAATTTGTTCTCGCCGAGATTATCGTTTGGATTAGATTCGTAATCCTACATTATTCGTATCAATAGTCTAAAGATGAACATGAATATGTATATTCAATTATGGACATTTCATAGAGCCTGTATGTATTTCCATTCTAGAAGAAAATAAATAAAGTAGAGATAACACGTGACGTATTTACCTCTAGCCATGTCGCGACTGGTCAATATAAAAACAAAGCCCACTTCAATTAACAGATGTGCAGTATAAGGCATCTTGAGAATGTTTATGCTGTTTAGGGAAATGGTCGAAACGTTAACTGCCAATAAAACAGGCGATTTAAACTGAAAATACGAACGCGGAAAATAATTAGAAAAACGACGCTCATGGCTTTAATTTGACCTCCGTAAAGCTGTTTGAGGGAGTGGAGAGGTATCGATTCTAGTTAGTGGTTTATCTCCACATCGACGGTAACGTACGCCAGATAGCTACCACTAATTAAAAGGCAAATTGAAACGCCTCGTGTCAAGAACTATTAATTTTTACGATCGCTATCATCGGCCGTGTGATAGCGTGCCCCGTCGCATTATTTATTTGTATGTACGCAGCGAATAGATCGTATCTCCCGTCCAATAAGTAATAAATAAATTATAAAAAAGCTCTGTTATCTTGGTGATATGTTGTAAAAATGGAAGGTTTGTCTGCGGTCGTAAAGTGGAAACGTCGTCATATTGCGTGTGTTAATTTATTGGAGATGCTACTTTATTATTAAGGGGAATTTCGTTGGCGAGTGGATTAATTGTGAAGTTGAGTTGTGTTGTTGTTGAGAAGCGTGCGGCGTCGGGTCGGCGCATGCGGCGGTTGCGCGGACCACCGGGGTGGCGGTGCTTTACTTGCAGCGATTTATTGTTATAAAAATAATGTATCATCGGCCGCCGCCGCCGCACAATGCTCGTAACAAGCTCGCCGTGTGCTGCATTAACGGCACGTACTCAGACGTCGCTGCTCTCTACTGAAAGCTATACTACAGCCTACAATATAACGAATGTGACAGTTCAGAGCGAGGAATATAATCATCAATCATATAGATTGCATGCTCCTTACAGCAACACTGGTTAACCTGACTTAAGTCTGTCGCTTAGGCACTGTTATGTATAAGTATACCTACATTTGAGTAAAATGCCTACTCATATCCGAATTTCTTTGGGTGTTTGTCGAGACCTGTTTATTCTTGTTACCCATTCAATGGGGACTTCGCTGCTTGGCCAGAATGGCATATACAATTATTGTTAAGGAGAAATTAAAGACATAATTGGGGTAGGCAGAGGTACATCCACCCGCACCTAACCGAGCTTTTTGTTAGACCGACGTGATAGGTGATATATAAAGACGACTAATATCCTGCGTCAGAAATGTTCTCATTAGCATAGCGTTCACTGATATCAAGCCCTTAGAAAAGACAACTTACTATTTGACTTATTCACATTGATCGATGTTCTAACTCAGCAGTTTTTGATCTGAATTTAAGTGCAGTAGCTCCGATACACGCGACAGACAGTATCATTCGAACCATTATTATTATCTTACGTTTGTGTAGGTATAGTTTATACTTATAATATATATACGTATAATTAGTACGACTGAATAAATTGTGCAATTATGGAAACTATTGAAAGTCGCGCTTGAATAGAGAACTACAATTAAATTCTATTAGTGTGACAACGCGGAGGTGTAATTAAGCGATAGGGTACAAAGGCCCGGTCTGGTCTAGGACCTGGGTGTTGTGAGACGGGCCGGTGTTATGAAAGTGTAGTAATTACACAGGAATGGTTGAGTAGTGGTCCAGTGGTCGCGGGGTGGGAGTGGCGTATCAGATAGCGGCATGCGACACTATTAATGCCGCGACAACTTTGATTGCGACTGCGTTGCTGCCCGCCTGCGCCCGCGCCGCCGCCGCCTGGTCCCAGAGATGTTCTTATTACGTGGTTCTTTTTAGTTACACTACATAGTGGTCGCATTTGGTTTTGCTTGTGAGTTTTGTTAGTTTTTCACGCACATTATGTAAACAACCTAAACATCTCATATTGCTAGACACAGGTTGTCCATTGAATCAACCGAAGGGGGTTAGCATGCTTACGCCTCTGCTACATTGTTTTCGGCCAAGTAGTTAATGTCATTTGCGGCAAATCTACAATATGAAACGTATAAAAAAGCGACACTTTTTTCGAAACGTCAAAACGGTAATTTGTATGGCATTCGTATGAGAATAAAAAACGGTGACGTCATCAATAAATGTGACCTAACGTCGTAATTTTATTCCTAAATGAAAATGAGGTTCACTTTTGTTAGACTAGCTTTTATTTCTATCATATCATAGTCATCTACCCTACTGGTGGTTGGGCTAGTAGCTAACTACTACTTATAAACTGCCTATATACGTCCCACTGCTGGGCACAGGCCTCCCCTCAATCAACCGGAGGGGGTACTACTTATTAACCCGTAATTCAGGGCTTCTATTTCAATAGTTTATGTAAAATAAAAACATGACCTCACAGAATCAGAATCAGAATCATTTATTCAACGTAATTATCATGGATAAACTTGTTGAAGGTCAATGTAACATTTTTGAATTTACGTCATTTCGCAAGGTTATGGCTGAGGAGAAGAAATGACAAGAAACTGCAACAGCAACACATCTTTTAAATCAATGAGGGTACATTACAAGTTATTTAATAACTAGAGGAACACATTCAATACCAGACATTTTTATCATTTAGGTAATCATTAATCTTATAATAATAGGCTTTTTTACATAAAGTAAGCTTCACGTGAGCTTTAAATTTGTTCTCTGACAAATTTAAAATATTATCTGGTATTTTATTGTAAAAACGTATACATAAATAACCCCAATAACTACATAATATGAGAATGGATAATAATTTCGTTTTAATAACATATAATGATCATAATATAGTCTATCCAGTCAACGTGTGGTCTATGCACTCTTTATAGACCGAATTCATACTATTCTTCCACTGTAATAAACAAACAATCAAACAAACCGCCTGTCTATAACATTAGTGAGCACTTATTAAATAGATTAGAAGCCAGTAGTTATTCAGTGTATGTCGTTTATGAAGAAACTGAGAGGCCTTCATAATTACACGAGATGTCAAAGACTGATTGACCGGTGATAATACTTCATACGTTGTGTAACCGGTTATTCAAATGTAAATTAATCTCTTATAAATGAGGATGATGCGAGCCGTTTCTACCTCTTTCTTAGTTCTAACTTGCATTTAATAAAATAGGCAATAGCCTGGTAACCTTTCAGCTGTTCCACAAAAGTGGTTGTTAGTTTTTTCTATGATATTTTTTACAGATATTATGCACGAGATATTTATGATATAATGTACAGTCATGAGCAATATAACATACCCACTTTAGGACTCTGTCACACTAACATATTTGACATTTAGTGAGACTTACAGTTCAATTTGTCAAAAAAGTTAATGTGACATGGTACCAAAGTGTATACATATTAATGCTCGTGACCGTATGAGTGTAAGTGGTGGAGTTTGAAGAGGAAGGCCCAGCCGTACCGCGACTAGATTCATGCTCCTTATAGCTTTTTATTTCATTACTTTCAATAAATTCCCAAAGTAGCTATAGTTTCTAACGATCTGTATTACCCGTAGACCCACTGGCGATTTTGGTTTTTTTTTTATGTGACTTTCTGTAGATTTGCCGCAGATGGCATTAACTACTTGGTCGGACGAATGGGGAGCGCTTAGGGCTCTCACCCGGTGCAAAATTTAAGACAACATGCCTGTGGATGCCCTGGGACACGTTGGTGGGACAACGGGTAAAAGGGCGATTCAGGATGTTTTAAAGGAAGGCCAGGACATGGATATTCTCGACTGGCATCTACATCATGCATGAAGTCTTTGATGAGAGTGGAAGAAGCGAAAGTTGTGTGTCAGTATCGTAGTAAGTGGAATTCCGTTGAGTCTGCCTACCCCAACGGGAAATAGGCGTGATCCTATGTATGTATCATGTATTTGGTCAGTTATGAACTTATGATAACACACACAAACATGTTTGTAAAGAATATAACTATTCTTGTTAAGGGTATTAAAGTAAACACGGCATTAGACAAAACAAATTAGCTTTTTTAAGAAACTAATTTAAAACAATCGGCTTATACTTGGCTATTATATTCTAAACGAAATAGAATATTGAAATAATGCGCCTTTTAATATAAATATCTATATAAATTATCGGAGACTCTAAAAATCATTATCAACTAGTTGTTTTCAGTTGAAAGTAGAAACCTAAAAACTACACGTACTACACAACAGGGCAAGGGTCTTGACCATTGTTTGATAAGAAAACCCAATTAAACAGGTGTTTTTAACCCCGACGCAAAAACGACGTGGTGTTATAAGTTTAACGTGTCTGTGTGTGTGTGTAAATGTGTATGTGTCTGTCTGTGGCATCGTAGCTCCCAAACGGATGATCCGATTTTAATGCGGTTTTTTTTTTGTTTGAAAGGTATATCAGTCTAGAGTCTTCTTAGCTATGTTTGGTGGCAATCGGTTCAGGTTTTCAAGGTCATCAGGTCGTTTGATAGGTGTAATAGGAATGTTACACGCTCAGTTTGCTGGCAAGCATATGTGGGATCTGACATTTGAAACACTAATGTCTTCTGGAACCACTGAGCTGGTCTGGCTGCTGTTAGCATACTTTTATCTGGTCGGGGGTCTTTTAATTTAATTTTTAATCTAGCTGACGAACGTCACACCCCTAGTTTATACATTTTCTAAAAAAAGCTCGGTTTTTCTATCTCCTCGTGTGGGCAGAATGACGAATGAAGTTAAGTTGCGTATGTGAGTCGCGCAGCGGTGTTACTTGTCCAGTGCGATAACACGGACGCTTAATCAACGCTACCGCGACAACCACTGATTGCGAAAGATAAATAGGGGACGTTATACGATGGGGCTACTCCTTTAGCGCAGTTAGGGTTATTGCAGACCAGACGGACAATTGGACATGCCACGACGGATGTTGGAGTTGATCTCAGATTGTCTAGGAAGCAATATGAGACTATATCACAAAGCGCCTAGATGTCATTTCACCTAGATCTTATGTTTACCGTGACAAAGTATATAGTTTGATTGACCACATCGCCTAATGACAATACAGTCAAGTGTAATGTTTGGAAATAATATACAGTTACGAACTTTAGGACACGGTGTAGGAATGTGTGATATTTTATGGTTTGCATGCGTTTTACCATAGTGTAGGTATGTATTTGGCGCTATGCTCGGTATTTCCCTGCTCGATCGAATTAGAAATGAGGAGATCCGCAGGAGAACTAAAGTCACCGACATAGCTCGGAGAATTGCAAAGCTGAAGTGGCAGTGGGCAGGACACATAGCGAGGAGAACCGATGGCCGATGGAGCGGAAAGGTTCTGGAATGGCGACCACGTGTCGGGAAGCCGCTGGATGCGGGCAGCGCAGGACCGATCGTCGTGGAGATCCTTGGGGGAGGCCTATGCCCAGCAGTGGGCGTCGTACGGCTGATGATGATGATGATGTATTTGGCGAACTTTTCGTAATCAACTGTGTTGGACTTTACAGCTTTGTATACAGCTAGTAAGAATTTGTAGTCTCACGTCATCCGTTCCATAGTTCAATATCAAAAATATTTCAAAGCACCATGCAATAGCGACCTTCGCACAGGGTCATTGTTTTTTTTAATTATCATTTCGTGTAAGTTTTAAGTATGATGTTTTAGTGTTGTGTGGCGTCCTTTTCTAATCAATAATTTCTTTCTTTAAACAACATTTAACACTATAACGGTTGCTACACGTCTATGCGGAGCTATGCCTCACGCAGCGCATTACATACACCGTAAGTTGCGGATATAATAATTTTGTTGCCGTCCTAATATATCTGTTACATTTTTCATCTAAGATATTTTATATTTAAGATTTCAATCCTCTACTCAGACAGTTACAACGTAGCCATAGTGGGCGTGTTACACTTAAAAATGATTTTAGTTCTATTTTTAAAGGGTCACGTTCAAATATTAATCTCGGCTTTAGTATTTATTTTTTCTTTAATGTTATAAATACATAAACTCACGTCTGAAATATTTATAGACTTACCCACGAGTTGTCTAGTCCCCAGAAAGCAGTTGTAGGCGATTTTGGTACTTACTTAACTTTTTTCGCGACTCCGTTCGCTTTGCCACTTCTTTTTACTACTTTAGGGGTTGAATTTCCCAAAACCCCCATGGAAAATTTGAGGAGTCGAACTTGTAGTTTCCTAGATTTCGTGATGAGTGAGTAAATCAGTGATTTTTCAGAGATTTTTCAGACACATTAGTTTAAGGCCTATTCAATATTTGACATAGAATTTCGTATGTACTCGTATAATAATTTGTCAATTCGTTCAAGATAAACCGGATGATAATATGAGATAAACCGGAATATTAAAGTATGTATGTAACTTCAATATTGCGGTTTCTCTCACATTATATTTAACAATTATGCGTGATTTTTAAATTGTATGATATGCGTTTTGTCTTACCTACATGGTCTAACCTTCTGAGAGGAATTATTGCCTGGCAGAGGAATTATGGCTGGTAGCACTAATGATTGCTTCTAAAACGCTATTTCTGTTGGGCTACGTGAAGATTAATTAATTTATTGTCACATTTATAACACACAGTCACACATTTACATTCTTTATATTTGTTAGATTTGGTGGGTGTATCTACGGCCTCTGATTTCTTTTAGTAATTTATTTTTATAACAGAGAGACTATGGCCACGTAGAAAAATAATATAAGTACTAACTTATGTAAAATTAGGGCTTTACGGAAGATACTAATACTGCTATTTTTTTTGACGTGACTTATTGTAGATTTGCCGCAAATGGCATTAACTATTTGGCCGGACGCTAGTACTGCTATGCTGAATTACCTACTGTTTTTATTTATTAACACAATCACGCTCCATTAGAACGATACTTGGAAAAGATTTTCCACTGATAAGAATCAGAAAAGTCACGTCCGAAGACATTTGCAATTAAGAGACCTTTACGCTCATTAAAACATTGTTTTAACGGAAAGTCTATTAGCAGAAAGTACTGTTTGTACATAAAAGATAATGAATCTTGTTTATGGCGAATTCAAATAAATACGGGAGTTTCAGTTACGTCAGGTGCATAATATTTTTTTTTATTTATTTAAGCAAACCTTTTTTTTGACATGACTTACTGTAGATTTGCCGCAGATGGCATTAACTACTTGGCCGGACTATGGGGAGCGCTGAAGGCTCTCACGTTTAAGACAACAGGCCTGAGGCTTTATGCAAACATAAACATAAAATTGTAACAAAAACCAGAAAAGTTTGTGTATACTTAGTGGTATTATTTACTAGAGAAATTGATTCTTTGGAAAAGCTTTCACATATGTGTGAAACTATAATTATTTATTTATTATATTGTCCGTCACTTATGTACCTACCAAAGTTGAAGCAATAAATTATTATTAGGTGTTCTTATAAAAAATAGAAGCAGCAAAAGGGAATAAGATTATAGACATAAAACCTCTGAAAATGAAAAATATAGGAAAGGTTTTCCTCTCCATTTTCATCGCAGTCAATCCCTTACTGGAATTTATCCCTATATATAATTAAATTACAAATTAAATTGGTTATTTCTGTTTTGGTAATTAATATAAAATGATAATATGAAAGATCAGAATAGACAGATGTAATTTAATTGATTAGTGCCGGTTAATGAAACCTATACATCAATTACTTAGAGTTAGTTCCGGTGAACTTTTTTAATCTTAGTAATTATTATTAGTTCGCTTGTTTATTACATTATGATAATTATTAGTTGACTTTGACTTGACATTGAATTAGAGCAGGTAAACCAAATTTGGTCGATCTGAGTCACTCATACGCAATCTGACTGCTTATTACGTTTTTATTAGTGATGGCGATTCTCTTTGTTGTCTAGAACTTTTGATATATTAATCTGATCGTCACTTTTTTAAATTCAGATTTAGTACCTATTACCTATTGAGGCCCTGTTATAAAGGACACCACCACCATCGTTGACCAGTCCATACCCTCTTATTTGTATTTCTCGTGTATGTTGTTTTTATTATGTGTTTTGTTTGATTGTAAGTTGTGTGTTACTCTGTGTTTTATATTATATATTTGTTATTTGTTTTGTATTTGTTACTGTGGTGTCCCTTTATAATAAACGTTTCTTTCTTTCTTTCTTTCTATGATAATATGAGCTGATGACCTATTACCATTCGATTCATAATGTCTTCTTTAGGACTAAAATATCAGAAATGGCTGTAAGTTGACTTGTGCACACCAAACAAATTTCTTTTTCTTCTACAATATACCTACGCTCATGACATACAGGGGATAAACAAAAACTATGAGGGATGATTCAGACCATGATTCTGAGCTGATATCAAGTCAAAGTTTCCGTCGCAAAAGTAGTGAACTGAAAATAATTTAAAAAATCAATACTTAATCAAATTTTTATGAATTTTCCGACAAGAAATTCCACTTGATATTGATTCAGAATCATGGTCCAAATCATCCCCCTCAGTGCCCTCAGTATTCGTTACGGTGACACTTACATCCATACCTATTTGTATGGCTACCTGTACGTATTTGTATGGAGTGTAGGTAAGTGCCATCGTAACGAATACTGATTTAGCTCATTATTATGAGTTAATATAAAGTGGAATTTTCCATCGCAAAAGTATAGACTTGAAAATAATTAAAAAAAACTAAAAAAAAAAACCATGAATTTTGCGACGAAAAATTCCACTTGATATCAACTCAGAATCATGGTCTGAATCATCCTCCTCAGTATTCGTTACAATGTCACTATCACCCTATATAATTTCCAATTGGGTTAGTCCCGGGTACAACATCGCGTAATGAACTAAGTACTCGCGTTTCACCGAGCTTTATAAGTCCAACTTTCCACAAAAAAAACGTTTTCTTACGATAGGTACCTACTTAACATTGTGCTCGTGACGGTACGGCGGGGCTAATTGATGGAGGGCACTACCGGCGTGTTTCATCGCGCTGATTAATGCCGAGCCGAATGTATCCGAAGCTTCATTAATATCGGTAATTACCCTCAGACTACGAGTACCGGTATTGCACCAACACAACGGGTGATCTATCACCGACGACTTCGTATTTGCTGTTTTGTGTAAGTACCCAGCCGTTATTGTGCCTAGGTATAAGCGCTTTACTTTCTCTTACTTGGTCCGAAGTGTAAAATAGTAGATACATTGTAAATAGAAAAACCGTAACGTCTATTCTATCTCTAAGTAATTAGAAGAGAACCTGTATCTTCATAGAAAGATAGAAAGTGACTGACTACCAGGCTTCTAATCCATGTTTCAAACTAGAATTAGAATTATAAGTACCCACTTAAAGCTCTGTACTGATCTGCACATCAGGTAAACGTCTGATAACTTCTGAACGAACTAAATGTATAGATAATTATAGATATTTGATGATTATTATGATATTTATATGTTTTATGAGAACTTTGATCATCGAACGCAGTCATAAAGTCGTCAAGTTTCCATTTTTCACGGCGGGCCCACGCGCGGCCGGATATTATAAATTTCAATATGTTTAGAAGCGTTATGTCCGTGTCACGATGTAGCCTACATACGAGTGTGTTCTGAGATATCGACAGCTGCTTTATTGGAATTTGAAGGAAAATATTTTCTTTGTATCAGCGGGCATTGTTGTGTGACAGTAACGGTGGCCACACGCGCGCCTCTCTGGCACTTACTTTATGGCGCATGGCAAAGTCTCTTTATAGTATACGGCCGAGGGATTACTTTAGTATTTTGTAGTTGTAGTTGCAAATGCATATTCGTAAGTATTTAATAACCTATTTAGATTTTTATCTAATATTAGACAAAGGAGACGGATGAAAGAAGAATAGGTACATGTGGCAGAGATGCGAATATTAAGATGGATGTGTGGTGTGACCAGAATGGAGAAGATTAGGAATGAGTAATAAGAGGAAGTTTGAAAGTAGCGTGGGTCACTGAGAAATTTAGGAGCAACAGGTATGTAATGAGGAGGGATGAAAGGCATGTAACGAGGAAAGTTATGAGTATGAATGTGGATGGATATAGAGATAGGGGACGACCTAAGAAAGTGTGGATGAATTGTGTAAATAAGGATGTGTCTGAAAGGTGTGAGTACCGAGATGGCGACTGACAGAAATGAATGGAAGAGGAATACATGTTGTTCCGACCACACCTAGAGCAGTAGGATGATGTTATATCAAATTTTAGCTAAGCTATCTTATTTTGAGACTTATGTGACGTCATCGGTTATCAGAAATAGGATATTAAAAGGAACATTTTGGTATTCACATCTTCACGTCTCTACTAATATAGGTTACCGGGTGAGAGCCTTTAGCGCTCCCCATTTGTCCGGCCAAGTAGTTAATGCCATCACGCCAAATCACGTCAAAAAAAAAAAACAAAAACTAATATAGGAAGACTGCTTAGAAGATGTGTCATGCTCTTTAGATCTGCTAAAAAAACTAAGTAGCGTCCAATATTAGTTGGACCTGTAGCTTATGGTCCTTGATACTGGTAGTAGTAGTTATGCCGATGATGGTGGCTGTAGTGGTATCCGCACCTACACTGCAACAAGTTGAATGCAAGTTAAGCGACACAGTGCAACACTTGACAAGTCAACAATGATCAGTCGCGAGTTGTAAACAAGCCTCCGAAATGATCGGTCGCCGCAGGTGACGGCGATACCTACAGCGCGTCATTGTTCTCTCTTTTGAATTTGTTTAGCGATAAGAGCTACTTCATGTTAGTACCCGTGTACGAAATGGAACATATCATTTGTTTCTTTTGTGCACTCGACGCCTCCACTTAGTTAAAAGATTCGATTGTTTTCTTTGGCTCGCCGTATATTTATTATATCGAGGCTGCATTGTGTTATGGTCAAAAATTGTATCGTGCAGCCGAGCCCATAGGTGAACTAGGCCAATCGTGGACTAAAATGGAAGCACCATTATCGCTCCAACGAAGAAAATGACGTAAGTGAGTAAATGGTGACCGCCACTGGCATTACTTCGTCTACCAGTGGGGCACCTCTTACGGACATTAAATAATGATCTCTACTTATGCGCGATTATGACGAACAATATTGTCAGATACCCTACAATTCTGAGTCAAATGGAAAATTATTGCGATAATTTTATTGCATTCTATTTATTTACGTAATTTTATAAGGGATTGTAGAAAGAAAGAAATATGACATTCAATTTAAAAAAAAGAACTAAGTACATTTTAAATCCCATCATATTGATTTACCATTTGAGATACTTCCGATACTAGATACTTTGAAGAAAGTATTCGTCATCATTTTTGCAGTTGAATGAAACAAGTTAGGTAAGACATCCCGTGACTGTTGGAGAGTGAAGACGGAGTCTGCAGAAAATCCCTCATTGTACTTTGTATGAGTTATTTATAATAGTGTTATTATTGTAGCATTATCGGCGGCGGTGGCGATGGTCACGACGCGGGCGGGGCGCGCTACTAATACGGCTCGTTTGCGCGCGCGCCGTCACGATCCGACCCATTACCCAATAAAATTAATTTCACTTAATGCTCATCGATTATTGAATATAATAATCGTATAGTTGCCGATTCGGCGGTCGTGATGGATCGCCGGCGCGGACCCCCCGCGCGGGCCGCGGACACGACCTGCGCAGGCGCGTCCGGCACCGCACAACTGCGTTCGCTATTGCTTTTATACTCATACTAGTTAAAACTAAAACATTTAAGGCAACAACGATCTCATTACCTAATAAACAAAATATAAGAAAATATTTTCTGCTCTCTATACTCCACAGACTCCACATATTACTTCCGATAATAAATCGACACTACCCGCACTAACCAACGACTAGTTAACAAACGAAATGAGTAATGAACCGTACAAGGCGAAACATAAATACGGGAAGATAAAAACGAGAATCGACAGGAGGGAATGGTAGCCATCCAACACCAAGTCAGCGGCAGATCGGAGCTGTAATGGCCGGCCTTGTAGCCCATCCATAACGAATTTCTTATTCATCGATATTAATATGGCTACATGACAACCGTCCGCCGCGGTACAAATGAGCGGAGCCGCTACAACGGATTATATTTATGTGAACATCTTCTGATCTGCAATTAGTACCGCCAGCTACGCCACGTACCCGTCCGTCTATCTACTAGTACTGTTGGAGGCGATAGTTGCTCCGGTAAATAAAACCCTTCGAGATGTTAAAGTGGACTGTATTATATTAAAAAACTAGGAAATATTTACATAAGTAGCGAGATATAAGAAAACGTGCCTCGTCGGCAAAGTCCGTGGCGTAAAGTCCTGTAATATTGCCATAGGAAAAAATATTACAGTAATATAGACTTTGATACATCAACTGCTATTAAACACTAGCTATACATTGTTTGAGGTTTACGCGGTTATTATCATAATTAAAACACATAATACCGGGTTCTTACCGCGTTAATCAGGGATATCAGACCCCCAATATTCCGTGATCACGGCACATGCAACAGCGTTGAAATATCGGGAGTCTCATATCCCTGATTAACACGGTAAGAACCCGGTATTATGCGTTTTAACACTAGCTATGATCATCGGCTTTGTTTGTTTTTTTTTTTAATCTCAGACTTGTGATAAATCCTAGCAAATAAGGACTAGTCTTCACTTATTCAGTTATCCGTTTATCATTATCAGCCCAGCTATTCTGACCAGTGATGTGCAGTTAAAACGCGCAAAACTTATGTAAAAAGATCTTTACCTGGCAGATAAACTCAGAGTAAAAGAAAGAACAATATGAAAAAAAAGCAGCCATGGTATTCTTACTATTAGTTTTTTGCAAGAGCCTACTCTCAGACGACGCCCTGAGCCGAGGTTCGCGACCAACTGGGCACCCTCAGGCCTGTTGTCTTAAACGTTGTACCGGGAGCCTTCAGCGCTCCCCATTTGTCCGGCCAAGTAGTTAATGCCATCTGCGGCAAATCTACAATAAGTCACGTCAAAAAAAAGTTTTTGCAAGAGGAACATTCCCACTTTAGGAATATTTCCGTGAACGGTACATTAATGATCCTGACGCGTTTGAGCAATAAACGCCCGGGCACACTTCACTTTTACAATCTTTCAAAACACTATTTTACTGGCACGATGTATGTACGAAATTGTTTGAAATAAAATCTTGATATGTTTTGACAAGTGCTCCGGATCCAATTTGTTACTGTAACGACCATGACATAGCATAATATTAACGAGAAATATATCGTAACCTGTGATTGGACAAATTGCTTGAATTTCTATTGCATTCACACACACACGAGTTTATTTATAAATCTCATCTTTCATTACAGAAATAGTTTTGTGACACAAGGTCACGGTACATTTCTTGTAGCTCATTTATTAATCCGTTTTATGCCGTGTAATTTTCTAAAGGTATCTATTTATTTGTGTTTTTTTGAGGTAGGCTCAGGTAATAGGCTAGTTTCATACTAGATAGATAGATAAATACTTAAAAAAAACCACATATAAACTACACAACTGCCCAACTGGTTATTAAACTAGTAAAATCAATTACGTTTTACTAAATGTCAAAATACGAAATTACTTTGGAATTTGTAGGTATGAAAAAGCACACTGAGACGTCATAGGAAAACGTGATAAAATGTGGGACTTATTATTTCGTTTTTCTTGATTAAAATTCATAAATAAGTTAAATAGAAAAAAATGAAATAATTTTCGTTAGTTTCAGATATTGTCTTTATTTAGTAATCAGAAGTTCATAATTTATCTTGAACCTAGTACACGATCCAATTATTATGCAGGGGGAGACTTGTGGTTCAACATCTAAGTTGGGTTTTAATTGAGTATTCTTGTAAATTAATAATTCAGTGATGGTGACCCCCCGTTTGATCTCATAAGGCACGGGAAGACGGCTCATTAAGGCCGGACACGGTTTCTTAATCGACATTCGACAATTTGAATTTTTACTTCGCTCCAGTTCAAGCGCATGTTTCCGTAATTGGTTTCAACTTGATTTTGAAATCGTTATTCGATTAATGTATGTTGAAAATCTATCTATTCAGCGTATTAATGTCTTCTGTATTTGAAAGCTTGAAGGGAATAAAGTATATCTTCCACGAGTTTAGTTAGATTAGAAGTCTTAAACCTACAATAAGGTTTTTAACATTTTCAATTTACATAAATCAAATGTTAATCCAATTTCTTTTTTAAAATGTCATAAATAGCAACTACTGGACGACCGAGGCCGTTATATATTAAAGTTTATAATTATATAAAATATATAATGACGTAAAGTAACATGTTTGTTGTAATAGCTACATATTCTTGGAATGTCTTTGTTATAATAGAGCTATTTGTTATTTTACACTTTCCATATTTACGCGTAAGTAATCGAATCTTGTAAATAATAATGGGATGCAATCGGCGTTAATGTAGTATAGTATTTTACAACGTTGTTGTGGAATGAAGTTTTCATTAGAGTATAATGTCACAGGATCTTCGGTTATCATCTCGTATTTATAGGTCGACCTCGCGACAGATTCGGTTTCACGACGCATGCGCCAGTAATGAACCACATCTAAGATAACTTTCACCAGATGAATATCTAAATATTTAAAGTAAGTACGATAAACTATACTTTTAACAGGCACCCGAATGTTTATTGGGCTTGGATGCCAAGACGATTTTGTACATCTGATACAGTTTACGTATATTACACATACGTTATTTTTATTACCATTAAATATTTTAATTTTAGATTTAAATTAATTGAAAACAAACATACACGGTTTATGAGGTAAAGTCTCGTTGTCTACCTCTTAAATTATAGTTTCTAATGAAGATCCGACTAGGGTCGTATGCTTCAGTATAATTTAAACACCTGATGATATTTTTCATGTATTTTATTGCTGTGTTCGATCGTAAAGTTTTGATATTAACTTTATACCTACTAACTGGATCATATTGAGTGAAATATTGAAATTAGTTTTATTTTTAATGTAGAACAATGAGGAAACATCGTAATCCCACTGTTTGTAAAACATATTTTCAAATAATTATTTTGCATGTGGACTTAATGAATGCTGTAGTAAACTAGAAGGTGTCATGTAAAATTAGGCTTCTCTCTCTCTCTATTTAAGAGCTGCGCTCTTGTCGGTGGAGTAACCGCCATACCTCTCTTCTTCCCGCCAAAACCTTCACCTCCCGATACGACACGACCTGCACCTTCTCTTTTATTTGTTTCATAAATGTTGTCCTAGGTCTAGGTAAAATTAGGCTTATGAGCCTAAAATAAAAATCGATAATTTATTTATCCCCTATAGTGTATTAATCTTCATAAAATTTCTAATTCACTTAAACTACATCGTCAGTTCAATTTTATAAGTTTTAACTAAAAGTAAAATAATTATTCGACCTTAATGTTCTTCCTGATGTATTTATGGCTTTAATATGCGGCCATCGAAGAGCTGCGACGGCATTGTATGGTTGAAATACATATATTTTTGATAAATATTCATAAGTGATAGTCAGTGCGATACATTACATGGGTCATAATTCAACGAAACGCCGGCTGGGCGAGCGCTGGCGCCGCGCGGCTCGTACTGCGCCGCTCTTGCGCACTCGTCTTCCCTATATCATTCACTGCATGTTCGGCCTCATCTAGCGACATGTCCACGCAGTCAGACTTCATATTTTTATAGTCACACAGGTTGTCCACACATAATTTAACTGTCATAACTATGAAAATATTGTTTTCGAGGCCCCTTGTTTTAGTGTCCTTAAGACTTAGTTAATGCTCCTTTTATGATAGTGTTTGAGACAAAGGCGGCCTTTACTTTAGATTAATCTTGATTGTTTTTTTTGTTGTGGTTATTTAATATGTGTGCTACCGTGCGCCCACTCGCTCGCGCACGCGCCGACACGCGCCCTGCGCCCACGCAACCACACCGGTGATCATCACCTCGTTGCCGTAACCTGCAATTAAAAAAAAAACAACCGTGTGAACTTGTACACATACTGTAAATAGTGTTTAACATGTACAGTAGCTTTTGCCATATATCTTACACAGTAAATATCAAAACTTTAATGACATAAACGTACACTTATTTCGTACACGCACGCCGGTTCAGAGTAGGTAACATATGCATACGTACCTACCTTTTTAAGGATATCCCTAATTTCGTCACTGTACGCCCTTCTCGGTAATCCACTGACAGCCCTACCAACAACCTTTGGCTTTTATACAGATTTTGTAATCCTATTATCCTTCATCCGCTCTACGTATCCAAAACTTAATCTTCTCAAAACAATACAAACAAATTAGATGAATAATTAGCGTATACGTCCCACTATCAGACACAAACCGAATCAACTGGAAGGGACATTGTCTAAGTTTGTTAGGCGGTAACTAGATATCAAATCATTAAAAAAAATGTCGCCTACAGCACCCGATTTTTACAACTTTGTAAAATAATTTTCAAAAATTCGCCAAGTTTAGGTATCATTCATAATTAAGAAAATATTATGATGTTGTTTTCGTGCTGCGGAATTAATTAATTAGGTGATAAATTAATCTTCTTATGCTCTTAAAATAAAATATTTTATGTGATAACGAAAAATATTTTATTGCTGAACTCCTACACAAAAAATGTCTATGTAAGTACATTTATTACGTTAGCATCCGAATTTGCCCCTACTACCCGCTGACGCAATTGGTCTCATCAGGCCAATGGTAATTCAATGTGAAAACGCGATATAGATGATGGGTCAGGAAACATCGTTTGCTGTGATATAAAATACGTAAGAACGTCGACGTGTAATGATGTTCTTTGTGAGTGATTTATGATCAACGTGTGAAGAAAATATATCCAGTGGCAGTAGGAGTCTGATTACGATGCGCTATGGCGCTATGACTTCGTTTTCTATCTTTTCTATAGAAATCCAATGTAATTGTATGTTCTGTTCTAGCCATAGAGCCGGCCAATCAGCTCGCATCAACAAACACTTTAAAACCCCGATACCAACCCCGCCGGCGTGGTCGACGATTTCACTCATTCAGCGTTTATCGCTATCGACCCAATATAGGGTCGATTAATTCTTTCAAATATTCTTCCTCTTAGACGAGGCCTTGAGCCGAGGGTCGCGCCCAACTGGGCGCCCTCAGGCCTGTTGTCTTAAATTTTGTACCGGGTGAGCGCCCTCAGCGCTCCTCATTTGTCCGGCCAAGAAGTTAATGCCATTTGCTGCAAACGTACAATAAGTCACGTCAAAAAAAATGTATGTTCTGCGCCTGAACTTGCATTTTAAGTCGACGTGATGCAACGATGTTTCTTTTTTTTTTTTGACGTGACTTATTGTAGATTTGCCGCAGATGGCATTAACTACTTGGCCGGAGCAACGATGTTTCACATCTGACATAATTATATGTTATTAAGATATATGATACCATATAGGCGGTCCTGACGTTCACCTGATTTGCGACGTATGCCATCGTTCGTTGTTAGCATGAACGTGTCTGACCTGTTCAAGGAGGTGTAAGGAGGTTGTAAGAAAAGGAATAATGTGTAGGAATATCATTATTTTCTCCTAATTATTTAAAGGCAGTTCTGTTTGAAGTAACGTATTCAATGATACCAGGAAGCAATGGCACGCGCCGGCCCACGTCCATTTCTTACGAAACCCCTTCGATAGTGAGGTCAAGTAGTGATGTTACCTGCGGAATTGTTTGATTTGATGGCCTTGTTTAGGAGGCAAGTAACAACAAAATAACAATATTGCGAATTTGTATTGCAATTCAAGAGTGTAACTTGAGGTGAGTCACCAATTTTCATAACACCCGGAAAGCTTTCCATGCAACTACACATGACTTAAAGACTAAGGAAAAAGAGGAGAAAACATATCCATATAATTGTTTACGTGTTATTTGTTGCCGATATACAGAAATACAATATATTATTATTGACCTTTTTGTCATTCAATACGGCAGTCGCGTTTTATAATGCAAGTAATTAACACTTTTAGCGTCATAGCTTTTATTAAATATAGCCAGTATCACATTTCATAGCTGTTTAATGATCTCATTAATAAAGTGTAATGTATTCCAAACATGTGGAGCATGAAATTTCAAACTTTATAATGTGATGAAATCTAGATAATTTATTGTTAATAGGAACCTCCGTGTACACTGTATAAGACAGTAACTGTTTTTTTAACTATCGTAAAACTAAAGTATTAATGTCTCCGAATTGATTATCAAATAAAAATATGTTATGAATAATAATTTAGTTCGTTTTATTTTGGAATTTAATTTGCGACCTCAAGTAAGATAATTAAGTACATTAATTATATAAATTATTGCTGAACAAAATTCGCGATAAGTTGAATAAATTTGAATGGTGGAATGGAGTCGCATTTCAAGTAAGTAATTTTTCCACATGATGTGAAATGTAAGATATAAAAATATTTTGATTTTATGTGTCGCGAAGAGAGCGGTTTTTTAATAAGTTGTAACTTAGTATTACTAAATTATGGGTAATATTAAAGATCATAATGATTAGATTATAGTGTGGTTGGAGGGAGTAAGTAACTTCCTAATTTGGAGCTGACATTTCACTAATAACAATAAATTTAATCTCCATCGCCGGGTCTGTCCCCGTCCATTAGCCGCCGAGAGTTGTTCCGTTAAGTCAGTTATGATAATTACGTGCATCTCCTTAATAAATATGAGTGCGGGTACAGTTCTGTGGCTGTTATAAAAACGAATGTTTGACCCGTGCTCTCGGCTCATGAATATTTAATATTTACAAATTATTAATCCAACACTTATCCCGCGTCGCCCTGCGGACGCATTCCTCTATGATAGGGCCATCGAGCCATCGGGCCTGCGTCTACAGTATTATACTGATATCGGTGCCGTCATATCGTTTGAAGGCTTTATGAAGATTAGAAAACAGAGTGCCTCGCCGCACGTCTGTGCGACGTTCAGGCGCTTATACACTTACACGATGTAAACTATATCGACAATCTTTCACGGAATTGAGATGTTTCAGTCTATTTATGGGTAAATAATTATTAGTTTAGATCGATTTTATGATGTTCATAAGTTCAAAAGGTTAGAGGGTTTGACATTTCGATACCGGAAGTGAATAGGGAAATGCCAGCAGTTAATCCGATAATTAAGTCCATAGAACATAAAACAAACATAAATAAGTGGCTTTATGCGGGCAAGGTCACTTCCTGGCACAAGCTTTACGTTTTCAAGTGAAGATGGGGTGGTAGTGCGCCGCAACCCACACTCCACCTGTCTACTCCACCGATTATGAATATTATTATTTATGTCTCGTGGGGTGCAATGTGAAAACATCTCAATCGACTTATCTATCACTCGGTGATGTTTTCTTCATTAGCATGCCTTAGAGAATATTTCTATAATGATCTCAGTCACGCGTACATAAAATTTGAATATATAAGCAGCTACTGTATTAAAAGTATTGATAACATATATTTTGTGATGCTTTAATTGCTACTAATAATTCAATCCTATGCATTTCAGATAAGTTAAGTCGGCCGGCGAGGCGGTTTAAAAGGAGATGACTTAATTGCCGCTTCTTATGTAGAGGTATAAATCCGAGGCGGAATGTTTACTGCCGCGGCGCGCGCGTGCGCCTTATTAATGTGTCCTAGCGACGCTTTGCATATGCGCGCGCGCGGGCGCGGCGATATCACGCAGACATTTCTAGCAAAACTATCAACTAAAATGCATACATTTATACTTATTTTTTATTGAATATTAAAATGAAGCACGCTTGTTTTGAACAGCCTGTGACACATGACAACTGATTACACATGTAACATCTTGTTACCGCTCTATAAAAGACATCAACGAGCTTAATGTTAGACAATGATCAGGTTTATGCCTTAGTAAGTTTATAAAGACAGCTCAGTCGCATTATGTTAAGTTCTTTGTGCCGGGTCGTCTGCGCAGCCGTCGGTCGGAGGCTTTGACGCGACGCCCGCGCCGACGCCGCCCTATCTCCTAGCCTGACGGGCCGATTGTTCCTCCGACTTAACATATCAATTATGTCGAACACAAAGCCAGATAAGAGGTTGAGCGACGTGAATAAAATAATTAACTGATTGGTGTTTGTATAATTCATCAGGCGGGCGGACGTCGTGAGTGCGCGGCCACTTAGTGCGCGTTATCAGATAGCTCTCGTTACTATCTCGTAGTGTAGTAGCGCACAATGGAGCTGTAAATGCAGTCCACCATTGTACGGGCCTTTGAGTGCGCTATCTGGTCACGCCGATACATTCCGAGCATTATGATGGCCCGCCCGAGATACACGCTGATTGCTCGGACACCAGTAGCGGCCACAGTTTACTGTCAAACCTCTTTTGTCCGCGGAGAATTGATTGTCACATAAATAAGTCATGTAAGTATAAGAATGGACCCCAATCGGAGACGTTTCCGCCGTCAGATGACAAGTGATATGTGACGGTGAGCGATAGGACGCAATAAAAGCTACTAAACGCCGCGCGGCTGTAAAATGTGATGTAATGTTGCTTGATACCTCGTACATCAACGTCCGGTTTAAAGTACTTAACTTGGTATTCTTGTTTAAAACGGAAATCGTCAATAGGTAAGTATTTATCGATATCTATTCTAAAACAATCTATAGAAAGAAAATGTAACGAGTCATTATTAGGGATTAGAATACATAATCTTCAGTGATAGGATTTAGCGTTGGCTGCGAAACATATAAGTACCTTATTTTAATTTTACGTAATATTGTTTTCTCGATCAACTAAATTAGTGTCAGTCTATAAATTATAACGTAGCGACGGTTATTGGGATCATCATTTGCCTTACACGTCTGTTTCAGACGATTTATGACGTCATTGCCTCGAAGAAATGCACTTTCTTTCATGGCTGTGCAAGCCAATCCTAGAGCGGCAGACTCACACCTAGAACCACACACTCTGCAGGAGAAGTCTCCAACTGGTGGATTGTCATCGGTTTGATGGCGTTTCATTCTCCTGCTCGCCAGTGTGTCAAACCAGATGTGGTCATGAGTGTCGCGTCCTCCCATGCCTCGTGGTAAATTCCAAATGAGCTCATGTCTCTTTTGACGCAATCTTTGAATCTGTTATTTTTATTCATTTTTTATGATAACGTAGTCTTTAAGATTGTTGTAAATTATAATTATTTAATGCGTCCACGGGTAGTGCGGAGCGCCAGTAGGACGTGTTCAACAATGTTATTTACAAAACATACTTACTTACAGATTGATCCATGACCATTCATACAAACGTAATATGACAAATACAATATACAGCAATTACTCTAAAAGTAAATTGCCTCAATTTCTGTGTACCTCATACTTACTTCCTCTTACTTTTTCCGTGCTTCGGACGCACGTTAAACTGTTGGTCCCGCCTATTAGTCGTAAAACACCTCCCGCAGTGGAGCAGCGTGGCGGAGTATGCTCCATACCCCCTCCGATTGATTGAGGGGAGGCCTGTGCCCGGCAGTGGGACGTATATAGGCTGTTTATGTACTTACTTTCTATATTTCCGGTCAAGTAGTTTGCGGCAAATCTACAATAACTGACGTCAAAAACAAGGAATCTTGTGAAGAAATGTAACTGATAAAATTAATATGAACAATTACAAAGAAAATGTGTAATAAATGCACTATCACGTTTGTACCCTCGAAGGAGTAGGCAGAGGTATATAGTAGGTACTTATATTCACTCACTCCTAGCCAACTACGTTTAAGTCCAATGTAGGGCGACCCTCTTGCGGGCACAAATTCTGGAAACCATTGTGACATTAATTAGGTATCTATGAACGAAACATGAATTCAAAGCTATAAAGTCGAATTAATGGTTTAGAGCTTAAGGCGGGATTCTACCCCGTGACACGTGACACTGCGATGTCACACTGTAAAATCACACGTTCTGCGAGCTATCACGGATTAAAAAAACGATAATATCTCATCTAAAATTTCAATACGGAACTTTCATCACAGTAACGGCTCTTACTTAGCTTCGTTTTATTTAAATAGGTAATTTTTTAACTCTACTCGCGGCGAATGTGTAATACCCCGCCTGGGGACACTAAACTAAATAATTTTAATTACATGTTATTGATAAATATTCTCTCCCAGAGCGGTCGATCTGTCTATAGCACCGCAATTAGTCGGTGAACTTTGACTTTACGATTTGTTGTGGGAAAGCGAAATTGGAAGCCCGAGGCGAGCCCGCAGCCCTGCCTTCCGAGAACCGCTTGCATATGAATGTGTTTGTTGAACTGTCTCGCGTTTGTCGATTAACGTTGGAACTAATTTGTCTACCATACAGCTATTTTAATTTTCAAATTTTATTATTCTCTGCTGTTTTCCCTCATATTAGTCTGTGATTAGTTCGTTTGTTTTTATATGGAGAATATTTAAATGATTATATATATTACAAATTAACAAAAATTATTTTTAACATTGATTAATGTATTTACCTATTATAATACAACCATGATATTGAAAATATTTCCTATTGCATGACATCTTTTGTAGGTAATATATTTGCATGTCTGACACGTACAAACTGTTGGAACAAAAAATAATAATAATATTAAGACCTTGTATTTTACACAGTTTCTCGATAAATGATTCTTGTTTTTATTAATTTAAATAGTAATGTAAAAATAAACAACGCAAGAATTCTTTACGCTGAGATTATTGACCTATAAACTATGCCTTGCCTTCGCAGGTTGTTTAAATCAACAACTAAAATTATTAGTACTTTATAAAGCATCATAAAAGTTATTGTCCCCCGACTGCCTTATATTAGAGTCATGAATATAGCCGAAGCCTGCCTCCGATGTCGCATAATAATAATTGTGCATCGCGCAGCACGACGCTTTAAGTTATTATGCGAAAGATTGAAAGAAAATTAGTTGTCCCAAATGAAGCCGTAAAAATCGGTTTCGTGACGGCACCTGTGGTCGATTAAAAGGTTGGTGCACTGAGTGAGACGGGTTTGAGGTTTGTGAGGAGAGGACGTATGGGGGACGTCACATCCGGAAATGTCGGCCATAACTCGCGCGCAGGGAGGCCGCCGATGAAAAGCGTTTTGTCGCGGCTGCTGCTATGAATATTTACGAGTCCTGCCCAGAAACACGCCCCATCCGGGCCGAGCCATGCACAACCTCATGTTTTAGTTACGAGAAAAATGAGTTGACTATATTTAGTCATTTTTTGTCTTCAGATTACTAAATTGCGGATTGGACCAATAATAGGGTTTCAAACTGGGGTCCATCTATGCGTGTACCTATTCTGACAGTTGTTTTGCATAAATTGTAACCATTTTTATTTATAGAGTTTTGAAGTCAACGTAAGAAATGCAATGTTTTGCTGCTATCAAATTCGAAATTGACGGTTTGATTAGGACGCTTTTGATTATAGAATAGAATAGTGTTTATTTGCTCCTAACACGGTGATTAATGTTATATACAATGCTTGTGAATTATACTAACTTTATATTTCATAAATTATCTATTTCTATCCGAAATCTTTTCTATTAGCTAACGCTTGAAAAAATTTATCGATATACAAAATAATACATTGTTTTAACGGGTTCAAATTATCGACGATGTGGAATCCAGTAGTAGGTGTTGTAAAAAGCTTGAAACGGCCTAATGTGGTGAAAAAACGTGAGGACACAGTGAGTGCGGTTTGTCGTAGTGAGTTTGGTGCGAGTTCAGATGGTTCCGAACATTCCGATATCAAAAACATAAACAAGCGGCAAAGAAAGAGGGTAGACAGATATGTCTGCCCGTAGAAATTATGGATCTACCTACTCCACTCCAATCTCATCAGTCATCCCGTGATCATGGCACTTGCATGCAACAGTGTCGAAATATCGGGAGTCTCATATCCCCATTTAAACGCGGTAAGAACCCGTTATTATGTGTTTTAATTATACAAAATAATATCTAAATAATATGACTTTAGACACTGTCACACAAAAAAAAAACACTCGAGTGATAGAATTGGAACATAAACGGTGTTATAATCGATGAGTGCGCAGCGCCTGTAAATGTCACGGCCTACCTTCGATCCGATACGAAAGTTCATCACACCGTGTTCATTATGTACGTAATCACGACGTAGATGACTATATCATTCTTTGGTAACTATTTCCATTGTAACACTATTTTAGATTTTAGTTGACAATTAGTTCTTATAAGTAAACGAATTTCTTTTTTGACGTGTGCATTGTTGAGGTTATGGAAGTATTTGTCCTTTGTATGGGTTTGTACCAATTTGTAGAGAAAAGTTGAATCCTGAATGTAGCTTGTTCTAAATACGAAATAAATAAATTAGTAAGCTACCTAAATGAATTAATTACTGGGGGGGTTTGATTGCTTCTTTAACCCCCCTGTTCTGAAATTGAAATTGTTTTTAGTTTTTGGTCGCACTGACCTGATATTATTATATATTGCGAGGTCAATGTGGACGTGACATCTTGCAGATATTGTATTTGTCCACTTACTACTAGGGTTGAGGTTACATCGCAATGACATACGCTTAGTACATCAGGGAAGTTCTGTGGGCAGTAAGTAAACCGAACATAAATAAATCCCCGGACACTACATGTAGTGTAATGGAAACGCGCCCTCCCGGCATTTGCCAGCGAGTGTCCAATCAAAACGTTATTTGTCATGCATCCGAGTCATTGTGAGTGTTTGGCGGTCCGCACAGAATTAAAGCCACATCGGCTTCTGAATGTCGATTTAATTGCCAGATAAGTCCACTCCTGCGCAACGCTATTGAAAGATAATGCTCCGAGATGTTATGTAGCTCATTCCAGATCCGAGATTACACTGAGCATTCAATGTTATAATCTTCGTATGATGTTTAAGTGAAAATCAAATAGTGATGATTTGATTGTGTGCACTAGACCGTTTTATATTTGTTTTGATATAGAGTGCGCAATGACGGTGCATTTGTTTGGTGAAGTTAGGCACAAGGTATAAAACTGTGATGTAAGAATTAGGAACAACCAGTCAACAAGCCTTGTCGACCATCCTAGGAAATTATACTAATTGAAGTATCGAGAACAGAGGTGAACATGAGCAATTCATCACCAAGATAAAGTACACACGTCCACGGCCGAGGCGCGAATCAGCGCTGCCTGGCAGGGAGTTATCTTCGTATATCTGAAACAGTTGTTGTTCCAATAAGCAATAATCCACACGAGTGATAAATTTTAATGGTGCCCAGTGGGGCTAGTGTGGGCGCCTAAACACTACATGAACTCGTAAACCGACGGGTATGGTAATGCAGCACCAGCCACACTAAATTATTAGCGCTACGACTGACAGCCTTAGTTGACTGAAAGCTCCACTCTAGTTTAAAGATACTTATGGTAAACAGGGGTTACTTGTTTTGTTTTGGCATTGTTTGCTGTATTATAATAATAATATATGGGGTGCACTCCCATAGTGGATACAGGGATAATCGCCGGTTGGTGTCACAACACATTTAGATTAAACTGTCTTAAGGGGCCTCTACGTGTTGGCTTCGGCCCCACCAACGCCTTCCAAAAGTCCGGGACTCCGTAGGCCCGAGATATGGAACCGACATACAAATAATAATAATAATTGTTTGTAGTATAATATAATATATATAGTATTATATATATAACGTTATAATATATAGTATAATTATTTTTTAAGTACATGATAATCCCATTAGTTCCGAATAAGAAGTGGGGTGTCTATATTCTTCATTAGATTCATAGTCAAAAACAAAAGACCGGCGAAATGACAGATATTTGGTTTCACATAGACAGCTTTGAACTGTCGTAGTGATATACTTACAAACTTTGATCGTGAGCTATATCTGATAAATAGGGTAGTTTCCAACTACTTAAATTAGTTACTTTTTACTTACTAAACGTAAAAACACGAAAGTACTATGGAATTTGTCATAGAAAAACGTGATAAAATGTCGATATAATGAATAAGTTAAATAGATGAAAAGAAAATGTTTATCGTCAGATTTATATTTGTCTTTATTTAGTAATCAGAATGTCATAATTTATTTTTGACCTAGGATATTACCCCATTCAGGATTTTTTTTGATACATCGATACGGCAGAGCACTGATTTAGTGTCTCTTCCTAACAAATTTGCAATCGCGAATTTTGTATCAGTCAGTGTTTGGGTTTCTGTTTCAGTTCAAAAGCAACATGACACCGAGCTCAGCTGAGAGACAGCTGACGGCGGGTTTCGTCAGGATCTGCTGATGTGGAAATCAACTGGATATTAAATCAGCAAGTCCCCTACAGCCAGACGCCAACGGATAAATCACGCGGAGTGGGCGGTCGGCTCCCGGCAACCAACGGCTACCGTTTACCTGCCTGATCATCTGATATTTGATTTAATATTGCTACCAGCAATATTGTACTGAAAGTAGGTATTACAAATTTACCGCATGCTGGCTTCGGGTTATCGGGAAAAGTTATGTCGAAACAGGTTGTAATTTCAATTTGCGAACAGAAATGAGACTGTTTTTGATCGCTAGAGTAAGATAAAAGGTGTTTTATTATTTAATTTGCATTTGGGCAGTTATTTATTAGGTTACATTTATGCAGTAATATTCATTCAATTCTCATTCTCACACTGCAGTTAGACTTTCAAAGCATTATTAGGTATTATATCTAATAATTTAAAATGATTTAAATAATTACAGACTTGTTTTCTTTCAATAATAATAAACAGATATACTAAATACATATAATTTGACAAGTATAAATAATCAAATTGTAGAGACACGCGACGTCAAGTCACTCGCCGTAAAGAGATTCACTGTAGCGGGAATCGCCGTTCGGGGAGTCGCTGTCAACGCCATAATTCATCATCATGAATCGAACTTGTAAATGAATCTGTAAGTACAAAGTCTCCAAAAAACTGGATTTATTTATTATGATCTGCTAGCTACACGCTCGCTACTTTAAAACAATTCAGTTAGGGCCTAAAGGTGTTTGTTAAGGATGATCCTTACACCATTGTTAACATAATCATCAGCTCAATTACTTCCTGGGCAGATCTTTAGCACTACACTGCATTTTTAGAATGTGACGATCCATAATTTAGCTATTTTACATCATCAAGTGACCTTTAAAATTGACAAACTATTGCACACAGCGGCACCTTAGTTTTATTACGATCTAAATGGCGCCTAAGCCGCGTTCTGACTTAAGATCCAGTCCAGTAAGACGACTCCTAAATCAGCTCGACAATAAAATGTTTACAATGTGCCATTAGCAGGGTGCGCAATGCGTATGGTAATTGGGCAGGTAGTATATCCTTCAAACAAACGGCCCAATCCGAACGTAAATCATACCACAGCCCTCCCCTCGGCGCCTAGAACGCGATTGTTTACCGAAGCCTACGCAATGCTATTTTTATGAAACAATTACCAGGATAGCAAAGGTTTTTGATTCCAATAAAGTTATTAAGATGAGTCATATTAAGGTAAGCACAACTAAAACTTTTACGTTGGGAGTCACATCGAAGTCGCAAGGTTGTTAGTGGTGAATTTACTTGAATGTGCTTCTATCCTTGATCGGGAGCTAATAGGAAACTGAACCCGTTCATCTGCTTATCTTCCCAGGCGTGTTGTAAAATCCGTCAGAACTGAGTAAATAGTTATTTTGTCTGGGCGACATTAGATGATTATATGATAGATAGCATTTATGTGCATGAATACAGTACAATGGTCTTAATAGAATTAATGAGTTGAGTTGATTACCTGTCTACCATACTTCTATAAATCTACAATAAGTCAGGATAAAAAAAATATCCACCATTATGGTTCATCATATATCCATATTTGGATTTCGTACCTGTCAAAATAACTGGAATTTGTCTTCGATGAGATGAGTCTCTGCTTCGCAAGGCACGTTAAGCTGTTGGGCTCGGCAATAGCCGTAAAAAGACCTCCACCAACGTGCAGCGGAGCAGCGTGGTGAAGTACGCTTCATACTCCTCCGATTGACTGAGGGAAGTCCTATGCTCAGTAGTGGGATGAACCTATAGTAGGTTGTTTATGTGTGTATGTCTTCTTATTGCTTCCGGCTGTGCACACCCCATTTGCGGGCGTGAGTTTATGTTTTATGTATGTTTTCGAATGAGTCTGATTAAATTGTACTGCTGCAATTTGTAGGCTCGTGTCAACGCAAGCCTACCAGAGGCCGTCAACATTTTGATTTATTTTATTACTTGTTTATTAAGATCAACTGCACGAAAACGATTACAATAACATAAATATAGGTAACGTTGCTTATTATTACTGTATACAGGGTGTTAGTAACATCGCAACGAAAACTTTGAGGTATGATACAGACCATGATTCTGAATTGATATCAAGTGCAATTTTCCGTCGCAAAAGTATGGAACTGAATATACTTTTATAAAATAAAATTCATGAATTTTTCGACAGGAAATTCCACTTGATATCAACTCAGAATCATGCCCCTCAGTATTTGTTACGTTGTCACTAACACCTATACGTACTTGTATGGCTACTTGTACGGGGTGTAAGTGACTTCGTGATGAATAACGAGGGGGGTGATTCAGTTCAAGATTCTGAGTTTATATCAAGTGGATTTTTTGTCTATGCTTTTGTATAGAAATGAAAATAATTAAAAAAACACAAAAATAATCATGAATTTTGCGACGGAAAATTCCATTTGATATTAACTCATTATCATGGTCTAAATCAACCCTCTCAGTATTCGTTACGATGCCATTTACACCCTGTATACCTACTGTGTCACGTTTTAATCATTGTAAGTATATTCATTTACTTGATGGTTAAGATCACCAAAATGTGGCTTTGATAAAATTAAAAACTTTTAAATTTTTTATTGCATTTTCTCATAGTGCAGAACAAGGGTGTGTGTAGTTGTGGCGTGCTGCCGTCGCGGGCGCGCGCTCCCTATAAATCAGCGGCGCCCGCGCAGGCCCGCGCGTCGATTAATCGCGGCGCAGCCCTACACAAATCAAAATGTAAATGGATATAGTATGTTAAGTGCGCCCTGCCTAGTAATAATGATGTTAGCATTAGGCATATTAATTGACTGGATAAGCGCTATCTCCTCGCTAGCCCGCACGCTATTCGCTCTCCACGCGAGAGCTAAACATACCCCGACATAATCCTTAACGGGAAGATATTATTCACTAAAGCAACTTAAAACACGTCAAGTATTTGCTCTTTAAACAGAAACAAGCATAAAACCATTAAGTTACGCGTACAACATGGTATAAGCAGTCTATAAGGTTTAATTATTCGTTATTGACGACATAAACAGACGAAGTTGACTGTAACAACGTAAACAGCTAACATTGAGGCGGGTTCAAAAGGGCCGCTTCCTAAATACGGCATTAAACAGAATAAAAGCGTTGTTACCGCGGAATCATTAAGGCGGGGAGGCTTATTGAAATGAAGAACCGGATCGCTAATGAAGGCTGCAAAATCAAATCGGCATCGATTTGAGTGGAAGGCGGTTATGCGCATTCATTGCCGAGGGGACACCGTGCCAAGTTGTGGGTTGGAAGCAGGTAGTAAGTGAATAGGAAAAGCTTCGATCATAATTATAATATACCTATACCGTGTTTGCCTTAGAAGCCCAGTTGGTAGAACGCTTGCCTCACACTTTGAGGTCGCAAGTTCGAATCCAGTACAGGCCTAAACCAATGATTGTCGAATTTGTTTTCGATTTCATGTTTGGATCATAAATGATTATCACGTGCACAGCGGTGAAGAAAAACATCGTGACGAAACCCACATTCCTCAGAAATGCATTTTCGGAGGTATGTGACGTAATCTGTATTGGGCTGGTTTTCGAGTTGCGAGTTGGAAGGTCAGACGGGCAGTAGCTTCTGAAAAACCGGACTTGTCAAATCTTCAGTTTAGGTAAGCGGACCCTGTGAAAAACGGGATAATGCTAGGGATATATATACAGTAGGGCCTCGGTAATCCGGACGCCCGCTTGTTCCGTGATCGCTGTAATCCGGCCGGGCTGAAGATAACGAATTTGATAGCCACGAAGTTATGTTTCTCCGTCGACTCAGAGACCGGGCTTTCGAAATGAAGTGCGAAAATTATAAACAGAAGAGTATTACAGACTTTTTCAAGAAGAATTAACTGATGTTTTATTTTAACTTACTGATTTCCTTACATGGTTGTATGTATTTTTGAACATGTGCATTGATTTCCTTACATGATTGTGAATTTTGAACATGTGCATGTACATTTTGTCTTCATGCTATACATAATTCAAAAATTGATTAAAGAAACTAAGGTTAAACATGTGTTTTATTAACATTAAATATGGCATACTATAATCCGGACGCCTCGATAATCCGAATAGGGTCTTGTTTTTGCCTCTCCGGATTAACGAGGCCCTACTGTATAAGGTTAATTAATTAGTCAAGTTAAGGGTTTCAGTCTCGTAATGTATGAATTTCATGTAATTAGGTATTTGTATTTTAAATAAATAATTATGTAGAGTATTTTATGTATTTGCGCTGTAACAACAAAATCAAAAGAATTTTAAGATCAATGCCCTGTCACGTAATGTTAATACAACAATATAGGAAAGTATAATGATTTATCTTAGTAGCTTTAAAAGAAACAGTGGGATAGGTGCCTTAGTCGGGACACAAGACTCGACAGTCCAGTTGGGTGCGCGCGCGCCGCTAACGAACCCCGCTCGCTTTAATTGAATTACTCGCAGCATTGGTACCAATGAACTTTTGACATCATTCATGATTACGACCGTCTTGTGCACGATCGTAATCTCGTTGGTGAAGATATCTTCGGGAATAAAGTCATTCAAAAGAGATCAACAAATACTGTATAGTTTATAGCATACACAGGAAATACAAAATTACAAAACAAAAGGGAAATAGGCGGTCTTATCGCTAAGCAGCAATCTCTCCCGGGCAATGTTTAGGTATAGGTAGAAGATATTTAATATTATATGATACTTATAGCGGGATGATCCAGCATAGAAATACTGTAAAACAAAATGATATAAAAGTAAAATACAATTATTGATATACCTATAATAAGTTTTATAGAAATGTGGCTGACCTTTTTTGATTAACTGTTGTAGATAATATAATTTATTAGCTTTACGACAGGTAATACTCTACTTTACAACATCCAAACATAGCTTTTCGATCACAAACGGAAAATGTCTATAAAAGGATTTGCATCCACCGCGCCGTCGACTTATGCCGTAATGTTCGAACCTTCAAAGTCGTTCATAATGAAATAACTCAGGCTTTTGATCGCAGCTGGTAATAAAATCTAGTCGTAATGGTATTATTTGTGAGGTCGTATGGGAAAATATTTCAATATAATTATGTTAGTAAGTAATGTTAGGGTATTACGAACAACTCTATTATTTGTGTAATTACGAGTTCGCAGACCGATATAATTTTTTTCGTCGACTATCTAAACGTTTATGTCAGTTATGTTTTGTAATGTTGTTAGCTTAAACGTTATTATTTGTATCTCATTTGTAGAACGGTTTGAGACGTTATTGGTAGTCATCGCATAGAATCGTTCACCTTATAATTTAGAAATTGAACTTTGTTATTAAATTGATAGAGCGTTTACTGTTTACTGTGGGAATATTTTTGGTGATAATAAAAAGTTGCGATATTTTATGCCTGTTGAAAAATAAAGCATAATTTGTTCTACTCTAGTGTAATAATGATGTTTACTTAATAAAATGTTATCGGGTATAAAACGGTCTAAAATAATATGTTACTAAGTATTTATATGAGCTCAAATGTTCTTTATGTAACAAAGCTATGCATCATTTTCCTATAGGGGTCCGCTTACCTGACCTGACGATTTGACAGGTCCAGTTTTTACAGAAGCGACTGCTTGTCTGACCTTCGACCCCGCGAAGAATAAAACAACCGAATACTAGGTCACATACCTAACTTCGAAACACATTTCTCGGGAATGTGGGTTTCCTCACGATGTTTTTCTTCACCGCTGAGCACATGATAATCATTTATAATCTAAACGTGAATTCTAAAACAAATTCTAAAAATCATTGGTTTAGGCCCGTACTGCGATTCGAACCTGCGACCTCATAATGATAGTCAAGCGTTCTTCCAACTGGGCTACCACGGCTCTATCAAAACTATACAATTAATATTAAATTTGTCGTTATACTAGAAAAATTGACCGTATATAATGATTGTATGAATATTAGAGAGAGAAAAAAATACATTACTCCGTGAGTTTTTATGTCGTCTTAATGAAGCAGTTGACCTAAGGGCGCAGCAAAATTGATGACGACAAAAGAAAACGATTTCCCTAATAGGTACATGGACATCTTATCAGGGACATGGTTACTATGGCCACCAACCCGCGCCCATGTGACCACTGATTATACTAATCGCTGCTATAACTCTCCTATCAAGTGTACGCACCGTGTAATTCACCGATATATATTTTGACCATGGGTGGTTGGATTGACTCTTGACATTTTCATTTAGGGCTTTGATAGACGAGAGGCATCTCAAACTGTAATATTTATTTCTCTTTTGTTTTTATAGATACGTTCTTTTTTGAAAGTTGGTACGCGTAACATAATTACTGATATCTCAAGTTGGTCATCTGTCCAATATTATTAAGTATTTAACATGCTGCATGATACATAAATACATAAACTCACGCCTATTTCCCACCGGGGCAAGCAGAGACTATGGAATTCCATTTGCTTAGACACACTTATTCCTCCTCATTCATCAGTCGTTTCAAATACGCACGCCGGTTCAGAGTATATTGTACTATAACATTTCTAAGGACATTTCCAATATACATCCTGCTAGGTCTTTCACTGCCAGCCATCAACCTTCGCTTTATATACCGTTTTCGTAATCCTATTATCCTTCTCAATCTTAGTCACTGTATCATCTTTTACACCACATCTCTTTCTTATAACACTGTTTCTCACTCTATCACTCAACACCGCAGATGTTACGCAAGACCTGATTTCTACGGCATTAATCCTACTTTATTGCTTCTTCTGCCATACCCAACATTCACTACCGTACTTCAGCGTAGGAACAAGTACTACATTGTGAACAGCCATCCTCGCATCTTGCGAAATACATTGGCTACTAACAACTGCATGCATGATGCGTCTTTATTGGAACTATATTCCTACTACAGATGATTTTTCAGCTACTCTTTTTTTAAATTGCCGCTAATGAATTTGAAAAAAATATGTTCCATTGGCTTCCAGATGAATTAAGGTGCTGTAGTAACACCGGCCTTATAATGTTCAAAGACAGTTTGTAAATACTAAATTGCATGTATTGTATACATGTTACAAAGAGAAAATTTAAATCGAAAAAAAAAATTGTCTCGGACTTGAACCCGCAGCTCTTGCCAAGCCGGAATGAGCGTGTAAACCATTACACCACCGGGTCCTCCTGCGAAATTGTGCGAAATGTCCATGCGAAATTCTTTCGATCTATGACAACGTCTCAACGTTTGCTGCGTCTTTCAATTTTACGTCTGTCACAGCCCTTATGAATTAAAATTCCTCTGAAGGTATGTACGAATTTTACGATCTTTTACATCGCTGATAAGATTTTATCATCTACGGGTTTATTAGTAGATCTGCCTGATAGTGGTTGATTATATTGAGTGTTAATGAAGCCACGGGGTGCGCGTAATGAGGGGACGCGGCGGCGGGCCAGTCGTCAATCATCGCCAGTTTACGAATAAACTTGCGCCGGCGCACGCAATCCCTACTGTCCGGCGCTCGGACATTATCCGGACTTGCCATAGAATAGTTTTGTTCACGTAGACTGGTCAAATAAGAATAAAAGTAAATTATATTGTGAAGGGTGTTTGCTTATGTTTTATAGAAAATAAAATAGAAAACATAACTCGCTATTTCTTGTTAAAATACTTAATTTTAACAATTTAAAATTAAATCGTTTATTTCGGCTAAACCCATTGATGAATTTATTAATATATTTCAAATAACTTAATGATGGATGATGTACACTTTATTTAATTCGAATGCGGCTAATAGGATCAAACAGAGTAGTAAAATTCTCCTCTGCAGTAAGAAAAGGGGTTAAAAAAATAACTACTGAAAACAACTTTTTTAATAACAGTACTAAGTATTTTTATTAGATTTTTTTTTTAAATTCTGTATGAGATTGCGAGAATGCTATACCAAGATTGATCTCGGCAGTGGTCGCATAGTCTTTGTGTCGACAACGATGTAGATGCGGGCAGATAACTCCACCGTATCGTCGTGTACGGTTAATTGATCACTTAATTATTTTGCGTGTCCGTTTAAAAGTTTCCAATTAAACAACGCTATTATTTTAATAGATAATTAAGAAAGGCTCGTTTAATTAATTGTATCCAACTTTTTAGAATTGAAATGTAATTTACTTTATTCAAATGAGACGTGGCGGTAAAGTGGGTTTAGTTGTGCGCTATTATTATTTTCCTGTGCTTTATTGGAGTGTCGTGTTCATTAGGCTGTGGCGGTGGAGGTATTGATAGCGTATTTAAATAAACTTTAAAAGGTGTTTGTGTTAGGCGATGTAGAGGTTGATTTATATCTGAGTGTGCGCAGGACATGAAGGGTTGATGGTATCTGGTGTTGGTCGCCAGGAAATGATTCTAGCTGATGTGGTTTTATTGTCGGCCAGCGCCTGCGCGTGTTCTATCGCAGATCCGATGCGCCCGCGCTCACCTTACAAACGCGATATTTTAGCGACAGCCTACATGATTAATTTATGGCCCCAGAACAATATCCCTGAACGGAAAGCCGAGTTAAATTCGATTTAATGTGGAGATAAGATGATTTATTGGATAGCCATCGGATCTATTCTCAGCGAATATGATGTCTTCTTTGCAATAGTTATGGATTATCCTGAATTATGGCGACACGTTCCGTAAATTGTCAGTGCTCGCAATTCCTGCGTACCTTGTATATAAGCATATTTTTTCTGCGTACCTTATATTATATGGATATTGACATTTTAAAACCTAGTAAACATAAAATGCCGTCTTTATTTTATCGTTTCCTTGCTCTATTTATAAAATTCTAGTTTAGTCTAAGTAAAGTAGAGTTGGAGGAATACTTTAGTGTCATGGACCATTTGCGTAGTCCTTAACCGGCAGCGGCCAGGCTCCCCTCTGGGCCGATGGTTTATGATCTCCTGCTTCCTATGTTCGCTGTTTACTATCTTGCTGTACTTAAGAACTTATTTTTTCTGCCAGACCAATTCCCTTAAGTAATACTTACCAATAGATGCACACTTGGAATATTCATGAGTCGGCCAACGTCAAAAGGGATTTAGAAAGCTTCGCATTTATAATTCAAAACATAAGGTTCTCCGTCATTACCATTGTATAACCCCGCGGGTCACCGCCGATCAGGTGTCCCAACAATTTTTCTTTAATTTGTATTTTTCCCAGTAATTAAGACCAACGAACGCCGTCTGTTTAATGCAAATGAACCTATTCTCGATCATTAGTCCGTACACGTTCTACTAACGTTACTTTTCGTTAATTAGTCCCGAGATCTAATACTACGGCGCCCAGATAGCTCATTACTATTCACACGCAACCTAGCTACATCGAATGTAGTGCGTACTTTACCGAACGGGACATTAATCACAGACCAATGAAACACACATTGCGCTCTTACAACGCAGGTGGTGGAATAAGCTTAGCGGTTGACGGTGCCAAGTATCACAGCATAATACGAGATTATACACCATAAGCACCAGTCCAAGTAAACAAGACGATTGGTTTAGAAACTCATACCGAGCAATTTGTGCAAATTCGTTATTTTATTGTGTTGGGCAAAGTATCATACCTAATGCTTATTATACCAACATTTACGACGCCATACAAGTTTTAAGACTATATAACTTTGTGATGTTTACTAAGACATCAGATGCTTGCACAACGACGATAAAATGTAAATTGCCGTTTATGGCAAAATTCATATTGAAGTAGGTATCAGTGGATAACGTGACGTGAGAATCAAGTGTGTACTTTGACTACGGGTCGAGTGTATGTTCGATGTTGATCTTTGGAACGTTGATTGCGTTTTTGTAAGCAAAGTAAGACGTACTAGGTAATTAGTCGGAGGCTCCGACGGGTCTTCCTGTCTCTAACGAAGCAGCCGCGGACAGCTCGCGCGTCCGCCGCCACCCGCTGTCTGACATTATCAATAAAAAGTTTCAACTCAATTTATCTTATCGCACGGTAGTATCGTGAGTAGTTTCCACAATGAACGACGTGCCGATATCTTCCAATTTCTAATCTCAATGATCCACCTTGTTAATTAGGTCCTGCAATAATAAACGGACTCTATTATGGTCACGTAAGGTTGAAGTTGCAGTGTAGTCGGCTTAGAGTTTATTTTTAATTTAATAACTTAATACGGCGATAGGTATAGGAAGCCAATGGTGCGCACGCTATCGCCGCGATAACGGCGTGTGCGCCGTCTGTGCTCGCCCAATCAAAGTACTTCATTAAAATCTTATCGACGCTAGATAAATCACCTAACGACTGCGATCGATTATTTGGATAATTAATGGTGGTTTCTCAAATATGTCGGATTCTTGATCCCGTGGCACTGGTTTAGATGAACGCCTCGGGGAAGTCTGATTGTCACAGCTTCGATAAGGGTGTTTAGATCTCGACGTGTCATAGAATAGTTAATTAACTTCGTTTAATTAAGATTTTTAACGTATTTCTTTTCATATACATTTCATGTGAGATATATCAAGACATAATAATCAAATTGAATCTTTAAATTATCGTAAAAACGGACACCGATAGAGGAATTGTGTAATTCTTAACACGATCATCCTTCATCCTTGGTTTTGGGGTGATCACCTGTCACCATTTCTGTTCATCATATCAATATTAGGACTTCGTATAAAAAGTGGTTTTGGTTTTCTTCTAACACTTGTGGCTCTGCCTAGACCATTAGGAATTACAGACATGTATATTCCTACATAGTTAATAGCGCCCGGGAGCGCGTGCGAGGCTCGGTCGCGTGCGGTGAAACCCAATCGCTCCCGGAATACCGCCCCGATGCTATCATCGGCGCCCGCGCACATTCATCTACATCAGCACGCGCTACCAGATTACTGGACCAATAGATAGGTGTGTTTACTTTCAATTAGATAGTCTATAACACTTAGAGTATAATCAAGGACGAAGATAACTTGAAGAGTTCCTTGCTGTTGCATGAAGTTGAAATAATCTAAGTTAAGGCTTATACTTGGAATCGGAGCATCGCCTCCAGAATTTGATTCCCAAAGTCTACATCATCAATGGAAGCACAACGCAACGTTGTAACACTAAAGAAAAAATGTAAGTGAGCGCAAATATATATTTTTAAGTTTACGCGTTTATGTGTTTTAATTATATTATTTAGTTTATTAAAATAAATGCGAGACGCCGCGCGGTTTCATCAGAGTTCTGATTAAGTTCTTCGTTTTCTTTTCTTAAATCTTCATAAGTATTCGCTAAATATAGAAATGTCCTATGACACGTGTCAGCTTTAGATCTGTGGGTTTTCTCTGAAGCGGCTCTGAGACAAGTAGATATTTGCAGGAATCTACCAATCAGAGAGAATCGGAGACAGAGAGTGACAGTGCGTCTTCTCTGTCGCTGTCATACTCTGTGATTGGCCGATTCTGTAAGTCTCGCTCTTCGCTCTGCTTCAGTAGAAATCCATCTTTAAATACCTATTACGCTACACGATTTCAAGGGACCCTAGATCAGGGTTAGCGTAGTGTAATGAGACTTAGGGAATAAGGCTTCCGATTACGTAGGGCTTAGAGGTGAACTGTACATCTTAAATTTTATAGGTTGTATATAGTGATATAGTGCATGAAATAAGGTCTGCATAACCCCTAGCTACAAAAAAGGGCCGCCATTTGGTTGTACTGCCATCCATGTAGGGTCCTTTAAATCGTGTAGTGTAATAGGCCTTTGAATCCTGAGGGCAGGTCGCCTGTGCGTGCTCCCGACAGATCCCGATCGCTCCCGGAATACTGCGCGATGCTATCGGCGGCGCCCCCGCACATACATCTACATCACCACGTGATTAATGAGCCAGATAACACCTTAAATACGAATACACGTGTACACGGAGTATATCGGTCAGACAAGTGACCAATTCCGACGAAGTTGGTATATCTTTTAAGTCGAAGGAAAATTAAGTTATGCTAAAGTGTACTTCACTAAGGCCGCTTACAGACCAACCACCGACACCAGCTGCCACCACCACCACCGCCAACAACCAATTAGCGACGACGTGGTCGACAACATCGTCGTTGGTCTGTAAGCACGCTAAAAGTCGTCGAGTTAAATGTACAAAAATTTCATATAAAATGTATGGAGTTAAAACCATCCTAAAAATCGTTTCACGCGGAAAGCCACGGGAGCTCCGTGGTTCCTTCGCAATGAAAATCTGCACACCTAGGTCTGCCAACCATTGCCCAATGGCTCAAATTAGCTTCCAAACGTTTTCTCGATTCTGCTCCGCACCACCCAAATCCCCTGGTAGTTGCGGCTTCCGAATACATCCCGCTTAGGGACGGTACTGAAAAGTATCGGCGTCCGAAAGACGTAACATACGATCCCGACGACCCGATTACTCTAGCCATAGAGGCAGCCAATCAGCTCGCGACACCAAACACTTCAGGACCCCGATACCGACCCCGCCGGCGTGGTCGACGATTTCCCTCATTCAGCGCTTATCGCTATCGACCCACTAGGGTCGATTAATTCTTTCAAATATTTTTCCTCTCAGACGACGCCCTGAGCCGAGGTTCGCGCCCGACGTGCCCAGTTGGGCGCCTCAGGCCTGTTGTCTTAAACGTTGTCCCGGGTGAGAGCCTTCAGTGCTCCTCATTTGTCCGGCCAAGTAGTTAATGCCATCTGCGGCAAATCTACAATAAGTCACGTCAAAAAAAAAACCATCCTAAACCATCCTGGCATTTATGTTTCAGGAGATATCCATTTGTTTAGTTGTAAAAAGAACATAATATCGTGTCCTTTTCTAAAAAAATAATAGCTTTTTCTAAAAAAATTCAAGCAATAGACCATTTTATATCGGACGCAATATATTTGGCGTAATTGTACACTCAAAATACTATTAATTAAAAAAAATCTTCCCATTTGCCAAATATTATATTATATTAACTGCAGAAATTCAGTAAAATTTATCGGAATAGCTATCCGATTATTATCCTTTATTACTAAGTACTTATGTCTAATTAATTATATTTAGGCACTTTTAAAGATTGACGCACTTTAGTAGGGAGTCACATCACTAATTTAAGAGCCACCCTCGTGTCGGTGTTACATTCTCCATTCTTGTCTATCAAAGAGTCATTCCTTCACCTCCTTAAACCTAACTAACTTTTCTTTTCCTCCTTCTTATGTATAAAGAGTAAACAAGCATTATTATGCGGTCGCTGCAACGCGGCTTAAACGTCGGCAAAACAAAATTAATAAGGTACTTAATTGTTTTATTATTTAACATTCAATCACGTCACATCGACCCTTTAAAAATAGTTTAAGTACTAATAATTATATTGTTGACGAGTAAATCTAAGTCGGAATAAAAATTGATGAATTAAACGTATTCGATGCCATTATGAATGTTAATGATTACGGGCGGTCGATCAGTTGATAGCGCTCTGATGCGATACCAACTCGATAATTAGAATGAATGGAGAGAAGCTTCGGGTGATATTGATTGCCTTGAAATCTACGTTAAGTAGCTGATGTTGGTGGTTAATGCGTGCGCGCACGTAAGGGCTTCTTCAAACTTATCGACAGGAATTCAGGTTTAGGCTCAAGTAGCTAGTTTTTAAAATCTATGAAATTATCTTAAACCATCACGGGGGCCCAGTGCGGATTGATGGTTATTAACGACTGCTAATGCAGCCGGGACCAACGGCTTAACGTGCCTTCCGAAGCACGGAGGAGCTCGCGATGAAAACATTTTTTGTGGTCACCCATCCTATGACCGGCCTTTGCGAAAGTTGCTTAACTTGAACAATCACAGACCGAGCGCGTTTACTGTTGCGCCACCGAGCTCCTCATCTCCCTATCCATCCATAGGGAAGGCCCGTGCCCCAGTAATGGGGACGTCACGACGAAATTATAAAATACTTGTATGTATATTTTTATCCTTGTTCGCAGATATTTGGAATCAAAAATGGCATTTTCACCTTATATTTTAGGTTTTAGGCTTTTTGTTCTTTTGTATTATGAGGAATATCTGAGCTGTTCGGCAGTCGAGAAGTTTGGTCAAGTTTGTGGTTACCTTTATAGAGTTGCTTGCACTGTCGTCACCAGAAGCTTCGAGATCATCTTGACTGATACTCCGACACAGCCTTACATTAGTTTACATTTGTTTACAACACTTTCCAAATTAAAAATCACATTCTAAACCCTGATGTATAATGAGGGGGTCATTTGCATCTCTTGTAACTCTTTATATTCATACTTACAGTGATTTATCAATGAGTTGATGTGATGGTATCTTAAAATATGTAGTTACAAAATAAGCATAGATTAACCTTGCAGCGAAAGATTCCTAATGTGTTTTATGATCTGATAACATGGTTTCTTATTCTTGACGGAAGTAAATTAGCGGGTTCTGCGGCAGTAGATAGTTATCAGTGACGGATATCAATATTTCAAAGGCTATATTTGCATTTTATAATGATAGGACTACCTATAAACAGTAATAAAAATGTCCTTAATTAATTAATAGCTAACTAGCCAATAAGGTATCGCCATTTTATGGATTCTGATATGGTTTTATATTACACTAGTGTTGGACGTCTAAATTTGCTTGCTGAAGATAGAATTTTGTAAGTACTTATTATTTTACAAATACGGCGGCCTCCGTGGTCCAGTAGTTGAGCTTTGGGCTCACGATCCGGAGGTCCTGGGTTCGAATCCCGGTAGGGACATATCACAAAAATCACTTTGTGATCCCTAGTTTGGTTAGGACATTACAGGATGGTCACCTCATTGTCCGAAAGTAAGACGATCCGTGCTTCGGAAGGCACGTTAAGCCGTTGGTCCCGCTTACTACTTATTGCTGTAAGTGCGTAGTCGTTACATGAGCCATGTCAGAGGCCTTTGGCGGCTCAATAGTAACCCTGGCACCAGGGTTGATGAGGTTGGTAATCCAACTCACAACCCACACGATAGAAGAACATTTTACAAAGCTACTTCACCTCGACTTCCTTCACATATCGATCTCTTATTCCAGAAACTACGTTACTTTTTCCTAAAGATTATTTTCTATAGATGTGTACGTAAATAGTGTTATTATAAAACGATGACTAAAGATAAACTAGGTTTAAAATAATAATCCTCGCCACGAAAGAAGTAGGCAGATTTTAATGAAACTAATTGCCAAGTGGTGCTAGTGACATCGTAACGAAAACTGAGGGGGATGATTTAACTGATTATTCTGAGTTAATATCAAGTGGAATTTCCCATTGTAAAAGTATAGAATTGAAAATAATTAAAAAAAACTAAATAAAAATCATGAATTTTGCGACGGAAAATTCCACTTGATATTAACTCAGAATCATCGCCCTGAGTATTCGTTACGAAATCACTAACATCAGAGGGTGTTACTTGCAGAATCTGTATCAGTAGCACCCGCGGCGGGACTTCTTTCGTGACATGGACTATGTATATTTTAATCCTGGTTTATCTTTTAGTCTTCGTATTGTAATAACACTTTAGGTGCTTACCTATATAGAAATAGCAATAATGATGCTTATGACGCACAAGTTAAAGTTCGAACGACGCTCGACTGACCCTAATTGCTTCAATTGAAAAACAACTCCGCTGGTTTTCACACATTGACGGCAATTGCTAATTGATGGTCAGTTGCTTTTGTTTACGCAATATTGTACTCTAAGTACTATGAACTGCTAGTATACGTTTACCTTCTACAAACGTTAAATGGCTTAGAATTACAAGAGTTTTAAATTGGGTCGAAAATGAATGAACAAGTAGTTTTTGACCTTTCTATCTACACCATAAGTAATAAAGATTGTTGATTATTTAGTAAAGTGCTATAACTTATGATTTATCACAACTTTAAAATGAAAAATGAATTATTAAGGTAGGTGCGAAAACAAAAGGATATAAAAACAAAACCAAGACGATATAGCGATAAGGGTTAGAGTGTAAGTAATTAAGGCGGTGTCACGGCGCGCGCCGTTAATCTTGCAGATCGGTATCGGCCGCAATCGCGTGCGCCGCGACGCCCGGTCCGCCTGCGCCCGCGCATTTTACACACACAACATCAATATTTGCCACAACGATGCCTCTTCATAACCCTCATTACTTATACTTCATAACATCCACCAAAAACCTCTAATGTATTTTCCGTGTAACGATAAAACAATTTCAATCGCCGCTCCTTATTGGCAGCTTTACGCAATAATCGTCAGCTTACTATAAAGGAAACTTTACACTACTAAACCAGGAAGCTGTGATACAATAACCACCTATAAATACAGAGTACTAAAAATGAATTTATGCTTGCACAATATCGCCATATTGTAAAGTTAACCTGGTGCTCTTATGCGGAATGTCCAGGACATTTTGACCTTCCGATCTGCCAGCGGACGTAAATTACATTCTAGATACTGCAGTAGTGCGACTCCGAAGCTGCAAATTGCATTCTCACGCCATCTGCTTAAACCCCTCAGTATTTACTTTTCATCCGCACAAACAGATAAAAGTGTCATAATATTTATACCATAAGTTAGACTTCTTATGACCCAGTGTCATAAAGTTTAAGCGCGCTTTCTAGACTGGCGAGTTGGCTAGAAATATGAAGCATGTTGGCATGGAATAAGAGCTGGAATCGAAAAGTGTAGAGTACACTTTGTTGTTGCGATGCGCCGTGATCCGTAGTGGAGTGCGACTGTCATTCGATAATGTTTCTAGTTAGTTCGCAATAAATATGAGGTCCGCGTGTCGGCCGCGTGAACGCCGTGATGCCCCGGCCGCGACGGTCACTGTGGACTATCTAATTTTATTACCAATATATTGTCATTAAGTCGATACTGATCTTGTTATACGCACAATGAGAGATACACGGCCCGACGCCGGAGCCGACCGCCCGCTACAATTTATATTCAAATGACATTCGCTTATGGTCTGAGGAAATTTCTCACTCAACGGATTTTCAGGTAATCTTGAGTTAATCGGGCCAATATTCATCGACAAACGTCAAAACTCTACCAAATTCATATTATAGAAATAAATAGATGGATTAAGTTTTTATAACAAAAATATCCAATGTTTGTTTTTTTTTTTAAATTGATATTTTTATATATTAAACCAAAATCACATATAAAGCTAGTACCTAAGTAGGTATATTTGTTTTCGAAAGTGAATATCTTTATTTTATATAAATCGAGATGTTATCAGTTTGTCACGCAGAGACAGATCTGAGCCATCACAACCACAACACGAGACGTGAGCGTTAATTGATTAATCTGTGAGCAATGTGCTGATCGATCCAGTTAGTGGTGGCGTCATTCAAGATTAGGCGCGCGACCCGGGCACGTATTCTCACGGGTATTTGAGCCACAACTACCAAGTACACAAATAAAAAATCATCTTGTGTACAGTTCACGTAGTGCTGTTTGCCCGCCATATAAACTGACCGTATTTACTGTAGCCGCTCATCCTCCATTTAACGCTGGGCTACTTTGGAAACGTCTAAATTAGTGAAGTGAGAAAAGCTAACGCTCGTAACCGCTTTCGATCGGTTGTAAATCGCTTCGATAACATCTTTTTTGACTCTCTGACTTCCATCACCTATTGTTGATTCAGTCTCACTACCTTAACGGGAACCCTGCTCTAAGTCGCCTTTTTATTACCTTCTAGTTTTGTCAACTCTTAATACGATTTTATTTGTACAATAAGCTTACTTTCACACATTCTTCAATTTATACGTAGCGTCTTTGTTAGGTTAGCTTTCACGGTTAGTTTGATGACACTTCACTTGTGATTATCCACGCCGATGGCATTCACCGAGTCTATTTTCCAAATATAATATCCGCTGCAGCCTGTTTGCGTTTGAGATAAAATCGTGTGATAAAGACATGACAGCGGTATTATAAAACTAGCTCCACATCTCTTGGGAGGCCATCAGATATTGATGACCATAGGTGTTTCCCACAGCCGCTCTACGGATTATCCAAAGTAGCGAGCGCTAATCCCTCTCACGTGAAATCTCGTGAAAAGGCTCGGGTGCAATTAATGTCGGTATGGAAGTGGTGTGTGTGCGCCAGTGTGCCAGCGGGCAGCGGGCGGCGGCTGCGCGCGCGGCGGTGGTCCGGCGCCTGCGATGGATGCCTGCACTTCATCATGTTAATAACCGACAGCCATCCGCACGCTCACTCGGCTTACGCGCTCCTAGATTAAGGGTCTCATTACTGCCTTTCTTTAGGCTAAATATTAATTGAGACATTTCCAACTACTGTCAAGTCGTAAATGATACGGCCAAATTAATGATAGCAAATAAATTACTATCGACAGTGGCTATATTTCCCTCTGGCGGTTATGGAAGCAACCGTCATTATTCTGATGCAGGATTTTTGGTGAAGCGCAGGCTTTGCGATCCGTCGCATCGCCATTCTTTCTGGTAATCGCATTATAAATTGACGTGGCGGTCGCCGCATCGGCTCTTTGTCGGCACCGTAACGGATGGCCCCGAGTTTATTCTTCAAAAATAATAGTCACAAATTTAATTTAAATGTCTATTAGTCTACTGCTTATGGGATAACATAATCGACTCTCTTGATAGATGAGTTAATATAATCAATTGCGTTATTATATGAGTTCATTACAACTGTTGGTCGTTCATTCTAAAAATAAGTAATATATATCTCTTAATAAAGAATGTGAATGAGTAGTTTTGAATTGAATTTAGTAATTAAAGTAAGAAATGTCTGAAATGTCTAGGTTTAAGTAGTGGTGTGTCAGGCGGGACACAGCTCGGGGAGTATAGTGGGTCTCCCCACGCGAGGGTTTCGTGTGCTCGAGGCATTACTCAAACCTCATTTAGAGCTAACTGCGTTGCATTGAAAGGAGCAATTTTATTGTAGTCTATTGATTCTGTTGACAGCCGAAGGAATGCACGTCCTGCCACGAACTGGTTTATTTGTTCTGTCACCGACTTCATTAACATATCGGGTAAGTAAACATGTTGCTCAAATGATGCCCTGATTTTATATGCGCGATAGTAATTCTCTTCATTTAAGTGAAACTCTTTGAAATACAGATACTATTTTCCAGTTGAAAGCGGTCTAGTCTTGTTGCAACGAAACGCATTCATATCTCATTTGCAACTACCCTCATTCAAGTGACATCGTTAGGGTCTGTAGCGCGACAGCTGCCTCCGACGCGCGCCAACATTGCTACTTATCTATCTACATTTAAATACCTATTTAAAGCCTCGGTCTTAAAATAGGATTTTTCCTGGAACGCAAGACGCAATGTCTTTAGGGCTATTTCAAATAGGATCGTCATTGAATTTCCATCAAAGTTAGATAACATTTGAACAGGGCGGCATAAAGTATTCGTTCCTTTGAAATTATTTACATCTTTTTGAATGGCGGCCTGATTATGTCATCTACCCCCGATTTCGTCTTGTCACTGAATATATGCTGTTTCATGACATTATCAAACACCGGTCATTCTATGATGAATTTTGATTTTCACACACGAAACTATTGAACAAAGCAAAAATACAACTATGAGGGACTTTCCAAGCTACGTTCCTTAAAAACAATATACTTTCTGTAAATATTTTCCTTCGTGTAACCTTCTAATTTTACGGGTAACAGACTACTCTTTGTTTGTGGGTACAGTCATGAGCAATATCATGTACCCACTTTAGGACTCTGTCGCACTAATATATTTGACATTTAGTGAGACTTACAGTTCAATTTGTCAAAAAAGTTAATGTGACATGGTACCAAAGTGTATTAAATATTAATGCTCGTGACCGTACAAATGATATCCTTTTTATTACACCCAGGCACATTTACATCTTCCACCCATTTTATTCTGATCAAAATAAAGAGAAGGAATATAGGTAGCAACATAATTCTATATGTAATGCGATCGAAATATCAAGCAACAATTTTTATATATGCTACTGCCATTACATTGTATTTTTGAATAAATTATGTTCCCGAGTAATGAAAAAATAGGCAATTATCACGTTAATTATCGACAGCGCCATCTATATTATTTTTGGGGAATGTAGCTTGCAAAGGAACATTCATTACATACGTACAAAATATTGGAATGTGTATAAAGCTTTTACAGCCGTTTCTTTGAGAAAGACTGGTAAGACACTTGTAATCATATTCGACAAAAGCTTTTTAGAAACTAAAATTAATAAACTATACCCGTGGTTGTTGTAAAACATATAATTTGTTTTTAACACTTAGGAACGCAGGCTTTATATTATCCTCCTTACAACACTGGTTTAGGTAAGCATCAGAATATCTTTATTCAAACATAAAGTGTATTGAGTATTATGACGTAGCGGTCGGGTTCAATATCCAACTCGTGCACACCTGAGCCCACGGTGACGCAGCACTAATGCGAAGTTTTTTTTTTAAACAGGATACGCACCCATACAGCCCGCGAGGTTATTATTATTAGGATACTTTATTTACGGAGCTCTTCTTTTATTGTGGTCATTCCTGACAATGTCATACAAGGCGTAGATTCTGTGATGACTAAACATAAGTATAAATAAAATAAAAAAAACATAGGTAAGTAATAATATTTTTTTCTCCATGTATATGTGGCTGCAAGGTACGCTTTTTAGTGTGTTATGTCTAGTTGAAACAATTATGAAATGTTCCATAACAATTCAAGTTTAAAAAGTAGAGACAACTAAGATTAATGTTATCCCATCTTTACTCCAAAAACGACCTCGTGTGAACTATTAAATATATCTTAGAAATGTAGAACTACTTATGAAAGAGATAATGTTAATAATTTTAAAACACATAATACCGGGTTCTTACCGCGTTAATCGGGGATATGAGACTCCCGAATGAAATATTGGAAGTCTCATATCCCTGATTAACGCGGTAAGAACCCGGTATTATGTGTTTTAATTATGATAATAACCACGTAAACCTCAAACAATGTGTTAATAATGTATTTGTAATGTTGATGTGCCTTTAAATAAATAAAGTACTTTTGGAAAATGTATCTAAGTATATATCAGTTATATTAAAAATTCAACCTACATTAAGGTAATAAACACAAAAGATATTAACGTTAGTTAACTAAAGACACAGATTCGAGCAGAGATACACAATCAGGACACATCAACATTACTTGAATTGGAATAAAAGTGTCGTGACAATAAATATACGAGAATATACTGTTTCTACTCTTTAAATTCCAAGTGGTTAGGTATTTTGTTCATTTAATTTATTCGATGCTTTTCAAAATTCTTTCTCGAGAGAGTTGGATTTCCGAAGAGTAAAATGTTATCTTAAAGTGGATAAGAATGGAGTGTGCTCGAGAGGTTTAAGTTCGCATAAATCCAATATGACTTGCAATATTATTTAAAACAGTAATCTGTGAAGAACTTAGGTGAAGAAGTTGAAACAGCAAAATAAATAAACGTTGGAGAATCAAGTTCTCGAGATGAGCTCCTCAACCACTTTGCTCAGATAATAAGCTAACGCCTTGAATGCCTTATACTACAAGATTTAGTTACGTCTGCTTACCCCGGAGGAACAAATGAGTACAGTTTGTTTTAGTTTATTTAGTTTGTGTAACAATACTAGCGAGTCAAGCCTTTTTGATATCCAACTTTTGAATGTTCACTCAATACACATTCATTCTTAAGTTATGCACGGGAGGGTCCAAAATACCAAACAGTAATGTTCTTCTTGCGTTTGGAAGAAAGCATGAGTTACGGTGTGAGTTATTTATAACGTCCAGTTTGTGCAGTGAGTACATAGTCCTGGCTTCATTGGGCTCACGAATGATCTTAATTAGAAGTATTGTGGGGAGAGTAAATTATGCCCGTTGTGGCTTTGTAACGACGTCGCGTCCCCCGCCCCCCGCCTCGCCCCCCGTCACACTGTAAATCAAATACCTATCCAACCGAGGTGCATGCCCCTGAGCGTAGATTAGGAAATTAATGAGACCTTAATGGAAGTAATTTTAATGACGTTTAATTTTTATGTTTCGATAGTGATTACATGAATTTTAATACGCAAAAGCAATAAAATCTCAGCTAACTGTACTCGATTTAATGATCTATCGTCTATTGAAGATGCCGCGCTACAAATTGCTTTTCGGGATATCTATTTTTCATTGTAATACCTGTTGATGATTCGTTTATTTTATCTTGTGTAATTAGAGAGGTATTAGGATTATAAATTGTTTATATTTGGATAAATCGGAGCAGAACGAGCGGTGATTGAATAGGTTCAGTTGTGGCAATGCGACGGGGAGGCGGTGCTACCGCGGAGATACGACGTAAGGAGCCCATTACACTGCTAAATTACTAAATGGCGTGAGCCGGCCGCCAGCCAGCCCGACCGCATTCTGCCGGCTTAATGCTCGTATTAGCCGATAAACTGTTCATTTGCGTGAAAAATAAACCCAATCAGCATAACAAACATTAGCGGTATGCGAAATGAGCCTACGAGTTACCAGCTCCTGCTAACATTACACCTAATCAGATTCCAGACCAACTCCGCGGTATCTAATAGTGTAATATAAACAGATACAGTATTGCAAGTGCGAGTAACGAAATGCAGTCGAAATGTCGTTTTGTTTTGTGTCGCATTAAGTAACAACATCCATAAAATTAGCAATGATTATTATTAGCGGCCATCAGCTTAAAGGTAAGACTATTATCTACAGAATAAGACAAAAAAGACTTTTGTAACTGAGTTCATTGGAGTGACACACGCATCGTACTCGAATAAAACGATTTGGACAATCCTTTAAGATAAACATCGATTCCTCACAATATAGAGTCTGGTCGGGGCTTGATGAAGATGTGTGGAGTGAAACAGCAATCGAGGTGACAGTAAATTCCAGGCGACCCGTGAACACGCCGGCCGAGGCAAAAAGTGAACAGAGTGAGTGTGACAAGAGGATTAACTGTGCGCCAGCTGTGGCGAGACGCGACGCGATCGACGCCGTATCGACACGCGACTTGACGCATGGTGTCCCTCTTAATGCATCCATTAACATTCCCGCCTAGACTCGCGTAAATTACACCACTTTATACCTCAAATTCTTTGTTATTCGCCCGTAACTGTTTTCGACGTTCCTCGCTCCCCATAGCCGTTTAGAAATAATAACTCTTAATACCTCCGGCCGTGTTTATCTCGTTTTCGGTAATAGAATACCTGGAATATTTTATCAACGCACGACCGAGTAATTTAATATAAAGCGTATCACTAAATGATCTCTCGGTTGCGATGAGTATCGCGAGGTTAATAACGGTGTTGGAGGTTCCTCCGCGCGAGACACGCGTCTGCGATGGTATCGCCGTCGAAGCATTATTGATGAGAGCTCGCCATAACCAAATAGCCCGGGGATCACGTTTGTTTACTTATCTAACGTATGTTAAAATGTACCATTCTGCGGCTAATTGAAATGGCGCGGACGTTGAACCGTGTTTATGACAGGTGCAGCCGGAATGGCGTTTTCGTGAGATTGTGCTGCGATTGCCGACTACCGCGCAAGATAAGGACGCTCGGTTCGTGCTCTTTGCTCGCTTTGCCTAATTGTCGAACAGAAGCCGCCTGCCCCTTAACGACTGGTTGAATGGCCACTTCGTTTATGGAAGAGAAACGACATAAATAACATTAACTGCTGCTGAGATTGCTTCATTCATTCTTGTCGAGCCCATTGAGTAACTCAGTTACAGCGACGCGTGCAAATTGCGAACAATGCCTCGTGTCCGCGCATAAACTATCGTGTTTAAGCTATTTGCTATTGGCATTTAATTCTTGCTCCTGACAATGGAGTTGTCGGTAATAAACTTGAACAAGATTTGGTTCAGCGGCTTGGAGTGGTGATCCCGTTGCTTCCTCCTTGTACGGTTCCGTTACCGCTCCACGTCAAAGACCGCTCAGTAATGTTGCCATGTATCACACTATTGGTAATAAATAATACACTCTAAATAACCAGAATGGAGGAACCATTTATAGCAAAATTTATTTTCAACTTTAATGTCACTGTTACTCAACACAACGCCTTATTTAAAGAAGCCAGACAGCGAATTGAGTCACGACTGAGATAAAATAATATTTTACTTATTGAGAGGATATTTTTAGTAAATACAATCGGTAATAGTGACAGCGTGACATTAAACGGTACGATAGCGAGATCCACATCAGCTACATCGGTTACATCAGAAATGTTAGCTCCGTCAGGTATCAGCTTAACTGATTTCCTGCGTGGCAGAGCCTTGACATTTGTGCGCGCGTGCGCCGTGCAGCCGTTGACCCGAACCTTATGTTGTGTTCATGTGGACATCGACACTCGTGCGCATTCGAATCCTTTCATTCTTTGAGCTTTTTTAAGGGCTGAATTTTAAATTACTTATTAAAAAAAAAACTATTGATATTTAGGTAAGTGGCATTTTATTATACGTGCATAATATAAACGTACGTATAATAAGTAATGTACAAGTTAAATAAAATGCGTTTGTTTCATATATTGCAAAAGTGTGAACAAATATGGCCGCCGCGGATTATTTATTCATTTTAATCAGGCCTAATAATATTACACAACACCAATATGAATAAGTATAATCAATTATCCAGTCAGGTAAGTGATATTAACTGTAAATATATTATGAGCTGAGAGCTTCACACTGAATTCAAAATATTTTTTTTTTTTTTGATATTATACATTTTGAGATTTGTTTTATACTTACATTTTTACAGTTTGTTATGCAGTTTGCTTATTTTTGTTGTATTTTATTTTTAATTTTACATTGTAACTACTTAATATTAAGCCTAGTTATTAATAAAAACAAATATCTGGTTGCCCAAGATTTTGCCTAGGCATTGCCTAGTTTGGGGACCCCTGTACAACTCATATAATATATCTAGAATAAAGCACATTTTTAGTTTTAATTACTTAAACGTATCTCTATTTCTTTTATTTTGTGCGAAAAAGTTGTGCGAAAAAGTTGTGCAAGTAAAGTTATTATTATTACAATAAGTTTTAGTTTTGTGCGCATGTACCTAAGTAAAATATTAGTGTTGATAAGGTGGTAGGTGGTATTTAAGTTGCGTTCTAAGAATGCGAAAAGATTACGAGAAATACGCGAAATTGGTGATTTTTTTAAGGTTTTTATGAAACAAACGCACTTTAGTTATTTTCCTCGAAATTATAAAAATAACCTACTTAGAGCGAATTAAGACAGCCAAGTTAAAAGACGTCGGTATAAGTACCTAATTATCGTTGTTTTTTATGTCTAGACAATGTAGATTATTGCCTATATTTAGAAGTCAATTCTCGTTTAAAATAAGTAAGTCGTAATATCGTATTAACATTATTAGGATTAACGATTCTAATGACCCGATAACTCTACGCGTAGGGGTAGGCAAGTCCGCGTTCTCGGCACATTTCGGGTCGGTTCTTTCTAATAAGCATAATCTTTGACCCAAAGTTCGAGTCCATTGGTATATATAATGTACTTATGTATTTTATTACTTGTCCGGATAACTAATCTAATATAAACATAAGCTCACGACTATAGCTCATTGGGGTAGTCAGAGGTACGATAAGGTGCAAAATTCCAGTCAGTTTCTTGCTAAGTAATAAAGTAACTGGTTGCACTTAAGACCTCCTGGTTACATGTCGTTTCTGTAATAGACCAAAAATACCTACAAAAATATAAATTTTATAAGTATGACAACTAATGGTTCACAATTTCACATCACAATACAAATAATTGATTGTACATCCATCGCAAGATGTATAAGACTAACGTGATAGGTGCTGAGAGTATAATGGTCGAGTCAACTGTGTTAGTGAAAACGGCACTCAAGATAATTAGTGTATGCGGTACAATAAGTCACGTCTTAAAAAAACAAGTAAGTAAGGTGTTCGAAAATCAATGAGAATCAAATATAGACGATATCGTCTAGGTGTCCCGTGCAATTGCAGTTAACCAATAGTAGATAACTGGCGTCGTTCACAATACATCATTATTTCTCTCTATTTACGGCTGAATCACGATATTGAAATTTCGCTTTGAATGACATCAAGTATTCACTTTAGACGCCATGAGATTAGATTGAACAATGAAGCTACAGATTCAACGTCTGTTAGTGTACATAAATGGAACACTAATGCATTTAATAAACAGATTGAAGTGTGAGACAGAGCTATTGGAGAGAGATAACAGTTTCATTGAGAGTGACGATGGATATAAATAGTTTAATAAATCTGTCAATTTTACGTGAATATATTATTTTTATTAGAAAAATATAAATTATTAAAATTATGTTAGAAAAAGCAGCAAACGCTGGAATGCTACAATATGTCAACGAAATGTATTGGGCACCATAGAGATGCAAATGTGGATAGCTACTTCGATTAAATTCGATACGTTATTGCTTCGCGCGCCAAGCCTCCATCCGGAGACACGGGCGTTTTTTATTATTTTTATCGGAGGGATCGATTCTGAAGATAAGTATATCGTAAGACGAGTAGCGGCCACCCAGTCGAGGTATCGCCGCATCGCACTAGCCCCGCGACCCGACGTCGCTCGCATTTTATTGCATCAGATATAAACTAATTCGCATATACGTCAAATAATTAAAACGCCGACCCGACCCGCCTGTCGTAAAACAGCTTAGTAGCTCCGGCGGTTTCTTTTAATAAATTGTAATCGCTTTTATGTGACATAATCTTACAATAAAATGCCTTCTATAACAGTAGGCAATTTAAATAGGTAATTATTAATCAAAGTATTTTGGAAACAGTTTGTTGGAAGTGCTTATAATCTTATCTGTTTTCACAAAAAATGTTAAGTGAAGTCACATTTCTCTAGTAATATCGAGTCTTTTGTGATTCATAGCGCTGTATAAAATATGACAATACATTGAAATATGTCTGTGATATTTTCAATGGACAATAAACTATGAGAGAAAGAGTATTATTTACTATTCTATTTCGTTTGTCGTATTAACATTATGTATGGTGGCGCCCGTGGCACCATGGCCGACAAGAAAACTTTTAATATAATACGCGCTATGCAGCATATTTGTATTAAACAGCCACAGAGTAAGAAAATGACTAACGAGTTCTATATTTCTTGAATTATTTTATCTTTGGATGACTAAGTACCTACTAATAGTTAAATGAAATGTGAGGCTGTTGTTTTAGTCTATCAATAATAACAATATTTTTTTAAGTAACGTTTTTATTATACTGCTGTAAGTAAGTACTATGGTTGGTTTATGCCTGTAAACCTGTGACTTTCCAGTTCCAGTGGGCGATGGTAATGTAATGATCTATCTGAAAGGCAGTAAGCTATGGCGCAGTGAGATGTCCGGGGCGAAAACACAGGCGCAAGCGTCGCCCCAAGATTGTATTAAATCGATCCATAATAAATCACACTCACCTATAAAATATAAATCAACGTTGACGTAAAACACATTTATATTGTTTTCACTCCGAAATGACAATAAAATACTTTAAATTCATGAGTGATTTAATGTATATCGCCTTGTAAAATAGTATAAGGTAGAAGTGTTTGGAAGATAAAATTTGGAGTTTATCGATGACTAAAATTTTATTGGTGATTAGAATTTTATTGCTACTGAAATCTTCTCTATTCCTCAGTGAGAGTTCAATTCACATTCTCTTGATGATGGCGTGCTATAAAACTAAATTCGTCCTACAGATGACCAATATACATATATAACCAACCATCCGTATTAAAGGATAGGTATTTGAAGAAAATTCAGATGTTACTTACATAACAGTAAGTACTGTATATAACATCTAATATACTACTTATTTTGTACTTGTTTTGTTTGCCTTATGTCCAATAACAATTATAAAAAAAATAACGACTATATTTATTTTCCAATGAGGGACTTTCCAATTGGCGTTCCCCAAAAATAGGATAAAAGTTTTGTCTTTGTTTAAACTTCTAATTTCATGGATAACAGGCATAATGCATCTTTTATCTCTGGTTTCGGGTATAAATGATGACCCTTTTATTACACCGAGGTACAATTACAACTTCCACCTATTATTACTCTTATCAAAATAAATAGAGGCAATTAGGTAGCAATATCATCTATAAGTACATATGTTCCAAAAATCAAGCAACAATTAGTTTTATATAGGTATTACTGTTTTATATACGCGTTGCGCTCGCGCGCCCCTGCCGCCCGCCAACTGTACACCCGCGTTTGCCCTTGCGCTTTGAGTTTAGTACGCGTTGTGCCGTTGTACAAATTGTGTGACGCAAGGCGGAAGGATTGGCGGGACACGCATCTAAGTTTTATCCAACAGGGATTGTCTGGAACTAGTTCTAGCCGGAATCATATCGGATAGACCTAATTTTATCCAACAGGGAATGGCTGGACCTAGTTGTAGCCGGCATGGTGAAGGCTAGACCTAGTTTTACCCGAAAACAATCGCCTCGTACTAGGTTTAACCAAGAGTAAGTGGCTACACCTAGTTCTAACCGACTAAAACTAGGTGTAGCCGCACTTCGGGTATTAGCCGTAACATATTATACACAGGTACACGCATATTAAAATTTAATAACACAATGTTGCCGTTACATAGAATGCAAAAAAACCTCTTAATTGGATCTATTTCCTCACATCGTAGCAGCGCACGAGGTAATATTCGTAATGTTTTATAATATTCGATACTAAAGGCCCGTGGCCAATTGAATTTCACGCACTCAGCCGCGGTATAGGCGCCGGTACATTAGGATTGGAACACACGTGTAGACGTTTTTTTCTTCTTAATTTTATATGGCTTCATGTAAAAAAAAAAAACAAAGATTAATATGTATCTGCTAACTTTGTGGACATATCGTCCTCTGTACGCTCGAAATAATCTTGTAAACCTCTTTACCGTTATGATTTGCATTCTTCCAAGAAAAATATAGTACCTAATAGTACCCAGGAGAAGCCAGGTTAACTCGCTAGTAAAAACAAAAAGTAAAACCTTAAATACATACATACATACATACATAAACAGCCTATATACGTCCCACTGCTGGGCACAAGCCTCTCCTCAATCAACCGGAGGGGGTATGGAGCATACTCCACCACGCTGCTCCAATGCGGGTTGGTGGAGGTGTTTTTACGGCTAATAGCCGGGACCAACGGCTTAACGTGCCCTCCGCACGTAATCATCTTACTTTTTCGGACAATCAGGTGATTCAAGTCTGAAAAGTCCTTACCAAACAAAGGACAGTCTCACAAAGTGATTTCGACAATGTCCCCATCGGGAATCGAACCCGGACCTCCAGATCGTGAGCCTAACGCTCTAACCACTACACCACGGAGGCTGTTCACCTTAAATAAATAAAAGTCATTTCAAGATAATTATGTGATGATGTTCGTTGTGTATTCCGGGCCTTAATGTTATCCGGAACCTTTACCGGCTGTGTGTGGCATCGTAGACGCAAATTTAATGGCATTATTATGTGTGTAAATAAAAAAGGCATAGAGAATGCTTAGATATAGACGCCATAACATTCGGGGCTATCGCTGGTCACTATTTATTGTAATCTTGATGAAAGTTATTCTTAGGTGGGCCCTTATAAAACTGGGTAAGTATGCTCAGTCGCTCAACCATAAACTTTGTTAATGTATTTTGGCTAAATGTACATGTACCTAATTTAATTTATTTATTTATAATCAGCTAACAATGACCCGTGAAAATATATACAAATACATATATATTTAATAAAATTAATTATTAAACTACGTCGCCACTTCTGGTGTTGTTAGGTTTATATATGTACTTGATGATCAAATATAATATAGTATACGTAAGTACTTAAGTTTTGTTATATGTTTCTACATAAAATATTGTTTTAAACTGGCTTAATTTTACTTTTTATAGCATTTATCCGTGCTTAGGGAAAATTAAAGAGAAAATTTTAATCGAAAAAAATTAGACTCGGGTGGGACTTTTAAGCCTTGGACACAGATCTTGTCAAGCGGATAGATCGAAAGAATTTCAAATGAACAGGAGGAGGACCCGGTGGTATAAGTGTTAACACGCTCGTCGCGGCTTGACAAGAGCTGCGGGTTCAAGTCCCGTCAGAGTAAATTGTCTGTAAATTGTCTCTGAAACTGGCTTACCACCTACACGTTTTAAGACAATCCTGCAAGCTTATTTAATTCGCTTTACGACGCTCAGCATTCTAAGACGCTAAGGATGTGCTATTTTAAAACAAGTCAATCAAAACATTTGCGTCATAGAGTGGAAATTGCAAGAACAAGGTGTGAGTCCAGAAAGTAGATATACAGGGTGTTAGTGACAACGTAACGAATACTGAGGGAGATAATTCAGATTAGATTCTTAGTTAAAGTAAAATTTTCCATCGCAAAAGTGTTTAAATGTAAATAATTTCAAAAAAAGCTCTCACATTTCCATGAGTTTTCCGACGGATAATTCTACTTGATGTTATCGCAGAATCACGGTCTGAATTATCTCTTTCAGTTTTCTTTACGGTGTCACTAACACCGGTACGTACTTGTGTACTTTCCTGTACGTCCTTGTACGGGATGTAGGAGACATAGTAAGGAATGGTGAGGGGGATTATTCAGCTCGTGATTCTGAGGTAATATCAAGGGGAAATAATTTAAATAATCACAAAATATAGTCATAAATTTCGAGACGGAAAATTCCACTGATATTAACTCAGAATCATGGTATGAATCATACCCCTCGGTATTCGTTACGGTGTCACTAAAACTCTGTATAGGGTTAGTCGAGTATAGTGATGGTTCAGTGACGTAAGATATTGACGATGTTAATACAATTTGATGCAAAGATCAGAGGTCGTTGCCCTATCTTTGATCTTTACAGTTTTGCACATTTTCTTTATAAATGTGCAATCTTTTATAGTATTAAGTATAGTGTAAAGAAATGCTATTGAATTTTAAGCACAATACATTTTAAAAGAAAAATAATCCTTAGGTTACGTAGGCATCACGTTCAAATATAATACTAAACATTATCTGTCTTTATTAAAAATATTTAGTTACGTATCTATTTTAATTCGTTTCAGACGTTCAGAGTAAGTAAATGCTTACCTAGTAAATTAATATTTTAGATTGTCATTTACATCTACAAGCTAGTCGAAAGTTTTGTAGGTACCTTTTCCTTTCAATTCTCATTACATTACATTAGTGTAATATTCCACAGATCTTACTTAATCTTTCTTTCTGTGAGTTAACACAGAAATTACCTATACCCTATTTCACGTAGCGAGATTAGAATGGCAGTATATATGCGATGTCTCTGTCCTGTTATTCTAATCTCGCTACATGAAATAGGGTATAACTAATTCCTGTGTTAATTCACAGAAAGAAAGATAATACATATAAAGAGACGTATCTCTCGTCGTTCGCACTTATAGCAAGCTGTAGCTTACTAAGAAAGAGACGAGAGATACCTATATATAAGTTTGCTTTGTTACTTAGTCCACCATTGTTTACGATGGTGTTTTGATCAGTTCCAGAGTAATGTCCGGAGTGTGCGTGAGGTAATTTCCTCACCTCGCCGACTATTTCGTCTCTCTCTTGGCTCTCTAACTATTGACGTTATCTTGATTTACGCACTTTATTAACATTTTATTACACGATTGAGCGCGTTTCGTAAACAGACATACGACATGAGTAAGTGGTTACCGGCGACATGAACATTCTGTCGACGACCGACTGACAACAACATTGACTGTATGTAGGTAATATCTACCTACCTACATATATTTATGTAAAAAATACACACACCAACATGTAGCACAACGTCGAACTAAAATTATTACCATAAGTCAAAAGATTAAGCAGATAATCTCTCCTCCTAATCCCTATTTCATTGTCCCCACATATAAATATTACAAAAAAATAATCCCCGTTCTGGTTTTAAACTGTTCAACAATTTAAATTGTATCACATTATACGGAATTAATAATCGAGTATATTAGCCACAGCTTTATAATCTCCCAGAACATAATTTCACACGTTAGGTATTAAACTAACCATATAAATTCCATCGGAGAAATATTTTGAAACCAGAAAATTATTTTTTGATGCCATAAATGGATTATTAAGATTAATTTCTAAATTTACAAAACATTACAAAAAAGTAAATAAGTTATTAAAATCAAATTGAAATTTACGATAATCATAAAATAAAGATTAAGCCACTTCGACGTGTACGAGTGGCTCTATGATTTAAATACATTCCTGGTCGTCACATAAATACCCGAAACGGAACATTCTTGTTCGATATTTATGTCCCGAGATCTTTGCTGAGGGCAACGAAAATTGTGACATATACGCGCGACAATAAAAAGTCAACAATGAATGGAAGGGCCATGCGACAGGACCCCCCACATCCCGCCGTGCTTCTCAAATAATAAATGCGTTCATGATCTATGATCTGAAACTGATACTTATAATGGCTTCTGTATAAAGAAGCTGCACCAAAATCGAAGCGAGTGCGCCGCGGTCGCCCCTCCGACATGATAAATAGCTTCAAATTGCTTGTAAAAGGTGAAACTTTTATCTCTCTCCCTTTGTACACATGTAAATATTTGTGTTTAATCTGACGTCGAGTTATGTGTTCGATCGTTTAGAGGCTTCGATCGAGTGCCCCGGTAGAAGTTACTCGTTATTGTGAGGCGCCTTTTCAAGTCGCATGTAATAATAGTCGAATTTTGTATTTAAACGACTTGAATAACGCTGTCGAGTTTGAAAACAACTTTTAAAATATTCTATTATCTAATATTATTGACTATCTATGGGCAAATATGATTTATAATAATAGACGAATATACTTATACAGAAAACTTGTTGCCAACATAAATTATGAGACACGAAAATTAAGCTTGTCATACCTAGTTTTCTTTTGTAGAAGGCTAGATTTAATGGCTTCAGTTTCCTGGACTTTTATTCGGTTTAAATATCGCAGCCTTTCTAAGGTTCATTAGCAATTAAAGAGTTGATGTCGGGCTAGATGTGGCAATAAAAGAAGCTGGCGATTTATGATCACGCGCGACGTTAGAGGTGCGTACGATATTTATTGTGATCGTTTGTTTGTTTAGTGTTTGAAGCCAGAAGGCAGCGGCAGTGGTAGGGGCTGGCGGACCGGCGGAGCGGGTCCTGCCTTCTGGTAGTAGGTGACGTGTCGCCGATCGCATGTCGGGGAGGAATATATCAATCGGGCAAGAGAGTAATGGCTGTCGGTGGCCGCGGACCGGCCCGGCTCGCTAAATGAGCCGCCGACTGGCTACCGCTCCGACTTTCTGTTTGAATGTTAAGTAGTTTTAATTATTTTGCATGAGCCCCCGGGTTAACTCCGTTCGCCGCTCCTGTACACATTTATCAAAGCAAATTGTGTAGTATCTTATTTACTACGCAGAAACATGCTCGCGACGACTATTATGATGTAGAGTTTCTCAATAACTCAAATATTGCTCGCATAACTGTTATTCTTGTACGGATTTAAATAATTGAAAGCTACCACCAATAATTAGTTGGAATATCGAATTTAAAATTAAAATGATAAGGCTATCTATATAAAATACTTGTGTGTCGGAATTTATACGTTTGGCAATAATTTGTGTGTTAAGTAAGCTTCCGAAGCTGAGTAACAGATTTACAACTGGGAATAATTATCAGAAGTTTAAACATGTTTTGCGTTTCAGCGTCTTAATTATGCGGATCGATTTATGGCGGATATTACGCGGTAATGACTCGGTGAGCTTTCACGATATAATCTGAGTTGCTCTGTGATAGATTGAACGCGGATTTTTACGGAGATACCGATGAATTCTTTATTACTTGAAACACATTTCCCTTTTTAAAATGGAGAGTCATGATAATCTGGTACATTAGACGCACGGTCGATGAAATCTCAATCAATTTAATTGTTTTAGAGCAATAAGGCCGATTTTGATTTGAGGATCCATTCATTCGCAGGTTAGTAAATAGGTTGAAGCCTGGCCAGTGTATCTACTTCAACAATTCGAGTGTTCACAATCAATTACCAAAGACTATTTCATTCCTTATTTCAGTGAAGTCTCGTTACCGATTTGCAATATATTGCTGTGACCGTAATAATGAATTTTGCATTATTTTGCAAACCCAGTGCAGCCCGTATGCCTCGGGCGATGCGTGTGCATAGAGCACATTCGTCAAGTATAGTTGGGTGCCCTCGCGTGCCCTTTACGCATTTCTCTTCTTTAACTAGAGTAAACAGATATTATTTTGAATTAACGAGCATCTTATAATTTGCGTACTTTGTAATAAGGAGATATGAAGAAAAGGTTTAGAAACAATTTGATGTTAGTTTGTAAACATCACACGAAATAAAATCGAAATCTAGATTCATGACTGTAAAACATAACATTAGTTCACGACTATATGTCTATTAAAAAAAAAACAGTTTTCATCTCGAGCTCCTCCGTGCTTCGGAAGGCACGTTAAGCCGTTGGTTCCGGCTGCATTAGCAGTCGTTAATAACCATCAATCCGCACTGGGCCCGCGTGATGGTTTAAGGCCCGATCTCCCTATCCATCCATAGGGAAGGCCCGTGCCCCAGCAGTGGGGACGTTAATGGGCTGATGATGATGATATTCCTATTGTGGTAGTCAGGAGTACATCCATCGCAAGATGAACGAAGTACCCACACAGGGCTTTCTGTTACACCAGCAATTCATGATTATAAAATCGAGTCAATTTCTTCAATTTGATTGCTTAAGTTACCTTCACTTACCTACAGAATGACTTAACAATATACCAGGTTATTACAAAACGTAAGAAACTTTGTAAATATAATGTTCTTAAACTTTAAAGGCAACAGCTGATTGGTATTTAAAAATATTCTCATAAGTGGCTTTAAAAAGTTGATAAAAACAATTCCCTCGAAGCAGGTGTTGCTTGTGATAAGTTTACGAGACGTAGCTTATTGAATCTGTCTGCGTGTATGGACTACTAGTTAATGCGAAGCAGCTTATGTATGCCCATTATCACTGGAGATACGCAAGCTTACAAAATTAACATAAAAAGACCAGTCACTTGATAGCTAACGGCCTCCGTGGTCCAGTGGTTGAGCGAATCCCGATGGGGACATATCACAAAAATCACTTTGTGATCCCTAGTTTGGTTAGGACATTACGGGCTGATCACCTGATTGTCCGAAAGTAAGACGATCACTTCGGAAGGCACGTTAAGCCGTTGGTCTCGGTTACTACTTACTGATGTAAGTACATAGTCGTTACATGAGTCATGTCAGGGGTCTTTGGCGGCTCAATAGTAACCCTGACACCAGGGTTGATGAGGTTTGGTAATTCACCTCACAACCCACACGATAGAAGAAAAAGACTTGATAGCTGGAAAGCGAGGTGAGTATTGGCATAACCTTTGTTGACTTGAGATTTGCTTGTGTTTTACATCACAGCTATAATATAATAACGGGTTCTTACGTAAGAACCCGTTATTATGTGTTTCAATTATGATAATAACTGCGTAAACTTAAAACACAGCTATAATTGTCAATCAAAGGGGATTTCACTTATTAGAAGAGATTATATTTACACCTTTTATTTTTTTTTTCTTTTGGTTGAATATAAATAATATTTATTAAAGGAAAAACGAAGACCGCCTCCAGAGTCGTTATATGAAGTGTTTGTCGTAGTGAACTGATTGGCTTCCTCTTTGGCTAGAGTAACAAAGTCGTTAGGATCGGACTTTATGTTCTTCGAGTTCGGACACAATTGTACGTATAGCATCGCGCCTGGATCTTCGCCAGCTATGTTCAAGTCTCGTGTATTATCTAATGTATCTATCTAATATAATGTCATGCCATATTATACATAAAAATAATCTCAGGATTCCGTTAAATATAAAAGTCAAAAGGCTTTACTTGCACAGGGAAGTGTGCATATGAAAGTGATGAGGAAATGCCAGATTTAGAAGCAAGAAACCTTCACCATACTCGTATGATACACGTGCCATGTTGCTTCCTGTGCACGAGTTACTGCTTATATCGAGACTCATATTTGCAGCGCACTTCTGTCTGATGTTGTTTCCTTCCATATAAGTAATTGATCTCTGTAAGAAATACTTAGAGAAGTATTTTCATAGGAAAATTGGTCATACCAGCAAGCTTTTCTTCTTAACAATCCTGAGCACGTCTTTTTTTTTTGACGTGACTTATTGTAGATTTGCCGCAGATGGCATTAACTACTTGTACAACGTTTAAGACAACAGGCCTAAGGGTGCCCAGTTGGGCGCGAACCTCGGCTCAGGGCGTCGTCTGAGAGGAAAAATATTTGAAATAATTAATTGACCCTAGTGGGTCGATAGTGATAATCGCTGATTGAGGGAAATCGTCGACCACGCCGGCGGGCTCGGTATCGGGGTCCTGAAGTTAACAATTCTGAACAGGTCTAGTCGTCAAATGATGTAAGTATATACATTTATTTGAACATTTTAGGCCTCTATCTTTGCAATTAATCTTTGAGCCTCCGCATTACAAACTACTATCTAGATTTGAAATCAAAATAAAATAAATTTAAGCTCACAACTAATAAGTAGCTCAGGTTAGCTAGAATTACGGCCATATTATGATGGCCTAAGTATATAACATAACATAATGTACGTACGTACTCGAAATTCGCCGAGCTTTTTAAAGGATAGGTGGTGAGCCGTAACGCCGTCTGTAAGGGTTGGTAGCCAACTGGTTTTGTAATAGGAGATTACACATTTTGAAATTGTCTGTTCATATTGCTGGTGTCGGCTCGCTAGGGCATCTCTTCTGAGTCCGTCCAGTACCGACTGCAGCTCCGGACACCGCTGCGGGGCCTGTCCGACAAGAAAAATTACTACTCTCGTAAATATTTCGTTGAAACGCAATTTAATTTAATAATACATACTTTGAATGAGTACAATTCCATACCTCAAATAAAACAACTCGCGTACACATATTTTTCCATTTAGCATTTAAATTTTTACTCGTAAAGCACTCAAGTAGGTGGAGTACTGTTCCGAGATGGATCTTCATACTTGTTTGTTTATGAGGGCAGGCAATCTTTTGTAATACGTATTCCTATAAGACCTGATATCGAGTGATAGCGTCATAAAAATTGACACTGACAGGTCCAAGTGCCCGTGTTACCGTATACAGCATTAATTTTACGATCGCAAAGAGTAATTTACTTTCTAGGAATGGTGCATGTTACTCGGATGTAACTGGACTAGACGAGCTGGAAGTACGTCGTTATCTGTTTCAGTTGTCAGCAAGGCTTTACAATATTATGTTTCCTTGGAACGTCTTTTATTTCGAAAGTAAATACACGAATGAAACACATCCAGTTTCATAAAATAGTTTAACTGTAATATAAACAGTAGTTATATATTACTTACAACAATTGTTGTGATAAAATTCTGAAGGTTCAGTCTCAAGCTATTAAGCAAGACGATATTAATGGCGTTTTTGACAAAAGCATTTTTTTCCACTGCTGGGCATGGACGCCCTTTTCAGTTTCAACTTCTTCCTATTCAAAGCCGTTGCTTTCTATCCCAAAGTTTCTACAGTATCAAACCTATCATCATCATCTCCCTAGCATTATCCCGTTTTCATGGGGTCCGCTTACGTAACCTAAAGATTTTGACAGGTTCAGTTTTTTACTGAAGCGTCTGCCTTTATGACCTTCCAAAGTTCCAACCCGCGAAGGGAAAATCAGCCCAATACATGTTAGGTCACATACTCGTACCTCCGAAAATGCATTTAGTATCAAACCTATAACTATGTATATTATCTCAATACTAGACAGCTGAGGTAACAGGTTAAGTATGATTTCTGGGTGAACCTCATTTGATTTAAAACATGGCACTTCCAGCTGGAATAACTGTTTCATACTTGGTGTAATAAGAAGTATGAAGGGCAATAAAGTGTTAACGGTGTCCGGACACTAGATCATGCACTGTCATGCGATATATAGCGCTCTCTTTGATTTACTCGCCATTTTTATGCGGCCTCTAATAAACTTTACATGATCGTCAATTTTCATTTTACTATCTCCGACCCCAGCTGCCGTGGGGCAAGCAAGCATAAATCAATGTTTACTTTTTGTACCTATTAAAAAAAACACTTTATGTTAAGTAGTTTTGAACAACTTTGTTAAAACATTTGCGACGCTTAACAACTTTACTGAGTGAACATTTTACGGCCATAGAACGCTTGTTTGTTTATTTACAAAGTTGGGATTAAATTACTTTATTGGGATAAAAAATATAAAAACCGAATCAGTATTAAACCGATTTGTTACGGCCGGAGATTTAATTCTTCGGAGTACAGTACTATAATTTATTGGAAGCGTAGACTTACCCCACGCAGCGTTGCTAGACAAAAATCGCATCGGCTACCCATATATTCGAGTTGTCAGGGAGAAGAGACAATACGCGGACTATGGTGAGCATAAAACACGGCGCACGCGCTTCTGCGATCGGCAACATCAGCATTGTGACGCGAGAGGAGCCCTGTGCCACTGCGGGCTGGTCGCGCTTACTCTCCAGGTTATGTACTTACTACTTATTATAATTACAATTAGGTATACTTTCTTATGCACTTATATCTAACTCTAACCTAATGTTTATTCTCTATTGATCTATATAATTATTTCCTCTAAAATTAAATAGATAAAACTTAATCTAGGTAAGTACACTAGAAAATGACAGGTTTGTTTATATAAACAGTTAGTAAGTCAGTCAGTAGAAACAGTAAGTAATTACACGTATCCACTATCCAAATACGCTTTAGTATCTATGACAGTCTCGGTCAACCCTTACTTTGTGGCCATTCAAAATGTGATTCGAAAACTTTCAACTTAATCATTGTTAGTTTTGATGTTGTGGTCTATTTTCCATACTAACCTCCGGTGCTTTGAAGGGACGCTGAGCCCAGCGTTGGGACGTATACAGGCTGTGTAAGATATGATAATTAATTTTACTTTTACTAGAGAACGGTGTAAGCAGGAATGCGGCAGTTTGATCGAATCACGATTTGTCGTTATTTGCGCACGCGGTGCGAGGTGCAGCCTGGACTTATGAAGGGCTTATCCACCATCAGTCGCGTCCGCGGCTGCCTAGATCCCAGTATTTCTCACTGGAACAATGAGCGTTTAAGCTTTATTATGACAATCACATAAAAATTTACTGCCAGCGAAAACATTGGCGTAAAAATTGCCACCGGATTTGTACTGCGCTTCTTTTTGTCAGCGCGAAGTGGCGATAATTTATTCCGCGTTATTCCAGCCTTAAATAACGTTATTAATTTATTCAAAAGGTTATTGGTTAAAATAGAAATCAGAGAAATACGCTATCCATTTCATCAACAAAATATATGGCTTATCCTAAAATAACTGTATAATTGTTTATTTTGAGTGGAACAAAGTGTTTTGTAATCGTATTAACACGTATGTTGTATTGACAACTAACGCTATGGCTACTCCCCTCTGGTCCACGGAGGCCCGTGTTGCTCTATGGTAAAACATAACTCATTGCTATGTCCTGCTACAACGTACCTCTTCACAAGCTCTACAACTTTCGATTATATTGCAGACTCTATCGACTTCTTATTCGGTATTCGTATAGATATTGTCGAATATGTTATTATTATGTTTAATTAATACATAACTATAAATAATAGGAAGAATGAAATAAAATATTTATTAGGTATGTCTTATACGCCATTCACAAATTAGAGGTAAATTTCTCGCAGTATTCATAAATTGTTCGTGTAGGGTTCCAATAAGGAAACCACTAACAAGTGTGTTAAACAGTAACCAGTCTTTAATATAAATGGATATTGCGTGAAAACAATTCAGAGAGTGTGTGGTGTGCCATGCTTATGCGATTTATGTGTCGAGTTGTGCCGAGTTGTGGAGTTGTGCCGAGTTGTCGAGCTGTGCCGAGCCGAGGTGCGGCGGTGGCGACTGCGACGTAGCCTTTGTTGATGTTATCGCTGCCCATTATTTGTACGTCATTACCCGCGATATACGCCACGTATGCATATTTATAGGTTCCTTACGTTATCACGCTATATTTTGGTTAAGTACCATTAGATTTACCGCAAAGCCACAACGCCTACTCTTCTCTTTGGTTTCCCGAAATATTTGCATACTTCATTTCTTAAGTTTGAATTCCTCTTTTGTCGCTTTTCCTAACCGACTGTAAATACAACACTATTTTTCCTCGATCCTGTACGAATCCTATTTATAGTACTTATAATAATATTGCAATGCTTACTTAATATTATTGATCACATGGATTCCAGGATTTGTGCATGGTTAATGATAATAGGCACTCTGTCTATTACAAGGGACTTAAACATTGCTGGCGAGGAGTCGGTGTATATACTACATACTCAATCGACCCCTTTTGGGATGCAGGCATGCTGCTATGTCACCAATATAAATCTGCTTGCCTTTTACCTTAGTAAGTACCATTATTTATTTCATGCTCTTAGTTTATGAGAAGGTTGGTAGAAGGGCTGACCTAGAAGGACGTAGATTGACTAAATTGGAGATGTCCTCAGGAAAGGTTTAGTATAATCTACTCTGAACTGGCGTGCGTATATGAAATAATTGATGAATGTGGAGTTAGCAAGAGAAATGTGTCAGAATTCCATAGTATCTGCTTACTCCGGTGGGAGATAGTCATGAATTTATGTATGTATGTACGTGTTTTACTTTATGTTTTAAAAAGTCCAATGTTCTCATGGCATGGGTGGTGTGTGCGAAGCAGCGGGCGCCCGGAGCGAGCACAACCTATAATAACGCGGGTCGACGACGCTATCGCACCATCACCGCCGAAATCAATTCTAAACAAACTCTAGCCACCTACAATTATCATACCGCGGACAATGCCCACCACTAAATATCGCTCCAGTGTTAGAGGTCGCCCGAGCCCGCCGCTGATGGCCGTGCGCCTACTTTTCGGATCGCACGAGATACAATCGCGATGATTTGTTGATTGTATACAACTTTAAATATTGAAATTAACATTCATTTGTGATTTTTATCTGCTCACAGCTCGTCCGAGTTATCTCCATGAATTTATTTAATCAATAGACATTGAAATGATTTATCGGGGCTATATGAATATGTTGAGCGTAGATCGTAGTCGTTTCCTATATGACAAAGATGGTTCATATATCTTGAGGCTTAGAAAGTACTCGGTCGTGCTATTTTCATTAAACAAAGCTGTGTCCTCGTTAATATTTATTTTAGTTTCAAGTGAGTTAGGAATGGAGTAGAGGTGTCGCCAGCCGGGTGGTCTGTCGAGGTGGCGCGTACGCAATCCGTGCACATCCCAAATGAAGCAACCAGTTGAAACGAGCTTGCACTTGTATGCAAATGTATGTAAAGGTCGCACCCTCCTATATATTTGGCGCGAAAGGATCATTGTCCCTCCACTTAACGACTTTTTATTTATTTTAAGTAAACATCTTTCTTCACTCGATCGCGAGCAGTTAAATTTTATTATTTTTGTTCTGCTTTTCCGCATTTCTGTGTCTGTCTAGTCACAGGTACAGCGGAAGAGACTACATTCGCATACGGAGCCCATAACTCAAGGTAACAATATGGCGCACAATTACAAGTCGCCGGGCGCTAGGTGACGATGATAAATAGGTTTCCTTGGGCGAGGGACACACGCGGAGCATTGTGCGCGCGCGCAGATTTCCACGCACCCCACCAGTGTAACCAGACCCGCTTCACATCCCACTACACTCCACCGAACTAGAATATACGCATCACCAAAGGTCCTTTTTATATGGTTAGAGAGCCCAGAATTGTCTCAGCTTCACTCAGTTTATCAATAGCAATTATCTTGTATAGCGATACTGAGATAAATGACCCGTAATTGTATTAGAATAATTTACGCCTGGGACAATCGTGTGATGTACGAGTGGTGCGGCAAGGCGGGCCAGCTCTGTCGGGGGCGATTCCCGTCGCATAGCAAGTGAGGAAAGGTTTGGGCACATTGTTCTAGGACCGGTCTAGACGGAAACGCACCGCGGTGGGCTGCAGCATTACTTATTCATGCGTGGACGCACTTTAGCAATCAGCATTAATCAACATGATATGCCCTCATGTCTTCCCTGTCTGACTGATTTGTTTATTTTGACACTGAAAATACTGCTTGGCATACAGGCTCGCACCTTCAGGCTAGCGTTGAAATTGTTCTCGCTCCGTTAATCAGAGACGAGACGACAAGCTAAGTGGTTTACGCGAACAGAACAACACTAATTGACGGCCGAATATATGGAGTAAATGACAACATATTACCCATTACATAGATCTTGTGCCGCCGGGAAGTACTTGCGGTGTAAATCGAGACCGGGCAGACGTTGTCTTTTGACTTTATGTCTAGAGTCAAGAGGCTGAAACTTAACAAGATATACTTTAGCGATTATGATAGCATAATTATCAAGTTAGATTAATTTTATAGTCATCGAAACCAATTATTAAGAAACTTAAAATGTTTACAAACATTCTAACTGTTACTGTCATAAAGATAACTTGAATGAGAATTTGGAATCCTCATGATAATAAAGAAACTGCGTGTGTTTAGAGGTGTATCTACACTTAACGATCGTCATAAAGATAAGGGGGATATTAAAATGCTAGTGAATTTATATTTAACATAACAAATGCATTATTTTCCGGGCTTGGGCATTGTGGTCAAAGTTGACGGGTGCGGCGACACGTAGGTAGGAGAAAGTGTTTCCACGACATGCGCCGAGTGATGGGCTGTGTCCGACCTGAAGACGCCGTGTAAGCTGCCGGGCTATCTACCCCGCTACACCCGCCGCGCCGCCTCGACCGCTTCGAACATCGTGTCCCTCGCGTAAACCCGCCATGTTTTATTCCCTCGCATCCAACGCCGATACCTTAATAAAACCCAACAAGATTGAGCAATAAAAAGTAATTTATTTGATTGTAATTTCAAAACACAAAGTGGGCCTCATTTTGTAATATATTTTTATCTTCGTGGTTTTGTGTTTCTTGCGGCGCACGTCCTTCTTCGGCCGGCGCTTGATTCGAGCGCTCGTCCAATAAATTCTCAGTGATTTCTACAAAACAATTCAATTTCGATTTTCGCCTGTAACTGTAACTTCAACGAAAAATAAGACATTACTCGTGGTCTAACCGCAAAAATCTTTTATACTTACGTAGATACTTACGTTGTTGTCGTAACACGATACCCACAAGAGGAATTATCATTTCCCAACGAGGCTTAACTGTATCACTTATCATTCCTGTTAAATATTCAGTTACATCAATAAACACCTCCTTAAATGTATCCGGTGATAATCTCAGAACCTTTCTTCGGCACATTAAAATGTGCATATCTATTACTTGCTACTGGTTCCGAAATCTCTAAATTACATCTCGTGAAGGTGTGAGAAGTGAAGTCAGGGCGTGATCGAGGCAGCAGAAGGTCGCTCCCGCGCTGCACCCGCACAATACGCAACGCCGATATTATCACTGAACCAATCAATTTGATCCCTCATAAAAAGTTCTCGGAGGCTAGCGGGCATAATGCGGTGGGTATATCGCGACGTCGATCCGAGCTGGTAGCCGGAGTTTTCATATATTTTATGTGAAAAGGATATGGGCATTGTTGTGGGACGCCCTGCTGAGAGACCGCCGGGTAAACACTTGAAATTACAAGTTAGCTCGGACAGCGCACCTTCGCCTTCCACTGGAGGAAATGCGCTTCCAATGTTACGCTCCAACCAAATAAAAACATAATACTAAACTACCGGCAACATGTACGTAATATGATAGCACTGAACAAGAATTTTAAATTATATTTTATCTAAAACACAGCGTGGATTGTCGAAATGGAAAAAAAGCTCTTCTATTTACTAATTCGATGAAGCTCCAACAACATTTACTGCCGATCTTCTATTTTATATTAGATTTTAAAATACAAAATAAAACTCGTGGCAATATATTTGATGCTCGAATGAATTAATAAAATATAGCGCTAACTACAAAATTTAAAGGGATATAAATTATTTGATTCATACACTCTCAATTTAGAGTTTCAATAAAAATAAAAACTTTTGTGCTGTAGTGTTAATATTTTGCAAACGATCATAAAACGGAACAAAGAAGCTGGATTTTTATTTAGATTTATATTTATTTTACGAAGAACTTTTGGTTTTTATAGCATCTTTATTAAAGTACTTATGTAACTTTATAAAAAAAACACATCAGTTTTTTTGATAATATGTAAGTTTTATATTGCACTAGCTTTTGCCCGCGACTTCGTCCGCGTGGCGTGTTATATAAGAGAGAGATCTTTGTGTGTGTGGGAGTGCATATCAAATTTCAAGCATCTAACTTATGCAGTTTAGATTTTTTCATACAATTTTTTTCCCAATAACTCCCATTTTTCAAAATACAGCCAAAAATAAACTTTATATTTACTAAGGTATGCATGCATGCTAGATTGAATCAATTGATTGAATTGATTTTTTTTTAATTGATTGTTCATTGAGTTTTAATTTTAATACACACTTCCTCTCTTCCCTTCAACGTTGCTGTGCCCTACAGGGTCCATGTTTTAGTTCCTATGCCTATGTAACACCCCATTGTACTACATGGAATGCAATAAATAATTTAATTGAATTGAATTGAAAACATCTATCTTACGCGGTTTCGATTTTTTCATACAAATGTTTTTTTCCCGCTAACTCCCGTTTCCGTGGGAATTTTGCAATATCCTGTTGCAACTAAGGTTTAAGTTAACTAAGGTACCTGCATGCCAAATTTCAAGCGTCTAACTTAAGAGGTTTAGATTTTTCATACAAAAGGATTTTCCCGCTAATTTCCGTTCCCGTGGGAATTCCGGGAATTCCTTTCTTAGTGCACCTCTACGGTACCTAAGCTATGTCCCTTCCAAATTTCAAATGCCTACATTTAGCCGTTCAGGCTATGCGTTGATATGTCAGTCACTGAGTCAGTCAGTTTCTCCTTTTATTTAGATTTGATTTTTTCATACAATTGTTTTTTCCCGCTAACTACCGTTCCCGTGGGAATTTTGTAATATCCTGTTGCAACTAAGCTTTAAGTTTACTAAAGTACCTGCATGCTAAATTTCAAACGTCTAACTTGAGTGGTTTAGATTTTTCATACAAAAGGATTTTCCCGCTAATTCCCGTTCCCGTGGGAATTTCGGGAATTCCTTTCTTAGTACACCTCTACGGTGTCTAAGGTACCTGCGTGCCAAATTTTAAACATCTTACTTGAATGGTTTAGATTTTTCATACAAAAGGATTTTCCCGTTAATTCCCGTTCCCGTGGGAATTTCGGGAATTCCTTTCTTAGTGCACCTCCACGGTATCTAAGGTACCTGCATGACAAATTTCAAACGTCTAACTTGAGTGGTTTAGATTTTTCATACAAAAGGATTTTCCCGCTAATTCCCGTTCTCGTGAGAATTTCGGGAATTCCTTTCTTAGTGCACCTCCACGGTACCTAAGGTATTTGCATGCTAAATTTCAAATGTCTAACTTGAGTGGTTTAGATTTTTCATACAAAAGGTATTTCCCGCTAATTCCCGTTCCCGTGAGAATTTTGGGAATTCTTTTCTTAGTGCACCTCTACGGTACCTATGGTACCTGCATGCCAAATTTCAAACGTCTAACTTGAGTGGTTTAGATTTTTCATACAAAAGGATTTTCCCGCTAATTCGCGTTCCCGTGGGAATTTCGGAAATTCCTTTCTTAGTACACCTCTACGGTGTCTAAGGTACCTGCATGACAAATTTCAAACATCTAACTTGAATGGTTTAGATTTTTCATACAAAAATATTTTTCCGCTAATTCCCGTTCCCGTGGGAATTTCGGGAATTCCTTTCTTAGTGCACCTCTACGTTATCTAAGGTACCTGCATGCCAAATTTCAAAAGTCTTACTTGAGTGGTTTAGATTTTTCATACAAAAGGATTTTCCCGCTAATTCCCGTTCCCGTAGGAATTTCGGGAATTCCTTTCTTAGTGCACCTCTACGGTATCTAAGGTACCTGCATGCCAAATTTCAAACGTCTTACTTGAGTGGTTTAGATTTTTCATACAAAAGGATTTCCCTTCACTACTCTGCTCCTATTGATTGTAGCGTGATGAAAAGTATACTATGACCTGTCCAGGAGTGTGAAGAATAATTGTACCAAGTTTCATTAAAATCCGTCCAGTAGTTTTTGTTTCTATAAGGAACATACAGACAGACAGACAGACAGACAGACAGACAGACAGACAGACAGACAGACAAAAATTTTACTGATTGCATTTTTGGCATCAGTATCGATCACTTATCACCCCCTGATAGTTATTTTGAAAAAATATTTAATGTACAGAATTGACCTCTCTACAGATTTATTATAAGTATAGATTACATTGGAACGATTGCTAGTTCACACTTATGTTCACACAACGAATGTCCGTGTATTTACACGGTCACGGTTGTAGTGTTTAGTTACCAATTTTGGCAACTAAATAATTCATAATATCATCTTCGGTGTAAGTAACTAAGTTAATAAGTTTATCTATTGCTACCTAATGGTACCTTTATCTATTGCTCCATTCATATTGTGAAAGCACCGCGTAACATGTGGCTTGATTGTCAATCAACTTCTCAAAAAAGAGGGCGTTTGAGTGTAAAACTTACTCAGTAAATGACGTCAAAAATCCTCAGAAATTTATCAATCTAATCTTTCCTAAGTCATTTGCAAATTATGTTCTCTTTCGTAATATTATTTTCGCAACTTTTAGCGGTTTTATTGCTACAAAGCAATTTCACCCATGCAATCTAGGAGAAGGAACACGATTTCGGATACGTTGTGTGACGATGAATTAGAAGCAAAGGGTTAAGTTTGGTTGTATGAGTGCGGAACCTCGGAGCGAGGGGCGAAGTGTTACTCCGAGAGGATAAATAAAAGATTGTCTCCGAGCGGGCCTATAACGTGCGGGTTTGTTCCACTTGTCACCACTGCAGTAGAGCTTGAGAAGTTGGAAAGTAAATTAATTTAGCAATCTTTTCTCGTATCGCATAAGTAGAAAAGTATTCATTGAGAGATATGAACAAAAAAACGTAAGAAGTTTAGCAAGTTTTCGCAATTGTGACTCTGCTTAGCCCTGCATGAGTTCATTAATTTGAGAGCAGATAAACGAATCAAAAATCTGTAAGAAAAATTTGGGGTTACTTTTATTTTGATGTCATTTGACGCACTATATACCCGTACTTAGTAACTGACCTAACTTTTACAATATGTTCAGTCTTTAGTTATACAACAGAAACTCAGTAATTGTCGGTGCGCTGAGGACGTCGTCCAGTGCAAATTACGTGGTATCACGATAAAGTCTAAGTTAATTTCCACGCAACGACGTGGTGACGTGGAGATGTGGACACGCTGTAATAGCTCGTAGTAGAGTATACCACATGAAGCCCCGCGTCCGCAACAACGGCTTAAAATTACGACGCAAATTATATAGGAAGTTACAGTTTGTGAGGTCATCAAGCTGGTATCAGTGCGGGGTGGAGAGTGTTCATAGTCCTTTAGTGGGGGTTGCATTGGGCTGGTTTTCCCTTTACGAACTGAAAAACCCGACAGACGCTTCTTTAAACAATCGTACCTGTCAAGTCTTCAGATTAGGTAAGTGGACCATGTGGAAACGCTAGGGAAAATGATATGGCGATGAGGAGGATGTAACTAAGGGATCCCAGTGGAGTGTATCACATGTAGCCCCGCGCCCGCACGCACGCCTCCAAATAAAAGCGCTGCGTTGTCGCGCGCCAGAATTACGACGCGATCCTCTTTTATTATCTCTCTTTTTTAATTCAATTTTACGATAACGTCGCGCGCGGCGACTGACGCGTCTTGATACTCGGGTAATGTATAGTTGGATTTAGAATTGTTAAATGTGTGGATGTGAAATGTAGAGAATAGCTTAAGTAGTAGCTAGTCAGTCATTATAACTGTATAAACTGAAAAATGCGCTGGAATTATCTTAATAGTTAACACAATTGGCTATCAACCATTATCAACAGATAGGCAATACGGTTTACCACTTACAGTAGGTAACATTGGTCTAATTAGTTTATCACGCGATGGCAGTACCTCTGACTACCCTAATTGGAATTTAGGTATATAGTCGTGAGCTTATAAGCTTATATAATTTTATTTTTGTTTATATATGTACATTAGTATTGGTAAATAGTAATTAGTAATTTGATACAAACAAAAGCCTTCAAATATCGCAGGGTGAATCCTTAGTCAAGGAGGGTTCTTAAAGTTTTGCTCTCACCTGGCTACCTTCTGAATAGTAAGATGAAAAGTTCTGGAGGGTTAAAATGGCCGCATCGAAGCAATTCAAAAAATATGCACTTAAAAAAAAAAGTTAAAATAAAAGCACATATAAAGGCAAGTGCGCAATGTAAACAAATGTCAAATAACAATATAGCTTTCTTAGATGAATTGCTTCGATGTGGCTATGTTAATCCCCCTGGATGGAATAAAAAAGTAAGTCAAAAGTATTTGTATTCTATAAATTCTGTAGTGTTTGTAATTCTAAAAAACTTACAAAGAGCCTATATACGTCCCACTGCTGGTAGATGGAAGTGTTCGGGCTAGCACCAGCTCATTCGCCAGGGTTTTTATGTCGCCCGAAATCTACAAAAAGTAACGTAATAAAAATCTGTATCCCACTTAAGGGCAACCCTGCGCCCGCGCCGCGTCGCCCTCATTTGCATACAAGCTACGATTTGTGTATTGTTAATTAGAACAAACAGGTCCGGACGAGTTACCCGAGCTTTCTTGTCGCCATTATTGTTCCATCTGTTATTTAAATAGCCATAGATTACGCGTGCCATTCCTTACCAACGAATATAATTAGCACTGTATGTTAATTTTGTCTATATTGATTTGTGGGGCCAGTTTCGGTTCAAATGGTATGCTGATATTTGTTAGTCTATGTTGCAATGAATGGGTGTACCGATTTATTTGCGTCTGTGTGTTAATATAATCCATGAATTTTGTTTATTATAATTAATTGCTGTTATAAAATCATCAATAAATACAATAAGAACCTCAAATACATTATTTAAATAAAATAATGTAAAATACTTTTGTAAAACATTTATTTATGGTCTTTTTACATTACAGTGCAAGTTCGGTAATTTTCCCGAACAAAAGACATCAACGCGTTTTGCTGACGTAACAAGTTTACACGACACGTGAAATCTAACTGGCTTCAACCTACTTCTACTTAATATTATTATGTATTCTGTGCTTAAAATAAAAAAAATGATAGACAAGTTTATTATCATCATCTCATTACTAAAACAAATAATGTAAAAACATCTGAAGTCATGTAATTACAGATCAGATCTACTCCGTAATAGTTGTCACATTGGTCTCTTGTAACGATGGGAGATGTCTTAAAACCAGTCATAAATTCGAGTGTCTTAGTTCGAGAGTGGTCCGATAGATGTCCGCAATCACCCGATAGTGTGAGAGGTCACGGCGCGGGCGCGGCACCTTCATAAATCCCTCCCGCCGCCGCCCGCACGCACCGCCACGCTTTTTATTGTCAAAACCCATACCAACCTGCCTTCCCTGATAACTTTATTGTTATTTACATCTCTGAATTATCATTCCGATAGCCCTTGTTTTACATTCGTATAATGTCGTGTCAGTACCGGGCCCGTATCTAAATTGCTTAATTGGAAAGTCTTGGAGAGAGGACGAGCGCGGAGCACAGATAATATATGTGAGTATCGTCATCTGACCTTTCAATTAAGTCACCACAACTTATGACCCATCCTCGGCTATTACACGATTTTATCTGTAATATGGACCAGTCAAATAAACCAATGTTGTTTATACATTCCCCTTTGCATTGCAAAGTAAATCAACCGGTTGGAACTGATACGTCGGCCGCTAAACTTCCTTCATTCAGTCTAATATCTCCACACTGTCGACGTGTAATAGCGTTTCAAATTTCCTCAGCAAATTAAGGGCAACGAGAGAGCTCGCAAATGGAGTTTCTCATATCTATTGAATCTATTTACATATAAAACGAAAAGTTGTGATAAAATTATTAATTATAATGCGTGATAAGGAAGTGTGAAATCGGCGACTACGACTAATGAAAGTCACATTCTTGTTAATGCGTAATAAAGTTGGCGTTGAGAGGAGAGTGGGCGGTTGTTCGCGCTTATGTGATTAAATAAGATCAGGTGATGCCGCGAGTAGCGCACGCGTCGGTCGCGGGCGGCGGCGGGGCGCGAGCGATGTATTACCGCTATCAAACCGCCATAAAACATGAATCGATTACACGCGGGGGGACGCTGGCCGCTCGCTGGAGTCACCACCAACCTTGTGCAGTACGTACACCGCCCGCCGCCCGCTGCCACTCTTAACACCACTTTTTATGCGCCTTCGATCGGATTGTGTCGTGAAAGAAAGATATGTACCCGCACGTACACTTCTTGCAATCCCCATTTATGTCTCATTTTCAACCGAGTATCGCCAGTAATTTTATCATTTTAAAACTCCGGAACTCGTATGAGTGGGCAACGCGCGCTGAATAAGACTTTACGAATTTTTAAACGCGAAATAAAGTCTTAATAAACACTGTTTATGGTAGCCTTGTAATGCTATTTGCATACGAAATAGGGTCCGTGGCGCGTGTTTGGCTAATAAGGAACGGATGACCGCTCTTTAACGATCATACACTGATAATATTTGCCTTCGTGTGGCAAAATGAAATCACGTTTTATTACGTTAACTTGGACGACATGCGTTGTTACCAAAAGCGGGTCGTGTATATCAGCTTAATATTTATACCTTAATTCAATTCGGTATTATCGACCGATAAACGTTAACTTCATTTCAAGACAACTTGTTGAACACGAGTACTTATTCTAATAAATAACATCGGCAGTAAATAGGTAAAGAAACAGGTCACCACAATTATGTGTTAGGTATGTGAGAAACTTAAAGCATGCAAAAATAAAATCTGTTTGAAGTAATCTACGATGTGGCTCTAGGCAAAATGCGCTATAAAGTTAAAGTGGCTGTATAGGAGTTATAAGAGTTTCCTGTCAATAAAAATGATATCAGTGTGTGACATTGGCGGGCTAATAAAATCCCGCGTCGCATGCAGCTTTGCAAATGCGGTCTATTTAGACTTGGATATCGCGGAGTCGCAACGAGAATAATGTCATCCAGGCACACCTCGGCCGTGTCACTCGCAAGGGCGTGTCGGAGATAAGTTTACATATTCTGTATGCATTATGCAAATTGAAGTTTTATGTTAAGCTCAGGAGGAGAGGGGACACCTCGCTTCAACTGACGTGCGTCTGGCTTCACTTCGCCATAGAGCACTTACTTAGTTGCCAAATGTTATAGTTGCATTCATTTCAGTTAGCTAGATTTCGGAGAAAATTGAGTTCTATTCAATTAATGTAATTTTTTTATGGATTCGTATAAGCTTGAGAGATTTCTATTTGAGATAAACGCACCTTTTATTACATCTCTCGTTTCTCATTTTCATTTCCTTTATTTAATACAAAGAAGATCGACATATCCATCTCAAATATGAAGAATGCAATCTTCTTCTTCTATCATGTGGGTTGTGAGGTGGAGTACCAACCTCATCAACCCTCGTGTCAGGGTTGCTATTGAGCCGCCAAAGGCCCCTGACATGGCTCATGTAACGACTACTTACTTACATCAGTAAGTAGTAACCGCGACGGCTAAACGTTTCTTCCTAATCACGGATCGTTTTACTTTCGGACAATCAGGTGAGCAGCCTGTAATGTCCTAACCAAACTAGGGACCACAAAGTATTTTTTGAGATAAGTCCCCACCGGGAATCGAACGCAGGACCTCCGGATCGTGAGCCCAACGCTCAATCACTGGATCACGGAGGTCGTTAGAGGTTGGAGAATGTAATAATAACAATCCGCATTATGATTATTCGTACTAAATCAATTAATATTACCTTTACAAATAAATGCTAACAAGGAGTGGGTTAGATGATTGATGACCGCAACTTACGAAATGATGTGATGACGCAGCGAGCTGCGACCGACTGACTTTGTTTTTCCTAGCCTGGCATCAATCTAGTTATAAAACGTAGTCCTATCTAGTCTATAACTAGAATATAAAGCACTTTGTGAGGCAATCGACTTCAAACAGTCTAAGCTATTTCTTAACTTTTAGTTGCTAAATAAGCAATCAAAAGACCAAAATGATTTACTTAGTAACTTGAACTATTAGATAGACCATAATGTGATGAAGTGTATTTTATAGGTTTAATTTCGAAAGACACAATGAAAATTATTTATTTATATAATCGACACCACAATACACAACAAAAAAACACAAAAAGCTCCAACATTTTTTGACAATAATCAAAATTAAAAATACCTTTATTTAGTTGGTAATATACTTGAACACACATTGAACCGTCAAAATTTACATAAATATATTTTTTTGTCGACGTCTACCTAAAATTACAAAAAAAATATGAAAATATCTAAACCTGCATATTGTCTTCTGATGATTTGTAGCTCTATATAGTCCGAAATGGATTACATGACATAAAATCACGACTATATTTCCAATTGAAATAGTCAGAGGTACATCCATCTCGAGATAAACTGACGATGAAAAGGATTACTGACGGCGTGATTTGTATCTGCCGAAAACTTTGAAAACTGGTTTACAATGGCTTCTACTAAACTGATAGACTATTCTAAACTCCTGATTGATGAAGTGTGAGGTTGGTATACCCGGTAGTAGGACATTTATAGGCAGTTTATTATATGATAAATAAATGATAAACGATGTAAAATTTATATCAAATTGAGAGCTAATCCAAAGCCATGAATTCATAAAGACATTTGATATACGAGTTATATATGGCGGAAATATATTATTATAATGAAACAAGTTTGAACGTACTAAGTTTAGTACATCATAAAATAGTACCAGCAGTATTTACTTGGAAAATCTTGTTTGATTCATATGCGTAATCAAAAGATATCGCGAAATGTATTTTCTTCGATTTTAAGAGACATCAATAAAAAGTTCGTTCAGAGAGAAAGGGGAAATAAACGTAGGTCGTAAAACGGATTAAACCAAGTAATTTGAAAGTTGCGGGTATGGGTCCTTTACAGATTTCCACTCTTGAAGAAGACATAAAATTATATTATGACGATATAATATTTTCTCAAAAAGCTTATAATACTATAATATTTTTTCTAATTTTGCATTTGTAAATTGTCTGAAATAAATTATTGAGTTGAATTTAATAGTAAAAATAACAAGAAACCAAACATTTTTTTCATTCTAACTTAATAATGAAAAAAAGAAGAAAGAGAAAGAAAGAGAAGTGGAAGAATTGGCCTTTCACAAGAATAGAGAATGCATTACCGACAAGAGCGTGGCTCTTAAATTAATGATGATGAACAAAACAATAATATTAAATGGACATAAAATGCTTTATTTTGTGAATGTTTACAAATCAATATTTTGTAAGTATGTCAAAAAAATTTATATTTTACCGAAATATACAATGATTCGTTTATATACCTGATATCACCCACCGCATACCTAGTTCATTTATTACTTTTATAAGTTTTATTTATCGTCTTCTACCGTACCTATTTAGATCAAAGCTCGGATGACATGCCTTAAAAGGGTCCTTCAGATCGCTAACACAATCGACTCATCGCTTATAAACACATTTGCAGAGACAAGAATATTAGTTATGAATAAAACGTGACGTCATTTTCCGTTAATAGCAAACCGAGAAATTCAATGTAAAGTTATTCAACAGACACATGCGTACAAGTATTCTGTAAGTAGATTTGGTCTCGTAATACGTAAACATGCAGGTAATATTCAAATAACTTTGGAATGGCCACTAGTTGCGCAGGTGTGGGGGGAGGGGAGTGGGGGGGGCTTCATTCATCAGCTCCATAAGGCTCTAAACCTAATTCGACGCGAGCAACCTCGCAACATCCGCTCTTGCAAAACGTTATTTCATTCATAACTTTGGGGCAGGCTGCGGGTACACTGAGAGCGTTTTGGCACAGGTTATCAATATTGATGTGAGATGACTTTTTGATTATACTTACTTGTGTTCATTTATAGAAAAAAAATAATTTAAAATGTGCTTTTGATAAGGGTTTTCCTTTGTATAGGGCTACGTAACATGCCAGTAAGGGTTTGTAAATAGTATGGTGTCTGATCATCAGTTAATTAATGACGTGGTATTTGTGGTATTTTATTAAGTAAGTTTTGCTAATTATCGTAGCTTCGTTGCCGTTGCAAAAAAATGTAAATAGTTTTTTTTTTGTGGAACCTATTTCGTGTTATAATAACGTCATTGCTTTGTTTTGTAAATTTTCTCGCAATAAATAAATAAAAAGCTCTCATTGTGTGTCCAACCCCAACGTTAGCCGCACCCACGCGCTCGCGACGGAAAATAACATTTATGTAGAGTCGATGACATCACTGCCGCGCCTGCCACTGCAGGCTGCGCTTGCGCCTGTACATGTTGTCATTCACTAAACTCGTGGAAAATGGAAATAATAAATTATAGAAATAAATAGATACACATAACGGATTAAATCTCGTGGTAACCCAGCCTATCATGTACACAGATTAGAACCATGTCGCATTAACTAATTTGCCAATTGAATTTGAAGTATCATACAAATCAGTTAGTATTGAGATAGGGTTCTAAACTGTATACGTGACCGTACATAATAATAGAATCGATGGTGTCACTGCCGCGCCTATAACATTACTTCTGCGATGTTGTAATTTACAAAATTTATGTACTTAAGTAATGGAAAAAAATGCCAATATACCAAGACCGAATGATGATTCATGTATGTATTAGATAGATAGTGACTCGACCTAGTTGAAGATGGTGTTAACAGTCACTAGCTAACATAAAAACGAAATAAAACCAATCCAATAGTTAACACTTTAGGATTTATTAAAGTGACGTGCAGTAAATTAGAACAATATAAAGCGGCTTAAAAGGGCAGTGTGTCAAGCTTCATACAAAACGTTAGAGACTCTATCCGGGTAAGACAATCCCGGCGATGAAAGCTGCTCGCTCTTCCTAAATCAACGTCAAATTACCACCTCTTAATCTTTTGTAAGCGATTCGGTTACCAGCCACGTGTTCGGGAACGGCCCTCTGAAACCCGTCGCTTCACACAGATCCCCATATAAATCCGACGAGAAATTTTACACGTCTTTGTTACTAATATATGTTTCGTCGGCGCTATATTATTTAACTATTAGTCCGTGAATGGACCGACGCGTTGTAAATTTACCGTTCGTCGGGTTTCGAATTTTCGATTTACTGTAGCTTATTTTACAGTTTGGGTCGTTGAAGCTATAGGGTTACGTAATATACTGTGTTGTCGCCGAGGATCATTCGCTTTTAAGGCTTTATAGACAATAAAGTGCGCATGTGTAATGGAATCTCGCGGCCAGCCGGCTTATAAGACAGGTCGGGGGTCGCTACTTAGGACATCGTGAATGAACGATCCTATAGTAACATCATACTATTGTGTGGTAAAACAAGTTTCTCTTTGTCCGCCAAGAAATTTTCTCTAACGACTTAACCTTAAGAAAGCGCCGCATTTATTTTACTATGTATACTAGGCACTAACTTTGAATGGAACATGACGTTTTATTGTTCTTTCGTCTATCTCTATTCTATTACCTACACTTTACTAAACTGGGAACTAACTAACCACACGCAAGCGTAGCAGCGGGTAAGCCTAACGAGTAAGTGATACAAAGAGTGACCTGTAACCTTACCCTTGAAAATAAAATAAATTGTATTTACGTTGGATTAGGTTAAGGCTTGGGCACCGTTGGAATCTCTGCAAACTCTACATAAAAAGGAAGCGTACTTTAATAGGACTTAATGCAGTTGGCGTAGAGACCGCTCAAGTCCCCTTGAATTAGAGGGGCTAGCCTTTGTTGGCATTCATTCGCGTAACCACGTAATCCTCGAAGCCTCTGGCTACATGTGACTGCGCCTCGTTAAAAGACGAATCAAATAAATCTTAATGAAGTTGACGATCTATTGTTCATCTCCATTTTAAGACTTCTAAAAGTTTTTTGTTTGAAGATAACATCTTACGCATATTTGTGAAGAAATCTCTATAGAAGTTTTTATATTTTTAGAAGTAAGGTAAATATGGGGAAGACCGCCTGGGCTATAAGATTGTCTAGTGGCAATAACTTTTTGTATATCAAAAGATTATGTCGCTTTCTCTCATTTCTAGACTTATAAATATAAGTAACCAAGTAAATTATCTATAATATTCGATCATGTGACTTGCTCTACAAATAATATCGTTTTCAATAAATTGAGTCAAACTCAAATTTTTGTACAGTATGTCGGTCTTCATCTCACTTACAACAAAATTTTGTATAAGTATAGGTACATTGTAAATATATCCTGACATGTTAGTTAAAGCGAAAAATATAATCCGCTACAATTAAAATACAAGATGACAGTTGAAACACGCAATACCAAAAACTCATTAATTCTTAACCAAGAGCGAGTCTAATCTGGAAAGCTAGATTACTATTGGGTATTATTAAGTCCAGAATCATAGATATCTAGCGGAGATAATTGCTTGGAGTTAATGCTGGCTAAACAAAGCTTATGGAGTGACGGGAGGGCCGCGGGCTAGAGGGAATGGGTATCGTATGGGAAACATGACGCGGCGAGAGGCGATCGCGCACCGCACCAATACAAGGCGCTTATGATTTATCCTTCACAGACATTCAGTACAATTCTCAGTAGGTAGTTAATGTTACGAGTAATTTTGATACTTGATTTTATACATTGTTTTAAGTTTACGCGGTTATTATCATAATTAAAACACATAATAACATGTATAACCGTGATCATGGCACTTGCAACAGCGTCAATATATCGGGAGTCTCATAATTATTTCCCCGATTTAAACGCGGTAAGAACACGTTATTATGTGTTTTAACTTGGTTTTGTGCGGTATGATTATGCTATTAATGCACGCAAACTGCGTTTATACGTCTCAGTATTTCACATAGACAACATTACCTGAAGTGGGAAGTAACATCTTCTGCCAATGTGACTAGCCGCCATTGTCAATTTTCATTGACACAAGACAAATTATGGCTAGTTCAGTCAATAATCTTTGCCAAGATCACAGTACAACAATCAATAATTCTAAACACTTTATTTTTTCTCTCGAATCAGTGTCGCAGACAACAAATGGTGTGCCATCAAAACCTATACTTTAGCAAGATATTTTTTTGTAATCCTGCCCTAAAAATAAATGAGTGAGGTTATGGCCGGCCGGTTGATATCTGCTACACAATGGGGCGCACACACGTGCAGCGATCCATTAGACGGGATAAGTGCGGCTAATTCCCGCTCTTCACTCTGCGTTTGCGCATTAGAACAACCACGCACAGATGCGACAATAGGTAGAATAGAAGGTAGAAATACACATTTCTCTTGTTTCCGAAAGTTAAGTACTTACTTACATTGATTTTTACTTAAAAAAAGTGCTTGATGTAAAGTTTACGTTTGTAAAACTACTTAAGCACTTAATTCCAAAAGATTAGAAGTAAACGTCCTTTGATAGTCTTTAACACAGTTCTCAGAAAGTTTGATAAGTATTTTGAACTTAATTTCGCTTTCGAGTTCCAATCTTCCCAGAAGACGCAACTATTTTTAGCTCTATAAATTATTTGAAGCATTGCGTGCGTATCAGTTTCACGCTCTTTATGATGTTATTAGCATCATTCAGCATTAAATGTAATGGAACTAGATTCACTTACTCTTTGCTTGAGGTGCTTATTCATTTGCGCGTCGCAGTCGGCTCGTTAGCAATTGGACATGCCCGTTGCACGAAATATTTCAGCGATTGAAGCGGCGGTAAATTGCGCACAACAATAGCCAGCGTCTGCGCATGCCCCGCCGACCAACGAGACCCTATTTACTACAAGAGCTTTACGATTCACTCGTTATCTCAAAATTATGTTTACCGGCATGCCCGTCAAAAAGGAACCAAGCTCACGACTTTCCTTCTCCTATTTCCTGTTATAAATTAGAAAACTATATTTAATTGTTTCTGAGGGATTAAAGCGAGTAACAAATAACCAGCCTTTGACAGAACACTGTTCGGTATTACCTCTCGGAGTGGAAAACGACATCGAGTGACAGTGATTCCCATAGGTCGGGCCGCTCGTATTAATTACAGCGCGATGATCCGAGCCAGCGGCGCGCGCGCATCCATCACGTGCGCCAGATAGCGCATTATGAACGACGCACAGATTTGTACTCGTAATTTGTACCACTGTCATCACATTTCAAAGACAAATATAAAGGATTGAGGACCGGAATGACAAGTGTCAGCGGACTCATTCGGTTGGTATTTTAAGAGACGTTTTTATTTAACACGAGCAACAAGAGGTGGATTGATCGAGACAGGTTTCAAGTGCGGGGCGGTTGGCGTCTGCGCCGCCGGTCGCGGGCGCGAGCTCGGGGCCGCGACGCGGGTCCTTACTGCCTCGCTCGACATTCCGAGAAATGTTAAGGACATTTACCAGCTCTTCACATTTTACCAGCAACAATCACCGTTTGCTTATGTTTCTCACTTTCTGTCTTCACATTTTTTCCTTTATTGCTGGTCATTGTTGAACTTTATTTCCAACTTGAATCTTTTTTGTTGACGGTGTTTTGAATGCTGTGATTTTAAAATGTTCATCGTTCAAAAATTCTTGATCTTTAGGACGATTTTGTCATTTCATACCGTTAATAAGCGTTGAACTAGAATTTTCGTCATATTATTTTATAACCTAATCACTCAAACTGAAATAATTTACCAAGCTCTCGTGCCAAGAGCACGCATGCGTCAAAATTGAATTATTACGCGCGAATTCGTCATCTATACTTATAATAAATCTGTAGAGAGGTCAATTCTGTACATTAAATATTTTTTCAAAATAACTATCAGGGGGTGATAAGTGGTCGATACTGATGCCAAAAATGCAATCAGTAAAATTTTTGTCTGTCTGTCTGTCTGTCTGTCTGTCTGTCTGTCTGTCTGTCTGTATGTTCCTTATAGAAACAAAAACTACTAGACGGATTTTAATGAAACTTGGTACAATTATTCTTCACACTCCTGGACAGGTTATAGTATACCTTTCATCACGCTACAATCAATAGGAGCAGAGTAGTGAAGGGAAATTCTTTTGTATGAAAAATCTAAACCACTCAAGTTAGACGTTTGAAATTTGGCATGCAGGTACCTTAGATACCGTAGAGGTGCACTAAGAAAGGAATTTCCGAAATTCCTACGGGAACGGGAATTAGCGGGAAAATCCTTTTGTATGAAAAATCTAAACCACTCAAGTTAGACGTTTGAAATTTGGCACGCAGGTACCTTAGATACCGTAGAGGTACACTAAGAAAGGAATTCCCGAAATTCTCACGGGAACGGGAATGCGGGAAAATCCTTTTGTATGAAAAATCTAAACCACTCAAGTTAAACGTTTGAAATTTGGCATGCAGATACCTTAGGTACCGTAGAGGTGCACTAAGAAAGGAATTCCCGAAATTCCCACGAGAACGGGAATTAGCGGGAAAATCCTTTTGTATGAAAAATCTAAACCACTCAAGTTAGACGTTTGAAATTTGTCATGCAGGTACCTTAGGTACCGTAAAGGTGCATTAAGAAAGGAATTCCCGAAATTCCCACGAGAACGGGAATTAGCGGGAAAATCCTTTTGTATGAAAAATCTAAACCATTCAAGTTAGATGTTTGAAATTTGTCATGCAGGTACCTTAGATACCGTAGAGGTGTACTAAGAAAGGAATTCCCGAAATTCCCACGGGAACGGGAATTAGCGGGAAAATCCTTTTGTATGAAAAATCTAAACCACTCAAGTTAGACGTTTGAAATTTGGCATGCAGGTACCATAGGTACCGTAGAGGTGCACTAAGAAAGGAATTCCCAAAATTCTCACGGGAACGGGAATTAGCGGGAAAATCCTTTTGTATGAAAAATCTAAACCATTCAAGTTAGATGTTTGAAATTTGTCATGCAAGTACCTTAGATACCGTAGAGGTGTACTAAGAAAGGAATTTCAATTCCCACGGGAACGGGAATTAGCGGGAAAATCCTTTTGTATGAAAAATCTAAACCACTCAAGCTAGACGTTTGAAATTTGGCATGCAGGTACCATAGGTACCGTAGAGGTGCACTAAGAAAGGAATTCCCAAATTTCTCACGGGAACGGGAATTAGCGGGAAAATCCTTTTGTATGAAAAATCTAAACCACTCAAGTTAGACGTTTGAAATTTGGCATGCAGGTACTTTAGTAAACTTAAAGCTTAGTTGCAACAGGATATTACAAAATTCCCACGGGAACGGTAGTTAGCGGGAAAAAAACATTTGTATGAAAAAATCGAAACCGCGTAAGATAGATGTTTTCAATTCAATTCAATTAAATTATTTATTGCATTCCATGTAGTACAATGGGGTGTTACATAGGCATAGGAACTAAAACATGGACCCTGTAGGGCACAGCAACGTTGAAGGGAAGAGAGGAAGTGTGTATTAAAATGAAAACTCAATGAACAATCAATTAAAAAAAATCAATTCAATCAATTGATTCAATCTAGCATGCATGCATACCTTAGTAAATATAAAGTTTATTTTTGGCTGTATTTTGAAAAATGGGAGTTATTGGGAAAAAAATTGTACTTATGAAAAAATCTAAACTGCATAAGTATGCACTCCCACACACACAAAGATCTCTCTCTTATATAACACGCCACGCGGACGAAGTCGCGGGCAAAAGCTAGTTTATTCATAATACTCTCTCTATCTCTTCTTTTCTCTCTCTTTTTTTTTATTATCGAAGGCCGTCTGTGAGTCCTATTCGTTATTATGATTATAGGTTAATTATTGTTTAAAAATCTGTTCCACAGTTCTAACAACAATAATTATGCTTATCAAGGCCTTTTAATAAAAACAATAAAATCATCATATTAGATTTCATAGAAAAGTTATATCAATAAAACTATAAACTTTTTGCGACCAATTTGTGGTTTCGAAGTTTTTGTAATCAATAGTTTATTTTTTGTAAGTAATTTAAATATCCTTTAACGCCTTATAATGTTGCTATAGAAAATAATCTTTTAACAATCGATTCAAATTGGTGGTCTGGCACCTATGGTTTATAATTAGTGAGTGATCATTGGGATTTTGTCTAGTCACTGAATATTAATTAAGTGCGAACACGGGGGGATAGTATAGGCTGTATATAGACAGTATGGGCGCAGAGGCAGACTGTGTCGCGGGAGTTTGTAGTAAACAGCGCGCTTGTTCGCAGCTTCGTTTGCATTATGGCTCGTGAATGTTGATAGTCATGCTTGTCCTGCACAGCTTCACGGCGAGATATCCAGATTAAATCTCCTCGAGTGAGTTGTCAGGGGTGTGGCGCGTGATTCACTCGTGACGGTAATTTCTTAGAACGTAACACTAACACAATGTTGTGAATTTTATTAATCTCCATTTTTAATAATAGCTTTAATTGTGGCGTCCGATGATTCATGGATGCGGTCGTGCTATGATTTGTTAGTTGTCGATGTTTGAGTTTTTAATTACACGTAACGAAAGCCGTGTTATTAGGGAGGCGGGGCGCGGAATTCGTCACGCTCTTCTCGCGGAGAACTCGTGTCCGTTCGGTGTTTTTTGCCCAAACTCTTCCTCGTACGGCGTCGGGTGGACCTCTCAATCTCTGACAATTTGACGCGAGAACACTTTTTATAACGTTACAAAACAATTCACGGATATAAAAAGCAAAGTGACGAACAAAACAACGAAAGATCACATATAAATATTAAATTAACCGTTGACAATACGAAAGCTCATCAATCACGAGAGTATCCCGATATGAGCGCGTCGGTCGCGTCGCTAACCTACTTGCGATGGTATGTTTCAACAAATTGAAGTGTCACTCGTTTCTGATGTAATGAGGAGGAAATTAATATCACGAAGGTAAAAGCGATGTCGACATTGTGTTCTCGGGCGCGCTGGTATTTATTATTCAATTTCATTTTTTGAGACTCATTTTTTGGAAATGGAATTGCTTACATAAATTTGGTGAAGTGTCCCGGAGCTCCCTTCGAGTTGATGTTGCTGAGGTAGTGAGGTATCGTAATCTGAGATTCCGATCAGGAAACTAATTGAATAAACGTGCGGTATGAGAGCATGTAGTGCAGCGGCTGGCGCACCCCGTGCGCGCGCGCCGCCCGCTGCGCAGTGACATGTCAGCGCGAGCCTGCCCGCCGACCTAAGACAAAAGACAAATTAATTTTGTACACAAGGCATTTAATTTGAATGTGAATAGCATGAAGTGCGACGAATGGCCGCGGAGAACAATGCCCGGCGCCGACGGTCCCGCCTTTTTGTTTTACACTCAATGAGAGTAAAAAGTACAAAATCTAAGCGCTCAACAGACAATTCCGTATTATGATATGGACACAGTAATGGAGGCTCGCCGAGGCGCCTAATAGCTTATAATATTAAATGTACGTGATAGACCAAGCGAAGGGCGATACTGGCTCGCGGGTCAGCCGGAAACAATCACCGACGGATAACGCTTCTAATGTCTCTCAATTTGGACTCTTAGTTTTTTAACAGGTTGTACTGAAACAGTTTAAATTAAATTCCTTTACAAAATGCTTTGTATCATTTTTCAAATTGTCAATAGGAACTAAATATTGTAATTATAATAAATAAGAGAAACATGTTATTCTAACTCTATTACACGAAGTGATTGCTCGTTTGAAATATGGGGCGTAATGGGTGAAGCAATCCTGTCCGCAGTCCCGAGTGATGGAAATAGTGCGCCTGCGGCGACGGGCGACGTGCATTGAACACCTACCGACGCGACCTCGTGTTTACTTTATATCATTACTCCATCAATCAAGATCAAATTCTGTTTTGTACCGTAACTGTTAGTTAAACACTAACAATCGCTGGATGTGCATCGGACTGGCCCATCAATCAGCGTGTGCGCCGGCCCGCGGCTCACGCGCCGGCTGCCCGCCCTCTAATGACAACCTCGCACCCATCCGACACATCCAATTCACATGTTAAATGGAATTCCCTTTGCGCCTTAAAATTATCCATATTATTAAAGTGTTTGTTTCTTAGACATTTTTTGTTCAAACGTTTCATCCAATTAGTGCTACCGTGTCGAAAGGATAATGCTGTGATGAACGCATAAAACGTTTAGCGCGTTAAAAGCGGAGCCTTGTCGGCGGCTATAACAAAGTACCAATAAGGACATCAGCCTGCGGATCAATAAACCCGATGTTGACTTCAGAACGTCTCTGTTCACTTCATTATTTTTTATGTCCCTCTCTATCTCGTGTAACTCAATAATTGAACACACGTGGCTTTTTCTCTAAAAGTAAATAAGTTCAAAATTATTTTAAAAGACATCCATTTATAACATTCCAAGTTGCCAGTCATGATTCCGACTAGGGTCACAACTCACAAGACGTGAGGGACTGCAGCCTCTTCACGAATATGATAATCTGAACAAGTCTAAAATGTGAGGACCTTTTAAACTGATGGGTAACATGGTCCCGATATTGAGACGCGACGCGCGTCGCATAACGAGTGCACAACCACGAAGAGGAAGTGCTGCACGACACATGATCGATGTTAACAATCAGTGTGTATACCTGACATCGACAACACTCCGACTTCTAGCTGCGATTAATTAAAATACGTACCTGATTATGAAAGAGGCTGCCATATGGTAACGGTATATCTCAAGCCTTACCTCTGAGGAATCATACGACAATAAATATGTCCCCTGCTGGATTTGTGTCGCAATGTAGAGCTGTAGAGAATCTCATCAGATCACAGATATCTTGCGTATGGCCGCGGCATTGGCGGCATAACCAAACCGACTCTATTTGTCGATAAGTCCAACATAAATCGAGACAATAATACAAATTACACAGTCATAAATAACGTTTGAATGGGAAAATCTTGTATCTGGTGCGAGGGCGCTATCGCTGGTCCGGTTTAATTTAATTGACTGAGTTATCGATGATAAATGTAAGCAGGGTTAAGCACATGCGCGGACTCATGAATAAATCGCCCCTCGGTGAGACGAGCTGATTTGCGATAAGCGGGTATTTATTGCGTTATTTGTGCTTGCCACCTGACGGGTGCGGACGATGGCGGGCGGCTGCGGACGGCTGCGGACGACGAAGGATGCCGACGGGCTGCATCGCCACGGGAGGCGCACTATTGCCTTTCACTCAGCGGCATCTCTCCCGCAACAAGCCTGAGGAACGAGTCCTTCAGCACATAAATCACGCACACCAGTAACTGCTTGATCGCCTCATCCAACGTCTAAGTACTCTAATCTCTGTATACTTTAAAAAAAAATTGGGTTACAATAAAGTTGCAATGAATTTAATTAAAATAGGAATCACTGAATCAGTAATCATTATTTTACAAGAAATCCTCTGGATCGTAAACAACAAAAATATATGAATAAATATTTATACATGCTACCTTCACTACTTTATAGTCCTATTTCAATCAATTATACATTGCGAGATCTGAGCGTTGATAACACGAATAAAAATAGTCAATATACTACAAACAACCTTGTTGGTGCACATGAGACAAGTTTGCAAATTAGGATAGAGCAGTATGGTCATAGATCAGTTCAGCGAATGAGAACAGCAGCTTTTGAATATGTGACATTTAGAACTGGCAGGCTAATTATATTGGATGATATTGTTGCGCAAGCGGCGGCCTCTGAGGACGCTGAGAGTAATTGGCCCACGAGTGCCACACGTCTATGATCTATGAGCTCTATGACAGAACTATAATTGACGATTTGTGAAGTGAAGACAAGTATAAATTGATTACGAGAAGTTATTACTAACTGGACTGGCAGGAAGATCAAAGACAACCTTAACAGGTGGATTGATTCATACACTTACGGCAAACTGTTATTTGTCAGCCATTTTGGAATTCGGAAATGGATTTACAATTTATACCCCTGAGGCGATAGTCGTGGTATTAACTGCAGGTCTGCGGTGGTGGTATAAGTTCCATACATACATAAACTCACGCCCGTAACCCCTAATGGGGTGGGCAGAGCGACACATAATCACAGAAAACTTGCAATCACTGCTGTCACAAAGGCCGAAGATGGGTATGATTAACCTTATGGACACAAGGGGTCAGCCTAAAAAATAACAAAACATTCAACAAACACATTGAAAAGCAAAACAAAAACATTTAGGATATAAAATAACACATTATTTATGGCACTTAATCAGTTGGCGTTTTCACATTACCTACAAATTAGTTACTTATGCGAAAATATATCCACTTCGTAGCTTTCATCGTTAAACGCTCCAACGGTTGAAATGAGACACCATACAACTCCTCACTGGTTTACTCTCTCTCACTAATTATTTATGACAGTAACAATCACCAGTCGACCGAAATAGTCCTATATATATATATATATATATATAACGGCCTATATACGTCCCACTGCTGGGCACAGGCCTCCCCTCAATCAACCGGAGGGGGTAATAGTCCTATAACTATTCAATACACAGAGCAAACAAACATAACTTATATTGCGGACGTCGAAAATAAATTTATACCCATGTAATGATATTCCGAAAGGCAGTGGTGCGCCGGAGTGGAACAAGTGAGCGCGTCCGCACCTACCCCCGGGCGCCGCGCACGTCGCAAACTAAAAATGTGTATAAATTATGAAGATTACATGAAAAAGAGAAATGTGTTACATTTAATTTTATTACATACGATAACTTATGGACTAGGCACGGCACTCGCTTGAAAAACATGTTGCCTCATCGCCACAGATTAGAAACGTCGTAAGTGATGTCTCTGACCACACGATATTAGTTCTAATATTAACAGCCACAACCCTCAACTCTCGTTCACAGTAACGGCCTATAGAGCCATTTGAACAACTAAGCAATTTCTTAGTTACATACAGATCATTTGTGACATTAAAATATCAATTATTTATGGCGCTAAGATAAGACTCAGTTTGAGAGGGTCTTCTTATCCGGGTTTTATCTACTCCTTGCGAAACACTTGATATTAATGTGTCGACAATTATTTTACAAGATGTGGCTGTAAATTTTTGAGGAAATAGGGACATAAATTGCACAGATAATCTATATAATATGTAGGTAGTTGGTGTACAACAACTTAAGTTTGATTACAGTATAAAATTTTATGATTTATGTATGTAATAAAGTGTATTGATTGATTGACACATTCCAAAGATCGTTAAAGAATAATGCCGTGTCTTGACAGGACATATTGGGAGAAATACCCATAATATTTTTAATGTGTAAAACAGATATTAACCAACATTGAACTTGGCAATTTATTATATTGCACTAAAACAATCTTTCGTGTTTATTGCTCCGATAGTTACGACAAGGTTTCTTTATAGCATTGCTGAGTTTTATCTACCATACAACTAATAGGAAGATATGGCCTTATCGAGCGGACATAAAATCGGTACAAAACTATAGGGACGTTACGGGAATTGGCTCTATAAAATGATATCAAAGAAATATCGCCGATTGTCGCCACTTTCAATAAAATAGCTATTCATTTTGATGGTTAATTTACCAATCAAAGAGTCAATACCACGATGATCCTATCAAATGTAATTTGTAGCAGACAGGCCAATCAAAACACTTGTTTATCGACGTTGGGAGCGATTGTGATGGTATCGCCATTCATAATGTCACCGCGCGGCGGCAGATAGCTTATCTGTAAGGCTGCGACTCATTACTTCCACATTAACTTCAACTTTGTTCGACGATTGTCATCAATGAGGTACGCGGGAATGCGACCAAAGCCTTGCGCCGCCACTGACTCGAGAAATTTGACAACCAGCCGCGACAATCGAATCAACCGCGCGTTTTTTTAAATTCATCGCAGCTCATTCCTCACATCTAGATAAAAATCGCCCGAACGTGACGACACACGGTTCAAACAAAACTCGATGACAGCGGAATGTCTTAACAACAAACATCCAAAATATGTCAAGCCTACCAGCTAATGGTGATCATGGGAGAACAAAAAATATTTGTCCGTGAAGTCTGCGCTAATGTGTAACCAAGCGGGCCCGTGAGTGACACGGAAACTCTCTTCACACACGTCTGACCTCCAACAAAGGAGTTTTGTTTGTCTTGTGTCGCTACTAAAATATTGAACGAGAACCGAGTGCATGCTTGTCGGTGCGACGACGCTTGGCTAGTTTGGAACAGTGGTCCAGCTAAAGCTAGATAACGCGTGAGTAGCCTACTTTCGTTGTACTTTCATATCTTGCCAAAGCCTATAAACATATCCGAATAAAACTACGATTACTGACGACAATGAATAAAAGCAAAAGAAAACTACTATTTAAATTACCTACTAAAAGTTTCGTAAGTGTACCTACCAACCTAGTTGCCTCCAAACAAAACTGCCTCAAATTACAAATTGTAATAACTAATAAGTACTTTGAGAATATACAAATAAATCGCGTGACAGCATACACAAGCCTTATTCTAAGACTCACGCTTCTCATACGCGTATTTGCCGTCACTCCGAGGTACACGGTTCATCGCAAGCGCAGCCGATGCCCGGTAAACTGTCCACTGCGAAACGCCTCGACACCGGCAACCAGTTTATGTTGGCCTACTCTGACGTAACGGCCGTCACCTTCGGAAGTGAACAGTGACGAGCAAACATCCTTGCCTCTGACATATGAATGGACACCATTGTTAAGCAATTATATAGCTGTTTGAAAACCAAAGCCAGTCAATTGTGGTGCACTTTAAATATTGCGGCGAAGTTGAAATAAATGTTTAGGCATGCGTATGTATTCTCTTTATACTTAAACATCTACTCTACCTTTTAAACTTATACTTTAGGTATTTTGTCGTCTCAATTTTTACGGGGACTGAAATTTTATACATATATACCAAAACTTAAACACTTCTAAACTCGAAATGACATCAATAATTAACAAAAATAATGCTATTTACTGCACTCGACAAAAAGCCCGCCCCTGACTAATCCGGGCACGAAGGTGCCCATTACACTAGCCACATTTCCTCGCTGTACAGCAATGGACAACCTTTGCGCCAAGAATAATCTGGCACTTTAGGCACTTTAGGTAATGAGTATGCTTCTCAGGGACAAAATTTAACGCTGAACTGAAATCAAACTTGAGAAAATTCATCGCAATCCACATAGTACTTTCAATATCAAAGCCAACCATTTTTCATTTCTTTTTCCTTCTTTGATAGGAAAACTCTACATAATATTTGAGAGGTTTGGTTCCGCGAAGGGAAAACCAGCCCAATAAAGGTTAGGTCACATACCTCTAAAAATGCATTTCTCGGGAATGTCCTCACGATGTTTTCCATCACTGCTGAACACGTGATAATCATTACACCAAATAATATCATATTACACGTATCTATTAGTATTTTAGTCTTAGCATATAAGCTGTGTCCTATCTTTTAGAATCGTAGTTATGACGTGACCATTATTATTATTAACTCTATGTTGTTCCATATTATGAGCAAACACAGACTAGTTGCTTTGATTACACAGTTTCCCTGCAATGTTTACTTAACGGTTGGCGTAATGATGATTGAGCATCAAAGGTTAACATGTGCTTTAAATTTCGCTAATGTTGTATGCATATTATTTATTACACATACATACATGTTTATGATTTTCAAATAAGTAGGGAGGTATATGTTTCATTCAATAGTCATGACAGTACTAGTAACTGTCGCACAGCGCATACGGAAGAGTGTTTTATTAAGGCGAGCCTTTTTCAAAACAGATAAACGTAACGAAGGCAAGAGTTGTGTTGCGCGTGCGGTTCAATATTGGTCGATTTTGTCTCAATAATTCCTACATTTCCCGCGCGGGCTGTGTCACGCGAACTCGACGCGACCAATTAGCGGCGCAGGCGCAGGCGCCGACCACTCCACAATAAATCAATAATTAGACCGTCCATCTACCGGCAAATGCTGATTTATTCGCGCCTTCTGGCCACGCTCGCCTCTGAATGTCGCGCACCCTGCCTTATTATTACCGACTGCTGATTGCTATAATAAACTACGTAAAGCAAAGCGGCGGACAAAATGGCTAATGCATATTATTAGCCAATGAAGGCCTATAAAAATGGACTGTAATTCTTATTCGCAAAGTTGTAAAATAAATGTAAGATTAGATAACTTCACATTGTGGAGTTAACGAAATATTCAGGAAGTATCTAATTCATTTACGTACTTATGTAATTAGGCGAATATTGTTCTTATCTTGCCTCTGCTTAATTATAACGGACATTGATATTACTCAAGATAATCGATAGAGCCTCCTAGATAACAGCCTCCGTGGTCTAGTGGTTAGAGCGTTAGGCTCACGATCTGGAGGTCCGGGTTCGATTCCCGATGGGGACATTGTCGAAATCACTTTGTGAGACTGTCCTTTGTTTGGTAAGGACTTTTCAGGCTTGAATCACCTGATTGTCCGAAAAAGTAAGATGATTCCGTGCTTCGGAGTGCACGTTAAGCCGTTGGTCCCGGCTATTAGCCGTAAAAACACCTCCACCAACCCGCAGTGGAGCAGCGTGGTGGAGTATGCTCCATACCCCCTCTGGTTGATTGAGGGGAGGCCTGTGCCCAGCAGTGGGACGTATATAGGCTGGTTATGTTAATCGATAGAGACACAAATTCGAACCCGCAGCAGTTTGAGTTACAGAAGCAATTGACATTTCAAAATCTGCTTATGATAATTTGTATTCAAGAACTAGCACTTTGCCTAATCGTCCTACTTCGACTACTGTGTGCTGTCAAATAGAATGAACAGTAAACAGCGCACGCAACAATAGCTCTGCAGTGGACGAAATCTAACATTGTCTCGGAATATTGCATTACCGGTTACCGGTGATATGTTCTCATGACACAATTCAAACATTTGTTGATAGGAGCTGAAAAATTCCCGCGATCAGCAAAGGTAACCGCTAATATGTCGGGTATTGGCCAATGTTTACGTTGCATTTCTTTGTTAATTTCTCTCTAAGCGGCACAAAGTGAAAGATTAAGTGTGGTTTACACTGCACATTAACGAATGTGTTCGATATGAACTGGGCGAGTTTCACACAGCGAGTATTTGCGGTGGGCATTAGAGCCGGGACGTAACTGTCACCGCAGGGACGCCGGGCTCTCCGCCAAACATTCCAACTTGTAACAGTGCCCACTTGCCCAGTCAGACAACATTTTGCCTCGTAACGTCGTTGTAGGTAGGTATTTCAATTACTGTTTAACGGCTGCAGACACTGCAGCTTCCACTCTCGACATCGATAAACAACGGCTGGCGTCTGACTAGCAATCATTATTGGAGGGCTCTCGATAGGCGCGTCGATAGTCTTGAGTATTTGAAATTAAAGTAAATTAAAGACTTCGGACAACTATCTTACGCACAATCTCGGGCGTGTAGTGGCGTGAGCGCCGCGCGGCCGCGACAGCTCTCCGTCAACACGAGGGCTCTCGCGGGCCACCGAGTGTTTTCATATACACACAGCGCGGACGTGTTAATTCGTAGACACTTGGTTTTTTTACGGCGGTGATCGACGACTGTGGGAACGTTTTTGGGTGCCTTCGTTAGAAGTACATACTCCACTCGGTAACGAGCAAACAGCCGGAATAACTCCGAGTATCGCTCCCGCGTTAAGTGGCTGTCCGCTCACGGAATTTATGACAGTTCTTCACGCGCAGTACCTACCTAATAAGCGTTCGCGATTGAGCCATCCACCGAACGATTGTTATGACGACAGTGCGTAGAAGCGAGTTATAAAAATCATTTTGGTTTCCAATTTGAGCGTCATTGTCTGGGCGACGAGAAAGTTGTCTGTGGCGCCGACACCAATAAAACGGTCGCCGCGCGGGCAGCGGGCACGCGCGACGAGGTGCAACCGCCGATAACTCACACCAGTATTCACTCATTCAACGGTTATCGTTTTGTGCTGATATCCGTGAGCCGTACTGTGCGGGAGATGGTATCGGCGCTGCTGACCATACATTACCCTGACAGGATAACAATAAAGCAGGATATCTGTTAGCGGCGGCGCGCCGCGGGTAAGTGAGGAGATGCACGACAAATGGAAGCCGCGGCGATCCCTGACCCGCCGCCACCCGCCGCCACAACCTCTATTACCGCACCAACTTTTATCGCCTGCATTCACCAATCATTCCAACACTCGTAATATTTTACCCGGAGACAAGTTCTGATACAAAATTCATTCAATGTCGATGCAAAATCAATGGATATCAAACAATAGTGAACAGCACCAGCCGGTTTAGAGTGCAAAACAATGGTGCAGCAATAATTCAATCCACTTGTTGTGAATTATCTGCGACTACATTTTACTGACAAAACTCATTAGACAATGCGACAACGAACGCTGGCTCGTTGACAGGTTGTTGCGAGAAACACTTTTGTAACGGATACTAATATCACCCTATGAATACATTACAATAGACAAATTGAATTCTCAAATGGATTTACATAAATAGTGTGCAATGTGTGCGCTATTATAACGCTATAACGTTGTAAGACAATAGTGTATGGGTGCCTCCCACCTCCCACGTGGGGCTGCCAGACGCGAGCGCATGCTAATCGCCTCTAATCACTCGATCGAGAGCTGATTCATCTCGGCCTTAGATCCTGTGCTGTTTATTTACCAATCAGTATGCTTAATGCCAGTCGCGACCATAAAAGGCAATATATTTGTCTAGTGTCGCTCTCAATTAGAAGGTGACGGCGAATCGACGCCTTATGTGGTCTTCAATGTTAGCATCCACTTCTATGGTGTATTTTCGTTAATGTGAAATGTAAAGGAACAAAAATCATTAATGTTTACCCCGTCAATTTTCCCAGCACCGTTTTATGGGTTCCTAATAACGCGGCCCAGTACGTGACGGTATCTACTTGCCTGCTCTCGTGTAAAGTCTTTAGTACAAAAATTGACAGCAACTACGACGAACCTCCTTAAAGATAAGTACTTACATAAATTCTGTGCCTAAACTAATAAGTTTTTTTTGCAATCTGCACTAGTTACTTACATAATTCGTTTACACATTTCGGATTAGGTGCCTATATTTTTTCTTGTAAGTCTTATAAGTAAAAGCTAGTTACTTTGTTACCTTAACGTGAATATGTGACAGAAACACACATGTGCTGTGTAAAACTTGCCAAATCTCAAACCTTGAAAAACAACGCAAACCGCAGAGGTCAAACTGCCAATTCATTATTTCTTTAATGTTTTGCGGTTAGGTAACGTGGCGCCAAGTCTGTCAAATTATGTTGCGAAAAGTTGCGCTGGCGCAGGTGGCGGGGGATGTGGGTAATAAGGGGAGGGGGGAGGTGGCGCCGGTGGCCGGTCCGCCCAACTCTTTGTTTACGTAACGCCCCTCATTACCACAACTGTTTCTAAATGTCACCGTGACATGAAGCCAATTTACGATTAATTGGGCCGTATTCAATAACAGGAAAGAGGAGGTCTGCAACACCGTCCAATCATATGGAATGTCGTTGCTAATGCTCCGATATTAATTCCGTCTCTTGCGTCAAAATGTTCTGCCAGTGTGTTGCAATGAAGATCATAAATTATAACGAAATGTATTACTGCCTCAAGTCTAAATAGTGAAATATCGACTAAAATTTAATTTGAAGGCAGGTGAAATCATAATTTACAATTGGACAATTAATCCTGCCCGTGTCAATATTGCAATCACACTTTAAAATTTCACTGTCATTCGAGGAGTTGCAGATTCATATTAGTAATTCGTAAGTAAAAACTACTTAGGTTTTTACTTAAAAAATATCCACTACAGTTATAAAGCATAAAATTAATTAAAGTTGTTCAAAAATAGGAATAGAAGAAACATCATTAACCCTTTCACGGACCTCTGGTCTCTGCCATGGGTCATTGATGGTTCATAATAGGTAGTATGACACCTTAGAATCGGAACGTCCATAAACGTTCTGTCCTTGAAAGTGTTAACGAGTGACTTTTCAGGCTACGTTCCTCAAAAACAATATAGATGTCGCTGTTCAGATTTTCCTTCGTTTAACCTTTGAATTTCATGGATAACAAACATGTGCATCTTTTATCATGTTTTTGGGTATAAATGATACACACACACACACACACACACACACACACACACACACACACACACACACACACACACACACACACACACACACACGCACGCACACACACACACACACACACACGCACACGCACACACACACACACACACACACACACACACACACACGCACACACACACACACACACACACATCCATACACAATAGGAAGAGAGAGTGACACACAAAAATGACTTATGTTAATTTAAGTGGGTATTTCTCTCTTTTTTTTCTCTTTTTTTTTTCATTTTTCATTTTGTCAAACCTGGTATTAAATAATGTCTGTTGGAAGAGCGGATACTCCTACTACAGGTATATTTTTTACTTAAAAGAAGTAACCAAAAAAAAAAGTTTGTTAAAGTGTAACAGGTTAAGAAATAAACTATTTTTATTATTTATTTTTTATAAATGATGCCCCTTTTTATTATTACACCCAGGCACCCTTTATTCCCGTCTGCCACCACCAATTCTGCCCCCAGTGGTGGCAGATAGAACAAATTTAGTTGCTTCTGCCACCATGGTGGTAGCAACAACACAACACTAATTTAAGAGCCACGCTCTTGTCGGTGTAGCATTCTCCATGCTACTGTTTAAGGAAAAATAGGGCAGTGGTTTTCCTCTTGCCTTCTGTTCATGGGGGTACGGTACTAAAAAGTTCTATCTGCCCCCACTGGTGGAAGAATTGGTGGAGGCAGACGGGAATAAAGGCCACGCACTATTACATCTTCCGCCTATTATTATTCTGATTAAAATAAAGAGAAGCGCTATATGTAGCAACATAATTCTATTATAATGTGATCCAAATATCAAGCAGCAATTATTTTTATTAATTTTATTTTGGAATTATTATGTACTTACCCGAGTAGTGAGAAAATAGGTAATTATCACGTTAAAGCTGTATAACGCTATCTATATTGTTTTTACCGACTTCATTGCTGAATGTAGTCTGGAAAGTCCCTTACTACTAAAATATTTTAAATAAATAAATAAAATAAAATAAGCCTTTATTGCTGTTGGCACGCACGTCACGTCACATTGACAAAAATCTTTTAAAGGAACTTAAATCAAAACACTCAGGTAATTAGTTACAATATACGTAGATAGACAATACAATAGACCTTAAGCAGGTCTATTTTATTGTAACCATATATTAGTATGCGTGGTGGTTAATATGCAGGTGTGGCGATGAGAGCATTGGTACCAGGTGTAGGTGGCTTAATGTCTTCATTAACGATGTATCTATGTCTTGATAGAGCACACTAAAATTACTAACTTACAAAAACATCTTCTTTTAATCCTATTATCCCTGCTACGACAGATCTACTCCTCGCGAACTTTTTCAGCCTCTATAGCTTGACCCCGTGACACGCCGAGAATATTTATTTATGCGTGAACCTAGCGTTAACAATAACGTACTTTTAAAAAAGTTCTAAAAACAACAAATCATAACCATTTTAAATTCTATCCTTCCATAACTGAGAGTGCTCCCCGGAATTACTTTTATTATTATGCCAATGGAAGTTTTTACAAGAAGCAAAATATGTTTGAAGAATTATTTGTATATAGTCATTTTCATTAAAAACATTTAGGTTTACCTGCCGAAATTCTTTTCGTAACTTTTTTTTTCACAATGTAAGGGGTAAGTCGACTGTACCACGAACTATACCTACAACCAATTACCACAGCCCGGACACTTCATATAAAATTGCCATCCTTACCAGTGATGTGCAGTTCCCGGGAATGTTCCTAAATGGAAATGTTCGCGTTGTAAAGACTCTTTAATAATAAGTAGTGGCTGCTTTTCTTTTTCAAATAACTCTTTCTTGTACTCCGCTCCTATCTGCCTAAAAGTTAGGTAATAAAGCTCTTGCAAACATTTTTTACTTAAATTTTGCGCCTTTTTACTGCCGGGAACGTTCCCAAAGTGGGAAAATTCCTGGGAACGTCACATCACTGGTCCTTACCAAGTGCCGCTTGCAAGTGCTACTTCTTACATGAAACAGCGCGCGCGCTCCCTTTCTCCTTAACAGCTTAAACAAACTTATGTGATCCTTATCGAGGGGTTAAATCAAGCTCGTATTGGTGCGGAGCGGAGAGTGTCCCTTCTACACGTAGTATTGCTGTCTATTCTATGCCATTGCCACATAAAAATCTTAATGGTCCATTAAGGTAATAGTGTATGTAACGATTCTAATGCTGACGATGAACTGATGATGCCCTCGCAACATTTGGGTGGAGTGAAAACGTGTTGTGTGCAGGGGGGTTAAAAAGGCCACATCGCAGCAATTCATCTAAAAAAGCAATATTGCAATTTGACATTTGCGCATATAAAAGTAAGTGTGCAATGCAAACAAAAATGTCAAATAGCAATATTGCAGCAATTTATCTTAGATGAAGTGAAACACTGTGGCATTTTTGGACCCCCAGATTTGATTCAAATGTGTAACTTATGCCATACATGGTTGGAAACATTAGGAAAATGAAGAATGTACTTTTTATTTTATCTTATTTATTATTTGAAGTTATTTGAATGTTTTATTATGTAAATTATGGATCATTGTTATCTGAAAAAAAGAAATTGTAATTTAACTTTTATTTAATTTAACTAAATTATTCTGTTTTTAATCGACTTGAAGGAAGGCTAAAGAAGAGTTGAGACTTGGGTACATAAATAATATGTACTACCTAGGTATTAAGGCGTATACAAAGATATTTTTACATAGGTACTTACATTACAGATTTCTAGTTATAATTTTAGATTGTTTTATTACGTTTCAGACTGATAAAAATCTCACAGAAATACACAAGTATTGACGCAAAATCGAAAATTAATTCACTGTTATCACATTTCTAATTAATACCGCGCGATTTGTATTTACCTATACTGGTTTTTACCGGTGCAATATTTTATAAAGTTTATTACACATTAAGAAGTAATAATTGCTTAGTTTATAGCCCTACCTACCAAGATCTAACACATGCTGAGATACAAGTCTCTGCTCTTCGTATCAATGTATCTAAAAACCAGTAGCAGCTATATTATTTTACCACATTCGTTATATAGGAAAAACATGAAATGAATAAATAAAAAAAAACATTTCATATTCCACAGAAACTCATAAAATGAATTATGTACATTTTAATGGTTAGAAGTTATTGAATACATATTGTTTAATGAGGTTTTGTATCGTTATTTAATTTGCACATTAACTGTTAAGAATAATAAAAGAAGTTAGAAAGCAAATAAACAACAGAAGAAATCCACAGTTCAGGGGGGTTAAAATGGCCACATCGAAGCAATTCATCTAAGAAAGCAATATTGCTATTTGACATTTGTTTGCATTGCGCACTTACTTTTATATTGCTTTCTTAGATGAATTGCTTCGATGTGGTCATTTTAACCCTCTGTAGTTTAGACCCCGAGCCAGGATTCAAACCACATTGATCATGGATTCAAAGTTCACTCGTGTTATTACCGAACCAAACATCTATATTATGGATACTTATTTCTAGGTATATTGGTGATACGTTAATTACCTGCCACTATTCATTATATTCACCTTAAGACTTCATATTAATAGTGGTTGCAAGTTTTCTTACAGATCACGGGGGTAAAAAGTAGGTATAAGTAACTACCGATTTCTTTTTATAATTATTACACCTGAATGAACTTTATCTAGTATCTATAATAGATCGTTTATCTAACAAGCTCGGTGAAGTGTGGGTACTTAGTTCATCTTGCGATGGATATACCTCTGACCACCCCAATTGAGATATAGTCGTGAACTTATGTCATGTGTTATATACTAGGTTCAAAAGCTCATGGTAGTTGTCGGTTGTATTCGCAGTACCGCACGCGGCGGGCCGGCGCCGGCGCCGTGGTCCGTTACCCGCCCACGGCGATGCGCGCGCGCAGCTCATCTACAGTTTCCTAGTTTCTAACTAAAATTACATTTACAATAGGCCACAATAAAAATGTTCACATTTAAAGATAAATATTAACAAAATACAAGACTGCATAGAAGATTCAAGCGATGCATCAACAATTATGGCTGAGGTAGCAATATTGTGACTTGTTAAAGCTTAAGCTCTTCGTTTTTAAACTCTTTAGATTTCTATATAAGTACCTAAATGTTACGATTGGAAATAAGGAGGTTATTTATTCTTTTCCCTGTCAAACTTTGATGAACATTAACAACGCTTATTATAAATATTCGATACTTAGGGAAATTTATGTAAACGATTTTTTTTAATGGGAAGAAGATGAGGTTTGCGCGTGATGTATGAAACGATTGATGAATGTGGAGGAAACAAAAGAAGTGTTTCAGGATCAAAGCAAATGGAATTCAATAGTTTCTTTTTACCCCAGTGAGATATAGGCGTGAGTTTACGTATGAATGTATGTGTCATCTTCAAAAAGCATTTATGGACATATTCGTGAATCATAATATAGTTTTTATGCTGTGGATAATTGCCTATTGTCTGCAATACTCAATAGATAGACAACCGCATTTATAACCCCAACATCAATATTGTCTCTACCTCTAAAAAAGAGATAGCCTTTAGATTACTTTTTTCGTATTTTAATCGCTATATAAGGGTAAAGGTCATTAGTTAGTACAGGAGACTAATGGGATCATAAGCATAAGCCTCATACATCGCGTAGTCGTGCACTAATTGAATAACGACATAAAAACAATAGCCTACTTTGTCTCCATATTCATAGAAATAGACGAGTTTTTTTTTATTTTGGTTTTCCCCGAAAGGAAAGGCAAAGGGAACTATGCCCATACAGCCATGTCTTATGTATTTTTTTCTTGATGATGATTAATGAAATGATAAAAAGTGATGACGATGAATGATGTAACCTAAGCCCTCACCCTCGGACCTCCTACTCAAAACCCCAAACCAATTAAGTCAAAAGTCCGCATAAACTTTCAAATTAGGAAGCGGCTTCTTGGCACGAAATGAAAATAGATAGGTAAGTACCTACACTTTGTTTATTGAATATTTCGATATAATAACACTACCGCGAATGTTTTCCGACTAACTTAATGCGGTCATTAACCACAAAACACCACATCGTATTAATTATTTAGATTATTCAATGAAGAAAGCAACCATGTCACTCACGTTCCCGCCAAAAAGCCTACAGTTTGCGATATTTAAAAGCAAATCGACTAAATACAATCTTTGCTTAAAGCCTACTTTTTGGTCAAATAAGAATATAATGAGGGACTTTTTAGGCTACGTTCACGAAAAACTGTATAGATGGCGCTGTACAGATTTAACGTGATAATTAACTATTTTCTCATTACTCCAGTAAGTACATAATTATTCAGTAATGGCAGAATAAGCCAAATAAAAGCATATGTCGATCACATTATACAGGGTGTTAGTGACATCGTAACGAAAACTTTGAGGGGTGATTGAGGCCATGATTCTAAGATGATATCAAGTGGAATTTTCCGTCGCAAAAGTATGGAATTGAAAATAATAAAAAAAAACACAAAAATTTTCAGGAATATTCAGACTGAAAATTCCACTTGATATCAACTCAGAATCATGGTCTGAACCGTTTCCCTCAGTATTCGTTACGGTGTCACTAACACCCATACCTACTTGTATGGCTACCGTATGTACTTGTGTGGGGTGCAAGTGACATCGTAACGAATACTGAGGGGGATGATTCAGCTGATTATTCTGAGTTAATATCAAGTGGAATTTTTCATCGCAAAAGTATACCGGGTGTTAGTGACATCGTAACGAATACTGAGAGGGATGATTCAGACCATGATTCTGAGTTAATATCTAGTGGAATTTTCCGTCGCAAAATTCATGAAATTTTGAGTTTTGTTTTTAATTATTTTCAATTCCATATTGTGTTTTTAGCTGCATAGAACCCAAATTTCAATAAAAAAAACAATAATGACAAATTATCGAAAATTTTCGATGTAATGGAGACAACAGCTGCTCGAACGGGTCAACGGCCACACGCACCGAGCCGCGCGCCCCGCTCCGCACGCCCCGCTCCGCGCGCCCCGCGCCGCACGCCGGCGGCGGCGCGGCGGCGGCGGCGCGGCCTACAAAGTAGGCACTACGAACCGATCCTATTTCTTTCTCTGTCTATCGTAAATTTATAAATTTATTTTATTCTTATTCTTAAATGGACGGATAATCAACAGGCATAAAATTTATGGAATACACGTCAATTTTAAGCAGAAATCTAAAACAACCGACAGAATTAAGTTGACAGCACACGTCAAACGGTTTGCATACCAGCGAGATACCTTTTTGATTCGACCGGGTTATTCATTCATTTACTCATAGGAATCGGGGCCATTATCTACCTAAAACAGTTGAAACAGTAAATAATTGTATTCTTTGTTGTCATTAGAATAACTAACAACCAACTAACACAACCACCACAGATTAGGTAATTGGTTACCTACTATGTCAACCATCCACCAACTTAGTATGTAAGTACCTACGCAAAACCTCGCTACACAAAAATCGAGCGAGATCGCGTCTAGAATTGGGCGGACACTCCGCCAGAGTGTTGCCTATCGATATTCTATCGATACCTAGTTAAAAAAAACCAATAGTAGGTACCTATCGATAGATCTTTTAGATCAATACCCATTATTTTTACAAAGCAAGACCTATCGGTACTATCGCTAGTATCGATCTAAATGTACTATCACTACTTTCGATAGTTAAGACAATTTTCAAGTTCAACAATTGATAATCTACCTATCGATACTTCGGCAACTCCGCCGCGTAGGCAATGTCGGCATGTTCAAAAAAAAAAATTGTCCGAGAGGAGTGATCTTATTTTTCTTGTTACATGTTGGTACCGAGGTACTAAGTACTAAGTTATTCGTGGTTTTAAATCTCATTGTTAAATCATCAGTAAAGAACTAATTAAACCTATCCTGTTCTGTGTACAATATTCATGTAACGGCTACGTGCTTACATAAGTACCTAGTAGACGGGAGCAACGACTTAACGTACCTTCCGAAGCACGGATCATTTTACTTTCGGACAATCAGGTGATCAGCCTGTAACGTCCCAACCAAAGGCCTTATAAACAGATTTTTGTGATATGTCCCCACCGGAATACGAACCCGGACCCTCCGCATCCCATCGCTCAACCACTGGACCACATAGGCCAAGAAGGTTCTAAGACATAATTAAAGGATCCTGGGACGCAAGACCTCCGAGTTAGGGCTTGTTTGATCTGTCTTGATGGATACTCGGACGTGAATAGCCTCACGGATCAAGGGCAACGCGCGCCAATAAAGTAGGCATTACGAACAGATACTAGGTATTTCTTTGAGTTGATAGGTATCAACTATCAAGTGATGTTTCCTGTCGCCAAATTCATAAAAAAATTAGATTTTTTTCAGTCCCATATTGTGTTTTAAGCTGCATAGAACGCACATTTAAAATAAACAAATAAAAATTACTAATTATTAAATTTTATCAATGTCATCAATAATAATAATAACGTATCTACAACTTCAGCTATGCGCAGGTGAATAGCCGGCGCACGGGTCAAGGGCAACGCTCGCCAATAAAGTAGGCATACGAACAGATACTATTTCTTTCTCTGTCACTTGCACCATAAACATACTTCTCTCTCTCTCTCTAGTCGTCGGCTCGACTCGGCCGCGGCCGGTGCGTCGTCGGCGCCCTTAGTCGGCGCCTTTGATGCTTTGCGCTAACGCCGCCGCGCGCTTCCGCTCAGTCGAATACTAAGCTTGACCCGAATCGCGTGATGTTTTTCGAGGATATTTTTTTCGTGTTTGTGAGTGTTTGTTTCATTCTGTAAATGAGTAGTGTCGACTATGATGATAGATCATAGACCATTTACTGCGCAAAAGTATGGAAGATTGTTGATGTTTATTAAAGAGCAAGGTGTTGTGTTTGTGAGTGCGTGTGATACCTACCTACCGCAGAGGAAACGCGATGTTTCATACCTACGTGACGTGACATGTTCTAGGGTACCTACCTAGGTACTTCATCCGAAGGAATAACAATTAAGGTAAGGCAAGAGTAGGGTTTTTATTGTTAATAAGTTAGGAACGTTTTAATAACTGGTAGGTAAGTACCGTGCGTGAAAAATCGTGGCAGTAGGTGTTCTACTTCAACAAACAACATTTTTAAACGTTGAACCACTAAGCATCTAAATACAAGAGAATGAAAACTCCTACCTAGATATCAACATCGTATCACGCACGCGTAACGTAGCCGCGCGTAAGTTTAGCGTCTGTGTGGCGCGTTGTTCGACTTACATTGCGGCACAGTAAAAATTGAAAATCTTAATTAAACATTTGCGACAAGAAAAACACCCACCATCATTTTTAGTACAATAAAATAGGCGTTCCATTTTTTTTTTCGTTACGATGTCACTAACACCCTGTATAATTGAAAATAATTTAAAAAAAAAAAATTAAAAAAATCATGAATTTTGCGACGAAAAATTCCACTTGATATTAACTCAGAATCATGGCCTGAATCATCCCCCTGAGTATTCGTTACGATGTCACTAACACCCTGTATATAGAATTATGTTGCTACCTATAGTGCTTCTCTTTATTTTAATCAGAATAATAATAGGTGGAAGATGTAATTCTGCCTAGGTGTGATAAAAAGGGTCATCATTTATACTCAAAATCCGAAGATGCATATGTCTGTTATCCATGAAATTAGAAGGTTAGACGTCGGAAAATCTTTACAGCGCCATCTATATTGTTTTGGAAACGTAGCCTGGAAAGTCCCTCATGGTGTCTTTTGAGTTTGGGACGTGGCGCCATGTCGGCGCAACCATGTCGAGTGACCACATGTTTGACTAGTAAGTAAGTATACTACAACACCAATCGACGATAGAAATGTGTAAGTACATAACTATGTATCGTGTAATTTTATTTACATACACGGTTTGTTTATACAGACTTAAATGACTCTTGTAGCTAATAAAACTGAGGTGCGTGATGCTTTAGAAGATGTTAGCTATAATATTTGTTGGGCAACGCTAACATATTTTATGGGTACAGTTCAAAAGTTATTTTATTGTTTGACATGTATATATCGGGACTTTTTTCTTTGTTCGTGAGTAAAGTGTATGTTTTAGAGGTAGTCGTAAACTAGTCAAGGATTTTAGCGGGATTGACGTTACGACCGCTCGTAAAGTAGGTACATCCAATCATCGGTTATGACCTCTATCAATTCACACTTGTGCCAACATCGCCAAAGCTAGCAGGCGCCGTCTAATTATCACCCGAGTTTCGGTAACCCGCGATGAGACGCTTGCGCAAGTCGTGTTACGTCAATTGAAATCCGCCAACACGAAGCCTTGTTTTGTTTCTGCGTGAGTCAGTGTTTATGAAAGTGACGATTATAAATTAGCAGCGATTCTTCTCTCGCTTGCAACACCGCGCGCGCCGAGTGCACCGGAAATGACTCGTGCCTCATCCGAAGGCCTGCGCACGCGATGCGCGAGCCTCTATTGCCTACACCTACCCACCGATACTAACAATGAACGCGCAAACAAGCCTTGTAATGTCACAATGACTCCACTTTATCTTGAACACAACTATCTAAATGGGTAGGCTGTTTGCTCATTCGCTTAAAGACTGGACTGTTTATCAAGTTCTTATCGTGCTAAACCGCAGTGTTAGTTTCCGCGAATTTGAGCCTCGAAAGACGATACGTAATAATGGATGCTTGAATGTAATGCTATTGAATATTGAACTTACATCTAGATTGTAAATCATACTAACAAGGTGTGCTTGTGCTCGAGCAAAGGTTTATCCTTTTAAGCAAGGATGGTACATTGTGCTGCGCAAGATATCGCTCTAATGACTGCGCCTAACGAACTATTAAGGAGCTTACCCTGCAACTAGCTCGTGTATTAAATCTGCTAACTCGCCCGGAACATGCCGATTAAAGATCTGCTTATTCTGTTTAACTTACATTTCCGGGAACAATTTCAAAAGCTTAAAAGCAGAATCACTTAAATGAAATATTAAATGTGTTTTGCCTTTAAGCGTTTTGAAACTTTAATAGGTACCTACATATTCTTTGAACCTATTTAATCGGCTATTACCCTGTTATTCACTATAATACTTCAGATTAGTGATGTACTCGGCTCGGTCGCTCTTGCAAGCGTTAGGTGTATTATAAACATTGACTTTCAAATATAATTTAAATTTAAAATTAACTTCTCGAATATTGAAGAGGTAACTGTAAGAAACGAAGGCAGCACGTGGCCCGAGCCAGTATGCAAATATGTGCACATGTGTGCATCCGCCGCCACTCACGCACACGAGGCACTCCACTCCATTCATAAAGCTGGTACTATCTAGCTATGAATTAATCGCAACATTTGAATATGTTTACTCTCACAAAGGAAGCGGCCATTCAGAAAAACTCGCCCAAAAACAGGTTTGGCACGTGTCAATGAACGGCTGGAATATTTGGACGCCATCGCCGAGACTCGACAGGCTGGATGATTTAAACGATATAATAGTTGCTCGTTTGATTAGACTTTGCATCAATTATAATTTAATGATTCTGGCGACATCCGGTGCGCGAGTCGTGATGAAGATAAATAAAAGCGATTGACTGCTTGAAGCATCAAGCAAACATCGGCCTCCGTGGTCCAGTGGTTGAGGATTGGGTTCACGATTCGGAGAACCCGGGATGTAATCATAGTGGAGTTTAGTTGGCAGGTGTAGGTAAGGAAAGTAAGATGATCCGTGCCTCGGAGGGTAGGTTTTGCGATGAAAATCCCAATCGCGATGCGAATCGATCCCGGCTACTATTTATATAGCTAAGTATATCGTTACATGAGCCGTGTCGAGCCTATGGCGGCTTAATAGTAACCCTGACACCAGGGTGATGAGGTCAGTCATTGTTCTCACAATCCACACCAGAGAATAAGAAGTATATCAAGTGATTGAAGATATTTTTGTAGTGTGACCGCAACGATGCCGAAAGACTTACGTTTTTTTCTGCAGAATAATTATTTAAGAACCAATGCTGGTCTCTGTAATAGCATTCTAGCTTTCCCAACATCTGTGGAAGCTAGAGGTCTATACAGAGTCGTTAAGAAGGGCCTAGAACGTAGATCATAAGTAGCATTTTTTCAACAGTTTCTTTTTACATGTATAATTTGCACCTATTAAGTAAAAAGTATTGTATCTCAAATAATAATGAAGTATTTCAATTTGGGAAGACACTGGCTCTTGAAATACAGTTATACTAGTTTAGGAGCCAGGGCCTTATTTATAATTGTTACTTGTTTGTTGTACTGAATAAACTTCTTTTTTTCTGTCTTTTTTTTACCACTAAACAAAAAAAACTTTTTCAAATAAAGAATTAAAAAAGTATATCAAGCAGTTAAATATACAAAGTAGCCGGAGAAAAGTATTATCCCTCATTACGCTAATATTGGTCCGATAGTGCTTTACATAACAGGGATCATTTTATTACTTAGATAACGAGTTTTTAATAAATGCAATCCACTCAGGAGGCATGGAACCGGTAGTGATTACACTGTTTAATGATACCCGTATCTATAACAGTTAAATATTTAACATGTAATTAAAACTTAGTTCTCATAGAAAGATGAGATGGGAATTGAAAAAACACCATAGAATACGGAATGTTTAGTAAAACGTATAGAACGGCAAGTCTCCCCTCCCCACCAGCAGCTGAGTTGGGTTTACCTCACCCCTTCTCGGTCTGACTTTAGTATTCAATCGTATGGGCGTCAGAGGTCACACACACAGATGCGCGTGTAGGATAATGTCAATGTATAGTGTCTGTGCAAAGCGAAGCTTTTTGTATGAAGTGTCCGGTGTGTGAAAACACTGTATAATTACCTATCTCGTCGGCTTATAGCGCCTTTTTCAAAAATCATATTCGGATTGGATTTTTTTTAACGAAAGCACGCAATAGACAAGCTAATTTCAATCCAGGTTTAATATTGTGGTCTTAATTGTTACCTGCCATGAAATTAATTGAAAACAATCCAGATTGTAAATCGTCAGTCAGTCATTAATTTTTCAAAAGGTCCTATATGTGATTTCAGTATACTTATAACTCAAAGCGGAGGTCCGTGTTGCTCTATGATATAACCATACTACTCTATAGACAAGTACTTAATACCTACCTAGGTAATTATTTTATAAGCAAATGTCTGTAAGTAACGTAATTAAGCATTGTACTAAGACTAACAACCAAAACCCTTTATTGACTCGCCTATAGATGGCTTTTCAAGCGGCGATTAGTATAAATCAAGTGAGCCTAAACCCTAAATCTAACCTATCTAGATACTCATTAAGAGAAACGTATTAAATTTTATTGATTACAACAATTCTAAATAGGTGTCTGGAATTACCTGCATTGTATTTGATAAAAGCTTTCACTTACAATACCTACGAGTATTTGAATCGTTGAAAGGGTTAGTAAGAGGAGAGAGATTTCTGAAGACATTTCTAACAGGAATCTCTTTTAGCAGACCGGAAAAGAGACAAACTCAAACTAAAAGAGGGCAAACAGAGGTTGGTAGGCAGAACCACTTCATTCATTTTGTTTGTGTCTTAGGGCCCTATCTCACTTGGTACCGTGGTTGCTTTACTAGCGGGAAATTATTCGGGATTCAAGTGTCGGCAACAAATTGGTTGCGCAACCAGGTATTCTTTATTCGTCGTATTTTTCTATTGGGACAATTGTGGTGGCGCTACTATAGTTTCCTAGTCAGGGTCCTAAATACTACTTACCTACTCTAAAAGCAACTAATCTACCTTACTTGTCAATAGTTCCAAAACCAAGAAAGAAAATGAATTAAAAACTGGTTTTGACATGAGTGCTAAGAAATAAGTAAGTATGCTCACCTTGTTAGCATGTTTTCATTCATTGACTTCTATTCAGTCAAAAGGTTTGATATGGAACTTAGAGAAATCATCACAGCTTACATTTGCTATTAAAGATGAGAATTAGAAAGGTTTTTGTGAAAGTATTCTCAAGATAAGTAGAGCTGCATAAGCGAGTTGATTCAATACAAAAATGGATATACAAACTATTTTGTTTAGTTTATCAATTTCTGTGATTTGATGAAAACTATACCTACCTAGTCGTTGAATTATAAATGTTACTAACCTAGTATACCGAAAATGTCGATCTCTATGTTTGGTGTATTTTTTGTTACTATTATCCGTTAGTACCTCATTTTTCCATTGATTACCTAATCTTAATCTCCAATTAAATTTAATAGGAGTGGGTCTACCTACTTACTTTCAGTTTGCAGGAAGTAAAACATCTAACCTAACCTAACTAAAATCCCTGTAAAGAAACCGCAGCGTCAATCCAACAATCGCAGCAACAAACCCTGGAAAAACGTATTCTAAGAGTGAGATCATTCTAAATCAGTTTATCAGGCTTATGAATGAAAGTTGGCGACCTCCGCGCCGCACGTAGGCGACTGTTGCAAGTTGCGGCGCTCCATTCACAAACTGCGCCGCGCCCGCGCACCTCAGCTCTCGTGGGCGTACGCAGGCTGTTTTATAACAATCCCTGCAATAACTAACACACTTTTCATTCACATAAACGCACAAATTGTCTATTTAAGTGCCACTCACGTGTGGCCGTTACCCAATATCGCTGGAGGCTTTTAGAATAAGTATTTATTCAGTGTCAATGTTTTGTCAGATAGATAACAAGCTTCCAGGTAAATAAACACTCAATACTCTTTATGTATGTAAACTGAATGGAAATTAAGATTTGCAAGTTCTAGATGCATTTGATAGCATCGGCGTTCTGTAATCGCAGATAGCTATCACTTCAGATGAAAACTCATAAAATCGAACGGAGGTAGAGATTCCATTCGATGGCACACTTTAGCGACACGTCGCCATCTCGAGACAGCTAGTTACTCGATAACAATCTCTAAGGCAACCTTCTTTACGAAGGTGCACACTCACATAATTTCACTGATGCACGATAATATGTTAAACCAATTTGGCCGAGATTATAATTTTACATTAGCAACGCACTAGGAACTGAATGGAGCATTCAACGTCATAATTATATGTGTTTGACCGGACGTTTATTGGGCAGTTAGCCTTCGGACGCGGAGTCTGGCCCAAAGCAGACGAAGTTGGCCGACGTGGCTTGTAAGTTTTGATTTTATGAACGATTCAGTTAAATGGCGTAGTGCCCTACATATACACCTCCGCGCTGTCAACCGTGCCTACTACGCGATATCATCTGGTTCGACATAATTTAATTTTAAAGTAACGGCCTGCATGGTCCATGGATTTGAGCGTTGGGCTCACGATCCGGACGTCCCGGTTCAAATCCCGTTGGGGATATATCACGAAAATCACTTTGTGATCCCTAGTTTGCTAAACACATTACAGGCTGTTCAGCTGATTATTCCGGTTACTACTTACTGGTGTAAGTTAGTAGTCGTTACATGAGCTATGTTAGGGGTCTTTGGTGGCCCAATAGTAACCTGAGGGTTAATAGGGTTGGTTATCCACCTCACAACCCACAAGACAGAAGAAGAATTTTAGAGTATTTTGTTAATATGATTTATAAGTCTATTTGGGCAAGGATTCTGGATTTTGAAACGCTGAGAATTTGCTCAAGTAAGTGAGAAATGATTTATGAAGATTGGTTCAGTTTTGCAGCAGGTGATAATAAATAAGAGTAGATTATCCGCAGACAGATCTAATCGGATCTTGTTTACACTGCGGGCCCGCAGCCGCTGCCGCCGCCGCCGCCGTGCCAGAGAACGCTTATCTCTGCTATTTAAACTGTAAACATATTGGAACGCCTTGTTAAACTATTTATTGTTTACCTATCGCTTATCTAACTCGGCTGGTATACGACGCTCCTTGTTAGGCTGATTTCTGCACATTTTCCGTTTGTGCCGCGCGTGATTGTTTCTGCATGCAAATACCAGTTGTAAACACATCAGACGCGCACCGATTAGGTATCTGCTACGGTTTCCATTTATATCTGAAACGCACAAGTAAGGAATCAATTTTAATGTACTTTACATGTTTCATCCATACCTATAAAGTTGTGCTACCATAACTGTTAGAATGTAAAATAATGATCACGTCGACAATAAAACTAACTAGCTCCATAAATTGAACGCATGCTGTTTTTATGTTAAAAATCTATAAAAAAGTTCTATAATAAAAGTTTATTCGTGTACAAAAAGGTAAATTAAAACAACAACTCATCCGATTTATTTGCGGAGCTTTTGAAAGTTTTGAATGGCGTCTCATAAGAGGCCCGTAACCATAATTTTCGTTAGGCAACATAAATGTGGAGTCGGGCCATTATACTGAATTAATAGCCCCTTCACCAAACAATTACCCCACCAGTTAAATGCTATCGGCAGATCTATGGGTTGAAATCTCTTAACCTTTTGCCTTCGAGTCAAACCAACTGTACCGAAGCTGCGCACGCGCACTGACCGCCTGGAGAGCCGCCTTACACCCTACAAGCAGGAATAAAATATACCTACTTACTTAGTAAAACCTTTAGATTAGTATAAAATATCTATCCATCTACACATACAACTATGTAAGCAATGGTAGCTTATGCAATAAATACACCTTTATTGCTTCATTTTCATTACAGGATGTCACCGAGTTGCAAGCTCAATTTGTGTATGAAAAGCAATTGACGAGTCGATTGCATAGTATGAATGATATAAACGACGTTCGGCGTTCCATGTCCCAAGTTCGAAACGCGCTTGATGCGCGCTCGCCGGCTGAATGGCGCCGTGATTCACTCGCCCCATTCATGCGCCGCCTCCGCGCACGCGCTAACAGACGCACTATTTGCCAATGCGCACGTATTGTTTCATTTGCACCATCAAACTGCCTCTCACTTCCTTTTATAGGCAAGATTATCATTAGTGCATCATCGTCGTCATTAATCATCTTGTAGAACAAAATAAATTATTGTCTTCTCGAGGAAATAATGTAGAAACGTTTATTTGTGTAGTCTAGTCTAGGATCATCATTATTATACTTTGCTCTATTATTATAAAAATGACACGCCAATAGATGGCCTTTGTAATTTATTACAACGCGGCATTGACATTGTATTAGATTCTAATAAGAAGCTTTCATACATTATTACCGCCTGCCTAGAGTCGTTTACTAGGCCTTCCTCATCATAGTGTCATCATAGTGTGTGTAGTAAGATGATCCGCGCTTCGGAAGACACGTTAAGCCGTTGGCCCCGGTTACTACTTACTGATGTAAGTGAGTAATCGTTACATGAGTCATGTCAGGGGTCTTTGGCGGCTCAATAATAACCCTGACACCAGGGTTGCTGAGGTTGGTAATCCACCTCACAACCCACACGATAGAAGAAGAAGATCATAGTGTCACCTGGTGAGCTGACTCGCCGGCGGTACCATCCAGGTCATGACTTTGGGCCCTCGCAGGGGTGAAGCTTGCCCACCGTTCGTGTGAGTCATTGTACTCAGATCCATACCCAGGCTTCCAGAGAGCGTGCTAGCACAGGATCTACTTAGGAACCCTAAATCTGCTTCCGACTGTGACACTTGCAGTCCATGTGACGTCACAACTGGGACTGTGAAAGCGGCCCTGGTCAACGTATTTTATTTCAGGATCAATTAAACATGGTCCATGTTGGAATGCCACCAAAGCTCCTCTATAGGTAATCATTAAAATCAGTCTCATCTCCGTATAGTTATCCGGAGCTTTTCAAATCAATCTTATCTTCATGACATTAGAGTAGTTGTCGTTCTCTATAGTCTTTCAAGTGAGTTACGATTGGGTGTCCATTCCAGGGTCACGGTAAGTAAGCCGTCGGCCCAGGTGGTCAGCAAATTGCAGGCGCAAGCCGGTCATTAGTGTCCAGTTACCCCCTCATTTAGGATTTCACGTTCCAAACAGGAAACACGCGTGTTACTCTAACTATGAGCTTGCATCTGCAATGCAAAACTAGATCCTAAGCCAATTGATTCCAAATGCAAAATACCTACATCTAGGTATAATACTTTTCGCACGTTTTGCGGAATCTTTCTGCCATCTCTGCGTTAAATCTAACACTTTTCACACTAACTATGACATTGTAAACCTATTTCGGATGTTTCTGTAACAAATCTAGTTTTTTTTTTAATGGAAAAAAGGGGGCAAAGAAAGCACACGGATCGCTTGATGGTAAGCAATACCCAGCACCTATACCTACCTACCACATACACCCTGTGTAGAAAGATATGAAAATGATCCTGCGATTTAGACATGATGGTGATGTGACGTAACGGTTACAAGGTGCTAAGTGAATGGTCATTTAACCCACTTTTGTGTTTTGTAGACATTTATCATCACTCAAAGTCAATGTAAACACATACATAACATAAACTTACGACTATGACCCCCAACGGGATAGGCAGGCCACAAGTACACTAATACGAGTTCCTAAGATGAATATGTGGATGGATTATAAGGTGACAAGCCAGCCACATTGGAAAAGCGTGGTGGAGTATGCTTCATACCCCCTCCAATTGTTTTAAATTTACGCGGTTATTATCATAATTAAAACACATAATAACGGGTTCCTACCGCGTTTAAATGGGGATATGAGACTCCCGATATTTCGACACTGTTGCAAGTGCCATGATCACGGGATAAGAACGGTAAGAACCAGTTATTATGTGTCCCCTCCAATTGATTGAGGGGAGGCCTGTGCCCAGCAGTGGGACGTATATAGGCTGTTTATGTATAAGGTAACAAGGGCATATCGCCCATAACAATAGGGTAGTTTCCAACTAGTCAAATCAGTTACTTTTTCGTAAACGACGAAACACGAAATTACTATTGAATTTGTATGAAATAGCAACCTGTGACGTCATAGAAAAAGTGACAAAATGTCGCACTTATTATTACATTTTTGTTTATTGAAATTCATAAATAAGTCAAATAGACAAAGGAAACGTTTTTTGGCACCTTTAGATCTATCTTTGTGTTGTAATCAGAATTTCATAATTTATCTTTGACCTAGGAAACTACCCAAATGTCTATCACATTTGAAAGGTCACAAATCCCCTTGTCGGGTTTTACGACATGCCCGGGGAGACAATCAGCTGAACGTGTTATATATTTTTTATTCGCTCTCAGTCTAGCATATAAGCATAGAGGATTTTTTATTTTTGTATGTAATGTTTCTATAAGACGCAGGGGAGCAGCGTAGTGGAGTATAATCCATACCCCTTCCGGTTTATTGGGAGAAGGCCTGTGCCCAGCTGTGGGAGATAAAGCTATTTACATTTTATTTTATAGGTTATAATAATAGTGACCACAAAAAAAAGTTTTCATCTCGAGCTCCACCGTGCTTCGGAAGGCACGTTAAGCCGTTGATACCGGCTGCATTAGCAGTCCTTAATAACAATCAATCCGCACTGGACCCGCGTGATGGTTTAAGGCCCGATCTCCCTATCCATCCATAGGGAAGGCCCGTGCCCCAGCAGTGGGGACGTTTATGGGCTGATGATGATGAATAATAACCATATTTGTAATGTTGATAACCTCCTTCTTTTTTGAAGTCTGTTAATTAGGCAACAACGTTTATCGTTTCGTTAACCTAAGTTCAGACCTGTAGGTACTCCACTAGCTGGTGAAATACATTTGTCACAATTGATTTAACTAGTGCTGCAAATCATAGGAAAACCGGTTTTTGTGTCCTAAGATAAAATAGCAGGTCGATAGGCCCAAGCTTACGACACAACTCGGACACTTCATACAAAAATCTCATTTTTACCGTATGCCGCCATAATCCGTGCTTGAAAGCGAGACAGACAGTTCTTCTGTACTCCCTCACTCCTTACGGATTAAATAGACTAAAATGGGTCCATGGAGAAGTAAATCAAAGCTCGCCATGCTGCGGGGCGAAGAGTGTCCCTTCTACATGTAGTGTTATTGTTTAGTCTATGCTTACGCGTTGGTAACATACAGTGTTGTGCCGTTCTCGGGAATGTTCCCGTTGTAAAAACTCTTCAATCTTCTTCTTCTATCGGGTGGGTTGTGAGGCGGATTACCAACCTCATCAACCCTGGTGGTTGTCAAGGTTATTATTCAGCTGCTTTAGGTTACTATTCGGGACCAACGGCTTAACGTGCCTTCCGAAGCACGGATCATATTACTTTTTGACAATCAGGTGATCAGCCTGTATTGTCCTAACCAAACTAGGGACCACAAAGTGATTTTTGAGATTTGGCATACCGGGATTCGAACCCGGGATCTCCGGAACGTGAGCACAACGCTCATCCACTGGACCACGGAGGCTCTTCAATAGTACGGCTGTTTTAATTGAGCAAATTGTTATTTCTTGTAATCTGATCCTATCTGCGTAAAGAGTGCGTAATAAAGCTCTTTTTACATATCTTTTGTGCTTTTTTACTGTCCCACTTTGGGAACATTCCTGAGAACGGCACACTGGTCACGCACAAGTCTGCACGACGGACTTAGCTCTATGTCTGCGACATGCTCGTAATGACTTAGAGTAAGTATGTATAGCATAGAAGATAGAACCTACATAGCGTTCATTTTATTATACGACTCATGGAAATATTACCAAACGAATATTGATTAATACACAGATCACATCACTAATTTAAGAGCCACGCTCTTGTCGGTGTAGCATACTCCATGCTACTTAGAACACAGATAAGTACTTAGATACTAGTGATGTGCCGGATCGTTAAAAATGTATATCCGCGGATACGGATCTTTTTTTCTTTAAAAAAAAGATTAAAGTTTTAGTTATTTCATTGTTATAAAAGTGATATTTTATCTTGCTTTCATTATAAAGATCTATCTATCAAAATTTTTGCAATATAATGGTGCCAAATATTTGATTTTAAGAAATAAAAACAATCTGAGTGGAATTATATAGTTTTTTATGTAATAATTCTACTTAATCACCTGAAAAAGATCCGTAAAAGATCCGCGTGAAAAGTAACGGATACGGATACGGATTTTTCTTTTATCTCGGATATCCGCGGATACGGATACGGATATTCGGAACATCACTATTAGATACACAGATAGACGCATAGGTACTTAATACACAGATAAGTAGGTAAAATTATCCTTTAACACGAATTCGTGGAATTTAGGCTGATGAATATGAATTCGAGCCTTGACCTGGCTGCATGCGTTGTGTGCGAGTGTCATACACGACGTGACACGCTATATGACGCAGTTTACAAATTTATCAAGTTTTTGTAGCCAGCTATTATTTAAAATGGCTATTTTTGAGGTTAATAAAAGCCTTCTTAAACACTTTTTATCGCAAGTTCATTCTATATTCTAAAGAATATTCCCTTGTCTATGTAAATGTTCTCTCATAAGTGTTAATTTATTAAGTACACCGATCTAGACATGTAGTGTCGTAAAAACTTGAGTAAACGACTCTGTTAGTGCATACGATGGCATCTTACAAATATTCAAATAAATACGCTCTCCTTTTATGCAAGCCTTTGGGCATGCCTTTCCTAGAAAAAGGCATAAATACCATAATTTATTTCCCTATGCTAATAGGTAATTCTACTAAGAAGAGACATTTGAAGCTCCACGTGGTTTCTAACTTGTCGAATTTATTAAATGTGTCGTCGACTCGAGGAAAGTTTCTACGTTCTTAATGAATTTAAATATGTTCTTAATTATAAAACTGGTTCAGGTACAAAACTCCTATCGATTACGTATAAGTATTTGGTTGTTAAAAGGCCTAATATATAAAGGTACTGCCGTAAAACTGTACTGGTAAATGAACCGTGTAACTTTTATCAATTTAAGGGGACATTAGAGAACATTTACCTTAAATGTAGTTCGTATCAAATCAACTATTGGTCATTGACCTCTATTTTAGTAGGTAATTACCTACTAAAATAGAGGTTGCTAATTAGCAACCATCACTCGTTATCCTTGTCTCCTGCGACGTGCTTTATTAATAAATATTTAAGTGACATCAACACTTATAAAAAGTATTTTACATTGCATTATATTTTATAGATACACTTGTCTCGGTTTTACGGTTTTACACACTTACTGAACAGGATTATTCTTGTAAGTGCCCTTTGCAAATAACTATTAGGTAAGTACGTTATTTGTTCCAGATGCAAAGTACTTGTAATCCGTATAATTTTCACATCAATTAATTCGAGTCTTCTTACAAGACCTTCTGACGTTAATGTGATGGCTAATTGACTCTTGATTCTTATATACACGTTTTTCTGCGGCTATGTTGTTTCTTTAACGACGCTATCATTATATTTAAACGAAAATCGGATTTTTGTATGAACTAAGTTATAATTAGATGTTCAACTAAGCTCTATAAAACACAAAAAAATACATGGTCTTAACACATAAGTAGTTCTAAATTAAAAATCAACTTCATTTGAAACACATATTCTTACCTACATATATTATGTTGGTGTGCCGTGTATGGAAGACAGTCGTGTCGTGTACCTGCTTTGTGCTTAATCAAAAACTGTAGGTACCAACCCTACATGACGTAAACCAAAATAATATCCTTCTTTTTTAAAATCGGTCAAAAAGACAAAAATGCTGAGTCAATGGTCTATTTAATCTCACTTATTTAGTGCGGCCTGTAAGTAAGACTGTGCCCTGACTGTCGTCAGCCGTCTAGTGCTTACACTGAAGGCCTAAAATGCGGGGGCCGCGGGAAGGGCCGCGCACGCGCGTTGAGCAACCGCACCGGTGAATGGAGCGTGAGTGGGTGGCTTTTTATCAATGAACGAATTCGAGGCGTACGCACGCCGCGTGTCACGGCCGCAGCTCCCAACCTTGCTAATGGAAAATGTCAACTGGCACACGACGCACGACCTGACACAGAAAGCCATTGCGAAGCAACGATTAGATGAGACGGGTCACAAACCGCTGCTGGGCGCCCTTCGTGTGTCTAACGTGTTGTGTAGGTAATTCATACAAGCTTATGATGCGAGAGCTGTTATTAGAGGCAAGCAGTGTGTCAGGATCGAAGCAAATGGAATGTCATAGTCTCTGCTTACTCTGGTGGGTAATAGGTGTGAGTTTATGTATGTATGTGTATGTTGAACTCTCCCACCCGCTTGGCCTTTATGAAAACGTCATAACAACATTAGTGTAAAAGTGGGTAGGTGTAAGATAGTCTACCGAAGGCGATAAAGGATTTATCTACCCTTAATCTACTTATGGTTAATGCTTTACATGAAAGGCTAATATGGAACAAGTATTACATAAACGCGTCAAAGGCAAAATAACAGACAGATTTATTACATTGCGTAGGACGTTCCGAAAATTCACAATAATTAATTTATTCGATCTGCTTTGAAAGGAAATAATTAATTTATACCTAATTGCTTTGGCACTGGCGACGCCCCCGTGCAGCCTTCGTTCAATTTTAGCCGTGACGTGCTGCAGTTAGGAAACAACTGGCTGTATTTGGCTATGACTGCATTAGAAACTCTCCTAATGTAACTTTATCGCACTTGACCTTATTCACTTGACAATAAGGCATAAATTGTTAATAATCGTGGGTTTAGTTTCACTAAACCTCTTGAGCTAAACTAGATCTTAAAGGACACGTTCCAAGACTGAAAATAGTCTGAGCACTGTAAGTATGATAGTTGAAGATACGGCCAGTTAGCTAGATTTCAGTTATTTTACGACAGACATTCTAAAACTTTCAATTAGGTTCGTTCTTACATAACGTTCCAAATTGAACATTCCAAAAGAAGATACCTAATTATCGTCAAAGTTTTCCTTTAGAAAAGTGACTGAAATAGCAGTGATTTTATGCAAGTTTTGTGGATTTTGCAATTGAAAATTGGCTATTATCATAGTAATGGTTAAGTTAATCTGATGATAGATGTTATGGTGGCGAGGGGGCGGTGCGCGGGCGGCGTGGACGCCCGGAAGGAAAACCAGAACACTTCGACTTTTACATCCGTACACGCGCTTCTTATTAGAGCTACCTTGACGGGTATTTTGCCCAAAATAAACGCCAAGAATTAGATGATTTACATACTTTGATGGGGCTGCAAATCAAGAAATGTTTGTCCTTGCAATACACGCAGAATTTAGAATGTACATGCAGAATTTACATCCATAATAGAAGTTAAGTATCTGTGTCAATCTTCTTCTTCTTATCGTGTGCGTTGTGAGGGGGAATATCAGCCTCATCAACCCTGGTGTCAGGGTTATGATTGAGCCGCCAAAGGCCCCTGACATGGCTCATGTAACGATTACTCACTTAGGTACATCAGTAAGTAGTAACCGGGACCAACTGCTTAACGTGCCTTCCGAAGCACGGATCATCTTACTTTCGGACAATCAGGTGATCAGTCTGTAATGTCCTAACCAAACAAGGGATCACAAAGTAATTTTTGTGATATCTCCCCACCGGGATTCGAACTCAGGACCTCCGGATCGTGAGTCCAACGCTCAACCACTGGACCACAGAGGTCTGTGTCAATCAACCGACGCGAAACTCTTCCACAAAATAAGCGGCTAAAGACACACTACGTAAGCTAACACATTTAGCTAGACACATTTTAAACAAACAAGATAGGTACTTACGAAGATTACGTTATATCTGATTGTAAACCGCAGAAATGAAAACTTGTAATATACGGGATCGTGTTTACTGCAGGTTATAACTCCTACACACTGTCTAGGTAGTCGCTAATTTGAAATGTGGTTTCGTATAGGGCTTCGATAATTTCGCAATAATATTTATATCGCCAAATAGTTATATAAACTGTCAGTGGTGTAAGCCGGTGACCGTGTTTTGGCTAGGTAACAGATCTAGATTTTTGTTTCACTGACATTAAAACTTGACCTAGAATTTCGGTACTTAGGAAAGGCCAGACAGTGTTCCGCAGAGTACCACCATAACCTAACCTAGCTCCTTGAAACATATATTGCGTAATGAAAAAATTCAGGCAATACATTTCTAAAGCATAGACCTTACCCTACTAAATAATTATAGTTACCTGCCTTCAATTAAATTGGATCGGTCCAAAGATGACGCCAGCCAAATACAGTTAAAATATTCACCTAACTTTCGAATTCTTCCTAATTTATTTTTCGAACAATTATCTTATAAGACAGACAATTTGACCTTTACTCTTTCACTATTCAACAGAGAGCTTAAAATAATGGTTAAACTGTGGCCGTCTTTAGTCTCTATCGTTTTTTGTGCGTTTCTATATGGCGGAGTATTTCCGGCCAGCGCGCAGGCGCGGACGACTCTTGCGCACACGCCAAACCGGTCCCGTAATTTGGTGTTCTGGAGACCATGTCGATTAATTTACGATCGTCCACTAAAGAAAGATTATATCTAGCGCCGGTGAAGAATGCCTATTTTGGGATTAAATTTTGCTTCTTTCATTTGTGATAATACCTAGTGGGTATATTCTACTTAGTAATATTTTGTCATTCGTTTGTGTGAATAGTACATAATATTTTGTTTTACTTATACAGCTCCACGTCCAGGTAATAAGATGAAAACCACAATCAATCAATCTTTTTACTCCTGTAAAAAGATTTTATACGCATAAAATCACAGCCGTTTTAAATATTTTTCTTTCTTTGGGGTAAGTATATCAGTATATCCATCAACTGTACACTAGTTTAGGGCCCACTGTTAACGTGTTTGTCAAAGTTTTCCAACACTCTACTGGCCTGAACCAACACAGCATTTCCATAAAACAAAACAGTAAGTTACTTACTCCTAAACAGTTGCTTAGCTCCAAGTCCGCTATTGAGACGCTTCCTGTCAAAAACGCTACGCGCCTCAAATCTGTGATATGACAGTCGGCCATTACTAAAGAATTCCGCTCCATCGTGGCTTTCAACAGGCATGTTAATTAGACGGGTGACACGGCGACACTTCTCACTTCAATCGGCAGCTCTTCCAACTTGCTATCTATATTACGAAGAAATAAAAAGTTTTGTAAAAAAAAGTTGGTTCTACTTAAGCGGTGTTTCATGTTCCAGTTCTATGATAATGTTGTTATTTCCATAAAGATACCTACCTATTTACTGTATTCGTACGTATGGCCTCCGTGGTCCAGTGGTCGAGCGTTCACGTCATGTTCCGGAGATCCCGGCTTCGAATCCCGTTCGGAAAATATCACAAAAATCACCGAAAATAAGATGATCCGTACTTCGATATCAGTGTGTACCTAAGTGGTAGTTCCATGAGCCATGTCAGGGGCCTGTGGGGCCTCAATAATAACGCAGACACCAGGGCTCATAAGTTTAGTCATCCACCTCACAGCCCACATGATAGAAGACTTTATTCGTAGCCTATCCTTAATAATAGTACCTACTTAATAGAGAGGAAATTTAGGAACCAGCGACTGGTAACCTACGATCGGTTTAAATGAACACACGAGTAAATTGGCATTTCCTAAGTTAATATTCGTTCAATCCTAATCATCAAGCGATTTTGGGGGGCGGGAGTTACGAAGACAAAACATATAAGTGGGTTTTAGTTATATTTAAACTTGTATTTTAGCTAGAAGAGTCCATTACAATAAGTTCTCTTATATAATAATACTATTCTTTAAATAAACTCAGTCAATACAATACCTAATCGTAGAATTGAATTTAATACAAATATCACGTGCTCTAAAGCCGCACGAGTCACGATTTTGAGACAGATGAATGAGTAATTAATGATTTTGTCATTTATAACTGTCAGTTGCATCTAGACTCATTCATGGATCTATTCTGGGAAGTAAACAAAGGGCTGAGGAAATAAACTGAGCGATCTTCCTTACGGCACGATTCGATGTGTGTAATATCGAAACGATTGAGAAGAGACGATTGGAATAAGTATACATTGATTGGTTATGCTGCTGATTTCTGTACACACCATCTAATTTTAAGTTATACCTGTCATTTTTTTATCCGCTGAAAAAGAAAGGGACAGATATAAGATTTATGGAACACGCGTCAATTTTAAGCAGAAATATAAAAACTTTAGAAATTCAGTAACCCTACAAAATTAAGTTGCCAGCACACATCGACTTTGGAATAAATAAAAATGAATCTAACCATATAAAATCGTACATCCATGCGATATGCGATCGCGCCGTGAGGAAAGTCGCTTAGGAAATATAAACTGTCGTAACAAGCAAGGCAATGAATACATGAATGAAATACCTACCTCGTATCGGGTCGCGGTTAACCGAATTAATCACCAAGTCAAAACAAAATACTGTTTCTTAGAAATAATAAGCAAATGCATTTTTTTAATGGAGCTTATGCCATTGTTTGTAAGATTTTTACAAATTGATATAATTATTATTTATTTATCTTTTAATTTAAGATTTAAAGTTTTGATAATTACTTACAAGCTAATGTTAAGTTCTTCTTCTAGCTTCTTCTGGCTACCCCAATAGGAATTTAAGTCGCGAATGCAGAATACTCTATTCAATTCGACATTCGATTGCATTTTTTGTCTTGTTAGCTAAACTACATAAACTCTTAGGCAGATTTATAAAATTAGTAAGGAGGTAAGGTATCTACTTATTTATTTAATTTTATAATAATTTAAATGCCCGACTGCAGCGAAGCTAAAACGAGAGTTATTTAGACACACATACATATAATAACCTCACGCCTATTTCCCACTAGGGGTAAGCTGAGACGTACAGTCATTGATGAGCAATATAATGTACCCACTTTAGGACTCTGTCGCACTAACATATTTGACATTTAGTAAAACTTACAGTTCAATTTGTCAAGAAAGTTACCAAAGACATGGTACCAAAGTGTATACATATTAATGCTCGTGACCGTATATCTCTTGCTTCCTCCAGATAATTAATTAATTTCCGAGAATTGAGAATCTATGGCGGTTTAGTTATTATTTTATAAGCTTATTTTTGACGTTTGGTGTATATCTATTTATTTTGGTGCATATGTATTTTTTAATAATTCCAAATAACCATTATAACTGTGTAGTAATAATAAGTAATTTTTCGCATTCTACTGACAAGTCTGAACAGCCTCCGTGGTCTAGTGGTTCGAGCGTTGGGCTCACGATCTGGAGGACCAGGATCGATTCCGGATGGGGACACTATCGAAATCACTTTGTGAGACTGTCTTTTGTTTGGTAAGGACATTGCATACTTGAATCACCTGATTGTCCGAAAAAGTAAGATGATTCCGTGCTTCGGAACTACTACTAGCCCAAACACCTCCACCAACCCGCAGTGGAGCAGCGTGGTGGAGTATGCTCCGTAACCCCTCCGGTTGATTGAGGGGAGGCCTGTGCCCATCAGTGGGACGTATATAGGCTGTTTATGTTATATACTGACATGATTCCTATACCTAAAATAAAAAAAACCTACCTACATATCAATCATGTGCGAGTAAATGATATAGTTATTTACTATTAAAACTCTGTATTTTTCCATACAGACATTTTTAATGAGAAGTGGAGTAAACAATAGCTATTTTCTCAACAGAACACCAATTAAAAAAAAAATTGCCTCGGTGTGACGCATTGGAGGAGGTGTTTTATTTATAAGATGTGTTTGTTTTGTTTTTAATTGTTTGAATAAATAAATTTGAACTTTTTTGTCAATTAAAATATATATTTTAGGTAGGTGTCCACTTGAAAATATAACAAGTTTTTATTTATACTTAAAAGTATATGAGAAGACTTAAAGGAAAAATGTACCTTTATTTTTAAAACTGAAGTGGGCAGAGAGATTGATTTTCTCTTTATTTTTTGATTAAATATTTTGTATTACGTGCGTATGTGGCGCGTAGGCCGTGCCAAAAATATAAAAACCAATATAACTTTTATAATGTTGAAAACAAGATGACCTATCACTTCTGTCAATCTGCGGCATAGGCGTAGAAAAAAGAATGCTAATTATAACTGTAACTCTCCGCCCGCACCAATTTGTATCTGGCGCCGAGTTCACCCCCTCTTACTTAATAGTGTTAAATGGCCGTAAACCGCTAAGGAGTAAGGGAGAGAGCGAGCATACTGTGTCTCGCTCGCACTTACGCTTTAGGGGGCTCATGGTTTTGCGGAGGAATGCTCGCGCCAATTAAGGTGTTGATAATTGAGACACAGACTCCGGGAGACACGATACGTTTATTCAAGAGAACGTAGTGTAAAGAACATCTTAGAGCTAGTTACTTATGTTTATATACTGACCTAAGGCAATAATAAATTGCTTACATCTAAAATCTTAAACTAGGTTATTGCAACAACATACAATTTCTTAATCTAGTTCTTACATGTAAAGTTGACATCAGCATTGTTTTGGAATGCTGATGATGCGGAAGTGGATTCCTTAACTCGTCCCGTCAAATGGTGCAGGCAGGAACACCGTTGGGTTTTAGTGGGTATACCGGGTGGCGACACCCGGGGAGTCCCACATAACCACGTCGTCCCCCCGGGCGGCGTGGATGCGTAACGCATTTCCCAACGTTAAAAAAAGGGGGCCCATGTTAAAAATTCGATTATAGTATGCAATGTCCGTGGTGTGGCATAAGTTATGTTGTTAGGTGTGCTTGTTTCGGAAGCTGGTTGCATCTGCATAAGATTGCATAATTATAGTAGGTAAGTATAAGTATAGGCTGACATGGAGGAGCTCGGTGGCGCAGCGGTAAACGCGCTCGGTCTGCGATTGTTGAAGTTAAGCAACTTTCGCAAAGGCCGATCATAGGATGGTTGACCACAAAAAAAAAGTTTTCACCTCGAGCTCCTCCGTGCTTCGGAAGGCACGTTAAGCCGTTGGTCCCGGCTGCATTAGCAGTCGTTAATAACCATCACTGGGCCCGCGTGATGGTTTAAGGCCCGATCTCCCTATCCATCCATAGGGAAGGCCCGTGCCCCAGCAGTGGGGACGTACGTTAATGGGCTGATGATGATGATAGGCTGACATACATATTACCTCGCGCTATCGGGTAAAATAAAAAAAAATAAAGCAAAAAAGTGTAGTGGAGGTGTCCGAAACAAGCGGCCGTAACACTTTATGAAGAGCCCGTATAAAACAGGGACCACCGCGCACGTCGCATTCCAAGAACGTTCCGCACTGACAATATTTTGGTGGCCCTATGTGACAATAAATTGCCAAAAGCGCCACCCAAGCGCATAAAACCGTAAAATTATTTTTATTTCATCCGTCAGATATAAATCAGGCGTTATAAAACCAGTAGTTAGCGATTCGGGAAAGGAAATGGTGTTTAAATATAAGTGCGCGAAGGCATGTTCAGAGGGATTTAATTTTGTCGCGTACGTAATGAAATGCCTCGTAGCGCAATTTCTCACAAAAGGAAAGCCTATTGAAAGAATTAGCCTAATAGGGTACCATTGATTATTATCATTTAAAAATGGGTAAAGATAAACTGATATAAGTGTCAAATGTGAAAACAAAATCGAAATATTGTACAATTTTAAACTAATTTAGCTATGTGGATTTCGGATATTCTGCATTATTTAGGCATGTTATTGAAATGTAAGTAGTTCGCAGTGGATCCTAAAAAACGCCAAAAAAGTTGTATAGCATTTTTTTTTTTGGTATTCAAATATAATGATTTTTCGTTCAAATTCGCTTACCTATACTAGTGAATAAATCTAAATAGGTATTAGTTTGGATTTGGGTTGTTGGGCTTTGGTGATACGGTTACAAAATGGTATAAGTACCGCCATCTATATACCGCTATTGGAATTACATTACTATAAAAGCAAATCGTACCTAATTATCAGGTAAGTCAGTTTCAGCGCAGTGTTCTGCTTAGTAGTACAAATGTACCACACGAGATGGCGCTGTACCTATTCTTCTTGGAAAGAACATGTGCTACAAAATCTTTGGTCTAAGCACGATTTCACAATTCGAAATAAATTGTATGGGAGTTTCGTTAGCTTCTTTTAAACCAATGACGGCGATTTCCATACATCTTTACTCGGAACTCAATGCGATAGAAAATTCCTGGCACTAATTTTGCTATGATTATTAAAGTACAAAAATGGTATAAAATGAAGAATAATTGCAAACATCCAAAATGTGAGCGCACGTCTATATTTCTTAAGTAATACATAGCTTAAACAACAGTTATTTATTTACCTTCATTGAAATTAGCCACAGGCAGCATGCCTAATCTCTTAAACTTCGATTTTAAGTGTGGTTTCTTCAATAGGCTCTTATCAGGTTTCTTCAGCAAGACGCGTGTTACAGATGGTTTTTTGAAAAGGTCATCGTCCTTTACTGTCTCAGACACTATAGGCCTCGCCTTGTCTGCTTGTTCTTGGGCGCTTGTGGAACATTCACTGACTTTATTCAGTTCATTTGAAGTAACCGTTGCGTTCGGCTCTGCCGATGGAACAATTACAGGCATATCACCATTAAAGCTGTTCACATTATTTGTCTGGTCTATAATTTCTATTTGAATCAGTCGTGACTGATCTTCGGTTTGTATGAAAACTGGTAACGAGTCTATATTTAAGTTCTTTAAAACTTTTGCTTCGACTAGATTTTTATCTGGTACTTTTTCCGGTTTGTCGGTGTCCGGTTCGGAATCTTCATTTTGGCTGTCCGGGTCATCTGCGGCGTCTTCATCAGACTCTAAGACAATATCACCATCACTCTCTTCTTCACTAGAGCTGCTTACTTGTTTCCTCTTCTTAGGCCTACCACCTATACTAAGCAGTACCTGTCTTCCGAGGCGCGCAGCCGGCTTTGATTCCGCCTTTGTATTTTCCGGTACTGTGGCGGATTGGCCTTTCCTCCGCTTCTTGCTTCTAGGTTTCTTCACTTCAATATCAGTTTTCACAGGGCTCGTGATAGTAGCTGATCTGTAATAATGTTATAACAAATAAGGTAGAAATAGCATTTATTATGTTCTCTTTTTACACAATAAAACAAAGAAATAAACAATGGTAGCCGTAGCATGCTGCACGGATAAGGCAAGCGTAGCGATATATGAAGCAACTCTGTAGTCTATTAGGTAAGGGTCGTGTACTGCATGCGGTTGTCATGTTATGGTTACTAATGTTGCCTCTGTGAGAGGTTTCTTTCAGGTATCTTTTGATTGCGGTGATTTAGAAGCTTGACATAAGTTATAGATGTTAATTTCAACTGGACACCTCTACGCGTTTTCTGAGAAAAAGGGCAGACAAGCAGACAGACAACAAAATCTTGCAAGGATTTCGTATATTCTTTTGAGGTTCGGAACCCTAAATATTACCTTTCTGCGACTCCAGTAAGATGTTTCACTCCCTCTACGGAGCTCTGCATAGCTCGTTGTTTGATGGATTGTACGAGTGTGTGATGGTCCGGTTTCGACGAGCCCTGGCCTGTAAGGTAATATAACAGGTTGACTAACAAACATTTTTTTATTCATATATTTTTTTTAATGTTTACTTATCAACCAAAAAACATAAAGGCGTATATAATTTGAAAATCTACTGTATACAAAAATCTTATTTTTATCTCATTTTGATATCAACTATCAACAGAGTCATGGTCTGAATCACCCCTTCAGTATTCGTTACGGTGTCACTAAAACCCATACGTACTTTTATGACTACCTGTACGTACTTTTCTTATACGGGGTGTAAGGAACATCATAACATCATACTGAATACTGAGGGGGATGATTCAGATTTAGAATTTAAAATTTCTTCGTAGTGGAAATTTCCGATGACACTAACAGTCTGTATTACGTTTATGCATAACTGACCTGTGTGGTTAACAAGCTGTGAATCCTCCTCAACCAGTCCGTTGATGACCTTCTTCACGGAAACATCGAAGTGTGCCGCCAACTGCCCGTCTGTGTAGCCCAAGTTGCGATCCTGCGGTATGTCTGCAATGTTACGCGTAATGTTACAAACCTGCCCTCGTAGCAGGCACCCGCACCGCTCGACGCTAATTATATCGAGGGCTTCGATAACAGTAGTACGCCATCTTTCTATGTAGATGGCATTCGCTGCGTCTTTTGCTCGAAGCACTCGATATAATTCGCGCCGCGCGGTACGAATACCGTGCAGACCCCGTAAAAATGAATGTGAACGTATTGCTATAAGTATGTTGCCGTTACTTGAGCTATGTGAAGGGCTTGACGGTGGCTCAATAATAACCCTTACAACAGAGTTGCTAGGTCAGTCGTCGAATTTACAACCCCCTCAAACCAAGAAGTAATAGACAAAACTGCGTGTCTTCCATCAGACAAAGTATCTTATCAGCAATTTGTACACAGTTACACTATCGCGCGCGACGCGACGAGTATTACCGGCTTTCATATAAAATATGGCTTGTTTTTTAATAGTCGTAGTCGTAGGGAAACCCCTAGCGTTTATGACAACACGTGTGATAGTGCAGTCCGTGCAGATCCTGCTCGTCTGATAGCCGTGTTATGATCTGCCATATATACTCTGGATAAACTAACAAACAAAGGTTGCTTCACGTACATACCACTTCATTTTATTATAAGTTATACCTGTCATTTTCTTATCCGCCGAAAAGGAAAGTGACGGGTAATCGACAGGCATACAAGCGAGAGACCTATTTGATTCGCCCGGGCTATTCATTAATTTTAATATTAACAGTAGTCAATCATCTGTCCCTTTCCTTTTTTTCGACTTCAGCATACGAAAAACAGGTCGTTACCGACAAAACACTGTTGCTTCCTCTTAGCTCTCTTATTTCTTTAATAATGAAAACAATATTATTATTATATATATTTTATACTCTATATTTACCCTTCAGCAGACTGGCTTTAGCGTCATCATAGACTTTACTGATGCTTTTGAGCTCCCGAATCAATTCGAGCTCTGTGTTTTGTCTATAAATTACACCTTTCGGTCGAATGCCCTGCCGATCTATGGTTCTGACAGCACCTGAGAAGTAAAGAATAAAATTATTAGAATTTGTAATATTTTTTAAAGAAATGGTATCTTTTTTGAGCACATCTGTTAACGTGACAGTGTTTACCCAAACCGTCAGACATCAAGGTTTTGTAGTAGTAACAATTATACAAAAATGGGTTTGGTTATATCTAGTGGGTAGAGTAAAAACCACAGATTAAACGAACATAATAGATGGAGTGAGTTTTGTATGAAAAATCTGTCTCATTATTATTTTTGATTTATTTTCGATTTTTTTATTTTGTAATTAAAAATAATGAGTACAGTGCTTTTATTGATGGCTTCATACCGCTGTATTTTTCATTTTGACGTTTAGTAAAAAGCTTAAGGAAAACAAATAATAAATTGACAAACAAAGGTTGAATATGACATCCATAGGACATGTACTTATAATATAGATCGTACCTTCAATATACTTTCGGAGCGGTACTTCGAGTCCATGTTCCCTCGCCACCGCATGGTACTGGCTGTGATTAATAAGTATTGACCCCAGTATGTACAGAACGTCTATCCGCTTCTGCCTATACATACAAAAAATAAGACGATTGAAAAATAAAGCGAGTAAATAAGGATGATATTTGTGACAAAGAGAACAAAATGTAACCTGCCTTCGCGGCACGGCCACCGCGCCGCGCGCGGCGCGATTTATATCGAGGGATTCGGCCAATAACACAGCGAATGCTATCCACGTAGATGGACGTCGACATAATTCGCGCAGCGACGACCCTACAGGAGCCTGTTTACTGAACATGCGGTGTAAAATATAATTATATTGGAGTGCATGTGTAGCTTGATCAGAAATTATATTGTAGCTTGAGTGATGACATAATAATAATATGGACAACAAATAATGTAATTGTATTTTACAATTGTAATGTTTGTTAAACAGGCCCCTAAGATATTAAAATTATAGTACTGCCCATAGATTTGTTCAGTAATAACGGTACTTATCAAGCATCATTATTAATATTTTAAAATGATTTATCTAATGTGACTATACTGGTTTATCAAGACAATCACTTTAAAATATTGTTAAAAATTTTACCAAAGAATATGTGTACCACAGTCTACAAATTATCTTTATATATTTTGAAAATTAAAGTGACATAATATTATATACCTTCGGGCAATCTGTTCAATGCGAATAATGGCTGGCACATCATCCGGTACAACTCGCAACCATGCAAACGAAGGGAACGGCTGTAGATTGAGCAGTGCATACACCAGGAAGACGCCTGCTACAGTTTGCTGAGTACAAAAATACACAAACTATTAAACTTGGGAAACTTCTGGAATATTTGTAAATTCTTATGAGATCGCCAGAGCTAAAGTAATCAAAAGGCTGATAATAAATAATAATTAAGACTATATTAGTAAATTTTAAGACCAAATTATGTACCCAAATTCATACAATAAATGATTAGATTAACTTTTCAGCCAGATGTTATAAATAAAGGCCATTAATGCATGAATTCATATTTAAGTACATAATGAAATATACCTTTTTCTTTCTATTTACAAATACATAAATTCAATAATTAGTATGTTGTGGGTGGGGTGTTAGGCATATCTTACCTCAAAATTGCTAGTGTCTGCCAACATGTAGCTTTTGGCAATAAGGATTGCCTCCTCACTAAGCTCTGCTATTTCAGCACCTGATGGTCTTTCTCTACAAAACAACATAAATTTTACAATACTTTAAACTTTATTCCACATGAAACACAACATGACAATAGGGTAGTTTCCAACTAGTCAAATCAGTTATTTTTACTAAACATCAAAATTATGGAATTTGTATGCAAAATCAACCTGTGACATCATACAAAAAATGTGACAAAATTTCGCACTTATTATTACATTTTTATTTATTAAAATTCATAAATAAGTGAAATAGAAAATGTTTTTTGTCACCTTTAGATCTGACATTATTTAGTAATCAGAATTTCATATCATAATTTATCTTTGACCTAGGAAACTACCCAATTACAGCAGAAGAACAATCGGCGAACTTATTGTTAAACAGAAATTTCTTTCAGACAATGTTAGGGTGAGGAAATTTTTGTATTTTAATGAAAATCAAATTGTTACAATGCATGTTACTTACTTGTACATGTCAGAAAGGCCCATTTGCTTCCATATGGTACTGAATGCCATAAAATTGAGAGGCACATGCTTAGAGCAGCGGTGTAACAGCTCGTCGCAGTCGTCCGCAAACCCATCCGCAACGCTCACCTGATGTATGGGACCTGATCCTGAAAACAAATTGAGTATAATATAAACCGTCAAGAATATTTTTACACTAGAGAGAGGTATCTAGTTGTTTCATGTCTGTCTGATGTATCTTAGTTTGAGTTTCTCTCTTTCTTGTTCTACTGGAAGAGATTTCTGTTAGAAATAAGCTGAACCATTTGTGTCTTGTGTGTAAACAATTTGTCTTTATGTTCTCATTTATATGTACAATAAACTGTTAAATAAATAAATGAGATACTTTTTTCTCAAGCCCTTCTAACAGTTGAAAGTTGTTTCTACCTTCACCACTTAGTTAAAATTTTACAATAAATGTGTTTTGTTGATTTTTTTTATTTAGATTATGTTTTTATGAGGCATGTTAGGTTTATTTTATATATTATGTTCATTTTCATTTCAACATACACTATTCTAACGATCAGGACCTTGGCTCACTTTGTTATTATAATTTCTCCCAGTGCATGGTACATTCCTTTCGTAAATAACCTATTAATATCTGCAACAGTACACCCACCATTCTGACCCACACCATCCTAGCAGCAGGATCCTGTTATTCTTTCAATCCTGTGATTGAAAGAAGAAAGACACTGTGGTAATTTAAATTATAGTCATTCAACACCTAGCTACTAAACAATCCAGAAATATTTAAATCAGTTTGAATCTAAGTAGTTGTTACTTGGTTTAGGTAAAAGTGGTAGTTTCCTGTACCTCATGTTGATTTCAAACTACTCCCGTGTTTTTGGTCTTTGTGTACCTACCTTATACAAATAACTGATAAAACTTAATCATTTTCATTTTACTTTCGGTTAAAAAATAAACAGAAGAAATCACTTACGACTCATGTTGTAGATTTCACTCTAAATTCATTTAAAATGCCGTGAGTAGAGTGGAATTATATATACGATTTGTGCATTTTATAACTGTTCATTATTTACGTTACTAATTACAACTTTTACGATTATCACTTGTACCGCTTTAATTCAACAACACACGCCGACGTTCAAACCAAAGCTTGTCAATTTTATTTGACTAACGTCTGACATTGACATTTTGAGACCGTTTGTAAAGAAAGGAAGAGATCATAAAATCTCACACCTTGGACATGGCTGCATGGACTATGAATCATTCGCAGGGTTACTTTTTTTTTGTAGCTACTTATATTATAACAGCCTCCATGGTCCAGAGCCCAACGCTCCGAGCTCATAATCTTGTGGGTACAAAAATCACTTTGTGGTCCCAGTCAGCTCGGTTAGGACCAAGTTAGGACATTACAGGCTGATCACCCGATTGTCTGTAAGTAAGATGATCCGTACCTCGTAACCCACAAGAAGATTATATTATAGAAGAAGACTTATATTACAATAAATCATAAGTATAACAAAGATATTCAATAAAAGCTTACGCTCCTAAATGTATTATTTGAACATATTTCCATTTATTAATAAATCTTATACCTATTACGATAGCTAAAGTTTGAGTACTTTACAAAAAATATGACTTTGATGAACAGTTTCGTCATAAGATTATGGTGTTAAACGCCAGTTAAAATTGTAATCGGAATTGGGTCGCAGCGACTGGCCCGCAGAGATTCTTCCCGCGAAGCCAATTGGCAAGTGTGAAGCGACTTCGCGGCGGCACGGTTGGTAGGAAGTTGTTGCCGTCTCCTTGTTCATATAGTAGGATCATGTACCGGTGAGGACCTGTGCCACGAGACGGCGAAGGCGACTTGTACCCTGAAACAAATCAACCATAAAAATTACGAGTAAATAAGCAGGAGCACATTCTATTAACCTAACGAAGTAACTAAACGTCTTATTAATTTAAGGGAGTGTCGAGAACAAAAAAGACGTAAGTATTACATAGTCGATTCTGTTCCAAACACAGATACACTACCTTCGTTATATCTGTACGATATTCTCAATGAAGGAAAGTTACCTCGATAATCTATGCCGACGGTCTTACTGCTCTCCCTTGCTTTTAGTGCAAGACCCTAGAAAAGAAAGGATAAAATCATAATCAACGTAAATGAAGAACGTAAAAAATTAAGTACGTGAAGAAACATTAAGCCACTCACGGGTATATTGGACTTCAATAAATGCATGAAAAATTCTCCCTCGATCTGTGGCGCAGCATCAGGGTCAACCATTAAAATTGTGTAGAACTTCTTCTGTAAATTTATCACCTGCATTATTATCATTTCAGAGTCATATCAGAATAAAAATAATTAGGTACATAGGAATGATAAGTAAGAAATTCGAAAACTCACAGAATCAGCTAATTCATATTGAAATAAAGGCTCTTCTGCGAAGACTTGTTTGGGTAGAAGCACATCGCAGTTATGATCATTGACGATAGTGCCACCAACGCTAGTCACATTCATGCCGGTCAGTCGGTCACATCCTTCCAGCAGACTCTTCACGTCCGTCACCTGACACTGTGACGACGATCCCAACACAGAATAGAGGTAATTAAAGAAAAGTAACACATGAATCATAACTGTAAAACCAAGCGGAACCAAACTCAAAAGGCAAACTTGCAGGATTGCATAAGTTGTCGAAGTGGCAGTAAATGGTTTGTGTTCCATGTTTTGAAAACTTTGGAAAACAAACACAAGTCGCGATAACATAGTGTTAGGCTGTAAATAGCATATTAGATTGCTTTGTATTGTAGATCGAATGCAGAGGCTAATGGACAAATAGCTAGCTGTTTGAATCATGGAACGTGTAGAGTAGAGGTAAACGAGGTTGAGAAAGCAATTCTTGGAGAATATTAGGTACTCTGTAAGTTTATGCAATACAGTGTCACATCATCAGGTAACAGGCGGCGGCGGTCGTCTTCATATCCGACGTACTCTCAAATTAGGTATTATGATGTGCATTCTTTCATGTTGCATACTAGGCACCTCTACGGACTCGATTTTGGTTTAGCCCCATATTATAGTAGATAAAGACTCAAATATAATCAGTGACTGAACCAAAAGCCCCATTTTCGGTAATATACAGGATTACGTTCGAAGACCAAAATGGCAGTCACTTCTGTATAAATTATCTTCAGGATACTGCCTGCTACTTTCTTCATGACGAATTCGTGGCAAATAAAATAGGATCATAGTGTTTATTTTGAAACATTCAGCCTATAAATTATTAACCTTTACTTACATCCTTTGTTTTTGAGCCTAAATGACAAGTATTTATATTGACGTTATGTAAATGTCTACATTGTAAATTGTAAATGAAGTAAATAAGTGAACTTAACACAATATACTTCTCAGAATCAGCACTGCGATGCAAAATGAGACCAGGTTTTTACGTACCCTAGGTGTGCCAAATCTGCAACAACAAAGAATGGGCCAAGAGATAACATGGCGTATTCGTTGTGCTCGACTTTGGTGTCAGCGTTTTCGCAGACTGTTTTACAACCCAGACCTCCGTACTCGGGTTAAGTTTTTTATCTACAAGCAGTTTGTCAGACCTATACTCACCTACGGTTGCGAAGTATGGAAACTAAACGAAAGAGCTCGTAAACGACTTTTGAGTTTCGAAAGTGCGATCCTTGTAGATATTTATAAATCAAAGTATTCAGCAAAAGACCCTCGCAGATTACGAATCAATCCGAGGAATGTGTATGCTCGATATAGGCTGCAAGATGTTGTGGGCTTTGTTGAGTGTTCTCAGTCAAATTGGAGTGAATTGTTAGTACCAGAACAGACTGCTATACGAGGACCTGATCCAAGAAAAAAGAAGGTTCATTTTTATAACGATGGCAGACCAAGCAAAATATATTCATTCTCGCCAGTAAATCCTGCGACACCATCAGTGAACAGGCGGCGGTCGTCTTCACATCGAACATACTCTCAAATTATGTATTTAAGAGACACCCCTGGTTGAAGGGATATTAATTAAAAATGTGGTCGCAGACAAGACGGTTACAAGCATACCCAGAAGTTGTGTGCTAACTAGCTAGTCACCGTTATGATGTAAAACTTGTAGAAGAACAAGTGCAGGTCTTGATGGAAGGAACAAGGGAAGGTTAAGATGCGGAGAAAAATAAATGGAAATAACTAAACATTGTATTTTCATTAAATTTAATTAAGCTGACTAAAATAGGTACCGCTAATGTATAATCGAATATGTACCATAAGTAGTTATTTATTATTTAATGTATTAATAATATCTTCGGAAATTCCTTCTATTGGCAATACGATCACTTCTCCGGAGCCATGGCTCGTTCCTAGAAATTAAGCTGGAACTGGAATCCGATGTAAAACTTGAAGACGTATCATCTGAATCAATATCAGAGTGTCTATGACGGACGCGTCTTTTACGAGGAGGAGGAGGCGGGGGAAGGTTTTGGTTCGAGATCCGACTTTTTGACTTCTTTTTGTCGACTGATCTTGTAAAGTAAGGGGTAGGATCATTTGCAGTTGGAGAAATTGCATGTAGCATATTTCGTAGAGTTCCAGCTGAAGAACAGCCTCGTTGCCATCTAGCTTGCTGTACTCTTAAATAGCATGTTACATCTATATCTGCGTATCGCTTATATAACTCATTGCAGTTGGAAGTCCTGAATATGCTTTTTAGAATAAGTACTTCCAGTTCTTTCATTTTATCATTGCACTCTTCAAACCATGAAAATACCAGCATTGGTCGTATAAAAACTTTATAAACTAGCACCTTTTGCGGTATTGTCAAGCGTCGTAGTTTACGAATTTTCTTACTTATTTCCAGACATTGCTGCTTAAGCTTCGCATACGCTGTTGTATCACCCATTACACTTAGGTACTGAATATTTACAATACTTATTTATTTTCAAAATAATTCTCATGAATCGTATAACGGACTCAAACAACTCGAATGTTGATTAAAATTTTGTCATCTAAACAAACGTAGTGATTACATTCTCTTTGGTCTAAACTATTTTATGTGACAACAAAAAATATACAGATTTTATTCCACGTAGAGTCTTAGAGCAACCACATACATTGGTGCTAATTCCTGTAAATACCATCTAATTTTATTTTAGGTTATATCTGTCATTTTCTTATCCGCCGAAAAGGAAAGGGACGGGTAATCGACAAGCATAAAATTTATGGAACACACGTCAATTTTAAGCACAAATCTAAAACAACCGTCTAAAAATTCGCCCGGGTTATTCATTTATTTACTCATTCTTCCTAAAATTAAGAGCTGTCAATCATCCGTCCCTTTCCTTTTCGGCGGATAAGAAAATGACAGGTATAACTTAAAGTAAAATTAAGAGATGTCTGCAGGAATCGGGGCCATTGTATAAGTATGAAATATCTGTACTTCCGTGTCATCCGGACATAAAATAAAGAATAATACTAAGTATAAAACGATAAAATATCTCCGCCATGTACCTACCAATTCGTATCGGGCGCCAATCTCACACCCTCTGGCTCTTACTTTAGTTAGTCTTAAGTAAACCCTTAAGGAGTAAGGGGGAGAGCGCGCGGATTGTGTTTTGCTTGTACTTATGCGTTAGGCGGCACTCGATAAGAATGAGATTTTTGTATAGAATGTCCAGTCTGACCTAGTCCACGAGAGGCTCAAGTTGCTCTATGATGAGAGCACCCAATTTTTTACCCGACTGCGTGAGGCAAAGGAGAGTAATGTGTTTATTACTTTGCATATTAATTCATTATACTTTTTTATTAATGTAAGTATTATGTATACATAATGAAGAACCTATCGTAGATCCACTGTTTCTGAAAAACTGACGAAATTTATTAATATAATCTTTATAACCTACTTTGTAAATGTGAAGTCTAAAGTCAAAATTACGCAGGTGACAGTGACAGTAACAACAGGCTTTTTGGCGGGAGGCGGGAACGGGACAGTTGCTTTCTTCATTGAGTAATCTAAATAATTAATACGAAGTGGTGTTTTGTGGTTAATGATCGCATTAAGTTAGTCGGAAGACATTCGCGAGTGTTATTATATTGGAGTATTCAATAAACAAAGTGTATCTGCCTATTTTCGCTTCGTGTCAGGAAGCCGCTTCATAACTCAAAAGTTTATGCGGACTTTTGAGTTAATTCGTTTGGGGTTCGGAGTAGGAGTCTACTCCGAGGGTGGGGGCTTAGGTTTCATCATCATCACCTTTCATCATTTCATTAATCATCAAGAAAAAAAATACGTCAGACATGGCTGTATGGGCATAGTTCCCTTTGCCTTACCCTTCGGGGAAAACCAAACCAAAAAAAATGACAGTAACAACAATAGTCATTTCATTTTTTACAAAACAATCACTCATAAAAAATACTATTTCATAATTTATTGCATACTACATTTAACGTGTTCTTTAAATTTATTACTGTTGTTAAATAAAATGGAATCCCACCCTCTGAATTTGGTAAGTCAGTAACTTTTGCCACATCCAAAGGTGGTTTATTTACTATCAACATAAGACACGCATTTACCTTTGTCCTTTCAGGCGCATCAACAGCATCGTCGTGCTGAGGCTCATCTAATTAACAATAGATATGATGAAGCCATGCAATGCCATCACAATGCTGCGGAATTACTTCTTGACGCAATGAAGTCCACTACCTCTTCTGTGGCTTTAGAATCTATAACCCTCCAGCACAGTTATCACCTTAAACAAAAAGCTCTCATCAAGTGCAAAAAGGAACAATATGCACGCATAAAGAAAGCTATGGAAAACCTTAAGATTTTAGGCAAAGACCCTCTCAATCAAACTAATGATCATGCTAAAGTTCAAGTGGCCATTTATCGAGTCATAAATGAAACTGACAATTTATTAGGAGTTCTTTGTAATAAAAAAGATGATGATGACCCAAGTTTATTGAAGGATGTGACAGTGAAAGATGTGATAGATGGTAAGAAAATTGAGAAATCACAGGAAACTGTAATAGAGGAAATGCAGATTCTGAACCAGAACTTGCACTCATTAGTGGAGCAACTGGTATTTCAGGTTGAAGTTTTGAAAGATGAAAATAGCACATTGAAGGAAAGAGTAAGTTATTTGGAAAAGGAAAGAGTGAAATATCTCAATTTGCCATCATCAACTAATGATTTACTCCAGAAAAACTTTTCAATGGTGGGTACAGTAACAGATGGCTACTCAAAAGATTTCACACCTGTACCAATCACTAACCCTGCAAGCAAAGCAGTGACCTACAATGCTATTGAAAGGCTTAACCAACAACCACACTTTGATCTTAGTGCACTGAAAGATGATTAGTTGAAATATCTATGTTTTAGTTGGTAAAAATATTGTAAATATTTACATTAATAGGTAAATATTGTAAAGTATATATAGGTATCTATATAAAATTAAAATCCTTTTTTTTATATTTTGGTATTATTTATATCTATAACTCAGACTAAGTATTGCAACAGTTTTCATTATTTAAACACAAAAATAATGCTGCTGTCTGCAAACATAGAATTGGAAATAAAATAACCATGTATATTTTTTAGATATGTATTGCATATTGGTCTTAGACAAAAATAAAATTCATATTCTTGTTTTAAATGTAAAAATAAACTTCCTGGCAAAGCTACCAGGAATAACTATTCTTACGCTAGAAGAAATCTATACATTAACGAACAATACAACTAATAACATCCTTATATTTTTTGGTAACATGGAATATAACACAGCAGGCGCTACCAGCATAATACAACTATTATGTTACTTCGTAGTTATTATATTCTCTCTATAAATGTTGAAACTCAGATCTTTAGTACAATACAAATACAGTGACACTAAAATCTAGAAGCTCATTTTCTTGAACATGAAGATGACAAAACAAAGCATTTTACTCATGTCTTAAATTAATGGGAAATACTTTGGCAAACATTATAAGTGAAGGAAACCTTGGAAGAGTAACTATAGAATAATATCAGATCATAATATATGTATTGATATTTAACATTTTACTTAACATATCTACTGTTATTATAAGAACTTTAATAAGGACTACACAGTTATAGGCACAGTGCAATGTACATCTATATCCTGTGCACTGGCAAACTGGATTTCGCTAGTCATAAATATGAAGATAATTTGTTTTTTAGTATGAGATATTGTCAATAGTCCATATACAACATACAGCCCAGTGTGATAAATTATCTCCGAAGTCCCCAGGTCATAGCATGTAAGTCTATTCCCTTATTGAATAATCAATACATCACTGATGTTTTCATGATAAATTCAATGAATGAGGCTATACTTCATAATAGGCAACATATTATTATTATATATTTTAGAGTATTGAACACACTATGTCATAACTTTTGACGATATTATGTAGTCACTAATCTCTATTACTATTAATTATAATTTCGTACAGGGTCTAGCATTTGTTGAATACTAATGTTATTATGACAAAGGCGACAAACTGCAGGAAAAATATAAAGGTTTTCATAAAATATACAGAACCTAAATAATCAATCAAACAAAGAGACATTGTCAGTGTCCAAGTTACACATTACAATATAAAAAAATACCTAAGTGAATACTAGTATAATAAAGATAAAACCCTATCTAATATAAAATACACGGGCAACCAAGGCTAACATTTAACATAACAAAACCGACAAAGTACCAGCATGAACATAGGTTGCAGTCATAGAACAATACGGGCCTCAAACAGCTAGCAGTATGGTGCACGTAAAACGTTTAAAATTATATTCCATGTATGTAGAGATACGTAAATAATTATTTTAAATTTATATTTGTGAAGAACTAAATGTAAAACCTATCTGAGATATTTCATCACATTTGGTACAAAGACAACATACCTACTACACTAATGATAATAATTCATAAATAATACATATCCACGGACCATTTCTGCCGTGCTTACGGGATTCTAAAACATAGATAAGCAGAACTAATGTTTAAATTTTTAAAATAGTTCAAGAATAATGACTTGAATAGGCACTAAAATGGCAAATCACATATTGAAGTGTCAATCAACTCCCATCACAACCATAATACACACAATAAATTAATTTTGTTTACATTTAGATGCTTCATACAATATGTAAGTAGACAAGTACAGTCACATCTCATACGTAATGATATGTTATAATATTTAATTCTTTTTTGATCTACTAATTTACTCCAGTTTATTATGCACTAGCAATTTGTAAACTATTTTATAAATAAATTGGCAGTGACTGTACATAATTAAATTTCATTATTATTTTCAAGGTACCATGAATAAATACACCAAATTAAAATCAAATCACTATGCTTATGCTACCTTAAGTATAAAAAAAGAATATACTTAATAAATAGTTCATTAGCTTGTAATACCAGAGTGATATACACAAAGACGTAAACATTTAGAAACTTAATTTTAACCTAGGTATTAATTCCAAATCATTGTCACATCTATAATAAGATCATTTGATTTGCAATAATGATTATCACTTTATTCATTTAGAAGTAGCTGATTCAACACTGATATGATGCAGTGGTGCAAACACAAATAATGAAAACAACAACTACGAGGAAAGCTTCAAATGTAACGTAAAAGCAAAATGAAGTGCTAGGAGCAATGATGCCTCCAATTTCATAACTTCTATAAAATTATAAATATGAGTTAAATGTTAGCGGGTTCAAGGCGTGTAAGGCGGTGGGGGCGGTAGGATCGACAGGTCGTCAAAAGGGAAGTACTGCTGTGATCCCAGTACCGGTGGGGCATAGCTCTGATGGACAGTAGGCACAAAGTCCGCACTGGGCGTGTACGGGGGGAGGGTGGGCACGGCGGGTGTCGGCCCCACACTGTGGGCTTCGAGCCCATCCCAATCTTCCATGAGGTTTCTTCTCTGGATATCTTCGTCACTGGACAGAGGAGCACCCCATAAGTTAGCAGCTGATGCTAACAGGGCTAGAGCACCTGCAAACAATTAAGACATGTCTATTACGTAAGTTACATTTAAAACAAGGTTTATTAGGTATACAATCTTCTCCCCGGCACGTAGCGAGCTGATAACGATAAGCGCTGGAAGAGGGAAAACGCCGACCACGTCGCCGGCGACCATATCGAGGACCTGATTTGTTTGCTGTGGCGAGCTGTTTGGCTCGTTCGATTGATACGACATTACGTCAGAAAAAATAGGGTAGGCGTAAGCTCTGGCTACCTGTGCGAAGCCAGCGCGGGTCGCTAGTTGCAGATATAGTAAGAAGACTAAAAAGGAACTTTACCTTTTGAGTCAGTTTAAAAAAGTGATATCGATGAAGAACATAGTGTCTTCTCTTTAATAGTATGTAAGAAACGTATTAGCAGACACATTCTTAGTTACACACCACTTAACAATTTAAGTTAAAATGAAGTTACTCTTAAGTCAAAAGGCTAGATTATAATTTTAAATTAAGAAATATATGTACTTCATAGTATAAAAAAATGAGATGCATAAAAAATATCTTCTGTATCATTGTTTCTGTTGTTTACAAAATCACCAGTGAGGAATCTTTGTAAATCAACAAACACAAACTAAGAGAATGTAAACTCACCTGCTCCTGTTATTGTATAGAATCCATATTCATAATCAACTTGTATTGTGTTAGAATTGTTGTATGTGTTGCCCAATACAACTGTAGTGTAATAACACACGCCGACTATCGCTATCACCCAGAAGACGCACATGATGCTTGGAATGGCATTCCTTCGCAACATCTTGATGGCCCTGCTGTTGAGGCTGGTCAAGTTGATCAGCACACCGATGCACGAACACAGTAGCACCATGAAGCATAGTAATATTAATACTCTCATGAGGGTGATTATTTCTGGCGTGATACATGGCGGGAGACCTGGAATAAAAATAAAAAATAAAATTTTATGGTAACCATCTAATTATCACTAATTTAAGAGTCACCCTCTTGGGGGTGTAAAATTCTCAATGCTATTTTTTAGGGAATAATAGGGCAGTGGTTTCCTCTTGCCTTTCACCCCCAATCAATCACCAATTTAATAAATAATACTTGGAAATTAAGGTTGGCAGTTTTTTGCTACTTTTTCTCAGTGTAGTGGAGCTGAATAAGACCTTTCCATTGGTAATGTATACTGACTAGAAGTCAAGCAGTTAGTCCATGTAGTTCTATCTGATAGCAGAATTAAATTATCTCGAAAACACTTCAATGAAACATACATTAACTACACTGCTGGACAAAAAAATCAACTTAAATTTTGATATTTGAAAATTACTGTCTACCATATAGACTTAGATTTTTTTCGCGTTTCCGCGCAGTCTACAGAGATGATTACTTGTTATATTGTTTTAATTTTCTTGCTTTGAAAAAAAAAAAATATATTTTTTTTGCATCAAATGTGCAAAAACATACACTTCACCATTGTTAGGCATTTAAAATTTAAGTAGTAACAACCTTCCCTTCTCTTATAACACGAGGTAAATGTATCTTACATTATAATATTTTTGTGCAGTGAGTTATTTTCTCTAGAGACCCGGCAACAGAACTTTTCGTGAATTATGATACCATAACATAATCACTACCATATTGTACAGTATCAGTTACAATCAAATGGATGGTTTGAACAGTTACATAAAAAAATAAAAGTAATTATAGCCACATGTCGGTTTTATCAATGCAATGTATGAGATAGATAAAAATTTGTTTGTTTTATATCAATGAATAGAAGGAAATTTCAAATGGTAGTTCATTTAGTTGACTCACTATAATCTAAGTATAGAGGAAAATTGTATAGTAACTGTTTGTTTCCTTGTGCATTGTGGAAGTAACATGTCTGTTTTGATGAGCAAAACCAAAGTAAAATTTTTAAAAATGCAAAAGCAAAATTTTGCCAAAATATTACTATTTTGAAATTATTACAGACATGTTTTTAAACTACATGCACCAGTATAGCTAGTTATTTGTTTTATGTTGTTTCCAGCAGGGTTTGCATAACAACTGCACCGCGCGAATTATATCTAGGGCTTCGACAAACAACTGTAGCAAGTGCTATCTACGTAGCTAGACGTCTTACGGCTATTGGTGAAAGCCCTCGATATAATTCGTGTAACGCCGCGGCGCGGTCGCTGAGCCACAATGGCGGAGCACAATTAGTAATTACATTTGAACATAGAAGAAATAAAGACATTACCGTTAAAGTCAGATCTACTCATAGGATCGAAGTCTACATTTTGTCTTAAGTTGATCTGATCATCGTCATCATCATCCTCGTCAAATGTGAAGAACTGAGCGAGGGAGAGACTCTGTGTGCAGTGCAGTCCTTTGATCCGGAACCAACTTGGTTGGACAAGTGCTGCACACGTCAACAAGAATGTGGACACATTGAAGAATGCCGCTATTTTGTTCAGTTCTTTATCTTTGAATGATAATGGCATTTTCAACCCTGAAAATATAATATTAATTGTAAAAAGTTGACTTTTAATACATAGGAACTTTAAAAATAACTTATAATTATAGTGACATTATTGTAATAACAAACTTTATAAATTATATTTTGAAAAGGAAGCAGGGAAAAATAGTAACAAAGAAACAATAATATAATATATGATTGTATCTTTGAGATAACATAAATTCTCAGAATCATAAGAGCTTTTTAGGATATTTTTATGTAGTAATAAGTTTGTAACACTTAAGAACATTAAAAATCCTACATTTGATGAATGGTTACACCAAGCTATCACAAAATTGATTACATACTGTTATTTTATATAATATTGTACAAATATAATACACAAATACATGATAGTTATTCATATTTTTATTAAACATGGTAAACTAACTTTGTATGCATCATAGTGCGGAAGTAATAAATGGATGATATAGTTCACACCTCTGTTCTGGCTGTTTGAGTCAGTCCAGGTAATCACGGTAATTTAGTGGGCGTCTAATTAGTTTGTTTACAATTAGAAGTTACGTAAATAGAAATTACCCCATCACCACAGGGGGTATCTCTGAGGGAGGCAAAATAGCCCCATAGTGATGCTACCCACAGCTGACTGTTTAGGTTTTTACGCACGAATAGCACTGAAAACACCGCGCAAAAACCTTTAATGCTATTATACCGTAAAAAAGGTCACGTATGTAGTTAGACACAATGATATAAAATCTAGAATTTCATCGGACAAACTTAGCCACACACTCATAAAAGAACATATGTAGCCCATGGTATATAAGAATAATTTACGAGTGGACTAAATGCAGGCTCAAAACAACGTGTAATCAAGTAAATTACTAATCTTTAATGCCTGCAAGGTTGTACGTCATACCTCGGATCCAAGCTAAACAACCCATCTTGTGACGCCAATCATTGGAATATTCTTCAACACTACAAAGTCTTGTTATTAAATCACTTTTCAATAATTATTAACTGATCGACATCCAGCAAATAGTAGATTTTGCACTCGAAACAATACAAACTCGCACAAACTGTCCACTGAATTTTATTTTGACAGCAAATGCACGTCTTATTATGGAGTCAATATCGCATGACAATCAAAATAATAGTCTGTCTTTTTCACTCTTACCACAAAATCCTGGGCACGCTGCAAGGCACGCTGTTTCTACTTGTTGCTTGAGAAACCTTTTTCATTTTGTTGCATATGAATACGATTCTTTACAAGCAGAATTTGTTTTAATTACAAACTTTTTGCTAAAGATGCACGCAGGTTTGATAAAATAAATATTATATAAAAGCCATTAAACTTAACTTAAAAAACTAGTTATAGTTATAAAATAGGATTTAATGGCTGTCTATAAAAAATATATATTTTATATCCAAATGACCAGTATGAAAAAGTGAATAAATAAGTAGGTAGGTATAATAGGTAACTTAAGATTTTCACACAGAGGTTTTATGAAAATATTGTACCTGCGCTGCGTTGCCGTTGTTCAATGATTTTGATTTTTGAATGATAAAGTAGGTGCTGCGATATTTAAAAAAGACTATTTGTGTAAATAAAATATGTCACCAAAATTTGTTTTTTATAATTTTATTGTATAATAGGTATTTGGGTTGGGTTGGTAAATCTCATGAAACCAGGCACAAATCCTGAAAACCACAACACGATAATTATTATGATGACATCGTGGTATAGGTAGCGGCATCGTTGGTGATGACAGGTAAACTAAGTACCTACCTACATTTACAAAACTACCAATAAGTACAAACTGGAACGAGTTTGAAGTGGTTTCTAAAATAATAATAAAAGTCAATCTCAATAATTTACTAGGTACAGGTACAAGGTACTTATTATTACTAATTTGTGAACAGACATTAATTGCCTTCCCATACAAAAAAGTTTGTTTTTATTTACTTTTCCATGATTTATTGGACATTCTGAAAGAATTTATGCATTTGCTTAACTACAGTAAGTTAATACAGCATTTTTCTTCTTTTCGCAGGCGCGAAGATGAGGCCGGAAGCAAATAAGCATTCGCTAGGTGCAGCTGTAGCTATGCTTTCATTTTCTTACCCCGTCGCACTCTAGCTACAGGCCTAAATGTATCTTGTAGAAAGCTTTAAGAACTTTTCTTATTTCAGTCCGTTGTGAACCGCTTGGGAGAGACGAATCTTCTCGCCCTCCATTATATAGGCAAACTGTATTTAACTTTCATCAGATTAAGGGATAAGTGGAATACCTACCCTATAGTTATAGAGAAGTATTTGCGCTAGCTTCAGTGGTTGTTCAATAGTGCGGAGGAATATTTACTAAGCTTAGGTAGGCGCAATAATGTTGCTATCCAACTAGTTTGTTTTGTTATTATACCTAAAGTAGACACTGCGATTGAGTGGGATAAGCGTTCAATTAGCGACCTTTAACATCGGAGCTCACAAAGGCTCTACGTTAAGAGCCCTCAGACATAAAATGGCTATTTAGACTCAAGCAATTTGAAATATTGGCTTAAATGTCTTTGGAGAATTTATTAAAATATAAGTAGAAGATAATATTTTCCGAAGAAATCCAATTTGTGCAATAGATCAGCAAATATGATTGCAATAAACTTAAGTAGGTAGCCGATTATATTTTAAAATGCAATTCTTTATTACAGGTTAATGCATCGCAACAATGTAAAAGAATACATATCGTCATCAAGTGAAGCTCAACAATATGAATGACGGTTTAACAGCTTTGGAATATTACGTATACAATATTACGGAGAATTACAATAAGTCAACATTTTTGGAAGATAATTGTTTGGGGAACAATTTCTTCCACAATTCTAGTTTCGGATTTGAGATTGCCGTGTCAGAATGGGAAGCGCTAGCAACGATATCGGTGTTATCGACAGTTATTCTGGGGACAATATTTGGCAATATTTTGGTGATTCTGGGAGTCTTCACTCACAAGCCGCTCAGGATCGTGCAGAACTTTTTCATTGTGTCTCTCGCCGTTGCAGACTTGGCAGTCGCCATACTCGTCATGCCCCTGAACGTTGCATACTCAACACTAGGACGATGGCTGTGGGGAAAACATTTGTGCAAGATCTGGCTGACTTCCGACATAATGTGTTGCACTTCTTCAATTCTAAATCTATGTGCCATTGCGCTTGATCGATATTGGGCAATTACTGATCCAATCAAATACGCAAACAAACGGACCTTAAAAAGAGTAGTTCTACAAATAGCAGGCGTCTGGATTCTATCGCTGGTAATCAGTTCTCCGCCCCTTCTTGGATGGAATGACTGGCCTGATGAATTTTCAGATGAAACTCCTTGCCAATTAACATCAGAACCTGGATATGTCGTCTACTCTTCGCTCGGATCATTCTTCATTCCTTTGGCCATAATGACAATAGTTTATATTAAAATTTACGTCGCTGCTAAACAAAGACTCAGAAGACGATACTTAGGGGCTCGCATTTATAAAAAACGCTCGGTTGTAGTAGAAAATCAAGAAGAGAGCCAGGAGAATAGAGAAGACTCCGAGAATGAATCGGATAGTGGGGAGAGCGTGAACCGTTGCCAGAGAAAAACTTTTATGGATATTAAGAAGAATTTTTTTATGCCATTATTGTTATTAAATGACCCAGCAACTCGCCAACGGTTGCAACTTGATATTCAACAGACATCATCGGAGAGCTGCAAGACCACAGTAATGGGCTCTTTTAAGAGACTGAGCAAGAAGCGGAAGGCGGGGAGACCCCTGCTTGCTAGTGTGAATAACAGCGGTGATGTGGTGCATCAATTTATAGAGCAGAAGCAGAAAATTTCCTTGTCGAAGGAGCGTCGCGCGGCTAGAACCCTGGGTATTATAATGGGGTCTTTCGTCATCTGCTGGATGCCGTTCTTCCTCATGTACATTGCGCTGCCTTTCTGCCCGTGGTGCTGCCCTGATAACAAGTTAATTAATTTCATAACATGGTTGGGTTATGTGAACTCTACTCTGAACCCCATAATTTATACAATATTTAATTTAGACTTTCGAAAAGCTTTCAAAAAGTTGTTAGGGATGAGAGTGTGATTATTTATAATGGAGATAATAATGCATTTGTGTGTAACGTTAAAATGTAAGGAAAGTAAAAGTGTAGCGGGTCAATTTTGGTTTTCTTGACAGATGTTGTGTGTCCCTTGTTGTTAGTAAAGACAAACAATAGGTACGGGTAGGGACGGACTGTGTTCATCTAATTGTGTTGTTGAAAAGTGGACTGGAATGGGGAAAAGGGGCCGGGTCGGGTCTCTCACGGATGAGTGTTGTTAGTTGCGTCGGACACTCGAGCCGCCCTGACACATCTTTTAATTGGTATACTTCACATAATGTATTGTTCCAGTTTTAGCTCCATATACAAGAATCTTGTGCAAAGTAAGAACAACGAGAGCTGTCAAGAAGAATGCTTTAAATGGGTATTTAAAAATATGCGACGAATATATTGCTGAACATAACACTTAAATCGAATTCAAAGTGAGTAAAAATAAAAAGACCCTTTGAAGTATATTTGTTGAAGTACTTAAAGATCTTTACATTTATAGAATTTTAGCTAGTTCTGAATATCTGGCGACTAATTAATGCTATCAATCATCTGTAGCTGTTGCCATCGTAGGCTGGAGACAACGTGATGAATTGCCTGCCGCCGTGTAAATTATTTCACATGTTTAATTGAACAATGAATTACACAATTACAGTTACACGTCTCAAGGCACCGAGGTTGATTTACTCATTTACACACGTACATTTTACCATCCTCTTGTGGGTTTGTCTTGAAGCTCTTTGTAAACGAATGGAGAGGATAAATCCTTTATATGAGCAAAACAGAGCGTGAAATTCTTAACTAGATTGTCGGGGATATTTTTAATTTACAATTTCAGTTTAAGTTTATAAAGGCTTTTTATATACTTACCCTGCGACTGTTCAATTATTTAACTTAAATTAACAAGATAAACTAAGTTTTTAGTGCCTAACTTATTTCTTAAAATAAAGATGCGACAAAGATGTGAAAACGAAACCTTAAAATATAAAATTGGATAAAAATGAAGTAGATAGGTAAGTCAATATAATCCGTAAGCTGCCGGTGGGTGCCAATTTATTTTTCAATTTTATGACAGGAACAAGAGCAGACTTATTGAGATTCAGGTTTGGGACTAAAACCAGAGGCCAAAACAATGAAAGATAGACTTTTTAAAATATCAACTTGCCAGATCGCAACAAAATTAAAGCGGAACACAGCAGGGGGATTCTTGTTCATGTTTATAAATTATTTCCTGGGGAACGTTAGGAAAATAATATACCTGCTTACTAAGATATATTGGTATATTATACCCACGCAGAAGGAAAATATTATATAATTTAGTAGGTATATATAAGGATTTTATACGGGTCGATACGTGATATTTAACAAAGTAAAAATAATTACTTTATTATTTTGGTTTTCCCCAAGTTTGGCGACGATAAGTGGGTGGGTTGTAATCTTTAGCACGACACGTCTGTTGTTGACGATAAGCAGCTGAACGTATTCAAATAGTATAACCTACTTATACTTATCAATATTTTCACGGTATACAGGATGTTAATGTGCGTGTGGGTGACAGGCAATGCAGGACGGAAGGGGCAAGTCACAGGGACTATAACCCCGAATCTAACTGTCTGTACTTAATAGAAATAGACTACTCTGGGCGCCATCCCACTCGCGTCAAACAGAGTGATGCGGGGCGGAAGACAAGAGGAAAGCCACTGTCCTATTTTTCCCTAAAAAGTAGCATGGAGAGGAATGCTATACTTACCGACAAGAGTGTGGTTCTTAAATTAGTGATGATACAAGGTGTTAGTAACTTTGGGGGATGATTCAGATCATTATTCTGAATTGATATCAAATCGAATTTCCTGTCGCAAAATTCACGGTAATTTTAGTATTTACTTAAATTATTTTCAGTTTCATATCGTGTTTTATGCTGTATACAATCCAAATTTAAAGTTAAAGAATAAAAATGACAATGGTAAAAAACTATCAATGTAAATCGAACAATGCGAATAATCGCTAGACTATGTGTATGTAGAGACTGTTTGCATTGTTCGATTTATATTGCGGCGTAGCCAAAATTAAAAATTTTAATTAAACATTTCCGACAAGAATAATGCTTACCATCGTTTTTAGTACAATCAAACAGACGACGTTCTTACTTTTATTTTCTCGCTCTTATTTTTTGACATATTATATGACTTCGTAATATTCTTCAAGCATTTTAAGATTGTTGAAGGTTTTAGTGGAAATGACCTCAATATCTGAAAGGTTGTACTATGTATATTGTTTGGTTTCTCGGAATGTTTTTCCTAGGAGTAATCACTTCCATGTGATTTTCTTGCGCGTATTTATGTTTAAATCTAGGTAAGGCTTCATATTCGTCGCTTGAGACTTTCTTTTGTGACTAAATGAAATAAAATAATTCCTAAAAAAAAAAGACGAAAGAAAGTGTGAAATTGTATCATTCCTACATACCTACGCTTGTTGCAAACACTATAGCTGGAGCATAGCAAAACTATAGATACTTAACTAATACATACTTACCCATAAGATTACATTACAATGTGCTCTTGAAAATGCAAAATAGTTAGGTAGGTTACTAACTTGCATCACATTAGCATAACAGAATAAGGAACAATACTAAGTATAGAAGTAGTTCCGTGCTTCGGAAGGCACGTTAAGCCGTTGGTCCCGGCTGCATTAGCAGTCGTTAATAACCACCGATCCGCACTGGGCCCGCGTGGTGGTTTAAGGCCCGATCTCCTTATCCATCTATAGGGAAGGCCCGTGCCCCAGCAGTGGGGACGTTAATGGGCTGATGATGATGATGACTAAGTATAGAACGGCATCATCAGCAGCGGTAGCCCTGTTGGTAGAACGTTTGCCTCTCACTTTAAGGTCGCAGGTTCGAATCCAGTAAAGGGCGAATGACGAATTTGTTTTCGAATTCATATTTGGATCATAAATGATTATCACGTGCTCAGCGGTGAGAGAAAACATCGTGAGGAAACCCACATTCCCGAGAAATGCATTTTCGATGTGACCTAACCTGTATTGGGCTGGTTTTCCCTTCGCTAGTTGGAAGGTCAGACAGGCAGTCGCTTCTGTAAAAACCAGACTTGTTAAATCTTCAGGTTAGGTAAGCGGGCCCTGTGAAAAACTGGATAATGCTAGGGGGATGACTACGTATAGAACGGCAAATTTCCGTTTCCCGTGCGCGTGTACAATAACGTAAATGTGTAGTGTTTGTGTAAAACGGAGTGTTTTGTATGAAGTGTTCTATATATATATATAGAACACTTAATAATATAATATAATATTATTTCTTTAGATAAGTATATATTATTTATTATACCTTTTTTCTTTTTTTTTGGTTATGTTGGTATCATTATAATTATGTTTATTGCACCAGCCCGTGCTCTGAATAATCTTCTTTCACCCTACGGTTGCCTGGCAGAAATTGCTGTTTAGCAATAAGGCCGCCTATTGTGCTTATGTTTTATTCGTATGTTTATGTCCTTTATATATGTTCTTGTGCAATAAAGTATTATTGATTGATTGAAGTGTCCGGGGTGTGACATTGCCGGTTTCGCGCCCAACTGGGCACCCTCAGGCCCGTTGTCTTAAACGTTGTACCGGGTGAAAGCTTTCAGCGCTCCCCATTTTATCGGCCAAGTAGTTAATGCCATCTGCGGCAAATCTACAATAAGTCACGTCAAACAAAAATCTTTACCGTACAACTTCAAAACACTGTTAATATGGACACTGACGCTGACAGTGTGTTGCCTACCCAACTCAATATCGCGTCATAAATCCATAATTTTATCGAATCGTATCTTATTTTCGTTTGACATTTATTAGATGTTTGAATCCATAAAGTATCCTTATCCTTATATTTCGTATCTTCTTCTCTCGTGTGGGCAGTGAGGTGGATTGCCAACCTCATCAACGCTGGTGTCAGGGTTACTATTGAGCTGCCAAAGGCCACTCACATGACTAATGTTACGACTACTTACTTACCTACATCAGTAAGTAATAACCGGGACCAACGGCTTAACGTGCCTTCCGAAGCACGGATCATTTTATTTTCAGACAATCAGGTGATCAGCCTGTAATGTCCTAACCAAACTAGGGATTACAAAGTAATTTTGTGATATTTCTCCACCGGGATTCGAACCCGGGACTTCCAAATTGTTAAGCCTAACGCTCAACCAATAGGCCACGGAGGCCGTTAATATTTCGTATTATAGAAACAGTTTGTATCAACCTACGATCGATACGAAGATAACTCACCAGTTTATTTATACCAGGGATCTATGTTGTCATCTAATGGAATTACATCGGCCAATTTATTATCAAAGTAATTAAAACTATGCTAAGGGTTAATGACGTAATTACGATACTGATTGCCCACTACCATGAAATTCGTATTAATTAGTTTGTTCTTCGACTGAAGGGTTGAGATCTTACTTTGTTTTGACAGACAGATACATACATACATACATAAACTCACGCCTATTTCCCACCGGGGTAAGCAGAGACTATAGAATTCCATTTGCTTTGATCCTGACACACTTCTCTTGCTTCCTCCACATTCATCAATCGCTTCATACACGCACGCCGGTTCAGAGTAGATCGTATTGAACCTTTTCTAAGGACATCCCCAATTGACAGACAGATATATGCAACTCATGCCTGTAATCTGTACCGGGGCGAGCAGAGCCGTATAAATTTTCAGAAAACAATTTTACGGGTGTGAATTTAATAAAAACTTCCGTGGTCCCGGGTTCTAATTTCCGGTGGGGACAAACCACAAAAAACACTTTCTGATCCTAATTTGGATAGGAAACTGCAGGCTGATCACCTGATTGTTCAAAAGTAGAATGATCAGTGTTTCGGAAGGCACGTTAAGCGGTTGGTCCCGGTTACTAATCATTGATGTAAGTAAGTAGTCGTTACATGAGTCACGTCAGCGGTCTTTAGCAGCTCAATAATTGACACCACGGTTGATGAGGTTGGTCTTCCACCTCACAACCCATAGGATAGATGAAGAAGGGACGGAAATAAGCAAGGGGACAACCACGCGGCTGCGGAAACTTCATTTACCTTGTAAGGCCCGGATTTCCAGACACAATTCTGAAACAATAGGATTTGCATTTTAAAAGGCATTATATCCATAAATTATGTAAGTACAGTTAGGACAACTAAGTTGTTAACTTATAGTCGTTCAAAGATATTGATACCCTGTTTACTAAACATTTGCATTTCCATTTTAGAATAAGTCAAGTGGCTTATTTTGGTTTGACAAATAAATAAAGAGGTTCCGCAAAATTCGGTGCCCACCCTCAGGCATGTTGTCCTCAACGTTGTACCAAGTGAGAGACTTCAGCGCTCCCCATTTGTCCCGCCAAGTAGTTAATGCCATCTGCAGCAAACCTACAATAAGTTATATAAAAAAAGCATAATTCGGCATTTTTCTATCTATTGTAAATGCAGCTTAAACTAATGATTTCATTACCAAGTTAGACTGAATGAACGCGTTAGCCATTTTGTAATTAAGTATACCTACTAAATTGAATTCCGATTCCCATTTCCGTTTGTTCATAGGTGGAAAATTTAATGGTAGATCGAAAATCTATTGCGTTGTTAGCTAGAGCTTGTATCATTACTAATTGGTCGCTTTTCCATAACTGTTCCACGCGTAAAGCCTAAGCAAAGACTTAATAATGTTCTATAAGTACTGCAACATTCTGGATCGAGTGTTATGGATCGAGTGTACTGGGCATTATGAATAATGTCTTTTTTGACGTGAGTTAGTGTAATTAAACCACATAATAACGGGTTCTTACCGCGTTTAAATGGGGATATGAGACTCCCGATATTTCGACACTGTTGCAAGTGCCATGATCACGGGATGACTGATGAGATTGGAGTGGAGTAGGTAGATCCATAATATTCTATTTAATAAACGCGGTAAGAACCCGTTATTATGTGTTTTAATTATGATAATAACCGCGTAAACTTAAAACAGTGAGTTAGTGTGCATGATGTAAAATTTTTTGTTTTTTTTTTGTTTTGTGTTATCTATATTTTTAAAATGTTTTTTAAGTGCAAAAACTAGTGCTTAAAGTAGAAGTTCTTGCTTATTAATCTAAATGGTGATATTCCTCGCGGACGTATGGTGTACGAAACAGGTAAACTGGATTCAACTCCGTACAGTCATGAGCAATATAATGTACCCACTTCAGGACTCTGTCGCACTAATACATTTGATATTTAGTGAGACTTACAGTTCAATTTGTCCAAAAATTTAATATGACATGGTACCAAAGTGTATACATATTAATGCTCGTGACGGTACATCGATTTGAATATCTTTATATACCTATTACATTAGAACTTATTTCACGTATTCAAAGGAAACAAAAAGTTTCTGGAAAATTCCACGTGGTTGTGTTTGTTGTTGAATTATACCGACATTACGTACTATTGTTCATGTTGTCTTTAGTTTGCTCATTATTAGATTTATCTCGACATTATACCTAATGGCCATTAGTCAAGAGGACAATCATAAGATAATAATGAAAAACCAATACTGGGAGAAAATGATATATTTTCGACACATTTTTGTTACTGGACAAGAATTGACTTCGATATTTTTCGGGTAAGTACACGTTATTTTTCCAATAACGCTTACTTTGCTTGTCGTTTGGGATGTAATATTAACATGCTTTTAAAGTTAATGGTCTCATTTTTTCCATTGCCTAAACGCCGGTACAAAGAATTAGTAGGTAGGTATATTACCTTCTTCATTCGTGAAGGATCCGAACTTATCAACCTTGGAGTATTCTTGTAAGTAATGTTATTTTGCCAATTATATCTAATTTAATTAATGACCGTCAAAATGGCCGATAGAAACGTCAAAAGTATTTTAGAAACAGGCTGTCCGTGTTATAATTTTGTGGGCCGTAAATGGGTAGCAATTTTTGGCTCATAAATATTTCCTTATCTTGGCCTCTCTATTTTTAAATTCAGTAGGAAGCAAATGTCTGGTGATAAGCACTAGGCGGCATTAAATTAAGAGGGTAGAAATGATTGAGCACCGTTTCAACTTAAAATACTACGACAAACAACGAGTGACCGCCTATTCTGATGGTCACTTTAATTACGTCAATTTCTGTTAGCGACATGATGGATAATATTAAGATTTTTATTTAAAACAACAGCCTAGTGGTCTAGTTGTTGGAGCGTTAGGCTCACGATCTGGAGGTCCGGGTTCGATTCCCGATGGGGACATTGTCGAAATCACTTTGTGAGACTGTCCTTTGTTTGGTAAGGACTTTACAGGGTTGAATCACCTGATTGTCTGAAAAAGTAAGTTGATTACGTGCTTCGGAGGGCACATTAAGACGTTAACGTGCCCTACGTAACGTAAAAATACTTCCACCAACCCAACCCGCAGTGGAGCAGCGTGGTGGAGTATGCTCCATACCCCCCTCCGGTTATCAACAATGAGGGGAGGCCTGTGCCCAGGGTGGGACGTATATAGGCTACTTTTGTATGTTTAAAAATATATTTTATTTATTGAGGAAAATCTTAAATATCTGAATACAAATATTAGCTTATTGAGGCCAATTATATGGTTCCACTTGTAGAAGTTCCATTACTGAAGATAGATTTTGTGGTGCTTTGATCGCAAATTACATAATAGTTACTATGGCCTAAACACAGATCATAGAAACAAGGGTCAAATGCCCTCAGCACTAATAAATTACACGAGTTCGCATGTCGCTTGTTAAATCACGTCCTGTCGGCGTGTAAAGCGGTCGCACCAAGATATCTGACTCTACCACTATATCGATTTACACGCCGTTCATTGCGTAGGAATACAAGCGCTAGTTGTGGTTACGCGATATCAAAGAAGCAATGAATAACATGGAAAGTTATATAATACGATCGTTGCCTCATATTTTAATGTACTTGTTTTGTGCATACTTGGGTGCCACCGGCTATGCTCACGCGGCATCTCTCTATAATAAGAATTCTTTGGTTCTAACATAGATAGATAATTGGACGAAATGTGCAGCAACGGTTGTTAACTATTAGCATGAAGAAAAAAGCTATTAACATAAATCATCACGACTATGTTCCCAAATAGGGTACCTTCAAGAGAAATGTCCTAATACTGGTCCTACTGTAGAGAGTATGAAACATATTCTTGGAATCCTTAATCTATATGGGTGGTGGAAAACTAATTATACTTCATTAGTTAGGTACCGTAGAGTACCTACGGATTTATGAAGCGAAGTTCAATTTTCGTTTATAATTTGAGTCCCTCAAAAAAAATTGGTACTATAAAATATTGAATACAATATTAAGTAAATTAGGTATTAAGATCCTACCTAATTACCTAATTACCTAATTTACTTAATATTGTATTCAATATTTTATAGTACCAATTTATCAGTTACGGAACCTCAAGTAGTAAATGCCTCTAGCACAATACATGTACTTAACACTTTCATAGACAATAACCATGGATCAATGACCTTACATTCATAGTCCATAATATTATAACACTTGGGATCGCTACCACAGCTACCTATAGACATTCATAAACAGCCTGTATAGGTCCCATTGCTGGACATAGGTCTGCTCTCCATCAACCGGAGGGGGTATGGAGCATATTCCACCACGCTGCTGTAGTGCGAGTTGGTGAAGGCGTTCTTACAGCTACTAGTCGGAATCAACAGCTCAACGTGTCTTCCAAAGCACGGAATCATGTTACTTTTCCGGTCAGTCAACCTGGAATGACATAGCCAAACAAAGGAGTCTGATAAGTGATATCGACAATGCCCGCATCGGGAATCGAACTCGGATATCCAGATCGTGAGCCCAACGCTCTAACCACTAGACCACAGAACCTGTTCCAATCCAGTTGGAACTACATTGCTAAATAATATATAATAAGCTAAAATTAACCGTCGCGTGCTGCCAACAACGTTTGGTATTAATAAAGTTGATTATACGGTCACGAGCATTAATATGTATACACTTTGGTACCATGTCACATTAACTTTTTTGACAAATTGAACTGTAAGTCTTACTAAATGTCAAATATGTTAGTGCGACAGAGTCCTAAAGTGGGTACATCATATTGCTCATGACTGTACATTCTAATGTTCTCAGTGTACTAGATATAGTAACTCTACAATAGTATAGTAGTAGTAGTAATCAATAGTAACCCTGACACCAGTGTTACTATTCATAGAAGTTTAGAACTTATGCAAACTTGTGTAAAATTATTATTATACATGTTTCTTAATATTTATTTGTTTTATTTGTGGGCGGAAGGCAAGAGGGAAGCTACTGCCCTATTTTTCCCTAAAAAAGTAGCATGGAAAGTGCTGCACCGACAAGAGCGTGGCTCTTAAATTGATGATGATGATGATGCTTAATATTTCGTGGAATTCTTCAATGGACAATTTGGCCTAAATACATACCTACGAGTACGTATAAGGATAGGTATTACCCAATCTTACGATGTCTTCGTCGGAGTCAGTAACAGTATGGTAGTCTACTTAATTGATATTCGGCGAACGTCATCAGTTCTCTGAAAGCTAATCACACCGGAGCAGGATGGTAAGTAGACTGTGGAGCAATGCATTGTTAAAGACTAGGGCTGCAACTGTAATCGAATCGAATCGAAATTGCACCTAAACTACCTACCTATACAATATTGTAGCGTTAGAACAGCGTAGGAGGTAGTCGAGGTGCAAATTCGATTCGATTCAATTCGATTACAGTTTCAGCTTACAGAATAAAGAGGGCCGACCTAATAGTTTAAGTTTAGTTAATTAGGTACCTTGATGATGCACACAGATCCAGAAAGTGGGAATGAACATAACACAGAAAAAAATAAAATAATAAAAATAAAAGTGTTTATTTCTTGTTTTTTAAGCAACAAAAGTTATGAGGCAACCCTAGGAAGCAAGGTTAATGCTTGAATTGGGGATGTCTCGCTCTTACCCTAGTTGTTATCTATGATAGAACATAGAATGATCCAGAACATAGAACACCTAAAAGGGCTTATTACACCTACCTGTCCGACAGGCTAAATGCGTCAAGGTCACGGGTGGTTACCATGGTTACTCTCCACCAAATCGCTCGAGATCGTGGTTTCCATGGTTACGATCCGCCAATGTGCTATTAGAATACACGATCTGATTGGGAAACGGGAGTTGGTGGGGGGTAACCATGGCAACCAGCGTGACCTTGACGCATCTAGCTTGTCAGACCGGTAGGTGTAATAAGCCCAAAAGAATAATACTGCGTATAGAACGGTAAATCTCCGCCCCGCACCACTTCGTATTAGGCGCTGAGCTAGATTTACCTCACCCCCTCTGGGTCTAATTTGTCTGAAACGGCCGGCCTACGGCCTAGGAAGGAAGTTAAGAGGGAGCATGCGGACTGTTTGTCTCCCTCGCACTAACGCGTTACGTAGTACGGCACAGGGGTATAATTAGATCTTTGTAGGAGTGTCCGGGTACCTTAAAGTAGCACAAAAATGTAGTATATTTATATTATTGTTAGATAATACCAATAGGTAATATTATGTTCTTTTATGTTAAGGTATTTATAGGGCATTTCTACGGAAGGGTCTATTTTTTCTCAATTCGGTGCCGAAATTGAAATTAGGCTTTTATGAATATTTTAATAACAAATATTGAACTTTATTCCATCTTGAATCTAATGATGCAATTGGGACCAGATTTGGTGAAGTGGTTTATGAGAAAAGTTAATCACCGAATTGGGCAACCATCGAATTGAGAAAATGAAACACCGAATTGAGAAGTGGCTCAGCGAATTGAGAAAATGAATCACGGAATTGAGAAATAAGCCAGCTAATTTAGAAATGCTGTCAGTTATTATAGAAATAATGCAATGAATGACCAATAATGATGTGGTATGGGCATCTGATGAAGAGGAATGGAAGTCATATTAGATGGTATGTGGTGAGTATGAATGTGCATGGACATAGGGGGTAGGAGACGACCGAAAAAGGTGTAGATTGGATTGCGTGAGGACGGATATGTGTATGAAAGATGTATTAAGATGACGAAAGACAAACAAATGAATATCGTAAAAAATAGGAAACTTTTCCCCACGAAGGGAAGAAAATGATATATTTCATGTCTTGCCTAGGCTTGACCATGTGAGATTACACCTTCCTCACTTCCCTTTGACATGCGTATCAACGCTGGTGGAGGAAATACCCAAGCTAGGTCGCATGTTTTGCTGAATGCATCTATGAAAATAGCACCTTTGTCCCTCACATCTCAGGCCACACAAATCGGAACTACTTTCGAATGAGAAGTTGCGAAAAGGTCTATCTGAAGAATTCCCCGCTTTTTGAATAGAAAGTTCGTCATTCGATCCGACAGATGCCAGTCCGGTAGAGATTTCTGCCGCGAGAGGCTGTCGGCAATCTCGTTGAAAACACCTAGAATGTATTAAGCAAAAATTTCTATTCTGTTCCTTTGAGCAAGTTCCAGAAGTTTTGCTACTAGGTCTGTTAAGAGACTGGATCTTGTTCCCCCTGATTCCTTATATAGGACACAACCGTTTTGTTGTCGGACTGAACTCGTCGTTCTCGTAGTTGGGGTAACGTCATCTGAAATGCTCGGTATACTGCATACAGCCCTTTGCAATTTATATGCCACAAGGTTTGGCTCTTCTCCCAAACTCCGCTGATTAGAGACTCGTTGACATGAGCACCCCATCCGTTGTCTGAAGTATCTGTTGTGATGAATACTGTGCCCTGATGAAAATTGTTCGTCCTTTGTGAAGGTGTTCCAACCACCAAGAACATTTTGTCGGTATTAGAAATTTCCGTGTTTTCTGGTGTTGAGAAAGACAAATGGCTGCACGTTGAAGACGTCTGATATGTAATCTTCCTAGAGGGACCGTGAAAGATGCAAAGCCCAATTTCCCTACAAGACTTTTTCCTGTGACCCAATTCCAAGTTCCTGATTTCAATACTTCCATAAGGATACTTGTTAAGTTGTCTATTCTGCTGTCCGGAATAAAGGTTCTGTTTTTCTCTGTGTCCCACATTATCCCCAAGTAGTCTAGACAATGGGTTGGTGGGTTCAGAGATTTATTTCTGTTTATTTTCCATCCAAGCTTTTCCAGATAATTTACCACGTATAAGGTGTCTTCCTCTAACTGGTCTTTCTGTTGATTGGCTAAGAGGAAATTGTCGAGGTAAACTATCACTCTTATCCCCTTGCAAATGTGAGCGGTGCAGTCGATAGGCCGAAAGGTAGGCAAGTAAACTGAAGTTTTCTGTGTTGATGTACTATTGTCAAGAATTTTCTGTGACCTGTCTTTATAACTTTATATCTATTTTAATGTAGCATGGTATTCATCTTGTGGCAAGATAGCATTTCTTCTCTGCTCAATAGCTTCTACCTTGCGACCGCATACATATTGTAGGACATCATCCGATATATTTTTGAAACCTGAGTTTGATCCCAAAAATGTATCCTTAAGATTCTGTTTCAGAGTAGGATGTTTGGTTCAAAGTTCCTTCATAGTATTGCCAAGCGTTTCTCGTTACAATAACAAGCCGTGTAAAGTCGTCCCGAAACCGGTTTCCTGCTTTATAAAAAATAAGCTGTGGCGTTTGACAAGTTAAACTTCTTTAAGTAAGGGTTAACTCAAAAGACGTGAAAGACGAATAACGTATCTGCTTTTATGCTAGTTCACCCAACGTCAAGCACTTGATTCCCTCAAGGATCTTGTTCCTTAGTCATGGAAGCGAAATGAAAATCTTCTACATCTTCTTCAGGTAGATCCGGAGCTTTTCAGGTGAATGATTTCGTTGTATCCTCCTCAAGACATCCTTCGTGCGAACGACATTCATCGTCTGAAGTATTATCGAGCCTCTTTAAGATGTTGGAAAGCATGTCTTTCATCTCACTAAAGTTCTTTTCTAATTTATCGATCCTGGACAATTTTTTTTGATTTCGATGATGAGGATCGAACTGTAGATAGATCGTCTGTATCTTCACTATCTGCTAGCTCCTTACGGCTTAAAAGCAGTGGTTTTAATTCAGCGAGTGAAGCCACTATCAGCTCATTTAGAACAGCTGATCCTCTGATCCTTGAACTGATTTAAGGTGTGCCACTTATGAGACCTACACAAAAGGGACATCCCAGTATTTTAATTTTCATATCCGGTAGGTCTTCTCCGGGAGGGGTGTACATTATGGGCAATATGCTCTTGCAAGCTCGACTGTCGGGAGAGCGAATCTAATTGTGTTCAGAACAAGCGGGTCCAAGTTTGGGCCTAAGAGGTCTTGTCTCGTGTGAGGAATGACTTTCCACTGGAGCCATCCCTCCGGCAAATACGTTCTGGCCAACTGCTTTATTCGCTTTAAATTTTGATTGAATTATTACATCTAATACTAATAATGTTCTCAGAATAATAATAAACTAACCCTCTCCCTAACCTACTCCTTCGGGGTAACAGGCGTGATGCCATTTGTTATGTAAACATTATCAAATCTCAATTCGGTGCAAGTAATTCTCAATTCGGTGCCCCATTTTCTAGGGAATTGAGACCCATCGAATTGAGAAAATATCACATTTCATCAATTATCTAGTAAAGTTATCAATTAAATCAATTAATACAAAACATACAGTCAAATATCGCCTAAATACTTAATTAATTTAGCACATATATTATTAAATACTTCATAAACAAAATTAATATCTTCCACCGATTTTAGAATTGACCCTACCCCAAAAAAAACGAACGATTTCGACCCTTCGAAAAACTCTCCTCTATGCAGCAGTCCGCCCATCCACACATCTCGGGCACTCGGGCGCACCTGGCTCTCCACGGGAACCGGGTAGTGATGATAGTACTGCGCGTAGTTAGTGATGTAAGTTGACAAAACTTAATTTCACCGAATTGAGACACATGCTGGCTTCAAAATTAAAATATGTTATTGTACTAAAACTAAAAGGTTCACAATAAACACAAGTACGTATTTAGCTTTATTAACTATCCCTTGTTCTGTGAACGTTGGAATTATGTTTTGGAAACTAGTAGTTTAGAAGTTATGAAGCAATAACGAGTCAATTCTGGAATGGCTTCACGTCATTTTAAGCCAAATTCTGCCCGTTTTCAAACTTCGGGATTTTTTTTTTGACGCTTTTATAAAACTTTACGGTCTTCTTAATTACTCTCCACCAAGCCAAAAGTCCTATAAATACGTGAGTATTTTTTCCAAGTACGAAATTAAATGGCACAGGTACTTTTTTCACTGGAATCACTCAATCGGCTCTTCCCGTAGAAATGCCCTATAGTATAATTGAGGTAAACAAATAAAATATATTTACATACAGAAGACACGCAGTGTTAAATTTTTAAGTACATAATAGGGTAGTTTACAACTATAGTCAACTTGTTACTTTTTACTAAACGTTAAAACACGAAATTACTATGGAATTTGTATGAAAAAGCATCCTCTGACGTCATAGAAAGACGTGACAAAATGTCGCACTTTTTCTTTATTAAAATTCATGAATAAGTTAAATAGAAAAAATAAAACGTTTTTTGTCATCTTAGAGTAATCAGAATTTATCTTTGACCTAGGAAACTATTTGAATAGGAAACCAATTACACAGTACACAGTTACAGTTAGTTGGAGATGCGCTTTGAATATTCGGACTTTCAGTGCATTAACTAAGGCAGCAATCAAGTGAAACCGAAATGGCACCTCACTATACCCAGCGATTTAGTAGTAACTAGAATTTGCACTGCATGTAATATGGTGAATAGTATCTATATAACAGAGCGTAAGGGTAGTATACATTCAATGTAGAAGGTATTAATGAATACATATCAGTAAAGTGGAAATTCACTTTCTAGAAGCTTTTGGTTTAAAACTTAAGGATAGATAGATAGATAAAATACTTTATTGAGCACAATGGACACAGCATATAAGGCAAAGCACAGCAGGCGGCCTTATTGCTCATGCAGAAACTTCTTCCATGCAACCTTTGGGTAAAGGAGTACAAGTATAATAACACGATATCACGTAGGTATTCATGAGTTATTTCCTTATGGTTTTATTATACTTAATCGTATTCCATCTAAAATTGGTCCCATATAAAAAAGGGTAAAAAATGGGAAGTTTACAAACCACGATTCGAGTTTTTATTTTTGTGTTTCCTGGTTGTAAAGAAAATTCGTAGATGCTTTTCTTTTAGTTTCTTTAGAATTTTAGTCAATTTACGGGAAAATACCCATACTGATCTTCAAGAAAATTCCTTCCTAAAATATAAGTAATACATACCTACTGATTCACGCCCGTAACCAAAGTCAACTTACAGCCACTGTTGGTACAAAGTCCTAAGGTGGATATGATGATAATAATATGTTTTATGGTGACAAGGGTTCAGCCTATCACCCAAACAGACACATTTAATGTAACTAATACTAACGTAGATTTTAAGTACCTATCGCAATGTTAAGTATCGCTTTCCAATTTAAAAGTTTTCAATGGAGGACGGAGTTGTTAGCTATCTTTACAATTTTGGCATATAACTTAAGAATTCCGTACCTCGAGCCTCGGTAGCAGGCTTGCGTCAATGAGAATTACACCATTATAAACGGCGATAGGGCTCACCACAACACCTATCACGTCGGTCTAACAAAAAGCTCGATGAGATGTGAACACACAGTAACAGCCTCTGTGGTCTAGTGGTTAGGCTCACGATCTGGAGGTCCGGGGTCGATTCCCGATGGGGACATTGTCGAAATCACTTTGTGAGACTGTCCTTTGTTTGGTAAGGACTTTTCAGGCTTGAATCACCTGATTTTCCGAAAAAGTAAGATGATTCTGTGCTTCGGAGGGCCGTTGGCCCCGGCTATTAGCCGTAAAAACACCTCCACCAACCCGCATTGGAGCAGCGTGGTGGAGTATGCTCCATACCCCCTCAGGTTGATTGAGGGGAGGCCTGTGCCCAGTAGTGGGACACGTATATAGGCTGGTTATGTAGATATGTATGTATGTATGAGATGTGAATACTTAGTTTATCTCGCGATAGATATGACTAACTACCCCTAGCTTATGTTTTGTTATGTAACTTACGCCATAGAACAGCATGGGATTCCGGCAAACTTACACTGCAACATTTCCAAGTGGTCATTAGGTTTGGTTTACCTTACCTCACCTCACCGAGTTTTGGAAAGCCAGGTAATGCATGCAATATGATTAATGTATGTACCTACTTCCCGCCTCGACCGCCGCTTGCCACGGGCGCCCACAGAATTAAACCAACCGTCCAAAATTTATTAGCGTTTCGCCGAAATCTCTCGAGAGCTAGTAATAGTTCAATATGTAATATGGCATAGGCCTCATTAATAACGACTCGGTTAGCAATGAAATGGAGCATGAACTAATTAGCAAACTCGTTGACTCTTGACTATCATTCAGCCTGGCAATGACTTGGGTAAGAGGTTTTTGACACGAATAGGTACAATTTGAAATCTCATCCCAGATTTTGATCATAATATTTTTATAGACTATCAACGATTTTTTCAAAACGTATCTAGGTTTTTAAACAAACTATTTACCTGTAATACTTAGTACTCGCACTATCAGATTATTTATTTCGGCCCAATGTTCGAAATATCTCTGTGTTTGTGACAGTTTTTGTGGGTTTGTGACAATGTGCCTTAAAGAGGTCACTTCGTTACGCAGGGGAGCGTGTAACAAAACATTTGAAGAATGTTTTTATTCCTTCGCAAAGGTTATCAAAAAATAAAAGCGAGATAAGTTTCGACAAGAATAAAAAATAAAGAAACCTTAGGGAGACATTTGAGGTTCTTGCGAGCGGGGTATATAGGATCATAGGTATAAAGGACCCATGCCCCACTTGCGTAAGGCAGTAATAACCACGGATAAAAGATACCTTCCTGTAGGGCTAACACGCAAAACGTGATAAAATTTTGTCACGGTCATTCTATCGATTCTGACGATATCATCATCAGCCCATTAACGTCCCCACTGCCTATGGATGGATAGGGAGATCGGGCCTTAAACCATCACGCGGGCCCAGTGCGGATTGATGGTTATTAACGACTGCTAATGCAGCCGGGACCAACGGCTTAACGTGCCTTCCGAAGCACGGAGGAGCTGGATTTTTTTTGGTCACCCATCCTATGACCGGCCTTTGCGAAAGTTGCTTAACTTCAACAATCGCAGATCGAGCGCGTTAACCGCTGCGCCACCGAGCTCCTCACGATATAATTATGTCATTATGTCGATTGGTGCTAATATGTGAACCAAAACAAGTCTCTGTCCTGTCAAAATACGACGTAAGTCATGTTGAGGGAAAAAATATACTTATAGATTTTGACGAAATTTATTGAATCAATCGATAATTTTATTACGTTGCGCATGTTAGCCCTGGTGAGCGATTTCTTACATCATTCCCTAAAATACTAAGGTAAACCTATGCCTACGCCTTGAGGTCTCCACATTGTTAGAGTGTCTACGTTTCAGTAAACATAGGTAGGTAAGAGTATTTTTAGAAATCAATTTACCTAGAGGAAAATCCCCATCTTAATTACTTACAGGAAACCTAATACGATTAACACCGGTTTCGGGTTGATTGTAGGTAGCGGAAAAAATGTTGACAATGTTTATTTATGTAAGCGTAAGTAATAAGTAAGTAATAGGTACGGAATAATCTGTTTTACATATTTTCCATTGTAATAGTGTTCGCAAAAGACAGTAGGTATTCTGTATTTATTATTAAAATATTTCCTCTCGAACTTGTATTAATAAACCTATATAAAACATTTTTACAGACAAATTGTTTGAGTTTGAAAATATTCAGTAGGTACACGAAATGAACTAAATAAATGAAATGAAATGAATGCTCATTGTTTGAGATTCCTCTCGAGTGCACCACATTCAATCGTGTTCGAGATTTAATTATGAGACGAGAGCGAAAAAATCGTGTAAATATAAGTAAATAAATACACAATTCGAATACACAAATTTGTGTTCGAATTTTGAATTAATGCAATCGGTTTTCATAAAACAGAAAAATGACATTTTCTGTCCTGTGGGTGTTATATACTACACTCAGAGGGAAACTTGAAGTACCTGCGTGGGGTTTGTTCACCTAACCCCCCTTTAGGACTCCACCGCTCACATTTCACCTCTATAATGAGATAGAACTTCTTTAAATATTCACATATACGAAGCGGATAAAACTTTGTCAGTCTGTATTCCACCCTGTTTAATCTTCCCTTATGCCAAGTTATGTAATTAACCGAATTAGGGAAGGCTTATCCCGCGCAGATTCAATTAATTCCAGTTAGACTTTCCATACAAGATAATATATTTACACATTTTTGTATGAAATTTAATTAAAACGGGTCAAGTTCATGTTAGACTTAGGGATCCATAATTTGTGGATCCCTATCCATATAACAAATATAATAAAACCGTCGTCAATTATAATGACATTAATTGGAATCATAGGTGTATTATAGTACAGTCATGAGCAATATAATGTACCCACTTTAGGACTCTGTCGCACTAACATAATTGACATTTAGTGAGACTTACAGTTCAATTTGTCAAAAAAAGTTAATGTGACATGGTACCAAAGTGTATACATATTAATGCTCGTGACCGTACACCCACTCCTCGCCAGCTATGCTGCCGTCTCAATAGTAAGCGAGCTGAGCATAAATATATTATTTTAAGTATATTTGATTTGATTTGATAAAGTCAAATTTAGTGGTAAAGTCGGGATCCGAACCCATGACAATACGATGATCACGCGTTTTCCACATAGGGCTATCAGATTCCAATCCTAACTGACAACTTAATTTTTTGGAAATAAATGTATTTTTGGTCCTATTTAGAATTGTTTTATTGTTATTCAACTTCTTGCTGACTTGTGACCCTGGCTGTAAGTACCTAATAATAAGTATACAGAACACCGTTCCGAATACTGAGAGGGGTGATTCGGGTCATCATTCTGAATTAATATCAAGTGGAATCTGTTGCAAAACCCATATCTTTTTTGTTTTGACTACGTGATATCAACTCAGAAATATGAGCTGAATCATCCCTCAAAGTTTTCATTACGGTGTCACTGACACTCTACAGGGAATACTTATAGAATACATTAGTCGATTCTGAACCGCATGCAATCAATGCTCATCAGTATGTCACGTGCTAAACTTATGACATAATATTTGCATATCGATCGAGAAACTTGAGTGAATTCCGCTTATGCATATTAGTTCGCGGTAAGTGTGATGTAAATATTGTCGCCTGCGCTATAATATTGGCCGCTGGGTGTAGTGTGTTGACTGCTTATATTTGTACCTATCTATAAGTGTTTACCTACGTCTACCTACCTACATCTGATTGGACTCCACAAGGTCGTCAACGCGGAGGTATACCACGACCACGAGGAAGGACGAGACGCCTTCCAGAACACCTGGCTGAACGATGCCCAAGATAGAGATGGTTGGAAAGAGAAGAGGCAAGCCTCTGCCCAGCAGTGGGACGTCAATTACGCTACAGAAAAAAAAACATCTGCTTCATTTATTTTTGTAATGTACTGACTGTCGTAGGACGTACAATAACATGGATCAAGGAAAATATCGAGCGGAAACCGCCACAAGAAAAATATTTTTAGAGGCATGTGACTTAATCTGTAATTTGCCTTCGAGTTCCAATATCAGAGGACCGTCTCGTAATTTGAAAACGTCTTGTTAATTTCGCCACATCGAATTAGGTTGTCTTAAAACTAATAAGGAAAAGACGGAAACACAGGACAAAAGTAGGTAAGTACATTTGAATGTTTAGAAAAGAATGTTTGTTGCATATATCTTCCTCACTGGTGTACAGAAATGTCCACAAACGATTGTGTAAACTGTCTTACCTTTAGGCATCCGTAGTTGACATTTCACTGTCTCGTAAATACACGTGGCGAAATGTAATGGTCATGCATTTGTATGTACACGAGTGAACGGACGACTGGCGTAGCACAGTATCAGCGTAGCACAGCTACGGAGAAACGTAACGGAAAATGTTTTATTGGTTGCACAAAAGTTGCACGATATTTATTATATTTGGGTTTATGTTATTGTTACACAAGTGTTAATACTTTTATTAGAAATAACTAAAAAACTAGTAGTTATGTATAATTTCATCAAGGCAACGGCTGATTATTTTAAGTGTTTTGTTGTTATACTTAAGATAGCTTTTGCCCGCGACTTCGTCCGCGTGGCGTGTTATATAAGAGAGAGATCATTGTGTGTGTGGGAGTGCATATCAAATTTCAAGCATCTAACTTATGCAGTTTAGATTTTTTCATACAATTGTTTTCCCAATAACTCCCATTTTTCAAAATACAGCCAAAAATAAACTTTATTTTTACTAAGGTATGCATGCATGCAATCAATTGATTGAATTGATTTTTTTTTAATTGATTGTTCATTGGGTTTTAATTTTAATACACACTTCCTCTCTTCCCTTCAACGTTGCTGTGCCCTACAGGGTCCATGTTTTAGTTCCTATGCCTATGTAACACCCCATTGTACTACATGGAATGCAATAAATAATTTAATTGAATTGAATTGAAAACATCTATCTTACGCGGTTTCGATCTTTTCATACAAATGTTTTTTTCCCGCTAACTCCCGTTTCCGTGGGAATTTTGCAATATCCTGTTGCAAATAAGCTTTAAGTTAACTAAGGTACCTGCATGCCAAATTTCAAGCGTCTAACTTAAGCGGTTTAGATTTTTCATACAAAAGGATTTTCCCGCTAATTTCCGTTCCCGTGGGAATTCCGGGAATTCCTTTCTTAGTGCACCTCTACGGTACCTAAGCTATGTTCCTTCCAAATTTCAAATGCCTACGTTTAGCCGTTCAGGCTATGCGTTGATGTGTCAGTCACTGAGTCTGTCAGTTTCTCCTTTTATTTAGATTTGATTTTTTCATACAAATGTTTTTTTCCGCTAACTACCGTTCCCGTGGGAATTTTGTAATATCCTGTTGCAACTAAGCTTTAAGTGTACTAAAGTACCTGCATGCCAAATTTCAAACGTCTAACTTGAGTGGTTTAGATTTTTCATACAAAAGGATTTTCCCGCTAATTCCCGTTCCCGTGGGAATTTCGGGAATTCCTGTCTTAGTGCACCTCTACGGTACCTAAGGTATCTGCATGCCAAATTTCAAACGTCTAACTTGAGTGGTTTAGATTTTTCATACAAAAGCATTTTTCCGCTAATTCCCGTTCCCGTGGGAATTTCGGGAATTCCTTTCTTAGTACACCTCTACGGTATCTAAGGTACTTGCATGACAAATTTCAAACATCTAACTTGAATGGTTTAGATTTTTCATACAAAAGGATTTTCCCGCTAATTCCCGTTCCCGTGGGAATTTCGGGAATTCCTTTCTTAGTACACCTCTACGGTATCTAAGGTACTTGCATGACAAATTTCAAACATCTAACTTGAATGGTTTAGATTTTTCATACAAAAGGATTTTCCCGCTAATTCCCGTTCCCGTGGGAATTTCAGGAATTCCTTTCTTAGTGCACCTCTACGGTACCTAAGGTATCTGCATGCCAAATTTCAAACGTCTAACTTGAGTGGTTTAGATTTTTCCTACAAAAGGATTTTTCCGCTAATTCCCGTTCCCGTGGGAATTTCGGGAATTCCTTTCTTAGTACACTTCTACGGTATCTAAGGTACTTGCATGACAAATTTCAAACATCTAACTTGAATGGTTTAGATTTTTCATACAAAAGGATTTTTCCGCTAATTCCCGTTCCTGTGGGAATTTCGGGAATTCCTTTCTTAGTGCACCTCTACGGTATCTAAGGTACCTGCATGCCAAATTTCAAACGTCTAACTTGAGTGGTTTAGATTTTTCATACAAAAGGATTTTCCCGCTAATTCCCGTTCCCGTGAGAATTTTGGGAATTTCTTTCTTAGTGCACCTCCACGGTACCTAAGGTACCTGCATGACAAATTTCAAACGTCTAACTTGAGTGGTTTAGATTTTTCATACAAAAGGATTTTCCCGCTAATTCCCGTTCCCGTGGGAATTTCGGGAATTCCTTTCTTAGTACACCTCTACGGTATCTAAGGTACTTGCATGACAAATTTCAAACATCTAACTTGAGTGGTTTAGATTTTTCATACAAAAGGATTTTTCCGCTAATTCCCGTTCCCGTGGGAATTTCGGGAATTCCTTTATTAGTGCACCTCTACGGTATCTAAGGTACCTGCATGCCAAATTTCAAACGTCTAACTTGAGTGGTTTAGATTTTTCATACAAAAGAATTTTCCCGCTAATTCCCGTTCCCGTAGGAATTTCGGGAATTCCTTTCTTAGTGCACCTCTACGATATCTAAGGTACCTGCATGCCAAATTTCAAACGTCTAACTTGAGTGGTTTAGATTTTTCATACAAAAGGATTTCCCTTCACTACTCTGCTCCTATTGATTGTAGCGTGATGAAAAGTATACTATTACCTGTCCAGGAGTGTGAAGAATAATTGTACCAAGTTTCATTAAAATCCGTCCAGTAGTTTTTGTTTCTATAAGGAACATACAGACAGACAGACAGACAGACAGACAGACAGACAGACAGACAGACAAAAATTTTACTGATTGCATTTTTGGCATCTGTATCGATCACTTATCACCCCCTGATAGTTATTTTGAAAAAATATTTAATGTACAGAATTGACCTCTCTACAGATTTATTATAAGTATAGATTATTATTTGTTAATTTTGAATATTACTAAATTAAAAGTCTCAACGGTATCTGAACTTCAGAAATAATCCTCAAGACGGCTTCGCCAAGATTTGATTGAAAAGCGTTCTCGGTATTTTGTTAAAATAGTTTTGTTGTTTTTAATTAACTAAGTACAATAAACTGTAACGTTATTTGGACCGACAAGTAAAACAATAACAATCTTCAAATATTAGTTCTATTTGTGGAAAATTAATACAAAACAAATATTAGCATAATTTACTTATTGCGTTATTTTGCTGATATAAATAATCATCGATACAATTCGAATCCCGGTGGGGACATGTCACAAAAATCACTTTGTGATCCCTAGTTTGCTTAGGACATTACAGGCTGATCACCTGATTGTTCAAAAAGTAAGGTGATCCGTGCTTCGGAATGCACGTTAAGCCGTTGGACCCGGTTACTACTTACTGATCTAAGTAGCCGTAACATGAGTCATGTCAGGGGCCTTTGGCGGCTCAATAATGGCCCTGACAAAAGGGTTGATGAGGTAGAAGAAGATCGATACAATAAAGTTACATTTGACACAAAATATCAGTCAGGGACAATACCCTAACTTCTATTGTGTCTTCAAAGCGTAAATCACATCTGACATTACGGTCCTTTTTTGTTGTCGAGTAAATATAAGAAAATTTACTGCGACATTATGCAGATCATTTTACAAACGCAAATTACACTACCTTTTAACTTGAGACGAAACTACATCGTTAAGGCTGAGAAAGATTATTTATTTTATTTCAAGAAGAAAGTGCATTAAAGGATTTTAGTTTTTATGGATAGTGCTTAGGAGAATTCACAAAGACCACAATAATGAAAGTCCCGTCCGAATCAGATTTAATTTTCTCTTTGTTAAAATATACATTAGTCATGTAAGTTCATATTTATCTTATAGATAGACTGAATTCACATTCGCAATCTTTATCGAGCTGGGTCGAGTTAGGTACCAGAAGAGAACTTCACCCACACTTGGTATTAATAATCTAAGATGGATATTAAACCTTGCTGATTTTGCTAACTATCGTATCTGCAATTTTTTGTGAAACTTGTCTGCACGTTTTGCCATAGTCAATAAGACACAAATTAAAACTGCAAGCACATCAGTTAGCAAGATTAGTGAGTATAATATCCATGTTAGAATCTCAATCATCATCAGCGACAGCGACGTTATGATAATCCCCAATTATATCTCAGAATACTTAATACTTTAGCACACCACGGACACTTGATAAAAAACACCTCGTCTCACACAGGCACTACACATTGACATTATCGTACACTCGCATCTGTGTGTGTCATGGCGTCAGACACGCCATATGATTCAAGACTAAAGTAAGGCCGAGGGAGGGGGGGTGACGTAAACCTAGCTCTGCCGCTGGCGGGGAGCAGAGAGTCTGTTGCCGTTCTACACTTAGTATTATTCCTTATTCTATGATAAGCAGCTGAGTTCATTCTTTATTTTATCCCCAGCCCAGGATTTTATTCTATCTCTCGTTTAATACAATTTGTGGCTCTTAAGTTGCATCTATGCATTGGAATGCATAGGACGATAATAGTAAAAGTAGAACGTTCTAGACTAAGTTTAAAAAGATAAAAGCTTTAGAGACTATCAGTAAGTTCCAGAGGAAATTGACTGCATTTTAAAGAGACATAAAATATCAAGTACAGTAACGGAAAACGTAGTTCGTAGAATTTTGTCGCATTGTTTGTTATTTTGTCACAGAAAATCTTTGAAACTTACGATGTTTATCTTCATTACTATTGATGGATTCATTACATAATCTATCATCATCTCTCTAGCCTTATCCCGTTTTACATGGGGTCCGCTTACCTAATCTGCGGCCTTAGCTAACCTGCAAACAATTGGCTACTTTAAAAGAGAACTAAGATTTAAAAAAATACAAACGCTTATTTTATACCTCTTAAAATATTTTATTTTCTCGAAAAAGCTTCTTAATATAACAGAAAAAAACATTTTCAAAATTTTTTACTTTATTGCACAGAACTAAATTTCACAATCAGACATAACACATGAACACACACATGATTTTCCTTAATTAATTTCAGTCACGTGACATCTTGCCCAGTGACGTCACATTTCAAAAAGCGAAGAAACTGTCAATCAGTATAAACTTGAAACCCGACAGTTTTTGTTTATTTTGTGAAATGTACGTCACACGAAGCTCAATCATGGCCGCCCGTGTTTCGGGTCTTGTAATACGTAATACACAGGTAAAAAAATCACATTTTTATTTTGTAAACATAAAATATTTAAAAATGGTAGAACAAAATAAATTAAACATTCAACTAGACAGATCAAACATTAACCCAACAAACTAGACAACAAAAACGCTGGGGGCGATTTTCTATTTGATTATTGATAAAGGTGTTTTCTCGAAGTGAGAAAAGCATCTGGTAAATAAATACACACAGACACCACCGCCTACGGCAACTAGTTGTGTAAACATCTTGCTCAGTTTAAACACTGTACGTGGATGCCGTTCATTGGAAACCTGCTGAATATTGGATACGAGGTATAAGGTGTAAGTCACGTCTTTTGAAATATATGTATACATACCTCTCAGTATTTTCTTTTTTTTTAAGTCCTGTTATTAAGTGCGTTCTCGTACAAAGATCGCATACTTTAAACATAAGTTTTAAGCAACTTAGGGCTTGACAACAAAACCGCAGTGTAGTGATGAGTGTAATTTTTGATTTTGTAAACTTTGAGAGGCGAGATAATTTAGCCTAATAAAGTATGGTATAAAGTACGCACAGTATGTTATATTAATTTAAAATAAAGAATTTTCAAAAACAAAAACGACTTTAAATGTTTTTAAATTACTTTACAAAGTTCACGGTCAGCGCTGAAATGTAAGGTCCGAAAGCCCAGTACTTGTGAACTTGTTGGTTTTATTTTCCGTTGAAACTTACCAGTTTAGTGGAAATAAATTGTCTGTAGTGCAATAGCTCTTGTGTTCTCGACCGTTGAGATTTCCTGACATTTTTATTCTTAGTAAGGAGTTTTAGCCGTCGTTGGTTTTACTAGGAACGTGTCTAGAAGCGGTTGAGGCTCTCTTCCACGACATGTCTTCGGAACATCAGTTTGAATAGTGTCTTTAAGACAGTCTCTTACTTGTTCCTTTAAAACTTCGTAGAACTCCAATTAGAGTATTACAATTTTATAGTAAGTACATAATACTTACTTACTATATTATTTATTGTACACCTTAACAAAAAACGAAAACAAAAAGACAAAATGTAATGTAATAATCTATATTCATAAACGTAAATATTTAGCATTATTATTCACACGAGACGTGTGAATGACGTATGTTCGGTGTCGTATGAATTTAAATGTATCCGTAATTACCTCTTTCTTTTCGAATGTTTGTTTGAATTTCCAACCCCTCGGAGAGTTAAGACGAATCTCATGTTTTCGCCCCAAAGTGCGAGTAGCTGTAAAATATGTACATTTTGTTTGCAAATTACAATATTATGGTAGATATATTAGGCAATATACTTATCATAACATTTTCTGTGGGTTTTTGTTGGTATTATTTTCGCAGACATTAGTAAGAAGATAGTGCAAAGAGGAAAACATTACATTTAAACCGCCTGTAAAAGATAAAATTGTTGATGATTTATTATTATAGTATTCTGTATAGTATAAAAGCAAATGAAATACCTTATATATAGGAGTAAATACGTTACTTAAATGTAATATGTGTTAAGTAATAATAGAGGAGTTTTGTTTTTTATGTCCATAAGAGTATGGAATTAAATAGATCGGATAAAGTTTTAGTTTCCAAAGGTCATCTAGAAATAAACAAAGACAGGTACATTCAATGTCATCTTCTGGTTAAAAAAACGATTTTATTCGAACAACGTAACATTAATATTACGTTTGACGTGGGGTCGGCCGCACTAATCGGTCCCAATGCCTCTCGTCTTTCTTGTTCCGGCTGATTCCTTCGTAGAGTGGGACTGGAGAGAAATAAAGCCTTGTCAAGTGGTTTGTAGCTGGTAAGTGAAATGTGGGTAGTTTTGACACAGCTCAGACACTCCATACTAAAATCTCGTTCTTATTATAGATGTCGTGGCCAGATCTTAGAATTGATCAATTCATGATGTGTTCGACTACATCATGAAATGGTCATATTTCATAATACAGCCAACTAAAGTTGACCATATCGTTGAGACGTCAACATTTAATGATATTTAATCAACGTTTGGCTATATACTGATGCGTGCGAGTAAGACAGACAGATTGCGTGATACCTTTCTCCTTACGTCTTAAACAGATTAAAGTGACCAGTAAAGGGGGTAAGGTAGTCAAGTTCGTATCGGTGCGGGGCGGGGTGGTTTATTCTTTGATACCACGCTTTCAGTACCTACTACTGAATGTAAGGGGGAACTTGAATGAAAGCATTAAATGCACCCTACGCGTGTGACATGCTTACTTGATGAAGTTAACTACCTGCAGCGAATTTCAAAATTCAAATTATAAACTCACGACTATATCCCAATTGGTGCAGTCAGAGGTACTGAGGTAGTTTTATAAGACTTTATTTATTTTTTTAAATTTTGACAGATGACACATTGCATTAGTAACATAAGAATAACATACATGGTGCAGCTATTTATTTACTTATTATTTTGTTAGCCATTTTCATTAGGTACATCCATCGCAATATGAATTAAGTTTTCTGTTGGACCAACGTGATAGGTGGTGAGCCGTATCGCTCGTATAATGGTCGCGCCAATGTGTTAGTGAAAACTTCACTTAAAATAAATTAATATGTCCTTGGTGTAAATCCGGTACCTGAGTTCGAAATGGGTCTCAAGAAGACAAGGAAGCCGGCGTACCACATCACAAATTCATCAGCGAAATTAACCTGGGAAGTCGTGCATCCGTGCTGGGAAGGTGCCCATGTAGATGCATGGGTTTGCCTAATAGCACCGATTCATTTCTACCCGTGGATATGGTATGATGATGATGAACTTACAAAGAAAGAGAAAAGGCAAGGCATTTGAACCGACAGGGTAAGGATTAGTGTCTTCTACAATCATTTTCTACAAAAATACATTCCTCTTTTGTTCATACTTAATTTTAGAAACAAGTAAAGACATCACTACGAGAACATAATTCAATTTAGATGACTTTGTGCCGTTTGCCGTCGAAACGGCGGAGACTTAGGGCTCTGAAGCGAAGCGCTTTATCAGCGAGGTGGGCAAGCGGCTAAGAGAGCAAAGTGGTCAGGTCCGAGTATCACCTAGCGCAGCATTTTTCCCTCGCCATCCAAGCAACGGGGTAACGCTGTCAGCGTGACGGGCACATTCGGCCGAGAAGCGGTGAAGAGCATTTTTAATTGATCCTGTAGTTATGTATTTTTTTAGTTTTAATTATTTGTATTTGTTACGTTTAAGAACGTTTAGTAATAAAGATTGATCTCCATTTAGCGTTTGTTACAATATTTTCTTTAACAAAAGCTAAATTAATATTTCGCAGTGCGTGAACCTTTATTAAAACGAAACTAAGAAGTTATAGTAACTTCTAATAGTCACCAACAGTGACTATGTGGTTTTCCCGAGAATGTTGCCAATGTGGGAACGTTCCTGTTGGAAAAACTCTTTAACAGCATTTTTTATTTAAATAGTTCTTTCTTATACTCTGATCATATCTGCCTTAAGGCTAGGTAATGAAGCTCTTTTTCTTAACCGTTGCGCCGTTATACTGCCGGGATATTCCCAACTTGTGGAATATTCCTGAGAGCGGCCCATCAATGGTCACCAACTTTGAGTCACTAATCAGAGTTCGTGTCCTTGTTTCCCTCATGGATGAAACTTTGCCGGTGAATGGGTAATTTTGTTCGGTAATAAATAACACGTGCCAATTATGATTTAATTAGTAAATTAACTCAGGGTTAAGGAAATTGCAAGGAATTATATTGAAAAGGGACCGTGAGATCAATCCAGAGAATGTCAAGAGAAGCATATTCGGCGGCCTTATTGCTAAATAGCAATTTCTTCCAGGCAACCTTAGGGTGAAAGAACTCTACAAAAACCGCTCTACATTAATGTTTTTATTTTATTTATAAGCACATCAACAATAACAATACAAGCAACTGACATATACATTTTAAAAAATCAAGTAATTACTTGATCTAGTGTTTAATAATAATAATATTTATTTAATAATAATAATAATATTTATTTATTTCAAATAGCCTAATACACAGGTAGCTAAAAAATAAATTTTACAATGTGTGGCTGTTTATACCCATTACAGACGTGCAGTACATTTTCAGATAACTAAGTATACTTTGAACAATTAGGTAATAACTATTATACAATAGAAAAAAAAACATAAGTTATGTAATATACGTATGACACATCCATCCGTACATTAGGCTGCGTTTCCATTGACGCGGAGCTGTGCGGAGATGAGCGGAGATGTGCAGGTATCGACCACCGTGAGGGAGAGAGTGACACAGCGACTTTGTTTTTCGCTCTCTCGAACGCTGTGATTGGTCAAATCCACACTTCTCCGCTTTTCTCCTCCCATCTCCGCGTCAGTGTAAACCCGGCCGGCTATTCAACATAATATTATAATAAATGGATATGCAACACGTTCACACAGGTACACATATATTGTTTTTCACGACTGAACCCTTAATAACAACGGTGCTTTGAGGATAAACTTTTGGAAATAAAAACAAAATTATTTCGTAGATTGAACAAGATTCTAATAAAGTTTGATTTTTCTTTTAAGATTAATAGAACTCAATTCAAATGAGATGTATTAAGTATTACTCAAGGATATTAAAATCATTAATTCGCAAGTCTAGAATGACTAGGTTCAGACATGAGTGATGTATGGTGATTGTGTAGCATTGTAATTATTTCTTAAGAGCGCTGGCTTAAGTAGAGCATCACTTACCGAAATATGAATATTAAGAAGACCCATCCATCATGCCTCCATTTGTAACCCATTTTTAGGGTCTCCCGGCCTAAAGTGCTACGATTTATATTAATATTACAAGTTATGTTCACCGGCCAAAGAAAGTTTAAGAAAAACTACTGTATTTGTCCATACCATTTCGTTCTCAATTCGCAATTGACTAACATTATTCCCGAACGAAAGTGTCGCGGATTCAAATATGGGAAAATATTGGCCAGAAATTGCTTTTCCAATATAAAATTGAAAATGTTCACGTTGACATTTTCAAAGAAAATTGTCCATAGTTAGTTCCATAACTTATTTGTCCTTTCAATAAATAAAGAAGAGAGTCGCTTTGTCCGGGTTTATAGAAGATTTATAAAAAGGATGAAATCCCGCAGTGCGCCTGGTTTTCTGAACATGATGGACTTTCCAGGTTACGTTTCCCAAAAATAATGTAGTAAATATTGTACTGAATTTATTAATAATAATATAACACTTTTAAGAGACATTTACAGGACAAATTATACTAAGATGGACAACGTTATTACTTATAAAAGAAACTAATTTGAAAATGTTTGCTTTTCATGCAAGTTTTAATTTTGTACATTTTTTTGTAATTGTCCCAACGTAGGCTGAATGAGGATTATACCTTTGCCTTTGCTTAGTTTGTAGGTATTACAATTTTAATATTGACATTTTGTTACGGTAATGTCATAGAATAAGGAATGAAACTGTGGGCGGGGGCGGTTCCTAAAAGTACTCAGGCCCGATAGGATAGACTATACAATAACATTTTGTTACTTTTTCATTTCTTTAATTAAGTTTGTATAGTTTATGCTTCTAATAAACATGATTTGTTTGTTAACCACAGATTATATTAAATTTTATTTATTATAAATCGTTTTTGGCAAGGACAATTTCGGTAAATAGACTAGGTACCTTTAGACGTCACATGAAGGTCAAATAAATACAAGATTATTTCTAAAATAAGCAACATCCGGCTGAGTTGAGAGTTAAAAATAAAGAAATAAAGCTAATTAAGACGAAATTTCGGAATGGTTTTAGAATTAGCGTAACTTTTTACTTATTATTTTGTTAGCCCTTACATACCGAATTTATGTACGATATGATTATTTAACATATTCGTTCACGGTGACTATCGTAAGTATTCAATTTATCATCTTGGCTAACGGCAAAATCCTTTTGACGACAGTTTTCGTAAATCTATTTCTTGTTCCATTTTTATACTGAACCGAAAGCTTGTCGTCACATATTACTTACGTAATTTGTTTGTTCAGGGTGTTGATCGTTAATCTTCATCGACAATAAATTAATTCCGACATACTTTTCGACCCTTTTGCGCGTGTTACCTACTACGTAACATAATAGCCTTACGTCCCACTGCTGGGCACAGGCCCCCCCTCAATCAACAGGAGGGGGTATGCAGCATACTCCACCACGCTGCTCCATTGCGGGTTGCGTATTACCTAATACTAGGAGTATTAAATTATCACATAGTATTTTAGATTGTCTCTTTAGAAGAAAATTTAATAATAAAAATTGCACTTGATAACATAATAAATGGGAGAGATTTTTTTTTGAATGGCAGAGTATTTTTATTTGTATACTTATAAATTATATCATAGAATAAAAATATAAAGGACACCGTACCGAATACCGAGGGATAAGATTCAGGGAGTGATTCTGATTTAATGTCAAGTGGAATTTTCAGGCGCAAAATGCATGTCATTTTTCGTCTCCCTCCCTCCTGGGCATTTATTATTCCCATCTGATGGTGACAGAAAATTCTACTTGATAACTAAAATTCCTCTCTCGCGCACGTTTATCGCTCGCCGTTTTCAATACCTTACTGAATACTTTAGAATACCTCCTAAGTTCTCACTGAGTAGGTATTACCTTAAAACGTTTGCTGGACTTTTTTAATATCTAAAGCTGGAGAGTTCCGAATATCTTCGTGAATAGGTAGAGTTTAATTCCGAACGCTCACAATCATTTCTCTCTTAGCGACGATATCAATCTATTCATATAAATGTACCTACTAGTATTAAGGTCAGCGTTTCGTCTCTTAAATTCTACAAAGCGTTGTTGCCAATTTAAAAGCACTTATGTGTCGCTCTCACCAAATTTCTTTCTTGTCAGGATCGAATAGTATTTTGCTCCTAAAACATTCAGTACAAACTCTAATGTACGTAAATAATATCAATAAAAATCAGACGGAAGTTTTTTTTTATTTCTGTAAAATTGAACCCGATTGCACATAATAGATTTTAAATTGGCAACAACGAAATGAAATATCCAATTAGGTTTAAGGTCCGCGCCCACTACACCGTGTCAGGCACGGATCGGCGCGTGCCTGGACGCTAAATGACAATGCACATTCAAATTGACCAGTTCTGTAAGTAATTATAGACAAAGCGCATAACAAACGATATACGAAAATTGAATCGAAGAATTCAATTCCACTTAACATAGATCCGGTAAACGTAACGATGTTCCATCGGGGTTTAAGGTGAAATTCTAATAGAATAATAGCCATATTGAAAGTTATTAAAGACAAACTTTATTGGAAGGATTAGTTAGTTTGTTGTGAGGATTATTCAAATCACACGAGGACTATTTAGTTGGGCCTGTATTAGTAATTGTTGGTAACTGTGTATATATTTCAAATAAACATGTTTACCATAAGATAACCGAAGAAAACAATAACGAAACGGCTATATTCGCTGTAATATCAAGAACTTTGGAGTGTCAAAGCTTGTTTATGTGGCAAGTTATATTGAGGGGGGTTGGGGGGAGGGGGGGGGGGGGGGGTTCATGTCGAAAATCCACAAAGTTTGTGCGAAAAATGTCTCTTCCTCGTATGCATTTGGCAACACAAATCACAACGACATTTTATTGCGGCTAGCATGAAATATGGGTGGCATCCACGGGCTATCCAAGCCTTCTATTCGCACCAACTTTTCACATTCTTAAAGCACAATGGAAGTTAAAAACTTATGATTGTGAATATGGTTGTTCGAACTTTTGCGTGCTGTGAGGATGACACATTTATTTCCGCTCTGAAGAAATAAGCGGAGATAATATTGTTTAAATGCATTTCGACATAAATCTGTATGTAGTCGTTTACTATAGGGTCGTTCTCCTTTTTTATCAACATTGATCTGTCCTTTGTTCTGATAAGTTATATATTTCAGAATTTGATTTAATCTTTCCGTTGTCCAAAAATATAGTTATCTTTTTATACTCAATAGACTAGCAAAATACTAATTCTTTCTTCGATTAGTGATTAACGTAGCTTGATTGTTTTTCACAAAATTCTGTGATAGAGTGGTAAATTGAAATGCTATCTCCGATGAAAAGGGCCACTCTGTCACAACATTTTTTGGGATGCCCCTGCAAAGAAAAGTATGTTCAAAAGGTGTCTTAATATATTATGATGTTTCGAAATATTTATTGCCATTATAATTTTAAAGATGTTAAATCCGATATATTGAAAAATGTATTTTTATTGTCGATAAAAAAGAAGAACGACCCTTATAATGTTATGTCTCTCAAATCACTCTTCTGAACTCCTGTTATTTTTTGTATTTATTTTTTTTGAAGTGACTTATTGTAGATTTGCCGCAGATGGTATAAACTACTTGGCCGGACAAATGGGGAGCGCTGAAGGCTCTCACCCGGTACAACGTTTAAGACAACAGGCCTGAGGGTGCCCAGTTGGGCGTTTTATTGGAGAGAGAAAACCATTTTTAGAAGCTAGTATAATAATATAAGCCTGACCTGGTTGAAACAGTGGCATACATGCTTTAATGTAGCCTCTCAAGTTCGGTAATGCAAATACGAGGTAGTAAATACTAAACATTTCATTTTATATGAACCGTTGTAACTCCGTTAACATAATTATTAAGTAAGTACGTAGTCATGAATTGTGTTTACCACGTGATTAATGCTGCTCGTTTGCATACTAACATAAGGACATTATAGAAGCAAATTTCCTTTGACAGTAACAACCTTATTTACTGTGTAATCGTATCGTATATTGGCCACAGCATCTCTAGTAGATGATTCTTGCAGCATTTGTGGGGTCCCGCAGCGCCGCTGATGACTATAGAGTCTTATAGCGGCATTTCTTACCACATCGATCGCACACAAAATGTGACTCATCAGGAGGTGGTAAAGCACAACGAAGACTTTATTGCTTCAAAATCTCCAGCCTCTTATCGTCATGTTTTGGAAGTCTTGACTTTAATGTCATGGCACCGTTCAGGTCTCATTTCGGCGCGCTTTTCCCAACCAGTGATGTGGCAGTAAAACGACGCAAAACTTATGTAAAAAGAACTTTATCACCTAACCTTAACGCAAATAACTCCAGTGTACAAGAAAGAACAATTTGAAAAAGAAAAATAGCAAGTGTGATCAATATTAAAGAGTCTGTGTACTACGGGAACATTGTCACTTTTTGAACATTTTCGGGAACACATCACTGCTCATAACCATCGGGTTGAATACTGAAGGCGTTCATATTACGCTTGCAGAAGTCTTTAAATCGTAAGGTTGGTTGGTAGATGGTTGGTGGGAGGTTCAATATGTGTAATACATTCTTGAAAATACACTAAATCGAAATCTGAAAACAGATACAGGCACGTTGAGTGCCATAACGGACACCATGTGTCTGACAGCATACTTTCCCCTGACGCTTCACTAATAAATCGAGAATTATCCAAAAATCGTTGAGGAGTTTTTTCGCAAATATTGTCAGGAAATAACTCAAAAATTACGGGCGCCTTACAGAAACGACGATTTACTTATTATTTTCCGAGATGTCATATGGCAGACACCAGTGTCCGTCGCGGCCTGCGCGAACGTCCAACCGTATGTTCTTGCGCCGACGCCGAGCGGACAACGCTGTCGGTCCCCCTGATATACTATTTACAAGTAGTTAAAATAAAATAAGTAATGTTTTATTATCCATTTAACAGAGTAAAGACCAAAAAATAATGTCTAACTAACTATAACCTCATACTATTGAACGATATAAAATACTTTCTTTATGTACCTACAACATTTTTGAAAACATCTTCTTTAAATGTCCATAAATTCTAAGTCACTTAGTTTTTTTGTGTGCCAAGGGGTCAGATTGTACCGTGAGGCCACGCGGGTCACTTGCCGTAGTAAAAACAGTCGAAACGCTGGCCGACGGCCGCCTAGAGGCTTTCGAAGTGATCGTGGGCATGCGGACACACCGTGGCCGACGCGGCCTCCTGGACCCGACATACTGGCGGTCACATGGTGTCCGCTGCGGCTCACTGGACTAAACATGGTTTCTAGTATGGCACTCAACGTGTTAAGTAAGTATATGGCCATTATTTATTTTATATTCACTAAAGAGACTTTTATATGGTTATAGATATTACTCGAAGCTATTTAAATTATTCAACTTAGACAAATAATTTTTATCACTTTGTGGGTTCGGAGACAAAGCGCCAAAGACAGAGAGCTCTCGGCTTGAACCCATGTAAGTCCATTTTTTAGGTAAAAATACATAAATATTGGCTCCTTTCAGCTACTAAGTAGGTACTTGAGAAATTTTCCAAATCAATATTAATATTATAATACTTAAGTACTTAGTATGCAACCAGAAATTCTGTACCGTCGGTGAAAAGTAATACAACTCGAGTTGTATCACTTTTGAGTTATTAGCACACACTTCATGTTCGAAAAATTCTCTTTCTTTCTGTCTAATTCTCGTAACTGTAGCTATTATAAATACGGAGATAATTTTTGTGTAAAGTGATATAAGTACTATTTGTGAAGGATTCATGTTGTTATAACACGTGTAACATAATTCATCTTAACTTGCATCAAAGTGAAATGAAGATTTTCATTAAATATTTTGGTGTAAGTAAATGCAACTCAAGATATATTAAAATACACGCCATGCTTGAATTCTCACGGTCCGTGTTTAATGATATAATTTTAGTTGTAACATCAAACACCAAATTTATTTTTTCGTGAAAAGTAATATAAATTAATATATATCAAAATATTTCAGAAAATAGGATCTTGGATATCAATAACATGTCGTGTATAATGATACATACAAGTTCGATTCTATGCGCCACCAGTGTGTATCTTAGGGTAACCTCCGCATAAACCTGTCTATGGGAAGCCATTTTGTCTAGAGCCACAGCAAACCATATCTGATCCGCATTGCGAATGGGTATAGGTTACGTTAGTACTTCAGACCAAACCGTGTTTTTTCTCTTTCTGTTATAACCGCCTTGTAGTACTTAATAATAGTACCTCAATAAGTTGTGAGTCCTGATCATGGCGTCGATATCACCATGGCAGGGTTAGTCAAGAGGTATTTGAGATTTGTCATAACTGTCATTAGTCTCCTTCCCTTAGCTCGAAGCATAGCTGTTTTACATAGTTTTCTTGATTACATGCAGGTTAAGCGGTGGCAGATTGAACGCTGCTTTCATTGCTAAGGAGGTTGTAGACGTGAAATAATAGCTCCAAATATTATCAAGCGCCAATTAATATGCAAGCCATTCAATACACGCTGGTTAGATCTTTGATGCAAGCGCCGGTAGTGGTATTTTTGAACCTACACAGCTGTAGATGATCGTACATACTTTTGGGTTTAAGGTCCCACTGGGATCCAGCTTGGCATCGGCAGCATCGGGATCTGCCACATCTTCTCAAGAGAAGATTACCAGTTTCTCAAACGCGTTGAATGGTGTAAATAATTGGTCGAGCTTTCTCGTCTTTATAAAGGGAACAACTACTCTGAACTCCGTCCACCACCACCACCGTTAAATTGTTTTTTCTGTATTTTGATTATATAAGAGAGAATTACGCACAGGACCGTGAAAAATGGAAAGAGGAAGGGGAGGCCTTTGCCCAGCAGTGGGATCTTGTAGGATAAATTAGATTAGAATAAATAATTGGCAACACCACGGGCACAACCCCTTAATTAAACCAGGTCACAAAGTTTGTAGACATCCCAGGAGGTATTTGAGCTTCTGAAAGGAGCTGGTTGGCTTACATAGTCAACAAAAGCACGCATAATGGACCACTTGCGTTTATGCGGAAAACTGAGCCCATTAAAGTAAAGTAACATTAGATATGGGACATTTGTCCATACATGTTGTGCCGACCCCAACTAGAGTGGGATAAAGGCAGGAGGATGATGATGATATAGTGGGAAGTTGCCCACTTCACAATAGTGGTCCATACGCGAGGATACGCGGAACGTGTGCTTACGTCTAAAGTTTTGTGGAAACGAACTCATTTAGCTTAACCATAACAGACCATGGTAAAGGTGATAAGACTTACCCTGAGGATAGCCCTGTGTAACCTATAGGTTTGAAGGTGAATCAATGATCTTCATTTTCTCTACCTATTCTTATCGTCAACATTGATTCGACTCCGTTTATGGTTCTGTCAATGTTGCGGTTGCCATTAGACCGGGAATTTTGATAATTCGAAGTATTGAATTATCAAAACCTCTGTGGAAATGCGCCCTTCGATCGCCGGGCAAGCTTTGCTCATTTTCTTTGTGATACATGTATACTTTAGGGGATTTTGATTGTGGAATGAGTTGTAATCTTTTAAATAGTTTCAGCAGGAATGAAGTAACACTAACCAGTTTGTGTGATTTTGGTTTAAAAGTACGTAGGTACATCACTTTTATCTCCAGGCCGTGCTGCCAGGCTAGCCCGAAACATTCCTTATGACCAGTCTTAATATGATTCCTCTTACCTTTATTTGTTAGGGGTGGAAATATTATCATAATTGAATTTGTAAGATGAACCAACAATGGATTTGATTAGGGGCGTAGTGTGGTGGACAAAATGTGTTTGTAGCGGGCAGCAGTGGTGGTTTTGACCGGTTATTTATGAGTTTTGAGAGTAAAATCATAACAAAATATTTTATTATCGCCACCTTACACTATATATACGTGTACCATCTTTATATGTATTTATTATTAGAAATTCGTAAAAACATGTATCATTTTACACAATAAAACCGAAAAAATAAATCAAATTATACCACTTGACACAAATTCGTTATAGTTTATCGTTTGTGTCAATTGATATAAGTTACGTTTCTTTACTTTTTAAAGAAAATAAATAGAATTTTGCCTTTCTACAACTTCATAAAATAAACTTTCTTCCAAGACATTTTGTTTTATGTACAATAAGACTGTAAAATTATTAATTGAAAATATGATATATCAACGATGACTTTTGTATAGTTATGTGTGTAAAAAGGTATATGTAGACTTGTATCAATTTACACAGTATAAAAGTTGGTGTCAACTGATACATGTAATTTATTTTGATCCTCTACCATTTCTGTTTAGGTTCTAAATATAACTAAATATTAGAAAAGAAACCTTCTATCATCACCTATCGACACATCTAACTTCTGTTCCATTATTCCTTATAAGTCACGAGCTAGAATATTTTTAACTTTAAACTCGATTTTCTCAAAACTTCAATTTTGGACTTGTATTACTTTTCACCGACGGTACAGAATTATCAAATGAATTTTCTTCTTCTCTCGTGTGAGTTGTGAGGTCAATAACCAACCTTATCAACCCTGGTGTCAGGTTTACTATTACTACTACAGGGTTACAGGCCGCCAAAGACCAATGACATTACTCATGTAACGACTACATACTTTACTAAGTAAATAGTAGCCAAATTTTCAAAATAACATACTGACATAAAACCTTGCCGCAAAAAAGTTTCAGGCGCTAAAATATGCAGGCTGAATATGTCGTAAACGTGAAATTGCCTTTGCATCACAAGAAAAAGAAATACAAAGTTTTAGAAGTTACATTTGTGACTCCACAAAATGTTAACTCCACAAAATCGTGCATAAAACCGTGTAAATTTGCCAAAGTTGACAGTTATCGTTGCGCATTTGAAATTGGATTTGTAATTGCCTAAAACTTATTTGGGTGGCAGCCAATACTGGCAAATGGTGCATCCTGCTTTAAATAGGAATAACTTAGTTCTCATTGAAACAGATTTCCTAAAATTTGATTAGATATTAGATATATTTCATATTCAAAGTTGTGATTCAATTTGTGTTATTGAACGAGAGAAGGTAGCGATTTCGATATTATTTTGAAATAAATTACGAGAATTAAAAAGACAGTCCGTTTTCCTTCACTTTATAAATCATAGGTAGAATATTTAAAAAATAAACTTAAGTAGGTAGGTTACATCTATCATGTAAAATACAGGCTGGCCGCGTTAAATTCAGCTTTAAAAAACTTGTAATTGATGTTTGAAAGAATACTGAACATAAAATTATTTTTAAGTTTATTTTTAAATACCGTTACTGAATAATATTAAAATAAATTTTGTTTTGAATAGATAAATCTTATAATTAATACTTACTTTTTCTTTCATTAGCAAAAACAGTACTCAAACTCAGAAATAACCTTATTCTGTAGGTAACGTAGTTACGTTTAGAATCCTCAATTGTCATTATTTAAATATTATATTTTCACATCCTATCACATTGTACGGATCGTCAATGCCATAATTCCAAGGTTATATTACTAAAAAGTTTTTAAAAACTAAAATAGAAAAAAAACTACTTCACTATTTTCAATGATATATTCACTAAGTATACTTTTTCGTCTTATTTTTTTGGAAAAGTAATTAAATGAATCTCATAATATAGTTAATTATCGTCATTTTGCAGTCCCGGTATTAATCAAAACTACAAAATACACTTGCCTATGTTATTGTCTTGCCTATGTAGTTTCCTGGACTATAATAACGAATTGATTGATAGTAACTCATTCTTTAAAATCGGTGATTTAGGAACAATCAGAAATAAGAACTGAGTTAAACAGTTGATTCATCAATTAGTGCTCAAAATCGTGATTAATGAGTTTATATAAATATGGCTGTAAATGTATTGTGAATGTCACTGATGGCTTGTGGGTTTGGTAATACTAGAGGATGTTTCTCGATTTGTATCATATTTAAACAGTGCTATAGAAACATAGGTTTGTTGACTGCTGGAAGCGACCATCGAAGTTTGCCAAAAGATGCGTGTCGCCTTAAAAAATAAAATAAAGGGTGAATCATAATCGTCACTCTTTATTTTTTAAGGATTTCACCTGATAGTAAGTGATGTGGCTTAGAGTGTTACATACACGCTTATTTTGTAAATGCCTATTCACTCTAGTTTTGAAGAAAAGTGGATAAGCGCAGAGAAATCAGTTTATCAAATAAACATAAGGAATTTTCGGTGAAATCAGTTTATTGGATTCCTTTTAGAAACATTATAAGCTGCTTCCTACTTCAGAGGGCTTGTAAATGAACACTCATAAACATAAATCGGTCTAACCAGACCATTGACACAATGAACGTTCGAAGCTTTCGGCTCTTTTAAATTGTAATAAGTTTGCGTTTGATAGCGATCTCGCCTGATGAAGTTTTATATTTGAACGCGCCTAAAGATTGCATTTCTAAAACAACTTGACTTGTAGGGTTGGACCTTTTTTTATTGTTCAGAAAAAACAAATGCTGGCAGGAAATTTCAAACTATTGGGAGAAAAAGAGTGCTTCTTTAAAAAAAAAGAATAACTGACTGGTCTTTTCTAGACTGTGGTAAGTTTCCGTATGCATAAGTTGTAAAACAATAGGTAATCATTATTAATTAATGTCAATTTATCATCTACCGTCGCTGTCATACTTTATAACATTTTCTATTAAACTTCACAAGATTCCCAACGATCTCGCTATGTAAAGGCGAGCCATCAGGGAATATTCTCGTGTTTTGGGGTTTCAATAATGGCTGAACCGATCTGTCTGAATATTTGATAAACTCATGAGCCGCGTCGACCCCCGTCAAGTCGGATCAAACACGATCCTCGGTAGCGAATTTAGATGGCTTTTTTAACTTTAAGGGAACAACATTTAGCACTTATGTCTCCAAACTTGTGACAGTGTTGTGGAACAATTTTCTAACTTACGTACATTGTAATGTGTAATATTAATAGGTAAGTATACATTATGTTATTATAAATAATGTTTCAAATAAACGTCAAATCTTACTTTCCCATATAAATCTCTACGGCATTGCGTGTAAAAAGCACAAAGTTCTTAAACCTAAAGTTATCGCGCGATTGACTTATTTTTTTCGCATTTGGGTTTATGCATCTCTATTATGTTTGAAGTTTTTGATAAAAGACTATATAGATTTTCTGGTTTTCTTATAATTTAACCGTCTATTTTCTCAGACTATCAAAATATGTCTCGTCAGATTCAATCAACGGGAATTACGGTTTGTCAAGCATCTAAATATTAGTAGCGAGACCATATTATTATACTATGATAATAAATAAGTAATACTTAATTGTTTCTAGCTTTAAGGCGTCTTGCTTGCCCACGCTGTAAGCTAACACTGCTTAGGAATAAACACTTTTTGGATTATTTTTTAATAATTTATTCATAATTATGGTTAGCTGTAGTTTCAGCTGACTTAGGTATCGTACGCGCTTATAGCGCTCAATTACAAAATAGGTAAGGTCGATTTTTCTTATGCTTATTTTGGAAAAAATGGGATACCATCTAGTGATATCAAGCGCTACATTTTTCTAATGATGTCATCAGAATTTTTCAAATTAACAAAACCAAAAGCGACCTTATCTGTTCTATAATTAGACATTATAATTCCGTACAAAACTGAAAATGTCATCTGTCACCGCGTACGTACGATTCGGAAGAATCATTACGTATTATTTTATTTGAATTAGTACTAAACAGTTCCCTCATTCAGCGCTTATCGCTATCGACCCACTAGGGTCGATTAATTCTTTCAAATATTTTTCCTCTCAGACGACGCCCTGAGCCGAGGTTCGCGCCCAACTGGGCACCCTCAGGCATGTTGTCTTAAACGTTGTACCGAGTGAGAGCCTTCAGCGCTCCCCATTTGTCCGGCCAAGTAGTTAATGCCATCTGCGGCAAATCTACAATAAGTCACATCAAAAAAAAAAAAAGTACTAAACAGTCCGAACAAATGTTTGACCGCAATATGTAATAAATACTTTAGAGTATTTTTATAAGCATCATTATTTATTTATCGATGTCTAGAGGTATAACGGTATAATATATAGGGGTTAGGTTAGGTTAGATTTATATCATGGGAGCAAGCTACAGAGGCTGCAAAATATCGCGACAAGTGGAAATCTGTTCTGTTAATCTGAAGGTTTAATACGATCTACTCTGAACCGGCGTGCGTGTATGAAGCGATTGATGAATGTGGAGGAAGCAGGAGAAGTGTGTCAGGATCGAAGCAAATGGAATTCTATAATCTCTGCTTATTCTGATGGGAAATAGGCGTGAGTTTATGTATGTATGTGGAAATCTGTTATTCAAGCCTTACATCCCAACAGGGGATAAAGGATAACAAGAAGAAGCGTCTAGGGGTTAGTTCGTAATACACTTACCGGTATTGAATAAACAGCTTTATATTGAACAGGAAGATTTGTTTATACGTACACTATACACCTCTGCCTACCCTTTCGGGATACAAGCGTACATATATTCAAATAAACTGGAACCAAATAAACATCATTTTTGTCTTGCTGGTATAATGTTTACTTGCGTGTTACCAGGCTTAGCGTGGAAAAGCCTTTCTGATCCGGCAAAAATTCATACCCACTCCGTGCCGATTGAGAAACAATAAACAGAACGCGTATTTTTAAAAAAAACCTTTCTCAGTAGGATTTTCTATCGGGTATTTTTATAAAGCACATGTTTGTTGACCACTGAAAAAATAAACCGCATTACAAATAAATATATCTCGATAACATTGGATTTTATTTACCCATCGATTATTATACATGAATATTTCATGGAAGATAAATTATTACAGCTCTAATAAAGCATCCGACTTATGTATTTAGAGAAAAAAAAATATAATGCAAATTGAAAAACTTAATGTTTCTACGAAATATTACTTCGTGGTTGATGGTAATGCCACTTAAATGAAATTGAAATTTGTCGCTACTTGATAAGCTTAGAAATCCAAACTAAATTAAGGTTTTCATAAGTTAGTATTAGGATTTAGCTGTAAATTGTCTTCTGATGTGTTGTGGCTCCGCTTACCTCGATAAGGATTATGCTTAGAGTAGAAATGACAACATAAGATAATATAGTATCACGCCTGTATCTCCGAAGGAGTAGGCACAAGTGTATAATACATACATTCACTCCTTGTTAGCTATGTTTAAATCTCATGTAATATGGGGCGAGCCTATTGCTTTTTTTGACGTGTTTTATTGTAGATTTGCCGCAAACGGCATTAACTACTTGGCCAGAGAAATGGGGAGCGCTGACGGCCCTCACCCGGTACAAAATGTAAGACAACAAGCCTGAGCGTGCTCAGTTGGGTGTGTACCTCGGCTCAGGGCGTTGTCTGAGAGGATAATATTTTTTGAAAGAATTAATCGACCCTAGTGGGTCGATAGTGATAAGCGCTAAAGGAGGGAAATCGCCGACCACGGCGGTGGGGTTGGTAGTGGGGTCCTGAAGTGTTTCTTGTCGCGAGCTAATGGTCCACCTCTATGGCTAGAGTAACTTACATCATTCGTAGAGCCTGTTGCTAATAACCGGGCAAACATGTTGGAAATCACGTGATATTAATTATCTATGTGGAATTCAGCAGTTTAGAGCTCGAGCTGGTATTGCAAACAGAGCTCTCGCGGGTTGCGACAGGAAGATAAGAAAGGATTTATCAGAATCGAATTCCAAGTTTTCAGCGATAAGGCAGACGTACCTATTAGGTACAACGAAATACTTTAGATTGCAAAGCGAACTGGACGTCAAAATGAAAACTTTGTTTCAAAAGCTTTACGACATTTCAACATTCGTTTCACGCGATATACATAACCAACTTCAGGCCATATTATTAAAGAAACGAAAGTACAAAGTTGTAAGAGGATTTGATACTTTGCACGTACAAGAAGTACTTAGTGAAAGCACATTTAAGCCGTTTAGAAAACAATTTCGTTAATGTCCGCAATATTTTACTTCATCCGGTCCCGGATTGTATCTTTCCTTCGTTAGTACAATGTAATTACCTTTATTTGTATAAAGCTTAGAGATTTCTAAGAACAAGAAATTAATAAAGTATGCTTTAGGAATGTCAGCAAGTTATATCCCTTTAAGTCTTTGATTAAGAATATAAAGTGGACATTAATATCCAATGAGGTGAAATGTACGGCAAATATATATAAATCTTTATTTTGAGGAGTAATTCTATTGATTTAGGTGTTATTACAATTTGCACATCTCCGTAAATGGATCCCTTGGGGTAAAAGGATTCCAATTACGTAGCAATAGATGAGGCATGTGAACGAATATTGAAAATAAAGTTAAAATGGGAGTAAAATGTTCTACGAAATAAAAAGATTGATTCAAAATGAAAAGTTGATTTATTTGTAATAAATAAGACTCCAAAAATTATATTACAAAGCAGCACATAAAAGATAGCTTCTGAATAGAGTTCTTGGTATTGTAATTGTAAGTACCCACTTAAAGCTCAATTAACAATAGCTCTTTTTGATCCAAATTAATAACAGCCAATGGTGCTGATTTCAGTAAACACCACCTAATTTTATTTTTGAAATATTTGTCATTTTCTTATCCGCTGAAAAGGAAAGGGACGGATGAGTGAAAAAATAACCCCCTCAAAATTTAACATAGGTCAATAACCCGACAGAATTAAGTTGACATCACACGTCAAATGGGGTGCGTACCAGCGAGAAGCCTATTTATTTCGCCCGGACACAGAAAAATCCATTATTGTCTGTAGAATGTATTCGTCCTTATGTAATTTCAAATTATTATTACCAGGTTTGGATGTAGCTGTAAACTTTCTTAATAAAAAGGAAATATTTTCCAAGACGGTTCCCTCCGAGGTTCCGACAGTATTACAAAGGAAGAAGTGTTTTATTGAAATATTTCTTCTCGGACAAAGCGTTGGCCTCAGCCAAACATCTGCAAGTAATTTATGATTCCTTGAAGAAACTGCAATTAGAGAACCGATGGTGAATGTGCCAAAAATATAACTTCTTTGGTGAGTACTAATGCGACATTGGAAACATTTTAAATACAATACGTCTCTTCCCGAAATAACCTTAAAGGATTTAATAAATAGTGTGTATGCTCTGTACCCCCTCCGCTTGATTGAGGGGTCGCCTGTGCCTAACAATGGGAGTAGGCTGTTTAAGTTATATAGTCGAGACATATAAAGAGTTTCTTGCGATTTACCCTTTAATGAAGACTTTTGGTAATTAATTATGTAACTCAAAATTATGTTCTTCACAACTTGACATCATCATCACTAATTTAAGAGCCACGTTCTTGTAGGTGTAGCATCCTTCATGCTACTTTTGCTACTTTATAGAGCAGTGGTTTCCCTCTTGCCTTCTGCAACGCAGTACCCTGTCGGACGCGAGTGGGATGGCGCCCAGAGTAGTCTATTTTAAAGCCGTACTAGGACTCCTGTCCTCCGCCTCTGAATAGTACACAGTTACTGCAACAACTTGTAAATATGATAATATTTTCTGGTGAAAAAGTTACTCATTTTTGGGTATTTCTGAAGGTTGTAAAATAGAAATTAATATAACTAGACAGAGTTCCACGTAAAGCATTTATAACTTGGTGGAAGATTCTGCCCGTCATGATTAAACTAGAGAGCTAACTATTATGCTAGTGAAACCTTTGTGTTTCGCGTAGTAGCAGAATATTCACCCTGTATAATTTAGTTTGTGACATCGTAACGAAAATTTTGAAGCATGATTCAGACCATGATACTGTATTATCAAGTGGAATTTTCCGTCGTAAAAAGTTACGCACATATGTTTTACCACGCTATATCGCTGGTCAGTGAAAGCACTATGCTTTGTTCTCCAATTACAGCTTTAAGCTCATTTACAGTTAATAACATATTGTATGATGTAAAACAATGGCTTCTCATGGGAACGTCTTTGCCTCGAACTCGCTTTACAACTCTCTGACATGACACATCTAATCCATCCTAGCAGTCCTGGTAGATTTGTACAAAGCAAATACTTTTGCTATCAGTCACCAGTCAGCAGTAGATAACTCTAATTCCAACTTTATGTGACCTAACCACACGAAAACAAAGTAGGTAAATCTAAATCCGTGGGGTATTACAATATTAATGAAACGAAAATTAGTTTCCAAGATACTTATTAAAAGTATAAAGTTAGTAACAAGAGAACTTTCGAGGCGTAACATCCCATTTCTATTCATTGGATCGAAAACATGTTTAGTAAGGTCAGATTTACTGATTCGACATTCAAATTGCTGAGTGTTTGAGGTTTTATTTCTGGGTGCTTGGATTAAAATTGGCAGTTGTGGAAATTCTTTATGTCCGTGAATAATAAGTAAGTTTGCACAGGCTGGGCTATGAAAGGCGGTCACCGTATTGTATCGATAGAGCCACTGAAGTTCCGGTCCTTAATCATCACTGTCACCAAACAAGCCGTTTTGTCTCCAAGGCCTTATTACATTACCCAATCCATCGCACCCGACGCGTCACGATCAGGTAATGTAATGCCCAACGGGTGGGAGAGAATACGATTTCGCCAATACATTTTATATTTACATCCGATGCATCGGCCGCGATCGATTGAGTAATAAGGCTTTTGGTTTTTCAAGGGTAGCCGTTGCTAGATTATATTTTTCAACCCAGTTCTTCAGGTAGATAATTTAATTCAGCGAACAGTACCCTATTTTACCTATTTTTTTAATTTATACATTTTCCGTGAGTCTCAACTTTGAACAAAATCGCTTTCTTTATTGTTGTATCCATTAAGCAATATATTGTTGGGAATTTCTTTGTGGTCTATTGAAGCGTGAAAGTTTCATTAAAGGTAAAAGAGGAAGATATGAAAATCAATAGGAGTTTATCCGCAATCATTTACATCACTTCACTGTAAAAAGTTTTATCGATAAACAATTTAGTCTGAACCGCTTGTCAATAACTTATTCCCTAGTATAACTTATATGGAAAATGAAAAAAGGAAATTTATCATGAAAAACAGTTTTTGGCCATTTTCCAAGCAAACAGGGTCTTGGCTTGCCCGCTTTCAACAAAAACTAACCCGTAAATTGCTTCATAGAATCGACTGACTTCATAATAGAATAAAAACATAATTTATTTTACATGATACCACGTGAGAAAAATAAACCTGGTAAAAGGAGTATTTTTTTTTCCCGAATGCGCCTGAAAGAGGGTTATTAAATTTTATTGTGCGGTATTTCTTAGGATTATTAACTGATGTACGGTAAGTCAATTTCACAGGGTTGTGTAAACGTCAATTTCGTTACGGCTGCGAGTTGTGTAGGCGTATTTTTGTGCACGTTTAAAAAACACGCGACGTTAACCCTAGTTAACCCACGTAAGCTTATTTTATTGACGGTACGTGCGAGCTGCCGCGCGATTGTAAATAATACTATTTTTATTTTCGTATGACAGTCTGAACGAACGTGATCTAGTGTGTCGTGTAAATAAAATATATCTCATATCATATTGGTCGGAATTGATATTTGAAATACTTGGCGTAGGGCCCTTCTAATTAGCTCGTCCGCAAGGAAATGGTCACAATGTCTGTTGTCTACAAGACACTTTAAGATACTTAGTTAGCTTTTACGACATGCTTACACGGAAAACACAAATTGCAGTTCTTATTAAAGTAGGTATGCAGTGTATGTGTGATGATAATGTGGACTATTTTATTTCAAGAATAGCATAATCTTAGTAGCTGTATGTGTTTTTATTGTACTTATAGTATTCAGTAGTAGTCGGCATGCGAGATTTAAATTGTCGGAAAAGTTATAAGCCTCTATATTTTTCATTAGAGGAGAAAGGATAGTTCCCGCTCCAACACACAATAAGTTATTCAAGCATTTATCACTCCAAGGCGACAATAAATCCAAAAGTGTTCGTTACAGGGAGAGTAATAGACAGGGTTGGACTTTACTTTACTGCCAAAGCGTGAACTGTGAGAAACTTCCAAATGGGTGGCTGGAAATGGTACGTACCTAGGGTTAAGGGGGCTTGTCGGAAGCGGATGAAAACTTTTATCTTTTGACATTCGCATTTTCAAACGCATTAAATTCAACACAGCTATACAGTACTCACGCCTACATAAACTCATGCCTATTTCCCACTGGGAAGGTATCCACACAGACAGTACAGTATTACAGACAGATAAATAAGTACCTACAAAAGTATAGTAGGTTCCTACCAATAGGGTACTATTTATTAATCTGTGCTACATGGAGAAACCTCTATAAAGTCTATAAACGACTACAAAATAAACAACTTTAAGTGCTTATTCAAAGTTTTTGTTCAATTTAGTTTTAGTTTTACCTATAAGGCATAATTCAGTAGTTAGATAGGTTTTTTATAGAAAATCTTCAATTGCGCACTAACAATCTATTTCTATCTATTATAATAATAAAGAGAAAACTATTGACTAACTGGATAATAAATAATAATATATCCTTCATACAAAAAAGGAAGAAACTTTTATTATTTTAGGACGCCACAATAAAAATTGAACAAAAAAAAACGCAAAATACAAAAAAGTGGTGTTGTCAATATCAGGGCTTCGTGACCCACGAGCACTGGTATTCTGTATAACTTGCTGAATGAGTCTTGCATCAACGAGTGAGAAGCGTTCAAGAAATATTTCGCCTCGCAGTTCTCGTACTAAGTAAGTTCCTGTGTGGGAGTGTTCCCTGCGATTTGTTACCGTTTGCTTTGCTTTTGTTGCGACCGTGTAGTAGCGCCCGCGCTGTGCCGAGCAAGAAGTTTCAATTTCACCAGTTACGTGACACTACTAGCATTCTCTTGATTAAAACACAGCCACCGCTTTTTACCTTTTTGACAACGTTTCCTAATGAACATAGCTGGCTTTGTAGGGCTGTCTAGTGGCCAGAAAGCGCTTTCAATTAGTGAATCTAGAGTTGGGCTCTGTATCATTGAAATTGAATGGGGTTTCCGTTAAATGTAGAGATATTTGTATCATATTAAACAGGGAGTATTTCTGTGTTGTCTTTCCTTTTGGTTAGTAATGTATTGTATTATTTTTTCACGGAAGTATATTGACCATATTGGGCGGTGGAGATTTGTAAAAGGCATTTAGATTCTATTTATACTCCATTCATTTTGCTGTATTTTTTGTGTGTTTTATCCTGTATTCCTGTAGAAGGAAAAAAAAGAGAAAAGGTTTTCCGTCAGCACGTTATCTTACCCGCAATAAGGTTGAATTTCCCTTTAGGTTATATTTTTGCGTCGTACTATGACACGAGTCAAAGTATTAGTGGGTTTGCAGGCTACCAGGAACAAAAAATGTTGTACCACGCTGAGAGTGTTACTGTCACATTCTTGATGGGTTCTTAGGGTTCCGTAGCCAAATGGCAAAACAGAACCCTTATGGATTCGTCATGTGTCTGTCTGTCCGTTCAACCGTCTGTCCGCCCGTATGTCACAGCCACTTTTTTCCGAACGTAAATAGATGTATTCTGTGAACCGCGTTAATATATTTTCATACAAAAATAGAAATCAAAAAAACAATAAATTGGGGGGTTGATAGGTCTTCAAAAATGATATTGAGGTTTCTAATATCAATTTTTCTAAACTGAATACCTTGCGCGAAAAATTCTTCCAAAATGGTAAAATGTGTGTCCTCCCCACTGTAATTTATAAAATAAGAGAACAATATATATATATTAGTTTTATAGCTGTTCTCATATTCGTTTCGGCTGTTATTATATTCGTTTTATTGTTCGTTCGTTACCATGCAAACTTCCACCGAAAATTAAGTAGTTTTTTATACGTCATAAATCGTAAACTGCAATTTACATTAAAACATCAATCAAAGTTACAACGAACTTCAAGAACTTTTATAATATGTTACTTGCTGTTACGGAACCCCTTATAGACGAGTGTGACTCACACTTGGCCACTTTTTTTTTACTCAACTTTGTTGCACATACTGGCCGGAAAGTTTTTGTAATATTTGAGCTATTTACGTCATATGCTCGCGAGCATACAGAAATCCGAGGTACGGCGGTGGTTTTATACAAAATCACGCTCAACAACAACGCGCAACGCGCACGCGCGTTTGGCTGCAACGCGTGGTAAATACAGTAGCCTCTCTATATTATGCGCTGGATTTTGTTCAAAGCAAATACAAACTTTGTGATTCTAAACATATGGATTAAAGAACATAAAGATAACGTCATAAATACGTTTTATTTAAATTGTAATTGGCGTTTTATTTCATTAAATGAATTCTCTTAAATAAAAGAGGATACAAATTAAGAGTTACCTTATAAAGAATTATTAATTTAGTGCGTAGTACGCTACTGATTTAGTACACAGGAGGCGTTTAATGCGTAGATATTGAGTAATAGCTTCTGAAATCAACAATGATTACCTGATCGGCTTAGAAATTATACTAAAAATAGCTACTACGTCATCCCTACTAAAACTTGCCGGGTAAAGATTGGTACAAAGGTATCGTTAATTGTTGTTAGGGTGTTTCGTAGAAATCGAATAAAGATACGTGTTCTGCCAAAAGAAGAGTTTTTATCCATGTATACGTACTAACATGAGTTCGATTCCCGATGGGGACATTGTCGAAATCACTTTGTAAGACTGTCCTTTGTTTGGTAAGGACTTTACTTATATTTTCGCATGCCATGATTGTTACCTGTTGTGTGTACCTTTTATATAATAAATCACCTGATGGTCTGAAAAAGTAAGACGTTAAGCCGTTGGTCCCGGCTATTAGCCGTAAAAAGACCTCGACCAACCCGCAGGAGCACCGTGTTACGAGTGGTATGAGTATGCTCCATAACCCCTCCGGTTGATTGTGGGGACGTCTGTGCCCAGCAGTGGGACGTTTAAGTGTACACACAAATTGACTTGAGCGTCAAACACGTAGCATATTTTAAAGGTATAGTTTTAGTATTAACCAATAATACATAGGTGCATGGACGAAAAAATAGTCCATTCCCACGTAAAGCATATTAACTAGTTTAGCTTTAAGCGATAAGGCCGCCATTTGCCATGTACTTAGTTAAGAGACTTTTTGTAATTATTTCTTTTTATTTTCGTGCAATAAAGTGTATTTGTATTGTATTGCATATTTTGAAGAATAAATGATGAAGGAAGAATCTGCTAAGTTCGATATTTCACAAACAATATATAGGTAGATAGATTAAATACTTTATTGAGCACAATGGACACAAGATGTAGAGATAAGGACAACAGATGCAGAAAAACATAACAGGCGGCCTTACTGCTCATGCAGCAATTTCTTCCAGGCAACCTTTGAGATATATTAGGAACAATCGAGTTATCTACGTTCTGCTTACTGATATGATCGTCATTCAATAACAAAATGCTAATGTTTCGCGGTTATCAAAGCCCTGTGGTGTGCCATGTGCTAGATATTACATTATTGTGTATCTGTTACCGCAAACATAAATCTAAATTTTCACTTTCAGTCCTGAATAGGGCTCAATAATGCTTAATAGGTAATATCGGACTGACCCTGCGGTATAGGTAACCGTACCGAGGGTCGAACTTAGTATTTGCGGTAAATTAATGGATACCGAATGGAATGTAAACCCAAAGTAAAATGTACAGTTCAGTGTTAAAGCATTCAGATTAAATACAGTAATTACAGCGGACCCACAGGAAATTGAATTGATGCCCTGTGTTCTCACTACCAATCCCTACATAAACGCATCTTTTAGCGTAACTACGGGAAAGTGGAACCCAAATTAGATTACAGAAGGTCAGATAAGCTGGGTGTAATTCTATTAATTAGGCATTACATTATGATAATTTAAATGACATAATTATATTGGAGAGTTTCAACGTTAAGATATTTACAAATACATGGGCTTTATTTTTTGGCGAGACTTATTGTACATTTGCCGTAGATGGCATTAACTACTTGGCCGGAGAAATGGGGAGCGCTTTCACGCGGTACAGAATTTAAGATAACAGGCCTGAGGGTGCCCAGTTGGGCGAGAACCTAGGCTCAGGGCGTCGTCTGAGAGGAAGAATATTTGAAAGAATTAATCGACCCTGAAAGATTTAATCGACCCAAATATATGGGCGTACATGGAAATACGTATATAAACAAACGAGGTGGTATGTTAGTGATGCTACATGCCATGTATTTGCGGTATGCGTAGTGTATAACGGCACAGCACTATATTCAGTGGAGTAATGGAGTGTAAAACTCATCAATGTGCTCCAATGTGGGCTATTAAAGTCGCTTTATGTGATCTGTAAATACTCGCGTAAGTTATTCTATTTTAATAGCTTTTCATTTCATTCATTGAATAAAGGGATCTACCAGGTTTACTCTGACACAGTCTGGAAGCCGTGGTGGTCCAGTTGGTAGAACGCTTGCCTCTCACTTTGAGGTCGCAGGTTCAAATCCAGCACAGGCGTCTGGATTATAAATGATTATCACGTGCTCAGCGGTGAATGAAAACATCGTGAGGAAACCCACATTCCTGAGAAATGCATTTTTGGAGGTATGTGACCTAACCTGTATTGGATTGGTTTTCCCTTCGCGAGTTGGAAGGTCAGACAGTGGCTTCTTGAAAAAAACCGGATCTGTCAAATCTTCAGGTTCGGTAAACGGGATAATACTAGGGAGATGATGATGATTCTGACACAGTCCTCACTAACTATATTTTAAAATATTTGACTAGAATGTTTTCGCGTTGACATTAAGAACATCATAACATGACATAGCAATACGTCTGTCTCCCCGAAGAGGTCGGCAGAGGTGTATGGTCACGAGCATTAATATGTGTACACTTTGGTACCATGTCACATTAACTTTTTTGACAAATTGAACTGTAAGTCTCACTAAATGTCAAATATGTTAGTGCGACAGAGTCCTAAAGTGGGTACATTATATTGCTCATGACTGTACAAACCACTCCTCGCCAGGTACGTTTCAGTCCCATGTAAGAGGGAGCGAGCCTAGTCTAGATCCTTTGCAATAGTCTTGACATTGCCTGCACGTTGCCTGGCTATTTCTGATAATGTTTTATTGCACGCCGTTTTTAATAAGAGAACATCCGTTTGTTTAGTAACTTTCGTTTATATTAGAACCTAATAGGATTATTTCGAACCTTGACTTTATTAACTTTTCTAATTAAATAGGTCCTCCTATGTTTGTATTTCAGTGGAAATATTTAAAGTTAGCCACAAGAGTGAATCTACCCTTAAGGCTGCCCGACCGCGTCAGACAATCGGCGACCGACTTTTTGTTGGAGAAAAATAGAACATACTACTGGCAATAGGGCAACGCCCACATCCTACAAAAAGTCGGTCAGAAATATAATCGGTGCATTCCGACCGATCTGATTATCGGTGAAAAATGCAACGTTCGGAAATGAATCGGTCACAAAATCGGGCAATAGAATCGGAGGAAAAATAGGCCCGAATATCTGTCCTACAAAGAGTCTGACATGGGCGGGCGCCCTTATAAAGACGCTCCACTAGTCTTTTGTTTCCTATTTTCGTATATTTAACACATAGTACCTAAGTAATGCCTCTGAAGATGCTAGGAGTAAGTGAAAAATAATTTTGATCTACGATGTTCTAGTGACTTGCAATTTATCTGACAAAGTAAGTAATATAAATTGATCGATTATTGTGCTTAAACACTAACCTATAATATAAGAACAGTATAGCATCAATGTTTGAATGGCGTATTACAATATCGTTGATGCAATTCGATTAGGAAGGTACAGACCTACCTAATCAGCTTCAACCAGCTTTAAAGTGTTTTGGCTTTGCCGATACGAAGTTCTCAAATGATAATGACGAACCGTACTCACGACGGCAACCCATATTATAGTCTATTGGAGTAGACACAAGCTCAGTCGATTATTACAATAAGCCAAAAGGCCTTAAAAAGTTGCAAATTTAATTTTAATTGAGTTGGTTTTTAGTTGTTTACAAGAAATGACAATAAAATAGGCTACTCTGTCTATTTGAAATAGACTACTCTGGGCGCCATCCCACTCGCGTCGGACAGAGTACTGCAGGGTGGAAGGTAAGAGGGAAACCACCCTATTTTTCCTTAAAAAAGTAGCATGGAGACAGACAAGAACGTGGCTCTTAAATTAGTGATGATGACGAGAACGACAGTATAGTTGAATAAAATGTAAGAAAGTGACATGTCACGTTACGTGATTTTATGACACTGCTAAAAATAAAGGGAAGCAATAGGTATACCTATTAGCAACATAATATAATGTGATCCAAATATCAAGCCACAATTATTTTTATAAATATATTATGCTTCTGCCATTACCTAGATTGTATACAAAATAGGTAAATATCACGTAAAAGCTGTACAACGCCATCTACATTGTTCTTGGTGAACGTGGAATCTGGAAAGTCCCTCATTGGTAATCGGGATTTCTAACCTGCTTGGTTGAGCTGAATATCGACATTAAAATGCTAGTTGCATATCTTTGGTAGTGCTGAATAAATACACCCTAAACTGGATTAAACCGAATAAAGCAAATAGAAGTTCCTTTGTAGTACATAGACTAGGAACGTAAACAAACAATGTATCCAAAGTATTATTGGTAATAGCACAAAGCTGCATATAAATAGTCTTATCATACCTAATTGGATGGCTCATGTTTTCGTAATTGGATAGTAGGTATTCCGACAAACTAATTGTGTCACTTGCGAATACATTTCACTTTCTACTTCTTGTAAATATAATGTAAGTATGTATGTATTATCTTATACATAGCGGCTAAAGAGTGTTAAAGTCCTAAGCTGGATGCTAATTAACGTACCTGCAATTTTGGCGGAACTGATTTGGACCTTAAGAATGCATTGCGTGCATATTTATCTCATAAAAATATTTTCCACAAAATGTTGAACACCCTACCCTACTAACCTATTCACATAGTACGTTGTAATATCCGTCAGAAATAAATACCTACTAAGTACTTAGTTAAGGGCCGATTCCTCCTATTTCCTACCAACCATTGAGGAAGTTGTATTAATAGGCAATTTGTTGAGTAAATAATTACCAATGACTTCTCTTTGATGAATAATTCGTTTCCCACTTGCTTTTTCCCAGATTATTAATTACTAGTAAGATTGGAGGAAGGTTTACAGACGGACTGGTACGATCAAAGTACAAGAAACCACTGCGCCTACGATTGATTATCTATTTAGAAATTTCCCTTTGGTTTTTGCTGACCTTAATCCTAAAAGTAGGCTTAAAAGGGCAGGTCTATAAAGCGCCAAAAAGGTGAACCTAACTTAAAGCTCACCTACGACACCTACAACCCAGTCTCGGATTTTTCTAACACCCTTATGAAAATAGGTAAGTGCCTACCTTTAATATTCCAGTCGGAAAACGGGAGAATGATGTTACCTCATTTCGTTTATACTTTTTTCTTTGGTGTAAAAAATCCCTTTATTTAAAAAAGGTTAAGTAAATAAATATTGTTACAATTTCCTTGTAATCGCATAAAAAAACTTAAGTTTAGATTTTAATACGAAAGTGACTGTGTACCTAAACTTTTTTCTGAAATATCTTCATCGATTTGAGACGATAAAAATTGCCACATAGATAATATATAAAAATTACGAGCCCTGTGCCAAGGTTTTTCTCGCAGCTTCTTTTCCTCGGCTTTACAGGTAATGAGACGCTGCAGTAGTTTTAGGCGGCCGAGCTTAAAGTACTTCTTTAGGTTGGATTTGGAGTGCTGTGCGCGATATGTGAAAAGCTAATATAAAATCCTACACCTTTTTGTAGTATAAAATGAGATAAAACCTCGCTGAGAATTGTAATAAGGTAATAATGTGTTTTACTGATAAAATGTATAATATACCCATTAGAGATGATAGATGTTGGGACATTTTATGAATCACATGCGCACCATCTGGCTCTTGAATCATACGAGTACCTAGTTGACGTGTAACAAACACACCAAGATTTATTTTCCTAAAAGTAGGTTTAGTGTAAATAGTACATTTATGAAGTTATTCAATCACTATGTAGGACATAAAGGTAAAAATCGAAGAGTATCAGTGAGTAATACATTATGAGAGCCGTGGTTGCTCAATTGGTAGAACGCTTGCCTCTCAATTTAAGGTCGCAGGTTCCAGCACAGGCCTAAACCAATGATTGTCGAATTTGTTTTCAAATTCATGTTTGGGTCATAAATGATTATCACGTGCTCAGCGGTGAAGGAAAACATCGTGAGAAAACTCACATTCCCGTAAAATGCATTTTCGGAGGTATGCGACTTAACCTGTATTGGACTGGTTTTTCCTTCGTGAGTTGGAAGGCCAGACAGGCAGTCGTTACTGTAAAAAACCGGACCTGTCAAATCTTCAGGTTAGGTAAGCCCTGTGAAAACGGGATAATGATAAGGAGATGATGATGAATCAGTGAGTAACATATCTACGCAATTAAGGCTCTTAGAGGATTTTTGAGAAGAGGTTTATACATTCACTATCACAAACGACTACATACCAAATGATTGTAGGAATATACAGTTAGATAGAATGTTAATTAGTATATACATTTTATTTTTGTCTTTTTATAACTCAAAAATCAAATGTCACGAAGAAACCCACCAGCTTATAAATTACTACGTATTCGTATTTGTACAGATGCAAAAGTCATTTTAATTTACAATTTCCTTGACTCACGACACTAGTTGGCTTCCCTATTCATGTTCGTTTTGCTGTGCGAACAGATGGCGCTCTTTTATCTTGCTGGCTTAGTCGGTTTATTCTTAAGCTGAATCCACAAGGATCCGATCATTATTTCTATCACTTATTATCCGTACGCTTACTGTGGATGTGATCACGATACGCGGTCTTAATACGTTGTCCTGAGGAACGCCTTACGAAGCAGTCATACATACATAAACTCATGCCTATTTTCCACCGGAGCAAACAGAGACTATGGAATTCGCTTCGATCCTGACACACTTCTCTAGCTTCCTACACATTCATTAATCGTTTCATACATACACGCCGGTTCAGTGTAGATCGTACTAAACCTTTTCTAAGAACATCTCCAATTTGGTCAATATACGTCTAAGGCTAAGCAGTCAAGTTGTACAATTTTCCTATTTCTAACACTCACTGACGTAGGTAGGTACAAGTCGTGCGAACTGAGACGCCTCTAATGGGCATTTTCGTTGCACATTGGCCCCGATTCCTGGAGACACCGCCTAATTTTATTTTAAGTTATATCCGTCATTTTCATATCCGTCGAAAAGGAAAGGGACGGATGACTCACAGCTCTTAATTTTAGGAAGAATGAGTAAATGAATGCGCCGGGTTATTGACTGATGTAAAATTTTTAGACGGTTGGTTTAGATTTGTGCTTAAAATTGACGTGTGTTCCATAAATTTTATGCTTGTCGATTACCCGTCCCTTTCCTTTTCGGCGGATAAGAAAATGACAGATACAACTTAAAATAAAATTAGACGGTTTTTACAGGAATTAGCACCATTATGTTGTTTATTTAATTCGACCAGGTTATTCGTGGGCCGTGGCGCGGCGGGACAGGTGCTATGTTAACAAGTGCAGAAATATAGACATTCACATCTTCGCCAGGTTTTCTGTAAGGATATGTGAAATCGACTCATTTAAAGTGAGAGCTCGATACGAAACTAAGAAATGATACGGGGATATGATACATCATGCGCCACATGGATACATTACCTATGCCGTGTGGATCCATCTTTACTTGGTCGGATATATTTTATTATAATGCAAGTGGCGCGTTCATCAATTCACGTATATAAAGTGAGAGCAACTTGAGAGCCCGTTGGAACTGCGTCTCACAGTTGAAAGGCCATTTCCTGAATGTACTGTAGAGCGGAACTCATTCTCGCTCCTACTGTTTCCGTTGCATTTGATACTCACAACTTTTGAGGTGCAGCTAAGTTATATTTATACCGAATACTGAGGGGAATGATTTAGCTCATGATTCTGAGTTAGTATCAAGTGGAATTTTCCGTCGCAAAATTAACGGACCAAAAAGTGAAAATCATTTCTTTGGAACACTATGTAAAACACTTCTACATTCAAATGTGAAACTCGATACAGGGGTTTTACACCTGCATTGAAGGTAGTAATATATTGCCCTATGTATTCTATGTGTAACTGGTATCTGTGTACCTATTGTTTTTCTCGCAATAGTACGGTATAGGCTGCATTGCGGTTCTTTTTGTTATACTCTATTTATTCTATTTTCACATTCATTGCGCAAAATAATAAAAAGGTTCGTTTTTTATTACCTTCCTGTCGCGGCGCAGACAGTAGAACATGATATGTGTGTCTTTTTACATTGTATGCTACTCTGTGTTGGAGTCATTTGGACTAAAAATAGTTGCAAACGTAATAACATCATGTTGTGGAAGAGTTGTTCTGTGTAGACGCAAATGTCAGAAGGCATAAGTCGTAATATTGTCTTTATTTAGAAACTCGGTCAAGTGCTAGTCGCTTTCGCATAGCCAGGGTTCAGTAAACAAAATGTTATACCTTCACCAAAACATATGGTTTCTTCGTTTCATCTTCACTAAATGCGCTATTTCCCAATTATATATTTTTCTTATTATTAGGTGATAAAGATGGGCAACCATTATTTTCTATATTACTTCAAACAGCCAGACAATAGCTCTAGTGGGTATAATTCCTGAAAGAACAGATAGAATTGAGTAAAGTTTCGCTTTTTAATTTTTACCATTTTAACATAGAACCCTAAAATATGAAATTAATCGTGGAGCAGATTTTCCTTTTAATAAAAATGCAGTCTAATAAGAAGCTGAGAAATCAATTTAATGCACATCAATAGTTTCGTGCCTTCATTTTTGCATATACAACTGCTTTGATTATGCATACTAAGTACAGTGTCATAATTAATATACATGCTCTACGTACTATATTTTAACAAGTAGTTTTAAGTAAGTAATAGAAAATAAAATTCAAAAGTCAAAACTCTATGCTGACTCGACTCTTGAGTCGATGTAGAGTTGATACGACACAAGTACTCCAATTTAAACTTTAGAGTTATTTTACTAGTTTAAAATATTTTAAAAAATTTAAGAAATCTACAAAATGTGGCCTCAGATATTTTGATTTAGAGATAGAAAGTTCTAGTGTACGAGTAACGTGGAAAACAGGATTTAAAGCTCTCATTTCCGTCCTCGGTGAAGAGTTGATAGGTACGGTGAGTGACAACGTATGTTGGAAGAGAAGCAATAAGTTACTTCACATTTAATATGACAATTTCCCCCTTGACAAAAAAATCAACTAAAACGTATGTGTATGAGGCAATCTGCGATACCATTTGCCTTTAGTCTTCATTTTAGTTCTTAAGTTACATAACAAAAATATGAAACAAAAACAAAAATTAAATTAAATAAAACTAAAACAAATAAACAAAACTTAAAATAAAATAAATTATGTACGAATAACACTTAAACTTAACCTTAATTAAAAAGCCCACATCGAATCGTACCTGGTGCAAATCTACGTGCAAATGTTCCCATAATCCTGGCCGAGTACTTTTCAAATTTTAAAGAATGTTACCATCGACAAGTATTGTATTCACACATTCGATAATTTGAATTGGCTACTTGACAGTTGTAACTTTAAAACTGTGAAGTATGTCCGATAATGATAATTATCCTATATTTTTTTTTTTACATATTTAAAACATTTTATTTTTACATATTTATATATTTTTTTACATATTGAGATAAAAATGTGTTTTTTTATCTGTGTATTACAAGACCCGAAACACGGCCGGCCATGATTGAGCTTCGTGTGACGTCACATATCACAAAATAAGCAAAAACTATCTGTCAGGTTTCAAGTCACTTGAAGTGACGCGTAGTTTAGCAGTTTCTTTGTTTATTGAAATGTGACGTCACTGGGAAAAATATCACGTGACCAAACGTTTTCGCGCGAAATTTGAAATGAATGAGGAAAAATATGCTTTTTTCTATTATATAAAACTTTATCAAGAAAATAAAATATTTTAAAATGTATAATATATGAGTTTGTAATTTTTGAAATAGTTATCCGAAAACTGTCCACCCAATTAGCCAATTGTACGTATCCTCATGCAATGTATAATATATTATGAAACGATGATAATTCGATATATCTTACAAAACATATTCGCTGCATATTCTCATATTATTTTCAGAAATCTGTTGGATTTATGTGTAAGTTTAAAACAGATTTCTCGTCGTATCTCCTAATGAATATCAAAAATAGAGGTATTATTTGTTTCGGTTACACAATTAGGACATGTAAACATAAGAATTAAAATAAAAACAATTATAACGAAATGCTGTTGAGTTTTGCGCATCAGTGAATAAGTGAATAAGAATGGGTGATTTCTTTTTCCTTTTAAGGGCAGACGTTAGAAAAAAACAAATGTTAGGTAATGAATAAGAACAAGGGATTAATATAAAAAGAAAATGGGCAGAAGTTTTTGACCCAGTTTGCACTGCCAAATAAATGTTACCTTTGGCCCGTAATGAAAAAAGTTTGGAGTTTCAGTAAGTAATATCCCTTTACACGTGAGAGGGCTCTGAACGGATTTCGTGACCGCAAAACGGAGAATACCCACATGGGTATCTATTATCTATTAATAATTTTTACATAAAATTATTAATAGATATTATTTACCTATTATTCTAAGAACTGAAGAGCCATGTTCGGAGAAGGTTTAGTTACAAAATTGGGTTCCATATATCGTCTGGGAGAAAAGGGTTGCCAACACGCTGAATATAATATTTTATGATATACTCGTATGGTACTTATGAGGGTTGTGTAATTCATAAATAAAAGTACCCAATATAGCTCATCTTAAGTTTAGTTACGCCTGTTCCTATCATTTGCGATATAACTAGGTAAATAAAAATACAAACAATTTTTACTTCATAAGGATTTTTTGTTAGGCTATCCGCTATAATAGACTTAGACTCACGCCCAGGCTCCCTAAAGAGGTGGACACTTAAGATGACGCAAGTAATCAGTAGCAGCTGTAGTTTGCAAATAATACAAGATTCTCTATCCCATTTATTCAGAAATCAGAATCATTTATTCAACGTAATTATTATAGAGTAGATGATGATAAAGGCATTATCAGAGCACCTAGCATAGGGCGAAAATGTATTGAAACGTCACTTAAAACGTGTGCATAAAACCTATCATGCTATTTTTCTTGTTTTGTGGTGCGTAAATAACTAACTTCAGTTGTTAATTTAATCTGTCAGATTAATGATAACCCTTGATAGACCTTTTAAACCTTCCCTAGACCTCCACAAACATTTCAATACCAAGATAAGGTAGATCCGTTCAGCCGTTCTCGAGTTTTAGCGAGACTAACGAACAGCAATTCATTTTTATTTATATAGACCTTTTAAACCTTCCCTAGACCTCCACAAACATTTCAATACCAAGATAAGGTAGATCCGTTCAGCCGTTCTCGAGTTTTAGCGAGACTAACGAACAGCAATTCATTTTTATTTATATAGACCTTTTAAACCTTCCCTAGACCTCCACAAACATTTCAATACCAAGATAAGGTAGATCCGTTCAGCCGTTCTCGAGTTTTAGCGAGACTAACGAACAGCAATTCATTTTTATTTATATAGATAACTTGTTGAAGGTCAATTTAACATGTTTAAATCTACGTCATTTCGCAAGGTTTTATGGCTGAGGAGAGAATATGACAAGAAACTGCAATAGCAACACATTTTTTAAATACAAGTTATGGTTGATTCTCAAGAAAGTGGCAGCAACCTGTCAACGGGTTTATGTTAAAAAATTATCGCCTCCACATTTGTTAGGATGATATAGGCATAATCTTGATTCAAATGCAAATTCAATCTTTTATTTCGGTATTTTTTTAACATCCATAATTGTTAGTAGATAAGTTATGAACTACGTTAGTAATAAGCCACATGATTATAAGTTGAGTTTACAGTATTTACCTACCAGAGATGAGAAACAGGTTACCGAAGTCGCAGTAATACGAGAAGTAACTGACAACTACAGGCCTATGAATATAAAAAAAGAAGAAGAAAAGAAGGCATTTAAAGAAGACATACAGGACCGAACCCAAACCGAACCGAAGAAGACATTGTGTAATGAGCTGAAGAAAAAACAGGATTGCCGTATGACAGGAATGGCGGTGAATCATTTTTTTTAAGTCCAACATGTATAATTAATAGAACCTGAAAATATAAACCATCATGCCCCGTCCCGCAACTTTAATTATGTTAGTAATGAAAACAATTATATTGTTATTGTTATTCTTAATTATCATAGATAAGTACCTAACCTTACGGTAAAATACTAATAAAAAAATATAATTCAATTACAAAAAATACTATGTCTTTACATACCATATATGTACTTACATACTTAGACAAACAGTGGGTTATAATGCTCATTTCATCATCTGTTACTAATTTCCTTTATGGAAAATAATAGCACTTTTTTCCATTTTAGAGTTATGAGTAGCATATTATGATTTTTCCTCAATCAACCGGCGAACTGAGGGGAGCTCGTGCCCAACCATGGAACGTATTCAAATACGGGCTAATAAAGTTTGAGTAACTCACCTAACGAGTACGTTCCTCTCAATTTCTTGGTATATAATACATAGTGTTTATGTTTTAAGTGCAGTTTTCACTTACACAGGCTTGACCGTTAAAGACGACGATACGGCTCACCACCCATCACGTTGGTCTAACAGAAAGCTCGGTGACGTGTGGGTACTTAGTTCATCTTGCGTTGGATGTACCTCTAACTACCACATTGGTATAAAGTCGTGAACTTATGTTATGTTATAAATTATATTGTCAAAAAAAATGTCTGTAGGACAGCAAGAAAATTATTTTCAATATTTTTCGCTATTTCCTTAGCCAATTATTTATTTTATTTTTAAAAACAGAAAACGGAAAACGTAGCATATTTCTGATTTGTGTTTTTAGAAATACTTAAAATAAATAATTGGTTATTACTTGAACAATGTGCGTGAATAACAGAAGTAGGAGGAAAGCGTCAGAACGACAAGTTTTTATTAATTTATTAGAAGTGAATTTCTTTTTAGACATGCTGACGCTTTTATTTTATTACTCGTGCCAGAGTTTTTAGACTGTATCTACCTATTCAACTTATAAATATTATAATTGCTTTAAAAAGTCCTGATTATATATTTAGCTGCGAGAATGTGCTGCCGCCAAAGATTTTTGGGTTGCCGAACAGAGCATAGTACCCCGCGAGCCACAAGTTGGTAGTGTGTGACTAGGTATCGACGATCTAAAGGTGTCATGTTACAAGTTCTAAGTATATATGCGTCACGCTGTGTAATACATAAACATAAGCAAACACAGCCTATATACGTCCCTCTGCTGGGCACATGCCTCCCCTCAATCAACCGGAGGGGGTATGGAGCATACTCCACCACGCTGCTCCAACGCGGGTTGGTGGAGGTGTTTTTACGACTAATAGCCGGGACCAACGGCTTAACGTGAATCTTACTTTTTTGGGAAATCAAGTGATTCAAGCCTGAAAAGTCCTTACCAAACAAAGGACAGTCTCACAAAGTGATTTCGACAATGTCCCCATCGAGAATCGAACCCGGACCTCCAGATCGTGAGCCTAACGCTCTAACCACTTAAACACGGAAACTGTTAATACGCTGTCTAATATAATAATTATAAAATAATTTAAAACCAAAATCAAATAACCTAAGGAGCGAATACATACATAAACAACTTGTAGACGTCCCACTAGCCACTGCTGCTTCACTAGCTAGTAACTAGTTGGTGGAGGTGTTTTACGGCTAGTGATCGGGAACGACGCAACGGCTTAACGTGCCATCCGAAGCACGGAATTATCTTGCTTTAAACAAACTATTACTCATAATATCTTTAACCCACCTGAGAAATGCGTTTCAGTGGTATGTGACCTAACTTGTATTGGGCTGGTTTCCCTTCGCAGATTGGAAGAATCAGACATTCAATCGCTTTAAAAAAACGGACCTGTCAAATCTTCAGATTAGGTAAGTGGACGCTGTGAAAACGGGATAATGCTAGGGAAATGGCTGTCTTTAATAGGTCCGTAACATTGTGGCGTATTCGTAAAATGTGTTTACAACATTAGTATGAGTATCAGATCCCAGTAAAACCTCCAAATGGTATTAATTACATAATAAATAGGTACCTAAATAGGTACCTACTTCACGACTACAGAAAGTAGAAAGATCAACATCTCCTTAAAGTAAATTGCTGCTATTCTTCAGCTTTTGTGGTAATAAGAGAAAAAATCGCCCAAAATGTATGGTAAGATACACAAAAAATTAAACCTTGAGTTGTCATTTATTTAGCCCCAAAAATTGTGTAAGGTATTAAGCCTGTCGGCTAATGAAGCCTAAGTGACAAAAAATAAGCTAGCTTCTGCTCGTGGATTCGCTTACGTTGATGTAAGTTTTAACATTCATTCTGTATGAAAGCAGCTGGAGCCCTATGTCTGGAGAGTTATGCAAAATTTCATGATGACCATTTGAGGGCTTGATGTGTGAAAGCATTACAAACAAATTCACTATCGCGTTACTATATTAGTTAGGATTTTACGTATTATATTTAGCTACTCCATAACTAGGATAAAACGCCAGGAGATAAATTAGTTTGGACTAAATCGATATAAATTAAGCCAGAAGGAAGGACTTTCCAGGTTACGTCCATTAAAATCAATTTTGTTTAACCTTCTAATTTCATGGATAATACGTAGATATATGCATCTTTTATCTTTGAATAAACGATGACCCTTTTTATTATACGCAAGCATAATTACCTCTTTCGCCCTTTATTATTCTGGTAAAGAGAAGCAATATAAGTAGCAACATAATCTGTACATAATGTAAGTAATCCAAATATGAAGCAACAGTTATTTATATGTACTTACGCTTCTGCCATCACTTTGTATTTTTGAATAATAATGTACCCGAGTAATGACAAAAATAGGTAATTATTACGTTAAATCTCGACAGCGCCATCTGGATAGTCTCTCATTGCGATATAATTTCATTGCAACCAATTCGATCTAGTTTCCCGCGTCGGTCATAGTACGTGAGTCCCGAGCACTTCAATAGAATTACATTAAGCTTCGTTCAAATATTGGAACAACCCCTGGACCCTCAATAACGCGATATCGGTGCATTATCTATGGACCTGTGTCTGAAAATAATTGTTTGTTTTAATAATTGTTATAATTGTAATAATTGTTCGCGCGCATTGTTTGTTTTTCCTTCGTTTCTCGTCATAACACATATAACTTCGCGTTATAAATAAAACCGCTTTGTTACCTATTTGTATTTTACTTTTAAAATTCCTTAAAAAAATATATAATCCGTAACCGAAGTTATACGAAACTAACGGATAATCCGAAATAATTTATTATCTGTATCCGTATTCGATAAAATAATCATTCTTAAATCCGTATCCAATCCGCATCGGAAATTTCATATCCATAACATCCCTGATTGTTGGCATTGGCAGCTCGTCGATCGTTGAACGCAGACAACGCTCACGTTGACTTGATTTATTTCCACCACGAACGCAAAACAAACGAAATTCAATAGAACGTTCATGTCAGTCAGTATCTGCACTAACTGCAGTAATTAATGTGAAAGCTAGAGTCATTAATTTTAATCACAAACGGAAGGCTAAATGTTAGAAGTAATTGGAAGATGACTGATGTTCTAATAAACTGAATGTCAACCAACCATCGTATTCCCTTTATCATTGTTACAATGAGTACAATGCGCCGTTGTCATCAGAGGTTGTCTTGATAAATTACCCGCCACAAAACTTTCTATAAAGAAAATTAAATTGCTAACATCCAAATGTTCACTCAATAACGTCGTATAAAGCGTCCGGAGGAGAGGTTCTCGCATTATGTTTGAATGATGGAAATCGCTAGATATAAATCATGTTGGCAAAAGAAAATTAACTAAGGTGAAAAATTGTCTAAGATATTCGAGTACGTAACCCCGACGTCCTTGCGAATCCAATTGTTCTAAAACTTCGGCAAGCAGCAGTGTAATCATCATCTCCATAGCGTTATCCAGTTTTCATAGGGTCCGCTTACGTAACCTGAAGATTTGACAGGTTCAGTTTTTTAAGTGACTGCCTCTGACCTATCAACCCGCGCAGGGAAAACCAGCCCAATACAGGTTAGGTCACGGGAATGTGGGTTTCCTCACGATGTTTTCCTATACCGCTGAGTACGTAATAATCATCTATGATCCAAACATGAATTTATTCGAAAAACGATTTCAAAAATCATAGGTTTACAGTGAGAGTCAAGCGTTCTTCCAATTCGCTGCCACGGCTGGCAAGCAGCAGTGTTAGTAATGTTAGTAAAAACAGTTTATTAACTTCGTAGGCTTTATAGTAACACTACTTCCTATTACGCAAACTTCTAAAAATATAAGTAAGTAAATAAGTATTTTGATCAAATTTACTCAACTGAAAAGGGATGAAACGCTTTGTTTTTCTCAGTTCTCTCGAATTATTTTCGCTTCTTTATGTGACGAAGTGGAACAAGCGTCATTACGAAACGATTGTGTGGAGTACAAAGGATTACTATTGTTGCAAGAAAGTTTGATTCGATGTATCGAGCGCGCCGGCGAGAGAGGAGGCGTTTCGATACAGTTTGTGAAATCAGTCGCTACTCTAAAGTCAGGAGGCTGGGGCAGGATCGCACTAGACGGCTCCTGTCCACTCGCCACTTCAGTTCGGCGCGGGATACCGCTCGTGGTGTACGTTCATGAAATTATATTATCGATGTTCTATCGATGCCGATGGAAAACTTTTAAAGAAATAAACTTTGTTGTGGAAAAAGTACAGATATGTGTGTAAACTAAATTTATTTGATCAAAAGCAGTTTTGGACAATGTCTAGCAGAAGTTGCTTTTAATTTGTAACTCTTTCGAGCGTTTTGTCTCTGATAGCCGAGACTTTGGTTGAGTGTGGACGACGTTTGAAGTGTCGACGATGTTGGTGTTCCTACTGAGTGTCATGTTTATTGCAAGTATGTATTTTGTATTATTATTCAGTGGAATATTAATGCATTCGAGCGAACCATTTCCATTTCTCCGTGACGATCACAGGAAAATTATAATTTCGCGTCACAACGGTTTGCATCAATTTTAATACTTCCTTATTTAAGAAAATATTAAAATTAACGATTACAATAATAACGCGAGGGGAAAAAAAATATTTCCTTGTTCATATTTTTTTATAAAACGATGATCTCCAACCTATTTCGGCCATGACGACCACTTCGCCACCTTCGGCACGATGCTGATGCGCCCGAAAATGGTTTATGTAGCCTATCATCACGGTGACTCCCGCGCACAGTGGTAAAATAATAGTAGTTCAAGTACATAATGGCTAAACCTATAAATTAGAAACTGTGTATAGGTAATCTTATATGAACGTTCTAAAATCTACTTAACGTATTGCAACTTTACAGTGCGCGATGTTTACAAAAGTAGCCAAAACGACGTCATAAAAACATAAATAAATATAGTAGTTTCACCTGGGTATAAAAAAATGATTTTCGATTAAAACAACTTATAAGTATACTCAACTTTTAACTGTTAAATGATTTTTATTTTAATAAAAACAATCAAGCATTCAAATATAAATTTTGATTGAACTCAACAACACCCGAAAACCATAAGTACAGTTTACCTTCACCAAAAAAATATATGTATAAAAAATACAAGAATAAAATATGTATTATAAATATATCTACTTGTACCTACAACCAACGCTTTTGTAGACCAATATATTGAGAGACATCTTTACTAAAACAAGTAATGTACGAATTGAAATTGCTTTATAAATTACGTTTTCCCGCAACTGTCTTGCATTTTCGCCCCTCATTTAATTATGGCTTAGTGAAGGTGTATATAATGTTTTATGAGGAAGGTGTTCTTAATTAATTTGTACACAGGTAACAAACAGCGGGCTTGTCCACGTTTAGCTGAAACGTGTTTTCATTCAGTATTTTCCTTCTCAGTTAAATCCGATTAGTGGAATATAAAAGGATTTATTAAGGATTTAAATTATGTTTGGATTCAACATGTTTCTTTTTACATATTTAATATGACTAGGTAATAGCGTATGTCTGGGTGAAAGGTAAATTACAAAACGATAATCTAGGTATAAAAGCGCGTCTAAGATCTTAAAATCGATTGATTTTAATTTCTTATCGTTTTTATGAAAAATGAGATTTCATCATTGATTTAACATGTTTTATTATGGATTACAGCAAAGAGAACGACGTTTTATTACGTTTATTAATGACGTCATCATCATCATTATCAGCCGTAGGACGCCCACTGCTGGGCATAGGCCTCCCCCAAGGATCTCCACGACGATTGGTCCTGCGCTGCCCGCATCCAGCGGCTTCCCGCGATCTTCACCAGATCGTCAGTCCATCTTGTAGCGGGCTTACCCACTGAGCGCCGTCCGACACGTGGTCGCCATTCGAGAACCTTTCCGCCCCAGCGGCCATCGGTTCTCCTCGCTATGTGTCCTGCCCACTGCCACTTCAGCTTGACAATTCTCCGAGCTATGTCGGTGACTTTAGTTCTCCTGCGGATCTCCTCATTTCTAATTCGATCGAGCAGGGAAATACCGAGCATAGCTCTCTCCATTGCCCGCTGAACGACACCGAGCCTCCTCACGAGACCCATAGTAAGCGGCCACGTTTCACTGCCGTAGGTCATCACTGGCAACACGCACTGGTCAAAGACTTCGTCTTGAGACACTGAGGTATTTTGGACGAGAAGATATTCTGCAGCTTCCCGAACGCTGCCCATCCGAGTTGGATCCGGCGAGAGATCTCTTTCTCGAAGTTGGACTTACCTAACTGGATTATTTGTCCTAGGTAAATGTACTCGTCTACAACTTCGAGTGTCACGTTCCCAACCTGAACTGGAGTGGGTGCGACATGGTCGTTGGACATAATGACGTCATACGTGTGTATTTATTTCTATACAATTCCCATAAAAATGTACCGTAGTGACGTTTAAACAAGTAGGTATGTAAGTATCTCATTTAACTAGTTGTCGTCTCCTGAAAGTTTGGGCCAAAATAAAGTTATTTAAACAAACCCGTTTTGTAATGAAGTAATTTGCGTTCATTCTTATACGCCATAACCTGTACTGACGTGGCAGCAAACGGTACAAAATATTGCCTTGCTGTATCACATAATAAGATAACCCGTCGGTTTTCCAAAGCCTAATTAAGATTGACTAAGGAATATAAATTATGTCAAAACTGGACTACGGAATTGGTCTTTGGAAAACCGAGGAAATAGCCTTACAATATACCACGGTGAGGAGCTCGGTGGCGCAGCGGTAAACGCGCTCGGTCTGCGATTGTTGAAGTTAAGCATCTTTCGCAAAGGCCGGTCATAGGATGAGTTACAACAAAAAAAAAGTTTTTATCTCGAGCTCCTCCGTGCTTCGGAAGGCACGCTAAGCCGTTGGTCCCGGTTGCATTAGCAGTTGTTAATAACCATCAATCCGCACTGGGCCCGCGTGATGGTTTAAGGCCCGATCTCCCTATCCATCCATAGGGAAAGCCCGTGCCCCAGCAGTGGGGACGTTAATGGGCTGATGATGTGATACCACGGTACATTCGAACGTTTCATCAGATCTTCCGTGCTTCGGAAGGCACGTTAAGCTGTTGGTCCCGGCTGCATTAGCAGTCGTTAATAACCATCAATTACTGGGCCCGCGTGATGGTTTAAGGCCCGATCTTCCTATCCATCCATAGGGAAGGTCCGTGCCCCAGCAGTGGGGACGTTAATGGGCTGATGATGATGATGAAACATGACAATACGACGTACCGTAAATAAAGCAATGTATCAAATGACATGAGTGGCTTTAAGACTGATGAGGGAAGCCAAAGAGAATTTAAGTAAGTATATGTTTTTATGATTTGAACCAATTATAATCAGCTAGAGCTAGACCTAGAGGTAATTTACAAGAAGAAAAAGGATGTCAATCAACAAGCTTCGTCGTTACAAAAGAAGATTAAGGTCCTATTTGCGGCGTGTCCCGCGGCTTATCACTGAATAACATATAAACCGCGCGTGAACAACGCCACTGCGTGAACGCTCTTATACGTCACCATATCTTTGAATTATCCGCGCAACGTCCCTCGACAACCCGCTCAAAGTCGATCTTCAACAAAAATGAAGTGGCAGAAGCGCGCGACAGGCACCCGTGTGTTCGGCCGCATTTTATAACCCGCTCTTTGCTGTGGGGTCTTGCGATATCCAGTGGCAAATATCACGTCTTGTGTGGCCTACAGCGACCGCAAGCGGCGATTCGCGAACACTGCTATAGTGAATGGCCGAAACCGGCTACACGTTTGCTTGTCATCTGTAGGTGCCTACGGCGGGTGGCCCATTTGCGACGACATTTATAAACCACGCAAAGAGTCGATTTCCAATGCAGTAACCACTGCTGTTTGCATAAAGGCGGATCCAGAAAGTCGGTTTAAATCTATATATTTGCAACTCATTATAAATATTCTCGAGCTACCTCAATGGTTCAGTTTCCTCACAAGTTTTACTTTGATCGTTAATCAAGTTAATATCGATTTTGAAATCATGAACATGAAACTAAATGCAGATGAATATACAAACCGGGACTTGATTCTGCGATTTTCAGATTACTAGAAGTACTACAGTTCTACATAAACGCGACGAATACGTGGATTAACTTTTATTAGCGCCTCTTTGTGTCCGTTGGCATATTGTGCTCTTATTATAATTGTTAAACTACAATTGTTAGAACTAACGATAATTGTACCCGCAACACCTTTTGCCTTTGTTTCAGTGTCATCCGAAAAGTTACTATCTATTATAGTCCGTTATAATAATGTGGTACGACACAATAATGTGAGATGGGATTTATTAGTTAAGTATGCTCCTGTCTTCATAAGGCTGATGAGGCCTGCAACAAGTCTTGCTCGAACAGTTTACCTCATCTGAATAAATTATGAGGTCGCCCTTAAGTGTATTAAGCCAATATTGTACTTACATTGGCAACAGATGAACGATATATAATTCATGTATTTAATTTCAGTCTCAGTGGAGACAAGATTTATTACGAATGAATAACTAAGTATTTTAATGTCAGAAACCACGAAAACCATCTTAAAGGTTCTACCTAAAATCTTTTTAAAAGCTCTTAAGAACTTGCTACAGGTCGACGTGAAAGACTGTTTCTTTGAACCCAAGATACCTGAAACCATGTTTTTTATGTAATCTAAATGCGTATACTATTAAAGGATTGCAAAAAAGGTTTCTTTGCGTGATATATCTTTGAACACAAATCATTGTGAAGCAAAACGGTTCTGTCAAAAATAAATCCGTACACACGTGTGTGTATTAGAGAAAGACAACCATTGCTCACCATTAATGTTAGTAATAGTATGGCAATATTATATTGAATCCAGTCTGCTTCAGGTATAACGATTTGTTATATATTTAGAAAATACTGTGATATCGTCAGAAATCAACGAGCAAAATGTATTCATACGGCTATTTAACGAGCAGTTTTAAAATGCTAAAGCGAAATGGTTTCAACTTCTTCTATGAAAAAGTGCAGGAAATCCGTTCTTCCTCTCACAAAGAGAGATTTAAAACGCCGCTGCTGAATAAAATATTCGTATAAGAGGTTGCATATCAAAAGAAACTGAATATATTATAAGGTTACACACATAAGTGGTGAAAAAAGGGTTGTTATAATTACGAAGGGTTGGTGGACGATATCCCTGAAGCTGTCAAAGCTCTTGACATGGATCTTATCACAGATAAACCCGGCCCGTGGCTCGGTTCAGATCATATTACATACTAAACAGATTCAAGGTTTTTGAACTAATTTACGAACAAGTATGTTAAGTACCTTTAAACTAGTTCGAACCTACCAATGGCGACGATTGACAACAGGAACACACTATATATTGAAACGATTATGAAATGCGTTCGTTTGTTCAAATATATTTACATACTTATATGGAACAAATGCGTTGCTATAGTTGAATCAGCCTTCCGGACCGGGTTACCTATCCGAAGTGTATACCTTTGTACCGCTCTTAAGGTCCCTTAGTACTTACCGGCGAAACCACAACAGCGAAGGTCTCCTTATCACATTCCTTCTTAGTGCTGTGATCAGTTTACCTTGACATTGCTAATTGCGTCACATCCTACCGACGCCCACGCAGTCTGCTGCTTGTCTTGTACCTTTAGTTTTGCTACAAATAATCCATTCTAGACATAAGGACATAAGTTAGTTTGCGGTTTCACACAAAATTCTTTGCCCTGGCGTTTTCCTTAGCGTTATTCCGTTACCACGGGGTCCGCTTACCTAACCTGAACATTCGACCCGCGTTTTCCAACCCGCGAAGGAGAAACCAGTCCAATACAGGTTAGGTCACATTCCTCACTTCTCGAAAATGTGGGTTTCCTCACGATTCCTCACGATGTTTTCCTTCACCGTTGAGCACGTGATAATCAATTTCGAAAATCATTGACTTAGGCCGGTGCTAGGATTCGAAGCTGCAACTTCACAATAGGGGTCAAGCGTTCTTCCAACTGGGCTCTGTATGCTGCAAGCATACATTATTCATCTTTAGAAATGCACAAATGTGCATACTGGAGCAGACTAAATAAAAAATCTATAAATAATCAATAAAACATTCGTTAACGTCTTCCGTAAAACTATTATGAGCTACAAATTCTATGTAAGTAAGTATACAAAAAAATATTGTGATCCACATTATATTGTGGGCGATTTCCAGTTTGTCACCTATTCGAAATTATTCCATTCTATTAAGAAAGTAATACTCGTACTTACCTACTACACATATGTTTACGACGTAGGTATTTCTTCTACTTTTATTTTTTTACCGCCTACGTCATCAAAATACATGTTCCTGATACACACAAGTCCGATTTCATCGAGAGAAAAACATTTTTAACTAACAAAAGCCGGAGGGGAATTCGAGAAATAAAAATAAGTAAAGAAATATTTTCTTGAATATTTTCCCAAATTTTTGTATTAAAACAAAAGCTCGGAAATTAACACAAATATTTCATTTTTAGCATTACAAATATTACAATAAAATAAACCGACATCTTACTTTTTTGAGTACATCGTCCATCGGATGTCATAAAAATTGGATTTTTTAGGCTGGGATTTTATAAGTCTATCAATGCGTTGTCTTTTCAAAGGCTTTTTTACTACACACTTTGCAACCGTAAGGATCATAAAAATGTTTCCTGATAATAGAGTTTCGGTCAACATTTGATATTATAGTTCAATAGAGTCAAAAGACAAAGTATATAATGAAATAACAATGTAAAACTCTATAAAAGAATAATTTGATTTTTTGATACTTTCACAGATCTTAGTTGTCCACCGAGTTACAAAATAAACAGGAATAGTTACAAACTCATTATTATTATTTTTTATTTATTATAAACTTATACAAACTTATAAACTAAAAACAATAAATCACATCAATAAACCCCAAATAAATATAACAGCCTCCGTGGTCTAGTGGTTAGAGCGTTAGGCTCACGATCTGGAGGTCCGGGTTCGATTCCCGATGGGGACATTGTCGAAATCACTTTGTGAGACTGTCCTTTGTTTGGTAAGGACTTTTCAGGCTTGAATCACCTGATTGTCCGATAAAGTAAGATGATTCCGTGCTTCGGAGGGCACGTTAAGCCGTTGGTCCCGGCTATTAGCCGTAAAAACACCTCCACCAACCCGCATTGGAGCAGCGTGCTGGAGTATGCTCCATACCCCCTCCGGTTGATTGAGGGGAGGCCTGTGCCCAGCAGTGGGACGTATATAGGCTGTTTATGTAAACATAACAATACACACAATAACATACACACATACATGCACATAATAACATACTTTCGCGTTTATAATGTCACTTTTTGCAGCGCGTTAGGATGACTCTATGATACTAAAGCTATAAAAAATGATCTTCATCGCCTTGTACGTATGTATATATTTTAAGTACCTTTTTATATGTCTAATCATATTCATTATGTTAAATTTTAAAACGAATATACATAGTTAAAACAAAAAATTGCGCTCATCGCAAAGATGTATGTAAGCAGGTATTTAGCAATTTTCATTAAATATATAGTTTTATTTTATTTCACATTCCGATGTCAGAAGTATTTAATGAGAAGGGAGAGAAGAAATTTAATTACGAAACAAGGAAAGTTGCGCATAGGTACCTATTTATTTAAGAAATAAAGCAAAACTCCAAAACTACAGTGTAGTCTTTGGCAGGTTAGTTGCTTTTGTTTCAGTTCTTTTGTTTGCGGCAAAACTTTGTATTCATTACTTCATAACTTGATCCAAACTGGAATTATCTTAAAGGTCGATGCACATAAGTAGGTAATAAACTAGCCCGATACGCCGGCTGTTACAATAAAATTTAAATGTACAAAAAAAAATACTTCAGTATTTAGATGCTAATGCGTTTTTTGGCTTGGATTCAGTTTCTTGAAGTGAAAATTAAATTAAGGTGACATATATATGTAGTTATCAACCTCTCGTACTTTACCCACTTCAACTAATACGATGGAATCGGTGCACTTAAACTAGTTCACTTCTGTGCTGAGTTATGAGTAAGCATAGAACACGTTCAGCTGCTTATTAATACAGGGTGTTTGTGACATCATAACGAATACTGAGGGGGATGATTCAGACCATGATTCTGAGTAAATATCAAGTGTAATTTCCTGTCGAAAAATTCATGAAAATTTTAGTGTATTTTTAAATTATTTTCCGTTCCATACTCATGCGAAGGAAAATTCCACTTGATATCAACTCAGAATCATAGCCTGAATCATCCCTCAAAGTTTTCGTTACGATGTCGTTGGAATATAACTTGATGATAAGTGAAGATGTCTAAAAAGGTACACTCTTACCCTCTCTCTCTCTTCTTTTATATGCCCTTTCACTCTAGTTTTGGAAGTTTCAAAGTTGTAGTGGGAGTCGTAAAACTTAACTAGGATTGCCTGTTTAGATTTAAGTCTATATTTGATATCCTTGTCCAAAGAAATTGGACCTAAGTAACAATGTAGATAATACAGGCATCGATCACTGTCATAGTCAACTTTTTACACAATTTGACTTACATTTGAATCAATCATTCAAAATTAATGAACTGCACCAAATTGGTATTGAGTAAATATAACAATCGGTGAACGGAATCATTTCAATCAATATCCTCGTCAAAAATCCTTGTCAATCCTTTCCATGTATATCTACTGTTAGATAGAAAAGAATCGATCGACCTAATATCGACTGATACATAACAACAACACTACTACTACTACTAATACAAAACTACACACACACTACACTACTGTACTATAGTATACTAATATTGATACATGCTATAATGAAAGTCCGAACAATAGTTAACAGTACTTTAACAGATCTAATTTATACCACGCGTTGAGGATTTGTAAAATGTTATCTTTATTGACATATATAAATCACGAATTGTACTGAACTGGTTGTTCTGTTCAATACTACATAATTAAATATTTATATAGTTAACTTAAACATTGCATACATTTGATTACATAATATACATTTGATATTGGATATGATGTTATTGTCTTTTTGTGTGTGTAGCGTCCTTTTATAATAAACTATTTCTATTCTATACATAATATTAAACCTTCCGTATTTCAAAATGTCACTTTGCTTGTACTAAGGACGAGGAAAATAAAGCTTATTTGTCTGTCCCTTGCCTAAAGTTGTATTTGTTTACATTAACTTTTATTACGCCTCTATGATTTAAATACAGTTGTTTTTTTATTTTTAATTTTCGACGTTACTGTAGATAGATTACGTAAGGCTCTAGACAGACGGACCGCATTTCAACTGCAATCCAACCGCAAATTGCAGTTCAGGTGCAGTTTGAATGCAGTTGACACGACTGCAATAGAACTGCAAACCAACTGTGTAGCACGACTGCACGCCGACTGCAATTGAACTGAAATCGGACTGCCCGTTTGGTTTGCAGTTTGTCAATTTCATTCAAACTGCATCGGAACTGCAATTTGACAGTCGGATTGCAGTTGAAATGCGGTCCGTCTGTCTAGAGCCTTGCGGTAGATTGACGTTCAATTTGACCGATCAGAAGGGAATGCTGTAGTCGCAAATATAACATAGCACAGAACGGTGGCGCCTGTATCCCTGAAGGGTATACATTAGGCAAATACCTACATAGTACTACATAATAGTATGTAGTAGGTATTTACTTACTATACACATATTCTTACCCTTTCGGTACTCGGTATTCGGTGGGTCCTCGCCAGCTATATTTAGGTCCCATGTAATAGCCGGCGAGCATATGGTCAAATTACAACTAGTTTTTTGGACGTGTCTTATTGTAGATTTGGCGCATTAACACTCTCGATAAATTGCGAACGCATCACGCAACGCACGCATTTGTTTGGCGTCTGGACAAATGGCGAACGCTGAAGGCTCTCACCCGGTACAAAATTCATGACAACAGGCCTGACGATGCCCAGTTGGGTGCGAACCTCGGCTCAGGGCGACGTTTGAGAGGATTATATTTGGAAGAGTTAATCCACTCTAGTGGGTCGATAGGGATAAGCGGTGGAGGAGAGATATCGTCGACCACGCCGGCGGGATCGGTATCGGGGATTTGAAGTTATAGTTGTCGCGAGCTAATTGGCCGCCTCTATAGCTAGAGTAATCGGGTCGTCAAGGTCATATTATTATATTATTACTTTATTATTATTATTATATTGATTTTTAATTTAAATTGTTTAATTTGTAATTTGAATTTGTATCTGATTTTTACTATTTTAATTGTTTGTGGTGTCTATTTTAATGTATGGATTTTAAATCTGAAATAAACGATATTATTATTATTGCGCCCTTCGATAAAATATCGTTTAAACTCCTCTTTTGTATGGAAAACTTTAAAAACCTGCTTTTGACGGACGCAGATGGACATGATGAAATTTTCAGGCTTAAATGCGAAAATGAAACTACTAAAACCAGGGCGGCATATAAAATTGTAATTCAAACTGACGGGGCAAATACCCGACTCACCCAGTTGTACATAATTATGTTACTACGTACATTGACATGACAAGTGTCAAAACAACGAGAGAGAGAGAGAGAGACAGCAGACTCTCTGAACCAGACATTTGCTCGACGGAGTATTCAGTATTCTATGTAAATTTGCGAACTTCCTCACGACGCCATTTCAATTCGTGAGATATTGAAACAAGTGACGACTCGATATAGGGTAGATGACAACTGAGATACTTACCTATAAATAATGAGTTATGATGTCGTTAAAACGTGGGCAAATGTCCACGTTTAATACTGAAACCTTAGTTGAAAATCGCGTGTCCATGCGATGTCCCATCACGCTGTAAGGATGGCCCCTTCTTGACTCGAGTATATTCGTATTGCGGCGTCTTCAACTTTTTTTGTAAAGAACACATAAAAAATAAACTAAAATACTTATGATTCGTATTTTCCCCAAAACATTTAAATTGCTTCGTTTCTCTTTTTGCGAGTTTTGTCCGGAAAAAGACATATCTGGGGGCACGGGAGTGCCCGCGCCAAGACGAGCAAAGCGATGCGTTACATACCTTTTCTCGAAACTTTTCGTAGATTTTTTGAACCCTTATAACTCAGATTCTCAGCATGTGTGTCAGCAGTGGACTTATTAAACAGATAAAGTTTCAAATGCATAGCTATTATAATTTAGATTTTATTGATATGTAAAATCCCCGATTTTCACACTCGGTACCTAACTCACTGACATACTGACTCACTAACAATCATCATAATTATAAAGTACTTCCAGACGTCGTAAAAGGTTGAAATTTCGGATGTTAGCTAGTTTTAGTACATAAACAATTCGAAAATTCTAAAAATTTGGAATTTCACCCCCCAAACAGAGACAATTTTATTACTGCGGTCAAGTTGAATAGCATTTGTATTAAACGAAGTAAAAAGATAAGTTTGTTGCGCAGTAGCTTAGTTGACTGTGACATAGCTACTAGATGTCGCTGAGTAAAATGGTGAAGTCTTTCAGGACAATAAAAGGGTGCGTAGTGGAGCAAAATTATTAGTTGTACGCTTTTATACGCCTTAGGCGTTTAGGAGGTACGCAGTTAAACATTTGCTTGATGACCGGTCGCATTTTTAATTTATGGTATTAGGGAAACCGTCTGTTTAGCTTATTTTAGCAGTACTTACTAATTCCTACTGAGTGAATATGGATTGTAAAATAGTTTCACTTGAAGTAGAGTTAGGGCCACACCGTCATCGTGTGTTCATACGCCGGGAGATAGTTCCTGCCTATTCACATTAAGTACGTACGACGTTTAGGTGCGTAGCTAGCATACGTTTTATCTATTAGTGATTACCCTTGATTTGGATTGTGCTACCGCATGGTGCTGTGGCTATGCCTAAGCATCTGACAAAAAAAAGTGAAATCCCAACAAATGTATTTGTTTTCATGTAAAATGGTGCCAAGACGAGATCATATCCATCGCAATGTCAAAAAGTTATCAGATATCATGTACTAACTCTACGCACCCTAACTATACAAAAACTAAGCTTACAAACTCTATATACTTATTAGGCAAAATATAATAGCGACTGACGCTGTGACGCGGTCAGCGACCTCGCGGTTGATCTTTCTTATCCTTTGATAAATGCCGACGACCACGAATTGAAAATCGGTGACCACAATTTCTATACATCTTTGCTTGGACAAAATACGTAAATTTGTTGTTTTTTTTTGACAGAAATGGAATCAGTAAATGACAGTACAGTAGCCTAGTTTTCTTTATTAATGTGATAAAAAAACACCCGGTATAGTTCTTGTAGCAACGAAATGTTCCTGTCGGAAAATTCATGAAAAATTTAGTATTTTTTTAATTATTCTTAATTTCACACTGTGTGACGGAAAGTTCCACTTAGTATCAACTCAGAATCATGTCCTGAATCATCCCTAAAAGTTTTCATTACGATGTCACTAACACTATGTATACTGCCTGTAATAATGATAAGAAAACGTATTTTAATGCCAGTAGTTTAGTTTACAATTAAGTAAAATAAAAAACGAGTTTCGTGGTGATAGTGTTGTAAGAAGAAATATGCATATTGGAAACATAAACATCGGTTTATGCTTCACTAATATTGATTCCTGAAATACAATTCCGTGGAAAATCCTAAACAAATGAGTCTAAAGCAACTCGGTACCTGAATGTAGGAAATTCGCTTTGCATTTTTCTCTCCACAATTGATATGCAATGGTTTCAATCCGGTGGCACGTCTACTGTGTCCATTCGTACATACCTATCCATTTTAACTCATATCATTATCATCTCCCTAGCATTATCCTTTAGCGGCGAGGGATGTGCTGCCGCCAAAGGATGTTTTCGGGGTACCAAACAGAGCATAATACCCCGCTAGCCACAAGTTGGTAGTGTCACTAGGGATCGACGATCTAACAGTGTTGTATTGGAAGTTGTATATATGCGTCTTGCTGTGTAAACTTCGATACCGCGTTTCACGACCGCTTGAAGACTGCATTATTGAATGTGGCGCCATCTGTTGCATGTGAGCGGAACTAGGTGGCCAACTAGTTGGGTCCGCTACATCCCCGTTTCTCACACGATCCGCTTCCGTAACCTGAAGATTTGACAAGTCCAGGTTGTTACAAAAGCGTCTGCCTGTCTGACATTCCAACCCGCAAAGGGAAAACCAGCCCAATACAGGTTCGAAGATGAATTTCTCGGGAATGTGGGTTTCCTCACGATGTTTTCCTTCACCGCTGAGCAAGTGATAATCATTTATGATCCAAACTTAAATTCTAAAACAAATACGACTTTTTTTTAACTCATATGAATATACACATTTTTTCCAATTTGTATATCTTCAATCATACAAATTTAAAGTTCTTTATTGTTCCTAATTTTCAATAACGAACTGTTATTTCTGCTCAATGTATTTCTGCCTACGAAACATTGTTCCGCAAATATCCTTGCAAAACAGCAAATTTATAACTTTTGGTCCAAGTTAAGCTAGCTTACAGAGATATCTTTCGAAGTTCCGCATGTTGCGAAAATTAATCTGTGGAGCTGCACAAAAGGTTAAATGAACTGTAAACAGTTCAAGAACAGGAAACTTGTATAGGTAGTCACTTTCGATTGAGTTTCAAGATCAAAGAATAAATATTATTATAAAGAGTTTTTGTATTGTGTTGTATTATTATAGAGCGTTTTTTGGAAGCTTGGTAATATGTATAATTACAGTAATCAACTTTGCTCATCGTAGCGTGAAACTAGACGCGCTACACCGTAGCGACAATGTCTCGCCTGCTACGTAACGCTGTACCTACTACGGTGATACGAGTGTATACAAAACCATTATTAATCTCTTTCACGTGTTTTATATAAAAATCTTTTGTCTTCTTTTTAACATTGTGTTTGCTAGGTTTTAAAATGAATTTGAATTAAATAAATCAATCGAGTATTTATAAGTTTTTGTATATTCACAATAAATAGTGCTCAACTATTGAGGTACAGTCATGAGCAATATCATGTACCCACTTTAGAACCCTGTCGCAGTATCATATTTGATATTTAAGGAGACTTACTGTTCAATTTGTAAAAAAAGTTAATGTGACATGGTTTCAAAGTATACACATATTAGTACTCGTGACCGTTTGGTATTAAGCCATAGGAAGTGTTTCGACCGACCGCCAAGACGGGTTGGTTAAAGATCTTTGTTGCCTCTTGTTCTTGATGTGGTTGTAGATCTCGGATCCGGTGCCAATCGCACCGATCGCAGAAATGCCATGTTTCTGTTGAACGAAGAGAATAATTTACAATACATTTTCAATTGTAAATTACATTTTTTCAATAAAATTACGCTTTGAAGATTTTAACAATTTATGTTTTAGGAATGACGAGTTTTGTTCCTGGCAAGTTCAATTAAGGGCCCCATTTTTTAAGGGAAAGCCGACACCGTCGTTCGGAGCCGCTTGAGCAGTTCCACTCAACACGGCGAGGATGGCGAATACCAACGCAAATATAATGACCGGCTTCATAGTATTTTTATCGTTTTACTTCGATGTATGCTGCGAGAAATTTCGTTTTGAAATGATAACCTTCTAACACACATCGGCTTTAGTACTTATATTGAAACTGTGTTCGTGGATGAAATACTTATATCCGGTCTCGTCTTGACGAATGAGGAAATCTTAAAGTAATGTCTAATTCACATGAATTCGCGTCGCGCGTGCTTTGATATTTCATGTAATATACTTACCTAAAGAAGGTAATTATATAAGTATAGAAACAAGTAGCGTATGTCCTAACACTTATTCGAAAGTAAATAATTAATAATTAAATACAATATACACTTTGTGATTAAGTTAGAAGTACCTAAGTATGCTTATTATTATTATTAACATAACAACGTCATATAAGTTCACGACTTATATCCGAATTGGGGTAGTTAGAGTAGATCTATCGCAAGGGGAACTTAATTACCCACCTTACCGAGCTTTCTGTTAGATCAACGTGATAGGTGGTAAGTCGTATCGCTGTCTAAGTATAATGGTCGAGCGACTGTGTATGTGAAAATTGCACATAGAATAAATTATTATTGTACGAGTATGTCGTTTCCATATCTCGAGACTATGGAGTCCCGGATTTTTAGAAGCCGTGCGTGGGGCCGAAGCCAACACGAGGCCCCTTAAGACAATTTAATCTTAATGTTGTGTGACACCAACCGGCGATTATCCCTGTATGAACTATTGGAGTGCACTCAAAGACAATCCCCGGTTCGTGTAGGACTATTATTATTAATTTATTATTATTAAAACATTATTAATAAATTATTCTTATTAAAACACTCTGCTCTATCAAATCTCGCGGTGTTGACATTCAGATTCCGGGAAAATTGTGAGTATAAAATAATTAATTGATTCTCATTTACCATTTTTTTTCTCGGGAGCTTCTGTCTCATTTACAGCCGCGTTAAAGGAAATTAATGTGTTATATACATCATTTATTAAAATATGAATATTCACTAAGTAAATTATAAATAGGTAACCATTAGGCGTGCTTATTTTATTTAATTCTAAAATAATGTTGTATTTATCTACTTTTTCCTTATGTCGGTTTGTATTTGATATTCGGGACAATTGTATTTTAGACGACGTGGGCGCAAAGCTCAATCCGTTTTCATATCCAAGTCTTGTAGCGCTCTTACAAAAAGTAAGTACTGAAAAATCATATTTGTGAAAGGAATTTAAAGGATTACTATGCTAGTGAAATCGTCTATTCGAAGCAGTTAGAGTTAGTACCGGAATTCGTATTTTTTTATGTCTTATTATTACAAGTGACACGTTACTATCGAGTAAATACAAGCAAAACCTAATAGTAAGTAGGTATATATACTATATAGCTATATATACTATAATTTGAAATGCTTCTTCTAATTGTGTGGGTTGTGAGGTGGAATACCAGCCTCATCAACCCTGGTATCATTATGACTGAGCCGCCAAAGGCCTCTGACTTGGCTCATGTAACGATTACTAACTTTCATCAGTAAATAGTAACCGGGACCAACGGCTTAACGTGACTTCCGAAGCTTGGATCATCTTACTTTCGGACAATCAGGTGATCAGCCTGTAATGTCCTAACCAAACTAGGGATCACAAAATGTTTTTTGTGATATGTTAACACCGGGATTCGAACCCGGGGCATCCGGATCGTGAGCCCAACGCCACCGGACCACAGAGGGCGTTATTTGAAATGCTAATTAAGCCATATAATTTGATATTTTTGGAATTTTATTTATTTACTTCATTAATTTATATCACAGTTTATCTTCAATAGGGCGCCACGTTGGTTGTAGTGTGGCGTCACACCAGCGGACAATCAAGACGCCTATAGTGATACATTATTTGTTTGGATAAGCGCACACCCCGGGCACTTCATACAAACAACCTAGTTTTACACAGACACCACACATTGACGTTATCGTACACGCATCATCTGTGTGTGTGAGACGTTTTTTTTGACTTATTGTAGATGCATTGCAGAGGGTGCCCAGTTGGGCGCGAACCTCGGCTCAGGGCGTCGTCTGAGAGGAAAAATATTTGAAAGAATTAATCGACCCTAGTGGGTCGATAGCGATAAGCGCTGAATGAGGGAAATCGTCGACCACGCCGGCGGGGTCGGTATCGGGGTCCTGAAGTGTTTGGTGTCGCGAGCTGATTGGCTGCCTCTATGGCTAGAGTAATCGGGTCGTCGGGATCGTATATTACGTCTTTCGGTGTGTGACGTAGGACGCCATACGATTCAAGACTAAACTTAGCTCGGACGCTCGTGGGGAGCGGAGAGTTGCCGTTCTATACGCAGGTAGTATTATTCTTTATTCTATGATAAGCGATTTATAAGTTAGGTTGGAACAGACGTACATACATACATTCAAAGTCAAACACAACTCTCCTTTTTATTGCTTCGTCGTCAGTCGGGTAAAAGAGGTTTGTTTTATATTATTATAAATGTTACCTTCATTATATTAGTAAGAAATAGGTCTAAATTATTACTAATAGCTAAAAATAAAGACCAATTTTCTCTAAGTTATTACAAGTAGTAATGAACTAGGAATAATAATGTACCTAATAGAGGAATAATTTGGTTAACGTACCACATTGAATCACGTCCATAATCCTTAATGGAGGGGGGGGAGTTAAACAAGGGGGGTAGAGCCCTAAGTAATCAGTAGACAACTTGCGGCCAGTTTTGATACGAAGTCGGTGGACAAGGTCAATCGTAGTTGCAGCTTCCGAAGCCTTAGAGACGGCACTGAAAATTATCGGCGCCCGACAGATGTAAAATACGACCCTGACGACCCTATTACTCTATTAGTTCTATAGCTAGAAGCGACCAATCAGCACGCGACAACGAACACTTCAAAACTCCGATACCGATCCCGCCGGCGTGGTCGACGTTTTCTCTCAATCAGCGCTTGTCACTATCTACCCACTAGTAACAAATATCGCAAAAAAACAATATTACCTAATAGTATAGTCACAGTATAACCAGCTCTTAGCCCATCGCTTGTTTGGCCTTTATAATACAAAAAACTGTGTTTGAAAATTCGGAGCTTACAATGATGTACACGGTGTTAGTGATATCGTAACGAAAACTTTGAGGGATGATTCTGAGTTGATATCAAGTGGAATTCTCCGTGGCAAAAGTATAGAACGGAAAATAATTATAAAAAATACAAAAAAAAAACATGATTTTTCCGACAGGTAATTCCACTTGATATCAACTCAGAATCATGGTCTGAATCATCCCCCTCAGTACTCGTTACAGTGTCACTAACACCCATACCTACTTGTATGGCTATCTGTATCTACTGGTACGTGGTGTAAGTGACATCGTAACGAACACTGAAGGGGCTTGCTTATTCAACTCACTAAAAAAAACTAAAAAAAACACACTAACAATTAAAAAACTAAAAAAAAATGAATTTTCCGACAGGAAATTCCACTTGGTATCAACTCAGAATCATGATCAGAAGCATCTAAGCAGCTGAACGCGACTCATGTCTTCCATTCACTCCCTGTTTAGCATAGAAGAAATAAAACTTCTAAGAGCTACATAACAATCATAGCCTTATCCCGTTTTTCACAGGCTCCGATAACCTAACCTGATGATTTGACAGAAGCAACTACTTGTCGGACCTTCCGACCCGAAGGGTAAACCAGAGCTCGTTTCACTCGGGTATGAAGATTTCCATACGATAATTACCATAACAAAAGTTGCTAGAGTGTACTTAATTTTCTATATACATGTTCTATACAGGGTGTTAGTGACATCGTAACGAAAACTTTGAGGGATGATGAAGACCAGTTGAGTTGATATCAAGTGAAATTTTCCCTTGTCACCAATACCCATTAGTGACACCGTAACGATTATAATTACGGTGTCACTGTCGCACTATCGTATTTGACATTTAATGGGAGTTACGGTTTAATTTGTCATAAAAATTAATGTGACATGGTTTACTCGTGACCGTACGTATGCACGTACTTGTACGGTTGCCTATACGTACTTGTACGGTGATACTAACACCCTTTATTATAACTTGTTTTGAACTCATATGAACGCACAAAGTTATAACAACGAAAGGTTAACGTTATAAGTGGGTGGGTTAAAACTTTTTAATTAATCTTGGAATTAGGCACCTATTAAGAATAATAATGTTGTTTAAAAGTTACTTTTGCCTAAATATGATTATCATCACTAATTTAAGAGCCACTCTCTTGTCCGTGTAGCATTTTCCATGCTACGTTTTATGGAAAAATAGGGCAGTGGTTTCCCTCTTGCCTTCCGCTCCGCAGTACTCTGTCTGACGCGAGCGAGTGGGATGGCGCCCAGAGTAAATATGATTATAAAAGGTATTATAATCGTTATGTTTCAATAATAATCTTAAGAATATAACACGATAAGTACGTGTATTGATAAGTATGTGAGCTCAAACAGGAATTAATGTATAACCTAATAACTTACTATGATTACTTAAACAAATGTTATTTGTATGCTTACAAATCATGATTTTGTATATGTATAGTATTTGTTTTTTGATGTCACCTATACCTGTATTATATTATCAGCATAGCTGGTGAGTAAACTGTATGGATGATGTCCTAATTATTAAAAAAAAAAAAACGATGCTGCTTTATGTGACTGTCCTTTGTTTGGCTAGGACATTGCAGGCTGAATCACCTGGTTGTCCGCAAAAGCAAGACCCGTTCCAGCAATTCCTTGCTCTAGCCCAAATGCGTCCACCAACCCGCGGTGGAGCTGCATGACGGAGTATGATTGATTAAGAGGACGCATGTGCCCAGCAGTGGGACGTATATAAGCTATTTATGTTTATGTATGTTATGTAAAAACGATGTCTTATTTGTACGTGGTCAGTAAATACAAAAGAATCTTAGTACAAAATGGTCCATTTCTCTGTCAGATAAGCTATTTCATATTATAGTAGGAAGTGGTAAAAGTTCTTAAGTGACTAAGTGACCCTATAGACATGTGTTTTAAGAGGGTTGGTAAGTTTAGGCACATTTCTCATCCTCTACCAGCATGTGTCAAGCAAAGGAATGGCAGAGTTGAACAAGCCGAAAAATGTTCCTACCTATCCCTAACTGGGATTAAAAGTTACACAAATGTACAGTTTGCCATAAGTATAAGAACGGTCGCACTAATCCCCAAATATATATACAGCTCGGCTTAACACTTACAGTTGATGTGGTAGAGCATCGGCACCTAATCTCGTCTAAGGCGCTTTTGTCACACAAAAAATAAACCCTTATTAAAATAATAATATAATAAATTGCTTATTTAAAAAAAAAGATGTAAATTCTTCTGTGTTGGACTGAACGCAATTATAACACATATAATTTACTATCTTTTGCCCGCGACTTCGTCCTCGTGGCGTGTTATAAAAAAAAAAGATCTTTGTATGTGCATGTCAAATTTCAAGCATCTAACTTATGCAGTTTAGAATTTTTCATACAACATTTTTTCCCGCTAACTCCTATTTTTCAAAATGCAGCCATAACTAAACTTTATATTTACTAAGGTACTTATGCATGCATGCATGCTAAATTGAAAACATCTACTCGTATCTTACGCGGTTTAGATTTTTTCATATAAATGTTTTTTTCCCGCTAACTCCTGTTTCCGTGGGAATTTCGGGAATTCCTTTCTTAGTGCACCTTTACGGTACCTAAGCTACGTCCCTTCCAAATTTCAAGTGCCCTCGTTTAGCCGTTTAGGCTGTGCGTGGTATGTCAGTCAGTGAGTCAGTCAGTTTTTCCTTTCATATATTTAGATTCGCCTGCTTATCTTCTAGGGCCTGATGTAAGAACTGACAGAGTGATTGTGTCCTTTTTAACACGATGGATCATTACAAGGGAGATATGATGGTCACTAGGGGGTTCAAAGGGCCACATCGAAGCAATTCATCTAAAAAAAGCAATATTGCTATTTGACATAATGTTTGCATTTGTAAAAACATGCGCAAATGTCAAATTGCAATATTGCTTTTTACTTGAATTGCTTCGAACCCCCCTGGAGGTTGAAAAAGGCCACTTTAAAACAATTCATCTAAAAAATGTTGCGATTTGACATTTGCGCATATAAAGTAAGTCTGCTTTTTTAGATGAATTGCTTTCAATGTGGCCGTTTTAAACCGTGTCATTAACGGTTCATCATTTTTTTTTTTTTTTTTTGACGTGACTTATTGTAGATTTGCCGCAGATGGCATTAACTACTTGGCCGAACAAATGGGGAGCGCTGAAGGCTCTCACCCGGTAACGGTTCATCATCATCTCAGGACTTCTTATTAAATGTAGCTATAAACTGTCTCCCGCTTACTTGTGGCTCTGCCCACCTCAGGCTTGAACACAGACATTATACGTTTCATACAGTCGCGTCCGAGATTATTTCCTAAAATAGAGGTCGGTTTCATTTATAGCCTGCTTGATGTTGATTAAGGTTGTATAAAATATTTAGGATGCTTGTTTAAGATTTTTTAATAGCGCTATCGGCCACTGTGGTGCAGTGGTTGAGCGTTGGGCTCACGATACGAAGGTCTCGGATTTGAATCCCAGTCTTCTTTTCATCGTGCGGGTTATGAGGTGGATTACCAACCTCATCAACCCTGGTGTCAGGGTTATTATTGAGCCGCCAAAGGCCCCTGACATGGCTCATGTAACGACTACATACTTACTACGGGACCAACAGATGACGTGCCTTCCGAAGCACGGATCATCTTACTGTCGATTCCCAGTGGAGACATATCACAAAAACAACTTTGCGATCCTTAGTTTAATTAAGACATTACAGGCTGATCGCTTGATTGTCCGTAAGTAAGATAATCCGTGTTTCGGAAGGCACGTTAAGCCGTTGGTCCCAGTTACTACTTACTGATGTAAGTTAGTGGTCGTTACATGACCCATGCCAGGGGTCTTTGGCGTCAATAGTAACCCTGACACCATACGATAGAAGAAGAATAGCACTGAAAACTGGTAATAATTATTGGGGTTATGGCAACATAGATACTTAGTTAACTGTAATAACAATTAGGTATGATAAGTTGCTATAAATTTATATAGTCATCATCGCCCTCGCGTTATCCTATTTGCATGGGGTTCGCTTACCATAAAATTATATTATAGAAATTAATTGATAACAGTTTCTACCAACTATACACTGTTGTCGAACAAATTCTAAATATTCTCTTCACATTTTCATTTCGAAGTTAAGAGGTTTAGAACAGGAGTGTCTATTAAATGGTTCTGTAGTGAGTTTCATACACGCACGCCGCCGGTTCAGAGTAGATCGTACTGAATCTTTTCTTATAGACCTTTTCTAATGTTAATAGACTTAAATCAGCATATTAAGCAAACAGTAGCATAGCCTCGGTTGGTGTTGTAATTTTAACAACGCGGTTTTGATGTTTTTATCGTTTTTGATGCGTTCAATGTGTATAATAGAATAGAAATAGTTTATTATTAAAGGGCGCCACGCACACAAAAGGACAATAACATCATATACAATTTCCCCAAAACAATTACAAAAAAGTAAGACGGATGTTCGTCGAAATGATCATAAGGTGGTCGTGGACGTTCTGAGATAGAAAGGCCTCACTCAGCACAAGTCGCGGCGTGAACCACGACGCTGATATTATGTGTGTCAGAGTAGGCACTACAGACACTCGACCACGAAACAAAAAATATTATTTCATTTTCACTGACTTAACTCTACCATTTCTTGGTAATGGGAAATGAACTGTTTAATCGTATGAATTATAATTACTTCGCACAACTCACATTTTGCAGATTAATTATCAAAAACGTATACGATAACCTACCGCAACGTGTTTATTTGCTGAAATTTTAGTTTTGTGCAATAAAGTATATTTGATTTGATTTGATTTTATTCCATGATTTCTTTTAATAGAACGTGCAGCTGAAAATGTCGAATCGACATTTCAATTTTGTACAGAAGTAAATCCGTCAAAGATTTATCCTTTTTAATCTCGTTTTCCTCGACGATTTTAATGAAATTTTACACTTCTTTTTCTTCCCACCTCGGCCGCTTTATCGCAAATCTAGCAAAAATCAGTATAGTTCTGTCCTCTTTGTCAGTTTAAATAAAGTTTCAAGTTTTAAAACATGTGTATTGTTGGTGTCAGTAATTAAATATAACATTACTTACGTTTCAAAGCCAAAAATATTTAAAGGAAAAATGATATCCGTTACGTAGCTGAATATTAAACAAAGTTAACAGAATTAGAGATAACACGGTACGGAAAATTCTACAATCCATGTATGACTTCCTCAAAAAGGTAGCCAATCTTTTTCTATCGTGTGGGTTGTGAGGTGGATTACCAATTTCATATACCCTGGTGTCAGGGTCACTATTGAGCCGCCAAAGGCCCCTGACATGGCTCACGTAACGACTACTTACTTACATCATTAAGTAGTAACCGGGACCAACGGCTTAACGTGCCATCCGAAGCACGCATCATCTTATTTTCGGACAATCTGGTGATCAGCCAGTAATGTCCTAGCCAAACCACAAAGTAATTTTTGTGATATGTCCCCACCGGGAATCGAACCCGCGACCTTCGGATCGTGAGCCGTACGCTCAACCACTGGACCACAGAGGTCGGTAGCCAATATAAAGGGGTAATATACATTCTGTTATAGTTGACATTAGCCTCGAGCGTTTAATATTTATTGATGTTAACGTACAAACCTAATAATAAAATACTTTTATGTGTAGTAATAGGTCATAAGTTCTAGTAGACATATGAACGAGATCGATTGTATTCATTGTCTGTTTTATATTTCGGGAATAAAGATAATCTTCTGAACAAGTTTTTTTTCTACTAAATAAAAATAGACATGTGTTTAACTCTGGTAAACTGAAATGGAACTGGTCCGGACACGTTTGTCGGATGCATCCGTCGTCGTTACTCACTAGATACCTCAGGGCGAGCATAGAAGTCGAGGAAAACCGCGTAAAAGATGGTGTGACGACGTCACGACGACGAAAGTCGAGAGGAGTGGAAAAATCAAGTGAAGGCCTTTGCCCAGCAGTGGGATCGAATAGGCCAAATAAGATAAGATAAGTTTAACTCTGTTAAATGGGTTGGCTACTAGTCTAAACAATAACTCCTAATAAGTCGCAATAGATAAGCGTGGTGATGTATGCTTTTTACTACCTCCGGTTCTTGGAGGGGGTGTTAGTGCTCAGTAGAGGGACGTTTATGTTATGTATGTAAAAATGTGTATGTGTGTAAAATGCAACGTTTGTTCCAGGTGGTGGTGGGGCGCAGCTGGGGGAGGCAGACAACTGTGACCCCAGCGAGTTGAACATATGCGTCGAGCTGATCCCGCGCAAGCCAGTGGGCCTGCCCAAGAATAGGGAGGAGCTCGACGCACACTGCGCGTGAGTAAACCCACCTCAATAGCCAAAACTACGAAACACCAACAGTACAGAAGTAAAGGTATGTTACAAATATTCATTTCACGCTTGTAAGTCGCGTTAGGGCTGCCAACTCTGGCTTATGCAAAATGGTGCGATAAAATAAAAGCTGTCGTGGTTGAGGCACCGCATCTCCGTATAGAATGACTGGGAAGTAATATAACTTTTTTGTTGCTCCATTTCTGGACGACCTCATTCACAAAAACATGTCGGTGGCACACTCCCCCGAACTATTCCAACGGGTTGCAAGTCTTGCGAGATTACATATCCTGGAGCGATGTCTATATGAGTTGCTCGAGCGCGGATTATATGAAACTTAACTTCTTTACTCTTGGTGTTTTCTGCCACAAGGCGCTCAAGGGCAAACCGAAAAAGGCCAGTGATCGACTTAAGTTGGTGCTAGCTTCGACCTAGCCCTGACCACTGATTGCTCCCTGCCTTTTTAGGAATTCACTATGTCACAAGGGCATGATGAAAAATAATTATACTCTGTTATCACGAGATTTTATATGTAATGCCGTACTTTCTGTTCCCTTCCCAAAAAAATAACACTAAAAACTGATTTATATTTAGAATAATCAATTATTTTGGAGTTGGTGCCAGCCCAACTATTATTAATTATTACGGAACGAATTTTTATTTGAATAAAAAACATTACTTTTCTGAAATTTGTTGCACATATTTAATTAATTAAAATTTGTGTTTTGTTGTATCATGTTATTATGATGAAAATTTAAAAATATTTTTTGCTTTTTAGTGGATCGTACTTAAATATATAAAAAAATTATACGAAGGTAGGCTATATGAACACCAAATCGCCACGGTCTATCCTATAGTTTTAATAAAGAATTAAATCCTAACTCCTAACTTTTGAGGGTTACGACCTTTCATCTTCAGCTCACTTGATATTACAACTAGCAGTCTGAATATGCGTACAGTAGTGAAACAATTATCATTTAACTTCTAACTATTGAGGAGTTGACCTTCCATCATCAGCTCAGCCACATATTTTTTACAATCAGACATACAGGGTGTTAGTGACATCGTAACGAAAACTTTGAGGGATGATTCAGGCCATGATTCTGATTTGATATCAAGTGGAATTTTCCGTCGCAAAAGTATGGAACGGAAAATAATTTAAATAAGCTCTAAAAATTTCATGACTTCTCCGACAGGAAATTCCACTTGATATCGACTCAGAATCATGGTCTGAATCATCTCCTTCAGTATTCGTTACGGTGTCACTAACACCCATATCTACTTGTATGGCTACTGTATGTACTTGTATGGGGTGTAAGTGACATCGTAACGAATACTGAGAGGGATGATTCAGCTGATTATTCTGAGTTAATATCAAGTGGAATTTTCCATCGCAAAACTATAGAATTGAAAATAATTTAAAAAAAACTAATAAAATAACATACATTTTGCGACGGAAAATTCCACTTGATATTAACTCAGAATCATGGTCTAAATCATCCCTCTGAGTATTCGTTACGATGTCACTAACACCCTGTATACTGGTGATGCACAGGACCGGAAAGGATGGCGTGAAAGAGAGGAGGCCTATAGGCCTGGGTATACCCAGCAGTGGGTGGGTACAAGCCGAGTAGATATATAAATAGATAGACGTATACTGGTGTAGCTTTGAAAAATACACTAAAACATTACCTGTGCCTATAAAATTTGAGGGTTACCCTCTATTTCTCTGGTTCCCATCATCATAATTATGACATGTAGACAGTGGGACATGGGACTCATGCTCATTTGAAAAAAAAATATTTTCCAAATCACTCCAGTGGTTTTCGAGTAATCAGGGAACATACATTAAAAAATCCTCCTTTTTTGAAGTCAGTTAAAAAGACGCAATGAGGAAACCGCCCCCAGACTTTATAAATTTGACCGCTAAGCAATTTTGCTTTACGAAACTTTTATTCATTGTTACTTTTTGGGACAGCAATCATTCTTTTTAATTATAAGAAATGTTCCGCTGTTTCTTGTACAAAATTAATTTTGTATTTGTTAAAAGATTTTCTTTTAACATGTATGTAGGTTTATTGAACTGTCTAGGCGTAAGTTCTCGTTATTCGTCATTCATACACTCCACCAAAACAAACAAAGGTTTTATACAAGTAGTCATGTAATAATTCACTCCGGATAGCGGGTGTATCAAATAGGAAATCTAAGCGCACCGTAGCAACGAGGACAAGTCCTCAAACCACACACCACGCCTTAGGTACACTATTTACAAGAACCGTATAGCTCAGATTAGCTAGATTACATTTAAAATACACGTGCCAAATCATAAGATCACACCTATATTATGTAAGGGTAGGTAGAGACCACGGAATTTCACTGTCTACGATCCTGACACATCACTTTTGGTTCCAAAATCAAAATTGTGTATTTTACTTGTGAGCAAGCAATTTTGATTTGAGAAGTGAAAGTGTCATAAGAGATATCATTATCTTCTTCTTCCTTGCGCTATCCCTTCTTATCCCACTTTAGGTGTAGTCGGCTCTCCTAATTTTGCGGCGCCATGACATTCTGTCTAGGGTTGTCGGGTCGGGTAAATTTTCATTTTTCAGTAATCGGGACATGCTGGTCCACCAAGTATAAGGACGGCGTCCTCTGCCTCTTTTGTTCTCGGGCAGGCAAAGAGCTGTGTAAGGTATATCATTATACCTAAGATAAATTGTAATGGCGTTAACATCATGCTTTAACATAACGTAACATTCAATTTCAATATTAGGTTATTGTCAGGTGTCATTGCATTACGATGGCTAAGGGAATGATGTAATATATTCACCTTAATATAGGTAATAATGATTGGATCACCTATCCGATTTCACCAAATATCCTGAGGATATGGAGGCCTATTACTATTGATGTAAATATTCTTACTTTACCTTCATAAAAGTCAATATTGTTGATCCACGGATGGCAAATAAAATAAGGCATTCAGGCCTACGTCGACGAATAGCGAACAGCGTGGTTGATATTGTTTTGTTTCAAGATGGGCTGATCGATGCTAACTCGATTTGTATGGCATGGCATAAACACGTCCCAATGTACGGTCACGAGCATTAATATGTATACACTTTGGTACCATGTCACATTAACTTTTTTGAAAATTGAACTGTAAATCTCACTATATGTCAAATATGTTAGTGCGACAGAGTCCTAAAGTGGGTACCTACATTATATTGCTAATGACTGTATTAGGTACAGGCCTCCCCTCAATAAACTGGAGAGGGGGGGGGGGGATGGCATGAACAAGGCCTGATTTGGCCTTCTGGCCCACCAACATCGTCATTCAATATCAATAAGTACGCAGGATAAAAGGAAGCCTAAGTTTATATAGGGTGGTTCATGATGTTTCTAAAAGAATATTAAATGTAGCAGTTTTAGAATACTTTCATGGTCCATGACAACCTCATATGTTTATTTTTCTTCGGCGATGTTTTAACAACTGTAACAATTTCGGTCGAGTCTCACTTTGACTTCTAACGAATCTGACTTATTTATTTTCAGTTTTTACCGACTTCATTGAGAACTCCACTTCCTTAAGAATATGTATGAAGTAAAATAAAAGAATGATTAAGAAAGAGATAGCGACAAAATAATGAGTTCTGAGGTAAGGTAGAAAATCTAGAAAAATGTACAAAATGGGTCATATCTCGTACCGTAAATAATCACTGACCATATAATATAGTACGTCTCTCTATGTATTTTTTTTTAATTTTGAACGTGAACTTATGGGTCGGCCTACTCGGGCCACTGTTTGGGAAACAATAAAGACTGCATCTGTGCAGAAAGGTCGTACAGTATTTGTGCTAATCAACTAATAAAAGCCAAGTACCTACGACTTTCAAATATGAATACAAACGAGATAAATGCAAAGGCCTCGCAATGGTTTTCGGTCTGAAAATGTTTACTTTTCGCTTTATCGCTTGTTATGAGACATAAACCAATGAGATTGATATATTTATATAGCCCTCAATATATTGGCGGGGTAAAAGTGCTGTATTTAATGTAATTCGTAAATTACAACATGCTATCTTTGTTTCTACTCACATTATCTGTTGAAGAATGTAAAAGTGATGTAAATGATTTAAAAGGCGAGTAACTATGATGTGATAAATAGTTTCCGATTGTTGTCGTATTCAGAGAGCGTTCAGAATTTACATCAAAATGCTACCAGGAAGGCCGACACTTCCTAAAGATAATTATTTAGGCCGTTGTTACTTCATTCTGAATTATGGCACTTATTAAAACGGGTAATAGCGTGAAAGGGTCGCTGAAAACGATTCTGGAATAAAAATATAAGTATCAAACAAGAAAATAGGTATACATATCCTTTGAAATTATTTTGAATAGTGATGTATAGGAGATAGCCGTGGTGGAATGCCAATCTGTCCTGATTTTTACGTAGAATTTAGTCTGACGTCACATAGCCTGTAACCACCTCCAGTGACATCTCATTTGTTAAATTCTGAAAAAGGTTGGAACAGACGCGCATACACACATACATACATACAAAGCGGTTAAACACATAACCCTCCTTTTTGCTTCGCCGCAGTTGGGTAAAAAGAGTTACGATCTAGCTTAGGTTATAGACTAAGATCCTGTATTCCGACGACCTTATCTTTTGAACGAATTTAATCCGCTTACTGGTCGTAAACCTGGATATTAAACATTTCCTAACACATAATTCACGAGAACTGTAAAGACTTTTAATATGGAGATCCCGTTTTGCACCTTATTAAGGTTTACATTACAGTTTATTACTTCAGAGCAACAACATTGCGACGAAGCTCCCATTATTTTATTTAGATATGGAAATATTTTTCTTTTACTTCAGGTATATTTTAAGCAGTATTCTTACAAATATTGACTTGAAGAAAATACAAGTTCATACTATTTATACTGAATTCAGGAGTACGTACTTTTACATCAGTATGATTCCATAACTATATGTTAACATAATTATGCCCATAATTTATTCATTCGGTAACATAGTAACACTTTGAATCGTCAAAGTTTACATACTTAAAATATATATTTTTTGTCGAACGTTTTATCTGCCTAAAATTGCAGTTTTTCACAACCTGTATAGCCAAAGAAAAGTAGCTGATAATATAGATTCCCAGGCGATTACTATAATAGGCATAATTCGGTAATATTAAGTACTTTACCTACATTTATACAAAATAGGCCAATCAGTATCTCGAATACAATACAAAGTGAATACTCACAATGGATTTTTGTAATTTATTTATTGTTTAAATTAACGATACTACAATTAACACGCAATTAACACAGCATTGCGCCATAATAATTGCATACAAAGGTAATATACCGATTCATAAATTACTATTCTGATTTATTATTATTCTGCTTAAAATAAGAGAAATAATATAGATAGCAACCTAATTCTATACATAATGTGATCCAAATATCACGCTACAATTATTTTTATATATAGCTTCTTCCATTACATTGTATTTTGGAACAATGATGTACCCTTAACGTTAAATTTCGATAACGCCATCTATATTATTTTTATCTCTTTTAAACTTCTATTTTGTTGTGCCCGAAAGGGTCTATGATGTGAAACTCATATGTAACTTACAAACTTGTACACCATCATAGTATGCAAATAAAGAATATTGAATATCGAGGAACGTAGCCTGGGAAGTCCTTCATTGACTTTCCAGCATCAGCATCTTTTGAACTTATTCCGTCCTGAAAAAATTTAAACCTTAAATGCTCAGCGGAGTTTAGTGACAAAGTGACGTTCTTTATGTGATTAAATGAGCTGTGGTTTTTTTTTTTTTTACTTGTTGTAGATTTGCCGCAGATGGCATTAACTACTTGGCCGGACAAATGGGGAGCGCTGAAGGCTCTCACCCGGTAATGAGCTGTGGAATATCGAAGTACATGTACTATTATTTTTCTGGTACCTTCTTTTTCTTCTTCTTTTGTGTGGGTTTTGAGGTGGATTACCAACCCCATCGACTCACATCGGTTATTATTGAGCCGCCATAGGCCCTTGACATGACTCATATAACAACTACGTACTTACATCAGTAAGCATTAACCGGGACCAACGGCTGAACGTGTCTTCCGAAGCACGAATCATCTTTCTTTTTGGACAACCAGGTGATCAATGACAGCCTGTAATGTTCTAACCAAACTAGGGATCACGACCACGGAGGCCGATACATTAATAAATCACTCTGGTACATTAATAAATCATAGTAACCTACTGCTGTTAAATTTTGAGGAAATGAGATAGCTTGTGTTCGATTCATGCTTAGTTTTACCACGTTACTTTGACAACATGTGTACAGGTTGTCTCAAAAAATTATGTTATGCGGAAGTTTAAAGGTAGGATAGAGTAGGTAGAGAAAAAGAAAAAAACATTCTGACTAGGATGTAATCAAGCGAGAATCAATCTTGTCAAGCGGGATGAGTGTGTTATTCCTAACATCACTGGGTCCGCATCCTGTCCAAACTAATTAATCGTCCTCTACATACTTACATATTCATGCACATACTTATCTATATACAGGGCGGCCCACAGATCCACGTTCATAATGAAAAATTAGATAGAGGGGCCCATTCTCTACCGGAATCACCCCCATGTATGTTCAGCGATTATATACGGTTTAGGAGATAATATATGCCATTATGCGGAAGCGCAGCGCCTCCTTGCTGTCGCGGCTCCGCGGCGCTACCAACACCATTCTGAGTGTGTTCGCTGATAAGTAGGACTCCCCATTGCTGCGCCGATGGGTGAAGCTCCACCTCTCTTAAGTTTTCATTTGCTCTGTTTTATACTAACCCTAGCTTTAAGTTTGCATTGTTACTAATATCTATGGACCTGTGTCTGAAAATAAATAATTTGAATTGAATTGAATTGAATATGACCCATTTTGTGCCTTTTGCAAGAGTTTGTGATCATTATTATTACGATTTCTGAAGTAAGGTACAAAATGGGTCATGTCTCCTAAACCGTAAATAATCACTGAACATATATGGGGGTCATTGGAGGTGTTTCTGGTAGCCAATGAGTACCTCTATTTAATTTTTCATTTTGAAAGTGAACCTCTGGGCCCCCCTATATACATATATACGTATTTATACTTATCCAGGGCATACCAGACAGGCATGGCGTGTATGGACTTATGGATCAAGCGCTGTCTGCCGACCGACGGACAGAAGCTGGTGCAACAACAGATAGGCGGCGCACGCGTTCTCATGCGCTTCCTCTGCACCAATGAAACCGCGATGAGGAGAGGTAAGACATAACAATAATCAATCATTCAATCAATCAATAATTCTTTATTGAATAATCAATCAATCAATATATCTACGAATATTCTATATCAATATATTTTTAATATTTTTTTATGAACTTAAGCATAGAAAACTTGCTACTAAAAGTGGTTTTATTTTTAAGTTCTCATTGTTTTCGTCAGTCTTACAGAAAGCTTTACGAGGTGTGGGTACTTACTTCATCTTGCGTTGAATGTAGTTAGTTAACAAATTAAAAATCGTGCGCCCTTATGATACAAACTATAATTTCTTTACTCCGGATCTGGGACATAATATTAAGTAATTATGCTACTCGTATTCTAAAACAATGGAATGAATGAAATGGAATGGTAAATGCAATTCCATTGTCTCTGCCTACCCTGGTAGGAAATAGGTGTAAGTTTATGTATGTATGTAAAGCTATTCTAAAGTATTCACTAGGTACTGCTTCAGGAGCCTTTGGCGGCTCAATGACGACCCTGGCACCAGGGTTGACGAGATCGGTCATCCACCTCACAAACCTTCTTCTACTTTAATTAAGTTGACGTTACGTTTGACCTGGATACCGTTAGGTATCAGTACTCTGGTGCGGTACCTTGACAATCGCCATGTGTGCTCGTTGTCATGGAAGCTGTTTGCAAAATGCGCTCAAAGGTTGTTTGTCCACCAATCATTGACGCATAATGTTTAGACCGATAACTTTGCATTGCGTTGGCATCATTACCCAGCTAGCTACTATACAAATGATGCATTGATATAGACAGAGACAGAGTATAAACCTTTAGCCTCTTCTGGTATTTTTAACGAAAATAACACAACATCTATATCCCTCACAAATCTCACGACTATATCTTAATTGGGATTTATTTATTTATTTTTATTTTCGGGATCAGGGATCAGAGGCACATCCATCGCAAGATGAACTAAGTACCCTAAGAAGGCTTTTATTTCACTTTTTGTATAACATGTAAAATATTTTCGGTCCTATATAACATTGATCTAACAGAAACCCACACCTCGAGCTTTCTGTGGCCAACGTGATAGATGCTCGAGCCAACTGTGTTAGTAAATTAATAACTCATTGGTGCAAGTTGAGACTTACCAGGCTTCAAACCGGCGCTCCCCATTTGAAAAGCTAGCCGGTGTGCCACAGAACCACAGTGACTAAAAACACAGTGTCTGAAAATAAATATAATAAACTGCATAGTAACAGGATACAGTCCCGGCATCTCCTACTAATAAAATATTGCGCAGTAGCTTTAGCATTAAATATACCAAATTTTAATTCATCACATCTGGCAAATATTATTACATACTTAGGGAAAGAAGTATCTTGTAACTTTACATTCTACGTAACTAACTACTAAAGAATACTTTCTTCAACAAACAAAAATAGTGCAGTGAGAATCATTTAGTGAGAATAATTACAATTCTCAATTTAACCCAAATATATATTACAAGAAAAATAGGTGTTTCGAGAATAATGCTACACCATCCATGTCTTAGAATAAGGAATAATACTACGTATAGAACGGCAACTCTCTGCCCCCACCAGCGTCTGAGCTAGGTCTACTTCACCCCCTCGGTCTTACTTTATTCTTCAATATTATGGGCGGCGTGGCCCCATCGCGGTGGGAGATACTGGCCCAGGATTGGCCGCAATGGAGGCATACTGTGAACTTTGAAAAGAAACGTCGGGAAGAGCTTGATTTAAAACGCGACGAGCTGAAGGCCCGACCATCTGCGGCCATAACATATAATTATACCGGAGGTGTGCTGACGTGCAGTGAATGTGGCCGTACATTCACTGCTAAGATCGGTTACGTCAGCCATATAAGAGCGCATCTTAGGCGTTCCTAGATTGGAGACTTGTCGCCATGGCCGAATACGGCTGGGAAAGGATATGGATATATTATGGGCGTCAGACATGACACACATAGATACGCGTGTACGATTATGCCAATGTGTAGTGTCTGTATAAAACGAGGTTTTTTGTATGAAGTGTCCGGGGTGTGACAATGTTAAACTTAATAATCGGATGCATATGTAATGAACCTTGAACTTTTCATATTTAACCTTTAGCTTCCATCCAGCGAGAGAACGGCTGAAATTCTGACTGCAGACAATTCCTAAAGGAATTGCAGAGAAAATGCCTACAAAGCACTTGCCAAGCCTTTGTTTTACGCTGCTTAAATCTGCCGAGAGATTGCTGAGTGCATTGGCAAGCATCTCGTACGTTACAGAGCTTCCACACGATTCAAGTAACTGGAGCAAGTAATATAAAATCTAGTAAAGCGGGCAGACATCAGAATTCGGAATCATTTATCGAACGTAATTATCATGGATAAACTTATTAAAGGACAGTTCAACATTTTTAAATCTACGTCATTTCGCAAAGTTATGTTTGAGGAGAAGAAATGACAAGAAACTGCAACAGCTACATAATTATGTTCGGTTATATGCAATCTTACAACTGAATTTAAAAAGAAGCTTCTAACTCTGTCTTGCGATCTAAGACATAGCAGTAGTTGCTATATCGCGCCCGTATCGTATGTGGACGTGTTTATTACTCATTGCATCATTTTTTCGTGATAGCATATTGTAGATTTGCCTCGGAAACTCACTATTCGGCCATCTTACTATCATCGTGTGAAAGCACTAATAGTACTTAAAAGCGCTGTGGATGTATGTAAGCGAGTGAATGTTGAGAGCCGATTTGTATTCCAACTATTTCCTTAGTCTTACGAGTACAATATATTACAAACCTCGCTGACAGAGCACACCTTTTCTCTTGATTGTTTCCTGCGTAAGGGTTTTATTATTTTGCTCTCTCACAATGTTTTTGCCTCATATGTCGTAATAAAACAAATCGTATTATTTATTACTTAGTGTAAGACGAACCGACAAGTAATGCCAGAATAATATCGAAATGTTATGACTGGATAACGTCGTTTTCGACCCAGTTTCTTCTAGAACACAAGTATTATTATATTGTGACATATTGGTTTTGAAGGAGCCAAAATTGTTTCTTTTATTGTATTTTGGTTCTTAGTATTGAATAAGTAAATAGTAAACAAATGTTTATTGTTCTTATCGATCATTCTTCACTTTAGTTCGTCACAATGTATGTTAACTTAAAGTTTAATTTCCTTTACATGAGACGGACATGGCAATTAGTGTACGATGGTTTACCGATGCCTCCGTGGTCTAGTGGTTAGAGCGTTAGGCTCACGATCTGGAGGTCCGGGTTCGATTCCCGATGGGGACATTGTCGAAATCACTTTGTGAGACTGTCCTTTGTTTGGTAAGGACTTTTCAGGCTTGAATCACCTGATTGTCCGAAAAGGTAAGATGATTCCGTGCTTCGGAGGGCACGTTAAGCCGTTGGTCCCGGCTATTAGCCGTAAAAACACCTCCACCAACCCGCAGTGTAGCAGCGTGGTGGAGTATGCTCCATACCCCCTCCGGTTGATTGAGGGGAGGCCTGTGCCCAGCAGTGGGACGAATATAGGATGTTTATGTGTGTATGTATGGTTTACCGATGGCTGAAGTAACATTCACAAAACCACTTCCTGAGGCTGCCCCATATTTGGGTAGAGCATTGCAGACTTAATCATAGCTGATTGTCCGAAAAGTGAAGTTTCCATTCGGGTGGAAGGTTAGATTGACATGGGGAGCTGCTGCAATAGGTCAGCTGTGCTGTGGTTGTGTAGGTGTGCTGGTTCAGGTTACTCAACTTAAAGATCGCTTAGACGAAGTCCGGAATAATGACGGAATACGTTATGAAGATGACGGAGATGATGATAATACTTATGTTTGTTGCAGAGTTTCTTAAGGAGCCCACCTGCTGGGCGCGGGTATCCCCGGACTGGTCAAGCTGTGTCAACGAGCTGCAAGCTGCAGTCCACGACATCGCCGAGCGGTCGCAGCAGCTCGCCTACTTCAATAGGAACGCAGAGCTTTGCTGGTAAACGTCCATACTCCATTATGCTAATACTAAGTATATGTCGTTGTTGAATTGCAGAAATCCAGAATCCAGACAGGTTCTTCACAAATTCTTGTTTCTTCCCAGAGCTCTCCTGATGCCACCTTTGTCAGTAAATCTGTACCTACACTCAAAACTGAAGTCGTATCTCTGAAAGGCGGATTTATTTTGAAGTAATTATCAATGTTTTGGAAGATACTGTAAAGTCTTTACTCATCTTTAGACCCGGAAGAATATTAATTTACAGTTTTATTATAGCGTAGGTAGGTATTGTCTGGCATAGCAGGTATATAAGGTTCGTCTCACCTAGTAGTAACGATAATGAGGTCAGATGATGAATCTACCGCGCTTGCTTTCCCTGTTGTATAATAATGAACTACTTACTTGCTTGAAGTATACCGGATGAGAGCCCTCAACTCCTCATTTGCCTTGGTGCAAATCAACAATATGTCACGTCGAAAATGTAGCTTGCAATTACAGCTGCGAATATGGAGTTTAGGATTTCTTTGGCAAGAATTTACCAACTTTTCTCGTTAGGGAAGTTCCAATTTTGAATCTCAATACTAAAGTTAGGTAACGGTAATAAGTAAAATCTTCTTTCAATATTTTAATATTGGTACTCTTTACACTACATTTTTTTCATTTTTTGCAATTAATTATAAGTTCCATTAATTTTATTTATTAATTGATCTAATCGCCGACACTGATTTTGTATACTTAGTAAGTACGTATTAAAAAAGTATATCGCTGATTACCCTTTTCTTTTTGATCTTATTCGTTCAATGAATGTAAGTACACATTAATTCTAATTAATGAGATCTATCTGGGGGGTTAAAAAGGCCATATCGAAGCAATTAATCTAAAAAAGCAATATTGCTATTTGACATTTGTTTGCATTGTGCACTTTTATATACGCAAATGTCGAATTACAATATTGCTTTTTTAGATGAATTGCCTCGATGTTTTAACCCCCTTGATATAGAATTAATAGCCTACATCGGTTATGTATACCTATAGGCAATAAAAAAGTAAGTATTTATCAGTGGTTTTTATTATGAGAAAGCTAAATCGATAATATTTTTCTACACAACGCGTACAATGGAACACACAATAGAATTTAAAAATACAAAACCGCGATTAAAAGGCAAAGCAAAAGTAACGACAACAATGCATTTAACAAAGAATGTATTTTATCCGACTAGATAGGAAAAATGACGTAAGATGTGCCAAGAAAGTTAGAAATTGTATTAGGCGTTGCCCTTGTGTTCTTGCAATGACATGTGTCTGAAAACTTGTTTACATACATCTCGACTCAAGATACGGATACCAACAGTGATGTGTCGTCTCAGGATGTTTCCCGTTGTAAAAACTCTTTGGTGGTGAGGACACGGGCTGCTTTTCATTTTCAAATTGTTCTTTTTTGAACTCTGGACATCTGCCTTAAGGTTAGGTACCCAACATAGCTTTATTTACATAACTGTTACGCCTTTTTACTGCTGGAAACGTTTTCAAAGTGGGTGGAACGGTACGTCACTAGTTACAACGTCGACAAGTTACCAGAAGAAGTAATTTACCTTTATATTTACCTTTATAAGTTCTTGTAAAGGAAAATTTTGAAAGTAAAGTTCATTTATTCAAAGGAATACAAGTAAAGTTAATCAGTCATGAAGTTGGGACTAATTTGAGCTCGGAACTAATTTGATTTCTTGAGTTGGGGAGGCTTTTAATTTCACTTTTTGTATAACATGTAAAATATTTTCGGTGCTATAACATTGGCCTAACAGAAAGCTCGGTGAAGAGTGGGTACTTAGTTCATCTTGGGCTGGATATACCTCTGACTACCCCAATTGAAATATAGTCATGAGCTTATGTTATGTTGTTCTCCTTTGCGCGTTACAGTCCAGTAAAAGTTGCACAACACATCATTCTTCATTGTAAAGAATTCAATTTAATGCTGCACCCAATGTGAAGACAAAGTTTGACCGTTGTAGTTTGTACTTAGCTCTATATATTTCCAGCGTAGCATGACGGTACGGTAAAAGAGTTCCGGGAACAAAACATGTATTTACAGTGTAATGTAATGTAATGTGAATGATGATGATGTAGTACTAAGACTATATATATGTACTTAGTGCCACTGTAAAGGTAACGGAATTCGGTGGAACAGCTGAGTGACTCTACGTGCATTTATCGACGTATCCAATGTAAAAATCCTAGGTTACAGGTAATGGATTCGAATTCCAGCTTGAAAAAATAAAATAAATAATGTTTATTGTGATACACAGGTTTACATAACACAATTATAAAATAAAGTTTTCCATCACAAAAGGTAACAAGCTCAGCGTATGCCGAGATGAAATATCTCGACGCTGGTTTTCAGCCTGCACCTGTGTTGGTGAAGGCCGATAATCTATAGGATACTGATAAAGTACAATAAACGACGACTAAATAATAAAAAGCAACCAAAAAACCAATAATAATACCAGTACATGCGGAAAAAAAGTACATACATCTCTAAGGGCACTCTGTTGTTTTATTATTAGGTTTGTAACATCAAAATATGGAATAATTATCGTGGTAACAAAATACATACACTAGAATTAAAATAAGGAGAAAAAAAAAAGAAAAAAATCTAATTATACATTTTTAAGGAGACATAGCCATCAGTAAGTAGGTAGGCACGTAACCTGGAGGTCGAGGTTTTTAATTATTTACTTTTTGTTTAGACAGAAAGTGACTTTGTGAGTTTGAATTAATTTTAACATCATAGATAATTGATATCACGTGGTTTTTAGAACTTGTGTCCGGTAAATGGCAATACGCTCGCCCCGTATTATATGGGAAGCATACCTGGCGAAGAGTGGGTGTAACACGTAACTATATAGCTCTGCCTACCCCTTTGGGGGATGCAGACGTGATGCTATGTAGTATTTAATGTAACAATGGAGAGCTTCTGGTTTTGCACGATTTTTGCAATGAGTGAGGGAGACGGCGATTTATCCAATAATATACGAATGTGAATACGAATGCTAGAAGTCCGTCGAGTTTAAGCGTCCTTTTGAAGTTTCTCCAGTGTAGTCGCCCACGCAATCGCTTGGCGTTGTAACTAACGAAGAAAAACGCAGCACTCGCCTGTTAGCGAAACACACTGTTACATGAATTATCATCCCGCTAGCATTACCCCGTTTTACGCCGCTTACCTAACCTGAAGATTTGACAGGTCCGGTTTTTTACAGAAGCGACTGCCATAGTTAGATGAATGAAATATCTAATAATATACCGATCAACCGGCATCCATACCGATCACTGACCGTCTTCAGCTACCTTGATATGAAGATTCCGTTTAATCTTAAATTTAGACACTACATTGAATTGCTCAGCTTGGCCTAATGCCTAATGCCTGCTAACGTCACCTAAGCTGCAGTTTTGGCCATGGATTCAATGTAGTAAAAAAAAACTTCATTGAATCCATGGCCAAAACTGCAGCTTAGGTGAGGTTAGCAAGCATTAGGCATTAGGCCAAGCTGAGCAACATTTGTAAGGAATTAAAACTTGTAAACCCTCCTTGACTATTTTTCTAATTATGAGAATAAGCCAGAAAGAAAGATGTAGTTGTTCCAATTTCTATCCAAATAAAAAAATAATAAAGTTGCAACTTCTCAAACAATGATGTTAATATATCATAAATCAATGCATGTGCACAGGCAATGAACAATAATAATGAATTATTCGGTTTAATTCGACGTGACGATACAAACAAATAGATTCATCAGATTTAGTGTAATTCCAAACGTTTGGTCGTAATACTTGGTATTTCATTTGATATTAAACACTAATGAATGTTATTATCAGAAAATTGCGTACTTTTGTCAATGTTAAAATAATGAAATCGTCAATAGAGAACTACATTACAAAAATTACATTACAAGCTGATCTCCTGATTGTCCTACAGTAAAATGAATCCGTGTTTCGAAAGGCACGTTAAACCGTTGGTCCCGGTTACTATTTACTGATTCTACTTATTATTCCTTATTCTATACCGTTTTGGTCCTGGTTACTACTTACTGATGTACGTAGTCGTTACGTGAGTCATATCAGGGGCCTTTGGCGGCTCAATAATAACCCTAACACCAGGGTTAATAAGGTCGATCATCCACCTCAAAACCCACACGATGAAAGGAAAGAACCGAAACAAAATGATGAATGTGGAGGAAGCAAGAGAAGTGTGTCAGGATCGAAGCAAATGGAATTTTATAGTCTCTGCTTACCCCGGTGGAAAATAGGCGTGAGTATGTATGTATTTATATTAAAACGACCCAGTAGTTTTGAAGCTAAAAATCTATTATTGTGAGTGGTCTCCATTCTCTGCTTTTTTTGACGTGACTTATTGTGGATTTGCTGCAAATAGCGTTAACTACTTGGCCCGACAAATGGGGAGCGATGAGGGCCCGATACAAAAAGGGTGCCCCGTTGGGCGCGAACCTCGGTTCAGGGCGTCTCGCCTGAGAGAGTGCAATTCATTCTCTGCAAGTACAAAACTGTGTCACTGAGAGCATTTGCCTGTCATGCTCGTACATTTCCACTTTACGAGGCATGTGTCACTTAACCACATTGTAGTTTTACAAAGTTAAGGTCCAACATGTTATAAAGAAGATTGCGCTCTAACGTTTTTACGATATGACTGGTCAGACAAGCAGCTCAACCCGTATTTTGTTTTCCATTTGCTCCCAGTCCAGTAAAGGAATCGTAAATATTTACTTATCATCAACTTTCTTTTCACAAAGAGAAAAAATCGAAAACATTTCTGACTCGTACGGGACTTCAACCCACAGCGCTTGTCAAGCCGGGGCCTATGTTGCGTGGCGCCTAAATTAGTGATGATGATGTATCGTCTTTAATCCGACGCCAGGGGATTTCTCGTAATAAATTTTCTCTTTGTGAATTTCCCAAAGCACGGGTAAAACCAAAAATCATTTAACTTTATTTTCTTGTAATGTTTGTGTTTCAGTTTATTACGTTACTAAACAACAGTATATTTAGTTATTAAGAATATCTAATGGTAAGGTAAATACTTTTTGGTTAACTAATTATGAAGGCCTACTACACTATTTAAGAGTCATCATCATCAGCCCATTAACGTCCCCACTGCTGGGGCACGGGCCTTCCCTATGGATGGATAGGGAGATCAGGCCTTAAACCATCACGCGGGCCCAGTGCGGATTGATGGTTATTAACGACTGCTAATGCAGCCGGGACCAACGGCTTAACGTGCCTTCCGAAGCACGGAGGAGCTCGAGATGAAAACCTTTTTGTGGTCACCCATCCTATGACCGGCCTTTGCGAAAGTTGCTTAACTTCAACAATCGCAGACCGAGCGCGTTTACCGCTGCGCCACCGAGCTCCTCGTTCAAGAGTACTTAAACGAAAAATTATTTATCAATTATTATTATTATTTGACGTCATATAGGACTCACATCGTCATGGAGATCCTTGGGGGAGGCCTGTGCCCAGCAGTGGGCGTCGTACGGCTGTAGATTATTATTTATTTTCTTCGGGCAAGTCTGGGGCCAAGAGCAAAACCATCAAATGTAAAAAAAAATAAAAAAAAGGAATATGCAAACCTGTCTAAACATTTTTTGTTACCAACATTTGAATATTTAATGTAACTTGGCTTATTTTGCGCTGTGTTATTCTCTCACCTTTTGCTGCGCCCTCCAGGGTGCAATAATGATTCTTATTTTATACGCAATGTCACCTGTATCTACATTGTGTAATGGCAATAAAGTTATTGAGTAGGTATTGTCTTATTTCACTTGTTTAACAGCCTCCGTGGTCTAGTGGTTAGAGCGTTGGGCTCACGATCTGGAGGTCCGGGTTCGATTCCCGATGGCGACATTTTCGAAATCACTTTGTGAAACTGTCCTTTGTTTGGTAAGGACATTGCAGGCTTGAATCACCTGATTGTCCGAAAAAGTAAGATAATTCCGTGCTTTGAAAGGCACGATAAGCCTTTGGTCCCGGGTTACTAGCCCAAACACTTCCACCAACCCGCAGTGGAGCAGCGTGGTGGAGTATGCTCCATAACCCCTCCGGTTGATTGAGGGGAGGCCTGTGCCCTGCAGTGGGACGTGTATAGGCTGTTTATGTTATGTAATAGCTGGCGAGTAGTGGGTGTACATACCATAAACCTCTGCCCACACCTCGGGGGATACAAGCGTGATGCCATGTTATTTTATGTTTTTAATAATAAAAAATTTAGATTCTATAGTCTCTGCTTACCCCGGTGGGAAATAGGCGTGAGTTTATGTATGGATGTATGTAATAATAAACGCGTAGTTGAGCATATATTGAACGTCATAATGTTTTCTTTCCTTTTAATGGTTTATTATGAATCCATAATGTTGGTAGAGTGATTAATACCTATTATAATCATGAAAAGAGATTTATTACGGCAGGTGCAATATTTCCACGGGAGTATTGTGTAATTTGCAAAATATTATAAAATACTGACAGGTTTCAATTCCGAGATATATTTCCTTCCCCAATATTTTTTCACGCAAAAGCTACTTCATTCTGGAGATGTTTCATGTGCGAAGATAGGTCATCTATATTAAGTATAATACTATTAATAATACTATTAATCCCTGAGACGACAAATGTAGTATCTTACAGTTTAAATGGGAAAACACAACGGAATATGAATACATTTCTCTAAAAATTCAGTTTCATTTTTTTCAGACGCAAATAATGTGTTCTTTTTTTAAATTACAATACAATACAATACATATACACTTTATTGCACCAAACTAAAAATAAATAATTACAAAAAGTCTCTTAATTAAGTACATGGCAAAAGGCGGCCTTATCGCTTAAAGCGATTTCTTCCAGGCAACCATAAGGTGAGGTAAAATGTAAAAAATAATAATTGAAAGATTGCGGGTACAAACTATAAGTACAACTTATTACCAATAAAGTACAATTTTACCGATAAAATACATGCAAATAAATATATTTAACATACTTACAAATATATAGTCCGTTCAAAAATGATCTTCATAAAAGGTAAACAAACCTGTTACTACAAAGAATGTTCGAATTTCACCTAAACTACGCAAAGTATTCTTCTAATAACATCCGTAGCACTCAATAGATGTATGATTTCTTAGCTCAATGTGAAATTAACGTAAAATAATTATTAAAAACACATTTTTTCATGTAAAAACAAAAATCAAACAAAACCTCACACAAAAAAGTTGACATCATAAATTCTTGTTAATCTGTGGCTAGCTGTCAATTTGACGATTAGTGATGAGACATTTCATTCAGGTCAGGAAAACGAATCAGTTCCGTGAATAACTTAAGTGAGTGTACTGTACTTAATAAGCCGAAATGCGCAGAAAAAATGACTTTCAAAGTGAATTAGTGTAACCACAAAGAAACATACAATATATATTTTAATATTATCATACAAAATATTCAAACAACCCAAGAGAGTCAGTTCATTTTAATAAAATAACTTGAGCTAAAATCAATTCAGCACTTCACTAATATGCAGTTTGACACAGATAAAAAATATCGGCAGCCATATTTGTTTACCTTTTATGAAGATCATTCTTGAACGGACTATACCTAATATATACTTAACCTATATACATAACCTAACATATATACCTACTTATATAAATAGTACACACAAAATAATAATTTATGAGTGACCACACTGACGTTCATAATAATAACGAAGAAGATTTTGAAAAATATGCAAAATAAATAAATTAAAAACACAAACGGATAATAATGTTGTTGTGACCACTACGGGTAATTAAGTACGTGGTGTTTCATACGAGTAATTACTTACCGCTTTTTTAAATAAACTTATTAAAGTACGTACTTTTATAATTTTATTTATATGGCAAACGTTATCTTTCATAACTTATGAAACGTGCCTGGTTTTTTTATTTTTGGCCGCAACGTGCAAAAGTACATTATATTTCAGTGTATACCTATTTGTTTCAAGTTTTGACTTTATTCATTATGTTCAAACGCGGTATTGATTATCTCACATAAATACTCGTCAACTTTATGTGTAAGACTGCTTTCACACTAGTGATTGCAATCCGGCGTCATTTTCAGTCCGGCCGGATACAACCGGATTCCCATCAAACCAAATCCAAGTGAGTTAATCAAGTGTCACTGCACTTATATGTAGGTAATTTATAAAAAATAAATCACAAATATATAAAATCGACTTTATTTCCTAACCAATGCTAAGACCAATAGACAACAAGAAAACAATTAAAATTTAGTAATGTAGGTAACTAGTAATAATTTTACGACGAAATAAGTAGCTTAGCTTATTTTTATTTTATATTCTTAATATAATTTATTTACCAAACATGCAGCCACAACAACACATTACTTTTTATTTTTGTGTAATAATCTTTGTGGGCTGTTTGTTATTCTTACCTTATTGTATCTTGTGTTGCGTAACTTGTTTACTTTCTTTTTGTTTTTGGCATTCATTTTCGCAAACAATCCTCACTTATTAAGTAGGTAGATAACTCCATTTCATAAATTATTAACATTGGTGATGAATAGCATGTTAGGTTATAATAATTATTTTCTACTCCTCTACTTTAATCTGGCATTTAAATAACCAAAAAGTCTAATATAAGTACATACATAATTAAACTCTTTGAAAAAGTGTACACTCTATGGCCTATAAAAGCATTGTTTACAAAGTGTAACTGTACTATAATGTCGCCAAAAAAGCATTGTTGTTGTTTTTTTTTTTTGACCTGGAAACTGGCACCTTTACTTTGTTTGGTGCCATAGATATACTATAAAAAAAAGTATACATTTGCCGCCATTTTCCCGCGCGTTGGAAAATAATTTTTATAAATAAAATTTTTCTTTGTATAATTTTTGTTTCATTTAAAATTACGTCGTCGTAGAAAAAGTATTGTATGCAACGTTGTATAACTAGGTCAAAAAATGCTCGTGGCGTCTCTTATTGCGATGTTCGCCAAGGCTCACATCGCAACTCACGCCACTCGCATTTTTTGACCCTTCTTATACAACTGTTGCATAAAATACTATTGTGTGTCACCTGTAGCTGTCAAAAATATTGTTCTCGTTTTTTTTTTTGTGTGCTTCCCGTTGTCAGTGGTGCGCTTTTTGTAACGCGCTTGCGCTTTTTATTGTGTAAGGGCTTTTTAAGTTTTTTGTTTTTACTTCTTTCCTTTTTATTATTTGTGATTGATTTTATGTACTCTATTTTTATGTCTACTTTTTTATTTGTTTTTATTTTTCGTGTAAACGTTCCGTTGTACGCTGTAAATTTCTGTTTTTATTCACCTTTCAGGCTGCTAGCGGGTATTTGGATTATTTGTTAAATTATAATTATTTATATAGATTTTAATATTATTGTATTTTTTTTTAAACTATATTTATACATTTATTATATAATTTATATTATTATATTTATTTGATAATAAGTATGTACTATGGATTTATCATTAAATAACCAAACATTATCATATATATCTTGTTCTTCTGACTCTAATGATGACAGTTTTCACAGCTCGTCTCCTCCTCTCCACGACTTGTTGCAAACCACCTTTGTCGATGTGCCTAAAAATTTTAATGTCGTGCACATTAACGCGCAGAGTATTCCAGCTCATTATCCGGATATGCTTGCATCGTTCAACGATAGAAATATCCACGCCATCCTGGTCTCTGAGACCTGGCTGCACCCTTCACTCCCCTCCACCTCATACTCGCTTCCCGGCTTCCAGCTCATCCGTAATGACCGTGTTAGCTCCTCACACGGCGGGGTGGCCATTTATCTTCGTTCCCACATTTCTTTCACAATCGTTAGTAGATCGCCTCAACCACCACCTCCCAACACAGCTGAACATTTATTTTTAGAATTATCTCTTTCCCATTGTAAAGTCCTTCTAGGCGTTTTTTATAGCCCTTCCCTTACGGTTGATTATTTTAATTCATTTGAGTTGCTTCTCGAGGACCTGTCGCCTGCCTACAGTCACTCTATTGTTTTAGGAGATTTTAATACCTGTCTTGTAAAGACAGATATGCAGTCTAAGTCTCGCTCCAATAAACTCACATCGTTAGTGAAGTCCTCTGGCATGCACATTCTTCCTCTTGCGGCAACTCATCATTTTCCAAATTGCGTCCCCTCCCTTCTGGATCTCATAATGGTCTCCTCCCGAGATTATGTGGTCAAGCATGGTCAGATCTCCGCTGACGCCTTTTCTTACCACGACCTTATATACCTGTCATATAGGATCCGCACTCCGAAAGTTAAGGCTAGGACACTTTTGTTACGCAACTTTGCTGGGATGAATGTTGATCGGCTGAGTGAGGATGCTGGTAAGGTAGATTGGTCGGCAATAGATAGACTTGACAGTGTTGATGACCAGGTTGAGCTTTTCAATGCCAAATTGACGCAATTATATGATACTCACGCGCCTATCCGACTTGTTCGTGTCAAGCACCTCCCTGCTCCTTGGCTTACCGACGATATGCGTAAGTATATGGAGAGGAAGACTCGAGCTAAAACTAAGTTCAAAAATAATGCTTCAGAAAAGAACCGTGAGGCATACCGAGAAGTAAGAAACCGCTGCAATACAAAGATACGGGACATACAGCGACGCCATATTCACAAATCAGTTGAGAACGGAGAACCAGCTAAAGTCTGGTCGTATCTTAAGAAACTGGGGGTTGGCAAGTCACGTAATAACTCACCTCCCACCAATATTGACATTAATTCCCTAAATGCACACTTCTCATCTTCTTCCTTCATTGACAGTGGCACAAAGACTTGTACCCTTAATCACCTTTCGTCACTGCCAACTCCCAATTTTCCACCTTTTTTCATTACTCAATTTGCTGCTAGTGATGTTAAGAGGAATATACTCGCCATTAGCTCGAATGCGACAGGAAGTGGCTGCATTGGTCGTAATATGATCGTTCCCCTCATTGACATCCTCTCTCCGGTTATATCCAAAATCCTAAATAAGTCCATCTCCTCGGGTGTGTTTCCAACCGCATGGAAGGAAGCACAGATTATCCCGCTCCCTAAAAAAAATAATCCTAATTCCTTCTCCGACTATCGCCCAATATCCATCCTACCATTCCTCTCCAAGGTCCTTGAAAGGCTGGTTCATAATCAACTTACCCGTTTTCTTACCTTGAACAACCTTTTAAACCCACTCCAATCTGGTTTCCGCCCCGGTCATAGCACGACTACTGCACTGGTTAAGATTTCCGATGATATTCGGCTAGGAATGGAGAATCAGCAGCTGACTGTGTTGACGCTGCTGGATTTCAGCAACGCGTTTAATACGGTTGACCATGATATCCTACTGGCGATGCTGTATTCTCTTAACATATCTCCGGCAGTTGTTGATTGGCTTCGTAGTTACCTGTGTGGGCGCCGGCAGCGCATACGTGTTGAAGAAACCTTCTCTACGTGGTGTGACACTTCTGCTGGTGTTCCGCAGGGTGGCGTGTTGTCTCCACTCCTATTTTCTATTTTCATTAACTCTATCACTCTTTCACTCTCTTCTTCCTATCATTTGTATGCAGACGATTTACAAATATACACACAGTCTCCTATAAATAATCTCCCGGATGCAATTGAGAGAACCAACAGGGACCTCAAGTGCATTTCTGAATGGAGTCGCTGTCATGGGCTAAAAGTCAATCCAACTAAGACCCAGACAATAATCGTCGGTAGCCACTGGTATATATCGCGAATTGACTTTGCTGCACTTCCTCCTATACTCTTCGACGGGATCCATGTTCCCAACAGTGACACAGTGAAGAATCTGGGGGTTGTGTTTGATGGGTGCTTGTCGTGGAAACCACAGGTGGCCGAGGTCAGTAGGAGGGTGTTTGCTGCGTACAGTTCACTGAAACGGCTAAAAAACTTTTTGCCTACCAGAACCAAAATCAGTTTGGCACAGACTCTGCTACTACCTATATTGAATTATGCAGACGTCTCTTATCCCGATTTGTCAGTGGAACTCTTGAACAAGCTTGAGCGACTGCAGAATCTTTGTATTAGGTTTATTTTCGGCCTGCGTAAGTTTGACCATGTTTCTGACTACCGCTCTCAACTTAAATGGCTGCCTATACACCGTCGGCGAGACTGTCACATCCTCTCCCTTTTGTACTCAGTCCTCTCTCTTCCCAATACTCCTTCCTACCTTAAGGACCGATTCGTTCTCCACTCCTCAACACTCGACCGCAACCTACGGTCCTCTAACAACCTTTCCCTTCAACTCCCGTCCCACTCCTCAAATTTCTATGATAAATCGTTTACGGTGCGAGCTATCCGGCTATGGAATCTGCTACCTGAGTGTATCAGGCGGGCACCATCGCTGAAGTCCTTTAAAGGACAAGTAAAGGCGCACTTTGTGAACTCTGGCTCCTCCTCTTTTATGTAAACCATCCTTCCTTTTCCATAGTGTTATTATATGTATGTATAATTATTTAGTTATGTATAATAGTCATATTATAATATATATATATATATATTATATTTATATTTATGTACAACATATATATGTAGTTAAATGTACTTATTTTATGTAGGCTGTTCTTTTAATTATTTATTTTGTTAGAATGCACTAACCCGCTATTATTATACTTGTACAAAATTTTCCTGTACCCAAAGGTTGCCTGGAAGAAATTGCTGCATGAGCAATAAGGCCGCCTGTTGTGCTTTTCTGTATATGTTGTCCTTATCTCTGTATTTTGTGTCCATTGTGCTCAATAAAGTATTCTATCTATCTATCTATCTATCCATCTATCTTAGTCTTTCTAGATTTTACTTTCACAGATAGATCAATTTATAAGTAACAATATTAATTATCAAGTAACTATAATGGTGCTAATTCCTGTAAATACCATCTAATTTTATTTTAAGTTATATCTGTCATTTTCTTATCCGCCGAAAAGGAAAAGGACGGGTAATCGACAAGCATAAAATTTATGGAACACACGTCAATTTTAAGCACAAATCTAAACCAACCGTCTAAAAATTTTACATCCGTCAATAACCCGACACAGTTAAGTAGACAGCACGTCAAACGGATTGCATACCAGCGACGTACCTTTTGATTCGCCCGGGTTATTCATTTATTTACTCATTCTTCCTAAAATTAAGAGCTGTGAATCATCCGTCCCTTTCCTTTTCGACGGATATGAAAATGACGGATATAACTTAAAATAAAATTAGGCGGTGTCTGCAGGAATCGGGGCCAATATCTGATTTAAAGTACCTACTCATGCAACAGCTATAAACACACACACAATAACAAAACAAACATAAACATTCATGAATAAAGTCAAAACTTCAAGAGTACAGTAAAGACACGAGCCTAATATCGTGACGCCCGAAAACGTGCTGAAAAATATCGTTTTCTGTTGGGTGCGAAATGGAGCTATTCTTGTCCGACAAGCGGACGGTAAACCCGCCATCCGTATATCGTCCTCAACCGACCTCGACGAGTATGTCGGACCTCCAATCCCACCAGAAACGGAGGGTGATGCATCAACTTAGATGTACTGGTGAGGCGGTGCTTACACAAGCACGAACTAATTGTAGTTTTTGTGTTATCTGCCACTACTTATTTTTAACATTTTTAACAATCCAAACAAGATCCCCTAATGTATTACACTCTACAACCCACTATATACTCACCCACTCACACATATACACATACACGCTTTATTTCAATCACGGAGGGAACAATCTGCGCTACTTCTTGATCTCGGGTGAAGTCACTCAAATAATATTCCACATCATTTCATTACAATTAAACATATTAAGTGGATAATTTAATAAAAGATTTTGACAACTCACTAGTGTTAAACTGTCATTCACTCGAGACCTTGGAAGCATGCAGTAGCTGTCTGGCTGCCAATTTAAACTTTAAAGCACTTTGTTTTAATATAAGAAGCATTTAATTAAATTTTGACTCTTTTGTGGTGGCTTTAAAACGCCTTGGCATAGATTTTGATGTCATAATACTTACTGAATGTTGGTTGACTGAATATTCCATTATCCCAAATTTACCTGGTTATAACTCTTTCCGCACGCACACATTCATAAACAAAGCTGGTGGAGTAACTGCTTACGTGAGGGACTCCTGGAGTCCTGTAGTTAAGGAATCTTCCTGTACTGATTGCAACTGCCTCGAAATCGAAATAAGTCCTGACTTATTAATGTTTGGCATCTATCGCTCTCCATCTTTTGCTAATGCTAGAGGATTCCTCGATTCTCTTGAGGAGTTGTTACAAGGCGCATGTAATAGAAAGACAGTTATACTTACAGGAGACCTAAACTTAGATTTATGTTCTTCACCTCTTAACGAACAATGTACTGACTACATAAGTTTGTTGACTGAACATCAGATGCTGCCAGCAATTACAAAACCCACTAGAGGAAGTGGATGTTTAGACCACTTTTTTGTAAAACACTCGGAGCTAGCAGTAGGATATACTTGTAATACAAGCATTACAGATCACAACATCTGTGTATTGGGAATGGCACTCCAAAAGACACATAATCAACGCAAACGTACCCGTCTTAAAACTAATATACCTGCTGTGGTGAGTGCTCTTTCCTCTGCAGATTGGTCTAATGTTTCCGTAGCATCCGATATTCACGAGGCTGTATCTGCATTTTGTTATACTATAGATAATGCAATTACTACTAACACTAAAGAAGTAGTCATAAGTCGCTCTAAATTTAACCTTAAGCCCTGGATTACCCCAGGCTTAATGAAATGCCAGAAGAATCGTGACAGACTACACCTGGTAGCAAAACAAAACCCTTCCAATAAAATTTATCAGCGTACTTATAAAAGATACCGTAACTTCCTAAATAATCTTCTTCACAAATTAAAAACGGACTATGATAGACAAGAGCTCACAGTAAATAAAGATAACCCTAAAAAGCTTTGGCACACTATCAAAGAGATGTGTCACATGAACAAAAAGAATAATGATCCCTCAATGATGAATGATGATGATGATGAATTGTGTCAAACAGATAGCGACCCCCATTCTTCTTTGAATCTATGTAATAGTTACTTTACTAACATAGGTAAAACATTAGCCAATGAAACCCTGACTAGACTCGGTAGCACCCAAGAATCTTTAGCAGCTGAAGTAGCATCCCAAACCTCAACAGTACACTCCTTTTTCATGACGCCTACTAACGAAAGTGAACTTAGCAAGCTCATTAGTGATCTCAAACCCGACAGTGCCCCTGGATTAGATGGATGTACCCCCTTCCTCATAAAACAAATCAAACCTGCTATCCTGACGCCTCTTACTCATATCTGCAACCTAAGTCTTTCATCCGGGATTTTTCCAGAGAACTGGAAATCTGCTATAGTCACACCTATTGTTAAGGCTGGCGATAAGTGTACCCCAAGTAATTACCGTCCAATCTCCTTACTTAGTGTTTTCTCAAAACTACTGGAAAAATTGGTAAACAAAAGACTAGGTTATCTTGAAAAGAACAGTCTAATCCCTAACAGACAATTTGGCTTTAGACAAGGTAAATCGACGGAAGATGCAGTTTTGGAGCTCACTGATGTGGTTTCATCGGCTTTAGATCAAAAATTTTGCTGCCTTGGTGTCTTCATGGATCTTGCAAAGGCTTTCGACACAGTATCAATCCCGATTCTCTTGCAAAAATTACACAATGTCGGTATCAGAGGTGTAGCCCATGATTGGTTCCGTAGCTACCTTTCAAATCGCAGACAGTGTGTTAGAGTGGGTGGAGCAGTGAGCGACCAGCTACCGCTTGATTTCGGAGTACCCCAGGGAAGCATCTTAGATCCAACACTTTTTATTATTTACATGAGTGATATTCTTGAACTTACTCTTAACAGCGCTGACATCTTTTGCTATGCGGACGACACTGTCATTATCTTCAGAGGTTCATCTTGGGACAAGGTTTACAAAACAGCGGAGGAAGGCATGAAGATGATTTTAAATTGGCTAGATAAAAACTTACTTTCCTTAAATGTCTCCAAAACAAAACATGTAGCGTTCTACAAAACACGTGCTTCCAAACCCCCGCTTTCTAAGCCCATAAAATTACTTCAAAATAATTCTAATTTTACTACACTATCGATTGAACGCACAAATAATATTAGGTACTTAGGCATTGTGTTAGATGAAAATCTTACTTTTAAGACACACATCGCGGTATTATCGGGAAGAATAAGGAAAGTCATATTTATAATGAAACGTCTACGAAACGCAGCTCACAAAAAGACTCTGGTATTGGTGTACAAAGCAATATGCCAATCCATTCTCTTGTACTGCATTCGTGTTTGGTGTGGTGCGGACAAATCTTGGATGCTGGAGCTAGAAAGAGCCCAAAGAGCCGTCCTTAAAGTAATGGTCAGAAAACCTTTTAGGTATCCTACGGATGACTTGTATAGTGAAGTTAAGGTACTGCGAGTCCGACAGCTATTTATACTTAGAGCAACTATTAGAACACCCTCGCTTACCATCCGGTCTCAGGAATATGATGAACTGATAAAACGTAGAGTTTTCAGTGTTTACGTTCCCTTTGTTAGTACCAGCTTTTCAAAACGCCATCCTTTCTTTTTACATCCATATCTTTACAATAAGGTTTGCAGAGCTCTGCAGGTCGTAAAACACTTTCCACGTCCAAGGCTAAGAAAGCGATCGAAATTTGGTTACAAGAGCTAAACTATGACGAAACAGAGGCTCTAATGCCGAAATACAGCTACTGCTCCCTTTGAACCTCCCACACACACATGCACACACACACACACACACACACACACACACACACACACACACACACACACACACACACACACACACACACACACACACACACACTCATACATACATACACACACACACACACACACACACACACACACACACACACACACACACACACACACACACACTCACACACACACACACACACACACACACACACACACACACACACACACACACACACACACACACATTACTCCATACCTAGAAGTTTTATTTTTGTTAATTTTTAAATATTTTTATTATGTTTCATTATTGTGTATTTTGATATAAGCAGTTATAATTTTTCTTAGTGCTCTGTATTCTGTCCGTGTGTCCATTTTGTAAATCCTGACAGGAAATCGTACTCTGGCCCCTGCGATACAAGCTGAGCTTAGTGCAGGGACCGCCGCATATCTAGAGTAATTGGTCTTATTATAGTTGTCTATATTTTTATTAATGTAAAATTGTAAGCCTATGTTCAATAAAGATTATTATTATTATTATTATTATATAATAGAATGAAAAATAAACTTAATTAATGGTACACGCCCTTGCTCTTTAAATCTGCGCAAATCATATAGATACTACTTCTGCCAGAGTTGAGATTACATAGTGGAACAAAAATAAAGAGGGCGTAGAAGTACGTCTAAATTACGTATTTTCTTTGTTAATCAAGTAAAGGAAGATGTTTAGCGCTAGGGAATGTGTTGAAGAATTGTTCTCTTTTGTTCAAGAATTACTGCTCTCGGAACAGGACGTGGAACTTGTTATCAAGATCTAATGAAAGCTATTTCTCCTCAGCTTTCATTTTCATTTAACGATAGGTCTCTAAAATCTATTGTCATCAAGTATTTCTCATATATATACGTATATTATTTCACAAATTTCGATGTTCAACTGCAAGTCAAATATCTCCGCGTAGTTTTAGATAGACGTCTAACTTTCAAGGTCCATATCAAACTTGTGCGTGATCGCGCCGTGTTTGCAATGGGTCGTTTTCATTCGTCCTTCGCGAGTCCCTCTCAAAGCCATCGTCTCCATGTGATACAAAATCGTTTCATAAAGCCACGAGGAGCTTCTTCGCAATGAAAACCTGCACATTGACCTATTATGATGATATTAGCTTAAAAAAACGATGCTCAACTATGCACTGGCGGATCCCCTAATAAGTACCTATATCATTTATCACATTGTTTGTGTCGCTCGAACATCTCGTTATAAATAGATTTCAAATAGGTTTCAAGGTTCTTTAACATCAATACGAGTACACTCTATCTGTGCCTGTAATATAATGTATTATGTGTCATATTGTGTGTGTCAAAAGCGATTTAAAGGTGACTTTTAAAGTGAAACGACTTTCCGTGTTACTTCAATATTCAAATTAAAAGTTCCTCTCTTTAGAAGGTTTTTTGTTGGCAGCGCTCGTGATGAGTTCATGTCCTGTGTGGTGCACGCGGGACGAACATGCTCGAGCGCCGCTAGCACGCTGCTCCGGCGCATGGCGTGGGTGTTAGCGCAGGACGTGGCTGCGTGTACGCAGCAGCCGCGCGCGTTCTGCGCCGCTTCGCCCCCGCCGCTCACCGCGCCGCTGCTCACCGCCATCTCTGGCATCATACTCTACCCTCCGCGTCTGTAATTTCAATGTGGGTTGATGAATGCGTTATATTAAGTGAGACGAGGTATTTAGGTAGATTAAAATTTTAGGGTCTGTTCTAAATTGGTGTGAGTGTGTCAATCATGTGATCTTGCGGATATTATCTGTACTGTACGGTACCACGTATTGTGTACATCGCCTAGGAAAGAAATGAGGAGGATTAATTTATCCTTAGTTTATTGATATAAGAGAGGGAAATGTAAATGAGCTGGAACGAAAAATGCAAAGGAAATATTTAAATGAAAATATAAATTCGATTGGTATATCATATGTAAATGGAAACTATTTTGTATCCGCGCGTGTATTGGATTTGGATTGGACGAATATATAGAAAGCATACTCACATAATTTAAGTATCTTCCAGTGTTCTGCCTATCCCGTGAACGGTCCCATTTTGGCAACATTCCCTGCAGCAAAAATGCATAAAGTAACGCATAAGGAACGTTATTACCTAGCCGTTGGGCAGATGGGATTGTAGTACAGTCAGAATCAAATAGTTAGTGACAGTCAAGGTATACATATAGTTGGCAACACCCAGAATGTCCGACAATTAAGGGTTCAAGGTGGCCGTATAGATAGTAACACTCTAAGTGACCAAAAACATTGGCACAATTTGCGTGTTCAAAAAGTGGGTAACAACCTAATCGTCCAGATTCGCGAGACGTTTACAATGTCAAAAATTTGTGGACAATTAGGTTGTTGCCAACTTTTTGAATAAGCAGCTTGTGCCGATGAATGATGGAATCTAAGCCCCCACCCTCGGAGCAGACTCCTACTCCGAACCTCAAACGAATTAACTCAAAAGTCCGCAAATACTTTCGTTCGAGTTATGAAGCGGCTTGTTGGCACGAAGCGAAAGTAGATACTTAGATACACTTTGTTTATTGAATATTCCGATATAACAACACTGTCGCGAATGTTTTCTGACTAACTTAATGCGATCATTAACCACAAAACACCACTTCGTATTAATTATTTAGATTATTCAATGAAGAAAGCAACAGTCCCGTTCCCATTCCCGCCAAAATCCTGTCACTATGTGCTTCTGACTGTACAAGAAATAACAATTTAAAAAAGCAGCCAGTGTTCTTACTATTAAAGAGTTTTACTCGAGACTACCAGAAGCTGACTGCAGAGAAACGAAGATAAGGTACTCTTAGTATGGAGATGAGAATTTGAAACCCTCGAAGCTTAGTCGGAATCAGTTCACAACTCATCATTCGCTTCACCGAACTATCAAACTCTAGTAAAATTTTATGCATTTTGTATGGAGGCATCCTTTAACGATCGTTACCGTGAAAGTTATTCATTGAATTTTTGATATTTCAATAGAAAAAAATTCTAATTATTATCCCGGGCATATCGTTAAGTCAAATATAGGGCCATATCGTGTTAAAGACAAAAGATATCAACTTAGGTACCATAAGCGATGGACTATTGTCCTATGACGTAATATTCCTATGCTGCACTATCATATAATAATCAATATCTCCTATACCCGAAGAAGTTGCCTGGAAAATCTTGCTACTTAGCAATAAGGCTTACTATTGTACTCTTTCCATTTCTCTTTTGTGTTGTACTTCTGTATTAGGTACCTGCATCATTTGTTATGTTATGTAACTTCACAGATTGCTAAATAATTACTTAGGTACTGGGTTTGTAAGTAACTTGTTTCTATACAATAAGTAAGAAAAGCGAAGAAACAATTACTGGATACTGCGGGTTGAAAACAGGGAAGCAACATCGATATAACATTAACACTAAGTAAATCTATTTTTAATGTCGTTTAAAAATGTATTTGACCAGAAAGAGAGCGAAATTTTGGACTGTATTTTTGTAATTTTAAACTAATTACCTCTTCTTTGTAAACATAACTCTATACCTAAAAGATTAAGGTCGATTGTAATTATAATAAACAGCTTTATACCTTCCACAGAATACAGGCCTACCTTCGAGCAACAACATCTAATTATTTAATTGCGGGAATTTCACATGCCGTTGAAGTTATGTGACACCGCGATCATTAATGCTTTTCAAACGATGCTTTTCTTCGCCAGAAGGCACGCGATATCTGAATTATGAACCCTCCATGTATTCGAAATTCAAATTACAAATTTGTGTTCTGCAATATCCGTTCGTTTAAGGCGACTCTCACACGACACAACGAACCGACGCGGTTGGCGGTGAAGCGGTTTTGTGGTTGCATTGACTTGTATTTAATCCTTTGATTCCTACCACATGGATTCATACCGCGTGGCCGCATGGACAAGTTGCGCGTGGTATACGATCAGTTCCGTTTCCGAGAACGTTGCCAAAATGGTGGAATATTTCTGTTGTAAAAACTCTTTATAGTCCTGACTATAAGTATGCCGGACTATATTGTTCAAATTGTTGTTTCTTGTACTCTGATCCTATCTGACTAAAGTTTAGGTAATAAAGCTCTTCTTTTCAGAAATTTTGCGCATTTTGACTGCCGTAATGTTCGCAAAGTGGGAACAGCATATCTGTAGGTACGGTATAATACTCGTGTATATTGATAGAATTCCATTCGAGCGGCGAGGCGGTAATCCGCGTGGACTAATGAGCTTGCTGCCTCGCCGCGCGGTTAACCGCTACAAAATCCGCCTCGTATGAACGACATCGTGTGTTACTCGCCTGTTATATCACATCCCGTGCGAATTAAGTAAACACCTCACGCAGTTCCAAACAAGTGAGTCATTTTTATCACAGGATACCTATTATAAGCAGTAAAAATGGACTTAGCGAATGAAAGTGCTGAAAAACTAGAATAGGGGACATAGAAATCAAGAGTCCTTGTAATCTGATTATGTAGAGAAAATACAATGGTATGAGGAGGTAATCTCTAGCAATATAATCCGTAATAATATTTCCGTTATATCTTTAAAGCTCAAATATATTATGTAGTGTATTATTCGGAATTATTCGTAATAGAATCTGAATAATCACGATTGATTACGTAGTACATTCATAATACAGGCGTAAATATAGATAGACTTCATTGAATTAAGACGTTGTAAGTAATGAAACAGAATAATAGAAATGATTTGTATAAACGGAAACGAAGAAAGAATTGATTTATCAACCTGACATTGACAAAGGGAATATAAATGTATTCGCATTTTCGTTCCATTTAACAACTAATTATACAATAAAAAAGAAGAAAAAGGTAGAAATGGAATCATTCTTATATTTTCTGTGGTCGAAATATCTTTCTGTAGAACACACATGTTGTCGTATAGAGAGGTAACTATAGAGTATTGGCTTATGTTATTTACAACCAGAAGCACGGACAGTTGAAGTGTATTTTAATTTAGTAAAAAACTGAAATATAAATCATTTTTGAAATATTCTCGGATATTGTTATGTCGATAAAAGAGAATTTATTGAATTTTTATGTAGAGAATCGAATAATCATATTTTGTATAAATTGTAACATATTATATACGTTTTACCAATAAAATAAATAAGTATTAGATAATAATATACGTCTGAAACAACAAGTTCAATGTTACACAAGTTACTTTGTTATTCTTTTATATTTATAAATATCAATTTCGATGCTAATGGAAGGCAACCGTTTGGACATGAGTAATATGAATGGTCGTAAACTGAGGAAAATATGAAACTAATGAACAAACTGTTAAAAATAACTGCGGAATGCCTAAATTATGTCATAACTAAATATTTTAATCACAGAAATCATTGTTGCATAGTAAATTATTATGTAGCCAAAAATATAATTTATTACCTGTAGGTAGCTAATTAATTAACATTATATCTACACGTATTTAAAAATCTGAATGAATGACAATTTCTGTATCAATACATAGAAGACTATGCGTACATTTTCTTATCTACTAATCTAGACACGCGGGAGCGTCTCAAGCCAAGTTCAGCAAGTAACAGAACTGGTGAGCCGCACCGTGCGTAATATTACACGAACCATTTGGAGCCACTTTCGACCTCCTCATAATTCAAAAACTATTTCACCTACACGTATCAAATTCGGCTCATATATTGAGACTTGCGAGATACATAATGTGCTTTAATTTTCATAAACACATCTCAAGCGGTTATTTAGATATTAACGTCCAAAAATCGTCATTTTTATCACTGTCTGACTTATAGATAGATCAAAATTCTAACTCAGTTCCAGATGACCTAGGAAGTTAAAATTTGGTATGCATATAAGTAATCAGGTGAATACAAAGGAAACAATCAGAAACTGGTATTTTTTTATAATTTTTCACTTAATTGATTATATTAGGAACGCTTAACTTATATACTTACTCAGAGCCTGTAAGTTCTATAAGTACATGTAAGAATTAGCAATCAAAACTCATGACAGCCGGTCTTTATGTGGTGTGTGGATCCAAATCCAATGAATCCGAATCAAATAAATAATTATTTCCTATAATTTATGCGATTTATGCTACGAAATTCATAGGTTTCTTAAGAAATACTTATATGGTATAAATTAGTAGGTACTAATAATTTATGCACAAAAAGTAATGATATCCCATCAAAAACATAAATGTGAAATGAGAGTCAAGTTCAATAATTATTATGATATACTTATGCCTTGGTTGTTGACTTCAACGACAAAAGAAGTGATATTGTAGCCTAAGGTCTGACTTGTCGTTGAAGTCAACAACCAAGGAATAGGTATACAATAATATTCAACTTGGCTTTCATTTCACATTTATATTTTTGATGGGTATTAGTATTACCTAAACAATGAAATAAATATAAAGTTTAAAATATGTTGATCAAATAGCTAGCATAATAATACAAACATCAAAATTGAAATTAGTATATAACATTATTTTTAATTTGAAATGTGTGATGCGTTCTAAAGTAAAATAGATTTTAACATAGCATTACTAAAATTGTATTTTAAAGTAAATTAATGTATTATTATGGCATACTTTTTTTTGTACATAGTACGTCGTTAAGTGTTTTACCAAGAAAATATAAATTTCGAACACACATTGTTTTAATTAAACACTATAATCATTTGATTACTTAAATAATATTATCCCTACGAATCCTACTTACTAGCAACGAGGTGTAATTCATTATAATACGTATATTACTTCGGTTTTCTATTATCATGATAAACTGCAGAAAAACTACAAAATACTATATTTATTGCTAATCGGTTAAGGAAAATGGCGTATACTTAGCTACAGCGTGGTTAATCTTCAATCTCCTTGAATATGCAAACAGTGAAAGTTACACTGGCGTGTTCTTTTGATAATAAAGGTACCTACTTACTGAAGTAAGAAAATCATTGACCCGATTACTCTAGCCATAGAAGCAGCCAATCAGCTCGCGACACCAAACACTTCAGGACCCCGATACCGACCCCGCCGGCGTGGTCGACGATTTCCCTCATTCAGCGCTTATCGCTATCAATCCACTAGGGTCGATTAATTCTTTCAAATATTTTTCCTCTCAGACGACGCCCTGAGCCGAGGTTCGCGCACAACTGGGCACTCTCAGGCCTGTTGTCTTAAACTTAGTACCGGGTGACAGCCTTCAGCGCTCCCCATTTTTCAGGCCAAGTAGTTAATGCCATCTGCGTTGCCGGAGATGTAGATTTGCATCTACAATAAGTCACGTCAAAAAAAGAAAAAGAAAATCATTTTCAGGAATAAAAAATGCGAGCTGTTTTGTTGTTGATAAGTATTGGCCAACACGAAGTTGCAAGGTCAATGGATAGGATGCACCGTTTTACTAAAATACGGACTTCCGTATTACTTATCATTGCCGTATTAGCACCTTAGTAGGTACTCGACTAAAACCCATTTTCACCAATATTGTGCTAATGCATTTTTAAGCAAATTTTAAATTAACTCTAACCCTTCATGGTAAACACCTAATTGTTGGTTCTTCGTTAAGAGATTTTTAAAGAAACCACAACGACGTACTAAGTCTTTCATTGTTTTGTTCGTCACCTGTTTGGAGGTCAAAAGTGTAAGCTATACACTCCTTCTATTTTGTACCTATTCGCAAAGTTATAAGGGACTAATCGAGGCTTGTCTTGCCTACACCTACGTCGTAATTGTGGGTAAGACCCGAAAGCTCTTGAGATTGTGTACAAATGGGACTTCCTTTGTTCAGAACGGTATAATTGCATAAAGTACTTAAACTGACTAATAGAGTCGTATTTCTACTAATAAGGCTACAGGGATCAAAGAACAAACACAACAATTATTATTCGTGAGTTTAAAATAACAACCAAGAGTGTGTAAACATGATAAACGTTCCAAACAAAAACATAGTCCTATTGCTATATTTACAGTACCTATATTAGGGATACAATGATTTTAATTATCTACTTACACATAAAAATATTTAAATATTTATTTATTAAATATTTCACTTTTATTGACGTGACTTATTGTAGATTTGCTGCAAATGGTATTAACTACTTGGCTGGACAAATGAGGAGCGCTGAGGGCTCTCACCCGGTACAAAATTTGAGACAACAGGCTTAAGGGTGCCCAGTTAGACGCGCACCTCGGCTCAAGGCGTCGTCTGAGATGAAAATATTTCAAAGAAATAATCGACCCTAGCGGGTCCATAGAATAGAGCGCTGAATGAGGGAAATCGTCGTCCCCGCCGGCGGGGTTGGTATCGGGGTTCTGAAAAGTTTGTCAAAATATTTCACAGTAAGTACGTAGTAAAAAGAAAAAAAATATATCGTCTCTATCCATCATGAAAGAAACGACATCTGTTCTACCCGAAACAAAGATTTAAGTAAAATTTATCAATTCAGACGACATTGCAAAATGAAAACGGCGAAATGGCACGAAGAGACTTACGGATTATTAATTGATTTAAGTAATTGCTTTCAATTACATAATTAATAGTGAAGAAACGTGACGACTTTTGATAGCAGAGAGAATAGAAGCAATATTTTATAAAATAGGTACTTTGCTGGATTTTATAGTAGTCACAGATGTGACATCGTACGTACCGAAATTACCTTTAAATAACTTCCGAATAAGTACTTACAAATTAGTCAAGTCCCGTTTGTTGAACTGCCTTCACAGATTAAAAATTTAACAAATAAAACTCGGCTAATCTTATTACGTTTATTCAGCTGAACGGCGCCATCCTGATGGAAGGATTAAGTGAGGAAATAGATATAAATTGTTCTAACTAATTTATATTCCGCATTTAATCTGAATCTTCTTAGAAATTTGTTTGCAATTTTGTACTTTCCCCTCCAAAGTTTGTTACATTGAGAACGCAAAGTGACTATTTTAAAGGTAATCCAGCCAATTAGAGAACGGTAGAGTGGGTTTAACCGTGCACTTTACTAGGGTTGACATCAAGGGTCTGTAAGAGGCTTTACTTAAGACATTCGTTAGGAGTTATACTTATGGTACCATCGACGCACGCACGTAGTTATTATTCCTTATTCTATATCATAGCATAGGTTATCAAGTTGATCCGTATATATTTAATAGTGTTGGAATTGCACAATATTCCTATACGTTAGTCCAGATGGTGTTTTATATACGTGTGTCAAATTATGTTCGGATAAGATTAAGGACCCCGATACCGACCCCGCCAGCGTGGTCGACGATGTCCCTCAATCAGCGCTTATCGCTATCGACCCACTAGGAACGATTAATTCTTTCAATTTTTTTCCTCTCAGACGACGCCCTGAGCCGAGGTTCGCGCCTAACTGAACACCCTCAGGCCTGTTGTCTTAACGTTGTACCGGGTGAGATCCTTCAACGCTCCCCATTTGTCAGGCCAAGTAGTTCATGCCATCTGCGGCAAATCTAAGTCACGTCAAAAAAATAAAATCAAGTTATGTTCCGGGTGTTTAAATTGTTTATTTTATATCTTTAAGTACGAATTTGTAATGAAAACAAATCACATGAACCTAAGGTGCAGTGTACCGTCCAACGGGCGCTTAGTATGTAATTTATTACGTTTTGTAAAAGAAAATGCCCTTAAAAATCATTAAGTCGATATTCTTTAAAAAAAAGCGCTTCTGTGTTGCATGAGGTTGGCTTGATACGGCAGCTGATGATAGAAGGATGTCTTGTAAGTTAACAATAAATAAATGCAAAACTTCACCAACCCCGTCCATAAGTATCTAACATTTTTTTTATTTCCATAGTACTTAACATGGAGGAAACTCACAAAGTGAAAAGAGTCAGATGTTTTTGATATTTTCTCTTTGTAGGAATAAGTTTTTAATTTCATTCAATTTCATTCATATTGTTCTAATATATTCTACTGAGTAACTGACGGAGTTAAAACTTTAAATTACTTAATAAACTTTATTGTCGGCACAAGTACCGATTGAAATTTATTTTAAATTTTTAATTTATTTTTTATTTCACTTATTAATTTATGAAGTCAATAAACTTTGATTTTTACTATAACTTCTTACGTCTGCAAAACTTTTTATGACTTGTGAAATGTTTGGTAAGTAATTGATTACATCACGATTGACAGATAGAAATGAAGTGTAGTTGCGTCTCGCCGACATAATTTTGGACGGAACATGGAAACATTTGTTATGATCACTCATATTTTAAAAGAAGTTGAATTATCTAACATGAATATTAACTAGATTAAAGTTAAAAGTTGCGAAACGATGGAATTTATATGGACTATTAATTTACCTGCACTGTTATCGTTCAAGCAAATGGGCATATAATTTAAAAGTATTTAATGATTTAAAATATTATTAAATAGAATTAATATAAATTATTTATAATTGTAAATGTTAAACAACTAATTAATTAATTTAAAAAGTAAGTAAACAGAAAAGGCGGGAACGGAAGTGAGAATTACGCGGCGAGAAAAACAAATGAAGAACGGGGTTGGATTGGTTTCCCCGACTTTTCTAGGAGACGTTGGTTGTGGAAAGAATTACGATGGAAATTAATAAATAGTCGATAAAGTCACCCATTACAGTGTTTTCTTGAAAATTCAGAAGTGTTAATAAGTGAGCCTATGTCACCCACAAAAGTGGACAAGGATTGATTTAAATGTAAGTACCAGTGTGTACTATTATGACGTATTATTGAAAGTTGGCATGGCGCCATTATTACTTAGCAAAATATTTGCATTCATTATCGTAAAAGAATGTTTAGCCTACTCCGTTAGGGATTGTGGGCGTGAGTCTTAAAGTCTTATTAAAACTTTAATGATAGTGAAATCAATGTGCTGGTTATGATGATGATGATGATAGTGAAATCAAAGATAAAGAAATACGACTGCGAAGTGTTTGTTTAATGAAGTGGAATTATAACTGAACGAATTATGTTTTTGATCAGATTGACAATAAAATGTTAACAGTACTCAAAGTAGTTTGGGTGTCGTGATTTTCACATTCTCGTTATCATAATTTTGGAATGTTTCGGAAGAATATTTGGCCAAAAATATTTTTTGGTAGTGTATGGATTTTACAATAAAGAAGATATTTTTTATGGCGAGTGAATACTATTTTGCTATTTTGTCGTGATTTCGAAAATGAATATTTTTAAGGAGTGAGTGGAATTTTACAAAATTTCCGATTTATTTTTAAAATAAATATAGATAATTTTCAGCTGAGCGATATTTATGTGAGTGAATGCCACTTACAATCCTTTCTTAAATATTCTCAATTTACTTTTAAATATTTATAATGAATGTATGATGTTTTATAATGTCTATATTTTTTTAAGTATTTGATTTAATATTATTTTTAACAAGGGAATGGAATTTTACGATTTTTAAAGCAATTTTCATCGGAAAGAACATACCTATGGCGAGTGAATGATACTTTATAATATTTTATAAAGTGTATTAATTTCGAGTTATTTTTACCTAAAGATGAAGAATATTTGTTTTAATTTTCTTAGTGCCGTGTAGATGTCGGATGAAGAGAGACATTTTGAATTTGTTGGTCATTTATAATAATGAGTTGTTTATTTCGAATTACATGGATTTACACTGTTTATTACCATATTAGTGATTGAAATGTTCAATGACGGATAATAAGTAGGTATAGTACCTACTTACTTATGGGTATTTGATTTAACAATGACACCAATTAAGTACAATGTGTTGTGGTGATGTTTTATGAAATATTATGTGGTTTTAAGAAACTTACCACCGTTTTTAGATATGATATAATAGAGTTTGTAAGCACTCAAACGAAAGTCGTACGATGAACGAACGTATCTGAAATGTATGTGACACAGTAGGACAGAGTTTGTAGGAACTCTCATACGATTATAGCATTGATTGTTTATGCAATTAAATTATAATGTTTCGATTAAATGTCATGTAGGTGACATAATGGAATAGAGTTTGTAGGAACTCTAATGCCTACAGATAATAGTGTCATGTAGGTGACAGATTAGAGTAGAGTTTGTAGGAACTCCAATGCCAATAGATAGCAAGGTCATTTAGGTGACATAATGGAATAGAGTTTGTAGGAACTCTAATGTCAATGGATAGCAATGTCATGTAGGTGACAGGACAGAATAGAGTTAGTGGTAACTCTAAAGTCAATGAATATTAATGTGACATATGTGACAGAATTGAATAGAGTTTGAAGGAACTCCAATATCAATGTATTTCAATGTCATGTAGGTGACAGGTGATAATAGACTTTGTAGAAACTGTAATGTTAATGGATAGCAATGTCATGTAGGTGACAGAACAGAATAGAGTTTGTAGGAACTCTAATGCCAATAGAATATAGATAGCAATGTCATATAGGTGACAGAACAGAATAGACTTTGCACAAACTTTAATGTTAGTAGATAGCAATGTCACGTAGGTGACAGAGCAGAATAGAGTTTGTAGGAACTCTAATGTTAGTGGATAGCAATGTCATGTAGGTGACAGAGGAGAATAGAGTTTGTAGGAACTCATATGTTAATGGTTAGAAATGTCATGTAGGTGACAAAATAGAATAGTTTGTTGGAACTCTAATGTAGATAAATAGCACTCTTATGTATGTGACAGAGTAGAGTCCGTAAGAACTCTAATGTCATTGAAAAATAAGGATATGAATGATAGAACAGAGTAGAGTTTGTAGGATCTCTAATGACAATACATAGCACTGACATATGAGTGACAGAATAGAGTCTGTATTAACTCTAATGGAAACGAATAACAATTTAACGTATATGACAGAATAGAGTAGAGTTTGCAGTAACTCTAATTTAAATGAATAGTAAGGTTATGTCAGAATTAGATTTGTAGGAGATCTAATGTAAGTAAATATAACGTTGTATGGGGCTATTAAATATTTTATTTGAATAAAGAATAACGTGATGAAATAATAGAATAGAGGAAAGTTTGTAGATTCTCTTAAGTGAATATAATATTTATAAATTTTGATTGAAATAGAGTGATATGTACAAAATAAATATAACTTTGCATTGTAACAACACGAGATTAGGACTATGTTCGAACTGGGGTAGTCAGAGGTACATCCATCGCAAGATGAACTAAGTAAGTATGCATGTTACCTTTGTATGGAGTTATTCAATAACAATGAGCTCGTGCAAGATAAATTGAGTTTGTGAGAACTCTTATACATACTTAAATAAAATTACCCAATGAAGATGCTAAGGTAAAAAAAAACAGAATCAGAAACGAATGTAAGCGACAAGGTAACTGAAAGCCGTCCATGGTGGTACGGTAATGTGATGCTCGGAACAGGTAACCATGTAGTCAAAAGACGCTGTGCTTCCCACAAACGAAAAGACGCACAAGGCGCACTGTGACATGATAGACCAGTAGTAACTTTATGAAAGCGAAAATTTTCCCGACCCGACAACCCAAGACAAACTGAAGTGGCGCAAAAATATTAGGAGAGCTGACCCCACCTAAAGTATGAAAGACCCAAAAATAAAGAAGACTTAATACATATTATTTTGATATTCCAGATATTTTGTTTGTATGAATAGTAACTTCTCATACTTACCTATTTAGTGAAGTTTTCATATTTTGTTTTCCTAAACAGATGTATTTCAACATGATAATATAAAATAGAGTTTATAGCAAGTTAAATGGGACAAACATAAAACCTTGTATGGGTTTCTGATGTGTAAACATTATTTACCAGTGTGATAAATTATTATTATTAAAAACATCATAGAAGGAAAGAGAGGAAGGGGAAGACCAAGAAGAGCTTACATGGAACAGATTAAAGAAAAGGTTAACGTCGTGTCTTATAGGGAAGTCAAGGAATTAGCCTTTGATAGACTGGAATGGAAAATGCTGCACCGACAAGAGCGTGGCTCTTGAATTGATGATGATGTGATAAATTATACCTTAATCCAAAACCGGTTTCTTATTTCAGAATAAGTGGTGTGTTTTGTATTTCTTATTGTTATCAAATTGTGTTTGATGCAATTATATAAGCGATTAAGTAAATACAGTTTGTAGAAACTGTATTATGAATTGCATTGTGTTTAGAATAGTTGTATTCATAATATGTTTAGTACATGCATATGAGACATTAGAATTTGAGTGAATAATATAAGTAATGATTTTAATTAATACTTGTTATGATCCTAATATAGTGTTAATTTTTGAAAAGGGAACAAGCGACAAGTAGAGTTTTTGTGGAAATACTATGAATAGATAGGACCGTAAAAGGAACTTTTGCCAGTAAGAATACAAATAACCCCTGCATATAATAATATGTAATTATCATGGAATGAGTTCTTTAAGAGATTTTGGCATACCTAAATAATGAATTAGTTAATGAAGTACGTACAAAGAAACGATATTAGTCTTAAAATGCAACTATTTTTCTTTTTGTTTTAAGTTTTAGGCTAAAAAGGCCCTGATTTCGTTTGGTGCGATACGTAAAGTTTTATTTGACGAAGACTGATGATGGTATAATCTTGACTCTGAAGAAAAAAAAAAAGATAATAGCTTGAAACCACGATCAGTTTCTGTACCTAAAAATAGTCAGGATTTACAATATATTAGAAGTACGAGGCACATTACTGTATACCTACTTAGTAACAATCACTTGGTAGATGTGGTGGATTGATCAATCGATGAAAACTATACCAAGTTATTACAGGGGACATCGGCACGTTGTGTTGTTCTAATGAAATTATAAAGGCATCGAAGAGAAGTAGTATTGTTTACTCAAACATGTAACTAGATGTAGTATAGGCGTTATGATCTAAAGAGGATTTGCTGTCATAAATCGTTTCACAGAAGACAAAAGAAATATTGTCACAAATAGCCTGAGTGTTAAATGAAAAGGAGAGATTATTATGATCCATATAGGTACTCATTTTGTGAATGGCTATACCAGCTTCAATGTTCCGAATTAATGTATTTTTGATGCGGAGAAAACGACATAATATGTATAAATCGTGTGTGCAAACCTTTTATTACATACTTTTACTGTGGATAGAACTAAAACTGGAGTGTGATTTTCTCATGCATTGGCATATGGCAATGCTGAGATAGAAGTTTACACGTTTGACAATTTTGTACATTTACTTAGACAAAATTCCAAGATGAGCGCACGTCATTGCTCCTTTTGTACGTAACGATTTGGGATGGGCTTAATCCACAGAAGATAGCGCCGAAATTGCTAATAGATACTCACATTACTTATATAGCAAGTATAAATCAGAGAAACAATAGTAATCAAAATAATACAGCCAAGAAAATGATCTACAAAATGTTTCTGAAACCAACAGGAAAGTTTATAACGTTACAAAATAAACTATCTAATAAAAATAAAAAGGCTTTGGTATTGATAAGAAAGATTCATTATAATTTTTTTTAGCGGTTCCGTAATAAAATGATGAAAAGGAATCCTTATGATGAGAGTCATTCCATTCGATATGAGACGGAAGTTATAAAAGTTTGAAATATTTATATGTGAAATTTTTAGTGATTGCGGTCTTCCTTTAAGCGGTACTACGTGCTTCAGTTATTGATGTTAGAAACCCAAATGTACTGTGCTAATCAATCATCAAGATGGTTCGATAGTTGTTCCAAGACAACTGCAGCTACAAGGATTATTGATTGCTCCTGTTTAAATTTGACCGAAAATGTGGTCCATTATGCCTTTAATTAACTGTTTTAAAAGACAAAGATAATCTTTGGTATACATCTGAGTAATTCTTCTATCAAAAATGGTAGCGTAATTAAGTTTATCATTTTATTCTCAAAGAAGCTAAAAATAAAAGCTGGCATAAGAGGGATTTTGAAGTGCATAGTATGTCAGAGGTATTATTATATACCGGACTTATTTCGGATCAGAAGTATCATTTTTATCGAGAGTAATACAGACTTGCTTTAAGGGAACAGACCATTTATTCGTTTATTACTTATTACATAAATGGGCAAATTATGATTTATAATATGTCACAAACGAGCTAAGATTGCTTTTGCTGTTGAAAGAGATTTGTTCATAGTTAAAGGTTTTCACTGCTGGGTAGAGACCTCCCACTTGAATGTAAATCGTAATGCAACGGAATAATCAAGTTTGGTTAGTTACAAGGAGTAGTATTTAGCAGTTTGAAGAAAAATACATGTTGTATACTAAACATTTAGCTTTGAATGGGACAAAATTGCATACAGATGTCAGCCCTAACGATTTAGACAGAATTAATGCATTTGTAAAGAAGAATAGTTAGGAATATTATATTTTATATAGTGATTAAAAGTGAAAATGATGCGCAGAGAAGTTACATATTATAGTTAAAACATTTAAACGAATAAGTAAGGGCTCAAGAATAGCTATAATATAAAGAAGACGAATTGCCAAAGACTGCCAGGAGGAAGTTACTATTTAGCAATAAGCCTATCGATGACTCTTAAATCCATGTTTGTGGACAATGAAGCGGTTGTTGTAATGTAGGTATTGTAATTTGATGAAATCGCAAGATAAGTTGCAAATGACGAAAAAGAAAAGAAATACTACAAAATTATGGGTTTCTTTTAATTAGTGCTATAAAATATCTAGCCAGGTAGTTAAATAAGTAGATACGTATTGGATAAGTAAGTACCTATCTGAAAGAAAATAATGATTTGAAAAATAATTAAGTAAATACTTGATATAAATAATATGAAAATATTTGATTGATTGAGGATTTGAATTCCGATTATTTGGATATATTATAACTGGTGTATTTGCCGTAATAATTACCTAAACTCGTGTCGAGTGTCATGATTATTGTTTGAGTTAATACCCATTGGGGTATAAGAGTCTTAATACTCATTAAAGTAATGTTTTTAAGATTTTATGTTTATACTGACTAATTCATAAACTTTTTGTTGTTAGTATTTGGAGTAGGTAGATACCTAGCGTGCTCCGGAGAGAGCACGAAGTCGGATGGCCGAGTGTCATGATCACTCATATTTTAAAAGAAGTTGAATTATCTAACATGAATATTAACTAGATTAAAGTTAAAAGTTGCGAAACGATGGAATTTATATGGACTATTAATTTACCTGCACTGTTATCGTTCAAGCAAATGGGCATATAATTTAAAAGTATTTAATGATTTAAAATATTATTAAATAGAATTAATATAAATTATTTATAATTGTAAATGTTAAACAACTAATTAATTAATTTAAAAAGTAAGTAAACAGAAAAGGCGGGAACGGAAGTGAGAATTACGCGGCGAGAAAAACAAATGAAGAACGGGGTTGGATTGGTTTCCCCGACTTTTCTAGGAGACGTTGGTTGTGGAAAGAATTACGATGGAAATTAATAAATAGTCGATAAAGTCACCCATTACAGTGTTTTCTTGAAACATTCATTGAAATTGTTCGCAGTTTTTAAATCGTCGATATCACTTGGTTACGACACGCCGCCGCGCCGTTGGCGTTGAGAATAAACGTTTACAACCAAATAAAATGGTGTATAAAGCACAATGAAAACAGCAAATTGGCGTTGAATTGAACGGAGGGAAGTGACTCGACATCCGATATGAGCAATCACCGTCTTTCTGCCCGAATACATCTGCCACCTTAGCTTATTTTATTCGTCTTTTGATAGGTACGGGCGAATAATACAATCTTCGCATGGCGCCGCCGTTGCCTTTTTTATTTATTTCTGACATTACTGGCAGAATTCCAGTCTCTGCCTGAATTATATTCTGCCGCCTGCGCTGGTCGAAATAACATTTTGTCATCAGTGTTTAAATAATTATATTTTATTTTTGTCTCCTGGATTTGAGTTAGCCTTGAGAATTAATTCTTGACAATTTAATTATTCAAATCAATTTAAATTATTTGAAATTGTGAAATAAAATATTTTACATGTATGTACCTACTAGGACAGAAATATTTTTAAAAAAGTATGGAAAAGACATACGAAAATAAAAGAACAACGTTGAGATAAATGGTCAACTTTCCTTAGCTTAGTATCGTATATATTTAAGAATGATGAGTTTATTTCATCGCATCCTCATCAGATGGGACTGAATATTGATCTTTGTTACTATAGTAACAGTGTCTTTATATCACTCACTTTTACAAACACTAACTATACAACAAGACATAGACGAGACAACTGGGTTTTTTATGGTTTTGATAGATAAATACTGTGCTCTCTGAGACTAGAAGCTAACAAAATTGTCTCTGGTATTCGATTAAACGGAGAATGATTGAGACATATGTTCTATTTCGAAACGAGTGGGCGTATACTGAGACGCAAAACCTTACTGGGGGGTTATAATGGCCACATCGAAGCTATTCATCTAAGAAAACAATATTGCAATTTGACATTTGCGCATATAAAAGTAAGTGGAGTAGTCTTAGATGAATTGCTTCGATGTGGTCATTTTAGCCCCCCTGGACTAAAGGTTGTTCTCAGCGAACGAAACTGCTTCGGTCTTGAATGATAACAACACTAAAATCACAAACTTACATGAAGGACATCCTTGTAATAATTATGTAAGTACATTATAATTTTAGACTTGAATATGAAACTCGTCTTTTGCGGCACTGTGCAATGTGATGCATAAATCCCTATTGTGTTGGGGATATTAGGCGGGAGTTTATCTTTGTATTTTTTGTAAAATCCTTCATGCATAGTTGCCGAGATAATCATGCTCAGACAGACGTGTAGGTATCTGGGTCTTTCTTTTAGATCTTTGTACTGCAAATTGTAATGCTGAGCAGCCACAGGCTCCAAAATTTAGAGCAAAACGGAACTTCAGTCTGAAACGGCAAACGAAATTAAAACAACTTAATATAATAATAGTGTGATAAGGGAGTATTATGCTGTAAAAGAATATATAATGACGAGAATTGAGAAAGGGATGCTCTGATGATTTGGATATAAGTAGACAAGAAGAAAGGCTAAGGCGTACATACCGTGATCAGGGGGGTTAAAATGTCCACATCGAAGCTATTCATCTAAGAAAGCAATGTTGCAATTTGACATTTGCGCATATAAAAGTAAGTGCGCAATGCAAACAAATTTCGAATAGCAATATTGCTTTATTAGATGAATTGCTTCAATGTGGCCATTTTGATCACCCTGATCCATGATGTTTTAAAGAATGGCCCGGTAAAGAGTACACTTAACAAGCGCGCATGCATGAAGTCTTTGTTGAGAGTGGAAGAAGTGAAAGTGGTGTGTCAGGATCGTAGTAAGTGGAATTCTGTAGTCTCTGGCTCAACGGGAAATAGCCGTTTATCTTATGTAATTAACAATCAAGTTGACCTGTCCATGAAATAACCCGTAGCCTTGGTATTTATAGTGATTCCCTTCGAAGATTCCATTTCCTATTAATTGTAATAGAATACCAACTGGCCAAGTTTACGTCTGAGTGTATTGTTGTAACTTAGTATCATGTTAACTACAATGTCAGTTGTTATTCTAAGTACAAATTTACATTTGCCTTTTGATTGGTCTTTCAGATCTGTTAGTGCGCGTACTTTAGTATTTACTCTATGCTATTGGTTCAAATTAACACAGGCCGTTAGTGACATCGTAACGAAAACTTTGTAGCATGATTCAGACCATCATTCAAAGTTGATATCTAGATTCTCTGTCGCAAAATTATCATCATCTCCCTAGCATTATCCCATATATATTCACAAGGTCCGCTTACCTAACCTGAAGATTTGACAGGTCCGGTTTTCTACAAAAGCGACTGCCTGTCTGACCTTCCAACCCGCGAAGGGAAAAGCAGCCCAATACATGTTAGGTCACATACCTCCGCAAATGCATTTCTCGAGAATGTGGGTTTCCTCACGATGTTTTCCTTCACTACTGAGCACGTGATAATCATTTATGATCCAAACATGAATTTAGGTTTAGGCCTATGCTGGATTCGATCAGCAAGCGGCAAGCGTATGGAACTGAAAATAACTGAAAATAATTTTTTAAATAAAAATCATTATCATTTTCATAAATTTTCACTTGACATCAACTCAGAAATTTTAATCAAGTCAGGTCTGAATCATCCCCCTCAGTTTTAGTTACGATGTTACTAACACCCATACGTACTATACTAAGTATGGCTACCTGTGCGTACTTGTATGGGTCTTAGTTTTGCGATATTTTTATCGCAATCCTTTTGATGTTAACTTAGAATCATGAGCGGAATCATCTCTATCAGTATTCGTTACGATGTCACTAACACCATTTATGCATTAATGCGTCCGGTTAAACCCGGTTAGACCAAGTCCTAAGATGTTCGTGGTTACAGGTCAGCTTCACACTCGTATAAAAAAGTCCATTGGGAGTGTGACTAGGTACTAAGTAATGTGAACTTATAGAGGTACTTACCACGACTTACCACGTTTCTTCCTAACTCTTGTTACTTTCCACTTGCTCTGGTTTCCGAAGGTTGAGTATGCAATTGTTGTGAAGAAAAAGCAATTTTACACGTTATTAAACATTGGAATGTCATTCGTCGGGTTATTTGTTCGTATATCTACTGGCTTCCCTTTCGGATGAACGGACACAATAGATTACATTTGAAGTGGAACATTTATTTCATAACCTCCTGCCTACATATGTACTGTACATAGAACATAACAATAAAAAAAATCTATTATCGGTTTTATTAATGGTAACACTGAGAATTTGAGACTAACGACATCTATTGTTTGTTTGCGTAAGATAGACATAAAAAGTTGACATTTGACATCTGCCATTTTTTGCAAAATGGCGACTGAAAGCAGACGTGTGGCAGTGCGCTCGCGCAGAGGTAAGTTAATCAATGATAATCTTATATAAATATTTACAATTCATTATGTTGATGTAGTTAATAATCAAATAAATGTATAAATAGGTAATATCCGGTGGTATTTTTGCATTTCAGTAAAATGAGTCCACATAACCTTACTTTCTTGTTTTATGTCCTTTGCAAAAAACAAATGTAGGTAACTAAAGTTTTGATAGTTCGACTCTAAGTGTACTGTTAGAAGGACATTGGAAGGTATTGACCGATATTTTGTGTTTTTGCAGTTATAACGGATAATGACATATCTGAAGCTTTAAATGACTCCGAGTTTGACTATTCCGGAGAAGATTCGGATGACGATCCAGAGTTCATTCCATCAGAGATCAGCCAAAGAGGCAATGACCATCAAATCAGTGAGTCTAGCAGTTCAGACGAAGAAGACGCTACGTTAATCACTCCTTCTGCTTCTCCAGCGTTATCTAGCGATTCAGTTTATGTATCTTCGACATCACAGTCTCGATCACGAGGTCGTGGGAGAAGCGTTTCGCGTGGACGTTCTCGCGGTCGTGGGCGTGGACGTGGAACACGAGTTGGAGATGATTTTCAGCAGTCAGAACCACCATCTTTGTCTACTCGACAGATAGCAATCAGAAATCGCCAAACAATCGATGGTATTCAAGATACGTGGACCAAAGCTACTATAGAACCAGAAATGAATGATTTGATGCAACCAGCGTATATACATAAAGAAACTAAAAATTGGGAGTGGAATCAGTTCTATGATCAATATATCGATGATGAAATACTAACAACGATCGTTAATTGTACAAATAGAACACATATTTTAGAGACAGGTAAATCAATGGGGCTTACTTTGAGAGAACTTAAAATATATATTGGTATCACAATGATAATGTCTGCGTTACAGTATCCTCAAATTGATATGTACTGGTCAGAAAAATGGAAGGTTCCCATCATTGCAATGGCTATGACAAGAAACAGATTCTTTTTTATTAGACTTCGCCTAAAGTGTGTTTACGACAGTGAAGTATCTGCAGAACAAAAAATACAAAAAACTTGGAAAATACAACCACTTTTTCAAAGAATATTAAATGGTTGTCATGAACAAAACAGGCCTAAAGAAATGAGCATTGATGAAATGATTATCCCTTTCACCGGAAAATGTCCAATGCGTCAATACTGCCCCAACAAACCTAATCCCGTTGGGTTGAAAGTGTTTGTCCTCGCAACTCCTCAAGGCGTTGTTTGCGATATGGTGGTGTATCAGGGAGACACTACGTTCCCGGATTTGATCGGCCAAGGTTTTGGTTTAGGCGAAGCAGCCGTTTTAACTTTAACTCGCACATTGGTCCCTGGTCATTTATTATTTTTCGATCGTTTTTTCACTTCTACAAAACTGTGCGATGAACTATTGAGACGTGGATTTCATGGTACAGGTACCATTATGAAAAACAGAGTTCCTAAAAGCTGTGTCTTGACAGAAGAAAAAGTATTCCAAAAAAGGCGAGAGGAAGTAGTGAAGTGAAGGTAAGAGAGGATGGAAAAATCGCTGTTACAATGTGGCTCGACAACAAACCAGTATTAATGATGTCCACTTGTTACTGTGATCAAAACCACGACGAATGCGAACGTTGGTCTAAAAAAGATAAGCGATATGAAAGAGTTAGAAGGCCCGAAGTTATTAAAACTTACAACCAAAACATAGGTGGAGTCGACCTTACAGATCGCATGCTTTCAGTCTGCCCATCGCGTAACCGAACAAAAAAGTGGACAATTCGTGTTATATCACATCTCTTTGATTTGGCGGTGGTAAATGCTTGGCTGCAATATAGAGCTGTTCAAATAGAGAAAGGTGCCATAAAGAGAAACATAATACAAATGCGTCAGTACAAACTCGATTTGGGTACAAAACTTATTGGAGACAATGAAGAACAAAGTGATGGTGAAAGTGGAGGTGAAGAGTATGAAGAGCTCGAACCCAAACACAAGAAACGTAAGATCCTTATCAAACCAATACCTTCCAGAGAACGCCGTATGAAGTCTGCTGCACACTTACCCGAATATAACACTAAACAATCGCGCTGTAGGAATAGAGGATGCTCCAAAAAGACCACAGTTTACTGCATAAAATGTGATATTTATCTCTGTTTTACACCAAATAGGAATTGTTTTTCCGACTTCCACAAGGATGCTGAGTAGTTTTTAATTGAAGCTTTACTTATACCTAGTTGATCTCATGATTATGTTCCTCATTAATGACTTAAAAGTACAAAATGTTGATTATTGTTCTGTTATGTTATAATTATAAGGAAGAATTGTTTAATTTTGATAATTTTTGAAGAAGACTGATTTATTTTTGTTTTGTTTCTCAATTTTCTGATAGGAGGCTTAAAATATAAGTTTTTTTGTTTGCTTTTCAGTACCTTTACTTATTTTTATTCCAGATATCATCCCAGAATTATCCTATGTACTACATAAATCACATAGTAATATCGTCACTTTGTTCTCTACATAGGACATAGCGAAAAATCGTTTTTCCGAAAGCAGGATTTTTTTATCTATTTTTCCCTTGCATGTCAACCTATTCCGAACAACATACTAAAATTTCAGAAACATACTCCAAAAAAAGTGCTTCTGGTAGGCAGGAGGATAAGTAGACATAGTAATAGAAAATGTATTATCGAAGCGCGGGATTGTGATGGTCTTTATACCTTTTTGTATGATGCTCTGCACCGGCGCTACTTAAACTCGTAGTTTTCTTTCTTACTATAGTACGTACGCATAAAATCTTTTCACGTACATACACCATGTGAGTAATACGTACGTCGATCTATACTTCAATATACAGGAAGAAAACAACCTCAAAGTATGCAAACTGAGTGGCTCCGCTGGGAAGTATGCTCTGCAGCGAAGCCACTTTAATTAGTTGTTTTCTTTCTTACTATTATAGCACGTACGCATAAAATCTTTTCACGTACACTATGTACGAGGTACGAACATTAACTATATCGTCTTCAACTGAATTGGAGTCGGTGGCCCCGCGACAGGGCATCACACTTTTAATTTTATTAGGTAATAATTTTAACATGAAGGAGATAGAATTCTTAATTATAAAATCGTAAGCTTGATAAAGTATAGATGCACTTTTCTGTTCTAAATTCATAAGCGCTATTGATATTGGTAAGTGTTCGTAAGTTATAGAACCAATAGTCATACATGAAGAACGTAATATGAGAATTAATAAACACATTTATATCAAGAACTTCACCACCTACTATGCTAGCTATTTTCACTCTCAACGCCCCATAAACAGTCCCAATCTCAGAAATCACACGTACTTAAAGGTCTTTCTGAAAACTTTTATATCGAGGCAAAAGCTGGAAACGAGAAGTAGTAGGTAAATAGATACTTTTAGGCAAAAATAAAAACGATACTTACCTAATGAGGTCTGTTACTGAAGAAAAAGACAAAATTCATAACAATTTATTTGCGGTTGAAGTATTATTACAAGCAACACATTAAATATAATTAATAATATTTATAGACTCTATCAGAATATTATTGATTCAAATGTATATTATTCCGTTAAATCTTGTTTGTTTCTCTTCAACTTTAAATAACAGGGATGAGAAATGAAAAGGTAAGTAAATGAACAAGTATGCATCGTGATAGCCTTTTTACAGGCGATAACAGAAGCAATTATCAACTTCTATAACTTTCGAATTCTATTCAGTCTTCTAGTCGACGACGTCGTAAAATTAAATTGAGTTTAACGAGACTTTAATCGATACTAAATTAACGAATGGAAATAAATTATTGCAAACATTTACTGAAAAGAGACAAAAACTAAATTAAAAAATATATATACTTTTACTTCCACTTTTAGACTATTTCTTCTTCTTCTATCGTGTGGTGTCAGGGTTATTATTAGACTATTTGAAATGGATTTTAAACTTGCCTATATTTTTATTTATATTATTTTGGGGTCTTCTTTATTAAGGTAACGTTCTTCTGATCCGGAAAATGTCTGTGCAGCTATGTTATCACACGCACACGAACGGCCTCTGTGGTCCAGTGGTTGAGTGTTGGACTCGCGTTCCGGAGGTCCCGGGTTCGAATCCCGGCGGGGACACATTACAAAAATCACTTTGTGATCTCTAGTTTGGTTAGGACGTTACAGGCTGATCACCTGATTGTCCGAAAGTTAGATGATCCGTGCTTCGGAAGGCACGTTAAGCCGTTGGTCGTTACATGAGCCATGTCAGGGGCCTTTGGCGGCTCAATAGTAACCCTGACACCAGGGTTGGTGAGGTTGGTGATCCACCTCGCGGCCCACACGATAAGAAGAAGAAGACACGACACGCACATGCACACATATATACACATACATACATAGCAGTCAAAAACAATAACCCTTCTAGTTGCTTCGCCGCAGTCGGGTAAAAAATCGTCATTTATCACCAATGGAAGACAATCGTGGCCATTTACTTCTCGGTTCAATTTAAATCTCATTCGAGCGCGCCTCATAATTATTCAACAGGGAACTTTCAACTACTTTCTGATCTGGAAGTCGTATAGCAGTCGCCAGTAGAGATAGAAAGGAACTTGGCACGGATTTATTGAAATGTTCTCATGAAAGTAATAAGAGGAGTATAAATCTTGAAGCAGGCTAGGCTAGGTCGTTTAAGCCCGGGTGCTGGGCTGGAATACTAACGCATGCAAGTGGTATAGTGGATAGATTCACAAGCTCACGTGCGCACCTAATGCGCCTCCAGAGCACAGCACGCGAATTATTATTCCCATAGCATTACTCACTCCCACAAAGAACTAGAATGCAAACATTAAATGGCGAATTACCGCATGGTTTAGTTTCCGCAGCAATGTTCAGTTTAGACGTTACTGGGGCACAAAAACAGACTAACATTGTTACTAATTAGATATGCGGCGTGTCACCATCCAGTAGGTATGGTTTTTGGCTGCTGTACGGCAGCTGATTTTGTGCTTGTATTTGTAAAAAGGAGTTCGCAAACGAAAGCGTCACTGCTATTTTAGCGTCGCATTTTAAACCGAGTTCATAATTACGTGCGATCATAACATTGATGTAAGTATAATAATGTTACAATTTGTGATTTGTTTCCTGTACAATAATATCAAAAACATAACATAGCACCACGCCTGTATCCCCGAAAGGGTAGGCAGAGGTGTAGAGTATACATGCCCGCTCCTCGCCAGCTATGTTTAAGTACCATTGTTATTCATCATCATCATCACCAGCCCATTAACGTCCCCACTGCTGGGGCACGGGCCTTCCCTATGGATGGATAGGGAGATCGGGCCTTAAACCACCACGCGGGCCCAGTGCGGATTGGTGGTTATTAACGACTGCTAATGCAGCCGGGACCAACGGCTTAACGTGCCTTCCGAAGCACGGAGGAGCTCGAGATGATTTTGTTTTTGTGGTCACCCATCCTATGACCGGCCTTTGCGAAAGTTACTTAACTTCAACAATCGCAGACCGAGCGCGTTTATCGCTGCGCCACCGAGCTCCTCCATTGTTATTAAGCGGGCACAAATGCTGGAAACCACGTGAATGGGATTGATTCCCATTCTAACGAAAACTTTATACCTGTAAAGAGTGTCTAGTTTTCGCTGCGGCATTGAATACATAACACGAATTGCCACACGTGTTACATAGTGTGAGGCAAAAATATTGCAAACAAACAGTGACAAAAATATCAGATTGGTATACGTGCCTCTATGCCAAAACCCGTCTTTGACGAATGCTATGTAAATAAAGTATATCTAAGTATAGTGCCTATATCGTGTGAATATTATTACGTTTCAAATCTCTTTCACGGGTATTATCTATTATCATAAGAGTTTTGCGGGAAAGGAAACTAATATAAATAAAAATAATAAATAGAAATGTTTATTTGTTCGTCTATAAACATTCTTGTAAACTACCATACGAACAAAAATAATATTCAAATTGGGACCGTCTGCAGAAGACAGGAACCCGTAGGAACCAGTACTTATATCAGGAGTAACAGTTCAAAGAGAATTAACTCCATCAATGTAACTTTCGAGATAAAGGCATAAAACTGTAATTTACGTACATTCTTATTACTGGATATAATATAGGTTAGGATTTAATGCAAATATCTTTATTCAGTAGGTAACATACATACACTTTGAATCGTCAATTTTTACATAACGAACGTCTCATCCGCCTAAAACTACTACAGCTTCTCACAATCTGTATAGCAGGGGAAAAGAAACTGCAAGAAAAACCTCGGCACAGGGCCCTAGACGTTATTTAAAAAAAATATAAACATAACATATTGTTGTACAATTGATTAATTTAGCTGCCTAATATCAATTCTCAGACAGTTAATCCCATGCAGTCATATCTTCTAAATACTCACTAACCTTATAATAACCTTTTTTGCAAAGTTTAATATTCAGAATATAAGTCTATCTAATACGATAAGTATGTGCATACATTAAAGCACATAATAACGGGTTCTTACCGCGTTTAAATGGGGATATGAGACTCCCGATATTTCGACACTGTTGCAAGTGCCATGATCACGGGATGACTGATGAGATTGGAGTGGAGTAGGTCGATCCATAATTTTCTACGGGCAGACATATCTGTCTACCCTCTTTCTTTGCCGCTTGTTTATGTTGTTGATATCGGAATGTTCGGAACCATCTGAACTCGCACGAAACTCACTACGACAAACCGCACTCACTGTGTCCTCACATTTTTTCACCACATTAGGCCGTTCCAAGCTTTTTACAACACCTACTACTGGATTAAACGCGGTAAGAACCCGTTACTATGTGCTTTAATTATGATAATAACCGCGTAAACTTAAAACAATGTGCATACATTTCTAAACTACGTTGGGAGCAAATGTCTGGTGATAGGCTCTAGGCGGCATTAAGAGGGCAGCAATTATTGAGCACCATTTCAACTTACAATACGTCGACAAAATACATGTGTGTACCGGCCGACAACATACTTCACATGACTTATAGAAATTGTTAAACGATTACCGTAATGAATTTATAGTTAGCGTTAAATATTGATTAATATTGCAAACACAGTACCATCTGGTTCTACTTACGTTTTGCTTTAGTATGTGTGCGATCAGATGCATTCATTAGCATTTGGCATGTGACCACAGAATAAGGAATAATATTAGGATTAGAACGGCAACTCTCCGCTACCGTCTCAGTTAATGTGTAGTGTCTGTGTAAAACGAGGTGTTTTGTATGAAGTGTCCGGGGTGTGATGTAACTAAGCCATAGTTTATGTTGAAAGAGATATTATGGCTAATGCCATAAATTCAGGTTAATACGTCCCCTAAGTACTTTGAAATGAAACAAGTTCTTATCTTGTTAAGGCGTAAGCGGTTTTTTGACGAGCAATTTTTTCGTCTAGGCGTAACTCAGGTATGTCGTATAAACTGTTAGGTTGCCTTCTGTCTCGACAAGCGCTTTAGTATTTTGTAAAATTGCCGTTATTACAACATGATCATAAAATAAAGAATAACACTTTTTTAACGGCCTCTGTGGTCCAGTGGTTGAGCGTTGGACTCGCGATCCGGAGGCCCCGGGTTCGAATCCCGGTGGGGATATATCACAAAAATCATCTTTGTGATCCCTAGTTTAGTTAGGACATTACAGGCTGATCACCTGATTGTCTGAAAGTAAGATTATCCGTGCTTCGGAAGGCACGTCAAGTCGATGGTCCCGGTTACTTCTTACTGATGTAAGTGAGTAATCGTTACATGAGCCGTGTCAGGGGCCTTTGGCGACTCAATAATAACCCTGACAACAGGGTTGATGAGGTTGGTATTCCACCTCGCAACCCACACGATAGAAGAAGAAGAACACTTTTTTAAACTTACTGTAGACTTGTAATCACATGGAAGGCAATAAAGTTTTTCATTTGTTTTGATGTGACTACTTGGCCGAAAGATACACTAAATACTGCATCTAGACCGGTAACTGTCCGCCCTGCACCAATTTGTATCGGGCGCCAAACTAGATTTACTTCACCCCCTCTCGCGTTTACTGTAGTCTAAATGGCCGTAAGCCGCTAAGGAGTAAGGGACAGCGCGACTGTCTGTCTCACTCGCACTTACGCGGCAAGGCGGCATACGGTAATAATTGGACGTCTGAGGTGTGACATAGCCTAGCTTGAAAGCATCTTACTAAAAAGTAATAAATATACAGAGTGCTAGTGACACCATTACGAATACTGAGGGTGATGATTCAGACAATGATTTTGAGCTGATATCAAGTGGAATTTTCTTTTTTTTAGGATTTTTGTTGATAACTGTAGGTAATAAAAATAATTGGATTCTTATCTTACATTCTTTAAATAGCCCGATATCCTTTTTTTCAATTCGAAATTGGGCTTTCAGTAGATATCTTTTTTAGATACGCCTACAACCCGGACGGCGGAGATTTTCTTCCCAAACAGGAAGGAACTTATTCAATGGGATAAAAAGTATTGCCATTTATTATTCGAAATTTCTATCCCGGATTACCTACAATTGTGAAGCGAAGTAAAGTTATTTTTATTTTTTATCCCGTTCATTCATTACTGAAAGTCCCGGCAAAATCCGACACGTAAGTTTTCCGTGAGAGGCTTATATCATGTTCCCAACCGTTTCATAACATCAACGGGTTCCACGTTTTTTGACCTCTTTGACATTTTGTGGGGATAGTAATTTTCAAAGTTTCGTATTAACCAACTTCTTTTAAGAAATGTGTCTGGCTTATTGGCTATCGAGTACCATCGCCAAACATCGTCGCTTACTATAGGAAAATATTGAGGTAAATACTACAATGCAAAGCAGTCAGAAAACAATACATAACACCCTATTCTACTTGTGTTTCACAAATAAATCATTTTGTATTTGTATTTTTACATCAAAACTTTCATATGGAGTATAGCCCTCTAAGGATGTGAAACTTGGACACTGACACAGAAAGACCGGGAGGGATTCGAATCCTTTAAAATGTGGTGTTGGAGGACGGAAAGAATAAGTTGGTTAGAAAGGGCTACTAGTTCAGGAAGTGCTAATAAAAGTAGTTGAGGATAGAAGAGGCAAGATGAGTTGAACATTAAATAAGACAGAGAAGACCAAGAAGAGTTTACATCGAACAAATAAAAGAGAAGGCGAATGTAGTGTCTTACAAGGAAGTGAAAGAATTTGCCTTTGATAGACAGGAATGGAGAATGCTACACCGACAGGAGCATGGCTCTTAAATTAATGATGATGAATCAAATAAAATAAACTATTGTTGCCATCCTAAGTTTGCATTGAAGAAGTTCTATTATGTCGTTTTGTTTTGTACAGACAAATATTTTTCATATGGTAACCAAGAAAAGTGGTTTGTAAAAGATTTCTTTGACCATTGAGTTCTCATCACTATGGTGATGGTTTATGGCCCCATCTCCCTACCCATCCATAGGAATGGCCCGTGCCCCAACAGTGGGGACGTTAATGGGCAATTTCAGAAATCCAAGCATTATAAACAATCTTCTTCTTATCGTGTGGGTTGTGAGGTGGAATACCAGCCTCAATAACCCTAATGTCTGGGTTATGATTGAGCCGCCAAAGGCATGGCTCATATAACGAATACTCACTTACATTAGTAAATAGTAACCGGGACCAACGGCATAACGTGCCTTCCGAAGCACGGATCATCTTACTTTCGGAGAATCACGTGATCAGCCTGTAATGTCCTCCAAACTAGGGATCACAAAGTGATTTTTGTGATATGTCCCCACCGAGATTCGGACCTGGGACCTGCGGATCGTGAGTTCATCGCTCAACCACTGGACCACAGAGGCCGTCATTTATTATAAACAATGACCGATGATAATAATACCCGGTTAATCAAATTGCCCATAGCTCCTGAATCCCACCCGAACTACCGTCTCCTTCAATAATAGATAACGTAACACGCCACAAACCACCTAATGCCATTACGTCAGTTAATCATTAGGTATAATATAGCTAACAGTAATATTAGCCTAATTAACCAAAACGTATTCATTATCAAGAGGATTTGTCTTCTCACTGAGCGCAATGATAATATAATTCAGTATTAAAAAAATAAGTCAGGTAAATACAACATAACATGACATAAACAGCTAACCAGCATGAATATATTTTCCACTACTGGAGCTCGGTGGCGCAGCGGTAAACGCGCTCGATCTGCGATTGTTGAAGTTAAGCAACTTCCGGTCATAGGACGGGTGACCACAAAAAAAAGTTTTCATCTCGAGCTCCTCCGTGCTTCGGAAGGCATGTTAAACCGTTGGGCCCGGGTGCATTAGCAGTCGTTAATAACCATCAATCCGCACTGGGCCCGCGTGATGGTTTATGGCCCGATCTCCCTACCCATCCATAGGAATGGCCCGTGCCCCAACAGTGGGGACGTTAATGGGCTGATGATGATCTCTCCTTCATCAACCGGGGGGAATATGGAGTATACTCCACCACGCAGTACCCCTGCAGGATAGTGGAGCAACGTAAAACATAAAACGTTCAGGCAATACAGGGTGTTAGTGACATCGTAAAGAAAACTTTGAGGGATGATTCAGACCATGATTCTGAGTTGATATCGTCGCAAAAGGAACTAAAAATAGTTAAAAAAGACACTTTAATTTTCATGAATTTACCGACAGGAAATTCCACTATTACACGTATGGCTAGGCTACCAATACGTACTTGTGCGGGGTGTAAATGACATCGTAACGAATACAGAGGGGGTGATTCAACTCACTATTCTGACTTAATATCAAGTGCAATTATTCATCGCAAAAGTATAGAATAGAAAGTAATTAAATTAAAACACAAAAAAAAAAATACTTTATATTAAACTAGAATCATGGTCTGAATCATCACCCTCAGTAATAGTTACGATGTCACTAATGTATAGAACTGTCCTGTAGAAGACAAATAATGACAAGTATTCGAGTTGAATATGTCTACTCTACAGCAATGACAACTAAAATCTAGAGTGACGTTTACGCGTACCCCCATTTTTGTAGAGTAACAGACGTCAAGATTTCAATTTCAGATATACTGGATGTGGTGTCAAAGCCATTTTTAAAGCGTGACATAAATATTACCCGTCTGTAAACGATGCTTTACCAGATATCTCAAAGCAATAATATATTTCTAACAGAATTCCTTTATTCGCTTGTGTTTTTCATTCATATGTAACGTATTTCCACCTTAGAACAGATTTTGGGTACTAACACAATAACAGTGACCGTAATTAAAAAAGTATACTTAGATGGAAAATTGTTTTAATACACGTCTAGATACACCTGTACTTAAAATTAATATTTAACGTATAATTAAGATATTGCGTTAGGGTTCTTCGCATACATGCTTTAAGTAAAGTTTTCATGTAGGTAGGCAGTAGGTACACCTATCCATTAAGCCGAGTGAACGTGAAACTTTGCCCTTGACTTCTTAATGACTTATTTAACTTGTAGCAAGTACTTGTATTTTCACAGTTTTAATTAACGTCTCAACAGAAACCGGCTATCCTGTTTTCGGAAACAACGGTTTAATTTTATGTATTTCACATTTTACCTGCAGTTAGAATATCTCCAGTTTCAAACATTTAGATATTTTTTATAGCAGCAGATTTAGGTTGCTGGAACCGCAACTTACAAAACTGTTTTTATTTCGCTGTTCAAAGTATCCTTATGGTATTTAGTGTCACATGTATATTATTATTATAATATCAAGTTCCAATAAACCTAAGAATCACAGCGAATTTGCTATCAGAAGATAAATTCGTTTATTCTAGTCGGTTGGGTAGATAGGTACTCTAAAAAGGAGTGCATGGTATAAATTATCAGGAGTTTCTGTAATTTGCATAGCGCACCACGAGAGAGCCAAAATGTCAGAGACAAAACAAAGCGTTGTTTTGTTGCTGTACCAGTAAATTTATTGTGATTGGTTTTGGAGAGATTCTTGTTTTGTAACGAACTTGATTTATCGTGCGATTTTCGCGTTTATTTTGAATTAGCGTGTCGCGCTGTCATCGCCTAAATTAATACATTCGTCCTTCTGAAACAATGAATTGGTGGCCTTGTCGTGTCTTTAGAGAAATTAGGAAATTGATGACGTGTGTATTCACGACGGGATATCAATTAACTTTGCCGATGTGTATCTATTACGGATGTAACAAACAACTACCTGTTAACCTTCTTCCGCATTCTCTCGAGACCCCGTAGTTTCTTAAGACTGTATCGAGTCTCAGGTGGAGGTACTTTGTTTACGACTGTTGCAGATTTCGCTCAGAGTTTCAACCAAACAAATAACGCAAGGGGACGTCGAGCGCGCAACTGCCCGTAAAAAACGTAATTTTCCAGCTGAAAGTAACACGAACATGTTGAGGGTAGATAAAAAATATGAGCTCATGACTTTGCGATCCCGATGTGTCTTCACATGTCTGCTCCAGTGTGTTATAAATTTGCTTTTCAACGTGCAAAATGTAATTTCCGCGTTCGATAAGGTTTTCTGTGATATTTGCTTTTCGCATCAGAACTCTTTTTGAGATAAGTAACTCGTAGTTCTTTTAAAATATTGTTCTTTTGTTGATAAAATGCCTTTACGAGGCAAGTGTTATAATTTTTAGAGCATTGGTGTACTTTGTTAACTAGGTTATTAAAGTTGCAGCGCTGTGGTGGCGGCGATAGTTCAGCCGGTATACAACTTTAGTAAACTTCAACGTATTAATAATATATATATTTGCAAAGACTACAAAGCGCACATTCTTCAAACGAATATAAATATGAATATTCTTGCAAAATTTTACGAGCAATACTCTACCTTATAGTGTTTACAGTATGAAGAGAATTTACAGGTAAGGCATTCTTTATATCAGAGAAACAAAGTATCGTAAGCAAAATGACACAAAATTATAAATAGCAAGTTGAGCGGACGACGACATTGCTAAGGTTGTCTTGACTGTACAATAAAACCTAGACAACAATAGACCTTTACAGATACTGAAGAAAAAACGAATTAGTCAATAATGTACTATCAGCCCTTTTACGTTAAGCTTCTTTAGTTTTCTTTGTGAATAGCTAATTTGAGGTCTCAGAAGGTTGCGACGTCTATAAATTATTTTAAATAGGCCTCATCGCCAGGAGAATCGAGGCCTCGTAGTAAAGGCAACACAGTTACTTTCACCTTAAGATTGCCTGGAAGAAATCGCTGTTTAGCAATAAGGCCGCCTATTGTACTTCTTTTATCCTATTTGTGATTGTTATTTTCCTTGTGTTTTTTGTGCAATTGAGAGTTATTGTATTACAACACAATAACTAACATAATACGTAACACAACTTCACAACAATAAGTTCATATTGGGTACCTATGTACTAAGCGAATGACTTACCATATTACAGACGATGAACAAATCATCGTGGCTTTTTCAGCCTTAATCCTATTCCTCGTCGTTATGTTTCATCAAATTCATCTTAGAAATTAAATTTCAAATGTAATTACAAGATCGTCTCTTTTTTATGGCGTGACTTGTAGAATTGCTGCATATGGCATTAACTGCTTGGCCGGACAAATGGGAAGCGATGAGAGCTCTTACCGGTAGAAGATGTCTTGGTCTAGTGACCTGTTACCCTACCTACCCCATTAATTTTAACAGTTTCCTTATGAATGTAGATTGTTTTTTGCGTAATACCCACTATGTTCGTGAATATTATTTATTCATAGACCTGTCTTGTTGACAGATTTGCGACCAACACACTACTTTATCATTTACGTAACGATCACGTAAGAAAATGTTTTACTGAGACAACCCTCTCTTTATCACGTATCGTATTTTATTTAAAAAGTGTGCCTTTCTTTTTTATGTTACGCCATAATAGCTCAAAGAAAAGGAGTATATGCGTTTGGGTTCTGGCTTACAAGCAAGGACCAATCTCTCTCTCTCTTTATCTAAGAGCTGCGCTCTTGTCGGTGGAGTAATCGCCATTCCTTTCTTCTTCCAGCCAAAACCTTCACCTTCTGATACGACACGACCTGCACCTTCTATTTTATTTGTTTCATAAATGTTCTCCTAGGTCTACCCCTTCCTCTCTTCCCTTCAATTTTTCCTTCTATGATGTTTGTTATAAATGAATCGTGTCGTATCAGGTGGCCAATTATATTTCCTCTCCGGTTCTCTATAGTCTTCAATATGATTCTCTTTTCTACAGCTCTTTCCAGCACTTTTTCATTTGATACCATTTCAGTCCAGCTTATACCCTCTATCCTTCGCCAACACCACATTTTAAACGCTTCCAAACGACCAATCACGACATTCGAAATATAAACATAAGACTTATAAATATGCGGTCTAAAACATTTAATTATGGAGAACATTGGTAATGTGGCCGGTAATCTTAGATCGCTGTCCGTTCCATGGCATACATACTCCATTATTATATTATATTTGTATTTTGACACCAGTAGCGACTAATGATATTAATGAGCTTCCATATAAAAAGCCCTCCTCACTTCATTTCAGATGTTAAATGTTGCTCGATAGACAAAGAACTTCGAAATATAAAAGTAATATACTTACATTTTTAACGCTAATGTACCTACGTATACATTACTATATTTTTTATTTCTCCCTTGTTTTGAAATTTCTATTGCTACTATCATGTCTAGAAATCTGGACCGCCGGAGGATATTATATAAGTTTTGCTCTTGGTAACACATTGTCATGTAAGTAGATACTTACTTTGAAGTTAAAGTAGTTAACCTAAGTTTCATTATTGTTCTAACTTAAGTTTATTATTAGCCAGGTCCAATATTATACGAACAGCTGACACCAGAATGCGCTGTTTATACACTTGTATAAGAATAACAAAGAGAATAATGAAAAGACTGTTTTAAGAGAGAACCGCGTTTTTATCTTTGCTGTACCTTTATTTCTAAAGCTTTAGGTATGCAAATCAAATAAGATAATAAAGGATTTGCTCTATACTATACGTCATATTTTCTAGAAACACAATTACTTGTAGTTTACCCGATAGGAAAACATTTATATAAATATTTTGTAAGTAAGATAAAACCTCCAAAAACTTTTCCGACGACTCGTAGCGTCCGTTATTGTTTACTAACGGGAGTTAACGTATGTAAACATCCATTTGTAAATAAAATAACAGGGAAAATTAAAATAATGTATCTATAGCAAACCACCAACCAACAGTCGCAGACTTCTCAATGATCCCTTCACGTTGTTACTCCAATACTCGGAGACTTTATAAACCACAAATCAATTAACGGGAGTCAGATTTCCCGGTAGAAACCGTACAAAAAACGATTTCGCCGAGATTACAACTTTCATTAAAATTCAAACTGCAAACAAAGGCATTTAATACCAATTTACATCTAAGTCTGTTCTTTTTCACCACAAAAAGATTTCAAAAGTTGATAATAAACGATTTGAGCAAACTTTGATTTTCCGCACGAGGAAAACGCCTATTCTGGTGGTAATTTTTCATGTTTTAATGAAAATTTCGTTTCACAACTCCTAATTAAGATAAAATTTAATTCAATTAATTTGGGAAAGCCCGTGTTGGTGGCATTTACTAAGGTAAAAATATACTTTAGGTATTGTTCAAAGACTGACTTAACGACTAAAAAAAATTGCTTCAGGTTTAAGAGAAAGCTTTTAAAAATTTGTAGTAGGTACTATACATACTTACATCTACTATCAAGATACGCTATGAGTTATTTTGTAATCTTGGTCGACTTGATATAGTTGATGACTTTTTCTATTAGTGGCAAAGTGCCAACTGGGTGCGAAGTGGGACGGAAAACATTTGTCTAATACTCACTGGGCTGTCAGCTAGTCGTGATGAATGATGGTGGGAATTATTACCTCACTCTATCTGCACTGAGCTTGTGACACATTGCCCCCCGCTCACCTCTGAGCCTCGAGGGTTGCCATCTGATGTCGCAAATCCGGTATAATCTCGAGTTAATTATGCCGGTATTTGGAGTTAAATCCGCAATGTGAGTGAGGTAATTATAATTCTAAACCGAATAGAAATATTATCTATTTTGAATATGGAAACCTAATAGTACCTAATGCACGAACGATTCTTCCTGAAATAGACCAAAGTTTAAAATGGAGGTAAAGTAAATAGATTATTCTATGAGTATCACGGTTTGGAATGGAAGTGTGTTTTATTATTATTTACAAACATTTTGTTGAGAAATAAATTACTAGGATGAAGAGTGGGAAGTTTGATTTACAACTATATCATAAAACACATTTATCCTGTTAACAGATTGATTGTGGACACACGCAAGCCTCGCAACACAAAAAATAGAAACTTAGTAACCCTCTTTCGGTGGTAAAAACTTTGTGTCATCGGAAATTGAGTAGTGGGTCATCTGTGTGGGCCCCGAAACGAATTCATCTTGTTATTCGCATCAAACAAAGAGGTTCGGTGTATAGAGCTGGGATCCATCTAAATTACAGGATGATGTTTCACAAAGAACATTTATTAGGTTAGGTGTTATTAAATTACAATGAGAAGGGTAACATCATATTTTAACGGGTAAAAAATTGTGTAGGTATTGAACAAAACTGAGCAGAAGCATCCCTTTATTGAAGGCTAGGCTCACCTCTCCCTAATATTGAAACACTCTGTGAAAGACCCAGCCCAACAAAAAAAGCAATGTCAAAAAGTTACATAAAAAAAAACCTACTGAAAAAATAGGCTAAATAAACAGTTTACCGAATACCCTAAATGAAAAACGCGAGCGGTCAGCATGCAAATGTTCAACTGCGTACCCTCTAAATGCCTAAGGCGCCAGATGCGAGCGTGCGACAGGCAATTTTGCTCATCTGCTTACCCGCTCTTAACGTCCTGGGCGCGTATTTGCAAAAAAAAGGTTCGACTCAGCTCCCAAGTTCGAATCCCAGTGAGGAACATATCACAAAAATCACTTTGTGATTCCTAGTTTGGTCAGGTCATTATCAGGCTAATCACCTGATCGTCCGAAAGTAAAATAATCCCGGATTCGGAATGCAGGTTAGGCCGTTGGTCCCGGTTACTACTTAATGTAAGTTAGGGTTCGACTTCACCGACTTCAATACAATCGCTATACAACTCGAGCGCATTAAAAAAATATCTCTGTTTGGGGGGTGAAAATTCCAAGTTTCACTAATACTAGCTTACAATGTTAATAATGTATGATAGATAAATAATGACAATGTATGATAAATACAAATAAATATATGAATATGAATATGAATACATCCCAAGTCTTCAAAAACATCTGGAAGTACCTTATAATTATGAAGATCCTTAATGAGTCAATGAGTCTCAAAATCGGAGTATTTTACACAAATATCAATAAAATCGAAAGTATAACAGCTTTACATTTGAAATTCTATATCATTAATAAGTCCATTGCTGACAACATATCGTGAGAATTTGGTTTATCTGGTGTAAATCAAACCTGAATTATGAGGGTTCAAAAAAGAACGAAACGTTTCGAGAAAAGGTAGGTAGTGCCAGGGCAGGGCATAGGCCCTTGCGCTTCGCTTTGCTCATCTGATACTTATCTATAAAGTCGGTTTCTTTTTGACATGGTTTATTGTTTGCTTCATATTGCATTAACTACTTGGTCGAAAAAGCCGTTCTTTATCAGAAAAATGTATCTTACATTCATTTTAAAAGTTTCTTGTCTACTATTACTAGTCAATTGAAAATCAGACAAGTCACGACTCAGCACATCCATGGATAACTAGTTAAATTAGTTATTTTTTACTTAACGTCTAAACACGAAATGACTATGGAATTTGTATGCCACACCACACTATAACCTCATAGAAAAACGTGACAAAATATTGCTTCATGCTTCGTTCTTATGATTAAAATAAATATATAAGTTAAATCATCATCATCATCATTAGCCTTATACGTCTGTTTCAGACGATTTATGACGTCATTGCCTCGAAGAAATGCACTTTCTTTCATGGCGGTGCAAGCCAATCCTAGAGCGGCAAACTCTACCGCACACGCATAAGTTAAATAGATAAAAGAAAATGTTTCTCGCTAGTTATATACTTCATCATCATCATCAACAGCCTATATACGTCCCACTGCTGGGCACAGGCCTCCCCTCAATCAACCGGAGGGGGTATGGAGCATACTCCACCACGCTGCTCCAATGCGGATTGGTGGAGGTGTTTTTACGGCTAATAGCCGGGACCAACGGCTTAACGTGCCCTCCGAAGCACGGAATCATCTTACTTTTTCGGACAATCAGGTGATTCAAGCCTGAAAAGTCCTTACCAAACAAAGGACAGTCTCACAAAGTGATTTCGACAATGTCCCCATCGGGAATCGAACCCGGACCTCCAGATCGTGAGCCTAACGCTCTAACCACTAGACCACGGATAGTTATATACTTATCTGTATTTATTTAGTAATCAGAATTTCATTTTTTGTCTTAAACCTAATACTCGACCCAATTAGGTTCATTCATCTTCAGTTTTATAGTCAAGTCGGAACTTTGGGTAGCCTGACAACTCGGGACAGGTTGATCAGCTAAGCCCAGCTTACGCATTTCTGTCATAACGTTATCTTACTTGTTATAACGAAGAGAAGGTTAATAATTTCAGAGGAGTATACCACGGGTTATTGACCTTTCATTCATAGTGGTATTTACATTTTTTTTATAATTATACTTCGGAACCGGCATCTATAGATGTTCCATCCTTAAAAGTGATAATCATTATAAAAGCACCTACAGCTATCGATCATCATACATACCGAAGTGATCTTCTCCGTATGGGTTGAGAGGTGGATTACCAACCTTAGCAACCCTGGTGTCAGGGTTATTGTTGAGCTGCCAAACCCCTTAACACGAACAAGCCGGTACGGTTACTTATTCACCCTAATATAATAATGTAGTGCAAGTCATCTTAAGAGGATGGCAAATAATGGATATTGTATTGAAGCTGGATATTTTCGTAAGAACTCCGGGAATGGTCCCTGGATTACGACTATAATAATCGGTTTTCCAGTTCATCGCCGACGCATATCGACTGAACTAATTCCTACTAAGTTACACAGGATATTGGCTAGTCTATCGCACTGCTGCCCACAAGCTATGCACCTAATAGTTATTGAATTCTGTGTAACTTCTCTTCAATAGCCCGTAACTATTAACAAAGTTTTAGGTTACGTCAGGTTAGTTCTATTCTAGTGAATACCATAACCATAAACAATGGAAATAAATCCTACTGTTGGAAATAGACCTTTCCTCAATATCAGGAAGAAGGAACATGATAGGTAAGTAGGTACTCTAGTTTACTTTTCCTTTTTTAAAATATGCCCCTTTCTGAAAAATTATAAAATTCCGATTGATTTTCTCCAAAATGGCCGGTCCAATTTTACTATATCGTCGCCAAGAAATCTATGTAAGCGCCTTTTTGAAAAATCACATAAGTACGTTCGTTCTCTGCAAGGTGACAGATTATACGCATAAGTTCTTCACAGGTATTTTCGCCTCTAGCGAATGGTGAAGTCCAACAAGTGAAGGAAAACAGGACCCTATAATATATTATATAAATGCTTGATTTTTTGCAAAACATGTAAGTACTTTGGTTATGTTAAAAATAATAAAAACTACTTATACATTTTCGTCGAATTTTTAATATATTAGTTTTTTTTTTTTTTTTTTGACGTGACTTATTGTAGATTTGCCGCAGATGGAGGCTCTCACCCGGTACAACGTTTAAGACAACAGGCCTGAGGGTGCCCAGTTGAGCGCGAACCTCGGCTCAGGGCGCGTCGTCTGAGAGGAAAAATATTTGAAAGAATTAATCGACCCTAGTGGGTCGATAGCGATAAGCGCTGAATGAGGGAAATCGTCGACCACGCCGGCGGGGTCGGTATCGGGGTCCTGAAGTGTTTGGTGTCGCGAGCTGATTGGCTGCCTCTATGGCTAGAGTAATCGGGTCGTCGGGATCGTATATTACGTCCTTCGGACGCCGATACTTTTCAGTACCGTCCCTAAGCGGGATGTATTCGGAAGCCGCAACTACCAGGGGATTTGGGAATATATTAGCGTGAGGCAAAGGATGTTATCATTTTCACGAAATAACGAAAGTAATTAATGATTATATCAGATTGAATTTATTTCTTTTGATGAAAATTAATATTGGGGATAATTTGGAAAGGAAGGAAGGTATTCAAAGGTCGATACAATAGTAGGGCTGCCGGCTAACGTACTAATGATTAGGTATCATTTATTATTGTCAAATTCATTTACAGGTGATTCTTGGTAAAACTATTACTTGATTACTTTTAAATAAAAGTCGAATTTCAAAGCTGATGAGGATTGCTGTAAAGTAAATAGACTTCCTAAAAATACCTATTCTTTTTCTTATTTTCTATAAGCTTCGACCGACATTCATCATGCGCACAAAAATATTCTGTTAAATTTTTCACGAATTCAAAATTAAATTCGATTTTCGTACAAAATTCAGCGGCTTCGTTGGGAAACTGGATTATTATTTACATAACAGAATATTACTGTAATTACTGAGGAACTCGGTGGCGCAGCGGTAAACGCGCTCGGTCTGCGATTGTTGACGTAAAGCAACTTTCGCAGAGGCCGGTCATAGGATGGGTGACCACAAAAAAATTTTTTTCATCTCGAGCTCCTCCGTGCTTCGGAAGGCACGGTAAGCCGTTGGTCCCGGCTGCATTAGCAGTCGTTAATAACCACCAATCCGCACTGGGCCCGCGTGGTGGTTTAAGGCCCGATCTCCATATCCATCCATAGGGAAGGCCCGTGCCCCAGCAGTGGGGACGTTAATGGGCTGATGATGATGACTGTAATGGGAATGGGATAAAACGTTGTTGTCACTGAAGCATTTTCATGTTCCGAGCTTTGTGTCCGAGAAACGTCGGTCACATCTTTTGTCTTGAAGGAAATTGACCAAAAGTGGTGAAAATGTCTACTACCAACGAGACCTAGAGAAAATTTAAGTTAGGCAATAGAATAAGGAATAATACTTATTACATATAGAATGGCACTGCCATTCCTTATTATTCCTTATTCTATTGCCTAACATAAAATGGCACCAGCGCCTGGGCTAGGAATATTCGTTTGATTCGAATTTTGATCTCACAATAATTTCCCACGCTGCGCTGGTTCGCCTTCACGGCGCCTATAAAAATTTCTTTTTTATGGTGATTATTCATCAAAACATGTTAATAATTTGCAATAAAATTGAACCAAGGCTAAGTGCTCAATGTGAAAATAATGTACTTAAGTAAAATATGCAATTTGTTAGTTCAGTGCTTTTTAACCCTTTCACGGACAGAGACCATGGGTCATTGATGGTTCATAATAGGTAGTATGAGAGTATGACAACTTGGAATCGGAACGTCATTAGACGTTCTATCCTTGAAAGTGTTAATTAAGTCAAGTTCTGAGTTGTGCTGATCACGTGATACAGTTTGCCTTAGCTAGATATCAGCTGATCCCTTCAACGCAAATAATTCAAGTTTCATATGATAAGTATGTAACATTTCTCTCTTATGACGACTTGTTCAGTTAGAGCAGAATGCGTCGTAAATCATGCATTCCCAAAGGGCTACTTAACATGGGATTTAGCGCAATTTTGAGAGCGGAATTTAGAGTGCATCACATAAATGTTTCTTCACGTAAAATTGTAGGGTTTTGGACGTACACCTTGTTAGATTTATCATACTTGTTACTAGGTATATTTTGTGGAAAGTCACAGTATGGCATTATCAAGTTTTCACAGTAAATTATTGATACATACAAACTTACGAGTAAAAATAAAGGTGGGTGAAAACCCACCGAAATTGTACAAATGGAAAACTATTTACAGCATTTCACTAATAATTAAGTCACTGTGCATTTGGTTCGTTTTCAGTTGAGTGAGAAGGAAATACCTACAAAATTCAGTACATTAAAGTTAAAAATATCAAATTACCAAATAAATAAGGAAAATTTAAAAATACACATATTTAATTTTTATTTATTATAGGTTATCAACTTCCTTATACTCGTATTGACATATTTTGATTACTTCTTACGTTGTAGATATATTTTTGGCAATGGTACACTCATCATCACAAAATGTTCACAAAATTTCGTTTCTTTTGATTTACATTTATAGCTGTATTTTCAATCCATGAATCATGACATAACCGACACGACAGGAGCTGCGAGGCGTATTGCGTGACGCGAAATATTGCGTTGCATTAAAATACCTGCGATTGTGATAAATTGAGGGATTTCATATGTCTTACTTCCTGACGCATTTCGTTCGAAGTAAATATGATTCACGTAGGTACTTACGTGCAGACTGAATTTCGTAGCTTGCCGTTGCTTGAGGATTGTTAGACAATCATATTCGTAAGTTTCCCTGAACCCTAAATCTACTCAAAGTGCAGGATTTGCTTGGCTTTGCGTAAGTCAAAATTAGGAAATACATTAAAAATTGACAGTGATTAATCAAATTTTCCGACACTGGCAACGTTTGATCATATATGTATATATATATACGCATATATTTTCTGGCAACAGATATTGTAAATACACTTCTCATCAAAAAAATCGAAACACTTCCGTTTTCATTGTTTCTGTCCGAATTTAACACAAAAAAGAATTCATACGATGAAAAAAAATACATAAATGTATAGCTGGCAGTTTGGCCATTACAGTAATAAGCGAAAATTCTAAATTCAAAATTAGAATTTCATTTGTTTATCTTATAAACGAAATGAATCACTGTTTTGAGACAAATGTGTGTTTAGGGTTGGAGTACATTTAGCGTTTAAAAACTAAAAATTGGCGCCTATCCTTAAACTTTTTGTTTTTTATTTCAATACTGTGACTTTGGGACGTCTGAAAAAAGGTTTTTTTTCTAAAACGTATGGATACTTCGCCCACAGAAGCCGCCCAAGTTGTGGCATTGCTGGATTCTGGTCTTAGTCAGCGTGTTGTGGCTGCAAGACTGCATCTAAGCCTGTCATCTGTTCATAGAGTCTATAAACGTTATCGGGACACTGGTTTGTTCACGCGCCGTTCAGGATCTGGCAGGAATCGGGTCACTTCTGAGCGAGATGATCGATTTATTGTAACAACTTCTTTAAGAAATCGACGCCTTAACGCTTTTCAACTGCAGCAGCGGCTTCGTGTTGTACGAAGGGTGGCTGTAAGTGACTCTACAATTAGAAGAAGGTTGAAGGATCGTGGACTGGTACCGCATAAGCCAGCAAATGGGCCGAAATTAACTGCAGACCATCGAAGAGCGCGCCTTAACTTTGCACGTGAGCACCTAAATTGGTCATACCTACAGTGGAGCAAAGTTCTCTTTTCTGATGAGTGTAAAATTATGCTGTATGGTAACGACGGAAGGAACAAGGTCTACAGAAGAGACGGAGAACGCTATGCACAATGCTGCATTGAAGAAAAGGTCAGCTATGGTGGCGGTTCGTGGACGGTTTGGGGAGGAATCAGCGCCGACGGTAAGACAGAGCTTGCTTTCGTGTCTGGGCCACGTCTGCCTGCACTAAACTGTCATCGGTACGTCGAAGAGTGTCTCGAGCCTCATGTGATGCCCTATGCACATTTTATTGGCAACGGCTTCATATTCATGCACGACAATGCTAGGGCTCACACCGCGGGCGTCGTACGAGATTATCTTAACGAAGTCGATATCTCTATTATGGAATGGCCAGCAAGAAGCCCGGACATGAATCCCATTGAACATCTGTGGGATGAATTAAAGAGACGAATTCGAGCAAGAGATCCTGCCCCAGAAACACTTAGCCAGCTGCAAGATGCAATCCAAGAGGAATGGGACAATATACCACAGCATGTGATCGTGACTCTCATCCGATCGATGAAGAACCGTATGGAAGCAGTAATTAGAGCTCGGGGAGGGAATACAAGTTATTAAATAAACGTTTTTTAGCTTTTTTTTTCATTTACGTGTGTTGTTTTATCCATTTCCTTTATACTCCATACGGAATAAAAATAACTCATTTAACAAAATACGAAACCTATGAAAAATTCATTTAAATTTAGAACATTAACATTAAGATTTGATAAGCTCATATTACTCACTATTAAACGACATTTAACATTTATTCCTAAATGTACACATTTTTCTGATAATCCTGACAAAACGTAAACTTGCAAGGTGTTTCGATTTTTTTGATGAGAAGTGTAGTTCCCTGTCTAATGTTTTGGTTAAACAGTACCAAGTGCAGCCTCGAGCTATTATCTCGGGCTTTTATTAACAAACGCTCTTATCGACACGATTGTCGTAGGCGAAAGTTGCCCAAAACATTGAAACAGTCCCTTCCGGATAGTTGTTGTGAACCTTGTATATTTCTAGCTCTGTATTTCTCTGAAATTCACCATAAACATAACCTTTAATAAACCCTTATTGGAATACCAAATACAGTTTTTACACATTGTTTTAAGTTTACGCGGTTATTATCATAATTAAAACACATGATAACGGGTTCTTACCGCGTTTAAATGGGGATATGAGACTCCCGATGTGTCATCCCGTGATCATGGCACTTGCAACAGTGTCGAAATATCGGGAGTCTCATATCCCCATTTAAACGCGGTAAGAACCCGTTATTATGTGTTTTAAATACTTACAGTTTTAGTTTCCACCAACAAAGTCAAAAATTTGTTAGGTACTTATCAACATACTTTCGTACTTACCTCGTATATTTTTAAATATATTGTAAGTAATTTTGTATATTTAACACAATGTTTTCAGCAGGAGATATACTTAAATCTTTACAAAAGAGTACACACCTATATATGTTTGTGTATTCTGGGGGTTAAAAAGGCCACATCAATGAATACTGAGGAGAATGTTTCAGGCCATGATTCTGAGTTTTTTCCTGTTAGAAAATTCAAAAAATGTTTTAATTATTATCAGTTCCATACTTTTGCGACGGAATATTTCAACTCAGAAATTTGATCCCTTAAAGTTTTCGTTACGATATCACTAACACCATGTATATTATGTATTCTGTTACACGAGAGGAAAGTTATAGGTTTCGTATTTTCAAATCACTCGCTATGCTCAATTCTAGATTACTTTGCTAGTTCGTGATTTAAATTCTTAAGACTTGACTATCCCTTCTTGTAGAACAAATAACTATTAAACTACCTAGTAGCTCCCTATAGTGCCGAGATTAATCAATGTAAACTGTACATTTTCACGAATGTGTACTGGTGAATTCAAATTAATTAGTGGGTTGGTTAAATAAAACCGTATATCACTCACAGATAAACACATTTCGCGTTGTTTCTATTTGTGGTTTAGGCACCTAGAGAGTAAGTTAATAAACAATTTGTCTATAAATAAATAAAAAAATAGAATATAATAAAAGAAAATTTATGTTGAGACATTTGGTGGCCGGCACACCCCGGACACTTAATACAAAAAACTTCGTTTTACACAAACACTAAACATTGACGTTATCGTACACGCGCGTCTGTGTATGTGATGCCTGACGCCCATGCGATTGAAAGTAAGACCGAGCGGGGTGAGGTAAAACTAACTCAATCGCTGGTGGGGAGCGAGGAGTTGCCGTTCTATACGTAGACTTATTCCTTATTCTATGATGTCTGAAAATGGAATGGTAGGGTCTGAAAAAATACCTTCGACCAAGAAGTAATTCTATCGGAAGCACCTCAATCTATCTACAAAAACTGACGTAAAACCGATGGAGGTTCTCTCGTGAATATTATGATATTGCAACGATGTTTGAATAATTTTAGTATGCAGCATGCTGCGACTCACGCCGAGCATGTCGTGGAATTCAAATATGGGATCAAGTTATCCTGTCTAACGTAATAGACGTAAGTACCTACGAACGGTGCGGCAGACGGTTAGCAAAACACTATAATAAATGATGTATTTATCGGCAAAATTAAAATATAAGAGTACCTACTATTTTAATACGCGAGAGCTATGAGCAGCCTAGTTGAAAGAATGATTTGATTCTTATTATGAGGTCGTAGTTTTAAATCAAGCACGGGCCACCAATGTTTGGATCTAAGGTTTACTTATCATGTTCTCAGTAGTGTAAGAAAACATTATCGAGAAATGCGTTTTTGATATAACATGTATTGGGCTGGTTTTCTCTTCGGTTGGAAATTCGGACTTGTCAAATCTTCAGGTTACGTAAGAGGATCGAATCCCGTAGAAAAATAAAACGGGATAACAGTAGGGAGCTGATGATCATAGGCACTATCTTGATGGGGTCGACATAAGATTAAATAATGCTAATGTTAAAAATATATACCTACTCGTGTACTTATAAAATATTACCTAACATTATAATATTCTATGTTAAGTTGTGTGTTAATATCTTTACGCTACATTTAGTATTTCAATCACTGTTTGTAATCTATTTACGTAAATTATTTATGCAAGTGCGAATTTCATTGAAATATAGAATAATCACACTTATTGATTGTAGCAATTTGCAAGGGTCAAAGCTTCTGTATTGAACTCTGTACAAGGGTCACGTTGGCTACTAGATTAATTCTAATTAATGTGCAGAGCAACTTAAATATCAATAAAAGTACAGCTGTACTTTGAATAATTTAAGTAAGCACTTAAAAGTATACCTACACATAAATAAACAAATCACGATATCAAATTTATGCTATAAGTATGTATATAAAATCACGTCCATATCAAACCTACTTTGCCTCGAATGGCAATCACAACTGGGGGTTAAAATGGCGACATCGAAACAATTCATCTAAGAAAGCAATATTGCTATTTAACGTTTGATTGTATTGCGCACTTGCTGCTTTTATATGCGCAAATGTCAAATTGCAATATTGCTTTCTTAGATGAATTCCTTCGATGTGGCCATTTTAACCCCCCTGGACATTCGTGCGCTAAGTAATCGTATCACCCGGAGAAAACATGCTTGAGGGACAGACGTCCTCGAACTCAAGGTATTGCCTACAAAGGTTATGTCGGAGAGGGACGGCCCAAAGTGGGAAGATAGCTATTCAATGAACCATAAATCATTCTCACTTAATCCTGCGGCACTCCTGCGTAGAATGCTAAATAGCACTCAGGCGCGGCAGGCTGGTAGTCTAACATATAAGTAGCAACATAATATAAAAAAACAAAAAAGGTTCTATGTGGTAGAAAGAGATGGTACGGTGGTGTTATAGAAGAATACATCGTGGACCCTGCTAGGGCACAGCAAAGTAAACTTAAAATAACTATCCTATAACTACTAATTACTCTTACGCTCTTACTCGCTTGTTTTAATACCTACTTACTATTTAATTGCAAATACAAATATACTTTACTGTACCAAAATAAAAGAAAATATTTACAAAAGAGACTTATATAGGTACATGACAAATGGCGGCCTTTATCGTTTTCTTCCAGACATCAACAAGGCTAGGAAGTATGTAAAAATTACAAGTATAATAAATAGATTATATTGTAGAATTACAAGACTATTACAGTTTGTAATTTCAATTGATTTTCATAGATGTATGTAACTATTCTTTATAGACAGGCAAGTTGAATAAAAAACATTTATAACTAGGTTATCACCCGCATGCAGACTTGCCAGCGCAGAGCAAATTCTAATCTAAATCGAAAGAGAGAGTTTCACAGCACTATTAAAAGCTTATACCCAAAAATCAAGTCGAATACGGAAAGCGTTGCTACAAATTTTAAAACTACCTGCACCAAAATAACTTTATGAGTGGAATCCGAAAACATTCCGAAACTGCGTTTCCTATTTGGTATTGAATGAAATTGTATTTGGATCTTTTTTTTCTCACGTGACTTACGTGATTTGCCGCAGATGGCATTAACAACTTGGCCGGAACTGTATTTATAAGCAATATCATGTACCCACTTTAGAACCCTGTCGCACTATCATATTTGACAGTTAATGAGATTTACGGTTTAATTTGTCAAAAAAGTTATTGTGACATGGGTTCAAAGTGTATCATATTAGTACTCGTGACCGTACGTATGTATTTCGGTGATTCGGCTCACCACCTACGTTCGTCTAACAGAAAGCTCGAAAGGGCGTGGGTACTTAGTTAATCTTGCGATGGATGTACCTCTGACTATCACAATCGGGATACAGTCTTTATACTAAAAATAATTGACACGTTTTTTATTCTTTATTATTTTCAATATTTATAAATTATTATCCATTTTCATCTTTTGTAATTAATACCCAAAATTATAATTTATGTTGATTCAGTCTCTTTTAATCATATTTTCCTTGAATTATAGAATAATGGTCTCTATTTTGGCAAACAAGCGGCGGCGACGTGAAGCAATGGAAAAAGATATAGGTACGTATAGTAAAATGTTTTGAACAGAAAGGGGGAAAACGTCTAAAATTGTTAGCTCCAATTCAATTTGAAAAGAAATGCGAGTTGGTTGTATAAATAAGTTGTAACTGTAACATAATATACCACAACCTGTAAATACATTGCTACTTCAGTGGCCCGAATTTATTGTGGAAAATTAATCTCACACAGTGACAAAGATATTGAAAGCGAATTACACCTTATCGCAATGCAATATTGCAAAATATGTTTGCTATAGGCGGCTATGGGTATTTAGTCAATTTAAGGGTCTACCCATCCCATTATGAGGAAAGTACGAAATGTAGTAAGTACCTACCTAATCAATTTAATTTGAGTGGATTTTCTAGAACTATTCAATCAGGAACATATTCAATTTATACGCACTTGTTACGGAGTATCTAGTTGGCTATAAAATAGAGCCCGATTTATGAGTGGAATGAGAATGGCATCAATAAAACAGGCATAATAATAGCCTGGCACTGAACGATTCCTTTCAGCAAACAGTCTAATATATCCCTTAAACATTTTTCTTTCCACGACAATAGGAAAATACCTGTCCTTTATAAGAATGTGGTTGCAATAGTACCTACTTAGTTAAAATTGAGGATAATAATTACCTAATACGACAGATATAAACGGTTTCCATTTTTAAAACTTCCATGCTTACATGCATAGTTTGTCATATTTGTAATTTTGTTTTGCCTAAGGTAAGCTGTCTTATTTATAATGGGTCAAATTATTTTCAGATTATTGCGTGAAAAATCGATCCATTTTTATTGAAGGCAAACCTCTTTTGTAAATGACTTTTATCTCTTTTGTCAGTTTTTGTCACTTATAAATTACTTAAGACTTAACTTGACATTAAAGAGAGGACTTTGTTATATTATTCAAATTATAGTTTAATATGCTGTCGTCTTTGTGTAAATTTCATTTTAATTTCTTGATATTATTAGGTATTTTGGTTTACCCTTCTCGAATGCTTGCTATTATTTCCGTAGTATTACTTACCAAAGTTACGCCGTACCCTTGGGTGACTTTGTGTTTGTATGTTAAAATATAATACTTAACTTACGTCAAATGTTACGTAGTATATTTTTTAAGCTTAAATTATCACTTAAAACCAGTTGAGGAGCTCGGTGGCGCAGCGGTAAACGCGCAAAGGCATCTTTCGCAGACGCCGGTCATAGGATGGGTGACCACAAAAAAAAAGTTTTCATCTCGAGCTCCTCCGTGCATCGGAAGGCACGTTAAGCCATTGGTCCCGGCTGCATTAGCAGTCGTTAATAACCACCAATCCGCACTGGGCCCGCGTGGTGGTTTAAGGCCCGATCTCCCTATCCTTCCATAGGGAAGGCCCGTGCCCCAGCAGTGGGGACGTTAATGGGCTGGTGATGATGATGATTACTTAAAACCAGTAGGTACTGGTTTTCAAGCTTCTAACGTAGAGAACAAAAATATTAAAAACTGTTCTATACTTACGTAAAAGCTCAGTTACAGTGCAGAAGCTTGTCAGTGCATGACTTTCTAGCTATTCGTGTATTATTTGTGTATAATGCTTGCTACCTTTTCTTCAACGCTGAACCCTTGCCAAGGGATACGGGTGAAGATCTCACCGGCTACAGATGCGGAGATGGAAGCCATCGGTACGACAATGCAGGATGGAAAGGGCGCGTCACATGGCCTAACCTGGAACCTGACAGAGCGCAGCAGTAACTGTCAGTACTATTCAGAGGCGGAGGACAGGAGTCCTAGTACGTATTTGAAATAGACTATCCCACGCCATCCCACCCGCGTCAGACAGAGTACTGCGGGGCGGAAGGCAAGAGGGAAACCACTGGCCTATTTATCCCTAAAAAGTAGCATGGAGAATGCTACACCGTCAAGAGCGTGACTCTTAAATTAGTGATGTGATGACCTTTTCTTCATTAAAATTTATAATAGTTCAAATATGCGACGCGCTACCATCAAAAATAATAGGTAAGGTAATTATTATAAAAATACAAAACAAGATTTTCAGAAATGTAAAACATGTTTTCTTATCCTACGAAAATAACAATTAAGTAATTCCATCCTTTTTACTAAATAAGTTCATTTTACTCCGATAACATTTACTTTCTTGGATTTTCATTGTCGTAAAATCATTAAACTTATTCGAACTGAGTTGTTTTAGCTGATTACTGTCTATCAAAGAAAGACAGACAGGGAGCTAAGCCTATTTGTTACTCGTATTTATAAGCATATCAATTATTGTACCCAAAGTTTCCAAATATAATTTAAACGCATAATATTTTATTATTAAGTTTTAAAAGAAAGAACGACCTCCGTGGTCCAGTGGTTGACCGTTGGGCTTACGATCCGGAGGTCCCGGGTTCGTATCCCGGTAGGGACATATCACAAAAATCACTTTGTGATCCCTAGTTCACCTGATTGTCCGAAAGTAAGACGATCCATGCTTCGGAAGGCACGTTAAGCCGTTGGTCCCGGTTACTCTTTAGTGATTTAAGTGAGTAATCGTTACATGAGCCATATCAAGGGCCTTTGGCGGCTCAATCATAACCCTGACACCAGGGTTGAAGGGGCTGGTATTCCACCTCATAACCTATACGATAAGAAGAAGACAGGAAAAAGCATCTTAACTAAAATCTTTTGTAATACAAAATCTTATTTAGTTAAGCAAAGATACGAGAAACAAGATGGAAACTATTCTGGAAAGTAATGTATACCCGGGTCCTATTTTGTATGAAGTAATAAAAAGAACAAAAGAGCTAGTTAAAAGGCTTCTTTGTCTAAAAATTATTAATACTAGAGTGTGGGTTATGGGCCGCTATAGAAGGCAGTCAGGAAATGGCCTATAAATAAAGTGCATTGTATCCTCACAGCAAGTAGTTAGAGGAGAGGAAGTTTGGAAGCTGCCTTTGTTGGCCTCCGGCCCAAAGCAGTCCCCTGTTCCGGTCAGTAGTCATACTTTGTGACGATGTCGTATCAAATCATGCAACTCAAATAATTATTACCACTCAAGTAGGTAATTGCTAGGTTAAATGGAATTTGAATAAACAAATTGAGAAGAGTTTGAAGTCCTTTAGTACGTAGTATTATTCCTTATCCTTATTCTTTACTTTTGACAAAGAAGACTATACTCGTACCTACTTTTTATTTTACTTTCTAGATTATGTAATTCCAAAGCGAATTCTACTTTTTATTTATTTTTTCTTTTTTGAAAAATTTAAGTACACGAAAGCAGTAATAGTTCATCCGTGTCTGTTCTTGATGCGGTCGATGATCTCAGCTCCCGTGCCGACGGCTCTGACCACGCCAAGGACGGTTTTCTGAAAAAAAAAAGTTATTTTATAAACATCATGGATCAATTATGATTAGCGGGCTTTGCACAGAAACCGCGCAGCGCGTATTATTCGACCAATACACGCAGCAAATGCCATCTATCTACGTAAATAAAAGTAGTAGGTACGACTATAAATTGGTCAAAACCCTAATATAATCAGCGCCACGCGCGGCGCTGCTGTTCCCGCGCGGCGAAGACTGCCTGGGGCCTGTTTAATAAAACGTACTTGTAAACGTAATTGTAAAATACAATGACAATTTGATGTACATTGCGGAGTGTGTGATCACAAATATTTTGCAATTTCATATTAGCTACGTAATGAACATCAAATTGTCGCTGTAATTTACAATTTATTAAACAGGCCCCTGATAGAGGCAATAGATGTGACACTGCACCGTAAGACGGTGTCATGTTAACTGCTCATTCTAAAAAATAAGCATTGAGGCTACGCTCAGAGCTTAGAGAAGGTCACTGTAGTGTTCCGTTAGAAATAGACTTCAATAAGGCATACGCCTTCGATTAAAAATATCATTATTACAGCGCCCTTCAACAGTCCCTTAGCCCCCGCTGGTTGCGGCTCCGGCACAGCTTGAGATCCGCCCATGATCATGGCCAGTACGGCTAACACCACTACCATCAGGCTGAAGAACTTCATCTTGATGTGGAGGACGGACGGTTGAAGACTGGAGAAGAAGTGACTACAAGCGTTGCAGCTTTAATGACACATTCCTGTTTTAAAAACGAACTTTTATAATTGACTCGTCTTTATACTCCAAGAGGAAAGCTAACAATGAAAAAACCTAAACAATTATTCGCTGCTTCTTTACTAATGAACTTGTGACGTTAACAGGATACGTAACTTGAAAAAATATTTTGCTAATATATCTTATGCCTACGTCATGGCAAAAACACACTTTAACCAATAGTTTAGTATAAACCGCAGTTATTTCAAAAAACTTGAATGAATCTTCAGAATACTATCCTCTTGGGATATCCCAATCAAAACTACTTATTCATATATAAACTGGTGTTTATAGCCAGAACGTATCATTCAAGCAGCATTGCTCTCAGTCACTTCGTCTCCATTCTCCAATCCCCGTCCACATCAAGATGAAGTGCTTCAGCCTGATGGTAGTGGTGTTGGCCGTACTGGCCATGATCATGGGCGGATCTCAAGCCGCGCCGGAGCCGCAACCAGCGGGGGCCAAGGGACTGCTGAAGGGCGCTGTGAGTATCTCTTATTTAATTTTATGATATTTTATAATCGAAGACATGTCATATTCAAACTTCTAGCATCTCCTTTTTCCATAAGTGTAACTTCAGATGCTTGTTTCTTAGAACCATGTGTCATACCACCACCGCGAATCTGTAGTAACTTGTAAATCGATACCATCGCCATATTATATACGAATAATGATCATAACTTTTTTTTTTTCAGAAAACCGTCTTAGGAGTTGTCGGAGCCGTTGGCACGGGAGCTGAGATCATCGACCGCATCAAGAACAGACACGGATGAACTATCCTCGCTGTTATTGCACCAACTTAGTATTTCTATTATATTATTTATTTGTCAAATAAATTACTTAAGTACATAGAACTAACCACCTTTTACTAAAATACCTTACCTTTTACCTTTTACTTATTTTTTATACCAACCTGTAATTTTTTTCTAAATATGATTAAGTATGTCTTAGACAATGATAGTCGAATTTCTTTTGGAAATCATGTTTGGATCATAAATGATTATCACGTGCTCAGCGGTGAAGGAAAACATCGTGAGGAAACCCACATTCCCGAGAAACGCATTTTCGGAGCTATGTGACCTAACCTGTGGGCTGGTTTTTCCTTCGCGGGTTAGAAGGTCAGACAGGCAGTCGCTTCTGTAAAAAAACCGGGCCTGTTCAATCTTCAGGTTAGGTAAGCTGACCCCGTAAAAAACAGGATAACGCTAGGGAGATGATAATATAATGATCTCTTAGACAGAAACTACCTATTTACCTATTATTATGGGTGATTTTCAGAGGACCGAAAGTCAATATTCTAGAATCTATTTTTTGCTAATTTCCGCTTGATTTACGTATGTTACCAATTTGTTTGTTCTGAGTATTTTCCAATGAATTATTTTTAATTCTATTCTATCCTGGAATCGATCGAAATCAATTCTAGGATATATTATTTTTGCGGTAAAGGACTTCTGGTGCTTTAAAAATCAACTCTGGATAATAAAATATTCTTGTTTTATATTTCAGGTATATGACATATTATTATTCTATTATAGTTGAATTGAGTATAATCGCGATTATCAACGTGCAGAAATTCAATTATAATACTTGAGTTAATATTAATGAGGTACTTTCCAGGCTACGTTCCCCAAAAATATATAGATGGCGCTGGTCAAATTTAATGTAATAATTCCTATTTTCTCATTGTTCGAGGTACATATTTATTCAAAAATACAATGTAATGGCAGAAGCATCATTTATTCCCAAAAACAAAGGTAAACGATGCATATATAATATATCTCCTATTAAAATGTCAAAATTAGAAGGTTAAACGAAGAAAAATCTTTACAGCGCCATCTATATTGTTTTTGAGGAACGTAGCCTGGAAATTCCATCTTTCACACGAATAAATCAGCATGAACACAGCCATGTATGTATGTCACGCAAATGAAGTATTTTATGGTGACAATTGTCAATAAAATTAGACGAGAGTATTTTTCCGGTAGCTATCAAAATTAATTTTGAATTTCGAACTAAAAGAAATAAACATTCTGGCTGTTTGTGTTCAACAATAAAACGCCTTTGATTTCGTTCTAATTTCGAATTGTTTATTTTTATTGATATTGAAACAAATGAAAAATAATTCATTTCGGCGCGCTTTTTCTTGAAACGTTTCAGAGTAACAACCTAATAAGTAATAATATAAGTAAACAATTTTGTCTCCTATTAAAATGTTTACCGCCGAAAAAAATCAAGTAGAAATTTGTTTACTGAAATCTAACTTGGAAGAAATAGAAAATGAGTTGGTTGTGCAAGTAAGTTTGTATGTGAAGTGAACTTGGTAGATATTTTTGATATGCCTATTAAACTACTTTTGAATGCAATTCTATTTTAGCGGTCTGCGTGGCCCAAATTCGATGCCGAAAATGAGCAAAAATTTCGCGAGTCATTAAGCGCTGTACGAGTTTCGCGAGCTCTTTGTGTGGAAATTGAAAATCTCAACCAAGAAAATGGTGAGTACTTACATTTTAGACTCAACATCTTCCTAACGTTATCCCGTTTTCACGGGGGCCGCTTACCTAACCTGCAGATTTGACACGTCCGGTTTTTACAGAAGGCACGTTAAACCGTTGGTCTCGGTTACTATTTACTGATGTAAGTGAGTAATCGTTACATGAGTCATGTCAGAGGCCTTTCACGGCTCAATCATAACCTTGACAGCAGGGTTGATGAGGCTGGTATTCCACCTTACAACCCATACGATAAGAAGAAGTTAGGTCACATACCACTGAAACGCATTTCTCGGCAATGAAGGTTTCCTCACCATGTTTCCCTTCACTGTTGTGTACGTACATACATTTTATCACGATTAAATCAATATTAAGTACCTTAATTTAGTATGTGTGTTAGTCACTTTATATAAAGGGTCGTACTAGTGGGATCATAAATGTCGTTGCTTAGGTCTAGATACCTATGTATTTTAAGATATCATGACAGTATTAATATCAGTGAGACTCCGACGTAAAAGCCACATTTGTTTTGCTTTCAGTGCGATTAGTAGCAAAACGTATGTATTTAAAGATGCAGAGCGAAGATTTGGCTAAATCGTTGGAGAAGGCGAGAGAAGAATATAATGACATGAGTGTCGCATACAATCAAGAAAACCGGGAGACGGAGCTTCTAATGTAATAATCCATTTAACTTACATTATTTATTTAATGTCCTTATTGGTTTTCTACTCCTAATGCTCAGCCAATTGTCTTACTTCAAATCGCCAAAGGTAACATGATATTTTGTAACGTGTTAAATTGGTTACAGACGGGAATATGAGGGCTTATTACGTGAGAAAACGACACGTTTTCGACAAACACGTGCTTGCTTTGTGAGTATAATTTTAGTTTTGCACTGCACAGGACGATGTAAAACTGGACTTGCTTCTATTTTATTACATATTTTATATTTTGATCCCTGTTTGTGCAGCGATTTAGTGTTAATCCACTCTTTGCCAGAAGATTCATTTCATTTGTCACAAAAGTAGTAACGCCTAATCGAGTAGTCGATAAAATCCATTTTCTAAAATCGTAGTTAAAATTTTGGTAACTATATACTTAAGTCCGACCGACCTGGACCGACGATCTGGTGAAGGTCGCGGGAAGCCGCTGGATGCGGGCAGCGCAGGACCGATCGTCGTGGAGATCCTTGGGGGAGGCCTATGCCCAGCAGTGGGCGTCATACGGCTGATGATGATGATGATGATGATACTTAAGTCAAGTTTTATAGTCAATGCGACGTTTATTAGATAATCATTTTGCTGATAAGGATACAGCATTTAAGAAATTTATAATTTATTTTCTGTAATATTCTTCTTTCTATTAGTTAGTTTAAAACATGTTTCAAAGAAAGTTTTGTATATTAGAATGAAAAAGAAATGACGCGAGAGACGGAAACGATTGACGATGCAAATTTGGAGCTTGAGACAGAGATAGCCAATCGTCGGTCTGTAGTGGAAGAGATGAAGAGACAACTCGACGAGTTAGCACCGAACGTACCGGAGGACCTGCTCATAATTGTGTGAGTGAAATTCTTCATTATCCCACTTTGTTACCAGAATGCCTTTTAATTAGACACTTCAGTTACTAGCAGGAGCTTTACAATTGTGGTTACTTACTTATATGAATACTTGAAAGTTTTGACTAGACCCACATTTTAATAGTGTAGAATTGTTGTTAAACAATTAAGTTACCCGAGTATTTTCGCTCTGAACAAACAACAAGGGTAACCTATATTAGAAACTTAAAAAATAGTATTATTATTTTACGTTACTAACTTAGGTACTAACTATTATTTTCCAGTGGGAAAAAACAATTGGACGACGAAGTAAAGTTTCTGTCTGAAAAAAATGACGCACTACAAAAAGCAGGAAACGATCTCTTGAAAAAACTAAACAATACTTTTTCTTCTTTTTTAAGAAAATAAGTTAGGTTTTCAATGTACATTTCCTGACAATATTTCACTTAAGTTTATATATATATATGTTATATTTGTCTTAATAATTTTAGTCGTTGAATTTGAGTTATTTTCATTTATTTCTCTAATAAAGAAAGAATAACAGATTACTAGATCCCGCTTTAGAAATACTTATTTGTTCTAGAAGCATAATAGCCGCAGAAATTTTAACTTAAGTACATAAATACCTGGTAAGTGTTGAGTTATCAATACTTACCAGGTATTTATGTACTTAAACTACCAGGTATTTATTACCAAGTACAAAAGATTAAGTTGACTGTTAACTTAGAAAGTCAACTTAGAAAGAAAGTTTAGTTCCATATTATTAAGCAACTAAGTATGTTTTATTCAAGATAGATATGGTTATCTCTAGAAAGTGTAAGAATTAATGTTTTCTCGCATTCTGTTTTCTATCGAATAAAAGGAATAAAACAATGAATCAAAGCTCTTTGTCTTTAAAAATTCATTCCAAAAAATCCCAGGAATGTACCAAGGAAGTTGCCTAACATAATTATGTGCCTTATTAAATTTAATTCCATTGTGTGACGAAGTTAAAGGCTAACGAATCTTTCAACCCTTGTATTAATTAAGCCAGTTATTTAGTTGCTGTCTCTCTGTTTAGGAAGTTTTTTATGTTTTTTAACTTTGTCTTAATGATATTTATTTTTATATTACCTTACTATTATTTCAAACAAAAATAAATTAGTTTTTGCTATGGCAATAGCATGAGTAAAAACATGTCATTAAACAGTTTGCATTATAATATAATATTTTAATATTTTAGGTGTATTCGAATAATAATAATAATATAAACATACAATATAATATATACGTTAAAATTATAGTTTACGCTTAAAATTATTCTAATTCATTAATGCTTAGCAGGAGTTGGCGCTTTGTATTTGTGTTTGCCACCGCGACCTGCAATGGCACTGTTCACCGTCCCAATGACTGCTGCACCTGTTAGAAACTTATCCTGAAACAAAAAAAAAATGAATTAGGCGCCTACTACAAGCATCAATAAAAAAGGCGACTTTATCGTTGACAAAAGGGACTTAATTTATTCAATTATAATTCAAACAAGTTCGAATTTAGGTTTAAATCATTAGAAAATATTTCTGAAATGAACTTACAACTCCTGACTTAATTTTAGCGCCCCATGACTTAGGGGTGGTGGTAGAGACGGCGCACGACACCGTACACATTTGCGCTACTAACGCTACGAGTACTAAAACGTACACAGCCTTCATTATGGAGCTTCTGTTTCCTTTGAATCTCCGGCAGCAATTGTCTTGTCTGTACTAACGTAACTCATTTTATATGAAACTATAAGGAAACCAATGACTCGTATTTTTCTCTTCTTTTCCTTAAGTAGCGAACCATATCGAGGAAAGTCAATACTGAGTAATATGCAACGTATGTACATTTGATTCTCCTTAATACTATGTAAAACGTGTATTTACCCACGGAGTGACTAAGTATCATAATTTAAAATTACCCAAGTTTGAAGATTTCTCTTTGCTATGATTTTCGAGTGAACAGAATGACGGAGGTGTGTATTTTAGAAACCCACTTCTGAGAAACTTGACAGACTCACTGTATTTACCATCTGCATGAAAACGGTCCCAATTCACGTAGAAGTCTTGGACATTAACGTCAAAGTGGTTGTTTAATTGTATGTGTGTACTGATTAGTTTCACCACTCGTAGACTGTAGTAAAAAACGCTGACTGTTTTGCCACTTCGCATATTCGAACTTTAAGTAATTACAAAGGTTACAAACACGTTCGACAATAAGAAATAGATCGATGAATACTTATAAAAATAATTAAAAAGTAAAGAATTAATATTTTCATAACTTTTCTAAAGGTATTTTTATGTTGTAATTGTCTACAGCGGTGGGATCAAGTTTTTTTTTTAAAGTAGCTCACACAACAATACAATTAAGGAGAAAGTCATTGGCTTATCCAGTGAATTGTTTATTACGTGTAGATAGGTAAGTAAAACTGTTTGTTTTGTATTCTTTTACTAAGTGTTGGTGTATTTATTGAGCAACGATAAAGTCATTTCATATGATGACAAAGACTATCGGGAGCTTTTTGCGTCAACAATAAATATCGAAATATGGATAGAAACATTTTGACTTTTATTTATTTTACGTTATTTAACAAAGGAACTGAGTGAACACCCCAGTACCATAAGAGTAGCTTCGTACATTTTGTGTAGCATAACTTAAATGCATTTTCGGAATGACGGTTATGGTTAAACGAAAGAATGTTTCAAAGCTGCCTTTGATGGCCACGCGCTGCCATTTAGTCATGCGTTGTCTCCTGTTCCGGTCAGCTTTTATACTATGTCTGTCCTGCTTTGATGTACATAAACGTATGTGATAGGTATATACTAATGATTTTTCCACGTGGTTTTAATTCTGGCTTGATTAAGGGAGGATGAGACTATTTAGACACCGTACGAGAATTACATAATATTTTTAAACCGTGAGAGGTTAACTAGCCCTAACAATAGGAATGTTAAAAAGACTAAAAAATATTATCGATTTATATAATGCCTCGATTTATTTTCATAAAATTAACTTTGGAATGACATAGGAAAGAATTGAGTAGCTTATTATAATCAATTATTTTATAAGTTTACATCAATTAGGCCTTAGGAGGCAAAGCAGCAGGTTTGTGTTTGCCACGACCCCCGAATGCGCTGCCCACCACCCCAACAACGGCTGCACCTCGCAAGAAATTATCCTGAAAAAATATAAAATAAAATTTACTAACCAATATTTATTTTCCTGTATATTTAATTACCAAAAAACTTTATCTAAAATAAATATTGTCATTTAAAATAAATTTACCCTACCTACCGTATTTTGTGTTTCAGATTTCAAATTTAAAGTTTAACTAAATCAACTTACAATTCCGTTCTTAATTTTTGTGCCCCATGTCTTAGGTTTTTTGGTAGTGGTGGTGACACCTGGATCAGGGATCACGATTTTAGTAGAACACGTGACCGTGCAAATCTGCGCAACCAGTGCCACGACTAGCAGCAGGTAGACAGCCTTCATTGTGAATCTTCTGTTTTCTATGAATCACTAGCTGTAATTGTTAAGCTTGTGCCACCGCAACTCTTTTTATAACGTTCATAAGGAAATCACTTGGGTGTTTCCTTAAGAAGTGAACTAGATTGAGGAAAGTAAATAACGGAGCAATGTTAGCACGTAACCGTCAAACAAAGCACGTATTTACCCACGAGGGATGTATCATAGATTGTTTTCACGCAGATTGCAGAAAATTGGGAAGCTTTAATGATTGTACCCTTTACGTATAAAGGATTCAGAATTAATTAGAAAACCCAATTTCGTATGGTTTCCCATTGTGTAACGCTCACGTTAATAACTTATTTTTTAAGTAGATGGGTACTTAAGCAGATTAGATTATATTATTTCTAAATAATGTATTAAGTGTAATTAACATCGGAAAACTATTCTAGTAAATTAAATAGGTTATAATCTTCATATACAAACGTTGGTGACTATATTCAATGTGAAATAAGTGAAATAAGTGAACATTTAAATTGTTGACACTGAAACTGTGTTTTTGTTACGAATTAAAGTCAAATGGATTCAATACATATAGAAAATAACTGTGAGTGCTAAGTTCTACTTATGACTACAAAACTGAATACTTAAAACAATAATATTTGCAATAAAAGTGTTAAATTATTGTTAACCGTTAGAATTTTAAATAATTACCTACAAAAACAACACAAAATAAACTTGAGGCGCCATCTATTGACAAGTAGCGAAACTAAAATAACTGAATGTGAAATACATTGATACCACTATACTATTCCTCGGAAGATGTCGCTGTTTTTAATTATTACAAATTTGAAAACTGTTTTTAACTTATGAACTATGTATTCTTTAAATATACTTGAGTGTGTCCTGATATACTATCATTAGTGTTTTATAAAGTGGTTATTATTAATTCATAAGTGAAATAGGTACTTTATTTGCGCTGGAATTTCATCTACTTCATAATGTCAAAGTTAAACTGTTGGGCTTGTGGTGAATACACATCAGTAATGCAAAGAATACAATGTATTAAATGTAAAAAATGGTACCATTATTCTTGTATCAGCATGACCAAAGAATACTTTAACAGTGAGAGACATAACTTAGAGCGAGTGTGGAAATGTCCGGAATGTATTGTTACTGTGAGAAAGATACGCAAAGATGATACTCCAGTTCGCCAACAACATTCGGAGTCATTTATAGAGAATGAGATACCTGTTTCAGAGAGTCAAATCTACCTAAGTGACACGGACAGCTCTAAGAATGTGACGCTCCGAAACAAGAAAAAGATCTCAGCTCCATCAGTAAAAACAACGAGTGAAATTCCTATGGAACCTAACTATACTTCGACTGAAAAAGAAAGGGAAACAAATAACTACACTATTAACGTCTCCACACAAAATTCTTTCGATTCGTTAGACTCCGACTCCGAGTATCTACATACTGATTGCTCTTTAGATATTCAAGATCGAAGATGTTCAAAAGAAATTTGTGAGAAAGATAGCAATGATTTAACAGTAGAATCAATTGATACATTAAAGGAGCTGAAACAGAAACTAAATATTACAAATGAAGTTTTGGAAAAGTGCCTAAGAGAAAATGAGTTACTAAAGAAGGAAATAAATAAAAAAAATAAAGAGATTGAAGACTTAAAACAAATTCCGAAACTTTCAGAAAAGAAAAAGAAAGACAACATAAAGGGTAGAGAACTTAGTATGAATGTGACGAATAGACACAAGAAGTTTTTAAATAAACAGGACATACAGCAAATTGAAGATCCTAATACAGAATATACCTAATACAGAAGATGAAATATATCAGGAAATAGATAAGGAAGTAATAAATAATGGAGAAGTTAAACTTAATACAGAAGATGAAAGACATAAGGAAATAGAAAAGGAATTTACACCGTCTTCTTCAGTGAGACAGTTATATGACAGACGATCAACTAAAAATAGAGTTCTTATTCTTGCGGATGAAACAGGTCGTGATATACGTAACACTTTGGAGAAGAAATTGGGAGAAGAATATACAGTTACAGCAGTTATAAAACCGATGGCTTCATTTAAGAATGTACTGTCTGGTTATATCTCAGAATGCAAGAAAATGACAAAAAATGATTATATAATTATTTTGGCTGGCTCTCATGACTCTAATTTAATTAAATTCCAATCTGAGTTATATTACTTTCTAAATCTAGTTACTAATACTAATGTAATATTTGGTAAGATTCAGCATTGTAAGCATCTTAATACTTATAAATTCAATCAAATGCTACGCATAATTTGTAATAACTTCGACCACATTAATTTTTCACAAACTTTTTATTCGGGCTATATTGGTTTACATAAAGAAAATACATGTAGAGCTTTGATAATGGATATGATAATGATAAATTGTAAAAATATAGCATTAGTAAATTCTAAAACTAAGATTCTCAATGACCAATGTACTCAAACTAACCCAGAGTTTTTTCGTAAATAAGGAGAAATGTGTTTCAACTTCAGATGACTTCAGACTGTTCCATCAAAATATAGCAGGCCTTTGTAATAAACAAGACTTGATTGAATTATCTTTGGATGTGTTTATTCATAATAAGGAGGCATTTGATGTACTATGTTTCAGTGAATCATTTGTAAAGGATGGATCACAAAATAATATTAAAATAAATAACTACAAACTAGTCGCATCATATTGTCGATCGAATAGAGCCAGAGGCGGCACTTGCATATTAGTCAAGAAAGAATATGATGCACGGTGTTTAGAATATTGTAGAGAATTGTCGATCGTTAATTATTTTGAATGCTGTGGAGCTATTTTGGTAGAGTTAAATGTAATAGTAGTAGCTGTTTACAGAATACCCGTTGAGACTAAATCACACATTAATATTTTTCTACATCAACTTGACAAACTCTTATTTTATTTATGTGATAAATTTAAAAAGAAACAAATTATTATTTGCGGAGACTGGAACATTGACATGATAAAAGACAGTTCACATAAGAGAGATTTAGTTGCTACATTACAAAATTACAACCTAGATCCGCATATACTTGTACCAACCAGAGAAAAGTCTTCTATAGATCAAATTGCAAGTAATATCAAATCAGTTAAATCACAGATCCATTATTTAAACCTTTCAGATCATGAAACCGCTCAAAGTATTAGTTTTCAACTACCTAAACAAAAAACAAAACAAACATCATGGTTTGAATATAGAAGGGATTATAAACTAGACAATATTAGAAAATTTTATGAAAGTTTAGCATCCCTATCATTTTCAAATGTTTTTAACAGCAAGACATTAAATGAAGCTTTTGATGAATTTAGTGATACTGTATCATTGTTTTACGATTTATGTTTTCCAATAATAAAAATTAAAATAAACAATAGCCCTACAAAACTGAAATGGATAACTAAAGGCTTGCGTAAATCTATAAAAACAAAAAGAAGTCTTTTCATTAACTATAAACAACATTCAAAAAATAAAATATTAAATAAAACTCAATTTAATAACTATAAAATTATCTTAAAAAAATGTATACGGACAGCCCAAAGAAATGATAATGTAAAGTTCATTAAAAATAGTAAAAATAAATGTATAGCGACCTGGAGAACAATATCATCGACTTTATCTAATCCAAATATTAATAATGGGATTAGTAAATTAAATTTTAATAATTTGACATTTACTAATTCACTTGACATTTGCAATTCTCTGAATTCCTATTTTATTAATTTAACATGCACTAATAAAACGTATAATGCTCAAAGTTCTATAGCTACATCCATAAATCCCCATACGATATATCTAATACCTGCTGATGAGAAAGAGACTTTTAATATAATAATGAGTTTAAGAAATAGCAAAGTTAGCGGTTATGATGGGATAATTACCAAAATAATAAAATCGTGTGCTGATTGTATATGTCGACCATTGTCATACATTATTAACCTGTCTTTTATTCAAGGTTCATTTCCTGATAGGCTAAAAATAGCGGTAGTTAAGCCATTGTACAAAAAAGGGGATAGGACAGATCCAAACAATTACAGGCCAGTGTCGATACTATCAGTATTTTCTAAAATATTTGAAAAAGCAATGTTATCCAGACTAAATAGTTTCTTAGTTAAACACAATATTTTACATTCAAATCAATTTGGTTTTCGCAAAAAATCCTCGACCACTCTTGCTTGCTTTAATCTTATCAAATATATAACTGAAAGTCTTAATGAAAAGACTCCTATCGTCTCTATATTTTTAGACATGAGCAAAGCATTTGATTTTGTTAACCATGATCGATTGTTGGCTAAATTGGAAAGATATGGTATTAGAGGTCAGGCATTTTTATGGATTCAGAGTTATCTCAAAAATAGAAGTCAATGTGTAGAAATATCAAGATTAACGAATCAATCGAAGCCTGGATCGCGAGCACCATTTACTAAAATGTGTTATAGGTCACAGTTACTTCACAATGGATCTGGAGTTCCTCAGGGTAGTGTTCTTGGCCCATTGTTGTTTTTAATATATATCAATGACTTGCCAGATGAGACGACACATAAATGCTTTCTTTTTGCTGACGACACAACTCTACTTGTAAAATCGCATAGTAAGGACTTATTTCAGGATGATATTAACATTGCAATAGAAAATGTAATTAATTGGCTCAAGTTAAATAATCTTAAAGTTAATATTGATAAGACTAATATAATGCAATTTTTATCCTACAGAACATCACCTCTCTCTTTACATATAAGTTACAACAATAACCGCTTAAGTGAAGTTAACAATATTAAATTTTTGGGATTAAATTTGGATAAGCATCTTAATTGGAAAACCCATGTTGATTCTGTTTGCAAAAGGTTGAACCGTTTCGTTTTTGCTCTGCGCAAATTGAAACAGACAGTGTCATGCGAGGCGGCACTAACTGCCTACTATGGCTATGTTTCGTCCATACTAAGTTATGGGTTAATTCTTTGGGGCAATTCTGTAGAGGTTAATAGAGTGTTCTTGCTACAGAAAAAATGTGTGCGTGCTTTGGCAAATGCTCGATTTATGGACAGTTGCAGGCCTCTTTTCAAAAAGTTTAGGATCTTGCCCTTGCCATGCATGTACATTAAGGATATATGCTTATTTGTTAAATGTAATCAACATATATTCCAACTCCGTAGAGAACGTTCAAACAGACATGTTAGAGCACAGTATAAAGACATGCTATATCAGCCCCCTTCCAGGTGTTTTATTTATGAAAAAAATGTTTTTAACTTATGTATTTTAATATATAATAAACTACCGGATTGTCTGAAGTCATTGGAAGGAAGCTGTTTTAAGAAAACATTGACAAATTGGTTGTTGGAGAATTGTTTTTATAATTTAAACGATTATTTGTCTTTTAAAACGTAAAATTTTAAATTTATTATGATTGGAAGTTTTGTTTTCAAATTGTTAAAATATTTGCATGCCTAGTTAAGGTTGAATACTATGACCTACTGTAATACTATACTTACCATCTTTTGTAAATTGTATTCTGGCAAATAAATGATTGATTGATTGATTGATTGATAATTATAGGAAACAAAAACACAGAAGTGAAGATTAAAGCCCTAACAATGCGGCCTGCAAGTGAAATTACCTACTAAATGACAGGTTATATAAACTTTTAACGAGATACCTAATTAAAGAGTTGCGAGAATGTGTAATGACAGCTTTTCTTTGTTTTATTATCCAAACCTCTTTTTAGTGACATTTTAACAGTACTCTCATTTTGTATGCATGCAGACGTTGATTTATACCCAATAACTCTATCGTTTTATTCGAAAACGAGAGACGATCGGGATCATTGATTCTAGCATCAACAATGAACATCGAAATTTACATTTTGGCTCGACTTCAATAATGTTCAATCAATCTTTACAACAATCCAACTTATGATTTGGTCATTAATTACCGAAGGAAAAACGAAAAAGAAACTAAAAATTAAATACAAATATATAATGTATTTTTTTCCGTTATCTATAAAATATTCGTAAAATGTAGACTGGTATGGGTAAGCAGATTTTTGTTTTTTGATGTCTTTAGACTTTACATATAAATTAGTTAGTCCCTATGCCCAGCAGTGGGCGTCGTACGGCTGATGATTATTTTCAGTAGACATAAAGTAAGCAAAGTTTTTAATTAGTTATGAACGTTTTGAAGAATGTTGTACACTAGAAAAATAAACTATCTGAATAGAAAACGTAACTAATTTTCCATAACTATACTAAACAATAATTTATACGTGTATTTAAAAAGTAACTTATAGTGTATTTTATTTGCAAAGTTTCAAAATGTGAATTAAGTATTTCAAAGCACATACAAAAACGGTTTCATGCAGTAGGCACCTAATCAGTGACCAAAGTGTCTTCTTGAAAGTTCCGACCAAATTTTCTTTATGATAACAGACCCAACAACATTTAAAATAAACATGAGATATACATACCGTACAGGATAATCAGAAAATAAAAGTTCATGTTCAGCAAAGTCTCACAACTTGGTTAATTTGACAATTGTAAGATTGTGATTTAACAGTTTCACTTCGATAGATTATAATCTGACGAAAAATAATACGTTATATTGTAAGCAGTATATTAAAGTTCACAATTTTTCGACAGTTCACAATCTCGCGAGATAGATAATCTAACGTTATTTACAATTTTACGATGACAGACATACCAGATTATTTTTTACTGGACAAAAACATTTAATATACTTACACTTTATACCTAAGTATGGAAATAAGTTACTTAATGAAGTATTCATTCACAGTCACTACAAAGTCGAAATTTGGTTCAATAGGCCCATTTAAATACATTTACCAGGATGTATTCTCAAAGCTACTTAAAGACATGGTAGGTAAGGTTTAACTATAAGTGTAATAGAAGTTAGAAACTGTGGACGCTTCATGTCATTAACGACATGTATTTAGTTACACCATCAGGGATCCTGATTTACACGTCTATACTTCATGTTTATCATAAGTTCATTTTATGATTCCTAACAATCTAGTTTATTTAAATCCCTATTTACCAAGTTACATGAAGAGTGAATACTGAAGACGTTAGTATACCGGATTCTACAAAGAAAAAGACGACCAAACGCCAGGCTGTACGGGCTAAGTGCCCTTTGCCTGCCCGAATGGGCAAATCGAAAAAAAAATGTAATTACGATTAGACAAGTTTAAAAAATAGATTTATAATGTGTAGAGCCTAATCACAGAATTACATTGATTTTCTTATATCACTTGTAGATTTGGTTTGTTAGAACAACCGTAAATAAACCATATTGACGCTGACAACCGTTATGGACACAGTAGGTATTCAATTTAAAATATGTAGTTCCAATAATAATACTTATGCTAATTTATGCAAAAACATTACAAATTATTTTTTTTCCTCAAAAGATACAGTCGTAACAATATGTCTTCGATAAAAAAAAATACTAAATCTTCCCGAGTGCTTGTTGATAAGGTAATGCTAAAGAAAATTATTTTTCCTTATTGATGTTTACTGCAACGACAAATTACCAATAGGTTAAAATGTTAATACAATCAAAGCGCAAACAAAGTGGTTTCCGCATTGTATAATGTATTCGATAAATGATTGTTTTCGATTACGCAACTCTTTCAATAAATTTAATATATCTCAATGTGTTATCATTATCACACACAAAGTCACGTAGATCTTATGAACAATTTATACTCATCCGTACTTGTCTACCGAGGCACCTCGTAAAAACCAAATGATGGATTGTGTCCATACTTGCATATTGGACCATTACCCAAAACGGACGATGTACTGATCAACATTCGAAGCACGAATACCTTAGATATGATGCTCCATATCCTCTCCGTTTGATGGAAGGAAGGTCTATGCCCAACAGTGAGACTTAATACACTGTTTATGTGTAAGTATATACCGGGTGTTAGGGGGGATGATTCAGACCATAATTCTGAGATAATATGAAGTGAAGTTTTTCGTCGCAAAGTTATTTTTTTTGTGTATTTTTTTAAATTATTTCCAATTCTATACTTTTGCGATGGGAAATTCCACTTGATATTAATTCAAATAATGAGCTAATTCATCCCCCTCAGTATTTGTTACTATGTCACTTGTACCACTACATACAAGTAGATTTTTTTCGTAACAAATACGGGGGGGGGGGGATGATTTAGACCATGATTCTGAGTTGATATCCTATCGGAAAATTCATGAAAATTTTTGCGACGGAAAATTCTACTTGATATCAACTCAGAATCATGGTTTGAACCATCCCTCAAAGTTTTCGTTACGATGTCACTAACTCTGTGCTACATAAGAAAAACAAAATCTTTTCTTCCGATTTACATTTTTAATATTTGTCGGATATTTTTAGACGCTTATTGCTGCTTATTATTCAACGGACGCTGTAGGTGTCAACTGGGTAATTGGATTATATATTATTGATATTCCTGAGATTCGACGTGTCTTGTATTATCTTCTTTAAAAACTCTACCATGTCAATTTTGACATGATATTTATCATATCAAATTATTTGGTAATAAGTTTTATTATTATGTAATATATATTGCGGCATGCTATGGTGGCTGTTTTGACGGTTGTCCTGCTCATCAACTACATACAAACATAAAATAAATAGCCTATATACGTCCCACTGCTGGGCACAGACCTCGTCTCAATCACCCGGAGAGGGTATGGAGCATACTCCACTACGCTGCTCCACTGCGGTTTGGTGGAGGTGTTTGGGCTAGCAGACCGGGATCAACGGCATAACTAAGTATTAACTAAGGACGTTAAAAATACGTACTTACGTCTAGCAACCCTAACACCAGGGTTGTTAAAGTTGAGGTTAGTCATTGATCTCACAACCCACACGTGAGAGAGACTACGTTTAAGGAAGGAATTGTTATACATAACACAATACAATAATATAAGCTCACGACTATATCCCAATTGGGGTAGTCAGAGGTACATCCAGCGCAAGAAGAACTAAGTACCCACACTTCATTGACCTTAGTCGTCAACGTCCGTGCCGCTACTAACCTCAAAATCACAAACGAATAGCAGACATCCCCCATCACTTTCATTTCAATGAAACCTTGTTGCACTTTCAAACTATTGAACATTATAGATCAATAACGGCTAAGTAGATACAAAGTTTGCAGGCAGTGGCGCGATAGACTAAGCCAATATCCCGTGTAACTTTTAGTGAGAACCAGTTCAGTCAACATGCGTCGGTGAGGCGGAAAACCGAGCACGTAAGGCCTTAATAGGCCCCTGGAGAACTTCGGTTTCACCTAAATAACCGTTACAATCACCCGTTTTCTCGACCAGTTTAAGTACCTACGTTGTTTTAGTGTAAATATTAAATTGATTTTCATGTCTAAATACACAGGCGGTTACTTATATACAACTACGTTACTTTGCACAATCTCTTTCAGTGAATACTAAAAATATTATAGTAAAAAATATGAACATACTTTCTAACAAACTTTCAAAGTCATCATCATCTCCCTAGCATTATCCCGTTTTTTCACAGGGTCCACTTACCTAACCTGAAGATTTGACAGGTCCGGCTTTTTTATAGAAGCGACTGCCTGTCTGACCTTCCAACTCGCAAAGAGAAAACCAGCCCAATACAGGTTAGGTCACATATATCCGAAAATGTATTTCTCGGGAATGTGGGTTTCCTCACGATGTTTTCCTTCGCCGCTGAGCACGTGATAATCATTTGTGATCCAAACATGAATTCGGAAACAAACTCGACAATTTATCATTGGTTTAGGCCTGTGCTGGATTCGAACTTGCAACCTTAAAGTGAGAGGTAAGCGTTCTACCAACTGGGCTACTACAGCTCCAGCAAGCTTTCAAAATATCTAAAGTAAACTTATATAACATTCATTTTCACACTGATGCACGCAATCACGTAATCAGAAGTCAAGTGAGGCAGGGAACAAATCTTGTAGACACTTTTTATACGAAATCGAAACATAGTATTTGTACGCGTATGTATGTCTATCTATATAATATTATACATTGAAAGTCTCTCTTGTCACGTAGGTCAGCTGGAAGAAATCTCTTTGTTTAGAGATAAGCTTGCCTGTACTATCTGTTTTCTTTGTATGTTTCTTGTGTCTGTTTCATTGTGTACAAATAAATAAATAAATAAATAAATAAATAAATAGAATATAATATACAATTACATACTTAACCTTGAATATCGGAGGATACTACCTATTCTATAGTATCTAAGTATAAAAATGTGAACAGACACTTTCGTAGAAAAGCGTATTTACATCGTCAAATCGTTACAAGCGCTCTTTTTTCAATAACTTCTTACCATCCCTTTCGTAACAGTAAAATAAATAACAACCTTTTTATCTAATTTTCCTGCACATGTCTTCATTTTGTGATTTCTCCGACAAGAAAACTATTAACGGTGAACACCTGTCTAAATCGTTTTCCCGCTGTAATACTAAGGTAAGAAAAATAAATTATGCTTTTCTAACTACATCAACAATATATAAACTACACTGTTCTACTATTCTATTAGTAAGATTTTTCTCACCTTCACAAGAAGTTTCATCGACTAAAGATAACCAAAATGAAATACCTTAACCTTCTACTTTTCGTGTTTGCTTTTTTCTCAATGACACTGCAGAGCACCGAGGCTTGGCGAATGGGAAACGTATTTGTGAGTAAATGTTAAATAATTCAGTTGAAAAAGGCTAGGCCTTCGTTGTCCAGTGGTTGAATGTCGGGCTTTCGATTCGGTTTCGAATCCCGGTGATCCCTAATTTGGATAGGTCCTCCTAACCAGGACATTGTAAACCGATTACCCTATTTTTTTTTCTCTTACTTATTTGATTTTTCTTTTACAGTCATTGGGCGCTGCTGCATTCGGCAAAGCTCACAAACATCATGATATGCTTGAGAAAAGGAAGAATTAGTAATTTAATTCATTGTATAGAATAATTATTTATTATTAACAGACGACTGCGTATTGTGATAACTTAGATTCAATGTATGAATTGTACTGAAATATACTGTTACGAAATTAAATCTTTTGTTTTTCATTAAGTTCCAAGCTATTGATGTAATTCATGAAGAAAGTTTTGTGACACTTGGGACCAGTTTCAACACTAGCTTGTTAACTGTCTAATAGCCTCACCGCCGGATATATTCTAGATACAAAGTTATCAGCAAAAGGTCAAACGGATCCATAGTGTTACGAGTAAGTATGATCCAAACTTTAAACAAAATTAAACATGTCTATGAGAACATCTATGAGAAATCGTATAAAATTTGCCAGTGGTGACTTGTTAGTTTTCGTTCGAGATTATAACTGTTTAGACTTACGAGATCCCAAACAGTCAAAGAGAAGTTGCTTTTAAATATCATGTAGGAAAATGAACAACATTCCACAAAGTAATGCCTTAGGAGAATGTGAGGTATAGGTATATTTCCATAACACAACTCTGTTATCTCGGATAAAGTAATATTCATATAATATAGAAGTCACACACATCATCAGCATTTTAACGTCCCCACTGCTGGGGCACGGGCCTTCCCTATGGATGGATAGGGAGATCGAGCTTTAAACCACCACGCGGCCCCAGTGCGGATTGGTGGTTACTAACGACTGTTAATGCAGCCGGGACCAACAGCTTAACGTGCCTTCCGAAGCACGGAAGAGCTCGTTATGAAAACTTTTTTTTTGTGGTCACCCATCCTATGATCGGCCTTTGCGAAAGTTGCTTAACTTCAACAATCGCAAACCGAGCGCGTTTACCGCTGCGCCACCGAGCTCCTCATATAGAAGTAAACCTTATAAAAGCATCCATAATGAGAAATTCTTATCGCAAAAGAGTAAGTAAGTACTCTAAACTAGCGAACATGCATGAAGACTTTGATGAGAGTGGTCGAAGCAAAAGTGAATTGTCAGGATCGTAGTTAGTGCGATTTCGTGGTCTCTGAATGCCGCAATAAGGCGATGGCTTATTCATTTATCAGTATAATATTTACAGTTTATTATATACTCGTATCATAGAAAGTAATGAAAACCAGCTGGCGAGTCAAATTCAAATTCTAAAATATCTTTATTCAGTAGGTAACATAGTTACACTTTGAATCGTCAATTTTACATAACGAACGTCTCATCCGCGAGTTGTGTTCATTCTTGCATAATAATTGTCCGTTACCGATAATGGACGATGGGCCGATTACCGTTCGATGCATCAAATCCATCTTCATATTGAATATCAACAGTATCCACAAGTGGTCTTCCAACTAACTGTGGCTCTATCTATTCCTTTTGGGTTATACTGACGTGAGTTTATGTAAGTATGTATATTATGTATATTTGTGTGGGATACAGAATTAAAAGGATTATTTTATTTATTCACTCCTTTTATTTTCTTTGTTTTTACAAAAAACATTTTTTTTTTTTTTTTTGGTTTTCCCCGAAGGGTAAGGCAAAGGGAACTATGCCCATACAGCCATGTCTGACGTATTTTTTTTCTTGATGATTAATGAAATGATGAAAGGTGATGATGATGAAACCTAAGCCCCCACCCTCGGAGTAGACTCCTACTCCGAACCCCAAACGAATTAACTCAAAAGTCCGCATAAACTTTTGAGTTATGAAGCGGCTTCCCGGCACGAAGCGAAAATAGGCAGATACACTTTGTTTATTGAATACTCCAATATAATAACACTCGCGAATGTCTTCCGACTAACTTAATGCGATCATTAACCACAAAACACCACTTCGTATTAATTATTTAGATTACTCAATGAAGAAAGCAACTGTCCCGTTCCCGTTTCCCGCCGAAAAGCCTTACAAAAAACAAATGCACTTTTACACTCTGACCCCATTCATTAGCCTTTTTTTTTTGTTTTGGTTTTCCCCGAAGGGTAAGGCAAAGGGAACTATGCCCATACAGCCATGTCTTACGTATTTTTTTTCTTGATGATTGATGAAATGATGAAAGATGATGATGATGAAACCTAAGCCCCCACCCTCGGAGTAGACTCCTACTCCGAACCCCAGACGAATTAACTCAAAAGTCCGCATAAACTTTTGAGTTATGAAGCGGCTTCCTGGCACGAAGCGAAAATAGGCAGATACACTTTGTTTATTGAATACCTACTCCGATATAATAACACTCGCGAATGTCTTCCGACTAACTTAATGCGATCATTAACCACAAAACACCACTTCGTATTAATTATTTAGATTATTCAATGAAGAAAGCAACTGTCCCGTTCCCGTTTCCCACCAAAAATCCCCATTCATTAACCATTCTAAATAAATTCACACCATAAACATTTTTTTTGTTTTGGTTTTCCCCGAAGGGTAAGGCAAAGATATATATGCCCGTACAGCCATGTAATGTCTTATGTATTTTTTTTCTTGATGATGATGATTAATGAAATGATGAAAGGTGATGACGATGAATGATGAAACCTAAGCCCCCACCCTCGGAGCAGACTCCTACCTACTCCGAACCCCAAACGAATTAACTCAACAGCCCGCATGAACTTTCGAGTTATGAAACGGCTTGCTGGCACGAAGCGAAAATAGATAGGTACACTTTGTTTATTGAATATTCCGTTATTATTATATCTATCGCGAATGTTTTCCGACTAAATGCGATCAACAACCACAAAACACCACTTCGTATTGATTATTTAGATTATTCAATGAAGAAAGTAACCGTCCCGTTTCCGTTCCCGCCAAAAAGTCCCTCATACCATAAACAACCAAATTCCCATTTGTTCCCATTCATTATCCCTCCATAGTATTCTCTCTTACTTTCTTATCAATCTAACGTTCCGTTCTACTCACTTTCCCTCATATTATTATGTTGCCTTACAAAAACATTTTTTTTCTCCCAATTTATCGGCATATTTTTAAACGTTCTTGTTGCTGATTATTATACAACAGACGTTATAATTATATCAATTGGGCAATGGGATTATTCTAAAAAAATCGCCGGATATTCCACTCTACTGTATCGAAATATCATAATATGGCTATGATGGCTGTTTTAAAGTTTGTCCAGCTCATACTCTGTCTTGAAAAACACAATAGTGAGAATAGTAACTTTGTCACCAGGGTTGATGAGGTCGGAAATTGTTCCGACCCTGGTGGTGTCAAAGTTACTATTGACGTACCTACGTACGTGCTTAACGACGATTATGTAGACGCAGCCAATCAGCTCGCGACACCAAACACTTCAGGACCCCGATACCGACCCCGCCGGCTTGGTCGACGATTTCCCTCAATCAGCCCTTATCGCTATCGACCCACTTGGGTCGATTACTCCTTGCAAACATTTTTCCTCTCAGACGACGCCCTGAGCCGAGTTTCGCGCCCAACAGGGCACCCTCAGGCCTGTTGTCTTAAATGTTGTACCGGGTGAGAGGCTTTAGCGCTCCCCATTTGTCCGGCCAAGTAGTTAATGCCATCTGCGGCAAATCTACAATAAGTCACGTCAAAAAAAAGCTGCTTTGCTGCTTCGGAGGACACCACCTATTCTACCTATAGTACGAGTAAGTATAAGTATAAACATGTGAAGAGACGCTTTCATAGATAAAGCAATATTTACATCGTTGAATCGTTGCAAACGCTGTCCTCACTAACTTACTTACTATCCCCTTAGGGAAAGTAAAAGAAACAAACTTTTGTATCTAATTTTCCTGCACATGTCATTACTTTGTGGATTCTCCGTCAAGAAAACCATTAACGGTGAACACCTGTCTAAATCGTTTTCCCGCTGTCTAAGGTAAGAAAAATAAATGACGCTTTTTTAACTACATCAACAACATATAAACCACACTGTTCTTTACTATTCTATTAGTAAACATTTTAACACCTTCACAAGTAGTTCCATCGACAGAAGAAAACCAAAATGAAATACCTTAACCTTCTCCTTTTCGTGTTTGCTATTTTCTCACTGTCACTACAGAGCACCGAAGCTTGGCGCGTGGGAAATGTATTTGTAAGTAAATAAATATTAATTAATTTATTTGAAAACAGCTTTTGAATATCTCTCTCTTTATTTAAGAGCTGCGCTTTTGTCACTCTTGTCGATCCGCAGTACACTGACCAATTTCTCAATCGGTGATGTCCAGAGCCCTACCAGAATTCATTTCCTCGGCCTCCAACCAGTACTGATACCGCTGCTGCCCGGCATCAGGCATCAGCTTTTGAATATTTTACTTAAAGCACTGTTTCATACAACACTTTGATAGAGTAAAAAGTTTTATCAATAATTATGTCGCGTACAATCCTGATACAAATACTGAATACACACTTTTATCGGTCACGATTAATTAATGCATCTTCAACAACATCTAAAACGCCTGAGGTCTTGATTTCGAATCCCAGTGGAGACAAAACAAAAATCGCTTTGTGAATCTTACGCAGTTGTAGTTAGTCTAAGCGATTATTTACTTATGTAAGTAGGTAAGTATGTAGTTGTTACCTACACAAGCCATTGTCAGGGGGCCTTTGGTGGCTCAATAACCCTGACACCAAGGTTGATTTGATGAGGTCGGTCACTGATCTCATATCCGTGGGATGTTCTTTTCTTCTCTTGTGTAGACAGGAGAGGACAACTATCTAAAACTAAATATCATATTTTCTTCTATCGTGTGGATTACTAACCCCATCAACCCTGGTGTCAGGCCCTAGTAACAGGAGCCAACGGCTTAACGTGCCTTCCGAAGCACGGATCATCTTACATTCTTTTCATCATATTGATCTTGTTAACTATTATGAGTACTTATTCCAATTATAATAATATGAGGTATAATAAGGTGACATTGACAGCAACTTGAATTTTAAGTTTCGAAATATTTTTGAAACAGGCGAATTTCCCTTTCTCAGGATTTATTACAGGTATTATTATTTTTTCTCTTTTACAGGCATTGGGCACTGCTGCATTCCGCAAATCTCGCAAACATCATGAACTGCTTGAGAAAGGAAAGAAGAATTAGACACTAAATTCATTGTAATACTTATTTATTTATTTTTTGTATTACGTATTATGATAATTTAGATTCAATGTATGAATTGTAATGAAATATATTGTACTTACCGAAAATAATCTTGTTTTTCTTTACCTTCCAAGTTACTTATTAATATAACATACATAACATAAACTGCCTATATACGTCCCACTGCTGGGCACAGGCCTCCCCTCAATCAACCGGAGGGGGTATGGAGCATACTCCACCACGCTGCTCCACTGCGGGTTGGTAATATAATATATCAAGAAAAAAATGTTATAAGTACTTAAGAACAGTTTGAACAGCTACATGTTATGCTACTAAGTTATCAGCATATCATAGTCTTTTAGTGAAAACCAGTATACTAAATCGTTTATTTGAAATCCAAACTACAAACGAAATTAGAGTTCGTGTTCGTGTAAAACTTGTTAGTGCTAGTTTGAGATTATAACTGTGTGGACCAACATGATCACAAACAGAGATACATACATACATACATAAACCCACGCCTATTTCCCACCGGGGTAAGCAGAGACTATAGAATTACATTTGCTTCGATCCTGACACACTTCTCTTGCTTCCTCCACATTCATCAATCGCTTCATAAACACACGCCGGTTCAGAGTAGATTGAAATAAAACTAAGTCCTTCTAGACAAACAGACAAACAGAGATAAGCTTTTAAATATTAGGTAGGTACCTAAAATAAACATGATTCCACAGGCTTAGTAATGCATTCGAAGAGTGTGACAAACCTATATTATACAGCCTTGTTATCCAGGAAATAATCTTTCCATAATATAGAAAAAATACCTTGTAAAAGCGATAAAAATTGTCATCGCAAAAGGTAGGTACTTTAATCTTTCGAACGCCGGAACGCGGATCTCGACCAGACACAATGTAAAATCTATTGTGTCTGGTATCTCGGCATATGAGAGGTTAATCCGGTGAACAAAGCAAAAGAGTGTCAGAATCGTAGTAGGTAAGTGAATTTTATGGTCTCTGCCTACCCTGATGTGTATACCCAGAAGAAAATAATGCCGCAATAAGACAACAGCTTATATCAGTATAATACAGTTTATATTATTTTTCATCTCTAAATGTATTTGTCACCAACAATATTCTTCGAATTGGAAACCTTCTAGTTCTTTCTATTAAACTTTTCTAGAAAGCTTGAACTTTTGTACAGGATAGTACAATAATGACAATAAAAGGCACAACTTATTTCTAACACCTTCCAATAGGCCCGTGAGAGTGATATAAAGGGGTTAGCACCGTACCGAATACTGAGGGGGATAATTTAGCCCATGATTCTGAGTTAATATCAAGTGGAATTTTCCATCACAATAATTCTGTTGTAGTGTGTTGCCGTTCGGAAATGAAAATAATATAAAAAAATCACAAAAAATATACATAAAATTGCGATGGACAATTCCACTTGATATAACTCAAAATAAAAAGTTGAATAATCACCTCAATATTCGGTACTTTGAACTAACACTATGTGTATTAACGAGGAGATGGCGCATAGCTTTATGTTAGTGACACTGTAACCAATACTGAGGGGTATGATTCAGATCATGATTCTGATTTGATATCAAGTACAATTTTCTGTCGGAAAATTTATGAAACGTTTAGTATTTTTGAGCACTTGATATCAACTCAGAATCATCCCTCAAAGTTTTTGTTAGGATTTCACTAACATGCCGTATTACATCAATACATTAAAAAAAATACGCCATTTGCAATAATTTGGATATACTTACACAAAGGGAAAATTTTAAATACCTAATAGAAGTCATTATTTTTAAAACCATTCAACCTCCTCAAACCTATTCCCAAGTTATTCTCAAAGTATTTGTATGAATTTAAGTTCAATTTTAACTTAGTACCTAGGTTTGATTTGATTTGGCTTAAAATAAAGTTTGTCAAGTCAACTCACAAAATATTAATAAGTAAGTAGGTACATGATTAATTTATTGAATGGTAAGTTTATACAAATGAAATGAACATGCAGGACAGAGGTATATTGGTTTAAAATTGTAAATATACTTACATAGAATTTACACACTTAACACTTTAATACAAACCAAACAACACCAGGATACACACAAATATCAGAAAATGCTGGAAATGAACGGAATTGCAATTGAATACTGACATTTGCTCGATTGTAAAAATGTGAATAAATTCGTGGAACTAGTTAGGGCTAATATTGAAAATCAATATGAAATGCAGAAACACACAAACACAGATATAAAACTATGGAGACTGACAGCATTTGGGGTAGTTGCAAAATTGCGATGATGATAAAGTTCTAGTACGGTTGGTATAAGTGCAACAAAGTTTGAATTAAATCAAATCAAATCAAATATACTTTATTGCACACAACATACAAAACAGATTCACACAGATGAAGATAGATACAGTACAATCTGGCGGCCTTATTGCTAAGCAGCAATTTCTTCCAGGCAACCAGTGGATAGGAAACATTATTACAATTTGGTGCGGGACAGTGCAACATCTAGTATAAAATAATAAATACTACAATTCAGAATTCTTTGTATTTAAATACAATGTTTTGGACACGGAACCCGGATTTTTTCGTGTGCTTGCGATGAATTGTCACTGATGAAAGCAGCGAAATATGACTAATGGAAAATAAGTAATAAGTAATAGAAGTTATTCTTCTATAAAAATATCGTAGGTACTTAATTTTACTTTTACTTCGGAATTTATTTTCAGATCTACTTGTATGTACGGATCATAATATTGATTATATTATATGTACTTAAGCAGATAAAGGAGAAAAAGAAAGTCGAGAAAATGACAAAAATATCCGGGTTACGTATTTGTGGTGATCTAATCTGTTGTTGGCATACTTTCAAGTAGAAGGGTCGCTTCCGTATAAACCTGTGTTTGTCACTTTCCAGCTTTCCTCTGGTAAGCTGCTCCCACCAATTCCCGCCTTATTTAAACGAAGTGTCTTTATAATTTATTTGTGTTACCTGTAATAAAACAACGTTGTTTCATATATAACAATAATATAATATAAATGCAAATAATTAATAAGGACCTGCTATAAGTAATAGAACAAAAATGTAATAACTAGACGAAAAAAAATCTGCCTTATAATTATAAAATGTTATAAAACCTACCTACCTAATGTACCTACCTACATTGCGAAGAATGTGTAACTAAAATACATAGTAAGTAATGTTGAATATTCGAAATTCGAAAATTAATCAGCAGGCACCTAATTTTCTTAAAATTTTCTTATGAGCCATGGTAAATGTCTAAGAGCTGTTCGTTTCCCAGTAGGGATATGCGTGACAAAAACTATTTTCAATACTAGATGTTATTGAAGAAGGATTCGGGCTTTTACCACCATCACTTGGTAAATCTTAAGTTTTACTGTAATTCGGGCTTTTCCAGTAACATATACTTAAATAAGAACGATATTTATTGTATATTGTAATTAATGCGTGTGTAACGTCATGTCATTAATGTCACTACCCAATATGGACAGACATCACGTCCGTGGTTTATCTATAGATATAGGTACTGAAATGTTATTATTCCTACTATAGATAGTTCTGTGTTTTAATTGGAGTAAATGTAAATAAACAGTGAAGTAATTACATCTAGGTTTTCCTCATACTGCTCACGTTTGTTTAAAAGAGCTGATCTTAGCGGCAAACCATTATTTCTTCAGCAACTTTTAACATTGCGTGTCGCTTCAAATTCTAAGCAAAGATATTTAGCTTGACTACAATGAAGTGTCTAGCATTGATGGCCCTCATGACGATGGTTGTAATGTTGCTTTTGAATACGTGTGACGCGGCAATTGGAATTGTAAGTTACTTTATCAAATTCAAATTCATTATTCTGTAGGTAACATAGCTAGTACGATCTACTCTGAACCGGCGTGCGTTTATGAATCGATTGATGAATATGGAAGGAGCAAGAGAAGTGTGTCAGGATCAAACCAAATGGAATTCTATAGTTTCTACTTACCCCGGTGGGAAGTAGGCGTGAGTTTATGTATGTATGTATGTATCTCTGTTTATGATCATGTAGGTCCACACAGTTATAATCTCAAACTAGCACTAACAAGTTTTACACGAACACGAACTTTACACGAATACGCACTTTGAATCGTCAATTTTTACTTACAACGTCTGATCCGCCTGTATCAATCTTCTTCTATCGTGTGGGTTGTGAGGTGTAGTACCAACCTCATCACCCCTGGTGTCAGGGTTACTATTGAGCCGCCAAAGGCCCCTGACATGGGCCAATCCATCAATGACATACACACATTATCATAGTACCTTACGTCAATCATCACTGTTACACTCTTCTCTGTGACAGAAAATTAATTATTGTGTCATTTATCTACTTGGCTGGATACAGCCAATGCATTTATAAGTAACTAGATAAATAACATTATCCATTACTCTTTTCTACGGCATTTCCAGATTATTATATTATTATTATTAAGTTTTTTGACCAAGGGCGTAATTGTTCTATGTTTAAAAAACTAGAGTAAAATTCCAGGTTTCTCCCATGGTTTTGTTTAGTTTTGTTATTAACAAATTATGAGTCCTAGTAACTTGAATAAAGAATTTAATAGTTCCCATAATCTGCAATAGTCCTACACGAACCGGGGATTGTCTTTGGGTGCACTCCCATAGTGCATACAGGGATAATCGCCGGTTGGTGTCACACCACATTTAGGTTAAACTGTCTTAAGGGGCCTCTACGTGTTGGCTTCGGCCCCACGCACGCCTTCCAAAAGTCCGGGCCTCCATAGGCCCGAGATATGAAAAAGACATACAAATAATAATAATAATGGAAAAGACAAACATATTAATAATACCATATATCATGAAAATAATAATTTCATATTAAATTTAGGTTCTGATTTTCTCTTTTTAATTTAAATTCGTTTATATTCCAGCCCTGTATACCTCGCAAAGGCTTCAGTTGCCCACAAGAACGACGTGGTGCCGGTGGAATCATATCCCGTGCAATTCAATAGATTCTTCCTCTCCAGCTGCAATAATACTATCAAGATTTATAATTTTTCTATGTTATATCGAATACAAAGTTATAAAGTCTCTACTAACTCCAAATTCTTACAACATGGATCTCTTTAAACATAGGCAAACGTAGGCATTGGCTTGTTCTTTGCGAAGTCAATGCGGCTTATCATCACTCCCCACCAGACGATAATATTGCAACAAAATAATTATAATATTGTAATAAATTTTGATTATATAATTTTATTTCGTGTATTTTCGCAACAATCTCGATTTATTCTGCTTGTTATCCGGCTGCCAAAAGACAAGGGTAATGTTTTTTATTCTGTTAAAATACATTATATTTGCAATGTAATAAATAAAAACACTTTAACCAAAAATGTTTTGCTTTTATTATACATCCTATTACTTCTTCTATCGTGTGGGTTGTGAGGTGGAGTACCAACCTCGTCAGGGTTAGGGGACATCTCGTCCCGTGGGTTCGGGTTAACCCTGGTGTCAGGGTTATTATTGAGCCGCCAAACTCCCCTGACATGGCTCATGTAACGACTACTTACTTACATCAGTATGTAGTAACCGGGACCAATGGCTTAACGTGCCTTCCGAAGCACGGATCATCTTACTTTCGGACAATCAGGTGATCAGCCTGTAATGTCCTAACCGAACTAGGGACCACAAAGTAATTTTTGTGATATGCCCCTACCTCCGAACCTCAGAACCTAGGACCTCCGGATCATGAGCCCAACGCTCAACCACTGGACCACGGAGGTTTATTCTTGATTACTTGAAATGCAAAACATGGAATTTAAACATAGCTGGCGAGGAGTTGTTTTGTACTATACACCTCTGCCTATCCCTTCGGGGATATAGGCGTGATTCTATGTTACGTTAGCTATCTTCGAGTAGATTGATTCCAGGACGGTCGAACAATAAGATGCCCATCGCATATTATATATTTTTCTTCGGAGTAGGGTTGCTATCTCTAAAATTTGGAAAACAGGTGTAACGAAGCATTTCGGACCAACGAGCCTTGTAGCGACATCTTGTGGTTTCTGGCGATATATCGTTGTTTTATATTTTACCCGCAGTAAATCACAGATGGCGCTGCAGGGTTATCGATGGGCCCGAACATTTTAATAATTTTCTTTTGTTCTAAATTATTATATTAAAATTATCTGCAACATTTATTTTTGATATATTATAATTATATTGTTTAAATTTTGGGATCAAACAAGTCGATCGATTGTTGTCGTTGATTCGGCGAATTTATGGTTTGGTAGATTTTTTCAGAGTTTGGCAACTTTGTTCGTGGTTCTTGTGTCAGACTGACAGCTGGCTGAGCTGAGAGACAGGTTATGGAAAGTGGGGACGTCGCGAGAGCGCCGGAGACTCCACTGCCGTAACAATAATGTGGGCAAATTAAAAGCCACGATTTATCGGCGACATCAAGAGCCGATGTCTCGATTTAAATAAACAACTTAACCGAGATGGTGAGTCCTCGCAATTCTTCGTGCATATTTTTGCACCAACTTTGTGATAACCTCGAGGTCCTTGTTTTCAGCAACATCACTGAAATCCCATCGCCTAAGGTCCAGTGGGTGGGTTTAGGTTTCATCCGAGCGATGCCCAACTATCCCGGATGAACCTGTAAGTTATTTTCTTTGTTTTACACTCGTGAGTTGCCTTGCCACGCTGTCAGCTGAACCACATGCTAATCATTGCCATTCCTTGTTGCAGATGGGGTTTTCTTTAAGTTTTTGAGTTTTTAAAGTTTTTAAAGTTTTGTTTTCTTTAAAGTTTTAACGTTTTAATTTTCTAACGTTTTGCAAGTCTTAATGTAAGAAGAAGTAGATGATTGGATCAGACTATTTCAACAAATTTTGTGAATGAAGATTGCTACTGTTTTCTTCTGCGTTTGCAAGTTATTTCAAGCTTCATTTCGGCGGAGCTTGCCTTGGTTGTTTGCACGTCGAAGCTTTCCTTTGTGCGGCGCGCATGTGGATGTGCCGCGCCTCTCCTTTTGTCAACACACCGGATAAGGCCGGTGAAGGTCTGCGAGGTTGACCGGTGGACGTGCAGCCCGCCAGCTGCGTAACAGTTGGCCCGCTGCGCCGCCATCGTCCAGCACGCCCTGGCCTGAGCCGGCCTCAACTCATCACCTGTACGGTATTCCGGAACGCCTCAGGTAGGCCTGATAGTCGGAGGTCCTCGAGTAAGTGAGGTGCCTACAGGTGTACGGACAGTGTTTTAAACAGAGTGATATCCCATGGTTGTAACGGAGTGACAATTAACCTGACGGACCAAAGCGCGACCCATCTCCCTCCATAGGGTTTTTACCTGCCCATGGTTGTACGTTAATATTATATTATAAAATATACATCGTACAAATTCAAAGGGAGTTTTCTTTGTCTCATGCTCACCGGTCTATAACATCTAGCTGTGCCCTTCAGGTAAACACCACTTTATAAATTTTCTGAAACATATCAGTATTTTAACACCATTTCCTTTTTACCTACCTTGCCTTTTATATAGGTAAGCAAAAATCTAGTGTTTCAGTGGCGCCCTTCTTGGTGAAATTGTCGCTCTGTACAACCATTTTAGAATATAAGTGGTGTTGGCATAAACTTTAAGAATAAATTTTGTGAAAACAGTGTTTTTTTTTATAATTAAGAGTGATGGGATTTTGTGTGAATTGTTTGTGTTTATGTTGCATCTTAAGTTAAGTTGTGTTTGTCTTAGTATAAGTAAGGTTATAGGCCTCCTATAGAGACCTAACTTATTACTTATTTTTGGTACAATAAGTTTTAAACCCAATTTTAGGACCAAACTGGTCTAGGGCTTATTGACATTTTACAACTACATGTGTTTTTTTTTAACCTTTTTTATGTAAACTACAGGTTAAAACATATTTAGAACATTTATTTGATGCTTACTAGCAAATTTTTTTTTATGAGTATTGAGCTTTTTGTTAAAATTTGGACTTAAAATAACTTACCAACAATAAAATTTTGTTAACATATTTAATTAAAAAAACAATTTCACATTTAAAACAATTATAATATATTACTTTCTAGTTATTTTTTTTACCACATTTATAACAGGACATTGGTTGGAAATTGATATTTTGTAACTTTGCTTCATCATCATATTGATAGTTGTGCCGCTGCTTGGCAAATATTTTGCTTATATGTTTTTATTGAAATAATTATAGAACTGTCTTTCTATAACAAATTTATTGAGTTATATTCAGTAGCAAACTTACTTTACCACCTTTAACATATTGAATAACATAATTACAACAATATATTTACTTGACAATAAACATTTAATATATAGAAAACATAACCTAAAACAAAATTTATATAAAACACTGTTGTGTCTTTTATTGTTTTGAAAATTATTTACAGGAATAGACTGAGAATTGATGTTGTGTGAGAATTACACTTATTTGGTTTATATTTAATGAGAAATTTGTACATTTTAGAAAATAAGTTTTGGAGGCAGACGGGTACATTTTGAAACATAAATTTACTTCAGTTTACTTCAAACCTCTTTACAATCTTGAAATTATAACTCAGAAACACAACCATGGATATCCAAACTGTTTATTTGCAATCACTGCTCCGTGATGAGTTGGTTTATGGAGTGAGTATTCGTGCTGAAGCACCAGCTGATACTGTTCTCAAAATGAAGAAACAGCTTAGGGAGTTGATGACTGGTTTCTCTCCGGATGAAATACTGGACGATGAGCGGAAGCCACAGGCCGAATTCCCAATTATCACCGAAAAGCTGAAGGAGCTGCAGGCAAAACTTGATTTAGCAGTGAAGTCTAGGGACCGTCATCACCTTATGCGTGCTAGGGCTTTGTATAATCATCTTCATCACCGTCTTGAGCGTGTAGTATGCACGGAGCCTGTCGATAGGGACATCCAATCGAAGCAGATTGGGAATCTTAAAGCTTGCGGTCACTCATTGGAGAATTTTTCCTTTTCATGGTTAGCATTCAATAACATTTAGAAAAAAAAATGTTGGGGTTACTTGTGTCATTAGGACCTAGTAACAACCTATTTTATAACAAACACGAATTATTTATGTAGTTAAAGACTATCAATTAAGTCTTTTGATTTAAAAATAACAAGATTGTTAAATGTTGTTTATGTTAAATGTTTTTTTTTTAGTGTGTTTATGGTGCACTGATAAGGCCCATACACACTAGCGTCTGCAACGCAGCGTTTTTATGAACGCTCAATATAGCGTTTTTATGTTTTTTTTTATGGGCGGTTATAGCCAACTATTTAATATAGTTTTTCATGTTGCTCGTGTCAACATTTTTTTAGGCTTTATAGTAGCCATTTATTAGAAATTCATTTAAATAGGAAACCTCATTAGGAAGACTATTTTTTTGTTTTCGACGGAGCGGGTAGTGACTCCTTAAATAAGCCTCTAGCAACTGTTGTTTTGTTTTTTTGTCTTTGTCTTTAGAATTGGGATATCGAGTGACACTAAGAGAGTTGTCAGCTCAACAGGGGTATGATTGTGGGTGACACCCAGTGAAATGGATACTGGGTGCTACTTTATGAAAGAAGTGAAAGGTGAGCAATGAATGGTGATGAATAACAGGTCGGGGTAATTGTTGTGCTTAGGGTTGTGCTGTTTATATGTTGGTTTGTGCTTCGTTACGTTTTTTTTTATGAATTGTTTTGTCGTCTCGTCTTTAGAGACAGTTTTTTTAATTTAGACTGGTTGTGCGCTCCAGGCTCTATGGCTGAGGGCAGCCGTGTTTCTCACCCAGTTCGAAACCTCTCGTGGGTAGGGGGGTATTGTAACGAAGCATTTCGGACCAACGAGCCTTGTAGCGACATCTTGTGGTTTCTGGCGATATATCGTTGTTTTATATTTTACCCGCAGTAAATCACAGATGGCGCTGCAGGGTTATCGATGGGCCCGAACATTTTAATAATTTTCTTTTGTTCTAAATTATTATATTAAAATTATCTGCAACATTTATTTTTGATATATTATAATTATATTGTTTAAATTTTGGGATCAAACAAGTCGATCGATTGTTGTCGTTGATTCGGCGAATTTATGGTTTGGTAGATTTTTTCAGAGTTTGGCAACTTTGTTCGTGGTTCTTGTGTCAGACTGACAGCTGGCTGAGCTGAGAGACAGGTTATGGAAAGTGGGGACGTCGCGAGAGCGCCGGAGACTCCACTGCCGTAACAATAATGTGGGCAAATTAAAAGCCACGATTTATCGGCGACATCAAGAGCCGATGTCTCGATTTAAATAAACAACTTAACCGAGATGGTGAGTCCTCGCAATTCTTCGTGCATATTTTTGCACCAACTTTGTGATAACCTCGAGGTCCTTGTTTTCAGCAACATCACTGAAATCCCATCGCCTAAGGTCCAGTGGGTGGGTTTAGGTTTCATCCGAGCGATGCCCAACTATCCCGGATGAACCTGTAAGTTATTTTCTTTGTTTTACACTCGTGAGTTGCCTTGCCACGCTGTCAGCTGAACCACATGCTAATCATTGCCATTCCTTGTTGCAGATGGGGTTTTCTTTAAGTTTTTGAGTTTTTAAAGATTTTAAAGTTTTGTTTTCTTTAAAGTTTTAACGTTTTAATTTTCTAACGTTTTGCAAGTCTTAATGTAAGAAGAAGTAGATGATTGGATCAGACTATTTCAACAAATTTTGTGAATGAAGATTGCTACTGTTTTCTTCTGCGTTTGCAAGTTATTTCAAGCTTCATTTCGGCGGAGCTTGCCTTGGTTGTTTGCACGTCGAAGCTTTCCTTTGTGCGGCGCGCATGTGGATGTGCCGCGCCTCTCCTTTTGTCAACACACCGGATAAGGCCGGTGAAGGTCTGCGAGGTTGACCGGTGGACGTGCAGCCCGCCAGCTGCGTAACAGTTGGCCCGCTGCGCCGCCATCGTCCAGCACGCCCTGGCCTGAGCCGGCCTCAACTCATCACCTGTACGGTATTCCGGAACGCCTCAGGTAGGCCTGATAGTCGGAGGTCCTCGAGTAAGTGAGGTGCCTACAGGTGTACGGACAGTGTTTTAAACAGAGTGATATCCCATGGTTGTAACGGAGTGACAATTAACCTGACGGACCAAAGCGCGACCCATCTCCCTCCATAGGGTTTTTACCTGCCCATGGTTGTACGTTAATATTATATTATAAAATATACATCGTACAAATTCAAAGGGAGTTTTCTTTGTCTCATGCTCACCGGTCTATAACATCTAGCTGTGCCCTTCAGGTAAACACCACTTTATAAATTTTCTGAAACATATCAGTATTTTAACACCATTTCCTTTTTACCTACCTTGCCTTTTATATAGGTAAGCAAAAATCTAGTGTTTCACAGGACAAGACGCGTGAAAACACCGGATTTTAGAGTCCGAAAGCCGGACATGTCAATAAGAACTTTTAAACATATTCAATGTAATAAAAAACAGTTGAAAATGTCATAAACCACCTTTTTTATTCATTCATTATTTTAACAAAACAGAATCATATTACAATTTGTTACAAATTGTTTATATGTCGCAGGGATATGATAAAAACGGGGATTTGATCAATTCCCTAGGGGATTTGATCAAATCACGGAGGATGTTAAAATAACAACACGATTTTATCTTTTCCCTAAACAAATCTAGTGAATTGAACAAATTCCTAAATTGGTTCAGTGAAATGACAAAAATAATTTTGCTTTGGTATTTTAAAGGTTTATTTGGTAAGATACTACATAATTATGATAATCAGGTGTGTGTAATACAAGGAAATATTGCTTTTTAATTCTTGAAATAAAAAAACAAAACCTTATTAAAATATTAAACAAAAACATATAAATATACTTAGTTGTGAATATACTTGGTTCGTCAGTTGATCGTGGTGTGCGTGCGAGCATAATGCGTGTCTCGCGGGCGGCCCAATTTTTTTTATTTATTTATTTTTGAAAACCCGATCTACAAATGAAACCCTCCCCGGACGCTCCCCAGATGCTCTCTAAACTAGGACAAATCCGGGGAAACCCGGACGGATGACCACCCTACTTCGGAGGTTTTCAGGACTTCTGAGATAGTTTAGCACTCAAACCAAAGTTTGATTAAAATAAAATCTGTCGCAACTTGAACAGTACTTTATCTCTTTCTCTGAGTAGTTATCTACTTAAGTATTTTAGGTTTACGCTCCCATTACAGTAAGTACCTAAAAAATAAAGCAAATAGTTCAAATTAACAGGTAGCAATAGGTAATATTATACATATGTTTCGCTGTGTCAAATCACTTCGGCATTCACCATTCATAAATTCTGGTGGTATTCATCAGCGCTGTGAGATGCTCCGAGTTGAGAAAGGGGAGGCCTACTGGTCCAGTAGTTCGGTGCTATATCTAAAAGAAAAAAAAAAAGAATGAATAGACATATATGGGGTATCACACTTCGAAGGAAGGCATAGAACTTATATATCTACTTATGACTATGCAAGCAGAATTTCCATTTATTTGCAATTTCTACGGTGTTTTAAAATATGTTTATGTATAAATCAATTTTTAAATTATTTAAAAGTAAATTATATTACAAATATACAATATACCTGCTAACTAATTAACATTACTTCCATTTTTCCTTTTGCACGAAACCAAAGTGTAAAAAACATGTGGCATAGGAAAAACCATCTTAAGGTAGGCATTCTTTAGCTTTCCTGTTAGCACATCGCTGTTCAGAAGTACATACATATATAAAGTGGAGTTTACAGGAAAGTTCTATCATTCAGGCAGCATTTCCTGTAGTCACATCGTCTCCAGTCTCCAATCCCCCTCCACATTAATCATGAAGTGCTTCAGCCTGATGGTGGTAGTGTTGGCCGTACTTGCCATGATCATGGGCGGATCTCAAGCCGCGCCGGAGCCGCAGCCAGCGGGGGTCAAGGGGGTCCTGAAGGGTGCTGTAAGTGTTACTCATTAACGATTTAGTTCATATTAATTAACATAACATAGCATCACGCCTGTGTCCCCAAAAGGTTAGGAAGAGCTGTGTAGTTTATTCTCCTCGTCAGTTATGTATATATATACAGGGAGTTAGTGTGATCGTAACGAATACTGAGGGGGATGATTCAGACCATGATTCGAAGTTGATTTAAAGTGGAATTTCCTGTCAGAAAATTCAAGACAAATTTAGTATTTTTTAAATTATTTTCAGGTCCATACTCTTTTTTGCTATGGAAAATTCCACTTGATATTATGGTCTGAATGATCCCTCAAAGTTTTCGGAACGATGTCACTGACATCAACTTACACATATATGTTATACAAATTATAAGCTCCTATATATGATATAAATTGCTATCATAATATTTAATTAATCATTTGTGTGTTCCACAGAAAACCGTTTTAGGAGTGGTTGGAGCCATAGGCACCGGCAAGGAGATCATCGACCGCGTCAGGAACAAGCACGGATGAAAATTCATCGCAATAGCTATTAAATTTTAAGTTAATAAATAATTTAAATTATTATGTAAAAGGGTTTGGAGGTGGTAGTGGGGAGCTCACGGAGAACTAAATCCAAGGGGGTCCACGTAAATGCGTTTATTCCAGAGTAACAGACTGCAGAAATATGTAACACGGTAACTTAGTCGCTAGAGGGCGCCACCAACAGGACGTCTCACAAAGTGGGAGCAACCTGCTGAGGAAATCCTAAACCGTTAGTACGTACGAGAATGTCCCACAAAGTGGAAGCACCCTAATACGCCTAGGTAGCTAGAATCGAATGAAAAGTCAGACCATTCGGTGGTAGACATTGAATCGCGAAATAACTTTGCTTGCGCGTTCTAATTTTGTACAGCGACATCTAGTGGATTTCTTGTGGTACCAATGATGTGGAATGTATGGGTTGTTACAGTCTCCCCCTCAGGTCCTGAAGACGTCTCGGCGAAGGAGCTGGAAAGTCTAATTGTTTCTTCGGGGTCGACCTGTGCCTCGACGACTAGTGTTTTCAGGTGTGGGTTGCTGTTGAACTTTCTTGGCTGGGGTTAGTAAGCGACTAGCATACTCTGCTGGATGCTCGTCTGCGCCCTCCCCCTGGATCAAAACTGCTCGTGTTTCGTCAGCAGTGTCTCAAGCTTAGCCTGTTGACCGGCGTTGAGCATATTAGCGGCAAGGTAGCGGGTGTCTGGGAACAACATATGAGTGTGTGGAGAGAGATCTTCTTCTGGCTGGTCGAAAGTCATCTGGGCGTCTCGAAACATGAACTCTAACCTGGGTGAGTATCCGTCGAAAATAGTTGTTGGCTGAGGCGTACTCTGGGCTACACGCCGTACTTTAGGATGGATGGATGCGCATTGATCGGCAGTCGGTGTTCCGTCTGGGATGCTTCTTCCCATGGAGGCTATAGAGATAGGTGTCGCCGCGTCCTCTGAGTTTATCCGAGGTCCAAGTAAATTCCGGGGTGCCTTCTCCGTAAACTTAGCAAAATCCTCCGTATACAGCTCGTACACTGTATCATTGTCGTAAAACTTCCACGTAAATTGAGCCAGGTCCAGGATTACTCCAGCTGCCTCTAGAAATCCTATACCCAGAAGGGTTTTATTATTCCTGGACTCCGGTAGGACAAGGAATGTGGTGGGTATGAATCGGTCATTGAGTCTCACGGTCACTTGAACCACTAGTACTTTCTGTACCTTAGCGACACCATCAGCAAGGCTAAGGTTGACCTGCTCTTCCTTGAAGGTATAGCCCTTTTCAATGAGATTCAGGTATAAAGAGTAAGAGGCTATGCTCGCTTTGGCACCGGTGTCCACGTGTGCGTGTCCGTATATGCCACCAACCTCGAGGAACATTATAGGCCGCGTTCTGACACATGCCTTGACGTTTAGAGCGCAGAAACTGATGTCTTCGGCTTTTATATATTGGGACTTCTTCCCTGCACAATTGGGACAGTTCGTACGAACAACACCTGGTGCGCCGCATCCGTAGCACGATACCTTTGGGGTCGTCGTAGTAGGGAGATCCACCATCTTGTTGGGACTAGCTTCCTTGTTAAAGCTCGCTGACTTCTCGGCTCTCGCCCTTTTCCGGCATACTTCGGACGTATGGCCTGAATTCTTGCAAAAGCCGCACTTGACCTTTGCAGTACGACGTGTTGCTGCAGGTTCAGTCACTGCAGGCTTTGACGTTGATGGAACTTCGACTTGGACTCGCTCCTCCAATACCTTTTCCACGCCTAGGGCAGACTCAATCAGGTCGTCGAAAGTTCCGATACTATTGCGGGGAATTTTGTCACGAATGTCCAGTCGAAGCAGCATATACACCATGTCGATCTGTTGTGTCTCGGGGTGCTTCGGCTCTGGTAACTTCGAAAAGAGTAACCGCTTCCGGGCTACGAAGTCTTCGGTTGTCTCGGTTTCCTTCTGCTTTGTGGTGTTGATGTCATTGTAAAGCAGGTAAGTAGGTTGCTTGGGTGCATATTTTTGACGGATCTTCTCTTTGAAGGCGGTGTAAGTCGTCACAGTGTCCTTAACACCGTCCCACCAGTCACTGGCATCGTCAGTGAGGAGCAGAGGCAGTCCCTTAATGACGTCCCTGTCGGTCAACTTTTCAAGTTCTTTAAACAGTTGAAGGGCCGCCAAGAATGATTCCACTGAGTCTTTATTGCCACCAAAACGAGCCGTGCAATCGACGAGGGTCTTCTTGTTCGCACCAGCCAGGGTAGCGATGAGTTCGGACTGATGACGTCGCTGATCATTCAACAGAACTTCGAACTGTTCGGGTGACAACGCCATGTTCGGTGCCTTCTTGGTCTTCCCGCGGAGTGCTGTAGTCCGTCCGGAACGCGTGACGTAGAACTTTGGGGATGTCGATCTTCGTTTGCTCGCCAGAGTGGATTCTTGCCTAAGGTCTTCCCCTTAAGGCCACGAGTTGGAGCGCCAATGTAAAAGGGTTTGGAGGTGGTAGTGGGGAGCTCACGGAGAACTAAATCCAAGGGGGTCCACGTAAATGCGTTTATTCCAGAGTAACAGACTGCAGAAATATGTAACACGGTAACTTAGTCGCTAGAGGGCGCCACCAACAGGACGTCTCACAAAGTGGGAGCAACCTGCTGAGGAAATCCTAAACCGTTAGTACGTACGAGAATGTCCCACAAAGTGGAAGCACCCTAATACGCCTAGGTAGCTAAAATCGAATGAAAAGTCAGACCATTCGGTGGTAGACATTGAATCGCGAAATAACTTTGCTTGCGCGTTCTAATTTTGTACAGCGACATCTAGTGGATTTCTTGTGGTACCAATGATGTGGAATGTATGGGTTGTTACAATGTTATATTTTATTTCTTTATTTAAAAAATAATTAAAATAAGAATTAAAAATTGAAAATAAAGGCTAGAACATACTTACTGTAAACACCAGCAGTTGTACCTACATTCCATCAGCCCATTGTGTAAAACATAAAAATGTTAATGTATCCCTAAATGGGGAGAAATGGACTCGAGCTTCTTTACCAATTCGTCATGGACTGGGTATTCGTCGCGTGCGGAATTGAAGCCAACCGGCGTTTCTTTCGTCGGCGCATGAGTCTGTTGACCTCGTCTCTAAAATTTTATCATCCCATGGGGTCGTCCTTCGGTAGCCTCCTGGCTAGCATTCCTTTTGTTGCTGATGCGTTAACAGAATGGTCGGCTTTTTTCCCGGGCGCAACGGTACCTGAACATTCGATTCGATTGGAACGAGGTTGGAGCCAAGTTAACTCTTGAGCGACTCATCGGCGCAGCTGCTGGTTCAGATTTGGCCAGACTTAGAGCGGTGTCGAGGGCGGAGTCGGAATCGTGGTTGCAGGATTTGCCTTCTCTCTATACGGGAACTCTCCTCGACAGCGACTCGATGCGTGTGGCGGTAACTCTCCGCCTGGGCTGCGATGTTTGTCAAACACATTCATGCATTTGCGGGTCCACGGTGGAAGCGAATGGCCATCATGCGTTGAGTTGCGGTCGGTGCTTGGGGAGATTCCCTCGCCATCACGCGTTGAATGATATCATCCTGAGGGCGCTAATATCGGCCAATATACCGTGCGTGTTCGAGCCCCCAGGTCTTTGTTGTTCTGACGGGAAAAGGCCGGACGGTTTGACACTGGTTCCATGGCAAAGGGGAAAAAGCCTATTGTGGGACGCAACTTGCGTAAGCAATTTCGCTGCGTCTCATCTCAAGAGCAGAGTGCGGAACGCCGGTGCGGCTGCTGAAGCTGCAGCAGACAGAAAGCGGGACAAGTGTGCTGTTCTGGGGGCCAAGTACCACTTTATCCCTTTGGCCTTCGAGACCACGGGATGTTGGGGATCGGACGCCCTTAACCTTGTCAAGGAGATTGTGCGTCGGTTACGAGAGAGAGGATGTGATGCTCGCTCCGGGTCCTACCTGATGCAAAGGCTGTCCATCGCCATTCATAACTCTCGTATAGATCGCAAGAATTCTAACACGAGCCTTAAGCAATGAGTTTCAAAGTTTTCTAATTCATGTTTGGGTCATAACTAATTATCACATGCTCAGCGGTGAAGAAAAACATCTAGAGGAAACCCCAATTCCAGAGGAATGCATTTTGGAGGTATGTGACCTGTATTCGCGTGTTGGAGGTCAGATAGGCAGTCGCTTCTGTAAAAAACCGGACCTGTCAAATCATGTGTCTACACTCAGCGGGATCCCCTGTCTGGGAGACATAAGAGTGATGCAGAGAATTAGATCTGAATTTGTTCTACTGAATTATCCTGAAAACAGAATTTGTTCCGTTAAAAAAACGGAAATACAAAGTTTTCTAACCGACCTCCAGCCAGCGGGATATTTCCCAAAGTTAAGTCTGATGAAGTATAAATTGGTATTAACTTTTAGATCTGTATTTATTCTGTTCAACAAAACAAAAAAACTACTTCTGACGTCCTTACTTCAGCTACAATCAAGCTGCAATGAAACCTCCAGTCAGCGGGATATTTTCCAAAGTTAAGTCTGATGAACTAAAAATTTATATTAACTTTTAGATCTGTATTTATTCTGTTCAACAAAACAAAAAAAATACTTCTGACGTCCTTACTTCGGCTACAATCAAGCTGCAATGAAACCTCCAGTCAGCGGACTTTTTCTCTCACAGCTTCAATTTGTACCTGATACATAGTTTTTTTTTTATATTCTACCCACATAATATCTTTCAAATTCTATACTTCTTAATTTAAGCACTAGATGTACGAATAGGTAATTTAAGTGAAATTATAGTCGTAAATAGGTTAATTTTTATTATCTTAGTGTAAAAGTTACAAAAGAATGTCATTAAGAGAAAAAGTCCGCTGACTGGAGGTTTCATTGCAGCTTGATTGTAGCTGAAGTAAGGACGTCAGAAGTAGTTTTTTTGTTTTGTTGAACAGAATAAATACAGATCTAAAAGTTAATACCAATTTATACTTCATCAGACTTAACTTTGGGAAATATCCCGCTGGCTGGAGGTCGGTTAGAAAACTTTGTATTTCCGTTTTTTTAACGGAACAAATTCTGTTTTCAGGATAATTCAGTAGAACAAATTCAGATCTAATTCTCTGCATCACTCTTATGTCTCCCAGACAGGGGATCCCGCTGAGTGTAGACACATTGTCAAATCTTCAGGGTAGGTAAGTGGACCCTGTGAAAACGGGATAACGCTAGGGAGACGATGATAAGTATTTATACACTGCAATAAGAAAAGCTTCAGCCGACTAAGAACTTGTGAAAGAAATTAAATTAAAGTAAGCATCATTATTTTCAATCAGGAAGACAATCAAGGGGGCTTAACTAAGTTTGCTAACGTTTACGAAAAAACGGCACATTTTGTTTGTCGTGACTATAGGTAAACTCAATAAAGTGAATAAATCCCATACATTTAATTCAATTACATTGTCGGTTTAATAAAGTTTTCTTCTCTCGAATACATTCTGTCCACTGTTAGTGTTCTCTTCTCGTCTTTCGCATTGGTTGTGAGGTGGATGACCAATATGTATTGATCGAGTTGTTAACAGATTATGTGTGAAAATTAAATAATAAAATTTTAAACCAAACGATTTATTTCAAAGTTCATAATTTACTTTCGATCGACGAAATAATATTCAATCATTTATATTCAGTTCCTGTTCCTGATGCGGTCGATGATGTCTTTTCCAGTACCCAGGGCACCAGCCACACCCAGGACAGTTTGCTGTAGAACAAAATTGATATTATTAAATTGGTACTCATGACATGTTTCATACTTAATATCATCATAAGCATAAGAAATAGTTTAATACAGTCACTCTTGCAAACAACATTGCAAATCTAAGGTGGTATTAATAAACGAATCTCAGCTTCGAGACTGGACAGTCTCAAGATCATGTCAATGTGACAAGTTCTCATATAAAAACAGAGACTTGAGCATGATCCTGAGGGCAGTCTCAGCTGAGATTAGTTTATTAACACCACCCCTAGTATCGACTAGTCCGCACGTTTGGGACGGCTGATAGCTATGTCGTTATTAGCGTCCTCTCGTCACGGAATGTCCGATTAATTAATGAATGAATTCGTTGGATTATGAGGTATAGTGGTCTACCTTGGATAATTGAGGAACCACCTTAAAAACTGATTCTAAGTTTTGAGTGTCTACTTTTACAAATTAAAGGATGGATTTACAATCGTTTGAAAACTTGGATTTGGTTTAGATTCCTGATGCGCTCAGGACCTCAAAGTTCTGACATGCTACAGATGATCCCTCAGTGGGCACGCTCATAATTCTTATTACTATTTATTTTACGATAATGGACAATAATTCTGACAGTAAGTGTGACAAGACTAGGAAGATTGGGTATATCGACCAGACCAGCACAGTCACCACGCCTTTGGTGTCTCGATCGTGTTAAGAGTCGCTTTACCGATAAAAATGTGTTATACAGGTAACACAAGATTATACGTATTATACATAGCTACATTCAATATAAGTATAGCTATTGGTATATTGTTCTTAATGGGAGATACTGACAGCGCCCTTCAGTAATCCCTTGGCCCCCGCTGGTTGCGGCTCCGGCGCGGCTTGAGATCCGCCCATGATCATGGCCAGTACGGCCAACACCACTACCATCAGGCTGAAGCACTTCATGATTAATGTAGAAGACAGTAGGAAACTGGAGACAACTTAGCTACAGTCTATGCTGCTGTTAAGTGATGCATTTTGTCTCAAACCTGCAGTTTATATACTACGATAAGTAATAGTTCTAGGTTATCTTTAAAGGAAAAAGCAAAGGTTTCCTTTAGAGGTAATCAGGAAAAACAAGAAAATGTTTAAAAGCCTACTTCTAATTAAGAATACGAAAAGTACGGTTTTAAGAGTATTTCGAGATGATAATGCCTCAGGACGAGCATGACGTATGAACACGACGAATATGCTTACCCACATTTCAACGGCCTCCGTGGTCTAGTGGTTAAGCGTTGGGCTCACGATCCGGAGGTCCCGTGTTCGATTCCCAGTGGGGACATATCACAAAAAATACTTTTTGGTCCCTAGTTTGGTTAGGACATTACAGGCTGATCACCTGATTGTCCGAAAGTAAGATGATCCGTGCTTCGGAAAGTACGTTAAGCCGTTGGTCCCGGTTACTACTTACTGACGTAAGTAAGTAGTTGTTACTTGAGCCATGTCAGGGGCCTTTGGCGGCTCAATAGTAACCATGACACTAGACACCCCCACACGATAGAAGAAAAAGACCCATATTTTACTAGCAAGACATCCAAGGCTGAAGAGCTCGTAGCGAACCCAGTCTACAGAGACTGTTGCGGTATCGTGTTTCGGTGCGGGACGGGGTAGTGGTTTGTTCCTTCTGTACGTAGACTTATAAGTATATTGTTTCTATGGTTATGTAACAAATATTTCTATGCGTTCCTGACTTATCGTACGTAAAAGGGTGTAAGTAGGTACCTACCTGTTGTCCTGGTAGGTAGCAGGTGTACATGTACTCAGCCTAAACCCATGACCGCATGACTTATAAGGTTAGCCAGGAAAAAGTAAAATATCTTTCTCTAAATGTGCCAGACCAGGAAATTAAAAAAAAAAATACTTATAATTACAATTATTGTGACAGGTACCTACAACTCCCAAAAAAATGTTCGAAAATTTTATTTATTTTCGTTGAGATCCCTTATTGTTCAATTCGCTTATTTGCCAAATTGATCTTTAATGACCGACTTTCCAGGCTACGTTTCTCAAAAACAATATCCCCACTCCGGCCAAGTAGTTAATGCCATCTGCGGCAAATCTACAATAGGTCACGTCAAAAAAAAAAAGCTGTAAAGATTTTCCTTCGTTTAACCTTCTAATTTCATGGATAACAGACATAAATGCATCTTTCATCGTTGCTTTTAGGTATAAACTAGATGTCGCGTGGTTCGCTCGCAGCAAGCTGCTCGCGTGTTTTGTTTTCCCGCCATTTTTTTACCGCGATAGAATTTGACCAAGACTAAAATAGGTCTCGTGAAATCTAAAAAGTTCTAGGTGCTATAGTTTTGCCAGGCCGTAAGGTGTCTCCCTGATGCGGAGCAGTTTTCCAAGATGACGTTCCGATCACACCCCTATACATCAATTTTACTTCTGAGACATTTTCTGGAAAAACAAAATTTTGTATGGCGGCCATCTTGTTTTTCCGCCATTTTGTTTTTTTTTGTCACCGGTGATAAAATTTGACCAAGATTTAAATAGGTTTTGTGGAAAAAGAATCGTTCCAGGTGCGATAGTCTCGCCAGGCCGTAGGGTGTCTCCCTTATGCGGAGCAGCTATCGAAAACCCAGACGTATTTTCATACCTGACATGACGTTCCGATCACATTCCTATACATCATTTTTACCCCCGAGGCATTTTCAGGAAAAACGAAAAATTTGTATGGCAGCCATCTTGATTTTCCGCCATTTTGATTTTTGTTCACCGGCGATAAAATTTGACTAAGGTTTAAATATGTTGTGCGAAAAAAGAATTGTTCCAGGTGCGATAGTTTCGCCAGGCCGTAGGATGTATCTCTGATGCGGAGCAGTTTTCCAAAATCAGGAAAGTTTTCCATACTTGACGGGAGGTCCAGATTACAACCCTATACACAGTTTTTACCCGCGAGATATTTTCTGGAAAAACAAAATTTTGTATGGCGGCCATCTTGTTTTTCCGCCATTTTGTTTTTTTTTTCACCGGGTTAAAATTTGACCAAGAATTAAATAGGTTTCGTGAAAAAAATATTGCTCTAGGTTTTATAGATTTGCCAGGCCGTAGGGTGTCACCCTGATGCGGAGCAGTTTTTCAAGATCAAACAGTATTGAAATACTCAACATGACGATCCGATCACATCCCTATACATCATTTTTACCCTCGAGGCATTTTCAGGAAAAACGAAAAAATTGTATGGCGGCCATTTTGATTTTCCGCCATTTTGATTTTTTTTACCGGCAACTAAATTTGACCAAGATTTAAATAGGTATCGTGAAAACTAAAAAGTTCCACGTGCGATAGTTTCACCAGGCCGTAGGGTGTCTCCCTGATGCGGAGCAGGTTTTCAAGATCGAGAAGTATTTCCATACTCAACAATACGTTCCGATTACACCCCCATTCACAGTTTTTACCCCCGAGACATTTTCTGGAAAAATAAAATTTTGTATGGCGGCCATCTTGTTTTTCGGCCATTTTCTTTTTTTTTCACCGGCGATAAAATTTGACCAAGACTTAAATAGGTCTCGTGAAATCAAAAAAGTTCTAGGTGCTATAGTTTTGCCAGGCCGTAGAGTGTCTCCCTGATGCGGAGCAGTTTTCCAAGATCTGGAAGTTTTCCCATACTCACCGGGAGGTCCCGATCACTTTTCTCATACATTATTTTTACCCCCCGACGCTCCTTCTGGGAGAACAACTATGTCAGTCAGTCAATAGGTACATGGGTTTGTAGCTATATATAATTTAGGTATAAATTATGACCCTTTTTATCACACCCACATCTTCCACCGATTATTATTCTAGTAAAAATAAGTAGCAACATAATTCTACACATAATATTTATATAATATGCTTCTGCCATTACATTGTAAGTACTTTATATTAGTACGTACTCGAGTAATGAGAAAATAGATAATTATCACGTTCAATCTCTGTTTTTTTTTTATTTGGAGAACGTAGCCTGAAAAGTTCCTCATTCCTGACAATATATACTATCACATCATTCAGTACCGAAGTAATATTTTACTTAACATTGTGGGGTTTTTAAATTTCCCTAAGTCATGAAGATTTTGATGATAGAGGAAGAGCCGAATGTGGTGTGGCAAGATCGTAGTAAGTGGAATTCCGTGGTCTGTGCCTACCCCAACGGTAAATACAACAGTAGTTACGTCAAAATACCGCTCTACTCTATTGTTCTACTCCATTGGCCTACTTCCCCATATTCATACTTCTTTAATACTACGTCACAGAATAGGATAATACTAAACATAACAACACGTGTTAAAAACAATAAATAATTGAACAATAATCAGGAAACTCATAGAACACTATTACCTTTAGCTTTCCTTATGGATTATCCCGGTGAAGATGAGTACTATCTAGTATAAAAACTGAAGTTTGAAACTGAAGTTTATCATTCAAGAACATTTGTTTCGAGTGTTTAAACCTCTTCCACATCAAGATGAAGTGCTTCAGCCTGATGGTAGTAGTGTTGGCCGTGCTGGCCATGATCATGGGCGGATCTCAAGCCGCGCCGGAGCCGCAACCAGCGGGGGTCAAGGGGGCCCTGAAGGGTGCTGTAAGTATTTCACATTGATTTAGTTAATATCCTAATTATCAAAACTCAGCATCACACCTGTCCCGAAAATGTAGGAAGAGGTGTATAGTGTATATATATATTATGTTACTGTAAAAGCTCGAACTACGGTAAATCTTAAGATTTAAGTTTTAGGATTTACCGACATGAGTTGGTAAATGTAAGTAATTACGAAAATACGACGATTTTTTCGAGCTTTTACCATTCGAATTCAGTATAATTATGCTAGGTTTTACCCCTGTCAGCTGAACTTCTCTATCCTTTGTTCTACAGAGAGTATCTCTGTCAGTATTCTTTTATTTAACTTATTTATTATGTTTTGTTAAAGATAATTACATGTAAAATAATACATTAAATCTATTGTTTTTTTTTATCTTTCTTTACAGAAAACCGTCTTAGGAGTGGTTGGAGCACTAGGCACCGGGAAAGAGATCATCGATCGCATCAGGAACAGGAACTAATAAAAGCCGAGTCGAGTCTATATTAAAACATTTAAGAAATTGTTATTTATTATAATAATATATTTAATTGTTTTATAAAAAAACATTTGTTTACTATTAACTCCCAAATCGAATTTTTCTCTTTGTTCGAATAAGTTTGGTTATTGTGAAGCCTTGGGGGAGGCCTATGCCCAGCAGTGGGCGTCATACGGCTGATGATGATTGTGAAGCTTGCTCTTTTAAGTAATAATAAATATTTGCATAATATGTAAAAAGATATGGAAAAATCGCTGAAGTAATATATTGCAACGACTAACCATATCCTGGTCTCTGGAATCCTGGTCTCTTATCGTGTGGGTTATTACGATTTTATTAGGTGTTAGGGTTAATAGGTGGATTACCAACCTCATCAACCCAAGGCTATCCGAGTCGTCAAAGTCTTATTATACCCACATCAGTAAGTAGTAACCGAGACCAGTTCACTTGTTACTTGTCTTCCGAAGCACGGACAATCATTACTTTCAGATCACCCGATCAGCCTGTAATGTCCTAACGAAACTAAGGATCACAAAGTGATTTTTTTTATATGTTCCCACCGGGATTCGAGCCCGGGCCCTTCGGATCGTGAGCCCAACGGTCAACCACTGGACCACAGAGGCCGTTTGGAATCCTGGTAATGATCTGAGACTGGTTACTAAGCTGGCAAAAATAAAACCTAATAACCAAAGATAGATTCTATATAGTATAAATTAGTAGTAGGTAATTTAAATCGAAAAAAGATCTGACTCAGATGGCTCCTCCTCAATGCTATGTGGATATAGGAGAAAGACCCGGTGGTGTAATGGTTAACTCGCTCATCCCGGCTTGCCAAGAGCTGCGGGTTCAAGCCCCGTCCGAGCCAGAATTTTTTCGAGATAAATTTCTCTTTATTAGTTTCCCTAAGCATGGGTGAGCACGGGTGCTATAAAAACAAAAAATATCTACTAGTAGTCTGACATACTTAACCAACAACCTAACATTAACATCAAAATACTATAATCCTTACTTTTAGAATTTGAAGTCGAGTTTGAAAATAATAAATATTTTTTTTTATATTTTTTTTTAATTTATTTTTTAGGGTACCGAACCGGATTCACAATTTTTCTGAGGAACACATGGAGGTCTCAAATTAAAATTAACATCATAATACTTATAAATGTCTGCGGCGCGATAATCCGAAAATCTTAAATTTGTTGCTTCATCGCAAAAAATGTATTTGCGATTACAAACATGTCTGGATAAATTGGAGTTGAATGCTTGACCCATTATAAAAATTAGAATGAAATGAAAAGTTTATTGTCGTAACTATGGTATAGGTCAGGGGTAGCCAACTTGATTGGACCCAAGATCTCTTGTTGAATAACGAGACCCTGCGCGATCTACCAATTATTACATACCTACTTCTAGAATCTTAAATGAAACAGCATAGTTGAGTACACAATCATGTAGCATTTTTTATTTTATTAAGAGAAAAATCATAAGTGTGAAAATTACAATTATGAGGCGTGCCTAATAGAAAGTCTAATCTAAGAAAGAAAATAATAAATAGTGATTTACATCGACAATCGTTGAAACGTCGCAACCCCGGTAGTCTCTGTCGTCAACTGTCAGTCAACTAACTGACTGAAACCCTCCCGTCCCTCCCCCGCGTCCCACACGCTTCCTGCTTATTGGTCATCGCGAGCCGAAAACAAAAGACTATGCTGCGTAAAATAGAGGATAAATACCGTGACGGTTGAAAAATTATACAAGACTAGCTTTTGCCCGCGACTTCGTCCGCGTGGCGTGTTATAAAAGAGAGATCTTTGTGTGTGTGGGAGAAAGGTTAAGAAATGCTTAATTTAATTACAGCCATAATTAAACTTTATATTTACTAAGGTATGCATGCATGCTAGATTGAAAACATTTATCTTACGCGGTTTAGATTTTTTCATACAAATGTTTTTTCCCGCTAACTCCCGTTTCCGTGGGAATTTTGCAATGTCCTGTTGCAACTAAGCTTTAAGTTTACTAAGGTACTTGCATGCCAAATTTCAAGCGTCTAACTTAAGCGGTTTAGAATTTTTATACAAAAGGGTTTTCCCGCTAATTCCTGTTCCCGTGGGAATTTCGGGAATTCCTTAGTGCACCTCTACGGTACTTAAGCTACATCCCTTTGAAAGTTCAAGTGCCTACGTTTAGCCGTTTAGTCTGTGCGTTGATATGTCAGTCAGTCATTTTCTCCTTTTATATATGTAGAAGATGATGCGTCCAGCAGTAGGTGGAAATAGGCGTAGGAAATAGGCGTGAGTTTATGTATGTGTGTTGTCTTTGATCCCCAGTTCAGTTACCCGATTGTCTGAAAGCAAAATGATCCTTTCTTTTTTGACGTGACTTATTGTAGATTTGCCGCAGATAGCGCTTCGAAAGACATAAGCAGTCGGTCTTGGCTACTATTCACTTAAAAGTAAGAATTTAGTCGTTACATAAGCCATGTCAGGCACCTATGGCGGCTTAATAGTCATACATAAGACATCAGAGTTGATGAGCTCGTACAATTCATACGAGAGAAAAAGAAGAAACCTAACCGGGACCGGAAAATTTCGTAATGAGAAAAATTTAAATAAAATATAAAATACAATTATTTATTAATTTAAAACATAATATCTAACATTTGGTTAAAGCAATAAAAACGCGATGGTTTTTCATCAGTGCCTGTTCCTGACGCGGTCGATGATCTCCTTGCCGGTGCCTATGGCTCCAATCACTTCTATGGCGGTTTTCTGTGGAACACATAATAAAGGGTAATAATTAACAACTCAAAAAATTGCAATATTGGTTTGCAAAGTAACATACTTAAATGGACTTAAAATTCTTTCAAAATCAGTCAAGAAAAACAAGAAAAGAGCTAGAAAATAGTGGATAATATGCCGTATTAAAAAGAGCTGATAATCCATTACCAGTTCAGTTACCGGTAAGGGAAATAAGGATGTATAATTACAAATGTAAGAAAATAGTTATATTGTGATACTTACAGCACCCTTCAGGACCCCCTTGACCCCCGCTGGTTGCGGCTCCGGCGCTGCTTGAGATCCGCCCATGATCATAGCCAGTACGGCCAACACCACTACCATCAGGCTGAAGCACTTCATGTTGATGAGGAGGAGTTTTGGAAACTGGAGACAATGTGGCTACGAGCGGTGCTCAAATGATACATTATGCTTCTAAGCTCTACTTTATATACTATTGAAATCCATGTACTAACAGGAAAGCTATTAGAATACCTAAAGATGTTTTTCCTGACTAAGCCACATGGTTTAAAGTGACTTTCTATTGTCCATTAAATCATGTACGCAAATTTTGTTTGGAGTATTTTCTTTAAAATGTACTTCATATGTATACTATTTATATACATATTATATAGTATTTATAAAGAGATTATAAGAATATATATATTATGATTATCACGTGCTCAATGGTGAAGGAAACATTGTGAAGAAACCCACATTCCGGAGAAATGCATTTTCGGAGGTATGTGACCTAACCTGTATTGGGCTGGTTTTCACATCGCGGGTTGGAAGGTTAGACAGGCAGTCGCTTCTGTAAAAAACCGGACCTGTCAAATATGAGTATTTATAAGAAGTTAATTAATAAGTGTGTTAGTTAGTAAAACAGATGACAATAATATTAAATGAAGTAGTATTTTAGTAAGTAACTTGAAGGACAAATGCAAACTCCGAAAAATAAAATATGTAAGTATTTTATTATTAAAAGAATATAAATTTTACCTATTTAGTTACTGATTTATTCGCCGCACATGTAACTAATAAAAGATAAAGTTTGCCCTATTATTTTATTGGAAAACAGCCACCAAAATTAGGCATGTTATTAACTTTATTTTTTGATTCAGTTATCGAAAACTACGAAAAATGCGATAATTTTTTTACAAAAGTTAGGTGTCATTTAGATATGTGTTCGTAAATTGGACCTAAGTTGGAATCTGTAACTTCTCAGCTGGACAAGAAAAAATTACAAAACATAGAATGTGTTCAGCATTAAGGACCATGGCCTGATTACCTTTCATTTGACAGTTCATCATATATATTTATTTAATAGTTTATTATACACAAAAACAGACACATAAGACAAGTTGATTTCACACAAAAAATACACATTCGTGGCTGACTTTGCTAAGTGACGTAAGTATTATGTGTAATTTTTGCTAAAGTGATTTGTGTCCCATGAGGGACTTTCCAATCAGCGTTCCCCAAAAACACGATAGATGGCGTTGTTTAGATTTTTCTTCGTTTAAACTTCTAATTTCATGGAAAACAGTCATACGCATCTTTTCTCTTTGTTTTTGGGTATACATTTATTTATTTTATTTTATTTATTAAAAATAAGTACAGTACTTAATACATTTGTTTACAATTGACGGTGCAACAAAAACCAACTTTGGTTTGTCCGTACACCGACATTCACCATCGTCGCTTCCAATTTGCAATATAATATCATGCTCGAACAAATAGTACAATAAATAAAGATCATGTAGGTAGGAATTTATACACTTGCAAGCGAAGTACACAAAAACTAATTCGCTGCATCAGCTTCACACCGCGCGTCACACGCAACTACCGGACAGCGCGACACACAGGAGGTTTTTGCGGTTTCTCTAATATTTTGATGATGATACTTTTTATTACACCAAGGTACAATTACAACTTCCACCCACTATTATTCTGATCAAAATAAAGAGAAGCAATATAGGTAGCTACATCATTCTATATATAATGTGATCCAAATATCAAGCAACAATTAGTTTTATATATGTTTCTGCCATTACATTATATTTTTGAATAATTATGTACCCCAGCAATGAGGAAATAGGTAAATATCAAGTTAAAAGTGATGATATTACTGATGGAGTGTGCAAAGAACGAGGCGGAAAGAAGGTTGTTGCTGGGTAGGTTTAATATATCACAGGCGAATGTTGGTATATTCCAAAGTATTCTGTCGATACCAAGTTCGGACGCCGCGAGACTCACCTGTGATATGGTTATTGCTGAGAAGCAATATTATAAGCAATGTAAAAAGTAAGATTTATGGAGTTGCCATGTCCTGTAGGACAAAAACTCCCAAATAAATAAAGATTAAAAAAAAAAGTTAAAAGTGAACAACGCCATCTATCGTGTGTTTGGGGAACGTCGATTGGAAAGTCCCTCATTGTAAAAGATGCGAATCAGTTCCGCCAAAAATTGCAGATACGTCAGTTCACGACATCAGCGACGATTGTATCCATCTTATATACAAATACGCTTCGAAATTTACTGAAAATTGTGTTTTGATTATTTATAACACAGCCCACCACATAAAATAGGTACTTACTTGCGTATGTATGTATATAAACTATAAACATACTTAACATTGTGATTTTTTTTTGACGTGACTTATTGTAGATTTGCCGCAGATGGCATTAACTATTTGGCCGGACAAATGGGGAGCGCTGAAGGCACTCACCCGGTACAACATTTAAGACAACAGGCCTGAGGGTGCCCAGTTGGGCGCGAACCTCGGCTCAGGGCGTCGTCTGAAAGGAGTTAACATTGTGATAGTAATTGGTATTTATTATGAGAAAGTGACACGTGCCATTAAAACCTTTTCTCAGTATGAGGAACGATTCATGATTAAAGAATAATAATAATTAACGGATAAGTACAGAAAAACATCCTTAAGGTGTTCATAATAAAAATTATCCTGTTTAACTAGCTTTCCTCATAGAATACGTTTATATAAGGTCCTATAAATCGGATGCGGCATTTGACAGCAAACCCGTGAAGTCTCCTCAAAATCTCTGAAATATCAAGATGAAGTTCTACAGTGTCGCCGTAGCAGTGCTGGCTATGTTGGCTATGATGATGGGCAAGTCACAAGCCGAGCCACAGCCAGGTTCGGCTGACATCCTTAAAGGAGCAATCAACCAAGCTGTGAGTATTTCTTCCGTTTAAACGAGTGAGATTATTAATATAATAATTACTTATATATGCCACCAATCACCATTAATAAATAAAAAATATTGTTATTTATACGCCCTTCAGAATACAATTTCTTAAAATGGATTGAAGAAGACCTGACGTGAAGCTCGAAAAGTCAAAAATAAAATAAATATAAGATATAGAAATAATCATAATTGTAATTTAACTAATGAGAATCACTTTTTATATGCGTAATTATATTTAAAAAATACATTTTAGTTTAAAAATGTAATTATAAACCTGCAATAGGTTAAGCATATCTTTATTCTGTCACCTGTAAGAAAAGTTTCAACCAACTTATTTTAAGTAATGTAAAAATCTACTTAAGTATATTTTTTAAAACAATATTTATAATATTATAATCGATGAATTGTACAATTTTCAATAAGTACATAATTTTCTTATAATATGTAATACAATTTGTCACATAATCAGAAACATACGTAACTTCGTCAAGTCAAACGTTTTTTTTTGAATATATAAGTATATTTATTGATTAACCTACTTAACTTACTTACTTACTAATCATTTTAATTTTATTTTCAGAAATCCAAACAAGGATAGGCGCCTTTACCGATGTATTAAGTACAAAAAATTATGTATATAAGGTCCCGATCACACCCCCCATACGATACATTATTTTACCCCCAACGCTCCTTCTGTCAGTAAGTCGACTGAGAACAACTATGTCAGTAAGTCAGTTGGTCTCCAGCTATATACGTATGTAGTATAATATTATATTTATTTAACAAATAGTGATACAACTTGCATGACCGGATCTACCTATGGGCTGATTGGACTGCAGCCCAGGGCCCCGGGGTTACAAGGGGCCCCCAGATCCCGCTAAAAAGTAGACCATAATTTGAAAAAAAAATGTCTGTTAAAATATTTTTTGCTATTAGTTGAGTATTAAGATAGGCCCCCAAGTAGTTTCAGCCCAGGGCCCCACAAATTCACGATCCGGCCATGACAACTTGAACTATGTTTTTATCTTAATTAAAGAGATTTTTGTTACTCTGTAATATTCAAGTTATTGTCTAGTAAAACACTAAAGTCTTTATTTCTTTATGGTAACCGGTAAAATACTTCCACTTCTGATATATAAATAAAGCAATCGGTTGTTTGTAAATATTTTGTTTTTGTTACAGTTATATAACATTTGGGCATTAAACAACTTGTATTTTCACTAAGTATGAGTTTTATTGTCTTCTGTCTTGTGGTACTTATTTGTCCGGCCAAGTAGTGAATGCCATATGCGGCAAATCTACAATAAGTCACGTGAACACACAGGAGCCGTATTTTTGAACCGTTCCTTTACGATTCATGTGCAAAAGTATATTACACGTGAAATGGGACGTAGCATATCAGAACTTTTCATTTGCAAGATCAGACGGTATATATTTGGGCACGCAGTTGGGACGAGCGATTCAAAATAAGGCCCTACATCACCCCATTTGTGATCGCAATTGTAGGCTTCTCCAATGACTACCTCTCAACAAACATTTTTATTAGTGAAGTTTTACGAGTTCAGTTGATTGAATTTAGGTATAACCTTTCATTTTCATTTATACTGCTTGCCAAATGAAGTAAAGATTAAAATATTCATTTCGCGAAAGTCCATCTATGGGCAGAAATTACAGCTTTCAATTCTATTTCAAAAACTAAAAAGAGAAATTCGGAAAGGTTTAAATTATTTAGGTACGACGAATTTGGTGACCCTGTTTAAAGGCTATGTTGATATGGACCCCCCAATTTATTTTGTTTTGGTTTAATAATTGGTAGGTTGATTAGTGACCAATAGAAACAACTAAAAACAAACAAACAGTAAGCTCGGTGAAGTGAGGGTAGGTACTTAGTTCATCTTATGGATGTACAGTCATGAGCAATATAATGTACCCACTTTAGGACTCTATCGTACTAACACATTTGACCTTTAGTGAGACTTACAGTTCAATTTGTCAAAAAAGTTAATATGACATGGTACTAAAGTGTATACATATTAATGCTCGTGCGTGGCCGTACCTCTGATTGGTTAGTGATTATTTACTTAAATTGTATACCTACTATATTAGTTTTGTATTTTTATAAATGTCTACGTATACAAGGTAGATACTTTATAGTTTATCCGGATTATACTAGGAAAGAGCCCTTAGCGCCCCTTGTTTGTCTAGTCAAGTAGAATTTTCTATACGAGGCAAAAACACTTCAAGAAATAGTCTCTTCTTCTCGTTAACAATTTTCCCGTATTTATTTATTTAATCTCTATATACCTAAGTAGAATTCTGCACTTAAGAAGTAAGTAAATATACTATTAAAAATTAAGACAAGAATCGAATAACAACATAACATTAGAATAAAATACCATCAAGCCTGTACCCCCGAAGGGGTAGGCTGAGGTGTAAAGTATATACACCCACACCTCACCAGCTATTTATAGGACCCATGTAATAATGTAGTTAAACAGAAACTTTACAAAAAAAGGTTATTATAAAGTTGTGTATTTAGAAGATATGAATGCATGGAATTAACTGTCTCAGAAATGATATTAGGCAGCTAAATTACTCAATTGTATACAAATATTTTATGTTATTTTTTTTAAGACGTCTAGGGCCCTGTAACGAGGTTTTTCTTGCAGCTTCTTTTCCCCGGCTATACAGGTCGTGAGAAGCTGCAGTAGTTTTTAGGCGGATGAGACGTTCGTTATGTAATAATAATTGACTATTCAAAGTGTATTTAATAGAGGCGAACCTATTGCCGCTAACCGGGCACAAATCCTGAAAACCGCGTGATATACATTATCTATTATTACCAAACATGAATAGAATACACTAAAACTTTGTGAAAAAATAAATCGTTTATTTTGTATGTAGTAAAACACTAACTCACTGGGAACACTTACTGAGAATACTTACCAACTGTAAGAAACGAATCTATTTAGCGAAGTATAATTATTACTTTTATATTCAATATAGGAACTCAGCGGAAAAACTCCTAAGCAACTTCACCTAGTTATTCCACTAACAAAAATTACTCTGATTACGTAAGTAATAGGTTTTATTGATGTTCCAAACATCAATCATTAGGATCTCTCAAGTACCTACTAAAAATAATTAAGTTATAATATCCCGATTGAAAATGTAAAGAACTTTAAATATCGAGACAGCATAGTAACGAATGACTCAAGATTAACTTTAGACGTTAAAAACAGAAAAGCAATGGCAAAACAAGCTTTCCACAACGAAGGTGCATGCATATTCAAGGCTAAGATAGCCAAAAAAATCAGAAAGCGATGCATCAAAACTTTTGTGTGGAGTATAGCCCTCTATGGCCGGCACTTGAGGAGCTCGGTGGCGCAGCGGTAAACACGCTCGGTCTGCGATTGTTGAAGTAAAGTAACTTTCGCAGAGGCCGGTCATAGGATGGGTGACCACAAAAAAAAAGTTTTCATCTCGAGCTCCTCCGTGCTTCGGAAGGCACGTTAAGCCGTTGGTCCCGGCTGCATTAGCAGTCGTTAATAACCACTAATCCGCACTGGGCCCGCGTGGTGGTTTAAGGCCCGATCTCCCTATCCATCCATAGGGAAGGCCCGTGCCCCAGCAGTGGGGACGCTAATGGGCTGTTGATGATAGCCCTCTATGGATGTGATACTTCGACACTGACACAGAAAGACAGGGAGAGACTCGAGGGCTTTGAAATGTGGTGTTGGATGCAGATGGAAAGAATAAGTTGGACAGAAACTAATGTAAGTAAGTATACGTATCTCCCTTCTACTCTTTTTGACGTGAGTTTTTATAGATATGCCCACAGATGATATTAATTACTTGGCCGGACAAATAGGGAGCGTTGAGAGCTCTCACCCGGTACAATATGTTAGGACAACAGGTCTGAGGGTATCCAGTTAGGCGCAAACCACGGGTCATGGTCGCATCGCCTAAGAGAATTATATTTTGAGTTGATTGACTTTAGCGAATCGATCTCTCCACTCAACGAAAAATGACAAAATGAAACAAATTTAATACTAATAATTTATGATAAGGAAACAGCCTCCGTGGTCTAGTGGTTAGAGCGTTAGGCTCAAGATCTGGAGGTCCAGGTTCGATTCCCGATGGGGACATTGTCGAAATCACTTTGTGAGACTGTCCTTTGTTTGGTAAGGGCTTTTCAGGCTTGAATCACCTGATTGTCCGAAAAAGTAAGATGATTCCGTGCTTCGGAGGGCACGTTAAGCCGTTGGTCCCGGCTATTAGCCGTAAAAACACCTCCACCAACCCGCAGTGGAGCAGCGTGGTGGAGTATGCTCCATACCCCCTCCGGTTGATTGAGAGGAGGCCTGTGCCCAGCAGTGGGACGTATATAGGCAGTTTATGTTATGTAATTTATGATTTGAATAAATTTTATATTTTTATTTAATAAATCTGACACACACACACAAACACACAAATAACATTATTAAGTTGTTAAAATCTTATAATAAATTAAGAACATAAATACATATAACCTACCAAAACATAATGTTTTTCTTTCACAACACATAACATAAGATAGCGCCACCCACGTCCGTCCTTTGTAGATATAAGCAGAAGTATTTTTGTTTCACACACTTATAATTTATTTCCAGACATTACTCAAAGAAAAGTAAGGTATTGCACAAATCATTTATTAAGAAAACAATATAATAAACTTAAAGGCTAATAATATGATTAATCAGTCTTATTGTAGCTTCCGGTGATCATGGGTAGTTAGACAGTAAGCCTCTTATGTTCCTAGGACGACATGGTTTATGTAAAAACAGGTTCTCTTCTCCAGGTTTGCAGTCTAGGAAGCTTCCGCCAGGTTTCTGAAAATAAATAATTACAATTACTTACAGTTACTTATAGGTGAGTAAAATCTTTAATGAATGTTCTGTTACTATTTTGAAGTTGAATGAAAATTATTCATAACGTATTTTTGTGTCTAATAAAATCTTTAAATGAAGCTTTGCTTTTTTTTATTTGTTTGCTTTCTTTTTTGGAAGGCAAGAGGGAAACCACTGCCCTATTTATCCCTAAAAAGTAGCATGGAGAATGCTACACCGACAAGAGCGTGGCTCTTAAATTAGTGATGATGAAAATCTTTAACTATCGTAATTTATGTGCCCGTAAATGGTTGCTTCTTTCTCTAATTAATTACTTATCTGAAGACATAAAGCTGTGTTTACTGGTACAGTAAGGACCTAACCTTTCGGCAGATAAGACCAGATTACAAGTAAGAACAATTTGAAGAAAAAAGCAACCAGTTTCCTTACTATTAGAGTTTTAGCAACGGGAACATTTCCACTTTGGAACGACCCATCACTGGTAGCCCAGTTGGAAGAACGGTTGCCTGTCACTGTGAGGTCGCAGGTTCGAATCCATCACGGGACTAAAATATGATATTTAGAAGTCTTCATTACCCACATTGTATAATTATCTTTCATTGAATAATTACCTAAGTGCGTATGATGCAACGTTAATAAGACTGTAGTCCTGTAGTCCTTAGATCTACATTAAGAATTTTGCTGCTTATATTTTAAGGTACTTATTGCAAAATTATTTTAAATAAAGTTCTACTCACTATAATTTTAGGCGCGCCGTCACATGTATTCGAAAAAAATGCCGATACAAACATTAATAAACACAATAGCGAAAAGCTTCTCATGTTGTTACTTTACTACAGAACTAATTAATTATATAAGGAAGTAAAGAAAATTAGTGTTTTTCTTATTTTACAAAAAAAACAAGTGCTCGTAAGTCGCTCGTGGTTTTTGAAAGAAACGTCTAAAGAGGAAATACTGCCCTTTTAAACAATCTTGTCTTACCTGGTGAGTCTTAGTAGGAAAATAAAGCACTTGCGCATAGTAAATTCCCTATTAATATTTTTTAATGAATGTATGATGTGCATCTGAGCATGCACATCCAATGTGAACAAAAGATATTTTCCAAAAAAAATCTGTTCGAATAATAATGATTAATAACTAACTTTTGGGGCGGAAGGCAAGAGGGAAACTACTCCCCAATTCCCTAAAAAAGTAGCATGGAGAATGCTACACCGACAAGAGCGTTGCTCTTAAATTCATGATGATGAATGCTAATCACTCATATTATCACACCTCTAAAGTGGATGGATGGATGAACCTCTGACTACCCCATTTGGGATATAGTCGTGAGCTTATGTTATGTTTGTTTCTTATTCTTATATGATCATCAATGCCAACATCAGACCCTACAGTTGCATTTTAAGCATTGCTATTTTGATAAATTAAATATTAGACATGACGTGCCTAACATAGTGACGTCACGATCACGAATGCAACATCACTAAATTGTGACATCACTAAGAATGGTGACGTTGATACTTGGGTTTAGTCTTTTCCTCACGCCCTTACTCCTATTTACTCAGTTACAATAACACGTGTCATAAATATCAGCAAAACAACTCGTATACTAGTCATAAGGAAAATCTCAACACATTCTCATCTGTAGCTTTCCTTATGGGGTATCCCACTGCTGATGATTCGTAGTATAAAAGCTGGCATTCGGAGCCGGAAGGTATCATTCAAGCAACATCGCTCATAGCCACATCTTCTCCAATTCTCCTCTATTCAAAATGAAGTGCTTCAGCCTTATGGTAGTGGTGTTGGCCGTACTGGCCATGATCATGGGCGGATCTCAAGCCGCGCCGGAGCCGCAACCAGCGGGGGCCAAGGGACTGCTGAAGGGCGCTGTAAGTATCTCTCAATAATTATTTCCCTTACTCTTCATGTAAACAAAATACCATGATGTAAGACATCATGAGAAAACCCACATTCCCGAGAAAGGCATTTTCGGAGGTATGTGACCTAACGAGTATTGAGCTGGTTTTCCCGTGACAAGTAAGGTCAGACAGGCAGTCGCTTCTGTAAAAAACAGGACCTGTCAAATCTTCAGGTTAGGTAAGCGGACCCTGTGAAAAACGGGATAATGCTACGAAGATGATGATGATTCTTCATGTAAACCTGGCTACAGATTATCCCAAAAAAGTCTTTCATCGAGGGAATCCTAATAACATTAATTTTACTACTGTAAGTACAAGTAATAATGCGGCGCCTTTCCCATTATTCACAGTGTCAGTGTTAATGCAGTTTTCTTGACTCTAAGTTTCAGACTTAAGAGCAACTTAGACCTCAGGGTCTTGTTTGATAATAATCCGTTACTCTAACCTTTATCATGTGTTCCACAGAAAACCGTGATAGGAGTGGTTGGAGCCATAGGCACGGGCAAGGAGATCATCGACCGCGTCAGGAACAGGCACGGATGAAAAGTCGTCGCAATTTTATTACATAATAATTTTAATGCAACAACCCAAAGTTACTTATTAAGTGTTAAAAATAAATATTTTAGTGAACTTACAATATTTTTTTTAATGTTTGCGTACCAAGATACCTATCTATACTTACACTCAAATTATTCTACAAATTCGTACATGACATTAGGAAGGTCGGAACATCAGTCAAAAACAAAGCGACAGACTAACTGTCCAATTTGACAGTGTAATATTTATTTAATTCAACTAATACCGGAACCTGAATAGTAAAACGAATACCTGATAGAAATAAGATAATAAAAGTATAAAGCTAATAAAAACTCATCCTTTTTACAAAGGTAAGCCTTTGAAGGATGAGTCCCGATATAAATTGGTTCCTGTAAAGTTTCTTACTCTTAAGAAATGTTCGACACACTTGGTTGAATAGAATATTCTGTACGAGACTTATAGTAAGTACTTAAGTATATGACTTAAACAGTTTACTTTATTACAAACTTAGAACAAATTGAAAACATTACATGGATAATAAATCATTGGATAAACTTGAGCTTTCCTAAACACACATAAAAACTTCAACGTAGGGTGGCTTCAACTCACCCAAATTGAGTGTCTTCAAATACTGGTCTGCAAAACTAAGTCACTACTTTATAAAAAAATATAATAACTTTTTATATAAGTAAGTATACAAGATAAACTTTAAAATAAAATCACTATAAACTCGGATTAAAAATACTCGAAATATTACTAATGTAAAGTTTAATATTAACAAAGAAAGCTCTAACTTCTATAGTTTAGAAAAAATAAAGTTTCATAAGTTTATTTAGTGCTTAATTTACTATTGTTATTTTTATAAATGAGATTTATTATGGATTTCCAATAAGTATCCCTTATTTATCCTCATTAAGGATTCCACTTTTAATTTGAATAATTTCAAACATTATTATTCTTTTATCTTTGTCCGGCTAAGTAGTTAATGCCATCTGCGGCAAATCTGCAATAAGTCACGTCAAAAAAAAATATTCTTTTATTTATCTGCTCTCGTCTAGTTTAAGTTTATCTCTTTCCCGGTGTGCCGGAAGTTATTTCTGTATGAAGTAATCTAAAACGTTTGTCTGTCTTAATAATATACAATAAACTGATAAAGAATAAAAAGTGCCTAATAACAGTTGTCCGAAGGTAATTTTATTTGAAGACTTATCTTAAAATTCACTTAATCTTTATTGGGTACACTAGTTATAAGTATAAGTAATGGAAAAGCAACAATTATTTGACCCTCTGGCATGTCGTAACTAGTAAAAGTTGACTATGTAATTAAGTGCCCTCTATCGTGATGGACTAAAATATGCCTATAAGAAATGATTCATACAGATATAAGGTATATTGTAAGATTTCAGATTTTAGACAAATTGGAGGATGTAATAGTATTCTGGCTTTTCCGTTGTCAGGGCAAGCCAGGATACTCTATGGTGCGGTGGGGAAGGAAGGGTTTGAAGTTAACGGGTAATAGTTAGCTTCAAGTTCCTGCCTTCCCTATAAATAATTGTTAACTGTATACCGCTATATGCCGCTATATAGCGGCATGTCATAAGTGACAAAGCTCTTTAAATAAAGAATTTAAAAAACCTTCAAAGATATCAAAATATTAGTGAACGAAAGGTGTGGACTGTGTGGATGATGGAAATACGAGTTTATTAGAATTGATTATTATATTTTACAATAGATACTACCGATAGACAGCGGACAAAGTGACAATGCAGCTAACCGGCTGATATTCCAACTACCCCAACTAGTTTTCCTATCACGTTTATGTTTCTACCCCCTTTTCTTCTCGTCTGGGGCTGATTTCCAAGATAAAAACTATTTTAAGTTCTTCCCTGGGTATCAAATTATCTCTAGACCAAATTTTATTAATTTTAGTTAAGCCGTTTATTTGTGAAAGATAACAGACAGAGAGACCTTCGCATTTATGATACCTATGACGTCTATTGTAACAAAAATATAAGTTCATCTGCCTATGGCAGACATAATTTATTGGTCACAAAGATAGGTTATTACAAAGTAATAACAAAATTTTACATTAAGTACTCACAGAACAATTAAACGTCCTTGAAAGTATAGAATGCCTACTCAAAAGGTAAGTATGGATAAGGGTAGTCAGACAAGTCAGGGGTACAGACATCCGAGCTTTATAATAATATAGTAATAACGTGAGGTGGTGTGCCGTATCGCCGTTTGTAATGGTCGATAGCCAATCGTCTTTGTATTTAACTGAAGCCTAAAATTCCGAAAAAGATATCTTGATTAACTAATAAACGATACCACGGCTATTTAATCAATTGGTACATTTCATCACAGCCTCCGTGGTCTAGTGGTTAGAGCGTAAGGCTCACGATCTGGAGGTCCGGGTTCGATTCCCGATGGGGACATTGTCGAAATCACTTTGTGAGACTGTCCTTTGTTTGGTAAGGACTTTTCAGGCTTGAATCACCTGATTGTCCGAAAAAGTAAGATGATTCCGTGCTTCGGAGGGCACGTTAAGCCGTTGGTCCCGGCTATTAGCCGTAAAAAACACCTCCACCAACCCGCATTGGAGCAGCGTGGTGGAGTATGCTCCATACCCCCTCCGGTTGATTGAGGGGAGGCCTGTGCCCAGCAGTGGGACGTATATAGGCTGTTTACGTACGTACATTTCATCAAAGCTTCTTAAGCATTATATTTTTGGAATCAAATGTAAAAAAAATAATAAAATGTAATAAGTTTATTAAACGTGTTTATTTAACACTTAGTAACTAACTTTTGGTTGTTGCAATAAAATTATTTCATAAATTGCGATGACTTTTCATCCGTGCCTGTTCCTGACGCGGTCGATGATCTCCTTGCCGGTGCCTATGGCTCCAATCACTCCTATGGCGGTTTTCTGTGGAACACATAATAAAGGTTAGTATAAAATTTATTATCAAACTAAACCCTGAGGTCTAAGTTGCTCTAATTCTGAATCTTAAAGTCAAGAAAGCTGCACTAACAATGACAGTGCGATTACTGGGAGAGGAGCCATATTAGTACTTGTACAGTAGTAAAAATAATGGCATTGAGATTGCCTTCAATGACAATTTTATTAATAATGTGCTTCTTGGGTTGATTAAAGACCAGGTTTACTTAAAGAGTAAGGGAAATATAGTCGTTAAAAACAGATACTCACAGCGCCCTTCAGTAGTCCCTTGGCCCCCGCTGGTTGCGGCTCCGGCGCGGCTTGAGATCCGCCCATGATCATGGCCAGTACGGCCAACACCACTACCATCAGGCTGAAGCACTTCATGTTGATGTGGAGGGGGATTGGAGACTAGACACGACGTGGCTACGAGCAATGCTGCTTGAATGATACGTTCTGGCTGTAAACACCAGTTTTTATACTACAAAGCCCCATAGGGAAAATAAAGCCAATAACGTCTTAAGGATTTTCCAACTAATAACTCGGTAAATGCGCGCTATTCTTACTCAATACGAGCAGCATGAATTTTTTAAGTGTATGAAGGAAATTAGCAGGAAACTAGGATTGTGACCACAACAAAGCGACGTATATCACGTCACAGTTAATTAGTTCCCCAATAATTGTCATATACCTACGTTATATTTCACCGTAATATTAAAAAAAAAACCCACGTGATTATTTAGGAACCTATCCAGAATAAAAAATATTTCACGGGTAATAGGGCTCAACCCAGGAGTCGATCCTGCATGCTTCGCAATTGAAAGTGCGATAATTTTACTTGTGGCGTACTTTAGAAGAGGACAACTGCCAATCTATAATATTATCTACATTTTACGAATTTAAATACTTTTTTTTAAAATCTAAGTTTCTATTTTTATGTATTTATTTGAGTGTAGTAAATAACACAGTGTCATGTTTATTGTGCATGCAATTTGTTTTTGATCTACCTATTTTATATTTTTACAAACTACCAAAGTAGCAAGGAGATAATAATATATTGAGTATTCACGAAATACTGTATTTTGAATAGATAAGATCACAAGCCAATGAAAATTTTCCCACTCAGTAATTGAATTCGTTAGCTCTAACAAATGCCAAATTGTACACACTCAGCAATTCCGAAGCTTGAAGAACGATCCTCCTTTGCGGATGTCTAATAGATTTAACAGACATATCTGTAACACGGGTCAATACCCGACAAAGTGGTTGTCCCTTCAATTGCGAAGGTTGCAGATTGAAATACTCGCGTTGGACCTTGGACCCTACGTCATCATTTTTTAAATTTATGAGTGGATCATAAAATTGATCACGCTTAACGATGAAGGTCGAAATGTCGTAAAGAAAACTACGTAGGTAAATTACGTTCTTTAGAAGTTTTTTTTCCGGAGGAAGTATACTGGGTGTTGTAAATACTGGAAACCACGTATATAAGTATGTATACATAATTGGTCCAAAACTAAAAAAAAACAAAACTTGCGAACGAAAAATGGTGGCGGGCTTATACTACGTGTGTTTCTAACCTATATGTCTGTGAAGTTAATTAACAATCATGTTGTCTTTATTTTTAGGGAACTTCTGGACTACATCATTGGACTTCCCACCGAACAGTCTGCAATATAATTTAAATGTACCTACCGACTATTTTTTTTTTTAATTGTTTTTTAATTTTTTACTGTTTTTTTTCTTCGGTACCTTGACGTTGTTGGCAGAATCATCGTTTCTAAACGATGCAGCCATAAACTTTAAAAAGTGAAGTGAAGTGAGGTGAAACCACGTAATACAATTTAAATGCGATCATGAATTCAAACTCATAAAGTCGAATACAGTTTAGAGTTCAAGCCGAGAGTCGAGCCCGTGACATAAATATCACGTGACCTCCGAGCAGTTGTCATGGATTCTTTACGTAATGAAATGTGTCGTTATATCTCATCCTGTCCACTCAATCATTCAATCAATCAATATATATACAAAGGACATAAATGTACGAATAAAAATAAGCACAATAGACGGCCTTATTGCTGAACAGCAATTTATGCCAAGGAACCTTAGGGTGAAAGAAGTTTATGCATTGAAGCACTCCTATAAAATGTCTAAATAAAACGTTGTTAACTTAGGTGAAGTGGTACTAATAAGAATTTTCTGACAAGAAAATTCCGCTTTATATCAACTCAGAATCATGATCTGAATCATCCCCCTCAGTATTCGTTACAATGTCACTAACACCCTGTATAAACCTACTTTCCTTCCAATTTCTAACCTAGTAAAAAAAACATCCTATTCGTTCCTACTCGTTTTGTCGTAACTCATTTTAAGATTCACTGAGTTATTATTTGGAAAATCCTTAAGACGACCTCACCGTTTTTTCCTTATGGGGTATACCAGGAATCGTAGTATAAAACCTAGCATTTGAATCCGGAAAGTATCATTCAAGCAACATCGCTTGTAGCCACATAGTCTTCAGTCTCCAATCCTCCTCATCAACATGAAGTGCTTCAGCCTGATGGTGGTGGTGTTGGCCGTACTGGCCATGATCATGGGCGGATCTCAAGCCGCGCCGGAGCCGCAACCAGCGGGGGCCAAGGGACTGCTGAAGGGCGCTGTAAGTATCATTTCATTTTCATTACCTATTTTTTTATTTATTTGCATGACTTATATTTTTAATTATTATTAATGATCATTTTATAACCCACTGAAACATAGTATAAAACAAAGTCGCTTTTTCTGTCCCTATGTACGCTATAAATCTTTAAAACTACGCAATGGATTTTGATGCGGTTTTTTTTAATAGATAGAGTGATTCAAGAGGAAGGTTTATATGTATAATAACATCCATAAAATAGTGGAGAAATACTGTTATTTTTGAGGTTTTTAATGTGATGTCGTAAATAATTTAATTTTTTCCTCAGCATTGCACCCGAGCGAAGTCGGGGCGGATCGCTAGTTTAATATAAAATAATATACTAATACTTTTTTTACAGAAAACCGTCCTGGGAGTCGTTGGAGCCGTCGGCACAGGAGCTGAGATCATCGACCGCATCAAGAACAGACACGGATGAGCAGCATTTGCATTATTGTACAATAACCAAAGAATACCTTATTTTGTATCATAATTACCTACTCACTAGTCTTTGATGGTAATAAAAACAATTTTACAATTCTATCCACTTTTTTCAATAATACATAAGTACACCTTTCAGTCGCTTTTTGGCTCAGGCTTTCAAACTCTTTCACATTAAATTCATAGTTATTTAAAATTACATAAGTATCTACCTACTTATTAATTGACGCCCGTGATCCGTGCGCAGGGGTAATGGGTACTCTGAAAACAACTTACAGACACTTCTGATACTAAATCGTACAATTAATTCGAATATGATGAAAAAAAATATTAGGAACAAATCAAGACCTAAATAGGTACCTATGTGCGGTCACGTGTACTAATATGTATACACTTTGAAACCATGTCACATTGACTTTTTTGCAAATGAAACCGTAAGTCTCATTAAATGTCAAATATGATAGCGCGACAAGGTTCTAAAGTGGGTACATGATATAGCTCATGACTATATATCAACACTTTACAACATTTATAATAGTTGAGCGTTATATACGCCCTTATATACGACTGTTTATGTTATAATATAAAATTTCTATTCTATCACTATATTTCTGTTTCTGTTTTTGACATGACTTATTGTAGGTTTGTCTCAGGTTGCATATTGCATTAACTACCTTGGTCGGTCAAATGAGGAGCGCTGAGAGATCCACTCGTTACAATTATAGGCCTGAGGGTGTGGGCACCGTCATCAACTGGGGTTCCTAAGTCATATGTTCAGTCATGAGCAATATAATGTACCCACTTTAGGACTTTGTCGCACTAACATATTTGACATTTAGTGAGACTTACAGTTCAATTTGTCAAAAAAGTTAATGTGACTTGGTACTAAAATGTATGCATATTGATGCTCGTGACCGTACTTGCCTCTTCTATGTTAGTTAAAACTTAGTGAATTTTAAAATCCCGTCTAACGAAACAGAAAAAAACTCCATATAAATATAAAATATTTTCACAGGCGACGCGGGACGTCGCAATTACAGAGCTAGATGAAAGCAAAATAGTGTCAGGTTATTTAGAGAGTCTGAACTGAAATGGTTTGAAAGCTACTATGAAATGCATGAATGACTGCAATAGTAATAAATCTATCCCGTAGGATTTCGTATCGTAGCTTGAATAAACAGGAACCCGTAGCAATAAAGCTGAAATCGCAATGGGCTTTTTCCGTGCACGCTGTCAGGATTTCCAATTTTGTATTGGACACCAAACGCGCTGAATTTTACAAAATGAACACATAACCAAAGCTCACGGTCCCAGTTGGTGTAGTAAGAGGCACATCCATCGCAGCAAGATGGACTGAGTACCCAACACAAGCCTCACCGAGCTTCCTGTTAATGTTAAACTAACGTGATGGGTGGTGAAGCGTATCGCCGTATAGCCGTCGAGCCAACAACTGTGTTAGATAATTTAATAACAGCCTCCGTGGTCTAGTGGTTAGAGCGTAAGGCCCACGATCTGGAGGTCCGGGTTCGATTCCCGATCGGGACATTGTCGAAATCACTTTGTGAGACTGTCCTTTGTTTGGTAAGGACTTTTCAGGCTTGAATCACCTGATTGTCCGAAAAAGTAAGATGATTCCGTGCTTCGGAGGCCCGTTAAGCCGTTGGTCCCGGCTATTAGCCGTAAAAACACCTCCACCAACCCGCAATGGAGCAGCGTGGTGGAGTATGCTCCAGACCCCCTCCGGTTGATTGAGGGGAGGACTGTGCCCAGCAGTGGGACGTATATAGGCTGTTTATGTATGTTATGTTGTAGTGCAAGTCCAGTACCGGGATTAGAACCGGCGGCGCTCACGTTTGAGAAGCAAGCTGGTGTACATAACCACAATGACTTACCCTTAAAGCCTCTTCTTCTTACCGTGTGGGCTGTGAGGTGTAATACCAGCCTCATCAACACTGGTATCAGGGTTATAGTTACCCTTAAAGCCTAAAACCGAAACTATGAATGTGGTAAAGTTGTGAAAAACTCTCCCTTAAGCTTAAAACGTTTTTCACACAAACGATTTAAAATAAAATAAAATGCACAATTGCATAATACACAAACAAATAGTACTTAGAAAATATTTATTTGAATAAACATTGATAAAAGCTTACAAAATTATTATAAATAAGCAAGTAAAAAGGGTAACTGCCTTATCTTCTCACCCTTTTACTTTGTTCTTGGCTTGATCGTAAATTTCTTTCGCAGTGCCAAGAGTGCCGATAACGGTGATGCCAGTTTTCTGTAAAAAAAAAAACAAATCATTAAATTTGTTTTAACAAGCTGAACTAAGGTTGCCTGGCAGAAATTGCTGTTTAGCAATAAGGCCGCCTATTGTGCTTATGTTTTATTCGTATGTTTATGTCCTTTATATATGTTCTTGTGCAATAAAGTATTATTGATTGATTGATTGATTGAACTAAGTCGTTGCTCGTTTCAACTGTTGACTTGCAAAAATGTGGTTTCATATTATTATAATTTCACGCCAATCCATCTACCCACATTTCAGTTGATGTTTGACTGAATACTTATGTAAGATTCATTTTGTTAGTACCTATTTTAGATTTCTATTTGAGTTTAGACCTATTTATGTGTATCGTTAAGGCGTGAAAGGCAACACACAGTTAGACAGAGTATATTTTCTGTTTGTAATTTGAATACGAAAGGACGATGAGTCAAAGCGTCCCCCTCAATCAACAGATTCCAGACATATCTCATTCGAAGCGTCTTAGTAAGTTGACATTTTTGTTCTATGGCGACTTTCTCGAAATACGTGGGGTTTAGCCAGAATTCGGGTTTTTAAGTAGGATTTTGGGTACCGCCTGGTACAGTCATGAGCTATATCATGTACCCACTTTAGAACCCTGTCGCACTATCATATTTGACATTTAATGAGGATTACAGTTTAATTTGTCAAAAAAGTTAATGTGACATGGTTGCAAAGTGTATACATATTAGTACTCGTGACCGTACATCATTTTTTCAACCAATTTCGAATTTCGACAAACTATTTTTTTAATTTTATTTCTAAAACCCATAGAATTTGGAGTTCAAAATAATTGGTTATCTTTGTACAGATACTAATGAAAGCACTAACACGTATAAAGTATCTATTGGAAGGGGGGACGGGTCTCATACAGTTACGGTCATGGTTCGAAAACCACTCACTATGGCTTTTAACCCTTTCTTGATGGTAGTGGCCTTCACGGGAGCGGGGTGCGGCGCGGCGTGCGCGCTCAGCAACATCGCCAACAACGCTAGCAACAACACCGACACACTGAATAATTTCATACTGGATGATCTACTGTTCACTGTAAATTAAAAAAAAAACACGTTGTTGAAAGTATCTTGCGACGATTCTTTTCCTCAGCTATAACACGAAATGATAGTAAATTAGAATATAATTTGGATGATATTATGGAATGTAACTAAACTAAAATGGAATCTTGATTTTCAATAAGTAGGTAAGTGATATTGTCTGATGTTCCTAAATACAAGACAAATGTTTTTTTAATGCTTACACGATGCTATATTGCACACTACAATACAAGCTGTAAGACTGCTGCAACTACAGTGTTTTAATACATTACAACACAACACTTATATATCAACACTTTATTCATGGGATACTAACTTAGTGACGTACTAGACAGAAATGCAGGAACCAAATCATGATTAATTTCCTCAAGTAATCCCAAGGAATGCATACCATATATGGATCATACGGATTGACGCACAGGATAATCTTCGAGCCTTTACTTTCCTGACTTTGTATGAATTCAACACAATTGGTCAAAATTAATAATTAATATAACGTATGTAATCACTTCTACCACATGAGTAAAACTATTGACAAGATAAGCTGTGGTTTGAAATTTCATTAAAAGCTTGCTATGCTAAATAAAAGCGTACAGGAAACCATCACCATAGCGTGGTTCCTATGCGTAAGAAGTGACGTCAACAAGTTGCATTATGGAATTTGAACTACGGAAATATTTGAGGATATGAGGACAAATTCCTTTACATTTCTTTACTACGTCATGATGTTATTAGTACCCTGTGAAGATATAAAAGTGATGAGTTTGTGGGACATTAAATCATTTTAATTGCAGTAGGCTGTGGCTTGCAGTAGGTCTTGCAGTGTGCAGTAAAGCAGTAGGTGAGTACTTAAAATATTTTTACTTTTATACCACTTCGTAACATGTTATGTCCGAGAAGATGAAACTGCGTAAGAAATTCCCCGCATGGTTTTTTTACAATTATCTTCTTCTCTCGTGTGGGTTGTAAGGTCAATGACCAACCTCAACAGGTGATGTTCGGGTTACTACTGAGCCTTTAAAAGCTGACAAGGTATATTTTTTTTACAATTTACAGTGAAATATGAAGGTGTTCAGTGTGTCGGTGTTGTTGCTAGCGTTGCTGGCGCTGTTGCTGAGCGCGCAAGCCGCGCCGCGGCCCGCGCCCGTCAAGGCCGCTACCATCAAGAAAGGGTTGAAAGCTATCGTAAGTAATTTTTTGTTAAGTATATTCCAAATCGATAGTAAAATTACAAATGAATACTACCGTTTCACGCCTAAGAGACTAAACACTAAGAGAAATACTCAATACAACTAAAACGATAAAACATTTTATTGAGTAGTTAATCGCACTATCTTTATTTTGACGTCACATTAGCCGCAAATGGCGTTAACTACTTGACCGGACAAATGGGGAGCGCTAAGGGCTCTCTTCTGGTACAAAATGTAAGACAACAGGCCAAGGACGTCGTCTGAGAGGAATATATTGGAAAGATTTAATCGACCCTAGTGGGCCGATAGCGATAAGCGCTGTATGAGGGAAATCGTCGACCACGCCGCGGGGTCGGTATCGTGGTTCTGAAGTATGACTGTGTTGTCGCGAGCTGATTGGCCGCCTCTATGGCTTAAACACACTATCCAAGGTCAGCAGTTGGAAGGAAAGCAACAATTACTTAGACTAAATTGAAATGATACATACATACATACATAAACTCACGCCCGTTATCCCTAATGGGGTGGGCAGAGCCACAAGTAATCAAAGACAACTCAAAGAAATTGAAATGATATTTTTTGAATTTAGAATGTTTTTTCTTTTTTACAGCAAACTGGCATCACTGTTATCGGCACCCTCGGCACTGCGAAAGAACTTTACGATCAAGCCAAGAACAAAGTAAAGGGCTGAGAAGATACGGCAGCTGTTTTTATTCGAAAAATCAAACCTATTATTATAGTTTTAAAATGTTTAAGTAATAAATTATTTCAATTTTGAAATGATATTTATTAATTTGTCGTTGTGTTACCTTGTCATCATTTTCGCCATTGATTAGGTATACGTAGGTACTCTTTTTAATTTAAATTTTCATACATCTATGAGGCATATAGTGTAGTATTATTAATAATTAGTGGCCTAATCACAGCCCACACCGTAATCAAGAAATTGAAAGGCCAAAATTTATGTAGTGATTGGTGGGCTTAGTGCCCAAGGCCAGGGTCAGAGAATTATATGCCTACAACAGGTCATAAGTTCATCTTATTCAATAGTTTTTACAATTCGCGCCTTAATCAGATTTAGGGGATAAATACAAAATAATTAATATTTCGCAAATTAATTGATATTTCGTATCTAGGATGAATGTAGAATTAAACTCTCATTGGGTGTTGTCTAAATGATATTATACATAATTATAGTCTAAATTATACAGGGTGTTAGTGATATCGTAACAAGAACTAAGAGGGATGATTCAGACCACGATTCTGAGTTAAATATCAAGTGGCATTTTCCGTCGCAAAAGTTTGGAACTGAAAATGATTTAAAACATCCCCCTCAGTATTCGTTACAATATCACTAACACTCTGTATACTTACAATATTTGTTATGTAAGATTAGTTTTTTTTATATAAGTATATACTATCAAACAGAACGACCAGTTCAGTACAATTATTATTATATTTTAATAAGATATCGGTGCTAATTCCTGTAAACACCATCTAATTTTATTTTAAGTTAAGTATATCTGTCATTTTCTTATCCGCCGAAAAGAAAAGGGACGGATGATTAACAGCTCTTAATTTTAGGAAGAATGAGTAAATGAATGAATAACCCGGGCGAATCAAAAGGGATCTCGCTGGTATGCAAACCGTTTGACGTGTGCTGTCAACATAATTCTGTCGGGTTATTGGCTAATGCAAAATTTTTAGACGGTTGTTTTAGATTTGTGCTTAAAATTGACGTGTGTTCCATAAATTTTATGCTTGTCGATAACCCGTCCCTTTTCTTTGCGGCGGATAAGAAAATGACAGATATAACTTAAAATAAAATTAGATGGTGTTTACAGGAATTAGCACCATCATTTTACAATCGTCTCAATGCGCGGTAAAAATTACTAGATCTGCCAAAGTACATTTACAATACCTTACCTAGGTATTGTTACTTTTTGATAGCTGTAACACAGAACACAAAACTTCGAGTGTCTGTAAAAGCTCACATAAGTAATTTTATACTTAATTATTTTCATACAACAAATAAAAAGCAATTATCACTGAACTTTTTAGGTTAAAAAGAAACACTTTACTAGTCTCGTTTTCCGGCCAAGTAGTTAATGCCATCTGTCGCAAATCTACAATAAGTCACGTCAAAAAAAACTGGTCTCGTAATATCGCACCCCCCGTGGAAAAACGCAGTAAGTGGACTAGCGACATTTTTTTTTTATTGCACCATTCAATTCAGCGTACACGAATACACCTTCTCACAAATTTTCATTAAGATATCAGTAAAAATGAAGAAATTATTACAAAAACAATGAAATTGTGCAACATTGATAAAAATATTTTTCCCCCATAATAAGAAAGTAAGTATAAATACGTGATTTTTTTTTGGTATTTTCCCATATAGTAAAGTCATAATAACACTTACTTCGATTTTACACGAAAGTTTTTTAGGATGGTCGAGTCGTAAGTAAACGTACTGACATGTTTCACGACATTATACGACACGACAGTGGTTGTACGTCTAGTTACTTCGTTATTCCACGAATGTTTTAGCGTTACTATTTGTTGTAACTCCAGCTACTTGCCTATGCTGCGAATCTTTTAGTGTAACGGTTTGGTGTAAATATAATCACGTAGTTTTTTCCAAGCAAGGTTTGATATTACTATTACGTTATTTCATTTATCTTCATTTTTCGATGATATATTTTACACTATACTCTTCGTAAATATGAATACAACTCTTTTAAAGACAATAATTTGAATCATTTGTCGTGTTATTCTAATTACCTGCAAATATAGACTACTTATTAATGTCCTAAGTAAATATACTTACTTATCACTAGCGTAAATCCCTATGTTTTATTTGGTTACTGTACTTACGCCGTGCCAGCGGCGGCGGGCTGCACACTCAAAGAGAGGTATTAGAAAGATATAAGAGAGGTATTACATCTATCCACCAATTTTTCGTCAATCTCGACTTTTTATTCAACCAAAAATCGACCCTATTATTACTGTACTGTGATCGTTATTTGTAGGGTCGTATGCTGATTGTGGTTTTACCACGGTAAAACCAAGATCACCTATAGACAAAATTATTGCCGACGAAGTTTATAAAAAACGACCTTATTATTATTGTACTGTGATCGTTATTTGTAGAGTGAAAGCTGATTGTCTATTTGTGATCGTAGTTTTACCACGGTATTCCGTCAGTCAGCATACGGCGCTACAAATAACGATCGCATTGTAGTAATAATAAGGTCGATTTTTGTTAGAATAAAAAGTCATGATTGACGAATGTTGGATAGATGTAATAATTATCTCTCTATTTAATTTGTTCATGGTGGCTACTCGAAGCGTGCATATCTTTGTGTGGAAGTAAAAAACCCAAGGATTATACGTATGCTCAACTTCGACAAAATCGAAGATGGTGAGTTATTTACTTATAAATAGACTAGCTAGATTTTAGGTACCTATTACCTTACCTACTTAGTATATTACTATTTATTAGACTATTAATATTATAAATATTTTGTTTTGTAAGGTTTACACAGAAGCAGATCCTACCTACCTACCTACCTGACGACCTACTTGACGTAAGTTGGTTTGGTTAATGCGTGATGATGATTGCACTGCTCTGTACTAATTATTAAACTAAGCATGCCTATGTGCCTATTCGGTGCTTTTAATCTATAAACTAACTACCTATTTAAATTGGGGTGTGCCGTTTTTGTACATTCGCTATCACCTGGCATAGCACCTGGATCAACTGTAGTATTTCGGCTTGGTTGTGAATTATCTACCTAGGTATATAAGTTAACTTTTGCAAAAACACCCTTGATTTTGTTGTTATTTTGTGCGCTTGAGTTTGATATACATTTTATTATTAACGCATTGGTACTAACCTTCTATTTAATATCTAAATAACGATAAAATATCTAGGTTTGTGTCTAATTTTTAGGGTGATTTGGTAATGGGTCCTTTTTATTGCTTAACGTCTATTATGTACCTACCTACAAACAATGTATTTAAACCATTATGTTACAATTAACAGATTCCACTAATACTGCAACCCAATCCAGTACAACCCAGTGGAAGAATGACCAGAAATGCAAAAATATTTCAAGAAACTATGGGATATCTTCTCGTCGTAGTCAACATGAGACACATTCTCTTGAAGGTTCGTATGTACCTATCCGTATCCTACTAAAGTTCTTCTCTCGTGTGGGTTGAGACAATAATTGACTGACCTCATCAACCCTGGTATCAGGGTTACTACTGAGCCGCTATAGGTCCATGACATGCCTCATGTAACGACGACATACCTGCATACTTAATTAAGCCGCAACCGACTGCCTAACGTGCCCTCCGACGCACAGATCATCTTACTTTTGGGCAAAAAAAAAATATTAGTACCATTTCTGATTTACGACTTGGCCGGGAAGCTAAGCAGCTGAAAACGTTCCATGTTTTGTATGCCGAAATATCCTTTCAGTATTTGTATTCTAGATTGATATAGGTATTTACCTACTAACCTGGAAGCGGCGCGTGGTAAAGTTTCTCTGAAATAGTCAGTGCCTGTGTATTTATGGTATAATTATTCCGTCATTTTCCTCTTATCATAACAACCACAGATATATTTTTGATTTGCTTAATGTAGTTTTTTCTAGAGTTATCTCCTATGCAAACCAACTAGCTTTTATGGGGTTTTAGCCAAGTTGCAAACGATTAAGTACGTAAAACGACAGTGACAGACCTTATGTCAATCACATACATTTTTATCACTGACACTGTCGCTTTTCGGATACGTTGGAAAATTGGCTCATCTCTAAGCTTACTATAATAGGTATTAATGGTTGTTTTTTCTTTTTAGTAATTTATTATCATACTTAATAGTTTTTTATATTTTGTCATTTGCAGGTTCTACCGAAAAGCAAAGAGGGGGTGATCGGAAAGGAGCAAAATGTTCAAGAAAACACTTAATGACTAACTGTAATAACTGAAAATGAAGGTTTTTCTAATAAAGGCAAGTGCCATACCGTATTAATATATTTTGTGATTATGCATGTATTAATTAATAAACGTTTTAAAATTAAAAGTTGGATTTTAATTACAAATAGAAATAACTCCCTGAAAACTAAAAACCCATGCGGGTCAAACGGCTTTCGGCACAGCTAGTAAATAAATATTTTTTTTTTAATACAAATTAGAATAAACACTTAATTTAACACTGATTTTATTTGTTTCAATATACAGGGTGGCCCAAAAGTTCACGTTCAAAATGAAAAATTTGATGGAGGGGCTCATTAGCTACCAGAAACACCCCCGTGTATGTTCAGCGATTATTTACGGTTTAGGAGATATGACCCATTTTACACCTTTTTCTTGATTTTCTATCTTACTTCAGAAATCATCATTTTGTCGCTATCCCTTTCTTAATAATTCTAATTTTTTCTTTCTAATTTCTAATTATTTTGCTTCATAACTATGCCTAAGTATGTGTATCGCTAGGTGAAAAAATAAAAACAATCGAATGAAAGATAAAAAAGTCATTGGAAGTTGGAAGTCAAAGTGAGAATTCGTCTAAAATTGTTACAGTTGTAAGTCTTCGCCGAAGAATAATAAACACATGAGATTTTCATGAACCCTGAAAGTGTTTTTAAAAACTGCTCCATTTAATAGGCTTTTAGACACATCCAAAAAAGTACCCTTAATAGGGGCATAAAACTAAATAATTAGCCCTCAAAGATTGCAAGACAGACAGATTTTATTTTAGCATCTTATAGTATGAATCACCAACAGTGTTTGGAGATAACTTTTTCCTTCATTACAATATGAATACCAAAAGTGACTGCAAGTTTTGTCTTCAGACTGTTGCTATGTCTACCCTGTTAGCGATTATGAGCGTGATTTTTTTTATTGAAAATGTGTCTTTGACCACAAAGGTAGTTAAAGGTTGTTAAAGAACAACGTTAGAAAGAAGCAGCTACCTACATTGTATGAGAATGTAAATTTTTCCTTCAAATCTGTCTATCTTGCAATCTTTGAGGTCTAATTATTTAGTTTATTGCTTCTATTAAAGGTACTTTTTTTGATGTGTCTAAAAGGCTATTAAATGGAGCAGTTTTTTAGAGATACCTACTTTCAGCGTCCATGCCAATCTCATGTGTTAATTATTCTTCGGCGAAGTTTTAACAACTGTGACAATTTTGGTCCAATTCTCACTTTGACTTCCAATAACTTTTTTTTTGTCTTTGATTTGACTGTTTTTATTTTTTTACCTAGCGGTATATATCTTTAGACATAGTTGTGAAGTAAAATAAAATAATTATTAAGAACGGGATAGCGACAAAATGATTATTTCTGAAGTAAGGTAGAAAATCTAGAAAAAGGTACAAAATAGGTCATATCTCCTAAACTATAAATAATGGCTGAACATACATGGGGGTGTTTCTAGTAGCTAATGAGCCACTTTATCTAATTTTTCATTTTGAACTTGAAGTTCTGGGCTACCCTTTATAATGTATGAGCATACATACTTCTACATTCTAGACTAACCCCTGCAACAAACAAGTATTTAAAGATACATACAATTATTTTGAGATATTTCCTTATTAAAAAAGCAATTTCTATAGTTACACTATCAAAGATCATTTACTTTCACGTGGAACAAATAGGTTTCTCAACTTACGCAAAACATGTTGTTAAAATTTTTCGTGTAAGAACGAAGTAACTAATACTTACAACATCCGAGTAAGATGAAATCGGAAGGTGAACAACGTTGTAGGTAAAGTTACAACTGTCAATGTTGTTTGCACTACGTAATAATAAAGCAGTATCTGTACTTACAACGGAACGTTTGATTATAGTTTCGTGGAATATCTACGCAACCGTGTTTTTTTAATTTTTTTTCAAATATACACAATTAATTAAAAATTAATAAATGTGGGTCAATCCGGGCTACTTTTTGCTATTATTTTCTCTTTGAAGGTTATTTCCAGGACTTATAACTAATTAGTAGGACAGTTTTTTTTAGCTCCTGAAAAGTTGATAAAATCAACTTACTGCGTTTTTCCACGAAGGGTGCGATATAATTGATAGACTCAGCCCCAACGGCAAATACACTTGATGTTCCACAAACATAAGGGACATGTAACATTATATTACTCCGAAGGGATCCAATATCAACAGTAAAATGCAACATACGGAATAATGCCCCCTCCGGTTGATTGAGGGGAGGCCTGTGCCCAGCAGTGGGACGTATATAGGCTGTTTATGTATGTATGTACAGAATAATGGAAGACTTTATAAAGAAGGCATCCCAAAATTAGGACAGATATCACAAGTATCAAATACCTAAAGCTACTGCCACACAGAGTTCACAAGTCTCTTCTATAGTCCGCTTACCTAACCTGAAAATTTGACAGGTCCGGTTTTTATTACAGAAGCGACTGCCTTTACTGGCCTTCCAACCCACGAAGGCAATACGAGCCCAATATAGGTTAGGCTACATATCTCCGAAAATACAAGTGGTTTCCTCACGATGATGATTTCCTTCACCGTTGAGCACGTGATACTCATTCAGGTATGATCCAAACATGATAGTCTCTTCTATAATATAATCAATAATCCACGTCTTTCGCCCCAGTATCAGCGTTAGTGTCTAAATACTAACCCTGACCCTGTGGCGTCTAAACGCCAAAGGCCCGTGACATGGATCATAACGACTACATACAGTTAGCTCGACCATTATTGATGGCGAAACGGCTCACCACCTATCACGTTGGTCTAACAGAAAGCTCGGTGAGGCGTTGGTATTTACTTCATCTTGCGATGGATGTACCTCTGACTACCCCAAATGGGATATAGTCGTGAGCCTATGTTATGTTAAGTAAATAATAGTCAGGATTGACTGCTTAACGTGTCCTTCGAAGCGCCAATCATCTTACATCGAACAATTGAGTGACCAGCCTGCAATATCCTAACCAAATTGGGGATCATGAAGTGAATTTTGTGATTATATCCCCACCGGGATGCGAACCCGAGACTTCCGGATTGCGCCAAATGCTCAACCACACCGGAGGCAGCTTCTATTTTACTTTTTGACTTATTGTAGATTTTCCGCAAATGGCATTAACGACTTGGCCAGACAAATGGGGAACGCTGATGGCTCTCACCGGGTACAAAATTTAGGATAACAGGTTTGGTAGTCCTCGACCCTCGGCTCAGGGCGTTATCTGAGAGAATAATATTTGAAAGAACTCATCGATCGTTGTGGGTCGATAGCGATAAGCGCTGAATGAGGGAAATCGTCGACCACAACCGGCGGTTATTGCCGGTTTTGACTATTGCAATTTAACTGAAAACTACGCGGGCGGCATCCGGCTAATGGGTATTTTGATAAAGCCGATGGCTAGGGGTATTAGATTACCTAGATTTACGAAATCAAAAATACTATGTAAAAAAGTGGGTACACTGCAGTGGCCTACAGACGAACTTGTCTGATCATATTTTTAAAAGCAATGCGCGTCCTATAGACGTTATGAAAATACAGATGAGGAAAAAGAGAGGAAATAACTTTTGTTGTTTTGTATAAATTAGACTGTAGGTACCTGTACCTGTGTTATCTCGCGTTTCATATGCATTATTTTCATGTTATTTTGAGGAAGTGTTTTGGGAGTTATGAAACGTAAGGTTTCGTAGAAATCATGAAAGAGGGAAAAGCTACGAGTAAGAGAGTAAGTATTTACTCTGTTGCTAATTTATCGCTGTTTGTCTCTGATATGGAATGAATAAAAAAATATATTAAGTACGTGGTCTTAATCCCGATGTCCATGTGAAGCAATTTAGGTACGTGCGTAGGTATTTACATTCGCACATTTCTTTAAAAAGTCGGGCCCCCTATATCAACGATTTCCCTCATTCTGGGTTTATCACTAACGCCCCACAAGGGTCGATTAAATCTTCCAAATATATGCAAGCGATGCCCTGAGTCAAATTCGCACCCAATTGAGCACCCACAAGCCTGTTGTCTTTAATTTTTGTACCGGCTCAGAGCCCTTAGCGTTCCCTATTTGTCCGGCCAAGCAGTTACATTAACAAAAAAAGGAAAACTGGGATAATCGGAACTTTATATGAAACTGTAACGCTCTCCCGACTTGTATACTTATATGTATTTATTGTTTAATTGTATACGTATATTTAATATTAGACTACAATGGCCTAAATATACAATTTAAACGGTTTGTCTGCAGGAAAGAGTATCTAATAATAACATGTAAGTATTTATATCTATAGTAATATGTAACTATATCACGACGTTAGCGTATCGCAATAATAAACTACATTAACAATTAGTATCAAGAATTAGCCAGGACACTAAAAAAAGCTATCGTTTAAGTATTTTTTTAAATTTACTTTTGTTTGGTTCGAGATGTTCCACCATATCTGGTGGACTGCCCTTTCTTTCATCTCTATTACGTGTTTTCATCGCCAATTAATTACACATAATTTACATAGAAGCCATCCTCCTCCCAATAGAAACTCTAATTGGCCTAGCTCAGTCTTCAGAATTTACCAAGCCAGTTATCTACACGAAATTTCAGCAAAGTTAAACACTTTGTAATTTATAAAGGCATTAATTAAATTGATTACGTTTTAATTATACGTTTTAGGTGCTGTAACTATAATTGGGTAGTTTCCTAGAACAAATAAAATATGAAATTCGGATTACTATTTAGTAGTAGTATTTAGTATTTTTTTTTTATAGCAATGGCAAAACAAGCTTTCCATAACAAAGGGTGCATATTCAAGGCTAAGATTGCCAAATCTATCAGAAAAAGATGTGTCAAAACCTTCGTATGGAGTATAGCCCTCTATGGATGTGAAACTTGGACACTGACACAGAAGGACAGAGAGAGACTCGAGGCCTTTGAAATGTGGTGTTGGAGGAGGATGGAAAGAATAAGTTGGACAGAAAGGGTTACAAATGAGGAAGTGCTAGTAAGAGTAAGGGAAAAGAGACAAATACTGAGAATTATTGAGGACAGAAGAGGCAAGATGATTGGACACCTAATAAGACACGACGAATTCATTAAAAACATCATAGAAGGAAAGCTAGAAGGAAAGAGAGGAAGGGGAAGACCAAGAAAAGCTTACATGGAACAGATTAAAGAAAAGGTTAACGTCGTGTCTTATAGGGAAGTGAAGGAATTGGCCTTTGATAGACTGGAATGGAAAATGCTACACCGACAAGAGCGTGGCTCTTAAATTGATGATGATGATTTGTTTTTGTATTTTTTTTGTTGTCTGTCTTTATTTAAAGAAGCATTTTAAGCCCTCAATACAAGAACTGATGGAATAAAATTATAGTCTACATAAATTCGTTTTCTTTTCAATTAAAAACATCTAAGGAAATTCGGTTTCAATATTTTTTATATTAATGAAGAAGTAGAAATTATTTTATACGTAGACTTATTTACGCCGACAATATATACACTTCTCATCAAAAAAATCGAAACACCTTGCAAGTTTACGTTTTGTCAGGATTATCAGAAAAATGTGTACATTTAGGAATAAATGTTAAATGTCGTTTAATAGTGAGTAATATGAGCTTATCAAATCTTAATGTTAATGTTCTAAATTTAAATGAATTTTTCATAGGTTTCGTATTTTGTTAAATGAGTCATTTTTATTCCGTATGGAGTATAAAGGAAATGGATAAAACAACACACGTAAATGAAAAAAAAAGCTAAAAAACGTTTATTTAATAACTTGTATTCCCTCCCCGAGCTCTAATTACTGCTTCCATACGGTTCTTCATCGATCGGATGAGAGTCACGATCACATGCTGTGGTATATTGTCCCATTCCTCTTGGATTGCATCTTGCAGCTGGCTAAGTGTTTCTGGGGCAGGATCTCTTGCTCAAATTCGTCTCTTTAATTCATCCCACAGATGTTCAATGGGATTCATGTCCGGGCTTCTTGCTGGCCATTCCATAATAGAGCCCGCGGTGTGAGCCCTAGCATTGTCGTGCATGAATATGAAGCCGTTGCCAATAAAATGTGCATAGGGCATCACATGAGGCTCGAGACACTCTTCGACGTACCGATGACAGTTTAGTGCAGGCAGACGTAGCCCAGACACGAAAGCAAGCTATGTCTTACCGTCGGCGCTGATTCCTCCCCAAACCGTCCACGAACCGCCACCATAGCTGACCTTTTCTTCAATGCAGCATTGTGCATAGCGTTCTCCGTCTCTTCTGTAGACCTTGTTCCTTCCGTCGTTACCATACAGCATAATTTTACACTCTTCAGAAAAGAGAACTTTGCTCCACTGTAGGTATGACCAATTTAGGTGCTCACGTGCAAAGTTAAGGCGCGCTCTTCGATGGTCTGCAGTTAATTTCGGCCCATTTGCTGGCTTATGCGGTACCAGTCCACGATCCTTCAACCTTCTTCTAATTGTAGAGTCACTTACAGCCACCCTTCGTACAACACGAAGCCGCTGCTGCAGTTGAAAAGCGTTAAGGCGTCGATTTCTTAAAGAAGTTGTTACAATAAATCGATCATCTCGCTCAGAAGTGACCCGATTCCTGCCAGATCCTGAACGGCGCGTGAACAAACCAGTCTCCCGATAACGTTTATAGACTCTATGAACAGATGACAGGCTTAGATGCAGTCTTGCAGCCACAACACGCTGACTAAGGCCAGAATCTAGCAATGCCACAACTTGGGCGGCTTCTGTGGGCGAAGTATCCATACGTTTTAGAAAAAAAACCTTTTTTCAGACGTCCCAAAGTCACAGCATTGAAATAAAAAACAAAAAGTTTAAGGATAGGCGCCAATTTTTAGTTTTTAAACGCTAAATGTACTCCAACCCTAAACACACATTTGTCTCAAAACAGTGATTCATTTCGTTAATAAGATAAACAAATGAAATTCTAATTTTGAATTTAGAATTTTCGCTTATTACTGTAATGGCCAAACTGCCAGCTATACATTAATGTATTTTTTTTCATCGTATGAATTCTTTTTTGTGTTAAATTCGGACAGAAACAATGAAAACGGAAGTGTTTCGATTTTTTTGATGAGAAGTGTATTATTAAATGTGTTTGGAATCCGAATAACATTTATTTTATACACTCCTTTCAGACATTGATTCTATAATAGTATTTTATGCAACAGTTGTATAAGAAGGGTCAAAAAATGCGAGTGGCGTCAGTTGCGATGTGAGCCTTGGCGAACATCGCAATAAGAGACGCCACGAGCATTTTTTGACCTAGTTATACAACGTTGCATACAATACTTTTTCTACGACGACGTAATTTTGGTGTAGAATTCAATAGTTCTTCATCCATTTTTCCTTTTTATTTTATACTTTTTAGTGTTTTGAAACGAAACACAAAAATTTTCCAATTTATTTTCCAACGCGCGGGAAAATGGCGGCAAATGTATACTTTTTTTTATAGTATATCTATGGCACCAAACAAAGTAAAGGCGCCAGTTTCCAGGTCAAAAAAAAAAAAACAACAACAATGCTTTTTTGGCGACATTATAGTACAGTTACACTTTGTAAACAATGCTTTTATAGGCCATAGAGCGTACACTTTTTCAAAGAGTTTAATTATGTATGTACTTATATTAGACTTTTTGGTTATTTAAATGCCAGATTAAAGTAGAGGAGTAGAAAAAAGCAATTTTCGTCGATAAACGGAATAATATTCTACCAATTTTGCACAGAAAATTAACTTAGAATTAAGTTGATTACCTACTTATTTACCGAATGCGGTTCATAGAATTACTTGTGCACAAATTTATACTTTGTTAACTAAACAGTTTTGGTATAGGTGTAGGTAGGTGTTGTGGGTTGTAGTAGCAACATTTTTTCTTAATAAACATTTTATCAAAATTTAATTAAATTAAATTTATTTAATTTTTTTCATTTTTTTATTAAGACACAGAAAAAAATGTTTACAAAAATAAAAATAGGTAGGTATGTGACAAACAATTCATTAGTCAACATAATTTATTTGTTGACTCTAATAAGTTGTTTATTACATACCTATTTTTTTTTGTAAATATTGTTTTCAGTGACTTAATATTTGTTTTTACTTATATTTACGTTCGTGCAGTGTTTATACTTATTATAATAAGCTCACGACTACATTCCCAATTGGGCTAGTCAGAGCTAGCTTCGATAATTGATATATAAAGAAATATGTATACACTTTGGTACCATGTCACAGTAACTTTTTTGACAAATTGAACTGTAAGTCTCACTAAATGTCAAATATGTTAGTGCGAGAGAGTCCTAAAGTGGGTACATTATATTGCTCATGACTGTACCCACGCTTCATTTGAGCTTTCTGTTAGAGTAACGTGATACTCGTAGGTGGTGTATCGCCGTCTATAATGATCCAGCCAACTGTGTTAGTGAAAATTGCACTTAAGATAACTCATAACTTTATAACTCATTGGTGCAAGTCAGGTACCGAGGTTCTAACCAGCGCTTCCCGTTTGAGCATTCCGATGACACACAGGACCAGACTGTTACAGTGATTTATTATATTAATCAGTCGTATCAAAATATCGCCCGGCAAAAATGTGTAGCGCCCTTATTAGATGTTGTCGAAGAGAAACAGAGTGGAAGGAAGACATAGTGTCGAAACGTGCGCGTGACGCAGACAAATGACGACGTTCGAAGCTCACAGCCGGGTTGATTTGGACCAAGTCACTTGGATAACTACTGTTAAAACAGTCATCAATACAGTGGTGACTTGGCAAGTATTTGTACCAGTCAGTGACCCTGGTAAATTCTCGCATTTGGTGGCACAGAAGATATTATATCAGACTAATTAGATTAATTGCCAATGCGAAGTTCCGGTCTTTCGAAATTATTATACAAAAATCTGTACGGAGTACATAGTATTGATTGCATAGAGTATCAAGTATTACACACATTTATACAGAAGATCCTTCCGAATACATCCCGCTTAGGAACGGTACTGACAAGTATCGGCGTCCAAAGGACGTAATATACGATCCCGACGACCCGATTACTCTAGCCATAGAGGCGGCCAATCAGATCGCGACACCAAACACTTCAGAACCCCGATACCGTCCCGGCCGGCATGGTAGACGATTTCCCTCATTCAGCGCTTATCGCTATCGACCCACTAGACTCGATTAATCCTTTCAAATATTCTTCCTCTCAGACGACGCCCTGAGCCGAGGTTCGCGCCCAACTGGGCACGCTCAGGCCTGTTGTCTTAAACGTTGTACCGGGTGAGAGCCTTCAGCGCTCCCCATTTGTCCGGCCAAGTAGTTAATGCCATCTGCGGCAAATCTACAATGAGTCACGTCAAAAAAAAATACAGAATATCACGCCTATTTCACGTTGGAGTAGGCAGAGACCACGAAATTCCACTATCTACGATCCGGACACACCATCAAAGACTCATCAAAGACTTCAAGCATGCTTGCTTGTTCAGAGTACTCTTGTCCTGCCCTTTCTTCTTTCTTTTTCTTTCTTTTTTTATATCAAGTACTATTGCTGACAATATAAGTCACAATTTTCCAACCATATATGATATATCTATAGGTTTTTTTTAAGTCGAACGGGTTTGCTCTCAACGCCATTTTGCCTATTATAGTGGATAACAAAATGTCGACAATGTAACGGAGTTTACCCAGAAGCCTGTTGAGTCTTGTCTTAAAGGAACTCAAGTGAAATATAATTACGTACTTAAGTACATAGAAAACTTTAGCTACAAGTAGAGGACAGGTTTTAATATTAAGATTTTTTTTATAGTTTTTATACTGAATTACCTACTCCTCTTTTCGAGTGTGTTGCATAACTGTTTAGCGAGCTTTACCTACATAATATTTTAATTTAAAAATCACTGTATTAAAGTGGGTTTATACAGGGTGATAGTGACATCGTAACGAATACGGACGGGAATGGTTCTCAGCTAATATCAAGTGGAATTTTCCGTCACAAAATTCATTTTTATACTTTTATGATGATAAATTCCACTTGATATTAACTCAGAATAATGAGCTGAATCACCCCCTCAGTATTCGTTACGATGTCTCTTACACCTCGTACAAGTATGTACAGGTAGCCATACAAGTACCTACGCATGGGTGCTAGTGATACCGTAACGAATATTGAGAGGGATGACTCAGACTATGATTCTGAGTTGATATCAAGTGTAGTCCCGTGTCGGAAAATTTTATTATTATTTTTTTATTATTTTCAGTTCTATACTTTTGGGACGGGAAATTCCACTTGATATCAACTCAGAATCATGGTCTGAATCATCCCAAAAAGTTCTCATTACGGTGTCACTAGCACCCTGTATAAGTAACCACACCATGTTAGTTAAATGAGAATCAAGAAAGAAGATAAGATTTTAAGAGTAAAACATATCTAAGAAGTACCTACCTACTTGATTCTACTCCTGCAAAAAGTATTCCAAATCTATATATAGGTATTAGGTACCTGCATATGGTAATTTTATATGCAACGCTAATGAATACCACAATGACACGACATGAAATTTCCAACGACGCGAATTCATGTGAATTCGACAATATTTATTATTTTAAGATTTCCTCATTCGTCATAACGGGACTGGGTAAGTATTTCATCCACGAATTGTTTGAATATAAAAGACGATGTATATTAAAGTGTTATCATTGCAAAAGAAGAGCTCTTGCAGTATACTTCGAAGTAAGACTTTAAGAATATATCAAAACCAATAACTATGAAGCTATTCAGTGTATTTGCGTTGGTATTCGCCATCCTCACCGTGTTGAGTGGATCTGCTCAAGCGGCACCGAAAGGCGGACTCGGGAAAGGATTTAAAGCTATCGTGAGTATTCAAACTTCCCTTATAATTTAAACCGTTAATTGAACTTGCCAGGAACAAAACTCGTCATTCCTAAAACATAAATTGGAAATTTTCTGATTTACTTAATGTAGATCTTTAAAGCGTAATGTTAATGAAGAAATGTAATTAACAATTGTAAATGTAAATTATTCTCTTTGTTCAACAGAAACATGGCATTTCTGCGATCGGTGCGATTGGCACCGGATCCGAGATCTATAACCACATCAAGAACAAGAGGCAACAAGGATAAAGACACATAACCAACCCTTCTTGGCGGTCGGGTAATAACTACTTAAGGCTTAATACCAAATACCTCAATAGTTGAACATTATTTATTATGAATACTATTTAATAAATTATTTTTACTAAATATACATATCTACTACTTATTGTTTTATCCGCTTCAGCCCAGGCAAATAGGTACTCAATTCATTTACGCATTGTTTTAAAGAGAACACTTATCTCAGAATAACCAACTAAACTAGAGAGAAAATTCACGATTTCAGAAAAATAACTTCAATCTTAAATTGTTTCTGTTATGGGTGTCCAACAACACTAAATGTGAGTGAATACTCATTGTACTTACATAGAAATTCCAAATACTTCGCGAAGGCATTTCAATGGTTTCAATAAATCGTGTTTCACGCAGTTACAGTCCCAGTGAGTAACCGCTAGGGTCATAAATTTCACAGTATTTATAGAGCCTACAAACGCTACCGACATTTCTTTAGTCGCCTGAAATGGTTTCGCAGGCAACTTATTCATTTCGACCGGTTATTTCCTGAAAAAAAGTCAATCCATCAATTAAGAATTTTTTAATGCACATAAACACAAGTAAACATAGTCAAAAATGCTCAAACGAACAGCAACACCTACTTATTTATCCGCAGTACTCTGTCTGACGTAAGTGGGATGGCGCCCAGGGTAGTCTATTACAAAGCCATAATTGGGCTTTCGGGACTTTCGGTGGCGCACCGGTAAACGCGCTCGGTCTGCGATTGTTGAAGTAAAGCAACTTTCGCAGAGGCCGGTCATAGGATGGGTGACCACAAAAAAAAAAGAAAGATTACATCTCGAGCTCCTCCGTGCTTCGGAAGGCACGTTAAGCCGTTGGAGCCGTTGGTCCCGGCTGCATTAGCAGTCGTTAATAACCACCAATCCGCACTGGGCCCGCGTGGTGGTTTAAAGCCCGATCTCCCTATCCATTCATAGGGAAGGCCCGTGCCGCAGCAGTGGGGACGTTAATGGGCTGATGATGATGATGACTAGGACTCCTGTCCTCCGCCTCTGAATAGTACTGACAGTTACTGCTGCCCTCTGTCAGGTAATCAAAAAACTTGTAAATAAAATCATGATAACCTTACCTAGATATTGTTGCTATTCGTCAAAACGTAAGTATTAGTTGATTATTGTACAACTAAAAAGATTTTCCTCATTTTTTCTCCTTTTTGTGTGCATTAATTATATTGTGAATTAACTCCTCTTTATCGTGAAGTGCACAGGAAGAAAGCCTTGTTTATTAACTTATTTATTTAACAGTTTATTGTACACAGAACAGGATATAAAACAATAAGAGTGACACAAGACAGACAAACGGTTCAGCTTATATCTAGTAGAAATCTCTCCCAGCAGACGGGGAAAGAGATAAACTTAAAAACTAAGAGAGGGCAGATAGGCGTGTACGTCACTAACAAATAGAAACTAAATAGATATACATACATAAATAGCCTAACACGTCCCACTGCTGGGCACAGGCCTCCCCTCAATCAACCGGAGGGGGTATGGAGCATACTCCACCACGCTGCTCCACTGCGGGTTGGTGGAGGTATTTTTACGGCTAATAGCCGGGACCAACGGCTTAACGTGCCCTCTGAAGCACGGAATCTATTTTTCCATACAATCAGGTGATTCAAGCCTGTAAAGTCCTTACCAAACAAAGGACAGTCTCACAATGTGATTTCACACTGTGATAGATATAACACATACAGTTTATTAACAATACTTACATACACGCATGATTACATAAGTATATAACTATAAACGTAAATAAGCTATCTTAGTACAAGAATACAAATAGAAATTGATATATTCTTTTCAGTGAGATTATTTGTTACTATCTCACTTGGATGTCATCTCGCAATCGTGGGGGCGCCGTCAACAAAATACTTATTTGTAGTTGTATAAAGGGTAAGTTAGTTTAGGTTAGCACAATTTATTGCCGGAAACCGCATTCGAAATAATTTCCGGCTGGTGACGCAACCATCGTATCCTAGTGATACATGGCTCTTAATCCATCACAGCAGCGTTAAAGGAAAACATCGCGAGGAAACCCACATTCCCGGGGAATACGTTCGAAGGTATGTGACGTAACCTGTATTGGGCTGGTTTCCCGTTCGTGGGTAGGTAAGGTAGGTAGGAAGGTAGGTTTGGTTACTTCTGCAAAAAACTTTCAAATGTTCAGGTTAAGTAATCGGATCCTGAGAAAACATAATAGCGCTGGGAAGATGAATAAGAATAAGGATAAAATAAATTTATTGCCAGTAACAATTATATTTGCTATAAGTACTAGGTAATTATGAATATTACGAATACGGGCAAAAGGAAATGGCTCAGCTTGTGCTGTGATGGAGCCATGCTATGACGCCATCCGGCGCTGGTTTTCAGTCATTTCCTCTTCCTGGGATAATGTGCGGAAGTAATTGTCAACGAGGGCTAGAGAACAATTAAATAGAAATATACAGCAGCTTTAGGTAGAAAAAACAATAACATCAAAAGACAATCAAATAAAATTATAAGTAGGTACTCTTGAGTGTGTGTAGGTTTGTTTGTATTTGAATGAATGTATGATTAGTATTCATTAGCCCATCACTGTAGACAAGACGAAAGATAAACTAATTATATCAGCTACTTTACGGGCACCCATGTCGCAGACATCGGCTGATGATCAAAAGACATTTGACGAATAAGCAAAGGATTGATAACATGTCACAAAAATATTTAGTTCGCGACATCACCGCCTTCGGTCTGTATTCTGAAACTTTCTCAGCTTCGGTGGCGGAAATCTATCGAAAATTTAAATCTAAATATAATTATCTTAGATAAACTTGTCGAAGGTTAGTTTTTAATAAAAAAAAACTACTTAAAACTGACCTTACAAACCTTTGGCGAGTTATATTGATTTTAGGTTATCTACGAAAGGCCGTTCTGCGGAGGTTGTTGCTCTATGACGAAAGGTGTTAAAATTCCACATAGGTTTCTTAACTAGTTTACCCTTAGTGTAAATAGGTATTGTTGGCATGAGCTTATTTCTATATATAGCTGGGTAAATAGGTATCTCCTATAAGTCAATAAAAATGTTCATTCGATTACGTCGTGTGGTGAGACAGACGGACGGGTAATTCAGCCGGGAACCGTAAACCTTTGTTACCTTCTAAACCAATTCGTTTCGACTGAAAGCCTAAGCTCACCTCACCATTTCATTTTATATAAATGTAGGTAGGTACCTACTTATTTGGAAGATTTTTGTTAAATAGAAATCAGACTCACAATCCCTATAACAGAGTGCTAGTAATCAGAATACTATCAGCCACTTATGATACGAAGACCCAAGACGGGAACGATAAGCCGTACTTATAGCAGCAGATGATCGTATTTTAGAATAGGTACTGTTTGTGTGATGTTTTTTTGACGTGACTTATTGTAGATTTGTCACAGATGGCATTCACTATTTGGCCGGACAAATGAGGAGCGCTGAAGGCTCTCACCCGGTACAACGTTTAAGACAACAGTCCTGTGGGTGCCCAGTTGGGCGCGAACCTCGGCTCAGGGCGTCGTCTGAGAGGAAAAATATTTGAAAGAATTAATCGATCCTAGTGGGTCAATAGCAATAAGCGCTGATTGAGGGAAATCGTCGACCACGCCGGCGAGGTCGGTATCGGGTTTCTGAAGTGTTTGGTGTCGCGAGCTGATTGGCTGCCTCTATGGCTAGAGTAATCGAGTCGTCGGGGTCGTATATTACGTCCTTCTTGTGTGATGCGAACGCAGGGCGAGTAAAGTGAAACACGGCTATTCGCACACTGACGCATAATATTGAGACGTAACTATAAAGCCACAAACAAGAGGGTAGACAGAGGAGGTACGTTACTTACACACTTACCTCTATATTATTATATATTTAAGATATCAAGATCCTTTTGTTGTTAGTATTAACTTAAGATTACGGCAGTAAAGTAAAACGAAAACAATATATCAGATACTATATCTCTGTTGGTTTTAACGACATGCCCGAGAAAATCTCCATGTCCATCATAGAAGCATAATAAAATTATATCCATATTTTCACTTTCTATCTATTCTTTCTTCCTTACTTTGAATCCTTCAGAAAACATTGAATTATCCTTGTTTTCCAGTGCCTGGTTAAGCTCTTACCGTTGTCGTTTACTAAGTATGTAAACATCATTATAATTAACCCAAACTGTTATTATAATACGTTTGATAAGACCGCTTTAGTAACAATATAATTCTCGATGTTATTTCCCTGTTATTGTATCTATCGTTTATCGGATATTCCTAATTGTTTTATCAAACTCATAACAATCGCGATTTACCTTGTTTTACCAATAATGTGAGTAGGGAAGCCCTAGAACATTTTATTATTGTTCTCTGTAATCGATTCGACAATTTATAAGCAGATTTACTACACATACCTATTTTATAAGGAAAACGTAAAGTGTAATACATTTATAGGTATATTTATTGTAATGCCATAAAGATTAATCACCTAACTTTGAGGTAAATTAAACCGACATAAATAGGTATATAGGTAGGGACGCGGTTAGAATAATAATATGGTGGTATCAGCAATAAGAGTTTAATGAAAGTTGAGCGCTATTGCCTCTGGTTATTGCTTTACATAAATTAGTAGGTGCTCCAAACACAATTAATGTTTATGTATTACCCCAAGCCCGCAACCCACAGCCATATTAAAAGTTCAATTAAAACGAAACCCTGTTAAAGCAAATTCCTATATCACCCTCCTGTCCTTACCCCACTCTCAGTTGGGTCGTCAGCATAATTATATTCTTCTTCCATTCTGCTCTATCAGTCGCATTCTCAGTACTCACACCTTTCACGATATCTTTCTTCACTCAATTCATCCATACTTACTTGGGTGGTCCTCTACCTCTATATTTATCCACATTCGTACTCATCATTTTCCTCGTAATATTATGCCTTTCATCACTCATCACATGTCCATACCATGCTAACCTGTGGCTCCTCAATTCACCTCAAAACATTAGCAGTGTTACTACAAAACACAAACTAAAAATAAACTAGGTTTGAAATAGTATTTCGCGCCAAGAAAGAAGTCGGCGGATTTTAATGAAACTAACTTGACAAGTCATAATAATTCTATGCAGAATCTGCGACAGTAGCGCCGCGGCCTTCGGGTGTTCTTTCGTATACGGATTATATTTTAAATATAGTTTATCTTTTAGTCTTTGTTTTGTAGTAATACTCTATACTTTTAAAATTGATGAAGTGTTATAATAATAAATAAAAAAAATACAAAAAGCCAACATTACGCGGTATTCCCAGGCGGTCACCCATCCAAGTACTAACCGCGCCCGACGTTGCTTAACTTCGGTGATCGGACGAGAACCGGTGTGTTCAACGTGGTATGAACGTTGGCAACTATTATCGTAAAATTTTGATACATAATCGTATTTAACACAAAACAAACCAATATTCATTTGCAACTCTATTGTTCTGTCACCATAATACGAACAGTCGTTACATAAGCCATGTCAGGGGCCTTTCGCGACTCAGTAATAATCCTGACATGGGCTGATGAGGTTGGTAATCCACCTCACAACCCCCACAATAGAAGACGAAACCAACATTATTAAACTTATTTTATTTATTAACCGACTTCGAAAAGGTTGTGAACATCATCGTCGTGGTCGTTATAAATTGGTGGACAGTATTATGGAACAATACTAAACAATGAACTCGTTGATGTCTTTTGTATGAAATAAGCCCTTAAGACTGTTATTAAACATGAGGCAGTTAAAGGTCATTAATTTAATATTATATTAGTATTTATTGCTATAATTATTTTTTTATTGGATATAAAATTAGGAAATATTTCAAGTTTCATCAAAAATCGGTTTAGCAGATTTTCATGGTATAGTTCACTAAGACGTAGGTACCTAACGTAGAAAACCTAGCGTTTCCTCTATAATAAAATAAGAGGCTGGAAGGTCATTTCAGCGTAAGTAGATATCATTCATAAGAAGATAGGTAAAGTAATGCTTTATATTAAAGAAAATAAGGAACCGGTCAAGGGTATGTCGAACATACATTAAACGAAATATAAAATTTTATGTTTTTCATTTCATCCTTTCTACTATATTCGAACAAAAGTGCAAATGAGGCAAAAAGCCAACCTTACGCGGTATTCCCAGGCGGTCACCCATCCAAGTACTAACCGCGCCCGACGTTGCTTAACTTCGGTGATCGGACGAGAACCGGTGTGTTCAACGTGGTATGAACGTTGGCGATCATCGGAGCAAAATGTTGATACTGTAACATTTTTTTATTCAGTACTTATTAATATATTTAAAATATAAATAACCATTGTTAATTGAAAACAACATAGAAAAATACACCGTAAGTATCTACTGTCACAAATAGAACTGTCCCCAAAAATACAAAAGTGCAATTGAGGCAAAAAGCCAACATTACGCGGTATTCCCAGGCGGTCACCCATCCAAGTACTAACCGCGCCCGACGTTGCTTAACTTCGGTGATCGGACGAGAACCGGTGTGTTCAACGTGGTATGAACGTTGGCAACTATCATCGTAAAATTTTGATACATAATCGTATATAACACAAAACAAACCAACATTCATTTGCAACTCTATTGTTCTGTCACCATAATACGAACAGTCGTTACATAAGCCATGTCAGGGGCCTTTCGCGACTCAGTAATAATCCTGACATGGGCTGATGAGGTTGGTAATCCACCTCACAACCCCCACAATAGAAGACGAAACCAACATTAATAAACTTATTTTATTTATTAACCGACTTCAAAAAGGTTGTGAACATCATCGTCGTGGTCGTTATAAATTGGTGGACAGTATAATTATGGAACAATACTAAACAATGAACTCGTTGATGACTTTTGTATGAAATAAGCCCTTAAGACTGTTATTAAACATGAGGCAGTTAAAGGTCATTAATTTAATATTATATTAGTATTTATTGCTATAATTATTTTTTATTGGAAATAATATTAGGAAATATTTCAAGTTTCATCAAAAATCGGTTTAGCCGATTTTCATGTTATAGTTCACTAAGACGTAGGTACCTAACAATAGAGTTGCAAATGAATGTTGGTTTGTTTTGTGTTATATACGATTATGTATCAAAATTTTAAGATGATGGTTGCCAACGTTCATACCACGTTGAACACACCGGTTCTCGTCCGATCACCGAAGTTAAGCAACGTCGGGCGCGGTTAGTACTTGGATGGGTGACCGCCTGGGAATACCGCGTAATGTTGGCTTTTTGCCTCATTTGCACTTTTATTTTTTTCAGATTATGATTGAGTTGATAACAAGTGAAATTTCCTATCGGAAAATTCATGATTTAAGTTCTTTTTAAATTATTATCCAAGTACTAACCGCGCCTTACGTTGCTTAACTTCGGTGATCGGACGAGAACCGGTGTGTTCAACGTGGTATGAACGTTAGCGATTATCCGAGCAAAATGTTAGTTGATAATGCAACAATTTTTGTAATAAGTACTTACTAAAATATTTAAAAATAAAATAATGTAATAAAAACTTGTGCTAAAAACCAACATTACGCGGTATTCTCAGGCGATCACCCAACCAAATACTGAATGTATAGGTACGATAAGGTGCAACAGTTAAATCAGTTTCTTGCAAAGTGACAAATTCGCTGGGCTCAGTGACTGCACTTTTGCTCTTTGATTGTACATTTAGGTAAGCATTATTATGTTTGTTTGTCACTGAGAAGTGCCTGTCGATTAGTGTAGAGCAATCACACCCATATACTCAGACGCTTATCAAATTGGGCAGAATATGCACATATAAGCATCATACACATTCATACAAGAAATATTAATGTATACCTCTTATAGGTACCTACCTACTTACCACGTTAGCATTGATGTATCCATGAACGATAGAAATTTTACTTTCTGATCAGAAAAAAAAGCGTTTTAATGTTTTTGTTTTTCGAGTTTCACCGGAAAATAGGGAAAGGCTTTCCTCACCGGGTAATAAATTAAAGACAACATGCCTGCTGCCTGAAGGTGCCCAGGTGGGCGCAAACACTTAGTGTAAGTTCCGCAAAATATTACAATAAGTTAACGCATTTCTGTCATAATGAAATAAGTTTACAAATTTACGACAATCGTGGTAAGTTTTTGTTGGAGGCGGGTCGGTAAGTGGGTAGGTGGTAAGTAAGTATTATTATGATTCATAAACTTGTGGTTCTGATAACTATTCGCTAAACTATGGAGGCATGTCGGTAAGTAGGTGGTAAGTAAGTATTATTATGATTCATAAACTTGCGACAACTATTCGCTAAACCTTAGGTACCTATCTAACTAGGAGGATGATGGATTAGCACAGTTTTTAATGCCTTTGCTTGGTGTCCTACATGTCCTATGTCCGATTCCCAATGGCATGATAGGTAATTGTGTGTTTGTCACGTAAGTTGATTAGCATGTTTAACTATCTTCGGGTGTTAATTAAATTGAGCCATTGTATGTGGCTATAGAATAAAAAATAAATCAATAATTAGGTACCTACGAAAGTAAACACACGGAAGAAATGACCTAAAACCAATTGTTTAACTGTCTGTGTTTTTTTTTTGCGTTTCTGTAACTATTTCCTTTACTATTTTTATATTTTTGTCTTTTTCTTTTTGTTATCTCAGTTGTTAAGGTCAATCATGCTGTACGACACTTTATAATCTGGTACAATACCTTACGTACTATTAGATGTTATCCTCTATAATGATTGTTAACTGTTGTGCTCGTCTTTTAAATGATTAATTTAAATAAAAAGGATGCCAATTACGGCCTTATGAGAAAATCTTCAGTTTTGATCTCCATTTTGTAACTTCTATTTTATAAACAAACGCCACTTGCCCTAATTAACGTTAAGCTTTCTGAATAGGTATTTAATTAATTGAAATTGTTTTGACCCACGTTCACATTTCGAGGAATTGATAAATAAATCGGTATTCTGGCGAAACGACTTCGGCCCTTCTCAAATCAAATCAAATATACTTTATTGCACAGAACTAAATTCCAACAATCCCCTTCGTAAACTTAATTCACCTGAGCTAATGCACGTAATCTTTAATCACCAGGGTGCATTAAATTTACTTTTGAAAAACTTTATTCACCTTAATCACCTGGGTGCATTAAATTTACTTCAAGTTTACTTTATTCACCGAAGTATTGAACCTTTTGATCAGTAAAAATACCTTCGTAAACTTAATTGACCTGAGCTAATTCACCCTCTTTAACCCAGAAAACATACTTTTATGGTCGGTTTGCAGAAAGACACCGAACTAATAATTATGTGGAAAGTTTTCACACTACACTCAGTAGAATAATAAAAAAAATATAATAGGTAGAAGCCTGCTTGATCTAATCGCGGCATTCAAAAAAGACGCAGATACCAAGCGCACACCAAAGCGACGTAGGTTATAACAAACGAAGAATTTATACTTGAGGCCCAATTAAGCCTATTACATGAAAATATTACTGTAGGTCATTTTCTGGAAATGGTACGTTAGACCTTAGAACCATTACTATGACTGGGTGAATAAAGTTTACTATTTATTTATATTAGATGTCTTTTGTTTCACCACGAGCGATGCAGGTGATTAAAGATTACTAAAAGTTTGTTTAATGCACCTAGGTGAATTAGCTCAGGTGAATTAAGTTTACGAAAGGCAACAATCAGACTTAACACATGAATACAGTACAATTTGGGCCTTCTCATTATTTTTTCTTTTTTTAATAATAAAGGCTCGCGTTTGACCACAATCTTTCCGGCCAAGTAGTTAATGTCCGGCCAAGTAGTTAATGCCATCTGCGGCAAATCTACAATAAGTCACGACAAAAAAAAAAAAAAGACCACAATCTCACTTGATGTAAGTGAGGATGTGGTCTAGAGTGGATCACGCTTACATAGCAAATGCCCGTTAACCTTGAAGACTTCCAGATTATAACGAGTGGGAATAACTGACGACGGCAGGCATTTCCAATCCTTCGCTCGGATTGGTGGTATATCCACATCATAAGGATGAAAGGCCCGCCAGTGCCTAGTTGTTTGTAGATGGAATGGACTGTGTGGAATTAACTCGTGAAGTTCCTGCGCACACTCACCGTAGTGTATCCCATAAAAGACCGACGGACAAGCCACCCTTCGTCTGTGTTCTATACTATATTATGTTAGATTATGTAACGTATTCATTGGTGTTAGTCTTCTCTCGTGTGAGTTGTGATTGTGAGATTAATAATGGTCCTCATCAAGTCTGATATCAGGGTTAAGTACTATTGACGCCATAAACCCTAATTGTGATTGTGTTTGTGGTGTTAGTAAAAGGACAGATGGATGGATACATTTCGAACCCAGAGCGTGGGCTTAGCGATAAAATCCTGACTTGTTACAGAACCCTAAAAAGTTCCGTAAGAGGCATAGACAGAGACAGCGAAGGCTAAAAACGTCACCCTGTACCTACGTATAATAATGTATATTAATTATATAAGTTATAATATCATTATAATCTATGTATGATGTATTAAGTAAGTATGTTTTCATTATTGTAAGTAGGTACGTAATTAAGTTTAGTATGTCCGTGGCTCACGATAGGTCACCTATATTCCTATAACACCAGCACCGCGGCCCTTGAGATCCTTCTTTTTTATGTGGACGCCCTCCATAATGTGTAGTTTAGGTGATTGATATATTTTTCATTATTTTTGTCTTATTGTTTTTAAGTAAAGTTTGTTAATGTGGCGTACAATTTGGAAATAAAATGTTTTCTTTCTTCTTTCAAAAACGTTTGTTATCGATTTTAAAACAGTACGTAGTTAGATAGATACCTAGAATCATTGATGTATAATATGTTACTATAGTCCTAAAGCTGTAGTCAAAATACTGGTAACCATCTCCTGCGGCTCAGATTTCCAGACACAATAATGAAGCAATGGAGTTTGGTTTAATTTTTTCGAGCCAAACCAGTATTCTCAAATTTGCATTAAGTAAATAAAAAAAAACATATGAAAAGCATCGACCTTTTCTATTCTGTAACATAATTCTAGTATCTAGTTCTTTTTCCTTTGAATGATCCACAAAATAAAGTGAGTACAAATACAGGTTATTGCTCGGGTCGACTTCAATGTTATAACAGTTAAATATGGGATAAAAACAGTGGTTCTCGATATTGGCGAATTGATTTGAGAAACAGTCACTTATGTAGAATGTACTTCCAAGGTGTTCATGGTAGCTTAGCATAGCTGATCGCCATATAAATAGTTCATCATGTTAGAAAGGACATCTATCTGTCAGTTTATACGACATGCACTGGACGATTAGCAAGGGGCAGATAATGTGTTCTATTTTATATTCAATCCCAGTACAGTATAGAAACAACCTTATAAAATGACATATCAAAGGTCATTGAATGGCATGAATAACAGTTGATACATACCCACCTAACTACTTTGGTTGCTAGGTCAGGTCAACAACCCCCGCTACTTATTTGGTTTTTTCTTCATTTTTATTAAGTCTAGTCGCTAATAAATCTTCTTTAGGAGTGTTTTACATTACTTCATTATGAGAATGTTATTAAGTAAATAAATATTATTATATTATGAAGTTAGGTAGGTATATAAGTAGTCCATAAATTGAATTGATCATTACCTATGTCCGTTTAGTGTTGGGCTTTTGTTCCTTTCAGCTTCGGGGAACACGTTAAGAGGACTGTCTATTGAAATATTTCAATAATCGTTAGTTTGTTGAAATATTTCAATAAACAGATCATACGCCAAGTCGGAGGCTTATTGATTGCTTAAAAACTCCCCTCATTCAGTTCATGATTATCAACTTCATCTCACTTCATAGGCGTCGACGTCACCTAACAACAACTTCACCTACGGCGTACGTCGGTCCTACCTAGGTACAGTCATGAGCAATATAATGTACCCACTTTAGGACTCTGTCGCACTAACATATGTGACATTTAGTGAGACTTACAGTTTAATTTGTTAAAAAAGTTAATGTGGCATGGTACCAAAGTGTATACATATTAATGCTCGTGACCGTACCTATTTGATTCTGAAATACATACAGACACCTTGAAATCAAGTTATCATTCAAATATGTAACCAGTTTGTACGGTTTATATTCAGAAACAGATGTTTAAGGTAATACAATGAAGTTCATTATAACTAAAATGTTTACGCTTCTATTGACGTAGGTTAGGCACCTATTATCTTAACACTTATGCAAATATTTTGAAGCATATAACTGTATGTATTTTTTTTAAGCTGGGGTACAATTTTGTCTCTGAATCTCTATGATTTCATTATCATCATTTGAAATATCTATACACCTACCTACTTGTAAAGATCAGAAGGTGCTTTACTGAATATTTTCACGTCTTCCTAAAACTTAACACCTTTTCAGGTAAGATAAGAAGTAGGTAATTCTAGATGCGACCATTACTTACTAGTCATTTCCCGCCCTACTTTATCGTCCTATATCTCCCGCGACGCTTTTCACGCAATCCCTATTGAGGTAGACATAGCTTATAGTCGTTAAAACTACCTAATAATTACTATGTTATTTTATATTAAGTAAGTATACAGAAGTATGTACCTGCACGTACTTTAAGTAGGTAGGTAGTTAACTACATAGGTGTCGGCTTATCAAGAATATATGAAATGGTTAGTCAACCATACCTAATGTAATTTATAAACAAATTGCATTTATTTATTTAAAACATAGTTACCTACCTATATAAGTTTAAAAACTACAGTAGAGAACGAATAATATGTAGGTAGGACGACCTATCGTTTATGGACACAGCTGAATTCAACCGTACACGATCCGATTGCATGCTACTTGATTGGCTTTTAGCAGACGTATAGTAGACAATTTGCTGAATTGCCGGTGTTACCAAGTAACAGAAGCCATAACGTGCGGATTCGTCACAACAAGAGTCCTTTTGGAAAACAGCCAGATGATGCAACACTCCACGGCGATTGGTAAAACAATGCGGCTAAAATAAAATGGCCTCGGCACAGTTTCCTGTCTCGCTTGCTTACACGGCTCCGCGTATCATCATCCTACTCCCTCCGAACAATGTACATGCGCACTATATATCTAGGGGGTTTTGCCGTGCGCGTGGCCCAACTTGACAGTTCGTATCAGACGGCAGCAATAGGAGTGTCGCGCGTATAATACTAATATTGTAACCTGTAAACCGGCGATCTTTATCAGTTCAACTAAGAATTCGATTACGGTGAGTCAATTACATATTATAATATTCTAATTAGTATTATGATACATGACTTGTTTACATTTTTATCAGTAGACTGCAAAAACATAGATCATTATTGTGAATTTGATAACATAATTAGAAATTCTTGCACCTACCACGACCTCGAAATTCTACGTTAGCGGCAGCGACGCCTTTATTGATCTATAAATTTTAATAGGTACCTTACTTACTGACTTTTTATGCGAGTTCTAAAACATTTTTTTATGTTCAATTCCAGATAAGTCAAAATGTGCGGCATTTGGGCGACATTCGGGGTGGACGGGGGGCTGAGTCCAACGTGTATCAAGTGCTTCTCGGCCATCAAGCATCGCGGGCCAGACGCGTGGCGCATCGAACAGGACTCGCGCGAGCCACTCGCCATCCTCGGCTTCCAGCGGCTCGCCATCGTCGACGGCCTGCACGGTATGCAGCCCATGCGCCTGCACTGCTACCCCCGCACCACCCTCATCTGCAACGGCGAAATCTACAACTGCAAACGCCTCCAAGCTCAATACGAATTCCCCTACGAAACGAAATGCGACGTCGAAGCCATCATTCATAGCTACCAAACCTTTGGAATCGCCGAAACCGTCAAGAAACTCGACGGTGTTTTCGCGTTCTGCTTAGTTGATGGTGAGAAGAGGAAAGTTCATATCGCGAGGGATCCATATGGTGTCCGCCCTCTCTTCAGATTCCACGATGAAGAAAACGGTGTCCTTGCCATCTGCTCAGAGGCAAAAGGTTTGATAGGATATAAGCAAAAGGGAAGCGAAAATTCAACACTAGGACAATTCAAGCCAGGACACTTTGAAACTTGGAGTATATTGGATTCCGGCAAGGTGAAGCTCGACCAAACAGAGCAATACTATAAACCTGGTATGCCCCCACATTTTACACCATTCATTTCAGAAGAAGACCTATCAACAATGAACGTGTATGAAAAGACTGCACACTTGCTAGAAGCTTCGTGTCGCAAACGATTGATGGCGGAGAGACGAATAGGATGTCTCCTGAGCGGCGGTTTAGATTCGTCGTTGATCGCCGCTTTAGTTGTCAAGCTTGCCAAAGAACATAAGTTGCCATATAAAATACAAACATTCGCTATAGGTATGGGTGAATCTCCCGATCTTATTGCTGCACGAACTGTCGCAGACCATCTTGGTACTGAACATCACGAGGTGCGATTCGACGAAAACGATGTGCGACAAGCATTGGACAACGTAATCTACCATTTGGAAACATTCGATATCACGACGATTCGTGCCAGTTTACCTATGTATATTTTAGCAAAATACATTAAAGAAAACACAGACACTACAGTGGTGTTCAGCGGAGAGGGCGCGGACGAGGTAGCTCAGGGGTACATCTACTTCAGAGACGCGCCCTCAGCGACCGCCGGGCACGAGGAGAGCTTGCGGCTCCTGTCCGACATTTATCTATACGATGGCCTGCGAGCAGACCGAACAACGAGTGCCTTCAGTTTGGAACTTCGTGTACCATTCCTAGATATCCAATTTACCAACCATTACCTCAGCATTGATCCGAAACTGCGACAACCCCAAAATGGCGTAGAAAAGCATTTATTAAGAAGCAGTTTTACGAAAAGCGGTCTTTTACCAGATTCAATATTATGGCGCCATAAAGAAGCCTTCAGTGACGGTGTAGCGTCAGTAAAGAAATCTTTGTTCACGACAATAGGAGAGATCATCGCAGAGAGATTTACAGACGAAAACAAACAATACGAGGGTGTCAAGCCTACTACCACCGAGTCTACCTATTACCGCTACGTTTTCGAGAAATCATTCCCGGGACAACATAACTTTACACCCTATTACTGGATGCCGAAATGGGTGCAAGTATCAGATCCTTCCGCCAGGTTTATCAAACATTATGCAGCTACATAGGAAAACGTGTATATTTCAATAAATGAATGATAAATACCTATTCAATATGATTATAATTTACTCAATATAATTCACTCATAATTACTAAGACACAAAGGTCTTGAACTTTATAAGATTTAAACTTTATCCAAATAAAGTTAAATATCTACCTGAAGATCAAATCAATGATAAGGTTAGGTATCTCTATAAAATTAATGTAATATTTCCGTCCAAGGGGGTCTGATCGAATTTATGTATGTATCAATGCTGACGCAGTTACCGAAAGGTAGCGGTTCAAGTGTTACTGTCTCTATTGTAGGATCCGGTGACGGAGGGAAGGATGGTTCAGTGGGGCTTGATGGGATGTCTTCGTCACTGTAGTAGTTATTATTCAGTGTGAAAGTCACTTCACGGGGGCTTCGGTTGCGGGACGAAGCCAAGGAGTCCACACTGGTAAGTTCACTGATAGTGTCGTAGTATGACAGGTTGGTGTACTTGAGCACCGGCTTGCACGTAAGCGACGTCGTCTTCTCCAACAGGGGTACCGCGTGTTCCGTAGCTTTGTCACTACTGAAATAGCCACAATTCGTTTCAAGTTCTTCGTCTTTCAAAACTTTTATTGTTCCACCCTTTAGAATGTTAAGGGTGAGATAGCAGCTTGGGCATAACAAGTCTTTGCGATAAATGTTAGAAGAGTCCGCCAAGTATCCGTCTTCTGTTAAAGTTTCATTGTTGGTTACGTCGACGTCTTTTAGTTTCGTTACTATCTCTACTTGTACTCCCTTCTCATTTTCCTTAACAAGGGTAGTCTTGCGTTTATCTTTGTCTGCTTTAAACTTGTTACATCGAAGACAGCCACATTCTAGGTTTGCCAATTTGCTCTTCAACGATCGAAGCTCTTCTGGTTCGGAGTTATCAGTCGTATCATTCTTCACTCTCCCCCACGTCATCATTTCGATGAACTCAAGTTACTACATGACTATAGATGTTTCTACATCAAGATTCCTTGCTGTATTATTGTGTTTTCATAAATTACGTTCTGACAACTTTGTTTGACGCATTGCTGAGACTGCGTTGCGAAGTTATAAATACACTGCGTTGTAATAAGTACAGAGCGGACCAAATCTGTGGTATCTTTTTGAATATCAAAATACTAAAAAGATGCATTTCTTCTATTTGTCTCTTATCGACTATTTGACTTCACTAACTTCACTTGCACTACAGTTTCCTTTTTGGTTTGCTTCACAACAAAAACATCAGAAATAACAATGACTTTACAACTATGATAGATTACAATAAATATGCATATCCGTAGAAAATCGGCTACTGTGACCAACGCCCATCAAGATGATAATATGTGGCTTATAATAAAATAACTCGCATAAGTTCATTACATTTGCCGTTATGAGAAAGTGTCCCCTGCCAGCACCCAGTAAAAATAAAGGACCATTACTTCCACCCGTAACTACCAAGTCCAACAAGGTAGGTAAATAAACGTTATTGTGCAGTAAACGTGCCCTAAGAGCCTACGATAAGGGCGTGTCTTTAAGACGTAATCTGCAACAAAACAGTCGATATTATTGTACCCACCTAGTGGATCGTCATAAGATATGATTTTGAACCAGATTGCTTTGATTGAACTGATTGATATGCATCTGCATAGCTATAGAAGGAATGCAAAGTACCTGCTAAGTATCGAACTCTTCGCTACACAGACCAAACTTTTAGATCAAATTTCTGAGCTATTTCGGATACGTATCACATCGTTAATTTAAGAGCCACGCTCTAGTCGGTGTAGCAATCTCTACTAAAAAAATAAAACCCTAGTGGTGGCGGTTACATATTATGTGGTACGATAATTAAGATGTACGAAATTAGTTCCCTGAACTGCTTGTAAAGAGGTCAAATTCACATCGTTTATGATTTTGTAATCAAAAAAAAATAAATTATCTGTTCCTCAAACCACCTCTAAATGTTTTAATTTCCAATTTACGTTTCCTTTAACATTTTAGCCAAACTGCCATTGCGGTCATTGCCCCTGTGCCAAAGAGTCGTGGTCGGACGATGACGAGGACTTTGACATCGACGAGTCGGACTCGGAAGCGAAACGTCACAGTATGATAAGGAAAAACATGCGCGAAATCAAAGCTATGTCCAAACATGTCCGGCAATCGCGCAGGGTAAAATGCTTGGAGGAGAGTAAAAGAAAGCCTTTTCCGAGCACGTCGAAGAAGGAACCGAAGAAGAAGAAAAAGAAGCCGAGGAAGAAGTCTAGTTTGTTGGAGATGATACCTGACGAGCGCGAGTGTGCGTGCGAGATCATGGCGCGCGCGGCTGCGGCCAGCCTGCACCGCCACGTGGGGCTGTACGACCGCCGCGCGGACATCAACGCCGATCTGCGAGAACCTGAGCCCGTGCCCGAGACCACCGAACAACCTGGACCAGCTCCCTAGAATACTAATGCTGGGCAATGAAACGTGGTGACAGGCCCGCATATTGCGCTCTCTGACACAGTATGCTCAACTGAAGAGAGAACCTCCTGTTCCATCATTTGCCCGGCGAACAGCGAGTGTTTGAAACAACCAAAGCCGAAAAAAAAGTATACTTAAAGTAACGGGACTTCGTGTGCGAGATGAAACAATAAACACCCATCTTGATAATCCCAAACGTTTATTAAATCACTGTACAACAAAATGTATAATATACGACACAGCACAGCAGCAACTAATTCACGTCGCGACGTGAAATAAAACCCTGCGTTCTATTCTACGTCTTTTAGATTCGCTTTATAAAAAGTATTAAGAATTACAAGTCTAATATTTACTGTATAGTTTATAGTTTTTACTATTTTTATGCCCATTTACAGTTTGTTTCAATAGAATGAACACATAATGCTTATTTTATAGAAATTCAAGTTTCGGATTCCAAGTCTATCTATATACAAATAGGTACTAATTATAAATTATACCTCCATGTTGTCTTGCCCATTTTGTTCCTTGGGGATCTTTTTGAATTTTTCGCACATGTAATTCCAGTACTTGCATCTAATTTTGTCATATTTTCCCGCTAAAGCCTGGCATAGTTCGATTGCTCTATCAGCATTATGGAAGGAGTTAGTTTCTCCCTTCTTTATGGCTTCATCACAGACGTCTATGATGAAAGCGAGGAGATAAGGTGACCGGCATTTATTTTTGTATAATTCTTCACAAAAGTTAAAGACAACTGCATTTCCACTCATTCCCCTTTTGTCGTGCAACAACACGCCTCTTAAATAGTTCCATGCACTCTCATTATTCTTGATAAATTTTATCTTTTCCAGTGTGTAACAGATTTCCTTTTGCACGTTCATGTCAGACCAGCCGTGGTGGTTGTTCATCACGAAGTAGCGCTGGTTCCACGCAGAGTTGTTTCTGACGTCTTCAACTAGCAGAGCGTCAACGAAGTCCAATTCTTTTGCGTAGAGACTGCAAACAATACATAATATTGTATACATTAATTAATTAAAGTCTTCTCAATATAATATATATTTACGTTTGTTCTTCAATGAGTTAAGATAGGCTTTGTTTACACTAGCGATTTCACAGAGCGCTACATGCTCGCTTTTTTAGAAAAACTTCTTCCTCCTTCTCCTCCTTCCTTCCTGACCGTATTCGGCCACAGCGACTCGACAACTAATGAGAGCGTCGTTCGTGTGACATATTCGATCTTAGCATTAAATGTACGACCGCATTCAATGCACGTCAGCACTCCTCCTAAATAATTATAATTTATGGCAGCAGGTGGTCGCGCCTCGAGCTCGTCTCGTTTTGTATCGAGCTTCTGAAGTCTCTCCTTCTCGAAGTCAAACACCTTGGTGTTCACTGTACGCCTCCATAACGGCCGTTCAGCTGCCTTCGCCTCCCATTGCAACGGGAAAAACTTCTTAGCTAATGTGAGTCTGTTTGTTTAAGTAAGACATGATTTTTTTTTCTTTTATTCTTATTTCTAACGAGGCTTTGAACACCCTGATCATGCCAGCCTCATGTCAGTGATATAGCCTCGTAACGCCGAAGCATAATTACGATTTCGAAGTAATAAACGACGGTGGTACCTTGAAAAGGACCAAATTTTTGTAGTCGTAAAGGCCGAGCACTTCAAGTACAAATTTTAAAGTGTTAGAGTTATCCGATCGGGTTCAAATTAAGTGGAGACCTATGTAAGGATGAATAGAAGACATTTTTGAAAAAAATACGTTTTTTTTTTAGTTCTTCCAGAAGGACTCCCGGTTTGAGTCACTACTTTTAGTAAAATTTGAAAAATATTATTATTATAAAGGGTTATGTATTTTTTCATTAACATACATACCTATTTGTACGTCATAAATATGTGTATATACTTACATATTTAAATATAAAATAAGTAACGAGTTTTAGTTTTTATGATGTAGTTTGTGATTAGTCCCTCTGGAAGTACATTAGGTTTATATTATTAGGAAAAAAAATAATTCATGGTGTCAGTTTAGATCATCATTAGAAGGAAAAAGGAAATAAAATGAAGACGGTAGTTTTTTTTAATCATAAGATCACGTAAGCAAGTCAGTCTATATCGGTATGATTTAATAACATATAACAATTTAAAAAACTTTTTGAAAAATATCCGGACATGACACCTAAAGTCCCTTGCAAAGGACTAAAAAAGTTTGCTTTCATATTGCTAACGATATCGATACAAAATTGATAAAATAACTATGTCATGTTGTTGATTATTATCTTACCTGCGATTTCTGAAAATAATATGTATGAAAAACTACGAAATTCGATTATTAACTTGATTTTTTTTTTCCTCGTCGCCGTGTGCGCGCCATCTTTACCAATAAAATGACGAATTACGACAAGTGATACATATTTCTTTTTTATTAAAGCCACCTATTCACGAAACTGAATGAACTAGTTCATAGACAAAATACTTTTTTTCTCAATCGGCGCAAAGGTTTGAATTAAATTGACAGGCAAAGTTTTGGTACTTTTAAAAGTACCTTCGTTGATTATTAGAACAAACTATTTCAAAACCTTCGGCCTTTATGACTACAATTATTTGGTCCTTCTCAGAGGACCCCAGGGCTTACGAGGATAGATCTATATAAAAACATTAGTGACTTACCCAAAAGTTTTAATTGCCCACTGTCTATGTTGCCATGCGTGGTAGTTCTTGGGGTCCTGTAGGAGCGCGTCGCCAGTCAGCTCGATCTCCATAGAGGGGTCCTGCAGCCACTCTACTAGCACCTTCCGGTGGTGCCACACCTGTAATGTCATAGTTGGAACACCCATTGGTGGTTGGTTGTTGTACTATCATCATCATTACGCTAAGGTGCAAGGAACCTTCCAGACTCTGGACTCTGTGCGTTCCACAGTTTGACGGCCTGAACGGTAAAAGAGTCACCATACATTTGTGTAGAATAGGTGGGAGTTTTCAGGTGCAAGTTGTAAAGGGGACGGTGAGTATGTTTACATAAGTACTGTTTTGTATCTGTGGAGTCTTTAACCCCCCTGACTTTTCTTCAAAACATCTTAGATTTGATTACAGTATGTTCAGGTAACTACATCGTAATTTAATACTAAAAATAATATGGCAAGAAACTTACTTGATAATTTTTCGGTGAATGTTTTATCACTGTTTCCACATAATCTAATTCAGATCTTAAGTCTGTGCCTAGTGCTTTCAGCACGTCTCTCCTGGAACATTATTTATAAAATATAAATTTCAGTAAAAAAAAAACGAAAATAATTAGGTATTAGTTACATTGATGGTTAGACAAGGAACAAATGAAAATCAATATCATAAGCATCATGAAAATAAAATCTAACACTCAAACTGAATCAAAATCCATGAAAAATAAAGAATATAATTTAATACAACAAAGTGTACAACTTTCACAAAACCATATTTTTATTTAATTAAGAATAAATATGATGAATTTAACTTACTATTGGACTGAAAATACTGAAATACAACTTCACAGATAAAAAGTAAAATGTCATAGTCTCACCTATATTGCCAAACAGTATAATTTGCTGGATTGAGTTCGACCGCATCTCTTGTTAATTGCAGTGCTCGCTCAGACTTCTCATTCTTCTGGAGAATAGCACGGAAGAAATCATACACATCTTCAACTGAAAATTCATATGAAATCATAAAATAAAATTTCACAATTTAAATAGTTTCAAATAGTATATAAATCCTTAATATAGCTTATTCTGCCCCATGGCATGGACACCAGTGCCTCTCTAAAAACAAAAATAATTTTATTGATAAATGATTGCTATCTTTATGTAAGCAGTATAAGAAAAATAAAATTCATAATCAGTCTTACAGTTCTAGCAACCTAACCTTTTAAGGTTTCTTTATTTAATAGATTCAATAAAAACTGACATCTTATTGAGTACAGCTGCTGTTGTATTAAGTAGAACTTGAATTACTACTATATGAGTCACTTACACAAAAATAAAATGGGCTTAGGTTCTTACATTTTTCGGAATGTGCGATGACCACGACGGGACTAGGTCCATCGTCTTCTGGCACCGGCTTCAGGTCGCTCCAGTCCGGTCTCTCTTTGTACAATATCCATGAAACATCGCTGTCTCCACTATCAGACATCTTAATAACACAAACTTAGCTCACGAACTGAATGAAACAAATTCAAGGTACTTCACACAACTCTTATCAACCCCTCCTAATGCTCAGGTACACGGACGGGGCGACGTGAATAAACACAGCGGTTATCTAGGCACAGAATATAAGCGGTGCAATTAGCCCGTATGTTTAATTATACACAGGTAATTTTTATTTGAACAACAACTTGGCAAACGAAAGTGAAGGGTGAGATAGTGGAGTATCGTGTGTAAATTGTGCACTTACAGCGCTAGCAATATTTTTGGCTTATAGTGAATGACTATAACACTGTAACAAGCATAGAGATAGGAAACAAGTAAATGTTTTGTTTCGTTTACTCGTAGCAATTCACCTTCAAACGATACAAATAAATCTCGCTGTCATTATGTCAATGTCAAAAACCAATGTCAAAGTTTTTTGTAGGCGATAAAGCACATAATAGCAAAAACAAAACGTTTACAATTTTTAAAATCCAACACTATACATATGCATAAACTCATGCCTGTGATCCATAATAGGGTGGGTGGAGCAACAAGTAATAAGCAGAAAACTTGCAAACGTTTTCCGATAACCTTAAAAAGTAAATGGAACCTTATATCATTTCTGTTGCGTGATGTGTGGGTGACTATGTTGGGTGGACTGGACACAATCACTGGGAACAATCTCTGTCGAATATTACGACATGCTCGGAAAGGCAAGCAACTGAACGTATTTATTTTTGTCGTGTCCAACCCAGCATAGAAGAAAAAATACCTAAATTATTTTTATTTTTAATGTATTTAAACTACTTAAATAACTGTGAGATAAGATGGAAAATGAAAGGGCTATGAACCTTTCTGGCATATCTCAGTGGCGCCACCTAGCGGATTTTTTAAAACTGCGGCGCACGATGAAACCTGTGCAAATCGATAGGGGACACTTGTCTGAACAAAAAAGCTTTAATGGACCTATGCTCTAAAGTGTCACGTTTTCAAGATATCTAGCTTGAAAGTTACGAAAAGTGTCGTATGGATAAATCGATTTTACTATTTATCTATATACAATCGTAATATAGTGACAAAGTGATTGATTATACATGAAACATTATTTAATATACAACATATTTATCTTATTGAAAAAATGAAATTAATAAATACTTGCAACAACATTAATGGTTTTTGTCTTTGCTACATTATATAGGAAGTACATAGGTACTTAACTGTGCACACCTTATCTAAGGTTACTAATTGCAAACTGAGTTTATCAGTTTGTGTTATGTATGATATAGGCGTCATTTACTCCTTAACTTGATTTTACTTGACACAACGATAGGATCTAATGAAATATAAAATAAAGTTTACATTTTTATAAACGCAATGCGTTTAGTGCGGCATCATTAGTACTCGTTAAAAAGCAGAATTCTCGAAGTTTAAGAAATCTGTGTAAGAGAAACAAAATGGTGTACTTATTAACTGCCATTTTGCTTTCTCGTTTAATTCCAGGAACTACGAAAATGGAGGTCCTTTGTTTAAAGTTGCACGAATTTCTATTATTTCGGCGGAATCAACAAGGATAGCGAATAGCCATACAATAAGTGTGAGTGAGACAACATCATACAATAAATACAATAGGACGATTGGCAGCCGGGTGAACTTTCAGTCAGTTTGCCACTTTCATCTTCAACGTGCGCACGCGCTTTTCTCTGTTCTGAGACTCTATCCTGTTCATTCTGTTGTATTTGTTACCACTGTTGAGTTTGTTAATATTCCTCTTGAGTTTGTTAGTATTTTTGTTGACTTTGTTAGTGTTATTGTTGAATTTGTTGTTGTTGTCTTGGCAAGATGTCCAGTCATGTTGGTGCCAAGCAATGTTTTTTGTTGTGGTGTAAGCACTGTTCGTGGCCCGCGCCGAAGATCTCGGCGTCCTATATAGTCTTACTTGACAAATGAAGATTATATTGCTAGGCACCCCAACATCCTGAATTATGCTCGCCACTTATTTGACGATCGAGAGCTAAGTAATCTTATTTGAACATTGCAAAAATTAAAAATCTCAGTATGCAGTGTATCTGGTATCTATATTATAGTCCCTGGTCAGTATAATACATAAAATGACAATGTATAATTCGGCTCGTTTCTCAATCGTGCTTTTCATAATCGAAATGTCATATGAAAAAAAATTCGTGTATGAAAATAATATATATCCTACTTTATCGAAGCTCTCATTATGTAGCGTCTTAGACGGAGTGTAATCAACGCAAAACATTTTTAACAGAAAGTCGTCAACTTATCTCTATTATAATTAGCCAGAGATAGCTCTTACGCCAAGCGTATCACTTGTGTACCAGACTTACGCTTTCAATAGATTTTATAGCCAACTATTACCACTTAATTATGTATAATAAATGATATTTGCATTTTTTGTAACAGTAGAGAGTAATCAGTTCATATTAATGCAAGCACAACGGTAAGGCTGTTTTTTCATCTGACATGTGCTACGTTGCTAGGTTTAATATCCACCAATCAGATAATTGGGTCTGATTCTGATCGGCACAATGAACCCGATTGTAGGGTATGCAACGTAGCATCTAGCATGTTACTGGTGGAAACGCAGTCTAAATGTGACGTACTTACTTCATTATTGATGGAACAGTATTCTTATCGTTTCCAGCTAACTACGCAATACCGAATATGCCACATTTAAAAGAGGAAGTGAGGATTGCTTGCGCCCTAATAAATGCCTTTGGAAAACGGGTGACAGATCACCCACTCGTAAATGAAATAATCAACGATATATACCTTAAGCACGACGCCCCAAACTATCTGTGCGAGTTTGTAATACAAAACAATTTAAATCAACGCAGAGCCGCTTTCCAAGCTATGAACTCAAGTGAAGGCTTTCAACAGTTTCCCATCTTATCATATGAGGATCTGTTGATAATGTGGTAAGCTACTATGGCGAACACCTAAAAGAAAACGGAACGTTTTTCATTGAAGTGTATGAAGATTTTGAAGTTGACTATAATTTAAATCAATACAACATAGTAGTTTGTGATCCTTGGCTGACAAGAGCTAAAATACTCTCGAGGCACCAGAGCAACAGAATTTATTTTGTATATATCTTGCTAAATAATAGTTTGAAAAACAGAAATAAACTTGTCGGTCACTATTGCAGCTGTATAGTTGGAAAACGGACACTCGGGTGCTGTGCTCATGTCATGTGCATAGTTTGGTATATGGGATGGGCTCGGCACCAAGCAATTCAACCCCCTGCTGCCTTTTTAGATCAAGTTATTATTTCTGATGAAGAAGAAGATTGATTATTCAAGAAGACTGATATTCATTATCCTAATAGGTACGAATTTGTATAAAAAAAGCCTATTTGTTATAAGTATATACACTGTATGTATTCAATAACAATTAGTATTGATTTCATTTTAAGCAAAATATAAATAACTATATGACTACTTTTACGATGTTTTATTTCATACTTATAAAAACACAACTAAGAAAATCGATGAATAATTGAACAATGTGTTCATGTAATATGATTGTTATGAACTAAACAGCTTAAGGTCCCGTTGCATTGAAGGCACACACCCCGTTGGTGTGTCTATACGAACTAGGTATGTTCCATACACTGCTGTAAAGTAAAGTAGTCCTAAAAGCGAATTTTCACACCCCACCTGCTTTCACTGTGATTAGACATTTAAGCTGCCTTTCATTGAATAAACATAAAAACTCAAAAAGTGTGAAATTGTTAGACAATCATAGCAAATAACTTTGAGCGTGATTACCACGAGAATAAGTCATGAGCTGTACATCTCACGACGCGTTTATGGATTTCTTTTAAGTTACACATAAAAGTAAGTTATAGATATTTATTTTACCTATTTTCTATTTATTTATTTTTCAATAAAGTAAATATGTGGTATATTAAACACTAATATTCCATGCATAATCACTTAGTCACTATATTCCAATTGCATATAAAAGTAAAATCGATTTGTTCATACAACACTTTTCGGAACTTTCAAGCGAAATATCTTGAAAACGTGACGCTTTAGAGCATAGGTTCATTAAAGCTTTTTTGTTCAGAAAAGTGCCCCCTATCGATATGCACAGGTTTCATCGTGCGCCGCAGTTTTAAAAAATCCGCTAGGTGGCGCCACCAGGCTATGCCAGCCTCCATAGTGAAATGTTCAATGCCCTTTTATCATAAAAGGTCACTTTATTTTACCATAAGTAACATTATGAACTAACAGGTAGGTAATAAATAACGAAGAATCTTTGAACTTAAAATTGTAAGTACTTCTATGATCTTCCTACTTAATTATTTATATTTTCACTTTGACTGTTGGGTGAGTATTTATTTACCAAGAGTAAGAAACACCTAGTCCGTTGGTGTATGTCATGTGGGAAACTGCCGGTGCAGCGGAATAAGCAACACCCAACCCCACCTAGAAAAAAATAGTAGGTACCTAGGTAAGTAAATCTTATGAAAGAGATTTTAATACATATAAGATCCTGCCCAGTAATTACCAAAAGATTGACATAAAACGCCATTAAATTCAATTTAAAAAGTAGAGTTATACTTTTTTCCTTTTCAAAAGGCGTTAACAGGATATTTTTTCACGTTATAAGGCCAGTATGACACCATTGCAGTTTTATAATTTGTAATAAAAACTCTTTGTAGAGTGCTGACTGTGTAGATATAGAGTTAAAAAATGGCGCCAAACAGAAAAAAGTCCTTGGATTTTGAATCCAAGACAAGGCGGAAATAGTATTCATAGAGGCGAATTATATTTATGTTTTACTCACTTTAGCGACAGGAGTGGCGACGGGTGCGACACCAACATGTGACACGTAGGGAGAGTATGTAGAAACTGCCACTCCAGGGTTGCTCACACGCACATCCGCTTTGCGCACGCTCGAGAACGGAGTGTCAATGGCCTTGGTGTACGTTGATATCTGAAAAATAGGTATATTTTGAACCTTTACATTAAGTACTCACGGCACTCCTATTTCCCACTAGGATTACCTAGACCGTAGACATATTTAGTCTCATGAACTCAACCTACATAATTAATTACACGCATCATGTAACAAAGCTAGTCCTACCTAAGTACCTAATGTTGGTCAGCCATATATTTTTCACGAAAATAGGAATTTATCCCTATGTACCATCATGAGCAATATCATGTACCCACTTTAGAACCCTGTCGCACTATCATATTTGTCATTTAATAACATTTAAAAACTTACGGTGTCAAAAAAGTTAATGTGACATGGTTTCAAAGTGTAGGTAAGTATACATATTAGTACTCGTGACCGTACAGGTAATTAATAATAAGTACCATATCTATGGCACTCCCTTTACAAATATTAGGCACCTATATTGAAAACCTACTTCATACCTATTCTTACCTGTCCAAGATTGAACGGCGAACGGATAATATTGGCGCTGTGTGAGGCGAGAGCAGGTTCCGCGTGGTAGCCGCTGTACGGGTAACCGTACGGATTCCATCCGCCCCAGGGAGCACCGTACGCGGCCCCATAAGGAGCTCCGTACGACCCGTACGGCGCCCCGTACGCCACATGGCCCACGCCGACGCCTACGGGACTGATCAGACCAGCCGCGTGCGCCACTGCCACCACACAGGCCAACAGACATGCCTAAAAAATGGGAAAATGTAATAACAAATAAATATTTTCTTTGAATTTTGAAAATTTAATGGAATACTTTGCATAATGTGCATCATGCCTTTCTCTAAGTCATCACGCATACCTACAGATGCATCGCATATAGATGCAAAAGCGGGATAAGCAGATCAGGGCACGGGATTTTACATACACATTTATATCTTAAGCTTATTATGGAATCTCTTACTAAATATGCTTTGTCTTACTACTTCACTATCTACTTTGTACTTTAACTCAGTTACAGTGTCAGCTACTTGAATATAATCATGTTTTTTAAGAACCACCTCACGGCCGAACACTGACTCTTATGATACAGATTCTTACCTAGTATAAGAGGCAGGATATTTTATTGTATACGTACCTACATGTTTTTCTATATTTTCTTTTTGCTAAAAGTTAGAATGTATGTTTTGAGTCAATATTTTTTTTTTATTTATTATTATTATTTTGTTTTCGGTTTCGAATATAAAATAGTCCTGCATGTTTTAATACTTTCCCGGCTTTGTATTTATCTACGCTGACGGGTTATCAGCTCATCGTCCAAATCGGTGGTTCATTCATTACGATATTGCCTTTTTTTACGTGACTTACTTACCTATTGTAGATTTGCCGTAAATGCCATTAACGATTTATTTTGCCGGAAGACGATATTGCGACAGAAATAGAATAGGTACCTACCTAATATGTTTTTTTTCACTAAGCAATGTGTTTGTTAGAACTTTAGATTTATTTAAATCAAGATTGAATACTCACTTTTATCATCATATTGATGTTGAACCCTTCAAGTTTGGATGTGATGTGGTGCAGCAAAATATTCATGCATGCTTTTATATCCGTTAGTACTATAGCCACGTGTCTAGAAAGGGCATAATGAGTGTGCGTAGGTCATAGGAAAATGTACATGCGAGGTGCAGACGTTGCCCAGTCCAAGTAGTGTAGGCTGAAGGGTTTGCATTCTTCTTCTTATCGTGTGTGTTGTGAGGTGGAACACCAGCCTCATCAACCCTGGTGTCAGGGTTATGATTGAGCCGACAAAGTCCCTTGACATGGCTCATGTAAAGATTACTCACTTACATCACTAAATAGTAACCGGGACCAACGGCTTAACGTGCCTTCTGAAGCACAGATCATCTTACTTTCGGACAATCAGGTGATCAGCCTGTAATTTCCTAACCAAAGTAGGGATCACAAAGTGATTTTTATGATATGTTCTCACCGGGAATCGAACCCGGGGCCTCCGGATTGTGAGTCCAACGCTCAACCACTGGATCACAAAGGCCAGAGGTTAGTCGCATTGAAATAATATTTCGTGCAAATACGTATAAGTACGTATCGTTATATCCCCTCCGGTTGATTTAGGAGAGGCCTGTGCCCAGCAGTGGGACGTATATAGGCTGTTTATGTATTTATGTACGTATAGTTATGATTCGATCGATCGATTAGATTAAATTATATGAAGGTCGATGCATAGGTATCTGCGAGGCATCTCGATTCTCGGTTTGCTCTAAGGAATCACGATCGAAGCAAGGGTCGCTTGACTAACCTCCCCGCCCGATATTAGTTATGAAATGATGGCTGTTGCATAGGTTGAATCTAGGTATATTAACTGGGAATTAATATAATAATAATAATAGCTTAGCTTATCTTTCTGGACATGACTAAAACTGGCAGAGGTATTGTGCCCTTTCTAACTGTGTCCACACCATTAGGAATTACGGGCTTGAATCTATAATATGTAGTAAGCGTTACTGTGATAAACAATGTAATCTGTATGTTTATAATAGTTATGCTAATCAAAAAGATTCCGTTTAAGTAGTATTATTCCTTATTCTATGGTTGGTACCTAGTCTCAGTAGTTCCTTTGAGGGAACTACAAGGACAAAAAATGCTCAGTAGTTCCTTCAGAGGAACTGCTAAAGGAACTACTGAGAATAGTTGCCTATAACCCGTAGACAAGGCGCATGACCTTACAAACGAAGTCTAAAATTCCAACCAAAGACTAAAATCGACTAAGCCTTGCTATTTCGATCTCCATACACGATTTTAATTAAATCATCGAGGTCTATTGCAGAGCATTAACGCGTGTAAATGCTACTTACGGTGCGCAGACAAATTACCGGCCCCATGACAGAGTTATCTGGATTGTATACTTATGTTGAGTAATACTTAGATAGCTCTTGTGAGCAGTAGCGGTGTTAGGGTAGGGCGCGGTTGGGCGATCGACCAGGGCGCCGGATAACAGTGGCGCCGCAGCCTGCAAAAGAGATACTGAAAAGATAGCTGATAGAAAGGCCAGAAAAGTAAAATTTTATTAGTTTTTTTTGTAATAAATAATTATGTATTTTAAATTTCATTATATGCTTCCTCTTTTTTGAAAACCAGTTGGAGGGCGCCGTAGAAATCTCGCCCAGGGCGTTGGTAGAGTTCCTCGGCGGAGGGGGAGGCGCTTGATGCGCTCCCATGGGCGCTGGGCCCCAAAGTTCCCGTATCCCCGCCACACGGCGGCAAGGAGGAATACCGTTGGGTTTTAGTGGGTATACCGGGTGGCGACACCCGGGGAGTCCCACATAACCACGTCGCCCCCCCGGGCGGCGTGGTATGCGTAACGCATTTCCCAACGTTAAAAAAATAAAAAAAAGGGCGCTGGTAGAGTTAAAACCAGCACTGCTTGTGAGACTAGTACAGGAGGCCTGGAAAATTGTACAGCATAATCTTGCTGGCCTGCTCCACATTACAATTCGTCTATATTAAAGGTCATACTTATACAGGGTGTTAGTGACATCGTAACGAAAACTTTTTGAGATGATTCAAACCATGATTCTGAGTTGATATCAAGTGGAATTTTCCGTCGCAAAAGTATGGAACTCAAAATAATTTAAACTTAAAAAATTACATTAATTTTGCGACGGAAAATTTCACTTGATATTAACTCAGAATCATGGTCTTTAATCATCCCCCTTAGTATTCGTTACGATGTCACTAACACCCTGTATAGTCAGTGGCAGGTGATGGTGGCAGGCACATCTGCTGACCTTGCCACTATCGCATTGGCTTATAATAGTCATGATAAAAGTGCCTCCTAAACACTTAATAAACACTGCATAAATCACGCAATAGAAGAGGTAGGAAGGGCCAAGTGAGTGCGAATCGCGCGCTTACTAGTATGAGCAAATAGAGACAAAAAAATACTTCGTGATCGTGAACTTTGCACTCCACTCGACCGCAAACTTTACGACGCGCGGAGCTGTGTAACCTGCAGCCCAAAAAATCAAATCGACTATCATGCAAGGAGATCCCCCCTCCTTATCACATGATAGCTAAAAACCTTAGAATGATTGGCTATTTATAAAAAAATAATTTTGTAAGTAGGTACCTATACAGTGTCTTACGAAAAATAATTATACAATTGCAGGCTATCAAACAAAATTACATTGCCGGTAAAAAGGCTATAGAATTTTTTTTGAAAAGCAGTTGTTATCTGTTTGCAATAATAGTAAATAATTTTACACATATCTACATATTCGTTGACTCCAGCCAGTTTCTGAGAATATCTTAGGTAAGTACGTATCAATATTATGATATTTTTGGCAGGTTAATCGATAAAAGTCTTGTCCTATTGGCGTTTGCAATTTTTGAACTTCGTTCGACACGAACTGTATCTTCATCATCATTGGCCTTATATGAACCATTGATATTTAACATCCGTGATAACTGGCTCAAGTTCGCCCTCTATTGCGCTATCATAGTAATAAATCCCCTTACAATACTCCACTAATGGGTCCAGTACATTGGCCTCAATAAAGCATTATTTTTATTAGGTATAAGATTGTACTACACGACCTCGGTCGGTAACTATACAGTACTAGGCTGGGTGGGACATAAGACAAACCCTTGATAGGTGACCATCATAATAATAGTAAGTATCTAAATATTTCGTCTATGCCTACAAATTACCCCTAAAAGATTATTCAGTTCCGTTAAGTAGGTATCTATGTAATTGTTTTGAAGGAATTCTAACAAAGAGCACTGAAACAAAACATAAACCATTTTTGCTTCAAATTAGAAACAAAGAAAGCAATCAGGTAACATATTTTTGTCTTCTTCTTCTATGGTGTGGGTTGTAAGGTGGATTACCTACCAACTCCATCAACCCTGGTGTTAAGGTTACTTTTCAAAGGGCTATTATAACACGCCACGGTCACGCCGTCAACTTAAAGTCATTACGATGTTTGGCAAGCCGATCCCTTGGGAGGAGCAAGTCAAATATCTCGGCGTAGTCTTAGATAGACGTCTTACTTTCAAGGCCCATATCAAACGAGTGCGCGATCGCGCCGCGTTTGTAATGGGCCGGCTTCATTGTCTCCTTAACAAGCGAAGTAAATTGTCCCTTAGGAATAAGGTGAAAATCTACACGACTTGCATCCGTCCGATCATGACCTATGCAGGGGTAGTTTTCGCTCACGCGAGCCCCTCTCAAATTCACCGTCTACAGGTAATACAAAATCGTTTCATGCGGAAAGCCACGGGAGCTCCGTGGTTCCTTCGCAATGAAAATCTGCACATTGACCTAGGTCTGCCAACCATTGCCCAATGGCTCAAATTAGCTTCCAAACGTTTTTTCGATTCTGCTCCGCACCACCCAAATCCCCTGGTAGTTGCGGCTTCCGAATACATCCCGCTTAGGGACGGTACTGAAAAGTATCGGCGTCCGAAGGACGTAATATACGATCCCGACGACCCGATTACCCTAGCCATAGAGGCAGCCAATCAGCTCGCGACACCAAACACTTCAGGACCCCGATACCGACCCCGCCGGCGTGGTCGACGATTTCCCTCATTCAGCGCTTATCGCTATCGACCCACTAGGGTCGATTAATTCTTTCAAATATTTTTCCTCTCAGACGACGCCCTGAGCCGAGGTTCGCGCCCAACTGGGCACCCTCAGGCCTGTTGTCTTAAACGTTGTACCGGGTGAGAGCCTTCAGCGCTCCCCATTTGTCCGGCCAAGTAGTTAATGCCATCTGCGGCAAATCTACAATAAGTCACGTCAAAAAAAAAAAAAAAAAAAAAAAAAAAAAAAAAAAAAAAAAAAAAAAAAAAAAAAAAAAAAAAAAAAAGGTGTTAAGGTTACTATTGAGCCGCCAAAGGCCCCTAACATGGCTCATGTAACGACTACCTACTAACTTACTACTAACTAACTTACTTATTTTTAAATTATATCCCATTGTACTAGGTAAGTACCTACAGTGGCGTTACAGCAACATTAAAATATGGACGTGTTAAATAATGCAGGCTAAATTATTCTAAGTACGTATAAATAGGTCCTGCGCAATTAATTATCATATGTCGGCCATATGTTGCTCTCGAGTGCAATAACACAGAGCTATTATCTATAAACACTTGGTCCTAGAAAGGGTGTGGCGTGCCTTGGTTGCAGGCTTTATTCATTACGATATGTGACCTAACCCATTGATTAAACTTGTCAAGTAATTTGTTTGACGGTGGATAGACAGTTACATACACGGGCTGTAGTATATAGGCAGTAGATATTCTTACTATGTAGTCCAGATACTACCTACAATTGCGTTAAATTAGTATACTTACCTATTATATAAAGCATGGCACCTAAAATACACCCCTGTAGAACAACAATCAAATTGATTACTAATGATAGTTGGGTAAACGAATTCTCAATGTGACGATACAGTCTTCTGAATCAATCCTTTCTCTCTGCCCTACTTTAGGTACACCTACTGTGTGTATTTTTGACACATTTAACTTTGTTTTATGAGACAACTTTTACAGCTTACTTACATACCTAAACTAAAAAAGAGCAACCCGACTTGTTCGTTGGTGCCTCGTCTTTACGCAACGCTCTACGTAATAACATAATACCAGCCTATATTATTATAATGCACCTGCTATTCACATGTCAAGCTGGCTTCAAGCAGCGGTATTTGCAAAAGATACGGACCGGCAAGTAGGACGAGCAAGCAAGGCAGAACGGTGCACCAGACGTTTAATTACATCCGTTATGCTGTCCTCACATCTAGCCAAGTGCATCGTCACACAAACTGCACTGTATACCCTGACTCGGTCTCTACTGCACCTGATCACCGCAAATTCAAACTGACATAAAATTTACAAACATTATAATTCCCCACGATCAGATGCATCATTTCGTTGCGATTCTATTTTGGACTGCCCTGCTGGTCAAAGGCCAGCGATGGTACTCTGCTACCTTTGAAAGTGAACCACAAAACGCACGGTACGAATCACCAAAAGTAGTGCTCCAGATCAATCATACGAAATATAACGACCTGAGATACTTGCCATTAACTGCGGTGAATATCACACACGATACAAGAAAAGATAAATGGGGTTTCCTGAAGAAATATGATGTGGCCGCCACCGTCTCGCAACCACAGACTTATAAAAAGGTATCGAAATTTAATCTGACTCGAAACCATTTCGGAAGTGGACCTAAATATCAGTTCCCCAAGAGAACTGATAAATTTAGTTTTGACGATGCCATCCCGCCGAAGCGTATGCAAAATACGTCTGAGAAATTCGCAACTCCAGTTTTCAAATTCGACAAAGTAATACATAATATCAATGTGATAAAGAAGACGAAGCCCAAAGGGAAGATAGTCCGAAGATGTCCAACAGTGCGGCCACGGATCAAAAAACAATTGAATTCAAATTCAAACCAAACACTTCAGAAGCGTTTCCTGGAGGTGTTTGAAGTGGTAGAGTTTGACCATGATGCGTGTGTATCGAGTAGTGGTCTGGAGGGGACGTGTCTGCCAGAATTTGACTGTCAGACTTCTGGGGGGCTCCCGATGGGCTCTTGCGCCGACGGATATGGAACATGTTGCGTCAGTAAGTTAAGTACCAAGTACACACTGATCATATTTGTCTAAGACCATTTTATAAATTATGGTATGTACAACTACACATAAGTATTCTACAAAACTTTTATATATCTTTATGTTCTACAGCACAATTTTCCTGTGATGGCCGATCTGCGGTATCTTCTGGATGGTTCGTAAATCCTGGTTTCCCGTCGCCGTCTACTGATAGACTGTCGTGTGTTTTTACACTGGACAAAGCCTCTGTAGATATAAAACAGATTCGACTGGACTTCAACAATTTTGAGGTGAGTAGGACTAAAGCCATATGTTCAACATTAAATATTTATGGAATCTATAACGGTATTTATTTATTTTTACAGCTCCTCCCTCCAAACGCAGGGACTTGCGAGCAAGACCAGTTCGTGGTGTCAGGTCAAAACGTTAATAATATCATACCCATACTTTGTGGAGTCAACTCTGGACAACATGGTAAATATATTTTTTCTAAAGTAAAATATCCATCTATTGTACCTATATTCGCAGACTGTTGATCACGAAATCACTTGCTTTCAGTATACATTGAGGTGGGAGACTCAGAAGGGCCTATAACACTTTCAGTCCAAACTGTTTCATCAGACAGCAGATTGTTTTCAATAAAGGTACTTATCAAAGTTACTCTTTATCTTTACCGTTACCAATTGTTTTTGTTACTCATTATCTTTTAAATTATAGGTAACGCAGTTGACTTCAACTGACGAATTGGCAGCTCCATCAGGTTGTCTGCAATATTTCAAAGGATCTCTGGGGTACTTGGAGTCTTTCAATTTCAGAGACAAATCTGATATCGCCATCGCACGCTCTCCCAGTTATTTGGTACGTGATTCTTATCTTCATCAGAGGCGATACGGGCCGGATTAGGATATTAGGCCGGGAGCAGGATTTCTGTAATGTTCAAGTTTAGAAAATTAACACGATTCTGTGCTCCGGATCGAAAGGGACATTAAGCCGGGACCGCTACCAAGTAGCTGTCAAAAACACCTTCACGAATCCGCACTGGAGCAGTGTGGTAGAGTGCTCTGTGTCACAGCTCTGTACCTTTTCTCAGGCCGGTGCCCAGCAATGATATACGTTCCACTGCTGGGTACAGGAATCCCTTCAATCAATTAAAGGGGGCATACGGCTCCACAGGGGGTTGGTAGAGGTATTTTTACGGCTAATAGGCGGGACCAACGGCTTAACGTACCCTCCGAAGCACGGAATCATCTTACTTTTTCGGACAATCACATGATTCAAGCTTGCAGTCTATACTAAACAAAGGACAGTCTCACAAAGTAATTTCGATAATGTTCCCATTCAGACCACGGAGGATGTGTAGGTACATAGATATAAAGTATTAAAATGAAATTGCAGAATAATCTCAATTACGCGATATGCATAGAGCGGGTAACCGACACGTGCAGTGTCACATACACCAACACTGGAGATATGCAGATCGTAAACTACGATAGCGGTAAGATCTGTCTTATCTAATAAGTATTTTTATACTAACACGATAATAAAAACAAAATGTGATGGTCCCAGAGTAAATAATTACAGAACTTGTTATTAATTTCCGTAATAGAAAAACGTCTCCAGTAGCTATACCCGTACTAGTACTATTAGGGCCCTAGGTATCTGAGTGGCGCAAGCGCAACTATGGTATCCTAGTGAGGGTTCTGAGTTCCAATTTCACACTTAGTGCAGCGAATTTTCGCGTAATTGCTCTATGAGGTACTTACATAACATAAACATGAGCATAGAAAAGAAGACACTCTTACTACCACCAACTTCTTTTGATACGAAGTCACAAGGTATGTGACAGCTGGGTGACAAGCCATTCCGACCAGCGCCTATTAAAACGGTCAATTGATCACAACGCCAATTTCCTGCAGACGGTTTGCCAGTCATACCACCAGGACAAGCAGGCGTGGAGATCTTCAACTGCCCGACAGACTGGTTGCTGATAGCCGCAGTGAGGCTCTGTGGTGAGAGGCTCAACGACGGCTCTGTGCTACAGGACTTCGCATTAGACGCTCCGGTTACTGGTACGGTCGTCAAAGAAATCTAATTAACTTTATTCCGTAGCCAGAACGGCTTTATTATCTTATAGTTCCCTATTTTTTAGCGTAGGTAGGTACGTACAGTCATGAGCAATATAATGTACCCACTTTAGGACTCTGTCGCACTAACATATTTGACATTTAGTGACACTTACAGTTCAATTTGTCAAAAAAGTTAATGTGACATGGTACCATAGTGTATACATATTAATGCTCGTGACCGTACCTACTCATTAAAGGTGAACGCGCACCGTAGGAACCGCACGCGCCGAAATCATCTAATTTTGCGGTAAAATACGGGACGTGTGGCGCGTATAGATGCGCGACGTTACATGTGTTTTAATAAAAGATTTATAAAATGCGATGACTTCAGCACGCGCGGCATCTGCGCGCCTAAGTGCGCGTTCACCTTTACTAAGAACATAATAAAAATATGTTATATTTTACAGATGTTGGTGTGGGCCCGATAGTTGTGTGGTTCAAGTCAGACGGAGGGTATGTCGGCAGAGGCTTCAGGGTACAATATCAACAGAATAATTGTTAATATACATATTAATATTAATAGTTTTTTTTTTTGTTTTGTGAATTGATTAGAACTTAAATATTCGAAAAATATTATTTTATTTTACATTGAGATGCATTGCCTATGCCCAGCAGTGGGACATATACATAAATTGTATAGGCTATTTATTTTACAACACCATTGATATTACATATTTGTACAACACCAATAACTTATAAAACAAGGTAATATAACTGCAAGCTGGCTGTTTGAAATAATCATGAAAAATATTTTAGTTGAGTACATAGTCTGCTATGTTACAAGTTATATTTCTTACTCTAAGAATTTAATAATATAAAATAATTTTGGCTTAAACATCACAAAAATGTTACGATTTTGTATAACAATATTAATAATATAAAGATAAAATAAATGCTTAAAAATTGTACTTAAGATTACTATTTTGTAAGTACTTTTAAATTGTGACTTATATGATCCCATGGTTTCAATCTCCAGCCTACGTAACAAATATTATATTTATTTCTAAATGTAAAGAAAGAAGCAACTGGCCATAAGGCCAGGTTTCCACTGACGCGGAAATGGACGGAGAAAAGCGGAGATGTGCGGATTTGACCAATCACAGATTTCGAGAGAGCGAAAAAACGAAGATGCTCTGTCACTCTCTCCCTCACGGTGATTGGTTGATTCCTGCACATCTCCGCTCCTCTCCGCCCCGCTGGGCGGAGCTCCGCGTCAATGGAAACGCAGAATAAATACATTGTAAATGCTGATTACTTAACAGTATCATTCATTAAACTCAGTTATGTTTGCTAACTATTTCTTTATTTCTATGACGTATTTATTTGTTTTTCAAAGTTTCTTGTTTCCTCTCCTTCAAACCATCTCTCACAATTTTATGGAAGGACAGGATAGCACCAACAATGACCACCCTCAGAATGCCCATAGAGAATACTTGTAACAGAACTTGGCTTACATTGTCAATGGATCCACAGAAGAGTGTTGACATCATCTTACCGCTCAAGCCAAATACTGAGTAAGTTTTGCCATTCTGAAAAAAGTACAAATAAAAATTGCATTGTAGTACATATTAGTCAAGTTAGCAGAGCAACAAATCGTCGTTGCCAATTTAAAAGCTCTTATGTGACGCCCTCACCAAATTTCTTTTTTGTCAGGTCAAATAGTATTTTGCTCCTAAAACATTCAGTACAAATTTTTATGTATGTAAATATCAATTATTTTTAATATTTTTAACACACAGTCATACAAGAAAATTTCAGGTGGAAGTTATTTTTAATTTCTTTAAAATTGACCTGATTGCACATAATAGATTTTAAATTGGCAGCAACAAAATATTGATGAAATAATATAGTAGTTATAAACTATCAACCTATTTATTAAGAAAAATGTGAAGAGTAAAAATACTATTTTCCTCTATCATAAGATATCATGAGATTGATTAAGTGCCTCAATGCTGTAGACAAGCAACTATTTTCCTCCTATGCAATAATTATAATTATAGATCAATATTGTATACATGTGCAACTAAACTACTCAATAAAACAACTTTTTAAATATGTGGAGTCACACAATTAGTGTTATATTATTATTTTTGACTGTAACTAACTAAGTGCTACTTGCAATTTAAATAATTAAACTTGTGTTTGTTCCAACAGTTCATATTTCATTCGACTTTGGATACCAAAGGACACAAAACATACAAATCTTACCATCGAGTCATGCACTATTTTCTTTCCAACCTCTTCAGGGGAAAATAGGCCAGCTGAGCCTGAAATGAGTTTGGTTTCCTTTGGTTTAGTCAACTCTTCATTCTTGAAGCCAGGTGTGTCCGTGTCTGGAGGGAAGGCCAGAGTTAGGCGCACTCCAGTGCCTACTAGCTCCATGAAAACAGACTCTGCTAATCCACGGACTGCCCATTTTGCAGCACTATATGCACTGTAGCCATATATTCCTGAAATTCCATAACATAACATAAACTCACAACTATGTCCCAATTGGCATAGTCCGAGGACATGAAATTATAGAACAATTATATTACTTGTAAAACTACAAATATGATTGTTAAGATATTCACATAAGATAATGATTATTCATTTTTGTATCTGTTTGGTAATTAGCAATGTTATAATATGTTCCTTTGAAAAAACACAAATGTACCTATTTATCCTTGAATAGCAGAACATGTCTGCCATATTAAGTAATAATACACATCCTATTACTCAGTTTGTGTTTAGCCATTTTCCTTATGACTTTGGATCCAATTTCCTTATTGTTAGAACACAATACAGGGAAACATACATTCCTAACTTCCTAACTGTAGTGGTATATAGTTAGATGCCTATGATAGCAACCTGATGTAAGCTCATGATGCATTCCTCCATGATGATCTATTAAATGTTTCACTAAACAGCTTTTGTCAATCATGCCCTATTAATTTTTAAGTACCTATTAAACCTATTATATTAAAGAACTTGCTCAAAATCTCACCTAATAAGGCAGCTTCAGAGGAGACGAAGACAATCAAGCCCTCCTCTCTTTCCTTCATACCCGGCAAGACGTAACGGGTCGGATAGGCAGTTCCAAAGTAGTTCAGATCAACCATCTGCTTTATGTCCTCCACTTTCATATTCTCGAACTGCCCACAAATACAGTTGCCAGCGCAGTTGATGAGCATGAAGATGGGGCCGACATCTACTTCCAACTTGGATAAACATTTCTCTATTGCATCGTAATTTGACGTCACATCCAAGGTTACATACTGGATCTTCTGGTCTTTTACAGCGTGTGATGATATTTCACTAACGGCATCCTTCAGTTTCTGCACGTCCCTACCTATGACCGTGACGTGAGCACCAAGTTTAGCTGCTTCGATAGCCGAGGCTTTGCCGATTCCACTGGATCCACCGGTAACCACTACGTGTCTCTGTTTCAGATCTTTATACAATACTTTCTCATCCAATGAATAATGTAATAGTAATAGGAGACCGCATATTACGGCTATTACAACTAAAAATAGCCACATCGTAAACGGTAAATTATTTCGGAAACTTAACAGAACCTCAACAACTTACAATAATGACTGTAATGACGTTTCTCAATCACGTCACTTGATTTTTGAAATTGCCGGTTCCACCCGAAGCACCTCTGACAATTACCTTATTTTTGTATCTCTTTTTGTCTTACGTAGAAAGCTTAAAGATAGAAAGAATAAAAAAAATTGCCATAGATAATCAAACGTACCATAGTCCGAATGTTCTACTTTGTGTCTTTGTCGGTATTTTTCATGTATTTTTGTATAGCGCTATATCGCTTCTTTGTGCTTCTTTGTAGAAATACCTGTAGCCACCACCCCTTCACAAGCAAAATGTTCGTGACACTAAGGAAAAAAGTCATGCGCGTGCGTGACATTTATGGAATTGCAATTAAAAAATAAAATGTCAAGAAAATGGCCGAATGACATACGACCAACATTATACGACATTCGATTTGTGTTGTGTGTGAACTTACTTTATTTTGATTACTTCCTCTTTTCATTACTAAAAAGATACAATTAATGTTTAATAATTTAATCAATACTTTTAATTATTCAGTAAGCTCCTGACATTTTTAAAGTCGACACAAACTTTGTTGGTGCATTAGTTCTGTAAGAGTTCTATACTATAGGTATTGTTTTCTGTGATAAAAAATGAATATTGAGACGAATAGGCTAAGTACGTTTACGAATTGGCCTCCGTCAGCTCCCGTGGATCCTATACGGATTGCGAAAGCCGGTTTCTTTTACACGGGAGAAGGAACAGAGGTGCAGTGTTTTAGTTGTGGTGGGAAAATATCTCGGTGGAACTACGGAGACCAGGTGATGTGGAGACATCGGCATTTGGAGCCGAACTGCGCGTTTGTGGTGAACCCGCAGCTGTCCGGGAACGTGCCGCTGGTGCTGGGCAGAGAGTGCCCTACGACCACAGCATCTACTGAAATGCCGCCTGGCCGTCAGGTGCGCCCGGACTCTACCGATGGCGAACACTACGGTCTCACTGAGGAAGATGAGGCGTACAAAAGTGATGCTTTACGTCTACTATCTTTCATAAATTGGGATGTGAGTTCATACATGTCTAAATATTTGTTAGGGAAACTCCCTCTAAATTAACATAATTTCTAAGCAAATGATTCATTAAATATTATTAGAAATTTGTCTACCAACTATAATGTGTTTTGAATAATAAAGAAAAGAATGCCATTAACATTGTTTATAGACACATATCCAATTTAATTTAGAAACTTGTAAAAAAATATTTGTTGTTATAAATGAAAGTAAACCTATACCTATTCACCTTCAGTCTAATAACTAAATCATTTCAACTGAAGGAATATTTAAGTATGTAGCATTGCTTTCTCTTCAATAGTTTTTGTAATATTCTATAAATTAAATATTACACATAAATTGATTGATGAATGTGGTGGAAGCAAGAGAAATTTCAGTCTCTGTTTATAGAAAATAAGAATAAATAGGCTAGAAATTAGGGTGAGTTTATTAATTTTTAAGAACTTTACATTGCTTAAAAAAGTATAATATTATAATTTTAATGACATTATTTATAGGATACTTCTGTGTCCCGTGAGGCACTGGTGAATGCAGGGTTCTACCACGCTGGAGAGGGGAGGGTCCGCTGTGCATGGTGTGGTGGACAACTACCAGTGTTGAGAAACCTGGGCTCCATAGGATGTCCACTCGAAATGCACAGAATGTAAGATGACTAACCTATTGTGCAAGATTATTTTTCACTTTAGACCAATAAAATTTCTTTTTCCAATGGCTACACCTTGTGCAATTGGATGTGTGACCATAAGTAGTTCCCTTATGTAGCTTGTTAAGGTCTTTTCAATTTACATGTAGTATTTGCTTTGCAATATAGTACACATAGTTTGTATGGTTGTTCTCTAAAGGAATAATATTTACGATTCCGTAATTTATCTGTCTTTAAAATCTTTTTTATCTACATGTAGTGGTTGTTTCTTATCATCCCATTTAATGTAATAATTACTCACTTAACACCTTGTGTATAAAAGTATTTGAAAGTCAAAGTTCAATCAAATTATAATTGAATTCAATTTTGCTTGGTTGTCAAATACTTTATAGGTAGGTTGTGTTGGTTGTGTTGTTGTTCGTATGTTGGCCATTATGTCTATTAAATTATGGTGAATGGGTTGTAAACTGTCATCTAAGAATTATTGGTCTCATTAGATTGTTATAATATATTATCCGTTCATTATCTATATCATAATATTTATTTTCAAACAGCAATGTTTTTTGATGAGGTTGGTAATTCACCTCACAACCCACACGATAGAAGAAGAAGAAGAAGAATGTTTTTTTTTTTTTCAAATTTAAAATTGCTGCTTTTTTCCTTATGATTTATAGTCTTGCCTATCTTTGATGATTTTTTAAATTATTATTAATTATTAGTTATATTAATAATCATGGCTTTTCTACTGGAAAATACAGTAGAATTTGTTGCCCATTTTGTTTTATCACTTTACATCAAAAATGGCAAAAATGAAGTTGGGAGTGTCATATACTTACCGCTTATTAACTTATAGAAAAAAATAATAAATATCAATCTGATAACAGTAAATTTTATTCCGTTTTCAGGTACTTCCCACTTTGCACACATGCGGCGAATTTGGAGGCGCAGCGTGAGAATATGGACAATATGAGTAGTCTATCGTCCCCTTCTTCCCCTCCATCATACACTCCACCCTTGCAGTCACCAGCCGACACCACCACTGTCAGCCGTCCTCAATCGTAAGTTTTGATTTTAAACAGTAGTTTTTTATTATAGTTTCAAAAGTAGATATCTATTTATAATATGAATATTATAATAAGAAATAGATGTGTAGTAAGTGAATCATGTTAATGGTGAATGTATTTGTATTTTTTTTATAGTGGATATTAGACCAATAAATTATGGGAAATGAAATTTAATTGCTGACTAGGTACTAATTTATTTATTATTTATTTATTATAGTACTTCAACAGCAGTACATACACAAACACACAATATAAAATACACATAGGAAAAGTTCCGGTATGCCTGCCAATTATGGACGCACACAACACTGATAATAAAAAGTATAAACTAAAGTTAGCTTAAAAAGAACAATAATTGAAAATAAAATTTAAAAAAGAAATAACATAAATCGTCTAATACAACACAACAACGTTATAATACTAATATAATCAATCTGGAATTAATAAAAATATTACATATTTGACTATAAATAGTAACAATGTTAAATGACATGTCCATAATAATTTAGGTATGCTTTTAAATAATGGAATTTAAATTGGGAATTATTAATTATTTGTTATACTAAATATCATATAATATCATATCACTAAGAATCTTATGCTACCAATACCATTGTGACAAATTTAGTCCTTGGCCTTAGTTCAATGAGCCATTCACTTGATATCAATATTTATTTAATTTATTTTTATCATTTGTTTACTATTGTAATGTACGTTCAACATTCTAATAATAGATTCGCTAACCTTCGTTGTTTGTCTGCTATGATTCCTATGTACATGTACACGTTTGATTTCAATGTTGCGCCTTTAAACGGAAAATAGGTATTATATCTCTAGTTCCTTCCTTCTTCAGAGTAATTCAAATCGAAATTCAATTAAGGGATTTCGTTTTATTATAGATAGCTAGCTTCGACTTTATCAAATCAAATTATTTGTATTCACATACATGTGATATAATATGTTGTTCCTTGTGTAAATAATAAATAAATCTTGTAAATTATCCTTAACATTTTACCATTCTGGCATGCAAAAATATATTTTTCTTAATATTGTGTCTTAATATTTATAAATAATTAAACATAAACTCACGCCTGTTTCCCACTGGGGTAAGCAGTGACTATAGAATTCCATTTGCTTCGATCCTGACACACTTCTTTTGCTTCCTCCACATTCATCAATCGCTTGAGTTTATGTATTTATGTAAGATTTATAAATAATTAAAATGTCAAAGTTAAAATAAAATTTGCAATATAGACAAACACAATACACACAGTCGATATAAATTACATAATGTTAAAATATAAAATAATATAATAAATACAAACAGGTCACAATTTTATTATAATAATACAATTTGTCACATAATCAGTAACATACGTAACTTCGTCACGTCCAACTACGCGTTTAAGTGTTCTAATTGACAGCTACGCGTTTAAGTGTTGTGTTGTGTTTATGACATAATAAAGAATAAGCTTAACAAATAATATAATCAATTCAAAATTAATTAATTTTTGAGATTTGTGCAAATTAGAAATGATCTGTCGTCTATTTAACAAACTTATTGACATAGTTTACATCAATAAAGATAACTCATAAAACAGAAAAAAATTGAATAATTATGTATTCATATTACATTTCATAGAACTATACATTGATTGATTTGGTCAATATTTTAATTTAGACCTGTAATCTTCATTTACTTGGGAGAGATGGATTGGAATCATTTTAATAAAACACTTTCTTGACCTCGTATGGAATGTGTTGATTCGTTCTGCTTCAATGGCAATTGGGCTGTTAGAAACTGTGTTGGGTGAATTATTGAAAATGCCTTTATTCGTGATTCCGATGGCGCAAGTGTTGGCTACGAATAAGTATCTAATTGATCATTCGATTCGATCGACAAAAAATAATTGCGCCATCATAATTACGAGTAGGTACCTTCAAAAATTCACCCAATAGTTTGAAATGGTCTAATCGCCATTGAATCGGAAAGCAAGTACGAACTAACGCTATTTTATGTCGGGCTATAAAAGTGATTACTTTGCTGTGCCCTGCCAGGGGCTTCTATGATACCACTGTACCATCTCTATGTACCACAAAGGGAATGCAATCCCGACTCGAGATCGAAATATCAATATGGCGAGATCCCAAAATTTTTGGGATCTCATTTAGTTCATGAATAAATGTAAAGATGGGTGAAAACGATGACTGCTTGTTTGTGATAGTGAGGTTAATTAAAACAAAATATTTTTTGAAATAAAATGCTTTATTCTTCAGTAACTAACTAAATAATTAAGTTTTCTTTGGAAATTAACATACTCAAAACAAAAAGTATAACTCAAGGAGATTCGCCCAATCCCGTGAATCTCTAATGGGATCTCGGCATATTGTGCTTCGGGATTGCATGCCCTAGTACCACATGGAAGTTTGGCTTTGCCAGTCACATTCGAGCGCACGAGAGAAGAGACTGAGGTCGCCGTTGTCGTTTACGACAAGGAGGACTATATACCACATGGAACGCAATAATATTTTTGTTTTGATGTGAATGTTATTAAAAGGATTCCGTGTACGGCGGTAGGTCCGGCGCGGCCCACAACGAGCGGCTGCTGTCGGCGGGCGCGACGTGGCGCTCGCTGGGCGTGGTGGGCGGCGGCGCGCGGCACCCGCAGCAGGCGGCGCTGGCCGCGCGCCTCGCCACCTTCGACCGCTGGCCCGCCGACCGCGCGCAGACGCCGCGGGGACTCGCCGAGGCCGGCTTCTTCTACACTGGCACTGATGACCAGGTGAGTGTTATGGTAGTGCCACTGGTCTAGCAGCTCACAATACAGATAACCACCTTTTTGTGCCCCTCTCTGTCTCCGACTATTTGTTCGCATTATTTGGAGTCATGCCATACAAATATATCTAACATGGTAACACTCCGCCCCGATCCAATTCGTAACGGGCGCCGAGCTATATTTACCTCACGCCTTTTGGGTCTTACTTTAGTCTAAATGACTTTAAGGCCTCAAACTGGATGATAGCGGTAGCGGCGCGGCGGCGGCGGTGCGGGGAGCGGCGCGTTTAAATGCTAAGATTTATATTGAAGTGTTCTCGATGGCAGCGGCGCGGGGAGCGGAGTACGAGCGGTGCGCTCTAGTCGAGCGGTGTCTCTGCGTTTGAAACTCGCCTTTTTGTTTCCTTTGTTCATTATAGGGGTTCAGATCTTCTTTTGCCCATAATAAATCGTACGAAACAAAAGAACTACAATCGAAAATGTGTTGTCGCCGTTTCGACATCGCGTTCATTTGAGACACAACTCTATACCGCCGCAACACCGCGCGATTTGGCCGCTGGCATCGAGAACGGAACAGCGGCCGCCGCGCCGCTCCCCGCGCCGCTATCGCCGCCGCGCCTCTCCCGCTGTCATCCAGTTTGAGCCCTAAGCCGCTAAGGAGTAAGAGAGCGCGCGCGGATTGTCTATCGCGCTCGCACTTCCTCCGTTAGGCGCGGTAAGAGATTTTGTATGGATTGTCGGAGTGTGCTCATGTTTTGTTGTCCCTGTCTATCGCCACTGAAGTCGCGTGGTATAGCGACTATAGTGTTGGGTGTATTATGGTCGACAGGTCCGCTGCTTCTACTGCGACGGTGGTCTGGGCAAGTGGGAGGCGGGCGACGCGCCGTGGACGGAGCACGCGCGCTGGTTCCCGCACTGCGGCTACGTGGCGCTCGTCAAGGGCCAGCAGTTCATCGACGCCTGCCGCACGCATACCGCCGTCAGTATTGCTTAAGTTCCAGGAAAGGAGAAAGATAAACTATTGATTAACATTGTGTCACAATAAAGCTCATGCCATACTTAACGCGACGGCGACACCGCAGTGTGACAGGTCAAATACCATAACTACTAACGTCGCTCTACCGCGGCGAAATACTAGACATGTGGCGAGAACTTTCATTCAATAGTCCCCGTCAGCAAATCTGAAAGTGTTTATAAAGTTAATATAATTAAAACACATAATAATTGTTATTATGTGTTTTAATAATGATAATAACCGCGTAAACTTAAAACAACGAATAAAGTTAATATAAGTCATTTAAATTCATTTACAGCCAACAACAGAAAGCAGGCCGGCGACTAGAAGACCAAATTCTCAAGTCAACTTCCCAGTCACAGAAGCTCAGGTACGACACAACCTATTAGCTACACCCCTTACTTATTTTAGGCAAAGAACTGTGTGATATTCTCCAAAATACATGTACACTTTACTCAATGCTTAATTATAGTGTGGTTGTACTTATTACTTGTGATACTAACTAGTTTGGCAACACTCAACTCCATAATGGTAATTCATAGAAGTATTATAACTCATGTTACAGCTTGCTAGATCATAAAGATTGTCTCTCGGATTGTCTTCATTTGTTTTTAATACATAACATAAATGATGTATATACGTCCTACTGCTGAGCACAGACTCAAACAAATGGGAGTGAGTATGGAGCATATTCCACCTTCTAGCACGTTATTCCACTGCGGGTCCATGGAGATGTTATGCCTTTTTTATAACCCGCCAAATTCGTGCTACGTAGTTTCGTTAGTGTTTGTTAACGTTGATATCATTCCCTTATAGTAAAAAAAAACTATGTAAGCGCCTGCGAAACGAAGTATCACATTCGGATGTGATTTTTCTTAACAAAACCTAGCACAGACAAACTAGTTTCTACCCAGGTAAAAAATTGTGGTCTGAATTTTTACCCGGAAAGAAAATGTTGGAACAAAATCGAATGGAAGATTTTATTTTTTAGAATTATAAATAAAAATAAAAAATAAAATAATTGTTTATTGTCATAGAAAAAGATCGACACAACATTGGGTACTACAGCTAGGACACACAAATGCTACAGAAGTATAACCCTGCTACCTGAATTAGGAGACCTGTATCTCAGGAAAAAAAATAGTTCTCAAGAACTCGTTAGATGGCGCTTAACCAACTACGCTACTGCGCCATTGCCAAAATGCCAATGATAGAGAAAAAAAAACTCATTTAATTTAATAAAAAAAATGATAGAGATTGATTTTCCTATTTCCATTCTTTCGGGATATTCTGATAACATTCAGTTTTCTTTCTTTGTTATTTGTTAATAAATTTTATAATCGAAACATAATAATTGTGAAAGATACGTTTTGTTTCATGATTTCAAAAAGAAAATCACAAATAATATAACGTTCCGTTCCTTGCAGTAACCTACAAAGTTCAGCGCCATCTATCCAGCAGATAGGATATAATTTAAAAAAATAAATAAAAAGAAATCCCTCATTGCTATTAAAGAAAATGACAAACGAATGTGATTTTTCAAAAAAGGCGCTTATGTGTTTTTTTTCTATAAAGCGTCGTTATTTGTTGCATGTTTCAGGTGGATGAATGTATGGAGAGTGAAGCGGCGTTGGCGGCGCTGGGGGCCGGGCTGGACGCGGCGCGAGTGCGTCGGGCGTTCGTACGGAGATTACGAGCTACCGGTATGTTATAGTGTTAAATATGTATGTTCATCATCATCATCAGCCCATTAACGTCCCCACTGCTGGGGCACGGGCCTTCCCTATGGATGGATAGGGAGAACGGGCCTTAAATCATCACGCGGGCCCAGTGCGGATTGATGGTTATTAACGACTGCTAATGCAACCGAGACCAACGGCTTAACGTGCCTTCTGAAGCACGGAGGAGCTCGAGATGAAAACTTTTTTTGTGGTCACCCATCCTTTGACCGGCCTTTGCGCAAGTTGCTTAACTTCAACAATCGCAGACCGAGCGCGTTAACCGCTGCGCCACCGAGCTCCTCTACAGCTATAATATGTATGTTATCTTATATTAACTACGGAATGTCTACTATTTCAGTGGCAGCGGAGGGACAATTTGTTCTTAAGGTCGATTTCTTCCACGAGATAACATATCATCATCATTACTTCCCTAGCATTATCCCGTTTTTCACAGGGTCCGCTTAATTAACCTGAAGATTTGACAGGTCCGGTTTTTTACAGAAGCGAATGCCTGCTCCGATATAACATATGTCCATAATTATTAAAATTCAAAGTAATTTATTCGGATTGATATAGAGGCCGATTACGCCTAACAAAATTTCATTTTAATCTGGCAACTCTAAAAATTTTTTCACTTGTATGTATATTCTTCACTTATGATGCGAAACATAGACAGAGCTTTAGAGCTACCAAAATAAAGTATATTAGATTTGTGTCAGTCAGAGCTACCATCATAATGAATTCAGCTGTAATTTACCAGAATAAGTTTGCATTTGCGGCACGCTGGGTGGTAAACAGTATAATATATTTGTGCTGTTTTTATGAAGGTCGGGGATGCAGTGAGTCAAAAAGAGTGTAAAATGAAAGGAAATGCGGAATGGAATGAGAATTTCGTAATTTAAAATGAACGGTCAGAACGAAAGACCAGTATGTGCAGAGTTTGTACTCTGCTACACATTCGACCACATGAACGTCTGTTTTTATTTCTACCCTTAAATAACCTCGATATAATTCATAATTCCAGGGCTGCCCTTCAGCTCGTCGGAGGCCCTGATCGACGCGGTGCTGGACGAACAGCTGAACGAGGAGGCGTGGAGCGTGTCGCCGCGCAGCCAGCGCCTCGCGAGGGATATCCTCGCTGAGACCTTGCGGGAGTTCGCACCCAGATCTGGGTAAGTAACATAACGTAACACGTAACATAACATAACGCGTCACATAACGTAAACTCAACTTAACATAACGTGTAACATAACATAACAGTATATAAACTTGAGATTATATGCCCAATTGGTGTCAATACACCCATGATGAACAAGAACTCGGCTACTCGCATTTCACCGATCTTTGTTTTTGATCTGATTCCCGGGAAACAGCTGCCTTTTATTGTGAGAACGGCGATTATTATAACAGAGATGCAGCACATCACCTAGTGCGAAAGAGACGAGAGGTCTCTGTCGTACTAAAAGTATATAGTTCTGTACGAAAAATACGAGTGATATGTCATTCTGAATACAGTATAATTTATTTCACGTGCGAATTAGGAATACCCACAAATCAATTCAAAGAATAATCCATCACTCATCGCTATAAGATCATTTTGTACCTGTATTCTTACAAATAAAGAACTTTGAACTTCACTTTTCAGAATAATCCCGTCACCGCAAGAAGACAGTTCGGATAGCAGAGTGTCTCCGTCGGAGAGTCCTTCACTATCCCCAATACCAGAAGCTCCTATAAGAACTCCTCCCACTCAGATCAATATAGAGCAACCAGACTCCAGTAGTAACACCTCAAATGATAGCAGAACTGAAGTGAAAGAAGAGGTGCCCGTGAAGAAACTGACGCTAGAAGAAGAAAATCGGCAGCTGAAAGAAGCTAGACTGTGTAAAGTGTGCATGGATAGTGAGGTGAGTGTTTACTTGTATTTTTATTTGTAAACAGTGCCGATTCGGGCAATTACCAACTTTATTTGACAGGACTAGAAATAGCTCTTATCTCTTTCTTGCACTTATTGGAAATAAAGGACGGCACTAGTTGAAGAACTGACCAACTCAAATTACGTTTTTTGTGCCCCTGAATATGCACCATTAACATGATGGACATTAGGGTAGTTTTCAACTAGTCAAATCAGTTACTTTTTACTAAACTTCAAAACACGATATTACTATGGAAATTGTATGAAAATGCAAACTGTGACGTCATAAAAAAACGTGACAAAATGTCGCACTTTTTATTGCGTTTTTCTTGATTTAAATTCATAAATAAGTTATATAGAAGAAAAGAAAATGTTTTCGTTAGTTTAAGATCTGTTTTTATTTAGTAATCAGAATTTCATAACTTATCTCGTACCTACCCGACCCATTTATATGGGTAAATCATCCGTCATATACGCTTCTTCATATCCGTCTCAGGATTTCGTATCAAAAGTAGCTGCTAGATGTCTTCTGATTACTTGTGATTCTGCCCGCACCTTTAGGTATTTCGGACGTTTGTTTACTTATTCATTTATGTGGGTATTCAATGAATTACATCTGTATAAACATATGGTCATTATGATTAAGTAGTGATTCATACATTTGTGTAATATTTCTGAATAATTCCTTGTAATGGCCTTATTTTGTAAATGATTCATTCGATAGACTTGAAATTTACTACACTTATTTGGTAAGTGCCTTCTTCCCTTTTGCAAAAGGAATAGACATTACTGCCATACAAATTAAGTGGGAGGGAACAGTGTATGAAAAGTCCTAATTGTATATGGGACCCTTTTTGCGACACCCCGACCCGTTGTAGTATATCTAACTACAACAATTTCTGATTACTGATTTTTGACTCCTGTCAAATTAAGTTAACATTAAGTTGGAAGTGGAATAGGCTAGTTTCCAACTTGTCAAACCAGTTAATTTTACTAAACGTCAAAACACAAAATTACTATGGCATTGGGTAGTGTAGGTTCAAAATAAATTATGAAATTCAGATATTTTAAATACATTTCTAAAACTAAAGAAAATTTCCTTCTTCTATTTAACTTATTTATGAATTTGAATCAAGAAAAACGTAATAATAAATCTGATATTTTATCACGTTTTTCTATAAAGTGATCTTTTTCATACAAATCCCATAGTAACTTGTGTTTTGACGTTTAGTAAAAAGTAACTGATTTGACTAGTTGGAAATTTGCCTATTTGTGTGAAAAAGCACACGTTATAAAATGTCAAACTTAACATTACGTTTTTCTTTATTAAAATTCATAAATAAGTTAAATAGAAAAAAGAAAATGTTTTAGATCTGTCTTTATTTAGTAATCAGAATTTCATAATGTATCTTGTACCTACCATAGTAGTATTATGGTCTTCTTCTATCGTGTGGGTTGATAGGTGGATTACCAACCCCATCAACCCTGGTGTCAGGGTTACTATTGAGCCGCCAAAGGCCCCTGACTTGACTTATATAACGACTACGTACTTAAATCAGTAAGTAGTAACTGGGACCATTGGCTTAACGTGTCTTCCGAAGCACGGATCGTCTTACTTTCGGACAATCAGGTGATCAGCCTGTAATGTCCTAACCAAACTAGGGACCACAAAGTAATTTTTGTGATATGTCCCCACCGGAAATCGAACCCGGGACCTCCGGATCGTGAGCCCAACGCTCAACCACTGGACCACGGTGGCAGTTATAGTATATAGTATTATGGTATGGCGTGGTGTAAGAGTGGCGTGTGCCGCAGGTGAGCGTGGTGTTCCTGCCGTGCGGGCACCTGGTGTCGTGCGGCGGCTGCGGCGCGGCGCTGGCGGCGTGCCCGCTGTGCCGCGCGCCCGTGCGGGCGCTCGTGCGCGCATACCTCGCCTGACGCACAGGTACGCGCCTCTTCTTCGTCTTCCCCTTCCTCTCTTTCCTTGTAACTTTCCTTCTATGATGTTTTTAATAAATTCGTCGTGTCTTATTAAGTGTCCAATCATCTTGCCTCTTCTGTCCTCAAAAATCCTATTATGTAATTCATAATATTCCATTCTTAAAAGTTTATAATATTATTTATAGATTGTCCTTATTCCAGAAATTGGAGACGTAGAATCGACGATGCGGGTCCAATTCGAGAAAATTCGTGGAAACACGCGGGACGTCACAGTACTGTTGCCGCCGCTAGTAGGTACTTTATATTATATGCTAACTAAATATACTCAGTATCTATGTGTATATAATATCTATCCTATTTATTCTACCCACACTTAGGCCTACATCAAATGTATGCTTGTCGGTGTTCGGACGAATCCATGAATCTTCTACTTAATGTTGTATTTGGATTGTATGCCGTTGATATTTTACTTAAAATGTACCGACAATACCAACACGATAACTATTACAAATGTCGAAGGTTTGTCGCGCCTTAACAATACTTAAAATATAAAAGTATTTCAAATTTTGTTTAATTTCTTAAAATAACTTTACTCTCTTCTCTTCTCAAATCGATCTTCCAAATTAACAAGGAATTAAAATATATTTAAAATGATTTTAATATATAAATTATTATACAAATTAAATAAATGAAGCAACAAGTGAAATTTGGCGATATTTCGAGTGTGTATGACTCGTGTTATGTATTAGCATATTGAATTTAGTTTATAATGAAAATCCCTAAAAATATGTGAAGAAAAATGAAATGTATTTGTGTCGATATTAAACTGAGGCCGCTTGACTCCTTTTATTTCGTAAAATAGTGTAGTCGCAACCATAAATATGTATTAATAGTAGTAGTGACATTCGCATTCATAAGTAATTGCATTATAAACGTATTTATGTATTACAATCTCTATAGTGCCTAGAAATTGTTGGTGAAAACGGGCAACGTGGAAAGCTTCAAATATGCGTTTTCATTTACATCTCCGCTCTGGTACTACTGTACCACAGCGGAGACTGGATGTATCTACTGATACAAAAACAGCGGAGGGATATATCTACTAATACAAAAGTGGAAGTTGGAGTTGGCTTCGATTATCGTGGCAAGTACTCGAGGTCCGTTCCTGAGTTTCGATCTATTTATGCACGAATTGTCATCCAAATCAGGTGAAACGGGTTATATGCGAAAAGGTACTGAAAAGTATCGGCGCTCGAAGGACGTACTATATGATCTTGACGACCCGCGTGTGGTTTCTTCTCGTCGCGGGCGAAGCCCGCGACGGGGAGACATTCACGGGGCGTAGCCCCTCTAATGTGGCGGCAGTCGCCGCCCGCAGAAACGGGCGTGGCACGGGGTTGGGACACGGCGGGCGAGAACGCCCCTCCGTGAGCCCGATGTTACATCCGAGGTGCCGCCAGCGAGGTCGAGCCCACCGGGTGGTTCCCCGTTGGGGGAGGCCCAGTGAGCGCCCGTCAGCTGGCGGTGGTGTCGTGTCCGGTGAGCTGCTCCGTCGCCGGGGCAGCTGGTGTCATGTCGGCTGGAGGGGGGGAGAGGACTGCTTCCACTGCCACTGGAAGCGTCAACTCATCCCCCGGGGGGGTGGCCACAATCCTGACTACTCGACGGGGAGTAGTGGATGTGGGCAGCCCCGGTCCAGTCCGATGTCCGAGAGGTCAGTGCCCACCAGTGAGTTGGCCCAGCAGTGATGCCAGGCCTCCCACGATGATGGGCACAGGGTCAATCCGTGAGCGGATGGCCGCGAGGCTTGACGACCCGATTACTCTAGCCAGAAAAGCGGCCGATTAGCTCGCTACAACAAACACTTCAGGACCCCGGTAATGTCTTCGTCGGTTCTCGACGATTTCCTACAGTCCATTAATACATTACAAGTATAATCCTAAAAGACGACGCCCTGAGCCGAAATTCGCTTCCAATTGGGCACCCTCAGGCCTGTTGTCTTAAATTTTGTAGCGGATTAGAGCCCTCAGCGCTCTCCATTTGTCCGGCCGAGTAGTTAATGTCATTTGTAGCAAATCTACAATAAGTCATCTCAAGAAAACTAGTTCTTGCAGACATTTACAGAACATTTCGCAGGTGAATAGAAGGCGAGAATTTCTTTACTTGTCCTATGTATAATGTTCTTTTGACCAACAATTTCAAGTGTGTATAGTGAGTTTTAGCTGGCTGTGTAATGAGGAAAGGCGTATAATATTCTCGAATACAACAACATTTTAAAAGGCTGGTAGGTAGTTTAAACAAGTATACATTATCCGTAGCTGTAGGTGTCATTTACACTGTAACACGAGGTAGCAAGGTAGATTTTGATGTAACCAAGCAATTGTATTTAGCCTTCCTCATTTATATATGTATTTCTATATAATTAAACAGTATCCATCACAATTGTAATTAGTAATTAGTTTGTAATCGGAAGTAACTATCAATTCAACTTAGATTTTAACAAAAAGCTTGCCTAATGCTGCAAATTAATAATAAAAAACTGAAAGTTGAAACGTGAATCGTAGAAATAAAAGCATTATATTACGGTGTTGCCATTTTAGCTACAAATTTGGAAAAATGCTCACAAATGCAATGTTGAACTAAACAAAAGCTTAAAACCACTCAAACGAAAAAAAAGTATCTACGTCACTAATTCTCAATAGTATTTGTGCTTATTGTTATTAATTTGTAGAATTAAAGCCGATAAATTGATCTGATTATGAAACTCAAGCAATGCAATGGTGCCTACACATCACTACATCCGCCTTCAAGGTTCGGTGTTCGAATCTGTTTCAATACGGTACCAAATTGGCCTTAGCGATCGTCACTGCCAGACAAGTGTGTATGCACCATAAGACTGTGAGTTTTATGGAAAAAATGTGCTTTGATAATAGACATAATTTTTAAAATATCTATAAAGATTAGGGTTACCATGCATTCGGTTTTCCGGATAACATCTGGTAAATTTTTTCGGATTTGTACCTACGAAGATTTTGGAACGATGATCTCTAAACGCCCGGACTTTTTATTACTTCTCTGTATGGTAACCCTAATTACGATATTTTTATCCATCAAAACACGATTGGTATAGATAATAATTATGAGGTGACTGAAAATTGGATTTTTCGAGAAATAATTGGTACAAATCACTAAACACAAAGCCTTTGCAAAAAGTGAGTGGTTGAACGTTCATTTTTCTTTCTCATTTTTTTATTTTCAACAGATAAAAGTCGCCTCGTATATAGATTAAGCATTGGTTCATTGTGCGTGGATAATGTGTGTCAAACAAAGATAATCCTAAACATTGTTATATTATTTGTAGGTCGACCTAGATATACAATATACATTATAATTCAACTTGTTTCCAAATATCATGGTAGAATATACCGGGTTAAACCTTGTAAGGTTTTTACATTTTTTTTTGTTTTATTTTACACCCATTCAACATAGAATGTTCTGCTGAGAGTAAAGCGAGAAGCGTGTATTTGTTGAAAATTAAAAAGAAAATGTTATAGCAGAAACAATAAGCTAGAAAGCGTCAAGCTATTTATTCCCCGTCACTAACGAATATACAATGAGGCGCTGTGGACGCGCCTATTAAGTCCTAATTAGGGAACTTTCTGTGCGCCGTTTGTTACAATCATTATGGCAAGTAAGGAGCCGTTACGAGCTCTTGACTCTTTGAGGCCGATAGCGAGGCAGATCAAAGGCAGTTTTTTTGGTGCAGAGGTGAAGTGCGTTAAAGTTTCGCTATGCGCGGCGCCGCGCGCACCGTCTGGCCCGGAATAGCGCACGCACAGAAATAACGCAGACGACGCCAAGCGGCGCGCGACGCATTTGGACCAAATTAATATGAGCATTACCCGAATCTAGACGTTATGATTCAGCGGCATTTCCGCTGAAAACTATGTTGTTCATTATTTATGATTGTGTACGGAGTAATGCTTCTTGATCGAATATTCCAATGAAACTAATCGGTAATGATGACTTACTACTTTTTGTGTAATATTTACTAAATTTCGCTTAAATTCGGATAAACAGCATCAACAAATTTGGCAGCAGGCCAAGTTCCTTCTTGTTCTCTGAAGTAATTAAAATGATCTAACGATTATATCCATCACTGTTAACGCGTTCTGAGCGACAAGCACCAAGTCGTCTGAAGACAAGTTGCAGTTACTTTTGGTGTTAAACCGTACAGTGAAAGAGAGAAGATTTATTCTTCTCTCCCGTGAATTTCGTGATCAATGACCTTATCAACCCTGGTGTGAGGGTTACTATTGAACCGGCAGAGGCCCCAAATGAAATAAATACAAAAAAGAAAAAAGATTTATTAATATACCATACCCATTCTCTATAATTTACCCCATCATAATAAGACATGATCATCCTTAGTCTTTGAGATGACATTGAAGTTTGCAGTATAGAATCATAATTCTGTCCTTTCTTGTCCTTAGAGGCATATAGACAAAGGTCAACACGTGCATAGTAACTGAAATCTATCGCTATGAACTTCTGACCGATAACGTTATCAAAATGTGTGGTGGTATCGCTGAAATTACAGTTCCTGTTTCGGTTTTGGTCACTGCAAGCAATTTTATGATTATAACATTAAATTATTTTTAATAATTTGAGAATATTATATATCTTTGTCTTTTTCTATGACACAAGTACTGCTCCAGGCTGTCTTCGAGTGTTGAAATTTCCCAAACAAATATAGTAACATAATCGTGCCTATTCTAAAGGATACAAAATAATTTTATTTTAGTTGGACTGTACTAAAAATAGTGTCGTCCTTAGCTTACGACGAGTGCGAGACAGGGATAGAGCTAGGTTCAGAACTGTCAAACTAAGTTAAAATTAAGTTTGTGCTGCACGAATCGTCATCATTGGCCCCTCCTAATTTTAAGTTATACCCTTCATTTTCTTATTCGCCGAAAAGGAAAGGGACGGATGACTGACACCTGTTAATTTTATCTCACTCATATGAGTCAATCCGTGTGACATGTGCTGTCAACTTAGTTCTGTCGGGTTATTGGCCAATATAACATTTTGGAAGCGATTTTTAAATTTCTGCCTAAAATTGTCGTGTTCCATAAATTGTATGCCTGTCAATTAAAAATAATAATAATAAAAAAGTTTATTTAGGTAAAATCTACGACACACACCCGTCCCTTTCCTTTTCGACGGGTAAGAAAATGACAGGTTTAAAATAAACTTAGATGATGTATACCGGAATCAGCACCATTATAAACCAATGTTCCAAACTGTCTCGTCTGAGTATTTGTTTTATTTATTTTTGTATTTGTTTTGTTTTTTTTTTATTAACGCAGTGCGATGGGACATACTCTATACCAGAAAATCAACCTTGTTTCTCGTACTTATGCATACATATACAATTTATTTATTTATTATTATTACAAGTTCTTATACCTAATTTACACCACTATCCAAAACAGACCCAAAGAGCGTGTTAACGCGATAAATTGTTTTTAATGCAGTGTTACAGTAGCAACCCAAAAAGACCGAAGCCTGTGATAGGGTTAGCTACAAATTTCGTCTTAAAACAATGACATAAATATTCAGTAGATAGACAGCGCGGCATTATACAGGCATATTATGTTCTGTCTCCTTTAAATGGTATCAATAATTAATTTTGCATGGTAATTTGGAATTATAGTTAATGTCCATGTTATTTCCGTTTCCGTTCCTTTCAGGAATTATTTAAATTGTGTAGTTTCTTATTATATCGGCAGCAAACAAAAGGTTTGTTCCTGAGAAACATTATACAAATATAATATACCTAATAACGAAATCCATAAGTAAATACGTTTCTTTTATTTCAAGCCGAATGCCATCCAGATTATCATAAATATCAGTCTATGCATAAACTAGTAACTCGAGCCGGCTTCGCCTGCCTACAATTTTTACCCTGTGGTCTTCATACTTATACTTGCTTCTTATACTATTTTTATTCTTTTAGAATATGAGATTCCCATTTATATTACGTATAGATTACGCTATAATGTAGTGAATGTTTATAATCAGACATAAAAGTTGAATCACTCTGGACTATGATCTTTGCATCATGACCATCACGGTCCATAGTCATAGATAATAATATGAATCAAGTCTAACTTTTTTACATTGGTTTCCTGTCAGCTGGGGCAAGTTTTTTGTCTGTCCTGAGGTTTTTGCCTATATACAAGTAGGTAAGTATTAAGAATATGAGTCACACTGACTTGCTGTTTGAATCGCAATAGTGAGTTCACATAGCCAGTTGAATTTTCGCCATAGTTGAAAGCTTTTAGCTTCAAAATTGGCTTTATCTACTCTTTTTTAACTTGCTTTTAACGGATAACTTTACCAAACAGTGAATTCGAGTCGTTATGAGCTTATTGCACGTCTGATGTAATATTTTGAGAAGCACGCACAGTTGAGTCAACAGTTCTCAGAAGCGAATGGATACCATTGACACATTTCCTATCGGCCACAGGAAAACATTATCGCTGGTATGTTGACAATTATATGACTACAACTGACTGTTTCATTAAAAAATAATGAGTACTTTTTCTGCATTAGCAGAATTCTGCAGCTGTGGTACCCAGTTGGAAGAGCGTTTGACTCTCACTATGAAAACCAATGATTTTCGAATTCGTTTTCAAATTCATGTTTGCATCATAAATCATTATCACGTGCTAAGCGGTGAAGGATAACATCGTGAGGAAACTCACATTCACGATAAATGAGTGTCGGAGGTATGTGACCTACCCTGTATTGGGCTGATTTTCCCTTCGCGGGTTGGAAGGTCAGTCGCTGTAAATAACCGGACCTGTCAAATCTTCAGGTTTGCAAGCAAACAGGATAACGCTAGACGGAAATGATGATTATCTTCGCCACAACGTATGGCTGAAATGCGCTGATCGCTTAATTTGATATTTTTAAATTCGTCTCCCAAAAATAATACTGGGTTGCCAGATTTCCATTATCTTTAAATGGAACTGTGACGTACTTTTTCGTATTTTGACGTTATAATTGCCCTATCGTTGAAAACGAATAAACTTGCTTTTATTATAATGCTTAAATAATTGTGCTTGCTTTTCATAGATGGCGCTGACACATCTATCCTGTATTTTAGAATTTAAGTAAGTCTTAATTTTTTTAAGACTTTTATAATCCATAAACTAATGATGACTCTATGACAGCCATTAATTTTATATCTAGTCTCCAATGGATTAAGTAACATGAAACGAAAATTCCGTTTTCCTGTAATTATACAGCTTAGCAATCTTATATAACTTGTTTACTTGTAACCAGCTAGACGGCCGCCTTAAAGGATACAATTATTCTGACATTTTAAATGACCGAAACTAGGAAAAATCTGTTTTTTTGATGTCGATTCCGTATTTGACAAATTGTGGTGTTCTTAACTTACTTTTGTTCAAAAAAGAGTTGATGCTAACAACTGTCAAACTAAATTAAAATTATGTTTGGCCCGCCAAGACCCACAGCTTTTTGCAGCTCTAATTAAATTATTTATGTAAATCGAATACGGTGCAGGCGTTCGTGGACGTATGAATTCGACTTATATGTAAGTAGGTGTTATTGTTAGCCTGGCCATAATTGAAATGAGGCTGTTTGGTTTTGCTAGGTTGCCAATTATATCGAAAAGTGAAAAAAAAAAAACTTTTAGTTTACCTTACTCTAGAGATTTTATGACTCTTGACCACACCTTGACATCATGGAATCCTGTATTAGGAATACAAAGATAAACCGCGTAGTGTCGTAACACGGTCAGTAGAGGTCGCTGCGGTGTGCGGTTGGCGCGAAACGCGGATTTTATAGTTAATCGGTGTGAGTCAGCGCTATAAGGTAGTACTAATTAACTGCCGTCGAGACATAACGTCCTTGCAAGGCTCTATGCGGATCACGTGAACTCGACTCGCTAGTGATGCAAGTATCGATACCGCAACCAATAAAATATCGATACGGCGAAAACAATGCCCCTATTCATCATCGGTTTTATCAATGACTCATACGAAATTAAATTGTTACGTTGATTATGTAAACAAATTTTGTCATACTGAGTCTCTGTTTTTCTAAGATTTCTGCAATTATATAATCTACGTATTAGTCAGTATTAGTATACGTGTTTTACTTACCTATATGAATAATAGTGTATTGTATATTTTTGCTTCACCTTGGAGCTCGACCGCGTAACCTGTTAAAATTATCGAAACTACGTCAAATGCGAATTACAAAGAGGAAAATTTCAAGTTACCTGCAACGTTTAAACAGACAAACAAATACCTACCAGACCGTTCGCATGTGTTCAAATATTATCTTAGTATTTTCAAATTTTATGTTTTCTTACGAAGTTGCTTTGAAACTTTGTTATTTTAAAGTTTACTAAGTGCAGACTATTAAATGGTTGCCCCTACTCAAATAGACCTTTAGAAACAGGATATCGATACTTACCGAGTTGTGAATTTGTGACAAACTGTTAGAAAATATATCTGCTGACTAGTTATAGGACTATTCTACTTTTGACATGTATCAGTGCTTTGATCGGTATCCTAATTGACATAATATATGACATGTATCAGTGATTTGTATGAAATTGATTACCATTATTAGAAGCCGACACTATTGTAGCCAAGCTGCGGGATGTCGCATAACTTTCGGATAAATTCCATAAGTCGGGTGCACTGAACCAATAAATATCGTACCCCATGCAAGTGATCATCATAACCACTCCACCTGCCTTTGCTTTAATGAGATACTTTAGATCTGTTGAATACCTGTTTAGTAGACTGTTCAGACTCAGACTTTCTGACCCTTCGACTAGATAAAAAAAAACCTATTTTTATGGTGTTTAACTAGCATTTTAGTTTATAAAGCGTAAAGACAACTTTGTATTGCGATCAAACAGGATTTAGTTCTAGTTTCAGTATATTTCCTGTTTAACATTTATAGCTGGTTACAATGCTGTAATCTCGCTGGCCTTTGAGCCGGACTCGATATATTATGCACACTAATTAACTCTAATTACACTATAGCCGCGTTATGTATATATTATTATTTTCTAATTAGGTTCACATTCTACTGTTTTATATCTGTTAATAAATAATGTTGTAGAGCGCAAATATTGTTAGGAATCAAAATGTTGAAATAAAATTATTGCAGTAGGTACTGAATTTACGCCCTCAACTTCACAGTAAGTGCTCAACTCTCGTCTCTGGAAAGTAACCTTCGTCCTACTCTGGGCTTTGTTCTACCTATGTGCCAATTTTTACTCAAATCGGTCTATCGGTTTAGGAGTAAAAACGTAACAGAATGAGGTACTTTAGCATCTATAGTATTAGTATGTATAGAATAAACGTATGCTGCTGCAAAGAAAAACGAAGCCCACACTCCGCCAGGCTTTGGAATACATCTTTTTCTCAAAGTCATAATCGTCGAAGGGCATGTGCCGCCCACACACCCTCGCAATTACACGGGCGGAGTGGGCGCGTCGCGAATCGCGGCGCCGACGCTCCCATAACTGCCTTTGAATCGAGAATAGACGAACACTTTATTATGGACGCTCATGTGATGGTAATGAGCGTGACATCGTTAGCTCCGTCAACGCATCTCCCGTGTGGTCTGACAAGTTAATAGAAAATGTTAGTAATCTCCGATACTAGTATGGTGAGGTAGGTTCAGGTTTCCTTTCCTTTGTTTCGTCTTTGATTGATCGGACAAGTACTTTTTAAATTCTTGTTTACGAAGACGATTACTTTGTAATATTGCAACTTAAACAAGAATACTTACTTAGGTAGATGTTTAAGTACCACTCTCCATGACATTCTATCGTTATATCATATCCGTTTACTCAAATATCATTTACATTATTTATCCTTCACTGGTGCACGTTTATTGCACTACATTCTCGAGCGTCAATGTCAGCTGTGCAACAAAATATCAGTATTCCATGAAACAGATTTGCAGTGGCGCCATCTGCCGTGTAGAATTTAGTATTAGCATGCGGCGTGGGCGCCGCGTGAGTCAGAGGCACTCCTAACCTACCCGACACCCGTTCCTTTCATCACTGCCTACATGCTCACGATTTATTACAAAGGGACGCGGATTTATTCCCCAGGTTTGTTCAAGTAATCCGGCGCTAAGCCTCTCATATCTGTATCAGTTATAACTTGTTTTTATCGTTGATTCATACGTGGGTGTAAGCTTGTGCGATAAATTTGAAATTAAACGTGTTTATCACGGTTGGTGCGTCATTTTGACGATAAGCAGTTTTTCAGAACCAGCACAATAGTACGATTGATTGTGGAGATATGGACGTTGTAGACATTCTTCCGTCAACAAAGATAAAATAAGTAAGTGAATTTTAAACCGTTGGTTATTTTTGCTATTATGTCATGGAATAGCGCTTCTTGAACCGTTTTAACCTCGTAGCATATTTTCCTTTTTTTCTTATCGAACACAAAAACATTAATAACCGTAATCTACTGTCATTTGCCGGTTAAACTATCTACATAGCTTATTTTTCTGACCGACTGACATCATTCTGGCTTTTGTTGATACTTAAGCTTTGCATAAAGTGGAACATATTAGCTTGCTGCGGTCACTATCTATACCTAGCTAGTATTCTATTGAGTAAATATAGGTACGCAAGCAAGGATATTTTAGGTAAATACCTAGCAGCTGTCGTAAGTAGATTAATCACGGATGTGTACCTACGTTCTGCATAATAACTAACGCCTACAATCAGCAATGATTTGCGTTTTCCACAGATTGACAGATAATATTTAACATAAAATCATAACAATAATGGCTCCGATTCCTGCAGACATCTCCTATTTTTATTTTAAGTTATACCCGTCATTTTGTTATCCGCCGAAAAGGAAAGGGACGGATAATTGGCAACTGTTAATTTTAAAATGAATGAATAACCCGGGCGAATAAAATAGGCATCTCGCCAGTATGCAACCCGTTTGACGTGTGCTGTCAACTCAATTCTGTCGCGTTATTGACCAATATAAAAAAATGGGACGGTTTTTAAAATTTCTGCCTAAAATTTACGTGTGTTCCATAAATTTTATGCCTGTCGATTACCCGTCCTTTTCGGCGGATAGGAAAATGACGGGTATAACTTAAAATAAAATTAGATCGTGTCTACAGGAATCAGCATCATTATAATGGTAAGAGTGAGAAGTTGCTAAATAGATCATAAAATGAAGTCGCTATTTGATACAGATACATTAATTGTTAGCGTTGCTTTGTTATGCATTTAATTACATGTATTTCACAGTACAAGCTTCTAGCATACGTTACAGAGAACTGGTAGAAGACGACAAGTCTTTGTGCTGTTGGCGTACCCTTCGGAATTTGACTTGCCTACTTAGTGAAAAGAAGAATTTCGTCAATCTTCGTGGGATGTTCTCCACTTCTCGCGGATTGTTCAGGGTACAAGTACGTAGTGGGAGACCATATACCATTCTTGCACCGAAATGCTGATGATGATCTTTCTTCCCCACTTCCAAAATCGTATTTCAATACTACCTTTGTAGGTATGTACCTACCTGGGAATGCAATCCCGAGTCGAGATCGCAAATCCGATAATCCCGCGGAATTGAAAATATCAATCATATATCAATCCCGAAAATTTCTTAAAAAAATATAAAGTTGCGATGGCTGAAAACGATGAAAACTGTTTTTTTTTGTGATACTGAGGTTAATTAAATCAAAATATTTTAAACCTTTATTTTTTTCTAGGTATAACTAAATAATTAAGTTTTCTTTGGAAATTAGCATATTCAAAACAAAAAGTATAACTCAAAGAGATACGCCCAACCCCGTCAATCCCGAATGGGATCTCGTCATATTAGGGATTGATCCCGGAAAAATAGACGACATCTCGCATTCCCTAGTATGTACTTAACTGTATAATAATATCTATATTTTCATTGGAACCCATCTCTCTCTAGAATTTATGTATATGAATACTCAAACGAGGGTGCGGGTAATGATATGAGCGTCCTTTGTGTCGCGCAGTCGAGGGCCGTCTGCATTCCTCGCTATCAGCGCCAGGTCACTTGATAACCGTCCTATCAAACGGGCACATTCCGCTTTGTCGTTTGATACACTCATACTGGTATTATGATACTGTTGAGCTGGGGTTGAGTCTACATGGTGTTAGTGACTTCGCGCGCATCGTAACGAAAGCTTTGAGGACCATTATTCTGAGTTGATATCAAGTGGAAAAGTATGGAAATAAAAATAATTTAAAAAATCACTAACATTTTCATTAATTTTCCGACCGGAAATTCCACTTGATATCAACTCAGAATCATCATCTAAATCATCCCCCTCAGAATTCGTTACGATGTCACTAACACCGTAACTGTATAATATAATATATTGATGTTTTTTGAAGGTCGAAATTGTATTAGGTATTAAGCACAAGTTGTGGTGTAGATATTTTACTTTTATTATCTAGTTTTCAAAATCCCACTTGTGCAAATATGGTGTAGGTACTTACGATAAAATGTGTATACCCATTGGGTAACCGTCAAAGAGTATCATCAGTTTTGGTTTTTTTTTTGCCTGGCGTTTCTTGTGTAGTATTGTATGTATGGCGCGACTGTTAATGTGGTAATAAACTGTTAATGTAGTAATTTAAAGGGAAATTTTCATTGAAATGAAGCATCTAATAGACTTCCAAGTTTTCCAAGATAGGGATCAACTTTCTAATCAAATTCCCAGACTCCGTTGCTCAACGCCGTTGGCTTGCCGCTTAGAATAGTTCCAGCTCTATGTTTAGATGTATTACTCTGTACTTAGCTAGTTGACGTTAGAGGAAAATTATAAGCTCTGATGTCTACGAGGTGACAATTATGGCTCATGATGACTAACCATCAAGATATGCGATTGAGACGCCATTGATTAACTGTTTAGTCGTTCAAATATAACATTAATTAGGTACCTTACATGTTTACTATGAGATTGAGGTGATTGTCTACATGACTGTAGACACAGGGTGTATGCCATGATTCTGAGTTAATATCAAGTGGAATTTTCCGTCGCAAAATTCATGATTTGTTTAGTCTTTAAATTATTTTCCATTCCGTACTTTTGCGACGGAAAATTCCACTTGATATCAACTCAGAATCATGGCCTGAATCATCCCTCCATTACGATGTCACTTACACTTACAAGTACACAGCTAGCCATACAAGTAGGTATGGGTGTTAGTGACACCGTAACGAACACTGAGGGGGATTGATTCAGACCATGATTCTGAGTTGATATCAAGTGGAATTTCCTGTCGGAAATTTCATGAAATTTTTTGTTGTTTTTTTTTATTTATTTTCCGTTCCATACTTTTGCGACGGAAAATTCCACTTGATATCAACTCAGAATCATGGTCTGATTCATCCCTCAAAGTTTTCGTTACGATGTCACTGACACCCTGTATTCTTGGGTAATGGAATTTTGTTTCAAAAAAGACATTTATGGTTTCTACTTAGTGTTTAATATTTATTAGTAATCAAAGTGATTCCACATTGGGCGTGTGGTTTGCGTGTTGGAATTTACCAGTCGTTTATCACTCCATCCTGTCTGACTATTCAAATGTTCGCATAAGCATTCCTTTCAAATGAAACTTATATAAACAACGCTTGTCTCCAGACTTAGAGTTGCAGAATCTGTTGATTTTCCTGCTAGATATAAATATGTAAGTTACTTGTATTGTACGTAAGTAAAACTTATATTTATGTACAGGTTAAAATGCATCAACACAAGTCAGTGTAAATGTCTCAAAAAACCTATTAGAGATGGTTTTTATTTTTATAGTACTCAGAATGAAAAAAATTCGTATGGACAGAAGAAGAACCCGGTGGTATAATGGTTAACACGCTCATCCCAGCTTGACAAGAGCTGCGGTTTCAAGTCCCGTCCGCGTCAGATTTTTTTGCGATATATCTTTTCCCCACTAGAGATGTTTTACAAAATGACGATATAAATCACCATACGCTTTGACTACTGTTACTGTATCACCTTTCCTGAAGTTCTGAAATAGGTTACAATGTTTTCAAATTTTAAACAGAGATTGTCAACCATTTAAATATTAAGTTCTATAGTGTTATAAGTTATAACAATTCTAACGATTGTCCGCTTCATACAGAACACTGGTTGATTGGTTGATGACAAAGATCAATGGGCGTCCATTGAGAGTATCATGTTCAAGAGCATAGCTGTTTAAGTCATGTATATTCTTTGAAGTTCTCAATTAATGGTCATTGGATGGCGAGACGGCTCCCATACGACGGAGATTACGTCATGGCTACTAGGTGGAATTGTGCAAGCATGAGATATTGGATACCATACATGGTGCTTTTAGCGATTGCATATGCAGTCTAGCTAATAGCTAGCAACTGTTCTTAAGCGCTTATCTACAAATTATGTTATTACTCCGGTAGACATGTGCATACAAAACCACAGTTGCGTAAAGCTGATACTAAGGGTGGTATTAATAAACTAATCTCAGCTAAGACTGCCCTCAAGATCGTGCTCAAGTCCCTGTTTTTATATAAGAACTGTCACATTGACATGATCTTGAGGGCAGTCTATGAGGTTAGTTTATTAATAAGTACCACCCTTAAAAAGAAAAATTGAAAAAGTGTTTTGTGTTTAGTCTAGGTTTTCTAGTTAGTTATGGGCTAGTTTAGCCGATTGGCCGAATAAATGTATTTTAAGACAGTTACTGGAAGTGTAATTTGTTTATTAATAACTTATTTTCACCCACCAAAAATTATTTCGAGTTTGAGTTTATGTAGGTACTGTGGATGACATCTTTGAGGCGCATCAAATCAAATCAAATATACTTTATTGCACAGAACTACATTTAAACAATCAGACATAACACATGAATACAGTACAATTTGGGCACATTATCCTGGCTGGCGCGGTATTCCTAATTTTGGAAGTAAGTGATGTCTGATGACAAAGTGTGTTGATGCTGGCCTCTATTTAATATATAATTGGATTAGCTAGAAGATGATTAATTTAACATGTTTTGATAAATGAAATGAAGTTTATATAAAATGGTATTATAATGGTGCTAATTCCTGTAGACACCATCAAATTTTATTTTAAGTTATGTCTGTCATTTTCTTATCCGCCGACAACGAAAGGGACTCATGTCTTAGTTAAAGCGTCTTTATTATATTTAACTCATATCATAACCCAGGTACTACAGCACCTACCAGTGTTACTATTTATAATGCGTTGAGCAAGTGAAGGGATCGAGTGTGAAGTAATTAGTGGAATTTGAATCTTTAATTACAATGACTGGTGATTAACGTACTCGTACACTGGTTCATCTCAAACTTAAAACCTTTAATTATGAGTAATGATAATTAACAATATCGAAGTTCAACATCCCGTGTTCTACTTCATATTAAAGTTATGGATGTCTTGATAGTTAGAATTTTTTTGTAAAATAATCACAATGCCTAGGTCAATTTTTTAAAAAAGGCCCACGCAATTTGTTTTAATATTTCACTAACACAGTTGGATCGACCGTTATAGACGGCGATGCGGCTCACCACCTATCGCGTACTTAGGTATAACAGAAAGCTCGGTGAGGTGTGAGTACTTGTTCATCTTGCGATGGATGTAGGGACCTGCCTCTGACTACCCAAATTGGGATATAGTCGTGAGCTTATGTTAAAATGTATGGGCGCACAGCGTAAATCGATGCGCGGGCGTCCTTAAATCGTATCACGTTTTTTAGTATGACACAAGCTATTGTTGTCGAACAATACTGGAGTGCGCACGCGCACCGCCGTCACGCACTGATTCACACCCGGGATATTCCAGAGTCCTGTCGTGCGAGGACTTTCAACGTGACAGTCACGACTTAGTTAACATAACACTCATTCAGTCGTACTTACCTCGGTTTAATAAAACAATAATGTTTAATGCTAAAACATTAGCAGCACTCTATTTATTTATACTTTTAATCCACACAATAACCTCCTAAGGCCGAGGTATTTTACGCACGAATTCTCATATAGTTGGGGCGTAAAGCTATAGGGGTGGTCCGTAATTGGCCCTGATAGTGAAACTTCGATGACCGTGCCGGCGCGGCAGTTGCTTCGGTATCATCATTATCATCATCATTAATTTAAGAGCCACGCTCTTGTCGGTGTCGGTCTAGGGCAGTGGTTTCCCTCTTGCATTCCGCCCCGTAGTACACTATCTGACGCGAGTGGGATGGCGGCCAAAGTAGTCTATTTCAAAGGCGTACAAGGACTCCTGTCCTCCGCCTCTGAATAGTTCTCCCATCTCCGCGTCTGCAACCGTTGGGGTCTTCAACCGTATCCCTGGGCAAAGGTTCTACGTTATATTCTCCCTACCTGAACTGAGCCACCATCTCACTCCGGCCTACTGAAGTAAGTGGCGCCCACCCCCGCGACAAAGAAGGGCGGTATAATCGTAGGTCGATATTATCTTATGTCGTTTTTGCCGGGGAATAACGAATGTAGTGCTAAATAAGTACGTATGAAATTCCAAAAAACGCACTTATTATCTTTGTCATGTCTTGATGTCGGTGTCAATGACATGTACGATGTCATAAGCAGTAGGTAGACACGGTACATTCCTCTTGTCCCAAATCGTGCTTGGAACGAAAATTATTTTAAGCAAACTCGTAGGTAAATTTTAACTCAAGCCATATAATATGTGCAAATAACGCTTCTTCCGCGATACACTAGGTATCTACTCGTTAGTATTATGACATTGACACAAATTAGTATAGGTAGCTTACCCAGCTCATTAAAAATGAAACGTATACGCATCTGTACAAGACCGTGCCTAGATAATATCATTGTCTGAAGTTATGCACGTTCCTCTTAATTAAGTTCAGGATAAATGGCAAAAGTCAGAAGTCGACAGTTGCAGTCGTAGAAATGAGATAAACACAAGAGAGATTGCGAGTATGATATAAGTATTTATCTCTTTTTGGATATTCAATATGGATTCTGAATATCATACCTTCCGGCCAAGTAGTTCATGCCATTTGCGGCAAATCTACAATAAGTCACGTCAAAAAAAAAAGGCAACAGGCTCGCCCCCTATTACTTGGGATCTTAACATGGCTGGAGAAGAGTGGGTGTGTATACACCTCTGCCTAACTCTCGGGGATACAGGCGTAATGCTATATCAATTTTAAACAGCCCCCCCACCCACGCTACCTTAAGAGTATTATATATTATTTCAGTACCTAAGTACCTACAATGACTTTACTGTTAACAATTCTCAAAGTAACAGCGGCGTATGAATATCCATGCAAAACATACTTGAACGTGATATTATAAAAAGTAAGCCAAGGTACGTACTGACTACGTACAGTTAAATTCTGAGACAACTAAACGAAGTAAGTACAAATAAAATAATTTAGGTACTTTGGTGGTAGTCTGACACAGTGTTAAGCAGATAAGTACTAGTGTTATGTTAAAATTGTAGATGATGTACAGACAGGCGGGCTTCTGTTATAGTTCGAAATATTCGAAGAGTGATGGTGAAATCTGCAAGTACCTACACTACAGTACAATTCCACAATAGTCGGATTGGCGAGTGAAGCAAGTTGGCCAGTAGCACGCTTCCGCGGCCGTTGCATTGCGACATGCACCCGCGCCGCCACAATGCGCGGCTTTCACTCCAATACGAACAAACTACTTATACGACCCATAAACTACTTTATGTAAATAACTGGCCGGTCTACTACCAGCCTGTTAATTGTTGTTTGTCTATAAACTAAACAGTCGGGTATCTATTCATAATTATAGACGGTCGACTAGTAAACCAGTAAAATAACAGCATTCACACCTCAACCCTCGATATAGGTACAGATCTAAACGGAAAGTTGATCTTTACCAAGAATATCCATTAGATTTTATCACGTTTTGAAGATTTATGCTGCATAGAGTTATGAATGTGATACTTACGTCAAACGACAATTAAGTTTTCCCTAAAAAGTAATTGCTAAAAAGATCGGTTTTAATTACTGTGGAAATCTTACATTTCTTTACATTCTGGTGGCTTTGGAATTAATTCAAGATTTTCTAATGAAATATCACCAAGAAACATAGTTTAAAGAGCGCTAGCATATTCAAGGTGCATCGTAATAGCTACGTCTACCCTGCACACGTTCTCCGAAGGAAGTCACACGTGAGATATGGGCGTATTCCTCCATTGATCACAATTGAAGCAGCAACGTGCCTTATCCGTCACGTGGTGACTAATAGAGGCAGGAATTCAAAAGCAACTACTTTGTCCACGCCCGCCTCTATTTGGACTTGAACTGGCGCCAGTGACTCGCCTGATAGAATCGCGAATGTCGCATACAGTACTTACCTACTGTTTAATTACTAATACAACGACTAAACGTTATTTTTACTCCTCTCTTCGAACACTGTTCACACTTCGCAGTACTTATTCATTGTTTATTATTAAATGGAAAGAACTACAGTTCAGTTCTTTTATCTGCAATAACGTCATGCGTCTTCTTTTTTTAAATATTATTCAACTACAATCATCAATAAATGACTCACAATAACCCCTTGTTGTAGTTAAAAGACGATTTTAATTATAAACGAACAAGAAACGTACTGATCAAAGATGCAGATAAAAAAAGTACTTTTAATGTCTTGCGCAGTAGGAGATCAATCACTGTATTGTTTTTTTCAAAACATCGAATTACAAACTAAATATTCAAAGGAAAAATGACTGTGACTTTAAACCTTTTGTGCTCTTTCACGTTTTGAGATTTAAATTGAACGACCTTCTGAGAACTGTGGGAACCGTGAACGTTCAAGAGAACAAGAGTGCCTTGAGAGACGGAAATGCACTCGACTGGCCTTTGTCATCATGTAGATCGAATGTCAGATGTAGACGCTTTTGTTCCAAGCTATAATTATAAACTTGCACCCAGAAACTTTGTATCATCGATACTTTGAACGCACTCGGAGGTGGCTAAGTTAACAGATAAACTTTCTAGTACTTTTAGTACTCACTTAGCAGTAACCAAGTACACATACAATGTATCCGTTTCTTGAAACTAGAAGCTAGTAATCTTCGGTGGAATGAACGCACTATCCTATACAATTGATAACTGGCGAGGGGATACTATAGGTATACTGTATACTGTACAGTGAATGAGTGAGGCTGGCATGGCATGAATGGGTGTTAGCGGCGAGACTCAATAACGTCTGAGGTCTGTGGTAATTGGAGTCCGGGCCGTGGACGAGTAATTATCGTGCCCCTGCGACGCGGCACTGTTTGCTTTACACAGGGAATGTGGAATGCAAACGTTTGAACGTTCGGGATTATCACGGAGTTTGGTTACTATTGTTGTTACACGCTTTGGTATTGCGAGTACGTCTCTTGTTGTGCTTTGTTGCGTTATCAAGGTGTATTATGATGACTGAAATAAATAGGTAGGTACCCATAGTGAGATAAGAAAACCTGCTAAGCGTTTTTTTGTTATACGAGTACTTGTCAGATATTGTTGACTTCTAATAAAAACAAGTTTCTTCAAAGCATTCCAAAAGATAACTTAGTTCTTTTACATCCAACAAACCAAGTCTTACATCGATTCAACTTCCAACACTCGCTATATTCCTTACAGCCACTCCAAAGTCTATTCATAACCGTGGCTCCCGTGACCATGACCTCAAATTTTCATCTCGACGCGACTTTGTTTGAGCTGGGAACAAATGTAATCTCCATCTTGTTTGGCTGCCGTGGGTGGTTTATCCCGACCACAGGTGCGCCCGAGCAACTTGAGGAATGTCGTCTGTCAACAGTCCGTCTCGTGCATCTACTTATATCTCATCCAGAAGATATAAAAATGTTGTTAGATGCACCTGTGTTCTATGAACTTTGCAGCTCTTTGTTCGTTCAATTCAATGAATTTGCTCACCAAAATATTCCAGCGCAAAACTCGCTACACTGTGACGTTATTTTTGGCAAGTTTATCTAAGATTTGGTACTCCTGTTTTGTGTAATTTTTCCCTATAATATCCCCGACTAAACTTACTTTAACAATTGTAACTATCTAGTTAAAGAAAAGCCAAATGATTTGTTTTAGTATAAGGCCTGTACTTGATAGCATACTGGTCCATTCGCGGCAGTACTGCTCAATTTCCCTGTCTGGTACTAATGGCCGACACTGACTCGAACCATAGAGCTCCCTAAAATGGAATATAATATTGTTCTGTATTACATGGGCTTAAACATTGCACGCTGCAGTGAACGCTGGTCTATCATCGTCTAGCCGTCTACGCCTGGAGCGTATTACCACAGATATTACGAGAATATTATACTAGTAGTATTACGTACAGTTGGCAAGGAATTACAGCAACGGAGTTTGTTTGTGGTACCGAAATTGTAATAATTTGCCTCCTACTCATTACAATCTCAATTATAAGGAATATGAACTTCCATTTCCTGGATTACATTGAATAAATATTTCAATTAGTTCAGCCTGATCTTGGGTGGTCGCTTAAAGTTAACGATATTTGGTTGGATCATCATGCTGGCTATTAATTCAGGCGTGCTTTGGATATACAAATGTTACATTAATGTTAAGTGTAATGTTAGATACAAATGTGTAAAGTGAACACATTATTGTATGTGCTTATAATTATCATGAACTCTCTTTAGGAAAACCCATTGACCGATCTTTCTACTTGTAAAACTAGGTAAGTTACCTACTACTGACAACAAGATACATATAATGAAATCTCAATTTAAACAAATATAACTACTAATAACTAGTCTTCAAGAATCCAAGTCTCCAAGATGCTGAGAAGCCAGGCATTCTTTTCCGCTACTATTTCTCTTTAACAATACAATATTCCTAAAACAAAGCGTTCCTTTTCGAACCTTCCCTATAAAATTATTCGTGAAGAATTTAATTATAAACACTTTACAAAGGAAAATTGCTCCGACCCACAGCCCTTACACCTTGTCAGGTTCAAACACAAGATGTTTAAAAACGAGTTAAAGGCATAAACAAGTTTGAGGATGAGTGAGGAGAGGATGGTAGTTCATGTTGCCACCCCAGTGCAGTTGGCGTGGAAAATCTATGAACATTAGAATACTTAATATCAAGATTTTCATTCCACGATAAATAGATTTATTTGAAAAATGGTTTGAGGTTTTAAGTGAAAAAAATACATGAATAATGAACGAATTATAGCAGCGGGATTTGGGGGTTAAAAGTCCACATTGAAGCAATTCACCTAAAAAAGTAATATTGCTATTTGACATTTGTTAATATTGCTTACTATCTGACTTTTTATATGCGCGAATGTAATATTGCAATATTGATTTTTAGATGTATTCCTTTGATGTGGGCTTTACAGATCCCCTGCTCTATAGGTACACATGAGCAACCTTAGTTGAAAATATAAATTTAGTTCAAAGATAAATACTTGGGTAGGTAAGTTAGACTGGTACTACCTAGTACCCAGTCTCTACTCTTAGGTAAAGTACAAACTGTGGTACCTACCTAGTCTACTCAGTCTCTACGCATAGGTAAAAAACTTATCTAGGGTAACCTTTAAGTAGCTTAAGTTGGTTTGTTAAATGTTCTGTTTTATAAGCTGTTGGTTATCTAAATAAAATAAATAAATAAATAAAACACAAACGTTATATTGATATAAATTTAATTAGGATAAATGATTACCAAAGTGTTCGTCGTTTGCAAAGCTGGATTACGTGGTAATCCCTTTGAGCTGCAGGTTGCTCTTAGGCCACTTGGGGCTGTACATTTACTAATTAGAATACATACATACGTATTGGTATCTAAATATGTTGGTAGGTATATGTCTGTGTGAGGAGCTCGGTGGCGCAGCGGTAAGCGCTCGGTCTGCGATTGTTGAAGTTAAGCAACTTTAGCAAAGACCGGTCATAGGATGGGTGACCACAAAAAAAATAAGTTTTCATCTCGAAATCCTACGTGCTTCGGAAGGCACGTTAAGCCGTTGGTCCCGGCTGCATTAGCAGTCGTTAATAACCATCAATCCGCACTGGGCCCGCGTGATGGTTTAAGGCCCGATCTCCCTATCCATCCATAGGGAAGGCCCGTGCCCCAGCAGTGGGGACGTTAATGGGCTGATGATGATGATATGTCTGTGTATGTGATTGGAGTTTAGTTGCTGAGTGTACATGTAGGCAGACGATGTACCGGTGTGTTGTTTGCATATGTTAACACCGATCGATATTTAGGTCGTGATGTACTGCAGGCGTGGACGTCTATAAACCAATAGTACAGTATAGGGGCGAGCGAGCATATATCACATTAATTTGATAAGTTGACATTCTTCTAGTGGTGGTAAGAAGTTGCCCAGATTTCCAGACACAATAGTTAATCATTATTTATTGTCTTCTATTTATTGTTTTTAATATATTTTATCAAGGTATACTAATAAAAAAAAAGTTTATTTTGGTAAAATCTACGACACACATATACAGTTACAACATTCAAATATACACGCCTATCAGTGTATACTTATATTTTTCAACTTTTTATTTTTCACTGTCTATCCCGCTACGATTTTTATTAAACTCATTTCCTATACTTAAAGGTTGTCTGTAAGAGATTGCTACTTTAGCAGTAAGGCCGCGTGTTCCTACTTATCTAATTATAAGAATGTATTTTTAATATATGTTTTAAGTGCAGTAAAGAGTTTTGTATTGTATTGTAATAGTTTTTTTTTTGCCAAAATTAATTGTAATAGTTAAACAATGTCAAAATAGTAATAAACTTAAAACCAGATAGCAGGTTCGGGGTTCAGCAACGAATTCACATAGATACTTAATAATGCTTTTTTTCTTACTTCTACGAACGTTGTTTTAATTTACGTACTCTAAAATCTGGATACCTTACCTGTTCTTTTTTTATGTTTATATTTTTTTCTGAGTAATTCCAAGGTGTGATAAGTACCTACTTTTCGAATATATATACCTCTACAATTAAATTAATTACGAATAAAAGGTATCTACTTATATAAATATTTATAGACACAGGAACGATAAACATGAAATAAACTATCCGTCTTAACGAGTAGAGGCATCCCTGCATGTGTTGAGAAGTATAGAGCATCGTTGACGACGCACTTCCGTCAGCAAGCGTACATCCGGTGCGCGCGCGCCGCTCTACCGACGATAAACAAAGGGTCAAAGGCGTTTCCGCCCGCTCGACCTAACTACCTCCATAAACACACTACTTATACATGCTATTTTAATCTACTGCCGGCTTTTTGTAAACATCCTCATAATATGTGCATGATAAGCACATGTGGTTATACTTTTTTTATTGAAGTTGATCTTCCTGTAAACGTTTTTTTTTTTTAAGTACTTATTGGATACTTGAACGGTACCTGAAGAGATCTGGGGGGTTAAAATGGCCACATCGAAGCAATTCATCTAAGAAAGCAATATTGCAATTTGACATTTGCGCATATAAAAGTAAGTGCGCAATGCAAACAAATGTCAAATTGCAATATTGCTTTCTTAGATGAGTTGCTTCGATGTGGCCATTTTAACCCCCCTGGTGACGCTCGGTTGACAGAGAGTTGAAAACTCTCGGCATGTCATAGGAGCAAGCTACAAAGGCTGCAAAAGATCGCGAGGTGTGGAAATCTGGTATTCGAGTCCTACATCCCAACAAGGGATAAAATGAGGAGAATTGGCTAAATAATGACATTTGATGGATGAGCTACTTATCCGGAGAGGAAATATGATTGGCCACCTAATACTACACGATTCATTTATAACAAACATTATAGAAGGAAAAAATTAAGGGAAGAGAGGAAGGGGTAGACCTAGGATAACATTTATGAAACAAATAAAAGAGAAGGTGCAGGTCGTGTCGTATCGGGAGGTGAAGGTTTTGGCGGGAAGAAGAGAGGAATGGCGGTTATTCCACCGACAAGAGCGCAGCTCTTAAATAGAGAGAGAGAGAGCTACTTATGTACAGATACTAAGTAGTTTTATTTTAATGAAGAAAACCTATTCATCAACATATTTCAACTGAATTTCTCACCGGCAGCAACACCAACTGTTTTTACGGCGATACCAAAACCAGCAGGGCTAACACGAGCAAAGTGGAAAAATTATCGATCGATTTAATAATTTTGTCGAAATCGATAAGTTTGTTTTTCCCTAACATTGTAACAGTGATTTTGTTTGTGTTTTGACGGAACGACATGACTTATTTAGGTTCATATATTAGCACCAATCAACAAAACATAATTATACCGTCAGAATCAATAAAATAACCGTGACAAAATTTTATCATGCCGCGCATGTTTGCCCTACAGGATGGCTAAAAACATTGATTGAATTCTATCAATGCGCACTTACTTTTATATGTGCAAATGTCAAATTGCAATACAAAATACAAATATACTTTATTGCACCAAAATAAAAAGAAATAATTACAAAAAGACTCTTAACTAGATACATGGCAAATGGCGGCCTTATCTCTTAAAGCGATTTCTTTCAGACAACCAGAAGGCGAATATTGCAATATTGTGTAGTGTAGAATATAGTGATGATTTGCTGTAGTCTGACCTTTTTAAACCCCAGATAAGATATCTGGTCTTTAAATCCACTCACAAAACATACAAAAGAACGGTATCTTTGTCAGATCAAAACGATTTCAAAGGAAGTAACCAATGATCAAGTGTCGGGAGAACCCATTATTTAATCTGTAGAAATAGGATAACCGCCTGGGAACGGACCCTGAAGCACGAGACAATCGTTCTAAGAGGGATAGGGGCTGTTACTCTCTATTAAGCTGATCACATTGTCAACTATCCCTCAATCAAGTTGAATGACGCTTTCCCGTTCCTTTTACTATACAGTTACTTTACTTCAACTGTAGTTGTAGCAGATACTAAACGGATCGTTGCAACTAGTGACGTGTCATCCCCGGGAACATTTCCACTTTGGCAAGCAGTTAAACCTTACATCAGTGTTGCCCTCTGGGTAAATTTTCACTGAACCCTGGCCTTTTTTGGTGAACTGCGGCACCCATATACCTATATATATATACCTATACCTATTATGAATTTCAGCTAAATATTAATGTTAATGTGTGTATATTTCAATGTTGTAAATGTATATGTGTGTCGTAGATTTTACCTAAATAAACTTTTTTATTATTATTATTATTACATAAAAAGAGCTTTATTACCTAGGCTTTAGGCCAGATAGGACCAGAGTACAAGAATAAACAGTTTGAAAAAAAAGCAAAGTATCCTTACTTTAAAGAGTTTTTACAACACTATGGGAAAATTCCCGGGCAGCCCTTCACTGGTGGCGACCATGTTGGAGTTTCTTGTGCCGCTTCTGCGCACATCCGTAACACGTTTCGAAGCGGTAGTGGTCAACTTTCTTTGTTAGGAACATAATATACTTAAGTAGGTAAGATTTTTAAAAATAAGAACGTTACTTTTTATACGAAGCTTTCACGTCTTAGACAATTTTATACCTACAGAATTTGACATAACACTTTATTTTAGAAAACCGACCTACTGAATGTTTCGTAACATAAACAACCTAACCACTTCTGGGCACATGCTTAGACTGGAGGGGGTAGATGCGGCATACTCCACCACGCAGCCCCGCTGCGAATTGGTGGAGGTGTTTTTACGGCTAATAGACGAGACTGACGGCTTAACGTGCCTTCCAAAGCCCTGACTTGTCCTAAAACACAGGGTATCCTAGTTTAGGCTCCAGCCTCTACAAATATTGTATTTTTGTATGTATTTATGTATCCATGTGTTTTATTTTGTAGAGGAAATAAAGATTTTACTTACTTACTATAACTGAATGTTATCGATTTTCAATTCGTTATCATATATCAGCATGGAGATGAAACATTATTTGTAACCGTATCTTTATCGAGGTTCAACTGCGGCATCTATTGCTTTAATAACGAACTTCGATTCTTTACTAAACAAAGTAGTCTTACAACGAACATTCTTACCTAAGCACGAACCAGCTCAATTCGGTGCGCCGGCGCAACGTTGCATCACGCGAATATGAACAATTAAACAACGGCCCTGCGGTCACTGAACCCACAACAATGCATCTTCTACGATTATAAACAAATCTTTGTCCTCGATACAACACCTATTATCCACATATTTTTATGATGATGAATAATAACTTTGCGCATAGTTGCTTTACGTCTTCATTTGTTACGAAATATGAACTTGTATTGTAAAGATAAGCAACTGGAATATCGGACATTCACACTAAGGATCAAAAACCCTTATTGCGCAAAGAAATGGTGCTTCTCTTTTAAAATATTGCAGGGTTTTCTTTCCAACAATATAGCTACTATATAGCAAGATAGCTAATAATCTGTACCCCTATTCTCACGATCCCACGCGACTCTTTAGTAAGCAATGCTGCAGAGCATAGGCGTCTTTGATTGCTTACTTACACCCTCTAGCTAGATCATAAGTTCTAGGTACTTATACCTACTTATAACGTACGAATAAATGTTGATGTTGTTGAGGTTATGATTCGCAAAGATGCAGCGAGACCTACCGATCGAAATTCCAAATCCATCTACTGATCTTTGTAACTTTTGTAGAATTCCTGATATCATGGCCTTTTGACTTCCAAAGCCACATCCGTCAAAGCTTTTGTTCAGAAACCACGTAAAATACATATATGGCGATATGTGTAGCGTCGTACTTTAAATCAATAGCCGGGTTCACTTTGATAACACCGCGGCATTGTAAGAGTTAACCTTTCGACGGCAAAGGGATCGGTTGATAATCGTCGCTGTCTGTCAGGTCATCAGTCAGTGGAGATGAAAGCTTCCCGGCGAGACCGGTTGAAACTTGGTTGGTTGATAGGTTGACGTTGAAACATGGTTGAATACGCCGCGAGTCCGTTGACAAATGAGCCCACTTCTTTGTTGTACTGCTTTGTGTCAGTAAAACAGATCATGAGCGTACGCGCAGCTATGTGGTATAGACCACACAGTTTATAGTGCCGCACGCACTTACATTGAGGTTTTGATCTTTAAGTATTATCCTTAACAATACTCATCTATTCCCCTTGCTTACGTAACATAAATATTTCACGTTTGACGTAAAAGCGTTGATATCAACTTTATCTCTCTACTTCTACTCCTCCTTTAACCGATCCCGCATAACGGGAAGTGGCGTGAACAAAGAAGAAGAAGATCAAGAAACAAGAAAGAAGAAACAAGAAACATTTATTGAGAAGCTCCTTAACAATACTCCAATATTCTCTTTCTATAGGCCGCCTATTGTGCGTATTATTTGTATGTTTATGTCCTTTGAATATATCGTTGTGCAATAAAGTATTATTGATTGATTGAATACTCAAAAGTGCCTAAGAAAAAGTCTTTTTTATCTTTACCTTTGAAAGTCGAATAGACGATTGACCTGCAGCTTTATTTACATACCGACTCTATTTCTCTGCTTTAGAAACTCATTTTCTAGATAGGAACGTTAAAGTCGATAATTTTATAAATTATTCTATGAAGTTCGATGTTATATATGTATTTATTTTCCATCAGACTTTCTATCAAATAAGATCGCGACCAATCACGAGATTCTACGACTTTTATGGATGTAAGATAATATTAAGTCGAAGAAAAATATAATTGCCTCAGTGCGCCGGATTCGATCAAGATAGCTTTGAGCTAGATTTCACATACGGCCCGCTAAGGAGGCTGTGGCCTTAAAAGGCAACACTGCGGACTGTCCATATATCCATACTAGTCCTACTTAGCGTTTCACCACGCTTAGAGAACCAGTTAGAAGTATGCCTAGATAGTATAAGATCTTTAGTAATGGGTGACTAATTATTGCATCAAATGCACCGATGACATATAACTAATCATCCTATCGGCCTCCGTGGTCCAGTGGTTGAATGTTGGGCTCACGATCCAGAGGTCCCGGATTCGAATCCCGGTGGGGACAAATCACTTTGTGGGGACAAACCTAACCAAACTAGGGATTAGTTTGGTTAGGACATGACAGGCTGATCATCTTATTGTCAAAAAATAAGATGATCCATGCTTCGGAAGGCACGTTAACGTTGGTCCCGGTTACACTTACCGATGTAAGTAAGTAGTCGTTACATGAGTCATGTCAGGGGCTTTTGGCGTCTCAATAATAACCCTGACACCAGGGTTGATGAGGTTGATAATTCACCTCACAACCCACACGATAGAAGAAGATAGCTGATCCCATCGTGGTAGTTGATGACGTAAATGTCACGGTCCACTCTCGTACAGTCATGAGCAATATAATGTACCCACTTTAGGACTCTATCGCACTAACATATTAGATAGATAGATAGATCGTTTATTTGCATTGGTATTTTGATTGAAACTTTTTAGTGAGACTTACAGTTCAATTTGTCAAAATAGTTAATGTGACATGGTACCAAATTGTATACATATTAATGCTCGTGACCGTACTAATAATACATGTTGTGTGTTTATGCATAATAAAGTTGACATCTCGAAGATATCATAGGTCTATTCCTATAATATTTTGTTATGTTATTATTATGTTATAACAGCCTCCGTGGTCTAGTGGTTAGAGCCTTAGGCTCACGATCTGGAGGTCCGGGTTCGATTCCCGATGGGGGCATTGTCGAAATCACTTTGTGAGACTGTCCTTTGTTTGGTAAGGACTTTTCAGGCTTGAATCACCTGATTGTCCGAAAAAGTAAGATGATTCCGTGCTTCGGAGGGCACGTTAAGCCGTTGGTCCCGGCTATTAGCCGTAAAAAACACCTCCACCAACCCGCAGTGGAGCAGCGTGGTGGAGTATGCTCCATACCCCCTCCGGTTGATTGAGGGGAGGCCTGTGCCCAGCAGTGGGACGTATATAGGCAGTTTATGATATAGTAAACTAAATATGTGTACGTACAGATCAGTCTATCCTGTATTAACCCGTGTTCTGGTGCCAATACCAATTCCAATCATGCCTGCGCCAGGCCTAACAGATTGCGAGCATATGCGTTTATGTATGTATTTCTTGAAAATGAATGAGTAATGATTGCATCGAATGCAGGCATGACGTCAGGGATATTTTCAAACAGATGTTCGAGATATATTCATCGCATTACACATCCATGCATTCGTTATTTTGTTTACCAATGAACTTTGTATCACGGTTTTTGTATATATTTATATACATATATAACATTTTCTATAGTAGGTACTTAAACCTACCTACTTCGATAACCCTCGGGGTTATCAATGTCTTAACAATCTAGTAGTATCCGGGACCAACGGCTTAACGTGCCTTCTGAAGCACGGATAATCTTACTTTCGGACAATCAGGTGATCAGCCTGTAATGTCTTAACCAAACTTGGGCTCACAGAGTGAAGTTTGTGACATGTCCCCACCGGGTTTCCTACTGATGTAAGAATATAGGTAGTCGTTACATGAGCCATGTCAGTGGCGGCTCAGTAATCACCCTGACACCCGAGTTGATGAGGTTGGTCATCCACCAGTTTCATCATCATCATCCTCCTACCCTCATCCCATTCTAAGTAGAGTCGGCACAACATGTATTATTCACCTTCTATCGTGTGGGTTGTGAGGTGGATTACCAACCCCATCAACCCTGGTTATTATCGAGCCGCCATAGGCCCTTAAAAATCACCTAACAATCTACTTTATTATGAGTAATTCTGAAAACTTGATATTTCTTTTCAACATTGAATCCGCAAGTTGTCTTCTGGTAACTCGTGGCTCTACGCAGCTCTATAGATCAAGAAAAAAAAATCGATGGTGGAGTGTATGAGAGATCAGGTGCGCACTAAATTAGGGATTTTGATTCTGAATTCACATATGACTATTGTCATACTACTAGTTATCGTGTGCTATATATTACTAGTTATTGAGCCGCCAAAGGCCCCTGACATGACTACATACTTACATCAGTAAGTAGTGACCGGGGCCAACGGCTTAACTATTGTCATGTCTGTCTTTTTAGATACTTGTCAACTAGGTACCCTATTGCACAACACCGTGAATATATCGTAATACGTAATATAAGTATATCACAACGTTTCACGTGAAAGCGCCGATATCAACTTTATCTCTCTACTCAGAACCTGAAAATATTTTCATGGCCTATTGATTTGCACACGTGTCCATATCTACGTAGTTTTACAACAAATGATACAAAATTGCAATTGTACAAGAAACGTGGTGAAACTAATAGATGGACAGATAAACTAGGTACTTACCTATATTCAATAGGTATGAATATACCTATGTATACATACATGTATGTGTTATTGGTGGCGATTCGTGCAAACACCAACTTAATTTTTTTAACTTACCTTTACAGGACTATAAATAACTTTATCTCTTTCTTGTAAATAAATAAATTGTTTATAAAAAAATATATACATACCTAAATGAATAAATAAAAACAAGATATTTATCTTTATAAATCAGTTTAAGAGCTATAAAATAAAAAGTTGGTTAAGTTTGTGTATTTATAAATAAATAAAAAAGATATTTATCTTTATAAATTAGTTTAAGGGCTATAAACTAAAACTGGGTTTAGTTTCTGTCCGCCTAAAGATCATCATTTTTCTGGCATCCTAAATAGTTAAGTCGCGTGGTGTTATTTTCCTTGCGTCATTACAACTTGTAAACTCGTGTGTAACATCTAAAGATAGAAGTTTTAACCCACAACCTCTGGAACAGAATTAAAAGTCCTATTTCATCACTTGGTGATTATTCTACAGTCTAAGTAATTATTTTCAGGACAATATCTGCTAGATAATTCAAAAATATCTTTTATTTATTTAGTAGGTAATATAGTTACACTTTGAATCGTCAATTTTTACATAACGAACGTCTCATCCGCCTAAAACTACTGCAGCTTCTTACAACCTGTATAGCCGGGGAAAAGAAGCTGCAAGAAAAACCTCGGCACAGGGCCCTAGACGTTCTTTAAAAAATATATACTTAAAATATTGTTATACAATCGAGTAATTTAGCTGCCTAATATCAGTTCTCAGACAGTTAATCCCATGCATTCATATTGCGAATAAGTTCTGGATAAATTATCTGTTAGTTTTATTTATTTATTTGGAAAAAGACAGCTTAGTTATCATGAATAATATGTGACGAATGACAAGTTTCCAGGACTTGGTTTGTACCTACTGAAGTCTGTAAACACATTCGAGCATAAGGAATAATTCGAGGCCGGGAGAGGAATGAACTGAATTAACGCCGCCCTCGTGTATTACATTTATGAGATGGAAATATTATGAAAATTCTGTTCTTTAGTATTTCAAATCTGACCGAACGTCATTGTGATCGTGCTTTGTTTTTTAGTTTGGAAGATATACCTTCAGATAAGATCAAGAGAATTTATCTTCGTATAAGTACATTGCAAAATAAACAGTATATCTAAGTACCTACCTACCTAACTTAAGGTACATTTTTTTCATTCCTCTACATTACTAAGATTACCTCCTTTTTAGTTCCAATAGTTTTTGAGACTAATTTGAATCATCGGATAGATAATTCAACTACCTATACATATACAGGGTGTTAGTGACATCGTAACGAAAACTTTTGAGGGACGATTCAGATTATGATTCTGAGTTGATATCAAGTGGAATTTTCCGGCGCAAAAGTATGGAACTGAAAATAATTTAAAAAACACAAAAAAAAACATAAATTTTCCGACAGAAAATTCCACTTGATAGCAACTCATAATCATGGTCTGAATCATCCCCAAAGTTTTGGTTATGCCAATAACACACATACATACCCGTATGGCTATCTGTACCATCAATTGTACCTACGTGGTGTAAGTGACATTGTAACGAATACTGTAGGCGCTGATTCAGCTTATGATTCTGAGCTAATAAAAAGTGATAATTTCCAACGCAAAAATATAGAATTAAAAATAATTAAAGAATTTTGAATGTTAAAAAAAACCACAAAAAAACATGAATTTTGCTACGGAAAATTACACTTGATATTAACTCAGAATCATGGTCTGAATCATCCCCCTCAGTATTCGTTACGATGTCACTAACACCCTGTACATGTATAGGTAGTTAAATAGGTAGGTAAGGTATGTGTCCATCTCACACATTGAATTATTAGATGGATCCGTTAATTGATATCCATTACGAGGCCGCGATGCTGTTAGCTGTGATCGGTTATTCGGGCATTAAATTTGCCTAAACTTCATAAAATGCTGTGAAATTATGGAAGGGGCTTCTTAAAACAATTTGTTTTAATAGGTAATAAAACATCCGGGATCGCACAAATTATTTAAGCTTAATTAATTTTAAGGTATCGGTTCTTGTTAATCCCGGTTTCTCAGGATTTTTTCAATACAAAAAGCAATAGGCACCCGAACGAATACCCGGTCAGTGGCTATTAGCCTCCCAAATGTGAAACAACAGTATTGAAACCTATATTTGTTTTAATTTAATAGAGACAGAATTGATTTTATTGATTTAGGTAATTATCAAGTTAAATCTGTACAACGCCATCTATACTGTTTTTGAGGAACGTAGCCTGAAAAGTCCCTCATTAGATCTTTTAAAGTACCTAACGTTCATTAGCATAGTGATGTACCTCTCAGTCGAGATTATCTCAATCGATTATTTTCTATCTAACAGTACCTAAGAAAATACGGTCGGGGGATAATAAAGGAAGCATTTTTGACTGAGTCTCTGCTGTAACTAATTACTACGTATAACTTATTTAGTTTTAAGTGTGATATTAAGTGTGTACATGCTCGTATCGCACGACATGCTTGTATTGCTAAACCGATTATAGCGTGGACAAACTATGTTGGGTTCGTTAAAAGTATTATTTTAGTTCGCCGTACCTGAAGTTTTTACGGTCGTAGCCAAGTCGTAGCACGATAGGTCGCGATTTATCAAATTCCTTTCATTTGTTGTTATGATTTATCTAGATAATGCGTATGTCTACGTGATCAAATTACAGTTTTAATCATTTAGAAACAAGTATAAAAATACATTGAATAAATTAAGTCGCCTTGACTCGTATTACTACCCCATAGACACACAAAATGTAAGTTTCGGCTGTTCTTCTAACACATAGGTAATAAGGTTACTATTTAGAACTGACGTCATATTGCGACACCAATACATACCTACATAGTTGTATAATTACTTACGTAATAAGTATATTTATTGTAAGTATAAGTGTTTTTTTTATGGTAATAAATCGTCACTGATTTCGCGAAATGACGTACTTATCTACAATTTTTGCCGAAAATGATTTGTACTTTTCGCAATTGTCAATACGACACAAATCAATTTAGCAAAAAACTACAAATACGTCAGTTAGCAAAGTCCGCCACGAAATGGTCTCCGTCCCCTATGGATATTTGCAGCACATAATTGCTAAACCTATCAGACCCGGGGTATTTCCTATATATTTCCCACCTTTAGCACTCCTTTTTTGGAAGACCTCCTTATCATAACACAGTGGGAAAACCTCGGAGGGAAGCTCATTCCATATCTTACACGTATACAGTAGAAATTGATCAACAAATTCAAATTAAAAAATATCTTTATTCAGTAGGTAACTTAGTTGCACTTTGAATCGTCAACTTTTACATAATGAACGTCTCATCCGCCTAAAACTACTGCAGCTTCTCACAACCTGTAAAGTCGGGGAAAAGAAGCCGCAAGAAAAACCTCGGCACAGGACCCTAGACGTTCTTTAAAAAAATAAAAATAAACATAAAATATTGGTATACAATTGAGTAATTGGTTTTTTTGGAAGACCTCATATTATAACACAGTGGGAAAAGTTCGGAGGGAAGCTCATTCCACATCTTACACGTAAACAGCAGAAATTGACCAACATGTTCGTATGTACAGTACAGATAATCTCTTTGCTAGAATAGGGTGGTAAGCCAATTAACAACAGTAATAGGCAATATATGTGCATCCGATTTGCTGCATACATGCCTCCTGTTGTCGATTGCATAGAGAGACGGCTTAATCAACGTTGAGGTCTACAGGTACACATATACAGTTTTGTAGGTACCCATCCAACTAAATATACATTTTACCTTCCGCTTGATTTTTCCTGTTTTTCAATCTGAAGTAGGTAAAGCACCTAATTACATACTGAAAATAATATAAAAATATCTACTTACTTTTATTTTCAAGCAACAATATTAATTTTGTTAGTAAAAGAGAAACTAAAATCTAGGTGGGTACTACCCACGAAAAAAAATACAAGAAACTTCCTTTATGCCCTGTACTTTCATGGTTTATACGAACCACTTCGTTTGTACATTATTAGTTATCAAATTATTAAAATCTTATGTTTGAAATTTGATTTGATGATACGCACGTTGAATGTATTTTGTATTTGTATTTTCTTCCCTTTCCTTTTCGGTGGATAAGAAAATGACAGGTATAACTTAAAATAAAATTAGGAGGTGTCTGCAGGAATCGGGGCCAATGAGTATTTTTCAACTGTAATTATGCAACCCAAATACCTTGCTAGCTACATTCCCAGCGTTGTATACATAACGCGTACATGCAATTAAGGCCTTATCACCTGAGTAAGCCACATGTGCCCTAGTTGTTGTAGACATAACCAATATGGCACCTAACAGTGTTCGTGTTCACATTAGTAAACCCGTTTCTTTTCTGTGTCAGGGAGAGCAAAGTCATTTTATAGTTAAATCTTTAAATAGACATATCGTCGGCTATCGAGTACCTGTGACAATATTTGCATTAGTAGTCACTAAGCGATACAGGCACAGGCAAAAATGAGACTTGTAGTCCTTATAGGGCTTACTAGAGTCATAAGTCACGAACTAGAAGATTTACTTACTTCAATTATATAACAAGTCAAAGATTTCTACATAGCAAGTGTAGGAGTAGGTAGTGTAGGTTGAAGCTAAGCACATTCTCTACAGACTTCACTTGGTTTTAAAATGAACTGATGCGATGTATGATGAACAATTACCTGTCACAATAATGGTTATTAGGTATTATTACATTATCGCTATTTTATTTTATTTATATATTGATATATTTACATCATGCAACATAGCGTATACATACCTACAGGAGGTATGTAACATAGCGTATACATACCTACAGGAGGTATGTATACGCTATGTTGCATGATGTTGTTAGTTACATCGTTACGGATACTGAGGGCGCTGTATAAAGTGAAAATTTCCATCGCATCACTACTTCGCGTCGCTACTGTCGCAGATTCTGCATAGAATTATTATAAATTGTCAATGAGGGTTTTTCCAGGCTATGTTCACCAAAAAAAAACATACAGATGGCGTTATTACCTATTTTTTCATTACTCGGGTACATAATTGTTCCAAAATACCTACAATGTAATGACACATGCATATATTATAGTATTTTATGCAACAGTTGTATAAGAAGGGTCAAAAAATGCGAGTGGCGTGAGTTGCGATGTGAGCCTTGGCGAACATCGCAATAAGAGACGCCACGAGCATTTTTTGACCTAGTTATACAACGTTGCATACAATACTTTTTCTACGACGACGTCATTTTTCCTTTTTATTTTACACTTTTTAGTGTTTTGAAACGAAACACAAAAATTTTCCAATTTATTTTCCAACGCGCGGGAAAATGGCGGCAAATGTATACTTTTTTTTATAGTATATCTATGGCACCAAACAAAGTAAAGGTGCCAGTTTCCAGGTCAAAAAAAAAAAACAACAACAATGCTTTTTTGGCGACATTATAGTACAGTTACACTTTGTAAACAATGCTTTTATAGGCCATAGAGCGTACACTTTTTCAAAGAGTTTAATTATGTACATATGTACTTATATTAGACTTTTTGGTTATTTAAATGCCAGATTAAAGTAGAGGAGTAGAAAAAATAATTATTTTGTTGTTACATATAATTATTATGTTGCTACCTATGTTGCTTCTCTTTATTTTGATTAGAATAATAATGGGTGTAAGATGTAATTGTGCCTGGGTGTTCATCATCTATACCCAAAACAAAGATAAAAAGTTATTCATGAAATTTGGATGGTTAAACGAAGGAAAATCTGTACAGTGCCTTCGATATTGTTTTTGAGAACCGTAGCCTGGAAATTCCCTTATTAGTTTCTTTAAAATCCTTCTACTTCTTTCACGGCGCAGGTATTTTAAATCTAGTTTGTCTTTAAACTTCGTTTTGAAATAAGGCGCAGAATTTTTTCATATTTTTTATTTCCATTGTTATGATTTCAGCACAGTTTAAACAAGCTATACATCGCGTTGCGGTGTATCTGGCCTTGTCCTCAACTGGTCGGACCTTGTGATTCTCGAATCTATCCTCATGAACAGCATGCTATTTAGAAAAGTTTCTAATCGTAAATAGAAAAGGTCTCTTTGGATGTTGATGTATCATATAGAATGCGATCGTCATTTGATTCATTTCGTTGCTAGACTGCAATAGTCCAGTCGAACTTGGGTTCAGAAAGTTCAGATAATTATTTTCTTTCCAATATCAACTACAGCGTCAAAAATATATTCTGAAACTTGAACGAATGTACGTAGATGCATCTTGTCCGGGTTTGTTTTTGTTTAATGAATATTGGTAAACATATTTTATAGTTATCATGAAACGTTTTGGGTATCTTCTATTAATCTTCAGTACTGCGCTGCGAGTTATTTTAGGAGCACCTACCTATACTTAAGTACCTATACAATCGATGACTGTAATTTTCCGTATCCTAAAAGTGTACTCAGAACAGTAGTAAACAGACGTACCTATAATTATCTGTCTTGAGTGCATTCGCCCTAGATACAAGAAGACAATGCATCCTCACTGCATTGCGCAGTATTTCTGCACTTTATCAGTTAAGCACCCTTGTTTGTGTGACTGCTTTGTTACCCTATATTATTTACTGTATTTACCTACGATATGAGTATATTCAAGGAAAATAGCGAATGTGCAAGATTCTAGAATGTTCGTTTATAAGGAATATTTTCACATGTAATCTCAGGTCTTATTGGGACGTATGGAGTTAGGATACAATTCACAAAGAAACTTCTTTACTTTTACGGTGGTTAGAGTCACAAATCGATATATTTATGGTAAGCAAGTTTCTGGTAACCCTTTCAGCGGAAAGGACGAACTCTTGGTATTTTTATTTAAGGGTTTATTTCTATGTACCTCTGCATAAACAACGAAAATGTGGTTGATAGGTAGGTACAATGTAACATGACCTTGACAGACTGATGTGCCAAATGTGTTGTTATGGTTGATAGTGAGAGTATTCAGTAAATAGTACATCGCTGTACTTACTTCTAATGGCGTTGGCAGAGCAAGAGTTAAGCTAAGTTAGTTTAGCTTAGCTAGCATGGGCACTGCACTGGGACTAACGCATTTCGTCATAGAGTTTGCAGTCTGCACACAACTTAGTAGGGGAGAGTGGGTACGGTTGAAACTAAGGACGGTTGAAACAACTCAAATATTTCGCAAACTATACGCCGCGGGGGGAAGAGTGCAAGGGGTGCAATAAGCGGCAACGTCGCACGAACCCGAATCACAGTGTTGCGCCGCATTCCGCGCACTGTGGTTGAGTGTAGGGCGTCGTATTGTTATTCGACTACTAAAAGTAAGTATTTTTGTTGCGATATTAACTTTATTACTTTAATTTATATTTAACTGAGAGTATTGAGTGTGTTATTATGTTTTAAAATAAAGCTTGTAGAATACAATACGGTAAACAGTTTTAATGTATAATAATTCTCACTATTCTTATAAACCGTTTTTTTCAAAATGGAGCGGTTGGGGACGGTTGACACATTCTTTATGGGTACGGTTGAAACAATATTTTTATTAAATTTTCTTGTTTTTTAGATGCCAAGAGTACGTGTGAGAAAAACTTCAAGAGGGCAGATCGACATATCGAGCTATGAAGACGCTTACAAGAGTGTAAAAGCTGGTCTCTCATTGCGAAAGGCGGCGGAAAGGTATGGAGTACATTATTGTAGCCTCCTTAGATACAAACGAAAGCGAGATGCATCTGGCGAGGGAGAAAATCCAGATATGGGATATAAAGCACATAACCGTGTTTTTACCAATGAGCAAGAGCAAGAGCTTTCAAAATACTTGATTCGATGTGCGGATATATATTTTGGCCTATCTAAAAAGGAGGTGAGAAAATTATCATATGAACTTACCGTTAAGTATAATTTATCACGACCACGTACTTGGGATGACAACGAAATGGCAGGGGAAGAATGGTTTCGGATGTTTATGTCAAGAAACCCTCAACTGTCTATTCGCGCAGCGCAAGCTACCAGCCTCTCAAGGGCCACCAGCTTCAATAAGAACAACGTAGATACCTTCTACGACAATTTAAGCAACGTCATGGATCGGTACAAGTTTGAGCCGCAAGATATTTATAATGCCGATGAGACAGGCATAACCACAGTACAAAAGCCTGACAGAGTGTTGGCTAGACGTGGTGCTCGTCAAGTGGGTTCTGTGACTTCGGCCGAAAGAGGTACTTTGGTATCAGTAGCCTTTGCGGCAAATGCAATCGGAAATGCACTTCCTCCATTTTTTGTCTTCCCGCGAGTGCGTTTTCAAGACTATTTCATAAGAGATGGGCCTATAAGCTCTGCTGGAACTGCTAACCCTTCTGGCTGGATGCAGGATCAATCATTTCTGTGCTTCTTGGAACATTTCAAAAAACATACAAATGCCGCTCCCTCACATAAAGTGTTGCTCGTGCTTGATAACCACGCGTCCCACGTTCATATTAACGCACTGGATTTCTGCAAGGATAATGGCATTGTATTATTATCTTTTCCTCCCCATTGCTCTCATAGACTCCAGCCGCTTGATCGATCTGTATTCGGCCCTTTCAAGAAAGCTATAAATTCGGCCAGCGATGCATGGATGCGAAGCCATCCAGCAAAGACAATGACAATTTATGATATTCCAGGGATTGTTGCGCTTGCTATGCCCCTTGCTTTTACTCCATCAAATATTCAAGCCGGCTTCCGCAAAACAGGAATCTCTCCATATAATCGGGATCTGTTTACAGAGCTCGACTTTGCTCCTGCATTTGTCACGGATAGGCCAAACCCCGAAAATACAGCTGAGGCTATTACGGATAGATCAAACCACGAAAAAATAACTGAGGATGTTACGGATAGACCAAATCTTGAAATATTAACAGAGGCAGAGGTTCATATGGAAAGACCGAGCCCTGACAACACACCTGACGCAGAGATTGTTACCTTGCCAAATATGCCACGAGGAGATGAAACGCCACCACTATCGCCTTCTATATTAATTGATGAACCGTCACTAGAGACTGTGGAACAGCAACAAGATATCAGCAATTCACAAATTCTGAGAACTGAAGGGCAACCGAATATTGAAGATCCTGAAACCTCGAATACACCACCCAGACACCCACATCAGACTTCTGCAAATCCCTCAACAAGTGCTCAGCCAGAAACATCTAGTGACCCTATTGTTTTTTCACCGGAAGCAATACGACCATTACCAAAAGCTCTCCCAAGGAAAGGGAATAGAGGAAAAAGAACCAGAAAGTCTACAATATATACTGATACACCAGAAAAAGAAGAGATAAGAAAAGAACATGAAGCAAGGCTAAAGAGAACCAAAGCTAAGCTAGTTAAGAAACGTTTGGATGGAGTAAAAATGAAAAGAAATACCACAAAAGGAAAGAAAAATACTACAAAAGGGAAAAGAAATAAGACACAGCAGGAATCATTATCATCTGAAGAGGAAGAGTGCTACTGTATCGTTTGTTTGTCACCGTATTCAGCGAGCAGATCTGGAGAAAAGTGGGTACAATGTACCACTTGTAAACTATGGGCTCACGAGGAGTGCACAGAAGGAGGTATTACCTATGTCTGCCATAATTGTGACTCCGATTAGAATGAGTAGGTGATAGTAGAAATTGTTTTTTTTTAATGTGTTTAGTTTTTAATAATGTCTTTAGTTTTTGTTTATTTGTTTTGTTAAATGACTCTGAGTCATCAAAGTTAAAGAAAAAAGTTTTAGTTGATTTTTGATGTTTTAATTTTGTTTTGTTTGTTTTCGTTAACATTATAAGTAAATAAAGAAGTACATAGTTTAGTTCATTAAATATTAATTACGTATTAAAGACTGATTAGGTTGTGAAACAGTGCTATAAAGCATATTAAAATATTATAATTTCTATTATTTGCATGTGTTTCATTTGACCCCACCCACTGTTTCAACCGCCACCGATATGGGGACGATTGAAACAAATTATCTTTTTTTTTAAATTGACTGTACTACTAAAAATATCACACCGGGTAATAAAATAGCACTGCCCATTTGTAGATCGAAAGACACTCTTTTATTTAAGCCAAATTCGTCATTGCTCGGCTTATAAATGGCAATACTACGGACGATATAAGCAAAATTGTTTCAACCGTACCCAGTCTCCCCTATACAAAACTGCGTCAGCTAAGCTAAGCTTAAACTAACTTAGCTCTTACTCTGCAACCGACATTACAAAAGCAGCTAACATTCGTAAATATCTCGCAATATAATCACTTAGCTTCAACATTTTAAGTTGAGTTGTATCCTCATAACACGTTTCTTTTCCTTTATGTCTACCGCTGTTTAACAACCTGATTATTACCATACGAAGTAAGAATCGATGCGGAATTAATATTCAAAAAAACAAAACCACAAAAAAAAAAATAACCACATGCGTTATATTTTTCAATTTTTATTAAAAAAAATATAATCATACAGATATTTATGTAAGTATATTTATGTAAGTATCATGCTAGCTTTTCACTCATAATATAAATGAACACTTTGTTTCTTCCTTAAACAATCAGTCTTATTTTAAAAATAATAAATTATACGCGTCCATAACTTTCATAGATATTGTATAGTTGTTTTGTTGGAATCTAACGTCACCATTCTTCTTTCTTAGAACTAATTTCCATAGCTACCCTTATCACTTCAGATCTGAACATCAGTTTTTGTTGATCATTGAACTTATTAACTATAGGTAACATGGACATAAAGAAAGACATATTATCGTTTTTCATGCGCGCAGAATTCTCTTTACACATTTTTAGTATTTGTTTGTTCACTCCGTTACTGGTTAGTTTTCTCTTCAATGGTTTTCTTATCTCCGGTGGTGGTTCTTCGTCGTCGTCTTCTTGAGGGCTGCCGTCTTCTGGCTCATGTTCCCTGTCATTGTCGTCCTCTTCTGGTTCATTGTATTCGTTCTCCGAGTCATCGTCCATAGATTCTAGTTTCATTACAGTATGTGTGTCGCTGGATGAAGGTGCTAGCGGGTCGTAAGAGGCTGACGGCGGTGACTGCTCAGGGTTCTCTCCAAAATTTTTTTGTAGAAACGACAAATAGTCGTAGTAGAAATATTTCTTTTTTAAAGTCCCAGCTTTCATTTGGGACTTGCATCGGATATACGCGTCTCGTGCTGTCTTCCAGCGCTGTTGGATTGCTCTGTCTGCGAAAGAAATTGGAGGGAGGAGTTTAAACATCACTTATAAATGTAAGTACATAATTGTATTTCTATTATACAAATATTTGGACGAAAGTTGTGATGTTCATGTTAAACAAAGAAAAAACGTCTAAGTTGTCGATAAGTGGGGCATTACACGCACACCTGCCCGTCGTAGGCATGCACCTGCAACTTGTATGCAACCTAATATAATGTTATTTATAAGTAATATTTAGCTGATTACCTCGTTTTTGGTTGAATTTGGCTAATCCCTTAGTATAACTTTGTTCGCTCTAAACATAGCGCACAAGGTGTTTATAAAAAGTTCTCGTGGTTTATATTTCAGGCCAATCGCAGACAGTCAGTTTTCATACAATAGGTACTTAAGTAGTGTATTCCGGCCGCTGCGTGGTTTCAGACTGACCGCCGCGCCGCAGAATAAGTAAGTAGGTATTACCGTAACCTTAGCAACCGTGAGTATTATCTACCAATGTAGCTAGTCTATGGTCAGTCCCATAAAGAAAGTCGCCATTGCCATACGTCCCACAGTCCCACACTCTTACCGCACGTTCTGTCCGCGTTGGCGCGTTCCCGTCTGCGTGCTTATGAATAACTTTATGCTGTTGACGGTCTTCATACACGACTAAATACATTGACATACAATACATTACCTGTATCTTTCTGTTCCGCAGCTGGCAACGTTAAAAACTCCGGGATCAGCGCACAAAATACTTGCTTCCAGGCTTTTAGACGGGCGTACTTATTTTTGTACTGGTCGTGTGACGAGTCCCACAAGACGGGTCGCATTTGCACTTCCTTGATGACTCGTCCTGTACTAACGTCCATTAATGGCATTGTTGTTATTGTTTATAAGATCTCGGTTTGGGAAGCAAGCGCGTTTGGAGCGGTCGATCGGCAATCGGGACCGCTCTGAACTGAGGCGTAAATTGCGCCGCTGACGCTCGGTGCGTACCAATCAGTGGCCGGCGGTGGTGCGAGGCGGATCGTCTGTCTCGCTCGCTCGGCGGCAGCGGCGCCGACGCCCGGCGGAAGCACGCGACGATGTTCGGCTCCGCCCCGCGTCTGGTAGTCCTGCCGTCCAGCCTGTGCTAAGAGATACTTAAGCTATATCTACTGAGTAGGGATGTTTACTTATTTATTATTAAGTCAAAGACAGAGCTGTGACAGAAGGCGGTTGCTGTGACACCAGTATTGGTAAGGTCGGTCTTCGAACTTACAACCCGCACCAAAAAGAAGAGGTATGTTAAATATGTTGTAGGTAAATTTCATTAATCGACAGATTAATTTATATCCTTATTTCGTAGAATCTATCACCATTATCGAAATAGATATCATAGATGTCGCGCCAAATGGTGCTTATTTACCGTCGAGCTATATCGTCAAGCTGTTTCTAGAGGGTAGATGGAAAACAACGTAAGAATGTTGAGGTCTGTTGGATTGGGTGGAAAGTTAGTAAACCGTGCTACTATATCTATGTATATACCTAAATCTTGTTCTATTGGTTTCGTGAAAATATTATAGCAGAGCTAGTGACGAATCACCCTTACTACGGATTCCACTTCACAAGACGACGCATTTCGCGCCACCGATCTTCCTCGCTCCTCGGCCAGATGGCGCTACTTTCCATTTCTTTTACAAATACATTACATAAACACCCTATATACCTCCCGCTGCAAATACAAATACTACTGAAATAATTACCTTATTCAATATTTTACCTAATCTACCGCATTGTGTGTGTCACGTCTCGGACGATAGAAGTAGGTAAGTAGGTACGTCTAATGTCTAACGTAAACATCCACTGACGGACTTTCCAGGCTACGTTTAAAAAAATGTAGATGGCGTTGTCCAGATTAAACGTGATAATTAACTATTTTATCAGTGCTCGGATGTATAATTATTCAAAAGTATAATGTAATGGCAGAGGAATATAATATAAAAATAATCGTTGCTTGATATTTGGATCAGATACTTAGTAGGTAGGTAGGTACTTATGTATTGAATTATATTGCTTCTCTTGATTTTGATCAGAATATTATTGGGTGGAAGATTGTGCTGAGCTTTGGTGCAATAAAAGTCGCATAGGTATGTCTGTTATCCATAAAATAAGAAGGAAAGAAGGCAAATATGGACAGCGCCATGTATTGTATTTTGGGAACGTTATCTGGAAAGACCCTTCTTGCCCTAACCGTGCCCTAATTAACTTTGTTGTTTGTCTGTAGTCTGTCTGTATAGGTACCTACTTATGTTGTCGCCTGCCTTTAGGTAAAAGTAGTATAAGTGGTAAAAGTAACCTATACTTAGGTAACTATTTTATTTTTAAAATGTTTTTTCTTTATAATAATCCTGCTTAATGCTTCGTATAAAAATATTTATGTCATTAATTCATTATAAATCTCAAATTAATTACCTACTTAGGTAGGTATTTGTGGCGAATGCGGTAGATCGGGGGCTGAAGGTAACTTAATTTTAATTTAGTATAAAAGTTCTTTAAATAAGTACATAGTGTCATCCTTCACTAATGTTAAGTGAAAGAAAGAAATAGAGCCAGTTTTAGTACTGTCAAACTAAAACATTTACTGGTCTGGCATAATCGATATCAATTCGTCATGCAGATTTCCGTTAGTAGGTACCAGTTAATCCCTAGAATGTACGTAATTAGGTCAATTACCTAATTAATAATGAAATAGGTACCAAATAATCACTATAGGTACTTTCTAAAACTATAATAGCTCTTTAAATTCTTATGAGGTGGCGTATTTTATTTGAAAGAATAATATGAAGTGTTGTTACACGAGTGTTTCTAGTACATGAGTTCATATCGTGGACAAACTAATACCTATAAGGACTGACAGCGTAATGACCAGAGTACCAAAGTAGTACTTATTTATATTTATGTAAGTATCCCTAACGATGTTTACATCATCAAAATCATCGAGTGTTATGCGAAGCCAAGTTCTATTCAGCGGACTCTCACCGTTTACTAATATCTCGCATTGTTAACCTAACTATCATACTTACTTGAAAACATTTGTCTTCGTCCACGTTTGTCTTCGTAACGAAAGTTTTTATTTTCACTCCATAAATCCTAAATATAAGGATGCTCGGTGAAGCATGGGTACTTAGTTGATCTGGCGATGTATTTCTGACTAGCCCAATTGGGTAATAGTCGTCAGTTTATGTTACCTATTTTGTTTTATGTAAGTATGTGTTTTGTAAGACTTTCCAACACCATGTAAGTATATTGTTTACGGAATAAATGAAATTTAAATTGAATCCTGACGAGGAGTATAGTAGGTGTGGTGTTCTGTGTGGGTCTAAGTCTAAGTACTTAGATTCTTGAAATTTTTTTTTAATTATTATTATTACAGTCACCAGGCCATCGTATATTTTTACCGTTTTAATGGTATCACGTACACGCAATTCTGGGAAATACATAGGTCATTGACGTAAAGCTAGTTCTAACAAATATTTTAACATGTAAAGTTAGTAACTTAAAACTACACATATACTAGTGGTATTTTTTTCGAACTTGGCAAGTGCTCTACCCTGCACATCCATATCGATTTACAACGCAGCTGTAAGTACATAATCTAATCTGGATGACTTTTTATCGCAAAATACAAATAGCCACTCCATGCTATGTAAATATGTATTATCGCGATATGTTCAAGGGTGCTCGAAATAAGGCCGAGTCGTAGGTATTTACTTCAGTCTGTAATCTACCTACGTAGGTACTTACTTTGAAAGATAAAATTGTAAGACAGGGATAGAAATACTTGAGCATTTTATTATTCTGACAATAATTATTATAATAAACTTTATCTATAATTAACTTTATCTACATCAGTGTCGGGGGTTCCCGGTAGGTACTTTGTTTACCTTGTGTAGTTAGTTATTTGTATTTCATTCGAGCTAGAACAGTCTGTAGTGTTTCAGTCTACCAGACACTGAGACTGTTTGCCTGAGGAAGGGTAATCCCCGCCACTTATTGATAAGTGTACTTACTTACCTAATATCATTTACACTGGCGACGATAATTATATTGTTTTCACGTAAGACGTATGTAGCTGCGTTCAGTCTGTGAACACAGTTCGCCTGAGGTAGGGGAATCCCTGCCAATTAGATACCCTACCTATATAGATGAACATTTAATTAATTATTTATTTTGATTGAATTACGCGCGCGTTATTGAATCGTGCAGGTTAGGAGTAGGTAACGTGTTCTTAAGGTGAGTGCCGTGTGTTAGGTGGGTGGGTAACCAGTGTTAGGCTGCGTTTCCATTGACGCGGAGCTGTGCGGAGATGTGCAGGAATCGACCAATCACCGTGAGGGAGAGAGTGACAGAGCGTCTTCGTTTTTCGCTTTCTCGAACGCGAGGATTGGTCAAATCCGCACATCTCCGGTTCAATGGAAACGCAGCCTTACGTGGCGACCGTGGCGTAATGCATTCACAGCGAGCATGACACGTTACACCGTGTGCTAAAATTCGTGTTGATTCTCTATACTGACTGCACAAATTCTCGCTGTGTAACACGTTACGTAAATCCTCGTAACAACAGTCAGTACCGACCTTTAGTGGTCGCGAATGCATGTTTAACAGAGAAGTCGATCGAAGAGAGAAAGAGAGAAATAAATATAATAATATAATATAATGTGCGCGTGTGTGTGTAGAGTCTGTGCGGAAAGAGAACCGGCGTGGCGTAAAATGGAACTAACATTATGATTTTTACATGGCAACCCAATCCAGCCATCTGTCAAATGTCAAACGTGATTTCGCATTGATACAGTTTTTTGTCGTGTTGTTTTCTTGTGATTTTTGATTAAAATCATGTCGAAAAGAGGTAAAACCTTACGCAGTTCTACAAGGGAATTAATATTTAATATTATTCAGTTTTGCCAGAGAGAGAAATCCGCGAAACACACCATTATTGACCTAAACAAAGTCACGGAACGTGTGGCAGCTATGTCCTGTAAGTATCCGTTTTATTTGAACGTTTTCTAGACTTCCTCGTAACCTCCGATCCCTGACATCTCGAAATGTATACAAATTAGAAGTAATTCATTTAAATATGTGACAATATATATGAATAATTGATTGTTTTGTTGCAATCAATGTTTTTGGGTAGCAGGTACAAAGAGTGTTGATACTTTTCATTTATAATGCGTTTAGACTAACTTAAAATTTTGTTTTCAGGCTTAAGTAGAGATACAATATCTAAAATAAAAAAAGAAGGTTCCACAAATAACGGCGTGTGGTGCACACCAGGGAAAAAACGCAAAGGAAGACCAAACAAAGTCATTCTTGATGATTTTGATAAGTGCGTCATCCGTAACAAAATACGTGAATTTTATGCTGTAAGGAAGGAGGTACCGACTTTGAGGAAGCTACATCGTGTGTTAAAGGAAGACAAACTTTTGCGGTGGAATCACTAGTCTCCGTGGGGTTTTAAAAGAACTGGGTTATAGATATAAAAAATGTGAGTCAAAACGAAAAGTTCTCATAGAGAGACATGATATCGTGGTCTGGCGCGCTAAATATTTGCGAATAATGAAACACTTGAGGGCAACTGGAAAACCGGTTGTATATATTGATGAAACGTATATTCATACTGCACATGAAGTTAGTAAGTGTTGGCAAGGCCCCAATGAACCTGGAGTATCTAAAGCAATTTCTCTTGGTGAACGATATATTATAGTTCATGCTGGTAGCAGAGAAGGATTCATTGAAAATTGTTTACTTGCATATAAAACTAAAAGTATTTCAGCAGATTACCACCATGACATGAATCGAGATAATTTTACCAAGTGGACAAAAGAAAAACTCTTGCCAAACCTGTCTCAACCGTCTGTCATTGTGCTAGATAACGCATCCTATCATAGTACACGCATAAATAAACCTCCAAATAGCAATGACAGGAAAGAAACTTTGAAGAAATGGTTGGAAGATAATGGAATAGAATATCCAGTTGACGCGCTGAAAGCTGAACTTGTAAGTTTAGTAAAAAGGAACAAAGGAGAACCAATATTTGAAATTGATCAACTACTTGAGGAGCATGGTCATACTGTTGTCAGGTTACCGCCATATCACTGCGACTTGAATGCTATTGAGATGATATGGAGCTTAGCAAAAAGACAAGTAGCATCAAAGAATGTGAACATATCAGCAAAAGAACTATTACCAATTATAAATGAATGCTTCAGAACTATTACCGCAGAACATTGGCGAAAAGAGTGTGATCATGTGATACATGTAGAACAAAAATATTGGGAACAAGACCGTTTAATGGAGGATATGCAAGAATTTATTATAAATGTAACAGATTCGAGCACATCAAGTTCAGAAGAAGATAATTCTTTGGATCTCTCTGGTAGTTCCAAACAAAGTTCAACCGTGTCCGGCATTCAATATTTAGAATCAGACTTTGATTATGATTCTGATCATGGAGCCAGTGAATAAATATAAAATTATATAAATACATTTTTAGTTTTATTTTATACCTACTTTAACAAATTTACTTTAAACTGCACATTGCATCCATTCAGAAATATCTTTGATATTATTTTGTCGCTTTTTCAAATTTTTATTATATACTTTATTCTCCTTAATTAAATACCTAAAAATTTACTTAACATTTATGATTATTAAAATAAATAAAAATATTATTAACTTAAAATTATATTCATCACAAAAATGAATCAATATTCTAACAGCCACAAAATATCAAGATGTTACAGTCGCACTGTAATGACGAAACAGTGTTGTCAACATGACAAAAACGGTAATTAAGCACAGCTGCGCCTCTAAATCCTATGACGGTTCTCTTTCCGCACAGACTCTAACAGGCAGTCGTTTCTGTAAAAAACCGGACCTGTCAAATACTCAGGTTAGGTAAGCGGACCCTGTGGAAAACCGGATAATGCCAGGGGGATGATAATATGCAATGTGTATAATATTACCTAGGTACTGTATTTTATTTACGTGCGTACAGTCAACAGTGCGTCAAAATGTTTCATGAAGTGTTTTTGTAGGTTGTTGCTATGTGTTACTTGAATAAGTAAACAGAAATATAATACAATTTAATTAATCACCGTCATTTGACGTCATATGCGGTTAAATAAATAAATATAAGCTATAATGAGGATATCACACAGGAAAATATTATTTTTACCGGAGGAAAACCAGTGTTAATTACACCAACAAAAGGCAACCTACTAGGCATACCTATTAGGTCCAAATTAAGTAATGGTTTTTCGTATTATTTTCTGATTTGTTCCAAAAAATATTGGTTTATCATGAAAACATCTTGAGTATAAGTATTGCTATCAAATAAAAAATGTTTGATTCTTTTTTTATTCGAACGAAAAATGGATTTAAAGTACCTTTCTGATTCTGTACAAAGACGGTTTCCGATTAGTAGCCATAAACCGTATTTTCGTCTGTCCGTTTGTCTGACATAAGGTCTCAAATCAGATTAGTACTTTTTAGGGGTTGTCCTTTAGTAGAAGACTGATAAAGTCCAAATTATTATCCGTGATTAGCAAAATCGAATTGATGTCATGCCTAAAATTATATTTGTTATTTATCATTGTGACGTCCTTCAGAAACAGTAAACATTGTATTTTATTGGTATTGTTAGTGGCGCTTGTTGTCTTTTTATCTTGCATTCGGGTAGAGCGTGCAAAAAAATCATGACTATTATTAAATCGCTCGAAGTTTATCGCAAAATGAGATTGAAATCACCTTTCATCATTTCAAAAAAATACCTACTTACATATAAGACTTGGCTGTATGGGCATAATTCCCTTTGCCTTGCCTGGGAAAACAAAAAATGTCTATAGTAATGTAATCGTGAATCATGACAAATGTAGTTAGCTCCGCAAATCAAGGGTAGGTGTATTATTTTGTGGAAAATCATTCTTGCAATAAATATTCCTCTTTATGAGTAGAAACCAAGTAGTAAGGGTATAACAAACTAATATCACAAATATCGTAGCCCGCTCGACTTTTACTCCGTCAACCAGTTATTAGTGACTGACTTCTACATCACACCCCGGACACTTCATACAAAAAAACCTCGTTTTACACAGACACTACACTTTAGACATTATCGTACACGCGCATCTCTCTGTGTGACGTCTAACGCCCATACGATTGCAGACTAAAGTTACACCGAGGGGGTGAAGTAAACCTAGCTCAGCCGGTGGTGGTGGGGAGCGGAGAGTTGCCGTTCTATACATAGTTTTTTTGCTTATTCTATGACTACACTGCCTACGAGTACTACTGGACTATTTATTTCGTAAACATTACAAACTATCTGATTTCTTACCATGAAGATTGAACTGTTTTTGTTGTGCATTAACCTGACCTTACTTATGTGTTTTGTGCATTTTTTAAATTAATTAAGTTAATTACCTATAATTTAACCTTCGAATACTGATTTTCGAAGACTCATTCGAACTGTTCCATAATAGGACGTCTCGATAAAACATATCAGAGTGATACAGATCAATAACTTTATCAGAGACGTCCTAATCCTTAGTGCCGATAAAAGTAACGTGTTATCATGGCGTTTCTGATATGGCGCACTTGTTCACCTATTATATGAAGAACCAATCAAATTTTTGGAACACAAAATCTACGTGCGAACAGAATCTACTTACATTTCAATCTGTATCGAAAAGGCACGTGCGTATTCTTATTAGAACTGTGATGGCGAATGTCACGGTTGAATAAGGTACAATACTAGATCTATTAATTTGTCGTACTGTTTGCTCTTTGGAAATTTTCTTGAACACAGACACATCATAAGCTAAATTGTATTGCTAATTGGAGTAGAGGTCCACCCATCGCAAGATAAACTAAGCGTACCCCCGCGCATCCCCGAGCGTTTTGGTTCCTAAACCACACCCCGGACACTTACAAACAAACAACCTCGTTTTACATAGACACCACACATTGACGTCATCGTACACGTGAATCTGTGTGTGTGACGTCTGACGCCACACGATTAAAGACTAAACTATGTCCGAGGGGGGTGAGGTAAACCTATCTCAGACGCTGATGGGGAGCGGAAAGTTACCGTTCCATACGTAGTATTATTCCTTATTCTATGCCTAAACACAGACAATAAATATTACTTATTACTTTCTTTGTCGGATATAAGGTACATTAGCATGCTTTTGTATATACATAGGTATTTATTATTTGGTGCATTTAAAGTGGAACTACAAGGCTTTTTTAAAATGTGAAAACAAAGTGTTTCTATTCCATAAACCTTAATAGTAGGTACTCAATACGATCTGCATGTTAAGGTGTATGTTGCATAGGTTAACAATCTCATAATAAGTAAGTAAGTATAGTAGAAAATATCAATGCTGACTTCATTGAATATATGTAAGTATCTAAGAGTTGTAGACATTAATATTGTCAACGATGTCGTCATGTATGGAAAACTTATCTCACCTGTTTATAAATAGACGTTGATGAGAGGTTTCAACAGCTGACTGCAGGTATAGGGCTGCCGTAGGTCCCGGTACGCTGAGATATCCCGGTTTACTTCTGTAAATCTGATCTGAATCTCCAACATAGGTACTCCAAAACACAATCAGGTTGCAAAAACTTCAAAATAACTAATGATGTTATACCAGTAACGACCTTGAGTAGTCCTGGATGAGATACCATATTGAGTTATTACTAGAGTTATACAACTTCACGGTTTTTAAAATCGCAAGGTTTTGACTGGACTGGATATTATAAATGATGCTTGTAGCAACCCTACACTAGAAATCTCGAAGGTGCGCCAGAGATTAACTCTTTCCTTATCTTGTCATATCTTTATCTGTCTTGCTTTTTCTTATGTACGTATTATGACAACTTCGATTCTAAGAAAGTCACAACTTTTTATCTAGTGGTCATGAATCTTGACAAATCTCGGTCACTTTTAGGTAAACAGAACAATACCTACTTACTGAAGTAAGTACCTTAGTAAAATCTTTACTTTTTTACAAAAATGTAACAATAGAATTAGTGAATTTTACAATAGAAACGATTAGAATTAGGTAAAAACAAAAATTTGAAGAAATGAAACGTAATATAGAAATATACGTAGATTTAAGATTTTGACTTCGAGTATTATTCGAGGGAAAATTGATTATGAAGTTCGAATCAGAGCACCTATTAAGCATCGCAAAAGGTATAGAATTAAAATTAATTTTAAAAAAACTAAAAAAAAAATCGTGAATTTTGCGACGGAAAATCCCACTTGATTAACTAATTAAAAAACTCAGGATCATGGTCTGAATCATCCCCTTAGAACACCCTGTATATAGGTATAGATACTCGAGTCTTATAATATGGGTTCACAACACAACGCATGTTGGTCACGTGATTTTAGAATGCCATCAGAGTATCACGAATGATATACCTACTTACATACTTTATATTCGGGTACATGGGCAAAGTTAAAAGTTCAAACTTTATATCTACAGTAAACAACAAAAGTAGAGCACTCGCATCCGCAGCGATCGGTGCGTGATCTATTTTAAATAATAAAATGGGGCATACCAAGAGTATTTCAGTTATCAAACATGCACTTTGAAACCGGTTATCTCAATTAAGATTCATGTCCATTGAGTATGAGTCAGCGAGTCATTCAGATCTCGTGTCGCGAGTGGGGCCACGAAGGCCGCGATAAAGACCTTGGATTTTATAGAGATTTTGTTGGATATTGTATCCAATGCCGCTGCAACGACTTACTACAAAGTGAAAAAAAGTACCTACTGTTCGGGGCTGCGGTTTTTGTAGTCAAAATACGTTCTTGAATTTTATAATTACCTATTTATTTGCACACGACACACACATGTTACATACACGGTGTTACAGGAGGAAGAGAAAGAGAGAGAGCGAGCTTAAAGTTGCTACAAAAATAAAAAAAAATATTTTATTGTTGGTGTTGCCAACACCTACATTTTTATTTTTAATTAGTCACGCAGAGGCTTTAAGACGGGATATTTATTATGGCGGATTTATATAAATCCGTCATAATAAATGTTGTTTTTCATGGACGGATTTATATAAATCAGTCATAATAAATATTGTTTTTCATGGGATAATATTATCCCGCATTTTGTGTAATTGTTTTTCTTTTGGATTTTATGAACTACGCGACCATAAGTAATGTTTATTGTCCACTAATGGCAGATGTATTTTAGTGATTAGTGAAGTTGTTGATGACAATATTTAAATGTAAACGGAGAAAATTTGGAGACGAAAATGGAGTTTTCAATGCGGTAGTAGATAAATAAACATAAAGCTAGATAGATTATAATGATTATTTATATGAGATACTTTCCTTAATATCTTTAGTTTTTCGCTATCTTTACAGTAGCGAGATAGATGCATTTATCGCTAGTTTCTTCGCCCTACAAAGGTCGCAGGCGGCGCGGACTCGCGAGGCATTCGATGCAAATCCATCCATTAGTCTAATGCTTCACGTCCGGTGCAACCCATGTTACCTTCGCGTGATGTACCTACGACGCCTCGTAAACAATCCACTGCCAGTACCTGTCTCTATTACGCCTATTAGCAACTTCATATATGCTAACAAAACCTGTCCGTACCAACTACTTATCAATCCGCGTTCACAGATGACTTGGCATCACAATGCTCAACTTCTGGAACACTGAACAATCTGTAATCGCGAACACAAAGTTTTTTTGTTAGTTGACATGTCAAGACGCATCAAATGTTAATCTGGATCTTTAAGGAGCACATTCCCGCTTGGTTAATTTTACTCAATTTGACAGCAATTTATTTTCTTGCGTTATTTCTTCTGGTAAACAAAGCTGCCTGAGTCAGCGGTGGCTGCGTAAATATTTTTATTTCGAACAACTTGTGCGCTTTGTTTTGCAAATGACTCGGTGCTCTGTTTACTTTGAGAGTGTCGTGAGCTGATCCATATGGCATATGGTGTTGTGTCGCTATGCTGTAATATACTCCGAACAAATTAAAAGATGCAGTAGCATCGAAAATATTATACTTACAGTGGTTCTCAAACGCAAATTGATTTAAAAGGAGTGTTAACTTGGCAGGTTGAAGACAATGACCCCATACCTCCGAATACTTAAACAAGAAGGCAATTGGGTGGGTGAGCTGTAGGCTGTAAATTTCGAAGGTAAGTCCCAAAAAACATATTTTTCAAATTAAATTGACCTATAGCAACAAAGACCAAGGTGCTGGGCAGTTCACACGCCCATAAAGGTGGATTCCTGAGTAGGTATCTACATTATATTGTAACTCTTATACCACATACTTGGTATCTAACAAATTCTAAACCTTTTCGTGTTCTTATAAAGATTAGAATTAAGTGTTGTTTTTCCTGGTACATATCTTGGCAAGTGGGCGCTGTGGTCAACATCTAATCTTGATCATACCTACACAGCATGATTTGTTGTTCCAACTCCACTGATGACTAATAACCATTTAAAACCTTAAGTATATGCGGAATGCTTCACATGTTGCCATTTATGTCTTTAAGGACACTCGAGGACAAAGTCGTAAAGAAGTGGCTTTTGGAATACTAAACAGGTGTAAAATGCAAACGTGTCCTGTAAGGACGTAAAGGAGAAAACGCTGAGTACCTTCATTAGTAAGTTCGTGCGAAGCTCATTACACTCCTTATTATCGTTAATTTAGGACAATGAAACGCTTCCCAAAAAGGATTACAATGAAAGTACGGCGAACAATTAGATTACATACAGTAAGAGCATTATAGAGTATTTGTGGATCAGAGACTACTTGGGGATGACGCACAAGTGTTTAGGTACCACCAGGGAGAGTGTAAATAAAGCATCACAGACAAAGCATGGTTATCGTACTAGTATTACTCAGCGGTCAACGGACGAATCTCACATTCGCTATATTGATAACATTGCTATTGTTCTATTTTTGTTATCGGTTTATAGTAATGTTTTGTTACTGGAAACAATAAGTAATCAGGAAATGGTGCAGATTGGTAAACAAGTCGATAAAGCTATTACCGAGAATTTAATAAGGAAAACTTATAAGTAACTCACCTTCACGTGCTGGTGGAAATGGATGAAGAAACATTATTTTGCAACATATATTACCTTACTCACTAAGTATTTCCACACCTAAAGTAACCGATAAGGATTGGAAGAAACGTAAAGTTATGCCATTTAGGTACACAATTACAATTACACAGGCATGCAATGGAAATAGCCTGCGTTTAAATTCATGCTGATTTTATTGATCGTCGACCTCTTGCATAGCAGATTACGCTCGGAATGTGCACTGCGGCGACCTCACTGCAACACACATTGAATGATTTGCTAACAAAGCAAAAAGCATCAAGATTCATGAGCTCGCAATGTGTCACAGACCTCTGCTCCGATGATACTGAGACAGGAAATAAATTGCCGTCATTTATGCATTTACCAGCGCACTCCTTCAATGAAAAGATCCCTCCTAAGTATTTTGTTTTGTTAGGTAAGGAGGTACCAATGTTTTCATATGACACTTATCTTGCCAAGCTTTATGTTAGTTGTGACATCTTTGGATCTTTGATCATTTTGACTTTCGTAATGAGTACCTAATGCATGTACTCTTGTGTGAGTATGTGCTTTAAAATACATAATATAATAGTATTTATACTAAGTTACATCCAAGAGTCATTCTAAATCAGACTTTGATTATACAGAAAATGATGAGTCAATGGGTACTTTAATTAATCAAGGAAGTGACTGTTCTTGGGCTTTTACATAATATAACGCTTTATCATGAGGAGTCGATGTGATTGTATGCGTGAAGCTGTACAGTTATGCTCGTAAGCAAAAGTTGACGTCAACCCAAGTGACATCGACTACCTAAATTGGCAAAACAAGAATTCAGGTTAACGCTCGAGTTCAATAACTTCTTTGTTTCAGCTCGTGATTTTATGAAATAGTACCACAATCACGGAACAAATACCGATATGTTCGACCTCCTTCCATACAGTTACTGCAATGTTTACACACGATATCATAGCTACAATTCATTGATTCAGTTTATTGTCACTAGTGCCCGTGCCTCGTAAAGCTTATTTTATATCTCACAGAGATCGTATATCTGTTATTGGTATTAGGTTTGTGTAGTTGAGATGCCACTACGCGAGTGGTCCGATCTCTTGATGGATTGATGAAAGCTCTTTGAAATGGACTTATGACTCAACGAGTTTCTGGAACGGGAATGGCATTTCTATTTGGTATCGTGAAGGTTTTCTGTTGGCAATACTGCTGAGTATTGCATCGTGTTTGTTTGCATAAGCTAAATTTGTTCGGATCGATTGGCCGCATTTTAACACGCGCAGCAGCTCAATCGCCGGCGCTATTTAACTTGTGAACATGTAAACACGAGAGCGTTTACGAGTTAGAAAATTTCTTGTGAAGTTTATATGATGGTTATTGTAAGGAACCGCAGGCGTGAAGAGGTCTTAATGATAAATGGTCGCGTCAGTATATGATTTGTTTTACGATCTACTAGATAGTATCGTTTTACAGTGTTCAGTTACAGTTAGTTTGTCGAGATCGTGCTCGGTGCAGTGCTAAAATATTTGAGCGTGATCCCGTTAGTCGACTGCGAGCTCGCCGATGTGCTCTAGGCCAGAGTACACAAACAATTTTGGATCAAGCACCAATAACAAACCAATCCTTTATTAGGCTTGCAAACCTTAAAAAGGATAAGATTACTTAATTATGCAGATACCGATAATACTTAATATTTTCGGTTCAGACGAGGAGCGAAAACCTTTAAAAAACGGGTTGGACGCATAATCGAAACACGTACACTAATATGCTATGCCTGGGAGGAATTCCGGTCAAGGTATATAAGAGGACACTTTATAAGAAAATAAAATAACACCGGGAGAATATTAAACAACTCTTTACTCACACCTGCAGGAAAACTGTCCAGAATTATCATTATTTATTATCATACAATACTAAAATCCACGTCCAGGTTAGCAGACGTACAATTTGGTCCAATTTTTCCATGTCTCCACATCTGAAAATGAAGCGTGTACCTATCCAATAGTGGAAAGTGTTAGGTTTTTCATATCGGACTAATTTCATCCAAGCAGAATGAATCTTAGATAGATAAATAAAATGCTTCATTGAGCACAATGGACACAAGATACAGAGATAAAGACAACAGACACAGAAAGGCACAACAGGCGACCTTACTGTAATCTTACCGTATTGCAGTTTTATTTTTGCGCATGTAGGGCCATAGATTGGCGACCACTGGTCGAAATGGTCGGTGGTCGAGTCGGCACCTTTGTTCATTGACCCGTACATGGAGCGGAACCAACTCCACTGGAACCCACTTGTTCTCGTTACTAATAATTTATGGTTTCTCCATACAAACAACTTCGGTTCCCATTTAAAACTAATGGTTGTTTTGTGATTCTGATCGGTGAAGATATACTTTTACTATTTTGGAGTCGAAAGTAAAAAAGTAGAGGTCAAATTTTGTATACATACTTCCCCGCTGGGCCTGGGTTCTGATTGTCTGAGGCTTGATAAGTCATTTGATCAGTTCTGCTAATGCAGCGGTGGATCACGCCATTTCTAGTGTGAAGAACTTAAGGTGATGTTTGGTTAAGTATCACCTTCAGTCCATCATAAGTACCTACTTATCTGACTTGTTTTTAAACGATTCATCTTCTTCCATCGTGTGGGTTGTGAGGTGGATGACCAATCTTAGCAATTCTGGAGTCAGGAATATTATTGAGCTTCCAAGGACCCTGGAAATAGCTCATGGAACGGCTAGGAACTTATATCAATAGATAAGTAGTAACCGAGACCAACTATTTGACGTGTCTTCCGAAGCAAGGGATACTTTCGGACGAAAGTGTAATGAATTAGGTGATTAGCCTGTAATTTCCTGACCAAAATAGGGATCACTTTGATTTTTGTAATATGACCCGGAAAACGGGGTTCAAACTCAGTACCTCCGGATCATGAGCCCAACGCTCAACCACTGGACTACGGAGGCCGTTGACTTGTGACCGAACTGGCATGATTCACAAAATGGCACGAAATCAACACGAAATACTCGGTTTCTGTCAAAGATTAGTAAAGAGTTTCAATACTGCGTTGTGATCTGTTTGGTTCTTCTTAAACCTATGACCTAGGTACGTTAAGGTCCTTTTGGATAGCGAAGCGACTTATCAGCTGCCAGAGATTATGATTATGACATACGCAGGTAATAGACATGGCATTCCTCAGCTTGAGAATTATGTGGGAACATGCATTCCTATTTATAGAAGATGGCTGCTCAATTAGATTTGAGTGTCGTTCATGTTGGCCCGCCAGTTGGCAGAGATGCGTTGTTGCCGAGTCATAATGTTGGCTGGTGCAAGTCTTGAGACCAGGCGTAAGTCCAAAAGCGTATTATTATGTTACGTACTTAGATGGTAACAGAAAACGTGATGATTTGTAAGCCCGACCACCTGCAGCAATCACCTATAATTACGTTGGCGGTGTGCTGACGTACCCAAAATGTAGGCGTACGCTTTTGCATAAAATTGGCTATACGAGCCATCACAGAGCACACCAGAGAGCAGATTTTCGAAGCTCTTGAATGACAATGATAAGTCCACCAGCTGCTGTCGCTGCAGTCGAAATCGACTGTCAAGCATCATCATCATCAATTCTTGATTCTGTATAATTTTCTGTGATGAAATAGTTTACTCCGTTTTGTTTTATAAAGTTACATTTTAAGAGTTTACGAGATGAATATTTTCATAAAAGCAGTCTGTCTTGAGAGGAGATATTAAATTCTATACATTTCCTTATAAAGTAACTCAACAAAGGCAGATAGAGAAATTTCATGGAAAACAAAGCCAAAAACAAAAATAAGTAATAGCGAATGATCTTCCTTCCTGTTTTAGACGTATAATCCATATGTGATGATTCATTCAGGCATTTACGTTTTAGGAGGATAATGAAACTATTTCACAAGTTTACCACCACCAGCTCCAACAAGCCCGCACCACCAGTTTAAGTTCACAAGTTTAACCAGATCGTAGTGGCCTGTCTTCTGATCACAGAAATTACTATGTCAATGGAATTTAAAGCAAGTAATGTAGGTACCTAAATGTTGCTGTCCTGATGCAGAAGTCTTTTTGTCTTAAAAAAAACTATCAAGGATACAGAGTACTTCCAAGGCAAGTATTTATCTGCGTTCGCTTGTGACATGGGATGATACTCCAAAGTGCGGTCGGCATTCCACCGCGATCGTCCTCGCCATAAACGGCATCTGTCGCCATCGCTGGCTTCGCTGCGCCGGCGCATGTGAATGCACCACTCGACCGTTTCGCACACCACCACTATGGGAAGGCTGGTTTTTTGACCGCATTCTCCTCCAACTTGGTCTCGGGACTCCCGACAAGATCCAGAAAATGTTGCTCAGATTTATTTCATTACATTAAAGACGAACTTGATAGCCGTAAAAAGTAGTACTGAATCATCGCAACTCTAAGTATGGCAAGGGAACGTTCAAGTCATACAAAGTGGCATCAAAGTACTAAGTAGTCTATGATTGTGAGCAGTGTGTTTCAACAGGTAACAGATGGAATGAGGATAAAGGAACGTGGAAAAATAATCCATTGCGGGTTTTATACTCACACAGCAATTACCGGGAATTGACGGTATGAAGTCATATTTTTTTTGTTAATTAGGTCAGTTAATCCAAAATTTCCTTTTGGTTACCTGTTTCAGTGAGATTTTGTGGTGCGTGATTTCATATCGACAGTCTTTACCTCGGGGTCACCGTAATGTGTCAGCTGAATTTCAATGTGAACGTATTTTCCTTGTAATAAACCTGTCTTTGCCTTCGTTTACGTCCAGTTTTAACGTCCAAAAGAATAACTAAGGGTAACTTCACGGGGGGACTTAAATACACATCGATCTTGCTTTTATCTCTAAAATCCTTTCGGACTGAATAGAACTCGTTTCTTACCCAATAATATGAGCGACCGAGTTCACCCTAGAGTTCACTTTTCATATTATGAGAGCACGCCCCGCCATTCCTCTGAGCTACAGTTAACGGCTGAACGATTTTGCTGAATACATCAAGAACATACTTACCACTTTAACAGACTCGTAGACGTTTGTCTGCAGAACTTATGCTCTGAATAAAACAACTTTCTTGCTTAAGTCGATCGCTCGAATCACCCTTGAATGTAGCAGCACGTTTTGCCATTTTGCGGTGCTGGAGCACAGCTGAGCTAGTTAAAAGCAGCTATTTCGCTATAATATCAAACTATGTATTTATCTTGGTCTTACAAGTGTCTCGCTGTTGGGATTGTGCTGTATGTAGATGGTTCGCAGTGCGGCGGTCGGTCCCGTTACTGCGAGGAATGGGACCATCAGTGCGCCCACCATAACTTTTTCTTTGCATACCACTGCAGTAATATGCAGTGGTTTTATATGAAAAACCTGAGTAGGCTTATAACGACCTTGTTGTTAAGTAAAAAGCCTATTGAAGTTTATGAAGGAGCGCGAATAGAAGTGGCATAGAGTAGTGAATAAAATTAAATAAGTACTTATATCAGTTTATCAACTTCAATATATTCATTTGATGCTTAAAAATTCAACAGAAAATATAATTTGTCCATATATCTGGTAACTAGATGACGTGTAGAGGCACCAAGCCTCTGGGTAGTGTATCTGTTCATTTCGTTCCATCTAGCTAGCGCCGCTAGACATTTCCTTTCCTATCAATTTTGGTTTGCATCAAGAAAACGGTTTTTGTCCGCGTCACGATTCGCCACACACGCTTGTAACGACCAATCAGTTTATACTCAGCAATTTATAGCTGTACCCACACTTGTCTTGGAATTTAGTTTAAGTATAAGTTGACTCGATCAGAATGTAACGTAATTGAGTTTGAATTTGTTCCATCTCTCTTAAATTGTATATCAGTTGTGAGAGGCCAAGCTAAAATTGACTTTGTAATGTTTGATTATTACTTAGGTTTCTTAAACACTGCTTGTATAATGTATGTGGCATCGTGTAGTAGTAAACAGAGAACTAATTAATATTTTATGCTAGACACCTGTACAGTCACCAGAGGTATGTGGTACCTGCCTAAGACAATGACAATCGTTAATTCGTGCGCACGCGCGCGCCAATGTCTGTTTCTTATTAAATAGTTTCCTCACAGTTACCTACCTGGATACCCGCGCCCAGTCTTATTCCGTTCTTATAAGAATGAGAAAATACCACTTAATTCAAATGTACCTAGGTAATAAATATTGCGTTGGGAAACGAGTTTCATTTTAAATATTTATTATTCAAAATCCATAAGAAATAAGTTGATACGCTTGAAGAGATTTCAAGAGTTCTTAAACCGGAGTACGCGCGTGTTATTATTTAAATTTCTCAATTCAGCACACATCTGCGACCCAGTTCTTGCTCTAAAAAGAGCTTCTTACAAAAACATTGAATTACACTATGAATGGAAACTGGATTGTATAAATTAATACGTAATTCGGTACGGGCCCTGTATTAGGGAGGCGAATAATAGCTAGCGAAAAATCTAAATAATATCAAGTATGTGGCCCTGGGCCCCCTTTTAATTGCGCAACGTGTGTCGAGCGTGTTCGAACATGTATCCCCAGATGTTGTATTATAAATCAGCATCCTTTTAATGTTATCACGAATTATTTTGGGGTTCAATGATCACGGAAAAAACACATTCCTCGACGTTCTGGAGCTTAAAAACATTCCATCCATTGACGGATTATAAAATTCCAACGATCTACGCACAAAAACGTCAATTGTGAAGCGAACGTAACACGCACATGATATACAACGACGTAGAATTGTCACGATGATGTAAACGGTACCTTTATCCCGTCGTTGGCTTTGTTTAGCTGACCACAATACCAAAATGAAGAATGCAATAATTGAAAAACTACAAGTACCAAGTTTATGACAATATCCACGAAAGGCAGCGGCAGCCAACGACCTCGAAGTTTCGGTCACCATTTATAAAGTCAACATTTTTTTTTCGTAACCAAAAGAAAATCTCCATTTGGCCAATAATGAGAAGTGGTGATCTCATGGCTCCCCGTCAGACCAACTCAGTCACGCGACCAAAATAACTTGTGAGCTTGAACATGCTTCTCCCGAAACGGTGCTTCGTTCTGTGGGCGGAAATATAGGCCAGTTCCAACTACCATCTGCGTATAAAATTTACGACCGATAAACATCTACTGGAAAGCGATACTTAGGTTTCCTATTGTCTGTAACACTGTTGTAGACTTGTTAGAGAATACGCTCTTTATTTATTTATTTATACTGATAAGAACATTAGTTTTAATTAAAACAGCTTTAAGATACGTACCTTAAGAAATTTATGATACCGATCATAAAACAAACGAAAACGCCTCGATATTTTTCAACACAGTGGCAGAGGTTTTATTCAAAACTGAGATCCCACGAATGAGGCCTGAAAATTCACAAGAACCAACCTACCTATCTTTGTCAAACACAACGACTTCTCTCAGAATGTGCGCGAGAGTCGTATCGATAAGATGGAATTTGTACGTAATTTCTCTAAGAAACATAGTAAGTAGTGATCATCTGGTCGAGTTGTCGCACATGAGAAGAACAAAAACTCGGCACGTACCACATGCATTGATTGATTCTCTCCGCGTGGGGTCCACATAGCTTCGTTCGACGGTGTCTAGTATAGGTACCTATTATGTTAGTTTTTTCTGGATTGTGATCGTTATCTTTATAATAAATCCATTTGTGAGGCGGATTTTTAGGCGAACTTGGATATTAGGTACTTGCTCTAAACTATTCGAGAGACCACTAAACATACCGTAACACAGCATCACGCCGTATCTCCGAAGAGTTAGGCACAGGTGTTAAGTATAATACACCCACCACCCTGATCTCTTTAAATTTAAAATGTATCATTATGTTCCTATTATTTTTAATTCAATGTATATACCTGAGTCTCCACCGGACTTCGTATTTTTAATCTTTACGCAAAAATTGTTATACCATAGGGCTACTGCGATACAGGGGAAACCCTAGTGCAGAGCTCGCTATTAACTTGTGTTAATTTTACTTTATTTGGTACTTAAATAAATAATTTTTACGTTACTTAGGGATAAGCTCGCCTATGCTTTATCTAACGATAAATTATATGTAAATTTTCTTTGTATTCTAAAGCAATGAAGAGTATACAAACAAACAAACAAACAAACTTACTTTACTTACCCTTGTTTTTTAGGACTCCACCACTAAACGTAGTGATTATATTCCCTTTGCAGACCACTTTCAAGTAATCCCCCATATCATATGCCTACATACCCTAAATACTTATTTTGAAGTGAAGAATAAGTTTTAGACTTTGAAACCTATTACGACGATTAAGTTTATCTCATGAAGAAATCAAAGCTATATCGAACCTCAAGACCGCTTTGTCCTCATAAAACAACTTGAAACTTTCAAATGAAGAGGATATTGACTTCATAGAAATTTCACATATGACTCAATGCATAGACCTAGTTGATGGTGAGTGATAATTGTAGGAAGAACAGTTAAACTTTATAGTAGCGCTCGTTTGTGGGTTAACGATCGCTTTGAAGTTATTGGCGAGTTTTTTGGCATGAGTTAGATTGGAAAGGAGGCTGTCCGTTACTGAATGTTTACTTTTGTTTGATGTTGAGCGTATTAAACTTATGATGAAACTATTGGATATAACTAACTCAACTAATACGGTTAACGTACTTATCAAAAAAAGTCCAATGATTTGACAGATACGGAATTAATCAGGTACTTTAAGCCCAGAAGAACTAATCATCAGAAATAGTAATACTCTTTATTTGCTTTTGAAAAGGGTATATTAATAGATTGCATGCAAATATTGTTACAGTTTAGAAACATTTCCAATAATTTTATTTCTGTTAATGTTTTAAATAATTATTAATGTTGTACAATTTAAAACAAAACAAACACATCTTATAAATAAAACACCTCCTCCAATGCGTCACATCGAGGCAAGGTGCCCAACAGGCTGGCAGCATTACCCCTCTGAATCGCCAGGCTAATCCTCTGACAGAAATAACTACCAGCCCTAGCATCTCCCGAAGCCCCAATAAGACGCATTGAGAGATCCTTAACAAATATTTTTGCTTCTGGACCCCAAGGACCCAATAATTATAATTTATATCATTTACACCACATTTTCATCAATTCTTTTAGTATCGCTTCATTAGCAAGAAAATAAAATTTATAAATATCTACAAAGACGCAACCAGAATTACTCAACTAACTCACATTACATAACTATACATAAGTAGCTACAGTTGAGAATTTTGTCATAATCGAGGTAATAAGTGGGTCATCGACTGGCGACCACCGGTACCACATACCAGCTGCTGATAAGCTGATAACCGGGGTGTGACAGGAAGTACCTTCTGGGCGGGGCTCGCTAATGTTTGAACTGTCACTCGTTCTAAGAAACCGTTCAATGGATTTAAACTCATGTTTGTAGTAGGCAATTAGTCAATATTGGAAAAGTTGGAATTCTTTGGGAGTTAGTAAATGTCACGCCATTATATTTTGTTTTAAAATTTGACTTTAAAATTAAAATCGCCATTCTCTTCAGGCTTATAAGCTCATGTTTTATATACTTAAATAAGTATTATAATTATTATAGTAAGTATATGATAGAGTCATCCCTCTGTCGATTTTAACAAAATGGTCGTTATTTTATTTGTGATAAGAACTTTCATCCCTAAAATTTCAAAAACAGTACGACTATTCCCACTCGTAGCGTTTACTTTTCTTGTGTTAGTTGTGTCAATTACTGAGATTTTTCTGACTTTTCTTTCATTAAAACTTTACGTACCTATCCAAAACAACGCTCTCGTTGATGTCTTTTAATAATAATAATAATATAATAACTTTATTGCACAAAATAAGAGAAATACAAAAATAGTATATGTTTACTTAAAACTAAAGGTGTGCAACTAAGGGTGTTTTGTATGTCAAATTATAAAAAAATGTTATTAATATTTATTATTTTATACCCGATAAATATATAAACTCTTATAACTGGTTAATGAAAACAAGAAGGACTTGTGTAAGACAATATTGGCCATTAAAATTACGATGTTTCGAAAATACTATCACGTTTGAGATAAAGACTTACTTAAACAAAACGTGTTTATTATCGAACGTTCTTTCATTACATAAAACACTAATACATTTTAATAAAAATACGTGAAACTTTCCTTAAAAATAATTACTAACCAGATACCTAGTTGTTTGTTAGTAATTATTTTAATAAAGTAGGCACTGATGCTGATCCCGGTACACACCAAGTTTAGTTTAAGTTATACCTGTCAGTTTCTCATTCGCCGAAAAGGAAAGGGACGGGTCTCTCTCCTATCGTGTGGGTTATGAGGTGGAGTACCAACCTCATCAACCCTGGTATCAAGGTTACTATTGAGCCGCCAAAGGCTCCTGACATGACACACACACAGGGACACAGGGGTGACAGGGACGGGTAATCGACAGACATAGAATTTATGGAACATGCGTCAATTTTAGGCAGAAATATAAAATACTTTTCCGAAATTTTATATTGGCCAATTACCCGACAGAATTAAGTTGACAGCACATGTCGAACGGATTGCATATGAGCGAGATGCCTATTTTACTTGTCCGAATTATACTTTCATTTGTCTTTCCTTTTCGGCGAATAAGACAATGCCGGGTATAACTTCAAATAAAATTAGGAGGTGTCTGTAGGAATCGGGGCCAATAGACCTTTAGACTTAGACATTACTACCTACTTTATTTTACAAATAGATACCGATATTGTAACAATTCCTAGAAGTTCTACTCTTATTAATTACCATCCGAATTACCGAAGAGATGGAAATGGTTTCCCGTCCGACATCTAACCACAAAACGGCTCGGTTTTAATTTTCAATTAATGAGCCTTATTTTCCAATACTAATAAAGATACTTGTTATATTTTGCAATGTTGATCGGAACACCATCAAATACTTTGTACTTTGCTCGGAAAATATCTGGGAACCATTTTACTGTTGGCGTGTGGTGGAAACTTCAATTGGCAGGTCTGCAATCTCGCGATCTGACAGCGTAATGGCTGCCGAAGCCCCGTAACTATCTCTTGCGCAGAACGTCGGGAACTTTTCCAAATCCCCGCTTATTATTACTTCATTATACCTTTGCTATTGTAGGTATATAAAAAGGCTACAAGCCTACAAACAAACCTTTGCAAGCCTTTGTAGGTATACAAGCCATAAAAGGCTATATATAAAGTTTTCACTAACACAGTTGGTTCGACCACTGCAGACGGCGATACGGCTCACCACCTATCGCGATGGTCTAACAGAAAGCTCGGTGAGGCGTGGGTATTTAGTTCATCTTGCGATGGATGTATCTCTAACTACAATATGGTCGTTAGCTTATGTGAACGGCCTCCGTGGTCCAGTGGTTGAGCGTTGTGCTCACGAGCCGGAGGTCCCGGGTTCGAATCCCGGTGGGGACAAATCACAAAAATCACTTTGTGATCCCTAGTTTGGTTAGGACATTACAGGCTGATCACCTGATTGTCCAAAAAGTAAGATGATCCGTGCTTCGGAAGGCACGTTAAGCCGTTGGTCCCGGTTACTACTTACGGTTAGTAAGTACGTAGTCGTCACATGAGTCATGTCAGGGGCCTATGGCGGCTCAATAATAACCCTGACACCAGGGTTGATGCGGTTGGTAATCCACCTCACAACCCACACGATAGAAGAAGAAGCTTATGTGATGTTATATGTAGGGACTTAATAGTTATATAAAGTTATATAGAGTACATGCTTACTGTAATCTATATCGAGCTAGGCAGAAGTTACGACCTGCGTTGTGTTTAGTAGTTATAAAACTTGGGATTGTTTCGAAATATTCACACATTACTACTTACTTCATTATCCCTTTACAACTGCCTCAAGTTCCGTATAATTTCATCAATTTCGAAGGCATGACCATATAAGAAGGAATTGGGGCTCTCAAATTGGTCATTAAGGTGACTTAGCTGGTGCGCGGTGCATGGGACGTGGGCGAGGATCAAACGGTCTCTGACTCACTGTATTCTAATGCAGGTACTGGGGACTCCAACTGCGTAGGTATTTAAACGTTTATGGTCATCCAAGGCGATAGTGTCGGTTGGGATAATTGAAAATTCTTATGTTTATTTATTGTTGACTTTGACCCGTCCTCGCTTCGCTCAAGTACGAGTTGATTTACTAATATTGCGACTCCTTAAGGAACTCAACGGAACAGTTTATGTCAAGTGGCTTAGTAGCGATTTCCTATCAGTAAAAGACTTTTCATAATTTATTATACTAATAGTTTCCGTGATAATTTAAAAGCAAAGAAACGAACAAGCTAAATATTTTTTATAACAAAAAGAAAATCTTATAATTATATCATCTCATGATCATATCTCACAATTTGATATGATATATTTTAGACTGGGTTGGTTATTGGGCTGGTTTTCCCTTTGCGGGTTGGAAGGTCAGACAGGCCGTCGCTCCTGTAAATAATTGGACCTGTCAAAACTTCAGGTTAGGTAAGCGGATCCTGTGAAAACAGAATAACGTTAGGGATCATGATTAGACTGATGATAACCACTTCACAAAAGATTTTGCTATTTGTTTACTGATAAACAGTCATGGTGCGGCCAACCCTTTTAGTGTTGATGAGCATGAGTTTTTGTCTGCATGCATAGCTGCTGATCTGATCTGTCTCGTTTTCAGTTGTCGTTATTAGCGTTAGCGAATCTCTAGCAGGAATGTTGACATTTTCTAAACGTCCAGTTGGGAAATTATGATAAGCACTTACTTGGTAGAAACTTGTAAAGTGGCGGCAATCCAGCATTTATTTCGCAAACCTGATAACCTGATACAGGTTTTTATAAGCCTCTACATTCAGTCGTTATTTGTGTATATATTGAATAGTAGAGCGGACTTGTATCTATATTTCTGATATTATTAAGTTTCATATATCGCTATGAAGCTCCTCGCAATTCATAACATAAATACTTGTACGTACGTATATATACGTTCCTCTTTGAGGATCACGCCTCCATAAATATAGTAATTGACCTTTAACAACTTAAAAAAATAGATTTACATGTTTTAACTGCTAGAAACTGCAGTCTGTATTTCTGAAGTGACCTAAAAACACAACAATCTTAAAGACTTGGCAATATGTAATGGCAGAATCGAGGCCCTGCCAATCCGACGTGCTAACACGACCTAATCCCGACGCATCGGGCCCGATGGATCGGGTAGTGTAATAAAGCCTCTATATAAATTTAGGATACAATCAATCGTGTAGATGTCGTCGTATTCCATCAAGTAGGTAAATAATTGAAGTGCTAGGTCGATGTCTTACAACGATGTGATTTCCTGTAATTGAATAGGTCACTCGGTGCGGCATGGGAACTCAAAAGCCTTCGCGAACTCACGGAAGTTGTAAGAATCAAACAATTATTTGCCCTCTCATACTTTATGGTATCGTTAAATCTTAATACAGCTGGGAGAGCTTATGGCCAGTGCATTGAAAACTGTCAGAATAGTTACAAGACACACCACCAGTACCAGAGTTTCACCATTTGCCGATAACACAGAACTTATCTGCTAGATAGGCTGTCAGAGAATTTATCAGCCATTGGTTAAACTGGCTGTAAAACAAAAAGCTATTAAGAAAAACCTTAATAAGCTTATGCTCTCATGTTGTAGATTTGTAGAAGACGATAAAGCGATGTTGCACTTTGTGCCGGCAGCTTACAAGTATCTTTAAGTTTTTCTTTCTTATTTTAAGATGGATACTAAAACTAGCTGCGATGCATTGTCTACAGTCTGGCCAACCTAAGAGGTCTAACCCTTGTAAGTTTAATATGTAATGTACGAGTCGCTTGTAGGAGTTCGATTACATTGGTCCTTTGTGGATACTCCCGCGGCCCTGTACTAACGATCTTGATGTAACTGTTAAGGCGGTACAGGGTACTTGTTTCCAACTGAGTTAACGTCAACAGGACCTGATCTGAGGCTCGGTAAAAACTTGATCTTCCCGGCTGCGCGGGCGCAGAGTGCGGACCAAAAAGACGGCGCATTCCATTGTTGATTGGAAACGAGTCGCGGTCGCGCGCTCCAATGGGAATAGTCGCGCTGCTCGCTATATATGAAACGAGTGGAGTCGGTATCAAATGTTACCTTTATCCAGAAGTGTTTCAAGGAAAGGTTGACAACATACAGATAAAGATACATATAGATATAAATACAGATCAAGTTGTATTTGGCTGTGGTTGTTTGGCAGTCAACCCGATTTATACTTAATACAGCCGAAGTTAGATACTGTATAATCGTGACTCCAGTACCTACTTACCTATTGTAGAGGTTTCATTCTGTACGGATTTAAAAGTAAAAAGAATATTGTGTTACTGAAAAAGGGCACAGACCTCCTGGCCTTTTAAGGTTAAATCAGAGTAATTCTTTCATTGTATTAGTTCGCCTTCCTTCGTTTCGATTGTCTTCCGATTCCATTGTTAAGAATACGGCTGAGTCATTAAAAACTTACCAGAATATATTTTACCGCACGAATTTGAACGAAAATAACGCACCAGATCCTTTTGGTGAAATATGCACTCTAGACTGAAAACCTACTTTTTTTTGACGTGACTTATTGTACATTTGCCGCAGATGGCATTAACTACTTGGCCGGACAAATGGGGTGCGCTGAAGGCTCTCATCCGGTACAACGTTTAAGACAACAACTGAAAATCTACAGTTATAACTGTAAGTAGGTTTATTACTAGGATTTAATATCATAAATTCAAAACATCTAGACTTGCAACCGTAACATGGCAACAGTATAACGCGCGCGACACGGTAATTGGACTAGTAGAATTGGTTTGGTTCTCGAGTGGCCAATAGGGTTGGTTCATTTATCGCAACGCGTGCGGAATACGTGACGCAGGGTATGCGTATGGTAGTTGTCTCTTTTTCGCATTTAACAACTTGGATGGCCCATTGTGTGTATGTCTGGGGCATGCTACGGGGGCAGGAGAAAATAATAAATGTTTCTTTTTTCTTTATTTCTTTCTTTCTATCTTTCAGGAGTCGGTATAATTACACAAACAGGCTACTCTTAAAGGCTTTTTCGCTGTGCCAAATTGTGTATTACGAGTACTAACTATCAAGTGTCGCATGTAGAGGTAGAGGGAAGTATTAAGTAACATTCGACATAGCACTTAATGTAACACGATATAATAAATTGTGCCGACATTTGCGCGGTATGCAGGCGTGTCCACGGTTCGTGGCTGCATGTGGCTGCAACGACCCAGTGCAGGGCGTAATGCGGTGCAATCACCGCGCGTTCCCGTGAGAACGCGACCGCTGCGCAGACGCAACGCCTAACGCGGCCCATGCGAATACTTGCCCGCTATATGCGGAAATTTTGGAGGTATTTCAGTTGGTTGAAAGGGTATTTTCAAATTGAAAACTAAAAGGTACTTATTTTATGGGTGTAGGATTTATCATACCAAATGTAGCTTTGTCTTACTTGTCATGTTACCCACCCATTTAAAGACACAAGCGTGAATTATTTATAAAAAAAACACAAAGTACTAGGTATTATACTTAAATCGCTTGACAAGTTTCTTTAAAATTTAATAATATTAAAGTTTAATTAAGCTTCAATGTTTTTAATTGAATATGTTAAAAAGCAATTTTATTAATTCTGCAGTTTTTAATGGAGTAATACACCTTTAAATCTTTCGAATTCATATTACATCTAACCAATGCTTCGACTGGCTTCGAGTTTAAAATATAATGTGTAGGCTATCTACATAACATAATATTATATCTACGCAACGGCGCATATACTGAAGATTACAAGTATTTTGTAAGTACATACTATACGTGTACCTATTATCCGTGCGCATAAGAACCTAAATAAAATGTTGTTATCACTTAACACTCACTAAGCTCCGTTATCTGAGATTACGAGAGCAATTAACTGATAACAAGTTGGTTATGTACAGTCAAATTAAAATCGCCTGCAAATAAAAGGGACAAAGAAAATTATAACTTTTTATACATAAATAATGAATAAGTCCAAGAAATACTGAGTAAGAAGAAGAAAGAAATAAAGTATTTATAGTACAAGGTGGTGGTGGTAGTAGGATTCCTTCCATTTCGTCTTTTATCGCTCATTTTTAAGTTGTCAATCTTCTTCTGTCGTGTGGGTTGTGAGGTGGAGTACCAACCTCATCAACTTGCTGTCACGGTTAATATTGAGCCGCCAAATCCCCTGATATGGCTCATGTAACGACTATTTACTTACATCAGTAATAAGCAACCGGGACCAACGGCTTAACGTGCCTTCCGAAGCACGGATCATCTTATTTTCGGACAATCTGGTGATCAGCCAGTAATGTCCTGACCAAACTAGGGACCACAAAGTGATTTTCGTGATGTGTCCCTACCGGGAAACGAACCCGGGACCTCCGGATCGTGAGCGCAACGCTCAACCACTGGACCACGAAGGTCGGGTAAGTTTTCATTGTAGGTAGGTTATATACAGTGATATATAGATAAATAAAAGTGAGATATTTCTTGATTCCTAAATTCATTCAGTATATAATTTCAGGAAATTTTGACGTCAGTTATTTTTTATGCTGAAACACGATTAGATAGTTTTCATTGGAAAAAATCCTGCAATTAAAATGATAATGGCAGTACAATTACATACTTATACTTCTAAATGAGGTGTACTTTTATAAAAAAAAGCAACTTATTCATTTCGATTATGATGTAGGTACTTGTTTAATAACTTAGTTCATCTAATGATAATAGATATAGGAGAATGCGACAGACCGGGTTTCCTCGGCTATTTAACTAATTTAGTTTTAACGAGTTTGGGCTCGATAGTTGTACCTAATCTATGTCTAATTTAGAACGAGTCGACGTCCCTTAATCGCTTGAAGGTCGGACGACCAGCATTCCATTACGGAAGAAAGGGTTCGACTTTCGGTTCGATGAACACGTTTTTTACACTGTTTATGTTTATACCAACTTTTTGCCTCGCTGGCAACAAGTAGGTAACCTTTTATTTTCCAGTTGGAGGAAGCAGTATAATTGGAGCGTTTTTATGCTAACTAAAGCATTTGCCTGGGAATAAAGTGAGCTTCGTTTTTTTTTTAAACAACCTGATAATTTGACAAAGTTACTTGTAAAACAAAGGAACTATGTAGGCACTGTGGTTATCCCTACTTTGCAATCTTTTGTGTTGTGTGGAACGGTTCATTTGGAGACCTTGATATTTAAATCCACTTCTGATAGGAAAGGGAATCGTGCGCCTTTTGTAAGTAGAGCATCTACTACTTGTTCATAATGACTTATAGGTACCTTAGATATATTATATGAGTACGTGTTCCGTACTTACCTATATGAAAACAAGTAATAAAGTATTATCTTCATGTACATGTGCTGTTTTCAGATAAACGTTATTTTCCATCGAAAACAAACGTCTCATAATGGGAAAAGTTTGTTTTCCTGCCTTCCCGAACACGTCAACTCACTTTACCCATGGGAAAATTTCCACGCAAAGTTCAAGTAAAAACTTCGTGTGAAAACAGCGAACAATGTATTTGTGACTACGTTCAAAGAAACGGTTCATTGAAGCCTATCATAACTCCAGTGAACAAAGAGCTCCTCTGCTCCCCGCGCCATAGTACTTGCTCTTCAACAAAAGGGCCAAGCTTCGGTTTATTTAAGGTCAATGTAAACTGGGCGACCCGTGCACATGCTGCATCCATTGAGGTCCTTTCACACGGTCAAACGCGACAAAAAATAATACAAAAACCGTTACGCTCTAAAAAATATTCCCATAACTCATAGACATGAATGTCTCATTGACGAATATGTAGTGCCACAGGAGATAAGTGAAATAAGCTGATGCAATTAAAAACAGATAGTAAAATTTTGGGTCACTTATGTACTAACTCGTAGTTTCAGTGCGTATATTACCGTACCTTAGTGTAAAGAGGATAGTAATACAGAGTTATATGAAACAAAAGAAGACAAAAAACACTTAACTACCTAATTAAGTAATTTAAAAGTAAATACTTGAGTCGGTAAAAAGATTAAAGCTCTTTTCAAGAATTTCTTATTAGAAATTCAATTAGTACCGAACCTGCCTTATAATTGTTTACATAGGTAGGTACTAATTATACTACCTAAGTCGGGACCGTGGCTCAACGGCTGTTATGTTTTAGGTAGACGTTATCTACAACATACAAAAGCAATTATAGATTTTCTCAGAAAATCCATAATTCTCTGTCCCATAGTAAGCAGGCGCCACAGATGTACCGCATGTGCGTGGGATCGGCACCAAACTCCCATGAATGGACGCCCATACGTCCCATAACATTCTCACGATTCATAGAAATAGATAAAAACTTATTTTTTTACCCATACAAAGCTGAAAGCGAACACACAAACACAATTTACGATAAAAATAGAATCACGATGATACATATTGTCAAAGGTCATATTAAGTTTCTGATAATGCCAACACGAATGCACTTACATTGCGAGCATTCCCTTGTCTAACTAAGAACAGTATTAATTAGGTAGGTATACCTACATAATATAAGAGAATTATTGCTAAGTACTTTGTTTCTGCCATTCCAGAGAAGAGATTACACGTATTTAGCAAGTCTAAGCGACGGAACAGTAAGAACAGCCTTGGTTATCTCGCGAGGAATGCGTGAGAGCGGAGTCGGGTGCATTAAGCTATCACGCCATCAACGCCGGTCTGGTCAGCATTCTTCGGGTCCGGTGTCCGGCCCAGGAATGTCTGCAGCCACCAACCCGAGACGGAAGGAGCAGCGGCGGAAGCGGTTCATGGAACCGACTAAAATGTTCCAGTACGCCTCTAGAACCATCCGTTTACCGCTCAAACCCAACCGTAAGCAAAGGCGATAAGATCAGATTTGGCGGCAACGAATTCACGAACTTACTCGAAGTTAGTGACTGTGAAATTGTATCTTTGTCTCGACTCCGAAGATCACAAGTCTCACATCATGAGAATTTCATTTTTATTCCGTGTGTGTTGATGTTATGGTCGGTTTTGCTTTGCAGGTGTGTTGGAGATACGGCTAGAGTGGTGGAGAATGTTCCGTGCTACAGCGCGTAGCCGACGCGCTCTACTGTGCCGTGGTTCCTGCCCTGTATGGAGTATGTTTTAGCTGCTCTTATTTTATTAAGTTCTTAAAAGTATTCAGATCCAGTAACAAAAGAACGGGAATCTTCACCACAACCTTAATGAGCTTGCATAGCGTTTTATACGTATGTGATATATTTTGATTGTTGTAAGTATTTCAGCAGCAATAGATCTATTCTTCAATATTATTAACAGTATTTTTTTCTTCAAAAATATGTGGCCAATTGGCCAATGTCACAATGGTTATTTGCGTCTATTACTTACCTACAAAGACACTCACGGTATTCCTAATCTTCAAGCTTCATTATTCCATTTAATACGGTTAATGCAATTAGTATTGACAGTTCTGCCGCTAACCGACGCGCATTTATTTGTGTTTTGACAAGAACTGTAAATATTCTCAATATGGTAAAGCTTTTAAACGCGTATTTGCCCGAATGCAGTTTCGCGCTTTGTCAGGCCCAAGACCTCCTGCCGTGTAAAACTTTCTCATGGTATTTTGTTTTGAAATAAGTACTCAAATAGCATCACAAATTGTTCCAGAGACGATTGTTGATTAAACAAGCGGGCCCCGCATACAACGTCCTCTCAATTGTAAATGTTATTGGAAATCAATTGACACCGAGTAAATTGACTCAACGACTTCGTTGAATGATGCACACGGACGAATACATCATCATAACCTCAACTGTTCGTATGGTGTTTATTTATTCGATCAATACACTGGCTGGAACGGAGAGACGTTTCCAGATAAATAGGTACCTACTTGCATAAGTACGTACGGTCACGAGTACTAATATGTATGCACTTTGAAACCATGTCACATTAACTTATTTGACAAATGAAACCGTAAGTCTCATTAAATGACAAATATGATAGTGCGACAGGGTTCTAAATTGAGTAAGTAGGTACATAATATTGCTCACGACTGTATTTTCCATACAGATACAAAAGTTACAAAGTTTGATCCTTTTTACTGTGAACATCGCTAATTGCCACCCTGACTGCCTTCAGTATAAAGGGTGAAAATAAATATTGCCGAATTCGTACACCGTATGTTCATTTTATTTTAATTTTTTTTGGCAGATTTTTCGTTCATCTGTAGTTCCATTTTCAGAACGCTGAGTGCTTACTCGACGCACCCAGACGGCTTAATTGAATTTGGATCAAATTGAAAACCTTTCAATGAAATTCCCGCTTTATACTGACACAAAAAAATTATAGTGAACGCGGTCCTGAACGTTATCAAAGCTTTTAGACGCTTTCAAAGGATTATCTACTTACTTGCTTCAAATTTCAAAATTGCGCCCGTGCTGCTGCATTCCATTGTTCGTCTGATTAATTGGAAGATTTTAGGCGAAGATAGATTGCATGTTGTGTTGTGCGTTTTGAATTGAAAATTGTGGTAAGCGGTGCAATGAGTTGTGGTGTTGTGTGATGAATCGTCAGTGAAAGTGAGGTCGCGGCGCTTTCTATCCGCCAGCCGAGCCGCGCCGCGCCTTGCGAAAGCCGCAACCTCCACCACTGCGCCTCCGCCGCCAACTAGTTCGCTCCTTTCCTTTGGAAAGCTGTTTGCTAAACCCAAGCGCAATGAACCGGAGTTGTATAACCGATTACCACGAAACGTTGCATCAATATCCTTTATTTTCTTTATTACCATAAGTACATATATACGTAGATATACCTAGGCCTGTGCCTACTACCTACATTACCTGCACTACTTTACTATGAAAAATAAAAAAAAATCAAGTCAAAAATCTGTATGGTTATGAAGTTTCAAAGTCGTATTTGATAATTATCACAATGGTTTTTTGGGCGAAACAGCGAGTGAGTATATTGTACGCGTTGTTCTTTATATTTTTGTCACTAGTTTCGCTTGCGCCTCCGATTTATGTCACGTATACCAAATCAGGAATCTGCAGGGAGCAGACCATTATGCACTTCAACTATCAGTTCATGATGAATTACACGCGCATTGTGTCCGACATGATGGTAGCTCCTCTCATGCAGAAGCAACTATAGAAAGCAAACATCCCGTTCAAGCTTCACTTACATATAGGTACGTATGTTATAAAATGGTGTCTTTACCTCTAGCATCTGTGTTTGCGTTTCGCAAACAATGGATAAGTATCATAATACTGCAGTGCGAAGGCATTCTTCCTCGCTGAAGGCTGAACAATGTCCATTGTGTGACTCCCGCGCACCAGGGACGTGAAACGAGATCTCTGCGGCTAATGCGTGCGCACGCCTACACTCGCCTACAGAAGTGACAATGCAGAATTATGAATAAAGTAGCGCAAAACTTACCAAAGAGTAAGTACTTAAATATTCGCTGATGCAACTTTATCATGACGAAACATTAGAATGATTTGACGAGATTGTTTATAGAGATGAATATCACGACTTCGCGGGATGTTTTGGTGGCGATAGTACGCGAATGGCAAGAGAAACCCGATAGCTGTGGTGATTGGACAAACATGGCTAATGAGTCGTCTGGTGAACATGACTCTCTACAATCTGCAATTATTAGGAACGTGTTCACATCGCTCAGTTGAGATATTATACCTGCAATTTAGAAATATTCAACTTTGTGCTAAATTAGTGTTAGCCGTTAAATAAATCATTATGGCAATAAAGACAGGTGCTTCTTTGAACCAGTCAATTATAATCAACTGCGCATTTGAAAAGAAGGAAAAAACAAAAACAATTTAGCAATAAACTGATAGTTAATTATGTGAATAACATAATATTTAAAATGGGTAATTCCAAAATTACGAAGAGCCAAAAAGCGTGGTTTTTGTTCTACTAACTTATCAAAGTAGGTAAACACTTTCTTAATCACCTATTAGTTACTTACCACAAATTGAAGAATGATTGTTGACGTTACATGCTTTACAGCTTCTCACACTATAATGTAAGCAAACAATGTTAAATAATTATTATTGAAGTAACTTGAGCTCTTTGTCTGTCAGACGACATGAGCCGGCGAGTCAAACGTGACCGTTTGTGTAGATTGTGTCCACGTTGTTTTCTTATTAGATCTAAGAGGACCTCGGGGATTATGAAGACATTTAATTCAAAGGAAAAGTACATCGAGTTTTTAGTTAAAGGATTCAACTACGTGGTTGATAGGAATACGGCAATGTATGAAGAACAGGGGGATTTGAAGTCGTAAGTATTAGGGTGACGTCATGAGTACAAATTCGGCAATGCCAGCCGTCGACCTCAGAGCGTCGCTTTGTGCCTAAACTGCGCAGTAGACGTTTCCAAAACGAATGAGATACAAAAGAAAAAAAAATATAATGTTTAGGACTGGATGACAAGGGGTTAATACAATCTGCAGTGTAAACAAAAACATCAGTACACCTGGATCTTACCTCTAGATATAAGTAGGTATTATATAAGTAAGTAGGTATTTTATCTAACTGGAACATAAATAGTCACTGTGTTCCTGTGGTACACCGGCTTATCAAACGCAGACCGTCGGTTCGAACCCCCGCATCGGACTTGCACCAGTGGGTTATTAATTTGTGGGCTCGACCATGATAGATGGCGATACGGCTCACCACCTATCATTTTGGTCTAACAGAGAGCTCGATGACGTGTGGGTACAGTCATGAGCAATATAATGTACCCACTTTAGGACTCTGTCGCACTAACATATTTGACATTTAATGTGAGACTTACAGTTCAATTGTCAAAAAAGTTAATGTGACACGGTACCAAAGTGTATACATATTAATGCTCTTGACCGTACCTACCTAGTTCATCTTGCCAATAAAGTATCTCTGACTATCCCGATTGGGATGTAGTTGTGAACATAATATGTTATGTTATGGAAAATAACCAAAACTGAAATAACTAAAGGATTCAACGCTGCTTATTGCACTGTAGAATAGACAAAATAAGTTTTCCAATATTATATAGGTAAGTACCTAGACAAACGACTGTCTGGTTCACACGTAGCTTAGATGCTCACATCATAAGAAAATAATACTTAGTTACCTAGTAATTTTCTCTTCACTACTCATTTAAATATTAATTATCCACTCAGAGTTGGAAATGAAATCCAAGTAGGTACACTCGTAACGCGAAGTAGGTACCTTTACCGAGCAAGTATCTGATCTAAGTACCTACCTTCAACAATAAAATTTGATGACGTCGTGAGAACCTATTGTTATGGGATTGAGCAATAGCCATGCAATATTTCTGCACTAGGTACCTACCTATCGGCAATTTGATTTGCACTTCGCATGCAGTATACCTTACCTACTAGGTACTTAGAATATTATATTCTTCAGACTTCTAACGGTAATTCCATTTTTTAAAATCAACCAATAGTTAATTCACTTCAACATCTACGATCTGATTTAACGACCAAACATGACTTTCCATTTAAAACACATTGAAAAGGTAGTTAAGAATGTACCAAACTAAGACGAACCGAACGCTACGAGTAAATAATCGTCTTCCAATAATTACTTTATCTAAGAGTACCTCCTATGATGATGAATGTGATATTACAGAGCCAAGTACTTGCAGTAAACAAAGGAGAACCACACGCACAGACAAAATAAAAGAAAGACTAGTCTATCGGGCCCCGGCATGCGGGCTTTGTGGTGAGACGCGTTTAGTGCTCTACTAGCACATAAGTTCATTATATACTTCCACGAGAGAAAGTAGTGTTGCAAATATTTAGTGTCCAACTTTTAGTTCAAATAAATTGTTCCCAAACTGGTATGTATTCCCTGCGCAAGCCTTCGATACAACCATTCAGACCACCTACACCACAAACTGCAACTGCAAACACTAGACCCCAGTAAATTGATAATTTCCTGAAGCTTAATCCGTCGATTTCCCATGAATAGGTCCATCCCATCAGCTGCGGCCGTTCACATCCGCGTTAACCGGCCGAGATACCGGGGAAGGGATTAGATCGGTTGAGTCAGCGTCGTGGCCCAAATTCCACATACCATCCGTCCGAGAACACCACAGCGCAATACCAACCCATTACCATGGCTCTAGAACCCACAATCCCTCGCAGCCAACAGTCTAAAGCTCGTCTAAAGAGCCGTTGTTTCATAGTTCCACCGATCTATGAACGTTTAATGTTACCTAGCTGTTGCTTTACACACAGCACCTATAGTTGGAATCTGTTCTAGGTACTTACATAAGTAATGCAATATCTCGGTTCAATTGAACGTATTCGTAGCAACGAAAAGGAAGATGACAAAATGTGTTTCAGTTTTAACGAGGCGTGCAATTACGTTCAGACAATTGGAGTCGTGTCGTCGAGGAAAAAGACGTTCAATCGCGATAAAAGAATTCGCTCGCCAACTAGGGAATGTTGGATGCTGCGAGCAAACATGGCGCCCTATGGACACAATGGTCGCTGGCTATTATTAGTGCCTGCCGAGGCGACCTTCAGGGCTGCCTGCTCCCTGGAATGCCTTGGGTTCGGATGTTTCAAGAGGCATCTTCTAGGAATCGCGTCTACACGCGGCGCGTACCACGCACATTTTTTTGGAGTATTAGGAGCGTCGGCAAAGAAACTTAAGTGTGTGCAGCATTTGTAAAGCAACTTGTACTCACGAAAGATTCTTAAGAAGAAAATACCTCAATACTTTGAAATTATGCATAGGATGATCCATTGGGCAAGTGCAGGCTATTTCGTGAAAACATAATTACTTAGTTTAAATCATTTTGGAAGCAAATCACCAAGTTCTCTGATACTTACTTAAAAGACATATAGTGTGGTTTAGGTGCTGACTGTACAAATTTTTATGTTGCTTAGTAAGGTTCAACATCACTTGATACTTGATAGAAATTCGTGTATCGAATTGATACCAAATTGTAAAAATAGGGGTATTCAACTAAGTATCTTGGTTTGCAATATGCACGAAAAAATATTAGCTACTCTCGCAGGATAGCTTTTAAAGACTATGATCTTTTTGACACTGGTGGTTACACAAACAGGTTTAAAGATTCTGGACAGATAAAACACCGGAAAATTAGGAAGTTGAAGTATTGAATCCGTCTGTAGGTACATATGTAGTAGATAAGATTATTGATATTCGAAACAATATTGATCCTAGCATCAAGTAAGTTCCTTTGCTCTATAAATTCCATCGCCCTTCTTAGCGCCAGCCTACCTGTGGAGTAAAAAAACCATTCCAACTGCACGGCCGCGTCGGCGCTTTTGATAATTTATAAGGCTGCCTTTCTTGGAATTTCGAAATCTCGAGGCTCCAGTCCGTGCCCAACTCGCGGCGCGGGAATGGAATGTAACGGATTTGGTTTGGAAAAAATAGTGCATTGTATCACCAGCTATTGTAGCTAGATTGTGTCGCGTTTCGTTAGAGTTTTCCAATTTCGAGACTTCTATCTATTCGATGCGATACGACATGCACAGCGGAGTTTAATCAAGGGAGAATGTAAATTGAAATAACTTTGTCGGTGATGAAATGGAGTAAGAAGATGTAGATACATAGGTACCTACCTATCTTAACTAAATTGAACTACTACCTACATAGATATAGGACTTACAATATAGTTTAAAACTAAGTAGGTTCTTATAGTAGTTCTTAGTAGGTCCGCCTGTTGTTAAATCTAAGTACAGATGTAAGTAGATATTTTAGGTAGGTCTAATAAATCCTGCTGCTACGAATGAAGAATAATTCACTTACCTACTCCAAAATTGCGTGCAAAATTTGAATATAACGGTTTAAACCCGGCCGTTTACAGATCAGACGTCGAGAGAGAGGCATTCTACATATTGGGGTAGGTATGTAAATACATAAGTGTGGTATAGCATCGCGTCCCAGCGAAGAGTTCTGGGAAAAGCAGGCCGCATTCCACGCCGCGCGCTGTTATTGGTTGGCTGGAGTGCGCCTGTAGCCGACTGCCAAAGACAGTCTCTTCGCAGATGGGACACATCCACTTCTAATATACTTATTGAAATCACCAAACTTTATGACAGTCGCAGTTAGAAAAAAATGTCTTGCCTGGCGCCAATGAAAGCTGAAGAAACGGCAGTATCTATAGATATACCCCCCATCTTTACTTTCATATTAGCTGTTACTATTAAACGTCTGTGGTGTACATTAACAACATAGTATATACGACCCACTGCTGGGCACAGGCCTCCCGTCAATCAACGGCGAGGGGAAGGGAGGGAGCACACTCCACCACGCTGCTCCACTGCAAGTTGGCGGTGAGCCATTAAAAACAGATGGGTAACTACCAACTCTCTCATCTACTGCTCGGTTCAAACAAAGGATTTCTCTAGTTACTGACTTATTTTGTAGGTAGTTGAGCAGTTGGCATTAAGCTGCAGTCTCTAGTCTATGGTACAGTTAAGTCACGAAGTGAACGCGAGCAGGCTTCGCTCAGGCCGCGTCGGGTTCATTCATTAAAATATGCATTTATTACATGTCTGTCGCGCTCGCGGCTCCTGCCCTATCCTATTACAATGCTATTCACTGCAGGACAGAATTCATTAATGACGGCTTTTACAAAGCCCGTCATTTTATGAGCTATTTTTACTCAAAGCCATTCCAATTTCATTCTCATCATTGTCTCAAGATTACGACTAAGAGCATACGTAAATATAGGTAAATATAAACTGGTCCAATATGAAAACGATTAGTGCTTGGTCCCTATCTATCACCGGCTAAGATTATCAACATGCATTGTTCTTTTAGTTGAAGCACGTAGGTGCTACGATTAGGACGCTCGCCCCGGTGCGAGTAAATTCCTTGGTGGGTAGGTATTATATAACAGTTATAGAAAAATGAACATTACTAATAAATACATGGTTGTGTCGCGGAGAAATAAGGGGATGAAACGTGTGCGGGGGCGAAGGGTGAGGGATGCGCCGACAGCAGCTGTGCAGCACGTGGAACGACAGCTGACACCCGCGCACGAGCAAGCTGCGCCCGCGCACCTGCCCCCGGTGCCAAACTTTACCTTCATTTTTTATACCTTCTTCAATGTAACTCGCCCTTACCATCTGCTCTCCAAATGTTATTCTTATAATTTAATATTTTTTACCTCATTATTGAAACACCTATTTTCCGATGTAGACCGTCTATGCTTTCTGTGAATTGAGCAGAAATGGTAGCTACATTAGGTCACCACAAACTAGAAGTATGTCGAACATCCGTCGTTAACAACATCAATTAAGCCTTGATTAAAGACGAAGGACGATAAATGACGTAGGAAAATCCACTTAGAGGTGTAGGTGTATGAACGTAGGCTACGTTTACGTAACGTATATTTATCGTTGCATGCTCTCAGTCTATGAGTCGCATTGAAGCGACAACCGCGACCGCGAGAACCTTATCGGTTTATCCACTTTACGGTAATAATACCTTTTTCACTGGAAAAGTACTTACCTACCAAGTTTTAATCTATGGATTCGACAAGTGTCAAAGTGTTGTGACCGTCAACGCGAATAAAATAGGAAAACATAATTAACATAATTTTATATATTTACGAAATGATTGTGAAATGCATGTTTATGTTCTAGGTAAACAAGATGTAATTCACACTATATCGCGAGTGTCTCAGTTCTGGAAATGTCTGAAACGTCGTCGGAGGAGGACCCACCAAATGTAGACCCTATCGCCAGCACCTCAACAACCTCCGGCTCAGGTAAATAATATATTGTAATTTAAATTTTACATCCTAAATATAATCTTAGGGAATCATGTTGTAAAAAAAAGATATACATATAGGGCAAGTAAAGGTTATGTAAAATTTTCTCCGTTTTCGAAGTCAGTTAAAAGATGTTCCAAAATGTTAATGTATCTATGTTCAAAAACAAAATAAGTATATACCTATAATTTTTTTGAAATAAAAATAAATTCTTTGGAGGTAAATAAAATGGAACTAGTTTCCCTTAATTAAAAACAATAAAAAATATTTAAGGACATTCAAAATTCAAACCACCCAACCTTTTTCAAATTTAAAATATTTTAAATTCTTTTTGTTTTGGTACCGATACATATTTAATTATACATAAGTGATTATGGAAAATGTGGTGGCGCGTCTGAAACAGCTGTCTGGGATAGAAAGAGAAGCTATACCTATTAGACGCTCTGGGAAGAGAGAGAAAATCGAGCTCGAATGGCGCGCCCGCCCTGGCTGGGCGCTCACTGAGTTTCTGAACGCTCACAACAAACGTCATCGCACTACGAGCGTGACGTATGTGTCTGTCTTCTCTCTCGTTCGTTTTATCGAATCGGCCGCGTTGGAAAGGATCGTTCATATCGCTTGCGTCGACAGTTGCGGAGTTTCGCGCTCAAGGAACGGTGTTTATTTTGTTATTGATGTGGAAAGTAGTGAGGACAGCCGAGTAATAACTGTTCACAATTGGATGTGATTAAATATTTACCAGTGCATATCATAACTAAGATTTGGATTACTAATGGATTCGATTAAAGGTAAATTTTAGCATTAGTATGCTTGCTTCATAACCTTTCAATAACATATGTTTTAATTTGGGACGAACGCAACGTCACTTATTTTTGTAGTGGGTAGGCATTCTTGTAGATTAGTTTTAATTTGAATTCAGTATTAAGCTTGAACTTATAGATTAGGTGTAACAAAATAAATATAACGTTTGTTTAAAAACATAACCTTAAAAGGGAGTATAGGCAGACCCAAAATATTTAGGGCCTCGGACCATCTGTGGATTTAGGGTTACTTTTATCAATATTTTAATGTTTATTTAGGTATATTAACTTTAAATATTTCTCTACTGTAAGCAGTTATTTTCTATTTAAAAAGGGACTTTACCCTCACTATTTTATTGGCACTTATTTTCCTAATTTACTTATATAATTGTCTTTCACTTATCCATTAGATAGGTTAACAATGATTTATTTATATGATTTTTTTAAAAGAGAATATTATCTTTATTATGTTATTACATAGTGAACTGCAGGCTGCTGCTATCCCGATTAAGATCATTTGAAAGTTAATTATGTAATAAAATATTTTTAAAGTTTACTTCATTATTAGTTTAAATACCAACTTACATATGGCGCCATCTATAAGACTGAAGTAAAACTAATTTCCATTGGTGATATCATAGCAGGGAGTAAAAATAAACTAAGGAAACCAGCAAATACTTCATGTTAAAAAATTTACTTAGCTATATATATAATAACTACTGAAACTATTCTCATTAGTAAATTTAATTTTTTTTAAACATATTTATTACTTTCTGATAACTACACTGTACTAACTTTTCATTTTATGGTTATTTTTATAATATTTCTGGAAAACTTTATAGGTATCATGTTGTTTTCTAACACACTCTCATACTAATGTTTGTTTTGTATGTGTACCCAGGTATATATCTCCAATCTGTAAACATTATTTAAGTACCTAAACTCTATATACTAATTCCAAATCAAACACCAATCTTAAATAAACAAGTTGAGATAATGGAGCTTTTTATGTGCTGTTGCCTAAATATGGCCTTGACTATGTTTTACCCAACGGGGCCTCCTTCCTATGAATAAGTGGCATGACCTCACGAATTTAGCAAGTAGATATCTACTTCTATTGTGTCTATAATTGAAACATCATGAGAAAATATTTTTTAGTTTTAGTTGGATATCGGTACAACATTTATTAAAGTATAAAAACTGGTAGAGGAAGGAAAATGTTAATATCACGTGATTCAACAGCATAATGTTTCAATTTACTATTTCCTCTTGGTATTTGTTGATTACGTTAGCTTTGCGCAACTACTAGCGCCCTCTGCCGACGTAATTTGTAATTTCGCCCACTAACAGAGTAAATTGCAGAGAGCATTTCCCCATAAAATACTGCAATCTTACTGCAAATTATAAACAGTGCATGTAGCAAGTTGATTACAGTTAGTAAATGATATTATACCAATATCAAACTTACTGTGTGTTTCTTTCATTTGAATGATATAAATGAGAAAATATTTTAAGACATTTTATGGCAACACATGCTTTTGACTTATTTTTATGGCAACACTTCTTTTTACTTATATTGATAGGCTTAAAAGGCTACCAGGCCAGAGCCGTTAAACCCTTTCAAAAAAAAACTTATATTGATATAATGATGTATCATATAAAATATATTATACTCTAACTAATGGTACGAAATAAAAACAATCTTGGTTTTTACAAGCCTTTTTTTTATTTAAGAGTTAGCAATAGGGACCGTAAAGGTCAATTACACCAATACAGAGGTCAGGGAGCGGTGTTTCTGAAACGGGCGGGCGTGGGCAGCGTGCGCATTCCAAAGTATGATCATTAAATAAAAATTACATAAACACTTACATATAACTTTCTTTGAATTATAAACAACATAGGTACAGCAAAAGAAGTTTGGCGAGTTTTCTTAGTAATTACAAGTGTATCGTGAAAATACCCAGTACGCTCGTGTCGAGAGGGAGGCGCCGCCCATTTCAGCGATCGTGTTATTTTCTTTGTGTCGGCGCGGCGGCAGCGGCCTTTGGGAAACTTTGGCCGTGGAATGCAGTGGGCCGCCGGCTATACTCGCCAGAGTACTTAAGTTAAACAAGCGGCTTTACCGGCGCTGGCGGCTTTCTACCATTAGCGATCTCTTCAGAATCGCGATTCTTACTATAGATTCCCATAACAAGGGCTTTGTTCTGTCTATTATAAAAGTATTGTTTACTCACACTTTTTGATGGGCGAAATCATTTAAAAACATGACGTTCTGGTTTCGCAGTAGACCCAGACATTAAAAGACATTGTGTTGGAATAAAACACGCTCCATCTGGCGGATGTACATTTCCTCCGACCCCGTTTCCGGGCTTCTATCCTTTTGTTTATTTTTCAAACTTTATGAGAGAAGCCATGGTTTGTTTAGACTTAAAACAAACGTAAAATTCTTTCATTCATGGATCCGTAGGTGGGACTAAATTAAACTGTCCTATTGAAACGCGTCATACAAGTTAAAAGGCAGTAAATGTATAGAAATTGTTTGGGTTCACGGCATACAGTGTGGAGCTACATAGATGTTAGTCTAGCGCGTAGGCGCTACAGGCGAGGCATTGGAATTCGAAAGCCGAGCGCCGACCACCCATAGGCATGAGAACACGGCCGCGTCCCCTTCCCCACGCTGCCTGTTCTCCGGCGCCGCCTCTCGCCGCACCGCTCTCTGCCACAATGCTGAATTTCATTTGCGGCGGCCGACCGCCATGGACCTTGGATGCAATCGCTTTTTTATTATTTTTCTTGTCAGCCGAGTCTTAAGGCTCTCTTGACTGACACCTGAAACAATATCAATACACGAAGGTCTTTAAGTATATTCCAAGTTTAAAGTTCTTTAGAAAAAGAGGTAACCTTATAACTTTTCGTCGCCAATGTTTTCGGTGAATCGTCTGAAATGTGTTAACTACCCTCATTTACTTATGTTTCGGATATTTTATCACTCTTTTAAAAGCTTTAATTACTATTAATCCTATTAGTAATTAAATAACACAAGTAGGTATGTGAGAATGATCTAGCTAAAGAAAAGTTTCGGTAATGGTCAATTGAGTAATCTCTGCCCGAATAGTACTTCAGCTGTCCGCATTCCACGCAGCCACTTTGTCTACTTTTTTTATTCGGCATTAGGCCCGCCCCGCGGTACTGCCACATTCCACAGGCCCTTTTTTACGCTGTGTGGTCGCGGTTTCCGCTGAAGACGGCAACGTCGCGTCTCAAATATGAATGAAATCCGGTCGGCAGTGAGCGGTACGGCAACATCGCGCCAGACGCTCGCCTGATTGAGAACTACATCTCTCCCGCGTCGGCCCTTCGCACTCTTCGCTTATTTATCGTCAGACAGCCGCATATTCTGGCTGTAGCAGATCATACCGCGGTGGTCTACTCTTTATTTATCTCTATACAGCACGTGACGTTGCATAGTAATTTAATCATAAAGAATATTCACGTTGGTCATGCATGCTTTGGTATATATTTAGAATAATGCTATGAAATTCTAACTCTGTATAAGCGAAGTCTGAGAACTTAGTAGATGGACTAGATTAGTAGCAGCTGGTTAGGAAAAATAACAATAATAATGCCGAAGCATCGACCCCACACAGCTGTGCAGTGCACCCCACGACGGCGAATTTGAACCCTCTAAAATTACGCACGCATGCGCAGTGGGGACATATTGTAGCAGTACGGCCCACATAGTGCGAGTACTCGGCGATGCTTCGGTCCAGTTTAACGCCATGTTATTTTCTGGAAAATAAAAATTATAATTTGAGCTTTGGACTAAGTAAAGTTTGTGTTTTTGCGATGTACTTGTGCAGTGTTACGTGAACTGCGTTTTGAGTGTATCATTACTACAAAAATGCCTATGTTAATCGAACGCTCACGCACTGAGGGTAAATATCGATCCGTGTACTATTTTCGGCCATTACATTGTACTGAGTACGCAGCTAGCTTACTTCTTTTACATAGACTTTTGAATAATTTAAATGGACACTAAATAGATGTATTTTTCGACAATAGCAAAATGATTTATAAAAAGTAAATTACTTTTGCCCTAAAAGTATCAGTCCCTACGCTCAACGTTAATTTGCAATTGTAAATGAAATACATTCTTTTGGTAGTAACCTAAAGTACTTATAAACGTAGTCTGTAAATTTAGTACTAGACTAAAAAAATTGATTGCGGTCGTAGAGTGCATGCGCACTGAGTGCACTAGCCTAGGCGGGGTGAAGGGCGGGGCGGGAGGCTGCGGGAATGGAATGTGGATGACGCAGCGGCCAGCCGGGCCGGTCCCAGCCGCGGACTTGTTGTCATGTGTGAAACCGTTTATGAATGCACACATACTTGCCGCCGTTCTCCAGAAATTCGACTTTGTACTCCACTACTATATAATCAGATAATCATGTTAGGGTTGATGTTCCCCTGTTCTAGTTAGAATGTCTAAATGTATTGTCTTATTGGAATTATGTATCAACAAACTAATTGGTATTTTTTCTTTCTTTACAGTGAATGGCCCGCTTTCACCTTTTGCCGCGCAAATGGTCCAGCATTACAAGCCCAGAGACCCCAAGTTGGGGCCGCTTGTCCCTCTTGTGCTGACATCCCAACCGACCACAAATGTGTGTGACCCGGCTTCGCCGCCCCTATCGTCTCCATCTTCTTCGGCGTCCTCCTCTTCCGATAAGACAGACAACCATGACAGGTTCGGCTTTTTCTTGGAAACTGCTGACATGCGCCGCGAGGAGGAACGTCTTAAATCCTTTGAGAAATGGCCCGTTACATTTTTGTCGCCGGAATTGCTCGCACGTAACGGATTCTACTACCTTGGTCGCGGCGATGAAGTGCGATGCGCTTTCTGCAAAGTAGAAATCATGCGTTGGGTCGAGGGAGATGACCCCTCCAGCGACCATCAACGTTGGGCTCCTCAGTGCCCCTTCCTCCGTCGTCAGAACGGCTCCGGGAACGTGCCCCTCGACGCACCTCCTGCGACGGGCCGCGACGAGTGCGGCGTACGAGCCCCTGCTCCAGTGCCAGTCTGCATGCCAGGCCCCGTCCATGCGAAATATGTCTCAGAGGCCGCTCGGTTACGTAGCTTCAAAGACTGGCCTCGTTGCATGCCCCAGAAGCCTGAGGACCTCGCCGAAGCTGGGTTCTTCTATACCGGCCAGGGCGACAAAACCAAATGTTTTTATTGCGATGGTGGTTTAAAGGACTGGGAACCCGAGGACGTCCCATGGGAGCAACACGCACGTTGGTTCGATCGCTGTGCGTATGTGCAGCTAGTGAAAGGGCGCGATTACGTACAGAAAGTCATCACGGAGGCCAGCGCCATTCCTGCTGGGAAAGATAGCGTGCCGGTACCGAATCCCAAGGAAAAGCCTGTTGTTATGCCGAAAGCCGACGGCGACAAAGATAAAGAAGAGGCCCCCGTGGATGATTCCAAACTGTGCAAGATATGTTACGCGGAAGAGCGCAACGTGTGCTTCGTGCCGTGCGGCCACGTGGTGGCTTGCGCCAAGTGCGCCCTCTCTACCGATAAGTGCCCGATGTGCCGAAGAACGTTCCAAAGTGCTGTGCGCTTATATTTCTCGTGAACAGAGCCCGACCGCGGGCTCGATGCTAGTCAGTTCGCGGCCGGCCCCTTAGCCTGGTACGCTCGGGGGAATCGCGACATCCTGTGATTTATAATTTTAGAATGCGGTGGGGCAACATGTCAACTCCCTGTAACAGCGTGTTCGACAAGCAGGAGGAAACGAGTAGATGTTAAAATGATTTTAAATTTATTTATCATTTAAAATTTTAATGACTGTACATAAAACAATGTATATAATTAGCTTATCATTTTGTCCCACCGACATACCTAACAATGTATATATTCAACTTGGACCAATGCAATTAACGAGGGGGGCATGTGGTGCGCTGACTTTTCTATGAAAGGGTGACTGAACACAATATAGTCGAAAATCCCAGAGGGCCAAAGCATACCTCGCAAAGTTTTCTGAGCATCATTAATGTGCTGATAAGAATTGCCTTTCTCTTACAGATAATATTTATGTTCAAGAGAATCAACACATTTATTTCTCATTGCTTGATGTGCCGTAGCCCCTGTAGAAGAGTGTAGTGCTTTCTTTATTGTGATTTTGAGATACGCTTTTTATTGCATTGGGTAAGAGTAAATGGGAAATAATTTTGTAATAATGTAAATTCTATTCCATCAATAAATATTATGGATGATTTAATTTCGTAATAAAAATTTAGATATTCCAATTATAGATGTCTCTGATGTTACAATTTTTGAATAAGTAAATTGACTGGATGTTAATTGTTCCTGTAAATAACTTATATTATTTTCTATTTGACTAGATCAGCTACAAGTCACAGATATTCAAACTCGGTGTTTTAAAGTATTGGTCAGAGCTAAAAGTTGGGCTAGCATTATGTATGAAGGTCGGATACTGAGGGCAAAGATAATTTTGCATTTAACATTCAATATATGTAATAGATTAAATAATAGATAAAAGTGTATTTAGACGACATTGAATGTAAAAGTAATAGTAGTTGTAACTGTGCAAGTTTTCATTTGTGCACTATTTTTATCTATCATGAAACAGGTCATATCACGTAACTATTTCATCCGAACTAATAATTATTACAGTTTATTTTATCCACCAATTAAATATATTGTACTGAACTCGTAATTATTGAAAGAATTTAATAAGTCAAATTTTGTTTTCATAAGTAATTATTATTTCATGCTGTTGATGTTATTAATAAAAATACAATTTTTAACTTATTGTTTTATTTTCCTTTTATAATTTAAAAAAGTATTGATATGTATTTAGAATACATCTGGTAATAATTGTGCCTATGTTAATATTTATTGTATTGTACACAAAAATGCCTATATAATGACTGTATGTATGTATTAATATAATAGGAATTGAGAATAAACTTATAAAAGACAAGAATGTTTTTGTCTGAAATGGAATTACCCTTTTATTTTCAATACATTCTCAAATGGTGTTGGCATGAACTAGAAACTAGTGCTTGGTGCCCAAATGCAGACAGTCAAAGGATATCATGCCTATGATATCCAAGAGCTTCATTCGCCGACTGCTTCGCTTAAACCGCAACGACCCCCGAATAGTAGTGGGCAGTATTACGGACTCACTCAACAAACATCTATTTAATTTAGGGATAACGTTTATAAAGGCTGTCTGGATGCAGAAGAAACTGCCCCCCATGTAATCCCGGAATGCAATTGCGGGCATATTAGACAATAAAAGTAGCCAGAAGATATGTATGTAGCTGTAAAAACGTCCCTGCCCATCCTGTACGGCAGGGGGACGAGAAAAAAAATTCCCGGAATGCACGGGAGTGTCAGCACAACGGGTAAAAATTCTCAAAGAAATGGGGTCGGTCCGCGAAGCCTGTGAAAACCCCCGGTGGCTTCCGAGCTTCTGGAAGGAGTTAGGTTGGCTTACGTAGTCAACAGTAACACGCATAACGGGCCATCTTAGAGTCTAAATGCGGAAAACAGAGCCCACTAATAAACTAACTAGTGCTTGGTGACAGCCGAAACTAACGGCCAGTTTCCAAAGCGAAGCGGAGAGATAACCAACAGAATTTCGTCATTCCCACATCACGTATCAAATACCGTAGATGTGATTCTATTAGTTATAAAAACAGGGCTCCACTTTCGTGGAGTCTGCGCCTAGCCAGAAGTCAGTTAACCAGTATACTGGTTGTAGATATTTCTTCTATCGACAACGCCTTATATCTGTTATGCAAATAGCGTCACTGTTTGTATGTAGTGGCTTATAACGATGATGATAGAGGTTAATAGGAACTGTCACCGTAGCATGATGCTTGCATATCGCTCGCGATGCGATAATTGATCCAATAGAAATCTATTTATCACGTAGCCAATTGAATTGGATTATTTATCGCGTCGCGCGTGGTGTGCCATTACCATGTTACGGAGACTAAAATGAGTAAAAAGCATAGCCTGGCACTTAAATTTATTTAAATCTTAAACACAAGCAAAGGTAATCAAGGCATACTTACTAAGTAACAACTTTGTAGTTAAGCCAAGAGCGACTGCACATACTTATTATTTTGTCGCAAAACATTTTGCTTCAACGAATTGATTTGCTTCATCATATCTTCATCAGAGGCGGTTGATTCTTGTATCTCCTTGCATTTCTTCAGAAAGTCCAATATAATGGTTTGCCCTTCCTTGGTTTCTTGAGATTTGACGGCCGTTTCTGCTTCAAAAAGGTTTGTTTCTAACTGTGCTTGTTTAGCTTCTGCATACTGAAAAGAAAGATGGTATCATTAAGGGGGGTCTTTGTGGAAGTCAGAGGTACATCCATTGTAAGATGAACTAAGTGCCCAACAAGTAAAGGTGGTGAGCCGTATCGTCGTCTATAATGGTCGAGGCGCTTGTGTAACTCGTCCCAAAACCCACCGCGTAAGAACAATCTCAAATTATGTCCATCTAGCCTATTAGATCCCATTGTTCGACAAATCGCCGTCTAGAGTGATCGAGCCAACTGTGTTAGTGTAAATTATTCTTTATTATATGCCAGAAATGTAAGTATGTCGTATTGATATACGTCTGTACTGTTTAAGCAGTTTTGAAGTCTTTAACTTAATAAAAGACGGTCTATCAACCTTACGCTGCGCTGCTGACCTCGCATCCGGGATCAATGTTTTCCTTCACTTCGGTACACTTCTTTCAGACATCTTGAACCAAGATTCTCCCTTATCTGGGCATATACCAGTTTCAAACACTCAGGGGTTCACATTTGTACAGTTAAATAGCAAACGCTGGCCAAGCTAAAACTACAATGTGTAAACATTACGTGCAATAAAGTATTTGTTATGTTACACGTCATTTCTGACAGAGTGTAGCAGCAACTGGCTTTGAAATAGACTACTCTGAGCGCCATCCTACTCGCACGTTAAGCCTTTGGTCCCGGGGGGCTACCGGCTAAGACGAAGCCGATTCAGATTGGAGCAAATCGAACATCGATTTGATTCTGTCGTACCGCGTAAGCAGCCAAGATGGCGATCCCCGATTCGTGACGTCACATGAAGTTCGGCAAGCCGATTGAACGAATGATTTCAGTACTTTTGACACTAAATCGCTACCGCGTAAAAAATCGAAGTTCGGCGCCTGAAGCCGATTCCCATTGGAATTGTCAGTTGAAGCCGGGCACTTTTCAGTAACCGTGATCAATTTTAATTTCTTATTTTCACTGTTTTTCAACAATATTAGGAGCTATTTACGGTGGGCGACAAATTTTAGGAACATCTTAATCAATATAAAATTGATATCGGCGTGGATTTTCGTGTTTAAATACCTAAATACAGTGTCATGGAGATAGTCGTTTTATGGGCTGCTGCGGAAGAAAATGTCTTCAGAATCTTGAGCAAATCGATTGCAGGATACTTCGAGAGAAAAGCCAGTATATACTTCTCACAGGTACATCTATTTATAACATTATTTCTGACAAGTGGCTCAATGTTTACAGAGGAAAAGTTGCTGAACTTACTAGAAGCGATTTTTGATCATTTCATACTTATCTATTTTGTTTTGTTTCAGAGAGTAGCTACATTAATAATTTTAGATTATCAAAAGATGCATTTCGGACTTTGTATCATGACTTAGGACCATATCTGGAGTTCCAATGCTCTACAACTGTGCAATCGACTTTAAGGTAGGTGGTTACTATATTATGTTATATTTTACCTTATATTTTGATAATTAAAGTTATACTACAACATTACATGAATCCAATATAATATCTGTATGTTATTATATTACAGTGACAAATGCCCTCAATCAGCCTGCAATCGTGAGATAATATATCAAGTTTCCTCGGACAAAAACTGAGCATGTAGAATTCTCCAGAGGTTTTAATGACAAATTTGGATTTCTTGGAGTACTTGGATGCATCCACGGCACACACATTGCCATTATCCAACCTCACAAGTGGGAAGAGGCCTTCTTCAATAGCAAGTATTACCATTCATTGCATGTTATGTTGGTAAGAATCATGCCTTTAACTAGCTACATTTGTTTTGATTCTTATGATTGAGTCGCTAAAAATATTTTAATTTTCAGGTTTGTGATGGAGATATGTGCATTACATTTGTGATGCATCCAATGGGAGTGTTAGTGCTAGACTGCTAGCCAAGATAACCATATTTGGAACAACAGCACTTTGAGAAGGGAAAAGGAACATCTCCTTAATTTAAATATTAAGTGGACTTGTGTGGTCCTTGAAATGTAAATTACAAAGTCAGTGTGGTGTAATCAAAAGTGGCAGATTTGTTATTCAATAATACAACATCTAAACAAACCTTTCTTTATTGGCATCAAATAAACTATTTTCATTACGCAGATTTATTTATTTTGTGTTATTACATAATTTGTTTCATTGCACCCCTCTCATTAACCAACCTATCTCTCAAGTAGATACATTTTTCTAATCTTGTGTCCATTGTGCTTAATAAAGTAGTTTATCCATCTATCTTTAACTTGTAATAAATAAATCCATTTATTTTGTATAAATACAAGCTTGCGGGGCCTTATGGGGACTAGACTATTTGTAATGTGTAATAGTATAGTCAAAAAAGCCCTGTGGGTGGATCAAAGAAATGTAATCAATTAGAACATACTACAAATATAATATTGTTCCCAATTCTTACTATAATATGGAAATATAAGTTAATTGCATCCAACATCTTCATCAATACACCTATACAAATCTTTTTATTAGATAGTAGTTGGCAAGGAGTGGGTGTATATACTATACACCTCTGCCTACCCCTTCGGGAATAGAAGCGTGATGCTATATTATTGTTGTTTCAAAATAGTTCTTGGTAAAATGATATCTAGTTGCTTTGTCTTTAATGTTACCCCTAGACAAACTCACTTAAATAACATGACCAAACTTAAGTATTTAAATTAAATATAGGAGTGGGTGTATACATATACTATACACCTCTGCCTACCCCTTCGGGAATAGAAGCGTGATGCTATATTATTTTTGTTTCAAAATAGTTCTTGGAAAAATGATATCTAGTTGCTTTGTCTTTAATGTACTTTAATGTTACCCCTAGACAAACTCACTTAAATAACATGACCAAACTTAAGTATTTAAATTAAATACAACTTCACTTAAATAACATAAATGGAGTACTTATACTTTAGCTTAAATATTTACATACAAGTTTATTGAATACATATGTTTTTACTTAAGTATTTTAACTTAGTTTCTCTATTGTCTTCGTTCTTGAGAATCGTCATGCTGCTATTCTTTAACCTGTAATAAATAAATCCATTAATTCATTTAAAATACATGCGAAATATAAACAGTCACAATATGACAAAGTTTTTATGACGTCTATCATGTACATTAGTAATAGTCTTTATAGACTAGTTATAATCCTTTAGTTATTACTTTATTTATTTGGGTGATCCCGGCAAGGCAGAAATTTTGTAAAGTGGTCCTTCATGAATTAAAAGTTTAGGAACACTAGCCGACTTTAATGGAATGAAATACAATGTAAAGAAAATATTTTGGAATGTAATAAAGTAGCACATACAAAGGTATAAGGATATTTATTTTTGGCCTTTATTCTTGCTATAGTATGGAGTAAAATATGCTGATCAAGGAGGTAAATTTGGGTATATAACATACATACAATCTTTACGCTACATCCCTGGCGGGGTGGGCAGTTAGGACAGACCACCAAGTGTCGTGATCCTTATAAACTTCTCCTACTTGCTCCAATTCCATACAATTTTTAATAAGTTTGAGTAAATTACCTTATATTGGTCTTCACCTAACTTCCTCCAGCAGCAGCCGAAGCAACTCTGTTTGCATATCCGCGGCCTTGCTATTAGCTTCAGCAGCTGTAGCCAGCCAGCTTGTCGACTGCTGAAACAAGTCGCTCCTCCATGTCTAGCCTCCGACTCTCTAGATCTAGTAGGTAGTAAATCGGTGATCTAGAAAAACAAAAAGATACATTTACAAGTTTCCAACAAACTATTTAAGTTGTTGAACAATGAATAGGTTCATTATGTGACTATTCTTTCTTGACTTGTTTCTTACTACTACTAGATTAATAATTTACTTACATTTCATTCGTTATTGTTGTTATTGTATAAATTCTGAGAAGATAAAACTGTTGCATTCGGCGCGAATTCAAGTATGTCAGCATTGTCAGCTGATATAACATAACGTCATTTTTCTTTTTTTTTTGCGTTTCATTACTTCAGTTGCAAAAGAAAAATCCGTCGTTGCATTTTCCTTTAGTTTTAAACATTTGTAAGACTTTACAAAGTGATTAACTAAATATATTATCAATTAATAAAAATAACATACAAAATTAGTCTGTATTTTTTAATTTCATAATGATATAAAATATTAAATGTTTACCAAATGTCTTAACGAAACGCAAGACCAAAAGTCATTCGTTCAATCATGCACCCCTCTAATATGTCTATTATTATCTATGGATTGATTTTCATCCAGATTGCAATGAACATCGGAAATTACCCGGTACCAAACGCCGAACTTCGATTTATCTGAATCGTTTTCAAGTCGCCGAAGTTCGGCGAATTAGCCGGTAGGCCCCCCGGTTACTACTTACTGTTGTAAGTATGTAGTCGTTATATGAGTCACCTCAGGGGCCTTTGGCGGCTTAATAATAACCCTGACACCAGGGTTGTTGAGGCTGGTAAAAACTCACACGATAAGAAGATCCCAATCGCATCAGAGTACTGCGGGGCGGAAGGCAAGAGGGAAACCACTGCCCTATTTTCCCTAACAAAGTAGCATGGAGAATGCTACACCGACAAGAGCGTGGCTCTTAAATTGGTTAGTGACACGTCATTTACATACCTCAATAATGGAGTCGGGTAAATCGGCAAGTTTGGCGACGTGCAGCCCGAGTGAGTGCGTGGCAGGTCCCGGTACGATCTTGTGTAGCAGCAGCAGTTGTTGGTCCACCACCGTGGCTTCCGCGTGCGAGTTCACTATCACGCCCGGGTGCAAGCTTTCCAGTCGCGTCAGTTCGTGGTAGTGCGTCGCGAACAGGCAGAAGCATTTTGAATTCGTTGCTAGTTCCCTGGAAAAGTATATTAAGCTGTTATTTATCGTCGCCTTAAGGTGAAGCGTCTTTTTGAAAAAATCACATTTAGATGTGATTTTGGTTAAGAAAACCTCGCAATGGACACGCAAATTTTAATCTAGGTGAAAATATGAGGTCACAATTTTTACTCGGCTTGAAATATAAATAAGATAAGAAAAGATTTATTCTTCAATACTACAAAAAAATAATAAAGGTTTTCCGATTCCGATATAAATACGTAGAAAATAACAATAAAAACAACACCAGCTTATTATAAATAGAATACTTCTTCCAGCGCGCCACACTGAAGCAGAGCGCCCAAAACGCTGGCAGCATTTCATTGTGAAGTTATTTTTACCCATTAACATATAATTGAAACTTACTACACTACTACTATTAATTTACTTGAAATTAATTGAAAGAAATTGAGGTTTTGTTGTTATTTTCACTGTAATGCGCCGTTATCTTATAAGGTAGCATAACAAGCACACGACTAAATTCCTAATTGGTCTAGTCAGCGGAACATCCAGCGCAATGAACTGAGTACCCACGCTTCGCCGATCTTACTGTTACACCAACGTGATAGATGGTGAGCCGTATCGCAGTCTATAATAGCAACTGTGTTAGTGAAAAGTGCCATCATCCCCCTAGCATTATCGCATTTCTCACAGGGTCCGCTTACCTAACCTGAAGATTTGATAGTGACAGATTTGTTAGTGAAAAGTGCACTTAAATATAGGCTCGCCCCCTATTACTTGGGGCCTTAAAACATCTGCCTACCCCTCTGAGGATACAGTCGTGATGTAATGTTTAAAAATAAATGAATAGGGATTTATTAAGAAAAGAACAATACTTACTCAGCAACAGCCCACGCTATGCCGCACCCTTCATACGTGGAGGTGCCTCTTCCCAGCTCGTCTACCAGCACGAGGGAATCCGGCGTGGCAGTCTGGAATCAACACGTGATACGTTGTTATAGATAAATGACCGACCTCACTACCCTGGTGTCAGGGTTACTTATGATCCGCCATAGGCCGCCATGCCTCATGTAACGACAGAATGTTTAACATGCCCTCCGAAGCACGAATCATCTTATCATCGGACAATCGGGTGATCAGCCTGCAATGTCCTAAACAAACTAGTTAGTAAAGTTAGGTCTCAACTGAAAATACGAGACATCTCGTTTATTTCGGTCAGTTTACTTAGCCATTGACAGATAACAGTTTTTAAAAAGGAGCTACTTTAAATCTGCCCTTAAAAATTTGGAAAATAAACTCAAAATGGCGGTAGTCTCAACCATCTATAACATAAAGGTGCTTTGTTCCCGAAGCCCCCATTTTCGAATATAGCGGTCTCATTTTCGGCACCAGTCACCGGCACCATACAACTTACAACGCGTGAGTTAATAGTTACGACATAAAAACTAGGAAAATTACCCTCAAAATGGCGGCTGTCTCGACCATTTCTAGCATAAAGGTGCTCTGTCCCTTGTCCTCTCTATCCGAAGCCCCTACCCTCGCACACAGCGCTCTCAACCTCGGCACTATGGCAGTAGTCGCCGGAACCATACAACTTACAACGCGTGAGTTAACAGTTACGATATAAAAACTTGGAAAATTACCTTCAAAATGGCGGCTGTCTCGACCATTTCTAACATAAAGGTGCTCTGTCCCTTGTCCTCTCTATCCGAAGCCCCTACTCTCGCACACAGCGCTCTCAACCTCGGCACTATGGCAGTAGTCGCCGGCACCATACAACCCGCGTGAGCTAATAGCGCCGCCACGCCGCATGACCGCATCCAAGTTGATTTTCCACCCATATTCGCGCCTGTCACCACGTGCAATAGACACGAACCTGGAAGAAAATTAACCCGTACAGTATCTTTGCAATGAATAAATGAATTTGATCTTTCAGGAGCTCGGTGGCGCAGCGGTAAACGCGCTCGGTCTGCGATTGTTGAAGTTAAGCAACTTTCGCAAGGGCCGGTCATAGGATGGGTGACCACAAAAAAAAAGTTGTCATTAATCGTTATTAACAGTCGTTAATAACCACCAATCCGCACTGGGCCCGCGTGATGGTTTAAGGCCCGATCTCTCTATCCATCCATAGGGAAGGCCCGTGCCCCAGCAGTGGGGACGTTAATGGGCTGATGATGATGATGAATCTTAAAACCGTAGTTTGATCACACACCGGATATTCCGCATTCCGAATACATCCCGCTTAGGGACGGTACTGAAAAGTATCGACGTCCGAAGGACGTAATATACGATCCCGACGACCCGATTACTCTAGCCATAGAGGCAGCCAATCAGCTCGCGACACCAAACACTTCAGGACCCCGATACCGACCCCGCCGGCGTGGTCGACGATTTCCCTCATTCAGCGCTTATGTGGATTAATTCTTTCAAATATTTTTCCTCTCAGACGACGCCCTGAGCCGTGGTTCGCGCCCAACTGGGCACCCTCAGGCCTGTTGTCTTAAACGTTGTACCGGGTGGGCCTTCAGCGCTCCCCATTTTGTCCGGCCAAGTAGTTAATGCCATCTGCGGCAAATCTACAAAAAGTCACGAAAAAAAAAAAAAAAAAAAAGATATTCCGATATTCCGCATTTACAGCATAAGTCGAGCATGCGAGACAGACTGCGCGCAAACAAATGTCAAATAGCAATATTGCTTTTTTAGATGAATTTAATTCAAAGTGGCCTTTTTAACCCCCCAGGAGTGACTGTGGATTGTCTTAGTACTTGTGACTCTGCTCACACTCACGCATGACTATATTATGTTTGTATGTTATTTAAACATACATACATAAACTCACGCCCGTAATCCCTAATTGGGTGGGCAGAGCCACAGGTATTCAAAGGAAACTTGCAGCCACTGTTCAAAAAAAATTCAAAATGCCTAGCGTAATCTATATAATTGGGTAGTTGCCTAGGTCAAAGATAAATTATGATATTCTGATTACTAAATAAAGTCAAAGCTAAAACTATCAAAAAAACGTTTTCTTTATTCTAATTTTACTTATTTATGAATTTTAATAATGAATAATAACTGCGACATTTTGTCACGTTTGTCTATGACGTCACAGGTTGATTTGCTTTTTCATACAAATTCCATAGTAATTTCGTGTTTCGACGTTTAGTAAAAAGTAACTGATTGACTAGTAGGAAACTATCCTATTCGTCAACGAACCTCGTTTAAACTCCACATCGTTGGGTATATAAGATATACCCTCTTGTACTTCAAGGCAGGGATGACGAACCTCCTTGAGGACAAACTCATCGAGTTCTTCAGTAATCACGGGTCGACAGTATGGGTATGGCGCCGTCGACGCCGCTACGGCGAACGAAACTAACACGTCCAGGCGAGATAGGATGTGCGATAAACAGAATAGACATTCTGAGTAGCCCGCTGAAACATAAAGAAAGTACAACTTAGGTATTCAATTGGTAACATGCTCAAAGGGCAATATGTAATACACTTCTCATCAAAAAAATCGAAACACTTCCGTTTTCATTATTTCTGTCCGAATTTAACACAAAAAAGAATTCATACGATGAAAAAAAATACATAAATGTATAGCTGGCAGTTTGGCCATTACAGTAATAAACGAAAATTCTAAATTCAAAATTAGACTTTCATTTGTTTATCTTATAAACGAAATGAATCACTGTTTTGAGACAAATGTGTGTTTAGGGTTGGAGTACATTTAGCGTTTAAAAACTAAAAATTGGCGCCTATCCTTAAACTTTTTGTTTTTTATTTCAATACTGTGACTTTGGGACGTCTGAAAAAAGGTTTTTTTTCTAAAACGTATGGATACTTCGCCCACAGAAGCCGCCCAAGTTGTGGCATTGCTGGATTCTGGCCTTAGTCAGCGTGTTGTGGCTGCAAGACTGCATCTAAGCCTGTCATCTGTTCATAGAGTCTATAAACGTTATCGGGAGACTGGTTTGTTCACGCGCCGTTCAGGATCTGGCAGGAATCGGGTCACTTCTGAGCGAGATGATCGATTTATTGTAACAACTTCTTTAAGAAATCGACGCCTTAACGCTTTTCAACTGCAGCAGCGGCTTCGTGTTGTACGAAGGGTGGCTGTAAGTAACTCTACAATTAGAAGAAGGTTGAAGGATCGTGGACTGGTACCGCATAAGCCAGCAAATGGGCCGAAATTAACTGCAGACCATCGAAGAGCGCGCCTTAACGTTGCACGTGAGCACCTAAATTGGTCATACCTACAGTGGAGCAAAGTTCTCTTTTCTGATGAGTGTAAAATTATGCTGTATGGTAACGACGGAAGGAACAAGGTCTACAGAAGAGACGGAGAACGCTATGCACAATGCTGCATTGAAGAAAAGGTCAGCTATGGTGGCGGTTCTGTAGGTATGACCAATTTAGGTGCTCACGTGCAAAGTTAAGGCGCGCTCTTCGATGGTCTGCAGTTAATTTCGGCCCATTTGCTGGCTTATGCGGTACCAGTCCACGATCCTTCAACCTTCTTCTAATTGTAGAGTCACTTACAGCCACCCTTCGTACAACACGAAGCCGCTGCTGCAGTTGAAAAGCGTTAATGCGTCGATTTCTTAAAGAAGTTGTTACAATAAATCGATCATCTCGCTCAGAAGTGACCCGATTCCTGCCAGATCCTGAACGGCGCGTGAACAAACCAGTCTCCCGATAACGTTTATAGACTCTATGAACAGATGACAGGCTTAGATGCAGTCTTGCAGCCACAACACGCTGACTAAGGCCAGAATCCAGCAATGCAACAACTTGGGCGGCTTCTGTGGGCGAAGTATCCATACGTTTTAGAAAAAAAAACCTTTTTTCAGACGTCCCAAAGTCACAGTATTGAAATAAAAAACAAAAAGTTTAAGGATAGGCGCCAATTTTTAGTTTTTAAACGCTAAATGTACTCCAACCCTAAACACACATTTGTCTCAAAACAGTGATTCATTTCGTTTATAAGATAAACAAATGAAATTCTAATTTTGAATTTAGAATTTTCGCTTATTACTGTAATGGCCAAACTGCCAGCTATACATTTATGTATTTTTTTTCATCGTATGAATTCTTTTTTGTGTTAAATTCGGACAGAAACAATGAAAACGGAAGTGTTTCGATTTTTTTGATGAGAAGTGTATAATGGTGCTAATTCCTATAAATACCATCTAATTTTATTTTAAGTTATATCTGTCATTTTCTTATCCGCCGAAAAGGAAAGTGGTAATCGACAAGCATATTTATGGAACACACGTCAATTTTAAGCACAAATCTAAAACAACCGTCTAAAAATTTTACATTCGCCAATAACCCGACAGAATTAAGTTGACAGCACACGTCAAACGGTTTGTATACCAGCGAGATACCTTTTTGATTCGCCCGGGTTATTCATTCATTTACTCATTCTTCCTAAAATTAAGAGATGTTAGTCATCACGTGTGTTGTGTGTTGTCTGTCTGTCTGTGGTGTCCGGAAGTAACATATGTTTATTTCTTTTTTTCTTTCATTCGTCCCTTTCCTTTTCGGCGGATAAAAAAATTACAGGTATAACTTAAAGTAAAATTAGGAGGTGTCTGCAGGAATCGGGGCCAATATCTGCTTTGAAACCCTACGTCGTTTATGAAAGCGAATATCTCTGAAAGTGAAATGAGTGTTTTGTGTCCATTGTGCTCAATAAAGTATTTTATCTATCTATCCAGGTGTTCACACCAATCTAGCTGTTTACACCAATCTGGGTGTTCACAGCACTCTAGGTGTTTACAATAATCTAGCTCACACCAATCTCCCCTAGATCGGTGTATTAACCGAGGACAGACGGTTGGTTATGTTGTCGTGTAGGTACCAATGAGTTATTAATTTATTTTAAGTGCAATTTTCATTAACGTATCATTTGTGAAATATGGGCCATGCGATGGTTGCACCATTGACTACCCGAATTGGGAATATATTAACTTGTATTTATTCATATTTACTTTATGCACGTCTTTAGGACCTTACCTGCAATGCCTACGATTTCGGCGACAACCTTATCCTGTTCCTTTTCATAGGAAGCCTTTGTTTGTAAGTATTCATCAGTAATGTTCTCCAGAGCGTTGGTTTTAAACCTAACTCCACCTTTGACAGCATCTATGATGGTATACTTCTTGTTGCCACGCAACGACTGTTCTTCTTTCATTGTTACCCTAAACAAGTAAGATATTTCATTACAAAAAAAAAAAAAAAAAACTGTGGGGACACAGTTCTCAGTAATACAAAGTTGCATTTTTAGCAGATTTTGTTTATAGCGTCAGTTTTTCTCCACCTCGCGCTCTCATCGCACGCCCGATAATTATTCAATTGTAATGTATTATTCAGTTGTAATGTATTATTCAGTTGTAATGTTTGTTAACGTGTCAGAATAAACTCAGTTCAGTACAAATCAGTGCATATTATTTACTGTCGCTCCCGTATAAGGCCCAACGAGAGCACCTACCGAACAATTCAATAGATTACTGTGTTCTCGAACATTATGGCCGATGGGCTGATCCCTCGTTACTCATATCCATCTTCGGGCTTCGTATCAACATGTTTTTGACGTGACTTATCGTAGATTTGCCCCAAATAGCATTAACTACTTGGCCGGACAAATGGGGAGCGCTGAGGGCTCTCACCCAGTACAATATTTAAGGCAACAGGCCTGAGGGTGCCGAGTTGGGCGCGAACCTCGATTTAGGGCGTCGTCTGAGAGGATTATATTTGAAAGATTTAATTGACCCTAGTGGGTAGAAACCCTCGATATAATCCGTGCCGCGCGCGACACGGTTGCTGTGCAGAGCCTGCTGGGGTAGACAGAGCAGTCAAACAGATCGAAAAAAGTTATCTCAAGAAAACTCTTACCTAAAGTAGAAGCCGTTCTGAGGATTGCTGTCCAATTTGATAGTCTTGCCGGCGTCTAGACCCAGGTCTCTCGCAGCTCTATTCAATTCTTTGTCAGCTGAATTTTGAAGCGAATCCAGTTGTTCACTTAAGTTTTGAAGTTGCTCGTCGAATGATGGTTTCACTAAGAAGTCACCTGTAATTACGACATTTTATTAACATTATTATGAGGAGCTCGGTGGCGCAGCGGTAAACGCGCTCGGTCTGCGATTGTTGAAGTTAATTAACTTTCGCAAAGACCGGTCATAGGATGGGTGACCACAAAAAAAATATTCATCTCGAGCTCCTCCGTGCTTCGGAAGGCACGTTAAGCCGTTGGTCCCGGCTGCATTAGCAGTCGTTAATAACCACCAATCCGCACTGGGCCCGCGTGGTGGTTTAAGGCCCGATCTCCCTATCCATCCATAGGGAAGGCCCGTGCCCCAGCAGTGGGGACGTTAATGGGCTGATGATGATGATGATGATTAACATTATATTATAGGTATATCTTATTGCAAATCGTTGTTGTTTCTATGCTGTTGGACTGAGGAAATAAATCAAAAAGTTTATTGAATTCCATGTGTCCTAGGTAGGTACCAACTTATAATAAAACCTCTTATATAGTGCGCGGTAACGTGGCCAGTATAATGGGCACCTTTGAACCGGGTACGAGAGGGGGCGGTATTTTAGATTGACTAGTGTTTGTGTTATAATTTGAAATGTTTTAATTATTCGTAATTTTAAGTGACAAATTGTATAAATTAATGATAAAATGAATAAAATTATAGGCATTTAATAAAACCTCTCACTTAACCTCAAGCCTTAGGTAGTATTTGTAATATAACAGTACGGGAATAAAGTAGAACCCATTTTATTTTAATAAGATCGGCTTGCAAGTAAGCATAGTTGTAAATAGGTAATTTGTTGAAACAATCTATCGATCTTTGTCCCGATCAAGTTCCGTTTTTATCAGTAAACACGCTTTACAACCAGTATAAACAGAGCTCCGCAATTTTTTGAATAGACTAAGAATAATAGTAAGGAGAGCTCAGGTAAAACTGGTAAGCCGGCGTCTGAAATTCCTTTAGCTACGAATAGACACGTTTCAACTCTATTGGTCGTAAAAAAAGTTGCACTCGTGGGGATTGGCTGTATACAAAATGGATCAGGATTTTAACCAACCACGCGCCGCGCGCGACCGGTGCTGTAGTGTTACATAGCGCGGCTATGTGTGCGTGACAGTTATCAACTCAGACAGGTTAGGTTCACGGGACACGTCATAGCAAACACTTGCACTCGCAAAAGGACAAACCGGTTCGCGTCAGTATTGGTCTGAGGACGAGCACTGTGAGTGTCGCGAGTCAGCTGCAATAAATGTTAATGTGGTTGTTGTTATGGATTGTTTTCGCGTGTGACAATAAATAATGGTGAATTCTTGTACGGTGTGTCTGAATAATTCTCGAAAAAACTCCGCGATATCATATTTTTCATATCCAAACGACGATGTTAGGTAAGTACAAATCCAAATACTGTTAAATGTGTCTATAAGGAACAATACACACGATGCACACGCGGTGGTTTGGTAATCCACCTCACAACCCACACGATAGAAGAAGAAGAATACACACCGCCGCCGACACAATCCGGAGGCCTATGTATAAATAATCATATCGGTAACATGCAACCGCTGACATGTCGTAGACTTGCGCTAACGAAGTGCTTCCTTGGCCGGCGGCACATTAGTTTTCACCAACAAGGATGCCGACAAAAAGTTGCCAACATAAGGCAGGTCGAATTTGGTGTATACTGCGCTGTACATTAGAAAGGAGCAGGTTTAGCGTTCGTGTAGGTACTCGCTAATATAGTGCGACGTTGACGGCGGGTTGAAATAAAATTCCGTTATAACGTTCACACACTAAAAGTTTATTGCACACGGTACAAGGCACGGCACAATAGGCAAAAGCACAGAAGGAAAGTAAGAGAACAACTAGAAGAGTAAAGCACAGAAAGATAGACAAACATAAAGTGTTACGAGCGTACGTAAGTGCGAGTGTTCTAGTTCAGCGCGCGGCGCGTATTTTTTTTTTTTGTTTTGGTTTTCCCCGAAGGGTAAGGCAAAGGGAACTATGCCCATACAGCCATGTCTTACGTATTTTTTTCTTGATGATTAATGAAATGATGACAGATGATGATGATGAAACCTAAGCCCCCACCCTCGGAGTAGACTCCTACTCCGAACCCCAAACGAATTAACTCAAAAGTCCGCATAAACTTTCGAGTTATGAAGCGGCTTCCTAGCACGAAGCGAAAATAGGCAGATACACTTTGTTTATTGAATACTCCGATATAATAACACTCGCGAATGTCTTCCGACTAACTTAATGCGATCATTAACCACAAAACACCACTTCGTATTAATTATTTAGATTATTCAATGAAGAAAGCAACTGTCCCGTTCCCGTTTCCCGCCAAAAAGCCGCGCGACGCGTAAATATCTAATAACAAAACTCGGTACGCTTGTCCGTTTGTAAACTGATTTTGTACATATCTAAATTATTATTTTAACATTTACTTTTTACTTTATGATTTTGATGTTTTACAATAACGTTTACTATATTGTTTAATTATATAAAACTATGTATATTTTATTCTTACTACTTATTTGTACATTGTAAAATATATATGTATTTATGTTTATTTTAACAATTATAATATATTAATTTATACAAACAAATATAAAATGTAAGGCACATGTTGAATAGTGGAATTCCAGTTATTCCAGACAAAGGTCAAATTTGGAATTCTATATTTTTCATGTGGGATTGTCAAATCGGCACACAGGTAAAAAATTACAATATTGACAATATGTGTAGGTACGTAAATAAATAAATAACGTGTCCAAACTTTAATACTTAATAAATACCTATTATTTTGCTGTTTTTCAGAAGGGAACAGTGGCTGAATGCAGCAGGGCGACAAGATCTATGTCACAAGCTTATGTCTGAGAAAGCTAGGAAGTGTTACAGAATATGTGAAGAACATTTCGACAGAAATTGCATAAAGTACTCTAAAAAAGGCACTATGAAATATTTGCATGAAGACGCATTTCCGACGCTAAATCTGCTGCCAAACAGTAGTTTAAAAGAGTGGGAGATCACATCTGAACAAGAAATATCGAATATCGCTGCGAATACAAGTCGTCGTATAATACCTGACAAAAATCAAATTCAAGATGATGAAAACCAATTTGAAATAATAATACCTAAACAAGAAAATCCGGTTGCCAGTATGTCGAATAACAGGGCGACAACAAGTCAATGCGATATTATAATAGAGAAACAAGAAAATGTTTTTTCTGAAATATCTGAGGCCGATGCAGGAAGAAGTTTAAAAGTCACTGAGATTAAAATAGAAAGGGTGGAAACCCCACCAAACGACGAGGATATATCAAATTTTGGCACCAACTTGACCTATGAAAGTGACGATCAATCAGGAACATCAAGAAAAAGGAAATCTTTAGATAGCGGAGAAGTTAAGACTAAAACTTCTAATCTCGAAAGTCTAACAAAAGAAGATTTTCTAGAATTATGCCAAAAATTTATGAGCAAAGGAATGTCTCAACTTATTAAGTGTCAGATAGATATGCAAGCAGAAAGTTGTGAAAATGGATACAGTGAAGCTTATATTTTTTTTGCGCTTAGTCTTTTCTACTCAAATCCTGCAGCTTATGATTTTCTACGCAATACATTTAGTTTGCCATCAGCACTTAATTTGCGAAACTTTGTGAAGCCAATAGGTACTAAAGTAGATGAAAGATTTCTCAGCGTTTTGAAATGTAAAATAGATAAAATGGGAGCTCATGAAAGGATTTGCAGTTTTTGTGTGGATAGTACGTGCATAAAAAAACAATTATATTACGACGTCACACACGATCGTATTATAGGTGTCCATGAAATCAATGGAACACAGAAAATGGAAGTAGCAAGATACGTTTATGTCATAATGGTTCGCGGCATTGTCCACAACTGGGAACAACCGATAGGTTATGGGTTTCTTAGCGAGTGGAAAAACAGTCCTGAGTTAAATGAGTGGATTGACAAAATTATAACATCTTTAATTAACATCGGTCTTGATATACGTTCGTATGTGTCAGATTTAGATTTGGAAATCGTTACTGCCACATACATGCGTTCAGTCAGTATTCATAAACCATATTTTGAGATGAACGGACGCAAAATCTATAAGATATTCGATGTTCCGCATCTCATCAAATGTGTGAAAACTCAACTGAAGAAATGCGATTATGTTTATGATGACAAAATTTTAAAGTGGTCTTATATCGAGGAAATATGTAGACATGACAAAAGTGACGAATTTAGATTGGCTGCTCAAGATTTGACTAATGTTATCGCGACTTCAATAAGAACCTACACAGACTCGAATTTAATTGACCCAGCAGCAAGAGATACGGCAGATTTTATAGAAAACATAAACAAATTATTTGACATACTAAATTCGACCAAATCACGGTCGCTGAACGTATTTAAAAAGGCTTTCTGTGGCGAAGAATATCAAATGACTTTTCTGCAAAATATTTTAGATATTTTTCAGCGGTTAAAAGTGGTTGACACGGAAACTGGTACAGATGTAACTGAGATCACGAATTATATCGTGCCGTTTCAAATCACCTTAAATTCCATTCTAGCTCTGTATAAAAATTTACAATCAGAAGGAATTCAATGCATATATACAAAACGCCTGAGCAAAGGCGTGATTGATAAATTCTTTAAAAAAATCGCGAATGAGTGCGAAAGTGGTAAAAAACCAACATGTCGCCAAATGGACATTGCTTTTAGAAAGATGGTCGCAATCAATATATTAAAGAAACCAGAACACATTAACAGTAAAGAAGATTTAAAAAGCCTTCTAATGAAACAAGAACAGTTTGACAAGTGTTTACTGTCGCATTCAAGGGATGTTACTCCCATAATAATAGAAACACCTGACTATCACTTTGATTTACCGTCAAAAAAATCTCTATTTTTTGTATCAGCATATCTGTATAGAAAATGTATCGAGCAACATAAGCGTGAAAATCTAGAAGCGCATGACGGTTATATACAGGACGGTGGTTTTGTGGCGAAACCGCCGAATTATTTTATTAAATTCATAGAGACACTCGAGAACAAATTCTGTGAATACTTTGATCACAAGGAGATGTCTGCAAACATTGCTAACTGTATATTACAACAAATAGAGGATTGCACACTAGAAATGCCGTGCGACTGTTTCCCTGTTGAATATTTGAAAAAGCTTTTTGTAAGGTTTAGAATTTACCATACCATTAAAAAAAATAATAAATTGATAAATGCCAGACAAATAAAAGTGTTAAAAATATATAATTTGTGTTAGGCTTTTACGCGACAGTACCCATAAGGATTCGCTGACACACAACCACACTGCGCAGGGCACTACTATTTTACCTGAGCGACTAATTCCGCAACATGGAGTAAACCCGCCTCGTGCCCAGACTGAAAATGTTGCTGTTGTTAAAACTCTTTATTAGTATGTTTACGCGGCTATTATCATAATTATAACACATAATACAGGGTTCCGGGTCCCGTGATCATGGCATTTGCAACAGTGTTCAAATATCGGGAGTCTCATATCCCTGATTAACGCGGTAAGAACACGGTATTATATGTTTTAATTAGAAAGGACACGGGGTGCTTTATTTTTTCAAATTGTTTTTTATAATACTCTAGTCTTCTGCCTAAAGGTTAGGTAATTTAGATCTTTTTACATAAGATTTGAGCCTTTTTACTGCCGGGAATGGCACATCAGCACGTGACAACCCCGCCGCGCCGCTTCAATTCAGTTCTTACATGTATCGGTCGAGTCAATGGGCTTAATTATTAGTTATATCCTAACAAGTAATGTTATACTTTTAAAACTTAATAAACATCAAAAAAATGTTAGATCTTTAAGAATATTTTTTTAGTCTTCCGGCCAAAGCCTACGTAATTAGCTAGTATATAGAGATTGTTCAATTTGAAACCACACAGATACTGGAAAAGTGTTGGGACATAATGTAAAAAATAAAGACCGAGTTCTTACTCGGATCTTACTTACACGCGTTTTTATATGTGATTAAATGTAAAAGTATGAATAATTGTAATTGTTAGTTTTAAAGGTTTTTACTCGTAATTATTTTGCTGTAATGTAAACATAATGATTGACTGAATGTAAACAGATACTTAATACAAACGAACAATTTTTATTTCGGCGTAATCCTACCTGAAAAGAACATACATATCATGCTTATAAGTATTCATTTTATGATTCTGTTTATCAAATACAAGAAAATTTGTGAGTGTGTCCATTTACACTCTCTCTTACATTTTATTTTATCTTTTCCTTCCAACTTTCCTTCATTCAATCTCATTGACGCCCTGGGCCTTGGGTAATCTGCCAAGTACTACCCTGCTACCATAGGTATATTTTATGTTTGAATTTTGAAATTGGACGCAGATTTTATTTTGTCTGATTCGAATATTTATTAACTTATTTACGTGTTGAGTTTTTATTTATTTAAATTAAGTATTGAAGGTAGCAGCCCTCAGACGCCACACAGAATTGCGCTTGTACGATATTGTCGTGATTGATTGATGATTGATACGATATCTAACAAATTCCAAAAACATTCCATTGACACGACAAAGATTCAGAGTCCATAGCAAATCAAGCTTACCTCTTTCAACAGCATCCATGTCGACAGTAGCTTCAATCATTTGTAGATATTTGTTCAAATCCTCATTCAGTTCAGCAATAGGTTCTTCCAGCGAGGAGTGAACTGTCGGATGCTTCGCTTCAGCAAGACATTGTAACAGCGCTGGTAGTCTATTTATGGCCTGTTGGTGTTTTTAACATGGAATTATTAACGGTATTTTTACTTTCCATTTCTGATCAGATTATACGACTAGAATGTTACATGCTGGGGCCTGTTTAATAAAACTTACAATTGTAAATTACAATGACAATTTGATGTACATTGCGTAGCTAATATGAAACTGCAAAATATTTATGATCACACACTCCGCAATGTACATCAAATTGTCATTGTAATTTACAATTGTATGTTTTATTAAACAGACCTCTGCTCTCATCAAGAAACAAACAAACTCGATATATCGTCACAATAGTAACCCTCAAATCAATTACACATACATTGGTACATAGGTGGAAACTGTTTTGGCTTAATGTATTTAAGTTTAAGTATCTCATTATATAACGACCTCCGTGGTCCAGTGGTTGAGTGTTGGGCTCACGATCCGGAGGTCCCGGGTTCGATTCCCGGTGGGGATATATCACAAAAATTACTTTGTGGTCCCTAGTTTGGTTAGGACATTACAGGCTGATCACCTGATTGTCCGAAAGTAAGATGATCCGTGCTTCGGAAGGCACGTTAAGCCGTTGGTCCCGGTTACTACTTACTGATGTAAGTAAGTAGTCGTTACATGATCCATGTAAGGGGCCTTTGGCGGCTCAATAGTAACCCTGACACCAGGGTTGATGAGGTACCCCACCTCACAACTCACACGATAGAAGAAGTATCTCATTAAGTATCTATTGTACAAGCGCATTTGTTTTCTAAATAAAGAAAAAAAAAGCAATATTGCAAGTGACTAGTATTTATGATCTAGTCTAAAAAGGCCACATCAGAGCTATTAATCTAAAAAGCAACATTGCAATTTGATATTTACACCTATAAATGTAAGTGCGCAATGTCAACATACGTCAAATAGCAAAATTGCTTTATTATGTAAAATGCTTTAATGTGGCCTTGACTCTGGCAGTAATGGTTGTCTACCCTCGTAAGGCCCGGATTTCCAGACACAATAGTTAAACAATGGGATTTGGATTTTAAAAGGCATCTGGGCCTTACGACCCTACTATACGACAACCGGTTCCCATAAACCATAAAGTTCAAGTTGAATGTGGCCTTTTTAACCCCCCTGATCATAAACCAAAACATGGCTAAAAAAAAAAATGGTTAATGGTTAATGGTTTGGTCTTATGATGACCAAATTGGAGATGTCCTTAGAAAAGGTTCAATACGATCTACTCTGAACCGGCGTGCGTGTATGAAGCGATTGATGAATGTGGAGGAAGCAAGAGAAGTGTGTCAGGATCGAAGCAAATGGAATTCTATAGTCTCTGCTTACCCCGGTGGGAAATAGGCGTGAGTTTATGTATGTATGATCATAAAGGTTTAGAGCATTAAGCTAACCAGTGCTTAGGTAATCTCGCAACGAGCGTAAAGATCGAAGGATGGGTCGAAGTCAAAGGTTCGAATTCGAATCCTGAAGATTACGGTGAAGATGTCAGGTATAAACTGCTAGTTTCATCCATCAACAGCCCACCAAATACAGATACCTGATATATTTTATAGCAATCGTGCAAATTGGCCTTCTTCCTGGTGAGACGCCGAGCCAAGGCTTGCAGGTCCGGTATCCTCCTCAGGTGGTCCTCATGAAGTTGCAGACGAAGCTGAGAGTTGTTCACTAGCAGTTCCACTACGTCCAGCCGTTCGTTGATCAGGTTAATATCGCGCAGAGGTTGCCGCAGCCATTGGGCTAGGAGACTGAGGACAAAAACCTATCTATAAAACTTGACCACGTAAGTCCCTATATCCTTAACGGCGTCCATGGTTCAGTGGTTGAGCGTTGTGCTTACGATCCGGAGATCCCAGGTTCGAATCCCGGTGGGGACGTTTCACAAAAATCACATTGTGTGCCCTGGTTTGGTTAGGACATTACAGGCTGATCACCTGAGTGTACGAAAGTAAGATGATCTGTGACCAGTGTGTGTGTGTGTGTGTGTGTGTGTGTGTGTCTTCAGAAGGCACGTTAAGCCGTTGGTCTCGGTTACTACTTACTTACTGATGTAAGTACGTAGTCATTATATCAAGAATAACCCTGACACCAGAGTTGCTGAGGTTGGTAACCCACCTCACAATGGCTCACAACCCATACGATAGAAGACTACATCCTTCTAAGTGAAACTAGATCTCGAAGAAGACTACGTAGTCTTCTTCTATCCTGTGGGTCATAAGGTGGTATATATCACGGTTAAATAAACTTACCGTCTTTTCCCGTACTGGTAGTAACACGGGTAAACTGGTATTGGTGTTATTTGTCGATGCCACACACGTCTTTTAAAAGCAACCATCGACTAGGAATGAGTTCGGCGACATAATAGTTTTATTATGTAAGAAGACTTCGTTCGAAACATAGAAAACGTTCAGCTGCTTGTCTTCCCGGGCATGTCGTAAAAACCGACAGAGGGATTGTGTCATCTAACATGATGGACTAATGTTATGGGCGATAGGCTGATCCCTTATCACCATAAGGTTCATCATATCCAGCTTACGACATCGTATCAACAGTGGCTGCAAGTTGTCTTTGATTACTTGTGGCTCTGCCCACCCCATTAGGGATTACGGGCGTGAGTTTATGTATGTATGTACTTCGTTCAATGAAATATATTTCGACCTGGCAATATTCAGCTTACCGTTTCCCCTGCTGCGTGCGACATCTGTCCAGCAAGCCGAGCAAGCTCCTCGCGGGTGCATGTGAGTTATCTCCTAACTCCGGCAGCACGTTGAGAGCTGACAGCGCCGCCGCGTCCAGGTGTAAGAAGCAATCCGCTTGGATTGTTGATAGCCGGAACCTGTACAAAAATCGTATTTTATCATACTTTTAAATACAATAGATATAGACAACGACTGTCATCCTTCGGAGTGTACGATATCAATATCAATAGCCAAGTACCGAGAACCGACCGACTACCGATGACGTTCATCTTCAACCTACACATGCTTTGGACATTCACCCAAATAGCGTGTGCGTCAAGCTAGCGGCCTCAAAAAAAAATGGGCACGAAAAAATAATTTGACCATACCAAAAATTAGTACTCTTATTCAAAAAAATAGTACCTGTTGTAAAAAAATTAGTACCATCACGGTTCTGGATTTATAGCCATGTTTTATTGCACTTGCTAGCTTGACGGTGAGCGAAGTTTGGCGAGAGTTAACGACAAGGTCTTTCGCTTTGATTTAAACGCCAAAAAATAGTACCGAAATAGTACTCACTCCCTGCAAAATACCGAAATTAGTACTTCAACGGTTCCAAAGTCATAAAGGCAGTTCTTTGATCCCGCTGGCTTGACGTTTTGAAAATACCTATTATCTGGGGAACGCTTGCATACTTCAGTTTGTAACTAATGTCAATAAACTCGTATGAAATAGTACTCCCTACCATCATAATTTTGATCCGATTCTCTTTGTAGAAATATGTTAAAAAATCATCATAACAACAGGTACTATTTTTTTCAATAAGAGTACTAATTTTTGGTATGGTCAAATAATTTTTTCGTGCCCATTTTTTTTTTGAGGCCGCTAGCTTGACGCACACCAAATAGCTCCACTGGCTCATCGGAGAGCAGCGTATTTCGGTCTCCCATTCGGAGCTCGCTTGGAGGAGTAACTGGTATTTGTGTGTCCCAATAGCATAGAATAAAGAATCATACTACGTATAGAACGGTAACTGTTCGCCCCGCAAAAAGCTAGTTACCTCAGTCCCTCTGGGTCCAGTGGCAGCCCTAGCAAAATATTTAGGTGGTGCAAAGTGGCACCCCTCAACCCTTAAAAAAAATGTTGTTTACGGCCAATCGAATTACGGAAATTACTTAGACGAAACAATCTATGCAAAGGAATTTACAAAACAAATGAAAACGAATTCCAGAACATACCTGCCAAAATTAGTGTTTTCCGTCAACAATCCAGCGTAGCTTATAGCAGCAGCTAAACTGGACATGGCAACATTCTTCCTGGTTTCAGGAAAGGCATTGGCGTCTTGTTGTTGGTCCTCTTTGAACTTCAGTAGGCGGTTCAAGTCCTGCATCAGCCCTTCTGTTGAGAAATCACTGTTCTTCAACTTGGTCACTGTGACGGCAGCTCTCTCCATCACCTTTTTCAGAGCTTTGTACTGGAATAGAAAATATTATGGCATTGGATATGAAATCAAGAAGCGGTTTAGAAGATCAGACCGGCAGTCGCTTCTGTAAAAAACCGGACCTGTCAAATCTTCACTTTAGGTAAGGGGATCCTGTGAAAAACGGGATAACGATATAAACATTTATTACGGAAGGCAAGCATATGACCGCTATCTCACCATTCTCACCTGATGGTAGTGACGATGTGGCCGAAGACGGGACATACTTACCTAGAAAGTGCCTATTCACTCTTTCCTCGAAGAGGCCCAGATTGTACTTATCGATAACAGACAAAAAACCTCATTTTACACAGACACTACACATTGACGTTATACGCGTATTTATGTGTGTGACGTCTGACGCCATACGATTGAAGACTAAAGTAAGACCGAGGAGGGGTGAGGTAAACCATCTCAGCCGCTGGTGGCGAGCGCAGTGTTGCCGATTATTGCTTAGTCTATGGTAAATCTAAGAGACTTACATCTTCATTATCGCTACTGGGCACGAGGCACTCTGAAGGCGCCATTTGCACGGTGATCGTCTCCAACTCAGTCAGCAAGTCGTCGTCTGTGAACTCCGCTACAGACATCTGATAGTCACCCGCAGTTACACAAGCCACACCTAGGAGACGACCCTGAAAGTATATGATAGATGGTTGAGTCATAGATAAATTATAAAATGCTAATCTAGAAATAGAAGCTAGTCTAAGATGATCAGAAAACAACCTCATTTTTAGTTTTGACTTATTTACGAATTTTAATTACGAATTACGAAACAATGAGTACGACGTTTGACCACGTTTATTGATGACGTCACCATTTTGTATTCTCATACAAACGCCATACAAATGTACCCGTTTTGACGTGTGGAAAAAGGTATCTCATTACACTATCATCAGGTTGTCATCAATCTTTGTATGGATTTTAGTTTTCTTTACAATGCGAAAGTAACTCCGTCTCTAAGTCTGTTCGTTTTCTCGTCTAAACCACCGGACGTATTTGGATGAAAGTTGCAACACAGAGCGATCAAGGCGTATGGATATGGGATACCTTCCAAGAATAAATTCTGAATACTTTACAGAGGCGAAATATATGGAGAAGAGACATTGTGTCTTATGAATGTGGTCTTAAAGCATCACAGGAGCTTAGGTGTCTAATGACAAAAGAGTTACCTACTTAAATGAATAAAACATAATACATCACGCCTGTGGGTAGGCAGAGTACGGTCACGAGCATTAATATGTATACACTTTGGTACCATGTCACATTAACTTTATTGACAAATTGAACTGTAAGTCTCACTAATGTTAGGTTTTCTGTAATTTTGTGCGAATTTGTGTTGCCTTCATATGGCAACACTAGGAGAAAGGGTATAAAAAGGCGTGTTTGTCTTTCATTGGGGCTTTTTGATTCGAGCACGCATCGAAGGCAGACGTACCATTTTGAACACGTGTACACTTGTGTTTGAGCACGCGTGCGTTTTGGAAATTTAGAGTAAGTAACCAATATACTTATTATTTATTATTTCAATGGTTGTTTTATTTATAGAGCATGTACCTGAGGCAGCTTTATGTATATCCAGGTATCCGTATGTTAGTTAATGATCATGTTACCGTGGTCTTATTACATTTCAGAAGTGGGATCGTATCCATATTTGTTAATCAGGATACACCGTTTTTGAGATATTTTACTTTGGAAATATATCTGTATAAATATATACATATAGGGTTATCTGAAGAATATTTACATGTTCCAATGTTTTCGAGTTCCAGATTATGCCTCTTGAAGACGAGATCGTTCCACGAAGACGACTGACGAGCCGAGCCGAGACGAGCCGAGACGAGCCGAGCCGAGCCGAGACGAGCCGAGATGAGCCGAGACGAGCCGAGACGAGCCGAGCCGAGCCGAGACGAGCCGAGACGAGCCGAAACGAGCCGAGACGAGCCGAGCCGAGCCGAGCCGAGCCGAGCCGAGCCGAGCCGAGCCGAGCCGAGCCGGGAGCGCAGCCGGAGAGAGAGCCGGGAGTGCAGCCGGAGAGAGACGTCGCTTCACGCGTCGGCACAACGAGCGACACAGCCAACGACGTCGCGGCGAAGGGCAGGAGGTGCGACGTTCGTCGGCAGCTAAGGGAATAGAAAGGTCAGATAGCCCTACATTTTCATCTAAAGATGTTCTTAATATTGTTGAATCATTAGTTAACTTAAGATCTTAACCTAATCCGACAGCAGTCACCACATCACATCCTTCCAGTAGTATTATGAACCATGTTACCCGAATTTGGACCCTCATCGAAAAGTCAAAAGATTGATACTTGGTTAAAGAAAGTTAATGAGTGTGCCACTGTTTACGGATGGGATGAGAACAACCGTTATCCACTTCGCAATGCAGAAACTGCAGGAGTTGGCCAAAGTTTGGTATGAAAGCTTCAATTCTATTTTGTACAGCTGGGCAGAATGGCAGCAAAAGTGGTTAGACGCATTTCCTTTTGAACATGATTATGGCCAATCCCTGGAGGATACGCTTAGGCGAAAGAGTAGGTTTGGTGAACCGCTAGAGGTTTATTATTATGAAGAATTAGCCATCGTGAACCGGTGTGACATCGAAGGGAAACGAGCCGTGGACTGCATTATCCACGGATTAAGTGACAAGATAATTAGATCCGGCGATAAGCGTTACGATGTACGCAGCCTGATCAACTCCATTTTCTGATGAGTAATAAGGAGAACCAACCGCCGCCCGATCGCTTTCATTTTAATAAAACAAAGTAGTCGACTGAATCCACAGCGGGAAGTAATAATGACAATAGGGATAAATCAGTTAAGACTTCAAAAAAATTCAAGTTACAAATTATTTTGTTTTAACTGTAGGGAAAAGGGTTACCCGTATCTTAAATGCCCCAAACCTCTGGTCCAATGTACAGGATGTCGTAGGTTCGGTCATAAAATGGAAACTTGCAGAGTCCTTTTTTTTTGAAAACCGTGATAATCTAGGTAACATTCCTAAAATCATGCGCATACTTACCTCTAAGTCGGGCTCAAAATATTTCAATACAGTTAGGGTAAATGACACCTCTATGATATCGTTTATAGATTTCGGTAGCGAAGTTTCGCTCATAAAACAAACAACGACACTGATTTTGGGGTAGACTTGTGATCAACCCCCGACTCCATTAAAAGTTTTGGTAGTAATTTTATTTTGTCCATGGGCAGGACACAGGTTAATTTATGCATCGACGGTGTTAGTGCGGATGTTTTGTGTCACGTGGTTGACAGTAATCTGCTCAATTGTCCGATATTAGTAGGACAGTCCTTCACCTAACAGAAGCAGGTGCTGGTATTCAAGAATGCCAACGAATTGAGGTTTTATTATGATGATGAATTCCCTTTTGCTAACGGTGGTAGTGGTGATACTGCGAGTGTAAAGGTCGTCTCCGCTTCATGCGCAAGATTGAGTGGAGAGGCGATTATCAGAGCTCGTACTGATGTTGTGATTAATTGATATGTTAGGCTTAGCGGAAGAGTCGTGGGGAAGCCAAACCGAGAATTCACGATAGCCGGCGGGTTATACAAAGTAGAGGAAGGTCAGCTCTTTGTTCATATTACCCCATTGTCAGCTTTTGTTATATTGATGAAGGTGATATTATAGGTAGATGAAATAGAGTTCAGATTGTCAATCATATTTGTACATCACCCACAGACCTCGTTGGCGAGCATTTAGGTATAGAGCCTAAAGATGTTAACTTTAGCAAAAACGCTTGAAGAGCCACATAAACGACGTCTATTTTAACATTTTGAACGAATACAAGCATTGCTTCGCGCAATCATTAGAGGAGTTGGGATGTACAAATATGACTGAAATGAAAATTGAATTGAATATTGAGCGTCCTGTGGTTTACCGGCCTTACATATTGTCGCACAAGGAACGACAACAAGTAAGAGAAATGGTTGGTGAGATGATGAATGCGGGGATTGTACGAGAAATTGTATCGGAATATGCGAGTCCAATTATGTTGGTTCGTAAGAAGGACGGTAAACAAAGGCTCTGTGTTGATTATAGGTTTCTGAATTCAATGACAGTTAAGATAAGGTACCTGATGGCAGTGATTGAAGACGAGATTGCTCGATTAGTGGGGCAGGCCTACTTTATAACTTTGGATCTGGCATCTGGATACTACCAGGTGCCTATTGCAGAAGAATCGAAACCCTTAACTTCCTTTATCACCCCAGACGACCAATATGAATTTAATCGTATGCCGTTTGGGTTGGCTAACGAACCAGCTGTATTTCAAGGGCTGATGAATGAGGTATTGGTTTCCGCTAGGTTCTCAGAAGCTACTGCTTACATCGATGACGTATTAACTTACGAAAAGGATGTAGAAGAGTGTTTGGATAGGTAAGAAAGGGCTTTACAGTTGATAGAAAAGGCAAGCCTAACTCTGAATTTGGCAAAATGTAATTTCTTACAGCAGAATTATTAACTATTTGGGTTATGATATTAGCGCTGCTGGGGTGCGGCCGGCTGACAAAAAGACACAGTCAGTGTTTGATGTTCCTCGTCCCACCAGTCCACTTTCCGTCCGCCAATTTCTGGGACTAGTAGGATATTTTCGGAAAATTTATAAGGAGTTACGCGTCTTTATCACATCCGTTGAATAAGTTGCTCAAGAAGGATGTGGAATGGTGTTGGACTGAGGAACAAGAAGCCGCATTTGTTGATCTCAAGAGTAGTCTGATAGATAGGCCAATCTTAGCCATTTACGACCCGACCGCCGAAACACAGTTGCACACTGACGCCAGTGAAGTGGGCGCCAGTGGAATATTGATGCAGCGACGTAATGGAAACGACACCTACCATCCCGTAGCGTACTATAGTCGCCAGACATCTCCAGAAGAGAAAAGGTTTATAAACTTGAGACTCTTGCTATAGGTAGTAAGTTCGCTCAAAAGTTTCGGGTTTATCTTCTGGGTCAGAATTTCAAAATCATGACCGATTGTAGTGCGTTGCGCTCCATGCTTTCCAAACGCGATTTGGTTAGACGTATTGCCCGCTGGTGGCTGTTTTTGCTTTTTGAATATCGTGCTGGCACGAAAATGTCGCACGTGGACCTTCTATTTCGGAACCCAATTGAGGATCTTAGTTCAATGGAAATTGACGCTGGTCTTTACCCGACGGTTATGTCAATCAATGAGGGGGACAGGTTGTAGACTCTTCAATTAGGTGATAGTGAACTGGGTCGCATTCGGGAATTTCTTACCTTTGATATTGATGCAGATGGGTTAAAGTACATAACAGAAAACTAATTCAAATGAGGGCCTATTCCACGTAAACGAAAAGTCGAGGTGCCTTTTCACACCCTGTACATCAAACCTTGGACCTTTTTGTGCGATCAAAGAGAGGAAAACTCTTACCTATTGGTAGTCGTAGATGCCTTTACGAAATTTAAATTTATCAGGCCAGTCAGAAATACCAAAAACAGTTACAACAACTCGAGAATTAGAAGATATTTTCTATACGTTCAGAAACCCAGATCGAATTATTAGCGACCGCGGTACTTTCTTCACATCGTACGTGTTCAAACGTTTTGCTCGGATAAAGGTATTAGACACGTGTTGAACGCAGTTGCAAGTCCTAGGTCCAATGGACAAGTAGAGCAGTGTAATCGCACGATGTTAGGGTCGTTAACTGCGCAAAATCTTAATTTTGACAAGAACGTCTGGGATGACAAGATAGGTAGAGTCCAATGGGGCATGAACAACACCCGTCGGAAGACAACGGGACGGACTGAGGTAATGTTTGGACTTCAGATGGATGCGGAAATTAATCCTATGTTGAACGAAATAGTATGCGAAACGCAAAATTATACTTTATTGTCAGTTCGGGAATCCCTTAAAGATGTAAAAATTGACGATTCAAAGTGTAACAATGTTACCTACTGAATAAACATATTTTTGAGTTTGAATTTGTTGGGATTGATGACTACTTCATTTAACAAATCGAATGTCACCCTGGATTCACGTTAATGATGATAAAGAAAGTAGTGATGAAGATGACTGATTGTGTCATTATTATATACAATCAAAAGAAAGTAAGTAGAGGTACTGTTTGTTGGATGAAACCGTAAGATGTGTATTTAGTAATAGCTTGAGAAGGAGGGCTCATAGCTATTTAGTTAAGGTGACTTTCAATTTTGTGAGGAGGGTTCACAATTATTTTAATTATCGTATATAAGAAGGAAGGGTTTGTATACGATAGTTACAAGTGTGAGAAAGAAGGTTCACACTCAATTTCTTTGCAATAGTTCGTGAGAAAGAAGGGTTTGCGAACTATTGCCAACTTGAATAGCTTTATAATGTTATGATTATTTTAATTATCGTATATAAGAAGGAAGGGTTTGTATACGATAGTTACAAGTGTGAGAAAGAAGGTTCACACTCAATTGCTTTGCAATGGTTCGTGAGAAAGAAGGGTTTGCGAACTATTGCCAACTTGAATAGCTTTATAATATTATGATTATTTTAATTATCGTATATAAGAAGGAAGGGTTTGTATACGATAGTTACAAGTGTGAGAAAGAAGGTTCACACTCAATTGCTTTGCAATAGTTCGTGAGAAAGAAAGGTTTGCGAACTGTTGCCAACTTGAATAGCTTTGTAATATTATGATTATTTTAATTATCGTATATAAGAAGGAAAGGTTTGTATACGATAGTTACAAGTGTGAGAAAGAAGGTTCACACTCAATTGCTTTGCAATGGTTCGTGAGAAGGAAGGGTTTGCGAACTATTGACAACTTGAGTAGCTTTATATTATGATTATTTTAATTATCGTATATAAGAAGAAAGGTTTGTATACGATAATTACAAGTGTGAGAAAGAAGGTTCACACTCAATTGCTTTGCAATGGTTCGTGAGAAGGAAGGGTTTGCGAACTATTGACAACTTGAATAGCTTTATATTATGATTAGAAAGAAGAGCTGATGTTTCACCCCGTAAATGTGATTATATGTCGTTGTACTTTTAGATTTTAAGTGAAGCTTTGTAACTGTTTTCGATGAGTTTGGAATCACTTGGCCCGCCGAATGTTAGGTTTGAACATTAGACGTTTTGTCTACGTGCATGAGGACATGCACGACGTCAGGATGGTCGAATGTTAGGTTTTCTGTAATTTTGTGCGAATTTGTGTTGCCTTCATATGGCAACACTAGGAGAAAGGGTATAAAAAGGCGTGTTTGTCTTTCATTGGGGCTTTTTGATTCGAGCACGCATCGAAGGCAGACGTACCATTTTGAACACGTGTACACTTGTGTTTGAGCACGCGTGCGTTTTGGAAATTTAGAGTAAGTAACCAATATACTTATTATTTATTATTTCAATGGTTGTTTTATTTATAGAGCATGTACCTGAGGCAGCTTTATGTATATCCAGGTATCCGTATGTTAGTTAATGATCATGTTACCGTGGTCTTATTACAAAATGACAAACATGTTAGTGCGACAGAGTCCTAAAGTGGGTACATTATATTGCTCATGACTGTACACCCACCCCTCGCCAGCTTTGTTTGCTGTAATGAATTAGTTTTAAAAAGGATAATAATCTATCATATCATTCTTAATGTACCTTGGTTACAGAATCAGTTTTAATATGCACAGACATAAGGCAAGGCGTCTGTTCATCAGTGGCCCCTAGGCCCTCACTGAGGACCTCTTCCAACTGTGTCAAGCATCCCGGCGACCCCTTATACTTGAGTACCCATTCACTATTCCTTCCCGGGCCGTCCTTCACGTAGATTTCTACTCTGTAGCGCCTAACCTAGAATATAAAACATATACCATTATTATATTAGTTGTTTATTTAACAGTTTATTATACACAGAACAGGACACAGGATACACAGGACACAGGAAAAAATACAATTTACTTCAACACACTATTTAATTAAAAAGCAAAAAAACAGATTTATTTTATTCTTAATATTACAAATACGAAAGTAACTCTGTCTGCATGTTTTAACCGCTGAACCGATTATAATAAGAAATTGGATATGGCGATAGGCTAGGGACCCAGAAAAGGATATAGGATAGTTTTATTCCGAAAATCACCTTCTAAGAGGATGAAAAGAGGATACAAAAAATGTGTCGCGTGCGATAACACGAGATTTATTAACTTATCACGTAATCATAAGAAAATCCTTGTCTAAGATCGACTTATTTACGTTATTTACACGTTCCTGCGAGTTTTGCTATTGACATGACGTTTTACTGCTGATAACAGATTAAGGTCGACGTCGCGTCGTAATATCCGACTTCCGAGGTCTAAGTTATTATAACCATAATCAAATCACTAAAATGATAATATTTGCTTATTTTACTGAGAATTCATTATCAACGTTTTTTCCTTGGTGACGTACCTATATGTTTATCTAAGTTCAACATTCTTTTGAAATATAAACAAGCATCACTATTTTCACGTATGGATGATTGATATTGCATAAGTTACCTAAACAATAAGATAGTAGCTAAAATTAACGGGCGTTTTTTGAAAGTTTGACTATAAAATAACTAAAAAAATAGTTCATAAAACCTCGTTAGATGTCGCTTATCAACTACGTTATTGAGCCATTTCCAAGGTGGCAATGATAGAAAAAAAAAAAATTTTATATGATTTAGGAAATAAATAAACGAGACAAAGACTTGTCTTCTTATTTTCATTTCCTCGGGACATTCTGATAAGATTCTGTTTTATTTCTTCATTTTTTGTTTATATCAAAACATAAATAATATTTTCGTTCCGTTCCATGCAGTAACCTACTACGTTCAGTTTTTAATAAAAATTAAAAATTAATAAATAAAAAGAAAATCCCTCATTTTCATTAGGTACTTTTAAATTTCACCAACCCGCATTGGAACAGTACGATGGAGTATGCTACCCTCTACCCCCTCCGGTTGATTGAGGGGCGGCCTGTGTCCAGCAGTGAGACGAATATACGCTGTATGTCATATTTACTAAATAAGGAAAACTTAGGAGTACTCAACCGCAGTTTTAACTAGAACAAACGGATTAGAATGCAACAAGTGACGTTACGACCCTAGCTCCTAGTATATTACGGGCATGTGAGCACACCATTTAAATAAGTGTAATTGATTGGCATCAAGCTCTAAGCGCCGTTGAACTTAAAAATCATGAACTTTAGTCTGAACCAAAGCTCTCCAATCCGAACCTTTAGAGGCTTGCTTTTCCCGCGAAGATGGCTCAATATATTTTTCATGTGCCGCTTCAACACGTTTTTGTACCTAAGGAGTTGTCTCAAGTTCATAGTAAACGACGCGCTTCGCCACTCGCTACTGTCATTCGTGATTTCGTGATACGTATCCGCACCACCGAAGTTGTTGCTGCATGAGATAGAACCCAATGTCGCCTACATTAGCTCTGCGCAAAACTTCGGTATTCCGTACGCGATCAGACTATCGAATCCTTAAAATTGTTCGCAGACATTTGAGGTGGAAGCGATATAGATCTATATACGGACGTGCCGACAGTACACCGTCCATGTTTCAGCAGAATATAGGATGTTAGGGACCAGAACCGCCGTATGTACTGATATCTAGGTGGCCAACTTTAAGTCATGTGAAAAGATATAGACACATAACTTTCGTCTCTTTCGCACTTGGCGATGTACTATATCTATGTCCTGCTCTCCCTCTAATCATGCTACGTTATTAAGAGGTATAGGGTTGGAGTGGTTTTAACTCAGAAGTAACTTACCAGCAACAGTTTCCTGATCAAGATCTCGAAGTTTCCTTTAGAGAGCACGAGGTAGTCGAGCAGGTTGGGCTTAAGGCCCATCTTCTTGATGTTGGATATGGAGGAGAACACCTCTCTTGCCGATGTGGTCGCGTCCACGCCGTGCACGCTGTAGTAGTCATTGCGGTCGAATATACGCACTGTCGTTGGTGGTTTCTGGAAGAATTGGTTGGTACAGTTGATAATCGACTGAAAGGCCTAGCCGAGATATAATCACTTTAACGCAACGCAGAACTAAAACGACGTTAAACAAATGAAAACAAACGGAATTGACATTAGCTATACAAGCCACTACGCTAAGCTAAACCAAGTCGCTTAAGTGATCGTAACTTAGTTCGCCCTTAGAATGAATGGCGTCTAAAATGATAAATGACTTGCTACTAGATAGGCGAAAAGTTGTGACGTTTAGTAATCAGTAACAAAAAAAAAACAAAGCTTCTAGAATAACGTCTGATAACATTATTACCTCATTCTCAGAAAGATACGACGAACATAAATATTGTACTGATACAAAGAAACGGCTACTTATCGTCGGGACTCCCACTCATAAGGACAATATTTTAAAGAGACCATCAGACTATACGTTCTTATCCTTGACAACGTCCTATATTTTAATAAGAGCAATGCCAGAGACAGTGTTATCAATTCGTTATAAACATTATATTACATTATTTAATACAGATTTTAATTAATTATAGTAACAGGAAAAAATACGAAAATATTCTTTTATTTTGCAAATTGGGGTCCTTTGGAAAAAGGGTCTTTAAAAAATTTAAGGTAAGTATGTTGTTCCTACACAAAATTACATTAAATCACTGTAATTAAGAATAGAATAAAATCAAGATGCGTTTGTTGTCTTTTGACGAATTGTAGTATTCAACTACATTACGAGTACCTATATGTTGTGAGTATGAGTGTATGTATGTTATATTTATAAAGGAAGTGCGGGGTTGATGTAGGAACCGAGATACTAAGGGCATGCACGTGTCTAGGTATAAGTTCAAAAGATAACAAGCTAATAAACAAAATGTGAAAGGTCACCACAGATATTCATCCGTTAGATATCTTCTAATTTATACAATGATCATGTGCAAGGAAATGTGATTTTATAACTAACAGAACTGCAAAACGAACTGGGGGTCTAAAAAAAGGCCACATCAAAACAATTCATCTAAAATAAGTGTGCTATGGCAAAAAATGTGAAATAGCAATATTTATTTTTTACGTGAATTGCTTCAATATGGCCTTTTTAACTCCCCTGACAAATAGTACATAAAACAGGTACTTAGGTGCTGTAAACAAAACATACTGAATGAAAGTTTTAGTAAACAAAGTGTTAGTGCCGACGAAAGGTTAATCAATGAATCTTGCCCGACACCTAAATAATAGAATGTGTTACTGTGTCAATAGATGTACAATCGCAAACAAAACTTGATATAAGTACAAAATTAAATTTCATGATCGTAAAAAATAATTTTGGCCACCTGATACGACACGATTCGTTTACAAAGAACATCATAGAAGGAAAAGCTGAAGGAAAGAGAAGGGTTAGATCTAGGAGAACATTTATAAAACAAAAAAATCACAGAGAAGGTGCACGTCGTATCGTATTAGAAGATGCTGGATTTGGCAGGAAGAAGAGAGGAATGGCGATTACTCCAGCGACAAGAGCGCAGCTCTTTGATTGCTCATAATCATACACGACCTAAAATTTGATTTGTCAGTAGCTTGTCATCCTTATAGATAATCTGATATTAGGTATATTACTGGATACCTAAAACGAATGCATTTTTCTCTCTGTGCAGAATCGAAACCGGCATTGTTTGGAACGATATCTAAGAAAAAATTGAACCACATGTGTATGAAATCATACCGCTGAATGACATTGTATCGAGTTTTAGTGTAAACAAAATACTGGACCTAGTCTTAGCAGTTATTAGAAGTCAGTGATTCAGTTGACAATCACGTATAAAAATAAATATTCCGTCATTTAGAGGTTTTATAGACAGCTTTTGTTAAGTGTGATTTATTTTGCACATACATAAGTAATTCTCGGAATAACAGATCACTCGATGACCGGTGAGGAGGTTATCGCGTAACCGATACAAAATTAAAGCTCAATAAATTGCGGTCTCCTGGACTGGCGATTTCAGTGTTGGGACGAAACTAGTGTAGTGCAAAGCTCGTGATTCAAGTGGTGGCCAGATATCAACCTTAATTCGAACGTAAGTCAATATTTTAAGATCTAAATTAGGTTCTTAGCATAGTTCTAGACAAAATAACAACTCGAAATGTAGAGTCCAATTGTTATCCAAAGAGATTAAGGAATTTACGCCTCATACGAAATGATAAGCGTATTTTAGGCAGTGGGTTCATAGATCATCCATCGATGGCTTACTCTTAATCGCGTGTTAGAAAATTACTTAAATAAAAAGTATCGAAAATATTCTGATGGATGACTTGTGTCTGACTACCCCAGTAGAAAGTATCAATGGACATATGTTGTATTTAACTTCTATGTATTTAACTACGACCACTTAAGCGAGTTGGTTTAAACTTTTTGTATTTTATGTGTTCTCGCAAATAAATTGATTTGATTTGAACGTATAATTCGTTAATCATTCATTTTAGTTAATGTTACTATGTTAAAATCCCCGCAGATCTAAATTATCCCATATTGCGTTAGGCAGAGCCGAAACGTGATAATTCTGCAGTAAATTTAAAGTGTAATTCATAAGATAGATACATGAAAGACAGTATTGTAACAGACAAAAAAGAAAATTATTGAGAAAAATCGAATCAATGTCAAAAGATTTGTAATTTAATTGTTGCTATTATTTATTTCAGGGTAGACAAACATATTTGAACATGAGGCGCTTGCTGTCGGTAGCGGCGATTTTGGCTTTAGCCGCAGCCAGACCAGAGCTGTATAAAGAAACGGAAGATTTTCAATATTCGAGGAGTTCCACAGACGAGGGCTCAAAATCTGGGTACTATGGTGCTCAAAGAGGTAACGTGGGCGGGAACTACGAGCGCGCTCACAACATGGACGGACTCGCACAAAACCAGATGAGTGGACTAGTCCGACAAGTGGAGGGGGAGTTGGGTGACGGCTCCAAGACGAGAACAGGCAACGTCTACAGTGCTGCCAACTCCAGGGGAGTCTACGGCTCAGGCCATTATGATCTTAGCAACCTTCAAGGTCGCAACTTCCAAGAAGGCACGTCATATGGTGACTCACAATCACATTCGTCGTTGTCATCTCACAATGCGGGCTACGCTAGTCAATCCTCTTCCGCTATGCATAGCTCAGGACATAACAGCCATTCACAGAGTTCAAGATATTCTGGAAGTCACGGCTTAAATAGTTACGGTCAATCTCATCAGGGTTACGGTCAATCGTTGCAAGCCAGTAACTTACAAGCGGCAGAAAACACACATGATGCCACCGCTTTCGATTACGGTCAGCACGCAACCAATCTCGACTCCAGGTATCACTCACAGTCGGGTTATCATTCACAAAGTGAATACGATAGCCAAAATTCGAATCTGCACAGTTCTAGTCACAGCGGCGTGGTCCCGCAGCACAGGCTAATTCTCACTACTCCAGTTAGAGTAGTTGGTAGACCAGGATCAAGAGTGGCTATTCCCGTTGGAGTACAAACATACGATGCTACTCATAGCGCCTCTGTCTTAGACCAAAATGCAATTGCCAGTGATGCTGAACTACTTCATAACGTCGATCAACAGACCAATTATCGACCTACTAATAATGCAAAGCGTTATGAGTCTTCCTACAGTTATCGCAAACAATGGGAAAAACATGACGTGAAACCTGAAGTCGTGCCGCTAGCTATTCCCACAGAAAACCCTTTTATAAATAAAAATAGTGAGTTATACGATGACACCCAATCGCTACAATCAATCAACAGTCAGCATCAAGGTATAGGATCAGAAGCTCATACAAGCCATTCTAGTGGTGCTTACAATGGATACAATGCTCATTCGCAGACATCGTCATCAAGCCATTCAGGATACCAGGCAGGTTCCGAATCTCACCACAAAAGTTCAACTTCGGGTTCAAATTCAAACGCTTATACACAAGGTGCATATGGCTCGGGTTCACACAACTCCGATGCATACCATTCCGGTTTAGTAGATGCTACAAATACGGCTGATAATGGGGGTACGAAACCTAAAAGTTATCAATCTTCTTATTCCTACCATAAGTCGTGGGAAAGACAAGGCGATCCTTATGTAATAAAACCAGCAAGTGGAGCGTACGTTGACCAGGCATCACAAAGACTGACTGATGCGTCAGCATCTAGCAATCAATATTCGTCTCATCAATATGGTTCCCACTCTCAGCAGGGTCACCATCAACATAGTTATTCACATAACGGCGCTTTGATCGACTGTGATTGTGATGATGATGGGCATGTACGTGTTGCTCGATCTTATAATTCGGTTCCCAACCAATATGACATTTATAAACAAAGACAAGAATACGATACATCTCAAGATTTGGGTCAACAAGCTCAGGTTAGCTGGGGTCAAGCAGAAGATTTAAGTCAAAACTCACAAATTAAGTGGGAAAATTTAGAAGATTTAGGACAACAACACGTAGAAGACTTTGGACAACAAACTCAGAACCAATGGGACAATGTAGAAGACTTAGGACAACAAACACAAAATAGTTGGGATAAGTTGACGAATGTTGGACAGGAGACAGAGAATAAATGGGACAAAGTGGAAGACTTAGGCCAGCAAACCGAAAACAAATGGGACAACGTAGCTGATCTTGGACAACAAACGCAACAAAACACATGGGATAACCTCCACGTGGATGAAACCCAAAGTAAGTGGAGATATTAAACGTTCACTAATCCACTTATACTTGACTAAACAAACAGGTGTACATGGATGTAAATCGATAATTAACATCATGAAGGTTAGCTATCAACGTTGTATTATCTCATGTATTAATATATAACATGCATTTATTAATTACTGTGATTATTTAATAAAGTAAAATTTTATGTATCAAAAGTTTTATTACTAACACTCTACACTCCTAATCATAAAAACCAAATACTAATTGTTTTCTAAACATATTTAGGTATATTATTAATTTTATACGATAAAAACTTTCCTACTAAAGCTTAACTAGATACCCTTTTAATTTATAGCCATAACCAGGCTATATTGACCCTATCCTATACGCAGTACAATATCAGTGACTTGTTTATTACATCTACCGGATTTTTGTTATTAATTATGAATTTCTTAATTCAGCTGATTTGGGGCAGCAGACACAAGAAACATGGAACAAGATTGAGCTCGCTAATAAACCCAAAATGGTAGGAGATCAGAGGATACACATGAATGACACCGAAAGCGCATGGGTAGGAGAGGTAAAAGACTTTAAAAATCCGTGGGATATGGAACTAGACGAGAAACAAAATCATGATATAGTACAAGTAACCCCACCCGAATTCGACAAAGAATTTATAGCAAAATTGAATAAAGACTTTGCTTCAAATTTTCAAAGTCAAAATAATCGCGATGATCAAACTATTTGGGATACTACTTATCTGTATGGGTTACCAAATCAAGAGCAAACTGATTATATGGGCCAAGAAGCACAAAGTTCTTGGGGTGTATTGGATTTTTTAGATCAACATAAGACCGAAAGTATGCCAGAAAAAACTGACGACAAATTAAGCAAAATGCCAATGGAAGGTAAAATTTCTGACGAGAAGCCTGTATATTCATACTTCGATCATAGCTATGCTGAAGTGGAAAAACAAAGCAATTTCAATCACGAGTGGAGTAATTCCGGCTATACAAACAATGACCAATCGCAAGACTCTTTCGGTAATTTATGGAATAAAATAAACCTAGAAGAAACACCAGATATAGAAACAACTACAACTTATAAGATCGATATTGTTGTTTCTAACGAACAATTAAATAATGCTTCTAGTACTTGGGGTCAGGAGTCAAGTGAATTTGAAAACAGCATACATGGGTCAAATTTTGCAGCTCATCGACACTGGATTTCTAATATATTGAATAAAACAAATACTTCAAACTTATCAACAACGACACCGACAACGACAGCAAAAGTGACTTCTACTACACCTATAGCACTCAGTAGTGAAAGAACCGATACTATATCCAAAAACAACAACACTAAGATAAACACTGAGGATATAGGACGTGGGGACATAGGTCCCGAAGAAATTATTCCTGAAATTACAACAGAAAAATCTAAAAGTACCTTTGTCATTGATAAATTGAAAACAGAAAATTATAAACCGAATATTGGAGTTATAGGTTTATTCGGAGGAAACAACGAAAGCCAATCCGATTCAAAAAATAACCAAAGTGAAAGTTCTCTACATGTGATTAGTTTAAGTAACTGGCTGCAAACAAAAAAAGAAGAAGAAGCTCGATTGAAAGATGTTCTTTCATTTACAACAAGCACTCGTACTCCTTTAAAAATAACTGAGGGCAGCTATTCTTTATCAAATGCAGCAGAACAAAAAGAAAGGAATAATTCAAATAGTAACATTCCCAATTTATTAGATACTAATGTTCCAACGCATATTGTAGATCAACAAATCCTAACAAACCAAAATATTGACCATCACAGTATATACCAGGAACACCAACAAACTTATGACCACTCTGAACAACAAAGTGAAAGTGTGTGGGGGCAAAGTTTAGAAGATTATTTAAGAGAACCAAAAACAAATGATAAATCCCAATTAGCTGAAAACTTTGGCTTATCACAACAAGAAAACCAAAATTTTGAAAGAATTTATCAGGAACCAGAAACACAGCAAGTTGAACATTTTGAAATTCAAGAGCAGGGTAAAAGGGATAAGTTTTATAATGAAAGCAGTAACTTGCCAAGTTATCAACAACTACAAGACAGTCAAAAAGGTTTGGAAAATAGTAAAAAAAGAGAAGAGGAACATTCAGAAAAAGTTGAAAATATAGTTCCTAGTATAGCTACAGCAACAGAAAAGCCAGGTTTTTGGAAATCTGTAGGCAATAAATTTAGTAATGCCAAAGACAAAGTATCATCTTGGTTCAGAAGTTAGCTTTGCATTGTCTTAATTATGGGTAGTATTTTAGTTATAGTAATTTAATTATATTTTTTTAATAAAATCAAAATGTTGGCAAATAATTTCTTTCATATATCTATCATATTAGTCTAAGTTAGCCTTATAATGTTCATGACATTCTTACAACCTTCTGATAATAAGATCAGGGTCAAGTATGTAGTTATCTAAAAATGTGTAGATATAATAAATAATCATGTGTAGAGAACAGGGCAAAAAACAAAACACCAACAACCAACCAACTTATGCTGCTGGATAATCTATACAGTACATACATTAGGTACACACCATCAAACGGGAAATTTTAATGCTCCTGATTGCTGTCATTCTAATCAAAAAAGGTCTAAAGGTATATCTAATGAGGTATCAGTCAAAATGACACTAATAACACCCCCAAAAAGCCTCATTACAGATATCTCTTAAACCAGTGAATTTAATCGGTAATCTTTAAAAATAAAGCAAACTAAGACAAACTATTACTGTAACTTGTTGTTGTGTTGAAAAGTGCAATACATTAATAGGAAGCTGTTGCTATATATAAATTAGAGGAGGCCAGACATGGGCCAATTTTTCTTGTCTTTTTATTTCCCATATTAATATTATAAAATAATATTATTAAAATTGTTTACCTCAGGTAATGAATTGAAGAATGCTATAAAAGCTTGTTGTTGTTCTGAATCTGAAACCAAATTAAAAATAAGAGCAGGTAATACATTAATTTAAACAGATTTAGAATTATGATTATTAAATTTTAGTTATGAAAAATTACAGCCTGAAGAAGTTTTCTTATTGAAATATCATTTAAACTAAAATAAGAAATGTGTTAGGTTTATCTATCCCCCGTAAGTCAACTGAATTGATACGGTTTTACATTACACCTTAATAAACTCTATACCAGTTTTATTCACAAGTTCACTTTTTCTTACCTAAATTCAGTGCGTGAATGGGCTGTAATGACGACATTTTATTTTTAACTGTTCAACTATTGTAACTTTGTGTATTTTAGTAATATCTCTAATATTCTGAATCAAAATAAACAACCCCACAAGACGGTCCGACTGTATCCAAGTGACAGCTGTCAAAGTCAAATTTGGCGCGAACTATTTATTTTTTAAATTTTTCGTAAACAGATGTGAGTTTTATCATCATCATCCATCCAAGCCGTGTCCGGCGACGACGGCGACTCCTAAATGTCTATCCCAGGTCGATGTTTTATACAGCCATGTCTGATATGAAATCGTCCAATATTTTTCCTTGAGCTGTAAAATAAATACAGGAATTTATAACATAACAAACCTTAGTACAATACTCTTTCTAAGTATCCAGCATTCTATCGTTTACTCTTTCGAATGAATGTGAAAAGAAATGTGAATATTGTTACATATTTATTGAGACCTTTTCAGTAAAAAAAAAATATATAAACAAATGAATGGATTTGTATCCGAATATCCCAACATTTTAATCAAAATATTTCCGAACGAACTTTCGGAAGCCTCCATCCATCCAGCCAACTGTCATTATTTCGTTGCCGTCATGTCCAGTCAGTTTAAAAAATTTCGTTCGTTTCTTTTGACGTTTCCTTGTAGCGCATTTATGATAACAAATTAATTTTATGAAATAGATTTCGGATATATTTTTGTTATTTTTAGTGTAATTATGTTGATATTCAAGTGCGCACTTATTATTTTACCATCAACCTACATTTTATCGTAAGTACAAATGGATCTATGTTTACAAAACAGCTGTTGTGTCTATATTATTTATTTTATACAGTATTTTATTTCTTACTTTAGATAAATTTTGTGAAGAAGTCGTGTTGTTCATCATAGCGGTAAATTGAAGTAAAAATAGTTATAGTAATAATGCATTTATTGGAAGTCTCGGCAGTTTAATTACAGAATTATTTCTGTTACTTTCACTTCGTATTAGTGTGGAATTTTGTCTGAATTATTGTTTTTATGAGTCATAGACTGTTTAAACTATTTCAGACTTTGCTTCCAAGTTGCGAAAGAGACAGATTTGCTGGATACTGGCCTCGCTTTTTTGTATATTGCCAGTGGAGTAATTGGTAAGAGGTTTTTATTGTATTCTTTTGTTAAGTGTTGTATAAAATGTGCAGTGTATTTGAGTAACATTATGCAACTCTCATAAAATAATGCTTTATGTTTGTAGTCTAATAGAAGGTGCCATTATATCAATTTTTAATTAATTTTGTTTGTCTCAAGGACGATTAACTAAATTGCTAACTACTTTAAACACTAAAACATAATATGTATATTTAGTTATATAATAATTTATACTTACTACTTTATAAAACACAAATTAATCCTATTAACTATTCATTGTTCTTGTGTTCATCTAATTTCATTTATGAATAATAAGTCTAATCCAGTTTATGTTCTGGTTTTTAATCAAAATGGGTTCTGATCATATGTTCTTACTTATTCCTACCAGCCTAAGTTTATCCACTAATAAACAGGTATTCAGCTTGTATCCGTGTAAAAATGTGCATAACAATTCATGACTAATGTTTAACACTTCATTGTTAACAAATATTTTATTTCAGCTGGGAAAATTATCTACGACAGATACCAGCAGGTTCATATACTAGGCTCACTAACACCCAACCCCAATGTGACCTCCTTTGCAAACAGGATAGCCACTTGTTCTGCCTCATTCCTCTCTGTGGGCTTCCTAGTATACTTCTTCCTCTTCTTATTTAAGGTAAGAAGCTCTTGGCTTATCATGTTCTCTAAGGTTGGTACCATCATGATCATGTTATATAAAAACATGCACTTGAGCATAATCTTGAGGGTAGTCTCAGCTGAGATTACGCCCCTACTTTTGTCAAACATCATATTTATAAGATATTTATTTGTATACATAATTCACACTCATTAAAGAACTAAATATCAAAACATTAATAGTATCTATATGCTTGATGAAAAAGAAGCTACCATACTTATTATCTCTCTTCTTTTAATTCTTTTATCCCCTATTGGGATGTAGGACTTGAATAACAGATTTTCATTCCTTGCGATCGTACCTCATATTTATGACACTCATTAAGGATTATAATTGATTCAAAATAAGAAAAAACACTATCATATTAACGAAACTCACTAAATGAATTAATAATCGAAAGAAATGAAAAAATACAAATATTGTTGATAAAAGAGAAGCTATCATATACGTATAAATTTATTATATCATAATTACCAGGTTGTATAAAAGGGCATATTATAAGATACAAAGGATGATTGATTTATTATACTATGAATTAGAAAGATGTTACAGATCAGCCAGTGTAGGCAGGTAAACTTGTAAGGTTTCCATGGCAACTATAGAATCATAATTACTCATCCGTTCTATACTTACCATAACTCTACTTACAGTTTATAGTCTATAGCGATTTAATATGATATTCAAACTCTTTTCTTACTATGACATAATCTCTTACAGGTGGATGACCATTGTATGACAGCACTCAGTATTTTTATATGCGGATTTAGCACATTATACATATGGATGCAGGTGTGTATAAATGTTATAGCTATGTAAATATCTAAATTAAGTATTTAATTTTTCACCTCTGTGGTCTAGTGGTTAGAGTGTTGGGCTCATGATCTGGAGGTGTGGGTTCGATTCTTTGTGAGACTGTCCTGTGATTGGTAAGGACATTGCAGGCTTGAATCACCTGATTGTGCGAAAAAGTAAGAGGATCCCGTACTTGGTAAGCGCGTTAGGCCGTAATCCTACTTCTACTAGCCCAAACACCACCACCCTGCAGTAGAGCAGCATGCTCGATACCCCCCCTCCCTCGGTTGATTGAGGCGATGCCTATGCCTAGCAGTGGGACATTATTATAGTCTGTTTATGTTTGTGTATTTTTCTCTAACTATTACATAAATATTATGTCTTGCATTTATAAGTGCATTAATTACATGCTACTTTACAACCCTCTTCCCTCTTGAACTATCTGCTACTGTCTTTTCTTTTCTTTTTCTTTCACATTTTTTACATTTAAAAAAATCCTTACTAGAAACAATATTGTTGGTACCTACCAACACATACTTACAAGTACCTAAGTTTATTTTTAAAAAGCGAAAACAAAGAGCACTTATAATGTAAGTTAATAATGATAAGAACCAATATTAAGCAGCAACAGAATTAATGTTTCACAAGGCACTAATTTTACGAGACATGCGTGCGCAATATAGGAAGACACGCGGCCCGTATTATTGCAGATCTGCTTATCGCGTCGTTAAGTAATATAGGCTTAAACGCTATAAGTAAGGCTGCCGTTACATAATCTCGCAATGTAGGTAGTACCTATATATTGTTGAGCAAACCCATACGAGAAGTTGAGAAACTATAAAGCTAAGAACGCGTAATGTTGTACTCATTATTTTGAATCTAGAACGCACTGTGTATCAACCGCAATAGTTGTACTGTGGTGTTTGAGCTTGTTTATTTTGTGCCACCATAAACGATACTCTGTAACCGCTATTTGGCGTTTATGTAACGTGGTTCATTCATTGACTCGCTGTTATAAAAACTGTTTGATCGACTACGCAACTTTTATCGTGATTATCGAATAGTCACTAGCACTCAACCCTTACAGATCTACTGTAAAAAAATGGGTCATTTTACCTTTCTTTTTATTCGTCAGTATCATTTCTGTAAATGTTTATTTAAACATTTTATGCAAAAGATCTCCTAGCTATAAGTTTACTGTATTTTAATACGTAATATTTTTTAAGCCAACTCTACTCCCACAGACAAACCGAGGAATTGGTTTTCTGAGGTTTTTATTGTATCAATATTTTTTGTGTCCTTATGAAAAATAAAAACACAAATCACTAAATCAAACAGGCTGATCACCTGATTGTCCAAAAGTAAGATTATCCGTGCATCGGAAGGCACGTTAAGCCGTTGGTCCCGGTTACTACTTACTGATGTAAGTAAGTAGTCATTACATGAGCCGTGTCAGGGGCCTTTGGCGGCTCAATAGTAACACTGACACCAGGGTTGATGAGTATGGTTATCCACCTCACAACTCACACCAGAGAAGAAGAATATGAAAAATAAACATTTTACTTACATAAAAGTGTAATTAGATATTAGACACAACACAAAAATTAAATGGATTTCCATAGTCGCTGCTTACCCCGGTGGGAAATAGGCGATGCATATGTATAATGTAGACGCACACAGCGATAAACCGTCGCTATAGAGTGAAAACCTCATAAGCGCTTAAAAAAATGTATTGATGCGATTTTATTCAACAAAATCTCGATTTAATTTAGTCAGCGACTTTCCAGGCTACGCTCCCTAAAAAAATATAGGTGGCGTTCTGTAAATTTAACTTAATAATTAATAATTACCTATTTACTCATTGCTGCGATACGTAATTATTCAAAAATATTGTAGTGTGTACTTAATACTATACGTATACTTAATACCTATAACCTAATGTTGCATATAACCAATATCTATAAATGGATCGGTATTAAACGAACGTTCGATCTATTCGGTTGTTTCATTAATACAATACAACACCTCATGGCGACCCTGCCATAAACGCGAGTTTCGGGTAACCGGCGGCGACGCCCTGTCTACTTGCCATGTAGGGCAGCGCGTATCTAAGTACATCTTCTAAGTGATAATGAATATACTTAATTCAACCGGCAATTCGCGTGGATTATCATCAATTGCGTATATATGTGTAAAAAATAAATATGTGTCAGTCAAAAGTCGAAAAAGAAGATGTCTTTATAAGCCAAAATGCTGCTGGTGGTACGAATGCAGCCAATGTGGACCAACTGCGGCATGAACTCGGAAATGTGAATATGTTGCTAACAGTTATTAGCAGAGGCATAAATAAAAATAATTGTTGCTTGATATTTGGATCGAGGAGCTCGGTGGCGCAGCGGTAAGCGCGCTCGGTCTGCGATTGTTGAAGTTAAGCAACTTTCGGAAAGGCCGGTCATAGGATGGGTGACCACAAAAAAAAGTTTTCATCTCGAGCTCCATGGTCCCGGCTGCATTAGCAAACGTTAATAACCATCAATCCGCACTGGGCCCGCGTGATGGTTTAAGGCCCGATCTCCCTATCCATCCATAGGGAAGACCTGCGCCCCAGCAGTGGGAACTTTAATGGGCTGATGATGATATTTGGATCCGATATGGTATAGAATTATGTAGGTATTCTGTATTTTCTTCCAAGAGTAATGTTTTTTGTATTTTCTTCCAGTGCATCATCACGACGTATATCTCAACGCTGTACTACGACCAGCAACTGACAGCTCTTCGTCAATGTCTTGCCAACGTGAGCTTCCTACTTCTAATTATTATGGCGATATTTGGAATCGTCACCTCATTTTTACCTAGGAGTAAGTGTGTCTTCCTTACTAACTGATTCTTTGTAATTTTATGGTTTATATCTGTATCTTTTACTTATTATGTGTCTCGACGAAATGAGAAGCTCTGGTTTCTCTGGGCAGGCATGATAGTATAAATAGTACAAAAATACGATACAAGAAAAACATTGAGTTGAGACTTTTTAATGTCCATAAAGAACACATTGACTCACTCTCAGTTCTTTACCGGGCGAAAGCCCTCCCAGTTTGCCCGGTCATGTAATTAATGCCATATAAGGGAAATCTACAATAAGTCACGTGAAAACATAACTGTTCTGTGTTGCTCTGATGTAAACGAAATAGAAAATAATGAACTTTCGTACTTTTTTACTTGTTGGTTAGAAAGTGACAATACATTAGGTGACTTTAGTGAAAGGGTTCTCGCGAAAGAAAGAACACTTTCAGGTTTTGTTTTAAAAAACAGTTCTGCGCATGTCGTTATGGCGCATTGAAGCTGAATGTTATGCACGGCAAACAAAACCAGCGTACCGACCTTTATTAAACGCGGAAGGATGCATTAATCAACTGGCTTGTTACATTACTCACTGAATAATATGTAGTATACTAGTATGTACTTTCGTTACAATGATGGGGCCCTTGTCAGACATTCTGTTACATTTTGACCTCTTCATCATCATCATCATCAGCCCATTAATATCCCCACTGCTGGGGCACGGGCCCTCCCTATGGATGGATAGGGAGATCGGGACTTAAACCATCACGCGGGCCGAGTGCGGATTGATGGTTATTAACGACTGCTAATGCAGCCGGGACCAACGGCTTAACGTGCCTTCCGAAGCACGGAGGAGCTCGAGATGAAAACTTTCTTTTTTTTTATGGTCACCCATCCTATGACCGGCCTTTGCGAAAGTTGCTTTACTTCAACAATCGCAGAACGAGCGCGTTAACCGCTGCGCCACCGAGCTCTATCATTTGACCTCTTATCGTTGTTTTATAGTGAAAACCTCGTAAGAGGTCTGTAGGAGGTCTGCGATTTTTGCTACCCACAACCAAAACCCATATACCCGAAAAATGCGTTTCGGAGACACGCAACCTAACCTGTATTGGGCTGGTTTTCCCTTTGCGGGCTGGAAGGTAACAGGCAGTCGCTTTTGTAAAAAACCGCACCTGTCAAATCTTCAGGCTAAGTAAGCAGACCATGTGAAAACGGGATGAAATGATGATGAATGTGTTTTTGTTAATAAAACCTCTCAATAGACACGGTAGTGTCAATTCAGGGAAATCTTTGTAGTCTCCCGGAATGAGATTAATTGAATGGAATCGAGGTTTTGTTGAAGAACACATCAGAATGTGTTTTTCAAAAGGCGTTTACGGGGGTTTCTGTCAATATAAGGCGACGTTATATGGCTCTACGATTTCATAGAGAAACTACGGTTTTTCTGCCTACTAAGATATCTATTTAGGGAAGTCCCTCATTCGGCTGTCACTGCTGCGACAGTTTTTAACTTTGCTTATTTAAAATTTCATATTTTTCAGGTGCCAGTGCAATTTACATCTGCTTCGTCGTCACATCCCTTTGCAGTTATATGCTGGCCGCAATTTTCTGCGTATTTATACTGTCCTTTGAAAAGGAGTACCAATATTTTGCAGAGGTAAATATATATTTTTAATTCAAAATCCTTTGACATCATACTGAGATCTAGTTATTTTATAATACGGTAACCTTCACCTGGTGCAGTTAATTGATCTCGCGTGCAGCTCTTATGAATGTCAAGTAGGCACGCAAAAATTACACTAGTGAGTAGTAATAATACGTAGTGTTGCTCTCCTTTGCAGGGTTTACGTTCAGAAATGTTACTAGACGACGATTGTTCGCTGAGTAACGAGTCATTCTCGGACGTGGAAGGCTTGTTCGGGGCCCAAGAAGTAATCTCCAGTACAAAGGTCATAAAGGGTGTCATAAAGTGCGCGAAGACCTCCTGACCCGAGGCCGTGCCCGCGCACCGCCCGGGCACGCAGCACAGGCCTCCCCCCTCACCCGCCTACGGGAGCTTTGGCAAAACAAATCTCGCGAACGAAGTGAAAATCAAAGACAATCCCAAAGATTGTAAAGATAGTGGCGATAGTGGCATGTCATCCGAAGAATACGACGACTCCCTGAAATACGACGCGAGTGTTACTACTAATAATAATATTAATAATGTAAGTATAAGTGCAACTTTAGACAGACCCGAAGTAATAACTAAGTGCCTAACCAGTGAACCTCATCGTGCTCAGCACAGGAATGAGATTCCATGTTGTTCGAATGCTAGTACTGTAAGTGTTATAGTAGACGAGACCTCCAGGCTGCTGGACACTTGTGATGGAAAGGTTAATGAAGGAATCTCTGAATTTATTGTGATAGATCTGACATGTGATGTCAAAAATTTTGATTCGGGCGATGACATCGATGTCGGTACAAATTGTGCTGTAGAATGTGATAATTTAAGTATAGATAATTTAGAATCGAGCCAAAGTTTAGTTCCTGTGAATCATGAGCTCGTGAGATCGGACAGTCAGAAGCTGGTGAGTCTCTCGCTGTCGATCCTCCTCGCCGCTTTGCTGCAAGCAATGCGCTGTTTCGCCCAGTTCTTAGAAGATATCGTAGTTCCACAACGATAATAATTATTGTTCCTTTAGGCCGGCTGCACTTTTGAAGCGTTTTCGGAATTGAATTCGGTTCGCGCATACGATAAGCTGCAAAAGTCCAATCAGTTTCTTGCAAAGTAATAAATTAACTGGTTGCACTTAAGACCTCCTGGTTACATGTCGTTTCTGTAATAGACCAAAAACACCTACAAAAACTTAAAATTTATAATTGTGACAACTAATGGTTCATAATTTCACCACTGTTTACAAATATTTTGCTTGGCTCAGTGACTGAGCTTATGCTCTTTAATTGTACGTATGAACGCTGGTCTATGTCGACTCAATGGACAACTCACACCCAGTCTGCGCAATTCCATAGTAAGTACCACCTTGGTATTTGGAAGGTTCGAAGAGTGGAATTGTACGTTCGTGTTCGTACGAAAACGCATCCAAATTTCGCCCGGCCTTGTGATTACTATTGATTACTTATAATAATTAAGTATACTCCTGTATTTTTGGTGCATTATTCACCGGTTGTATTATCTAGTAACGAATGTCAATAATATATTTAATTACGACATTTTAATTTTGTGGTTTTATTGGCATCTTTCATATTCAGCATTCATACATATCTTACGCTATTTGTCCCTACTGTGGTGGGCACACCCACAAGTCATACTTCGAATGTCGCTCTTTTCAAGAAAATACATAGCTTCTATTTTCTTAACGTCTCTCGGCAATAAACTTATCGCATTTCCGCATTCAAACGAATGCTAATTTCCATTGCGGACCCACCATACCACTAGCCCTACCCCTGGTGGTAGGATCAACCTTAGTGAGTTATATTGAGCGCTTCGACCAATAGCCGTTTGACGTCCATCTACGTAGATAGCATTCGTATCGTTATTGGTCCAAGCGCTCGATATAATTCGCGCCGCGCGATTGTCATCATCTAATAACTCATAATTTATGAACGTGGCAATTAACATTCGTTTATATTCGAAATGCGATAAAGCATAGAGCAACATGGGCATGGGTTCTCATACCTAAGCAAAAAATAAAGCTTCACATTTCGTAATAATTTAATAAATTATATTGAACATACACAAACGCTACTATTCACACACATCAAATAAATTAATGAGGTTAAATAGGTACACTAATTTCTATTTATTGTCTCCACATTATTTCACTAGGTGTTTTATAGCGAGGCCTCGTTGATCACTGTGATGAGTCGGTTGTTGGAGTTATGGCACTTTTTCTTCCATTTGAGGGAGTTCTTGTGTTCTGGTGTGCGGTTGTGGTCGGGTAGGCCGGGGTTGGGGTTGCCTACCACCACGGACCAGCGCCGCCCGCGCCGCTCGTTCAATGTTGGCAACTCTGCTATCAAGTTGTTCTCATACTCGCTTAGCATCAGATAGTTTTCCACCTGCGAAAAATATCTTGGTTTTTTATTTTGTTAAGTTTGTTGTTTTAAAGTCGCCTGGAAGAAATTGCTGCCTGAGAAATATGACCGCCTGGTCTTCCTGTCTATTATATTTGCGTGCACAATAAAGGATATTTCTCCGGCAAGAATCTCCGGTTTCCCCAGTTCTGAGGAAATGACAGTATCTGAAGATTAAGTGTTAAGTTTGTCATAAAACCCTTACCGGTTCATAACATACAAAGAGTGGCATCTACATTTTCACTTCTGCTGTGATTGTGAAAGCTAAATTACATTGTTAAGTTAAATCCTTGGCGCTCCAATTTCTTTCATGTGGCAACGGACATTGCGCTGCACGGTAAGCGAATTATATCGAAGGTTTCGACCAGTAGACGCAGCAAATGCTATCTACGTAGATAAACGTCGTACGACTATTGGTCGAAGCCTTCGCCTCGATATAACTGGAAAACGCGCGGCGCGATTACCGTTCCTTGAAGACAGATCAACATTAGGTAAGACTTATCTAAAAGTGACATCACCTTGTTACAACTAGTGATACAGTCACCGCCGCACTCCAGATCCTCCAGAAAATGTTCCGGTATGTCGAGGTCCAGGTCCAGGTCGAGACCGCCCTCCTCGCTGATGCAGGTCAGTTCTGGAGGCACGTTGGCTGGCGGCGACCCCAGTGACCCCGGGCCAATGCTGTCCAGTAACAGGTCACGACCTGCGCGACCCGGCGCTACTAATTCTGCTCCTAGAACTAAAAAACCGGCGAGCGTGTATGAACATTTTGATCTTCTAGCGTTTTGATTGTTAGGTGGAGGACCAACCTCAGCAACCCTTGTGATGGTCAAGATTGTGAACACATAAACGACGCTTATTGTAATTTTTTCAGTCACTCATAGTTCGGAGGCGAATAATGAAGTGTGTGCTCTGTATCATCTGGTTGAGTCCACAAAGATTCTCCACTGCGGGTCGGTGGAAGTGTTCGGCTAGCGGCCAACCCATATGTCAGAGTTTCAAAGGCCCCAACACTAACCTGCCCAACTGTCACTATCCTTGAAGGTTATCCTATTAAATTACCCTGTAAAATAAAGCAAGCTTGTCAAACCTAAGGCAGTGGCGGCGCCCGCGGCGGCCCGCGGCTCCCGGTCACGCTCGCGGCTGCGACTGCGCCGAGACGGCCCGCACGCGGAATCGCAGTTTGCCGTGCCGCCATTTTCTCTGGAAATTCATTAAAAATATATTCACATACATATCTGTATGGGGTCAAGTTCAGGGTAGGCGTCAGATGATGGAGGTGAACATGAAGATAGAAGAGAATTTTATCGCATGGCATCTGCATTCTGAACTTGAATGTTCTGAGGGTGGTGGTAAAGAAACACCGAAAAACTTCTCAAGCTTTCCCATTTTCTATTAGGTGCTATCGACTGTTGGACACGTGTGGATAGTATCGAGAGTTTTGACCCTTGGAATGTCGTAGCGTAGATCTAACACAAGAAATAGTACCTATGAAAGCTATTATGTCTTGTATGAGGAGTTAACATAGAGCAAAACGGGCCTCCAACAGAACGGAGGGGGACTGTTACTATTGATGTCATCATCATCATAAACAGTCTATATCTGGTTAAAGAGAATTGATTTCTTATTTTCCAACATATTACATGTCATTTACATAAGAAACAAAGTACTTACATTTGTATACATATAAGTTCACACTTCGCCTAATATACTTACACATATGCATTTCCTTCACGCACTTCCACACATACAGAGACTGATCTGCAGAACCAAGCACCACACTTTCAAAATTATGATAATATATACGTCCCACTGCTGGGCACAGACCTCCCCTAAATCAACCAGAGGGGGTGTGGAGCATACTCCAGCACGACCACCCTCTCCTGATGTCAATAACAAATAATTACTTGGTTTGTTTATGTGCGACGCTGCGGCGATGCAGGTCGATACAGAATAGGGAGAGTGATCCGATGAGGGAACAAGTTGAACTGAAGTAGTATCCCGCCTTACCGCCGCAACCCACGTTTATGTACCCTGGAAATTGAGAAAATATATGAAAAAAAAATAGCGAAACATGCCTACGATGTAAGTTATTCATTTGAAGACGTTTGAAGAAAAGGCCAAGAGTAGTTCGACTTAGGCATGTCGAGCGAGAGAAGATGTGTCAGGATCGTAACAGGTGGAACTCTTATGGTGTCTCACTATATATATAAGAAACATGTGCTATCTATCATTCATAAAATGAAGATAGGTCAAAGATCTCTGCAACCACGCCAAATACCCTACAAAATAGCATATGCTCAGCTGCTTTCATGTCAGTGTTACTAAAGTAACACATTATAAATATGGGCGATAGGCTGAAACCGATTTGAATTTAGATTATTTCATTAAAAAAAAATACATTACGTTTCACCGAGTACGAGCGTGAGTTGCATCTATCAGTTTTATATCTGATTAGCGTACTTATCGCCTTAAACAATTAGTTACTTACCTGATAGTGGCACTCCTATAGCAATGGGCACAGCTTGCGAGCACTGCACGAAGCCCCACGTACGGGCAAAGTTGCGGGACCGCACTCGCTCGTACGTGTACATCTTCAGAGAGTAGTGGTACCCGCCGCAGAATATACCTGGTACATCGGCAATACATTTATGAATAACCTTCGATTTAAATGATAGAGATATTCGTTACCTAATTGAAATGGATCAGCAACAAATAGGCACGATAGGTGGCGTATAGCAGACTATACGCCATTCGAATGAATGAATTCCAAAAGATTTTGATGCAATAGTCTGCTATTAGGCACGGCACGATAAATGGCGTATATATACAGACTATATTGTATTGCATGAAAAACTTTTCGAATTCATCTGGGAGTTTAAATGTCTGTATTTGAAGTCCTATCTGATAGGTCCCTTATTGGAAATAAGTTATGTACTTATCATAATGTTGTTGTTACACAGCATTTCACTATATATTGCATTTCAGTAAATTAATTGAAATTTTAGCCAATCATAGGATAGGATTCTAACTATCAAGATATAAACTGAGTTACATGTACATCTCCCAAGAAACCAGATCTCACAACCCACACGAGATTGAAGCTTACCATAAATCCACGCGAACATAACATATCCCCTATAGGATCCCTCCACAGCAGTCAAAGCCATGGTGGCCAGTCCACAGACGAAGACTGCTGCCTGTGTGAGATACTGGCGCGCAATTCTGCACTCCGCTGAATTCTGTCGCACTAGCAATCCAAACGCCGCGCAGCCCACTGCCCAGGCTAAACCTAGGTATGCTTGAAGCAGCTCCGCTGTGTCGCCTAGACCTGGAAATCACAAAAATATGGATAAAACATGCTGGCGTCATGATATAATAAGGTTCGGTGCGCCAAGTCAGGGGACGGTCATCATATACGTAGTGCTAATTATTTATAGCTTACCTTCGTGAAATTGTGACTTAATCTTATCTATTTATGGACATTTATTTAAGCTTTCAGAAAGTATTATTAAAGCAAATTCATGGCAAAATTCTCTAAATAAATGCACTCAGTGGAACTGTCTGCTAGAGTCGTGTGCGTAACGATTGATGAGGGTAAGAACTAAACGTAGGTATTCAGTATTAGGTATTTATGACTAAGAAAGTATAAAAGTATCCTGAATTGTAAAATAGGCAATAAACATAAAAGGCAAAAGTGTATAGGCCCATTGTCCTGAGAGTCGCCGTAGCGTTCGCCTTATAAGACTCCTTGTTATGCCATTCAAAGATTACCTTGGCATACAACATAATTGAGGCATTATCTTGTTCCAAAGTACTTGTATTACGTTGCCTCAGGCGAATAGTCCAGTAAATATTTTGCATATGCGTAAAGTAGTTAATATTGTCACCTAAATGTGCTTTTATGACCTTAATCTAAGCGTCAACACGAGAAAAGGGCCTGTTCAGGAAGTTTAATAAAACAGTCAATTGAATGCTGACGACAGAGAACCTTGTCACGGTAAAATAATTTTATGTGGTATGTATATACAGCCACCCATTTTACTTGTTTACTCTCCGACAGACTTATAGGTCGTAAAACTTTTGTGTTACTTTACTAGAGAAGTAGGTAGAATGCCGCTTGAAAGTAGATAGAACGCCACGTAAAGTTATGTTATTCCAAGAAAGTAGGTACAGATAAGCGAGTACCAATTTGAGGAAACCTGGGAGGAGGGAAGAATTATTTCGATATTATCAAAGCGTCGAAAATTATTAGGTACCTATTGTTAGATAGAAAAGAATCGATTGACCTAATATCGTCTGATACATCACTATACTAATGAACGTCACAACACTAGCGTAAGCTATACGCAGATCTAATTCTTACCGCGCGTTGAGACGATTGTAAAATGAATTAATCAATAATTGTACTGTACTGATCGTTTCTGTTTAATAGTACTTAGGACAACAAGTAATTGTTTCAGCGATCATTCATGCGGTTTTATTCTTGAAACTATCAGTAGTTGAAGTAGAACTAGCTGCTTTCTTTGGCCAACGACCAACTAGAAGCTGGGATACCACTTAAGTACATTAGAGGCTATGTAATTGATCCCTCCAATTTCGGGCGTACTTACTAGGTACTCAGAAGCCTTTACATCTTGAAAATTTGGATATTTAAGCGGGCTTCTAGTTCAAATCCACCAGCCAGAGCATAAATTAATAAGTTGCCTACGAATTCAAACTTACCTTCTTCCTCAGCGTGATAAGCTAAATAAAATATTGGCGTATTGATCCCAAATGCTGATATCCCGGTAGACATTAACAGGATTCGGACAGTCTTGGACCTTAGCGTAGAGAAGTCAAAGAAGGGTTGTCTGTCGTCGGACTTGTTCTTATCCTTCATCTTCCTCTTGATTTTATTCTGATTCTTGAGGTGGAGGATGGCTCGCCGTTGCGGGTGGTAGAGTGAAGCTGAACGGTAGAATGTGCCCAGTATGAAGGTCACGAACACGACCCCAGTCACAGCCTGCAGTCCTAGTCGCCAGCCAATTGCTCTGGAATATAAGGAGTTAATATTTCAATAAGTGTGTTATTGTCGAAAATAGTTGAGATAAGCTTGGCAAGAGATCGGATATCGGGATTATTCGGGATGTGATTTAAACTTGTGTATAAAACTGTACCTATGGTTACGAGTCGGTTGGTTATGGTTCTACTTCTCTCGTATTACAGGTACATTACCTAACTAAAATACTTTACACATTGATAAATAGTAGATTATAACCATCGTCATTAATTTAAGAGCCACATTCTTGTCAGTGTAGTAGTCTCTATTGTATGGAGATGGATATCAAAAGCCAATGCTTTGACTTCCTTAAACAAGACACGACGTTCGCCTTCTCTTTAAAATATACGAAAAATATGTTGAATGTATATGATAGAAGGAAAAAGAGGAAAGGAAATACCAGGAAGACCTACATCGAACAAATTAATGAGAAGGTTAGTATTCAAAGTCAAACCAAAAAGATGATGTCAGTGCCAAGTCATACCTGATAACACCTTTGATGAAGGTAGACATGACGGCGATGCCGAGCCCGCTGCCGCTGACGATGAAGATCTCCACCAGCTCTCGTCTCCGCTTGAAGTACTGCGCCACCATCAGCGTCGAGCAGTCTCTTGTTAAACCCACGCCAACGCCTACCACGGTGCCTAGAATACAGAAACATCGGAATTAGGAAAGGCTAGATAAAAAGAAGATCAAAAAAAATATTTTTAGGGCTGTGTAGTCGGCCCGGACTGAGACCTAAAACCGGCCCGGCCGTTTGCGAGGCAATCGGCAATCTATCACAAAACAAATAATCGCGCCTTCAAAAAACTAACCACTGTGGTAATTATGATCAGCGATATATCCGGTACCCGCGCGTAACAACTTTTACCGGCTGGGTAAAGTGTAGCAATATTAAAATATTTGCGTGGTTTCCTTGATATTTTTTTAAATTACAGCAGAACAGTCGATTGTCGAAGAAGTCAGCAGCTAACCAACTAGATAGCGGCGGGCGACCCAGACACGATTCTCCGGCCCATTTCTCACCTTATTTGCCCTATGGCCAGTCCGGGCTTGCTGTATAAGTAGGTATGGAAAGTACGTATTTTCCTAGGACGGAATATTTTTATATACGTTAGAACTATCACGGATGCACAGACGTATCGTGTGCGTCAAGCTAGCGGCCTCAAAAAAAAAATGGCCACGAAAAAATAATTTGACCATACCAAAAAATAGTACTCTTATTGAAAAAAATAGTACCTGTTGTAAAAAAATTAGTACCATCACGGTTCTGGATTTATAGCCATGTTTTATTGCACTTGCTAGCTTGACGGTGAGCGAAATTTGGCGAGAGTTAACGACAAGGTCTTTCGCTTTGATTTAAACGCCAAAAAATGGTATCGAAATAGTACTCACCCCCTGCAAAATACCGAAAGTAGTACTTCAACGGTTCCAAAGTTATAAAGGTAGTTCTTTGATCCCGCTAGCTTGACGTTTTGAAAATACCTATTATCTGGGGAATGCTTGCATACTTCAGTTTGTAACTAATGTCAATAAACTCGTATGAAATAGTACTCCCTACCATCATAATTTGGACCTGATTCTCTTTGTAGAAATATGTCAAAAAGTCATTATAACCTATGTCATACATTTATCAAGACAAGTACAGTCGCGAACAAAATTATTACACATGGTCAAGAATGTTGTCAGATTTCAGTATTTTTCCCCATTTTTGGGTAAAAATTGGTGAAGTGCCAGGGTTGTTAGATGAAAGTAATATCATTGTTGAAACTCTTTGAGTTATTCTACAAATACTGCAAATTGTTTATTAACAAACACTTCGATCCGTAACAAATTCAACATGAAGGTATAAATTATAAAATAAAACAGCAGATTAAAAATGTATTATGATGTATTAAAATCACAGTTTGTTTTCGATAAGAACTAGACCCATGCAGCCATTTTCTATTAAAATTAGTGCATATGGGTGTATGCAATAGGATTTTTTTGTAATAGCAGCACTGAAGTGCAAAGAAATGGTAGGGTAGACCTCCAAAATGGCAAAACTTACGAATAAATTGTGAGGTTATGTAATTGTCTACGTGACTGTATCAACAACAAATGTATGGCATAGGTTATGATGTTTTTTTAATATTTCTACAAAGAGAATCGGATCAAAATTATGATGGTAGGGAGTACTATTTCATACGAGTTTATTGACATTAGTTACATACTGAAGTATGCAAGCGTTCCCCAGATAATAGGTATTTTCAAAACGTCAAGCTAGCGGGATCAAAGAACTGCCTTTATAACTTTGGAACCGTTGAAGTACTACTTTCGGTATTTTGCAGGGGGTGAGTACTATTTCGGTACTATTTTTTGGCGTTTAAATCAAAGCGAAAGACCTTGTCGTTAACTCTCGCCAAATTTCGCTCACCGTCAAGCTAGCAAGTGCAATAAAACATGGCTATAAATCCAGAACCGTGATGGTACTAATTTTTTTACAACAGGTACTATTTTTTTCAATAAGAGTACTATTTTTTGGTATGGTCAAATTATTTTTTCGTGGCCATTTTTTTTTTGAGGCCGCTAGCTTGACGCACACGACGTATCACGAATGTGGCACCTATTACTCGTACTGGACCATGTTATGTCTCCATCTTGTCCACGTTACCACCCAGTTTGCAGCGATATTTTTTAACAATAACTTAGAATCACGCCTATATCCCCGAAGAGGTAGGCAGAGGAGTGTTATTATACGTGGGTGCGCTTTTAAGCATGTTTTTAAGCCGTGATAGCCCAGTTGGTATAACGCTTGCGTCTCACTTTGAAGTCGCAGGTTCAAATCCAGAACAGGCCTAAACCAATGATTGTCGAATATATTTTCGAATTCATGTTTGGATTATAAATGACTAGCTTTTGGCCGCGACTTCGTCCGCGTGGCGTGTTATAAAAGAGAATCTTTGTGTGTGTGGGAGCGCATAATATCAAATTTCAAGCATCTAAATTATGCAGTTTAAATTTTTTCATACATTTTTTCCCCGCTAACTCCCATTTTTCAAAATACAGCTGTTAAGTAGACTGTGTGTTGAAGTTAAATTAAACGACGCTAAATACAAGTATAAAAATGTATTTAATTACTTTAGATTACAGCGAAATAATTATATGACGAATTAATAAACAAGCGCGCGTGCGGCGGCGGCGGAGTCGGTCGAGAAGTGGGCGGTCCCGCGCGCGCGGCGCTCCTGTCTTCTGGTCCTTTGTATCGCGCATGCGCGCGCGTGTTGGTGTTGCCAACATTCTGCCGGGGCCAAGAGTGAAGGCCTCGTGATGTGCATTGTGTGAAGGCCATCTGTATTCTGAAATGGCTATCAGTATTCTGAAGTAGCTCTCTGCTTTCTGATGTAGCTGTCTGCATTCTGAAGTAGCTCTCTGCTTTCTGATTTAGCTGTCTGCATTCTGAAGTAGCTCTCTGCTTTCTGATTATGTTGTCTGCGAGTCATCTGTGTTATGAGCCGGGTCATGTGTGCCGGGGGCCAAGTGTGAGAGCCTCGGTCATGTAAGAGGGCATATTCGATTGAAGGCCCTTCTTATGGTGCCTGCTTGGGTTTTGATATCTGCAACTCTCGCGACGTCGTCTGCTCCAGGGTGAAGGTGTATTATTCTGCCCAGGGTCCAGCGGGCTGGCGGGGCGTCCTCCTCCTTGACGACGACCAGCATGCCCTCCTCCAGTTGTCGGCTGGACCAAGGAAGGACCAAAATGTTAAGTAGACTGTGTGTTGAAGTTAAATTAAACGACGCTAAATACAAGTATAAAAATGTATTTAATTACTTTAGATTACAGCGAAATAATTATATGACGAATTAATAAACAAGCGCGCGTGCGGCGGCGGCGGAGTCGGTCGAGAAGTGGGCGGTCCCGCGCGCGCAGTGTTGCCAACTTTATTTTCACCAGCCCACCAAATGCGGCCGTGCAAACCACCAGAAACCACTAAAACTGAGCGGTCTTTCAAACCACCAGAATTTCACTAGATAAAATACATACATACATACATAACCTCACGCCTATTTCCCACCGGGGTAAGCAGAGACTATAGAATCACTAGACAACCCAAAGCCGAATCAGTGCAATCAGATCGTGGGATGTTTTTTCCCCCTCTTTAGCGCCGCGTCGTAGGTAAAGACGTGCTAGAGACAGGGTAAATTATTCAATTATTTTTAATAATGATTCCTTAATAATATACCACATAATTTTCACTTAGCAACTGGACCACCAGTGCTTTCGACTATTTGCAACCAATCCCTTAAAACTGGGTCACGTAACCAACAATCACGAAACTTTTGGGTGTACTGTGGCTTAGGCATCTTGATCTTATTACTCAATATGAAACTTATTGTATGTATTACTAATAAATAAACTTTATATTGGTTCTTTCGCTCAAGTAACTCATAAACCATATTCGGTTGTGTTAGTGGTTAAATTCGTCACTTACCGCTAACTGGAAGGACTCTAATCCACTAAAAAATCCACTAGCCACTAAAACTAATATTTTTTCGCCGAACCACATGTCTAAACCACCAGATCTAGTGGAAAATCCACTAAGTTGGCAACACTGCGCGCGCGCGGCGCTCCTGTCTTCTGGTCCTTTGTATCGCGCATGCGCGCGCGTGTTGGTGTTGCCAACAACAGCCATAACTAAACTTTATATTTAAAGGAGGCATTCTTAAGTAAGTAGGTAGTGTTATAATAAAATGCAGAATAAATTAAAAAAATCTTTATTTTAGATAAAGAAGTGCTTGGTGTACCCAGAAAATCATTTATTGGAAAGCAACTCGACAAAGAGCTTTTTGTAATGTCAATATTTTTTCTTGTATTTTTTAACGTAAGGTATCGCAGAATTGAGACATAAGTTTGTTGTACGCACGGTCATAAAAGCGGGAGAAGCTGGTGCCGGGTTTTGGATTAAATCGCGAATGAATCCCGCGCTCCTGACCGCAAACCCCGCTCTCTGTGTGCGTTAAGCTTTATTTCATATTATTTATCTCGTGAATTCAGAGATTCGTGAGCTCAGAGATTTTTTCCTTTGCCTATCGCTTTTCTGCTACACTCTAAAAAAAAATTGCAAAACCATGGCCTTGGACCTTTTTCGCGCTTAAGAAAAACTATGGTTATTGTTTACTGTTAACAGAACAGAGCGACAATAAATAACTTTGTATTACTTACTATGACATATTTTTTTTAAATTAAACAGTTATTTAATGTTACTTAGTAGGTAATACAAAACTATGCACTCACTTTGTTTTGTTAACAATATCAAGTAAGTAACCAAAGTTTTCAGAATATTTTATTCAGTGTAACAATGGTACAAGTGAATATTGGTGATATTTAGACCACGTATAGTTAATGATGTTCATCCGAAGTTATTTTCCGATATTATTCACGGTCGTGCCGGCGACGCCAACGTTATGAGCTTCCAAATCATAGAATGTCACGAGAAATCTGGAAAATAAACAGTATCCCACATAACTATGGCACGAAGTTTTAATAGTAAAGGAAACGTATCTCTGTTTTCAAAAAAATATAGATACATCGGATCCAAATTCATAAATAAGTTAAATTCCATAGACTAATAAGAGACGAACATCTTTAGTAAAAAGTTTTCTTTGAGTAAATTTACAAAGAACTCGGACGGGATTCAAACCCATGACCAACGACAACCAAATTTGAACCTACGACTCAAATGAAAAAAAAAATGATCTACAGAAGTTTTCGATTTCTCATTCTTTGTTTTTGTCTCTTAGCACGTGTTGGTACATAAATAGGTACATAGCTCAGTCAGTTACGACTTTCCCTTTACTTTAACTTTACTTACATTCAACATTTTTACCAATTTTTTTCTACTTATACCAATCTAATGGCTTTAAAATGCCAAAGGGCCATTTTACGAAAGGGACAATGGTGCCGATTCGGGCAACCACCAACTTAGGGTGGTATTAATAAACTAATCTCAGCTGAGACTGCCCTCAATATCATGCTTAAGTCCCTGTTTTAGTATAAGAACATTGACATGATCTTGAGAGCAGTCTCGAAGTTGAGATTAGTTTATTAATACCACCGTTAGTTTTAACTTAATTTGACAGGACTAAAACTAGCTCTTTCTCTTTCTTGCACTTATTATAAGTGGCAAACTAAAGTTAGGTTAAGTTTGTGTCCGCCTGAATAGGCACCATTAGGTCGTGTAAGTTAAGTACTTACTAGGTTCAAGATAATTTATAACATTCTAATTACTAAATAAAGACAGATGGAAACTAAGGAAAACAATTTTATTTTTTCTATTTAAACTTATGAATTTTAATAAAGAAAAAACGTAACAATAAGTCCGACATTTTATTACGTTTTTCTATGACGTCATTGTGCTTTTGCAAACAAATTCCACAGTAATTTTGTGTTTTGACGTTTATTAAAAAGTAACTGATTTGACTAGTTGGAAACTAGCCTATTGTGTTGGTTTTACTTTTTCATGAACAGTTACCTATTAGGTTGGACTCCAAGCTCTTTCTCGATAAATTGAGACAATTCCTTAGAGATGAGATGATTTTTGTCAACACCAAGATTCCCGATGGACTCCAGCGATGCCACAACGCCAGGCGTCGAAGAGTTTCCAAACATACACATGTTTGCATCACTGGTTATCACGCATATGAATTTCTGAAAAATTACATTTAAGTACACATTCACTTAAATCTATTTTTTATAAATATAAAAAAAATAAACATAAATATATGTAAAATTATCAATTTAGGACTTTATGCGTCTAGATTTAAAGTAGTTCTGATATAAGTCACAATTACGGAAAAGGCTATCTATAGCTTACTCCTTGTCATCCCGGGACATTTAAAGCAAAAAACAGTATAATTAATTACTTATCTACCTTTTGGGACACAATACATCCTCTTAAATAAACGTGATAACACATCGAACATATTTATTTCACTCACCTTTATAAAATTCGTAAAAATATTTGGGCTACTTTTAATCATAGGCATAAGCAATTAGGTACAAAATGCTACTTTTATAAATAAGAATTAAAAAATCTTACTGATTCTGGTTTATTCACGGACTTAGCGAGTGTTGGTATAATTTTATCCACAAAGTCTTTCGGGATGTTAGCCTTCGGCAGGTTAGTAACAATCTTCAAGATCGGCATTTTGTATAAACGTTGCTTTTACTTAAAATATGTAATTCGTGTATATCGTACGCGGCGTTTGATGCCACTGCTTATAACCACTGATTATTTAATCTAAAAGCACGTTGTTATCAACATTGTTTATGTACCTACGTCTTTATTGATATTAAACGTTGCTATCAAAACCGGATGCGCATTTTCTAACAGCACCAATCTCTTATTATTATTTCGCATTGATTTTCAAGTTCATGGCATTTTCTACCTACACGATCGGCTTTCGACGATCGAACAGATTTTTTTTTAGTTTATCTTGTAATTTTATATCATCATCAGATAATTTATTTGGTTTTTACTGCTGCAATTATTATTTTATTGTAATTAAATACAACTTGGAGACGTAGAGACCCCTTGATTAATCAGATGAGCGATTAGGTACCTACGGACAGATTGGACTATGGAATTGCGTCTCTAGTAAATAATCTCATTGCTTGTGTTAGTTTGTCCTTCAAAGACATGTTGAAGTGTGCAGATAGATAACTGTGTGCTCAAACTTCCATTGTATAATGGAAAATATTATTATCTGAAGACTCTACATACGAGTAAGTACGTCTTTAAGTACGTATTTACGTAATTCTACAATAGTATTGTTTATAGACATTCATTATGTAATTTACTCATATAATTATTGATAACTTTTATTAACAAATTTTATTGTAAGATCTCCTTCCCTCACGTAACTTCGGCAGCGTATTTTATCTAGTGTTCGATACATACCTCCTTCTTTTTTGAAGTCGGTAAAAAGGGTCACCGAAATGACGTAGGTATCAGAGGCGCCCAATCATAGATATCATCGAAAGCGACAAGTGCTTATCGAAATGGAACAGGCGTTTAACTGACGAAAACTGCAGACATTTAGTGAATCATAAGTGCAATAGAGACTGCCAAGAAATGGGTACTACGTTACAAAAAGCATTTGACCTGGGCCACCATTTGACTTCATTATGGAGAAGTACTGTGCCCCAAAAACACGATAGATGGCGTTGTTAAGTTATTTCTTCGTTTGACTTCCTTCTAATTGCATGGAAAACAGACATCTTTTATCTTTGATTTTGGGTATAAATGATGACCCTTTTTTACACCGAGGTACAACTACAAATTCCACCCATTATTACTGTGATCAAAATAAAGAGAAGCAGTATAGATAGCAACATATTTTTATACATAATGTGATGTAAATATCAAACAACAATTATTATTAGTTTCATATATGCTTTTGCCATTACATTACATTTTTGAATAATTATGTACCCTAAGAAGTATTGCCTGTTGCAGAAACTAGGTCTGCACCTAAATTCTGAATAGTTTCTTTAACAAAAATATAATGTAAACCTAAACAAAAATAAGTCCATATCTTTTAGCTTTCCATTCTTCTTTTCGATCACAAAACAGAAAAAGTCGATTTCTCCAATCGACGATCGTAATCAGACGTGTCACATAAAAGCTAATTTCCGTTTTGGATCTTCAAATAATGGAGTTCAGACCCACAAGAACATTAGTACAATTGCTAAAAGGTACCTACTGATAAGCAGATACTACGTTAAGCATCTCTAACACCTGATTAAGCATTGGTAGCGTGAAACCGGCAAAATTGCTACGATTTATCTCTGTCACTGTGATTTTCACGAACCGTTTCCGACTGAACGACTAGGTGTTTGCATAGGAATCTTCGTACAAACACGTATAAGGAATGTTGTCCAAAGCAATATAGCAGCTGTATTTACACACTCATAAGACAAAAGCTGAAAATATATAAGTCACAGAAACAATCTCGGATCGATTGTGTTACAGAATTGTACTGCTACTTTATACCTCCTCAGTATCAGAAAAATCAAAACACTTTCGAATCTTTATTATAAAAATAAACTTACTAAAATGAAAGAATCTTTAATTTTTATTTTTCTGATAATCCTTACGAATCTAAATATTTTTTATCATAAAAGCTTTCCATCTTTAATTTAGATTTTCGAATAAAATATCATGTTATAGATTTGATGGTTGATTTATAAATATCAACAGTTTCTTAGCTTCGCATTGGCAACGACAACATTGGTTGTTCTGAGTTATTGATCCTTAAAAGTATTTTAGATGTGAATATAATATTATACAGTGTGTTAGTGACATCGTAACAAAATTTTTTAGCGATGATTCAGGCTATGATTCTGAGTTGTGGTTTTTTCCGTTGCAAAAGTATGGAACGGTAAATAATTTAAAAAAAAGCACTCAATTTTTCATGAATTTTCCGACGGGAAATCACGGTCTGATTCATCCCCCTTAATATTTGTTACGATGTCATTAATACCCTGTATATTCGCGTAACAATTAAATGTAAAGTAGGAGGTACCGCAAAAAAATGCCACTGTCACCAAGTCAAATGGTAAATATAGGTATTTCTTCGCATAAACCCCCGTACAAACAGGGGTAGGAATGTAGTACAAAGTAATATATTATTTAGTAGCTGAGTCATGTACCTAGCTATCATGTTACCTGGTGTCATGGTATGCAGGGGAGATTGCATCAGGCTGACTCGATAGTACAGTTAGGAGCGCGAAGATTCACTTAGTATAGGGCTGTGACGCAGGTCGACTTACTTGGAACGAATTACGTACAATCCGTGTCTTATGAATAGTTAATTAATTTCATTACTTTTAGATAAGCCTCCGTGGTCTAGTGGTTAGAGTATTAGGCTCACGATCTGGAGGTCCGGGTTCGATTCCCGATGGGGACATTGTCGAAATCACTTTGTGAGACTGGCCTCTGTTTGGTATGGACTTTTCAGGCTTGAAAAACCTGATTGTTCGAAAAAGTAAGACACGTTAAGCTGTTGGTCCCGGTTATTAGCCGTAAAAACACGTCCAACAACCCGCATTGGAGCAGCGTGGTGGAGTATGCTCCATACCCCCTCTGGTTGATTGAGGGGAGGCCTGTGCCCAGCAGTGCGACGTATATAGGCTGTTTATGTTAAGTTATGTATGTTAGATAAGTGATTATGTTGATAATAATGAGAGAGAGAAGAAGACTGAAGTGTGCTACTGAAATACCAAAATGTAGAGTCCATATATTGATGACACATACATATTATGTATTTATGTGGCTGCTGAGGAAACGGAAATAAATGTATCGTCCTGTTGACGAATAGTCCAATGACGATTCGGTCGTAGAATGGTTGCGGAATCGGGAGTTAATTTTTGAATGAGGTCAAAGGAAGGACTTGAGACGGGGAGGATGTAAATAAGTATCGGTTATTATTCGAGCTGTGCGCCTTCCGATGTTTGTAAAGAAAGTTACTTTGAAATATATAAAAAAAATCGGTAATAATATTAAATTCTCAGCGACATGCGGTACTACGCTTTAATTAAGTAATTTACTTAAATGAATGTTATTTCATTGACTCTGTTCACTCTCTCCATTTCACTGACTCACTCCCTATCACGTTGGTCTAACAGAAAGCTCGGCATGGTGTGGGTACTTAGATCATCTTGCGATGGATGTACCTCAACTACCCCAATCGGATATAATCGTGAGCTTGTCTTATGTGTTTTTTCATTGAATTTCTCAGCATTTGCCTACTTTTCAACACCGTTACGGCGTAAATAACAAACGCGCTTTCGTATTACACACGTTCACTCTATTCCCTATCTGACTGTACCTAGGTGAGGGGAACATAACCAAAGAGGATATAAACGCTTATCAAAATTCACGGGGGGAGCGCATATTTGACGTGTAACAAATCACTTGGAAATCAGCTCTGTTTGACTTGGAAATTTACAACGCACACGAGGCCTGAATGAATTGCCTGTTGTGTTAAAACGAGCCTCATTTTGTACATTGTACTTTTTGTAATTTCGTACATGTACATGTAAACTGGGGAAAGTAATCCCGACTCGCGATCACAAATTCGAGACCCCGCGGGATTGGAAATATCATTATCGCGAGATCCCGGAATTTCCGGGATCTCGCCTAGTTTATAAAAAAATGTAAAGTTAGAATGGCTCAAAATGATGAAAACTGTTTGCTGGTGATAGTGCGGTTAATTAAACAATATATTTTTTTAATAAAACAAAAGCCTTTATTCTTCCATATTACTAACTAAATAATTAAGTTTTCTTTGGAAATCAGCAAAATCAAAACAAAAAGTATAACTCAGGGAGATTCGCCCAATCCCGTAAATTTCGAATAGGATCTCGTCATAATTATTATGCTTCGGGATTGATCCCGAAAAATCAGACGAGATCTCGCGAGATCGGGATCCCGTGAGATTTGGATTGCGTTCTCTAATGTAAACCAATGAACTTGGAAATTAGTAAAAAAACATAGAACTTAAGCTCACCACTATATTCCCCGTTGTTATAGTCAGAGGTACATTCATCGCATGATGAACTTACCCACACCTCACTGGGTTTCTGTTAGCCAAACATGATAGGTGGTGAGCCGTATCGCCATCCATAATGGTCAAATCAACTGTGTTAGTGGAAAAAAATACGCTCTACTGTGCTCTACCTTACTGCTATATTAATTTTCTATAAGATCTTCTTATCTTAGGAATGTCACACAAAGGCGACCAGGTTCAGAGTCGAGTTTAATATGATAGAAATAATAATTAAGTAATTATTAATGTGTTCGTCACAACAAAAGTAATTAAAATTCAAAAAGGTTGGATTAAGCTGTCACATTATGTAAATTTCGACGCACTCAATCATTTAAAACTTCTTGATGCGATGAATAATAATAATAAAAAATAACGACTAACAAACAAATCGTATAACATTCGAGAAAATCGTTCAACTTAAATCGATATGTTTGTGTCTATAAACAAGTACACAAACTGGTGCATTCTGCGCACGGAGCGAGCAATCCCGCGGGATAGGGCTTATAGTGCCATTTGTATTATACCAGCTGCTTGTGTGCTGTAAATAGCTTCCTACATCTGACTATAGATGAATACTACGAAAGGTAGAAATCCATTACGATAAGTAAAGCGTTCCAGTAAAAAAAATGGAAACAAAACATTTGCCAACCGCGCCTGTGGGTGCTCTAAGGGTGATATTAATAAACTTAACTCAGCTCAGATTGCCCTCAAGATCATGCTAAAGTCCCTGTTTTTATATGAGAACTGTCACATTGACATCATCTTGGGGGCAGTCTCGAAGCTGAGATTAGTTTATTAATACCACCCTAAAATTTAAACACTTCAACAAATCAAAGCGAGCGTGTGATAGAGTTTCGTCAGTCATAATATTACAAGTTTTAGATGTAATATAGATTAGTAGTAGTACTAAACCATGCTGAATGTTTTCAATACAACTACAGTTTGTTTGTTTTTTTGTATACTCTTTATTGCTTTAGAATACAAAGAAAATTTACATAGAATTTATCGTTAGATAAAGCAAAGGCGAGCTTATCCCAGTTGATTCTTATTTCAGGCGACTTGTTGAAATCTTTATTCTCGTGTATTTACGAGCTTTTATTATACTTAATAAATAAAACCATCGTATGTTTCTAAGTAAAAGCAGGTGGAATTTATTGTTTTTCATTAGGTATGTTGTCGAAAAACTGCAAACGTTTCAGTGGACGTTTAGTTTAGGCACTCGAATAAATCGTTACATTAATTGGACGCCGGTCAGTCGCTTTGCAATTCTATGTGGAAGACAATTTATTTTTGTTTAGAAAAAAAAAAGAAATTCTTTGTTTTATGCAGGGGCGATAGACAGTGCATGTTTATGCAGGAGCCGATAATGCCAGGGTCCCAATACGAAGCGAAGCCTCGCTTTTATTTATTTTCTTTCCAAAGATCGTGCCGATTGCCAAGACTCGTTGAGACTTGAAGTATAAATCTCCACGGCCTTTGCGACATATTGTTAACTGCATTCAGAACTTACGACCTCTTACAGACTTACATTATTGCTAGTGCTTTTATGAAAAATTATATTTTTAAGATTTGCGCTTATGTTAGGTCATATAAAATGAAATATTATGCAGGATAGTGGAATAAACTTGGGAAATTTTCCACCTCTATCGCGTAATGTATGAGCGCCCACGCTTGTATTAAGTTTATAGAAAGCGCTGGTTGCATTAGATACAAGTGTGCTCATTTGAAGCGTTCTAGTTAGCTGAACAATGAAAACTCGTTGCATTTACAAGTTGGATATCGAATGCAATCGAGTGATAAAGATGAGTGGTGTGGAATCTAAGCAACACCACCTATATCTAGCTTACTATCGATATGAATAAAATGAATGTATATTTTATTTTTCTCTCTCTTCATGTCTTTACATTTTTAGTTCTATTTATTTTAAATATTTATTTTAACAAGTAACTTGACTGTTTGTTTGCCTTTTAGAATTTGGTCCAGTAAACGAGCATGGAAACCACTTGAACGTTGAAGTGGTGTGGGACTTTCAAAGTTACGTGGCTGGAGGCGCCGAATGTCTAACAAGGAGCATCCAAATTCCAAATGCAACGAGCGGTGCAACTTGACGCTACCTAACAGCATTAGCGGAATCAGTAACACTGGCAGGAGTTGGTCAAACAACGTATCGTAAGCACAACGCCGCTCCTAGCTTCAATTTAAATGCTAATATTACTTTCTGCAGCTCCGCATTTCTACGGACAACCAGCTTAGTACGTGCACTTATAACAGACAAACTTTGTTCGATGCTTTTGAACGACACTATTTCGTGGCTTTAGAATGCTAGTGAATCCCCAGCATTATGGTCCCTCGCGTTGCGCGCTAAAATTTTAGAAACATCGCACGAAATAAAACGCGGTGATCCGTTTTTATTCGCGGCTTACTCGAACTTACTGACGACCTATATCAAGGCTTTGACGACTTGCGTCATAAAACCATGCAAGCAACCCAAAGATAAAACTTTTCGCTGTAGTTACAGAATAATTATATATTTCTCAACGAAGATTTATTTACACACAAAATTAGCCTATTGTTTTCAAATTTCAAACTTGAAATTCCAGAATACCAGCTTGTTGACGGTGCCGCTGTCACGGTTGAGTGATCAGCTCTGGGTATTTGCGAGTTTCTCGGACTTCCGAACATTGCTTGTTTATTTTCGTTCTGCATTCAGTGCGGTTATATTGAATATCCGCTTGTTTACTCAGAGGGCCAATTAACGGATACCTTTGAAGTTCGCTAAACGAGTTTCGGATATGGATCTGACGAAATAAATTGAGATGTCAGAATGCGCATGCATTGCGTTGTCAGTTGCATTAACGTTCCAATTATTTATTTTATTTAAATGCGCATCGTACATTGTAAGAGTGAATCATATTGATTATAATTTATAATTATTCTTTTTATTTTGAATTGGATGTTGTTTTTGGCGTAAATGATGTTATGTGTTCAAGGGAAATGGTTAAATTAACTGGTTTGGGGTTGAAGATATTTTAATGAAGACGCATTTAGAGTCGGGAGAATTGGACCGTAATAATTACTGTACTCCTTATATAAAGGAGTAAGATAAAACCTTCACTTTGTACGACCTTTGTTCTCTAATTTCTTCTTAATAGGTATTATTAATAATATCTTTGCCGTTGTTGGTGACGTAAAAATGCGAGGCGCTCACAATGCTAATACCAAATGGAAATTTAGATATTATGTCATGAACCGTAGCAACATGCCAATATACTGTTTGGCAAAATTGATGAATAACCATGTTAATTAGCGCTCGTATTACATCAACTCTAAACTCTTTTATCGAAGAATGGCAAACGAATTATCCATTTATCTCACCAGCTGAAGAACAGCTGGTGGAACTGAGAGGCCAATTAAGTAGAGGCAACCATGTACAGCGACTGTCTCCATCATCATATTGACGCTCTTCTTACATTTAAACTCTCTTATCTGAGAATTCGTCTGTATTTCTTTTTTTTTTTGTGTGAAAAGTCACGTTTTAACCGCTGAACCAATTTAGATCAAATTTGGTGTAAGCATAGACAGTTTAAGACGTAGAGACACAGGATAGTTTCTAACGAAAACGAACAGGGAGTTAGAAAAAATGATCCGACAACCTTAGCGATAACAGAAACCCCCAATAAAATCATCATTTTAATTCACCGTATATAAATATCTGCTTGTTTCTTGTGGAAACAGGATTCACTGTGGTCCTGTGGTTTATCGGCTTGCTTCTCAAACGGGAAGCGCCGGTTTAAACCTTGGTACTGGACTTTCACCGATGAGTTATTAATTTATCTTAAGTGTAGTTTTCACTAACACAGTTGGCTCGACCATTAGACGGCGATACGGTGAGCTTTGATCTAACATAAACCTCGGTGAGGCGTAGGTACTTAGTTCATCTTACGATGGATGTACCTTTGACTGCCCCAGTTGGGATACACTGCACACACCTGACACACGTTTTTAATATAAGTATGTTTTTGTAAACTACTTTATTTTCATAGTTTAAGTAAGTAAATATTATTATGTATTGATTGAATTTGTATTTGTGGGAGACACGGCTTCCGTGCCTCACTTAGCAGGATCCACAGAATACCAGCGTCGTGCCTCGCGCCGCGGCTTATGCTGAGTGAGGCCCTTTTATAAAGGACACCAACACCATCGTTGACCAGTTTATACACTCAATTATTTGTATTTATCGTGTAAATTGTTTTTATTATGTATTTTGATTGTAAGTTATGTGTTACTACGTGTTTTTTAATATATATTTGTTATTTGTTTTATATTTGTTACTGTGGTGTCCCTTCATAATAAACGTTTCTTTCTATATAGCCGTGACCTTATTTTTGTGTATATTTAACTTACCATAACTGAAGAACAGTTGGTGGAACTGCGTGGCGAAGGAGGTGAAGAGGCAGCCGAGAGCCGCAACCAGTCCCCCCACTACGGCGGTGACGCGCGTCGACTTGCGCACGCACAGCGCCACCGTCACTGGCGACAGCGCAAGCGCCACGCCCGCCGACAATGCGCCCAGGCATCCTGGAACAATAGGCATGCTAACATAAACACAACATCATCATCACATGTATGTCGTATGTAGTCGTTGTATGAGTCATATCAGGGGCGTTTCGCGGCTCATTGATAACCCTGACACCAAGGTTGATAAGGTTGGTAATCCACTTCACAACCCACACGATAGAAGAAGAAGATTATCAGCCGAAAATCGTTCACTGCACACCCCAAGCGCACCCTGGACACTTTATACAAAAAATCTCGTTTTACACAGACACTACACATTGACGTTATCGAACACGTGTGTGTTTGACGTCTGATGCCCATACGATGGAAGACTAACGTAAGACCTTGGAGTGAGCTTGAGGTTAGGTTTACCTCTCTCAACCGCTGGTGGGGAGCAGGTTGCCGTTCTATACGTAGTATTTACCTCTATTATTTCTTATTATAATTATGCTCCCAAGTCTCATGACTGATCTTCTACTTCCCACATCCAACGTTTTCCCGCTGCCTCGTGAAGGTCGAAAGTCGGTCAACCTGGCCTACGCTACGCTTTCCGGTCCCTGGACGCGACTCGGGCACCTTACGGCCCCATTGGCCGTCCTTGATCATTATAACTCACCGTAACTGAAGACAATATAATAAATAGCATAAATCACGTACCACTGCTGGGCACCGGCCTCCCTTCAATCAACTAGAGGGGTATGAATCATACTTCACCACGCTGCTGCAGCGCGTGTTGGGCATGGTAAGTAGAAGTCAAAGCCAAAACTACAGTTTTTTAGTAGGTAACATGGTTACACTCCTAATCGTCATCCACCTAAAACTATTGCAGCTTCTCAACTCGGAATCGCCCGCTCATACGTAGGTATGATGCGCCTCACTTGTGGCGAATTACCTATTCTACCGGTTCTTTCGTTCATGTATGCGTTTGGCGTTTGACATGTGGACTTTATTTGTTGAATAGTGTAATTAATTACTTAGTGGTATACTTCTGAAGTACAAACTGTAACAATAGCGGAATATTGCATTGAGACAAACCTGCAAGGTTTAGCAATGCGATTCAATTGCATCATTATGTAAAATGTTTTCAACAATAAATAAAAAAAAAACCTGTATGCTAACCGAGGAAAAGTACTTAACTGCAGAAAAACCTCTTCTGCAGACATAATAGACTAGTTTCCAACTAGTCAAATCACTTACTTTTTACTAAACGTTTTGAACACGAAATTAAATACGCGTAGAACACTGTGATGTCATAAGTAGAATAAAATGTCGCACTTATTATTGCGTTTTTCTTGATTAAAATTGTAAAAAAAATGTTTAAAAAAATGTGTTAAAGAAAAATGTTTTTTGACAGTTTTAGACCTGTCTTTATTTAGCACTTATTCAGAATTTCATCTTCATCCTTAACCTAGGAAACTACCCAGTTAGTACGGTAGTAGATAGGTACATAACAAGTAGAGTTTGAGACTGTAACGGTACCTATTACGTCTTTGGTTTAGCTTTTGGGATTTTAAGAAAGTGTTAATACTTATCGTCGGGTATGTATGGGGCTAACCATTGAGATTGACACTTTTGTGTGTGCTAGTATAATTATAGTCATACACGGAAAGTCGTAAAAAACAATTAGTAGGCAGGGCGTTGATAAGACTTTCAAAATTGCACCTTACCTTTCCTTTCTTGGTAGGTATTTTTCAACAATTATAAATCTTTTGAAAATATAAAACCATAGTTATGACAACTAAAGAAACTTAAACAAACGAGCGCATAAAAAATCTACAAAATTGGTAAGGATTGTAAGGAATCATTTTGAAAGTCCGCAACAACAAACTGTTTTGCGGCAGAAATATCACGACCGCTGATGCGCGGCATTTATGACAGACGAAAAACACACAGATATGAGTTGATAAACGTTGAAAATACCAGTACATCACGTAGGTAGTTGAGTACCGACGTTACCTTGTAAGGCGAGGTGGAATCCGGAATGCCTTATGCGATGTTTACGGCAAGGGATGACAATAAAACATCACGATCCAGGCTCTGTTTGGTACAAAAACCGTGGTGACGACGTTATGATCGTTTGTAGCTGGCAGTAGTTCACTGAGCTTTAAAAATACCTATGTAATAGCAGCACTAGCACAAAAAATAATAGAACGACAATTTATAGGTTAGTACTTACTTTCTCCTCAAAGTTTCTTCCTACGCCTACGTTGGTAGTTCCCACATAATATAAAAAAGAGGTTGGAATAAGTGAGCGTGAAACGCGCGCCACACAAGTATGAGCAAATAGTTTATAAGTACTTCCACTTTGCACTTCACTCGTCCGCAAACGACACACGGAGCTACGCGATAGTATATTAAAAGGTCGTTTTGTGCATTATAACCTGCATGGCAATATCGACTGTCATGCAAGGAGGCCCCTCCTTACCAAAGGAAAGCTAAAAACCTTATCATGATCGGCTATTTATCAAAAGTAGCTTATGAAAAGTAATGATAAAATTGCAGCCTATCACATAAAATATACATTGTTGGTAAAGTGGTTATGGAATTTGAGAAGCGTAGGGCACCAGTAGAGCTGTCGTAGTTATCCGTTTGCAGGAGTAGTAGTAGTAAAAGAGAGTGGGGTTGAACCGGTGACAATGGTTCTCATACAAAACGCGCATTAGTGCCTTTCCAACCTCTTTGTTCTATTCCGTGGTAGTATACTTGTGATCAAAGTCATACCGGAAGCTAAAAATAATTTTAATATTTTTTGTATGTGTGTTATGTTGTATGAATGTAGGAAAGTGACAATACTATGGAAGAATAATGAATGGGGATTTGATTGTTTATGGTATGAATGGAGGACGGTTAACGAATGGGACGTAAGGCAGTTTTAAAAAATAAGAAAGGCTAGTCTATGGTGGGAGGTCCAGGTTAGAGGATAAGAAAAAGGGAAGAAGTGTTTTTTTTTGGAAAATTAATGAATATACAAGGAGTGAAGATAATTAAAATATCCCGTTTTATTTCTGTTTCCCACATGAACGTTGTATTAATGATTCACTGATATCAGCAGCGAAGATAAGTCGGTTCCTAAAGTACCTACATACATGCATCTGATAAAATCACAAAAGAAAATTTTAAATAACATAGAATAAATGAAACTGCACCATATATTTCAATCAATCTTAACTTGAGTTATAAACTTAAGAGTACGTAACTCAGTTGAAAATTATTCATTCGTAAAGAAAATTGATTCTTTGACCAGTTCAGTGATCTGTCCAAATGTATGGGACAGCTTCCAATGAATATGTAAATGGTTTCACCAGGTCTGACACCTCAGTCGAGTAAGTTATTCGGCGGTCCTTACTCCTTACTCGATACTGTATGAAATATGTTCTTCTGACAACTTGAATTGTAATGATATGAGTTATAAATCCTGCTACTGTGAAGATCATTCTTTTGAAAAATCTTTAAAAGTAGTTCTTTCATTAAATGCAACACAATAAGTACACTTCTTGCACAAAGGATTCTAGCCATAGAGGCAGCCAATCAGCTCGCGACACCAAACACTTCAGGACCCCGATACCGACCCCGCCAGCATGGTCGACGATTTCCCTCATTCAGCGCTTAATCGCTATCGATCCACTAGGGTCGATTAATTCTTTCAAATATTTTTCCTTTCAGACGACGCCCTGAGCCGAGATTCGCGCCCAACTGGGCACCCTCAGGCCTTTTGTCTTAAACGTTGTACCGGGTGAGAGCCTTCAGCGCTCCCCATTTGTCCGGCCAAGTAGTTAATGCCATCTGCGGCAAATCTACAATAAGTCACGATGAAAAGAAAATGCACGATGGGCCGATTTAAAGAAATATTAAATAGGTAGCGAGAAATTATTTTAATGTCCAGTGCATTTCTAGCGGAAACCAAAATGGTAAATTAGTTCAAGAGAACCAGATTGAGCACAACTGGCCTCCTATTAGCTAAAACAGAAGAAAACTTTCCTAAACGCTGTTCAAACGAATCTAATACCTAAACAAGCAGACAAATGGTCTGTGCGATTACTCATAAAAACAGATTGGTCTACTAAGTTGAGAAGTGCTAATCATAGAGTGGTATCAAACCTCGTCCATCGAGACTGGAGAGTGCTCATAAGAGTCGTTTGTAAGAATACAATAGTCAAGTGGAAAATTGGAGAGTTTAGCTGCACAAACAGTGCTATTGAAAAAGTTTGGGGACAGCCCGTTTGGATAGTACGACGACATTACAGCTAGAACTAGAGTTGCTTTCAGTTTTTGTTTTTTTTATTCGATTTACGGTAATGCATCGCACTTGTTAGGAACTTAAAAATTCTTAGAAAAATTGTTGACTGGTCATCGATGTATCGGTCTCTGGCTCTATTTTGAAATAAATAGGTAGGTAAGTATGTATTATGTAAGCCGTGTCTGTGGTGTCCTATATAGGTAATATATGATAGTAAATGTTTCTTTCTTTATATCGTGAACAGAATACATTTTTTTGTAACTTCTTAGATTGTATAATAACTATATTGGTGCTAATTCCTGTAGACACCATCTAATTTTATTTTAAGTTATACCTGTCATTTTCTTATCCGTCGCAAAGAAATGGGACGGGTACGGGACACACGTCAATTTTAGGCAGAAATTTAATAGAAAAATAAATCCTCCCAAAATGTTATAATTGCACACGACAAACGCGTTGCATATCAGCAAGATGCCTATTTTATTTGCCCGGGTTATTAATTTATTTTAAAATTTACAATTGTTAATCATCCGTCCCTTTTCTTTTCGACGGATAAGAAAATGACGGGTACTTACTTATAACTTCAAATTAAATTAGGATGGGTCTGCAGGAATCGGTGCTTTATTGACTACTTATACCTATTGACTAGAAACTAAATCTAAGTACTCGATACGATTTTATCTAAAACAGAGCAACGTTTCCATTTATGTGCTTTTATCAAATAAAGTTTTTACCAAGCTTAAAGTATAGAGTGGACACTCGAAGATTGCCTGGCCGTTGTCGGTTGGACTTAGGAATAAATCTAGATTACTCAGTCTAGAACTCTTAAGTACACAGATGGATGGATCTCATGTGTTCAGACTAAATAGAAAAATTCCCTTTTATCTCGATTTCGTCAGCGTTTTGTTGCGAACTGAGCATCTAATTTGTTTGAAGCTAATGAAAGAAAATTGAAGGAGAATTGGCTTGGCTGATTACGTTTACAGTTAATTTTGAAGACAAATTAAGTAAAAGTCTTTGACAAGACGTGATTGTATTTTAAATTTGACTATTTAATAGTACATTTTTTATTCCAAACTCAACAATTTAACTGATATATTAACTTTAACGTTCTTACGACTCTACGTTTGCATACCAACTAATTTGGCTAAATGTGTAATAATTCGCACCACATTGAAGGCAAATGAAGAATTCATCCATTAAAACTTTAATATTTTTTTAAAGAAAATACATACCTAACTAAGTACTTAAACTTAAAACAGCCGTAAGTTTCGGATGTTAGTCTCAGTAACGGGTCAATATCTGCTACAATATAAAATGGTCAGTCTCAATATAAGTAAGTAATTCAAGCGCCGAGCCTAAGAGACCAAAGTACGAAAAAGAGTCAACTTATCATTTTCTTAAAAAGCTACTTTTTATGAAGAGTACTAAAGGCAAAATATAACGCTATAAATAAGGGATCGGTTCTCCTCAGAGTACCAAACGCAGTCGAACGTAAAACGAAAGCTTCGTCTCAATCGGATCGAAATAAAGAAATTGTGCTGCATCATCGTCTTGTAAATAACTGGCAAATTGTCTAACTTTATACCACTATTGGTTACAATGTGATGATCCTGTCAATAAAATGAAATCGAAATCGTGGCACGACTTTTAAAATTTTTTTCCTTCACACTTTTATTTAAAACACGCTAGCTTGCTTTATCGACACCCGAAATATGAAATGCAAAGGAAATATTAGACACGTGCAATATTTAAGTAAGTAAGTATAATCTACTTATTGTAAAAGTGAAATTCCTGTTCGCAAAACCAAAATGTAGTTAATTAAAAGGGTGTCAATAAAAACATGTTGTTAATTAAACGACGACGGGAAATAAATTTTAATTGAATAATGAACTTTACTAAAATGAATACCTATTACTTCGTATAATTATAATTCTGTAAAAAGATTTCAAATAAATTGGGTCGCCACAATTACTAAAACACGAAAGAGGTTTTAATGAGACAAAATTCACTCGACAAATTGGCCATTAAGGTGTCAAAAAATGTTGCAATCGCCACAAAACCAAAAAAAATAAAGTCATGTTTATTTTATCGAATATTTGGCGTTTCAGATATTTTTTCCCGGAAAGTGGCCAGTTGCATCGGATATTGTGCTGGTAATCAATCTTTTTATGTCATTCACATGAGTTTACCGGGTATGGAAATAGTTGTACGGGTTTTATTAAAACAGATAGACGGTGAAGTTTTAGTTTCATGAAAGGAATAAAGTTGACAACCGCGGAGGCTTCAGTTTTATGACACGGAACACACGTGGCTCTGACATCACTGAACTTTACGAACATAGTTTCGCGCTTTATAGCATTTTTCTAACTCCCGAACGTAACTTGCGGATTATTGCCAAAAAATTAAACGCAGCCGCATGGAAAAATTTTGTGGACGAATTTTAAAAGGAAATTTGTTATCACTGGAAATTGTTGCTAGCCTGGCGGGAAATACAAAAGCCCTGGGGCAATGTAAGGGTGTTGTTACTGTTATTATACATAAATAAATGTTCAGTTTTTGCCCGGTATTTTTAGTATGGTGATGTTCTTATTTAGGTACTTAAATAGTTTTTGTGTTGTAAAAAAGCTTTCTGTAAAAATAAAACCGTACAATTTACTTTTCAGGTCGGCCTAGAGTGTCGAATGTTAATTCATGAGTAGGTTCTACGTTTCATTTAAAAGCAATTAAAATGCAAATTTGATTGCAGAATTTTTCATCAAGTTTTTCAATTTTCTCGCTGGTTCAATATGGCTTCCATTCGCTTAACGATGTGTTTCCTTAAAGCTCGCTGCACACACGCGCGACACCGAGGGCGTTCCGAACCGGGATTTTTAGGCAGGTAAGGAACTTACTTAATGTTCGAGTTTATATGGATAAGTCACATAGAAATCCGCCGCGGCGTCACACACAAAATTCCGCTCCCCGCTCGCAACCCTCGCGGCATCTGTGTATATTGGGCTTAAATGTTATATTCCTCGGTATTATTTCGCAGTCTACTTTTAAAGGGGAGCGCTGTATTATTCCGTACAAGACAGTTCATAAGACCGTTTTCGTCGGGTAAGTCTGAGAAAGATGCGCGAGTTGGTAAGTAACTGAGTATTTTAGTGTCGGGAAGTATGGATCTTGATAAGTTGTCGACGTGCGAAGATCGTCGATGGCGCCAACTTTCTATCAGTTTTTGAGTTCACCTTCATACAGTATTTTGCCCGCGTTCTTCGCGTGGGTAGTCTGAAATAAAAAGGTAGAGCTACGTTGTTGATATGAGGACTATTATTCTTTGGATGTGATGTGAGTGTTTTAAGAGTAACTATATTGTATAAAAAGGAACTTTTCCTAAAATTGTTGTGTCATCTTAACAATAATGTAGGTCGGGTACGTCGGGCAAATTACCTATAAGTACCTAAGTAAGGATTATTTTGCCCAAAACAGTTCACACTGCGAAATCCGTGATATGCATGTCTTAAAAATATAATAGCTTCTTCTGCTTTCCTGTGGGTTGTGAGGTCAATGACCGATCTCATCAATAGCTCTGGCGTTACTTAAAATAATGTTCACCTTACTCAGCTAGGGATTTCACCTAGATCTTGCAGAAGTGCCTACTACTTCTAACAGAGCATTTGTATTTTGGTCATTTAAAGGTAGTAGGTACTTATACGTAGAGGACGGTACACTTTTTGTGTCTATAGGAGCGCCCACAAGGACACCGTCGACGGCGCGCGCGACATCAGGATGATTTATAGTGTCGCTTGTTATTACGGCTCAATGGCGACGCGTTCCTTTCATAGCTGTTAAAGTGATGTTTTTGACGTGTCCCTTTTTGTGATCCGCGGATAAATTTGACATAGATCTATACTTTATATGCATGTATGTGCATCCCTTTGAAGTGGCCATTGGCGAGATTTATTAAGTGGAAACATTTTTAGAAACCCATGTTATATTTGGGTACCTTCTTACTGTATAAGCCCCAACTAGCCTGTTTATTTTAAGGCTTTATATGTTTAAGGCATTTTAAAAATGTACTGTCAGCAGAATTCATGAATAGTGTTGCATTAGCCAGTGGCTAATAGCCACTAGCTAGTAGGTACTTTAAAAATATATTTCCTACGGAATCTAATTTTGACAAAAATGTTATACATAAATTATTCATGTTCTTAATAAATGTTTTCCATGCAGACTCAGACTCATACATCACTGTTGACAATATCCAAGTTTTTTCGTGAAAAATTTAATCCGAGCCTATAATAAATTTCTCTGTAGACCTCATACGGGTGAAGGGGTCGTGTTTTGGCAGAAAAAAAATGCGATAATTATAATCTCGCATCACACCATTACTAACGCGACCTGTCACCACATCGCTACATATTAAACTTCGACCGACGATGTAATGTAAAGGTTGGAGTAAAGTGTTTATATAATAATGTATTACGGATACTTACTCTAAGGTGACAAAATTGTCATTTTGTATAATTTGTGATTAATGTACGCGGTAGGTACAGTGACAGCGATATAGTGACTAAGATTGAGAAGGGAATGTTAGGTTGGTTTGGACACGTAGAGCGGATGAAGGATAATAGAATTGCAAAAGCAGTATATAAAGCGAAAGTTGATGGTAGGGCTGGCAGAGGAAGACCGAGAAGAACTTACGATGACCAAATTGGAGATGTCCTTAGAAAAGGTTTAATACGATCTACTCTGAACCGGCGTGCATGAAGCGATTGATGAATGTGGAGGAAGCAAGAGAAGTGTGTCAGGGTCGAAGCAAATGGAATTCTATAGGTTCTGCTTACCCCGGTGGGAAATAGGAGTGAGTTTATGTATGTATGTATGTACGCGGTAGGTATATAGTCGATATCAGTAAGAACCTTCCTGTCATATAGACTGATAGTATTTTAATGTAGTTCATCCTTTTATGATATTTCTAACTTCAATCTTTCTCGGGAAATAGGCGTGATCTTATGTATGATGCGCAGTCGCCACAGAATTGATAATTTTTTGCTGTGTTGATGTAGGTATTGAAAACAACGATAATTGTTACTTTATGCAATGTTTTTTATCGTATATTTTGTGTATTGTATTGTTTGATATTCTTGAATTCAAGCTTGGCTTTCAGCTTATAATTCTTATGCAGCCCTAATATTTTTTTTTGCTCGGTGATGCGTGAGTACTTAGTTCTTTATACGATACATGTACCTCTGACGATACCAACTGAGAATATACGTATTCATAAGCTTATATTTTGTTATTTCCGAAACATTTTTTTTTGCTCGCTCCTTAATACTTACCTATACGTTTTGCTTCGTCCATGATCCTATACATCATTTTTGGTGTGATAAATGTTCTGCGGGTTGAAAGCCGCTGTATCGGCTGCTTTACGTGCGATTCGAAATCAAAATATTTTTTTCTTTCGAGAGATGTATGGCAAATCAGGAAAACATAGCGGGATGACTTTACAGACACTGAACAACTGTAAAGAGGAGAGTTTATTGCCTAGATACGTTTGAAGACTAGCGGATGTCAAATGCACAGGCAGGATAGAATAACGAAGATTAGTGATAAGACTTTATCCCGGGAGCGAGCAGCGAAGTTTTATTTACAGGTATTATCCATCATTAGTGAAGGTTTTTGCTCTGTTTAGAATGGCATAGATATGTATCTATTTAAACGTATTCGACCCATTAGTAAAATCATTTAGTTGGGTAGACCTACTGGTATTATTTTACCTAATGCTAAGCTCTCTCTCTCTATTTAAGAGCTGCGCTCTTGTCGGTGGAGTAATCGCCATTCCTCTCTTCTTCCCGCCAAAACCTTCACCTCCCGATACGACACGACCTGCACCTTCTCTTTTATTTGTTTCATAAATGTTAATGATAGCTATTGGTATTATTTTCATCTGTAGCTAAAGTATTCACAATAAATTACATTATTGATTGCCCCCTATTGGTCATTCGACAAAATAATCGCACGTATATGTATCTTTTTTGAATAACGAATGAGAGGTTAGAGTTCAGTGCATTGAACCGCCTGTCCGATGGTTCAGATAATTTTGTAAATGATGACGAATGACGTAGCAACGGGGACGGCATACAAGCAGACGGCCGGCTCCTAGAGCCATTCAAAAATTGATTGATTTCTTTGGAACGTGGAATTATTAAAATGTGATTTCCAATATCGAATGCCGGAAGGAAGGTTGGCATTAAATTAGGGTGCTAAAATATTTGAACGGGACAATTAGTTTTTGATTTTGTGAAGCCAGAGCGATTTCGGTTTTCCAACACCCTTTACCACGATGACGTCACATTCTCATCAACTCATAGTCTGTCTCTAGGTATAAAACCTTCTTTCTCATCGTATACTATTCAGGATATTGCACATTATATTTTCTGGACTAAGCTATCGACGTCCCAGGGATGATAAATGCGACATGAGGTCGTATCGGCTGGGCGCACGATCTAATAAACGATTGTTGTGATTGGCAGTTGGGTGGATAGTGTCACATCACAAGCCTGCAAGAGACCTTTTGAAGGTCTGATAGTCATGTGTCTTCTGCGTTGCTAGGTAAGGTTTCATATATGGATTGGCGGATTTTTCCTTCCACCGACTGTAATTGGAATACCATTGTATTTAAGTTTATAAATTATGTAATATAAACTAGATTAAAAAAAAAACAAAGGAAAACATGAAACAGTAGGACTAGGGCCCTGTGCTGGGAGGTTTTCTGGACACGTCTTTGCCTCAGCGTTACAGATTCCGATGTGGTAGTAGTTTTACAGCTAGTTACATAATAATATGTTATTTAATTTGTGACGTTTAAAAAGCGCTAACTTTGTAAGCCAATTTTGATTTTTTTTTTAATTTTGGATAATTATATTACATATCACGTCATAGAAGTGGCTGGTATCTCACTGATGACTTGTGGCTCTGCCTAGCACGTTACGGAGCACAGGCGTGAATTTATGTCATGTAAGATTCTGAATTTTCGCTACAGTTCAACAAGACCTCGTAATTCGCAGTGAATAATTACATAAAATAAAGTTACTTAAGTCCTCCAATGAACTTTTATAGCCCAATCAATTAGGGTTGGCTATAAAACCAAGATTATATTGCTAAAAATTAATTTACGCTCAAAATTTCGCAAATCAAATAAAGAAATGATTAATGTCCGTAATAATGAGACCGGGTGTGATGTGGGTATGAATGAAATGATGGCGAAGTGTAATATTTTATCCACTTTGAATAGGATTTCCCACGTATACAAGTATAGACATATGTACTATGCCTCTGTAGGTATAGTACTACTATAGTGGGTACTTCGGTAGCGATTCATAAAGTTTCACTCTCTTTTAACCGACCTAAAGAAAGAAGAAGGTTATCAATTTTGACCCGTAATTATAAAGTAACGATCAAAACTCATTATGGAACAATAACAATGAACTCGTTGATGTCTTTTGTATGAAGGAAGGCGAAAAAATGTGAGTTGAACCTATCAGGGGTCAGTTAATAGTAAATATGTACCTTTTGTATTCTTTCTTATGAGAGCAATAGATTTTTTTATTTTGACGTGACTTATTGTAGATTTGCCGCATATGGAATTAACTATTTGGCCGCACAAATGGTGAGCGCTGCGGGCTCTCAGACGGAGACTGGACAAATGGGGAGAGCAATAGAAAATGTGCTGTAAAGTTAACAGGGGAATCCAACATTTATGTTGCAGACATACAGACTGTCCATTCAGCGAAATCAAAGGAAGATTTAGTTCTCATTGAGTGGCCCTGTTTGAGAGGATGCCGAGAACTGAGGCTAAGAAAACAGCGGTCGCTCGGCTCTCTCCTAGTGAATAAGTATCAAAAACAAGTCTTGACTAAGCATACTTTGCCAATACAAAAACAGAAAATGCAGGTTTCCAAACTAGACAATTCGCTGTATCGCGTTGCTATGGATATTTTATGCTTCAAACATTTCAATTATAAAGCTCTATTATTTACTAGGTGCTTGTATCATAATGAAGAGTTTCATGTTTATGTTTCTTGTTCTATGATAGCGGATTTTTGTAATAGTAAATATTAATAAAAATAAATTTGAGGAATGACTCTAAATTCTTAGTAGGATACTTTTAACTTTTCAAAGTAAAAACGTAGTGCTGAAAAAAACTTAATAGATACCTAGATCTACCGTCCTGGATTATCATGTTAATATTTCAATATTAAGTACTATTTGTTTCTTAAAACTTTGATCTAGCTCAGCTCTAGCTTTCTAGGCAAAATGATTCTGAAAGACTAACATTCTTTTAGCATGCCCCATTACCATTCCCACCTTTCTGACCCCGCTGCCTTCAAAGCCGGTTGCTTTACTATCACTCCAGTCCTACTAGTCTGCGAGACAGTCGCCAGATACAAAGATAACGACTCCGTCCCACCAGTAATCGATTCTTGACGACTCCCCACGCACATTATCTGTATTTATTGACTGTTATTTTACGACTCACTTGTGCTAACTGCCACCCTTCCGTCCCGAATGTAATAAAATTTTAACATCTAGACCAATTTTAGCTAGCTTCACGCAGATGTAAACATAGGGTGTTAGTAACATCGTAACGAAAACTTTGAACGCCGGTTCAGACCATGATTCTGAGTTGATATCAAGTGGAATTTTCTGTCGGAAAACTCATGTAAATGTTGCTTTTTTTTAATTATTTTCGTCTCTATACATTTGTGACGGAAAATTTCACTTGTAATCAACTCATAATCATGGTCTGAATTTATCCCCTTCGGTATTTGTTGCGGTGTCACTAGCACCCACACATCTACCTGTATGTACTTGTATGGGGTGTAAGTGACATCGTAACAAATATTGAGAGGGATTATTCAGCTCATTATTCTAAATTAATATCAAGTGGAATTTTCCATTGCAAAAGTAAAAAATTTCAAACAATTTTTAAAATGACAATAATAATACGAATTTTGCGACGAAAAATTCCACTTGATTATTAACTCGGGATCATGGTCTGAATCATCCGCCTCAGTATTCGTTACGATGTCACTAACTCTCTGTATTGTGCATAGATATAAGGTTTACATGCATGGTCAATGTCAGAAAACTCTCACTGGCATACAATCGTCAACATCATGCCGAGTCGTGCGAGACCAATATGGTAAAGCGTGTCTTATTATTGGTACTTAGATGCAACTGGAATCAATCACTATACTCTTTGTTAGTTTTTGACTTGTGGTAGGTTACTGGCCTACCTCAATAATGACCTACTATGGGCAGTTTAGGTATGTACATGTGTATCCATCAAAATATTAAAAACAAAATAACGAAATTCTATTTCATATGCGTGGTAGGGATTGAGTTATCTGTGATTTATTCAAGAGCCCGTCCGTAAATAAGATAAAGAAAGACTTTCTAAAAAGGCTTACCCGGCCAGTAACAAAACAAAGGCAAAAAGGACCTCATAAAGGTGACTAGATAAATCATACGCGAAGTTTGCTATTGACGTCCAAAGGCGACGGACGTCCATAATTTAACGTCGACCCCTACTTATACAAATATTGCCACCCGCTATCTTTTTAACAAAAAATATTCATGCCACATCCCTAAGTATAGCTCAGACTGGATATTAAGTTTATGTATCTTCTATAAATAGATAAGCTCTTGTCTATATCTAAGCCTGAATGTGATGCATTTCATTCAACGTTGCTTGCAAATTTTTCCACCTCATTGAAAGTCTCCGAAAGAAAATACTCGTATTTTATTTAAAATTTCTTTCATCTTTTCACGAGCAAACTGGTGCTGAAACTTTTCGAAAACTTTTCTCAAATGATGCTTGACGAGAATAAACAGAATTAAAGTACAAAAGCCATCTGTAGTTTTTTGTGTAGTTCTCGTAAGTTACAATTTGTTGTGGCATTTAGTTGTTACAATAACAAAGGTGATGAAAAATGTCGTCATTTTTCTTCAAGTAAAATGATCCTGAGTATTGTGAAAGTTGCGAGGCCGTGATTCACGGGAGACATGTGAATGTGGGAAATCATAAAAGCGTCTACGACAGAGCGATGAACTGGCTGAGTGACGGACGAACGGCGAACCGGGAAATTTGGACGAATTGCTTATAGTCAACGTAACTATCATCCGCTATGCTTGCATTAGCTAAAACTTAGCTAATGCAAGCATACCTCATTAATGCTTACCGAATGCTTGATGTTAATAACATGAAGTGCATAAAAATACATTCTATAAGTAAATGTTATATTTCTAATACGGATAATAAGGATAACAGCCTCCATGGTCTAGTGGTTAGAGCATTAGGCTTACGATCTGGAGGTCCGGGTTCGACTCCCGACGGGGACATTGTCAAAATCACTTTGTGAGACTGTCCTTTGTTTGGTAAGGACTTTTGATGCTTGAATCACTTTATTGTCCGAAAAGTAAGATGATTCCGTGCTTCGGAGGGCACGTTAAGCCGTTGGTCCCGGCTATTAGCCGTAAAAACACCTCCACCAACCCGCATTGGAGCAGCGTGGTGGAGTATGCTCCATACCCCCTCCGGTTGATTGAGGAGAGGTCTGTGCCCAGCAGTGGGACGTATATAGGCAGTTTATGTACGGATACAGCTATCGTCTGACACGCATGAAGTAGGGAATTGAATCCGAAAAAATCTATTTAGAAAAGTTTAATTTAGTTAGAGACTCGGATTCGTGGCAGTCTGAACGGCAATCGAGATGCACAAAGACGCCATCAATTTAGTATACAGCATAGTTTTTGTTGACATATCGAATAAATTTAATGGAGGTCCGTTCTTTGGAGGTGATGAATGCCCTCAGACGTCTCCCAGACGCATAATGAACTGATTGTTTTTACACGCGCGGATCGCGGTTGGAACGCGGCCAAGTCGACAACTTTTTATCAAATTGCAGAACAAACAGACCAACTTTTACCGTATTACCCTAACCCAACGCGAAGGTTTTGCACTTATAAAGAATTTAAGTAACTATACACACATACACTGATATAACATAACACGAGCTCACGACTATATTTCCAATTAAGGTAGTCACAGGTTCATCCATGGTATAAGAAAACCAGATATGCTCAATCTTATGACAAGTCGCCATTACTAGCCCTTTGATGACGTATGTGTTACCACAGTGTTACCATCAAATTGGTATCTCCAACATTTCAAGAACGTAAATTTTATTATTGAAAATTAAGCGAATTACTGACTAATGTATTTAATTACTATTACTTGTCACATATACGTATAAAAATCATTAAAACTGTAAGTAACTCTAGCGATAAGGCCGCCATTTGCCATATACTTAGTTAAGAGACTTTTTGTAATTAATATTTATTTTTATTTTGGTGCAATAAAGTGTATTTGTATTGTAACTCTTTTACTAAATATTCAAAATTTCCTTGCAAAGTAGATATAAAAACAATGGTGGTGGGTAATTTATTTTTTACGAAACGGCAACGCAAGGTGGGATGACGTCAGCTGGGCTAACCTTGAAATGTTAGCTGTCACTTTTGAGCATACCTGTTCTTCTTATAGCATGGGTTCATCCATCGCAATATCAACTAAGTACCTACCTACCCACGTATCACCGAGCTTTTTGTTAGACAAACGTGATGACAGTGGTGAGCCGTATTGCTATTTTTAAAGTAAAAATACTCTTTAGTAAAAGTGGTTTTTAAAGTATTTCTGAATTTTTTGAATCTTTTGTGAAACTTGACACGTAGGCGCTATGATTACGTCTGTTTCATCCACACCTCAAGAGTAATTCCACAGCTTCAACCATAAACTTCCAAAAACATTACCGCTTACCTGCTTGCATACGAACTTCTGGTCCGAACCGTCTGACAGCCTCGACAGCGAGTATAGCGGAGGCTTGGTGCAGTCCGTGAGCGAGCATCTGCGCGAGAGTCGCTGCGAATGCGACGCCCCAACCCCACCCTCCTTCGGGGTAGTAGTGCCTTGTGAGGGTGAGCAGCTGCCGCGGGTCGAGCCTGGTGGGCCGCGCCGCCGCACCACCGCTCGCGGCTTCCAGCACGAGCGGCAGCGAGCGCGTGCGCAGCAGCGGCGCGCCGCCCGACGACCATGACTCTTCCATCACCGCGCGCGCGCATCATGCGACCCCACCATCACCGCTCCGCACCACCACTCATGTCCGATACATCACTACTGCGTACAACACCCCACTTCACTTTTGATTTATTTTTCTTTACTTGTAATTTTAGATTTTATCAGGCGAGTAACATCTGGACTGGTTCTGATCTATTTACCGTGATTAGACCCTAAAGGACCATAAAGACGATGTTGAAATCCGCGAAGCGTTAAACACTCCCACAGTGATTCGTCTCGTTCACAGGCTCACCGTTAATTAAATTAACCGCAGATCAATAGGTTAATTAAAAATGAACGTAAACGCTCTACTACCTTATTCGTTGTTAATTGTACAACGATAAAATGTTAATTGTTCTGTAATTACATTATTAAGTTAACTGTACAACGGCGGTTTCATACTCGGTAATATATTCACTGCTATGTGCCTACATGAGAGCCGAGAATGATTCTTGGAAACTGTAGGTGGTTACGCTAAGGGTTCCGTGAATAATTGTAAGTAAAATAAATCTAGCGGATATACTGGAGGAGTCTCTCTCTCTCTCTCTCTCTAATTAAGAGCTGTGCTCTAGTAGCTGCTGCTGTGGTACTGTGTGTGTGTGGTGCTGTGGTGTGGTGTGCTGTGGTAGTAATCGCCATTCCTCTCTTCTTCCCGCCAAATCCTTCACCTCCTGATACGACACGACTTGCACCTTCTCTTTTATATGTTTCATAAATGTTCTCCTAAGTCTACCCCTTCCTCTCTTCCCTTCAATTTTACCTTCTATGAGTTTGTTATAAATGAATCGTGTTGTATCAGGTGGCCAATCATATTTTCTCCCCGGTTCTCTAATATAGTAGTACTGGAGGAGTAGGTAAGTAGTTTTAATATCTTTCAATTGATGTCGCGAAAACAATTCACATTGAGACGGCGACGCGACGATTAGAGCAAGTTATGCATGAACAAAAGCTTTTAAAGTTACTGTTAGAAAAGAATCGATGGACCTAATCTCGACTGATATATCACTATGCTAATGAACATAACAACACTAGTGACGTACTTTGACAGATTTAATTCTTATCGCGCATTTTGGCTTTTGTAAAACGTTATTATATATATATATAATAACGTTTACGTTATATCATCATACTTACATCTATCGCAAGATGAATTAAGTACTTACACCGCACCGAGCTTTCTATTAGACCAGCGTGACAGGCATCTCAGACGCGTCAATAAATAAATATTCTGGGAAGTATAATGTGGGAAATCATTGTGTTTCGCGCCTCATTGGTTCAGTGGTTTGAGCCTTGGGCTCACGATCCGGAAGTCCCGAGTTCAAATCCCGATGGGGACGCATCACGAAAATCACTTTGTGATCCCTAGTTGAAATATAAAATCACTAATTGTACTGAACTGGTCGTTTTATATTTTATTAATAGTACTTACTTATTTGTTGGATGCTGAATGATTTAGAGCACAAACAATATTGTAATTTTAAAAGAAGATTTAAATCTATAATGGCCCCGATTCCTGCAGACATCTCTTAATTTTACTTTAAGTTATACCTGTCATTTTCTTATCCGCCGAAAAGGAAAGGGACGGATGATTGACAGCTCTTAATTTTAGGAAGAATGCGTAAATAAATGAATAACCCGGGCGAATTTTTAGACGGTTGTTTTAGATTTGTGCTTAAAATTGACGTGTGTTCCATAAATTTTATGCTTGTCGATTACCCGTCCCTTTCCTTTTCGGCGGATAAGAAAATGACAGATATAACTTAAAATAAAATTAGATGGTATTTACAGGAATTAGCACCAATTAGCTACGTAAATAAAACGTACCTACTGCAAAGTTCGCTCAAGTCTCTTGTAAACTGAAGAGCTGTAGGTAACTAATATAATAGCTAAACTCATAAATCACCTTGACTGGGCCGCGTCCCTCGAGTTCCAGCTAAATTACTAACTATCGCCTTTATACCACGAACTATATTTTGCTATAGGCGTTACTTATTTTAGAAGCAAATATAAATAAGTATAAACAGACGAAAACACAATAAAAAAGAAAAATAAATTCTCGAATATATTTTGCATAGGTATTTCATGTTGCTTTGCAAAGAAACCGTAGCAATAGATTTTATTCTTAGCGACTTTTTAAGTAAGATATACGATTTGAATTGTTAAAGTTGATCAAGTTTGGGAGTTACAGACGTGAACTTATATTTTTTAAACGCAATACGAATGCAGATGAAAGATAAGTTAAGCTTCCAAAATAGGTATTTAGAGAGACATTTGTTATGCTTGCTTCATTGGCTTGGAAAAAGTAAAATATATTCTTAAGCTTTCATGTGAGACTGCTGATTCGTGAAATGTGGGAGATACGCCGGAACTCTTAGCATATGAACGACGACGTTTATATTCCACTGATTTTTACTTACGGCCTCATATACGAATAAACACGGACGAAAATTGAAAGCCGTAAAATGAGACAATATAAACTCCGTAACGGAAATAACGCCTTCCTTAAAAGGATTGGTTGTAAAATCGAGTTTATGAAGTCATAAACACATGAACTCCGAAAAACTTATGTATTGTAATGGATATGAGACGGAGATAAAATTAATGACTTTTAAAGTTGCGTTTAAGCAACGTATTACGTGGAAGGTCTGCAAATAATTTGGCGAATGGTCATCATTAAGCTGTCACTGTGGCGAGCGTGCAAGCTCATCGCGCAGCCTCCATACATCATGCGCTGACGGCTTAATAAACAGTGTGGAATCAGAAAGTGTCCTTTGACTCATAACTTCGATAAAACGGCAATTAAACTCAATAAATTCTGAGGTGGCTCACGACAGCCTTTATGGCGACTTTAATTTGATGGTAATTATAAAGGTGTGATTATTGGTACCTTTAATAGGTTCACGCTTGACTACGCTCGAGTAATTTAAATTCGCGCAATGAATAAATTTGAATATTCTATGAATGTAAGGACAACGAGAGTACAAGAGAAAGGGGTTACAGCATATTGTGCTTTGAGTAATACAAAAATTCTCGTCAAGAACACTCAGGGTTAACACTGGCGTAAAGATAGATTACTAAAAAAATCCTACAGGAAATTTCACAAAGCTGCAACCTCCTTTTGAATTCTAATGTCATCATAACATTCATCATCTCTTATTCTGTCAGGGTACCAATACAGATGTGCGTTTTAAAGTCGTTAAGGACAATGTTGTGGCAGCCCTGTAGACAGCAGGACAGCCTGAAGATAATGTTCAACATAACGATGTTATACATTATAGTTATGGGATGTTAAATGGGGTGGAAACCAAAGATGTTGATAGGCGCAACTCGCGGCCAGATCTGATCGTACGTCTCAGATAGCTTGTAGCAAACAAGACACAATATTTATAGCCCAACATTTACGAGAAAAAACTTGCAGTTAACTAAGTCAGAGTTGTTCTTATCTGAAGACAACTTGTTTTGGGGGAGTTATGATTAAACATCACGGATGTGGGTGGCGGGATGTAATCGGTGTTTATGTTTCGTGCTAAGTACGCTTCGGTGCCAAGAAAGGGGAAAAGACCTATAATTTATCATCATATACCATTATACGGATAGTGCTTTGCTAATGTTGTAAATATAGACAGATCGTTTAATCGTCGGAACTTCACCTCTTTCGGTTTGTTTCATTTCGAATAGAGTCAGATCTAATATGAAAGTTATGATGCGGCTTAAGCCGAATTTATTAATAAAGGGCACTGCTTTTGCATAGTTCTGGATAGAGAGACAAGGTGTAGTTATTAGTAAGTTCTTTTTTTGAGGCTCCGTTGAGCTACTAAGTTAAGGTTATACTATAGAGACAGATACATCAATGGTGATATATCACATAGTTTCCGAGATTTGTGCTCTGTTAATGGCAATAGGCTCGTTCCCTAATACATGGGAATTAAACATAGCTGTCGAAGAGTGGCTGTATATTAGGGAATGCAATCCCAACTTGAGATCGTAAATTCGAAATCCCGCGGGATTGGAAATATCAATCCCGCGAGATCCCGAAGTTTCCGGGATCTCGTCTAGTTCATAAAAAATGTAAAATTAGGATGGCTGAAAACGATGAAAACTGCTTGTTTGTGATAGTGAGGTTAATTAAAACAAAATATTTTTAAAGAATTTCAAAGAATACTTAATTATTTATAACAATATAATTAAGTATTCTTTGGAAATAAGCATAATCAAAACAAAAAGTATACTTAACTCAAGGAGGTTCGCCGAATCCCGTCAATCTCGAATGGGATCCCGTCATATTATGCTTCGAGATTTATCCCTAAAAATAGAAGAGATCTCGCGAGATCGGGATTGCATTCCGTACTGTATATACTATACACCTCGCTTTAAGCGATAAGGCCGCCATTTGCCATTTACTTAGTTAAGAGTCTTTTTGTAATTATTTCTTTTTATTTTGGTGCAATAAAGTGTATTTGTATTGTATTGTATTGTACACCTCTGTTTACCGCTTCGGGGAATTGTTGCAAGTGTATCGTGTTATCTGCCTACTAGAATAAATAATAGGTGCGATTTTGTATGCAAGTTGAACTAAAAACAAAAGTACTTAGAACTTTTGTGAAAGAAGTAATTGATAGAATTCCTGACCGGAATACAAGTTGCATTAAGAAGGCCGATCACGAAGGTTTTCGAGAACCGATTCGATTCCCCCATTCAAGTGGGGGGTTGCAGGAATTACAAAACTACTGCTATTAAATTTCTATTTCGCCGAGGGTTGAATTGCTGATACAGTTCGATACTTGCATGGGCTTAAGTAAGTATTGTGTTTTGTGACGAGCGCGTAGAGCGTTCTTGAGACGAACAAAATTCAAATAGGTACCGTGAATAGACGCGACGCGACGATTATAACTTATAGGTAATTATGAGTATAAGCAATGATTTGTTACTATACCGATACTACCTACTACTTAAAAAAAATGAAATTTACACGTTTTTTTATATTTTAAAGAAAATAATTAGGTACTATTTGTTGACAAGTATGTACCTACGAGGATATCATAAAACAGAACTTGTTAACTCTGACACGGGTGGCGACCGTCTTCAAGTGGACCTAAAGTTCTAATATTTCTTATCTCTTTTACATAATGTGTGCGTACATACATCACCCTCCAAGCAATTTGTGTAAGAAATACGTTTGTTTGTCATGTCTGAAAGTTTTTTCTTGTGTACAACTATAGCTTTTTCATACTATAATTAATTTATGATAGAAATATGAATAAAGGGGTTAATACGTAGTCGCCGAGAACCTATACCTAAATAAAACTGAATTATGTGGATATATAAAGAAGTAGGTATCATTATTTTTTTAAGTATAATAATATTATTTTACTTCTGGTTGGTAGGTCAAAAAGGCAGTCACTTCTGCAAAAAAACATAACTGTCTTCTTCAGGTTAGGTAAGTAGACGTGCGGACCCCGTGAAAGAGGTGGTAACGCTAGGGTGATAACTGATGATCTTGAAGGTGTATGGATAAATGGATATTCAAAAGGGGAGATTTACTGCTACTAGTGCAAGAATGTGGTGAAACGCTAAGTAGGCATTTTCAATAAAAAGTAACTAAGTAACCGACCTCTGATTGATTGAGAGGCCTGTGCCCAGCTTAAGGACGTATAAATAGACTATTTACGTTTATGTAACAAAACATTTCATTGTAAGTAGTAATTACTATGCAGAATAGACTGAACAATGGTGCTAATTCCTGTACACACAATCTAATTTTATTTTAAGTTATACCCATCATTTCCTTATCTGCTGAATAAGAAAGGGACGCGGATAATCGACAGGCAAAAATTTTATGGAACACACCTCATCATCATCATCAGCCCATTAACGTCCCTACTGCTGGGGCACGGGCCTTCCATATGGATGGATAGGGAGATCGGGCCTTAAACCATCACGCGGGCCCAGTGCGGATTGATGGTTATTAACGATTGCTAATGCAGCCGGGACCAACGGCTTAACGTGCCTTCCGAAGCACGGAGGAGCTCGAGATGAAAACTTTTTTTTGTGGTCACCCATCCTATGACCGGCCTTTGCGAAAGCTGCTTAACTCAACAATCGCAAACCGAGTGCGTTAACCGCTGCGCCACCAAGCTCCTCAATTTTAGCCAATCCTCTAAAAAATTTAGTTGACAGCACACGCCAAACGGGTTGCAATTGCATACTAGTAAGATACATATTTTATTCGCTTGGTTTATTTATTCATTCACTCATTCATTTTAAAATGAACAGCCGTCAATTATCCCTTTCCTTTTTCGTGGATAAGAAAAGACAGATATAACTTAAATTAAAATTAGATGCTGTCTACACGAATTAGCACAATTTTGACCTCAAATTAGAATAAATGGCCAATGTATTACGATTATTCGCATATATTATAAGCTATCATAAACATTCTTCCTGTATAATCAAATAACGATTTGTTACTTTTATCAGCACTTTACTAATGTTCAGAGCCCAAATATACTTACTATTCACCAGAACACAGTACAATTCTCATTTACAAACTAGAATAAATAGCGAGATATATCTAAATACGCATTTACCATAATGAAGCTATTTATATACGTGTAATTACATATGTATAGCGTGTGATATAGTGTGCCGACGAGAAATTAGCTAATATGCAGTTTACACAGACCGACCCGCGCAGCAGCTGATGCCTGGAGCATTTACAGGGTATTACTGACATCGTAACGAAAAGTTTGAGGAATGATTCAGACCATGATTCTGAGTTGATATCAAGTGGAATTTTCCGTCGAAAAAGTATGAACTGAAAATAAAAAAAACCCTAAAATTTTCATTAATTTTCTGGCAAGAAATTCCACTTGATATCAATTCAGAATCATGGTCTGAATCATCCCCAACAGTATTTGTTACGGTGCCACTTACAGCCCGTGTTAGTGAAATTTTAGTGTACTTAATACTTTTTTATTTTTATTTAAGTCAGTGCGGCAGTCACTTATGTAAAAAGTCAGACCTGTCGAATCTTCAGGTTAGGTAAGTGGATCCTGTGAAGAAAGGGGGATGATGATGACTTATTTGTCTTTATTTTCACCCCTGGATGATATTTATGTACTATATCAGACTAGTGTTATCAATCAGGGTTACTTACTATAGTGTACCTAAGTACCTACTTCAATGAAACCAGTCTGAGATGATGATGATGAGAGAAATTTAATACCGATGTCAGTTTATACTCGTATATTTATAATATAGTACCTCATTCTGTTTATGTTTGAGCCGTGGTTGCCCAGTTGGTAGAATGCTTGCCTCTCACTTTGCGGTCGCAAGTTCGAATCTAGGCCTAAATCAATGATTATCTATCGAATTTGTTTTCGGATTCATGTTTGGATCATAAATGATTATCACGTGCTCAGCGGTGAAGGAAAACATTGTGAGGAAACCCACATGCCCGAGAAATGCATATTCGGAGGTATGTGATCTAACCTGTATGCGGCTGGCTTTCCCTTCGCGGGTTGGAAGGCCTTACATTACCTAACCTGTCAATTGTCCAGGTTAGGTAAGCGGACTCTGGGAAAATCGAGATAATGAATACATCATTATGTTTATCTCTAGATGAGTTAGTAAAATTTTGACAATATTATTACAAAACGAAGACTAAAGACAAACTTAAAATAAGTATAGTCCGTGACACAAAAGAAGTCCCTTTTCTGTCGCAGATTCTGTAAATAATTAGGTATTATGACTGTCAATTAGTTTCATTAAAACCGAATATTAAAATTAATCATCTGATCTTTTGAGTAAGTTTCCCGTAAAGGAGTAAGTAGGTATAAATAAATAACTTTTTCAACAATATTTCATCTTTATCCAACCCGTGTATTTTATTGTCCATTTAACGAGACTTTTGGTTAATTGGAGTTAAAATTTGATTTAATCTAAAAGAAAGAAATAAAAGTGCAATTAACGCCAGCTTTTAGCAAGGAGTGAATAAATTGGGGTGGTCTTCGCATTCGTTACGAAGAGTTGAATTTTAATTTATTTATGCCTTTATGGGTGTTCAGCGATGGTTTGCTTTTTGTTTCTGTTATAGGTACCTACAATTTTTTTTCTTTAAGGTGTCAAGTCGTAAAGGTCGTAAAGGACGTTGATAAGTCTTAAAGTAAGTATTGAAAAACCTAATTAGGAAGAATTAGTGATATCAATGTTTTGGTAATATAGTATTTATTTTACAAAGATGTTGGACAGTCCCGCACCAAATTGTGATAAATGTCTTCTTGCCACTGGTTGCCTGGAAGAAATTGCTGCTTAGGAATAAGGCTGCCAGAATGTATTGTATCTATCGTCCATGCGTGTAAAACTTGTGTTGTATGTTGTGTTCAATAAAATATATTTGTAATATAACTATTAAGTACCTAATATTTTCTAAAAAATATATAGTACACGTTCAGCTGCTTGTTCTCCCGGACAGTTCGTAAAATCCAACAGAGGAATTGTGTTCTTTCTAACCTGATAGACAACTGTTATAGGTGACATTCTCATCCCTAGTCACTAGTTGTCACCATACAGTCACCGTATCGTAGGACTTCGTATCAACAGTAGCTGCAAGTTGTCTTTGGTGCTTGTGGCTCTGCCTACCCCTTTAGACATTACGGGCGTGACTTTATGTACGTAGGTAATATACAAAACAAAATGCTGGTATTGTAAATAATTAATGCTGAAATAATAAGCTTATAAAAAGACAGAAAATGAAGTATATGATTATTGATTGCTTAAAAAATGCTTTCTGCAGAACCTATTTATTTATTAAAGGTCATCTTATAATTGAAGTTCTTTTAATTTAGACGATTTTAATTGTTATTTATGTTACGTGAAATCGGTTTCTGCTATATATTAGCGTCAAATAACAATTCCGTCTCTATCCGTTATGGAGTGGCCATATTTTTCTCTTGTGGATTAATTAAGTTAACGAGAGAGGCTGGAAGTCCATTACTGTCAGTTTTATAGCTCACTTGTCATCCGAATCCGCATATTGCGTAACTATTCCGCGGTTACTTTCCATACAATACGTATACATATAAATTCTTGCCAGTAAATCTTATTTGCGTGCCCTTTGAATGACCAGGTTAGTACTTTGAGGTTCTGAGTGCATCAGGAGGTAATAAAAGTTGTCAAACGATTGTAAATCCCAATTTATCCCAATTGGGGTAGTCAGAGGTACTAAGTACCCACATATCACCGAGCTTTTTGTTAGATCTTTCAAAGACAAACCCAGAAGTTGTATTTTTTTATTCCACTGATTTTACTAATTACCTAAGGAAACATTGTAACTTGCATGCATCGAAGATTGACACAAACTGACGCGGGTTTACTATTATTTGAGTTAATAGAATAAACAAAAAATCCCGAAAAATGCATTTTCAGAGGTATGTGACATAACCTGTATTGTGCTGGTTTTCCTTTCGCGAGCGGGAAGGGACAGGCCGTCGCTTCTGTAAAAAACCAGACCTGTAAAATCTTCAGGTTAGGTAAGCGGACCCGTGAAAACGGGATAATGCTAGGAAGATGATGTTAGAATAAACAAAAATAGATACTTTTTTACGTGGCTTAGATTTGCCGCAGATGGCATTAACTATATGGGCGGACAAATGGGGAGCGCTGACGGTTCTCACCCGGTACAAAATTTAAAACAACAGGTCTGAGGGTGCCCAGTTGGGCGAGAACCTCGGCTTAGGTCGTCGTCTAAGAGGATTGTGAGTATTTGAAATAATTAATTGACCTTGGCGGGTCGATAGCAAGAAGTGCTGAATGAGGGAATCGTCGACCACGACGGCGTGGTCGGTATCGGCGGCAAATAGGTACTTACTACAATCACACTTGTAATATACAAACAATTTAGTTTATGTATTAGTCTCCATCAAAATAAATCTGCCTCTATTCTGTTTCAAGAAATAAATATATCACAAAGTTTATTGTGTTTTTGACTCAAAACACGAATAAAACGACTCTTTTATAGAGCACAGTTTCGGAAAACAATGTTCTGCGGTTATACTCCAATATATTGGAAATATCAAAATACACGCACTTACTCTTTCTTTATTGTCCACAATTTTATCATGTTGTTACAAAAGATATCATAAAAGTGTCTGCAATATTTAAAAGTTGGACAGTTCGGAGATTCAATAAAATTTTACTGTCCTTAACGTGTCATGTTTAATTTACAAACTGAATGCACCAAGCGAATCCGAAATGAAATATACGGTTAATAATATTTGATATTTACTACTTCACATTAAAGCTACTTTTGCACTTGACACAAACGCGCATCGGTTGCGAATTTTATCATACCTTATGATTTTATTGCTTTCGCAACAAAAGAAATGTGCATGGACTTCTTAACAAGAGAGCGACTTGTGAAATTTTTGGCCTTTAAAAAAGAAATTCTCGCTTATGAACTCACGACAGTTTTAAACTCTTTTTATGATCACTAAACTTCGTGTTCAGTTGTTTTTGATTGCCTCGTACGTCTGTCAGGGCCTTATTAAGCGAGCCGCTGACATTTTTGCTACCTACCAGTTCCAATCTTCTTGAATAACTATAGCACATTAAATCATAATGACGCACCGTGTGCTCGTCTGAACGTTTTTCACGACTCTTACGGACCGCTGTCCAAGCGTAAATCAACAAAATGTTGCTTTGATAAATAATTAATAGATCATTAACATAATTTAATGTGATTGTTACGAATTTGTACCCCATTCCTGTGACATAAGTGCACTATTTGGATAATTAACGCCGCCATCGAAACACACATTAACGTCACTTTTGCATGGGTAATATTTTTCTAAGACATATTTCACTGTGAACTAAATTGGGAGCTAAGTTTGGGAAATCTTTTATCTCCGTCCATTGATAAGTGATGTAGAGGTTGTTTGTATGGTTTAAATTTATGGGAAAGTCTGGTGACACAAAAGTAAAAATGGAATCAAATATCAAATTCTTAGGTACCTACTGTTGTCTTTGTGAGAGGTTAAACCTTTATCAGTCGTGCAGCTAAGCCTCTAAGCTAAGTATAATAATGATAAATCGGGACGTTCCAAGAAGGAATCTTATTTCCTTTCCTTTATTTTTCCCATTTTCATATCCAGATAATACCCTTGGGATTAGGTACGTGTTATGACAAAACAATGCATAAGGGCGCCAACCTCTGTATAGGCACAATTTATCAGTTTCCGATAAATATATCGTCGAGGTCGATCCCAAGTGATTTAGGAAGCAGCTTACAAAGGATAATGATGATGAACCTTTGTACTTCTACACATATGTTGTTTGTGGATCGGAATAATGAGAATATTTTGCTATTTTTGTGTTGGAGCCAATGGAGTCGAAGTACTTTTTAGGGTCCCATAACACAAACATAAACAAACATTCCCTCAGTGGAACTGGAGCAGGAGGGGCGGCCTGTGCCCAGCAGTGGGACGTATATAGGCTGTTTATTTATGTACGTATGACAGAAACATTAAGAAGATCTAAAATTAATAGTCACCTAGCTACTTACTAATTGCGTTATGAGATTTTCTACAATCAATTCTATCGACAAGCTAAGTCTATCCATATTATTATCATCATAATCATCCCTAGCGTATCTACGTATATACAGGGCGTTAGTGACATCGTAACGACAAATTTGAGGGATGATTCAGACCATGATTCTGAGTTGATATCAAGTGGAATTATGCGTCACAAAAGTATGGAATTGAAAATAATTTAAAAAAACTAAAAAAAAATCATGAATTTTGCGACGGAAAATTCCACTTAATACTAACTCAGAATCATGGTCTGAGTCATCCCCCTCAGTATTCGTTACGTTGTCACAAACACTCTGTATATATAGCGTCAGTTTGACGCCGCGGTCCTTTTATCTAACCTGAATATTATAATTGACAGTTCCGGTTTGACTATAAGTACTAGGTACACTGACCTGCAAAAGTAAGTACTACATTTCGTGTTGTTAGAGATTAAAAAATAAAAAACTTTTTATAGACAATTTTATCAGCTTTTTAACAACAATTTGGAGTCCTTCCTATATCGAAGGTACTTAAAAAGTTACTATAATTTTAAAAGTGTAGTACGGTACCTACTTAGTTTTGGAGGCCAATACAAATACAAATCGTGATTGATAACATAAATTACATGTCAATGGTACAGACAATGTTATCAAAGTATCTTTTTATATAAAATTATCACTGCACGTTAATCTGTTCTAAGTTAATTCCCAACACACAAAGGAGAGTATATATGCGTTATCTATTAGGCTGGAGGTTACATTAACGACGTTAGTGACAGTTACAGGCTTCGGCAATGGCGGCCAGAATGCCCGGAGTAATTGCCGGCAAGACCCGCTGAATGCCGGGACGTGGCTTGTACATCGGCATATTATTATGCCGAGTGATCAAAGTGCTTATGACGGGAATATGAAGTACGTTTCAAAGCGTTGTTAACATGAAACGATGTTTATGAACTAGAACTTCTTCTTGTATTGTGACGTAAGAACTTTTGAATGGGACATTGCATGTAAATACTCGACAAAGTCATTTTTCTTATATGTAGGTATAGAATACATACTTAATAGAAAAAATCTAAACTTAAAAAAATAATTATTCTTCACTTCTACAGACAGTAGAAGCAAGCATTACTAACATATTTAGCTCCATCGTCATCATCATCACCAGCCCATTAACGTCCCCACTGCAGGGGCACGGGCCTTCCCTATGGATGGATAGGGAGATCGGACCTTAAACCACCACGCGGGCCCAGTGCGGATTGGTGGTTATTAACGACTGCTAATGCAACCGGGACCAACGGCTTAACGTGCCTTCCGAAGCACGGAGGAGCTCGAGATGAAACCTTTTTTTTTGTGGTCACCCATCCTATGACCGGCCTTTGCGAAAGTTGCTTAACTTCAACAATCGCAGACCGAGCGCGTTTTTTACTGCAGCGCGTTTTAAACATATTTAGCTAATGTTATTTATTACAATGATTTTATGAGATAATATAGAAAACGCTAGCGTTATCCTGTTTTCCACAGGGTTCGCTTACCTAATCTAATGATTTGACAGGTCCGGTTTATTACAGAAGCGACTGCCTGTCTGACCTTCCTACCCGCGAAGGAAAAACCGGCCCAATACAGGTTAGGTCCCTTAAAACCCATACCCATATAAACCCATATTATCTCGAGATGATGATATTTATATGAGATAATCTCTATCTTATTTTTCTTCTATAGTGTGGTGTGATGTCCTACCTCAGCAACCAAAATTCAACCCTGGTGTCTGGTGTTAATCGTCTATTTAAATTAACGATAATTAACGAGTCTAATCTAATCTAGCCTACAAGATCCCACTGCTGGGCAAAGGCCTCCCCTTCCTCTTTCCATTTTTCGCGGTCCTGTGCGAATTCCGGCCAGTCTCTCCGGGAAGCGTCCAAATCGTCACGCCATCTCTTTCGAGGTCTGCCACGACGCCTGTATCCGTCATGAGGCACCCAATGTGTGACGATTCGTGCCCACCGCTCAGGGTGCATGCGACAAACATGTCCGGCCCAATCCGATTAACGAGTAAAGCCCTAATAATGATATTACCCTTTTTACCCTTTCATACATACATAAACTCACGCCATGCCATGTTATACCTTTTTACCCTTTAATAGTAATATTACCCTTTTTTACGACAAAATAGGTTGCCAGGAGTTTTTTACGGTTTCCCAAGATACAGGCTCCACTTAGTTTGGAAACCGCAGAGGTCATTTAGATATATTTTTAATATAATTTAAAATTATGCCTCATTCTATTGTTTTCTGGTAATAACAATATTTTTCATTTTCATTTCAATTCATTCAATGCTTTAGGCTCTAGAAGAGAACGTTCGTAGTTCTGTACCAGTGTGTCATTGCCATAGCATGTTTACGAGCGAGATAAACTCAGTGGTCCGTAAAGGATCTTAATGAACCTATCCACGTTGCGTATTGTGTGGTATCTGTAGTGGCCTTTGTACAGTCAACACTAACGATATCTTTGCGATGCAATAACTAGACTCGCAAATTGCTGCTATGTTGTGGACTGACGAGTGATGGCTGAAGCCTAGGGCATTTCTGTATACTTATAGTGAATATTATACCTATAACTTTAAGGTACTTAGTGTGGTGTGATGTCCTACCTCTGCCTACCTTTTCGAGGATACAGGTATGATGCAATGTGATTATTTGGTTTTCATCCCAAGTTTTCATATTGAATAATTCAAAAAAATCACTTCTCATCAAATATCATAAACGCTTTGAAAAGTTATGTTTCGTAAGGATTAATCACAAAAATATTTAAAACGCGCATATTACGAATAAGAAAAATATATTATGGCATTACCAGTAATCGGGTTAGTTAGTGCCATTTGCAAGATTTGTCTTAACATGGATAATAATTATGCTTTCTAAATCTTGAATCTCGAAACACAACATTATTATTTCTATTAGACATTTATTTTTACTTTAAAAATATTTTTTAACTTTTTGGATTTCCGTCGTAATTTTATTTCGTAGTTTTTCTATTAATGTAGATTAATTAAGACGTATTAACCTAAATATATGGCATCACAATGCACCAGCAGTGTAGGAAATACTGAATCCTATTGGGTCTTGGCATCCGCCAGAAACAAGACAAAGTATTGTGGAACCAATCCTAACCATACCATAGTAGCTATGTTATACAAGAATATGGTACAACAATATGACGTATTACACCGGGTCTTTTTGTTAGATAAAATCTCAAGAGCGCTACAAAAAGCTCCTCATAAAATTTTTACAACAATTTGATTAAAGTTGATTGATTAGGCTCCATACTTGTAAGAGAAGATGGATACTTTATGAGGTACACTTTTAGGGTTATGTTTTTGTTTTTCTTTCTTGCTTTCTGAAGTATATTTTTAAAGACAGAATTTTTGCTTAAAGAGTGATAATAAAAAAGTTTACCTATTGAAATACCTACCTAGATATAGCAAAGTACTTAAAAGATTACTTATTTAGTAGATTCTTTTTCTTCCCGCGTACATTCAATATGGAAATATTGACAAGTACACAATAGGAAATTAGTCAGTTCAAGAAAAACAGAGGTATTTTTAATAATACAATAAACCCATACAAGATTTCTTTAGTTCTGATTTTAATTTACACGAACTTGTCTCACGGTGTGACGTGTATGCTATTATAGACATAGTCTCTACATACGAAGGTCTATTAACGTTTCTAAATGGAGCGGTTGCATATTAATGTCACACTTATCTTACAGTTTAGCGTAATTCTATGTGAACACGAGATGTACCAGTATATTCAGCTTCATTTACATGCTTATGAATATTATTATTGGATTTTGATTGTTTACTCAATAGCTGAACACAGCTTAAGCTGTATTTCCAAATTCTGCTTTCACTGGCAGCAAGTGTCACAAACCATATTTGTTAGGTCTTTCTTACATAGACACCAATCTTAAAACCTAAAACCGTATGTACTTACTTATTATTTTTATAATAAATTTATAATAAACGTAAAGTTTCCTTGCTGTAATTAACTATAGCGACAAGGGGGGTTAAAATGGCCACATCGAAGCAATTCATCTAAGAAAGCAATATTGCAATTTGACATTTGCGCACATAAAAGTAAGTGCGCAATGCAAACAAATGTCAAATAGCAATATTGCTTTCTTAGATGAATTGCTTCGATGTGGCTATTTTAACCCCCAAGTAGGTTACAGTTGGTGCATTTTGATGTGAGGCAATCAGTATTGAAATGCTAAAAATATACGTAGTACGTATAGTACTTAGTTGGAAGTCCGAAAACTATAGGCTACTTATCTAGGGAAAATATCTGAATAATTTAATTTCTCCCGATAACCACGCGAGGGAAGACTCGAGTAAAAGTTTTGTAATATATAATATTTTCCCAGTCGCCTGTACCCTCATAGTAACGCATGCATCTGGGTCGATGCATATTTCTCGTTACCACAGCTGATAGGATCCGCTACAGTACGCGATGTAATTAGAACATCTCACCCCAACCTGCTAGATTTAATTAAATTTTGTGTACTTATGGAAAATTGGAAATCTTATAAATTTATAAGCTACCGAAATGGGACGGTTTAGGAGGTTCGTAGTCGAAAGCTTTGACTGAGTATGTTTTTAATTTGGTTGTATTGTTTAGCTGCTACCTAGGAATCATAAATATGTGATGTCTTTACCCTATAGGACCGGTTGTGTACAATACAATATACAATTCTTTATTCCACAAACTTACGAGTATAACACACGAATACAAATTAAACTAAATTTCAAAAAGCGGCCTTATTGTTACTATTGTTACATAGCTTGCTCATAAAAAAGAACCAATTGAAATAGTGTTAGTACTTTTGGCGTCTTTTTATTGTTAATTAAGTACATAATAGTGTAGTTTTCAACATATCAAATCAGCTACTTTTTAATAAATGTCAAAACACAAAATTACTATGGAATTTGTATGAGAAAAACAAGCTGTGACGTCATAGAAAAACGTGATAATATGCTGCACTTATCATTACATTTTTCTTTATTAAAATTAAAATATGTTAAATAGAAAAAAATAAAACGATTTTTGTCACCTTTAGATCTGTCTTTATTTAGTAGGTACTTAATCAGAATATCATAATTTATCTTTGACCTAGGAAACTACTCAATTAGATACAAACTTACGTAATTATTACACATAATAACGATGTGGATTTTGTATTTCTCGGACAGAGACCATGGGTCATTGATGGTTCATAATAGGTACTATGACACCTAGGAATCGGAACGTCCGTAGACGTTCTGTCCTTGAAAGTGTTAACAATGTAAAAAACTAAAGGTACATGATCTAGGCAAAACTGAAAGCTTAGTCGGTGGTAATATTTCACATGAGAGCAATAACTACCCACCTACATATTCTTCGAAGACGCAGCATAATACCATCAATATTATAGCAATATTTTAAGAGGAGTCGAGTTGTATTTTTTACCGAAGTCATTGACCTGGCGCATCAATTAAATTTACGGAGGTCGAGAATCGTGGCAAATCGTTAATTGATTTATGTCCAAGTACATAGTGAATTTAAATAATTCAACGTTTTGGCTCAGGTGATTGAAAGTCTTGCGAATATTTTAATTGCTTTTGTCCTTTTTGAAGGGTAATCTTCCTTGCTCTATTATTACCTCAGTTGTTGGTAGCGCGTCTGCCTTTTATAATTTTTTTGGTCACCTCTGAAGATCTCGTATCAAGGTTAAAATATTGAAGCTATGGTTTCAATATTTTTACAGTAAACCTTATTAGAATGGTATTTAAATAGTCTTCATTACTTTTCAAAGTAAGTATCTACTTAATATTAAATAAAAACTTTTATTAATACAATATTATGGCTCTGTTTCAAAGGAAACCTAATAAAAAAATAAAGATCTTTTAAACACCGTAAAATATTTATTTAATGGTTCTTTATTTACTTTCTACGTTAATTTCTAAAAAGCTTTTTTTGGTATGATTTTTCGTCAGTTTTTTCGCTCTCAGGCACTCAAATGATTTTATGTTAATTAAAAGTGAAATTACGATTTGCAATTTACTTTTTAATCCAGAAATCGTCTAACAGGTATTTGAAATCGCATTTATACAATTTAAATTAATGGTCTACGTACGGTACACTTAAAACTCGGTAGCCATACAATACACACGAATTCATCAATCTCAACTCTTTACGTCAAAACTTTTACTTAGTGATGTGGTGAGTCGATTATCATATCGACTATCGAGTTCATTGTGAAAAATGCAAACTTGAGAAACAAATTAGCTTTAGGTACGCATTTGAGCTACCTACTTACTGTTGCTAATGCGTGACTATATTCGTAGATAATTCGACTAACATCCTTCTTGCTTTTTTGTAATTGTTTTAGTGGAAATAAGATATGATATTGTATAAAATATGATATTGTTGATCTTTTTGCGTGTGGCGTCCTTTTATAATAAACTATTTCTATTCTATTCTATTCTATTCTATAATTTGAATTTAGAAATAAACTACGAAGTTGTTTTAAAAATTTAAAATATAAGTATGTTACGATAGGCTCACACAAAAAGTATCGATTTGAATTTATGCTTGATTTCTGTTTTTTAACTATTAATTAAGGTATCATAAAAATGGAAGTCCGTCCCATCAGAATTTAACTCGACGCTTGGTACAATACGAGTTAGTTTATTTTTAATTCGGGTCACTCGGGTTACCAAAAATTCGTGAGTAACATCACTACTCGGAATCATTACTCTCAGCTAAGCCTCACTAATATCATGTTATTACAGTGAATACGTCGGAGAATACAAATGTATGGGGTGGTGCTTAAATATAGGAAATGAAGATAAACAGCCGTCTTGCAGTTTTAATTTGCACTTTTCACGTAAAAGCCGAATGAAGTATAAATATTACCTCTAAATACCATCCCTGGTGGTCTTGTTAAAGTAAAGCTTAATTTTTATTTATTGTTGATTGTGTAAATCTAAATTTACTGATGTAAGCAAGCAGTAGTTACATGAGCCATGTCAGGGGCCTTTGGCGGCTCAATAATAACCCTGACATCATGGTTGATGAGGTTTGTAATTCACCTCACAACACACACGATAGTAGAAGAAGAGATGATCTGAATTTCGTGCGAATTCACTTTGAAATAATGCTGATTTGCATTATAAGTTTCTTAAAACGTTTGCTGTTGAAAAACTTGTAACGAACTTTCGAAACATTATAGTTTTAAAACTATAATCCAATCTTCCAATCTTAATTTTCACTTGCCATTTGCTACAAGAGTCGTAAAGTGGAGATATTAGTTTTATTTTATGCTGCTATAAAATCACCTGCTGTAACACACCCTCTGTCATAAAAAGGACACCCTTTGTACTTGAGATATCTGCACTATAGCCTTCGAGAGCTAAGTGTTTTATTACAAGTTTATACCCTGTCGGATAAAACACTTACCAACAAATTTATCGTTGAATAACACTGTAAAAGGACGTCTTTCACGTTTTATACACCACGAAATGATACAGTCTCTTTTATTATCCCCTTACCCTACTTTTAGGTGTTAATTTAAACAATAAAAAATCTTTAAACGCGTCACGAAATTATAGTAAGCAACCAACTTACAAGTTATTCATGGATAAAAATTGAAATGCTCTCAAAATTATAGCAGTAATTCAAGAAATATTTCAAGATAAACCTGATATTAAACATAAGAAATGGGGTTACTTGCAGTAAAGTTGAGAATTATGACTTTCGAGCCTTTCCGAATGTCTTTTCCTAGTTCCTGTATATAAAGGACCCAACCAAATATCGCTGATGGAATTTCTGTTCGATGACTTTGATAATTGCAGTTATAAAGAAGATTAAATTTTATGCCAGCTATTCGACGTGTTGATAACTATGATTCATGTTCAAAGCAAATAGTAATGGAATAACTTGTAAGTGGGTTGGATCTTAATAGGACCTGTATTTTTTGTTTACGATCAACAATGGGCGAATTATAATAATAACACATGAATATGAGCCGTCATTTGCATCTGTATGGTACTTTTACCGTTACAGTAATGTTCATTTATCCGTAGGTTCGTGACAAGCACATAGTATCGAGAGATTTGGATTATTTTCACTATTTCCATCAACATTCATATTGTAGACGCCGCACGAAAAGTGTATCGCTTAAATTTTATTCGACTTATTCACGGCATAGAATGGCAACAGCGATTCTTTTTGTCCAAATGATTCAGCGAGGATTATCTCGACGAATATCTAAAACTTTTAATGTCGTTTGTTGGGAGTAACTCACGCAGTTTATCCGGCTGACAAAAAGTTGTTGGAAAAAACGGACTGGTCGTATCAAATCAAAGTTATGTGCAGCGCGGCTTGGCGGGAGCCCAAAGGACGGACGTGATCAGAAATACTTGGGATTGCCTATTCATGATTTCCCCAACATGGACAACTTTCCGGAACCAAACTGGAGTTGACAAAAAAGTTTTTGAGTACTTTTCGAACTATTTTCCTTTTTAATGCAAACGGTGCTATTTCGTCGACGATCAAGCTGTGCCGGCAGAGTTCTGAAGCGGGCATATTGTGTGTACACACGATTGATTGTATTACTAGGTGCTCGTAAAAGGAGGAGAAATATGAAGATTTTCCTGTTGGCCTTGCCGAACCCTTTACGAGAATGGGTAAACAGAATTTGTACGTTTCGTCTGTTACTGAAATTACATGTAGATACTGATTGTTTGCAATCAACTAACAGTGTTTGAGTACATGGGCACAAAAATAACTAAATGGTACAATCATTCAACGACATTCGAGTAATGTTCTCCATTGGACACCTGCATCTTTGTAAACGACTGCTGCGTTATTCACCAGGCTCCGAAGCGACGGAGTACAAAAATATTGTCGCAGTGAAATTAATTTCAAACTTCATTTGAATGAAAAGCTAATATTTCAGAGTTCATTCCGTCTCTGGTGGGAGTATTTTTCTTTGTTATGTTTAGATATTTTCGTTGTAAGGAAGTCGCGTTGGTTCAAAGTGACTAATTTTCCTGAATGCGTGCGGTGCTCGTTGAATGCTAAGCGACGGGACGAGGAGCAAAGCTGGGGGATAATTAGTCATCTCTCCCTTAATAGTGCGTCTGTCGGCACTCGGTTACAAGCGCCTCCGCGTGACAGCAACATATTTGTGTAGGTATGCCGTGTATTGTGTACCTAATTTGTGTGACGACTGATGGCGCGTTGGCAAAGGCCTTTTAAAGCGTTCCTGTATGAATAGCAAATGCTTTTTGGTCGATCGGTGGAGTTCCGTCGGAAAATGGCTCTATAAAGTTCACCTATTACTCTACTAGTGTTGACGGCGATGTCTGGTGGTCATATCAGCACGAATGTAATATGCTACAACAGTTTAGCGTTGTAGTACGGCATCCAAGAATAATAAATAAATAATCAAAACACATAACACTATAACAAGGTAACCCGACGTCTCTAAATACGTCACGAGCTGGGAACGGAAGTGGATTGACCTAGTAATATTTAATTTACCTCATAAGTACACTTGCAAAACCACATTTCGCTTTTGATTTATACCCGCGAGGTTTTTTATCGGGCACAGTTTATGTCTAAATAATAATCGAATTTCTCAATGTTTATAAAGTTTTTTGCTAATTGCCATCGCTTTACTAAGTAATAAGGTTGTATATCGAATGTATCTTATTAGCAGAATCAGCCGAATATGCAATTTTCGAAATGAAACAGGTATTTTACGGTTAATAACAAACAAAATTTTAGATTTTGCTGTACGTCGAGTTAACATGTTATTAAATTTGTCGTGATTCCTTCTAAACCATGATATTAATCAGTCAGTTTTGCATATTTTACTAGCAATACTTCGATTGAGAAGTCACGTTCTGTCTAACATGATGGACTTACTACAAGGGGATAGACTGACACTATGTAATTCGTCGTATCAAACCCATTAAATGGTTAAGAGTGTCACTTTACTACTAATTTGCCGCGGTAAGAATTTATTCTAATTAAATTTAGGGTATAGTCTCTACGAGAAGGTATAGAGCATACTGTACTACGCTGTTCACAAAGATAATAAAAAAGACAAAATCTTACTAGGCCTAATAATTTATTTTCCTTAGAGTAAAACTTACCAAAAATTATGTACATAGTTTTAAAATGTTTGATATTTTCAACGTTTATTAAAACGTTTCATGTATTGTAATTAAAGTTATGTACTTACGCAAAATACAGTATGTTCCAACTTCTAACCAGCATGGGACATGTCTAAACAGTAATTATTTCGTTGCTATTTTTTCAACGCTCATCAGTCATTCGGTCCGACTACATAAGTGGTACATAATTGGTAGCTCGTTTTGGCGAAAGGAAATGTTCAGAGTCTACCTACGAGGTGTTTATATATGAAATAGGTACATCTAGGTACAGCTAGTTAAAGCTAGGCAGGTATTTCAAATGGTCGTTTCTGTGCGATGATTGTGTGATGAATAGAGTTGCTCTACCTATAATACAAATCCTTGCGAATTACCTTAGCCACTTTAGACTGTATAAAGTAATGTTGGTTTTATTAACTCCGGTTTTATGTTGACAGTTTTATATAATTTTATGCTTCTTATTTGTTTTGTCGAAGCTTTTGGTTCGAAGTTGTTGTACTTATTTTTTATTTTGTCAAGCTATAAATAAGTTTGGCTGTTAAATCGAACTGAGTCGTGCACCTAGTGCAAAAACTTACACTTAAATATAAGAGCGTCTTAAAGGTAATCAACTTGGCTATTCATAAATTGTTGCTTACGATTTACCGACAAAGAGTATCTTATAGCAAAAATTAGGTACAATAAGTTTGTTTACGAGTCCACTCGACTGCCCAATTAGGCGCGATGACTAACAAGTAATCTGACCAGGTATTAATAAAAATTAAAACTTCGATGCAAGTGCGATACGAAATAGGTGAAGTGAGCGGTGAGCCTGTAGACGCAATAGGTACACACGTGGTCGCATGTCGTGATTCTATCGGTGAGAAGGCACGACCGACCCTAACGACCATGCCGGACTCGGGCCACGGCCATATGTCGGTAACTTACACACCAGTTTTAAACCACTGCACTGTTAATAGATACAGAACACTGAAGTAAGATATGGTACTAAACTAAGTTTCGCGTGGTAAGTTTTCGCAGGAAAGTTGCGAGCGCGGGAGGTGCGGGCTCGCGCGACCGCAGCGCGACTGTGTAAGCTCTACACTGATTTTTTGTCGGAGGCATCGCCGTCGCGTGCTCCACATTCGACAACCGGTGTGATACGCGCCGCGCAGATAAGGTTGCTAAGACCCCTGAAGTAAACGGGACTCTGTTTACAGCCTCGTTTAGTTTTAGACAAGTTTGACGTAGTCGGTCTAACAGAAAGCTCGGCGAGGTGTGGGTTTTAGATCATCTTACAATGGATGTAACTACCCCATTGGGATTATAGTCGTAAGCTTATGTTATGTTATATGTTTAAGTAGTCTGGTGTGGATTTTTAAGTAATACTTAAAAAGCTTTCAAGATGTACGGCGGCGCTTGAAAAGTATTTTAAAGCAAATGTTACGCAAATTCTCGTTTATGAATACTTAAAATTCTATAGGTACTTAACATCCCAACACTTTTTACCTTTGTTTTTGTAGTATCTAAAGTTAGGAACATTGGAAAATCAAAGTGTTTAAGTTACTGCTACTAATAACCAGCGCAATTATTATTGTCCCGCAAATCTTATCGGTAAGTAAATGGCAGCCCTACTTGACTATTACCCGGCCGCACAACAAGACCTCATCGCATTACCAAGTACTTGGCCACTTGCTCCTCTTACAATGAGCTGGTTAACCTTACTTACCTGAGGCTACGTGTCGGTACAATTACGTGCTATTAAACTACATTTACACTCGTCGATTTAAGCTGATCGGTCACCGCGTGGTCCATAAGGTACAACCTAGTACTAAAAACATTATAAGTTCAACTTCTTAACGGCCTCTGTGGCCCAGTGGTTGAGCGTTGTGCTCACGATCCGGAGGTCCCGGGTTCGAATCCCGGTGGGGACAAATCACAAAAATCACTTTGTGATCCCCAGTTTGGTTAGGACATTACAGGCTGATCACCTGATTGTCCAAAAGTAAGATGATCGCCATGCTTCGGAAGGCACGTTAAGACGTTGGTCCCGGTTACTACTTACTGATGTAAGTACGTAGTCGTTACATGAGTCATGTCAGCGGCCTACAGCGGCTCAATAATAACTCTGACACCAGAGTTGATGGGGTTGGTAATCCTCTTCACAACCCACACGATAGAAGAAGAATTCAACTTCTTTGTTGGAGGGCACCGAATGTTCACATTTGATTCATTAACTTGTTTTTGTCATGTTTCTAGCTATCAACTTGCTTCAACCTCAAATTATCTAAACAACAAAATAATTATTTGACTGTGGGAGCCAGCTCTAAGCTAATTTTATTGACATTAGATAAAAGAAAGTACTTAATTTTGATATATGCAAATAAAATAATTAATTAATTTATTTATTTATATATACATATGAATTATTTTAGTGGCCGACCTTTTAAGTTACAGCTAAAGTTACAGCTATACTGGGGTGAAAGCGAAAAAAACCATAGAACACGTTCAGGTGCTTTTCTTCCTGTGAGTGTCGTAAAATCCGACAGAAGGATTGTGTCCTGTCTAACATGATGGTCAATTGTTATGGGCGAAACGCTGATCTTTTTTCACCGTAAGTTTCATCATAACTCTCTCTTCAAACTCTATCTTCCGACGTCGTTCTTGTGTATGTATGAATTGAATTCAGCAGTGATTGCAAGTTGTCTTTGATTACTTGTGGCTCTGCGTACCCCATAAAGGATTACGGGGGTGAGTTTTTGTATGTATGACTTCCTGTTGACAAATATTACGACATACATTATCATTCTCTCATTAATGGCTACTTATTACAATGTTGTCCTTAGCCATGTCGTCGGTGTTACCGGGTGAGAGTCCTCAGCGATCCCCATTTGTCCGGCCAAGCAGTTAATGCGTAAAAAAAAAAGATTACGCCTGTGGTTTCTGCCAAATGCGACAAACTATTAAGTGTAAATGTGCTCTTATGCTTTCGCAATGTCAACACTACTAGCCCACCATCTGTCAGTAAATACAATCTAAAATTAACTGTATCGGTTCGACGTATAGTCCAAATTGGTTTGGTTTCAATTTGGCAGTTCATATATCGATCATAATCACTGGGGAGTTATACAAACATAGATTCACGCCTATAAAAGAGGTATGTAGTTCAAAAGACTACTTCTTGAGAAATATAGACAACTTCTATAAAAATATTATCTAGCTATAGAGGCGGTCAATCAGCTCGCGAAAACAAACACTTCAGAACCCCGATACCGACCCTGTCCGCGTGGTCGCCGATTTCCCTCATTCAGCGCTTATCGCTCTCAGACGACGCCCTGAGCCGAGGTTCGCGCCCATCTGGGCACCCATAGGGTATCCTAAATTTCGCACCGGGTGAGAGCCCTCAGCGCTTTGTGTAGCAAATCTAAAATCTACAATAAGTCACGTCAAATATATGTATAGACTAATAAGTCGATTTGCCACAAATGGCATTCACTACTTGGCCCCACAAATGGAGAGCGCTGAGGGCTCTCACCCGGTTAAGAAGCTGGTTATATATATATATATATATATATATATATATATATATATATATATATATATATATATATATATATATATATATATATATATATATATATATATATACACAGACAGGTAGGCTGGACGCTTAGTCGATTTCTACCACATGTCCAGAATGATAAGCAACATTTTATCTAATCAATCCATCTACGTATCTAAAATCTGAATCCATTAGGCACTCAGAGTACAATACAATCCTGACTTTTTTCCGATATCAATAAAATCACGTGATATCATACTTGAATCCGATAATAAGGTATGACGCACCGGGATTCAAACCCACGACCTTCGAACGCAAGCCGCGGGCTTATACAACCAATATTGGCTCTTATTAACTCGACACAGAAATTAAGCCTCTATTGACTCGTTTTAACACTTCTAGCGGTCGAAATGATCTCTTAGGATAATTTTATGGTCTTTCGATATTATCACGGTCGATTATTATGTAAATGAGAACGAATGTACTTAGTTTACGAGAGTTCTCATAATGTTGCCACTTTAAATATAGTACATAAAGATGATTGTTGAAATGAAAGCTGGATTTTGAATTGAGTTGATTAGTCTGTTGAACAACTTGACGTGTTCATCCTTATTAACACTCCTTTTTGAATCGATGTAGTCGGGTAAAAATAACTACCTTCGTTACTTGCAGCTCCGTGGAAATAGTAAATGTCATTTGCGGTAAATATAAAAAAAAAACAAACAATTCAAAAAAGTCACTTTAGGTTATAACAGTCTGTAATAAATATACCTAACCTATCCCCAAACCTAGCTAAACAGTGAATGCCGTCAGAGTATAAAGTATGTACTTATTCTAGACGCGGAAACAGGGCAAACAATCACTGTGGTCCTAAGTGACACAGATTAATTTGCTTCTCAGGCGGTAAGCCTCGATTCGATTCCTGGTACCGGACTTGCATCAAGTAGGTATTATTAATTTATCCTACGTACAGTTTTCACTCGGTTTTCGTCGTGTCTTATAAGGAGGTGAAGGAATTGGTCTTTGACGGACAACAATGGAGAACGGTTTTCACTAACACAGCTAGTTGGCTTGACCATTATGGATCTCGATACGGCTCACCGTTGTGATAACGTTGTTATAGCAGAAAGCTCAGTGTGGCGTGGGTATTTAGGATGTACCTCTGACTACCCCGTGTTTTTATTTTATCTTAAAAATGAGAGAAAAGAAAAAATAATAATGCTATTTGATATTTGAAATATTCTCTTCCACGTTTACTTTCTCATCACAACATTCTCAAGCTGTTATTAAAGCTCATTATGATAATTATGATTCATCAATACATAGATAAGAAATTATCCCGAATTGCTATCTACCCCGGAAATAGATAAGCCATGGAAGCATGAAGATTTATAGAGCAGAATATATCAAAATACCATGTCCGTTTAATTAATAGGACACCTAATCCGTGATTTACAACCATGTCAAATGCATATAAGATATAAGTCAGCGATATTTCATCTTTTCTGTTATAATTAAATTGGACTAATTCACCTCGTTTCCTCCAGCGAAAATAGGCGTGGAAAGAATGATAATTTATGTTGTAATATTTGTCAACAACATTCAGTATTTCATAATTTCATACACAACATAATCTATATAATATTATGGCAGAAATAAGCACTCTTAGTGGTTTGTCTATCAATTTACAATACAATAATAATAAGACTAATTAACGATATTTTCTTATGCAGAGCTTTGCATTGGAGTGTAGAATTTATAGCAAAGATCGATTTGGAGTTTATTTACCATTATTTTTTACAAATAATTCGTGATGTTATCTGATTTTAGTGTTTGTCTTTAAGTGTTTTCTTTAAATTATTGTATAAACATGCATTAAAGGAATAACTTCGATTCTTACAAAAAGAATATACGCACAACAATAGGAATAATGGGCGTGACATCTGCCATAGAAAGAATTCTAGAACATACTCGTATCAAGACAATTTTAGTTCGTCCCAAATAATTCTCCATCGCAATGAAAGGAAGAGGCCGTCCACAAATCCCTTTTGAAAGATGTTGTCAGTGCATCTGATAAATGTACAACGTGTGAAGTCGAAGACGTTTTGTCAAACATGTCGCCGGGTTGTACGGCGATTAATATCCACGCACTCACCCGCTGTCGAGAATTAAAGTGTCTTATGAAACAAACTCGCGACGAATACTTTCGTCATTGATTTTGAGAATTGTGTCTTTATTTAGCATTGTAATTAATGAGAGATGAGATGATTGAAGACTATTGTTTATAGGCTGAGCGTGTCATAATTCAAATTCAAAAATATCTTTATTCAATAGGTAACATAGTTACACTTTCCATCGTAATTATTTACATAACGAACGACTCATCCGCCTAAAACTTCTGCAGCTTATCAAAACGTGAAATTACCTATAGTATACAATTACTGATAAATAACTGGACAGTAATAAATTCGAAATCATTTTATTGAAACGAAGACAACATTAAATAAATAATATAAAACAAAGATAAACTTCTTAATGCACTGTTATTGCAAAATGTGAATCATTTTTACTCAAAATACCTACTTTAATATACTTACAAGTATTAAAAACATCTTAATTTACTTTCTCCCGTGTAGTATTTATCTCGCCATCCATTTGTCAGTTGTAGACAAGATATCGAGTATCTCTTCTTATGAACCACGTCTTTAGTTTGCAGAACACTGTAAGATGCAAACAAACAAATAAAAGTTCAAATTATAACCGCGCTCAACGCAGAAATAGAAGAGTCAGGAAGATAGTTAAGTCAGTGGATTTCTGAATTGTTGGCGAAAATACTGTTAATTTTCTTCTAGTACCTACTCGTTCCTAGTATTTTCAAGTTGTATACAACTTTTTGATAAACGCCTTACTACACGCGAGTGAATTTGTGGGTTCTTACTTAGGTACTTAAACGAGTATTTAAATCAATTTTATTAATTTTCTGACAAAACTACTTGATTGCACTTCACCATATCAAAAAATAAGTAAAATTAAATATTCTATTCATTCAATTTGTTTTAAAGAAATTGATCTTCAAAATTGCAGTAAGTAGGTCTAATATGTTAATATTATGTTACCCACGCGTGTCGGCGTAACTTTTTATCGGCGCAGAATTTAATAACTTTATACTGTTTTGTGACAATGAATGAAGAATAATTTTGTTTTACTTACGCAAGTTTTGGGGAGTTTTGAAACAACAATTTTCTGTTATGATTTTCTTTGACCTTGGCAAAAGTTACGGGCTCAACATGATAATAAGACAGGATATTTTTGCATATAAATATTCTTGCCTCCATGTTCTGTGATTGTATTACAGAAAGTTCATGTATGACTTTAATTCGTTTTGTGTTGATTTTGTATTTGTATAAGTAATTGACAATTCATTTCTAATTCTGTAGTGTATTAATCATCACATCTATGCATAGAACGATGTAATTTTTAATGTTCCTTTATTTAGTTATTTTTTTAACTTTTGTACTGGGTGGCGTTCACTAGCCGGAATTAATTCCATATACTTATACTTACTTACCTGTTGTTGTCAACAAAATAGCTGTGGTACTTTCCTGCTGCTGTCAACAACATAGCTATAGCTTTTACAATTTAAATCCAACCTGCATTACTTACTTCATTTAATTATAAAAGTAAAAAGTAGGGTCTTATCTCTATTAGAAAATTAAATGAACTTTATTAATCTTTAGTGCAGTGAGTATACATTTTATGGTGCTAATGATTTAATGGGAATTTAGCTTAATAGTTAACACGCACTTAACAGGTTACTGGTAGTCAAAGCTCATACGTCATTTAAAACCAATTAAATTGAACATTTGTCCCTTTAACCGCGGGCAGCGACAAGCGATGAACTGATGAAGACGCAAATAATTGAATTAGACATGTTCAGTACGAACAAGGGAAGCATTTAAATTCTCCTTGAATTGTGGGAATTTCCAGACTACATTCTCCAAAAACAATATAGATGGCGTAGTTCACTTTTACAGGTTTTCTTTTCTTCTAATTTGTCTTTAAACTGGTCTTAAGTCTGTCCTATTTTTTCCGGGGTTCGCTTAGCAATCCTTATAACAAATTATTGAGACTAGTTTTTGTACAATATTCCAAAGGCAAACTTCTCGTAATGTCTGCTCTTCGCTCATAGCTGGCAATGAGACGGGTGCCTAAAAGGTGTAACACATTAAACGGATATAAATGCATTAAGCTTTGACTTATTGTTTCTCCGCCTCATTGAATTATGTACAATAACATTAATCGGTTCGATAATTAGATAAGAAATATAGAGGGAGAATGTTTTTTTTTACGTGACTTATTGCAGATTTGCCGGACAAATGGGGAGCGCTGAAGGCTCTCACCCGGTACAACGTTTAAGACAACAGGCCTGAGGGTGCCCAGTTGAGCGCGAACCTCGGCTTCAGGGCGTCGTCTGAGAGGGTATAGAGGGGAGATACGAAGTGATATACCTTATCTATCTATTTCTTAATTTATTATGTACCTCCCGACAAACAGAACGGGTAATATTACAAAATTAGATCTCCTAATTAGTAATGGTAATAATATGTATTAATCTCGAAGAAAACTTTAGCCTCATCTGTATTAGGTAAGTAAATATGTTTTGTTCTAAGGTTATCTTGGTAAGTAAAGGTCAAAGCCCTTCCCTAACATATTCCACCAGATGTAAAGCAATTAATTACTCTGACTGTAGAACTATTTGGCCCTTTTTCAACGTGGAGTTTTAGGGTAAGTAAAGTAAGTACCTACTGATTATTATTGTTTTAGTCTTGTTAGTAGGTAGGTGCCTGTATTTTACATAAGAACGTTTTTTTATGTAAGTACTTAACTATAAGGTGGTATTTGTAGGACTTTTTTCTTATTAATGGCCAAAATGCTTATAAGATAGTGGTCAGATTATTATCAATATTATTATTACTTATTAATATTATACGCCTTATTAACGGCCTCTGTGGTCCAGTGGTTGAGCGTTGGTCTCAGGATCCGGAGGCTCCGGATTCGAATCCCGGTGGGGACATATCACAAAAATCACTTTGTGATCCCCAGTTTGTTCAGGACATTATAGGCTGATCACCTGATTGTCCGACAGTGAGATGATGATGCACGTCAAGCTGTTGGTCCCTCTTACTACTTATTGATGTAAGTATGTAGTCGTTACATAAGCCATGTTAGGGGCCTTTGGCGGCTCAGTAATAGCCCTGACACCAGGGTTGATGAGGTTGGTAATCTATCTCATATATAACGGTAATCTATCTCATATATATCTCATATAACGGCCTCTGTGGTCCAGTGGTTGAGCGTTGGACTCACGATCCGGAGGCCCCGGGTTCGAATCCCGGTGGGGACATATCACAAAAATCACTTTGTGATCCCTAGTTTGGTTAGGACATTACAGGCTGATCACCTGATTGTCCGAAAGTAAGATGATCCGTGCTTCGGAAGGCACGTTAAGCTGTTGGTCCTGGTTACTACTTACTGATGTAAGTATGTAGTCGTTACATGAGCCATGCCAGGGGCCTTCGGCGGCTCAATAATAACCCTGACACCAAGGTTGATGAGGTTGGTAATCTATCTCATAAACCACACGATAAGAAGAAGAATATTATAGGCTCGGCTCCCTATTAAATGGGATTTAAACATAACTGGCGAGGTGTAGGTGTAAATTACATACATTTCTGCTTACCCTTCTGGGAGATAGGCGTGATGATTTGGATAAGTTGTTATATATTGTTAAAATATTATCACAGTTTAGTGAAGGTATGACGTAACTTAACATGGATTTGTGTCGAACAACATTTACTACTTGGCCGGATAAACGTAAAGCTCAAACGCAAAAGCTATTTTCGGACATATTTTGGTTACTGGATTTTATATTTGTCTCTTTTTTCGTATCCAGTTACTACCCATTATCTTAGGCAAATAGGTACTTATATTGTCTGTTCTTAAATCATCTTCAAACAGTTCCTATTTCAAAGCAAGGAACCTTATACCAGCATCCGCGCGCTGGCTGCTAAATTGTCTTCTGTAAACATTATAATATTACATACCAACCATGACATCTCCGTATGACAGCTTTGTCCCGGTTTCTTTAATATTACTCCTTTGCCATGTCTATGTTAATATTTCGATTTATTATTTTGAATATACATGTATCTAAGTGTAAGTATAGCTGCAATCGCAATGAAACAGCGCAGATTATTCTTGGCTAACGTAAAATTAGGCTACAAAACGATTCTAAAAAAAGTAATTTAACGGCGTTTTGACGACTGTATCTGTTTATAATCTTACTTATAATTTATTGTTAACAATTCAATCTACTACAAATTTAATTTTCTAACTTTGCAGCGATAAGTGTACTCACATACAAAAACTCGACATCCGGCATATTTTCGCGGCAAAAGGCAAACTCAGTCGATCATAAAGAAAGTTAATCTTGGGAAAGTGGTGCGTACAAGTGCTGTAATCAGCTTAACACTACTGAAGACCGAAAGGTATCTGTTTTCGCGTCTGTCCCTATAAAGAGCGATAAAGCGAAAGAGAAAGAGACGAAAGGAAGAGAAGTCAATCGTCTTGAAAAAAGACATGACGATCAAGTTGTAGAAAAAAAGAAAAGTGAATGGTGGTTTTTTACCTAGCAGAGGTCCAGAGGCTTGCACTGCTTGCAGAGGTGTGTAGGTACTTATATAAACAAAATATAAATTAGGAACCCCCGTGCGTAGCGACTTACGATGCGAATCAACAACGCTGAAATCTGTAGAGTTTACATTACCGTTTTTACACTCTTCTAGACTCTGAGAAATCTTCTTTTCTTTTAATATTTTTGAACGAAATATTAAAAGAAGTGCATAGTGCGTAGTGCCCGCACCAATATCTTCGAGCTCCTGATCCTACTCCTTTCGCTAGCAGTCGTCTGTACGTCTTATTCAGGATTCGTGTCAAATCGCCCGATTTCCTGTACAAATAGCTGACCCCATTGTGTGCTGTCGCTTGAGCATTCGTGTTTTGCTTTGAAGTTTGATCTACGCAAACTGAGTCAGTGTGTAACTCGGCTTTGTGATCGTGTATTTGTTTGTTACATTCGATGCGATGGCGATGGTAACAAAAAATAATTCATGCACGCAGTAGACAATTCGTACCGATTCACAATTTATCATGTTTACTTACTATTAACATTGAGCGGAAGGCAAGAGGGAAACCACTGCCCGTTTTTTCCCTAAAAAGTAACATGAAGAATGCTACACCGACAAGAGCGTGGCTCTTAAATTTGTGATGATGATTTACTATTTACCATGTTACTCATAGGAACAAGATAATTGGTTGAGGGTCTTCTAAATATTCAATTCGAGCTTGAGAAACAATTGCATAATGGTGTTGCTTTTTCACGATTTAGAGACGGTTACGTTACGTCAGTCTAGTTAAGTCTCTGCTTACCCCGGTAGAAAATAAGCGTAAGTTTAAGCAGGTACTTGTATATATGTTAGAGAAAGTTTGTACAACTTGCTTACACCTTTTACATTTTATATTTCATGCGTTATATTTTTTCTTCCTATTTCTTAGAGCCTTACTCACCTATCGTGGATTGTTATAAAATAACAAGCCTTAACTTCTGATGTCGTTATGTAAGTAGGTATATGAAGCTCGACTTGTGGTCAAGAGTCTACTGCGTACAATGTTAATGTCATAGACATTTATAAGGTCCTGCCTGGACCTTTGTTGAAGACATCTGTTCCCAGTGTGGAATTCTGCGCTTCAGGCGGACGTCGGCTTGCCATCTGTCCTTTTTGCCCAAGACAAATTGTGTTTTCAAGGAAGATGACGAGACTTATTGATGATGATGAGACTTATTTATACAATAAATGATAAGTAGTCTATGTACGTGTTTAGTAATATGTATAAGTATACATTTAGTTTACTTGTAACTCATAGTTATCAACTCATTCATGGCGTGTTAACACCGGCCCACTGAGTTTATTTCAGGCTGTCCAAGGTTAGCTGGAAGAAATCCCAATTAGTGATAAGCTCGCCGATGCTTTGTGTAACGATAAATCATATAAAAATTTCACACTTTACTAATTAACTCAGAATAATCAGGAAATTCATGAAAATATTAGTGCTTTTTCTAATTATTTCCAGTTCCATACTTTTGCGACGGAAAATTCTACTTAATATATCACCTCAAGATCCTATGATCTTGACTATTTTAAATCATCATTTAAAGTTTTCGTTACGATGTTACTAACACCCTATGTTTACATCTGCATGAAGCTAGCTAAAATTGGTCTAGATATTAAAATATTATTACTTTCGGGACGGAAAAGTGGCAGTTAGCACAAGTGAGTCATAAAATAACAGTCAATAAATACAGATAATGTATATTTAGTTTAGTTAGTTTATTTATTTATTTATATAGACATTTGCAACATTATATATATTGTATATATCTATGTATTAGGTCTTTTGTTGGTAACGTCTTTGGGACACTTGAAGCATTTGTTTGGACAGATTACCGCCATTTCATTAGCAAAGAAATGTGCGGTTGCAAAATGAGAAGACATTGCTTGGGAGTTGTAACTCCGTGACCCGGCCTATCTCTGTTTAATTTTAGACTATTAGACTATTCGTTTAATGATGAAGAAAAGAAATGATGCTCATTGTAACTTTATAAGCATGCGAAAGGTGCCTTGCTTGTGAGTAAATAAGTCAATTAATTTCAAGATAAATAACATAACATAAGCTCACGACAATACAATTGGGGTAGTCAGAGGTATGAACTAAGTACCCACACCTCACCGAGCTATCTGTTAGACCAACATAATAGCTGGTAAACCGTATCGCTGTCTATAATGGTCCAGCGATACAAGATGATTACTAAAAAAATACTAACAAGATATATGAATTCATAGCTTGTTATGTCACGGGGGGGGGCGACTTTGGCGGCTCAATAGTAATCCTGACACCAGGGTTGACGGTCCTCACAACCCACACGATAGAAGAAATAGAAATGGGAATTTCACGTCTATTACGAGAACCTATATCGCACTCCAGGTCTTTCAAATCCAAAGAAACTCCTACCAACAGAAACGCACCTACCTACCTACTTCCATGACGTTACTTTGTTAGTCGAGCTTCTTTGAAGCTTTCTGCACTTCAGTATCGCCAGCCACATAAGAACATATAACACACATAAGTATATACATTTTGTTAGTAAGTATAAATCAGCTTGTGGAAAACCGCTGAAGCAGTCAATGCGCACATAATTTATTATACACAAATTGTCGGAGGTCGCAGATTTATCGGCGATTACCAGATCATTGTCGAGGAAGTGCCCCTTGGCTGCAAGGCATACGATAATGTACCCACAAGAGTTATGTTATCTTGTAAATAAAATGCCTTATGACTTATTTTACCTTTGTGTTTATTTTCGATAATTCATTTATTGACTATTTTTTTTACAATTGATGGGTTTGCTCTTGGTCCCAGACTTGCCCGAAGGCATTGACGAATCCTAAGATGGAGCTCGCCCAGAAGGTGCCTGTTCACTATGGCCTTGAAAGCACCCGGGTTAATTTGTGAATTCTCAACGCTTAGTGAGATATACTTGTGATTTATTTAGGTTTGTATATAAGTTTGATGTAACAAAGATAAAATATAACCTGGTAATAATTAATTCAATAAGCCATTGATATTGGTCCTCCGGTCGATTGAGGGGAGGCCTGTGCCCAACAGTTAAGATGTGTATAGGCTGTTTATGTGTATGTAGGTCATTGAAGTATAATATATTTACACAAATATCTTATTTGCTATTGGCAATCTGCAAAGGAAATTCCATAGTCTCTGCTTACAAAGGTGAGAAATAGGCGTGAGTTTATGTATGTAATCTGCAAGTCAGTTCAAAACAATAGGTACTCATTGCTATCGTAAATTATATAATACAACCATAAATTCTACCATCACATGACTGTGTCTCTTCCCTTATCGTCCGAAGTATGCACCATACATGTAACGGCGACGAAAGTAGAGACATTCGAGACGCAGTTCATTAGATTTATGCGCGATAAAATCAACCCCTACATGGAGGAAATAATAAAAATACACTACACCATCCATCGAACGCCACTTAAGCAATAAAACAAACAGCCTATATGTTTTTATGACTACTTACACGAAAAGAAAGACGTAAAGCTCTGTCTGCGGTAATTTTATCGACTGTGCGACGCGGGATCAAAGCATTCAATAACATTTGAGTATAGCTATAACACTAAGTTTTACTCGTTAGTGTGATCGCTGAAATCTCATTTTGTATAATAATAATAAAGCTATATTTGGCGGGGATGCGTACGGAATTTAAAATGTGATTTGGCCGTCGAGGCTCCCCGTCGCGTCTTCTTTTATTAAATTTGTCGCCGCACAGCGCAAATGTGTTTCGAATGCGTTTCGAAGGGATAAGCCAGTCGGCTCATCAGTTGTAATAAGGCGAGTTTACGAAAATTCGTCTTTTTAAATTTACGAAATAATAAGATTGAAATTGAAACAGATAGCTAACTGCCAAGTTAATCTACTTGCTTGGAGTGATGTTGTATTATTTTAAACTGTAAACTAAACAAAACAATTTTTGTTTTGTTATATTCTGTTTGTGTGCTATAAAAAATACATTTGATCCGATTTGTTCACAACTGCTACCAATGGCTAAAATATATTTTTCTCCTTTTTCAAAAATACAACACAATCATCTCAAGAGTTCTCCTATCATTCTGATAAAATTATGGCAAATCAAAATTCGCAAGTAAGACTAAATCAGTAGGTTGCAGGTTCAGGATCTGTAAGAATTCCCCCATAATGATGTATGGTTCAACTCCCCACCAGACACAGGAAACAATAAGATAATTGACGTCAAAAAAAACATAGCGAGCGATACGTCGGCAGTATCAAATGGAAATGAAAATATAGACCGAATTTCCTCGAGAAATGCAGAAATTAATACCGCTTTTATAGACAGCAATACTGCTCACCACCTATCACGTTGGCCTAACTCGCTCGGTGAGGAGTAGGTACTTTGTATATTTGCCTACTAATTATTATATTATGCAGCGTCATTCGTTGGAAGACACCTATTAACCATACATTTATAGTAGATACCTTAGTAATTGGTACCTAAATGTTGCTGTCCCAATAAAACTGGGGAAGCGGCACTTTAGGAGGGATAAAGCATGTTCATTTCACTGGTCTCTGAATGCCATTTAGTGGGAAAACTAATGCATATTTATATTCTGGTGCTTGGTCAGTGGTGGAAGACAAACGATTCAATTCCGGCGTCGTGGCGCGAAACCGACTAAAGGTCATAGCCCACTTACAGGACTCTTCTCCAACACCGGTCCCGCCGAACAGCGCCCTAAAGTAAAACGATTGCTGGCAGTTTACTGCCGAACAGTGTAACAGCGGGAAGTTTACTAACACAGAGCTACCTGCTAACTAATGTTGTCAATATAAACTATATCGCAAGCCACGAGTTGGAAGTCCATATTTGAATGATATTTTATTAGTCGGGTAGTAGCAGAGTCGTCTAAGTGGACTAAGACCTTTACACTAACGTTTATTAACGCGGAGTTTTAAAATTCTTCTCGTTGCAACGGAAGAACAGCGAGCTATTAGTACCAGGTCCCTTGCACAATTTGTATGAGGATTGAGGACAATTGTTTGCAGATGGGGCCCCTCCGGACTGAACTTTATACTCTGCACGTTTCAGTACGTTTAGATGTGCCATCAAGAGCTACGTGGTTAGTGTGGGTATTTCTTACATAAGGACGGAAATTGGAACGTTTTCATATAAGTAACGATATTGCAGTTGTTTTTTGAAAAAGTGAGCTGGACATGTGAGTGCCTTTCCATTGAGGAGCCATGTCAGAACTTGGAGCTTTTAAATGTGTTAAGCTTTAATAAAAGTTGTCAAACGATTGTAAATCCATTGTTTGGTCCTCATTATGGGAACTCATGTAACAGCACATGAAAATGAAGTGTTCAAGGTTTAGTATTTTCACGTCACCATCGGAGTGGTCTCCTTGTAAAACTAATATCCGTTTATGGTTACTACAAAAATGTTTATCTTCCTCATTCTTTCCCTACCATGAAACTGACTGGCTGCGAACAAAGCCGAATTTTATGAGAGCCTCCGCCAAGAGCCTATCTCGACATCTTTATGCCTCTCGGTACTCTATTGTTTTATTTTATTTTATTTTATTTATTTGTACACAATGAAACAGACACAAGAAACATACAAAGAAAACAGATAGTACAGGCAAGCTTATCTCTAAACAAAGAGATTTCTTCCAGCTGACCCACGTGACAAGAGAGACTTTCAACGTATAATATTATATAGATAGACATACATACGCGTACAAATTATTTAGAAATTACTTATACTAATATAAGACACAATATTAACCTAAACCTACAAACCACATTTAAATAAATTATAATATAATATATATTTCATAAATATATAAACATATTATATACTTTCTATATTGGTTTATAAAAAATACACACTATATACAATATATATATATATATATATATATATACCTAAATAAATAAGTAAACGCATACAAATACGACTAATGCAACTTAAGCAAGACTCAAATAATAATCCTTCAAGTTCCTTTTAAACCTACCCACCGTGTCACATTCCCGAGTGACCCTGGGTAGCGCGTTCCACAGTTTGACGGCCTGCACGGTAAAAGAGTCACCGTACATTTGCGTAGAATAGGGGGGAGTTTTCAGGTGCAAGTTGTAAAGGGGACGGTGAGTGCGACCAGATGAGGCGAAATACGTAAATTGTTATTCCAACTTTCAACAATATAAATTAAGTCAAGGATCATCAAACTACTTTTCAGAGTAGGTAATGTATCAAAGTCATGAAATAAATTCCATATTAGTCGGCACGTACCCATCATCATCCACTGGAGTTGACCACTAAGTTACTCCCCTACGATTCGTGTGACTAGCCACCATTTTCTCGATTAAAGTAGCAAATAAAATGTCACATTGATAATAAATCTGAAATTACAGCTCCAATCTAACAAAATATAAATCCAAACAAATAAGCGTAGTTTATCGATACTTATTAGGGCGAGCTTGTTCCCGTTGTTTTTTGCCTTGTTTTTCATTTACGCTGGAACCTGCCCGGAAAAACAACTCCCCAATATGTCTTCCACGGGAAAATTGATTTGGTTCCCTCCACTGTGCTATAACTTCTCTGTAACTTTACACTGTGGATAAGTGTAGCGAATTGCGTGTAAGTAAAATTTATGCTCGCACTCGTGCATTGGAGTTACATGTCGCAATATTTTTAGTTAAAAAGTTGTGATATTTTTTGCAGGGTCGATATAAAAAATGGCTTGCGCTGGCTTATCATAATTTAGTCTGGGGGCATCGGGGCCGGGACGATTAATCTTGGATACTCGCGTGCAACGCAGTTCGTCACCAACCAGTCCCGGATTTATCGCGGCTTTAAAATCAACAACCTGAAGCTGCGGGGTGTAAACATTATTATTTTTATGCGGACTTATTGATTGCTGTGTATATTTTTTATTACTGCACGATTTTGATAAGGCTGCTGTTTTGTTTTTTGTACGAAAATGTTTGTCTTTAAAAATATGATTAATAGTTTAATCAATGAATACATACATACTTACAAACTCTTACAAAAGAAAGTTTGCCGGTTCAGCGGTTAATGTCGGGAACCACTGAATGAATTTGCATGCGGTTTATGACTATTTATCTATTTCTGCAAATCTGTAATATTAAGTGAAGAAGTAAAGTGAAAAAGTAAGATTAAGACGCTAAATATTATATAGGTTATAGAAATGGGAAAGAAACAAGCGAGATGGTAGCTTGGGAAAACGATTGGACGAGCGAGCCAATTGCAAAAAAAGGACAGCAAATGTAGAGTTTAGCACCGGTTTATATTATAAGAACATCAGATTACACATATTATCTCGTATGCGTACACCACACGCGGGTTGAACTTTTGACAGCCGTTAGCTTCACATCAGTCGTCATCAATCTTTCTGAGCGAACACGTTCGCTTGATGCGTTTATTGCCTTACGCGTGACGCTGACACCTACTGTACGATAACACGCCTGCCACATGTAATGATGTGCTGGCTGTGTGAAAAAAAGAAGGGCTTATTTCACTAGTAAAAAAGAAAAACATACATTTTCCTAATGAAACAAAGGGTGATGTGCAATTTTTCGTCCAACAGTATATATTTTTATACTTACAAACTTAGGGACAGGCTCAGCCACAAGTCGTCAGAACTACTTACTCTTGAAATAAGCATCTTACTTTCGTGTGATGAAATAGTGGTTCCAGTATAACGCTTAAGTAATAACTAATCCATTAATTTAAATAAAACGTGAAGGATCACGCCCAAAGAATTGGGCGACTTCTTTTAAAGGATGGGAGTAGAAGTTTTACTTTTTATCCCTAACATGCATACCGACATTGTTTCCTATCGTAAGTAGTATTGTTTCGTTTTAAACCTCAATGACACAAAGGTAACTCAATCACGAACGATATCTTGATACAATCATATTTTTAATAATGTTTGTTACTGACTATCGCGTGTGTACGATTTGTAAAGCTCCGTCTTCTTTTTTTAATGGCGGTTAATATGATGCATTGCCACCTTAGCCTTCAGAAGATTAATGGTGGTCCATGTATGCCTTGCGGGACCCAAATACCTACGTGTCAAAAGTTCGAACGACATGTCATAATGTGGAATGGAGTCTTCTAATTGTATGTGGGTCAGTACAGTTGCTATAGATGTACTTCTGACTACATCAATTATATTATTAGACGTGAGCTTATGATATTATGTTATGTTCAGTACAATTTATTTATTTATAAAGGTGCATACAACATTACAGTGTAACCCAATACGCTGTATGACGAGAAAACAATATAAAAACGAATACAACAAAAATAAACAATGAATGAAAAAGAAACAAAAAGAAAAATAAGACTATGAATAAAAAAACACACAAATGAAAACACAAAAAAAATCCCCTCTAGTATGCCTGATGACGTCATCATCAGGCCTCATACATCTTTTCCAGATGATTATTACAGTTAGAATTGAACCAAGGTTATTATTCCGGGTAAGTATGATTTCGTCGCGTTATGTGTGACATGTTTTTTTTTTAAATCGATTTTAAACTATTTGTGGCTTTACTCATATACATTGACCAAATTGGAGATGTCCTTAGAAAAGGTTCATTACGAGCTATTCTGTTCCGGCGTGCGTCTATGAAACGATTGAACGATTGAAAGCAAGAGAAGTGTGTCAGGATCGATGAAATTCCATGGTCTCTGCTTACCCCAGTGGGAAATAGGCATGAGTTTATTTACTCAGCGAAAGGTGTCTGTGAATGCATTTACATCTTTTTGCCTCTGAGTTTTCTATAACTTTCTTCGTTATAAGTTCCTGAACACTTTTTGCTTTCTTTCGGAGGTAGCGTCCAGTGCATCCATCGTTATTACAAGTTTTATTTGGCCTTGTCTCTTTTATCACAGTCTTCACTGAAAGAACTGTCCTCAAGTTGTCCTGAACTGTAATCAAGTTGTCCCCGGTTCGTTCTTAAATCTTCACTTTGCGTTTTTTTACTTTCAATTGAAATTGGAAGCTTCGTAGCTTCTCAATCTACTAACTAAAAGGTATTTAACCAGAAAATGATGTGTGTACCATATACCATCGATCCAATGTGTAACCCAGCGTGCACGATCCATCTTCCACCAGATCCATGCCAAGGTTGGTTATGATTTATAAACCGAAACATCACAAAATTTATTGTTATTTTCGATTAACCCGTGCGTCGGCCATATTTGTGCAAGATTACCTCTGTAATGTGCCAAGATGGATTGTTCCACGATGTGACAGAGTACTGAATGAAATTACGCTCGGTCTCAGCCAAAGACGACCTAGTTATAGTACCAGCCAACTTAGTATTTGGCGCGATTCAAGCAGTTGTTACTGCATTTTAGGAGTGATAGTTAAGAACATAAAATTTTGATGTGTATTTATAAATAACTATTAAGTACATATTACTGTTTTTTTGTTAATTGTCTTTGTAGATAATATATGCTTAGAAATTAATGTGACCTGGTATATGTAGATGGTGCTTATAACGGCGCCTCTAGTAGCCGCCGAGCGATACTACAGTACCGTGCTCTGTAAACTTGCTATAGACGTCTGAACATTACTTTATTTGCTGTTGTCACCATAATTGATATATTTTGCTTCAATAATACTCTTTTATTTTTAAAGTACTTATTAAGAATTATTATTATTTATTTTACTTAAAATTAAACAAATGTTATACTGTATGTTTATATTTTTTATTTCTATTTAATTTGGTCCGTGAAAGTGTGAAGCGTTTTAAATGACTGAAAATCAGCGCTGGATGGCTTCATCACAGCACAAGCTGAGCCATTTCCTTTTGCTCGTATTCATAGTATTCGTAATTACTTAGTTCTTGAAGGAAAATGTGAACTGTGGCAATAAATGTATTATATTCTTATTCTTTTATGACTTAAAAATTGTTCTTTATCAATTTATTTTGTCGAGAAGGAAGTAATGGAAGGAGATAGATAGGATTATCACATAAATACATAACCCACTTTTGTAATTCATAAAGTGGTGGATAGAGCCATAAAGTTATCAGAAAATACTTTGACACTACACTTGGTACCTATTCACTTCTACTTCTTCTTCTATCTTGTGGATTATGAGCAATTGTATACCGTCCTCGAGAATCTTGAAAGTGATAAAGTAAAAATGTTTGTTTGTTAGTTTTTAGCAGATAGGAGTTGATTTTTTAAGTTTAAAAAAGCACTCACTTTTTCATTTTTTAATTAGACATAGGTACAGTCAAGACCATTTATATTGCGACCTTTTTATTGTTATCAGTTAGAAATGTTTTATTTGTCCGATAGAAACCTGACAGCTGTAAATTAGTAAACCAACGGCTGTCCAGTAGCCGACGCCATTAAGACATTATCATTCTCTTATCTGTAATTCGTATACACCCGAATATGTCTAAAGAGCGTAGAGCTAGTAAAACTCTATAAGAGGGATTATAAAGTATATTAGTGACATCGTAACGGGAAATATACGGAAAATATTGTGTGATTCAGTCCATGATTCTGAGTTAATATCAAGTGGAATTTTCCGTCGCAATTTTATTAAATTATTTTCAATTATATACTTTTGCGATGGAAAATTCCACTTGTTATTAAGTTTGAATAATGAGCTGAATCAATCACCTCAATAGATATTCGTTACGATGTCACTTACACCCCGTACAAGTACGTACAGCTAGCCATACGTGATAGGTGTCAGTGAAACTTGTTTATACATTGTTTTAGGTTTATTATCATAATTAAAACGCATAATAACGGGTTCTTACCGCGTTTAAATCAGGGATATGAGACTCCCGATATTTCGACACTGTTGCAAGTGCCATGAGTGAATTCAGTCATCCCGTGAAACTTGTTGTCGACAAAAAGGAAAAATGCCTCGAAAAGCCAAAATTACTCCACCTAGTTTCTTTGTCTTGCTTCTGAAAACATTAAGAAATGAGAATTTCCACGAAAATGTACACTCTCAAAATATTTCAGTTTAACAAAATAAAGCCTCGACTAAAGCCATGTCGTTCTATCTCGGGTAAATTATTACACCATTACGAAAAGAGGTAATGGTCAGTGAATAAATAGAAGAAAAGCAAGGCATATTTTAAACTGAAAGGATTTTTGTTTTAGAAACAACGAGTATGACGTGTACGTATTCTTTGTATGGTCGTGTTATAATATTTTTTGAGAAAGTTGTGGAAAAATTCATCATCATCGCCATGATTAGGTATCATTGGGCTATCAAAACACACAAAGAACATAATGGCTAAACTCGCTCTCAAGAGACACCGTAGCGGGAATCGTTCGGGGTCTAAAAAATATATAAAAAAAAAAGCTATTATTTCGGGATGAAGCCCATATCACAAATTGACAACAATCACTAAGTTAAATAGCTTAAATTAAAAAGCTTTATTTTGTTAAAAGTCTTAATCTAATATTAAACCTATTTGCGATTGGCACTCCGCTTGGCTCGAGACCCTCGAGCCAAGCTTACCCGACACTACACTGAAGATATCCCGGACGTCAGCCTGTACGAGATTAGGATGGCCCTCAAACAACTCAAAAACAACAAAGCGGCAGGAGATGACGGAATCACAGCAGAACTTCTGAGAGCGGGCGGAACGCCAATACTTAAAGTCCTCCAGAGGCTCTTCAATTCCGTCATATTTCAGGGCAAAACGCCGAGGGCATGGAGCGGAAGCGAGGTGATCTTGTTCTTCAAGAAAGGGGATAAAGCCCTACTGAAGAACTACAGACCTATCTCGCTTCTGAGCCATGTCTACAAGTTGTTTTCGAGGGTCATTACGAATCGTCTCGCTTGCAGGTTTGACGACTTCCAGCCTCCCGAACAAGCCGGTTTCCGAAAAGGCTTTAGCACCATAGACCACATCCATACGCTGCGGCAGGTTATACAGAAGACCGAAGAGTATAATTTGCCACTTTGCTTGGCGTTTGTGGACTATGAGAAAGCCTTTGATTCGATCGAGACCTGGGCTGTGTTGCAGTCTCTTCAGAGGTGCCAAGTGGACCATAGGTACATCGAAGTGCTAAGGGACCTCTACCAAAATGCCACTATGTCAGTTCGAGTACAGAACCAGAGCTCTAATCCGATCCAACTGCAGCGAGGAGTGAGACAGGGAGATGTCATCTCTCCGAAACTGTTCACTGCTGCATTGGAGGATATTTTTAAGCTTCTGGACTGGAAAGGATTTGGCATCAACATCAACGGCGAGTACCTGACGCACCTTCGATTTGCCGATGATATAGTCCTAATGGCTGAGACCCTGGAAGACCTGAACACCATGCTCGAGCATCTCAGTAACGCATCCCAACGAGTGGGTCTTAGCATGAACATGGCAAAGACAAAAATTATGTCCAACGACCATGTCGCACCCACTCCAGTTCAGGTTGGGAACGTTACACTCGAAGTTGTAGACCAGTACATTTACCTAGGACAAATAATCCAGTTAGGTAAGTCCAACTTCGAGAAAGAGATCTCTCGTCGGATCCAACTCGAATGGGCAGCGTTCGGGAAGCTGCGGAATATCTTCTCGTCCAAAATACCTCAGTGTCTCAAGACGAAAGTCTTTGACCAGTGCGTGTTGCCAGTGATGACCTACGGCAGTGAGACGTGGCCGCTTACTATGGGTCTCGTGAGGAGGCTCGGTGTCGCTCAGCGGGCAATGGAGAGAGCTATGCTCGGTATTTCCCTGCTGGATCGAATCAGAAATGAGGAGATCCGCAGGAGAACTAAAGTCACCGACATAGCTCGGAGAATTGCAAAGCTGAAGTGGCAGTGGGCAGGACACATAGCGAGGAGAACCGATGGCCGATGGGGCGGAAAGGTTCTGGAGTGGCGACCACGTGTCGGACGACGCTCAGTGGGTAGGCCCGCTACAAGGTGGACCGACGATCTGGTGAAGGTCGCGGGAAGCCGCTGGATGCGGGCAGCGCAGGACCGATCGTCGTGGAGATCCTTGGGGGAGGCCTATGCCCAGCAGTGGGCGTCATACGGCTGATGATGATGATGACTCCGCTTGCAAAGACAGCCAATGCATAAAGATAGGACTCATTAGGACATTAGAAATGGCTTTGTATTGAATTTTCGGTAAGTACTGCGCAGTCTAGACCAGAAGGATGCGATGCGGCACCTGTGTACGGTGAAGAAATATGGGATTTGTCTTAATTTTTTTTTCCCTATTGTTAAGTATCACAACTGACTGGAAACTTCATTGCACCACTGTGATTAGGTTATGATCGGAGCTGTATTTAAGTACATAAAAAAATATGTACATATGTACAGACACTATACGAAGTCCTCTAAACTTGCCTAAGTTAACATTAGCCTCGTAAAAGTTTCGGTTTATTCACCTCGCTATTTATTCATTTCGGAATCCGTCGTAGTCACCCCGATGGTTTTCAAATATTTTATCTTGATACTTAATTCTTTTGCTGTTTTTGGTACGAGTGACAACAGTACTTCAATTTTAATTTAGCCATAGAGGCAGCCAATCAGCTCGCGACACCAAACACTTCAGGACCCCGATACCGACCCCGCCGGCGTGGTCGACGATTATCGCTATCGACCCACTAGGGTCGATTAATTCTTTCAAATATTTTTCCTCTCAGACGACGCCCTGAGCCGAGGTTCGCGCCTAACTGGGCACCCTCAGGCCTGTTGTCTTAAACGATGTACCGGGTGAGAGCCTTCAGCGCTCCTCATTTGGCCGGCCAAGTAGTAAATAATAAAGACTTTCCAGGCTACGTTCCTCAAAAACAATATAGATGGCGCTGTATAAATTGTCCTTCGTTTAATCTTCTAATTTCATGGAATAGACATATGCATCTTTTTTCTTTGATTTTAGGTATAAATAACCCTTTTTATTACACCCAAGAACAACTACATCTTCCACCCATTATTATTCTGATCAAAATAAAGAGAAGCAATATATATAGCAACATAATTCAATACATAATCTGATCCAAATATCAAGCAATAATTATTTTTATATATGCTTCTATAATTTTACCCATTACATTGTATTTTGGAATTATTATATACCTGAGTAATGAGAAAATAGGTAATTATCACGTTAAAGCTGTGCAACGCCATATATATATATATATATATATATATGGCGCAATATATATTTATATTGTTTTTGGTGACTATGGTTGCCTGAAAAGTCCCTCATTGGCGTGTGGTTAAAAAAACAAATGGTTCGTGATATGCAACCCGTTGGGCTTGTGCTGTCAACTTAATTCTGCCAGGTTATTGACCAATGTAAAATATTAAAATGTTTAAATTTCTGCCTAAAATTGACGTGTGTTCTATAAATTTTATGCCTGTCGATCCGTCCGTTTACTTTTCGGCGGATAGGAAAATGACAGGTATAACTTAAAATAAAATTAGACTGTGTGTACTGAACTCAGCACCATTGTATGAATGGACCTTAGATGCTTGAATTAAATAACATTTTACATTTTATCAAGTTTATTATTAAAAGCTTAAGTGCAAACAATGTGACCTAATGCCCTCATTCTAAGTTTTAATTATTGCTATTAATTATTAAAAAATAAAAAAGTATTTTTCTAGTACCATGTGGGTACTTAGTTATCATTGAAAACTACAAGAGAACTACGAAGCAATAATAAGCGAGCGAGGAAGAACACAACAAACCTCATAATCTTATTTCTGTGCAACTTTTCTTATTAAAAGTTCGTTTTAAATCGAGAGGTTCGAATCAAAGGGTACTTTAGAAACTACCGTAGTTTCTACTTATTGGTGAAATTTATATTGGGGAAACGCATTTCTCGGAAATTTAGGTTTTCTCGCGATGTTTTCCTTCACCTCTGTGCCCGTGATAATAAGAACCAAACATGAATTCGAAAACAATTAATTCTAGATATTAATAATTAATTATTGGGATAAGCCGTTGGTTCCGGTTACTATTTACTGATGTAAGTGAGTAAACGTTATATGAGAAATATCAGGGGCCCTTGGCGGCTCAATCATAACCCTGACACCAGGGTTGATGCGGCTGGTATTCCACCTCACAACCCACACGATAAGAAGAGATTGGGATAAGGAAAGCATAGCCATCGTCTGTAGAAAATGTAAATGATTGTTAATTTAAAGATTAAGATATAAAATATAAGTAGTAGATATAAGTAATACATCATCATACTTGCATAAATACATTAATTAAAACATTAGAATTTCTCTTGAATATTTTTTTGTTAATCCCAGATTGCCGATGAGTGATCGATCTCAAGTAAAATAAAGTGTTTAAGTACCATTAATCTGTTTAGAATTTAATGATTCTAAGGTACGCTATTCCTTGTAAAGTCACATTTAAAAATAATAGGCTAGTTTCCAACTGGACAAATCAGTTAAAAACGTCACAACGCGAAATTACTATGGAATGTGTATGAAAAAGAAAACCTGTGAGGAGGTGTTGCCATAGAAAAACGTGAAAAAAGTCGCACTTATTATTATATATTTTCTTTATCAAAATTCATAAATAGGTTAAATATATAAAAATCAATTGTCACCTTTAGATCTTTTATTTCGACAATGTTCCCACCGGGAATCGAACCCGACTCTAGATCGTGGGCTCAACGCTCTTACCACTAGACCACTGACTGTAGGGTATACTCGTCGCAAATTTTCTTTACACGATTAGTGACATAGCTTGTCACCTCGTTTAAACCCGAGCTTTACATACCGTGGTGTACGAAGACACCCCATTTCCTCGTGATTTCATACTCCACTGCGTTTGCATCGCTGGTTAATACAGAAACTTCCTTACTTAGCCTTTCGTTGTCAGTGTAATAAACACTTTAAGATAATTTGTGTTCCCCTTCGAAGTCTGTACACTGAAGTAAGTTTCTACGCGGTCACTCAGTGAATAGATTCATATTTTTGAGGTGGGAATTGGAATGAAACTATTGTCGGTTGACATACACTGTCTTGGTAGAGTCACATCCCGGACACTTCATACAAACAACCTCGTTTTACACAGACACCACACATTGACATTATCGTACAGGCGCATCTGTGTGTGTGACGTCTGACACCATACGAATTACCTAAGCCTAAACTGTGTTGTAACTGTGAGGTTAACCTAGCCCAGACGCTGCGCTGGTGGGGAGCGGAGATTTGCCGTTCTATACGTAGTATTATTTCTTATTCTATGGTAGAGTGTAAGATATAGTTTTAATTAGTGATAAAATTATGTCAAATTGGATACGTAATGAGCATTTTTTACAAATGTCCCAAGGAACATGTAATCCAAAATGTAATATATTTATGAATGATTGTAACGCGAAGATGGTAGCTGATGCCTATAGAATAGCCTTGTGTCTATTTTAGGCATCACATCTTATGTGTTTGATACACATTCATGCAAAAAAAGAAAAAAGGTGGAAAGGAAGAATCCTAACCACTTGCGCTGTCTCCATACCCTGAAAATAGCCCAGCTCAAAGAATAAGGGAAACACTTACTTGATCAGCTTCTTCACTCTTTTAACCAGGCCTGGTTTTTGTTGACAGCACACGCAATCACAGCAGTCTATTTATTATTATTCACAATGATGTTTGCAAGAATAAAAACGTAATATATATAAGCAGGCAGAAAACAAGAAGAAGAACAGAAACGTCACTAACACCGTCGGGGTTCACACACTCAAGCAAAAAGTTTTTAATTATTTGTTTTTAATTTATGAAGTCTTTTTGGTGTTTCCCTTGGGTAGCTAGGCGTATTAACAGAAATAAAAAGACAGAACAAGTGGCTCAAACACCATCCCCCACCTTGAAAGGTTTCCTTTCAATAAAGCAAAAACATAACAAAATAAAAATTAACTCTAAGTATAACAAAAAACAATAAAAGAAATGAAAAGCGGTGCGTTTTTAAGTTAAATGAGGGAGGGGGCATAAACGAACCACAGGTCGTTTGAATGTACCAGTTTTAGTTTTGACTAATGCAACTCTAACTTGATTATCGTCTCCGTAAAAAGTGCGTATTATAATACCTAACGGCCAATGCAAGGGCGGTGAGTTGTCTTTCATCATAACAACTACCGTTCCTTCCTTTACTGGACACGTATCTGTGTTCCATTTGTCACGAAGCTGAAGTGTATGCAAATACTCATTACTCCATCTTCGCCAGTACGAGTGCACAAGTCTGTCTAGTAACATCCATCGCGATAACAAATTCTGACTCACTGCAGGATCATTAACGGAAGGTAAATGAGCCAGTGGAGCGGTATTCAAAAAGTGAGCAGGAGTTAAAGGTAAAGGTTCACTGGGGTCTTCACTTAATATTCCTAGCGGTCTGGAATTCAGCAAAGCCTCAATTTGACAAAGAACTGTCAATAATTCTTCGTACGTTAAAATCTGAGAACCAATTACGCGAAATAAATGCGATTTAAACCCTTTAATCGTAATTTCCCATCCTCCTCCAAAATGAGGAGCGTTGGGAGGGATCATTTCCCAAGCAATGCGGTTGTTAGCCAAAGTGGCTTTAAATTCAGTATCAGAAGCGTCAGACTCTAAAAAGTTATAAAGTTCGTTCAAATATGACTTAGCACCTATAAAATTTGTGCCATTGTCCGAATAAAGTTTTTCTACTGGACCTCTTCGAGATAAAAATCTCTTAAAAGCATTCAAAAATGATTCAGTGCTCAAATCTGTAGCCACTTCAATATGAACTGCTCTAGTTGTAAGACAAATAAATGCGCATAAATATGCCTTTTGGCTTTTGACACCGCGTTTCCTATTTAGGGTAATAAACAGCGGTCCACCATAATCGACGCCCGTATGAGCAAAAGGTTTGGACATTTGCAAACGACATAAAGGTAAATTAGCCATAACAGGCGAAGAAGCAAGTTTAGGGCGTGCCCTAAAACATGGAACACATGAGTGCACTCTAGCACGAACAGTGCGGCGTGCGGAAAGTATCCAAAACCTTTGCCTGAGCAAACACAACATGTGTTGCGGTCCAGCATGGCAAGCAGTGCGATGTACAAAATCAATAAGTAAATCAGTAATCCTATCTTTGTTAGGCATAAGCATAGGATGTTTATGATCGAAAGTCAAGTTAGCATTTTCCAATCGTCCTCCTACTCGTATAATTCCGTCGACTAAGAAAGGTCTTAGTTTTCGAAATGCAGCTGGACATTGCCTTTTAAGTAGCAACGCCTTTAATAAATCTGGAAAATGTTCTTTTTGAATAGCACGAACTATGATCTTTTCCGATGCGTTTAAATCATCAGTCGTAATATGACCGCGAGTTTTTAAACGTTTCGTGAATCTCAAAACGTAGACGATTGTGCGGAGCAATTTCGACCATTGGGAGACTCGTTTGCTTAATAAGCGTAGAGGCGATTCCTCTTTATCATCAGAGGGTACCGTAACATTAGATAATGTTAGGATTTTAACTTCGGGCAGATCATTATCATTTTGACTAGCCACGTAAGCTTTAATAGGCCACTCCAAAATATCATTGCGGACCCAATAAGGCGCGTTCATCCACGTTGGATGATCAACTAGCTGTGCAGGTGTAAGTCCTCTAGACAAGCAGTCGCTAGGGTTTGTGTTATCTTATGTGTTTGATACACATTCATGCAAAAAAAGAAAAAAGGTGGAAAGGAAGAATCCTAACCACTTGCGCTGTCTCCATACCCTGAAAATAGCCTAGCTCAAAGAATAAGGGAAACACTTACGTGATCAGCTTCTTCACTCTTTTAACCAGGCCTGGTTTTTGTTGACAGCACACGCAATCACAGCAGTCTATTTATTATTATTCACAATGATGTTTGCAAGAATAAAAACGTAATATATATAAGCAGGCAGAAAAACAAGAAGAAGAAAAACGTCACTAACACCGTCGGGGTTCACACACTCAAGCAAAAAGTTTTTAATTATTTGTTTTTAATTTATAAAGTCTTTTTGGTGTTTCCCTTGGGTAGCTAGGCGTATTAGCAGAAATATAAAGGACAGCACAAGTGGCTCGAACATCATCCCCCACCTTGAAAGGTTTCCTTTCAATAAAGCAGAAATATAACAAAATAAAAATTAACTCTAAGTATAACAAAAAAGCAATAAAAGAAATGAAAAGCGGTGCGTTTTTAAGTTAAATGAGGGAGGGCCCACAAGGGACACCTGATGCAGTTCAAACCCCGCTTGGTTTCATTTTGATGGGTGAAGCTCCGATTCATAATCGGTCTCCCTGCAATCTTGCACAGGTTACACATAATACTACGTTATGTGCTTTTACTGGACAATCGTTAGATACTATGATGAATAAACTTTGGGAAGTAGAAGAAGTTTCTACCCCGCGCTCCGCTACGTTTAGTAAAGATGAACAGGCCTGTGAAGAGATTTATAAGTCTATCACTACTCGCGACTCGACATGTACAAACGTCGTAACACTGCCGTCTAAAACAGATCCTTCTGTTTTAGGTGACTCAATTACGAGTTCTAAAAAAGATCTTAAAGATAGACTCACCACAAAGACTCGCATGATGTTGGACGCTAGTGCGCCCACAGATACTTGTCTGTCTCTCAATGATGTTTCACATTCGAACCGCTTTCAATTTGATAATATTTTTGGTTTCACGTGGGTTCATTCCAGTCCACACAGACTGAAGACATTCGTGGCGAATCGAGTCACAAAGATACAAGAGTGTCTTAACCCGCAAAATGTTTTTCACATCGCTGGTAACACAAACCCTAGCGACTGCTTGTCTAGAGGACTTACACCTGCACAGCTAGTTGATCATCCAACGTGGATGAACGCGCCTTATTGGGTCCGCAATGATATTTTGGAGTGGCCTATTAAAGCTTACGTGGCTAGTCAAAATGATAATGATCTGCCCGAAGTTAAAATCCTAACATTATCTAATGTTACGGTACCCTCTGATGATAAAGAGGAATCGCCTCTACGCTTATTAAGCAAACGAGTCTCCCAATGGTCGAAATTGCTCCGCACAATCGTCTACGTTTTGAGATTCACGAAACGTTTAAAAACTCGCGGTCATATTACGACTGATGATTTAAACGCATCGGAAAAGATCATAGTTCGTGCTATTCAAAAAGAACATTTTCCAGATTTATTAAAGGCGTTGCTACTTAAAAGGCAATGTCCAGCTGCATTTCGAAAACTAAGACCTTTCTTAGTCGACGGAATTATACGAGTAGGAGGACGATTGGAAAATGCTAACTTGACTTTCGATCATAAACATCCTATGCTTATGCCTAACAAAGATAGGATTACTGATTTACTTATTGATTTTGTACATCGCACTGCTTGCCATGCTGGACCGCAACACATGTTGTGTTTGCTCAGGCAAAGGTTTTGGATACTTTCCGCACGCCGCACTGTTCGTGCTAGAGTGCACTCATGTGTTCCATGTTTTAGGGCACGCCCTAAACTTGCTTCTTCGCCTGTTATGGCTAATTTACCTTTATGTCGTTTGCAAATGTCGAGTCGCGAGTAGTGATAGACTTATAAATCTCTTCACAGGCCTGTTCATCTTTACTAAACGTAGCGGAGCGCGGGGTAGAAACTTCTTCTACTTCCCAAAGTTTATTCATCATAGTATCTAACGATTGTCCAGTAAAAGCACATAACGTAGTATTATGTGTAACCTGTGCAAGATTGCAGGGAGACCGATTATGAATCGGAGCTTCACCCATCAAAATGAAACCAAGCGGGGTTTGAACTGCATCAGGTGTCCCTTGTGGGCCCTGAATATGTCCCGAAAGCAGTAAGCGCGGAAATAACTTAGCACCAATTAACATTTCAACCTCTCCAGGATCAGAAAATGTATCATCGGCGAGCGGAGTGCGAGATAAATAGTGTAACATCGACCTATCAATAGGCAATGTCGGTATGCGGTCAGTGATTTTATCAACAACCAGCGGTTGTAGCGGAAACGATACTTTATGATCAAAACGCGAGTGAATTACAACATTAGTAACCCCTTTAACTTGTTTTGAAGACCCACCAAACCCATTCACGGTAATTTGGCCGGGGAGCGTATGCATTTTTAAAGATAAGCGGTTGCATAGCTCAACTGTAATAAAGTCATTCATTGACCCATTATCAATCAATGCGCGTGCAATATATTCGCTACCATCAGTATTTTTTATTACAACGCGAGCGGTAGCAAGCAACACCGTTTTAGCGCTTTGATTAAGCAGCGATGTTTGCGAGCAAAGCGACAACTGCGAAAACTCATTCGATGGCGGTTGTGCAGTAGCAGGCGCAGTGACAACGTGAGGTGGAGCAGGAAAAGGCGACGTGACTGCAGGTTGCGGCAGAGGCTGCGCAGGCAACGGCTTATCGTCACACGCTGCGGCTACATACACAGCACTCGACGGACCGGGTGTCTGTGCGGACGCGGGGGTGCAAGTAGTCGAATCATTTTGTTGCGGAAAATGCAATAATGAATGATGCGTTTTCGAATGGCAAATATTACAATTCTTATTTGAATTGCATGATAATGTTCTATGACTGAAACTAAGACAATTGCAACAACTATTATGTTTTTTAACAACACCATAACGATCTCTGGGACTCAATTTCATAAATTCAGGACATTTATAAAATTGTTCATGACCCGATTTTGAACACAAAGGGCATACTGCGTTTGCATTATACGAAGTTACAAAAGATTTCGTAACTTTTGGGTTGTTAATAATTTTTGGAATAGCTGGCGATTGGAAGCGATTATTATTGTTTTTATTGCCATAAATCTGACATGGTTTGTTACTAGTACGATCAATTATTTTAATTTGCTCTTTAATGAACCGAATCAAACTATCATAAGTCGGCAGTTTCTCTGATCGTACGGAATTTTCATAAAGGCAAGCAGTTTCCTTGTCAAGTTTTTGCAAAGCCAAAAATAAAAAGATAAAATCAACTTTATCTTTGATTTTTAATCGATCAAATGCACAAACTGATGCGGCAAACTTATCTAAAAAGTTATTAAGCCCATCAGCTGACGCCAAAGTCAGCGGTTTCAAATTAACTATCTGTTGTAAATAGGTAGTTCCTAGCGTGCGAACATCTTGATATTTATCAACCAAAGCGGAATAAATTGTGCTATAATTATCAGCAGTGGAAGGAATGTCAGCAATAGTAGTTAACGCAGATTTAGACAAAACTCCTGTCAAATAAAAGACTTTGTCTGAGTCAGTTAGACTTGTGTTGTTATGAACTGCGTTGTTAAAACATTCAAAAAATGTTGGCCAATTTTTAATATCCCCGTCAAACGTAGGCAAATTAATCGGCGGCAGTTTAAGACGCGGTTTTTCCATTGATGTTGATCTCAATTGGTCTACTGAGACTTGCAGTTGTTTCAAACTGTTTTTAATAGAAGAATAAATATCTTCAAAAGCGAGAAAAGATGAGTAATCAGGCTTATAAGTGGAATCATATTGTATTTTAGCGATATTTAAATTATCTAACGCGGTTAAATACTCAGCGCGTAATTGTTCTATATTTGCAGCTGAACTTATGAAGCGATTTTGCAACTCTTTTGTAGAAATATTCCGTGAAACGTCATAAATGCTTTGTAGTCTTTGAAAGAAAGCTTGCACTCGAGCTTCATTTATAAGAATATTAGGTGGCATGGGGCCCTCGACATCCTCGTCAACAGGTGCCTTTTTAGACATTGTAAATGAAATATAAAAAATGTATCAGCAATAAAATTAAAATTATAAAATAATAAGAAACAATTTTTATATTAATGCGATGCGATATAGAATTGGTTCTGCGCTCAATACGTAAGTAGGATGAGTATATCTAGTTAGTAGAATAACTTGAACACTCGTAACAAAATTGTGGACAAAAATGTGACAAAGTAATGCGTTGCGTTTTATTTTATTAAAAAATCACTACTGAATATTATTAGCGAGCAGTTTTATTCAAAAAGAATGGTACATTCAAATGCAGATGCGGTTAAGATGCGGTAAAATAATCAGCGAATAGAGAGAAATTGAGTATAGAAATGCAGTAAGTAATAAAGCAGTATAGAAGTAAATAACTACAGCCCCATCGGTCTGTAAGCTATTACCATTTGTTACATATGAAAGAGCAACAAATTGCGGAATCAAAGAATGCGATTTTGCGGTAAGAAATTACTGGTTCACGGATATGAATCCGTAGTTCGAAGGACCATCTTATGTGTTTGATACACATTCATGCAAAAAAAGAAAAAAGGTGGAAAGGAAGAATCCTAACCACTTGCGCTGTCTCCATACCCTGAAAATAGCCCAGCTCAAAGAATAAGGGAAACACTTACTTGATCAGCTTCTTCACTCTTTTAACCAGGCCTGGTTTTTGTTGACAGCACACGCAATCACAGCAGTCTATTTATTATTATTCACAATGATGTTTGCAAGAATAAAAACGTAATATATATAAGCAGGCAGAAAACAAGAAGAAGAACAGAAACGTCACTAACACCGTCGGGGTTCACACACTCAAGCAAAAAGTTTTTAATTATTTGTTTTTAATTTATGAAGTCTTTTTGGTGTTTCCCTTGGGTAGCTAGGCGTATTAACAGAAATAAAAAGACAGAACAAGTGGCTCAAACAGCTGAAATGTTTATCTTATAAATTGTCCCTTACTTATTTTGTAACTTCAAAAATGTCGTTTAAAGGCTTTTTGTAGAAATATTTTTTTTTTATTATTTGTATGTCGTTTACATATCTCAGGCCTATGAAGTCCCGGACTTTTGGAAGGCGTGGGTAGAGCCGAAGCCAACACGTATAGGCCCTTTAAGACAATTTAATATCAATAACATTATAAGTAGCTACATAAATATTACATAAATACCTATTACATACGTCCCACTGCTGAGCACAGGCGTCCTCTCAATCAACCAGAGAGGGTATGGAGCATACTCCACCACGCTGCTTCACTGCGGGTTTGTAGAGGTGTTTCGACTAGTAGCCCGGGATCAACGACTTAACGTGCCTTCCGAAGCACGGAATCGTTATAAGTAGCTGAATAGTAAAAAAGCGTAGCAATTATACAGATCTTTGATTGGTACAGACAAAAATAATTATGATGAAACATTTAAAATGAAAATGATGTTGGAATTAAAAACGTAGTATGGCAGGCTATTCAAGGAAAAACAGTTTAAACGGGCAGTCAACGTGAAAAGTGTTTCCGTTTTACCGTATCGGACAGATGGTATATATCATACAATTTCAAGATACAAAACTGAGATAAACTGGTGGCTATTTAGAGAGTGTCGGGGCAAAATGCATGCTTATGTCTAACCCTGACGTTGATGTGCGAAGAGATTTTAATCACGGACAGGTGATTTGTTACCCTTACGTGAATTTAAAAATAAATGACGGGTTTAGATCAGGGTTGGTGATGCTGAGTTTGCATTACCTTTACATTTAATTTGTATTGTTAAACGTGTTCATCGTTTTAAACATACGCGATTCCTGCAGACACCTCCTATTTTTTTTTAAACTTTAATGTGAATGAGTTGATTAATGAATAATCCGAACGAATCAAAGAGGTATCGTGTTAGTATGCAAACCGTCTGATGTGTGCTATCAACTTAATTAGGTTGAGTTATTGGCCAATGCAAAAGTTTTAGACGGTTGTTTCAGATTTGTGTCTAAAATTGACGTGTGTTCCATTTATGCATGTCGATTACTCGTCCCTTTCCTTTTCGGCGGATAAAAATATGACAGGTATAACTTAAAAGAAAATCAGATGGTGTCTGCAAGAATTAGCACCATTATTTTATGGTAGGCTATAGTTTTTGGTTAAGTATATATATAATAAATATATAATATATAAGTAAGTAATAGTTTACTCTGGCCGCCATCTCACTCGCGTCAGAGTACTGCGAGGCGGAAGGCTAGAGGGAAACCACTGCCGTATTTTTACCAAAACAAGTAGTATGGAAATGCTACACCGACAAGAGCGAGGCTCTTAAATTAATGATGATGAGGCTGGCATATGACCACCATCACCTCACCTTACTTGATGGTAAGTGACAATGTTCGCGAAGATGGAACACAGGAACATACTTATCTAGTAGAGTATTATTCGAAGAGGCTTTTTGACGGAATCGTTTTATGTCTGACGTGCATGATGGACTCTTAATTTTTATTATCATTTATATCTAAAAACCAGAAGACTTAAATGTCAAATTAACATCTATTCGGACAACTTTTTGTGTATTTAAATTTTTCGATTTTGTTCGGGTGTCAGTTTATGTTAGTCGGCTTTTTAGGCGTATGATTTTTTGGCGGTAATTTAAAACAAAAGTTTGTTGTGCCAGACTTGTTTTCGTGATCGAATACCGTGGCTTTCATGGTCTGGGAACTAACTAATTTACGATACAGATAAACAAATTGTCATATAAAAATATTTTTCACACTACTTATGTATTTTCTTCTAGATAGTCTTATTTTTATCTAGGTAAGTAACTCATTTTGACAATGAATTTACCTACTGACTATGGTATCGTTCATTCAATAATTGAGTATTGAGTAGATTATCAATATATAATCTATTTTTACATAATGAGACCTAGAAAAAAAAACTTATTGTGAATATTTTATGTTTTTTTAAATTGTGATTTTTTTTGGTGTAATATACCTATACCAATATACACCAAAAAAAAATCGTATACGACGAAGTTATTCCCGAACAAACATAAAAAAATACGGTCGAATTGAGAACCTCCTCCTTTTTTGAAGTCGGTAAAAAAATCTGTGGCACCATCCACTTGCACATTTCACAACACTTGTCTATTACTAGCACTCAACTACTTAATTTACTAACTATTAATAGTTCACTTATCGATCTTAATCAGATAAACTGTCTGTTAAATAAGAGCGTTCATGTAACAATTTTAAAGCACGGTTGGTTAAAAAATATGCGTAACTTTCACAGATTATATAAACAAGGGAGATATGCCTTCAGGGGGCTTAAAATGGCCACATCGCATCGTAGCTATTCATCTAAGAAAGCAATATTGCTATTTGACATTTGTTTGCATTGCGCACTTACTTTTATATGCGCAAATTTCAAATTGCAACATTGCTTTCTTAGATGAATTGCTTCGATGTGGCCATTTTAACCCCCCAGTACTAAATCACACACGAATCGGTATGTCGCCTGTTAACTCACGGCGTGTATGAAGCATCGATGTACCCGCCTTTGATTTTCTAGTATTAACTCGCATGATACCAATGAAGCATAACATAACACAAGTTCACGACTGTATCCCTAGAGGGGTAGTCAGAAGTACATCCATCGCAAGCTGAACTAAGTACCCACACTTCACCGAGCTTTCTGATAGACCAACGTGATAGGTGACCCATTATCGCCGTATAGTGAAAACTGCACTAAAGAAGCGATGAATGATATAGAAAGTTTTATACTGCAATCTTTGCCATGCTTCTTTGCTTTGCTTCTATGCTGTTTTGGGAGCAAATAAAAAACATAGAACACGTTCAGCTGCTTGTCTTCCCGGGCATGACGTAAAAACCGACAGAGGGATTGTGTCCTCTAACATGATGGACTAATGTTATGGGCGACAGGCTGATCCCTTATCACCATAAGGTTCATCATACCCAGCTTACGACATCGTATCAACAGTGGCTGCAAGTTGTCTTTGATTACTTGTGGCTCTGCCCACCCCATTAGGGATTATGGGCGTGAGTTTATGTATGTATGTATGTTTGCCATGCTATGATATGCTCGTTTTGTGCATGATACGGTCCCACCAACTATGCTCACGCGGCATCTCTCTATAACAAGACGTCTGTGGTAACTGTAATACAGATAATCATCTTTGAGGCCACACACGGGGAGGTAAGCGTTTATATGTAAACAGCAATACGGGATAATTATCCGTCAATAAAGTGATTATTATATTATTATTGTAATAGTAGGTTTGGGGTCCAACGGTTGCGGGTTTACCGTTGGGAGCAAACTTAGTTGGAAGGATATTTGGGTTGTAAAACTTCAAGTCAAGACAAGCCGTATTCAGTTTGGCAAATGAATGGTATGGTAATCTGTGATTGTGAGTGTGATGACTCTTTTAGTTTTTAGGTGTTATGAAGATAAATAATAATAAATTGTAGAATGAAGGGTCGTAATAACCTAGCCGGTGTAGCAAGATAGTAGGTTTGAAATTTAGAAACTGACCCATTGAATTTTGAATTCGTTTATGGACCATAAATTGATTTTATGAAAACTTGGTTTATACCTAGCACTCAACCCGGTATTTTTTTAGTCCACGTTTTATAATTTTATTTATCACTATACTAAATAAGACTGAAACACAGGTAGACAAAAGTCTGCTCTCAAATAATAACACCATGACGTCATATACCAGTACTACCAGTAGAAAATTTCAGTGTTGCCAATATAACGGAGCAAGAGTACCAACATGACGCAAATGTATCTGTCCTATCCGGTGTCATCGACCCCATAGGCTCGTTCAGACAGCTATTATTGACGATGTATGGTAAATAAGTATGGAGAGAAAAGTTTTTGCGTACTCAATGTCTTTATTGCAAATCAATGTCTGGGACAACGATATATTCGTATTTACAAGAAAAGGTAGGTTTCCGTAAAGTTATTTATTCTCGATTCTAAATATTCTCACGTGCAAATAATTCTCTAAAGTTTTACCTATTACCTACCTTCTTATCACGATTGGTCGTCTTGAAAAAATAATAATAGAGAACTCAGACTCACCTCCGCATACGGTACGATTGCACTTGCAATGGCCCCCATTCCTGCAGACATCTAATTTTATTTAAAGTTATACCTGTCATTTTCTTATCCGCCGAAAATGAAAGGGACGAATGATTGATTGACAACTGTTAATTTTAAAATGAATGAATTATCCGGGCGAATAAAATAGGCGTCTCGCTGACACCAACCCGTTTGACGTGTACTGTCAACATAAATTATGTCGGGTTATTGACCAATATAAAATTTTGGAAGGGTTTTTAAACTTCTTTCCCTTTTGGCGGATAAGAAAATGAGAGGTATGATTAAAGAAAAGTATGTGAAAAGCGCATAATATATAAGTGCTATTTGCTCACAAAAAGTCCCAAGTAGGATTATAATACGACCAAAGAGCGAAGTAAGGCTAGCTCTAAATAAATAACCCTAGCCGGTTACCGCCCATAACCGGCAGACTCACCCGGAGGTTCCGTCTACGAAAGTATTGTAAATAACAGCCCTTTTATTAGTCGAAGAATGACCTTCAGCAGGAAAATAGGTCAACAAACTGCTTACTCGACTGTCTTGTGCGACTTTTTTAAATCTTCAGCGGAGTCTGCACGGCTATCGCGCCATTTTTCGAAACTTCGGCCAATAGACGCAGAGAACACTATCTACAGTAGATAGACGTCGTGCGGCTATTGGTCGAAACCCTTAATATAAAACGCGCGCGTGGCGCGACACTGTTACAGGCGTGGCGAGTGAGTTGCTTTTGTCTCTCTCATTGCGTGAGTCTGAATATTTTTGCCTTATGTACTATACCCAAGTATTATCCCAAGAAATAAGGTCGTTTATTTTGCTTACATTTTTAGTGTATTTTTCGTATGAATTCAAGGACTCGTTGATTCGGTATGTTAATACTTGAATTGCGAAGAACCAGCACAGTTTAATTTAAATCTCGTTACTTATCAGCTTCGTATTGAGGTGGACGGGACAATAATTGACACCAGCGGCTTACGTTGCCAGATAAGACACGCTAAATCCAGCTGATTTACATTCGCGTACAATTACCTTCACCGGGCGAATGTTTTTAATGAAATCGGATACTTTATATCCTGAATATTAAGTGTGATAGCGTGATGGGGACTCGTCCCACTTTTCTGTTTATTTATTACGCATTTTTAATTTGTATATAATTTGGAGTTCCGTTTAAAGAACACTTTTTATATGGTTTGTGTTTTGGACCTTTTCTTGTTGACAAGCACAAAGATAACTAGTTAAAAAATCTAGATAATTTATGAAATAGGCGCACGAATTTGGAAACATTTGTTTGAATTAATGGTTATGGATTCTAACATGTCAAACACTCCCAAACTGTTATTTGATTTTATCTGTGAGCATCCTTACAACATATAAAGGGAGTACTTATTAGAACTAAAAAGTTTTTTCTAAATGATGGATCCATCCATCATCACTGATGATTAAATTAATGTAAACTATACATAGGTATAACAGCTAATTGATATAGATAAATGATCATATTTATAGGCATATTCGGATGTCAGGGATATGGCTATTGTATGGATGGTCCATATAATTATTAAATTACTTATCATTTAATTAAGTTTACTTTTTGTTTCTTATTAGAAATTAAGATATTATATCCTGCGTAAGTTATGTACGCCATAACTGTGATTTACATCAGAACATCAGAATTTTATGTTCTGTTCTATATAAATACATATGTGTAGCTAAAAGTAAAATAGAACTAGCAACATTTGTAGGTAATTCTAATAAATCCTTTATGAACACAAACATAAAAGAAGTTGTTGTCTTGTTAGTCGCAAAACAGAGAAACACTCCACAGAGAGAGATCGAAACGATTTTCATATTTGAAAAGAAAGAAAACAGAATGAAAGAATTTATTTCCGACAACGCAAAACGTTTTCTATCATTTTTCTCTCAAAGCTCTTTTGTAAGTTTTCCTAAGGCGTGTAGGCGTTAAGTAGGAGGTAAATCTTGTTGGAACATACTTAAATATTTTTCAAGATTCTACAGCGAATTGCAAGGGAAATTTTATTCACCCTCGCATTTATTTCTTTGGAGTGTAGGTTGTTGAAGGAAACTAGAAGAGTACCTATCTTAGACGTGCGCAGGCGTCTTTAAACCTCCGTGAAAATGTGTGTAGGTGTTCTTAATACTTGTGTAGGTATTGTAAAAAGATTCTAAACAAAGAATTTAAATAGAATTTATACAATTATAGAATTAGTAAGTAATTGCTGGGTAGCTTCCTAGGTCAAAGATAAATTATGAAATTCTGCTTACTAAATAAAGACATATCTAAAGGCAACAAAAACGTTTTCTGTTTTCTATAACCTATTTATGAATTTTAATAACGAAAAATGTACTTAGTAATAAGTGCGATATTTTGTCATGTTTTCTATGACGTCACAGGTTGCTTTATCATACACATTCCATAGTAATTACTAATTTCGTGTTTTGACGTTTAGTAAAAAAATAAATTATTTGACGATTAGTTGGAAACAACCCTGTTATGTAGGTAAGTAATTTTATAAATAATATCTTATGAATAAAGAAGAATGCACACAGTATACTTACTACAGCCATACTAAGTACTTGTATATTATATGTGTGGACATACATACATAAACTCACGCCTATTTCCCACCGGGGTAAGCAGAGACTATAGAATTCCATTTGCTTCGATCCTGACACACTTCTCTTGCTTCCTCCACATTCATCAATCGCTTCATACACGCACGCCGGTTCAGAGTAGATCGTATTGAACCTTTTCTAAGGACATCTCCAATTTGGTCATCATAAGTCCTTCTCGATCTTCCTCTGCCAGCCCTACCATCAACTTTCGCTTTATATACCGCTTTTGCAATCCTATTATCCTTCATCCGCTCTACGTGTCCAAACCAACCTAACATTCCCTTCTCAATCCTAGTCACTATATCGTCTTTTACACCACATCTCTGTCTTATCACACTGTTTCTCACTCTATCACTCAACTTCACACCGCAGATGCTACGCAAAGACCTCATTTCTACGGCATTGATCCTACTTTCATGCTTCTTCTGCCATACCCAACATTCACTACCGTACTTCAGCGTAGGGACAAGCACTGCATTGTGAACAGCCATCCTCGCATCTTGCGAGATACATTGGCTACTTACAACTGCGTGCATTGCCCCATTCACTGAATTACCCAATCTCACTCTCCTTTCTATATCTTCATCACATTTACCATCCCTTGTAAACATAGTACCCAAATACACAAATTCATTCACTTGTTCTACCATTTCATTCCCAATCATAATTCTACACTCAGACACATTTTCTTCTCTTTCCATCACCAAAACTTTCGTCTTATTAACATTCACTCTCATACCCTTCTTTTGTAATTCATCTACCATTAGAGATACCATGTACTGAAGATCCTCCGCCGATGATGCTACAAGAACTTGATCATCAGCATACAGGAGGCACTTCAGAAGCAACTCCCCCATTCTTACCCCACTCACAGATTCTTTCAATTCATTCAGACAACTATCCATGAATAAATTAAACAGCCATGGTGACGCCACGCATCCCTGCCTGACACCAACAGAGATGTCGAACCAGGAAGACAGAGCGCCATTAACTCTGACACACGCACTAGAACCCTTATACAAAGACTTCAGTGCGCGTATCAGGTTGCCGTCCAACCCATACTCGGATAGTACACACCACAGTTCATCTCTCATCACTCTATCATAGGCCTTCTCTAAATCTATAAAGGCACAGAATACCTTCTGATGAACTGCCAGTTGTTTTTCGGCGATGCATCGAAGAGAGAAGACCTGATCCATGCATCCCATACCTCTTCTAAATCCCGCTTGTACGTTCCAAATTTTCTCCTCTGTTTCTTTCATCACACGTTCAATCAGTACTTTCGCATACAGTTTACCAACGACACTGAGAAGGCTTATGCCACGGTAGTTCTTGCACTCTTGCTGTGAACCCTTGCCCTTAAACAACGGCACAATAACCGCCCTACACCAATCACTTGGCACAAGACCGGACGCCCAGCATTTATTGAAGAGCAAGTACAGCATGCTCACCACCGTGCCCCCGCCGTATTTCAGCATCTCCGGTGAAATCCTATCATATCCTGCAGCCTTTCCAACCTTCATACTTTTTAAACCTTTCATGATTTCTTCCACACTAATGACACTTTTATTCGCATTTCTGCCATTTACACACGTCGGTACCCTATCGTTCTCTCCTCTATTGCTCATCTCACCTTCGAGTAAACTCTGAAAGTAACGCTTCCAACATTCCAATACCTGATTTTCGTCCTGTAACAAACTTCCACTTTCATCCCTAATCGTCTCAAATTTCATACTATCCGACGCCCCACGGGCCTTTCTTACTTGTTTCCAGAACAACTTCACATTATTGTGAAAGTTCCTCGTGAAACTCCTGTTGTACTTCTCTTTCATTTCCTTCTTCTTCCGTTCTACACATTCCTTTACTTTTCGTTTAGCACTGTCATACTCCTTTTTCATACGCTCTCTCTCGTTTTTCATACTCGCCCTACTTAGGTTTTGCCTTGATTTGAGGGCTATGCAATCCAACCACACTTTCCTTTTCTTATCCACTAGCGCTTTCACCTCATCGTCCCACCAATTATCCGGCCTTCCATATATGTGTGGAAATTATGAAATAAGTAGGTAAAAGTTATGCTACTTGATATAAGTATGTTTAGTGAATAGAATAGTTTATTTGCCATATTGATACCGTAGTGAGTGTCATAGTGAGTACCATATTGATCTTACTACGACGAAATAGCATTACTAACTAGTAAAGGTATATTAATGTTATTACTAGATATACAGGGTGTTAGTGACATCGTAACGAAAACTTTGAAGGGTGGTTCAGGCCATGATTCTGAGTTGATATCAAGTAGAAATTTCCGTCGCAAAAGTATGGATTGGAAAATAATTAAAAAGAAAAGAAAAAATTTCATGAATTCATTGACACGAAATTCCACTTGATATCAACTCAGAATCATGGTCTGAACCATCCCCCTCAGTATTCGTTACGGTGTCACTAACACCCATACCTACTTATATGGCTACCGTATGTACTTGTACGGGGTGTAAGTGTCATCGTAACGAATACTGAGAGGGATGATTCATCTGGTTATTCTGAGTTAATATCAAGTGGAATTTTTCATCGCAAAAGTATAGAATTGAAAATAATTTAAAAAAACTAAAAAAAAATCATGAATTTTGCGACGGAAAATTCCACTTGATTTTAACTCAGAATCATGGTCTGAATCAACCCCCTCAGTATTCGTTACGATGTCACTAACACCCAGTATAATAAGGTACATACCTATGCTACCTATGTACGTTTTCTACGATTCTGTTTCCTTTACATACTCCTTGTAGAAAATATATTAAACTTTTCTAACTATCGTGATTTCAAGTCCTGCGACGTAGAGTTCAGAAAATGAGTTGTTCTGATGTATGCATATGTAACATTTGAATCGAAGTTCTTGTTGGAACTCGGAGGAATTTTACGACGGTCCCGTTTCTGTAATATCCGGGACGACTGCGGACAACTCTATTCACAATTCGAAGGGTTGTATGTGAAAGGAATTTTGCATGTCGCCGAAGTTTTGTCATTTTGTTGTGTAAGTTTATAAGAAAATGAGGTTTCGAACGTTATTTTACTAGGCCATCAAGTAACAACTGTAAACAGTTTATAAGACTTATTACTTACTAATAATCCGTGGTAGCCCTGTTCGGAGAACGCGTTTTTGATATTCACTTTGTAAGCCAATTTTGAATATTTTTTTTTTATTGCGTGACTTACTTCGAAGCAAAAGAAGTGTGTTGGGATCGAAGCAAATGAAATTCCATAGTAAACAGAGATGTTTACCCCGGTGAGTTTATGTATGTATGAGTTTGAATTTATATTTAGACTATAGATAATTGACCTGATCACCTGATTGTCCGAGTGTAAGATGTTCCATGCTTCGAAAGGCATGTTAAGCGATTGGTCCCGGTTACTGCTTCCTGATGTAAGTAGTCGTTACAAGAGCCATGTCAGGGGCTTTTGGCGGCTTAATAATAACTGAACTAATCGTTAAAATGATTAACTTCACTAAAAGGCCACATTGAAACAATTCATCTAAAAATGATTGTAAGTAGGCTGGACTGTCCGTACATGACTCATTGCTCCATGAGTCACTTGTACAGGAGCAGTAAATAAATGTCATATTTTTATTTCAATTTTATTGTCTATGTGTGTGTATTGTGCATCTATGTAATACTAATATTAGTCAGTAAGAAATCATTGTTACTAACAACCTGGGTCCAAGTTACCCGTAATAAAAAAATATTTTATTTAAAAAAAAAAGCAATATTCAAAATCAAAATATTTATTTCGGAAACTAGTACATATTTCATTAGTTACAAAAAGCTTAAATATTGGTAGGTATTTGATATCTGTCGTCGTCACGCTCTTTTACTTTACTTTTGATATGTTTCAATGTGGCTTTTTAAGCGCCCAGAGCAATAGAAAATTTACTTTACGATTTGCCAATGAGAAACGGATGAAGTTGACAGCTAACACTGTTCGCAGCCCCACCATTCTGGTGTAATTCTTTCTCTACAATGCTTTCTGTATGCAAATGATGCTTGGTCGTGACATCTAATAATCGTACACATACATATTTATAATTTTTATTGTAGGTATGGCTTTTTATGATATTGTTATTTGCTGTGTAATAGATTGTAATGTGTATTGATAGTAGTGTACTCACGTCTTTGTTATAATGCTTTGAAATGTTCAAAGGTACCTCATCATCACCAGCCCATTAACGTCCCCACTGCTGGGGCACGGGCCTTCCCTATGGATGGATAGGGAGATCGGGCCTTAAACCACCACGCGGGCCCAGTGCGGATTGATGGTTATTAACGACTGCTAATGCAGCCGGATCAACGGCTTAACGTGCCTTCCGAAGCACGGAGGAGCTCGAGATGAAAACTTTTTTTTGTGGTCACCCATCCTATGACCGGCCTTTGCGAAAGTTGCTTAACTTCAACAATCGCAGACCGAGCGCGTTAACCGCTGCGCCACCGAGCTCCTCCAAAGGTACCTATCACGACTGAAAGGAGTAATATCGTCAATGATACCTAACCCTATTTTAAAAAAAGGTATTTTAATAAATAATAAATAAAATCTTTATTGCAAGTACCCATTGCCTTATGTGTTAGTAAATGACTTATTTCTAGTGTTAGTATAAAATAGAGACGAAAAGGGGGGTTAAAATGGCCACATCGAAGCAATTCATCTAAGAAAGCAATATTGCAATTTGAAATTTGTTTGCATTACGCACTTACTTTTATAGGCGCAAATGTCAAATTGCAATATTGCTTTCTTAGATGAATTGCTTCGATGTGGCCATTTTAACCCCTCAGAACATAATCAAAAGCTTATAATGCATTTGGGCGTATGTAGCCCACTGCAGTGATGGAAAGAGGCGCTTTCGTCCATTTTTTTTGACGTGACTTTTTGTATATTTGCCGCAGATGGCATTAAGATCGAACAGAGAGTAAGGTTGGGGCTGTCCCTTACGCGGCGCATTTATAATGCATTTGGGCGCGTGTAGTCCACTGCAGTGACGGAAATAGGGGCTTTCGTCCATTTTTTTTGGCGTGACTTATTGTAGATTTGCCGCCGATGGCATTAACATCGAACAGAGAGTACTCGTAAAGTTGGGGCTGTCCCTTACGCTTCGCACCAGGGTTGCGCAAGCGCAGGGTGGCGTCGAAGCCACTCACAACACGAATGTTGGATAGAAAAATAAATAGTCTACCACTACACTGTCATAATAATAATCTTTATCAGTCTATAACCTAGTCATCTGTTGTAAACCTCCTCTATCCATAGTATAAAACCCTGACACTCCTAGCCTTCACCATCCCACTTCAACGCAAAGACCTCTCCCCCTTTCTTCAACTCCTCCTGATCTAGGGCTTTCTCTCCCCCCCCACACACACACGCACACACACACACACACACATACACACACACACACACACTGCATGCATAAACTGGTTACGCCATCTTTTTGGAAACCCTAATATAAAATAGAATACTTAAATGTTTATTTAAAAAAAAACCACAAATTTCGTACTGTGGAAACCCCACAAAACCAATATCTGGGACTGTGGCAGAAGTACTAATAAATAGTTAATACCAATAGATGTTAAAATAACCTGAGTAAGGGCTGAAATCGTCTGTCCATCTATGCTTCTCCTCCCTGCGCTAATACTATCTTTTGTCTCTCTCATTTTTTACGTTACGTTTCTTAAAACTTCGCACGCCTTTACGCTGAAAATAGGCACTCACGACTGCACATGACATGAAAAAAACTCTTCATGCATAGCTGATATAATGTATCTTATTTATAAAAATGCTTAAATCAGCATCTGCATATACCAGTCATTCACAGTCGGGGTCTCGACAGCAATGACGGAGATGTAACGAGAAAAAACACGAGGTCATGCGTTAAAGTGGCAGATAAGAAGCATGTTTTTCACACGAAACTTAAAGCCAGGCTCTGACTATGTGCGACTTAAGTATGTAAGTCAGTTTACTCAGTAGAAACTGACAAGAACTCCCTCAAAAACTCGAAGTCAACTATCGCAACTCAGCAAGAGCTCGTAGAAATATCATCATCATCATCATCAGCCCATTAACGTAAGGGGCACGGGCCTTCCCTATGGATGGATAGGAAAATCGGGCCTTAAACCATCACGCGGGCCCAGTGCGGATTGATGGTTATTAACGACTGCTAATGCAGCCGGGACCAACGGCTTAACGTGCCTTCCGAAGCACGGAGGAGCTCGAGATGAAAACTTTTTTTTTGTGGTCACCCATCCTATGACCGGCCTTTGCGAAAGTTGCTTAACTTCAACAATCGCAGACCGAGCGCGTTTACCGCTGCGCCACCGAGCTCCTCAAATATACTAAATCGTAGAAATATACTAAATATCTTTACTTTGTGCACTTGTAAACGAGGCACAGCTATTATATGAAATACCTATCCGATAGAGCCGAAATACCTGCATTCTCTAATAGTGATCTGGAAAGAGTACCGTATCCGACGGGTATCGGACGTTCAGTCGCGTATCATCCGCGTAGTGTGTCTTCAAAATTGGAGTGGCAGACACAAATTATGCTAAGTTCACATACGCGCTCGTTATCCTGCTGACGGTACAAAAACTCACAAGAAAATATATTAAACACGACCCTTAGAGGGTGGCTACACTTGAAACTGACGTTGTATCATATTTATAGTTACTATTTTTAAACATACATAATGGTAGGTAACAATTAAACATTCTTTTTCCGTCTAAGTAGTTTATAATAAATAAATAAATATTATCTTAGGCAAACCTACAATAGTCACGTCAAAAATATATTAATACATATATTATACATTGAAGTATTCTGTATATTATAAATCCTCGTTGGTTTTATATATAATGTCTATATAAATAGAAACATTGAAATGCTACTGCTGAGTTATAACTTCAAAACTACTTACGTAGGTACGGGTTTAGTTTTAGCGGTCAGCTCTTAAATTAAGTATTAAATTTGATAATGGCCCCGATTCCTGCAGATACCTCCTAATTTTACTTTAAGTTATACCTGTCATTTTCTTATCCGCCGAAAACGAAAGGGACGGATGATTGACAGCTCTTAATTTTAGGAAGAATGAGTAAATGAATGAATAACTCGGGCGAATCAAAAGGGTATCTCGCTGGTATGCAAACCGTTTGACGTGTACTGTCAACTTAATTCTGTCGGGTTATTGGCCAATGTAAAATTTTTAGACGGTTGTTTTAGATTTGTGCTTAAAATTGACGTGTGTTCCATAAATTTTATGCTTGTCGATTACCTGTCCCTTTCCTTTTCGGGGGATAAGAAAATGACAGATATTGACAGATATAACTTAAAATAATATTAGATGGTAATAGTATTTACAGGAATTAGCACCAATATGGTGGTTACTTTGCGGCTTTAATTAGTATGATAACTGGAAAATTAACAAAAAAGTATCTGAAAAAACAAGGCATGTTTCTTTCCCTACACCATTGTATCATTTGATATATCTTGTCACTAGTACCCACCTACTTATGAAGGTTCCTGACATACTTTATACAAATTAAATATAAAATTATGGACAAACTGAAATGTAAAAGTACGTTTCATAATTTTCAGTAAGAACTTTTTACCTACAGTCGGTTTTTAGTGTTTTGGTACTTCTATTCATGTAAGCTCTGTAATAAAAAAAATTCAGCCATTTATATTTTTGCTAGTGTTCTTTATTTCCAATTAGGCTATGATTGAGGATGGGAAGCCTCACCCCAACAGTATTTTTAAGGCTAGGACGTGCTTTTAACATGACACTTATTCTATCTAATAATATAGGTATAGTTACATACAACAATATACTTCGATAGTTTCTTTAGTCAATACCATCTAAAAAGTTTTTATTAGCATTCCAAAAACTAACCACAAGAGACCGATGTGAAAGCATACTTACTTGAACTTCGGTCATTCTACCGTGTCGACCCGCCCTGGGTATTTGATAAATAGGTAGCAAATAAATCAGTATAAGTTCTTGTAATCTGTGGGTGAAGTATTTATTTGTATTCTGTGGTTTAATCGGAGTGACCTGACCAAGTGCAGGGGAGGGTCCGTGTCTCGACAGGAAGGTGAACGGTAGTTTTTGTTGCTCCTTTACGAGATTTGTTTTCTTGTTTGTGTAAGGGTGAAATATTTACGCCAAGGGATATCACGCGAAGGACGTTTGTTTATGTCTAGAATTAAGGTTTTATTGTTAACCGAGTGGAATCAAATGGCCCCGATTCCTGTAGACACCTTATTTAAACCTTAATTTAAAAAAATATATATACACAACCCTTTTTATCCGCCGAAAAAGAAAGGGACGGACGATTGATAACTAACTGTTCATTTTAAAATAACGACCTCCGTGGTCCAGTGGTTGAGCATTGGTTTCACGATCTGGAGGTCCCGGGTTCGATTCCCGGTGGGGACATATCACAAAAATTACTTTGTGGTCCCTAGTTTGGTTAGGACATTCCTGGCTGATCACCAGATTGCCCAAAAGTAAGATGGTCCGTGCTTCGGAAGGCACGTTAAGCCGTTGGTCCCGGTTACTATTTAATGATGTAAGTAAGTAGTCGTTACATGAGCCATGTCAGGGGCCTTTGGCGGCTCAATAGTAACCCTGACACCAGGGTTTGTGAGCTTGGTACTCCAACCTCACAACTCACACGATAGAAGAAGAAGATTTTAAAATAAATTGAGTAACCCTGAAGAATAAAATAGATGTCTCTTTGATTTTCAACCTGTATTAAGTATTCCTTATTTTATGCCTATATGACGAACACTGTTAATTCTGTCGGGTTATTGGCAAATATTATAATATTTTGGGGTTTTTATTTTAATTTCTGCCTAAAATTGACGTGTGATTTATAAATTTTATGCCTGTCGACTACCCGTCCCGTCCAGTGGATAAAACAATGACAGTTAATTGATGTGTACTGGAATCAGCACCAATGTTAAATAAATCTTGTAGGTAAGTATGTGTCATTTATTACATTATCATTGCATTCCAAAAAAAAAACAATATCTAGCTTTGTCCGGCTAAGTAGTTACTGCCTTAAATCTACAATAAGTCACGTCAAAAAAAAAATTTGAATCTTTTACTACGGTTTTACAAGTTAACTAGGTATTTTGAACTCAATAAAAATATAGAATAAAACAATTAATTTGGTATATCAACGTGAACAATTTTTATTGTAGGTACCTACATAATATCAGACCAGACCAGTTACAATAAATTATACCAAATTGGCCTTATAGCGCCACCTACTGCTTCACGGTAGCAATACGACCACAACGAGAGGACAAAATAAAACTCAAGCGTGGTTTATCCTTTGAGTTGAAATGAAAGAGGTTGTATTTCAGCATGCTTCTCATAGATGGCGCTGTAAGGCCAAATGTACAAATGGGTCTAATACAAGACATTCTTTTTTCAAACAGGCACCTTTTTAAATTCCATGTACCTACCTACATTTTGTTTGTAACTTCTGATGGGCGATCCTTATAAAATTATAATTGCATTTTTTCCTGAAGTACTTATATTGAATCGCCAGTGTTGCGAAATTATGTGCCTAGGCTACTTTGAAACATGAACATGTAAACACACCAATTTAATACTTTGTAACGTCTTTACACATACCGTCTATTGATGACCTTACTTGCCCGTTTAAACACTTATCGGCTCTGAAAGAATTTTTACGCATCTTGTTACTTAAAGATCTTATATTTCTTTGTATTATATCGCCAGTGTACACTATCTGGCTTGGATCAGCAATCACAATTTTAGAATGATTAACCATTTTCTTCATTTCATCTGGAAAAACTATAGTTGTTTCTAAAAGGTTAGACTTTGTATCATTTACTTGTTGTTTAACGACTGTAGCATTTTTCATTGTCTGAAGTTTATCAGGTTTTTGACTTTCTTCAATATTTTTTGTAGTAGTTGCAGTACTTTGTGTAGTCGTTTTGACAGTTAACTTGACTGTTGTGGATTCTTGTTTATTGTTTAAAGTTACAGTTTCCGTTGTTGTTGACGCTTTATTTTTGATTGGCTCTTTTTTACCATTTAAAGCATTTGTGGATTCAATATCTGGATTCTTATCTTTTTCGGGATCCATTTCATAAACACTAGTTTCATTTGTGCTGTCTTTATGCCCGGTTTCGTCGTCTTTTTTTGCTTTGAAAATACCACTAACTCCGTCAATCACTTTATGTGCTTCACTTTTAACAGACTTGATAACATTAACATTAAATTCTTTCACGTCATTTACATTTTCTTTCACTGTGTTTATAAAATCTGTGACAAGTCCACACTTCACTCCTAGTAAAAATAAGGTACATAGATGTATGTAAAGAAAGAATTTCATTGTAATAATAACAGATTAGCAGTATTAACGCGAGTGATGTATCTCAAACTGAATAAAATGATAATGACAACTTATTTATACTCAGGGGAACAATACTAGTTTGGAACACACGGAAATACCGCATCTACGCAAGTGGGTTGTGGGAGAAACCGACAGAAGGCTCGCACAAAATTGTATTAATTGGAATAGTTAGAGTTAATTTTGGGATAGTTGGGGATACAACTCACAATTAGATTTATTTTTTGTCTTTTAAAACAATGCTAGATTACCAGTCTATTATCTACGTATATACATAACAAACTACTAGGTTATACAAAATCGAGCCCTTTAGTTGATTTACGTGTGTTGCTTGGGATGGTTGAAAGCAAGTGAATGGATAATAAATATATTTACTTGCACAGAACAGAAAAGTCGATTTGCCCCATGTCACTCAAATGACTTCTTGAACCTAGATAACAATATTAAAAGTATTGTAAATACTTTATATACTTAATTAATAACTTGTGTAAATATCAATCTTATCTTTGTAATAAATACGGTTTATCTCTGTTCAAGAAATAATTCTAGCGAAATTGAGACAAAAGATCCGTGTCGTCTATGAGTCGAAACTTCGCGTAAATATTTGTGACGTTTAGTGAAGTAAAGGATTTCTGCAATTACTTCAACGTCAGTCAACTTTTTCTGATCTTAGACATAGTCTCGTCATCACAAATAAAAAATGTTTATTTATTAGAAGATTCTAGTGCGTTTAAACACGATCCCGCATCATCGGCGGGATCGACCACCGTCTAAGGTGGAGCTCGCAAAATCAAATATTTAGTGCTTGTGAATCTGTTCAATATAAGCGTGTGTGTTTTATTTATTTTTTTGAAGAACGTCTAGGGCCCTGTGCCGAGGTTTTTCTTGCAGCTTCTTTTCCCCGGCTATACAGGTTGTGAGAAGCTGCAGTAGTTTTAGGCGGATGAGACGTTCGTTATGTAAAAATTTACGATTCAAAGTGTAACTATGTTACCTACTGAATAAAGATATTTTTGAATTTGAATTTGTGAATATTTTGTTTACGCATGTAGGTAGTATTTTTTCAGATTATAATAAACCGAAGAAAATTAACAGTGTGAATTTACCTCCGTCGTCCGGGTTCAATGGGGACTTTGTTGAAAATTATCAAACTGTATTTTGTTTGGTAAGGAATTTGCAGGCTTAAATCACCTGATTTTTGGAAAAAATAAGAAGATTCCGTGCTTCGGAAGGCACGTTAAGCCGTTGGTTCCGGCTAATAGCCGTGAAAATCACCTTCACCAACCCGCAGTGGAGTCCCTTGAATCTTTATTCTTTCTTCAACCTATTTTACTATTATTATTCCACTCCAGAATGAATTTTAATGTATGTAATTTAGTAAAATAAGAAAGTGTCTACAATGTGCCAAAGTTTCACGATGTAAATCAAGTAATTTCTTGTTTTTAACACGATGACTGCTACAAGTTGCGAACTTCGATAAATTATTTAAAACACTTGGCCTCTTGTATAAAATTTAGATTTTTAGGACGTTTTTCGAGTACATCTTTTACTATTTACGGCGAAGAATTTGATTGTAGGGTGTTTTATCACAATCTAAGTTGGAAGAAATTGTGTTGCTATTTAAGGAAGGAACTAAGTGGTCTGAAGGGAACCTTCCTTCAGAGTAAGTACGTCTCCCAAATTTGTAATACTTCTTCTTCTTCTATCGTGTGGATTGTGAGGTGAATTACCAACCCCATCAACCCTGATGTCAGGGTTATTACTGAGACGCCATAGGCCCCTGACATGACTCATGTAACGACTACGTACATACATCAGTAAGTAGTAACCAGGACCAATGGCTTAACCTGCCTTCCGAAGCACGGATCTTTTACTTTTTGGACAATCGGTTGATCAGATCAGTCCTAACCAAACTAGGGATCACAAAGTGATTTGTGATTTGTTCCCACCGGGATTCGAACCAGGGACCTCTAGATCACGAGGACAACGCTCAACCACTGGACCACGGAGGACCTTCCTTCAGAGTATGTACGTCTCCTAAATTTGTAATGCTTAATAGTACCCATTTCCATACAGTGTCAAGTGGCAGAGTATCCTATCGATCACACTCTGCGGCTAGGGTCAAGTCGCCTTGAACCTACTAAATAAATGGCCTATCATACCCAAGTTTTGCTACATACAGTATCTTCTTACTTTCAGATGAAAATAACATAAACGTACTATTAACGTTCCACTGCTGGGCACAATCAACCGATGGGATATGAAGCATATACTCAATCAAGTTAATTCACCATTGAGCGTTGGTTTAGGACGATAGCCAATTCAAACCATTTATTAGTTTTCAAGCTGCCGAATTGGCTTGATGACTATTTTTGATATATGTTTCAACGTGCTATTCGAAGAACGGGCTCTAAAATGAAGCCTTTCGAAATGATTACCCATTCAATGACTGTCCGCACTCGACATTGCCACACTTTGTAATCTTTCTTTGGTAGGTCCAATCAATAAGCGCCATTGGACTACGCTCTAGTCAAGTAGTTAATACCATTTGCGGAAAGTCACGTGTAAAAAAAATGGGCTTCTTCTTCTTCTATCGTGTGGGTTGTGAGGTGGAGTACCAACCTCATCAACTCTGGTGTCAGGGTTACTATTGAGCCGCCAAAGGCCCCTGACATGGCTCGTGTAACGATTACTTACTTACATCAGTAAGTAGTAACCGGGACCAACGGCTAAACGTGCCTTCCGAAGCACGGATCAAAAATGGGTTATGAACTACTCACAGGAGAGACTTACCTATATTTAAATTTTATAGATGCAGAAGTTAATACTTGTTATACAGTCGAATACCAGATCGCTTCAGGATCTGATGGCGTGTGTTTATATGATTGGAAAGATAAGAAGCGCGGCAGTTGTCATTTAGTAATTTTATGACAAGGAGTCTCAGGGCTGCCTAAGGAAGCGCGAAATTCGGCCCAGGGTTTTAGTCTTAAGATTGTGATGGAGAAGTGGCGTGAGCAGTGATCTTCCGTTCCCGAGAATGTTCCCACTCTGGAACATTTCCGACAGTACAAAGATGCAAAAAAATATGTAAGAACAGCCTTAATAATTGCGCTTTGAGTGTGATTCAGGCTTACTGAGAGCGCTGAAGGAGGAAAATCTTCGACTCCCGTCGAGAATAAGAACACACCCTTGTCTTTTAATGAAAGTCGGGGGCTTTTGGTTTGATTAATTTCTTCTTACATACATAAGACGCGTATTTTCCGTTGGGATAGGCAGACCTAGACGCCACAGAATTCCACTTAAATAAAGTCGGATGATGTTTAAGTTAAGGATTTAGCGAATGACATTACTAATCATATAACATTCATGATTGCAGAAATATTTGATGTAGATTTATATATCACAAGGGTTAAAAAGGAAGGAAGAAATATTGCAATCTGACATTTGCGCATTTAACCCCCCCAGTACTAGTTTAAAGATCTTTCTAAAACTTTTCATGTTGAAAAGGAAAGCAACTTGTGCCTATTCTTCTTTGAGTATCGCTGGAACATCTTTATCAGCAGTTGCAACTTTAGAATGTGCCCACTTTAAAATGTTTTTTTTTTAATATAAAGGTCTATTATTGATTGCTTGGTCTGTGGTTATTTCTGAATAACAGCAACACGACGTTGACGTATGGACTATGAACAAAACTTCAAAGTTACGTGACAGCAACAACTCAATTTGTCAACAAGAAACTTATTGGTTCTTGAAAGACACTGAAAATTCCTTGAAGAAATTAATTTACGTGCCAAAAGTAAGGGACGTTCTAATACTAAGACCTCTGCCCTGTTAGACTCATTATAACAGACGAACGAGTTGTGTCAACACATCTGACAAATAGGTCAGATATAAGATGCCCGAAATGTTCGACAAGTGTGACCTTACAATGTGTTTAGGATCTTGGGTGAGCCAATCAATGCCCTCTCCTTACCTCAACTAGTTGATATAGTCCGATGTTCGTGCGTCACCCAACAGGGTCCACATAATATCAGCGTCGTGGTTCACGCCGCGACTTGTGCTGAGTGAGGCCCTTTTATCTCAGGACGTCCACCACCACCTTATGATCATTTCGAAAAACATCCGACTTGCTTTTTTGTAATTATTTTAGTGGAAATTTGATATGATGTTGTTGTCTTTTTTTGCGTGTGGCGACCTTTTATAATAAACTATTTCTATTCTATTCTATATAATTCGTTGTATCTATGCGAAATATCTATGTATATAAATATTTTGATCAAACCACATGTTTGTTTTTTCTTGTCATTAATAGACGGCCACGTCTATTTGGTTGTATCGTCATTTGGCTCAAGTGTATCGAAGAAACGACAGTCAACATTAAGTAGAAAACTTTTTGGCAATAAACCCGTGAATCGTTTCGTTACTCTTACGGGAATATGATGGTGAGATTTGTGATTCCATAACCTAAATACGTATTAGTACCAGTTGGTTTTATTCAAAAACTAGTACTTTAGGTACTATCTTTGTCTACCCTGCAAGATACACGGCTAAGTTAACAACAGAACTTTCCACCCGCGAGTTCGTCCTGTGGAGTTCTTTTATCACGCTAAGTACACTAAACTTAAGTCCCCGGAAAGAAACTTATGTCCGTCCTTGGTTTCGCTCAAGTTTTGTCTAAAGGGCTTATTACACTGCCCAATACATCGGCTCTGACGAATTGGTATAAAATGTTAGGTAAACTCGTGGCTCTGTCTACCGATGAGCTATTATTACGCTGCCAGATCCCGACGCATCCCTATGCCTTTCGGGCTCTCCCAGCAGGCTGCTTGACAACATAGTCAAATGAAATACTTTTTACGAAACGTCAAAACGAAAAAGTTTTCATTGGAGATTGTATGGAAATACAGTCCTGTAACGTCATCAATAAAAGCGGTCGACGATCGTAGATACTCTTTATTACTTATTTCATAAATAAAATCCAAAAAGAAGTCCAAAAAAGTAAAATGAGATTGATTTTTGATCACCTTAGACTGGCTTCTATTTCTAGAGTAGCATTTTAAATACCCAATTGGGCAGTGCAATAAGTCCTCTAATCGGTAAGCGGCAAGTGCCATATTATTTTTGTTGTGATTTAGCAGCAGATAGTAGGAGGCAGAGACCTAATAGGTAATGTACGCTATCAGACTTTAATACAGATATTTTACGAAGTCGAGGTCACAAAGGACAGTCCCGATCAGGTGCGTGAGGTCGTAAGGCCAATTACTGGTTCCCTGGAGTACTGGTACTGTAAACAGTATTTATGAGTGGCAATCCCTTTGCGCCGGAGACACTCTGAGCGAGGTCAAGGTCGACCTGCCGCTGAAGGGCTAAATAATGAACGGCTCGAAGGTACTTTGTGTACGAAATTGGAAGTGTACAGTCATGGAATGAATAGATTCATCATCTTAAGGAAAATTTTCGCTTGCGTTGCAAGAATCTCTTATACCAACATACCAGTGCAAAACACAGAGCTGCCAATATTGAAATAAATGTTATCCATCAAATACATAGAGCAATACCAAAACGGACCTCCGCATCAAATAAGGTTTCGCTTCATCAACAAAAACTATGACATTGACCTTCAATTTTTTCATAAATATAATTGGCACGTCAAACCAATAAGTAGGTTTTAATTCAACAGCCTCTTCAAATTCACTCTAGATAAAAATAAAGCAAGCTACAAGCTGCTGCAAGCTAATCTAAACTTTTTAATCGAAATGTTAAGCATAATTTTCTGTGCAACAGGCATTTAAGTGATAAAACTGTCAAAAGGTATAATAATTATTATATTGTACACGCAACCTCGCTGAATCAATTAGAAAACTGACGAACCTTTTCGGGCATTGACTGTACTCGGAGGACAATATACTTACGTGAGCTCAATATAAATACATAAACTCACTAATGGGGTTGTGGGTAGAGCCACACGCAAGTCATCAAACCCGGACTTACTCAGCAGCAGCCACTATTGATATCAAGTTCTTAAGACGGATAGGTGTGATAAACCTCATAGGGACAAGAAAACATCCCATAATGGTACATCATGTTAGAAAGGACACTTAATGCCCTGAAGGAAGTTCCTAATTCTTATTACAAAACCATTAAATTGGAAGACGAAGACAATATTTTACTAATTTGATATATGTATATTATCGTTTTATAGGTTAGTTCACAAAAAGATAAATGTAAAACGTCTGACTCGGACGGGATTTGAACCCGCAGCGCTTGTCATTGAGCCGGGACAACCGTGCACGGGAACAGGCTAGTTTCCAACTAGTCAAATCAATTACTTTTTACAAAACACGAAATTACTATGGATTTTGTTTGAAAAAGCAACCCGTGTCGTCAGAGAAAAATGTGTCAAAATGTCGCACTCATTATTAAATTATTTTGGATTAAAATTCAAAAATAAGTTAAATAGAAAAAAGAAAACGTTTTTTGTCACCTTTTGGTCTTTATTTAGTAATCAGAATTTCATAATTTATCTTTCACCTAGGAAACTACCCAATTGTACTTTTTTATGATTTGTTAGCTCGGTGGCGCAGCGGATTGTTGAAGTTAAGCAACTTTCGCAGAGGCCGGTCATAGGATGGGTGACCACAAAAAAAAAAGTTTTCATCTCGAGCTCCTCCGTGCTTCGGAAGGCACGTTAAGCCGTTGGTCCCGGTTGCATTAGCAGTCGTTAATAACCACCAATCCGCACTGGGCCTGCGTGATGGTTTAAGGCCCGATCTCCCTATCCATCCATAGGGAAGGCTCGTGCCCCTGCAGTGGGGACGTTAATGGGCTGGTGACGACGATGATTTGTTAGAGCCAATTAATGGTGATCTTCACTATCAACGGCCGGTTTTGAGCCATAATGTATAGAGGGCCTGGAAGGATATTATATTGCGTCTTATCCTTATCTAACAACGAATCATATAGCATGTAGCATGTATGTGGTTATAGGAAAATTATTCCGCCACTTAGGATTCTGTACAAGCCCTGGCTTACTGTGTTATTGTTTTTTGAAACAGCAGCGGAGCAAATTTAAACAGGGATTGTGTTCGAAAGCCGCAAATTGAAATTATATTGTCCCTATATCTATAAGTAATGACAAAAAATGTTTATATAAACCTCTATTTGGTGAAGACCAATGAGTTGGTAAACTGTCATTGTACAGTTCATCATACCACTTACTCACCATTTATCACTTTAATATCTATGTGTTAAGACTCTTCTCTAGTCAATGACAGGAGGTTTATGCATTATCTTGGGAATGATTTTTGGTATTAAATGCGTTCCTTTAGTTATTAAATAACCTGTATTAAAAAGATGTGTTGCTGTTGCAGTTTCTTGTCATTTCTTCTCCTGAGCCATAACAACTTGCGAAATGACGTAGATTCAAAAATGTTTAATTGACCTTCAACAAGATCATCTATGATTATTGCGTTGAATACATTATTCTGATGTCCAGTTTTCAATCGACTAATTCGTTTGATACCTAACACACTATGTTCAATGGAATCGCTGATATGGGACGTAATACTAAACCATGCATCTGCAGCTTTATTATGGGTATTATGGGTATAGGCTTCGTGGCAGACCCCGAATTATAGCGTGACAAGTGACAACCTTGACGCTTAATGGAGGGGCTGGTCGGGGTACGCACTAGACCGCGAAACTTGGAAAGAGGAAGGGAAGGCAAGGGAAGGGAAGGAATGTGTAGTATTGAACACAGCGCCATCTCGCCTTGTTCGATGTAAGGTCCGGGAGCATCGACTTGCTATCGTTGGGCTCCGCAGTCGGCGACTTTCCACCAGTAACCGGAAGATGGCGTGTGCCGATATTATACGGAAGGCTATATCTTGGAGTCCCTTGTCAAGTAGTTGCTGAAGAATGTTGGTGTCAATATTTAACACACGTCGGGAATTTTCAGTCAGTCTCCTGTCCTTGGATTTGTTAATGGGTTGCATTTTGGGTGTGCGACGGCGGCGTCATTTAACGGACGATTGAGGTTGTACTGGCTTTGTCCGTGACGTAGGCGTTGAATTGGGCGATTTATATAGTCCTGCGCCTGCGAGCTGCCGCATTCCCCAGACAGCGCTCCGCCGAGCGGGTGTGTCCACACCTTCGATTTTTAGTGTGAATTTCGGGTGAGAATTTGTCTTTATAATGCGTTATAGCATTTTAATCGTAATTATCAGTGTCGATATATGTTGTCATTGTTTTTCTTTTAGGCGGTTTATAAGCGTGTGACCGGTGGCCCGCAACTCCGTCGCACGCGCCGCCAAATCTTCGTAAATTTTTATTCTGGTAAGTAAGTTAAGTATACATTTCTGTCATCTGTCGTGACTCGTGAGTGTTAGTGTTTGCGGTCAGGATTCTAATGTGCGATTTGTTCCGAATAGGTGTGGTTTTGGTGTCCGTGGCGTGGACACGTTGCTCCGCCATTTTGTCCCAGCGTCGTGGCATCGACGTCATCGTACGTTGGCCGCATACGTGGCTTCTCGACCTCCGACAGGTGAGTCTTTTTATACGATTTTGGGGAGTTAGTTAGGTTGTGCCTCCGCCCCTAGAGGTTTGATTTACCCCTGTGCGTTTTGTCCACAGGAGGTGTTTTGGGATGGCTGTTTTGTGATGGCTGTTTTGCGAAGGTGTTATGTGATGGCTGTTTTGTGAAGGTGTTTTATACGGGCTGTACGAGGGTTCAGTACGGCGTGTCAAGTACGGGTGTTTTGTACAGCTGTTCTGCTACAGCTACAGCTTATTGGTAGCTGCTCCTAGTCGGCTCGGCTTCCTTCCCGCTGCCGAGGGCAAACGAGCTAGGGAGGTTTTTATGACACTTTTCTTATTATTTAATAATGCTTAACGAATGACCAGTGGCCTTGAATACCTGGAATGTACCCTTAGGATTTAAAAGTTCCAAATACCAATTTATATTTTTGTGTAACTTTGGTTTTCTTAGTAATTAATAAATACGAGTAAACCCATTTGCTTATTTCTTATTTCATCAATCCACTTTCTTCATCATCATCTATCTTAAAATTAATAAACATTACAACCTGTAGGCTAGATTAGATTAGCACCATTATAATTTATAGATGGATAGATAGATAAAGTACTTTATTGAGCACAATGGACACAAAATACACAGATAAGGACAACATATACAGGGTGTTAGTGACATCGTAACGAAAACTTTAGGGGAGGTTCAGGCCATGATTCTTAGTTGATATCAAGTAGAAATTTCCGTCGCAAAAGTATGAATTGGAAAATAATTAAAAAGAAAAGAAAAATTTTCATGAATTTTTTGACACGAAATTCCACTTGATATCAACTCAGAATCATGGTCTGAACCATCCCCCTTAGTATTCGTTACGGTGTCACTAACACCCATACCTACTTATATGGCTACCGTATGTACTTGTACGGGGTGTAAGTGTCATCGTAACGAATACTGAGAGGGATGATTCATCTGATTATTCTGAGGTTATTATCAAGTGGAATTTTCCATCGCAAAAGTATAGAATTGAAAATATTAAAAAAAAAAAAAAAAACACCACCCAGTCACTAACACCCAGTATACAGAAAAGCACAACAGGCGGCCATTTTGATCATGCGCAATACATAGGTATACATTTTCAGAACCACTATTTATTATTTAGACCACTGCTCCGTATACCTATAAAACGCTATCTGAAACCCGACCCAACAGCCCTAATTTCATGGGAAACCTGTCAATTTATCATATCAAATTAGAGCATCTAATGACTGAGATGCTCGTGCTGAGGAAATCTACGGAATCATGCTGCCATTATCGATATTAGACGGTAGCTAATCGTGAGGATTCATCCATCAACGTGAAATAACGTAGGCTAGTCATTCGGCGTTACGCGTTGGCGGATTATGCCAGATATCTCAGTATCTCTCCGAGTTTCTATAGTTTATGTACTTATATTTAGATAACCGAAGTTTCTATGTGTATTGAACATTGATTTACCACTACCGTAGATACAGCGTTTAGCTATACATTCGTACACAGCGGTACATACATTCAATAAAATAGTGTCAAATTAAGAAACTACGCATCATCTTATTACGTATATTAGCGCGTGGTGCTTCGTAACGCGGTTGGGTTATACTGCGACTCAGATTGACTGGGAGTACTTGTTTTTATTTTAAACTAAAATAATAATACATTGTTTTAAGTTTACGCGGTTATTATCATAATTAAAACACATAATAACGGGTTCTTACCGCGTTTAAATGGGGATATGAGACTCCCGATATTTCGACACTGTTGCAAGTGCCATGATCACGGGATGACATCCCGTGTGTTTTAATTAAAATAATTATTTTGGTGGGTTTTACTGCGACAATTAAAATGTTTATACTATGATAACACGCACAATGTCATTACTTATTAGAAATATGATGTTCCATTCTTCTTTTTTCGCTTTGAGCTTCTATTTTTGCAAGTTTTTACCACGCACTTCCCCGTGTTGTCAGTTCGGCGCCTAATCGCGCACTTATGTAAAGTACTGTCAACGTCGCTATATTAGCAGTAACTCTGCGTCCCACTTTTTGAGCGCTGAGGTCCAATCTACGGTAGTAGTAAATCTATGGTATTGATTCAGAATAGAATAGTTTTTTTTATAATAAAAGAATTAGGGAGCAGCGAGCTCTCGTGGCCTTGATGTGTATAAGGAATAAAACGTGCCGGTTTGGTATCCCGAAGGAATTCTATTCAGAAACAAAAGGCCCTGTGGGTTATTACGCTATGCCCGGGAATAAAAGAGTATAATATGTCAGTTGATGAAAATTACTGCCTTATGTCAAATCAATAGATATACCTAACACTCGTATGCTTGTCGCAAGCAGGAAATAAAAACTCCAGTTAACAGCTTCATAGATCGAGACTTATGGCGTTAGTTATTGGTCATATCTTGCCAATCAACAAGGTTTTAGAGTTTTGAGTCACCAATTGAGAGCTGTTAGCTCATTCGTTGTCTTTTGAATACCTTTACTTTGGTTATACCTATTCTTACTAATTACGTTCCTTAATTACCCTGTGATCCTTTGAGTTTCATTTTCGCGGAACGAATTAGGTTTTTGTGTTTGAAAATTGCTGAGTTTAAGACGAAGTTTTAAAATTAATTATGATAGTTTACTAACAAGGCTACGGTTTTCTTATATCTAGCAGACAATACAATGAAAGTCGGCTTATCTACCGTAAACATACAAGTAAATCTATTCCGAATCTTGACGCTTTTATCGCGTTATTTTCTTCTATTTTTCTTCCTAACCCGAAATTGTTTTATCTAACAAATCAAGAGAAATGAAAGGCCACATAGTAGTCGTAACATGCTACAGTATTGCTCAAACAGATAGATACACTCACTTATATTGCACTGTTGACGCGTATTCCAACACGTGATCAAATTTTATCGACGCTCTCAGTACCAGCATTAACAAGTACTGATGTGCCCATAGAAAACATACTTTTCCGATATCATGTTGTACGTAGTGCTGTTAAGGTATACTCGTATTTAATGAGACCCATGTTTCTAGGTGAGATGAGACCCCTCGGCGCTCCGCATTTGTCCAAGTAGGTAGACAAATAATTGTTAGGCATAAGTCTGACGCAGATCTTAAATAAGAATCAGAAATCAGAATCATTTATTGAACGTTATTATCATGGATAAACTTGTTGAAGGTCAATGTAAAATTTTTGAATTTACGTCATTTCGCAAGGTGTTATGGCTGAGGCGAAGAAATCTCAAGAAACTGCAACAGCAACACATCTTTTAAATCAATGAGGGTACATTACAATTTATTTAATACCAGACATGACATTTTTATCATTTAGGTAATCATTAATCTTATAATAAGCTTTTTTACATAAAGTAAGCTTCACATGAGCTTTAAATTTATTTTCTGATAAATTTAAAATATTATCTGGTATTTTATTGTAAAAACGTTTACATAGCCCCAAAAAAGACATGTACGCATGTACTAAGTAAGTACATTAATTAATTTTTTACGATTAACTCTCTTTGAGCTATTATGGGAAGCGTAGACTGGTACTCGTAGACTGGTTCAATTATTTAAATCATTATTTAATTATAACACAAGTGGGAGTCTCAAGATACCTAAGAACTAGAAGCAAGTAGAGAATGTAACCTTCAGACACTATCCGCGCCCCACTTGTTTTTTTGTTTTTGTTGTGAATTGAAATTAGTAACCTACGTATTAAAAATTCATGGAAAATTAATCGCTCTTCTATCATTCACGTTACGCTGTCACCGCATTATCCCTTAGTTGGCTTCCATGACTATGGTATTTGTTTTAATAGAATGAGAATAGGGTTGTCTTTACAATGTCACTTTTAGATCCGGTAACCATTTGCCAGACACATGAAACTGTCTAAGCGAGCTTCTGGCTCTTAAAATAACGTTACAAATTGTGTTTATTTTAAACATTTTTGGAGCGTTTTTTCGTATTTCTCAGTATAAAAAGAGATCTACATTGACAACACATTTCTGAAATGCTTGTCTATTTGAAGTAGCATTTAAAGACTGCTTAGTGTCCTTCTTTACTTTTGTGTTCTGAAGACTACAGCGGACATTACTTACGGAATCATTCCCTGTGGGGCTTCTTAAAAGACCATTTAATGAATTGCATTCCTGAGATTATCTACGTTTTACATCTTCTTTTTGTATGTATTGATATTCTTTTGAGTGCATGATAAAAGCATTAATTATATCACTTACGATGTATACTATTTTGAATATATTATCCTAGATAGGTACCGTATACGTAAAAAGTAAGATGATCCGTGCTTCGGAAGGCACGTTAAGCCGTTGGTCCCGGTTAGTACTTACTGATGTAAGTAAGTAGTCGTGACAGGGGCTCAATAATAACCCTGACATGGGTTGATGAGGTTGGTAATTCACCTCACGACCCACACGATAGAAGAAGAAGACCGTATACCAACATTGCACATTATTATCCTAATAAAGCGGTAGAGTGGAGTTGTCTTCTGACAATATATAGTGGAATTTTCCGAAAATTCCACTTGAGATCAACTCAGAATCATGGTCTGAATCATCCCTCTTAGTATTCGTTAAGATGCCACTAAGACCCTGTATATATTTTTTTTTTCATATGACTCATTGTAGGGTTCAGATGTCATTAACTTATACTAGCCAAAAATATTTTTTAAGTAAGTACCTATATTTCTTCTTCTCTTTTTCCTATTATCCCCTAATGATATGCACAGTATGCACTATATATATTTAGTAAAAAGATATACAGAATAGTAGGATGTAAGTATTAGGGAGGTTTCTAAAATAATTATGCCCTTCATTGCAGTCACTTTTTGCCAATTTTAATCAAATTGCCAATACCTTAATAAAGTATTTTATCTATCTATCTATCTATCTATCTTAGTATGACCAAATGCTCGTCATTGAAAGCGATAGTATTGTCAAACATAGCACGTATGTGATGAAAGTAGGTTATTGGTTCAATGTTAATGTTTCGTGAGTAATACTGCTAGAATTTGTTTTGTATTGGTAAGTTTAAAATCATTATGGCATAGACATTTTTTTGGTTTTCCCCGAAGGGCGAGGCAAAACTATGCCCATACAGCCATGTCTTATGTATTTTTTTTTAAGTGTGAATCTTAATACATAATCACTTAACATTAGTGTGGACAAAATAAAAATAAAAAAGTCCTATCTCATGTGATGGACTAATTTTGACGATTTGTGGTTTCCATATCTCAAATATGCAAATTATGGGCAAGAATTTATGATTCATATTTCAAAATTGAAATACGGAATAATTTTCCGATATCGGATTGATCTAGGTAAGTACTTGGTATATATTTATAAATTAAATGTTAAACTAATATCCTTTTCTCTAACTCTTTCCGATCCAGACATCATGTGTTTACCTGGTAAACTCACAATTTTTTTAAACAGAACGAATTTAGAAATTGTCCATATTTTAAATAGTGATTCATCATCATCTCCCTAGCATTACCCCGTTTTTCACAGGGTCTGCTTACCTAACCGTTTTAAATATTGATTAAGGTTTAAATTTCCAGTATCTAGGTATTAGGTAGGAAATGTAGACTTACCTATTAATAAGATATATAAGTAAGTATGCGATGTTTTAAAGGAAAACCAGGAGAGTATTTTAAACTTGTCTGTTTAGGATACATGATGATTTTGATGACAGTGGAAGAAGCGAAAGTATATCAGATCGTAGCACGAGATATTTCTTTCTTACTTCCGTAATAGGTTTCCTATACGGAAACCTTCATATTATAATATATTTTCCTCCAGTCCAACAGTATACACTAAACATGTGTAATTTTTATAAAAAATAATTTACTAAATCCAAAATCAATATCCTTTGCCAGATTTTGCGTGTACCCACGTATATTTTTTCCTCCTGATAAACTGAAATTGCACGCATGCGTAATTTAAATTGTTATCTGGTTCATGCATTATGGATGAAGGGCTATAAAATGATTTAAATTATGTCATCCAAAGATATTGTGTTATAGGTTCTTCCCTGTTTGTTTAGGATGAGCATCAAGTTTGGCGTCGAGACTTAGGTAGGGAAGTTCCACTTTAAGTTTGAGGTCATTTTAGTAACACTATACGTAATATTGTTCGACGGGTCTATACGACACTATAATTCATATAATTCATCATAAAACTGCACCTCAAGTGTGGCCGCAATCGTCGCCTTATTATTTAAAAAAGAATGCTTAAATCACTCTGGCGAGTTTTTTTTTACCTTTGATGGGTTTGCTCTTGTAAGTAGTCGTTACATGAGTCATGTCAGGGGCCTTTGGCGGCTCAATAGTAATCCTGACACCAGGGTTGATGAGGTTGGTAATTCACCTCACAACCCACACGATAGAAGAAAAGACTAGCTGTTGCCAATGTAGATTTAGTTACTTATGTTTGATGTGTCTTACCTACTGCAGATTATTCTCTACTTAAGTATCGTAACTCGAACCCGTAATGGGGTGGACAGAGCATTAAGTCAACAGCCGACATGCAACACGTTATAAATCTTAATCAACGTCATTATAAGTACCATAATTCATGTAATAATTCAAATATGTCCAGCCACATTGTAAGGTAATCAACTAGATGTGAAATATTATCCTCTTTGTCAGAACAATAGTATCTTCAGAATATATTCTGGCATTCTGGTCTCAATTTCAAGTTACATTTTACTAATGATTTAATCTCCGGTGACTTATCTACACTCGAAAGATGAATAATCGGGCAATAAATAATATTAAGTCCCGAATATACAGGGTATTAGTGACATCGTAACGAATACTCAGGGGGATGATTCAGACTATGATTCAGAGTTAATATCAAGTGGAATTTTCCGTCACAAAAATCATATTTTGTTTTTAGTTTTTTAAATGATTTTCAATTCTATACTTTTGCGAAGGAAAATTCCCCTTGATATTAACTTTGAATAAAGAGCTGAATCATCCTCCTCAGTATTCGTTACGATGTCACTTACACCCCGTACAAGTACATACGGTAGCCGTACAAGTAGGTATGGGTGTTAGTGACACCGTAACAAATACCGAGGGGGATGATTCAGACCATGATTCTGAGTTGATATCAAGTGGAATTTCCTGTCGGAAAATTCATGAAAATTTTAGTGTTTTTTTAATTATATTCCGTTACATACTTTTGCGATGAAAAAATCCACTTGATGTCAACTTAGAATCATGGCCTGAATCATCCCTCGATGTTTTCGTTACTATGTCACTAACACCCTGTAAAATCACGCTTGTAATCCCTAATGGGGTGAGTACGTCTTGAGTATTGAGTCACTAAACGACAAGCTGCAGCCAGTTTAGTATATTTTGATTCATAAAATTACATAATTATGTATTTGTTGAATATGAAACTTTAGTAACAATATGCAATTTGACAGTTTATTACTTATAGAATAAGTACCTATTTACAATATGTACCTGATAAAGCCGGAAAATGTAGCAGTGAAACCCTTTTCACAAATACAGGAAAAGTAACTTAGCACCCAATGTTTATGTATAGCGCCTTATGTGTTTTCCTTATCAATATATCAAAGAAGAGTGTATATAAGTATCTACGTATATATATATATGTGTTATATTTATGTGTGCAAAAAAATATATTAAACTCTGTGTTTGAATATTCTACGGAATATGTTAACGTGTCTATTAGAGTCAGGAAGCGGTATGATAATATAACATAAACTCACGAGTATATCTCAATTGGACTAGTCAGAGGTCCGGTCACGAGCATTAATATGTATACACTTTGGTACCATATCACACTAACTTTTTTGACAAATTGAACTGTAAGTCTCACTAAATGTCAAATATGTAAGTGCGACAGAGTCCTAAAGTGGGTACATTATACTGCTCATGACTGTGCAGCCATCGCAAGATGAACTAAGTACCCACTCTTTACCTCGCTTTCAGTTAGACCAAGCAGCAAGCAGCAGTAATAGTTTAGGTTTTAAGCTATCCATTCTGTCTCTCGAATACTTCACGTCTATTTTAGAACCAAGTCATAAAATATAACGACTAGGTCGCCTGTTTCCAGAGGCGATGAGTTTTAAAATTCTTTAGAAATACGAGCAGAAAATACTCTTCTCCTGGTCTTTATTATTATACTTTATTATTTAAAATCACTAAAAGTTTACTCTTATACTTAAGTAATAATAAAAATGTACTAACTTAAGTATCCCGTTCGCTCTAAAGGTTCAGGGGGGTTAAAATGGTGACATCGAAGCAATTCATCTAAGAAAGCAATGTTGCCATTTGACAACGCAATAAATGTCAAATAGCAATATTTGTTTCTTAGATGAATTGCTTCGATGTAGCCATTTTAACCCCTCAATTCAATTGAAAAATCAAACAAACGGATCATCAAACGGGGAGCCCTGTTCAGCTCCAAGTCGCGGTGCAAGTTGGTGCGGACTTGCACTAATGAGTTATTAATTTACCTTAAGTGCAGTTTTCACTAACACGGTTGGCTCGACCATTATAGACGGCGATGCGGTTCACATGATAAGCATGTTGGTCTAACAGGAAGTTCGGTGAGGTGTGGGTACTCAGTTCATTTTGCGTTGGATGTACCTCTAACTACCCCATTTGGGATATAGTCGTGACTTTATGTTTTAAAATCTTTAAAATCGTTCTTTTCGCCTGCTATACAGGTTGTGAGAAGCTGCAGTAGTTTTAGGCGGATGAGACGTTCGTTATGTAAAAATTGACGATTCAAAATGTAACTATGTTACCTACTGAATAAAGATATTTTTTTGAATTTGAATCGCTTAAAAGTTTACTTTAGACGCATAAACTCTCATCCTAAGTAATAATAATCATATACTAACTGAAGTATCCCGTTTGCTATAATGGTTTAGTTATTCAGTTGAAAAATACGACTCTCCACTGCACAATGAAAAAGGTTTATCGTTTAGAATACCTACTTAGAGAGCCTTAGAGAGCACTAAGTCATCTCGGTAAAGGTGAGGGTTAAAACCAGCTGCTGAGGCAAACGGACTTATTAATCAACCAGCCAAGTGTTTTTAAGGCTTAGTTTCTAACTATAAAAAAGTCCAACTTTCTAGTTCAAACTTGAACAGAAGTGCGTCTACTTACTGAAACATTCTGAATGTTTCCAAAGTTCCATTATAAAGTGGTTTTCTAAGTACATTCCAAACAGCTGTTATGTTAGTTCAAAGTATACTTATAGCTACATACGTATATACATAAACTCACGCCTATTTCCCACCGGGGTAAGCAGAGGATATGTAATTCCATTTGCTTCGATCCTGACACACTTCTCTTGCTTCCTCCACATTCATCAATCGTTTCATAGACGCACACCGGTGCAGACTTATATCTAATATAAAATGATTTTGTTCCTTGTGTTTCCACTCAATTAACCGGAGAGAATTTATTCCAAAATATTGCTTCACTGCCATTTGATAACCACTAACAAAATCTACCCAATATGTAAGACCTATGAGGAGCTTGGTGGCGCAGCGGTAAACGCGCTCGGACTGCGATTGTTGAAGTTAAGCAACTTTCGCAAAGGCCGGTCATAGGATGGGTGACCACAAAAAAAAAGTTTTTATCTCGAGCTCCTCCGTGCTTCGGATAGCAGTCGTTAATAACCATCAATCCGCACTGGGCCCGCGTGATGGTTTAAGGTCCGATTTCCCTATCCATCCATAGGGAAGGCCTGTGCCCCAGCAGTGGGGACGTTAATGGGCTGATGATGATGTAAGACCAGAATATACGTGCTTATCCAAGCGCAGTTATTTTTGTCGGTTTTTTATTTCATTCACACAGGTAATAAGTTTAACGGTCGTGCCAGTAACATTACTACTCATAAAAAAATCTGAGGCTCAAATTTCGGACATAAAGGCAAAAAATCTTTTAAACTAAAGGATGTATCTGTTTTCTCCCAAGATAAGGCAAGACACGAACTTTTCTGCCCGTCACTATATTATACAAGCTTAAGCTTTTTAGATCAACATTGATTGATTCATTCCCTTCCACCACTTCAAACTAAGAACAGTCACTTCCTAGATGCGTCTTTTATAAATAAACAGATATTTTCCGTAAACATTTGAATGCATTATTTAGAACAGGTGTTCGTTCAGGCAATAATGTTGTATTCTCCGATCGTTGACGACCGTTAACGTCCATTATATAAATCCTGAGTTGAGATGCCTTGGCAATAACAGGGATTATTATCATGTTATGTTGGTTGATGTTAAGAAAAACAAACATGTTATATTTTATATAGCGCCGCGTCGTAGCCCTAGAACAATAGTTACCAAGTTCTCACCTAACACATCTTTAAGTATTTTGTGCGCATTATTTAGTATACATACTCGTACTTTGTAAAAAACCCTGACTTTTGAAATATCATCGCTATTGCCGTTCTAGTTTGAGTTCTATTTTGTTTCCATTTTAAAATATATTATATACCAAAAAGATTGAAAAGGAAAAGATTGCTATAGATCAGGCAGCCATTTTCCAAATATATACGTTTCAGAAGGACGGGACGGCTGTATCCTGCATTTGGCACTACCGCCAATCTGGCATCCGATATCTGAGCGGAAATCCCAATCGAATATTTAGATCGCCGTTTTACAGCTTAAAGTTTTGTACTGTTATCCAACCTGCAGTACTCAAGATACTTCGAGATACCCCCTGTTAGTGTATCTCGTTCACATTCACGTAGAGTTGGCTCCGACCGCACATTACCATCTCGACTGAAATAACCTACTTTAAGATGTTTAAAATCGGTCAAGCTTTCCCCCACTAATGCGGGTAAATGGTTCTGCATACCACGAGGGAATGTTTTCATTCATAACGGTGATCATTTATCATTTGCAGAGCCGGGGAATTAAATAGAGTTGAGTTCTCGCATCGTGCTTAGTAAAGTGCTATTTTCTCGGAGGTTGAGCGTTTCATAAATTCATGTCGTTGCATAGAAGAGGCGAAACTGGGCTGGAAAAGAAAAGCTAATGGAAAGAGGCTATTCTGTAAAACTTAAGAAGATAGGTTGTTGTCGAATACCTCTTAACTTCAGTTCCGTGTCGTCTTCTATACAATGTAGTATACAGGGTGTTAGTGACATCGTAACGAAAACTTTGAGGGATGATTCAGACCATGATTCTGAGTTGATATTAAGTAGAATTTTCCCTGTATACTATATAGTTATCAGTAGCAGCATCCAGGCTGATTCAATCGAAGGATTTGTTTGCCAAACAAACAATTCAAAACATATGGATTAAACATGTTATATGTGACATTTTTGTTACGGTAGGTATCACTGACTCCTCTTGAACCTCGTATTAACATCCAATGTAAGTATATCGGAAATTTAGCATACGGAAATGAAGACACGTAGGTACCTACTAGATGTTAGCTAAAATGTCCTTTTTTGAAATATGTAGCCAGTCACATTCATAAAATTGTATTGCCAATAATGATGTCTACAGAAAAAAAGTTTTAAGTATTCTTTATTTAAAATGTTTTTCTTTTTTTCAGGTCAGTGGAAGAGCTATTAATGAAAGTCAGTTTTCCAGCCAGTGTCAATTAAGCGAGCCTACCGAATCGGGGGAGATCTAATTATATCGTTATCGATGCTTGTCAATATCGAATCGATCATTGATATTGAAACAACGGCTTGTGAAACTTTTCATCTGACTGCCATCAATCAATTTAATATTGCTAATCATTGTTTTAAACTATGCCGACCCGTCAACGGAAATCTTTTGTCCACACTAAAGAAAATGGAATGAATCATCTCTGTAAAGAAGCACAAAATAATGTTGAATATACGTTTTCTGTTTTAAATATATATAAAAAAGATAGAAATAAAATATGCATTGAGATCACGCTTATTTCCCATTGGGGTAGGCAAAGACTACGGAACATCATTTAGAAAGAAAATTATAAAAAGAAAATATTATTAGAGACGCCACAGTAAGAATAGGAAAAATAATATCACAAAATGAAATTTATATGAAATAAATAACATAGCAAGTCGAAAGAACTACGTATGGCGATGGTGGGTACTACTATCACACCACTGGTACAACTCTTTCGCTTCTTGCACTTCAAAATCTTCATACATGTACAATTTAGGAAGGTATTTAATTTATGATTTATACTTATGTGTTGAAATGTCAACTTAATACAGACAATTTCAACATTTCCAATGATATATGATTTCACTTTTACGCTTATTCCTAGAGGGAATCGAAAAAGTAATATTTTCCTGTCAAATAGCACGATGAAAGGGTGCCGTGTTTTTGACCGGAAATTAAATACACAATTTACTCAGCTTTCAAAAACGGATACTTATGTAGGCATTTAGTATTGTCGCATTGGCGTAAAAAGAAGACCTGATTATGTGGGTAATGTTACAGCCAATCTAAATGCACCAGGGCTTAGACCAAGAAGACGACCAAAAAGAAGATGGGCGAATGTGTTCAAAAGGGACCTGAGCATGTGCAATATCTCCGAGAACGACACGTCCGACAGAGCGAAGTGAAAGAGTAGTACGAAGAAGGCAGACCCTACTATCAGATGGGAATAATAAATGCCAAGGAGAGAGAGAGAGAGAGAGAGAGAGTTTTGTCGCAATGAATTCCTCACGGGTTACTAGTAGCCACCATGTTTACACAAGATATTTCTTTCTAGCAGATTTATATGTAACTTTCTTATACCTTGTCAAAAATGTAATCAAAATTACTCAGGTTATCAAAAAGTCGTACCTACTAAAATTTTATAGTGTGCTGTTGCTTTCCGGGTGAGAGCCATCAGCGCTCCCCATTTGTCCAGCCAAGTAGTTAATGCCATCTGAGTCAAATCTACAATAAGTCACGTCATAAGTATGTGTTGTCAACAAACTGAATATTAAAAACATTTCTGTTCTTAGCAATACTGGCGATGGTGAAGGTACCTGAGAATTTCTTAGATTTTTTTCCCAGGAATATTTGTAATACTCGTCCGGAAAAGGCATTGTCTTTTATCGTAGAATTACCCTACTAGATCCTTGTGACCGTACAAGGAGTAATTCGTAGAAATCTCATAACCAAGGTTCATAAAATTTATATGATCGGAATACCTCCATAATATTTAACTTTTTAATATAATTTTGCGACTAGTGAATACCTACATTGTACCTATTAAGAGGCTTCTAACTTGTTAGTACACGAAGTGTATTCTGATGTTCATGAGTAGTTTGCGTAGTATTTTACTAGGCTTCGTATAATATTAATTTGTATTTAAAACTTAACATATACTTTCAGTATACTTTTAGCTTCTATGCTAGACTGGGAGCAAATAAAAAACTTAGAACACGTTCAGCTGTTTATCTTCTCGGGATTGTGTCCTTTTTAACACGATAGATAATTGTTATGGGTGATAGACTGATGATCCCTAATTATCATGAGGTTTATTGTGAACCTCTTCACCTCCATCCATCTAAGGACTTTACACCAACAATGGTTCCAAGTTATCTTTGATTACTTGTGGTTCTGCCCACCCCTTTATGGATTACGGGCGTGACCTTGTGTACGTATGTATGCTGCATAGCTGAGTTTATTTCTGGTATCACCTGGACTTTATAGTTGAGGAGTTGGAATGTAACATTTCTTGGACTACCATTTACTCTACAGCCGAAAGCTGTCTCAAGATTCAACTTTGGAACTTTGGAGCCTGAAAGTTTTCTTATTATTACATATTTAACTAAGTTGTCACCTTTATACTACATCGACAGATAGATATTTATTTAATTGGTATTTGATAGGTAAGTAAGTACTATTTGTTCATATTCTATCTAGATCTTTCTTGCATGAAATATCCATTTGCATTACTTGGTGATGACTGAATGAGATCTCTTTTGGAGGTAAGTTCACCATCCACGTATCCATCACATCCATTATCACTATCCTAAGCTTATATATCTCTCAAATCTCAAATTTTTATTCTTTCTTTAATCTCTTTCTTAGAGAAAAGCTTACTTGTACTCTTTGTACATTTCTTTCATCTGTTCTATTGTGTACATATAAATAAATAAATATATTTACACTGACCATATTATAAATTCAGAAATAAAACAATGAAATCAAAACGCGATAAAATATGCGTATTCGTGAACAATTGGAATTGTGTATCAAATTGCACAACAGACATTTAAACAAAACGCTATGATCGTTAATAACGAAATTTTGAAATACCTATTTATTCATTTTTCATACATACTCGTATCTACGCATTAATTGTAACAAAGTTGAGATAGCATCACGCTTGTATTCCTAAAGGATGGGCAGATTGACAAATTGGCAGTATACCACCTATACACCCACTCCTAACCTGCTATATTTAAGTCCCATTTAACAGGGGGCAACCCTGTTGTCATTGACCGAGCACAAATCCTGAACGAACCGTGATATGACGTGAAATTATCTATGATCCAAACATTGATTCAAGTCATCAAGTCGAATTCAGTGGTTAAGAGCTCCGGGGCTATCACGAATTCCCCGAACAGGATTTTGTTGACAAAGTTGACAGAGCTAGGTACACAAAGTATACACGAAGTTCGATGACAAAGAACGTATAGATATATCTATTGTTAAAATACAACTTTATGGAGATAATTTATTAAAAACATCATAGAAGGAAAGCTAGAAGGAAAGAGAGGAAAGGGAAGACCAAGAAGAGCTTACATGGAATAGATTAAAGAAAAGGTTAACGCCGTGTCTTATAGGGGAGTCAAGGAATTGGCCTTTCATAGACTGGAATGGAAAATGCTACAACGACAAGAGCGGACACTTATATGGATGATGATGATGGAGATAATTTATTAAAAACATCATAGAAGGAAAGCTAGAAGGAAAGAGAGGAAAGGGAAGACCAAGAAGAGCTTACATGGAGTAGATTAAAGAAAAGGTTAACGCCGTGTCTTATAGGGGAGTCAAGGAATTGGCCTTTGATAGACTGGAATGGAAAATTATACAACAACAAGAGCGTGGCTCTTAAATTGATGATGATGATGGAGATAATTTGAGGCGAATGGGACTAGATAAATCATACTAATATTATAGTCAAGGAAATGAGTATGACGTCACTGACGACAGTGGGACGATAAGGTACGAGGGTCGTACCATATTATCGTACTAGGGAAACAATCCATCAGGCAGACATAACGAACAAGTGCTGTGGGAAAAAAACACTGATAGATAACCTAGCATTGTGTCTAGAGTCGAAGATAAAAATAGAAACAATTAAGATGGATAATACCGGAGATGGAGCATACTCTATCACACTGCTCTGAAAGAATAAAATAGTTTTCTAAATTGGCCTAACCTGGCATCGAAGCAGAGACTCAGCCATCAACACTTAAGTCATCGATAAGACAACCCACGATATTGATTGCGATAAGAAGAATATTACAACCCATAATTTTGAAGGAAGGAATAACACCGTTTGAGGATTGCAATCCTCATATTTTAAGGTCACTACTAAATTCCGAATTGGGCTGGTCATAGGTACAAGCAAAGAGTAAAAGTTCAGTCACTGACCTCAGTGATTTATTTGTAAACAGTGGTGAAATTATGTACCTTTAGTTGTCATAATTATAAAATTTATGTTTTTGTAGGTGTTTTTGGTGTTACAGAAACGACATGTAACCAGGAGGTCTTAAGTGCGACTAGTTACTTTATTTCTTTGCAAGAAACTGATTGGACTTTTGCAGTTTATAGTACATTCATCGCGATATGAACTAAGTACTCACGCTACATGCCGAGCTTTCTGTTAGACCTACGCCATAGATAGGTGGGGTGCCGTATCGGTACTGTTCGTGCCAACAGTGTTGAAAACTTGCACCAATTAATAATTAATAACGTATGTATTTATTGGTGCAAGTTCGGTATTGAGGTGTGAACTGGCGTCCTCTGCCTAATACAATATGCGTATGTATATGCACGTAGTGGAGAATATAGACGTAATTTATTCAAGATTATCCGATGCCAAGTCGTTTCCTATAAATCACGTCTTTGCATGTTTGTCTACGTATGTAGCATTCTGTAAATACAGATCCTGCAAGCTTTAGCGTAGTTTAGTAGCTACATCTATTATGGTGTAAAAGAAAAGTAACAAAATAACGAAGATTGCGGGAAGTTCATAAATATAAATTAAATATTTCTTTAATGAGACTTTAAAAAGAACATCTGTGCATTGTAAAAGTTTAAGAAAAGAATAATTTACCTACTAACCTAATCATTTGGAAGTAAAATCCATGCAAATAAGCCAGTACCTCATTGCTCCAACAAAAAAGTGATTCCGTGAAAAAGATAGTTAAAAACTCGTTAAGGAGTGTTACACAAACACGTGGGTACTTTGCTCTTGATAGTTTATTGGCAATTTTTTGGCACAACTAAACGGCCTCTATCGTAGTTCTATTTCCTCTAGGAAATCCTAGAGCGTCGTGCCAAACATTTTTACGTATGACTGCTCTCTGGAAATGTTTTCAAAGATAATGCTGACTAAATTAACTGGTTCTTGGCCTCCGAAAGATATTTACCTAAGTTGTTGTTTGGTTTTGACACTTTGCGGCTTAGTACGGCGACAGACGACGAAGTGAAGAGTCCCTTTAGATTTTGATGGAAGTTGTGGTCAAGTTTGGATTGCAGAAGATTATTCTACGTTAACATAAACTCACGACTATATCCCAATTAGGGTAGTCAGAGGCACATCCATTGCAAGATGTACTGAGTACAGTCATGAGCAATATAATGTACCCACTTGAGGACACTGTCGCACTAACATATTTGACATTTAGTGAGACTTACAGTTCAATTTGTCAAAAAAAGTTAATGTGACATGGTAGCAAAGTGTATACATATTAATGCTCGTGACAGTACCCACGCCTCACCAAGCTTACTGTTAGACCAACGTCTGACAGATGACGTCGACGACGTCATGAGGCGCCGTATCGCCTTGAATTATGGTGGAGCTAACTGTGTTAGTGTAAAGCTACGAATAAATAATATTTATAATAATTAATATTTATTCGTAGGTGTAAAGAATAATTTAAAGCTTTTTTTTATAGTAGAGGAAAGATCTGTTTAGTTATTGATTTGTTTATTTTGCGTAGAGATAAATTGCATTAAGAATAGTTTTACACAAGAAACTTTTGAAACTTTATAGCTACTTAACTTTTTTTACGTCTGCGAGGAATTTCTGACAACAATAAGGACCGTTTGGACTGTCGCGAAGAAATCTTGTCACGTTCTTAATATTCGTGTAGACAGGCAATGTCGGTGTGGGCACTTTGATTTATTTGTTCGATACACATTATGTGCGATATTAGAAGTCAGGACTATCGACGTACGTGTTCGATGGTAAAATACAAAGAGAGTTTTAATCACAGAAGAATTCGGGATGTTTTTGTGTCTTGTGTTGTGTCTTATCATGTTTTTTTTTGTAAATTAAGGTACAAAATATTTTTCATTCTTTTTTTTACCCTTAAGGTCTAAAAGAATCGCTGTAATGTCACACCCCGGACACTTCATACAAACAACCTTGTTTTACACAGACACCTTTTTTTTTTGACGTGACTTATTGTAGATTTGCCGCAGATGGCATTAACTACTTGGCCGGACAAATGGGGAGCGCTGAAGGCTCTCACCTGGTACAACGTTTAAGACAACAGGCCTGAGGGTGCCCAGTTGGGCGCGAACCTCGGCTCAGGGCGTCGTCTGAGAGGAAAAATATTTGAAAGAATTAATCGACCCTAGCGGGTCGATAGCGATAAGCGCTGAATGAGGGAACCACCATTTAACTCCGGCCTACTGAAGTATGAGCGCTAGTAAATCTTATTTAACCTAATGCAACGAATCTTTAATTTAACAACTTCGTTACCTACCTTTATTAAATACAACTAAACGAGGAAACTGTAACCCTACTTTGGCCCTTACAGAAAGTCTTATTATAAGTATTTTATTTTAATTTAATGACGTAATAGTTTAACATATAAAGAAATCAAAGAATCTACTTTGGATGACAGATGAAAATTGTTACACCGAGAAAAGCGAGAAATATGAAATTGGTTAGCAATTTATAATATTACAGTAATTGCGTATTGACAAATCCGTACTTCTTATTGATAGTCAAGTTGCTCTTCTGAATTACGAGTTAAGGTTTTGATTCCCGATCTATGAAAACTTGGTGATGTGTTTAGTCATCATTACAAATTTATGAGCCACGCTCTTGTCGGTGTAGCATTCTCCATTCTTGTCTATCAAAGACCAATCTTCACGTCCTTATAAGACAGGACGTCCGCCTTTTCTTTAATTTGTTCCATGATGTGTTTAGTATACGATAAATATATTTAAAAAAAAAAACTTTTAAAAGACGTTAAATTCCGATGAATACATCTAAATCTACTAGCGAATACTGAATCGAGGGGAGCATTTACCGCAAACTTGTTACTGCCATCCATCTAGTTTCTTCCCAGTATAGAATGTGATAAAACTCAGCGAGCGAACTTCCGTCAACCGATCGAGGTAACCAACCAATAAAACATTTGAATTCACCCAACTTTTGCACATAAAAATTTAGAACGTTGGAATCCGCGTTCTGATTCCGCTTTCCTTTGGCTCACCGTTCCCACAATAGCGAAACGAAAAGCATTACCTGATTTAGTTAGATACCTAACGCTTTATTTGTTAAGTTTCTTTATTTGCAAAGTGCATGCTGATCTTTTGAGCTATTTGGTTAGATGGCAAAAATGCAGTTGAAAATTAATATTAAGTATCAACTAATGGAATTAAACTTAAAATGGAATGGTAACGTAAACAACATAAAAACTTCAGAACTATTATAAAGTGTTCGTTCCCGAATAGCGCCCTATTTATCATAAATCCTTATTATAAATCGTTTAGTTCTTAGATGTTTCCAGATACCTGTTGGCCCTGATTCCTGCAGACATTTCCTAATATTATTTTAATATATAGAAAATAGGTAGATAAAATAGGCACCTCGCTCATATGCAGTCCGTTTGACGTTTGGTGTCACCTTAATTCTGTCGGGTTATTGGCCAATTTAAAACTTTGGAACGGATTTGTTTCTGCCTAAATTTGACGTGTATTCCATAAATTTTATGCCTGTCGGTTACCTGTCCCCTTCCTTTTACGAAAATGACAGGTACAACCTAAAATAAACTTAGATGATATATACTGGAATCAGCGCCACTGCCTTACTGCTTAAACCTATCTTTAGGTTCATAAACTACAAATATCCCAATAATTAGAAAGGGATGTGAGTAATTAATACATGTAATTTAGTTTAAAGAAGCCGTTCTAAATAACGAAACAGGTGTTAAATCAAGTAGCTACAAATAAGCTAAAATTTTAACTTCTATAAACTTAGCATGTTCATGAAAGTTATCAAAATCGCCTATCAGTGTATAAATAATTTGTTATTACTACTGCGTAACGAGTACTTAAGTACCTATAATTCAATGAATTGAGAAAATAACGAGGAAAAGAAAAAAAAAATGTTAGGATGGAATGCAGCCCTTGATTCATAACTTCGCTGACAAAATAAGGCTGGCTCAGCATCGACCGAAAAGAGTCCACTACTGCAAATTCTGTCGACCTCGCTCGCGAATTTTCTTAATTCCATTTGCTCTTTCATAGACTAGTTTGGCTTGAGGCTTGGCTTGATTGACGTCTAGGGGTGTAAGATACGGCACGGGATGTGCGCGTCATGCCGTTCGCCCTGATAACGGTAACCCGCCTTGCTTTTGTACAAGCGGACAGGAATCCACCGAGATAAATTAGCAGACACCTCATTAAACATCGGGCAACATCGATCATTAGTTTAATATTGGGGCAAACTTTGAGATAAGTTGACAGATAAATCAGTAAAAACTTTTTTAGAGTTGGCACGATTGAAAAATGTGATCGGAAGCACAAAATATGTACTATAAAATTATGAATAAAAACACTTACCATGTGTATAAAGAGGGGATACTCTATATTTGACGGCAGCGGTACAGGCGATGGCGCCTGGTCCGCCGCCCAGCTGCAGGCCGTGCGAGAGCACCTGCACGATGGTTCCAACCACCGTGATGGTCCATCCCCACCCGCCTTCTGGGTAGTATCGCCGCGCTAGCGTCAGAGCAGCGCGTGCTCTCAGAGCTGCCGCCGTCTCCGCGCCCACCGTAGCACCAGCACTAGCGCACCTAACACACCACATACTTTAGAGCTTGAAGAGCTCTCATCTACCAAACAGATGAGAACCCCTCATAACCACTTAATTACTAACACACTAACCGTCGAAATTGAGTCACTTCTCTTGCAGCTTCATAACCAACACTCTTAGACCGCCCGCGCTCTGTAAATTGAGAGCTCTTGTCCGGAATTTGGAAGCGCACAGCACTAGCACCACAGGTACACAACAAGTCTTCGGCAGTAATCCTCGGCGACGGCCGTTTAGGTACGTACTTTTCTCGGCAATCGCACTCCTGCGCTCTCCAGGTGAGAAGCCGCTGCAATAGAGTCTTTTTGCGCGCTGCGCCTCGGTCCATCGACTTTGCTTGGCCAGGGTCCAAAGGGAAAGATCCACTTCGGTCCGCCTCATGGTTGGCCCCGACCTGTCGATTATCATAAGTGATTTTCCTTCGAATGTTTCTATTGTTGCACGCGAAAGCTGGAATGAAATTGTTCGTAATGGATTCCTTTTTGTTCGCTCCCCGGTTGGATGGTTCGTTTTTTGCGTGGAAGCCATTTTTTATTTTCTTGACGTCCTTGTGAAGGGACTTCCAAGTTGCGATAACTTGGTCGCGATCAGGCGCGTCTTTGAAATTTGGGACAGTGTTTGAGTCTGAGATTTTTTCGAGTCGGGGTCGGGGTTCTGTGCCGGCAGGGACGGGCGCCTCCCGAAGTCGCGTGGGCAAGCTGTCACACCGGCGGAGCGTCATTGTCATTCAGATTCGGCGGGCGCATTTTTAAACACCGACACACGTCCAGGGTTCACTCACATTTCACTTGCCGCGCGCGATTCTATCTGGAACGAAAAAAAGAAGCCAATGACTTTCAATTATCTTTAGCACAGCTACGGAATATCAATGAAGGCAAAGGCGAAGTATTGTGAATGAACTTATCAACTGGACGTTTTTGCCGTCCAATATTATGTATTTGTTATAACTACTGAACCCATTACAAGAGAATCATAATAACCTGATGAATATTGTTAATTTGACTTTCAAAGCAAACGATAAATGAATTATTTTAAATTAATTTAGATTTAGTAGTAGTTCTGTTAAATATTCATAATAATTCCAAATGCTATGCAAATTTGAGGCCTTGCCAAGATATAGGCAATAGGAGCTTTTGAGCCTAGAAGATCTGCAGAGATCTGCGCTCTTTGGTGAAACATTTGTATAAAATAAATCGAAGTAATCCCCGACCTTGGGCTGATTTATGCCTAACGCTGAGTTGGTGAAAGGCGTACTCATCCAATCAATATTATACTGGTTTTATTAACCATTTACCCCCGCCCCTCACCGATATTTTATTGCTAAAAAAGCATCTCCGAAAGTTTACCAAAAGAGCGTAATAAATTTCATTCATCCTGCAATATATTTAGAAAATAAAATTCTTTAGCCCTTGCAATTTGTTTGCCATATTTTGAGACTTTAGAGTATTTACAGTGATCCGAGTTCACGGATGATAGCCATCTGATGAACGGGTTGATGCTGCTTTGGAAACAGACTCCTTAAATCTTGCTGGATAGTGTAACTGCAGATGTGTCTTTAGATTTATAGGGAAAGATTTACAAGCAAAGCAATTGGCTTAACGATCGTCTGGCATCTTGGATTTTATTCAGGAGTTTAATAGGCCCAGTAGTGTTCCAGCTAACACATTTAAAGTTAATAATGGTACACTGTATGTTGCCATAGATACTGCAGCTAATGAACTTTTCATTCGCCTTAAATGTCTATAGATCAAATAGCGAATAGTTGGACAAAACACTTTAGTGTCGTCTTGTGAAAATTTATAGGCAAAGTTTGAGATAGATATTTACGTCCATTCCTAGGTTTTCAACAGCTTTGCAGATTTGCGAATGGATAAAAAAGTTTAGTTAATACTTAATTTACTCGAGCACAGATCAAATTAATGACCCTTTATCTCGAGATGGAAAGGAGAAAAAAACGTGTTATAAAATAAAATGGGAACTACCACATTAACAGTGTAATGGGGGCGAAACACCGAACTTTTCAGACACCATCTCTCCCTCTGGCCATTCATACTCAGTAATTACACGCGCGGATTCTTTTGTAGCCTCATCGCTTTGGCAGACAATTGAATTTCAAATCTTTTTGTTATCCTCGAATGATCCCCCGAATCACTTCTAGCAGAGCCTTTTATTTGGCTAAATGCTTTCTATTATTCCTCGGCGTATATTAACATGTCTGGGCGAGCAATCCCTGGCGGGATGCGTCGGCTTCAGATTTGTTTTGACGCGAAAAAATGAAATTTCATCCATTCTTTCCGCTGGAAACTATTATTAGACGTAACAATCATGGGCGATTTCAAAATTTAATTAAAAAGTTGGCAGAGACGGTCATGTGGCGTGCAGTTGTTTTCGTCTCGTTTACAAAATGAAATAAATAATTGTTGTAATTTATTCATGGAGCAGAAATGAAAACAAATGGGGCGAAAGCTGAACGTTCGAGTGGAAGTTCGAAGGTCGAGGTGTCGACGAGATCTACCTAGTTAATTTAGATACCTGTCAATCACAACAGCTGCTTTAATGCGTAAAAGAAAATTGACGAATGAAACGAAAGAAATTAATTAACCAGCCAGCACTTAGCACAGTGAAATGGTAGGAACTTAAAATAAGTCACATATATTAAAGCAGTAATTTTACATACATTGCGGTAAAGTCAATAATTAACTTTAGAGCTTGTGTACCGCTGTTCAGAAACTTACAATCATTAACAGTTGAGAAGAGTTTTTAAACAATCCGTAATTTCACAGACGGCAGGTACAGTTGTATAACAAAAGGAATTAAAATGATATTGGAGCTCGAATGGGTGCTCTAAATTAAAGTTTTTGATTAAGATAGCCGTTTCAACGTCTGATGCCAGGACTTTATTTATATCTTGAAAAATTCGAAGAAACTTCATTCTGGATCGTGTCATGAAGACTTACGACTAAGCTTGTAACTCATAAAAACAAAATACCTTAAGTAAGTAAATGAGTACACAGCTTAGGGAACAATTTAATTTTCTCGAATTTTTCTTTCAATTTTTGTAGTCGCTCCGTTGCGTGGGGATCATCAATAATTTGTTCAGCGAAAGAGTAATGCCCACAGAATCGCGGCTAATTCATCGCAGAGAGTGATGAGGGATATCTATTTATTATTCCGGGAGAACGAGCTGTTTTCCACAGTGACATTCTGACTGTGATTAATTTTGATATTCAAATTGCTCTGCGCGAGCCACGCTTATTACTTCTTTTGTTTTGTCCGGGAATAGCCGGGTGTGCCGCTAGTGTTTGTTCTACTCCGCTTTATTGAGATTGGATTGCAGTTTATCTTCGCTGAGTGTAAAATGATTTCTTTATTACTTCCTCCGCTTTGAGTTGTTCAGGAAACTAATTTATACGATTGGAAGGATAATTTTAACTGTTGGCGCTTTTCGGTATTTGCCAATGGAACAGTTTTGCAGACATCTCGTACTTATTTTAGGAATTTTGTCAATCTTTATAATTAATTTCCCGTACCGGGCACAAAGAGCCTTAAATATAAGCAGATGGGTTATATACCTCACACGATCTCCTACGCCACTACCCCACTGCAAGTAGATTGTTACGTTTTAAAAAACTAAGATTTCATAAGATGCGTATTTATATTATTTTTATCTTAATTGTTGCTCTTAACATACATGAGTGTTGTATTATTGATGTCATATCACCTCAGACTCTGCAGCTAATCAAATAAAGGATCACTTATATCAATAAATGTCTCTGGAACGATGTTTTTCTAGAGTATACATTTGTACGCTTCCTACGCAAGCCGGCACTTTGTAAGGGGGTCGTTCAGATAAAATGTGGGCTCGTAAGCACTTTCAATTCTCTAGGATTTTCTTTTCATATCTGGAGAATAGGGAGACACAAGGAATCCCACATGGAACTCTTTCTAATATAGTATGTCCTTGGACGATTTTCCAGTTTATTTAATAAGACCTACACTTTTTGAGATAAAATGGATGGGACACTTCATTATTTACGGTTTAATAAATAAGTTTGTTTAAAAAGAACTATTTTGATTTTGGTTCAATGTGTTTTTAAATAAAACCTGCCTTCTATTCAGTTTTAGCCACGGTTTAGCAAAAAAGAAAATATATTCAGATTCGAATGAATGAATTTGAACGTTTCGTTGAAATGTTATTTTAAAGGGTTATTTCATAAGTTAATTGGACCGGCGGAAGTTTGTCGTGTCCAAATGAAAGAGCTAAATAATAACAAATTACTTCCGGAGAGAAATTCAAAGCATGCATTTTATCATGTGCATGCATGATGTCGTCTGTCAGCTAACTTATTAAACGAAGGGTTAATTGGGCTCTATCACAAAACTTGTTAAAAAATTACTTTTCGAGTAAACTGTTTTAAAAAGTCACTAGAATGCACTAAATTCCAAAGAACTTTTCCATTAAGTTTTGCGTAAAAATCTGGAAAATAGTAAGAATGTCAATCAATCAATCAATCAATAATACTTTATTGCACAACGACATGTACAAAGGACATAAACATACGAATAAAAACATAAGCACAATAGGCGGCCTTATTGCTAAACAGCAATTTCTGCCAGGCAACCTATACTAATCAAAGACAAGAAATGTTTTAGAATCAAAAAGCGCTTCGTTCTGTGAGCCAATATAATTTGCACAATTTTTTTTTTTAAAGAATTTTGTATTTAGATACAGGTGCTAATGCTTTCATATATTTCTTACGGAAGACAAAGCTAGCATCTAGATGAAGTATGAATGATAAATTAAAAGTAGCGTGGTTTGGTTTGCTAGTTGTTTGTTTAAAGTCCCGCTGTCGAGAACCAATCTTGGTTGGTACTCGCCGGTTACTCGCGCGATGCGGATGCTTAACGCCCTGGCCCAGGACAACCCGGACGTTGACCTGTACAGCTGTTCGGTGGCCAAATTCACAGATGTGGCATTTCGCTATTGTTCAAGTTAAATAATAATAATTGTTATGTCTTATATGTGTTTGTTTCAGTCGAATTGGTTTTTACTGTAATGGCTGAATGTAAAACTGTAAAAATAAATAAATAAATAGTCCTTTATTACAAAATGAATGACAATATGCTCACGGGACCTCTTATAGATTTTTTAAAGAGACAAGAAAATATTCCTATATTAATTAGATTCCCTTACCAACTGAAGCCTCTTAGAAAATGACTTCTAAATGTGGTCATTCAAGAATGTGATTTCTATGTTCATCGCTATTGAGAAGAATTTAATATAATCTTATAGAATTACCTACCTATACCCTGAATATTTTAATTAAGTTTTATTTGTTAAATGTGGGGGGGGGGGGGGGAATAATATCGTCTGCGTTATTAGAGCTCTATAAGACTTCGGATTACTATACAATATTTAAGAAAATGATGTTGAAAATATATATAGGGTTCCGACTCACGACTACATTTCCAATTGGGGTAGTCAGCATCGCATCGAATGGTGAACTACGTATCTGCTTGCGTTTCTTAGTGATGATCAATGTAATGATGGAGAACCGAACATCATTTGAATAATGTTATTTTTAATTTACGCGTCTATTTTTGTTTATTGACATGAAACAAAATTATTTTGAAATCCTATAACCTGAATATCTATAATCTCCAAACACGGCTCGGGTTTAATTAGACTAGACGTGCATAAGGCAATTAAATTATACCTATGTAGACATTCGACGGCGATACGGGTCACCACCTAAGGTCTAAGGCTGCGTTTCCATAGACGCGGAGCTGTGCGGAGATGAGCGGAGATGTGCAGGAATCGACCAATCACCGTGAGGGAAATAGTGACTGATCGTCCTCGTTTTTCGCTATCTCGAATGCTGTGATTGATCAAATCCGCACATCTCTGCTCTTCTCCGCCCATCTCCGCGTCAATAGAAACCCGGCCTTACAGAAAGCTCGGTCTCTTCTTCTGTCGTGCCCCATCAACCCTGGTGTTAGGGTTACTATTGAGCCGCCAAAGGCCCCTGACATGGCTCATGTAACGACTAATAACTTACATCAGTAAGTAGTAACTGAAACCAACGGCTTATCGTGCCTTCATCATACTTTCGGACAATCAGGTGATCAGCTTGTAATGGCCTAACCAAACTAGGGAACACAAAGTGATTTTTGTGATGTGTCTGCACCGGAATTTGAACTCAGGACCGCTGGATCTTGAGCCCAACGCTCAAACCACTGGACCACGGAGGCCGTTGAAACGAAAGCTCGGTGAGGTTTGGGTACTTAGTTCATCTTGCGATGGATGTACCTCTGACTACCCCAGTTGGGATGTAGTCGTGAGCTTATCTATGTAGACATATCTGGCCTATGTGTGTGTAACCATCTAGGTACATGTTGTTTATCTCGTGTGGAGCAGCACTTACAAATCAAGCACCACTCCGATCTTAGTTAAGTCCTTTAGCAAATTTAACAAAAGTACCATAAGCCAATTCCGATGAATAACGTCCCTCCAGTCACTTAAAATTACTTCTGATAATATTGATGTGTATTTTCAACGCGATTTATCGAACTGTGTCAAAATAACCTCATAATTCAACGAGCTAAGTGCTTTGATACGTATGAAAAATTGCACCGATTTCAATGCAGCTTCGGAGGCCATAGGTACTATTTACGGTCATAATATTTTATAGAGCATTGTAAGCTGGCGTTTGTCTGATCTGCTTGTACGTACCAAATGATAATGAGTTATGATTGTATGTCATAGCATGGAGTAACTATTACACGTCTTGTCAGGGCTCCGACTCAAATGTTTAACACTATAAAAAAAATATTGTTTACTTACAGCAATGATGTAAGTATTATTCTAACACATGATTTTCAAATAGTCAGCATTGACTGATTGGGTCATTCTCTATTTCAAATTCAAAACATATTTACTCAAATTGTATGTTTCACAACTGTGGAATTTTACTGGGCAAAATACGCACACGGAAATGGCGGTGGATTGGTCATGTCCTTAGAAGACCTGTGGAACACTCGTCCCGACGAGCTCTGACCTGGAGTGCGCGTGGAAAACGCAAAAGCGGCGGCCCAAAGAGACCTGGCGACGCTCGGTTGACCGAGAGTTGGCTGTTGAAAACTCTCGGCATGTCATGGGAGCAAGCTACAGAGGCTACAAAAGATAGCGAGGAGTGTACGTCTGTTATTTGAGCCCTACAATCCAACAGGGGATAAAAGGATTAGAAGAAGTATGTTTCAGAACGTAGGTAAAAATCCTACGTGACACTTTCTATCACAGTTCTTCAAACAGCCTTCTCGCGTTTGCATACTCTGAAGGTTAAACACCTCAATCTCATCAAACATACACGTCCTTTCAGAGAATTCTTACCAATTCAATCCGATGTTTGAACATGTGAGAAGGGAAATGTAGTGATGATGTGGCATTTTTACGCGTGGCAACAAATTTAACATACATACATTACATTACTTCATAAACTTATTCTAGTAGACTGGGTAAACCCACTAGTAATTAGGAGACAACTTGCAGCCGCCAAGTCCTGAGATGGATAATATCGATTGATCTGTTCAACGTCCATGATATAATTATGGTCTATAAGGTTGAAGCTGAAAAATATACGAAGATCTCTTTAGAATTATTTTTTTATTCATACTTAATACTTTCAAAGATTAATAAAAACCAATGATTCTAACCAACATTGCTCGAGAAACGATGTGGCATTACTCAGGACACGTGGATAAAAAAGGATCATCAGGTGAAACAGCAGACAAAATCTAGTGACACACAATTGTGAAAATCTAAGCTTGGAGGATCAATATCAAACACAGAGTTCTGTGATTAATTGTCTAAAAGTAGGTACTGAAATGAATTCAATCGAACCAGAAAAGGGTAACCTTTTTAAGATTCCTAGGCGTTTAGGTGCTACATCAGATGGTGATCCTTACAATTTTCTTTACCACATATACGTAATTATATATTACAGTAAGTTCCTTTACATACAATATGATATTTAGTCAATAATATTTCACAGTTTAATGCCATGTGCACTCTTCGACGCCTCTTATAGCTTTCTACTATACATTTTGTACGTTACAGTTTGGAACTTCAACCTAACCTTGTGCTGAAACCATGTGCCAATACAAATGTGCCCTACATGAGGCATAGAATACAAGAGTTTGTGAATATGTAATGAACGCAGAACCCTTGAATTGTGTCAGACAGACGTGCCTTGTAAAGTATACATAACCTGCAAATGTACCTATTGCGAAATACATAAAACTAGATAAGCCAGATTCGAGATCTTTGTTTAGATAAGAAGATAATCTCTCAAACAAAGCAGAAATATTTTTTTTATGTTTTTAGTAATAATTCGAACAACAGTTTCTACTGAATGATGGCAGGAATGAGGAACCTGATCATTCGTTCAAAATTTGATACAATGAGGGTCTTTCCACGCTAAATTCCTCAAAAACAATATAGATGGCGCTGTAGAGATTTTCCTTCGTTTAACCTTCTAATTTCATGGATAACAGACATCCATATTCACTATTTGCTTTTACAATTATTTTGTATTTTACACTTATATTTTTCACATTTATTTTGTCAACACATACCCCAAAATATTGCCAAAATGACTGTGAAATTTATGAAAGAGAACAAACAGTGTCAACAGAATGCTTATTATAAAACCGCCAAGTTCAAGGGCAGAAAGAAGGGCCATTTATCTTGGCCCTTTGTAATTTTGTATTATACCCTTAAATTACTTGTGGCAGTAGGAAACGGCCTGATGACACGTTTGTTTTTCTGAAAATGGCGCGGCTTCACACGCTGTCTGGAACGGAATATAAGTACAATATAAGTACAGTTGCTGTATAATACTTATATTGTTCCATTTGTGCTACTCGTATGGTTTTGTTAAATAAAGCTTTCAGGCAGGTTTTAGACCCAAAATGGACATCATTTAAAACCTTTTTAACAAATTGGTATGTACGAACTATATTTTAATTTAGTTTGTTTTATACCTGAAACGAATTTATTTTGTTTCCATTACACCTATTGAGAAGAAACAGTAGAAGTGGAATTTAATCTACTTATAAAATATGAAAGTTACATAATTACGCGTAAAAAATAATTCTCCCGAAGATTAAATTTCGATAACTAAATCGATTTCTAGACTGAAAAGACCAGTGAACCTCAAGCTATTTATAGATACTTAATAGAGTATCTTAATTTTTAAAATATCTTTTTCCTTCAGATCACTATCTATAACTAATATAAGAACACCAGCAATGTAATTTTCTCCTGGAAATACTCATACCTAATCTCGCTTCCCTGTTTCTTATTCTGTCCCAGCTGGGAATACATCAGGTCTCATTAAATTCCTTGAGCTTGATTATGAAAGCAGTTCGTATTTTATGAGAAGGATACGACGAAAACCGACGATAATTTGATTTCACTTCGACAAAGTAAATTCAGATGGGAGATACACGGCTTAAGCTGACCAGACGGTGGATTGACTGATGTCGCGTTGAAATATCCACAAAGTTTTTCGAGACCAATTAAACTATTAATTAGAAGACTCGGAGTAGTTGATACAGAAGTCTTTGAAGTTCAAAAGTCGTTGGAAGGAAGCAAAATATCTCAATGAATCGATTTTCCGAGTCATTGAGTTAAGATTTACTCTCTCAGATCGCTTTAACAATTTTAATGGCCTAATGTTTGCCTAACAAACCGAAGTCCGTGCCTGAGCGTTTATATCTCACATTAAGTTACTTAATTACCTATTTTCTTTCTTGAATTGAGATGACAAACATTTTGGATGACGAGAAAACTTTCTTAATCGTTTCAAGGTTTCATGACATTACGGGGCATTAAATAAAAATGCTGATAGTGAGTACATTGTCGTTTTGTAGCCATTTTAGTACCAAGTTTTAGGACTTTAAGCCCTGTACTAGGGAAGACTAATAGGAGCTCGGTGGCGCAGCGGTTAACGCGCTCGGTCTGCGATTGTTGAAGTTAAGCAACTTTCGCAAAGGCCGGTCATAGGATGGGTGACCACAAAAAAAAGTTTTCATCTCGAGCTCCTCCGTGCTTCAGAAGGCACGTTAAGCCGTTGGTCCCGGCTGCATTAGCAGTCGTTAATAACCATCAATCCGCACTGGGCCCGCGTGATGGTTTAAGGCCCGATCTCCCTATCCATCCATAGGGAAGGCCCGTGCCCCAGCAGTGGGGACGCTAATGGGCTGATGATGATGACTAGGGAAGACGTATGGAATACTTAGAGTACTTACTAAATAAATACTGGTATTTAACGGACACTACAGTAATTTTCTACGTTTTACTTAAGAAATATTTTTCTCCCGAAAACAGAAAACTTTCCCTTTTTTGAATAATATTACAATATTTAACATGGCAATATTGTTATAAGTAGCAAAACGAAAAACTTTAAGCTATGTACCTAACTGATAAAAAGAAGTTTTTTTAAAACTTTCAATGGATTAGAACGTCAACATATTAGTGTATTTTTTGTCAAATGCGAAAGGCTTGAGCTTGTCAATTATCATTTCTCATTTTTATGATTCAGAGTCGTCGCCAGACTTTTTGACAATTCATTTGAACAATAACTTGTCATAAACTTATTCTGCCCATAGAATTTATTTCAACGTTTCCCAGAAATAATGAGTGAAACAAAAAGGAATGAAATTAAACGGTGAATGGTAGGTACGGATGGAGTTTACAATAGTTTGGATGTCCAATCCCAAAGTTTGACACCGAATTCCGACGTGATTGTTCAACTTTTCAATAAGACCCGATTTTCAAGCGCGTTCTCTTAAAATTTTGTAGAAAATATTATTGGAAAGATCAGTGTTTTGGCAACAAACACAATTCAGGGTTCGTGTAAACATGTGATAGGTATGTGTTTCAAGATATGTTTTTAACAAGTGTATCACAGTGGTAGCCAGATGACAAAAACTTAACCCTTGTATCTGTCATGTTCGCTTACCCGAACGTTGTTACAGTAACAGGATTAAAATGTAACTATCTACCTATAGATTTTAAAATCTTCTTCTATCGTGTGGCTTGTGAGGTGGATTACCAACCCCATCAACCCTGGTATCAGGGTTACTATTGAGCCGCCAAAGGCCCCTGACATGGCTCATGTAACGACTACTAACTTACATCAGTAACTAGTAAACGGGACTAACGGCTTAACGTGCCTTCCAAAGCACGGATCATCTTTCTTTCAGACAATCAGGTGATCTGCCTGTAATGTCCCATAACCAAACAAAACAAATCACACACACAAAGTGATTTTCGTGATGTATTCCCACCGAGATTTGAACCCTGGACTTCCGGATCGTGAGCCCAACGCTCAAACCACTGGACCACGGAGGCCGTTTAAGATGAAAAACGAACGAATTTTAAAATGAAGTAGGTACATAGGTCCAAATATATAATATAATATCACAGAAAACTTGAATGATCGGGCGCTTACAGACCAATGACATTTTTCAATGAGCGGTGACAGCATGACCAGCATAGCCACCGTGCTGACGACTGTGGAGATACGACATCGTCACAATCCGTGGTGTGCCGTTCCGAGAATGTTCCCACTTTGGGAACGTTCCCGGTAGTAAAAAAGTGCAAAACTTATAACGTAAAAAAGCTACCTTTCAGCAGATAAGACCAAAGTACAAGAAAGAACAATTTGGAAAAGAATAGTTGCCGGATGGGTATATTCCCACATCACTAGTCACAATTGGGCGTCGACGTCGGGTAAGAAGAGTAGTTTAAGCGCTCAGTAGCTTTTTTTCGGGTCATGGACAACCAGGACATTTTAAGATGGCAAATAGCCGTCAACTTTGCATTTACATTTTTAATTGGCTGTATAGAAATTCCACTAAGTATAACTGCCACTTCAATCTTGGCCTTGAATTTTCCTTAATAAAAAACCAACTTGGTAAAGCTGAAATTTAAGCTCCGCATTTTCGGGTTGATATAGTGTAATATGCGGACAATGCTAGCTCATCTGTGGTGTTATCAAAATTCAAGTCGAATATTTCGTGGCACGGCGGAGCGGACAGTGTGTCGGTCCAGTTTCCGGGTGAATATGAATGTTGTGAGGTACTACCACCGACGTCAGTTATAAATGTCGTCTTGCTAATCTCGTCTTTATTTGGGGTCGGCTTTCCTAGTCTGTTTTCACCAATGGTGACAGTTCTGGATTGACATTAGGATTAGGTTTTTAGCGTCCCGAAACAAGTCACGTTGCCAAAAAAAATATAACTCACTAACGCACACACACACTCGCACACACACATTCTTTTTTTCACATTTTGATACGACACTTGGTACGAAATATCATTCTGCAAATAAAAAACAGTGGATCAAATCCTAAACTGCTACTCATTATAGTGCTTTTACAAAGTGTCTAAGAATAGAACAACGTGGTAAGGTTAAACAAGTTTGAGAAATCTACAAAAAGATAGAAAATTATATCTAGTTAATTTTGCAATGTAGAACTAATGATGTGACAGGAATACGACATGCCTGAGCATGTACGTGCAAGCTTTCTATTAATTATATTATATTCTTATGTAGAAAGAAATGCTGGCGTCTTTCATGTACGAACAACGGTTTAATACTGTATTTAGTGAGTAGCTTTTTGTTTTAAAACAATAATTATCTCTTTTAAAACTATTAATTCAGAAATCACGTTTTAAACAAACCTCATCGATACTTTTTAAAATGAATGGTGGAAATTAAACTTTAAAAAATAAATGATGGAGTTTCACCTTCATTTTTATAAATATATTTATATTTTTTGCTATATTATTATTTCGCTACAAGTAAGTATACTGGGTGTTAGTGACATCGTAACGAATACTCAGGGGGACGATTCAGACCATGATTCTGAGTTAATATTAAGTAGAATTTTTCGTAGCAAAATTCATGATTTTTTTTTAGTTTTTTTTAAATATTTTCAATTCTATATTTTTGCGATGGAAAATTTCACTTGATATTAACTCAGAATAATCAGCTGAATCATCCTCTTCAGTATTCGTTACGATGTCACCTACACCCCGCGTAAGTACATACGGTAGCCATACAAGTAGGTATAGGTGTTAGTGACAGAACAGAATTTTCAGTCTGAATAATCATGAAACTTTTTGTGTTTTTTTAAATTATTTTCAGTTCCATACTTTTGCGACGGAAAATTCCACTTGATATTAACTCAGAATCATGGCCTCAATCACCTCTCAAAGTTTTCGTTACGATGTCACTAACACCCTGTATACTTATATATTGTTTGTGTATGATTAACTTATATTATTCACACCTATTATTATGTAGATTACGTCAGATATAGACACTATTATTCAAAAATTAACACACGCTTACTTAAAACAATGACTTGTGCTGATCGCTTTTTACTCATGACTGTACAACACAAGTGTGCAGTGTACATTATTGTACAGTGCTTTCCTCGACCATTGTTAGCGACTTTATCGAGGGCATGTTGAAATGTATGTTTTTGAACAAATTTTAATACCTAATGTTACTACAAGAAACACGTTACACGTACCTGTGATGCATGAGAGCTGATGCTGACTTTATCGCCTTATGAGTCCATAGAAGGTATCAAAGAGTAGAACAAACAAAGAGTACAATTATTATTACTTTAAATGAAAGCCTTTCCATTGTTGGTTGCATCTTACGAACGAGTTTTGTTAAAGTTCAGCTATAAGGATATCCGACTTGGCATGGATGTCAAATGAAATATTATTATATACAAAGATAATGAAATCTTTGCGTCGTGTTGAAATGAAGAACGAAAAAAAAACTATATTAACAAAATTGGATGCAAAAACAAAACTACACCTCCCCGCTTCTAACGTTCACGAAGTTGAAATTAATAACTTGCATAAACCTGGAAATTATATTCAAAGTAATAAGTGAAGTTTGCTAATCCTTTGTAGTTCAAGATTGTATAAGGAAGCGGTAGGTAAGGTAGTACTGCCTTTTTAACACTCGAACACACCCCAAACACCTCATACAAAACACCTCGTTTTACACAGAAACTACACATTGACGTTATCGTACACGCGCATTCGATTGAAGTCTAAAGTAAGACCGAAGGGGGTGAAGTAAACTTAGCTCAGCTGCTGATGGGCAGCGGAGAGTTGCCGTTCTATAAGTAGTAAGAAATCCTTATTCTATGACTCGGGGACCGCCTCCGGTCGCCGCCTCCGGTCGCCGCGCCGCGCGGTCGACACCTCGTGTGTAAACAGCCTAATGTAATATTTTGAATACCATCTTACTGATTAACTACCTACTTGTCCGCCGTGACTTTAGATTTCAGAAAACAAATCATCTGTTAAAAATAAAAATAATATCTGTTTTAAAATTATATACAGTGAAAAGAAGCACTGAAATAGAAAAAACGTGTAAAAGTGAAATGCAAAGAAGGAAAAACAAAAATAGATTTAAATCCGATCGATTACGGGTAAACGTTCTGATTGCTCATATTAAAAATAGATGCGTATTTATTCGTTTGAAAATTCTGATTTATTTCGTAAAATAAATAAATAAATGCAAACCTGAGTAACATTTACACCAATACCTATTTGTTGATTTAATTAATGGTTCGCGTGGCAACGTAGAATATAGGAGTTCGAATTTCAGTTCAGCGATTCTGAAAGTGTGTACCGCAGAACCTACGGTCTCCGGGGACAAGTTATGAGGGTTCCGCGAAATTTAATTCTTTGCTTTAATAGTTAAAGCTGCGAATAAAGTTTCATCGATGAAATGTTTTAAATAAAAGTTTTAATTTTTATTAATTTACAGTGTCTTTCATTTGTAATCAAATGATATGGGGTTCCATAAAATAATGGATAATAAGTTTGGAAACCCTTGCTCTAGTTATTTATTCTAAACACACAATTTCACTGACTACCCCAAAATGTATTCTTTAGAAAAATATTGTAACATTATTTGTCATCAATAATGTTACAATATTTATGAAGTATTTATGCCTCTTTATTTATGAAGTCTGCATTTTTGTAAAGAGAAATCCTAGCCTTTTCAAAAAGACTACAGAGGTACATAATAGAGACCTGCGCTATAAAAATAGACTGTGTACAGTACCACATAACACAGCTCTACTGCACAAAAGTATCTTAGGTCTAGCTCCTAAGATCTTCAATAAATTGCCTGAACGTATGACATGTTTAGATCTGGAAAATTTTAAGAACGTGTTACATGCACTATTGACAAATAAAGCCTATTATAACATCCATGAATACCTAACGGATAATAGTCTTATATAATATACTTGTATCTTTAGCTTTAAATTGACATCTCTGCTTAAAATCCTATTGTATAAATTGTTGAATTTAATAGTAAGTACTTAAATAATAAGCCACTATTTGTATGCCTACTAACAGGCTGAATACAGAGATTGTAATAACTTTATGTAACACCTTTTGTATACCTGTATTCACAAATAAAGATTTTGATTTGATTTGATTCAATTTTCGCTACTGACTCTATTTACATGCCATAGAAATAGCTTGGTGTGCGAGAGATATGTACAAAAGTATGAATTTGTACTCACATCAATAAAAGTTATATAGAATAGTGTACTAGACTTTTCAGTCTTCCAGTCGTAGTGTAGATATGCACAGTCTGTAAATACATTTTCAAGGCCTCTTCCTTATTTAATTGTATAAACGTCTCACCACTTATCGCGTTGGTGTAACAATAAAAGCTCGGTGAAGCGTGGGCATATGGTTCTGTGACTAACTACCCCTATTGGGAATATACGTAGTCGTTAGCTCGTGTTGTTGTTGTGTTCGTGAGGTTGGCTCTTATCATCCGTCGCTTTCTTCTACTTTTAGTTACTTAGTCTAGTCCTTAAGATTTATCATCTGATTCTTTGTCTCGATAATGATATTCGTTCGTGAAAACAAAACAATATAAACATAATATTTGATTCATTTAAGTAATTTTAGTGTAACAATCGTAGCCGTGGTGTGTGGTGGTCGCAGTTTCGAATCCAGCACAGGCCTAAACCATTATTCTCGAATTTCTTTTCGAATTCATGTTTTTATCATAAATGATTATCACGTGCTCAGCAGTGAAGGAAAACATCGCGAATCGTGAGAAAACCCACATTCCCGAGAAATGCATTTTTGGAGATGTATGTGCTAGCTAACCTGTATTGGGCTAGTTTTCCCTTCGTGGGTTGGGAGGTTAGACAGGCAGGCGCTTCTATACAAAACCGGACCTGTCAAATCTTCAGGTTAGGTAAGCGAACCTCGTGAAAAACAGGATAATGATGTTACAGGACGAAAATAACGACGTTTGAAGTCGTACTGAATTCGATCCTGACAGGTATCTGCTAGGACATGAAACGGGCTTAAATTAATATAACATGTAGTATATAATATTAAGTACTTCATGTAATATTGTTTTACATATTCATGATTACTTATGCTAAAATATAAACACTAGACACTTTAATCACTGGCTTTTCAAACAGCCTCTCAAGGTTGCTATTCCGACTGCTTGTGAACATTTTCAACGGCCGATTAACAATTAGAGGGTAAGAATATTTGCCCAAGATAATTTCTAGTAGTAAATATAAGCTGTAACGGGTCGTTTGCTACTTATATAAAGCCAAGACTATCTTAATGGCACAGACAATTCGCAACATTGTTATGCCCTGAGCGGTACATTCGCACGACTGACAATTTGGCAAATGTAATATATATTTTGGCTGGAATTTATATGTATGTTTATAAAGAATATGGGTGCAATCATGGTATAACAAGACCAGATATGCTCAAAACTGACAGCTAGCATTTCAAGGTTACTCCAGCTGAATTCTCCGACCCTATGTTGCCATTTCGTAAAAAATAAATTACCCACGTCCAATGTTTTTAATTTACTTTCCAAGGAAATGTTGCACTTTTAGTAAAAGATTTACGTACAGTTTTAATGACTATTATATATGTGACTAATAATAGTAATTAAATACATTAGTCAGTAACTCTCTGAATTTTCAATATTAAAATTTACGTCCTTGGAATGTTGGAGATACCAATTGAATGGTGACACTTACGTCATCAATGGGCTAGCAATGGCGGCTTGTCATAGGATTGAGCATACTTACCTGGTATTCTTATACCATGGCTGCAATAATGCTGCTAAGATAATAGATGTATTTATAATCTATTACTTCTAGTTTACTGCGCCCTTTAGTTAATATATTGGTGAATACAGCTGAAGATTTCGGTGAGGAAGCCAATGCAACATTACAATAAGTATTACATACATTATATTGAAACACCTACAAGATAAGATTTGAATATGATTTGCAGTAAAAACTTTAGCCGTTGTCTCTCTCCGGTATAGAGGTAATGTAACTAGTTGTTTTCCAAGCGTGACTCCTGCAAAGTTCAGATATCGCTATAACCACAAATAAAACTGAATACAACTTTTTAACTGTTATCTTTCGAAAAACAAAATATTTGTAGAAAGTCGAGCAGCGGGTACACTTGGTGTGGAAAAGGTTGTTTATACCGTTAATTTTAATTTCATTCCAAGAGTGATAATCATTTGAATGGAGCGTTGAATTTTATTGCCATGCGACGACCCAGCACAATGTCGACAATCTGGAAGAAATTGGCTATAAGTATATAGATAAAGTAAACTCGCAACAAACTAATCCCTACTGGTAAGAGACGCAATCATTAGTTATTAGAAGACTACATGCAATAGTTACACCTACCTTTAGTATGGATCGAAAGTTAGGTAAATTAATAAAATTGTCAGTTTTTTCAGAAACGAAAGTTTTTATGAATATTTCGAAACAGATTTTATTAGGCGAATTTATATAAATTGTAGCGCCAAAAGTGGAAGGCCTAGACGAACATACCATGATCAAATTGAAGACATTTTAAACAAGCCGGGTCAAGAGTACTTTCCACTGATGAGCGTGACTTTGATAAGGGTGGACGCAACGAATGTGGTCTGTCTGGATAGTAACAAGTTGAATTCCGTTCTTCTCGCCGCTTGCCGATCCTTATGGAAAATGGGCGTGATATTTTGTATGGACGATAAGGTGCAAAAGTCCAATCAGTTTCTTGCAAAGTAGTAAACTAACTGGTGGGACTTAAGACCTCTTGGTTACACGTCATTTCTGTAATAGACCAAAAACACCTACAAAACATAAATTTTATAATTATGACTACTAATGGTTCATAATTTCACCACTGTTTACAAATAATTTGCTGGGCTCAGTGACTGCACTTTTGGTCTAAGATTGTACGAAATTATTGAATGACCCCTGATTTAATATCATCAACAACCTTATATATAATAACATGATAAAAACATAAACTAACAGCCTTCGAACTAATAAGCTCTGTGCGGTATTTAGGGCTTAATAAATACCAACACCTAACTAATAAAAAAATGTACGCAAATGCTTTTTTATAACATTCCTACCCCAGTTAATGTATTCACTCGTATTGTAAGTGAGCTAATGCTTCATAAGGCGATGTGGTTTGCCTTCTCGTTTGAGTCATGGCAGGTTACTAGCATACATTACTTAGCATAACTTTTCTTAAATGGATTCTTGTAAAGTGGCAAACATCGATCTAATCTAATCTGAATCTAATCAGACTCTTCTTGAATTCATTATGTTAAGTTAAATTGAAGCAAAAAAAAAGGAATGTTGTGGTGTCGACCATTCAATTGCAAAGTTAAGTAAAAAAGTGAATGATCCTTTTTCATTTAGAACACTTATTGGTCCAGTGATTCTTTTTATTTTAAGTCACTGTCTGACTGACTCACTCACCAAGAAATCTAAAAAACTACAAATCTTAGGCGTCTAAATTAGTACATGAGGGTTCCTTTTAGGACATAGGTGCTTACTAAGACGGGATTTTATGAAATTCAACTCCTAAGGAGGTAGAAAGGGAAAAGCAAAGTTTGTATGAAACTTTTTTAGTTTTAATAATAGGGTTTTACGCGAAGGAAGTTGCGGGTAACAGCTAATCCTGTCATAAATTTACTAGGTACCGTTTCGGAACGTGTTATGACTGAGGTGAAGGCGCGGTATAAAATACTCTTCTCTTATAAAAAGTATTTACGAATCTCGTGGATGTAACAACCGCAGACACGCATATTAATTTTACCAAATAGCCCTAAATTGCAATCCATTTTTTAGTATTTTGCTTATCTGTGACATCGTAACGAAAACTTTAAGAGATGATTCAGACCATTATTCTGAGCAGTTATCACGTGAAATTTTCCGTCGCAAAAGTATGTAACTAAAATAATTGAAAAAACACAAAAATGTTCATGAATTTTCCGACAGAAAATTCCACTTTATATTAACTCACAATAATGAGCTGAATCACCCCCTCAGTATTCGTTACGATGTCACTAACACCTCGTACAGTTTTCTATGAAACATTTTGTCGAACTCTATTTTTGTTCAAAAGAACATTTTCTATGGATTCTATTTTTGCTATAATATTAATGTTTCGCCCTACGCACTCACACTTTAAGGGATATTAAGGATTATTCTATTTATATCACAGTTCGCGAGAGGGTAGAATCCATTTAATATCTCAAAGCGTAGGTAAACTTTTTATAGGCGAGAACCATCTACATTTTTCTTAAGTTAAGTACATTTATTTAATACAGAATCGTCTGACTGAATGAAAGTATCGACATCAAAGTACTTACAGGATGTTTTGCAAAAGTCATTTACAAAAGGTGGCGAAAGGTTAGATCTTCATAATACGTACATGATGTCCTCTACCCTAAACTTTTTATTGCCTCTTCTAACGTATTTCCCACGTTTTTATTTGGTATAAAATCCTCGGCAAAATAAAATAAAACCTGTCGTCGTCATGTGTGAAGGTCATTGTCAGAAGAGTAAAATATTTTAGTAGAGGTAATGGTGACCTGCAGTAGAGCAGCGTGGTGGAGTATGCTCCAAACTCTTTCTGGTTGAGTAGGAAGCCTAAGCCCAGCAGTGGGACGCATGTAGGGTGTTTGTGTTTGGATCATGTGATACTTAGAACATAAAACCTACCAACTGTTTACAAAACCATGAATCTTGTTTCTAACCTTAGATAGGCTCAGCCACAAGTCGTTAGAACTACTTACTTTTGAAATAAGCATCTTACTTTCGTGTGATGAAATAGTGGTTCCAGCATATCGCTTAATAACTCATTCAGTAAGTTAGATAAAACGTGATCCTTTGGGCGACTTCTTTTCCGGCAAAGTAGTTAATGCGCGTCAAAAAATAAAAATGTAAATCTTCTATTATTGAAGGATGGGAGTCGAAGTTTTACTTTACATCCCTAACATGCTTATCGATGTAATATTGTTTCCTATCGTAGTATTGTTTCATCTTAAATCTCAATGTCACAAAGGTAACTCAATCAAGAATGTTATCTACAAAAAATAAAAACAAACAAATGATTTGATCTGATTTTTAGATTTTATGTTCATGACAGAGCTATAGGTAGCATTTGTATTTAATGATTTTTGTTATCAAAAGTCTTTATTATACATTAAATAAATTACAGAATTACAGACACAGTCTAAAAACACAAGACACAGTCAAAGTCAGTATCACAGTCACAAGAATGAATTTAGTACAAATATTTCGCCAGCCATGAAGCCATACGGAAATTTATGGCGCATACAATGAGAACTATTTTAAAAGTCCTTATTTCTTTCAGATTAATTACGAGGACCAAAAATCAATAATTAAACAATACATTTTGGTGGTGGTAGACTGCATCTTGTTAACCACCTATTTATTACTCACTATTCAGGCGTTAAAATAATTCAATAAGCGCTTGTATGCTGTAATGGAAAGTTGTTAGATGCGGCATGTTCCCGCTACGGCGAGTCCCTTTAGCCTTCGGCGCCGCCGCGCCCCGCTGCCGCTGTCATCCAGTTTGAGGCCTTACGGCGAGTAACGTCGCCCGATTTTTTCGGTTTTTCGCACGGGTCAGATTGATGGTCAGACTAATCTGACCAACGGGAAGTTTTCTTCGATTTTTTTGACGCCACGCCGTAAAGAGATTCGCTGTAGCGGGAATCGCCGTTCGGGGAGTCACTGTCATCGCCACAATTCCATGAAACTTATGAGCACGCCTATCTTCCATTGATGTAGGCAGAGACCACTGAATTTCACTTACTACAATGCTGCCACACCACTCTCGCTTCCACTCGCATCAAAGACTTCATGCGTGCTCGCCGGTTTATAGGAAAAATAAGTGACGTGAAAATAATAACATAAAACCTCAAGAATTCGTTTTTTGTGGCGCTGAAAAAGGTATTGTATAAATGTAACGTATTCATTCCACTAAGTAGATTAATTTGCATTAGTATTCATTAATTTTTTTTATTTTTTTTATTAATTTTCTTTAAAGATTATTTCAGTCGTCTATTTTGTTCTACATTATATTGTGTTATTATATTGCAACTCATAGAAGGTTCATAATGATTAGTTGCTATTATAATAAAATTACTTCTTCAGCTTAAGAAAAATAAAAGTCGAGTTAATCAAAAGTAAGTACTACTCCACTCCAATCTCATCAGTCATCCCGTGATCATGGCACTTGCAACAGTGTCGAAATATCGGTAGTCTCATATCTCCATTTAAACGCGGTAAGAACCCGTTATTATGTGTTTTAATTAAGTACCTACTTACATACACCCATATCTGTGTGTCTTAATTCTGGAATTAGTCCATCGGCTGTCGAAATAATCTCGGGCAATGGGCAAGACCAAATAAAAATAGCACTTGTATAACACTGTTGAGTAAGAAAAGAATGAAATAGTCCGCTGTAGTCTGTTTTACCGAACGCTATATCAAGGGTAGATATTGTATTGTATAGCATATACTATTGTATAGTGTATGTGAAGTGCTAATTAATAAATTGGGTATTCTTATATTCCAATAAAGAGTATAGTATATACTATACAATACAATAACTTTTTATTGGAATATAGGAATACCCAGTTTATTAATTAGCACTTCACAAATATATATTTTTTTTTTATTTATTTATTTTCTTATAAAAACAATGTTACAAAAATTGGAATACAGACATCGGTAAACCTGCAAAAGTTTGTCTCGATGCCTGCATAACGATGCTATATAAGATACAGTAAAGAATTAATAATTACAATTCAAAATTAGAGGGCACGGCCAGAGCTTAGCAGTATACCTATATGTAATATAATTATGTTGCTCTTATGAAGGTCGGGGATGCAATACGTCAGCGAAAACTGAAAGGAAATGCGGAATTGAATGGAATTTCGAAATTTAAAATGATTGACGGTTAGAAGAAAAGTTTGTACTCTGCTACAAAGTCCCGATGCTGGGCAAAAGCCTCCGTCCATTTCTTCTATAGAATACTCTTTCTTCTCTCACGCAGGCGCCAATTTGTAGTGGGATTGGGTTGGTCACGTCGAATGCCTGACGACACGTGGGCTAGGATCACCACAGAATAAACTCCGAGTAAAGATATGCCCTAAGAACATTTTACGTTTTTCTATTTTGGCCATTTATAAAAGCGTATTATCACCAAGCATCATAGCAATAAGCAAAACCATTTAAGTATTTCTTTCCGTACCTGCCCATGCATGCATCGCCTTTTATAAAAGTACTTACTTATTATATGGTTTCAGAATAAAACGAAAACAAAAGAAGCGGTCAGAGTTTCTGCCGGTTACTCACCAGCTATTCGACTCTACGGCTCATTTTTCAAACGGGTTCCTAGCGGATAGTGGCTTCCGTGTAATGTGATTTCTTATGAATAACCCCGGTTTGCTCGCTTTTATTTACGTACATGTTATAAGGTCTTATTTTCATCATAAAATGTAGTTAATTTTGGGTTTCGTTGAAATATAGTAGGTATACCATAATATAGGACGGCAATTGAAAAATAAAGATTTACGGAAGTATACGTTTTTTAGCCCCGTATACTGCTGGTTTTGTGCGACATTAGCTATTTTAAACATCAATTTGTAAATATTTATTTTATTTGTATTCGTTAATTACCTATGCTCCATGTTTGACGTGGTTCCAAATCAAAATATACTACTATGTACTACGTTGGTAAATACCCCCGGACTTATTAATTGGTTAACGGCCTCCGTGGTCTAGTGGTTTGAGCGTTGGTCTCACGATCTGGAGGTCCCAGGTTCAAAAATCACTTTGAGATCCCTAGTTTGGTTATAGGACATTACAGGCTGATTACCTGATTGTCCGAAAGAATGATGATGCATGCTTTGGAAGGCACGTTAAGCCGTTGAACCCGGTTACTTCTTACTGATGTTAGTTAGTAGTCGTTACATGAGCTATATTAGGGGCCTTTGGCGGCTCAATAGTCCCTGACACCAGGGTTGATGGGGTTGGTAATCCACCTCACAACCTAAACGATAGAAGAAGAAGATTAATTGATTGAGTAACACGTCTGTTAAAATTGATGAACATTTTATAGATAGGTAACCAGCTAACAATTGGCAACCTATATTTATATAAACAAACAAAGTATAATAGACAATTATTTGTCGTAAAACCAAAAGTGGATTGCAGTCCAACGCCGAAGGTAAGTACCAAGCACTGTTCCTTTTGATGTGGGTTTATTAATAATTTTCCTCAAACAGCATTTACTTCTTAGCTGGAATACACTACTTGGCTAGGTCTACTTAAAACTAGACAAGAACTTAAACAATAATAATTATACGATAATGTTTACTACACGATCGACCTTTTGCTTGCCTCGTAATTATGCCGTAGTACTTTATTCTTAGTGCTTGTTCTGTTTCATGTTACATTAGTGAACTCGTTTTAGATCTCTACTGGCGATAATTATTGGGGTTGGAAGAATTTACGAACTGCTTAGGAATTATTATCGCATACGTGTCCTAATTTATTTCGTACTAACGAACGCGCTAACGATGTGAAAAACATAAAACATTAAAAAAATATTGGAACGAGTGGACTAATAAATTGTGAATTGTGATTTTTACGAACTAATTTTATTCGTATTCGTTACCATGCCATTTACACCCCGTACAAGTACGTACAGGTATGTTGGTAGCAAGTGGAATTTCCTGTCGGAAAATTCATGAATTTTTTGTGTTTTTTTAATTAAACACAAAAAAGTAGTTAGGTAGTTTAGTTTTCGCTTCTATGCTGTTCTGGGAGCAAATAAAAAACATAGAAAACGTTCAGCTGCTGGTCTTCCCGGGCATGTCGTAAAAACCGACAGAGGGATTGTGTCCTCTAACATGATGGACTAATGTTATGGGCGATAGGCTGATCCCTTATCACCATAAGGTTCATCATATCCAGCTTACGACATCGTATCAATAGTGGCTGCAAGTTGTTTTGATTACTTGTGGCTCTGCCCACCCCATTAGGGATTGCGGGCGTGAGTTTATGTATGTATGTATGTTTTTTAATTAATTTCAGTTCCATAGTATAGCGACGGAAAATTCAACCTTCAAAGTTTTCGTTACGATGTCACTAACTGAAATCAATAAGTACCTATCACGTTCAGAAATGGAATAGGAGAAAGAAGTATAATGACGGTGCGGTGAAATAAAATACCAATGTCTCATGCTGTACTTGACAAGTGCTAAGCAAGATGCAACTTTTCCGTTTACAAGGTTCATTTCACAATGATATCAGACAAGACGCTCCAAATGGAAACAGGAAATTCAAATTTAGATCCAAAATAATTATTATACAGTATAGTTTATGTTTGTGAGAAGGTGTATATGTGTGTGTTACAGTAGGTTACAGTGTAGTCAGAATATAGTATAGTATGGTTATTATATAGTATTAATGGGATTTTCAATGATATTGTTTATCAAAAGTAGTCTCTACATGCCCTTGGATCAGATAGTTAATCGTGTTGTCCATATTTCATTTCCGATGTGGAGCCCCTTTTGAACGTCTTCCGTTACTTTTAGGTCCGTCGCAGTTTTTATGTAATATATTGTTAACATAATTTACTTCTTATAAAGGAAAAAGGTAGGTAGTAAGTTGTAAGGCCGTATGTTCTTTTAAAATCTTATCCATTGTTTAACTATTGTGTCTGGAAATCGCGGCCTCAGGAGGATATACCCATATTTGCGGTAAACTACACGAGAGAGAGAGAGAGAGAGAGAGAGAACGTTTATTCAAACAAACAGCACACAAAACGAAAACTACAACGGATCTAGAAGTAACGGAAAATATTCAAAAGGTGTTCCACAACTCCACAATCGGAAATGAAAAACGAACTACACGTAATTAATTATCTGGTGTATATAGAGTTTATATATATAGATGTATGACATTTATGTGACTAGTTTCAATAAACAATATATGAATTTATGGAAGCAGCAAAGGAAGTCTATCAAGCTCGAAGGAAATGGAGTTTCCTAGATATTTAGGTAACGTAGGTATATATAACACGTAAATTAAATACATACACAGCGTACGATAGTATAAACTTTTAAAAACATATACATAAAACTTATTAGGGAAATCTCACTTTTCTTTAAGGAAAATTCTGTAAGTATTATTTATTATTATTTTTCTTTTATCTTTATTATTCTGGCCAAAATAAAAAAAAGATACGGATGGAATAGGTATTATTTCGCTTCGAGACCGTAATAAATACTCAAGTGGAATTGGTGAACTAATAAAAACGAGAATAATAGGAAGATTAGAAGCAGCTAATAACTATAATCGTGTTTCATTTTTCATTAGTAAATTAGCTGGTAATATTTTCATATAAGTACTCAGAACTTTCTAGCCCCTTACATTTTTAATCAGAGTAATTATTTACAGGCACCATTTACACCTAAAATAAGACGAAAACTTTTAGTGATTGTAACCGTAATTGTAATTTATTACTGGAATTTTGTGAATCACTCGCGTGGTTGAGAAGTTACCCGTGTCAAGAATGCGAATTAAGTATATAAAAGGTATAATGTAGTGAGTAAAATATATACGGTGAAGTTTAAAAATAATATTTAAGTTAGTAACAAATATTATTTTAATTATAAGTATTATAATTTAATACCTATATTTTAATGGCATGGCATACCTAACCAGTACTTTTCCTGCTTACCTCGAAAGCTTTTTAATTTGTTTTGGGTAGGTAAACAGATCGAGCATTAAACACAAAACGTGTGTATATTGATAAATAAAAACGCTTAGGCTTTTTACTTTTTTTTGGTTTTAAAATTATACACAGGCTTCATTATATAAGGTTTACGTGGGCTCCGGAGAAATTCTCCATTAGTAAGGACTTTCCCGCAATTGGTACAATTGATATTTGGAGCCGTAGTAGCCTAGTTGGTAGGACGCTTGCTTCTCACTTTGAGGTCGTAGGTTGTAATCCAGCACAGGCCTAAACCAATGATTTTCGAATTTGTTTTCGAATTCATATTTGGATTATAAATGATTATCACAGTGCTCAGCGGTGAAGGAAATCCACATTCCCGAGAAATGCATTTTCAAGGTATGTGACCCAACCTGTATTGGACTGGTTTTCCCTTTGCAGGTTGGAAGGTTAGACAGGCAGTCGCCAAAAAACCGGACCTGTCATATCTTCAGATTAGGTACGCGGTTATTGTGAAAAACGGGATAACGCTGATGATGATGTATGATTTATAAATGATTATTTTTCGAATGTAAAATCGTCTCTTCTTTCCACATCATTTTTAGCATTCCTTTGATATTCATTGCTCGATAAGTCTTTTCTTAGTGTCGTTTTTATCGATTGCCGACCGGCGTTTGTAAGAAAATCTGATGACCATCTTATGGTCTTTAGCCTATAAAATAAATTAATAATGGAGTAATGAAAAAATGTATTGTTCTTAATATCGTTTGTTGTTTACCTTTCTCGGAAAATTACAGTACAAAATGATTATGAAATTTAAATAAGGCTGGGACAACCTTTCCCTTAGTAGAGTTCTTGTAAGCAACAGGTAAATTTAATGATTCGAGATGATTCAATTTTCTCACTTTCACTCTGACATTTATGAATTTATTTTTTCACTTTATTCAAAAAGCCCATCATTCGTAAGTCTTAATTTAAATATTATCATTTTTTAAACAAATACTTCTACTTATATGCAATAGACGTAACACAATGGTGTAACTAATATACTACGTAAAAGTAACACGTAATGCAAAAAAGCATAGGTACCGAAAACGAAATAGTGTTTTTAGAACATGATTACCTATGTTTTGAAACTGTGTTTTAAAGACTTTAACCAGCTTACTCGTAAGTGGGTGAATATCAGTGACGAGCCGGCAATAGTACGGCGTTTGTACTAAGTCAAACAATGGGCCATGCGAGTCCTGAGCGTCCTCTACATGTGGAAATAAGGGGGTTAACCAAGAGCTAATCGATTTAGCCACATACCGATTGTACTTGTTGCAATATATTGTATACTTAACATACATTTTTTTCGTAGTCGTTACATGAGTCATGTCAGGGAAATATGGCGGCTCAATAATAACCCTGACAGCAGGGTTGATGTGGTTGGTAATTCACCTCACAATCCACACGGTAGAAGTAGAAGATACATTTTTTTAGTTAGCCTGGATTGTCCCACTGCTGGGCAAAGGCCTCTCCTCTGAGCTTCCATTTCTGCCTGTCCTGAGCAATCTCTCTCCAATCCGTCTGAAACGCGTCCGGGTCGTCTCTCCATCGCTTCCTGGGTCTGCCTCTGCCTCTGCGTCCAAGAGGTGTCCGCTCCGCGACAACTTTTGCCCACCTATCTATCACGTTGCATTCGGCAAACATGACCGGCCTACTGCCACTGAAATTTTGCAGCTTTTTAGCTCACGTCCGCTATGCGAGTATTTGAGCGCAAGATGGTGTTTCTAACACGGTCCTGTCTCTTCACTCCCAGCATACTGCGCTCCAGTGCACGCTGGCAAACCGCCAATTTGGACCTATGCAACTAGGTGAGGGACCAGGTTGGAGATAACATACATAACATAACATAAACAGCCTATATACCTGTAAGTGACATCGTAACGAATTCTGAGAGGAATGATTTAGCTCATTATTTTGAGTTAATATCAAGTGGAATATGCCCGGCAATGAGACTTATATGTGTATAAAAATAAAAAAAATATATTTATTTCCGAACACATAAATCTATTCACAAAACCATTTTTAAGTAGGAACAAATATTTTGATGTTTTGTTATGTGTAACTTATATGATTTTATAAGGCTTTATTTTTGTTTCTTCGGGTAAACTTTGAACGGAGCGTTAACTTGAGTGTATACATATTAATAATATAAGTTATACACGCATATATCTTTTTCGAAATAATTTAAGGATAATATAAATGATTAAAGTAAACCTACATACACGAAAAAAAAGGTTTTGTGACCTAACCAGTACTGGGCTGGTTTTGCCTTCGCGGCGGGTTAGAAAGTTAGATTGGCAATCAATGTAAAAACCGCACCTGTCAAATCTTCAGGTCAGATAAAGCGACCTTGGGAATAAACATAATAATGGAACAATGCGTTTCGCATCGTCCTTCATTATGCGCACTGCTAAGGAGTGGAATTCTCTGCCGTCTTCTGTATATCCGAATGCATATAACCCAGGTGCTTTCAAGGCCAGAGTGAACATGCACCTTCTGGGCGAGCTCGCTCCATCTTAGGCCTCGTCAATGCCTTCGGGCAAGTCAAACCCATTAAAGGCAAAAAAAAAACTAGGCATATGATGATACATTCATAATAATATTATTATTCATATAATTATATTATTACAAACCGAGGCATTTGCTTCAATAGAACTGTAGGTGTAGATTTACAACTATTCACCTGTGTGAATCCTACAATGCACCGAAACCCTAGTATCGGATTCCGGAATGTTTAATGAACGTACCTATGTATATTTATACAGTACAGTTAATGTAGATATGTATATAATCTCATACATAATCATGGAGCAGGTTAGTTAGTAGTTGTCAGAAGACAAAATACTTATTTATTTGTTTAATAACCGGACCTTAATAATAAGCAGCTGGTTTGAAACAAGTGGAAAATATGAAATAACCTACTTTTTTGAAGTTCTTTCTCAGTGCCTGTTTACTCTACTTGGTAACTACTAGGTAAGCGTGTACCATCTTAGTCATCATCTTCACTTATTATAGTATTTGTTATAAAAAAGTTGATTAAATATTACATCGAATTTGTCTAATTCTATATTAGCATTGTAAGATTCCATTCATTGTCTGAGTTCTAAGCGGCAAGAAGTAAAACGGATAATCTGATTATTTATTCAAACTTTCTTCTTGTGGTAAATGATTAATGACTGTAAAAAGGATTTTACCGTGACGGTCACGGATATGTAGAGCCTTTAAGATTTGCCCTTGAACAGCGATTCCCAAAGTGGATTCCGTCGAAAAGTCACCAAGGCTCATTCTTTTCACTAAAAGTAAAGAAAGAAAAAAGACGAAATGAGGAGAAGAGAGTTTAGATTGTGAAGACTTTGATGCGATTGGAATAAGCGAAAGTAGTATGTCAGGTTCGTTGTATGTGGAATTCCGTCTTCTCTGCCTAACCCAATGAGAAATAGACATGTATCCTCTAAATATTTGAGTAACAAGTATTATAAAAGTTTTTGTTCTTACTTAAGTGTCTTTGAAGTGTAATCCTTTGATATGGAGTTCCATAAAACGAAGGAGTTATTAAAGTTTGGGAGCCCCTGCTTTAAAAGGGCAAGAACGAAATTAATTTACTTTATAAACCTACGGATTACGTGATACGTATTAGCTTTAAGGCTGAAAATAATTTTCTCTGTAATAATGTTATTTGGAATCGGTCTATTGTACACTGTTAATAGTCATCATCATCATCATAGGCCTCGTCCGTCTACTGAAGACCATATAAATAGTATCTGCGAGTCACTTAATAGAATATGCAATAACGGTATGTACCAAATATATAATTGACATTAATACCAACATAAAAAAACACCACATATTTAACGGAAATAAACCTTTCGTAAAATGCTTTGACACTATTTCTTGGGTCCTTCTTCCTTTTTTTTTGTTTGTTTGACGTGTCTTATTGTAGATTTGCCGCAGATGGCATTAACTACTTGCCCGGACAAATGGGGAGCGCTGAAGGCTCTCACCCGGTACAACGTTTAAGACAACAGGCCTGAGGGTGCCCAGTTGGGCGCGAACCTCGGCTCAGGGCGTCGTCTGAGAGGAAAAATATTTGAAAGAATTAATCGACCCTAGTGGGTCGATAGCGATAAGCGCTGAATGAGGGAAATCGTCGACCACGCGGCGGGGTCGGTATCGGGGTCCTGAAGTGTTTGGTGTCGCGAGCTGATTGGCTGCCTCTATGGCTAGAGGGGTCCTTCTTCCACACACACACACACATATAGGTACTTAATAGAACCCCTGTATACCTACTTATTCTGTCCTTTAAAAGTTAGAAAAACTTTGTATGAGCTTTGATTGTGAATTGAACACTGTTATCAAACTCCTATCGCTACTTGAGGAAGTCAAAACTTCACCAAAGTTAATATTCACAAGAAACCCTAACTTAAAAGATTTTATTTTTCGCTGTTTTGTGCGTATAATCACAGCGAAAAAACTTTGATTAGGTGCTCGAAAGTTAAGAAAATTAGAACATTTTTTCAAACTTTTTAACCTCTTTTTATTGAGACTTTTCTGTGCTTTTCTTCTTGAGAAGTTTTAGCCTAAGAAAGATAATACTTAAAATACCTATACTTTCATGCTGTCAATAATGTTAATTTACTAAAAATTTTAAGGAAACTGAAAGTCGCTCGAAGGATAAATCATTTTACGTAAGTATCTACTGACCAAATAATGTTTTTTTATTTTTTATATGGGCATTACACGGTTTGTTTTTTCCTTCATAATAAGTGAAGATTAAAAAAAAGCTAAGTGAATTAGAAACTTCAATCAACTATTATAAATATAAATGCGACTGAGTAAAAACTGATGACTTTCAACAATACTTATTTAAAAGTTTAAAAGGGAACATTCTATTTTTAAAAACTTATTCGACCGCCGTAATAAGAATTTAAAATAAAAAAGTACAGATTAAAAACTTACCAAGTGACAATAAAGTTACGTGGAACGAACGTACGCGTGCGGTACTGAGTCGCGCGCGACGCGTGCGTGTCATAGCTGGCGCGCGCCAAGACTAACTGATAAACTGATAGCGCCGCCCGCCCTCGGGAACTTACACGATTACACCCTGTGTGCCAAAGCTTGGATGCAATTACATTTTGTACGATGTAAATGCACAGGCCTGCGAAAACTGTCTGAAACTTTTTTATCGGTTTAGTGTTAGTTAATGGTGTTTTAATGCTAGATAAATTCTGGATAAACTATCATAGCAGCACTTTTCAGATAAGTAAGTAGTGAAAAAGGTTCTTAAAGTCCTAAAAAGAAACGTTTGAATCGTACGCGGCCATTTTTTTATGGACATGTTCATTTAATAACTGTAACGATTTCCGTGCCTCACTTAGCAGGGTCCACTATGGTGACCTTATAATTATAATAAACGTTCCTTTCTTTGTTTCTTTCAAATAGTTCGGTATAGGAGCGAAAACAGAATGTTTCACGATGCTTGTCATTCTAAGCACGCTAACTTGACAAATGCATGATACCTACTATAGACTAAACTTTCCTCTATTTTACTAATACTTGGTAAAAAGATAGGATATACATCGATACGTGCATGCCAAATACAGTTTCTATAAAATGGGTACAAATATTACACATATACTTCGCATGGTTTGTACTGGCATACACCGCACGTCATACGCCGCACGACGGCACGACATACACCGCACGCCATACGCCGTATGCCATACACCGCACGCCATACGCCGAACGCCGCACGCCATACGCCGCACGCCGCACGCCATACGCTGCACGCCATATACGCAGTACACCATACGTCGCACGCCATACCACACACGCCTTGCTGTGTGTGTATAAAGCGTGTACAATACAACACACACTTTATAGAAATTGTGTCTATTTGACATGGATATGTATAATGATAGCACTAATATACACATCACGAAGCGAGCGGCGCATGACGTGCCCTAGGCGCATGCCTCATAATGTCTATTTTCTCCCTTGCTTGTAGTACCTGAGTATGGAGAAGCATGTTTTTATATTTACTTACTCATAGAAGTAATAATAACAGAAATAGAAGCGCAACTTTGAATTGATTTCCAACAAACATTTAGACTATTTTAGATACTTAGCTGAAACAGCCAGCCACTCCCACACGTATTACTTTAAAATTTTCGTACACGTGTATAATAAACTTGACAACGGTAACCCAAACCTTTACAATATTTTACTCTATTATTATAGAAAGTTTTGACACTGTTACCAAACAGTTTTCCAAATTGTAATGAAGTTACTTGGAAACTGAAAATAATTCTATAAATACTTACCAGATTGATCTCTTAGTAAAGTAATTATAGGTTAAACATGTTTTATTGTATGACTTTCTAGTTTCTATTATAAAACTTATTAAAATCTGTCACAGTATATTTAAAATGTTAATAATGTATTTATAAACTAATGTAAGTACTGTTACCGATAAAGAATGTTAATTATATTATAAAGAACCAATTTAACGGACCGCTAGACACACGCCATGCAATATTTATATTTATGTAGAGTTAATTAAGTATAGTTTGAAATACTTGTTACAAAGTTGACATATCAAAGATTAATGTAGATACTGTTTACTTATTTTAAAATTGACTACCAAATTCCAAACGACAGATTTTGTCTAATTCCCTATGACAAAATCAATTCTATTAGGTATTAAAAATCATTATATTTTTATGCCGCTGGATGCGGGCAGCGCAGGACCGATCGTAGTGGAGATCCTTGGGCGTCGTACGGCTGATGATGATGATATTTTTATGGACGTGTACTAAAGAAATGATGTAGCCGTGGTACCCCAGTCGATAGAACGCTTGATTCTCAATTTGAGGTCGCAGGTTCAAATCCCAATATAGGCCTTAACTTATGATTTTCGAATTTGTTTTTAAATTCATGTTTGGATCATAAATGATTATTACGTGCTCAACGGTGAAGGAAAACATCGCGAGGAAATCCACATTCACGAGAAATGTATTTCGGAGGTATGTGACATAACCTATGTTGGGCTGGTTTTCCATTGGCGAGTTGGAAGGTCAGACAGGCAGTCGCTTCTGTAAAAAACTGGACCTGTCTTCAAATTAGATAAGCGGACCCTGTGAAAAAACGGGGTAAAGCTGTGGAGATGATGATGTAGTGTCTACTAAAAAGATGATTGTAGGTAAATTATGTATTTTTTACGAATGTGATACGAAAGTATTCTGTGATGATATTTTTTCCGGCCAAGTAGCTAATGCTATATTCTGAAAACATCCACGTCTGAAAGAAATTGTGGCAATCTATCGTAGAATCAATCTACTTACCGATTTACCACCAAATCTGAATACCCGCCCGACCCATTTTCATATTTTACCTTCGGCTTCCAATGCATTAAACGGGGAGAAATTTATCAAAATTTAAAACATATCCGCTCAGGTCACTCGCTCGCAGAGACTTTGCCACGGAAATCCGTTGTTTTTGTTGGCTTGCTTGTCTCTCCCACCCATTTTTATTTCATTTAGAAGTTGAAGAACAAGGAAAATCTCTTTTTGTTTCGTGTGGAAATAGGTTTTAGTTCTGTTCTGGATCTGAAAATAACTTTAGAATGTAGGTACTACACTGCTAATCAACCACCAGGGTGGCGTAAAAGTTCTAATTCAAACATAACCTGGCCTTTATTTTGTCTAATCCACCTAATAACCCACACGATAAAAGAATTAAAACATATTTCCAATCATTTTAAGGACTGTGGATTTTATTTAAAATGAAATATTTGAGAAGTACTAAGTTGTAGTTCTAGAAAATGCTTTGGTACAGTTCTGGAAACACTAAACCCTGAAGTTGTTAATCAGATTATTCATCTCAGTGATTGTTAATAATTTTACAGTCGCTTATATCATATCGTCACTGAAAAGGCGAAATTACGAAAGCGCCTAAATGCCATTTCAAGAAAAAGTCGTTTAAAATATTCTTTTCGTTTTTTATCATAACTTTTTGCCCATTTATCCAATTTAGATGACGTCAACGTAAGATTACATTGTTTTTTCAATTTCTATGTCTTGCAATAGATATCATAACATGTACTACTATTTTAGGATATTTTGGCGCTTATGGAATTTTGCCTTTCCAGTGACGATATCCAATTCATTAAACCAAGAGCAAAATTTGACAAAATTTAATACATATCCCTCGCTTCACAAAGACAGTTACGGAAATCCGTTGTTTGTCTTCTTCTAGCTGTTCGCTATCTTTATTTAATTTGGAAATTGAAGAACGAGTAACATATAGATATGTTACATTAAGTACTTTCATTTTTTTATCATTTTATCTATCAGTCATCCCGTGATTATGGCACTTGCAACAGTGTCGAAATATCGGCAGTCTCATATCCCAATATTTAAACGCGGTAAGGACCCGTTATTATGTGTTTTAATTATCATTTCTTATTTGGAAAACAGTGATTTGCTTTAAAAAAGTACTGGATTTGACATCCGATAGAAGCATTAAGGATAATCACTTCATAGTTCATTTGCCTTTAGGTACCAACTATAAATTAAATCAAGTTTTAGTTTGACCACTTGTTGATATTCTAATCCCAATAATAAGAAGATAAGATGTGATTTTCTATACTGTGCTTATACTTAAAAGATACATGTCGAAACGGAGAGTAATTACTGTTACTCAATAGTATAGAACGATGTTACATAAGTAATTTAAGTACAATTATTTCGCTGACAGTGGTGATACGTTTAGGTACACTATTGTTGGTACATAAACAATGCACTATTAAGTTTAAAGACTCATAATCCTGTCAATAATTTAGAAATAATCGCACCTAATAATTAACTGAAACGCAAAGCGGGAGTGTTCAGTACCAATGTTTAGCACGTGAATAGGCAATATACCCAAATATGCATTTGGAAGTGTAATTAAGTGGTAAAGTGTATTTATGTAAGTACCTACGTATGACAACTATGATACACAATATAAGCTAACGTCTATATCCCAATTGGGGTAGTCAGACATCCATCGCAAGATGAACTATGTACTCACACCTCATCGAGATTTCAAGGTTTATAAAAATATGTATTTAAGTTATTGATAAGATAAGTATTGTTTGTATACCTAGATAGCGCTCTTTACTTTTGCGGTGCCCTTACAGGGTGTCACAAGTAATTCTTACCATGTGACATGCAAAAATAAATATATAATACATATATTTCTGTTAGACCAACGTGATAGGTGACGACCCGTAGCCGTCTATAATGGTCAAGCCAACTGTGTTAGTAACGACTTCCGTGGTCCAGTGGTTGAGCGTTGTGCTCACGATCCGGAGGTCCCGGGTTCGAATTTCGGTGGGGACAAATCACACAAATCACTTTGTGATTCCTAGTTTGGTTAGAACATTACAGGCTGATTACTAGGCAAACAAAGGACAGTCTCACAAAGTGATTTTCGGCAGTGTCCCTATCGGGAATCGAACCCTGGCCTCCAGATCGTGAACTAGCTCTAACCTAGTGGTTAGAGCTAGACCCTAGGGTCTAGTGACCACGGAGGGTTTTACATTATATTAAAAGAAAAAAAAATATTTTGTGAATAACATTTTTATATTACTGCTACTATTCGACAGTCCCATCACAGGCAATCCGTCTATATATAGGGTGCTAGAACTCACAGTTTATAGGTCAACCACTATCGATATGTGAATCCGTTCACGGCTGTTAGAGATTTCAGCACCTCAATCCGATTGGAAAAACTGTGATGGCTATACGTGAACTGAATTGAATTAGGCTTTTCATCAATATAGATTATTGGAAGCCTGTGGGCTCGGGTCAGACTAGCTTGGCCGAGCCTGGTAGTTTAAATGACTCGTAAAGATTCGATTAACGCGCATCGCTTATTTTTGTTAGCGCTCAATTACTCGATGTACCTACTGATTTCGTATTTTGTGGTATCACTGCCTGTTTTTGTAAGCGATTGGGGTAATTAAGAGCTGATCGGCCTGTAATATTCTTTTTATTTCATACAGGTGGTTATTTTTCTGCTCTTAAATACAGTGAAGGCAAAAGATCGCGTGGTTGTTCACCGACTAGATGGACTGATCAAGTGAAAGGCTCGTCCTCATCCAAGTTCTACACAGTAGTAAGGGAAGCGCTGGACAGGAACCGGTGGAGGCAGATCATACGCTCCAGGTGCAACCCTGATGCTGACCACGATCCTCAGATATGAGGGACCGACTATGAGAGAGAGAAATACGCTTTACAGGGATTTAGAGTACTCTATACCGGCGAGCATGAAGACTTTCATGAGAGTGGAAGAAGATAAAGTGATGTGTCAGTGGAATCATGGTGGAATTGCGTGGTCTCTGCTTACCCCCACGCGAAATAGGCGTGATCTTATGTATGTATGTGTTGAAGGATGTTAGCAACATCAAAGCCTTAATATATATGTCGGAGTTGGTTATGAATTAAGAAGAGAAATTGATCACATCGGAAAATAAAATGAAGTGGCAACACTTCCGTCATGAAGTTGCAACGCTCCGACGGCAGGTGGCGTACGAGCAGAGCGGAGTGAAGTCGGGGAGTCACTACAGAGTCGTCGTATCGAGCGGACGTGTACTGCCGTTCTAGTCGGGCAGTCTACCGCTAACCACCGCTAAATAAATAAATAAACCATCATCATGAGCGGACGTGTCGAATAATTACGATCGGAAAGTGGAGTGCTATAGTCGCTCACCTATAACTTGTAGGGACGTCAAGAAAGTGTGATCGGAAAAGAGCACCTAGCATGTACGTTCACATATCCCGATGATTCGGTCTGAATGTAGGAACCATGGGTGGTGGAGGGCCCCTTCGCGCTAACGTCCTTAGGCGCGCTAGATTACGAGAGACTGTGTAACCGTTACGAATACCGTAACGTTGCCGTGAGTGTGAACCTTATGCTGTGACTTTATCTAATCGTGATACAAAAACTACGTAGAAGTAAATAAAATGATTGTGATACTAATGACGGCCATTCTTATAACGCCCCGTCCATTCTGATGATGATGCTACGACATATTTTATTTTTAAACCTGGTACCATCTATAGTCTTCGTTTTGTAATAAAGCGGGTTGTAAAGATTTCCTTGGTCCAAACGTTGAACGGCCGACCTTCAAAGGCACCCTTGTCAAGACCATTTTACCTGAACGGGAGAGTGGATTGATTACTCGGTATTTTTCTAAAGATTTATAAGTATTTCTGGATTCGCCAAATAATGAGTTTATACCTCGTTAAGCTGCAGATAAGACTAAAATTCATCTTCTTAACTGCTCCTTCGAGAGCCTCGGTCCTATTTATATCTTCGTATAAAAAAGGACTTCCTTTAAACTTTATGGAAATTAGTATTTTTATCGCCGGATCTGTTAAAAATGACAATGATACCTCACATCACATGGTTCATGTTTACTTACTTCAATAATATTTACCAAGAAATATATATAATGTAAAAATGTAATGTAGTTTTAATAACAGCACTAGCGACCATTTACCTTATTTTCGTTTAAGCTTTTGGTAAGGGTTTGTTGTACTTCTTCTTCTCGTGTGGGTTGTGAGGAGAATACCAGCCTGATCAACCCTGGTTTCAGGGTTATGATTGAGCCGCCACAGGCCCCTGATATGGCCCATGTAACGATTACTCACTTACATCAGTAAATAGTAACCGGGACTAGCGTGCCTTCCGAAGCACGGATCATCTTACTTTCAAGCAATCAGATGATCAGCCTGTAATGTCCTAACCAAACTAGAGATCACAAAGTGATTTTTGTGATATGTCCCCACCGGGATTCGAACCCGGGGCCTCCGGATCGTGAGTCCAATGCTCAACCACTGGACAATAGAGGCCGTTGTGTTTGTTGTTGACCAAGAATAGAAGCAAACAATTATTCATTATAAATCCAAACAAGCAATATATATAATACATATAATACATACCATCTGGTATGTATTGACATATTTTAATCTATACCTGTCATTTTCTTATCCACCGAAAAGGAAAGGGACGGGTAATGGACAGGCATAATATAAATTTATGGAACACACGTCAATTTTAGCCTATTTTATTCGCTCGGTTTATTCATTCATTCATTTTAAAATTATCAGTTTTTTTTTTTTGACGTGACTCAGACATGATATCTGCAGGAATCGGGGCAAATGAAATCGGCAATTCATCATAGGGTCCGCGCCACGAAAGAATTTCCACGACCGCGGCGCTGGTGTTGCTATCTGCATACAATTATTCATTAATACCCACAATAATAAACTGTATAAATAACCCTGACACCGATAATTTCGGGATCTCCCGGGATTGATATTTTCAATCTTGCGGGAGCTCGAATTTGCGATCTCGAGTCGGGATTGTATTCTCTAAGTAGTACAAAGCCTTAAAGCTTTATAGGATTTATTAAAACCTCGCTTTAGCTGATGGTAATTGATACTAGTCCACCATCCACTTTCCCTAACACGACGTGTAACTGTCAGTAACAATTATCTGTAGACTTCAGAGTCTACGGACTATGTGGAACCGTGATGCAATTGCATTAAGTTGATTTGTATTCCGGAACACGGTATGTGAAATGACGTAAACCGCATTTGAATTCGTCTACGATTTTTTATCGCTCTCAGCTCTTGCTACCAACGTGTAAAAGATGTCAACAAGTCAAGCCTAAATAGAGTTTGCTTTCAATCATAGATTTTAATTTAATATTTTTTAAAGCGGATTACTGAGGATTTGGGAAAGTAGAACCGTCTCTAAATTAAGCTTGCGTACCTGTTGCGAATTCAAATTTGACAGACGCCGCGGTAGCCCAGTTGGTAGGACGCTTGCCCTAATGTAATGTAACGTAATGTGACCTAACCCGTATTGGGCTTTCACTTCGCGGGATGGAAAAACCGGACCTGTCAAATCTTCAAGTTAGGCAAACGGACTCTGTGAAAAAACGGGATAATGCTAGAGGGAGATGGTGACCTGTCGAGAATTCAAACTGTTTAAACATTCGAGGTTGATGTGATTAAACAACACTTACTATTAATCATAAGATATCAAGATTTCTATGACTATATCATAGACATTTCACAGGCTGCCAATCCCGCCATCATTGGGTCGCCTAAATCCGAGGGGCTGACGTTTAACGACTAAGATAACGAATTAAACTCTAATGATATTTTTAATACTAATGCGAATCAATACCACAAATAAGGTCTGAAGCTCGGTGAGGTGTGGGTACTTAGTTCATCTTGCGATGGATGTACCTCTGACCATGGTATAAGAAAACGTGACAGCTAACATTTCACGGTTAGCCCAGCTGACGTCATCCCGCCCTGCATTGCCACATCGTTAGAAAATAAATTACCCACGCACGACCAATGAATTTATAATATATTTACTTTGCAACGAAATTTTGAACTTTTAGTAAAAAAAATTACTTACAGTTTTAATTATTTTTATATATGTGACAAGTAATAGTGATTAACTACATTAGTCATTAGTTGACTTAATTTTCAATAATAAAATTTACGTCCTTGGAATGTTGGAGATACCTAATTAATGGTAACACTTACGTCATCAATGGGCTAGCAATGGCGGCTTGTCTTAGGATTGAGCATACCTGGTGTTCTTATAACATGCCTCTGACTACCCCAATTGGGATATAGTCTTGAACTTATGTTTACCACAGATAAGGCAATGGTTACTACGGAATCAACACTACCTATGTTTATATAAATCTCTGTAATTCAAAGCATCTGGCTTCATTACGGTTGCATGTTGCATAAAGTTTGACTCCCGGCCAACTTGAGACGTCGTCCATACTCGCGCAGACATGCGATCGACCTATATACTGTAAATTACGCCAATCTGCAGTCTATTATTTCGATGTATCTGCAGAATATTGGTACTTATCTCGGTATTGACACCTGATGGAAATAGTGAGAAACAATTATGATTGGGCGACAATTGGGCTGGTACCTAATATGACGCTCTTCATCTTATCATAATAATCTTGTTATATAATTCTTATACTTACAGGGTGTTAGGGACATCGTAACAAAAACTTTGAGGGATGATTCACACCATGATTCTGAGTTGATGTCAAGTGGATTTTTCCGTCGTAAAAGTATGGAAAAGAAAATAATTTAAAAAAATACAAAAATTTTCATGAGTTTTCCAACTGGAAATTCCACTTGATATCAACTCAGAATCATGGTCTGAATCATCCCTTTCAGTATTCGTTACGGTGTCACTAACACCTATACCTACGTGTATGACTACCGTATGTACTTGTACGGTAATTTAAAATATAAAAAAAAAAACTAAAAAAATATGAATTTTGCGACGGAAAATTCCACTTGGTATTAACTCAGAATCATGGTCTGAATCATCCTTCTGAATATTCGTTACGATGTCACTAACACCCTGTATATTTCGTCATCATCTCAGGCCTTTACATCTTTATCAGATGATAAAGTAGACGCCCCTCTGTATATTTACTACGACATAATATACCAATATCTACCAAAAGTCGAACTAAACTTCTATATATCTACTTAGTTAATAGATAGATCACTAATAATAATACTGTGAATAGCTAATAGAGTTATGAATCGTATTTTCCTACATTGTATTTAATTTTAGATTTATGTCTACATGTGCCTTATTCAAATATAAAGTATTGGGGTTAATGACTCCGTGATAACTCCATACTCCAACTCGTGTATAAAGAGGAAAGTAATAATTCATTTTGGAGTTGTTCAGGGTAATTTAGGTAATCTCCTTATTTTGAAAAAAGTTTCTCTTGCCGGGACGCGATTTCTTACTTAGTATTACCTCTATATTACATCAATTGGGATATACGATTATATCCCATCAGACTACACCGGACTTTCCAGGTTACGTTGACCAAAAACAATAATACACAGAGCTTTAACGTGATACCTATTTTCTCATTACTCCAGTACATAATTATTCCCAAATACAATGTTATGGCAGAAGCTCATGTAAAAAACACATTATATTTTGGAATAATTAGGCAACATAATTCTATAATCATCTTACCTATATTGCTTCTCTTTATTTTGATGAGAATAAAAATGGAGGAAAGATGTAATTGTGCCCGAGTGTAATAAAAAGGGTCATAATTTACACCCAAAAACAAAGAAGATGCATATGTCTGTTATCCATGAAATTAGAAATTTAAACGAAGGAAAATCTGTACAGCGCCATCTATATTGTTTTAAAGGAATGTATCCAGAAAAGTCCCTCATTGAGATACATTATTATATCCCAATTGGTGTACATCCATCGCAAGGTGATCAGGTAAAGTACCCACACTTCACCGAGCTTTCTGTTGTACCAACGTGATAATAAATAAATTAAAAATACACTTTAATTATTACTTAGTTTGGTAAATATTGTGTCATAAATAATATAGGTAATAGTAAGTAGCCGACGTCCCACTGTTGGGCACAGGCCTACCCTCGATCAACCGGAGGGTGTATGGAGCACACCCACTGACTCCACTTGTTGGTGGAGGGGTTTTACGGCTAGCAACTGATACTAACGGCTTAAATTGCACGGAATTTCGAATTAAGTACGGTATTTATGTAATCAAATATAGTAGTGTAAGTAGTGTAGTGTTTTCTAAAATGTACCTGCCTATATCTTCTCTTTTATTTTCCAATTAGCAAGTTGGTGGCAGGGAAACAGCAGAAACAAGTTTCAAATTCAATTCCCGTTTGCAGAAATAAGTTTAATTTCTATTTTTTCTGTTCGGTTTTTCTACCTGTTCTCATTGATGGTCTTTGCCTTCCTATATACTTAATATAAAATAATGTAAGTAGATATTATTATGTAAAATTATTAATTTTAATTCATGGAACTTCTTCAAATAGTACCTACATTAGTATTGGGAAAATCATCACCATAGTTGTTGGCGTTATACATTTTTTGTTTCATACTATTTTTGACGTCATTGTCATTGTGGTCCTTTGGTATACTGGCGTGCTTCCCAAACAGGGCGCGCCGGTTCGAACACCGGTATCGGACTTGCATACATGAGTTACTTATTTACCTAAAGTGCAGTTTTCACTAACACAGTTGGCACGACGATTATAGACGGCGGTATGGCTCGTCACCTAACACGTTGGTCTTACAAAAAGCTCGGTGAGATGAGGGTACTTAATTCATCTTTCGGTGGATGTACTTCTGACTAGCTCATTGAGATATATTCGTATTATATTATCTCGAGGTAAGAAAATACACTTTCTGTTTGGCGGCAAGGATGTGCTGCCGCCAAAGGATGTTTTCGCGGTACCGAGCTGAGCATAGTACCCCGCTAGCCACAAGTTGGTAGTGTGACTAGGGATCGATGATCCAACGGTGTTATGTTGAAAGTTGTATAAATGCGTCTTGCTGTGAAAACTTTGATATCGCGTTTCACGACTGCTTGAAAACTGCATTATTGAATGTGACGCCATCTGTTGCATGTGAGCGGAACTAGATGGTCAACTAGTTGGGTCCGCTATATTCTGTATTAAGTAACACATTTAGCATTTACCTTTATCTGAATAGGTCTATGTAGGTGTTAATTACGTCTACCAACGTATGCTTATCACCTTTGATCTGTTTTCCTTTAGCAAACTAATCCTGTCTTCTATCTTTATCCCGTAGGGCTCCTAGCATCCTACAAAATTTGTAATTCTACAAAATAGGTACTAACGTAGGCGGTACTGTTAGTCTCATAAATATCGTAAAAATATCAAACAAAACGATGGTAAAACAGCGTATTAAATATGTTCCTCTATTAATAAAATAACTGGGATGAAAAAAAATAAATGGGAGTGACTTTGTGTGTATAATAGTGCTGATTCCAGTACACAAAAACTAATTTCATTTTAAGTTATACCTGTCATTTTCTTATAAGCCGAAAATTTATGGAACACACGTAAATTTTAGGAAGAATTAAAAAAAACCCTTCCAAAATGTTATACTGCCAACGACCAGACAGAATTAAGTAAGCAGCACACGTCAAACGGATTGCATATAAGAGAGATGGTTATTTTATTCGCCCGGGTTGTTCTTTCATTTTAAAATTAACAGCTGTTAATTATCCGCCCCTTGAAAGTGTTAAAACAATACTTAAGTATTTACTTTAATTATTGCTACCTACTGTAAATGAAATACAGTAGCATCGTCATCATCAGCCCATTAACGTCCCCACTGCTGAGGCACGGGCCTTCCCTATGGATAGATAGGGAGATCGGGCCTTAAACCATCACGCGGGCCCAGTGCGGATTGATGGTTATTAACGACTGCTAATGCAGCCGGGACCAACGGCTTAACGTGCCTTCCGAAGCACGGAGGAGCTCGAGATGAAAACTTTTTTTGTGGTCACCCATCCTACGACCGGCCTTTGCGAAAGTTGCTTAACTTCAATAATTACAGACCAAGCGCGTTTACCGCTGCGCCACCGAGCTCCTCAGTAGCATGAAATGTACCTATTTACTAGCTTGACCATGTATAATGGACTCTAATGTGCCTGGGTACTTAACTACGTAAATAGGAATATCTATTAGGAGTATGAAGCATAAAATAATATTTCCTTTGGTTACTGAAACAATTTAACTTTTTTATTTATTTCGCTTTTCACATTATATCTATTTCGCAACTATGGTTACAATACAGTTTAAAAATATTTTTAATTAAGTTCAGCATCTAGCTGTATGTTATTTTTTGTTGATATTGCTACAGCTGGCACTAAAACATAACAATTGTCATAGATATTGTGCGAATGGTGTCGTATAGTTAACACATATATGTACGGAAAAATAGTGTCTGATATCTGAGCAACATATTGTAAGTAATTGGATTGAAATGACAGCATAAAATGTTTTGACTGTAAATATTGGAATAGATATCCTAAAAAATTCCTTCAAGGGAAAGGGTTTTTATAAAAAGTGACGGTGCAAAACAATGAAACTTTTACTCATTGAAATTGTGACTCGGGTGACATATTTGGTTTACAACTTTTGTCATTTACGAAAAAGACGTCAAAAGTTTATAAAAAAATACATGCGAGCTCCGACTCAGACGCCGCGTTTGGTTTCACTACATAGTTCCAAACTAATTTCACTTCTTGTTATTCAGTTCAGGTCTTGAAATATTTTGTGCTTCAAAATACTTTACGTTTTGCACTATTATTAGTTGTGGCCCTATTTTTAGAGGAAGTTTTGTAATTTATTTTGGACTGTATGATTATACTTATATGTACAACTTTTCTAATGATTTCTTGAAAATACGATCAAAGCCAATCAAATAAATATTATCTTTTTGATCTTCTAGGGCTACCTATTCGATGTGATAGGCTATTTCCCTATGGATGAAATGGATTGTGGCGCATTTCCTCAATTCTGTTTATTGCGAACGTGTCACATCATAAAGTTTTAATGCCTTCCCGATAGTCGGATTATTACTTTGTTCCCGTTTTTCTAAGTGACGGGATGTGTTAATGGTAATACAGTGAGGTATACCGTAATAAACTGTTTGTTTTTATTATCTTAACGAGAAAATATTTTCTTTTGATAATATTTTTACATCTCTATGTTGATATTCGTTTCAAAGAATATCACATTCATTTCGAGATATTAGTTACATGGTACGTTACAAGTAATTAATATTAATTTATTCAAAACTTTTGCACGGCAATGTTTTTCGCCATTTTAAAACCGTTATCTTGTCTCGTAAAAGAAGTAAATTGTTAAGTTTATGCGCACACGATTCAATTACGAATTTTAATTAAAATTTAACGATATACAAATCGCTTGCAATAAAATGATTTGATGTCAATATTCGCCTGTCAGATTCGCTACAGAGGGAGAATTCAATTTTTTATTATAATTCGGATGTCGCGACACATTCCCGTTGTTTCAGTATGCTTTCAATTTTTCTTGAATAATTCAACGATTGCTGGGGAGGCGGTGTTATTGCGCCGATGAGTAGTCTCGTTAGAGTCTCGAGTGACACCTTACTCGACAACCGAGCAACTTTGAAAATGAAACTGAAAACCGATGACAAGTGAAATATCGTCTTATAAAAATATATCGAATCGCAATGACGTTACCTTTCAACTCGATGAGAATGGATAGCAGCAGATACAATTGATCAATCGTTTTAAGTGGACTGATGGGATTGCTGTGAGCATTCCTGTTGTCTAGATATTATTATCAGCTTGGTCATTGCACATTAATATCAAAACAACATATACCTTTTCGTACCATTATGTACCTACTTACATCAATTGATATTAAATAACCTTAAAAATGCAGAAATTTATAAAAATAGGCTTTTTTAATGACGAAGGTAAAGTACGACCCCACAGCTCGAAAGTTGTTAAACATGGTATTGCTTTCAATTAACTAAAGCATCGCATTAATTAAATTTTATGACCACGCTCACTTTTACCCAATTTTGGCTGAAATAACATGAAGTTGAAAGGATTTAAGAATTTAACTTTCTAACATACTTACATACGGGTAAGCAGAGACTATGGAATTCCATTTGCTTTGATCCTGATACACTTCTCTTGCTTCCTCCACGTTCATCGATCGTTTCATACACGCACGCCGGTTCAGAGTAGATCGTACTAAAGCTTTACTAAGGACATCTCCAATTTGGTCAATAACACTTACGACAAACACACATACTACACTCAAACACTAATATCAGTAACTTTCTAACAAACCATCTCTCTCTCTCTATTTAAGAGCTGCGCTCTTGTCGGTGGAGTAATCGCCATTCCTCTCTTCTTCCCGCCAAAACCTTCACCTCCCGATACGACACGACCTGCACCTTCTCTTTTATTTGTTTCATAAATGTTATCCTAGGTCTACCCCTTCCTCTCTTCCCTTCAATTTTTCCTTCTATAATGTTTGTTATAAATGAATCGTGTCGTATCAGGTGGCCAATCATATTTCCTCTCCGGTTCTCTATAGTCTTCAATATGGTTCTCTTTTCTTCAACTCTTTATTTCAATGGAGTAATGAAAATGGGAAAAATAAGTAATAATGGTTCTTAACAAACCATAAGATACAAAATATGTAGACTTTATCTGAGTATTACACCATGGTTGCGCTATCAGCGAGAAATTATTTAGGAGTCGCTGTTGAAGGCAATAGATAAGTTGCGCAACCAAGTGAAGTATACGTACTTTAGAAGGCACGTTAAGACGTTGATCCCGGGTACTACTTACTGATTTTAGGTTAGTAGTCGTTACATGAGCCATGTCAGGGGCCTTTGGCGGCTCAATAGTAACCCGGACACCAGGATTGATGGGGTTGGTAAATAACCTCACAACCCACACGATAGAAGAAGAGTGAGGTATTCGTAGTATAACATAACATAACATAACAAATACTAGATATGTTATATGGGTGTGGGTGGTATGGGTGTATGGGTGGTGTGTTGGTGTGTTATATGGGTATGTTAGATTATTATGGGTTCCTATGGCTTATGGTTACTTTTACATAATTAATACCTCTGGGTATAACTAATTATGAGTTTACATAAACGTGCGACTTCAAACTTAGTACTCGTAAGTATCACATATATTTTTTTATACAATAAAAAGTCTCCAAGTTCATAATATTTGAAATAATTATGTAGCCTATAAATTTAACTATAAAGTCGCTCCTGTATTTCTGTCAGAGTGGGTAGAGCCTCAAGTCGAATCCTATTGTGAAGTAGGTATTAAATTACTTAGACTACAGAAGAGTACAATAATTTAATTCTACAAATTCGTAAGTCCATATTTACAAAATTAGAAATACACAATACAATTATAAAATGTCACGTACAAATAAATTAAAATAAAATTATATTAGGTGCATGTGTCACTTATCTTTTGAACATGACCATTTAATTACTATTAGGTAGCGAGTGCATAATTTATCCATACTGAAGTTGACAATAAATATTATAGAGACATAATGAAAACGCCAACCGATCATAATAATTACTCGTACCTATGCAATATGCATTAATGGTTTTTATGAAGTTAAGCCATATTCATTTTACATAAATTCAATTGATTTTTCCTTTTAATTAGAGTGTTTGTTTAATCATCCGCCATGTATCGTGTTTTTGGGGAACGCCGATTGGAAAGACCCTCATTAGTTGAATATGATCAGAGACGCGAACTAGGTAGGTAAGGCATTATTTTTCGGCATAAGTTGTAAAATCACGACCTAACTACAAACAAACTAGCATACACGTAACATGAAACAATTCAGCTTAAGAAACTTATATGACACGTTTCGAAGCATGTAATCAGCAAAACACAGCTTCCCATCACCATACTGATATGGATTCTGCCGGTAGGGTTAAGGTTTTCCTGCATCAGCGTTTACCGCTATCAGCTACTTCGAATAGCTTCTGGCTGACATAATCCTCTCTCCATTTCTTCTTGCAATCGCAAAGACTTTTGCAATTCAATGCAATTAATCCAAGTCATACGTTTTGGTCGTTGTAAGATTTATTTATTTAAATTTTTGGTATTAATCAGGTCCACAAGAACCACCGAATTATTTATATCGCATAATTTACCAAACGGTTATTTACTGACTTTTGTTTACAGCCGTGATTTGCATTGATTTATTGTGAATTATGACCATGAAACATTAATGAAAATGATAATTAAGTTCCATTATTTATTAGGTAAATACTTCTGTATTTTTGTAACACCATATTTTATACGAATACAAGGTCGCTGTTTCTATTTCTATATCTATTTATTGATATCGTATTTATATATCCCCGCATGATGGTGTAGGTATTAGGGGTAGCTAACATCTAATAATTTTACCTAAAATATACTGTATTAGGTATCTACTTTAGAAGAGGGAATGCATTTCCAGTGGCCAGTGACTTTAAGCGTTATTTTAAATTTTATAGCATATCAAATAATTCATATTTGGATAGGCTAGGATCATCATCATCACCAGCCCATTGACGTCCCCACTGCTGGGGCACGGGCCCTATGGATGGACAGGGAGATCAGGCCTTAAACCACCACGCGGGCCCAGTGCGGATTGGTGGTTATTAACGACAACTAATGCAGCCCGGACCAACGGCTTAACGTGCCTTCCGAAGCACGGAGGAGCCCGAGATGTTTTTTTTTTTGTGGTCGCCCATTCTATGACCGGCCTTTGTGAAAGTTGCATAACTTCAACAATCGCAGACCGAGCGCGTTTACCGCTGCGCCACCGAGCTCCTCAAGGCTAGGATACCCACATAATATAATTACACTATTATTCACAATTTATTGTATCTACCTACTTGCTTACACATACTGCATCGCAAGACGCGACTTAAAACTGATTTTTTCTTCGTGTTCTATTTGCTCGTATTTGACTTTATGGCTCTCCACTCAGCACTGGGTGTAGAATTAATTTTTGCTGCCATTTGTCTGCGTGTTTGGGTGGGTGTGCATTTTGGAGCTGATAAAATAATTCTCAACAACGCTTATTTTCACGACAGTCGTAAATCTAATGTCGAATCGAGTGGATCGATGAGTCTCACTAACTAAAAGCACGAACTTGTATAGAATCAAGATCACATAAAGATTGCACTCGAGGTTTTAATACGTACTTCAAAATCTATCAATTTTCTGCTTGCTACATACGTAATTTTTATGTACGAAATAAAACATCGGAATGGTTGCTTTTAAACTTAAATACACATAAAGTGCAGAACTTCGAGCATCTTTAGTCAACGGTATTCATTTATATTTAAACAATGACTGAATATACATATATTAGTAAATAAGAATGTGAAATCAATTAGACCTTATCTTCTACCGTGTGGGTTGTGAGGTGAATTAGAAACCTCATCAACCCTGGTGTCTGGGTTATTATTGAGCCCCCTGACATGGCTCATGTAACGACAACGTAGATACATCAGTAAGTAGTAACTGGGACCAATGGCGTAAATTGCCTTCCGAAGCATGGATCATCTTACTTTTGGACAATTAAGTGATCAGCCTGTAATGTCCTAACTAAACCTACACCTTATAATACTTACCTAGTAACAACAATACAAATAAGAAAGTAGATAAATTATGCAAGTAGTTAGCTTTTTTTTGTTGTGACTTAGGTATTGTATGTTTGCCTCAGACAGCATTAACTAACTTACTTAGTATTCTCGTTGTGTGCGATATAGGCATAACGTACAAACCAAATCATTACATAATTACAATTGGTAGTTTCATAGGTCAAAGATAAATTATGCAGTTCGGATTACTAAATAGAGACAGACCTAAAGGTGACATAAAACGTTTTTTTTAGTTAACTTATTTATGAATTTAAATAAAGCAAAACGTAATATTAAGTGCGACACGTTGTCACGTTTTTCGATGGCGTCACAGGTTGCTTTTTCATACAAATTCCACAGTAATTTCGTGTTTAGACGTTTAGTAAAAAGCAACTAATTTGACTAGTTGAAAATTACCCAAATGTTTTGGCACATCAGTAGTGATTTTTAGTGTTGGTGTGTATTTTATTTACCATTCTAAGTTTCATCTTGATAGAATTATATGCAAGTAGGTATGCTTATATGACATCAACATATCAGTGTAGAGTGGCAATATTTGCGGTACCTATATCGGATAACGCGGCAGGTTATACAAAGTTTGACGAACGTCTATATTCGGATCACCATTAGACTTATCTCAAAACGTATTGGCTCAAATGTCACCTCTACGTTTGGATAGCACAAGAGTCAGTGAATGAAAACATTTTCAAAATATGAACATAATACGTTTGCATATGGCTGCTTAGCATATAATACAGAAGGAAAATTACAATGTTACAATGAAATTCGGGAGAATTTGATACTTACGCACTTATTACTTACTTTATATAGGAACTTACCTTAACATTAACATAAGATAAAACATAAACATCCTATACACGTCCCACTTCTGGGCACAGAAAACAGAATAATTACGTATATGTTCAATGACATGTCACTTACCTCCATGTTCAAGAAAATTTTGACCTTACATAAAGTTATGGTTAGTGGTATGCGCGTGGAAAACGCAAAAGGGGGCGGCCCAAAGAGACCTGACGAGACGCTCGGTTGAGCGAGACTTGAAAACTTTCGGCATGTCATGGGAGCAAGCTACAGCAGAAGCTGCAAAAGAGAAAAGAAAGCGAGGAGTGGAAATCTGGTATTCGAGACCTACATCCCAACAGGGGATAAAAGAATTAGAAGAGAGACAAAGTTATAAAAGACACATAAATTAAGTAATTTAAACTTGAAATTGCAATTAATACAAATTCACGCATTATCAAAGGTAACTCGCAAAATTTTGGCATCGATGTTTGGAATACCTACATGCTGGTTAACAAGCACAAGTCTCTTGTACTACAAGATTTTAAGAACCACCGCTAAAATGTGGAAAGCTTGTGCCGTCTAGACGCGAATATCAACGACATGTCAAAACAAAACACTATACGAGCCGTTATTGCAGTGCGGTGTATTACGATATTATCCCTGTCGATTCCAAGCTCCAGTACTTAAGATTTAGGTCCTAATCCTAAAGATTTAGAAGATCACTCACAATCAGTCTGGATATTGTATTGAGAATTTTGGGTGATACATCATTGATCTACCCACAAGTAGTTTAGTAAACAAATGACGAATCGCGAGCATCAATAGGTATGCTTACATTTTCGTACCATGCCAGATGTTTTTTTTTTTTTTGACAAATTGCACTGGAAGTCTCATCATCATCATCAGCCCATTAACGTCCCCACTGCTGGGGCACGGGCCTTCCCTATGGATGGATAGGGAGAACGGGCCTTAAACCAACGCGGGCCCAGTGCGGATTGATGGTTATTAACGACTGCTAATGCAGCCGAGACCAACGGCTTAACGTGCCTTCCGAAGCACAGAGGAGCTCGAGATGAAAACTTTGTTTTTTTGTGGTTACTGGAAGTCTCACTAAATGTCAAATATATTAGTGCGAGTTCTAAAGTGGGTACATTACATTCCTCATAACTTCACCTATATTACAATGTGCTACAAGAATATAGCTATAAAATTTTCATGAATATGAAAGCCTGATTGATTTTATGAAATCCACCAATAATGTATGAAATCTTCAATTTATGAGCTTAAATCGCTGAATCAGTTTAAAAATATTACAATTTGAGATTAAATGACGCCTTATAAATTTGAATAGCAAACATATCAAAAGTTACTTTTGCAGAATTTACCCAAGATGATCGAGCCACAAGTGATAATTTGTTGTGTGAAAGTGTGACGAAAGTATACTCACTTTCGCATGTAACATTATAGTAGAGCCAATTTAATATAATATCACATTTGACGTTTCCTTATTCCCATAGTTATAAGCTTTAATTTGCCATGCTTTTCTCTTTTTTTTTAAACGGCATTTACAAATGGAGAACGCTGAAGGCTCTTACCTTTTTTTTTGACCTGACTTATTGTAGATTTGCCGCGGATGGCATGACTACTTGGCCGGAAATTACTACTTACCCTTACCCGGTTCGCAATATGCTATTTCGTCCTTTACAAATGTACTTCTAAATAGGTACCTAATTAAAATATGATGGAAATATAAACACGAAACCTTGTGCAAGTACTTAGTAAGATACTTACGCATTCAGCAAGCAGTCTCGTTTTAACTATTTCATTTTACTTAATTAGAAAATCTCTAATATTATGCGGAGCGCAGTTCGTCGACGTAGAACTACACTGACCCAATGATATTACAGATTTTTATTATTTAATACAAAGAGGAAACCAGTAATAAGTACGTGACATACTGTTGTAAAGTTTGGTAAGAAGGTTTTAACCTTAGACAAAAGTCCCATTTTATTTGGGACCACGCAATGTTTAGAAAACCGTTTCTTTCCCCGAAAAGTCGCATTTGATGTGGGAAGTCGCCAAAAACATGAATATATTGTAAATAACAATTCAATGTATATTACATTTCGGAGTGTTTGATTTCAATAGATATATTGCAGTCATAGTAAATTACAATTGTCACGGCTATGAAATAGGTCCCACGAAAAGTTCTCTAATAGAGAATTAAGTAGCGACTAATAATATTAGGCTGCAAAAGACGGATGTCGGCGACAAGAGACAAGTGGAAGATGTAGAAAAAGGTGTTTTTCACCTTGTAGTGGGATAGGTAACTAATCTAGTAACGACGATGTTTTTTCAATTTGAACTTTCCATCGTTAATAATTAACAACCAGCATCTAATAACTCCGATCTTCCCGATCTCTCAACCAGTGAGTCAGTACAATACGTGGCCGTCGTGTGCAGTGGAAACCGTTTAATTAACCACCTCTGCAATTGACCTGGTTGTAGTTGTTACCCACACCCGCTCTACAACCCAACATCTGTGCTTAGAGGTTTGCAATACACTCAGCTGAGTGTATCCACGACTGATGTAGGTATGTCACCACTCTAGCGATATCACGTTTTTCATGGGATCCGCTTACCTAACCTGAATATTTGTCAGTTTTTACAGAAGCGACAGCCTGTCTGACTTATCAACCCGTGAATGGAAAACCAACCTAATACAGGTTAGGCCACTTAATTCCGAAAATGTATTTCTCGGGAATGTGGGTTTCCTTCACCGCTGAGCACGTGATAATCATTTATGATCCAAACATGAATTCGAAAACAAATTCGACAATCATTGGTTTAGGCCTGTGCTGGATACGATCATGCGACCTCAAAGTGAGAGGCAAGCGTTCTACCAACTGGGCTACTACAGCTCCCGACCATTAACAAATCCATACGATTACATTGAAAATCTTTGAACTACTTTAAAAACGCCTCGAATAATCCGTAGTGAACAACGTTGGATGTGCTCTTTATCTGGTTGATGAGTAGAAATAATTATTCTGCTCCCTGAAATTCCTTTGTTCAGAATGCCCTGCAAATGGCGTAGAACTACAACGTTCGGTTAAATACTTGTATGGAACAGCCCTTTTAGCGTTTGACAGCGAAAATGTTACTTTGTAAACGAAGTAAGCTGCTTATGAACTCTTGCGGTCGTTTAGGTCCGGTATCAGTTTAAATATGAGAGCAGTTAGGTACTTCACGGCGAATATACCTACTTTAAAATACTGAGCTTCATATTATTAAATAACCTAATAGAACTTGGTAGGAACTTGTTCTATGAAGTTTTTTGTAATATTGAAATATACAATGAATGAATGTAAAACGTACGGAGTGATGAGGAGTCAGTTTTTGATTTGAGGGGTCCTGAGCAATCTGCAGAAACAACCCACGGAGAAGAAAAAAGAGAAGAATGTATGATAAGTTGTTGACTTTGAGTATTATTAATTTAGACATTTGGAAACCGTAACATTTTGTGGCTGGAGGAAAAAAGCCGAGAACTGAGCCCAGTGGCGTTCCTTACGAGAGGACTATGTTCAGAACGAGCATTGGCTCGTCATGATGATGATGTAGCATTTTAGACTCTAATCTCTTTTTTGATATATAACAAAATATACCTTCCTATTACCTATTTGCTTGTACCTTGTACTTGTTTCATTAACACAGTTGGCTCGACCATTATAGACGGCGATACGGCTCACAACCTACCACGTTGGTCTAACAGAAAGCTCGGTAAGGTGTGGGTACTTAATCCATTTTGCGACGGAAGTACCTCTTACTATCCTAATTGGGATATAGTCGTGATCTTATGCTATTTAACAAAATAAGATAACAGGTAAAGGAGACTCTTTAAACGTCTTAACACTCGGACGCTTTTCAGTTCTAAAAGAGAATTGAATTGAAGAGTTTCACGCGAAACGTGCATTGTTATGTTGTAGCCTCGCTACTACGGGTGTGTGCTGACCTTAATACGGTAATGTAGGTCCTTGCAGGTGCTACTGTTTATGTTAAAAGTACTTCTATGACTATTTCTCTGTGTGTTTTTACGTGAGAAAAATGTCCGGCCGTAATATTTGGTAGAATTAAACTGCCTGCAATGCCTAGCCAGACATATACTTTTTATATAATATTTTCAGAGGATAAACATCCGCTACCAATAAAAATAATTAAGAGGTGAACGTGTTGTGACAGTATTCGACAATCAAGCAAAGTGCAATCGAATAATTATTTAATTGTTTTTCTTTTTTTGCTTGGTTATCAATTACTGCGGCTTGCCTATTAATTATTATTTTTATTATTATTAGAAGTCCTAGTACGACTTTGAAATAGAGTAATCTGGGCGCCATCCCACTCGCTTCAGACAGAGTACTGTGGGACGGAAGGCAAGAGGGAAACGACTGCCCTATTTTTCCCTAAAAAATAGCGTGGAGAATGCTACACCGACAAGAGCGTGGCTCTTAAATTAGTGATGATCAATTACTTAAACACACGTTCACCACTTGTTTACTTTTATTATAATACTTGTTTTCTTAATTCTTGATTTTTATGATTGTAAAACGGTAAATAACTGCTAAGTTATTAATAATAGTGGCTAATAGTGGCTACACTATTAGGTGGAGACTTGTTGTGTCTTGTTTAGTTATTGTCTGGTTATTATTTTAGAAAATGTATATGGCCGTAAGTCTTCCTCAAAATAAATAAATAAAACAAATAATAATAATTGTTATGCAGTAACCTCAACTAAAGCGGGCGCGGATATGCAATTATCAAGCACAGATAGGGTTCAAATTCAATGATTTCGTGAAGTGATTGGTTGACTAAAAAAAAAGGTGTTACGAAAATCACGCCTAATTAAATAAGACAAAGGTCCAAAACTACATAAATATTACTCAAACTCAAATTGTTCAACCACATTTCCGTCAAAGTTAATTTAGTAGTTATAAATAATTCTATTTACCTCATCACAACCCACAAATAAATATTTTGATTTACTTAAGTGTTGATGTTTATAGAAAAATAAATCATTTTATTTTTCATCGGTTGTTTATTTACTTTGGGAATTGGTTTCTGGGTAAAAAAACTGTTGAAGTTTTGAAAGAGAAAGAAAGAAAGAAAGATAATTTATTTGCTTTTTAATGTTACATTTATCTGATGATGGATAACTCAGGAAAGCCGATAATTATATGAATTTTGATATCCCTTCCAAAGTCTTACCAATGGCTAAGACAAATGCACTGCATTATTCCTAGCGTTCCCAATATACCGATGTATTGTTTCACAGAAAATCTGGTGTTGTTGTTTAGTCTACAATTAGCGTTGCGTCAGTGTATGAAGTCATTATAATCTGTAAGTAACTTCATTATATTTTCATTATCACTATTACGTTCCACAAACTTAAGAAAAAATCTTAAAGTAACAGGATATAATTTTCACAAGATTCTTCTAACGTCAACAGAAACAAACGACGCGCGAATTGAGCGTCCCTTTATTTCGCAAACAAACAAAAGAGACGTGACATTTTAGTTTTTTGTTTAAGCCGAAGATTTGAGCAATCTTGCCGCTCTCGCCGTCGGAACAAGACAGACGGTATCGCGGCAAAGTATGTCGTTTTGAGGAAAACTCGTCCTATATTTAGCGGGATTATTTTGGACACGGCGTGTCGCGCCGTCCCGATACCAATCTAAACACATTACCAACAGTCGGCACAATCTCCGAACGTTTATTACGGCCCCGTCCTAAACAACAACCAAACTTGTCTAATTACAATGTGCTTTATAACGTAAACTCATTAACTTTTATCGACTTTAAATTTTATACGTCTTCGTGGTTATGGGGAGTAAATATTGTAGGATAAGCGAGGATTTTTCTAAATGGGTCACTGTTGACTCATTTGAGTTCTGAAATGTTTACCAAAGCGGTGTTTCTAGTTTTAATAACATCACAATGCGTTTTATCAGCGAGTCAGCTAGTTATCGGTAAGTTGCAGAAACTTTATCGCTATCATTATTGCATTTTTACTTACTCTTTGGAATGTGAATATTATTATCATTATGTCGAACATCTGTTAATTTAGGTTAAAGCAGAGTTCATAAAAATGGTAGCTGTCTATATTTTTGATATTGGACCGTTCCAGGAGGATTGTTTTACGAGGACGAAGCGGAAGACCTGGCTGTGGCACTAGAGCTAAGTGCAGAGCTGTACAACTTCACTACTTCTGTGAAACAAGTTTCTAGAAGAGGGCAAATACTTGAAATAAGTGAACACGTGTGCGCTCTTGCTAAAGTAAGTTTGGACGTATTGTCGTTTCTGCAATATTTATCATGGTAAATGACCATGTTTCCAGCGAACTTAAGATTATTGATTGATTTTGATGATCAATTCCTCAAGAGGATAGCATTTATAATATGCAAGATAATGTTATTTTAGGATGGTAAGTTCTGTGTTTTAGTGATAAAACTTGTTTTTATGTTTCAGGAAGAAGTTATAGGCATTATAGATGGCACTGGAGGAAGAGCTAGCGAACATGTACAGGCATTGTGCGATATCCTCGAGCTACCACATATTATTATTGAACCCAACGATTTCTACTCTAAGAATTGGACTTTATTGAGCCTTTTTCCCAGCCCTGATGCTTTTAATAATGTAAGTATATAATAATCCAATACCTACATAAGCTCACGCCTGTAATCCATGATGTGATGGGCAGACCGCAAGTAATTAGAAGATAAATGCCTACAGGAAGCTTACTGGAAGAAATTTCTGTCAGAAATAGGATTTGCCCTTTCTTTCTTCATGATGTCATATTGTATTTCTGTGTTATCCTGTGAACAATCATCTCCCTAGCATTGTCCCGTTTTTCACGGGGTCCGCTTACCTAACCTGAAGATTTGACAGGTCGGTTTTTTACAGAAGCGAATGCCTGTCTGACCTTCCAACCCGCGAAGGGAAAACCAGCCCAATACAGGTTAGGTCACATACCTCCGAAAACGCATTTTTAGGGAATGTATGTTTTCCTTCACCGCTGAGGACGTGATAATCATTTACGATCCAAACATGAATTGGAAAACAAATTCGACATACATTGGTTTAGGCATGTGCTGGGATTCGAGCCTGCGACCTCACAGTGAGAGGCGAGCGTTTTAACATCCTGTGTACAATAATTTATAAAATAAATAAATTACAGCAATTTTTGAAACGAAGATGGATTTTTTGAATCGAAACGACACCAACCCTCTGTCGGTTTTTATTTTTATTGGGAACTTCAGCAGCTAAACATGTTGTTTATTTTTTATTCGCTTGCAGTATTAATATGTAATCTAGTATTAACATGAAATCTCAACAATAACCTGAAACGGGTAGGTACGAGGAGTTGCCAGCACCTTTTGCATTTTGGTACACTTAGTGGCTTAAAATTATTAGTTCCGAGTGGTCTGGGACGATAAGAAAAATTAAAAATGTTCCTTGCTTTTTTAGAGGTCAACTCTCATCGTGTTGCGTCTGACATAATGGACCTAATAGGTTCTTAGACTTAAAGTGATTTATGTAGGTAAAAAGGAATTTAGTCTTACTGAACAAAATAATCGTCAACGTATTAAACAGCTACATTTCAGCTACAAACAGAAGTAAAGAATAAATAAAATATAATAATAATAGAGTTTATGTTTATTGCTCATTTTATAATTTCAGGCACTCGCTGAATTAATAGATATGAAAGAATGGAACAATTTCACAATACTGTACGTAAAAGGGCATAGTTTGAAACTAGTGGAGAATCTAATGCAGATGGGCAATAGTAGTGAAAGAGCAACTGTTTCTATACGTGAACTTAGTGGAGATGATTACAGGTAAAGCACTAAAATATTACTTATAGATATTTATTTTGGGTCTATTTCACCTTTTGTAAGGTGTTTGAAAGAATGTCTTTTATGCGAAGCCATCGAATATGAACTGATCCTCACGTGATTAAGATGACGCAAATCAGTTTGATACAAACGGCTATTGATGCACGACAATATTATTTGGATTACATTGAATGCAGATCATTTGTACTGATAACAAATATTTGAAGATTTAAAGTAAATTCGAAGATATAACTACTACTACACGTATTACAATGTTGTAGCGGGGATGCCTGCTCAGTCAAACAGCCCCTTCCCCTTCCTCCCCCCTCCCACTTCTTGTCTCACCCGACGCAAAAGTCTCCATGACACTCATCGCGTTATCCAAACTATGTGTCAGATATGACCTGGACCGAGCACATCCTCTAACCGACTCCCAATCTCCTTCACAAAGTTAAGGGCCTCCGATCCCCAACAGCCCGTGACACATTCACAGTTAAAAAAAAAATGCTTTATCTTCATTTTCAGAGATGTCTTAATAGAAGCAAAGGGTCAAGGTTACTACAACTTTGTTGTAGACTGTCCATCGAAGAAGTTAGAACAGCTACTTCTTCATGCACAGCAAGTGGGGCTGATGGCAGACGAACATTCTTACATCTTCGTCTCTCCAGATCTCTTTACATTGGACCTGAGTCGGTACAGATACGGAGGCGTCAATATGACAGGTTGTATTCAAATACAGTCGCAGTTGTTTAGTTGAAGTTTGAGAATAGAAATATACCCATTAAGTAAAGCTCACTCACAGCTCCATGGAGAAATTGTTTAAAAAGTGTGTGCTAATTAGTCACAAGGCAATCACAAAATCAGAATTCCAATGAGCAAAGCGTATAAGTAATTCGATAAAACATTTTTTTGTTGTTAATCCATTTCAGGGTTCCGTCTTGTTCACGTAGAAGAAGATCCAAATCTGTGGCAGTTTACAGAACAATTCAATGAAAAAACAGGAAAAGGGATTGAGCCGGAGCAACTCAAGACTAAAGTCATTTTAGTGCACGATGCCGTCAAAGTTATTTACGAAGCTGTAAAAAAAGTGCATGACATACAACCAAAAGCATTAGATTGTGAGATGTATGAAGCATGGCCACATGGTTCATCTTTGCTAAATTTTATGAGGACGGTACGTGATTGTTAACAAATAAGGAATAATTTTACGGGCAAAAAATACGTAGGATTTTTGAATTTTTTTTTGGCACTCACCCGTGCTTAGGGAAACTCAAAAAGAGAAAATTTAATCGAAAAAATTCAGACGAACGGGACTTGAACCCACAGCTCTTGTCAAGCCGGGACGAGCATGTTAACCATTACACCACCGGGGGCATGTTTAATAAAACTTACAATTGTAAATTACAATGACAATTTGATGTACATTGCGGAGTGTGTGATCACGAATATTTTGCAGTTTGATATTAGCTAATTAATGAACATCAAATTGTTGTTGTAATTTACAATTGTAAGTTTTATTAAACAGGCCCCAGGGTCCTCTTCCTGTCCATGCGAATGTTACATAGATCGAAGAATTTCGCATGGACAAGGGGAAGACCCGGTGGTATACCTAATGGGTAACGCACTCGTTCCGGTTTGAGAAACAGTTGCGGTTTCAAAAACCGTCCGAAGCAGATTTTTCGATATATTTTTAAATACATAATACTTAAAACTATAATTACTTATTTCTTAATATTTTTAGAACAAAGTCGAAGGAGTTACAAGAACCCTGTTATTTGATGGACAGGGGCAAAGAAACGATGTTCTATTTGACATATTGGAGCTTACACCCGCTGGAAACCAAACCGTGAGTATAAATTAAAGATTTTAACATCGGCATACGGTTGAAATAAAATCCCGCGGAGGTTCGTGTTGCTCTATGACTATTTTGTCAACAGGCTGAAACGAAATAAAAATATATTGGAATTTCAGATAGGCGTTTGGGACGGTAACGTTTTGATTATAAACAGACCGTTTGTGCCAGCACCTGACATTTCTGAAGATTCAATAATGAGGAATAAAACTTTTAAAGTTTTGATTGCTTTGGTAAGTAGAAATAATTCTCTTTTGAATGTTGATCACAATTGGCTGGTTTAGATGGTTAGCGTTTTGTACATAACACAGAATATATATTATGTAAAGACACTTGCTTCTATGCGATAAACTTCTCCATTTTTTGTCTCTGTCATCGACATAAGTCACTGTAGTCCTGTGTGGAGACGGTTTACTTTTCGGTTCGATATCGGGTTTGCACCAAGTTATTATTTTATCTTTCTATCACGTTGGTCTTACAGAAATCTCGGTGGAAGGGTGGGTACTTACTTCATCTTGCGATACATGTATTTAGGACGCTTTAAGTTTATGTGTCTTTAAGACGCTTTCGGTATAATCTGCTATCGGACGAGAACCGTTAGCGCACTATATTTCACCAATCAAATTGTGAATGGCATCTGAGGCAAACATCTAAAATAACTTTTGATACAGTACCATCGTTCATTAATCAATAATTTGTCACTATTACAATGCATTTTTCGATTTCAGACACCGCCATACGCCTACATAAAAGAGTCGTCAGAATATCTAACGGGAAACGATCAGTACGAAGGCTTCGCAATAGATCTTATTGATGAGTTATCCAAAAGACTGGGCTTTAACTATGAGTTTGAAGTTGAGCCAACATACGGTAATTTAGACAGCAGTGGCAAGTGGACCGGTATGGTTGCAAAAATCAGAGAAGATGTAAGTTGTAGGTACCAATAAGACACACTTTACCTTGATGAGTTTCAATTTGTTAATATAAGAAGAAGTATTAATAAATAATATCCCGTGTTTTATCTTCGTCCTGAGTTGACGACTCATTGGGGTATTAAAAATACCACATCGCAGCAATTCATCTAAAAAGTAATATTGCAATATGACATTTGCGCATATAAAAGTAAGTGTGCAATCAAATGACAAATATCAATATTGCTTTTTTAGATGAATTGCTTCGATGTGGCTTTTTTAACCCACCAGAAAAGAATGGAAATTACATGAATAAAAATTTCGTGAATGTACTTTGTCCATGGTTTAAAGCAGACTTCTTTTTTCAAATATGGAGAGTGGAGGTTCAAAAAGAGATTCTAACCTAAAAAATTATGACCCTATTACAATATTAGTTTTTGTTTCAGAAAGCAGAATTCGCAATTTGTGATTTAACTATAACAGCAGAGAGACAAAAAGGCATGGACTTCTCTACTCCATTTATGACGTTAGGCATTGGTATACTCTACAAGGAGCCGAGTAAACAGCCACCAGAAATGTTTTCCTTTATGGCTGTGTTCGCAAAAGATGTAAGTCCTTGGACACAATTTGGAAATACGCCTGTCCTTATAAACTTATAATACTTATTTATGGTATATTTTTTTAAGAACTTCTTTGTTAACCCCTTAAACTGTGAAAACAAGAGTTTCCAAATACATTTTGCGGAAAGTTTATTATAATGCGTGGATTGTACTATTTCAATGTAAATATTGGTATATCAACCAAATTGATTATAACCGCTATTTTTTAGCCATTTCTAATAATCGGAACCCTAAAAAACATGAAGCTAGACTTACTAATAGTTATTCAAAATTTTCAGGTTTGGTATTACATGATGTTCGTGCAGATGGGCATAGCGGTAATTATGATATTTGTTGGTCGAATATCGTACAAAGAATGGCAGAACCCTGTACCTTGTGTTGAGTCGCCTGAGGAACTGAGTAACCAGTTCAGTTTTGCAAATTCTGTGTGGCTCATTATTGGGTCTGTTATGCAGCAAGGATCAGAGATTGCACCCATGTGAGTCTAAAGATGAATTTAATTTTTATAAGTAATTATTTTATTGATTATATACGAGTCTGAAGACAAATCAAGATAAATTATATTCTCACAGACAGATAAACATAATTTTCATAATGTTAAATGTATACCCGAAAAAGTTTACTCATCTTCTGAAGAAGTCTGATAAGAAGGCGTTGTCATTTTCACTTTGATATGCTGTTGGGGTTTTAGAACATTTGTAAATTTTCATACAACTACAAAGTGGAAGTGAATTTTGCTCTTACAATTTACGACTTCTATTGAATTTGAAACTAAATTAGTATGTTACTTAACTGATATAATAGATAAAAAAACATTCTCAAATTTTTCAGTGCTCTTGCCCCTCGTATGATCACTAGTGTGTGGTGGTTCTTTACTATGGTAATGGTGGCTTCTTATGTTGGTACCCTGGTGGCTTTCCTCACTGTTGAGAAGAACGTCCTCCCCTTTAACACGGTTGAGGAACTCGCGGCACAAAAATCAATATATTATGGCGCTAAGAGCAAAGGGTCTACCATATCATTCTTTAAGGTAGGTACTGTGATCTGTGTTACTGCCCGTGAGTTGCTCTACGGTCAGTTTATTTAAATTTTTGTATTTTCAATTCTTCTCGTCAGACCTCCAGTTCCCATGTTTTTATATTTAAATTCTTGTCTTTCTCAAAAGTGATTGCAAATACGTAGCAGTCTGTTATTTTATCTGAGCACGCTCAAATTATAGTAAATTCTGAGGTACACGTTAAATCCTTGCACACAACGCTACACGTTTTGTAGCACCTAAAGTTGTAGACAGTTCTAAAATTTAATATTGATTTTACAATAAACTTACAATTGTTAAAACAATACATATTTTTCAGGAATCGAATAATGAAGTTTATAAGAAAATGTATCAGAAAATGCTGAACAATAAAGGTTGGTTGGTGGACTCTAATGACGAAGGAGTTGCAATGTTAGTATGTAAATGTTATCGTCAACAAATAGCATCTAAGTTCATTTATGTTTCTGATCATGATTACTGCGAAGGTAAAATTTATTTACAAATTACAGTGCTGAAAATTCAACTTACGCTTTCTTTACGGAATCAACGTCCATAGAGTATTACAAGGAAAGGCATTGCGACTTGCTACAAATTGGAGACTTGCTGGATTCCAAGAGTTATGGGATCGGTATGAAAACGAGTAAGTACCTACTGAGAAGTATTTTTTGAGAAGTAGTTCTAGCACGTTTTAATATTGTATAAGGTAATTCAAGATTCCTGAGTATTGAAACGGAAATCTTTTGCTACCATATGTAAAGGTAGGTAAATAGGAAATGGTGTTAAAATACTGATATGTTTCAGAAATTTATAAAGTGGTGTTTACCTGAAGGGCACAGCTAGATGTTATAGACCGGTGAGCATGAGACAAAGAAAACTCCCTTTGAATTTGTACAATGTATATTCTTATAACATTTAATTAACAAGTACAACCATAGGTAGGTGAACACCCTATGGAGGGAGACAGGTCGCGCTTTGGTCCGTCAGGTTAATTGTCACTCCGTAACAACCATGGGATATCACTATATTTAAAAACACTGTCCGTACACCTGTAGGCACCTCACTTACTCGAGGACCTCCGCCTATCAGGCCTACCTGAGGCGTTCCGGAATACCGTACAGGTGATGAGTAGAGGCCGGCTCAAGCCAGGGCGTGCTGGACGATGGCGGCGCAGCGGGCCAACTGTTACGCAGCTGGCGGGCTGCACGTCCACCGGTCAACCTCGCAGACCTTCACCGGGCCTTATCCGGTGTGTTGACAAAAGGAGAGGCGCGGCACATCCACATGCGCGCCGCACAAAGGAAAGCTTCGACGTGCAAACAACCAAGGCAAGCTCCGCCGAAATGAAGCTTGAAATAACTTGCAAACGCAGAAGAAAACAGTAGCAATCTTCATTCACAAAATTTGTTGAAATAGTCTGATCCAATCATAAACTTCTTCTTAGATTAAACTTGCAAAACGTTCGAAAATTAAAACGTTAAAACTTTAAAGACGTTAAAACAATTAGAAACTCAAAACTTTAAAAACTTTAAAAACTTTAAAAACCCCATCTGCAACAAGGAATGGCAATGATTAGCATGTGGTTCAGCTGACAGCGTGGCAAGGCAACTCACGAGTGTAAAACAAAGAAAATAACTTACAGGTTCATCCGGGATAGTTGGGCATCGCTCGGATGAAACCTAAACCCACCCACTGGACCTTAGGCGATGGGATTTCAGTGATGTTGCTGAAAACAAGGACCTCGAGGTTATCACAAAGTTGGTGCAAAAATATGCACGAAGAATTGCGAGGACTCACCATCTCGGTTAAGTTGTTTATTTAAATCGAGACATCGGCTCTTGATGTCGCCGATAAATCGTGGCTTTTAATTTGCCCACATTATTGTTACGGCAGTGGAGTCTCCGGCGCTCTCGCGACGTCCCCACTTTCTATAACCTGTCTCTCAGCTCAGCCAGCTGTCAGTCTGCCACAAGAACCACGAACAAAGTTGCCAAACTAGAAAAAATCTACCAAACCATAAATTCGCCGAATCAACGACAACAATCGATCGACTTGTTTGATCCCAAAATTTAAACAATATAATTATAATATATCAAAAATAAATGTTGCAGATAATTTTAATATACCAAATTTTGAAGAAAATAAAATAATCAAAAATATTCGGGCCCATCGATAACCCTGCAGCGCCATCTGTGATTTCCTGCGGGTAAAATATAAAAACAATGTTAAATCGCCAGAAACCACAAGATGTCGCTACAAGGCTCGTTGGTCCGAAATGCTTCGTTACAGTATGCCTCATCATTATGCGTTCTCTATTTAATTTGTTATCGTTTCGGTAAATATATACCTAGGTAGGTTAGAAAAACCATTCAGATTTCAAATTCTAAAACGTAATTTGACACCTCATTCGTCGTCGTTCAAGCGTAGCATCTAACGACATTCCGTCCGTTTGCCAAGTCCTCGAGTAAAAACATTTACATGTTACTCATATATTACACATGACTTGCTTATTCGTCTGCATAACAGAATTGTCATAAATTGTCTGCTCAAAACACAAATGTTTCGTAGAAAATATTATTTGCATTTTCAGATTCATCGTATAAGAAATATATTGATGATGCGCTGCTACAATTGAAGGAATCAGGAGAAATACAAAGATTGAAGGATTTGTGGTGGAAGGAGAAACGAGGAGGGGGGAAATGTGGGGTTTGTATTTTTATGCAGTTTAATTAATGTAATCATATCTCGCGAGATTGTGAACTGTCGAAAAATTGTGAAACGTAATATACTGCTTACAATTTAACGTATTATTATTCGTCAGATTATAATCTATCGAAGTAAAACTGTTAAATCACAATCTTACAATTGTCAAATTGTCAACTGTCCGACGGCTGTCCCTGATTGGTCGGCCTTACAGTAGACCGTTTTGTGTCCATAGAGTTAGGAATAAAACACAGGTGTCAGTCAAATAAAATAAATGCTCTTCAAGATTGTGAAATCAAGTACGTATTTATTAATTATTTAGTAAGTAATCAATAATTCTGACATCACATGGTAAGAAAAAATGTATCAAAATTAAAATATCTGAAACGTATCATTCAGTATACTTTTCGTGTGTAAGATAAACATGCTGGCGGCATTGGGGTGGCCCAAGGGCCACCCCCGCCGCACCCTAACCTACTGTTATGCCTTGTAAAAATTATGACAAAACACTATTATTCTAAAAAAGAATTATGGATATCTATTTATTAATCCCAAAAATAAGTTATACCTAACAAACCAGTATTCCTAGATGTTATTATGGGAAAGTAAAACTATTATGCTAAAAAACGTTATGAAAAAAGGATTATGATAATTAAAATTATGACAAAAACATTTATGCATTTTAAGAGAATCCCAAATTAACATTATGCTCACTCTAATAGTTTTGTAACTCTATGGTATAGCACGCGAGGTGCGTTTCGTATCACAATTTGACGGTTTCACTTCGATAAATTATAATCTACCGAAAAATAATACGTTAAATTGTAAGCAATATGATACGATTCATAATTATTCGACAGTTCACAATCTCGCGAGATTCAAATCGATAGATTATAATCTAACGTTATTTACAATTTTACGGTGACATCAACATAAAAAGTACTTACAGAAACGTACATGACACGCTGTTTCCATTATTATCTCAAAATTGGTGTGTGGCCATCAAATACTTCGACGCAGAAAAAGTAAATTGGGTACTTACTTATATTCCTACAATATAAACTAAATGCGAACAGTGTGGCTTATCTCCAGGAGACCAATGAACACCAATCGCAAATCCACACTCAAATGCAACAAAGTATTTTGTTTGTGTGGACGCCAAAAGTGGCCAAAATAAAACTGTTTACGTTTCTTTTCGAAGAAAACATTACTCAGTGAAGTGTCCTTATAATATGAACTGTTCGATTAGCATGAACTATCTTCAGGGAGCACGATTTTACGAGCATTCAACCGTTGCTTGGGTAGTAAAATCATCTTGGCTCCATAATCCTCGTGTGATGGTGCGCTGACTCATGTCCGTAAATAGAAACAATTCAGATATAGAGGGTATAGTTAAAATGAATAATATAAAAAATAATAATATAATCATTTCAAAACAATCATTTAAAGTTACAAACAACAGCTGCAGCTGCTGGGGATACGGTACTGTTATATTGAATATTTAAATATTTTTCAAGTAACTAAACTATTAGGTTAAACGGCAGGCACTTTTCCGGCCAAGTAGTTAATGCTATTTGCGGCAAATCTACATCAGGTGCTTTAGTATTTCGTATTTTTAATCCTTTGCATCAACGTGCAAAACTAGCTAATAGTACTTTTTTATTTATATAAGTATAAAATCCTTGCGAAATATTATCTATGTATACGTAGTACTTTATGAATATAACTGAATTACCTAATAACAAAATCATGATGTTTATTTTCAGGAACAAAAAGAGGAAGAAGCGAAACAACTGGGCATGAAGAACATGTTAGGAGCATTCGTGGTGCTAGGAGTGGGCTGTGTGATAGGACTGGGTATATCTATCCTGGACATGTTTTGGGGCGTCTTCAAACGTTCTGTCAAGTATAAAGTAAGTTTTACTATTATTTTACATGAAGATGATTTTGTAGGTTTATATTAACCCGGAAATGGAGAAAGAGGAATTAATGGCAAATTTTTCAATAAAGATATATATGTATATACCTACATTATATAAAACGATTAAGGATAGTACGCAATGATGGACTTTCCAGGCTACGTTTACCAAAAACAATATACGTATATGAAATAGTACAGCTTTAACGTGATAATTACCTTTTTTCTCATTACTCGGATATATAATTATTCCAAAATACAATTTATTTATTTAACAATGTAATGGCTGATACATATCAAAAAATAAATGTTGCTTAATATTTGGATCACATTATATAGAGAGTTATGTTGCTACCTATATTGCTTCTGTTTATTTTGATCAGAATAATAATGGATGGAAGATGTAATTGTTAATGGGTGTAATAAAAAGGGGCATCATTTAAACCCAAAAACAAAGAAAAAAGATGCTTATGTCTGTTATCTATGAAATTAGAAGATTAAATGAAGGAAAAATCTGTACAGGACCATATAACCACCAGGACCAGGGCCGCCTATTGTACTAATTCTATTTCTGTTTTGTTTTGTATTTTGTTTTTTCCTGTTTGTGCAATAAAGTATTTGTTATGTTATGTTATAATAATGTTTATAAGTATGTAACAATTACTACACAATTTTATTTTTCATCGTTTGAATTTCAAATCTGTTAGAACCGCCTATCAAATGTTTTTGAAAATACAAGTGTATCTCTACACAGACACATGGCATCGTAAATAACTTGACATCTGGTCCCAATAGATTAAAATAAACCAACTCTTTCCAATATGCAAATTGGAGGACGACGTTGAATGTTGTAACAATGACCTGGCAGGCAGCTTTTTGAGATCAGGAATAGCAAATCCCAATAGATGAAGGGGCTAGCTTTTGAAGGCCCTTTGAACAAGATTAATATTTACAGTTACGAAATACTTTAATGTAGATATACATATAAAGACACTGGTATTGATTCTTTTGAAAAACCTCGATGAACGTAGTTATTTTTCTGGTAAGTATACTTTTTATAATAATCTAATTATACCCATGCTTTCCTTACAGACAACATTTAAGTACGAGTTGGTAGAAGAATTAAAGTTCGCGCTAAAGTTTAGCGGAGACGTGAAGCCAGTGAAACGACCGCCGAAGACTGCAGACGGTAGCGAAGAGGCCTTGAACGAAGAAGCGAAGGATGAACTGGGGTCTCTAAAATCAGCAAGAACGATACACTCTGGGCGCTCCACTTCTACAAAAAGAAGTTCTCACTCCCATTGCTCCCGTCATTCGCCTAGCGACCTAAGTGTGGCCTTTGCTAAAAGGCGACAGTACAATTCTTCATCATCTTCCTAACGTTATGTAAAAAACCTGAAGATTTCACAGGTCCAGTTTATACAGAAGCGACTGCCTGTCTGACCTTCCTGAGAACCAGCCCAATTACAGGCTAGGACTTAGGTCACATACCTCCAAAGTATGTGGGTGTAGACATTACAATTAAAGGTTAAAGGACATTTTAAATAAAATAATGTGATGTGAATAATGGGAGACCACTAGAAGGGAGTGATAATTTTCTTTTTTTTGCGGACAATAGTAATTAAATTGATTTGTTATGTTATGAGAAAGTGTCAAATGTTTTTTTTACTAAATTTTGATATTAACTATTTATTACCAATTTTCTAATTCAGTCTTGCATAGTGTCTAGTCAAATAAAGATTTTAGCGCCTAGAATATTAGGTACCTACTCGTTATATTTATTTTTAATAGATTTAATAAAACTGTTAATTAGTTGACATACAATTTTGTCTCTTTTATTCAAAAATAACATTGCTTTAGTAATCTTTATAATTTATTACGCCTGTTGTCTTGAATTTTGTAACATCCGCGCTCCCCATTTGTTTGGCTAAGTAGTTAATCCCATCTCAGGTTAACCTAGGTACATTTTCTTTTGTGTCATTATATTGGACTAAAATAAAAAATACATCTAGTCGAAGCTATCTACATTACCTTTATAACATAATATACTCACTTCTAAACCACGAAATAAAGCTACTCGTGGTTTTCATGTATAGTTACTTCTACGAAAGATCTTTTATTTAAAGGAAAAGCTTCGTATAGTTTTGATATATGGAGCCATTATACTAGCGTCCGGCGGGAAGTGGACACCGACCTCAGTGACCCACCGTGTTCCATTAGCTAAACAAATTGCTCCACCAACTTATGATCCTGTCACTTGTCTAGCTACAACAATGTTAAGTATATTTACTTCAGAAAATGCTTCTATGTACTGACTGCATTTTTTTCTTTTCGACTGTGAACGTCCAATAATGTAACTACCTGGGCAACATTAAAATTCTTGCTGTATTAGGTAAAAATACAACTCTCTACTCAACCCAACAACAACAACTCAACTCAACTCTGGTCAACTCATAGAAAATTATATAAGTATTTCCTGCATAACTTGCAATATCTACCATCAAAGTGTACATTAAGCGAAGAGCTGCTGTGCCGTTGTATTTGATGAAATATTTCACTCATATATTGCTATGTAAAATGCTTCTTGGTACGCAATAACATATTCATAAAATTGCATTCGCTTTGATAGTTAACATGCAATGATATTGCATCTCTGTTACTAGGTATTACGTGTCTATTTTAAAATAGACCATCTTGACGTGCTCGGGAACAATATAATAAATGCAAATAATTATTATTTGATTCTCATTTGGTCGGCAAAAGATTTTATTTTACTTTGTAAGTAAATAAAAATATTAAAAAGTGGTTAATAGTTTTGATTGGATGCAAAACTATTAAAAATCATGTCAGAGATCTTTAGCGACTGAAATCGTGAATCATGAATTTGTGCGATCGGTCAAAGATCGACCACATGACATAACAAGAAGAATGGCATAAAAACTGTGGGCGCCCAAATAGTTTTTTTTTTATAACATAGGCTCGCGTTTGACCACAATCTTCCTGATGGTAAGTGATGATGTGGTCTAGGGTGGATCACGCGTACCTAGCAAATGCCTATTCACTCTAGCTTTGAAGACTCCCAGATTGTAACGAGTTGAAAAAACAGTCGACGGCAGACAGTTCCAATCCTTCGCTGTTCGCATCAAAAAGGAACAGGCGAAACGTCACGTCTTTCTCTCAAACTAGCGCAACTTATTAACTATGATCTTTGGACCACATCCTCAATCTCCCCTCTTCATTATGGCTTGACACTTGGACATTCACTCACGATGGACAGACGGACGGACACACATTTTTCACGCCAACTCCTAATTAACTTCTTGACACATTGTATGTAAGTGTCAATTTCTCTTGTAATGTAGGTCACGTTTCATACATTTCTATTTACGAAGGGGTATTTTTATTGCCACATTTTATCTACATTCGTATAATTTCTTATCAATTTTAATTATCAAGGTTGTGAGAAGCTGCAGTAGTTTTAGGCGGATGAGACGTTCGTTATGTAAAAATTGTCGATTCAAAGTGTAACTATGTTACCTACTGAATAAAGATATTTTTGAATTTGAATTTGAATAATAAAGGCAAAAATAATAAATCCAACGAGATTATAAGGTAATTAAGTTTAAAGAAGATAAGTAAAAGACGTATTCTTAGTATTCAAATGACTTTATTACTGATTCAGATGAAAGAAATATACTTGATATTTTTTTGCCAAAATTTATTTATTTTGCAAAATATTATTTTTTTGCAAAAATATTATAAGCAGCTTTTGTAAATAATATATTCCTATACAATAAAATATTATTTTTTTTACAAGGGGGGTATTTTCTTTACTTAAGCAAATACCAGAATAGGAACTTTTCTACTAATTGTAAGTTATCAAATCACGTGCCTTCCACTGTACTTGCGATTTCTGGACATTTGTGCGACATTGCTAGGTCTTCTGCTAGCAGTGACATTACTTAGTCTCCTACTTCCCGCCATGGCATTACTCTGTCTTCTACTGTGCACTGTGTGGTGCGAATGAGACTTTTCAGAGCCAGGAGTTGGCGGTATAGGATCCATTGCATCCGCAGGAGTTTCCGGATCAGGATCTTCGTTTCTGTCATCTTCTTCTTCCTCTTCCTTCTTAGAACCTCCAGAGCCACTGCTAGATTCTTCTCGATGACGTACTGGTTTGACGTCTCCACTGAAGCTTAGTACGAACTTCAGTTCCGCTATCAACTCTTCCCTAAACGATACCTGAAATAGTTTTAATAATTTAATTATTAACTTGCAAAGATCCTATTTCTTTTTACAAATGCTCTAGCTTTAAACTGTACCTAGATAAGATTTAATTTTGTGAAGGATCTGCCAATTTAATAATTATAATCAGTGTACTTACTCTAATTAATGATGATGAAGATGTACATTATTACTGAAACTTTGCTTCATGACAAGCAAGTAAATTAATTTTGATAAAGTAAACTGAAACAGGGTTAAGATGAGATTTAATTATTAATGTGTTCGTGTTTCTTACCCTTGAAATATGACGATTTTGCTAAACTCGTATGTGTTCAGGTAAAGGCAGGGGTCACACTGGATCATGCAACTGTGCTAAAAGGGAATGGTCGAATGTTATTTCGCAATTCGCATTTAATACTGCTATCATTGAGACATTATTTTGTAAAGAATACTATATTAATATGAAGCGTATTTACGTTTAGACGATGACGGGTATTATGTACTACTATTTTTTAAGAGTTGCTAAGTAGGACTATAAACTGTAATCTTAAAGTAAGTGGAACTCTGACTACTGTAAACCAGTAAGCATTGGTTTTTATTACCAAAATAATCACTGACATTGAATGAATACAAAGAAAGAGAGGCATTTTGGAGGGACTGTGATGTGAAACTACGTAATTAAAAACGACTTCCATGAAAACCTTTTCCTTCCTGGAGATCATCCAGACGTCGAAGATCATCTCTAAGAAAGCACAAAGGACGGCCATGCCAGATCCGGCTGCTAACACGATGAATACACCACCAACATTCGCCAACACCAGGGGTTGAGCATCACCACTGCCTGCATCATCATCCTGTGGATGAGACATAATACTCTCTATGAATCAGTTTACTGATATGGTTTGGATTGACAGGTGGTAATTGTATGAAACCATCAGGTAGATATATCTTCTTACGTTTGGCGTCCTTCCATATCCAGATACGTTATTAATGCTGTGGGTGCTACCCATGCGTCTTAGTGTGACCACGAGAAAATAGTACTCGTAAGTATGTAACATTTTTTCACATATCTCCACGTTATCATCTTATGACCCTTTTAGAGCCCATGTAGAACGGTTCACCTCATTAGTTCCATTAGTGCCTTAATGACGTTTATTTGTCACTCGCCTTTATTGTGGTAGAGAATCCTCTCAAAATGATAACCTATGCAAAAATCGTGTTAAACTAAACTATGCTGCAATAAGAATGAGCAATAAGGCCGCCTGTTGTGCTTTTCTGTATATGTTGTCCTTATCTCTGTATTTTGTGTCCATTGTGCTCAATAAAGTATTTTATCTATCTATCTATGCGTTAATGGATAGTACTTTCGTTTAATCTTCCAAAATTAACGTTTTGTTTCCGGTTAATCGATATTTATTTACATTTTGTTCCAGTTTGCCCTGATATCAAATAAATGAATCTATTGATGGAGCTTTCAACTTCGTATTACATCGAAAAGGTATAAAATATTTCTTGGGCCAATTCCAAAGTATGCTTACATGAGAATTTTGTGGATTAACTGAAATGGAATCTCTTACAGCACTGTTTTCATACTACTATGGACTTTGTCCGAAAAGTACAAAGACAATATTGAAGACTTAATGAACAATTAATAGGATAACTTTATTATCCAATTTGCAGGTAATAGTCGATAGACAACGACGACGTTAACTTTTGTATAAAGTTGGGTATCAATAGTTGAGAGTTCTTGTTAACTTGATTACTTATTAGTTTGATGTTGAAATTCCTTGAAATTCTCATACCTATTGTTATACCATCCGTCAGTTTGCACCAACCTTTATGAATCACACGTGCGTGTACCGTAAAGAACAATAACACATATCAAGTACGTAAACGAAATAAATAAGGACTTTTTTGTTTTTTTGCTAACCATCAGAGTTATAACCACTTAGAAAACCGTTTGTATATCAAATCTATACCCAGCACATGTTCATATCCAGCGCCTTCTCTAATCTAGTGAAAACGAAAATAAATGGTTTACTTACAGCACAAGCACCGCCACCACGTTTCTCCTTCCACCATTTGTCTTTCATCCTGGTCAGTTTACCTTCTTCTTGAAGCTGAAGGATGGATTCACTCATTGGCTGACGGTAATCAGAATCTGTTACAAAAAATAGAAATAATGTTTCGTGCCATCATTCGTCCGATCTCTACAAAGATCTTTCGTTTTCTTTCCAGATTGCCACTATTTACGATGATAACTGAAAAGCTTGTAATATCCTTAAATGTGACTTACCCAATTGACTGTCAATGACAATGGTTTTTCAAATTGCAAAATAATGTCCATACTTACTTTTCTTCATAGCAATTCCATATCCTTTGTTATCGAGCAGACCACCCACTTGAGCCACGTCACAGTTTCTTTCCACCATATATTCGATTGATGTTGACTCCATTAAGAATGCATAATTTTCATCATTCGATTTCACTCTGAAACGTTAAATTGTATATAGATAGTAATAAGGTTCTATTGACATTATATGTTCACTTACCAAAAAATAATGACTCTAATATACCTGTCTAATCCCTCGTCATTACTAGCAGTCATATACTCAGGGTGAGAATCCATATATTCGTACATTTTATGATACAGTAAGTTGTCAGATTCCTGCAATAAAATACATTGAAAAATCCTTTACAATATACCAATAAGGCCTAAGGTAAGTACTTATTGCGCACCTTTATTAAGGATGATATTTTATAAGCTAATGAGTACCTTGAAGAAACTGAAAGTAGCTCCTTCGGCTTTAGCGCCATAAGTTAACGAGTAAGGATTGCTAGCCAAATCTTGAACGTTCTTGATAGCATAAAATTTGGATTCTACTGTGAGAAATGCTGCAAGGTTAGCTGTATATGAAGATACCATAATCAGAGTGAAGAACCACCACATACTTCCAGCCATCCGCGTTGACACAGCTCTGAAAGAAATTAAAGTGATGGAATCAATAATCCCTAATATATCGAATAAAAAAATAAGATATTTTACAAAAACTTACATAGGGGCAATCTCAGAACCTTGAGTTAACACACTACCTAGAGTGAACCAGAAAGAATTCGCTAAAGTAAACTGATTATCTAATGTCTCAGGTTCCTCTATACATGGATATGGATTCTGCCATTCTTCTGGAGCCATTCTCCCTAATATGAATATCAGCACTGACACACCACAATACGCTCCTGCTACCCATCCCCATACCTGAAAATAATAATTGAAATAATATTCCAACATGTAAAAGAATCTACTTCTTAACGTTTCTTTCTTTCCAATTACTTTAATACACAACTTATATACTTACCTCATAAGAAAACGGTGAAATAAAAGAAAACAGATCGGGTGGTTGCTTGGATGGCTTCTTATAAAGTATTGTTATTCCCAAATTCATAAAAGGACTCGTAAAATCTACTGCTTTCTGACGAGCGGCTGTTATCGTCAAATCGGTGATTGCGAAATCTACTCTCTGCAATATAAACGTTAGGTAATTATGAATTAGGTCTTATAATAATAAGAATTTATTGATAAAATTCCACAAAACACAAACGGTATAATACCAATAGCAAGTCTGCGATAAAGATTGTAGGATTCGTTCATAGAAATGTAAATGATATTTACACCGTCCATAACTTTCTCCATCATGCCGTTCCATTTGTTGGTTTTCTTGTCTAACGAGCCATACACACCATCTGCCTGAATCTCAAACGTATAGTTAAATTCGTTCATTTTCGCTAATTCGTCTATCAGTTCAATACCAAAACCTTCGTAGCGATTATTCCCTTCTAGTTTGGTAGAAGATTCCTTAAGCATTCCATAAGGGGCACTCTGCGTATAAAAATAAACTTTGATGAGAACAAAAATAAAGTACAAGATCAAAAAATACAAATTCTGTTACAGGTGAAGAAAGTAAACTATGTATAATTCATACCAAGGCTGTAAGTACAATGAAGTGTTTCCCTTTCATGGATTCGGAACCTTCTTGTTCTGTCACTGGTATTAATGTTCTACTTCCAACTAAACCATCTTCTGCTGTCCACTTTGCAACCTAAAATTATTTAAATAATGTATCAAAAAACGATTTAAAAACTACTAACATTAATAATATACATAATCATACCTTATCAAAGCCGTGTCCCATTAATTCTATAACATCAATTTCAAAATCGGACCGGAATCCTTCTTCATCAAATTTCACTAGTCCTGTCATGCCGTCAAATTCCATCTATAAATATTTCAATTATTTTCACTATAAATACTTATTTTATTTATTCGTATCTTAAGGACGACCAAATACAACTGTATTGGTTATACCAGTTATAAATGTGAGTAATTGTAATGTATAACTTACATTTTTTATATGATTTACAAGAGTAGATCCTACAGGCCAGGTATCATCTTTATCACAAGCCAATTGAGGTCCTTCTTTCAGTTCCATGGTGTTTATAGCAGAAGCGTATAGAATAACAGCATCTCGAATTAAAGCTAATTCGAAGGTTAAACCACCTTCTGGGAGTTCATCACTTAATTCTTCTTCTTCATTTAGTTGACGTGCTGTTTCAATTATAGATTTCTTAAATTCTTGGACACTTTCTAAATCTTTGTCGAAGAAACGTACTCCTAAAACACGCGTAAAGTAAAAAATGTACATAACACATTTTAAAATACATTTTAAATGGTTATAACCCTTTATAACCTTTATCTTTACCTACCTGTAATATTAGATCCCCCATGTTTATACGGATCTACGTCTATAATATGAAAATCAGGGTTCATAATTATATAACTGTGTTCGTCAGACATGATTCCAACTTGCTGAGCTTGCTCTAAAAAAAGTGGTAACGACTCGATACTGCAATCTACTATGTAGTTTACTGACCCAGAGATTTTAATTTGTTTTATTTGTGTCCTGGAACATATTATAACAAAATTAATTCAAAGATTTAAAAGAATACGGGTTATATTTCAAATAATTATTTGAAATAGAAACATTACCTAAAATCATCACCCTCTGGCAACTGAACTACATTTAATACGATGCGATCGCCTGAATCTAAATCCTGCATGTTCAATATATTGTCGAAGAACGGCAAAAGTTCGGCGCCTTCATATATGATTGTGAATTCATCCCAACCTTTCGCTTCGATAATTTCTGTAAATACCTAGGCGGACATTGAAAACTTTAGAGACAATAGCAAATTCTTTGAAACAAAAGTAATATTATATTGATTGCACCTTCATATTACCTGTGAATAAGCAATATGGTACGGGTATAAATTAACTCCAAACCAGTTACGATCTTGTTTTTCCATAGGGTATGTTATGATGTGAGGTATTTCAAGAGAGTCGGCTATTGATTGGATATGTTCCAAAGTAATCCTGTTAGGAGGACCGAATATTCCAAAAATATTGCTCTGAAATTAAGTTTTTACATCAACTATTACAACTCCATTGTAACTCATTTGCTAACTTTTTTGATTGGTAATTTATTACCTCCAAAAGACCGCACATAGCTGTCTCTGCACTTGATAAATCCCCAGCAGGTGGTTCGGCCATATTAGGTTCAAATGCATCTTCTTGATCCTTATTTACTTCTTGTATAGCTACCAAAAATGCAGCTTTCATAAAAATGGTACCGTTTTCAAAAATGGCTCCTGCAAAAATAAGTGCTACTCTTTTAATGGCTATATAAAAAGAAATCTAACGGCTAACTAGATCGAATGTTGCATATTAAATTGGCAATAAAAACGCCACATGAAAACCATATGGCTGCACAGGGAAAAATAAAATGTAAGTCGTATAATATTCACATACTTTATTGTCAATATTTTATTCTAACAACTATGATCGTAACAGAATGATGAAACCGTCCGAAAGTTATGAGTCTGATTGACAGACTGGGAGTTTGTCTGAGAACGGCTTAATGAGCCAAATATTTCCCTGATGCATGCAAAAAGTTATATTTAAAGTGAACTCACCGATAGCTCTTTCCCCTCGGACATACGAAATGTAATACGTCAAGATAATACACAGTACCAGTAAATTTAAATTTCGTGACATTATTGCTCTTCATACAATTCACATTTGTCTGTTTAATACACAACTCGCCTTAATGGTAAGACAGAATAACTTCACTCGAAGTTTCATCACCGCTTTCAAAGCGTTTAATACCTGGGTTTAGTTTTGATGCCACTGTTTGATTTATGAACCCAAAGTAGATCGCGATTGGTTTTGGGCACCGTTATAGCTCTAATTATTTCTTAGACTATTCTGGTTCAATATAACTGTGTCACTTATCTGTACTCGACGTCTACAAATAGCAGCGCACCTACTTTCGTTTGTTACATTCATATTACTCACGTCACCAAAGATGCATTTTAGCGCAAATGCATTTGAACCGTCCTACATATGAGATATTTATATGTTTAATCTTGATAGTGGTTATTTTTTTAACACTACCTAATATTCTTTAACATCTGTATTATTCTACTAAAATAATCCAGAAAATTATAATTTTCGATAGATAAGTTTCCTTACAGTAAAAACAGACACATTCTGCCCTCTATGATAAATATTTTGAAACACGATGCTTCTGTAACACGCTCCCCTGACGTGAGGGTTCCGGCTGAAAGCATCGGCAGCGGTTGCCACAATGCCAGCACGTTTAAGTTACATTCGTTTCCCACAAGATGGCGCTGTCATAAATATTCTGAAATATTTTAAGTAATTGGACAGGTAATGCTTTTGTTTATAAATTACTTTGCAGGGAAAATTTTATTAAGAATCGTGAATAAATGTTGGGACGGTTTTCATTGGGACTCGTTTTAATCATGTTTTTTACCTCGTGGCAGTTTGTGGGTTAGTTAGTCGGTAACAAAGAGAGTTGATTTACGGAGAAGTGACACAGGGGAGCTAGCGGTAGAAAAACAGTGATTAATGACTTGGCCTCGTAAACATAAAATGTGTTTGACTCCAGCCTTTAGTAAGTTGGGAAGTCGTTTCCTTTATAAATTTCGTTGTTTGCTTTTATGCACTTCGAGGAAAAGCTACGAGTATGATATTAATCATATGATACAAATGATTCTTCTCGGCACATACTGGTTTCATAATAAATGTTCTTGTTTTACTGTATTCTGGGGAAAAACAATACACACAAAACTAAATTAGGTAGCAGTGTTTTCTCTGTTTTGATCTTGGAGGATTCAAGTTCTAAACATTAATAATGATGGAAGCGGATAATCCCAATAATGAAGGTTATTTTTGTTTTTTCTAATTTCGTGTCGACACAATATTCTTTAGATCTTTGTCTTTGGATAATAGTGAAAACAATGGGAGGTTTTTGCAGATATCTCAAGATTCGCCAGACGTAATGACGTTTGTAACTCACACGTGAAGATTTTTTTTTGACGTGATGTATCGTATAGGTTTCACTACTTAGTATACATAGATACTTGACCTCACAAATGGAGGATAACAGCTCGCACAGTAACAGTTTAGATGACAAAGCATTTTGTCTTGATTTCATTTTTAAGTATCTAAGATCGAAATCTGTCCATACCTTTACAGGAAGTTCGTAACATCGTAACGTAAAAACTTTGAGGGATAATTCAGACCATGATTCTGAGTTGATATCAAGTTGAATTTTCCGTCACAAAAGCATGGAACTGAAAATAATTAAAAAATACACTAACCCATACGTACTTATGGTGATCGTAAGAAATATTGAGGGGGATGATTCAGCTCGTTATTCTAAGTTAATATTAAATGGAATCCATCGCAAAAGTATAGAAATTATAATAATTAAAAAAAAAACACAAAAATGCGCGACGGAAACTTTCACTTGATATTAACTCAGAATCATGATCTGAATCGATCATCTCAGTATTCGTTACTATGTTTTTCTGTACGCAGTGAACTATGAATACAGTTTTCAGGGATTCGGGTCTAGGGGACGAATTTAACTCCAAATTTTCCATCAGTTCAAAGGCCGGCAGTCTTCATAATTGGATTTTGTGGATCCCGATTGTAATTTAGATACCGGAAACCTATCGGATATTGAATGTAACTTTTATGGATTGTTTTAACTGAAAGAAATTGCTACTTACTACTTTTTTCTCATCCTAAAATTTTAATAACATTTTATTTAAATAAAAAATTGCGGTCAACCTAAGGACGTATCTACTACAGATTGAGATTGAGCGATGTTTTTGATGTGTGAAAACAATATTTTGTAAGGAAAATTGAATCTATTCTGTGATGAAATTACTTTGGCGAAAATATTTTTCTTACAGACATTACACGTGTTAGCTATGGTTTGATAAGAAAGTGATTTGTGTAATATTCTGTCTTGTCTTGTCATTTGTGTGTCTTTTTATTACAATATTTTTACTAAAGGCGAACTTTTTTTTATCTTCTAAGCTGACTAGAGCCCTTTAATATTTGCTCCTTCGAGCCAAGCTGTTGACAAGAATTAATTTAACGAAAAGAGTAACACAACTTGCAACAAAAGGTCCCTCCTAAGAACATGAGATTCATCCCGAGTTACATAGTAAGCCAACAAGCAGGAGCCCGCAAGACGTGTCGTCCACGAGAAGGTCGTCACAAGCGTCCAGCGTGAGCTCCAAAAACTATGTACTGTCTCTCACGACTATGAAAAATCAGCTCGAGTTGGAGGCTGCAGAAGAGAAGATTGTGGCCGCCGAGGAAGTCAGGATGAGAGCACAGCTGGAGGAGGTGAAAATGAAGATACAAATAGACCTTATTGAAAAGAAGCTCACTGCGAGTTTAGCGGAGCTGGAGTAACGAAAATCTCGCGCAGGTTCTAGAAACTCATCAGTAGCTACATCAGAAGAAAAGACTGAAGACTGGGTAGCGCAACAAAATGTAACTCAAGTCGTATCAATGCAACGCAGAATGCGCGCCACCCACAACTTAGTGCTCCCAATAACTATGTTTCTACTCCTGCTGCACATGTTGATGGTATCCCTGTCCGTATCTCTACTCATGAGAATAACCGCCAGTCGGCGCCATATTCCCCATTTCTTTTTTCTTTTTTTTTCACTTTTTTCCCTCTAGTTGATCTAGGGGGAACTTGTGCCCAGCAGTAGGTCGTACATAAGCTACTTTTGTTATGTTTATCACATTTTAAAGGTACACTAATTAAGTAGGTACGTCATTGTATCATATATCGTTACAGTATTAATAAGCCACGACGAATTTACTAAAAATATCATGGAAGGGAATATAGAAGGAAAGGAGCTGACAAATTAAAGAGATTGCGAATGTTGTGTCATATACAGAAGGCCAAGAATTAAGGTAGCCTTTGATAGACAAGAGTGGAGAATGCTACACCGACGAGAACGTGGCTCTTAAATTAATATTGATGATCAGTTGCAGCGTAAGTAAGTAGACATAACGTATATTCCAATAAATAAGTGCATTCAAAGTTTGCCGTATTCCATCTTCACAATAACGACAGAATGAACGTAGCAGGCAATAATTAGTGGTTGTCACAATATTTCAGATAAACCGACCCTGTTTTCTTGGCGCGCGCCACCGGCCGAATTGTGCTGTAAACTTGCGAACTGTGCCGCTTTGTACGGGCCCAGCTTCTGTTGCCATGTGTGTGCCCGCTTTAAAATTGTGCCGTAGTTTAGGGCTACTTTACAAGGGAAATTGAAGTTAATATTGTTATATATGACAATACCTAACGATCAGTGCGGTCTGATCAGTAGCCTAATTTAAGGAATCACTTGCTATAACACTGTCTTTAATGTTCTTAAATGTCAATGTCCGTGTACTAATAAGTACAATACTTTTTTTGTGTGTGACTTGTCTTGAATTATCTGAATTCATGTTTGGATCACAAATGATTATCACCCTGAGGAACCCACATTCCCGAGAAATGCATTTTCGGAGGTATGTGACCTAACTTGTATTGGGCTGGTTTTCCCTTTCCGGGTTGGAAGGTCAGGCAGGCAGTCAAAACCGGACCTGTCAAATGTACAAATTAGGTAAGCGGACCCCAAATACTAGGGAAATAATGATGATCCATTTTTATCATTTTATTTTATTACTTACACATAAAACGAAACTAAAAAAAACCGTGATAGCTCTGTTCGGAGAACACGTCACCTGCATCGTGATGTCACAGGGTTCATACCCGACTTTTCCGGCCAAGTAGTTAATGCCATCTGCGGCAAATCTACAATAAGTCAAGTCAAAAAAAATAAATCATACCCGGCTCGGGTTCTATACCACTGGATTCGATTTTCAATGAGTTTGAATTATTTTTTCATAAATAATTGATATCACGTCGTTTCCAGGATCTGTACCCGGTTAATCCCAATAGGCTCGCCCTCTATCACATGACACTTAATCAAATACAAATACTCTTTATTGCAATATACAATAATAAATAATTACAAAAAGACTCTTAACTAAGTACATGGCAAATGGCGGCCTTATCGCTAAAAGCGATTTCTTCCAGACAACCATAAGGCTTAACCATAGCGGCTTAGTGGGTGGCGGCCATAGTGGCTTAGCTTACTTAATCATAGCGGCGAGGAATGTATATTTTATACACCTCTACTAACCCCTTCGTGGATGTAGGCTTGATGCTATATTATGTAGAAATATAAGACAAAAACATAAAATGTTATATAATAATTTCTTAGGACTTTACACAAGGAGCTTTTTGAGATAATTTTGTTTGTCACTCCATAAAGGTAATTTAACGGCAGCCAGCCCTAGATTGCGCCCCTACCGCTTAACCGCACACAGAATGTATTGCGCCTGTTATCTACGAAGTTGGGTACATAACGTAGCATTACGTCTTGGCATTCGCAAGCTGCATAGTGCGCAAAAATGAGCGTCAGTTCTCGTTAGTGGTCAAGCGGTTTTATCTTTCCGACCGTATAGAGTTCCGAATTTTAAAACGGAACGGTGATATTGCAAAGAGAAAATGCTGAGTGGATACTTTTTACGGGCCACGGAGCTTGTTCCTTTTTTAAAAATGGGTTGAACTAAAAGAGGGTATCTTGAAAAAAATCTAAGTAGTACGTACACAAATTAATTATCTAATTACCTACCAAGAAAACGACGATAAACACGTTATGTAACTAATTAGATTAGGCAGACGTACAGAGGTGTAAAAGCAGTGAACTAAAATCTAAGAAACCCGCACATAATACCAGACAATGTTCAATCTCTCTCCGAATACATCCCGCTTAGGGACGGTACTGAAAAGTATCAGCGTCCGAAGGACGTAATATACGATCCCGATGACACGATTACTCCAGCCATAGAAGCGGCCAATCAGCTCGCGACAACAAACACTTCCCTCATTCAAATTATCGCTATCGACCCGCAAAGGTCGATTAATTTTTTCAAATATTTTCTTCTCAGACGACGCTCTGATCACCGAGGTTAGCGCAACTATGCACACTCAGGCCTGTTGTCTTAAATTTTGTACCGAGTGAGAGCCCTTAACGCTCCCCATTTGTCCGGCCAAGTAGTTACTGCCATTTGCGGCAAATCTACAATAAGTCACGTTAAAAAAAATGTTCAATCTCTACCAGATAAGTAGTGGACTAATAGAGTAGTAATGGTCATGGAAAGAATTCGCTGGGGTAAAGGTCAATAAATGCAAGTATTCTGAGATATCGTGATAATCACGATCTTCACTTGTGAGAGGCTGACGGTCTAGCAAATAGTATCGTGTTTCTTTTCCCGCGTAAATCAAGACGCTTCACAAGTCCTTCGTCGTCCTTGACGCAAGGTTTACTTATTTAATTCGGAGAGGTTATACTTCAGCAAGTGTAAAAAATATGAACATTTAGCACTTGGTTCGATCTTCAGATTTGAAAAAGAGACCGGATGTATTATTATACGCCAAGTATGCTTACGATATCAAATTACGAATGTCATTATCACCACTTCAATTTACCAGTATCCCTAATTAATGAATTATAATTTTAATTGTGAATTTTATAATGTTGAAAGAATTTTGGTATGATCTTTTGTAGAGTTGCCACGTTGACAATTACTCTATGGTTTTCGCTGTGCTTATTGAATTACTTGAGCTGTTCTGAGCACTGCTAAATGCAAGTATTCTGAGTAGAACTTCCTTGTAGAATCTGCTCCAGAATGCATTTGAAGTGATTTTAATTATGGTAATATAGTATTCGATTCGAAAGAAATATTTAATTCATTTAAAATACAAATGACAACATACTTTGTTATTTGTTATCAATATTAATAACAGCCACTTCTGTCTCTCATGTTCCTTGTAGAGTCATGAGCAATATAATGTACCCACTTTAAGACTCTGTCGCCGTAACATATTTGAAATTTAGTAAGACTTACAGTGAAATTTGTCAAAAAACATCATGTGACATGGTACCAAAGTGTATGCATATTGATGCTCGTGACCTTATCCCTTCAGGTACATGCTCCCACCTCTTCAGGTGCAATCGGCAAAATCGGTTACATTATATTAGGGAATATAATTTCAATTGTGAAAGCGATAGAATAGAGAATAGTTGGCAATTTACATTATTATGACGTAAGTACACATCCGTCTGCAAAACTAAAAAAATTGCACATTACATAATAATAATATAGTGCTATGGTAAGATAAATATGACTCTATATAGAGTATATTTGGGTCGTTCTTCTTTTTTATCGACAATAAAAAGACATTTTCCCAATTAATCGGACTTAACATCTTTAAAATTATAACAGCAATAAATATTTTAAAACATCATATAAAGATCTGTCCGTAGAGGAATATTTAGTGGTTCTCTTTATCTTGGTAACATACTTTTCTCTGCAGGCGCATTCCAAAAAATATTGTGCCAGAGTGGCCCTTTTCATCGGAGACAGCATTTCAATATACCACTCTGTCACAAAATTTTGTGAAAAACAATGAAGCTACGTTAATAACTAATTGAGGAACCGATTAGTATTTTGCTTGTATTTTGAGTATAATAAGATAACTATATTTTTGGACAATGAAAACATGAAATAAAATTCTAAAACATAACTTATTAAAAGCAGTACGTAAGACAGATCATTGTCGATAAAAAAGAAGAACGACCCATTTTATGTTTGTTTTAAGTTTTCAGCAGTTTCTCCCAACAAATGAGGGTAACCTTACTCCCCAAACTTCGGGTATTGGATAGCAGTTGTTACCATCAAAATGTTTGAAGCGAGCAAGTCTAGAAGAAAGGTCAACCCTTCACCAAGACACATATTGTTTCAGTTTACATACAAATGTCTTCGGTTGGACCGTTTGAACCCAAATACATCACATGTTTAGCATATTTTGTTATGGAAATAAAAACAAGAGCGGTCCACACGTGCGGAAGACCTGAATATCATCAGATTTCCATACGCTTGCCGTCGAAATGGTGAAATATTGAGCATGCCATATCTTCCTGGTGCATAGTTTCAACACATTCTTGTCCTGTTAATTCCAAGTATACCGTGCCGACATCTTACGTGCCCCAGTAAGTAAGCAGTCAAATATCCCGTGACGGAACTAGAGTACTGGAGAGTAATAGTGTAGTACATTATTTTAAGTTTACGCGGTTATTATCATAATTAAAACACATAATTAAGAGTTCTTACTGCGTTTAAATCAGGAATATGAGACTCCCGATATTTCGACACTGTTGCAAGTGCCATGATCACGGGATGACAGTGATTGAAACGCGATAAGAACCCGTTATTATGTATTTTAATTATTATTTTTTATTATTATTCAAATCAAAAACAAATATACTTTATTGCACACAAACAAAACATACAAATACTACGTACATTTATTCACAGTATTTAGAAAGAGTAAAGTCACGAAAGGCTCTTCTTACACTAGATACTTGTAGCATCTTTTCTAATAAGTGATTTTCTTTTCAGATTTGCATTTAAAAGAAGAAGAAAAATAAATTACAAGAAAGAAGAGTATGCGCAATGTACCATCTATGTACGTACAGTTAGATTAGGTTTGGTGTGTGTGTAATAAGTAGTGTGTATGTAAGTGTGTAAGGAAAAGTATGTCAGGATATAAGCAAAGGGAATTCGATAGTCTCTGCTTTCCTGGTGGGAAATTTATGTATGTATTTACCATCACTAACATAGTATTAAATTACAGCTATAGTATTGTACCGAGATCAATCTACTCTCTGTTTTTATACCAAATTGGACGTAAACACAAACCTCTTTAGGGGGTTGTCTGAGAGGAATCCGTAATAATTCCAGTATTATAAGGTACTTTAAGGTCCTAATAATGCAAACAAGATTCAAGTTTGCCTGTGAAACAATTGATTGTAGGAGGTGGTACATTATCAAAAGATCTCTCGTAATGGGAGCCTATCTGGTAGCAGGTAATTTGCGTAGTTTACTGCTAGTAAACAATATAGCTCGGTTTACGCCGGCCGTTGGATTACTGCTGTCGACACGGACCCTGATTGGAATATCGATTAGCCATTGCTCTGCTGTGTTAGGGATCACGTGATTTGATTTAAAATTCTAATTTATCTTTACTTATTAAATTAAAGCCCCATACATATTGTGAGAGATTTTCCGTAGCAGATTTAGGCGGATGAGACGTTCGGAATACTGTAAAAAATTACGATTCAAAGTGCAACTAGGTATGTTACTAAATATATTTTTCAATTTGAATTTGCTCATTTTTGTAAACTTAGGTTGGTAGGATAAGAATTCCAAAAATAAAATAATTTTAATTTTGCTACTTTAAAGTTCAGTTTTCATGATGAATTACTGTTCGACATGTCCGAAGACGACATGCAACTTTCTGAACACGTAAAATAAATTTCAAAACGGTTTGAAATAAACAACTTAGTTTATTCCAATCTAAAACATAAGCTGACATTATGACGAAGTGTTTACATAATTTAGTTAGGTACCTACTCAAGAGTCTCAAAATTCCTGCTTACCTTTGAATTCAATTTAAACTTACAACGACTCCACCACCATTTAAACTTTATATATTAAAACTGAATCCAAAACAAGCATTAAAGACAGACTTTAAACAAACTCGTGGTACTTATGTAACGTCTCTTGTTGTCGGGAACAATGTTAGAGCATTTTTATGATGAGAAGAATGTCATGTACGGGATGGAGATAATAGGGTAGTTTCCAACTAGTCAAATCAGTTACTTTTACTAAACGACAAAACATGAAATTACTATGGAATTTACTATGAAAAAGCAACCTGTGACGTCATAGAAAAACGTCACAAAATTTCGGACTTACTATTACATCTTTCATAAATAAATAAAATAGAAAAAAGAAAACTTTATTTTGTCACCTTTAGACCTGTCTTTATTTAGCAATCAGAATTTTATAATTAATCTTTGACCCAGGCAACTACCCAAATATGTTTTTCAGCTGAATTTATAAATGTGATGTATTAATGAATATTTGTATATATATAAAATACTTATAAATAAAATGAAATAGTTACAAAAGAGATTAAACATTCAAAAATCGTAATGGGATTATGAAGAGATAGCAAATGTAATAGCAAAAGATATCTTTTCTATTTAGAATATTAAAAGAAAAGTCAGCATATGTCTTCCACAACGGGCCCTCTGGCGACCATTACTTTGAATTATTTGAATACGATGCGTACTCTAGCCGTTTCTAGTTCAAGTGATGTAAATTATACCTTATATAAAGTTCCTATACATTATTTTCATTCGTGGCTTATCTTCTTCTATCGTGTGGGTTGTGAGGTGGATTACCGACCCCATCAAACCTGGTGTCAGAGTTATTATTGAGCCGCCAAAGGCCCCTGACATGGGTCATGTAACGCTACTTACTTACATCAGTAAGTAGTAACCGGGACGGCTTAACATGTCTTTCTTGGTTTATTATAAACAGTAACCTAAATTATTATATATTCGATCTAAGGCGCATATCCCGTCAAATTAAATAAACTTCTTCTTTTCTCGTGCGGGTTTTGAGACCAATGACTGACCTCATCAATCCTGGTATCAGGGTTATTATTGAGTCGCCAATGCCAAATACCCTTGATATATACACACCCTGTAGACACCCTGTAGGTCAGCCACGTGCTGCGGAAGGTTTTCAAAATTCTCCATAGTCTTCTTCTTATGAGTCGATGAAGATTCATTTAAAATGTAATCTATATTTTGACAGCGTAATATGTAGCCACGGCAACAGCATGGGAGGAAGCGCTCATCAAGTCCTCCCGCAAGCAAGTTTTAGGACAAAGTGGACTCGTGATTAGGTGGGATATGGTCTGCGGAGTTGCTCCACAGTCACTCTAAGATCCACCTCGTCTGTGAAACCAAAACGAAACTTGGATTGACTGTCCTCGAAAGTAAAATTATTTGTTAGAAGTTTTGGTTATTATTTTTGCCAGCTCTAAAAGCAGATCTTATCTCTCTTTCGCACTCGTTGTAACTATCAGACTTTAGTCTATTTTAGGCATCAGCTGAAAGATATTTTGTAACTTTGCTCGCTTACTTTAGGTATAATAAGATCTCAAAATTGTTGTAAAATGGCTTTCTGCTGGAATAAAGTTTTTATTCCCAAGCATATTTAATTTTTAACAGTTATTTTTTTTATACATTCCTGAAAGCTCATTTTCTCATATTAATTCTTAAGAGATAACTAATAATTAAATGTTTTTCTTTTTTAACAAATTAATCAAATACTTGGCTTGTGTCATGAAAACGAGGGAGTGCCGAAAAAGAAATATGAAATGCAAAATCTCACATGCCGCTGGCCGTAGTAAATATCTGATTTCTTATTCATTATAATCTAGCCAGGGCCGCGATCCCAACAGCATTAATGTTAAACAATCCCCAGTGATGGATTCTCTTTCCCCTCTTTGATTACTGACTTTTTACGCGTACCTCAATCTACTTAAAGAACATAATTTATTTAGGTACCTGTGGAATCTAATTGCGAACAACATAATATATTTATAGGTATTATTATTTCCATGACTCGCTCGCATGTGAGATCCTTCTATACTCCTCATTTTAGTAAAAAAAAAATGCTCACAAAAAACCGCGTTCGCAACAACATGAAGAAGGAAACCTAAAAAATAATACAAATCAAGTGTAGCTACCTTTAAAATAAAAATCTGCCAGCAAATCTCTCCAATGGGAAACTCAAGAAGCTAAGCATACTGGTAGAATAAACTTACTTAATTAGATCTCTCTCAGACCGAAATAATACGTTCCGCTAACGTGAAAATTTAATTATCCGAGAAAATACAAAATTTCATAAGTTCTCGACTTATTCGCAGATCCTTATAAGTTAAGAGTACTGCCCATTAGAAGAGTTAGTTATAATAATAAATATCTACAAGATATACACTAACAAACAATAATTAATACTGCAATGATACCGGGTTGCACCCGATTTCAAAATAATTTTCTCCACTTGTGATATTTAAGTAAATACTTACTCTGGAAAAAGAATCATCTCAAGTGGATTAGAGGGAACCGATTTAATACAGCTTTTTACTGTATTAACCAGATGGGCAAGTTCAAAATGAAGGAATGTAGCATCTTGTTAATTTATTCACTGCTCGAGCATGTTGAAATACGAAATTCACCAGCTTTCAGTTGGTTCTAGCTTAGAAGTGCAATTATCTTTACGAGCAGAAAGCTACTTATTCTGTACCAAGCTAGGATTGCAAATACAACTTTGCTTTTTTTTACTTAAGTATGTCCGCTTATTGTAGATCTCCGGTCAAGTAGTTAATGCCATTTGCAGCAAATCTACAATAAGTCACGTCAAAAAAAAGTTTATTGTACATTTGCCGCAGCCACCAGGTATTAACTTGTAAGTCAACAGAATTGACGGTACCTATTTGGGTGAGAACATAATCTGGGGGCCTCGTATGAGAGGATTAAAGAAAGAATCAATCGGGCGATAGCGATAATCGCTGAATGAAACATTTTAATAGCAAATTTGATACATTAAGAAACCTATCCTAACATCGTAACGAATACTCATGATTATGAGTTGATATCAAGTGGAATTTCCGGTCAGAAAATTCATAAAAATTAGTGTTTTTATTTTTTCAATTATTTTCAGGTTCATATTTTTGCAACGGAAAATTCCACTTAATAACATGTCAGAATCACGGTCTGAATCATCCCTCAAAGTTTTCGATACTATGTCACTAACACCCTATAAGAGTATTTAAAAATCTCTGTTGCCCAGCATTAGGACGTCATGTAGGTATCGACGCGTCGTACATAATGATGCTTTGTGTCAACGTTTTTGAATCATTAGATATTTTTACGCATTACGATAATAAATTAAACACTTTATTTACAAAATAATATACAATATGTCGAAAAATAATAATAATAAACAAATAAAAATACTTCATTCAATATTGAGTAGGGACCCACCAAATTGGGGGTGCTTAGTCAGACACGCTTCACCCGGCGCAAAGGTGCCCATAGCCTTTGCATCAGGTATGACCGGAGCGAGCACCACATCCCCTAGTTAGTTACTTTTTGTATTTATATATTTTGGCTTTTTTATAATTTGACTTGACATTGTGGTGAATTGAGAATATTCGAGCTACTACATAACGGAGGTAGCTGTCTACATTCTTACAAGGCAAAACTGCTTAGGTATCATATCAAGATAAACTATTCAAGCTGTGTAATGTTGAATTCCAAATGTACGTAGCATTAAATTTTTCAGTATTTTCCTTGACAATGCACTGGGCTACGACATCTGCCGCACAGGCTATGTTACCCGGACTATTTTAAACCGGGACAATGTTAGTCCCGGGCAACGTTAGACCCGGGTAACTCTACTGAACACAGGATTGCTACGTGACTCGCGATGTGTATTATTCTGGATTGTTTATTAGAGGTACATTGGGGAATGTATTTTTGGAACTTGGGGATTTACTTTTATGTCATGTAACATACATAACCGATGATGACATATGAATCCGCTTTAATAAACTTAAAGATAGTGGATAGGATGAGGAAATACTGTTTTTGTGTGGGTGTAAAGGAAAAACCCAGTGCTGCTTTTATCATTCCGGGAATCTCGTACCTAAAGGTCGACTAAGGGATTGTGTTCACTGCATTATTAAGCGATGAGTTAATCATCTGATGCTACACGTTTCATCACATCCACTCTGGAATGTTATATTAAAAGTGTCATGTCTTCAGCTCCGACGGCCTCTGTGGTGCAGTGGTTGAACATTGGGCTTTCGATCCGGAGGCCCCGGGTTCGAATCCCGGGGGGAACATAACACAAAAATCACTTTTAGATTCCTAGTTTGGGAAGGATAGTACAGGCTGATCACCTGATTGTCCGAAAGTAAGATGATCCGTGCTCCGGAAGGCACGTTAAGCCGTTGGTCCCGGTTCTTACTTACTGATGTAAGTACGTAGTCGTTACATGAGTCATGTCAGGGGCCTTTGGCGGCTCAATAGTAACCCTGACACCAGGGTTGATGAAGTTGGTATTCCACCACACAACCCACACGATAAGAAGAAGAAGATGTCTTCAGCTTACTTGTGTCTTCTTCTATCGTGTGTAAACTCAGCAACCCTAGTGTCAGGTGTCAGTGTATGATAGAGCCGCCAAGGGCTCCTTGACATGGCTCAAGGAAGGACTACGTACTTACATAAATAAGTACTACTCGAACAACGTCTTAACGTGGCTTCGGAAGCACGGATCATCTTATTTTGGGAAAATGAGTTGATTAACCTGCAAACATGGGGTTATAAAGTGATAATTGTGATATGACCCCACCGGGCTTCGAACCCGAGACCCTCGGTCGTCAACCCAACGGTCAACCACCGGGACCACAGACGCTACTTACTTTTGTAGGAATTACTTACGGAATTTCATTGAATACTCAACTTGTAAACGTGTTGAGAGATAAGCTCGCCTGAATACTCCCGCTGTTCTGACACAAGCTCTAGCTCTGCATTACTCTGGATTTCATAAACATGAACACGAAGATAAGTAGACTGTGTGAAGAGCTCCAGAATGCAATTTTGAAGCACTTGGCTTAATCTTATATGTAGTAAGATTGTTGCTTTGGCGCTTTAAGCGAGAAAGGTATTGCGTTTTTTACATTCTTCCATTCTTTAAACCTGCACCTGTAAAAATAGGTGACTGAGAGCCATCTGTTATCCCCATTTGACGAAAAAAAAACGATGGTAGTAAATAAAAATAAAAAATGTTTTGTTTTTATTCTCAATAAGGCGAGCTATCTTCGCCACTCCGTCGCCCGTATCCATATGTCAGATATTACCGTGAAATGAATTCATCCTATGCGGCCCTGCGGCATGGGTTGCACATCGCATGCGACACGACAGACATCGTGGCCTGCGAGCAATAATCGTATGATATTTATCAATTATGACATACACAGCATCTACTGGTCGAACACCTTGTTGCTTGTCGTGTCTACGAGAGAGGCCGAGGGGTCATGGCCGAGCCGTTGTGTCGTCGCAAAGCTATAACATTTCGACGTTTGTGATTTATTGCAGATTTTTCTAGCCAGCCGGCCAAATGTCCGAGCAAATGGGGAACATTAAGAGCACTCACCAAGTAGGTACAAAATTTCAGTCGACAGGCAAAACGACACCCAGATGGGTGAGATTGGCTCAAGGCGTCGTCTGAAAAAATTACATTTGAATAAACCGTGCAGAGTGGGTCGATAGCGACAATCGATTAAAGAGGACAAACGTCAAATATGCCACAAGTAAGAATGCCATCTAATAGATAGAGTAAACTCATGCAGCGATGATGGAAGCGAACATGACTGTCACGGATTGGAATACTGTTACCCTCACATCGCTGCGGGCGACTGACCGCTACTCCGCGTAATTGAAACGCCATGCGCCGCGCCGCCGGTTGATACGTTACGACCTGACATATTGTTGTTACTCGATGTAGCCGAGGTCTCTATAGAGAACCTTACAAACGCACGAACAACGATTTATTTTTCACATTTTAATTATTATAAACCTTCTTTTATATAAGTAACAGCTCTCGACGGTTTCCATTCGTCGGACCAAATAGTGAATTTCATCTAAGAAACAGTAAGTCACGTCAAAAAATACCTTCCTTATTCAGTTGGCCCATCTGACACGCTCATACTACACCATCTAAGTACATTAATTTCATTTCTCTGCTGAAAAATCTCGTCTATAATTTCCACCTAAGCTAACGAGAATTAAGTGCAGACACGAGCAATTTATTTATTCATTAGCGCAAGCGTGTAGCTGATATGAAATCTCATATTACGTTGTCTACTTTACCAACTCAACGAATTTATGTAGCGCAGAAAATTGTCCCAGGGCTGATATATGACGTTTTCACGTATACACGAGTCCCCATGCATGAGTCTGTTTGCGAAGCTCTTCAACACAGACACAATTTCTGTTTGGATTGTTGCTGTGATATTCGTACCTGCGTTTCATACACTCGCGGAACATTATTCGAGGTAAATTTGTATTCGTATTCAAACAGTTTACATTCATATCAATGTCAGCATTTGTGAGAAAAGGAATAATGAAATTTTAATCGGAATGGAATTTGACGGAAAGTAGGAAACTTGCGCAACTCTATTTGAACACATAAATAATAATTTTCCCCATAACAATATATATGTATATAAGATACTGTAGCATCTACACATACTGATTATTGCGACGTAGGTAAAATCTTCTTCTATCGTGTGGGTTGTGAGGTGGATTACCAATCTCATCAACCCTGGTGTTACTATTGAGCCGCCAAAAGCCTCTGATATGACTCGTGTAACGGATCATCTTACTTTCGGACAACCAGGTGATCAGCCTGTAATGTCCTAACCAAACTAGGGATCTTAAAATGATTTTTTGTGATTTGTCCCCACCGTGATTCGAACCAAGGACCTCCGGGTCGTGAGCCCAACGCTCAACCACTGGACCACGGAGGCTTTTGATATAAGTAAATTATGAAATATTCAAATAGTGTAGATAATTATTGCTAACAGAGCGTAAGAAAATAAATAAGACCCACAATTATCGTGTTTAGTCGTTTCTCTCGGGAAGGATTATTTAAAACATGGCTAACCACATTATCAAATAAAGGTCTGTAAACTGACTGTACCGACTGCGTAGAAAGTTGGAAGCGGGTCAAGCACCAATTAATTAGAGACAAAAGGATGCCCCTAATACCCTCATCTTGCCCCGAACACCGGAACTTAGAGGTCAAAAGTACAACCACTTTCGAACTGTACATTATTGATCTTGTGGCTAATCGTAGTTATGGACAAGCTCTGATACCCTGATGGATTTACTCCAAGGCCAGCATACATTTGTTTTGTCTTATATAATATAATTGACGTCGACTTACTCACGTAATAAGAAGCAACTAAACTATAGTTAAAGAGCAAGTTTTCATATTTTTGATAACAAATCTTTTTAAAAAACAAAATTAGTTTTATTTAAGATACCAGCGCAGTGTTTGCTATTTCAGAGTCGTATAAAGAGATGGTCACCAAACGTCTTATTGAATCTAAAAAAAAAATGGAAAATACTAGCAAAGAATAAAAAGTTACGACACATATAAACCTGAATTTCAAGAGTAAAAACGAAATGACGAGAAAATATACTGGAAATATCTTGAGTAATAGGTTCAATTTGGAGACTAAAAGTTTTATGAGTTAGTTTAAGGAGCTTTTCTTCCTAGTCACATCGTAAAAACCGACTAAGTGAAGTCCTCTCCTAAATGGACTACCTATACTTGAATATTAAAATGAAAATGAAGAAACATTTTATAAGATCTAATAGCATACTTACATGAAATAGAATAATAATTTTGCATGTATTAAAAACCACATTTATTAGTCACACCATTGTCCATTTTTTATTATGTATTCGTTAAAGATTACTAAAAGTTTGTTTAATGCACCTAGGTGAATTAGCTCAGGTGAATTAAGTTTACGAAGGGAAATTTCTGGTTATGAAATGTTTGTTTTTTATAAGTATTTAGTTACTAAAAAAATTTAATACTAATTTTATTATTTATTGTTAAATTTATACTATTAAGATACTAATGAGGTCTTTGCGTAGCATCTGCGGTATTAAGTTGAGTGAAAGAGTGAGAAACAGTGTGATAAGACAGAGATGTGGTGTAAAAGACGATATAGTGACTAAGATTGAGAAAGGAATGTTATGTTGGTTTGGACACGTAGGGCGGATGAAGGATAATTGTATTGCGAAATCGATATATAAAGCGAAAGATGATGGTAGGGCTGGCAGCGGAAAACCTAGAAGGACTTACATTGACCAAATTGGAGATGTCCTTAGAAAAGGTTTAGTACGATCTACTCTGAACTGGCGTGCGTGTATGAAGCGATTGATGAATGTGGAGGAAGCGAGAGAATTGTGTCAGGATCGAAGCAAATGGAATTCTAAAGTCTCTGCTTACCCCGGTGGGAAATAGGCGTGAGTTTATGTATGTATGTAACATACTAAACTCACTGCCATTTTGTTGACTCAGAATGAACACGTGCAACTTGTTTGTCACTTACTATAAAAGGACAGGGCAGGTAGCATTCGATTTACCGACACCAGCTGCCCCGGCAACGGAGCAGCTCACAGGACTAGACACCACCGCCAGCTGACGGGCACCACCACCACAAAAGAATATAATAAAACAAAAATAGTTTATTATAAAAGGACGCCACTTACAAAAACGAAATAAAAAAATCACAAAGTTCTCAACCAATACTCAACCATGTAGAGTAGTAATATTAGAGAATTTAATAACTAATACAATCTATCTTAAAGTTGTAAATCCATTAAATACACTGCAACATTTCGTGAGCTTTTTAAATATTAATTCGCACATTAAGGGGATAAGCGTAAGACACATAAAATATACGATAGATAACGTAATGATATTACGTTATCTATCTTACGATTTTAAACCAGGAGGCCTGAACGGCCACATTGAAGCAATTCATCTAAGAAAGCAATATTGCTATTTGACATTTTGTTAGCATTGCGCTCTTCTTTTTGTATGCGCAAATGTCAAATAGCAATATTGCTTTTCAGATGAAATGTTTCAATGCGGCCTTTTTAACCCCAAAGTTGTGGTTAGATGATCTTTTCTGGTGACTTGTGGTTCTGTCTACTCCGGTAGAGTCAAAATTGTCGAAAATATATAATTATTACGACTTCTTTCTCTTCTGTAATGAACATTATGTTTTTCTCTACTAAGGGTTTTCATTACTAATTATTTTAACGGACAAGCTTTCTGGTGCTAATTACGGTGCACGGTGGTTACAAACGCTTTCTTCCTAAGCTTAATCTATTTTTTTGACGTGACTTACTATTGTAGATTTGCCGCATATGGCATTGACTATTTGACCGGACAAATGGTGAGCGCTTAGGGGGTTAATCTACAAATTTTATAATTTTATGCGGACTTATTTTACTTTTTACAGTCTGTCTTTATGTCGCACTGTTTATTGGATCAATAATGTAATGTTTGCTCAACCGTAGAATTCTATCTGGTTGTTCCTTTGTGGCAGGCAATGTAAATAAAGTTCAGTCACAGAGGCGAGCTACTGCCGCAATGCCTTCTTATTAAATATTGAGTAGTAGCTAATGGCAGGAGCGATCGCACGAATTATTAACAGTAACTAAAAGCTTTCGCTTAAAGCAAACTGCCCCAAACTACGGGCGTTTTGCAAGGCGTCCTATGGGATTTCAGGTTGCTAGTACTTGTGAGCCTGCACATTCCATTCTGAGAGTAGGTAATGTACAAAAAAAAACTGTATAGGTTCACAGGACTAATCCTCTTAACAAGAATCAAAATTCTGTCTAGTTCTCAGTATCAGACTGCAGAACTAAAGCGCTGCACAAACATAGACACTTTTGTGTCGTGTTGTGAACTCCGGACACTTTTTGTAAGGCAGTCAACAGCAACTGGCCACACGTTTACACAGTTTCTATTTAACATGACGTATATGTCGTGGCCAGATCATAGAATTGATCATTTCATGATGTGGTCGATCATTTCATGAAATGGTCATATTTCATGAAATAGAATATCATTCGTTGGCCACATCATAATGTAGTTTGGCCAGATCAATGACCACAAATCGTTTAACGATATGAGCAACTAAATGCATGGTTACTTCATGATATGGTCAAACGTTTGCAATCATATCGTAAAATTAGTAACATTGTCCACCGATAGTGGCGCTGGTGTCGATTATATTTAAAACTTAATTGATATTATAATCGATGAATCAATGTTATTGTTCAATTTTCCATATCGAACAGGTACATAATTTTGAACCTAAGAAATTAATCGTCTATTCGCATTTTTATTACACCACCATAGCATGGAAACCGCCTACAATAACGATATGACCAAACGTTGAACATAATATCATTAAACGTTGACGTTTCAACGATATGGTCAAATTAAGTTGGCCATTTCATGAAATATGACCATTTCATGAAATGGTCGAGCACATCATGAAATGGTCGACCACATCATGAAATGATCAATTTTACGATCTGGCCACGACATATACATTTGTACTATATAGCATTGAATATTTGTACGAACAAATGGTATTAGCGGGTCCTCGTCCCCGTAAGCTCAATCGCAAATAGCGGTAAGCTCCGAAGAGAAGTTCGACCACGTCGGGGTCCTGAAGGATTTTCTGTCGCAAAATGATTGACCGTTTTCATGAGTAGAAAAAATGATTGCGCGAGCAGAGATGATTATTTATTATTATTTTATTTATTTATTAGACACATCAAGAGTACAAACACACAACAGTTAATATAACTTTCTTATAGGCTATTGCTAGTGCTTGCACCAATTGCAGACGTGCACAACTTGTGTAATTAACATGCATGTAGAATTTGGAATAGGTAGTTAAAGAACAAAAAAGGAATAACAAGAGGAATTGAAAGTTACAGCCAGGCAACACTAAAACAAAAAAATAGATACAAGAAAAAATGTATATAAAAACAACGCAACGTTTTTGTTTGTTTTAATGATTATGATATGACGTCATATTCATTGTATGAAAATAAATTATGACTCTTTAAGATCTATAGAAGATAGCTTCTATGAAATAGTTCATAACTAGCTGTTAAGCACCACGTAATATAATTTAATTAGTGTGGAAAATAATGCAAAGTCATCACAATAATCTAATTAAAAATTCTAGTCAGAAAGCATTTCAATAATCGTTATAGGGATTGTTATAGGGATCTAAAATTCAAATGAACCGTTAGACGGTACTAACGGAATTCAATTACGCAATCCCGGGCATCGAGAACAACCCGATTGGTATTTGTTCTAGGTAATAAAAAGTAGTAGGTCTTAGCCGAAATGAGTTCCAATTATCTGAAGGAAATCTCGTATAAATTCTATTTGGAGAAGAAAGATTTATGAAAACAATTATTTCTTACTGTAATAATAAAAATCTTACCAACTCATCTCATAGCATTATCTCGTTTTTCACAGGGTCCGCATACCTAACCCGAAGATTTTGTCAGGTCCGGTTTTTTACAGAAGCGAAAGCCTGTCTGACCTTCCAACCCGCGAAGGGAAAACCAGCCCAATCCAGGTTATAAAAATACATATCTCGGGAATGTGGGTAAAAAATCTTACTAACTACCGTTAGAATAATTTTGTATTTTCTGAGAAAAGTATATAAAAACATTTCAATTATTAATCTTGTTTAAATTTCGCTGTGTTCAATTTAAAAAGTGAAGATACTTATTTAGTTTTATAAAAGGAAAATGAAGAGGAATTTATGACTAAAAAATAAAAAATAAATAAATAACATAAACAGCCTATATACATCCTAGTGCTGGGCACAGGCCTTTCTTAACAACCGAAGAATAAACTTCAAATTCTGACAACGCGTACGATTTGGAAGAATTTTGATTAATTGGCAACTTTAGGGCACTTCCGCACTATAAGATTGTATTTATATTTTCCACTGTTAACTTTTCCATTTCCCACAAATCTCTGTTAGAATCGATTACAGACGTTCAGTCTTAAGTCTTCCGGCTGTAAAGAGCTCGGGAGCATGCAGAGCGGGGTTTAGTGGAACTGGTGGGACTATGGGAGTTTTCAATGACACCGTTCGGGCAGTAAACTACGTGACAACTTGAACACAATCCCGCGCTGGCGCCGCTCCAACAGATAAAAGTCACTGGAAACATCGTTCATGTTAAGTTTTATCAGTTTTCCTTACATTGATGATGATTCCGTTATATTTAAAAAGGAAAGGAAGGATGACGAAATGTTCCTTTAACATCACATAAGCACACGACCATTAGCAATTGGGGAAATCAGAGGTACATCCATCGCAAGATCAACTATGTACACACCATACCGAGGTTTCTGTTAGATAACGTGATAGGTAGTCGTATCGCCGTCTATAATGATCAAGCCAACTAACTTAGTGAAAGCTGCACTTAAAATTGATAACTCATTGGTGCAAGCCCGGGGAGTTAGTTATGTTCCTTTACGCGGAAAAGTGGACAAAAAATAATAATAACCAAGGCTGATTTCTCCAATTACTTATCACGCCAGACGCGAAAGTTGCGACCTTAACAAAAATCATCACAAGAAGGAAACGTTGCTTAGAAGAATGCAAATAAGCATTTGCGAGTTCATAAAAGGTGCCGCCTACGTTTTATGACGACGAAATGCGTTGCGAGAAACGAGCGAGAAGGAAATCATCGTATGGTATCGAACCTGTATTGGGCTGGATTTCCCCTTGCGGATTGGAACGTTTGGTTCTGTAAAAAAAATTGTAAAGTTCTCAAGTTAGGGGAGCGGACAACCTGGAAACGGAATAACGCTAGAGAGATGATGTCAGACTTTGAAAGCCCTCTTGCCTTCACATGCAAATTCACGGCAAGCTTTGCGATATCACGACTATTTGTTCTGTGGGCTGTGAGTTCTAACTATATGTATCAAAACGACAGATCTAGATGATTTCGGCATTCCCCATTTGTCCGGCCAAATAGTTAATGCCATTTGCGGAAAATATACAATATGCCACGTCAAAAAAGATGTTTTTATTGGGTACCTTTCGCAAATTCTGGACTTAATTGAATGTTCGTGGAATGTTTCAAATAAAACAATCAACAAGTATTGAACTTCCGACATTTGCAAATACAGAAATAATTTATTTCTAATTATACCTTGTTTCCAATAGTAAATTGATAACTAAATTAAAAATTATTAAACGGCTCGCTTACTAATGTAAATAATCACTCCCGATTTTAATTAAAAATACAAATTCGTGTTTACCTTCTTCCATCGATATAAATTTAACGACGTACTTAATTTAAATAATTATTTGGTATTGTTTCTCAAGGGAAATTGGTTTATGAGGTAAAGGTAAAAGAGATTAGGGTGCAACCAAAGTATACTTACAATCTGTAGATAAGATTATATAAATTATATAACATAACATCACATCAACAATAAATTTATTTTATAATATTATACACCCGCCCCTGGCCAGTTGTGTGTAAGTCCCATGTATTAAAGAAAAAAGAAATGTTCCTTTAACATCACATAAGCTCACAACTTATATAACAATTGGGGAATTCAGAAGTACAATCAAAGAGCAAAAGTGCAGTTACTGAGCCTAGCGAATTATTTGTAAACAGTAGTGAAATAATGATGTTTTTAGTCTATTACAGAAACGACATGTAGCTAGGAGGTCCTAAGTGCAACCAGTTAATTTATTACTTTGCAAGAAAGTAATTGGACTTTTGCACCTTATCGTACATCCGTCGCAAGATGAACTGTGTACCCACACCATACCAAGCTTTCTGTTAGACCGACGAGTCAATTTTCCAGACCCCATTATAATTATTATGATCCAAACATGAATTCAAACTCAAAGTCGAATTCCTTGGTAAAAGACCTATTTCACGGATAAATTAATATATTCAATTGAAAAAGTACAATTTGCAAAGTCTAAAAAAATAACTATAGCCTTAGAGCCTGTCCAGCGTACCGCGTACCCAAGATGCTAGAGCTACATTGAACCGTCCAGATGCCTACGCGCGTAACTCTAGTATCTTGGGTAGGCTCTAAGTAAATGTTAGATCAGGTTTAGTCTACGAATTGTCGAATAATGGCGTGATCACGAACTATTAAGGTTTCAATTATCGTCAACCGTCATTAACAAAAAAATAATAATTAACTTTGTAACTTTGCAAAAAGGCTAATAACATAACATATTATGTTACCTACTTATACATATTATACGACGATGAAACACTGCAGCTGAAATGAAGTAGAACGAGCGTAAGCATTATTTAACTTGAATTTATATTCTATTTTCTCTCTAAAGTTGAAAGTAGCAACTTCGGTGCAAGTACAAAGTCCGTGGAATGGAGTTTTGTTTCTCGCTAACGAGGCAGTGACAGTGTTTCAAAGCGAGAACAAAGAGTTTCAGTTGCTACATCTTTTCAAATGGATGCCCTTGCGTGGTACGTAAATTCCTTTATTTAAATCCACATACTTACAAAACCTTTTTGTAAATGCTTGTGCAAGTACGCAAATATAAAGCATGTCTAGATTGTAGTCTAGATTATATCTAGTGCTACATTGCTCTCTGCTAAAAAGTATGAAATAAAAATAAACAATTAATTTATTTTTAATTTGAACAAAAGCTGTACTTACATTTAAAAAAATACCTTTGTATTATTGATTTATTTATTCATATATATCAGGAGCCATAGATATATAGAGACCTAAAATACATATTTAACGTTATGAAAATTAACAATCAAACTATGTCGGCACTTTTTCTAAAGCAGCTGTGGTAAGTAATAACATAACATAAATAGCTCATCCTCAATTAATCCAAAACATTATATTCTGAATATTTAATCGATAAATAATCTTAATATTCAAAGAAAAAAGAGATGATAAATATTAGTATTATCATTGAAAAAACATAACCGTGAATGAGAAGTCAAACTAAAATTGGCATCACTCACAGATCGATGACGAATGAGTTCACAAAGTTATTTCATCAATTTATTACGGCCAACTTTTAGTGCAATAGTGCGTTCTAGCGCAGTGCACGAGTGAATAAAGTTTGGAAGTTTATAATACGTCTTGCGTGTATTCCATGGGATCCTATTGGCCGGTGGCCAACATGGAAATGACGCCCAGAAACTTGTGTCGATCGCATTTTATCAAACTCCATCGGATATCAGAACACTTTATGGCGAAGTATATAAATTCTCTTTTCAATTGCTATGAAAATAAAGTCAGGATTTGATATTTTCAAACCCGGCGTGAGTAGGTATTTATTTATGTGTTATTTGACCAATATTAAGTTATATATATGTGCGTGCAAAAAAGAAACCTCATTGAAAGTATTTTGACTTCTCCGTCGTTTGCGAAAATAACCCACTTCGATTCAATCCTTTCGTCACAATGCAATGGCAGGACTCTCTTTCAAAGAATAATGACATGTCATCCACCTTGAAATACGTATATAACAAATTCATCTTCTTTACTGAGAATTTACTCAGTGTTTGGCTTCTATAAATATGCCAATTTGATTTCGACGGTCCAACGAATATATCTTCTTTGAACGTTGACAAACAAACGGTACAATGGACAAGGAAGTGTCTTAGTTACTTTTAAGGAAAATAACGTAAAGGTATATGTGAAGAGGGTCTGAAATTGAATTGCAAGCAAATTGTGAAAAAGGTAGCTTTTGTGAAGAGATCAAATATGGCAGCCGTATCAAAATGGTAGATATTCCGAATAGCGAGTTTTTTTTACGTGACTTATCGTAGATTTGCCAGAAATGGCGTTCACTACTTGATAGGAGCATTCAATACTTGGCCGGGCGAGTAGCAAGTGACTTCAAAATGTCATTGATCTTAAACGTCATGGAAGAGTACACTCCATACGCCAGTTAGCGTGTCGCATATTATGTTACAGAACAACCATATAATAGACCGGGGGACAAAAAAGAACTCAATTTTATTTACCACCCATTTGGAAAAATAAGGCTGTCTACACAAATTATCATTTATCATATTTTTATCTTTCTATTCTCAAAACCTACCTCTTGAAATTGATGCCTCCTCTCTATAACTTAGGGCATATAATCACTTTTGTGGGCATTTATTTCCCAAACCCCCAGCAATACAAGCTGAGTCGATATTCTGTCCATTATTTTTGTGTGTGCAAAGCACGTGATGACTCGAAATTATCCAATAATTACTACTAACATGAAACAGAGACGAGGTTTCGGATTATCAATACGGCGTAAATCGACCGTAATGATTAGCACGATGTTCTCGTATACTAAATTTTCAGTGTTCTACACTACACCCCAATAAGCGAATATTGTGTTCAAACCATCCGAACAAAGGATAAGTGATTAAAGGGAATATTGTACTAATTTTACAAGTAACTTGTAATACGAGACCAATGATATTATACAGGGTGTTAGTGACATATTATAGTAGCGAAAACTTTGTGGGATGATTAAGACCATGATTTTGAGTTGATATGAAGTGGAATTTTCCATCGCAAAAGTATAAAATTGAAAATAATTTAAAAAAAAAAACATGAATTAGCTCATTATGCTGAGTTAATATCAAATATATAACAAGTAAAAAAAAAACTATAATTTTGTGACGGAAAATTCCACTTGATATTAACTCAGAATCATGGTCTGAATCATCCCCCTCAGTATTCGTTACGATGTCACTAACACCCTGTATATCAATGGACGAGACATACCTACATGGCTATTGTGTGTTGGTTCTTGAAAAATGACCTTCGGCTGGAAACCAGCAAGTACTGGAGGGTTAAAAACGCCACATCAAAGCAATTCATCTAAAAAAGCAATATAGCTATTGATATTTCTTTGCATTGCGCACTTGCTTTTATATGCGCAAATGTCAAATTGCAATATTCCTGAATTGCTTCGATCTAGCCTTTTTAACCCCCTGGTCTTCAGTAACTGAATGGTTTATAAACATAATTTAGTAAGTATACTCTACTTATTTTAGAATCAATCAATATTTTAAAATAATTAGACGTAAGTCCAAAAAAATAATCGATAAAAGCTATAAAAAAAATCGTAAACACCTCTCGGTATCCCGCCCATCACGGTTCGTATTTCGCAACATTAAAATATTATGAATTTCATAATAATAAAGCCAACAATAGTATTCAAAAACTTGCATTATAAAAGATCCAAGGCGTAAATATTATAGTGATATGCTGTTCCCGGGAATTTTACCATATTGGGAATATTCCCGGCAGTAAAAAGACGCAAATTTGTGTAAAAAGAGCTTTATTACCTAACCTTTAGACATATAAGATCAGGAGGGCTAAAATAGCTACAGTTGGGTCTGGTACTATGTTCAAAATAAATTATAAAATTCTGATTGCTAAATATAGACAGATCAAAAACTAACTTTCTATTCAACTAATTTATGAATTTTAACCAAAAAAAACGTAATAATAAGTCCGACATTTTGTCACGATATCCTATGACGTCACAGTGTGCTTCAATCGTACAATTGTAATTGTAAAAATTTTAAAAATGTTTATTTTTCATAAGAAATACAGAAAATATTAGTACAATAAAAACCCCACAAAACCAATTCCTCGGTTTGTCTGTGGGAGTGGAGTTCGCTTAATGTTTAAGATACTTAAAGTTAACTTATAGCTAAGAGATCTTTTGCATGAGATGTTTAAATAAAGATTTTCTAAATTTATTTATATTGCACTCCTGACGTATGCCGACCGGCAGCATGTTGTACAGATACGGTATGCGTTTACGGAGTGTTCTGTCACCGAAGTAGTTGTTGACACGTGGTACAACATACCTACCCGTCGACATCGTCCGCGTACATTGGCCATGGTCAACAAGTTCTCTATGGTCTGGATTGCTATGGTTATTTAATATTAATAAATAGGTGTGCTTTAGACTAACAGGAAGTACATTACAAATCTTAAATAGTGTTGTATAATTTCCATTACACTTATTTTTTGTTTTCCTACTGACTAGTAATTTGAGAAATCTTATTTGAAGTGATTCTATTTTATTTATATGTGACTTAAAGGTTAAACCATAGCAATCCAGCCCATAGGACACTATGGAGTCAACCAAAGCCATATACATACATTTTAGTATATTAGTAGGAACTTTAAATCTGAGATGATAGAATTTATCAAGTAGTATTCTTAACTTATTACATATATAATCTATGTGGTAGGTCCAAGCAAAATGCTCGTCCACTCTCATACCCAAATAGGTCACAAATGGTACTCTTTCGATAGGTTTACAGTCACAAATATTATTATTACTATGAAGACAAGTGAAACTATGAGTAACTAAGTTACAACAAACGTTATCCGGTAATCTAGAATAAGGTGAATGAATAATTAATAATTTAGTTTTGTCAGTATTTAGTACAATGCCGTTATCATGAGACCAATATTAAAATTTGAATTAAATTCCATAGTAATTTCGTGTTGTGACGTTTACAAAAAGTAGTTGATTTGTCTAGTTGGAAATTGGCCTATTCACCATAAAAAGCAATATTCCGATTTGACATTTGCGCATAAGTATAAAAAGTGAGCAATTTCAATAAAAGTCAAATAGAAAGATTTAGTCTATTTGGGTGCATTAGTTAAAGTCCAATCTGAGAGACACTATTTATTTAATAATAAATTCGCGCACACGCATCCGATACAATAATAACAACACCACAGAGAGAGACATAGAGCACAGACAAAATATTATGGCTGCGCACAGGCGCATAGACAAAAGATAATTGTTAAGGTTCTGGTGAAACAAACCATAAAGTAGAGCAAATGTTATCTAAGAGTTTATACACACTGACATGAAATAATTATAAAATAAAGAAAATGCGCGGCGGTAATGATTACTGGCGGAAACGCCAGGGCAGGGTGCCTCTGGTCGCCCTGAGGGGATGGTCCAAAGAAGTGTCAATCACTATAAATACCGAAATAGATTTGGTAAAGTACCTAAGTTTTTAAATCCTTACACAAAAGTCAAATAAAGCATCGCTTATGTATAGTTGGTTTATCTAGATACATATACTTAGATAAATTTATTATTACGTAGATAAATCCTCTCAAAGTTACACAGAGAATTCAAAAGTAACACGCAAGCCTTTAAGCGAATAGAAACGTGAAACGGACATTCTTTACGTTCTTTCGGACTGAAAAAAAAAGTAAATAGAAAGCTTTGATCAGGGTTGCGACTATTGCGACCGCTCATTTTTATGCACAAACTTGTATTGTGGAATGTCAAAGGACGAAATAATCGCCGCGTGAATAATGAAAAGACAATTTGCGTTGACGACGCGAATCCTCGTCGCGAGTTCAACGCACGCGGCCAGCGACGCGGCGCTCTGAAAGCCTCCCAGCCGATAAGAGACTTTACTAGCTCCATTTATTTTTTGCGTTTACTATTATTTCTAGTGCAAGCTAATACAAATCTAGGTATATATTCTAATTCTATGCTAGGTATGAATCAATTAATCTAAAACACAATATTGCAATTTTACATTTTCCACATATAAAACTAAGCGCACAACATAACTCCTTATTAAAATGTTTATTTCGTTAGCGAATGTTTTGTGGTGTAAGTACTCTGATATAGACTTTCTTGCTTTCAGCAAGTACACCTTAGCCTATTTTACACAGTTATGCTTTAAAAAAATACTCAAACTTTTCCATGCTACTTATTAGCCTAGATACGTCTTTGAATGATGACTAAGATACAAGTTTAACATGACTGACTATTTTTATTAGGGCATATTCTGAAAATTTGTCAGCATAATGTTGATTACTGGTGTATTTATGTGATCTACTCTATCGAATTATTTCTGAAAAATTTACGTCGGTGTTAACTGAAACAAAAATGAATAAGGCAGATGTTTTGGTAGTTTATTTTAAGTAACGATAAATAAATAAATAACTGAATCATATGCCATGAGAATTCAGTGTATGTGTCTCGGCGGGGGTAGCTAGGGTGTCGGCAGGCATGCGCGGTGAGGGTGTTGCGCCGGGCGCGGGGCAGCCAGCCTGACGCGGCCCGCGCGCGCGGCCGTGCGCTACCCGTCACGAGTCAGATACCCGACGGTGCCATCATCTGACCATTTACCCTAATCTAACGCGAATCGATATTTAAATAAACCACATGGTATCAAAGCTCAAATATATCCGAACTGGATGCAATCGTGACGACAACGAAAATATGTGAATGTGTGTGACGTGTTTACGTAAATCGGTTGCTCATAGTATGTGCCAATGTTGTGAAGTTTTCACGTTGTGAAAGATTACGAGAAGGTTTTCAGGTAAGTTTGTTGTAACTAAGCAATTAGTAAAGTAGTTAGTTATAGTTAGAGTTCTCCAGGGCCCATCACCTTTTACTAGTGTAAAAATAATGTATTTAAAATTATTTTTATTTTATTCGTACTTATTAATAAATCTACGTATTCGACAAAATATGAGAAACGGTATCCAATAAAAAGTCTAATAACAATTGAATTACTTAGCACTACTTAGCTACTTGAGACAATGACAGCCGTTTCGAGATAAATTATATTAGATGCGTACCTAAAATTATAAAGAAAAAGAAACGGAATTGGTACTCAAATAGTGTAAATTCTTGTCTATCTACACTATTAAACTATACACAAATAAACGTCCAAGTTAATTAATCTCAACTTTATAAATAATAATGAATTATCTACTTGGTTACAGCTCTAACTAATAGTTTGAAGTGAGTATTGAATGAAGACCTAGGGATGAAAAGGAAGCCTTTCATGCGAATTGATTTACACCAACAGCAATTAGGTACTCCGAGTTGCTACGTACAATTACTATTATTTGGCATGTAAATGATCGACCAGGGTACTGATTAGAATTCGATAATATTTGTTACTATAATATGTCTGTTACGTGAATGTTATATTGTCCTATTATGTAAGAAAGTTGTGTTATGTTCTAAAATTGAAACACGATTTAAATTAAGAGACAATTTGAAAGGAGTTTATGGTAAGGAGTAGTTGTAACAGGGCAAGACATGTTCTGAGAGCAAGACGTAGGCGTACATACCACGATCAAATCTAGGATATTTTAAAGACAGGCCGGGACAAGAGTACTCTGAACCGGCGAATATGCATGAAGATTTTGATGAGGGTAGAAGAAGCAAAAGTTATGTTAGGTTTGTAGTCAGGGAATGGTCTTTACGTACAACGGGAAATAGTCTTGATATCCTATATATGTATGTGAATGGAGTCCTATATTTTTTATAAATTAAGCGAATTAATGAGAACTAGTCAATCATATTAAGAAAGAAAATCGCTCTATTGGCGTTTACGACAAGCGCTCCATATGAGTAAATTGAGGCCACCATAATTATATATAATATATATAATTACATGGAAAAAGCACCACCGAAATTACCTATGTATAAGCATTCCGATAGCGCAAATTCACTAATGGATTTCACTCCCAGTTCAGCATAAAAGAGTAAGAAAGAGGTACATTCCACTTGTGAAAACAAACTATAATGTGTGTGGAGCATTCTTTATCACACTGCTTTATTGCGAATTGGTAAACGTCAGCTCATCTGTTCGTTTGCTTAATTCAAAATCAAATTCTAAGAATATCTTATTCAGTATGTGACATAGTTACACTTTGGATCATCCGCCTAAAACCACTGCAACTCCCCACAACCTGTTTAGCCGATAATAACTGAGGTAATATTAATATGAACAGTTATAGACGATTTTATTTGCAATATTAAACATAACATTTAATTCAATACTAATTGAATTCAATTAGTACCCATACAATTTACTTTGGTAGAATAATCGCGAACAAATCAACAAATTATATTACATAATTATTATTAGTTGTTATATTAATTATTTTGATGTATTGATCATTGATGATACCTACAAGTTATCAGATTTTATTGTTATCTAATCATACATAAAACTCACAGACAAGCATTGGCTTCTGTAAAAACCGGACCTGTCAAATCTTCAAGTTATAGATAAGCGGACCGTGTGGAAAAGGGACACCGCTAGGGATATTTATTTATTTATTTATAGAAAGGTACAGGTAAAGGTAGGTAAAGGTAAAGGTAGGAGATGATGATACCTACAATATAACTACAATCTTATCAACACAAATACCATTAACGTTACTTAATGCCTCGTTTATGGACACACGGTGCGATTGTCAGGGCGTTAAGCGATCGAAAATCTGGGCAACACACTAAAACTTCAAACAACTGGCAACACTGTACAATAACTGCGTTTGATTGATAATACGACCGATACGACCTTCAAACCCTCAAAAAAGAACGTACTCCCATCTGAAATGCCGGTAACGCACTTTTGTGACTCCTTGGTGTTGCGTCATTACGCGGTCCGTCTACTCGTTTGCCCCCTATTTTATATAAAAATTGGTATGCAGTGACAGGGCGAAACTGCGTGTAGCTAAAGCCAGTACGTGGCCAGTACTTTATATCTAAAAGTAGGAATATCTACCGACTTGTGCAAATTGGTATTTGTGCAATTAAGATTGTGCGACAGAGTGTGGTCGAACCTTAATTGCAGCGCACTCAGACCAAGATTAAAAATTACTGAAGGCATGTAGGATTAAGTCTGCGCCACGAAAGAAGTCCCGAGGCCACGGCGCTACTGTCGCAGTATCTGCATAGAGTTATTATGACCTGTCAATTAGTTCCATTAAAATTCGCTAGATATCTTTTATGGTGTGTACTCTACCCACTAAAGCATGACTCTACCTGTGAAAACCTGTGAAAACATTATACGTTATTGTTATTAATTATGTAAATACTTACTGTTTGTTTAGGCGTGATGGATCAGTTGAAACAACGCGTAACGGTCATGGGTTTTAGGAGAAATCTTCTTTGAAACACCATTCAGATTTTGGATTTTGTTCTTCTTTTATCGTGTGGGTTATGATGTGCATTACCAACCTCATCAACCCTGGTGTCAGGGTAACTATTGAGCCACCAAAAGCCCCTGACATGACTCATGTAACGACTACGTACTTACATCAGTAAGTAGTATCCGGGACCATCGGCTTAACGTGCCTTCCGAAGCACGGATCGTCTTACTTTCGGACAATCAGGTGATCAGCCTGTAATGTCTTCACTAAACTAGGGATAACAAAGGGATTTTTGTTATATGTCCCCACGGGGATTCTAACCCGGGACCTCCGGGTCGTGAGCCCAACGCTCAACCACTGGACCACGGAAGTCGTAGTGGTGGATTTTATTAAAATCTAATCAATGAATATCTGTTTTGGTATTATTGCAAAGAGGCAGTGGTGTAAACAAGTACCTAGATGGAACAGGCTTAATAACGAGCTTGGTATCCGGAAGTGCTGCGTTATTATGAAAGTTTCCAACTATTCGCCATTGTTTCAGAATGAAGGGAGCAAACGCAATATTCCTCATTTTGTTCTTCGGGCACCTCTCGGCGCTACCCGATACTATACGAATAGGTGAGTAAGAATGTACTTCTGTTTGTTGTGAACTTAGATGTTTGATATCATAAACATAAAACGTTAGCAGCGTGGGCAGCTAGCAGAGTGGGCAGACCCACAAACAATGACAAGATAAACTGGTAATCACTTTATTTGTTTATTAATTTTATTTATTTAGATATGAAGTCTCTAGATGAATTTAATGCACCATTTTTATCTGACTTATTGTTTACTTGGCCGGACTATAGTATGTAATACATATATGTATAATAGTCAGTCAAAAAGTTACATTGTTTATTTAAATTCTACTTTTTATGCTCTAGAGCAATAAGGCCGCCCAAATTGTACTGTATTCATGTGTTATGTCTGATTGTTTAAATGTAGTTCTGTGAAATAAAGTATATTTGATTTGATTTGATTTGATCTTTCATGTTAGAAATAACAAAATTCCTTTGAAGCTTTTACGACATTCCCGGGGCGGTAAGCAGACTTATTTTTTATTCGTTTCCAATATAAGGCAAACTTCGAAATGAACGATAAGAAACTGGAAAGTAGCTTCATTTTTTTATTTGTATGTTGGCCAGAACCCTCATATTTAAAAGCCACGCTTTTGTATTTTAGGGAAAAATATGGCAGTGGTTTCCTTCTTGCCTTCCGCCTCATATAATCATGGGGTAAAAAAGGCCACATCAAAGCAATTCATCTAAAACAGGAATATTGCTATTTGACATTTATTTCCATTGCGCACTTAATTTTATATGCGCAAATGTCAAATTGCAACATTGCTTTTTTAGATGAATTACTTCGATGTTGCATTTTCAACTCCCTAGATCAGTCTGTCGAGGTCGAATGCTTTGACTTGATTGTTAACGAATACCGCAATTTATTCAGATAGGTATGTTTCAATTCATTGTTTAATTTACCTAAGTTTTACTTTAAGACAATATAGTGTAAATCAAATTGTACTGGTTGCGTTGGAAGAGCGAGGCATTCCCATCACAAGCGTCATCTGACTACTTTTAGGGAAGCCCCTGTAACTTGTTTGTTATAGATTTACAGAAATAAAACCCTTTTTATTTTTTATTTATTTTATTTATAATTCATTTATGATCAAGAAGTCACCATAAATTGATACAGCAACTGGATACCATTTCAGTGCCTGAGATTAGAATAACAATTATATCGGAATTGGCATAGCAGAATTGATCAATAACCACTCAGAATGTCTGCAATAATGGCCACTTGAGAGCGTCTCCGATTGAGTTACCATATCAAGATTAGTTCCAATTTGCTTGGTTCAATCACTCTTGTTGATATAAATAAGCAAGGGATAAAAATAATCCTCATTACAATGACACTGACTAGGTAACGTTTATTTTTTAATAAATCAGTTTTCATGTCAGTCTGAGGCAAGTAGAATGAGGGACTTTGCAATCGGCGTTTCCCAAACACACGATAGATGGCGTTTTTCACTTTTAACGTTATAATTACCTATTTTCTCATAGCTCGGGTACATAATTATTCAAAAATGTAATATATAAAACTAATTTTGCTTGATATTTGGATCATATAAAAAAAAAAAAAATATTATGTATAGAATGATATTACTACCTATATTGCTTCTCTTTATTTTGATCAGAATAATAATTGTTGGAAGTTGTAATTGTATCTTGGTGAAATAAAAAGGGCCATCATTTACACCCAAAAACAAAGACAAAAGATGCATTATGTTACTGTTATCCATAAAATTAGAAGTTGAAAGTTTAAAAGAAGAAAAAACTTAACAACGCCATCTATCGTATTTTTGAGGAACACCGATTGGAAAGTCCCTCATTTAAGAAATCTAATTATGGCATTGGCATATGGCATATGGCAATCGCTACGGTGAAACTTCTCACGTCGAGCGAGTTTTGATGTTATACTAAACGTACCTAATTCATGTGTTAAAAGTTAAATTTGTTTATCTACACCAGGTGTACCAACATCTTATACATATAGTAAAACATAAAAGTAAATATTACATAAAGAATAGGCTATTTTCCTACTAGTCAAATCAGTTACTTTTTACTAATCGTCAAAACACGAAATTCCTATGGAATTTGTACGAAAAGGACACTGTGACGTCATAGAAAAACGTGATAACATGTCGGACATGTTATTTTTACATTTTCTTGATTAAAATTCTATATAAAAAGGAAAGGGTTTTCGTTTGTTTTAGATCTGTCTTTATTTTAAGTAGGTGGTTTGTAGGGAATCAGAATTTCATAATATTTTTTAAACCCAGTACAGGACCCAATTGGGCTGTTACTTAAGCCAATTATTATTTTGGAAGTATTTTTAAACATATACATAAACAGCTTATATAAGTTACACTGATGGGCACAGGCCTCTCCTCAATCAACCGGTTGAGGGTATGGAGCATACTCCAGCAATCTGCTGCACTGTGGGTTGGTGGAGATTTTTCTTTTAAGGTTAATAGCCAGGATTAACGACTTGACGTGTCTTCCACGCGCATACATAGTTTTAAAATACACTCAAGTATATTTTTTTTGTGTTATACAGGTGGCCTATTCCATCCAGAGGATGACAAACAGGAAGTGGCGTTCAGATACGCGGTGGAGCGCGTGAACGCTGACCGAGCGATACTGCCCAGAGCTAAACTCCTCGCGCAGGTGGAGACAATATCGCCACAGGATAGCTTCCACGCTTCCAAACGAGGTAAGTTGTTTCAAACATTAGTAAAGAAAAATTTAAGATTTTGATTTTAAATGCTATGTTTAATTTAGGATTTGAACATTGTTTATGAACATACTCGTTAATTTTTCAACTATGATGGAAGTAGCAGATGTTTCTTATGAAATTAATTGCAAATATTTTGATAGACGCAATTTAGCTACACACTATCTAGAAAATTAATATCACGACAAGGTCAATAAAGTTCAAAGTTTATGAACCACCTCGACGAAGGTCTGAAATTAATAATCTGAGCTTATAAAGACGAAATAGAGTCAGATGCCTAGATTTTATCGTAATATCTCAACTATTATAATAGGTTAATAGTACATATAATACTTTATATACTTCCTTTCATTCTTTATACATATTAGATAATAATATATTTACCTTTTTGGATACGTAATCTAATTTGTAGCACTAGATCAAGTATGATTCTACCTGACAGCAACATATAACGATAGACTACAGACTAGTTACGAAAAACAAAGATAAACAATATAAAAAACTGATAGAATTACGAAAGCGGTATATAAATTAAAAGTTGATGGTAGAGCTGACAGAGAAAGACCTAGAAGGACTTACATTGACCAAATTGGAGATGTCCTTAGAAAAGGTTTAGTACGATCTACTCTGAACCGGCGTGAGTGTATGAAGCGATTTATGAATGTGGAGGAAACAAGATAAGTGTGTCAGAATCGACACAAATAGAATTCTATAGTCTCTGCTTACCCCGGTGGAAAATAGGCATGAGTTTATGTATGTATAAAAATAATTATTATTCTGACATGTTTTACAACAAATTAAGGTTAATTAGTCCTTAGCTACTCGTAATATTCGTCCTAATATTGATAAAAATAATAATATATTCGACCGAATGGTGACAACCTTATTTTATTAGGTACCTACTCAACCACACTAAATAGTTCATTCATCCCAAACAGTGTGCCATCTCCTTCGAAGCGGCGTGGCAGCAATATTCGGCCCGCAATCAGCCCCGGCCGCTGCCCACGTCCAGAGTATATGCGACACCATGGAACTGCCTCACTTGGAGACCAGGTGGGACTACAGGACGAGACGGGAATCCTGTCTCGTCAACTTGTACCCTCATCCGGCCGCTCTCAGTAGGGTAAGTGTTATGGGTCTTCCCACATAGTTTTACAGCGTACAATACGTGTTTAAGACTTTGACAGCCTAACTTTGCTTATTGAACAATCGCATACAAACAGAAGGGCGTTCGACATTTTCTAACTTTATCAAAAATTACGTAGGTAAGTAACAAAAGGGATATTGAACTTTAATTATACCCTTATGTTTAGTCAGGGTTCAGGTAAGTGTTGGCACTTGAGCGTCATTCCATATTTTTGGGTCCACATCCACTTAAATAGGTAAACAATAATCTTTTAGGTGTTCGTAAATAAAGGACGATATTTAATAATGATAACCATTATTTTGTATCCAGAATCAAACTAAGTAAAATCGTATGCAAAATCGTTTAATTCGTTAATGTAAATTGTTACTGGCAATAAATTTATTTTATTCTTATTCTTATTCTTAATAATTTTATAGGATAGAAGGCATAGAGGCTGATAAATGTATAATTTAATGACACAATCCAGTTAAATTTAATAATCGCGTGAAAAACAACCGCAAAATAAAGCAGATTCGTCACAATACCACAAAACGTTAAAGGGCTTCAAAACGATAACAAACAGTAACGAAAATTCATAAATATTTAATCAGGACAATCCACCATTAATTAAATTTCGTTTTATCGATAGCTATTTTTATCAATGGATGAATAATACCTACTTACATAATTATTGTAATAGTGCAACGTAACGGCGTATGTCCAATGGTTAAGCGTTGGGTTCACGATCCGGAGGCCCCGGGTTCGAATCCCGGTGGGGACACATCACAAAAATCACTTAATGATCCCTATTTTGGTTAGGATATTACAGGCTGATCACCTCATTGTCCGCCAATAAGATGATCCGTGCTCCGGAAGGCACGTTAAGCCCCGTTGGTCCCGGTTACTACTGACTGAGGTAAGAATGTAGTCGTTATGTGAGCCATGTCAGGGGCCTTTGACGGCTCAATAATAACCAGGGTGATGAGGTTGGTAATCCATCTCATAACCCACACGATAAGAAGACTGTAATGGTGCAAAACGTAGAAAAGCTAGAAGGTTCAAAAGGCCAAATCAAAGCAATTCTCTTAATAAAGCAATATTGCTATTTGACATCACGTCTCTCACTGACCAGTAAATATATTAAACCGATTTTTGTGACTGGATGTTCAGGGTTCGCTCCACTCCCGTCGCGGGTCGGCTGGTGTTGCAGTGCCGCTGGGAATATTAGATGCTGATAATTAATACTTCATCATCATCAGCCCATTAACGTCCCCACTGCTGGGGCACGGGCCTTCCCTATGGATAGGGAGATCAGGCCTTAAACCATCACGCGGGCCCAGTGCAGATTGATGGTTATTAACGACTGCTAATGCAGCCGGGACCAACGGCTTAACGTGCCTTCCAAAGCACGGAGGAGCTCGAGATGAAAACTTTTTTTTTTGTGGTCACCCATCCTATGAGCGGCCTTTGCGAAAGTTGCTTAATTTCAACAATCGCAGACCGAGCGCGTTTACCGCTACGCCACCGAGCTCCTCTTAATACTTATTGAATATTGAGATCTTCTTTGCGAGTCGATGGCGATCGATATTAATTTTTTGCTGACCAATAATTGGCCACGCTTACGGCATTATCAGTGGCTTCGCGAAGGTCTTTAATAGTGCAGGTGTTAGGGCACTTAGGACAGCACAAAAGGTGAGCCATAGTTTGTGGTGATACTCCACACTCATCGCAACCATCAATCAGGTATCCCCACCTGCACAGATTATCCTTGCAGCGGCCAACCTGTGTCCGGAGCCTATTTAAGGACTTCCATGTCGACCACGCTAGATTGCTTACAGGTGGGAGGCTTTCCGATGGGGCGAAAGGAGAACACTTCTGCCGCCTTAAGCGGGCTTGTATTAATATTGAGATGATGATGATGTTGAGTTTGTACTAGTAAGTGATTTGACCATTGATGTATATTTTAGTAACGAATTGACTAAATGGAAACTACTCATTTACAACAGACCCGCGAAGATAGCAGCTGAATTAGTTCTGTCTATTATTCGCTCCTCGTCCATCACAGAAATAAGTGTTGACTCTGAGTATTTTATTTTTGTTAAAAGAGAACTTTATTTTAGGCATATGTGGACCTCGTCAGGGCATGGGGATGGAAGTCCTTTACCATAGTGTATGAGAACAGCGATGGTCTAGTACGATTGCAAGAACTGCTCAAAGCCCATGGACCTTCTGAACTGCCTGTAGCAGTCAGGCAGTTGCCAGATTCACATGATTATAGGTAAGTCAAAGATTGCAGGTTACGGTTGAGCTTTCGGCTCATGATTCGGAGGTCCCGGGTTTGAATCCTGGGATATACCTCAAAATTCAATTTGTGATCCCTGGTTTGTTAGGACATTCATTAGAGGCTGATCACCTGGGGGTTAAAAAGACCACATCGAAGCAATTCATCTAAGAAAGAAATATTGCAATTTGACATTTGCGCATATAAAACGCAGTGCGCGATGCACACAAATGTCAAATTGCAATATAACTTTCTTAAATGAATTACTTTGATGTAGCCTTTTTAATCTCAAAATTTTCACAAAGTCAAACACCGACCCCGCCAACTCTGATGCCAAAGTTATCAAGTCGTCATAGGCCTCCATACCCCTTATAACGTAGCATGATTAGAAAGACGAGAAGACGTCTCTTTCGCATTAACGTTATACAGCTTGGTACGAAAGAGACGGAAGATATGTATGTCACTCTAATCAAAAGGCTTTTTAGTAATGTTAGCCACGGTAATGTCACTTCATTAATTTCACATTTAACTGTTCTATGTCACGACACGCATTATGTTAAATTAACAATAATTTTATTGGTATAAAAATGAAATGAATAATGTGAAATTTATTTAGCAATAATGTTAATAGAATTAATCGAGGGCACTCCCAAACCCTGTGAATCCTCCATAGAATATATTAATGAATCGTGTATAAATTGTACAGGCCTCTTCTAAAACAAATAAAGAACTCTGCAGAGTCGCATATAGTCCTCGACTGTGCGACGGAAAGGATAAGAGATGTTTTACAACAGGCACAACAAATTGGTATGATGTCCGACTACCATAGCTACCTCATTACATCACTGGTAAGTATAAAAAGTCGCGGTGATTATTAATAATCACGTAGAAATAAAACCATATACGTATAATTAAAACACATAATAACGGGTTCTTACCGTGTTTGAAATAGGTATATGCGACTTTCGATATTGAGACTTGCAATGGCACTTGCAACAGTGTCGAAATATCGGGAGTCCTATATCTCTATTTCAAACGCGGTAATAACCCGTTATTATGTGTTTTAATTATGATAATAACCGTGTAAACTTTAAACAACATATACGTATATAATAAAGAATAGTTCTACGTATAGAATGGTAACTTTCCGCCCTGCACCAATTCGTATCGGGTTCTGAGCCAGATTAACCTCACCCCTTCTGGGTTGAAATGGCCGTAGGCCGCTTTTCTTCCATCTTATTATCTTTAGTCAACATAATGTGAATTTATTGGAAATTCGTAGCAAAGTATTATAAACAAACTTATTTCTCTGAGAACTGATATTAGGCAGCTAAATTACTCCATTGTATAATAATATTTTATGTTTTTTTTTTTCAAGAAGAACGTCTATGGCCCTGTGCCGAGGTTTTTCTTGCAGCTTCTTTTCCCCGGCTATACAGGTTGTGAGAAGCTGCAGTAGTTTTAGGCGGATGAGACGTTTGTTATGTAAAAATTGACGATTCAAAGTGTAACTATGTTACCTACTGAATAAAGATATTTTTGAATTTGAATTTAGTTCTCAGACGATAGCGTGCCATAAAAATACACCTATTTTTCGCTCTAGCAAATACTGAAAAAACTTTCTTCACCAGTTTATAATTTAGTTTTACGATTTAACAGGATCTCCATAGTGTAGACTTGGAAGAATTTAAATACGGTGGTACCAACATAACAGCATTAAGATTATTGGACCCTGAAAGAGCTGACGTGCAGAGAGTGATCCGAGATTGGGTTTACGATGAAGCTAGGAAAGGACGTAAAGTTCAACTGGGACATACCTCGTCCAAGGTAATAGAAGTAAGAAATAAATACTTTATCTTATTGGTCAATTGAGAACCATATTTTATTTTCTCTTTTATGAGACATGAAAGCGATATTTGAAAAGCAATTTTCTCTTTATTTTTCCAATTAGGTATGAACCTTATAAATATTTCACTATCTGGACAGACTCAAGAATAAAAGTGAGGAGAAAAGCTGTAAGATCAGTTTACATAAACACTGCATAACGTATCTGACCATTTTCTTAATTCAGTAAGGGACTACTGGTTCTGTTTTCTGGTTTACTGGTTGGTAATCCACCTCACAACCCACACGATAGAAGAAGTGAGGAACTTTCCAGACTACATTCCGCAAAAACAATATAGATGGCGCTGTACATATTTTTCTTCATTTAACCTTCTAATTTCATGGATAACAGACATATGCATCTTTTATCTTTGTTTTTGGGTATAAATGACGACCCTTTTTTATTACACCCAGGCACAATCACATCTTCCACCTATTATTATTCTGATCAAAATAAAGAGTATAAGTAGCAGCATAATTCTATACATAATGCGTTATATCAAGCAACAGTTATTTTTATATATGATTCTGCCATTACATTCATTCATTCATTTTTCATTCATTCATCTCTCCTTCCGAGAAACTGTGAAAGGCATACTTACAATACAAGGAATAAAAATAAAATTGTTGTTCAAAATTCTAGATTAAGTAAATTAAATTCATCTTAATTGGGGTTGTGTATACGTTTTTACAATAAAATACCAGATAATATTTTAAATTTGTCAGAGAATAAATTTAAAGCTCACGTGAAGCTTACTTTATGTAAAAAAGCTTATTATAAGATTAATGATTACCTAAATAATAAAAATGTCTGGTATTGAATGTGTTCCACTGGTTTTTAAAAGATGTGTTGCTGTTGCAGTTTCTTGTCATTTCTTCTCCTCAGCCATAACACCTTGCGAAATGACGTAAATTCAAAAATGTTACATTGACCTTCAACAAGTTTATCCATGATAATTACGTTGAATAAATGATTCTGATTCTGATTCATTGTATTTTGGAATAATTATGTAGTAATGAGGAAATAAGTAAACGTATACGTTAAAGCTCTACAACGCCATCTATATTGTTTTTAGTGAAAGTATCCCTCATTATTTTTGTCTTTAAGCCTTCCTTAAGCCAGTCAAGCGGTGGCTAACCTTTACTAATTCCATTCCCGGTATACCCAGAGACGTCAATAATGTTATTATTATCAAAGTGTGTTTACATAGGATAATCTTACATGTTTATTGAAAGCAAATATTTTGTTTTCAGGACAATATGACGTTCATAAAGGTAACTAAAGTTATATTTAGTTTAATTCATATTATATAAGTAGACATACATACATAAATCGACGCCTAATTCCCACCGGGTTAGAAGAGACTATGGAATTCCATTTGCTTCGGTCCTGACATACTTCTCTTGCTGTCTCCACATTCATCAATCGTTTCATACACGCACGCCTGTTCAGAGAATATAAGTAGAAATACGCTTTGTTGTTTAAATAATATGATATAAGTAATTGTAATTTGAGGCAAAAAGTAAGAGATTTAGTTCTATGCTAGTGTCTACTATCTACCCTCTGAAACATTGTTTACCTAAGTATTTTATTACAGCTATTGATTTTCTCTATGATATAAAACAATGTATAAATATCTTTATTTATTTTCCTTTAAGGAATACCTGTACTTAATCGTTTATTTGATTTACCTACTCGATTGTAATTCAATTGACTTGTACATAAAGATTTTCCGAAACACGTTCTTTTGTGAATCGCTTTTGTCAACAATGTTATTTACGTTATTAAATTTGTGTTTATTTCATAGTCTCTGTTTACCACGGTGGGAAATAGGTGTGAGTTTATTCATAATATAATAATGTTCATTTTTTATGTATTCAGTTTATGTATATATGTTTACTGTTTATGTTACTTGTGTTGTTATTGTTGTCTACAGACGGAGACAGCTCTGATGTACGACGCAGTACATCTGTTTGCCAAAGCCCTGCACGACCTGGATACATCACAACAAATTGACGTTAGGCCTCTCTCGTGCGAGGCAGAAGATACATGGCCCCATGGGTACAGTCTCATCAATTACATGAAAATTGTAAGTGTAATTTCTTGGCAAAACTTGATGGTAATGTCCCCTAAGGAGTTGCTTGAAGTATACAATAAGGAATAATACTACGTATATGTATAACGGCAACCCTCCGCTCCCCCACCAGCGTCTGAGCTAGGTTTACCTCGCTCCCCTTCGTATAGTTTAGACGTGAATCGTGCGTTCGATTTTATTATTTATCAGATTAGATTATAATGTTCGAATTTTGAAATTGGACGCCGACTTACTGTCGTCTGATTCGAATATTTGATCTCACAGTAATTGCCCGCGTTGGCTCGCCTGCGCGGCGCCTATAAATATTTATTTTTCATGGTAATTGTTCATCAAAACGTGTGCTAATAATTTGCAATAAAATTGTACCTATGTTAAATGGTTAATGTAAAAATAATGTAAATGCTATGAATTAGTTCAGTAATTGTTAAGTCAAGTTAAATGCCTATTTATTTATATTGTGAATCATTATTTTTCAAAATGTCTTGTTTGAACTTTGTGTGGTAAATAAATAAACAAATACATATTAATATGTATTTTAAAATTTAATATTTATAAAAGCATCTTTCACAAGCACTACCTACCTAAGTAATGACGGTTAAATTAGGTATCATAAAATTGTCAGCCCTCAGACGTCACACACCCAGTTGCGCGTGTAGATAATGTCAATGTGTATTTTCTGTGTAAAACGAGGTCGTTTGTATGAAGTGTCCGGGGTGTGCTTGTATAAATAAACATTTTTTTATTAATACTTTGCGGAAATACGAAAAGGTACCTCTGCACACTCAATAACCAGAGGATTAAGTAACAGTTACTGTAGTTATAATTCATGCTAAAATTACCGAAACTATAAACCAAATGACGGCAGCTGTAGTACTTAAATTCGGTAAGAATTATGAAGGTACTTTGTGAAGTAACAAAGCCTCAGCTAGGGGGGATTAAATGTAGGAGTGAGTTGACGGATTAGCAGATACGGCGTGCTACGTAAGCCTGTTTGTGCCTTCCCATTCCGCGGCCGCCGCCGCAAGCCGCTAGTTATGTTTTCTCCCTTAAAACTAACCTGCCACTAATACCCCAAGATCCCAAACTAACCAAACAACACCCTTTTAGATGTTTCTACGAATAGAACAACAAAACCCCCCACGTAACCCATTATTATATCAAATTCATCTTGTTTACTAAGTATATCCCATCCCACATTGAGATAATAAACCAAATTGAATTAAATACAATATACTCATCAAATATTTTGAAACTCCATTCAAGGTATTATATTAACTCGACGCTTCACTTTGTTTCGACGAACAGGTAGAAATGAAGGGCTTAACCGGAGTTATAAAGTTTGATCATCAAGGATTCAGAAGCGATTTCACTCTGGATATAATTGAATTGACAAGGGATGGCCTGCAGAAGGCGGGAACTTGGAACTCGTCAGAGGGTGTCAATTACACGCGCTCCTACGGGGAAAATCAGAAGCAAATAGTGGAAATATTGCAGAACAAAACGTTGATCGTCACTACGATCCTGGTAAGCAATAAACAACTCTGTTACTAATCTCCCGGAACATTTTACGACTCTCTCGCGTCCCACAAAGGGAAAATTAGCGTACTACACTTGTACATAATATGAATTTTCCTGCGCGTACAAGGGATTTACGTAGTCTAGCACACGGAAAAATATATCTCAAAGAGAAAACATTCATGCGACACGCATCCGTATTCATGACTTGTTACTAAAGCTTTGGTTCAAAGAAAAAGATGGATAAACTCGGAAAACAATCCTAATGCTTGGTGCTGCTACTTATTCATGTGTTTTGTGAGTTCTGGACTACGAAGTGAAAAGGTCCGTTCAGAGAAAGGCTAAAAGTTGTACGTTGAATGTGAAATACGGTTGTGAATGTTTGATTGTCCGACAACGGTGAAATGTGTTTAATATTCTAAGCGTTTCAGTTTAGCCTAAAGCCTTAGTCAAGTTGCAAATGGACAGGAGAAACAAACAGTGTTCTCGTAATCGAATAAAATGTGGCTTAAGTCACATTATGTCAATTACACTGTCGTTTTTCGAAAACGTTTGCAAATTGGCAAAGGACCCTGATGTTATAGTGCAGAGTGTAGATCATTATTAAGAGACATCTTTAGTCACTATTTCGGATGTGTTCGTATAATTTACGAGTATGTTTTTAACAAATAAATCTTCCTGTAGAGTGCACCGTACTGTATGAGAAAAGAAGCCAGCGAGAAACTAACAGGCAACGCGCAATTCGAGGGCTACGCTATCGACTTGATCCACGAGATTTCAAAAGTTCTCGGTTTCAACTATACGTTCAAGTTGGCACCAGACGGTCGATACGGGTCTTATAATAGAGAAACTAAGGAATGGGATGGAATGATCAGAGAACTTTTGGAACAAAGAGCTGACTTGGCCATTGCGGATCTCACTATTACATACGATAGGTAAGTTTTAAAACTTTATTATACACTTTTACTGAATTGCATAAAATAAAAGTAGATATTGATTCCTTCCAAAAAGGTTAAGATTTGGGTAGTGATTATTATTCTGCATTTGTCTATTTTATGCAAAAACGCCATTTCAAAATTATACGGTTCTAATTCGTAATCCATTTTGGTGCAATATAAATTTGGAATAAATACGTTAGGATATTTTCCGGAACGGTCTTCGACTTAACCTATACTTATATTTTTTATATCACAAATCGCATTTGCGAAGAACATTCTGAAGTAAAACAGCCCTCAATCAAATTGTGGCTCGTCGATTTCCGATCGCGACGTCTTATTTCGAAGTCGGTCAATGAAGTTCGTTCTCGTAATTGAAATAGCAAATTCGGCGAAACCCATTTATTGTATTCGCGATCAGAATGAAGAGAACAATTCGAATCCCCCACATCTATTACAATTTGCACGTGTTTTGAACTCGAAATAGGGAATTAAAACAGCTCCCCTACAGAAATTATTTTCATCCTAAATTGTCACTAGAAAGGAATGGAATAGAGAAAAGGGGCGGTTTTAACTGCGAGAAATACCACTTCACATTATTTATACATCGCTATACAAGTAGGTATCTAGTCCTATAAAAGATCTTAGCTTCTACAGTTGTTGCCATTACAAAACGAACATAATTAGTTTACTATTAATCTATAATCTACAGACCCCTGTTTAAACTTGTTACAAGCAGCTGTACTAAATTAGAGCAGTAGACTGTTAACAACAAAACTTTATTTGCCCCGAGGTAAATTGAAAACAGTTGAAGCGTTTTCATACCACAGAGTAATTTCATTATTTTATGGATTCACTACACGCGTAGAGATGCTCGTCCTTTATCCCTAATATTAAAGTAGTCTGTGGTATAAGAGCGTAACATCTGGACAAATTAAAACAAAACTGTAGAATACTCAATTGTCTTTTAGGGAGCAAGTGGTGGACTTCACGATGCCTTTCATGAACCTGGGCATCTCGGTGTTGTACCGCAAACCTATAAAACAGCCTCCCAACCTGTTTTCCTTCCTCTCGCCTCTATCTTTGGACGTCTGGATTTATATGGCCACAGCATACTTGGGTGTCTCCGTACTGCTTTTTATACTCGCCAGGTATGTTGATCTGCAATCGATGGCAGGCGCGACACGACAAATAACAAATAGACGAAGTGTACGCTGTCTACGTAGATAAACGCGCCTGCCAGCTGCTGCTTAAACATTTAAACTCTGAAAAATTAAGTGCGGATCTCATTTTTTCTTCGCATCTTCTACTTCTCCAACGTTTGTTAAAATGAAAGTACCTAGTTCACTTATAACAAGCTTAATTATTATTAACAAAAATGTTACGGTGATGTAAAAACTATATAACGACAAAACACATCAAATTCAAAGAACTTTTAAAATATTAATGTAAATGAAGAACTTAAAACTAAAAATATATTGGACGTCACTTTATATTGACGACGTACTTACTTTTATATTAGAGCATAATTGCAGGCATGAGCAATATAATGTACCCACTTTAGGACTCTGTCGCACTAACATATTTGACATTTAGTGAGACTTACAGTTCAATCTGTCAAAAAAGTTAATGTGACATGGTACCAAAGTGTATACATATTAATGCTCGTGACCGTACACAGACATGGGAACCGCACTCAATATTAAAGACGTACGAGTATGTATTAATACTAGATTTTGTTGCTATAACTCTCATTCAATAGGTTTACTCCTTACGAATGGCATCAGACGCACTCTCCAGATGGTGAAAAATTGGAAAATATATTCTCTCTAGCCAACTGTCTATGGTTTGCCATCGGGTCGCTCATGCAGCAGAGTTGTGACTTTCTACCCAAGTAAGATTTTTTGTAACCCCTTTGCTTTGAAATCTCACTTGAACAATTGCGGTTTACGAGTGACCTCAGCGAAGTCCACAAGGATCTGGTAAAAAAGGGGTTGTCTAGTCTCGTGACTCGTCATCGTATTCTAGAATTAAATCTTATCGTTATATAGCATCTACCATTACTCCTTCATTATTTACGAATGAGCATAATCGTGATAAATTAGTGTCATACGAGAATTAAATGCTTCCCGAATTAAGCCCGTCTCATGAGAATTTCACCTCGAGACTTGAAAGTATCAAATGTCGTCAACGTGCCAGTCAGATTACGCAACTTGACACGCCACCTAAGGTTTACGGAGTTTGATAACCGACGCCGCTATTAGTGGATGTGAGATAAATGGATTCCGTTCAACTTAGCTTCTACTAAATACCGACTAGAATGTCTACGGTAAAACATGGGTAAGAAATAGGGAAGAAAACTCTGTTTTTAAAATTGACGCTTCTAATTGAAATAATGATAATCATTGTTAGAATTCGCTGACGAGTCGTGATAAATAAAAGACAGTATCAGAGGCCTGTTTCTGAAAGCTATGAGTTACAATTCCACTTGTCTGAATTGACAATACTGGTAAAAGCAGGGCTATTGTCAATGTTGCTACTTGGAAGACAAACTGGGATTGTGCCTTAGCTGTATGAGTCTAAGTACTGATTGGGACGTTTGGGCGCAGGTTCAGCCCGTACGAGTGGGACAGCCCCCGGAACTGTCTAGACGAGCCGCCGGTGCTGGAGAACCAGTTCACCCTGTTGAACTCGCTGTGGTTCACTATCGGATCCTTGATGCAGCAAGGTTCGGATATCGCGCCGAAGTAAGTTCCCCGTTTGTCTGATGGCTACAATTCCACTGAAACTGTCCTTGAACCACGTAACGTCTAGTACCAAGCAAAAACAATATATCGTATGCCAATATTATTAATTCATAAATCCAGAGCTAATATTACGTGGTTTCCGGATAAAATCACTAATCCATTAGGTACTACACCAACCAATGTTCCAATTTAATCCAGATATTGAATAGCCCTCACGAACTTTACAAATGCTGGAGTTGAATCGCGTACATCATTATCGACAAAATAGACTTAAAGTGTTAAATAGTAGTGGCTATTTTCGAAACGGAAATGTAGCCTTCACTTACAGAGGCTGAATGAAGTACTTCTCTTTTCACTAATTAGTTTCAAAGCGACCACAGCTCTTTGTGAATTTTAAGCATCGCTAGTCACTACGACCGTCCAATTCAAATAGAGACGTGCCGGCAATCCCAACTAGCTTTGATTTCCACTAGTTAGCTAAGGACTTTATAATTTGGTAGCTAATTAAATACTATGGTAATGTTTGCGATATCTGCACCCGATTCAACTTCTGAGCTTGCGTAGTATCCATGGCTTGCTGCATCAAAGTTTGAATAGTTATAAGTTAAGAGATTGGGCTTATGAAATTCTGTCATAAATTCAATCTCTAATATTAGTGTGTGATGTAAGCTAGATTTGTAGGTTGTGTTTCTAATGTTTATTTATTTTGTGAAGAACAATACAGTGATAGTCCCACATGGTAGTATCTCAAGCAACTTTATGATTATTATGTAATATTATTTTGAGAACAGCCGCTACTTTACACCCGAGCTTTGTGATATATTGTTTGACTATATTTACAAAGTCCCGTAAAGATATTTCAAAACTTTTTTGACTCTTAATTTGATTTACTGATTGCAAACTTGTTTGTTTAGAGCCGTGTCAACGCGCATGGTGGCTGGAATGTGGTGGTTTTTCACCTTGATCATGATATCCTCATACACTGCTAATTTGGCCGCCTTCCTCACTGTGGAAAGAATGGACTCGCCAATTGAAAGTGCTGAAGATTTGGCAAAACAAACCAAGATTAAGTATGGGGCTTTGAAAGGTGGATCCACTGCAGCGTTTTTTAGGGTAAGTTTTAAACAAAGTTCCATTCCTGCCGTCTGTATTATAATGAAGTCATAACAAAGTTTATATTATTAATTTCCTTGGAAAAGAGAAACGTTATATCTCTCTATACTTCCTTAGCTTGCAAATAAAATAAATCACGTTATGCCACTTCATTTTTTGTACATAAGTTTATGTCAACTTGATGAAATATAAACTTGAAGTTTTCCAAAACGCCTGCTCGGCGAGGATTTATGACAGTGTCCTTGAAAGTTTTTGGAGCTGGCCTGACCCGTATTTACACTTGGGATTACAAGCGGCGATTTATCAAAGTCCGTGTGACAAAAGCCTCAATGTCTTCTAGCTAACTCAGTTTGTCTTTGAACAAGTTTTAGTTGTTAAGTGGGTAACTTACGAAGACTGATCCTCGTACAAAATTTATAGAATATAATCTTGAAACTGTACAGTGTGTATTCACGAAGATTGATTTAACTTTGGGGCAGATTAAAAGCTTTTTAAGGGTACAATATTTATAAAAATATTCTTTGGCAACAGGACTCAAACTTCTCGACGTATCAACGGATGTGGTCGTTTATGGAGTCCGCTCGGCCTTCGGTTTTCACGAGCAGTAATAAGGAAGGGGAGGAGCGGGTTATGAGGGGGAAGGGCTCTTACGCGTATTTGATGGAGTCCACAACAATCGAGTATGTGGTCGAGAGGAATTGCGATCTCACTCAAGTAGGAGGGATGCTCGACTCCAAAGGATACGGGATCGCCATGCCGCCAAGTAAGACTTACCGTTAATTAAATCCACTTATAAAGAAAAATGCAGTTTTGTTTGTACTTTCAGTGGTTAGTCACAACATTAGCAACTTCGTTGAGACGTAGACTTTAACTGTATTTAGTATATATACAGCACTACTTTTAATAGTAGCAAGTATACCTGATACCTATATCAAAATATTAACTCTTCAAAGTTAAGAGTCAGTAATTGTGAAACCGGCTGTTTATACAAGCTTGAATGCACAATTTAAAGAGAAGAGAAAATAAGTTACTGTTTATATACGCTTCAGAGAACTGCAATTGTTCAATTTACTGCTACAAACTATAAATTGGTGCTTAAAAGTGTTGATTTAGACGATATTAAATTTTGTCTTTTAACAAAGGTCTCAATTAGTAATTAGAACTTGGCTTCATTTAAAATTTTGTGAATTTTAATCCCAGATTCTCCATATCGCACGGCTATAAGCGGAGCCGTTCTAAAATTACAAGAGGAAGGAAAATTGCACATTCTTAAAACAAAATGGTGGAAAGAGAAGCGCGGCGGGGGATCGTGCAGGGTAAGTAAATGTTTTGACAATACGAAAAGTGATTCAAAGAAATCTGAATCAATTTGAAAGTATCAGCGATTACCATATCGCACGACATTTAGATCGAGTGTTTTGATATCGAAATACAATGCCGAAATTTTACCTATACACTTTCAAATACGGATTCTAAAGGTCGCTAGCGTGGGGTTTAATTTGGGGATCCTGCTTCGCGGTCATTTTAACGGACCGTACTTCTACTTCTAGTGGAGTAGTAGCCCTTCAACGGTTTATACATGAAGCCGGGACTGAAATATAAAACGAGTTTGTTTACTCAAGGAAGGATAGTTTTGAGGACATTTTCTTCCAGTAGAAAAAAGCAAATTGTGCTCAAAATACTCGTTAAATATACTTGTATGCGGCGATAAATTGATTTTCAACTGCCCTGTGCACATTTCTAAATCGGGATTGTTTATAATTGGTATAAATGTTGTTAAAGGGAAGAGAGAGATGATTGTAGGACCTCTTCGAGGTTAACTTTAGTTTATAACTAAATTCAATTATTTAGACGCTTCAAAAGCTCGTTACTCAGTTCGAGTCGATTTAACGGTCCAACAAAATCTAACTGGTTATGGCGAGTGACTGCAATATCAAGTTTGATGACGAATACATTACGCTGGCAAGGAGACGAAGAAACCTGTTAGTACATACTACACCCCAGTCTATATCAAAATCTCATTCTTACCGTATACTGCCCTGTGAAAAACGGGATAATGCTAGGGAGATGATAATGAACGCGTAAGTGCGAATGAGACATAGTCCGCGCGCTCTTCCCTTTACTCTTCAACAGTTTACAGCTATTTAAGATTTAAAGGGGGTGAAGTCAGCGCCCGATAAAATTTGGAGCGGGGCGGAAAGTTACCGTTCTATACTTACTTAGTATTATTGTTTATTCTATGTCCATATCCATACTCTAAAAATCTTTTGAGGTTTACGCGGTTATTATCATCATTAAAACACATAACGTATTCTTACCCGGATTAGTGAGTTTGGTGCGAGTTCAGATGATTCCGAATATTCCGATATCTAATGTAGAAATAAGCGGCAAAGAAAGAGGGTGGACAGATATGTTTGCCCTTAGAAAATTATGGATCTACCTACTCTACTCCAATTTCATCTGTTGTCCCGTGATCATGACACTTGCAACAGTACTCATTTCTCTGATTAACGCGGTAAAAACCCAGTATAATGTGTTTTAATTATTATAAAAATCTTGTTGAACAGTTATTTTAACATTACTTCAACCATGTTGAAGACCCCAAAATTGTGTATACAATACAATAGACTTAGGCGCCTCCTTAAACACAATCTATCTCAATTCGAACATCACATACCGACAGTAATTCACTTCAACTATAATAGCACGATGTACTGTAATACATTACACACATACATGCAACTACACTTAAGTGAACACAGAATTAATGCCTCGAAAACTGCAATCGTGTTAAGTGGGTTGTGTATTACCACCTTAATTTAAAACTCTCTGGTTACTTAAATGTTGTAATTACATACTATCTGGTATCACAAATAGAAACTCTATTCGGTCGAGAAGATTATGAAAAAAAATCATGCTCAGGTTAAATTAAGACGCCCTGCCTCCTGACCCCCTTATGCTTATGTGCGCCCAGGACGAGACATCGAAATCATCGTCGACAGCCAACGAGCTAGGCCTGGCGAACGTGGGCGGCGTGTTCGTCGTGCTAATGGGCGGCATGGGCGTCGCGTGCGTGATCGCCGTTTGCGAATTCGTCTGGAAATCGCGCAAGGTCGCCGTCGACGAACGGGTTAGTCGATTTTGACTTGTAATCATTAAAATAATGCTTCTATTTACTCATTTATTTTGCAGGCAACTGAAGCCCTTATAATATATACCTTCACCTAAGTATACGTACCTACCTACAATATTAACACAAGTTAAATAAATTATAATATATTTAATTCTTTTTATTCGGTTTTGTGTACTACTAAAATCATATACTTAGAATTAAAACTATTGAAAAGTATGCACTTTTTTTACCCAACTGCGGAGAAGCAAAATGTGTTTGTAAATATAAACATGTATATGTGTGTATGCACATCTGTTCCAACCTAACTTCTAAACTACTTGTCAGAATTTAACAAATGAGGTGTCACTAGAAGCGGCTTGATTGTCCGGTGGTTATAAGCTATGTGACATTATGTTAAATTTAATGTGGCGCCCTCTAAAGGACATTAACTGAGGACAAAACAATCAACAAGGAAATTGTTTTATAGTTTTTAGGGCGTGATTTTTCCGTAGTCGGATTTTGGTTTTTAAACACTGTCTAGGCCAGATAGGTGATATACAATAAGTTAAATTCTTATTAAAGCAACTAAGAATATCTCAAAACATGGCTTGTCCTTTGGCCACGTCAGGAAACTAGAGATATATTGTTCAATATAACATTTAGGTCCTTAATATCATCAATCAGACCAGTAGTTTTCATTTTAAGTGAATTCCCCAACTACCACCGTTTATAAATGTAAAAGTAATTAATATCTTTCATTTGATAAGTATGAAATGAATATCTTCTATTATTTGGCCTACTTACCTATGTTATTGTAGTTATAAGTTTTCTTAGCTTTTATGTCGTGAAACAATTTTGTTCAAAGAATTTACCCTTCAATCCTTTGTTTCCCTTAACATATTTGCTTCAGTGATAGATTTGATAAGCTCCCTGAAAAGATTTACGTCAGGCGCATTCGGATGTAGTTTGCTTAGGAGGGAATTTCACATGGAACGCGCGTTGAAAGCAGAATTATAGTCTCCGCATTTTTTGTATTTCTATTTTATTTTCCATCCATGCCTATTGTTTAACCGATTTTCCGTTTTGTTCTAGGTTTACTTTTAAAAATGGTAAAATATTTTCTTTTGTTTGTACTTGGACATGCGTAGTGGAAGTGCTAGACCGTGTTTTGTTATAAATACGCTCAGTGTGCAAATAAAGTATTTCGTTTAATTAGAAACACATGAACTGTCAGTAATTGCGTATAGTTTGTTAATTTAGCGCTAGTTCAACACTTTATTGGTACACGTTTGTGATACTTTCTTTTTTTCTCTTTCACCGCGGCTACCGGAACACAGAAGGAAGAGGTACGGTTTTTCTAATCTGACCCTTTGTTTGATAGTTATATATTCTACCGTCGGCTTTCTCTGATCAGGCTTCCCTTTGCTCGGAAATGGCTTCGGAACTGCGTTCGGCGTTGAAGTGTCCGAGCGGCGCGGGCAGCGGGGCGGGCGCGGGGGGCGCGCGGGACGGCGCGGGCTCCCCATACCTGCACTACGGGTTCAGTACCAAGAGCCAGCTCCACTAGCGCCCGGACCCCGCCTCCTCGCCGCCCAGCGATGTGTAGGCACGGACTATATCTCACCTACATACACCCCGCCTCACAGAGACAAATGACAGACGCGGCAGTGTACGTGAGAGTGAGCGCACTGTTTTACCGAGTGAAATATATAATGTAAATACGTCATATCTCACTACAATGGTAGAACTCGAATAATGTTGTGATTTTGAACTTGTGGATGTTTTATTACGTTCAAATGGATACGTATCAATCCAATGATATCGTTTCTCTCGTCATAACGATATTAATTGATGTAAATAATGGCCAAAGTTTGTGCTAAAGTAAACGATAACTCGTTGTGCATGTAAATAACAATGTTGGGGCTACGATTTTTGACAATCTACTTTAAGGTAATTTGTAGGTTATATTGATGTTTCACAACTAAAATCAACTTCAATAAGTTGCGTAATATAATAATAGATAAAATGTACTTAGCCTAATATATATTTGAAAATAATTGTAAAAAGCGAGTAACATACTGCCAAAAGTAACAATTTATGTTGTGGAATTAAATAACAATATTTAAGCTATAACATTTAATTGAGTTATTATCAATGAATACAAACCACGAATAAATACTAGATTTAAGGAATACCAAAATACTATTAAAGTGATATAAAACGCATTAGACCAGGGCCCTGTTTTATAAAGCTGACAATCCGACAAGTCGACATATGTCAAAAAGTGACAATCCTAAAATTTTTCTGTTTAATAAAACTGACAGGCGACAAATTTGTCACGGTGGAAAATTTACAAATATGTCGAATTGTCGCGACAATTCGACATATTTCTGTTTAATAAAACTTTTTGGGCGACAGGTGACAGGTGACAATTTGTCGTGAAAAACTTGTCAAATCAGCTTTATTAAACAGAAAATTGTCACGACATATTGACATATTTGTAGAATTGTCCGACAATTCTGACAGGAGAGTTACCCTCTGTCGCGAAACTATATTTTGAATTCTAAAGGAGTAAGAAAGTGTTTATAAAACACGCATTACAAAAAATGGTACTATCATCGAGCAGTGAAAGTCAATTGGGCACTAAACTTCCCAAACAGTATGTTTCTATTTTCATAGATAATCCCCAAAATACTTAGTTTCTTGTGCATTTCCATCACACGCGATCAAAACAAACAATCGAAGTTGCACTAGTGATTGATTCTTTCTTTTACTTTGTTAATATTTTTTCTATTTTACCCTCATTTAGCTTCATAAAACATTATTATTTACAAATATGTCAAAATTCGACATAATTGTCACGACAATCCCACAATTGTGGTGACGTAATAATTTGACTGTGGTTTTTTGACATATGTCGAGTTTTATTAAACGCTTTTTTAAATGACAAATATGTCACGTTTTCACGGTCGATTTTTGACATAATTGTTACCTTTATAAAACAGCCTAAGCGCGACAATTCTACAATTTTGTCATTTTTTGACAGATATGTCGAATTGTCAGCTTTATAAAACAGGGCCCTGAATGACTTGCAATCACAATTGACCAGTGAAGATTATTGTACCTGGTTGCAAAACTATGCTAACTATTCTATGTACGTTTTACTGACGCAAAGATGCCACAGCTCAAAGTGTGCCAAAGATCTTCGACAACTTTCTGTAATATACTATTTTGTAAGTTTACATTTGATGCTAAATTTTGATTAATAAATCGTTTTATTAAAAGGTTCTTGTTTTTTATTTCCATTTGCCAAGTAATAATATTACTTTTCCTTTTGAGAGAAATCATTGCTATATCAAAAGTGACAGAATACCTAAATATTACCATTTCAAATAGGCGATGAAATATAATTTACATACTTTTATTCTCACCAAATACAGCTGCCTATATTCTCCAGGCTTTCAGTAATAGCGTTACTTTTTGTCCATGAGAAAAAGGACAGATAAGAATAATACGCAAAAAGTACGTAAATCACACAAAAGCGCAAACAAAAGGCGCTTATTTTGTTCCATTTGTATTATCAGAACCCACTAACAATAATTTCGAAGGCAGCGCATAAAACTAGTAATAAAAGGTACATACAGGTAAATGAGTTAGGCCTGTTTCACGACAGTTTTACAACCTTTATACGAGCGAGTCCGCTATAATTCCGTACTGTAATGTTTACGAGTCACGGGCAATAAAGCGGCACCTATCAAATAAGCTTAGACAAACCGCTTACTAATGATTAATTAGGTACATCTTGGCCTGACCAAACATAATATAATGACAGAACTATTTATTATGAGAGGCGGAAAAAGGGGTTCGTTCGAGATAAGAATACGTACTTATGTCTTATTGCTATTATATTTTGTTTCGATTTATTTTCCTCTATACTTAATAAATTACTTTAGTAAATAATTACATAAACAGTAATCAAAACTACTTACTTATTACTTAAACATAAATTAAATGAACAATAGCATAGGACCTTAGCCTTGCCTTTTAGGTCCTATATGCTATTCTAGTGCTACGGTGATCAAGCAAAAATTAAACGTAAAATAGAAATCTCCAAGTAGAACGTCAGTTTGCTTTTATTAAATGAAGTTAAACTCTGAAATTTTCTTCAAGAACTGCTCATATCGCTGGAACTGTAAAACTTTCAACTTCTTGGAAGCAAAGTCGAGATTTCAGATAACTATATTTACAAATTTGCCGTTATGTGTTTAAATAAATCGGATCGCTTATGAAATTATTCGTAAACATCTTATTTGAACAATTTGACCAAACTTAATTAAAATAAAGACCTTTTTTTTGAAGACCTTTTTATGTGAGATCATAAGATACCCAATAAACGAAAGACTTCCAAGGGTTTAAAATATGGAATCTTCAAACATTGGATCAGGTGTGGCAACGAAACAGGAGCATTCCAAATCTAAATTTTCGACAGAACCCGTAGAATATGGCATTTCCGGATTTGGTTGATATTAAAAAGGGTCGGGTGGGTTGAGCTACGGACTAGGGGCATTGCCTGTGTGGGCATTGCTAATAAGGGAGACTGGGAATTCGTAGCACCTGCTACGCGGCTACGGCGCTACGAAGTGCTACTCACAATTATTTTTATTGCCGCATGGGGCTAATAATATTGTTGCATTTAACTACATTTGTACTTGTGCGATTTGATTTGTTTTATGCTACACTTCAATAATATTGTTATGATTTAAATACTCATGATAAGGTTAGTTTTTGTTTATAATTAGTACCTATTAGAAAAGTTTAGAGCTTAGAAAAGCAGGTAAGTTGTTAAAGAATTAAGTAGGTAATATTTTAAATTCTAGTAATTTAATTACCCACATTCCTTTATCCCTTATCCCATTTAAAATAACTTCTACAATATCTAAAATAATGAAAACTACTACAAATATTAAGTATTACTATATTATTTATTTACACCAACAGAACACAAAACGCAATCTTCGGTACTTACATTAAAAAAGTCAATTAAATCATACATGTACGACGCCCATAGGGTCCATTTATACGAAGTCCAATTTACAAGGTTCATGTTATGGAATAATTCCGCTTCACTCCAAGCAGGGTGTACATCGGGTGACCTTCGACGGTGACCTGTGATGATAAACTGCTGTTTAAGGGTAGGAAATCTGTTAAAACTCTTTGTCTCAATAAGAATACCAATGTTTTTATATTGACTTATGTACGTACTTATGTCTTTTGTCTTAGCAAAACTGACACTACGAAATACACGTATTTACCACTATATTTTCTCTGCTATAAAAAGTAAATCAATTACTTTAGCAATTTTAATATATGGGTGCATTCTTCTTCTTCTTATCGTGTGGGTTGTGAGGCGGAATAACAGCCTCATCAACCCTGGTGTCAGGGTTACGATTGACCGCCAAAGGCCCCTGACATGGCTCATGTTAAGATTACTCACTTACATAAGTAAATAATAACCGGGACCAACGGCTTAACGTGCCTTCCGAAGTACAGATTATCTTACTTTCGGACAATCAGGTGGTCAATCGGGTAATGGGTGTATTTTGATCATGTTTATTTTTTTTTATTTATCAGTTTATTGTACACAGGATCTAACATGAAGACCAATATACCTATATTTCACGTAACACCACGAAACGGGTATACGAATGTACCACTGAGTATATACAGGTTAGGATTTCTATCTAGACAGATATCCTAACCTGCTATTGGCTAAAATTTCACAACTCGAACCGCCTTATTATAAAACGAAGACTAAAGATAATACCAGGTTTAAAATATATTCTACATTTTAATTGAAAATTACAAAATACCTTTAACACGTGTTTCTGAACAGAGTCAAGCCCGTCACCTCGCCTGCGCGTGCGGCGGTTCTCAGCGCGGATGATCCATCGGTTCTTGTTGTCTACCCGCGGTGCGTGGCCGTGAAGCAATGTGTACCGGGACATGTCAGGTGGAAATCTTTAGGAGAGTTAGTATTTTATTAAAATAATAAATGAAATAATTATTAACATACGAGACCAAATAAGTAATTGAAAGTCTCTCATATTGACACATACAGGGTGTTAGTGACATCGTAACGAATACTGAGGGGGATGATTCAGACCATGATTCTGAATTGATATCAAGTGGAATTTTCCGTCGCAAAATTCATGTTTTTTTTTAGTTTTTTAAAAATATTTTCAATTCTATACTTTTGCGATGAAAAATTCCACTTGATATTAACTCAGAATAATCAGCTGTTTCATCCCCCTCAGTATTCGTTACGATGTCACTTACACCCCGCACAAGTACATACTGTACCCATACAAGTAGGTATGGGTGTTAGTGTCACCGTAACGAATACTGAGGGGGATGATTCAGACCATGATTCTGAGTTGATATCAAGTGGAATTTTCAGTCGGAAAATTCATGAAAATTTTTGTTTTTCTTTTTATTATTTTCTGTTCCATACTTTTGCGTCTGAAAATTGCACTTCATATCATCTCAGAATCATGGTCTCAATCATCCCTCAAAGTTTTCGTTACGACGTCACTAACACCCTGTATATCATAATATTATAGGTTAGGTACTTTCTAGGAATGACTTTTTTGACGTGACTTATTGTGGATTTGCCGCAGATGGCTTTAACAGTAACTACTTGGCCGGACAAATTGGGAGCGCTGAGGGCTCTCACCCCGTACAGACTTATGCCCAAAGTTCAGACGGGCGAAGGCAAAATGGTTTATAAATTTTCATTGCAGACATTATGGTACTGTTACAAATTTGTATAGTAGAATAGCAATATATGACTGTAATAAAAGTCCAGATAAAAAACTCACCTTTGCATCTTAAGGCCGTTTTCAAAAATCCTCTCAAGGAATTCATCATCTTCACCTCCCCAATAATCAAATTTATTCGAAAATCCATTTACTGTTTTGTATTGATCACTTCTTATCGATACAACTCCTACAAAAAGATATACTATATTATACCAGTTACAAGACCGTTAATGGTCTTATTGCTTGCAGCAATCATTGAAAGGTAACCATGAGGTATTTTTTCTATCGTGTGGATTGTAATATCAATGACCAACTTCACCAACTCTGGAGTCAAGATTTTTATAAAATTAAAATAAAAACAAAATCAAAACTCATAATCAGAAACACGCGTAACTTCGTCACGTTCAACTAAGCGTTTAAGTGTTCTGAATCTGACCTGGTCCAAACGAACCCAAATATAAGTTTTTATTGACATGAACAGTGGCCACAAAATGGAGACCATCGGAAAGGGAAAAGCCAATGGGAAGACCAGTTGCTTGGTATTCAGATGACATTCTTGTAAGTGCGGAAAAGTTTTGGATGAGGATGGTGCAAAATGGAGGAGGCTTGTGTCCCACAGTGGGATAACACAGGTTGATTCGATGGGTGTATATGAACAGCAAGATACAGATAACAATAACAGGTGTAACTGTAGATAAACAAAATACCTCCAAATATGATGTCGTAGAGCAAGACAAATCTGAATTCATCGATACAACTGCTCATATGGCGTGGCTGAATCGTGCAGGCGTACAAATTGCTGTGGTCTAGTGGCAGCAAGTCGACGTCATGGAGGATGAGGCAGGGGAAGCCATCGGCGATGGCTTGCTTGGCACCGACGTTGAAGAGTATGCCCTTATTCCACGGGTGTTCGTCTTGTTGCTCAATTAAGTATACTCTGAAAGCAAATAAAAACCTGAGTTATGTTGTAAATGATTTGGGGGGCTTCAAATAAGCAATAGAACTTTCTTTATTTCTAAACTCTTTAATTTTTTTTCTGTCGTTGTCTACTTATCTTAAATATTTTGCTCTTTATATCAGTAGTCATCTAAACAGTGGTGGTACTAGCAAAATAGCACCGCCCCAGGGCCGCCAATGCATCTAAATGGTCTCAACACTTGTCATGCAATCTTCATCACAGTTTGACGAATGAGTCCCGTTTAATAATTAATTATGAAGAAGTATTTCATTAGTAAGTAAATAAAATATACTTACTTGTAGTGTATATTTTGCATTTTCAGAAAATTGTGTATATTGGGCAAAAATATGTTCAAATGTTCCTTCCTGTTCCTGTATGGTACCAAGATTGCAACACTAAAAGCTGGTCGACAATATTTCGGAGCATAGCTACCATTGATTAGTTTATCAGTTGAAATATTCACCACTTTAGGTGACCCCCAAGTACTTTCAGTAACTTCACACGCCAACACATCTTTGTAACCACATTTTAGTACATCTTTGTCATATTTTAATAAGGGACTCGTATTTTTATACAGTTTTGACGCTAACTTATTTTTAGAAATAGATTTATAATGATCGCTATGTAATAAAAAGAGATGTACTATACTTATATATATAATGAGAAATAAGAAACAATGGGTGATAGGGCATCGTAACAATTTCTGTTTGAGTAATGTAAATATGAGAAGTTTCTTCATTGTGCTAATACAATGTGAGAATCAGTTGGAATGTTTCAAAACTATTAAGTGAGTATTTTAAGGAACTCAACTTTATTATATTATTAAGTACTTATAATAACAACTTAAATAAAATAAAAATATATTCCACAACCCATATAGGATTGACACTTATCTAATGACATGTAGTGAATATAATCTCTTTGGTTACGAGTGTAATGTCAATAGCCACTTGACATTACACTCGAAAAACTCCGAATAGGAAGGAATAGGTATATAAAAAACATGTATTTTTTGTTTTTATAATAACTCATTGGACCCTGATTTATATTACTTAATGAAAAAAAAATGAGGTCATTGAACTTTGGCATTGAACAACACGGACCTTCCAGACTACGTTCCCCAAAAATAATAGATAGATAGATATATATAGATAGTGCTGTCCAGTTTTAACGTGATAATTATCTATTTTCTCATTGCTCGGGTACATTATTCAAAAATATAATATAATGGCAAAGGCATATATAAAAATAATTATTGCATCAGATATAAATAGAATTATATTGCTATCTATACTGCTTGTCTTTATTTTGATAAGAATAATAATGGATGGAATATGTATTGTGTAATAATGCCGGTTATAGGATGGGTGACCACAAAAAAAAAGTTTTCATCTCGAGCTCCTCCGTGCTTCGGAAGGCACGTTAAGCCGTTGGTCCCGGCTACATTAGCAGTCGTTAATAAGCATCAATCCGCACTGGGCCCGCGTGATGGTTTAAGGCCCGATCTCCCTATCCATCCATAGGGAAGGCCCGTGCCCCAGCAGTGGGGACGTTAATGGGCTGATGATGATGATGATGATGAATAAGGGTCATCATTAATACCTGTATCTGTTATCCATGAAATTAGAAGGTTAAACGAAGGCAAATTTCTACAGAGCCATCTATATATATTTTTTTGGAACGTAGCCTGGAAAGTACCTCACTCCACCCTCTCTATTGGAGAAAGAAAAATAATAAGATAATTTTGTTCTGTATTTTTCCTGACTGCATGCCTATATCATTTTGTAATTTCGCTTAACTCCGATAAGCGTGTACATCGGGAACCCTTCAACTGTCATCTGGAAACCAAATATTCAAATCTAGAATAAACCAAATAATCTTCTAGTTATGATGAAAAAGTAACCTGTGTGTGTACCTAATTATTTATTTTTCTGCGATATTAATATTATTATGTTTCTCATTTCCTTATCTCGGGCCTATGGAGTCCCGGACTTTTTTTTATTATTAATTATTTTAATCTTTTTATTGATGACTGGTTCAGAAATACGACCGAGACTTCATTTACTTTTTGTGTGTAAATAATTTATGTTTGTACTATGTGAAGCCATAACTATTTACCTCCAACACATGTTGTTGCACCGAATAAAAGCCATCACCCGCCCGTCGTGTGCGCCGATTCTCTTCCATAACCTTCCATCTGTCTTTGTTCTCTATCCGGGGTCTGTTGCCGTGGTACTGTGCGTACCTTGACATGTCTGGCGGGTATCTACGTATGTAACGAATATAATACTAGAATCATTAAAGAACACTTATAATCTTTTTAATTACAATTGGTTAAAAGCAAAAGCAAGACTGTATTCACATCGTCCATAACAATTAATGCGACGTTTAACTCACGACCTACTTTAATATATCAATCTAAGATATAAACCCAGCGACGGGCATAAGGTCAGGTGCGCACTACGAGTTTTTCGCCGCGCGGCAGAAAAAAGCAGCGGCATAATGTCGCACTGTAATACTACGCCGCTGCGGTGGCTCTCCCGTCAAGTACGCGCAATACAATTTAAAACTGATTGGTACAGAATTACAGTGCAACATTATACCGCTGCTTTTTTCTGCCGCGCGGCGAAAAACTCATAGTACGCGCCGGGCCTAGTGTACGGTCACGAGCATTAATATGTATACACTTTGGTACCATGTCACATTAACTTTTTTGATAAATTGAACTGTAAGTCTCACTAAATGTCAAATATGTTAGTGCGATAGAGTCCTAAAGTGGGTACATTATATTGTTCATGACTGTACTTACTGTGATTACCGAAGTCCACACGAACGTAGTTGCGGGCAAGAGCTAGCTAGTACGTTAGTATTATTAGTATAGCTAAAACTGAATAAATTAATTAATAAGCTCAACCTTCTAATCCGGAGTCCACTCTCCAAAATCCTCTCTGCAAACTCGCTATCTTCTCCTCCCCAATTGTCAAATTTATTAGAATACCCATTCACTGCTATATATTGGTCTGTTCTTATTGACACTACACCTCCGAATAGAGTGTCATAGATCAGAACAAATCTATAATCATCAATAGACGCACTCATATGCCGTGGTTCTTCCATACAGACGTAGAGATTACTGTGGTCTACCGGTATTAAGTCAATATCATGAAATATGAGGCAGGGGAAATGTTCTATGATCGCTTGTCTGGCCCCGACATTGTAGAGTATGCCTTTATTCCAAGGGTGGTTGTCTTGCTGTTCTATCACGTATACTCTGGAAAATAGTTTTATTATTTTATATATACTTCCATACGGTCACGAGCATAAATATTTTTTTACACTTTGATACCATATTACATTAACTTTAACTTCTAAAGGCACGTTAAGCCGTTGGTCCTGGTCACTACTTACTGATGTAAGTACGTAGTCGTTACATGAGTCATATCAGGGGTCTTTGGCAGCTCAATAGTAACCCTGACACCAGGGTTGATGAGGTTGGTCATCCGCCACATAACCCACTCGATAGAAAAGGTATATTAACTTTAACAAGAAATTGACTTTGAATTTCTTTAAATGTTAAACATATTATATGGTGCGACAGGGTTCTGAAGTAGGTACAAGACATTGCTCATGGTTGTAATGTAGTCCGTGATGGAAAGACAAAACTCGCAGCCACTTTTGATACGAATTCCTGAGTACATCTTACGAACTAGGCTGTTAAAAAGGGCACATGGAATGAATTCATCCAAAAAAGCAGTATTGCTATTTGACATTTGTTAACATTACGCACTTACTTTTACATGCGCAAATGTGAAATAGCAATATTGCTTTTATACCAAATATGTGGCCTTTTGAGTTGATGATAAACAGCTGAACGTTAGCAGGTTAGTAATTTATACTGTTCTGGAAAATAGAAACATATATAAATTCACACCCAGGATTTCTCAGAGTAAACGGAGCCACAGAATAATCGGTTATGTGGCGTAGAGATTATTATGATGGAACAGTTAGTGATATATAAGCATACATAAAATATATATTTTCATAACATTTACATTTCTGCAAATAAATAAAAATATATGATAGTACTTACACACTTATCATTTAACACATAAAGTAACATAAAACAGTTTGGCAACTTTCGGTAAGTATGTATTTGAATAATTTATGAGTACCCTAAAATTTGCTAAACAGCCATGTTTGCTTTGGAAATGTAAAGTGATTGGTCCGTTAAACATTTAAATATTATTTAATCATCAAAAACTTTTGAACAGCATTGAACACTTACTTATAGTGTATTTTTTGTCGTATTAAAAAATTGTGAATATTTGGAAGAAATACATCCAGCTGATCTTTTCTGTTCCTGTAAGGTAATAATATAGCAACACTGTACATCGGTTGGCAGTGTCCTGGACTAAAACTCCCATTTATTATATTTTCAGTAGATATATTGATTGATTTTGGTCTTCTTATGCTTTCGCTTTTAGTACTAGACAACACATCACTGTAGTCACACTCTGATAGGTTATTATCCTGTTTCAATAAATCACTAACGTTCTTATACAATTCAGACTCTAAATTCAGCCTTGGAGAATATTTGTACGGATAAAGACCGTACAAAAGATAACAATGTACTAAGGTAATGTATACCAACAACAGTTCAACACAATAGATTAAAGGAAAAAGTATTAGTGACCGACGTAACGTCTTTACAAATTGCATCATAAGCTATACTCTTAACACAAAACGATAAACTTAAAGTACGTATATGATATGCAACTTTGAATCATATAAAACTTTGTAAGTCCTCTCGATAACAATTTTATTTAATAATATCGTAAACATAATGTTTTCAACGTTATGCTTCAAAGTTTATGATATGACATGACACATAAATATACATATATAACTATACTCTTTGAATAAAACGTAGTAATTTATATTCTCTTTGATGACACAGATTACAAAGAAAATTTTTTTATGATGTTACGAATAGATTTTCCGTAGCAAAATTCATGTGTTTTTTTTAGTTTTTTAAATTATTTTCAGTTCTATTCTTTTGCGACGAAAAATTCCACTTGATATCAACTCAGAATCATGATTTGAATCATCCCCCTCTGTATTCGTTACAATGTCAGTAACACCCTGTATAATGGTGTTAAAAAACCCCCCCTAAATGAGGGAAAATATAGACAAAGGTGGCTTATCCTCAGCAATATAAACGTTAATCGAATTTGAGGTATGGAGACAATAAGTAATTTAGATACGTGAATGTGAACTCACATATGCGTAATAATCACGCGCGGAAGCGAAAAGGCAGACGTGAGGATTGAAAGCATTTGTGAATACACAGTCTAATGTATTACAGAAGATTCACTCTATGCATATGTCATTATTTTTGTGTATTTATGTTGTTCTGTTTATTTTATATGCAATCATCTCCACTTTACGACAGATCATATTGGAATATGGTATTATACTTTGGCCTAGTAATAATTCAATCTTTAAAATCTCTCCAGAAACCAGATGCACAAAAATGCGGCGGTCAATCCAATATATTAGAGCACGAAAAAGACTTCATTATCATCTTAATAATTGCATAAAATATAATTCTTTTGTGCAGGCGTCTACTGTCCTGACTGTGAATAAACGTTGAAAAAGAAAAACAATGAATTGCTGGTTTACCTACACTATGTCCAAAGCGCACCCCGGGGGCCAAAGTGTTAGATGACACGAACGTGTACGGAACCAAATTGTCCCACATATTTGGACACATATTTGGATATTGTTTACATTATTGAATATAATCCATACAACACATATTTCCATATTCAATTAATAATAATATTCGCAAATTATATATTAAATTAAACTTCAAACTAAAATTGAGAACTGAGTTATAATTAAGTAACTTAATTAATAACTTTAATAATATTATAACTATAATTAATTATAAATATAATTGAACAATTTGTTTATAAGCCGGCTAAATAAATATTAAATTCGTGATGAAAATTACCAACAATTTTATTATTTGGTGACTGACTACCTACGGGTTTTTATCAGTCTTTTTATTCGTTACTTACGATGTTCAAAGACGTTTTTATTGGTATTATCATACAAAATAGTACAATACAAACCTTAAGTACCTACAGAATAGTTTTCAATATTAATCTACTGGCTGAATTTATAGGCTTATGCCTGAGACCTGCATACATTTAAATAGATCCATTTTTTGATGGTTACATTACTGTGTATGCGTAAAAATTGTACAATATTGCAGTTTTCTAGACGTTTCTGGACTAATGACAATCTCTATTGTAGGAGTTTTTAGACCAATCAGAAATCCCCTTATCCTTGTCCTTATCTCTGTATTTTGTGTCCATTGTGCTCAATAAAGTATTTTATCTATCTATCTATCAGCATAATTTATTCAACGTAATTATCATAAATAAACTTGTTGAATGAAGGTCAATTTAACATTTTTTAATTTGGGTTTTTAAGTTGGCTTAACAACTACCCGACTATTGATAAATATGCCAATAGTTCTTGTATATCACGAACTTGGAGGCCGTTATAAAACGCCATTACTTTTTAATATATTTTAGGCATAATGTAGTTAAAGTTGTTTCCCGTTTAGTAACAAACGAGCATAGTTTTTGTTTATGTGGAAAATAAGCACAGTGACTCAAGACGTCCCTTGAGGGGATTATACATACATACATAAACTCACGCTTATTTCCCACTCGGGTAAGCAGAGACTATATAATGCCATTTGCTTCGATCCTGACAAACTTCTCTTGCTTCCTCCACATTCATCAATCGCTTCATATACGCACGCCGGTTCAAAGTAGAGCGTACTAAACCTTTCTAAGGACATCTCCAATTTGGTCAATGTCCTTCTAGGTCTTCCTCTGCCAGCCCTACCATCAACTTTCACTTTATATACCGCTTTCGCAATTCTATTATCCTTCATCCGCTCTACGTGTTCAAACCAGTCTAACAAGGGAATTATATTTGAAAGAATTAATCGACTCTAGTGGACCGATAACGATAAGCACTGAATGGAGGAAACCTTCGACCATGCCGACGCGGTCGGTATGGGGATCCTGGAGTTTTATTAATCGGGTCGTCAGGATCGTATATCCTTCCTATCTTTCCTTTCGTGTGTCCTTCGACATACTCTATCTATAGTTAGTTACAGGTACAAAAATGATCGCTTCTGTACAGAAAGTATACAATTCTATTTCCTCTCGACAATGATATGATACGATCTCACAAAATGATTTCGCATGTAGTATAAAATACGTTCCGCTATCAGCTTCACATTCTAGATATTCAAATTCGAGAGATATCTGAGTTCGTATTCACGTTTTACAATCGTTGTCGTTTTCGATTATGGGAAACCGAGCAAAAGGTGTTTAGCATAATGCGAATGTTTGAAACGCAGTAAAAACATCGTTTGTTCCATGTTCGAGTATTACTATAGTAGTAGCTTGGGTGAGATAGTAGGTCAAAGATTAACAAAAAAATGTACGGTCACGAGCATTAATATGTATACACTTTGGTACCATGTCACATTAACTTTTTTGACAAATTGAACTGAAAGTCTCACTAAATGTCAAATAATATGTTAGTGCGACAGAGTCCTAAAGTGGGTACATTATATTGCTCATGACTGTACTGTGTAGGCATATACCGTACTACTTATTTCGAACATGTGGCCGGCCTAGGCATTACCATCAACAGGACACTTTATGCTGGGTGTTAGTGACATCATTACGAAAACTTTGAGGGATGATTCAGACCATGATTCCGTCGCAAAAGGCACTGAAAATATTTTTTTTAAAATAATACAATTTTCATGACTTTTCCGACAGGAAAGTCCACTTGATATCGACTCAGATTCATTATGAGCCTAAGTATTCGTTACGATGTCATCAAGCTACAAACAGTAACATAATGAATCAATGGGTTAATATCCTAAGGCCGAGATTTCCAGATACAATAGTTAAACAATGGGGTTTGGATTTTTAAAGAACATTTGTCTTATATCATTGCTAACTGACGTGTATGAAATTTTCGGCGTAACTGATTTGCACTTTTTGCTATTGTCAATAAGACATAAATTATTTTAGCAAAACGTTGCAGATACGACAACCACGATATTACGTAACACGCGGCGGCCAATGTCCACGTCATGTATGAGTTTCTAATATAAATTCAATTTTTTTCAAATTCAAATTCAAAATATCTTTATTCAGCAGGTAACATAGTTACACTTTGAATCGTCAATTTTTACGTAATGAACGTCCCATCCGCCTAAAACTACTGCAGCTTCTCACAACCTGTATAGCCGGGGAAAAGAAACTGCAACACAAACCTCAGCACAGGGCCCTAGACGTTCTTTAAAAAATATATATATATATATATATTGTTATACAATTGAGTAATTTAGCTGCCTAATATCAGTTCTCATACAGTTAATCCCATGCATTCATATTTTCTAAATAATTACTAACTTTATTACCTTTTTTGTAAAGTTTCTGTTTAACAACTGTCTTAAAACAGTTGAAAGTATGTATCCACTGCTGCATTTAGTTCACAGATATATAAAATTATATTTTCTATATCTGTGAATGTTGCTCATTCAACTTTAAGAGTGTAGCTATGGAAAAGATAAAAGGTATATAAGGGAAATGAACACCGTGTAAAGCGGACACGAGTAACGTTTATTGCATCGGTCCCAGCGTTTTGTTGGCCTGAGCACGCATTATACTGGGCTTATCATTATTTATACCTATAACATTAATATACATTATAACATACATACATACATAAACTCACACCTATTTCCCATCAGGCTAAGCAGGTACTATGTATATTGGTCTATACAATGTATAGTCATAAGGTAAATAATTGTAATGAGGAAAATAGAAATAAGATTAGACGTAAGGAACAAATTGTTAGCTTGTAAGATAAAATGTATAGAATAAGAGAATAAAAGCCAATCCCTATTAAATAAAGAACCCGTGTAGCAGTAAATCCCTAATAGATTAAAAACGTAGAGTAGGATAGACTAGGAATGACAAGACTGAAAGATGATGAACAAAAGTGCGAGAGGCATGAAAGCGAGAACTGGTATGGTATTAGAGAATTAGAAAGAAAGAGAAGTGTAGGACCCAAAAAGGGCAAGTAGAGTACGATCTAATGACATAGAGCCTGAGCGTAGAGAGGTGTATGTTTGATATGTAACGTCCCGGTAAGTACAAGGAAAAAAAAAACAAAAGAAAAAAAATCAGGTGCTATGGAATTCCATTTGCTTCAATCCTGACACACTTCTCTTGCTTCGTCCTCACTTATCAATTTCCTATGGTTCACCTTAGTCCACCAGGTGTCCACGGAAGAATATGTTTTCCTGTGGTCTACTAGGTGAACTAAATAGGTGGACCTCGGGAAAGATGGGAATCGTTTCATACTCGCACGCCGGTTCAGAGTTGATCATACTGAACTACTAAGGTACTCGTATTTTATTTGGTCAAGGTACGTTCCATAGATCTTCTACTGCCAGCCCTACCACCAACCTTCGATTTATATGCCGCTTTCGAAATACTTACTATTATCCTGCGTGTCCAAACCAACTTAATATTCCCTTCTCAATCTTAGTCACTGTATCGTCGTTTTTCAATGACGTCCAAGTGCGCTGTTCAACAAATCTAGCAATTTCGTGATTTGACTAGTTGTAAAGTAGCCTATTCAAATGTCAGTATTCAAGCTGATTAAATGTCTCTGCGAGCGAAAAGATACTACTGGCAAGTTTAAGCCCTTTGGTGGTAAAACCGTATTCATGAAAACAGATAAGAAGTACCTCATTAAAAGTTATAAAGGGACAAAGATAATATATTCTGTTTATTGCATTAGTCGTAGCAATTCGTTTCCCTGTGTAGTGTATATAAGGTCAGTTCCAAACTGGACGGATAGAACATACGAGGGGAGGTCAAAAAGTTCGCGGAATGAGGGGGAAGGGGGTCGAAATTAAACACGAAACTATTTTTCCTTTTCAATATATTCTCCCTTAACCTTAACACATTTTCCGGATCTATCAAATAATTTGTTTATTCCATCATAAAAAAAAGATTTCTCTTTGCTGTCAAAATAGGCCGAAATTGCAGACTTGACTTCTTCATCATCGCCAAATTTTCGTCCACGCAGTTCCTTTTTCATTTTTGGGAACAAATAATAATCGCTGGGGGCCAAGTCTGGACTGTAAGGCGGGTGGTTTAATTTTTCGAACCCGCATCGGTGAATGGCAGCCGTCGCAACATGGCACGTGTGGACGGGTGCGTTGTCGTGCAAAAGGAGCACACCTCTTGACAGCTTTCCTCTTCTTTTTTCCTTGATAGCCTCTTTCAATCTATCCAGTAAAGAAGCGTAGTAATGTCCCGTTATAGTCACACCTCGATCTTTATAATCAATCAGCAAAATACCTTCTGTATCCCAAAAAATAGTGGCCATGATCTTTCCGGCCGATTGTGACACCTTAAACTTCTTTGGAGGAGTTGTGCCTTTTTTATGCCACTGCATCGACTCTTGCTTCGACTCAGGTTCATAGTGGTGAACCCAGGTTTCATCTCCAGTAACAATCCGGGCCATAACTTCTTCCTTATTCTCTCCACAGAGCTCTAAAAACTGGCGAGAACACTCGACACGCTCGCTTTTTTGAAGTGGCGTGAGCATTCTTGGAACCCATCTTGCGCTGACCTTGGTCATCCCAAGATGTTGATGTAGGATATTTAAAATACTTGTTTCGGATACACCGACTATTGCTGCAAGCTGCTTCTTCTTCAAGCGGGTATCTTCTAATACAAGTTTCTCTACTTTTTCGATGATTTCCGGTGTGGTGGCCTCAATGGGCCGTCCGGAGCGGGGGTCATCTTCAATCGACTCTCTTCCTTGCTTGAAAAGACTATGCCACTTGTAAACCATGGTTTTACCAGGGGCAGAGTCCGCGTAAACTGCTAACAGCTCTTGAAAAATCGTCTGAGCGGATTTTCCTTGCTTGGTGAGGAACTTAATGACGGCGCGGTGTTCAATTTTCTCCATATTCGCTGAGTTCTTCCCGATTCACTTGTTTGCTGGTCGATAGTTCAAACGTTAATGACCCGATTTGCTTCAAACTTGGTACATATACTGCTAATGAGGTGTGCAACTAGCGGCTACCTGTACGAGCAAACCAACCCCCTCCAACCCCTCCATTCCGCGAACTTTTTGACCTCCCCTCGTAGCGATGCGGCGTGGCAGTACTTATATAAATATGTTCGACATTACATAACGTGAGTAATACCATCCCATATCAGAAGAGAAAGCAAGAGATATTCCAAAGGTACGGTTACATCCATGTTTTTTTAAGATCCCTGTCACCTTCGTAAAGTATCTAACAATAACATATTTTTATTCGAATTTAAAACCGTATAGACACCACTACACCTAATAGTTATTATTGTACAGACGAAATCGAGGTCCGTGTCGTGCACTAGCGAAGATGATGAAGGCAAGTACCTACAGGTATTTCTCTAAAAGGTACTGTCTACCAGCATAATGAAATCAACACAAGCGCTCGCGGTGGCAGCGTGGTCTGAAACTACTACAAGTTTGACAGTTTCCTTTAAATAGGTATATCTATAGACAAGAATCTATCGTTGACAGTTCGTCGACGAACGGCCAGGGACGGAGTTGTTTGTAAAGCATCGCAATCGTTGCGTTTGTAGCGATTGCGTTTCCGTTCTGCGCGTCTAGTGTGAATTACACCGAAGTTTGGTACTGAGCAGGCATTTAGCATGAATAAATGGTGCTCTGTAATCACATTCCCGGGTCAACCCTCGATGCGTACACTCACAAGTCTTCCATTTAATTTTAATTAAACCCCACTCAGTGTGTTGCAAAAACAACGCTGTTTTTAATTATACTTCGCTTTAAGTTGCGAGGAATATTTTATAAGCTACTGCATTTACATTCATGAAAAGTGAGAAATGCTTAACTTTATAATAAAACCAAAGCTTCTAGTGTAATACTTGTAACACACTTCTAAAAATAATTTTAACAAGTCATTGCCATTTAAAATGTCCAGAAGAATAAACTCGTTTTATTTATTTACTTATAAAAAAAAATATTAAACTTTATGTTATTTTTTTCGACAGTTGGACATCATTTTCAATAACGCAACAAGTAGAAAAATATTGAAAAGAAAACATTTCTTGTTCAATTTTGTTCCGCCACCCCTGTCCAAGTTTACTCCCAATCTGACGCACTGACTAGCACAGCCTACTAAATTAGTTGTGCTTTGTTTACAATGTTGCGTAATTTACAGCTTTATGTGTTCGAAAATCCTCTGTGTTCGCCCGCCGCCGCAAACTGCTATCGCTGAAAGGTACTTTAAATGCAAATCGCGCGACAAAGTTCAAAGCGTGCACCGCACTGCAGCTGCTTATACCAAATTTATATTCACGCATGATTTACACCTTTTACCACTCAAACATTTCAATATTTCAAACTTTTATATCTCTGGATTCCCGCGGTTCATTTGTACCGCGCAACGTTGGATATATCATAATTCATTTTATTCGCCAAACGCGGATCCGAAATTCGTAATAACATAATCTCTGCAGCTTCCCTGGCAGTTAAAACATTAAATTTATATGACTGCCTTATGCCTCATCTGGGGGAGCAGGGGATGTCATAAAACATGGGGTTTATAATGCAAACAGAAAAGATAACATGCTACAAACTTGCTACAGTTTCAGTTTTATTACATAATAGCTCCTTGCAACTTGAAAGACATAAAATTCGCTGTGAAATATTGCTCTTCAGATATTTATCGTATTTTTAAAAGTCTCTTCTTTGCAACCTCTCATCCTTCTTTTAAGTAGTTTAACGCTGCTATCTGTCAAGGGTTCTTAGTCATATTGTAAGAAATACTTTTGGCAGATACTCGTATACACCATTATACTCCGCTGAAACGCGTGAAAGGAAGTGTGACGTATACCGTTTACCACCCTGAAGCGCTCAAACCCTCACCTCAGTATGTAGTAAAAATAAATTTGAATTAGTAAGTAAGAAATATAAATATTACAGAAAAGTAGTAGAGTACAGTAGAGAGAATAGGTACCCAATAGTAGTTGTGAATTTTGGATAATAAGTAGATATTTTAATTAAAATACGTAGTAATAGTCGTGTAAGAGTTCTTAATTGACAAGTCTTGGGAACCCGCTTAATCTACTAAAAAACTACATGCGTGAGATATCATCGTAGTTATTATAATCCAACATACTAAAAAGGACAATCCTTCTGCTGGTTTTACGACATGCCGATCGTAATACTAGATAAAAGTCCGTGACGAATTCCTCGAGGTATTTCAACGGGTCACGTGAAAAGAAATTGAATTTAAGGCTATCTTCAAGTCATACAAATGGACGTAAGAAATGTGGAGTCAAGTGGTGTAGGATCGCGTATGACAAGCGAGCTTAGTGACACGAGTGTCGCCGCCCGCGGCGAGTGCCGTCTCGCGGGGCACACTCCAGACATAGATGCCACGCGCCCGGAATACACTAACAAATTCTAGCTAGAAAAAATAATTTATTACTAGTCAACCGTAGGTACTTAAAGTCCTTTCAAGTTTTGTCATCAAATATTATATGTACTTAGATACTTTTTGGGACCATTTAACGTAAATTTTTAAAAAGTACGTATTGTATACTTCTTGATAGTATGTACATCGATTACTCTCATAAATAACTCTACTACGATTAGGGCGAAAATGAGAAACATATAGCATTTCACTGTATGTACTCGTATTTCTAGACCTTTCTAACTTACTTGGAATCCATCTAACAATAGAATGTATAGAAAAATCTATAATAAGATTCAAAGCGAGAAAGAACTCGTGTATTGATAAATTGAGCCCGTATTGACCTCGTTAGACGCTATTCATGAGAATAAATGGTATGAAGGATTGCGGACACCATTTGTACAATACGTGGAAAAATTCCTTATAAAAGATTGTATTCGTCTCTTTACTAAATTCAGTCGTATATTTTTTTATAGTGATATGATATTTAGGTAGTTTTTAATAGGATCAAGGCCAGGTAAGAAAACCAACGGAAATGGAAATGTAATAAAAGTTTAAATTTTCCACATGAGGTTTAAAACCTGAAGAATAGGTACCTAAGGAGAAGTAAGTACAGTGTAATAAATAATATGGATATTTAAAGTTCGTACAAACATGTTTCCTTTTAATTTGCTTTACTTTATAGCTTTTTCGACACAGCATCATAATATTTAGTATATTCCATTCCATGATATTCGGTAATCAGAAAAATAACCAAGGAAAAGATGGGAAAATGTAGACATATCTATAGGCCCCACTGCCCTAAGGCAGTACGGCTCACGCTAAAAGTTAGCATTATATAACTAATCACATAATTCAAGTAAGAATATTTCCAACCCGACCCCATATGTTAAAAGCAAGAGTATCAAAACTCATGAATCCGAAGATGTTTCAAGTTTAACGTGTTCTACCTGTAAAATAAAGTTGTAAAACATTTTAATACCTAGAAAATGGTCATCACCAGCCCATTAACGTCCCCACTGCTGGGGCACGGGCCTTCCCTATGGATGGATAGGGAGATCGGGCCTTAAACCACCACGCGGGCCCAGTGCGGATTGGTGGTTATTAACGACTGCTAATGCAGCCGGGACCAACGGCTTAACGTGCCTTCCGAAGCACGAAGGAGCTCGAAAACTTTTTTTGTGGTTGTTTAACTTCAACAATCGCAGATCGAGCGCGTTAACCGCGCCACCGAGCTCCTCAAATGAAAATGAAAATATATATAGAAAATGGTAATGTTTATTAAACGAATCATTTCGTTAATCAATCTGTAGGCTCCACTTTCATTGCTATTCACTGTGTAACATCAAACTAAAATTAACACTCACAAGTTCTAACGCAAAATTACTTTGTCTGAGAATTTTCAGCCTAAGCCCAATTGTCTTTTCTGAGATAAGTATACTTAGTACAAGAAAATTAAGGTGCTCCAACTGACTGAAGGTTTTCTTACAAAGGCTTTCGTAACACGAAGACAGTCTCAAACACAGATAAGCTTCGTTAAACTAGATCATAATGAGTAATTCGCTTGAAGATGAAGAATTAGCAAGACATTACTTAAGTACAACACATTTTCGTGAGGAGGAGAATTAAGTTACAAAGAACTTTGGATGTTCTTAATATATACACATACATAAACTCACGCCTATTTCCCACCGGGGTAAGCAGAGACTATAGAATTCCATTTGCTTCGATCCTGACACACTTCTCTTGCTTTCTGCACATTCATCAATCGCTTCATACACCCACGCCGGTTTAGAGTAGATCGTACTAAACCTTTTCTAAGGATATCTCCAATTTGGTCACCGTAAGTCCTTCTAGGTCTTCCTCTGCCAGCCCTCTCATCAACTTTCGCTTTATACACCTCATTCGCAATTATATTATCCTTCATCTGCTCTATGTGTCCAAATCAACCTAACATTCCCTTCTCGATGTTTTTAATATGTTTATTTTTTTCGTTTAAGCGATAAGAAAAATTTTGAGTGCTAATGCTACTCTCGTTATTTTGTCTAGATATCTATCGTCTAATAGATAAAAGAGACTTAGCATGGATGACGTACTGGGGGCCTAAAGAGACCACATTAAAGCATTGCATCTTAAAAAGCAATTTTGCTATTTATCATTTATTGATTGCATTGCGCACTTACAAAAGTAATTACATAAGTTTTTTTAGATAAATTGCTTCAGTGTCGTCTGTTTAGACCCCCTGAACATTAACTTAAAAGAAAACTTTTCTTGCAAGTTTACAAGCTTCATTTAAGACGAAACTGAACAATACATTGCGAAGATAAAAAACTCCAAACAAAATGAAGTCTTATTAAAACTCAGCAACAAGACTTGAAGCAAGAAAACTACTAACAAGATGCACAAAATTTTCGCTGAAAATTTACATTGTTGCAATTGAATCTCGAGAGAACGTCAGATATTTTCTTTCTACTTTTCTGAAGACGAAAGTATGGAGTTCAGAGTACACTTTGCATCTCGTCGCCTTATAGCGATAACTTCGTAATAAGCACTTTAAAAAAAACACATGTGACTTTTGTTTACAAAACCACCGCAACAGACACGCTAGTTGAGGTAAAGACATGAAATCTCAGTTTTTCCCCGGAATGAATGAAAAGTGTCTGTTTTAAGGTTTTGTTGAACAATAAAAATTGCATCTGTCTGAATGTAGTTTGTCAAAAAGCCTCTTGCGAGGTTTTCACTTTATACGTTTTAACGGTTTTAACGTTATACAGTAGTCGACCTTGTCATTCTTCCCTCTAATTTTGACCCGAATGCGGCGAAGCAAAAACAATATACAATAGAACAAAATATTCTTTATATTTGTATGTATTCATGTCTACGGTCTGATTCCCCATTCAAAACGGTGCATCATTATTATCTCTCCACACCATTATAAAAGCTGTTCTAGTACACAAGTCTTTTTATATATGCGTTATCTTTGTCTACCCCGATCGGGACTTCGGGCACGTGGGTACAGTCATGAGCAATATCATGTACCCTCTTTAGGACTCTGTCGCACTAACATGTTAGACATTTTGTGAGACTTACAGTTCAATTTGTCAACAAAGTTAATGTGACATGGTACCAAAGTGTATATACATATTAATGCTCGTGACCGTACATACCTGGGCCACACCCCGGACACCGCATACAAAAAACCTTGTTTTACACAGACACTACACATTGACATTATCCTCCACGCGCATCTGTGTGTGTAACGTCTGACGCCATACGATCCGAGGGGATGAGGTAAACCTTGGTCAGCCACTGGTGGGCAGCGGAGAGTTGCCGTTCTAAACGTAGTATTATATTAAGATAAAAAAATAGTTCAAATAGTCACACGACTGAAATAATGTTCGAAAATGCGATAAAATGTTTTCTTCGTGGAAGCTATTGATCAAGTCAGTGAGTCAGAAGTAATAACTCTCTTAGCCAGTTTTATCTGCCGTCCGATGGCGACTGCAGAAGATATTGCTCTTTCAGTTTTTACAATATTTTTCAATGTAAACCGTTTTATCTGGGCATTCGCGATTGAATTGGAAGTCTAAGATAGTCTGGTATTCAGTTTACAAGCATTAAATATAAGATCGGTTTATCGGTATCTGTTTTTTTTTTAACTTACTTTTTTTTAATTTTTATTTGTAATTTTACCTAACTCTACGTTATTAGGTATAATATTTATCTATGTTATACTATATTATAATACAATATAATGAGCAAAGTGTACCTACAGTAAAAGGCGCAAATGTTATGAAAAAGAGAGCTTTATTACGTAGCTTAGGCAGATAGTAAAAGAGTGAAAAATTGAACAATATTTTAAAAACAAGTGTCATTATTAAAAAACAACACCTAACCCATATAAAAGTACAAAACTACAACCCAAAGTTGAATAAGGGCAGGTCTGTGCCCAGCAGTTAGATGTATATAGACTGTTTATGTTTTTACGTAATAAACAATATATAACTTAAGCTCACGAGTATATTAAATTAAAAAAATACTTAGGTAAGTCCAGTCCAGTCAACTAAGTGTCACTCGTAACTAAATAAAACTCACACGCAACAAATTCCAATTAAGTACGCCTCTCTGTCCTCAGGCCATCAATAACCTTTAGGAATGAGATGTCATAGCGCCGCTAATAGCGGAGTAGCGAAATGTTATGAATTTATCAAGGGGTCGTTCGTTCCGTCGCCGTTCACAGCTGATTTACGGCCCCATATCATCACAACCCACGTCTCAGGACGTCCCTTCATTAGAGCAGATAAAACCATCATTTGTTACACGTAACATGTTGATACTAACTGTTTATGACGGGTGGAACACTCCACGAGATGGAAACTCTAATGTTCATCTACTTAAATATGGAAATGGAACATTTGACACATTAAAGTGCGTAGGCGTATTATTTCTTACATTAATTTAGGGTCGCTAATTTCGAATTAATAAATAAATATTTTAAAATAACAATAAATTAAATTATGAATTTATAAAAAAAATATTAATTATTTCGAATACAGCATTAGATCAAATATAAATATAAATTATGAAAAGGAAAATGTAATAATAAATGCGATGGTTCCTTTTTCATACAAATTCCGAAGTAATTTCTAGTTTTAACGTTTAATAAAAATTAACTGATTTGACTAGCGTATTTACTTCATTGAAAGATTATAATATATTTTCAAGGACCAAATCGCTGTTAATAATTTCGATATTAAACCGTATCCAATGGTTAAAAATAGAAATATATGCGGGTATTATTTTAATTATGAACTTTTGATCAATTAGGTCAGTGCCTACCTAAAAAAAGTATTCGTGCCATTTTTAATCATAATATTATCGCATTTCTTTTTTGTAGAAATTATTAATAACGGCGATCTATATATTCTCATAAAGGCCCTGATTGTCCCCGAAGTTGTATCGCAAGGAAGAGCAATTTGGAGGAACATTCATCAACATAAATCAACATTAAGTTGTGTTTTTCTCCCGTTGGACCTTCCTAGTAAAGGGCTCGGACCGACACAAATTACAGCTAATGTGCCCTAACCGGGGAACACTTGCCGTTTGAGATTCCACTTGCCGAAATTGCTTGAGTTACAGCAACCGAGAACTTTCAACGTGTACTGTAATTCTACTTGCATACATAAACTCACGCCTATAAGGAATCAATTATTCTGATATATGATAAAATTTTCTAGTCAGACGAAAGAACGTCGGCGTCCAATTTCAAAATTCGAACATATAAACGAAACGGATAAAGAATAAAAACAACGATCCGCGTGCAGCCTTCACGATTCAAGACTAAAGTATGACCAAGGGGGGTGAGGTAACAACAGCTCAGCCGCTGGTGGGGAGCAGAGAGTTGCCGTTCTATAGTATTATTCCTTATGCTGATGAGTTGATGAGGTCAGTCAGCAATCTCACAACTCACACGAAGAAGAAGAATAAGGGGAAACATATTTTTCATGCTTAGCTAGATATTTTTGTTAACAATAAAATACTGTTTTAAATAAACTTGAAGGATTTGAGATAATGCTTTTTTATCATAGTTGATCTATCTTATTCACAGCCTAGTTTCTCTTCAAGGTCCGCCATTATACACGATCATACCTTTTTGATAGGTTAGATTTATCAAACATTTGTCTGGGTAATCGGATCACGTCATCTTATGATGAGAATAGGGCCTGTGATGAATAGGAAATGATGCTAAGTAAAACTATAACCGATCTTTTCTTACATTCAGTTCGCAAAGTTTAGACGACTCACACTTACTTAATATATATTATATATGCAAAAAAATATATAATCACTACGTATTGGCAAAAGCGTACATTTCCCATACATTTGTAGGTCATCATCTATTTGGAGGTCATACGACCGCCATTCTGATGGATACTATATTTTACTCTCTTTTTTTGTCTGTTGTCACATTTTTGCACTTATGTAATATTTTTAAAGAAATGGATTTTAACGATGAACTTTCCCGGCTACGTTTACCAAAAACAATATAGATGGCGTTGCACAGTTTTAACGTGATAATTACCTATTTCCTCATTACTCGGGTACATCATCATCATCATCAGCCGTACGACGCCCACTGTTGGGCATAGGCCTCCCCCAAGGATCTCCACGACGATCGGTCCTGCGCTGCCCGCATCCAGCGGCTTCCCGCGACCTTCACCAGATCGTCGGTCCACCTCTTGTAGCGGGCCTACCCACTGAGCGTCGTCCGACACGTGGTCACCATTCTAGAACCTTTCCGCCCCATCGGCCATCGGTTCTCCTCGCTATGTGTCCTGCCCACTGCCACTTCAGCTTTGCAATTCTCCGAGCTATGTCGGTGACTTTAGTTCTCCTGCGGATCTCCTCATTTCTGATTCGATTGAGCAGGGAAATACCGAGCATAGCTCTCTCCATTGCCCGCTGAGCGACACCGAGCCTCCTGAGACCCATAGTAAGCGGCCACGTCTCACTGCCGTAGGTCATCACTGGCAACACGCACTGGTCAAAGACTTTCGTCTTGAGACACTGAGGTATTTTGGACGAGAAGATATTCCACAGCTTCCCGAACGCATCCATCCGATTGGACCCATCCGAGTTGGATCCGACGAGAGATCTCTTTCTCGAAGTTGAACTTACCTAACTGGATTATTTGTCCTAGGTAAATGTACTGGTCTACAACTTCGAGTGTAGATAACGTTCCCAACTTGAACTGGAGTGGGACTCTGAACTGAATTCGGGTACATAATTATTCCAAAATACAATGTAATGGCAGAAGCATATATAAAAATAACTGTTGCTTGATATTTGGATCACATTACTGATATATAGAATTACGTTTATACATCAATTGCTTCTCTTTATTTTCATCAGAATAATAATGGGTTGGAAGATGTAATTAATAATAAAGGGTCGTCATTTATACCCAAAAACAAAGATAAAATACGCATAATATGTCTTTTATCCATGAAATTAGTTAAACGAAGAAAAATATGTACAGCGCCCTCTATACGAGTATTGTGTTACTGGTCACCCAACAGGGTCCATATAATATCAGCGTCGTGGTTCACGCCGCCATTTGTGCTGAGTGAGACCCTTTTATCTCAGGACGTCCACTACCCTATGATCATTTCGACAAACATCCGTCTTGCTTTTTTGTAATTGTTTTAGTGGAAATTTGATATGATGTTGTTGTCTTTTTTTTGTGTGTGGCGTCCTTTTATAATAAACTATTTCTATTCTATTTTTGAGGAACGTAGCCTGGAAAGTCAAATTGACAATTTATTGGATAAAATGGTTTTGTATATTCTCATATCACTTATGTATATCGCCCATATATAAAATGGAAAACTTTCCAATATCTATTTTGTATGTGAGCTATTCCCAAATTTTCTTGTAAAATACATATCACGCGGGATTGAAGGATTTTGTTTTTTTGAACCGTTGTGCCAATATTTATTTAAAAGATAAAAAGTGGTAAAAAAGTGCGCGTTTGATGGCTGCCTGGCGGTAGGCAGTATTAAATATTTGGTAGTGTTGCGTCGACACGTCGACTTTTATTGTCAAACGCGAACATTCGCGTTGTTCGTGCTTTATCTCGCTTCCATCAAATCGTCGGATGCAAACGGGTCGTGTCACAGTCAACTGTGTTTTTGCACACTCCATAGAACAACGCCTTTACGACTGTTAGTTACACATCATCAAACAATAAGGACAGTTGTGCATTAAATGGATTTTTATAGAAGATCTTTATAGCACATTTAAAGACCACGCTTTTTTAAAAGCAAATATGCATAGGATTGTTTAATTTCAGTCTGCTTTAAACGCCATTAAAAACATTAACAAACTAAAAATAGTTGACTCCTTTCTACAAATATCACTTTAAAACAATTCGCGACACAAAATAAAAAATCATGTGAAATAAACCAACCAGAAAAATATGAATACTAAAAATGTCAGGTTGAGATACGATGCACTTAGTACAGTAGCTTTGAGTATGGTAACAGTTTTATTTCGACTATATGAAAAGGTTTACATTCGTAGATATTTTGATTCGAAATTTTCTTGTTTTTGAAGTTTTACAAAGATTATGACTAAGTACTTACATAAAATGTTCAATACGTAACCTAATCAAAACCACAGTGTAATTAAGAATAGAATAAGAATAAGAATAAAATAAATTTATTGCCAGGTAAGTATCTCATATTAGAGCACATTTGTGTCGACAAATACATTCGGCCAAGGTCTCGATAAAATAAACCGATAAAAATGTTTAGATACATGAAGTAATTATCCGGTACACAATCAAATCACTTTTACGGGCATGTTATGTCATAATTCGATGAGGGGACAATACCTTTTACCGAAACATAAGACATAAGTAAGTAATACTCCGGTAAATATCACATAATATGAACCTCCACATAAAACCAGCCCTAAATAAATCAATAAACAGTACTTGAACAATAAAAGACTCGCAGTATAGAGGTATCTGTCTTCGCCGTCCTATATAACAGTTATCTCGGCTAAGCCATCTCCCGGGATTCACTTCCGTAGCTTTTGACAATCGAGCCTGGCCGCGACGAGCCAATTCCACGCCACAATACTCTTTACGTCCCACCTCCACTCTACGAGATGAAAATGCGAAATAGAGCACTCGACTTACTCGGCGTATAGAGGCGAAAGTCGCGTGGGGGCTCTGATATGTACGGTGGGCGGACCGAGACAATATTTTATCCATATAATTTTCTCCTCTAATACCTGTACGTAATTCTATAAATTAAACGAAATAATCAAATCTTGATACTTCAATTATTACAAATTGTATTAAGCAGAGATAAGTATCAACCGCCCGTCCCGATAAATAACAACCTCTGGTCCAGTGCTTGAGCATTGGGCTCACGATCCGGAGGTCTCAAGTTCGATTCCCAGTGGAGACATATCACAAAAATTACTTTGTGGTCCCTAGTTTGGTTAGGACATTACTGGCTGATCACCAGATTGTCCGAAAGTAAGATGATCCGTGCTTCGGAAGGCACATTAAGCCATCGGTCCCGGTTACTACTAACTGATGTAAATAAGTAGTCGTTACATGAGCCATGACAGGGGCCTTTGGCGGCTCAATAGTAACCCTGACACCAGGGTTAATGATGTTAGAAGAAGAATATCAACTGTTGATTTCTGAATATACGAGATGGCTCTTTGACAAACCAATGACTAGGTGCATTATACTTGTTCATAAATATGTACGTTATTAAACCACCATGCATAATATTAAGTTCGTACATTATAATGAAGTAAGTATTGACTGCGTGACGGGTACTCGTTGTTTTATTTTGGTTCATCCAAGCATACACTTAAAACAACGCGCAACGGGATAATTTAAATAATTTGAAACAGAATGTAGTATGTACTTCTGTTATACATTCGTTTTGTGTGAATTAATTAATGGATGTTAAAATTGTGATGCTACCTTTTCAATTTAGGCCACCGGAGGGTTGGTTGAGTCTCCTCTGGCTACGGGTGGTAGGACACCGCAGCCTTTAGATCGCACGTGTGTTTAGCGACCTCTCATTTACTTGGACATGATTATAAGTAAAATACTCATGAATGTGGAGGTAGCAAGAGTAGTGTGTCAGGATCGAAGAGGATTCAAATTGAATTCCATAGTCTCTGCTTACCATGGTGGCAAATAGAAGTGTGTTTATATGTAAGTTTATGTAATACACTTCTCTTATCTTCTACCGTGGGGGTTGTGAGGTAGAGTACCAACCTCATCAACCCTGGTGTCAGGGTTACTATTGAGCCGCCAAAGGCCCAAGGTGTAATACACTCATAACGTACTTTTTCTTTCAACAAATATTGAACTTAATTTATTGTAAGATACAGTTACAAATGTAAAAAGTGGCTTTGAAATATGAAGCTTTCCAAGAGATGGTCTTATTTTTGTACATCAGAATTAAATTTATACCATAATATATAATAATACAATAATAATCTTGACGGTAATCTATGTTTACTTATATCTCTATAAAGTTTGAAGTGAAATGGGTATCGTAAACTTAAATTAGCATCATTATACTTACCTTTGAAGTCGATACGTGAAATATGATCAAAGGTGTTTTTGTAACCCTGATGAAACCTCAAATCTGTTTCAGGTAAGTACGGTAGTTACCTTATTTGTCTTTCATGTAAGTATAAATTTAAGTACATCAATTGTACTTGTTTAGTTTCTATTTCATTGCTTTGTGAAGTGAAGATTCACCAAAGTTTGCCCAATCACTCACTGACGTTGAAGTTTTTGATGGGAGTATTTTTTTGTTGATGACACTTGTAAAAAAATAAATCACTTATTATTTCAACATTACAAATAATAATTACCTCAGAAAAGTTATTATCGTTCCGGATATATCAAACAATAACCATTACTCGTACTGGGATAGAAATTGTAAAAAAAAGATCTTGTAGTAACTTTTGGTTTTCTGCTAGTCCTTCTCTGTATGTATTGAGGTTGAGGACAGTGAAAAGAACATTCAGTACCTGTCGGCTAAAAACTTAGGAATAGCTATTAATTCCGATCAATGGCTAGTGCAATAGCGATCGCCTGGTCAGTAGAGGAGGTTAGCTCTCGCCTCTCAACGGGTGTCAAGAATCGCACATAAATCTTTTCACCACCATTAGCTTCACGCATAAGCGCTTTCCGACAACGCTGCCCTTGCTGAGACGACGTAATAAAATATCGCCTACTTACTCTTTGACATCTCAATCCACGGGGAAACGAGATAATTTACAAGAATTACAACTTTGTCATTGAACCTGTGTGAATTTTCGAAAGCCATTGATGTATACAAGCCCTGAATATTTAAGATTGATTAATTAGATCTCAGAACTTAACCAAATTCTTACTTCAATATATAAGTAGGTAAAAAGTCTCGTAAGAAGAAAAGAAAGAAAAATAAATTCTGTAATTTAAAAAAAATCATTTTTGATTAAATTTAAGAGCATGAATGTTCAAAGCCTCACAAAATATATTTTTTTGTTTCATACAAAATAGTCTTGAATAATTTATTATGTGAATAGAAAAAGGCTGTGATAAATGGGGGCTTGGAGCTGGATACGACTTCCTAAAGACCAATTTGAACTCTTGGGTCTTTACCCTAACCGGCTTAAGTGCTATTATGTGTAAAATATCTGACCTCACACACCCCTTCAAGGTACAGAATTTATGACCAAGAATATTTTAACAAAAATTATGTATTGTAGAAGCGAGTCCTATCTGTTATTTATTCACGTAATATAATGTTTGTGATTGGACCTTGTTATTTAAAAAGGCAATCTTATTAGACAAGTAAAATAGGTTCCAAAAAGGCCCAAAAGAATCCCTGTGTAGTGAATTTGCGTTACTTATTACAGTCAAAATAAATATTCGTCTATTACTAAAATAGTTTTCTAAGAATCGATAAGGTTTATGGTAATGTAAGTAAACATAAAAATATACACAAAATTCTTTAGCGTCCTTAGTAACAATCTTCTTTTAGCCTTTAAGAAAAGTTCACAAAGAAATATTTTTATAAGTTTATTACTTCCATCAATATTATTGAATCTTACAACCAACAAATCCTATAAATTTTCCATGAACTTGTTTCGTCGAATCTTTTCAGATTTATTCCAACAAAATACAAAGTAATAACTATTGTCTTGGATAATAAAATGTCTAGAATATTTCTATTTTATACGAAAAATTTCATTGAATGGGTACTACATACCGGTGTGCCAATAAAGTTATAAAATATCTGATCATAAACCAGGACAGATTTATAAAACATTCCCATTTTGATCACAGTTTGCTTTTGAAACGATTTCAATACATAGTTGTACCATTTTTAAACTGAAATATTTTTTTGAGTAGCTACTTAAAATAATATCTCAAAGTTTCGGTAGCCGCTTTACAATTTTATTACAAAGATGTTTAGCAGATAGCCATGGTCGTATGCAAGCAAACTCTTAGGATTGATTAGTGTTCGACCACACCTATCTGCTAAACACCACTATTCGGAAGAATTTCAGAGAATAAATGAAATTATTTTCTTGTTTCATACTTTTTAGGGTCTTATTTAATAAGATAACGTGCTTCCATTATGTATTTATGTAAGATTTGGATTTATTTTTAGTTTGGTGCAATAAAGTGTATTTGTATTGTATTGTATTGTATTGTATAAAACCTATCGCTAACATGTCTGAATTGTTATCAATTCAAAGTAAATATCGAGTAAATACATTTTGTCCGGCCAAGTAGTTAATGCCATCTGCAGCAAATCTACAATAAGTCACGTGAAAAAAAAGAGTAAATACAAGGAAACCCGCAAGTAAAAGCTTGTACACACATATTTATAATATGCAAATTAAGCCCTTTCATTTGATACCCAACACAATACAATTGGATAAAAAATAATATTTTCGTCCTCTAGTTAAATTCTCAGTTTATACACACAAACATATACATAGCGGTTAAACACATTACCTTCCTTTTTGCTTCGCCGCAGTTGGCTAAAAAGTCGAACTCATTTTAGAGGTTACGAGATTCGAACCCGTGACACTACAATGTAAGTTACACGTCCTCCGAACAAGGCTATCAATGAAAATAGCAAAAACTCTTTAGTATTGATCCCACACACAATTGTTTCCAGACACAAAATTACCTGAGGCATGCCCGAGAATTGAGAATCCATTCGTCGGAAGAATTGCTATCTGTGAAGGGATTCAGTTTCCCGTCCTTTATTCCGATAGATATCTAATACGCTTTGACATAAAGAAGGATTGTATCGGTGCTTTCAAAGGAGTTCACGAATATTACATACGTTTCTTTCACCTTTCATCCCTGGGGCTGAGGGCGGGAAATGAAATGGGGGGATGTCCCTGGCGTAACAAACATCTGAAGTTGTTTCTAAAATCACTTTGCGGAGGATACATTTTAGTTAAATGTATTGGGAATGGTGTCAGTGTAAAGCTAGCGTTAATAATGTTTTAAAATGTTACATAGCAATATAAAACTTCTACGTCGTGTTGAAGACTTAGTTTCTAATTTTCCTTTCCATTTAAGTGAAAAAAAAAATTAAATCTAAAACCCGAGTACAGAAAAATTACGCTACAAAAAGTATGAAACAAGGAAATATGTAAATATGTTTCTCTGAACTTTTAGGACACATTGGCCATACTACCATGGCTATCTTCTAAATATTGGAAGTGATATTTCCGTAGTCTGGTTTAGTTTTTAAACTTTTATTTTTATTTATATTATTTCGAGATATTAAGGACCCCGATACCGACCCCACCGGCGTGGTCGACGATTTCCCTCAATCAGCGCTTATCGCTATCGACCCAATAGGGTCGATTAATTCTTTCCAATATTTTTCCCTTCAGACGCCCTGAGCCGAGGTTCGCGCCCAACTGGGCACCCTCAGGCCTTTTGTCGTAAACGTTGTACCGGGTGAGAGCTTTCAGCGCTCCCCATTTGTCCGGCCAAGTAGTTAATGCTATCTGCGGCAAATCTACAATAAATCACGTCAAAAAAAAGGGTATTATTAAATTTATTAAGATAACGTGCTTCTGATACATGTTTTATGCAAGATTTGGAGATGAAACCTATCTCGAACATGTCTGAGCAGTCATTTTATCAATTCAACATAATGATCGAGTAAAAACAAGGAAACCAGCAGGTAAAAGACAGTAATATGTACATAATTGAAATGTACAAATTACTTACTACCTACCCTTCCATCCAACACACTACCATTGGAAAAATATTTTTTTTGTCCTCAGTTTATGTCCTCTAGAAGGTGACACATTGAATTTAGCATGATGTCACATAGCCTATAACCACCGGACAATCAAGACCCTTCTAGTGACACCTCATTTGTTAAATTCTGACAGGTGGTTTAGAAGTTAGGTTGGAACAGACGTGCATACACACAGTATACATACATAGCGATCAAACACATAACCGTCCTTTTTACTTCGCCGAAGTCGGGTAAAAACTTTTCTTCAAACTTCTAGACCTCCCGAATATCTATAACGCCGAAATATACCTGTATGTCAGTCAGAGAGAGTCAATATTTTCACCTTCTGAATGTTAAATGCAATCAGTCTGCGTTCGTTCATTGTTGAACAAAGGCCTAATGTTTTAGATTACCCCGACTATGCTAATAAAGGTAAATAGAAGGCATGATTATTCTGTTCTGCTAAAACAAGTAACTCAAAAAACTTTCTTCCTAATAAAACAGCAAGTAACCTCATTAACATTCACAAAAAAAATGTATTTCATTTATTTTTCCGAAATATTTTTTCTTTAAGTGTCAATAGTGTGTTAAGCCGTTGGTCCCGGCTATTAGCCGTAAAAACACCTCCACCAACCCGCAGTGGAGCAGCGTGGTGGAGTATGCTCCATACCCCTCCGGTTGATTGAGAGTAGGCCTGTGCCCAGCAGTGGGACGTATATAGGCTGTTTATGTAATGTTATGTAAGTGTCAATAGTAACCCTGAAGAAGAAGACTAGGTAATAGAATCTAATAGTTAATACTAGCATAGATACAAGCGCAGGTACTAGCGCAGATATTAGCGCAGATACTAGCACAGATACTAGCGCAAATACTAGCGCAGATACTAGCGTAGATACTAGGTACCCAAATAATCCAGTAATTTACTTTTCGGGATCAAACGATGTTTGAAGTTGAATATCACGTCATTATGATAATTAAAATCGTGTCTTTACATAACTATTTATATGTACCCAAAAATCCTATATCTCTCGGGGTGCCTACATTAGTGAACATTAATTTAATTAAGTACCTACAAGTTTTCACAGAACGAAGCTGTTTGCTAAAAGAGCAAAGTTTGATTTTCCTTCACTTCCAATGGGCCAATACAGGATTGCTTATTATTTATTCAAACCTCAAACTTTTAAGGTCCAAAGTACCAATGTTTCAGAGCAACAATGCCCAAGATATTTCAAATCATTCTTAACCCAACGATATAAAATATGCTATCATTATTTTACAATGCCGGTATAGATATACCAGTTTCAATCATTCGTCTATTATTTTATGTAAAAAAAATATATGAAAGAGGAATGCAACCGTAACATAAAAGATTGTCTCAAAAAACCGCAAAAATCGTCCGCTCGTAATGGTCGTATTTCAACTCCGACTCGACTGCTATCTAGCACATGTAGATATACCTCGTACAAAGATCGGTGAATCATTCAAAAAGTGGTGTAAAACTGGGCGCGAACCGTATCTCTGGCGAATGGCCAACCGACAGTTTTTACACTGTAGGTACCTTTTATTCAGTTCAGTACATTGCAATGATTGGTATGTCCTAATTACAATGATACATAGATGCACAACTTCAAGGAATTAGTAGCAACTTCTACTTCTTCTTCTACAGACGCGACTATTAAATTAAACTCATTTCTCAGGTTTCAGAAAACCTAACAGGATTTCGTGTAACATCAAAAACTCAGAAAACTAGGAGGCAAGATGTTTCAACGTGTAATGTGTGGTAATAAGAAAACGTCCACATTTCATGTTTAAGACAGACACAGCTTTGTTTCTTTTTAAGGTTTATGGCTCGTAAAATATTGTGTGACACGGCACATTGTCGGAAAAATTGGTCATTTTCTTTCGTCGGCACTTCGCACGCCGTTATTAAAAGCATAATGTGCGTTCTTCTTCGTTTTTATACAGAAACTCCGCCTTGGGCGTCGTCGAGTCCAACTTCGGAATTAATTCGTCAAAAGAGCAGTTTTTACCGAAAGTTCAATTTGAAAAGAACTCATTATGAAGGAAGTTCGTCTGTGTTGAGTTCGAATTGTAGGAGCGCGGAGGTATACGGCTGTTTATTGAGGGAGTTGTAGAAGTCGAAGAGTTACAGTCGCTGGAAGTTACACAAATTATTCTAGTGGTATTGTAGCACGTACTTATCAATAAGTAAGCATTATTAGATTCCCCTCGATAGTATTAGCCCTTTGAGAATTATTCTCCGTGGCGAAAATTAAGCTTCGCTCAGTTCCCTTCATACATAGTACCTACCTATTATTTCGACTTCAACGAGTATTATACATATCGTTTTAATGTTATGACTTGACCACCTCCATGGTCCAATGGTCTCAACCATTGGGCTCACAATCCGGAGATCCCAGGTTCAATCCCCGGTGGGGACATATCACAAATTTACTTGGTGGTCCTTAGTTTGGTTAGGACATTACTGGCTGATCACCAGATTGTCCGAAAGTAAGATGATCCGTGCTTTGGAACGCACGTTAAGTCGTTGGTCCCGGTTACTACTAACTGATGTAAATAAGTAGTCGTTACATGAGCCATGTCAGGGGCTTTTGGCGGCTCAATAGTAACCTTGATGAGGTTGGTCAAAGCCAGTAAGTAGTCGTTACATGAGCCATGTCAGGGGCTGATGAGGGTTGATGAGGTTCATAACTCACACGATAGAAGAAGAAGAATGTTATGATTTGATATAATATGAAATTTTGTTACAAATTAGAACAGAACTAGTGTTTAGTACGGGAGATGAAATACATTTGAGAACTGTCCGGCATTTAGTTGTTTATAAGCCGTTTCAAGGAATGAACAAAAAAAAAACAAAGTATTTCCGTTAATATGCTAGAAAACATATTTGTACAAGAAAATAATGCTAACGCAAAAAGAGGCAGCTCGTAACGTCAGGAAAAAATCTGAAGCATGCATGGCTGTCGCCCTGCTTTGTAACATATTGTGTCGTAGACAAGAAAAATAACATTGATCCCTGTTTAAGGAGTCAAATCACTCACGTCAGTCGGTTTATACGAGCCTCTTGGTGGACTAAAATTTCATCTTTGGTTGACTTTGGCAGTTTTGAGACTTGGAGTCGGATACATACAAGCTGTCAGTACTTACATATTTTATTCTCGTACTATCAATTTCTGTCTGCGCAAACGTGTAACCATTTGACGCTACCAATTGTCTCACAAAAAGTAACTGTCTACTTCTTCTTCTATAGTGTGGGTTGTGAGGTGGAGTACCAACGTCATCAACGTTGGTGTCAGGGTTACTATTGAGCCGCTAAAGGCTCCTGACATGGCTCATGTAACGACTACTTCCTTACATCATTAAGTAGTAACCGGGACCAACGGGTTAACGTGCCTACTCTGTCTACTAAAAATATTATTCACAATTACTTTAAATAACCCATTTTAAGCAGTCGAAATCACATCCATAGAAAAAGTACTGTTGAATTAAGCTTCACATCGCTGTTTCTGTAAATATTCTAACCAACATTAATCTGCATTCAGGAAACATCAATTTACTTATTTTTTTAAAAATATTGGAATCCACTTCTTCTTCCACTCCACTTGGATAAATTCATTTTATAAAATGACAAAAGAGCTTTCGCGTTTGTAATGTTCGCAGCTATATTCAAATAGGAATCAAGACTGATTAAAATAGTGGAAACAGTTATATCGCGGATAAACGTCTTAAAGTTTACCTTTGCTGAAAATGATATTCATAAGCAAAATTATCTCTTTTCTTTGAACAAAACAGTTTCTTTTGGATCTCGTCTCTTGGCGTGTTTCCTTTGAGAGGAAGTCATGATTCAAGTCGAGTCATCCCAGTACTCGGTTAAGTTTTTACTGAATCGTTGCTTCGTTGCTTGTAACTCGTAGCGCGTCGCTTGACAGCGCAGTAACAAAATACCTTTGCAGAAGTATAAGGTGGCAATCTTATACTTCTACAAACGTATTTTGTTACTTACCTATTTTATAAATTTATTGTCGGAACTATGCTTTGTGGGGAAGGACGGATCCTTTTCTTGGGAACACAGAATAGAAAACTGCAACTGAAGACGGACAGAGCATGAAAAAGTTAGACAAAAACTTAGTAAAAGAGGTGGGTTCCATTCCATTCTCAAATTGTTATCAACAATAAAAAATAAATGCAAGTATCTTACAAGTATCAAGGTATCTTGATGAAAATAGAAAAAATCAGGTCATCATCATCACCATAGGGTTATCCTGTTTTAATAGGTCCGCTTACCTAACAACCTGCGTTTTCACAGGTTTGCAGTAGCGACAAAATATCAGGTATGATGTGAAATAAAATGGCTGAAAATATATTTCTAGTAGGTACTTAAAGTGTACGTTTTTTTAGATATTGAATATAATAACCAACCTTACTAACCGACTCAGAAAATTAATTTACTTATGTCTAATAATACATTCTGTTCCTTTTCCCAGATTTTCACACAGGCTCTTGTTTTAATCAATGTTTCATCAATCGCAATTCTTATCTTCGTTTTGGGGCGAAGAATGTTCAGAAAACAAATTGGGGCTGTTTCTCGATACTTCTTTTCAAATTAAATCTTGAATGGGGAAAGGCTTTTCGTGTAATTGTTTTCGGCCATTTGTCCGCCCGTTCATTTGGAGCCTTTGGCCATAATATCGTGTTTAATACGAATTCGTTGCTTGAATTATTTATGAGTTGATGAAGTCTTGTTAGGGTCGGCTGCGTGGGTTTAGTTGCGTCACAGTGTTCCAGATTGCAGGGCTATTAAAGAGTTAAGAGAAGATATTATTATATGTATGTACCCCCAGCTACTATCTCATATTGTTATTTATCATAGGTCAGTAGTTATCTTGACACTAATTCAGATAGATTTTGCAGCCGTGAGACTACTATCTTATCAAAATCTCTCTTATTTTTTCTTTTATGGATCAAGCCAAATTCCGGATACTAGTTTCCGTTCAGATTTATTATTCATGGCAACAAATACAAAAAGGCCGGGCGATCGTTAGAACGCTCGCAAGTTTTCACATCAAACACAGACTGTGGTTCTGAGGCTCAGAAAGCTCTAAATTTAGATTGAGGTAAATCCGGTATGCAAAACGGAGGCTTTAATGGAATGGTAAACGTTTTCGCCGCTAAAAGAGGAGACTTCAACCAGAAAATGGTTGAGCTTACCCAGCGGAAGAAGCCTCTTTACATCACGACTAACAAACTCTTATTACCCACCTTTACCTTAGAGCTCTCGTATTTTGCTTTTGAATATTAATTTGTGAAAATATAATAATACCTTTTCTTCTTTGTAAGTAGGTTTGGGTTTCACAAGAGTTGAAGTTTTTGTATTACTTTACGGTAACTCGATGCTACGAGCAGCTTACTTACTATCAAGTGCTTCACAATGTAAAGATTTTTCGAATGAACAAGTCTGAAAGTCTTGTTAAGGCGACTTACACCGTATTTATTCAGCTCAGAAATAGAGCTACCGAACGCCCCTAGACGCAATAAATAAATATCAATACCAATAATAATATCTTGGATTTTCTTTGCTGACTCGAGTATCTTTAGATTTAATGCCTACTGAGCTATATTTAAATAATAAGGCCTTATTTGTTAACCTTATTCTAATACTTTTATGAAAATTCTGACTTACAGAAGTAAATTGCCAAATGCTTGATAAAAATATAAGTTTAAAAACTAAAACCCGTCTGCGGAAAAATCACTACCACCGACACTCGACTACGAACAAATACACAACAATCAGTATGCAACAAGAAAATATTTGTAAACGTCGAGTTTTATGTTTTTAAACTTTTATTTTTATGTATATTAACGTAAAAAAATGGAAGCTTCCATTACGTGTTTTATGCAAGATTTGCAGATAAAACCTATCCGGAACATGTCTGACTTATGTTTTCAATTCAACGTAAATATCAAGCAAATACAAGCAAACCCGCAAATAAATGCGAGTAATATGTATTTGAAATATGCAAATTAAGCCCTTTCATTTAATACCTAACACAATACCATTAAAAAAATCATTTTCGTCCTCAGTTTTTGTCGTCTAGATGGCGCCACATGGAAATTAGCGTGACGTCTCATAGCCTATACCCACCGGACTATTAACCACTTCTAGTGACACCTCATTTGTTAAATTCTGACAGGTGGTTTAGTAACCGCTAAACTGGTCGTGCATACACACATACATACATACATAGCGGTGAAACACTTGTCATAACCCTCCTTTTTGCTTTGCCGCATTCGGGTAAAAATATCTTCAAACTATATCGTTTTACTGAAAACCTATTAACAGTTCCACCAACAAGAAATTGGCTCACATAATGTTGACTAATGCAACTGTTCTGTGTGACCTAAAATGTCTCCTCTAAGGCGACTTTTTGTGAGGGTCAGATCGATTAGACGCCCCTTAAGAAAAATGATTCAAGGGACTGAAAGCCGTTTTTCGACATGACTTATTGTAGATTTACGAAGGTCATTCGACAACTTAACAGGACCTACGTTGTGATTTAGGGGATCAAACGGCTGTTATACAGATAATATAATATCCTTTTCACTACCACGTTTGCCTCGACCATTATAGACGGCACGTTGGTCTAACGGAAAACTCGGTGAGGTTACTTAGTTCGGTGAGGGTACTTAGTTCGTCTAGCGATAGATGTACCTACCTCTGACTATCCCCAATATAGTCGTGAGCTTATGTTATTTATCGTCGTCAGATGATTATGACGAGGTAGCTATCAAGATGCACCTATGGTCAAAACCATACTCAAGACCAGAGAACGGACCTTGTCAATTGGGTAGTTTCCTAGGTCAAACATAAATTATGAAATTCCGATTACTAAATAAAGACAGATGTAAGTGACAAAAAACGTTTTATTTTTTCTACACTCGCTAATGTATAAAACGCCGAATCAAAAAGCTTATTGTACCTCCTAGATTCACATCAATCACACTTGCAGCGAGGTGTAATTTTAATTCAAATGGATTATACATTAATGATATAGAAATAACATTTGCAACTTGGCTTCGACATTAAATGTTTTAAATTGTATTTCCGAATGAATTATTTCCAATTCGATGGAACAAAATCTCGTAAAAACTCGTTTTCCTTCGTGCGCAGGTTAATTCGAAATAAATGACGAGTATTTTGTAACAACGCAACGGGAACAATCGGAGAGGAATCGGTCCGTATTATTTTATCTCGGCCAACTCGCCTCAGGGGCTATTGCATAAATAAAAGTGACAAATACTTTATACCTTTCTGAAGAAATCTGCTTCAGGCAGAAACATTTTTGCATTTCTAAAAGGTTTATTTTCTTTTGTTTTCTAATTCTCTTAGGATTTGGTAGGTGTATGGTAGAATCAAAATAGTCCTGTAAGTACTTATTGTAACTTTTATCGAGTAAGTAATAGGCTAGTGGTGAGAATACGGCTACAAAGAAAATAGGCATGGTAAAATTATTGTCACACAAGATGAAAAAACATAAAAATTCACTACCTTACTTAAGTTATGTCTCGCTTCACACAAGTTAACCAAAAGCAATACAGTAGGTAGGCAAAGTATTGTATAAATACGAATATTCCTAAAGCTAAAGTTATATCTTTCAATTTTCTTGGTAAACCGTGAAAAAGCAAAGCAAATAAGTAAACCTGAGAAGACGAGACACGAATGGAGGAATAGATATTATGTTCCCAGCTGCTTCCCGACGATTTCACTTGCCTGTGATGTCTGTGACAACATGAAAAATGACATCACCAAGATTGCTCGATATCCGTGACAAAGTAAATGTTTACTTTGCCATTTACGCTCATAATATTTATCCGTTTAATAATTCTCTATTACGTATCGAGAACTTTACCGACATAAATCAGCGTTGGAAGAAGGTTGACACATCCATGACTCGATGTGTTAGAGCGAATTGAACGTGCATTTTAGCCGTGCGGGGAGTCGCTGTCCACGCTACAATTCATCTACGTAGTCACTATCGAAAAATATGGGATTGTGGATTGTCAGTTCTAGTTCTACGCTTCCGTTGAGTGTGTTCGATGATATTGACCTTTACTGTTCTCCTATGAAATTATAGTCGGGATTGGAAACTGATTATGCAAAAAGTGGAGAGAAGCAAGAGAAATTCCATAGGCCTTGCTTACCCCGCGGTGGAAAATAGGTGTGTATAAGAACATTATGTTCTTGATTGTAAAACGTTACAGATGATACAAAAAAAGTTAAATCAAGCTGCGAAGAGTGTCCCTTCTAGAAGTAAGTAGTATTATTTATTATTCTATTCTTACGAGGGTTATACTTCTGCAGAGCGTGTGGTAGACCTTGCCGCTCTCGCATCGGCTTATAATTATATAGTCATGAAAAAAGTACGTCCTAGACACTGTGTAAATCATCTGGAAAAGATGTATGAGGCCTGATGATTTTAGTTATTTGTTTTGGTTTACTAACAGTCACTTAATGGAATGAAGGCTTATTATGAACGTGAGGTGTATGAGGTGAAGTTTATGAACGTGTCCTGAGGGGGAGTGAGAGGGGAAGAGAGGAAGGGGAAGAAAGATGGCGACAGGTAGATTTTTGAAGCGAAGTTTTGCTCTGTATTATAAGTATTTGAAAAAAAAAAGAGAAAAATATAAGGAGTCTTTAAATATTATACAGTGATTTTATTCCACCTACCTACATAATTACATTTCAAATCTTAAAAGCAAAATGTATTTGCTTTTGTATTATGTTGATGATGTATTCTTACGAAAAGGGACAAGTACATAACGGTTGGGTACCTGACGGTGTGTTGCCATCATAATCTTCTAGTCGTGAATTATATATCCTTTCAACCTTTGGTTAATCCATTATTTATGTTCAATTTCTACTCCTTCGTCTCGCACAAACAAGCGGGTCCTGTTTTATCCGGGGTCTCTCTTCAAACAGCAACACTCAACGGCGGCTTAACCGAATAAATGGCAAAAGGCTATGAATCCAGAGTTTCAAAGGGAGCAAAATTGACATTTAATTAATTTATGATTACCTTATATATCGTATAAAAAGAAAATATAATTCACGGTAAGTAATTAAAAGCTTGTGAGATATGGTGAAATAAATACCAAATAATTTTGTTTTTCTTTGATTTATCTATCGTGTTGGATGATGAGAGGCAAGGTCTTCTTCTTCTATCGTGTGGGTTGTAAGGGGGATTACCAACCCCATCAACCCTGATGTCAGGGTTACTATTAAGCCGCCAAAAGCCCCTGACATGGCTCATGTAACGACTACTTACTTACATCAGTAAGTAGTAACCGGGACCAACAGCTTAACGTGCCTTCCGAAACACGGATCATCTTACTTTTGGACAATCAATTGATCAGCCTGTAATGTCCTAACCAAACTAAGGATCACAAAGTGATTTTTGTGATATGTCCCCACCGGGATTTGAACCCGGGACCACGGGATCGTGAGCCCATCGCTCAAACCACTGGACCACGGAGGCCGCATATAAGCAAGGTAAGATAAAAGTAGTAATAATCAGGCGGTTACCAAACAAACCTTACATTTGATAAAAAATGTAAGGAAAACTAACAAACCATAAGAATTTTATTAAAAGTTTGTTAAAAGAGATTTTGCAGTTTATTTTGTGTACTTAGAAGTCGGTAAATTGATACAAATTATCCGAAAATGTATTCGGATTTGGTAGTTTAAAGCCCAACTAGGCTACTGGCCCCTAAGCCCTAAGTAGAAGGCGCTATCTATACTTATTTCCGTGAAAGCGCGACGATTATTCCAAACGATTGCGTTGATCGATAGAGCCCACCACTCGACAGACGTTCAAATCTTCTCCTTGATTTCGTTTAAAATACATCAAAGTGCTAATTTCCCCAATTCATCTAAATCACTTTTAACGACTCACTTAAGAACGTTTCCAAGAAAATTGTACCATGTTGGTTTCAAGAAAACGGTGGATAGACGGCAGTAAAGCCACAATTTTGCCGGAATATTCCCTATTCTACGTGAAGAAATTAATATATTTACTTACAGATTACTTATAGCTTGTCCTTAAAGGAAAATGAGCGAAACTGTTCCAAGAACCTCCACTGATGAGATTTATATGTAATGAAAGCTTATGCTATCCCTATGGTTGTGGCAAAGTTCTATCAGATTTTTCTACGGCCATGTTTGTCCTGGCTAAAATCGACTCAACATTTGTTGCCGAATGACTAAGTTTACATAAATAATTATGTATACCACTTTAAAGAAGATCTTTTCCAGAATAAAAAAAATAAATAGAAAAAACAAAAAGAAGGTTACAAAGGGAGTGTAAAGTAGCTAATACATTCCCCAGAATTTGTATAAGTAATCTTAATAACACAAAATTCAAGTCCTTTACATCTACGGACGTACACATAATATATAGAAACACAAATGCCTCTACTATACTACTCCTTGTATCTTGACACGCATTAACCATGATGAATATGCAAATTGGTTAGAATACGAGATACCAAGATAGCAGGCGGCAAATGTTTTACCGTAAAAGGAATAATTTACACATACCAAGATCTCTAGATATTCATAGAGATTATTATAGGCACACTCTCAGAGAGGTGACATTATACATACAATATTAATATACATACTTAAGTATATAATATAATGAGTCTTAGATAATAATAGGATATGCTGTATTTTTTCATTTATTTATTTATATCAGGTAACAAAGAGCCATATAAATATAGAGTGTTAGTGGCATCGTAACTAAAACTTTGAGGGATGATTCAGACCAGTTGATATCAAGTGAAATTAACCGTCGTAAATGTATGGAACTGAAAAAAAAATTGAATTTTTCGACAAGAAATTCCACTTGATATCAACTCAGAATCATGGTCTAAATCATCCCCCTCAGTATTTGTTACGATGTCACTAACACCCTATCTACTTGTATATGTCTTGTTTTTGAGATAACCATGATTCTGAGTTAATATCAAGTGGAATTTTCAGGCATAACTTGGAAGTGTTTTTTTCTTATTCTCCTTATATGTATTATTATATTGTATAGGCTATTTGTATGTATGTATATGTGTGTATATATATATATATATATATTATTTATTATTACTATTTTCTTATTTTATTTTATTTTTCTTTTTATTATTGTTCGTGTCATTATATGTTTATTGCACCAGCCCGTGCTCCAATGCATTAACTTCTTTCACCCTAAGGTTGCCTGGCAGAAATTGCTATTTAGCAATAAGGCCGCCTATTGTACTTATGTTTTTATTCGTATGTTTATGTCCTTTGTATATGTCGTTGTGCAATAAAGTATTATTGATTGATTGAATTTTCGGTCGCAAAATTAATGTTATTTGTTTGGGTTTTTTTAAATTATTTTCAATTCTATACTTTTGTGATGGAAAATTCCATTTGATATTAACTGAGAATAATGAGCTGAATCATCCCCCTCAGTATTTGTTACGATGTCACTTACACCCTGTATATACCTTAACCAAAAATAAATATTTATCTTATAACATTCTACAAAGTCAATTATAATGCTCCTTACTTCCTTATTAACTACTGGGGGGTTAAAAAGGCCACATCAAAACAATATTTGCTATTTGACATTGCGCACTTACTTTTATACCTATGTGCAAATGTCACGTTGTAACATTGCATTTTAGATGAATTGCTTTGATGTGGACTTTTTATACCTCCTGGACATGGTAATCTTAATTGGCAGCAGACTAAATGTAAAAACGCTATGTATAAGTAAAGCTATTACAATTTTCAGCAGCATACTGAAATGGCTTTACAAGACGGAAATGAGTCCAGCCCCTTTCATCCGACCAGGGTTGGATTAAAGAAAAACCTATGGAGGGGGTAGTGTCATCTATAATACCCCAAAGAATGAATACTAAATACGTGCTGCATAAGACATTATCATCATTAACAATACATCTTCTATTGAACTAAACGACTAGCTCAGTAAGTACAATTAGTGTTATTAATATTTCAAGCCCAGTTGGTAGAAAGCTTTCACTTTGAGGTCGCAGGTTCGAATCCAGCACAGGCCTAAACCAATGACTGTCAAATTTGTTTTAATTTTTTTTGGATCTTAGATGATTATCACTTACTTAGCGGTGAAGAAAAACGTGACGAAACCTACATTTCCAAGAAATGCATTTTCGGAGGTATGTGACCCCCTGTATTGGGCTGGTTTTCCCTTCGCGAGTTGGAAGGTCAGACAGGCAGTTGCTCCTGTCAAATCTTCTGTTTAGGTAAGCAGACCCGGTGAAAAACGGGATAATGCTAGGGAAAATGAGTGTTATTAATATTTCAATAAAGATAATGTTTTACACTAGCTTCAAAGCGCGGAACGAGTTAAATTTGTCAAAGTACGGAGGTCAGTGTTGTGAAGTTTATTAGTATAGTGATGAACAGTCATGAGCAATATAATGTACCCACTTTAGGATTCTGCCGCACTAACATATTTGACATTTAGTGAGACTTATAGTTCAATTTGTCAAAAAAGTTAATGTGACAACGTACCAAAGTTTATGCATATTAATGCTAGTGACCGTATATGTCGAGATTGGGCCGATTGATTCTGTTCTATCTAACACTAAGGACGTTATCTAGACAGCCCCGTTCATCTACGACAGTTTATATGAACTATAATGTACAATATACTTAATGCAGAAGATCCAAAAAGTGCTGAAGATATCTCCTAGCGCACCGTCAGCATTCGTAGTAGACGTATGAATTTTTATGATGGCGACAACAGAACAGAACAAACTGCCATATTTTTATGTGTATTATGTATATACGTAACGCTGCGCCGATCGGTTGTTGGTGAAGCATGGGTACTTACCATCATGCGATGGTTGTAAGTACTACTGGCTACTGAGAAATACAGTCGTTATATTTCTATCTATCGACTCAGCTTGTATCCACCCACTGTTGGGTTAGGTTAGGTTAGACCTCCTCTCTTTCACGCCATCGTTTCCAGTTCTGTGCACGTCTCATCCACTGCTTTCCGGCGTACCTCACAATATCATCCGACCATCAGGCTGGTTGGCTGCCTCGATATCGCATACCATCCCTTGGCCACCATTCTGTTAATAGATAGATAAAATACTTTATTGAGCACAATTGACACAAAATACGGAGATAAGGACAATATATACAGAAAAGCACAAGGCCAAATAAATATAGGGTAAATGCCTTAGTCCATCTGTCTTCCCGTCTTGCCAAGTGTCCTGCCCAGTCTAGCAACTCGTATACCTACATGGTCGACTTTAGTGCTTATATTTTATATGTAGTATACAGATACTTGTACTTCATCGTGTGATATCCTTTAGAAAGACTCTCAACGCAAATCTAAATACATACCTGCTCTAGTCGGAAGACCGAACGTTTCAGTAGGAAATTGAGTTAGAGCCGCGTCGAGATGCAACCGTGTATGCAACTTAATGAACGCTACATTCATATATATTTCTTGAACCGCTCTACAGGCGAGATGTCGTGACGTTTTAATTTGTATCACACTGATTTAATTAAGCCCCGCTAATTTGCAGACGCGAGTTGGTGAGTTTCTTATACCATGTATATTGGTAGGTATTTCATGTTGTGTCATGACTGACACTATTGTACCTTATAATAAAAGGTACAGTAATTATCATGTATAGTGTTGTTGAAGTACTGCATACATGCAGAGTGTTACTGACATCGTAACAAATATTGAGGGGGATGATTCAGACCATGCTTCTGGATTGATATCAATTGGAATTTTCCGTCGCAAAATTTATTATATTTTTTGTGTTTTTTCAATCCTATACTTTTGCGATGGAAACTTCCACTTGATATTAACTCAGAATATTGAGCTGAATCATCCCCCTTAGTATTCGTTACGATACAAGTAGCCTTACAAGTACATGGGGTGTTAGTAACATCGTAAAGAATACTACGAATACAAGTGGAATTTCCTGTCAGAAAATTCGTGAACATTTTAGTGTTTTTTTTTTTAAATTATTTTTAGTTCCACACTTTTGCGACGGAAAATTCCACTTGATATCAACTCAGAATCATGGTCTGAATTATTCTTCAAAGTTTTCGTTACGATGTCACTAACACCCTGTATGTGTGTTTATAATATAATAGTGGTTATTTTATTCTTAAGTACTATCTTAAATCTAGATCCTGACATCATTGTCATGGCCGGTATAACGGCAATATATTCATCACACATCACTAATTTAAGAGCCACGCTCTTGTCGGTGTAGCATGATTGCTACTTTTTAGGGAAAAAATAGGGCAGTGGTAACGGCATTATATTATCCACTCTAAAGACGTCAGGGAATATAGAGGCACTTTGATTTCGCGCACGTATTAACACGACGTAGCTTACTGGGTATAATATTGTAGCAAATCACGGAGATTTAGGTAACTACATCGTTGATATAATATTCTTACCCATACTTAAGCGGTCCATAAGTTACCCACCAGCTTTTCGTTGAGCTTAGCACGAAGTGAACACAAATTATATATTTAGTAGAAATTGTAGCAAAAGTCACAGTGTGGAATTAAGTTTCACGGTTATAAAGTATGAGTTCAGAGACAAAAAGTAAAGTTTACAGTATCCATAATCTTAGTTTTGTATTTTACGGCAGTAAAATGTTAACTTAGGCTAAAACCAAATAGAACTGGGCGTTTTTTTATAAAGTCATATCCATTGTCTTCGTCTATGTCACTTATTCACAACTACTATATAATGAACCACTACCTAGCGTCTAGCGCAAAAGCATAGCGTAGCGTCTATAATTACGTATTACTTAGTATTAGTATTCTTTACTAGTACTTACCCTACTTAGAAAACAAAGCACCAAATTCTTATCGAAACTTTACTGATATATGAAAAAGTTACACTAACATGAGTCATACGACCTACAGGCCTCGCCTGAGCAATAGCGCATTTTTCATTTGTGCAGACTTCTATTTACAGTTCTAATTTATATATAAAGGGTGTTAGTGACATCGTAACGAAAACTTTGAGGTATGATTCAGGACATGATTCTGAGTTGATATCAAGTGGAATTTTCTACATTTTTTTTTATATTTTAGCAATATATTTTTTGGTATCCACAAACACAAATAAGCAAAAAAGGTTCAATAAATTATCAGCAGAAATGAATAAAGGAATAGAAAAGCAATAAGGAAATGACATGAAAATAAACTGCACATTGTGAGGCGAAGAGAATATGTATGAAAGGATACAAAAGCTTCCTCATGATGACACATCATCTATAGAAAGGGAATCAGATGACCGGGCCAAGGAAAATGGGTCATAAGGGAAAACCAAAGGACGAACTACGATGCGTGAAAATAATAACAGAGATGAACCATCACATAAATAGTTTGTAGTAGATAACTTCTGTTTTTATCATAGAAACATAAGCTCACGACCATATCCCAATTGGGGTAGCTTTATGTTGTTTATACAAGATAGCTAGCGCCGTTTTAGCTATCTATATTGGCGATACGTATTGGGACCAACATGATAAGTGGTGAGTCGTATCGCCGTCTATAATGGTCGAGCCAACAGTGTTAGTGAAAACTGCACTTAAGATTAATAACACATTTGTACAAGTCCGGTACCTGGGTACGAACGCTACCCGTTTGAGAACTTTTTTATTGTAGAAACAAATAATTAATTAGTAGGTAATTAGTACCGAACAATACCTTTCAAACGTGTAGGCAAAGTAATGAGTTACTTAGCAAATGTTATAATTTCGTTACCTTATTAAATTATAGTCAAAATGAAAAACTAAGAAAACTTAAATTATTATGTTTCAGAATACTTAATATAACCGTATATATTACGTAACCGGTTGACAAAAGCGGTAGGACTAATAACCGGCCCACTGTTTATAGAGCATGTACCTACATCACAACACGAAAAGCAAAAGTAACAACAAAACTTCGTGTGATGCTCTGTCGCGGGGCCACCACCTCCAATTCTGTTGAAAACGATATAGATTAATATACGTACCATGTACATAGTGTACGTGAAAAGATTTTATGTGTACGTGCTATAATTAGAAAGAAAACAACAAATTAAAGTGGCTTCGCTGGAGAGCATACTCCCCAGCGAAGCCACTCAGTTTGCATACTTCGAGATGTTTTCTTCCTGTAAATTGAAGTATAGATAAGTATAGACGTACATAGTGTACGTGAAAAGACTTTATGTGTTCGTGCTATAATTAGAAAGAAAACAACAAATTAAAGTGGCTTCGCTGGAGAGCATCACACAAAACTTCCTCGCAATGTGTTGCACCGCCCTAGCAAAAACTAAGCATGACTTGAATATAAATAAATGTATGTAATTAGCAAATACGATTCCACGTAGGTACGTCCTATATAATCAGTGATGTGCCGTTTCCGGGAATGTTCCCACTTTGGGAAAATAAGAGCCTTATTGCTTAACCTTTAGGCAGGTAACACCAGAGTACAAGAAAGAACAATTTGAAAAAGGAAAGCAACCCTCCTTACTGTTAAAAAAGATAGGATCAGAGTACAAGAAAAATAATCAAAAAAAGGACAATAAAGAATACAACAAGAAAGAACAATTTGAAAAGAAAAGCATACTATTTAAGAGTTTTTACAACGGGAATATTCCCACTTTGGGAACATTCCTGGGAAAGGCACATCACTATACATAATACAAACACAAAACTCGCTACCTATTTTACGCCTATTACTCGCAAGAAATGAAATTATCCCAAAACTGCCTTTAGGGCAGTAAACATCTTTGTTATTCAAATGTAGTATTGTACCTCCTATGAAGGTGTAGTGAGTGAAGGAGATAAATAAAGTGGATCTATTATTCAACAGGTATACGTTATTAGGTCTACATTGGAGATAGATACTGATAGCCACGGAGGCTCTCTGGGTCTCTTTGGCGTTCTGCCAACCCGTAACATGCGACTTGCATAAAGGGGCACTTAGTGCAAACGGTCACAGATACTCCCGATGCTAGCTAGAATACTAGAAACTTGCAAACGGAACAAAGTCAGGAGTCGCGCATAAATACATGGGAATTACCATGGTATAAGCATGGTATAACCGGAGTCTCCCGACACAGGCACTACGCTTAAAAGGAGACTCCAATCACCTTTATTACCGTAAATAGTTGCTAACAAATAAAGAATTTTGAATTTTTGAATAAGAAGACCAGGTTGCTCAATCATATGACAAGCCGCCATTGCTAGCCCTTGGTGACATAAGTGTTACCATTAAAGTGGTATCTCCAACATTCTAAGGACGTAAATTTTATTATTGAAATTTAAGCGAATTACTGACTAATGTATTTAATTAGTATTATTTGTCACATATATAAAAATCATTAAAACTGTACGTAAATATTTTACTAAAAGTACAAAATTTCCGTACAGTGTAGATTTGAAAACATTGGACGTGGGTATTTTTTTATGAAATGGCAACGTAGGGTAGGATGACGTCAGCTGGGCTAACCTTCAAATGCTAGCTTTTAGTTTTAAGCATACCTGGTTTTCTTATATCATAGGAATTACGACATAGATGCTTATTGTACAAAGGATCAGTAATCTGGAAATTTCTAAGGATACAAAACAAATATTAAAGAATAAAATATTTATCAAGAAGACAAAGGCCTTGTTGGTAGATACCCAGTTTATATTAAATAACTTTTCTGCTAGAATGGAGTAAATTCGTCGATGATAAAAAACAATACTCCTGGTTCTTTCGCCCTAAGGTTGCCTGGCAGAAATTATTTTAGAAATGTGCTTATTTTATTCGTCTTTACGTGTTCTGTGTTTATGTTTTTATGCAATAAAGAATTATTGATTGATTGAACAATATGGCCAGAAATGGCTTATTATAAACTCAATCAAGATGAAATAATTATTAAAGTGAAACGTTGCGAACAGTGACTAAGATGTAACTCATTAAATGCACTCTGATTAATAAAATCCCAAGAAAAATTACAAAGGCTATTTTTATTAAAGAAAGTGTAGTGAAGAAGACTCACGCTGATTAAAACAAACTAAAGCTGGACTCCCTAATGAGAAATTTCATTTAAATAGCTAAAGAAGAAAATGTTAGACGCAAATAAGAAGAAGCTGACAAAATTACATTTATGAAAACAACAGAAATAATAGCAAATTCCGGGGGTGTGGGTTTGCTGTCGACATTAACCGTCTAATGGTAGCAAAATACATATCTAAACCTTTAGGATGCTATGAAAATCTTAGATTAAGGAAAAATACTCTGTTCAGAGAAACAATATTATTATATTGTTAAGTACTCACAAATTGCGCTGATATCAATATATATCAAATTAAATCAGCTAATCAAAGCAGTGTGTACAAACTATCTGTAATTTTACATGTAGAACTTTTTCACGAGTCTCTAGCCCTTTGTTTTTAAAATTTACGAAAAGTTATTGGATTTACTTAATTTTAATTCAATCGCAGTGATATTTATGAAAAATGTATCGAAGTTAATTTCACAAGAATTATTATATTATTTGGAGTATTTATAACGGTTGAAGCCAATTATTTGGTCAGATAATGAGGTTGAATAAAATTCAATATATTTTGTATTATAATTAAAACACATAATAACGGGTTCTTACCGCGTTTATATATGGGATATGAGACTCCCGATATTTCGACACTGTTGCAAGTGCCATGATTCATGAGAACCCGTTATTATGTGTTTTAATTATGATAATAACCGCGTAAACTTAAAACAATATTTTGTATTACTTTACCGTTTACTCTTAGCAGTAAACATGGTAAACATGAGAACAAAAGCCATTATTGTGATTTCGATGTTGAGTACCATTTGCTTATGCAAAGTATTATTGCTATACCAATTCAATTCTTTTTATGGTCACACAAAATCATTCGAAAACGAATTTCAAGATTCAGCTCCAACCTTTGCCTATAAACTTTTATGTGTTTAACTATTTGCACCCCTAAAATTGTTCGATTGCTTTACTCGATTATTATTCGAAATTCTATCCCTTGAGGACATTTCGAATGTCAAGAATAATTAGCGATCTCACTACTTACCTACTTACTTATTTTTTTCCACCCACGTACATTTTAAATTTCAAAAACAAAACGTTCACAAAGAGCATACTTAAGTACGAGTACCTATGTTTTCCCAAAATTCGTCGCTGACGTCGCAAACAGACGTATCTGCAATTTTCTGCTAAATAATTTGTGTCTTATTGACAATAACATAAGGTGCAAATCAGATCCGCCAAAAAATTGAGATACGTCACTTTGCGACGTCAGGGACGAATTCCTTTCGCAAAAATAATATTCACGTCAATGAGAGACTTTCCAGACTACGTTCCTCAAAAACCATGTAGATGGCGCTGTACAGATTTTCCTTCATTTAACGTTCTAATTTCATGGAACAGACATTAAGCATCTTTTATATTTGTTTTTAGGTATAAATGATGACCCTTTTTATTACACTCAGGCACAATTACATTTTCTACCCATTACAATTCTGATCAAAATAAAGAGAAGCAATATAGGTTGCAACATAATTTAACACATAATATGATACAAATATCAAGCAACAATTAGTTCTTTTTTTTTTTTGTCTTTAATTTACTTAAGGGCAACAATTAGTTCTATATATATGTTTCTGCCATTACATTACATTTTTGAATAATTATGTACCCGAGCAGTGACAAAATAGGTAATTATCAGGTTAAAGGTGAACAACGCCATCTATCGTGTGTTTGGGAAATATCAAGCAACAATTATTTTTATATTTGCTTCTGCCATTACATTGTATTTTGGAATAATTATAATAATGATGTTGTTTTTGGTGACCGTAGTCTGGGTAATCCCTCACTGGTGGTATTACTGGAGCGCATTATTCCATTATTCCACGCAGATGTTAGCAGTTTTTCATCTGGTTCAAGTCAAGAGTTTGTGCACTAATAGAGCAGTTGAAAGAAAACCCCTAACTTTCTCGTGCTGCAGTCCCACGTAATGGCCAAGTTTGACCAAGTTTATAAACACTCGCTTGCTGGTTTATAACTAAGCTGGAACTGTATTTGGAGGCAATTAATTGGATCTTTGTAACTTCTGCAGTGTTAAGGAATGGAGGAAATAAATTAGTTTCTATTAATACTATAACTCTTACAAATTGTCACTATTTACCTATTTATGACCGATTAATGCCGAATCCCGTAAATGTCCCACTGGTAGCACAAAAATGGAGTCCTTGTTATTATAAATAAATAAATAAAATCATTTTATTTCAGACATGTAACCCATATTTACATTAGCAATCATAAAATTAAAATTCAAAAATTAAAATTCCAAAATCAATAAAACAAAATAGTAAAAGTAATTATAATATCTTTTATATTTACACACAGAACAGATAAGGTCGCTTCTAGAATCTATATCGGTCGTTGCTCATCCATCACGTTTACTACATGCCAAATTCCACACAGAACTGCAGAACTCTCCGTTGTTCCTTATCAATTTAATCTTAAGAAATGAGGCGTAAAATTGATTTTTGTAACAAAACTCTTTAAAAAAAAGGTAAATTCTCAGGAATACTTTATTTTCAGGTAGGTTGTGTGTAAACACAATAATTTGTTTATAATGGAGTCCTGGAAGCCTTTCATAACGTTTTTACCAACGACCTAATTTGTTATATTTTAGGAAATTTCCATTCCAAATGTTTCGTCAAACATCATACCAATTCTTCACCACCCACGAACGTTCAGAATCATCATTAATTTCAAAGGTTTCCTTCAGTCACAATTTAATGAACGTTGGTTCCAAAAATAAATCAGCAATCAACGTTCATTTCGTCATCTCAGATCTTGTTACAGGAACGGGGTTTGATTAAAACAAATCGTGATCAAAATTTAATTGTTGTTTCACAATTGGACTAATAATACATTATATTTTTTTCCGCTGACTGAATAAATTGCTTTTAAATTTTAATCGTACATTTTAAACGAAAAACTGAAAGTGGCCTCAAATGTAGAGCAACTTATGTTCAACAATGAACTAAGTAGTTTATTTTGCTAGTTGTAATTTTATGAATAAGTACTTGTTTTTTATTATTTATTTATTTATTTTTATTTATTTATTTATTCATTACAAAAGATATTATAAAATTCTTACATTACGACACTGAAACCCATAATGGGTTTAAGATGTGTCAATGTGTCACCCCTATCTATTCTAATAAATGCCTTGTCTTGAGTGAATATACGCATATTTTCTATTGCCCTTTTTACAATAAACTACCTTTTAAATAAGTAAATAAATACTTTATAAAAGACATATACTTATTTTCGCAAAGTTTGAAGTAAAGTAATAGTTTTTCAAATAATACCACAATCTATCTAGCGGGCGGATTTCCTAGGAGATCCTCGTAGTACATCAATGTTTAAGAAGCAATCCGGCATCGTGTTCGTAACTAATGATCTTCCTTCGGTCATCTGTCTACAGAGTCTCGAGTCCCGAGCTCTGACTGGAAAGATTTTTGGCGTAACTTCCTCTTGAACAATATCACTTTTATAAAAATAAACTAGGGTTACCAACCCTAACATGGTCTCACGGTCTAAATCATACATACTTTTGTTACGATGTCACTAACATGAATCATACATACTTTTGTTTTTTCGTAGCGCGGATTATTATTTTAAACGTCGGATGGTATTAATAAACTAATCTCGGCTGAGACTGCACTTAAGAAACTGCTGACTGCACTTAAAAAATCTTTAGATTCACCATACTTGTAGCTACATCAAATGCTATTGCTAAACCGCCACCACTGGATATAGCTAAGTAATGAGGAATATTTTATAAATAAGTAACTTAAAATAATCCGAAATAAACCTAAAAGCACCCTTCTAATCCAGACCACAAGAATCCATACGGGAATCAAGAGAATCATAAGCCTCGGTGTAGTTTGTGAACAAAATTAATTAAAGCTTTAATTTGAGCGTTAAAATTCAGGGCACGTATCAAGCACACTGTTCAAGACAGGGCAGCGTGTTCGTGCGGACGATCGCTGAACCTACTAAGTGCGAGTCGAACGCGCATTACGCAGTGTTCCGTAGTCCAGGTTTGTGACAATACCGCTACTTTGCCTGTAAAACTCATATACAAATCCATTCAAACAACGTAACACAGCGTCATGCCTGTATCGCCAAAGGGGTAGGCAGAGGTGTGTAGTACATACAACATTACACTCATCACAGTAGGTACTGGTGGTGTAGATACACCTACTCCTCGCACAGCTATGTTTCAGTCCTGAAAACGACTTGATATCAATTTATCATCTGTGATCTAAACATGAATTCAAACTCATAAATCGAATTCAGTGGTTTATAGCCCAGACATTCAAATACAAACATACATATTATATATGTATATGTATAGATACATACAGAGTACTTGTACTCTCTCTATTGTACTCTTTTATATTTCTCTTTTGTTTTATATTTTGTATTTTCCTTGTTGTGCAATAAAGTATTTATTATGTTATGTTATACAGAGGACAGATATTTGATAAGGTGGATTATCTACCTTACAAGTCACACGATATAATAATAATCATGTTTCTATACAATTTTGTCCAATATAAATTTTAGTTTTTTTAATAAGTATGCCATTTGCGGCTGAAATAAGTAGTACTTATAATATGATAGCAAATGTATTTTTTTTAATAAACTATCAATAGGTATTAATAAGCTCCTTCTCTTTAAATTCGGGTAATTAGGCCTTGTAACTCGGATATCCTAGCTTAGTTTGTTCAGTGTCATTCATTAAGACCTACCTACGCATCTCCACAGGCGATGTTTTACGGCTCACCCTAAGGACCTTGTTAATTTAACTTTTACGAGCGACTATTTTGCATTGACCCCTGACAATTTCATGATTATTCTAGTTCATAGTATTTTAATTATAATATTGAACAATGCCTTTGACCTGCACGTGTCTGATTAAGCTTATAAAAGGAAAGAAACGCATTCGTCTTTTAAATGTATCTTTGTCTGTCAGATAATGTTATTTCTCAATTCGTTTTTGTTAATTGCTACAATATCACGATAACATTACGCTTGCACAGCTGATATTTGAGAGAGATAAAATATCCTCTTACCTAATTACTAATTAAATCTTCTTGAGAACGAAACTCGAGTCCTTTTCAATGCAAAGTTAATTTATATCTGTCTCCGAATTACTTCTATTTAATTGATAAAGGTTCTAAAATTACATGGAACGGGGATTTCGTTTTAGAATTACGAAGCCTGAATTTGAATATTTAAAGACCTTTTATGGCAAAATTTGAGGACACAGACTAAAAACAGTGAGCATTGCATAAATATGAATGTACAGAGAGGAGTCGACAGAGTGTCGTTCAATTTATTTTAATGAGGGCTTTAGTTATGTCGGCTAGGACTTCAAGTTCTAGTCTTTTAATTTTTTACCCAAATTATACTTGGGAAGAACTCTCTAAAAGAGAACAGAAAAGAAACCCTATAACGCGGAAAAACGATCATTAACAATTTTTATCAGAGGACAAATTTTAAACCGCGTACTTTTGTAATGATTTTTATTATCGTAAAATACCTACAAAAATAATAAAAGTACATCAAAACACAACAATAAATACCGCGATAAATCGCCAGGTAAATAGCTAACAACCGATCCTCTCGCTGAATTAGCTAAATCAATTTAGCAAAATGTTTTCATTTTGCCTAAATTCTGAACATTTAATGAGCCGATTAGCAAAATGCCCGGGGCTGTTTTCAGGTCGGTGAACATTAGCACATTTTCAGAGTGCATATTCTGTGGCGATAATAGAATAGAAGAGGTGGTGGGGGATCTGGAGGGGAGCCAAATGGTCAGTGGACCACGGGCGAGCTCACCTGCTTCTGTTCAGCGTGTATACAAGCTTGACAGTTTGTCAGTCTGTACTGGCATATAATAAGGAATAATACTACGTAGGGAAATGCAACTCTCCGCTCCCCACCAGCGGCTGAGCTAGGTTTACCTCACCCCCCTCGGTCTCACTTTAGCCTTCAATCGTATAGGCGTCAGACGTCACACACACATAGGCGCTTGTACGATAACGTCGATGTGTAGCGTCTCTGTAAAACGATGCGTTTTGTATGAAGTGTCCGGAGTGTGCCACGGGCAAACTCACCTGCTTCTATTCAACGTGTAGGTACACAAAGCTTGACTCGGTTTGGGCCCTTGATCAATAGAATTATGACTTATTATCATGCTAAAACAAAACTGGAGACAGTGAGCCTAAGCACGCTAATGAAGTGAAGAATTCCCCTTTGATTATATTACGTACTATTCGTTATGTTTCTTACAAAAATCAGAGGCAGTCACACAAAAAATCTAAGTTTATTTAAGAATTTTATTTACGTTTTCATCATTTTATTCCGACTAAAATATATATCCCTTATATCCTCCCTTATACTCAAAGACTATTTACGTGTAGAAAATATTTTACTTAATCAAATATACCTGCTGATTTTCATATTAGTACTCGTATTATCATAACGCATACACCAAATTCACTCAACTACTCATAATCCAATTTACCTCCAACCGTAAAACACAGTCATCTAAACATGGGCATTAAATCGTGAGTACACTGTTTGAACCCCAAATAAATAGAACTGTACTAACATCAGCAAACTAAAATTAATGAATTGTCCCATTTCAGTTTAAATATAGACCACCAATACAGTTGGCTAAACAACGTGATAATGCGTTGCATCAATGCGTCGTCGGCCGCGCGGTCGGTCGCATGCATTTCGATAATAGGGGGAATTGTGGTGCATTTCCGAACGAACAGAGGGAGTCAATCGGAGTGGCCGGTGATGTTTGGTGTGTGTCGAGTCAACAACGGCCGGCGACAGGCGAACTTGTAATGCGACAGCTGTGCGCGCTGAATCTCATTGTTCCAGTTCGCCACTTTTATACAGGGAAATCTCATCTCGAAAATGCTACAGCAATGGGGCGAGTACCTACTTTTTACTTTTATGTTTACTCCCCGAGTAACTTCAGCGGGAATTTACTCGGAATCGAGTTTCTGAACTTAATATTGCCTAGGTCGTATTAAATTGTTTAGAATGAATTTTAACAAAGTTTCCGGTTTCAAAGATTTTCCTCTTATTTACTTACAGCGTGGGCGAAGGTTATGTTAACGGTGATATTACTTGTTGGGAACGGCGGAGGAACATTTCCGAACCTGGTAGTTGATAAACAGATCATAACTATTGGTAAGGTATTTGAAATGCACTTATTATATAGATAGATATAGCCTTTATTTAGGTTTAAAACGTTAAGGCACTATTTCACAAGGCGTAATCACAGTCGCGCCACGAACAAAATGTATGCAGTTGTATAAACACTACCTCAACAAGAACAAGCGGGTGTTAACTACATACTTAATTAAATAGTAGCTGAGACCGACTGCTTAAAATGCTCTTCAGAGCATTTTAGTTTCGGACAATCGAGTAATCAGCCTGCATTGTCGGAACCAAACTAGGTATCACAAAGTGTTTTTTGTGATATGTCCTACCGGAAATCGATCCCGGGCCCTCAAGATCGAGAGACCAACGCTCTGTCCAAGGAGGCCGTATTTATTATTCTTTGCATTTATTTTTTCAGGAGCAGTCCTACCTCCAAATACGGTAACAGAGGTGGCGTTCAGATCAGCTCTGGACCGAGCGAACATGGAGAGTGAAAAGTACCAATTCACCGTACAAGTAGCTCATGCCCCGTTTGGTGATAGTTTCGCGGCCTCTAAAGCTGGTAAATCACTGTTTGGAGTGCTGGGGGGTTAAAAAGGCCACATCGACGCAATTTATCTCACCATCATCTCCCTAGCATTATCCCGTTTTTCACAGGATCCGCTTACCTAACCTGAAGATTTGATAGGTCCGGTTTTTACAGAAGCGACTGCCTGTCTGACCTTCCAACCCGCGAAGGGAAAACCAGCCCAATACAAGTTACGTCACATGCCATATAGTATATAAGTAGGTCATATTGACGCAATTCATCTAAAAAATCAATATTGCAATTAGACATTTGCGCATATAAGCTGTTGTTTGAAACTCTGTTGTTAAAGCATTGCCTGTGAACATTCCCAGCTATATAAAAAGTTATATAAAACAGCTTTATTATCTAGTCTTTAAATAGATAGGATCAGAGTACAAGAAAAATAATCAAAAAAAAAAAACAATAAAGAATACAACAAGAAAGAATAATTTGAAAAAAAAGCATACTATTAAAGAGTTTTTACAACAGAAATATTCCCACTTTGGAAACATTCCCGGGAAAACGGTACATCTCTGCTCACGGAGCGATACAAGTGACAATTATGTAGGGATCAAATCAAATCAAATCAAAATCTTTATTTGTGAATACAGGTATACAAAAGGTGTTAAGTACATAAAGTTTTTACAATCTCTGTATTCAGCCTGTTAGTAGGCATACAAATAGTGGCTTATTATTTAAGTACTTAATATTAAATTCAACAATTTATACAATAGGATTTTAAGCAGAGATGTCAATTTAAAGCTAAAGATACATGTAGGTATATTATATAAGACTATTATCCGTTAGGTATTCGTTAGGATCACGAGAGATTATCGAAATATTTATTCACCCAACTCAAAATGTTTCAGTTTTTATATTATATAAAAAAATACCACTACAAAAGAAAAAATGTATAATTAGATATACTTTTTACTAATCATCAAAACATGTCCGCCGAAGGCCCATGTTGCTCTAGATGTTATAAAAGTTATAACTCCAATTGGGACAGTCAGAGCACATGCATCGCTAGGTGAACTAAGTACCCAAAAGAAAAGAAAAGCAAAAGTAGATGAACTAAGTAAGTCGTGTGATGAAATAATGAGATACTCAGTCGTCAAAATGTATTCATTCAAACGTCGAACTTTTTGTTAAAATAAGTAAATGTGGTATAATTAGTACTGGCAACCTAAAATCCAAAATACCAAGTATTTTTTTAATTTTTTTATAGTCTTCTCCAACGGTTTTTCGAGGTACTCTAATTAGTGTAAGTAAAAAAAGTAAAAATTCTTTATTTGCGTTGTAACACTATAGTAAAAGTACAATAATAAGATACAGCATGTTCACGGTAGTACTATAGGCATACCATCGGACGGCCCACCACGGCCCACATTCGCACTAGGATCTAACCTGTATTGCGGAAGCAGAAGTAGTGTTTAAGAGTGTCCGTGTATGAAGATTAGAGATTGCATTGCAATGTACGAGTATTGTTTATTTCAGCATGCACACTACTAGCTGGTGGTGTGGTCACAATCTTCGGTCCCACCGACCCCACGTCTGCTTCTGCAGTGGAGGCCAAGTGCAGAGAAGCCGGGATTCCACATATCCAGGTGAATCACAATCCGGAGGTCCCGGGTTCTAATCCCGGTGGAGACATATCACAAAAATCACTTTGTGATCCCTAGTTTGGTTAGGACATTACAGGCTGATCACCTGATTGACCAAATAGTAAGATGATCCGTGCTTCGGAAGGCACGTTAAGCTGTTGGTCCCGGTTACTACTTATTGATGTAAGTGAGTAGTCGTTACATGAGCCATGTCAGGGGCCTTTGGCGGTTCATTAGTAACCCTGACTGCTAGCTTAGATCCTTTTTTTACGTGACTTATTGTAGATTTACCGCAGATGGCATTAATTACTTTGCCGGACAAATAGGGAGTGCTGAAGGCTCACCCGGTACAACGTTTAAAACAACAGGCCTGAGGGTGCCCAGTTGGGCGCGAACCTCGGCTCAGGGCGTCGTCTGAGAGGAAAAATATTTGAAAGAATGAATTGACCCTAGTGGGTCGATAGCGATAAGCACTGATTGAGGGAAGACTCGCTTAGACCCTGTCCTGAGTTATTATTTATATTTCAAAATAATTCTGCTTGTAATGAGCTTACTTTCATGACTCAAGGCAAATAGTCTTCTATTAAGCCATGTGGTTAATTTAATATAGAGCGAACGCCGACTCACCCTTAAGTTGGCTAATTATCATCTATTTGTATAGGGATATATAAAAAGGTCGCTGGCTAACGAACCGAGCCAATTATTTAGTCAACAAATAGGCTCATGACAATGCAAATGTTCTTGCGGCTGGTAATTACCCCAAAACTAACATAAAGTTGCTTATTCAATTAAGTATATTTTAGACTGAGGCATAGTATTAATATTTATTCTGTGACTGAGGTAAGATGACAGTAATGCTTTTCGCTTACTTTAATGCCACAGACTTTCTTTTTTGTTTCCCCGAAGGGCAAGGCAAAGGAAACTATGCCCATACAGCCAGTCTTATGTTTTTTTTGCTTGATGATGATTAATGAAATGATGAAGGTGACGACGACGAATGATGAAACATAAGCCCCCACCCTCGATGCAGACTCCTACTTCGAACCCCAAACGAATTAACTCAAAAGTCCTCATAAACTTTCGAGTTATAAAGCGGCTTGTTGGCACGAAGCGAAAAATGATAGGTAAACTTTGTTTATTGGATATTCCTATATAATAACACTATCGTGAATGTTTTCCCACTAACTTAATGCGATCATTAAGTACAAGACACCACATCGTATTAATTATTTAGATTATTCTCTCTCACTCCCTTGCCTCTCAGCCCTGCGTTTGTGTTTTTCAATTAAACTTAGTCATAGTGAAAAAAATACGACGTATTTTTGTTACGTGTTTAATTCAGTAATAACTTAATATTACGCAGTTCTGCATTATGATACCTAACTTTTTTGCTCCCCGAATTCAAATCGCGAAAATTAATTTGGCGCACCGGTATGGAAGTTTTAATTGAAACGGCATTATTGGATTACTTTTAATTGAATTTGTGTGAATTGCACGGAAGCACTTATTACTTCGTATTTTTACGATTTTCATTTGGAGAATTACAAAAAAATATATATATTCGTAGAAAACATTTTCAGGCGTCGAGGACTCTCGCTCTAAGTACTTGAACAAATATTTTGATACATGGCTTTATTTTTACATTAAGTAGGTAGGTAAAACACAGCTGTAACTCATTAGATCATTTTAGTTTCCGCTATATGTTTTCTCAAGTATTTTTTACGCACACACGTACAAGCAGATAATTTTAATAAACTTAAAATGCTAAAAGCTTATCAGGAAATTTATCAGCGAAAAGAGAGATCGGTAAAACTCCGTGCCGATGATCCGTGTTTCGAGAGGCACGTGAAGGTGTTACATGAGCCATGTCAGGGGCCTTTGGTAGCTCAATAATAACCTTGACACCAGGGTTGATGATCTTGTTAATGCATCTCACGTAAACTTCTGACTCAGACGGGGCGGAATTTCATGGGATTGTTTCCATCTGTTATCTTTGCGAGTTTTAAGCTCGGGTAAGAAATAAAAATAATCATTTAGTTTATCAGCAAGTGGTGAAACAGGCCTTACATTTTCTCCCTACAGGCAGTATGGCGGCCGCCTCGCCCCAGAGGTGAACCGCAGCCGGAGCCACCAGGCATCAACCTGTACCCAGAAGCCGTGGCTCTGTCCAAGGCTCTAGCCCACTTCATCAAGGACAGTGACTGGAACACCTACACACTGCTTTATGATGACGACCTTGGTAAGGTAGTGAAAATAGGGACTTATAAAGTTATAAGTCGTATATCTCTTACATTAAAGGACTGCCATCTAAACTTATTTTGTTTTATATTAGTATGTTATTATATAAATTATTTTAAAATTACACAAACAATCACCTAACTACGTAGTACAAAGTTAACAATATTTGCTACGTATAAATTTATATAAAAATGACGATTCTAAGTGTAATTATATTACCTACTCAATAAAGAATTTGAATTTGAATTCCAGGAGAGACTTTCCAGGCTACGGGCCTCAAAAACAAATATAAGTAAATGGTGCTGTAAAGATTTTTCTTCGTTTAACCTTCTAATTTCATGGATATGCATCTTTTATCTTTATTTTTGGGTATAAATGTTGACCCTATTTATTACAATAATTAAAACACATAATAACGGGTTCTTACCACGTTTAAAAGGGGTGGTGGGGGGGGGGGTATTTATTACACCCAAGCACATTTACATTTTCCACTCATTTCTAACCAAAATAAGGAGAAGCAATATAGGTAGTAACATAATTCTATACCATATCTGATCGAAATATTACCTCTGCCATTACATTATATTTCTGGTACTTATCACGTTAAATCTGTACAACGCCATCTATATTATGTTTTTGGAACGTAGCCTGGAAAGTCACTCATTTTACTTACCTCTCGACTCGATTTATTTAATTTGTAGCATGCAATATTACTGGTATTAAAATCAATTTGAATAAAACACACAAAGAAAATATTTCGATTCGCTGTACAGACAATCAACCGCCATTAATTTAATTGCGAAATTACTATTTTGTGTAAATCGGGCAACTTTACTGGAATAACGGGATTATTACTGAAATCCGACATTCATTACGCGAGCAAAGCGCAAAAGTTAAAATGAACGCACCTGTCCTATTACGAGTCAGGTGAAATACCAATTATGGCCGATGCGGAGAGCCATTGATAACATGTAGAGGTATTCCTGCCCAATATAAAAGAGGTACATGTAATAGACCAAAGCTGTAAAGTGTTTTTAAAATCCGTTAAAAGCTTTTGACTATCCGAATAAAACGAGCCGCAATTCAGCGCGATTTATATTTTTGTGAGTCGCTCTGAATATTCCTGTTATACAAGTTTTTTTTTTACTTAAGTTCTGTAAATTTGGCTCGCCTAAAAAGCGCCGGGTGTATCTACATCCGTACCTACCCTGGATAAGGTCATTTCTTACAACCAGATAATTGTGGAAGTTATTCTAAAATATATTATAAACCCAATAACCAGATTTATTTGCGACACCATTATTTCTGTTTATTTTATAGGTCTAATTCGTCTTCAAGAGATACTAAAACATGCAGATCCAGAACACAAATGGTTTGTACGAAGGTTACTTCCCGGGGAGGACAACCGTCCCCTCTTGAAGTCTCTCAAAGCCCTAGGGGAGACCAGGGTCATTCTGGACTGTCCACCTGAAAGGGTGGTTGACTATCTACGTCAGGCCCGTGAAGTGAAATTCTTTGAAGATTACATGGTAAATACATCCACCCGCAAGGTAACAAAAGATATCCTTGAACTTCTCAGTTTTACCTAAGTTAGTTCGGTGTATTTTTGTAATTAGATGTTTTATATACATAAATAAACTCACACCAATTTTCCGCCAGGATAAGCACAGACTATGGAATTCCATTTGCTTCGATCCTGCGATCCAGACACATTTCTCTTGCTCCTCATTCATCAATCGTTTCATACATGCATGCCGGCTCTTTTCTAAGGACATCTTCAATTTGGTCAATGTACATCCTTCTAGGTCTTACTCTGCCAGCCCTACCACCAACCTCCGCTTTATATACCGCTTTCGTAATCCTATTGTCCTTCATCCGCTCGAAGTGTCCAAACCAACTAGATGATGTTAAATGTTTTTATATTTGTTGATAATTAGATCTAATTAGATAGACCAAAACCATGAAGACTGTATTCGGATTTCTATTGTTTGATTTAACGATGTTGTCTCATTTAGTTCCATTTCTCAGGTAGGTATATTATTAATTTCAGAGTTACATCATCACTTCATTGGACGCACATACATTGGACTTAGATGATCTGAGAATAAATTTATCAAACGTAACTTGTTTAAGAATATTCGATAATGAAGACTCTATAACAAAATCTTACTTGTATCAATGGAAATCACGAAATACAGAAAATGTACCTCTACCAACGGACACTCACGAAATAACAGTAAGTACCTAAATATATAATCGTTTTTATAGTAAGTAAGTACTTGAGATTACAATAAGAGAAGGATTTTCTCAAACTTGAGATTAACTGGAGAGATTCGCGCTCCCGAAAAACCATAAATAATAAACGAGGAAGGAGCTGCTTTTGTGAAAATAATTTCTTGAGTTTCTTGTGAATTTCCACGCATCCAAAACACCATTGTCATCATAACCTCTATAGAGTTTAACAAAAATATTTTATTCATCAAACTAGGTGGAAGCAGCTTTGGCCAGTGACGCTGCTCGACTGATAACAGATGCAGTTGAAAGTTCTCCAGATGACTACATCAAACAAGAAGAACTGGAACTGGAATGTAATAGTGGGTCGAAATGGCCTAACGGGGAAGAATTCACCAAACATTTACTAACGGTACAGTACACAAAATAATACTAAAAGGTACAAAGGCAAAAGTTGCAGCATAATAAATGAATTGACAAAATAACTATTACTGTGTCTTGGACTTGGAGATACACAAATAAATTAATGTCTACACCTAGTAGTCATCAATGACATACTGAATATTTAATATTAGAATTCCAATATATTTTCAGAATCGACCTGTAGGCAAAACAATAACAAACGAAATTGTGCTAGACGAAGTTACAGGACAACGTACAGTCTTTAACGCTGAAGTTATGGAGTTGTCCAATAGTGGGTTCAACAAGATAGCGACATGGAACCCTGAGACAGGCTTTGATTACATCCGATCAGCTGGCCAGACTTCTGATCTGCTAGCCGAAAAATGGCAAAACAAAACTTTCAAAGTAGTGTCCCGAATAGGAGCGCCATATCTCGTCGAAAGAGTTCCCGAAGAAGGCCAGGAATTTTTTGGAAACGATCGATACGAAGGCTATTCAAAAGACTTGATACACGAAATATTGAAGGAAACGCTGCATTTAAATTATGAGTTTGAAATCGTGCCAGGAAACGGGTACGGGTCATTCAATAAAGAAACTAAAAAATGGGACGGTCTTGTAGGACATCTTTTAGAGAGGGTGAGCGTTTTGAAATATTTTTAATTATCCTGAAAAAGAAACAACACTTTAAAGGCTTCAATTATAGTGTATATGTTGCATATACGTCGTAGGACTGCTCATCACAGCAGCATCTAAAGGCATTTTTTTATATGTTCAAAAATACATAAAGTCACGCCTTTTTCCCGCTGGGGTAAGCAGAGACTAAAGAATTCCATTTTCTTCGATCCTGACATACCTTTCCCGCTTCCTTACAGGAAATACATATTTCAAAGATATCAAAAACCCAGAAACTCTTTTTGGTTCACAGAAGGCGGACCTAGCAATCTGCGATTTGACAATAACATACGAGCGACGGTCGTACGTAGACTTTACGACACCGTTCATGACATTAGGCATAAGTATCTTGTATACAAAACCTGCTCCCCCAGAGCCTGAACTGTTTTCCTTTCTGAAGCCATTTTCTGTTGATGTCTGGATCTACATGGGCGCTGCTTACTTGATGGTATCATTGTTACTTCATGTTTTAGCACGGTAAGTGTATTGTTTATAATACAAAATAGTATGTAAGTATGTATCGCCATTTCTCCATAAACTTTACTTTAGTATGCCTACTCTTTATATATGGTGGGGCCTTTGGCGGCTCAATAGTAACCCTGACACCAGGCTTGATGACGTTGGTAATCCACCTCACAACCCACACGATAGAAGGAGAGACTTTATATACCTAGGTATAAAATTAATTTAAATACCACAATACAGATAAGTACGATTTTTAAGCCTAAGTACTTATATAATTACTTCATAATCTAGGTTTCGCTGTAAATTTTATTTTGCCAATGATCCTCTTATAACTATAGATGGGTTGTATACGTATATATGCATTGTTTACTAACTCTTAAGAGTTTAAACAGAGCTCCCAAGGCAAGGCATGTACAATACTTCTGATTTAGCTAATATACCTCCCATCCTCCCATCAATAGGCTCATTAGCCTAAGAAGGAGGTTGGTTGTGGGATTTATGAAGGACATATAACAAATTAATTACAATGGTCTAGTCCGTTTCCAGGCTGGCACCAAATGACTGGGAGAACCCGCATCCCTGCGATAAATCTCCAGAAGAACTTGAGAATATTTGGCACATCAAGAACTCTTGTTGGCTGACCATGGGCTCCATTATGACTCAAGGCTCCGATATTCTTCCTAAGTAAGTGCAAGTTTAATTATAATGGTTTTCATAATATAGCGTATGCAGACTGCGATGTAGGCGATAATTCAACAAGATTTTTGATCGCAATAGATTTTTGAATACCTATTAAATTAGAAAACGTTTATTCATTTTAAGTAATCTTTTATAAAAATATTTTTTCTGGTTATATTTTATTTCTAAGGCCTTATTTAAGTTTTAATTGTTTCATTATAATGAAAATGAAGCGCCAGTGAGTGTTAATTCGGTCATCGATTACACAATTCACACTAGAGAACATGGCAATTATGTATACTTATTTTTTTATACCTAGGTGCGTGTAGATATGGCGTATAAGATAAATATACTTTATAGAGCTCAAAGTACGCAAGGTAGAGAAAATAGGAAAAATATAAGAAATGCACAACAGACGGCCTTATTGTTCATGCGGCAATTTCTTCCGGCCAACCTTTAGGTATAAGAATAAATATACAACTATTTATATATTATAGTAACGGGTTAGTGCAGAATGTAAAAAAAAACTACCTACTTACATGATATAGGCAGAAGCAGCCCTAGGAAGCTATGGAAAGATGACCTAGACGTGTTTGACAGAGATTGAAGAGAGATCGCTCAGGACAAGGAGAAGTGGAAACTCAGAGGGGAGGCCTTTGTCCAGTGGGTAATACTTAGCGTATATGTGTTTTACCCAACAGGGGTTACTCCACCCGTTGGGTATGCGGCATGTGGTGGTTCTTCGCCCTGATCATGTGTTCGTCGTATACTGCCAACCTGGCCGCGTTTCTAACTAACGCAGCTATGGACGACTCCATCAAGAGCGCAGAAGATCTAGCCATGCAAACCAAAATTAAGTATGGCACCGTGAATGGCGGCTCCACGTATCAATTTTTCAGAGTAAGTTTAACCTCTTACAGCCAAGATTGCCAGACAATAGTAAATGAGGTTTGGATTTTAAAAGGATATTCGTTCTTAAGACCTTAATGAATGAATGAATAACAACTCTATTGCACACACTGAACATATGAGTACTTACAATACAAAAATAAATGAAAATATGATATGCGTGTAAAACTTGTTTTGTATGTTGTGTGCAATAAAGTATATTTGTATTTGTATTTTGTCATCATCATCAGCCCATTAACGTCCCCACTGCTGGGGCACGGGCCTTTCCTATGGATGGATAGGGAGATCGGGCCTTAAACCATCACGCGGGCTCCGTGGGGATTGATGGTTATTAACGACTGCTAATGCAGCCGGGACCAACGGCTTAACGTGCCTTCCGAAACACGGAGGAGCTTGAGATGAAAACTATTGTATTTTGTATTTCTATACAAAGAAAAACTCATTAACGCACATAATAACGGGTTAACCCGTCATTATGTGCTTTAATTATGATAATAACCGCGTAAACTTAAAACAATGTATAAAGAAAAACTCCTTAAAAGTGAGTATATATAAGTAGGTTAGGTAGTCCAGGTAAATACAATATATTAAAGTGCACGTTGTTGTTTAGGCTACATACGAAGGATACCCTCAAGAGAAGTAGATATCCCCAAGCTGGAAATGCAATTTGTTTATGTCGACGTTCTGTTTCATGCAAACTGTTACTTACTTTATCACCGTCCATAATAGAGATGTAAAGGTGCTGTTACCGTGGCACTTTTTCCAGTTGTTTAATTAATTCATGATCCCCATTAACTTTCCAGCGATCAAACGTTTCCATCTACCAGAGAATGTGGGCAGCAATGGAGTCAGCTCGACCCCCGGTGTTCGTCAAGAACAATGACGAGGGAGTGGAGAGGGTGCGCAAGGGCAAACGGCAATACGCTTTCATCATGGAATCCACCGCCATTGAATACCAACTGGAAAGGCACTGTGACTTGGTACAAGTGGGAGGACTTCTCGATTCTAAGGGTTACGGCATTGCTATGCCATTTTGTAAGTTATTTAACTATATCCCAATTATTTGACTACCCCAGTCAGAATTACATCCATCAGACCCTGACACCAGGGTTGGTGGGGTTGGTAATCCACCTCACAACCCACACGATAGAAGAAGATCAGAAAATGAACTAAGTACCCACATCTCACCGAGCTTTCTGTTAGACCAACGTGATAGATGGTGTGCCGTATCGCCGTCTACAATGACCGGTCCAACAGTATTAGTAAATACTGCACTTAAGATAAATTAGTAACTCATTGGTGCAAGTCTGGTACAGTAATTAGATCCGATGAACCGTAGAGCCGCAGAGAACCAAACCAGTAATACATAGATAGTATCATACATATAAAAGGGAGTCCATCAGCTATGGACATTCGGGTTAATCTCTAATAGGTACTACTAAATGCACTTGCGGTTTTAATGAATAATTGGGCTTTTACGCTATCATCATTTGTACCCAAAACCGCATGGTAGGTACTCATGCGTGTATTCAACTTAAATAACAATCAAAAACATAAAGTTCTCTATTTTTACTCATAAAATTTTATGTAATAATTTAACTTGGCATACTGTTACTAATAATTCTCCTATTATTAGTTACGTATAGTATTAATTTGTCATAACCTTTTAAGCATAATAATTAATGACAATAATGATATTATATAAGCATAATTATTATAAGCATAAAAACTATACTCCGAATAAGAAAAGTTTTGGCACAACTTTGAACATTTTCGAAACTTACTTTTTTTCATTTGGTTCATGATTGTGAAATTTTTACAAATTTTTTACAAAACACTATTATTCTAAAAAAGAATTATTATGGAAAGCTATTTATATGCGAATCAAATTTATGCCAACATATATTAGTCAAAAAATAAGTTATACCTAACAAACCAGTATTCCTAGATGTTATTAAGGGAAAGTACTATTATGCTAAAAAACCTTATGCAAAAAGATTATGATAATTAAAATTATGACAAAAACATTTATGCATTTTAAGAGAATCCCAAAACATAAACGTAAAATAAGAGCCAAGTTATTATATATACTATGCCTTGGTTGTTGACGGTTCTCTATTGTATTCCCTAAAATTTCTTATCCTACTTTTTATTTTCCTTCACATTTTAGTCCTAAGTATCGAATGTCCTAATGATCCTAGTCCAATTTTGTTAACTCCTACTGTTCATTGCCCTATTTTTTTTCATCCTAATGATGGTAAGCCCTAATGTCCATAGTTACAATCGTTTATATTCCTAAAATGTATAGTCCTAAATAAAATGTGAAGGAAAATAAAAAGTAGGATAAGAAATTTTAGGGAATACAATAGAGAACCTTCACCGCCGCCTCTCGGCCCTTCGGGCCTCGATGGTCACAAGTAACCTAACCCACTCGGCTATATGGCAGGAGGCTCGCTTTGCTCGCCCCCTGCCATACAGCCTTCGTAACCTATATCTACAGTGTCGGGGTGCCGCGAATTTCCGTGCTCGCTTCGCTCGCACCCGTGACTGCTGTCGTTACGAAACAAATCTTCACCGCCGCCTCTCGGCCCTTCGGGCCTCGATGGTCACAACTAACCAAAATATGTCAAATAGATCATATAGGGAATGAAAAATTCGGAATTTCAAACTTTAGGGACATTAATATTAGAACTAAAGAATATTAGGACAAGTATTACGGTAGGATAATCAATATTTAGGATGATCGAACATTAGTACAATTAAATATTAGGAAAATGATGTTCGGAAAATCGACTTTAGGACTATAAACATTAGGAAATACAACAGGCCCCCGTTGTTGACTTCAACGACAAAAGAAGTGAGATCTAAATGGGCGCCAAGTTCAATGGTCAGTCCTAAAATTGATTTATAACAACATAAAATATAATTTCTTCTTATATCTAGCCTAAGTTCCGACTTGGATAGTTTTTATATACCTAAATTTGTACTTTTTTTATTATTATTATAAACAATTGCAAAGTACATTATGATGTTTAGTACAGTACATCACAAACTTAAAAAGTTTTACCATGCACTGTAGAAAACTAGCTGTAGACTACTAGCCACTCACGTCTTTAGAATAAGTGTTCATATCTTTTTTTCTATACATTTTACAGCGTCGTCATATCGTACTGCTGTGGACAATGCTGTATTGAAGTTAGCTGAAAGTGGGAAGCTTATGGAGCTTAAGAATCGATGGTGGAAAGCACCCGAAGATGAAGCAGAGAAGTGTGTCGTAAGTAAAATACGTACAGCTAAGTATCACGCCCAAAAGCCCAATTATCAAAGTAGCTAATTCCATAAAAGACACATATTTTCCAAGTAGCCAATTATCAAAATGTGTAATGTAATAACATAACATAGGTAAGCTCACGAGGAGCTCGGTAAACGCGCTCGGTCTGCGATTGTTGAAGTTAAGCAACTTTCGCAAAGGTCATAGGATGGGTGACCACAAAAAAAGTTTTCACCTCGAGTTCCTCCATGCTTCGGAAGGCACGTTAAGCCGTTGGTCCCGGCTGCATTAGCAGTCGTTAATAACCATGGTTTAAGGCCCGATCTCCCTATCCATCCATAGGAAAGGCCCGTGCCCCAGCAGTGGGGACGTTAATGGGCTGATGATGACGATGATGAAGCTCACGACTATATCCCAATTGTCAATGGGGTAGTCAGAGGTACATTCTTTGCAAGATGAACTAAGTACCCACACCTCACTGAGGTTTCTGTTAGACCAACGTTAAAGGTGGTGAAATGTGTAGTTAAAGAGGGAATTTAACATTGATGAATAATATGAATAACATAATTATATTATTAAACACACACACAACAACACATAAAACATAACAACATAATATACACCTAACACAACAACAACATACATTAAAAAACAACATATTATTATTATTTATGATAATAAAATTGTTGTATATGTATTTATGATGTATATGTACTATTTATATTTTCTTAGTTGGCCTTTTTGTGAATTGCATTATTGAACAATTCAGGCGGAGGTGGCAGGTGAAGAAGGCGCGACGGCGGCGGAGCTGGGCGTGAGCAACGTGGGCGGCGTATTCGTGGTGCTGGGCATTGGGTGCGGCATGGCGGCCGGCATGGGCGCGCTCGAATTCCTCTGGCACATCAGAGAGGTGGCTGTCGAGCAGAAGGTATACTAGAAGGCACCTCGTTGATATGTTGATCATCATTAAAACACATAATAACGGGTTCTTAAAGCGTTTAAACCAGGGATATGAGACTTTTTTTTGCACTTGCAACAGTGTCGAAATACCGGATTTCGACACTGTTGCAAGTGCAATGATCACGGGATGACAAAACAACGTTGATCATCATCTCCCTAGCGTTTTTTTTTTTACGGGGTCCGCTTACCTAACCACATTAAATGACAGACGACTCAAAAGCATTCTTGTGATTTATAAACTGTAATGTACCGGAATGTGCATGAGCAGGAAGTGTAAATATTTTACATGAGTACTGTAGAAAATTATGCAGGTATATATCAGATTCGTAGAGTTTAACTACATGTAATCATTATTTTGTTTTCATGGGGTCCGCTTACCTAACCTGCAGATTAGACAGATCCAGTTTTTTCCAGAAGCGACTGCCTGTTTGACCTCTCAACTCTCAATCCGCAAAGTAAATACATCCCGTTACAGACTAGGTCATTATGTGATAATCATTTATGATTCAAACATGAATTCGAACACAAAATCGAAAGTCATTGGTTTAGGTCCGTCCTTGGATTCGAACATGCGATCTCACAACAGTCAAGCGTTCTTCCAACTAGGCTACTATGGCTATGTAGCCAAAAAATTAAAATAATATAGGTATATGTTCTAGCTAAGGCCCTACCAGAATCCATTTCCTCGGCCTCCAACCAGTACTGATACCACGCTGCTGCACGGCATCAGGGGTGCGCTATTGAAGTAGCGGCGCCTACTCGCTACGTCATAAGATCACCATAGAACCTAAGTAGCATTTTATAGGGAACATCAGCGATTGAGAAATTGGTCGGTACTGCGGAACAGAAGGCGATTGGGGCAACCATCGTTCTATACGCCCTATCTATGGAGTAATGGCGATTACTCCACCGACAAGAGCGCAGCTCTTAAATAAAGAGAGACAGGTATATGTATGCCTATATTATTTTAAATGTAAAAATGAATTGACTGATCGTTCGACGCACAGCTGAAACAGCCACAAGAAGACACCTTAATTACAACCACTTCTAATGTTGAAGCTCAAAGATAGAATACTTACTCATTTTATTGGAAACATAACCGCTACTTTCCAATACAACCAAAATATTATCATTTTCTGGTTTCAAAGATTGTGCACATATTACGTACTTGCTGAACAATAATAAAACTTTCCATTAAATTATGACTTCAAACTTTGTGATGGCCAAGTTTAAATATTTTGTTTGTTTTTTGTAATTTACTTCTAAGTATTACACAGCTGATAAAGGCTTCAAGACTTAAGGGATGTTCGTATAACTCAGTTTCTATCTAGACTAATGGAATCCTATCTTATAATTGGTTAATATTTCAATGAACTTACAGGAGTTGTCAGTTTCAACCTATCACAGGATAGGATTTCTATATGTCAATATAGAAAGGGATTACGCTCATTGATAATATGTTGAGATTAGGCCTATGCTTTACCACGATTTTTTAACCCTATTAATTGGCTTTGGTAGAGCCGTGGTAGCCCAGTTGGTAGAACGCTTGCCTCTCACTTTGAGATCGCGGGTTCGAAACCTGCACAGGCCTAAACTAATGATTGTCGCATTTGTTTTTGAATTCCTGTTTGGATCATATAATAATATGATTATCACGTTCTCAGCGGTGAAGGAAAACATCGTGAGGAAACCCACATTCCTGAAAAATGCATTTCCGGAGGTATGTGACCTAATCTGTATTTGGCTGGTTTTCCCTTCTCGGGTTGGATGGTCAGACAGGTAGTCGCTTCTGTAAAAAACCGGACCTGTCAAATCTTCAGGTTAGGTAAGCGGACCATGTGAAAAACGGGATAATGCTAGGGGGCTGAGTAGCCTTAGGTATTTACTTCTATCAGACATTTATCAGCGAGTAGTATAACAGTAGTATAAATAGACATATGTATAAACATATAGATATATGTAAACCACAACAAAACGTCTATTAGCGATGTCCCGATTGCAAGTTGTCATACTATTATAAGTCATCAATCAGTGACCCGTGGTACGTGTCTCTCAAAATGTTAATCCTTTTTTGTTTAGATGACGCAATGGGAAGCTTTTATAGCCGAGCTGACGTTCGCGCTCAGCTTCTGGGAGACGGAGAAACCAGTGGAGCACCCCAAGTCTTCCTCCAGCTCGGCGTCCAGCTCCAACCCTGCTTCCAGAGCGTCTTCCGTGCTACGGTCTGCTGCTAATCTGTTCCGCCTTGATGTTTTTAAGTAAATTATAGGTGGCAAGCGGAAAAAATACTCCTTCTATTTTATTATTATTTATTTAACAGTTTATTGTACACAGAACAGGATATAAAAAAAATCAATTAGACTAACACAAGACAGACAAACGGTTCAGCTTTTTTCTAGTAGAAATATCTTCCAGCAGACCGATTAATTAATTGCCTTTCACTATACATATCGTTCTCTATAAGTATACTTGTCCACACTTTACCTAGTAACTAATGTAATTGTCCTATTTGCACCTGTCCTAGAGACATTTACTTCACTTAATTCCTCTCTAGATAACTTATTATAAATAAAATAATGAACTTTACTATCATCAAGTTTTATTTTATCCGTAAATACTTAGTAACTTTGGAGTTTATCCAAAATAATATGCCAAACAGTTCCTCAAGTGCTTTGTGAACTTTTCTTCTATCTACTTCAGGTATGATTTAAATTACATTTTACAGTAAGTATTATAATGCGATTAAAACCGATCATCTGCCAAATTATGTCAGTACAATTTATGGACAATTTATTTGATCTCGACATTTACAGCCTTTAGCAGACATTTATAACAAATTTAGACTAGTGAATGTCATCGAAATTGATGAAAGACGACGCAGCGTGCAAGATGGAGACTGCGCGTGATCGCGAGCGTTCGCGCAACGGTGACGGCGAGCCGCTGGAGGGGGGCGCGGACCGCGGCGGCGCAGCCGGCTTTGCTAACGTGCGCGGGTTCAACGACGCGCGCCACTCGCTCGCCACCGCCTCCTTGAATGACACCTGCAATTGCAAAATTAGTTAATTATAATTATTTTCCATAAATACGTTTGATCAACAGATTGGCAGTTGTTTCTGTAAAAACCCAGCATTGTCAAATCTTCCGATTAAATGAGTGGTCACTAAGAAAAAGGGATAACGCTAGAAAGAAGACATAAACAGTATATACACATCTCACTTCTAGGCCTTCCCTTCAATAAACGGAAGGGGATGAGTCTACTCTACCATGCTAGTCCATTGTAGGGTGGTTGGTAGTAGTAGCCAACACATTCACCAGAGGTTTGAAGTCTCCCAATGGCTTCCGATCAGTTCAGATTTATAAGTTCGGATCAGGTCAGGAATGTTCCCAAAGTGGGAATTTTCGTGTTGTAAAATCTCTCTAATAATAAGGACAGTGGCTGCTTTACATTACCAAATTGTTCTTTCTGGTACTCTAATCCTATCTCCCTATAGGCTAAAAAATAATAAAGCTCTTTTTACATAACTTTTGCGCCTTTTTTCTGCTTCCGATTAACATACCCAAACAATTATAAAGTGTGTTCTCAACTCGAGTAAATTCATACACAACCGTACTTATATTCATCTCCAACTAAAAGGACCTTTCCGAAACTCAAAACATTGTTCAAACTGGGAGGAGCTAAAGTAAAAAAATACCCACCCTCTCTCTGACAGCTATCTTCCTTGCGTGCATCAAGAAATCGATGATAGCAACTATCAGACCCAGTATACCACCGACCCCAAGCACCAAGAATATACCGCTGGTATTCTTCATCTGCAACGATCCGCTGTCGTCTTCTTCTTCCATTTTCTGGAAAATTGTAACATTTGTAGCGCCGTGTTTTAGTCAAAATATATTTCTAATGAAACAAGTAACGCGACACGGGTCTTTGTTTTATGCAAGACAAAGGGTCTTGTCAAGTAAAATGATCAAAGCACAGATAAAGTCCGTTTCCGTGAATATTCTGAGATAGGGATGCAATTGTTTTGTTCGGACGAATAGTAATTACCATCCGAGGAAAGTCTACAATTAAGAGTCACGTCAGATAAGTTCATGATCGCTTCTCGTATAGATCATTCATTCCAACGCGCGACGTTCAAAAGGTTACACTGATATTATTGTAGTTATTGAAAATATTTACCTCACATTTATTTTCGTTATCCTCTTCTTTCCACCATTTGTTCGCCAATTGAGCTAATCTTCCCGACTCCTGGAGTGAAAGAATGGCTCTGTCCACTAATCCTTTATGTGGGAAATCTATATCAACAAAACATTTATTAAGTTAAGTGAAAACATACCTACACATGAATGTTACTCTCTAGCCAATTGGGAATACGTGAATACGTGAGCTATTTTTCGAGTGATTGTAATATTTTCTTTCCTAATGCTACTATTATACTGATGATTATAGACTACGAAGAGAAAATGCAACGGACGTTGATGACTTACTTTTCGGCATGGCGATACCATAGGCCTTAGAATCAAGTGGTGGTCCAACCATTCTCAACATGCAGTCTCTCTCCGTGTAGTATTTGATGGCAGTAGACTCCATAAAGAAAGCGTAATTGCCTTTACTTCTCAACACCCTTTCTTTTCCCTCGTCATTACTATGGGTAAACACAGTTGGCTTTGTCGTAGACATCACTTGCCAAATCTTCTGGTAGACAGTATCATTTGAGTTCTAAAACAATCCGATAATGACGAACTTGTAAAGTATTATAAATGTTAGAAAATAATGAAAGCAATTGATAAATACAATTTTAAGCTAATATTTTTAAATGGAAAATCGCAATGAAGTAAAAAAAAAATTAAAATAAATAAAAATAATATTTTTTTTTTTTTTGAATAATTTTTTTTTTTTATTATTTTTTTACTGTTATTAAATTTTAGATATCCGTAAATATGAATGAGATAATCTTAAAAACAAACATTACCTGAAAGAATTTGTACGTAGATGCGTTGTACACGGCTCCATAACTGACTTTATTCTGTTCTGAAAGTTGCTTTACATCGGTAATATCGTTGCTTCGACGACTGTTGCTGAGGAACGTGGACATGTTGGCTGTATATGAAGCAGTTACAATCATTGCAAAGAAATACCAAATGCCAGTCGTCCAACGAGATCCTAAGCCTCTGTAATAAAGTGGGATTTTTTTAAATACATTCTTCAAAGTTTAGTAGTCACATGGTCTCCCAGTGCAGTAACAAACATACCTATATATATCAAATACATACCTCGGCAAGATGTCGCAACCTTGAGTCATAATAGAGCCCATTGTAAGCCACATGCAGTTGTACAAACTCCAGATATTTTGCAAACTCTCCGGATTCTGATTGCATGGATGAGGGTTCACCCAATCGTCTTGACTCATTCTGAAAAAGCGTAATGCCATATTATTCTACTATAAAGATTATTACTTTTGTTTTCCGTTCTCCTGCGGTATCTCCCTATATGGGACACGGGAATTTATACATTCATTTGAATGAATTTCGTATAATTAACATTTTCCATTAATTAATTAGCACTTGTTGAAAAACAGCTATACGAATATAACAACATATTAATATTACCTGGCACATATGAGAAGGATGAAAGAGACAATAATGTAGGTGGTTGCGAGGTATAACCAGACGTCCAAAGACAAAGGGTTGATGAAGGAGAACATGTCAGGGTCCACCGGATCTCTTTCCCTAAACAACATACTGATGCCCGTAGACATAAAAGGGGTCGAGAAATCCACAACAGCATTACGTTCCGATGTAATGCTTATATCACAAACTGCCAAATCCGCTTTCTGAAAAGTTTTGCCGTCTTATAATAAAACAAGTAAACAACGACGAAGAGGCTTTCATTTATTTAAAAACTCTTATGACAACTATAAGCAATATAGGTTACCAAATGTAAAACTAAATTACTTACATAAATAGTATAATTTAGGGTTTTTTATACGTACGTGTTGCATCAATTCACCAATAATTCCATTCCACATTTTTGTGCCTTCGATTGGGCTGCCATACTGCTTGTCAGGGACCTCCCAGAATTTAAGTGTGAACTGCGTGCCCTGTTCCGTGTTTATAATATTGAAAATTTCTGTAACTAAGTCCACTGCGTAACCTCTCGGTATTGTCTTCCCATCTTCGTCAATTTTGAAATCAAAATATGGTAGATCCTTTTTTGATAAAACCTGAATAATAAATATTGTTATAGTTACATATATAATTTATCCCCTTAGTCACAAGCAGCAGCTAGTAATTAAAACTGAATAGACAAACCCGTATAACGCCTGATGTCTGCATCATAGATCTATCGGGCACGGTTTGTTCCTTAGTAATGATGTTGGTAGTGGAGTCCCAGGCGCCGGCATGTATGAACTGACTTTCATTGTTCAATTTAAAGTAATGCATCTCGAAGTCAGTTCTCTTACCCTCGCTATCGAATTTTATATTTCCAGTAAATCCTTTTGTTACTACCTGCATAATAACATAGACGTAGAACGTAACTTAAAATCTAGAAACGTCAAAACGTTAAACATGAAACATGAGAGCCGTCAGCACTCCTTATAAATTGTGAATACTGTCCAAGGCAAATACACATTGATATATTAATATGACTGAAAAGAAGCAAATCTAAGTCGTATAATAAAAAAATATGTACTAAAATTATTTAGTATCAAAATATTATTCTTATTCTCTCCCCTTTACAGAGAGGACTCAAATTTAAAATGTCAAAAAAATTACCTCAAGCAAAGCCTGTCGAAGCTTATCGCCCCATTCCCAGGGTTCATACTCAGCTTTGGAGCTCTTAAAACATAACTGCGGTGGCGTCCCGTAATCCGGCTTCGGGATCGCGAACCCGTCTTCCCCACCGCTTTCCTCGTCCATTTGCATTTTTCTGATCGCTTTCTCCAAGTGATTCAGAGCATCAACTGCTAATGCTGTTTCCATCTGAAGACAAATTGCAAATGAATGCTGGCAGAAATTAAGTCGGAAAATACAGGCAAGATGCAGAACCCAGTTTCGAAACATTATATTTTATAACATTATCTAGATAGGTGCTAAAAGCATGTATCTCAGTTAACTTATCCCTAACATGAATTACTTAATTTAAAATTATTTTATCACCTTTATGCCAGATCCAGGATCAATACCAATATCCTTCCATCGAGTTGGGTCTGTAGTAGTCATGTACATCGTGGACACATTGGCCACCAAGTTGGGCACGGCACGTAAGTCAACGGTGTGCGAATCAAGATTTGTTAATATGAAACTCTGAAATGCCAAACTTTATGAAAACACATGTCAAAATAGATCATATCCAATCGTCTGGAGTCATACCTGATATTGCGTTGAATTTTCAACTTGAAGAATTTCACTCATGTATTTGAGAAGGTTCTTAGTATCACAATCCATCACATGATGAGTCATTCGGGAAACTTTAAAGATTTCTTTGAATGTTTCTCGATTGTCACCGTCTGGGTCCAACTTTCGGTATCTAATGGGCTCTTTGGTATGCGGCCAAGAGCCTATAATTTCTGGAAGGCGGACGAAACCTACAAAATGCAAAGTTAGATTAAAGTATAATTCTTATTTAAACTTAAAGATTCTACATTCAGAAAGACAGTGGTAAAAATGTATGGGTTGGACATGATGTAACAAGTGATCATACAAGGTGACCTGGCGACAATGGTGACGAAAAATTACACTTGTTACTAACTTAAGATCCCCCTCAGTATTCGGTATGGTGTGACCAACACCCTATCTAGCTTTACTTACTACTGTCATCCTCGTACATGATAGTGAACTTGTCCCAGCCCAAGTCCCGAATCAGTGTTGCGAAAGCCTTAGAAATAATTTCCGGTGGAGGGTAGAATGAAAACGTAAATAAATCCTGAGACATTGTTTCCGTCGGCTCCCATCCTATGGTCAAGTGAGAAATCTGAGAATCATACGAAAAATAGTGAGATAATTAAAAATGTGTAAGATTTGAATACTAAACGCTACTGTTATAATTTTCTATTGCAATACATATACATACATACATAAACAGCCTATATACATCCCACTGCTGGGCACAAGCCTCCCCTCAATCTACCGGAGGGGGTATGGAGCATACTTCACCACGCTTCTCCACTGCGGGTTGGTTGGTACTACATATATTTACAAATAAAAACTTTAGTTTAAGTATTCAAGTTTTCCAGAAGTGTTCGTATGTCGCCTTACGCCTGCACCTTTTGCAGAGGCAAATACGCAAGTCGCAAGAAATCAGTTACACAAATACAAAAGAGTAGTAGTGGCTTAATACATAACGTAAATGAAAGATTTTAAAAAGCGCTTTCACAACATACATAAAATCACGCCTATTTCCCGTTGGGGTAGGCAGAGCCCAAATCGCAAAAGCGCTCTCACCTGGTAAGTAATCAATTAACTTAAAAAAAATAAATCTCAGCTCTGCTTAGCTGGAAGCTTCTGAAGGAAAGAGTAGTAAAATATACTTACGTTATTCCTATTACATAGCAGACAAACAGTGTCGCAAATTCCGTCCGTTGGTCGTGCGTCTACCAAAGCTACTATCCCATTTCCATCAGATGTATTCTGACACACTATAATATCAACAAAAGTATTAAGTACAGTTAGCTCTTAAAGGAACACTAAAAAATATTTCTCCGTTCACTAGGACCCGCGATACTGGTCGTTTTTGTCACTGAATGATAGAGGTCTCCTTTATACAACTGCATAAATCCTTTTTTCAGCGCTATGATGTCCTAGTGATACTTAAAAGCAATACTTAATTATTAAAAGCACAACACCTTATATCCTGTGGGTTGTGAGGTGGATTACCAACCTCATCAACCCCGGTGTCAGGATTATTATTGAACCGCCAAAGGCCCCTGACATGGCTTATGTAACGACTACTCACTTACATCAGTAAGTAGTAACCGAAACCAACGGCTTAACGTGCCTTCCGAAGGACGGATCATCTTACTTTTTGGACAATCAGGTGATCAGCCTGGAATGTCCTAAGCAAAATAGGGATCACATACTAATTTTGGTGATTTGTCCCCACCGGGATTCGAACCCGGAACCGCCAGATCGTGAGCAGAACGCTTAACCACTGGACCACGGAGGCCGTTAAAGTACAACATAAAATTCGCTGAATATATTTTTAAACGGGAATCGCTGGTGTGGGACGAAAAGCCGCCAAACTCAAATGGGATTGGGCCGGACATGTTTGTCGCATGCTCCCTGGGCGGTGGGCACGGATCGTCACGCATTGGGTGCCTCATGACGGGTACAGGCGTCGTAGCAGACCTCGAAAGAGATGGCGTGATGACTAGGACGCATGCCGGAGGGACTGGCCGGAATACGCACAGGACCGCGAAAAATGGAAAGAGGAAGGGGAGGCCTTTGCCCAGCAGTAGGATCTTGTAGACTAGATTAGATTTAGATTTTTAAACTGACCTTCCAAAGCAACAGAGTAGCTATCCCTGACCGAAGGGTAGATAATGCGGCCATTATAAGCCTTCGAGTTGCTGCTTCCTCGAGCTATGCCGATAGTTTCAAATGCCTGACGGGAATACTTCAACGTCTCATCATTGAACAAACCACCTGAAAATTTTCAATATTTCTAGTAATTATATCTAAAGTTCAAACTTATAATAAGTATTGCTTGTTATCCATAATAACAATAAGTTTTTTTGTACCTACTATCGAGTACAACAATACAATACAAAAAATACATAATTAACAACAGACACAATATAAACAACAAAAGAATAATAAACTATGTCCGTCAGTAATGTATACATGTTTAAGTTTTTTGATAAATTAACATATTCTATTCTATTTAATAATAATGTATTTTTATACTTGCACAAAAACTGGAAAACTTGTAACTAGGCACCCCTTTCTACGTCACATTTTTGTTTTTGAAACAATTCATAGAGAAAGTAAATACACTGTGGGATCACTAGACATGAATAACGTACGCAAGTATGCAAGCTAGGATAACGACGTACCTACAGGAAATAGTGCCTTTGTACTGGAGGTTGCTTCAACTGTTACTTTATGTAAAATCACAAGTAAAAGAACTGAAATAAGTATAGTTTTCGCCGCCATTTTAGCGGTTATGTTGTTGGTTGCGCACGCGACGGGCGCGCAGACGAACCGGTGTATTTTTGGAAAATAATTTTAGGTCACGTCGCGTGGTTAACTGAATGTCTCCGTGATTGGACGAGGTTTGAGATCTCAGACGTGTAAAAGTGTGCGGAAATTCCATGAGTAACATGCGAAATAGTGCTTCAGTGTAATAATAGCGGACGTGACATTGTTGTTGAAAATAATCATCGCGCATAACAAACTTTTGTTTATTTTGACCAATATTTCGATGCAAAAGCTTAGTCTTTTAGAAAATATTACAACAACCAGTGTTGCGTCTAAATTAAAATACTACACTTAACAATTCTGCTCCTGCTATATTTTGTCAACATAAACTTAGTGAATCAGATATCGTCCGCTCTATCCATTTCGAACTCTACCAGTGTTAATTTTGGGCGGCGACTAAACAAACGCTTTAGTCCAAAGTGATGCGTACCGCAGTGTAAATGAACATTATGTTATTGACTAGCAAAATATGAATTATATCAAAATGTGGTGTACTTTGTTTTTCTTGTTGTCTGTTTGTTTACATAACACCATATCCCAGATCCAATATTTAGACACTACGGAAGAGGTGTATAATATTGGTGAGTAAAATATTAACTAGGTATGTCTCTTGTTGGAATGCACATCGTAGTAAAGTAACCTATTTTCCCTTTTGAAGTGAGAGTGTATTTACATTTGCATTAAATGACAGACGACTGAAAGGCTTTCTTGTGATTTATCTGACTCTAATGTACCGGAAAGTGCATATGCAGGAAATGTAAATATTTTACATGAGTACTATAGTAGAAAATTATGAAGTTATATATCAGATTTAGCTAAATGTAATGCATCCAGTATAATCATCTCCCTTAGCGTTATCCTGTTTTACGGGATCCGCTTACCCAACCTGAAGACTTGACAGATCTAGTTTTTTACAGAAACGACTAAACATGAATTCCAAAAACATTTTCGAAAAACAAAGACACGTAAATACCCGGACCTTTCAAACATTAAGGTTAAGTAAGCGGAACCTGCGAAAATGGGTCAAAATTAGTGAGATGATGATAATAGGTTTAGGCCTGTGCTGGATTAGAACCTCCGATCTCACAGTGAAAGTCAAACGTTCTTCCAACTGGGCTATAACGTATCCTCCAGTAGTGAATCCAGTACTAATAAAACCCTAAATTAAGCCATAAAGTACTACCCGTGAAATACGGGATAAACGCTAGGGAGATGATGATAATTCAAATATACTTATACTAAATAATCGACATTCCTTAATGTCAAAAACATTAAACTTCGATAGCAAGGAATTTTTCTGTAAGACATTTAAAAATTTCCTTTACAGCGGGTATATTTGAAACCAATGCAAAGGTGCAGACTCTGGCATTCAACGAGAGCACTCCACACGCTAACTTAGACAATAGAAGACTCAACCCCTCTCTTATATATCCTCCTAGAACTGATAGCTACTCCATCTGGAGAGAACGTAAGTATTCATCATCATTGCAGCATAGTTCAGGTCATTCCCCTGATTATGAAGAAGAGATATCTTTAGAGTCATAACCGGATCAATTTTGAACAGGCTTGAACTACATGATCCCTAGCGGATTTTGAAACAAATACCATACTTACTATACTGTTGAGTCTCAAAATGCTGTGTGCAAAGGATGAATTTGTAAATTGCTTTCATACTTACATAATTTCGTAATTGTTTTGTAATTTTATTGCATTACTGTCGCTATTTAAAAAATGCACTTCCAAAAATATATATGCATGCATTTTCATAAAAACCACCGTAGTGTTCTATAAAGTTTACTTACATTAATAGTAAATGGCACCATAAAGTAACGGCAACATAATTTCACGATACTACGATCTGCGACTGACTAGCGACCGAATACTATTTTATGTTAACTACGTGGAATATTGAAAATTACCGATAGATGTTCATACGAATATCATACTGTAGGCTGCAGTAGACTAAACTAAGTAGATTCCGTAAATGGCGATTTAAATTCGGAACGGACAGCGACACTTTTATACTTATTCAACATTAGCATAATTGCTTACCTGCTTTGTATAAAATTTTGCACGCAGTGCAGCATTTGAAGCACTATCCTCGAAGCCCTAAAAATATGTACAACATCCCCTGAATTTTTCTAATTTTCTTAGTAATAAGAAAACAAAAACTACTCAAGAGACCAGCTGTTTAGCTAACTTCAACTAATACTACAATGGATTTGAGTTATTTTTTCAAAAAACCAAAACAAAAGCCAAAAAGTCATATTAATTTATCACAATAAAGCGATATAAGCATATCGCTTGTACTTGTGCTTAACTAAAATTTATTTATAGTGAATAAAAAATACATTATGATCTTTTAGTGTGCAAACATGTTGATATAAGGCCTATAGCACTATTCGGGCCTCAAAGCGCAATAGGTGACGGAGCAGTACGTCTTCAGTGTGCCATTGCCCAAATTCCACATCTGCAAGCAACCTGGCAACCCTTTGACCCTGACGTTGAGCGTGAAGAAGAAGAAGAAGAACCAGAAGCTGAAGAACAACAACCAACTGAAGAAGAAACAAATGATGAAGAAAGTGAAAACGCTGATAGCAAAGTTGAAGAGGAACTGCCAATATACAAAAATATAACAATCAACTTTTATCCCGATTCTAATGAAATATCGCTGGCGTACGCAAAACTGTTGAAATATTACGGATGGACAAATTTTGCTGCCCTATATGAAGATGATTTTGGTAAGTTTATATCTCGAGCAGGCCAGATGCCTTTAAAATTTGCATCAAACCTTGATGTAAAGTACGATAGTGGTTGCCTGGAAGATATTTCTCTAGAGAAATAAGGCTGCCCAAATTTAAAATTAAGCTCTGTGCAATACAGTGTATTTGATTTGATTAAATTTAATATACTTAACAGACTTTAGAAAACGAAGAAATATATATTATTTTTTTTTGCATGTTTTGCAGGTTTACTTCGTATTCAAAAGATTCTAGCGGAGCATACAGACCAGTATCCACTTTTTATACGCAGATTAGACCCTGAAGGTGAAAATCACGAGGTATGTAGATGTGTTTCAGAAAAAAATTAACAAACAACTAACAACTATAGAGCTCTTACATGATTACAGCAAGTATTTCAAATGAAAAATATTATATTATAATAATATGCTATTCTTGGTAATCTAGGTTAAAAAAGAGGCCAGTAAAAAGTTATTGATGTTCCATTTTTCTTGCTTTTTCTGTTATTACAATTTTATCCATTTTTCCCAATGCAATATTAAGGCCATTTTCCTGGTACGAGAGTTTTTTTCTTATATCAAGGACAGGATATTAAACTGTTTAACAAGATCGTCTTTTGTTTATCGGAATATGTACAAAAATCCGCTTCTATTACCAATGTTATTTTCTTCTTTCAGGTTTTTAAGGAACTTATGAGCTATCAAGAGAGCCGTATCATTCTAGATTGCCATGTAGATAGAATCATGAAGTACATGAATATTGCAAAACATTTAGGAATGATTGACTTTTATCAGGTATTAAAAGTGTTTAAGTATATTTATCCGATTACAATAATTTCAGTACAGTGACTATTGATTCAAATCAAAAGATTCTGACACTTTCGATAAGATATATCATTATCGGTAAACAAACGAATTTGGAAATAAGTCCCAATCAAGCTCAAATGATAAGTAACAACGACACCAAATGACCAATTGAGGTAGTAACCGAATCCGTGCCGGGTTTGCATAACAAATATACATTACAAAATGTTCTAACCGGCCAAATATGTATTATTTTTGCACTACTTTTCAGCACTTCATCTTAGTATCGTTGGATGCGTCGGTCCACGCTGACAAACTTATCCAGTTCCAGTCCAATACAACTTGGCTGAGTCCCACAGAATATGATAAATTAAGCGACGCTCAACATTTCCTAGCTTCAAGAGTCGGCGCGTGGAAACCCAATGGAGGATCACCTCCAGTTAGCAGCTTCCAGGTCGTTTTAACAGCATTGAAAGACTTATTACATGAATATCTCATTTTAATGTTAAATAACTAGTATAACTAATATGGTGAATTAACACTGACTATCATAGTAAAGTAGTGCTGTCACAGTCCAAAAGACCTATATAAGTAGTAGATCTATATAATGTAATTAAACAGGATCTGATCTCCAGGATCCATCTCGTTACCATTAATACACATGTATGTTTTCACAGCTCGAAGCCTTACTGATGGTAGACATGGCAAACCATGTCATAGAATCTGTAAGAGCAGTAGAACAACAAAAAGAACTGACTAAATTGCCTGACCCTCGATACCACGTGTGTGATCCAGAATTGACACCTTGGGAATATGGTGCTACTCTTCAGAATGAAATGTTAAAGGTAAAACGCACTTGACCGGACAAAGCTAACATAACAACAAATTATTTCGTAAAGTACTAGATGGTGCTTTCATATTTTTGTCTATTAAGTAGCAGTTATTTGTATCATTTAATCTGAATTTATTTTTTTGCAGAGACAAACAAGTGGGGTGACCGGTAATATCCAGTTCGACGGCACCGGTAAAAGGATCAATTACAACCTCTATGTCAACGAGATACATATGCTCAACCGAAAGACTATCGGTCGGTGGGAATCTGCCAATGGAGATCAGATCATAGTGGAGAGCAATTACACGGATTCTACTAGCAATGACACAGCCAACAAGCATTTTATTGTAAGTATGCCACAGTTTTAACTATATTTATTAGGTAACGTACATGTGTAACTCGATACTTAATACGATACGATCATTTGAAAGATCTGTTTTTTTTTTTTTAACTTACATGATCATCGTTCTAAATCACTTTCATTTAAATTTTCTTTCACTGCATAGAATAAACCACATGCAGTTAAATCTGCTAAAAAATAAGCTTTATGTAAAGTATCACGTTATTGTATCCGTTGTGGATATCAGTTTTTTATCATTTTTGTAATATAGTGTAATAATGTATTATTCATGAGCGACTGACTCTCATATTTCAGGTGATATCTCGAAAAGCCAAACCTTACTTTTACGACAAGGAACCGTGTGTTGAAGAAAACGAAGAAAAATGTGAGGATGATGGTGAAAAATACGAAGGATTTTCAGTAGACCTGGTGAAAGAAATATTCAAATTATTAAATGACGAATGGAAGCACAAATATACATACGAGTTCTTCTTCGAAACAGACCTAAAGTACGGTTCGTATGACCCCAAAACGAAGAAATGGACCGGACTTATTGGTCAACTACTTGACAAAGTAAGTTTAACACCATATGGAGTAAACGAAAATGGAATAGGGCATAGAACATACTTTTATACAGAATAATCATTCTATGTAGAGTATACTACGAGTTGGTTGAGGAAAAGCCTCAGTTTCTAAGCTGGGAGCTGCTGGTTACTTTGTTTTTAACAAGCAAGAGTCAGGTTTCGTAAGCTAAAAACTGGGCATAGTAGCACCAATTTATAAACCTTTTGAAATAATGTAAGTTACTGATAAGAAAACAAATGTGTCCAGGATATGTTTTATATGCACTTCAACATTGTACCTACTGAACATTATTTTCCAGAAAGCTGATCTAGCGGTGTGCGATTTAACTATATCGGAAGAGCGAAAAAAAGTAGTAGACTTTTCAGTACCATTCATGACGCTGGGTATTAGTATCCTTTACACACAGGAACACAAAGTACCACCTGAATTGTTCTCTTTCTTAAACCCGTATTCTTTTGACGTTTGGATGCATACAGCAACGGCCTACTGCGTCGTATCTATTGTCTTATTCATCTGCGCCAGGTAGAGATGCACTTGAAATATCGTATGTATTTAAATTATTTTGTCAATCATTGAAATTGTGAAAAAGCTCACATATCCCAACAACGAGATCAATTGAGATGTATGTCCATTACGAGTACCTACTGTAACTTACTGTTTACCTCTGTAACCAAGCACGTGAGTGTATATTTGTTGACTACTTCCTAGATTACTGACACATCTGATAAAATCTCCACGCTCTCAAAGAGAAATTAAATAGTGTTTGTGCAGTCGTGCAGTGCGATATTGGCAACCGCCATCGAACATGTTGTGCATTAATAAACCAGAGAGCACAATGTAGGCAATTAATCAGCTGGCATTATGTTGAACTGCATTATCACTTGCGGTTTACCAAATCCAGCTTAAGATATTGCATTAAATTGGCCATTCTTTTCTTACTTATACTTGGGCTCTTGCCCTTTAGATATAACGAGGGTAAGCGTATGCAAATATGTAAGGCGTTAGTATTTTGTAATGGGTTTTCTGCTTTACCAGAATATCACCAGCCGACTGGGAAAACCCACAGCCTTGTGATAAAGATCCTGAAGAGTTAGAAAACATATGGAACTTCAAGAACTGCACCTGGTTGACCATGGGCTCCATTATGACCCAGGGGTGTGACATCTTGCCCAAGTGAGTACATTCTGTTATTTTACTATTGATCTAATATTTTTAATGTAACAGTGGGATATCTGCAACAGCAACTTCAGTTTTAAAAGTAAGTGTATGTAGTATACTAACATACTTAGTATTAAGTACGCATTGGTGCTAATTCCTGTAGACACCATCTAAGTTTATTTTAAGTTATAAGTACAGTAGTCATGTTCTTATCCGCCGAAAGGGAAAGGGACGGGTCTAATAAGTAAGGGACGGATGATTGACAACTGTTAATTTTAAAATAAATGAGTGAATAAATGAGTAGCCCGGGCGAATAAAATAGGTATATCGCTGATATGCTGTCAACTTAATTCTGTCGGGTTATTGGCAAATGTAAAATTATTGTTGAGTTGTATTAGATTTCTGACTAAAATTGACATGTGCTCCATAAATCTTTACTTTTCGGCGGATAAGAATATGACAGGTATAACTTAAAATTAGATGGTGTGTACCATTGTTCAAAATCTTGGTCCGAAATTAAAAACTTAATTATTTCTTTATTACCTTGTCATAACCATTAACCATCCCCCGTCTATCCGTTTCATTCCGGAGTCCGTTTTATAATCTAACCTAAAGCAAACAGTGTAAGGTTTGTTTTTTACAGAAACGAGATAAGTTTCTCTTGCCTTAGTAATTTGGTATTTCTTATTACCCAATACTCACACATTTAGTTCTAGTGAGTTCATGCGATACGATAGATGTATTAAGATCGATACTATAATTTCGATGGGGGCTCCGCCCGCGTTACTTCCGGTTCTAAGTTCGAAAACTGTTACTCATAATCCTCTAAAGTTTAGGGTCCAACACCGCTACAGTCCAGTGGGAATTAATAAAGTATAAGAGGAATTAGTTAATATAAAAGACCTTCCTCATGGCGCGATTTGATATCGCTCTGATATACGATATTAGCTCTAGGTTGCCAGTCTTAAATCACGTGTAAAACGTTCAACGTTTGTCCTACCTATTTATGATGACGTCACTTTTTAATAAAAAATCTACAACAACCTTCTGACGTTTGGCAAAAATCAAATTCAAATCATCAATTGTTTCGATATCCTACCAATTGCGTCGCGCTATGAGGAAAGTCGCTAAGTCATCCATTATTATTGTCTTGAGTTTAGCCCACGTCAACCCTCCGCTGAGAAAAGGCTTCATCAATTACGCAATTTTTTATATTAAAAATGTTGTTGATTTTATTACCTAAAACTCAAGAACACTGTATCATTTTAATAAGATTATCAGTAAAAGTTATTTATCACGTGTCTAGCGTATATCCTACTATCGCGATCCTGGTTACCTAACTTGAAAGTATTGACAGAACAGATTTTACAGAAGCTACTGACAAATAATGCATAACTCACCTCACGACTACATACTATCCGGCCAAGTAGTTAATGCAATTTCTATCAAATCTACTATAAGTCACGTTAAAAAAAGATTATCGCCATTGGTGTAGTCGTAGATATACACCTATCGTATGATTAACTAAGCAATCACACTTCACCGAGCTTTTTGTTAGACCAACGTGATAGTGGTGAACCGCATCGCCGTCTATAATGGTCGATATCCAACTGTCTAAATAAAAATACTCATAGTACCAGGTATTGAACCGACTCACCCCGTTTAAGAAACAAGCCAGTGAACTACAGGACCAATAATATATCTAAGGTTATTTTATTTTCTTTCAGAGCCTTCGGCAGCCGCTGGGTGTGCAGTATGTGGTGGTTCTTCGCCGTCATCGTGTGTCAGACCTACATCGCCCAGCTGTCAGCGTCCATGACCTCTGCCATGGAGAACGAACCCATCAACAGCGTGGACGACCTGGCTAATCAGAACAAAATCCTCTACGGAGCTATTGCTGGCGGGTCTACTTTGGATTTCTTTAAGGTAAACATTTTTTTCATAATGTCAATGAACATTATCTAAATTATATTAGAAAAATATTACAAATATCTGCAATATACATAAACTTTTTTAATACCTAATGGAATAGGTAGTATAGTGGGAAGACAATTTTCAGCCATTTTTGATACGAAATCCTAAAATGAATCTAATGAGCCTCATGATAATAGATGATAGCCCTTCGCCCATGATAATGGTTCATCATGTTAAGATACAACCCGTCTATCGCTTTTTACGACGTTCCGATGTGTCCTATTTTTATTCCCTTAACACGAACCTACTGTACTATAAGTATCTAAAATGACTCAGAATTTTCAGAATTCCAACGACAAGATCTATCGCACTATGTATAAGAACATGATATCCAACGATGGTGTGCTGCTGGTACGAAGTAACGATGAAGGTGAGAAGAGAGTCCTCGACGGTCACAACAAGTACGCTTTCTTCATGGAATCCACCACCATCGATTATAAACTGAAGAGAAACTGTGAGCTGAAAAAAGTTGGCAACCTTTTGGATTCCAAAGACTATGGAATCGCTATGCCTGCTAGTGAGTATATAGAGCTTTGTTTTATGCTAAATCTTCAGAAAACGAGATAACTCTAGGGTGATGACGTTATTTACTTTTTTTTTACTGGACTTATTGTAGATTTGCCGCAAATGGCATTAACTACTTGAAATTATTTGACGACTTTATTTACCGATTTTGACCAAGTAATATTTAATCATTATTTCCAGACTCACCATTTAGAAGTGAAATCAACAGAGCGATATTGAGATTAAAAGAGTTAACCATTTTGGATAAAATAAAGGATAAATGGTGGAACGAGAAATATGATGCAAAACCTTGTGAGGTCGGTATAGCATTATCTTCAGTATCCAAACGGTCTTCCTATTTCTTTGCTTAGATAGATAGTCTACGACATTTTTTGAAATACTTTCCCTCATATGCACATTATGATGTATATGTATAACAATTCAATCGCCTTACAGGAACCAGTAGACCAAAATGACGTGGAAGGTGACTTGGAAATGGAGAATTTAATGGGAGCCTTCGTTGTCCTTATCGTGGGACTGGTGTTCTGTTTGTTTGTCACCGCTGCTGAATTCTTCGACGAAGTTCGCAACATTGTTGTACGAGAACAGGTACTTATTTTCTCATACGCCATAACACGTTACTCATCGACATAACAACCCACACGAAAAGAAAAAGAGCACTTCATGGCTAAGTATCGGTTTGGTAAGTTGTATTCATTACTTTTTTTTTTGCAGTTAAAAACACACACTCAAGTGGTTGAAAGTGAACCACAATATCACTTGATTGGTAAAACCATGCCACATAAGATGAATCATGCTTCCTAGTTAAGTAATAAATGCCTAAATAACTCTAGCTTTTTACAGTAATTAGGCAGAAATAAAGCCAAGGAGAGATGCAATTGTTAAAAATAGTTCTACCTACTTTTTCTCCTGTCGTGTGGGTTGTGGTTCGATGAATGACCAAACTATTCCTGGTGTCGAGAGTTATAGTTGAACTGCCAGAGGTTTTTGTAATGGGGACCAACGGATTACGTTCCTTGCTCGGTACAATAAAACTATGCCACGACCTGTGTCTTTCCAGGTCACCCACAAGGAAGCATTCATCAAAGAGCTGAAGGCGTCGCTGAACTTCTTCCAGCTACAAAAGCCAATCCTGCGCAATCCGAGCAGAGCGGCCTCTATCGCCTCGATCAAGAGCCAAACCGAAGAGAGACAAGCAAGGCGTGCGCAAACTTTAGAAAATTTCCTCGATTTGGAGAAAATAACACAATGAATCTGTCTCTCATTTATTCATAATTATTTGAGTGTGTGACAGGATTTGATACGGCAAGCATTTCTTTTAAAACGGAACTCCGGTGCGTTCGCTTTATTTTCCCTCTTTGTCGAGCGAGTTTTGATGTATTATGAAATGAAAATAAATCACAACTGCAATTATTTTATTTCATTTAAAATATTTTTACTATGTAGTGTCATTATAATTGTATTTTGAACTGTACAAACGCAACGTAGAGCCAGTCGCCGTAGCGAGAATCGATTTTCGGGGAGTCGCTGTCAAGGATTGATTCATTATATTCATTATCTCCATCCACGCAACAAAACACTAACAACTGTGTAAAGTTGCACATCAGCTACTTTTCGTCTACCTTGCTCTATTGAACGTCACATAGATTTTGAGCTATCCCATGATAATTCTTACTTTGCTTAATGCGATACATTTCTAAAGGAAGTGAACATAAAACATGTTAGAATGATTCACCCAGTATAACATTGACATTATGACCCGAGTAAATTGTATGTTATATATATCGAGATCGACTTTGTTTTGACGGCGGCGGATGATATACGTAAGATAATTTTATTTTAAATCACAGTACATTTCTATGACACCGTGCACACTAAGCTAAGTAGGTACTAGCTACTACGCTCAAATTAAATTGGGATTTGTTATTATAAGCGGCCTTTGTTACTTATAATAATTATTACTTACAATAGAGAGCATAACAGTCATAATGTATAGTACAATCAATTCAATAAAAGTTGTTATTATTAGATTAAAGATTTGTTTATTAAATTGAACTGAGAAAATTATATTTCATTTTTCCTTTTTGCGCCTCACGTTAAGTCAGTTTTTTACCCGACTGAAAAATAGTTATATTTCTCTGACATTCTTCCAAATTGTGATGTTTAGGAGATAGCCGTGGTAAACAAACTCTTAGGACACATTAGTATTAGAAAGAATTTCAGAGAAATATACCTATTTTCTTGTTTTATATGTTTTAGAGAATGTTTTACCGTAGTCAGGTTTTAGTTTTTAACCTTAATATATTTTTATTTAAATGTGATGTATCGTATGTTTGCCTCAAATGGCTTTAGTACATGGCCGGAAGAACTTAACGATCCAAAGAAAGCTTTTGAGCGATTATGGATCCAGTTGGTGCTAAGGGTGGTATTAATAAACTAATTTCAGCTGAGACTGCCCTTAAGATCATGCTGAAGTCTCTGTTTTATATGAGAACTGTCACATTGACATGATCTTGAGGGCAGTCTCGAAGCTGAGATTAGTTTATTAATACCACCCTAAGAAACGACAGTTAAGTTTGACACTGAAAACAGTAATGAGCTGACAAACCTCCACAAACTCCGCGTAAATTGCGGCGCTAAGCAGCGCCAACCTACCTTTCAGTAATAGAATAAGTGTCACGCAATTTTCAGATTTTTTTTAATCTGTGAACCGAAATTGGTGAATTCAATTCTACGTTGTTGTCGTAGTTTTAGGAGTAGGTACAACACAATCACTAAAACTTTAATTCTGAGAATGTGTACCTACCACCGCAAAATAATGCAAAGTAAGTAAATATCTACGTATTATCGTAACGTCAAGTCACTATGGACAATTTGTGTTGAATCTGTGCTGACACTACGCTTGTCGTAGCACGACGTCGTATGTAATGGATACGGGCGTCCATTCATGGTGTCGGATGAGACTGTCAGTCGAATCATTCACTTATTCCGGCTGAAACCCAAGTTAATTCATTCGGAGGGTAAGAGTAAAGTAATAAGTACACTAATAAAGCATGTAGCTAAGTACTTAATTGAATAAAGCTGATTATGAATTAGGTGTATGAAATAGAATTTTCTCATTCCATTTTAATAAACAAAACCTTTAATCTAATAATAACAAGTTGTTCACCTTGCCCTTTTGATGTACGTGTAGATAAGTAACTGTAAATTACTAATTGATTCCCCTTTTCATGTAAATGATTACTTTATGAATTGCTATTGTTTTCAACAAAAACACATTCTGAAAGTAAATTTCCATTGTTTAAAAAGTCGTACTGAACAATGACCTACTATAATTCAATTAGGTATGAAACCAATCAAAATAGCCGGCAAGTTACACTGGATCGCCTTTGAACGAGGTCAAGAGTATTCTTCTTAGTGAATTGAATCGGCGGCAAACAAAAAGCAAATCTGATAAAACGTTTTGAGAGTTGATCGCTCGCATCCGGGACTTGCACGTCATGCACGTGGAGGAGAGTCGCGTGCGTCGCCGAGCAAACACCATCGGAAGTGTGGGAGCTGTCGGAAACCCGCACTACTATTATCATCTACTTCGAGACTTTATTTTAAATAATAACTTTTGTTCCGCACCATCCATTTATGGGTTTGTGGGCGGTGTGTTGTGGTAGAGCGAAGTGAGCGCGCAAGGATAGCCTGTCGTTGCGGAGTGGTTGATTCGATTGCGTGCTCGTGCGCGGGCGTGAATGGCGCAAGAGCATTGAATCCAGCGGGCGCTTCAGTGGCGCGAGAGCCACCGACTCAGATGGCTGTCTCTTGGGTCGCCCTGGTCGCACTCGCGGCTACCGCGCTCGGGGCCTCTATCGCACGTGAGTTTGTTTTCATGATACGCTCTCCTTGAAAAAAACTACTAGTCAGAGATGCAAGAAAATAGAATCTAGGCGTTTCTTCGCGACCATATTATGCCTTCATTCAGCGATAGCAGTTCAGTGTTGATGTTTTTCTTTTTAACGGAAAAGTTGGTTTTCGATAACGGTCGAGTAAGTAAGTTTTTTTGTGTTTTTCTATTCAAGAATCGTCTACTCTTGGTGTTTTTTTAAACGATTCAATTGTTTTAAAACGACGCCACCTAAGTAGGTGAAAATGTGAATTTCATTCACTAGAGTACCGTTGTCGTGTTTCATCTCATTGGGATGAGAGGTTTTCCAGGCCACATAAAAATCCTTAAGCAAATTTCTTATAGAATATTACTTTTTTCTAAGTATTTCATCTATTTGACAGATTATATATTATGGTTCTTTTAACTTTTGTTTGTAAACTTTAAATCTACATAAACGTCTACATTTGATATCATGGTCATAGGTATTTCAATCTATTATGTTTTAGTTTTTATTATACCTTGTAGTTGTAGTACCAAACGCAACGTAACCTAGCCAACATCTCAACCAAACCCATTTCATTCTATATCTTAACCCTTTAGACACAATATGGAAAGACGATAACATGTGTCTACTTCTACCATCAGGTGTCGCTACTGTTGAGTGTTTTTAAATTTTAACAGTTCCCATACTTTTTTAGTAAACAAACATATTGTTTTGGTTATATTTTTACACTATAACCCTTTGCACAGCGTTTATCTGCAAAATCGTAGAGTTTATTCCATAAGAAAGAAGAAAACTTAGAATAACTAACTTTCAATAAAAACTGCCCTTTTCCAGCTGATGGCTTTTCTTTTTCGTAACACATTTTTCAGACGGGATACTCCAGGTTGCTCCACATTTTATAATAGTTTATCACAATTTTAGCTGGATAGTATGGAGAACTGTCTGTGTGTGTCTGACTGTGTGTGTCTGTGTTTACTTAGTTAAGAGTCTTTATGTAATTATTTTTTTTGGTGCAATAAAGTGTATTTGTATTGTATTGTAACTGTCAAATTTTAGGAACACTGAACAGTGCTGCTGCCTACCTTTGAGCTTCTAGTTTTATCCTCAAATGAGAAACCCCCTCATCTCATTTACCAAAAAACTGTATTACCTGCTACAACTTCAGAAAACAATCTAGGCGTTAATTACCATACAGATCGTACAGGGATCTCAAGAATCGCTCTGAATTCAATTGAATTTTCCGAAAATTAGTTCTGTATTTGCAAATACCAACTAAATTGTTAAAATTCGTATACTTAATAATGAAAAATATAATAATGTTAATCATGAAAATATTTTCTCGTCTACACTAATAATAATATAAAGTGTTTTTCACGTCACATAGTCATCTCATCAGTCACAAAATATCTGTTTTGTGAAATTTTGCCTTTAATTTTTCTATAATAAAAAAAATGGTTATTACTTTTTATCTACGCCTCAAATATGATATTTTTAAATAAAATGTCATAACGAACATGGTTTTTTTATGGAAATACTAACGTATGACGTGATCAGTAAAAGCGGCCAAAGTAATTGTTACATCATTCCACTGCCGCGCAAACGTCTCGAAATTCGAAAATAAGTTCCAAAAAATTTTCTTCTATATCTGAATTACCAGTTTACAATTTTCCATTCAAATATCCAATACCTGTACCATATCTATAGCAGTACTCTAAGGTTATGCTTTATTGAATTTGTGTTCTTTTAAAACCTGTTTGGTTTTTATCGGTGATTATTTGTAAAAGAACACAAAAAACTTAATTAAAATTTCATTCAAATATTTATTCGCAATTATACGTACTTATACTAGCGCTAATTATCTGTCATACTAAATTGAGACAAAAATGATAACCACTTACGTCAACGGATTACGTTGTAAGTGGAGCGACATAACATAATTTATCATTGATTAAGCGGTAATTGTTATTATTATTAACTATGATTTTGCGCTTAGATAAATCTTGTTTTTACTTCGTCGAGTTGTGTTAAAATCTTTTTCGGTCAAATTGCTTAGTGCTGATATATCTCTGTACTGAGTGATATACATTTTTATTGCTTGCTTACATACATAGATTTTTTATATTTTTTATCACAGCTTCTTACACCCTAACGTTGCCTGGAAAAAAAATGCTGTCTAGCAATAAGGCTTCCTTTAGTTCTACCTATAACACAGAGGCTGTTTATGTTTATTACAGGCTGTTTATGAGAGTCCTCAGCGCTCCCCATTTGTCCCGCCTAGTGGTTAATGCCATCTGAGGCAAACCGACAAGTCACGTCAAAAAAATATGACCGAAATCCCAACTATATTATAGATAGCTATATATATACAGATAGCTATAGTTATTTTAGGTATTTAGTTAGTTTTTTAGTTTAAATATATTTCAGAGACATGTCCGGAAAGTCATGCAGCACAGTAGTTGTCACAAGCCATGTATTAAACAAATGGACAAGATTATTGTGTGTCATTATTTCGTAATGTCTGCCATACAAAGCGCATATACGTGACCGGAACACGACTCTATTCAATCACTATGCTATTACAAAGTTATATCACTTTAATTTAATATAATTTTATAGTGCGTACGCCTTTCAGATCTAATGTTTTCATAAGAGAAAAAGAACTGTTTCTATGTGGTATATGTAAGTTAATCGATCCTTGCAGTGTATGGAATGTATGGACCACTTTTCACAGTCAATATTTTTTCCCAAGCGCTTTAAAAGCTCGATAAGAATTTGGGGAAACTATTATATCATCATTAATTTATAAGGCACGCTCTTATCGGTGTAGCATTCTCCATGCTACTTTTTTAGGGAAAAATAGGGCAGTAGTTTCCCACTAGCTTTCCGCCCGCAGTACTAAACTAAACAGTCTTCATCCTCCTAGCATTATCCCATTTTACACAGGGTTCGCTTAGATAAGCGAACACGTGTTGCGAATACGTGTTGTGTTTAGGTCAGGTAACCTGAAGATTTGACAGATCCGGCTTTTTACAGAAGCGACTGCCTGTCTGACCTTCCAACTCGCGAAGGTAAAACCAGCCCAATACACGTTAGGTCACATACCTCCGAAAATGCATTTCTCGGGAATGAAGGTTTCCTCACGATGTTTTCCATCACCGCTGAGCACGTGGTAATCATTTAAGATCCACACATGAATTCGAAACCAAATTCAACAATCATTGGTTTAGGCCTGTGCTGAATTCGAACTTGCGATCTCAAAGTGAGAGGCAAGCGTTCTATCAACTGGACTACCACGGCTCTTGTACTAAACTAAACAGTAAGTATTAAACTATTATATGGCAGGTACATAAAAGCTTTATTAGCACTGGAATAGACTAGATAACTAGGTAAAAGATGAATTATAAAATGCTAATCTGAGATAATTTTAAAAATCAAGCTCATTTTTCCTTATTTACGAATTTAAATTTAGAATTACATAACAAAGAGTACGTTTGATCACGTTTTTCGATGACGTCATACGTGTGTATTTCAATACTAATTCCATAGAAATGTAACGTTTTGAGTTTTTGTAAAAAGTATTCCATTTGACTAGGTCCAATATAAAAGTATATAATATGATAGAAGGATTAGGTTGTCATGTTGACTATTAGAAACGGCCGGGGGTACTTCTGCGATAGTTGCATGGATAGGTTCGTCAAGAGTCATTAGAAGTTATAAAAAAACTACTTATAGTCACACCAGCAATACACGCAGCGAGTGTTATATCTCCTTACGTGGATAAACGTCGCAAAGCTATTGGTCGAAGCCCTCGATATCGCGAGCGCTAGTATTGAAGTTTCCTAAGGTGGATATGATGATCCTTGTGACAGTTTTCCACACCATCGCCCACACGGTAAGTATTTTCTCAATCACATTTGAGACAACACACATTCTTAAGTCACCGACTAGTATGAAGACATATGTTTCAATAAAAACCCTCGAAGCGGAAAGTGTATTGTTCTAGAGTGCACATGGCACTGGTTATGTAAGTGACGTTGCGTGCTGCACACTGATCGTGTAGTAAACTATGATTATGATTCCGTTCGCAAATATGTTCGTGCTCGCCGGAACTGAACCACTGGGTCACCATTAGCATTTTGGTAGCGACAAGCCGTGACGTCATCGGCCTCCGTGGTTTAGTGGTTAGAGAGTTAAGCTCACGATCTGGAGGTCCGGGTTCGATCCCCGATTGGGACATTGTCGAAATCACTTTCTGAGACTGTCCTTTGTTTTGGTAAGGGCATTGCAGGCTTGAATCACCTGATGGTCCGAAAAAGTAAGACGATTCCGTGCTTCGGAGGGCACTTTAAACTACTGATTCCGGCTATTAGCCTTGAAAACCACTTCCACCAACCCGCAGTGGAGCAGCGTGGTAGAAGATGCTCCATGCCCCCTCCGGCTGACAGAAAGGAGGCCTGTGCCCAGCGGTGGGACGTATTCAGGCTTTTTATGTTATGTAAACCGTGACGTCACATGTTTGATACACACTTGCACTGATTTCGTGAACAGCGGGCGTTTTGTAAAATAGTAGAAGTAAGAGAGGAGAATACCTATAGGTAGTTATAGTTACTGTTAGGTACTTATAAGATTTTCAGAAACTTCTGTTCGCTACTGTACTTTGATATGTGATATGTTTTGGCTTTTTTTTCCTTCGTACAATTCTGATGGAATTCTTATACGAAGCACTCGTGTACAAATGATATCGACTTTCCATCATCATTATCGTTATCATTGATCGAGTCTTTTCCCGGATAAATGTCTATTGCCGATGTGTGTGTATTAGTGATGTGTAACTATTAACACATTGACCAACTTTCTTTTTAGTTTTTATAAAGTAAGTTATTTTTGTCAACAAAATACACAGACAGGTAATCAGTTTTTCATACTTAAATAAATAAGTACATTAATTATATTTATCTATTAATGCTTTTATTATTACGAAACAATCAAATATATACATAATTATTATGTATGTCGTTTCCATATCTCGGAGCCATGGCGTCCCGGACTTTTGGAAGGCGTGCGTGGGGCCGAAGTCAACACTTTATATAAATTCCGGCGATTATCCCTATATTATTATTGTAATTCGCTGTAGTAACCTACAATTTTCGAAATCTTTTTTCGAATTCATGTTTTGATTACGTGCTCAGGGGTGATGGAAAACATCATGAGGAAACCTCGCATTCGTAGGTATGTAACCTAACCTGTATTGGGCTGGTTTTCCCTTCGCGGGTTGGCAGGTGAGACAGGCAGTCACTTCTGTAAAAAACCGGATCTGTCAAATCTTCAGGTTAGGTAAACGGACCCTGTGAAAACGGGATGATAAGGAGATGATTCTAATTCGCTGCAGTGAGCATTATCTAAAAGTACAATCGAAAATCTAATCACTACGATTTTATCTGAACCATTTCGCCATCTAAGTAGTAACTAGATATACTTACCTGTCATGAAACAGATGTTTTCATACTGTTAACAAACAGCAAACTAAACTGAACCTACTACAATTACGTTTCATAAATTGATCAATTGGTCGTAGTGATTAATTCCGGGTACAAAGCTAATCCGCCAATTAATCAGAAATCGTCCACGGTCTATTCATATATTGGACTTCATACTGATGCCATTAGGTACAGTCATGAGCAATATAATGTACCCACTTTAGGACTCTGTCGCACTAACATATTTGTCATTTAGTGAGACTTACATTTGAATTTGTCAAAAAAGTTAATAACATAACATAACAAATACTTTATTGCACAAACAGGAAAAAACAAAATACAAAACAAAAGAGAAATAGAATGTGACATCTGTGTGTGTGTGTGTGTGTGTGTGTGTGTGTGTGTGTTAATGTGACATGGTACCAAAGTGTATACATATTAATACTCGTGACCGTACCTATATAAAACGCTATGTATATAGAGGCGGTTCCGCCAGAACGTGGTCCGGAGATGCGCCCTGGACAACCCATACAAAAATCTCGTTCTCACCGTGTGCGTGAGGGAGACAGAAATTCCGCGCGTGTTAGGGATAACACGTTCATTGTGTATGAACCATATATGAGGCAATAAATTTGAAACTCATACGTGCATGTCCCATACGTGGGGCATATATTTTCTTGCCATAGTGTGTGTATGTACATACATTCCAATGTGTTTATCGAAAAATAATATTGTACGTGAGGGGTTGATATCTACTTTTCAGTTACAGAGTGAACTTGGTAACGGCTTATAGCTTAAATAGGTATACTAAAATTGCCATAATGGGGTGGGTGAGGTAATTCATTTTTTTTTTAAATATATAAATTACGTGTATATTATAAGTAAAGAACATTTTCTCTAATACAATGAATTGGTTCGAACACTGTCTTGAATTATTTTCGATTATGGATGACTGAATACAGAACCAATCATTATACATTATAAAACACGGTCAATAAAATTCTAATGCTTCGTTATTACAAGTATATTTGTATTCATTCAAGCATCAGTGAAAACAAAATGCGTTAAGTAAAGTGCGCAAATGCTATTATATCTCTAAATCCCTGAACACTAATCAAGTTGTAGACATTGTAGATTTCAGTCTGCTTCTCAGTGTGACCAGAGCAACTCTGAAACCAAATATATTTCTATACAAAGAAAAGAGTCCGCCAGGAGCCTTTTCCGCTGGCAGTAACGGGCGAGCTCTGAACTGTTTGCCTGTAGCTGAAAAAAAAAACCGATATATTGTGTGTGTACTGCCCTTAGCTCATCGACGTTGCAAACACTTTATTGACATTAAGAACCATTTTAAAACCTAATCATTGTCATTCCCATACTTCTCACTCCCAATATCCCATTATTCATTACCATTACATTTTCAGTTTCAATGTTTCCACACCGTGCGCCACCATCGGATTCGGTCATAAAGTCGAGCCGAATCATTCGGACGCTTAAACGTGTATGTACGTAACGGTCGGTGTACGGGTCCCACTGGGTGGCTGGTCGCACTCTCGCTTGTCCCAAATTGTCTCATTTATACGGATGCCTAAAAATTGCCCCCGATTCTACGCGACTATATTGCTACGCCACTGCGTTCTAACGTATCTATTCGTTACGGTGGCGGCGAGGCTCTTAGGAGAACGCAAATATGTTTGAATGAAAATAATACAACATATAATATAAGAAGAATTTACAATTCAAAGTATAACTATGTTATCAACTGAAGAAAGATATTTTTGAGTGTATATCATTTCGCAGTAGTCGAAATAACGAAAAAGTACCTATTCAACCCTAACTTTGAATAAATAATTATAAATTACGTCGCACCAAAAGCAAGGATCTTAAGGCACTACGAAGGTACATCAAAAGAATCGGGTCCAGTTTTTAGAAGGTTCCGTGCTATTAGCTTTCGTCAATAAAAAAAAACATCGAAGCTAACTTATCCCGCTAACCTGCCGTGTGCAACAAACATAAACGGGACTCAATACTTATACTTAATGTTTTGGGACAGGCGATAATATTATGCACTTCTTTACAATTCTATTCTACTAACCCGTCAACATCTGTAACAATTATGTTATCATTCATAATATTTTTAAAACATAATGATTATAATTATAACTATATGTATTACACAATTGTTCAATCGATTTAGATTGACGCTGTGGAACACCTAGAGCATTATTTCTAGTTATTCATTACATACTTACTTTTCACTATCGCTATTCACTCACACGACCAAATATGGTTGTTTATGTTGCATATTCTTTCACACTACATTCACGTTATAGTCATAAAACTGTAAAGAAATCGCAATGTTTATATTGCCGGCAACATAAACTGTGAGGTTATGCCATGAAACGAGTCTCTAATCGTACTCATTCGCTCTTCTTATTTGAAAAAAGTATTTAACGAGCCATCTTTCTTTGAAGTTTTCATCATTATGCAAGTGGTGAAACGTGAAACATTTCACATGAATACTACAAACATTATGGCATCTCCGAAGTCATTATACACCGCAAACAAATGACCATTCTGCAGGTTATTACCCTAAGGTTAAACGCTCTAAGTAGTGCGACAATATTACCTACTTACGAGTAAAACTGTAGATATAATATTAAAACGATATAATTAGTAACTAATTATGACAAGTAGGTATAAGGATTGTAATCTTGAATGCTCATTTCAGATGTACATAATTATTTATCTGACGTTAGTACGGTTAAAATCTTAACTGAGGTTTGGTTTCAGAAATATATTTTACCTTAACATTGTAAATAGCATTTTGGGGGTTGATAGTCAGAAGAGTAAACTGTTTAAATGTTACTTGTAAACACAATGAAATCACCGTTAAGTAATTATATTTCAATCAATCAAATAACTTAATCATACCCATCCTTAGAGACCCCCCACAGTAGCGCCGCTTGAGCATCGTCGTGGTGCCAGCATCCGCGCAACTTCCACGCGACGTGGACGCCGCCGCGGCGACGCGACGCCAGCACTGGGCGGCTGCCGAACGCCGAGCGTGCGCGGCGCTGGCGTCGCGTAGCCGCAGCGCCAGCTCAACGTTTTTTGCGAACAAGTACAATGAACAACACGCTAGTATGGGGGGCTCTTGTGATTGGGTCGGTACCAGCTACAGTTTACTGTTCTAATTATTCTATAAGTAAGTGGCATCTTTGTCTCTACAATGGGACTTTCATTGGAAATTGGCGTTCCCCAAAAACACGATGTATGGCGTTGTTAAGTTTTCTTCGTTTAAACTTCTAATTTCATGGAAAACAAACGTATGCATCTTTTATCATTGCTGAAATTAAATTTATTGTAGTAAATGTGGCCATACATAATGATGAAAGTAAATGTTATGGTCCAGCACATTCAGTCATATTCTGACATACAATAGGTAAATAGAATATTATTAATTTAATCTTACTCTAAATTGACTAGTTATATTTATTAAATTAATTAAAATAATATATTAATAAATTTACATTATATTATTAGGATGCAATAACTCACTCAAAGAATAAAATACCTTCTCTCTTAACCACAGTTTTAGTTCTACACGGAAATGTTTTAATGGAGGGCATTGTACGTCCTCACACATACACATTGTTTTTGGGTATAAATGATGGCCCCTTTTATTACACCAAGGTACAATTACAACTTCCAAATATCAAGCAACAATTATTAGTTTTATATATTATGCTTCTGCAATTACATTACATTTTTGAATAATTATATACCCCAGCAATGAGAAAATAGGTAATTATCACGTTAAAAGTGAACAACGCCATCTATCGTGTGTTTGGGGAAGGTCGATTGGAAACTCCCTCATTACTTTTAAACTCAGTGTGGGTTTATGTGTGATTCTCGACAGCGGAGAAGCAAGTGTTGGAGAAGTCTTCATGTGGCCGCGTGTGGGTCACAGTGCACTCGCCAGAGATCCGAGTATCTGGCTCGGCGAGATTAGTGGACGCCGTCGAGCTCAACTGGGACTTCAATGGATGCTCCAACATACCTAGACAAGTAAGTCCGTTGTTAAGAATAAGAACCCGCAGTGGAGCAGAATGGTGGTGATGCTCCATACCCACTCCGGTTGATTGAGGGGAGGCCTGTGCCCAGCAGTGGGACGTATATAGGCTGTTTATGTTATGTTTATATATCAATACTAAGTGCCTTCAAGACGAGTATAAGTAATTAAAGCACATAATAACGGGTTCTTACCGCGTTTAAATGGGGATATGAGACTCCCGATATTTCGACACTGTTGCAAGTGCCATGATCACGGGATGACTGATATTTCGACATTTCGACACTTGCAACAACACTGTTGAAATATCGGGAGTCTCATATCCCCACTTAAACGCGGTAAGAACCCGTTATTATGTGCTTTAATTATGATAATAACCGCGTAAACTTAAAACAACGAGTATAAGTAGTAGGTATAAGTAGGTGCAGTCTAACAGTATACTTAAAATTCAGTGTTGCCCTCTGGGTAAATTTTCACTGAACCCTGGCCTTTATTGGTGAACTGCGGCACCCATATACCTTTATGTTTTCCAACTAAATATTAATGTTAATGTGTGTATATTTTAATGTTGTAAATGTATATGTGTGTCGTAGATTTTACCTAAATAAACTTTATTATTATTCTTATTTTACTTAACCAAATTAATAGGTCGACCTTAAATAAATACCCTCTCAGATTATATAAAAAACATTTTTGCAAAAATTTTCGCAATATTTTGTGAAAATATAAAATGAGCAAAACGTACTTCAAAAGAGACGATAAGGTAAAGGAACGCATTACGAAATGCGCATATTTTTTTTCAATTAGGAAGCCAATCTCATCTATGCAAACTCATATCTTACGGAACTTATGTAATACAGGTAATACTGTTTACTTTAAATATGGGTTGTACGTGACAGTAGACATACGAACATGTTGACATCAATCACATACATCGCGAGTTACATAAAAAGAATGACGTGTTGAATTCCTATTAGGATAGAGCAAAGGTCCACCTCGCAGAACAATCCGTAGGCATTTGATAAGTAGCTAGATTTGTATTTTTCGCATAATTAAGTATAAAAGATCGAATATTATGCACCATCACTTGTTTATAATGATAATGGTGCTAATTCCTGTAAATACCATCTAATTTTATTTTAAGTTATACCTGTCATTTTCTTATCCGCCGAAAAGGAAAGGGACGGGTAATCGACAAGCATAAATTTTATGGAACACACGTCAATTTTAAGCACAAATCTAAACCAACCGTCTAAAAATTTTACATCAGTCTATAACCCGAAACAGTTAAGTAGACAGCACGCCAAACAGATTGCATACCAGCGACGTACCTTTTTAATTCGCCCGGGTTATTCATTCATTTACTCATTATTCCTAAAATTAAGAGCTGTGAATCATCCATCCCTTTCCATTTCGACGGATATAAAAATGACGGATATAACTTAAAATAAAATTAGGCGGTGTCTGCAGGAATCGGAGCCATTAGACATACATAATCACTTAAAAATAAGAATATTTTTACTTCATTCGAACTTCTTCTATCTTGTGGATTGTGAGGTGGATTACCCACCCCATCGACCCTGATGTCAGGGTAATTACTGAGCCGCCATAGGCCCCTGATGTGACTCATGTAACGACTACGTACTTACATTAGCAAGTAATAGCCGGGAGCAACGGCTTAAAGTGCCTTCTGAAGCACGGATCATCTTACTTTTGGACAATCAGGTGATCAGCCTGTAACGTCGTAACCAAACTAGGGATCACAAAGTGATTTTTGTTGTAATTTGTCTACACCGGAATTCGAACTCGGGACCTTCGTATCGTGAGCACAAAGCTCAACCACTGGACCACGGAGGCCGTTGAATTAAAACTGAATTCAATATACATTTGCCCGCGAACCTTGCTCTAGGGAGTACTCCGTATCGCATAACTGCCCTTATTTTTAGTCCTCGTCTCCAACGAGACAGAGCTGATCTGATGATGATAATGAAGTCCTCTCAGTCACTTAAGTCACTATGGTCCTGTCGTTCAGCGCCGGTTCGAACCCCGCTACTGGACTTGCACCAATGAGTTGATAATTTATCATGTGCCGTTTCCATAGTTGGCTCGACCATTATAGTCGCCGATACGGCTCACCAGCTACCACGTTGGTAAGGCGTGATGAGGCGTTGATGAGGCGTGGGTACTTACTTCATCTTACGATGGATGGACCAACCCAATTGGGATATAGCCGTGAGCTTATCTATCTCTCAGACGTATCCTCCGGCGGCGACACCCTTAACTAGAGATAGCCAGGGCCCTTACGCGAGCGTGACTAGAAAACCTAGTCAGAGCTGATAAGCAGCATGGCACACACAAACTCTCGCAAAGCATACATTAAACGACAACTCAGCTATGAAATGTAATAGCAGTGGAAGTGAGCGCGTCACTCAGTGCTCGCAACCTCGCGTGTGAAATTACTGCGTCACAGTCACAAACACGCATTCGATCTTCAATTAAGCAAAACGTACGTGGAAGTATGGAATAATTATAAACTGTACCCTTCCTGTTAGCGGAAGTGTCGCCTTAAATAGAACCTTATAAAATAAATTGCGGATAATCAATTTGCTTTCGATTTCTCTAACAATGAAGGCTACTAGTACCTACGAACGATCGAAATCTACTATATATAACGGTATTCGTTTTGAAGCCAGAGCGCTTTTGATCATGCGTGATGTTATATGTGATTTATTCATTCGTTTCATATTAGCGGTCGTATTTAAGAAAAAGTATTTATTTACTTTTTCTTGTATATTTAATATGACGCAAAATATTACCCATTAGAAAAGGTTCAGTACGATCTAGGTAGGTAGGTAGGTTCGTGCGTGTAAGAAATGATTGATGAATGTGGAGCAATAGAAGTGTATCAGAATCGAAGCAAATAAAATTCCATATTCTCTGCTTACCCCGGTGGGAAATAGGCGTGACAACATAACGAAACAATACATAATAGTAACGATGTCGTGTCGTATATATGTATATATTTAATAGATTTGTATAAACAACAATCAATATACTTATCTACAGTTTACTATACAAGCAGGCACTAGGTACAACTTATTATTTACTTAATTCAAGCCGGAACAAATCTGCCACTACAATTCGCCATTAGATAAAAACAGTTGAAATATAAAATATTTTTCCTCCAAAACAACTAAAATTTCCTTGTATAATAGCAATATCTGTGAAATTATTTTTTCATCCGCAAAAACCGATATTTATTTTCTAACACTCATTTACCTACAATAAAATTTCATTTTATCCCTTTATACGTAAGCTTTAGCTTCCGGCTATTGACACGAATGAAATTACGTGTGACTTTGGCTTGTATGTATAATATATTGCTATTTCATTCATTCACAGATTGGACTTTTCGATGCCCGACCAACGTCATGGGACAACGCTATGTCGATATTCTCTATCAACGAGGAAGATGGGCATGCAGTGACCAGCATATCTCTTGGGGAAGGGGCCTTGCCTGCCGGCTGGGACGTGGGCCCGGGACACAAAGGTCCACACTGTTTGTGGCCCTGGGTGGCCGCGGGAGACGACCAGATACAGTCCTTCAACTGTCTGAAGATTCAACCTACGTGGATGGAAGATAATGCGTAAGTATTTTTTATAAGTACTCCATTTAAATAATCTTGCTAGGTAGATTACAAATCCCACATAAAATATAAACCAACCAGGCACGAATCTGTTCAAAATTGGTTTTGTTAATTGCACCTACCAAGAATCGAAGCCCTGGTTTCATGGTCATAGTGTCTTACCATTACACCACTTAGGGTTGACTAACTAAGGGCCTGTATCACAATTTGTCAAGAAGTAATTGGTACCCTGCCTTGAACTTATCTGACACATCAGTTGTAGATAAGGTACTGCTATCCACTTATACCCTACAAATATAAGATAGTTAGTGTGGGTTCTGCCAACGCCGGTGTCAGAGAAGGAGACGCGCGAGCAGTTGGACTGCATTCTGGAACGATGGAACGAAAAAGCTAGGATCGGGAAAACGAAGAAGAATGGAGAGGTCTTTACCCTGCAGTGGAACATCGACGGCTATTAACAATACTGAAACATACACTAAGTGTTCCTCATTAACTTTTCAGTGCAAAAATCAACCATCTCCGCATAGGCGAGCTAGCGATCGCGGGCACACACAACGCGGGCGCGTGGCGTTTCAACACAGAACTGAGCAGCGTCGCGCGAGACAGCTTCGTGCTCTGCCAAGACCGCTCCATCTGGGCGCAGCTCGTGCATGGTATCAGATACTTCGACTTCAGAATCGCCTACTACGACTTCTATGATAATGAAGATGACAGGTGAGAGATTCAGAGGATACAAACAAACATGGCCGGCACACCGGTTTTAAAGCCGGCGGCTAATAACCTAGATTATGCAAACTAGGTCTATTGACCTAAGGAACTAACAACAACTAACAAAGTACAACATCAAAGGGTGTTACCCTAAACATACCCAAACAAAGATGAAGAAGGAGATAGACAGACAGTGATGATGAAGTTAAACAAATATGTATATTGTTACGTCTACGCTTTTAACAAAATACTCGTAATGAATAAATTGATACCTACCCAATATGAACGGTAACAATATCCTAATAAGTATGTATACTTATGTTGGTGCTGCGCCACTGAATTATAACATAAGCTCGACCAAACTCGCCCAATTAGGCTAGTCGTAGATACATCCATCGCAAGATCAACTTAACACCCACGCCTCTCCAAGCTTTCTGTTTAAACAATCGTAGTAGGTGGTGAGCCGTGTCGGTGTCTATACCGGTCGAGCCAACCGTTTTAGTGTAAATTGCATTTATTTAAGCAAATTTAGAACTCGAACCGGCAGCTCCGCTTAATGACACGATGACACGCCCATCTTCTTCTATCGTGTGGATTGTGAGGTGGATTACCAACCCCATCAACCCTGGTGTCAGGGTTATTACTGAGCCGCCATAGGCCCCTGACATGACTCATGTAACGACTACGTACTTGCATCAGTAAGTAATAACCGGGACCATGGTTTAACGTGCCCATAACAGGCCCATAGTGTCACTTCAGGACCCCGATACCGACCCCGCCGGCGTGGTCGACGATTTTCCTCAATCAGCGCTTATCGCTATCGACCCACTAGAGTCGATTAATTCTTTCAAATATTTTTCCTCTCAGACGACGCCCTGAGCCGAGGTTCGTGCCCAACTGGGCACCCTCAGGCCTGTTGTCTTAAACGTTGTACCGGGTGAGAGCCTGCACCGCTCCCCATTTGTCCGGCCAAGTAATTAATGCCATCTGCGGCAAATCTACAATAAGTCACGTCAAAAAAATGGCCCATAGTGACTACAGTATAAAGTGTTACGTACACTTGTGATGAACATCATAGACAATATCTGCAGATAGTTCTGCTAGGCAGTTTACTAGCGTCATTATGAGCGTATCTGAATAATGGCCGACGCGCACGGATTCCTACGCGTTACGTAAAGTAAACGTTTTGTGCTAGTCAACTCTGATTTACACTTTATATTCACAAGCTTTTTATTTATTTTGATGGTTTACACGCTTTCCAAGGAAATTATAGGAACTGAAGTGAAAACAAAATAAGAATTTCCTAGTTTAGCCCAGTTAATATATCATACGTGAATCAAAAGGTCGACCCACGATGATATTGTGTCCCCTCATCTTGGAATGATACATTGCGCCACTAAGGAGATAAACTTCCTCTTATATCCAACATACCTAACATATCTTTATACTTCGGTCCCAAGTGTGACTGCAAATATTGTCTTCTTGCAATCCACGAACAGCCTGTCACCTTACTTTTACGTATATTTTTTGTTTACCACTTATTTGGAACCATAACAGAACGTCATTCATGGTTGAGTAATATAAAAACTTGCTTAACAATTTTTGAAAAAGAATCACCTACTTTTATGCCCTTCTGACATAATTGCTTGTTTATTTGCAGATATTGGTTGAACCACAACTTAATAAGAGTCCGTCCACTGGTGCCACTGCTTAAGGAAATCAGAACCTTCCTGGATCACACGAGAGAGGTGAGGATCAATTACATAAGAGCATCGATTACGGAAACATAGTTGAATGGACTCAAGAATGCCATACCTCCATACATGCAGATACGGTTTGATAGAATCGAACGAAATATTATATTTATGTAGTAATATATATATATATATATATATATATATACATATATAAATAAAAGGTGAACATCGTATCTTATAAGCCTTTGATAGACATGAATGGAGAATTACACCGACAAAAGCGTGGCTCTTAAACTTGTGATGATGCAAATAAGTCGAGAATATTGAATATAACCAAATCAAAATCAAATCAAATCCAAGCCATTTATTGTATAACTACGTATAACTATAGGTTAGCAAAAAAAGTCTGCTTAACGTATAATTTAGCATTCTCTCTTCTCTTATCGTGTGGGTGTGACGAGGAGTACCAACCTCATCATCCATCATTAATTTAGCACTAAAAATTGATTAGACACGATTGTTTTCTCTCTCTCTCTTTATTTAAGAGATGCGCTCTTGTCGGTGGAGTAATCGCCATTCCTCTCTTCTTCCCGCCAAATCCTTCACCTCCCGATACGACACGACCTGCACCTTCTCTTTTACTTGTTTCATAAATGTTCTCCTAGGTCTACCCCTTCCTCTCTTCCCATCAATTTTTCCTTCTATGATGTTTGTCATAAATGAATCGTGTCGTATCAGGTGGCCAATCATATTTCCTCTCCGGTTCTCTATAGTCTTCATTATGGTTTTCCTTTCTTCAACTCTTTCCAGCACTTTTTCATTTGACACCACGATTGACGATTGTTTTACTAAGTAAAAAATCATAATGGGACTTAAATATAGCTGGCAACAAGTGGGAGTATATAGTATACACATCCGCCTACCCCGTCGGGGATACATATTGTATCCCTTTGATATGATATGTTAATATTATGATATGTGAAAAATCTGTGTCAAAACAGCAGATTTTGTTACATTTTGGATACAAATTAACAAAAGGACGTATTAAAAGAAACAAAAATATCTATATCTTATCTTGTGTGGGTGCATTAATCCTTTTGCGTAATCAAGTGATGAAATGTTATTTTTACATTGCAATTGTGAATGTTGCTTCATTACCTTGCAAGTTCGTAAGATTAAATTATATCACTCATACATATCCATTACGAAAGATTCGTTTCGCAAGGACTTTTAGTTTTATTAAGTCTATATTCGTAATTCGTACATCTACATAACGCTACCACTAACCAAAATGATTATTAAGTATGATGAAAAAATGAAGGTACTTACTACGATCAGTTCAGTACAATGAGAGACTCTGCCGGCTAGGTTCTTCAAAAACAATATACATGGAAAACACATGGGATGTAAAGATTTTCCTTCGTTTAACCTTCTAATTTCAAGGATCATCATCATCGTCAGCCGTATGACGCCCACTGCTGGGCATAGGCCTCCCCCAATTTCAAGGATAAGTACACCTTTTATCTTTGTTCTTGGGTATAAATGACGACCCTTTTTATTACACCCAGGCACACTACATCTTCCACCCATTATTATTCTGATCAAAATAAAGAGTAGCAATATAGGTAGCAACATAATTCTATACATAATGTGATCCAAATATCAAGCAACATATTTTTTTTATTTATAATTCTGCCATTACACTGTATTCAAAAATACAATGTAATAGCAAAATGAGAAAATACATAATTATCACGTTAAATCTGTTCAACGCCATCTATATTGTTTTTGAGGAAAATTAATGATTATGTTTCAATATGATAACATTTTGCAATAGTCTCAATGCGCGGTTTCAATAAGATCTGTCAATGAACGTCGACTAGAGTTGTGATGTTGATTAGCATAGTGATATGTCAGTCGATATTAAGTCGATCGATTCTTTTCTATCTAACACTAGAATTTATGTAACGTGGTCCTATGAATGTGGTCACTGTGGTTCTGTAATACATCGGCTTGCTTCTCAGTCAGGGAGCGTCGGTTCAAATCTGCTTGCACCAATGAGTTATTAATTTATCTTAAGTATATAGTTGTCTTGCTCTATACAGTTGAGTATATAGTGTCTTGAGTCTTGACCATTATAGACGGCGTTACGGCTCACCACTTAACACGTTGATCTAACAAAAAAACTCGGTGAGGTGTGGGTACTTAGTTCATCTTACGATGGATGTACCTCGCACTACCCCAACTGGGATATAGTGAGCTTATGTTATGTTAGAATTTATTTTTATTCAGAGCGTATTCTAATACAAGAATAGCATAAATAATTATAACGAATCGTAGCCTAGACATTGTCTGTAGGTATTTGCACAACTACAGAAAATGTAACAGTAAATAACATCATATTCAGTTCAGAACATTCGGAAATGATAGTTCTTATACTTGCCAACAAAATAATACTTACTTAGTTCTCCGACTAATGATACAATACAACGTCATCAAATTACATCTTACGCCAGACGTTAAAGAAATAACAAGTTGGTAACGACAGAACTATGAAAAAATCGACTAAGTAAATCATTTCATAACCATATCGCCTCTGGTAGGTTATACTTATTACTTATATTAGCATTTACCAGGATTTATACCCGATTAATGGCAATTGGGTCGCCCCCTATTATGTTGGACATAAACTTACCTGGCTTAGCTGGCGGGGAGTTGGTGTGCTATACACCTCTGCCTACCCCTTCGGGGATACGGGCATGATGCTATTTTGCGTTATGTTATATTATTATTAGCATACATTATGACCTCACGCCCGTGATCCCTAATGGGGTAGTCATGTGGATGCCCTGTGGATGGGTCCACAAATATTCACTTTTGATATGAGAACCCTAACTAATTCTGACTGGATGAAAAGGGTGATGGGTGATCAACCCATCACCCTTTTAATCATTGTCATCATAATAGGTTAGTCGACTTGATTATTTCTTTCTCTCTCTTTCTCTCTCTGAGGCCTTGTTGCGTTGGTAGCGTTTTACAACGGCACCGTGGTGTTAGTAGCCCTAAACAGCCAACATCTTTTATTTTTAGGTGGTGTTCCTAGACGCTCATCACTTCCCAATGGGATTCTACAACCAGGATGGGTCCCCCATCAGAAGCGTGCACGCGGGGCTTATCCGATTGGTGCAGAGGGAGTTGGGGCCTCACTTGGCCCTGGCTTCAGACTTCTCAACAGGGGCCGGCACTCGAGGCCCCACCTTGCAGTCGCTGCTCAACTCGGACAAGCGTCTGCTCTTCAGCTATGTGGATAACGCCATTGTTTCTGGTGAGTGTATGTTAATTACGGCTGTGGAGTGAAATAATAAGTTTGTTACTGTGTTCTTTAGGTGTAAACCAATTTCTGGACGTTATAATCTGTTGAAATATTTTTTTAATATTGGAAACTAATCAATCAATTGGGTATTTGACTGGGTCGAAAATAACTTATAAGATGCTTATCTATAAATAGAAGCCAATCTAACATAATCAAATACCTAATCAATCTCATTTTCTTTTTACCTTTTATTGGAAATTTTATTCTGAATTAAGCCGTGATAGCCCGCTTGGTAGATCGCTTGCCTCTCACTTTGAGGTCGCAGGTTTGAATCCTGCACAGGCCTGAACCAATGACTGTCGAATTTGTTTTCCAATTCATGTTTGGATCATAAATGATTATCACGTACTCACGTACAAAACGAAATGCATTTTCGGAAGTATGTGACCTAACCTGCGTTGGGCTTGTTTTCCCTTCGCGGGTTAGGTCAGACAGGCAGTAGCTTCTGTAAAAAACATCATCTCATTGACTTAGTTGTCAGATATCCTATTACCCTAAAACATACTTATCTACAAAGGGAACCGATTGCATAATTGGGAAATGCGAAGAATCCAGCATTGAGTCCCTGTAGTTAGTGCGAAAGGAATCAATTTACAATTCAAAACACCGTGATGAAAGTATCCGTTACGTGCCGACATTAGCATTCGTGAGCTAACTAAGTACCCGGTGCTGGATCATAATTACTATGTGAGGTGTAAGCAGTGATCAGGCGCATTTGATATCGTTTATCCGCTCCATGCATGAGTGATCAGGCTTCGAGAAAAAAGCGTGCGTAAAACTCTAGGAAGGCCTTGGCGACGTGACGCTGAGTGAACGTGGGGCGATGAGGGGCGAGTCGCGCGGTAAATTCAAACATACGACGATGTATAAAAGCATTCATAAGTACCAATAGTCACGCGCGATAACAAGTCTCTTTTTGTCAATTTGTTATCAAGATTTTTATCAATACTTAAATTAAATCCCCCAAATGACAATCCAATGATAATTAGCGCCAATCGTTGTTTATGGTTCGCTTATCTATCGATTTAGGCAATTAGGTGTCTTCAAAAACCTACCTACTTACATTAACATAAAAAGTTTTCCTAGCTGGATTTACATAGATACTAAATATAATACGTATTAAAATAAACTATAAGGCATTGAGTAGACATATATTTAAGATTTGTTAAATAATCTTACTGTATTTTAACGTATTTCTGAAACGATTGTTTTTAATAGCGAGACAACAAGATAGGGTTGTCATAAGGCCGTTATCCCGTTGACCTCGTTTAAAGCATGTCAATGCCTTATCTCTATTTTACCAGGCAATCCGTTTTCCTTAATTTTATAAAATACCGGACTTGTCATGCATACTCGGAGATACTTTTTTCAAATCACTATTGTGAAAGGTGGTGTATTATGCGCCGTGACTCCTCCCGTTATCTGATGGTAGACGACTTGTGCCCTGTGCCTATCCACTCTATAATAAATCACTGTTAATATAGGAAGACTCACATCACATCACTAATTTAAGAGCCACGCTCTTGTCGTTGTAGCATTCTCCATGCTACTTTTTAGGGAAAAATAGGGCAGTGGTTTCCCTCTTGCCTTCCGCCCAACACTAGGAAAACTTTTTATGTTAATATAGCACAAAATTCGGCGCTAACATCTTTATTGCCTTTTTCAGTAACAGCAATTCATCAGCCAGGACAGCCCTACCCTATACAGGCAGATAACGTCTTTATGATCGATCGCCACCCTTGGGACCTTATTGGGGTTATTCGTAGAAGTATAGCACTCTTGTGGGAGCAAACCTTTTCAGCGGCGCGGCGACGGGCCGGGGTCAATTCAATGAGCGTTTGTTATGTCCGCTTTGAATGTTGCTGCAATAATTTATTTATCGGGACGAACGATGTTTTTTTTTTTTCAAAAAAGAGGTGATTTAGTTCCTATATGGAACAGCGTAGCTTCATAAATCATAGGCGTCAATTTGCAGAAGGTCGTTGCACTGTAGTGAGGTACTATTACGCATGTTAGGTCATGCGTGTGTATAGTTTTAAAAAGATTGTAGAAGCTTGTTCTACGTTCACAGAAGGCCTGAAAATTTCCGATGAACATTTTTATAATATTAACATATTGTTATTTATTTATTGCAGAGAACACGTGGCTGTGGCCAATTCTACCTCATCTATGGGCAAACACGAACAACCCGACCGAGTTGTTCCAGTACTTAGACCAGGCGGTGACAGTGTCCCCGCAACCGAACGCGCGTTCCCCGCTCCACTCTGCCATGGCGCAGACCACACCGACGGTGTTAGACATACTATTCCTGCGCGGCTCCTTAAGGGAAAACGCCGATGCTGTCAATAGGAATGTCACGGCTAGGTTAGCGACGAGGTGGCGGCAACACGCGAACATAGTCTCGACTGACTTTTTCCTAGGCAACGACGTGATAGACGTGTCGATAATTATAAGTGTGGAGCGCGGGTCGCGGTTATGACGGCGCAGCGCCGCCCGCGCGGCCCGCAGCGGAGGGCTACTACTGTCCCCTCGCTTAGCACGCGTGCTCGCCGTCCGCCGCTCCCCCTGGCTCCCGCTCGACCACAGAAACCGCTCCCAACCGCTACTTACCCGACCAATTCACCTCGTTACCCCCGATCAGAGATATCCGCTTTACAAATGACACTGCCACAGCGGACAATAGTGAGATATTTTTAGGTATTTTATTTGTAGATAGACGAGCTAGTCCATCGTTCCTATGAGGAACGGAAATTTTGTACATTGTAAATACAAGTTGTGCCAAAGTATTATATGTTATTTCTCATTTCATATTCCTTTAAGTACCTTATAAAAACTTCATTTTTATTAGGATTTATTAGGTAAACGATGAAGTCAATATAAGATCTGGCTAAAATGATATCTAGCTTTGCGAGTCTTTAATGTAGGTAGTCATATTGCTAACTAGATAATCTGAGACCTACCCCAGGATGCCTCATGAAATCACCAATTAAAACTGCATTTATAGAGATCGTAAAAGAAAAACTGATTATAATTAATTACTAAGTTTTTACTTATTATAAATAAAATACGTTAGTATCGGTAAACAATAAATAATATCTAACATTAAATTGTACTTGCGCAACAAAAACGAGGTAGATTCAACGTGCCGGGGCACGGCAGTCTCTTGCATAGCGTCACGTAGACTCAGACGGTGTGAGGGCGGACACCACTGGCACAACCGATACAAGCAGTACCTATTACAGCTCCATACCAACGGCCGGACTTGGCTAAATGACACGCAAACGTTACCTATTTCATACCAACAACATATAAACGCAGCAAAAACTCTTAAATTGCATGATCGGTGTGAAACAGGTCCATGACATATTCACGATTGCGTGCGTCAATTCGAGCCGTTATAGAGTTACCGCACTTTGTATTAACACATTGTGGTAATGTTCCCGTTACTAAAGTATCACGTGGTGTGATGTGCTAGTAACGGTAGAAGCTCTGCGCGGCTCATCCGCGAGAGGGCACGTGCGTCGAGCCCCATAGCGGCAGCAGCGCCACTAACGTCCAGCCCAAAGCTCTGCAGCAGTGCTGCAAGCGCCACTTCTTCTCCAGTCCTCGGGTCTCGGAGGCGCGGACAAGAGCCGTTACATTGCGGCCAGGAGCACCGCTCCACGAGGCGCCGAGGAGCGCAGTGAGCTCGTATTCGCCTTCCACCATTTCCAAGCCTCTGTTCCCAGCAGGAGATCGCTCGTGGCAGAGACACTCCTGAAAATTAATAGAAGTTTTTATTTATTTAATTGGTTAAATAAAACTTTTATTCCATGTATGGAATTCGTGATTATATACCATTATTTTACCTGATACATTGATCGCCAACCACTCGGGGCGAGCCAGCGCGCCATGCGCCAGGCAAGCGGGCGCGAACGTCGCACGAACTGTCTTGAGACTTTCCTTGAGCGCTGCACCGGTCTTGTGCACCGCGTCCCACTGCGCCCGTGTCCTCGGCGCGCGCACCCCTTCAGCTGCCAACTGCGCTGAGTCGAACAAGTATTGAAACACAAACAGTGGAGTCCTTATGTGAGGGTACAGGCGGTACCCAAAATAACACAACCACGGTTCTTCGCTATGTTCTCTGACACAAGATGTAGGGGGAGATCCGCCCCACAAAGAATGGCCTAGCCTGGCCACGGTGTCTGCAGAGCGTTTCGTTCTCGCAGGCCGGTCGAGGAACCATCCAGAGTCCGCGATAGCTGCGACTTTGACGCCATGAGAGCGAAGTAATCTTCTGGCTGAGTCCGCGTGGAGCATGACTCCAGCGCCGCCGGCACTCGAGCCGACCAGGAGTAGTCGTCCGGAGAGTCCGAAGTGTAGGAGTTCGAGTAATACTGATCGGACGATGAGGCGTCCGGTGAAGGCGAAGGTTGAGTTGTGTCGTATACGAGTGCCGGCCCACATGTCGCTGGAACAGTAGGGGAGTAGCACGTGGTTGGAGGCGTGCCATAGGGGGTTGGCTGTGGGGTCCGCGGAGAGCAGGGCCGGGGCTCGTCGCTTGCGAGGCCAGCGCGCAGACGACATGAGCGCTGGGCGGCGCCGCCAGCGCGCGGCACACGTCGCCGCGTCCCAGCAGTACCCGCCGCCCTCCAGGTACACCACCCAGTGCTCGCTGTTACTACCCCGGCGGATGTAGTATCTGGAATTACACAAAAATATAATTGAACTTTCTTATCGTAATAGCGGCATAATAATACGTGCATAATATTACATTTTATTATATTATTTATCAATCCGTAAATTCATGTTTAGGTAAAAAGTAGAAATTTGGAAGTTATAAAAGTAAGGAATACTTCTTGCTAAGTGAGTATAGGTACATTATCACACGCCCTCAATCCCCATTAAAGTGTTGTAAATCGATAGAAGTTATTACAGAAAGAAGAATAATATCTTTTCGATGATAGAATACTCAAATTACTCCAAAGCGTTAGCTATTATTCGGGTCTTTCCTCAAATCAGTCAATGTGAACTTACCCAGCTGGAGTACCATCGTTGCAGGTGAGAGAACTGTTGGCCAGCCACACCAGGCGCAAGCTGTCAGGCTGGACGCCTTCACTCGCTGATGTCAGCACCACCTACAAACATACAAATATGATAAACAAACATAGTTACACGAAGTCACGTCTGCAGCCCCTAACAAAGTCTAGAGCCACAGAGGCGGTACTTCGAGCATTGTGGGCCGGAGAGCGGAATTGTCTATAGAATGGGGGGTGAAATTTGTGTGATATGAACGCTTGCTTACAAACTTGAGTATTATACGGCCCGTACCGCCGCCGGCACCAAATTTTTTTTTTGTTTGTATAGCGTGACTTATTTATTGTAGATTTGCCGCAAATAGCATTCACTACTTTACACAAACCACCGGCACCATCGGTGTCTTCTCCTACCTTTAATAGGTAAGTAAGTAAGCCCTGTATAAAAAATAAAGGTCAGAAAAAAAAGGAAAGAAAGGGTAGAAAGGTCTTCCTCTACACACTCTGAACTAGAGCGTGGATGAGATGTCCAGTCCGTGTGTGTTTTGCAAACTTTAATCTCGCTTAACAAAGTTAATAAGTATTACAAAAATTCCGAATCCTGACGAATACACAATCACAACTGCAAAGATCGCCACCTAACATTTGCGCAGTAGAAATCTGCAGGCGCTACGCCCTCTTACAGAAACTAACGAGAATCCACCTAAACTAACACACGAATATTGTGAAACGCCTTCAATATTACATACAAATTGATCACGTTCTTTTTTGAAGTTGGTTTTATCTTGTACTTACTAACACTAATAATGGCTTCCTTCATACAAAAGACATCAACGAGATTATTGTCTTTGTTCCAATATAATGTTATTTTTGTCAGTATCTTTAAAACTACTACTATACCTTAAGTTGGACGATGTTTAATCCAATGACAAAAGATGATGCACTGCGATTTGATATTAAAATTCGTTTAGTTGTTTCTGAAAAATGCGTGGACAAACATACATTCAAACAGCAAAAGTGCAGTCACTGAGCACAGCGAATTATTTGTAAACAGTGCTGAAATTATGAACCATTAGTAGTCAAAATTATAAAATTTATGTTTTTGTAGGTGTTTTTGGTCTATTACAGAAACGACATGTAACCAGGTGATCTTAGTGCAACCAGTTAATTTATTACTTTGCAAGAAACTGATTGGACTTCTGCATCTTATCGAACATACAAATATACATCTGTGGAAATTGGCACACGTGTTTAGAAGCCCATATAGACTAACATAACTATATACACGAATATTGTACAATGCCAACAATATTAATTGATAACCTTCTTTGTTTCAAATTGGTTAAAAAAAAGTTTAAACTCGATACAGAGTGTAGAGACAAGGAAAGAACAAAGAAAAGTGGTAAGTTAATCTAGTTAATAAACAAGGTTAGTAATGGTGTAGCTAATTGGTGAGAGTCCCGATTAAATTCAGTGTTCACTGGGTAAACATCTGTGTAAGGAGACGTGTGTTCTAGGTGTGAGAAATAGCGTACAAATTTACAACACAAAGAACTGATAGTTGATCCAATATCAGTCCACTGTGGCCATAGGACAATATCTGCAGAATAGCGGTAAACGTGTTCCGGAGTGTAGATACATGTATTTCCGTTTACTCCCGCTGTGAGAGAAATGTGCCGGAAACAATATCAATTAATAACTCTAAGGCAAACCTAACTATACCAGCAAATTATAAACTTGCTGCTTATAGCAATATGAATTGGGAGAGATTAGCAATGGGATGTTTCAAAAATAAAAGTTTAACCAGTTTCACCCTTGTTAAATGCACCCCGCATTCATACCATTTTCATGTTTTTGACAATATTTTGAAAAGAAAAGAACGGGTAAGTATAAGTACCTATAGCCTTATCACAAATTCATACTCTGTAAATTTGTTGGTAATAATTTAACTCTATCCCTGAAACCACCGTCCTAGCAACTAAACAGAAACTGTCAACAAGTTTAATATTTACATTAAATACTTGGCTTTCTTAACTTTTCACGGCATTTTAATGCAAATACCTCCTTCACAAATACTCCTTCCGGCGGCGGTTTCGTTTTGCCTTTTAAATGAGCAACTTTAATTAACACCAAGATTTTATGTTCGAGCTACGAGAATAGCTTTCTTAAACCCTAAATGGTAAAGAGAAGACGTAATTTTGTTTAAAGTATTTAGTAATTATAGCCATTTGCATAGACGAAGCCGTCTGTACAAATGTTTGGTCTGTACACGTAGACTAATTTAACAACAGGTGTAGCACCAATTAGAGAAGTTGTGCACACAAGCCAGGTAGGTACCTACATAAAACAAATAAGTTAACGTGGACAATGCACAGCAGTGCACTGTCTCTGCTTTCTCCAACCCTTTAGAACTGATTCAATAAGTAGTTGATACCTAAATAAACATATTCTAAATCAATATTTAAGAATTTAGGTACGTCAGTTTTTAGTACAAATCTTACAAAAAAGAATCCTACTAGATTGTTCAGTGAGATAAATACGCGACTTGTTTGTTATGTTACCCGACTAAATAGATGGTAGGAAGTACTAAGTTCTTATCATTCTCGAAAAAAAGAATTTATGCTTTTTATTGCCGAATCTGCACACAAAATAAACTAAACTATACTACGAAATTTCCGAGGAGTATAATACTTGAACAATGATTTGTAAATGCGATATAAAAAGTATTCTATTTGTTCATCCTCTGATAGTTTTCCCTGTTTTCAAATTCCATTTCAGCGAGTTCATATCTCACTCGCCAGTTTATATGTTTTGCTATAGAGTTGGTTTGGTTACCCTTTGTTCTCTTTACAGGCCATATATTGGGGGATATCTGTTAGCCATCTTCATAGAAACTATCGTTAGAGCGATAATTGTATCAACATAACGTAACATCAAAGGATCAGGAGGAGCTTTGCAGCAACTATGTCCGTCATCAAGCGCGAATATAGGTAGGTACTTATAAATAATACGTTTATGTACGTACCTACATTCCGCGTACACATTATATTTTACAAGTTTGCTTTGAAAATATTTTGCGAAACAAGCTCTAATTTCAAACGATGTAATTTGTTTTATGTTTATGTTGTTGACTAGTTAGGACTTTGATCTCGTGGATGTCGTTTTGCGACTATAGGGCAAGCGTTGATGCCGCAACCGACGACTATTCGCCAACTAGATTATTAGTTTCTAAGGCAAAATCACTGAAGTACGATTCTAGATCCTAGTTTCATTTTATACCCAGATGTAGTGTCAAAATTTTCCATTAATTATTAAATTTATATGCTCCACTAACCCGCAGTGTACACCCTCCGGTTGATTGGAGGGAGCCCTGTGCCTAGCAGTGGGACATATAGCTGTAGGCTATTTATGTTATGTTATTTATAATATGCTATCTAGTGTCTTATTAAACGTGAAGAAAATTGGCCAATCGGAAAGTCCAGATTGATTCCCCAGCCCCACAATGGCAGTAATGGTGGGGCCTTTGGCGGCTCAATAGTAACCCTGACACTAGATTTGACGAGGTTAGTAATTCACCTCACAACCCACACGATAGAAGAAGAATGGCAGTCATAATCAAATCAGCTGATCAGTTAATGATCAGCAAATCAAATTATTTTACTCAAACAAATTAAATTGTTAACTCTTGGAAATAAAGAGGTATCTTTTAACAAGACCAGTGCATACCGTACGCGTATTATATCCCACTGTTGGACACAATGGAGGCTTCCCTTAATAGATTTTGTTTTCGTAGGTACTTAACACTTTGCACTCTGTACCTACTACTTAGAGGGAAAACATAATAAGAAGTTTTTATGGCTGACACCTGGTAGTGGTTGCCTGGAAGAAATTGCTTCAAAGCAGTAAGGCCGCCCATTTGTAATGTTGCTAAATGTTTGCATGTCTTGTTTGTGAGCAATAAAGTATATTTGATTTGACTGATAATAATATTTAGCCCAATCTAAAATAGTTACTCAATTAGTAGCACCTATTTGATATAAAACAAAGGCTGTTATTTATACGTGTATAAAGCCGCTCATTCAAAGATCTCATTACACAGATTCTGCATTACGACTAAATTATAATTAACAACACAGCCTCGATTAAAATTATTGCCAATACAGAGATAACGGCGCAGATAAAACTTAAAACTTGCTAACCTGTTTACGATCAACATTACCTAATTCCCACTTTATAGGGAAATACCTTTGAAAGCACTGCCAAATGTTTATTAATTATGATTAAAAGTAATTTTATCTAAAACCAAAGTTGTCCGCGAAAGTTGAGCCAAGAAAATCATTAATAACTTCAAACTCTCGTATTAATAGCACTGAAAATGTACTTTAGTAAGTTTAAACTCGGGTTAAATAAACATTTTTACGCGACTTCCTTGATGGTTGGTTAAAGTTTGCAAAACAAAACACAGGCACTGAACGATGAAAACAAAACAAGCGTCGGGGTCGGATGAGAGTGTGGTGGTGAGCTGATGGTGAGACGGGGACGTACACAGAGAGTCCAGAGGAGGAAGTGTGCGAGGTGTGCGAGGCGCGAGGTGCGGGTGCGGCGGGCCCGGCCGCGGCTGCGCACGCTCATCGCTGCCGGCGGCGACTGCGGACACACCCCATACTGGCCGACGCGCGAGCACCACTGCCACGCCGCCCCAACGCGCGCCGCACGGTAGCGCTCCCGCTGTTTACAAATAAAGCCTCTATTTAGAGCGAGGGCGAAGGGCCGAACGAGTCGCCGCGCGGCGTCGAACCGAATAAAGGTAAGGCGGCTCGTTTGTGCGCAGGGGCAGCGAGACCGGCTCCGGCGGCGAGATCAAACGCGCCGCAGATCAAAGGAGCCGCCGCGCGATCGGCATCCGTCATTATTATTATGCAAGCATTACGAGGCGCGCGTGACTCGGCTGAGAGGGCCACGCGAGCCCTCCCCGGCCCTCCCCTCCGCCCTCCACCCTCCACCTGTCAGCAGGGAGACTGTAAAGCTTCATTTACACGTGCAATCATATTGCCTCTAACGACATCCGGCAATGTCCTGATTGTTCTCAGAATCATGGCGGAGACAAGATAAAAAATCATCACATTGAAACAAAAATTTGATCTTTATTTTATTATTATTTACAATTATTTATTATTTATTTTTTTTATTTTTACAATGTACTAATGTAAGTGATTGTTAGTAAACCAAATAAATAAAATGAAATAAAATAAATAAAATAAATTATTTCGGAACACCAACGGCTATGCTACATGTAATTAGTAATTAATTAGTCTTTGTTATCTAAGTAGATATGTATAATCCACCAACCCGCTGTGGAACAGCGTGCGGAGTATTCTCCATTCATACCCGGTTGATTGAGGGGAGACCTGTGCCCAATAGTGGGACGTAACTTATATAATATTTATAACATTAAATTCAAGATACTTTTATAACTACCTACAACAAGTTTAGACCATTAGTTTTTTGCAATCCCGTTGATGTCTTTCGTTGTCAATAATATGTATAAGTAATTAAAAAAACTTTAATTGAAAAGAGTTCAACGAGTTATTCGAATAAACTCATGAACTAAATAAAACCTACATCCTACAGTTATCTGAACCTCATTAGGTAACCTCATTATTTGCTTCCATAATTATCGATGCAATAGATCATGTTTTGCAAATTTAATAGCTAGTCTTTGTGATAACCTATTTATCATACAAAACTAAATTCCTAAATAGATGTGATCTCAAATGCCATTAAATCATTTACTTTATGGCACTAAGGGATAATTAAAAATACCACAGAGCAGTTAAAAATACCAAACGACGGTATTATTGCTTATATAAGACGATCTCTTCCAGACAACCACATATGCAGTCCTAGACATGTCTTCTTCTTATCGTGTAGGTTGTGAGGTGGAATACCAGCCTCATCAATCCTATTATTATTATTGAGCCGCCAAAGGCCCCGACATGGCTCATCCAAGACTTGTAACTTACAATAAGATGCTAATACTGGTTAAAGAGAATTTATTTCTTATTTTCCAACATATTACATGTCATTTACATAAGAAACAAAGTACTTACATTTGTATACATATAAGTTCACACTTCGCCTAATATACTTACACATATGCATTTCCTTCACGCACTTCCACACATACAGAGACTGGTCTGCAGAACCAAGCACCACACTTTCAAAATTATGATAACTTTAAGTAGGCTAATAAGTGCATTAATTTCAATAAAATGTATAAAGTAGTTCTAAACACGCCTCGAAGGGGTTTAAATCATAACACAACACTAACATTATTCTATTACCTACCAAGGTACTAGTTTACCGAACGCGAGTTCGGTTATGTTTAGTGATGTAACGGATCGTTAAAAATGTTTTGTTCTGCAAAAGCGAGCCATTCGGGCGATTTACAAATTGGGACCCAAGATGTCACTTAGAATTAAATTTAAAGAAACTACCATTTTAACATCACAATATATCTTTGAAAACTTAATACGTGTAAAAAACATATAGGATTATTTGCAAAAAAATGCGATCGGCACATAATTGTTTATACCCGGAATAAAAATAAACTTGCTGTACAAGTCAGTCGATTACACAAGATCACTAAATCTTTTAAGGGGCAATGTATACGTTTTTACAATAAGATTCCCATTGACATTCAGAATTTGCCTTTCAACTGTTTTAAGGCAGTAGTTAAACAGAAACTTTGCAAAAAAACATTATTATAAAGTTAGTGATTATTTAGAAGATATGAATGCATGGGATTAACTGTCTGGCAGCCTCCGTGATCTAGTGGTTAGAGCGTTAGGCTCACGATCTGGAGGTCCGGGTTCGATTCCCGATGGGGACATTGTCGAAATCACTTTGTGAGACTGTCCTTTGTTTGGCAAGGACTTTTCAGGCTTGAATCACCTGATTGTGCGAAAAAGTAAGATGATACCGTGCTTCGGATGGCACGTTAAGCCGTTGGTCCTGGCTATTAGCCGTAAAAAACACCTCCACCAACCCGCAGTGGAGCAGCGTAGTGGAGTATGCTCCATACCTCCTCCGGTTGATTGAGGGGAGGCCTGTGCCCAGCAGTGGGACGTATATAGGCAGTTTATGTAACTGTCTGGGAATTGATATTAGGCAGCTAAATTACTCAATTGTGTAACAATATTTTATGTTTATTTTCTTTAAAGAACGTCTAAGGCCCTGTGCCGAGGTTTTTCTTGCAGCTTCTTTTCAACGGCTATACAGGTTGTGAGAAGCTGCAGTAGTTTTAGGCGGATGAGACGTTCGTTATGTAAAAAATGACGATTCAAAGTGTAATGTTACCTACTGAATAAAGATATTTTTGAATTTGATCTATATTTTCTCATTCAATCGGTAACTTTCTATTTTTTGATCACTTTGTTATTATATTATTTTTTTTTTTTTTTATTTATTATCATTATATCCTTAATCTAAATACATGGTTTGAATGATGCCGTTAAACCACAGAGGTTTGTCTCGGCACCCATTCGTCGCATTAAAACAGAAAAATAAAAAATAAAATAAAAATAATAATATAAAAATACAGAAAACATTGAAAGAAATGAACTCAAAAACACACACAGTGCACTGTCGTACCGAGTAGGCATAAATGCCAATCAATGCGGCGTACCTCGTATACGAGATTCCCTCTAAAACCAGTTTGTCGCTTCCTCGATGCTTCATATACATCATGTTCTATTAATTGATTGCCTATTGTAACGTCGCATCACGCCCACTTTATCTAGCGGGGTAGGCAGTAGTGACTATGTTATTTGTCTTATATACACATAAAAACGAAGACTTGAATTTTTAGTTTTCTCATACACATACACACACATAAACTCACGCCTATTTCCCACCGAGGTAAACTGAGACTATGGAATTCCATTTGCTTCGATCCTGACATACTTCTCTTGCTTCCTCCACACTCATCAATCGGTTCATACACGCACGTCGGGTTTTGGTTTTCTCATATTTATAAAAATGATGTTATAACTTGCTACAAGTTGATCTCAATATAAAAATAGTTGGTTTAGTGGTTTTCAGTTATTTACTATTATTATGGTATCTTACTAAGATATTTTTTCCAATATAAAGCTGTCATATACTTGACGTTAAGAAATAAAACTTAGACTATTTTTATGATTATATCAGCATTTTGTCCTATTCATTGAAAATTAATGAAATAAAAGATCCGTAAAAGATACTCGTGAAAGGTAACTTATACAGATACGAATACGGAATTTTAATTTCCCTCGAATATCCGGGGATACGGATACGGACATCCGGAACATCACTAGTTATATTGTGCGTTTTGGTGTAAGTATATTGTAAGTATAATTAATGTGTAAGTCATCTTAAATAAATAAACATAACGTGCTCGTGGAACTTTGTCCATCTCCTTTCCTTCCTCTTATGGATTTCCGGGATAAAAACTATCCTATGTTCTTTCTTATGTCTTTCTTTAAGCGTGAAAAGGTAACAGACAGACAGCTACTTTCGCATTTATAATATAAGCGTGGATAATTGTAATCAGGTAGCAAAATAGCCAGCAGTCAGGACACATAATTACACTATTTGCTATTCTGAATCTTATTACATAACATTCGTTATAAACAAAAGATCGACCTATAACTGTTTCTCTAATTATCTTTAATAAGTTTGATTGAAAAAAAAATTTTTTTCATATTCTCACGGATCAGTCACGGATTAGTGTCATAAACAAAGTTTTATAGGCTCTATCTACCCTATATTTGTAAGTAATTTTTTAACTTAGACATATTTTATAGGCTCTGTTATAAAAATAAAATAACCTAAATTTACAGTATTAAAACGATTGGTAAGTAATGAATAATTTCTACAAACCTAGGTTTTGTCGAAACTCAATTTACTTATCTACTCTTACCTTAGAACATAGATCGAACTCATTACAAACTCTACCAAGGTAAATATTCACTTACAACTTAGTACTTACAAAGTCAAAAACGACTGTCAACCTGCAACAAATTTGAGTTCAATTAAGGACAAAGTGTTGTCGAAGTCATTTTTTTCGTCACGTTTGATTCCAGCCATGTAATTGTCGATAATTTCCAAGCTAACTTTCGCTTAACCCGATATTAAAGAGTTTTTGTAGAGTAACCAGGGGTTCGGCTTTTAAAGGTACTTTTAATGATTTTTTATCTTTAGTATGTACTTATTTATAAATGATAATATACAAATAAATGATCTAGGCACCAAGAAAGCAATGGGATGAGACCCTTTGTACGTGACATAAAATGTTCTTACCACTTGACTCCTAACATGTAAGTACTTTTATTTTAGTACTACCTACATATAAATACTTTCAAAATGTAGGTATGTCCGTCGATCCTAAATCCACAAGCGCACTAGAATGTCGTCTTACAAGACAGGAATTTCCAATATCCGCCAGGCTAAAAGTTTAAAGGCTGGTACAAAGACGAATATCTTGCTCTAAAGGGTCGGCTTCGGAGCTATTTTCTCTTAGAAACCTCCTGGCTAAATCTTATTAAGCGGTAGACACTACTACGTAAAAATATACAAAATACGGCTATATTCCAATTTAAGGCTAATCAGAGCTTCACACTACCACGACAAGAGGGCCACCTGCCACGTCTAACAGTTAGTTCGGTGAATCTAAGAGCAAGAGCATAAGTTATATAAATAAGTAAGGTCTAACTTAGATGACGTATTACTTACTATTTTAAATTCATAATATTCTGTAATTTAAAGCAAATTCTTCTTCTCCTGTCGTATGGGTTGTGAGGTGAATTACCAACCTCATCAACCCTGGTGTTAGAGTTATTATTAAGCCGCCCAAGGCCTCTGACATGGCTCATGTAAAGACTACTTACTTACATCAGTAAGTAGTAACCGGGACCAACGGCTTAACGTGTCCTTCGAAGCACGTATCATCTTACTTTTTGGACAATCAGGTGATCAGTCTGTAATGTCCTAACCAAACTAGGGATCACAAAGTGATTTTTGTATTATGTCCCCACCGGGATTCGAACCCGGGACCTCCGGATCGTGAGCCCAACGCTCAGCCACTGAACCACGGAGGCCGTTTGATTAGCCTTAAAACAAATTGATCATCATCGTCACCGATAGTTTGGTTGTTTTGATTGCCATCTCTCCGAAATTGCACTACCGGATCTTTGGCTCTATTCATTCAATATTTCACCCGCCACCAGTCAGATTTAATTGTTAACTATTATGAGAGTCCCCCTTTATGCGTGTAATAAAGGAAGGTGTTCGTGGAAACAGACAAGGTGCGTCTTGCGTGTCACTTAAGTCCGCAGTTGGGCCGGAGTCGTGGTCACCCAGTTAAGTAGAATATAATTGGCAGGCGGCCCGACCGCCGTACAAAGCCTGTACCTGCCTGTAAAAATGCCATCATAAAGCCAGCCGCCACAATGAGCCCTTTGACAGTTGGTACCACCTTTATGATGCCGACTCTGATATACGAGCCCGCCTCATTAAACTTATTTTATCGACTCCGCATCTAGCTATCAACAATAATCCTGTCAGTAAATCAGGGATACCACGTCACTGCGCTACTGCTCATAAACACGAGAATAAACCACTTTATACCATTCAAAATCTTTATAGCTCATTATTCAATCCCATTAAAGACTTAGTTGGACGGCCTTTTTAAAAGCATTTTAATATAAAAGCTCATTTTCCATAACAATGAACATAATAAAAGTTTTTTATCCAATGCTGTTGTAAATCGCTGCTTATTAAATTATTATGGGCAGTAAAAGGGATCTTTTGAAATTGGTTATGCTGGATCGTTTGGGTTTGTTTGTGATGTTCAACAATGCCGATTGTAAGAATTTCGGGATCAATTTGTTGCTTTTATTTGCAGTGATAGTGCGTTTTAAACGTAGTAGCTACAGTAGCAAGTTTTGGAGGTTGATAGCGAGCAGTGAGGTGGCACTTCGCAACAGGAGGCAGTGTGCCGGCAATAATGGAGTTCTTACGTTGCTCTCGAGTGCTACCGGCTACCGGAGGCCGTGCTGATCGCTGTCGACGTAAAAAATGTGAGCGTCATTCCCGGTGACGCATAGAGGTAAGCTCGCGCGTACAAAGTTTAACATTCACATGTTATAAAAGTGCCAACCCAGGAAAAAAGATTTGTAAGTACTTGAAAGTGAAGAATATTTTGATTCACCTGCTTAAAACTTAAATCACGTTATACTTTTTACTACCAACTTAAATTCTATTAAATTTCAATAACTCATCAATGCACTAACAAAGGCAAAATACTTAATAACATTTACACAGAAAACCTAATCCTAAAAGCTGCTTACGTGGCGACAGCGGATTTAAACTAAGTATGAATTATTTCGATGCAAACACATTAATTATCCTGTAAAGGAGTAACAAAAAAGAGTAGGATACACACCACTTTGTTCGGCCAAGTAGTGAGAGCCATTTGCGACAAATCTACAATGAGTCACGTCAAAAGTACACGCCGTACCTGCAGGTACAATCCTCCATCGATCGCATCATAAATACACAGGATGTTAGTGACATCGTAACGAAAACTTTGAGGCATGATTCAGACCAGGATTCTGAGTTGATATCAAGTGCTATTTTCCGTCGTAAAAGTATGAAACTGAAAAAATTAAAAAAAACACTAACATTTCTATGAACTCCGACAGGATTTTCCTATTCCCCTCAGTATTCGTTACGTTGTCACTAACACCCTGTATACATATCTCACGACAGTAATCCCTTATTCAGACATTAGATAGGATGGGCAGTCAGTAGTAATCTACTACCAAGATGGATATGGGGAACCGCATCGTGATATAGATGATCAGCTCGTCCAGGTAAAAAAGACACCGATCCTCTGTCGGCTTATACGACATAGCTAGGTAGCTAAATAAGTTCTAGGTTTTTTATTTTTCTACTAGTCCAGTACAGAAGCACCATAAATCGCTCAGAGAATTTCATCAATAGGAACATAAAAATGAACTGTCAATTGTTTATTTTAAAATCCGTATGAGGCCGTTTAAGACGTAGGCATATAAATTACTCTTTAATGAAATGATGACTGTTAATTGATGAATTAATTAAATCATAATTACTTACCGTGTAATGTAAAGCTCAATACACACGGAATGTTGCGCACTAAAGTAATAACGACTTTATTTCAGTTAAGTATACTTCGAAATAAAAATGTAGTCTTTTATGGTGTTTTCAGTATAGACCTAAGATTTTCGATGGTAATTGCTGTACCTACTTATTACACCGTGCTTTTTTATAAAAAATAAATCAAAATGACATAAAAAATCATCTTTACAATATAGCACAAAGAGTAGAGGGGGATTATAAACGCGACATCGAAGCAATTCATCTAAAAAAGCAATATTGCAATTTGACATTTGCCCATAAGTATAAAAGTAAATGCGCAATGCAAACAAATGTCAAATAGCAATATGGCTCAATAGTAACCCTGACACCAGGGTTGATGAGGCTAGTATTCCACCTCACAACCCACACGATAAGAAGAAGAATATTGCTTTTTAGGTGAATGGCTTTGATGTGGCCTTTTTAACCGTCCAAAACAGAACAAAAAAAGGCGGCCCAGATCAATTTCTTCTCAAGAACAACTGTGTACTATATGGAAACTGCTATACGAAGACCATGAGAGTCGTCGTACTACTCCGGATTCTCTTTCCATGCGTAAAATTGTAAAAAAAATCAAAGGTCCAATTCGCAGTGGTGCAGCGTGTAAGAGTACGCGTCATACACCCTATAGTTAAGAGGGGACACCTGCAACCAGCAGGACTTATAAGGCTGCTTACATGTTTTTTTGTTTTTAACGTAACCATTTGTATGTGCTTGTGTGTGTGTATGTATGTGTGTGTGCGTGTACGCATGAATAAGCTCGCGCCGTACGAATGGGCGAGTACTCCGTCCGCGGCCGCAGCCTCCGAATCACAATAAATCTGAGCCGATAAGTAGTCGGGCGGATTGTGCGCGGCGCGATCAAAGAGAGCCACATGAAAGGCGCCGCCACGCTCCGGCTCCATGCTCGGGAGCGCGCGTCCACTGTATGACGTCACGACATGTTTGGCAAATTAATTACTCTTGTGGTTTTGAATGACACTGTGACAGTGACGAAGGTGTAGGTTTGAGGTTTGAATGATGTGTGTAGGTAGATAACGAAGGTAGATAACCTATTTGATGTACAAAGGTACATGTTTTAAATGAGGGTTTATCATTTAAAATCCTTGACACTTTATCAAATTAAATTTACTTAGCTTTTCGCTCGCTACTTCGTCCACGTAGACTTCGGTTATCTATCAAATACACCCTACAGTATCACTCAGGAATAATATAGGTACCTACATTTCTACTGGCGAAGGAATTATTAAAATGGGTTTTAAAGATTCCCCCCTACAAACTCACAATTTCACAACCTTTACATCTTAAATATTAGTAAGTAAATAAGTATAGATATGTGTCCGCGTACTAAAAATGCTGACCACCTAGGTAGTATAAAAATAGCCACTCTTTTAAAAATACGAATAATATCTTACAAAATAAATAATATTGAGTAATTAAACCACTTGACCGTTATTAGAAGCTTATATATATTGAGATAGGCACATCCGTTTCCCTTTGATATTTCGTCTCTTTCTACCGTATATAGCCATCCCTGTCGCACATCCTTACGTTACTAGGCGAGTGGGGGTCTGGCGCGGACGGCGGTCCGCTCAGAAATTGTTACTCATTGGCTTGAAGTTTCCCGTCGAGTAAAGTCGAACACTTTTAAAAAATAAATAAAATAAAAGTGTAGCTTTGAATTTCTTCAATTCATGTAAGTATTTCTTTTTCTTACGCTGTCTATTAATATTTAACAGCCGCACGTTTTAAATTTGTTTGCATCGTCACGTATCTATTTCGTGACCGGCTGTTAAAGTGTGAATCTACCGTCTTGTAAAATTTTTTCTACGAAATCTTTTTTTTCGCATACGTATTGTTATCTTTTTAGATAAAATCTTTGTAAAATGGATAACGACGAATCAGCTACTGCTGGGACATCCGGTGTTTCACGGAAACGTACGCGTCGTCGTTCAAGTTCTAGTTCGAGTTCAAGCAGCAGTAGTAGTTCATCTTCTGCATCTAGTTCTTCAGAATCCCCGCGGGATTCCAAGAAGAAACAAAAGGCGCGTCGCCGTCGTTCTAAAAAACAAAAACGCGATCGTCGTATTATAGAAAAATTATCAAAAGAAGTGGGTGATTTGAGAAAAAAGTTTGCGAATTGTGACGAAAATTACCGCGATGACGACAACGAATCGTTGTTTTCCGTTGTTAGCCGCAATCTTTATAACGAAAGTTGTACCTCGCAGGTGCCGGCGGCTGCATGCGAGTGTAATCCTACTACGGATTTAGATTTGCAATTTGATATCGAAACGCGACTAAAAGAACCTGCGGTCCCTCAAACTACCCAACCATTTTTGAAAATGTTAAATGAAGTTCAGAGATTCGACAGTAGTGCGTGGTCAGAGGTACGTTATGCGGAAACACAAAAAAATTACAACCACTCGCCCGGATTTACGGAGCTCGAAACAAACGAAGAGGTGATGGCGTATGATACCCTACGCAACTTAGCTTACTCCGACAAATCTTATGCGGCCTTAACCCTTGCTATTCTAAAACAAAAAGAGGCTTTCCTAGACTCTTTGCGTAGTTTAATAACCTGGTCAAGAACCGAAGATGCCTCTCTTATTAGCCTTAACGAAAAAATCGAGGAGCTCTTTCTAAAAGGGGATTTTCATAAAGTATCTGCTGATATTTTACAAATGGTCTGTGGCCACAGAGCTGAGGCTATAGAGATGAGAAGAGATGGAATCCTTAAATGCGTTCGCGATCCTCTAGTGAAAACATCTTTAAATAAAATTCCACCTTCCAATACTCACATATTTAGCCCGGAAACGTTTACGAACGCATTAGAAAAAGCAGGTGGCGTTAGAAAAACGTTTTGGCCTTCTAAAAAATCAGGCAGCGGCAATGCTTCGCGAGCAAAGTCCACTTTTGCCATACGGCAGCCCTCGCAGGGTCAAGCCTCTCGTAATGTACGATCGCATGGTACATCTGGCCACTACTGTGAGCCTGCTCCAAGTGCTCATACGCACTTTTTTCATAACCAACCCTCGCAGGGTGGTTGCCATTCTCAATGCCCTTCGCAAGGGCATCACTATGCTGGTCACGGCCCACGTGACCATAGTATAAATAACAGAGGCTCTTCCTTTCGATCTCGCGGATCAAGAGCTCGACATTCCTACCATCGAGGACATAAACGTTCGTCTTCACCTTCTGCCTATAGAGGGAATAAAAGACAAAGGACATGACTTACGGCATTTTCAAGCCGGCCGATTGGTCCATTATGTGAATCGTTGGAGAGAAATGGGTGCCCCAAAATTTGTTGTACGATTAATTACAGGGTATCGCATACCTTTTCGGCTAAATCCCCCTCTCAGGACGCCAAATCTAAAGGACACCCGTCTATGCACTGTAGAGTCAGAGGAAATGTCGTCAATCGTCTCCCAAATGAAACAACAGGGGGTCTTAGACACAGTTTCCCTATCTCCAAGCTTCATATCCCCGCTTTTTCTAGTGCCGAAAAGCGACGGCTCAAGTCGCCCCATTTTCAACCTCCAATTGTTGAATCGTTATGTGCTAACCGATCCGTTTCGGCTAATAAATATGTATCGCATACCAGACTTCCTCCAACCTCGGGACTGGATGTGCAAAGTAGACTTATCACAGGCGTATTTCCACCTTCCTATCGCCAAGTCCCACAGACGTTACCTACGCCTTGTATACAAAGGCGAGGTATTAGAAATGTCGTGCCTTCCTTTCGGGCTAAGCACGGCACCGAAAACATTCGCGTGCCTCACGAACTGGATAGCCGAAACACTTCGCAAAAAACATGTGAGGATAATAGTCTACTTAGACGATTTTCTAGTTGCACATCAAGACCCGAAAATCTTGAAAACACATGTAAGCATGCTTTTAGAGACACTGGCGTTCCTAGGGTTTCAAGTAAATTACGGAAAATCAGTTCTTGTTCCGCAGAACTGCATAAGTTATTTAGGAATTCTCTGGAACCCGTGGACAAATCAAAAATGCTTGCCCACAGAGAAATCGGCTGCAGTGCTCAGAAAAGTGTCTCATGTGCTAAAGACAGGCAAGTTAACGTTGAAAGAAACACAAAGTCTGGTAGGCCTTTTAAATTTTGCCAGCTTTGTCGTTCCACGGGGCAGGTTAAACCATCGTGTTACACTCAATTTTCTAAACACGTTACCCAAGCAAGTAACGTCGAAAAAGTACATTCTGCCTTGCAAAGTGTTAGAAGAAATGAGATGGTGGCTTCAAAATTATTATCTTTCAACACCGATACACGTCCCTCCGCCAATTTATTTTCTAACCACCGACGCCTCGGACTTAGCTTGGGGGGCACAATTAAACAACCTTGCCATGTCAGGTTTGTGGAACCCAGAGGAACGAAATCTTCATTGCAACATCAAGGAAATGCTGGCTGTACTAAAAGCCTTAGAACTCAATGCGCCGAGTATGAAACGATCGTCAATTCTGATACAGTCAGACAGCCAAACGACAGTTTCGTATCTCCGCAACGAAGGCGGGACCAGATCGCAGACTCTAATGAATCTAACATACCAAGTTCTGGGCATTCTAGACGAACATCAAATCTATTGCAAGATTTGTCACATACCCGGCAAATTCAACTGTCATGCGGATCACCTATCCAGGTATCGTCATCCTCCAGAATGGCATCTGCTACCGCGTTGCACAGAAATGATATTCGCAAAATGGGGCACTCCGGTGATCGATCTATTCGCCTCGAAGAGGGCTCGAGTAGTGGCGAATTATGCGACATTAGATCTGAACGACAACGAAGCAATGTTTCACGATGCCTTCAGCGTGGTGTGGAACTTTCAACTAGCGTGGGCATTCCCACCACCATTTCTCATCCCTCGGGTCTTAACACACTTAAATCAGTGTTCGGGAACTTATCTGATCGTAGTCCCTCGCTGGAAGAAAGTCTTTTGGAGGGCAGACCTCAAATCCAGGGCCATCGCACCGCCATTCACGCTGAAGAACCTGAAACGGTACCTAGTGGACACCACAACCAACCAACCACCTCCCAAAGTCCAGGACATGACTCTAGAGATTTGGAAATGTGGGGGTGGTCAGATAAGTTAACGGCATGGAATCCTAGTCAAGTATCTTTACTAAAAGCTTCCTGGCGTCCTTCTACACTAAGAACATATAAAGTTGCGTGGAAACGCTGGTTACACTGGACTAGCCAACACAAAATAAATCCCACACAGCCTCAAGGTTCAGATTTAGCCCAGTTTTTGGCAGATTTACATATTAACTTTAAATTATCTTATAATACCGTTCTCTTACACAAATCGGTCGTTTCCACATTGTGTAATGTTGACTTGTCAGGAAAGCTAAGCGATGATGTTTTAGTTAAACATATTCTAAAATCGATTTCTTTGAAAAATGTTAAACCTCATAAAGCCCCTATTTGGGATATAAATGTTTTGGCTTCTTTTTTAAGTAATTATGCCGTGGATGTTAATAGTATCTTTCAAACAGTTAGACACACCGCAGCATTGTTGTTGCTTTGTTCAGGTCGTAGGGTTCACGACCTAACCTTACTTAGAGTGGACAGTGAACACTGCGTCCTTAATGATAATGTTATTATTTTGCGACCAGAATTCGGTTCAAAAACCGACAGTGCTAACTTCAGACAATCTGGTTGGAAATTACTAGACAACCCAGAAAATTTAAATCTGAGTCCTGTTTTTTGGGTAAATAAAACGATAAGCATTCTTAATGATAGACGTGTAAATTCTAATTCACATAATTTATTTATTACACTTCGAGGATCGCCCGCTCCTGCTTCTCGTACAGTTATAGCAGGGTGGATGAAATCCATAATGAGGGAAGCCGGCATTTATGCTACACCTGGGAGTGTGCGCTCCGCTGTAGCTTCTAGAAACTGGATTGATAATTTCCCCCTTGATGAGATATTAGCTAGGGGAAATTGGAGATCGGTAAACACGTTTCAAAAATTCTATTACCGGGAGGTTTTGATTTCCAATTCAAATAATTCAAATGTTACTACTTTATTTAACCCTGTAACCTGATTATCCTAAATATTTTTGCTGTATCATAAACAGTATTGTAAGGACACTGATATTTCATGATTCAAATGTTTTCTTTTTTAATATCAATTACTCTATGATGTTAAATATTGCTTAACAACTTTGCATTCAAGTTGGTTTAATTTTCATGTAATTAAAATATTTACTGTATAATCATATAGAATGTTGTACATCAACATTTATTATTAATTAAATGTTTTCTTTTGTTCGCACATCTGTTTTTAATTTTAATCACTTCATCACATTGGCTTAGCTGCTTAGTCACCAGGCGATAACAAACAGGTCTCAATATATATAAGCTTCTAATAACGGTCAAGTGGTTTAATAGACGCGTTTTACCTGAAATAAAACGCATATTAAACTACTTACCTTATTAGAAGCTTAGTTTTTATTCCTGCCTGGTGTATATATATTTGCGACTTAATGAGTAACAATTTCTGAGCGGACCGCCGTCCGCGCCAGACCCCCACTCGCCTAGTAACGTAAGGATGTGCGACAGGGATGGCTATATACGGTAGAAAGAGACGAAATATCAAAGGGAAACGGATGTGCCTATCTCAATATATATAAGCTTCTAATAAGGTAAGTAGTTTAATATGCGTTTTATTTCAGGTAAAACGCGTCTATTATTCTTTGACTTGAGTTGTCCTTTTTGTGTAATAGGTACTTACAATTATTTGCATTGTAGGTATATATTACTTAGAAAGTGTATAGGTACAACTTCATAAATATAAAATAACGCGAGGCAGTGGACACGTACAACATAGTAGGTACTTGGCGCAGTAGTTATTACTTTATATGCATGAAGTAATATAATAACACTCGTACGTACGCGCTGGTTCGCTCCACTCTCGTAATTAATTTGCCATAAACGACTCGCTTCACCCGCCTCTGTGTGTTCGAGAACATGTTGTAATAAGAGTTGATTTTCTACAAAAAAAACTGTGTAAGCAAAAAGTTTCTACTTATAACTTTGCCAATGAAGTTTTTTTAAGAACTTTTATGGTGTAAAATAATTTTGTTTAGGTACTTTTGTACTTTAACTTTGCTTTAACTAATTCGAAGACGTAACTCTAAGTAATTCTATGAGGATAATCAAAGTAACATAATTATACATCAATGAATTAATTCATAAAACGTCGTCATGGCACTAAATAGGGCTAGGTACACTGGTTGTAGTTCCCACATTCTAGGAGTCAACAAAATAAATAAATAAAAATTCTTACCCATTAATACAAAATGAAACACATTATTTATTTACAAAAACGACTTTAATCGTAAAAATAATTTAGAAATACAGGCATATTTTTTTCAACATAAACTCTAAATTGAAAGCAGAAAAGAAACCTTTAAAACAAAAACATAAATAAATATCTAAACTAAAATATATAAAATCAAATTAAACTGTAAAATCATAAATAATTTTCACTTGGGAGTAGCAGAAAAAAAAACTAAAGTTATAAATATATATATATATATAGAAAAAACGTAAGGCACATTTCTTTATCACAGAAAATAGCAACACTACTTAAAAATCTATATGTATTTTTGAAATAGTACCTTTACACACCTTAGCACCACTACACAATTAATATGTACTCCTAATTATTGCATAAAACATACCGAGCATAAATATTAAAAAACAAAGTTTACCGGATATCATTTATGTTTTCAAATAGAAATGACAAAAAAAATATGGCAACATTTTCCATCATTCTTCAGTATTTATCTTATGGGAAATCGCAGAAAAGGGTAAATGACACCCTATACGTTTTAAATGGTATTTTCACAAGTGTAAAAAATTACATTTGTTTATCATAAAAAACTTATCGCTAAGAGGCTCTTATGAAATAAAGAATGTGAACAGTTCGCTCGAGTTATGAAGCAAAATTTGTTATTTTTAGAAATTATTTGACATGAGATCTTTGATATTTAGCGAAGCCCTAGCACTTTACGCCTATATAGAAATATCCCCCAAAAGATGTTTTTATTGTCACGTTCAGTTTAATATTAGTTCCGAGATTCTAAGCATTCCAATTTCCAAACGTTGGATACGTTTGGCTAACTAATGTTGTAAAAAGATTTAGTTACGAGTATGTAAGGTAGTAAGCGAATCTGTGTAGCATCTACCACTCAATTTCAAAACTTATACGTAGAATACATCATCATCATCAGCCCATTAACGTCCCCACTGCTGGGGCACGGGCCTTCCCTATGGATGGATAGGGAGATCGGGCCTTAAACCATCACGCGGGCCCAGTGCGGATTGATGGTTAGACGTAGAATACACATACACAATAACCACATGTAATAATTACACAGGGTAGTCTATAGTAAATAGAAATAGGACTCAACTTCATTATATCTATTTTTTCTTATGAAGGGTGATTGTGACATCGTAACGAAGAGATTCCGAGTTGATATCAAGTGAAATTTTCCATCGCAAAAGTATGCAACCGAAAATAATTTAAAAGACTTCGACAGGAAATTCCACTTGATATCAACTCAGTACCATAGTCTGAATCGTCCCCCTCAGTATTCGTTGCGGTGTCACTAACACCCTGTGTGGCTGCTTTAAAAGTAACGAATGATTGATATGCATTCATATTCAGGACATATTATTAATAGTTTACTGGCATCGTTTACTATGGACTACACTCCAAACAGCAGTGAGAAACATAGTTAATTCCACTTCCCATTTACTAAAAACATAACTGACAACCCCATGTTCAGTCTATCTTTACAATTCACACCTTTTAACACGTAGCTACAAGCGAAATGACGTTTATATGGCCATTTACGTCGACTTCAATATGATACTATTGTACGTACATGTTTTTTTTTATTACTTTGGCTACAAGTATAATTACATCTACGATCATGCATATCTATTGTATGATGGAAACATGTGAATTTTATTTTTATTCGCTGTCAATTTAAGAATAAGTTCTATATTTCTATCTCTTATTCGTCACGTGCAATTCGCAGCCTGATATTTTTATTATTTTTATATATAAAAAAGGTTTTTTATGTATTTATTACTCCTGAATAAAAATACAATGAAGTCTTTACTTACTGGTAATCTAATTTAGTAATAAATTACTTTCATTATAAGGTTTGACAATACACCTAGGAGTTCTTCGCAGTTTCGCTTAATTTAAGTCCATAGTGATATTACTGTAAGCAGTTATCCTCTGCTTGCTATTTCACTTATGTTTATTATACTCAGTACAAAAATAAATACAATCCTATTTATTACCATTCTCACATTCTAATAAGTAGCATAATTATTTGTGCGTCTAAGTCACACAGTCACACCTAACCAAGATAAGTCTGGAGAATTAAGTATATCAAAGTACTCGATAAAGATAAAAGTCTCATAATTTAGGTTTTGTAAGCTGATATTTGGCCTCTTGTTGAATGCAATCAACGGCTATTCAAAAAAGTTAGCGCTACAATAGTTTCTGAGTAAATAAATGACAGTTCACATAGCCTAGCACATTACATTACTAAATAGGACAAAATCATATAAATAATACCCCCTTCGGGGATACAGACGTCATGTTATGTTGTATAAATAAATACTTAAACATATCGCTGTCACTAAGATAGCCTCACGTAAATGCTTTTACACACCATCGAATCGAAGTTAAGAATAAAAAAGCCGCTATAAAGACAAAACAACCTACATTTCATATTGCTTTTATATTGCTTTACATTTGATACTTTGAAAAAATACCCTTAACACGTCCTTGAGGGTAATATATTGTGATATCGTTAAATAACTAAAAACGTCTGATATAAACATACGTTTTATACATTTTATACCAAAAGGTTTTATGAGTTACTATTTCAATCTAGTTCCTTTTTTAATTCTTTAAATTGTAATTTATAGATCGTTTTTACCTAATCTAATTACTTAGGCATTTTTGAAGTCTCCCAACAACAATCTTCTTCTATCGTGTGGATTGAGAGGTACATTACCAACCTCATCAACCATTAACAACAATGCAGATGATATATAACAATAAAATAGTTTCGCCCAGGCTTACTTGGTCGGCTAGTCTATGGTATATACAGGAACGTAACGAGTGGTGTTTAGCTGAGCGAGAAGAACTGCTTGCCAGGCATCTTCTGTCTCTGTTTCTTAAGGAACTCCCTCGCCTGCTTGTCGCCCGGCCGGGATTCAAGCGCCTTGATCGCGTCTCCGTCTAAGGAGATAAGAAACATAAGTTTAGTAAAGTTTATATAAAACACAAATGTGGTCACGTATTTGTATGCCTTAGAGAGAGGAAAAATCATACAATAATATAAAGGACACAGGGTCTAAGTAAACAGAAAATTTCTGATAAAGGCAGGGACGCAATACATGTGGAACCCAGAAAGGGGCAGGGTTTAGTCTTTATTTTATTAATTCATCTCCCTAGCATTATCCCGTTTTTCACAGGATCCGCTTACTTAACCTGATGATTTGACAGTTCCAGTTTTTTACAGAAGCGACAACCCGTGATGGGAAAACCAGCCCAATACAGGTTAGGTCACATACCTCCGAAAATGCATTTCTCGGGAATGTGGGTTTCCTCACGACGTTATCCGTCACCGATGAGCACGTGATAATCCTTATTTTATTAATTCATCAGCCGTACGACGTCCACTGCTGGGCATAGGCCTCCCCAAAGGATTAAGAAAAATACAAAATAAATTATAAACATTCGTCAATTCCAGCGGATCCAGTCAGCAGCTTGTGTTTTTTCGGCAAGCTCTCACTGAATTGTAAGTATGCTGCCGCCAAGGAGACACTACAGACTTATTGCCTTCATAGGCAGTCTTCTATTCATTTATTCTCTCTCTCTTTCTCTTTCTCTCTCTCTTTCTCTCTCTCTCACTTTCACTCTCTCTTACTCAAAATCTAAACACTCACCAATATTAGTGGGTCGAGTCAACGGCAGGTGTTGTTGCGGCAGACTGGATATAGGCGCGGGCGTGGAGGGTATCTCACTGAAGTGTAAGTATGCCTCCCCCACGAAGGTGTTACTGACACTGAACATGTCCTTATCTTTGATCACTAGATGCACCAGCCCATCTTGGATGCGCCGCTGGTCTGGGGTTAAAGGTCTGGAACCAAGAAAGGTTAAATCAAGACTAAGAAAACAACAGATTAGGTTATGGGTGGGTTTAAAATTAATTATGGCTTTGCCCAAAACAAAAGATTTTTTACAAGCGTTAATGCACTTATAATTTAAACGATCTTCATCTTGCCTGAAGAAAACCAAAAACTGTGATCTTTGATCAGAAAATGCTGACCACATATTTTGGCGCTAAATAAGACGCTTGGGTTGCATGATTTCACAAACAAGAATCTAAATTTTATAAAACAGGTAACTGCTATAATATAGCGCTGAGAATCAGATCGCTAAATAGATACAAGAAAATCTGAGTTGACAAGAATGGAAGAAACGATTATTTTACAACTTACATGACAAACATCTCGTCGTAAAGTGGGAAGAGGTTCTTGCTGTGGGTCTGCGTCTTAACTTTGACTACATTCAGGAAGGAGTCTTCTGGTAGTAGAGCCGCGCGCACGTACGAATCACATAGACCTGTAGATGAGATAGATGTAATTTATGTTTATCCTAGCGTTGATTGTGGGCTCTTTTAGCTTCCACTTATCCCTGTCCTGAGCGATCTCTCTTCAATTCGAATGAAGCTATATTTGCCATTCTCAGAATCAACTAGGTGACCCGAACAGACAGTATAACTAGAAAATCAGTGGTGCTTTACAGGAGCTTGAATGGCTTTGCTAAAAAGAGATGCCAAACACGAAATTCACCTCAGTTTTTTCGCTAACTCGCAAAAAAATGCGTCCTAACGTGGTTCGCAAAAAGTCAGTACTTGATCTGAGATAAGAACTGAAAACGAGAACTGTGCGGGAAAAAATTGAACTATTAAAGAACATAAATGTATTACGAGCTTACCATTCGAGTCAGTAGGCATCAGATTCCTAGCGTTCATGATTTCAATCTTCAGATTGTCATCAATAAACTGAGCTCGTACGGTCAACACGCCCATCTTGGGCTCAGTAATTGCCTGCTGCTCTTGCCACCTTTCTACATGGTACTGATGGATCAACTCTCGCGTCTCCATACCATGGATCTTTAGTAAATACTCCACCCGTTTCAGAGTGTCCGATGTGTAAAACTCCTTATCATCTTGACAGAACGATCGGATCATTATCCTCAGACACTCGTGGAGATTCGAAAAGAAAGATGGCGGACGCCGTTTCTGGAAAATTTTAAGTTATTTTATAATTTGTAGTTTTTGGGAGTATTTTTTAGAGTTTGTATTTCAGATAAATAGAATAGATAATAGATTTTAATAAAATATACCGCAACCAGTGCTTGGAAGACGAGAAAATATTCATACGTGAAAACAGGGAGAAACAAATCTAAAATGTAATTATCAATATGTATAAAATTTATTTCATTTATTTATCTAAAATGTACGCTTTTTTAGTGAAATGTTTTTTTTTTCATTCATAAATATATTATATTGGCAAAGAAAACACTTTGTCAGACGTTTCCCACTGTTTTTTTTTTAAACAGGCCATCACCAATCATGCGGAAGAACATGCGATGTATAAATGCACAGAATTTGAAATGCAATATGAATATACTTCAGTACATTCTCTTGACCAAGGCTGCTATGATAGTATGATAGCAACATTTTATTTTCAATTGAAGTAGAAAAAAAATACCTTTAGACATAATTAAACGCACAGAAGACCACTTGATAGAATATTCATTCACGTAATACTAATAATGTTCACGATACGATAACATTTTCATACATACAACAATTTAATAATAGGCATAATTTGGAAAAGCTCATAGCAGACAAACATAATTTTAGGACATATCACCGTCAATTCATTATGAAAAGTTGTTCCACTTGTCTAGACAAAATCTTTCCAGGCTTATTAGTAAAATAAGTTATTAAATAATACGATCGAAGATAAATTGTAAAATGCTAGACTAAAAATAAAAGCTAATCTAAGATGATCAAAAATCAACCTCATTTTTCGTTTTGACTTTATAACGAATTTTAATTATGAGTTGAGATACAATGAGTAACTTTAAACTAAAAACTTTAACTGTAATTATTGATGACGTCACCGGATTGTATTCTCATGCAAACGCCATATAAATGAACCTCTTCTGAGTCGTTTTGTGTGTAAAAAAGTATATCATTTGACTAATATATCATTATCTATATGTATATCATTTGTTGTCATCTAGACTTCAAGAAGTGATGTGACGGTTAGGAGTGTAAGCCTATTGCTTGAGTGTGTGCATGCTGTATCGGCTAATGATTATGTACTATTAACTGTATTCAACCCAGTATGAAAACGTACGTTTTACGTCACAACGTTATCTACTAATTATATATTATGTAGATCTATACCATACTATAGGTCCTTGTTATGTTCTTCTATTTATCACTTAGAACAAAAGCTTCTGTCAAAGTCATAGACTCTAAACTCTAAAAGATCTTCACGTACTAAGTACATAGCCTAAATAAATTCCAAATAAGCTGGAAAGATTTCGCCAGCATGCAACAATAGCACAATGAATCTCCAAGGAACATTAACCACGGTAACAGGGCATTGCAGGGTGCTTCTAATCTATGATTTACCGCGTCTAAGTGTGCGGCGGCCCATTTGCTCAGGCGCCGAGGGTCGATATACCGAGTTATCTTTGCCCTTCGGTGCTAGCAAACAACAAAAAATAATGTAAATTCACACTGTACTGAAATTGAAAAAATTAATAGTGTAAGTGTACCAAAAGATAACTTTTCTCGCCGCTTTTGATTAAATTTCAGTCTCCTGTTAAAATAATAATTTAACATCACGTATTATTTTAACTGTAACTGAGGAAGAGTAGGTAAAGTTTGATGAAATATACTATATTTATTCGCAGGATCTTCTAAAATAGTCATCTTTTGAAACAAACCTCATAAATTTTAAAACATCGTGCATCTAACAGATATTGCAGTGCGTTATAAAGACAACATTATTTACCCTGTTAAAGCTACGTTTAGGTGATATTTTGTTTTTACCAAAATATCTACGCTTTATAAGGCGGATACGCGTGACCAGTTTCTCTTTCTACAAACGAAAATTAAATTAATTGGTTAGTGTTGCCAGCATGAAATGATAGAAAAATTAGCTTTTGTTAAATTAGGAATGGATCCATCGAAATGAAGTCAAACACGTCGTCATTTAAGTAATTACGATAGATAAGTAACCGACTAACCCGTTAATTAATAGGTACAATTTCTGACACAATTTAAATGACATTAATTTTGGCCATTATAAATCTGAAGATAGCGGTTACCGCGTGTGTTAACTTAATTTATTTGTCAGGATCCAACTTGAAATTAGTCAAAGGATTCAAAATCAAAATTAGTCAAAAATAGACCAACTATAAGTTTTTGTTAGCCGATTTACACTGCAAGCAAATTAGTAAAAACTACATCAATTTTATATCTATTTATATATTTATTACCTTAAATAACTATTTAAATAATCATTCTAAAATAATTCTTGAATTAAAGTAATCTAAGTACGAACGTATTCTATTTTTGCATTAAAACTGCTTGGGGCACAAACAATCTGTACTAACTTGGAACTTATACAAGCTTAGTCATATTTACGTAATATTTTTGATACATTGTTACTTCTGGATTTCGAAAAATGAATAAGTTCCACCAATAACATCGTACTAAGATCAATTTAATCAAATTAGTATACACAACACACTAAACGAATAGCGACTTACCTCCAAATTGGCTTGGATGAGTTCATATAGTACTTCACCAAGTTGTTCCCATACAATGTCCAGAGTTCTAGAGAAGTTTTCGTTGCTCAAGTGTTGGTGCAGTGTGTCTAAATTAGCTTCTAAGTACCGCATAACGCGGTCCATACTCGAACAGTCTTGATGCAATAGTTCGGCTCCTTCCACTAAGAATCTTGTGATTGAAGGCAGCATCTGAAATTGCGGGGATATTTATTACAGCTTATTATCACAACCAAGCAACCAATTATTGGAGGTGTCCCTGCTACAGTGTTTAATTGAGTATTCTTGTTTTGTTTTTTTGTTATTATTATAATTTTTGACATATTTACTTATTAAAGTACATTTACAATTATTAAAGTATAAAATTATTAATTAAAATTTATTAAAGTATATTTACTTATTAAAATAATATAATATTAATATTTTATTAATTTTAATAAATGCTATCAATTATAAAAGTAATGCGTTCGGATAATGACAATAAGCTCGCCCCCTATTACATGGAATTTAAACATAGCTGGCGAGGAGTGGGAGTACTATACACCTCTGCCTACCCCTTCGGGATACAGGCGTGATGCTATGTTATGCGTTATTGAAACCTCAGTGTCAATGTCAATACCGTGATTCGTCTAAGAGTAGTTTATTTTTTTATAAAACCAGTCAAGAACATGTCGGACGTACCTTTTTAACCATTACTTCTAGAAGATCCACGATTTTGTTCTTCACTGTGTCTATCGCATTCGCAATCACATTTTGTAGAGTTTCTTTGCATCTGAAAAACAAAACAATACGTATTTTACTATAATAATCTCCGTATACAATGCACCTTAACCCATGTTCCGTAGTAACACAAAGCCGTAAGTATGTGACGCGTACAACAAGGAAAATATTAAATTACTATCGTTACGATGGCAACATGAGGTAACACGTAACATTATTATCTTTGTGACGTTGCTAACAGGTGCATGTCACAGTTACGTTCACAAAACAGATAAAGTCAAAATTTATTGCGTGTAGGTCAAGTGTAGGTACATACACTGTCAAATGACTATTTGTTTCGTCATACAACTGACCGTGTGCCTTTTGTCGATTCGTGTGTTGAGTGTGGTGGCGTTTTCGGGAATTTCACTTTTGGTAAAATTTTGATACTACGTAGACCTGCATTTGACCAAAAGGATTCCATGAAATAATTTAGAAGATAATACAATACAATACAAATACAATACAAAATCGTATTAATGCTTGATACGAATTTACAACCCCACCACACCCATCGCAAGACGAACTGAGTACCCACGCTTCACCGAGCAAAAATTTCACTTCAAATCAAATAATAAGTAGTAAAAATGCATCAAATCTTCTTGCAATAGATATGTATCAGAGGGCCAATATAAACATGAGCTTATGTTAAATGTGTTAAATATGCTCATCCAAAGTATCCGACTGACCTCTGAGCTTCAAGCGGCGAGCGCGCTTCACATAACTTCTGCACGATATCATCCATGCCCAACTCCTGAACATACGGCGGCAGGCTCTGGCGCACGAAGTCTATGTTGTTGATGGCTATGCACCATTCTGTGGTGACCTCGAACCGCTCTTCGAATACTGTGGTCACTGTGCCCACGCTGCCCACGCGCAATGACATCTGGTCCGAGTAGAACACGCTGCAGCGGCAAATGTCCTGTACGCACATTTAGGGAAGTTACATTTCATGTATTTTAATGTTTATGATTTATACAATATCTCTTGAACGAACAAATGACTAGAGTCGCTAGTTTTATAGAAAAAACCCTGTGCACGTATCTAAACATATACAAACCAGTCATAACATAACTTCACATAAGTAAAATATAAACCTGGTCAAAACTTTGAAGAAGATTTGGAGTATATTATAATCACAACCACCAAGTGATCTATGGGACATCTAAATAATGTCAGTAAACAATCATAAAATCGAATACAATACTCACATCAATAATCTTAGCTACGAAAGTATAGCATCCTTCAACCTCAGGCCACGCTAGCTGCTCCCAAAATATCTTGATCTGACTGTATATACTCCTGGTGTCGACAGCAGAACTGCTGTACTTCACATCGTCGTATACTGGAACTAAGTTGTCTAACTCCACGGCCTTTTCTATGCGAGTGAGGGCTTTGAACGCTGCTATGTCCAGCCACTGCGCTACGCCGTCGAAGAACCAAGAGTGGAACTTCGATATGGCGTAGGAATTCCAGTCTGTCTCGTTCAGGCCTTGACCTAGCCTGGAAATAAAGTAAACAAAAAAAATTCAAAAAAAATCAAAAATATTTAGTTTTCAAAATTGGCTTACAAAGTTAGCGCTTTTTGAACGTCAAAAAAATTAAATTACATATTATGTAACTAGCTGTAAAACTACTACCACATCGGAATCTGTAACGCTGAGGGAAAGACGTGGCCAGAAAACCTCCCAGCACAGGGCCCTAGTCCTACTGTTTCATGTTTTCCTTTCTTTTCTTTTCTTTTTTTAAAACGTTTGGTTATTCTTGTTCTGGGCAATATTTGTCATCTTTGTGACTTGTGCATGCAGATTTAAATGAGCGTAATCATTTATCAAAATCATAAACATAACTAAGCTTATAAGTAGGTACAAAACGACTTTGTGATATTGATGACTATTGTATATAATCTGTAGTAGTGTCGATTCTGTTTGAAACCTATGAGTAAAAAGCACTAGTTTTAGAGCTATTAATTTAAAATTGACTATGCAATTACTTAATTGTGGTCATAGTGCATACTTTCGCTCCGAAAAAAACTATCCAAGAAAGTACTAATACTCACGTTAAAAACCTCTGCAAGGTTAAATATAATTCAAACAAAGTGGTCCCCATAGCCAAGGGTTCGTTCTCAACCTTCGGTGTGCCCAGTCCAGTCTCTCCATTGACCCCGCCAGCTAACAACACGGTATTGCTGGACCCTTCATTAAACTGCAGTCGCTTCAGACCCTTGCACACTTCTATCACCTGAGGCTCCACTAGGGACGCTATCTTGTTCTCGTATATACCGTACAGGATCTTGGAATACGGGAAGGCCATTACTCTAGAAAGCATAGAAAATACATCGTGCTAAAACAAATAATTTATATAGACGGAAAAGTGCTGTCTAACTTAATGAAGGTTTAAGGAGACCTAGAAAGATAAAAGGGTGCTGAGACTACAATCTACACAAAGAATGAAGACGGATATTTAGAAATTGTTACAAGGTAGACAAAAAAGAAAATCCATCCCAGCGGTCTCACAAAAAATAAATAAAATGCATTTTGATGGCCAAGATGCTAAATGGGCAGTGAGTACCTTCTCAAGCATGTAGTTTGGTATAAAATTTTATTTAGCAAGCCAATGATGTGCTTTTATTACAGATGTAATGAAATCAACCGAATAATTATACCTATCTACTCATCGTAATTTAATCTTGATTATGACTTTACGGATTTTATCCTCAAGTTCTAATTACAGTGTTGTCATGGGTAAGATAAATATTTTATGATGTTATGTCAAACGACGGAAACCAAGGATCACCTCTATTTGTTGCTATGATGCAACTACGTTTATTATGTACTTTGAGCGTTGGGCTTTCTATAAGGAGGTCCGGATTCGATTCCCGATGTGGGACATTATCGAAATAACTTTGTGACACTGTCCTTTATTTGCCTAGGACATTGCAGGCTGAATAATCTGATTCTCCGAAAAATCAAGACGATTACGTGCTTCAAAAGGCACGTTAAGCCGTTAGTCCCGGGCTGCTAACCCAAACACTTCCACTACCCCGCACTGGAGCAGCATCATGGAGTTTGCTCCAAACCCTCTCTGATTGATTGAGGGGACGCCCAGCAGTGGGACGTATATAGGCTGTTTATGTTATGTTATAGTAAAAATATTGTATTTCACTCACTCAATAAACACCCGGTCGTAGTACTCAATAGCCCGCTGAAGATCAGATCGCACCAATTGTATGACCCTGATCAGGTGTTGCAGCCGCGCCTCTTCCGTGTCGTCCTTTACCTCATTATTATCCAGAATATGCACGAACCAGTCCGATGCCCCTTGAACCACTGCCTGATTCAACACCTCGTGGATTGTCAACCTACTCCCATCATCCTTACTCCTCAACCAACCATAATGGTTGATCGGGAACAAATCGATAGACTCAGGCACGTCCAAAACGGACAACTTGTACAAGATCTTAAGAACCTCTCTCAAGGTTTTCATGACAGTTTTGTCTCCAGCTGTCTTCTTGCGGAGTTTCCTGATGTGACTAAAGCATGTAGGGAGGAGTTTCTTAGCACCATCCCAGAATAGCTTGACGTCCTCTTCGTTGATCAGTCCTGTCGATAACAAAAGGTAGGTTCATCAAAATTCGCACAGAAACGTTTACGTAATTCTGAACTTGTGTTAATGGGTATCTTTTTGCTTTTGATAGAATAATCGTGGTAATGGACTATCTCACCTGCTTGCTACCTCTTGTTTATTAATGGCATTTTACATTATTACTATATGAGCCATATAGCTTGCGTTGGAGGAATTTATGAGTGTCTACATAGTCACAGTATAAAAAGTGAAACAGGAAAGGATTATAGGAATTCATCATTAAATAAACGAAACCATAATGCTTTATGAAAGCCACAATGACTTAATGTTTCTTTATGGTCATTGTATCAATTATTTCCAATCCCTTCCTTATTTTTCCTTATTCCAAATGATTAAACATGGTGTATCCAACTTGCTTGGAGTGGATTGATGAGTTTATCCAAGATTTGGTTGAAGAGGGCGAAGCTGAAGGGATGGTGCCTAGTACGCGGACCACTGCGCCAGGTTATTGTCATACTAAATAAGCCACTCTCAACGATAATGATTGAAGAAAGATGTTAACCAACCTGCTTGCAGTGGCTTGGTGAGTTTATCCAAGAGTTGGTTGAAGAGGGCGAAGCTGAGGGGGTGGTCCGGCGTGACGGCGCAGTAGACGGACCACTGCGCCAGGTTGTTGTCGTTCTGTGTGAGCCCGCTCTGTGCCGTGTGCTGGGTTAGTACGGACTCTGCAGGCGCGCTGAAGTTACCGCACCACCAGTAGGGAGCGACCTGGGCACGTTATAACATGACATTAATTAAACAATTGATACGACAGGATGATGCTTCTATGCTATTCTCCGATCGAATAAAAGACAGAACACGTTTAGCTGTTTGTCTTCCGGGAATGTCGTAAAATCCGAAAGAGGGATTTTGGCCTTTCTTACATGTCACCTGTAACATAAGTTTCGTTATATCCGTTTCATGACGTCGTATCAACAGTGGCTGCTAGTTAGTTGGCTTTAATTATATTGTGTCCCTCACGCCCGTAAAACCTAATGTGGTGGATTAGGGATTAACGCCGTGAGATTATGTAAGTATGTACGACGGGATGATTAACGGTGGTTGGTAATGCTGCACATCTAATAGAGTGGAGCATATCGAATGGACGAAGAATCGATATTCGCCTACGAATTACTATAACGGCACAGCGTCTGGCGCAGATTTGCCGATCTAGTGAACTCAGTTCTATGGGAATCAATAAAAAGCAAAAAACTCGTAGGTACGCTCCGTGCACTAACTATCCATATGCTGAGACGTAGCAAGTAACAATGGGTTTTAAAGACAAATATTAGTAAGTATAATAATGCCTCTAAACATGACTAATAACCTTACAAAAACAAGACTTGCTTCTTCGTGAAATAATTTCAACAACAGTCAGGGAAAAAACATGAAAATAAGGTCGACTATGCTGTGCAGGGGGCGTAAAGAAAAATATTAACAACATTGCGGTTCCCGAAGCTAAATATAGGGTAATTAATATAGAATCCGCGGATGAAACAACAAAGCTAAAGTTGAATAACAATAGGTAGAAGCCTCTATCGGGCGCCATATTGGCGAGACGTCGTCACACCGCTTACTCCATATATACATATTACATACATATCATGGGCATAGTTAATTTTACAAATATATCAATCACTTTCTGTGCTAGATTGGAAGTAAACCAGAATGTGTTCAGCTGCTTTTCATCCCGGGAATATCGTAAGGCATTGTGTTATGTCCACTCTAACATGATGAATCTATTACACGGGCGACGTGCTAATCATTTTTGTAATACAAAACATATTGATTGGCACGACAGCTAGTGAGTTATCGTGCCCTACGATTCGTGCTAGTGTGTGGATGAATGTCTGTAAGGATGTATGTAGGGATGTACGTATGAATGTACGTATGGATGCACGCATGGATGTATGAACGTATGTATGGATGTAAGTAATGTTAGATAGGACAAAATTGCTCACCCTAATCTCGACAGAGATATCACTATGGTAATGAACGTCACTACATTGGCTTCTGTTCTTTATCAGATCTAACTCGTACTGGGCATTGAAGCTATTGTAAGTAAATAAGTAAGTAAGCAATCATCTCGAGCTCCTCCGTGCTTCGGAAGGCACGTTAAGCCGTTGGTCCCGGCTGCATTAGCAGTCGTTAATAACCATCAATCAGCACTGGGCCCGCGTTATGGTTTAAGGCCCGATCTCCCTATCCATCCATAGGGTAGGCCCGTGCCCCAGCAGTGGGGACGTTAATGGGCTGATGATGATGAAGTAAGTAAATAAACTTCCAGCAGGACCAGGACCAGCAGGTCTTTATATTGTAAAAGGTTGTTCTGTCTTATAATATTACTGTTACCTTAGAGCTGTCGAGTTCATGCAGCAGCAGTATCCTCAGCAGGTGTCGGTGCTCCTGTGCAGCCACTTGCGAGCTCTTCTCCGCGGAGAAGTTGAGCCGCACCTTCACCACGCCCTGTCGACGCAGCTTGCTCTTCTTGCTCAGGTTGAACCACATCGTCATGCCACCAGCGGGGATGGACTGCAATACAACAATGAGCTATGACAACCAAGTCAACTGACGTACCTTTACGGTAGTCTCCAAATCAGTTAGTATCTACTAAACGTCAAACCAAGGAGTTACGAAGGAATTTGTATGAAAACGTGATTAAATAACGTTGGTTACGTTTTTCCTGATTTAAATTCTTGTATAAATGGAATACATACACGAAATATATGCCCTTTCTTTGTATGTCACGCGTTAATACGTGTTGTGGGCATAATGTGGGCATAATAAAATAAAAGAAATATTTTGTTTCTATTATTTTTAGAAACATAGCATAGCATCGCGCCTGTCCTGAAAAGGTCGGCAGAGATATGTACAGTCATGAGCAATATCACGTCACCCACTTTAGAACCCTGTCGCATTATCATATTTGACATTTATTGAGAATTACGGTTAAATTGTGAAAAATGTTAATGTGACATGGTTTCAAAGTGTATACATATTAGTACTCGTAACCGTACACCCACTCCTGGCCAGCTATGTTTATTACTCTTAGATCTGTCTGGAGTTAGTAATTAGCATTTTATAATTTTTTCTCAATTTCCCATTAAAGCTAATTTTCCTAGCCTCGAAGGTCAAAGCACACAGCGTACATAGCGGGGACAGGGACTTACTACGAAGCGCAGGCATACAAATTCGAAAATTACAAAAACAACCCATCTCAACCGGGAACGCTTAGGTCGTTTAAGAATTCCGATCGGCGTGCGTTGAAAATCAGTGTTGCCCTTTCTAGGTAAATTTTTACTGAACCCTAGCCTTTCTTGGTGACCTGCGGCACCTATAAACCTTTATGTTTTCCAACTAAATATTAATGTGTTTATTTTAAAGTTGTAAATGTATATGTGTGTGGAAAGTTTTACCTAAATAAACTTTTTCTTATTATTAATTTGGTCATACTATTCTATGAACCGTCTCAGGGTTTATTCCCGATCGAGCAATTATTTACACAGATATATTTTTTTCATGCCTAGCCACACTGGGCACTATGCATGTTATTCTCTTGAGCTGTGGCCCAGGGGATCCCTGGGTCACTAAATGCGCTGTTATTATGTGAAATGATGTAATACTACATAATGCGCGATAGCACCTAAATACCACAATATAATAAGAGAATACAAGAGAAGTACAGCAAGAGAAGTGTGTCAGGATCGAAGCAAATGCAATTCTATAGTCTCTGCTTACCCCGGTGGGAAATAGGCGTGAGTTTATGTATGTATGTAGTAGGTTCAATAATAAATAACCATGATACCAAGTTTGATGAGGTTGGTCATTGACGTCACAAGCCATACAAGAGAAGAATAAGTAAACACAATGATGCCTATTCCAGCACCTATTGCTTACCCCCCCCCCCCCCCCGCGCGCAAAGATACCTATAGCTTATAATAATGTTAAGAGGTGTCTGATGGGATCAGTTAATATGACTTACTTTGAGTGGTATATTGCAGGTGCCAATAAGCTCGTTATCATGTTTCCCTGTCGATGCAGTCACGTATAACTCTTTCATCAACTTTTGGAATCCCTTTACACCTTTTACTTTGAAGAACTTTCCCATCTTTTCCTTCACTGTCTCAGCGGGGTCAAAATCCCTGTAAATAAAACATTTTATTAGATTATATTCTACGATAACCCCTACATAATACTACATGCATATGTAGTTCTTACAGTGATATACAAAGTGATCTGATTAATCAATTGTTGATGAGAATACGATTGTTTCTTACTACAGTAATTTTAAATCACTTAATTTAGTGCCATATGTAATATATAATAGATGTGTCATCTAAACCGATGCGATGAGATAAAAAGATAACACAACACTACATAAGATCACGACTATATTCCCAATTGGGGTAGTCAGTGGTACATCCATCACAAAATGAATTCCCCACGCTCCACCGACCTTTCTATTAATCCAACGTGTTAGGTGAAAAAAACCTTTTTTAATAAATTGTGTCTTTATATATTTAACAGCCTCCGTGGTCTAGTGGTTAGAGCGTAAGGCTCACGATCTGGAGGTCCGGGTTCGATTCCCGATGGGGACATTGTCGAAATCACTTTGTGAGACTGTCCTTTGTTTGGAAAGGACTTTTCAGGCTTGAATCACCTGATTGTCCGAAAAAGTAAGATGATTCCGTGCTTCGGAGGGCACGTTAAGCCGTTGGTCCCGGCTATTAGCCGTAAAAAACACCTCCACCAACCCGCATTGGAGCAGCGTGGTGGAGTATGCTCCATACCCCCTTCGGTTGATTGAGGGGAGGCCTGTGCCCAGCAGTGGGACGTATATAGGCTGTTTACGAACGAATATTTAACACAGTCTACAGGCCAGTATTTGTAACGCATATTAAGAACCAATTTTTACTTTATCATCAGCATCATCTCCCTAACGGTATCCCTTTTTTAGTGTTCAGATTTTTACAGAAACAACTGCCGGTTTTACCTTCCAACTCGATGGAAAAACCAATCCGATTACAATTTAGGTAACATGCCTCCGAAAACACGTAAATAACCATTAATAATAGGTACATTTCAAGCTTTTCGCAAGTACTAAAATGTGATGTCATGCATACGTGATGTTATTTCATGTGGTATTTCAATAACAAAGAGATCGGGCCATTTAATTAATCAATATTAATGTAAAATAACTACTTTTTAAAATTGAAACAATACTATCGAATACCTTGCGGTTGTACTGACCACAAGGCATATTTTACCCACTTACCAGACTTCTATAACAAGCGAGTCCTCTTGTACATTTTCCGGCATCGGTCTGTGAATGTAAACAACATTTGTAAACATATATAAATTGTGTCTAAACTTAGGAAACGTGCCTAGAGTTTTATAACAATTTTAGGGTTAAAGTAGGTAAAGAAAAGTAAAGTAGGTAAGATGGGAGATAGGGTTCCCGGCGCGTACCAGTGTTCCACCAAATAGGTGCCTGAAGGTACACAGTAGGAGTCTGACATAACGTAGCCGCTTCCCCGTGTGACTGGGTGTCCATGATGGATTACCTCACTTAAAAAAGGTAAAATGAGCAGCAAATAAATCCAAAGTACATCACCTGAGGAGGCTCCCTCGTGACGTATTTTATACCTACGTTACTATTGTCCACGACGCAATGGCAAACCGAATTCACAAGGATATGGTATACGGGGAACAAAATATTAAACACCTAAAGCTATATCCACTTAAAAACGCTAAACTGATTACCAACATATTATACATCTTCTACTAAGAAAAGGTTTCATTTACAACTCGGCCGTATTAAGAGTGTATGATGGGAAAGGCCTGGTTCAAGAATAGGCCTTTGCCTTACTTAGCCTTATTATCAAGGCGGATTATGATTATGTATCGCGCACACACTCACCACTCCTTCGTGTCGTGAACATGCTTAATGCACTCCTTGCATCAGCACCAGAGTGTGATCTGTTTATGAGTGATCTGTTTATGAGTGATCTGTTTATGAGTGATCTGTTTGTGACTGATCTGTTTGTGAGTCTGAGGTTTTGCGAGATGACGAATGATGTGTGAAATATGTTTTGATATTGTTTACTGTTTAAGTATACATAGTTATGTTACCCTATGTTTCTTAAGTTTGATTATATTCTTATGAAAGTTTCACGACGCATTGGCGCTTCTGTGCTGTAATACAGTAAATTACAATTTGCCTTAATGTTTACTGTCTATTTATTTGTACTCTCTTATGTAATTTGTTTTTATTGCGTGTTTTGATTGTAAGTTATGTGTTATTCCGTGTTTTGTTTTTTATCTGTTACTGTGGTGTCCCTACTTCTTCTTCTTCGTGTGTCCCTTTATAATAAACGTTGCCATTGGTAGGTAAGCATGCGATTTGTTTTTGAGAACTTCTCATACGCCATAACAAATAATATACCTAAGCTGTATCTTAAGCAGTTGGCCTTATGCCTTACTGGGGGGTTAAAATGGCCACATCGAAGCAATTCATGTAATAAAGCAATATTGCAATTTGACATTTGCGCACATAAACGTAAGTGCGCAATGCAAACAAACGTCAAATAGCAATATTGTTGTCTTAGATGAATTGCTTCGATGTGGCCATTTTAACCCCCCTGTACTCAATTCGACTAATGCAATCATAAAACTTTACTGCTACTTTTAGAGCGTTCTGCGTTTCCGTGTATCAACTCTTTAAACGCAGTAAAATGTTTGTAGCCAACCTAGACTACTAGATAAAAATAATATACATATTTTGTTCGTAAATTGACTAGTTTTTTTTTTTACTATATCACATATCACAGTAAGATTTTCATTAGGACTCTGTTATAAAACCGAAACGTTCTATACATTTACGTCTCCTAAGGGACCAGAAGTCGTCAAATGTTTATTCCATCTTTGTTTTGTATTTGTTGCTACACTATCGGTTGGAGCAACAAACGTGGTAAATTAATTAACAAAGACCCGTTTGATGTAACGATCTGAAATAAATGAGTTAATAATAAATAGTTCTTGATAATTATTTAAGTACTTACAATGAGAAGTGCTCCTCCCAGCAAGGGTTGAGGGTCCCCAATTTCACCGAAGTATTGTACCGGTGCGAAGAATTGGACATCAAATATATCGTGACGAACGGATCACTTAGACCATTCGGGTCTTTTGGGACTAAATCCTTCGCTTCAACCAGCTCTACATTGAGCATCAGCTCTGGAGGTTCTTTGGCCTCGGCTTGAGTCAGCAACAGCGTGTGTTTATCGTTTGATATCTTAAAGGCTTCCTGGACATAGGTCAGCATGGCTAGCTGACCTACTTCGCAGCCTATGTCACATCCCCCGACATTGTGTAGGATCTCGTACAATATCTCCAGATATAACTCATCGATCTGGAATCAAACGAAATGTTTGACGTCTTTGAAGGTTTGTGTGGGCGGTTAAAGGTCGGTTTACGAATGTTCAGACGAAAACAAGAAAAGGCCCTAAACTACTTCCGGTTTTGTAAAAAAGCGAGAATAAACTATTAATGCTACATACATTGTGTTTAGGACCTGTAGAGCTGGACGACCAGTAAAAACATGTAAACAAGGTAAATACTGTAAATAAACATAATAATTGTAATTATAGGGAAAAAGCCATTGAACTCCGATGTAACCTGAGATTATAGGTGTAATAAAAAATAACTCGCGTGACCGTGACACATAACACAGCATCACGCCTATACCTCTGAAGGGGTAGACAGACATGTTTAGTATACTCCATACACACCTACTCCTCGCCAGCTATGTTCGTGACCGTAACACACGAAACTAACACCGCACTTATTCTTAAACACACATTACACGACAATAACTTTTAAATGTCATTATAACTTTAACCGTCTATTATGTTGTCAAGAATTCAAATAAAAAGATAAATGGCAGCCATAACTCTACCCAATAGTTAATTTATCATTAACATGTGGCCAACAAAAGGCGATGACCTCAATTTTAGGATCAGGGGAATATCCCTATCGGAAGCTCTTTGCGGATAAAATTCCCAGACCATGAGGTATACATACCGAAGAGTCGTAATAGTACCGCAATTTCATCGACCGACAAATTCTAAGTTTCAAAACGACACTGCCCTTCGACGCTGAAGCTACTGTCCCACTGAATGAAACATCGTCAGAGATTGGGGCGCCAACCGTTACCACGGCACCACCGGAACAAACCGTGGTTGGACACGCGACCAACGCCGAACGTCGAGCTCAACTTTTAAACTTATTTCACGTTGCAACCCTCGTAAATCGGTAGGGTTACTGCGCCGCCGTGGGAAGCATATTGATCTGATAGAAAGCTTGTTTCGATTACACGCTCTGCTAGACTAGTATCTGTCTACGTTTGTATTTGCTTAATGAAGTTGATGGTACAGTTAACTCGTTTCCACTTAATCTAAATGTAATTGACACGCGAACAGATGGACAGAACATCTGTGATTAAGACATTTAAATGAGCTTAAAAATGCTTATATAAATTATTATTTTCGACGAAACGTCCAAAACTATAAATATTGTGAAGTAATGTTGACACGCAAGTTTATGATAAACTTCGCTGACGTAACGATTCGTAATCAAGTACTGTAGGGCTAAATTCGACTGCATTATTATGTCATAAACTATATATTAGTGTGTCATAAACAGCTCACGTACTGTCATAGCCTGGATGAGGAGACTAGTCTGCCTCTCCAGGACATCTTTCTTGACGCCTCTGAACTTGCGCCGCATCGTCCCGGTGCCGTTCATGGTTGAACACTACACTGACACAACAATGAACACTCAGCACTTCATCCCTCACACACGGCACAGGTAGGTCCAGAGATGGATATGCTCTCGGCCATTGGCAAGCCAGGCAGTGAATGTGCCGAAAGTTGCCGGCACACTGAGTGTGGCCGGGACTCCGACTGTAACCACACTGCCAGAATCTATTTTTGCAAAGCGCCGCCACCAGAGATGAATGCGAACTGAACAAAAAATTTAAAAATCGCATTTCGAACCCTCTTTTATTTTTATTTTGGTTTAACCGCGTGAGTCAACCCCCGGGATTTCCCTCTGAAGTTAACCTCCTCATCTAATTTATGCCGCTGGACATATTATAATCAGCGATCAGATAATTATACCAGTTTGTATCGTCATCTATTATTCTTTTCGTTTGACGTAATTTCCATGTGAACTTCAACAAACCTACCTATATCGCTCAATAACGTCACTGCTAATGGAACGTTCAGATTTATTCCCCACAATCAAATTCAAAACCTATAAAGCAGTAGATTAAGAAAAGTTTTATAGACGGATTCCAGGCAATAAAACATATTAATATACCTACTTGAGACTGAAGTCTGTGTTGCTTTTAGGCAGAATGTAGGTATAGGTATCAGATACGATTTGGCATTGCAAGTCAATTAACAAAGCGTTCTAAGAAGAAGCGCTTGAGTCAATTCGCTACTCCGAAAAATAACCATCAGATAATTAACATGTCAACGCTATCCATCGTAATTTACTTATAGTCTTAAATCAAAAATACAAATATAACTAAGATATGCTTACTGTGCATTCTCGCGGCTTTCGCATTTCTCTAGCCGATTTCAGCAACATTTAGCAGGTACGTACAGCGCATAAAATTTGTAAGTTCGCTACATAAAACTGGTGAATTGGCGAGTGTTTATTAATATAATACTTTGTTTGCTCGTAGGAAGAAGCCAAGGCTCTCTGAGGTTCACCGGCGCGTGCCGAACGATTTATTTATTTTTATTAACCACCACGTTTACACTTCACGCCCGCTAGAAACGGAAATTATTGGCTCGTACGTAAACTTTATTGCATAAATTTTGCGCAACTGATCACGGGTAAAGCGGGAATAGGACTGCAGATAACTTGTAGGCACAGTCATCCCCGACAAGACTACATTGCAAAAGGCCATATGTGGCAGAGAATTCACACAGACTTTCCTGTAACGCGGCGGGGAAACACAGAGATCCTCCTAAGTACACCTGTTCATTAGTATTTGTACTTCAAATAAGCTCGCTTGCCAACAAGAAATACCCCATACAAAATGACGAATTGTGAAAGCAAACGAACTTATTGCCGATAGTTTGGTATTTACGTGACTTAGACGTTAATTTATGGATCAAAATTAACCGGTTTATAAGAAGCTGGCGCGCCGAAATGTCTGTTGGCGTAAGATTGGAAACAATAAATATAGTAAATATAGTATAATATAGTAACGCGAACTATTCTGATGAGTCGGGAAACTTATACTGTTGATATTAAAATTCGACATAAAGTGTAATCTTATGCTTTCCTTATCCTTGTTCCCGTCACTCCTACAGCTCTTGGTATAAATATGGACGCATAAAGGATTATTATGCATGCGTGCCTAATGCATTTTGAAGATAGCCAGGCACGTCTGAAGCAAACGGTTACGATTACTACCCAGTAAATTATATTGCAACTATTATGAAACTAAAATACAGGTGGATAATAACTGAAATACTATATCATTGTACAGTTAAAACACAATTGATCAAGTTTATTAATTGATTACGATTCAGTACGACGACACTGCGTTGTAAAAGTAGGAATTTTAAGCTCTATTATTAGCTAGAGGAGAATGACATTCGAAATAAAAACGCATTCTGAAGTCGACGGTCATTCAGCTCAACCTTGGTGGGAAGTTGACAAAATAGCGAAGGAAATGTAAAAGAGACGTTTGGCTTCGTGCCACCATCGACCCGCCTCCGAGCGAGCCACAATATGAGGACTATTGTATGCTAGCCAGACACACGCTAACGCAACAATCAACGCTCAATAATACTGATTACATCCATGATAAAGGGCTTTTCAATGGTTGCTTCCAACGTAATCGATTAACCACTTCTGTCTAGCTAACTATAACAACCTAATTGTATGAATGAACTTCCAAGCATCTGATAGACAACATAGGAAAGCAATAAACATATTGTAGCATTCTCTTGGAAACCTGCCCAAACAAACGAAAGTACAGCGGGATTGGCGTCAGAGCAACGTGTCACGATCAGAAATATTGCGACCCACTTTCCCGAGAACACTGGACTCAATGTCTAGTTCAAATTGAAATGGAATGACGAAAACAACTGGCCGAGTTAACAGCTTTTATCCAGCTAAAATTGAAACGTTGCATCATACAAAGACCCTTCGGTAATACGTGACGATAGTTGGTTTTACGATACGATGATGTGTTTATTGTTCCACCACACCTCATGAAAAATCGAACCGATTCCATTAGTGCGGACTGAACGAGGTTTATTAGGCCTTGATCAATGAATAAGTATAAACAATAGGCACATCTGCAATTTACGCACTTATGTTTCACGCCCTTGATTTCGTAAACAAGTTGACATACCTATCACCCATCAATCTGACACAAGTATTATTCGCGTCGGTAAAGTGGTGCTTAACAATAGATAAAGCGATAATGGATAGTAGGACTTACATTCCATCCAACAGCTTCCTTGTAAAGATCAACCTTTTCAGGATCTTCAGGCTCCGAATCCGTGTCAAGGAGAGTCTCATTCCCGCTATCGGTGTCTCTAGTACTAGGACACTCCCCATGTAAATCTGCACATACTTTCGGCTCACCATCTTGCTCTTCGACCTCTTTGAGTGGTGCCAAGGGAGTAGCTTCCTCGATAGCCGCTCGTTGTGACGCCTGCTTCAGTATAGAGCCGAATTTCTCAAAGAAACTGTCGTCCACTTCTTGTATTCTGAAAAAAGAATATTCTTGAGTTTCAATTGCCACGTGATATTGGATCAGATGATGTAATAAATAACTTACTTGAGCTAAAGTTCTGGGTATGTGTAGAAGAGTGTTGTTAATAGGCAAATGAATCGACATTCATAGAATACATTTTTTTTATTCAAAACGTAAATATTCGAATACAACGATTCTAAAGATAACATTTCCGTAACATTGAAATTATAGTAACAGTACTAACAGCCACATTATTCGAATTAATTATTGAAATATTGGAAAAAAACTGGTACAACATTATAAAAATCTTTTTCACTGCTCAAACTCACTACCTCCCCACTACCTATGTTAATGAATAGAGTAACTTTTGAAAGCTAACATTTATAAAGCTAGACTAGAATTGATCAAACACTGTGCCCATCTGGTAATACCCATGTAAGAAAATTACACTCATTTCTACGATCTCAACATTGAATTTCTTCATTACCACTCTTCTGTTTGTATTACTTTAGCTTTATGGAAGTCATTACACCTACAACTAGGAGATACTTTTATAATTTGTAAACACTTGTACTTTTACTCTAATTAATGTTAACATCACAATTCACTGGAAGACTGGAATGGTTAGGCATAATTTAAATGATTTATATAAATATCCAATTATAAAATCTCTGTCTGAACTTAATAATATATTTTACAAAAACTTACAAAGTTACAAATAAAATAACTAAAAAGGTATATAATAAATGAATGATATTATAATACAAGAATATAACATACCTACCAATAAAAAATTGTTTAATTTTTTACAATCAAAATAATATAAAAGTCAATCAATATACAAGTAATATCAAAGTAAATGACAACCTGGCAATTATTTATCTAAACCAGACATGAGGGTATACTTAATGTCAGTATATTCCAGTGCCCCATGCAAGCTGCCTTCCCTACCAATACCAGACTCCTTAATACCACCAAATGCTGGTTCTGCTGCAGACAAAATGCCATCATTGATTGCAACCATTCCAAACTCCAAGTTTTTAGACATCCTAAAAGCTTGCCCTAGTTCTTTAGTGAACACATATGCAGATAGGCCTCCTCTTGTGTCATTTGCAAGGCTCACTGCTTCACTTTCACTTTTTATTTTGTAACACACAGCCACAGGTCCAAATATTTCTTCATGGAATATTTCCATTTCAGGTTGAACATCAGTTATCAATGTTGGCTGATAAAATTTACTTCCTAATTGTGTGTCAACTTTACCACCAATCAATACCTTGGCCCCCTTTGAAACAGCTTTGTCAACTAAACCAGTTACTTTCTTTACTTGAGCATCATTAATAAGAGGACCATTTGTCACTTCCTTTCGCATACCCGGCCCCAAAATACATTTCTGTTGGATTCGATTCTTGAAACAATTAACAAATTCTTGATAAACACCTTCATGAATTAGGAATCTGTTTACTCCCACACATGCTTGTCCACTGTTTCTGAATTTAGCAAGCATAGCATGGTCTACAGCATGTTCTATATCAGCACTAGGAAACACAATGAAGGGAGCATTGCCACCCAATTCTAGAGCAACCCTTTTGATACCCTTAGCTGCTTGACCATAAAGAAGCTTTCCCACTTGTGTTGAGCCAGTGAATGAAATACATGCAATATGGGGATCTTCACACAACACTTTGCCAACAGATATAGCATTTTTTCTGCTTGTTGTTACAACATTAATAACTCCATTGGGCACACATGCTTGAGCAGCCAAATCAACAGCAGCCAATGCTGTCAAAGGAGTATCTTCTGCAGGTTTAATAACACAAGTGCAACCTGCGGCCAATAGGGCACCAACTTTACGTGTGATCATGGCAAATGGAAAATTCCATGGAGTAATCACAGACACAACTCCAATAGGTTGCCTGTTCAACAAGATCTGCTTGTTAGGCCAAGGGCTTTGAATGATTTCTCCATTAATATGCCTGGCTGAATCCGCAAACCATTCTAAAAATGAGTTTCCATAGGTGATCTCAGCTTTGGATTCGCTCAGTGGTTTCCCCGATTCAGCAGTCATTATCTCCGCTATTTTATCAGCATTCTGTTCACAGAGGTCGAACCACCTTCTCAATATGCGAGAGCGCTCCTTAGCAGTAGTTTGTCTCCAGCTCTGGAAAGCACATGCAGCCACGTCGACTGCTTGCTTAGCGTCTGCCGCATCCATGTCCGGCACCTCGGCAATCACTTTGTCATCCGCCGGATTCAAAACTGGGAACATCGCATTACTTTTTGCTTTTACCCATGCACCATTGACGTGAGCTTGATTCCTCAATAAATGCATTTTTCTGGTGTGGATAACGAAGGTGTTCAAGATACCGACCCGTAGGAGATCCATGAAGCTAGTGTTATTCTCTCAGTTGAGATAAACCGCACTCAACAGTGATAACGTTTATTTATATAACAATCACGCGCTGAGATAATGAAATGAATATAAGTGAAAATATTATGGTAACGCGAGTAAAATGTACTGCAGCCCCGAGCAAAGACCACTCAACGATTTATCTAAATTGAACAAAATTACAGCCGACAATCAAAAACAATTAGTTCCCCACTGGCGATTCAATACAACCCAGAGCTGACAGTTGAAGTGTTGTAACACAATTGATTATTGAAGTTGAAGTTGATGTTATCGATATCGATAATATAGTCACAATCACAAATATAAATCTTAAAATGTTTACAATGAGGAACTTTCTAAAAAAAAATATAGATGGCACTGTAACACTCTTCCTTCGTTTAACCTTCTAATTTCATGGTTAACATACATATGCATCTTATCTTTGTTTTTTGGTATAAATGATGACCCTTTTTATTACACCCAGGCACAATACACCTTCCACCCATTGATATTCTGATCACAGTAGAAACAATATACGTAGCAACATAATTCTTTACATAATGTTATCCAAACATCCAGCAACAATCCTTATGCCATAATTTTACATTATATTTTTGAATAATTATTTACCCGAGTAATTAGAAAATAGGTAATTATCGCATCAAATCTGAACAGCGCCATCTATATTCTCATTTAAATTGTACAATTATCAGTCTCTACATTAATGAGAACACGCAACTTGGTTTTTAAGTGACTGTTAAAAATGTACATTATGTCGTTCGTCACATTTTAATAAGTGCTTATTACCTAGTGGTTTTGATTTTGTGATATATGCATCAAATTAATGTATAACTATGGAAAAACATTGTAAATAAAATAAGTTTTCAGTGGAATCGATATAGTTGAACCGGCCGGTTCGACCATCACTAGGACTTTACGTTCCGTTTTACGAATTAAATTTTACAAAATTGTTGTGACATATCTGAAATAGTCGAATTAGACTGCATGTAAACATTGGTCATCAGACTTTATTTTCATAGGTCTAGAGTTGTCGCCTTGGAGCCTAGGATATGCTTTTCATATAGGAAATTAGAGACAGCGGATATTGTACCTGGGAAAATTCAATATACATAGCGGAGTGCGATTAAAAATATTTTGCAGCTTGATATTAGTTACGCAATGAACATCAAATAGTTTAATAACTACATAAAATCATTTAATAGACAGACTACCTGTAAACTTCATTATCAACAAAAAATATAATTACAGAAACTACCTACCTACTATACAATTTTATCTAGAAACTACCCGGCGAAATTGATTTTACGTTGACCGTTGATGCTACTTCGTCTTTCATTTTAGTCAAAAAACAAATAATAGTGAATAGTTAACATACAAACACTTACAACTACGTAATGTAGACCTTTAAAAAATATTCTAATTATACTTTTAACACTTAGATCTAACGTTAGCAGGTACCTAGGTACTTACTTTCTATCATGTTCCTGTTCTTGTATGGACTTCTGTTGTTGCAGTTTATCGTAGAAACCTTTCCACATTGATTCTTCATCCATTTTGGTTGTTTTACTTTCAAATTTAGTTTAACACTTAGGTATATAAATAACAAAGCTTCTGAACTAATTTCTAACACGTCGGCACACAAAGACCTCTGACCATAAACAGTTAAAAGACCTACAGTGAATCACTAAACCGAGTCATATGTTCCGAAACCAATGACGCAAGCATCTCAAACTTGCATCTCGAGATCGGACACGGAAATAGCGTTTATACACTGTTCGCAAGATTATTGAGATCAACAGAGGTTACTGACACGTTCACTCCTACTGCACTGTTTAAATTGCACTTTGCGAAGCCAACAAGTGCAGGCAATGGATGTTTCCACTCAATTTTGGCCAGTGAATGAGTGAAAAATGCGGATAACGCGTTTATTTTGCTGTGTGCGACGGGGAGGCGTGTGGACTGACGTAATCCAAGCCGGCACTCTGGCCTCTGCGATCGCAGCGGCATAACAACTAACCAGTCGGTACACACGCACGTGCTTTTCAACGTCGCACAATCGCAATATAAACAAAGAGTGACTCGCCAACCTGCATTTCCTGGATATTTGTTCATGCTGAAGATATATTTTCGGTCACAAAATTAGTCATTGGTGTTTCTACACGATATACCTATTTATATAGGTGCCACCTTCCTTCATCTCTTAGGTATAGAAAGACCCACCTACGTGCAACGGTTTAATGTAACGGTAACCCTCCCACTACAATAGGAAGCTATACTTTATACCCCCCACCTTCCCCATACTACCTCACGGATACGAATAATCGTATGAAGAACACGGTTACTCTTAAAGAAAAATGCCAGTAATTTGGATTATTTGTGTTAATGACACCTATTATCCTAAATTTTTAAAACTAAATTAGTCGTTTACACATCCTTTACCTGGGTAGAAGTACCTACTTATAAATTAGTAGGTTCAACATTCATCTTATATTATAAAATGTATACTTATCCACTGTGTACTCGCACTAAATGTCCTCTAAAATCTTCAGGCAAATATTCAAGAATATTCTTGTGTATTGTTGCAGTGCATCCATACTAATATTATAAATGAGAAAGTGTATGTGTGTCTGTCTGTTTGTTTGTTTTGGTAAACGAGATAGTTGAAGGGATGGAGAGTCACACATAACATAACATAACATAAACAGCCTATATACGTCCCACTGCTGGGCACAGGCCTCCCCTCAATCAACCGGAGGGGGTATGGAGCATACTCCACCACGCTGCTCCAATGCGGGTTGGTGGAGGTGTTTTTACGGCTAATAGCCGGGACCAACGGCTTAACGTGCCCTCCGAAGCACGGAATCATCTTACTTTTTCGGACAATCAGGTGATTCAAGCCTGAAAAGTCCAAATACCAAACAAAGGACAGTCTCACAAAGTGATTTCGACAATGTCCCCATCGGGAATCGAACCCGGACCTCCAGATCGTGAGCCTAACGCTCTAACCACTAGACCACGGAGGTTGTTACTTGGTACTTTTTGTCTCGGTGGAAGTTTGTATGGAGCATTCCGCAATTTTCAAGATAGAAAGCTAAAAATTGGTACCTATGCGGACTGTTTGTGGAATTGTGACTAACAAAAAATAGTGCATCATTTTTTTTTGAAATCCTACCCCCAACCCATTCAAAGAGGGGATGGTATTTTATATGGGTCTTTTCGCAGTTTTCAAGGTAGGAAGCTAAAAATTAGTACATTTTAAAAGGGGAACCATATTACCCCGAATTTAATGCGAGCGAAGCCGCGGGAAAAGCTAGTAGGTAATTAACGTAAGTATGCATTAAAATAAATACAGGTAAGCTCCTTTTGTTGTATGTACCTACTGATTAACCATAGAAATCGTGTCTGGAAATTATTTTACTGATATTAAATTATTCATTAGGAAAAATAAGACTTCTTTCACCCTAAGGTTGCCTGGCAGAAATTGCTATTTAGCAATAAGGCCGCCTATTGTACCTATGTTTTTATTCGTATTCGTTTATATCCTTTGTATGTCGTTGTGCAATAAAGTATTATTGATTGATTGAATAAGATAATAGAAGCATAGCATGTCTTGATTAATGCCTTCGTAAAAAAAATACCCATTTAAAGTCTTCAAAACAGTTGGATACCTAATGATATTTTGCCAAACGTCAGTAAACTTCATCATGCAATCTGCATACCAAACTATTTGTTCCAGTGTTTTGGCAATAAGTACGATAAGGTGCAAAAGTCCAATCTGTTTCTTACAAAGTAATAAATTAACTGGTTGCACTTAAGACCTCCTGTCGGGTCTGCATGACAACCGCACCGCGCGCGGCGCGAATTATATTGAGCGGTTCGACGAATAAACGACACAAATGCTATCTACGTAGATGGACGTCAAACGGCTATTGGTCGAAGGCCTCGATATAAATCGCGCCGCGCGCGGGGCGGTTACCGTGCAGAGCCTACTGGTTACATGTCGTTTCTGTAATAGATCAAAACCAACTACAAAAACATATATTTTATAATTATGACAACTAATGGTTCATAATTTCACCACTGTTTACAAATAATTTGCTGGGCTCAGTGACTGCACTTTTGCTCTTTGATTGTACCTATCTATGCTATTCTCCACACTAATATTTACACACTAAAACCAATGAACTGATTTAGATGTATAGATTGATGTATAGAAATAGTTTCAGACTTAGGGAAGAACATAGGATAGCTTTTATCCCGGATGTCATCTCCAAGTAGATGGAAAGGGGATGGAAAAACGTGCTGCGCTCGATAACCAATGGCCATGCGGACAAGGTCGCGGGCTAGAAGCTAGTATTAGGTACATACCTACCCAAGCATATTGGCAACCCTTCAATATGGCACATTAAGTCAAGGCACATTAAGTTAATGCGATCATTAACCACAAAACACCACTTCGTATTAATTATTTAGATTATTCAATGAAGAAAGCAACTGTCCCGTTCCCGTTTCCCGCCAAAAAGCCCTTTCCAGGCTACGTTCCCCAAAAAAGAAATATAGGTGACGCTGTAAAATTGGCCTTCGTTTAACCTTCTAATTTCATGGATAACAGACATTTTATAAATATGAATAGGAATTGCGTAAAGCTGCATTTATACGGCTAGGTATTCTAGGTACACGTTAGATAAATGAAGATAAGGAGCCGAGCAACTTAATCACAGTTGTTTACTCTTCATCATCATAGGTTAACTTTAGACGTTATCTCCGGTGTATTTACCTACTACCTATACAGGCTACAGTACGCCTCAGCAGGGGTGTTCAACGAAATAAACAAACCTATATAATAAACATAAATTCTAAATTCTTTTCTTTTATCGTTCAGTCGGTATCGGTGGTGTCAGGGTTGTTATTACTGAATTGGGTATTTCACGGGTTCAAGGATAAATTATAAAAAAATATATATTAAAGTAATTAAAGTTATTTAAATTATTTTACCACATTTTTGAATTTTATGTGTTCTCGCAAATAAATTGATTTGATTTAATTTATAAAAAGCCAATCTAGAAATAGAAGCCAGTCTATGATGTTCAAAAATCAATCTCAATTTACTTTTTGGCTTAAGTATTTAGTATTTCCTTTACACGTAAGTACCTAAAACCTACACCCCCCCCCCCCATTTCCCCCTAGAGGAGGAAAATGGAGTCGTATAAGTCAGGTGTAGGCTTTTAGATCATGTTTTCACGTAGGGGTTGTCAAAAGATCTAATAATGAAATACTATCTAATAATAATAAATAAAAGAAGGTAGGGAAAAATATTACCATGTTTCCCTACCCTAGCGGTGTATAGGCGTGAAATTGTATCATACCCGTACCTAAATAAATCGCGGGCCGCGACTTTGGCAGCTATGTTCGTTCGGCAAGATAAGGTGATATCAGGGCAGGGCATTAGACAAGTGACGCAAAGTTCATTAAAACATCAAGGCCTTGGCCGGTCGAGGCTCCGCCGGGACACACTAAAACCCAAGGCTGTTTTTTATAATGTGCTTTTGTTTTAACACAATGCTGCTTGTGTGCTTTTAAATAGCTAAAAAATGAAACAAGCCATTGTTTTTTGATGGCAAATGAATACTTACATGTGACTAAATCTGAATAAAATAAAATTTAGACTTGCCCCTCATGGTCTGTGAATTCGTAATGGGAAAGTTGAAGGTACGGAAAATTATTGCTTCATTGAATAAGCAATTTATTTATTGACCGGAAACGAAAGTATAAGTTTAAATAATTCTGAATGGAATTGTGACTGCAGATACAGTTTGCAGCTTAAACCAAAACGGTGATACTGTTTCCATATCTTCATCATCACCAGCCCATTACCGTCCCCACTGCTGGGGCACGGGCCTTCCCTATAAATGGATAGGGAGATCGGGCCTTAAACCACCACGCGGGCCCAATGCCTGATGACTGCTGATGCAGCCGGGACCAACGGCTTAACGTGCCTTCCGAAGCACGGAAGCGCGGCTGTTTCCATATCTTACATGAATACAATAAGAAATGTCGCATACTTAATAGGTAGCTATGAACTTAATACAACCCACGCGCGACTTGTAGGTACTTTTTTTGACGTGACTTATTGATGACGTTATCGTCATCTGAGGCAAATCAAACTATAAAGTTAACATCATCTTCTTGGCTGGACAAATGGGGGTGGGCTGCTCACCCGATATTTAAGTTACCTACTTCGATCGGTATTAATTCATAGCGCATAAGTATCTAAAACTGTTAAAAATAATTCAATTAAGTTAATGTATTTCTCACTCAAGAAACCTTTGAGGCAATGAGGATAAAAACTAGAAGCTCAAATGTCCAGAAACTTCGTGATAAATTGCTATAAAATGTGGAGCAACGTGGAGTGTATTCCGTCTGAAGGATGAGTTACGAAAAAGAAAAGCCATAAGTTGGAAAAAGGCAGTATGTTTTGTACACAAAAGTTTTTCTAAGTTATCTTCTTCCCGATCTTTAGGGAATAAATACAACACTGATTTTGCAACGCTTTTTAAACGCTGTGCAAAGTTTTATAGTGTAAAAATATACCTAACCTAGACAATACGTTTACTCAATTAGTATGGGGAAATATCCAAATTTTAAGAACACTCAACAGTAGAGACACGTGATGGGAAAAATATGCAGTTTTTATACTCATTGATTAATTTCATTGTTTTGTGAGGAAATTATTTCATAATATTGATAATGTGCCGAAATTTTTAAAAACGTAGAAGTCCATGATTAAGTGCCCATAGTTAGATTCAGTATAAAAAGCTCATTTAGAAATTATGAAAAAAAACAACGCTTACTTCCTCGAGCTTATGATGTCTTTCTCTTGCAACTTCTTGTACAGGAATTTCCAAGGGTCTTCCTGTACTCTTTTATCCATTTTCACAATATTTTCACTGAAAATTATCTCTTATCACAATAAACAGTTAATCGTTCGACTAGGAACATACATTAGTAGGTAAAAAGATAATATTTATGAAGGAAAAAATATTATGAAGTAGGTACTTAATAATGTCTGAATTTTCAGGCTTCGCGTTACGCGGATTGTCGGTGACTGGCTAAGAATGCTTCATGCGGTCCCAGCATTTGTTTGCGTGAGGTTTAACTACTCTAGTTTTTTAGAGATCCAAGGTTGAGTCACGGAAACCTTTTTACGACGAGACGTGATAACGCAGAACGTGTGGTTTTACGGCCAGAAGTCAAGAAAGAAAAAAATATTCCTGATTTTTCACACAGATACGGAGTTATAATCACGGTTTGGCCTTGACTCGAGGTTTGGTTTTTCCTTAATAAATTGATGCGTTATGCGTTGTTATTATTTATGTTCATACTCTACAAAAATATACTTACGTACGTAAACATACGGAACCAAACAAACTAAGAATTGTTACGTGCGACAAAGAGCAACATGTTGCGTGCAAGCTGTTGGAAAACCCGATAAACAAACCCTGATTTCAGGTTTGTTGATCATGATCCCAAGACCGGCTTAGTTCTCTTGTCATATAATTTAATGTTATGACTCAGAATGATAACGTAATTTACCTATTAAACCAAAAGGGGAAAATAGGTATCTTAATTCTATGATAAGTAACTCAGTGATTAAACAAAAACTTAGTAAAAAGATATAATAAGGTGTATGATTTAGAAGATAGGAAAGCATGGGAAATTGTGAACATCTAGGGCCCTGTGCCGAGGCTTTTCTTGCAGTTACTTTCCTCGGCTATACAGTTGTGAGAAACTACGGTAGTTGAAGGCGGATGAGACGTTCGACATAAAATATATTTATGTAAAAATTGACAATAAAAAGTGGAACTTGTTACTTAATGAATAATGATATTTTTGAGTTTGATATAAGGCCTACGATCCCTATCAGGGGAGGATGACAGAACCTCAAGTCGTCAGAAGCCTAGTATTGGTTGGTTTCCAACGTTAATCACACTGTTAGGTATCCCAGCGAGCAGAGAAGACCAACCTGTAGCTGCTTTTTGTGTGGTGTCCATAATTTTAGAGAATGGCAACCAAGTTGTGCAACCAACTTAAAGACTTCCATGAAAAACAGTAGGTATGCGATAAATGTACCAAAGATTTAAGACTCAAGCTAAAGAAACGCACAAGCTCCTAAGATACCAGTATTATTATAGGTACCTACCAAACAAGTAGACACAGCCAATGTAGGAGTCAGAGAATGACAATGACTAACTTATTCATTGAGTTACTAATATGCAACACATGACTATTTGCAGACTGACAGTAGGCAGATCATTTGCATAAGTGGAATATATTATTATGCCAAAGTAAATGACAAAACATCTTATATTTCAATAAAACCTGGAAGAATAATCACACTAGAATTATCCATATTGTCAATATAAGTATCCTTATACAGAGAACATTATACGAGTAGAACATAAGAAACATCGCATTAATTAGATCTTGAATTGACAAAGAAGTAAGTACCTACCTAATTAGAAAAATATTTCATCGATTTAATACCTACCACAGAAGAAAACACCGGAAAGCTGTTTATAGCCTACATAGAGCCAATAACTAAAATAGAAAATATTATGTAGTTATTGAGTTGGGCATTAAGATTGAAGTTGGAGACTTTATTTTTATTTTATCTACGTCACGTAACGCAACAAGGAGCTGTGAAGATGTTCCTTAGTGGTAAGGTCGTAAGGGGGAATTATGGCGTTTACAGCGAGCCTCCGAACGTCGATTCCCGTACATTAGTCTCTTTATAGTGAGTGGTTTGACGTCGCGTTTCCATACGCTGCGTTCGCTTTATTTTCCCTCTACGTCGAGCGAGTTTTGTAAGTACAGCTAGGTACTCTAGCAATCGTTTTGTACTGGTATCTAGGTATCGTTTTGTCTTGTACGGACAAGAAAACTAGTACAGTGTCTAGGAAATTCGTAAATATATATATACTAGGTATACTAGTTTCATTACAGGCTTTGATGTGACTTTGATGTAACTGTAGGTTCACATGTATACAGGTTTTCAGCACAAAGGAAAGGCGTTATACAATAATACAAATGTCAACGAGTATGCACAAGATAAACATTACCACTGTGATAAAAGTTATGCTAATAGCGCTAAATACGTACGACAGTGTGAAATTGTTTTTGTTTAATGTGGAATTATATTCCATCCGGCATAATTCCTACAAATCAACATATTCTAAGATTTTTCCAGACTACACATCATGTTCAAGTAATTAAATTAAATTACGCAATTACAAAAATAATTGTTACTTAATAGCACGTATATTGTGTTAGGTAATTTATCTCGGGAAATCTCCCAGAGAAAATACCTAACAATCCTAAACGAAACAATAGATTGTTAATACCAGCCGCATCGGTGGCGCTATTATCTTAAAGAGGGAATAATTGCCTATTGAGTAATTGATCAAAATTGTCTTGCAAATGCCTACTCAACTGGGTAAACAAGAAACATGTTGTCTTAGGCATAAAGACGACTGTTTTAATAGGATGCATGTGGCCGAACGCGTAACTACTAAGCATAAACATTTATCTTAAACGCATCGTTATGAGGTGATGGTCTGATGAATCAGCCTCTGTTCAAAGGTATCTGAGTGCGACGGGATACTTAATCATTTCTTGACGATCTTTATTTGATATATCAAAACGATCGTAAAGTTCCTGACAGCAGGTTCAGGCTTGAAAATGCGAGTTAAATATCGCATCACTTTAAGAAGAAATTCCTCTTATTTTCACTTATTTCCCCTACAGCACAAATTCATTCTTTCTGCGCAAAAATAATTATCAGTAATATGACGCTACCGTCCTGTAGTGTTTGTTTGTAGTTTTAATTGTAATCACAGAATAACGGGTGTTTTTTTTTGTAAAATAAAACTTTCAAGACAATAAGCGTTCAAAAACTGCAATCGCTGTTGTGGGACGTGAAGCCGCCAGGCTTAAAAGGAATTGGGCCGGACATGTTTGTCGCATGCACCCTGAGCGGTGGGCACGGATCGTCATGCATTTTGTGCCTCATGAAGGGTATAGGCGCCGTGATAAACCTCGAAAGAGGTGGCGTGAGGACTTGGACGCTTGTCCGGAGTACGCACAGGATCGCGAAAAATGGAAAGAGGAAAGGAAGCCTTTTCCCAGCAGTGGGATCTTGTAAGTTAGATTAGATTAGAAACTTTCAAGTCAGACAAGACCCGCTTTTCCGATTTTACATACATACATACATAAACTCACGCCGATTTCCCACCGGGGTAAGCAGAGACTATAGAACTCCATTTGCTTCGATCCTGACGCACTTCTCTTGCTTCTTCCACATTCATCAATCGCTTCATACACGCACGCTGGTTCAGAGTAGATCGTACTAAACCGATTCCGATTCCTTCCTTTTCCGATTTTAAATAGGTACTTAGATAAGTATCTATAGTACACAAGTTGAATCATTGAGCTAAAAGCAAGCTGAACAAGCATAAACGACATGATATTATTATGAGGCTAGAAAGGCTACCGCGGCTCGTAATGATGATAATGTTAATGTTATACAACCGCACTTCAGCCACGCTGGACCAACTCAGGGTCACGGTATTACTCAGCCGGTTACCAACGCTTGTCAATTCACCTCTAATTTAGGTAAGTGCCCGCACATTGCTCAGTAGATACATTGCAATGTTTATTCTTTATACTAGGAAAGTGGATCAAAGGCATCTTAGGTTTTTTGGTAATTAGAAATTGATGTGGAGAACATTTTTCGACTGCGAAGAAAAGAAATTGATTCGTTGTTTGTTAGAGCACAAAACAAAGAGAGTAAGGTCAATTTTTATATAAGTGAAAGGGACCAATCATGGACCAAACATATGGACAAAATGTCAAAGTGTTGAAAAACTGTATAATCTAAAAATCTGTATAAAACAGGCCATGATTCGAGAGTTGATATCAAGCGCAATTTTTCGTCGCAAAAGTATGGAACGGAAAATAGCTTTAAAAAACACAAAAAAAATTCGAAGTTTCATGGTCTGAATCATCTCCTTCAGTATTTGTTACGATGTCACTAACACCCTGTACAACCCAAGAAATCAGTCCAAATTTCTAGATAAACATTTGCCACAACAGAATGTGAATTAACTAATGTAAGCATATTTGGATAGATAAGTACCTACCTACCTTGTTTGTAGTTTTAATTTCTCACTGTCAAAATTAACGGCCGCCAAAACAAAAGACGATTCTCACTAGTCTGCAGTTGACTAGAATCAGTCAATGATGACTCATGAAACTTAGTTCGCTACAAGGGAAAATTTGTAAAGTGTAGGGTGGTCTTGCCGATGGGGGATTTTATGTTTTTTCCATGAATGGCCGTAACATAACTTACAGTCAGCTATTTACATAGATTTATATTTGTTCATTCCATCGAATATAGAAGTAGGTACGTAAATTGTATCATCATCTCCCTATCATACTTAGTGAAAACGGGATATTTCATAATCCGCTTTAATCTAAAGATTTTACAGGTCCGGTTTTTTACAGAAGCGACTGCCTGTCTGACCTTCCAACCCATGAAAGGAAAACCAGCCCAATACTGGTTAGATCACATACCTCCGAAACGCATTTCTCGGGAATGTGGGTTTTCTCACGATGTTTTCCTTCACCGATAGGCACATCACAATAATTGATGATAAAACATGAATTCAAAAATTATGGACGAAGTTTTGGTGAGCGTACAGTTATAAAAATGGTAGGTAGGTACCATAAAACCTTGGAACCGAACGTAACTGATTTAAATAAAGAACTTCCCTTCCTGACTTGCCTAACAATCGTAGTATAGGTAGGTACTATTGTAGGCAATACAAAACCCAATGCAATATCGACAAGATTTTCTTGTACATGTAACGCCATCTGTACAATACATGGAGTACCAACAATAACCCAGCCAAACCACAGTCGCCTCAATCTTACGTATACGTATACATTGTATGAACGTAGTTCCAATATTTTCCGTTAGTAGCGCCGCGGCGCTAAAGTTCGTAAGCTATCCGCGGAAAGTAGAGATATGGTAGAGCGAAATATTCAGTGAAACAATGGAAAATCTTCCGCACCTTAAAACGCAGTTGTCTGCAAGGTGGGATATTTAATTTTATTTTATTGAATAATGGATACCTATGGAGAAAATGTGGTCCTTGCAATCTATGCCAGAAACTACAATAAGTCGTCCCATTGACATCATGCGTGAAGCCTAACGTGAAATCTGACACACAGAACCGAAAGTCCTGAAGGTTATATAATAAAACCCCTCCCAATTTCAGGTAGTCATTAATACAGTTACACCCTTTGATTCTGACGAGGATTCCCTTATCAGGTAGGCTTTTGCATGCACTTTACTAAAGTTCTTTACCTAGCAGTGCTGGTGATCATACACCTGAAGGTACTTGCTTTTGTAGTTGTTTATGTTGTGGTCATTGACACGAAAAAAGAGTAAAAATCAACTAAAGCACTATGCAACACCATGCTGTGGTCACACAGGATGTTACGGTCGGTGGAGAAACTCGGACCCGTAACGTGACTCATGCAGCATGATGAATCTACGCGAATGATTAGGGAACAAACAAAAACATAAGTATCTAAATTATTTGCATTCATCGGAAAGCTTTGTACAATTTACACCACACATTTATTTCGTTTATTATACCTGTCACTAGCACACAAGACGGGTGTACGTGATACCTAGTGGAAAACCCATAAATATCAAGACGACAATTTGTAACTATTTTTCATACGAAATTCCACGATGTCAAAGACAGATGAACCGTGTCGTAAATCAAGTAAAATATTCTTTACTGCACTTTTTTTTGACTTGACTTATTGTAAATTTGCCGCAGATGGCATAAATATATAGCCGGAACTCTTTATGCACACAAAACCATTTAAACATACACAAAAAGGAATCCAAATTAGTGCAATATGATTGGGGTATTCAGCACAGGATAAATTCATATAAGTAATACTTAAACAACTGTTTGAACTTTCACGGGTAATTTAAATATATCAAAGTCATCTTGCAAACAGTAAATCTACGATAAGTGTCTTAGCTTAGTCATCTATAAGAAGAAGAAAGTTGGTATTTCCAATGAGAATAGTTATACCGTTTCACATTGAACCTGGATAGCAACCGCGACTGAGGAGATTGCCCATTGGGTTTCCCTAGAGAGGGTATCTCTACCTATGATTGTACCTGTGAGCATGAACTTGTTTGACCACTATTCACGACACGCGGGACGCTAAAAGCTCACCAAGACGCAGTGGTTATTCCATAACTTTTCAACGGACGTCGTTAAACAGTGGGTACCTATTAAATGACGTGGTACATGCAAAATATAAAGTGTAGGTACATACTATACCATTATTACTATCATATTGTATGCATTAATTGCAATCAACTAAAGGTCGACTAAACATAATGTTGAGCTTGTTTTTGCAATGACACCACAATCATTTTAACTATAAGTACCTACATGTCTCGTCTACATCTATATACGTAATCGTTATATTGATTTGTTTTTATTGTGCTGGCCTTATAATATAAACATATGTACCTACATACATTATTGAAGTGTCTTTAGGGTTAAGAGTTTTGGAAATAGTTAACGGAAGTGGCTTATGGCATAACATAACCAACTAAGTAGCACATTTTTATAACGTCAATGACCAAACAATCACTCATCAGCTACTTGTAATTAAGTAGTTCATTATTTACACGACGCAATCACGAGTGCATACTTCTAATCAAAACAATCCACACATGTTCAAACATACGACCTAATTAACTAGAAACTAATTCTAGACTTTATCTTCCCAGGAAGATATCTAAAGAAATCGATGAGCAGTTATTTACTCGTGAACGGTAATTTATTTACAAAGTGTAAACAAGCCAACGGAAAGAAACCGTAAAATAAATAAATCGACGGATAAAATTGCAACTTGAGTACGTGCAAACATGGTAGCAGTAATAAAAAACAGATAGTTACCCTCACCTTGATTTCTTTTCCACGTTTGGTTTTTTTCCACGCCATAGAATGAGGCAGTCGAAAGTGCCCTTCCGAAACGGCTGCTTCAGCAACTTCCACCGCTTCTTCGAGTCGAGTGTCTTTGATGTCCCTACAGAGTCTCTGCTATTCACACTGAGGATATCCGGCTCCGAACTACCTTTTTTTAAATCACTCGGATTGTAAGTGGTGCACCTTTCAAAAGTCACTGACACTGAATCACCCACTGGACACGTTTTTCTGTTTGAGATGGGAGTCGATGTAGAAAAAATCGATTTATGTCTCAATTCTAAAGCACTGTCGTTAAACTCAGTAGCCATAAAGTTCTCGCCGATGCTGTGAAGTTTGGGTCGCGTGTCATTCTTGATCACCTTTGCATTCAATATACTGTTCTCTTCGAAGTTTGTACTCTTTCTCCTGTGCTCGATGTCGGCGAAGGCGGTGATGTCCTCGTAACTCTTCGCGTTGTACTTGAACCGACCGCGGGGCGGAGGTTTGACTTCCGTCGGGTCAGGGTAAGGATCCATGGTACAGCAGCCGATGTTCGCGAGATTGTCTTCGCTTTTGGATAATTTTAAGTTAGTCTTTTTGAGTCTGGCGGGGCGCGCCGGGGTTATTTCTGGCGTGTACTGCGGCAGTACGTATCGCTCGTCCGCCCTCTTGTTGGGCTTTGAGTACTTTGCGATAATTCTGCTGATTTCAGCGCTGTTCTTGCGTCTATTAGTGTGACGTTTGAAGTTGAGTGGCTGCTGATAAGAGTCGGCCACGCTGCGGCCGCCGACCCGCGCTGACCTCTCGCGCCACTCGGTCACTTTGTCTTCGATCAGCCGCTGCAGTTCCAGTGCACGCATCATAGGGCCTATCTCCGGCATTTTGTTTGAATGCTTCACGTCACTTTAAAAAAAAATTGAAATAGGGAGTTTCTTTGGGAAAAGTCTTCGGCAGTCTAATTAGGAAATGAATATCGACATTCTGAAAAACTTCTATAACGCATAACTCTGTAGTCACTGAAACAATAAAACGAATTAATAAGCAATGCATACCTACAAGATTTTATTGTGCTTACTCGTACGTAACACACTACACTTGACCAATTTAATATGTTAATTATTTACATAATTGCATAATGGCGGACATAAAGCGGGATGAGCAAAGGCCTGCGGGTCGACGAACGAAGTCAATTTAATTAAGACATTAATAACTACGGACAAATTAACTGTAGTTTTCTTTATAGAGGCCATGAGGCGTGAAAAAATCCAACCTAATTTAGGATAACGGGTCAAAACGTTCGCGAATCTTGTCGATGAGTCGACACGTGTTATTTATAAACACACTGAAAACAGATAAGAGTGCGTATCGAGACAAAACAATAATACTTATATAAACGTAAAAATATGATGTGAATCGGCACCTCCAATCTTTTGTTTATCATTATAACACGTCGCCCAATAGGGATAGTACCTAAGACTTAACAGGGAATACCTACGAGTATCAATGGCTTTACAAACCATCAAACGATGGGAATAAAATGCCAGATTAGCATATAACAAGGAACTAGAAATCAATATTTGGGATAGATGAAGTCAATTCGTATGACTCAGAAAGCCTCGTAGCAATCACTAATACAGGGCCAAAGGCCGTTGACGTGGCGGCCCCTGATTACGGAGGAAGCCGTAATAGCAGACATCGATTTCTACCAGCATTCCGCTTCCTTCCAGATTCACCAGCTAAGGTAACAAGCAAGCGTCTACCGGCAGCTAACTATTAACCGCCTTCAACTGATAAAGAAAAAATCGGAAATATTGAAATGCGATTGCAATCGATCTTGAAAATAAGAAATTCGCGTCGTTTCCCGTTTTACCAATGTACAGTAATTATTTGAATCATACATTACATATCTATTAATTGGTGGTACCAATACCTACCTGCCTAATAACAGTAATATCATTTTCATGATTACAAGCGAACGGACATGGTAACATCCCCTCCCAGTAGTCTTATCGAGTAGTCTTACCAGTTGAAATATTGAGAATTTCCTTCCTAATAGACTTACTGGTAAGACCACTGGGAATTTTGTACCCAGTAGACTTCCCAGTAAAACAAAATTCTCAATAGTCCTACTCGTATATAGACCTAATTGAATGTACCTAATGGTGAGCTCTATTTGCATATATCGGTAATCATCGCAACGAAAGCATTTTACCAACCACTGCCATGACAAGATGTTTTCACTTTGAGTTTGCGAAAAACATATTAATTAACCGATTAATTTAAACAGGAAGAATTAATAATCAAGTTTATATTTGAACTCACGTGCAAATATGAAAACGACCTTTCGACTGATGAATATGTCCAAATTTTGCTCAAATTGATAACATTTTATGAGTATTTTCAGTCACTGCGTAATGTACACTAGGTGTTTGTTAGGAGACTTACTACACTCTCTGATGTTGATACCTTAGTGATAACAGTGACGAATGAGAGCAGATAAAAGGTACCTAACCTACGTCATGTGAAATGTCGACAAACCGAACAAATCTTATCTTGGGCTTGGGCGAAGATTTCAATTGTGGATTCTCCCTGAATTCCTAAGAAATTCGCCCAAATTATGGATATTCTTCCAGCAACCTCCGTGGTCTAGTGGTTAGAGCGTTAGGCTCACGATCTGGAGGTCCGGGTTCGATTCCCGATGGGGACATTGTCGAAATCACTTTGTGAGACTGTCCTTTGTTTGGTAAGGACTTAGGCTTGAATCACCTGATTGTCCGAAAAAGTAAGATGATTCCATGCTTCGGAGGTCACGTTAAGCCGTTGGTCCCGGCTATTAGCCGTAAAAACACCTCCACCAACCCGCATTGGAGCTGCGTGGTGGAGTATGCTCCATACCCCCTCCGGTTGATTGAGGGGAGGTCTGTGCCCAGCAGTGGGACGTATATAGGCAGTTTATGTTATGTTGTACGGATATTCTTACATGTTACATAATTTTATAGTCGGTTGAATGAGCAACTAGGTCTTACGTGTTTGGAAACTGTAATCCCGTTAGATCTATTGTTTTCTGTTTCACAGAATGCTTGTAGACTGTTTATAACAAGGGAAAGTAAAGCCATAAAAAACTACTCCAAACTGACTCATGCATAATAGTATAGGTAATAGGTTCATTATACTAAGAACATGAAAAAATTGCCGGAAGACACCCGAAATCCTAAATTTGGGAAGTTTATAGGAAGATTCATAATTATACGTACATATACATTCAGAGATTTCATTGTTAACGCTATTTTGATGCAAACTTAACCTGATATTTTAAGTGTTTCTTATACGTTTTAACTGTACTATTGTTTAAACAAAACGTAATTTATAGGCCTCAAAACACCTGATAAGATCCAATCCTCACTCTCATCTAAGACCCTAAATGAACTAAGTACTTCAAGAAAAGCAACTTTATTTAAAACAAAGAACAAAGGAAGAAATATTTTATAGTAAGTACTTACACTGATATTGACGTAGGCTATCCGTATCGGATTTTACACCACAAGAACACTGAGACACTGCATCACTGAGACCGAACCCATCGGTTGCAAGTCCCGCTGTTATGGTGCGCGGGCGCACGTGGTGTCGACGCACACGCGGGTTAAACAGTGAGCTAGTTGCGTTCTACGGTTCCGCCCGAGCGCTCCTGCACTTGACTCAGGCAGACCAGCCCATCCTGCCTCCACAATGGGCTAAATGGAGCAGCCACACAGCACAAACATATTACCTATTATGTCACATCTACACAATTAGTATACGTCCAAGTTATGCACAGGTGTTTCCGTAGTCTTTTCTATTTTTATTATGATTAATGTATCGATATGTAGGCTAATCCTTGGCGTTGTTTGTCTGACTTACGCTCTTTTAAAGATTTTCATAAATAGAATAGAAATAATAATAATAAATAAGTTTATTTAGGTAAAACCTACGACACACATATATATTCACAACATTAAAATATACACACATTCATATTTATATTAGAAGAAATAATTCCATCACATGTAAAGTCAAGATTGCTTTGTTTTCAACGTTTTTAAGGATTTGATCTTGCAAGGATAATATATATAATGTCTTACAGAAATAAAAGACAAAACATTATTGAGTTGGTAGCTAACAGTAACCAGCAAACAATCGAAACCGCAGTAGAGTTTGAATAGCTATGTGGTAGCGATTACCTACATACCTATCTCTTGTTGTCTACCAATGTTGATGAGGAGCGTCTCTTAAGTTTTAAAAGAGCATACAATATCATATGAGGATGCCCAAATATGTATTTTAGTAACACTTGGCGACAAAACCAAAACACAGGTGGTTAAGTTGTACGAAACTAACTCGCGTTACCGTCAATGGCAATCAGTGGTAACAGTAAGTAGTAGCACGTATGGTAATAGAATAGGTAATCGTCGTGCTATCTATTGGGTGTCGTTGTTCTGCGGGCGTGACGCTGGTTTCCGCCAAGTTCATTGTCGTGCCGCACACTCGTGCCCTACTGTGACCCCGTACGAGGCAATGCGTGGCTTTTAAAAACATTCCACAGAAATTGCTTGAGACTTCATTCTGAAACCTGACACGGTAGCGACAGTGACTGCACCTGAGTGACTTGCACTTTACCATATTTTTACTGGAGAGTTTAGCACGTAACCCAATCTCATCATTCTCATTTTTCCAGAGCCCACTCTGGGCTTGCCCAGGGCGACACGTTTGATGGGGGCACTCTTAGCTCCTGTCAGATCCTCAATTTATAACAGTTGAATAAACCAAGACTCTTGCCTTTTTTGTCTGTTTAGACAAAATAAGTCTTTCGTCAAAATCATAGGGGGCCCATCGTTCTAATATGCCCGAGGCATCCAAAAGGTTAGACGGCCCTGGAGGGTGCCCCATGATACGACCGAAGATAGACTACGCGGATTATGAAGACTTAGGTCAGTACTCGTAAGTATATTCGAAGTGAAGTTCGAGCAACAAAGACTACGTCCCTTTAGTTCTACCTCAAAGAAGAAAGAAACGCTTTTCGCGCGTAATCTTACATAAAACCTATCCAAGAGTCATCAGTTCCTCCCTAGTGCTAAGGTCCTTACATAAATATGTAGGTCATGAGGTGAACATCATGTGCCTACCTAACTGTCTAGTCTAGGTACATTTATAAGTAGGCTAATATAGTGTGACCTAAATTATTAACGTTATATATAACTTATAATAAACGTTATAAATACTTTATTAATAAATCAGGTCAAGAGTGGCGATGTCCTTACCATCTTGTCAACACTCTGATAATTGTATGCATACTAATCTCATTTAAAATACACCTGTGACGTCAAATTATGTGTTATAATAGATTACTTAGTCAAGGAAAAATTGCATATTAAATTGATATGTGTATTTGTAAACTGTATTCTTCTATCGTGTGGGTTGTGAGGTGGGTTACTAACCCCATCAACCCTGGTGTCAGGGTTATTATTGAGCCGCCATAGGCCCCTGACATGAGTCATGTAAAAACTACGTATGTACATCAGTAGGTAGTAACCGGGACCAACGGCTTAACGTGCCTTCCGAAGCACACTGTAACGATAGATGTTATCAAACGTCGCGTCGTGCAGTAGGAACCGGTACCGAATATTTCAGAGCACACGAATACTGATCTAGGCTTTTGACTTATGCCAGTAATTATCCATCAGATATCAGGCCTCTGACAACACCAGCATCAATGCTCAGATACCTAATGTATGAACTAAAAACTAGCCTGAACTATCTGAGATCAGTAAAACGGAGCTACAGAATATGATCCACATCCCTTCGTCTTCGGTCTTCGTCACGGTCACGGTCACTATGTTAATAGAAATATCCAGTGAAATTGGAATTGGATAAGATTTGTTTACTATTAAATTTGCAAAAGTAAGTAATTAGTGCAAATGTATACGGTACAGGTACAAAGCAAACGTTATTTTAATTCGGTGTTCTCAGTATCCCACCCGCCTGAGTACATGTCAATTGCTTAAATTGGCTGGAATTAAGCTCCAAGTCTACACAATTACGACGGATTTACTTCTTAGAACGGTTATAGGAAACGTCTTCATTTCCTGGGATTACGTATATATTCTTCTACTAGCTTTTGCCCGCGACTTCGTCCGCGTGGCGTGTTATATAAGAGAGAGATCTTTGTGTGTGTGGGAGTGCATATCAAATTTCAAGCATCTAACTTATGCAGTTTAGATTTTTTCATACAATTTTTTTCCCAATAACTCCCATTTTTCAAAATACAGCCAAAAATAAACTTTATATTTACTAAGGTATGCATGCATGCTAGATTGAATCAATTGATTGAATTGATTTTTTTTTAATTGATTGTTCATTGAGTTTTAATTTTAATACACACTTCCTCTCTTCCCTTCAACGTTGCTGTGCCCCACAGGGTCCATGTTTTAGTTCCTATGCCTATGTAACACCCCATTGTACTACATGGAATGCAATAAATAATTTAATTGAATTGAATTGAAAACATCTATCTTACGCGGTTTCGATTTTTTCATACAAATGTTTTTTCCCGCTAACTCCCGTTTCCGTGGGAATTTTGCAATATCCTGTTGCAACTAAGCTTTAAGTTAACTAAGGTACCTGCATGCCAAATTTCAAGCGTCTAACTTAAGCGATTTAGATTTTTCATACAAAAGGATTTTCCCGCTAATTTCCGTCCCGTGGGAATTCCGGGAATTCCTTTCTTAGTGCACCTCTACGGTATCTAAGGTGCCTGCGTGCCAAATTTCAAACATCTAACTTGAATGGTTTAGATTTTTCATACAAAAGCATTTTCCCGTTAATTCCCGTTCCCGTGGGAATTTCGGGAATTCTTTTCTTAGTGCACCTCCACGGTACCTAAGGTACCTGCATGACAAATTTCAAACGTCTAACTTGAATGGTTTAGATTTTTCATACAAAAGGATTTTCCCGCTAATTCCCGTTCTCGTGGGAATTTCGGAAATTCCTTTCTTAGCGCACCTCTACGGTACCTAAGGTATCTGCATATCAAATTTCAAACGTCTAACTTGAGTGGTTTAGATTTTTCATACAAAAGGATTTTCCCGCTAATTCCCGTTCCCGTGAGAATTTTGGGAATTCCTTTCTTAGTGCACCTCTACGGTACCTATGGTACCTGCATGCCAAATTTCAAACGTCTAACTTGAGTGGTTTAGATTTTTCATACAAAAGGATTTTCCCGCTAATTCCCGTTCCCGTGGGAATTTCGGGAATTCCTTTGTTAGTGCACCTCTACGGTATCTAAGGTGCCTGCGTGCCAAATTTCAAACATCTAACTTGAATGGTTTAGATTTTTCATACAAAAGGATTTTCCCGTTAATTCCTGTTCCCGTGGGAATTTCTGGAATTCCTTTCTTAGTGCACCTCCACGGTACCTAAGGTACCTGCATGACAAATTTCAAACGTCTAACTTGAGTGGTTTAAATTTTTCATACAAAAGGATTTTCCCGCTAATTCCCGTTCTCGTGGGAATTTCGGAAATTCCTTTCTTAGCGCACCTCTACGGTACCTAACGTATCCGCATGTCAAATTTCAAACGTCTAACTTGAGTGGTTTAGATTTTTCATACAAAAGGATTTTCCCGCTAATTCCCGTTCCCGTGAGAAATTTGGGAGTTCCTTTCTTAGTGCACCTCTACGGTACCTATGGTACCTGCATGCCAAATTTCAAACGTCTAACTTGAGTGGTTTAGATTTTTCATACAAAAGGATTTTCCCGCTAATTCCCGTTCCCGTGGGAATTTCGGGAATTCCTTTCTTAGTACACCTCTACGGTATCTAAGGTACCTGCATGACAAATTTCAAACATCTAACTTGAATGGTTTAGATTTTTCATACAAAAGGATTTTTCCGCTAATTCCCGTTCCCGAGGGAATTTCGGGAATTCCTTTCTTAGTGCACCTCTACGGTATCTAAGGTACCTGCATGCTAAATTTCAAACGTCTAACTTGAGTGGTTTAGATTTTTCATACAAAAGAATTTTCCCGCTAATTCCCGTTCCCGTAGGAATTTCGGGAATTCCTTTCTTAGTGCACCTCTACGGTATCTAAGGTACCTGCATGCCAAATTTCAAACGTCTAACTTGAGTGGTTTAGATTTTTCATACAAAAGAATTTCCCTTCACTACTCTGCTCCTATTGATTGTAGCGTGATGAAAAGTATACTATAACCTGTCCAGGAGTGTGAAGAATAATTGTACCAAGTTTCATTAAAATCCGTCCAGTAGTTTTTGTTTCTATAAGGAACATACAGACAGACAGACAGACAGACAAAAATTTTACTGATTGCATTTTTGGCATCAGTATCGATCACTTATCACCCCCTGATAGTTATTTTGAAAAAATATTTAATGTACAGAATTGACCTCTCTACAGATTTATTATAAGTATAGATGTTTACAATGTAAACAGAACATTTAAATAAGGAAACTGTTTTCGTTTTTAAAACTTAAAAAAATTATAAGCAATAGTTATCATGAGCATAAAAAGAAAATCTCAATTCAAAAGAAACTTTCTTGCCAATAGCCTAAAACGTGGTCCAGTGGTTGAGAGTTGGGCTCACGGTCCGGAGGCCCCGGGTACGAATCCCGATGAGGACATATCACAACAATCACTTTGTGATCCCTAGTTTGGTTAGGACATTACAGGCTGATCACCTGATTTTCGCAGAAAGTAGCTTAGATGTAGGCATTGGTTCCAACTTTGAACCTTCTTTGAAGATATTCGCATGACTACTTCATTTCTTCAACCCCTTTTGCTAAACATTTATCAGTGTCACGTCCGTAGAAATCAATTAAGTAGGTAAGTAAACAAAACATCCACTTTCCCTCTTGAGACGTATCCACCCCGCATACAAAGCGCGTCACAACAATCACCCAATTTTCTAATTTGTTTGAGTTGGTTGGCTGGTTGTAACAAAGAGTATCGGGGCATTAGTATGCGACAGACATGCGTTACGGGACTGTGTGTACGGACCACGGAGGCCTCGGTCTTTGATCCTAAACTTGATACGGGGAAAGTTGAATTTCACGAAAATACTTAAGTTTAAACTAAAATAAAGCTCGCGACGTAACATGTGTACGTGATTCGTTTTTAAAATATTGCGACTAAAATTAACGAAATTCGGTATTGACAAGACAAATCTCAAAATACCAAACTTAGTAACTTAACTACTAAGATAGAACAAACAATAATACTGCGTATAAAAGGGCCACTCTTCGCCCCGCACCGGGACCTTCCGGCTTGACTTACCTCACCCCCCGATGGGGATCACTTTAGTGTATTTAACCGTTACCGTGTCCAAATAAAATAAACACATGTGGACAAAATACCTTTATTTAACTAAATTGACTAATAATAAATATTTTAATAAATTAAGTAAATAACAATAAATTAATTTTGACTTCAGTCTTACTGACTAACCTCTTCATGGCACTGTAACGCGATCGAAATCTTCTAATGATTCGCGCTGAACATCTGCAACGCGTCTTCCCTGAAAAGCAAACATTATTGAACTCGTTTTTATATTGAACTTTAGTCTTTAATCCCTAAGGAGTAAGGGGGAGAGCGCATATTAGGCGTCACACAGTAAGAGGTAGAATTTTGAATGGAGTGTTCGAGATGTGTGAGTCTTTTTGAATGGTGTACCCAATCATGTTGGTATATCAAACCGAGATCTTTTGTTCCAAAAGGGTTATTTTTCTTTATCTGTTAAGAAAGGAATAATATCAACGGAGGAAACCCCTTGCGCAGTCTTATATCATCTCCTAATCTGATTCAACTAAGCAGAATCGTAGAGGAAAAAAATTGCGACAATAACACCCTTATTACGCCATAACATAGTACAACGATTACAAGTCAAAGTTATTGATTACATTACGTTATTTTATCCACAATCGTTGCACATGTTCATGATGTGGATTGGATAATATGGTATTTACTAACCTGAGATAAGGTTGGAAGTCGTATATGTCGTCGAGCACACGTCGCGCCCGACACGTGACGCCACAGTCAGGCTGCTGTTGTCCGTACACTGTGATCGCGCGTTCCAACAGTTGCTGCGCTGATGTCAGCTCTACCACTGGACATACACATAGTAAATATTATATACTTGTGGACAAAAAAGTGACTCAAGACGCATACACAAATAATCATTTGTCACAGTTGCTTTATTTTTCTGATTCTGGATACTTTACCCTTTAAAACCTATACCGTATAATATTTTTTGTAGACGTACTTATACCCAAACGTACGGTAAAAAAAACTTAGGTTTTTTTTTTGTCCACCAGTGTATTTAGTATCTTGGAAAATTCTTTATTATTTTCTTCGTAGAAATTACCTACATGAGAGTAAAGAGAAACATATACCTAGTGCGTTTGCATACAGTTGTTTATCATAAAGTTAACTAAGGATAAGGAATGATGTACTTTCCAACATGTGGACTGGTGTGATCATATCCATCTTAGGACTTCATATCGTTTTCCTCTGACAGCTTGTGGCTCTGTTCACTCGAGTGTTGGTTATGTCTGTCTCTCGTACATACACAAACAAACGCTATCGTACCTAATGGGGAGAACAGAGCCGTAAATAAGTCTTCGAAAAGAACTAAATTCTTCGTATTATCGTCCTATATAACTTAACCTAACTATATGATTTCACGAATTTGGATCACTCATAGTATATCACACAAAGCCCATCACAGATTGCAGATTGATAGCATGTTATCATTTAACAAACTATAGGTACTAACTAGAAACTGCTATAAATATACCATTACCTACATAGTTTGTACTACGAGAGTAATATATTACGAACGAATCTATATGTCAGCCCGAAAGTCATCTCAGTTTACGAATGATAAGTATGCAACAATAATAATTAATAGTAATACCTATTAGTGATCTGTCTTGTGTGAAATGTACAATACATCAAGGGAATATAATCAAGGAAAGCGTTTTACTTACAATTCCTATGACCAAACTTCCGATCTTCCTCGTCGTTGCTAGCAGAATGTCCGTCTTTCTTGAATGATATCAGTTTGGGTATCACCAGCAACATGCACACTACAGCTATCATAGTCACAATCTTTTTGAAGATCAGGAATTTCAGCATCAGTTTCGCTACCGTCAGAATGTCCAACTTGAGGGATAGTTTGTCCAGGAATCCTAGGCCAGGAGCCGTGTAAGGCACTCCGTATGACGGCTTGAGAGGAGGACCATACACAGGTGGCAAAGGTTTGTGCACAGGAGGGCCATAAGACTGAGCTGGGGGACCGTATGTCTGAGTTGGTGGCCCATAAGTCTGCGTCGGGGGCCCATACGTATGCGCTGGAGGCCCGTAACTATTCGCGGGTGGACCATAATTATTCGAAGGTGGCCCATACGTATTCGGAGGAGAATTATACGTAATATCAGACTCAAATTTCACAGGTGGTCCGTAGCTCGAAGGCGGCAAATAATTAGAAGCCGACGGTCCAGACGACGGCCCAGAAAAACTAGGTCCTGACGAGCTGAAACTGGAACTTTCACTGTACGGCGGGGAGTAGTCGTAGCCAGTGTAGCTGTCATCACGATTCGATATCTTTTTCTCGCCATCTTTTGCAGTTATAATCACAACTCCTTGCTTCGCCTTCTCAGCTTCTATCCGTGATTTAGAATAAGCTTCTAAATATGTATCGGTTTTCGTATTCGATGCGGATTTCGTCGAGTTCCCTGCCGGCCCGACGATTGCCGAGACGCAAGCGCAAAGACACAAGAGCGCAGCACAACGTTGTATTAACGCCATGTTTTAAATAAACCTGAGCTACCGACCGAAGGGAGTTGTCTCCATCGATCGCGGTTGACGAATGACTGTCGCGGCTGACTCCCATTCAGTTTTCACTTTTGGCTTACCGTAAAAGAACCTAAATATGATAATGGAGCACAATTAAATTCTCCAAGTGACCCGCGCGTTCCGCATTGCTCATCGTAAGTAGGTGCGCGGGGCGCGTTCGCCGCATGCTAATGTGCTGTAGAGGAGCGCGCGACATCGGCGGCTCACCTTCTTGGATGAGCCGCCCCATCCACGACCTTCCATCGCATAAACTGAACTATAATAGACCGTAATTTGTTTGTGAAAGTTTTATGATATATCTTTTTATAGTAGGTATGCATTTGAACATTTGTTCTTAAGTAGCCTTTGTTGTTTACTCTTTATTGAGTACTGCCGGAAGTGAAAGAAAAAGAAGATATTGCGAAGTAGAAAACTTATACTTGTTTACAAAAATGCGAAATGTATGATTCGTAAGTCTCCAAAAAACTCTCCTGGAAAAACGCCAACTATAGTATATTCATGTACCTACATCTCATTGTTAAAACACGGTACTACATAAATTGTATTTAAATGTTGCCGATTTCTACTGATCAGAAATGCGAAGGTAAAGAATGCATTTTCACTTGCAAATCCAAAGAAACTAATACATACATAAATTACGATTGATTTTTGACATACTAACATAACATAACGTGATGCGGAGAAATACCTTAGGAAAGTATAAACAATAGTTTGGAAGTTCATTTTATTTATGCTTATGAATGCTAATGAGTACATAATTACATATATTATTCAAAGGCATTGCCTATTGTCAAGTACCTTTCTTCGAAGAACTTGTGTCGTTTTCGCTTCTTTGGTTCCCCGTTTTCAGTCTTAGCGGCGAAGAAAGAACTGATGGATTTGGTATTTCGTTTCTTGGGAGCCGTGGGGTCATCGACCTCTTCAAAGGTGCAGGTTGCCGCCTTATCTTGCAGCATCAGCTCCGCCGTAGACCAGCTGAACCTCACGAGGAGAGGATAGCCAAACACATTGTCTATTTGTTCACGAATAAACTTCTTCGTCAACGGATCTGTAAGAGAAAGATTTCTTGTGTTATTTACTAGTTTTCCGTACAATATAATTTTCACGTGGAATTCGTTTATATTGCTTTGTCTAAGTCCATCGCCTCTGGAACGTATTATAAGTACACCCTTGAAATCGACTCAACACTAGGTTTGAAAGAGTTACTTTCGCATTTATAATATTAGGCGAAATTAGTCGCGTGGCTTCGGTAAGCCTGTCCCGCGATAGTACTCTTATGTCCCTCACTGGGTTTAAAGAGCGATGGCGACACAGTTTAGTGTCATTTGTTTTCCCCCATAAGGTCGGGTTTCCACTAACGCGGAGATGGGCGGAGAAGAGAGATGTGCCGATTTGACCAATCACAGCGTTGGAGACAGCGAAAAACGAAGCCGCTCTGTCACTCTCTCCCTCACGATGATTGGTCGATTCCTGCACATCTCCGCTCCTCTCCGCACAGCTCCGCGTCAATGGAAATGCAGCCTTACAGCTGTAGGGTACCTGTTGCTTACCATATACATATACTAAATTATTACACCTCAGCATTTTCTAAAACTGACATTGAAAAGAAGTATTTTTCTTCAATGTAGATGACTAGCAACTTATTATTATACCAATCAAATGGATATTAATAAAATTTTGAAGTTTTATACATGTTGGTCAACAATAAGGTTCATCATATCCATCTTAGGACTTCGTATCAACAGTGGCTGCAAGTTGTCTTTGATTACTTGTGGCTCTGCCCACCCCATTTGGGATTACGGGCGTGAGTTTATGTATGTATGTATGTATGGTCAACAATAGTCAACATTTAAACGAGGAGGGCGCCAATGTCTTACATAAAAAATAAGCTAGTGCTATTACTACAAATTAAAAATGTATATTCATAATGTAAAAATCCTTCTAACTTGTAAACGTTTTAGTTACATTTTATATTAATATAGGTAGCTAAGTTAAAGTTTATATTAGAAAAGTTTGTAAAAAATAAAGTAACATTTTTGTCTTTAGTTTTAAGTTACTGTTTAAGATATTTTTTATTATATAACGCTCTCTTATATACCCAACACTTGCGACGCTCTTACTTGGTGTCACTTGCATGTACACATTTAATACATTTATTTATATTTGAGAAAAAAGAGGATAAAGTTGCAGTATTATTACCTCCAGGATATCCGCTCCCAAACTCAGTGTGGTCCATATCGAGCCCCTCTTGGAACTTCCACACTTTGAGAGCATGGTCCCTGGTCACCTTGGCAACAATACTTGCTGCTGACACTATGGGATAGATGGAGTCGGCCTTTTTCGCTACCTGCAATTTTAAATGTGTAAACAATCAAAAACAAACAGCACTACAAAGCTTTTTACAATAAATGATTCCAGCTAATCAGTATAACATTACTTAGTTACAGGCATATACGGTCACAAGCATTAATATGTATACATTTTGGTACCATGTCAAATTGACTTTATTGTCAAATTGAACTGTAAGTCTCACTAAATGTCAAATATGCTAGTGCGACAGAGTCCTAAAGTGGGTACATTATATTGCTCATGACTGTACATGCAATAGCCACTTTTAAAGATTCACACACTTTGTACAGATACAGGTTTATTAATAAGGTAGTTGTTTTTTAACTTATTTTGTATTTAAAATAGTTTACTATGAACATGTATATGCTGTTTATTATATGCAATAAAGTTTATATATTGTGCAATAGTCACTATAAATGATTCTCACATTTTAGACAGGTACAGGTCTATTAATAAGGTAATTATTGTTCTTTAGCTTATGTAATATTTAATCACATGTCGAGGGTTAAAAGGCAAATGGGTTTAAGCAACATTTTGTGAACTTTACAGGAGAGTGATTTAAAGTTTTATTTTTTCGAAAAAAAATCATAAAAAAAAACTACTGAATCAAAAGTGTTCAAAATGGATGCGGGCAGCGCAGGACCGATCGTCGTGGAGATCCTTGGGGGAGGCCTATGCCCAGCAGTGGGCGTCATACGGCTGATGATGATGATGCTCAAATCTGTATTTATTTGGTTCGAAAAACACATCACTTATAGATTTTAGAAGTTGTTAAATACAAAATGCCTCAATTGAACTAAATTACAGTTGAACCTGTTCAAAATTCAAAAATATTTATTTTTCAAAATTGGCTTACAAAGTTAGCGCTTTTTGAACGTCAAAAAATTAAATTACATATTATGTAACTAGCTGTACAACTACTACCACATCGGAATCTGTAACGCTGAGGGAAAGACATGGCCAGAAAACCTCCCAGCACAGGGCCCTAGTCCTACTGTTTCATGTTTTCCTTTCTTTTCTTTTCTTTTTAAATCCAGTTTGTATTACATAATTTATAGACTTAAATCATATTGAATCTGTTCAAAATATTTTTACTATGTATGTGCAATGTATATGACTATATTGGTTGTTAATGTTCTGCTTCTTATATGTAAACCTAATAATTGTTTTCCTGACTACTCATTTAATGACGATGTACTTGCATCAGTAACTAGTAACCGGGACTAACGGTTTAATGTGCCTTCCGAAGCACAGATCATCTTACCTTCGGACATTTGGGTGATCAGCCTGTAATGTCCTAACCAAACTAGGGTTCACAAAGAGATATTTGTGATATGTCCTCACCGGGATGATATTAATGAGTTACCTTTATAAAACTTCTCTATATAAATACATAAACTCACGCCATAATCCCCAATGAGGTGGGCAGAACCACAAGCAATCAAAGACAACTCACAACCATTGTTGATATGAAATCAAAAGAAGGAACCCATTCTAAATTGAAAACTACTGTGTTTTTTTTTAAAGTTTACATCTTGAAGTTGAATTATTGAAAAGAGGTTTTCAAGTCAACTCACAGTAATCTTATACTTGGGGAATATTTCACTCAATCTAGCCTGATACTTCTCTGGTGGGCCTACAGTGTCCACATACACTTCTGTGATGTTAGCTCCTGACTCGGCTACCTTCTTTATCAGGTCTATTGCAGAGTTCATTGACACCTGGAAAAAACAATACCTACATTTGTAAAATAAAAGCAATTAAGTTAATTTAACAATTTTGGTAAATATAACATTATTTTCTTTTCATGTCAAAGACTAATTAAATGCTGCATCTTCAATTCAATCTGTCTTGACCATAAGTCTCATCTCATAAGATCACTCATATTATAAGATTTCACCAAATATAACCTAAATAATCCCTCTTTTTTCACAAATATTAATTATGTTATGTTTGTTTATGTCATGTCAGGGGCCTATGATGGCTCAATAATAACCTTGACACCAGGGTTGATGGGGTTGGTAATCCACCTCAAAATCCACACAATAGAAGAAGATGAATTATGTTTCATACCTCAAAGCTACAATTTGTTGTTCCATTTCATTACAACATCTGAGTATACTTACAATATTATTAGTATAGTATCCTGCTCCATGTGTCTGACATTTAAAAATTTAACATAATATATAAACACAGATACTTACCTCATTCAAGGAATGTTTGGCTCTTCTGTACATAGAATTTGAAATATAATTAGGTGATATGATTTCAGCTGCCCACCCCACATTTCCCAGAGATTCCACCTCAGTCAACATTTTAGTAAATATATCATCCCTTTTCTCCTCTGTTAATGCTTTGGAGTCAGCACATCCAAGATCCTCTAAAACTTTCTTCTGACTAACTGGGCAGTATGCTACTCCATATACCATTGGTCCTTAAAAAACAATATAGAGCCATACAGTCAACCTATTAACACTTGTGAGAAGGCTTAAACAAACACGGAATACAAACAAACAGAGATATCATTCATAACCTAACATGGATAAAACATTTTCCAATATATTCCTTGTAATATTGTCAACTTTACCTAAAACCGGCCCACGTCCAGCTTCATCTACTCCAAGCATACATGCTTCAGATTTACAAATATTAGGCACGTCAGAACTATTTACAAAGTTACGTGAATTGTCGTTAGTTTTGATGAAATGTTGTAAGGCTTGCAACGACTCCATTATGACCGTGAATTAGCATAGAATGAAGCTGTAATTAAATACACGTTAACACAGTTTTCTCGGAATTTCAAAACCAATATTCACATATTTTATTGAATTCTATTATAATAACCATTTGGTCCATTTCCCGCCGTAAATGCAATCATCCTTCATAATAATTATATATTTTTTTCTTTTCAAATTTTTTTTTTTTTTTTTTAACTTTTTTATCCCTTTGGGGAAAGGCAAAGGCAAAGCCGTGCAGCCGTATTCTTTTCAAAGCAAACGTCAGTTAGCTGTCAGTCACACAAGGTAACGTTCATTATTTTTTAACCGACATATGAAATAAAAAGCAATTCGTCAAAAATCGCGAAAGTAGATAGGGGAAACCATTGCCCAACAGTGAGACAACACAGGCTAACAACTTTTTGAGGGGAGCGTTTTCACAGTACATCCGATTCTTATCCAATCTAATGTTGCATATCGATAGTGAGGTACTTCCCAGACTACGTTCCCCAAAAATAATATAGATGGCGTTGTCGAGATTTAATGTGATAATTACCTATTTTATCATTACTCAGGTACATAATTTATTATTTCGTATTCGACACCAATTCGTCATTTGATAGAGTCGGACCGGATAAGAATCGGCGTAGTGCGAAAACACCCAACAGGTTGGTATAGGATAGGACCACGACTATATTTTGAATATCACTATAATCTTCTAAAACAAGATATGCGTAATATACAGCATGTCTTGAAATGAACAGCAACACTCAAAAATATCAGATCTAAAAAAAACTACCAACTTTACATAGGTACTAACCGTCATGCACCTACCATACCTTTAAAACAACTTTAAAAGTTGTTGGTCTATCTAAAATTATAGTGATGTATGTTGTTCTGTACCTATACCTACCTATAGGTAGATATTAGTATCTACCATGTATCTACCCATCATTGGCCTTATACGTCTGTTTCAGACGATTTATGACGTCATTGCCTCGAAGAAATGCACACATACATACATACATATTAAATACATATTAAATTCAAATAGGTAGGTATATAAATAAAATAAGGCATGTAAAATGTTTTATACTTAAACTTCGCCTATTTTTATGAACTTGCTCTTGATACATGTAATTCACATAATCGTTATACGTATACTGAATATGAAATATCAAGAAATATTGATGAAATAATATTGGTTCAGCAATGTATACTGAAAAGTTTGTCTTTCTATAGGTATGTGAATAGTCATTAAAAAAAAATTAAAGCGCCTTCATCGCTTTACAGTGCGATCTAGTTCACCTAGACGCATTTCTTAAACAGCGCTAGATCGCTATACAAATGAAGTTAGTTTCATTCCATCAATGAATGACAAAGACGCATCCATAAAGAGCAGTGCAGTGTATAGCATAATATTTTTAGATGTAGAAAAAGTTGTCGTCTCTTCATTTATTTCCAAAAATCGTGCACATAAGGTAAATATTACAAATTACTTTTGATTATTCCCTAGTTTATGGAGCTTTCAATGTAGTAATCAATAAAAACTCGTTTATAGGTTAGAGTAGTGCGATAATATGCAGAACAACCCCCAGGAGCTTTCATGGCAGGCGATTCAGGCTATCGTGGGGGTTAAACTTCCTTCCAATGTGCTGCGATTTGATGATATCGGGTTCAATAACTCTGTATCGAGCGACGATTCTGACTCTGATGTGGAAATCATCGAGAATGGCTGGGAGTCAGACAACAACGCATCCTCGAGGCCAGACCACTCGGACAACGAAAAAACTACATCTCCCGACCGAGGGCAGAGCGAGTCACCCGTACTACACCTAGTAGAGCCTGATAACAACAACTCGGGCAAACCCTCATTAGATTACAAGGAATATATAGAGAAAATGGATACCAAAGATATTTCAGATAAAGACCAAACTCAAATAAGTAATGATGATGCAGATAGTTCTAATGGGAATGTTATGTCAATTGAAAACTACTTGGAGGTGACCCTATCTACTGACTCTGAGGCTAGTCACACATGCAGCCGGTGCAATCAAATGTTTCCCAGCGAACAATTGCTTTCGGGTCATCAATGTAGTGCCAAACCCACCGAAGAGAAAAAATACCCTTGTCATGTGTGTGCAGAGAAATTTCCTAGTTACTGGGAACTCAGGAAACATATTAACAGCCACTTCCCTGGAATGTTGGACTCTAAATCCAGCTTCTGTCACCTCTGTCAAAAAGATTATACTAAAACTGGGTTTATGAATCATCTCCGAAAACATACAGGTGAAAGACCGTTTGTGTGCGAGCTCTGCCACAAAGCATTCTCACAGTCAAGCTCACTCTCCATACATATGAAATTCCACCTCAATGTCCGCAAGCATGCCTGCACTGTTTGTGAAAAGAAGTTTGTCACCAAGAGTGAGCTTTCCCGCCACATGACAGTACATACTAAACAAAAGTCCTACTACTGTGGGGTGTGTGACAAAGCCTTCACACGCTCGGACAATATGAAAAAACATGAGAAGACTCATGGATAAAAGTGAAATGATATAAGGCTCAAACAAGTGTTAAGCATCATAAATGCATTATGAGAATTTTAGATGTCACTTATCTTTGAGGTCATTTAGCTAATTTCATTTTCAATGTCTATTTATTTGTATTGTGTATGATGCCTATCACTGAGCTTTCAGATTCTCCAATTGCCAAAAATTTAGTCATAATCATTGTTTATTCTAATTTTGCATTGTTTTATACCAAATTGAAGAATATGATCTAGTTCATAATTTAGTCATTATGGTGTGTTTGAGTGTTGCCACTCATGGTGTGCTGCTGTAGAAGCTTTTTAAGGGATTTTATTTATGCGATTTATTACTGCATGTTTGGTTAAATTAGGATATTAGGAAATGCCTTCACAGGTGCTCTACAATAAGGTCACACATATCTCTATCCAAAGTTGCCTTTTTAGATATGATAGTGATATTTTAAAATGTGGATATAGGTCAAATGTCCAAAGATTCCGATAGCAGTAGTGTAATATTTACATTAGATAGAGGAAAACTACCACAACTTGAGGCCTTCTGCAAACAAATATACATATTGTCACAAATTGTTCCTGCTTCTCTATAAGAGCTTTAATATTATTAATATTTTTGTATACCTTTACTAGGAGGTATTAAAATACCAGTTGTATAGACTAAACACTTTGCCAAATTTTAGATAATATATAAAGTGACTCTTATTTGTACTGTGTTGTTGTAACCAAAGCAATAATAATATGTAATGTGCCTAATATATAATATATTTAACTTTATGAAAGGAATACCAAACATTTTTTCAATGGTATAGTGAAATAAGTTTATAATGATTTGAAGTCAATTATAAATTGTAACTTAAAATGATTTGTGTAACTGGTGGAGCATATTTGGATAAACTACTGAAGTTTTATGGTCTCAGATACATGTTTAGTTTAGCCACTTCGAACAAGTAGTGTATTTTAAGTTTAATATATTTTTAAGTTTCATAATTCAAAAGTAATTCAATCATCACAATTGTTTTCACAGTCCAGACATTTTTGTCAAGCAAACATGTTGCATATTGTAATATTGACATACTATCTTGTATTTTTACCTTCACCAAAACCTACAGATTAGATTTAAGTATAGTTCAAAAAGAAAATCCCAAAGATATTGTATTTTCTAATTGGCTAAGAAACCAAAGCTATTTTTATATTTTGATTGTGCCACTTTCGATTTTATGAACTGGTTGTCAATACTTTAGATTTTTACCTACATAGTTAGTAATTAGGGATAGGTCATAATCATATATTTTAATATATTTATTATATTATATTTAATATTATAATTTTAACTGCATGACTTGTTTATAGATTAAGAATTTGAATTTGAGCCAAATGGAAAAATTTTACACAAAAATCTACAAGACTGACAATAATATTCAGAGTAGATATTAACTTGCACAAAGGATACCTATTATTTATTATACCAAACGGTACACTACAATTTTGTAACTATTTATCGATACTGCACCTTGTTATTGACTCAACATGACAATTAGTATAAGATCCGTTTGATATGAATTATGAAATGTTTTATGGAAATGTAATAATCTAATAATTGTCGATTTTATTAAAGAGTTGTTTGTTGCAAATTATGTTTCATTTCGCTATTAAATAGGTATTTTTCCCTTTGTTCTAGGTTACGGTAGCGATGTCGGGAAGATTGCGTAATCTTAATCCGTATGAGTTGCATAAGTACCTAGTAAACGTATATTGTCTGAATGCGAAGGGCGCGACCGGGCAGCTGCAGCGCGACAGCTCGCGGGACCGCACCGACCTCGACGTCATCCGGGAGAACCACAAGTTCCTCTGGGAGGACGACGACGTCGCCGACACCTGGGAGAAGCAACTTGCCAAAAAATATTACGATAAACTCTTCAAGGAATACTGCATTTGCGATCTAACCAGATATAAAGAGAACAGAGTAAGTTTTACTTCCAAGTCCTTGAACGTAGCCAGCCAGATACAGAAGACGCACTCGTGTAGATAATGGGAATTTCGCTGAATTGTATAGGCGCCTACCTACTTATTGAAAGGCATAACATGTTTCTGTAATGATGTTTAATTTCTTAGTCGTATTATTTGTAATTATTTATCTGTTTACACTGTTTTTATCTTAATTAGTAGCCAGTCTAGGTTCCACTGTTTGGAATAGAAAAACATTCTTAACGGTCGCCTAACCGTCCTCTATTTACATCAGAATGGATTGTAAAGGCAACATTGAAATTAATTTATGTCGGTAATGGTTTCCCCTAAGTTTATTAAGGCTCAGATGGGGACCGTTCCCCTCTGTCAATTGCCTTTTTTGCCCGAGAGACCTTCCTTTGTGTGCGATACTGGGGTGTGCGCACAATGCCCGTACTGCCTTTCTGTAGGCTAAATATAGCGTTACAATGTTCTCCCAGACGCGATACAGTGGCGCACACGCACATCTGCTCCGAGCGGCTGCGCGAAGGTTCAATTCAATAAGATTATGTATCCGCTAGAGTATCCAAATATTCTTTTAAGACCAATGTATGCAGTGCAAGGAATAATCTTTATACTTAGATGTTATATCATCATTCATCACTTTTAAATCCAAAAGTAGATAAATAATGTAGGTCCTATTATTAAAGCTATCCTACCGTTATATAGATATATAGGTTCCTATATTGTACACGCGATAGGTATGTTTCAAAGGCGTACCTTCTCGCTTACGAAATAGAGGCTACGTGCCACTGCACTACGCATTTAGAACGACGTAAATATAGGTCGGAGGCGCTTTCTGGGTGATGACTAATACTTATTATAGTAATTAAGTGCGCAGGCAGCTTTGTCTATTAAAAAGTCCTAAATATACCAAACTTGACTTGCATTTAATGACGTCCTGGAAGCAAAAAATGGTCACATCCTTTCTCTGTATGAGTTTCCCTAAGCACTGCTAGTGCTAGAATCATTTACAAATAAGTAGGTATTCTATGTTGCTTCTCGTTAAACAAGTACTTATCCGTATTATCAAAAACAGCATTACATTGTTCCCGCGTTGACTTTGGCTCTGCCTACCCTGATAGAGATTTAAGGCGTGAGTCATATGTTAAATTCAATAGGTAGGTACGTATTTCTATGCTCGCCTGGGATCCAAAAAAACACATTCAGCTGCTTGTCTTGTCATTACTCATCCCATTAGGAATTACGGGCGTGAGAATATTATGTATGTAAGCAGGTACCTACACATTGGATAGTATCCTAGGTCAAAGATAAATTGTGATTACTAAATAAAGACAGATTTTAAACTGTCGAAAAACATTTTCTTTTTTTCTAATTAACTTATTTTTTAATTTTAATCAAGAAAAAAGTAATAATAAGTCCGACATTTAATCACGTTTTTTCTGACGTTACAGTCACAGGTGCTTTTTCATACAAGTTCAATAGTAATTTCGTTTAGTAAAAAGTATCTGATTTGACTAGCTGAAAATTAGCCTATTAATATATTTTTGGAGTTTCCTCCATGATGTTCGCGCGATTTGGCGAGCTATAATCCTATGTATTTCAAGTAACGTCTTTTGTAAAAACCTTTTTTATGTTGACTGTTCATAAACATCCCCAATCATGGTACCAGTAATAGTAGTAGCCACCCCTCGTAATAACAATAATACAATTACCGAGCCCTAACAAAGGCAAGTGTTTGTTTATTACTTGATAAACGATTTTCCCGGGGTTTTATCGAAGAGTTTGGATGTGATATCGACTTGTAAACGTAGTTTCTGCGCGGAAGACAATTTTTATTATCTCGTAATGTGTAGAAAATGAAATGTCTACTTAATTATCTGTCTAGGTATTTGTTTTACAATATACTTAAAGATGTAAAGTAATACATTACATAATGTTCATCGTCTATGGCGGACATTTTTACTAGAATACCCTTCGATTGACTCGAGTGAGACCGTCATAGGCTTCGTCAACCCTAACTTTTTGAGGCGCGAAAGGCCCTTGATGTCATAGCTCATGACTGTACTTACTTATATAGTAGCCGGGACCGACTGCTTAACATGCCCTCCGAAGCACAGAATCATTGCGTTTTGCCGACAATCAGGTTATTTCAACCTGTAGCTGTCACAATGCGATGTTTTTGTTAGTCGTGTTCCCACCGAGAGTCGAATCCAGGAGCTCCAGATCGTGAGCCCACCGTTTAACCACTGGACCACAGTGGCAGGGGATGTGTCAACATAATAAGTCGCATCCGGTGTTTGCTTTGCATTAGTCATCACCCACATTAAATACCTACCTACGTATTTGAAATTCTGGTTTGAATCACATGCGCTAGTAGTGCAGTAAAAAGTTATGTAAAAGAGAGCTTTATTACCTAGCCTTAATTAAAAAATGGACCAATTTTAAGTCGATAGACGCCATGTCAAAAGAACTACCAATGTCCTTATTATTAAAGAGCTTATAACAGGTAGCTGTTCCGTAGGTTGGCAATTGTGGTTACTCGTAGGTAAGATATCAGCGGAGCAGTTGGTACAGCAACAACCATAGGCGGGTTCTCCGGTTAATTAAGAAAGACTTTAACCTTCTCACTCACTCCATAAATTAGCTTAGCTAACTCATCTTTCGAGTAATAGGTACCTACCTAAAGTGCCAGCTGCTGTAACATGTCTGGAGCAATGTTATGAAAGCTCTGAAATCTGGCAAGCGAGCCTATGTGAGTGGAGTACCTATATCTGCTCAGTGGCGCATCTATAGGGTGGTAGAACTGGCGAAATGCCAAGAGCTTCGGCCTTAAGTGGCCCCGATCCGATAGCAAACAACTGAGTTGGTAAGTTTTATAAAAAATATATACCTAACTATATTTCCGCACGGAATTATGTGTAATCGCGCGCGAAGTTTATCTCTGAACAGTAGATCCCCTATGTCGTACGTGCCAATTTTCATTCATATCAGTCCAGTGACAAAGAAAATCTTTGGGCTTTTATAATTGTAGTACGGGGACAGATTCACGTAATCTGTGCAAGTAATAGTTTTGTGATATATTCCCATCGTGATTCACATCCTGGACCTCGCCCAACGCTTGTCCACTGAACCACAGAGGCCGTTTGACTGTATTAATAAGACGTAACCGTGTAGGTGAGGAGCTCGTTGGCACAGCGGGAAACGCACTCGGTCTGCGATTGTTGAAGTTAAGCAACTTTCGCAAGGCCGATCATAGGATGCGGGTGACCACAAAAAAAAGTTTTCATCTCGAGCTCCTCCGTACTTCGGAAGGCACGTCAAGCCGTTGGTCCCGGCTGCATTAGCAGTCGTTAATAACCATCAATCCGCACTGAGCCCGCGTGATGATTTCAGGCCCGATCTCCCTATCCATCCATAGGGAAGGCCCGTGCCCCAGCAGTGGGGACGTTAATGGGCTGATGATGATGAACCGTGTAGGTGGCTCTTCGATGGCGCGTGGAGAAGGAAGTGGTGCTCGGCAAGGGTCAGTTCCAGTGCGGCAACAAGCACTGCAGCAGCGCCGACGGCCTGCGCTCCTGGGAGGTCAACTTCGCCTACCTGGAGGACGGGGACAAGAAAAACGCGCTAGTTAAACTACGTACGTAGCTTTAACTTTCGGTTTAGGCAGGTTAAGCTTGAAGATGCATTGCTTAGTTGTGGGTAGAAGGAAGTGGTGCTTGGGAAAGTTCTAGTGTGGCAACATGCACTGTAGCAGCGCAGCGTCTTGGGAAGTAAACTATGTATTTAGGGGATGCAGAGACGAATAAACTTGTTAAGTTTGGTAAGCGTGCGTAGCTCTAGCTCACCACAACCTATTGTTTGATGCATCCTTTGAACCTCCGATAGACCAGGGGCCTGTTTCATAAAACTTACAATTGTAAATTACAAAGATAATTTGATGTACCTTGCGGAGTCTGTGATCCCAAATATTTTACAGTTTCATTTTAGCTACGTAATGAACACCAAATTGTCGTAATTTACAATTGTAAGTTTTATGAAACAGGCCCCAGGATATCCGTGTGGTTGGTGAATTCTATAACTAACCTCACCAACCTTAGTGTCAGAGTTCATATTGACATGCTATAAACGGGACCCTTTACTTAGTGGGACGTAAATGCAGTGTCGGACCCAAGATATTGGTACCTACGAGTACTATCAAATAGAATTTGGGATTTGTCATTGTTGCATCCAAATAATTTTAAAGGGACTTGAACTGTTTTTGTATTTCTCTCACAAAAAATAACTTGCGCAGGTTTATGTCCTGAGTGCTCAGAGAAATTAAACTACAGATCAAAGAAGCGTGAAGTTAAGCGGCTGAAGAAACGTCATAAGAAGAAAAAGAAAAACAAAGAAAAAGATGATTCAGGTGAAGAAAGCGGTGAGGAAAGTCTCGAGGCAGCCGAGATTGAGATGGAACCCTCCACGTCCACTGCTGCAGAGAATACGACTGTGGAGAGCGTAAACGAATCCTTGTGGAAGAAAGGTTTGTATCAGATTTTGATTTAGGTGTTCACCTAACATACTAAGAAGTTCTTTCACCACTTGTTGATATTCCCTGATAGCCTATCTGCCGTATATGAAACCCATACTTAAAATCTATCATCTTTCATCACAGTGATGACACGGGCCCCACAACAGTACCTATAACAATGTTGTACTTACCAATAGGAACGAAGACTTCCTTAGTCTCTTTTTTATGAAAGTCTTGAAACGTTTTTTTGTTATGTCGTTTATCGATTGGTGTTCATATGTGAACCCAAATAAGTCATGTCGTTCTGTCTAAATACGAACAAAATCACGTTGCCTGCATGTTACGGAAAACAACAAACACATCGATTTCGACAAAATTTACTGAAGTTAGTCCTGCTGGCCTTTCTTTAAAACATCCTGGATCTAATCGCGGTATGTAGGTACGCCTAGAACTTCCTCTACCAAATCTACCACTTATAAATCTTTTTCAAATCTATCTTCAATCATTCTTATTTTTTAGTTTAGGTGTACTTATCATATCCTTATTTAACATAACATAAACTGCCTATATACGTCCCAATGCTGGGCACAGGCCTCCCCTCAATCAACCGGAGGGGGTATGGAGCATACTTCACCACGCTGCTCCACTGCGGGTTGGTGGAGGTGTTTTTACGGCTAATAGCCGGGACCAACGGCTTAACGTGCCCTCCGAAGCACGGAATCATCTTACTTTTTCGGACAATCAGGTGATTCAAGCCTGAAAAGTCCTTACCAAACAAAGGACAGTCTCACAAAGTGATTTCGACAATGTCCCCATCGGGAATTGAACCCGGACCTCCAGATCGTGAGCCTAACGCTCTAACCACTAGACCACGGAGGCTGCCACCCTTATTTAAACAACTAACTAATTTAAACTGGTGGATAATAATAGCTCACGTTTTATTAAATTCCAGGCGTGCAGGAAATAGAAGAAAAGTCTCGGGAGGAAGAGTTTGAAGAATACTTGGAGGACCTACTGTTATAGTTATTAAAGTAAGTTAATAAAACATAAATATGATTTATTGAATTAATTTTATTTATTGCATCCTATTACACATCTAGTTTTGTGTGATTAGGTAAAAAAGTGGAATTGCTACTGATATAAAAATGGCAACATTTCCTCGTTAACAATTTACTCATAATATTATAAACAGTGTATCTATACACTTACCTATGTATAAAGCTACGTCATATACGCATACATTTTTAAACAATTTAAATCACAACATCTAGAAGCCCAATCAACGGAGCTTAACATTTGTAATCAAATCGTTAATTCACGAGTACACTATTGACTGAATTCAAACACAAGTATCTTGTTTACTCAAACAATAAAATATATTAAAAAATATAACAATAATATAAATGTGAACAGAGTGCAACAAAAAATAATCTCTATTGACTGGACTCAAAAAATAAATTCTCGAAATATTTTATACAACACAATATTATAATTATATTCGTTACATATTTATAGTATGTACATATTCTACAACAAGTACTATTCAGTTTAAAATAATCAGTATCGTAAAATATTCTCATCACACTTGGAAATGCTTACTGTCGGCCGGCGAACGACTGTGGATAACAATAATAATTACTGCTGCTGAAGTTTAACTCTTCTTCCTCGCATCACTATAGCCTCTTTATCTGCATCGAATGTAGTTTACATTTTGTAAATAAAAATAAAATGAAGTATTAGTATTGAAAAGAAAGATACATGATCATTTATTGGTGATTGGGGTCTCCTTCATACCAAGTACCATCTCCAGTTATCGAAACCAAAAACAGCAATAAATTAATCGCAGAACAAGTTCCATAAATATCATGCTAAATAAATCTCGGAGTTTTACTAATATTTTATTCCCTCGCACTCAGACGCCATAAAACTAAAATGAATTTACGTCCATTCCCAGATAGATACAATATTATTCACACTAATAAATTCAAGAAATTCAACACTCAATATAACTCGTGTTCTAAGATAACGGGTGAAACATATACATACATTCAACCACAATTTCACCAGCATTCAATATTCGAAAGAAATACGTATTCGCCTGACGAAAATACATTTGTAAATAGGTTAAGAGAAATCCATAGTTTCGCTTTGCAAGTTGACATAAGTATATCATTTATTGTTTTTGCTGGTCGTCTTTCGAAATCCCGAAAAATGCAATTGCGGAACAAATTCCTTCGGGTTAAACATTCGGGTCAGCAAAAAACGAATCTGACGAAACTTCAGGATAAGTAAGCGGACCCTGTAAAAACGCGATAACGCTAGGGAGATATTGATGGTAATGTTTCTGCTTTCTTACTTTACCAAATGGCTTGCTAAATTTTGTTAAAACTACAGCCTAGAAAAAAAAATCGAACTTGGAAGAGAATTGATTTGTTAATAGTATATCTAGCTAAGCTAGGCCACGTTAGATCACCCGCAGGTACAATTGAGCTACGGTAAATTGACTCCATATAATCCTGTATAATTATGGGTTGTTTATTTGGCTGCTTGCGTCTTGGCCACGTCCTCGTCGTCGGAACAGTCTTCGTCGTGCGTGTGTGTGAGCTGCCGCGGCGTCTCCGGCCGGGTGTGTGGGACGGACCCGGTTGTCTATAAACGTATACAAAAGATTACATAGTCTTTTGTAATCGTGTGGGTTGTGAGGTGGATTGCCAACCTCAGCAATCACCGAAAACAAAAAAAAGAAAGTGCGCAGAAGTGCTTAAACTCATTTGAAAAAAGCAAATTTAGGTACTGGATAATTCCGATGTCCACATTGGATGTCGTCATTTGTTTGGTAGCATACGTCACTATAGCCGACGCTCCGTGCGATACATTCGTTTCGATCCAGGTATATCGCTATGAATAAACATAAGCTTACGACTATATCCCAATAGGGTAATCAGAGGTACATCTATCCCAAGATTTAACTAAGTGCCCACACCTCACCGAGCTTTCATAGCAAGCAAGCCTTGATAAATGAATAAATTGAATTTAATAAACAACGCTAATTCTCCGCCCCGTACCGATTCGAATCGAGCACCGATGTCACCTTCTCTAGGTTTTAGTTTATTGTTAAATGCCGCTAAGGAGTAAAAGGGAGAGTGCGGACTGTTTGTCTCACTCGCACTTACGCGTTACGGTAAGAATGAGATTTTTGTATGGAGTGTACCGGCTGCAATTCCGTTCGAGTGAGATACAAAAATTGACCTTCTACAAGCTTATTCATGATAATTACGTTGAATAAACAATTCTGATTTCTGTTAAATTTTATGAAAACCCTTACCTCAACTTTCTTGCGGATGGCGGAAGCGGGCGCAGTGTCTTGCGACGCGGTGTCGTCTGAGATGCTCAGCAGGCTAAATGTCCTCGTCTGGTGCTGCCTCGTCCTGGAAATTACATAAATTATTTTTTTTGTATTTAATTTTCATCTAAGGCTTATCTCACATAGTGAACGAGTGAACGAGTGCCCTCTGCACCGGTTCCCAGGTGGTATAGCCGAGCTGCATTGTGTGACGGATGCAGCAGAGACTTGGTTAAGGGAGCTTAAGCTGGATATTTGATCCAAGCAGGATATTTGTCTGCCATACGCAATAATAATAATAATCTAAGGCTTGAGCTTTGGTGGTAATGCCAGCCTTATAGTTTACAGTGATTAAGAAAAATCAAATCATCACTTTACATAACAAATGAATACTACAGCATTACACCATGTCGCTCAGGGATTTTTATTACAAAATGTTATACAAATGTTTCCGACGATTTTGATAGTCAAGTGACTCTTGCAATATGAGCATGGCACGGCATCTTTATCTTTGTAATAACAATGTATATAGAATATATTGTATATGTCACCGTAAAATTGTAAATAACGTTAGATTATAATCTATCGATTTGAATCTCGCGAGATTGTGAACTGTCGAGTAATTATGAATCGTATCATATTGCTTACAATTTAACGTATTATTTTTCGGTAGATTATAATTTATCGAAGTGAAACCGTCAAATTGTGATACGAAACGCACCTCGCGTGCTATACCATAGAGTTACAAAACTATTAGAGTGAGCATAATGTTAATTTGGGATTCTCTTAAAATGCATAAATGTTTTTGTCATAATTTTAATTATCATAATCCTTTTTGCATAACGTTTTTTAGCATAATAGTTTTACTTTCCCATAATAACATCTATTAATACTAGTTTGTTAGGTATAACTTATTTTTGGGATTAATAAATAGATATCCATAATTCTTTTTTAGAATAATAGTGTTTTGTCATAATTTTTACAAGACAACAGTAGGTTAGGGTGCGGCGGGGGTGGCCCTTGGGCCACCCCTATGCCGCCAGCATGTTTATCTTACACACGAAAAGTATACTGAATGATACGTTTCAGATTTTTTAATTTTGATACATTTTTTCTTACCATGTGATGTCAGAATTATTGATTACTTACTAAATAATTAATAAATACGTACTTGATTTCACAATCTTGAAGAGCATTTATTTTATTTGACTGACACCTGTGTTTTATTCCTAACTCTATGGACACAGAACGGTCTACTGTAAAGCCGACCAATCAGGGACAGCCGTCGGACAGTTGACAATTTGACAATTGTAAGATTGTGATTTAACAGTTTTACTTCGATAGATTATAATCTGACGAATAATAATACGTTAAATTGTAAGCAGTATATTACGTTTCACAATTTTTCGACAGTTCACAATCTCGCGAGATAGATATAATCTAACGTTATTTACAATTTTACGGTGACATATACAATAAATCCGTTACAGCCCTGTTCGGAGAATGAGTGACTTAAATTGTAGTATTACGGGTTCAAATTCCGACTCGGGCTCTAAAACAGTGAATTCGACTTTATGAGATTGAATTCATGTTTGGATCATAGAAAATTGTTATCTTGTGGTATCCAGTATTTGTGCCCGGTTGATGACAATAGGGTCGCCCACTATTACATGGGCATTGGGACTTACACTTGGGATGTACCTCTATATGCAGGATGTTATGTCGATTCAAATCGACGATTATTCAGATCTCAGTCACATTTGTATATTTAATGCTTATAGTGTAACCCAGTATATAGCATACGGTTCTGCCTACCCCTTCGGGGATGCAGGCGTGAGGCTACGTTACGTCGTATACCTGTCGATGGTGGGCGCGTCGACGGTGAACCGCTGCTCGTGCGCGACGGTGGACTCGTGCGGCATGAGCATGGCGGGCGCGCGGAACATGTAGCAGAACGGGTAGTACATCAGGTTGAGGAACGAGGCCGCGTACAGGTCCGCGTACCTCACCACCTGCAACACAACATGTACATAACTGGCTACTATCCTACGTCAAAGATAAATTATGAAATCAGCGGGCTTAGCAACGTAAACGTGCGACTCTTTCTCGCCTCGACATACGTCACCCGTCACTCTCTCCCAGTACTTCACATAAAGAGACATGATGTCTGTCGCGGCGAGAAAGAGTCGCGTGCTTACGGTGCTAAGCCCACTGATCAATAAATAAAGACATCTAAAACTGATGAAAATCTTCTGTTTTCCATTTAACTTAAAAATAAGTCCGATATTTTATCACGTTTTTCTATGACGTCACATACATACATACATAAGTAAGCAGAGACTATGGAATTCCATTTGCTTCGATCCTGATTCATTTCTCTTGCTTCCTCCGCATTCATCAATCGTTTCCTACACGCAAGCCGGTTCAGTGTAGATCGTACTAAACGTTTTCTAAGGACATCTCCAATTTGGTCAATATACGTCTTTCTAGGTCTTCCTCTGCCAGTCCTAACATTGTCCTATTTCATACAAATTCCATAATAATTTCGTGATTTGACGTTTAATAAAAAAACTGATATCAAGTGTAAAATCTGTTAAAAGCTGAATGTGTCCAAATGTACAATCTGTCAAAAGTAGACTACGATTTACGTATACCTTATCAGAGGTACACAAAAGCACATAACAAAAACCAATCACCGCGAGTGGGACAACGACAGAGCGTTTTCGTTCTCGCTCAATCACATTCATTAATCGGTTATTCCTGCACATCTCTTCACTGCTAGACGCTTGCATAGCATAAGGAATAATACTACGTATAGAACGGCAACTCTCCGCTCCCCACCAGCCGCTGAGCTAGGTTTACCTCACCCCCCTCGGTCTTAGTCTTCAATCGTATGGGCGTCAGACGTCACACCTACAAATGCGCGTGTACTTTAACGTCAATGTGTAGTGTCTGTGTAAAACGAGGTTTTTTTGTATGAAGTATCCGGGGTATGAGTTAGGTGCTAGTTATGTGTTCAAACCTGTGAGGAGAAGAATGTCTGCCGCGATCCGGATCGGAACAGCGAGCCGAGCATACCGTACGCGAGGTCCATCTTGTGCGTCACGTCGCGGATCGACGCGCGCAACTTGGAAATGTCGGGCTTTTCCTTCGTACTTGAGTCCAGGTCTCTGTAATAAAGAAAAATAAAACATAACTTAAAAGTATAGGTATGGTTTAAAAACATACTTAACATAATGTAATATAACAAGTGAGTAAACAAATTTTCCCTTTCAAAAGAAAGCTAATACCTATAAAAGTCATTAATTATTGTTTAAATTACGTCTTTACTATTCTACCCTCCAGTCGCCTAATATATTTGAGAACATTTATCAATTCACAGTTAACACAGAGTTACAATAGCTAATTTTATCATCACCTCCACAACTTTATCTCGTTTTTCACAGGGTCCACAGAAGCGACTACCTGTCTGAATACCGGTTTATTAGTAATTACTTTTTGTCTACACACAAGTTTAAACTAAGGAGTAAACGTCACTTGCTACTATCATCATCAATATCTCCCTAGCGTTATCCCGTTTTCACTGGGTCCGCTTACCTAACCTGAAGATATGACAGATCCGATGTTTTACAGAAGCGACTGCCTGTCTGACGTTCCAACCCGAGAAGGGAAAACCAGCCCAATACAGATTAGGTTACATACCTCCGATGTGACAAAAAGCGTGTGTCGGTTTACATTTTTATACCACAGCAATAAAGGCTATATGTCGGTATTATTCTGAAGGCCTGCTCTCCACGGTACGATTTTCGTTGAGTCATTTTGTGCCACAAGATTGATTCCATGTTTATTTCCGTTCACCGATGCAAATAGAGTATTAAGATGCCGACTGACCTGTACATGTCTCCCAGCTGCACGTCCAAGGTCTGCAGCTGCGTGAACAACTGGCACTTGTCCGTCCACACGTGTAGCTCCTGCACCAGCTCTGGAACGATCAGGAACGTGCGCCAGCCGCCAATCTTCTTCGACTTGAGGATGTCTCCGAATATGTGATCTCCGATGTATAGCACGTCCTTGCCTTTTGCGCCGATTAATTCGGTGAACACGTCACATGAGCCTGAAAATTTGGTGTTTTTAAAATCTTACATCGTAGAAGTTTTTTTTAATACATAAACTCACGTCTGTTGCACCGGAGTAAGCAGAGACTTTTTGGTTTTAATATATTAAAAGTAAAGTAACCACGATAACTTCCGATTACGTACCTACTACTTGCTAAATCTAGCTTGATAAATCAAGAAGAACTATATGTATAAGTAATGACGTCAGTAACAAATACGCAAACCGCGTAATGCTAAAAAGAAAAAAACACAAACAAGTACTTTCAATATACCTAGCTATCTGTGCCAAGCTATGTGGAGCTCTGTGGACTATTACCGAAGTCATGAAAGTGATAACATAACATAAACAGCTGTGGCATCCTGCGGTCCCACACAGCCAATATGATATCCCTGATTAATCAGGGCAAAAAAATATATGCTAGGTAGGTGATTATTATAATTAGGCCCTCTAACAGCATATTTAAATGCAAAATGAGAGCGTTAAATGGAATAACAGGTATAACTCTTTTAACGTAGTAGGATTATAATGACATCCTAGCGCGAAGCACATCGCCTAGTGCAAATATGTCTCTATCGCACTACAGTAATTATATCGAGGCCTTCGACCAATAGCCGTTTGACGTCCATCTACATAGATAGCATTCGTATCGTTTATTGGTCGAAGCGCTCAATATAATTGGCGCCGCGCGTGGCGTGGTTGTCATGCAGACCCGGCATGTATACAGCTTTGTACGAAAGAGACAGAAGATATGTCAGTCTAAGCATGCTACGTTAAAAAGACTGTAGAAGGTATTTACATAACCACATTCACAGAAAACTAGCTCATTATTATCTATCACACGTCATTTAGTGATAAACATCTGTTTATCTGTCGCTAGATTTGCGCTTTATTACTATTATGCGCAACACGTAGCAGATATCTATCCTGATATTCATAGTTTATTACCCTTATATTTATCATTCTACTTATCAATTTTTTCTTCGATAGCTAACATACTTAGTATTTTATATCGATGCTTTCATCATCTCCAGCATTATCCCGTTTTTCATAGGGTCCGCTTACCTAACCTCAAGATTTGACAGGTCCGGTTTTATACAGAAGCGACTGCCTGTCTCACCGTCCAACCCGCGAAGGGAAAACCATCCCAATCAGGTTAGGCCACATACCTCCAAAAATGCATTTCTCGTGAATGTGGTTCTCCTCACGATGTTTTCCTTCACCAATCATTTATGATCCAAATGAATAATATGAATTTGAAAACAAATTCGACAATAATTGGTTTATGCCTGTGCTGGATTCGAACCTCAAAGTGAGAGGCAAGCGTTCTACCAACTGAGCTATGTACCACGGTTCACGGCAAGTTTTATATCGATGCTTTGAACTTCATAATTGAATACGAGAAGTTTGACAAATTATGACTGATTGGATCATGCAATAGCTATTTGCTGATAGTTGCGCATTTAAATTCCCCTCTTATCTCGTTAATTCTTGGAGTGTCGTATTACTACCAATACAAATTGATAGTGATAAGCTGAGACAGGCAACCGTTATCAATGTTATTGACTTGCGCTAGAGGAATCTTCCACATTGCTATATTAACTAAGTGAAAATGTCATTCATATAGTATCATTCTAATAGCTTCATACACACATAAACTCACGCCTATTTCCCATCGGGGTAAGCAGAGACTATGGAATTCCATTTGCTTCGATCCTGACACACTTCCCTTTGCTTCCTACACATTCATCAATCGTTTCATACACGCACGTCGGTTCAGAGTAGACCGTACTGAACCTTTTATAAGGACATCTCTTTGGTCAATGCTAATAGCTTCATTATGTACTCATAATGATCATGAATACCAACGTGACTTAGCAAAAAACGTATTCTCTAATGCCACGTTGTATACGACAAAAAGACAAAATTAACTTAACTACTCACTTATCGGACATTTCGCAGAAGCGAACTAACGCTTTATAGATGTATTGAAGGCAAGATAATTTCTGTTTAAGTTGTATACATAATTATATACACCTAGATATATACGTTTTGTTGTTGTAATTGTGAATGCAGTGTGTAATTGGGGCACATATACAAAAACTAATTTAAGACTTGCATTTTATAACTTAACAATATGTGTACTGTTGGTATAGCTATCTAATAAATAAATAAATAAAGAAAATAAATTCCAAAGTGATAACCCTGTACGGTGAACGCGTAAATTACATCGTAGTGTCACAGGTTCGGGTCTCGGCTTGGGCTTTAAAGACTAAAGACACTGAATTAGACGTTATGAGTTTGAATTCATGTTTGGATCATAGATAAGCTCAATAAGCTCGCTCCCTACATGAGACTAAAACATTGCTGGCGAGAAGTAGGTGCATACAGGGTGTTAGTGACATCGTAACAAATACTGAGGGGGATGATTCAGACCATGATTCTGAGTTGATATCAAGTGGATTTTCCTGTCGGAAAATTCATGAAATTGTTGTGTTTTTTTTTTAATTATTTTCCGTTCCATACTTTTGCAATGGAAAATTCTACTTGGTATCAACTCAAACTGATGACCTGAATCATCTCTCACCATTCACCATTGCCACCCCTTCAGAGATACTTTATGGGTGAATCTCAAAATTTCAAGTTTGGTGGCGAAATTTCATATTATTTTTTCGTGAAAAATTGGGTTCCGACATGAAAAAGATCCAAAAGGATCCTCGGTTCCGACATGAAAAAGGAATTTTTCAATTCCTAATTTCCCCAATTTTTCACGAAAAAATTATATGACAGTCGCCAACAAACTTGACACATTTTGATATTCACCCTTATGTGCCTTACAAATTATTATTTTGAAGTAACTTTGCATTTTCTATGTACAAATAAATTGCTTCGAGGTTTAGGTATTCAAATCTATCTCGTCGACCGACAATTCGTCGCTGACGTCGCAAACGGACGTATCTGCAATTTTCTGCTAAAATAATTTGTGTCTTATTGACAATAACATAAGGTGCAAATCAGATCCGCCAAAAAATTGAGATACGTCACTTTGCGACGTCAGGGACGAATTGCTTATTTATTGCTCATAAAAGTAACGAGGATAATAACATAGATCGTAAACATCACGTTTAGTTGCCGCACCCAATTGATTGTTACATTACATCATTAAAGACATGCTATTGTTACTTGCTATAATGCAATAATATCCGCCCTCTATTGACATTCGTAAATACATGACTCTATTTGCAGCACAATGCGACGTCTTACACGCCAATCATAATATATACCTATTGTGTAGGGCTATAAACCCTAATGATAGGTTGACGTTATCGGATTATTTCAATTTTAAAGCAAAACAAACTTATATTGGCCACGATTCCAGTAAACACTATCTAATTTTATTTTAAGTTATACCCGTCATTTTCTTATCCCCCGCAAAGGAAAGGGATGATTGTCAACTGTTAATTTTAAAACGAATGAATAACCCAGCCGATTAAAATGGCATCTCGCTGATATGCAACCCGTTTGACGTGAGCTGTCAACTTAATTCTGTTTAGGAGAGTATTTTTAAATTGCTGCCTAAAATTGAATATTACACGTCCCTTTCTTTTTCGGCGGATAAGAAAATTACAGGTATAACTTAAAATTAAATTAGATGGTGTGTACTGGAATCAGCACCATTGTACTTATAAAATATTTTATTTTAGAATTTAATTCATGTAATAAGTTAGCTTAAAAATTTTGAAAATACTTCCTTGCATTTGTGCCCGGTTAATGGCAATAGGCTCGCCTCCTATTACATGGGAATTAAATATGGCTGGCGAATAGGTGTGTATACCCCTGCGTATAGCTATGATGCTATGTGAATACGGATTAAACAATAACAACATAAATCAGATCGCATGTAATATTAATTGTCATGAGTGACAAACACCACTAAATTAAGGCTAAATAAGTAAAGAATATTTCCTCCACTCACCACCAGAGTAGACCAGCCCCTCGTGTAGGGGCCCGACATGATGTCCCATCTTCAACGCTCCGGTCTTGGTGTCCACCTGCCGCAGGATGGTGCCTTCGCCGAAGAACAGGGGCTTCTTCGCGTCCACTACGATCCAGTCGAAATATGTCTTCCAGTTCCTATGAGGCTCGCCAGGCTGAAAAGCAATCCTATATTTAGTTTATAAAGAACTAAATTAGTAGGTGACACACACGATTTCCGACACAATATCCATATGTACACAGCTGCTATCGTCCCAACCATCAAATGTAAATGTAAGGTACTACACGTAAATGGTTCGCTCTTCAAACTATATGACGACGTTAGAATGGTATTCGGGGGTCAGACTCAATGCAGCATAGTATGATTTCTCCAATTTTCACATGCGTATGCAAACTGCTTGAACTACTCTACGGTGGTCACACATAGGAGTCGATTTTTCAACAATTATTGATAAAAGCGTCAGCTCACACAGTACATCTTACAACGACCGTATCTAAACACTATGTCAAGCAGAAATTGAAAAATCCACTCTCATGCGACTTCAATGTGTAAACTTGCAGAGTTATGTCGTGGATCTGTCGTGTTTCTTTCATCGGGATCGAATTGGAACTGAAAACCGAGATTTAAATTGTTCAAAAATCTAATTCATTTGTTTAGAAAAAAAAAAGTATAATGATAAAGAATCAGCCAGGGTCGATTCGATTGCATTGTACTTTCACTCTCGCTTGCGCTGTAGTTTACATTTGAAAATGTACCGCTAGTGAAGATCTACGACAGAGGTGCGCGTGATTTGAATAAATTAGCTCACCTTAGCGCCGTGGGGGAAGTCGAATAAATAGCTCATAATCTTATCGGTGAAGTTGTACTCGCTGTTCGTGAGGATAAACAGCTTGGCTCCGCTCTCTCGTATCCTTGACAGGAACATCGGCAGCCGCTCGTCCTTCTTCAAGTAAAGGTCCAGATTCTCAATGGTCTTGGACTTGAGGTCACCGTGAATGTGGACGTAGTCGACGGCGTTTCTCACATCTTGGAAGATGGATTTGAATGACATCGCCAAGTCACCACATCTTACCCCCGACTTTTCCCTGAAATGATGTCATACGATTACAAACCTAATCCGAAGGTTTGACTTGTCGTATTAGTAGACAGGACGACAGAAAAGTATATCGGAATGTTTGTAAGCCCCTTCCATATTTAGCGTCGTCGTTATAAATAGAATTTTCATAAACCGCGGGTGACAGTTGGCTTCGTTTTATAGTTGCTTAAAGTATTGTGTATGTTCGATTCGACTTTGCTAAATCTGCTAATAAATCTGCTATCAACTATCAACACGTCATTATTGTCAAAGACTTAGTATGCAAATATTGACATTAAAAGAGTAAAAGCTATTAATTATGCACGTTATCGATTGAGGGCACTCAGCCCTATCGTAAACATAGATATGCATCAGTTCATATATGCAGATACCTACTGAAACACAATAAGTAAGTACATAATAATACAGATTATAATAGTTGAATGAACCGACGTGTTTCATCAACAGTCAATCAATAATCATATAGACGAATCTAAATAAATACCTACCATGAAACCTATTTACACGTAAATTTACGCGTCAAACAAAGCAAAGCCACACATATTTGAGTTTATTATTCCTAGAAAAGAATTCGATAAATAACATTAGTGAAACGATCACAATAATACCTACTTAACACGGGTCGGTATAGGTAACAATACGGCCTAAGTTTATGAGCCATAAAGCGATTTACATAACGCGTTTCGTGCTGGCGTTGAGTTAGGTATTGTTTGGCTGTATTTTAGGGCTTTCATTCCATATTAAATGAGGGGTAGACTCTAATTACTCTGCAGACTCATACATTTTGCCAGACAAAACAAATACTTGTGTTTTGGTTTAAGTTACCTAACAATTAACAACGTATGCCACATTACGCAATAGCAGACGTAAGTGCTTAACGCCAAATCGCTTATGACTAACAACGCATTTTCAATTTAAATAATCTTATATAAAAGTACGAATATATTTGTTATTGAAAGTACTTTCAACCAGGCTAAAAGAGGAAATTTATCATTCGATTTACTGTATTTTATTTGAGCAGCTGTCGTAATAAAACTCTGTCTAAATTTTCTGCCAACAGTCGGTAAACAATTTGCTTTTTTAATCCATTCCGTAGTGGTTACTAGAGGTAGCAAATATAAAAATGTTTAGTAAGTCTTACCTCGTATACTGTGGGGAGTTAGTGAAGAAATCTATGAGGCACGCTATCAAATACGTCTCAGGCAAGTTGAACAGTGTGTTCAAGACGTAGACCCTGGATTCGTCTAATGTCAAAAACTTGTTTGGATACAACTCGTATACTTGTGAACTGAAAAGAAAACCACGATTAGCACCCATTCCACAAGCATAGAATTAGTTAAAACAGTCTAAAGGCATTCTACAGTGCAGACATAGGTCTCATCTCTGCAAGGGAAGTTGGTATGGTTTAGTTTTGCCGATCGACAGTCTATCGATACTATCGAAGTCTTCAAAGTCTACTATAGTTTGACGTCAACGCTAGAATGATGCTTACTCTTCCTCATTGAACCATTAAGGGTGGTTAAATAAAAGACCATTAAAACTGATTACTTACTGTTTCAGGAATTCAAATCCATGAACACAAACTAGGATGTTGCCATAGGCGTCTACTTTCAACAGGTTACCGTATAAAGTGTCAAACCATAGCCCTCTGAAAAACAAATTATACCATTAGATATTGTCCATCATCATTCACTAATGCCAAGTACGATAATATTATATAATTATCGTTACGAGTACATCCAAATTGGGGTAGTCAAAAGTACATCCATCGCAAGATGAACTAAGTATCCACACCTCACCTTTTCTGTTAGAATAACGTGAGCGTATATAATGGTTTATAATAGTAGATTTACAAGAACCAGTTATTTCAATAATCTTTATTTCACGTTCAATAGTTTCAATCATAACAAAAGTAACTCACCTGACTGGAAAAGACGGGTCATATTCAAACTCTAATATCTCGCGCGGGTAGCCTTTTTCTACTAATCTCTGTTTGGTTAAATTGAAGCCTAGGTTCTCATACTGTGGAGATTTGTACTCTGTAAAGAAAACAACTTTTACGTACCTCGTTCTTTTGATAATATTAAATGGCAACAGCCACACCGAATGGAACTAAGTTCGTAAGACGAGCCTAGATTATTAGAGAAGTTATAAGTTTATAACATAGTACTAGTTTTACCGCAAGAGCAGTACTCCTAACAGGCGTCACTAGCCAACGAAGTTTAGATGAAGTACTTGATCTGTACTAGAGTGTCCTTTTATTTCCAATGGATAATAAATAGGTATAGATACTAAGAGATTGTTAACACATTTTCTACTTGGCGCTGGGCGCTTAGAAAAGAAACATATCAACTTCTAACGTTAATGAATTAAGAACACACTGAATATAACTTACCAGCCAATGTGTAGTCCATATCAAAACCGTAAAATTTGACATTTTCTAAATGTAGCGATCTGTTCACGAAGATTCTGGAAATAGGAAATTCAATTTTATGTTGAGACAATGATACTTTCTTCATAATTTTTAATAAGTAGGTAGATATAACTCGAGGTGAGCGGGCGTTCGATTTCTATTGGCTTTCTATTATATTTATTTATTATAACATTCCTAATTTGTCATCGCTTTTCATACAAAATGAAAATAACCACAGTGCAAATAACACATGACAGATACATTTTTAAAAGCCGACAATGCAGTATCATTGTCATTGTCTTGAATTGAGTTTCCATGCCCAATAAACAAATAGCGTTTAGTCTGTGACATAATAGAAACGCAGATATAAATCCGAACGAGTATTGCAGACCCGCCTCCTGAGCCTCTCTTGCCAAGCTCTTTGAGCATCGTTGAGTCTTCGTCTTACGGTCGATATCATTCAAATAAGAATTATCTAAGGATCGCATACCGCCTGAATTTTAACCTTAGTAGCGTTCTTATTAGAGCCATGCTACATCGATCAAAACTTGGGTTTGTAGCTAATATAGGTACTCGTTAGTATTTATTTACTAGATAACATGTGAAAATATGAAAATTTATTGCACCTAACCATGCTCTGATCGAGGAATGACGAATAGAAAACCTATTCTGATATTTTTCACCGACTTCAAAAAAGAAGGTTATAGGTACACCTGGTTGGTACTGAAGATAATATTTTATCGCGTGTGCCACTTGACTCTCATTTCACTATCTGAAAATGCGACTGGTAGGGAGATATCCTACCCACTTCACATTCATAAAACCTTTCACTGTTTACCCTTTGACTATGTCTGTTACCGGGTTGTAAAGGTCACAACTAAAATAATTCGACTTTGAGCTAAGTTTAACATTTTATCAGAGAACTCGAGACTATTTCTAGAATTTACTATTTTTAGAGCGTGGATTAAACAAAGTAATCCCGGATTAAGTTTTATAAAGTGAATCATCCTTCCGGGATGTAATGTAATCTATTTGAGTAACGTGATCAACTCATGAAAGTATTCTCGAGTCTCATCTTAACTTAGTTTGTTATCGAGCATTTTATGGAAGTTAAGAAAAGGATTTTTGTTGTCAAACACACGTACGTTATGCACAAAAGTTTACATTGCATTCACGATTCCTACCGTGACTACTTTCTATAACTCTTTCATACATCAATACAGCTGACATTAGAAATAGGTGACGTAGTTCATTGTTGACGCAGTAGTTAGATACCTAAACATACTGTTTATATTTTTCACCGCCACTTATATCTATTTTACATGGAAATCTATAACGTTAGTTGCAAGTACCTTTGTGCCTAGGCACAAAACACGCGACGTGAAACCGGCCACTGGGGGCGAAAGTTGTTATATCCGTTCCACAAACTAGACCCCATACATAACTATGGAATATTTTATACCACCTACTAGTTTACGCAATGACCAGCCAATTCGTAGCATGCCGCAATTATGGTAAAAAGTCTTATTAATCATTACTTAATAAGAAATTTAGCCATTTCTAATTGATTATAAATATGTAAATGTATATCCAATACAATTTCTTATATTCCTTTATTAAACATTTAAAACAGATTTTCCAGGTTTCAAGTTAATCAGACATGATTAACAAACTATCTAAGATACGTAGGCAGTAGGTACTACCACGCATACATATCCTGTGCGTCAATAAAGACTAATCGTACCTAGACAATACGATTCTGCTAGAACAATTTGTGTCACAAAGTTATGAAACAATTGCGATGACATAGACGATGAATGAATAGCAAACTCAAGATGACAAAGACTTATAGAAGAGAATTCAAATTAGGTAAATAGGTACATCATCAGCGCGGTATTAGAGAAAAAAGGATGTAGGCCTTCACTGATAAAGATAATAAGGAAGACAAGACATATTTTCCATTAATTAGCAGATTTTGATTCTAGATAGAAGGCCTTGGTGCGAACTAAGGAAATAAAGTAAAAGCCACAAGCACACAGCTGATTATCCGCTATTTCTTGAGGCTCTTCCCACGTCAGAGTCGTGATTGGCGAGATTAGTTTAATCGCCTCCAACAACGTTCGTTATCGAGGGCGAGCACGCAATCTTGTTCCTAACTTTGATTGAAATATAGACATTGATAAAGTTACGTCACGCGTGAACTAACGCCATAAACACGAACGACTACAGAATTTCCATTCCATACAATGCCATCACGCCAATATTTTTCCGACTCCTAAATTGTTTATACAATGCAGACATAGCGTCTAGCTTAGAAGCTAGAGCATAGGAATAAACAACTAAGTAGTTTCGTATTCATAACATCCTTTACACATTTTAGAACAAGCGGTAACTCATACGAGGCCTTGAAAAATATAGTTGCGGTGACCTAAATCAACTTATACTGCATTTTATGAACGAACCGCAACGAAATTATGCGACATACCTATCGTATACATGCGAACCGCAAAATTTTCGTGAGCATACAAAGGCAGATTTTACACGGAGCTATAGAAAGTATATTGCTACTTTCCGGGCGTTCAGAGTTTACAAGAAGTGTAATAATTTTATCGAGAAACATGTAACGAAATTGAATTACGGATTGGCGTCAGATGCTCCAGATTTAGTTGGCGTCAGTAGTAAAGTGTCGAGATTAATAAGAACGTAGAAGGATGCCATCGGATACGCAAAGCAGAAGTTTCTGAAGAATATGGCAATGGCACAATTCCAGTATTAAACATATGCCGAATGCCGATGTAGACATGTGTAATTCCAGAGATTTTGCAGCGACTCTCGAAATATAACCGAGTGGGACTTATTCAAAACCTTGTTGACATAACACGAGTGATATATTAAAAACAATATATTTATAGTTCGAATACATAGAATAAGTGGGCGTCTAACGCAGTTCTTAATATCACCCCTAGATATTGTGCACGCAGAAGTGGACTTTGCAAATTGTTGCGATGAGAGTCATCAGAAACGTGTACATGACGTATTTAAATTGCGCACGACGCAACTTGCATTCGTTAATAAATATTCTGCAACAATGCAAAATAGTTGTAAAAGAGTAACGACGACGGTGCGGATTGCATAGGCACGCATTTTTTTATAAATCACTGATTGATTTTAGATAAAAACTCGAGACTAACTGATAATGATAAATGATGTCATAGGTGGGCAAATTCCATTTTAACACGAGAGCAAATTGGATTTTAGCATATAATTCACGACGTCACGTGAAATATTCAAGGATCAATTTTAAGTTGTAAAAAGTAACTCACTCGTTTGGGGCGGCTGTGGTTCTGTCTCCTTTTCCGTAAGCTGAAGAGCCATTCGCCAGTGGAGGGAGAAACTCCGATGCCGATTCTCCATTTGTTCCGTTTTCCATGATTCCTTGTATTCTCATCGCATAACACACTTACACAATAATTAACTGCTATTCAGCTTCTTAGACTTTATTTACGTAGTTCCGACACTGTTTATATTACAAAACAGCCCACGATTATACCTAAATGAAAGTCAAAGTGTTTCTCGGTAGCGAGCTTCGTTTTACTCTTATATCTAAATAAACAAATTTAATTTAATAGAAGATGAGAAGAGGGCTCCTGCACACCGCACTTAGCGAGTCGCAGGAAGCGTTTGAGTGGTTATCCTTGACAGTAACAAGGTTAAACAGACCGGTGTGGCTAAGCCATGTACCGCTGACACGGACGTGTGTCATACGAGAACGACGTGATGCATTTGAAGAGAGTACATTGTATATCTTTCCAAATAATGAACGATATTGCCTTGTAGAATGTGCGTGGAAGTGATTAAGTTATTTGTGTAGAAGCTTGTGTTGCTGTAGGTATCGAGCTATGTGCGGATGTAGGTAGACAGTGATAGTGAATGGGCTCCACTAGGGGCCGGGATGCAGGGCGCATGGGGGAGCGAGTGCCAGCAGGCCCGCCAATCGATATAATTCGCCACCACACTGCGTTTTAAATTAGCCTCTATGTCTTCCTGTTGACATTGTTAAACTCAATGTCGCCTTTCACAAACTTTTCTGTTTAAACTATTACGCATAAAACATTGCTAAGTATGAAAATAGTGTTTATCCTCATTCAGCTTGATAGCAAATTACATAGACGTTAATACATTATTATATTTATAATACAGTTTTACAGCTCGTTCCTTTTCTTTTGAGTTACACAAGTCAACGCACTCGCAAGTAAACAATCAACCGTATGTTCAATAACATAGATGTTTACTTTAACAAAAAACATACCTATCTACGTACAAATGAATGACAAATCAGCTGGTAGATTAAATGACTTGTGAAACCGGGACTTGATTTGGAATTCACTAACAAACAGGTAGAACTTGAAATCGTACGGTTTGCACAATAGACATTCCACATAACAGACTTCAATGTTGACAACACTGAATATTTGTCTAGTTTTAATTTCAAAATCGCATCACGTCGAACCGGGTAGAAATTAACCTTATTACCTATTGTCAAGTATTTTATCCTTTCTATATTTTTTTTCAATTAAGTGCACCGTCACGCATGTAAACAGTGCAACAAACGATGTTGATGCTCCTTTGTTCGGCGAGGTGCAAGACACGTACAATATAAAGCGAGTGGTATTTCGGTTGTGAACACTGAATTAACGTCACGTATCAGATCACGTTGATAAACGTACTAGTAGTGTATCGTAGCGACGCGATATCGCTTGCGGGCGTCGCCGGGTACTGAGGCACTGACGCGTCGAGTCGACAGTACCGTGCCGAGGCTGGCCCACTGCTCCCCGCCCTGCGGCGGCGCCAACAGCTGATTCATTCCTCACTTGAACACACTCCGATGATGCTGTTTTCGATTCAAGCGCATTTTATGTACGCAGCGGGTTTGTTGTTTGAAGAACGCCATTTAAAATGTTGAGTCAAATAAATAAGGGGATAGACAACAATATTCCCCTTGAAGATCAAAACAAATTGCCGGACAGAGGTTTTGGACTGCAAAGCACTTCTACTCCGATATAATCACGAGTAAAAGAATCTATACATCTAAACATACATTTTCATTCAAAACAGAAGCTAGAAAGAGATTGTACCTACCTCTAATGAATATTTTAAATTCCAGACGTAAGCGTCAACAAAAATAAATCAAGCAGCCCGCTCTCCCGGAAATATCCTGATCAATACGGCAAGAAAACTGCGCATCATGAATTGAAATAAGTATGTCTAGGTCCGCTGTTGCTGTGGACCGATTCATACTATAGTAATCTATCCAGCAACACAATTAACAAACAGCTGAATGTCAACAAATGTGCCACTCGCTACATTCATGCTGATAAGGGAACACTGGGTGATGTAACTGACGAAATATACTTTGAAACAGTCGAACCATATCTCCAAAAACTTACACGTGTTATTGTTTTATCCGACCTAGATAATAGCTACGTGCAGCTTATTGCATCGTTATTTGCAACTTATTGGGGCCTTTGGAGACTCAATAATAACTTGACTCCAGGGTTGATGAGGTCGGTCGTTGATCTCACAACCCAAACGAAAGAAGGAGAAAACCAGGGTCACGATTGATGAAATAGATAAGTTTCGTGTTGTAGTTGTACCTAATTACGGTAGAAAGTTTAGAATCAGAAGTATATACGTCAGCAGGGGTCATCGTCATGAAAATCGAATGATCTATGTGTATTTTGCGAACTATTTATTCATTGAATTAGCTATTGTTTTGCACGTGTTTTGTACGTTTGGGCCTGGCCAATCGCGATAAGATTGTGCCATAATGATCACATTGTACTACTTCTTGCGAAGTATTACGAACGTAACTGTGCATATAACTATCCTAGACCTGATTCGCAAAGTATTCCTGCCTATTTTAACCAACGTATGCTAAGAGTACATTTTTATTTCCCAGCAAGTACCATGTACGCGAATAGCGACTGAAAAGCTATTTAGAGTTATACCGGTAAAGCTGAAAGTGTGAAGATTGCATTCATGATCGCAGTGATGCTAATAAAACATTATTTTCGATGTTACATAAAATACACGTTACTATTTTGATATTGAATGTTGATGGTCGTTTACGGTATCGTAAATAACGCAACCTGTAAATATAGATCAGAGTAGACACAGCTTATTAATAGTGAGTGTGACCTAGTATTTGCCAAAGAATGAATTCGCACGTTCAAAATACATACCTGTGTTGAAGGGCGCGCTTGTCTAGCCAGGTGGAGTGCATGGTGTCGAGGGACTCCGCGAAACTGTCCAACTCGACCTCGCTACGGTCGCTCCTCGACAGTGGCTTATCCACACCAACTTCCGACTTGTCGGGGATTTCTATGGCTTCACCCCCCGCGAGGAATGTCACCGTAGGTTTTTTCTTAGACGAGGAATTAGCGCGTGCGCGAATATCTTGCGGGTTCACCGGCGGCGTTAGAGGGTAGGCACTCTCGTCAGGCATTTTTTTAAATATCAGACTTGACTACACTGTGTCGTATTCAAATTATAACTGCGCGCCCTTCTAGCTATTCTTGAAAAACAAGATAATTGTTACGTGATGACCCCAAGTGGCGATAACTCTTGACTGGTCATTGCTGATGTAAATATTTGTAGAGATTTATCGTTAAAATATAATAGCTTTGTTGGTTGACTACATTCTATATTAACAGAGATAACAACTCCTTCAATTTTATGTAATATCTTTTATAAACATAAGACTGAATAATATTAATGTTCTCATATTGCGTACAGATGGCTAATGTTATCATATTATTCACATGGAAAATTTCGAAGCCTAAAAGTTTAATCTAATAAGTTTCCTAATACCTAACTAAAAAGAACATTACATTGTCGAAAAATATGATATATATAGTTCTGAACTACAGTAACAGTTGCCTATTAAAATCTTAAATACTATATTAATTTCATGGATTTCTTAATTTTTTCATTTGATATAACATAACATGGCATCACTGTGTATAGTATATTATAATACACCCACTACTCACCAGCTATGTTTACATCCCAGCCTATAGCCATTAACCAGGCATAAATCCTAACCACATACCAAGACCAGCAATCCTAATCATAGTATTGTTATAATCCTGGAAACCAGTTATATAATAACAAATTGTACTTGCCCGAGTATAAAATAAACTATTTCGTAAGTTTGCTTGTATCTAGGAATCACCTAAGTAGGAACACACAAAACACAAACTGTCTGTATCTGTGAACTATGCAGAATTGTAACTTACCTGTGCTCAGCACGGCGATAATATTTCTTAGACTTCATGTTGTCCATCACTAAACATTCTTTGTCTTTGCAGGCATCCATGTTGCTATTACAATTTGATGTTGAACTTCTCTTGTAAATTGAATTCAATCGGAAATTTCTTTGGTATACCAACTGCAGAGCAGAACTAGCACGTCTAAACATATACCGCTTAAATTCTTGATTAACTAAAAACAAAAAAAAAAAATAACAACAAGTTGGCACTGCCTAAATCTTTTAGCATAACATATCAAATACTTACACAAAACGTATTATTATAACACGAGTAATTTAATTTAACCTAAACTATACAATATTTGTCTCAAAACGAAAGCACACTTCAGTACTGCAGTGACTATTGGAAAATACTAATTTTAGCTTTGACAATATGACTATTATAACTCCATGCATGAGCATGACTCATTGAAAATTACCTTACCTTTAACAATAAAAAATGAAACAAATATATTTTTTGGCTAATTTATCACTAAATTCAAGTCCTTCCACCTTAGGTGTTAAAACAAATTGAACAATACGTAACGAAAGATTTTGCAAACTTATATACCTTCTACTGCAGTTTGTCAGCAGTGTTGCCGACAATAATTTGCTAAAATCCCCAAACGCATTGTCGAAATTCCCCACGTTTGGGGAAAGAAAAATGATAATTCCCCACATATTCCCCACAGAAATAAAACAACCAAAAATGTAGGTAAAGTTCGGTCTCTGTGAGAATGCATTTCTGACGTATGACAGATATCACTAGTGTCACATTCACTGTAAAGTTCTTTTTAATATCTATATTTTCTAATTATATTTTTCGTTACGTTGAAGAGCAAATACCATCGGCAAATACAAATACATGCATCCAAAGTTACATTGTTTATTGAATCAACCAGTCAGAAATGCATTTTCTCGGCGGCCGTTCTTTTAAGTTTATTTTTTATTTATTAAAACATGACAAAAATTAAAAAAAACTACACATTTTTTTCGCGCCAAACTTTTTTGTGCAACATTTTAGAACTCGGATTAAATTTTAAACTGCCCCCTTCTCTCTTTATTCCCTCTCGAGTAGCCATCAAAGCTACCACTGTGTCGGTGTTAAGTTTGTTTCTATTTTCTGTCTTTAGATTTTTTAAAACACTAAACTTGCGCTCTACAGATGCGTTAGAGAACGGTAATACAAGCAGTAGACTTATTACGTATATTTTATATTTGTAAATATGTATTAACCGGCACTATTTTTTAATTTAAATACTTTGCTCCAGTAAATATCGGCAGTATCAATCACGTTCAAGTCGAATTCTGAGAAGTTCAACTTACGGAATAAAAGGCTATCAGGGAAATCAATCAAGACTAGCAGAAATTTGATGTTAAATATCGCGTATTTGTGTTCATACTTAAAATCCCCGCATTTTCCCCGAATTGAAGCTCTCCCCACACATTCCCCAATCAGCTTTGCTTTCCCCGCAGTTTGGGGAATTCCCCACAGATCGGCAACACTGTTTGTCAGTAGCATAGCACTGTCAGACTGTCAGTGTCAGTCATTTTTTTTTTTTTTTTTTTTTTTCCCCGAAGGGTAAGGCAAAGGGAACTATGCCCATACAGCCATGTCTGACGTATTTTTTTCTTGATGATTAATGAAATGATGAAAGGTGATGATGATGAAACCTAAGCCCCCACCCACGGAGTAGACTCCTACTCCGAACCCCAAACGAATTAACTCAAAAGTCCGCATAAACTTTTGAGTTATGAAGCGGCTTCCTGACACGAAGCGAAAATAGGCAGATACACTTTGTTTATTGAATACTCCAATATAATAACACTCGCGAATGTCTTCCGACTAACTTAATGCGATCATTAACCACAAAACACCACTTCGTATTAATTATTTAGATTATTCAATGAAGAAAGCAACTGTCCCGTTCCCGTCTCCCGCCAAAAAGCCTCAGTGTCAGTCAGTCCATCTGTCACAGGGCTGCCAGATGAAAAAAAGGCATGATCGTACGTCAACTACAAAAAAATCGTATTCCAAGGAAATTTTGAAATGAAAAGATAGTACAACTTAAAAGTTCAAAGTTTTTATGAAAAATGAGAATAATTCGTTAAGAATCAGAAAAATAATGCAATAAAACTGTTTATTAGACTTATACTAATATTCGTCATCTATCGCCTGCATCACTTGCATGTCCTCGGGTTTTATTATTCTTGGAACCAGTATCATGAGTGGCAGTAACGTCGGTACTTTTTACTGTAATTACTGTAAACAGCATTGGTAGGTTCAAGACAGTCCAGTTCCGATAGAATGGCGCCATCTAAATCGTATCTTTTTTAATTTCTTCTGCACTTGTGATTGAAAAATGCCTGCAACGTTGAAAAAAATCAAAGCTGCCGGAGTAACACATTTGTTTTATTACGAAATGTTGCCAGGTACCGAAAAATCGTACATTTTCCGTACGATCGTAGTCTTGCGATCGTACATGAGTAGAAATGCCAAAAAATCGTACGAGTACGATTTAAATCGTACATCTGGCAGCCCTGATCTGTCACTGTAATTTTTTTTCCTTTTGGCCCATTTAAGGGACAGACTAAGATCGTAAGACCATGCAGCGTAGACAGAGAAACTAATAGACTAAATCACCGTGTAACCGGCTATGAGACAGGTATAGTTTTTATACGTATTGCCACAAATAAAAACTACCCATAACCAGGGTAAACTTTACTATGTGGAAAATATGACTCATTGAAAGGATATTACCACATGGTTGGTAAACTGTAATAAGCCACGTAAAAAAAAGTTTGTATACTTTAAAAAAGAATACGCGCCCCGTTACAAGTCGTGCGGCCGCTGCGACTTGCCATTAAAATCCGCGGGACTTCTTTCGTGGCGCGGACCATCATCAACAGCCGTATGACGCCCACTGCTGGGCATAGGCCTCCCCCAAGGAACTCCACGACCATACATTTAACCAAACGCAACTGTTCCTATATGAGGGACTTTAGTCACATCCATAGCGACTTTCGACAGTGGTTTAACGTGGTACACCAAGTGGCCAACGTAGTCGCTGTAGTCGTCTGCGAGTGGCGACCAAATGAATTAGAAGTTCAGTGAATTAAGTCAGTGCGACCAAAGTCGTAAACTTCGCTTGCATGGATAATTAGCTAATTAGCAGTGCTAACTTGAACACCATATACAGTCCGATTTTTAACCCAGTTAAATATGGGGTAAGCAGTCTGTAAAGCTAAAAAAAGTAAAGGGTAAGAGGACGGTAGAACAGAACAAAACTGCACATTAATAGAAAGAAACTTTGTTTAAATGACTATAAAAAAAAACAAAAATAATAAACTGAAAATATTCATTGATTACGTAACAGGGTCAATTTGTTGTACATATTTCGCACTTTTACATCAGGCTCTGATAAGTTTTTGGCGTAATGATGAAACCGAACTTTTAAATAATTCATAATTATGGCTTTCATTAAAAGCATTTCATGGCTTTCTAAAGGAGAATGGTCAAACCGGTTGCCGTGAAATTAAAAAAAATCTTTAATTGGGCTTAGTTGTATACATTTCCTGATTAAAAGCATTAAAATATTTTTTTGTTGACAGTATTTTTAAACCTAACCGTATGACATTTTGTCTAAAAATTCTTTCAGCAATTTCACATAAATTTATTACATCAGCAGAAGGATATCGCAAACCGCCTTTGTCTTTTTTGGAAATTAATAACAAGTTTAAATTTGACATCTCCACTATGCTACTTAAGCAATCGTGACACTTTACTATTTTGGACACTTTGGTAACAACAAAGCCCGCAATATATACCACTACATGTTTTGTATATTCTGTTAAACGGGATGGATCTGGCAGATAGTCATGGTCTACTGAAAAATCAAGTTCCTCGGATTCGAAAGCTTCTTCTATTAACGCATCATCTCTTAAAAATGAAAGAGAAGAGTTGATCTGTTTTTCAAAATTTAAAGTTTAGCCGCAGTTCAGCAATAACGTCAGACAGTTCAGCATTTTTTTTTACTAAACGCCGGTTCGCTTGTCTTGCAGCACGTAGTTTTTTCAATCGAGTTTCTGACAAAACCCTTTTTCTTTCAAGCATAAGCTTTAACTTTTTCTTCCGAGGCGTATCTGTGTAATCATGTTCTTTTGCCTGAAATAATAAAAAAAAACATTCATTGACAATTTCAAGGCGTAAAAATTGAGAGAAAAGTGTTAACAGATTCTTAATTCAATCATCAACAGACAAATAACAAAAAATGGAAAATAGTATCGATCAGAGGAATAAAAGTGGCCTCCCATTTTTAATCAAAAGTGGCTGCAAATATATTCTCGATTATTTGTAGTTCTGCCCACCGCTTCGGGGAATACGGGCGTGGGTTTATGTATGTATGTTGTTTCAAATACCAGCAGCTTACCTCGCTTAGTTGGATTTTCCTGCTTCTAAATATAGTTGGCAGGGATGCCGGCAACTTCACTATGTTGCATTGAGGATGGTGAACAACTTGGTACAGAAACATTTTCCAACTGTAAATAAAAATAAACTTAATAAAATATCAGGATTGATTGAAAGGTAAATTGACTTCTTCTTGGTCATAATATATCCAAGAGGAACATATAACTTACATGACAGAACTTGGTTGGGACTTGTTCTATCTCCATGTTTAATAAAGAAGTTGTCATCAAAATGCTTAGAGCATATTACAGAACTTTTAGGCGGTTCCCAGTTTGTTCTTCCACATGCTTTAACCCAATCAGTGCGTTCACGTTCTTGAAGTGGAAACCTTTAATGACAACAACATATAAATAATTATAGACAGTAAGTAATTGGTTCCACTTGATATGACTTTTTTGTGAAAATCTAGGGTAAAAATAACTGTTCGGTAGGCAACACTAAAATTTCGTGGTGATTTTGTAATTACAGAAAAAAACACGAAAAATCACCTGCAATTACACTGGAATCTCTTTCTAACACCAAATTGAAGATTTTACGAGAATAAAACACAGAAATAAAGAGTTTTAAGGTATAATTTAATGGAAATTGTACCTGTGATAGGATGTACCCGGACTGCTTCGATATGTTCTGTTTTCACACGCTAAAACACTACATACTGGCATTGTTATTATTACGCTATTGATTTTGTCCAAAAAAAATGTACTTGGAAGCTAAGAAACACTAATAAGTATTTATTTAGAGTAAAAACGCAGAATCAGTTAAATGTTTGCACACATACTGTCATTTTGACGTTTTGTGGTCAGGTAAAAACTCAGAACAATAACTAAAGCATAGAAGGAAGGCTAAAATAAGAATTCAGAAACTATAAACCGGCTCTCTTCTAGCTTACGACACAAACTATGAGTGAGAAAAGGACAAATGATTCGCTCTTTGCTTCATTTTTTCCGAGGTTGTCACAACATGAAATGTCATTTGGACCTATTGGACTCATTTTAACTCGGCCAAATACATAGTAACATACATAAGAAGATTTTACTTATATTTACCGAACTATTTGACACGGTCGCGTCAACTGTGTTTACGAGTGTCTTGTGTTCAGATTGTTTTAAGTGATAATTTAACAATATTTTTCCAAATAAATGGAAAGAAACTTTTATTTATATCAAATAATTGAGTGTCTCGACTGTGTGACATTATGTCTTGTGTGGTATGGGGCTGCAGCTCACATTCAGGAAGAAAAGAAAATAGCCAACAACTTCGGTCGTTTCATCGGTAAGTTTTTTGTAATTTTCTAGTGAAATGTGAACTGCTGAACAATTTTAGGAAAGTAATATGTTTTGCTGAATAGATTTGTAGCATAAAATATTTGAGATATCCATTATATTATACGTTTCATCGATGAATACGGAATTGATTTGAGGTTATGTTGATTGTCCATAGTGATGTACTAAAATTATCGATACTTTTAATTTTTAGATTTCCTGTAGACGATAACAAAGAGAAAGAATGGATAATTCGCATTAATAGACGAAATTGGATTCCAAATAAGTACAGCCGTATTTGCTCGAAACATTTTACTGCGGATTCATTTATGTGTGTTCCTAATTCAAAGTGGAGGCGTCTTCGAGACGATGCTATTCCTACATTGAACATTATAGATCAGACAGATGAAATGGTGTTTAAATTTAAATTTCAGCCTAGCCTGCATCATCTCACTGCTGGATAGATAGATAAGATATTTGTATCATGTTATCACAACACGTTTATACTATCTATCATTCAACTACATATTATTATGTACTTAATAAACTTAGTATATACTAAGTCTGTAGTTGTTTTATGTCTAAACAATTATGAGTTGTACACGTTTTATATAAGTAAATTATTATTATCTTTGATTTCAGATATTAAATCCAAAAGTGTCGACTGGATTTACATGAAAAGGTATATCAAATAATTTTCTTTTTTTATATTTTTAACATGATATACATACAGGGTGTTAGTGACATCGTAACGAAAAAAAAAATGGAACGCCTATTTTATTGTACTAAAAACGATGGTGGGTGTTTTTCTTGTCGCAAATGTTTAATTAAGATTTTCAATTTTTACTGTGCCGCAATGTAAGTCGAACAACGCGCCACACAGACGCTAAACTTACGCGCGGCTACGTTACGCGTGCGAGATACGATGTTGATATCTAGGTAGGAGTTTTCATTCTCTTGTATTTAGATGCTTAGTAGTGGTTCAACGTTTAAAAATGTTGTTTGTTGAAGTAGAACACCTACTGCCACGATTTTTCACGCACGGTACCTACCTACCAGTTATTAAAACGTTCCTAACTTATTAACAATAAAAACCCTACTCTTGCCTTACCTTAATTGTTATTCCTTCGGATGAAGTACCTAGGTAGGTACCCTAGAACATGTCACGTCACGTAGGTATGCAACATCGCGTTTCCTCCGCGGTAGGTAGGTATCACACGCACTCACAAACACAACACCTTGCTCTTTAATAAACATCAACAATCTTCCATACTTTTGCGCAGTAAATGGTCTATGATCTATCATCATAGTCGACACTACTCATTTACAGAATGAAACAAACACTCACAAACACGAAAAAAATATCCTCGAAAAACATCACGCGATTCGGGTCAAGCTTAGTATTCGACTGAGCGGAAGCGCGCGGCGGCGGTGTTAGCGCAAAGCATCAAAGGCGCCGACTAAGGGCGCCGACGACGCACCGGCCGCGGCCGAGTCGAGCCGACGACTAGAGAGAGAGAGAGAAGTATGTTTATGGTGCAAGTGACAGAGAAAGAAATAGTATCTGTTCGTATGCCTACTTTATTGGCGAGCGTTGCCCTTGACCCGTGCGCCGGCTATTCACCTGCGAATAGCTGAAGTTGTAGATACGTTATTATTATTATTGATGACATTGATAAAATTTAATAATTAGTAATTTTTATTTGTTTATTTTAAATGTGCGTTCTATGCAGCTTAAAACACAATATGGGACTGAAAAAAATCTATTTTTTTTATGAATTTGGCGACAGGAAACTTCACTTGATACCTATCAACTCAAAGAAATACCTAGTATCTGTTCGTAATGCCTACTTTATTGGCGCGCGTTGCCCTTGATCCGTGAGGCTATTCACGTCCGAGTATCCATCAAGACAGATCAAACAAGCCCTAACTCGGAGGTCTTGCGTCCCAGGATCCTTTAATTATGTCTTAGAACCTTCTTGGCCTATGTGGTCCAGTGGTTGAGCGATGGGATGCGGAGGGTCCGGGTTCGTATTCCGGTGGGGACATATCACAAAAATCTGTTTATAAGGCCTTTGGTTGGGACGTTACAGGCTGATCACCTGATTGTCCGAAAGTAAAATGATCCGTGCTTCGGAAGGTACGTTAAGTCGTTGCTCCCGTCTACTAGGTACTTATGTAAGCACGTAGCCGTTACATGAATATTGTACACAGAACAGGATAGGTTTAATTAGTTCTTTACTGATGATTTAACAATGAGATTTAAAACCACGAATAACTTAGTACTTAGTACCTCGGTACGGTACCAACATGTAACAAGAAAAATAAGATCACTCCTCTCGGACAATTTTTTTCTTTGAACATGCCGACATTGCCTACGCGGCGGAGTTGCCGAACTATCGATAGGTAGATTATCAATTGTTGAACTTGAAAATTGTCTAAACTATCGAAAGTAGTGATAGTACATTTAGATCGATACTAGCGATAGTACCGATAGGTCTTGCTTTGTAACAATAATGGGTATTGATCTAAAAGATCTATCGATAGGTACCTACTATTGGTTTTTTTTTAACTAGGTATCGATAGAATATCGATAGGCAACACTCTGGCGGAGTGTCCGCCCAATTCTAGACGCGATCTCGCTCGATTTTTGTGTAGCGAGGTTTTGCGTAGGTACTTACATACTAAGTTGGTGGATGGTTGACATAGTAGGTAACTAATTACCTAATCTGTGGTGGTTGTGTTAGTTGGTTGTTAGTTATTCTAATGACAACAAAGAATACAATTATTTACTGTTTCAACTGTTTTAGGTAGATAATGGCCCTGATTCCTATGAGTAAATGAATGAATAACCCGGTCGAATCAAAAAGGTATCTCGCTGGTAACTTAATTCTGTCGGTTGTTTTAGATTTCTGCTTAAAATTGACGTGTATTCCATAAATTTTATGCCTGTTGAATATCCGTCCATTTAAGAATAAGAATAAAATAAATTTATAATTTACGATAGACAGAGAAAGAAATAGGATCGGTTCGTAGTGCCTACTTTGTAGGCCGCGCCGCCGCCGCGCCGCCGCCGCGCCGCCGACGTGCGGCGCGGGGCGCGCGGAGCGGGGCGTGCGGAGCGGGGCGCGCGGCGCGGTGCGTGTGGCCGTTGACCCGTTCGAGCAGCTGTTGTCTCCATTACATCGAAAATTTTCGATAATTTGTCATTATTGTTTTTTTTATTGAAATTTGGGTTCTATGCAGCTAAAAGCACAATATGGAATTGAAAATAATTAAAAACAAAACTCAAAATTTCATGAATTTTGCGACGGAAAATTCCACTAGATATTAACTCAGAATCATGGTCTGAATCATCCCTCTCAGTATTCGTTACGATGTCACTAACACCCAGTATATAGAGTGTATAATTCAACCAGCTGCACAATGCACTTAAATCAGATATATTTTACTTTTATTTTTATAGATTATTTTGTACATATACTATTTTAACATTATTATTAAACTTTATTTCAGTCAGTTCAAGAAGACGAGATGAAAAATTTAAAAGAAAAGCTGAACAAGTCCCGCCCCAAGATCAAACGACTTAATGAAAAAAAAAAACAATGTGACAGGGTGTCACAAAGACAGTTTCTAAGCAAATTGACACTGTTTAGAAATTAATAAATTTGTATTTATTGTAAATATAATGTACATAATTAATAACGTGTGAAATAAATACTTGCTAATGAACAGATTTACGATCTAATTTATATTTCATTTTACCTCCTGTTCTTATTTACTCCTACTCCAACACTCCAGGTTGATACGAACTGCGCCCAATAAAGAATGTAATGAATGTTATAGATTTGTGTAAGCGACTTAGATAAATCTTGACTAAACCTTCCTTTACAAATACAAATATACTTTATTGCACACAACATACAATACTTACAAGTTTTACACGAAAGATACAGTACACCACCTACCTACCTTTTACTTTCCCTTTCTGTTCTCTTATGAATACTTGTATGCCGTATTTTTTTAAGTATAATGCTATATCTAGTAGGTGCGAGTATGGTAATCCTAGTATTGAAACAGCTTGTAGCCCTAGTAAAGACCGCCATTTTATGTTTACAGAGTGGCACGTTTTTTCTGTAGGTATTTCCAGTCCATACTCTTTTCTATGTCTATGGCGTGACCCCATCGGGCCTCTTACCGTCTGTGCGGCTTAGACCCGGCGCGGCGGCGGCGGCGGTTCCAATTTGCACGGCACGTCGATCGACACCAGTGCACGGCGGATGACATCATAAATAAATTCGAATATTACAAAATACTTACCGATGAAACGATAACAGTTGGCTATTTTTTTTCCTTCCTGAATGTGAGCTGCAGCTCCAAACTAATATAAACCAGACAATATAATCCAAAAATGGTTAGATACTTACCTATCAGAGACAGAGTCTCCTTTCATCAAGAAGAAGATAATTGCATCCTACAAAAAGAAATCTTGTAAAAAAAAATTATCGACATTAATTGTAAGTAAATTTAATTTTATCGACATATTACTAAAGTGAAACCCAACACTAGGCAATGAAAAACTTGTGACAACCTACGAAATTACGAAACAATTTTTGTATATGCGTCTTTGTCTAACATTACGCCGGTTCCGTAAGATAAAGTAGAGCAGAATTATAGAGTTCTGTTGCTATTTTAGCCTTCCTTCTATGCTTTAGTTATTGTTCTGAGGGTAAAAAACAGGTTACAGCGACAAGGACAAAAAAAACGATAATGCTATCCCCTTTTTTCTTACGGTTACTGTGTTGGCTTATCTCTTTCTAGTGCGAATGAGACAAAAACATTATTTAGTCTATTAGTTTCTCTGTCTACGCCATGCAGCCTAGTATTCAGTATAGCCTTGGGTAGCTCAAGAGAGAGTGATAAAAATGATATATATCCGTACAAGAGATATAATATATCACCATATCACCTCATTTCTAATTATATCTCTAGCTCACTCTAGCTCACTAGTTTTAGGAATCATTTTTGAGCGACTGAAATACCGTAACACTGAGCCGAGAAGATATACGAAAGTAAGCGAGATCCTGAGATGTATAAACTATTCGAAAGACAGAGATAGTAGATGATATAAGAAAGTAAGCGAGACGTTGTTATGCGTTTACTATCGGAAAGACAGAGATAGTAGATGATATATGAAATTAAGCGAGACGTTGTTATGCGTATACTATTGGAAAGACAGAGATAGTAGATGATATACGAAAGTAAGCGAGACGTTGTTATGCGTATACTATTGGAAAGACAGAGATAGATTATGGCGTTGTATCTCCTCCTGTTTTAGGCTGGTTGGCCGGCGATTATGGAACGCACTCAAAATTATTTTAAATTTTAATTAAATTATGGTGAATAACATGAAAACAGTTGTCGGTAACTAAAGTTATCTCTGTTTTATTTCTGTCTTCAAAATTAAATCTCGCTCAACAATACAAATGCATCATTCAGTTGGGAGATATTGATAGGATTTATGCACCGAGCTAAATGAGCTACTGAGCCGAAAGAGTGATATATATCTTCTGATGCAAAAGATATATATCAATCTTTTCTTTTCAATGAGTGATAGCGCCCAAGGCTAATTCAGTACATTTTCTTTGCCAAGGGTCAGGTTAAGGTTATTAGACCATTCTGCCTTACTGTCAGCAGCAGTTTTAAACAGTTTTTTCGTTTAAAACGAATTAGTTTAAATGGTTTTAAACAAACCGCACCACGAATTGTCCAGTCGATGCCGAGCTAGCGGTGTGAGAATACTTCATACAACATGCCTCCGTTTAACAAAACAAGCTAAATTCACATTATTAGCAGCAGCAGCCAACCTTGCTTCGATACCTATGTATATCATGACAAAGAAAGTTTTGATGAACCGAGTAATAATAATAATAATGAGCGGCGCACACCCCACCACACGATCCAAATGGTGCGATATCGCACCGTGGTTCGGCCCGAACAGGTGCGATCGTCTGTTATACCCACTCCTAGCCATTTATTTGTTCGCATGATCCGCAGTTATATACCTAAAAACCCATTTAATGATCCAGATTGTGTGGCTTCATACTCGCAAGAAAATATAAAATCCCAAAATTGTAAACATAATAATTATTCATCTTTATTTTGTATCATTACAATGTTTTTGAATTAGATAGGTTGTAAACAAAACTACGCTGTCTGAATCGTGTTTGTCAACACTTTTGACCTGTTCCGAGCTTCTGATACTAGATCATTATAGGTATCAGTCTTGATAATTTTTATGGCAATTTAATGTCGTTTCCAAAAAGAGGACAATCCTTAAAGTTCATTGAAACTGAGCAATATCTTCGGAGATGTAATTTTAATTCACGTTTTCCTTTTATGTTTTTTATCATTTTTAGAATTTGTATTTCTAGCTCCAGTATTTCTTCTTCGGTGAATTCGCATGTAGATTTTATAATACTATCAAAGAATAAATGCAAACCACTCTCCTTCTCTGAATATCTGTCATCGCCTTTCTCTTCGGGTTCCTTTGGCATTTTATTGTTTGCCTTATCTGATTGATTGTTTACCACATATTGATCATCCACGGAATTTTGTTCCAATCCAAATAATTGTTTACCATGAATATCAACTGATTGAGACAAAAAGAAATTTGAATGTTTTGGAAAACTTCTTTTCAAAGAATTTAAAGTGTTTTCAAGCTTAGCCACTGCTAACTCTTTACATTGCTTTTCGGAATCGGCATTATTCATGTTACCCTTTCGCTTCTTTCCGGTAATGATTTTACCTAAAAGTAGTTTTAAATTACCTGAAAATATAGTTTAAAAAATGGAGAGACTTTCCAGGCGACGTTGCCCAAAAATAATATAGATGGCGCTGTAGAGATGTAACGTGATAATTACCTACCTATTTTCTCATTAGTTGGGTTAATGGCAGAAGCATAATATAAAAAATGTTATTGCTTGATATTTGGATCACATTATTGAGTTCTTTTTATTTTGATCGGAATACTAATGGGTGGAAGATTAATTGTGCCTGGGTGCAATAAAAAGGGTCGTCATTTATACCTTATAAGATACATTATAAGATTAAACGAAGGAAAATCTTAACAGCGCATATTGTTTTTGGCGAAAGTAGCCTGGAAAACCCCTCATCATCACGTTAAATCTGAACAGCGCCATCTATATTTTTTTGAGGAACGTAGCCTGGAAAGTCCCTCATTAATAATGAATTTAATTAAACTGTTTACAAGTCTAACTTGCAAAGGTATTATATTAATGTGCTACGTGCTGGTACCAGTACATGGCTGCCCCGGCATGACATGTTATTCCCGCCTTAATCTTATATAGGTAGTTTGCCATAGATAGTGCTAGTTGTAATACATCGACCATCGTGCGATTTGGTACAAATTCTTTAATATTATTAAAAGTCAGTCTATAGTTCTTTACTGACCAATAGCAAGCTTTTTAGCTCTTTAGCAAGCCACTAAATAAGCATGCTATGTCTATCTGTACCCTTAAGTAAGTTGGATGAAACTTTTAGAGAGTACCTTTGAATGATTTTTGGCAACCTTTATTATAAATGAAGTGTACTTACTAATAGTTGTTCTCAATGCATTTATTTGGTTGCGGTTTACTTTAAAAATGTTTGTAAAATCTGGTACAGATGAGTGAACTGTATGAGAAGACGCATTTCGAGTCGAACTGTGTTCGTCTTTCACAGAACCCATCACCATGTCCAAAATGATATCTGCATGAGCCATATTAAACAAATTAATAAATTATAAAATGAATAAAATAAAAAAAAATATATACGTAGTGCTATGGCACTACAATTCTTCCAAAAATGTTTGACAAGTGCTTTTTTTTCTTTTTTAACAATGAAACAAAAATTTACAAACAAAACAATTTAGATACGGCACGAAAATTTACAAATTACAAGAATTTACACAAATCTACCAAAATTTTATCTAAGCCCAACTTACAAAAATATCAAAATGCAATAAATTCTGGTCTATGAATGCAATAAAAGTTGAAGAACAAATTCAGCCAGTAGCAACCTTTAAAGTACTTTAAGAAAAAGTATTAAAAAAGATCGTAACTCTCGTACAAAACTCACACACGCGTATATTTATTAATGATCTAAATCAAATTGCAATAACCAGTTTTGACCAAATAGGTAAATGGAGTTGATTTTTGAAATCTCAATGAGGGACTTTCCAGGCTATGTTCCCCAAAAAATATATAGATGGTGCTGTACAATGTTTCCTTGGTTTAACCTTCTAATTTCATGGATCATAGACATCTTTGCATCTTTATCTTTGTTATTGAGAATACCCAAACCCACACCCACACGATAAGAAGAAGATTGAGTATAAATCTTAATCTTTGTTATTACACCCAGGCCCAACACAGCTTCCACCCTTTATTATTTTTGATCAAAATGTATTGTCGCGACGTGTATATTTATGTATGTATATATATATATATAAGTTTAAGAAACATAAATGAACTACTGATTGGTGTTACAACCTACCACCTACTTGGTGACACACTTATTTACTAAATATTCGTAGGTGACACATCACCCTGCAAAATGTAAACTGTTGGTGAATACCAGTGTATGTGATCTTATTAGTTACTCTTAGGTTTTACTTTGTCAGTTATTTGCCCTTTTATACATGTTAACTGTTACTGATTCTTATAGTATTTCTAACCGAGTCGGTGGTCAAGAAGGACCCTTTCAATGGTGTGCTTATCAGCACTTAGGTAGCTAAGGAAAACTTATTCATCAGTATGCCCGCCAGCACGTAAGTGGTCAATGAAGACCTCTTCAACAGTGTGCCCGCCAGCACTTAGGTGGTCAAGGAAGATCTCTTTCAACAGTGTGTCCGCCAGCACTTAGGTGGTCAAGTAAGACCTCTACAACAGTGTGCCCGCCAGCACTTACGTAGTCAAGGAAGACCTGTACAACAGTGTGCCCGCCAGCACTTACGTGGTCAAGGAAGACCTCTTCAACAGTATGCCCGCCAGCACTTAGGTGGTCAAGGAAGACCTCTACAACAGTGTGCCCGCCAGCACTTATGTGGTCAAGGAAGGCCTCTACAACAGTGTGCCCGCAAGAATATTCAATAAACAAAGTGTACCTATCTATTTTCGCTTCGTGCCAAGAAGCCGCGTCATAACTCAAAAGTTTATGCGGATTTTTGAGTTAATTCGTTTGGGGTACGGAGTAGGAGTCTACTTTGAGGGTGGAGACTTAGCTTTCATCATTCATGATCATCAAGAATCAAGAAATAAAATACTAAAGATGTGGCTGTATGGGCATTTCCTTTGCCATGCCCTTCGGGGAAAACCAAAACAAAAATCATGACAGTTGTTAACCCGTTCCCGTCCGTCATAAATAGACCCGTTTTTCCCCCGAAGGGTATAAAACGGATATTTAGGTTTCAGCCGTAGCTTGAACCACATTGAAGATTACACTTTGACATTCGTTCGTATTTCATTCATTCCTACCGTCTTTCAACAGTGGGAGTGAGTAGTTCGGAGCTAGTTCACTATACCTGTCCTTTTCTTATTTGATGTTAGCAGCGCGTGGCGGCCATTTTCTTCAGTACCATAAGCTGGCAAGGAAATTAAGGTGTGGTTCAAGCTACGGCTGAAACCTAAATATCCGTTTTATACCCTTCGGGGGAAAAACGGGTCTATTTAGGTGTTCGAGCCTACGCTTGAACCACATTGAAGACGTGTTTATTATCTGCCAGCGCTGCTACTCTAAGCGTACTGTGATGTATCAATAAAAGAGTTATTCAGAAATGATAATAATTATTATTTATTTAACACTTATTATTTTAATTGTGAATAAAATCAACCTTAATTGTGAATTAATCAAACTTACAACTTGTTTTATGATTCAAAATAAATTTATACTTATCAACTAGTGAGACTTGTATTTTTTTATTTTTTTTATTTTTATTTTTTTTATTTTTTTTACTTTATCATTATTATTATTTTTTATATTAAATTGAGGAGAACGTAGTATTTAAGACATTAACATTTTGTCTCGGTTCGATAACAACTTCTTTAAAATAATGGCGGAAGAGAGTGTTCTTGGATTTCCAATTTCCTCTCTGTAGTATTTCATCTATGCTGCTGTTGCTGGACCAGCTATTAGTTGCAACTGCGCCTCTGAAACTTCCTGCTGAAGCCGAGATTCCTGCTTGTTTGAATAAGGACCTTATCCAACCCGCAATGACAGAACGAGATGCGTTTCTAACTCTACCTCTGGTGGAGATAAATAAATTTTGTAAACTTGATCGGCGTGCTTTTGACATAGCTATTTGACGTTTTACCCAACTAACAAGGTCCAATCGACTTTCAGAAGCATCAGGAGTCTTTCTCAGCAGCCATCCCGATTGCCTGTGAGATGTTGTGTCTGTTTTTGAGCCAAATTTAGGCCAGAAGATTAACTCATCACCTTTGTCTTCAAAGTTTTCCTTCTCTAGAGTCAAGAGCGTCAGATCATGAACCCTTCTGCCGGTAGCTAACAGAAGCAAAACAGAAGTATGTCTTGAAACAGCAAAAAGGTTATCCTGATTTAGTTCATACCTTTTAAGGAAATTTATTAAATCTTCTATTCGCCAAGATAAGGGTTTTTTGATTGGAGGCTTATCAGCAAAGATGCCTTTGATTATTTGCCTAACTAAAGGGTGTGAAGCAAGTTCTTGTGCGCGAGAGGGGTTGCTAAAGTTGGCAACGACTGACTTGTGTACTGCTATTGTTCTGGGAGCTAGCTTTATAACCCTATAAAGGAAACACAGATACTTAGCAACATCTTCAGGGTCAGGATTATCGATGCGGATGTCATTTTTACTGGCCCACTGGCACCATCTTGACCATATAGGCTTGTAGGTCTGCAAAGTGGATTTCCTCCATGATGACTGCAACAATGAAACCTGATTTTCAGGCCAGTCTTTTATGTATCTGTTCCAACCCGAACCTTCCAGACCCCTAACTTCAAGTGTTCTATTCCTGGCGGTGGACGATTCGTTCTGAGATCGATGAGGTTCTCTTGAAGGTTTGGAATTAGAAGCGGTGGTTTCGATATGCGATGGAGTTCTGGAATCCAGAATGCTCTGTCCCAGATGGGAGCCACTACGAGGTATTGACCCTGTGACGTCTTCAGGTGGTTCAATACGCGAGGGATGAGTGCTGGCGGAGGGAAGATCCATCCCAACTTGTATCGCCACGTCCTGCTGAACGCATCTGTAAAGTGACTGTGTGTGTCTGTGGCATCTTCGCTGACGTAAATCGAGACAACAGCTGATCTCCTCGAAGCAAACAGGTCTATTACAGGTTTGCCAAGTTCTTGGAATATCCAGTCTAAGATCTGTTTGCTCAGATGCCACTCTGGGAGAGCTTTTTCCCGCGATAATCCGTCTGCTATTCCGTTGTACAGCCCAGGAATGTGGCGAGCTATGAGGTGGCACTGTACACGTTCGCAGTAGTGAAGGATTTTCTGTGCTGCTTCGAGTAGCTTGTTTGATCTCGTGCCGCCTTGTTTGTTGATGTACGCAATACTTGTCCGGTTGTCTGACTGTAGTAAGATGGTTTTTCCTTGTAGGGTGTATCCCAGGCGCTGGAGCACTTCGAAGACTGTCCAAAGCTCCTTCATATTGCTGTGCCACTTTTTCTGCGACTGATTCCATCCGCCCCATAGATGGCGACTGTTCACAATTGCGCCCCAACCCACGTCTGCCGCGTCTGTTGTAATAAAAATTGACGGATCTGGATAGTGAATCGGCGTCGCCATGCGAACATTCTTCAACCACCAGTTCAATTCCGTCATTACTATTGGTGGAATTGAAAATCTTCGACGTGGCTGTGTACGAGGTAGTATTTGTGACGCTTTCTGTATAAGGCGACAGTGAAGACGCCCGAGTGGTACCACAAATGATGCGAAGTTCAGCTTGCCGAGGATTACTTTGGCGCTGTGCCAGCTCCATCGGTTTTTCCTTAGTAATTCCTTGATGCTGTTGCTCAATTGTAGAACTTTCGCCTTGGATAGGCTCTTCGTGTTCCTTCGCGTGTCCCAGGTCACTCCAAGGTATTCTATTCGGGTTACAGGTTTTGTAGATGATTTGGTTTGGTTCACCTGCCATCCCAAATTCTTTAGGTATTTTATGGCAACAATCACCTGCTTCTCCAGAGTGTACTGGTTTTCGTGAAAGATTAGAAAATCGTCCAAGTAAACGATCACTCGTAACCCTTTCATTCTCAATTGCTGTGCGACCCAGTTTGTTATCTTGGCAAAAGCTGCGGGTGCACTCGCCAAGCCAAAAGGAAGGCAGGTCATTTCGTAGACTGTATTTTGATACACCAGGGACAAGTATCGTCGATGACTTTCCCTGACCGGAACATGAAAATACGCCTGTGATATGTCTAACTTCATCATATAATCGTTTCTCTGTATGTGACTGGGAATTTGAAACTGATTTATCAGGCGGAACTTGGGGGCTAAGACATAATCGTTGAGTCTCTTCAGGTTGAATATAGGCCGGTTTTCTCCGTTTGATTTTTTCCTTAAAAACATCGTAGAGAGATATCCCGCTTCTTGGGTACTTTTTTGCAAAGCTCTGCAATTTAGAAGTTTTAAGATTTCTTTTGACATTTCTTTTGAGTAATTGGTGCAGAATCTGTGCATATTTAATTGAGAGAATCTGGTAATTGGTGGAACTCGACGAAATGGAATCCTGTAGCCACTGATTATCCTTAACAGGTTTTCGGGTGCCTCTTTCCACATTGATGTGTGAGTCGCAAGGCAACCGGCTATGAAGGAGTCATTTTTGCCCTCCTCCCTTCTTTCCAGACTGGGTGTATCCTCCTCCCGAAAACTGTTTTTGGGGACGTTCATTATGGTCTTTCCACTTGTGAGAGGCATTATTTGAGCTCGTATTAGTGTGGTGTCGTTTATCTCGCCCATGGTATTGCTGCGAGTTTTGAAATCTAGAGCCTCTCTTGCTCTTTGCTGCCGATATAGAGTGGTTTGTAGATTTAGCCGGTCCGCTAATCTTCTTTTTATTTGGAAAGAACTTTTGAATGCCGCCGATTTCTTTCACTGTTTCGGAAAGTGCCTTTTCTTCGAAAAGATGAGATTCCGATGGAGGGATTTCGTGCAACACGTTTTTGAGCGCTTTGTTTAGTGGTTTAAAAACTTCTCTTCTCTGTTTAATAACTTCAGCCCGGCGGCCACATACATATTGCAGCAAAGCATCCGAATTCTTCCTAAACTCTGAGTCCGCTGCGACGAAGTCTTTACCGACTCTGCTTTTAATCTCCTTTGGAAGGCTGTCCAAAACTTTTTGAAAAATGAGTCGCTGTTGAATGAGGCCATTGGTAACAGCGCCCAACGTAAGATCAGCTCTTTCGAGAATTGACGTGGATTTCCAATTTGGGTTCACGTTGGCTAAAAGATTATTAACTTTTAGTGCACAAAAAGCAGGTGTCGCTTGAAATATTTTTTGAGTATCCGCGTATCTGATATTACACCAACCGCTTTCACCGAACCTTTGGCAATGAACAGCATGTTTCAATGCGGTTGGGTCCGCTTTAGCAACCTTCGGTTCTTGTTCATTTGTAGAGGGGGCAAAGTCGAAGACACTATCATCGTTTTCGTCCGATGAATTTTGCATAGCAGCTAATTGCCTTTGAGCTTGAGCTATTTTATTTCTTAATTCTTCCTCCTTCTTAACAAATACTTCATCCCGTTTCGGTGGTTGAGGCAACTCAGTTATTATTTCTTCTTCGTCTGAAGACTGTGTGCTGTCTGGTACGGAATCGAATGACCTATCTAGGGTTTCTTGGACATTGCTTGTCGATGCGATTGCAGTCACTTGTAGTTGTCGCTGATTATGTAAAATCTCCCTGACATTATCATTCTGTTCAGACTGCATCTTCACCAATTTTTCGAAGATTTGCATCTGATGAGTTAAAACAGATGCTAACAGGTTGTCATCGTTGCCCCGATAAGATGATTCCCTTGGCGTTTCACTGGGAATTGACGCTCCGTGATTAGGGGATGCCACCGGAGTTCGGAGGCGTTTTGATCGCTTTGTACATGAGTCAGCTGTTTCATTACACCTCTTCCTACCTTCTCTGTGTTCTTTTCCTAGGGAATTTCTTTCCAAGATAGCTGAAGTTTCGGCCCGTTTCGTAAACTTTGACTTCAGTTCACGAACAGTGTTCATAAAAACGTCATAGCAAGGTGAATGTATAGACTCCATGAGGCTATGTGGGGCGTATAATAGTGCTCTGCCCAAGGGCCAAGTTAAGATGGTTTTCCTCATAGCTCTATACGCTCGTTCTGATAGAGATGTTGCTGTAGAGTCGAATGCTCGAGCCATTTCTGTTGTCGGTATAGCGAAACGTATTTTTGTGTCTATGGCTGAAGGGACATGATCGCCTCCAAAAAGTTCTTCGAAGGTGTGATTGATCACCTGCCAGCTACGCCAATCTATAGGAAAATGCTTATTTAGGATTTCTACAACAGCTTTAAAAGCATGTTCTTCATCCTGGGTTGGTAAAATAATGGCCAAGTCACCCATTGTTGTAAGCTCCGGCATTTCTGGAAACAGAAACTGTTCTTAGTTTTCTTGTAGCCATTACATTGTGAAGACTGACGCCTCAACCGAGGCGACAGGGTCGTCGTTTCATTTGAAACTACTGACATCTCAACTTAGGAGTCTCATTTAGAGACACGACGTCGTCTGAGATACACTGTCGCCTCACTTTAGACGACTGTCGCCTCGTTGGGACTACCGTCGCCTCGTTGGGACTACCGTCGCCTCATTGGGACTACCGTCGTCTCATTGGGACTACCGTCGCCTCATTGGGACTACCGTCGTCTCATTGGGACTACCGTCGTCTCCCGAGACGACGACTCGGAAAGTTGAGGCGACATTAAAACATATCGAGGCAGTTTCATAACGAAAGCTTGCCTTGAAGCGTCGCTGAGTCAAAAGACATCGAGCGGAGTGTCATCGTTGGTCTTGCCGAACGGAAAAAGGAAAAGTAAAAGGGTTTACTTACTTATTTCTAATGATTGCTCCGTAATCTGCTCTTTACGAATATCAAAAGCGTACTGAAGAAAATGGCCGCCACGCGCTGCTAACATCAAATAAGAAAAGGACAGGTATAGTGAACTAGCTCCGAACTACTCACTCCCACTGTTGAAAGACGGTAGGAATGAATGAAATACGAACGAATGTCAAAGTGTAATCTTCAATGTGGTTCAAGCGTAGGCTCGAACACCTAAATACTTCATTTTCATTACTTACTTCATTTGATAGGTACTTGATTCGTAATTTGCGATTGAACAAAATACAAGCGTTCAATCCTATCTCAATATCGAATAACAGTTCCAAATGGTTTAATTACCTACGGTGTCAACAGCAATGGCTTATACGGAAAAAGTATCACTCAGTGGTACCGCTTTGTCCTTTCTACTTTATGAATGCGTGAACTCTGTAAACAGCCAGGTAATCGGATTCCCTTACTTATTGATGATAATTTTACCTTTTGTCCTGATTTAACTAAATGTTTATTGGCGCTTTCAGGAGGGATTTCTCATCGGCGATGTTACTTCTGAAGTTACAAATCATATATCAGACTCACAAAGTGATAACGCTCGGCTAGACACGCAAATCGTGATAAGAACAGTATTGCCGCTGCCTTCCGTCTCACTATTTTATCTGCCAACAGGTAGAATAAAAGAAGACGTTCTCGCTGATATGCTCTCAAGCACAGCCAGTGAAGTAGTGGGCTGGTATAAATACAGAAAAAATAGTAACATCAAGCCCACTTTTAGAGATAAACTAATATCGAAAGGCTTACAAAAATACTTTGAGAAGCATCATGGTAAGAAGAATTTTGTAACCTGCAACTTATCAAGCAAAATGTCATCTTCGGGATCTACCCATACATTCACCTACAGATTTGGCAAAATCAATTGTTTTGATATGTATGAATACATTGAGGATGTCACTGCAAATCTGGGTGAGAAACACACAGGTTACAAGAAAGGAAACAGGATGTCCCCACATAGCGTATTCAATAAAATTGTAAAAGAAAGTAATGTGCAAAGTAATAATGCCTCTGATGCTATTCTCCGTATCCAAGAAGCAGTCAATGTGAGGCTTGTGAAAGAAGCTCAAATTGCTGCTAAAACTGAATGTACAATCCGGGAGCTTGAAGCTGAAATAAAGCAAATGAATAATATTTTGGCAGATAAGCAAACAGCTGATTTGCAAGCTGCACATGACAAGATGATTGAGGAGAAGTTCATGAACAGAGAAGTAGAAATGGCACAAGCTTGTGTCCAGGCTTTGAATACTCCTTCAGGGGTTGACATTTTGAATGTTCCAAATATCATGATGAACAGCAACCATTTATTAAATAGTGAAAACTCACTGCAGCTTATTGAAAATGATTTAAAAGGCAGAAGTCCAAGTCCTGTTCTGATGTCTACAAGTTCTGTTAAACCTATGGTGTTGAATTATGCAGCTGCACTTAAAAATAAATCAGATAAGCCTTCAACAAGTGTAAGTGTTCTGATTTAACTATTGTATTTTTTTCATGATAGTATTATAATGTTTGTCATGTTTTGTTTACAGAAAACAAACAACTTCAGTGAAGATTTGATTTCTTTTGATGTAGAAGAAAATCATACACAGAAGATCGTATATACAAGTGATGATGTAAATTGTGTTGGTGACAGTTCACCTGAGTACTAATTCCACACGTGCCTTTCCATTATAAGTGGTTATTTAATAAGTTACCATATAGAAATTTAATTTTTTAAATCTAGATTATTTTTTGTTACTAATACTCATTATTGTAATTATCTGTAAAATGAACATGTTACTTAATCTCTGTGAACTTCATGTATAATCCAACCAATAATTTGAACCACATACTATTGTGTGAGTGTCTTATTTGCGATTGTAAAATGTTTGTTACACTATAATCATTAAATGTCTGTGCATCATTATCCTTGAAGGACATTAACTATCTTTCATTAGAAGTTCTAATTTCACTATTGACTATAATCTAAGTTTAAATGCATAAGAGATTATTGTACAAAGTATTTTTGTAATAATTTAGGATAACACAACTGTTTATTACATAGACATGTCAAAATCTTAAAATGAAACATATTGCAATTTCAACGTAATATGGTATTTATTGTAACACATTTAAATGCAAATAAATTAAAAACAATAATTACAATATTAAAATGGAATGTTATATTTTTTACACCAATAGTAACTTATATTATTATACATCAAGGTGTCTGCATTATGTCTAATATTTTGGTTAAATTGAAGATTAATCAATATAGCCTGACTTATGACATCACACGCTATAAATCAGTCTATAAATTATAATTTATTATTGAACTACATACTAGACTAGATAGTTTGTTAAGGTTTATTTCAGCTTAAATACATGGAATAAAATTCTACATTAGTGTTCTGTAGGAATTAAATTCTAAAAACCATATGATTTTATTTTGCAAATCCAGATTTAGGCGGTTCAAAATAAGTGTAAACTACATCAGATTACATCAGCTCTAATCACACTAATAAAAATTTTGTGAAGTCTTTTGCTTTTATAAGGAACAGATGGACTACGAACAGACCTCAGGCACAAGTCGCCCGACCTATGTCGTCGCCGGTCGCCCTCTTTTCGAATAGGAAAATCGTGTTATACCAGGTTAATAGTGTTCACTCGCGTCAAATAGCTGCAGGTTTGCGTCAAGTATGTCACGTATGTTCTGATAGATACAAATTTGATAAAGAGGGACTTTCTAGTAAGATTCTAGGTGGAACATTGGCGTCCCAATCACGATGAAAGCACGGCGGCGGCGCAGCTTTTCAGGTTTCTTCGCAATCGCTAGTTCATCGCACGTTTTCGTACTAACAGATTTTTTTGTGCTCATTTTCTTCCACCATGAAAATAATAAATAGGCGTACCCGTTACCGACGGGGCAGCCCTTACCTCTCCCCAGATTAAAACCTAAGTATGGCCACGATAGCTCTAGATTCTGTTGGGTGAGTGAGCATCTTCTGTGTCGCATGCTGTGATTGAACGTCTCCTCTCTTCTCTGCTTTAATGGAAACCTACCCTAAGTGGAATAATGGTTATGATAAGAGTAACAGTGCGTTAGAGCAGGTGCTGGGCGCGCGGCGCGGGCTCTTGCGGCGCGGCGAGCTCGTGCACGGCGTGCGCCAGGCGCCGCGCCTGCTGCACCGCCGTGGCGGCCGGCAGCAGGCCCAGGTGCACGCACGTCAGCTCCTTCATGCTCACGCCCGCCGAGTCGTTGGGGAACGCCAGCTCTAACAGTTGCCTGGGATGAACATTACTAGTTAGCAGTCAAGGCACTGGTAAGTGTAAGAAACAGTTGTCATTTGGCCAACAGTAATACAAGAGGCATTACCCCCGACACACGGCCCGCGTTGTGAGTGTGTGTCGAAGGGGTGCGATAAGTGTTACCTGTAGAAGGCGCCCTGTACGTCCCCGGGCGGCGGCAGCGCGCGCACGGCGGCCACGTGCAGCGCGCGCGCGGGCCGCGCCGGCGCGCCGCGCCGCTCCCACCACAGCACGCAGCACGCGTGCCAAGCGCCCGCGCGCCATGTGGCCGCGCAGTAGCCCTCGCGCACGTACGTGAAGCTGCGCGACACTGTGCCGCGGATCTGGGGGGATACGTACATGAACTGCTGATTAATAAAAAAATAATAATATGTCATAAAAAAGTTTATTTAGGTAAAACCTACGACACACATATACATTTACAACATTAAAATATACACACATTAATATTTAGTTTGTGGTTGCACAAGTGCTGGCTTTTTCTTCAGCTTGGAAAGTCAGGCCGCGGGGAACTAAAGTGTGACTCCACACTCGAGTCGCGAAAACAATATACGGTCGAATTGAGAACCTCCTCCTTTTTTGAAGTCGGTAAAAACTTGCTCGAGTTGCGAGCACCGTACCATATCGAATACTTATTGAATGACTAGGTAATCGCAAAGTGCGGAACTAAATCTCGGCCACTGATTAAATGAATGATTATAGTGTCAGCAGGTACAAAACGGTATGTGCTCTTTGAGAATTAATTCAACAACTCATATACTTACTATTTTAATAATAATAATCTGACAGGGCTGATGAAGTCGACCTTACAATCCACACGAAAAGAAGAAACATTTACATTTTATTATACGTACGGTATCAGGAGACAGCATATCCGCGCAGTCGGCCATGTCGGGCGCGAGGAAGCGGCCGGTGGTGCGGTCCACGTACACGAAGTGGATCAACCCCGGGAACTCTTCCACATACTTGTGCAGCGTTAGGGAACCACTGTCCATCTCGCCAGTGCGACACCCACATTAAGCGAAATAATTGAACAAATATAACACATGATCAACATACTGCTACCAGTGCCATGAGTCTCGTGATTTAAACCGAGCGGGCATGTATTGAGATTGAGGGTGGGTTTCTAGTAAAGCGAAGAGGAATGGTGACGATCGTAGATGTCCAGGAATCGTGCAATTACCACAAGGGAGAGACCGATAGAGCATCTTCTCTCTCGCACGCTGTCTTTGTCGATTCCGCACATCTTGTCTGTTGTACGTTTTGGCAGAGAGGAAGGTTCAGAAAAGGAATCTGACTTCCTTTTGAAATTCACTAAATATTTTTTTAGATAATAACCAAACTTTTGTTTAAAATTGTTTGTGAATCACGAAACATGACACGTTTAGAACATGCAAAATAAATAAAAAGTAATTTAGAAAATAATAGCAATGTAATCATGAAGTGATTGCGTACGCAAAGCCTATAAAGTAATAAATACATACAAAAAATAACACCGAATAGGTACCTTTATTTATGTTATATTATGCAATAACCTTCATGCTAACATTCATTATCAATACAGCTATCAGGATAGTTACACTCATCTTGGCAATATTAGGTAGGTATGATTGGTATTTTCCAAAAACGGATACTTATGGGGAAACGCGTATTCGAAAAGTTCCCCAAATATACTTATCCAACACCCTCAAATTCCCTCACAATATAAAGGTTATACACCCTCAAAATCTAAAAACAAGGATGTTTTTCAAATACCAAAACCGACCAATCAGAAGTTTTTCTGATTGGTAGGTTTACTTTATATTCCTCAATTACATTGTTATGCATATGTGTGTAGCTATCCTAAATCCCAATAACATACGACTATTATATAATTTTGAAAAGGATATGATCCGAGGCTGAAGTATCTCATAGCTTTGACTCTTAGAAAGTCAACATATGGTGCTAGTATAGTCCTTAATTCTTTGACAGGTTGGCTCATTTTCAGACTAGGTATGTCTGGCTTTAAATGGTCAATGACTGCTTCTAATGCGGTGTGCATTGCAGTAGCCGTTGTCTCTGGGGTCAAAGGTGTAGTAGTCGTACAAGACTTGCGCAACTCCAACATGCGGGTGGAGAGACGAGCGCAAAGATTCGCCGGCGCTTTGTTTTTCTTCAGTGCGTCTGTTGTCTGTTTATAGATAATATACAGGGTGTTAATGACAGGGGTGATTCAACTCATGATTCGGAATTAATATCAAGTGCAATTTTCCGTCGCAAAAGTATGGAAATGAAAATAATTTAAAAAACTAACACTTTCATGAGTTTTGCGACGGAAAATTCCACTTGATATTAACTCAGAATCATGAGCATCCCCCTCAGTATTCGGTACAGTGTCACTAACACCCTGTATTATAATGGTATTACATTCAAGAAATTCGGAAAGAATAACGAATAATTGCCAACAAGATAACAGAGACTGTCTGATATATTGCAAGTCTGATGCATTGGTTTAAACGTAGTTATTATAATAAATTCTTTATTTGTCATTTACCTTTTTTAACGCTCCTTCCAAGGCGTCGAGAGTACTCGGCAACATTTCTAAGTTCCTTTGTAGCAGGAGTCTTCTCAGGTTTGATAATACTTGATTCGACATTTGTGTTGCAATGCCCACATCTCTGAAATATTATAATGATAAAGAAAGATGTTAACAAATGCTCTATGGTTGTGGAAAGGAGTCTCTTGCGTGTGTGCATAATTTAATTAATAACACATTACATTTACCTTTTATGTCGGACTTGGAGCATTCATCAATGCTTTCTTTCTTAGGGCCTAGCCAAGTAAATATTCCTATTTGTACACTTGATAATAACTTACGCGAATCGAGATGCCTGTCAGGTTCGCATCGTCCCTAATGTAAGGTGTTTATTTCATTTGGACAGGTTATATGTAGAATTTGGAACATTTGCAACCTAGCTAGGCTACTTTCAAACCATGCTATTGAAAAGAGGCGACGATATACCGGAGCTCCATATCGACGAGTATTACGAAGATAATCCTTGGCGCGATTTCAGCGAGGTGCATGGAGTGCGGCGCGCTCGGCCCGGCCGCGCCCGCGCACGTGTGCACTATCGCGCTATTCTCCTCCGACAACCCTGAATATATTTCACATTTTATAAAGACTGACCACAATCACAAAAAAAAACTACATTTTTAATCTAAGTAATGTTTATAAAAAGTGTTATTAATTTATTATAAAAAATATATAGTTATAAGGCTCTGGTTGGACCAAATCACTAGGGTAAGTAATAAAACTATTTCGTTTCGAATGGACACAACATAAACAATTTTTAAGGGACTTTTCAAGCTATGTTCCTCAAAAACAATATAGATGGCGCTGTACAGATTTTCCTTCGGTTAACCTTCTAATTTCATGGATAACAGACATATGCATGTTTTATCTTTGTTTTTGGGTATAAATGATGACCCTTTTTATTACACTCAGGCACAATTACATCTTCCACCCATTATTATTCTGATCAAAATAAAGAGAAGCAATAAAGATAGTAACATATTTCTATAAATAATAGAAAGAGGAAATAAAACGAGAGACTGTCTATCCATAACAACCAATAATAAGCCATTTGACTGTGGTAACCGCTTCAAAATTACAGCACTTCTAAAAAAACAAGGCATTCAATTACACTTTTAGCCTGTTAATGTGCTGCTAGGCGAGGAACTCCCCTTCTCCTTCCACTTATATCTGTCCTGTTGCCATGACACACCTGTTCTTTATTTTATATTCTGTGAAAACTTATATTATCTAAACTAAAATGTAAATATCAAACTTACAGGGCAGTCTAGTTGGCTGTTCCTCTTGTTTATCTTTCCAATACTCTTGTGCAGCAATACATTGAATGCTCATGAGAATCAAATCTGGCGGAGTCAAGTCTTCACTGCCGCGACTAAAAATATATCACATTTGAATATTCATTAATCAATAAGCTAATAGTGTTTTACTATTACATATTTATGTCTAAAATGATCAGAATAATTGAGCCAATATGCACCAACTATAATATACTTCACCTAGAATACAGAGCTAGGAGCTTATCACCAACAAACAACATGAAATGATAATGGTTGTATGGTGGGCATTTGATTTCTTTGGAGGCAGCTTTGAGTGAATTTAGGGCGGCGGAGGTGGCACCACTCTCGCCAATGACGCCACTGGCTCCGGGAATCGAGTCTCCTTTGCCTCGGCTCTCCAATAGTACTGACAGCCACTCCTGGTAGATGGGAGAATGTAATCTGTGGATAAAAGGATTTTACAATAAAATATGATTTTACAAATCTGCTGTTTACAAATGAATGAAATAGAATAGGTATGTTCATTGTACAGTCTAAAATAGATTTTAGTAAAAAGAAGCAGTATCAAGTAATAACTTACAAGCTGACATTCTGGCCACAAATGTGCTGTACAAAGGTCTTGCAGTCCATTAATTCTCTGTGAGCATCATCCACACTCTGCTCACTAATAATCAAGAACACATGGTCCAGCCACTGAAACAAATTAAAGTTAACGAAATCAACATTAAATAACATGTGACAATATAAATTGAAAAATTACAGACAGAATAAGGAGACAATGGTATTGCACTTGTCCTGGCCTGACAAGAGCATTTCAAGTCCATCTGTCCGAATTACACTTTTTCGATGTAATTTTCTCTTTATTGAAAACAACCTCAGAATATTAAAATATCTATGAACTAGCAGGGTTTATAAATTAAGTTTTAAATATTTGTGTTATGTATGATTCAATATTGAAAGAAGACTGCTGCAAAGCAAGCATAAAATAATAACAACTTAATCAATAATTTACTTTTGAACATCTTAAATACTACATACAAAATAATAAAAGTATGTAACAGCAACAGTTGTAGTAATTTTAGTATTGTTTTTGTAATACAGAAATAATTACCTCATCAAAGACTATAGTAGTATTGTCTTTGCATTGCATAGAAGAGTAGGTGTTCCCGAACTGAGCAGCCATGACCCTCTGTGACGTGATGATTGGTGACAACAGCTGAGCAACATTGTGATTATCAGTCACATTCCCACTTTCCTGTAATGAGAAATAAATTATTTCGAGAGGAAATATAAACATACATTAGAAAATAAATAAGATCACGCCTATTTCCCTTTGAAGTAGGCAGAGACCACGGAATTCCACTTACTACAATCCTGATACACCACTTTCGCTTCTTCCACTATCATCAGACTACGGGAAACAGGCGTGGTGTTATGTATGTATGAAATAGAAATACGCATGAAAAACTTGATGCTTGTGAAACCTGACATAAGAATAAATATAGTCTCATCTCTGTAATATACCTAAGTATTCAATATTTTACGACTTACTTGTTCATTAAACGATTTCATACGTTGTAGGAAACCCTCGTCCCATTTAGAAAATACTAAATCGTTAACACTATCAAAAATTAAAGTCGCTTTCATTTTTCTAAGGAAAATGGAAATCAACAGGAACAACAACACAACAAGAACAAGATTACAATCGGAAAACAGACGGCATCATATAAATCATACTACAACAAACAAATCAATCAATCATTTTTTTTTTTTTTTTTGGTTTGGTTTTCCCCGAAGGGTAAGGCAAAGGGAACTATGCCCATACAGCCATGTCTGACGTATTTTTTTTCTTGATGATTAATGAAATGATGAAAGGTGATGATGATGAAACCTAAGCCCCCACCCTCGGAGTAGACTCCTACTCCGAACCCCAAACGAATTAACTCAAAAGTCCGCATAAACTTTTGAGTTATGAAGCGGCTTCCTGACACGAAGCGAAAATAGGCAGATACACTTTGTTTATTGAATACTCCAATATAATAACACTCGCGAATGTCTTCCGACTAACTGAATGCGATCATTAACCACAAAACACCACTTCGTATTAATTATTTAGACCACTCAATGAAGAAAGCAACTGTCCCGTTCCCGCCTCCCGCCAAAAAGCCATCAATCAATCAGCTGTTGGGCGCAAATTGATTTTTTTTTTTTGTTTTGTTTTTCCCCGAAGGGTAAGGCAAAGGGAACTATGCCCATACAGCCATGTCTTACGTATTTTTTTTCTTGATGATTAATGAAATGATGAAAGGTGATGATGATGAAACCTAAGCCCCCACCCTCGGAGTAGACTCCTACTCCGAACCCCAAACGAATTAACTCAAAAGTCCGCATAAACTTTTGAGTTATGAAGCGGCTTCCCGGCACGAAGCGAAAATAGGCAGATACACTTTGTTTATTGAATACTCCAATATAATAACACTCGCGAATGTCTTCCGACTAACTTAATGCGATCATTAACCACAAAACACCACTTCGTATTAATTATTTAGATTACTCAATGAAGAAAGCAACTGTCCCGTTCCCGTTTCCCGCCGAAAAGCCGCGCAAATTGATTGGGCGCAAATTTTTTTTTTTTTTTGTTTTTGTTTTCCCCGAAGGGTAAGGCAAAGGGAACTATGCCCATACAGCCATGTCTGACGTATTTTTTTTCTTGATGATTAATGAAATGATGAAGGTGATGATGATGAAACCTAAGCCCCCACCCTCGGAGTAGACTCCTACTCCGAACCCCAAACGAATTAACTCAAAAGTCCGCATAAACTTTTGAGTTATGAAGCGGCTTCCTGACACGAAGCGAAAATAGGCAGATACACTTTGTTTATTGAATACTCCAATATAATAACACTCGCGAATGTCTTCCGACTAACTTAATGCGATCATTAACCACAAAACACCACTTCGTATTAATTATTTAGATTATTCAATGAAGAAAGCAACTGTCCCGTTCCCGTTTCCCGCCAAAAAGCCGATTGGGCGCAAAGTTGGTTGATTCCAGTTGATTCAATCAAAAATAGTAAATTTAAATCAGGGTTGTCAGACAAATATTTTAAAATTTCCCATTTCCTAAAAAATACCCCGATACAATACTATTTCAGAAAATTTTCCTAAAAAGTCTTTTGTGAATTAGATATGAAAGATAGTGATTCTCACATTATTATATTACATCGTACACCACCGTACATTCACCATGCACAACAAACATCCTCGGTTGAACGGTTGATGTCACTCGTCATTAAAATTTATGAAAATTTGATTCATGATTACTGCAGAAACATAGTGATCAAAATGTCAAAATCCCTGCATAATAAAATTTCATTCTATTCCCCAATAAATTACTAATCAAATTGAGATTCCCCACTCTTTAAGGAATTCCTCACAAATTGACAACCCTACCAACTTCATCAATCAGGCAATTGACTTCAATCAAACAATTGTCAATGTCAACCAAGAAGTAAAACGTGTCAAAACCAAAGACCTTGTATAGAATAGACGGAGCATATTTAAGACGAAAGAAAAACATAGGTTTTGTCTTTCGCACTCATGTGAGCCGTCATAAGTTAAAAAGAGATAAATATACTATCGTCGTAACGTCTTTTGTACTCGCGTAGCGGGTTTGTTATAGAAACGTACCTTTGGTCAAAACCAAGAGTCACTCATAGAAGACAGAGTATTCTACTTTCCGTTATTTTCCATTGAGGTAAATCTCGGACTATCTAACCAAACTACATTGACTAACTAAACAACACTTTACTACTCCATCTTGACTCCATCCCATCCGTTTTCGTTTTTTGCACAAAAATGATTAATTAAAATATATTCACGCTAGAAACTTTTTATTTCAATTATTTATGATGTAGGTATCCGAATTCAATCAATTGTTGTTTGACAAGTCAAAACTAGGATTGATTGATTGACAATTTGACTTAGCATCTCTACTTGGTCTGTGTTAAGGAGAAACGATAATCCACGGCCATGATAAAGCCCAACTGAGTATTGTATATCGAAATATTCCGTGACCATATGTACACCGAATATCATCGCATACAATCCGTGGCTGCGAATTAACTCCTTGCACAAAAGCGACACAAGGTGATAATGCCCATCCAAATATTCCATGTACACTTCCTCCTATTGGTCGATCTCATCTCATCTATTATTTGTGGTCAAAGACCAAGTTTAGCGTAGACGGAGCGTATTTAAGACGAAATAAAAACATAAGTTTTGTCTTTCGCACTCATGTGAGCCGTCATAAATTAAAAAGAGATAAACATACTATCGTCGTAACGTTTTTTGTACTCGCGTAGCCGGTTTGTTACAGAAAAGTACGTATTGTATATATTTTTGTGTCAAGACCGCTAGTGCCGTTCCATGTCTTTATCGACATTATTATCGGCTAAATATTTCATGTTAGTCAAAGATCTAAAAATGTACAGGTACTTTACAAATTGAGTGATTAAATACAGAAATAACGCCCTAGTATCCGTATCTGGGTGGGTAGAACCACAAGTAAATTAGTCAAAACGATACCTATTCGTTCCCAGATAGAAAGATACCTATGAAGAACTGTACGGTGCGGTGACAGATTCAGAACCATTTATTCAACTTAATTATCATGGACAAACTTGTTAAAGGTCAATTTATCATTTTTGAATCTATGTCATTTCGCAAGGTGTTATGGCCGAGGAGGTCAGGACGGTCCATCTAGTCCAAATATACTATAGTATCATTTTAATACGACATTGCGGCCACACTTTGGTTGCTATAAATCACATACCTACCCCGGGAAGAACGCTTTGTTTTGTTTTCGCTCTAAATCATGCTTGATTCAAAAATATTTTATAACAATTATATACACGTTTTGTTTTTCATTGACTTGGCCGGGAATCGTATCGGCTCTCGATACAAGAAGCAGACGACCTTCTAGTATATTTCGGGTATTATCTCAATGCGATTAAAGAATAAAAGCAGATACTTCTTTATAAGATTTTTATTCAATATAATAAGAATACAATGACCACGAACCACTTAACAATTCCGATTTTTGGTGATAAAAACAAATATTTTCTCTTGTTCACTTTGATTAGAAGTGTATAGATAGTGTCGGCCCTGGTCGTCTTAGCTTTACCTGCAAGAATGGCACATATTAACGAGGAGCACACAAATACACACGCATTGCATGTGCACAAATTGCACATAGAAGGAAGAATAAATCACAGGTACTTACAAAAATAGTTATTCATGCTAATTATTTTGTGCAATTAAGAATACTTATGTGTATTGTATTGAATTATTTTTTCCATGCTTATGTAGAATACAAAAACGAAATTCATCTATTAACTTATTAACTAAACTTAAACTCACCTTATGTGAGATATGTGAGTGAATATTGTTGGTACTGCATCTCTATGTAATATTTTTGTTTGGTATCCTGCTCGATAGAAAGCAAGATACATCGAAATGTTATTAGCACAGGCTTAAATAAGGAGAAGGCGTCCTTCAGAAGAGAGAATCATGGTCTGAATCCAATTGTTTCTTAATTTCTGGTTTCGTAAATTAGGATATTTAGGAAATCTGGAAAATACAATATCTTTATGTAATCTTTATCCAAATCAAAAACAGGTCAAAAAATAAATTAAACATGTATAGAATAACACAACATGTAGATGTTACATTAAAACATAATATGTTATCGACATCAAAGGACAACTCTACTCATAATACTTTGAGTACATGATCTGTGAAAGCTGATTAACGTAATGTATGAAAACAATTATTTGTACAAATGTTACGGCTTTGCTGAAAATATGCGTCTGCATCGTGTTTAGGGCTCAATAAACTTTACAAAAAACAGACCATGTAATGTATTTCTTGCACACAAACATGTATTATGTGGTCGATAACTTTACCATGGTGAGACATTATTTGATCGTTCTCCATTATAACACCCATTCCACTCTCACAACCAATGGCTACGCCAGCCATGGTTCATAATGAAAAACTAATTCACAGTTTTTTTTTATATAAAAAGTTAAAATAACGTCCCAAAACACCAAAAAAACTAACACGAGGCTACCACAACGTCTCTAAACTGGAAACACTGACGTTCTAGACAGTGATGTTTGTTATGTTTGTTTCTGTTTTTCACACATAATGTTGCCATAGGGAAGACAGAGAGCTGTGATAGTTTCATCGTTATTATAAAATATTATCTGTCCATTCAAATACTTGGTCCTTGTTTGTGTCTATGATACTGAGCCCTGATTGGCTGATTGAATAGGTGGCCGCCATCTTGGCTTATAATTACTTGGCTGTACATTTCTTGACTGATAATTCGCAGTCAGTATTTCCCGACCATAGATTGTACACAAACGTATTCCGCGTAGATTGTTATGTACACGGAATATCAGGTCGTACATTACGTGGATGTACATTAACCGGACTCGTGATAAGCACGCACGATTATTATTGTCGAAGTTATTTCTATTAATTATATTTTATGTAGAAAATTGTCTTTGGATATTTCATTTACAATACAAGTTTTAGTTCATTGAAGTGGACATTTTAACATTTATTTCAATACAAAGGATCTGATCATCTTAAAGCCTGATCATGAGCAATAAACAAAAAGCAATAGTAAGTATCACACATGTACCTATATTTTTCAATGTTTGTCGCTAATATCTTATTAGATAAATGTATTGTATAATATTGTTACAGAAAAAAATAAAGTCGTTATGCTACGTAACACTAGGGGGTACCATAGTTTATCAATTTATTTACATGAAGAAAGACTTCAAAGGTTATTATGAAAATGTTCTTCAACCTGTGAGCCAGAAGATTAGTCCTGAATGGGCTCACAAAATTGGAGTAACAGCTATTAAATATGGTGTGTTCCCACCTGAGAACTATGATGATCCATCTGTTTTGGTAAGTTCAGTTCCAACAATTGTGGGTAACATGTTTTGTGAAAGAAGTTTAACCATTTATTTTTCTATATTTTTAGAGAACAAAACTATTCAATTACAGTTTGAATAATCCAATAGGCATAGCAGCTGGATTTGATAAACATGGAGATGCTGTCATTGGATTGAGGAACTTGGGATTTTCAATGGTGGAAGTTGGATCTGTCACACCAGAGCCCCAGCCAGGCAATCCCAAACCAAGGGTGTTTCGACTTCCTGAGGATAAGGCAGTCATTAACAGATATGGTTTCAACAGTGTAGGCCATGATAAGGTGTACAAAAGAATACATAATATAGACAAAGCTTTACTAGATAAAGGACTATTAGGTATCAATCTAGGGAAAAACAAAACAACTGAACATGCTAAGGAGGATTATGTTTTAGGTATTAAGAAGTTCTCTGATGTTGCAGACTATTTTGTTATAAATATAAGCAGGTACTTAGTACTTTCTGTTACTGTAATTCTATCAATCATTAATTAAGAAATTACTTATAAAATGTTACATTTCAGTCCAAACACTCCTGGTCTTCGTTCACTTCAGAAGAAAGAGGAACTTCAAGATCTGCTTACAGCAGTGAATAGTGCCAGAGAGGCCATATACACATTTAATGGGCGAAAACAACCTTTATTCCTCAAATTAGCACCAGACCTAACAGTTGAAGAAATGAAAGATGTTGTGTCTGTTATTACAAAGAAACCAAGTAATGTAGATGGTCTCATCATATCTAACACCACTATTGACAGGTCATCTTTAGTGAATCAGGAGTTTTCTCATGAGGATGGTGGACTAAGTGGAAAGCCACTGGCAAACAAATCCACAGAAATGATAAAAACAATGTACAAATTAACAAAAGGTAAAGATTATATTTTTTACATCTATTTCATTTTACAGTGTTTGAATTGTGATTGAATTATTGTTGTTGTGTCGTAGGTAAAATACCAATAATTGGTGTTGGTGGTATTTTCTCTGGACAAGATGCATATGAGAAGATATTGGCTGGTGCAAGTGCAGTACAGATATACACTGCACTTATATACTTTGGCCCCCCAGTTGTGACTAAGATTAAGACAGAGTTAGCTGAATTACTTGAAAGAGATGGATACAAAAGTGTCAATGAAGCCGTAGGCAAAGGTGTGAAACTAGGATACTTTTTTTAAGTTGAAACTTGAAAGTGTAGATGTGTGAACCTTATGTAGCTGTATAGTATTATGTTAAAATGGACATAATTATTGAGCTTTTTCATTTTCTACAGCATCTGAAAAACAAAATAATACTTTAATGACTGATTAATAACTAAACTACCTCAAGACAACTTTAATGAAACAAGATGTATAGAAGTAATATAATATATTGTTGGTATGTTGATGTTTCATATATTGTATACAGTTATTCACATTTTAAAACAAACAAAAATACACTTAAAAATAAAAATAAATTAAATGATTCTCCTATTTACCTTGTATGTTACAGTTAGGAAGCTGTGATTTAAGATATTGTTTACATTCTTCCAAATTTTTAACACTTGCTAAATCATATAACACTAAAGTTTTCAATTTGTCCAATATTTTTATTTCTTTGACTCCTTCATCAGTTACATCAGCACATTTTGAAAGCTGCACATGGGTCAGAGTTGTTTTCCCATGTGACAGACCCTTCATTGCTCTGTTATCGATGTAGAGGTCATTATGAAGGATGATTCTTTCTAATTTTGTACAGCCAGCTAAAAAAAAATAGAGCAATTAATGTTTTTAAAAACATGAAAGTTGTAATATTTACTTGTCACATTATAATATTACTTAAGTGAGGAAATCCGTAGTGTGAAATTGAAGAATCAGTTCCATCGATTTCGACTAGTTTGGGTACTGGCTGGTCGTCGGCCGGCAACGAGTTGTAGTCAGCAAGCCTTTTTCCAGTCTCCCACATGACTCGCCCGCCGTTGCGCAGCACCCATTCGGCACAAGCTCGGTCCGGACCCACCAACTTGATTCGGTCAGGGTCCGGTTTGTTAAACATCATATTCACATATTCCCAAAATGTACGTTTTTGACTCAGTCCAGGTGAGTAAAGTTTTTGGGTAAGTGGTATGACGGTCTATATCAAAAATAAAACGTTGGTTAATTGAAGATTACGTTTTCTTATTTGTATCTACCAACTAATATTTAATTTCAAACTTACATTACGCAATTGCATCATTTTTTCCTATTGTTTATTTCTAAAAACCCACGCAATGGGCCAATGACACAATATCAACCTCATTGATCGGCGTCTGGCTGTCAATGTCAAACAAAAATCAAGTGTTTTTTAGTTGGAGAGAAGCAACAACCTTAGCTTACCGAGCCTTGTCTGGCGTCTGGGTATGGGGCCCCGCAGAAACGAAGTGAGGAGTGTGAGCTAGTGACTCTTATGTACAATCAGACATCATATTCCTTCCATTATTCGGTGTTTAGGTGATCTCTGGATAATGCTGTCCAAGAATTTGGGAATATATAATGGAATTTATTTTTAAATGTATAAAGAAAGCTCGTTACAACCAGGCCAGGAATAAAAAGAAAAATGTCAATTTTGACATTTCATTTGTGTTGTTTTGGTGTGCCTATGGCTTTTCGGCGGGAAACGGGAACGGGACAGTTGCTTTCTTCATTGAGTAATCTAAATAATTAATACGAAGTGGTGTTTTGTGGTTAATGATCGCATTAAGTTAGTCGGAAGACATTCGCGAGTGTTATTATATTGGAGTATTCAATAAACAAAGTGTATCTGCCTATTTTCGCTTCGTGCTGGGAAGCCGCTTCATAACTCAAAAGTTTATGCGGACTTTTGAGTTAATTCGTTTGGGGTTCGGAGTAGGAGTCTACTCCGAGGGTGGGGGCTTAGGTTTCATCATCATCACCTTTCATCATTTCATTAATCATCAAGAAAAAAAATACGTCAGACATGGCTGTATGGGCATAGTTCCCTTTGCCTTACCCTTCGGGGAAAACCAAAACAAAAAAAAAAAAAAAAAATGGTGTGCCTATTTCGTTTTGCGAAAAAATTGTTAGTTTCGCTAAAATTAACGAGTATTTGCTGATTTCATAGAATTAATAAGAGTCTACATTAAAACAAATTTATTTAAAAATAATAAAATGTCCGAATCGTACGGTAAGTGCTCGATATTTGTTCATTGTAGGAAGTTGGTGTACATATGGCATGAGATACACTTTTATTTAATTCCTTGTAATTGTTTCCTGTTACAGAATACCTGTTCAAATTTCTGGTAATAGGAAGTGCGGGCACAGGGAAATCCAGTCTTCTGAATAATTTTATCGGTAATAAATGTAAGTAGAGCTCTTACTACGCCTATTTTGTTGCATGTGTGCTCAAGTCTATGCAAAATATCAGGCTAACAGATACTGTAACGTTATAATAAACCTTATTTTCAGTTAAAGAAGACAGATGTCACACCATAGGGGTTGAGTTTGGTTCAAAAATTGTGAACATTGGTGGGAAATCTACTAAGTTGCAAATCTGGGACACGGCAGGCCAAGAAAGGTTCCGCTCGGTGACTCGATCCTACTACCGCGGGGCTGCTGGCGCCCTGCTGGTCTACGATATCACTTCCCGTGACTCATTCAATGCTCTCTCCAACTGGCTGCGAGATGCCCGTACACTAGCTAGCCCAAACATTGTCATTTTGCTAGTCGGTAACAAAAAAGATATGGAAGAGTCCAGAGAGGTGACATTCACTGAAGCTAGTCAGTTTGCACAGGAAAACGGTAAGTTTGTCAATAATTGTTCACAAACACTATTATTTTCTTATCTATGATGAATAATACTACTTTGCTCTTTGCCAATTTCAGAGTTAATGTTTTTGGAGACTAGTGCCAAGACAGGAGAGAATGTTGAAGAAGCATTTTTAAAATGCTCTAAAACCATTCTTGCTAAAATAGAAACTGGCGAGTTAGACCCGGAGAGGATAGGATCAGGTATTCAGTATGGCACAGGCACATCAAAGAGACTTTCGGCTCCCAAAAAACCAGCCAGGACCCCATCAGAGTGTGCTTGTCGAGTTTAGATTGATACACAATTATAGTTACTATTATGCATGTGTATTTATTGACTCTATATGTGATGTATTTTATGATTCTCATAGTGTTTCTAGGCTGATAAAGTTATTCTTATAGGATACACATTGGACATCCCAATATTGTTAAAAAATCGAAAATGAATTTAAAACTATGCTTTTTTGGAGAGTGTTAGTGAGCATGGTAATTTGACTCTCTTATTTTTATACTATTATTATTTGATGATTCATGTTACTATTATATTGTAGTTGTAAGTAGTTTTTAAGTATCACAGAGCACAAGGCCTTTGACCTGACGTGTTAAAATTCATCCATGCACTTGTCCATTGTAAGTGTGAAAAATGTTATATTTTGTAAGTTAGAACAAAACTAAGAAAGGATCTTTTTATGAGGCAAACAAATTTATGTTTTGGAAATATCATTCATTATCCTCATTTGAAAATTAAGTTAATATTTTCATAACACAGAAAGTAGTGCTTGGCCACATACTGTTGTATATAATACAGTAACCTTGCAGTTAACACTTTAGCTGCTACGAACACACCTCTCGTGCCGACGTAACCTAGTCTACCGTGCGCATGAACACGACTAGCGCGTCCATACTACGACTTACTACGACTGCTACGAACACGAGAGTAGCGTCGGTCTGGTACTGCCCATTCGAGCCATCGTAATGGCCAGGTGTGTCCATACATTTTTTCTGTTATAAGGCGCCCTTCACACTGCGCGGTTTGAAGATTCTTAGATTATTTTTTTTTATAATGTGGCGATTTTTAGGTAAGTATATAGAGTTTCGTGATGTTCGATCATGTGTCGGAAGGAGCATAGTGTGATATTATCCTTTATTATATGACAAGCGACGAAGAAATTAAGTTAAAATATAAGTAGGTTAGATTAGTAAAAAATGTTTTAAATAATATGTAGATTAATAATTTATTTATAAAGCGTTTCTCATTAGAGATTATTAAGGGTTTCTTATTGAAAGGAAATAACGAAAATACTTACATAACGTCATTTATTAATAAAATAATAAAATTCAAAACAATAATATATAACTGACATAAATTATGTAAGTAAAAAAGCCGATTCAATTTAGACTCATTAAGAAGAATCGGCAAAGAAACTTAATGAGTTTGTTTTTTTTTTTTAACATTACACATCTTTTAAGAATGAATTATACTATGTTCAGTTAGATCATTTTAAGAAACTAATTTTGTAATATCCACTCTTTTTGAAATTGCACTAAATAGTGTATGCGTGACAATAAAACATGCAAAATGGCACTACATCATCTATTATTAAATTCTTTTTGAAACATGTTTTAAGGGGATAAAGTAGATGTGAAATAAAAATATAAATAGATTTTCTGTAAATTTATTTTAGTAATAACATTGCTAACAGCTCTTACACAGACTGAGCTAGCTACAGTTTTGATTGTCGATTTTTCCTTATTGGCTCAACATGATTTAGTTTCATATAATAATGTTGGTAGTTTTATGAAAATATGTTTTTTTTATAAAAACCCAAATTATTTAATAAAGTACTATATTAAATTATAGAATCACATTACATAAATAATCTAAAACAATCGAGCTCCAGGCTCCAGAGTTATTATATTTACATATAGACACACAATACCTCTATTATATAATCCGGCTGTTTCAGTGTGGATGTGATATGTACATTTTTGCTAATAAAGACTTTTGACAATAATAAATTAACAACAGATGTTCAAGACACCTATGGAATGTACATAGCAACATGCCCATCTAACAAAGATTTCAATTTTTATTACACACAGAGTTGTATCTCAAATGTTCGACACGTAAAATTAAATATGATCGTGATTTTATTTGAGCAAATCAATAAATAACTATTGAATTACACGGGTTTGAGAGAATTTTAAGTATGTTTTCGATTTGTACTTTCACGTTAGTATTAAGAAAGATTGTCTGATTACACTATTTAAAGTACGTAAATCATTTCACGATTAAATGACAATGGGCACTTTTGTATGAAACTTGGTCCAAGAACCTCCACTGATGAGACTTATATGTAATGAAAGCTTATGCTTTCCCTATGATTCTGGCAAAGTCCTATCAGATTCTGTCCCGGGGTTCTTTTTTTACGGCCATGTTTGTCCTGGCTAAAAATGTGATAAAATACAGTGGGAGCTAAAATCGACTCAAGATGTGTTGCTGGATAACTAAGTCTACATAAATAATTATGTATCATATTGTATATCATTTTAAAGAGGATCTTTTCCAGAATCCGAAACATAAAAAAAAAACAAAAAAAAATCTTTTTGTAAGCGAATTATAGTCAATTTATATCTGCAGCGCCATTGTTTCTCGGTAGCTAAGTTCAAGTTTCATGCCTTTTACCCCTTCCAAAAGTATCTTACCGATTTTTTTTATATTGCTTCCGGAATTTGATCTGAGTGATAATAACAAGAAAAATAAATAAACACCTCTCCGATAGAGACCGGCTAAGCTATTGCCTATTGCAAGAAATCGTCATCATTAGCAAGTCATTACGGTATTGCATATTATAAGCTTATCAGGAACTTGGAACTTGGTCCAAGAACCTCCACTGGTGAGACTTGCATGTAATGATAGCTTATACTTGTCCTATGATTCTGGCAAAGTTCTATCAAACACTGTCCTAGGGTTTTTTTACGGCCATGTTTGTCCTGAGTGTACAGTAGTGGACTGCAAAATCACCTCAGGATTTGTTGTCGATAAACTATTTAACTAAGGCTATATACATAATTATATATCATAATGTATATCAATTTTAAAGGGGAAGGTTATCAGAATCTGAAACACAAATAAAAAAATGCATTAAGTAAGTATGTAAACGACTTTTAGCCAACTCACGTCCGTAGCACCATTTTTCTCAGCAGCTACGTACGAGTTTCGCGCCTTCCAACCTTTCCAAAGAAGCCCAATCATTTTTTCCTTCTTCTGATATTGCATTCTTAACCTGACAAGTGACAACAAAGAAAAAAAAAAAATAGATACCATTCCGATAGAGGCCGCGTAAGCTATGGACCTATTGCAAGATAACGTACTCAAAGGCTAGTCATTATAATCCAACAGACGTAACATGATTAGAATGCGGCGGGACGGAAATGTAGTACATCGCCTTATGCGAAAGAGACGAAATATGTGTCTCTTTAACACTAACAGCAATACAACTATACAACTATACAGCTTAGTACGAGAGAAACAAGAAATAAGTCATTCTAATCAAGATGCAATACAATGACTCTATTGTATACAAAAGAAACACATTAAACAAGTTCAGGCAATAACTGGTGCAAAAGGCGGCTTTATTGCCAAGGTAGCAATTACTACCAGGCAACCTTACGTTTACGATACGTTTGTTGTACCATTCGGCATTGTTTATAAGACAAGATATAAGCCTGGATTAATAAAACAAGATTGTGGTGAAAGAAAACATACTACATTTGCGTCCTCCCGCATTCTAATCATGTTACGTCTGTTGGATTATAATGACTAGCCTTTGAGTACGTTATCTTGCAATAGGTCCATAGCTTACGCGGCCTCTATCGGAATGGTATCTATTTTATTTCTTGTTGTTGTCACTTAGTCTTGTCAGGTTAAGAATGCAATATCAGAAGAAGGAAAAAATGATTGGGCTTCTTTGGAAAGGTTGGAAGGCGCGAAACTCGTACGTAGCTGCTGAGAAAAATGGTGCCACGGACGTGAGTTGGCTAAAAGTCGTTTACATACTTACTTAATGCATTTTTTTATTTGTGTTTCAGATTCTGATAACCTTCCCCTTTAAAATTGATATACATTATGATATATAATTATGTATATAGCCTTAGTTAAATAGTTTATCGACAACAAATCCTGAGGTGATTTTGCAGTCCACTACTGTACACTCAGGACAAACATGGCCGTAAAAAAACCCTAGGACAGTGTTTGATAGAACTTTGCCAGAATCATAGGACAAGTATAAGCTATCATTACATGCAAGTCTCACCAGTGGAGGTTCTTGGACCAAGTTCCAAGTTCCTGATAAGCTTATAATATGCAATACCGTAATGACTTGCTAATGATGACGATTTCTTGCAATAGGCAATAGCTTAGCCGGTCTCTATCGGAGAGGTGTTTATTTATTTTTCTTGTTATTATCACTCAGATCAAATTCCGGAAGCAATATAAAAAAAATCGGTAAGATACTTTTGGAAGGGGTAAAAGGCATGAAACTTGAACTTAGCTACCGAGAAACAATGGCGCTGCAGATATAAATTGACTATAATTCGCTTACAAAAAGATTTTTTTTTGTTTTTTTTTATGTTTCGGATTCTGGAAAAGATCCTCTTTAAAATGATATACAATATGATACATAATTATTTATGTAGACTTAGTTATCCAGCAACACATCTTGAGTCGATTTTAGCTCCCACTGTATTTTATCACATTTTTAGCCAGGACAAACATGGCCGTAAAAAAAGAACCCCGGGACAGAATCTGATAGGACTTTGCCAGATTCATAGGGAAAGCATAAGCTTTCATTACATATAAGTCTCATCAGTGGAGGTTCTTGGACCAGATTCGCCCATTCTCCTTTAATTTAACGAAATATAATAAATATTTGTACACGAAAATTAACACTTTAAACTTAATTAATAGTAATTACATACAAATAAACATAATGCTTGTTACACTATATGCAACAACATTCGACATTCACATACTTAATCAAAATGCACCTAATTATAACTCTAGGAACTATGGTACGATGTGATGTTTGTATGGCCGTGATCACTTATTGAATATTTGATGTTACTTTGTGCATTGCATATTCTCGGTGTCTACACTCGCGTAGTGCACAGCACAGCACAGTGCAGCATGTTCAGATGAAGTGTCAACGTGGATACCGACTTATTGCTAGTTAACGAGATTTACATTAACAACAGAATGAAAATATAATAATATGAGAGTTGAAACATACATTAATTAACATTAGATATTCTTTTCTATTTCAGATTGTGCTTTGATGATGTTTAATAATAAATGAAATTACCAACTAATATTTATCAAATAGTCCTAGATCTATCACAGAAAAATATCAAAATCTTACTAAAGAATCTTTAATATCTTCCAAAGTACTTTAGCTTAACCGTCAAAATAATGTAAGGACGTGTTTGTTGAGTTTGAATAGATTCATTTGCACTCGTACCAAATGTTTTGAATCGCTAGAGAAGCTGCGATATAATATGTACCAGGGACTGGTCGGTAAATGGAATGATCATAAATGATATTCTGTACTAGACGTACCATCCTTATAGAGAATTATATTGAGATTGCCACGTGTGTCGCTCAAGTATTGGAACCTATCTATTACTAACAATCGTCTACAACGGTAAAATTCACGAGCCAAATATTACTGCTTCTGTACAATAAAAAATCACTGATATTTCGCTGTACATAACACGTACCTATATAAATATGCGTTGCATCTAAAGACGTACGTATAATTACGTTAGTAATTAATTTTCTAAGGGATAATAATTTCTTCATAATTTTCAACAATAGCTATATAAAATTATTATTATTACATATAGGTACTTATTGTTACTTATAGAGCGTTCTCTCCGTTAATGTACAATGCTAAACTACTTACATATTGCTAAATCATAACATAATATTAGTCACTGAAAACTATAGTTCGGACCGTGTAACTGTGTGCTGGCTAAGATAGGCGCTTGCCGACATGGCAGAGCACGGCCGGCCGCGACACGACACTAAGATCAATTACACTGCACGCTGCAGCGCTTCCGGGGCGTATTGATGTTTCTAATTTTAAATCAGTCTTGTTGCAATACTAATATAACCAACGAAGAATGTCAGAATAACAAAAGTTTAAGTAGCCATCTTTTAAAATCTGATTTGTGACTAGACTAAGACCGTAAATAAGTACATTTCAACCCTAAATGTTATATTTCATTGTGATTTCGGACATCAATCCTAGTGCCAATATTGCCTATCCTCAGATGCTGCTTCAGGAAACATTTCGGAAAACGAACATGGCGCATGGCCGAGTTCTAACGAGACTTCCAACAGAGAGCAAACGCAAAATCGTTCGACCCAAGCACACAGCGGATATCATAAGACTAAATTAGTTGGTACTATTTTTATCTTATGACAGCACTAAACCACCTCGAGTCGGAGCAGGAACTTCATAAGCGTGTAAATTTTATGCTTGCCGTGTTTGGCTGAGAACTTAAGAAATTCCATTTCCGACGTACGGTCTCGGGTGAATTGTATTGTCGAGAGCCGTGAAGTTAAAGCGAGTGAGCGACCGACGAGGGTAGCGCGCCGGTCGAAGGGCCACCTGGGCAGCCGGCGGAGAGACGCTGACAGAAGACAGCTGCGGTGGCGGCTGCGTCTACGCGCCCTGGCTCTGACGGCACGCCACCGCAGCGACTAGCGCCGCGCCGCGGCCGCTGCCATCCTCCGATAACATCAGGTCGAACTGGAAACGAAAGAGCACTTTAAATTATTATATTGTTTAAATACAACTCGTTAATAATACATGGAACCTACAAGGACAATATGTTTCTACAGAAGGTAAGTAGATACATCTTCTTAGTAGGTACGACTGAAGCATAGACGCGACAATAACATAATATGATGACAAGATTTCTTATGCAGTGCATGTCGTGTGCATGCCAGTAGGTACCGATGCTTGCTTTACTTTGCAAATTATTTCCTATCGACAAATCTTCCACCTTCTACTGTAAATGTAACAATACCCAGCGTAAAAAGGCGCTTTAAACTGTTTTATACATCGTAATCAGGTGCAGTAATCTTGTTAATCTCGAAGGTAAGTAATATTTGTGTTTGACCACTTTATCGGTTGGAAGGATTTCGTGCAGAACGAACGAGTTGGTATAAAGTTACGTAATCAAAATTATTGCGATTTATTATAGTTGGTAGTTAGAGGCGTAACTCAAACAGTGCGCGGTATTTTAGTTTATACGCTCTTGACATACTTTGACGAGATGACATTGAAATAGCGTGATCAAAATACTTTTCTTTTAGTCAACCATATTTAATTAATATCTCCAATAGATCCGTTATACTCATTTAATTATTATAAAGTCAAGGAATACGTTTATTTAATTAATACTTGTATGGATACATATACTGGTTAAAAGAGCCACTTTAATATGTTACGTTAATTAATATTAACTAAATGAATGTGTTAATGAGCGGGATGTGATGCAATACTTATATATAGTGGCTAATGACGAAACACCACACCCATACCAACCATACAGATAAGCACTGGTGTAGTGTAGCATTTGTCATACACATGTAAGCAGTACAGTGTAGGTACAATACCTACAGTCATTATCGTGTAGGTCCGGCAAAATTCATAGTTGTCATGACTATGATGTTTTAGAACAAAAAAATACGACCCACTGTGCAAAAATAATAGTCACGTAGACAAGACTGAGTTTGTTTGATTGCTGTTATTAGTTTTTTATGTCTTGTACCTTGTACCTACGCGAGTAGGTATAATAATGATACCAACCAATGGGTTGGTACTCTATTATTATTGGTAGTGACAATATCAAAATCCATATTATTACACGTAACATAAGCCCACGACTATATCCCAATTGGGGTAGTCAGAGGTACATCCATCGCAAGATAAACTACCTAAGTACCCACGTCTCACCGAGCTTTCTGTTAGATCAACGTGATAGGTGGTGGTTATTATTTTACATAGGTGTATATCGTCGTTGCCAATTTATATTATGTGCAATCGGGTCAATTTTACAGAAATTAAAAAAACTACGCCTGATTTTCTTTTTTATGAGTGTGTTAAAAATATTCAAAGATAATTGATAGGTATATTTGCATACATAAGAGTTTGTACTGAATGTTTTCGGAGCAAATACTATTCTATTCGGACAAAAAATAAATTTGGTGAGGACGACACATAAGAGCTTTTAATTTGGCAACGACCATATACGATTTAAGTCCCTTTAAACTACATATAACATTTATAAACTGGTTATTGCGTCAGAAGGGGTGTGTCTGTCAATTGCCAGTTGCCAGCTAAAGGTCGGCGGAAACCGGCTTCGGCTGTCGATAAACCAAGTTGGCGATAAAAAAATGTTTATTGTCCAAAGTTCGTAACGCCCTCAATTCATTGAAAACAATTTTATCGAATGAACGTTGAACTTGTTCTATAAACAAAAGGGGCTCGACTCCGATAGGATATCTATAAAGATAGTGAGGTCATGTTGTGTGACGACGTCTCAAATGATTTAATTAACTACTTATTATAGGGCCAACAATACTCCTCTTTGCGCAAATAATTGGTGTTCGAGAACAAAATGTTGTGAACCCCGTCAATTTAAGGTCAATTCTTCGTTTTAACTGTTACCGACTTTATTATCGACAATTGAAAATTTTCCACTCTCAATCTCAATAGTATTCCTATGCGAACGATAACGGTGCGTAATACGTCATACAATGAATTCGGGATTTTTTGTCCAAGTAGGTAGGTAGGTTTATCTGCGTCACCACACGAAAATAAATAACTAACGCATGAATAACGCATAAGTTACAGTATCAGTACTTATTTACGCTTTTCATGGCGTTTTAGATTGATAAAGAAAACATTATAGAAAGATACCTAGTTAGGCAGACAAGAGTTTTACGAACTCTTATTTGACCTTTCTGAACTCCATCGAAGCTGTTTTATGACTTCAGCTGATAACTGTAGTGTTCAAATTAGTATCTACTGGCTACGCGGTTACACAGGTCAAAAATTTGACGCGAACTGTGTCTAACTGTATTTACAAACATTTCGCCACACTCTGACCGCTTGTAAACGCAATAACAGTTTTGCAGGAAAGTCACAGTTTGTTTATTTCGTAGATTACCGCTTCAAGTCGAAGTTGAGCCAAATTGCTTTTATAAGGTATCTGCCTACGTAAAACATTACGGTTTTCTTAGGCTAAGTAAGTATTTGATCAGAAACTTAGCCATATTCTCAGCAGATTGTGTTTATAACTGTATCTTTAAAGATAAGTAATAATAAATGCAACAGATAAGTAGGTACTATACTATACTAGGAAGCGAAAATCACTAAGTACCTGTTTTTATTGTGACTTCCGGTCAAGAGACCTTCCGTGTTAATTTATCCTTCTAGTATCGGTACCGGATGCGAAAGTGTAAAAGCTTTGGTATCTCTTGATAAGAACTAGGTATAGTTTAATCGACTTAAAGTTTGTTACTATGAGGCTGTGAAGTGCGACATAGGACCGGCAAGAATAGTCTGAAATGCAGGTGAGATTTTGGCAAAAATAATTGAGACCTTTATTCACTGCGGCTGGTCCTATTTATTAATAAGTACGCTTGCATTCAGATTTGACATAGTAAGTTGGTATATTATTGTTATGGTTCCGATCATGCAACCTTTCATGTGCCTATAACTAAATATTGACTAGGTATATACTACGGGACAACGAACATAGGTACTTAATAGATTAATTGGTTCATTGGCGGTTTTGGGTTATGATTAGATCGGATAGGGCGCACTGAAGTAAAGGCTTAAAGGCAAACGATGATGGATGGGATAGATTAGGAACGTAATAGATACAGACCTGTATGCCAGGGTTGACGAGCTGCGCAATCTTGTCGCACATAAGCGTGTGGAAGTGAGGATGGAAGCGGTAGACGGAACCGTCGATGCCGACGGTGACGCGTGGCTCGTTCATCTTGTTGAGAAGGGTCGCGATACCGGCGGAGACCAGGTGAGCCGCGCGCCGCGACACGCACTCACACACGTGCCGCACGCTCGCCATGTCGGTCTCCGTTGCGTGTGACAACCCTGAGGGAATACAAAAAAAATGTGTGAAATGTTTGAATGTTTGTGTGTGTAAAGTGTGATTAAAGAGCAAAGACTAGGGCCGACAGAAAGACTTAAAAATCCTTTCTGATGCTTTTTAAGCAAAAGACGAAAGATTAAGACTTATTCAGTCTAGCCATAATATAGTACGCAAAACTAATTTGCATGCTCTACACTAAAACACACACCTACACTGAAAGGTGTAAGGTTTAATAAAGACCCTTCTAGTGACAACTAAACTTTTCTTCATATAGGTACCTATGCCCACACAAGTACGTAGGCGCAGTGTATTTTGACAGTTTCTAAAGTACAAGACTTATGCGAATGTTATATTATTAAATAATAGCATACATACATACATAAACTCACACACACAACAGTGACAGTGACAGTGGCTGCAAGTTGTCTTTGATTACTTGTGGCTCTGCCCACCCCATTAGGGATTACGGGCGTGAGTTTATATATGTATGTATTAAATAATAGCGATTATTATTATTAAAGCAAGTCTTTATTATATTATCTATCCTTGTTTTGTTAACGACATCTCGGGTTACGGGACCCTTCCATTGGAGGCTCGTTATCCGTGTTTGCATAAAGATGAGCACTTAGATCCGGTTAAACAAATAATAATTTATGTTATTGAAACGCAATGGCCGATAAAACGATGGTCACGCTCCATAAGGTTAAGAGGAACAATTTGATGCGCCACCGCCCTCTGTCTGAGAAAGCTCGGGCTTTTGTCTTTGATTTGATGTTTGAAACATGCTTTCTTTTGAAACTATCCGTAAGTAAACTTCCTACAACTGGGCAGCCACTTTCCCTACCCGAGAGGAATACTGAACAATAACAGTTGTATCATGTGTTTGTGTACGCTTCTACACCGAGCAGTTGATCTATTCTAAGTACTGCCTGATCGAACAGAAGGTTAATTTTATAATAAACAAGCATAACTTGGAGGGCGAGTTCCTTGTTACTTCCTTTTATTAATTAAATATGTTAATATATCCAAAACAAATGTCTGTAGGCACGAGTGTAGATTGTACCTGATCGCTTGTTTTCGATCCACATGCATAAGTTATCGGCAGTCACTTTCACCACTTAGAATATGAATACGGGGTCATAGTTTATCTAATAAAAACAACCACTTAGACTTTAGACTGGGTTTTCACGCGGCACATAAATTATCTTCTAATATTAATTGGTTAATATAAAATCTTGAACGACTGATAAAGCCCCGCAAATTAATAACTATTCCATGGAAAATGATACATACTTCTTGATAATATGCCTAGTTAAAACTTATCACTACAGTAATTTCCTTGTGATAAATATTATTATTATTATGATAATTAAGTTTATTTGCAATAGTGCAAGGTACAATAATGTGGGCAATGAAATGTCTAATGATGCAATAGTTTATAGTCTGATAGGTAGTGATACTTTGTGTATTATCAGCTAATTTAACGCTTCATTATTTATTAGACTTACTCAATGCAATGGCACAACCCCTTCATTTCGATTCGACCCCCAATCATTTTTAACTTCGTAAATTTGGACTTTATATAGAAAAGTTCTCTATGTTAGTCCCTACACCCATTTTCATCCATATCGGCCCAGCGGGACGCGAACAGTTTACAGGATTAGGTAATTTGGCATTTATAATAAGTAATAGTAGTATGGATATGGTTTATCATTTTTTGCTTGCATTTATTACTTAGCTGAAAGAATACTGGTTTAGTTGTGCAAATTGTTTCCTAGGCATTTTGTCTCTGCCTGCTCTGTAGGACTTATGAATGTCAGTGTAAATGAGCGAAAGTTTACTCACACTTATGTGCTTTTTTATATCGTCACTGGAAAGGCAAAATTACGTAAGCGCCAAAAGGCCATTTCGAGAAAAAGCCGTTTAAAGTTTCATTTTTTCGTTTTTTTATCATAACTTTTTACCCAATTATCCAATTTAGATGATGTCAATGTAAGGTTACATTGTTTTTTAATTTTCTATGTCCAGCAATACATATCATAACAGTTGGATTGCTATTTTAGGATATAGTGGCGCTTACGTAAAAATGACTTCAGTTTACAGTAAAGCAAATTTACTTAACCGCCATCTGGTTAAAATATTATTTGGAAGCAAAATTACTTACAGCTCTTACGACAATGCATACGAGAACGACAATATTTCTTTAAATATAATAATACTGTAATGTTAGCGGAGTAAAAGTTACTGAAACGACTTTTACACATCTGCTTTCATTATGTCAAAATTGCCTAAAAAGTGATCGATTGATTATGTCAGTTCACCAAAGATTCTTTAAAGTAAGTTTTTGTAATATCTTACATGGGTAAAAAGACGTAAGAGACAAATAATTATTCTTAATACCTCCTTAAATTACTTATTACTTCAATTGATTTATAAAAATAGCTATTAAAATACTGAAGTGCCAGAAATAAAGTTTCATAAAATATAAATAATAGCGTACAACCCGTTATCTGTTTGTAAAAGTTTCTTTTTAACACTTTCAAAGACAACGTATACGGACGTTCCGATTCCAAGGTGTCATACTACCTATTATGAACCACCAATGACCCATGGTCTCTGTCCGTGAAAGGGTTAAACGGTTTTATTTAGCTAAACCCGTACGGTATATTTGTATCAAAATTAGATATTACAATTTAAGTACCTTCCTGTTGTCAGATTGATCTGAAATTTGGTACGCACCTTTAATTCCGATGTCAATACAATATAATAAAATCAATAACATTATAAATCTAAGATGGCAGCCGGTACATAATGGGGGATTACATAGGGCAGCGCAGGACCGATCGTCGTGGAGATCCTTGGGGGAGGCCTATGCCCTGCAGTGGGCGTCATACGGCTGATGATGAAAACATATTTTTCCAAACCCCCTCAATATGGGTATCAAATGAAATAGCTACACAAGTAGAATACTGTGATTATGTCAAAATTTAAAATCCAAGATGGCCGCCGTTCCAAAATAGCGGACTAGGTACATATTTTTCCACAACCAGGGGGTTGTGGAAAAATATGTACCAATAAAAATATGTAATATGTATTGAGGGCAATATGGGTATCAAATGATAGGACTACACTAGTAGAATACTGTCATTATGTCAAAATTTCAAATCCAAGATGGACGATATTACAAAATGACTGAAAGAAGGATGTTGCCCTTAATTTTGTCGTTGGCATCCACCGTCCATAATATGCAGGGCAGCATAGTGGATCGCTGGGTAATGATGCCGCCGACGAACTGGCAAGGAGAGGATCAGACACCAGGGTATATGGACCCGAACCAATCCTGCCAATACCTTTCAGTCAGTTACGCTCGTGGGTACGGGACCATACCCAGCAACTACACAACGACAGATGGGCACAGCTGCCCACATGCAGACAGTCGAAGGATATCATGCCTATGATATCCAATTCACTCGCCGACTGCTTCGCTTAAACCGCAATGACCTCCGAATAGTAGTGGGCAGTATAACGGGTCACTGCCCACTCAACAAGCACCTATTTAACTTAGGGATAACGGACAGCCCACTTTGCAGAGGCTGTCTGGACGCAGAAGAAACTGCCCCCCATGTAATCCAGGAATGCATGGGAGTGTCAGCACAACGGGTAAAAATCCTCAATGGAATGGGGTCGCTCCGCAAAGCCTGTGAAATACCCAGGAGGCTTCTGAGCTTCTAGAAGGAGATAGGTTGGCTTACGTAGTCAACAATTACACGCATAATGGGCCACCTTAGAGTCTAAATGCGGAAAACAGAGCCCACTAACATAACATATGCAGGGCAGCACAGTCGACCATGCAGTAGTACATTTGGGCTCAAAATTGTTTGAATTAGGACAAGCATACGTGGCTCTAAGTCGAATCAAGTCTCTGGAAGGGTCAAGTCTTTTTAATTCCTCAATAATTTCTAATTCCTCAATAATTCCCCTTGTTGTTTTTCAGAGTATTTACCACGAAGTTTAATACACTTTTCCATTCGCTCGAACCAGGTATTATTTAACATTTATTCCACTCCAAAGTAGAGTTGTTCAAAATGGCTGACTTGAAAGCGTTGGCCGCTTCTTCACCGCACTGGAACCTTTGACCGCGAAGAGTTTCTTTTTTAATTTTAGGAAATGTAAAGAAATCATTGGAGCTTAGGTCAGGACTGTATGGAGGATGGTCAAGAATTTCTACGTTTTCCTGCTTCAAATAATCGTTTGACGAGCGGTGTGTGAGCTTGCGTTGTCATGGTGCAGCATCCTGCACCCCTGCGCATCATCATACGTCGCTTTGGGTTAGATTTTCGAAGTTCGGCGATGACTTGTGGTAAACAAATTGTGGTATACCAATCCGCATTAACCGTCCTACGATCTTCAAGTGCAATTGTCGCAACATGACCGATTTTCTCCACGAAGGTAGCCACCATCTTCTTTGAAGTGCTTCGAGAGCGAACAACTTTAGTCGACTTTGACTCGTTTTGGAAGACCCAAACTGTGGATTGTTGTTTGGAATCAGGATAATAGCATAAATCCAAGATTCGTCACCACTGATGATGTCGTACACGTGATTTGACTCTCCTCGGTTGAACCTCTGAAGAGTTTTCTTACACCATCTGACGCGGGCTACCTTATGATCGTCAGAAAATGCGGGATGCAACGGCAAACTAGTTTTCTCACACCAAGTGCCTCATGCAATATCGTTTAAATGGTTGTCCCTGAAATGCCTAATAACGCCTCTATTCTCGGTATGACAGCAACGATATTATCTTCAGTGAAGGCGGATCCACGCTCGAATTCTAAATACCAGCGTTCGATGGTTCGCAGACATGGCACTTCATCGTGGAATAGAGATTTTAACTCTTTGAAACACTGAAGTCGCGGTAGGCCTCTTCGAAAGTTATAGAAATTTTTTCTTTGTAAGATTCATTTTCGGACGTGACCTGACAGATTCAAACCAACGCTGTGACTAAACAATTGCATTAATCCTAATGCTTTCAATTGTTTTGATATTCGAAATTCCAACAAATTTGAATTTTGAGTTCTCAATTCAAAATTAGCGCTAAATATGCAAACGACAGAACTTAAAAAGTATAACAAATTCGCTTTTTCTGTCCCTATATCCCTATGTACGCTTAAATCTTTAAAATTGCGCAACGGATTTTGATGCAATTTTCTTTAATAGATAGAGTGATTCAAGAGGAAAATTTATAGGTATGTATAATAACATCCAATAAATAGTGTATAAATACTGTTATTTTTGAGGATTTTAATGTGATGTCGTAAATAATTTAATTTTTCCTCAGCATTGCACCCGAGCGAAGCCGGGCGGGTCGCTAATAAATTATAAAATCAATTCTAAAATAGTTTTACTTTTAGATCTATTGTTAAAAAATAACTTCCTGGGAAACTTACTGCTAGCCCACAAACTTGCTTAATAACAGCATAAAAATGCGAAGGCAAATTTACGTACACGCCTTACTTATTCTAAATACTGTAAGTCAAAATTACTTATTCGCCATTCACTGCATAAACATGCTAAGACATTTTTTTCTTATACGCCTTACTTATTTTAAAAGCTGTAAATAAAAATGACTTATACATAGTCTATTTTTTATTTTCAGTAGTCCAAAATTACTAATAAAATGATACTTTTCAAACTATAGAATGCCAAATTTACTTAAAGTTAATATGTAGTTATTATATAGGACCACAATATTACTTATACACCAGCCACGAAAAAAACACCAAAATCTTGTCGTTTAAGAAACTGGAATTGAAAAAAGTCAACTATTTTCAAATTTACGTAAGCGCCAAAAAAGTGCTCGTATCGCAATGCTACCCAGACAGATCGACGCAGAATGAAACGCTGATTCCGAATATATAAAAAACCCAAAATACCTATTTTGGCGCTTACGTAATTTTGCCTTTCCAGTGACGATATGTAAGAATAAAGTGATTTTGAAGTCGTGTGTAGTAGATATAATTGGTATTTTATAGTACGTCGTACAAATTTGGGTCTGTAACAAGCCATCTTGTTGATATTTGGCAAAACGATCAATCAGTAGTGTGACGTAGGTACCTATGTAGTAAGGTAAGACGCAACCATAGTTATATAAGCTCTACTCGAGCGATACTTCATATAATAATCAAATAGGTAGGTAGGTATATAACACCGTTGTTATATTTATAGGTACCTACTTAATTAGTTAAGTAAAGTACCTATCTATATAATAAGGTTGTAATACTCTATTGCCTTTTAAAATCCAAAACCCATTGTTTAACTATTCAAAATTCAAATATATATATATTGTGTCTAAAAATCCGGCCTTACGACGTTAAAACCAAAATGTAAACTTTATAAAATAAAAAGCTTGTAAGTGCTTGAAATTGTCGAATTTCTATTTACTTTTTTTATTGTTTAAATTATAATTTTATTTAATAACCAGAATAATTAATTGTATTTGTTGCATTCGCGCAAAAATGTAGGGTGACCATGAATTTTGAATATACGATTCATTTTTGACATGAGCAAATGTATAATATTCTTCACGAAATAAAATTGTTTTTTTTTTGTTCATTCGTCCATTTAAGAGTTAAGACTAATATCATAAGATAATACTGGCAAATCATCAGTCGACGAGAAAAAATAGTACATTACCTATTTACTTATTAGCTGTTTTTTTTTTTGGTGGTGGAATGTAAAACGTAGGTACTTAATGCTTACCAAGTTGGTGGTGGAATGTAAAACGTAGGTACTTAATGCTTACCAAGTTCTTCAAGAACCTCCATGCAACTTGTGAAGTCGCCAGCTTTGTCGGACTCGATTTCCGAGACGTATTTGGTGTAGAAGCTGCCACGTTGGAAGAGCAGATCGGAGCCACGTCCGCCGAACAACAGCCCCATTTTCGTAAACTTCACTAGCGCCAATCGCACCAGCTCACCCATGTACATGCCGGAGATCATCTTCTCTTGACTGGAACATAATTACCATGACTTTGAAATTTTTAATACTCATATTGCATAATATGCACAAGTACTGGCAAAGGAACTGAACTAGATACCTAAATAAATAGGAGTACAGTTTATTAATTGATATTACTGGCATATTTTATTAACCAATCAGGTGAATGTACGATTTTTTTGGCTGAGAGTAGTATGCAATTGCTTTGATAAGTCGAGATTGTTATCTAAGTAGCTAAGCCATCTGTTAAACAACGAGATAAATGTGCGAACTACTTAGTAATAATATTATTAGATTTATTATCTTAACGAGTTTCAAAGTCAAGTAGGTACGAATGTTATGCTGGTTATATTGAACTTACATCTGTTTGCCTGGATTAATGGAATTGGAGTCGACTTCGCGATCAAACTCTGTCCGTACGAAGTCCAAAGTACCATCATCTCCAAAAGCGCCCCACTCAGTGTTTATGAGTAGTTCCGGTTTGCCCGCCTCGCCATCAAACTGATCGCAGTTTTCCGTCTTTTCCACGTAACAAGCGTTGCTGCCGGTACCTAAACACATTAGCTGCGATTAATAGTTGTGACAAAAAGAACTCCGATTTAAATTTAAAACACACAACATTTATGGCCATTTAAAACACCCAACATTTATGGTAAACATAAATTTAAGAGTTATTACATATAAATAAAACAGCAAATTAAATATTAAGCAATGTATACAATTTGTTTAGGCATAACGTATGTATTATATAAGACCACACACGTCAAAAAATTGGGATTATACGTAGTATAGGTATAAAAAATGGAGATAACAAAAAAGTAAATACATAACTAAAAAGAAGATAATAACTTAAAATAATGTCATCGCATGAATCATGCAAGACGTTAGTAATGTAAAATAATCTTTATTAAAACAAATTAAAACTGGATAAAACACGAACAGTTTAGTGTCATTCGTTGACAGTAGGTACACACATCTTTTGACGTCAGAGCATGCATGAGGCAACGCAATCATGTGGTTTGTACTCGCGCGTAACGACTTACAAAAGATATGTGTAAAATCAGGCTGGTTTCAATTAGAACAATATGATGATGCAAATACATGAGGACAAAACAGGCAAGCGACACACCACCACAAGACAATAAATAAGGTAAACCTACCAACGATGAGTCCGATTTTGCAGTTGTGGTTTTTCCACGCGCAAGACATCAATGTACCCGTGGTGTCATTCAGAATAGCGCATATATCAATCTGTACGTCCTACAAGAGTGAGAAAACATGCGTTTAGATGTAGAGTAGAGACGACATTCCAGATAGAGACAGAATAGTGTTTAGACCCGCGATATGTTGAAGATGATCACAGAGGCTTTCACTTATCATGCCACTGCAATAACCCAGTACTTATACTATGTTCATTCGTGTGCGTAAAGTCACTATTAATAATTAAAACTACCTATAATATTATGTTTATAATCACTAAACACTTTAACAATTTTATTATTTATTTTATAGGTAAATGTGCAAAATGTTTTCAGGAAATGCGCAAATAATATATTGAACTGCAAGTTTAATTCATGTAACTGAATATAATGCAGACTGCATCGTTAGCTAAAAAACATAAAGTGATGTTTCTACTAAAAAGCAAAATTAAGTCCAGAAAATTTAACAAAATTGCATGGCAAAGATAAGGCTAGTGTAACACTTAAGAAGTATTAGTTATATCGAAAACAATAGTGAAATAAAAAACAATAAAAATAGGAAAGGTATTGTTTTATAAATGTGATCAAATGCGTCATCTAAGGAACTGGTTGCATATTGAATATTTTTTGCATATTGTATAAGAAATTCGTTACTTTGTAAGTTTATAACAATAAGATTGTTACTTTTACTTGTTAGGGAATTAAAATGAAGACGTTTTCATTTATAGACTATTTATATAAAAAAGAAAACGAATGAACATATAATAGCCACCAAGTTATCAAACTGACGTGAAAGCCTCTACATGGCTCTCGTTAAGGATCATGCCTTACTGCTACCAGAGAGCTGGTCATCATCAACTCACCAATTATAACGCCTATTCGGCAATGAGGGTTCTTATGTGCACAAGACATAAGAGTACCAGTAGCATCATTTAAGATGCCCATCACAGACAATGAAAGATCCTGAAACATTACTTCTATTTACACGTGATTTACACATACCGCCCTCTAAGTATGCAATGTTGATTAGATAACTTATTTTCGTAAGTTGCAAAATATAAACCGGAGCAATCATATCGTTTATTCTTTCAAGTTGATTTAAAATGTGAGCTTATGTGTAATGATAAGTTGTTTACAAACAAATCTTACTCACCCCTCGTCTGGCGATCGCGTCTTTGAGTCCTTGGACTACATCTTCGCCAACTACACCAGAGCAGGAAAATCCTTTGGTCCAACGTTGCAAAATTCCCTTAGTGAGTCCAAGTTGTTTCAGTGGAAAGCTAAAAGTAAACCCAAGCGCCAAGCGCTCTTCATAAACGCCATGTTCCTGTAAATCAACAATATTTTTTGAAACAGTTCTTTCATTTGTTGTGTCATTTTAATTCAATTCCAATAGAGGTAAATTTAAAATCTACCTTCATAAAGTTCGCTAAACATTCAGCTATGTGGTCAAATAGAGCCATCCCAGTACCAGTCATAATGTGTTGTGGGATAGCATAAATTTTGGACTGCATATCGAAGTGGTTCTCTCCTAAGTTAATGATCAGTACTCTGAAGTTTGTGCCTCCTAGATCTAGCGCCAAAAATTTGCCACGTTCTGAAAAATAAATCGGTCTTTAGTCTTTTACCTGAGCATTAAGGAAAAAATGCAGAAGTACCTATTATAATGTAATGCTTATTTAATGAAACTATACCTTTTCCGTTAGGTAAGTCCTGTATGTATGTTATCCAGCATTTGACAATGGACTTCGCGTGTGTATCTTTTCCGAGACCTTTTACGAGATCGTTGTGGAGTCTCTTCATGATCTCCCGGAGCTGCTTGTCCGTCATTTGCAGCACCTCGCATTCTTCGCGAATCTACACAAAACACAACAAGGTTAAAAATATGTATCTTCCTACGCTCTTACGTATGCGAAACCTCACTTGAAAAAGACAGGCCAGGCGCTAATTTTAGACAGTTTTTGTTGACCAGCTGAGTAGTTGTTACTAAACGTTATATTGTATAGTATTCCTTTCAATATTTTTTCTTTTATAATATTCGTATATTTTCTCTTTTTTTGCAATTCGTACTGTTTAGTTTTGTACATATTTAATTACTAAAAATATGAGTAAGTATTTGGGTAAATCTTTACAAACGGATTTTTTAACTAAATGCGAATAAAATGTAATAATTATCTAGTTGAAAACCTAAAACAACATTTTTTTGATAAAATTTATAATCGCTGATATCTAGCAAGTGAGCTGTGAAAGTACTTAATGATTAAATTAACGCCGTTACATATATTTTTAATTATTATGTGCGCGTCACAAGGAATGCAATTTTTCCTTGCGCATAATATATAAACGAATAGCGGCGAGCGAGTCGTTCATTATCGCGAACGAGTTTCACAAGGTCAAAGCGGTCATTACAACACTACCGTTTGCTTTCCAATTCAAAGCCGGCTAATAATAAATACAATTATTTAGCACCCACTACACGTCCTTAAAACTATAAACCACTCACCCGAGGTAAATTATTGACAGCCATACCCATTTTAATTTTTTTAACACTATTTTTGCAAGTAAAATATTTTTTTATTACGAGCGCGTCTGATTATTCTACAACACACGACTTGCCAAACCCGCGATGAAATGAGGAATACGACTACAGACGGCCACCGACTGTCGAACGAGGTCTCGTATAGACGCGCTCTTTTTCATTCATGATAATAAACCATACTGTTGTCTCACTCTCGTACGTCAAATTTGAACGCGCTAGACCGGTTCGACTAGAGGACGGTCAGGAAACAAATTGAATAAAAGATTTATTCAGATCAATTTCGATAATAGTCCCTTACCAGGTCAGAACGCATTCATAACAGGATTTAAATTACGGGAATTATAGTTTTACTGGGAACTTTGTGATGTTTCTAATTTTTGTTTACCACATTTCTCTAGGCGCGCCTCTTGGTGGAAGAATCTGATTGGTCGACGCGTGGGCTCGTTCGTGACGTCATGCGAATTCCTCGACGTCTTTCTATATTTACATTTACAACACAAATTGCATTAGTGGTAGTGGGTTTATACGTGTGGTTGGGCTGGCTAGGTAGGTTGTTAACGCAATCAATATGAAATTAATCATGTGCAATTCATGTGCCTTCAATCAACATAGTACAGAATTTCTGTTAAAAACGAGGCTAATATAGTTAAGTTCTACATTAACCAATCTATTTGAGTCAATGCGATACCTACTCAAATCGGCTAAATACGTGTAGATCACTTTTATAGAGACTAATTTTATTGAGCAATAGAACTGTCTCGTATAATCTACGAATAAATAATTATAATATTGTTACGTTTATATGTACAACAAGATTAATTTCTCTTAATCTTTCTACTTACTAAAATAGGATACCTACATATTTATGAATATGTTATTTATATTAATAAATCAGCATGTGATGTGTTAATTAATGTAAACCGTCAGGTGAACGCTAAATGCACGAAAAGTCGCAAAATAACAATCAAAACGAATCTGGTTTTAACTCGTTTTTCAATAAGTATGTGCGAGGCGACTGACTGCCGACTGTGACGAATGTCCGCAAAACACACTAAATCATGGACACAGTGTAACTAAAGACATTATAGTTTTCAATTATGTTATTTTTTCAAGAGAAGAACTCAATTGATTATTATTTGTTAAGTACATATAATATTTTATCCATTACCCATTCATTACCCGAGCAAAGAGAAAATAGGTAATTATTACATTAAAAGTATTCAGCGCCATCTATATTTGTTATAGGGAACGTAGTCTGGAAAGTCCCTCATTACTTTTATGGGTGACGAAAAGTTAGGTGACAAAAACAAATAATAGGGCGTGGGCCTAATCATAATACCTATTATAGTTGGAGTAGGTAGGAGTACTGCCTTTACTAAGAATTGTAAAGATAACAAACCGCGTCGTGTCTGCATTTTTTTAGATAACATTTTGAATCGGGGAAAAATAGTACTTAGGTAGATATATACCTATCTAGATAATTATAAATTGAAAACCTACTTATATCGATGTAAAAAATATTTTCAGTCTTATAGGTCTGGCATGTTAGGTGTATTCTATAAGGTAATCACATCGGAGCTTTCAAAGGCTACTTTTAGCGGTAGATAGGTAAGTATTTGAAATAATTACGAGTAAGCACTAGGAAGCAGTTACCCACATATCCATATACATACCTACTAGGTATTATTTGTTTAAAATATGCAGCTTTATAACTTTAGTATAATGACAAGCATCATGTTTCCTTATAGAGGGCAAAGTCGGATGAGTCACGGTTTATTGCGGAAGGAAAATTAAGAATTGAAGTTGAAATTCCAAGTTGCATCATGTATGTTATAGAAGCGAATCAGAGATCGGTGAAGATTGGGGCTAGTCATTTTAGGGAAGCGAAGAAGTTGGTTCCCAAAAATGAATTCTATTTATAAATATTGTTTCTTTTACGTCAGAGCGAACGCACGCGGGGCGGGTCTTGGCAAGCAGAGAGTTGTTTATTTTAGAGACGGACTCGTCTCGTGACGGCTACCGCTAATCCTTCAACCCCAATATCAACGCACAAAGTTCATTAATACGTACGTAGGTCATAGAATTCAATGCACCTATTCGTTGGATAATCACATATTTTCCGAGGACGGTTCCTATAGACATTGCCTACACAGTTCAATGTAGACAACTTCGTCATCACACTCGAGGCTGAAGCACCGTGATAAGTAGCATGACAGTGTAACTAGATAGCCATTTTATTGCAAATCATATAGGTACACGATAAACGTGATAAAGAAAGATTTCTATTTACGTAAATGATTCTTAACTATGTGGCAGAAGCGAACATTCAGAGTATACAAAAGCATAAATTGTTTCTTGTCAATTCAAATTGGTTGGCAGACGAGCCTTGCCACTTGATTGACTCCATTGACTTATCGAAACGAGTCTCGAGACTGCGAACAGGCCTTCAATAAGAAATCGCCTCATGTTTATTTATTAATGGTCATTCTTCGATCTTATGTAACTGATACATACTTATTATTAGATGATAAATAGTAAATGCATCGTTGCATAATCTAAGTGTGGATTAAATAAGTAGAATCCGTCTACTTGAGGTAATACGAGTCTACCCACGTTTCACGCCGCATGAGTTTGAAGTTAGATTAGACTTTAGACGCGAACGAAGCTGGTTATATCCTCACATCTGCTAATTTTTATGCTAACTGGTGTATTATGATGTTAACGACAAAAAGTCTCGGTAGGTATTATACGCCGTATAGGAGGTACCTTTTTAATAATTCTATGCGTAAGACGCGACGCAGAATAAGAGTATTTACACTACTGTCGGGTTATCTATCACGTAGGTAGATTTTTTATGATTAGGCGTACTAAAATATATTACTTACACATGAGAAACAACTTTTGTAATACAAAATAACAATAAGGAATTAGGAATACTTAGTCCGGGAGACCATCGATGTTTGGACACGTGTAAGTGAACGACTGACTGCGATGACCTTGTTACATGACCTTCAACAGACTATATTATCATATTAATGCAATATATAAAGTACCTATCGGGTAGAATGTAACATATTACGTTCGCGCTACTAGTAAACACGGAAGGTATGTTTTCAGCGAGCTTATTGGCAAGGACTTTCCTTCTTCTTTCCTAACGAAAAGCTCATAATGACGAAAATTTAAAGAATAGTGGTCGCGCAACTTGTTAAATGAAGACAATAATCTGTGAAAATGATTTGAAGGACGAATTGTAACGCGTAGAAGGTTAAAAGAAATACGGTTGACACATAACCTAAATATCGACCGGGCGCCGGCGGCGACTGTGAGGGACGACAGAAGCCCAGTATGTGATGACGACTGACGCTAGAGCTAGACTATCGGAAAATTTCGGTATCTCGCAAATATTTATCGTGATAATACGTAGCGATACTCACAAAATCTCGTGCCTGACGCATATCGATTCGTCTTGTCAGCCGGGCCGCCGACTGAGATAATAGGTGATGAACGAGGAGCGTTGGAGTCCACAGGGTGCTGTCATAAATTCCACTGGCACAAAGATACGGCGGTATCCGCGATCTGGCGAATACCGGTTACGCTGCTGACCGTTTGATCGTGCAGAAGTGAAAGGAGCGGAGTGAGCGACACGGGCACTTGTTCCGAGTTGAGGGTCACCTTGAGGCGGCGCGGCGGCGCATGTGCACCACACCCTCGTCCTCCGCCTCCTCGTCCCGCGTGACGTCAGCGCCCTTCCCCCCTCGCCCCGTAGCCTGACGCTCCGCTCACGTGACGCCCTTCACGCAATACGCCGACTAATAGCGCAACTATGAATAAATGCTTGTGAAACACCGCACCGCACCGATTCACTTCACACATTTTTTTTTTAATGTTAAGGAAGTTAGGACTCCAAGAAACCAATGAGTTCGTTGTTGTGAATCATATCACAACCTATGAAGCTACGAAGAATATGTATCTACCTATGTTCTTCAATGAAAAATGTTGTTCTAAGTTCACTTTTACCCTTAGGAAACTTTCAGTCGAACTTTGAAATCTTCTTGTTTGACTTTTAATAAAGATTAAGTTATTTAAATCGAGAGGGAAACACGCAGATTCTTGTTTCTTGTTTTAACCAGATTAATTAACCTTTTAATAAATACCAAGATGAGCGATATTTAAACAGATCGCTGACCGGTTTGACACACCTACATTGTCATCATATCAGTTCAAAGGATGGGCGCTGGAAAAGGCTTTAGTGTTCCCCTTTTTGTCAGCACAAAGTAGCAAGGTGGTCTAGGTATAAGTACGGCATATTATCATTAATGACAAAGATCTCCATTCAAATACGTAGGTACCTAAGTAGTTAATGTGAGAGGAATAGCAACAATAAAGCAGGTTAGAATAAAAATGTTATAACCCACCTAGTAACTGAAGACAAGACAGCAAAAACCAGAAAGATATTAACAAGAAATTACATCAAATATGTGTAGATTGCGTGAGGTTGTTGCACATTGGGATTAGTATTGCAAAAGCGGAGGGCCCGGTTCGTATTCACATGTGTGTGTGTGTGTGAATGTGCGGGTGTGGCGAACGTGCCCCCAGCGCGCGAGTGTGTGCACCGGCATCCGTGAGTCTGCGCACGCGCGCCTCCCAGGTGCCACTCCCGCCAAACGGTATGTCGCAACACGCTTCAAAATTTAAACAGTCGAGCAGTCATGTTCCTGACCTTTGTATAAGGACGAGTAATCGAACTACCCCTTATTTTAAAAGGGGGACCTTTTGCCAACATAAAAAAAGAACGATATTCTCAATTCGTTTTGTGTGTACGTATGTTTGTACATTTTGCATATAATTTCGTAATGGAGGAACCTTTTTGTTTGTTTGAAAGAGAACATCTCAGACTCCCAGTAGACCAATGTAGCTGATACTGATTTTGGACCGCCGCAGAACACTCCAATGACAAACAGCACACCACATGTACCTATTGTTGTTGAGTTTATGTATTCAAGATCACTGGCGATAGTTTGAAAGTTTTCGAATATTTTTTTGGTGAAGTTAGTCAACGGTCTGGAGAAAAACTACACGCCTACAAAACCTTTATTATGCAAAAGCGATCCTCAGTATTTAGGGAAAATGTAATAAGGTTGTCCACGCCAGGAGTAGTAATACTGTCTACCCCAAAAGGCAAAACATGTGTGATTTTATCTATAATTAGAGTGTGTATATGGGTAGTGATAATAAGAATTGATAAATGCGCAGTTATTAACTCAGTGATTACTAACTAAATCAAATATAATATAGACATTAAAACATAAACAAGAAAGACAATAGACAGTTTAATCAGTATGATACTATGTGGTGGTTTTAAAGATTAGAGTGACAACAGGGAAGTACCGTGTAGGTAAAACGTGACACTAAAATTCGACAAACATGACTTTTGCAACAAGATTACAAGGAAAATGGGTTTAAAGACGATAAAAATAAAAATAATGATACGAGAGGCGCATGTGACCATGTAGTTAAACAGACATTGTTGAAGTTTTAGAAATGAAGAATATATTTATGATCTAAATGGCAACAGAAAAATCTAAAAATCTCTTGACATCAAGGAAAAAAGCCTCACTAACTACAACGCAATCATAGAACAAAACAAATCGATCTCTCTATAACGAAATCGACAAACGCATTTTAGGGCGACGAGAGTTAGGCAATCTGCTACACTGCTATACTATACTTATAGGTGATTAAAATATACCTACTTACAACGTAGTAAGATACTAATTAATGACAGGTGATTTGAATAGTAGCAAATCTTACCGAGGCTTAAAAGTTCTTAAGATCACTTTGTATCACAGCCAGAACATACAATGTGAAACAAAAAGATGACATAATTCCTTTTCTTAATGTTCCATATTGATGTACGGAAATGTAACGTTTATTGTAAGTAATTGTATTTAGATACTTATTAATGTTACTAGAAGAGAGAAGAAGTAATAATACCTCACAATATTTCATAATATGCATGTCTAAATTGCTATGACTGCATGAATACACAAATTTTCAAAGATTTATTAAATTATTCGCCCACTGAACTATATTCATACAAAAGACATCAACGCAACCCTTTCCTTGTAAATCGTAACTTCTACTCCAGTGTACGCATAGGTACCAAATATTTTATAACTTAAAATATAATCGAGTGAAATTTTATAAACATAATACAATCTCACGCACATAATCCCTACAGGGTAGACAGACATACTAGTCGTTAAACGGCAACTTGCGACTACATTGAAATTGTAAATCTTACATAATTCTTCTTCTATCGTGTGGGTTGTGAGGTGTATTACCAACCCCATCTACCCTGGTGTCAGGGTTACTATTGAGCCGCCAAAGGCCCCTAAATTTCGTAGTAAAATTTGCACGAAATAACGAAAACGTCAACGAAAAAATATTACATGCCATGCCAGGGATCATCAGAATGGAACGTTCAACCTTCTATCGTCACTGACTGTACCAACTTGGTTACTAAATATTGCTAATTTATGACGTATAAATTACGAGTAAAAAAAGTTAATAATGATAATCCTCATTGTCAGCTTTTATGATAGGTAATATTGATACGTGTCCGCTGTTGAGTATTTTCGAGCATAAGTGAATAGTCGTAACTTATATTATGTATGTACGTCGATTCAATGTCAATAAGTATTAAACTCAATGTGGTAAAGATAAATTATAAAATGCTAAACTAGAAAATAGAAGCCTGTCTAAAATGACCAAAAATCAATCTTATTTTACTTCTACTTATTTTCGAATTTTATTTATGAATTAAGTAACAATGAGTACCACGTTTGGCCGCTTTTATTGATGACGTCACAGGACAGTATTTCCATGCAAACACCATAATAAAACTATCGTTTTGACGTTTCGTAAAAAGTTCATCATTCACTAGGTTGTCAAGTAGCCTATTATCCCTTTTTTTAAACGTTGACATAACTTGAATTCTGAAAAATAAATATGATATTCGGAAGATATAGGTACAAGATAATGAGGTGGGGGGAGTATCCTCTTTATTCCGGTTAATTGAGCGCAGATTATGTTATTTATGTTACGTAAGGAAAACTACTCTGGGCGCCATCCCATTCGCGTCAGACAGAGTACTGCGGGGCGGAAGGCAAGAGGGAAACCACTGCCCTATTTTTCCCTAAAAAAGTAGCATAGAGAGTATTTTACAGAAATGCTGCACCCACAAGAGCGTGGCTCTTAAATTGATGATGAAGGAAAACTGTAACCGTATCAAGTCAGGGTTAATGTCAAGATCACAATAAATATTATACACACGCATAACAAGTGCAATAAATAAGGCAAATGAACACGATTAATGTAAAATGAATTGCATTACGTTTGAAATATTTTCCTCAATCAAGCGCGGGATTCCTTTTGGATTTTCCTTCGTGCATCACTTTAATATGATAAACTTTCATCGTGGAAAAACGCTTCCTATTTATATTATTATATTGAATCCGGGCCTAATTTCGGCGTTGCGGTAGGTTCCGTCATACAAAAACATTTACATCAGCTGTCCAACTAATTATCATTCTATAAACCAATACAAAGATACCTCAAGATTCTGAGCTTTTATCGTTGTATTTATTTTAAATGCTTATTTATATCGTGTATACCTAAGTAGATTATAAATTGAATCATGTGAGTACAGATGAAGTAAGTGTTTTCTGCAGATTTCATCTGGTTACGTAATATCAACGATTAGTTATGAATGCTACTTTCAGTCTCCTTATTCAGTTATGTGATATTAACAATATTGTAATTGTGGTAATTATGGCTTGTAATGATAATAAAATATTTACTTACTTTAAACTTTACGTCATCATGGGCCATCTTGTGCGGTCGTTGGTAAGCTTGCAATGCACTCCGTAGCACAACAACTATAGAAATGAGTGTTTGACTTCAACAACGCAAGTTTTCTACTTGATCCTAACAATAAAATCTTTTATCTTTGGAATTACCACTGTAATCTTTATCTATATGGATATACGGAGGAATTTGCCGCAATGAGAGATATGAATTATAAAATTACAAGTGTCATTATCCGTCGGGGTTTTATTCTATCTCATATTACGGATAACTGTAACAATAAACTAATTCACTTTTATGCGTCAATAAAGACGTTTTGTTCGTATGTGGTGGACTTGGGTCTCGCCGCACAACTGTCGGTTGTGCCGAGGTTAGGTAACGAATCGCAGGCGCATTGGCACGGGAACCGACAGACTTGGATGGCTACCAACGGTTTCAACCAGTCGCAGAATACTGAAACTGCACATTAGGAAGCAGACTATATATGCTGAGTTTATTGACTCATCTTACTATTATCTTAATACAATAGTAACTCAGATACCTGCCCACTCTTGAGTGCATAATCATATCAATACAGTAAATAACGGAACAATACATAGAAAATCCTAGTCCAACTTTGATACACACTGCTTTTAAAGTTAAATATAATAAATATATAGAAAGTTATATTTATTTTGCTTACGTTTTTTATCATTGCGTTTGTGTGAATTCTCCTAATTGGACGAAATAGTAACAAGATCCCTTTTCTGTGACTCGGCCAAGAAATAGTACGTACGTACCTATTTTTTATTACTATTATTTGACATATTGTATATTATTTTGTTTTTTAAGATGTAAATAATATATTTATTTTTACCTATTAAAAAAGTACTTCTTTTAATAAAGCAGTCGTAAATGTATTTTCATTTACACTTAAAGTTACAGCTCGCCAGTCCGGTGCTTTTAGAACAATGATATCTTTAAATATGCAACAGGTATATGTGTTACAAGCAGGTAGCGCAATAAGTAGGTAATGTAGGTACCTACTTACAACAAAACGAACATTATTATTGTTGTATCGATGACAGAAAAATAATGAAACTTCAATGTTACCTATATAATTATCGTGATGTAGCTGCTATTATTTTTAACATAACTTAAACTCACGCCACTAATCTTTAATGGAGTGGGCCTCAGCAGAAAAACAAACAATCATGACGATTTGTAGTCAATTTTGGTATGAAGTCATATGATGAACCGTATGATAATAATTCATACATAAACATAAAACAATATACGTCCCACTGCTGGGCACAGGCCTCACCGCAATCAACCGGAGGGGGTATGGAGCATACTCCACCACGCTACTCTAAATAGAGGTGCAGCACAATGGAGTATGCTTCATAGCATTACTGGTTGAATTACGACGTCTACGCGGCAGTCAGTAGTCAATTGTAGATTTATAATAATTACAGTTGAATATCCAACAAAAAAACAAGCGAAATATTATTTGTTTAGCAAATGTTGTTTGCGGAAGTCTACTAAGAACCAGTTTACTGTTATAATATGTATTGATATATGTTTGTCACTAGTTGATTATTTAAACCTCGTTTGCACTTAGTACATAATTTAAACTGGAATATAAATAAAGATATAAGTATACTTAATTTTGAATGTTCTTTGCAGCTTATCAGCTTATCACATGGGTGTGGCGGAAAATATCGACTAAAGGATGCGACATTGCAATTATCTATAGGTATATATCTGGCATTACTGTTACCCGGCTGCATTAGCAGTCGTTAATAACCATCAATCCGCACTGGGCCCGCGTGATGGTTTAAGGCCCGATCTCCCTACCCATCCATAGGGAAGACCCGTGCCCCAGCAGTGGGGACGTTAATGGGCTGATGATGATGATATATCTGACAGAATAATATAGTACATCATAGGAGTTAGTATCATAAATAGATAATGTGCCGATAAATAGCGATTATACAGCAGTTTTTCCCAGCAATCCCTTATTTTTCGCGTTGTTTTTTCAATTGTATTTGCTTACCCAGATGGGAAATAGGCGTGAGTTTATGTATGTATGTATGTTTTCGAAAAAAAACATTATAAAATTAGTTTTATAATTTATATATTGCTTACGATTTATGTCTCTGTTCACCCCAGTAGGTACATGAGTTTTTTAAATTTTGGATTACAACATGATATATTTCAATTTCATTAAGAGGTTTATCAGTACACGACCTTTAGCTCGAATTAATAAGCATGAAAACAGTGATAGTAAAGAAAAATAAAAAAATATTTATGAAGTAGTTAGGGTCATGTCATAAGTCTAGATCACAGGTCTACATGGTAACAAGGTACACAGTTATCAACAGAATAATTATTAATACCTACTACGAAAGTTGGAATATTTATTTCAATGTTATTAATTTGTGCATGATTACTTGACAGGACTTCAGTATCGCGTTTTGCAGCTCATAACTTATTCGACTACTAATAAAAAAATAATAAGAAAATAAAAACAGAAATAAATATGCCCGTGTCGTCATAAGTAAATTAGCAGTCACAATTGATTACAAAGGGGTTAAAATGGTCACATCGAAGCAATTAATCTAAAAAAGCATTATTGTTGTTTTAGAGGAATTGCTTCGATATGGCCATTTTAACCCCTCAGTAATTTTTCAGCCCTAAGATGGATACGCTAAACGTAATGGTGACGGATTACCAACTAGTCGCTTATGGTCCATCAAGTTTAAAAGGCCACATTAAAACACCTTATTTATCTAAAAAATCTGCAACTTTGCGCAAACGTTAAATGAGGGACTTTCCAGGCTACATTCACCAAAAACAGTATACATATAGATAGCGTTGTACAGCTAAAACGTGATAATTACCTATTTTCTCATTACTCGGTTACTTACATAATTATTATTATTGCGTATGGCAGACACAAACAGCCCTTTTCAGGGCTCCCCCAGTAATATCTGTCCTACTCGAGTACCTAAGACGAGAACTGTTGGACCTGTCACACGAATCCTCCAAATAAACGTGGAAGGATTATCTGCAGCTAAATGTGAATATCTGGCCAGGCTAGCTTACTTACGTATAATTATTCCAAAATACAATGTAATGGCAAAAGTATATATAAAAATAATTGTATGATATTTGGATCACATTATGTATAGAATTATGTTGCTAGGTACGTCTTTACTTTAATCAGAATCATGGTGGGTGGAAGATGCAATTGTTCCTGGGTGTAAATAAAGAGGTCATAATTTATACCCAAAAACGAAGATAAAACATGCATATGTCTCTTGTTCAAGTAATTATAAGGTTAAACAAATGAAAATCTGTACAGCGCCATCTATCAGTCCCAAAATTGCAATTATTGCTTTTAAATATGGCCTTTCTAGACTGCCTGAACGTATTCCGTCCGCCGGAGGTCCGTGTTGTGGAATGGATATTCCAGCTGAGTAAAAACTTGAAATCGAGAGCAACAAATCAATCACCAAGAAGAAGACATCAACAAGATTATGTTCACGGCTTTTAAGTCGACGCGTTATATCTTGTTATTCTGTAAGTAATTAAGTATTCATTTTAGCATGTTTTTTACAACATTCTTTAGACAAGGTGACACCTAAACTAGTGACATTTTACAATTTTGAACTAATGCTTATACAGTCCACATACACGGAACAAAAGATGTGTAAAGACTGACTAACCAACAAGCTTTTTTGACGTGCTTTATAGTACCCAGTCTATCAGAATTAAAAAAAAAAAGTATAATAGTGATAGGAGAGACTGAAGACGATGAATAAGCATTTACTGGGAAAACGTATTCCGCCTTCGGCCGCATCGTTGCTTACCATATCCGGTGAGATTGATCAAACGCGAACCTAACGCAATAAAAGATTAGATTGCTAACTGGGTTTGAATGCTTTCGTACCTACATTGGTTGATCGAATAATATTATGTTATTCAACAATCAAACTGGAATCACTGAGAAGTTATCTGAACATTATCTGAAAATAATATAAGTACTTATTTACATGTACTTAGCACAAATCTGGCATTAGTTTAGATTAAAGAAGAGGAAATAAAAAAGGATAAGGCAATAAAACATTATTTTTTTAAATAAAATATGATCGCGTTTAACCACAATCTCACCTTATGGTAAGTGAGGATGGATCACGCTTACCTAGCAAATGCCTATTCACTCTAGCCTTAAAGACTTCCAGATTATAACGAGTTGGAAAAACAGACCACGGGACGGCAGACAGTTCTATCTAATCCTCAGCTGATCGCATCAAAAAGGAAGAGGAAAAACGTTCAGTGCGAATTGGTGGTATATCCACAACATAAGGATAAAATGCTTGCCGACGTCTACGTATAGTTGTCCGTAGAAGGATTGGGGTGGGTGGAATTAACTCGTGAAGTTCCTGCGCACACTCATCGTAGTACAAAAATGTACGCTCTCAATGTCTATTGGGGAACACAGACTCGGAACATATTTTTTAATAAAAACTAAAGCAGTAGCTGCTTCAGTTTGCTCTTGTGACGATATAGGTACCTACCTACATTTAAATTAAAATAATTCAACTTTTGAATCTTCCTTCGTGTGGGTTGTGGGATCAATGACTGACCTCATCAACTAGGTTGTTCATCATAATCTTAGGATTATGGAATACGTTATATACTTATGTAGATAAGTATGATTGTAAAGTACCGTTTGCTGTAAATATCATTCGAAAACGTCCTGTAAATTCTGTTTTTCGACGCTCTGTATGTACGAACAAGTGCTGTTTGACTGACATTTTGATACAAGAAAAATGTTCTAGTTTGTACATAGGTATATGTTCCGTTGGTGCAATAAAATCTTAAATAAATAAATGGTTTCTCCTGATCTTAAATAACATCCTCATCCTCTGAAACATTGCAAATAAGCGACGGACTTTCCGAGAGATTGACGCAAACTCAGAATGAGTAACATTTAGGTAGTTACCTACGTGCAATTACCTACATTACTTACCATTCTTGGTCGTCTACGTCTAAACTCAAACACATATGAGAAATATGTACCTAATGTCTAAGTAGGTAGGTACTAATTATGGCTCGTAATTGGGTGGGCTAGGTATTTCCCCAATATTTCTGTCATCTTATTCAATACAATCTACTATAGTCCGGCAATCTCGTGCGCGACCCTCCTGCGGGGCGACAGACGGTGGCGGGGACGGGGTAGCGCGTCATCATCTTGACATTCTAGAACACGGCTGCACACGTAGAGAAGTGTGCCAGGATAAATCTTGCAATAAGTTGTACTTACTTGTGACGTAATATATGTAGGAGTGAATAAAAAGATAGAACTATTTTATTTTATTTTTATTATTATGCTTGACGACCAATTATTAGGAAAACTAAAATATTAATAGATTGTTTTATTATAAATCAATTTCCATATCGCTTTCATTTTCACTCTCCGTTTGATATTCTTCGTCACTTCTCTTTGATTTCTCCGTGTTTTGCTCATTAATTATTTATGTACAACCTCCTTAAGTTGTCTTGAGATCGCCTCACTCATCCTCAGATATTAATCTCGTGTGCGTCTCCCTCAAAGTAGTACAGATTATCAAGCACGTGTTGCCGCTTCGGCTGCGCGGCCGAGACTGCCGTACTTGACGCGCAGATGCACGCGTTTCCCTTCCCCGCTACACCACCTGCTACCCGCTGACATCTTAGCTACCCCGTCCCCGCCACCGTCTGTCGCCCCGCAGGAGGGTCGCGCACGAGATTGCCGGACTATAAGCTAGGCTGTAGTATACAACTATATACAATAATATACATATAAAATACGTAGCTATTGTGTTAGATATTTCAGTTCACTTCTTCAAGGTAAATAATTAAATAAGACAGGCAGCGCCATCTCTTGAAATATTGCGAAACTACCTCGTCTGTTAACAACTGTATTCGTTATCGTCGCTCTGCGCTGCGTACGATTGCATTGTCGAACAAGTTTGCCAAGGAAATCAGGAATGATGGAATAGATGGCGCTAGTGTTAACTACATCAGTATTTTAAAACGCTTTTCGTATAAGTATTTTTTCTCTAGAGCAATTTCTGTATCGGTAATAGATAGAGAAAAAATACCTAAATATATTTAAAACTTATATATTTTGTCTGTCGTTGATGTCTTTTATATGGAACAAGAAAATGAATTATGGCAGGTATTTACACGACCAAATTAAATTGTATAGACAGATAGGTACTCGTAGACATTCAATTAAACAATCTAAGAAAGCAATAAAATGATCTTCGAAAAATTATAATTAAATAAAAATCTTCTTCTATCGTGTGGGTTGCGAGGTGGAGTACGAACCTCATCACCCCTGGTGTCAGGGTTACTATTGAGCCGCCAAAGGCCCTTGACGTGGCTCATGGTAACGACTACTTATTTACATCACTAAGTAGTAACCGGGACCAACGGCTTAACGTGCCTTCCGAAGCACAGATCATCTTACTTTCGGACAATCTGGTGATCAGCCAGTAATGTCCTAATCAAACTAGGGACCACAAAGTAATTTTTAGGAATCGGACCCGGGACCTCCGGATCGTGAGCCCCACGCTCAACCACTGGACCACTGAGGTCGTTAAATAAAAATGATGATTACGTATAAAAGACATCAACGTGCGCCCAATTCTTTTTACCTGTTAATTCCGTCATTAAACAATATTTGTAGGTATTGAAAGGAACGAAGGAAACATTCAACAAACGAGGAATTTGGATACAAGTTAACGCTAAGCATAGTACTTACTTAGTTAAAGCTTCGATGTCTATAGTCGAAAAAAAAAATAGAAACGTTTGCCATTTGGGTAGCTTATTTGGAACTTTGATGTATAATAATGTTACTATATACGTATGGGGACTATCAACTTCTAATCTAATCTAATCTAGCCTACAAGATCCCACTGCTGGGCAAAGGCCTCCCCTTCCTCTTTCCATTTTTCGCGGTCCTGTGCGTATTCCGGCCAGTCCCTCCGGCAAGCGTCCAAGTCGTCACGCCAAAAAACGGGAATCGCTGATGTGGGACGGGAAGCCGCAAAACTCAAATGGAATTGGGCCGGACATGTTTGTCGCATGCACCCTGAGCGGTGGGCACGGATCGTCACGCATTGGGTGCCTCATGACGGATACAGGCGTCGTGGCAGACCTCGATGTTCAAGCAGATGATGTGTGTAATGTGCACAGTGGAATCTTGGGAACGGGCGAGCGCGCAGAAGATGGAAATAAAACAATTCACGTCATCTTCTCTTCTTGTATTATCATAATCCAAAATCAGAAGTCACAATTTTCACATGTTTGTTTAGATAAAAATACGATTTAAAATATTAGTGTATACGGTAAACTTATGTTCTACATGGCGGCCACGGAAGGGGGGAAGGAGCCAACGACAAAAAGATCAGCGTGCATAGATAAATTTTAGTTATTGTTTTAAACTATAATGTATGCAATGACATCATTATCATGCAGCCTAGTCTGACATTCATAGTTATATAATTAATGAATATTATTTATATCACTTCCCCTTATTCATTACATTATATAAAAGCAACACCAATCATATACAGATTCGAATAAGGACATGTAGAGACAACATATTGACAAAATATCATTCATAAAATTCAAATAATGCAATAATAAAACATGCTAATTACATTATAAATAATTAATTATGCAAAGACTCTACATTTATAACATTCATGTCATTGATAAAATGTTTATGCTTCATGGAACTCAACGGTTTAGTTAATACATCTGCTATCATTTCTTGAGTTGACATATACTTAATAGTAGCAAAGCCAGTTTGGATTAAATCCTTTATATAATGGTACCTTAAATCTATATGTTTCGTGCGCTTGTGACAATATTCTTTTGACTCTAACAATTTTTGCGCACTTTGGTTATCATTATACAAAACTATTTTGGGAACTCTACATATGACCTCATTTAGGAAATTTTGTATAAAACATAAATCCTTACATACATCAGTTATCGCTAAATATTCAGCTTCAGTGCTCGATAATGCAACACATTTTTGTTTACGAGCCTCCCAATTAATTGTACAATTACCTAGCTTTACAATAAACCCTGTGTACGACTTTCTGTCTACAATATCGTTAGCCCAATCGGCATCAGTAAAAGCAGTAATATCTAAGTGATGGGTCTTATAAAAACATAAGCCATAACTTAAGGTCCCTGCTAGGTACCGTAATACACGTTTGGCAGCAAGCCAATGTGACATATTAAAGCCGCAACAAAATTGACTTAGCTGGCTACATACAAAAGCTATGTCAGGGCGTGTACATACAGCTAAATACATAAGTGATCCTATCAACTCTCGATATGGATACATGTTTTCATTTAGACAATTACCATTAGGCTTATCTAACTTACAATTTAGTATCATAGGAGTTGACACAGGCTTACACTTTTCCATGCCAAAACGTAACAAAAGCTTCTCAATATAAGACTTTTGATCTAATGTTAAAACATTTTTGCATCTATCACGACATACATTCATACCTAAACATGTTTTCAGAGCACCCAAATCCTTAACAATAAATTCCTGTTGTAATAATTTTAATAATTTATCTTTAGAGCAATTCCCAAAAACATAAAAATGGTCTACATATAATGCTATTATAGTCATCCTTTTATCAGACCTACATATATAGACACAAGGTTCACATTTGCTCTGTTTAAAATTATTATTACACAACAGCTGATGTACCTTTTGATTCCACATTCGACTGGCCTGTTTTAAACCATAAATGCTTTTTAACAAAAAACACACTTTATTTTTATCTGTGTCAAAGCCTTCTGGTTGTTCCATGAAGATATGCTCGTTTAAGTCACTATTTAAAAACGCGGTTTCTACATCAAAATGACTAATTTCCCAATTAAATTCATTAGCTAAGGCAAATAAGGTTCTAAGTGTAGTATGCCTAACGACAGGCGAAAAGGTGTCACTATAGTCCACGCCTTGCTGTTGTGAAAAACCTCGCGCTACTAAACGAGCTCTAAATCTATCCTTACCCGAGTCGTCTTTCTTTAGCTTGTAGACCCACTTACATTTTATGATGTTTTTATCATGTGGGCGATCAACAAGACTCCAAACACCATTCTTCATAAGAGCATTATACTCCTTCTCCATAGCAAGTCGCCAATCCTCCTTATCTAGCGACAGCATAGCGTCCTTATAAGACAGAGGTTCGACCTCATTATGAACCAGCAAAGACAGATCATAATCCCCATACCTGAGTGGAGGCTTGCCGCGAGTACTACGTACAGGACGTGACAAATCAGTTACCGAACCAGGTACCTGTAGGCCGGAACTAGAATCCACTTCCCCTCGAAGCGACGACGGATCAGGTTCTGAAGAGCCACAGTTCAAATCCTCAAGATTTGGACTAGCAGCAGCAGTTCCCGCATCATCATCACCAGTACAGTACTCCGAGTCCGCACCTGAATGGATGGTTGTATTAATATCATGATCACTTTGATTGAATTCATTTTTACTAGAACTAATATCACAGTTAGATTCAGTACAATTTAAAATATCACAGTTAGATTCATTTTGTAAATTATTAATTTCATTTGTGACTATACTATTATTTAAATTATTAAATTGACTAGAAATTACAACTTGATGTTCAGCAAAATTATTTTTATTTTTACAATTACAGGGAACATTGCCCATGTCCTTTAAAAATCTTCCTTCCAAAAATTCTACATGCCTGGAGTGTATAATCCGCTTGGGATTTTTTGGATCGATCAATCGGTAACCTTTAGTGGTATCACTATAGCCAACAAAAATATATGGTTTAGATTTAGCATCTAATTTAGAACGTTTTTGCTCTGGGATCAATGAGTAAGCAATGCAGCCGAAAATTCTAAGGTGACCTAGGTTAACATCAGTACCGGTCCACACTTGTTCAGGCATCAGTCCGCCAAGGGCAACCGTAGGGCTTCTATTTTTAATATATAAAGCGGCCATAACAGCCTCTCCCCAATATTCCCGGCTGAGACCAGATTCCTGCAGCATGCATCTTGCCTTCTCTAACAAAGTCCTGTTAAGCCTTTCTGATACACCATTTTGCTGTGGGCAGTAAGGCACAGTGACTTGATGCACAATGCCCTGAGATTTGAGGTAGGAGCGAAAACGCTCATTACAATATTCTCCACCTCCATCTGTTCGTAGACACTTAATGTTGACACCAATTTGCTTTTCCACAAGGTTTTTAAATTCAATAAAATAGGAAATTACCTGACTTTTCTCCTGTAGTAGATACACCCAACTCTTCCTGCTGAAGTCATCCGTAAAGGTCAGCATATATTTCGCACCGCCCCAACTTCGAATCGGCATCGGTCCACAGATGTCCGAATGTATGAGCTCAAGTCGACCAGTGGCACGTTTGGCTTCACCAGAGGGAAAAGCTTTGGATACTTGTTTGCCCTCTAAGCAAGCCACACACGCCGGTAGCTTGTGTTCTTCATTGTCCTGAAACATAAGAACATTGTTCTGTCGCAAAGCGTACATACCTCCGTAGCTCATGTGTCCCAGCCGCTTGTGCCAGATTTCAGCTGACACTGACAACGCACTCTGTTCCTCCTGAACTCGTTTCTTCAGAAGAACTGAAGAATGCACCAATGGCTGCGAAATATTACCTGGTGTACCGCTGGACAGCCTATAAACACCATTGATATCACATGCATGACCTACTACCATGCCTGTGATCCTACAGTCCCTATCTTTATAAATGTGACACCCTTTCTTATCAAATACCAGTATGAAACCACCCTTAGTTAATTTACTAACAGAAAGTAAATTCATCGCTAATTTAGGAACGAGCATAGCTTCAATTTGTACATGGCAAGAGGGAATAACAAGTTTACCTGTTCCTTCGCTAAGCAAATACTCGTCGTTAGCCATACACACACGGCTCTTATTATTCTTAAAGCTTGTTAGCATATTCTTGTTCTTGACCATGTGATTGCTGCAGCCGCTGTCCACAACAAAGTCTTCTTGAGCAACGGAATAAGCGCTTTCGGTGACATTAAAAGCCTTCTCAGCCTCTGCATTTTCTTTCTTCTGTTTGCGAAGCTTAAAGCATTTGTTCCGAACGTGTCCAGGCTTCCCGCAGAACTTACAGATAACCTTCTTCTTGACAAAGTAGGCATTTTCATGCATAGTCCCTTCATGGTTGCCATTCTTTCGCATCTCTTCTTGAAGAAGACGTGTCCGGACCAACTCGCTGGAGAGAGAAGAACTAATACATGCTGTTTCCAAGTTACTCACAAGAACATCATATTCGGAAGGTAAGCCAGATAAAAGGATTTCAGCAACCTCCCCGTCTTCAATAGTTCTTCCAATATCAGACAGTTGTGAGACTAGCGTCATGACCGCATTTATGTATTCTTGCATGCTCATAAAGTTCTTAAAATCAATACGATGAAGCTGTCGCAACAACAAAACACGACGGTATAGCCCCCGGTCTTCAAACACCATGGCAAGCTTTTCCCATGCATCACGTGCAGACACCGCTTCACGTACATATTGGTAAAGTGACGTTTCAATACTTAGGCAGATTCTGGCCAATGCCCTTTGATCCTTTTGAGTGTCTTGAATCGATTGTTCGCTTATACAACTCCATAGGTCTTCAAGAATTAATGTCATCTTGATAGAGAATTTCCATGAAATATAATTGGCCGAGCCACGCAATTTCTCCATGTGTACTCCGGCGCCGTTGCCAGTAATAGCCGGCTGCCTAGGAGCAGTGACGTTGATATTTGGCGATGATCGCGACATGTTGTTTCACAAAATAAATCCGCACGCTCTCTTCCTCAGCCCTTTTTCCAACTTCTGGGATTCTAATATTATAATATGTATTTAACACTGGTGACATAACCTGTTCAAGCAGATGATGTGTGTAATGTGCACAGTGGAATCTTGGGAACGGGCGAGCGCGCAGAAGATGGAAATAAAACAATTCACGTCATCTTCTCTTCTTGTATTATCATAATCCAAAATCAGAAGTCACAATTTTCACATGTTTGTTTAGATAAAAATACGATTTAAAATATTAGTGTATACGGTAAACTTATGTTCTACATGGCGGCCACGAAAGGGGGGAAGGAGCCAACGACAAAAAGATCAGCGTGCATAGATAAATTTTAGTTATTGTTTTAAACTATAATGTATGCAATGACATCATTATCATGCAGCCTAGTCTGACATTCATAGTTATATAATTAATGAATATTATTTATATCACTCGAAAGAGACTATCAACTTAATAAATAAAAAAGCAATTTATAAATAATTTTAGTTAAACAGTGATATCAGAGCACACAATAATAAGAGCACAACATAGAGGCTAATAATAAACTTATGTTCGTACATGAAACTATGTCAACGGCTCAACGCGCATCTTCCTACTTTACGACGATCGCGTATCATAACGGTCAATTTGTTTAATGTTTAGTGGGCAGCAGACTGCACTAGCTTAATTCATATACCTAGCTAAGATAGCTCAGGACTCATTCATACAATGCCTAGAGACTTGCGCAGACGCATGATTCAGGCGTTACTGGGTTAGGTAAGTACTTATAAAAAAACAAGTCGTTTATTTTCACCTTTTCTTACTCGTACCTCCGTAAGTACGTATCGGTAATAAGTAATGTATTACTATCATAAAGATTATTATATAAAATAAACTATTATAGTTCTATTCAACCTATAAATTAGAACGTGCAAGAAATTCTTCATGAGATTGAGTTATTTGTATTATTTGTTAAATAAAGAGGTCAAAATATTTATATGAGTGTTTACTTTTGCAATGTGCTATTATAATTATCTGTATTACATAAGTCTTTGTTTACAAATAATTAATAATTATCGTCATATTTATTAAAATACTCATCACACATACCGAATATTCCCTCCTACTGACTGAGAAATACTCATAGGTATATTTGAATTGACAATAGGGTATTTTCCAACTTGTCAAGTCAATTATGTATTACCAAACGTCAAAACACGAAATTAATTTGTATGATAAAGCAATCTGTGACGTCATAGAAAACATGACAAAATGTCGCAATTATTATTACATTTTTCTTTATTAAAATTCATAAATAAGTTAAAAAGAAAAATGAAAACGTTTTTTGTCACCTTTAGATCTGTCTTTTATTTAGTAATCAGAATTTCATAATTTATATTTGACCTAGGAAACTACCCAATTGGATATAAGTTAAGGCCGTGATTGTTTGTTCTTCTTCTTATCTTATTTGGGTATGGGCTGATAACTTGTCATCATACGGCTTGTTTATAAGCGTGCGGATTGTCTCACTTGTGGCTCTGCCAACCCCGATAGGAGTCGCAGCAGTGAGTTTGTTACCGTAAAATTGTTTGTTTCTGATAACTCAACGGCGCGATGAAATCATCTGAACAGATCGAGGAATGTTGTTAAAGCGTGGGAAGTTAACTGGGCGCGTATTAAACTAATTGGCCGCAGTAACGCTGAGGTCTGTCCTTGTTGCTCTGATATACGGCGCTATAAAAACTGACGGTTTGAGGATCACCCGGGTCAACGAGACTTTAAGAAATTAAAGAAGGTGTGAACTTTCATAGTTCTCGCTTCGATATAGGTACCATCACGACTTGTATTGGGCTGGTTTGCCCTTCGCGGGTTGAAATGGTCAGACAAGCAGTCGCTTCTGTAATAAACTGGTCCTGTCAAAGCTTTAAGTTAGGTAAGCGGAACCTGTGGAAACGGGGGCAAGGGAGATGATGATAATAGGTACCATCACGAACGTCACGTTTTATCGGATCGATATTGTAGGTACCTGTCTGGGTAGCATTCTCATTTACAATTATCAGATTTGCGAATCCGAGCATCACAGCATGCGATGCTATCGGTGTTGTAAAAATGACTTTACTTGCATCAAAATATATAAAACAATAAGACAGACATTATCCCTGCTAAGGTCAACATGAATTCGGACGGAATCTTCAAAAAACTCAGACTCTGACTGAAAATGGGACAAGCAACGTTATTAAATTACGGCACATACAATACATAATGTATCTATCAATTTAGAGTACCTAATTAGAACAAGGAACTGGAAACACGCATCCAAAATGCCTAAAAGAATTTCTGGCCCATGAAGGAGCTAATGAAAGGTGACTTCCCGATATGTCTCAAGTGCAAACTCGTTGACATGTGCATATTGCCCATCCTCACCAATGGTGCGCAAACATGGTCCCTGACCAAACGGCCATAAAGCGCAGCATGTTAGGTGTTAAACTGATCGATCACATTAGAAACACGACACTGCGCTCCAGAACTCAAATAGCAGATGTTGGTGAAAAATCAGCTAAACTGGCTGATGGTCGGCACATGTCTGCGGTATGCATCCGGAAAGTGGGCCTAAAGTACATCTGATTGGACCCCCCAGAGTCGTCCGCGTCGAGGCAGACCACGACGACAAGATGGATGGACGAGCTAGATGCCTTCCAAAACACCTGGCAAAGAAGGAGGGGAGGGTGTTTTCCCAGCAGAGGGACATCAATTAGGCTACAGAAAAAAATCATGAATGCGCTGAAATTGCTTGCATTGAAACGTTTTAACAATTTTAACCACGTTTTTGACATGTGAATAATGTTATGGTATTGTAAATACAACTGAAGTTTTAATATAATATGAGCTGCAAGGTGAACGTATCAATTAATAGGGCTCGATGATATCGCACAATGACAAGTGCAGACAACAGGTAGGGTCATAATAAGCGTAGCGGCCGAGCGTAGCGTCCTCGTAGCGCGTGGCGCGGGCGGCGCTGCTCAGTCCTCGAGCAGCTTTCGTTGCGCGCGCGCACCGCACGCACCGCCCGCGCCTCTACCGCACGCAACATCGTTATGTCAACTCTCGCGCGCATCCCTCTACACCGATACTACCCTTACTAATAAATGACGATTGACGACCTACTAAGATCTCCAAGTGTTTTCAAGACTGATTTTAAGTAACATGTTGTGATATTTATTATTGAATGTGGACATGTATGTTAGGTGAGACTGTGCGCAGGAGTGCGGCAGGCAGTGGGCACAATGAGTGCGCCGCTGAATTGGCACAAATGGCTAGTGTTGTCGCTGCTCGGATTGGCTTTGTCCGCTCGGCCAATTGGCTGCGATTATAGTTCCATCACCGAGAAATTTGGAGCGGAAGCCGTCGCTAGATGCAATGAAAAATGTCCTTTCCAGGTTTGCTTTACAAAATACTTACTTCAATATTCATAAGGTTCCTCAGCAATGCATGATATTTACCTACTCTGCGATGTAAAACGTAACTGTTATGTAATGTCTGTTAGGTAGGTACTTTAAGTTATCGCAATGTTATTTAAATGTATCTGCGTGAGATATTAATATCATTCTAAGTAAGCAATACTAGCTATACAATGTTAACACTTAATACGTTACACTAATTAATATAACAAACAAGTTGGAGCAATTAGGGCCTCTGCTCCGTGTATTGATCTATTAATTGCGTCCATTGATAAAGGAGTGATCAATGGGTTTATTGCTCAGGGATAAGCGATCGCTATTCGCGCATTCAGCTTAGTTGGTTGGCGGCGCCCGCACAAGTTCAACGCACAACTAATTGTCAGCAATTAATACAGTAATCAACGCCGCTATGCTAAATATAGAGACCCTAAACAAGACTCGCGATTGCTGGATACCGCCACTGGCCTTGATCCTTCTTTAAAATGTGGGCCAAAGCTCTTATCCCCAAAAAGATAATCCCTACGCTCACTTTGTCCTAATATCATTACAAAATGTTTGATACTATTAGATTTATGATCAGATAATAAAATGCTTGAACCAGATCACTATACTACTATACAAGCTTATTTATACAAAGTAAAAACTTAGTAAGTACCTATGTTATTTTTGTATACCGCAGCTACTTAGTGTTTTTATTTTAACTTATCTCTGTTTGACTTTTGCCACAATCAAGACAAAACATAAACAATTTTTTTTAAACTGGTATCGTATCATTATCTGATTCCGTGTAGTTTTATGAGGTTTGTAGCTTTGAACATAAGATTAATTAGACGCTGAATGGACAAGTTTTCGAACGTCCTAAAATCTCCTGTCTAACCAGAGCAGATACACGTATGTCAGGAAGATAGAAACATGTAAATACATACATACATAATGTATATGTATATTTTTATAATATTAAGATCGCGCCTAATTGCCGTTAGGGCAGGCAGAGACCACGGAATCCCACCTACCACGATCCCGAAACACCACACTCGCTTCCTCTACTCTCATCACAGACTTCATGCACGCTCGCCGGTTTAGAGTACCCGACCTTCTTTTCCTGTCTTTAAATTAAAGAATGAAAGATGTTTTAAAGAATATCTAATAATTATCACATAAGCGAGTATGCAACTCAAAACTTTTCAAGACGAAAACACCCATACGAAATAGTCTACGAAATACGTAAGTCAATGTGGGGAAGGCCGTCTGGCCAAAAAGACCGTCTAGTGCCAATAACTACTCATTTTGAATAACGGTGCTTTATCTTATATTTAGACTTATAAACATAACCAAGTAAATTATCTATCATACGCGATCATATGACTTGGTTTACAAATAATATCTTCTTCGATAAATCCAGTCAAACTCATATTTTAGAAGAGTACCTATGCCGGTCTTCTCCACATTGACTTACGTACTTTTTTCGAAGTTTGTACATTATACCTAATAGATTAATTATATGACAACTTAACATTAGATTTTTATCGATAAATGCGCAAAATGGATAAATATCTATAGTAACTATAGAAGGGTGAGTGATACGTGTGCGATACCAAAATCCCAAAAACCGCAGCGGATCACGTTTCGGCGTGAAGCCGTGGAGGTGCTCGCGCGCCGGGTTCCGGTCTCACGCTCGCAAATAAAACTATATAATATGCTGCACCACCAGATTGCTGGCAAGTTATTACAAAACTTAATTCATCACCGAAACCTAGGGGTTAAAAAGAACACATGCGCATATAAAATTAAGTGCACAATAATACACAAATGTAAAAAAGCAATATTGCTTTTTTTAGATGAATTGCTATGAAGTGGCCTTTTAAACCCCCCTGGGTATAAAATGTCCATCTGCCTGGCAGGTTATATCTGCCTAATTCTAGCGTTCCTCTTACGTAACCCTGAGCATTTAGAAGGCACGTTTTGACAGATATGGTTGCCTCCTGACCTTCTAAACCGCAAATCAACTACAGGTCAGGCCACAATCGTTCTTATCATAGTTAGACGCAAGAGCGTATAGTGTAATAAGCAAATATTACCTAAATTAAAAAAACTAGTATTTACGCCGCTGCCTCAATGCCTCTAGGATGTCGGCATAGGTATTTTACAATACAACTTACCTACGCGTATTATACAAAAAAACCTACAATCATTTACTGTAATTGTGATAGTCAGGCATCAAATAGGCAGGTAGAGTCCCGATGTCGCAGGCGGCACGGCTCGGTGCGCGTGCGCCGCCGGAAGTTCTCCCAACAGTGACTCCGGTGGACGCGGACACAATCATTTACTATCAACCTATCTTGGTGGGATTTCATCGCGCCTGTTTTATTGAAAAAATGAAAAATGCATCTTACGATTAATAAAATCAAAAACCTGCGCCTATGTCACCAATGGGTTGAACTTTAGTTAACTATATCATTTAATACAATTCAATTTAAAAACATGTTATTGCATAAAAATAAACATAACAAATAGGACTAAAACATACGAGGAAATTAATTTACATAGACAGAAAGTGAAATAGAGGTCACTCAGAAGCAGGTTCTATACATTTTACTTACGTACTAACCATTAAATGTTATAGGCGTTGTAGCCTACCAGTAAGATTAATTATTTACTTTTTATCGTTTATTATTTACCTTAAATAATGTTTAATGCGTAGCAGACAAGAGGGAAACCACTGCCCTATTTTTTCCTAAAAAGTAGCATGGAGAGGAATGCTACACCGACAAGAGCGTGGCTCTTAAATTAGTGATGAACCATATGATTATGACCTCTATTGTAAACTGTCAAATATACTATAAAAATAAACGATACATATTTACGGTTCGTATTTATCATAAGGATATCAATACCAATAGTCGATGCAAGTTGTCCACTGACTCGTTAGGGTACACGATGTGAAACAAGTTATGTTTATATATAAGTAAGTAAGTATGATTCTTTTGACAAGAAGTAACAAGTAAATTGATTGGTTGATATATATGATGATAAGTATTTATTTTTGTTATAGAACCGAACCGATGGACATTTCGACGTGAGCTGTGCATCTGACTGCAGCGTGCAGCAGGTGAGTCATCGTCAATTTAATTAATATAAATCAACTGAATAATGAGTAGGTGTGATACATATGATACACCACTATAATGACGCCAATGTTAGACTGCCTGGCTACGTAGCTACAACACATGTACTCTGTACTACAATGATATATCTACGGATATATATTAATATCAGCTTTAGTGACACTCTTTAGTGTTAGTACGTAGTCGTTGCATGAGCCATGTCAGGGGCCTATGGCGGCTCAATAATAACCCTAACACCAGGGTTGGCGGGTTGGTAATCCACCTCACAACCAACACGATAGAACAAGAAGTGACATAATCACATATACCTATAGTAGGTACCTATCCTATTTTAATAGAAACCATTTGTATAGCCTGTCACACAAGTTATTTGCGCCAAATAGTTAATCCAGAAGAGACGGATGGAATGTTGTGTTGCTCCGTGTCCGGACCACTATTCAGTACAAAACTTCAAATTAAGTAAGTATATAAATGAAATCTACGGAATATCTACTTTCACGTGTACACCAAGACCTACATCAAAGCATTAATAGAAAATGAATGTTAAAAGGGGACCGGCCAGCGGGTATTTATGCAGGAAGTTTGCATTCTTGTTTTCCATGTTACCTTTCTTTGTAAACAGGATTTGTTTAAATTTAAATAAATATTGTGATTTACTTGACGAAAAATTCGAATTATAATGATGTGCGTATAATATAACTTGGTGAAACGCGAAAAGGTACCTACTCAGTTCGTCATGCGATGTTGTACCGTTGACTATAGGTACCCGAATTGGGAATATAGTCATGAGCTCATATTTATTTATTTAATTTAAAAAGTTTTCCTTACTATTTATCGTCGCCTTATAGTGTAAACCACGGAATAGAAGAAAGAGGCTGGGTAGGCCCACGCGCATTTTGTATGAGAACCGCTGTCGCCGGTTCAACCCCACTCTCCTTTACTAATACTCCTGCACACAGAAAACTACGATAGCTCTACTGCTTCTCAAATTCCATAGCCACTTTACCGGCAATGTATGTTTTATCTGATAGGATACTATTTTACCATTACTTTTCGTAAGATACTGCATACAAAAGTATTTTGTTGATAAATAACTGATCATACTTACTAAGATTTTTAGCTTTCCTGTGATAAGGAGGGATCTCCTTGTCGATATTTGATTTTTTGCCCTGCAGGTTATGCACAAGACAATCTTTATACTATCACGTAGCTCCGTGCGTCGTAAAGTTTGCGGACGAATGGAGTGCAAAGTTGACGTATGAATTAGTTGCTCATACTTGTATGGCAGTCGAGAAGAGTGGAAAAATCGAGGGGAGGCCTTGGCCCAGCAGTGGGATCGAGTAGGCTAAATAAGATAGGAAACTTGTATTGCACGCATTTCGCGCTCACTTGGCCTTTCCCACCTCTTTCTACTATTCCGTGGTGTAAACCACGTAAGCGACTTTTTGAAAAATCATATTCTGGTGTGATATTCTTTAAGAAAATTTAGATTTTTGCAATTAATTTAATTCCGACTATAATATTTTTCTTGAATTAAGACTTGCTTGTCTATCGCGAGGTTTTACTAATTAAAATAAAATCCGAATATGATTTTCTATTCGCTTATTAGTCCGAGATTTCTAGACAGAATAGAAACAATGCGGTTTGGATTTTAAAGGGATATTAGGTCTTAGGACTATTAAGACGACGTAACAGACAGCGTGGCTCTGTAGGTAAAGGTCTTTAATTAACCAGATAATAAAACTAAATAATCTAGTTGTGTTTACATGAGTTGTAGTTTATTATAGTAAAATTTATTTTATTTCGTCAAACGCTCCGTGACCTCACATATACAAGAATCGTAAAACAAGACTCGATAAGCCATGTTTATTGTATTTTTATATTCAAAATACGCTTATATCAACCCAAAGTTTTATTATTTTGCGACGGAAACTGTTATACTTAATATTTTATACTTTATATAAGGATTACCCATACTGTGTGACGTTATCAACTTCATAATCAATCATAGATGAGAATAAAGTAAGTACTGCTTCTTTTGCCCCGTGACTCTACTTGCGTTGGTATAGGCTATTGCTATTCACAAGTTGCTGCCAAATCGCCAACAAATACAATATTAAGTTGTTGTTGTTATCAACAGCTGTACTATAATACATATGTCAGTAAGATCATCGTTTGGCCTTTATATTATTTTTATTAATCAATTACGGTTAATACGGGCAAAAGGCAAGACATATTGAATTTAATGAGAACATGAAAAACAATAATTGCAGAAGTACATTATGCCGATTTGCGCAGTTACCATACGAAAATAATTATACATATTCATAATAATAAATTGTTATTAGTTGATAAGTAAATTCAGGCATCTCGCCTATGACCTGTGCTGCGAGATATAAGGTATTTAATGAATACTATTTCCAAAACACCCGATAAAGCACATTAAGATTACAGTGCAACATTTCGGCTCTACTAAGTTGCCAATCGAAGAGATAGACTCGGTACCTAACCTGTAGGCTCTGTACAGTAACCGCGCCGCGCTCGACGCAATTATATCGAGGCAATAGCTGTTTGACGTCCATCTACGTAGATAGTATTCGTATCGTTTATTGGTCGAAGCGCTCGATATAATTCGCGCCGCGCGCGGCACGGTTGTCATGCAGACCCGGCAGCTAGATGTTAGAGAAAAAGCCACGTTTCAGAATAATGTATAGAAATATCCTATTATAGTTTTTATTGTCGTACCTGCTTAAAATGACTTTAACGGCCGTCAATTAATCAGAGGAGGCATGAAGCGACTGTAACCATGCTACGCTGCTCCATTGCGAGTTAGATGTCAGGGTTTGTAGCTAACCAGGCAACCAAACATCTGATTTTTTTCTTAAGATACAAATACAAAACCTGCTTACAGGTTTAATCCGATGACTTGAGGTTCTGCGTGGAAAGGATTACGAAAGGAACTTTAGAGATGCTTTAAAGAAAAAGGTTGACTGAGATTGTTTGCCTTTAGAGCACAGAACGAATTCACACCACACTGGAACTAGCCACACATAAAACAATACAGGCTCGAGAACATTGGCTTGGCTTGTCCTCTCCTTGTCAAACACTTTTTGTTATAATTTTGGTATGCACATGTTACCTGACCAAGTTTTAAAATCGTTAACATAAGTGTGACCGAAACATGTTGAATGTTACTCGACCTCTAAATGATTTAGTAAGTAACATAATGTGGTACTTGTATAGTCGTATTAGCATAAGTATATTATGTATGTTCAATACTTAACTAATAGAGAAATAATAATAAGTAGAGGTACTTAGGTGGTAGGTATCATACAGGCTAATAATAGGTACTTTATAAAATTGATATTCCACGTACTTATTTCCCGCTAGAGTATTAATCAAATCAAATACCTGTTACACTCTACTGCACAGAACTTAATTTTAACAATCGGACAGCACATGAATACGCAGCACAACTAGCAACAGCAACTTAGCTAATAGTATTATGATTGTGCTTTAATGCGGCTTAAGAGAAAATCGTATAATATTAAGTAAAAAACAGTGTTAAATAACTGCTTTGTGTTTGTTCCCGAACTAAATCCCTCTCAATAGCTCTATGTTATCCATCACTCGAGTGACTAGAACTGACATAAAACGGCGTGTTCCCGCAAAACTGACAGTTACTACTGGTTTATGTCAAAATTATCAGTTTCGTTCAATTTACGCCCCTGCCGCCGCGCCGCCGCAAAAAAGGTTAAGTGGCGAGACAGGGCTGCGTACACGCACCCTCCGTTGCGGCAGTCAATTGACTTGTTTCCATTTATTTATTATTCATGTAACAATAAATACGACTCTCAACATTCACAAAAGCTATACGAAAGAAATTATGCCCGCGTGTTTCTGTGAAATAATAGCTCTTTTAACGAATTGCTACAATTTTTACTTGGGGGAAATCCTGCAAATCATGGAATGCAATTGGTTTGATTGGGTAATCGATTGGTATTTTATATTTCTGTTTGGTGTTTAATATTTATGTTAACATTTTTTAAGAAGTTTGGTCAAAGTTGTAGATGGCAGAAACATTTCCTTCCGAGAAAAATACCTGAGTAAGAAATATACCTGTAGTCGTGAACTTTTATTATTATTATTACGAAAAGCAAACACCTACTTGTATGAGTCTCACATTTGTCTGAAGGCACAAAATTGTTTCCATAAAACGTGTTTCTCGGTAACCGAGAAAAATTGCGTGTGATGTAGGTATTGTATGTACATACGTAGCACGTATGGTTTTTACAAATGGGAGTTTGAACAGAAGCTTGTTTGTGTACAAGACAGGTCGGAGGGCTAATTCGTAGGTATGCATATTGGTTGCGTCACTCGTCACGGGTCTAAGGTGCGGTGCATACCGCATCTTCTACGCATCTTTGCTAAGCACGTGTTTACATGCGCGACTCCTGCTAACATGCTCGTTAACACTTCATACACTTCGTTTAGATTACTCGTATATCTGTAAGTAAAACACTCGCCGGATTCACTTTCTTGGAAATCAATTTCCGTTTACGGTTGTTCTAAATATAAAGCCTTTTATATCTTGACGTGTGATGGGTTTAGCTATGGAGAGAAAGACGTTGTCTAAACTACGTATAATTTGAAAGTTAAAGGTCGTCGGATAGACAGCAGTTCCTTGGTAAAGGTAGAGTTAGCGAGTAATTTGAAATAGTCAATATGAACAAAATTCCATTCATTTTAAACTTTTAATAAACGGGGGATACGGAGGTGTACCTACTATTTGATTAATTGTACTGAAGCGGAAGTATGTACCTACATCCAGTAGAAATTCAGGAGTGAAATACCTACTGTAAAAATTAAATAGCTTTCAATTAATATTGAACTTATTGAGTTAGTAGAGCAAAACCACCCGTAATTATTAAATTACACGTATAATAAAAGAGTGTCCGGCGGAGAGAGGAATGGCCGGTAAGACTACGATGGGCGGGGTTGGTCATCCACCATGTTGGATGTTGGGGTCGCGTGAGACTGCGCGCCGGATGCTCGCAGGAAGGAAGCGGCTAGTTGGCTCCCCTCGTGTCTATTTTAGAGTTCATTCGTTTTATAGACCACGCCGAGCGGGTTGCAATCAAGCGCACGATGAGCCTGTATCCGGTGGAAGTGACACTAAAAGAAAAGTTGAGGAAGTGGGGGCAACGGAAAAATGCAGTGGTAAGGTTTGACAGAGAACAGATTGTAGAATCACTGGTTTAGCCCCTAAGTATTAAAATCAAGACACTAGAGGCACTAATGTGATCATGATATCTATGCTTTAACGCCACAGACATCTAACGTAGAACTGTGTTTCGTCACTAACTCGGTGAAAAAAACTATTACTAATTTGTAATGTAACTCAAGCAGAAATGAAAATTAAACTCAGGAAATCTTAATCATTTTATTTTTAAAACACATCATATAGGTGCGAATGTTTTTCAGAACGACACCGTTTATACCGTCACCCATAACAATAAATATCATGATTACAGATAACTAATGGAGCGTATGATATGGTACAAGCATGGTATGGCACCCACAGTGCTATGGTACCTCTATAGATTCACGTACCTAACTATCGGAACGCTAACCCCATACGCGGTTCGCTGCCCGCTCGGAAATGAACAATCACTCGACGGAAACAAACTCTACGTTCAGATTCATAATTTATGTGTGAATGTAGAAATTATATCGAAATTGTTCGGTCAATTTTCCCTACATATCGTGGTTTGGCGAAGTTATGGAAACGACCCAAGCTTCACAGTGGAACATAAAATCACCAAAACTACCTAAATGGATGTCTCGCTGCTTAAACTTAAGAGTAAATTCTTAAAGTGGATGTACAATTAGCTCTAAGCAGTACAATTAATAATAAGCGGAATACTTAAACAATTCTTCTTGGAAACTTTTCTAGTAAGTAGGTTCTGAATGCTTATTGCACTACCCAATCTCGACGCCTACCCTACTGATCCCGACGCATCGAGCCCGATGGATGGGGTAGTCTGGTTTAGTTTGGGGGGATTTAGATAGAACGTTGAACCACACTATAGGTATATTACGAAAAGGTACACACAACGTGCAGCGTGGGAATTCGGTATATTCCACTTTTTAATACGTTTACTCCATATTCATGAAACCAGCAGAGCAAAACCATCAAAACAATGTTCCATACAACAGCGGAACTAAAACGAGAACGGCCATTGACGCGACAGGTGCATTCATGAATATTCTAAATATTTCACTCTTTAACCACGACCTTTGCACGTTAATGACTTTAATTTACTTGAGCCCTTAAATTAAATGCATATTTTAATATTAATGTCTAATACCTACATGGGCAAGTACGCTTTCGTATATTATACGACCCGAAACGCCCGAAACACAAACGTCAAACATATTTTAATTAATCCTTTGTGTAGTAAAATCTATTTTTTCATTTTTTAAAATGTACTTATTTTAATTTTTGACAGCCATTAGACGTTAGAAAAACAAATCGAAATCTTTTTAAATAAGTAAAAGGCTTTCACAAATATTTTTACAGGAATCGAAACCAGTGTTAATCGAGTGCTTTTTTTAAATTAAATTATTTATAATCTTTTTGTTTCTGCACTTTTGAACCATAAATATTTTTTTATTAAATAAAATCGGATAGAGGGCGATAATATACTGTTCTGGCTTGTATGTAGTAGTTTTTCACATGAGAACTTTCTCCAATGAAGCATTATAGCACGCATTCGTCTCGTAGGCGACAATTAGACGACAATTGAAATATGCGCGTCGTGAAGACGTTCGAGGGCTCTCTCCCATTAGCTAATCAACGCTGATTATGTTTGTTTATTTTTGGTTAAGTCTACTAATTCAAGTACCAATCTTTATCTGACTCTGTCACTTCTACTTAGTTATAAAACTCAGTCAGTAAATTTCGTTTAGCTACTAAAAATCTGTAAAATTTTTCGCCCTTTCTATTTTGTCGGCCATCTCATAAAAATATACTTCCTTAGATTGTATTTTTTTTAATACAATAAGCTCTCCGAAACTGAGCTTTAGTGACGTTAATGTTCAGTAGCTTTTAATTTATGAATGTAGATAACTTCAAATCGTCTTAAGAACAATTAGGCCTATACAAGTAATCTAGATCTAAAAATAGGCGAGTGCTAATTGAGTGCCAGACAGTTTCATATCAAGACGCAGCTTGCACCCAAACACACCTCTTAGGCTGACCTAGGCCCTGGACTCTATGGTATTTCCTGTTGTAAAGTGGAGGCAGCTTTTAATAGTCAGCATCAGAATTTCTGGATTGAATGAGGTGGCAGGCAAGACTGTGGTTTGGGTTTTAAAAGAACTTTTTATGTCAATTATTTGTTACTTTATTTTACTTAAGTACAGACGACACGACCATAACATAACTTCACGCCTGTTTCCCCGGAGAGGTAGGTAGAGACGTATAGTAAATACCTATTCCTCGCCAGCTATGTTTAAGTCCCATCAATAGGGAGCGAGCCTATTGCCCTTAAGCGGACATAAATCCTAGAAACCACGTGATAAACCAACAAACAAACACGGGAAAGATAAACCAGCAGCAATTTTTTTCTATATTTTTTATGTTAAGTAGTCTACATACAGTTACGATCCTCAGGAGTGACCGAAAGAAATTCAAATTCAAAAATATCTTTATTCAGTAGGTACTCGTAACATAGTTACACTTTGAATCGTCAATTTTTACATAACGAACGTCTCATCCGCCTAAAACTACTGCAGCTTCTCACAACCTGTATAGCCGGGGAAAAGAAGCTGCAAGAAAAACCTCGGCACAGGGCCCTAGACGTTCTTTAAAAAAATAAAAATAAACATAAAATATTGGTATACAATTGAGTAATTTAGCTGCCTAATATCAGTTCTCAGACAGTTAATCCCATGCATTCATGTCTTCTAAATAATCACTAACTTTATAATAACCTTTTTTGTAAAGTTTTTGTTTAACTACTGTCTTAAAACAAAAAACTACCTACACTAACCCGCAATGAGGCAGAGTAGTAAAGTAGGTAAGCTTCATACTACTTGCGGATGATTAACGGCCTCTGTGGTCCAGTGGTTGAGCGTTGGACTCACGATCCGGAGGCCCCGGGTTCGAATCCCGGTGGGGGCATATCACAAAAATAACTTTGTGATCCCTAGTTTAGTTAGGACATTACAGGCTGATCACCTGATTGTCCGAAAGTAAGATGATCCGTGTTTCGGAAGGCACGTTAAGCCGTTGGTCCCGGTTACTATTTACTGATGTAAGTGAGTAATCGTTACGTGAACCATGTCAGGGGCCTTTGGCGGCTCAATTATAGCCCCGACACCAGGTTTGATGAGGTTGGTATTGTATCTCACAACCCACACGATAAGAAGAAGAGGGGAGGCCTGTACACAGAAATGAGATATATACCTATTTGTTGTTTATGTGTTTACGTTAACAGTACTGATTTCGCCAGTTGCATAATCGTCTATGTTCATCATTCAGTAGTCTCGCAATATGGAATTTGACTCTGAACGTCCTTAACACACAATTCAAACACTTTAAAGTGAGAACGCGATGAATATGATAAAGAGCTCAGTTATCACAAAGAACTGCAGTCGGCTTCGCTCACTAATTCCTATTTCCTCATTAGCCGTGCGTCCCTGCGCCGGCGCAGCGCCCATTCAACATCCCTCCCCCCGCGCGGCTATTACCCCCTCACCCCCGCAATCCGTTGAGCGAAATTGCGACGAGAGCACTCAACCACAGCAAAGTGTTTTGATTTATTGTGCATTTATTGGACACTCGACCGACTGTGGCAAAGAGAACAAATCTCCTTCCTTTGTTGGCTAGATATTGTGATCTTTAATTTATAATATCAAATCCTATAAGCGTAGTAGATCAATGCCTATAGGAATTAGACTGACTCTAATTCGTGGCTTGAAGTTCAAGAGTCATGACGATCCAAATGTTAAATCGAAAGAAACGTTTATTATTATTATTAAGTGCTCTACGGTCACCTGTCAAAAATCTTTTGATGCCATTGAAAGCATCATTAAAGGACATAAGACATGTTTTCGTGTACTTGGAATTATTAGGGTTGACGCGTAAATTGTAGCCTTATCTCGCATATCGTAGCCAGTGGTAAGTAACCCAAATAAAGTTTGTTACCAAGTCAGATTTTGAATTTTATTTATAGAAATGAAATGACTAACGTAAGGTCGGCTGTTAGAGGCCAGCTGTACTCCATTGAAGAGCTGGTCCTCTAGAGGCGACGGGATGCGCCGGTGGGCCCCAATTTGACTGAGCATTATCCAATTGCTGTAGTCAAGTGGTTGGCGTGGGCCAACGCGTGACCTAAACGCATGCTTTTTTAGTTTCTAAAAGCACAAATTACGCCTATAAAAGTCCACCAGAATATTGATATTGTTTTAAAGAAAAGCCAGGTCAAGAATAGGTACGTCTAAACCAGTGGAGGAAGCGAAAGTGGTGTGTCAGCATCGTAGTATATGTGTAGAATTTCTTGCTCTGCATCGCCAATGAGAAATAATCCTGATCCTAGAATAAGTAGTGTTCTAAGTATTCTTCGCCCTTCAGAACATTTTGCTTTCTGTATATGTGGATGTCTCAAACATTGATGATTGAGGTGTTACTGTCACGCACACTTCATTACCTGGATGCATTGCTTCCGGTACTTATCTACTTAGCTAGATAAGTATATGTGACAAATACAGTGGAGACAATATTATATGAACAATTATTGAACGCAGTCGTTAAAGTATAGGTATCTAGTCTTACTTGTTGGCGCCAACATTTTTATCGCTCGTTAAGTCTTTAGCAGTCAATTTACGCGAAGCGTAAAACTAAGTAGGTATTTAAACGGCCTGAAGCACGCGTATTCCCTGTAAATACAGCTGATCAACTCGTGCAAGCTCTTCGTAATCTGTGTTGCTAAACAATTTGTGCAATTATCACACACGGGTTTATCACAGGTCAGCAACGGAGTTAGAAAAACACCAAGTTAATATTCCCGATGGCGCCTATTGACACATCAGTTCGATAACTTGGTGTATCATATATTAAATTAATTAAAAACTAAATAATACGTAAAACGTTGTTTTCACACTTTTACAGAGCGCCTTTGCGGGTCACGTTGGTGATATAGGTACCTAATATTATTAAATATCGAAGAGTCAGATAGACGAATTTTTTTATTATTTAAAAGCGTAGATCGCACACGTTACCACATAGCAACAACATAGCAAAGCGACACGCCTGTATCTCCGAACGGGTAGACAAGGTGTATAATATACAAACACCCACCTCCTCGCCACACACGCCACGTCACACGTTATCATAGGTAGTTATTTTATTTGTATATGAATATATTTTTTAAAGACATTAAATTACTACTTTTGGACTTGGAACGATAGGTTTTTCATCTGGGTGGGAAACTCCTTTATTACGTAGAAATACGTTAGGTTATCTACTAAAATCTGTGCGATATCTTTCAGGGATATAGGCAAAACAGCCGAAAGAAACCCGAATATTTTTCATACATATACCGAGTCTCAAAGAGTACAACAACTACCTACTACATAAAGAGAAGTTGCTCTAAGTAGCAATGCAGTAATTAACGAGTAAATTATCCGTGAGTGCTTTCACATCGCACTGCATCCGGTGTGCGCCCGCGCCGCGCTGCGCTTAACGCTCCCAATTGGACTTCCGAGCGTGTTTCCGAAATCGTCGACTGTCGCGCGCGCCGAGCAGCCATTGTTTTGTTATTACTAGCTATTATTACTAGTAATTTCTCGCACGAGACAGGATGCAGGCTAATTAGACACTCATTTGGTTACTTGTTTTATTAGTTTTATGTTTTAGATATACTTATTTTTGCGCGTGCCTCGTTAAAATATATGTAAGGACATACCTAACATTTTCTAATTATTATGTAAAGGATATTCGCTTCATAAAGTGTGACTGTTTTTTACCTTAGTAGATATAGTTCTTAATTGACGGTTTATACGTATCTACGTATCACCTTTATTTATTAAAGGATAGCGGCGGAAATTGTACATCATATATCTATTTACTGTCTCTAATATGTATCCTTTATTAACACAGAGGTCCGTAATATGGATTGACAAGTGGTCGTCCGTCAAACGCCAATGATTCCGCCGGAGGGCAAACTGGGCGTTCTGTTGTGACAGATATGGCGGAAGACACGCGTTAGCGAGGGATGCCCGCACTACTCACAACACCATAATAAATGATCCCAGTCCTCTAACATGAAGTGACATCATCACAATGTAAAACTGTCTTATATATCGAGATGTCAAATTAGAGAGGAGTTTTAATTATTCATCAGTTCAAGACTAATTCTCCAAGCGGAAGAATGCTATTAACAAGCTTCCGATTCCATTAAGGTCGTTAAAGAAACGAGTAATCACTTATTTGCTTTGGAACTAAAAACTTCGATAAATTCAAGCAATCCTTAGGTTAAAACAGCAGCCGTGTCAAAAGGTCGTCGCGGCGGATGATCTGCGTCATAATCGCGTCCCAGTTCGCTGATGGAAGTGCGCTCGCCGGGCGCGACCCGCAATTATATCCCCGAAACAACGGCACAGATCGCGCACACACTCATGCGCGTGTCCGTTTTAATTGTTATGCGCGTTGCTCATCTTGTTTGAATGGCACTTCATGATGGATTATATCTGCATGACGCTACGTCCTGCACTAAACCAGTTTTACGAGTACTTATCAACGCAAAACATTTTGTCAATCAACTCTTGTGTTGGGCCGTTTCTGTTGATAGTTGATGTCAAACAGACCAGCTTATCATATCACATGATGAAATCGACCCTATTTAGTTTAATTTTTTAATTATGACAAATTATAATCAACATGTTTACTTGTTTAGATACCGGGAATATTGAATAATAGCTCAGTGACATTTGATAGATAACTTCATTACTTAAACGAAGGACTCCCACCGAGATGTTAATTGAATTCGTCTAAATTTCGACACTATGATAAGTGTATCAAGTAGTTGAGTATGTGGTGATAGAATCGTTTAAATGTGCGGCAAATAGTCTCTACGTAGTGAATTACATTAACTTTGGTTTCTACTACAATTTAGGACACAGGTATACAGGTTGTATAAAGCTGAGAAGTAAGGGTGGGCAACGCAAGTGGGCACCTGCGCCTTCCGGCCAGTTTCCCGAACTCACCACCCGTAGAGGACACCGCTCGACCGTAAAAATCCGTTACAAATATTATGTGAACTTTCTTTCCCTTCGCAGAGATAGCATCTTGAAGAAAACAAGTCAAAATTGGAAGTTCTCAGGCACTTGAGCGTGTTATCTCCAGAATAATGTTTAGACGAACTCGCAACATGTGCGCGAGAGATGTAAACATAAGCAAATTCTGCTTTCTTGCGAACCAATCAGAAACACTTGAAAGCAACTGTAAATAAACCTGACTCCTACTTTGAACTTTTGGAAGTATCTACTAATTTCCGTCGGATAAGGAAATTAGAGTCAATTATAATGTGGTTACATTAAACAAAGAATATTGTAGAGCAAACGCTGGCTGCATAATTGGATCAGAGCCCGCACCATTAGTTGCTAATTGATGTAAATCATCCGGGTGTAAAGTGTAAAAACTATCTTGTCATCGCCTATTTAAAATTTCGTCTAATTATACTTATAATCGGACTTATGGTCAAACAGCCATCTGTTTTCGTTTAGCTTTAAAACAATCTGTATTATTATTTTGACACATTTATCGGGAACGTTAATTTTACGAATATCAATGACAATTACGCGGTAGTTTAATTTGATCCACCGTCACCCCTTTTTTCTTGCCCTATCAACTTCGATTAACCCCTGTTATTCATACGCTTCAACGTTCCGTGAAATTCAAAACTAGGCCTTTTTTGGAGTAAACTTAAACTACGACCACAAAAACTAACTGGATGTATTTGTTTACAGTGTACATTGGGATGCAGTTTATGGCAAGAAGGATTGGAGTTTTCGTGCCAAACAGTATGCGTAAGTACAAATTGTGTGTTCGCACAAATTAAATTTAAAAATACTGAAGTGTAAATAAAGGAAGTTAATTCTTTCAGAACGTCACGTTAGAGACTGTCGTGTCTCGTGAACTGTACTGTGTTATGGGATGCAACGAGGCTCTTAACACGTACTTTCAAAAGTTAAGAGGTGGGTACTGAATTACATTGTTTCCTTACTGAAAGTGTAAAATTATGAATGATTGGCATTGAATACATATTAAATGTGAAAACGATCTCATAAGGTTCTTTTTAATAATGAAGTAGATTTCTTTTACATTACTTTTATAAACAAGTAGTTTTATTATTTGTAAGATTTTTCTTGGACGTGCATCACTACTGAATGAAATGGAAATGCCTATAAGAACAACATTTAATCCATTTAATATTGAATCCAACTAAAACTGTTTTTATACCCTTAGAATTGATTGGCATCCCACCGGCACCAGCGCTCGTAGCGGACAGTCTGACCGCTACATCGTTGTCTCTAGTATGGGAACCTCGCATCCTAGGCAATCTCAGTTACCTTGTGCAATGGCGATACGAAGAGCTACCTGGCAGTTGGCAGTACTACTCTAATGCCAGCCACTCAGACCGATCCATTATACATGTGGAAAATCTACGACCTTATACGAAATATCGGGTAAGATGTGAGAACATTCGCCGTAAATAAATGTATTTTATGTTTGAAGACCCTTTTAGCCAAGTTCAAGAATCTTTAAGTCCAAAGTCCTTAAGTCAACTTAAGAGATTTTACGCACTATCAACACCATGGATAACTAAGATGGCATTTGAAACTATAGACTTTATGGATTTAGGGACTCCTTGATCATTCTTTGTATTATTATTCAAATTTTATAACCCTTGTAAGCGGACCCTGTGGAAAACGGGATAACGCTAAGGAGATAGAACTTTTGTTTTCATTACAAAGACATATTTTCATAATCATTTTTTTTTTCAGTTTCGGGTAGCAATTTTCCTCTCCGGCCACAGCGGGATAGGAGAGCCCGTGTACTCCGCCCCGTCAGTAGTTATCTCCACATTGGAGAGTGGAAAACCAAGCTCGGCACCTTCAGCTTTGCGTGCCGCGGCGCCCGATCCCAGTCGAGTGGCCATATCATGGGAACCTGGCGCGTTCCCGAACGGACCTCTAATATCATATGTGCTAAGGCTTACTGACACCCAGCCTAACACAATTGATGCGTTGGAGGTAAGTTTTAGACCTAAAGAAATTCTCTAATAAATAACCTTGATTTACGCACTCAACTCTAGAGGATAATCTCAAAGTTTAATCCTTATATTCTATTTTTAAACCATTTTCAAATGATTTTCACTCTTTCAAGCTGATGACTAAATATAAATCAAATATCGATCTTACCTTATCTTATTAATCTTCCTTGGTGCTTGATCCTTTACTTGGGCTATTGCGTCTTCATACTCCTGATCTTTTTTTTTCATTTCAGGATATGCCCGCTTCAAACAACACTTTGTTCTACATGTTTCAAAACCTGGCACCGGCACGAGAGTATGAAGTATCGGTTTCTATGCGTAACTCAGTCGGTGAAGGTCCCAGAGCCTATGTCAGAGTATCCACCCCTCCTTTACCTACTGGTAGGTTGTATCACTTTACTTTTCATTTGATTCGAAACACTTTATCGAAATATTAATAATCGGTGATATGTTTTCAGTGGTGCCAAGTGAACAACCTATTTTGATTTTGGGCGGAGAACAAAACATCGTAGCGGCACCGGCAAACGATATGCTGTCTGATCCTGTTGAGTTATACAGCACTGAACATAAAATCACAGGTAAGGAGATCGGAGCATCACATTAAAAATCAAGAAAGTTTAATTAGATATGTACATAGTTAAATATTAATTTATTTCAGGTGTGGGCTTGGATGTCTCCAGCGATTCCCTCTTCGTGTCAGTTTCAAATGGATACGTCTACCGAAGCTCTTTATCCAAAAAGAACATTCCTGAAGCTATTCTTACACCACAAAACATATCCTACAAACCTTTAGATTTGTCTGTCGATTGGTTGAACCGCCATCTTTACGTTCTTGGGGAGGTTTATTACACTCGAGATGCGAATTCATCGAACGCAACCTTGTATTCGATATGGGAGATACTAAGATATGATTTCGATGGAAGAAATCAGGTTGTGGCGTTGTCGGGCTATTTTAATTCCCGACCGATTCATTTCGAAGTTGATGCTTATAACGGGTAAGTAGAGTATCCTATCAAGTCTAGTACACGATCATGATCTTGAACTTGTCATTAATAACAGGTATCTTTCAGGTATTTATTCTGGGCACTTCGAGGCGTAGAGCGTGGCGGAGGGAGTGGCGGGGGTTTATACAGACTGGACCTCGCAAATATTTCCAATGGAGTTCGACATGATGCCCCTCCAGAACTGATCGTTAGAGATGCCCACCTAGGCGCCTTTACCGTGGACCATGCCGATTTCAGACTGCTAGTTGCACATTTAAAGAAAAACACCGTACTTGCTGTTTCTTTAGATGGGTACGTTTAAATATAAATTGAAAAATGTGATGATTTGATTCTTTGTCAGTTTAAACAACAACCTTATTTACAGGCGTGAAGTAGCAGATTTTCGAAGCAACACCCAAAAGCCAATGTTCCTATCAACACGTTCAATAGCATATGCGAGTGGCTTATTCTATTGGACAAATGGCAAAGAAATGCTTACGGAAGAGTATCACGCACAAAGTGACAGCTACTTTCATAACGAATATCCTTTGGCTTATAACACGAAGACATTGCAAACGAGACAGGTGCTGGTAGCTTTAAGAAGTTGTCAGCCAATCCCAGTACCCGTGAATCCACCTATTGGAGTACAGAGTGTGATGGGGATAGAACGAGCGAAAGTTTCGTGGTCTCCACCACACTTGTTGGGTCATCAAGGAAGTGGCGCTTGGCAGCAATGGACATTCCATCTCCAACTAACTCACGCTGATAGTGGAGAAACTATAGACATGTATGTATCTCTTTTAACCTAAAGTGATATGCAGTCGTCAGGTAAAATATTAATAATATCTAATAACTTTTGTTTTCAGTAAGAACATAAATGAGTCCACGTTTATTGTTGAAGACTTGAAACAAGACGTTGAATATGTCATTAGAGTTGCGGCAGTGACCAAATCTGGAGCAGGTAAGTTGTGACAACAATCTTTCATTAAAGAAATAAGTACAAAGTTACTTACATTACTTTTATTTTATTTTTTTTACATTTGACTACTTCTTCCCCATTCCTTTTGTAGGTCCGTGGTCTTCGGAATTTGTAGGCAAAACATTAGCAGCATCACCGACTACTTTAAACAGCACATTAGTATGGTCAGGTCCTGATGGATTATTAGAAACCGATTTAACAGGAGAAAAATTAAGAACTTTGATCGACAGGTAAGATTTTGAATTGAACTTCTATAGCAATAAAATGTTGTTCAAACAATGACATCTTTCTAGAAAATAATTAACACTTTACAAATTGCAGGACCTCTCTGAAAGACTTCCACATAACGGACATATCTTGGTATCGTGACAAGCTATATTTGGTAACCAACGCGTCAACAGTCATGTGGTTCAACACCACTTCTCATGAATCTGGTCTGATGTCGAATATGGAAAATGTAGGAAGTTTGGCAGTAGATTGGGTTGGCAAAAAGATTTATTGGTCTAACCCCACACAGCAATTGGTAAGTGAAAAATATAAGTACTCAATTTTTGGCATGATTTCTAAAACGTGGCAGCAGGCGCAGTAGCTAATAATCTACGTTTTGTGCAGATTACTCGAGGAAATTTCGACGGCAGCAATCGAGAACCAGTACCGATTGTAACGGTGGCGAAAGAACTGACTATTGACTCTTTGGGAGCGTACATCTATTGGAACACAGGCCACGCTGTAGAAGCTGCAAGATTGAACGGTGAAAACAAGATGGTTTACTATCCAGCTCAACTCTTCAGTGGTAAACAAGGTAAAGAGTATCCAAGCAAATAGTAAAATTGTAAGTAATTTCAAACAAAAAACGCAATTTAATCTTCTTTCTTATAGTCATGGGTCTAACAGCTGACCTGGAAAGGAAATGGTTGTACTGGCTAGTGCGAAGTTACGATGGATCGGAGCTGCATCGGGCACCGACTGCTGATCAAATTACCAACGGCATCTATGAGGTAAGTCCTTCGATAGTTTGAATTTATAAGTTAAAATTGCGCAATTTGCTCATTGTTCTTCTGGGTTTTGTTTTAGCGGCTACATTGTTTACGTATTTTAAACGACTTCAAAAAAGGAGGAGGTTCTATGATCAATACACTGTACGTATTTTTTTGACTTCAAATATTATTCCCAGATCTCCGGTTCGCTGGTGACGCGTCTAGCAGGCACAGCCACATTGGGACCGTTATGTTACTTCAGCGGACGATTAGTTTGGGTTGAAGACGCTTCCCGTGCTGTGGTGTCAGATCTGTATGGCCGATACACGGCGGACCTCGTGCCTAGAGTCCACGTCGTAGCTGTCAGAATACCCGCACTTCATGCTGACAGTGGTAAATTTTAAATCTATTCTTTAATTTTGTTTCACACATACTTTTACACGACAAGTACCCTAATATGGATCAGGGAAAGACAAGAGGAAGAGTCAACATTTCATTTATTACAATTTCCTACTCTGATATTATATAGTAACAACATAATATGAGCTATTCCCAATTGGGCTAGTCAGAGTCGCTTCAGCGAACTTTCTGTTAGTTGGATAATGTGTTATGTTACAATTACAACAACATATACGTATAATGTGCGTGTTGCCAGTGATGACCTACGGCAGTGAGACGTGGCCGCTTACTATGGGTCTCGTGAGGAGGCTCGGTGTCGCTCAGCGGGCAATGGAGAGAGCTATGCTCGGTATTTCCCTGCTCGATCGAATCAGAAATGAGGAGATCCGCAGGAGAACTAAAGTCACCGACATAGCTCGAAGAATTGCAAAGCTGAAGTGGCAGTGGGCAGGACACATAGCGAGGAGAACCGATGGCCGATGGGGCGGAAAGGTTCTGGAATGGCGACCACGTGTCGGACGACGCTCAGTGGGTAGGCCCGCTACAAGGTGGACCGACGATCTGGTGAAGGTCGCGGGAAGCCGCTGGATGCGGGCAGCGCAGGACCGATCGTCGTGGAGATCCTTGGGGGAGGCCTATGCCCAGCAGTGGGCGTCATACGGCTGATGATGATGATGATACGTATAATGTGTTATGTAATGGTTTTTAAAATTTAGAAATATCTTACTCAAGTTATTGGTTTTCAGAATCGCTGATAGCCATTCCGGAGACAATCAACTCGTCTTCTATAACGGTGGTGGGGGAGTCACACAACTTCAATGTCACTTGGTCTCCGGCTACCAACGTCAATATCAACAACAGTAGCGTCTACTATGACGTCAGCTTGCACTTCGCTGGACACTATAAAATTGAGGTATATGGCGTTTTATTAAATACAACTTGTAAGTTCAAGAAAATGGATCCAAGATTGATATAGGATTAAAAGTGCAAAGAGGTCCATGACTGGTCTGATATTTACGATACATTTTTTGGTGATATTATATTATATATAATATGGTGGTAGCGATATATTGGATGGTGACCTTCTTCATAAATGTATCTCGAGTGATTTCAAAACGTATTTTTCCACTTTCAGAAAACCGTAGACGTGCCATGGGTGGAAGTGCGAGAGCGGTCACTAGGACCGTATACTGCGATGGACGTGACAGTCCGCGCTCACACGCACTGGGGCGGAGGCGCGGCGGCGCGGGCGCAACTGTACTCGCCACAAGCGCCGCCCTCGGTACCACGCCGGCCTAGAGTATATATACAGAGACTGCACAGGTAAATTAATAAGATTAACTTTTTCGGAAGTTCTATATTTTTTAGTAGCCTCCGTGTTCTCCGATTTGGAAGTCCGGATTCGATTTTCGATGGGGATATTGTCTAAATCACTTTGACCCATTGTTTAGTTACAACACAGCAGACTGAAGCAATGACTGTTCGAAAAAATAAGATAATTCGGTGCTTCGGAATGCTCGTTAAGCCATTGATCGACTACTAGCCCAAACACCTGTACCAAACCGCAATTAATCAGCGTGGTGGAGTATGCTCTTTATCGGCTCCATGAGCTTCTTCCTGTTATGTTACTCCTATTGGAAAATTCTTTTAATTGCATTCAGGGCCAAAATGTAAGTGAAATATTTCGTTCCAGCGGTGGTCCATTAACAGCGATATTCCGTTGGGAACCGCCGGCGCAGGCTAACGGTATCATCCGCGGCTACGAGGCGCAATGCTGGACGCTGCCGGCGGCGGGGCGCTCGCTCGCACTGCCAGCTAAACCATCTGCCTGCGCTGACGCACAACTGTCGCCGACTCACACGCAGCTCATGCTTAGAGACCTTGTCAACGGGTCCACTTACTTCTTTCAAGTAAGCAATTATTCGTGGTAAACTCGTATAATATTATATGATGTATTTTTTCGGTCCATACACTAGCGATATTAAAAGAAGATTGAAGAAGCATCAAAACGCCCTCGAGTGGTAATGATTGACCATTCCCACGCCAAGAAAATGACAGATTTTACAGCTGATCTGATAAATTTTAATATACGTGTTATGTTTTTGTATTTAGGTCCACGCTAACACAGACGCCGGCTTCGGTCAATACTCAGAAATAGTATCAGCATCACCTGATGGAGTCAATCCTATCCCGAAAGTATTGATATCTTCACAAGAATCCATCAAGATAATAGATTTAGATTCCGGAGAGAGCGAAATTATACCGAAAAGCACAGGAATACCGTTGGATTTTACAGTTTCCATTGAAGAAAATATTGTGTACTGGGTCAATAATTTAGAAGAGGTGTTCTCATCCAGAATCAATGGCAGTGGACATTATAAGGTAACGCATAAATCTTATAATAACTATTAGTAATAGGTGTAAGAACTGTAAACAGTTGATAAACAGTTGACGTTTATTTTTACAGTTGGCGTCTATCACAGATACAGCAACAAGTATATGTGTGGATTGGGTGGGCCGTTCCGTGTATTGGGCTCAAATGGAGATGACATCGAGCGAAACTTATGTGGTGTACCGAGCTGACCTGGGCATCCCCAACACCCGACCGCACATCTCACGAATGTTCGCTAGGAGACAACCGATTTACAGTTTACAAATCTCACCTTTACAGCGGTAAGACACATGGAATTACTTATTATTACGTAAAAAATAATACTCTTTCTTTTCAATATGCGAAATCTTGAGAAGAAATCAAATTCCTGTTTCTTATCGATTTACGAAAAGCTATCAATTTGAGTCTTGTTTCCAGATCATTATTTTGGTACGAAGAGAGTACCCACCCGGGATTGGGCACCTTAATGACAGCAAAAGTTAACGGCTCCCAACTAAGGACATTCTTCAACAACACCGGAGAAGACAGTGATTCGCGAGAGGACTGCACATGTCCAGAAAATCCTCAAGTGGCGAGACCATTCGTTATAGATATGACAAGTAACGACAACGAACTATACTGGGTGGATCCCTGGGTACACCACATCGTAGCTGCGGACATGGATGGATGTAAATGTCGAGTTATATTCGACGCAACACCGAAGAAGAAATACGGCTTCACCCCCAAGTCGATAACAGTAGACAGCAAATTCGTCTACTGGTTCAATTCAACCGAAAAAGTAATCTTTTTTACCAATAAAAATAAAAAGTCGAAAGTAGAACAGTTTAAAACATCTTACGGTTATAAAATTATGGCGTTAGACCCAGGTAATCAACAGTATCCGCCAAAAGATTGTTTATACCCAGACAGAACACAGAATATTCACCCCAAAGTAACTTCTACATCAGCGAACAGTATTTCTTTGCGACTACCAAAGCTTGACAAGCCTAGTAAATGCAAACATTTGGAGTACGAAATGGCGGCAACAGAGTACACGATATATTACCGCTTGCAACAGAAAGATTCACTGACATGTGACAAGGAATCATGTCCATCCATAACTACTACAAGTACAGAAGTGATTCTTAACGAATTAAAGCCGTTTACAAACTATACCGTAATGCTCGAAGCAACTAATTATTACGCAAAGCTTCATGAAGTCAAACCTATCGTTGGTTCATCTATGGTACTGCACACTGCTTCGGAAGGTAGACCATGGTCATATTGTTATTTAAATATTAAATACTTATTTGTAGAATTATCAAAATAATCGAGCATCTACTTTCTTTTCTTCCAGCACCTACGGCCCCAAGGAACGTGACTTACTCGGTACTTAGTCCAGTGCTGGCTCGAGTTGAATGGACGCCTGATCCTGGATTATGGTACGAACTTCATTGGAGGACCGATGACTCTCCTTCACTGTCACATAAGTTAAAAGGTATGATTTCTTTAAATCCCCCGGTCTCTGTTTGATTCTTTGATTTGTACAGCATATTCATGTATTTTTTTATGTTTTAGAACACAACACGTTCGAAGTATCAGAAGGTCGCAGCGCGAACATGATTGGTTTATCCCCAAGCACAGTATATACGGTGTGGGTCCGAGCTCGGTCAAATTACAGCGAAGTATCGGCTGATTCAGAACCATTTAAACTTCGAACGTACCCGCCCCCTGCTCCATTGGCACTGAAGAATACTACTGCTTACGAAATGCACGTATTGTGGCCACCGCCTACATCCTACACCACGCACAAGTAAGTACTAAGAGATGAAGAAACGTTTTTGTTTAGTCACTAATAAACAACAAATTAATAATGACAACTTTTCCTTTAGATACCAGGTGGAGTACACAGAAATTGGTCTTTCAACCGTTGTTTGGAAGTTCTGTACGCATAGCGGACATGGTGTGTGGAGAGCTAGTAACTTGCGACCGAAAACTCGCTACCGCTTCCGTCTTCGCCTTCAGTACGTTGTTAATGGCCCGGCGTACTATTGGCCACATGACGACAAATTCACTTATGAAACTTTGGGTAAGAGGATCGATTCCATTTCTCTAGAAAATTGAGGAAATGTATCAACGCAAATATGTATAAACTTATTGTAATTGCAGGAGATGTACCCGGCCCTCCTGGGTCGCTAAGGGTAGAGGCAGTGGGTGACAGGGTCCTACGCGCTTGGTGGTCCGAACCTGACACAAGAGGAGCGCCTATAGAGGAGTACCGAGTTTGGGGAAGACCCCAACACAGGTAAGTACCAAATTTACTTCTGCTCCTCATTGTTTTATGAATGTACAAGAGGAGGGGTAAGGTAACATAAAGAATCATCACTATTATTTTTTCAGGATAAGCTACGTATATGAAAACGTTACAAAGAATATGAGCGAAATGTTGCAATCGGATCTCCCAGCAGATTTGGATAAGGAAACATTGACGCATATTATACGTGAAGGACTTCATCTGCTACACAATGGGACTGGTAAAATAAAAATCAATACCTAGATATTAACGAACTCACATTGTGAGACTCTCACTTGTTTGCTTATATTAGGACATGTCTAGCTGTACATATAAGTAGCTGAGTCTCGCCTTGTTAGGGTCACCAGATTTCGGAGACAAGCCACACGAAAAGAAGAAACAATAAACGTGGACAAAAAGTTAACGGTAGCCCTAATAACTGAATTTCCCACAGAAACGTACTGGTTGATCGGCGCGGGGGAGGTATCGGAAGGGTATGTGGCGCGAGTGCAAGCGAAGAATAGCTACGGCTGGGGCGCGCTGTCAGCCGCGGCCGAACTTGATGCGGCGCCGCTAGCGTACGCTGCGAGGCCACACCCCGCCGCGCTCGCTGTCGCCGTGGCCGCACTCGCCGCGCTTGTCTTGACCGTCGCTGCTGCTGTGTTTTATAGTGAGGAAACTGAATATCTAATTTGTGTTCATCCAATGAGGAGTCGATTTACATTCTTGCAATAAGTCTTGAAATCTTCTAACGACTAAAACTTGTGACGTTGTATGAAGAGAATCATGATTTCTTCAGCAAACTTTACATGCGTTAATTAGATCAACTTGACTTGCATGTTCTGATCAACGCATACATTAAATATTGAATTGAGACATCTTGAAGAGTTCAATATAATTCACAATATACAAATCAAATGTTTTTACAGCTTATAACAATCGGACTAAGAAAAAGGCTGCCATGGAAAATCAGATGATGACTAACGTACCCAGGCGAGGACCCGATGTTGAACTGGCTACGCTGCGACAACTCCCAATTAGACATTCCACTAACATACTATACAATCAGGTAAAGAAAAACAACTTTTTCAAAGGTTCTTAGTTCCAAATTTTTGGCTCCATAACGTAATAATAATGATTCTTCTTTCCAGGGAGTACATTGTCCATCGGACGCAGAGCTGGCGAGCTTGCCACACATTCGCAGAGAACAGATCACTCTTACCAAGTTTCTAGGGTCTGGTGCGTTTGGTGAAGTATTTGAAGGCATTGCCAGACAAATTAACGGCAGCACTGTTGACACTAAAGTAGCGGTCAAAGTAAGTATTCTAAACTTGGTATAAATGAAATAGCATTCGCTTGGTTCTAAAGTCTCGAACATTTCTTTGTAGACTCTGAGAAAAGGAGCAACGGAACAAGAAAAGACTGAATTCCTGAAGGAAGCGGCATTGATGTCCAACTTCAAACATGAGCATATTCTGAGACTGTTGGGAGTGTGTCTGGACAATGATCCCAACTACATTATCATGGAGTTGATGGAGGGGGGCGATTTGCTCAGTTACTTGAGGGCAAAACGCGCGTCTCTGGTAAGATGTACAAAATTGCAGCTTAGATTCTGAAACAGTGTGGGTAGATGCAACACTGGCTCAAACATTTGGGAAACCTTTCGCATTAATGAACGTTTCTTTTCTTTACAGTATACCCCCGAGTCACTCACGCTCCTGGATCTCCTCAACATGTGTGTGGACGTCACTAGAGGTTGTCGGTATTTGGAAGAAATGCACTTCGTACATCGCGACTTGGCATGCCGCAACTGTTTAGTCGCACACCGGGCAAACGGCAGAGTCGTCAAAATCGGAGACTTTGGTTTAGCTAGGGATATTTATAAAAATGACTACTATAGAAAAGAAGGCGAAGGTACGTTTGGACACGCCACAAGACTAATAAATAATTGTCATCTAGCAAATTGACTTATAATAACGTTATTTCAGGTCTTCTGCCAGTTCGGTGGATGGCAGTGGAGTGTTTAGTAGACGGAGTATTTTCTTGTCAGTCCGATGTTTGGGCATGGGGTGTGCTCTGCTGGGAGGTTGGTTCTGTCTATTTAATCTACCTCGTAGAACCATTTAATTTTTAAAGTTTTATTAAACAATATGTATTTGCTCAGGTTTTATCCTTGGGCCAGCAACCATACCCAGCTCGGACAAATCGCCAAGTCCTAGGGTATGTCCGCGCGGGAGGCACACCTGATCGACCGCCTAATTGTCCCTCAGTCTTGTAAGTATTCTTTCTTTTTTCTTTTATAGCACTTCAATATTCCCTGTAACTGTAACTACCCACATCAGATTGGAGCTGGTTAGCGATACAAACAGTCAGTCAGCCTCTTCCTAATCTCAATTTCGAATACATAGAAAATTATCTTTCGTCTGTAAGTTCCAAAAACTGAGGCTGCAAGTTTAAAGCATAATCCTTTATTGTTATTTAGTTACGAGCTCCTCCAAAAGTGCTGGAGTTACTCCCCGGACGGGCGGCCGTCGTTCCGGCACTGTCTCGAGGTGGTGACAACCCTGCGCGACAAGACATCGCCGAATATAACGCTCACGGCGACTCCGACACCCGCGCCGCACTACCTGACGCTTCTAGGTGACGGTAAGTTCACACATAAATAGCCTATATATATAGTTTATAATTCAATATTTTCATCACATTGAAATAAAAGCGGGGGAAAATAATATTTAAGTGGATGTTTCGGCATGCCTAAAATATTGCATTTCTTTACAAAGAAACGATTTCATTCTGACGATATTTTTAGTTGGGCTAAAAATGCCAGAGAACTTTACGAGATTTATCAAAAATATAATTGCATATAGTTTCATTAATTGCTACTGTCAAATTGTAGCAAATTTTCAACATCATTGTACTAATAGCATTGTCATATAACTAACATGTATGCATTGTGCATGGGCCGCATGCAGACGCCGTCGACAACCGCACCTACCTGCTCGACGAGAATGACAACGCCTGCTTAGGTTCGTTTCATCAACATTATCTATAGTAATCATTGCTAGACTTTTAGCACTAAACAAACACACGTTATGTAATAACCAAAAGCTACTTAAATGTATAAAATTCTGGCTGCATTTCATCATTCATTTACATCTATCGCAATATTGGTCCTAATAATGATTTACTAATCCGATTTCAATTGCAGATGAAGATTTCCCTGAACAACAAATGGAGCCGTCACATCTGCTACCGCAACGGACGCCGAAGTACCTGGAGCTGATGTATGACAGCGATTCGGGTGCCGGCACTGTGTATGACGGGTACGAAATCCCGCGCGCACCAGTTACGTACCTGCCGTTCTCACGGCACAGTATAGTCGGCGTGGCGCCCAACAGACTGATCAAGCCGCCCATATACAGGACGCACTCCCTGCGCACACACACGCGCCCCCCGAACGCCACCATCATCCCTCTACGGAACGGTATCGTCAAGCGAGCCTCCCTTTGCGAGACCATACAAGACACATTCCCGCGCGACTCGCCCCGCCCCAGCTCGTCACGAGAACGCTCCATCGATCACGATATCGACAAACACGTTTTCAAGACTCCATTTTAAACTGTGATATTGTTATTAAGCGATTTATTATACTTTGTACATTACTCCACCGATCCTCAAGTCTTTTTACTTGTGAAATATTTAATTATTTATTTTATTAGATAGATGTAAATATTCGAATCGATGTACATATTGTAAGATAGATGTATTGTGTAATTTGTATTTAAGGTTTTTTAGCATGACAACTTAACATAGAACGTGCTTGAAAGTGAGAATCAAATGCTAGTTATAAATACGTAATGACAAACTAAAGATAAGTAGGTATTTTGTCTCTCAATAGCACGACTTCAGAATAAGAAACGCGGTTACGCTGAATGCAAGTACAACAAAAAATATGAAGAAAATATAATGCATTTATTGTAAGCAATTCCTATTTAATTAAACGTTTTATCTTGATTATGTAGTTTCAATAAAAACACTTCTGCGAAGAGAAGGAAGAACATCATAGTTCAGCTACAACTAACGTAAATAAACCTTAATTATGATAACGTCAAAATATTCTAGTTATTACATTAACAATAAGAAAATGTCTACTATACATAGTCCTATGTACAAAGTAATCTTATTAATTTGAGGAACTCTATTTACTATGTCGGAAGAAATTATTTTCATCCGCTAATACACATAAGGAAAAATAAAATAGAAATACAACTCTGTATCTGTCCCTCAAATATTTTAAATAGTTACCCCATATTATTATACTAGTATATTAAAAGAGGGTCTAAAATAAAATAGGTTTTGAAGAATGTCTGCAGTTATAAACCACTGAAAAATCTTTTCATAATCAGTAAGTAATTTAGTACAAATTACACACTACAAAATACGAAGCCATCATAACATCGAGAGGTTTCTTTTGGATAATGTTTCACTATTTTAGTTAGCGACTGTCACTGTTATCAACTATATAAATTTCCAGAACAATCAGATTTTAATCTATCCAGCTTAACCTATTTTATTTTCGACTTAAAAGTATAAATCTACGTTACAGGATAGGCACGGATACTGAACGCTGATCTTTATTTGCTCAGTGGTTGAATTTCGCATCTGTTTAGCTGGTATAAAGTAAAAAAAGATGTGCGAAAGGAGTGTCCTAATTTATATGTCACACATTGTGCGCAACCTATACACAGTCAAGCGTTCAAAATCTGTACCCATGTCTATAACACGTGCGAATTAACTATATCCCCTTTCCGAATGTAAGCCTGTATGAATTTGCGAGGCGTCTCGGTTCCCGCGAGTGGATACTACGTATCTCAAACACTACATTACTTCATCAAAGTGCCTAGTTGATTCGCACGGGTTGTACTAGATAATTAGACATAAATATGTCTAACCTATTCCCCGTCCTCGGCGACCTCCTGCTTCACTCGCTTGTCCTGTTTGATCTGGTCGGTGGTAGTAACAGCAGCACCTAGTGTCGGCTCCTGGTTATCGTCGTCCTGAGCGTCGTCCTTGCTGTTCTCATGTAGCAGTACATACTCGCGCTGTGAGAACCCGAACTTGACTACATCGCGCTCCAGAAGCTCTACGTAGCGCCTCGGCTCTATCTTCTTGTTGTTCACAAATGTGCCGTTTGCCGAGTCTGTTGAGGGAGACGGATTGTTAGTAAAAGATGTTCATTTGCTATACAAATTATGTGTTATATGGAAGTTTTTGCTAGAAACAATCTTAACGTTTTTTTTCTAGCTAGTGTCGTGTGTGTCTGTGTGTGTGTGTGTGTCTAGTGTGTCAGGATCGAAGCAAATGGAATTCTGTAGTCTCTGCTTACCCTGGTGGGAAATAGGCGTGAGTTTCACTTCAATGAAGCAACATGATAGTTTATACTGCATGTGCCCCCGGTCGAGAATGAGTGTGTCGTGTGTAGGCTGTGTCATGTGCCGTACCCAGGTCGATGATGTAGGGCCGCACGCGGCGCCCCTGCGAGCCGTCCGGCCGCGTGAAGGGCGTGGCGCGGTACTGCAGCGCGGCGTGCTGCTTGCTGACGGAAGGGTGCTCCAGCATGATGTCCACCACCTTCTTGTCGCGCCCCATCAGGAACGCTGACTGCCGGTGGATGTACAGGATCGGCAGCGCCTTATCGCCTTTGAATGGGTAGAACCTGGAACGTAAAGGGGTGGAAACAACTATTTCTAAACTCTTGCGATAAATTCGTTTCGCCGCGCGCGATATCGTAACCGCGCAGACCGTTTTTATTGCCGTTTTAGATTAGATATTGTTAATAACGTGTTACCATAGCCCACCATTTGTAAGAAGGAACGATAAGTAAGAAAATGCACCCGAAAACCACCTAAAAATAGTCCATCAGTCTCGGTTTTTTTACTAGCATCATCTCGTTTTTCACGGAGTCGGTTTAGTCTCACGAAGGAAAACCTCCTTACCTCCACCTCCTCTTAGGTTGTTTAGCGTCATCAGGCTCGGTATACTTGATGACCACTCCATTGACCGTATTGGCGTCTGCGGTCAGCTTGCCTGACAGACCGAAGTTCGGCTTCTCCTTGTCAGCGGCATTGGAACCTTCCTTCTTCACTTCTGTCTTGCCCCAGCTGTATTCCTTATTGTCCTCGGGACCGAATCTGAGCATATTAAAAAAAAACATGTTTTAATTGTAATACTTATTTTAGGTGGAGATCAAAAATGAGTTGTATAAATGCGTAAGTTACTTATAAATGTGCTAGTTAATTTACAATCTCTTTTCATTGCGAAAATGTAGTTAGAAAAAAACAAATTATAAGAAATATTTTAACAATCACTAGACTACCTGAGAAAAGCTAAGAAAAACTCCTTATAAATACGATACATATAACGAGTCGGAAAATAACAGGCCTCAACGTTAACGACATTCTTGCCCATAAAATGGAACAGTTGATCATACTAGTGATAGAACAACACCCTGATCGCCTTTCCTTACACATGGCGGCAATTAGGCTCCAACCGATTGTTAGTAAGGTACTGTACAGTTAGCTCGACGGTTATAGGCGGCGATACGGTTCACCACCTACGATGGACTATCTCAATTGGGATAGTCGTGAGCTTGTTATGTTACATGTACACACCTGCTCTTGCGTTCCCGAGGTTTGGGCTCCGCCTTGACCGGCGGGCGCTCGTCCCCGCGCGGCGGCCGCTCCCGGCGCGCGGCCTCGTGCGGCGAGCGCGCCTCGCGCTTCGGGTCCCGCACGTCCCGCGCCTCGCGGCGCTCGTTGCCGCGCCCCTCACGGAAACGAGGCTCCTCTTCTTTAACCTCCGGTCGCCTATTCCTCTCCCTGTAACGGTCTTCTGGGCTTCTAGAATTTTCCCTATAAAGTTTCAATACAATGGTTAAACTCTCAATGATCCAGACTTACATCTCTTATTGTAGATAACACTGAATATGCTAAGCCGAAGAAGCTAAGAAAAAGAAGCTAAAGCGTCATATACAATGCCAATTATATAAATAAAGAGAAACAATGAACTTGGAATATAAGTAAAATTCACCTTTGTGCTGGCATAGGTGGCTTGTCCGGTCTGGCAGGCCGCTCGCGTCGCACCTCACGAGTCCTGCAATTGATAAAATACAACATCAACAGGAGAATAACTCGTCACAACATTTACACACAACACTTAGACTAACTGGTAATAGGAAATTTTCAAATAGGGTTTTTATAAAAGGATCATAACTTCTGGTTAACAATGAAAAGTATGCGTCTCTAATGTCTTTAATTAGGTAACTTCAAGCTGACATTAACATGAAAACAAGATGCATATGTTTCAAAATTAGCAAGATACTAATTGTAATGGTAGATGAATTTACCAATTCTGTAATAATAAAAATTAAGTAATATAACCGGTATAACATCCTCGAGGATTCATTATTTTGCCACTCCGTAAACAGCGTACACTTACCGTTACTCTCGATATATACGACGAAAAGACGGAGATACTACCTAAGAGGGTACATCCAATCGTGGATTTATCGTCTTTACAAAATAGTTCTAAAATTACACATGAAATTTTGTAATTTTATTTGCGATTTAAAGAAAGTCGGTTTTAGCATCTTATTAGATTTGAATGTAGTTTTTAGATATTCTTCTTGTACATGTTTAATTGCACAATCAACTAGTAAAATAAGGAAATCAGGGAATGTAATTAAATCATAGGATTGCAAGATTGTTTTCCCTTAGTTTTAGTTATTTTCTTAGTCTTCATTGTAATTACAGTTCACTCAACATTTTCACCTTCTGACGTTAGATGACATATTAATCTGTGCATCCAAACATTTTCAATCAAATCCTTTGGAGTAGCAGCAGCTTTTGGAGTTTGCGTACTTCAACTAAAACATTTGTTGTTTCTATTCTCTTGAAACACATAATTTATACAGCAAGGAGCTCCAAAACTTGAGCAATTTTTCTTGTGGTACCACAAAGTATGGTATTCTATCATCATCATGTTTGTGTCTTACTTTTTCTAAAATAATAAATATTTATTTTTCTGTTTCATATATTTTTCTCCCTTCGGTTCTCTGGCTCATTATACTTTGTTTGGCCATTATAATTTACTTTTCATTAAATCATTACCATCTATTAACTTGAAACGCCATCTTTGTTGAAAATGATATCTTGATAGATATATTCAATATTTAATCTGAAAGGTTAATCTGGTGCTTCTAGAAGGTCTGTATTACATCAGGTCCAAGTTGTATAGTGTTTCTGGATATGATTTACTCTCTTCAACACAAAGGATATAATCCATATTGGATGTTAACTTCTATATCTTCTTTGAATAAATATAGTTTTGTTTGAGTATTTGCTTTGTAGTAATAAGCATCTATAAATTCTTTAAATCATTGTTATCCTGCTACATGATGATCCCTTCATCTCTCAAGTGTGTTTGCCATTCAATGAGATTCAGTTTCATTAGCAAAGCTATAAAACACTTGTAAAGAAAACTTGTATGTTTTCTATTCGAATCAAACACCGTTGTTTTGTTCTACCAATCATACACAACACTTGTAATGATATACAAATGTAATAATATCCATTATTTCAAGTGCAAGACTGCATATGTAATCTTTTCAAGCATGGTGACTGGATACAACAACAGTTAGTATCTGACTTGACAAAATAAGTGATTGTCAACCCACTTCCTGGGTGACTCCCTCAAGGGAGTCTAATTTCCTTTCACAGAGTCCAACATATCTCTACGTAGTCACACATGCCTAGACTGACATTCATTTAAAGTGCAACTAGTAAAAAACCTCAGTAACCGCAACACGTTCTGACCAAAGTCATTATAATTTTCTGTAGAGATGTCACTGTAAAAACAAATACAGTCATTTAACGGAGGAGCACCCACCAGGCTGACGTCAACATACATGCAGTTCCTTATAAATACATTTCATTGCAAGTTATACACTAGTTTAACAAAACCCTGTTTCATTAACTACTAACACAATACATTACTTTAAAATGATACAACAGTTGAGCGCAAGAGTGTTCATTGTATAAGAGACAACATAGTAGGTACATACCGTTCTGGAGAAAACTTCTCTTGAAATCTGTCCCTCTTCTCTGGATATTCCCTTTCACGGTAACGGTCTTGCTCTGGAGGTGGGCGTCTACAGACAATAAATACATTTATTAAAAAATACAATTCATTCATAAAAAAAGTAAATAAAATTTACAATGTTGTTGCCATTATTGTATTTTACCTCTCACGATATTCCCTGCCATCATCATAGTTTCTTTTAGGTCCTCTTTCTTCATATTGATTGTATCGGTTATGATTGTAACCTAGAATAGTAGATAAGTCATTATGTCAACGTATAATCTAAATAATTTCAATTAATAAATTTATATTATACTACTAACCTCTTGTATCCTCTCTAGGATGGTATGTTTCCTCTCTTGGTCTTCCATGATACTCCTCAGGTGGCCTCCTCTCTTCATATCTCTGATTCCTATAAAATAATTTAATCATTACCATCAACAGATAATTAAGTATAATGAACAGTACAATAATTGAGCAATTATGTGATGAATTAGTGACATAATTAAGGGACATATACAGTGAGATAAGCACACAAACATGAACTATATCTAGTACAATAAATTGTACCTTCTATATTCATCATACTCTCTCTGTCTCCGACCATAATCTTCAGAGTCGTTATAAGGTGCACTTTGATCATACTTTGGTCTATAGTTTTTGTCTTGATTTGATGCATATCTGCAATATATTCAGATTTAATGGACTATTGTATAGGGAATTTATAATGTAGGTAAGTAAAATAATATCCCAATAATACAGACTTGTAGGTGCGTTCTCGGTCATACTGGTAACGTTCTGCATACTGATGAGATCTTTCCTTGCTTGAACCTCTGTAGAAGCGTTGTACTTCACGTTCACGATCGTATTCTGGTTCGTCGCCAGATCCTGACTGACGATATTCTCTCCTAAAATGGCGTAAAAACTTTAAGTATGTTGGTTAGACATAATCAATATTCCATTTTCTAAATAGGTATAATACATACTGGTAATAGGTGCGTGAAGGCTGACTGCCCTCTTCCGATGAAGCACGACGCTCTTTAACAACACTATTTAGACGACGCTCAACGTGTTCTTCGTCTGTAAAACAAATTGAAAATATTATTATGATTTCATTTACTTCACCTACTTACATGCATGGCGATAAAATACCACGATAACACATTATAATCACCTTCGCTTGCAGACGAACTACGCGCTCGCTTTGAATGTTTATGTTTGTGTTTCCGTTTCTTTTTGGACGATATTTCACCCTCACTCATAGAAATCTCTTCCACAGAAAGACTTTCAACAGAATCGGTACGCCTTTTCTTTTTCCCATGCTTCTTCTTCTTTTTCTTGTGCTTACGTTTCTTTGTACGTTTTTGGTCGTCAGAATCGCTTTCTGAATCCGTGGAATCAGCACGTTTTCTTTTCTTCTTGTGCCGGTGTTCAGATTCCGAAGAATCATCACTTTCACTTCCAGAAGTACTACTCGACTTAATACTTGCATCAGACTCTTCTGATTCTTCTGAAGATGACTGATGCCGTTTCTTAGATTTCATTTTACAGAAAATTATAAATCCGCACTGTCTGAACAAAACACTGTGAGACACTATCCACCATTAGCTAGCATTAGCACACGAACGAACGAACGAAACGAACGTGTTACCTACGAAAAATAAGGCGTCACAATTTGACAGACGATAGCGGCTTCACGCTCACTTCATGCGAATAAATTTGAATGAGTGAATGATTTTTCGTTTTAGCCTGGATATAAGGATTTTGGGCCAAAGTGTTGCCATTTTAAATATTTACCACTAGTCAGCGTTTAAGAAAACGCTAATTTGAACCGGTTCTTATAAAAAGATAATTTACTTTCATTTGTCTATGATTTTTTTTTTTGGGGCTTTTTGGCGGGAGGCGGGAACGGGACAGTTGCTTTCTTCATTGAATAATCTAAATAATTAATACGAAGTGGTGTTTTGTGGTTAATGATCGCATTAAGTTAGTCGGAAGACATTCGCGAGTGTTATTATATTGGAGTATTCAATAAACAAAGTGTATCTGCCTATTTTCGCTTCGTGTCAGGAAGCCGCTTCATAACTCAAAAGTTTATGCGGACTTTTGAGTTAATTCGTTTGGGGTTCGGAGTAGGAGTCTACTCCGAGGGTGGGGGCTTAGGTTTCATCATCATCACCTTTTATCATTTCATTAATCATCAAGAAAAAAAATACGTCAGACATGGCTGTATGGGCATAGTTCCCTTTGCCTTACCCTTCGGGGAAAACCAAACCAAAAAAAAAAATGTCTATGATTTTTGACATATGTCTGTCATTCATCCATGTCATCAAGAAAAAAAACGCGGGAACCTTGAAACAGAGCGGGAGTGAAATTTTTTTCAAATATTTTAAATTGTCTCAATAGTTGTTTCTGTGGTTAAAAACCCTTATTTTCTGATGAGATTGTTACGATGGGTAGGGCTAAAAGAAAAAAATTAAAGGACCCTGACAAAAAGGGTACATCCGAAGCTGAATCGGAAGTTTCTTCGGACGCTTCTGAAGATCACGATGAAGATCCAGCTCTGAAGTACAAGCCATATTTCGTGACTGATTATGGCCGTAGATATCCGGAGGATTCAGGACTTACTGATTTTGTAGTTTTTATAGAATCTGCTGATGAAAAACATCCAATAAGCATGCGGGACATGATGTCCCTATCATCCAACATGAAGCGTTTTAATAAAGGCGTCAAATTCCTGAAAGCCATGAACAAATATAAAATAGGTGTTCATTTTGAAAAGGCCGCTCTAGCTAATGCGTTTTTGAATAATAAAACGTTTATGACTCAGTACAGATTTAAAGCTTCCATACCTGCCTCAGGGTCTGAAGTAACCGGCGTTATACGTAATGTTCCACAAAACTTGTCTAATAACAAAATTTTTACATTGATGTCCAGTTACAGAAAGATTGTCTGTGTGAAGAGGATTATGAGAAAAGAGAGGAACGAGACTTCATACAAACTTGTACCAACGGGCACAGTAACTATAACATTCGCTTCAATGAACCTACCGGACTACGTGGACCTGCACGGCTGGAGATTTCCAATCTATCCGTACGTACCTCCTGTTAAACAATGCTACCACTGTATGAGATTTGGGCATCTTGCCAAATACTGCAAAAACACAACACCAGTTTGCTCTATATGCACAGAAAGTCACTCTTATAAAGAATGCTCAACTGCCGTCAGTGAAGCGAAATGCATTCACTGCAAAGGTAACCACCTTAGTATATCAAGCAAATGCCCAATTAAACAACAAAAAATTAAAGAGAACCAAAACAATATAAACAAAAGGTCCTTTGCTGAATTGTTTAATGAGAAGTCGTTTCCTTCACTAGGGAATAAAGCTAGACCTATATCATCTTCAGAACAATTGATATCTTTGCTCAACTCAGATGATATATTGAATGTGTTATTGAACTCTATAGTTAAAATAATTGCATTAAATAAAACACAAGACAAGTCTATCTCCTCTGAATTTATTAAAACTGTCTTAATGGATACTATCCATAAAAAGTAATTCATTACAACTTTTTCCTTTTTTTTTTTGTTTTCATGGATCAGTTGCGAATAGTACAATGGAATGCTCAGAGTTTAAATAGTAACAAATTTCACTTTACACAGTTTTTATATGACAATAATATCCATATTGCTCTTATCAGTGAAACTTGGTTAAAAGCTACACAATGTTTTAAAATAAATGGTTATAACATAATTAGATTGGATTCAGGCAATAATCACAATGGTGTTGCTATACTTATTAACAATCAGCTACATTATCAGCATATAAGTACTACATATGATGATTCTAATCAAAATATAGCATTACGTTTATATTTTGGCTCTAAACAAATTACTTTTCTTAGTTATTATAGTCCTCCTAATTCTCCAAATTTCACAAAAACTTCACTCAATGCTCTTTTTAACAGTCTTCCAGAACCAGTATTTATTGCTGGTGATTTTAATGCGCACCATTCTGTTTGGGGTTGTTCTTCTGTTGATAACAGAGGTGATATTCTTCTTAAATGTATAGATGATAATAATTTAGTACTGCTAAATGATGGCAGATTAACTACTGTAGGATCTAAGACATGGCGGCAAAATGCTCTTGATCTGACTCTGGTTTCCCCCTCCCTTGCTGCTGCCTGCGAGTGGGGTGTTCATGACGATGCGTTGGGTAGTTATCATTTTCCTGTAATTACAAAAATTTCCTTTAGTAGTGTTGGGGAGCATTTCCCTTCATCTACATCTACATCTCTTATTAATTATCGCTTGATAGACTGGACTAAGTATACTAAGAATATTAATGATTTATTGCTGAATTTTCAATTTGATTACACCAATCCCTTGCAGGCTTATGATCAACTTGTTAATTTAATACATTTGGCTATACAATTATCTCTTCCTAATATAAAAAAGTCTTCTAATAATATGGCTTCTAACACAAGATCTCATAAGAAAAGATCTTTACCCTGGTGGAATGATAATTGCAATACAGCTGTAACTGTTTGTAAAAATGCATACTTGGTTTTTAAAAATAATCCAACAGAGTCAAATTATATTGAATTTAAAAAGCAGCAAGCTCGTAAGAAACTTATTATTAAAACTGAAAGAAGGTTAAGCTGGGAAAGACTCTGTGAAACTTTTAATAGATTAACTCCACTATCTAGAATTTGGTACTATATTAGAAAATTTAACAAGTCATTTATTTCTAACAGTAGGTCACAAGTTGTTTTAGACTGGGTTCATGACTTTTTGACAAAGTATACTCCTGACACAGTTGAACAACCATTGTCTTCTTCACATACTGTCACAAGTACTAAGTATGAATTTTTGACTAAAGACTTTACCCTGTCTGAATTAAACTCTGCAATATTCTCACGTAAAGACACTGCATGTGGTTTGGATAATATTAAATACAAGACATTAAAAATGATGAGCTATGACAGTCGCATAATTGTATTGGGTATTTATAATACTTTATGGCAGAACTCTATTATTCCTGTTGATTGGAAAATTGATCTTATTATTCCCCTTTTAAAGCCAAATAAACAACCTGAAGTAGCAGGGTCATATCGGCCAATTACTTTAACTTCTTGCATGGGAAAGATATTTGAACAATTACTTAAGCAGCGCTTAGAATTTTACATTGAAAATAATAGTTTATTACCTTCAAACCAGTTCGGGTTTCGACGTGGGAAGTCAGCCAGGGAGAGTATAGCACATCTTCATCTAGATATTTTTAATTCTATTCGTAATCATCAAGTGCTTGTGGCTGTTTTTGTAGACATTGTTGGAGCATTTAACAATGTTAACCATCACATTCTTGCACAGGAGCTGAGATTCCTGAATTTTCCTGAAAAAATAATATTTTGGATTTTTAATTTTTTACATAGTAGAAAAGTATTTGTTAGAGTTAATCATAATTGTGGCCTAATAGGGCCTAGACTCAGCCATAAAGGTGTATGCCAGGGTGGCATTTTAAGTCCTTTATTATTTGCCCTGTATATACATAGATTAAATTCAATTTTGGGTTCTGAAGTATTAAACCTACAGTATGCTGATGATCTAGTTGTTTATGCCTCTGGAGCTAATGTTGCTAATATTGTACAGTCTTTAAACAATGCTTTACTTAAATTACATGAGTACTTTTCATACTTGAATTTAGAATTAAGCACTGACAAGAGTAAAGTTGTAATTTTTAATAGAATTCGGCCTTTTAATGTGAAATTATTTTATAACAATCAATTATTGCCAATTGATACTACTGTTAGATTCTTAGGTGTTATATTTGTAAATAACTTGTCTTGGACAAAATATGTAAATTCCATTGTAGATCGTGCTACAAAATCTTTTAATACCTTAAAAGCCTTGGCTGGTACAAGCTGGGGTGCTGATCCAAAGATATTACTGATGCTTTATAAGTCTCTGGTGAGAAGCCACTTTGAGTATGCTTTCTTGTGTTATGCTGAAAACAAAAAATTAGTTAATAAATTAGAAATTTTACAAAATAAAAATCTTCGCACAGTCACTGGTGCTATGAGAACAACACCCATTGTTTCTTTACAAGGAGAATGTCAGATGCCTCCTCTCTTACTCAGATTTAAATATTTAAAATTTCGTTTTCTTTTAAAACTGTCCTCTCAACATAATCATCCTCTTATGAATAAATTATCAACATATTTTCATCTTTTGTCACCTTTGAGTGATACTGCCCCTTATATACTTCACGACTTCTCAGAGATTCTTCAATTTAATCAGCAGTATCACATTTATAAAAGTGTGTATACATGGCCTTGCTATAGTGGAAGTTTTGAGAGCAAATATAGTGGTATGAATATTGTTATCAACCGTGACCTACAAACGAAGGAAGAAGTGTATGAACTGATAGCAAATTATCCTGATTATCACAGTATCTATACCGATGGCTCCAAATGTGAAGACAAGGTGTCAAGCGCTTTTTATGTATCTCATAGCAAGTCAGGAAATGGAATTGTATTACCTGGACACACTAGTATTTTTACAGCGGAATGCATGGCGATTGTTTTGGCTCTTCAGTTTATTGAACAGAACTCAAATTTGATCAGGTGCAGGTGGCTAATAATATCTGACAGCATGAGTGCTTTATCCTCCCTTCAATCCGACGTCTTAAATACTTCTGCTAACTACATTCAATACGAAATTAAAGCTTTGTACTGGAAATTGAAAGAAAATCACATTTCTGTTACTTTCTTATGGACTCCGTCTCATAAAGGTGTATTTGGCAACGAACAAGCTGACTACTTAGCGAAAACGATAACAAACTACAGTGACATTGATAGAGCAAACGTCAGACCTAGTATTGCTATACCATACACTGATCTCTACCCTATTCTCAGGCGAAAAATGTACGAAGATTGGTCTAAACACTGGACAAATATTGTTGAAAACATTGAAAGTCGAAAAGGGACTTGGTATTGGGCTATAAATAATAAGATTGTGTTGCCCTGGTTTGCTAGACACAAAAATCTACTTCCTAGAAAATTTTACACGACTCTTTGTCGTCTTCGCTTTGGTCATTGCAGAGTTAATGCGCATTTAGCTAGAATGAGAATAATTGCATCCCCTACGTGCAATTTATGCTCTATAGAAGATCAAACTTTGGATCACATTTTCTACAATTGTCCTCATTTTGCAATAGAACGTTTGCTTTTAATGGATGACTTGCTTAATATTTACAAAGAGCCTGGCAAAGTCCCGCGTGCTGTGCTTGAACTGCTTCAAAATCCTGAGACTTATTTAGCACTGTATAAATTTGTTTCTAGAACTTTATTGGAAATTTGAAGACTATACTTACGTACTTACCTTAATTGGTTGGTATAACCTTTACCGGATAATACTTTACTGGAATGGAACTTCTTATTATTGGATGTGACAAGATCATGGATAAAGACGAGGCTTAGGCCTAAACTGGATTTTACTTTCAAGATTTTGGATACAGAAGACAAGGCTTAGGCCTAATATGGATTTTAAATGAAAGAGATTAAAAACTGAAGACAAGGCTTTGGCCTATTAAGAATATTAAATGAGAGAGATTGAAAACTGAAGACAAGGCATTGGCCTAAATTGGATATTGGAAACTGAAGACAAGGCTTTGGCCTAATAAGAATATTAAATGAGAGAGATTGAAAACTGAAGACAAGGCACTGGCCTAAATTGGATATTGAAAATTGAAGACAAGGCTTAGGCCTATTTTGATCGTGATTTTCGAATATTAAATTACTAAAGTCAAGGCTGTATGGTCCTGAGATCTTTGCCTGCCTTATATAAGGCGAATTTAAACAACAACAATCCATGTCATCAAGCGGCTGATATTTTCCGATATATTTTTCTTTTTTATTGAGGCAAATATTGTATATTTAGTGATTGTATTATATTGTTGTACGCTTACATGAGTCTATTATAATCGTAATGCTTGTCAGAAAATATTCATTACGTTAATTTTGGTTGTTTAATTTGTAGACACAACCATTTAGTTTCACCGCGTATAAGTTAATCTAGTTACAAAACATGGCTATGCGAAAGAGAAGCGGTTCAGGTTCAAAGAGACATCTAAAGGAGAAGGTGGTACAAATCTATGAAAGCTTTTTTCGGGGAGAAGATTTATCAACAGATAACCCAACTTTTTGGGATGAATTCTTTCTCCTCAAACCTAAGATTCCCCAGCTGGAAGCGGAAATTCACAAGCTATCTACTGAACAACTAATGAATATGAAAGACAGTATAAATCTCTTAGTTGCGCAATGCATAGAAATGCTAGGGCAAGAGCATCATATAAGGTAATCCACAACTTACTTTTACTTTCATTCACTGTTATTGGACTAATAATGGTTGTTCGAACTGTTTTCTTAATTCATCTTTTACTTATCACAGCACAGACTTATCCCTCATCATACACAAATAACATAAACATTTTTTTCAGGCTTGTTTATGCATTACAAACCCTAAGTGCACTGCTGATAACAATGTATCAAAGAGTAGGGCAGGACCCTACTTTTAACATCAAAACAATTTTAATTGGAACTGACAATGCAGAAACCAAAATGCAGAAACTGTTAGAACAGTGTAGCACAATACTATCAGGTAAATATATTTATATTCATGGTATCTTGTGAAACATCGACTGTTTTTAATTGAAATGTTTTATTTATGATTATATTTCTTATCAAATACCTAATATTCTGATGAATATAAAACTTTTATAGCTGATTGTACAGCAGGTAAGTTTATCTAGTTTCAATTATCACAGAAGTGTTAAATGTCTTACACCCATCATTACACCTACACAAATATGGCCATAAAGTAACTTCCAGAATGAGAAACTATTTTTGAAGCAAGTGAAATGACACCTTAACTTTTGAGCCACCTGTGAATTAATTCAACTAATAAAATAACTTAATCCAAGTACCTACTTGGTAAGCCGCCTTTTGTACTTGTGATTATAGAACTAATTATAATTGTTTATTTCATAGTTTGTTTCAAGTGCAATACTTTGGTATTGTATAGTAGATAATTATGAATAATTAAATTTGGTACAGGTGATGTTCCCGATAGCTTGAAGTCAATGGTCCTCAAACTGTTGCTAGTGATTGCAACAGGAGTGGATAATATTGACGACAATCCTCTGGTTGAGTACCTGATGCTGAACTCTCTCTTTGAACCACTGGTGCAACTTCTGTGTACTTCTACTGAAAGACAACAACATGGTGAGTCATTTTATTTACATGATCAATGATATAGGTAGGCTTATAACTTATCAATAACAAAAGTATATATGCAAGTTTCTTTTTATTTTCAAATGTTGTCATTTTGTTTTACAAATTACTTAGTTTGACCTTTTAACAGAACAAATTAAGTATGTATGTTCTCCGAAAAATATAATATATTAAATAAATAAATAAAAATATAAACAGCTTAATGAGCAATTTAATAATTTATTGTTCTTAATGCATAACTAGAAGCATAGAAGGCTTCTTCTATCTTTAGTAAAGCTACTAAAGATAAAGTAATGTATGTTTTTATTTGTAAGGATTTTTAACTAAATTATCTGTATTTCCGCAGGATATGATGTGGTACTGCTGATTATGTTCTTGGTGAACTACAAAAAGCAAGAGTCTGCTAATCCATATGTGGTGAAGTTGTCTATCTTGGATGATGAACTGGCATTGAATGGGTAACCAACTTGTGAATTTCCTATGCATTTATGACAAAAGCATAGCAATAAATTATCAATTCTCATTTATTTGATAGGACAGTCTGTATTGATTTGTCTATCTTATACTGCCTTTTCATTATAACTGCTTTGAATAACAGACGATACTAGGGTCGCTTTGACACAGTTGCAATGCATCTAACATCACCTCAGAAATATATTTAATTACTATGATAATTAATTTTGAACCCTCTTTGACAATCGCTGGCTACTGTCTGGATCTGACGTAACTCGCAATCGTCAGTAGAGTCATGGGTGGCTTAAAAAGCAACAGAGCAAATCATCAAAGCAATTTATCTAAAAAAAGCTTTTGATGAAATTGCACACTTATTTTTATATATGCACAAATATCAAATTTCAATATTGTTTTTTAGATGAATTGGCTAGATGTAGCCTTTTTAACCCCCCTGAAGTGATGCTAAGCCTATTTAGGCTATACTCGTACTTACAGTATAGCCTCCTATACACGGTATAAAAAAAAAATTAGAAAAGATGTATGAGGCCTGATAATGATGATAATGATCCATGCAACATTTCAGCTACGGCCAAGTGATAACAGCAGCTCTGAACGACTTCGTGATGTCAGTATTCGGCGGGCTGGCGGGCGGCGGCGGCGGCGGCTGGCTGTCCTCGCTCACCAGCATGGTCGGCGGGATCTTCCTCACCAGCGATGACACCCCGCCAGTTGTGCGGGGACAGAGGAACAGGTAACTGAGGTTTATACTATGCACGGTTTGCGACAAAACTCATAGCTACACTCGGCTTGGCCAAAAGAGCATAGGATAAAAATACTATTCAGGCCTATGCGGATCGTCTCATACTATCGGCCGTTGTTTATGATTGCATTCACAAACCTAAAGTTCGGCTAAAAACAATCATGAGAAAACTATGATTGCCTTTTTAATCTGTGTAACGGCAATGAAAATAGAATTCCAGAACCAAGCCGTAAAGTGGCATTCATATTGAAGGCACTAAAATTCAACCGCGTTTCAGGCCTTAATGATACTGCTAGGGTTGTGGTCACACTAATAATACTAGTAGTAAATATATCGATGGTTGTATAGCGGTGGCGAAGAAGGCATGCTTCTAGCGCTATACGAAGCTGCGCACGTGAATCGCAACTTCATGACGACCCTGGCGCACTCCTCATCCGCCGCCGCCTCCTCCGCGCCGCCCTCGCCGCCCGCCACGCTGCCTCCACACCAGGTACTATTACGGGGTGGGTCAGGTGATGCTTTTTAAAAACAATTTTATTTACGCTAAAAAAGATTTATTTAAAGAAAATGTATTAGAATTATACAAAACGTAGTTGCTATCCGAATTCCAAACCCGAACTAACGATTTCCCATTGAAATGAAACTTGATGGTTCCGGAGTCCTATTGCATTGACGTCAATGCAATAGGAATTGAGTATGCAGTTTTTATTTTATATGATTACCCTGTAATTTAATATATAACAACCCCCCGAATAAGATCGAACATCACCCTTAAAATGATGTGAGATTAAAATCAGATCGAACTTGGATTTCGGTTACATTATATTAAAAATTACTATATTAATAATAAGTTCTTATCGACGAAAATAATAAGTATGAATTTGAAGTTAAGGTGAGTGGTTTTGAGATGCAAGGATTATATTCCTTTTGACTGTGACTGGTGTCCTTATCTCATCTTCCGTGTCTGAGAAAGATTCCTGCACATTCGACATCACTACGGTCTGTGCTACTGGTTTGTTAGAACTCTTTTTATTGTGACATTGGTTAAATATCTGGACTAAGCATGTGGAAGGATTATTTCGACACAGACGTTTTCTACATCTATAAAGTAAATATAACAAAAATATTATTCCTAGGACATAGCTTAACGATATATAATGAATGCCATACTTTTGCATATGAGTTGGACTTTCGATACTATTTAATTCCTTTTCTAGGTAATCTAAATGCACACTAGCATGTAACAGTGAATCTAAGTTATCAATATTTGTAAGCTTATTATAAGGTAATTTTGACAATGTTTTGTTCAGTTTAGTCCTTTCACAACAATCATCGAGTATTATGTTAAAGTCAGAAATTGAGTTTGTTACATTGGAAATGTAGTTTTCAGTAATAGGATCAAATTGTAAAGTTTTGTAAAAAGCTTTACAGTTTTTTTGGCAATTTTAAAATACCAATGGAAAACAAAATTTCATCATAACTGATAGGGTTGTTCTTACAAGTGATATGGCATTTGCCTGGTTCGGATTGGGCAAAGAGCCACCTATTATTACTTATCTTATGAAAAATATCTACATGTCCATGTAACAATTTAACTTCACAAGAATCGGGTAAATTTTGTACTACTTCGGTGATTAAGGTTGTTTCACACGTAGGATTCGCAATTGTCGAATATACGTTCGTTAACACGCACACGTAACACTTGCCACTGATCACTTTACACTTCTCAATATCTTTTATCGGTGAATAAAACATATGATCAGCTGTAATTGCTACATAAGAACTTGTAGGTGCAATAAGTACAAAAGTATCTGGTTTTGAAATGTCGTAAGGAACGGGTAAAGGGATTATATTAAATAGATTATAGGTTTGAGGTAAGACGAGCGGTATCTTGATTAACATAACTATTCTGTTAAGGTGATAATAACAAACGAGTTTAGAAATGTCTAATAGCTGATGAATGTTTTGTAGAGTTAGTGATACTGCCAATTCATGGTTTTTAGGAAGAGCATTCCTATGCTTATCTAACTCGTTATACAATTGATAAGGGCTAAGCACAGTAGGATGTAATATATTTAGCTTTGCAAAAAGGATAGCATTATTTACATCATCTATATCGAAAGATAATGTTAAAATTATAGCTTCTAAAGAATTGAATAAAGAACTTAATTGAGATTTTATTTCTAGCTTATCGTTAGAGTTACTAATCTTATTTAACATATTATTCACGGTGTCCATATTCTTAAGTAGGTTTTGTTCGTTTTCATTGACCTTAGACATAGAATTATTAAAATTTGAAATAGTTGACTTAATTACATGTATATTGTCTTTCATTAGGTAAGACAACTGTTTTTCGTCTGTCTGTACCTGGTTAATTGCGTCAGTGAATTTAATCGCATCTTCATTGTCTAAAGTGCCGAAAAAGGTTTTCAGGATGGAGCCCCCAAAATCAATGAGACCTCGTTTTTGACGTCGGGGTTGTTCATCGACAAGTAAGTATGATATAGAAGAAAATTTATTGACATTAGTTATATGTTGATTATGTAAAGCAGACAGAGAGTTAGTACAGTCTGTTTTTAACTTGGACGATGAAAACGAATTGCAAAATAAATTTACTCTTTCGAATAAGAACTCCGCTTTATCTAAATTAGGTTTAATATGACTTATATCTAAATAAGTAACGACATTCCATTCGCCGTTAGTGAATTTGACATCTAGAAGTTTGTCGAAGAAAAGTCCAGGACTATCTCGGATTTGTGAAACGAATTCACAAATAACCGGTGGTGCGGCCCTGGAATAGATAGAGACGCGCGTTATGTTACGGTGATAACGTTTGATCAGCTGCGAGTTTTATTTCGTCATAGTGATGACGTACATGTTTTCTATTTATAAGTAATGTGACGGTGTGGTGTCCATTTAGCTTAATGATTTGAAAAGGACCTTTCCACACCGGTGATAAGGCTTTATTTTGTTTGTGATGGCATTTAACGTATACCATATCGCCAATTTTATAAGTTGTAGGCTTAGTATGTGAATCATAATAGTTTTTTGAGCGTTCTTTTGAAGATATAATGTTTTCTTTAGCTTTTTGTCGGCTGTAACATAAGCGATAATTAAGGGCTCTGATGTAGTCGGTATATGTATTATTATCTAGCGAGTCAATACTACTCGGGATATAAGGTTTAAAACCCAGCAAAAGTTCCATAGGCGAGAATCCCGTGGTGCTATGGACGTTTGTGTTATACGCAATCATAGCGGTAGGTAAATACAGATTCCACGTATGCTGGTTTTCTCCAATGTAAGATCTTAAATACTCTTTAAGAGTCGAGTGGCTCCTCTCTAGAGCACCACATGTTTGAGGGTGATAAGGAGATGCATATATATGCTTTATACCGAACAACTTTTCTAATTGCTTAAATACATCAGAGCAAAAGTTAGTTCCCTGATCTGTGACTATCATTTTGGGAATACCTATGTGAGATATATACCGAACGAATAATCTGGCCGTTTCCTCGGCCGAGCATGTTTGCAATGGATAAGCCTGTGAATATTTAGTCAGGTCGTCTTGCAGTGTAAGAATGAATTTGAACTTATGTTCGTGAGTTTCAGGGAGAGGACCGACTAAATCTAGGAAGACCTTTTCGTTAGGCCTTGTGGCAGTCGATGTTATTATCATCGGCGCACGATTCACTTGGCGCAAAGGCTTATTTATTTGACACGAGCGACAATTTTTTACATAATCATCAATATCTTGGCGCATGTTTTTCCACCAGTATTGAGATTTGATTCGATCGAACATGCGAGATACGCCGGGGTGTCCGGCTGAGACAGAATCGTGATTTTCTTTTAAAATGTTTTTGACTTCACTAGGAGTAGGATATAGTATTGAATTTCGATAGATATTTACTTTGATTCCGGTATCATGGAATAGGAAAGATAGAATGTTGTAAATTTTAGTGTAAACTATTTTGTTAAAAGGATCGGAAAAATCTGAGATTGCGAATTCCTTTTCCTCCAAATACCAGTATTTGATCATATCTCTGTATTCGCGTAAGACATTGAATATATCCTTATAAGACATTTCGTCATAGTGATTGAGACGAATAAATAGATGAGTAAAGACATGCTTATCATTACTTGTGGAATAATAAGTGTTAAGTTCACGATCGATGTCTCGGATATTTGGTTCGCTTGTGGAGGAATTGATGATTTCTGTACAGTATGGGACAGATTCATCTAAGTCAATTGACGTTGGATAAGCTATCAGTTTACACTTAGCTTTAAGTAGAGATTGATTGTGTTCTTCAATGATTGTATTATAAGATACGTCTGGCTGACGGTTTATTTGTAAGAACTGTTCATAAGTTTCGGAAATAGAAGGACTCGGGTCATCGGACACGCGAGGTGATGAATTAGTAGAATTAGAATTAGAAGGATTACGAGTTGAATCGGGATCTCCAAAATCATTTAGAGCGTTGACAGGGCAACGAGATAAAGCGTCTGCATTACAATTAAGTTTCCCTTGTTTATAAATTATTTCGTAGTCGTACTCCTCCAATTTTAGGCGCCACCTTATTAATCTAGAACCAGGGTCCTTGACATTAAAAAGCCATACAAGTGGCCTATGATCGGTGACGATTTTAAATTTTCGACCATATAAGTAAGGTCGGAAGGTCTTCACTCCGAAAAGGATAGCTAGAAGTTCTTTTTCTATTGTGGAGTAATTACCTTCGGCCTTATTGAGTGTTCGAGACGCATAGGCAATGGGTTTATCCTTACCTATGTCGCCTTGCGATAACACGGCTCCGACAGCGTAGTTGGAAGCGTCGGTAGTGAGAATAAATGGTTCGTTAAAATTCGGATATTGGAGGAGGGGCGCAGATGTTAGTTTATTTTTTAGAATATCGAAAGATTGTTGTTGGTCGTATGACCATTTAAATTCTGCGTCCTTTTTAAGAAGGGAAGTTAAGGGTTTGGTGATTTTGGAGAAGTTCTCGATAAATCGTCGGTAGTAACCAACGAGGCCAAGAAAAGATTTAATGTCTTTGGCATTCCTTGGAATAGGGAAGTCTGTGACTGCCTTGATTTTATCGGGATTAGGTGACACACCTTTATCCGTGATTATATGGCCTAGATAAGCGACCTCGCGACGTAAGAATTCGCATTTATCTGGCTGTAGTTTTAGATTAAATTGACGAAGTCGGTCGAACACGAGTTTTAGTTTTTGAATGTGTGAATCGAGATCATGAGAATAGATTATGCAGTCATCGAGATAAATATAACAATGTAAACCCTGGAGCCCTGTTAGAACAGTGTTCATCAATCTTTGAAATGTTGAAGGGGCATTTTTCAGCCCGAAGGGCATACGGGTGAATTCATAATGTCCTGAAGTGCCATTTGTGATGACGGTGAAGCCGGTTTTCTCAGCGTCTTCCTTTTTAAGTTTTATTTGATGGAAGCCGCTGACGAGATCAAGTGTCGTAAAATACTTGGAGTGACCTAATTGATCGAGGATGTCCGTTATTAACGGAAGTGGATAGATCTCGGTAACGGTTGCGTCATTAAGCTTACGATAGTCAATGACTATCCTCCACTTTTGTTTCCCTGACGCGTCCTTCTTTTTAGGGACTACCCAAACTGGAGCACTCCAAGGTGACATTGAAGGACGAATGATATTTTGTTCTAACATTGTTTTGATTTGGCCTTCAACTTCATCCTTATGGCATTCGGGAAAACGATAGGATTTTACATGGACAGGAGCAGAGTCCTTTGTATTGATTGAATGTTCCAGTGCACTAGTGAAAGATAATGGTTCTCCCTCCAGATGAAAGATATCTGTGTACTGAGAACAACATTCAAGTAGACGTTTGGATTCCTCATTATTAAGATGATTTGCTCGTATAAGATCGAGGACTTGTTGATTCCTATCGGAATGTAAAACGTGGACATTGTAAATGTCTTTAAAATTATCATGAGATGATATTTGTGTTGAAGACTGCTTATCATATGGAGTGAGATTCACGCGGTAATCTCGAATGATGATCTCTGATTCAGTAGTATTTAGAACAGATAAGTTAACTCGACCATTGGGTTTGAGAAGAACGATACAATTTGCAATATATACGCCGTCCGAAATAAAATGGTCAAGGACCAAACTTTCTTTAAGATTTTCGTACTCCTTTAGATCATTAGAAATTGAGCATTCGATTATGGCTTCTGATCGCGGAGGAATGGCATATGTGGGCCGATTGAAGCGGATTGGTAGAGGATGACCTCGCATATACAAACAGTTGCGAGAATATCTAATATCGACATCTAAAGTTTTAAGAAAGTCGTTGCCTAATATGCCATCGTAATTTAATTGAACATTGTCACTAATAGCATGAAACTTGAAATCGAAAGTTATAGTGGAAGGATTTTCGGATGACGTAATGCAATTGAAATTGATTTGGAATGACCCTAAGGTTTCACAATATGAGTCATCATCGCTAAGTCCCTTTAATTTAATTTTTTCGTTGGATAGTGAAGGTTTATTCGTAAAGTTTGCTAGTTTAGCTATGCTGACGGTTGAACCGGTGTCGATTAAGAAACATAAAGGGTGTTCCGCATAATTTGTTTTTAATAATATATGCGGTAATGAGATTTTATGTGAAATTGTGTTTACTTTATATATAGTATTGTTTTCCGACGAAGTAGAGATAGAACTCATAGGACCTTCACTATTTTGAGAGTTTTCAGGATTTAGCAATGGATGACTATTTTGACCCAACGAAACAGTGTCTCTCGTAATATGAGAGGGTTGAGATTTAAGGGATGCAACATTTTTATTGCGACTCAACGAAACAGTGTCTCTCGTAATATGAGAGGGTTGAGATTTAAGGGATGCAATATTTTTATTGCGACTCAACGATACAGAGTCTCTCATATGAGAGGGTTGAGATTTAAGGGGTGCAATATTTTTATTGCGACTCAACGATACAGAGTCTCTCGTATGAGAGGGTTGAGGTTTAAGGGGTGCAATATTTTTATTGCGACTCAACGATACAGAGTCTCTCGTATGAGAGGGTTGAGATTTAAGGGGTGCAATATTTTTATTGCGACTCAACGATACAGAGTCTCTCGTAAGAGAGGGTTGAGATTTAAGGGGTGCAATATTTTTATTGCGACTCAACGATACAGAGTCTCTCGTATGAGAGGGTTGAGATAGAGATTTTGAATTAGATTGGCTCTTAGATACAGTGACTCTCTTTGGAGAGTTTTGAGCACAGGCTTTAGCATAACTTAAGGAAGCAGTGACACGAGAGGATTTAGCATTTACTTTTGTGTCTAAGCGAGCAGAATTACGTCGACACGTGTCCGTAATTCTGTTTACTAGTTTAAATTATCGTTATCACATAGTTCGCACGGGCCATCCGAGTTGTTATACGACTCCGGCTCCGATTGCGCTTCGTCCGCAACATGATTTATAGGAGCCGTGGGATTGTTGTTTTGATAATTAGAATTTCGTTTGGAATTATTATGTTTTCGTTTAAAACATTCCGAAATATCATGGCCCGGGTTTTTACAATATCTACAATTTTTTTGTGATATCGAATTTTGTTGCGATGATATAGAATTTTGAAAGTTGCGTTTTGGTTTGGAGATACCTTCCGAATGAGAATGAGCTTGCTTGTTACGATTAACCTTGTACACGAGGTTTTCAAGCTTCTCTTCTTCGAGAGCTATGTTGATGGCATCGTTCAATGACCTCGGTTCTCGGCATCGAACGATTGTGCTCAATCGTGGTGATAATCCTAAATTGAACGTAAACAAGGCAAGGTCTTCGGTCATAGCGAGTCGACCGACGAGCTCCTTTTTTAGGGAAGCTGAATTGTGTATCTCCGATTGCAAGGATGTTAAGCAGCTTTCGATACGCAAAGCGAATTGGGCAACAGTTTCGTTAAATTGTTGTTTACATGATTGAAGATCTAACAACAGATGATTATAATGCTTCCTCTCTCCAAAGTTTTGATTTAAGAATAACTTTAATTCGTCAAATGTTTCAAACACTTTGTTAGAACATGCTACCTGTGCTTTGCCTTCTAATTTAGCTATAATATATTTTAATAAGATTATTTTCTGGCAAGGTGAAGCCAGATCAAGAGCATTTTGACAATTTGTCAGAAATGCGGTTAGGGTTTCTCGATCACCCTTATATGGATTAATGAAATTACAGAGAACCTGAAGAGGACAAGGTTCAGATATGAAAATTTCAGGAACCTTCTTCGAAGCTGAAGGAGTTGATGGAGGTTTGCTTTCCGCCATTATAAGAGGTAAGTAAGTACGTAAGTATGTAAATAGGATTTAGGTAAGTATTAGGGTTAGATTATTATTTTAGATTTTGGATTATTAAGACAGGTAATATAATAGGAGATATTTAGGAATCGACTAAGTGATACAAAATTTAGAATGTTAAGATTAATTAAAAGAGAGTGGCGAAGCAATTACAGTGAATCAAATATTTTACTCACATTAACACCAGCGCGAACACCACGTTGTAAATCTTCATTTCCAGCGAAATCAGGATACGTGCAGGAAAGCGGCAGCGAGGTGACGGCGGCGGCAGCGCAGCGGCAGGAAAAATATATGACGGCGATCGACTGGCAGGCTTACTCTGACAGTTTTGTTGTTGACCCCAGGATGCAGTCTCGGTGGTCCACCAGCAGGCTTCTCGAAGTAAGGCTTACTGTCGTGGTTAGACCTCCAGATAGACGGCGAGTATCGGCGAGCTGATGCGGGGAAGGTAGACTGTCGCCGTTTAACCGTGATTATTAATTCGACGGTGAGTTAGAAGATTTTGAGGAGTTTGACGAAGTGACGAAAATAACTTGAGAACTTGGAAGTCACTCCGGAGTCGGGTTGGCGACGACGAGCGGACAGGAATAGCGTGTTAGTTTATAAGTTTGTAATTTCACAGACACATCACCAATGTTCCACACAAATTTTATGAGATTCGTTTACGCGAACGCGTTATGGAATACCAGGAATCGACGAAGAAACGGTAAAAATTCACTGGTATCCCACTTCTGACACCACTATTACGGGGTGGGTCAGGTGATGCTTTTTAAAAACAATTTTATTTACGCTAAAAAAGATTTATTTAAAGAAAATGTATTAGAATTATACAAAACGTAGTTGCTATCCGAATTCCAAACCCGAACTAACGATTTCCCATTGAAATGAAACTTGATGGTTCCGGAGTCCTATTGCATTGACGTCAATGCAATAGGAATTGAGTATGCAGTTTTTATTTTATATGATTACCCTGTAATTTAATATATAACAACCCCCCGAATAAGATCGAACATCACCCTTAAAATGATGTGAGATTAAAATCAGATCGAACTTGGATTTCGGTTACATTATATTAAAAATTACTATATTAATAATAAGTTCTTATCGACGAAAATAATAAGTATGAATTTGAAGTTAAGGTGAGTGGTTTTGAGATGCAAGGATTATATTCCTTTTGACTGTGACTGGTGTCCTTATCTCATCTTCCGTGTCTGAGAAAGATTCCTGCACATTCGACATCACTACGGTCTGTGCTACTGGTTTGTTAGAACTCTTTTTATTGTGACATTGGTTAAATATCTGGACTAAGCATGTGGAAGGATTATTTCGACACAGACGTTTTCTACATCTATAAAGTAAATATAACAAAAATATTATTCCTAGGACATAGCTTAACGATATATAATGAATGCCATACTTTTGCATATGAGTTGGACTTTCGATACTATTTAATTCCTTTTCTAGGTAATCTAAATGCACACTAGCATGTAACAGTGAATCTAAGTTATCAATATTTGTAAGCTTATTATAAGGTAATTTTGACAATGTTTTGTTCAGTTTAGTCCTTTCACAACAATCATCGAGTATTATGTTAAAGTCAGAAATTGAGTTTGTTACATTGGAAATGTAGTTTTCAGTAATAGGATCAAATTGTAAAGTTTTGTAAAAAGCTTTACAGTTTTTTTGGCAATTTTAAAATACCAATGGAAAACAAAATTTCATCATAACTGATAGGGTTGTTCTTACAAGTGATATGGCATTTGCCTGGTTCGGATTGGGCAAAGAGCCACCTATTATTACTTATCTTATGAAAAATATCTACATGTCCATGTAACAATTTAACTTCACAAGAATCGGGTAAATTTTGTACTACTTCGGTGATTAAGGTTGTTTCACACGTAGGATTCGCAATTGTCGAATATACGTTCGTTAACACGCACACGTAACACTTGCCACTGATCACTTTACACTTCTCAATATCTTTTATCGGTGAATAAAACATATGATCAGCTGTAATTGCTACATAAGAACTTGTAGGTGCAATAAGTACAAAAGTATCTGGTTTTGAAATGTCGTAAGGAACGGGTAAAGGGATTATATTAAATAGATTATAGGTTTGAGGTAAGACGAGCGGTATCTTGATTAACATAACTATTCTGTTAAGGTGATAATAACAAACGAGTTTAGAAATGTCTAATAGCTGATGAATGTTTTGTAGAGTTAGTGATACTGCCAATTCATGGTTTTTAGGAAGAGCATTCCTATGCTTATCTAACTCGTTATACAATTGATAAGGGCTAAGCACAGTAGGATGTAATATATTTAGCTTTGCAAAAAGGATAGCATTATTTACATCATCTATATCGAAAGATAATGTTAAAATTATAGCTTCTAAAGAATTGAATAAAGAACTTAATTGAGATTTTATTTCTAGCTTATCGTTAGAGTTACTAATCTTATTTAACATATTATTCACGGTGTCCATATTCTTAAGTAGGTTTTGTTCGTTTTCATTGACCTTAGACATAGAATTATTAAAATTTGAAATAGTTGACTTAATTACATGTATATTGTCTTTCATTAGGTAAGACAACTGTTTTTCGTCTGTCTGTACCTGGTTAATTGCGTCAGTGAATTTAATCGCATCTTCATTGTCTAAAGTGCCGAAAAAGGTTTTCAGGATGGAGCCCCCAAAATCAATGAGACCTCGTTTTTGACGTCGGGGTTGTTCATCGACAAGTAAGTATGATATAGAAGAAAATTTATTGACATTAGTTATATGTTGATTATGTAAAGCAGACAGAGAGTTAGTACAGTCTGTTTTTAACTTGGACGATGAAAACGAATTGCAAAATAAATTTACTCTTTCGAATAAGAACTCCGCTTTATCTAAATTAGGTTTAATATGACTTATATCTAAATAAGTAACGACATTCCATTCGCCGTTAGTGAATTTGACATCTAGAAGTTTGTCGAAGAAAAGTCCAGGACTATCTCGGATTTGTGAAACGAATTCACAAATAACCGGTGGTGCGGCCCTGGAATAGATAGAGACGCGCGTTATGTTACGGTGATAACGTTTGATCAGCTGCGAGTTTTATTTCGTCATAGTGATGACGTACATGTTTTCTATTTATAAGTAATGTGACGGTGTGGTGTCCATTTAGCTTAATGATTTGAAAAGGACCTTTCCACACCGGTGATAAGGCTTTATTTTGTTTGTGATGGCATTTAACGTATACCATATCGCCAATTTTATAAGTTGTAGGCTTAGTATGTGAATCATAATAGTTTTTTGAGCGTTCTTTTGAAGATATAATGTTTTCTTTAGCTTTTTGTCGGCTGTAACATAAGCGATAATTAAGGGCTCTGATGTAGTCGGTATATGTATTATTATCTAGCGAGTCAATACTACTCGGGATATAAGGTTTAAAACCCAGCAAAAGTTCCATAGGCGAGAATCCCGTGGTGCTATGGACGTTTGTGTTATACGCAATCATAGCGGTAGGTAAATACAGATTCCACGTATGCTGGTTTTCTCCAATGTAAGATCTTAAATACTCTTTAAGAGTCGAGTGGCTCCTCTCTAGAGCACCACATGTTTGAGGGTGATAAGGAGATGCATATATATGCTTTATACCGAACAACTTTTCTAATTGCTTAAATACATCAGAGCAAAAGTTAGTTCCCTGATCTGTGACTATCATTTTGGGAATACCTATGTGAGATATATACCGAACGAATAATCTGGCCGTTTCCTCGGCCGAGCATGTTTGCAATGGATAAGCCTGTGAATATTTAGTCAGGTCGTCTTGCAGTGTAAGAATGAATTTGAACTTATGTTCGTGAGTTTCAGGGAGAGGACCGACTAAATCTAGGAAGACCTTTTCGTTAGGCCTTGTGGCAGTCGATGTTATTATCATCGGCGCACGATTCACTTGGCGCAAAGGCTTATTTATTTGACACGAGCGACAATTTTTTACATAATCATCAATATCTTGGCGCATGTTTTTCCACCAGTATTGAGATTTGATTCGATCGAACATGCGAGATACGCCGGGGTGTCCGGCTGAGACAGAATCGTGATTTTCTTTTAAAATGTTTTTGACTTCACTAGGAGTAGGATATAGTATTGAATTTCGATAGATATTTACTTTGATTCCGGTATCATGGAATAGGAAAGATAGAATGTTGTAAATTTTAGTGTAAACTATTTTGTTAAAAGGATCGGAAAAATCTGAGATTGCGAATTCCTTTTCCTCCAAATACCAGTATTTGATCATATCTCTGTATTCGCGTAAGACATTGAATATATCCTTATAAGACATTTCGTCATAGTGATTGAGACGAATAAATAGATGAGTAAAGACATGCTTATCATTACTTGTGGAATAATAAGTGTTAAGTTCACGATCGATGTCTCGGATATTTGGTTCGCTTGTGGAGGAATTGATGATTTCTGTACAGTATGGGACAGATTCATCTAAGTCAATTGACGTTGGATAAGCTATCAGTTTACACTTAGCTTTAAGTAGAGATTGATTGTGTTCTTCAATGATTGTATTATAAGATACGTCTGGCTGACGGTTTATTTGTAAGAACTGTTCATAAGTTTCGGAAATAGAAGGACTCGGGTCATCGGACACGCGAGGTGATGAATTAGTAGAATTAGAATTAGAAGGATTACGAGTTGAATCGGGATCTCCAAAATCATTTAGAGCGTTGACAGGGCAACGAGATAAAGCGTCTGCATTACAATTAAGTTTCCCTTGTTTATAAATTATTTCGTAGTCGTACTCCTCCAATTTTAGGCGCCACCTTATTAATCTAGAACCAGGGTCCTTGACATTAAAAAGCCATACAAGTGGCCTATGATCGGTGACGATTTTAAATTTTCGACCATATAAGTAAGGTCGGAAGGTCTTCACTCCGAAAAGGATAGCTAGAAGTTCTTTTTCTATTGTGGAGTAATTACCTTCGGCCTTATTGAGTGTTCGAGACGCATAGGCAATGGGTTTATCCTTACCTATGTCGCCTTGCGATAACACGGCTCCGACAGCGTAGTTGGAAGCGTCGGTAGTGAGAATAAATGGTTCGTTAAAATTCGGATATTGGAGGAGGGGCGCAGATGTTAGTTTATTTTTTAGAATATCGAAAGATTGTTGTTGGTCGTATGACCATTTAAATTCTGCGTCCTTTTTAAGAAGGGAAGTTAAGGGTTTGGTGATTTTGGAGAAGTTCTCGATAAATCGTCGGTAGTAACCAACGAGGCCAAGAAAAGATTTAATGTCTTTGGCATTCCTTGGAATAGGGAAGTCTGTGACTGCCTTGATTTTATCGGGATTAGGTGACACACCTTTATCCGTGATTATATGGCCTAGATAAGCGACCTCGCGACGTAAGAATTCGCATTTATCTGGCTGTAGTTTTAGATTAAATTGACGAAGTCGGTCGAACACGAGTTTTAGTTTTTGAATGTGTGAATCGAGATCATGAGAATAGATTATGCAGTCATCGAGATAAATATAACAATGTAAACCCTGGAGCCCTGTTAGAACAGTGTTCATCAATCTTTGAAATGTTGAAGGGGCATTTTTCAGCCCGAAGGGCATACGGGTGAATTCATAATGTCCTGAAGTGCCATTTGTGATGACGGTGAAGCCGGTTTTCTCAGCGTCTTCCTTTTTAAGTTTTATTTGATGGAAGCCGCTGACGAGATCAAGTGTCGTAAAATACTTGGAGTGACCTAATTGATCGAGGATGTCCGTTATTAACGGAAGTGGATAGATCTCGGTAACGGTTGCGTCATTAAGCTTACGATAGTCAATGACTATCCTCCACTTTTGTTTCCCTGACGCGTCCTTCTTTTTAGGGACTACCCAAACTGGAGCACTCCAAGGTGACATTGAAGGACGAATGATATTTTGTTCTAACATTGTTTTGATTTGGCCTTCAACTTCATCCTTATGGCATTCGGGAAAACGATAGGATTTTACATGGACAGGAGCAGAGTCCTTTGTATTGATTGAATGTTCCAGTGCACTAGTGAAAGATAATGGTTCTCCCTCCAGATGAAAGATATCTGTGTACTGAGAACAACATTCAAGTAGACGTTTGGATTCCTCATTATTAAGATGATTTGCTCGTATAAGATCGAGGACTTGTTGATTCCTATCGGAATGTAAAACGTGGACATTGTAAATGTCTTTAAAATTATCATGAGATGATATTTGTGTTGAAGACTGCTTATCATATGGAGTGAGATTCACGCGGTAATCTCGAATGATGATCTCTGATTCAGTAGTATTTAGAACAGATAAGTTAACTCGACCATTGGGTTTGAGAAGAACGATACAATTTGCAATATATACGCCGTCCGAAATAAAATGGTCAAGGACCAAACTTTCTTTAAGATTTTCGTACTCCTTTAGATCATTAGAAATTGAGCATTCGATTATGGCTTCTGATCGCGGAGGAATGGCATATGTGGGCCGATTGAAGCGGATTGGTAGAGGATGACCTCGCATATACAAACAGTTGCGAGAATATCTAATATCGACATCTAAAGTTTTAAGAAAGTCGTTGCCTAATATGCCATCGTAATTTAATTGAACATTGTCACTAATAGCATGAAACTTGAAATCGAAAGTTATAGTGGAAGGATTTTCGGATGACGTAATGCAATTGAAATTGATTTGGAATGACCCTAAGGTTTCACAATATGAGTCATCATCGCTAAGTCCCTTTAATTTAATTTTTTCGTTGGATAGTGAAGGTTTATTCGTAAAGTTTGCTAGTTTAGCTATGCTGACGGTTGAACCGGTGTCGATTAAGAAACATAAAGGGTGTTCCGCATAATTTGTTTTTAATAATATATGCGGTAATGAGATTTTATGTGAAATTGTGTTTACTTTATATATAGTATTGTTTTCCGACGAAGTAGAGATAGAACTCATAGGACCTTCACTATTTTGAGAGTTTTCAGGATTTAGCAATGGATGACTATTTTGACCCAACGAAACAGTGTCTCTCGTAATATGAGAGGGTTGAGATTTAAGGGATGCAACATTTTTATTGCGACTCAACGAAACAGTGTCTCTCGTAATATGAGAGGGTTGAGATTTAAGGGATGCAATATTTTTATTGCGACTCAACGATACAGAGTCTCTCATATGAGAGGGTTGAGATTTAAGGGGTGCAATATTTTTATTGCGACTCAACGATACAGAGTCTCTCGTATGAGAGGGTTGAGGTTTAAGGGGTGCAATATTTTTATTGCGACTCAACGATACAGAGTCTCTCGTATGAGAGGGTTGAGATTTAAGGGGTGCAATATTTTTATTGCGACTCAACGATACAGAGTCTCTCGTAAGAGAGGGTTGAGATTTAAGGGGTGCAATATTTTTATTGCGACTCAACGATACAGAGTCTCTCGTATGAGAGGGTTGAGATAGAGATTTTGAATTAGATTGGCTCTTAGATACAGTGACTCTCTTTGGAGAGTTTTGAGCACAGGCTTTAGCATAACTTAAGGAAGCAGTGACACGAGAGGATTTAGCATTTACTTTTGTGTCTAAGCGAGCAGAATTACGTCGACACGTGTCCGTAATTCTGTTTACTAGTTTAAATTATCGTTATCACATAGTTCGCACGGGCCATCCGAGTTGTTATACGACTCCGGCTCCGATTGCGCTTCGTCCGCAACATGATTTATAGGAGCCGTGGGATTGTTGTTTTGATAATTAGAATTTCGTTTGGAATTATTATGTTTTCGTTTAAAACATTCCGAAATATCATGGCCCGGGTTTTTACAATATCTACAATTTTTTTGTGATATCGAATTTTGTTGCGATGATATAGAATTTTGAAAGTTGCGTTTTGGTTTGGAGATACCTTCCGAATGAGAATGAGCTTGCTTGTTACGATTAACCTTGTACACGAGGTTTTCAAGCTTCTCTTCTTCGAGAGCTATGTTGATGGCATCGTTCAATGACCTCGGTTCTCGGCATCGAACGATTGTGCTCAATCGTGGTGATAATCCTAAATTGAACGTAAACAAGGCAAGGTCTTCGGTCATAGCGAGTCGACCGACGAGCTCCTTTTTTAGGGAAGCTGAATTGTGTATCTCCGATTGCAAGGATGTTAAGCAGCTTTCGATACGCAAAGCGAATTGGGCAACAGTTTCGTTAAATTGTTGTTTACATGATTGAAGATCTAACAACAGATGATTATAATGCTTCCTCTCTCCAAAGTTTTGATTTAAGAATAACTTTAATTCGTCAAATGTTTCAAACACTTTGTTAGAACATGCTACCTGTGCTTTGCCTTCTAATTTAGCTATAATATATTTTAATAAGATTATTTTCTGGCAAGGTGAAGCCAGATCAAGAGCATTTTGACAATTTGTCAGAAATGCGGTTAGGGTTTCTCGATCACCCTTATATGGATTAATGAAATTACAGAGAACCTGAAGAGGACAAGGTTCAGATATGAAAATTTCAGGAACCTTCTTCGAAGCTGAAGGAGTTGATGGAGGTTTGCTTTCCGCCATTATAAGAGGTAAGTAAGTACGTAAGTATGTAAATAGGATTTAGGTAAGTATTAGGGTTAGATTATTATTTTAGATTTTGGATTATTAAGACAGGTAATATAATAGGAGATATTTAGGAATCGACTAAGTGATACAAAATTTAGAATGTTAAGATTAATTAAAAGAGAGTGGCGAAGCAATTACAGTGAATCAAATATTTTACTCACATTAACACCAGCGCGAACACCACGTTGTAAATCTTCATTTCCAGCGAAATCAGGATACGTGCAGGAAAGCGGCAGCGAGGTGACGGCGGCGGCAGCGCAGCGGCAGGAAAAATATATGACGGCGATCGACTGGCAGGCTTACTCTGACAGTTTTGTTGTTGACCCCAGGATGCAGTCTCGGTGGTCCACCAGCAGGCTTCTCGAAGTAAGGCTTACTGTCGTGGTTAGACCTCCAGATAGACGGCGAGTATCGGCGAGCTGATGCGGGGAAGGTAGACTGTCGCCGTTTAACCGTGATTATTAATTCGACGGTGAGTTAGAAGATTTTGAGGAGTTTGACGAAGTGACGAAAATAACTTGAGAACTTGGAAGTCACTCCGGAGTCGGGTTGGCGACGACGAGCGGACAGGAATAGCGTGTTAGTTTATAAGTTTGTAATTTCACAGACACATCACCAATGTTCCACACAAATTTTATGAGATTCGTTTACGCGAACGCGTTATGGAATACCAGGAATCGACGAAGAAACGGTAAAAATTCACTGGTATCCCACTTCTGACACCACTATTACGGGGTGGGTCAGGTGATGCTTTTTAAAAACAATTTTATTTACGCTAAAAAAGATTTATTTAAAGAAAATGTATTAGAATTATACAAAACGTAGTTGCTATCCGAATTCCAAACCCGAACTAACGATTTCCCATTGAAATGAAACTTGATGGTTCCGGAGTCCTATTGCATTGACGTCAATGCAATAGGAATTGAGTATGCAGTTTTTATTTTATATGATTACCCTGTAATTTAATATATAACAGTACTACTACTCTACACTAAGTGTAGTGTAGTATACATATTAGTAGTGTGGAGTATAGTGACTACAGTATACTACATCATCATCACATACTACACTACACTATACACTACACTATATTATATCCATAATAATATGCAACTTGAAATTAACGTCCAAATTTACTAGGTACTCAATTTTCTCTATGTTTCATCTGGATATGTCAATACGGTAATCCAGATACTATATTAAAAATAATTATTGGTTATTCCACTTTCAGAACCCACCGAACTTAGCGCAGATACAAGCTTTAGACAACGACCAGCCAACGAATTTGTTAGTGACCTTCTTTCAATATTGGTAAGTGGGTACTATTCCAAGATGCTAAATTAATATCTCTTTATTTTCTTCTCCCTCCGTCCTGAGCAACCTCATTCCACAGTCATCAAAATGAAATCATACCTTATTATGAACTTATTTAAGAGCAATAATATGTATTGGCCCCGATTGCTGCAGACACCTACTAATTTTTTTACTTTAAGTTGTACCTGTAATTTTCTTACCCGCCGAAAAGGAAAGGGACGAATGATTGACAGTTCTTAATTTTAGGAAGAATGAGTAAATTAATGAATAACCCGGGCGAATCAAAAAGGTATCTCGCTGGTATGCAAACCGTTTGACGTGTGCTGTCAATATAATTCTGTCGGGTTATTGGCCAATGTAAAATTTTTAGACGGTTGTTTTAGATTTGTGCTTAAAATTGACGTGTGTTCCATAAATTTTATGCTTGTCGATTACCTGTCCCTTTCCTTTTCGGCGTATGAGAAAATGACAGATATAACTTAAAATTAAATTAGATGGTGTTTACAGGAATTAGCACCAATATAATTTTGATTAATTACATTATTTAATTTTATGTTGTTAGTTCCATAGTAATGGCGGACACACGGAGTGAATCAAGCATAAACAAATGCAGCCTGTGTTTCATCACACTCACATGCATTGTCGAAGAACAATTCGCGAATTCTATAATGCACGACCAAAATCTGACATTCAAGGTAAATGTTACATAAAGTTATGCTGGTATACTGAAATTTTAGTTGGAACTGACCGAAATTCAATATTACTTTATTTGATTTTGTCAGGTAACATGATTAGAATGACAAAAGAGACGAGATATATGTCCCTTTCGCACTAACGGTATACAGCTTGGTACGAAAGAGACGAAACATGTATAATTATGTGATTTTAATTAAGTCATACCATAGTCACCGAATAGACATTCTCGAATCTATTATTCTTGCAAATATCCCGTTCTTCTTCTTACCGTGCTAGGCTAAATATTCCGTTGAACTTATGTAAGTTCAAACAGGACATACATAAGATAGGGAGTGTCCTGTTTGAACTTATGTAAGTTCAAACAGGACACTCCCTCTATTACGACAGCTCTATTTCTGTTTTTATTTATCGTGCTATATTGTTTCAGGTCCAATTGTACAGGCTTCCAATGCGTCATAGAAAAATAGTTCCCGAAGAGCCTCTTTCACAACCTTTAGCTTCCACTTTAATAGGTAACCATTTACTTAAGATCTAACGTATTTACTTAAAAAGTTTAGTCCCCAATAATCATATAATTAAGCTGACCAGTAGGCTCTGCACGGTAACCACGCCGCGCGCGGCGCGAATTATATCGAGGCCTTCGACCACTAGCCGTTTGACGTCTATCGACGTAGATAGCATTCGTATTGTTTATTTGTCGAAGCGCTCAATATAATTTGCGCCGCGCGCGGCGCGGTTGTCATGCAGACCCGGCTGTATGCTGTACTAGGAACAATTAAAAAACAACACGTTCAGCTGCTTGTCTTCCAGGGCATATCATAAAATCAGACAAGAGAGATTGTATCCTTTCTAATATGATAGAATTGATAGACAATGGTTACGGGCGATAAGCTGATCCTTTCTCACCATAATCGATTCTAATATAATGACCATTTACTTTCAGATCTTCTAGTAGAGTTCATGATGTGCCATCTCCTCAAGAAGTTCCCGGGTGAGCTGTACGAGCTATGTGTGGGCGTGCTACTACGACTGCTCAGCTACCAAGTGAGTGCCGTCATTGGTTACACATACACACATACATAATCGCATGCATATTTTCTACCGAGGCATAAAATAAAGAATAATACCATGTACAGAACGGAAATTCTCCACCCCGCACCAATACTATCGGGCGCTGAGCCGCCGACCTCCCCCCCGGGTCTTACAATAGTCATAGCCGTAAACCGCTAAGGAGTAAGGGAGATAGCGCGCGGACTGTATCTTGCTGGCACTTATACATATATAGGCGGCATACTCGTACATGCGGTCAGAATTAGATTTTTACATGCTCATAACCGGGGTTAGCAAAGACTACGGAACTCGTATTAGTATCATCCCGACTCTGGGATTCCCGAGCCACTCCAAATGTTCTATTCATCTATCTCTTGTACAACCAACTACGTAAACGATTAAATTGGTTTGATTTAAATCAAAATCCACGTCTTAGTAATCTGACCGTCTTGGAAGATCGTAATTCAAATATATTGAATTACTTACTTTTTCTTTCACAGTAAATCAATTTTATTAACACGCGATAGCCCTGTTCGGAGGACGCGTTACATCGTATGGCCATGAGTTCAAATTCCGGCTCCTTTATGAGTTTGAATTCAGATAATTGATATCACGTGGTTTCCAGGATATGTGTCCGGTTAAAGGCAATAAGATCGCCCCCCATTACATGGGACTTAAACATAGCTCGTGAGGAGTGGACGTAATACTATACACACCTCTGTCTACTACAAGCGTGATGTTTATGTAATAAATCTTATTATTATGATGAACGATCTATGTGGTCCAGTGGTTGAACGTTGAACTCACGATCTGGAGGTCTCGGGTTTGAATCCCGGAGGGGACATATCACTAAAATCACTTTGCGATTCCTAGTTTGGTGCTGATGTAAGTCGTTACGTGACCCATGTCAGGGGCCTTTGGCGGCTCAATAATAACCTTGACACTAGTGTTGATAAGGTTAGTAATCCACCTGACTGAAGAAGAACGGGATATTTGTTTATTTATTTATTTATTTATAAAAAGGTACACCAACAGCTTATATCATCATCACCAGCCCAATAACGTCCCCACTGCTGGGGCACGGGCCATTCCTATGGATAGATAGGGAGATCGGGCCTTAAACCACCACGCGGGCCCAGTGCTGGTGGTTATTAACGACTGCTAATGCAGCCGGGACCAACGGCTTAACGTGCCTTCCGAAGCACGAAGGAGCTCGATATGAAAACTTTTTTTTTGTGACCCATCCTATGACCGGGCTTTGCGAAAGTTGCTTAACTTCAACAATCGCAGACCGAGCGCGTTTACCGCTGCGTCACCGAGCTCCTCAACAGCTTATATAATAAAACATTAAATAAAATAAAAGTTACATGAGGAATTAGACTGTTACATAAGCCAATTACAGGTGCACACAATGTTTTTAGTGTAAGACCTCAATATTATAATTAAAATTACCAGAAGCGGTGTCGCGTGCGCCTGTCGCGGGACTGGCGGCCGCTGTGGGCGGCGCTGATCGCGCTGCTCAAGTTCCTGGTCACCAACGAGAGCACCTTGCTGAGGAGGCACAACATCTTCGTTATGGCGCAACAGGTAAGGGAGAACAAATGTATTTTTAATATTAAAATCTGATCAAATGCAATTTGACTTCAAGTAGTACGGAGTATATTCTACTAGGCTACTCCACGCGGGTTGCTAGAGAACTCCAAAGACGATTTAGACAAATCCTTTTTCAGTCTAGTGGAGAAGTTTTCTAGTCAACATACATGTGCAGTGGCAATAAAAACTTTTTGCGACAATAAAAAAAACAAGATAAGAAGACAAGAGACAGTATGATAAAATGTATATTGTTGTAGGTGGTGAACATATTCAACCTGTTCATCACATTCGGCGACACCTTCCTGCCGACGCCCGCGTCCTATGACCAGCTGTATTACGAGCTCATTAGGATGCACCAAGTGTTCGACAACCTCTTTTATATGGGTGAGTATGAGTACAACTTGTATGGACAATCGCTGACTCATATTCTCGTTTGGATTATAGATAATATCACGTGGACTGAATCGGTGTAGGACCAACCATGGAAAGTAAAACCATCACCTACATACATAAATGGGGCTTAAGGAGGCGCCATACTGTGAATGTGGTCACCCGGACCAAACCATATCTCACATAGTGAACGAGTGCCCTCTGCGCCAATTCCCAGGTGGTAAAGCCCAGCTGCATTGTGTGACGGATGCGGCAGAGGCTTGGTTGGGGGAGCTTCAGCTGGATATATGATCCACAATATTTTATTTTTGTCTGCCATACGCAATAATAATAATCACGTGGTTTCTAAGATTTGCCATAAATGGCAATAGGACCGGAAAGGATGGCGCCAAAAAAAACAATTTTCTACACCAGCCCTACACGGGTATAGACAGAAGTCTATACCCAGCAAAGGGCTGGTGTAGAAAATTCAAATAAGAAAATTCATGCTTTTTTTCGATTATTTTCAGTTCTATACTTTTGCGATGAAAAATTCCACTTGAGATCAACTTAGAATGTCGTCTGAATCATCCTTAAAGTTTTCGTTAAGATGTCACTTAACACTATATGCATATCACGATATTATGTGACTCATATTTCCTTTGAATATAAATGTTCAATGTGCGTAGCGTACGCAAACAAAACCCACTTTACGAACGTTTCTTGAATTTAATTTTTTTGTATAGCTAGGTTCTACGTATTACAATAATATTTTATATTATTATAAACAGAATGCCTTCAATACTCATGAGTTCTACAATAAGTTCTAAATAGTAGTGACTATAATATTTTATGCATTTTATCGAAATTACCTCCGTTTCTTTCATAATCGATTACTCTTCTACAATACACTTCCTCCATAATCTATTGTTAAGGGCGTTGGGGCCACGAGCTGGCGGTCCGGGTTTCATTAACAAGGACATTCAAAATCTCTTTGTGATATCCTCCTTTGTTTGGCTAGGACATTGCAGGATGAATCACCAGATTATCCGAAAGAGTAAAAGTATTCCGTGCTTCGGAAGGCACGTTAAACCTTTGGCTACTAGCCCAAACACTTTCACCAACCCGCAGTGGAGCAGCGTGGTTGAGTCCTTTGCTCCGTACGCCCTCCAGTTGATTGAGGGGAGGCCTGTGCTCAGTCGTGCGAAGTATAGGCTATTATTTACTTAGGTATCTATATTACAGAAGTCTTTAACATTGTCCTAGTTAGCGTTAACCCATATTACTACAAAGCAGTTACTAAAAATGCCTCATAATATGATATATGATGATGATATCATTCAGAAAGCCTAGAGTATTCCTGCTCTCGCGGCATGGCAACCGCGCCGCGCGCGGCACAAATTATATCGAGGGCTTCAACCAATAGCCGTACGTCTAGATAGACGTACGTCTACGTAGATAGTATTCGCTACGCCTATTGGTCGAAGCCCTCGATTTAATTCGCGCCGCGTGCGGCTCATTTGGCATGCAGACCCTGCTGGCCGTTTTCAATCTAACCTACAATATCTTGCTGGGCAATTTGTAACGGCATATAGTAATTCAACTTTTTTAGTTTCTCTTATTATCAAACTATGTTTTGTGTGCAATGAACTATGTATTAAATAAGTGAATATTTTCAGCGCTCCGCTACTCGACCGGCGACGGAGAGTTTAAAGCCGAGGCGCTGAGGCTGGCCAACTGTTTGGTCAACGTGCGTGCTATCATACAACACTTCTCGCCCAAGATAGAAGCGTGGCTCAACTCACAGAGCCTATCCACTCCTACTGAAGATCAGGTATATGACTACCAGTTTGTTTGCGCCTATACCATAGAATAAGGAATAACACTACGTATAGAACGGCAACTCTCCACTCCCCACCAGCGGCTGAGCTGTGTTTACCTCATCCCCCTCGATCTGTAGTCTTCAACCATATGGACATCAGACGTCACACACACAGATGCGCATGTACGATAATGTGAATTTGTAATGTCTGTGTAAAACGAACTGTTTTGTATGAAGTGTCCAGGGTGTGTCTATAGCGCAGCCCGGACATTGCATACAAAAATCTCGTTCTTACCGTGTGTCGCCTTATGGCATTAGTGCGAGGGAGGCAGACAGTAGACAGGTGTGTGGAAGAAAACAAGTTACGCTAATTCTAAAATCATTTTGAGATTTCGTCTTAATAAGCTTTATTCCTCTATTTTTAGCTCTCAAATCAGTCGGATGGTGTTTATTTTAGCAAAAATCGTGTATCGTGTGTGACCTTTAAATGTAGCCTGTTTACCCAAAAAGTCGGTGCCAAATGCCGTTTAAAATAAATAAAGTTTAATATAATAATTTGTGGTCATCGGCTTTTGGCGGGAAACGGGAACGGGACAGTTGGTTTCTTCATTGAATAATCTAAATAATTAATACAAAGTAGTGTTTTGTGGTTAATGATCGCATTAAGTTAGTCGGAAGACATTCGCAAGTGTTATTATATCGGAGTATTCAATGAACAAAGTGTATCTGCCTATTATCGCTTCGTGCCAAGAAGCCGCTTCATAACTCGAAAGTTTATGCGGACTTTTGAGTTAATTCGTTTGGGGTTCGGAGTAGGAGTCTACTCCGAGGGTGGGGGCTTAGGTTTCATCATCATCACCTTTCATCATTTCATCAATCATCAAGAAAAAAAATACGTAAGACATGGCTGTATGGGCATAGTTCCCTTTGCCTTACCCTTCGGGGAAAACCAAAACAAAAAAAAATTGTGGTCATCACTAGAGTAAGCTTTCATAAGATGTGCGGTTAACAAACTTAATGAAATAACTTTAATAAAATAATAATATTTAAACTTAATTAGAGAAATGAAAAATTAAGAAAATGTTATCTAAATCTATGTTATTGGGCCTGAATACTGTTAGGGACTACCCACAGTTGGTATATATAGAATGATCTTCATAAAAGGTAAACAAATATGGCTGCCGATATTTTTTATCTGTGTCAATCGGCATACTAGTGAAGTGCTGAATTGATTTTAGCTCAAGTTATTTTATCAAAATGAACTGACTCTCTTGGGTTGTTTGAAAATTTTGTATGATAATATTTAAATATACTGGGTGTTAGTGACATCGTAACGAATACTGAGGTGGTTGATTCAGACCATGATTCTGAGTTAAAATCAAGTGGAATTTTCCGTCGCAAAATTCATGATTTTTTTTTTAGTTTTTTAAAATTATTTTCAATTCTATACTTTTGCGATGGAAAATTGCACTTGATATTAACTCAGAATAATCAGATGAATCATCCCTCTCAGTATTCGTTACGATGACACTTACACCCCGTACAAGTACATACGGTAGCCATATAAGTAGGTATGGGTGTTAGTGACACCGTAACGAATACTGAGGGGGATGGTTCAGACCATGATTCTGAGTTGATATCAAGTGGAATTTCGCGTCAAAAAATTCATGAAAATTTTTCTTTTCTTTTTAATTATTTTCCAATCCATACTTTTGCGACGGAAATTTCTACTTGATATCAACTCAGAATCATGGCCTGAACCACCCCTCAAAGTTTTCGTTACGATGTCACTAACACCCTGTATATTGTATGTTTCTTTGTGGTTACACTAACTCACTTTGAAAATCAGTTTTTCAACGCATTTCGGCTTATTAAGTAGAGTACACTCACTTAAGTTATTCACGGAACTGACTCGTTTTCCTGACCTGAATGAAATGTCTCATCACTAATCATCAAATTGACAGCTAGCCACAGATTAACAAGAATTTATGATGTCAACTTTTTTGTGTGAGGTTTTGTTTGATTTTTGTTTTTACATGAAAAAAATGTGTTTTTAATAATTTTTTAACGTTAATTTCACATTGAGCTAAGAAATCATACATCTATTGAGTGCTACGGATGTTATATTCGAACATTCTTTGTAGTAACAGATTTGTTTACCTTTTATGAAGATCATTTTTGAACGGACTATCATTCATTTTTCGATTTACCCATTCGGGCAAGAAAAAGGAACTTAGCCCATACACAGTTGGGACATTACCCTAATTAAATGTCAATATTAAAATTTTAATACAAACTAAGCAAAAGCAAAGGCATAAACGTCATTCAGCCTAATTTAGGAAAACCTTTATTTTTTAATAACTACTACATGAGGGGCAAAAATATTTAAATTAGTTATTTATTAGTTTAGTTATTAAATTGGTTAGTAGTAATCTTTCTTGTCTTATCTTATTTAGCCCCCTCCCCTTGATTATTAAGGGGAGTAATCTTTCATTTTAAAAGATGTGTCTAATTCCATATATTTATAATGGGAAATGGGAAATCCTTTGTCAGATCCTGGAAGTGGTCCGCAAGAACTATGACAGCCTGATCCTCAAACTGCAAGAAGGGCTGGAGGCGTACGAGCGGTACTCGGAGCGCGGCCCGCGGCCGCTGCCGGCGCGCCTGGCCGCCCGCGCCGCCGCCGCCGCGCGCGCGCGCAGCGACGCCGCCGCGCTGCATCGACACTCCGCCGCCGCGCTGCAGCACTACGCCGCCGTCGCCTGAGCGCGCCTGACGCGTGCCGCGGTAACTAACACCACTCTTGAGGTGCCTCCGGTAAGCTGGCATATAGTTATACAAAGAAACCATTATTGTGACCACAATATTAAAATAAAAACAGGCGAATGATTTGTTTGACGTCCTATTGCTGTTGAAAATTAATAATTATACCCCATTGCACGTCTGTAGGAACCGCTATTCCTACCCTAACACTGGCTACGAGCTTGTAAAGATCCGACACTCATATATCATATATCCTTTCCAGCCGTATTCGGCCATGACGACAAGTCTCCAATCTAGGAATGCCTAAGATGCGCTCTTATATGGCTGACGTAACCGATCTTAGCAGTGAATGTACAATACCCTATACAACGAAATAGATTTGCATAACAATGTTATATGTACTAGTTAGACTCTCACAGCCATACACCGGAAGGACGAAGTCTCGACCCTACAAATGTTATGGGGGTTGATGGGTCATTGCTATTAAATCTTTATCAATCGAAGAACTAATCCAAATAAATTAATAAGTGCCAATGACATTTCACACTCAGTCTTGTGCAATTTAAAACATAGTGTTATTTTACCATAATAGAGGCGACTATTCTTTGCACATTTATTATTTAGCACCCAAAGATTAACTTGAGCCGATTCAAGCTGTCATAGTCGAATTATATAATTGTAATTAAAAAACAATTCATATCAAACGCTAAATAAACATTAGAAATATTATTATACAGTCGTTCGTCGACTCAAAACGAGATTATTGAAAACAAGATGAAAGTTATTATGTTAGATTTCAGTAATGTTAATTAACTTATTATGTATGAATTTAATATTTTCTATTTGCAACTATATTAATTATCTTTCAATGTTACTTTCGTTATAGAATAGAATCGTTAAGGTTATGATTATTTGTTTAGAAAGCTAGAAGAAAAAACTATGAAAAAAAACTATTATACTATAAATGCTCCTAGCATTTAAAAAATATGTATTCCCTACCAGTGTTATAAATTAAGACTGAAATGCATAATGGAGCATGCACATGTAATTTATTGGACCTTGTTTTAGTACCAGAGAATGAAGGTTAGGACGTAGTGTGTATTTAAAATGTACCTTTTATGCTTAGGTGATGCCCTGTAATCTATATGAAAATTTCAAGAAATATCTAAATGTTATAATAACATTGAATATTGATTTTAATAAATTATTTTAACATGAATATTTACGTCTTTTATTGAGATCCCATATTTAAATAAACTAAAACATGCAAGTAAAATGACAATAAATTCTTTATTCAATAATAACTAATTGTACATGATTAAATTACGATACATAAATACTCTAAAACAGTTTAAAACATACAGTAAAATTGGACTAGACAATTGATTTTAATAGACTAGATTAGTTAAGTGTCTTTGGAATGTAATATTATTCATTAGCTTTTATGCTATATTTTTATCCCATAGGCTTTAATTCGGCCAGAGCTTCTTTGACTAGTTGTTCTAGTTCTAAAGGCAGAACAATTTTAGAAGGGATACCCTTATCAGCATACTCTGAACTGCCTCCGTCATCACTCCTAATATCTGATGATCCATCACTGTTTTCCTTATCATCATCTTCACTATCAGAATATTTATCTTTCACGTCTGTATTCTCCCGAGATTCGTTAATGTTTTTGTCTTTAGTCTCTTCTGATTTGACTGAACCCCCATCGGGCAGAAATTCTTCTAGCAACATTTGTGACGGAAATATTGGTATGTATTTCTCGCCATTGCACCAACTCTCTAAAGTCTTCTCTAGCTCAGTAATCCGGTTCGCTAATATTCTGAAATAATACAATTTATGTGATATGTAAGTGTGATAAATTGAATAAAGGAAATGAGATAAAATTATCAATGTTCATTTACATACTGGTTGGTTTTCCTCTGATGTTGCAGGGCTATGGACTTATCATTTAGTGCCTCGAATAATCCAAGGCATAAGGACTTCATTTCAGCTGCCGAATTCCTCTTCAAACCTGTTTTTGAGTTTATGTCCAGAAAATCTCGAACTGAAATCATGACGAAAAAACTAAATAAAAAGAAGTAAATGGAAAGGCCATCGATTTTTAGATAGTTATTTTAATGATTACCCTGCTTTTGTGTCATGACATCCACAAATCCTTTCTTTAGATTTAATGTTTCATTCTTGTTCCGATTATCAAGTAGGGTCTGCAAAAAAAAAAACAATAAATCAACCAGTTTATAACAGGAGAAAACGTCTAAATTATTGACCTTTCACCTTGTATTTAGTTAAGTTTCTTTTGATAATTTCCTTTTCAACTTGCAGCTGAGTTATTCTTTCATGTAAGTATTTGTTTTCTGTAACCAAAGCATCAATGTCCACTATGGGTTTTGGGGGGTTTGTGTCGCTGTCCTGCTGTGGTTTCATACGGTTGGACAAGATGTAGCTGATCTGATGGTTGAGCCTCTGAACCTTGCTCTTGTAGTAATCTCTGTCAGCAACCAACTCCTCTTTTTCATCTAGTGTGGCTCTGTAGTCTAGTTGAATTTGTTGATACTAAAACATGATCATTCATTACCTTTAACTATCAATCACACTTTACAATACTTTACATTATTTGAATTGGTGGAGCATCTAAACTTTTTTTTTTTAGTATTTTATTTTATTTTTCCTGCTACTACACAGAATACAGTCTGTTGATAATAAACTGAAAAACCAAATACAATGAATCTTTTTTTTTAATTTAAAACCAACATAACTAATAGTAGTATAGTAGATTTGTTAAGCACATACTACCTCCAGACACCAAGATCATTCCTAACGGATAATCATAGGATCTGCTTACATGTAAAAACATTCTTAAATTATTTTACTAAATCCACAAAATCAAATTACCTTCTTGTGTATCTTCTCTAACTCTTGTACAAGTTGTTCATAATCCTTATTCGAGTAACCTGATGATACAGTCACTCTCCTGCCATTCAGATCATCCTGTGACTCCTTCTGTAGCTGCTTTCTTAGAGCAACAATGTCTAATGTTGACTCTTCTAACTTACTGCGCAATGTCTCCACCTAAAAAAAATTATGAAATATTTGGAATTAAGCATACATACAATAATAATGATTAGGTATGTATGGCATTAAATGCACATTAACAAGTACATTTTATTTTTTAGGAGATATTTAGATTAGAAATATAATAAAATGATATAAAAATAAACTAAAATCAAGTACCTATTATTTAGACAACTCTAGTGACTTGTCCTTACCTCTACTTTAAGCATACTATTCTGGTCTCTAGTTTTAGCAAGCATCTCACCACCGCTAATTGTGTGAGTTGGTGTAAACCGATAAACATTTTCCTGATGCTGCAGTGGCTGGGTTTGTTTACACTTCAGCTGCTCCACCAACACTTTGTACCGGTCCCTCTCCATGCTACATTTGTCTAACTCTCGGCTCATTATAGAAAGAGCATCAATCTTGCTTTGCAGCTTACTCTTTAAAACTGAATTCTAAAACAAAAAGAAATTATATAAAAACCAACTATAGATTCCATCAGCAACTAAACTTTTAAACATTTTATTACCTCCAAAACGTAGTCATCCAGTTGCTGGTCTTGAAATTTCACTTTATTATTTGATTTTGTAAACATTTTTTTGGTCGACTACAACTCCTGCTAGACAAGGACAATATTTGTTTTTTTCAATAGGTAGATTAGCAGCACATCGTTAATTGCACTAAATTTTAATTCCGCTATGTATTGTATAATAATCAATACGAGTACGATAATTATTATATTCAAATTGGTATATCGTCAACAGTTTCTCTGGCTCAATTCCGAGTTCATTCTCATTTTCGTCGTGACGTGCATATGACGTGTGTGAATTAGTGTTGCCGCTCGATAGTGCCCTATCGATAGTTTTCGATCGAACTATCGATAGTTTACCAAAAAACGATAGTATCGATAATTAATCGATAGCTCTTTTTTGGCGATACTATTGATAAGCAACGATAGTATCGATACTATCGATAGTTAAAAGATGAAAAACTATCGATAGTATCGATACTATCGATAGTGGAAAAACAAAAAACTATCAATACTATCGATAGTATCGATAGCTTGCGCAATATCGAAGAGCGATACTATCGATAGTTTTTCATCTTTTAACTATCGATAGTATCGATACTATCGTTGCTTATCAATAGTATCGCCAAAAAAGAGCTATCGATACTATCGATAGTATCGATACTATCGATAGGCCTATCGGTTGGGTAGATGATTTTGGCTATTATTTTTCGGCAACACTAGTGTGAATAAAACGTCTGTCTACGGAATAAAATGAATCTTAGGAATGAATGAATCAGTTTGACAACAACAAACCTCAGCTCGAGAGATGAATGTCAAAATTACAGGTAGTCCAACTTAACAAAGAATAAAAAAAAAATATTCTAAGGATCCTTAAGGATCCGTAAGGATCAGTTTGCACGGGCGTTTCACCTCATTACTTTTAATCTTGTAAAAAATACAGATGTTTGTCTATGGTCTAGCGCAATAAACGTCAATTCGTTGTGTGGTGTTTGCATAGTACTCGTTTGTATTTTTGCTGCAGATGTTCAGCAAGTTATCTCATCGTATCAATTTTGAAGGCACTTTAGATGCCATGTACCCTGTGCATATTCAAAGGAACAGGTTCCGTTCATCCTAACATTTAGCGAGGATGGCCGCTTCGGGATCTGAAATCGAAGACTTCTTGAACGGGCCTCTCGTTTCGTGGGTGAGTGATCAACCATCCGTGCCTATTTTATTTCTTTGTGCGTAAGAATGAAGCGTGAGACAAAATTACACAGCCGTTCCGTATGAATGAACGTATGGTTTTAATCTTATTCAAATGACAATATTCTCTAAATATGTTATTGTATCATTAGTGACATTACTGTGCATTTTCCAAGCCTTTATAAATGGCAAGCCTATATAATGAAATGTTTATAAATACATGGACATAAAATTGTCTATATTTTTAAATTGTTGCTTTCCTTTGATATGATCAGGCACTGAAATAAATTAGTAAATAACATAAAATATAGGTAGGTACCCTGTTCAGCAAATAAAAATTATTTGAGTACTTCATTGTATTAATGAAATGTGGCAATTTAAAAATAAAGACAAGTTTATGAGTATCCTAGAGTAAAGATTCTCTAGTAACATCTAAAAATAAATTAATTACACTTTCCTACAGTTTATAATTTTAGCAAGAAATAGATAACTATCAATAGGCAATGCAATATTATATTTACAACAAAATTCACTTATATTGTCGAGAGTGAGTCCCACTCCTACATTGATGGCATCATTAATCATTAGGTCAAGGCAAAAACTGTAATAATTATAACAGAGGCACATTGAAGTATAATCATGGTTGTTGTTGTTGTCAATGGCTTGAGATGCTCCACATATCAGCCACCAGTTCTCAGATGTATAGTATTGTCTATATGTAGAACATGATTTCTAATCTTCTAGTTATGAGAATCTTTCACATAATCAACCAATATCTATTTCACCTTTCAACTGGTATACCTAGATTACATAACATTTTTTTGTTTATTTAAGTATTGTTGGCTTCCTGCAAACTTTTAATTTATGATAATATGTTACACAATAAATGAATTATATTATCTAAGTGAATAAATCAATTAAACAAGTTAAATAAAATGTTCATACCTTATCAATTTCAGTAAGATTTGCAATGTTGTAGTGTGGGTGGAGTCCTTAAAATTAGCAATATCTATTGTTTATATACTAAAAATAATAGCTTCCTACCATATTGTGCTTTTTAGAATATTACCAATTTTGATTCTACTTCGTTAGTTTGCTTAAATACCTATGCATGAAAGAAAAAAATATTTTATATAATTATTTTTGTATAAAAATAAATTACATTACTATATTGACCAAAATTGCAGTTGAAATCATGTCTGCCGAATCCAGAAAGCATCACAGAATACTCATCTCTCTCCAATGGAGATATTCTCCACCAGATCTACCTCCAGATTGACCCAGAACCTTCCTACCACATTACAAAATTAGCTGGTTTGGAAGACCAAGCCCTCACTCTGGGGAAAATTAAGAATTTCGATGCTATTATCAAAAATGTGAAGACATTGTATGAGGAGGAACTGGGCATGACCTTACTGGTGGTTCCTGAATGTATATGCTTAGGCAAAGCTCCAGAGTCTAGGGAGGGATTGGAAAATATGAAGTTATTAGTTCTATTACTTCTGGGAGCTGCAGTACAGTGCCCCAACAAAGAGCTTTTTATCACGCGCATCAAGGAACTAGATTTAGAGTTGCAGCACAGCATTGTGGAATGTATTAAGCAGGTATGTACATAACTTTTTACAAGTTAATTTTAATTATTCACCTGTACTTTCATTAATGCCATTGGTATAATCGCGAATCGGAAATGCATTGGTTTTTTCCTTAAACTCATTCAAAAGAGAAACTTAACATTGAATAATTAGATTACGGTTCTGCAAAAGAAACAGGAAATTCTAATTAATGCAAATTTAATTGCCTGTGCTGATAAGACATAATGTTTACAATAGTGTGGGTAAGAATGATTTGAAAACAAAGGACACTACAGTTGTTGCATACAGTTAACTGGTATAGTAAAAAAAACAGGTGCCAGAAAGTAACAAGCTGTGCAAATTAGAGGTTCCTTATCTAGGATGAAAATGAAAAACTTGTGTTGTGAAGTCAGTAATATGTTAAAATTTAAATTGTCGTCCTCACTACTTTAAAGTGTAGATAATGGACATAGTAAGAATCAACCAAGCATGTCCAATGTGATAATACCATACCTAGTTAAAAATAGACAACTACATAGAGTTGAATGCCAACATAACGTGTTTACATGCCATACATAGGTAGCAATGCCACATGTTAAGCTTCAACTGCGGATCTAACGAATCATTCATTGAAGAGTGGTATTTGCTTCGCCCTTGGGTTGTACCGAGGTGACAAATTTCACAACAAACGGCTTTGGCAACGCGACTCGTAACCGTATAGCTTACCGTAAGATGATGTAACTTAAATGACTTGACCTTTATAGAAAATTGATTTTCAATGTTTTTTTTTTTGTTTTCATTTGGTTCTACAAAAGAAAACCGACTATGATGGTTATTTTTAAGCTTTTGTGTTAAACTGTGATAATAAAGCCAAATCATGACATAATTTGTTTATATCTTAGGTTACAGATATGCAAACAGTAGTATTGACACCTGATGCAATAGATCTCTTCCAATCTCCAACCATGTTCAACCACATGCGGAGGCTCGCTAAAGAGCGGGATCATTATCTCCAAAACTGGGCTTCCATAGTCCTTAATGAGGGCTTGTATGACAATGATAATGAAAACAAAAATGGAAAGAGTCGTTCTACTCAAAACGTAAATCAGAGTAATGGAGAAAGCCAACATCTAGCTGTGGAACTGGCTGACTGGAAAGCTCGTTTACGAAAACAAAGACAAGAGTTGTAAGTTACAAGAGTTTTGTACAATAAATTCATAATTAATATTGTAGAAATTTAACTATTTTACGTTTTATTATTTCCAGAGAGGAAAAATCGGAACAATTGTCAGAATGTCGTGAAGAATTAGAGCATACTAAGTTGGTCCTGACAAAACTACGTACTGATAGCCAAGAATGGTTCAATGAAGCGAGAAAATCTGCAGGGTATAGGGATGAAGTAGACGCTCTGAGAGAAAAAGCTGATAGATGTGATAGGTAGGTGTTGTTACATTAAAGATTTGAGCAATAGAATGTTAAAAGAAATTAAACATCTTGCAACTCAATTTCATGGATAACTTTCAGATTAGAGCAAGAAATTCAGCGTTATCGTGACCGCCTTGCTGACGCAGAGTATTATAAAACACGGGTAACAGAGTTACGTGAAGACAACAAAGCTCTTATGGAGACAAGAGATGCTCTAGAAGAACAACTGCTGAGGGCAAGGAAGCGAGCTGAACAGTGTCTGTCGTTAGAGGCTGCTATGATTAAGTTGAAGAGAGAAGCAAATGATATTGCCTTGGTAAGTTTTTGTATTCTATGCATCGAACTAAAATGGATGATTTGTTAAATTAATCGGTCAGTTATAAATATTATTTGTTATAGGAAAGAGATGCTGATCAGCGAAAAATACAAGAGTTAATAGAAGAAAACAACCATCTACAATATATTACCAAATCAGTCTTGAGTGAAAGTAACAACAGTAATTTAGATTCTGATAATGAAGGCGAGAGTACATTAGAATCTGGCGAAAATAGTTTATCAGAGCAATTGACAAGTAACGCACAAGCTAGGGCTTTAAAACTCGAATTAGAAAACAAAAGACTTCTATCTACCATCGACAATCTAAAGGAACAGTCACTGCTAGAAAGTAGTGATAAGATTTTAGAATTAGAAAAAGAAAAGAAAAGATTGACATTGAAGTGTGAACAGCTGCAAGAAAATTGTAATAGAGTTGTGCAACAAAATTCTGAGTTAGAAGAAGTTTTTAAAAATGCTTTGGAGGAAAATAGAAAACTACAAGATTCCTTAGACAGTCAAAAAGTATTTATAGATCGGCAATCAATCGATCGAGACTCCGAAAAAAATAAATTACAAGACTTTGAGCGGCATTTAGAATCGTTGACCAAAGACAAACAACGAATTCAAATGTTATGTGACTCTATACAAAGAAGAGCTGATGATTTAGAAAAGACCCTGGATGCCAGAACTAAAGAATTGAATACTGTTAAGCCAGAGGCTGATAAAGTAACAGGCCTCATAATTCAATCAGAGGAGCTAAAAACAAAGCTTACTTATAGCGAGAAGGAATCGCATAATCTTCAAAGAGAGGTCAACAAATTAAGAGAAGCAGTTGAAGAAAAAGATGTTTCACTTGACAAATTTAGCACTGAAATTGAACTGAAGAAAAAAGAAATCGAAAGATTGAGCAGAGAGCTAGAAATCAGTCAAAACATGATATGTAAACTTCAAGATTTAGAACAGAAAGCACAAGAACTCAAATCTCAAAAGAAAGTTGATTCAGAGACTATTCAAACGTTGCAGAAAGATTTAATATTGGAAAAAGTAAATTTCGACAAATTAAGAAATTGTATGGACAAGCTGGGAATCAATGCTTCTGAAGTTATCACTAAAGATATCAGTGTGGAAGATTTACTAGAAAAGATAATTACTAATTCTGACCATGAAATATTAATATCTGAAATAGCGGGTAAGGCTAATTTTACAAAATTAGTTCCTTGCGAATGTAACCACAAGGAAATGGATTCTGACGAGAGTATAGTGAATCCTCAAATTGAACAACTGACGTCGGATCTGATCGCTTTGCAAGCTTCGCTAGAAAATTGCCAAGCTGAAAATGCAAAACTGCAAGTAAATATAGCAACACTAAATTCCCAAAACGGTTCCTTAATTTCACAACAAATGACTTTGCAACTTGCGAATAGTCAACTGGCAGCTGAAAAAGAAGAGATTGTGAAACAGCTTGAAGTGTTAAAAGACAAACAAGATAATCTCTTAAGGGATCAAGTCGCTTTACAAACACTTCATGAGCAGTTAAATACAGAATATGAAATGTTGCTTAGCGAAAGAGAGCCTGTGAAAACTACCATTCGCGATCTGAAATTAGAAAATCGAGAATTGAAAGAGAAGTTAGAGAGTTTCGAAAAGAAAGTAGCAGAATTTGAATTAGAACGAGAAAACTTGAAAATTGAATCGAGAAACTTGACTAATCTTCGAGCGGAGCATTCTAAATTGAAGGACGATTTTAGAAACCTTTTTACTGCGAGTGATAGATTGAAGAATGAATACAGACATATGCAAGAAGAATACAGAAATCTTAGAAGTGAAGTTACACAGCTGAAATTAAGGAATACTGAAATGTCAGGTGAAATCAACACTAAAACAGAAATCATCACAAGTTTGGAGTTAGAAATCAATAAAACTAATCAGCATTGTGAGATGTTAGTTCAGATGAACAAAAGTTTGGATGCTGATAGACGTTCCTTGATGGACCATGTCTCCCAACTGTTAACTCAATACCATGAACTACTAGCACATTCATTAAAGGACAAACAACATTATCACGAAGAAGAAAAAATGTTCGCTGATAAAGTTAATGCCCTGTGTCGCCAAAAAGAGAAACTAGAAGAGAAGATAATGGAACATTATAAAAAACTTGATAATTGCACGCCTAAGAGAAGAGGATTTGGTGCATCATTTGTTAAAAGAGTTCGAAAGGCTGGCACGGAATTGATGAATAAGGTTCCAACTAGAAACAATAAAAGAATAGAAGATGCTGGTCGTTCCAAATCACAACTAACACTAGCAGGATCAGAATCAGGTGAATCAGATCAAGGCAGTCAAGACCTAGAAAAAGTTTCAAAAAATTCTGATTTAGACCAGGGTTCTTCAAACCTTAGTGTTGAATCACCAAGACATAGTTCGGATTCAAATTTCAGCAGACGCTTCGAAGATAAACTATTGAAAAAGTCTGATAATGACATGACTGGATCTATTCCCAGCCTAGACACTACAAGATTGACAGGCGAGACTAATTTCGTAAGGAGACTATCGGCTACGTCTATGCACAGTGGTGGAGGAGATGACGCACTAATAAGAGCATCGCTTAGAAGGAGACCTCACAAAGCTGTACCACCTTCACATAGAAACAGTTACCAGGGCCTAGAAAGTGACACAGGACTGCCAGCAGGTAATAAACTGATGTTTGTTCAAAATTCAAATTGTTACTAATTCTTTTTGACATATTTGTGTTCACGGCTTTCTATTTTTTTTCTAGCATCTACTCCTTCTCCTGTTTTCGGCACGGCTGGTTCACGACGCACGGTTTATGTAGCGGATGACAATCCCGATGTTAACCTAAACGCAAAACCTCAGAGTACACCACTTAAAGAAAACCCTACATACCTGGTGTACAATAGAATATCTACAGTGATCGGTGACGGCGCCTGTCAAAGTATGAACGAAAGAAGTGATCTCCACCGATCAATGGAACATCCGCAATCTTCTACAGAAGACAACTTACCGGAAAGAGACCCGAGACATGAAAGAAGAACAACTAGTCGAAGTGACAAACCAGACAATTCAAAAGAATCAGCAATTTGGTATGAATATGGTTGTGTGTGAATGATTGCCAAGAAATCTATGGTTTTAAACTAAAGGATTTAATAGAGTTGAGACTGAACCATGATGCCTTTTATAGTATACTCAACTGAAAAAGTATGAAGAAACATGGTTAGTATGTGAATGCATAGCTCTTATGATGTTACTATCATGCATTGGCGCTCTTATATTTAAAACAAGTTATGACACTATTATAATTATGAACTGCATATTTATGACACAATGAAATGACAGTATTAATTTTGGCATTTATTTTTAAGAAATCATGATTAATTCCCACAAGCTTTAAGATTTGTTACAATACTTCCAATAATTGTAAAACCTGATATTATTCCTTACGGATTTTTAGATTTTATACTCATTGTCTTTTTGAGGCTATTTCAATAATGATATTATTAACAAAACAAAATGATATAGGTATTGTTTGAAAAGAAATGCGATTTCTAAATGAGATATTTTACTGTGTAGCAGAATAATTTGTAATGTTGACAAATATTTTGGTAATGGTACACATCCTTGCCAGTGATACTGTGACAGCTACTTTTTAAGTTATTTCGAAGTTTAATATTATACTATTTTATCGCTATACTTAAGCATAATGTGTAATTGTACAATATTTTTACTATCATTTTATTTTTATCAACGAAGTGTTTTAGTTCTACTAACATTTTATAGTTAAGCAATTTCTTGAATGAACAAAAGATTAATTTGCATTTGAACTTGCGACATGTTTTGACAATTTTTAAATTATAGCACAGTACAAATGATTGAATATTTAATTTTATGTATCCCGACTACAACTAATAGTGTAAAGTTTAAGTTAATTTAAGTTTTGCTTTGTAACATTAGTTAGAAGAGCTTAGAAAGTAAGTTATTTTATATATACATTTTTTTAAAGGAAAAATTGCAAAACAGCAGCTTTTAAAATTTAAAGTGTATCTCTACATCATCAAGTCAATGTTACCTTAACTTATTTGCACTTTTGTGCAAAGTTTTAAAATCCAATGTAGTGCCTTTATGTTTACCTTGCGATAGAAAAGCACCAGGTACGAAGTTTATTTTCAACTAGTTTTATTAGCTCAATTGGTACTAAAATAACTTATGGTGCTATTATCAATTTGTAGCAAAACATTTCAAGTCTCTCTATTGGAATTGATAAAAAATAACAACAAACTGATAATTATTTTTAAATATTAAACCAACATAATATGTTAAAATGTACTTAATAATCGCCTCTCACCGAATTTATACATATTTTAGCACATGATTTCCTGACCACAGGTCTTATTAAATAAACTTTTCAATAATAATGGCAGTTTTATTTCTATTACAACTAACAGGTATAGATATTGAATAACACAAATAGACATTATTCTTATTCAAGAGAGGTACGTAAGTAGGTAACTTTAGGAAGATCATTGTTTAAAATGTATTTGGCATGAACATGTGCTTTATTATTTATTGTACACTAAATTGTAGAATCAGTGACTAAAAGCAGTATTTTAACTACATAACACATTTTCTAATTACTTATAGCAAAAATTAACTACATAATGAGGAAAGACTTACTAATACAAATGATACACTTAAGTAGTCAAAGAGATCCGTTGACATCAGTCTTGATTTCCCATTGTATCATGGGGAACTGCTGCATTCGAACTTTGAATGGCTGACCAGACACTACTGCCTTACGCCCAGGCTCCACTTTTGGAGGAAGATAAGAAATTATGCACTAAAAGGAAAGTTTATAATGATTAAAAATACATTGATACAAAATGTAAAATATGTTACAAGAATTTAGTAAGTTCATTACCTTAGGTCTATCATTTTCAGTAGACATATATCCGATACACATAGTTTTTGTTGTGTGACCCCACAATAGTTCACCTTCACCAACTTGAGGGTCAAATTTTAATGCTAATGTGCCTCCTAGTCTCTCAGGAACATCCCACAAAAATGGAGATTCCAAGAAATTTTCTTTAAAGCATTTATCCAAACCCAGAACTGGTGAAGTCTCTAGTAAACTCTCAGCTGTGTTCTTTGCTAATTGTGTTCGGATTAAATGTTCCCCACAACCTGAGGTACACGCTGCTATGGAGGGCTTCACTCCATCCCTGCTCATCACAGCCCACACGCCACTGCCAAATGAAGCCGCTTGTCCAACCCTTCCCTCATGCTTTAATGAAACTCCACCAGAGCTAGCTCCTGATGCCACAACACCATTAGAATCCACACAAATAGCACCCACAGTATCTAGAGGGCTGAATTTGATATCATTCTGGAGTGAATAACGCTTCAACTTCCTTTTACAATGCTTGTAATTACGAAACGATCGAGCTGTGACCATTTTTCGGTCATCTACTATTTCTAGCCCCATCCTTTCAGCCCATGAACGTGCACCATTGCCTGTGAGTATGCACGGTGGAACACGTCCTAAAGATAAACTGTCACATTGCTTAACACACAGATGTTTTGCTAAGCTGATAGGATTCCAAACATTTGACACAGCACCACAAGCTCCAAAATGTAGTGTTTGTCCATTCATAATAGATGCATCACATTCAACTTGACCATGCCAGCTAAGGTTAGAACCGTAGCCGGCATTTGTCAATGGGCTGTTTTCTAATTCTGAAAAAGGGACCCATTTTTAATAACATTCTCCAGTAACAATACAGTAACCCGAAATTTGTTGCACATACCTATTATAGCCTTTTCTACAGCGTCTATAGCATTGCCTCCTTCTCGGAGCGCTTCCACTGCCTTTCTGCAGGCAACAAAGCACGTTTTCTGGTATTCCTTCTTCAAAGAGTCGCTATGATAGCCCGCACCTTACGACAAAAAATGGTAAGTTTTAAGTTTACTTACGGCAAATGAGACAATATTTGTCGTACAAGGCATGACAATTCATTACTACTTACCACAATGCACAGCTATAAATCCATTCATTATTTTGATAATTATGCTATAACGATTGCGTTAAAAATTAAGATTTAAATTTTTTTTTTTTTTTTTTTTTTTTCTTCTGGCTTCCGCGGCTAGCGATGCGCCAATGACAAATCTTGAGTGATAAATCGTGAGTTAGTCTTCAATAATAATTATCTTTTCATGTTGTTACTGTGCAGTCGTTAAAAACGAGGAAACTTTTCAATAATAAAATATACCGGATAGGAACGGAATTTGGAAAAGGTGAGGATCAGGAGAGGAATAATAATAAAATAATAATAAAAAGAGGAAGTTAAATTTTAATATCATTAGTATTAATAAACATACTTAATAAACGATAGACTGAAGGATTATTTGAAGATAAAAGGATCTGGATAGAAGTAGGAAAAGGAATGTGTAAATGTGTAAGTCCCTGAAAAAGTTGAACATTATCATATTTAGGACAATTCAGGAAGATGTGATCCACATCCTCCACCTCACCACACTCACATAAAGCACTGTCCACTATATGAAATTTAGCTAGATGAGCAGACGTACAAACGTGACCTAATCTCATACGAGTCAGGATGCACGATGCCGTCTTGCCCAACAGCAACCGCGAGAACCAGGGTTTTGCAGGAATTTCACGTTGGATAGATGCGAAATATTTTCCTTTTGTTTGAGAACTGACAGACCACACTTCCCTCCACGAATCACGTAGATACACTCTGGGTAGAGCAAGAAGGTCATGAGGGTAGATTTTATAGTAAGCCATATCTCCACAATCAATGGCGTCATTAGCAAGCCTATCAGCCTGTTCGTTTCCACGGATACCCCTATGTCCCGGAATCCAGGCAAAAATAATCGAAAATCCCTTTGCAGCACACTGAACAATCATGTTTCTGGTTTCTATTATCAATGGACTAATAAGTTTTGTTTTAAATAAAAATTTAGATAGAGATTGTAGAGCGCTCATTGAGTCTGAAAAGATTATAGTTTTCCTAAGTTTAGCTAAAAGTACATACTCAACCGCTTTATACAGACCAAAAACTTCACCAGTAAAAACAGAACTCTCAGGAGGTAATTTAATCTTTTGAACTATATCGTATTGTGAGTGATATATGCCAACACCTACTTTATTATCTGTGGATCGTTTGGACGCATCACTAAAAACATGATGCCAACTGTCAGTGCTATTGTCAAATTCCGTGTCTAGAACGAAATTGAAAACATTGGATGCCTCAAAAGTTTGTTTAGTTATACCCAAGTTTAAACGAACATCAGGTTTATAAACAAGGGCTTCATAGTTTGAGGTGTAAAGAGGGAAACATATTGAGTTATGAATTGGCGTATCAATTGACAGTAATTTTTGATAACTATTAATTAAACAAGGAGTGCATTTATGAGTCCAGTAACTTGAGGAGTTGACTTCTTCAGAGAGGATTTTTAGCTTGGTTAAAAGTGGGTGGTCACCTAGTTGTAAACAACGGTATAAATAACTATCTGAAAGAAACTGCCGCCTCAGTTGTAAAGGGGGTTCAACACACTCTACTTGCATTGCATTAATAGGGCTAGTCTTCATTGCGCCCAGAACAATCCTTAAAGCTACCGATTGTATTTTATCTAGTTTATTTAAAGCAGCAGCACTACATGGTTCCAGCAAAAAAGATCCATAATCAATCACACTCCTGATTAGTGCATTATAAATGATTCTCAGAGAAGTAGGATGAGCGCCCCACCATACACCTCTGAGGCATTTAATAATATTAAGATTCCGTTCACATTTAGCCTCAATATAATTGCAATGTGGGATACCAGTAAGTTTGGAATCCAGTATAACTCCTAAAAATTTACATTGTAAACTTACAGGCATGGGGATATTATCATAAAAAACATTAATTTCAGGGGGAGGTCTCATACGAGAAAAAAGCACTACATTGCTTTTGGAAACGGATAATTCTAAGCCATTATCATTCATCCAACCCTTCAATATACCAAGAGATGTTGTAAGTGTGTTACATAAATTAGAAACAGATTTACCTGAACAATACAATAAAAGATCATCTGCATACTGTAAAATATTAACTGAGTTACTTAAGGAATCCTCTAAATCATAAGTATATACATTATATAGTAAAGGGCTCAGCACTGAGCCTTGAGGTAATCCCTGCCAAACAACTCTAGATATCTGGGACCCATCTAGTGTAACACTTATAGATCTCTCTGACAGCATTCTAATAATAAATGAAGTGAGCATTTCCGGAACATTTAATGATTTTAATTTCTTATGAAGAATAGAAATAACAACATTATCATAGGCACCTTTAATGTCTAAAAAAGCAGAGAGGATGGATTCATTTTTTGAAAATGCCAGTCTAATGTCAGTCATAAACAGACTCAAACTATCAGAAGTACTTCTGCCCTTTCTGAAGCCGAACTGACTTTCAGAGAGCAATCTATTGCTTTCTAAATACCATTCTAGCCTATTTTTGACTAAATGTTCTGCCAATTTGGCCAGTACAGAAGATAAAACAACAGGTCGGTAAGAAGAAGCGTCAGAAGGAGGTTTCTTTGGTTTTAAGATAGGTATTACTAACTGGGACCTCCATGAGAGAGGAATGTTGCCAGACAACATAATAGAATTTATAATATTTAAGAAGTAATTTAAAGTTTTATCACTGCTGTTACAGAAAAAGGAATAGGGTATACCGTCTTGACCGGGTGACGTGTCAATTAAACTTGTTAAAATGCCTTTAATTTCAGACATGGAAAAAGGTGAATTTAATCCTGATAAATTATTAGAAATTGAAGTTGGCAAGCACTGAATTTGTAACTCAGGAACTGAAGAAGGAGCTAGATTATCTAGGAATTGTTCAGCTAGCTCTGAAGATAAAGAGCCTCTAGATGATGGATTAACACCCATCCTGAATCTCCTAACGCTTTGCCAAACAACAGAAACATTAACATCTGGACAAATATTATTACAGAATCTTCTCCATCCCTCAAACTTCTTCTTTTTCAAAAATTTACGAGTGTCCCGTGCCACTTGACAGTAAAGCTCATAGTTCACAGATGTCATTAAACAGGAATAAACCCTTTCTGCTTCCCTCCTTCTTTTTATAGCCTCTGTGCACTCGTTGTCCCACCAAGGTGGACAGGGGATTTTTCTGGAGCCGCCCACTTTAATTGGGAATAAAGCATCTGCAACCTCAATCATGACTTTGACAAGAGCCTCAGAGCAAGCCATCTCATTACCCATACAGACAGAAGGGAGGTTTGAAACTTTACTGTCAACTTGCTGACTAAATGCAGACCAATCACTAGGTAATCTATATTTCATACGGGGAGTAGGTTTCGGAGCTATCATTGGATGTAACGAAGGAAACTTAATAGTTATGGGATGATGGTCACTTCCACAAGTAGAAGGGTGAACTGACCACGAAAGAATAGAAGCAAGATTAGGCGTGCATATAGAGAGATCTGGAGCACTAGGGCCCTCGTCAGGGCCAGTACGCCGAGTAGGAGTACCATCATTTAAAATACAGAGATTGAGAGAATTTAAAATTCGCAACATTTCTTCTCCATAAAAAATATGTCTAGATGAACCTCCCCATGCCGGGTGCTGGCCATTAAAATCACCTAGTACTAAAAAAGGGCTTGGTATACATTTTAATATATTAGTGAGATCACTATACAAAGCTAAAGTAGGATGAGCAATATATACAGAAACTATACACACATTATTTACAGAGATAGCAATGGCTTCAACACCATTATTTACAGGAGGAAGAGATATTTGTTTGTAAGGAACAGAACTATTGATAAGGATGGCAACACCACCATGCGCATCACTAGCTCTGTCCTTCCTAAGAATATTAAAACCTGATATTCTAAAAGAATATTCAGGCAAAAGCCATGTCTCTGAGAGACAGACTATTGAAGGATTATATTTATTAATTAAAAATATTATTTCAGGTTTTTTATCAGCAGCACTTCTACAATTCCACTGTAGGAGTACCTGATCCATTATTGGGATTGATAGACACAGTGTTTTCAATTAGTTGGGCAACGTGGGACGGTATAGAATTGGTGGGAATTAAACTGGATTTAAACAAAAGCTCAATAAGAGACAAAATTAATTTCGCTATGGGTTGGTTTGATTTATCATTTTCTGAGTTATCATTTTTCAGAGCAGAACCATTTGGTGAAGATAGAGGTATATCATAATCTTTTATTAGAGATGCATGTGCAGCCCGGTCATACCCAGCCGAAGGCGTAGGAGGAGCACGAGGCTTAAGGAAAACTGTTTTTTTATATGAGCTGGAAGATGGGGACAATCGAGCTGCTGGGTTAGCAGCCTCATCTTGAGATTGTTTATGTTGCGAAGTTCTAAGAACGTCAGCAAAAGATTTGGAGACAACGGGGTGTAATTTGGAAGCCTCTAAATATGAGATGCAGTTTTGAGCCATTGACACTTTGATATTTTTTTGTCGGGAAAATTCAGGACAAGCCTTACTAGTGGCAAAATGATAACCAGAACAAAGACAGCATGATCCATCCTCTTGTTCTACTGAACAAGATTCGGCAGTGTGACCTTGCCCACATTTATAACAGCGAGGCTTGGAGCGGCATTGAGCCTTTGTATGACCAAAACGGCAGCAGCTGTAACATTGAATGGTTGGATAAATGTACAAGTCGACAGTCAATGGAGTATAGCACATAAACACACGTTTTGGTAGTACTTGTCCATCGAAAGTTAAAACAACTGTTTCAGTGTTAGTAAATTCTGGAGACCCATTTATAATTTTTTTACTTTTAATTCTCCTAGCTTTAAGAACTTTCCCACAACCAATGGGGACACTCACATTATCCAAAATCTCATCCTCAGGCCAGTCAGCAGGGACACCCCTGACAACACCCATCCGTGTGATAATAAAGGTTGGAATGAAAGCTCTCAAACTATGGCTGGCAAGGCAAGGATTTTCAATAAAAGCGTTAGCATCAGAATATGTGGAAAAGGCCATGGATAGTCTATTTCTGCCGATCCGTTTCAAGCTACCGTTCACTATGTTTTTAATCATATTTTTCTTTAGAACGCTACCAAACTGAATGGGATGCAGTGAAACAGGATCGTCAGGAGTAGACTGCTCCTTTTGAATGTGCACCACATAGGGTGCTAGGTCGGAAGAAACATATTTCCTACCAACTTGCTGTTGCTGCTGGGTTTGCTGATTAGTTACTGTGACTGTTGGTGGTGGAGGTGGAGGATCAGGTATTGTTGATAAAAGAGAATTGTCTTCGTCAGAATTGCAATTGCACTTGTCTACACCCGAAACGTTTTTACCATTTTTACTTTTGCGCTTTTTGTTGCAATGTTTGCAAATCTTTCTCAAGGGTCTTACACGTTTTCTGACTTGAGAGGAGCACCCGTCCTCCGTATCCATTGACGAAGTATCGTCAACAATAACTTCCATCCCTACATGAGGGACACGATGACGATCCCGGTCGCCACCGGGGTCGTCGGGGGGATCAACCCCCATAGTAAAAAGAAAAACTCACTTACCACTACACAGCAGCAAGTATTTTAGAAGAATATATATAAATATGAATTAACAGATAAAATAATACAGAAATACTCCACTGAACCCACACGAAATCAATTAAATTAAATTTTCACTAAAAAACACGACCGCCAATTTCGGAAGTTTCCCGCGCTTTTAAAGATTTAAATATATATTTGGATCAAATCAAAACAAGTCAAATCGAAACTGCCTGTGTGACCATTTCAAAATTACTATTCCTACCTTTGATTCCTACAAAGAGTAATACTACGTTCATAAAGGATTCCTACTAAATTCAAGGGACTAAAGGTAATTTCACACTACTCAGACGAGTCCTCTCCGAGTCTGTACAACTATTTATATGGTAGGATGCGTACTATACATCCGATACCTCTAAGTAATTTTATACTATCCATTATAGGTTGCAGAGAGTAATATAAAAAGGCAGGCACTTTTTTCTAATGTATCATGTGATCACAATGAGATTACTATAAGCAAGTTTTTTTTCTACTACTGGAATAAACATATTGAACGATTGATCTTTGTACTGGAATTTTCTCTTACCAAGCTTTTTAGGTATATTTTTCCAAAATAGGTAACAGCTGAATAAATTATGTCACATAATAACCTAAATTATTATCATAGTAAATAAACAAAACAATATATCAAATCTATTAGGTGTATTCAAAGTAACTAATATGTACTTAGAACATTTTCAGTGAATTACAAAACTTATAAGCATTGAAAAAATATGCTCCACATTGGGCTTATAAAGCTTGTATTTACAAAATCCTTTCCTAAAATAAATTAGTTTCATCTTTAAAACCACAGTAATCTTGTTAAAACATGATTCAGTTACAAGTAATATCAACAGTTGTACACTACATTATTTATTACTTGGTCCTTCCTGCAGTCATCATGACTCCGACAACAAGAGCAGTAATTGTGAATCCTTGTGCTACAATTCTCAACCTCATCATTTGTTGCGAGAGACGTGAATTTCGGGTTCGAAAAGTCCATAGGCCGTAGGCTAATGCGGATGCTGTTGCTAGACAACCTGGAACCCAATAATAAAAAAAGATTACTAATTTTCAAGAAATATGGTCATCTGTTTGTGTTTACATATTATCACAAAATATGAGAATAATTATTAATGCCGTTTATTAGTTTGGTTAGGATAGTACAGTTTTACTTACCTATAGGAACAAACGGATTTTCAGAGAATTTTCTTCCAAATTTCTCAGCAGTTGTTTCTACATGGTGAGTTGCGCCCATTTCTTGACGCAGTTGCACCCAATCCAAATCAGAGGGTTCATCGTTAGCCATTTTAATAAATTATGGAAGGAACTGTTTTATAAAAAATAAATAATTCCAGTTATTTTCGAGATGAAACGCCGAAAACAAATAATGATACCTATATATAAATTTAATTAACTGTCATTGCAAGAAATTATGTCACACAGTGTTGCCAACAAGAGCTAGCCAATAATGTAAAAATGTTTGCAGAAAAAATTACACAAACAATAAAAGCAATAAAAAGTAAGTAATATATTTTTTGACATAATTTTTATCGGCTTTACAAATAAAAATTTGCTATTTCATCCTGTTTTCATGGTTATACTAGGTATAGTCAAACCTAGTAAAAGTCGAGAATGAAGAGAGATCAGTTTGCAGACTTTTGCAATATTAATAGGCATCCTATATTTATCTAACACCTGATCTTTTGGAGTGAACACAAGTGTTATACAATAAGCATAAATCGTTATAAAAAATATAAAAAATCTAAATAATACTAAAAACAATGGGAATCTTTGTTGTGGTGTTTGTTTGTTTGTTTGGCTTTAACATCTCTGTATTGCGTATTGTCCGGTATCTAGAATACTGCATCAGCCCTCGCGGCGTGGCAACTCGAGGGCTTCGACGTGCGACGTCTATCTACGTAAATAGCATTTGCTGCATCTATTGGTCGAAGTCCTCGATATAATTCGTGGTTGGCATGCAGACCCTGCTGGAGCTTGTTGGTAAATTGGAAGAAACCTTTGGTCTCATCCGCAAAATTAACCTGCATAAATAAAAGTGGTTATTTTTGTTATTAATCAATTTATTATAATAATTAATTCGCTAATGAGGCACTTTCCAGGCTACGTTCCCGAAAAAATAAATGGCGATGTACAAGGTTGTTTTCGTTTACCCTTCTAATTTAATAGGTAACAGACATTATGCAACTTTTATTTTTGTTTTTGGGTATAAAATAAATTATAACCTTGGATATTACACCCAAGCGCTGCACATCGTTCACTCATAATTATTTTGATTAAAGTAGAAGCAACTTAGGTAGCAACATATTTCTATAAATACACTTCTCATCAAAAAAATCGAAACACTTCCGTTTTCATTGTTTCTGTCCGAATTTAACACAAAAAAGAATTCATACGATGAAAAAAAATACATAAATGTATAGCTGGCAGTTTGGCCATTACAGTAATAAGCGAAAATTCTAAATTAGAATTTCATTTGTTTATCTTATAAACGAAATGAATCACTGTTTTGAGACAAATGTGTGTTTAGGGTTGGAGTACATTTAGCGTTTAAAAACTAAAAATTGGCGCCTATCCTTAAACTTTTTGTTTTTTATTTCAATACTGTGACTTTGGGACGTCTGAAAAAAGGTTTTTTTTCTAAAACGTATGGATACTTCGCCCACAGAAGTCGCCCAAGTTGTGGCATTGCTGGATTCTGGCCTTAGTCAGCGTGTTGTGGCTGCAAGACTGCATCTAAGCCTGTCATCTGTTCATAGAGTCTATAAACGTTATCGGGAGACTGGTTTGTTCACGCGCCGTTCAGGATCTGGCAGGAATCGGGTCACTTCTGAGCGAGATGATCGATTTATTGTAACAACTTCTTTAAGAAATCGACGCCTTAACGCTTTTCAACTGCAGCAGCGGCTTCGTGTTGTACGAAGGGTGGCTGTAAGTGACTCTACAATTAGAAGAAGGTTGAAGGATCGTGGACTGGTACCGCATAAGCCAGCAAATGGGCCGAAATTAACTGCAGACCATCGAAGAGCGCGCCTTAACTTTGCACGTGAGCACCTAAATTGGTCATACCTACAGTGGAGCAAAGTTCTCTTTTCTGATGAGTGTAAAATTATGCTGTATGGTAACGACGGAAGGAACAAGGTCTACAGAAGAGACGGAGAACGCTATGCACAATGCTGCATTGAAGAAAAGGTCAGCTATGGTGGCGGTTCGTGGACGGTTTGGGGAGGAATCAGCGCCGACGGTAAGACAGAGCTTGCTTTCGTGTCTGGGCCACGTCTGCCTGCACTAAACTGTCATCGGTACGTCGAAGAGTGTCTCGAGCCTCATGTGATGCCCTATGCACATTTTATTGGCAACGGCTTCATATTCATGCACGACAATGCTAGGGCTCACACCGCGGGCGTCGTACGAGATTATCTTAACGAAGTCGATATCTCTATTATGGAATGGCCAGCAAGAAGCCCGGACATGAATCCCATTGAACATCTGTGGGATGAATTAAAGAGACGAATTCGAGCAAGAGATCCTGCCCCAGAAACACTTAGCCAGCTGCAAGATGCAATCCAAGAGGAATGGGACAATATACCACAGCATGTGATCGTGACTCTCATCCGATCGATGAAGAACCGTATGGAAGCAGTAATTAGAGCTCGGGGAGGGAATACAAGTTATTAAATAAACGTTTTTTAGCTTTTTTTTTCATTTACGTGTGTTGTTTTATCCATTTCCTTTATACTCCATACGGAATAAAAATGACTCATTTAACAAAATACGAAACCTATGAAAAATTCATTTAAATTTAGAACATTAACATTAAGATTTGATAAGCTCATATTACTCACTATTAAACGACATTTAACATTTATTCCTAAATGTACACATTTTTCTGATAATCCTGACAAAACGTAAACTTGCAAGGTGTTTCGATTTTTTTGATGAGAAGTGTATATGATCCAAATTATCTTCTCTTCTCTGCCATTACATTATATATTTTTGATTAGTTATGTACCCGAGCCGATGTATGTTATGTATGTGGTATGTGTCCGGTTAATTGAGGGGAGGCCTGTGCCCAGCACTGGGACGTATATAGGCGGTTTATGTTTTATGTATGTATCCGAGCAACGACAAAATAGTTAATTCTCACGTTGAACGTATACCGGAACGTATCCTAGAAAGTTCCTCATTCTGTGATTGATGCTGTCCCCTGGCCTGAGTTTGACATAAACGGAAAAAGGAACCTCATAAAATAAACTTAGCGCTGTAACAAAACCGATCGTTTATGTCAGAAAACTTTTGGCTAATAATATTTTTATGCTAAAAAACATGCTATATGTTAAATAACTCTAATGGAGCTCGGTGGCGCAGCGGTAAACGCGCTCGGTCTGCGATTGTTGAAGTTAAGCAACTTTCGCAAAGGCCGGTCATACGATGGGTGACCACAAATAAAAAAAAGTTTTCATCTCGAGCTCCTCCGTGCTTCGGAAGGCACGTTAAGCCGTTGGTCCCGGCTGCATTACCAGTCGTTAATAACCATCAATCCGCACTGGGCCCGCGTGATGGTTTAAGGCCCGATCTCCCTATCCATCCATAGGGAAGGCCCGTGCCCCAGCAGTGGGGACGTTAATGGGCTGGTGATGATGATGATGATGATGTTAAATAAAAATAAAATATGCTAATGAAGACAAAAATATGCCAAATTTAGCAAATTTAGCATAATATATGCTAAGTTGGCAACACTGACGTCACTTAAATCAGCTGTTTGAGCCAAAGGCCTTGGTCTTTGGTTTGAGCTGTATCCCTTTTCCCTAGCTTTTTCTAATTGTTTCAATTTGTTTCTAATACTTGGTCTTTGTTTTTCCCTTTTTCACACAAGCTGAATGTTTTGTTATATTATTGTTTTATCCAAGGTTTTATCTAATCATATTGAATCATAGACATATTTTTTGTTTTTACTTAGGTACTTTGAGATGGGACCTCAGAACAATGATGGGACAGGCAAAGGTACAATATTTAAATAAAATTAAATAAAGAACACCTATGCGTGGTCACACACGGGGATACATAAGTTTTCTGGGGCCTTCAACGTGCTTCAACTCAAATTACTCACAGATTCAGACAGATTTCCTGAAAAATGTGTCTGGAAAACGCGTAAGTTTCGTTTCTTCGTATTCGAGTAGTTAGAACTCCAGTTTACAGAGTTCTTTCATAGTATTATTCCTTATTCTATGCCAAAGTACGAGATTTCAGCGGCAGTATAATGTTTGAGGAATTGTTGAAGAAAAATTTCTACTGTTGGCAATGGCAACCCTGTTTCTGGCTGTCAGTTCAGTTCAGCAGGAGTGGGACTGGTTTGGTTTGTTGGCATCGTTTCGTTTGTGTCTCTGTACCACTGTAATATTTGAGTTTTAAAGTGATACGATGCCTTTTAGAGTAATTATTTTAAACATTCTTCTTGAAACCGTAAGTAAATTTATATCAATACAAACATGGATTTTAGGGAGTCGTGTATCCGTTTACCTGTTCATGTATCTTGCACGTGTTTATTTTACTTTTCACAGCGGAACGCTGAATGAATCGTTCATATAATGCATAATGTACAAATGATGCTGTACCAGGAGACGATTGTGTGAAGCGAACTGTGTATTCGGTTGCGATGTTTTAGCAAAAGTTGATAATAATAGATGTAGGTATCCGTAGGTACGTCGCCGTCCCACCTATTTTTTTTGTAGATCACGACGCAATATAGCTGTTGTATCACTAAGATGGATTTTGCTTTTGTTTTTTTTTTGTTTTATACTTCAGTACATTGTTAATCAGCATTACGACGGGGAAGAAGCAAATACTCCTATCTTACACAGACCTAACTGCTTACAGTTAGGTCTGTGTAAGATAGGAGTATTTCCTATCTTAATAGGAGTATTTGCTTCTTCCCCGTCGATTATTGGGCACAGGTTAAATAAGAAAGTGTTTTTTGCATTACAGCAGTGCAAGCTACATAATTATTTTCGAATTTATTTTGTAAGTGGTGTTTGCAGATATTATTTTCTTTCAAATAAAAGTATAAAAGGAGGGGTTGTGTGAAAATAGGAGGGTTGAAGGGAAAATGTATAATGGGTAGTTGAAAGTTAATTTCTACTTGTTTGTTCCAGATGGTTTCTTCATCTATTAACTCAAGTGAATCCCCAGTGTCTTGAGTACACATAATATTTAGTACTTAAATATCCCTTAGAGTAATTTTAATTTCTTCCATATTTAAATATTATTTTTCTTTTGAAGTTAATGGCAACCCCCATTTTCGTCCATTGAGACAATCTTATCATTTCTGCTCAAGATAAAATCATTCAAGCTTTGATTTTCAGGCAAGACAGTTGCTTGTTTCTAATCATTTCTATTCTTTAGCCTTAAGAGCTTGTTTCTCTTTTGTTTACTTTCTACGCAATATAATAAAGATGGCATCCAGTGACCCTGAACTCAAGGATGGATTTACACTACCAGTATGGATGAAGACCAAACCCACTAGGTGAGTTATTATGATATTATTTTGGCTTATATTCACTGTTGATTACACAGGTTGGAAATACTAATATTAGGCCCTTGAAAACATGCATCTGATCTAAATAGTTTGCACAGAATACAGTACAAGCATAATTGCTAGTACTGGACACACAGGCACATAGACAGACAGAGTACAGACAGTAAATATTATTATGATCCTTAGCCAACTCTTATCACATGCTCAGGGTGATAAACAGAATGGAATGATATAGTCACCTACATTCTTTTTTTGTCATCAAATCTACCTAAGTACATAGCAGTTCTGTTTCCTTAATGTCCCTCGTCAGCCAATGTGCTGACGAGGGCAGCCATTGTGTTTCTGAAAACAAATGAAAGCTAATTTCCATATTCATCAGTTATTAGATTTATTGTGTATTAAAATTTTAATTGTGGACTAAGTACCTAAGTACTTTTTTGTTGTTATAATTCCCACATGAACAATTTTCCGAGAGACATTAAGAAAATAGATGCACTGTACAGTAAATTATGTACATTGAAGTACCTATGTAAATGAATTTCAGAAGCCATCTGACTATTATTAGAATTTATAGAATGCATTCTTGGCAGCTTTTGCATAAATAGAGTACATTTAACCATCTCTATACATTTGTGTTAAGAACTTAATTTCTTTGAATAGTACTATTTGGCACAGTATAATAACCATTGAAAATTGCAAAGATGTCATTAACAAACATCACAAATGTATGTGTATAAAACAATTTCAACTGACATACAGTGCAATTAATGCCAAAATAACACATAACTTCCAATTTTATTTCACCACAAAAATGGTATCGTCAGAACTTGTTTTACCTCAATGTATAACTTATACAATGTTTACTTTTCGACAAGTTCAAGTTCAAGTTATATCTCTCTATATATATAGATCTACTATATCTTTCTGTTGAAATCTCAGAAACCAATAATTAACGAAATATTTAAGTTATAATATTTGTATTATGAATTATGAATAATCGCTATTAATTTCTAGAAGTCTTTATCTTCATTCAACTTGATTTTATCTTTTGTTATTATCAGTAAAATGTTTCGTGATTTTCCGTCTATTTTCAAATTTGATAAGTTTACCCAGACATCACACACGTCGATTTCTCGTCGTGTTTTTTTGAGGTTTTTAAATTAGGGCACGCTTCTATTTACGGTGGTTTACAACAGCGATTCCCAAAGTGGGTTCCGCCCGGAAAGTCACCAGGAATCCGCAAAATATTATTCATTTGAACGTTAAAGTAAAGAATAAAGTTATTGTCTCCTTGAAATAGGTATTCCGTAGTAAAGTTTTTTTTTTCATGTCTTTGGTTTGTAATCATTTGTTGGGTATTGTATAAAAAGTTTAGGAACTCCTGGTCTAGTAATTTACTAAAGATTTTCTCTTTTATCCCCAGGAGTTGGATGTATGTAGGCTGATATGTATGTTATGTTTACGTAGTTCAAGTTTGCCTGTTTTTCTCCATCTAGGCGTCAGTCTGTCTATGTCTGCAGTCCAGTAGCCCTCGATAATCACACGCGTGGTTGCAAACATCGCTGGTGAGGCTCGACACGCCAATTTAATAATAATAAAATAATAATAATAAAAACACACATTAACATTAATATTTAAGTAGTAATTTCGTCGCCAAGTCGTCTTTTTATATAGAGTAGTAAGGTTTAACAACTCGTACGGGTTGAAAGCCGTTGACAGACTTCACCGAACCCTGGTGCTGAGCTGCCATAGGATTTTGTCATGCATATATACATATGGATAACGTGCCTTCCAAAACATTGAAGCAGATAATAGATATTATATTATGGAAGTATGGAAGCTGAGAAGAATGATTTTAATAAGTTAGGTCGAAGGTAAATCTGGTCGGAGCTGAGCTGAAGCAAAGGCGGTCCTTTGAATGTCTTTAAATATTCAAATATACATCACAATAAGGAATAGTGATGTCTCGGCGGAGCGGAGATAAAGTGCGTCACGACTGGCGATAAAATCGAGCGCTCGATATTGTTCATATTTTCGTTTTATTTTGCTGCGGTTTACTTACTTAATGTTTTTCATATTTCTTTATCGCTTCCGGTGAAAGCTCCTGTGATTGATTGGTTTATTACGTAGGTAAATACTTTGGATAATAATGATGTATTGGTTTCTACGTCACAGATTTGTTTACGGGTTAATTCTTTGTTGAATAAAAGTACCTAATCTGATACTGCGACCAATCCATTGTCCAAATAAAGTTTAAGGTACCAATAGCATATTATGTATTTATAGGTAGGTTGTGCTAGTGTTGTTGATTGTTGTAAATCAGTTTGCAATGTTCATATTTGGAACTCACAAATGCGAATAATAACTCAACAACAGTCGGCGATATAACTGTGATGTTTGAAGAGTAGGTAGGTATATAACTTGTATTATGTTTGTTTATATATCGTAGAGTAGTCATCAGTCACATGAGAGTACACGCGTGGGGGTTTGTACGCGTGTTGTAAAGACATTGTCTATGGCGACATGCAGACTAGCACGTGGTGTAGAAAATAGCAGTTTTAATTGCTATGAAATGCAACCGTACGCTCTACTTAGACGTTACATGATGCCAGAACGTATCATTATAGCCATGGTTGCTAACTGCACAGTATCTACCTACCTATCTACTGTATTAGGTAGGTACTAGTTTCAACTGACAGGCATTACGATTTTATAAGGCAAATACGTAATACATATACGAAGTGGCTGCCACCAGAACTAGGTGGAAGTATTCCATACACTCGAATTAATTAAGCATATTAAACTCAATAATGCCGATGGTACATTCAACATGTAGGTAGGTACTACCTACATAATTGTCTACTAATATGGACCAGTATAGATCGTATTCTCGGCTTCATTACCTATATTATCTTCTTTTATTTTATAGTATTAGAACGTATCTATGCCTTTAGATATATAACATTTAAATCGTGATGAACTTAGTTTATAATAATTCCAAATGGTTAACAGTGTTATACGTATACCAACAAAAAAATTTAACATGTCTACACATTTTTTTCCACTAATGATCTTTCATTTTATGTAAGAATTGATATTATATCGATCACGCATAGTCGCCGAAGTCTGAAAAACTGCTGCCGTTTCGAAAGTATGTGAAAAGATGGAGGTCTATTTGAGGTCGTATTCTACCTTCTACGAATGAAGCGCGACGTTTCCACGTCACTTTGTTAAGCAGGTCCAGTGGGTAGGTACGTCATTTGGCATTTCATAGCCTTCTGGTAGTGGACAGCCTTCATAAGATAGAGAAAGGAATGCCTTAGTGCCCACTAAGTTCATTGATAGGTAGGTAGGTAACTTGAGATTTGTGGATATGCCTTGGACGGCATTAAATTGGCTGGACAGATGACGCACGTTTCATAGTAATTGACTCAATTTGGAACGTTGCCAAAGACGCGTTAAAGTGTTAGCTTGAGTTCCTAGAAATACTTTAGGCATTAAATGAATAAAGTATACCATTAGAAAGTACAATTTAAAATATTTAGAATAATTCCTACTATGCAGTTGGATGTTTTCTACTAGTCGAATATAACGTTTCGTTTTATATTTTGTTGGACGGGTGATAACGAGTTCTTACCTAACTGCCTACAGCGTCTATGTACTCTAGTGACGTTTATGCAAACTTTGTATTGACGCATTTGTAAAGTTTGTATGCTAATTAATTTGCAAAATGTGGAGAGATTAGTAGATTTCGGAGAGTTGGGGGCTTGGTCATGACAACGTATGTTTGGGTTACTATTGCACAATGTTTGTTTTGTTTACCAGTAAATACTGATTAAAAAAAAGTTTATACTTGTATTATTAAAGATTGCTTACCTATGCAAACGTCATGAGGAGGTCAGGTGTACAGCGATATTATTTTCATTGGACTGTGCTGTCCGTATTATTCTAATTCAATCGCAATTGCTCTTTAATAAAACTCGTAGTAGTTTTAATCGATTGCAAGGTAGCATGGCAAAACAATAGACGTGTGGTTAAAATATTGCTAAACAAATTGTTCGTTATTTTTAAACACTCGTTGGTGAATTGCCAATGAGTTTTATCACCCTACAGCTCATCAGTCGTAATTGTGGAAATTTTTCTACGTGCCAACATGGCATACGTAGGAAGATGTCAGCTAAAAATCTTTTATTTTTGTTAAAGTAAGATTCCACGGCCTAGATTGTATCAAATATATGGTAGAACATGTTTTCTAATAAAAAGACTAAGAAGTACAAAAATGTGTAAAAAAAATTACTATGCGCTGCCAAAAAAGTTGGCTGGTAAGCAGATTCCTTAAAAAAATCACAAATAGATAAAGAAAATAACTTCTTTGCCTTCAATAATTATAAAATCTAACCCAAGTCATAATAACGACCGTGTTGTGTTTAAAACATTTTGTTAGTTACATCAACATTTTATAAATTGATATTTTAAATGAAACAAAGGAAACGAGTCATGAACGAACAGTTATTAAAAAACACTAAATAAGTTCTATTTGTGTAACAGTTATTGTAGTGCATTTGCCGATTGATTCAACTCCATCATTATTATGACTTTGAAGTTGCATTCTACGGCGTGGTACCAAGGCTGGCTAGAGAATGTTCAACTGTAAAATACCTACTTGATTAGGACGTTTCGTAACTCTATTAGCCTTGATTAGCAAATGCGTTATATTAGTTAGAACGATCTTCTTCTATCGTGTGGGTTTTGAGGCGAATTACTAACCTCATCAACCCTGGTGTCAGGGTTACTATTGAGCCGCCAAAGGCCCCTGACATGACTCATTTATAACGACTACGCACTTACACAGTAAGTAGTAACCGGGACCAACGGCTTAACGTGCCTTCCGAAGCACGGATCGTCTTACTTTCGGACAATCAGGTGATCAGCCTGTAATGTCCTAACCAAACTAGGGACCACAAAGTAATTTTTGTGATATGTCCCCACTGGGAATCGAACCCAGGACCTCCGGATCGTGAGTCCAACGCTCAACCACTGGACCACGGAGGCCGTAGTTAGAACGATAAGGTGCATATTTTAGCAGCGGTTTTCAAAGAAACTTTGTTTCTTGCTTGATGACTGTATCTATGATGAATATTTATCATATATTATTATAACGGATCATCACATCACTAATTTAAGAGACACGCTCTTGTCGGTATAGCATTCTCCATGCTACTTTTTAGGGACAAATAGGGCAGTGGAGTCCCTCTTGCCTTCCGCCCCGCAGTCTCATCTCACTCTGTCTGATGCGAGTGTGATGGCGCCCAGAATAGTCTATTTCAATGACGATGATGATTTTTTATTTTCGTCCTAGGATTCCTGTCCTCCGCCTCTGAATAGTACTGACAGTTACTGCTGCCCTCTGTCGGGTTCCAGGTACAACGAATATGAATCATATATTGTTATGTTCATTACAAACTATAGGTGTATTAAACGTCTTGGTGACCTTAGTTGTAGGTACGATAATATATAGAGATGACATTTCGAAACAAGATGCTGTTAATGCGGGGAGTGACATTCTCGAGGTCGAGTGAACCACACGACCACACCTGAGGATATTGAACGAGTTATTTGAATGTATATCTACCTTCCCAATTTTCAATTATTTTTGTTAGTTTCAAGAAACTAACAAAAAATAATCTACTTGATACAAAAGGTCACAGATAAACAAAATGAGGAGATCGGCCGATAGGTATACTGGTTATAATACCTTCTTAATTATCTTAAGACAACACCAGTGTCACGATTTTGATATCTGTTTTCCCTAGTAGAATCATTAGCTCTTATTTAACAAGGTATATCATAAAATAAGTAACTTTATACTTAGTACTCGTCACAAATAGCCACAATCTTCGAGCAATATTGGCATGCTTATTCTTCTGCTGCTAAGTGTATAGTCTTGACTTCTTCAAGGTCGTTTGACGTCACGTATTATCGATCAATATTGACTGACGATGTGACTATATCGCCCCACTGCTATCGGACAACAACATGTTTGCCACTAGTGGCAGTTTGCGATACTTTCTTTTATTTTGTGTTTCTATTTTTAACCTATTATCTAATCTTATTAGTTTATAAGAGAGGCCTATGTTTTTTTGCTTATTTTTTAAGCTAGTTCCTATTCGATCCTAGCGATATGCGTCAAGCAAGTCCTATCTACGGCTCTTTCGTGGCCACCCTTTAACTTTCTACTGGTTGCCGCTTTTGGCCTGTTTTTATGTTACATAGCTATGTTATATAACTATTACGAAAAAATCGTTGCTATAATCAATTTTATGCGTTAGAAATGTAACGTTCGCACGTGTGGTATATACTTAGTAAGAGTTATGGCGTCATATTTCCATGTGTTGTAATCAGATCACTGCATGTTTTCTTTTATTCACAAGGCTTTAAAATACTAAGATGGCTATGTATTTTCGTGGATATCTTCAACCCACGCGATAAAAACAAAACAATGTAAAGAACATGTTATCTAGAATTCTAGAAAATTCTAGTTAGTTTACAAAACCTTACGTTCGCTAGCTCAATGCACTTCCCGTATGCACTCATACGGCAATGAGTAGCTGCAGCCAAGGCATTTGTTAAACCGTTCGTTATGTACGTACCTACCTAATACTTGGTATAACCCGACCGATGCAACTCTGATTGACACGAGAGCTCTTGTTAATTTGTACGGATTATATCTGGTCTATGTACACAGTATGATGACGAAATTCTTCCGTGTCACCTTGTCAGTTTTCTTATCACTTTCATCATCTCACTGTGTAGGTACGTTCCTCCCGGCTCATAACATCACATGACCACTGCTATGTTTTTGTGTTGCTATGTGTAAGTTTATCATTACGTAGTCTTTAATTATCGACAATAGTTGTCACTTTCGAAATTGGATTAAAATTGAAAAAGGACCTGAGAAAATACCTTTCGATTACGTAATATGAAATTCGGATATCTGTATCGTTTAAAAGTAGATTGGTGTAATATGTTTTTTTTTGTGTTTCCTTTTGCGCTTAATCTATCACCTTTGGACAATAAGCACTTGTTGTGGTGTGTTGGTATACCTTTTAGGTAAGCAACCAGTGTCGCTTCCTACTTTGGGCCTTGGTTGGCTAGAACCTGCGGCAGCCTCCTTTTTAGTCCTAGTTGTGTGCTCATCCATGAGCCTGGTAATATCAAATAGCAATAATGTACGCTATGCTTCCACAGAGTTGTTACCCTTTTGAATGTGTAGGTATCTAGATACAAAAACATGACATTATGTTATACTTATATTTATTTTGTCAAAAACAGTGTATTATCAATGTTATTATTATTGCTGCACAGTAACACGCGCCACTAATCTAAGTGTAAATATTGTTTGTTAGGTATATTTGTATCTCGAGTACTAACATCACACGAATGCCTTATCGGTCTTTAGTGCAATGACGCGATTGTCCCAAATTGATTTAGATAATGACCGTTGAAATTAGCTGAATTGTGCAGTACTGGTTGATTGATTCATGTATTGACGTCTTTAACGACACGTATTTGAAATTCCTAAATTCCTATTCTCTTGCGTCATTTCATTTGTAATCAATGAGGGACTTTCCAGGCTACGTTCACCAAAAAAAAAAAAAAAAATAGATGGCGTTGTACGGCTTTAACGTGATAATTACCTATTTTCTCTTTACTCGGGTACATAATTATTTCAAAATACAATGTATTGGCAGAAGTTTATACATAATAAAAGTAATTGTTGCTTGATATTTGAATCACATTATGTAGAGTACGTTGCTACTTATATTGCTTCTCTTTATTTTGATCAGAATAATAATGGGCGGAAGATGTAATTGTGCCTGGGTGTAATAAAAAGGGTCATCATATACCCAAAAAACAAATATAAAAGATGCATTATGTCCGTTATCCATGAAAGTAGAAGGTTAAACGAAAAAAATATATACAGCGCCATCTACGTTGTTTTTAAGGAACGTAGCCTGGATCATGGTCTATTATTTTATTTATTATTCAATTACATAGTTTTCCCGGCTAACATAAATTATAACGCAACTCCTTGTTTATAATAACAGTTTTGTTTTTACTGCAAATATTTTCCCATTAATCCTCGGATAAGATGATAATTTTCCTCTACTTTATTGAACATTGTGTAGGTATGCAAATGTTTGTACTTTTGCAAATACTTATGCTTATTACAATCTATTAATAGTCCCTTACATTTTCCTCAAAACAACCGAAAATATATATTTTTCAATTCTATAAATGAAATAGTGACGGGTACATACGCCATACGTTTACATAATTTCAATTAAAGTAGTTAGGTAGTATAGTACCTACTTGTCGGAATTATACTTAATTAGAAAGAAAGAAAGGTTTGTTATATAGGGACATCATAACAAATATAAAACAAAACACGGAATAACACGTAATTTACAATTATTATTAAAACACGTAATAAAAACAACTTACACAAGAGAGCACAATTACATAAATAAACAGTAAACATTAAGGCTAATTGTAATTGAATGTATGGATTGGTCATCAATGGTGGTGTACTTTATAAAAGGGCCTCACTTAGCATAAGCCGCGTGATTAAGTATTTAAGTGATGTCCTTAATTAGTTCCACTTTGCAAATGGAAATGAACCTCTTATAATTAAAAAAATAGGTTCCCTGGAATTCCATTCGGCTTTAGTAAGGCTAGAGATAGAACGCTTTACTGCTAGTCTTCTGTTTTTTACCGCCGCGTACAGTGCCAAATTGTGTGTGCAGCTATTCGTAGCGTCTGTCTTTGACCTCCAACACCAGATTCATCGTGTCACGTGCTCCAAAGACGGGGGAGTGCGATCACACTCGCCTCCCATTGGCTGGTGGTTATTAGCTTGTGACGTCACGGCCTGGTGCGTATTATTTTGCAATCGTGTTTTGCTCATTCCGTAACTTTATCGTGATAAGATTATTGTCTCTAAGCTATAAGAAGCGAAAGCCTCGCGAAAACATTTTCAGTTCGCGTAACGTCGCTAACTAACCATTTGCTCAGCGTTCGCATTTGTTTTCGTTTAAATAAAGTGTTACTATTGTAATTTGACGTAGAGAGCTTATTTAGTTCCTAAAAACAATGAATAGGAAGAATGTTATATCGCAAATCAGCGTGATGTTGGCTATGTAAGTGTTTAAGTGCATCTCTAGTCAATACCTCTCATCTCTAGTTAGTCAAATCGAACCAGGGGGTTTAGCCAAGTTGCAAACGATTATCAGCCTTGACAATGACAGTGATAAAAATATATGAGATTTGCATGTCACCTTATGTCAATCACATACATTTTTATCGCTGTAATTTCGTTGTTAATTGTTGATTCTCATAATGGTTTGCAACTAGGCCCCAGTTGTTAGCGACTACCATCTTCTACGTCCTGTTAGCGTCTTACGTCACAGATATTTTGTTAGTAAATATTTTTAGTTTACCGTTATACATTACTTAAGTGGCACGTTTTATATAAATTTATCTATTGTTCACAGGGAGTTTGAACCGTTTGCTGCGTCGCCGCCAGCGCCTGAGGACAATTTCTTTTACATCCGCTACCCGAAGACAGAAATGTTGTTCGGCAAGAAGATAGAACAAGAGCTGCCGAAGCTAGTTACCGATCCGATGAAGGAGGTGCCCTCAGCCTCGCACGGGTTCAAGGAGAGGGATTGGTCCAAGCACACCAAGCCTTGCCAAGACGTCCTCCACGGCATTGCACCCATCAATACTGCAGGTAAATTAATATGATGTTTTGTCTATGTGTGGTGTGTACGTGAGTCGTGTCGTAGAAGTCATCTCTCAGCGATAACAAACAAACAGGGCTTGTAACCTCTTGTAACCTTATAATATATACATAGCATCATGTGTATTTTAGACCAGAAAAAAGTCTGTCGCAGTAAGGGTTGCGGGCGTGAATTTATGAATGTAGAATATAACAAGAGTAGGTTATTGTCTGCATGGCGCAGTTGTGACACAGTTACACACTTAAATAACTGTTTTTAGCATTCCAAAGACGTTGCTTGTCTCATAAGTTTCTAAAATACCTATGTTCTTCTTAGATGACCTAAAATGCCTATTTCAATCCCGAATATTTTAATATCACTCTAGGATCTTGAGAAAAGTTAACAAATTGGTTTGTTATTATAGCGGTTTGTTATTAAAATCGATGTGGTGCAATGACGTCAGTATGACGTACGCTATGCAGTGATAGGCCGACCACATATACATACATTTAGAAGAAAGCTGTCCGCGGTAAAAAGAGGTTTAAGGTCCGTGAATAGGCACGGTATTGTTTCTATTGTTTGACTAGAACAATTGGCAAGATAGGAGTTATGCATTTTCCTAGGGCTTATGTGAATACTATGGTTATTGTGAGAACAGCCTGTTAGTACTTATCATGGAGACGGTGCGAATGTTATGGAAAATCGCCTTCATATGCATTCAACAGAAGCACGCATGCAGTTGAGTTTTCATTCTATTACGAATTTACAATAATCAGATTTTAAAATCGATTGTGGGTAGGCGTGTATGATATGGTGCAAATGAGGTGTCTTGCAGGTAGATTGCAGTTTATTGACATTGGTTGTATTGACCGTTGTATGTTAGTGTTCCTTGGCAGTTGTGTAATAGTAGTATTGTGTGTTCCAGTGAACCCAACGTCGAAGCCGAAGCCAGCTGGAACAGACGATGGGTTCAAAGGCGAGGGCGCGGCTTGCGGCAATTCCATCGTTAAGGTCAGTATATACCTATTTTTTTAATTAAACTTTATTGTACCCGCAGTGGAGCTGCGTGGTGGAGTATGCTCCATACCCCTTCCCCGTTGGGAGGCCTATGCCCAGCAGTGGGATGTATATAGGCTGTTTATATTATTCTACTCATCATTAATTTAAGAGCCACGCTCTTGTCGGTGTAGCATTATCCATGCTACTTTTTAGGGAAAAATAGGGCAGTGGTTTCCCTCTTGCCTTCCGCCCGGCGGATTATTCTACTATGTAGCACATAAAGGTAAAGTTGTTTGTGAGTAGCATGACATGACCTATATTGAAATCTCTTATGAATATATTCTCCACAGTACAAAAAAAGGCTTCGAAATGCGTATGTCCGAATACGTCAATTTTAAGATATGGGCATCCGTTTTTGTGTAGTTTTCAATGTTAATTATGTATGCAGATTCGGTGTCGTGAAAAGTCAAGGCTGTTCTCTTTGAAAGCCGATTTATAACGATATTAGTAAATCAAGTTGAAGAAAACTCAGACCTGAAAGAGTTGCTACGCTATTGTACTAAAATACACACCTCCTATATCGCATTGTGTTTACCCTAGTTACGACACTAAGTGGCGTATTTCTTGATTCGCAAATCATCGTTACTGTTGTTTTTTTTGCCATTTTCTGATTTGCGAATATATGTTATGAATCTAATCTATCTCGCCGTGTATACGAAAATGTTGATAACACAATTATTGTGAAATTTTGTTCTGACTTTCATTCAGCGTCCGTACAAACTGTCTACCCAGCCCAGTATACTTGTGTATGTGACGGAAACATTCGATCGATTCATTATTAAATCCATTCGAAACTCAAAATGACACTTTTAAAAGCATTAATCTGTTATTCAATTCTTAAAATAGATTTGTTTAAAATCTCAAGTTTAATTGACCTGTTAATTAAAATGATTGACTATAATGTTCGAAACTGCACGATCTCATGGGAGATAAACTCATTTTGCTAATTAAACCAACATGGTCTGATAACCTATGATAGGGGGGCTGACTTTACCGTTTATCGCGGATACGTACGATGCTAAAGTCATGCCTACTGACTTGTTGACGAATACCTATTCGACATTTTGGTACATAATTGCATCATGTATTGATATTGAAAGCGGCTTTATATTCGTGGTGTTATATGGAGCTGGACTTGTATCAGATTAAGGTAAATACTTTTAAAATTCGTCACTAAAGTAGTTTAAGTTACGGTTACACATGATGTACAGCTGTTTACACGAACCCATTTGTATATTACGCGGAATATGCGTATCAGGTACCAAGCGCAGGTCATAATATTTGCCTGTGTATCTAGTACCTTCGTAATATTGCGTTGTATGGTTATGTTGCCAACAAAAGTGTTATACATAAGACTGCCATGTAGTAGCACAATAGAGATAAATGGGTAATCCCAAGTCAACAACTGACGTGGTGGCTTGCATAATTGTTGACAATAACAACACTGAACAATCAAACGTGTGTCGTGCCCCCTCATACACTGTTCGTTATACAATTACCATGTTGATTGAATTTGATTTGATTGATTGATTGATTTGATTGATTATTCCATATCTTATGAAGAGTGCATGTTATTTCTGTTGAAATAAGTCGCCTACTTCTGAGAAACTGTTAACAAGTTAATGACATAAATTAAAAAAATAACAGGTTTTTTAAATCCTAAATACTCTTCACATGTTTTAGAATACAAACCGGAAAATTAACGTAACAAATATTAGACTGACACTATCAATTGTGAAAACAGGAAAAGTCTGGTCAATGCGGAAATTCCGCCATTTCAGGGTTCTTACTATTGCAGTTTTTGCCGGTAGACCTTGAGAAAATTCTCGGAACAGAACTCTAATCTGCATCTTGACAGTATTAATCTTGTTCAAATGTTGTGTTGTTTGTTAGATAGACATTATTTTATGACGTCGGTGTCTAGACGGTAGTCTTTATGTTATGACATCATCACCATCTCCTTAGTGTCGTCGATAGTGTTACTCTTTATATTATTATGTATTCTTTGTAATAAATATAATATAGATTTCGGGAATGCGTGATTTCAACTACTAGTTATTAAAAATAAGCATTTAGGGTTTTGCCAGGCTTCAACTGCCTAAGATAAAAATAATTGTTTTATAAGTATTTGTCTCATGTTATGAATACCTAATTCGTGAAGTTTCGAGTAGGTACTGCCACTTGCTGTATGAACAATAGATCTCACCCATAATTCTTATCGCTGTACAAATTAATACAACATCTGTTACCCACTCTTTGCAGGTGGCTCACCAGATGATCTCATCAACGCGGTCGCCGCGCGGCTTCACGGTGGCGTCTCCGTCAGAGGATGCGCAGGCGCCGGACCCGAGCGGCCAGTACAACCTGATGGCGCGCCGCGGCAGCAAGAGTCTCCCCGCCACTCCCGCGCACTCGCCCAACTCCAGCCCGACGCGGAGGAGGAAGAATTATAACCGGTGAGTAGTTTATATTAGTCCACTGTGGTCCTGTGGTACATCGGCTTGCTTCTCAAACGGGGAGCGCCGTTTCGGACCATGGTACTTATCTTCAGTGCAGTTTTCACTAACACAGTTGGCTCGACCATTATAGGCGACATTATATGGCCTATCACCTATCACGCTGGTCTAACAGAAAGCTTGGTTAGGCTATGTGTACGTATGACTACCTCAATTAGAATACAGTCGTGAGCTTATGTCGTGTAGTAGTCGTTACAAAAGGCGTTAGGGGAGTACACAGCATCGTAAGGCTTGAGTGTGGCTAACGAGACAAATGTTCCGGCTTAGGAGCTAAAATAACAAAACAAACAGACAGAAACACGAGGATACAAACAGTATCCGCGTAACATCAAATGATATAGATCATGAAGTATCCCACGGTATAATCGGACCTGATCTACAACTACGGTATAGTTAGTTTTCTGTTCAGGTCTTGCTTACATAATAGTTCTTACTATACTGTATAAACATACAGCGAGGTACATCTTACATCCTGTATTTAAATAAGAACCATTATCGTCACACATTCTACGTCCAAATGATTATTAATATTATAACGGTCACAATTGTGAAGTTTTATTTTTTCACACAAGATTTTAAAACAGTTTTTTAAAGAAATAAACTTTACTCTCTGTTAGTCAAGGTGAATGATTGGACACAGGTCAAATAACAAATTTTCAATTACTCAACATTTAAAAATATTAACAAAATATCTTTACCTACAAAGTTTAATGCAAACAAATAAATAATAATTATTATTGCAACAAATAATTATTTTTTCGTCAAAAAATTTAGATTCAAATGAAAAATACCTAAAAATTGTTAAGCCATTATGTTTTGACAAATATAATGATTCATAGTTTGTTAACCTACATTTAGCCGGCGTGACGTGTTTCGTTTCAAGTACTTAATTTAATGACACCGTTTAGTGTCTAATATTGTTTGTTATGGAAAAAACCACATAACCAGCAATTTAATTAAATATACTGTTACATTTCAATATAAATATTATTGTTTTCACGTGTTTATTTTGCTAATAAATTGATATTATCTCTAGTTTCCACGCTTGAACAACATGATTATCATCGGTAGACTTGTACCTTCAAGAGTCTTTGTTGACATAATAAATGTCACGAGAATATTGTAAATAAAGACTTGCCAGGATAAGCAGTGGAAATATTCTCGTCATTCGTATAATTATATACATGTTAAATTGTATTTTATGCTAATCAATCGGCGAAATTTGCATGTCACTCTAATTTATAAAGTTTCTACTGAAATTGCCGCTACATTAACGTTTGGTTTTTTCCCATTAGCCGTTACTTTCAAATTATTCCTTTCTTCTCCACGGTTGTATAATACCGGCTAGTTATAATAATAATACAACTCAATTATGGCTCACCATTAACTGATGTACAATACAAGTTTTGATGATTTTTAAACCAGAACTATATTACATTATATTTCAATAACAATTAATGTAATTATGCCTCATTGTCTTGTAAATATGTGTTCAATAAGTTACACGTGTAATATGTTAAAAAATGATGTATTTGAGGCCCAACACTCAAGAATTCTGATTAAAGATGATTATTAATAATTATTAGATTACAATATTGAGGATAGGCTTACAAAAAACGGAGGAGTGATCTGTGACTAAAAATTGATTGAGGAAACATCCTAGAGGGAAGCGTAAGGCTTATTAAGCGTATATAGGCTACTAGCTTTTGCTCGCGACTTCGTCCGCGTGGAAGGAGTTTTCCCGCTAATTCCCGTTCCCGTGGGAATTCCGGTAATTCCTTTCTTAGTGCACCTCTACGGTGCCTAAGCTACGTCCCTTCCAAATTTCAAGTGCCTACGTTTAGCCGTTTAGGCTGTGCGTTGATATGTCAGTCAGTCAGTTTCTCCTTTTATATATTTAGATTTGTTTGTATGTTGTGCATCTTAAGCTTACTGTCAAGCATTTTTATCCTTGCTATCCTTCTGTCTCGTGGGATCAATCCTGTTGTACATACATACATACATAAAGTCACGCCTATTTCCCACCGGGGAAAGCAGAGACTATAGAATTCCATTTGCTTCGATCCTGACACATTTTTCTTGCTTCCTCCACATTCATCAATCCTGTTGTAAGGGTAATTATTGAGCCAAGCCAAGCTATTCAATGACTAGTACTCAACTCTTACTTGGACAATCACAATCTGTGAAAAAATACCATATTGACATAATTCAGTTTCCCTTTACCTGGTCTACTGCAAGAGATTCCGTATGTAATCAATTTGTCAGTCCTGTATACAATAAACTGTTTAATTTAAATTACAATTAATTAATAATTAAACACGTATTTTTTTAATTAATTATTTATGTTAATTGCAGGTACTTCACATCTCCGTTCGAGCCGACAGAGGACGCGGCGAGTCGCTCGTGGCTGACCATGGCGCTGCTCGGCTTCAAGAAGGATCTCACTACATCCACCTCCACGCTCGCTGAGGAGGAAGACACCATCGAGAACAGACTACACGGTTCGTTCAACACACTATACTTTTCCACACTATAATCAGACAGATTGTATAAAAATTGCCTTATAGATAAGCTGGCAATCCTTTTCAGTATATACATTAAACTCACGCCTGTAATCCCCGATGGAGTGGACAGAGCCACGAGTAAATTAAGACTAATCATAGCCTTCTGATATTCGTTCCAAGATAGATAATATGATAAACTCTACGGTGACTATACTTTAAATAAGATGACTCTGAAAACAGGATAACGCTGCTAGGGAGATGATGTAACGCCACGGACATGATGTACGGTGACTATACATTCATACGTAGACTCTCGTAATCCACAATGGAGAGGGCAGAGCTACATGTAATCAGATGACTAATTTGCCAAATAATCTTTTACAGGTGCGAGTTCCCTCGCCCAGTCGGTAGAGAGCCTCGGGCCGGCGCCCGCACCCAAAGTCGCTGAGCCCAAGCTGCTATCCAACGACGTAACATCCCAAGCCAAGCCGAAGCCCCAAACCTTCCGCCCTAAGCCGTCAGAACTCCGAGAGATGAACTTCTGGTCGCCAACATCAATGTAATGAAAAACAGGGTACATTTGTACTGTAGTCGTAGAGTATTTATCACTCGTGTTTATGTTGAGTAGTTGGAGTTTATTCGCATGTCTACGGTATTACGATTGACGTTTGATATTAATTAATAATTATTATATTGTTAATGGATAAAGTAAATTAGTCACTAAAGTAGTTCAAAAACCAGAAAGCATGCTCCACTAAGTAGTAATTTTCATAATACTGCAACTCATTGTTAACTGTAAGCTCGCGATCTTGATACCATTCTATGCGAATTTAAAGTGTTATTGAAATATCTCGTGCCAATATCTTTTGAAAGTGTTTGACATTACTTGTCGTTCAAGTAGCAAGCTGTATTGTACTACTCAACTTGAAATGCGGTGTTGACTTATCGAGCGTATTAGCATGACTGATAAAGGTGGGTCCACATATGCATCACTATCGTGTCGTATCTTTAAAGCGTTTAATAACTGCGTCCACACTAGCGATCATAATACGTATATACGTAATAAATCGTCGTATGATTAAATCAGGAGATTGACACGTATGTGGGCCCAGCTCAACGTGACTACACTCACGAACCATAGCTAAGAGGCCGATTGGACTAGCACTTGTAAATCAAATTGCACTTTACTATCTCAAAAAGGATCAGTTCATTGTAACGATGAATTTGTAGAAGGACCGTTAAATAATTTGGTTTTAAAATGCGTACCAGTTATCATAGATTTTTAAAACGCTAAAGTGTGATTTTTCCAAACGAATTGGACAATAATTTATTGTATCTGTTAATAATTATTATTTTCGGGAATTATTTGTTTAAAATGTAAGCTCTCTAGACTATGAATTTATTGGGTAAATGTTATCTCGAAGTACCCCGAGTCTCGTAGTAAGCTATCTCGAATGCGGATTTTGGAAAGTAAAGTGCAGTTTATATACAACGAGTGTTTGCCTCAAACTATTCCACTAAATATAAGCCTGTCTTGGTTTTTTCCGTCTATGTAAGTTGGTATAAACGATCGATAGTTTTCATTGAAACTATATCGTACCCTGTTTTTCATATGTCATTATTATTGAATGTTTTGATGTATGTTGTCGCATAATATTATGTTATGACAAGCTTCAATAGTAAGGCCTAGTTTAGTAACAGTACAATAGTTTTAAATGCTATCATTGTTCACTATCTACTTACTTTATTGTTATTTTAAGTATTTTGTGATGTTTTGTATGGGAAATCCATTTGGAAAATGTATTTTTGGATGTCGTCTTTTTGTATGCATGAATAATGATATGTTATGATGTGTTAGTATTAAAAATTGTATGTGCGAACTGGACTGTGGTCGAGTCTTCTTCTATTAAGTATTATAAGTAAACTTGTTTATGTCGTAAATTATTGATATTTTTTTTATAATTCAATTTATTCCCACATCCCTATCTACCAATATATATTTGTCTTTATATGTTGAGCAGAAGTTATAAAATTGTTCTCTAACAATAGTGTTAAGCATTTTAATATACCAGAAAAGATTAAGCATAGAACTATTATAAGAATAATATATACTTATAATAAATATTTTTCTTCTAATACAAATAACGTTGTTTTAATTACAATATACGGGTTACCTGGCATGTCATAGAATGATCCCTTCTTGTAGCTTACTGAATCGTGATTCATCGAAAAGCTGGTTGGCACTCTAAGTGTAGGTAGTTTTCATTCCAGTTTCAGGCTCCCATTCAAGGGTCCAGTTTAAGGTCAAATGACTATACATCGGGCCCGATAGATTGGGTAGTGTAATAATGCCTTCACCTAACTATGCTAGAAGTTATTAATAATAATAATAATAATAAGTTTATTTCCAAAAAAAAAAAAAAAATGTTACAATGAAAATTACAATGGTTGTACTTAAAATACAAGGAACTAGAACTTATTAGAACTAGTGGTAAAAACTGAACGATCCCACGCAATAATACAGTACTTATTCAAAGTAGGTACCCGCTTTCCGTGATATCGCAGCCTGTAAGAAAATGCGACGTAATATAAACGAACCAATTTGATTTCATTTTCCATTAAAATAGGACGTTTGCGTGAGGGCGACCTCTGCGTACCTACTTTTATTGATGTCTTATCGAAGTATTTGGGCAGCATTTCGTTATCGCTCTACTGATATCCATTATAACTTCACTACTTTAGTTGAAGATTAGGTCTTCAACTCCTCTGCATTTGGTACCTAAGTATCTACTTAGTATTCTTTCTTCTGGTATTTTAGGTCTAGCTCCTAAAATATTCAATAAATTGCTTGAGCATATGACATGTTTAAATTTAGAAAATTTTAAGAATGAGTTATATGTAAGTACTATTGACTAATAAGGCACATTTACGAATATCTAACAGATAATAACCTTACATAATTAATAGACAGGTATCCTAAAATTAACATATTCACTTAGAATCCTATATTGTATAACATTTTGAGTTTATTATTACTACTACTTATTATTACTATTACTACTATTTAAATAATAAACCACTATTTGTATGCCTACTACACACACACTACTATTACACTACACACACACACACACACACATACACACACTATTACACTACACACTACTACTACTGTATTACACTATTTGTAGGCTGAATACAGATATCAAATAATTTGATGTAACATCTTTTTGTACACCTGTGTCCACAAATAAAGAATTAGATTTGATTTGATTTGATGCTTTAGAGTTGAGTCTGGACGCTTCTGATCTCGTTTTCTCCATAGGTATATAAATAAGGATTTGGCGATCTTAACTTAATCCTAAAAGAAACGGTAAACAAAGTGTCTTAGGGCCTAAACTGTCTGATAGCTGTACGGGAATACTTTCTGCCAGATATATTCTGGATTATATTAAAGATTATTATAACTCAGTAAGAGTTGGAACATGTTCTTAGTAGCAAAATATTGCCACATCCTGAATCTATGATTTCAACTACCTACACAACACAACCCGTAGCGATCAAGTCAAAGTGAACGAGTTATGCCTAGCGGCATATACTGTATATAACAGTTATGTTCGCTTAAAAAGGCAAAGCCGGCACGCGACCCAACACACGCAGGGTTACTATACAGGCACCACGTGAACCCATTTGTTATAATTTATCGATAGTTCTCGTTTTTGTGCGGAATACTCTGTAGACAGTGTTAAATCAGAGCATTCTGGTTGACAAAAAACGTAAGTCTGCGCTATTTGGATGAATAGCTTTTTTGTGGATTCCTAGGACATCTTTCCATACGGGACTTTCGGTATTCTGAACGGCCTCCGTGGTCCAGTGGTTGAGCGTTGTGCTCACGATCCGGAGGTCCCGGGTTCGAATCCCGATGGGGACAAATCACAAAAATCAGTTTGTGATCTCTAGTTTGGTTAGGATATTATTGGCTGATCACCTTATTGGTAAAAGTAAGATACTCCGTGCGTCGGAAGGCGTTAAGCCGTTGGTCCCGGTTATTACTTACTAATGTAAGTACGTAGTCGTTACATGAGTCATGTCAGGGGCCTATGGCGGCTTAACAATAACCCTGACACCAGAGTTGATGGGGTTGGTAATCCACCTCATACCCCACACGATAGAAGAAGATGTATTCTGAATACATACTAGATCAGATTTTTATAAGTTAAAGAGTCAGATTTAAGGAATCTATAATATGGTAGTTATGAATAAAGGCAATATATTTAAAATTCAAAAATATTTTTATTCAGTAGGTAATATAGTTACACTTTGAATCGTCATTTTTTACTTAACTATTGCTTGTCACTACCTGTGTAGCCGGGGAAAAGAAGCTACAAGAAAAACCTCGGCACAGGGCCTTACGTATTAGAGCCCAGACGTTCTTTTAAAATAAACATAAAATGTTAAGAACAGTTAACCAAATGAAAATCATTAAGTATAGGTAAAACATACCTAAGGTACCTAAGGATCGAAGGCGACCGTGTTGCTCTATGCTAGTTACTTACTGATAGATTAGTGGAGTCAACTGGCAGAGACATTATTAGATTGGACAGTAGGTAGGTACCTACTACGCTTGCACTAAATCTCATTCAATTTTATACATTAGACATTTACTTAACTAAAAATGATTTCTACTGTAACCTCTAAACAGAGTTTTGGAGTATTCGGAGATTATAATGGTTTCTACGCAAGTTCGTCAAGTAGGATTCAGTCATCCCGTGATCATGGCACTTGCAACAGTGTCGAAATATCGGGAGTCTCATATCTCTGCTTTAAACGCGGTAAGAACCCGTTATTATGTGTGTTTTAATTAGGATTATATAAAAAACTAATAATACCTAGTCCGATAATGAAATTAATTACGTTTGTTTTATTTACCTAATGGTTGTGTCATGGTGACGACCCTATATAGAAAATGTGCAAATGAAAAACTAATAGGTAGGTATATCTATTTTCTGTAGTATACTTAGATAACATAGGCACCAATTTAATTCCATTAGTCAGTAGCGCTGTTAATCTAAATAGATTCTATTTTTATAGGGAACCTCTGTGACGAGGGCTTGACGTTCCGCTCATTATATTATGTCGGTAATTTAATTACTTTAAAGGTGACTTCTAGTGAGCAGTGGGACGTATATAGGCAGTTTATGTTATGTTATCTTATGTGACTTCTAGATACATAATATTATTCAAAAAATACTTTTATGATTTGGTCTTGGCCAAGTACTTAAGTAGTTAATGCCATTTGCGGCAAATCTACATTAAGTCACGTCAAAAAAATGCTTTATTCCAAGTTCGTTGTCATGGTGGACATGATAATGACTTAAAAGTCGACTAAAAATATCATGTCGGTCTAACATGGTGAATGGTTCTAACTTCTACGTGTGGTGGACTGATTATGTGATACTATCACTTCATTACACAGTAACTATTCAAGAAATTGCTGCATTTCTGACAATTTACCTCTGCCGATACTAAAAAGTTAGGTACGTCGCGACGAAATTTTTAGAATACTTCCATCACGAACAATTTAAGTAATAAATAGAAGGTGACAACACAACATGGTCTGATTTAAGGTTCCAAGGCAGAAAAATAAGGCAAGCAATAAACTTGACTTAAATAAATAGCAGTCTGAAGAAAGCCTTGTTTTCCACAATTTCTCTTCGGACTTTTTAATTAGTCTCGTTTCATTACTCAAATCGGATTTGCATTCGCGCCCGTGGCTCTTTAAGACGAGCCTAATTTCGGCGTCGGAAAAAATTAACTTGTGGAGAATATTTTTTTGTGCTCAAAACTCGAATGAGTGGGGGTGTCACTTTTAATTTAAGACACTCTCGAGTTAATTATAAAACCTTTTACGTGATCCGCAACTTAGGTAACAATTTAAATTACATGGAACTCAATTCCTGTTTATTATTTGGGAACGGAATAATGAATGAAATGGGTTGTATGTAGGTAGGTCTTGAATAATTATGTAATAAGTAGGTAAGTATATCACATGAATGCTTAAATAATAAATTGCTTGAAATGGCTTGAGATTTCTGAGAGCTAACAAGCCACTAATTCTATACGAATTAGTGGATCTCAGAAATCTCAAGCCCGAATACCTTACTCTATTATCTTCTGCAATATTTAGTAATAGTGTAGTACTACTCATATGTGTACTTACCGGATTTAAATGCCATCAGAAACCCAGAGGTAATACGTTAAATAATGATCAAAGTACCTAAAGGTTACAAGATATATGTGAAATGGTATGAAATTTAGATTTAATCTGAAATAGATTCGGCATGATCGGGCGAGCCAACCGTGTGGCAATGGCAATCGAATGTCTGCCCAAGTCCGGTCACGTAGTCTCCATACGGCCATAGTGTAGGTAAAAGATCTTCTATTGCAAATTGTTATTGCTGCAATGCTATTCTATTAGTCCAACTCGCGTTAAATAGTTTCAAGGAATCGATGGTACCAGTGGGTGCTAGAAAACGACGAAGTAGGTAAAAATCTAATCAACTATAGATAACCGAAGAAGTAAAAGAGTTTTTTAAAAGTATTCGTCGTAATCGTAAGTGACGGCCAGTTTTGAGTTTAATGCGTGTACATAGGCGGTGCCAGAAGCGGAGATTTTTTATAATGCAGCTGAAAATCGTCGTCGTAGTCTAGCTACAGCTAGGCTATGAAATTTGTTGAGCTGTTGCCGTTTCGGAATGAATAATAAATAATAATTACTTAAGTAATATAATTAAGTAAGAATGTTAATTTATATTTTGTCGAATAAACATATGTTTTTTAGAAACGGTCATATGAATTCCCACTTCCTGGCCTGAACGCTCCCGGCATCGCAGAGCATTAAATAGTTCCATAAAGAACATTCTGTTTCGCCGTCTGGGTGCGAGAATAAGACCAATCCGCCTGCAGATTATTTTCGTTCACTCATCATTTAGCAGAGTTCCTCTGCCCGCTTTACTCAAGGCTGGCATTTAATAAATGTACCCTTTCCACTTTACAGCAGAACACATCAGTTTAACTGTCACTTGGCGCTATTCCTGACTGGAAACAATTTCACAAATGAAATATTTTTAAGGCCATTTGCTAGAAAGCCTTCGGTCTACTCGTAGTTGTTGTTCTTTTTTATTTATCTCTCGTGTGAGGTGGAGTAACAGGATACTTTAAGGAATTGAATTGAATCATAACATTTTTATTTCTGTTGCAGTTTTGTCGCATTGTTGCTTTAGTTCTCATTTTATTGGTTACACACCAGAGCAGCGCAGTTCTAAGTAAATAATTGACGTAGAATAAATGTAAAATATTGTTGTAGATAAAACGAGCCGAGTACATTTTTCTGCAGATCCTTTAATGAAGAGTTTACAAGTGCGATTTAATGATACGGTATTTTTAGTTTGGTACGTATTTCCCCCTTTCCAGGGAGTCGTGCCCACGCTTTCATTTATTTATAAGCACTTAAATTATAGCCTGCTTAGTAAAACAATAATATCTACCCCTAAAAACATCTGATCTAAAGTCAAAGGTAAAAATGAAATAAGGATAATTGTATAACCGTACGTTTATAACGTCCGTGACCGACACACGTGCAGGTGATCAAATAATGTACGAGCATACACAAGTCGATGTAAGTGGTCTTAACGACGGGTTACCTTCGTTTTCATTACGGTTATTGAATGACAAATAAGGGCGCGTGCACAACGCACCGGAGCGCGTCGCGCCATCAACCCGGTCAATATGGCCGGATTACCCGGCTTTGTACGACTGATGAATAATTGTGTCCACCATCCGACCCGGATTAAACCGCTTTCTGCTGATTTAATTGACAATCCTGGTATAAATTGTTAGCTATTGATAGCACAAACACGACACCGGTAATCCTATTGGAATGATGCCCTGAGTGTTTTGGCAGGGTAATGGAATAGTCAGGCAGGTGAAGAACTGTCTATTCATATTGGGATTCGGGCAAAAATGAACTGCTGCAATACGACCTAAGAGCAAAAACTCGGTAAGCCGTTTAGGCGTTTTACAAAAGGTTTTTGTAACGGGTGTATAAAGCAAACCCGTTAAAATATTATAGTGTAAAATGACGTAACCTGACTGTGACTAATGGTATTCACATTCCTACATTTGTATGGTTGGGGTAATAGTATACATTTAATTATTGTGACATAATGGACTAATGTTATGGGCGATAGGCTGATCCCTTATCACCATAAGGTTCATCATATCCATCTTAGGACTTCGTATCAACAGTGGCTGCAAGTTGTCTTTGATTACTTGTGGCTCTGCCCACCCCATTTGGGATTACGGGCGTGAGTTTATGTATGTGTATGTATGTATTGTGAAATAATTGATGTCATTTATTTGAAATGTTTCTTAAAAAAATTGCTCTCATTAGGTAGGTATTACGAAGTCGACTTTTGATAGGTATCTATAACATGTATTATTAAAATGTTGTTTATAAGTTACGGTTAGCAACGTTTAGCAATAAATAAGAACCTTTTTCTATAAAAAACTACCAATTTAATGAAAATACCATGGCAACTCATTAAGTAGATTTACGATAGGAAAGTAGCCGATTCATGCAGATTTCGCTTATTCCGGGAACACTCTAACAAAGCCATTTATCCCTTCTGTGAGCACTTCAAAGAGCGACCGCAGCGCCCGCAGAGGGTCAGCATACCACATCACAATTATTTTAATTTGAATACATATACTCTGGTCCCTAGTTTGTTCCGAAATAAAGTAGTTCTACGGGAATGGATTTATTATCATTGTCCCAATAAACTAGGAAGACTTACAACGAATGAGATGTACTTAAAAATGTTTCTAAACTGTTAAAAATCATGTAACGAACTTGCATTGATATTGTGACATTGTGGATTTGCTTCAAACAGCAACACTACGTGGCCGACGCTTAACAATGAATCCCAGAATTAACAATGAAATAAACAATTCAATTTACAAATCCATAGAGCAGTGTAAAGATCCGGACCTTTCTCAAATCGAAACAATAAAGAGAATTGGCCAATGTATAAAGCTTATATTGCGAAATCTGGCATTGTTTTGAAACAACACCCTCTTTGTGAGGTCGCAAACTTCTTACCGACTTCACCCATTCAGTATGCGAGTCAAGTCTGTTAGGAAATACAAAACTATATTTTCTCGATTGCCCCACACTTTTAACAACATTTCGAGTTACAAAGAGTCGTATTTCATCGCACAATACTCTGCAGAGACGCAGTTGTAGCCCTGCCTTCCTGGGTAATTGATGAGGAATCTTTGTTAACTTTCTTTTCGGCTGCTTTTAATTTGTGGGGTTTTGTTTCGCTTAGCTTTTAACTGACGTGACTACAGGGCGATTGTTCTGAAACTTCTATTTTTACACGAACGCTGAAACAAGTTTCAGGTCGGGAGTTACGCACTTTTTTCATTAGTTTGTCGGAACACTACAATTAAGTAAAAGGTCACATTCTTATAGAGCTTTTATTAACACAACTCATTTTATTACACTCCTTTTTTGAGTTATTGTAGATTTGCCGCAAATAATATAAGTACTTAGCCAAGTAGCCATTTGGGATGCGGTGGAGGCTCTCACCTGGACATTACACTCCGAAAGATAAAATGAGTAAGTATTCTGTCACAGTAGGCACCTATTGTTTTAATGCCTTGTGGAATGTTTGTGAAATCGAATACCTAAATTAAGATTAAGTACCTATTAAGACATTATTTAGGTAGGAACTTAGGGAACAGCAAAGTAAGTACTTAACTTCTTACTGAAACTAAGCCTATATTTCATCTACGTAGGGATTATAAAGTGGCTCAAAAATTGTAGCGTTGGAGTGGGTATCGTATTTCTGATGCTCTTAGGTTCAAATAAAATTGTCACGAGAGACGCGACGGTGTCGAGTGTTGCGGTTCAGAGCGAAAATAAATGTATTTTTCTTTCAAAAAATAAGTAATTGCGGCTGGAAGTGGAAATACGTTTCATATTTTGTCTATGACATAAAAAAGCTGGATATTCGTTTGTTTGTCTCGTATCTAATGTATTTTTTTTTATTAAATTGTTTTATTCTACGTCTTATTAGTTATTTATTTATTTGTACACAATTGAATAGATAAGAGAAATATACAAAGTAAAAGTACAGATCACGTAAGTTTGGTCCCTAGCTAGTTCCTAATAATTAGGTACCTATACGTATCTACCTAGAAATTGCGAGCATGAGTTATTGATCTAGATGATAGGCACCAGTTTTTTTAGTAAGTATTTCATCGAGTTTCCAGGATTTATTTCTTGCAGACTTACGTAACTAAGTTTAATAGTTATATTAAATAAAAGTTTTTTTGAACGATAACTACGTTAAATCCACCAGTTTGTAATGAAAGACAATAATTAATTCTGAAAATTCGCCGTTTGTTCGTTGACAAAACTGGAATTCGGAATTGTTCATCTAATTAGCGACTTTCTGGTAGAAATTGTTGTCGAGACTCGTGATTGAAATAATAATGCGGCTCAAAATCAGTGATAAGTATAAATAAAACGAAAATCGCATCGAAGTGCTCTTAAAAGCATTTAATAATGTTTAACTCTTTTTGACAGTCGACGCGTCTCAAGGTATATTGTGTGCACTACTATCTAGTGCATCTCACTAATAGAACAATGCTGCACAGATAAGGTCGGTTTTATTTTAAATTTTGACGCATAATGTCAAACATCGTACACATCCCGAATTTTACCAGTACTGGGTGTTTGCATCCCGATGTTTGCAATACTTTTCGTCACGAATGAAATGTTCATGTCACTCCATGAATCTCCCGTCCTTATAGTAGGTACATACATATAGGAGCATAATAGGAGTAATATTCGCTGCCGTTTACACGTAACGAGATGACAAGAGGCGGTTTAGACGGCGGGAATTAGTCCCGCTTGCGTGTGTTGATTTCCCAACTGGCCTGTCAATTCCACCGCCGTATCAACTGCACTTTACTTGATTAAACATAAATTCATAATCAACTTTTATTTAATACACGCTGTTACTGGCCTACTTGACCAACTTAGATGAAGTAGGTACTAATTATTAGACCAAATCAAGTAAGTCATACCAAATCAATTACTTACAGGGTGTAAGTGACATCGTAACGAAAACTTTGACGGGTGATTCAGACCATGATTATCAGTTGATATCAAGTGGAATTTTCAGTCGCAAAAGTATGGAACGGAAAATAATTAAAAACACTATAATATTTATGAAATTTTCGATAGGAAATTCCACGTGATATCAAAATCATGGTCTCAGTCATCCCCCTCAGAATTCGTTACGGTGTCACTAACACCCGTACTTACTTGCATGGCTACCTGTACGTACTTGTACAGGATGTAGGTGACATCGTAACGAATTCAGAGGAAGTTAATATCAACTAGAATTATCCATCGTAAAAGTATAGAATTGAAAATAATTTTAGATATTATAAACAATCCTGAATTTGGCGGCGGAAAATTCCACTTGACATTAACTCAGAATCATGGTCTGAATTATCCCACTTAGTATTCGTTACGATGTCACTAACACCCTGTATATCTCCGTGGTAAATCTAAAGTAGGTGTAGATTAAAAGGTGCAGCAAATAACTTGTAATTGATAACGGATCTAATAGAAAATTCCGACGATTTGCGATCACTCTTCTGTCCCTGCCTTGAATTATGACAAAGCAGTTGAATATTCAACGAAAATTGGAATTAAGATTCCTGATATGGAAGCGTAGGCGTAGAGTTATAGCTTAGCACATAGTACTAGTGTAGTGAAATATATTAGATACCTTTTCTTCTATCGTGTGGGTTGTGAGGTGGATTACCAACCCGATCAACACCAGGGTTACTATTGAGCCACCAAAGGCCCCAGACATGGCACATGTAACGACTACTAACTTACATCAGTAAGTAGTAACCGGGACGAACGGTTTAACGTGCCTTCCGAAGCACGGATCATCTTTCTTTTGGACAATCAGGTGATCAGCCTGTAATGTCCTATAACCAAACTAGGGATCACAAAGATACTTATTAGATACTAGATACTTACCTACCTACGTATTTATAATATTGTCTGATGTGGTGATGTCGATTTTGCCTTATGTGTAAATGTAAGTTAGTATAAAGAAATATATTTTATTCCAAATATTAATATATGTCATAATTCGGCTAAAGAGTATATAAGATATTACAATTCGATGAGAAGCACTCGATCAATTAGTTCGCTCGTTCTCGTAATCAACTGGAATTCGGTGTCCAGTCCACGACTCGGCGCTTCGGGGCGTGCCTAGAATGTAACTACATTCTAAATAATGTTAGTACCTAGTATATACTTATTTATGTATGGATGAATCATTAAAAGCAACTAGCGTATTTCTTGCACGTTTTTGTAAATGTTGGCTACAAATAAAGCCATCATTGACCATTCTCTTATCCACAAAAACCAGTCATTATTGACTGTGCATGTGCGCAGACAGCAAGGAAGGAGTATCATAGAATATCTCCATCAAGAATAAGTAGACAAAAACAATAAAATCAGGAAATAAGAGGCCATTAAAATAAGCAATTTACGCAGTCTGGTTGGATTATAGATAATTGTGTTGTGTCTAAGTGGGTGTTTAGTCAAAAAATAAAGTGCGCCGTAAGAGCGGTGTGGTAAGTGCTGGGTTACCGGTTACGGCAGTTAATTCCAACAAGATGCAGATAAAGCACGATGTCATTTTACCCTCGTTTCCACGCTCTACAATTTCTGTTTGAATGTCTCTAACATATTTTATAAGCTTTAAGACTAGGCATTTATTAAACTTAAACGAAATTACACCTACTTTAGAATAGCTTTCAATAATTTGAAACTTAGCACAAAGGATCTTGACAAATTACCGACTAATATTACAATCATAATTGAAAGGCTTAATATTTTAGAAATTAATAATTAAGTGTTTTATGATTCCAAAATAGCCGGGCCGGATTTGATATCTAAGTGTCCCAGTGTCGTCAAAATCGAAAGTTATTACGCTTTATACGGTCAACGTCTAGCATTTTCTAACTCGTTTAATATTTTAATTCTAAAAATGGTTGTTAATTTATTAAAATGAATGGGGTTTGTGTGGGCGTCAATAGGGCGTGGACGGGGAGCGGGGAGCGGGGCGGCGGTGGCGCCCGACGTCAAGTTATTGAAGTTGCCGGCTCTCAATCACCTTCCGCCAGATTTGGCGCTGATTGATCGATTGGACTTTGATTTTTAAATAACACCGCCTTGCCCTCTCACCGCTCCTTTTGCATCGACAAAAGCTCAATTTCTTTATTGAACCCCGAGAAAATAGAAATCATTTTCCTCTATTTTTCCTAAAGCTTTTTCTCTCCGCTAAATCAATTACTGTTTGTATAACCCAATTGAATATCTCCGCCATAACTGCGTGTATTCTCGTGTATCCTATCACAACATCAGCGTTCGGTCAGTTAGGAGGTACGTAGCAAAACAATGTTAACATCGACCTTAATAATTTCTGTGCTCGGGTTATGGTTAATCCATTGTGGTTGTAATTCAAAAACGTATTACCGGGATTCAATAGGGTATTGTAGGAGCGGCGCTTGGGCACGACGCTCGGGGGCCCCATAGAGGCGCGCTGAAGGCATTACGGCTGTAATTAATTATCTAACTTCACAACCCCCTCGCAGGCCATCCATTGATCGCACCACCGACAATAGATTCCTACTGCCCGACTTGCTAATGGCAGATTATATGAAATTCGATAGTTACTCCTAATCCTGACCCTCCCAACTATTTGCAGACAATTTCACAGTGTTTAAAACAAATTCCAACGAGAAACTTATATTTTACAGATAATAATCAGCTCTTAAACAGATAAGAAGAAATATAAACGTCATTAGCCTTTGTACACTGAAATACGGTGTACGCTCCAATTAAAAAACCCCGTTCCTTTGTTAATAGAAGGGAATTTAGAGTTAATCTTTAAAGAAGTAACTCTTCCCTGAGAGATAAAAGTATCAACGTAAATAACGAGGAATAAAACTGGCTTCAGCGTTTGCCGGAGTTTATTCAATCTTGCTGAGTACAGCATTATAATTTCAGGGAAACGAAAAACATGCACAATGTATTGGGTACTCCCTAGAGTCGCGCAGACGAAGTTTGGAAAGGCACGTCAGTTGCGGCGAAGTACAACAAACCAATGAAAACAAGACTTGCTCGGATCTCCGGCCGAGTTCCAGTGTTGCCAGTGCAGGAAACATTCAATGATTCCCGACCGCGGCGTTCAACAACACCAAAATATTTTGCCGATGCATCCCCAACTTTCCGGCGACTCGTTCGCTAACATGTCGCGCTGAAACACTTTTATCAGCTTTTATCTTATTCTTTCTGTTCTACAATTGTTCTTTTCTCAAACTCAATTTGTGACTTAAATATTTTTGTAAGTATCAGTATTTGAGTTCAGAAATATCGGTGAAATTGTTATGTCCATCTTCAATGATTTTAACTAATTTTTTTTCGTAACAGTCAAGAAGGCACTTAGAAGATTTAAGCGAAATGAAATTAAAGTAAGGTCATTAAAGAAATATAAACTTTGGAAAATTTTGTTAAGAGTTTGAGTTTCGAAACAAAGACAGGCAAAAGTATCGGTTTCTTTGAAATAGGTACCGCCTTAACTTAGCCTTTTTTAAAGTAAATACTAATTATACCCATTTTAAACTCGTTACCGTTTACATTATGTGTATATCTATCTAATTATGTCTGTGTGTAGTAAATTCTCTTTGTTTGGCTAGAACATTGCAGAATTTTTGAATCACCTGATTGTTCGGCAAAGTAAGATGATTCTCTGCTTCGAAAGGCACGTGAAGCCGTTGGTATCGAGAACAGCCCAATGCAAACACTTCCATCGACCCACAGTGGAGCAGCGTGGTGGAGTATAATCTCCATAATCCGTTCGGTTGATCGAGAGGAGGCCTGTGCCCAGCAGTGAGACGTATATATAAGCTATTTATGTCACGTATATGGTAAACACTGAAAAAATAAAGTAATATTCTAAAATAGTAAGTTACCTAGTCGTAGTAGGTAGAGTAAGTGCGCTGCAGCATCCTGCGTACGTTTTGTCTTAAGTCTCGACTTGTTAGTTAAGACTTGGCCAGAAGTTGTTCTCTATAAGTTCCTGTGAACATATTTTAGGTACTAAGTTGTTTGGCCTCCGCTCTCAGGGGAACATGGTTACTCGGATTATTCTTGCAGCCATGGCGAACTTACAAAAGTTAGCTGTAAACATCGTATTTAATGGCTTGAATAAACAGAAAAGTTATATCAGATTATTGCTCTCATATTAGACTAAAACGCGATCAGAATAGCGTATTAAAAAAGAAAACCCGGAACGTATGAACTCCAAATTGCTTTACAGACGGACGTCGTGTCTGGGTTAATAAAGTTCTAATGGAGAAGTTAGCTAGCACATCAACCCGTCACATAGCCGACGAGACAATTTTTCAATTGTCATATTTCCCGATGTGAGACGGCGGTGGAGAGAACGGAAATAGGCTGTGCATTATACAGAGGCCGTGTCTCAGCCCGCTTACCAATATAGCCGCGTGTCAAAATCAATTTCCACCTTTACAGGTCGCTATTTTAAGTTTTGTCTGGATTGCTACTCCGGTTTATAGTGCAGGGGTTGACCAGAAAACATTATCTAAAGTGTAAACAACGCAGAGAGTGCGAATTTTCTTGTTTATGTAGAGTCATCAACAACTAGGAAAAAGAAAAAGAAATAATTTTTGATTGTATGTACATACCCAAAGACAATTAATACATGAAGTTACTTTAGGTACTTATAACATGTTTGCTCATTTTGATAATAACGGATAAGTACCAAGTGTATGGATTTGGTTGTGTCTGTACATTTATCCTTATTATTTTTAGAGTAACAGACACGCTATATTCATTTCAGTTGATTAGAATATGGAAAGTAACAATAACCAGTATTGGGTTATAAAATATCTAGTAAGTAAACATAATAATCGGATGGAATGCTGGGGTGCGCTGCCGATGTTGTAACGTGAGACGTTTACGGCAGTTATTTTTGTTACGTGACGTTACGTTCTGTCCTTAGACAGAGTGGTACTAGTACCGCCGGTTTGTTTCAATTTGATTATGAAGATTGTTTACGTCAAAAGCTGTAGTCGTAGCATGGAATTTGCATATCGCGTGCGATGCGATAAATGCATCAAATGTATTGCCTGATTAATCGCGTGCATGATTTGCGTGCAGTATGCGACGGGTACTACGCATTAGGGGGTTTCATCGCCCAATAGAATATTTTTCTATATTTTGCAATACTTTTTTGAATATTAGTGTTTATAAATGTATTTTAGTAAATATTGACTCGCCAGGTAAGAATTCTAAAACATTTTTATCAATAAAAGCCTAGTCTAACCTAGTTAAATTATTTTTAAATTTATCCAAAATTAGTTATATAATGTCCATGTGCACATACATCATGTCATCATAATAAGCCACCGCGTGTCATTTCCGGTGCCAAGGTGCCCATCAAACTAATTGATACAATACTAATTTTCAGTTCCTGGTCTAAGCCTGAAGTCTATTTGAGGAGCAGACTGCAGGCCGCTGCAGGCAGACAGGCCGAATGCAGCACGACACCGATCTGCACTTTATGCATGAATTTTTAATAGCCCAGCTATTTCGGCGTGGCAAGTCTAATTAGCTGGCTGATCTCTGACTGTCGCGACCGCTACTATCGCGACTGTTCGCCATTGAATTAATTACTTCAAATGGATTTAGTATAATTAGCAGATCGAGATTTTATTACTTTGTTTATTCTAGTAGGCAAATTTCAGGTGAGCATTGACATAAAATACATTTAAGCAAGTAACTTAACTTACTTTGTAATGAGGATATTAGACGTTAGTAGGTATTTTCCTATTTCAGTTTCAAAGCAGTTTTATTTATTGACAGTTTAATTACCTCCTTAATCTAACTTTCACTTGATCAAACTTCTTTGTTCTTCCATTCTCTTTTAACAATGTTTCAATCAAAATACTTTTGGTGTAAAAACTTAATAATGTTTAAAAATATTTGCTTCCTTCAACAAAATTCGAATAACAATGGAAGTAAATTGAAAGTTTCTCACATTTAAATAAGAAAATAAATCCCGGTTGCAACTAGCGTTGAATTAGCATTTAGGATGAAATTGGGAAGTTCAGATTGCAGATAGAAATAGGTCGCTTGGGTCAGCAGAAAGTTATGAATCACAACGCTTTTAATTAAAATAGACACCCATAATTTATGGCTTTTGATACTGGTATAGTTTTGAATAAATATATATTTTTTACGTCAACTTAGAATCAATGGAGCAATTTTCGTACTCTTGTTGAGGAGTAGTAACGCCACTAGTTCAGTAAGACTCTGTTAAAGGATGTTTCTGCAGGAAAATTGCTATAGAAAAAAATTTATAAATGTCACGTCAATCTATTTTACTATAACATCTTGATTACAAAATTCCAGGTAAAAGGGTCTGTTGTCGGTGTATTCATCCGCGTGCCTTATATTACAGAGGCGCGGGTCAAATGCGTGCTAACCCCAAAATTTGCCGGTGGAGGATAATTCATCAACGAATATCCATTGACATGCCGTATAACTGAATACTGACAGCGGACGCATCCGGACTTATCCACAATCACAAGCTTGGAATCCACGCCCCAACCGACATACGACTTGTTTAAGAAAAGTATGCTCTGTCATCGGGAATATACGATTTTATTTACTCTATCAAGCTAAGTTCGGTTTTTCAGAGGCAAAAGATTCCACGTTAACGTGCAGGGTTTCAGTAAAATCGACTTTGCTTGTGTAGTCACAGGATAACTTCTTGCATAAACAATCGAAATTAGGGACAGGATTGATTGGACTGTGATTTCGCTTTAGACCCTCGCAACAGACTTAGTACATGCTTAATTAAACTGTCAAACGTCGGGTCGAGTGAGTTTAAATAATATACCTACCTAACCGTGTAGGTTAAGTTTGTTTAATTGAATATAATTGCAAAATATTTGGCCGGACTGGCTTAATTATAGAAAGTTTTGACTGGCCGGTTTTCTGTTAAATGAGAATCGATTTTGAATGGAGCGGTACCGAGTACATACAAATAATATAAACGGATTACTAAACCCCTCTATTTAGTTATTATTTGTATTATGTCCACTTCATGATATTGAATAACTTCATGGTATTGACTTGTATATTTCTTCATTCCACCAGTAGTATTTTTCACCTCACGCATTCTACTTCCCTTCACTTTTGAAAAGATGGCAAACCGACACGGTATCAATCAAATTAGCGGAACTGATAACAAAATAACAACCGAAACCTTCCCTAACAAGAATTGACAGGCCGCCGCTCACCGTACTTTTCAAACAGCGCCGGAACAAAGTGACAGAGACGTAGTCATCCAAAGCTAACAGGAGAAAGTGAGAGGGAGAAAATCCTCCATTACAAACTGCGAAGCCTTCCCATTGATCACAGTAAAGCGTAAAGCCTTTAAAAAATCCTGCAATTTATTTAGTCGGTAACAACAGCTTAGTTCGGATTGTCTCCGAAATAGAAGGCCGTTGTGGTCTTTTATTAACACCGTCTATTTTTTATTATAAGCCAATTCCTTTGAGGTCGAGAACTCTGTGAAGCAGGAATTACTGGTTTATTTCTGTTATTCTTCTGTTTTTTTATTATTACACATTTAACAAGTGATAACATACGAAATACTGTATTGCATGTTAATTATTGCACTAATAGAAAGTTACAGAAACAGAAGAGAAATAGAGTCTACAATACGCGGCCTTATATCTAAGTAGCAATCTCTCCCAGGTAACCGTTAGGTAGTAATCCCTTGAAATATTTTGTAAGAAATAATATAAAAAACCTTCCTTTGAGTACCTTCCTTAAAGTATTATCCTAAACAAGTACAAGACGTAGACTAGGTATCTGTTATCAGTATGACTAATACGTTTTGTTTGTTTAGCTCATCAGGGTAGATTGGTGTAGGGACGTAGTAAATCCGATGACGTCAATTTGCTGGAGCACACGCACATGTCACTGAGACTCAGGATAACATGTTGTCTGGGCTAGGTGGTAATGGGTGGTACAACAGGAATACAAAACTAAGGAGATTCAGAAATCTCAACCATATAAAGCTGTTTCTAAGTATGAGGTATAAAATATTAAAAAGTAGACTTACGAAAAAGATTTACGATGCGGGTGTAAGTGGTAGAGTTAGAAGAGGAAGGCCTAAGCGTACATATTGCGATCAGATTCGGGAGGTTTTAAAGAAACGCATGGTCAAAAGTACTCTAAACCGGCGAGAATGTATGAAGTCTTTGATGAAAGTGGAGGAACCGACAGTGGTATGTCAGAATCGTAGTAAGTGGAATTTCGTAGTCTCTGCCTACCCCAACGGGAAATAGGCGTGATCTTCTGTGTGTATGTATGCATGTAAAGATAATAAAGTATTACTTAACGTGAATCCGGGTGGCAACAGCCTCCGTGGTCTAGTGGTTAGAGCGTTAGGCTCACGATCTGGAGGTCCGGGTTTGATTCCCGATGGGGACATAGTCGAAATCACTTTGTGAGACTGTCCTTTGTTTGGTAAGGACTTTTCAGGCTTGAATCACCTGATTGTCCGAAAACGTAAGATGATTCCGTGCTTCGGAGAGCACGTTAAGCCGTTGGTCCCGGCTATTAGCCGTAAAAACACTTCCACCAACCCGCATTGGAGCAGCGTGGTGGAGTATGCTCCATAACCCCTCCGGTTGATTGAGGGGAGGCCTGTGCCCAGCAGTGGGACGTATATGGCTGTTTCTGTTATGTTATATGTATGAATCCGGTTGGCGAAGTTGGCAACATTCTTTCCGTGCACATTGATGCGAGTCCTCTCTTTAGTAGTACTAACTTCCGAAATGTAATAACTCTGGCTGGAAACATGTCATAGCGATGCGAAGGTAGCTTCTGTGCTGGACTGAGAGAAAAAACAATCTTCCCGGGTATGTCGTAACTTGTAATACTGTGACTGAGGGATTGCTTTCTATCATGATCGGTCATTATGATGGGCGATAAGATGGGATGGGACTACGAGTCAAAAGTGGCTGGAGTTGTCTTCTGATTGACAATATATTGATTTGTATACGATTTTGCAAATTGTGTATTGACAAGGATGCCTGACTCTAGAAATTACATGAGCGTGTTCATGTGTATATTATTTCTTATATAATTAATTAATAATTTAATTCGAAAGGTATACGTATAATTAGTCATATTCCAGTACATTTCGTCGTTGGAAATAAGCGGTTTCTCTGAAGCTTCACAGAAAGGGTGGCTTTCATTATACATTAAATATTATCAAAATTTAAACTTTGCAATATAAGTACGTACATTAGCTCTTACTCCATTCAGCGCATTCCTTTCAAGGAGTTTGGTGGCGTAATTTCAAAATTTTCGTGGCAAATAATTTGGGACCTCCAACTCGCCCGAATCACGCGACAGTTTCATCAATCTTCTCAGCTGATGAAACTACCAAATTACATTGACCTCTACCCGTTCCCCCAAAGCCCATAAACAAAATTCGACTAAGGAAATTAACACAGTGATGGGAGTTCTATGTAAATTGGCCAAGTTACACTCATTGTTGTTAAAGAAGCTTTGAGCAAAGAGTTAACTTTGTGCCGGTATTTCGGGGTCGTAGCTGATGGTTTAATGAATTGTTTGGAAATTACAAACTTTGAACAATACGTTTGTACGGCCACGAAATGGGGATTAATTTAAACCTAATTGTAGAACATGAGATTTTTGTTCTCTCATAGCTGTTACGTAGTATTGTGAAAAACTGCGTTATTTTTCTTTAACACGGTAAATTTTGCACAATCCATTATGGCACAACGTCAAAATGTAGGCAAGTTGCTTTAATACTGTCCCAGAAATTCCATTTCAAAAATGAGTTGGTATAAAAAATCTGCTAACGCCGCGTTATCCAGGCAGCCATCAAAATTTAATTTCGTAGAAAGCGCACTCCGCAAGTAATGTGTGCCGAATGCGAGTTCGTAGCCCGTAGCTCGTAGCTCGTAGCAGGTCGCGTAGCTTGTAATGAGACTCGTAGATCTTGCTTGTATCTACTTTTTCTGAATTTGGTAAAAGGAAACATATTTTTGTTCTCACTATCATGACTTCTTTTACAAAATAGATAGAAAGAAATGAAGCGCTAAATTCTCGGCACTTCAAATTCTCGTTGGAATACCAGATGCTAAGTTAATAGTAAGATAATCGTGTAGGCAGTTTCATACTATTAGTTTAGCTTTATTGTAAAACCGTAATTTATTAGTCGTAAATTGATAGTTCATTTCTATTGTCCAGATTTCAAACAGAAAGCTTTCGAGATTGGAACTGGAAATTCCGTGAATTACGTAAGATTAGTTTTCCTTTAATTAAATATTCAAAATTTGATTCAAACCACTAGAAGCCAATATTATCCTAGACTTCGGAGTCCATTCACAATGGTCAGTCCAAGTGCAAGTTACGAAGAATGAAATACGATTGAGTTGGTTTGTTTCTATGAATTCTCTTGCGAACGAAAGGTTCTATTAATAACAATATTCATGTATTTATGGAATCGATCGAATAATTTACATGTTAATAACTTATTTCGTTGTACCGTTAAGAGAGAAGCCACACGATTGTCACCGGTTAGTCGCATCGAAACGGTCATATTTCAATGTGTAAGTACTTACTAAGAGACACAACATAAATTATATTGGGTAGCCAAAATGCTAAATTGTATAACGATTTTTTTTTAAGAACCTTCTTTTCCCCTGCTATACAGGTTGTGAGAAGCTGCAGTAGTTTTAGACAGATGAGACGTTTGTTATGTAAAAAATGACGATTCAAAGTGTAACTATGTTACCTACTGAATAAAGATATTTTTGAATTTGAATCGCAACAATTCGAGTGGCATGTCGAAGTGGCCTCGTTCGTGTAGCCTCACATTACATTTGTGGTTTTTCGTTGTTAATCGTTTTTTACTGTAAGTACCTACGTACGAGACAGGTCAGCCTGCTCACCCTGCTGTAGAAATTGGATTTCGTGTTAGAAATTAATAGTCTGTGTCTGATAAAAGTTGTATGCAAGAAGACAAACTGACTCATAATTGCCTTCTGCGGTGTTATATTATTTACGTTTTACTACATTTGTGCCATCACATTATAGCGCAGCGCTCACATATGCGAGGTTGATACTATTTTTAGTGGACCTCTCATGTACTCTAAAGCCTCATTTCGACTGGGCAACATTTGTCGAGCGACATGTGTGGGGATACACCGGGCGATATCAGACGATAGACTTTGCCAGACATCATCTTGTCGCCTAGTGGAAACGTGTCGACTTTAAGAAAAATATATTGGTACGGTACATCCAGTATAATCCCAGCAAAGTTTGGTAACGCAAATCCTCGGCGCATGTGATAGTAGATCGTGGAACTCGAAATGGCGTAGATTGAAATTCCCGTTCACTAATCGATACTAATTCCAGTGTACGTACTATCACGGGGGCAGGGCTACCAGTCTCCACAAATCCAGGATAATGAGCAAACTTAATTCAAACGATGAAGTTTTGAAAACTAGGAGCACTTTCAAACACAGGTGAGAGAGACTTCAACTAGGTAGTTTCATACCGCTCCAACTACACCTCGGGTTTGAAATAGTTAAGAGATTTCTTTGAAGCTTTAAAATAATTATTAAATGAAAAAATATAAATTTGTAAGTCAAAATATCAGAAAGAAATGTCATTGAATTGAAGACTAGGATATACATACATTGATGTTTCACCCTCTCTAAAGTTCCTGAAAGATTTATTTTTTAAAATATTCACCGTTGTTTCCTGGAATTCTTGATATATGACAATATGACAGGGAATATTTTTCAGAACTATTGTGCTTTTTATACTTTGTATTCGCATAGGCCATCGAATTATTCTGATCTTGCAGTGCGTTTTGTCACAAATATGTATAAAGAAAGCAGAATTGGTCACAGTGTACCTCAAACATGGTCTACAATGTTATTTAGTGTAGTTCTCATATCTGCTTGGTTCCCGCAGCCCTGAGTGGTACTGCGCAAGAGGGCAGGATTTATGGCAGCATTAGATTCGCATTTGTACCAGCGCCGAGCGAGGGCGGACGTGTACCGCGTTAGCTTGCATCATATTAATGTGAGACTACCAGGTACACTCCCTCATTACTTATGTATACCTTCTGCTACACTCAGCGTGTTGGCCTAATCACCAATCACTTGCAGGTAATCCTTGCTTTATTGTGTGAGAAAGCGCGTGCTCTTGATATACTTACGTGTTAGTATATTGTATTCGACATAGAAATTCATTTCCCATACACCGTCACATACGTAACTAAGTATAAGGTAGTTTCCCTTAAATCAATGTATTTATACTTAGAATATCAACTTCAAATAATAAGTTAGCAATCTGACTTCATCTAACAATTTCGAAATTAAACTTTGTTCCTCAACCATTTTACGAAGTAAAGCAGTTCTTGTATTTTTGTAGCAAAATCTTTCTCTTCATAGTTTAAACTGCGCTACATTTAGCATAATCTTGAATAAAAGATGTCGCTTTCAACAGACGCAGCGCGTTTGTGTGCAATGGCATTTTTTTATCGCAATGAACCTTCTCGTGGTTTGCATAAAATAATTGCATACATTCGTTGGGAGCGAGCTAGTCCCATAGCGGAATGCTAACGTCGATATTTAAAGCGTATAGTTGTGCCAAATGCTAGAATTATTTTAGACAAAACTAACCGAGACATTTGCTATGATATTTGTAACATGACGCACGGTTACAAAATAAAATTGTGTTTTCCTTGTAAAAGGCGCGCGCGAAATTATTTTATGAAAATCTTAACTCGCGTTGCTTCTTTCACTGGAAAATTTAATAATGTTTATTAGATCTTGTCGCTATCATTTTTGAAATATTTCTTATGAGAGAAGTCTAGTACTTTTGGGTGCGGTGACGAATATAACATAGACACGTTTTGTTTTCTTTTCTTTAGACGTAAGTTATTTGCGAATACGTATCTACGACACTACGAATGTCTATAGGTGCATACCTAACTATTAACCTACCTAATATGTACGAGTACCTATATTAAGTTTCCGTCGGTGCACATTATTAGTGGCGGCGGCGCGGGCGGTGCGTTGCAATACCAGCCTCAACCCGACCACTACATTGCGGTGTCCTCGACCGCTGTCACATAACTGAGACGAGGTTGTATCCATGTTGCATCCCTCATTGACCGCATACATCGTGCACGCGATGCCAACTATGTCATTTAAAGTATACGCTTTTGAAGATACATATTTTAAGAGAATTAAAAATTAAACATAACATAAACAACCTGCAACATCCCATTGTATGGTACAGGTGTCCCCTCGCTTAACCAGAGGTGTTATTCATATCACTTGGTGGAGTATGCTGGAGCATTGCGCCCAACAGGGCACCCTCAGGCCTGTTATCTTAAACGTTGTACCGGGTGAGAGCCTTCAGCGCTTCCCATTTGTCCGGCCAGGTAGTTAATGCCATCTGCGGCAAATCTACAATAAGTCACGTCAAAAAAAAAAGCTGGAGCATTGCACGTTGCTCTACTGTGGGTTGATGGATATTCCATTTAATACTTATTTATATTGATATTACGAAAGTTAATAGATGCAAGTTGATTTCTTTTTGTCGATCTAAGGAAGAAAAGGCCACATCGAAGCATTTCATCTAAAAAGCAATATTGCAATTTGACATTTGCGCATATAAAAGTATGTTTTAATAATGTTTTTTTGGGAACGCGTGGATCTATGGATATGAACGCGTTGATAATAGTCAACGGCAAAGTCAAAGCCTCGGAACCCTCGATGTGCGAGTTGGACTCGCATTTGAACGGATTTTTTTCACCTATCACCTAATAAATCTCATCTTGGTATTACATAGCGCGACGTGACGGTACATGATAGGGAAGTATCGACGCGTTGGTTTATTACCTAAGTATTATTATTTGTACACAATATGCAAACGCAGAACAAAATTAGAATTTCCCAGGAGGGCAGGTCGAGCGTGTCATTGCGCACGCGACGTATTTACCACAATTTATGATTTCATTTGGCCGCGCATATTTCAACGATGCGCCGTTTTGCATCGGAACGACCGCAATATCGCGCCTTCGCTTTATACTTACAACTTATTGGCTTAATAAATTCTTAGGTAAACGTAATAGTAGCTTACGCTTTTCCCGCTTAACGTTCGCGGGGGTTACAATTAATTTTCTACTCGCCATCTCTTATCCTTTCTATAAGTAATTTCCATTGAAAAAACTACGTACTTACTTAAAATAATTTGATTTACTTACCGCACAACCTATGAATATGATAGTTTAGCAATGCGCTCTAAATAGTTATGTATTTTTTAAAACAGAACAATATCTTACGATTTGAAGGCGTCGTGAACCAAGGAAACACCAACATTTTTATACATATAATAAAATGTTATTCACCCGACATTTCCAAATTCACCCTGTTCCGAAAGGCAGGCGGCAAAAGAGACTCCATACAAGTACATAAGAGACATCGTCACAAGAGATTTCGAATGCGTGTTTCAAGTTAAGGTTATGCCGCAAAAGTTCGTAAGACACAAGTTTCCGAGTTATTGTGCATATATGCGTTTGTAAGTATACCTATTGTTAAGCACTGTAACAATATTGCAATCTTCTTTTTCCCACAGCGGGAAGCAACCTGTTGTGAAGTTTTTAATTAAGTGTGGGCCCCGTTGTGTACCGTTTTTTACTTTTTTCAGCGCTGGAATTACTAGTTTTCTTGCCCCGAAGCTAAATTCTACATGCACTTTATGAAGTAATGGCATTATTTTTCATTCTAACTTCCTGTTTGAGCATATACGTGTTTTAAAATTGCTTTGTTCATTTGATTGGCATCCATTGTTACAAAATGATGCTTTACTTTTTTGAGTCGAAAATCCCATCGTTCGCATGTTTGACACTCTCTGAAGAACATAATAATTTAAGCACACAGCACCTTTACGAGTTTAATAATGGAGTTATATTATAATGATACCGAGATTGAATGAGTCAGTCATTTGGCATAATAAAGGTTATTATTATGTAACGAGACGGTAAGATTTTTTTATGGGAAAATACATTTTACCGTCATCTCCCGGGGTATCGTTTCGTCAAATTTAATTTCTCTAATGAATGGTAATGTGAGAAGGAGACATTTTTATAATTTGGAAAGAAGTATCTGTAGCAAAATTGTTTCCTTTTTACGAAATTGTTGACAGTAATTGTTATAAGCTTCTGACTGGCTTTTAAGAATGATCTGAAAAAAAATATATACTTAACGAATTTCTTTAAAGAATTTTGTTATCGGCATTACGCCTAGCTAGACGCATAAAAGCAAAGTATTGTTGACTCCGTGTCTTTGATACAACTTTATAAATAATTCGTGATTTTTACCTAATTTCAAGATAGATTTTCGTAATATAAATTGACACGGGCTTCATATTTTTATAATCACCCAGAAGCTCGTAAAAAACCAGACAACCATAAGGATATATACTTTTGGACTTTAGTGGGTTAATAATTTATGATAGGACGTAGACAATTTTCCTCTTAGGTAGGTAGGTACCTATGTTTGAGTATATATTTTTAGAGCTAGAAACAGATACCTAATCGCGTTGCAGAGCCAAATGTGTTCATGTTCACATCGTCGATGAGCACAGACATTGCTTTGGCAAGTTATCACGTTTTCACGTGCCACGGAACTGCAGGCAGTAGATCATATTATTAGACATATTACATTCACACAATAGAAGAATATAGTAGTATTCTTCTATTGTGAGATCAATGACCGCTGTCATCAACTTTGGATTCAGGCCCTACATCCGCTGCACTGCGATGTTGTCAAGGGTAAACAGTGATTATTGCTGATTGCTTCTGTTAGGTCACAGACCATAACAATAAAACTCCTTGCAAAATCTTTAATGAAGTAAGTACTTAACAAGCTTTATCAAACCAAAATCAAAAGCTTTATCAAATCAAAATCAAAAAAGCCAGGGGCAGATGTGTTCGAATCGCACCGGATATTGGCGGGCAGCGCGGCTCCGGAAGCGGGTGGGCCGCCATAACCATAATTCACGTGCGTCCGAAAGTGACGCCGACTACTATTTATGTACCCCGAACTAGATTGATGGCTAAGTTCGACCTGTAATGTGCCCCACATCCACGTGTTTGCATATTTGATAGCGTTTTTATATGGCCTCGTGGTAATGGTAAAGTAATAGGCATCCCGTTTAGGAATTGAAGGGGAAGTTAAAAACAACGTACTTACCTACCTATTTATGAAAACGTTGAAAATGTGTTAAAGATAATTTAATGTTAGATAAATAGAACTACTTACTTAAAATATTTTACAATATTATTATATTTTTAAATATGAATATACATAAAATAGAAAATATGCATAGAAGTTGTCTTCTTTTGTATGTACCTATTTCTTACGTCTTACCCCAATAGTGACTTACAAGGTCATTTCTTTTTTGACGTAACTTATTGTAGATTTGCCGCAGATGGCATTAACTACTGGGCCGGACAAATGGGGAGCGCTGAAGGCTCTCACCCGGTACAACGTTTAAGACAACAGGCCTGAGGGTGCCCAGTTGGGCGCGAACCTCGGCTCAGGGCGTCGTCAGAGAGGAAAAATATTTGAAGGAATTAATCGACCCTAGTGGGTCGATAGCGATAAGCGCTGAATGAGGGAAATCGTCGACCACGCTGGCGGGGTCGATATCGGGGTCCTGAAGTGTTTGGTGTCGCGAGCTGATTGGCTGCCTCTATGGCTAGAGTAATCGGGTCGTCGGGATCGTATATTACGTCCTTCGGACGCCGATACTTTTCAGTACCACTTACAAGGTCAGGTTATGTATGAATGTTAGACTATGTGACTGTATTGTGTTAGGTTATGTTGTGTGTGTGTTGTGTTGTGTTGTGTGTTTGATGTGTTGTGTGTGAGTGTTGTTGTGTGTGTGTTCAACTAATGTTCATTTGGTTTCGGTTTTTAACAATATCTATGAGTCATTGTCTGCACTAAAATGATATCACCAACGTTGCTCCTCCCCTATTGATAAGTTAGTTCCGGTGGATTTACTTCAACCCAGTGGGTAAAATTATATATTTGATCCATGTCATGTTAGAGATGAACAAGCTCAAGGGAGCAAGCACTATACCCCAGAGTTGAGTCAATGAATGCTAGGCCTATGCCCAGAAATATGACTTAAGTAACTTTTTCTTCTTCCTATCATGTGGGTTGTGAGGTGGAATACCTCATCAATCTTGGTGTCAGGTTTATTACTGAGCCGCCAAAGGCCCCTGACATGGCTCATGTCGTTACATGACTACTACATGACATGATTACTTATATCAGTACATAGTAACCGGGACCAACGGCTTAACGTGCCTTCCGAAGCACGGATCATCTTAGTTTCGGACAATCAGGTGATCAGCCTGTAATGTCCTAACCAAACTAGGGATCACGAAGTGATTTTTGTAATATGTTCTCACCGGGATTCGAACACGGGGCCTCCGGATCGTGAGCCCAACGATCAACCACTGGACCAGGGACGCCGTTACATAACTCAAAAAAAAAAAATTCAAAAATATTTATTTTTCAAAATTGGCTTACAAAGTTAGCGCTTTTTGAACGTCAAACATAATTAAATTACATATTATGTAACTAGCTGTAAAACTACTACCACATCGGAATCTGTAACGCTGAGGGAAAGACGTGGCCAGAAAACCTCCCAGCACAGGGCCCTAGTCCTAGAACTGATTTGACTTCGTATGACTTAACTGATTTGTTTTATCATATTGGATCTTACTAATACATACCTTCGGGACGCAGCATTTCAATTTTGGGATAGACTTTTCTTTTGGCGGATAAGAAAATGACAGGTAATTATGAATTAAAATAAAATTATCTGGTATGTACTGAAATCAGCACCAATATTGGTATAATTTTAAATGCAAAGCTACAACTTGACAACTCATGCGAATTCCGTATATTGGCGCCGGGACTAACCCCGAGTTAGTTCTTCTGATTACTTTGTAAAGTATAAATGTTGTTGGTGTGGACCAAACAGAAACTTATGACTGGGTAGCCACCGGGGACGCACTGGGTTCACTGCTGTATGAAGACACATCGGATAACCCGGTTGGTTTAGTAAGTACTTATTCGTATAGGAGTAATAAGTGTTAACGAGCGAAATGAAAGAAGACTTTCTCTGAATTAATATAGTAAGAACACAAAATAATTTTAATATAAAAAGCCTTACTTAAAACCCCCGTTGCTATGCGCCATATAATTAACAAACCTAGGCAACGGGGGTTTGCCAGGTCTGACGCCAATAGTAACCCGATATATAAGAAACACTTATATATCGGGGTAAGCAGATTCCATTTGCTTCGATTCTGACACACTTCTCTTACAACAGTCTCTTAGGACTTTTTTTTTATAAAATATTAGTTACCTATCTCAGTACTTATAATTCAATAGAATTTCATTAACGTTACTTAGTTTTGAAAAAACAAAATTGTAAATTGTTGTGTTGTTAGCATTTGTCTTTGCAATTGAATTCATTTGGTTTGTTTGAGGTATTAGGTATAATTTACTTACTTATAAGAAAGTTTATTTATTATATCAGTTCTTTAAAGTCATGATTAAACCTCTCATATGCCGAGATACCAGACACAATAGATTTTACATTGTGTCTGGTCGAGATCCGCGTTCCGGCGTTCGAAAGATTAAGTAGATAACGTCGGCGGCCAACTTCATAATTCGAACATCTAAACTAAATTGATAAAAAATAAAAACAACGGTCCGCGCGCAGCCTTCACTATTAAAGAGTAAATTATTGAGATGATAAGAGGGGGGTGAGGTAAACCTAGCTGAGACGCTGGTGGGGAGCGGAGAGTTGCCGTTCTATAGATAGTATTATTCCTTATCATTTTTATGCGCGTTGGATAGGCACAATGGCGCGTAGCCATGTCTACTATTTTGTGTGCATTGGTAATGCTATTACCTTAACAAAATAACTCATTTACCTGCCTCAGAATTACGGCTTAAATATTGTAGACGTAATCTAAGCTACTAATTATGACAGCAGCAATTGTTGTCTAATTTTAATATTTTAGTGAGAAAAATTCAAGTAGTCAATGTATGTTAGTCAAGTGTATAACAAGTCACGTCAAAAAGAGTCGTGGTCAAAATAATACGGGCGCTCGCGCATGCGCGATGCATCGTTGCCGTAGCCTGCGATTCGTAAAGTTATCTAAAGCTTACATGCACAACTCGTCAGAACTCTAGGGAACTAACTAATCCCCGACACGTGCGGCTATTACGTGCTAATGTAGGTATTTTCCACTACTTTCCTATTGTTTACAACTTGTTTCTACGTAAAACAGTAAAAATAATGTAGGTAAGTATAAGTAATGTAGGTATTCGTATGTTTATGTACTTTGTATATGTCGTTGTGCAATAAAGTATTATTGATTGATTGATTGTAAGTTGAAGATGTGATTGTTATAAATATTTGTGAATTTACATAGGTTTATACTTATATTGAGAACGATTTCTTTCCTTCTTAACTTTATCCTTCCTTCTCCTTCTTAATTTCTGTTATGTCAAGCTTATTAAAATAATCAATACATGCGCAGGTTGAAATATCTATCTAACATAGAGTTTTTACTTCAACTGAAGTAAATGCCGAATTTCATGTTACACTTCTTACACATTTCAGAAATTAACATCCAAATTACTGTCTTGTATGTGAAATATGTACCTAATAGGTATTTCTTAAAAGAAGTGACCTCTAGCGCCTGTGATATGCACCAGCATCCAACCAGCACATCTGGTGTACGTAATCTTGTTATGAGGAAAAACTTTCTTAATAAGCGCGTTGTTTGGTGCCAGATCACTAGTCGTACATCGATCGACGGACAACGCTGAAATAATTACACTTGGGCCTTCTAACTCTTGAATGATTGGCTCATATCTGAATGTTGCGGGATTAATTTGCTAAGAAAATGTAATGAGTATAGAATGATGCGTAACATAACGTTGGATCTTATTTCATTTTATATACGTACTAGCTTTTGCCCGCAGATTCGCTCGCGTTAAATTCGGGGTGTTTCCCCTTTCCTAATGGACCAATTTTCAGCTTCCTACCTTGAAAAAGGCCCCTGTCGTGACTCAAGTAACGACTACGTACCACGTACGTATTTATAATATTATTATTATAGATGTAGATAAACACTTAGATTTGTATTTGTTATTTCTGCAGGGCCACTTTTTATAACCGATGTACAAATATATTTAATGATAATAAGGTAAGTTATGATTTTAAAAAATGCACACTGTTACAGTATAGAAACATATTGGCAACCAGCATCGTCAATTAGGCATTAATATTAGTCCGTAACGGTGAAATGAAACAATTTTGTACAAAAACAATTTTATTTATAAAATTACAAAGAAAATCTTGTATCAAAAACAACATTTGGCAGCCTTATTAATTACATAGATAGCAGTAAGTACGTAAAGGAATTTACTGTTTATCTTATCTACTAAGGTGGATTAACAAAAAGAGTACACAACATTCCAGATCTTTGTTTTTGAAGAAGTTGCAATGATTACGTCATCAATTCACCATAATTATCACAGTAAAGGAATGTAAAAGATATTTATCGATGAATACAGGTTCAGTTCGATACAATTTTACGTAGGAGTATATATGTGACAAATATTTTTGTTCATTTTTCAGGTTTTCCATTGTTCATTTTGGCTTCAATCCTTGGAGAACAACGTTTAACGACGATTGTAGAACGGTCGTCGATAGGGTCTAGTAGTGTGCTTAGGTAAGATTTGCGTTCAGTGATGATTGAGCACAGACTTATGATTAACGCCTATAGTGATGGGGTAGAGGTGGTCCGTGATGGTGGGGCGGACCGTGAAGGTGGGGCGGGTAACCATGATGGGGGGGCGGCGGAGGTGGGTGATGGGGGTGATGTGGGTGGTGATGTGGGGGCGGGGGGTAATGTGGGGGTGGCGGGTGATGCGGGTGATGATGCGGCGGCGCCGGCGGGCACACTTGCAAGCGGTGGCAGTGTGGGTAACAATACCCCGTACCACAAGTAGGACCGCAAGGGTGGGGGTGCATTGCTGAAAAAAAAAACAAATTAAGAAGATATTTTACGTTTCAGAACGATTTCTGTCAGAGAGATCTTAGACTAAATATTATCAATGACACAGTACGCTCCATTCGGTGTTAATGATATCTGGGCCTGTCTGTTTGTGATATCTATCAGCATATTTGTACACTAAGAAAATAGCTCTACTAAGGTTAGCCATAAATAAGTTGTAATGTAAATGATTTTAGAATCGCACCTAAATTACCCATTGCTTCTGTAGATAAACTCTTTAACAATGTTTCACTAGTGACTAGGCTGATTGCTCACCTTTCTCAAATTATATGCACTGACTAATAAAAAGATTGGTGTGTCCACTTTTATGATTCACAATAGACTGTTTTGATAAGCGTTCGATTGTTGTTTTTATGATATTTTCCAATATCTGTATAAGTACCTCATTTATCAGTACCGCGCAGTACGAGGAACTGATAACGGTATTAGTAATACACGTGAGTACCTGAGTATCGATTAATCATAGATATATTTACATATTTGGGCTGAAAATGATGTACTTATGGTGGTTGTATGATTCATTTTTGGGTTTTGTTTGGCTTTTTTCAATATGGTGGCGTGAGCGGTTAGGATACATGCTAATAAAGTTGAAATATGTAAATAGCACGTGCTCTAACCATGATGACATGTATTTTGACATCATAATCTACTAAATAACCAAGTTTCAAAACTTTTGTAAAACTATCAGATAATTAAAATTATAATAAAAGTACTGAATCGAAACATACAGTATTAATAGAGCTGAAGTTTGAGAATCTCATTATATATCAACTAAATATGACGTTATTTTTAAATATCAGACGCACACGACTAAAGCATAGTCATTGTAACAGTTACTATTTAGTAAGAATAAGCATCAACGCATTCCTAAATGAATTCCTACTAAATAGTAAGTAAATGTTTTTGATTTTACTAAAACTCTGAGCAGCTAATCAATTCTCAAGTAATTCACAATTCTGAACAAAACAATTGGCTTATCGATCAGGTAAAATATGGCTTTGTTTTAATATATTTATAAGAATTAAGTAAATAATAATGAAAAGTGAAAAAAATATCACAATGGAAAATAAACATTAATCATTTTATTATTATGACTAGTATTGATAAAAATCGTAAGATAAAAAAACAACACGGTCATAGAGTAATATTTTATGTGAGTAGTTACTGATCTTAACAATTGAAAGTGATATTTTATCTTTGATAGATAAGTATATCGATAACGCGTGATCACGGTTAGATATCGTTATAGTACAGGAGATGGTAATATATTTTTTAAGATATTTTAAAGGTCGTATTTGCTACATTAACGAGTCTCATCTTCGGTCACACTGTTCACAAGGTTATTAAAATAATAAGATGAGAGACTGAAACAAAACGAGAAGAAGAGAAAAGACAATAGAGTTGCAGTACAGAAGATTAAGAATTTAATTAACGTTCGTTACATTATTCTTTGAGCTCAGTTTTAGCATCAGCTCTAATGATTATTATTGATAAACATACCTATAACCATTTTATGTATATGTATATATAATATAAAAAATTAACTGCTGTCCGTTAGTATCGCTAAAACTTGAGAACAGCTGCACCTATTTGGCTAATTTTAGTCTTGAAACACTCGTGGAAGTTCAGGAAAGGTATAATTAAACGTTGATAAAATATAGAAAAATTGCGAGGTAAATATTAAAAACAACAATTTTATTTCACGCGAACGAAGTCGCGGGTAACTGCTAGTAGCAAATAAATAAATCAACAAGAATAAAATAAATACTAGAATCATAAAGTGTACCATGTTATATAAAACATAAATGGTTATGTTATATTATAACATCAATAATGTCAATAAATATTGTTTTAATGCGACTATTTATTTGTTACCTCTAGTACTATAATCATTTGACAGTATGTCAATATAAAAGCTTATCGTTTGGGTTTTGCCAGTCGTCAAGTACATGTAGACGAAACCACTTGGGTCTTTATTAATATCAGGTTTTTCTTCATTCTTATTTGAAGTAAGTGCCAATTTTTATAATATAATTTATAGATTTTTTTGTTGGCACGTTCAATTTATTTATTACTAATTATAAGCGTAATATGGGTACTGGCAGAATATCAGTGTTGGTGAGAGTGGGCATTCGTACCATACTCTTAGCAACAATATGCTGAGTCAGTCCCATTTCCCTGGGCAGTGTTAGCTACTAGTCATAAATTGTTAAACTTAATTTATGTAAATGCTTTTGTAACCTTCACTGTTTTGGGAATAAAGTTATTCTATTCTATTCAATGATGTAGAAAAAAACTGTTTACTATCCAACTATTTAAAAAAACAAATTAAAAAACATTTATTGGGGTACTAGCAGTCCTGTTATAGAATTAATAATATTAATCACACACTTTTTCCGTTCTTGTCATTCCACAAATAGAAAAAAACAGAAGGTAGTAACCGCTACATATTACTAAATGGTTACTACGGTACTACTACGAATAGTGGATACTTTTCCGAGAAGATTTGACATTAACCATGGCAATTTTTTTCATATATCTACCTCTTGATAGCCCCTTAAAACCTTATTTGTATCCAACAGAAATGCACCCCGGAGGACCACCAGGACACGACCACCCACCGGGCCCACAACATCCCCCGCACCACCCCCCACATCATCCGCCGCATCACCCACCAGGTCCGTCACCCACAGGACCTCCTGGCCCTGAACCTCGCTAAATTAATGATAGGTAAAATAGATAATTTCTTTAAAAAAATAATAATACATTTTTGATTAATTATTTTGTACTTAGACATTTTATAAAATGTATTTCGCGTTATTATTATATCACTGGTGTACGTCATAATAAAGGTCTTAAAAATAATATTGTATGGAACAATGTTCCAGTCATAAAATAAAAGGTGGAATGGTGACCGTGAGTTTGACAACACCCACAGGGCAGTGCACAGTTATCAGGGCGCTATAGTGAAATGGATTTACATTGCACAAGACCGAGAAAAGTGACATAAAATGACAGAGGCACCAAGTGGAACAAGGCTTTAGGCTATTTTTTATGAGAGAAGAATATTTTATCAAGTCTGTGTAGGTATTATTTTTTTTTTTACTTAACAGGTCACGGGTACTGCCCCCCACCACCTGGCCCCCAGTTTCACCCGCCGCCACCTGGACCTCACTTTCACCCGCCGCACGCGCACGGTCCACACCACCCACCACCTCCACATAGACGATGACCTATCATTTCCACAATATTATTTTTTTATACATATTTATGAAAGATGTAAATAACCGTTGACTGTAGTAAAAATAATCTACTAAGTATAATGGGTTTTTTTATCACATAAATTCACATATACAAACCGACCGATGTGTGTTGACCGATGGACTGACGATTCGGATGTTCCGGGTTCGTGTCCCGGTGGCGACATATTTTTCACAAATATTAGGTACTGTGTGTTGTGATCCCTAATTTGTTTAGGAAATTACAGGCTAGATGATCCGCGCTTCGGAGGGTACGCTAAATAGTCGGTACTGGCTACTATTTACTTAAGTAAGTATATGAACCTATAGCGGCTCGATAGTAACCTAGGATATCAGGGTTGCTGAGGTTGGTACTCCACCACACAACCCGCACAGTACCGAATATTGAGGGGGATGATTCAGCTCATGATTCTGAGCTATCAAGTTTTCGTTACGGTGGCACTAACACCATGTATATGATAAAACTTCTTGTTATAAAATGTTGACTAACTAAAAAAAAAAATAAGTGATAGTGGGTTATATTTTGTCACTGGTGATGCTGCCTACATCGAACCGGCGATCCGGTAGGATTACCGGCATGAGTCTGTTTTATTAATATAAGTAATTGTATGTAGCATCAAATCGAAATTCCGAACGATAAAGGGACGTATTTTTATGAAGAATGACAATCCGGTAAAAGTTGTTTCGAGTTTTTCACCGTCCGTTTGTTTGGAAATTCCCTCAAAGCAGAAAATGCTATTTACTTATTGCGCCTCGTTTACTTACAAGGTATTTAGGTTTGTGTCGTCTGTTCTCAGTTTTGTGTTTGGAAAATGGAATTTTCCTGTTGGGTTACACCGCTCCGGAATTCCCAATCGATAACCGAGAAGGACGTTTTGTAATAGCACTTCTGTTTTGTTTACCCTTTTATATTTTACTGGTCGTCTTTTGTTTTCATATTGTGGTTGATGAAGTTTTGTGGTTTTATCGGTTTGCAACTTTATAAATGTTTCGAATACTTTGTGGGAATTTCGTATTTATTTATCGGTATTTATGCTTCTGTGGTGAAGTAAATAAATACTTTAAATGCTCTTGTCTTAAGTTTTATATGTACCTATCTATTGATATTACTGTTTTACTAAAGAACACTTTAAGGTGAAGGCTCGGTTTCAGGTTTAAACATAAAATATGCTTATGATATAGAGCAATGGTATTATTATTACCTAAACATCATCGCGTAAGAGATATATTTTATTGGGGAGTGGCTGAGGGAAGTACGCCGTCGTTACATGAGCCATGTCAGGGGCCTTTGGCGGCTCAATAATAACCTTACCGAACATTGACATCAGGGTTAATGGGGTTGGTAATCCACCTCACAACCCACACAATAGAAGACGGGTGACTTTATTATTCTATTATAATATAAGTAATAGAACATTATGATGCAATTGAGCTATATTGGTCAGTACAGTCGAGGTTGGATGTCAGCCCTTTAATTTATGGACGTAAAAAGTGTCTAATCGCAAAAACATCAGGGTGTTAGTAACATCGTATCGAATACTGAGGGGTATGATTCAGACCAGGATTCTGAGTTAATATCAAGTGAATTAATACCGAGAAAAGGTCTTGACAGACAGACGGACAGACGGATGGACAACAAAGTGCTTTTCCTTTTGAGGTTCGGAGACCTAAAATGGCTGCACTTAGTAAAAAAGCGCTAGTGCGATAATGGTGCTAATTCCTGCGGACGCCATCTAATTTTAAGTTATACCTGTCATTTTCTTATCCGTTGAAAAAGAAAGAGACGGGTAATCGACAGGTATAAAATTTATGGAACACACGTCAATTTTAAGTAGAAATCTAAAATAACCGTCTAAACATGGCAACACTGACGCGTAAATGTCAAGACGCGTATCTTAGTTTTAATTTCTTATTTTTATTAATATCATAGTTTTTAGCCGATTAATTTACTTGTATTTGTATTAATTTTAGTATATAAAGTGTGTAAAATATAAATTTGTGTATTTGAAGTGGAAAAAATTGTGTAAATTCAAATCAGCTGATTGTCGTACGAAGACCAACGGACACCGACGTTACGAATTCGAAAATACGGACTAAAACCTGGGGAGTATTGCTTTTGTTCTATATTATTACATTAGCTAGCGATAAATATTATTGCTATAACATAATAGTACATAGATCACACCAGAGATTAAAGTCCAACCTCACACCCGGCACCGTTGTAGTCTCGCTTTGTTTTTGACGTTAAGTAAAAACAAAGTTGACGACAAAAGCAACGGAAACACACAATATTTTCTGCTTATTTGCACACTTGCAATAACATTATATTGTTAGCAATATATTGTTTGTTGTAGCAGTGTAAAACATTACTTTTTACTCCACAAATTAGACATACTTAAATAACATAATACAGACATACACATAGCATTCCGTTATGTAGGTACTTATTGTTGTTTACTAAGTAAAATAATTATTATAGGTATTTTCTATTTTTCTTGGAATAGTTACTGCTGCCTTTCCTTTATTATTTCAGATTCTGTCTAGTATGGCTCCCTGCAGCAAAAAGGAATTAGAACAAAAACTGAAGCAAGCCCTTCTTGAACTACAGGCATCTCAAGAGGAATGCAAGAAGCTTCTAGAAGAACATGAAGAGAGTGAGGCAGAAGTAATAAATATAAATAATAGAATACTGTTTTTAAAGAACGAGCTCACTGAGTTAGATGGTCGGTATAAGGACTTACAGGAGCAACGGGACCACTTACAATCCGTGATCAACTCACAGGAGGAATGTCAAAACAACCATGAGGCTGCTCTAAATCGTATCAGAGAACTAGAGCAACAGGTTGCTGTAGCCTATAATACAATAAAAGCTCATGAGGACCAACATTCTACCAATGAGTCACAACAAACTTTGGCATTATACAATGAGTTAGTCCATGAAGAAAATTGCCAAAATAATGAGTCCATGACCATAGATCTCACTTCAATGAGCGATAAATATAGTGATGATGATGAAGGTTATGAAGAAAAATATAAATTACGACAAGAAAATTGTGAGCTCCAACGCCAATTAGCCCGAATACAGCAACTATATGACAATGCACAGAAGGAAATTGCCGAACACATCAAGGCAACAGAGTCCCTGGTAATTAACACGGAACGGCTTGAGTCTCTGGTGCACGACCGAAACCTGGAGCTGGAAACACTACGCGCCAAAACAAGCAGCGAGTCTAGAGAGGATTTGCAGCGCGGGGGGCTGGTCGTAGATTCTGGAGCCTCACCGTCCACCGGCGCCGCGTGTACCACGCGCCGCGAGACCGCGCCGCGAGGTACCACGCCCCGTAGGGCTGTGAGACGCAACGCCGCGCCGCCCAGTGCCGCGTCGCCTAGTGCTGCGCCGGCCAGGGCCAAATCACGCAGGGTTACAACACGCAGAGCCGCGCCGCCCATCGCCGCGTCGCCTATTGCTGCGCCGGCCAGGGCTGCATCGCGTAGGGCTGCGACACGCAGAGCCGCGCCGCCCAGTGCCGCGTCGCCTAGTGCTGCGCCGGCCAGGGCCGCATCGCGTAGGGTTGCGACACGCAGAGCCGCGCCGCCCAGTTTCGCGTCGCCTAGTGCTGCGTCGGCAAGGGCCACGCCGCGTAGGGCTGCGTCACGCAGAGCAGCGAAATGCAGTGCCGTGCTCCCCGCCGGTGCGCCGCTGGCCGCAGTGATGTGCGACACCGCACCGCCCAACAACGAGCCGCCGTGTGCCGCGCTGCCAAGTGTCGCGCCGGCCGGCGATGTGCCGCCGGGAGCCGAGCCGCGGAGGGTCGGAGCTCGCGGAGCCTCTCGGCGCGGGGCGTCAGCGACAGCGCCACCGCCCGCGGCGCCCGCGCCCGCTGCGCCGACAGGTGGGGCGCTGCGAGGGCCCGAAAAGGTCGCGACCGCATTGCCAAACATCGTCGCGCCCCAGAAAGACTGTGTCCCACGTCTAGCGAAAAAGACTGTTGTGTTCTCGGACGATATAGGCATAGGTTTAGGACTACTTCTAAAAAACTCTTTTGATCATGACATTATTAATGTGTGCATGCCTGGCGCGTCATATTCGCAAATCATCACAAAATTATTCCAGTGTAAATATGATGCAAACACTACCGTTATTCTTTTAGTAGGCAATAGTACAGGGCTCACAAAAGAGCAATTGACTAGGTATCATAGGTCACTAATGACTGTTGAGTGTGGAAACTTAATTATTTGTTCTTTTCCATACTCAAATACATTAGCTAGTGAGGAAAATAATTATATATTTTCTCTCAACCAACACCTTTATAACAGAACCTGTCATCATAGTAATATTATTTATTTAGATTTGAATAAGTTTATTCGAAATTGTATAATAACGACAGATAGAATATATCTATCTAAGTACTTTAAAAAAATTATATGTTCAGTACTAGTTTTTTATATTACAGACACTTCTGCCAGACCAGGCAGTAAACTTATTGACTGTACTGTCTTTTACAGTACAAAACTTTTTATTGACGGTAGTCAGCCATGTACCACGAATGGTACTTCATCTTTAAACTAGACAATAAGACAAAAGAGAAGCTTGGAATATTAAAACTAGTTCACCAAAATATTCAAGGCTTCTCTGGCAAAGAATTAGACGTAGAATTATTTTTAGAGACATTTTTTATTGACATTTTATGTATTACAGAGCATTGGTTGAAGGATTATGAATTGTTATTCGGTTTTAAAAATTATCATTTCGCTAGCGCTTTCTGTCGAAAGATCAAATTACGTGGTGGCTCCCTTATTTTTATCAGAAATAGTTTAAAATATAAAGAACGCAAAGATATTACTGGACTTTCGATAGAGGGCACTATGGAGATTTCATGTATAGAAACAGAGAAACATATTGTTGTAGCCGTATACAGACCCCCATACAGTGCTAACTTCACAGTTTTTGAATCAGTGATGGAAAATGTACTGAAGGTCATATCTAAAAGTAATAAAGCCATTATAGTGTGTGGAGATTTTAACGTTGATTTATATGAAGTAGATTCAATTACAACTAGATTTCTAAGTTTGTTTACATCTTTTAACCTTGTTAATATATTTATGGAGCCAACTAGAATTACAGAAACAACTGCCTCATGTTTAGATAACGTTTTTTGCAATTGTGACTTTCAAGACAACAGTATCCTTAACTGTTTTAAGTCAGATCACAGTGGGCAGCTGGTCAGTTTTCCAGTACTTAAAAATGTTCAGAAAATTAAATTTCGTACACGACCCATCACTGATACTCGGATAGAGAAATATCGAAATAGTCTTATAAGTAACTTACCTTGTCCAAACTTTGATACAGACAATCCTGACGATTTTTACAGGGATTTCTTTACTATTATCCATAAAGAATTTGAAAATAATTTTCCTCAAAAGGTAGTTACCAACAGTCAATCATTCAAGTTCAGTGACTGGGCTACCGTAGGCATTCGCAAAAGTAGAAATACTCTTTATTCTTTATATGAGGAAAAAACGTATACACACACTGATAGTTTTAAAAGCTACGTCAAAAATTATTCTAAAATATTTCGAAAAGTGTGTTATACAGCCAAACAGATGCATATTAGTAGTAAAATAAAGACCGCGGATAATAAAATAAAGGCAGTTTGGCAAGTAATAAATAGCGAAACAAAGGCTTCGAAACCGCGTGAATTAGAATATAATATAGAATCGAGCACTGGGTTAGTTAAACAAGATAAAGATGTAGCTGAAGTTTTTGATAAATTCTTTACGAACATCCCTGTAAAAACTACAGAATCTCTCAGGTCCTCTCCTGTTCAAGCTGATATATTGTTGAAAAGTAATGTTACTGCTTGCACTGAATTATTTGATTTTAAACGCGTTGATCCGAGTAGTATTGTTAAAGTATTCAAACAGCTGAAACTTAAAACCTCGAAAGATTTATGGGGATTGTCTGTCAAATTGATGAGCTCTGTTATTGATATCTTAGCACCATATCTAGCTTACATTTTTAATATGAGTGTTGAAAATAGCACTTTTCCAAATTTAATGAAAATCAGTAAAGTTATACCTCTTTTTAAATCGGGCACAAAATCAGACCCCACGAATTATAGACCGGTTTCTATTCTACCAGTACTTAGTAAAATTTTCGAGAAAATTATTCTCGACCAACTGCTATGTCATTTTAATTTAAATAACTTACTTCACAGCCAGCAGTTTGGTTTTACTAAGGGTCGGTCTACAACAGACGCGAGTGTCACATTTGTTCGACACATTTTCGATGCTTGGGAGAAGTCGCAGAATGCCGTAGGAGTATTCTGTGACTTGTCTAAGGCATTCGACTGCGTGGATCACGAGACCTTGCTTTTGAAATTGAGGCACTATGGATTAAATAATGGAGCTCTCAGTTTGTTAAATTCATATCTAGGTGATAGGATACAAAAGGTACAAATCAATAGTACGACTTCTTCGGGCTCTCATGTTCAAATGGGAGTTCCTCAAGGATCCATTTTGGGGCCATTCCTTTTTTTAGTGTACATAAATGATTTACCTTATGTAGTACAGAACCAAGCTGACATTGTACTGTTCGCGGATGACACTTCTCTTATATTTAAAATCGATAGAAAGTTAGAGGAACTTGACGAAGCAAACAGCGCTGTGTCGCAGGTTCTAAGCTGGTTTACAGTAAATAATCTAGTTCTAAATGCTAAGAAAACGAAGTGTATTAAATTTGTTCTACCAAACGTAAAGAAAGTAAATAATAACATTAAAATTAACGACGAGAAACTAGATTTTGTTGAACACACCGTTTTCTTAGGAATTACTGTAGATTCAAAACTTCAATGGGGCCCACATATTGTATCACTAGCGGGCAAGCTAAGTTCAGCAGCATATGCCGTCAGAAGAATCCGACAACTCACAGATGTACCCACTGCTAGACTTGTCTACTTCAGCTACTTCCACAGCATAATGTCTTACGGTATTTTATTGTGGGGTCGAGCCGCTGATGTAGAAACTATTTTCATTATTCAAAAAAGGGCAGTTCGCGCTATTTATAATCTGCGTTGTCGGGACTCTTTAAGGGAGCTGTTTAAAGAAATAAATATACTGACGGTCGCAAGTCAATATATTTATGAAAACATTATGTATGTGCGGAAAAATGTATCTCTCCTTCCGAGAAACTGTGAAAGGCATACTTACAATACAAGGAATAAAAATAAAATTGTTGTTCGAAATTCTAGATTAAGTAAATTAAATTCATCTTTTTTGGGGTTATGTATACGTTTTTACAATAAAATACCAGATAATATTTTAAATTTGTCAGAGAACAAATTTAAAGCTCACGTGAAGCTTACTTTATGTAAAAAAGCCTATTATAAGATTAATGATTACCTAAATGATAAAAATGTCTGGTATTGAATGTGTTCCTCTAGTTATTAAATAACTTGTAATGTACCCTCATTGATTTAAAAGATGTGTTGCTGTTGCAGTTTCTTGTCATTTCTTCTCCTCAGCCATAACACCTTGCGAAATGACGTAAATTCAAAAATGTTACATTGACCTTCAACAAGTTTATCCATGATAATTACGTTGAATAAATGATTCTGATTCTGATTCTGATTCTGACATTTTACATCGGCCAATAACCCGACAGAATTAATCTGACAGCACAAGACAAACGGTTCGCATTTACTCATTCTTCCTAAAATTTGCGACTGTCAATCATCCGTCTCTTTCCTTTTCGGCGTATAACTTAAAGTAAAATTAGGAGGTGTCTGCAGGAATCGGGGCCATTGTCAATAAAGCACGCGTATGTAATGGAGTGCTTTACGCACATGCAAGCGGTGCAATGAGAGATACATACTTTACGAGCAAATGTATTGAAAAAATGACTCAAATAACTCAAGTTGTGTAAAAATACTTAGCTATGTTATGTACAGTAGGAATACGAACGCCTTCTCGACTGAGCTCTCTCATCCGGCTCTCACTTTTGTCTCTTTGACGAACTTCCCCGTTTGGCATTCCGTCTATCAAACAAAAGTCGTGAGTATCCCTATTATTGTTCTCCCAGTAGCTATAATACCCAATAGATGTAAATTTTGAACCCCAACTTTTTCAAGATAGATACCTATTTTTCTCAAAGCCTCTTATTTGTCAGTTTTCCAGGAAAGACTCTGTTAATAAGTTAGTCTAAGGAAAATGGATGATGATAGGTAGACTATTTACTTTGTTTCTTCAATAAAGTTTGAGGAAAGGAAATCGAACATTAATCAGAGCCGAGCAGAGATGTATTTCCAAATGTATATAACCCGGGCCACAGTGAACAGGCAGCTTCTGGGCGCGCTCGCTCGATCTTAGGCCTCGGCAATGCCTTCGGGCAAGGCTAGGGCCATGAGCAAACCCATCAAAAGTAAAAAAAAGCCCTCGTCAAGTATAGGTTTATTACATTTATAGACATTCATTACATTACGTAAAATTATATAAGGTAAGTAAGTAAGTAGTACATTAACTACCACTTCATTATGTCCGGCAGACCTATATATGGATACTATATACGATACAGCGGTATACTTTTCTCAACACAGCTAGATAAATTAAATGGATAAATTGCAATTAACGTAAATTGACACGAGAAAACAGACGGAAAACGAAGAATTGCTATTTCTGTATACTTTATTGCACCAAAATAAAAAGAAATAATGACAAAAAACTCTTAACTAGGTACATGGCAAATGGCGGCCTTTAGGTGGTGTAGCTATATAAAAATACTTACCCAACTTATTTAGTGCAGTAACTATAATTTACACAAATCCAATAAAACAGCGGACATATTTTTCCGTTTCTGTTATTCCAAAAGAGATGAGAATTTTTTCCTGCAATGCTTCTGTAGTGAAATTTGTGAGTTAATTAGGAAAAAGTCGGAGGCCGGAAGACAGAGGAAATTAGGTGTAGTGAGCATCCGGAGGTCCGGAGTGTGCACTTAGCGACCGTCCTCACAGCGCGACGTTATTCGTGCTACTTATATCTAAACAGTTGAATATAGGAACAACCTATACTTTTTACGTGACTATGTAATTTGTACGAAATATTTAATTGTGACGTCACCAAAAATGGTCAAACGTTGCACTCATTGTTACACATGCTCCAATACTTGCAACCTTAAATAATAAATAGATCAATGCGATATCGGATCGCGCTGCGAAGAAGGTCCCTTTTGGGAGAAGGTCCCGATTGGCCGGCGGCGGGCGGCGCGGTCGTATCGGACGGACGCGGACATTAGCGCTATCTTTGCTTTTCATTAGCGTCCTCTGTTTGTTAGAGGCATAACTTTTTTGCCTCCTAAAGCCAATTTATTTTTTGGTGCTTGACCAAGGGATGATGTTGCATTCTGCGGAGGTACTTGAACTTGAAGAATTGAAAAAGGAAAATTAGTACCTAGAATTGGAATAATCTAGAACGTTGTGTATGTAATATTTAAAAATAACATGTTTATTCATAGGATACGGCCAGTGGTTATTACAATATTTAGAGTTCTCTTCTCTAGATGGCAGTAAGTATTTGAAAAAAAAACCGCCTTTTCTTTTATCAAAAAACATGAAAATAAAACCTATTTTAAATTAAGAATTTCTAATTCAGTATAATTGTCTTTTAGAGGAAATAACAGATCAAAAGAACGTAAGTATTTAATTTAATGGATTCAAATTGGTGTAAATAGCTTGATAGTCATCAATTTCATTTAAAAGTTTGTAATTAATCACTCGACTGATTCATAATATCAGTCGTTTCAAACAAATAAAATATGAATGTCAAAAGGTCAAGTTGTCTGTAGTACTTACCCAAAACTATATTTTTTATTTTCTTCTGATATTTCAGAACTTAATATACATCACACAGAAGAGGTAGGCAGAAGTGTATAGTATGTACTTACATAGAAATAGTTCAAATGAAAAAAAGAAACAGTCCGACCCCCGTTTCTTGCTCTGGCAACATTTCTGCCGATTTCGAATCCCACAAGTTTATTTTTACAAATTAATTTATGTACCATTTTCATTCAAGCATTTTTTGATTTAAAAAAAAACGGGGCACACATCCTGTTGTTTGCATAAACATTTCAATCGGGGTTTTCATTCGTGGTGGGCAGTCGACCGTTGCACACTCGCCTCTTTTTGCCGGTCCAGTAGCCGCCGATGAATGAACTGTCTGGTATTAGCTCACTGACGTGATATTATGTCGCTGTATGGTGCTATGACTACTGGTATCCTGAAATGTTCGAGGATTTAATAGCACTGACTCAATCCTTAAATTGGATGGTTAATAATGAATGAGCGGTAAAGACTCAGATTAGGGTTGCAGATTTGCGAGTTTAATGTTCAGTCGGATTTTGTTACACTTACTTGCATAATATCACGGAGTAACTACGAATAGACAATATACTGTAAACACTGCTATTAATTTTATGTTTTTTAATTATTTGTCGTTGTTGCTCAGTGGTCTAGCGGGTAGAGCATCAGGCTCACGATCTGGAGGTCCGGGTTCGATTCCCGATGGGGACATTGTCGAAATTACTTTGTGTCGTTGTTGCGCAGTGGTCTAGCGGGTAGAGCATCAGGCTCACGATCTGGAGGTCCGGGTTCGATTCCCGATGGGGACATTGTCGAAATTACTTTGTGAGACTGTCCTTTGTTTGGTAACCTTTTCAGGCAGGAATCACCTGATTGTTTGAAAAAGTTAGATGATTCCGTGCTTCGGAGGTCACGTTAAGCCGTTGGTCCCGGCTATTAACCGTAAAAAACACCTCCGCCAACCCACAGTGGAGCTGCGTGGTGGAGTATGCTCCATACCCCTTTCTGATCGAGAGACGCTTGTGCTCAGCACTGGGATATATATAGGCTGTTTATGTTTATGTTATAATAATTATGACCCGCCTTTTAATTCACTGTAAGTACTGGGTTGTTTGAGTCCATTACTATTAAATACTACAAATGATATCTCAGTGCATACATAAAGCGTCAAAACTCGCTCGACGTAAAGGGAAAATAAGGACACTCGCCGTAAAGAGACTCGCCGTAGCGCGGGTCGCCGTTCGGAAAGTCGCTGTCAACGCTACAATTCGCATACAAGACGTCCTTTTTATATTATGCATGTTATGTTTATTTACCCGTCCCGCGTGATAGTTAGCAGACTCGCTGTATCTTACAAGTCGTCTAAAAACTTCAGTCAAACATTCGTCTGTAGAACTACGCCGAGTTCGTACTTTCTCCATGATTTATTATATTATATTCCTATCGTAAAGTAACCAGTAACCAGTTGTTTAGTAAGTAGTAAGTATCGTAGTAGTATCGTATTCGTATGGTATTCTTTTTTTGGCACAATGCAAAGAAACATTTACATATTTTGTTTTTAGTTACACAATACTTACTTTTTTCTTTAATTCCACCAAAGTCGGTGCCTCTAACCAACTTGGAGAAAATGCTTTACACAGCCAGCGGCGCCCGTCACAACAAAGTTAAGCTACAATAGCCATCATAAAATAAAACAAATAAAATGGAGTTAAGAAATAATTCCAAGTATTTTTAATACACCTCGCAATAGTCTTGTTTACCCAACTTAATGCGAGCGGAGGGTTTTCAATGCGGATCTCCCGAGACTCTACATCTAAGTTAGGTTTAAGTTAGAGCCCGCTTCGTCGCGGTATATGTCCCTCTTGTGGCGCATACAAACACAAATTCGGACAACATATCCACACTTTCAAGAAATAATGTTGCTGAACACTTCAAGTCAGGTGGAAAAGGGTCTAGGTAAATCTTAATAAATTATTTGAAGGAAAAGATGAACTCGGGTTCTTAAATGCTGAAATTTAAAACGTAACGTCAAAATACGAAGCTGAGAATTTCGTCAGGCTACGGATAACTTTGTAAGCTCCTGCGATATTCAATAGAAGGAGCAGGTACAATGTCAACTGAAAATATTTTATGAAAGGAGAGAGGAACGACCGGTGCCGAGCTCATATCACGTAGCACCTTCTTTGGAAATGCACGAATAAAACACCAGACAAAGGATACGAAACTTCGCTGCAATCGTAAAATACTGCCGGCCTATGCACTGGATGCAGTACTCCAGATTTAAAATTCCGATTCGACTGTTAAATTTGGATTCGCGGAATAAGTTCTCCATTAGTGCGAAACTCGAGCTGTCAATTTGGTTTATTAATTAGTCTGTCTTGCGCCAAAATAATCACAATTAAATATTCAAATTTAGGAGTGCAGAGCCGTGTCGTTGCAGTTGCGAGTCAGCTCTCGCGCTGTCAGGACTTGCATTTGGCTTGTCGGTAAAATGAACATGTCTGGCTGCGTATGGCTGCCAACTTCACTGAATCATTGCGGGACAATATATCACCAAGCATTATTTAGCCGACGGGGATATTTTGAGCAAACGACAACTATTTGAGCTAATTTGACGACTGAAATTACTATTTTTTGCTGATTTATAGCATCTCATTACTGTCTTAATCGTACTTCATTATTTTGTAATGTATGCTCCAACTGCGTAGGTAATTCAAGAACTGCTATAGAGATGGTTTCAAATGTGTACGATATATATAAATAAAACATCCATATTATTTATAACTTTTCTAGGTATAAAGAAGGAGTTTTCTCACATGACCAATAACAACATAGTCCACTCTTCGGGACATTTTCCATCCTCGCTGGCTCGGGGACAGTCCCGTAGTCTCTTGCAGCACCAGCACCCTTACTGGTGGTTCCAGGAATAGCGTCGAACGGGACAGGTCAAACGGAAATAAAACAGGCTGCACTCAGCGAAGTTTGGACATGTCTGATAGCTTTACTGGCGGCTCGTGAATAAAATACACGCTATTTCTGTCTGCCTTTTTCAACCTTCCTGCACTATTGCATTGTCGTCGATAAAAAATATTTAGTGCCGATATTTTTTTGTTATCGTTTTTTTTTTAATAAATATTTGTATGCATGGGCAACAGCTTTAGTTTAGGTTTTTTTATTTTTGGTGTCAGTTTCAAATTCATCGGCGCACAGTTGAGAATGGTTAGACTGTAATAGTAATATAGGTGGGTACATTTCCTTTTACAAAATATTTAGAGAACAGTTATTACCGGCTTAAGCCGGTGGATAATAAGCAGCGCATATTTAGATGGAGTAAATTAGTAGAGGAGTGGCGCCCAACATGGGGCCGAGTATACTCGCCTAAATTACGTCCTCCTAGCTTGCATTATCCTGCCGACGCCACATGTGGCCGGCTACACAGCGTCTTATTTATTCTTCTTGCTTCGAAGATAAACACAGGAATGAATATTAACGATTAGTTATACTTAAGACATATTTTTCACGGTTAATTAGGTTTCATCGCTACCTACTCAAAAGTAGATATCCATCAAGGTATACGTTAACACCTTGCAAATAATTTTGGTTAGTGTTTAATAACATATATTAAAGTAAGGCTATAAATCTATAAGCCTAGGATGTAAATCGAGGAATGATTTTCAAGATTTTTATAGCGTAGCAATAAATAGTATCTCCGTCTAGGATCGGAGCAGACAGTTGGTAAATCGTCGATCGTAAAGCGATCGCACCCCGGTCACTGCGCATGAATAAACAACACTTTTGAGATAAAAATGAGGAAATGCGGACGTGGTGTTAAAATATTAACGCTTGTACTGCGTCCAAGAGGAAAGGCTCAAGCTTGTGGTAAATTGGACTTTACATATGTAATCGAGGCTATTTGTTGACACATTGAGATATATTCTTCTTCTATTTCTATTCTCCATTATTATTTTTTCGTTATTTTCTATTATTCTTCTACTATTTTTCTTTTCTTTTTTTTTAGATATATTGAAAGTTGTATTTTTAGACGGAGCACAATTTGTTTTCACGTGGGTTTTGGCTTAACCTGCATTTACTATCCACTTGGTTAGTTTGCTACTGTATCGTTCTATCTACTGGTATTGAGTATGACCTTTTATGTTCTTAATTCGTTGTTTATAAAGCGCAATAAATATAATTCCACTTACACGATATGAAACAAGCAAACCTGTTTTTAAACAATTTCGTACTAGAATCGAACAGTACTTATTTGCCTGTACGTTCACAAATCATCTGGTACTTCGGTAGCGAAATACCGTGTGAAGGAAGCGGGAATATAATAAGCTGACACATGTATTTATGTAGCTGAGCGGCCGCTTCGGGCACGTACCGACAATATTTGCCGTATAAAATTCACAACTGTGTCGGCGTGTGCGTAATAACGCGGCACCGCAATGTTGCAGCTTTGCATCGCCGTCTTTAGAACAAAAAGTTAATAAGATCGTAGAAAGACACTATTCATTACTGTTGTCTCTTGCAGTAAAGACAACATTGTGAACAACAATATTACAAAGGAATGTTCCGGTTTCATATCTTAATATATTATCATGCTTGGCATATGTACTTAATACATTCTGAATCTCTATTATTCACACTTCAGGACCTCGATACCGACCCCGCTGGCGTGGTCGACGATTTCCCACTAGGGGAGATTAATTTTTTTATATATTTTTCCTCTCAGACGACGCCCTGAGCCGAGGTTCGCGCCCAACTGGGCACCCTCAGGCCCGTTGTCTTAAACGTTGTACCGAGTGAGAGCCTTCAGCGCTCCCCATTTGTCCAGCCAAGCAGTTAATGCCATCTGCGGCAAATCAACATCCTTACCAAACAAAGGACAGTCTCACAAAATGATTTGGACAATGTCCCTATCGGGAATCGATCTCGGAACTCCAGATCGTGAGCCCAACGCTCTAACGACTAGACCTCGGAGGCAAATCAGTATAATTCCTAAAAAATAGCATGATTTTCGGAACTCTCACGTTTACAACATAATACACACGAACATACCACATCATCATAAAGCAAAGTAAAGCATAAACTTTACTTTTATTACAATTTGTACATGGTACATCATGAAATATCTAACAAAATTGAATTTAGAATCAGCTTAACACGCTCGAACGACTTGCTAAAATTATTCCTCAGTGGGTCGTTCGGAATTTACAGTGTGCCACCAAATTATACTTTTTTCTGCAATTTTACAGTGACATTTCCTCGTATTAAAACAGAAGAATAAAGAAGCGGCGAATTGGAATTTTTATTTACTTAACTGATCATTTAGATCGCTTAATAGACAACAATGTTCATAAGATACTTATTATTGTTTACATTGGCTTGTTAATGTATCGATAGTTGCAAATATTTTCACAAAATAATGCCGATTTTACATACATAAGTAATGAGTTTTAAAGTTCAGAATATTTGTGAAGGAGACAGCACTTCTAGTTAATTAAATTAAAGTGATATTTAAAATTCAGATGAACTGGCGACAGTCGGGCTGGAAATAAAACAAAAACATCCATTAGAAGTTTGTTTTATAAAAATATTTATGCTTCTTTCATTAAAAATGCTATCTAGTTTTACTGTTCGTTGTAGTGGTTAGGTTACCTATAAAAAATATTGTTATATCGAAAAGATACACTTTGGATACAGAGTTGTGGATCCTGCAAGCAAAACATTTGATTCAGAATTAGTACGAATTTAGTTTTGCCGCCAAACGCCACACATGGTGTGTTTAAAAAAAATCGCCGTGTAAAATTTTAAAATGGAGTGGTATGCTCATCGGACGCCACAAAGTGATTATGAACTCGGCGCATGCCTCGCTAATTCCGCACCGGTCACGTTGGAACAATATTTGAGGGAATCTCTGCTTCGTATTATAAGCGGCCAACACCTACCCTCTGTTACTTTTTCTTTATTTTTTTATGTTTTTGCGCAGATTCATAACGCCCGTCGACGCTGCTGTTTGGTAATCCGATTCTGTTTTGTTTTTTGTAGAAGTACGTTTTTTAGAGTTGAAACTTTTATACAACGCTTTTTATAGAAACATAGGGTAAGTATGCATATATATTAGGGTGGAGTGAAAAAAAAAAAACTTAAACTTTGTTACTCCTGTATCACTAATGGATGACCGACATTCTTAGAGATATAAAAATAAAATTTCAAGTTCCTATGTTTACGTCTTAAGGTGGCGCATCAAATTTAAAAGTTAAAGAAAATAACAAAATTTGTTTTTTATAAAGTTTTTATTTGAGACAAACTATTTATCAAAAAGAAAATATTGCAGCTTGAAATTAAGTATAAGTACTTATAAATATACAAAATATATTAAATAAAAGCATTTTAACATTCGGAAGCTGAAGTTATAGACTCTTCTTTTTGCTTAAAAAATTGTGATTTTGTGTCAAATACTGGTATGTCTTGCCTTGCCTTTATCCTCGTGCGAATGAATCCATCTCTTGCCTCTGGCCCACAAACAGATAAAGAAGCCTCAGTAACGAGCTTGACGCACCGTTCTACTGCCTGAGTGTGGCAAGGATACTTTTCGATTTCAAATAATTTGCCACCTGAGGAAATCACGCTTGAAATTTCTGCGTCACTATATTTCATGGTCATCGGAGGTTCTGTTATTTTTTCATTTGACCAGTCAATCAAATCATAATAATTCGATGCATCGATTTTAAGATTTGGGAGTTGAAATTCTCTTACTTTCTTTCCTTTAAACTCTTTTCTTGCCTTTAAAACTCTACGAAGTCCTATTTCCCTTATGTGAGACTCATTATCTTGTAACATTGCTAATAGTATGTGTTAGGACACCGACCATGAATCCCTTCCAAAAACTCCTTTGGTTCGCGCCAAAAACTCCCGCCACCCCAAGCCAGGAAAAAAGAAAAATAAAGTGGACTCGACTACCGCCGTCGCGCGTTTCTATACAAGAAATTTCTAAAATAACATAAAAGTGTATTAATTCAAGTTGTGCTGTTTAAAATTAATCTGAAAGTGCACTAGCAGTCTCCAGAGCACCCCGGGGTCAGAAGAAACCAAATTCAACAATCCTGTAAGTACCTTTCCTTTGGTCGGTGTTTTGTATGGGCAAGTCTACTTTTCAGATTCAAAAATATCACTAATCTCAGTTATCCAACATTTATGGTCCTTCGATACGGATTCAGTATATCAAAATAGGTATTAACAGACTATTTCATATATAATTTATGTTATTTTATTCAAAATATTAAATTTACAACATCACATTTCATTGTGCAAGTATTTGTTCAATAGTTCTATTTGTCACAGTGTAATATCATATTTAATATATTTTTTTATACGTAGTCAAATACTTAGAATCTATTTCTACAGTGTAAATTACTTTTTGTTCGGTTTTACATAAACAGGCAGTTGTAGGGACGCGTTGTTCTCGAAGTTTCTAGTACATTTTTCTTCAGTTCAAAATGGCGAAAGAAACACCTACAACTCCATTTTTGACCGATCTTGATATCAAAATAAATACGTTAATAAATAGAAAAGAACGTTATTTTAGGCGTGTTCAACAGATGTACGATTTATCTAAAATTGTCGAAAGTGATTCCACGTTAGTTAACAAATTGTTGGTGCGGGTCAGTGAACTCGAATCTTCTCGCGAATCATTCGAACGAATTGTTGATGATATTTCTGCGCTGGAACTAAAGCGTAACCCGGCGTATATAATTAACGACCAGGAAATAAAGGCTTTCGATGACTTGTATTACGAAGTTAAACGTATTTTTCATCAATACGAAACTGTTTCGAATACGTCAAAAAGTGGCGGTGAATTCAAATATGAGCGAAGCGGCGGCTCTCAGCCTCGCTTACCTAAAATTGAACTTGTTCATTTTGACGGAAGGTTAGAGAATTGGATTACATTTCGCGATACATTTATGAGTTTGATTCATACAAATAATTCGATAGGTAATGTCGAGAAGTTCCATTATTTACTTTCCGTAGTAACCGGGCCAGCACTTCAAATAGTGAAAAGTTTGCCTGTATCGAGTGACAATTATAATATTGTCTGGTCATCTCTGTCGGACAGGTATGAAAATAAGCGTGCTATAGCTACCCGCTATTTGGATAAATTGTTCGCGTTCAAACCTTTGCCGAACGAATCTGTTAGCGGATTGAATTCCTTTTTAGAGACATTTCAAGAATGCGTTCAAGCGTTAGAATTATTAAAAATCGATGATTTAGCGGGATTTATTCTTTGTTATATCGGTTTACGTAACCTGGACCCGGTTTCTAGACGAGAATTTGAACAAAAAATCGGTATAAAGGAAATACCTATTTTTAAAACATTAAGCGAATTTGTATCGAATCAGGCGCGTATGTTGGAAATGTCTAATCCTCCTGTTTCAAAGCCCGTTTCAAATAAACCCATTCTAAATGCGGTTCAAAACAAAACTAATAATAATAGTAAACCTATTACAAAAAATGTCAATTCAAAAACCTGTTTGGCGAGCAATGCGGGCCCTGATAATTCTAAGAAGGCATGTTTGTATTGCAATAAGCCATTTCATTCGATTTATAAATGTTACGAATACATTGCGCTGTCTCCTAAGCAGCGAATTGAAAAAATAAAAGATTTGCGTTTATGCGAAAATTGTTTGCGTCAAGGTCACACATCTAATGAGTGCCCATCGAAGATAACATGTACGGTGTGCAAAAACAAACATCATCACACGTTGCATTTAGATTCCAATGTAACTTTGATAAGCACGGGCTCTGATGACAGTTGTGATAACGACTTTAATAACGATCAACAGAATCGGGTCTCCTTGGCATCGTCATGCTCGTCTGGGTCGACAGTTATGCTGGGTACTGCGGTTGTACACGTTACGGATGTTTCAGGCAAATATCAACCCGTGCGCGTAGTGATCGACAGTGGTTCTCAAACCAGTTTTATCACAAATGATTGTGCACAGCGATTAGGGCTTCCACGTCAGAAGTGTAACACTCAATTGTCGGGCCTAGGCGGAACAGTAGTTCGCGATCACGGTATGGTGTCCTGCACTTTAAAGCCGACCATGTCTAATGACCCTGTTTTTAATATAAAAGCTGTGATCATTCCGAAAATATCTGGCGATATGCCATCTGTCACTTTGTCACAGGATTTAATCAACGAATATAAACATTTGGTGTTGGCTGACCCTACTTTCTATCGCTCGAGTCGCATTGACATGTTGCTTGCCAGTGACGTGTTTCCATTCATTTATGATGGTGGCAAGTATCATCCGTCACGTCAAGGGATACCGCTCGCGTTAAGTAGCATTTTCGGGTATGTCATTACAGGCCAGCTGTCAGTGAATACCGGTGCTGACGGTGTGTCGACTTGTATGTTCACTAGTAGCACAGTTAAGGTGGACGATTTAATTAAATCTTTCTGGGAAACCGAAAGTTTATCCTGTGACGTACCTAAAAATCCAGATGACGTCATCGCTGAACAGATGTTTGTCAGTGACCATAAGCGTGATAATACCGGTCGATACATTGTGAGCTACCCATTCAAACCTGACGCGAAACTGGGCGATTCTAAACAAATTGCATTAAAACGATATCAAAATTTGGAACGCAAATTATCTCGTTTACCCGATCTAAGGGGCGAATATAAAACGTTCATGGACGACTACGCGTCGCTCGGTCATATGGTCTGTGTCGGTGACGTATCGGAAGTGGAATCGGCGTATGTCATTCCCCACCACTGCGTTCATAAGCCTGATAGTAGTACGACAAAACTTCGCGTAGTTTTCGATGCTTCGTGTCAAACTACAAATAATCAATCTTTAAATTCCGTTTTATATACGGGGCCCAAACTGCAAGCTGATCTTGTGGAATTATTAATACGTTTCCGTTTACGTAACGTTTGTTTATGCGGTGACATATCAAAAATGTATCGTAATATATTAATTGACAAATCACAACGTCAATTTCAACACATATTGTGGCGAGATTCGCCCAACGAGCCTATAAAGATGTACGAGTTGTGCACAGTCACTTACGGGGTAGTCAGCAGCCCGTTTTTAGCCATTCGCACGTTACAGCAGTTAGCCGCGGATGAAGGCGATCGTTTCCCTGATGCCGCCCGTGCTCTGCGTGAAGGTTTTTACGTTGATGACTTGCTTTGGTCAGTGGATAGTGTAGACGACGCGCTGACACTTCAACATCAGTTGGTAGAATTGCTAAAGCTTGGCGGTTTCGAATTGCGCAAGTGGTCGAGTAATAGTGCTCAAGTTTTAAATAAATTGCCTAGTGATCAACTCGAACCACCTGTTCAGTTCGATGACGGCAAAACTATGGCTATCAAGATTCTCGGCCTGCACTGGCTACCTGAAGAAGACGCTTTCTCCTTCCGTACCACACAGATGGAAAGTAACGTGACGAAGCGCTCCGTGTTGTCGGAAATAGCTAAGTTATTTGACCCTTTGGGGTTCGTTGCGCCTTGTACTTTTCTCGCTAAAACTTTTATGCAAAAGTTATGGTGCGCCAATTTAGGTTGGGATGACGCGCTGCCTAATGCGCTTCTCAATGAATGGCGTTTGTTTTCATTTCAAATACCTTTATTATCGAAACTAAAACATGACCGACATGTTTTTGTGAAAAATCACATTACAGCTCAAATTGTGGGTTTTTGTGACGCGTCGACGAATGGTTTCGCTGCCGTCGTGTATATTCGCAGTCAGGACGGGCATGGCAATGTCAAGGTTAGCCTACTGTTATCAAAATCTAAGGTTGCGCCCTTAAAAACAGTATCGATTCCGCGTCTTGAATTAATGGCCGCTCATTTGTTATCGAAAACCCTACAATATGTCGTATCGATATTAGCCAAGGAAGTACTGATCAGCGAAGTACTGGCTTTCACCGACAGCTCAGTGGCGTTGACGTGGATCAATACACCTGCATTCAAATTAAAAACTTTTGTTGCGAATCGTGTGGCTAAGATTACTGAATGTTCAGCCGGTGTTCAATGGTATCACGTCAACGGCACTGACAATCCTGCCGATGTATGTTCGCGCGGCGCCACGCCGGCCCAGTTGCTGCACATCGCTGATCAGTGGTTCCGCGGCCCACAGTGGTTGTACGATCCACAACATATGTGGCCAGTGAGGTCTCTAACTGAGTTCAAAGGAGAACCCCTGGAACTAAAACCTGTAAAGGAAAGTACGTCATTACTCACTGAAGGTGTCTCTCTAAAAAATAACTTTGATAATATAATAAATAAATATTCGAATTTTAACAAACTGCAGCGCATAGTCGCCTGGTGTTTCAGATTCTTACACAATTCCAGGGTTTCTCGGCCTGATAGAATCAGGGGCGCATTGCTCACCGCAGAGTTAAATAAAGCTCACGATAAACTTATTCAAATAGTTCAATCCGAACATTTTGGTGATGACATTGAGTCATTAAAACGAGGTAATCGATGCTCTCAAAGCCTACGTAAACTCGACCCGTTCATTGATAGCCGTGGTCTTCTCATGGTGGGGGGTAGGCTTTCACACGCAAACTTACCATTTACTCAACGTCACCCTTTAATTTTACCGAAAAAATGTCATTTTACGAACATTTTAATTGATTATTATCATAAAGTTTATTTACATGTCGGACCTAGGACTTTACAAAACATATTAGTTCAAAAATATTGGATTATAGCCGCTCGCTGTGTTATACGGTCTCGCCTTTCCAAATGCGTTACATGTTTCAGAAATAGGCCCACTGTAAATCAACCTAAAATGGGCTCTTTGCCTAAGTGCCGCTTACAGGACGTTTACCCGTTTCACACGGTCGGTGTCGATATTGGAGGTCCATTTTATACAAAAGAAACAAATAGACGCAATGCCAGAATCTCAAAGTCTTACTTATGTCTATTTGTTTGTTATTCGACTCGTGCGGTTCACCTTGAGGTCCTTTCGGCGTTGACTACTGAATGCTTCCTAGCTTCATTCGATCGGTTTACGGCTAGGCGTGGTCTTCCACACACCATGTATTCGGATAACGGTAAAAACTTTGTCGCGGCCGGTAAACACTTAAACGAAGTCGTTCAATTTTATAATGCAAGTCAACGGCAGCTTATTGACGGTTTTACAGTCAGAAAAGTGACATGGAAATATAACCCCCCGACAGGTAGTCATTTTGGGGGCATTTTTGAAGCCGGAATAAAATCGGCAAAGTACCACTTGAAGCGCGTAGTAGGTACTCGTGCCTTATCTTTCGAAGAGTTGGGTACTCTTTTTGCTAACATAGAAGCGATTTTAAATTCGCGCCCTTTGTGTAGTTTGTCTAATGACCCGAGTGAATTCGACGTCCTTACGCCAGGACACTTTTTAGTCGGTCGTCAATTGGTATCGGCTCCCAATTACGATCTTTCAGATATACCGTTGAATCGTTTAACACGATGGCAATGCATTACGCAGGCCGCTCTGCACTTCTGGCGCCGGTGGAAGTCGGAATACTTGCACACATTGCAACAAAGGCAGAAGTGGTTTGTTGATACACCTAACTTAAACGTAAACGATTTGGTCTTAATTCATAACGATAACGTACCGTGTCAACAATGGAGTTTGGGTCGTGTAGAACAGATTCACCCTGGACGTGATGGTAGAGTTCGCGTTGTTACATTACGTACACAAAATTCACGGTTACAACGGCCTGTTTCCAAATTGAGTCCTCTCCCAAAAGAGCAGGACCAATAACTTTGTTATTTATTTCTATCATAATAATATCATTCATACACTTAATTATTTATTATACAGTCCATTAGCTTATCTTATTATAAAAAAATATAACTTAGTTTTCTTTGTCAACAATAAAGTACATTATAAGTAGTATATTTAATAATTCTACTCTTGTGATGTTATTACCTATTTTGAAATCACTGTTGATTTCGGTGGGGGGTAAATGTTAGGACACCGACCATGAATCCCTTCCAAAAACTCCTTTGGTTCGCGCCAAAAACTCCCGCCACCCCAAGCCAGGAAAAAAGAAAAATAAAGTGGACTCGACTACCGCCGTCGCGCGTTTCTATACAAGAAATTTCTAAAATAACATAAAAGTGTATTAATTCAAGTTGTGCTGTTTAAAATTAATCTGAAAGTGCACTAGCAGTCTCCAGAGCACCCCGGGGTCAGAAGAAACCAAATTCAACAATCCTGTAAGTACCTTTCCTTTGGTCGGTGTTTTGTATGGGCAAGTCTACTTTTCAGATTCAAAAATATCACTAATCTCAGTTATCCAACAGTATGTTCTCTGGATGTGCAAAGAAGGAATTTCTCTGAATAGTTTTTATAACCACGCTTTTTTGGTCATCCGGTAGATACAAACATCTTTGAATCATATTAAAGATATGAATTGGGCCATATTTGCAAGAAGGTTTTGTTTTAATGTCAAACCAAGTTGGTGCATAGACTTTTATTATGAAAGTTGCAAGATCTTTTAAAGATTTAGAAGGTTTCGTTGTTCCAACATATAAACGAAGAATTCTATTAGCGCAAGTCAACCACCGTGAATGTGCAAGTTTACCAGGATCTTTGCTGGCTAAGTTTTGTGGGACCGTACCTGTCGAAATGGCAGAGCATATTTCATATAAATATTTTTGATCAGTGCTAAGGGTATTAGTATTCAAATCCGGTAATTCTATGGGAATGCGTTCGAACACCTGTATTTGACAATTTTGGCATTTTTCTAACAATTTCCCTATGGTCCCAGAAAAACTGTTTGGTCCTGTAGTTGTACCATCAAGGCTGGTAAATAAATGACGAAGCGGTAGTTCATTTGCATGTAACAAGCACACAAACCATTGCAAAGGTCTTTGCAGATGTTTTTCTAATAAAGTTATGACTCCATTTTTATGTCCTGTATTTACAGCGGTACCGTCACATCCAATAGCTACCAAATATGTCCGATATTTAAACTTTGACTCAAGAAACTCAATTATATGTTTCACAATAGTCGTGGCTTTCCCAGAATCAACAGAAAGATGACCGATATATTCAGAACCAGGCTCCGAAATAATTGAAATATGTTCTTCAGTAATATTCTTCCGTTGTGAGATACTGCCACTTTTAGTCATGATTAAAGTTTTATCTTTACGACCATCAAAGTAAACAGCCGTCAAAATTTGTTTGCTCTCAAAGCTTTGTAAATCTTTGCGTCCCTTTTTCCGCTCTCTACGTATTTTACTTCGATCTATTACTTTTGAAGAGTTTTCAGCGCTGATAACGTTTAAATCCAACAATGCAGCATTTACGATTAATGCAGCAGATCGGTCAGAAACTCCAGTTCGGTCACATGCAGAAGCTAAGTTTTGCAATTTACTTCTCATTTGTTCAGTTCCTCTGGTTGATTGAGTCGTTATTTCTGTTCTAAGAATCACATCTTCATCCTCGTCTGATGCTGCAATGGACGAACTACTAGAAGACCAATCAAGAACTGGATCAGAAGAAGTACTTGGGATACTACTGGCTTTTTTTAAAAACTCATCATACTTTCTCTTCCTTGTCTCTTTACGGCAGATAGATTTAGTAGACACTTTATCAACAGACCCAATATACATTTTTCGTTCATTTCTTTGGTCTTTCAAAAAGGTTTCTTCCGCAATAGGAACTTGAATCACACACTTACAAACTTCTCTGGATTCACATTTACAAGTAGCGATGTCAAATAATTTTGATTCAGATTCTTCGTAGAACATTTGCTTTTTCTTTTCATTCCGCAATTTCTTCACATTCTTGTATTTATTATAATAGGAAATCAATCTGGCAACTATTTGTTGATGGCTTATAATGGGAATTGACGCCTTGTTCCAAATTTTTTCAATATCAGCGGCTATCATTTCACACAAATCTTTCACTGCAGGATCTTTACCATTATTCAGTTCCAGTAAGTCATTTCTTAACCACAAGTAATATTTTATAATATCACAATAAGTTGGTAACACATTATCACTTAGTTTTATTGGATCGCCAAACAAGGGGCATCGCAAGTCTTTTCGAGTTTTTGGCATTTTATTGACTAATAATCAGACTTTTTTTACACTTGTCGTTACCACTTAAATGAGAAAGTTTAAGAAAACTATGCAAAGACGAACAAGTTAACCCTTTAAAGTAACGTGATATATAAGTTTTATTACATATAGATACACAATAACATAGACGTGCAGGTACACGATAGACGTAAAAATTGTTTCTTTTTTCAAATTACCCTCATAGCGCGCCACCTCAAAATAAAGTCGTAGGGTTTTGATTTTTAGCATGAATAAAGCTTTTATGTACGGTCATCGGTTAATGACACAGTAAAAGTGAAATTCCAAAAAAAAAAAAATTTTTCCAAATTCACTCCACCCTAATATATATCTCTCAGCTTATATTCATCATATTTAACACCTCTTGTGAACATAGTACTTCAATATACAAATTAATTCATAATTATTTATAAGTATAATATATGATCATGGCATAATTTTTGTGTGCGTGTGCCTAGTCGTACACACAAGCTCTGTTAATTTTAAATCCGGAATAGCGTAATTATGTCGAATTTCGATATGAAAGCTGCGTTTAGTGATCTCACAATTAAATTAGAATCGCTCATCGTGAAAGTTACTGCCCAATCAAAGTTAATTGAGGCGCAAAATAAGGCAATTGAGGATCAGCAGAAGCTGATTTTGGAGCAAAAGAGGGTAGTAGAGATACTATCTACTAAAGTAGACACACTTGCAAGTGTCTGTCAACAAAAAGGAAGGAGGAGTGCGACGACCTTGACTGCTCACACATCAGCTGTGAGCGATAAGCCTGTTGCGCCGGAGTTAGGTGCAGATCGGGCGATTCCGTCTACGGCGAAGTTGACCGATCGGGCCCGACGAGCGTTAGAAAGAGGTGGTAAAAAGGCGGCTGCTACAGTTGATAAGCGACAGCGATCCGCTGCGCCGGCTGTCTCTGAGCAGGACAACATAGTGAGTGATAATAGTGACCCGAAAAGCGTTAATGACCAGGACAGCGAGGGATTTATAACAGTGGAAAGAAAAAAAAAAGCCGAAGAAGCCAGCAAGACCCAGTATTTTAATAGGTGGTTCCAAGGATGTGAACACCATAAAAGCCGTAGAAAGGAAGAAATATGTACACGTTTGGTCGTTACATCCGGATACCACAAATGAGTCCGTGCTACTACACGTGAAAAGTGTATGTGGCTCGGATGACGTAACAATTGAAAAAATCAATCCGAAAACAAAAAGGGATTACGCGTCGTTTGTGGTAGGAGTTCCAGAATCGCATTATGAAGACATTTGTAATGTCGATATTTGGCCGATGAACGCCAGGATCAGTGAATGGGTTTGGTTTCGGAACTACCGAAAATCTGGAACAACATCAGCATCCCGTTGATACGATATTATTTTATTATCAAAATGCAAGGGGATTGCGGACCAAGGTGGATATTTTTTATAAAAACATATTGGCGTCAACAGCGGATATAGTTGCTATAACGGAAACAGGATTGAATAATTCTTTTCATGATGGGGAGTTAATTCCTAATGGGTATACCATGTTGCGTTGCGACAGAGCGGATGGACGTAAGCAGGGCGGTGTTTTGTTGGTCGCAACATCACATTATGAACTGAAGCGAATCGCGCCGCCCGTGAATGTAGATGCTGCCGCTTTTGAACTTGTTTGTGCGCTAGTGTCCCGTAATAAACAATATCTTTGTATGTGTTGTGTTGTTTATATACCGCCAGATAGTTCGGACAATGAATTTATGCATCTATTTTTTGTATTAGAAACGATTTCTGTTCAATACGAACAGGTTATCATTGTCGGTGATTTCAATATGTATTCGACATCGTTAGACGTGCAAATATACTTTGAATATTTTATGTCATACTGTGAATTTCGCCAACGAAATGAAGTTGTGAATAGCAATAATCGTATTTTAGACTTAGTGTTGACAAACTTATCGGATGAGGAAGTGGTAGTGAGTGTGGAGACAGAGGTACTGGTGCCGGTGGACCCGCAGCACCCGCCACTGGCCGTGCGCTGGTGCGGCGGGGGCTCGGCGGAGCCCGCGCCGCCGCCGCAGGCCCCGGCCCCTTCTGTGTTAACCCGTCCACAGTGGAATTTTCGTAAGGCAGACTTCTTTTTATTATATTCCACGATATTAACGATAGATTGGTCCCCGTTATACAGTATTCGTGACCCGCAAACGGCGATTGACTATTTTTACAATACGTTAAATAACAGTATTAATGATTGCACTCCAAAGAAAAAGCATAGCAAGTGTGTGCATTCCAGGTACAGTTACCCGGAATGGTACACCAAGGACATTATATGCGACATAAAGGAAAAGGCGGTCTGGCATAAAAAATATAAACAAAGCGGGTCGAAGTGTGATTACGATATGTTTTCTCAGTATCGAACAATAGTGAAGCATAAGATTGCTATCGCGTATGAGGGGCATCAAAAACTACTAAACAGCCAATTTAGTACCAATCCCGCTTCCTTTTGGAGCTTTTTAAAATCGAAGCGTTCAAAACGCTTGACAAAGCAAATTACTAAACGGGGATTAGCTTTGTCTGAGGAGGAGTGTGCTGGTGAGTTTGCGAATTATTTCCACTCGGTGTACAGCGACATAGCACCGACCCTGGATGTGTCGGCGTGTGTGCGGGAGGCGGCGTGCGGCAGCGGGGCGGCGCGCGTGCACGTGCCGCAGCTGCAGCTGGCGGAGGTGCGGGGGGCGCTCGCGCGGCTGAAGCCTAAGCGTTCCGCGGGACCTGACGGGATCCCAGCTTTTGTGGTGAAGGACTGTAGGAAGGTTTTTGATCAACCGTTACTTCATATTTTTAATTTGTGTCTCGAATGTACTTTTTACCCCGACGACTGGAAACTTACGCGTGTTATACCGATACCTAAAGGAGGAGCAGACACAGATTTGAGCGGGTATAGGCCGGTAGCTGTGCTCTCGTCATTTGCCAAAGTTTTTGAGACGGCACTACATAATTCAATTTCTGCCCAAGTCAGTGCACAGCTGAGTGACGCGCAACATGGGTTTCGACCAGGTCGCAGTACGGATAGCAATCTTATGTGTTTCATGTCCAGGGTGATGCCGATCGTAGATTCGGAGGTAGGAGGGCAGGTGGATGCAGCTTACTTCGATTTTCGAAAGGCTTTTGATCTAGTGGACAATGACGTCTTGTTGAGGAAACTCGCGGCCATAGGTTTCACGAATCACTTGTTAAGCTTTTTCGCGAGCTATTTGCGAGATCGTAGACAGTACGTGGAATACGCAGGTTACAACTCGGAACCGTATTATACATTCTCCGGGGTGAGTCAAGGTAGTAACCTTGGCCCATTGGAGTTTTTAATAATGATTAACGACCTTCCGGGTGCTGTTAAATCGGCGGGCTGTTTATTATTTGCTGATGACCTGAAATTATTTATGAAGGTGAAAGACATTTCAGACAGTGTAAGGTTACAGCAGGACATCGATAGGGTGGTGCAGTGGAGTCGCGACAATAAGCTGTCATTTAACGTTTCCAAATGTAACGTGATAAGCTTCAGTCGGGCGCGTGCTCCACTGCAGCATGACTACTTGGTGGACGGGGCGGTGATGCCGCGTGTTTCCTCAATAAAAGACTTAGGAGTGCGTTTGAACTGTGATTTGACATTTCGTGATCACATTATCGATTCGTGTAAACATGCTTTTCGGAATTTAGGATTCATCTTGCGTCAATCGAGGGATGAGTTAAGTATAGCGATAGTTAAAACGTTATATAACGCGTTAGTGAGGAGTAAGCTAGAAATGAGTGCAATCATTTGGTCTCCCCATGAGAATAAATATTGTCTTATGGTGGAGAAAATACAAAACAAATTCACTAGGTATTTATATTTAGTACAATATGGTGTGTATCCTTTCTACCCACTTATGTACCCATCGTTATTTGTACTAGGAATGGTTGGGTACTACCAGTTACAGGTAAGACGGGATGTGACTTTGTTAAAATATATTTTTAAAGTATTTAGAGGACAATTTACCAACCCGGAAATTTTGTCGTCACTATGTCTTTATGTACCGGACAATTATTGCAACGTGCGACGGCAACCGCAAATGTTTAAAGTCCCGCTGTCGAGAACCAATCTTGGTTGGTACTCGCCGGTTACTCGCGCGATGCGGATGCTTAACGCCCTGGCCCAGGACAACCCGGACGTTGACCTGTACAGCTGTTCGGTGGCCAAATTCACAGATGTGGCATTTCGCTATTGTTCAAGTTAAATAATAATAATTGTTATGTCTTATATGTGTTTGTTTCAGTCGAATTGGTTTTTACTGTAATGGCTGAATGTAAAACTGTAAAAATAAATAAATAAATAAATAAATAAATAAATAAATAAATTTTACGTACATATAGAATACAGAATAGAAGAAAGACACAAACATACACACAAAGTCCTCTTTCTTTTATTCTGTGGTATATAAATGCTGCCTACGCCACGTAGGTAAAAAGCCTACGCAGGAGCGTAGCTGTTTCGTAACGCGTTTTCTACGTAGTCTGAATAGCGAACATTTTATTTTTTACACACGTTGTATTTTATAACGTGACGTCACATCGTTATCATACGCCCACGTATTGGCTCATTTAACTTAATACTTTAATATCCTTGTTTGTTCTAGGTAGTGTAAGATATAACCGCAACATTACCAGGTATAATACATATTAGACTCACATTTAAACAAATTGTTCTGTACAATACCGATTCTATAGCCATGTATAAGTAACGAAGATACTTCCTCAAACTCCTTTAATATATTATTAAGAGTCAAAGAAACCCAACAACGATAGAGCTATTGGTAAAACTTGCGGCAGGGAGTTGGAATGTCTATCTATTTCCACTCAAACAATTACTCACGCAGCAACTTAGGGCAGTTACAGGGTAAACAGCGAGGTAATTAAAAAGTTTCCTGACAAGATCGGACGTGTGGGCGAAGACTGTTAGTTGATTGGCTAGTGTTGTTCGGAGTCTCTCAAAGTACAGAAATATATACAAACATACATATATTAACTCACGCCCGACTTCCCGAATGGAGTGGGAGAGCTACAAAAAAGACAATTGTTATGAAGTCCTAAGATGGATATATGAAACGTGCGGTGACAAGGGGTCAGGCAATCGCCCATGACAATTGTCCATCATGATGTGATTGGAAAGACATAATTCCTCAGACGACGAGCAGCTGAACGTGTTCTATGTTTAATATTAGCTCCCAGTCTAGCAGAATCAATATTGAAGTAATGTCATCATCCCTAAATAGCATTATCCCGTTTTTCACGGGGTCCGCCTTTTCTGAAAATTTGACAGGCCCTGTTTTTTATAGAAGCGACTGCCTGTCTGACCTTCCAACCCGCGAAGGGAAAACCAGCCCAATACAGGTTGGGTCACATACCTCCGAAAGTGCATTTCTCGAGAATGTGGGTTTCCTCACGATGTTTTCAGCGTTAATCATTTATGATCCAAACATAAGTTTGAAAACAAATTCGACAATCATTGGTTTAGGCCTAGGCTGGATCCGAACCTGCGACCTCAAAGTGAGAGGCAAGCGTTTTACCAACTGGGCTACCACGGCTCAATATTGAAATAATATAAAAAGTAATATTGTTTTTATACACGATGTTTCCTGTCGATCCGATTACTGTAGCTATAGAGGCAGCCAATCGGCTCGCAACAATAGTAGTATAGTGCCCTAGTAGTATGACAAGTAGGTATATTTGGATACCTATGACAAAAGTGCCTGCTACAAGTATTTATACCGACAAAAATTGTAATGTATATATATATATATATATATAAACTGCCTAAATACGTCCCACGGCTGGGCACAGGCCTCCCCTCAATCAACCGGAGGGGGTATGGAGCATACTCCACCACGCTGCTCCACTGCGGGTTGGTGGAGCATGTAAAGATACTTACAAGTATACTTTTTGGTCCAAATCTCCATAAATAAGATAAAGTGGATAAACAACGTTGTTCAATTTACAGGCAACATGTATCTGTGTCTGGTTGAAAGCCTGTCAGTTTAGTCGCACGAGTGACAAATACACTGAAGTGATAATGGATCACTTTGTAAGTAAATACCTGTATGATTATCAGATTTTCGTGCAAAATTTTTTGGAAATCCTAAAAAGAGTGATGAAAAAAACTCTTCCTTTTTAAATCGGTGTTTAATTGTTTATTAAATTTGATGAGATGATTTTTAGGATGACTCCAGAATAACGCGAAGAAAAACACATTATAATTATACAAAATTAAGCAGCGTATATTTCAAAAGATTTTGAACTTTTATACTAGTTTCCAATAAGCCTTAGCCTCCAAACTGATTATTCGTTTATCTATTTTCCTCTGAAGTAAAAAAAATCTGCTTAACTTAAAACATCTTGATATTTTGTCTCGGGACGAGAATCTTTAACGTTGAGAAAGCGAGTCGTAAATAATGTTTATCCTGAGTTTATCGGAGAAACGTGACTATAGCAACCGCTTTTTTGTAGTGGAGATATAAAGGTAATTTTTTTAAATTTATTTTGTTATCTTATTTTAAAACTCGTCTGGTACTTTTCCAGTACGTATTTTCCTTATAAATGAGCATATCTTACACGGTTCTTCCAAATATTGAATCAAACATTTATAGCAAAGAATTCCTTAATTCTTTGAAACTTGTAGTTTCCTTACCGTTTGTATTTGTATATAGGGTATTAGTGACATCGTAGAGAAAACTTTGAGGGATGATTCAGACCATGATTCTGAATTGATATCGATATGAATTTTCCATCGCAAAAGTATAGAACTGAAAATAAAAAAAAAACATAGTTTCATGATTTTTTTATATCAATTCAGAATCATGGTTTGAATCATCCCCCGTCAGTATTTGTTACGATATCACTAGCACCCATACGTACTCGTATGGCGACCTGTACGTACTTGTACGGGGTGTAAGTAACATCGTAACAAATACTGAGGGGGATGACTCATCTCATTATTCTGAGTTAATTTCAAGTAAAACTTTCCATTGCAAAAGTATAGAATGAAAAATAATAGTAAAAAAAAAGAATTATAAGACCAAACATTCCACTTGATATTAACTCAGAATCATGAGCTGAATCATCCCCCTCATTATTCGTTACGATGTCACTAACAGCCTGTAGTTACTTATAATAATATGTTCTGTTTTACGAACCTATTCAATCGTTCGTTTTACCCATGGTGTAAGAAAACCAGGTGTGCTCAAAAGTGACAGCTAACATTTCATGGTGAGCCCAGCTGACGTCATCCCACTCCGCGTTGCCATTTCGTAAAAAATAAATTACCCACGACCAATGGTTTTATATTTATTTTACAAGAAAATTTTCAACTTTTAGTAAAGGATTTACTTACAGTTTTTATGATCAGTAATTCACTTAATTTTCAATAATAAAATTTACGTCCTTGGAATGTTGGAGATACCAATTTAATGGTAACACAGTGGTAATACTTACGTCATCAAAGGGCTAGCAATGGCGGTTAGTCATAGGATTGAGCCTACCTGGTTTTCTTATACCATGGTTTTGCCTATAATGGGATGGAACTATTCCAAAGTTACTTTCATCAATTTATAAAAACATTCGTTCAAACGTCTTTGCTTTCATTAATCATTTCTGAATAAAAAAGTTGCCGTAATTTGTAACATAATAAACTTTCTATTAGTAAACTGAAACCCCATAATTTTGTATATTTACCCGCTATTAGGCGTACGATCAGGGCTATTGGGCGAACGTACACGCGATCTAAGAGTTTATCCTTATACGGGGACATTTTTTATTTATGCTTAGTTAATAGAAACCCGTCATGCAACAGGGATTGAACTTCGAACGGAAACCACGAATAAATTTGCCTTAATGTAATTGTTTGAAGGCAGTAAACCGATTTGTATCGCATAATGTTCTTCGTAATTTTTGCTATTGAATACAAATCAGTTTTGGTTTTGTTATTATAATTTTACAAGTCTTACAAGTTCCTAACCCTGTTCCAATTCAATTGTACAATAAGTTGCTGGTTACCAGTTTAAATTTACATCATTAATTTGAGAATTAATAGAACGAAATTACAACGAACGTGAGTAGTATACAACATACAACGTATATGTATTTTGAATGATTTCAGTTTCAATTAGGTACTATATTCATTCATTCGAACAATAACACGCTGTACTATTCAAATAAATTGAAATAATAGAATAGTTAATTTGATGCTGTTCGATAATTGAATTTATGTCTCAGTTGCCGGTCACACCCGCACCCGGATAAGAAGACTGGATTTATCGCTCACTCCGCAGATTCAACGGCGCATTCGAGAGCACTCATCTCGAATTATTAAATGTAAAAGGGTTTTTAATATAGTCATCGTGGGCCATTTGAAATACTAAAAAGGTTTGTTATTGTTACTATTAAAAATAATATTGTTATATTAACGCCTGTTGATATTGTTAAAGACTAAAACTTTGTTGATATCTATAGTTTAGCAAATAATTTCTTGCTAAATTCTATAACAATTATAACCTAATTATAAGCAATGACACTCGATTTATTATGTTTTGATGAATTATTTCTGCATTTAAGTACATAACTATAAAGGGTAAACAAAATGTTCGCATTACATTTGTCGAATCAATGAAACCTATGAATAATAACTGAAAGAGAATTGAAAACTATATTCAGCTCTATTCATACTTCTATGTATATCCAATTTCAAGAATTCCATATTGTAACATACAACATGCATTCGATCTATGGACTGAAGTAACAAAAGAACTCAATGTCATTATTTTTAAAATTTGTGCGCAGCTAGGACGTGGAGAAATACTTATATAATATTTGTTTCAGCGGAGGTCTGTCACGGTAAAAAAATCTGCGATATTATAATACTCTGAGGTTATAAGTCCCCACAAAGTGTAGGGAACATTTGTATGGGTGTTATCTTAAACAAATTATTTCAGTCTCTACTGTCACCCCAAAAGTTAAAGTGTAAAAAGTGACGGATAGCGATGCGATTTTAAATGAAATAGGTACTTTTTTGCTGTAAAATAAAAATGGAAATTTACCAGTGTTCATTTTTCCTTTTAATTGCTTTTTATTTTTACATTCTGAAATGAACAATAACAAACGTTTCGAATATATAGTGTGAGTTTTCCATTATTCAAAGAAAGTAGTAAATAGAAAGCCAAGCGAAATTTTTATTTATTAGATATATATTATTTTGTTCCGACGTCAGTAAGTCAATGTGATCCTGTATGGCACTGGGTTGCATGTTAAACGGGGAGCGTCGGTTCGAACCCCGGTACGTACCGGAGTTGGCTCGACTATATAGACGGCGATCCGGCTCACCACCTATCACGTTGGTCAAACAGAAAGCTCAGGTGATGCGTGGGTATTCAGTTGATCTTGCGACGGATGTACCTTCCTCTTCTTCTGTCGTGTGGGTTGTGACGTGGATTACCAACCCCAATTAACCCTGGTAAAAGGGTTACTATTGAGCTACCAAAGGCCGCTGACATGGCTCATGTACGACGGATGTACCTGTGACTAGCCCAATTGGGAATATGGCCGTGAGCTTGAGTTATATCGTCCTGGGGTCGATAAGGTGGAATGGGTTTCGTACCCAATCGATAAGCTTACGCCCAGCAGCCTACATTTTATGTTATGAATTCGTACACCAACAACTATAACTGAAATAATTCATTTCAGAGAGGCTTATTTAATTCGGGACATTGTAAACTGCGGACAAGACTCGTAACTCGGCAGGTGGCGGGATTTACAGCCGGACAATATGTTATAAAACACCCCCTCTTATTTTACGGACCCAAGAGGATTTTATTCCATGTGAGGGTCAATTTCTCTTAATACGTATTGTAAAATTGCGCGTGAAAATTTTTATTATGATAAGCGCATTCAAGGAGAACTAAAAATTTTAAATGAATTTGGGTTTGTGATTTGATTTTCAGATATGTAATTTATAAAAAATCTAGAGTAAAGGTATATTAAATACACATTATATAAATTACAATAAAATTAGGAACACCGTGTAGGTACGGTCACGAGTACTAATATTAATATGTACTAATATGTATGTATGTGTACTTTATAACTATGTCACATTTACTTTTTTGACAAATTAAACCGTACGGTTATTTATTACATGTCAAATATGATAGTGCGACAGGGTTCTAAAGTGGGTAAGTACATGATATTGCTCATGACTGTACATACCTTAAAAACTATAATTATATATTTTCCATTACTTGAAAGTAATTATTTTCATACGTTATTAAGTCAAGGTTCCTTGGTAAAACCTCTCTCGTTGGATGTTCAACATTAATTTAAGCTTTTAAGCCCAACTTAGACACTGTTATGAATTCTGTAGAACTTTATGTATGTTCGTATATAGGTGTTCATGTAAATAAAAGTAAAGTAAGTATACTTACTGAAAAGTTTCATTGTATTCCAAATACTCAATAAAACAACTGAAAGGCTCTACAGGATATGCTTCAGCCCACAAAAGTTGTTTTCTCCAGTAGTTCTTTGTTACGATACAAGATTTTATCATAATGTGTTTAAAGGTTACAATATGTGTTTTATCGAAAGTAAAGGAGGAAAGAATGCATGTAGAGAAGTAGGTATTTCGTCCTTGTATTAGTAAAATGAAATTAATCTGTCACATGTGTTAAGTATGTGAATATCGGGAGCGAGACGCGCAGGCGACAAGCAAACTCACGGGCTAGTTGCACACTGTTTTATTAGACAAAGGGAACTACCGTCGCAGCGGCGTTAAGATATAACTTATAGACTACCCACATATATACCAATCCCTCCCCTTTTATTCGATACTAATCACAACACTATACTAAAAATAACGTTTGAAGTCCACATTAAATCTACTTCTTAAAGCACGTCGTTGGATCGGGGGTTCATCAGCTGGCTCGCCGACTGGTACCGGCTGTGGGGCGTTATCACGCATGCCATCGCTCTCTGCGCTTGCCTCTTCTCCCTCCACACTGTCGAAAGATTCCGCGCTCTCGGCTCTTTGACTCCGGCTGTCGTTCACCGGCGGATCTGGTTCCTCGCTTGTTTCTACATCACTGTCACTGTCTTCGGGCAACACTATCGACGGCGGTTGATTAACCGGGGGTCTCTTTGGACATATACTCTCTGTAATGTTGCTACCCGCTGTGACTTCTCCCGCTACTCTCTTCCTTAAGTGATCCACATGCTTATTTACTTCGCATTGTAGCTCTGGCAGATACACCGAGTAAGTCACACTTCCCGTTTTCTTCGTGATGATCCCTTCGATCCAACACTGTCCTTTATTATTTGTGTATTTTTTCACCCATACACTGTCTTTCACGTTTAATTGTTTTCTATTTCTACCTCCGTACGCTCTAACCTGTGAACACTGCTGACGTTCTACCGCGTGAGAGACGGCTGTGGACGAAGGAGCGACTTTCGGCGTCAACAAGTCTAGCCTGGTGCGCATGGAACGGCCGTACAATAACTCGGCGGGTGATTTACCAGTTGTACTGTTTTTGGAGTTTCGATAATCGAAAAGAAATTTTGCTAATTTTACCTGCTCCATAGCCTTATTATTATTATTTAGGATAATCATTTTCAAACCTTTTTTCACAATTTTAACGAAGCTTTCCGCTTGTCCATTACTGGATGGATGATATGCCGGCGAAAACATGTGCTTGATCCCGTTTAGCAAGCAAAACTCATTAAACTCGTTTGAAGTAAACGAAGTGCCATTATCACTCACCACGACGTTAGGTATACCTACCCTCGACATTAGGTCGCACAGACTATTAATTACCGCCTTGGTTCCGTATGACGACGTCATCGGATAGCACTCCACCCCCTTAGAATATGCATCTACTATTATTAAATACATTCGGTTATTAAAAGGGCCTAAGAAATCCAAATGAATCCTATAGAAAGCGTGTGGCGGGTGGGGCCACGGCGCGAGCGGCGCGTGAGGCGGAGACGGACGCAACTGTGCACAAACGACACACGCCGCTGCTAACCGTTCCAGGGTCGCATCTATGCCAGGGAACCAAAAACGTTTCCTAGCCTCTGCCTTCATTTTAACTATGCCAAAATGAGAACTATGCAATTCCCTACAGATGACGTCGTATAGGCTTTCCGGAATTACTACCTTGTGACCGCGCATAAGTACACTATTTTCCCATGACAATTGTAATCGACAATTGTAAAAAGGCTTAATTTTGTCCTCATTTACCTTCCGCGGCCATCCGTTCATTACGTAACCAACGACTCTCGTCAAGACAGCATCCCGCTCGGTGTGGCGCCGCACCCTATCTATTGTGACCGGCAGAGTGCCCTCCACTACGAAGTTAACGTAAGCGGCCCGCTCCGCGCACTCGGGGGGCTCCCCTTGCGCCTCCCCTCCCGGTAAAGATAACCGTGACAAAAAATCGGCACTGTTTTTATTGCTGCGAATGTACTCAATTACGTAATTATACGCTGTTAAAAACAAAGCATATCGCTGTAATCTGTTCGCCGTTACCTCCGGTACTCCGTGTTGCGGCCCAAAAATACTAATTAATGGTTTATGATCACTTCTTAACACGAATGGAACATCTCGCCCGTACAAGTACTGGTGAAAACGCCTAACCCCAAAAACTATCGCGGTTGCCTCCTTCTGTATTTGTGAATACCTTTTTTCCGCCGGAGTTAAGGTTCGCGAAGCATATGAGATCGGGTGTTCAGTACCGTCGTCACCTATTTGTGATAAGATCGCTCCGAGCCCGGTCGGGGACGCGTCCACCGTTAAAATTATTTTAGCCTCTGGATTAAAATGCGCTAAAACCTGATCTGACGCTAGCAATTTTTTAATTTTGTTAAATACCTTATCGTGTGTCGATGTCCATTCCCATTTAGTATTTTTATGTAAAAGGTGGTACAAAGGACCTAAGGTAGTCGCGGCGTCTGGTACAAAATTCCGATAATAATTTGCCAATCCCAAAAAGGATTGTAACTGCGACACGTTTGTTGGTTTCGGCGCTTCTAAAATCGCTTTAACCTTCTCCAGGGATTTCCTAACACCGTTTTTATCTATTACGTGCCCTAAATACGTTATCTCTTTTTTCATGAACTCGCATTTACTTTTCTGCACTGTTAAACCGGCTTTATCTAACCGCTCTAAAACCGATGACAGCCGCATAAGGTGTTGCTTTTTATTTTCCCCTGTTACTAAAATGTCATCAAGGAAAACTATAACACCGTCTAACCCAGACAAAACAGTTTCCATTGCCCGTTGGAAAATAGCGGGTGCGCTCGAGAGTCCGAATACCAGGCGAGTGTACTTAAAAAGACCTCGATGCGTGTTTATGCAAGTTAATAGCTGTGACTCATCCGATAACACAAACTGGTTATAAGCCATCGACAGATCGAGTTTAGTAAATTGCTCCCCATTGTGTAATTTGATAAACATTTCTTCATAGGTAGGAAACGGATATTTTTCTACTAACAGTTGTTTATTTAATGTCACCGAGTAGTCTACACACAATCTAATAGTACCGTCTTTTTTAAGAGCGGGCACTATGGGTGATGCGTAATCGGAGAATTCTACCGGTTCTAAAATACCTAAATCAATTAAGCGGTCTAACTCACTATCTATTTTTTCTTTTAATGCGAAAGCGACCGGTCTCGGCTTGAAGTAAACCGGTTTAGCGTCGGGTTTTAAATGTAGTTTAATTTTATATTTATTAAAACAGCCGAGATTTCCGGAAAAAAGTTTTGGGTACTGATTTATTAGATTTGCGACAGCTTGTGTATCCTCTTCACTGACGTAGTGAACCTCGGACGCTGGCGATAGTTCTAACCTAAACCCTTGAATAAAATCTCTGCCCAGCAGCGGCGGCCCGCCGCCGCGCACTACATATATATCGAGTGCATGCGTACTCGCGCCGTACGTGACGTTAGTTCGGATGACCCCTAATGTTTGCATGCTACTACCGTTGTAACTTGTTAATATTTTTTTGGCGGGTAATAATGGCGCTTTCTCGAAAATAGATGAGTAAGTCGAATCAGAAATAACGCTGACCGCTGATCCGCTATCGATTTCGAACTCCAAAAAACGATCACCTATTAAAACTCGCTCCGTCATTGGTTTTCCATTTTCGCACTTAATATTAAATAATCGCTTACCATCATCTCCTTCATCCATCGACCCCTCTGTCACGTATTGCACCTGCGCTTTTTGATCACACATTTTACGTAAATGTCCCTTACGTCCGCATTTTTTGCACTTGTAATTTTTAAACCTGCACCTGTCGGATTTGTGATTGGTATATCCGCACACACCGCACTTCTCACTCTTTACGATGCTAAAAACACCTTGCTCGGCGATAGCGTGTGCCTCTGCCGCGCCCGGGGTGGTGCTCCCCACGGCCGCCGCCTTCCTCGCGCAGCGCACGCTCTCAGCCACCTCCACAGCCTTCGCCAAAGTGAGACCTTTCTGTTCTCGGGCATATAGCTTATCCCGTTCGGGACCTGCCACCATGCCCATCAGGAACCTGTCCACGAGTGCCTCCTCGAGACTCTTGAACTCGCAGTGTGTCGCCAACCCCCTGACACGTGCCCCCCATTGAGTGTGCGTTTCCCCTATCTGCTGAACCGCTGAAAAAAAACGATGTTTCTCCGAGAAGCCTACCCTCTTCGGAATAAAATGTTCGTCTAAAATATTAATTATTTTGTCATATTCCACTTCTTCCAGCTTCGCAGGTTGAGCTAGATTACTAGCCAGCTTATGTGTTTGCTCGCATAACGCGCTCAGCAAAATCGCCCGTCGCTTGACCTTGGCTTTGTCGGTCGTGTCGTTCACGTCGTTCGCTATGAACCACATGGAAATCCTGGATTTGTAGCTTTCCCAGTCTTGTGTCTGGTGATCAAACGTGGAAAGCACACCAAACGACACTGATGCTGTTGTCGAAGACATTATACTATCGCGGGTACGCTCGTCGCCACTGTTAAGTATGTGAATATCGGGAGCGAGACGCGCAGGCGACAAGCAAACTCACGGGCTAGTTGCACACTGTTTTATTAGACAAAGGGAACTACCGTCGCAGCGGCGTTAAGATATAACTTATAGACTACCCACATATATACCAACATGCTAAGAACGATCGAAATCCTGTTACTTATTTGGTTTTAAGTGATAAGTAAAGATGGCCGAAGATGGCGGTACTTGACTAAACATCAAACGATTAGCAGTCTATCAACACGCTGCGTGTCCGATCGTTTGGTCGTATAACTCGACAAAAGCACACAACCACCGGTAGGCAGTGCATTACGAACAAATCGGCGACTACATAACGTGGCGGAGTGCGCCGGCGCGCGTTCGCAATTAGTTTTTACTGGCGGTAATTAGTGCGGGCCGATTGCGCGCCACTCGCTGCTGGCGACCGACGCAGACGTGAGAAGCGACAGATTTGGAAACTTATACGATAATAAGGGTATGGATTCCTTTCTTTTTTAATTTGATATTTAACCGACAGGACTGACTTTTTTAAGTATATATATATATATATGTACATATGCCTCTCTATATATTATATGACTCTCCATCCCGTATTTCACAGGGTCCGTTTACCTATTCTAAAAATTTTAACAGGTACGGTTTTTTGCAGAAGCGACTGCCTATCTGATCTTCAAACCCGCGAAGGGAGACCAGCCCAATATAGGTTAGGTCACATACCTCCGAAAATGTATTTCTCGGGAATGTGGGTTTCCTCACGATGTTTTCTTTCACCGCTGAGCACGTGATTTATGATCCAAATATGAGTTCGATAACAAATTCGACAATCATTGGTTTAGGCCTGTGCTGGATTCGAACCTGCAACCTCAAAGGGAGAGGCAAGCGTTCTACCAACTGGGCTACCACGGCTTCACTATACAGGGTGTTAGTGACATCGTAACGAAAAAAAAAATGGAACGCCTATTTTATTGTACTAAAAACGATGGTGGGTGTTTTTCTTGTCGCAAATGTTTAATTAAGATTTTCAATTTTTACTGTGCCGCAATGTAAGTCGAACAACGCGCCACACAGACGCTAAACTTACGCGCGGCTACGTTACGCGTGTGAGATACGATGTTGATATCTAGGTAGGAGTTTTCATTCTCTTGTATTTAGATGCTTAGTAGTGGTTCAACGTTTAAAAATGTTGTTTGTTGAAGTAGAACACCTACTGCCACGATTTTTCACGCACGGTACCTACCTACCAGTTATTAAAACGTTCCTAACTTATTAACAATAAAAACTCTACTCTTGCCTTACCTTAATTGTTATTCCTTCGGATGAAGTACCTAGGTAGGTACCCTAGAACATGTCACGTCACGTAGGTATGCAACATCGCGTTTCCTCCGCGGTAGGTAGGTATCACACGCACTCACAAACACAACACCTTGCTCTTTAATAAACATCAACAATCTTCCATACTTTTGCGCAGTAAATGGTCTATGATCTCATCATAGTCGACACTACTCATTTACAGAATGAAACAAACACTCACAAACACGAAAAAAATATCCTCGAAAAACATCACGCGATTCGGGTCAAGCTTAGTATTCGACTGAGCGGAAGCGCGCGGCGGCGGCGTTAGCGCAAAGCATCAAAGGCGCCGACTAAGGGCGCCGACGACGCACTGGCCGCGGCCGAGTCGAGCCGACGACTAGAGAGGGAGAGAGAGTATGTTTATGGTGCAAGTGACAGAGAAAGAAATAGTATCTGTTCGTATGCCTACTTTATTGGCGAGCGTTGCCCTTGACCCGTGCGCCGGCTATTCACCTGCGCATAGCTGAAGTTGTAGATACGTTATTATTATTATTGATGACATTGATAAAATTTAATAATTAGTAATTTTTATTTGTTTGTTTTAAATGTGCGTTCTATGCAGCTTAAAACACAATATGGGACTGAAAAAAATCTATTTTTTTTATGAATTTGGCGACAGGAAACTTCACTTGATACCTATCAACTCAAAGAAATACCTAGTATCTGTTCGTAATGCCTACTTTATTGGCGCGTGTTGCCCTTGATCCGTGAGGCTATTCACGTCCGAGTATCCATCAAGACAGATCAAACAAGCCCTAACTCGGAGGTCTTGCGTCCCAGGATCCTTTAATTATGTCTTAGAACCTTCTTGGCCTATGTGGTCCAGTGGTTGAGCGATGGGATGCGGAGGGTCCGGGTTCGTATTCCGGTGGGGACATATCACAAAAATCTGTTCACCTGATTGTCCGAAAGTAAAATGATCCGTGCTTCGGAAGGTACGTTAAGTCGTTGCTCCCGTCTACTAGGTACTTATGTAAGCACGTAGCCGTTACATGAATATTGTACACAGAACAGGATAGGTTTAATTAGTTCTTTACTGATGATTTAACAATGAGATTTAAAACTACGAATAACTTAGTACTTAGTACCTCGGTACGGTACCAACATGTAACAAGAAAAATAAGATCACTCCACTCGGACAATTTTTTTCTTTGAACATGCCGACATTGCCTACGCGGCGGAGTTGCCGAACTATCGATAGGTAGATTATCAATTGTTGAACTTGAAAATTGTCTAAACTATCGAAAGTAGTGATAGTACATTTAGATCGATACTAGCGATAGTACCGATAGGTCTTGCTTTGTAACAATAATGGGTATTGATCTAAAAGATTTATTTATTTATTTATTTTCGATTTTTGTGTAGCGAGGTTTTGTAGGCGTAATAGGCGTAAACTGGGCTGGGGATGTCTACGACAACCGCGCGGGCGGCGCGGGGTGAAGGGGAAACGCGGCGCGCGCGCGCGCGCCGGCCGCGGCGCCTCCACTTCCCATTAGAACCGATCGCGAACACACATGTACAGCGCATTTCATTTTTATTTTATTATAATTTTCTCAAAGTTAAAAGGCATTTCTCTTATCTTGTACCTTTATCGCCTACAAGAAGTTTTTTTGGCGACCTTATATCTGCAATCTCATCGGTCAACATCAAGAATTGGATTGGCGCGTATGGTGAATGGAACATTCCATTGCAACGGCAACTGCGCACTTCTAGAAAGATCGACGCGGAGCGGTGTGAAGAATATTCTCGCTACGTCACGTACCTACCTTCGCCGCCGAAACCAGGGGAGTGCCAGTTTCCTTTCATCTCCTTTCATATTCTTGCTTTAATTTGTGTTATTTAGTGTTGCAATTCTCCAAAGACCTAGTTAAATTCATTTCACCTACGATATTGCAAACTCACGGTTTGATATATATTTTTTCATCTCCGTGAGGCAGCTTAAAATAAATCCAAAATCGTCAAACATTAAATTATTACATTATTTTTTTCATTACTGTGCAATAATCCAGTCATCCATTATAATCATAAAATACAATAACGAACGTAATAGTACCTACTTGCTTAAATACAATAGGGAATTTTATACTTACCTTCGTGATAATAATACATGAACTTAACATAGCCTTCATTACAAAAGGCAATAATTTTCTCACTTTAATAAGTCCCTATGAACAATAGGTTTAGTTTAGCCTTCCTTAAACAAGGCATTTTATAACCCAAATTTTAAATAATTTTACCACGGTACTATCGCGCGCCTACCCACCCCGCTTTGCTGCGTGAAGCTTGTAGCTTCTACCAAGTTTGATGCTAAGTCGCTATTTACGTAAATTCACCATTATTTATCACTGTGTATACCTGCTTGAAGCATGGGCGATTGCCTTCGTGCACAAACAGCTGATGAATTCACTGTGAATCTTATAGCTGTACATACCTAATAATATTTAGTAAGCACGGGTAACATAAATCTTATTTGCGGTGCAAATTGTTTTGAGAGGTAGGTAGGTATAAGTACAATAACTTTTTCACTTCTTAATGCGAATATTCGTCCCTTATGTACGTAATAAACTCATCACACCTACTTAATTACATAAGTTGCTATTAACTATTACCGTAGCCTTCACGTCTAGCTATACTGGGGTAGGCAGTGCGCCAATTGCTGGTATACAACATTTATTTCTTTACCCACTTTATCAAAGATATTTTATATTCCTACAATTAGTATAATCTTCTTCACGCATAAACTATAGCCGGGTGAACAGTAAACAAAACCCGCGTTATATTCAATATTAATGAGCTTCATACCTGCGTAGTAATTTCGCTTTACTTATTTAGATACATAAGTCGTTATTCATTAACCACCTGCTTGCACCTTCATGATAAATCGTATCAGGGTGAGCAGGGCATTTTTGCTGTTCCACAACTATTAATTTACATATGAAGGATTATTTTAGAAACTTAACTTTTATACCTAATTAATATTTCGCTTCTGCACGCTTGATCCGAAGCAGGGTGAGCAGTCTTAATTTGGACCTAAGAACTTTTCTTACGAATTAAGTTTTCAGTTACTATTCAAAATACTTACGTGTGTTCATTCGCGACATAGTAAAAAAAAAAAAAAAAAAAAAAACATATACCCACTGTCTACAATATTTGAAATCGTAGTTTATACAATTTACTTTTATAATCATGACAAGTCAAGCTGTTCCGGAGGATACTAAAGAATTTAAGGATCTTGTCAGACAGCGCGGTTCTATTAAAGGGCGCCTGACAATCTTTGCAAACTACCTTAAAGGCTTAGAGGAATTTGGAACCAACAAAATACCTATTTCCTCAATACAAGAGCTAAGCTTACGAACAGAAAAAATAGAATCTTTATTTTCTGACTACGACAAGTGTCAACTAAAAATAGAAGTTTTATGTTCGTTGATAGATGAACAAATCAAGGAACGGGAAATAACGGAAAATATTTTTTATACCAGTATTTCTGCCGCTCAGTCATTATTGCAGGCTCACCCTAAGGCTACATTGGAGGTAACTGATTGCGCTAGTGTTGCTTCTTGTAGTAATGTAAACATGCAGGTCAAGCTGCCCATCATAAAACTTCCAACCTTTGATGGAAATTATTTTATGTGGTTAGAGTACCGTGATACATTCCAATCTTTAATACATAATAACGAATCGGTTCCAGAAATAAATAAATTTCATTATTTACGATCCTCTTTAGAAGGGAGCGCATCCCTAGTTATCAAGGCAATCGAATTTACTTCGACTAATTATAGAATTGCTTGGGATTTATTATGTCAGAGATACGACAATAAAAATATTTTGATATATAATCACTTAAAGGCCTTATTCAAAATAGATCCTCTTACTAGGGAATCGCATAAAACATTACGATATATCATTGATTTGGTAACAAAAAATTTAAGAGCGTTAAAAACACTCGATTTACCTGTGGACAGTTGGGACATTCTCATCATTTTCATGGTTTCTACTAAGTTAGACCCCGTAACCAGTATGAAATGGGAAGAATACAGAAACGATTTAGATGATCTGCCACGTTTTAGCCAGTTTATTGAATTTCTTCGAAATCGGGCCGACTTACTTGAAACGGCACTGGCAAATAAAAGTGATAGACATGAACAAAATATAAATTTTCGGTATCACCATAAAAACGATAATAAAAATTCATTAACGCATAATAATAAATATACAAATTCATTACAAAATAACAATCATAAATTTGCAAAAAGTTTTGTCACTTCTGCTACCACTTCAAAACCAACAGGGCCTTTATCGTGTCCTCTATGTGGTAAAACACATAGAATAATAGATTGTGAATCTTTTAAGAATTTAACATTAGATAAAAGATGGAATGAAGTGAGGAAGCTTAATCTTTGTTCAAACTGCTTGAGACGAGGCCATGATATGTCCGTCTGTTATATTGGTCCATGTCGGTTATGCAACGAAAAGCATAACACGATATTACATAAGGATAAAAATTCACATACAAACTCATCACCTGTAACGTTGTCGCTGCGTACGGCAGGGCAAGTTCTTCTTGGTACTGCTTTAGTTGAAGTTACCAACCCTGAGAATGAAGCTACTTACCGCGCTCGAGCTTTACTTGATGCAGGAAGTCAGTCCTCATTCGTGACACATAATTTAAAACATAAATTAAAAATAAATAGTCATAAACTTGATTATGTAACAATATCCGGCATTAATAATGTTCAGGTACCCATTGCAGACAGATGTAATGTCTTCATAAATTCATTAACTGATTCATTCAATTTTGACTTAAACTGTTTCGTAGTGCCGGAAATAACAAGTAAATTGCCAAACACTTTTGTAAATATCTCGTCACTAAACTTACCTGATGACCTTCAGTATGCAGATCCTAACTTCAACATCCCGTCGAATATCGACCTACTATTAGGGGCCGAGGTTTTCTTTGATATATTATGTCCGCAAAAAATCTCATTAGGAAGAAATATGCCCACGCTTCAAAGTACTAAACTGGGCTGGGTAGTTGCGGGTCCATTAGGTCTTGATGGAAGTCAGCCTCCTAAATCTATCCATTGCCATTTTACAAGAGAAATTAATGAGAACCTAACTAAATTTTGGAATCTTGAGGAAGTTCCTTCATCAAATTCAATCATGACAACTGATGAAGAATTTTGCGAGGAACATTTTCTTAAGCACACGACTCGAAAAAGCGATGGTAGGTTCTCAGTTTCGATGCCCATTAGAGACAACCCTGAAACTGCTCTTGGTGAGTCATACAAAATGGCCACTAAGAGATATTTTAACCTAGAGAAAAGATTGAACAAAAATCCTGAACTTAAAAAACAATACATAAACTTTATTCAAGAATATGATTCATTGGGGCACTTGACTAGAATTGATAAACCTAAATTTGGATATTACTTACCTCATCACGCCGTAATCCGTGAATGTAGTGAAACCACGAAGTTACGCGTAGTCTTCGATGCTTCGGCAAAAACTACAAACAAAAAATCATTAAACGATATTCAATGTGTAGGCCCGGTGGTGCAAGACGATCTATTTAATATTTTGATTAGATTTCGTCAACACAAATTTGTATTAACGGGAGATATACAAAAAATGTACAGACAAATATTAATAAATGAAAGTCAACGACAGCTACAATTGATAGTATGGAGAGACGATGAATCCAAACCTTTAGAAGTGTTACAATTAAACACAGTAACTTACGGAACAGCTTCAGCTCCGTTTCTCAGCACTCGCTGCCTGTTACAGTTAGCTCTCGAATGTTCGAATCAAGATATTTCAGAGATAATAAAACAAGATATCTATATGGACGACTTGCTGACTGGAGCAGACTATGAAGACGATTTGAAACGCATTCTTGAGGAGGTAACAAGGGAGCTGCATTCAGGAGGCTTTCCTCTCCATAAATTTCGCAGTAATTGCCCTCAAATATTTGAGGATTCAACCTTAACAAATTCTCTTGATCTCAGTAACCAAGCGAGTGTTTTAGGCGTGCAATGGACACCTAATACAGACACGTTATCATTTTCTATAAAATTAGATACTTTGAACGATAAAATAACCAAAAGATTAATTCTTTCAAATACATGCAAAATATTTGACCCCCTAGGTCTTCTAAGTCCATGTACCGTAACACTAAAAATACTATTACAAAAACTGTGGCAACTTAAATTATCATGGGATGAACAGGTCCCTAATGACATAAAGAAAGTATGGTTAAAAATGATTGGTAGTCTCGACGATTTGCTTTCATTATCGGTGCCCAGACACGTGATGTGCCTGTCACCAGTTAAAATTGAAATCCATTGTTTCGTTGATGCGTCGCAGCAAGCATACGCTGCTTGTGTGTATATGCGCACTGTTAGCAACACCAAAAACATAAATATAAAATTAATCTGTGCTAAGACTAGAGTTGCGCCTCTCAAGGCCGTCACTATACCACGACTTGAATTGTGTGCGGCTTTATTAGGCGCTCGTCTTGTAGCTAAAGTCAGTGAATCCTTCCGGTGCCCAATACATACAAAAAAATTTTGGTCTGACTCCACAATTACATTGGGTTGGATAAAAACACATCCTAAAACTTTAAAAACATTCGTTTGTAACCGAATAAATGAAATTCATGAACTAACAGAAAGGACCTCCTGGAGGCACATACCGACAGATATAAATCCGGCGGATATGGCCTCTCGAGGTGTGGAACCCAAATGTGTCCTTAATTCTTCGTTGTGGTGGGAAGGTCCTGATTTCTTAAAAAAACCTGAATCGCAGTGGCCTCAATCCCCGAATCCTGAAACAAACTTACCTGAAATAAAATCATTAAAAACAACTATTGCTGAAAAGGAACATAAAATCATTAAATTTGAAAATTGGTCAAATTCATCAAAATTAAAGAGAATATTTGCGTATATAATTCGATTTATAAATAATTGTAAAAATAACTCCAATAAAACTAAAGGTCAATTGACACAAAGAGAACTAGATCAATCTCTTACATACCTCCTTAAACTGGCACAAAACGAATGCTTTTCACACGAAATTACCTTAATAAATAGAAAACATAAACTTACCTCATCTAGCTTGTTACAGCTTTCACCTTTCCTCGATGACAGGGGCGTGCTCAGAGTAGGTGGTCGGCTTGATAACACCAATTTTAATTTTGAGAAGAAACATCCAATATTACTAGATGCAAAACATCATTTCACCAAGCTTTTGATGAGAGCCGAACACTTGCGACTGTTGCATGCCGGTCCTCAACTGCTCCTGTCTTCATTCAGAGATCAATTCTGGCCTCTCGGAGGAAGAACGTTGGCACGTAAAATAGTACGTCAATGTGTAACGTGTACACGGCATCGCGGCAAAACTATGGAGCCGTTGATGGGCCAATTGCCATCTACGAGAGTGACACAAAGCTTTCCCTTTCAAATTTGTGGTACTGATTTCGCAGGACCGTTCTATATTTCAAGTAAAAAGGGACGTGGTAATAGAATTTCGAAATGTTACCTATGCTTATTTATTTGCTTTTGCACCAAGGCATTGCATTTAGAAATCGTCAGTGATTTAAGCAGCAACGCTTTCATTGCCTCTTTACGTAGATTCATTTCTAGAAGAGGAAAACCTAATCAAATATATTGCGATAATGGCACAAACTTTATAGGAGCAAATAATGAATTAAATAAGGTAGTTCAATTAAACCTAAGGGCTATGCAAGACTTCACAGCAGAGGAGGGAATAAAATTTAATTTTAATCCACCTTACTCTCCGACATTAGGAGGTCTATGGGAGGCCGGTGTCAAAAGTGCCAAATTTCACTTAAAAAGAGTTCTAGGTGATCTCAGTTTAACGTATGAGGAGTTGAGTACGCTTTGTACACAAATTGAAGCCGTCCTCAACTCCCGCCCCTTAACTCCTTTAACATCTGATCCAAACGACCTTTCTCCCTTGACCCCAGGGCATTTCCTCATCGGGCGGCCGCTGACGTCATTACCTGCCGCTCCGAACATCACAGAGAGGAAGATCAAGACGAGATACCAGATGCTTGAATCTCTACGTGTCCACTTCTGGAGAAGATGGCACAACGAATATCTATCTGAATTGCAACAGAAAACAAAATGGCGTATACCTTACGAAAACATAAAAAACGATGCATTAGTCATCTTCAAGGACAAAACGCTACCGCCCATGAAGTGGAAATTGGGGCGAGTTATCAAATTATACCCCGGAAAGGATGGAGTATGCAGAATCGCTGACTTTCGAACACAAAGAGGAGTGGAACGGCGAGCACTGAACAAGGTGTGCCCCCTCTTACAAGGTGATGACGACGTGTCGGATGAACCCCTAACTAAGGCACCAGTTGCAGCAGCTGCATCTTCTTCGGCTCCGGCTGAAGAGGCCCCAAGATGTCTACGACAACCGCGCGGGCGGCGCGGGGTGAAGGGGAAACGCGGCGCGCGCGCGCGCGCCGGCCGCGGCGCCTCCACTTCCCATTAGAACCGATCGCGAACACACATGTACAGCGCATTTCATTTTTATTTTATTATAATTTTCTCAAAGTTAAAAGGCATTTCTCTTATCTTGTACCTTTATCGCCTACACGTAGGTACTTACATACTAAGTTGGTGGATGGTTGACATAGTAGGTAACTAATTACCTAATCTGTGGTGGTTGTGTTAGTTGGTTGTTAGTTATTCTAATGACAACAAAGAATACAATTATTTACTGTTTCAACTGTTTTAGGTAGATAATGGCCCTGATTCCTATGAGTAAATGAATGAATAACCCGGTCGAATCAAAAAGGTATCTCGCTGGTAACTTAATTCTGTCGGTTGTTTTAGATTTCTGCTTAAAATTGACGTGTATTCCATAAATTTTATGCCTGTTGATTATCCGTCCATTTAAGAATAAGAATAAAATAAATTTATAATTTACGATAGACAGAGAAAGAAATAGGATCGGTTCGTAGTGCCTACTTTGTAGGCCGCGCCGCCGCCGCGCCGCCGGCGTGCGGCGCGGGGCGCGCGGAGCGGGGCGTGCGGAGCGGGGCGCGCGGCGCGGTGCGTGTGGCCGTTGACCCGTTCGAGCAGCTGTTGTCTCCATTACATCGAAAATTTTCGATAATTTGTCATTATTGTTTTTTTTATTGAAATTTGGGTTCTATGCAGCTAAAAGCACAATATGGAATTGAAAATAATTAAAAACAAAACTCAAAATTTCATGAATTTTGCGACGGAAAATTCCACTAGATATTAACTCAGAATCATGGTCTGAATCATCCCTTTCAGTATTCGTTACGATGTCACTAACACCCGGTATATTTAATATGTGACTATTATATATTTTTTATGCGCACGCAATAAGTAGGTACGCGAGACGAGTGAAAATGCTATGATCAACAAAGATCCTTTATATCTTATGCTGCCGGATATTAGCAAGAATATCGAAGAGAGTATTTTTTAGAATATAAGTATCCAATATAAACATGAAATGAGCTTGTTGACTGTCTGCTGGGATAAGCTGCTTGTATTGCGCGGGGTACTACAACAACTGCGGACAACAACTAGAGCAAGTGAGCCATTTCTCAGCTGGTCGCCGCAAAGAAGATGTTTATCATTTCAAATGCAGACGGTATTTCCCTCCGAACTGTCTATTCAAGCTAAGAGAAAAGTTTTACATAATACCTACGATGATGCAGAAATATACATAAAACATTTCAAAAGTGCTTTATCAAAGCGATGGTTCTGTTATTAAAATTTTATAAAGCAATGCTGAGAGGACAGGCAGTAAATCGCTCTTCGTGTACTTTGGTACTCAATGTGACTGCTGTTCTACTACTAAACTTCGTTTGTATTATGTTTTGCAGCAGTTACGTCCTCATGGCGCGACTCGGCTTGTCTTTTCTTAATAAGTACTTAAGTATATTCTAAAATAGAATAAAAATTAGTTTTAGAAATAGATAAGTTTTATTAGGAATTTGATGCAGTCTAATAAATGAAATACATATATTGAGTGTCGCTTCAAGGACATTGTTAGGTCTGCGTTTCCAATAGGGAAGTACCAAAAAATAAAAGTTGCCATCATCGCCACATGCGAATCGGAATTAGCCGGAACTCTGTATTGGGAAGGAAGCCACATTTGCATTTCAAATACCACCTTATTGCACAGATTACTAAGGACATTTTTAAGAAATTGGGTACATGCAGATTTTTGTTAATTATTTAAATTATTATATCGTGTTCAATAAAAAATCATTGTATTAAAACTTTCTGTATTGTTTTGTTTATGTATGAAGTTAAATGATTTTACTTGTAATTTTCCATTGTTATTACAGGTCCTACCTACTAAGTGACTTGTAACGTCGTAAGATAAGCTCACGACTTTATTCCCAATAGGGCTAGTCAGACGTACATTCATCCGGAGATGAGATACGTACCCACGCCTTTGTTAGACCAACGTGATAGGTGGTGAGCAGTATTGCCGTCGATAGCAGTCGAGCCATTTGTGTTAGCTAAAATAGCACTTAAATTTACTTCTAAATAATTTAGAACGACGATTTCAATATCCTTACCCTAAAACAAAGAACTTACTAAAATAAAAATACTGTAAATATAGCTTTTTGGGCAGTTTTGCTGATAAGGCAAACGTTCGGCACTAAATGAGAAACAAACACTGATTTTGAGATGATAAAATGCGGACGAATGAAAAACAGAGCGTCGAAATTCTGAACTTGCATTTAGTTGTTGTACTTGTGAACTTACCTTATTTTTATAGTCTTATGAACTATTACAAATACTATTACTTATTGTGCCTATAAAAAATACAGTATTGATATGTACTTTTATATTGTAGAATCTAGGTTAAATAAAAAAGTTTGTCTAAAACTTAGCAAAATATTATTTTTTAATAAAAAATATTTTTTTCTCTTCTTTCTGAATGTATTTATGCTAATCTCAATTCTTCAGCAATACAAGCACCCGAGATAAGGCTCTCTTATTCTGAGCCAAAATAACGGCGTCGGTTCAAGCCGCGTCAATAAATCGTCTGCGGCGCGGGCGCGGGCTTTCGATGCACTTTTTGTAAAACGACAAAGAAGACTCGTTTCTCTATTAGCAGGCCACCGTTTGTTCAGTTTACTGTTGACGCTTCTCTGCGGATGGGAAGCGGCAGGCAATTTGTTGGTCAATCGTCAACGGCAATTAACTCCGATTTAGTCACAGTTTTTTATCTAAGGTACGTAAGCCCTCTAAAAAGATAAGATGGGCTTTAACAGACGTTAAAATTAGCATATTCCTAAGTCTACGAGTATTATTATTTCTTTGGTATGAAAAGCGGTAAAAGGAAGGGTTCATTCTAATCGAGAACGTTTACCACTACTTATGTATTGCTGCTGTTCTACTTCATTGGCGGTGGTAAGAATTTCCTACGCTTTTGCCGTTTTTCATTTGGAATCTCTACAACATGACATAACATAGCGTTGCGCCTGTATCTTTAGACAGAAGTGAGTATATACCTACGCACTTAAAAAAAATCTCGATGAATCTTGATGTTTTAATGGAATGCGTCTGTCCTTCGTTTGCAAATAGACGTTTCCTGCGTTTGGCGCCTCCTTGTCGCCTGTCCGGTTCCGGGAAGTTCCGGCGGTCAGCGGGAAACTTGCACCATGCGGATACTGTCTGTATTTAAGTTCCCAAGAACTTCGAAACAAGAGCTGTACTGATTAACTGGACTATATTTTTTCAGTCTTTAGTCAAACTGGAAATGAAACCATGTTTCTGACTTTTTCCAGTGTAATTCGTGATACAGAGCCACGTGTCGTGTCCGGACGTGCCGACACGCCCGCCATTACTGTGCGGCTCTCTCCACGGTAACGCTGCGAGCTACTTTATATTCGCGTGGGCGCACCACCACATTTCACCCTGGCACCGGGTGCTCTTACTATCCTGAACTTTGTTATTTCACGTACGGTTTTTCTTCCACTGGCAACATCCCTCGGCTATGTTCTAGAATATTAAATTCCTCAATATCTGTACTAATGCCGTCGACAATAATTGCGTTGACACAAGAGTGTTTATAATGTATTCAACTTTTCGCTTCCACAAGCGCTTTCGCTTCTGATCAAAACTGTGGAGTTTTGATCAGAATTCCTACGTAACTTTGAATGAATATTTTTTAAAGCAAATTAAACTATATAAAAACTACTATTGAAAACTGAAATTGCGTGTGTATCCACTGTTTAATCAAGCGTGCAGCGCGCTTAATACCGGTAGTTATTCCGGAAAATTCGATTGCGATGCAAATAATGCGTTTAATGAGTAGTAAAACAAATTCAATTAAAGTGTTTGAACGCAACAGTTCAGACCCTCGAGTCCGAAACCGAGCATGTAAACAAAGCATTCAATTCGTGCCCGCAGGCGTGGTGTTACACTTTTTGGTTGCAAGTTGATTTGTGCTGCTCTCAGCATTGGTGTAGCTTTGTTCAGCTGTTGCTTGCCGATTTCGTGTCTTAGATTTCCCAGTTCTTTAAGCTTTTAGTTTTTTAGTTTTCACGTTCTCAGAAGATTATTTTTACTTTTTGCGTTTATTAATACTGCAGTAATTTCTGTAATTTTGTAAGTATGATTAATTGGAAAAACCTAAAGGATTTAAAACTAGGAAAAGACAGTTAAATTACACACCACAATACATACGTACTTATAACAACAATACTTAGTACTTACTTCATTAGGTATTTGAAATTCATTTCACTGGTGGATTGCTGACGGCGTGCGTAATGCTTGGCATACACAGACAAATCCTGGAAAGTGGAACAATGGTGTTCAATGGATTTTGTTGCCGGTTTCATACAAAATCATATAAAAGTAGCTGTCTGCTCTCGACTTTGTCCGCGTGGACTTCGGTTCGGTTCGCGGCAGGTTTTTAACGTGATTTTCGGGATAAAAGCTATTCTATGTTCTTCCATAGGTCATAAACTATCTCCTTACCCGATTTCATTTAAGTCGGCTTAGCCGTTTAAGCGTGAAAGTTAACAGATAAATATAGTTGCTTTCGTGTTTATAATATTAGTGTGGATATCATCGTGCATTAGTCCAATTGTTCCGTTATTGAAAAATAATAATAACAATAAGGGCGCCTTTCAAAAGTCCGGGACTCCATAGGCCCGAGGTATGGAAATTATATACTTACAAATACTAGTAATAACAATAAAACGCTTATTACACACAAATTTACAAGACATTATAAATATTTTTTGGTTAGGTATTGTTTATAAAAAATTTTGACTACTGAACTAGCTATGAATTACTAGTAACAAAACTGTTCAGTTAACAAATAAGTAATAAACGATGATAAAATATTACAAACCAGTTTTGTTGCTAGTAGTACATAGTTGGGTAGTCACCATACTTTTGTAAACAATAACCAAACATTATTTACCTGGATTTGTGAGCATCCAGCTTAATTCTCGTGTAATTAGGTGAGGTAATTGGCGACCCACATGCGGCCTACAGGCAGACTCTTTTGAAACCATCTCTTTTGATGTACAGCATAACAGTGATGATTTATCCCTCATTACTGCCGCCGCTCTATTTATTTATACTAGCAATGTTATTTGGGTTAGCCACTAAATTACGCGTTCTTCTGTTCAGTTCGGAGTAAGGTGTCTGTGAAATTGTGAACAGCTTTGGCAGGTGTGGGTCAAAATAACGGGTGTACTGTTGCACTGCAAACACGCAATATTAGTTCTTCTATTCCGTGGTTGCAAATGTGATTATTATAATTTCTCCCGTTTTATGCAGGTACATACAACACACACATACATAGATGAACATCCAGGTACGTTGTGGTACGTTTCGTATACATATTTGTGTATTCATATTTGCGACAGTACACCCGCCATTCTGACCTTCACCTGCCGAAGTTGTCCACAATTTTACAGACACCTTACTCGCAATTGAATAGAAGAACGCGTAATTTAGTGGATAGTAGTAGTTTCATATATAAATAATAGAATTCCTTCCCTGAATCCATTACAAGGGCCCCACCACCACCTTCAATTTAAGAGCCACGCTCTTGTCGGTGCAGCATTTTCCATGCTACTTTTTTAGGGAAAAATAGGGCACTGGTTTCCCTCTTGCCTCTTGTTCTTGCATTAGCCGTCCTTAAATTCTTTTAAAAGGCAAGTCGAGTAGCACTTTCTCAACTTTCTCTCCTCTTCTTTATAACGTCTTTTTCTTTTTCTCCATTCTTCTCACATCTTCTTTATAAAGTAAAAATATTTGTACTTTATTTTATTTCGTTGCTTATGATGACAATGTCCCCGATTCCTGTAAACACTTCCTAATTTAACTTTATGTTTTACCTGTCATTTTCTTATCCGCCGAAAAGGTAAGATGACAGATAATTGACAGATATAAATTTTAATGAATCAATGAATAACCCGAATCGAATAGGCATCACGCTGATATGTAACCCGTATGACGTGTGCTATCAACTTGATTCTGTCGGCATATTAGCCCAATGTATACATTTTAGAAGGTAGTTTAAATTTCTGCATAAATTGACGTGTGTCCCATAAATTTTATGGCTTTCAATTACTTACCCGTCGCTTTCCTTTTCGGCGGGTAAGAAAATGACAGGTATAACTTAAAAATAAAATTAGACAGTGTGTACTGGAATTAGCACCATTAGTCGTCGTAGACGCGAAATGGTCTCAGGGTGGAGTTGTTTTACTTACATTTTACTACGGATTGCAGATTTGTGAAATAGTTTGTGACGTTCAGCAATGTGGACGGAGCCTGTGTTCGCGTAGTAAAATAACAAGCATGATCTTACTTATAAACGTTCTTATTAAATATTTAATGTAGGTACTATTTTTCAAACAATTTAATGAACCGATTATATTATACATTATATATCATAATCGACAGCATTTTTTTTAGTGACGTAACTTGTACACATACTTGGCCGGATAAATGGGAAGCGCTGAGGCCTCTCACCCGGTACATAAAACAGATATTCGCCAGTTCTTGTCCACTCCGATATACTAAAAAAAAAACATGCGGTAATCGTAGTGTGATGTTAATGTATAGAGTACAATCTGATCCTGTTACGTTTATTATTCGTAATAATGACATGTAGAAGAGGAGCTCGGTGGCGCAGCGGTTAACGCGCTCGGTCTGCGATTGTTCAAGGAAAGCAACTTTCGCAAAGGCCGGTCGTAGGATGGGTGACCACAAAAAAAAGTTTTCATCTCGAGCTCCTCCGTGCTTCGGAAGGCACGTTAAGCCGTTGGTCCCGGCTGCATTAGCAGGCGTTAATAACCATCAATCCGCACTGGGCCCGCGTGATGGTTTAAGGCCCGATCTCCCTATCCATCCATAGGGAAGGCCCGTGCCCCAGCAGTGGGGACGTTAATGGGCTGATGATGATGATGATGACATGTAGAAAAAAGTTTCTCGCACAGGAATTCTGAATTTAAATGTAGTATTTTAATATTTGCTGTTGTAAAGCAATACTGTGCAGGAAAGGAGATAAAACGAGTATTGCAGGGAGACGCCTCGAGGACGTGCCGCCACGTGCCGGGCAGTAAACTACTGCAAACCCAGCCTTGCATTGCACATAGTCTAAATTTTTCTTCCCTTTAGCGAATGATATTAGATATCGGAAAGAAAATTGTAATATTCCAATTTTTTTGTGTGTTCCAGAAAATCCTTGTTTTGTTGTGATTGATAATATACTTATAACCTTTAGTATGTTCAGTATATGGATTCTCCGTTATTTTGCGTTTTCGTTTATTTATTTTATCAACATCTCTTTGAATGATGGGTTCACCGTGCGGTTCACCGTATCCGTTTTGAGACGAATGCCAGAAGTAAATACTTGTCTTATGATTGTGATTGACGACTGACTAGAAGACGTGTGGCTCTGTCCACCCCGATAGGAATACGGGACTCATTTGTCAAGCATCTGTAATTGCTGCTTAAAAGATTGGGTTCTATTAAATTATTTGTAATAAGTATTATATTCTTTGTTGTATTACACACATTAACAAGAAAATATGTTAAAGATGTGGTAAGTACATATTTTTTTATTTAAAATGAGGCTACTGCTTACATAACATAAACAGCCTATATACGTCCCACTGCTGGGCACAGGCCTCCCCTCAATCAACCGGAAGGGGTATGGAGCGTATTCCACCACGCTGCTCCAACGCGGGTTGGTGGAGGTGTTTTTACGGCTAATAGCCGGGACCAACGGCTTAACGTGCCCTTCGAAGCACGGAATCATCTTGCTATTTCGGACAATCAGGTGATTCAAGCCTGAAAAGTCCTTACCAAACAAAGGACAGTCTCACAAAGTGATTTCGAAAATGTCCCCATCGGGAATCGAACCCGGACCTCCAGATCGTGAGCCTAACGCTCTAAACACTAGACCAACGAGACTGTTATCTTATAAAATAAGTAGGTACGTAGCCGTTGCATAAGCCAAGTCACAGGTCTTCGGCGGTGCAATAATACCTTACTCCGATGAGATAAGGGTTAGCAAGGTCGGTCATTGGTCACACTCACTCGTTTTCACACGAACACGATTGAAGAATAAGATTAAAAAGGACTATCTGTGCATACCTACTGGTCCTAAGATGTTGGAAGTAAATGACATTTTCTATGTGGGAAAGGATCCAATTAACCCTTCACTATTCGTTCGGAGTAAATTGGTCCAGTCTCATGAAATCATTTCAGGTGTGCAAACTAAAAATGTATAAAAAGTGTAAACTCCACCATATTTACTACCCCATCTGCATTTAGGTTAGGTATATGTTGATAGAAAATACATTATAGTTATCAATTGTCGTTGTATCAACTTGCGTCGTCTCCCTCGTCTCTCGATGAAGATTTATACACTGCCTGCGCTAAAACAAGTTAAACGCCTCTGAATTTAGTGGTGGCAATCTCCCCAGAGGACAATTCGTTAGGTAAAGACATCTTCACTGCATCGGCTAAAGAAATACTTATAGGTACGATAAGCTGCAAAAGTCCAATCAGTTTCTTGCAAAGTATTAAATCAACTGGTTACATGTCGTTTCTGTAATAGAACAAAAACACCTACAAACTAAAGGTTCATAATTTCACCACTGTTTACAAATAATTCGCTGGGCTCAGTGATTGAACTTTTTTTTGCTCTTTGATTGTACATTATATTTTGTGGGAAACAGAAATAGTACTAAAAATGTAACATAGAGCAACACGGACCTTTGACGGACCATAGCCATAGCGTTAGTTGTAATGCAATAATAGAGATTTTGAATTATAAATAATACGACAATACGACGTCCGGGCGAAAAATATCTAAGGCGACGGCGCAAGAATTGTTTCTGTACCGATCATCTGAAAACTGAAGCGTGGCGGAGTACGTTCTGTGCTCCATTTGTTGATATTATAAACCAGTCCGGTTGAGCAGCACATTAGTTATGATTAATTTGTAAGTTTTTCTTCGAAGATTTTTTATTCATTTTCATGCATATGACACCCGCAGCAAGACAGGGAACGGCTATAAAATATTCAACATGCGCCCGATTCCGTTTTTCAGTATCTCCCAGTCTCTTTTAGCATATTAGAGAGAGGCCTCACGATACGATGCCCCTCCGTTGTCACATCTAAACGGTGACGCTCCGGCGTTATTTATTTATTCATTTATTTAATGTTCGGAGAAACAACAGCTATAATTAATTTAGTAGCAACTTATGGTAAAAACAGAAAGCCAATTATAGTTATATAAATAGTCACGACACGTTGATATCATAGCGGCGTCGCACTGGAGCGGTTTGTGTGGCCTCTCTCTTACGGCGGACTTCTCATAACTTGATGCATATAAAATAGATGTAGGAACAACCCTTGTGACAAATGCAACGAATAAGTTTAGTTCAGAAGAAAGCTAACACTAACTACACACACTAACGTTATCTTTGTAAATTACTTACATTCAATAGCGATGCAGTTTGGGGCCTTTGGGGATATTTGTAATGTGTTTTTTGGTAAAAATTAAAGAGTAGTTTTGAGTTGCATAATCAGAAGATGGGGGAATATTTTGTGTTAAAGTTATCGACTTACTTAAAGTTGACGACAAAAAAAAATACTAACCTACACCATCCCACTGCAAAGGCCTCTCTCCCTTTATTCCACTCCTCCCAATTGACAAAAACATGACCTTCTAAAATATATGAAATCAGTAATTATCATAGATAAAGTTGTTGAAGGTCAATGTAACATTTTTGAATTTACGTCATTTCGCAAGGTGTTATGGCTGAGGAGAAGAAATGACAAGAAATTGCAACAGCAACACATCTTTTAAAAACCAATGAGGTTATACATTAATCTTATAATAATAAGCTTTTTTACATAAAGTAAGCTTCACATTGATCATTATGAGAAAATTCTTCAAGCATTCCATTTACTCAATAAATGTATTGTATTTCTGTAACTTTGTCATCTATATAAGTAGATTATTTAACTCTGTATTAAGTACTTACCTATTTTCTCATTCAAATATACTCATTCGTTTGACGTCTTTACTCAGACATTGCTGATTTCAGGCGCTTGTATATGAAGGCTACTATGTAAGTAATATTCTACATGAACTTGTCTGTGAAGTTCGTTGGAATTGTGTATTTGTGTGCTTCATAGAATCATAGTTTTATCTGAAATTTAGCTTGAAACCCTGCGAAGCTCTCGTTCATAATCCTACTACGGAATAAGCTCTGTTGGAACTAATAAAAGTAGTTTGAAACGCATACGCAGGTGTTCTGTACTTTCCAGAAAACTTTAATATTCGGCCACAATCTAGTTCAGTTTGGTATTTTTTGGAACGAAACCAATTTCGACAGTTATTCAGCAGGAAACTCTGCATGCAAAGGTAAGCTTTACCTATTCCTCTATAGTATTTGGCTTAATAAAAGTTTAAAGAAATCACTATTGCTTTGTGATATGAAACATAAAACAGAACACAACACGCCTGTGTTCCGCTCCAAAAGTTGATTTAAAAATCGATGTATAATATTGTTTCTGACCTAGATTACGAAAGTAGAAGATATTGTGTGACTTCATATAAATATTATATTGCATCATCATTCGGAATGTAAAAAGGAACGAATATTTATAATTATGTGTATTTTCGATATCGATAAGTCGAATCTTCAATTTCCTAAGAAATCCTCAGATGTGAGTCTTTGATGTGGCAACATTCTCAGACATCTGGGATACGTCTTTCAAATGTTGAAGCGACCGAAATGATACGCGATTTAACGGATCAACGTTCTGTTTACGGTAGCTCTCGTGGTTATATCCGAAACGTACAAATAAACATGTCTGGAGATACACAAATACATTTGTGTGTATGTTTCAGCTGATTGCCTTGTTCAAGTGCCCACCTATCTACAGTTACAACTACTTTCACTTTCTAGGTCTACGGTTCTTTTTAATGACATTACAACCGACTTGTAGATGTAGTGTAGGTACTTTCGTATATATCCACATTATTTTGTCTACATTACCATAGATAATCCGTACATCTATAATTACCAGACACAACGTGATTTTCCTTTTAGTTTAAGTTTGCTCAGGATGTTATTGCAGAATGTTACCTATATTTTATTGTTTTAGGTAATTGTTATGATACTTTTTAATACTAAAGCCTTGCTATAAGGCGCAAAATCGAATAATGTATTTTTACTTCATAAAATGAAGTAGTATTCTTCTAGTAGCAGTACATACTTCTCGTGTTAGTTTTGAACTGGACTTCACTTTGATCTTTTGTATATCGATATATATTATAAAGAACTTACCATGGCATACTTACGAACTGAATCATATCACACTCGTGCCGGCGGTGTGTGAGTGTAGACTAGCCATTCCTCGGTAATACAGATTCTATTTATTTCATTATAAACGATACCCAGATTCGTGTGCTAAGAAAAAAACATATATTATCCCATTATTCAATCATTTCAGATGCCATATAATAGTACACAGGCAGTCAACTAGACTGACTATCGAAAATTATTGTCCTCGTGTTGCCAAACTGTTGTGTTGAACGAAAACTAGGGTGTGAGTTGTAAACGTGTTTTAGAGTATTTTCTACATATTTAACGATTAACTTTCTCAATTTGTCCCTGCTTACTCTGTTTCTTTACTATGAAGTCACATCGTAATATGGAGCATGTAGAAAGTGGTATGCCCTGCTCTCTGCATACCCGAACGGGAAACAATCGTGATTTTATGTACGTACCTATGTAAAGAGCATGACCTATTACCGTAGAGCACACTAGCCGACTGCGTCAAAGACGACAGCAGGTGCACTTAAATCAACTGGTGTAGCCAGCAACATTGTTGTTCATACATTAGCAAAACTTAATTAAAGTACTGGCTGTAAACTGTTTTAACGAGTGGACCAAATGGAGCCCAGGCAATTTGCAAAGTAGACCAAGTCCTTTAAAAGTTTGTCCTCGTGGGGCACATAACGTGCTGTCAGGAGACGCCGCGACGAGCTGAGGCATTAGCCTATCTCTGTTTCTAGCTATAACCATAAAGCCTGACATGATATCCATAGGTCGGAAATTCGGTGGCATATTTACCAAAACTTGAAGGTAGTACATAATATAGAGTTGATATTACCGTTCCCGTTTATCATATTGCAATATGGCAGGTACCTTGAGGGCTTTCAATATAAGTGAAGTGCTACACCATCATAAGTAATAAGGCGGAAAATTTTACCTAGTGTCTTTCAATTAGTTTTTTAAATGTAGGATATAGATACATAAACTCATGAATATTTCCCGCCGTAAAATACAAAACGAACGAACTAAGAACGAATTCGAGCGATGGAATACAAATATTAACATTAATATAACACATTCTATAAACAGTTTTCATATTAAACAATAATGTCACATAAAACATATACTTATTTGAAAACGTTAAGAAAGATGGAAGGATCTTCTGTTAGGCACAATCGAGTTCTATAATTTCATGGTAAAGCTTTCGTCATCTTGACGGTCACGAATTTCCGACCTAGGTGTAATGATAACAGATAGGTAGGTATTATTTATATTATTACACCTATATTTAACGATTTCATAGATGTGTTCTCGGAGCGTTTCTTACTCTGGGTTCCTTCTCGTTTCATTCTCACACCTTCTGAAGCATTTCATACTTACGTTCCATTAGATTTTGTAATTACTATCGTTGAGTGAATGATAATACTAAAGTATGGTAAGAAGAGTGTTCTTTGATGTGTTTTTAGTAAAGAGAAGTCATATTATTCCATATTATTGAGGCCATATGGTATACAGACATGCTTCTTAAAACGGGAGCGCCGGTTCAACCCCGGCAGGTACTGGATTCGCACCAATCAGTTATTAATTTATCCTAAGTGCAGTTTACACTAACATAGTTGCCTCGACCATTATAGACGGCGCTACGGCTCACCACCTATCGCGTTGGTCGAACAGAAAGCTCGGTGAGTTGTGGGTATTTAGTTCATTTTTACGATGGATGTACCTCTGACTACCCCATTGGGAGGTAGTTGTGAGCTTATGTATGTTATGTACATGAATATGTTGTGTATGTTTATGTTGGTTACCTATGCAGGTCTACTGGGAATCGACTGTATATTTCAGCACTCCAGTTGCGTAACTTGCTCCATATATACTCATTTCCCTGACAACAGCTCGCAGTTACAATATTTCACTACTTTGTGACTGGACTAGCTGTTATTGGATTCAGGGCAGCTATGATTAACGTTTCTTATAAAATGTATGCCTGCCCCAAAAGGGAAATCCGGTGTTAATTAATTAGTAACACAATTTAACTCTGGCTCACGGTTGGAGGGTAATGTGATATTAATGATATTCGCAGCAATTTGCTGCGGCCACAAACGAGGTCGCTCCAAGTTTTGACTGTCTAAATAATTACCAGCGCACAACGCTCCACTCACGCTAGTTTCACCACTCCAAACTTAGTGCTAATTAGCTTGTAACTTTGCTTAAGAACACATGTTTTGAGGAGCTTAATTTCCTTTATACTTTAAGACTCAATATGATGGTATACATCATCAGTGTATCAAGGTACTGCGATTGACATTTATTTAAAAAAAAAAAACGTGTGAAAAACTCAGAAAGAAACAAGGGATAATTTCTCACATAATTTTATTCCCAATCTTTGGACCCTATAATGCTTTAAAACTAATAATAACATAAATACAACACTGCCATTAATTATTATTGAAACCAAGAGACTTCATAGCCATTTCACCGATATCATTAACGAGTGATTAAGTCTCCTTTGTAAAACCAATTTACAAAACATCGATACGAAAACTATTCCTTATCAAAATAATTTAAATTAGTTTTACAAGAGGACGCACAAAGCAGTAAGTCTACAAAGCAAAGATCAAAAAAGCTCAACTGTCAATTATTATCTAATCTCAGTAATCCTAAACTAGACACTAACTTTCGAATATTACAGAATACCGACAAAAATGTGAAACATAGTGACGTTTGTAACAAGTTGAGGACTAACTTATTGATTGGGACAGATCCGTTGAATTAATGACCAGTTGAAACAGACTGCAGCCGAGCAGCTACTGGAGTCGTTGGAGACTTGCACAAGTTGCCCGTGCGCACGACCAACAGGGTGTTCACGGAATAAAAACTTCGATTGAGGATGAGCTCAAATTTATTTGAATTATAACAATGACGTGTCCAATGTCACAATACTCCATGAAGTAAGAAAAGAAAATTAATGAACATCTATAAAAGTTGTAATAATGATATAATTAAGCTAAATTTATCACTATTTTTACAATGTCATTATGTTTTTCTTAAACCACAATAACACTTTACCTCTGCTCTAAAAGCATTTAAATAATCCAAGTCACACAAATCTAACAATTAATTACTAACTATATAGTTTGTAAGGTTTACTTTGCTCGATATACAAATAAGTTTCAGCAATGCACTAAATCTTGCTGAAATTAAAACAAGGTCATTAATACTGAATCCGAAGCGAACTGTTAAAATTAATTTGGTAATTAAGCCATATTTTAATCATCATTTTAATCATTTTAATAATCATCATAGTCTAAAATAACAATAAAAATAACATTTAAAATCTATGCAGCGATAAGTTAAAGTAAATCCAAACTTGCGCGACACTACTCGGGTACTATGCGTAATGATCCATTATAAACACAATCTAATTCACATTATTATTTCGTCAACGTACGAAAACAACACTTAGTATGTATTTGATACTCCAAACGATTATTTTGTTTCTTTTATTCTATTCATATGTATCTCTTAGATTAGTATTTAACTAAATTTATTAAGGGGCACAGAATTGATATGTTTCCGATGCACGGCGTTTGTTTGTTACCGCTTCACTTAACCTAACTTGCAAGGCGATGCTACACCCCTACTCTACCCTATCACATGCGAGCCAATGTCACGCGCGCGGCTCCTACTCACCACCACGACCATCGCTGGTCGTTACTGACCATCTCTAACCACTCCGTCTACCCGATTTCACAGTAAACGTTAACAAAATATAGCTTTTACGCTTCGTCTGTTCGATGCCGAGAGGTAAATCAACTGGAGCTACACGCAAGCGAAGGTTACTTTCAGAGGATCCGAATTGCCAAGTGATAAACATCATTAAAACAAATTTCGAATTTAGCGTGACATACAGCCGATTGCATTATAAGTAGTAGACGATAATACAGAATAAACGTCTCTATGAAACCGCTCTTTACTTCTAATTACACATTAATATTACACGATGATATGTATCGAGTAGTCCCGCAAAAGGTGACGTAGCCGTGTCCGCAGCCACTGGACGTCTCTTACTCGCTATCTACGGTTGTTGGACGGAATCATGGCGGCGGCGGCGACTCTCGCGCAGTCCACGCCCGCGCCATCTTGACGCTGCGCCGCTCTATGCGCAACAGTCGTGCAACAAGATGGCGGCGATCACGTGCAAACCAAACGTCTAGTATTTCAATGGCTTCAGATATCTATATCAGATCATTCTTGCAAGAGAGCTTTTTCGTTATAATTCGCTAAAGCCATTGAAAGACACCAAGACAACAGAAAAGAAAAATCTAACTTTTCGTTGTATTTTAGTCTGCGGTCGAGTACACCGACGCCGAAGGTATGGGAGATCACTACTACATTATTACACAATTACTTACATACGAATTAGCATTACATATCGAATAAAATAAGTAAACATTGACTTAGCTTAACTATTAAACCGACAATGTATGACGAATATAAGAGAATCTGACATTTTACACAAATTACATAAAATTTGTTGTTCATGTTGTTCAGTGGGTATTATTAACATTTGTGATATTTAATTAAAAACGTAGATAAATAGAAACATAGTTAACAGTGTTATGTAACATATTTGGTTCTAGTGAGATGACAAATAACGTGCAAACGTGTAAAGGCATCTTAATTCTGCACTGTGTGCGTAATCCACACAGTGCAGGGATTAGATACAACCTATCATTTGATGGTAATTTTCATATTTTTGTCCTGAATAGCCAGATTACTTTTGGAATTTCAACAATGTTTCGCGTCTTTTTACAAAACTTTATTGCCAGTACATTTGCCTACAAAATATAAGTTTGGTACGGTCTGAGGTTAGTATTAAAATTATATTGTATATCCTTTATCTTTGGTCTTTACGCCACGACGTTCGGTACATTGTGAAAGTTTAGTTATTATAAACAACGTATAAAATTTTGCTAAGTCAAAAATTGACGAAATTTCTATCATATATTGACTAAGAGATTTTCATAAGAATTCACATGCGGAATCTCCGGCGACGTACCGTCGTGAATACCTCGTATAATATATTTTGTCGCTTCAACATTTAACCCAAATATCCAAAACCTTATTATTATAGCCTAAGCAGGGATTTTTTTTTACTTTTTTTTTTGTATAATTTTTACATGTTTTCATCAGCAGAATACGTCACTACCTACAATAACATTAAGATTTCATTTTTTGGTTTATTGCTATCTCGCTCGCACGGTTGTACAGTGTGCTCGTAGCGTACTGCGTAGTTACGCCCGGCGTTACGCGACGCGCGACGCCGCGCGCCGCATGCAACTTGATAGGTAACTAAGTATTCCTCTGTATGCGATAGTCAACTAGCTAAAAATAAAAAATATATTAATCTTCCATTTGATTACCCTAACACTTCAGTAAATTTAAATTTCATTACATTGTTTCATTATTATGTATGAATAACTTTCATTAAATAGTAATGTAACTATGCTGATTTTCTACAATAAATACCCTTATCTAGTTATAGTATTGACCTAACGATTACACAATAAAAAGTAACTACTAAATTTTAAATTAGATTATTACCAAAAAGCTCGTCAAAGCATGCAGATAGTAGAATAATTGTTTCACTATTCAGCGTTGGCGCGCTCGTCGCCAAATATTTAATTACAATTAATTAATATAATGATTACATTTAGTTATTAAACTCTCATAAGGCCAAGGCTAAATTCTCGCAACAAGACTGAACTGGTCTCGATAGTATCGCATCGCACACTAACCGTAAAGACAACTAGGGCCGTCCGAGCGGGCCCGGAACAAGGGGTCCAAATCACAAGGTTTAACTTGTATCGAAAATTTAGGAGAAACTTCGCAAGGCACAAGAAATATTGGTGTGTTGTCGTATAAAACAGACGTAGAAGGAAAGGAGCCCGCAGAAGGAGAGCGGCGCGATGCGAGTCGCGACTGAGTTCAGCGAGGTGCACTCCTGCGCACTGAGGGCCGCGTGCCGTATCGCGCGGCTGCTCGACCCAGCACCCGCTTACCGCTACCCTACCAACTGGCTGGTACCACCAGTATACACCTCAGTACCAGTCCCCCACACACAATCTTTATCATTATTGCAATAATTCCAGTTATAGGTAGAAAGGATCGTAAGACCAACACTAGAGTGCCAGCGCTTTAACGAGTGATTGAACATTATAAAAATTACTAAGAAAGTAAGTATTAGGTAAATATAATTTGAAATAGTCATGAAATTCATTTAATACACTAACATTATCGAGGCTAAAACAAAAGTATCGTAATTATTACATACAACTTCATTAAAATCATTCAACTTGAAATATTATATTTAACAAAACGTAATCTTTCTATGAAGGGCACCTTTGGTTTTTAGCTTATTCGAATGAGATATTATCCTAAAATGTTTAATTTCTGGTAATACACTATATTCATAACAAATCCTCTCAGTTGTATACATCGGCCTTGTAGAAACGAATATACAAACATTCCCGTACAATAAGTTAGTTGTAAATAAATCGTATAATACACAATAAAAATGAATAATATTAAATAAACAGATTACATTTCTATGAAATTAATAATTTCAAATAATAATATTTTATGAACGGTAAACAATAACCTGGAATGTTAATAATAATACAATAACCCTTTATACTAAATTTGGTATAATAAACGAAAAGATACACCACACCACCTCTGACGCTATTGAGACGGAAACATAAGTGAGAAGGAGATAGAGCGACCTACTTATCTTACGAGAGGGTCGTCATCGGTGACCCGTACATCTTGATCCATTGTTATCCGCAGTGTTGACACGCGCTGTAGCTGTAGGTAGTGTTCGCTCCGTCTCCTGGGAGTACAGTTCCGATGCGATGCAGAGGATCAAGATTGCGCGTCCCTCAGTTAGCTGGTTGTCAAGTGCCGAGAGCCACGAACGAGCTAATGCTGTTCGCCCTCTTCTCCGCCTTTGGCTCCCTGGTAATCAGACAACACTGTATATTTCACACTCTTTATTACAAGAATTGAAAAATCCTTCAAAAGACTTAGACCAGAGTAAAGACTGTTTATTATTAAGCAGGCATTATGTAAGTACTAGTGCACTGTGCAGATGGTGAAGACATTTATAACTTCAACGATGTGAAATCTATGTTCATCCGTCCAATTAAATAAGTCACAATATTAAATCATAAGTCTCAAGAAAAAAGAACTTAAACCTTTCGCAATACTTTATATATATATATATATATTATATATATAATATGTTTAAGTATACAGATTTAATGATTAACACTTCGTTATGTTCTTTTGGAAGGAATGTTAATAAAAACTGAAAAGATTATCCTCGAATATACCATTCAATGAAATACTTTTCAGTGAATGGGTCAGTTTTTCCGTGGAACATAATGAGCTTCCGCTGTCATGTACTGCCAAGTTAACTAGCATAAATAGCTGCAGAAGACTTCGGCCAGAAGCCTTTAATTTGCAGACATATTTGAACCAGTAGCCCTTTTTGCAAGCCATCGTTGCAATTCTAGACAGCCAGAATAAACAGCCAACCAACCACATTGGTACCTAAGAGTTCTGAACTCGTTTAAAGGAATCAGCATTGTCATCTTGGGACAATTGGGGTAGCAATATCAAAGTGTTGAAACAGTGCGCGTGCATACTTCATGTGCGAGAATCCAGCCGTTGTGTGCCATCTTATGCCTGGCGTATTCAAGATGGATGGCGCCCTCGGAGCTGAGGAGCAGGGCACCCTGCAGGCGCGCCATGGCGGCGGCGGCGTCGGCGGGGGCCGCGAAGTCCACGAAGGCTACCGGCCCGCTGCTGCCACCGTTGGAGCCGCTCAGCAGCCGCAGTCGCGTGAACCCGGCGCAGCTGTACACACTCACACGTGTCCGACTACCCACACTCGCACCCCCCCACTCAACGCTTGACAAGTGTGGCTTTGTTACCTAGTAGCTACTGTACGCGTACCTAGTTCCGAATGACGCGGTCTATTATGAATAACGTATGGTTGCACTTGCTCGTTCGAGTGTCTCATTTCGTGAGTAGCTTAGTGATAATAAGTTACTCTACGTTCGAAATTAATTGATTCCATTCAATCAAATTCATCCAGTTTTCTTATAGCAAGAGTGATTAGCGGATGGTCGTAAAAATAAATTTTGATCCGCTCAAATAATAAAAACAAAAAGTAAACAGTGCAACGTTGACATTTGATTCAGTTTACAGGACGACTGTTGTGAAGTGCGACACAAATTGTAACTGAAAGTGATATTTATTGCGCTTATCATGTAGTGTCGTGCTATACGGCTAGTTCCAGTGACAAGTGTGAAGATAGTGACGTCTGTCATGCTGTGGGTACGGGTGCAGGCGTTTGCTTATCACACAAATAATCTAGCTTCGTTACGGTCAAAGTCATTCAAAAGCTACATTATTTGTATGAATTATATCAGAACATAAAATTAGGCGACTCAATACTTAGACGACATAGTGATTCGGTGCGACATGCACTGTGGAATACAGTTTTGATTATATTATAGAGTTGATTATCTTAGTCAATCACTTGATTAATATTTTTTGTATGACCATGCATGTGGTTTATGATTTAAGACTGTAAATTTAGGAAATGTAAATGTCTTCATATTAAAAAATCAGTGAAACAAGATTTACGCTACGGCGAATGCATAATAAGTATTATGTATTCTTCAATTTTGATTCCAGTCTTAAACCATAGATTAGACTGTATACTATAATATAGGCAGAAGTCGAAAACGATTCGAAAACAATAAAGAGGAATTGGGTTGCTAATATGAATGTCCCTCGATTGTGTATATCGTACACTATCTATTTCAAAGAATGCACGGCATCAGATATGTACAAAAATTCCTCTTTAATGATTTTCGAAAGCTTTCGTCTTCTGTTATCATAGACTAGCAGCGATAAGCGCGTACCTGCTAAATATTTCCTTGAGCTCGTGCTCGGAGACAAACTGGCCGAGGTTGGCGACGAAGAGGGTGGAGCAGGGCGGCTGCGCATGCGCGGCGTGTGCGGGGTGCGCGGCGTGGTGCGCGTGCTGCGCGGGCGCGTGGCCCGGCACGCCGGGGACCGCCGCGCCCGGCGAGCCCAGCGCCGGCGCTGGCAGCACGCACGCGCCCAGCGTCAGGGGGGTCTGCCCGTAAACATACTTCGTACAATTTATCGATATCATTCTCATAAACGCGTGATGCAATGCTACAGTGATTGACTTGACATGAGTATCCACTTGCCCTAAGAGAGACCTAATAAGTCTGTATGCTTATGTTAGTGCACTGACTGTAGAACGGAAGGGACTCTTGAGTGTGTCCATCGAGAGTAGGACACTTTTAAGTCAAGACAGGGACTGTTTTAAGTCAAAATTTTATGACCATTTCAAACTCTTGATTAACCCAATTGGAGATATAGTCGTGCCGTATATCTTATGTGTTAAGACTTTTAATTTAGCGTTCCCAGTCTGATTGAGACTATGTTCTTGTTGTAAAGCAGCGTAGCACAATGCGTACTACATTGCTGTTTACGTGATGCTTGTCTTCTATATGTACTTATCATCAATATCAATAAAGTAAATAGGTAATAAAGTAATTATGAAACTCACGTGGTGTGGCCTATCGGCGGCAGCTAGTCAGAGGTAGGAGCGGACGGGCGCCATCTGCGGGTGGATGGCGGGATGCACCAGTCCGTGGGACAGCGCTGGCAACTCGCCGCCGTACGCCAGCGGGTGGTGCCACAGCTCCGCGCCGCCGCCCGGGAAGAACGGACTCGCTAGGTCTGCGCAACCACAACACGTCACCACAAGCACCACACCGAGGCTGCATTTACATCAAAGATGTGCGAGCGTGCGTAGCGACAGACGTGTTTCTTAAGAACCAATAGAATTGCCTCATTTACCTATCGGTTGTTAACAAACACATCCCTCTCTACACATCCACACACATCTTTGGTGGAAATTCAGCCAAATACATGGCGTACGTATAAACCGAAGCGTGTCAACCTGCTCTCAACTTGATCGCATTCGTATCTAACGTGACATTAGAATACTATAGAAATTAATTATTTACAGTGTGCTTGACATGTTTTCACGTATTGTCTCGATAGAAAATTAATGTATGTAATTAAATATTATATGTAAATTGTCTCTGTGAACCCAAAACTACATGAAATTTAGACGTAGCCCAGTTTCCCTTCTAGCGAAATCAATAATGGCAGTGTTATCATGAAAACATGTAGAAAGTTTTACAATAGTGGTATAGAACCCGACAGATTAATCGATAATAGCTTCGCGGAGCTAGGCCTTGCGTGGTACGTGTAAGCGGTCACAGATACTTTGCCCAAAAATTGCGTTTGCTCGACTACCCGTCCAACAAACCGGACGACAACCGTGTGGACGCGAGTACTTGAGTGTGGGATCACACAAACACAGTTGATGGTAGTCATTAGTCTGAGATGAGGCGTGTGGGTATGGGCGGTCGAGCGAGCGCCGGGCGGTGTGTGCGTTCGGCGGTACTTACGTCCAGTGAGTGGGTGCATCAATGCGGGGTGTGCAGCTGGCGCGGCTGTGGCAACTGCCGGCTTCGGCTTGCTGACCTTCGTGTTGCTTTTAGCGAACTCCAGCCGAATCGTTTGCGGCATGTCGGGGTCGAACCGGACGCCCTGCTGTGAACAGCCGCGAGCGGTGCGGCGCTCCGATATAATGACGATGGAAGGGTCGTGGCCGCGGGGCCGGGGCCGGTCTCGCGGGGCGGTTGGACGAGGAAACTGCATTTGGTTTCATCTTGATTTTTGAGTTTACCGAATTCACATCCATTTGCAGTATCCCCAAGTATTTTAATTTATTATGGTACCTAATGGGGGATTTCTTTGGAAGACAATAAGATCTTGGTAGACAGGTATTTTTATAAGTAATTGGTAAATGTTTAATAAGTTTTGAAGTCCGCGCCTGCGCCTGCTATGGTGACGGAACACAGTGCACGGGGTGTGACATCAAAACCTGTCAAACAGTGACATGCAGTTGCGTATTTACACCGTTACATCATGTATCTCTCTCCGGTGTCTGACGGTCGCCGCGTCTCGAGCCCGACGTGGTCTATCGATATGTGCATGGGTTTAGCATAACTTACGATGCGGTTACTCGAGTCAGGAAAATGTTATTCCAAGTCTACAATGAGAATATTAACTATAGTGCTCATTGGCTGTGTTGAGGCATGTGATGAGAAGAGGTTTAGTAACACCGTGCGTCTTACAGTATGTTTTAGTATTTACAATAGCGTCAGTTTAACCGAGTATCTCAGTCTCTTTAACAGATATATTGTTGTTGTAGTAACTTGTGGTATCTCGAAGCCATTCAAAGTATACAGTTATTAAGGCGAGTGTGTGAGTGATTTTCATTTTTACTATTATATTACCTACGGTGTCTTTGGAAAGAGTACCGTTGTAAATGCCTAACTGAAACCATTTAGAATTTGCCTCATTTTGAAGTCACTCCTATGTTTACTGTTATAAGAAGCAACTTCATTTAATATGTTATAATTGTAGCGTTGACGTTAATATAATAACTAAATCATAGCGTAGCAGCGTAACCCAAAATATCTTAAGTGCTCATTCGTGTTCAAACTAGCACTTTATATTAAATTTTGGCTTCTGTTACATTGCTATGCTTTTAAGACATGTAATTACCAGTAGCATAAATAACTTGTAACTATACCAACCTGAAGATCTTGCTTAGCTGCTTCTGCGCCGGCTCTTGTGTGGAAAGTGACGAATCCAACCGGCTGAAAGCAAAATAAATAGAATCAGTATTATTACTTCACATCTATAATACGTAATATATTATATTATTTTTTAGATGCGTAGGAAAACTTACCGAAGCTGTTTTCCCATTCTTGCTGGTGACTTTTAGTAGCGAACCCTCGTAACCCTGCACAAAACAAAATTAATATTAATGTTTATTTAGCAAATCGTACGTTTGCGTGTTGCACGTATTAGCATTATTTCCTACGTTTCAAAGTTGAATTGTTATGTAATGTGGGCCGCATTACAAAAATTACTTAAGTTGTCGGTGTCATCATGTCATAGTGAAATTCTATTCAGACGAAACGCCGTTTAACTACCGAAAATGGTACGTCCCTGTACCAGCCTCGGAGGGAAACACGCGATCCACTAAAACTAACCCTCGGCTTTAGCCACCTTTATGTTTGCGGTGCCATCCGTGCCAGCCAAGAATCGAGTGTAATCCCCCTTATCGGTGGACTAAATCGATTCAATCCGAATATTACGAATCGGGGCATGACATTTGATATTTACGACATAGTAATCCGAATCGAGATCTCCTTCGTCGCGTGACGGGAGCGAATTCGGTTTATGTTTTATATTCCCTTGTGGTAAATATTTGAAAGTCTAAGAATCGAATTTGATGCCGGCGTTCTTTAAGGAAATGATTTCTTGAGCGTTTGATCCTGTAAGTTTTCGGCTTATTGTAAATTGTTGGTAGACAATTGTGTTTGTTCTCTAGCATATTTCTTTAGGTCTGGGTATTTGTTATTTGGTGATATAAGTTTTCGTTGAAAAGGGTGTAACAGGCCGCAGTGTCATCATGTCTAATAACATCCTTCAAGTAGATGTTCGTGATATTCCTACACAGGTTGTGTTTTTGTTCCAACTGACCTCATATGCTCGAAAGAGCAGGTAGAGTTCCCGTGGTTTTGCATCCATGGGCAGCCCGCTCACGAACAGCGTCCGCACCTGGAACAACACATGCCACATTTAACAAGATATCCAGAAGAACACACTATATGAGCCTATTACGATATTGTGCAATTTTATTATATTGAAGACAACTAAAAACGGAACGCCTATTTCAAATAGACGCTTCCAGCACCTGAGAAAGTGACATAGTCAACGAAAACTGTAAGAATGTTTATAAACAGCTGAAAACACTAACAAAAAGCATAATAGAAAATATGCGTGATAAATGTCTATAATCGTAATTTTGATTCCGACTTCAGTTGACAGCAAATGGAGGGAAATAAGTTAGAATCACGATCATGAAAACATGAATCATTTAAAAAATATATTGCCAGTAATTTGTTTAGTCAAAGAAACGCAACGTTGCTTGTATCACGAACGAAGTTCTTGATTCTATAGAAAGTTGTTGATTGAAGAATGAATATTATTGAATAGATACTGCTCATCCGTAATTTCATGTTAAAAAGTTTTCGTACCAAACAAAGCGTTCGTTTTTCGCCGACCGACACAAAAGCGGCTCGGAAACATTCAATGCCTCTCTTTGGCGATTCTTTCATCACCTTTGTAAGCGTTTCGGCGCATTAATTTGGCGGGTCCATTTAATGAAATAAAACAGAGGCAGTAATGGCGTACGATTTGGCGCGTGCAGGAAATGGAGATTAATTGCAGGCACCACCACTGTGGTCGCCGGCGCCATCTTGTTCTGCACTTTATTTATGCGTCTGATTTTCACTCTCAGAATATTATATATAAAAAAAGTAATGAAGATGTCGTGCAAACTGTCTCCGCCTTTGAAAATCTAAAATATTTTTCAATATTTATGCAGGGACGTAAAGCGGAGATACATAATTATACGAACTGGGCGCAGTTTATACGATAGATAATCTCAAGTTATAGCGCGGCACTTTGTGGGGTATCCATTGAGTGTGGATGCACCCTAAGGGTAGCTCTCTTATATTTTATCGCGTCCAACCCCCGGTCAGTATCAGGATGTCGGACCTTTATGTCGGCTATTTTCCAGTTGAACGCACGGGAATTCCCGGTTTGGCCGATATGTGATATTTTTACTCGACGTATATTTTAAATGTCGACTAACCTACTGAAAACCTTGTTTGATTTACCCACATGTAACCTTTTAAACGTTCACAAGGTCAAAGTTAGTTAGCACCTACTTAATTTTTTATTTGTTTGGTTTTCGCCTAATCGAATTTTCATAATGACCTTTGATAATATATTATATTGGTATTTTTTCGTGTAAAATATTAGGTAACACAAGAATCACCATAGCACTATACCTGCTTGTCCAGAGCACTATCTATCAACAATAGCATTTTTCAAATATGAACTGTGACCTGAAATATTTTCTATTTTATATACTCTCGCTTCGTATCTGAGGCTGGCATTTTGGTCAGACCCACTACGGACGTCCTTTATGCCTGTTATTTTCCAACCGAATGCTTCCCTTTGGCGTTGGAAAATATTTTACTGTGACAGAGAACAAACATTAGATACGTTGGGGTATAAATCGAAATGTTCAGATGTTTCTATGAATATCATCTTTGTTTTGATGCCAGCGAGCGCGATACAAGCCAAAAGGTCATATGAGGGTAATATAAATTTAATTCTGAGTAAACACATGTTGGTTGCGGGGTTGTTGATAGATAGCATATTTACCCACACCGTACTCCTTCCGGAAAAGGTGGAAGGGTTTAAAAGTTTGGATACTCAAACATGGTAAATTTCGCTTAGTTTTCATGGTAGTTTTGTTTTAACAAAAAGAGAAAAAAACATATTATGACGACGCTGTAACAATACAACTTACAATTGTAACTTCGAAAAATTTAACATACACGAAATGACTTAACACAAAAAGAACAAAAGAAAGATATGATGTTGAAGTTGTGTTTTCACTAAAAACTATTACTTATTTAACTTTCTTTATGACGTACATTTGTACATTACTGCTGGTTGTAAAAGTGAGAGCACTTCAAATTGTACCTTTATGAATTTGAGTTGTAGGCATTAGGTATAACGATTTTGATGAAACATCGTACACAGTATGAACGGCCCGACCGCAACGCATGATGTAGCGTCTAAACCACCCCCACAATGAGTCAACGCAATTCTATGCATAACAAATATGCAATTCAAATCGTGTTAACTTCATGTCATGTTCGCGTAACAATGTAAGTATTTATTATTGTATTTTATTTGCAGAATTATGATTAAAACTGTTTTTGTACAGTCAGGAACAAGATAATGGCGCATCATTATCGAACTCCCTCTTATGGAAGTTGTTCCTACTTCGGAAGGACGTTACACGTGTGGTTGTTATACGTAGTTCTATTTATTCTAAGGACATCTCTTTTACTGACAAGCAATACAAGCAGAATACAAAGCTCATTGCTACGAATAGGCTCAATTCATTCTTACGAATTGTTCAATTGTCGATCATTTCCAACCAGTTTTCACTCTGAAATTGCGCGTAGATTTCCAAAAACTCTGGCGAATGAAATATCTAACACAGGTTATGTCAGATCTCTGTGCACCTCACATATTTCATCGGCCTGGGGCGGTGTCCGGTCAGTTTGAAAATGCCCCTCTATGTCGACCATTTTACACTCGGTTGCCCTCGAATCCCGACGCTCCACTATTGAGTTATGTTTCATACTATCAGAGAAAGGGAAAATTTTCAAGCACGTATCTGTTGTAATCTATTTGAGTGTTATTATCAGTGATTGGAGTGGGTAGCGCTTAAGTAGAGGTTACTTAACTGAGTTCATTGATCTTAAAGTTTTGAATTTTCATTGATGTATTTAATGCCGGGTTTTATAAAATCGTGTTTTATGCCTTACCTACTTGGACAAGATCGGTAATATTTCAGTAAACCGGCATACTGGACTTTGTTGAAAGAATAACTCCTAGGATAATTAATAATGGATTTAAAAATCACTTTCACTTTATCTATCAACACCGATCGCTGGTTATTATTATGCAATTTCCCGTTCTAAGATTTCCATCGAGGCGACTGGCGACCCTTTGATCTTGTATTGAATAAGCTTCTAACTACATTACACTGAGCTTTCATCGATAAAGCGGAATATTCGATTAATACTCGTAAAAGCATAATTGTTCTGGGAGGGCACACGTGTTCGTTGTTACTCTGTTTAGTAATCTGTTGTAATTATACTTAGATATGCTCGGGAAATTGATATTTAATGATACATAATTATGTTACCGAGTGTACATAATCTAGGTAAGTTTAATGTAATCTATACTTATAATAAATCTGTAGAGAGGTCAATTCTGTACATTAAATATTTTTTCAAAATAACTATCAGGGGGTGATAAGTGGTCGATACTGATGCCAAAAATGCAATCAGTAAAATTTTTGTCTGTCTGTCTGTCTGTCTGTATGTTCCTTATAGAAACAAAAACTACTAGACGGATTTTAATGAAACTTGGTACAATTATTCTTCACACTCCTGGACAGGTTATAGTATACCTTTCATCACGCTACAATCAATAGGAGCAGAGTAGTGAAGGGAAATTCTTTTGTATGAAAAATCTAAACCACTCAAGTTAGACGTTTGAAATTTGGCATGCAGATACCTTAGATACCGTAGAGGTGCACTAAGAAAGGAATTTCCGAAATTCCTACGGGAACGGGAAAATCCTTTTGTATGAAAAATCTAAACCACTCAAGTTAGACGTTTGAAATTTGGCACGCAGGTACCTTAGATACCGTAGAGGTACACTAAGAAAGGAATTCCCGAAATTCTCACGGGAACGGGAATGCGGGAAAATCCTTTTGTATGAAAAATCTAAACCACTCAAGTTAGACGTTTGAAATTTGGCATGCAGATACCTTAGGTACCGTAGAGGTGCACTAAGAAAGGAATTCCCGAAATTCTCACGAGAACGGGAATTAGCGGGAAAATCCTTTTGTATGAAAAATCTAAACCACTCAAGTTAGACGTTTGAAATTTGTCATGCAGGTACCTTAGGTACCGTAAAGGTGCATTAAGAAAGGAATTCCCGAAATTCCCACGAGAACGGGAATTAGCGGGAAAATCCTTTTGTATGAAAAACCTAAACCATTCAAGTTAGATGTTTGAAATTTGTCATGCAGGTACCTTAGATACCGTAGAGGTGTACTAAGAAAGGAATTCCCGAAATTCTCACGGGAACGGGAATTAGCGGGAAAATTCTTTTGTATGAAAAATCTAAACCACTCAAGTTAGACGTTTGAAATTTGGCATGCAGGTACCTTAGATACCGTAGAGGTGTACTAAGAAAGGAATTTCAATTCCCACGGGAACGGGAATTAGCGGGAAAATCCTTTTGTATGAAAAATCTAAACCACTCAAGCTAGACGTTTGAAATTTGGCATGCAGGTACCATAGGTACCGTAGAGGTGCACTAATAAAGGAATTCCCAAAATTCTCACGGGAACGGGAATGCGGGAAAATCCTTTTGTATGAAAAATCTAAACCACTCAAGTTAGACGTTTGAAATTTGGCATGCAGATACCTTAGGTACCGTAGAGGTGCACTAAGAAAGGAATTCCCGAAATTCTCACGAGAACGGGAATTAGCGGGAAAATCCTTTTGTATGAAAAATCTAAACCACTCAAGTTAGACGTTTGAAATTTGTCATGCAGGTACCTTAGGTACCGTAAAGGTGCATTAAGAAAGGAATTCCCGAAATTCCCACGAGAACGGGAATTAGCGGGAAAATCCTTTTGTATGAAAAACCTAAACCATTCAAGTTAGATGTTTGAAATTTGTCATGCAGGTACCTTAGATACCGTAGAGGTGTACTAAGAAAGGAATTCCCGAAATTCTCACGGGAACGGGAATTAGCGGGAAAATCCTTTTGTATGAAAAATCTAAACCACTCAAGTTAGACGTTTGAAATTTGGCATGCAGGTACCTTAGATACCGTAGAGGTGTACTAAGAAAGGAATTTCAATTCCCACGGGAACGGGAATTAGCGGGAAAATCCTTTTGTATGAAAAATCTAAACCACTCAAGCTAGACGTTTGAAATTTGGCATGCAGGTACCATAGGTACCGTAGAGGTGCACTAATAAAGGAATTCCCAAAATTCTCACGGGAACGGGAATTAGCGGGAAAATCCTTTTGTATGAAAAATCTAAACCACTCAAGCTAGACGTTTGAAATTTGGCATGCAGGTACCATAGGTACCGTAGAGGTGCACTAAGAAAGGAATTCCCAAATTTCTCACGGGAACGGGAATTAGCGGGAAAATCCTTTTGTATGAAAAATCTAAACCACTCAAGTTAGACGTTTGAAATTTGGCATGCAGGTACTTTAGTAAACTTAAAGCTTAGTTGCAACAGGATATTACAAAATTCCCACGGGAACGGTAGTTAGCGGGAAAAAACATTTGTATGAAAAAATCGAAACCGCGTAAGATAGATGTTTTCAATTCAATTCAATTAAATTATTTATTGCATTCCATGTAGTACAATGGGGTGTTACATAGGCATAGGAACTAAAACATGGACCCTGTAGGGCACAGCAACGTTGAAGGGAAGAGAGGAAGTGTGTATTAAAATGAAAACTCAATGAACAATCAATTAAAAAAAATCAATTCAATCAATTGATTCAATCTAGCATGCATGCATACCTTAGTAAATATAAAGTTTATTTTTGGCTGTATTTTGAAAAATGGGAGTTATTGGGAAAAAAATTGTACTTATGAAAAAATCTAAACTGCATAAGTATGCACTCCCACACACACAAAGATCTCTCTCTTATATAACACGCCACGCGGACGAAGTCGCGGGCAAAAGCTAGTAACTAATATAATTACACTGAACTCGTAATTTCATATTCGTACCTACCTGTAATCATTACTAAATGGGATAAAATAAGGAATATACCTAACTTTTTAGTATTCAGAGTAAGGATAAACAGCTCCACCGCATTCAATACCTTAACTTGTGACGAATAATACCTTTATTTTTATTTCATCGCTAGACCTAGAAAGGAGAGGCGTGACACAGTCTATTTTAAAGCTTATCTCAATTTTACGCCTTCATGGCTGCGAAAGCGAAACGAATATTCGATCTGTCTACGAGTCAGACAGTTGTGGGGTGACATTAATGTGAGAGGCAGAACAAATATGTTCCTCGCCATTGATATAATACGGATGTGGAGAAATTGCTTTGAAAATGGAATACGAACGGCAACTTGAACAAACACGGGCTTGTCGTTGTAACGAATGCTGGCATTCACATCCCGTGCGCGGTCAGGGAGCGAAATCTTTTCCATTATCTCATCGATGTTGCATTCGATTATGTGATCACGCTGTGTGAATATCATGCGTGGACGGTAGGGTAGTCACCCGCTATATAGCTTATCATAATTGTATTTATTTTTCGAACACATTGGCAGATTTGTATTGTAATGACTTGGCGACTCTGCTTACTTCAACAAAGATTTTTAACTTCAATTCATAATAATAAATGTAAGAGAAAGAATCCCGTGCTGCACGAGCAATACAGTTTAATGAACATGATTGTGGCGGTGGTCGGGCTAAACGCTATCCCAATACGGAGTTATACCGTATACATTGATTAATGAATGAACAATCAAAGCGATGAAGCAGATCATTAGCTTTATACTCCGGTGGACAATTGTTTAAGTTTATGTTCATTAGCGCATTATTGGTATTGCATTTCTGATAATAGACATTATAAGTTCACGAACACTTTCCCGCGTTCAGATTCTACCTAATGCGATGTACGTCTTATAGCACCTTACCTTGCATCAAACTTGCTTCTTGTGCCGACATCTATACAAATATGAAGTTTTTGTAACATTCAAAGTACAAGTATATAGAACCCGTGCTATGAAGTGTGCAATATACAGGCAGATGAAAGCTTGCATGTTTCCTAGAACTTTGTTCTCCAGACACGCTAAACTAAATAAAGGTAACATCAGGAAAAACATGACCGTAGTTGGAAAGAAACGGCAATATGAAATCAATCACTCTTAAGAGACATTCTATCTGCCGAGGATAAACAATTTGAAACAACGGTGCTTACCCGTATTTATGCTACATCACTGTCTATTGCGTTGAGGGGATGAACCTATCCATTGGGCGACAAGTAAACATACAGTGTAAAGCCGATGGAATCACGGCGCACAGTGATGCAATAAGATAATAGTTGCTATGACTAATCGGTCAAATGCTGTGTTTTTACAGTTCGATAGCGACACTACAACATTTTAAAGACATCCGGGCTGAACAAACTGTAAAAATGGTACCTTAGTCTCGGAACGACGTAAACGTTCTTCCAATAATGTTTAATAGTCTCATAACTTATAAACCAAACGAATAAACCAAATAATGTAAATAAAGGTAAAAAATAACTGCAGATCTTCGCAAATTGATGCTCTGTCAGTGATCTCTGACTATAATGTCGATGTTTCGGCACTCGGCCAGAAATTAATTTAACTGCGAGAGCTGGTGAGCGTGATAATAGTGATTGGCGTCCACTACGGTGCGAGCCGGGAAGTTGAAACAAAAAGAATTAAATTTCGATTCCCGACCAAACCGTATGCGAGAGCCCGCGCTGCGGTTCGATACATTGACAAGGATTGCCCGATCCAATAAACACAGAATGACGCCAACAAATATGCATTGGCATAAACAAGGAAACTTAATTTTGTATTCGCAATGTAAAATATTTTCTGAAACGAAAATCGTTTTAAAGTAATAATCACAATTTGCGTACCCACATTATAATTTCATTGCGACAACTCGAGCGCCACCTGACGCTGATTAATCCAAGGGCTAAAAATAGTGTTGACATTCAACAGAGGCTGCTATAAAAGAATTAAAAATAAAATACGGATAAAGGTGTGTTCATACGATCGATCGGTAAAGCGTGCACCCGGAGCGAGCGGAGCGGAAACACCCGGGGCGTTGCACAGCGAATTTATCAACGTTCGTGTGTGTACATACCTCCCAGCTAAATACTAATGTACTTACGAGGGTTCTAGGGTTCCATTCGTATTCTACGCGATATACGTTACCAATTAGGAACGTGTAAATTTTTGTTTAACGAGCTTGTAATGGTTCAAATTATTTTATAATATTAAAATTATATCTAGACTAGCATATCTTGCAATTGAAAGAATGGGCTCAATTTCTTAGAAGCGTTCAAAACATAACACGACAAACAGTTTGTACACAACTGGGCATATCAGCGACGGACATGGAAAGCGCAAGAAAACATTTTACGTTGACAAAGATTTAAATAAACACAGCTAATTGTATTGGAAATGAATTCTCATTTAGATACCACACACACACACACACACACACACACACACACACACACACACTCACACTCAAACACTCACACACACACGCACTTTACTGTGCAATGCACACGACACCTACTGATTTTTTATTTATTTATTTATTTATTTATTTTTTATTTATTTATTTACATTTCACGACTTTACAGTGCAGAGGCGCCAATGCGCCGTCAATCAATTGCGCTGATCAATCTCACTCATTGGAATAGTTTTTCGTGTTATCCAATGTTACAATATGTTACCTAGTGTTATACTCGGCACACCCAGTAGTCTATTCCTGTTATGTCCTAGTAATATGTGCTGATCCCAAGATTTATACATCGTAGGGCTGGGTGTGCTGATATATATTCTATCTGCATGCCGTAGTACTTGTCTTTTTTTTTTTTTAAACCTACCACACTGCTTTATTTACATACAATTTATTTGTAATAATGGAAGAGCGGGGCCTCCAAACACAGGCTATGTCGCTTAAATGGAGACCCCAATCCACCAGTAGTTAAGGCTTTATTGTAAAAGAAAATAAACATTTTTCATTTTCATTTTTCAATGAAAATAGCGTTGGAAAATACACACACACAAAGTTAATCGAATTGGATTCGTCGCGTGCCTATTGGCAGTGGACGTTGCGATTTCCACTTCCACAAAAAAAGGACAATAATGAAAAACGCTTCCTCTTTTCAGAATATACCGTTACAAAGGGGAATTGAAATTAAATGTCAGCCGTCTGACACCAATAAAAAATAATAATCAACGATTTATCATTTTCTACCCGTCTGGAAGCGGGGGGCGCCAAGTTTCTGTTTGTTTTACTTTGTTCTACCAACTACCAAAAGGGGAGGATTGTTTGCCGCGAATATTTAACACGACTCTTACCTGTTATAGCAATTTTGTTTTCGGTTCGAATGCGATTCTGCCAGTTATCCTGTTTTCTACTGGCTGCTTGGAAATGTTACTAATTTTGTTTATTATAAACCTTCTGTGTTAGATGTTGACGAACGAATTTATGTTTTCAATTAAGTACATTTTGCAATATTTGTTATTTGAACGTCGCTGTTGGGCGGACTGTGACTGTCAAATGTGTCTTCTGTTATTTGGAACCGTTTATAAACTGTAGCTGTTTTATGTCCACAAACGAAGTCGGCAGAAGTTAATTTATTTAAAAGGTACTTTTACTCATGACCTCGTCGCAATGTCTATTCAACGCTAACTTTATTCAAAGCTAACTTTTTTCAAACGGAAAAATTCCAATAACGCAGATACAATGTTTTTGACTTCGTCCAGTGGCCGTTCGCTGTTCCATTTCTATTTTCCTTCTTGATTGAAACAACGTTCGGTTGAATAGAAAATCGGCGGTTACTCGACCGCCCACTTCACCGTGATCTGTACTCGTTCATTTGTTTTCCACTTTTCCTGTACCACGCTGGCTAAGTAAACTACGGATGGGGGTTCATTTGTATTGGTTACAGCTTTATCCCCTATTTCCTGGTCAGGTAATAAAATCATGATAACTCTCTATTTGTACGACTAACTGGCGACTAATGTGGCTTTGTTTTAATGATTTAAGTATTATTATACATGAGCGTAAATAATGTTGTTTTTATCCCGGCCTATTTAGCAATTCTAATCGGGACTTAAAATTGTATAATATTCAGAATTGCGAATTAATGATAGGAAGCTGAGAGTGATTTTTAATAGGCGTATTTTGGGGCTAGTTAAATTGCGATCGCTAAGGCTGGTATCGGTTTATAATAAAAACGTTGGGGAAGTGTGTTGTGTGTTGGGGAACTTGGGAAGGGCAATTTTTCTTGGCCGTCAATCTGTGAGGCAATAATTCACAAGTTTGTAAGCAGGCTCGCAGCTATCGCCGCGCCCCGGAGCGGCTTGCTTCGCGGAAGCCGCGCACAATATACGCCGAGTCTGAAAGTTTCCCTTTATAAATGGTTTTCTGATGCACTCGCTCAATCAACTCGGTTCGTGAACGTTGTGGAATATATTCTTCTTTTTATCGGCTTATTTTTCACAAAATAGCAACTGATATATAAATAATACATGCGAGTCCATCTCCCAATAGATACGATATAAATATTTTTTATATTATACCTTTGACGACTTACTCTGTTCGAATAGTTAGTATTTTAATTGGAAGCAGTGAGTATTCTAACAGACAATGTCGTACAAAAATAACAGACCTCTATAAAAGGCAACGGATGGTCGAGATTGAGATGTTTCTAATTTTTCGGTTGGACTGCGCAGCGTCGGAGCAGCGAGCGGAGGAACAACGCAAACAGACTGTAAACGAGGAAAAAGTTAAAACTTTCCTCAAGAACAACCCGATGTTCACGCTAATTAAAATCATTGGCTTCACTTTAAAACACTTTCACAAATATTTGACGGCCTTGTTCCAAACTTCGTTATCAGGTAAAGCAAGAAATTCTTCTTATGTTTATTACTGTTTTTACGCGTTCACATTCTTTCAAGTGCTGATGATTTTATTTGCTTGGTATAATAAAGTTATTTTAGGCAAGATTTATAATCAATCTGTAACAAACAACAATATTGGTTGGAATATTATTGTCAAATGGTCCACGATACCACCAGGGGTATCGTCAGGGGTATCGTGGGTCCGAAATGCGTCCTTTCAAATCCCGTTTTAATCAACCTTGTTATTCTTTGGACGTTTTAGTATAACATAATTTAATCGATAACTCATAAAATCAGTTTAATCACGGTAGTTCACGGTATAAAATGTACCCTCCATAAACGGAGATTATTTGCAAGAAATATGTCTTTTACGTAAAATTAGGCACAATTCAAGGAAACGATGTCTAAAATATAAAGGCAAGGACACAAAAGGAGTCGTAATATAAAAGGGACCATGGATATTACGGTATTACGTTTCGTAGGTCGGCTAGTGTACCTATGTGTCATTTTAAAATATTCTTCGAGTAGATAGTATATTATGGTAGTAGACCGGTTAAGGGTATATTTTTTTTTCACTATATCATAAACATTATTAGAAAATGTTCATTTGTATCCTTTCTGTTGTGCAAGTAATACGAATTAAACTTAGGCAGGTAAGTAGCTAATTGAAAATAGGTACGGTTTTACTTATTTAAGGTACCTACTATTTTTATGATCCAAAAGAAGCATTTTTTAAATGAAGGTATGAAATAAACAGAAAGAAAGAAGAAATCGTGCAATGCATTTCACATGTAAGACAACTTCCACAATAACAAAAATATAATATTAAGCGTTGTGGAATAGTGACTCCACAGTAGATTAATAAATAACATTTGTACATGACAAGCCAGGGAGGTAACAGGTTTCGGGTCACACTCGATTAATGCGGCCGATACCAAGCCGGATAGTTCAATTCGCAACTTTGATTAAAACACAACAATGTTTCAAATGAAATCAGACTCAGCCGCCGTACAATTAAAATCACGAGAGAAAACAAGAAAAGAGTTGAGAGGGCAATATCGTCGACCACCTGCTCGGGGAGATAGGGATCATAATGTTAATTTAATTAAAGGACTAATCTAAATTGCAGACGACCCGACACTCCGGCGGCCATTAAAAGGATATTTCGACGCCAGCAACTGGGGAAAGTTGCCGACTATAAATATCTTTGAGAACAAGTCAACGATTCTACGCGGCCCATGGACTGACTACGAAAATTGAACAAGTTTAAATCTTTTGGGTGTATTCTCCGTTTTTTGATTAAAGAGTTACAGAGGGTAAGTAATGTTTAAAGCTGGTATTTTGATTTAAACTTGGAAGCTACACTTTATGGATTTAAATTAATATTATCTTGTTTCAGTCAGGTTTCTCAAGTAAGATACTCGTTTAAAAATGATTATTTTCCGTACTTACCTAATTACAAACTCTGGAATCCTATTTGGTTGGCAACTATCTCACTTGTTCCGCTTATTGGCATAAATACTATTGACTTATAAAAAAATAAAGAAAGATGTTTAATTAACCTAGTAGTAACATTACAAACAAAATTGAACTTTCTGCCGCGACGAATTAATAAGGAATTCAGTTGAGATGCATTTATCTTAATTGCATTGGTTTAACTTTTACTTAAAGAGGTTCTCCCAGTGTTCGAGAAGGCAGAAAAAGTTTCACATTGATAAAGCTGACGTCACTTTCCGTGCAGACAAAACTTAGTGAAAACAATTAATTATTATTCTGGATAGGTACGTAAGGTATTAGTAAGATACGTAAGGTATTTGATTATTGGTAGATAGCTCAGATTAATGCCGGTAATAAATATAAAAACGGAATGCGGAGAGGAACAATTAATGCTCATAATTACCCATCTCCGTATAATTCCCGCCACGAGTTTTTGCAATGAAGATTATCAATGTTATGAATGAATGCAATGGTATTTTTAAATTATCAAACGTACGTAATAAACATGTTTTCTTTCGTGTAAAAGAAGGCAAGAGAATATTATATTTCATCTAGAAACTTTTATAATTTTGATTTTCAATAAGACTAAAACATGAATGAGACTGATTTTAGCTTATGTTGATATTAAAGCGATAATAATTATAATTCAAATTATGGATGGTACTATTTTGCTTAAATAATAAAAATAAAAAAGTACCTACGTCTTTGTATACATGACATGGGACAAAAAGAAACACTAAGAGTGGCCACAGGTTCCATCTTCAAAATTATATGTAATTATAATTCGTTGATCCAATAGAAAGCACATGTGAAACGTGGGTACTTAGGTCATCTTGTGATGGATGTACGAGTACCTACCTCTAAATAGGTTGTTATGTTGAAAATTCTGTAGTATAAAATTTAAATATTATATTTTATAAAAATATATTTTTACAATAAATATAAATATATTTTTACAGTGGAGGCACCCCTTGAGTGCTGTGAATCGGTCGGTGACGACATGGGCCCGCCCAAGTTGTGTTCGATGGATAATTAATTGTGGCTGTTCATCCAATAACAATAGGGCCAATATCAAGACGATCATTATAGGCCGTATTAAGGCTCGAGCGAGAGTAAAGTATTTACCTATTGTATTAGGTTAATAGGTGCTGCACGACAGATGATAGTTATCAAAATCTAAGTTAAGTACCTTATATTATTTCCCAATAATACGCTTATTGAAATAAAGACTGTGCGTTCTTCTATTTTAGTCTCGAAACAAAAAGAAGAATAAAACAAAATTTAAGGTATTACATCAATGATTTAAGATATCTCGCCTTTTAATAACACCTTTAAACATTTAAGTATACGCTTTTATCCCCAATAGAAACAGCTTGAGCGTTGTAATATTATTTTAATTGAAACCAAAAGAGGGTCTCGTTAGCAATTAAAATTTTCCATTTTATTAAATTAACGGCAGAGCAAAGCGCGTCAAGTGTTTCATTCACTTCTTTACAGTTAAGGAATTTCACAGGTGTGATAATGACTTTACAATTTTCTTCCCGTAGACTTTTTTCAGGCTCAACTTAGCGCAGACGACCTTTCTAATTACTTCTTAATAGCTTTTATCAAGTTCAGAACTATAAGAAATATCTTGAGCAGTGGAAAATTTAAAACTTTGGTAAGTTTTTGCGTTCATTTCTAAAATGAAATAATAAAAAATAAAATAAAACTCTATCTTTAGCAAAGATACACTCGTACAGAAGTTGTACACAAATTGAAGGGTTCAACTTCGACATTCAAATGTGTATAAATAGGTATATGTATGAGTTTCCTAAACTATTGCTTTTATCTTTTATAATTATTTGCTTTTGAACTCTTCAAAGCGCGATGAGATCTCTGAGCCCTTCAATGAACGCAATAACTGCTGTCACTTTCTTTTCACATGTCAGTGACTTGCTCATTCATCTACGTACAGATTCCAGAAATCTTCGAGGCGGTTTTCGAGATATGTTATCAACGTGAAGAACGCTCAGAAGGCGCTGCGTCGAGGAACTATCGGCGATAAACATGTACGCTACAAGGGTCCCGGTTCGCCTCATCTTATTTGAATTTCAAATTCAGGTGCAGGTGAGGACACGATTGGGCCCAACTTCCTGTACGGTTTAGATTTACCCAAATTGAATTTAACACCGCCGCTTCCAGATGCTGTAGTTGGCGAAGTGGCTTATGAAATAGATCCAGTTACTATGTTTGTGAAGCCTTTGAACGCGGAAACATTCCGCGTTCGATGGATATTCTTTTTTTTTTCCTATGAAGGGGAACAAATCTTTCGAATATTTTCCTTTTAGGAGCAACATTTAGTATAATACATTTAATCTCAATCCGTAAATAGAAATGGTGACTTACTTAAATAGTATTGGAATTAAGACAAAGTTGTAAACGAACTAAACCAAGTAGCGGAAAATATGTTCTATATATAATTAAGGTTCGAATTAAAATTTAGCGCTGCTGATGGAAAGCAAATCAAATATTAATAAGAAGATGGCGACACGAGTAGGAGCTCCGTCTGGAGCCCCGGAAGCAAGTAAGTTATTTGAAGCAACAACTCTTAATGCAATTGTAAATCTTAACAGGATAAATAAACTTCTCAAATACCTAGTTGTAGATGTTGCAAATGAAGAGCTTCTGAAGTTGCATATTTTTGTTTGTACCTCTATAATAATTACTAATGAGAACCTTTATTATGTGGGAAATAAATCTATAGAAAATGTACATTAATATGAAATTAACTTCACGTGTAAATTCGTAAGTAATTTTTATCTTCAGCAGGCAGCGGCAGGAATGTCTAAAATGGCAAACGAAAACTGTTATAACCAAATATAAGTACTTACCAAATAAATATTATTTTCGTCATTTAAAAAAGTGTTGCGAACAACAAACGTGTAACGTATTCATTAATTTTCCATTTACTACACTGAAACTACTTAGGATCTTAATCCGAGATTACCCAAATGTTAAAGAAGGTGGGAATTAAGCCGACAGAGGAAGACCCTAATCTAAATTGCAAATGTATCTATCTACCTTGTGTGTGTCGCCTAATTGTAACGCGTGAAATGTCCTTTTACAAGTTTTAATTAATAATTAAGCTATTTAAGTACTACATCGGTTTTATAACGAAGTTATTAATAAAACGGTATTATTTAAAGATGTTTGGCTTAAATCGAGTGGTAATGTAAAATAGTATTGACTCGCGTCCTTACGAAGACTCGAGATTATAAATTGACGGGAAATAAACAGAAATACCCATAAATAACGTTCCCATAAGGACGATTAAATTCTCAGAGAGACGGGAGAGGAAATTTCTCCGCTAGACGTCTACATCGAGGGCAATTTTTCACAACTGTGTATGGCTAGAGCCGCGGTTGCTGTAGCACGCGTGTTGCGGTGCAAGCACGGTGGGATTAGCGAAATACACCCTTACGTTTTAAAACCATTCCAAATTCAACCAAAAATCCCAACTTAAAACAATTTTTTTTTAAACAATATGGTTACTTTTATTTACAACGAAAATTCCGTTATCCACCGAGTGGAACAGAAAATATTTTAAATTCGCTCTACAATATGCATTACATTAAGTTTTAAAGCAGATAAGACTTGTGAGAAGTAGAAACGAATTTCGTGCCGCACATGCAAATTGCTTTGGTAGAGCAAACGAGTATGATAATTTAAATAATTCATATATGAACCTTGAAAACCTTTTTTGCGATCAATGTCGATTAGATAATACTATGAATACACTTGGATTACTCGCTTTACAATCATGTCTTGCGCCGCTGACTGATAGAGGTATCTCGGCAAACGCTTTCTCCAGACCACCTGATTGATGGCTCTAATCTCCACAACTAAAGAATTCGTACGAAGATAGATAACCGGCCAGTTCTATACACCGGGTCTAGCACCCCGCTAATATTCGTACCGTTAAATACTGCTTCGTGTTATTGTTTCGCATGACGAATGATGTAAATCACGTAGATTAGTCACAAATGGTACGCGTAGAACAGTAATGCAATCGTTAGTATGTCTTATGTGAATTAGTTAACGTAGTAGCTTATTGTATTGATTTTGGTTGTTCTCAAAGTTGAAGTACACAATAAGCTGCCGTGTACAGAGGACTTATAGTTATGAGCCAATTATAGTTTGATGGTCACTCGGCCGATCCTCGACATCTCAATGAGTTTCAGCAACGACAGAATATTTGTACAATACAACATACTTTTAAGGGCGAATTCAATCAGTCCAAACAAGCAGAAAATCGAACCCAAAATCATCCAATCGTGGTAAATCTCGAATTCCGAGTACGCAGCTAAGGAGCCGGCCGTCCCGACCAAGTCCCTGATTTAAATTGCAGATGCCCCCGGGAACGAGCGCCGACTCCCGCGATATGCTAATCATAGTCAAGCTAAGGATTATCCCTGTTTACACTCAACAAACTCACTTAATTTCGCACCGACCGATGTCTGCCATATTTGTTATCCGGAGACTCGTCGCGGGCAGTCGACAATCAGAGAAACACAATTTGATAACGAGATTGCGCGCTGCCCCTCTGCTTGCGTGCATATTTCGGGTTTTGCAAATGGGTACCAATTTTGTCCCTTGCGGGAAACTATTTCGGTTTCTATTCGGGATATTACACGAAGATGTATTAGTCATTTAACTAGTTGACAGGAACTTTGATTTATATAGTAATTATATTTACTTTAAATACAAACTATTAGGTAAGTAGATTGTTTCACGACTGTCGCAATTGTTTTACAAATCCAGGAAAGTGCTACCTTTCAGCTAAGCCACATTTGTATATGTGGCAACAACATTGGTATTGGTGCAAACTCATCTTCATTTGCATCAACATGTACACACGTATCAGTTCCGTACATTATAGCCACAACTTTGAATAGCAGAATCTGTAACGTCAGCTCAAATCCTTTCAGTAGTTTCCCTCTAAGTCAGTCTGAGACTAGTTTGAAATTGCAACACATTTAACTTTACAACGTCTAACCCTGATTTCAGTAAATTCTGTTTCTACGTATTATATTAAGTCTCCCCTTTTCATCCTCAAAGTCCTTTTAAGTACTCCTGTTACTTAAATGTTATTACAATTATGATTAAATAATCCACGTCAGTCCAAATTTCCGATTAATTTTGTGAAAACTTCGACTCCTCTAATAATGTCTTCCTGGCCAAGTTCCTCTTTTGCTTGAAACTAACTTTAATGTTTAACTTTCTCTTCTTAAATAATCTTAAGCGTTGAAATGTTGATGTTCTCATTTCGACGTTCAATCGATTAATTTTATTCAAGTGTTGTTTACCTAAACTTCTGATTGCCAAATTTATCAATTTACAAACGGAAAGGAGGTTATGCGTAGACTGTAACTATTGTGTTTTTAGTTGTTTGCATTGATATTTTAAGCCTAATGAGACACAGATAGCGCAGATCGTGTCATGAAGATATGTAAACTTATTGTCTTGTTTGTTTGTCGACAGAAAGAAAGCAATAACATATAAACGTGAACATGCTGCATATATATAGGCAAATATTATTCCTGTAACCGGTTAGCATTTAACGTGTCGGGTAAATATCTAGAGCAAGCAATAAGTATGGCAGAGGAGTCGTAAAGTCGACCAGAGGTGGCACTAATACGAATTTATGTCGATGGACCCACGCCGGAGCCGATATCGATCCCGGTACACCCTATAAATGTTTCAATTTTGAAAACCCACCGTCTTATATGTAACTATGATATACTTTTTTCACAATTTCCACTGTAAAATGACAAGCCTTTACATTTTTTCTTCGTAATTGAGACTATTGGATACGTCGTAGACGTTGCAATTTGTAATTGGGTTACACTAGTTGCCCGTTACAAGTAAACTCGGAGGGTTGTATCATTTGTCTGTGTGATTTGTAGATATCATAGCATCCTTGAAATAAAATGTATTTGCTAGTGATTATTATCAGTGTGAGGAGGTGGGAAATGTCAGGAGTCAACCAACTGTCAGCATCGACAAACAGGGACGCGTAAGCGCGGCGTTTAACTTTATATATCGAGTTTGGAGAGGAAATCTTGGAAATTTACATGAGAAAGGCTCGTGGAAAGAGGGCCGCGTTCCAGGGGACTCGAGATTCGTCTCCTAACAAGGGACGAGAATGTTTGAGGTATCTGAAGCAGGCATGCGGAATACGACTGGAATATTTGATTGAAATCACGAACGCGTTTAATATTGATTTTTTACTTGATTACGTCTCGGGAGTATGAACACTTCCAAACGATTTTTTATTTATTTTACGGCTTATACTACCTCTATATTACTTTAATAATAAAAGTAGTAAGTGATATATATGTTGTCATTAATCTTACAAGTCATTCAATTTCACCTTGTACTTTTAGTTAGCACTTGGCCACTACAACAACATGTTCCATAACGTATCACCAGAAACTAGTCTTTGTTACGGCAATCACAACTTTTTCTATTATCAGAGTTTGTTAGCAAACAAGATTAAACGTATCCCCCTCAGCTGACATTAAAAGATAAATATGGTAGCGTGGGCCCACGTAGGGCGCCAAAGTTCGCGATATGCGGCGTGCCACACGAGTAGTAATTAACACCACCCCCGCGCCCGCGCCGCACCCCGGGCCCACATGTTACCCCCTCCCCGCGGCGCTCAGTGGGGCACACCGATTGAATTAAACTTCGGCACGGTTGTTGTGGTTCCGATCCGAGGTTGGTTTTGTCGCCGCGTTTTGCGCAGCTGCGATTAAACTGGCAATACTTGTCCGGCATTTATTAGTTTTGCTGTAAAGTTTTTGTGCAATATTGAGTCAGTGTAACTAAAGACTTGTGCATTGTGTTTGGATTGTTGCAATTATTGCCTACGCTAGAATATATTCAGAGGAAAATCATCGATAGAACGCATGTTAAAGGGCCTTGTGCCGAGTCAACAAATTGAAAGGAAACGCATCCACATTTACACAACACATTTACATTATTTACGCATTCTTTTTTGTTGCATTTTTGACATTTATTTTATTATCGTTTGGTAGGTACTTAGAAGATTAATTAAGGAAATCACTTAAATGAATTGGAACTTGTATCCACTTTGCATCGGTTTGAATAGATACTTGCGGCGGTCATGTATAAATTTACAGTACCAAGTGAGGCTTCGCGGTCTCGTGGTCTCACTGAGATTCCCGCGTCACATTTAATTAATTGAACACATTAAGTTGACAAAGTGGCTACCTGCGAGTTAGTAAAGCTTTCTCAGCGCCATTAACAGCCGAGACATGAGTTTGCCTCCGTATATGTGCGGGTTATGCAAATACTCCTATCTGCTTCTGTCGACGGTTTTAGAATGGAATTCGAAATATGGCCAACTGTAGGTACAATCTTCAACAGGGACAACGCAATATATTAAAAGCACATACAACGTTTACCTACCAGCGTGGGTACTTATTAAGTTCATAGGTTCCACTGGGAATACAAAATGAAACAAGTAGCCACTGTTAGTATTTGTTACTGAAAGATAGAAATTATGAATTTGTAAAAGGCACGTCGCTAATTTTACATGCGAGAGCAAAATTCACGGAAGTGCGGAGTACTGTACCGGTATGAATGCAAAGAAAAAAACATAAAAATTAAAAATCTTTCAGCATTTAAAAAGCTATGTGATAGTCTGAACAAACTTCGCTAACGACGCGAGAACAAAAACAAGTGAAACGGAATTAAAAAGACTTGGATTTTTTAAGCGTGTGCTGTACGGAGTATGAGCTCAATGTCAACAGTTAGAAAGTTTTTCTCTGTATGCACCAGTCGGCGAGTCGTCGAGCCGTCGAGGCTCCGAAACAAGGAGTGTGGAGCACTGGGCTAGAGCAGGCAGGCTCGGAGTGTGGGGCGGGCCTGCCACCTAGAGCACAATTAGCGCGCGAGACTCGACACGGCTTGAGTTTTAACAACACACTCGGCATCATTCACACGAGATGGGCTCACTCGGTGCTACCTTGCGGGACTCTCCTGTAGACATGTTAAAGGAATGCCAACGTAATTTGAGATCCGTATTTCGAGCACGAACTACTTCCCTAATGATACACTTACTTAGTTTCCCGCGAAATAAGTTCGTGGCTAATATATGGAGATCTGATCATGTGCGCAAATGGACTCTTCGGAGAAAAACGTCCGCATCAAACGTCCATGCAACGCATCCGAAAGTTTCTGCGAAATCGCAATATTCAACTAAGTAACTAATTCGAATAAAAAAAATACTTATATTTTTCTTTGCCTTTCATAGCATGCGTCGTTTAATAAAGCTCTTTCTTCAGAAATAGGGAAATGAAAGCAGTTTTTACATTTTAGAAAAGCGTGAAAAGTAAAATGTGGAGTTTTCGTGTGTATTCCCCAGTAATGTTGCAAGCTGGAAACTAGAAAGTGGAATCTGAGTGCATTGCTGCAAGAAATTAATTTGTTTATGGATGTGTGAATGATGAAACTTAATAGATTGGTGTCGTTAATATCTATTACATTAATGAGGGAGCATTTATGAGCGATTAAAACTTAGTGGAAGCAAAGTAAGGCAGTTTAGAAGATAATGAGGAATACATAGCGCCGTAGAAGCAGTAAATCTGGCTGGCAATTAACACTAGTTTCACCAACACGCTTAGCTGCGAGATATATTTTATTGTTATGTTCTACGTTAAGATTGACGATAGCAGTACCTACTCAGAATGTGGGGGTATAAATGTGGTTTATTTCTCTACGTATTATAATGAGGATAAAAACTGCCTATTTCTCCCATCAGGTGTCGCTACTGTTGAGTGTTCTTAAATTTGGTCAGTTCCCCATACGTTTTGAGTAAACAAATATATATTGTTTTCGTTATATTTTTACACTATAACCCGCTGTGCAGCGATTAACTGCAAATTCAGTGTTATATTTATTCCCTAAAAACTGCCTTTTTCCAACTGACGGTTTGTCTTTTTCATAACTCATTCTTCAGACGGGATACACTCCACGTTGCTCAATATTTTATAGCAACTTATCTTTAGAAAATTGTCAAAATTTAAGAACACTCTACAAAGCTGCCGTCTACATCTGAGCGTCTAGTTTTTATCCTCATTTAATTTATAACACATATCAGTGAAGTGCTTAGTATTTTTAATCGCACCTTTTATCCTAACACATAATTTTATTTTTGGATATTGATTATTTTTTTTATAAAAGTAGAGTATTTCTTATAGACTATGGAATTATGTGTGCTGCTGGCTGATTAACAATAAAATGGAAAGTCGCCCGACTATAACGAACATTTTTGCGCGAACTCTAGGTGGTTAAATATTAAAACGCAAATATTAATAATAATTTATTTTAACCAACAACATACCATGGCATCACACCTGTATCCCCGAAGGACCAGGTAGAGGCGTATAGTGTAAAGATGCATGAAATTTTAAAGGCAAAATTCAAATAAAATATTCGAAGTGCCACTTAACAACTTCCATTAGCCATATTGATGTTTGTAACATTAGCAGTTTGTGGGTCTATTAGTTCTACAGTAATATTCTATGATCGTAAAGAAATATACATGCAAAGTGCATTTAGTAGATGGTCGATATGTCTTTTAATTCATCGTAAGGTTATTGTCCAAAATAATACACAACAACACAGAAACGGAGATAAAACTACTCTGCAACGTCATAAACAGAGACAAAAATATTGTTGGTCATAAAGAAAAGTTTGTATACATATTAGTCTGGTGGCATGAGCACGAACCGTGAGTAAGTGACAAAAACATGTCAAGTGCCATTACACTAATAGTGCACGAACTAGGACAGGATGTAGCTCTGACTGAAAGAAACCCCCAACAACACATACAGCTAAACGTGCTCCATATACTACAGACAAAAACACGGAAGGAACATAGATAAAAAGCCATACGATTGTTCACTGTTTAGAAAACAAATTAAATCTAACGTTACATTTCTTATTATTGAGTTTGGTTATATACATAATAGATAGAGAGTAAAAATTACTCGTTATTGCGAATGAAAATTGAAAAAATACTAAATAAAGATATAAATTGTCATTTTAATGAATAAACAAAGTATAATGGATTGGGGGTGAGCAAACGTACAGATAAATACAGATATAAAGGTGACACGGTAGAAAAGGGTAGAGGGTGTACAAAATAGATAGCTTTATTCATTCATTACTCGATAATAGAATAGGGTGGAAGACTACAAATCTTGTAAAAACGTAAATATGCACATTGTAACTAACACAGATAACAGGTCTCTACCTAATTAAGTAGTTGCCAAGCAAAAACTTAAAGGTGTTAATCAGTGTACGTTCACCGTTAAGATGTAAGAAAGTTAAATTAACTGAGGTTAGTTAAAAACAGCTTAGCTCGGCTTCACGGGCGCTAAACCGTGTAGTAAATGGTTAGTAATAAAAGTGCATGTAGATGGAAACAGCGAACGCGATATCTAGTCTTAATAAGGTAAAGTAAAAGTCATTCTCGCAGCCTGATACGAAACATGCAACATGTGAAAATGAACGCAGAAGTAACTTTAACAAGTGTTTATAGAATCTGTAAGCTTTTCGCTGAAATTGCTAACTAACTTCGTCAGTAAGTTGCAACGACATGCGCAGGAAAATATTAAATTACGTGCATTCCTGTATCGTCGTTATAGGGAAATATTGAATTTCAAAACAAAGTTTAGCAACGTGATAAATGACTCGATATACAAAGGTAACATACACACGCGTAAGCTTACGGCGTTACGGCCATTACTATTCTGGGGGAAGGTTTTCGTACGACGAACTATATTTACAGATTGCCATACCATCATTTTACATAACATCATTTTCGCCACGACTTAACCCGTGATGGTAAACTTAACCCTAAATGTAACAATATTAGGCCATGCATGTATTTTTCTATGTCATGTTAATATACAAAATAGTATGCTCCGTAGAATATATTCTGAACCGGCATTTGGTGGAAGACTGTAATTAATAAAAAGTCGCTGCCTGGCGCTTCGTAAGCGGCGAGTGTCGAACGCGTGTAGCGTACTCCACGCCACTCGACGTTCTCCGAGACACTCCAGCTCCTTTATAAGCCGTGTAGTAACCCCCTGCCTCATTCTGCTTTCCTAGTACTTGCTCATTTACAGCTCTTACATTTCTCGCTCTACGTATCGTGACGACATTATACGAAAATTCATTAGATGTCTTAGGAGATTGTTATTTACATTTGTATTGTTATTAATGCTGAGTCCACTGATGTAGCTTTCTCTTTAAGAAAAGCACAGTCAGTATAAGGCGCATTAGCTAGTTAACATGATATTCAAATAACGTCCGAGTTAGTTATCGGCCATACTACGGCAGAGCGCGGCTGCTCAGCAAGACCTAGTTTGTGTAAAACTCGATAGCGCCGGCGCTGAGGGTTTTCCCAGATGTCTAGTAGCTGCTTCCACGCTGCTGGTATCCTAAGAATCTAAATAGCTACGTTAGCATATACCAGTATGAACATATTTTTCTATCCGGGAATCGGTTTCACTTCTGTTTGCAAATAGAATTCCGATATGGAATATCTCCCAGATGGGTTAGTTTTGCGAAACTCCAATCCTCCAATTTTGATTGGCTCGTCAAATCTGTTTACAAATTAACTTGAGTAAATATGAAGCTTGAATCAATTTGATATTCAGAGGAGCAAATATTTCAGTAGTTACCGATAACATACATACATACATAAACTCACGCCCGTAATCCCAAATGGGGTGGGCAGAGCCACAAGTAATCAAAGACAACTTGCAGCCACTGTTGACAGAGGGATTGCGTCCTCTAACATGATGGACTAATGTTATGGGCGATAGGCTGATCCCTTATCACCATAAGGTTCATCATATCCATCTTAGGACTTCGTATCAACAGTGGCTTACCGATAAATTTGAGAATTTGTTTAGTTTTACCTGAGACGTTGGGTTTTTAATGATTTGCAAGGCAGTACGGTTGACGTCTTGGTTTCTGTGCCAACAGGTCTCTGTGAGGAGGTTCAACTTCCCCCCTATCCTCGCTCCACGGCTCAACTATTTAACTATTAAACCGGACCGCCGGCGAACTAACGTATTCATGAGTTTGAGAATACCACCCCCTATTTTACGAGCGGTGGTCGCATTGAATCGGAAAGGTAACCTATTCGGCCCCGTCTATGTGAAATATCACGCCACCATATGCTACATAATTTGAGGGATTCACGAAATTTTCCGGAAGGGTTTGTCCTAAAAGTGAGTTCGTTTGGGGTGAATCGTCCGATAAGACGATAAAATGGTATCTACTTGAAAATAAGTATAGCTTCGTCATAAAATTTTGCTTTTATGTCTAGACTATAAATACATACGTCCGCGTGAAAAACTTTTTTGCTATAGAAATGCTTGGATGAACGATGGCAGTAGATACCTACTTATGTGACTGCTAATTAGATTTACAGATATTGGATTTCAATTAACTCGGCAAATCACGGTTCACCAACTTTTAGGTAACACATGGTCACCTCGCCTGGACCCGTTCACTTCATTACGTGACTACCGTTTCCCACCATTAAATATTTATATTTAGATCGCGCTGGCCACCAATTAGGCGGTTCTATATATTCAAATTGGCAGTTGATGTTGACAGTAGCCAGGTGGCCTTCGTAGGCGGCACACGTCTCCCAATCCGAAATCGAAATATCTACGTATATTCTCTCGACATTTTAATGACCCTCTTTGAAGTGTTACAAAATCATCGTAAACCTATTTCTGCGTACGAACGTCACAAAAACACGTTGTATGAAATTATGTTTCAATAACATACCACTGAATTGTCCACCATCATGTCGGAAATGTGGTTTTATTATTACCTGTAAAAAAAATACACTGAACGTTATTATAAAATTCAATTTATATTCACGGTAAACTCAAGGAACTCGCGTTAAAGTTAAATATTTTCCTTTAAAATATTGACGACATTTTTCTTTTTTAGAATATTCGTAACGATGTTGGGGGAACTCTTCGACAGCTACGAGTTTTAACGGAAAAGTTGTATCTTTTATACAGGTCACACAGGAAAGTTGCGAACATACTGCGCGTATTCCGAAGGATTCTCAGGAATATTTTCGCTGAATAGCTTATAAGATTGTTCTAGACTTAGGATGTAAAATAAATAAAGGTGCGGTAAAAAGCGAGAGGCTTACTAACTATGTTACAGAGTACAGGAGACATCTGTCTGCGGACGGATTTATCTGAGAACAAATTGCATCGTCGGGAGGAGCGTGCGGAGTGAACGAAGCGGCCTCGCGCCGTCCCTTGTGCAAATGAGACGCGTAACAATGCCGAAAATGGTTTCGCCAAATTAATATGTTTGCACAGTCTTAAATTATACATAGCATAGTGTTTACTACGCGGCTAACGAGCCACAGCTTATTCGATGTTAATTGAAATTTGTCTGTTGTGTGAAATATGTTAATGTAGTTATGATTTAAGCATTAAGCTTTTAAATTCTTTTACATCCATTCTATCTATTTATTCAATTTATGAGTATTATCTCACGGTTATGGGTTAGGCCTTTATACTTCGATGATTGTAATATTTCGAGTCAAACTTATTTCAAAACGTAATTAATGTCTCAAAGTAGATGTATTTTGATAACTGAACGTTAAACATTAATGTCGCATTCATTACCATCTAAGAAGACTCGATGCGAGTCAACAGCGCGGACTAAGACACAATAAGTTGACAAAATCGTCCCTCCACCAGCGTCTCGGTTTGTTTAAACGTTAATTATCCTTTTATTTATGTTAGGAATATTCTAATTTACTCTGAGCTAATACCCTGTTCCCGAAGACGAGACAAGACGCCGCCCGTCCTGGTTGACAGGTGTCTTACGCGTGGTCGGATTTATCTGGAGATAAATTGCTCCGAGCCCCGCCACCTACAACCACGCGGACTCTGTACCTACTGTGTGCGCCTGCTACGTTTTCAGCTACTCAAATGAAACAACAAGCTGAATTATGAGGGCGCGTTAGATAACACGTGGCATGAAATGCTCCGAAATTGCGTACATATATAAGTAGATTGATAAGTTTGACATATTAAGTTACAAGCAAGACTTCAATTTCTTTGTTTTGTTGTTACAAGTTAAAGACCTATAACGAAATATCTTAGAATTTTTCCTAGAATTAAAAAACATGAGCCTTTAAGAAAGTAACTTTAAATTGAAAGAATTAGGAAATTGCGTTATCAAGGTTTATAATTTATGGAAAGTTATTTTCGTAATTTGTGCTCTTTGCCGAGGGGACAGGACCCTTCGTTCCTTTGTTTTAAATATGCATCGGCTCGTCTATACTGTAGCGAGCGTCTCAAAAGTGCCCTGCCACTTGTTTGAATATTTAAAAAGAGAACTCCAATCGAGGGACAATTTCGTTCGAGCGCAACTTGTTCGTGTTTTGGTAAACCAATAGTTGTTTCCCTTCATTTCTGTTTCAGGAATGTGCCGAATGCTAAATTTTCATGTATTAAACAGCAGGTAATTGTTTATTATAACTTAGAACTTGGGGCCCATAAGAAGTACGAGTACATTGTAGGCGCAGTTAGGTACGAGAAAAGCGATTGTATTAAACCACAAAAGTCATATGTTTACTCACAATCACCTATGTAAAACACTACAATTCATGTCTACTTATTACCATGAGGTCTATTCTTCAAAAAATTAATCCAGTAATTGTAAAAATAGTTCCGAAATGTAATTTAAATCGATAAACAGATAAATGAGTCGCGTCCGGTGTAATTACTGGCGACAGTGTTAATGCAAATGATGTTTATACACTCGCGACACGGCCTATGAAAATGGCAGAATTAAAATATCGTAGGTACCAAATGAATTGTTCAATTATCCTCATACATAAAGTACACATACAAATAAAGTTAAAGTGTAGCGGCTTGAATTATAGGTAGTGGGGAAATATATTTTTTCCGTCCGGCATTCTTACATTATATGATGCCTTCAAAATATTAAAGCAAGATATGCGAAGTTATAATATTGTGTTCACCACTGAACAATTTATAATAAAAAATATACTACAAAATCAATACCGGAATTATAACGCCTGTAAATAAAGGAACTGAAAAATGTAATATAATGGTCCTATAAATAAAGTTATTAATGTCGATGGCGCTATTTGCGTGATATTAATGTGATTGCTTTTGTCTTTACGCGCGGCGTTGAGCCTCTATTTAATTTACTTTAACGACTTGAGAGGGCGCTTATGTCACAACATACGTCAGTTAATTGTGTTCGCAACGAGCCGTAACACTTTTACGGGTCTTATAAATACTGCAGGTAACAAATACCTTTATACAGGCAATTATCTGCACTCGCGTACGTTGTATTGTTGTATGATTGTATACATGGACTCGTGGCGCGTAATCTCGACGTCGTATTGCGAGGGTTGAAGGGGATCAGGCGTCAAGTGCGCCGAGTCTTCTTGACTCCCTCTAGTTATAGACAGGTATAGGGTACTCGAGTCTACCATCTAACATTGTGCAAGAATTAGGTAACTGCACGCCCACTTAAGCACCAAGGAGCTTTAGCGCAGGGGAAATTAGTAACCCGTTATATCTTACACTGGCCGCCACTTAAAAGTCTTGTAAATTCGCATTAAAACGCAAAATTTAGCAGCACAGGCGTCCATTAAACAAAGTAGAGTTGGTACGCTAATGTAAGGTACTCAGCGGCGGGCGTAGGAGTCGCATAGCGGCAAAGATGCAATCTGCATACATTAGCCTAACGCCCCTTTAGTTTTGACACCTGCTCTCCTCGAGCCCGAGATGGATGGCGCAAACACGTCACGAATGGAGATAGTTGAAAAGTTGGACTTGAAGAGTCGCACGAGAAATATATTGTCCTACCGATGCCTCCCGCTCAACTTTCAGGTACGTGACACAATGTTGAAGATATTGTGCTGATTCTATATTTTGATTCACCATTTTCTAAGCAAAATAGGCTATAAACAATTCTAATTTTTCAAATTGTAATTATTTTATTGTTTCTTAGGCGCAGAGACATAAAACGATAGATATGTATCTTCTAAGCAATAGTAGCCCTTCCAGGGAATCGAACCAATACGTCTAGCGTGTCCGACACTGTTGTACGTACCTAGTATTATTTTTTATTCTATGACTGTAGCGCAGCCCGGACACTGCATACAAAAATCTCATTCTTACCCTGTGCCGCGTTAGGTACATCAAGTTCGCTTCAAGCACGTATTGGTGCGGGGCAGAGTGTTCCTTCTATTCGTAGTATTATTGTTTATTCTAATTCGTGGAGTAAAAGATAATGTTTTACACTGCTACAATATATAATATAATGCTATTGTAAGTGTGTAAATAAACAGAAAATATTGTGTATGCCCGTTGTTTTTGTCGTCAACTTTGTTGCTACTTAACGTCAAAACAAAGAGAGACTACGACGGTGTGGAGTGTGAGGTTAGACTTTAATCGCTGGTGTGAGCTGTGTACTATTATAAGTAGTAATATTATTTATCGTTAGCTAATGTAATAATATGGTAACAAAAACAATACTCCCCAGGTTTTAGTCCATAATTTGTAACGTCGATGGCCTTTAGTCTCCGTACGAAAATCAGCTGATTCGAAATTACTTCAAATACACACACTTTATATACTAAAGTTTACACAAATACGTGTATTTTAATCAACGAATAACTATGATTATAATAAAAATAAGAAATTAAAACTAAGATACCCGTCTTGATATTTACGCGGCAGTGTTGCTAGCCTAAATAAATATTATATTTGTACTTTAAATCACGGGGGGCGGGTCTCCATTACAATAGTTCCAATAATTACACGTAAGCATCGAAACAGTACAGCATGAGTCATAATATTAAACTATAGAGTAGCAATATAGGTAATTAATATAGAATAATGGAGGGTGGAATCATATCTAAATCAATAATCCAATCCATTATGGTTCTCCTATCGCTCATGTCGATCGCACAAACTTCGGATAGCAGTCCCAAGTTGCCAACTTTTGGTACACGACTCCGATGGCATTAAACATTCCAATGTATGTTCGATATAATAGCCTATAAATATTGTATATATTGTTTTGTGACGTCGTAAATCAAACAGTCATAGTGGAAAATTATATTGGGGTAATTTGGGTGCTTATTTAGTTGAAACTATTTTAGTTTCTTGCTTAATCTTTTGATTATCGACACTGCACAATTTTACATTAGTATATTGAGTGTGTACATTGCAAGTCTAATATAGTATATAAATTATACCTTACTATACTAACGCCCGAAATGCCTATTAGGGTAGACAAAGACACAAATCAGATAGATAACAGGATAGGGAAGTAACATAAAATACGCTAGCAAACTCTTATAAGGGTAGCATGCAAAAACTAAAACAAAGAATTCCGAGGCCTGAGCAACAAGTTTCATGTTCATGACGCGTTACAAAGTTCTTAGGCTTAGTGAGGTTAATGACAGAAGTTCCAGTCTTGTATGACGTATTAATTAGCCAGGCTTGCTAGGTGTCTGAGCGAGCATCATCAATAACGCAGGAGAACCGTCGTCGCTCGCCAGCTAATTTTCATACTAAACGAGAGGGTGCATTATTAAAATGTATTCCAACGTGACAACCCTCGATCTCGCAGGGCATTTAAACTTGACTCGATGGCTTGGCGGTTAACTATTTACGGTATTTACTCTGCCTCTTGATAAGCTTGTCGGAAGTGGTAGTGGTCGTGATGGGTAGCTGTATTTGAAATAGGATACAGAACAGTATTTGAAAAATATAGGAATAATATAAGTATTTCGGAATGCAAGTACCTATTGAAACGACTCTCGTGTGGGTTGTGAGATCGACGTATTCAACCCTGGTATCAGGGTTACTATTGAGCCACATGCTTAACATGCACTTAGAAACACGGGTCATCTTCATTTAGGACTATCCAGTGAACAGCATGTCCTAATCAAACAAGGGATCACAAAGTGATATTTGTGATTATGTCCCCACTAGGATTTGAACTCACTTCCGATACCCACTTCCGACTTCCGGATCGTGTGTCCACCGCTTAAGTGAAGAATGGCTTATTGCTCTGTTGTTTTTAATCCGCATAAAATAAATAAAACGAGAACTCGTTTCGTCGTGTGGACTCGTTTAAGAAGCACAATAAAACTATGCAGCATACAGACCTCTCTAAGTGACGTTTAGCATGCGGATAAATTAACAAAATGAGGAAAGCTGCGGCCTGCTTATCATAATGTTGTATGGTTATAAATTTAAAACCAAGTTATTCCTCTCGTAACCACAAGACCTATCTAAGCACTTACAAGTTTAGAGCCAAAAGCTACGTAAGTGCCTAAGACTAGTCTTGTTGTAAGTAGCCTGTCATCACGGTAGCTAAGTAATTTACTCCCATGTGATGTGAGAAAATAAGAAAATTCAAAATAAGTGCGTGCTGCAGGGGTATTGCACCGTTATTACCTACAGCCTCTTGCTTGGCATGGCGCCATAAAATTATTATCATCACTTTTTCCATCGGGAACTGGAAGTTAAACAGTTTCAATTTTTTTCACCCCTGGCCCATATCTCGTCCGTGGATCTGCAACCAATCGCAAAATAGTACCTTCACGCTTGCGATCCCGGTACGTGACTGGACTTCTTAGTGATAATCTCTTTACACCCTCTATGTAGCCAAAGGTTGTATATGCAGCCCTTAAATTGTAAACTTGTTTTCTAAAGAGGCGAGGGTCTATTTGGTTTGGCTGTACGCAGCGTTGTTCAAAGCCTTTTCGCGGGAAAGCGGGAAAAGTACCCACGTTAAAAGCAATTATAATTTGTTTGCTGTTGGGGTAATGAGTTGCAGGCGCAGTATAATTTAAGTAGCGCTACAAGTGTCTGTAATGGCTTTCTTCGTTCAAAGTAGTAAGAAGAAAGGCAGCAATCAGTTAAATAGTTAATAAACCCTCCTCGTAAAGTATTCATTCCAGTCCCGTTGTTGCATTTGAAATGTTGGTCGCTTTTATTGGTAAAGGCAGAAGTTTTCGAGTGTCTTGAACACTGCAGCGGCTTGCACGGTTACCATCCTAGACACTAATCAACTATACTTTCCGGCTTGTGGGAAAACCAGTGTCTTCAGGTTGGATGTTTGCACCAGCGGTGCGCTATACAGAGCTACGCGGCACAAACATATTCCAAGGTACACGTCTAGGAACAACACCAATCCAGTAAGCTAGTTGCGAACTAGCAGTCCGACTCCGCAGTTTACATTACCTACGGGCACGGCTTTTAAAATCAACATCAAGGGGTCTCAAGTATTCACATGGCTGGAAATTCAATTTGTAGTTTTCCCGAGTTCATGTTATTATGATAGTTTAATACCACGGGGAACTGTGCAGTTAAGCTTCACAGATTTTTGAAAGCCTTTTATATATCCCATCTGAAATAAACTCTGTGGAAAATAATAGTAGTCCGCTAATTAGTGTAGTATAAGTTAATAGTTAAGTGTATTCATGGTTATTGAAAAGCTAATCCGATTTAGGTACATAAATTAAAAGTCTAAAACCACTCTCGTAGACATTTCGGCTGTCTACGCGAATCACCTGTGAAAATGTTGTAGATTTATCACGTTAAAAATATCCTCATTAGATTAAGAGCTTAATACAAATCAGAAATATCACGACCTCTTGGCAATTACTGATATTTTCTCTTTGTTTGAATTTTTATTTGTCCAAACGAAAACGTAAAAAGATAATGCCATATCGCGTTCAGTTTCACAATTAGTCAGGCAAATTCAAATGCTCGTTCAACTCGACCTGCTACCGATGTCCTTCCCATTAATCCCCTGTTTTCTATTTTTTATTTTCCATTCGGCTCGCTGATTGTTTGGCCGGGTTTCTTCGGATTTTCCATTTACCAACAAAAACGGGCGCGAGGTCGTCTTTCACAAAAGCAATTGGAAAAGAATTAATATTTTAACAAGAGTGCGCCTCCGGATAAGTAATGTTATTTTTGTACAAAATATATGGCGCATTTGTGCGATCGAATAAAAAGAGATCAATTACGTGTATTCAACTTGTGTTTTCAAAAGTAGAAAAATGAGATTATAACTTAATATAATTTATTTACAAAATACTCCGAAGTAGTTTGATTTACTTAACTACACTGATGCTCGTATCAACAACAATCGTATTTTCTTTCAATACAATACAACAATTTATGGGATGAAATGATTACTGTTTTTTCCCTGTTACACCAATTTTCAAAGTGCTCTCTAAAGGTCACGTCTATCAATCAATTGTCAAGTACCATACATATGTGCGTGTATATGCATTGCAATGTTTGTTGGTAAATACGAAACGAGCACGAAGAACAGGGGATTTTATGTTATTGTTGTCCTTCCGATAGAGTTATTGACTAGACAGTCAGTTTGAATATATACAAATTAAGAGCAAGCGAAGGCAAAGTTGAAGTAGACCAGTTAACTTCACGGAACATAATAATCAGGATCAACGTAAGCGCTGTCATTCCGCGTCAAAATCGGGGCGTGCCGTTAGAAATTTTCCGGGTTCTTTAACGGGATTCATTCATAACTTACGGGCGAGTGGAGCGTTCGAATATTTCAGGGTAGCAGCCGCACCTCCATAAATTCCGCGCGTCGGGTTGCCAAATTAGGCGCGAGGAACGTCGACTTATTCCCCCCCATTACGCGCGGCCAGCACTGCTACACTTTTGAGGAAACTTTCCACGCCTGACGCAGGTGCCATAGCAATAAATTATACAACGCCTCGCACATTCAGTGCGGAGAATTGTTACCGACGCCATCTTGGCAGTCAAACTGTTCAAAACTATTCCTAGAGTAAAAATAAATTCTTTACGATCAAAAAGAGCATCATTTAATAGTAAAAGATATTTCATATAACGCGTTTGTATAAAAATCAACCATCTTCGTATTCGCGGCTGGAATACGGCTTTGACCATAAATTTCCAAATTGTGCCCTGTATTTCTGGCAAATACACGCTTCAATTTTGGCAAAAAAAGCCAGAAATATCCCATTTCCACAGAGCGCGGGCGTGTAAAGAATTCAGGCCTAGTTCGTGTTGAATTTTCTATACCAACGCTGAATTTAGTACTGTGTGTCAGCAAAGTTATTGACACATTGTGCTAACATTTTGCCAGTCTAATTTACGAAGAGGTAGATAGAAGTGTATAGTATACACGCACTCCTTACTAGCTATCTTTAAGTCACTTATAGGTAATAGAGGGCGAGCTTATTGCCATTAACAGGACACGAATCCTGGAAACTACGCGATATGAATTCTTAACATAACATAACAAATACTTTATTGCAGAAACAGGAAAATACAAAACAAAAGAGGAATAGAAAGAGTACAATAGGCGGCTTTATTGCTAAGTAGCAATCCAGTAGTAATTCAGTTTGTTAATTCCTAGTTAGGTATAAACATGCGGTACCTCATGTACGTAAGTTGTCTGTGTTACAAACGCAACTTAGTATAATTTCATCGGCGTGTATCTCGTCTCGCACCGCCGCGTAATCCGAAGCACATCAAGAGTAATTACGTGGCAAACTACGGACTAACACAAAACACGTTAATGCTAACAATCGAATGAGCTTCCGGCCAATTTACTTTATGTGTAAACCGTTATAATAATTGCCGTCGGTTTGGAACTTAGCTGCGGTCGCGTCGCGTCGCTGCCAACTCAGATGAACTGACTCAAACGGGAATTACATTAACATAAGTTTTCTCTTCTCGGATGGATTTGAATCAACTACGTAATAGAAATTAGAGATAGAAAAATATTTCTTCAACTAGATTTTTTGTTTTAATTCACATTGCTGAACAAATTACATGTTTTTTTACATGTTGTTGTTTTAATAAAAGTTGCCGCAATTTGTACAAATCACGTTAAAAGAAAATATATTTTAGACAACATGTCACTATTTTGGAATCACAATGTCAACCAGTCTATATAATTGGGACAAATAAAAGCATAGGATCCTATTTATTAACCATTACCTGGACACAAGAGAAAATCAAACAGGCGAAATGAAGAGCGAATCAATATCAATATTGGGCGTCACAATAATCATCGGGAATAATCGAGATAACAACGGGGCCGGTTCCACAATGACCGGTAATTTAGCGAGTGTAATTCCGAGGCGGGCGTTTGGTAAATTTAATTTTATCTGGGATAAACCCGGCGCGGCTATATTTCATGGAAACCACGCGCCACCGCCGCACATTGGTTGGCTGCGAAAAATTATTAAAACGACGTTAAGTGTTTTTGTGCATGGCTCTTTAAGGCCCTAGTCCAATATCATTTTGAGATAACTTGAAATTAAAGTGCAAAGCTTATAAATTCTATGCATTGGTCTTATCTTCATATCGTATGGGTTATGAGGTGGATTACCAACCTCATTAATCCTGGTGTCAGGATTATTATTGAGTCGCCAAAGGCCCCTAACATGGCTTATGTAACGACTAGATACTTACATCAGTAAGTATTGGTCTTATAGTCTTAAGATATTTAGAGACTAATATAAAATATATTTTTTTTATCTCTAGAGACATACGTCGAATTTCTGTTTGATATCCGATATACTCGCCACAAAAACCGAATATTCGGTTTTGGTGCCACACATATTCGGTATAATTTATTCATGTGAGAATATAAACATTACAGAAAGTAAAATAACAATAAACCATTGAACTTGTTGCAATTTTATCCTTATAAATTTCAGGCTTCTTAAATATCTACACCCATACTATAAATCTTTGAGCGTTCAGAATCCGGAACCTTATTACTGATACATTATGCTGCATTGTATTCGTATTTTAACACCCATCACTAAGTAGGTATGTGACAGTATGCAGAAATAATTATAATAAAAATAATGTGTTTCAGAGAATTACTTCAGAAATGTATGAATAGATAGAACACCAGTTCTATCTATCCAAAATAACCATATATTTTGGTTATTTCGTCAGATGGTTTCAGCAAAACTAGACACTGTTAATAAGTTAAACTATTGACATGCAAATCAGTAAATACCATATGTGAAACTTCCTTACATTATGAAGATTGCACGGAAATCGAATTTCTATTTGCTATTACCCGTGTACGCTTGTTTTACAGTTGTTCCTGGCAGTCTTACGAATCAAAGGGAAGCCGCACATTACATTCCTTTGCCTCCAAGGTAAGATCTGAAAGGGCGTCACGAGTAGAACGTTAAACTTTACATTTGTTACGGGCGGAACGAGGCAATAGAATTAATTCAATCGGTAACTCTACATTCAGGCTCAGAGCGATTGTTCTTATTCATGTTGGCGAAATAGGGAAGCTTCGAAGGGTTGAGCCACGCAGCCACGAAATGATTGATGGATACGACTGGCTTACAGCTCGTAATTGTATTAATTTATCACACCCCCGGGACCTGATTAATTTGGCCCAAATGAAACAATATGTTTAAAGTCGATAGAATTTGGTAATATAATACATTTGTTATTGTTTTCATTCGGGATATAGTCGCGAGCTTATGTTGGTGTTTTCATTTGATGTTAATACGTAGTTTAATACTACTAATCATTGCACTGGTATTGTTATACTTGCGGTCTTTACTGTATAGACTTAACCATAAGCAATCAGGACATTTACTATTCATAATGTTGTTCACAACGTAGGTAACTGGATTTTTACGGCATCATCGGATTGATAAGAAGCAGGTTGCTTTTTTTCGTTGTCGTTATAGGTGTGTAGGAAATCGTCTCCGTGCATTGTCATTTCCATCTACATTTCTGAAGATCGATACCTCAAATTTTCAAGAAAAAGAAGAGTTCTCAAAAGCATCAAAGTGATTCAACCGAGTTAAAAGATCGGTGATAAAACCTCAAGTACTTACTATGAAATAAGGAGACGCAGGTATCGATTTTGAGGTTAAAAATGGCGACTTCATCACTTTCACCAGCAGCTGATTTTGTTTATGATTAAATATGATTCCAAGAATATCTTTTGGTTTTCACAAAATATCTTTTATTCTGAAATAGCTCAAAAAGGTAAATTATTAATTCTGTTCAATGGATATTTTCTGTGGAATTTCACGCGTCTATGTTTTTGCGCGTGTTCTCTCTGTTGCATTATTTAATGTCAGTTTTCATTTTGAAATTTATTACCCTATACTAAGTAGCAGTAAAATGTTAGTCAATGTATTGGAAATTAACACCCTACATTAGTTTTAATCTCAATATCGCTTGGGTCTACAGAAAAGTAGAACAGAATATAATAATTTATTTGCCTTGAAAATTGTATTAATTCAGAATCACGATTAAGTGTACATATTTAATTATCTAAAGTAAAATATAAAAAAGTATTAGGTACATAGTTATTATAAAAACAATAGTATACAGAAACAATCATATAACAATCTATCCATTCGTAATCGTTATATGAACCACGTCAGGGGCCTTTGGCGGCTCAATAGTAATCCTGACACCAGGGTTGATGGGATTAGTGATGCACCTCATAACCCACACGACAGAAGAAGAAGATCTATCGATTCATATCATCATAATCGATCTGAATATCGAATTATGTTAGTATTCTGAGTAGCTGGTGAATGGTCATATTGTTTGTAGAGTATCTATCGTTATCATCGTTGTTATCGTTAGTTATAAGTATAAGCATTCTGGCTTATACTTAATCTGCATGGTTAAATCTTTCCTTGGTTGGTCACTTCCACTCGTAATTATTTACACGTAAGTTACAGCAACAATACAGGCTTTCGTTCCACTTTTTCCTCGTTACAGCTTGAGGCAGGAACGCAACATCAATTTTGAGTGGTCTTGACATTTCCACCGTGAGTCATAATCTAAGCCCAATTAGCAGTCGTTTGTTTTGCATCCAAGCTTCGAGGGCGTAAGGGCGGCGAAGGAAAGAGGGTGAGAGGGGGGATGATCTGAGGGCAGATAAAACGACACAACAATGCCGATCACGTCACTTCGACATTACCCCGCGACGCGGCGATCAATTATACTGACAACCGCCACGTGGTGGTGAAACTTTCGTTTCTAAAGATGGTTTGCGTACATAAACTCGCGCCAAACAACAAGCCATACATACATGATGTTATAAAACTTTGACTCGTGTTTACCTACATCATCTAAGTTTAAACCGTAATATAATTTACGCCGAAAGGGACGTGACGTTAAGATATATTATTATCTTACAATATTACATGTACGTACACGTACAATACGTATAATAATAACACCCTATTTCTCAAACACTATTATAATCTTGGGAGTTTACAAAGTTAAATAAATAAATAAGCTTCTGCTAGGTAAGTGTGTTCCAGCCTAAATCACATTGTCACGATTAGGTGAGATTATACTTAGTACAAGTACTGCAATGCAAATAACAAAAAAATACATTATTGTCCCCTAGGCCAACTTAGGTGAGGTTCAAATAAGCCTTGATTAAAAGGTTCATATTCATATTCATATTCATTTATTCCTTGTAACAACTTAACATTGTGTTGGAAATTGAAAATAAAAAATAAATAAAAACAAGCTTAAACTACATTACAATCTAAAACAACAGTGGGACTATAACTTACTTACAATATACCTAACAAACTATTACAACAAACACATACAATATCAAAATAATAAAAAAAAAATATCTTACACTTTAAACTTACACTAAAAACAATGTCGATGTTGTTTGTATTCCTCAACGCTGTAAAAACAATTCTCCAGCAAAAAGAGTTTAAGATTTTTACTAAATAAATTAGCGTCATCAGTAGTTTTAAATTCTTTTGGGAGGCAATTAAATAATCTGACCGCTTTGTTGTCTTTTTTTGCGAACGTAGATAATGAAAACCGATGCATGCGTCTGTTACTACATAGTTTTATCTCACTCCAATGCGGCAGATGTTTAAAAAGAAGCAAAAACGTTGAGGAAGTGACCTTTGGCGCATAGTTTCTTTTAGACTTCAACGCTTAACCGCAATGCAGTGTAGAATAACAAGGTTTCTTTACGCAAGTGGACGAATCAAGGTTATTAGAGATAGTGGAATCAAAATAAATTATTATTTAATTTGTATTGTTGTTTTTTATGTTTTGTTTTTTGTTTTTTGCATAATTGTTTGTTCCCTTGTCACCATTAGGGATTAAGAGCGTGAGTTTAGGTATGCATGTTTAATTTGTTTTTGACGAATAAAAAACCATATCTAGCAGTTAAAGTTCTTACTTGTTTAGGATTTTTTTAAATATCAACGTAAGCTCACAACTATATTCCAATTGGGGTAGCCCAAGGTACATCCATCGTAAGATGAATTAACTACCCAACCTCACCGAGCTTTCTGTTAGACCAACGTGATAGGTGGTGAGCCGTATCCCCGTCTATAATGCTCAAGCCAATTTTGTTAGAAAAAAAATCGCGTAACAAAAAACTTATGTACAAAACCTTGTGGTTCTATTTCCGTCCGAATGCTAACAAGCGGGAGTACAAAACGCGGCAACTCATTTTCAGTTGAGCTATGCAAAATTACTGGAAGAATAATGCGACGTAATCAAATGAACGAACGAGCCCAATTCCGGCAAGGTTGGGCGCAAGTAAAGCAGCTATTCTGCACCCCGCACCCGCAAGTGGCATGGGGTAGCAACCAGTGATGGGCCGTTCCACTTTGGGAACATTCCCGGCAGTAGAAAGGCGCAAAATTAACGTAAAAAAATCTTATTATAGCCTTTAGGTTAGAGCTTTAGCCTAGCCTTTAGGTAGATAGGATCAAACTGACAGAAATAAAAAATAATTAAAACACATAATAACGGGTTCTTACCGCGTTTAAATGGGGATATGAGACTCCCGATATTTCGACACTGTTGCAAGTGCCACGATCACGGGATGACTGATGAGATTGGAGTGGAGTAGGTAGATCCATAATTTTCTATGGGCAGACATATCTGTCTACCCTCTTTCTTTGCCGCTTGTTTATGTCGAAATATCGGGAGTCTCATATCCCCATTTAAACGCGGTAAGAACTCGTTATTATGTGTTTTAATTATGATAATAACCGCGTAAATTCTTCTTCTTCTTTGCGAGTCGATGGCGATCGAAGCTAAATTTTTGCTGACCAATAATTGGCAATGTAGAAATAATTTTTTTAAAAAAGAAGCAGTTTCCTTACTCTTAAAGAGTTTTTACAACATGCATATTCCCTTGGGAACATTCCCGTTAACGGAACGTCGCTTGTAGTAATAAAACAGAGACAGGCGATAGGACGGCTCCGACGGAACCAAATTATCTCGTGGAGACGCAGATCAATTACTGGGGGTCGGAATTAGGACCCACCGTGAACCATCAACTAGGTGAAGATTTGTTACGACCACTTCAGCCTTAATTCTCGTTGGGTTTTAAACGGGTCGCAGCCGTGATCAGAAACGTCGGTGAGGTGTGGGTACTTAGTTCATCTTGATGGATGTACCTCTGACTATCCCGTTTGGAGCTTATGTTATGTTGTGTGTGAAGCCATGATCGTTAAATATTCGGTATAAAAATATGTAGGTACATACTTTAGAACCATGTCGTTTAAGAATAAGAATAAAGTAAATTTATTGCCAGTAACAATTTACATTTGCTATAAGGACTAGGTAATTATGAATATTACGAATACGGGCAAAAGGAAATGACTCGTTTCGAGTTAAATGACAAATTGAAACAAATTCTGACTAAATGTCACGTAAATTAATGCGGCAGGGTTCTAAAGTATGCAACGTATCCTTGCATTACGAAAATTACAAGTTTGAATAGCGACGTCATACTTCCGAATATTTGTAGGATCGTGGATCGGTCTAAAAATGTTATGTATTTTAACGAAAGCTGCCTGAAGAGATTTCAAGCATCAAGCGTATGGGAATTCCTCATCGACCCATCATTCCTTATAGTAGCGATGCATGCTTAATACTTCATCATTTTATCGATGTGAATCTGTGCTTTATTACAGTGGTACGTAATGTGCTATTTATTTTTAACCGATTCGTCTAGGTATGTGAAGTAAACAGCTACGTACGGTAACCCAATCGTGATCAGTCTATCGTAAATCCCTTCACAATTAGAACAGCCTGTAACCTTATATGTGTAATAGGATCTGTGCAGCCGCTATTTTACATAGTCTGCTACGGAGCTATCAATTTGTAGCCCAGAGCGAATATTGCGTAGCATTGTCTACGTCTCGTAGCACGTAGGCTACGAAGATTAACTCTCCACACTCTACGTCTATTGAAACGGGGGGAAATGTTATCAGTATTAAACGATACACATATGAAAACACATGAAATAAATTAATTCACGCCAATAATAATAATTGGTACGTGGTTCACTTGGTACGTTTCTCATTTATTCGCTCATTTCTTTGCTGGGCGCAGTGTCCTAATACATTTGTGTCTAGTATATTTGCGCGAGTTATTATACGCGGCACTAATCGATGGCAGTAATCCATAATTACGGACTGGATTATCCTTAATTGGGAGCCTAATTGAGTGGCACTTGTATAACGGCTTGCTTCAGTATAATTCATTAATAATGAGGGACCTACTAATCTGGTAAGTATTCCAAGTGCTGCAGTATCTTTTTAATTTTAATACTTACAATGTAAAACACAATGAAAGAGCTGTTTAGGTTTTAAATAAAAATATTCTCGTATTTTTTCAGAATCTACTATTTGACCAAATTACGGGACGGTATTTGAATTAATTGCGAATCGTGTTCACGATTCGCCAATTAAATTCCTTTAACGTGTTCCGTTATAACCTATTCCGGGGGAGCCAAACGCGGATTAAATACGAAAACGTCGCGATTACGAAAGGAAACCTGAATCGGCCGCGCCGCCGCCGCCGCCTCGCTCCCGGCCGCCCTGCGCCATTAAGGATTCAGCAAACGAATTGGGGACATCGAATCGACAAAATTGAGCTCGCTTCATCTTTTCTTACATCGTGTGTTTTCGCTCCCTAAAGACAGATATTTTAATATTTTTCCCTTGCTCAAGGGACGAGACCGCTGTTTTGATCTACGACTCGCAAAATACACTTTTTCTGTATAAACATAGAATATTCTCATTCCTTTCGGGCATATAACTTTGCGAATACGGCTCAGAGTGATACAGGAATCTTTTATGAATGAGATTCTTTGCTGCGAAGTTGTAAAGGCCAGCCCTTAATGGCGGAGTATTTTTTAACTTACTGTCGGCTAGGCTCAGGGGATTGTGCATTCACAAGTTAAACATTACCTGAAACAAGAACAAATACTCATTAGGGCAACGTAAACATACAATTATGTAATTATATTTCTGTGAATATTGTCTCTACGTATGAGCGTCGTGGGATTTTATATTTCAGGTGAGATTGTAATTGTTCTGCTTATATTACATTAAGAAGAGACATTTATAAAATTTACAAACTTGTCTGTGAGATCAGGGGGGTTAAAAAGGCCACATCAAATCGATTCATATAAAAAAGCAATATTGCTATTTGACTTTTGTGTGCATTGCGCACTTACTACTTTGTTTGTTTGTTTGTTTGTATACTCTTTATTGCTTTGGAATACAAAGAAAATTTACATATAATTTATCATTAGATAAAGCATAGGCGAGCTTATCCCTAATTGGGATTTCTTCCAGCTAACCTTGGACAGCCTGAAAGAAACTCAGTGGGCCGGTATTATCACGCAATAAATGAGCTAATATCTATGAAAAAGCAAGTAAACTAAATGTATACTTATTACTAATATTACTAAATACGTATATAGACTACTTATTGATAATTACATAAATAAGTATATTACAAGATAAGTATATACATATATAAAACAGATATAATATAATATATAGTATGGTTTAGCTCAAAGTCAATGTGACTCAACAAGTCTGTGTGTGTGTGTAAGTCAACTTTGATATGCGCATAAGTTAAAATGGTCTTATTATAAAAGAATATTAAAAAACCATCGTTGTTTTTTTCTTCCATGTAAATATAGAGGTATAAATAGCATCCATTTCATGTATTATTCACATGGTTATGAATCGCGATGAGGTCGACCCTCTGCCTCTATTGGCACCATTAGTGCGCGGGATCACGATGGGTCAAATGCTCTAATTGTTGCGGTCACCGAGGTACCTCCTTCAAATATGTGCTAATTGAGTTACAACCTCTTAATTGGAGTCTTTAAGATACGCATCTGACATTAGAACTTATTATGTGCCCTTTAGGAAGTAATACGGCAGGACGGTTGTAACTATTTCATTACGTTAAGTAATAGGTGTAGCAGGTGGAATTCCATGGTCTGTTTACCCCAACGGGAAATAGACATATGATCTTATCTATGTGTATAATACGACTACCCTGACGTCATTGGTAGCAAAACCTATGTACACTCTACAGTTTTCAAGTTAAGAATAGTTAATTACTTATTATAATTCAATATAATTGACTTAAAGATGTGTTTCAGGCATATTAAGTACATACCTACTTAATTACGCAGTGTTACAACCAAACCAAGTTTAACCAAATTAAACGGACACGAACAATTTATACTTATAACTCGCCTACTAGTAACATAATACCAGCCACAACAGACCGTAATATGAAATCAGTAAGGGAAACAATATCAATTATGTAGGTATGACTTGTAGTAGCGCTGAGTAAACGCTTAGGTAGTAACTAGTAAAGCGTGTTGGAGTATTGCATATTGCGGAGTGTAGTAGGATCATCGATTGTTAACGTGGGTTACAGGCTTCATTTACGTGGGCGTACAGTACCTATATGATGTAGGTAATGGGACTGCAGCTAATTAAAATAGGTACCACGTGAGACTCCTTTCACTGCGGTGATGTCGGTTAAATAATATGGCTATAATATAACAGACGAATATTATTAACGGTTAAACGAACTTACCTGTAAGTGAAGTTCTATCGTAATTATACGAGTGCTTCGTTCGAAGAGATTAGTAACCTGTAAGATGATAAGCTTGAACACAATGTAGTAACGCATAGTGACACCATTCATTGCACACATAGTTGAAAGCATATAGAAAAAAAAATAATAACAAAAGTAATTCTTTTTTTTTTTTTTTTTAAAGGGTAGTCTTATATTGTCTGCCCCACTCGGATAGTCTCCGCGCGCTTCATTAGTTTAGGGCTCTGTTTGCGATATTTGCAGAACAGATTTGGGGTCTAGGGCGGGCGGGGGTTACTAATCTCTTCGAACGAAGCACTCGTATAATTACGATAGAACTTCACTTACAGGTAAGTTCGTTTAACCGTTAATTATACTTCGTGCTTCGTTCTCGAGATTAGTAACCTGTAAGATGATAAGCTTGAACACAATGTAGATGTTGAGAGCAGGTTCGGGAAATATCGCAGTAAAGAAAACTATAACGAAGTGTAGATGAAATGTATAATTGTCTAGTACTTATTATTATAATGTGTCTAGATGATTACAAACTAAATAAAATTACAAATTATTATTTAATATAGCACGAGCCAACTCTGCCTCGTTTGTGGTCATGATGGTTCTATTGTAGAATTTTCCAAACGTGGTGGAGTTTTGACTCCAACTAGCAGTTTTTCGAATCTGGTCAATGCTAACCCCTGCGCTGTATGCCTGGGATGTGGCAGCGTGGCGCGTGCTATGTGCTGAAAAGATTGACACATCCACACCAGAATCTTTCAGTGTAGACTTAATCCAACGACTGAGTGTTTGTGTGGTGACGGCTTTATGAGGCCGCTTAAAACTGATAAAAAGGTAATCTGACTCTCTAATTGAGGCCGTTCTATTTATGTAGCTAATTAATGACTTGGCTGGGCAAATCCCAGGTTTTTGCAGAAAGAAAGGTAAGGTAAGGACTGGATTATTCGTACCGACTTTCGAAGTTTTGATGAGATCTGAAATTTTGATAACAATCTTATCTGGAAACATCTTAATGTTATAAATATTTATTTTCCACATGGTTTGTACCCTATGGGCGGTAACCAGTGCCAGTAATGTTACACATTTTTTTTGCAAGTTTTTCCATTGATATGGCCTCGTTAGGGTACAAGAGAGCCAGGTAATCTAGCACGCACCCAGTGTCCCAAGTGATATCGTACTTGGGAATAGTAGGTCTTAGCCTAAACACACCTTTGAAGAACCTTTGAATACGATAATCCGTCGATATATTGGGTCCTAAAATTAAGGACAAGGCTGCTCTACAGCAATTTAACGAACCATATTGATTGCCACTATTATATAAATCAGTAAGGAACTCCATGACTTTAAATATTGATGCATCGTATAAAGGTGTGTTATTTTGTTTACAAAAATCATACCATTTATTAATATAGGTGTTGTACTGTTTAAAAGATGAATCAGCTAAAGAACTAATCATTATATCTACTGCCGAGGCTGGTACGGACCGTCGCAATAGTGCTGCCCGGATAATATTCCGGCAGCCAGGGTAAGGTTCGAGTGAATGTTCCTCCTGCTGGAATGAGAAACGATTACATAGTCATTTGAACTGAACTCAAAAATATGGGACGTCAAAAGACTGCGGAAAATTGGGTACCAAGGTTGTGTGGGCCACAACGGGACGATCATGATACCGGTCGCTTTGTCGGCGATAATCTTGCGCAGTGTTTTAAGTATCATCGAAACCGGTGGGAAGGCATAAAAATATAGATTCTTCCAGCTTATCGTATATGCATCGATAGCGAAGGCGTCAGGGTCCCTGTGCCAAGATACGTACTTTTCACATTTCTTGTTCAGTCTACTGGCGAACAGGTCGATGTCTGGGGAACCAAACTGTGAAACTAACTGGTCAAAAGTAGAGTTTTCTACCTCCCATTCTATGTCTGGATGTGGACGTCGGGATTCAGTGTCAGCTACGATGTTTTCTTTAGATGGGACATATGAAGCCTTTATAAAGATTTTCCTATGTTCACACCATTGCCAGATCTGTCTAGCAATGTCAGTGAGATGTGGGAATTGAATCCCGCCCATGCGGTTAATGTAGGATAGCGCAGTAGCGTTGTCTATGCGAATTAAAACTTGACAATTTTCTAAATGTTTTGCAAAAATTTTAATCGCAAAGTAAGCAGCTAACAGTTCGAGATAGTTAATGTGCATCCCGCGCTCCGACTGTGACCAAGGCCCATTCGCGGTGTCACCCCCGCAGGCCGCGCCCCACCCCGTAGTTGAGGCGTCAGAAAATATTTCAACCGCGTAACAGTCGTCTCGAATACGGTGCGCAGGGCTCTCTATAGCACGTAGCCACCATTGAAAGTCCGAAAGTATGTTTTCCGGGATTTTCATATACCTGTCATAGTCATCATGAGGTTGTAAGTTTAAATACTTACACCGTTCTAACTGTTTTGTATATAACATTCCATATTCCACTGCGGGACACGCAGACACAAGAAGTCCTATAAGTTGAGCAAATTTTCTAATTTTACACCTAGTAATGTTTATTATTTTTTGTAACTCTGCTTTGATATGTGTTTTCTTTTCGGGGGGCAAAGTTATTTGCATAGTATGTGAATCCAAGATGAAGCCTAAAAATTTACATGATTTTGAAGGGGTCAACTGACTTTTTTCCCTATTGATTATAAAACCAAGAGCGGTAAGTAGATTAATAATTGAGTTCACGTTGTAAGAGCATTCAAGATATGATCTTCCTAACAATTGAATATCGTCAAGGTATATTGTGGAAATATGTCCAGCTGCTCTAAGTAGACTGATTACAGGCTTCATTAACTTAGTAAAGATGTAAGGCGCCGTGTTCAACCCGAATGGTAGTACATTAAACTCATAAAGTTTATTGTTCCACATAAATCTCAAGTATTTACGAGAATCTTCGTGAATTTTTATTAAGAAATAGGCGTCCTTTAGGTCGACAGTGGCCATAAAACAGTCCTGTGACATTAGTTTAATTGATGTACGAATATCCTCTAGCTTAAAATGACTTGTGTCAATAAACTCATTCAAGTTCTTTAAGTTTAATATAAAGCGCATTTGACCATTAGGTTTTGGGCGCAGGAAAACACTAGATATAAATTGTCCTTCGCAGTGTTCGCATGCTGAAATGGCGCCGATACCTAGTAGGCTATTAATAGCCTCTTCAAAGCATTGCATTTCACTGCTAGAGTAGTTTGGGATCGGTTGTACATAATGTTGCACGACTGGTCGGGCAAAGATAATTTTATAACCTTGAATTATATTCAAAATATTATGGTCGGAAGTGATAAGTGACCACTGCGAGTAAAACTGTGCTAGTTGTCCAGCGTACAGTACCGGGTCTAGCGGCGGCGGCGCGGCGGCGACGACGGCCTGGAGGCGGCGGCGCGCGTGCGGTTCGCCCACGTCGTCGTGGCAGGCACGCGGTTCTTCTGAGCCCCGGCACCCGTCGGCCTGCGCTGCTGCTGCGGTGCTGGAGCTTTCCAGTTTAAACCTTTGTTTTCCTGAGGTTTCTGCGTTTGAACAGCAGATTTTTTCCCCACCTTGTTTATCACCTTAAGCTCGGCGCCCGATTTGTTTACTGCCTTAGCCGCTTTCAAGGTATCGGTTAAGTTTTCTCCGAAGAGATATTTATCCACTTTGGAAGTACTTAAGTTTTCTTTTAGATCCTTTTTAAGGGAAAACATTGCGAAGTTTCGTCTAGTGATGGATTCTGCATATTGGATGTCGCATAATAGGCGAGCAGTGTCCATCAATTTCTTAATGAGTTCGTGATCCTTATTTTTGACACTACTTATGTGGTCAGTCATTGCGGCCCCAAGGACTGTAATAGCCGTGGCGAGTTGTTTCTGCCGGGCTTCAATAGCCTTATCTCTCTTGTACATACTATCGGGCAGAGCAGCTTTGATTTCGGCGTTGAGTATAGGCGCGCCGATGAGGCCGCAGTTACCCGGAATAGGATATTTGTCGACCAGTTCCTTCCGAACATTTTTATCTACCCATTTGTCGCAAGGTGTTCGAAACGGGATGCTAGGTCCTTATGTATATCCGGTCCATATTGTATGGTTGCAGAGGGGTCATCGCCGAGAATCTCTAACAATGCGCTGTCGAGGACGTTCTCTGCAGCAGGTGGGGTACTCGTGGTAGCCCGAGCTTCATCCACGGCGGCGGCGACGGCAGTGGCGGTCGCGGTCCTCTCAGCCACCGCGTAGGACGGTCCCGGTTCGACATCAGAGTTGGGTCCGTGTAGAGTGACGATCAACGCCGTCCGGTCGCGCTGATTTTCTTCGCCTAGATGACAAAATTATACACGTATAAAGATACGCGTCGTAACTAGGGGGTGGTATGACTCCCACAGAATCATACGTCAGCAAAATCCGAGATTACGAGATAGTCCCACAGACGTCTCTGTACCCGAAAATTAATGTAAGGTGTATTTCCCATAGAAAAACACGCAAACATATTTTAATTCCTGAGGAATTATTCGTGTGAACAAAAAAGGTGCCTAAATATCTATACCTATACCGTACTCGTGGAGGACTCCCAGAGAGTCAACCGATTGAGCATAGTAGGTATGTGGTTATAAGTATCTAGGTACTTATATAATATATAATTATATATTTGAATCTGAGCACGTTGTGGCGGTGGAAAAACTCCCAAAGAGTTATCCGATTGCCGATTGTGCCGTAACGAAATTTGAATTTAGAACAGGTAGATTGTTGGTCATGTTTTGACCTTGACCTTGTTTTATGCAGTGGCGAGATAAACACCTAAAGTGTCTGACGAAGCCGTACATAATAAAAATTTAAATATCGAACTTGACGAAAATTATGTAAGTTTGTACTAAATACCTTGTAGGTTCTTCGAAGTAGGCGATGGTTCCCGTGACGACGCTTCCGACGATGATGATTCAATAACTCGAGCACGAGGTCTTCGTGAACGCATTATCATGCGTTCTAATGTTTTTAGACGTTTGTTAATGTGATTCACGTCACCAATATCCTCACTGTGTCTTTTGGACATTATTAGCTAGTAAAACTATTGTATTCTAAGAGTTTTTTCTCGAATTATAGGTCAATTATTTGAACCGTGCAGAATGGCGGAGCACACAAAAGCGAATGAAGCGCGCGGAGACTATCCGAGTGGGGCAGACAATATAAGACTACCCTTTAAAAAAAAAAAAAAAAAGAATTACTTTTGTTATTATTTTTTTTTCTATATGCTTTCAACTATGTGTGCAATGAATGGTGTCACTATGCGTTACTACATTGTGTTCAAGCTTATCATCTTACAGGTTACTAATCTCGAGAACGAAGCACGAAGTATAATACAGGGTATTAGTGACATCGTAACGAAAACTTTGAAGGACGGGTCAGATCATGTTTCGGAGTTGATATCAAATGGAATTTTCCGTCGCAATAAAATAATTTAAAAAATCACTGAAATTCTCATGGATTTTTTGACAGGAAAATGCACTTGATATCAACTCAGAATCATGGTCTGAATCATCCTCCTCAGTATTCGTCACTAACACCCTGTATTATGAAAGTGTCATAATTATAAAGTAGCATGTAAAACGAAGAAAAACATGTTATTATGTTGATGTTATTCTTGTGTTATGTGATATTGCTATTGTTGTGTTTTGTTATTTTTTGAATTGTCATTTTGTGTAAGTTTCAAATCTGATGTTACTGTATTGTTACTGTGTGTGGCAACATTTTTTTATTACTTGGGTGGCTGTCAAAAATAAAAGACTGACAAAATACATTTGTTTATGGGCGCAAACAGTAGACACGTGATGAACAAAAGGAAAAAGAAACCATTGTGGGTAGCAAAGGCATTAGATAAATGGTAAATATACTAGCGTGAATCTATTTACCAGTGGATTAGGCGTGTGTTTATAATACAGGCTTGGTGGTAATCCCAATAACAATGGACTATCAGTAGCCGCCACAGACAGTTTAATAGCTCTCAATAGGTCGTGTTTCTAATGAACGATATGTATAAACACGACCGACTGCGACTCGTGTCCTAGGAGTTAATACAGAATTATCGTGTAGATATCCTAGACCCTACTTCAAATCTAGTTTATTATCCCACTGTTGCTTAAACACCTCCCCTTCTATTTTTCAGAGACACGCTCTATAAAAGTTTTTTCAAAGGTTATTCTTTTGGAGCATATGACATACCTTTCAGAAATACATTTTCTCTTTAAAACTATTCCAAAACTCTAACACGTATAAATAAAGTTCAAGAACGCAACGAACGAACTAAAACTCTTTCATTCAACTTCCAACTATGTATAAGCAAAATGAAATAGGAGCAAATCTTTGACAAAAAGCCATTTTGGTAAAAGAGTTGTGTCACAAAAGTGTGATAGAAAGCTGGGGCGCACAATATGTTGGTATTTCACCTCGCTTCGGCACACAAAGGATGTTTGCAAATCTCCCGAGGTAAACACTAAGTGATCGGATCAGTGTAACCGACTCCTTTATGTGGTCTTTATAGCTTGCACAGATAAGAGCGATAAGAGCAGTGCTTGTGTAAGAACCTTGTAAGTACATCTCGCTGAATAACGATGAGCGATCGTTCAGACTGGTGCGAGTTTAAGCGAAAGTCAAAGAGGTAAGATATCTAGGTATTTTATTGCTTTTTTATCACACCAGTAAGTAGGTATATGCCTTAAGCCCAAAGTTCGTAGAATATTTATATCAAAAGTGCTGAAGCTGTCGGATTCGCATTTTCAAACACATTCCAAAATCATCCAAAATTTCTAAGCAAGTGAAATTGCAATAATCTTAGTCTTCTATTGTGTAGGTGTGAGGTGGATGACCATCCTCAGAAACTCTGGTGCCAGGGTCATTATCGAGCCGTCAAAGGTCTTTCACATGGCTCATGTACTTGCGTATATATATATCATGTAGTCCGGAGTCCGGGACCAACAAGATGAAAGGAAGGTACAATAATAATTGTTACTGTAACGCCTACACGCGCGTTATCAAGGCACAAAAGGAAACAATTTCCAGAAGACCAAGTTATACTACAACAACAATGAGGAAATTGACGACAAAAAACGACCCGCATGATGTGGTGTCAACAAAGATAATACGTATCGTTATATCGGGTGTCGACAGCATTGTTGAGCTGATCCCGGATCGCAGCGGACTCGTTTGTCCGGGATATCCTTCGGCAAACATTCACGAAACCCGAGATTCACTAGACCTTTACACAAGAGCTTTGTTGAGTCGCCCCACGATATAAAAATATAAATAGGACGTCGTTTTTCACAACCCATATTCGAGATTATTGTAGGGTCGCAGTTGATATTGGATAAGATTGTTTTAGCGGTCATTGCCCCCTTGTTTGTTGACGGATTTTATTGAATTTAGTGTGAAATGTGATTAGAATAAAGTATGGCAAAATACTTGTATTAGGTATCCTCGTAAGACCCTGTTTTCCAGAATAGGACATATATTTTAAAAGACATTGGGCATTACGACCTTATTAAGTAAATTTCTTATAAACTATAAGTTGGTAAATATAAGAACATTGCAACATTCTTTTAAAACAGCAAGCCTAACGCGTGATAAAAGTATCGTTAAAAAGAAATCTTAAAGGCGTTTATGATACACTTTTCATGGATTTAGAATTGATAGCTGTTCTCGTTACCCTTCTAGAGTTTTAAAACAAGTAAAAATCGAGTATAAATCTCGCTTTACAAGGGACCCACTTGAGAGCCCTGTGCAAAGATCACGTCGCTTTACTCTGAGAGTGTGCAAAAAGACGACAAGAGAAACTTTCAGGAAACATCCAATAAAACGGCGCCAGTCGCACCGAAAACTTTCCATCGCCCGATCAGTTGGGTGATCGGTCCAACTTACAGTCCAATACGTGTTGTGTCAATGAAGTTCTTAATCGAAACTTTTTTATGACTGTCTAATTAAAATAATCAATAAACCACAATAAAAATGTGCATATCGTCAAGTCTTTTTAATATTTTTTTACGCGGTGTACATTTCTGTACACGTTCAATTTGTAAACTTAATTTGTAATTGTAAGCTTTATCAATAACTAATGCGCATTTTTACTAAATACACTATAGTTATGTAGTTTTATCGTGTCAAAAATAACTACGATAAAGACTTTGCAAAGGTCTAAAGCCAGTTATTTTTAAATAAATGGCATGTCAGTTTAAAGCCTACACAAACACGCATCCATCCAAGCTGGTTGAGTGTACTTGACTTAGCGTAGCAACTTCGATATTAGTTGAAGCGTGATCGATCCGCCAACGGCCTGACAGCTCGATGGTGACAGATGACGCCCATATCGCCGCGGTGATTTGTCTCAACTTCCACTTATTGCACCGCTTCCAATGTTAAGTCATTTTGTACGAACTTTGTTCAATCTCCGAGCGATTTCTATAGAAACTGTCGAAGTTTAATATCCATAGAGTTTGGTCGATCAATTTTCTAATATTTTTAGTGTAAAAGGAAGTTTGTCGCTGTCATTTTATTACGTGACATGGACCTGTTCTGTTAGTAGGAATGTATCAAAAGTAGACTAAACGGGTACAAGACCATGTTTCGCTACTCGCTGATAAACTATCAAGAGCTTATCCAACATTATAACATTATTAATAACCATATTGAAACACAGGTTAACAAGAATGTTAAAAAGAACAAAATGTTTATTTAATACTATATTTGATTTTAGGATAGTAGTGAATCCGATTTTAAAACATTGAGAAATACTAAACTACATTTTTATACCCGAACAAAACATTTTAAAACTTCAAAACTGAAAACTGAAGGGTGAAAAATGTGGCGGTAAATAAAATATGATAGTATACCGACCTCGGCGGTTCTTGGGGAAGTGTTAAACGCCTTACTGTCATTCTCGTGATTAATTTGTGTCGAGGCTGCCGCGTTAATGGGCTAAAATAATTTAGTGGGTGGTGCTGTTATTTATTGTCACTTTTCCTAGTTTACAGGGGTAAGCGTTCGACTTTATAAGACTTTCCATAGTAATATTGTTGCCAAACACCTAGCCCTTTCAACTTTCGGTTTCAATATCTTTAATTGTGTATACCTATCTCACGAGAACATTTCTTCACATGTCGTAAGAAGTTTCCCAAAGTTTGTAACTGCAGCAAAAAACTGAAATAGGTAAACCGCTGTATCAAACCCCCTAAAACCCTCTCTTTTAAAATCTTGGGAAAGACAGTATGCTCCATACTCCATCATATTACGCCCCACTGATGGGCTCAGGCCTCCCCTTAATCATACGGAGGGGGTATGGAGCGTTCGCCACGCTGCTCCAGTGCGGGTTGGTGATAGCTGGAGGCGTTTTGGCTAGTACCCCGGCACCATCGGCTTAACGAGCCTAATATGTAAACCTTTACGTACTCGTATTATATTTCATTTCAGTTCACAAAAGGTATGATATCCTTCCATTAGTTAATTTCATTGTTCAGCGGCCTCCGTGGTCCAGTGGTGGAGCGTCGGGATCCGGAGGTCCCGAGTTCGGACATATCACAAAAATCACTTTGTGATTCCTAGTTTGATTAGATACATGTCACGATGATCCGAATCTGAAAATAAGATGTTCCGTGCTTCGGAAGGCACGTTTAGCTATTGGTCCCGGTTACTGTCTGATGTTATTATGTTGTCGTTACATGAGCCATGTCTGGGGTGTATGACGGCTCAATAATAACCCTGATTGACAAGGTTGGTAATCCGCCTCACAACCCATACGATAGAAGATTTCAGTGTTAATAATATCTATCAGCAGGTATATCGGTGGTACTTTATTAATGGAATCTTCCACGAGAGACCGCCTTTACCGTCTCTAAGACAATTTCTTAGGAACTAGCGGGTCCCGGCAGACTAAGGCAATGTATTCGTCTACTTGCACGATTAGCTAATTCCTTCGAGACCATAATGTACGCTGTCAGAAATTGATTAGTAATGTCGATATGTTTATGCAAATTGCACATTATAGGTAAAAATTTAAATTTATTATTTACTTGTGTTGGATAACTGAGATTAGTGATATTTTTGAATCTGAAAAGTAGACTTGCCCATACAAAACACCGACCAAAGGAAAGGTACTTACAGGATTGTTGAATTTGGTTTCTTCTGACCCCGGGGTGCTCTGGAGACTGCTAGTGCACTTTCAGATTAAGTTTAAACAGCACAACTTGAATTAATACACTTTTATGTTATTTTAGAAATTTCTTGTATAGAAACGCGCGACGGCGGTAGTCGAGTCCACTTTATTTTTCTTTTTTCCTGGCTTGGGGTGGCGGGAGTTTTTGGCGCGAACCAAAGGAGTTTTTGGAAGGGATTCATGGTCGGTGTCCTAACATTTACCCCCCACCGAAATCAACAGTGATTTCAAAATAGGTAATAACATCACAAGAGTAGAATTATTAAATATACTACTTATAATGTGCTTTATTGTTGACAAAGAAAACTAAGTTATATATTTTTATAATAAGATAAGCTAATGGACTGTATAATAAATAATTAAGTGTATGAATGATATTATTATGATAGAAATAAATAACAAAGTTATTGGTCCTGCTCTTTTGGGAGAGGACTCAATTTGGAAACAGGCCGTTGTAACCGTGAATTTTGTGTACGTAATGTAACAACGCGAACTCTACCATCACGTCCAGGGTGAATCTGTTCTACACGACCCAAACTCCATTGTTGACACGGTACGTTATCGTTATGAATTAAAACCAAATCGTTTACGTTTAAGTTAGGTGTATCAACAAACCACTTCTGCCTTTGTTGCAGTGTGTGCAAGTATTCCGACTTCCACCGGCGCCAGAAGTGCAGAGCGGCCTGCGTAATGCATTGCCATCGTGTTAAACGATTCAACGGTATATCTGAAAGATCGTAATTGGGAGCCGATACCAATTGACGACCGACTAAAAAGTGTCCTGGCGTAAGGACGTCGAATTCACTCGGGTCATTAGACAAACTACACAAAGGGCGCGAATTTAAAATCGCTTCTATGTTAGCAAAAAGAGTACCCAACTCTTCGAAAGATAAAGCACGAGTACCTACTACGCGCTTCAAGTGGTACTTTGCCGATTTTATTCCGGCTTCAAAAATGCCCCCAAAATGACTACCTGTCGGGGGGTTATATTTCCATGTCACTTTCCTGACTGTAAAACCGTCAATAAGCTGCCGTTGACTTGCATTATAAAATTGAACGACTTCGTTTAAGTGTTTACCGGCCGCGACAAAGTTTTTACCGTTATCCGAATACATGGTGTGTGGAAGACCACGCCTAGCCGTAAACCGATCGAATGAAGCTAGGAAGCATTCAGTAGTCAACGCCGAAAGGACCTCAAGGTGAACCGCACGAGTCGAATAACAAACAAATAGACATAAGTAAGACTTTGAGATTCTGGCATTGCGTCTATTTGTTTCTTTTGTATAAAATGGACCTCCAATATCGACACCGACCGTGTGAAACGGGTAAACGTCCTGTACGCGGCACTTAGGCAAAGAGCCCATTTTAGGTTGATTTACAGTGGGCCTATTTCTGAAACATGTAACGCATTTGGAAAGGCGAGACCGTATAACACAGCGAGCGGCTATAATCCAATATTTTTGAACTAATATGTTTTGTAAAGTCCTAGGTCCGACATGTAAATAAACTTTATGATAATAATCAATTAAAATGTTCGTAAAATGACATTTTTTCGGTAAAATTAAAGGGTGACGTTGAGTAAATGGTAAGTTTGCGTGTGAAAGCCTACCCCCCACCATGAGAAGACCACGGCTATCAATGAACGGGTCGAGTTTACGTAGGCTTTGAGAGCATCGATTACCTCGTTTTAATGACTCAATGTCATCACCAAAATGTTCGGATTGAACTATTTGAATAAGTTTATCGTGAGCTTTATTTAACTCTGCGGTGAGCAATGCGCCCCTGATTCTATCAGGCCGAGAAACCCTGGAATTGTGTAAGAATCTGAAACACCAGGCGACTATGCGATGCAGTTTGTTAAAATTCGAATATTTATTTATTATATTATCAAAGTTATTTTTTAGAGAGACACCTTCAGTGAGTAATGACGTACTTTCCTTTACAGGTTTTAGTTCCAGGGGTTCTCCTTTGAACTCAGTTAGAGACCTCACTGGCCACATATGTTGTGGATCGTACAACCACTGTGGGCCGCGGAACCACTGATCAGCGATGTGCAGCAACTGGGCCGGCGTGGCGCCGCGCGAACATACATCGGCAGGATTGTCAGTGCCGTTGACGTGATACCATTGAACACCGGCTGAACATTCAGTAATCTTAGCCACACGATTCGCAACAAAAGTTTTTAATTTGAATGCAGGTGTATTGATCCACGTCAACGCCACTGAGCTGTCGGTGAAAGCCAGTACTTCGCTGATCAGTACTTCCTTGGCTAATATCGATACGACATATTGTAGGGTTTTCGATAACAAATGAGCGGCCATTAATTCAAGACGCGGAATCGATACTGTTTTTAAGGGCGCAACCTTAGATTTTGATAACAGTAGGCTAACCTTGACATTGCCATGCCCGTCCTGACTGCGAATATACACGACGGCAGCGAAACCATTCGTCGACGCGTCACAAAAACCCACAATTTGAGCTGTAATGTGATTTTTCACAAAAACATGTCGGTCATGTTTTAGTTTCGATAATAAAGGTATTTGAAATGAAAACAAACGCCATTCATTGAGAAGCGCATTAGGCAGCGCGTCATCCCAACCTAAATTGGCGCACCATAACTTTTGCATAAAAGTTTTAGCGAGAAAAGTACAAGGCGCAACGAACCCCAAAGGGTCAAATAACTTAGCTATTTCCGACAACACGGAGCGCTTCGTCACGTTACTTTCCATCTGTGTGGTACGGAAGGAGAAAGCGTCTTCTTCAGGTAGCCAGTGCAGGCCGAGAATCTTGATAGCCATAGTTTTGCCGTCATCGAACTGAACAGGTGGTTCGAGTTGATCACTAGGCAATTTATTTAAAACTTGAGCACTATTACTCGACCACTTGCGCAATTCGAAACCGCCAAGCTTTAGCAATTCTACCAACTGATGTTGAAGTGTCAGCGCGTCGTCTACACTATCCACTGACCAAAGCAAGTCATCAACGTAAAAACCTTCACGCAGAGCACGGGCGGCATCAGGGAAACGATCGCCTTCATCCGCGGCTAACTGCTGTAACGTGCGAATGGCTAAAAACGGGCTGCTGACTACCCCGTAAGTGACTGTGCACAACTCGTACATCTTTATAGGCTCGTTGGGCGAATCTCGCCACAATATGTGTTGAAATTGACGTTGTGATTTGTCAATTAATATATTACGATACATTTTTGATATGTCACCGCATAAACAAACGTTACGTAAACGGAAACGTATTAATAATTCCACAAGATCAGCTTGCAGTTTGGGCCCCGTATATAAAACGGAATTTAAAGATTGATTATTTGTAGTTTGACACGAAGCATCGAAAACTACGCGAAGTTTTGTCGTACTACTATCAGGCTTATGAACGCAGTGGTGGGGAATGACGTACGCCGATTCCACTTCCGATACGTCACCGACACAGACCATATGACCGAGCGACGCGTAGTCGTCCATGAACGTTTTATATTCGCCTCTTAGATCGGGTAAACGAGATAATTTGCGTTCCAAATTTTGATATCGTTTTAATGCAATTTGTTTAGAATCGCCCAGTTTCGCGTCAGGTTTGAATGGGTAGCTCACAATGTATCGACCGGTATTATCACGCTTATGGTCACTGACAAACATCTGTTCAGCGATGACGTCATCTGGATTTTTAGGTACGTCACAGGATAAACTTTCGGTTTCCCAGAAAGATTTAATTAAATCGTCCACCTTAACTGTGCTACTAGTGAACATACAAGTCGACACACCGTCAGCACCGGTATTCACTGACAGCTGGCCTGTAATGACATACCCGAAAATGCTACTTAACGCGAGCGGTATCCCTTGACGTGACGGATGATACTTGCCACCATCATAAATGAATGGAAACACGTCACTGGCAAGCAACATGTCAATGCGACTCGAGCGATAGAAAGTAGGGTCAGCCAACACCAAATGTTTATATTCGTTGACTAAATCCTGTGACAAAGTGACAGATGGCATATCGCCAGATATTTTCGGAATGATCACAGCTTTTATATTAAAAACAGGGTCATTAGACATGGTCGGCTTTAAAGTGCAGGACACCATACCGTGATCGCGAACTACTGTTCCGCCTAGGCCCGACAATTGAGTGTTACACTTTTGACGTGGAAGCCCTAATCGCTGTGCACAATCATTTGTGATAAAACTGGTTTGAGAACCACTGTCGATCACTACGCGCACGGGTTGATATTTGCCTGAAACATCCGTAACGTGTACAACCGCAGTACCCAGCATAACTGTCGACCCAGACGAGCATGACGATGCCAAGGAGACCCGATTCTGTTGATCGTTATTAAAGTCGTTATCACAACTGTCATCAGAGCCCGTGCTTATCAAAGTTACATTGGAATCTAAATGCAACGTGTGATGATGTTTGTTTTTGCACACCGTACATGTTATCTTCGATGGGCACTCATTAGATGTGTGACCTTGACGCAAACAATTTTCGCATAAACGCAAATCTTTTATTTTTTCAATTCGCTGCTTAGGAGACAGCGCAATGTATTCGTAACATTTATAAATCGAATGAAATGGCTTATTGCAATACAAACATGCCTTCTTAGAATTATCAGGGCCCGCATTGCTCGCCAAACAGGTTTTTGAATTGACATTTTTTGTAATAGGTTTACTATTATTATTAGTTTTGTTTTGAACCGCATTTAGAATGGGTTTATTTGAAACGGGCTTTGAAACAGGAGGATTAGACATTTCCAACATACGCGCCTGATTCGATACAAATTCGCTTAATGTTTTAAAAATAGGTATTTCCTTTATACCGATTTTTTGTTCAAATTCTCGTCTAGAAACCGGGTCCAGGTTACGTAAACCGATATAACAAAGAATAAATCCCGCTAAATCATCGATTTTTAATAATTCTAACGCTTGAACGCATTCTTGAAATGTCTCTAAAAAGGAATTCAATCCGCTAACAGATTCGTTCGGCAAAGGTTTGAACGCGAACAATTTATCCAAATAGCGGGTAGCTATAGCACGCTTATTTTCATACCTGTCCGACAGAGATGACCAGACAATATTATAATTGTCACTCGATACAGGCAAACTTTTCACTATTTGAAGTGCTGGCCCGGTTACTACGGAAAGTAAATAATGGAACTTCTCGACATTACCTATCGAATTATTTGTATGAATCAAACTCATAAATGTATCGCGAAATGTAATCCAATTCTCTAAACTTCCGTCAAAATGAACAAGTTCAATTTTAGGTAAGCGAGGCTGAGAGCCGCCGCTTCGCTCATATTTGAATTCACCGCCACTTTTTGACGTATTCGAAACAGTTTCGTATTGATGAAAAATACGTTTAACTTCGTAATACAAGTCATCGAAAGCCTTTATTTCCTGGTCGTTAATTATATACGCCGGGTTACGCTTTAGTTCCAGCGCAGAAATATCATCAACAATTCGTTCGAATGATTCGCGAGAAGATTCGAGTTCACTGACCCGCACCAACAATTTGTTAACTAACGTGGAATCACTTTCGACAATTTTAGATAAATCGTACATCTGTTGAACACGCCTAAAATAACGTTCTTTTCTATTTATTAACGTATTTATTTTGATATCAAGATCGGTCAAAAATGGAGTTGTAGGTGTTTCTTTCGCCATTTTGAACTGAAGAAAAATGTACTAGAAACTTCGAGAACAACGCGTCCCTACAACTGCCTGTTTATGTAAAACCGAACAAAAAGTAATTTACACTGTAGAAATAGATTCTAAGTATTTGACTACGTATAAAAAATATATTAAATATGATATTACACTGTGACAAATAGAACTATTGAACAAATACTTGCACAATGAAATGTGATGTTGTAAATTTAATATTTTGAATAAAATAACATAAATTATATATGAAATAGTCTGTTAATACCTATTTTGATATACTGAATCCGTATCGAAGGACCATAAATGTTGGATAACTGAGATTAGTGATATTTTTGAATCTGAAAAGTAGACTTGCCCATACAAAACACCGACCAAAGGAAAGGTACTTACAGGATTGTTGAATTTGGTTTCTTCTGACCCCGGGGTGCTCTGGAGACTGCTAGTGCACTTTCAGATTAAGTTTAAACAGCACAACTTGAATTAATACACTTTTATGTTATTTTAGAAATTTCTTGTATAGAAACGCGCGACGGCGGTAGTCGAGTCCACTTTATTTTTCTTTTTTCCTGGCTTGGGGTGGCGGGAGTTTTTGGCGCGAACCAAAGGAGTTTTTGGAAGGGATTCATGGTCGGTGTCCTAACAACTTGTAATAAAACTGTTTGATAACATATGTCAAAGTTTATTATTAGATAACGAAACATTTTTGGAATAGTACTTACATAACAAAACTATTATAGTATTTTATTTTCATCATTGGTTAAATTTGTTAGGTACTAGTAATACATAGTTAGTATTTTTACCCTATTGCGGCGAAGCAAAAAGAAGGCTTATTTATGTCTTTGACCGTATGTATGTGTGTATGCACGTCTTTTCCAACAACTTATCAGAATTTAACAATTGAGGTGTCACTAGAAGCGTCTTGACTGTCCGGTAGTTATAGGCTATGTGACGTCACACTAAATTCAATATGGCGCCATTTAAAAAATATAAATTGACGAAACGAAAAAATAGGTACATTTCTCTGAAATTCTACCGAATAGTGTAATATTTGGAAAATAGCCGTGGTCGTATGCTTATCTGTCCCAAGACTTTTGCTTACCACGGCATACAACCACGACTTAGAATACATAATATTATCACAAATAGCCCCAAAAACGATTATTATGCGGATGTACCTAATAACCAAAATGGTGGATAAACTTCGGATTCACCGCGTTAATGTGTTTTCTTTTATCACTTTCTATCTCTCATTAGGGATAATCGACTGTACATTAAGGAAAATATTTGTTAGTCTTTTCGATGAGTTGTTTTACTTAAGTTTCCGTTATTTGAAACGTTTTTAATATATAGCCTTGTGTTTAGTGTCATAACAATAAGATTCCGTATGTTTTTCTTGGACATAAATTGCTTAGTAAATCCGGGTCCATATTACATAATTTAAGTCATATAATTCCGCAGTACAAAAAGGGGCCTTAGTAAAGGATGCAAATAATTATGGCAAACCTCAGTGACTGTGATAAAAATGTATGCGATTGACATAATGTGACATGCCAATTTCATATATATATGTATATAGTTAAAACTTACACTACAAACACACACACACATACACATACTACACTACACTTTAGCTTGTCATAATCGTTTGCAACTTCAAATTCAGGTCTATAATTCAACCGTTGATAAACATAAACACCAACTGGGGTCGAATCAACGTCACGCTTCAAGTTGAAGTGTTTAGCTGCTAGAATACGAAGTAACTTGTCTGATTTGAGAACTTTGCATCGTAGTTCCTGTAAACTTGTCACACAACAGATCAGAGGGTAACAACAATGGACCGCCAAACAAAAGACCTCTTCAGCATACTTAGCAATGCGCTGTAAAACAATTAAAATGAACAGCTGGCATATTATAATAAGTAAACTTGAATCTTGGGAGTGCGAAATATTCCTGCTTGCAATAAGGAAAGACAACAAAAGTCCGTTCTGTAGATGGAATGTTATATTAGTTAAACGAACTCCTCTGGATACTGATAGAGGTACAAAATTTATATTTATCAAACAAGCACTTTCTACTTTAATATTTGATAAAAAAACATAAGCATAGTACAAAGCAAATTACTTATTATGTTACACCCCTTAGAAGCTTGATTTATACTATCAGATATTTATAAAATAAAACTGATTATTCTATTTGCACACAACTGTTTGCCAAGTGTCTGAGTACTGTCTTTGAGATTAGTATTGTATATAAAACAGTCTGTTAAAGAGCATCGAGTTTAACGCTGTCGCAATGTTTCCAAATTAGAGAGATTCATTTCAAAACTTTGCAGCCAGTTAGAAATTTTGACAGATTTTCTTTGTTAATTAGCGTTATGAATCTTTTGTTTTGTTTCAGCTTTGTATATTGCCCCGATTACTTAGCACTGTGTTTAAGGGGACAAATCGTGTAGACATGCATTGTCCTCGAGGAAACGTTGGTTGATTTGTACGTACAAATATTTTGAAATAAGTAAGTTACTTGACGTTTGATTACAGTTTTCTGAGTATTCTAGTTTTCCGGTAAGCCTTTGACTACTTGTGTTTAAAGATGACATGTATACACGAAGGTGAGAGTTATATACAATATATAAACCAAAGCATTAAACAACAATAAATTAACCACGGGCTTTATTGCAACTACCTAAGGTTGCCTAACCTTAGCGTATAAGAAAATCTAAAAAGTCGTAACGGGAAAATTTAACACAGTACTTGTTTTCTGAAGCAAGCGGGATTTTTGTAGGAAATTAAAGCTATCTATTATAAATCCAGTGACATACTCAAATTTCAAAAATACCCTCATGAAAAATAGCGCGCAATAAAGAAACTACAATTTCAAACAAGTCTGTCCGAGAATATTATTAAAGTTGCTGTTAATTATAATGTAATCTAAGTATACTAGTAAGATCACTTTGTTTGAAATTATTTGAGCTGTAGATTTATGTGTACAGACGCAGGTGCTTTTCTAAGTTTCATCTCATTTATTTATTTCATGTTACGCTATCATCTGTCCTAAATAGTAACCATTTGTCAGGAACATTCAGTAACTTGTGAGAAATTCACTTCAGAACCCTAAGTAGTTTCTACTCAAGTTAAAGTAGTTGGATTTGATATCTATTTGTAACAGTAATTTTGGTGTTGAGGGTGGAGTTGTGTTGCATATATTATCGAAGTAGAAGAAGTAGCTAGGTATATTTTTTAGTTTTTGTCAGAAAACAAATTTCTTTAAAAAATATCATCATACTGCGGCTTCGCAATGTTTATGCATTTGTTTTTTTTTATTCAAGAGTCTTATTAGGTAAATAATTTAAGTGAAATGTACAAGTCACTTAGAGTTAATTGGTTTACTTATTTATTTAAAAATTTTATATATATATATATATATATATATATATATATATATATATATATATATATATATATATAATTTCAATAAAAATACCACGTGGTTTAGTAATCTTCCAAAACAAGATTACTCAAACGTTCAAATGTCTGTAACATTCTGGAACAATCAAATGAACCTTGTACCTCCAAAGGGTAACCCTCGGGCTAAATATACTTATAGGAGTGTAGACGTAGTAATGCGTATATGATTAAATGTTTCGTTTTGTATTCCCTTTGTTCGCCACGCACCTTGCTGTGTTTTCTCCACCCCGCCATGTAAGCTTAAGTATATATATATATATATATAATTTCAATAAAAATACCACGTGGTTTAGTAATCTTCCAAAACAAGATTACTCAAACGTTCAAATGTCTGTAACATTCTGGAACAATCAAATGAACCTTGTACCTCCAAAGGGTAACCCTCGGGCTAAATATACTTATAGGAGTGTAGACGTAGTAATGCGTATATGATTAAATGTTTCGTTTTGTATTCCCTTTGTTCGCCACGCACCTTGCTGTGTTTTCTCCACCCCGCCATGTAAGCTTAAGTCGTATTTACACGATCGATTGTCGGACTGAGGGTCAGAATATGAAGAGCTGTTTCTGAACTTTCATCGGAACGAATGCCATATTAAAATTTTAGTTTATTTACTCTATTCGAGGCTTCATTTTTGCTGAAACTCAAATTGGCTGGTGTATTCCGATTTATGTTTTGAAGATTCTTTTAAAAAGGAAAAAGTAATTACATAAAATTTAATAGATGGAAGAGGAAAGTGTGTTTATTTATTTCGGCTTGACTAAATAAAAATAATGAACAATCAACATTTTTGAGTTGTGAGATTTATATTTAGGTAATGTCATATATTTGAGCAGGAATAGATAAAACGTTAATAGTTATCTACAAAATAATAATACTTTATTTGTTACAAATAGATATGTATCTGTAGTACCAACTACTAGTTACTGTCTATTGGTTATTTCTCGACCCTTGTCGGTCACGACTTAAAGGGACTCAAGATGGACGTGCCACCGACAGCGACTTAAATTGTTTGCCTGCAACTCTGGACATCAAAAATGTAAACTGTGAAGATAGGAAATCGAATGTTTTGCCGTAAGATCTATTTTATAAGTACTCCTTCATTAAATATTGTTTATTGCCATGGTTTAAGTACGTTTATACATGCCTCATAAAGAGATGAAAGAAGCTCGACCTTTGTATTACAAAACATATAGAAGCAAGAACTAAATCGTTCGATGTACTTAGAAAGCTTTGTATAAAGATCTTTCAAGGCTTTTCGAGCCTCTTTTTCACAGGAATTTACAGGGAAGATATTTTTCCAAAAGTTCGATTTTGTGTCCGCAAGTGTACGGCCGGGACTAATGCTCTTGTCATGCCGAATGAACTGTAACTATTGTTTTCATCCGTGAAGCTAACTTTGGGGATAACTGAGAGCTCAAACCCAAAGGTTTTATAAGCCCATTTTTTACGTAAGTAGTACAATATTGGGGGACGTGTTCCATAGATATTTGTTTCGTTCTGTGTTGTTGACAATAGCTATCAGTAGGAACGAACTTTGTTGCTTATTTGTTTGTTTCCTTAAGCTTACATACCTACGCTAGTGTTTTTTATTTTTCTTCGATATAATCTTTTTTCTTAGAAGATTAATAAAAGACTGTAAGCGCCGTTATTCATAAGTAGCTTCTTACTTATTTAGTATTAGAGTTGATGCGCGGAAAGTATTGACATAGTTCGTTCAGCGCCCGTAGCTGATACGCCCACGTACCATAGACCATCAAAGAAACATAAATGTCGAGTCATCCATAAATAAAATGTAGGAAACAAAATCAATATGAGTGGGACATGACACACCTGTCGTAACCTAGCGACAGCGTACAAACACTGGAGGAACACGCCCAAGCACAACTACTACATAAAATAGTAAGTTGGAAAGCATAACTACTAGTTTAACCAGCTATTACGGCTCCACATCGACGTACAAATTACTTGATACATTATGATAAATTCAAATGCCTGTAACTAGAGGCCGCTTTTGTTCTAAACAAGGAGTAACATGAATGTTTGATAAAATGATTAATTTAAGTTGTTTGACTTTAGTAAGGAGATAATTGTTTGAAAAAGAAAATAGTAAGTACTATTCGTTTATTTTTTTACCGGTGTTATTATATTATCTATTCTATACGTAGAAAAATAAGTGGTTCTGTTTTGTTTAGATAAATTAGTTTTTGATAAAATTGAAGTGTTGAATCTTTTATAAGGGGTGTCAGTGACATCGTAACGAAAACTTAGAGGAATGTTTCAGGCCAATACCCTGTAAGTTGATCTCTTTTGTTTTAATCATTTTGACGCTATAAATTAAAGAGACTTCATAAACAACTATTTGTCTCATTGCCAATGGATAAACTTAAATGCATATTTTACACTTCTAAGATTTTTAGTCCAGAAGGAAATAGTAAAATTAAAGTACTTAGTAATTACATACATACGGGTCAAATTGATAACCTCCTTCTTTTATGAAGTCGGTTAATACTGTAGAAGACTACGCGACGTAAAATAGTACGAAAATAATCAGACAACTACTTAAGTTACTGTTTTATGTGGCAATAAAGATTAAGACTATTACTACGGACAATATGGGTTTCATGGTGTACATAATAAAATTAAATAAAAAACTCCGAGATGTGATATTTTTATGTTGTCGAACAGGTGAAGATACCTAAGTTTTTTTCTTAGAACTTCACTGGCCTGCAGAAGTAAGTTATACACTTTAAAGATTTAAGCCGACATTAAAGGTTATCACGAACTTTTTATACGATAGTAGGCAAACAAGCTTGAGATCTAGTTAAGCATACCTACTATGGCATAACCAGGTCCCTCAGACGTGCACAGAAAGAGGGACACACAGTTATTGCTCGTATTTGGTCCACGGAACACAATTACATCCCTCCGATACACGCGATCTCGTGATCTCGTGCCATCAACCAATCAGAAGCGTACATGGAAAAATGTGTATATATTCCAAAAAAGTAACACAACATAATAGGGAAAATCCGGATTTTTAATGCTGCTTCTTTTCCACAAATCATACTCATGTTTTTTTTTTAAATACGGATTTTTTTATTGATTACTGAATATTTTGTAATCTTGTTATTTTTAATCTAGACAATTATAATAAACCTTCCAAAAACATTTCCTCCACCAACGCACACAAGAGCAGCGTGGCTCCATATCCCTCAGGTTGATTGAGGGGGACGACTGTGTCCAGCAGAGGGACTGTTTACGTAGATATGTGTAAAACATTTCACCAAGGTAGGCCAGGTAAGCAACAAATATGAGTGAACACAAAAAACTACAAAATCACATTACTCACTGCAAGGACAGAGGGCACTTTCCAAAAACACTGGGACGCTGAAAAGTCCACAGAGGGGCGGCCATCGTCACGTAAGTAAATATTGTTCTTGAAAAAAAAAAGCCAAAGAGCCCAATAGGCGGTAGCGAGCTCAAAGGCGCAAAAAGCCCACCCATTACAGGGCACACGTCCCCGGAAACCACAAAAGACCCAATTATTCTGGCGTGTGAAGCCGAAAAAGGGTTGGACCAAAACCAACGCGGTGTACTTCTATTAGACTTTTTGAGTGCAATTATAATTAAAATGTACGCGAAACCACTGGGGCCAGCGAGCTTGTGATGTCCCAACCCTAATGACTAGCTGCAGTTGAGCCACTTTGATATAGTCGACATTATGAGTCATATTCTGATTATGACCAGTTCAGAGGCGAGCAAGTCTCTGGTTCAACTTATTAATCTAACATTGCTTATTATGAGTATTATAGCTGCCTCAATGACATAATAGCCCGTCGAATATAATTTTCAAATGAACGAATCATAAAGCCCGGAAGAAGTCATGGGTAAAAATGCCAGTTACCCGAAAAACATTTATTATTTTAATCGTGACTGACAATATTATTCACTTCAAATCGGTCGAGAGGACAAGAATTGACTGGCACGTGTCAAATTTATCACTTTCAGATACCAGAAGAGAATTGGTCGGAAATATGTCAAATTCAAAAGAGTAAGAGAGATAAATTATCTTCGGGAATTGTTTTATATCACCATCGTTTAATTTTTTTTAATTAGATAGTTTCTTCCTTACGGCAAAGTTCTTCATATTTTTTGTTGTAAAAGGATTTTGTTGAACAGTGATTATAGTTTTCGCATAAATGGATATTCACGCTTGCATACGATGGTACTTTATCGGTGATAAAGTTTCACAAAATTTGTTCAATATGGCGCTTGATTTAATAATGGCCGCGTGTGGCTTACAATATCAAAGTGGTTGGAAGTGATATTGGCGATATAAAGTTTACTCGCAATTTATAAAATGTCATATAAATCTCGTGCAATATTAAGCTCGTTAGTATCATAAACGGCAGAGACAGTCCCGCAGTTGTTTCTGTATTATAACTCTACAGAGTTCAACGGTTTGTCTACTATAAAGAACTTTACAATGAAAATTTTATTGCATGTCATATAAAATTATTTATTTGAAATCGGATCCCGGATAAGGTATCTTGCAAATCCCCGCTAACAGCAATTAGCGTTGACATCGAAAAATATTCTTTCGGCTTTTCGCAACATAAACTTTACCGCTGAATAAATCACTGAGAAAGTTGCTTCGAAACAGAGGACCTCGGGCGGGAAAAATACGCCATTTTCATAAGGGGAAAAACAATAACTGGAGGCGTAGAGCAAGGGCCGCTTTTAAGGCCCATAAATCAAAACACGGCACGATATTTTCAGTGCGGGCCGTCGGCCGGGCACTTTCAGTGCGGGATTTTTTCGGGACACATCGGGATTAGTATTGTTTTTACGATTCACTTCTACTTTCTGTTGTTTCTTTATTGGTGCGGTCGTAAAGGGACTTAAATGGGTTTCTTGTGGGGTCGTGGTCGCAAACATGTGTTGCGACGGTTTGATCCCGGTCGAACCTCCCGTTAAGTTACGTCGTAGTAACAAAATTCAGTAAAAAACATCCTTCAAAAGAGGTCATTTTACTATGTTGTTGCTGTGAGCAAAGTGTTACATGCACCTTAGTGGTGTTTCAGATTAGGTAAACATTCATTTTCTGCAACAATTCAGTCCATTCATAAATTCAATATCTAACATCTTTCGCAGCTAACATCGCTGCAGGCACGAACGGAATGAGATTCTTCCTTTGTACCTTCATATTTCATCCACCTAGTGGGTTTCCTGACGCATCTAAAATGCACTGACAGTGCACACTCGAAACAATCCTTATTCCAACAGATTAGAGTTGTATTCGAAATGTGGAGTGTAGCCAAGTAACTAACACAATGTTCTGGCGTTGCACAGAGGAAAATTTGCTTTTAGGAAATTTGGTTCGGAGGTATAGCGCAGTAGATAATTCAGCATAAACGGATTTGGGAGATGCATATTGTTTAATACGCGCACTCCACGTAAATATGAATTTAAAGGCTTCGTAAGCTGCCCGCTTTATGGGCGTAACAGTTGCCATATTTTGTTTTTAAAAGGTTTTAAATCGTGATTTTTTGGAGATTACTGTACAGCGTAAATACAAATCTGTCTGGTATGTGTTAATATATGAAACTGCGTACGTGGTTCCCGTAATTTCAACATTGGTACATATCTACATTGAAGAAGATATAGAATTAGCAATTGGATATGCTACACCGACACCAGTGTGGAGGCTCATAAGTTAGTGATGATCTATTTACAATTTACAATAATTTGGTTAGAAAGGCGCTTATCTAGACTATTTAAAAAATGCAAAACACCTCGAAGAGAAAAGCGTAGCAAGTAGTTTACAATTCCATTCAAAATCAAATCTTCACAAAAAAGTTACGAGTTCTATTCCTACATACTTAATATTACATTATTGTAATTAATCATGTGTCGTTTGATATAGTTTAGACCACAGTAACATAGATTGTCAATTAATGTGGCAACAAAGGGTACTACAACATGCTAGACATTTTCTCTCACGTTGTTTTCCCACCATGTCTATTTCTAGATAGACGAGTAAAGTATGGGGTCATAAAAATTTTACGTAGTTGGCACTCGAAACGTGTTTGTAGGTACAGTCATGAGCAATATCATGTACCCACTTAAGAATCCTGTCGCAATATCATATTTGACATTTAATGAGACTTACGATTTAATTTGTCAAAAAAGTTAATGTGACATGGTTTCAAAGTACATGTACATATTAGAACTCGTGACCATACGCGTCGTACAATCATACAAGAATAAGTATATTTTGATCGGAATCATTACTTCAAAGGCGATGTTAGGCTAAAATCCATGGCTCGTTATATCGTGACAAATTGACGACATTTTTCCCCCAAAGCTCAGAGAATTAGCGTGATCAATTGCAGTCTTCGGCAGTTCTGTACTCGTCTATCCGTCTCGTTTGTTCTTACTTGGAATAAGATATTGTCCTCTCACACTAACAAAGTTCCTAAGACAGTGACACTCACAGCTCAATCGAAGTGTTCATTTATTTTTATTTTTGTTCGCTTCGTCCTGGTCGTCTGAACAGGAAATCTAGTGCTTTTTCAACTTGAGTGGCCAAACAAATCATGTGAGACCCTGCAGAGATTTTATACCGTCGTGTTTGAAGAGACAGGAAAGAAAGGATCTTACTTATATCATTGTGTAACTAAGTGTTAACATGCTTTAGTGGCTGATCTCTACAATCTTTGTTGCTGTACTTTATACTAATAAGATTTATGCTCCAATAAAAATCCTTAAAACCACCTTAACCAAATTGCCGATATGATTTTTATACTTTATAGGCGTTTCACCCTCGCGGCTTAGTAAAGCTTTATAGATGGCTGTAGTAGGGCGCCCCTGTCGGTGACAATTATGAGACATTCTGTTATAGATGGCACGGTCCACCCGCCCACCAGGGCAAGATAACGCAATTACGACCAGTTATTAAGCGCCAGCCATTATTCACTCCTGAGACCCGGCATTCATCAGAAAGAGTCCGAGTGTTATTCGTTGCTTACCGTTAACCTGTCAAATATACCCCCATGTCAAACATACCCCAGACTAAATACGACCTGTTAATAGACCTGTTAAATATGCCTACTGGACGCAGCATGAAATTCAATCTAACGATATCTGAATAAAGGTAACCTCATCTCGGCTTGCTTTTATATTAAGTTTACCCAAAAAATACGAATACGATTAAGAAATTAAATTGAAATCCTTTGATTCCACTATTTAAATCAATTTCATGCAATTCCACCTCCAAATGAACTGTAAACTTTTTTGCAATTATATTTGTATGTTCGCCGGCACTGAACGAGCTTTCGAAATGGAAAATAAATACACTTACGTACAAATAAGGGTGGAAAGCGTTGTCGCCCCATATTTGGGAAGTTGTGAAATCGGGGTGCAATAAGAGGGAAAGTTGACAACTCAATACCGACTCACTTCCACGAGCTTTTGTAAGCTTCGTACTTTGAACAGAATTTAATACACATTTACCACTTGCTAGTATGCGTCTGATATGGGGTAATATTGCTATTCTAGCTTCTATGCTGGAGTGGGAGCGAATAAAAAACTTAGAACATGTTCAGCACTTGTCTTTCCTTTTTGAAATCTGACGGAGGTTATGTGTGCTCTCTAACGTGATGTTATGAGCTACAGGCTGATTTTATCCATCATATTCATCTTGGTTCTACGTATCAACAGTGGCTGCAAGTTGCGTTGATTACTTGTGGTTCTGCCCATCCCAATGTAATATTAGTATTAGATACTTATTCAGTAGATATGCTACCAGCAAAATCATATTTATTTGTTACTTTTATTGTTTTGTTGTTATTTGTAGGTTTTAATTATATTTAATTCTATAAAATATACATTAAATATTTGATCCGAACTTCAGGCCACACTGTGTGTAAAACCATAATTATAAACTATGTTAACAAGTGAAAACGTCATTTTATCGTTGGGAACCGCCACCACAATCATGAATACGTTAACTCTGTACAATGATATCAATATTCGATAGCACACTAGTCTATTAAACCACAAATTGATCGACCCCAAATGAAGCATTCCTGTCTCCATGGTTAGTGCTTATTAATTATATAACTAGAGGTATAATATGTATGATCTGTAGGAAGCGAATGTTTTTATAATGTACGTAAGTGACAACAGTTAATGCCAAAGATATTTCAAGCGAGAACTCGAATTATTCACTTACTTACCAGCCAAATAAACCTTTCCAACTCATAATGACCTAAATACTAGAAAATAATCTGAACGTAAAATTCCCTAAACGCGCAAAAACAAATAAACGCATTTTGTATTATTATGAGGCAGTGTCTGTATTTATAGCAAGAAGTACTTACAGATATATAGGCTGTTAATATATGACAATTGCCAATGCTAAAACATTTTCCTGATAAATAATTGGCTAAAGCGATAGACAAGTAAAATGCAGTCCAATTGTCAAATCATTTGGATGATGAATTTTAGACGCGTCGTAAAACAGTGCTATTTTATATGGACAGACTTCTTATAATTTGTCATTTCTTTTAGTCAATGAAGTCAAGTAGAGAATTAACCATTTCACAGCACGCCATCAACCGTCTGCGGTCACGGGACATCAATAGCAATTATTTGGCAACTACGTACATAAACCTATATTGAAGGTACAGTAAATTGTAGACTTCGTTCAGTTTCAAGCTTGATACAGACAGAGAAACCACCGGGGGTGTTTATTTTTATCTTTATTTTTTAGAGTTTAGTCACAAACAGTAGGTGTCTATGTCGCTCTGTATAGAAACAAAAAAAGTGGTACTAAAAACTAAATACAATAATTACCTTACATTTAAGCCTATATTCACTAATTTGTCCGTCCGTCAAAGTGTCCCGTCCCGAACCGTCTTCAAAGTGACACTACAATATTACCTACACGGGACTGAACAGGTTATTTTATCTACGTCAAAATTAAAAATACAAATATAACTTTTATAGTATTGTGTATTGCAAGTATAGCCCCTCCAACTTCGGTCTACCCTTTCGGGGATACAGGTTTGAGGCTCTTTTTGACATGACAGGTTGATTTTTTATCGCATTTTACTAAAGTAGATTAATCTCAGATTAACGTATGCTTTATAGACGGTTCTATATAACTCCTTTCTTTCCGCGAAGGTTGAAGATACTGTTTGTTTTATTGAAAGGCCCGGGTCAACTTTCTAACTAAAATTAGAAACAAAAACGATATTTTAATGGAAATTCGATATAAACATGGGTCCGAAAACCCGGCGTTAAAATTAGCCGAGTATTGGCATAAGTACCAACAAGTCTTATACTATAACAAGGATTACTACATTAATGTTTATTTTTGTTGAGCATTCCATTTCGGAATACATCTCTGGCAGAAGCATAGCATAAGGTATTCTGTAGAGCGTCGAAGTCCCCGAATTATTCACGTTAAAGCTCGTTTCTTCCGAGCTATTTCTTTATTACATGCATTCCTTGCCTTACCTTGTTTCATGTGTTTTATTGTTTGAGGAAAGTTCACATACTCGTAATACCGATAAACAGAAATAAAATACACTCTTGAATCGTATTTACTGTAGAACACATAGGTTGTAGATCCTTTAAAAGAGTAGTAGATCAGAATTTCCATTGTCCATTTGGTTTTAGAAGAATTTTAATGTAAGTAAACTAATAAACATAATAAACAACGATGTCAAGACATGACAAAGAGATACATTAAGCAATTATACCGAAGCTAGGAAGTCTCGACGTCATTAATTACTCTGTGAAAGCCTCTGATACGTGCGCGCTGTGTTCCATTCGTAGTCAACACTTATATTTCTTATCTGTGACTCGGCACAGAAACAAGGTGAAATTTATCGCTGGCTTGTTAACGTGTAAATGTATTGCGCTTGTTAGGCTTTAAGGCTTATCAACGTGTTTCCTTCTGCAATAATGAGGGGTACATTTACATGGCTTCTTTTATTACACCATTCTCGATTTACAATTAACAAAACTAGTTTCTGATGCAAGGCAATTAATTCAAGCGTCCCATACAAATTAAAGGCGTTTTCTGATAAAGCAACACTACAAATAAATACAAATAAAATATAGCTTTAATATATAAACCTTCCTCCCCGATACCGACCCCGCCGGCGTGGTCGACGATTTCCCTCATTCAGCGCTTATCGCTATCGACCCACTAGGGTCGATTAATTCTTTCAAATATTTTTCCTCTCAGACGACGCCCTGAGTCGAGGTTCGCGCCCAACTGGGCACCCTCAGGCCTGTTGTCTTAAACGTTGTACCGGGTGAGAGCCTTCAGCGCTCCCCATTTGTCCGGCCAAGTAGTTAATGCCATCTGCGGCAAATCTACAATAAGTCACGTCAAAATATATATATATATATATATATATATATATATATATCAATCAATCATATTATATATTTCAATCTAACTAGTGGGAAACTCTAAAGCCTCAGACAAATCGGTGTCACTAGTGCGCGGCCACCTCAATCTGTCGGGGACAGAGTAATAGAATCGACAGAGACAGCGGTTGACCGCCCGCCGTCGGATATGACCTGTCATCCGCTAACTGACAGACTTGTGTAAGGACGAAAGCTTGTTTACTCTCTCAGCACGAACAAACAATACTTGATTTTGTTTTCGTGTGTTCGAATATCGATTATATTGGCTTAGGACGTAGTGTTAGATAGTCAATCAAAATGTTTATCTTTAATTATTTGATGGCAGCTCAGTTGTCATGCAGAAAATATGAATAGATAGAATAGAGTGACTAAACTTGTACTTAACTCAATTAGTGTTATAACCTTTTATATTTCATAGAAGCCTTGACTCGACCCAACAGTGTATAGCATGCAAGTGTAGCACCATTAGCAGAGCCTACATAAATAATAATGTTTAACCTAAATTTGGGCTTAACAAACACGCGTCCTATATCGCAGTACGGCAGTTCGTGCCAGTTAATTGTTTGCAGGTTCGTCCGCCGCACCGAGGGAGTAGAGTACACTGCCTGTCACTCGTTCTACACTACCCTACACTACACTGTGTATCGTGACATTGTGCTCAACTATATGAAACTGGGGGATTGGAAGGCTATAATCCTTGTGCCTCGGAAACAGAAGTGGATTTCGTTGTAAAAGCGAAGTGACGCTAAATTATTAATTTTGTATTATCTCTAAGGATCTCTGTGGTACACCTGTACCAGCACCTGCTCGAACGTTTTGGGTTTGATTCTGAGTTGTATGAAAATAAAGTTTATTCTCTCTGTATGTATATCCATTAAGTGCAATGACTCGACATTTAAAGAAAGAAGAAAGAAAAGATTTGGCAGCATAAAATATTTATAGAGTATGCTCAACATTTCTGCTTGCAATTGAAAAACCTTACTCAGTAAACGCAACTAAGATTTTTATATATAATTCGCTACTCTATACATTTCACTTTCTTACCACTCAAGAGATGAATTTTCCATCAAATACGGACGCTTACCTGCAAAAGAAAAACGCAATTAGAATCGAAAACAAACCAATGTAGCAGGGTCTACCGCCTGTGATTTATTCAAATCTATTTAATTGAAATTTCCATATCTATTGGAGTCAATGGTAATTTGAATATTGTAGCGTTTCCATCTAGAAGGAATTTACCCCTGGAATATTGTTTTGATGAGGAATGTTACGAGATGGTAATTAAAACGGTCGGTATAATTCAAGTTTATTAATAATAAATGTTAACTAGGTATATAAATTGGACGTAAAATTGATGTTTAATGGATGGTTATCTATTCTGACACCGTAATAGGACGGTCCTTGATTTGATAAAAATTATTTAAATTATCGTGAAGTTAGTTAATTTATCGTGAAAAGGAATAAGGGAGTAATGTTTTATCGATAGCACCGCTAAGAATAATGTCGATAACAGTTTTTATAGCTATGTCGACATCCTTAGTAAACATAATAAAACCGGCTGTCTCGCGTCGTGTCATTAGTCTGCAAATTGGGTTACTTGGAAAAAGTGCCCGATTCCCTCGCTTCGTAGTTCGTAGACTCTGCCGGTTGATCCCTAGTGAACAGTGTGTCAGTTGATTGGACAACGGACCTGACGCGAGTAGATTGATTCCGGAATAACCCCGCGCCCCGCGCCCACTTCACGCGTCGCGCGCTCTCCGCGAATTTCGCGACAAAACGTTATTATCGAAACTATCCTATCGGTTTATTGACTCGGCGAGGAATTTTCCGTCCACGCATTATTCTAGGTTAACGAAGATTGTCAGAAATAAAAATGAATACTAGTTACACCTAAAAATGCTGGAAAATGGTATCTATAAAAATAATACAAACATTTATAATTGTATCAGCCATTGCGTTTTTATCCTATTTTCCCTATATTTATCCTATTTTCCCTGTTTGATCCGATAATTCACTCTGAAGTTATACGGATTCTTACGTAAGCATCTTTACGGAAATAACTCTGAATATCTATTAACCGTATCTTAAAAGTAATCAAACAAGTTTAGGTAATTATACAAAATACTTAGAATTCTGAAAAGAAACGAATACGTCAATCCCGAATGTATGCTGCAGTCTAGTTTGCCTAACCTGAAGTTATTGAATTTCAGAACTAGACTGCAGAATACATTCGGGATAAAATAAAAAGAATCAGTTTAAAGAACGCAAAAAACTTGCAAACTAAACTATAATAAAACAAATATATAAATATAGCATACCTCTAAGAAACGAGAGAACTAACAAGCACAAGATTAACATGTCACTAAGTTCCTAAAAATTGGTTTCAATAAATCCGACATGGAGCGAAACGCGTGGGATGAAATTGAGACAAGCAGGAACAGGGTGTATAACTGAAAAAATCCAACTTTTCCCTCTGGGTCGGCTGTGGGTGGAGTTATAATGAAACAGATCTAGTTTGCGAGTTTGTCAGTGCGGCGCGGCGGCGGGAGGCTGAATTCAGCCGGATTGTTACGCTTTTTCGGTTCATTCGCTTTCGTGTTCCACCGATATTGCTTAGCAAAATACGGTATATAGGCCTTACCGACGTTGTTTTGCGGTTACACAACGTTTGTTTCCAAGGCTCAGTTGGAAACCTTGCGACGTAGCGTTGGGTTTATCGCTACAAAGTATTTTTACGTCTGATTTCGGCGTTTCCTTTACAGTGGTTGATACTTCAAAGGTGTTTTTTGTGTAGAATATTTTTATATTCTGAATGGATACTTCATTTACGTTATTTCATATTAAAAGATGCGTTTGAAAATGTATATAGCTTTGATGTTCAAAATATAAGAGGTAGGTAGTTAGATAATATACATCTTTGTAGAACTGGTTATGTAGTTGACAAAATTATGGTATCACCCCATCCGGAACAAAGGATAAGCATTGACAACCATCAAATCAAAAGAACCTCACATGAAGTAACTTAAAATTGCTCTATAACTCCTCCAGTCGACTTGCGTAACAATGTTACCCCTAACGTATGTCACCCATAACATTTCAATTCCATCAGAAGGCTGTGTCACCTGCGACACAAATCGGGACTCATGTATCAAGGCCGTTCGTAAATCACGCATCATTTTACCAAGCGGCAATACGGGCCCGCTATATTTCAGGCCGCGAGAGTTTTCCCCGCGTAGACTACGGGAGTGGGGGAACACCAAATAACGGCCGCAATTTATTTTTGGAAAATGTTCTTAATAGAGAAGAGGATGACTAAAAAAATCTGTAAAATATCAAACAAGTAAAAATATCCTAGCGGTTCGTCTACAACATCTACCGTTAAAATTTTACTTACGTATATATGAAGATATACTTCTTCTTGCCCTATACCATCCCTGTCCGTATGAAACATATCTCGTGGTGAATACGAACGCAAACGCGCACGTTACCGCCTGCAGTCAGACAAACTGGCAATACTTGGTTAACTTATACTGCGAGGGGTGACCATAAGTCTCATGTTACTAACACTAATGGATAACCAGGAGTTTCGAGAGCACGTCCAGCATTGGGTTCGGGTTAAGATGGCGGTTAAGTATCTCGACATTGTAATAGTATTAGCTACTTGTATTTAATGACAGATTGTTAGGATATTTGCACGGGCTCAAAGCAACCAGCCGAGCGTTTAACTTTGATTTACTAATGTAAGGAAAGAACAAATATAGAAATGAAATTCCTCTGGTTTCCCTTTCGATTGCTAACAATATTTCCAATAAATATAAATGTCACTTCACCAAAGCTAACAACAACCATTATCCTTTTAGCAACTCAATAACATGGTCACCCGTTCAAGGTGATGGCGTCTTTCAACCCGTATGAAAGACGCCAAAGACGGCGGCGCCGCGCCCGGCGTTTTCGCACGGAATATTCAAAAATAGACGTCGTTCGTTCCTTGGAAGTAATGAAGCTTACTTTATAAACGATTCAACTGTATTTCATACATCACAGAGTTTTATTGGAAACATCACAATTTCCTCCTCACCTTCTCACATTTGTATTGAATATTCATTCCTCTTTTTTACGACTTTGTGTATTATTCGAATGTATTTCTTCGTTATTGAGAATCTATAAAAGTCTTCGAATGAGCCTTAGTAGGTTGAAAGTACGTTCAATGTATGTTTTATCAGGTCGAGTATTTTATTCACCGCTTTATTTAATAATGAATTAAGTTTTTAATAATATTAATTCTATCTATAGGTCTACTTAACCCATTAGAGATTTCGGGCATGAGTTTATGTAATATATAAAAAATGGGACAATACCTAGGTTCCCAGCCGACGCCTACGTAACTTTTGCCTACGGTACCCACACACAATCCTGTCAGCTTTGTACCAACAAGATTAACAAGCTAAGTTATATCGCAGTACAAACATGTACCTAAGTTTATTATAAGTTTGATCTTATAGAACCGTGTACTCACAAGACCTATACTCGTATCTTTATAATGTCTCGTTCATGCACGCACAGTTATAATCATAACAAATATTATTTAAAATATGTAAGACCTTTAATGTATTGTTTACCATTCACCTTTGCCTTTGATTTAAATCGGGCTATATGAAAAAATATAAAAAAGGAAAGTCTTTTGTAAACAAGTAATTAATCTAATTTTACTCCACATTAAAATTTGCGTCCGCAATGTTTACGTAAAATGTTTAAGTACAATCAGTACAAGGTAAAAGGTGTTAAGTTAATTAAATCCTACACAAACGATTCGTGACATGTCGTCAGCCATAGAAACAAATAACAAACATGTTCCGTCTATAAAATGACATCCCTTAGGTGTGACACCGACCTATACACACATTCCCATCCCTCAATACAACAAAAAGGACATCACACGCAATTTCCTAATTACGAAATATGGTCGCCGTAGCAACACTTATCAGGGTGACCACACGCTCTCTGTTTGCTTAGGACTGTTGTTTTAATGGACATGGAGAACGTTATTCCGGGAATTTCCCCTTTAATTGCCTAATCCGATACGATGGGCGTCGCCAGTCCATTTTTTTGCAAACGAAACGAACAAGCTTTTCTTTTTTGGCAAACACTCTGTGAAAATCAATTCTAGACATCACACGAAGGTCTATAGAAAGTAGGTAGTTACATTCTTAGAAAACCTAATTGAATAGATGTCGAAACAAATCTTCATCTACTTTATTCGTACGGAAGAAAAACTTAACGGTCCCAGTTTTAAACACGGAATCTTCAGAACTGAAATGCGGTTTCAGCTTCAAAACTTTGGGCTAAATATTTACGTTAAACTCTATATCCGTAATTTTGTGACGGCCACGAAGTTGGCCACTGTATCTCAGCGACGTTTAAAGTTGGGAAACTCTCGACTTGAAAGCGTCATTTTGTCAAGAGATTACAAATTCTCATCTAAATCTGTCTAAAAGTTCATATTGTAAATTCTGATGCATGATGCAAAGAAAATGAAACAGTGTAAAGATACGAATCCTTATAACACTCTAAGGAGCAGTGTAGGTACCGCATTTCCTTATAAATCAAATCAGTTCCAAATCAATTTGGACTATAATAAGCAATATAACAATATTCTCAAAACTCAAATATAAGTACATTTGAGGTAGCTCGTTATGAGTTTGAAGTGACTTCCTGTTGAGGGTATCTGACAACCGGCGAAGTTGCGTTATGACATCAAACACGGAGTAATACAGACTCGTCTATTAATAGAGTAATGGATAGCAAATATGAGGAGACAAGAGCAGACAGCTGGGATACGTGGAAGGAGGATATTTATATCGTCTGGGAAGTAGGTGAAAGTTAGTACGTATCGGGAAGTAGAGAATACCCGTTGACAGGTATCAGCAGACATTAAACAGAAACTTTGTAAAAATGGTTATTATAAGATTAGTGATTATCTAGAAGATATGAATGCATGGGATTAGCTGTCTGGGGACTGATATTAGGCAGCCATATTACTAAATTGTATAACAGTATTTTAAAAAAAAGAACGTCTAGGGCCCTGTGCCGAGGTTTTTCTCGCAGCTTGTAAAGATATTTTTGAATTTGAAATTGAATATAAAAAAATATAATGTCTCTGTCTATCCCGATAAGAATATAGGCCTGAATACAACATGTAGTAGTTTATCAGAACAGTTTATCTTGTTTCAGGAAAATGAAAATAATATAATATTTTATATCAGCAACCCTAAACTCCATTTCCAAGTAAGTATAGGATACCATTATCATCAATCACTGTGAGATTTTATTAACAAAAATGGATGGCAAAAAATAAAATGTGGATTTTGACGTTAAGTTCTCAATAAGTTATCTATGTTTTAATTTCATTGTCATTGGAATAAAATACGATTTGATTTATGATATAAAAATTGACAAGTCGTATATTCAGAATGCGTCATGTAAGTTACTTTTCCTTTCTTCCATAGCTTTGTCTTACACAATGACATACTTAGTTAAATGAGTCTTTTGTAAACATTTTCTTTTATTTTGGTGCAATAAAGTATACCTATTTGTATTGTATTGACGTAATGATTAATTCACGCTATTATATTTACCACGGGAGCAACAAAAAGAGAACAAGAGACGACCAAAATTCTTCCACAACGTACATGCTGTTAGAATTTTCAGTTTTAGATGGAATTATAATAACTAAGTAATTAAGTATGGTATGGTATGGTATTATAATATATTATAATTTATATACACTATTAACACATGTTTATGGATGACGATGTTCGTGCGTCACCCAACAGGGTCCACATAATATCAGCGTCGTGGTTCGCGCCGCGACTTGTGCTGAGCGAGGCCCTTTTATCTCAGGACATCCACCACCACCTTACGATCATTTCGACATTCATCCGTCTTGCTTTTTTTTGTTATGGTTTAGTGGAAATTTGATGTGATGTTGTTGTCTTTTTTTTTGTGTGTGGCGCCCTTTTATAATAAACTACTTTTCTATTCTACTCTATTGTATAAGTACAAAACGGCTAAGGTCGATTTTCGTAGTTACTTCGAAGAATTCTGATGACGTCATAATAATTCGGTGCGTAATATCCTCTAATGTCACTGCTTGGCACCAAATTTTTTCATATTAACAAAATAAAAATCGACCTTCTCTGGTGTGTGATAGTGATTTTAATTCCATGTAAAACTAAAATTAATGACAGCGCGTACGATGCAAAATAATTTTGTTTTACTGGCACCTTTACTCTGAGTAGCGTACTTTAGAGTATTAATTTTTTTGTTTATAATATATGGATTTAGACAAATAAGCTTCTACGTGTTAACATTATAATTATCTACAAAATAATTTCTCAAAGTTCATAATGTATTTACTTTGAGTGGCAACTCGTAGAAAACTGTATATTTGATCGATTCATGAAGATTGTTGGAAGGAGTCGACAGCATTCTTAGGCCAAACTTACTACTTGGGGATAAAATTTATGCTAATGTATTTACTTTGAGTGGCAACTCGTATAAAACTGTATATTTGATCGATTCATGAAGGTTGTTGGAAGGAGTCGACAGCATTCTTAGACCAAACTTACTACTTGGGGGTAAAATGTATGCAAATGTATTGACTATGAGTAGCAACTCGTAGAATACTGTATATTTGATCGATTCATGAAGGTTGTTGGAAGGAGTCGACAGCATTCTTAGACCAAACTTACTACTTGGGGGTAAAATGTATGCAAATGTATTGACTATGAGTGGCAACTCGTAGAAAACTGTATATTTGATCGATTCATGAAGGTTGTTGGAAGGAGTCGACAGCATTCTTAGACCAAACTTACAACTTGGGGATAAAATTTATGCTAATGTATTTACTTTGAGTGGCAACTCGTAGAAAACTGTATATTTGATCGATTCATGAAGGTTGTTGGAAGGAGTCGACAGCATTCTTAGACCAAACTTACTACTTAGGGGTAAAATGTATGCAAATGTATTAACTATGAGTGGCAACGCTTAGAAAACTGTATATTTCATCGATTCATGAAGGTTGTTGGAAGGAGTCGACAGCATTCTTAGACCAAACTTACAACTTGGGGATAAAATTTATGCTAATGTATTTACTTTGAGTGGCAACTCGTAAAAAACTGTATATTTGATCGATTCATGAAGGTTGTTGGAAGGAGTCGACAGCATTCTTAGACCAAACTTACTACTTGGGGGTAAAATGTATGCAAATGTATTGACTATAAGTGGCAACGCTTAGAAAACTAATATTATACATTATTCTCTTCCGGCCAAGTATGGGCTTGCGATAAGAGGCAAATCTATAACTTATCATCATGCAAAATGCAAAGGTACATACGACCTGCTTTGCATAAATATGGCTAAGGATTCCTTTAACAAGCTTACCGAGGGAGATAAAAGGGAGTGGTTATGTCCAACCTGTTTGTGTTCGCTCCCAAAACGTGACAATAGTTCCACACCCGTACGCCAAATCACGACTGCCACCTCCGTGTTAAACGATACCTACTCGAAGGACAGTGAAAAAAATGTAAACACCATACGCGGTAGCAGGCCGCAGGCACATAGACCGAATTCGAGTTCTGACAATAGCTCAGTAAACCTTGAGCTACACATTGCAACACAGTTTACCGAAATTAAACAATATTTGGACTCGAAGCTGAATGCGATTAAGGAAGAAATCCTGGTTGAACTGACTAAAAGAATCAGCGTTGTGGAGGAATCTGTTCAGCAAATTAAGGATAAATTTAGTATGTTACATGAAAAAATTAAGAAATGTGATGACGCTCTTAGTACCATGAAAATCGCACAGGAAAACACAGATATTAAAATAAAAGATTTAACATTGGAAATAGCAACATTAAAAGAAAAAGGCTATAATACGGAGATTGAAAACAATTTACTAAAGTCAAAATTATCCGATATTGACACTTTACGGCTGAGTCTGAATGATGTCGAACAGCGGGCCCGCCTTAATAATCTGGAGATTTTTGGGGTCCCTGAAAAAAGTAACGAAAATCTATTGCATATTGTATTGAGGATAGCAACCAAGCTTGGAGTTACCGTCGCAAAAGATGACATTGATTATGTTGCACGTATTCCATCTCAAGGTGCCACATCAGGATTACCGAAAACTATTATTGTCAAGTTCAGAACGGCACAATTGCGTGACAAACTTCTCAGCGCAGCCCGAAAGAAGCGTGGGGTAACCTCGACGGACATTGAGATCTCGGGTGAAGGCAAACAAATATTTATTAATGAACATCTGACATCCTACAATAAAGGTTTATTGAAGGCTACAAGGCTGCAATGCAAGGAGTTGGGGTTTCAGAATATCTGGACAAGAAATGCAAAGATATATATACGGAAACACGACAAAGCTCCTCCCATCAGAATTCGAAACTTAGAACAGGTGGAGAACTTAAAAAACGTAAAATAGTTATTAATTGTTCATTGAACTTTCCTTTGTTGTTTTTATATAAATTAAATTATAGGCATATTCTGATCACATCGCTGTTGCACACACACCACACTCACACATTGTCATACACTGCGTTGCATGTTTATTTGATATACGTACAGACTGCTATGACTGCTGTCCTCTGGTTAGTAATAGGTAACATTTATCGCCGTTACGGGAAAATCAAGTTTCTTTATCGTTTTAGCTAATTGTTTACTTTATGAATTTTAAATTTTACTTTCAAAATTCCCGTAGCATTCGCGGTAAATTAATAGATTTTACGCAAGGACTTCTGTTGCACGATTATGATGTAATAGGTATATGCGAGACTTGGTTGTTAGATAGCATAAGTGACTCTGAGGTTAGCGATGGTCGTTATGATGTACACCGGCGCGATCGGCCGGTGAGCGGGAGCGTGTGGCGGCGCGGCGGCGGCGCGCGCTCGGTGGGCGGCGGCGTGATGCTGCTGACGCGTCGGCAGCTGGGGGCGCGCCGCCTGCTCGCGCCTGCGGACGCACCTTACCAACTCGTTCATGTCACTATACAGGCCCGGCCGCTCTGCGCTATGCGGAACCTTAATATCATATGTGTTTACTTACCAGGAGGTGATTCCCACGATGCGCAGGTGTTGCATCTGACGACCTACCTTTTCGACTTTATGGCTATACATCCGAGTGATGACTATCTTTTAATAGGTGATTTTAATTTCCCAGATATTAAATGGGAACTGAATCCAGACCATAGAAATTATTTATCATTTAATGTAAGTAATGAACCACAGAAAGGTTTTTTGGAAACTGTTTTTAGTTTTGGACTTTTGCAATATAATACTGTAATAAATGGCAATTATCGGTACCTGGACCTTATTTTTTGCACTATGGATGTGACCGTTACTCGTAGTTCACTTCCTCTCACACGCGAAGATTTACCTGATCACCCTGCATTAGACTCTGAGATTCCTAATTTAAGTTTATGTAAAATGTTAAAAGACCCTAAAAATAAAGTATATAATTTTAAAAAAGGTAATTACAATGATATAAAATTGAAGATAGACGGCATTGACTGGGACACAAAACTAAACCAGGGGAGTGTTGATGACGCGGTTATTTGCTTTAATAACGAGTTGCAGGTTATTATTGATGAGGAGGTTCCTTGCTTTTTTAGCAATGGAAATGGCTTTCCAATATGGTATTCAAAGCCTTTAATAAAAATAATAAAAGAAAAATCAAGATATCATAAATTGTGGAAACAATTTAAAAATCAATTAGATTATGATAGCTTTTCTTTGCTTAGACAGAGACAAAAAGAAGTACAATCGGAATGCTGGAATCGGTACATTGAGGGCTGTGAAAATGCTATTACAAAATGTCCTAAACAATTCTGGTCGTATACTAATTCTTTGCGTAAGGACCGAGGAGTGCCCGTACGTATGACTTCTGGGGATAGTGTAGCGTGCGGTGGCTCCAACATATGTAAAGCATTTTTGGAATATTTTTTATCTGTATATACAGATGCGCCACTTGTTCCTTGTAATATTGCAGAGACTACTTCGCCTAATTCTATAAACTCAATTGACTCTATTGAAATCTCACGGTCATTGGTACAAAAATATTTGCAGAAACTGGATCGCAACAAGGGGGCTGGCAGTGACGGCATTCCTTCGGTATTTGTAAATATGTGTTCTAAGGAACTAGCCCTTCCATTGTCAATAATCTTTCAAAGATCTCTTACCGAGGGCGTCTTTCCCGAAAAATGGAAGGAGGCCCATATTACACCTGTTCTCAAGAATGGCTCAAGGCAAGATATTCATAATTATAGACCGGTTTCAATATTGTCTGTGTATGGTAAGGTTTTCGAGTCAATTGTTCATGATCAAATATACCCAGTAGCTGCTGCACACATACCTGACAGTCAACATGGTTTTATGCGCAGAAGATCGACCGTCACTAATCTCGCAGTGTTCACGGACTATGTTGCACGACATATGGACATGGGTTATCAGGTCGACGTCGTGTACACCGATTATTCTAAATGTTTTGATCGCATTAACCATGATATTTTAATTTCTAAGTTACATAACATCGGAGTGCACGGTGATCTCTTGAGGTGGCTAATCTCTTACCTTCGTAATCGGATGCAGGCAGTTAAAATTGGTGCCTATAAATCCGATTTTGCGCCCACTTCATCGGGGGTCCCGCAAGGGTCCCATCTGGGACCTCTTCTATTTAATATTTATTTGCATGACATAACAACATGTTTTAAATACTCTAATGTTTTAATGTACGCCGACGATAAAAAAATATATATGCCAATTCATTCGACGGTAGATTGTGAAATGTTACAGCAAGATCTAAATAGACTTTTCGAATATTGCCGCAGGAATCGGCTTGATCTTAATGTCAAAAAGTGCCAAACAATCACGTTCACAAGAAAACGTAATTATACTACATACAATTATGTACTGGGTGGCGTCGCTATTCCAAGGGTCAACCTTGTTCGCGATCTTGGTGTCATGTTGGATATGAAGCTTCTTTTCACTGAACATTTTGATTACATCACACAAAAAGCTAATAGAATGCTGGGCTTCATTCACCGATGTTCTAAACCTTTTCGGAAAATTAAATCACTTCAGACCCTTTACTTCGCGTATGTCAGAAGCATCATGGAGTATGCGTCGCCGATCTGGTCTCCGTCTTACGTTACACATAAGGCTCAGTTAGAATCTGTCCAACGAAGGTTCACAAAAAGATTAAGCTATCGTATTAGGAGAAAATTGGACTACGACGATAGGCTCATACGTTTTCGTATGTGGTCCCTCGAAAATAGGAGAGTAATTGCGGACATGAAGTTTCTATACGACGTTGTTAACGCCCTGCTGGATTGCCCCGCGCTGACGGAGCGGGTTGGCCTCTGTACCTGGACTGCTCGTACCAGACGTAAACGTTCCTTGTGCTCTGGTATGTCTCGGACTAATTATGCCAAATACTCTGTCATACACAGAATAGTTTCAACCTACGAGGAGAGTTTTGGTTCCGCAGATATCTTCTTTTTAAAACGAAATGAATTTATAGAATTCATCGTCAGACAGTTTCCTATATTTGATAACGAACCGGATCACACATCATAGCTGACGTAATTTATTTTCTTTAAAATTTGCAACAACATGCAGACATAAATTATACATACATACCTACAATACACCTTTCTTCACCTACTTCACACGCATACACACCCTAACAATCTCACACACCGATCTCTTTGTGCAACATGTGTTGTGTATTCCTGTATTTTTTTTTTCTTTTTAATTTTTTTTATTCCATTTCATCTCATCTTATCAGCTGTTTTTAATTAAGTGTAAGTCTTATGTATTCGCTCTTATTATAATGTAAAATTTGATTTGTCATACTTTTTAATTGGCCAACAAGAATTTAAGCTATTGTAATGATATAAATTATGTTAGCTGTAAAGTATGCAAGTAACAATAAATAAATAAATAAATTATCACAAAAAATGCTATGTCCTGATGTTTTATGGAAAATGGTTGGTTTTTAAAATAGGTGTAGTCATTGAAATCCTACACAGGCGACTAGCTATCTGTGTGTGGCGAGAGGTACAAGTCCCCGAGGCGTGCCTTATTGCCAGCTCTAAACGATTCCTAGTCCCTCTGGAACTTGACTCTCATAGGTACTCTTACTTTTCGACTCAAGTTATATTCGAATTTTCGATGTACAAATATTTTGGATAAGTTACAAGCAACGTTATGAACAGTCAAGTTTGTTTCTGAAATATCTGCATTTGATATTTTTATTTTTTCAGCGTTTATTGTAAAAGATAAGTCGAATTCAAATTAGTTTTGATCGTAACACAAAGCTATTAGAAAAGACCCTTGAGCTAACGTTAAGGTTTCTTTACTCGTTTCCTCACCATTTCTGTGTTTAAACCTAAGTAATTACTATCAAGCCACTGTAATCGTGTTACACGAAAAACCGATAGATAAGAATCCTCGAGAAACCAAAACCGCAGACAACATCACGCCCACAGGCAAACAAACTGTTTACGCACACACCCTCTCGTCGCTAGGCAACGGGTCTGATCCCTACGGAGTGAGCAATAATTCGCGCCTGGTTAATAGGGTCGCGAAAATTAGGGAAAGCACCCAGCTTCGTAGCACTAGCTGATTAGAAGCGGGGAAAGGCGGAAAATTACTTAAATACTTGATGACAGTGTGTTTCGCTCAACCCCGTGCCATAAATATTTACTCGCTCGCTATAAACCGCACTGGCTGTCGACAAAGTTGAGAATTAACGACATAAGAGTAAACAAGTGTTACATTAAAAGCGTTTTACAGTGTTACATAAAAATGATAATTTTAAACTCGTGCCGAGTATTAATACAACGTGCACGACTCTTTGAGGTCGCGTAGCGCCTGTTCAAATATTTTAGGCAAACATTTTCTGTAACATCATCACATTTTGTGTAGGAGCTTGCGCATCATGTTTAAACTATTTTAAACTTCATTATTATAACTTCGCTTATCTAATTTTGGGGTTAAACTTAAATCATTTTACGGACTTTTACGTTTTCCGTAATTTCCTTCGTAGGTACTTATCAAATAACTTCGTGATAAAATCAATGTTTTTTTTGTGAATAAATAAGTATATCAGTTTCAATATTAACGAAACTATCCTTGATATAATCAATTCAAACGGCCTCTGTGGTCCAGTGGTTGAGCGTTGGACTCACGATCCGGAGGCCCCGGGTTCGAATCCCGGTGGGGACATATCACAAAAATCACTTTGTGATCCCTAGTTTGGTTAGGACATTACAGGCTGATCACCTGATTGTCCGAAAGTAAGATGATCCGTGCTTCGGAAGGCACGTTAAGCCGTTGGTCCCGGTTACTACTTACTGATGTAAGTAGTCGTTACATGACTCATGTCAGGGGCCTTTGGCGGCTCAATAGTAACCCTGACACCAGGGTTGATGAGGTTGGTACGTCACCTCACAACCCACACGATAAGAAGAAGAAGATTAATTCAAGGAGCTGTAAAAGCAAAATATTAATAGATTGTTATATTACGGGTAAAACCAGTGTCTAAGTACGTGACGCCCACGGCCATCCTTTCATGAATAATAAATAACTGGATACTTCGGATGGACTCCTACGTAATTTTACTAGATGCCAATAATTAATAGACCTTGCCCATCCATTGTCATATTATTTGAACAGTATGACAGCACTTCAGTCATGACCACGAGATGTCAAATATTATCCTGTATTTGTACCTAAATGAAAAATACCAATCAGTGCAGTTGATAGGTAGACTATCTGGTATGCGAGAAGCGCCAGGTTTAATAACCCTGCATCAACACCACCTCCATAGCGTTATCCCGTTTTCAGAGGGTCCGCTTACCTAACCTGAAGATTTGATAATCCCGACCAAAAATATATTTCGTTATAAAATATTTTGTTTTGCATGTACTTATGTTCGTCAATAAGACACATTAACTCTATATGATTGAGCACTATCTACGTAAGTACATAATATCGTACAATTCCAATTGATCCAAGACATAATATCGTTTCTCTCATATACGTTTAGTTAGCTTTCACTCAGTATTGATACATTGATTGCTATCTTTTATTATAGCAATTGGCATAAGTAACTTAATTAGCTTTTAGTTTTATACGTCTGTCTGCAATTAAAACATTTTCACAGCATCTGATGAAATCATTAAAAGTTGTTAATAAAACATCACCTACTTATATAGAAAGTTGCTTAATTACTAAATTATAAAAAAAGTTTAATTTGAAGCAAAGATCATCTCAACTACAAACTGAAAGAGTCCACAAGCCTCCGCAAGACCTTTAAATGCATTTCATTTTGAATTTAATCATAGAAAAAATAATTTAATACAATATAATAAAGTTTGAATAATTAAGTTTGAATGTAGAATGATTAGATTGGATTCACAAAACCAATCTAAAAGAAAGTAGACAATGGAGATTAAAACTGAAAAAAGAATTCAAGAAAAAGAAAAGAATTGCACCAACCAGTAATCTATAGGTAGTTACCGAAATATAGGTAGGTACAACTAAAGTACTATGATATTTGAAAACTTTTCAATTAACGCATCCATTAGACAGTCTTAATACTTTCACCTTGTGTATTAGGATAGAAATACTTATTATATACATCAATAAGATAGACATTCGTGAATCACTCGTGATTTATTACAGAATTTTCCTTTTGAAATGAGACACCTACCTACATTTCTCCGTTATAGAGATGGATTAATTTCGCCGAGTCAAGATCCAACTGTCGCGGCCGCATTCAGTCGGCAAGAATACTACTTTACTACACTGCAGACTAACTTCGAATTGAAACTGCTCTTAAGGAGAGCCTTCAGACGTTCGCAGTCTGAAATCTGTTTAGTTTAGTACTAAATATAGGAAATTAATGCCGTGGCCTACCTCGTAGCTCGGTTGCTACTGTCAATTGCATTGATAGCAACATCAGGCGCTACCAGTCACTGAATTTGTGAGCTTGATGAATCATGATTCATTAGTATTTTGGATATGTAACGCGTTTTCTTCTTAAACGAGTAATATGTGTTGAATACATATACAACATTATCTAAATTGCTAGACGAGATATTATTGTCGAAAAGTTTTTAGAAGTAGGAACTGTACATGGCACACCGTTACAGTACTACATTATATAAAATGAGCAATCGAAAAGAAGCCACACTCATATCTCCCGCCACATCTCTCCGGGTATCATTATCCAATTTTCTATCCACACCGAAGAAGCTTACACGACTTGAATAATTTAACCATTTTTTATCAGCCTCTATCGGTTCTTTAACGAAAAAAAGAGTGTTTTATGGCATGTTCCTTTTCTGCCTTTTCATTGGGACAGGAAGGGCGTCCTCTTTTGATAAAGTGAAAAATAGCACCTCTAGAATGTAACCAGATTCACCCTTCACAGTACCTAAAGGATGTCTGATGACACGTTTCCTTTAGATATAGCCCGGCCGACCACAAATTGCCCCAAACTGGAACATTTTAAGTAAATATTGAGGAAGATTTCGACCAAGCGGAACAGCTGATATAAAAACAAATAATATTCTTCATTCATTTTTGTTAATTAGACAGATATACTATACCTAGTCTAAAGTTGCGTATCAAAAAGTAAAAGTGACATATCTGTATATGTTTATGTTGACGGCTAAGAATGCACACTATGACAGGTCATTCATTTCATCATTTAGTTTTGACAGTCACTTAACAATTTAACAAATACCTTGTCAGTTTGACTAGCTACCGTGATTGTATAAAAACTCGATCACCTGGCACCACCATTACACCACACCATCCATTATGATCGTGTCAATGTCACACTCTCATTTGCTACACATCTGGTAGCATTATCATGTCATACTGTGTACGACATTCTTAGATTATGTTGGCAACGTTCTACATGTCTTTGAAACATTTTTTTTAGTTTATACTAAGACCGAACGCCTTGATAGCCCAGTTGGTAGAACGCTTGCCTCTCACTTTGAGATCACAGATTCGAATCCAGAACAGGCCAATGATTGTCGAATTTGTTTTCGAATTAATGTTTGGATCATAAATGATTATCACGTGCTCAGCGGTGGAGGAAAACATCGTGAGGAAACCCACATTCACGGAAATGCATTTTCGGAGGTATGTGACCTAACCTGTATTAGGCTGGTTTTCCCTTCGCGGGATGGAAGGTCAGGCAGGCATCTTCAGGTTAAGTAAGCGGACCCTGAGAAAAACGGGATAATGGGAGATGATGACTTAGACCGAACGCCACGGAAATTGCACAAAAAAGTATCTTCAAAAATTCGCCCAAATATGCTCCGTTACATTACTTACACTATTTAGTGGCATCATAACCAAGTCAGCGGATGATAAATGTAAGAGGTTAACTAGAAATCGTCCAAAATAAAGCAGAATTCAAAAATGGTATTTGAAATGGTTCAGCTAATTTTGTCTTACCGCGGCATTGAAAAGGTAGAGGATACAAATACAATCTCCCGGGCAACTTGCGCCTCTTATCCTAAACGCTCCTTCCACTTTGCTCAATCAATTAATCACTCGATTGTCACGCTCGGAGTTCCCTAATTTAAATTCAATGTCGATTTGAACGAGCTATCATTGACAGCGTCGAGTGCGTATTATTTAGATTTGCATTGTTCAAATTATCTGTCGGATTGATCTTATACCTATCAAGGTGCTTCCTAGTGATTTTTAGGTTCCTGATATTACGTAATGTATTCATATACTTGGTAACATTGCACTCTTTCTATGAAAATGGGGAAAAAATTAAAACTAGAAAGTTGGTAGATAAGTAGGAAATGTTCTACACACTCATGGAAAATACATAATTTCATATATAACTAATATCATTCCTCTGATCGGGGTAGAAAGTGTCGAGCCAATAGGTGTAGGTATCACGTAGTATGTATGTAATGAATGAGATAAAAGCTTACAGTTTTCTAATCTATATTCAAGTAGGTACTTATTTGTAGATTAAATGTTAATTAATGCATGTTGAGGGAAATGTAGCTCAAAGCAAATAGCCATAGATTTCATGTGACATCCGCCCAGACTGATATATAGGTAACGTTAATCCCTCGAGACATATTGTCTGTAAGTGACGACTGAAGACATACGGTAATAACATAACGTTTTGTAAGGTAATTACTTACTACTTAAGTTTAAAACGAAAATATTTTGTATACTTTGTCTCAAGCTTGTTACTTGCTTTTAATCTCACTACTATTTTTTATTGTTTGTGCAATTTTGTCTTTTAGAACAGTAAGTTATGAGTTAATATGTATCCATTGGTACCATTGCAAGTCGTAAGTATTATTGAATTGACAATATTGCAATGAGAAAGTACTTCATCAGGCATTTCCTAATGTACTTAAATGAAACCGTGCTTTTCCTCTCTGCAAACAAAGAGGTACCTAAGTAGGTTCAATAACTTCGCGCTAGGCGTAGTGTGTTGTTTAAAAAGCCTTCCTAAAATCGTGTCCAAGTTAGAAATCTTTTCACATACTTGTTGAAGTTTCCTCATTACAGTAGGGGCTGGCGTACCGTGAGTGTCTGAGCGTCTGAGCGTCGTCATCAAAGGCACTTCACTTCAGGTCGTAGGTTAACAATGCGGCCCTTGCCTTTGACCCGGTTGATGCTTTGTCGCCTCGCGGACAGTTGTGATGACATCCCGTTATGTCTATATCGCTGGTTCTCTACATCTGGCTATTGTGCACGAAGGACGCGTACTCGCTCGAGATTCTTCGCTTGTTCGTAAGGTTCCTGTATGTCATTCCATATAATATATTGTGAAGTGCTTTGGGCACCATGTATTTACTTTTTCTTTCAATTTAATAATATGTACATATTTTTATAATTAAATTAGAAAGTAGACAGTGAATATCGGATTTTCACGCAACAACTGGTGAAAAAGGAATGCTACAGAATATAGTCATCAACTAAAACTGAAGAAAATTCATTTATTTATTCATAAAATAATATAATACCGTAAAAGTGGCTTTTAAATGTAAAGTTATTTCCTTTTTACCGGCAAAAGAACGCAGGAAATCTCATTATTTTCAGCGTTCTCCAAGTACTTACTTGAAATACTTCTCTTGATTCGTAAGCCTACGCAGTACAATCCAAAGAGAACACAAGTTATGTTTCCTCGTTAACCCGGGACACTTGCAAAACTCAATTTGCTTATAAAAACATAATGTTTTCATACGCCTCTCCTTATACTGTAGATACAAGGTACAGAATTGCACGGCAAGTATCAGGCATGATAAAAATCTGAATGTACAACATATCTTGGCCATGCCGCGCAGTCCTACTGAATGCATCGGAGCGAAAATGTACGCCGCCGTCTTTTAAAAAATTGGTTTTCGAAGTTTTTTCGAGTGGATTTCATGACTTTGTACAACTCTAAATAAGCAAGTAGGCACAATGTCGAATATTGCTGTCAAAAATATGTACATATTTCGTTAAATTGGAGTATACTTACTGGAAAATTCTGGTAATTGTAAACATGATTGTAAGTCATATTTGTCATAACCTTCATATTGTATGTGTCTATTTTTATATAATTAATTAACATTTAGTATTTATTTATATAATGTTACCATTATTATGAACACCGTCTCATTGTAGCTCTTTTGAGTTCCAAAATAAAAGAGTGTTATCTTTCACTTCTTCTTCTTTCAAGAATCTTAATAAAATGCTGTATACTTCAGTAGAACAATATCTTGTTATTTTACAGAAAAATAAGTATAAGATACTCAGTTGGCAAGCTTGTGAGTACGTAACCATGTACTCTGAAAAATAGTGAAATGTATTCTCAGCGCGTGTCTCAAGTATTTTGTGAAAACCTGTTTTTTGTCGCCACAGAATATTAGTCATACTTCGTTGGTTCCCTAGATATCAAGTCGCCATACGTGATAGGAATGTAAAATGAAACAAATTGTGATGAAAATTCCCGGCGTGTTTTCTCCGCAGATTTAGATGTCGGCTGTGGTGAAAGGGCCTTTGCTCTCTTTTGTTTTGAGCAATGATACCACTTGTTTATTTCTTAAGCATTATAGAACCATTATATTTTTACATAGTTTTCTGTTATAGCGCGCACTAAACCCGTCCCTAGAGAGTACCCCATGTCCTTCCCTGGAGCTCAAACTATCTCCATACCGAATTTCATCATAGTTCCGGATATTACTTCCTACAAACAAACTCATAAACTTACAAACTTTACCTCTTTATACATTCCTCTTATAATACGTATATATTGTAGATAATATAACAACACAATACATCATCATCTCCCTAGCATTATCCCGTTTTTCATAGGGTCCACTTACCTAACCTGAAGATTTGACAGGTCCGGTTTTTACAGAAGTGACAGCCTGTTTGACTTTCCAACCCCCGCGAAGGGAAAACTAGCCCAACACAGGTTAGGTCACAGACCTCCGAAAATGTATTTCTCGGGAATGTGGGTTTCCTTACAATGTTTTCCTTCACCGCTGAGCACGTGATAATAATTTATTATCAAAACATGAATTCGAAAACAAATTCGACAATCATTGGTTTAGGCCTGTGCTGGATTCGAACCTGCGACCTCAAAGTGAGAGGCTACTGGGCTACCAACTGGGCTACTCGGCATGTAACAATACAATACAGAACACTTTATTGCACATAAACACAACATAACCGATAAAGAAATAAACAGGACTTACGTATAATAATTTGAAAGTCATGGTCGTAATATTTATAGAAATATTATATACTTTTTTATAAACAGATCAACTTTCCGCCTTACCAAGAATCAATGCTCTTTATAGAATCTATCTATTCACTGTAAAATAACATTTAAATGAATAGCGGTATAAAATATAAAAGCGAATAGATTATCTATCTCATTTCATGCACTATCAGATTTAGAATTTATCTCTAAATACGATTCTTACGGTAGAAATTGAATGCATTTTAGGTAATAAATCTTGCTACGTTACTTTTGATTTTTCGCTTACTTACTTTATTATATACTTAAATATAATTCTTTCAAAGATTTTCTGATGTGATTTAAATATAAATAAATATGAAACGGGGCGTAATAGTAGTCGAAGTTTATTTAAGTTAATGTATGAATCAAGTCTGTTGAAAAATTAAGGCTCTATCTGCCTCATTGGCATTATACGTGAGTTTAAGTACAGGTTTGAAAATTATATTTAAATTACTTTAGTTGAATTATTCTATTCCCTTTAAGCTTAACAGTTGTACAAAATGGAACGAGAATTCTAGTTTGTAATGATAAATAGATTTGGAGCTAAACCCGTTTGTTTCCACTAGATTGTCCTCTGAATTGCGTACTAATCCTCAGGATTTATCAGAGTTTCGCGGAGTTTATTGCACTCCATCCCTTCAGGATATCGCTTGTTTAACTTTGGTAAGTACATACTGCATGGAACTAGTTATCGAAGCGACGTTTATTTGACTGCAGGTAATATATAAACTTCGCACTAACCTTCAAGTTTCATACATTGGTAAAACCTTTACGCGAGTTATTGCCCCTAAAATAAAAAAAGATACCCTCAATCCTTTAAAAGTATTTCTATTCAATCATTTGAAAGCATTAAGTGGTACTTAAATAAAGAAAATGATCGCCGTCTGCTTATTTACCTACTTTATTTATCGCAAAAACAATATTACGTGATACTTTTCCACAAAAAATATGTAAGTACATTTCATTTTAAGAAATAGAAGTGAATACAGTTGATGCTTTCCCAAATCCTTTCGTTCAACAGAGACGGACTCTTCAAGTTCCCTTATTGAACACAATATGACAGCTGAGAGTCTCGAGACCTCTATACTCCAGCAGGGGTACCTCAGACATACCCTCGGCTCAAGCGTACCACTTCAACCTTATTGGAAATTTCCCTATAATTCATTACGACCATGATAAATGTTCGCGCGGCGATGCCATTCAACGGAGCCCCTTTCACTTTAGTAGTGATATGCAAAAAAGAGGTAAAAGGGGATAGGGGATGATATAATCAATCTGTGCTGGCCGGGAAAGTGTTACCGTACCAAGTGACGACCTCGGCGCAGACCTTTTGACTTCAGTCTCACTTTGTAATCGCAATTCAAAAGCAGACCATAGAATAAGGAATAATACTACGTATCGAAGGGCAACTCTCAGTGGCTCAGTTAGGTCCCCCCCCCCCCGCAACCCCCCACACCCGGTCTTACTTCAGTCTTCAATCGTATGGGCGTAAAACGTCACACCCACAGAGGCGCGTGTACGATAACGTCAATGTGAAGTGTCTGCGTAAAACGAGGTTTTTTGTATCAAGTGTCCGTAGTGTGACGATACTAGACATATAATACGTCAAAGTATAATATGTACGTCCCACCGCTGGGCACGAGCTTCCCCTCAATCCCACCACCATTATTTCTGATAATTTCCTTAAAAAGGTCATTTACATTATTAAAAATTTAATAAAATAAGATTAAAAATATGAACAAACAATTAAATATTCCTTTTTTCCAACATTTAATATAAACAGGTCTGTTTTAATTTTTGGGCGTAAATAAGGAGTCCTAGAAAGTAAGGAAGACGAATTACTGTAATTGCTACGAGGATCATTTTCCTTTTTGAGACAAGGTATTTGGGGTACCTACCTACCTACTACGTCTTAATTAGGGTGGAACATTTTACAAAGACGTCTCCTACGGGACGGAGACCTTCGTCTTACAAGTTAGCGTCTCAGCCGACCTACTATTGTGTTTAGTCGCGAATTTGCGACGGAATAAAGTAAATACTTAATGCGAAATTTAAGGCCACGAGATTATACAAGCTTTGATTAAAAAGGTTTTGGAGATGTCGTAGCAAAAAAATGCTAGAGCTTTTTATATAAGTATTAGGTTTCTATCCTAAAATGGTTTTTGTTTTGTTTCCATGAAACGGTAATAATAAAGTTTTAAATGGGTAAGAAAATACATGAAAATTTTAATTAATATAAAAAAAACTTAAGAATGAAAAACTATATCAACTCGCGTTCTGTTTCATTGCGTTGGGATTTTAGTGTAAAAGGAAACAATATAATTACTTAACTTTTTTATTTAAGACTAGAAAACTACCTGGTATATATTTCATAATTATGTCGTATCATCAGCACGGAGGGAGGAGGGAATTTAGACTGAGCAAGATGGTCTAACTGAACTCTATTCATTTAATGAAACTCTATTCAGATTTTCCATCTTCAGTGTGGGCGTTAGAAGACAAAAATTGCCACCATTAGTATCACAATAATTGTATTTACTTTCACATAGTTTTTGTATCACGATTAGATAAAGTTACAGCATAAGGTCCACACTCACGGCAACGTCACAGGATTCGTAACGGTTACACAGTCTCTGGTAACCTAGCGCGCCTATGGACGTTAGCGAGAAGGGGGCCCTCCACCCCCGAGGGTGGGGAGGGCCCCGAATATAGGTATTCGGACCGAATCATCGGGACATGTGAACGTACTAGCTAGTTGCTCTTTTCCGATCACACTTTCTTGACGTCCCTACAAGTTATAGGTGAGTACCTATAGCACTCCAATTTCCGACCGTAGATAGATAGATAAAATACTTTATTGAGCACAATGGACACAAAATACAGAGATAAGGACAACACATACAGAAAAACACAACATGCGGCCTAATTATTCCACACGTCCGTTCATGGCGATGGTTTGCGGTAGACTGACCGACTTGAACGGCAGTGCACATCTGTTCGACACGACGACTTTGTAGTGACTGCCTCGACTTCACCCAGCTCTGGCTACACGCCACCTGTCGTCGGAGCGTTGCAACTTCATGACGAAAGTGTTGTAACTTCATTTTATTTTCCGATTTGATCAATTTCTCTTCTTAATTCATAACTAACTTCAACATATATAACTTTTCTAATCTATTCTAGTTCGATGCAGTAACGCAGAGATGCGGGTGAAAATAAATCAGTGCGCAATGCACAAACTGCAACGGCCAATCCCATCGAAAACATGTCAGCGCCGTCGACATCCTCTGTTTACACGAATAGATAGCCTAGAGATAGATGCCCGCCAAAAAATATTATTCCGACTTTTGGAAAGCGAGCTACCTATTTATGGAAAACGTTTTTGGTGAAAAACAAAACTACACTTCGTCTGACATGCAAAATTCAGTTTAATCCTACCTATACGTTCACATTTTTTTTTTAAAGTACGCTTTTAGTTTTCCAAAGCGTTTGAGGTGAAATAGCAATTGGTTTCGAATGTTAGAATTCAGTGGAGCGTAGAATTAGAAACATTGTCTTTACAATATTTATTTAAGCGGTACATATCAGATATATCAGAGATAGATTTCACATCAAGGGTTTACTTTTTAATACAAGTAGATAGAAACACTCTCGGAATGGTTGAGAGTCGTCGACGCTAGCTAAACGTTACGTCTTATGAAATATGAAATGTAAATAGTGCACGTCCGCATGTGACGCTCACATATCTGATGGTAATAAAATCCGTTTCGATTACACAGCTATGTTTGCAAACCGTGGCCATATTGCTGCGACCGCGTGCCGGGTGGCCACTGTACCGGTAACTTCAATCTCGAATACCGGTACATTCCCGCCCTGTCCTGCACCCGCTCCTCCGTGGACCGACATTACAACAGTCTCGTTTCCCACGATCGCTGCAACCGCTCCGTGTCAAACGCTATTTCAAATATTCCTCTCCGAACCCAATCCTTATCCCTCGTACGTTCTTTTATTATTCTACAGCTAAGTCGTTTTAAATCTCTTCTAAAATTTGAATCTCGAAACTCAAATTTAAACTCGATGAAAATTTAAATCATTTCTAGGATCGGAAAAATGAGATCGTGCATCGTTAAATCTCCAATCCTGAGAGATAACGTTCCCGCCGGCGTCATTACGTAATGCAGCAAATTGGGAAAATTGACTGAACCCGATAACGGCAATTCGTATTTAGTAGGTACATACAGCAAGGATATTCCATCATTACAGGAGCCGATTTTATAATTTACAATTTCATCCGTAATGAGCATAAACGATCATGAAATTAAATACCCAGCACATTAAATTATACGGTGATATTTAATATACATGCCTGCGTTACTTTACGTAAACTAGGCGTAAAACCACGAATAAAGTAAAATACTAGTGAATCACAAAAGCAAACAGTGACGTTCTTCTAAAGCCAGCGAAATACAAAGGAGCATGAATATGTAATACGCCAAAGTAACAAACGGCAAACAAGTATCAATACATCAGAGTTAGCAGCTTGTTGCGAATGTTAACGGTCAGTAAATCCACAGTTATCACCTGTAAAATATACTCTGTCGATATATCTGTCAAACGCTCGGTAATGAGGGCCAGACTCAAAATCAAATCAACGATTTTCCCAGAAAATAGGTCGAAAATCTAAATTTGACATATTTACCACTCTGTGATTCACTAGAAATTCGTGCAACTCTAAGTACTTACCTTTGAAGCGTGCCGTAATTTTCGTCTACGACGTTACGAACTAGTCACAAACGACTGCAATATTTTGTGTATACGATCCGTGCTGTGATATTGATGAATTGTGTTTACAATTTCAGTATCGGCCGTCCCATAAATCAGAGCTTTCCAAGTCTCAATACCAACGTCCGTTTGTCTGTCAATAGTCCATAACTTTCTAATGCTCCAACGTAAGAACATAGAATAGTGCACATAACTTTACCCTAGTCATTTAAACATGGACTTGACGATAAAAAGTATTTCTTTCCACCATTCGAGCGTCTGCGCGAAAGTGTCAAAGAGTATTTGCTTGAGCTTTACCTACTGAAGTTTGTTGACACTCGGCGCGTCCGTATTTTGGCTGGGATATCATTACGATTACGTCAAATTGCTAAAAATAATGCGATCTTGACGCTGAGTAACTTCGATGTAACTCTGTCTTCGGAGACGGTATTATCGGCCGGTGACGCGCCGTCACACTCCAGAAACTTTCGATCGAAAAGACAAGGCCGATAATACGACATGACGAGACTTTAGAAAGTTTGTTACACAGTAAAATTAAAAAGATATTTCTATTTTCTAAACCACGATACGGCTGAATAAATATTTTTCCATGCGAATTGAGATTTGTAGGAGAGAAACTTGTCGGGCGTAATATTAGACAAATTGAATTTTGAATTGTAAACCAGAGTTGAGGCACAAGCTGTCACAATTTCTTTTACCTAACTATCAAATTATTTTGAGAAAATATACAAAGTAACATTTTTATGGAATATAACCACAAATAATTGTTTTTCGTAGATAACTATTGCCCAGATACTAAGAAGAAATAGTAGGCTATCTAATGAAATCTAATTCGGGGGCAGTAATTCGGGAGCCGAGGAATTTAATGAGAAAATATTCGTTGGAACGAGCCCGTACTTCGGATACCGTGCGCGGCATAGCTAGGCGTTTATGACTTCCCGTGTCGTGAGGCCGCGACCAAATTGTACCGAAAAATTATCAAAATATTATTATCGACCGGAATAAGAGCTAAAAATATCTGTGACCAGCACATTACACGCGAATCAAGCATCTCAGCGGTACACCATTTCATTATTCTAAAACAAGTTTAAGATTGCAACTATAATTTATGTTTCTTATTGATTTAATAGTTTATTGTACACAGAAACAAACACATAAAAATAAGTAGATTTCACACAAAACAGACAAACGGTTCAGCTTATTTCTAATAGAAATCTCTTCCAGCAGACCGGGAAAGTGACAAACTAAAACCAGGAGAGAATAGATAATACACAAATTTTAAATACATAGTAGGTTTTTAGTGTTTACACTGTACAATTTTGTAAGATTTATTTTACGTTTAAACCGAATCTAAAACACTGCTATCAGAAAAATCGTGACGAAAGTTTTAAGACCGTTACATTGTTTTTTGTGACTGTACGATCACGCAGTATCATGATTATTCATGATGACAAAGTTTGTCATGATGAGTTCCATTTGATCTACGGTCACGTACTGTGGGCTAGTGCGCAGGCGCGAGAGACGCACGATGAATCACGCACACTCCATCATGTCACGTTTACGACCTCAAATAAGAGCTAGGTGCGCACTCTGCGGTTTGCGTGCACTTGTCGATAACGTTGCGTTTCATCGCGTTGCATTATAAAACATTACAAGAATCTAACATAAAATGCATGTTGTATTGAAGCGTAATTATTATTGTTCCCTATGGTTATCAAAATAAGAAGAAGAGGGTCTTATTATTAAGAAGTGCATATTGGTGAATAAATATTTTCTTAGTCTCTCCTTCTCTCTTATTAGACACATATTTTTAGTAGCCTATAGTTAAGCAGCGTTATTCTTATTAGATTATTTTTTAGAATTTTATTTTATTAATTATATTGCATTTTTATTGTACCTATAATCAGTAAAAACTGCGGGATATTTGAAACTACAAACGAATGTGATACAAACAAGAATATTATACCGACAAAATTATCGAAGTACTTATACAGTGTAGAACGGCACTACGCTATGCTAATCTGCGGCTCGGATGTCATCTTGCGCAACAGGCGGCGCAGTGTGCACGCGGCTTAACCTGACTCTAGTTGTACTAGCTTGCATACTACGGCTAAAATGTGTTGGACGTGATGGCATGAAGGAATTACGTGTACTTACAGTATTTTATAAAAATAACTTTTAATAATATTGGCCGCGTAAAAGTAGTTAATGAGAATTTAATACTTGTTATCTTGCCTTCACAAAATTGATGTTTTATTTTTAAAACTCAAAGTGTCATCGGTTCATTTTTTTCTTTATACGTGTCGCAAATTCTTTCTAAGAGTTTATTACTGTTTAGCAGTGTGTATTTTAGTAGTGCTTCTTGCGTGCGAAATAAATTTCTTAAGTTTATTTATTAACATCGTGATAAACTTGCATATATTAAAGTTACAGTAGGTAACAGTTATTGAAATTCCGCAATTATCATCAATTAGCCCGCATCATCCCACTACTGGGTATAGGCCTCCACTATTTTGCACTATCCTTTCCTGTCATGCGTTAACCTCCACAATTTTTCCGCCATAGAAATCCGCAATACTAAATACGTATATGAAATAAAAAAAAAACACTGATTTCACTCACCGTGTATTCAAATGTTCTTGTTTGTATTTACCAGCTGGTTTTGCAGCGAATTCAGTCATTTGACCATCAGCTTGGCACACAAGCGGTAACTAGATTTTCAGAATAATTTGGCTATTATTTTCATTGAGCCGTTTTGACGGTATAATTTCAGGCCGTATTGCGGAAAATTGCCTCTTATTATATGGACAGATTTCAGGGTACTTATACTTTAAAATATATAAACTCTTTTCATGTTGAAAAATGATCACTAGAAATACAAATATATTTTACTGCACCAAAACAAAGCAACAATTTCAATAAAATTACGTAATAAGTACTTCTATTTCTTTTTTTTTTATTCTTATTTTTAACGAGGCTTTGAACACCCTGTGTGATCATGCCAGCCTCATAGGTGCTTTCGTGTACCTATCCCTTAGACAAGGGATTACTTCTATTTCAAAAAAAAAAATTTTTCTAGTAATTAAGTAGTATGATACCGTTATACCGTTTGCCTGTCTTGTGTTAGTATGATTTTTTTATATCTTGTTCTGTGTACAATAAAGTATTAAATAAATAATAAAATAATAATTTAAAAATAGGGCGCTTTTCTACGTTCAAATTCCTGTTTGTCCAAAGAGTTCTATTATTTTATTAGACACGTGTTGTTCAACACCCAAACCCAAAGGACTTAGATTAAAATAGGTAGATTATTGGTAGCTTTAAATTTACAGACCAAGCAACATAATTATCTAGCCGGTTCTTAGCTAACTAAATTAGATTTCATAAGCGTGCCATCCTAAATTAGAACTTTATATGATAGATGTTAGTCCGAACAGTTATTCAATACGAAGCAAGTAGCGGCACGAGACACTACACATATGAATAATAAACAGTAAGCCAACTACATAGGTTGCGTAACACTTCACAAAATCATAATTGAATTGTCATGTCCGCAGTTGTGATACATTGACAATAGGCAATATAAGACTATTATAATACGGAACTCTACATGATACCTATTATTTTAATATTTCAACTATTGTAGGCAGTTGGTTGCGAACTTTGTTTGTATCCAGGTTATTTCTCCTTAATAGGTTAGCCAAACCAGTAAATATTAGTTGGTTTGTAAGTGATTAGATACATGATTCTATGAAGTGTCCTGACTGGTCATGAGTCTTCTATGACACGGGCTCCGGAAGGCAGCAGTTTGGGGGCACGCCCCACGTATCCGGTGGTCGCGCACCGCTGAATGCAAATAGTCGTCCGTCCGTCTGTCCGTTCGTTCCTCCGCTTGTCCGTCAGGTGACGAAAGCATACGGATGTGACACTCTAATACTTTGCAGCTTAGGATCGACCTTTATCGATAATAGCTGCCAATTGCTTAAGAATACAGAGACATAACTCTTTATTTTCGTAGTTGGCAAGGGTTTTTGTCATAATAAAATGGCGCCGCTGTTTTTATAGCAAATCGATGACTACTTTGTAAGAATAATACTAATCAAATAATGCAACAAATTTCAACCAACGGCTTTAACATGTACACATATTCCGCCTATACACTGAAAAAAGGGGTACGATAATCTTTTGTGAAACGTAGCACCCCATTTCGATCTCTAAACCCGAGTACGAAAGTACAGTTACCCACAACAATAGCACGGCCGATGAAAAATTCATATTCATTCCAAAGCGGGTGTAATCGCGGATATTTGTTTGCACCACATTGCCTTTGCAATTAACCTGGCAGTCGTGACGTCACATCCGACTGTCCGGCAGGGTACCGTTCGCGATGGCGCATTGAATTTTTTATTCACCATTATTGCCCCCTTCGGTTGATCCGGCCAGTTTCAAAAGGTTACGTCTACGTGACCCGAAGGGCTGCAACGGTTAATTGACTCTACGAGATATATAAGGTTTAAAAGCTTTTTTGTACGATTCAATAAGGGCACAATGTCTGACTAACAACCTTTCTTAGCGTTCGTATTAACGCTACTAAACGTACTCGCTTCTAAACGGCGATAAATTATGTTTTATTCAGGTGCCTAGAGCCTGAAATATTTTTCCACAAACAAGATTCTGTATCATTATAAACTAGTGTAGCACCAATAAACTTATTAAAAGTTAAGTAATGTTTTTCGGCAAGTTATACCTAACTATATTTCATTAACTAAACTAAAGCAAGAACTTTTAGGTGTCGGATTGTGATGACTTAAGTCTACCTTATTTTTTAAACAAATAAGTAGCGTATGTATATTGACTTTTGATGTCGTAGAATATTAATAAGCATAAAAAGTTTTTAAAATATTAATATTGTTGTAAGCAAGCTTGCAAAATGTAAGTTAAATAAACGCTGTAAAACAAGACTTGGTTTAACGCGTTTATCGCCTTAAAATCCGTTTACAGATAGATTTCATGCTGCCGTAATGTAGCGTGACGTTCTATTTAATGCTTTACTTACCGCAAACTTTCATTTTATTAAACACAAACCTAGGCTAAGAGATTGGCCTCGAAAAGCCAAATTACATCTAGTAGTAGGCGAGATAATGCGTTGCAAAAAAAACTGGCGAACAAACATGGGATTGCGTGCAAGAATCCACCGAGAAACAATGGACGGCCTTGAGGCGGTAATCAGTGCTGTGCTCTCGGACAATGCAACTGTGTTAGAATGTCTGTAGGCGGTCGGACAGAATGAAACTAAAACTAGATGATTTCGAGATAAAGTTTTTGTTTAATGCTAGAACACTTTCCGTTTTGTAAGACGGTTTTGTGCCGCTTCATATGGTTTTGTGCCTTGAACGGCAGTCATGTAAAGTAAGCCTTGTAAAGCTAGAATGCTTCTGTTAAACCTTAGAAAGTAGTCTCCATGCTATACTGTCTTGGTTCAGCAAGAACATAGGTCCAATTTCCAATAACAGTAAATTATTATTTATCAGCTACTATAGGTATTAGGGCCATGTAGTGCCTACTTCAGGCTTCAATCAAAACTCAACTAGAACTACTACAACTGTCACTCACTCTTATAGAAAAACAAGATAGTTTAACTCAATTGCAACATTCTGTTCTAAGTAAATATAGGAACAGATCTGGCTTGTAATTTCAGACTCCCAAACCGAGTAATGATACGTGTTGCTACTACATTTGTGCGGTAGTAGATGGTTAAGATCACGTCTGAGACCACGGCAAATAATAGTAATCTCTGTCAATGTCGTGAGAACGCTGCGTCTTATGCAAGGGAACGTGTTTATGGTGGAATAAAATTGCTGTGGGTTTTCGGTTTGGGGTATTTTGTCGTAGTTTAGATTAAGGGTATGCTATATATACGTATATTTGTGTAGCTGTGAAAAACTAGCTGAAGGTGGATCATATCTGCCGCCAAAACTCATAACAAATGGAATAAATAATGTGTGTGGTGTGTAACAGTGGCCTTGGCTCTGCTTGTCATAAGTAATAGAGAAAACAGATGGGTTGGCAAATTTTGCATTTTGTTGCTTATTGATTGTTTAGCCATGCATAGTTTCAATCCCTCCCTATCAGAAAGTATAGGGAGAAGCTTCAATCGATTGAAAATTGGTCAGAATAATATGTTAAATCAAAATTACATTTATAATTAATTACATATAGGTAGAGTTTGAATTATAATAATCGAACTGAAACTGTGCGCGAATAGCCAATTTTCCAATATTTGTATAGAATTATTTAAAACAAAGGGTCGTTGTTTGTTCTGTATGGGAAATGTGAGGACGATGAAGTTTACTTTTAATCATACTATGCTAAATGTATCCGAGTTATCTGAACAGAATCTATCTCATAAATTTTAAACGCGCCTATTAATTCCAGCGATTCTGCGACCGGTTAGACAGCGCGGTAACGGTTTAGTAGGCACTAAGCTAGGAGTCGGGAATTCGAGATGATGATTTCAAAAATGATAAATATTGTCATATAAGTACCGTCTTTTCGGTCTGGGTACCTGAAGGTGCAAGTCAATTGTGATAATCGTAAAGGGGTTCGCACCATTTTCACAGAGCGCCATTTCTGAAAACGGCGGCGCACAATAATACCTACGTCTATCAAAAAAAACCATATCCTAAAGTGTCACGCTTCGGAGATGGATTTAATCGTCGATGTCATATATACCAGTCTTGAAAAAAGTTACAGTAAAAAGTAAAGTAATCGCATATAGGTATAGTATTACAAGCCTGTTTGCATCTACATAAAAAGACATGTACAAAATGAAATCTTCTGTAAAGAATTGCCTTTTAACCATTGAACTAGTTCACAGATTGAGGTAATCTTTACTGCGATCATTTTTATCAAGTTGACGGCGAAACACGATCGCAAATGAAGACAGCGCATTACGTAGGAAATCGTGCGCCAAATTGAAAGAAGAATATTCCCATACTTGGAACTTTAGTGTACTTATATCACACGTTATAAAAGTACTTATATCACGCATTCGGACGATCAAATCAAATCAAATCAAATATACTTTATTGCACAGAACTAAAAACGATGAACGATGTATCTTATTGATGCATTATTTTGAAAGTCCTAAGTAGTTTTCCGATCATGGAGGTTTATAAATATGACTGATCATTACTTGCAGTCAAGTAACACTTTTTTTCCAATTATCCAACTTCCCAGAAACTTCTTGTACACAGTTTTTATATTTCATACTTCATCATCATCAGCTGTACGACGCCCACTGCTGGGCATAGGCCTCCCCCAAGGATCTCCACGACGATCGATCCTGCGCTGCCCGCATCCAGCGGCACTACTTCATACTTACTGTCACACTTTTCCATTTCCATTTTAAGTAACAAGAGTATTGAAGTCGCAACTTATTCGAAAGTTGTCAACGCATGACAAAACCTGGCCCGTCGGCGATTGCACAACCAACAGGTGCTCTATCAAAGAGTTGGATCTATTTGGCTTACGTCTGGTGGTGTCGTCGATGTGAATCTCAATCGGAATCCAATCCGCAGTGAAACCGAGCTAGCCGACGAAACCGTACACTATGGGACTTCCGTCCATGATACGTCGTCGTCGGTGTCCGATGACTAAGGAGCTTTGAAACCAGCGGGCGTCAACAGACTTAGCGACAAGCGATACATGCAAGAGATATATAGTATTTAAATTTGCCAGTGTAAAAGTTCCATGCGCGACCTGCGATTGAAATAGAATATGACTGGCAAATATTCTCCAAGTACGAATCATTATTTTCAATTCTGTTCAGAAAACCGTATTTTTACGGCACAAAACAACATCTTGCAAATTTGTATGGATGGACTGATCAGATTATCTATAAGTAAAGTGAATAAATCAAATTAGTTGAGTCAAGAGCGTGTCTTCACGCTATTAAGCCAACAAAGTGGGTCAAGAAGACAAAGTATTTTTATTAACAATATACATAAATTCATGATACCTATCGTGTACAGTTTGTTAACATGCACGACTTAAAACTTAAGACAACAACTTGCGAGCATTTTTAATATTAAAGTTAAACTACTGAAGACTAGTAACGTTGAAGAGGTAGGTTACCGTTGAGGCTAGCGGCTCATTATCTACATTTTTAAAGTATTATATTATGATCTCTAGGTGATTTTCACCGCTACTATTTAAACAAATTAAACAAAATGGTAAGTACACTTACATACACTTTTTTACGACAAAACATGAAAAAGTGTTTTTTTTTTCAAATATACTAATGGTGCAAGTAAAAGTTATTGTAATTTTGGTATTTACAAAAACTTAACATAACAGATAACAGAACCTCACGATTATATACGTAGATAGATATATATCCCAATTGGGGTAGTCAGAGGTTCTTCCATTACCATCGCAAGAAGTTATTTTTTTAAATTAGAAGATTTTTTTTTAATTTATATGTTTTTGTCTATTTATGGTACCTAATTAGTCGCTGTTTGTAAGGCCTCATGACGGCGGAATAGGCCGGTGGTTGCGGTGGGACGTCCGTCGTCGTCACGCGCCCGTGTGCGGTAATTAGACGGGAACACAGATACGCGTTCGCTGTTACAGGTGAGGTGTAATGTATCATAGCATTATAAGATAACACAACACGACTGTAGCCGCAAATGCCCTTTCTAAAATGATGTTCCGCACCTCCTGTCCATATTCCAAAGTCACTGTTCCATATTTATATATATTTAGTTTTATATATTTATTTAAAATGTTTTTTTAAATATTTATTTTGTTAAAATGTACTAATCCGCTATTTATTACATTTGTACAAAATTTTCCTGTACCCAAAGGTTGCCTGAGCAATAAGGCCGCCTGTTGTGCTTTTCTGTATATGTTGTCCTTATCTCTGTATTTTGTGTCCATTGTGCTCAATAAAGTATTTTATCTATATATCTATCTCCTGGAACGAATATCGGGAGAGTAAGTAATGTCTACGTTATACGCCGTAGGGCCCCGTAAGTAGGGTAAGGTGAGGGCCTCAACGTTTGTAGAGGCGGAGGATGGGAGCCATCGGTACGGTAATGCAGGACGGAAGGGACAAGTCACAGGGACTGTAACCTGGAACCTGACAGATGACAGCAGTAACTGTCAGTACTATTCAGAGGCGGAGGACTCCGGCCTTGTACGGCTTTGAAATATACTACTCTGGGCGCCATCCCACATTCGCGTCAGAGAGAGTACTGCGGGGCGGAAGGCAACTGGGAAACCACTTCTTATTTTTCCCTAAAAAGTAGCATGGAGAATGCTACACCGACAAGAGCGTGGCTCTTCAATTAGTAAGTAAATGATCTCTATGTGTGTACCAACAAAACACGGTAAATCTAAATAGTTTATTACGTAGCAATTTTACAATCGGTTATTTATTACCTAAGTAAAATTTATTCGCGGCTCGATTGTTAAATGTTTACTTCAAACGTTGTATGCCTACCATTAAGGAAAGCAAATAAAGTATTGAGTATAATGAATAGAGTTGTCTGAATAAAATGTCTGCACTTATAAGATATTGTATGAAAATAACATAACTCAATCTCCGTACAATAATGGCCTCCGTGGTTCAGTGGTGGAGCATTAGATCCCGTGTTCGAATGCCGGTGGGGACATATTACAAAAATCACTTTGTAATAACTTTGTAAGGACATTGCAGGCTGATCACCCGATTGACCGGAAGCACAGAATACTTACATATACTTAGTAGATACAAGTTCGAATGTAATATGATCCGCACTTTGGAGGGCACGTTAAGCAGTCGGTCCCAGCTATTATTTACTTAAGTAAATATGGTCTTTATATGAACCATATCATCTCCACTATCCATCGTATACGAGGAAAATGTCGCTGCGACGTTAGTCTTCATATAAAATAAAAAAGTTATGGGGGACAGAAGGAACGAGGACAACTGGGGATAAATATTCGCGGTCCTACGGCGCCGTTATAAAATATTCATAATTGCGTTGGCAGAAGGACAGAAATAGTACAAAGACGCATCTCGAAAGAGCCGTATGAGTGATATACATACACACTCCACTGTGTTATCTACATACATAATTTATAACCATTCCTCAAATGGAGGAAAAACGTCAGAATACAGAGTTTGGCTACATAAATTTAAGTCCTGAGCCATGTCATGAGCTTTTGCCGGCTCAATAGTAACCCTAACCACAGGTAATAGTTATAACTATTGGGTTACGAAGTATACTGCGCCCCTTAATACCAAGGTGGTGATGTCGGTCATTGATCTCACAACCCACACGAAAGAAGAAAATAACTTTTAAGTTTCTCTTTTATGCCACTTAAGTACTGGTACTTGAGTCGTCAAAATATCGTTACTTCGTGAAATTCTTACCAACTTTCCAAATGATGGGGTAGACTATCTAAGATATTCGTGATATATTTACCTGTAATAAAAAAAAAGTGAACATTAAATGGATATTGAAGAAATAAGTAAGTAAAATAATGTTTTTATTATTGGCATGTAAGTAAGTACACAGAAGAAAAGACTACCTAAGTAATAATAAACGATCTTGGGGTTTAAAGGAGCAACATTGGAGCAATTCATCTAAAAACATACAAAAGTGCAAAAGAAGAAAAAAAACAAAAGTCAACAAAATGTCAAATAGCAATATTGCTTTTTAGATGAATTGCGGCAATATTTCAGGTTCGGCGGATTTCAGGTTCAAGGGATTCAGTTATGAAAATATCAGTTGCTTAAATCTAGCATATCTTTAAACGAAAATAAATGAAATTACTTTTTCAGACAATCAGGTGATTCAAGCCTGAAAAGTCCTTACGAAACAAAGGACAGACTCACAAAGTGATTTCGACCATGCCCCCATCGGGAATCGAACCCAGACCTCTAGATCGTGAACCTAATGCTCTCACCACTACACCACGGAGGCTGTTCCGTGCTTTGGAGGGCACGTTAAGCCGTTGGTCCCGGCTATTAGCCGTAAAAAACACCTCCACCAACCCGCATTGGAACAGCGTGGTGTAGTATGCTCCATACCCCCTCTGGTTGATTGAGAGGAGGTCTGTGGCCATCAATGGGACGTATATAGGCTGTTTATGTAAATGAAATCAACTCACGGCTGTCACGTGTTGTAAATTGAGCTTAAAGTCAGATACAACATTAATGTGTTCACAAGTAACACAACCTTGAGCTTTGTTAGTCTTGTGAGCAGTGCAATGTTTTACAATAAATTCTCGCACATTCTAGTAGGCGCGGCAATGTGTTTTGATATATAAAACATCTTCAGATGAGAACCAATTGGCAACAATATACAAAGCTACGAACTAAAGGTGGCTGAAGTCAACAAATTTCGCACGTTTGCCATTCCAATTGACAGATCTAGGTAGGAATGCAACGGTGTCTTGGAATTTGTAGCAGCTTTCAAAATATTCGTTCTATAGGAGCAGGTACTCGATAAAATTAGATAGCTGATAACGTAAAATTTGGTACATTTAAAATGCGATATAAGTAGGTATGTAGCGGGTGGTAGCGAGAGTTACTTCAAGAAAGGTTGATTGTGATGTTAAATTCGTAAACGTGAACAGATTTTCAGTATGTTCGTATAAATTAGTAATATACTTATGACGAAAAGTAGAATAAAATACAAAAAATAAACAAAATGAAAAAAATATACATCGCAAAAGTATTTTTGTGATAAAATCAATCCCACAGAGCATGTCCTTACGTTCGCTAACGGGTGGCGACGGTGAAAATTGTTCTCGGAAATAATATCTCACCTGTTAAAATTAGATATATTTTATACATTGCAGAGCTAGAACACATGCTCTTCGTTTCTAGCCAAATATTTGCAAGATGACTTCTAAAGATAAACGTATGGAATGCAGGATTAATTCAGGATACTGTTTAATAAATTGTCAATGTAAATAATGGTTTTGATAATATAAACCAACTTTGTTACACATGTTCTGACTATCTTGAATAATGTATAAATACCAATTGGAAATAAACGCGCCAGTAAAACATACTCTTGACAAAGCAAAGATTGTAGTTAAATATTCAAACAAAGAAGAAAACCCCATTGTGAAAATTTTATGTAAATAAACACATAATTACATAATAAACACAGGATAATTCCCTTCCTACTCTGTTCTAAAGACTTTTTTAACTTCAATTTTATCTCGGCTGAAAAAAGAAAAAACTGAAACAAGAGTGACTGTAAAATTTCAACGGTGACTGTTTACGTCCGACCTTTTTTACGATGGTGTTAACTGTTGATTCTTTTTAAACATCTGCGTTGGGAACTGTAAACTACATTGTTCGCGGTAGGGAGCTAAAATGACGCTAGTCGTGTTTCCTGCATAATCGCAGGATGTTTGAACTTCTTTATGCGGAATCTTAATCATTTTATTGACGTCATCGACATTTCTTATCTGTGAATTGCAAACGTTAAGTTTACAGAGTTCGTGACGTGTCTTTAAAAACTTTTTTAATAAAAATCTGTTTATATAGATAACAACTTTGCGAATCATATAATGGTGGGCCAAAAGTACCCTACATTTAAAAAAAATATGATAAGTACAAAAAGTTTTCTATCTTGAACTTGCTAGTAACCTACTGGTCGTCGTATAGCGTCATTTTAACGCTCTCGATGCAGTATTTTAACGTGTCTAAATGCAAGTGTTTAGTCGTTCAGCTTCTGTATTGCCTGATGATTGATATGTTGTTTAGATCTTTGAAACGTGTTTAAGGAAGTGTTTGTGAAGCTTTATCTCAAGGGGCTTAATAGGATGGGAAAAGAGGGTCGTTTTTTTCTCAACCGTTTTTTGTTTTCATACATACATACATACATACATAAACTCACGCCCGTAATCCCTAATGGGGTGGGCAGAGCCACAAGTAATCAAAGACAACTTGCAGCCACTGTTGATACGAAGTCCAAAGATGGATATGATGAACCTTATGGTGATAAGGGATCAGCCTATCGCCCATAACATTAGTCCATCATGTTTTGTTTTCATACTTTTTATAATTCATGTTTATGGTTTCACTCCCGTGTCATTATAAATTAGATGATTTCATTCTAAAGCAACAAATAATATGCGTTGGGTTCGAAATTTTTGTGAATAAATGGGAGGGAATTTTTCATTTGTCGCTCGCAAAAGCCAAATTCATTTTGACTGTGCCACCGCTGTATTGGCCGGTCCGATGACAAGCTTTCAAAGCCATGACTGACGTACGACACGAGCTATCAATTTAATCTAGATATACGGCGAATTTTATTAACACGCTCCAATTACGATTCTCTGTCGAACAAAAATAATACATTTGAAAAGCAATCGAGGACATAAATCACTAAACAGAATACCTACGCGTAAACTGAGCCTAAGTAACGGAACATTTTAACTACAATTTCGTGCAAACACTTTGTGCAAATAGTAGAACAGGTCGAGTTTTCGCGAAACTAATTTTCCTTTTTCCGCTGTCGCTCCGACTACAAGCGCGGAAGCCTTAATCGCCCCCAGCATCGATACAATTTAAATCGGAACAAAACGAGCAAAGCGAATCGATCTCTATCGCGTCGAGAGCAAATCGCACGACTAAAGACGTTCCCGGGCGGACTGCTCCGAGCAATTGGAAATACTTGTGTCTGAACTTCGGACAGGGAAAAAAGTTAATTGGTACTGTTTTTGTCGCACCGTTCCGTTACTTCTTCGTCTAATCTCTCAATCCGAAGCACTCTCACCTACTTTTACACGGAGTTTAGTCGCGAAATCGAAGTCTGAAAAAATTCGGAACACTGTATTAGCAACTCGTCTTCATTAAAACCGATTTCTCGTCCCAATCTCAAATTGAATTTAGATTTGTTGGAAATAAACGTCAAAGCGTAATGGATTTCATCGTATTTCTTTGTCGAACTTCTATTACAAATTAGTTCTTTGTTATCAAGCCATTGTTTGTCAGGGACCCGTATCATGTTTTATTACTTGAAATTATTTGGACTTCGTTGTAATCCTCGAATGGCTTAGTCGAGGAGCATTTACGAGTAGAATTTGGAATCAAAATGTTAGAGAATTGAGATTGAATGTTTCGTCGGGCCGCTGAATAATAAATCATAAGCCTGCTCCGGCGAATATCAAAGGGATCTTCAAAGTGCTCACTTAACACTGTTATTAAAGAGCCGTGTAAATGAGCACTAAATGTTAACTTTGTTCCATGTTAACGACTCTTACAATGGTAAATACTCTAAATACTTAGCAAACAAATCGTGTACTCATAATCTAGACAAACAATCTCTGTGTCAAGCACGTGCATATGTTGTTGGATAAACTTAACGTTTCATTTTCAGTTTCCTCGCAATGCGGTATCATAACACAGCTAATAAATAAGTATGTCCTGTCTCTTCCATGGCATAGCAAGATATTCGTATACTTTACGCGTAGGATAACCAGTCCATGACTAGAGTCAGTCAGAGTTCTTACGATCTATAAGAAGCTAGCACTTTTATCGTCGATCTCAAAGTACTTAATTCTCTTTAATGGAAAAATTGACTTTAATCAGTTGCTAGTAAAGCGAGCCACCGAGCGTAAATAAAGCGACGCGCACTGTGACCGTTACGCGCATGCGTGTAGAACGACGCGCGCGCTTGAACGCTAATGCTGCTGTGATTTGTTACTCGATGCTTTATGAACAAAGGGAAAAAAAATGATTATAATGTTGACTCAATCTCTTGAATACGTAAATCACGTTTCTATCGTGTTCGCGTTCTAACCAACAATGCAAAACGCTACTTTAGGAATAAATATTATTAATACATGTTACGTAATAAAAGTGTTTTTCATTACGGAATGTCGCTAACATCAATGTATCTTTACAAAGTTTCCACAATATTGTACACTGGCCTTCAGACGCAGAGACAGGGTGATTAAATTCAGCGCCGGGACGCGACGGCCCTTAAACAAAGACATCGGGGAAAGTCATCAGTCATTATCAGCAACAATAAAACGGCAAGTCAGTGTCGTTAAGAGAATCCACCTTACAACATCGTCTTTTCAAACGCAGTGGTGTGGGAATATTCCGTACATACGGGAAAGTTTGTCGTAGAAAGTCCAAGAATTCCTCTTTGGTGGTTTAGTACGGTTTAGTTTGAACATTATACACATTAGCGACTACTCGGGAGAAAATACCGGCCTCGGCTGCACTGATATTAACTTTATCGCCCATCACGTTTTTAGTCAAGAGATAATTTTACACGAGATCTTTTTCAATACAATAGGGATGACGAATCAAAGCTGAAGCAGGTGGCGAGATTATCGAATTTATGTCTTAAATGAAGATAAATAGGACAGGAAGACATTAGCAAGAGTAATGTTTTGTTGCCGATTGGCGAAGATTTACCTATTCATAGATTAGATTGTCCAAATACAACGGCGTTGAATGGTGATTTTAAACTTTAAATAGGTATACCTGTTCATTCTTGTTCTTACTAATTTTAGCTGAACTGGAAGTAAATTAAAACATCGAACGCGTTCAGCTGCTTATCATCATATAGGCACGTTTTAAAAATCGACATAGGAATCGTTTCCTCTCTAACACGATGAAGAATTAATGGGCAATGGATTGATAACTGGTCACCAAACGGCTTATCATGCATGGGGACTTCGTATCAAAAGTTTCTGTAGATCGTATTCTGCTTACTTGTAGTCGTATAGGGCTCTATCATTTTTTTAGGGATTTCTTTAGTTGACATTTAGTTCCATCATCACTCTGCTACAAGAGACAGTGTCACTAGCTAGTAAGTAAAGCGAGCACAGACATCTAAATTCTTAGAAAGGACAGGTTTAAGCTCTTCGGCTACTTTATTTGCTACCCCTTCATTAACCTTCCAGAACTAGCCATTATGACCTCTATGCCCTTTAACTAGGGATAATTTTACGTCCTATCTTCGTGTGGGAACGGTTTCGATGTAGCTGTGAGTCGACAGGCCATTAGAGCAAATCACTTTACTTCGGAGCTTGCTGCACTAGAACCGTTACATGTTGGGATCTTGGAGATTTCCTGGCTAGATGGCAGCAGTATTAATCGTTTGCCACCATGTTTCACCAGCTATCCGTAGCCCATTCTAATAAAATAAAAATGCGAAAGTAATTCTGTAACCCTGTTTACTTTTTACGCCTAAACTGCTGGGCGAAACTGGATGAAAATCGGCTGAATATTTGGATGAAGATAAATCAAAATTCAAGGACGAATATAATGTATTTTACAAGGACGGATATTGTGTAAGTACTTACGAAGTTCATGCGGAGGAAGTCGCGGGAGAAATGCTAGTCAATAAAGGTACTTACTTTAAGAATGGACGAGACGGAAGTTTTGGTTTTGACAGATAATTTAAAACAATGCCGAAGGAAATATTCGATGATGGTTTTGCGCCTTTTGGCAGCTGATTTAATTGAACGAGAACTTAGAGGCAATTATATTAAGGAAATAATTGTGTAGTGCTAAAATAAAATCAATCATTATAGTCTTTTTATAATAATGAGACAAAAACCCGTTTTCTGTCAGGTATAACACAATATTACAGAAACTCCATTAGAAATTCAGTCACAACTTTAATAAAAGATTCCGAACGTCAAAATATTTGACTTTCCCCTCACATTTGCGTCTTAATAAACGGGTAAGTATCGATTTTATTACTGGACATTAGTATGGCTATCACGCTGCATACCGAGGTCTGCCGCGGGGCAGAAGAGAACCACGAATCGGACCCGGCACGAAGCAGAGCGAGAACAAACATCACTACGGCAAGTCCGATTAGTGCTAGTCGAATGCAATTATTTAAATTCTTCTCAAGGGCAATTATGCTAAGTTTATCGTTGCATTTTCACTTAATATTACATAATATTGACATTAGCACAATCATAAGTATTTTTTATTTTTTAAATATTTTTATTTATACTACTAAAATAACGTATGATCGTAAGTCACTTCAAGTAAGACTCTACACACGCCGCTTTAACAGCAGCATAGAGTAAAAATAATCCTACTACTAAGTGATATTATAACCTAGGCTACTATTCAATTTCTTCTAAGCTGTATAGAAAGAAGTACAAGTAAATCAAACGTACAGAAACAATAGATCTGTTATAAAAATAACATTCAAAAAGCAACTGTAGTATAACCGAAGTAACTCAGGTGAAGTGAGCAGCAAAACTAGTTTCATCATCACGCGATCTAAAAAACGTCCGCATCAATCATTAGAGCACTTTCTAAACTCTTTGTTGGTATTGTTACTCGAGCCTTTTGTATGGATGGTCTTTTCTTACGGTTTGATTGGAAAAGATAGTAAGTAGTCTGTCCTTGTGATGGCGGACACTGTTTATCATTACTTTGGTTATTTCGACTTAGGGAAATGATTACTTATAGGTATGTATTAATAATCGAGTAACTATTTTTATTTTGTATCTTACACGCATATTACGTGATTTTAGAAAGATAAAGTATATTTTATAATATTGTAGAGGCTGCAGTCGCTATTTGGAGTACTTATTATTATTTCGGTTGATTGGATGGATGTATTCTGACAAAATTAAAAGTAACAAAAAATACAAAGAATAACAATGATTTTCTAATTGAGAAACTAAACGAAATTAATAAGATGAAAACAAACAAGAAATAAATACAAACAAAAAAGACCCACGTACCGGCGATCGGTTCAACAACGCTCGCAGGAACAATGGCCGAGAAAGTTTCACTGCCATTACTACGATATCTATCTGAACCTGTACTGTATATCTCTCACTAGCTATCGTCTAACGTATGGTGAAGTTGAAAGACGAGAAACAGACACTCTAGGAGCGGGCCATTCAAGATTTCTGCGAGGAAATCAAACGAAATGTTACTCTATCAGCATGATTTATGATGACAAAATAAAAATGTTGATACAGCTGCAATATTATGCATTTGCTTTTTAATGGATAAACAGAAATCACATGAGCCTCCTATTAAATCACCAAATTAGTCAGTTATTCAAACTGAACGGAATTGATGAAGCAAATCACGTAATAGAAAAAAGAAGTTGCAAAAGGCTCTAACGCGCATTTTGTATGAGAACCTCTGTCGCCGGTTTGACCGCATTCTCTTTTACACTGTTCTCTGATTGTTCTACTGCTTCTCAAATTCCATACCCACTGCTTATTTTATGTGATAAGCTGCAATTTTATCATTACTTTTCAGCTGCATACAAAAGCATTTTATGATAAATAACCGATCATACTAAGGAAAAACCTTAGCTAGCTTTCTTATGATAAGGAAGGATCTCCTCACATGAGTCGATATTTGACTTTATACCCTGCAGGGTTATTGCACAAGACAACCTTTTAATATATTTTCTCAGAGCTACGTGTGTCGCGCACGTGTGTTGTAGGTATGGCGCGCGTTGGGAGCTCTCCCTTGGCCCTTACAACTAACCTCTTTCTTCTGTTCCGTGAAGTAAATAAATTAATTTATACTACTTGCAAAAAAAAAATATTCAAGTAATACGATTGAAACGAACTACTATTGACTGAATACAGAGAAGAATCGAAATTCGAATCTTTTGATGATACCTAAAAAGAATACCAACAGGTAACGTGATACGGCGGTAAATACTGTTGACGATTCACGGCTAGCTTACACTTATATGGCTACAAGTAATATCACGAAAATGCTCTTAACCTCAACAACTAAACAAACCTAAGTATAAGAATAGTAAACTATGATAACATTCAAGAGGCTACTTACACAGAAGTTATTTAATCAAATAACATACTTAATGAAATAGATAATATGCACATGAATACTGGTTGTTTGATTGGAATTCGAAAAGTTACGTTGGAAGAAATTGAATCTATTTGAAATGTATGCATGTTAATTAAATTAATTCTCACATGTTGCATATCATCCTGGGAATGTCGTACTAGTCGGCTAATATCATGATAACAGTCATTACGTAATAGGTACAACATTACGTCCTGTATGCTTATATGGCCTAAGCTTTTAGGAACCTGTCATTATACTGTCAATCATTTTACAAAGACGCAAATACGACAGCTGTGAGTTGTATTTTACAAATTGTTATTCTACTTATTACAAGTATGTATTTATAACTAGTATATATAAATATTTATGTACCAGTTATCTTAGCACACTTAATTATAGGTACACATTGGTGGAACAACATTTCATTACCTGTGGTCTAGCCATAGAGCGATTTACGCTTCTAGCTCCTTAGTTAATCTATGTAACAAAACGTTACAATTTAAATTGTAAACCTCACTCTTATAAACAATTCCTTAAAACATATTAATTTGTCTAGGTCGAGAACTACAGTATAATGTAATGTCATTAGTCATATTAGGGCGTTAGCTGTCTAATAAATCAAAATAAGCTTTGTAAGGCCTCTAAGGCAATTCAATGGCAAAGGCCACACGAATCATTACAAAGATCAACGATAGCCCGACGAAATCACGTGAAGTCGATAATAATACTGAGCTTTTAGTATAAAAGCAATTTATAAAGTAAGAAATAACGATATTGTTATAGCTATGTAACTTCGCAGAACCAGATTATTATATTAGTAAGAACGGAAAGAAGCTTATTTTTTTTTAAAATATTAACAATTATAGATCAGAGATTTTAGGTATTAGCTAAGTATGAACGTCTAGAAGCTAAACATAATTATTAAGTAAAATGATTAATATGAATGTTGATATAATATATTATATTAAACAAATAGTAATTTAACCTTTCTTAGACTAACGATCAATCTTATAGGAAGTAGAAATAAAACTGAGGGGACTTGGAATAGGTAGGTACTACAAGTTCCCAAATCGCCGCGATCAGCGATAGCGAGATCTCGTCAAGGCATCGTCGAACCATGGTAGGGGTATAGGTCGTTGCACTGAGTTCTAGTTCAAGCGATAGTGGATAAGAACCGTCAACACGCGCAGCCAAACAAAGGCACTTGTTTTGTTTTGCTTTATTTCGCAACGGAGATAATACTCGCTTTTCCGCTTGCCATTTACAGTGTTACGGTTAGATATTTTGACCAGTTCAAGCGAGTTTGGTTCACATTTCATCCGAGTTATGTTGTTTACCTTGTTCAACGACAAGTGCATTTCTGTTTCAGTTAGTTGGGCAAATAAAATATGTGTTACGTATTACGTTTATGTCACTTCACGCTTTTAACACTAACGTAAATAATTGCTAGTGACAAACACAAAATAGTGAGTTAGTTAGCAGGCATTGTCACTCGCAGTAGGCAATGGAAGAAAAACATTTTTCTAACTAAGGCTAATAGTTGTTGAAAAGCCTCCCCCCGCATGTTACTCAACACAACGCGCCTCATTAGAACCGGGCCGTGGGAAGTAGCTGCCAATAGTGATGCACACCGCGCTTATCGGTAAATATTGATACTTGTCTATCGATAAACGATAATTGTTTATTAGTTGCCTTTAAATAGCACGATTTTTCTCACGATTCAAATGCTTGTTTTGCATCTGTAATAATACTATTTTATAAACGTTTAACATGTCAACAAATTATAGGTATTTATAGGTAGGCACTGTAAATAGAATACTGTTTACAAGTTATTAGGTTGGAAAATTACATTTTACAGCTCCTACAGTACATAACAAACAAGTATTTTGAATTGATTGAATATCATAAAACTAATTACTACAAATCAATCTACTTAACAAGGAACGTAATTAAGACATTGTAATATAATATGTAAATGTAACGTAGTAAGATTACGCTCGAGGCTATACAATTCATCTTAAACGACCGTGTTTATGCTCGCCACAAGTTCGCTCTAATTATTATGATAATCTACCGGACACTTCGGGCCATTGTTGTGCTCGGTCACAAGACAGATAAACACCAACAAAAGTAAATGCTTCACCTTGTTTCACGTTCTAAGGTCGTTACAGATTATGGTGGTACGTGGAGCCTTGATATGTTGTGATTACGAGAAGTTCTCACGCTATGATTGTATCAGTGAATGCCTGCGCTTTGTACCTATTTTGCTTAATATTCCTCTGCTGCAGATATGCTAGTTACCGTAGCTGCCCTTGAGCTGGTTTCGGCTTTTTTGGATGCTCAAAATGTGCAACGATTGAAAGAACCATTGTTTTTGAAGAAAATTATTGTATTAAATTATTAAATACTTTGGGAATTTACACATTATTAATAACAGAGCGCTACGAGCCTAAGATATAAAATTTAAGATATGAATTTTCACAGCAAATTTAAACGTCATACCATTTTTATTCTAACGGTAACCGGTTTATAGTAAGTAAATCCTATGTCCAAATTTGTTTCCTGTTACATTATATAAATGAGCTCGGAGATAATGATCTTAATACTCGTATGACACACAAGAAATACGCGGTATTACGAAATAAACATCATAATATGTCCCAATCCCACGAAAAACTGCTGTCGTACAGGCAACAAAATGTAATATTGTATTGTAAATTAACTTATTTCTTAGTTTAGCTTAATTAGTAGGTTATCTATCTACTTACTTTGAAAATAAACATTTCATTGATAATTTATAATGATACATTGTAAAGACAGCACACATTCATACAAATCCAAAGTTTATAAATACCTGCAGTGCTATAAGAGAGGAATACCTGAGGATATTTAGGGAGAATATGAGGGTTTTACCTATCTACTGAGATTGCTTTTCAAAAGACATTGTAAGTAACACGTAGATAAAAGAAACTTAAAGTAGTAGAAGAAAGCATAAGCCTTCGATGTCGATATTGTTATGGTGTAAAAGGATATCGATAATGTTTATCTGTTGATGAGTGCGGATCATCCCTAGCGGATTGCGGGGCGTTTACAAACATAGCTGCGAACAGTGAATGTATGCGAACACACTCGGTGAATACGACTAGTTTCCACATACGCCGCCGCTACACTCATACCAAGCTTTATAAACAAACTACTCGCTAAAAATGGACGGGATATGTTTAGTACAGTTTAGATTTATTTATAATTTCACTCTTGATATTCAATTTATTTTAAAACTGTTTAAAAAACAACTTTTGTATGTATTTATTCAATAATATAGTATTATATGTGTCTAGGTATACGTACTTACCTATATAGTTGGAAAAACATAAATATCGAATAAAATAGAGAACTTGCATAGTCTTTCTGTTAGATAATGAAAACTGTCTGGAGGATTGTAAAAATTTCGCTCACGTATTTATAATAATTCGTGCATTGCATACTAAATAAGCTCTAGCTGTTTTATCTTTGTAGATAAGCGACTTAAAAAGTAAGTCAAGTATAGACTATCCTTCAAACCGAACCCGAGACAAATCGCATAGACAGGTATGACAAATCATTTGCCAAATGTCGACGTGGAATGATTGTCATTCGGACTGGCATGAATACACGGCCATGTACAGACATGCCACTGCATGAATATTTATGCCGACGTGCAGCTACCTACTTAAATAGGCAGTGGAAACCGAAGATTGCAACCTAGTCGCTACTTCACTAAATATCCACAGCCTAAGCGCCGTGACGTTGATTGCGAAATGTTTAACACAACAAAACTTAATTACACGTAATGTGTTGTCACTATTATTCTCGAACAAATGATGACAAGGTGACATAAAGGCTTTGTTCACCGTGCGGCAGAAACCGGCAACTATTGTTTTAGCACACAATTACACACATTTGACTTTACATTAGAATGGTGCATTCACACAATCTCAGTGAGCACAAAATGCAACCGTAGTTCACAATTCCATTACATTGGAAAGTTATAGTTTGCTTTTGGCATTAAAGCGACTTGTCTAACATGAAATCCAAACTCCCCGTAAAGTTGTTAGCCGAATCACGCGAAAATGCTATCAAACCTTCCATTCATGATTCACTGGAAAATATAAGAATTTCAGATAAAGCTATTCAGCTGATTTAATTAAAAAGTTAAAGTTGAGGTACTTGCTTAATAACAACTTGATTAGGGCTTGGCGGATTATTCAGATAACTTCTTTAAAGTAGATTTTTTTTTACTTCGTCCATTTCTCATTTTCCCCTAGTTCATTTATCCTAGATAAATCAAGGAGGTAAAGAATATATGTGTGAAAAATTCCTTGACCGAGGTCAAAATTTCATATTCATATTCATATTTGTACAAGGAATAATCTCGCCGTCAAACAACACATTACAACCCGCATCACTTTATCCTTTGAGATTATATCAAAAACATAAACTGACCTGGAGCCGCGTAACGAAATTAAAAATCTAAAGTTCCAATTGAATCACCGACTTCAAACTTATCTAAAGATCTCTCTTCCCGGAAGATTCCCGACCTGTGTAAAATCCCTACTTATATTAGTTAGAAAAGTGACATTACAAGGGAAATTTCATCTTGTTTAAGTTAAATCGTAGCTTTTTATCGCCGCCGCCGTGAATCTACTACCGCCGGTTCCCAGTAACAAGCAGACACAACTTTGTCTTTAAAAAGTTAACTCAGTACGCAAAATCCCTTGATATTTTTTACATTGTTTTTTCTGTGACATTTCCTCTGATATTTTGACGACTAGATACAATGTATTTAAGGAGATTCGTAATATATTTGCGGGTTAACGACGGGTTTGAGACGAATATATCATAATTTACACTAATTTCAACAACAAAAATGTCTTAAAGCCGCTATAAATTTCTTCGTTCGCACCTGGAAACTGTCCAAAGTGGCAGTAGGAACGCGGAATCGTGACCATTGCTCTTTTTGACGTTGCCGTCTTTACGCAGTATTAAGCCTAACCCCCAATGTACTACATAGAAACAACATAGAACAATTACATTTTAACCAATCTACACGTGGGCGCGCATTCACACTACTGCGCCTTTTAAACACTTTTTAATTATTTACGTCATAAAATATGTTAAACTCGTGACCGTAGATTTTTTTTTCAGATTTTAATGTCACTAAGGCATGATAGATATCCTAAATTACTTTTTAAACACCCACTTCTACTTAATTCTAATAACGTTTATGTATTATCTATTTATGTACTCTGTACCTACTTACATCAAATAATATAATTTTACAGAATCTACCGAATGGTTGTACGAATAATATACCCATATATATTTATTAGATATATAATTCGCGAGCAGCTTTTTCCTAACAAAATTTTACGTCTCCGGTCCCTGGTATGTAAATAAATATCTAAGTGTTATAAATATTGAACAACCCTTAGATTTAGTTTATCAGATAACGTAAACATTTACTTCCACTTGTGCCGGATTTATTCAGCACAAATTCAGGATTATATCCATATTTTTAGCATTACACGCACGTAGGGGTCGAAGGGTGTCGTAGGAGGGTCGAATGTTCGAGGCCCTAACCTTAGTCAGTAGTTACACATTACTCTTTTTAAAGAATAAACGACGAAGTTTTTCATAAATGGAATGGAACGTGCTGACACACTTTTCGTTGGAAGTGCACGTACTTTTAGCGAATGAGTTTTGAAGCTATTTTCTGATTCGTCTCGACTTCGACTCACATAAACTTATTACTAATGTCGTATGCGGAATTTTAACTGCAGTTGCTCTACTGACTTTCATTTCACGGAACATAACCGATCGTATATCATTTTGTATAATTATAGTAACTACATACTATCTCAATTTACTCGACACGGAATTAGGCAGCGTCAGCAGACATAATTATTATTGAGAGGAATTATTTATAACCCGTGTTTTGCTTTAGAATTCACATTGACATAATAATATATTATGCATGCTGTATCTCAGTTTCCATTCATTTCAGCTTATTACGTACCTATTTTTTTTACCTATTGTAAAAAAATATTCACTTATTTTTATTCTTACTTCAACTCGTGTTATAATCTGTAGAATAAATATTAAATACATAACTCCTTTAATATTTAATATATTTCCTGCGATTTGATGTCATTCCACTTCAAAGGAACTGTCTCATAAATAAGTCATCTTAAAATATTATTAGGTGCTTATATTTATTCTAATCAACGCTTTAAAAAAACGGGCACCGTGCCGGGACGAATATGTCAATCGCACATCATTGTTCTGGCGCTAGTCGCTAAAAAAGTGTAAAACCCATCTGTCGGGTATCGTTCGAGAACGCACCATCTGGCCGGTATCAAGACGTTATAGTGGGTAATCCGGATCATGTGTTAGAATAAAAACGATCGGGGAGAATCGAGAATATATCGATTTCGCGCTCGCGACGTACGCGATTCCGAGAAAACGATATGTCGCGCCGGCACTAGAAATAGATTCCAAAATCGACGGTTTCTCAATGTTCTTTGATATATGATCTTTCACAGAATAAACATCAGTTTTAAACATCAAGCTAATGCTAGGAATTATTAAATTATTATTTCAATAAGAAGCAACATTAGTTGAAACTAACACTTTGTTTTAATTGCGATAAGAATCTCAGAAATTCTAACAATTCTTACTTACTTGAGTGCGGACAAACAAAGGTTAAGAATATAATAAAACGAATTAGCAAATGTATTCTATTAATGTCTTGAAAAATACTTAATAAAAAAATTCTCAACTGTTTATAAATATAAGTACTTAGGTCTCTAAATATAAACATAGGATTAGGTCTAAATAAGTATACCTAGATACGTAATAGTTACATTATATTGGTCTACAGCCTCAATAATTTCGCGAAATAAGCATTTTAGTTACCTGTGCCGAGATTGTTGAACGGTTACCTAAATACGGACAGCCTTGCGTTCAGTTTACACTAACTTCTGAGAAACTTCGCGCCTGACGCAATTCCTGCCGTGATCTCTCTCCTCCGCTCCTAACTCAACAACTCTTGGAGCTAATTTCCGAACGTCACTTTGTTCTTTATTCAATTTCCGATATTCAATTTCTGCGCCCAATATTCAAATTCACATTTTCATCAAAATAAACCATTAAAATCCCATTTTAATTTACACACCTACTTTGTTATTCGTTAGCAAAACAAATACAAACCATTTATCCAAAAAAAGGTATCCACAACCCAAATTAAATTCCACGTCGGGATTAACTTGAATTACTTACGAAATTAGGGGAAACAAATTACTATTTAAGCGAATCCGAGCGATGAAACATAAAATGGGAAATCTGATAGACATAAGAAATTTGAAAATGATAGCGCGATTTCTGATCCACGTCTTCGTACAATTTGTATTTTAATTTAACGCAGGTGTAGAGCGCAGGAGATATATAATGCGGATAAAATAAGAAGGGGATGATTGATACACGGGGGTCGTGAGTAAAATTTTCCATTTTTCTGTGAATCGTCCCCCTCCCCCCGGACACCCGACCTGACGGCAGGCCCGACATAACAGCCTTCTCGGCCGAATATTAAATTTGCCTCGTCAGTAAAACGCCAGTACGTTTCGCAATATTGTGACTTTTGTAAGGATAAATGCCATTTTAGCTGTTCATTACGAATACAATTTTTGGAATAACGAATTTTAAATACCTACTATTTAGTTTGTATAAGCAGTTATCTTTCGAAAGGCAAGTGTGAATAATGATGCATGTTAAGCTGTTATTGTTTCTGCTAGTTTGTAGTCGGAATTACTCATAACTTGTTATTTGTGACTTCCTCGCTGCTCCACTGTTAGGCGGCCATTATATAGCTAGCTGTAGCCCAGCAATTTCGTTAATGGACATTCCAACAACGGTATAAACATAACATACATATTCACATCATCAATACATACTTACATCAATATGTAGAGCTGCAAATCGATCAACCAACCAAACAAACAAAGCTACTTAAAGCTTATTTCGTTTATATTTAGTATATAAATAAGAACTTACACAATTCCCAAGTTTTCAATACATCAAACATCTCACGACTAACTTACCTGAAATAAAGCAAACATTACCATTAGAATAAATTAAAATATCATTAATTCAACATAAGTTTTTTTCTAGAAATTAGTTGGAATTAAACTGTAGATTTTTCCAAAGAAACACATAGGAAAGTACTTGAATAATATCACATTTATATAATCCTAGTAACAATTAAAAGTTATATTAAATATTTAATATTACATACATCGAATATGAAATACTACATAGATAATGGTTTTGATTAATGTTTTATATATATATTATTTTTTAATATAAGAAAATTGTATTTATTTATGGATTTCAAATAATCTGAAGTTTCCGAGAATTTTGCTAATCACATTAAAATTATAATTGAATATAGAATCCTTGTAATCCTTGAAAGAATTACAAACGATAATAATGTAAGTAAAATTACTGCTAATAATGGGGATTATTGAAGAAGTTGTCAAACTTTTAGATACCTATCAACTACGATAAATCTATCATCTAGTTTCGTAACGCCTGTCTCACTATCTCAGTCTAACTTTCTAGACTAATCCCTTAGGTAAACGCTTGGACATGTCGATAAATCTAGATATTATTCTAAGGTCTTAGATCTCTTTGAACAACAATTATTTAAAAACGCCGATATAATGTTTTTGCAAAATTTATTTAAAATAAATTCATATTAATATATGAATAAAACTATATAAAACCAGTCTACTGTTTTACGTCACAGCTGTACAATGATATCATTAAAAACATTGGACTACATTGGTCATTCTGCGAATCCGAACCATTTCGACGAGTCGTCGGAATCAGCGTCACAGAGTAACTAATAAACGCAGCAATACCACGAGTCCGTCGTGTAATTTAGTGGTGTTTAAATAAAATTATAGCCTCTATGTAGGACGGAAGGAGTGAACGTCGCCGTAATAAAACGCATCTGCGCTGTACCACCAGAGAGAGATTAGTCCCGGTATAATGGACAAGCAGATGATAAATAACCTGCTCTTTTGAGCCGCAAAGTGTGTTATCATTTTGTATTTTTCTTTTTGAATACGTATGTCATGTGTTTATTCCGTCGTGTACCTACTAGGTGTAATTAGTCATACACTGTTTTGCAGGGAGAATGATAAGGCAGCTTTGAATTCATGAAAGATATAATTATATATCTAGATTTACCTAATTATGAATTTGTAAATGTGCAAAGTAGACGAATGTAGAACAAAAAAATAAAAATAAAGCATTGAAAAAGATAACAGATTGAACCTATAATTTAGAGCACCGCCAAATGAACAATTGGAACATCATTGATAGCATTTAAAAAATTAAAAAATTGGTCGCAAAAATATACGTACACTTGCGCAAGCAGGAGCACTGCGTCGTTTTAAATATCAAAATGCTGTAATTCTTCTCAGTTCGTTGCTATGCAATTAGGATAGTAAAAAAAGGTAAAAAACCAAGTGCATGCCCCCGACAGATGTCGGCGAAGCCCTGAGCGACCACGGCAGGTGCGCCGGCAGGGTTGTTACAAGTAAGAAATATATGACGTCACGGCGACTACTATAATATAGAGGTATGTATTATGTCATGACAGAACAACAACATAAGTATGTTGTTTACGTATTACCTTGAAAATTGCACTTGTCACTTATATTCGACAGAACAATTTTGTAAATACGCCATTTTTCTCTCATTATTGATATTTTAATAAGATAGGTATTTATTTTTTTGTCAGCTAAAACCATCAACTAAAAGAGAATAATAAAATTACGTTCAACAACGAAAGTAAAGTATTTGTTATGTTATGTTATGTTAAGTAATAATAAAATTTATCTTTTTACTTAAAGAGATAGTATAGTAATAATAACAATTTCTCATACTAGAGCAAAGAATATATTGCTTGCAAAAACATCAAAAGCATTTTTCTACAGCCAAACGACTTCCCGTCACCAAAGTGATCGATCAACCCCATGTATCAATGAACGTGAAGAAAACTAAATAAAAACGACAATATAGAAAAGCATACCGATCAGTTATAATATGGCTACGTAAAATACGTTTAAGAAACTGAGTCACATCATAGCAATAAAATCGAATGTTGTGTACTGCCAACAATTATTATTTATGCGGCCGCGAATAGCTTTGCAAATGAAAATGTCTCGAGTATTAGTTTTAGTATTTTATTACGGCAGTTATGGAAAGTAAAATGTTTGACGGCGGTGGAATGTGACAGCGTTATCGTGAGACGAAAACAATAAGAGAAATAAAACAGTGTTGCTATTGTTTATATGTGTAGCTCATATAGATACTGTAGGTATCTAAACATGATAGGATTGTTTGGTAGTAGGATTCCTTGCCTTGCAAATAGGTTAAATTTTACGTGAAGGTTTCTTTACCTAAGCTGAAACCAGGGATGAGTTCGGTCAATGACTTCACAACGCACAAAAGAGAGAAGAAAAAAATCTGACTCCGTGCACAAGAGTCGGCACCGAATTACTTTCTAATCTAATAGAAGGCTCGATATTAGTATCAATTAAACTACAACGACAGATAATAGCGACTGCTTTCACTGATAACCGCCTACTTCTGAACGAAGCCCCACCCCGATCCATAGATCTGACAATTTGGCAAACTGAGCAATTATCGCTAATCGGTATAGTTCCCCAGTAATTTGTGCGAATGACGCGTAACAGCCATACTGCCTAATGAGTTTATGTTCGGCGTAATTGTACTATCGACTATAATCCTTTTACAATTATGGTTAAGGGAAAGAAATAGCGAATTTATTGGTCGATAAACTTAAACTCGCTTTATTGTATTGTTAAACAATGCTGTAATATTATTAAAGAATTGTAGTTCTATCGAGCCAAGAACGACTCTATCGTTTAATGAAGTCGGACAAAAAACGTATTTCCTTTATTCCCTGCCGACTTTTATGTGTGAATTAACGTCCCTTCTAACCTCCCTTTTAGAACTTTTTTTTTGTGTGTACATAAACAAAATTAATTAATTAGTTACACAGTCCTTTAGTGGCAGCCCTACCGGGTAGTGGAAGAATCGACGGCGGCCGTCTCTTGGCCGCGTGCTAATCGACCTATTAATCCTCACCCCGTCTACTCAGATAAATAACTCAACGCCATCGGTCATTTGCTAACCTTTGTCAATAACGGGACAAGATAAACCATTATTAAATACTATTAAAGTAACAAGATTAGTCTCGATAAAGGCAATCAATCCGGCGCAGCACGGAACATAAATGATAATATTTTCGCTCAAAATCGCCTTTTATTTAAATTACACAATAAGTTTCTCAACAATATTTTTTCAACGTTCTGGATCTGGCTAAAATATTCTTATTTTAAAGAAAGAAATTGAAAAAAATATTAAAATAAACGAGTTTTATTTTATTTTGATTGAAATAAATTACTAATGAAATGACTATTAAATAAAACATAACGGAATATAAACCCAATTTTTAATCTTACAAATCAAAATTGTGTCATACAAAGTAAAGTAGCCTAAATGATCAAAAAAGAAACAGTGAGTGAATCAGAGTGGAAAGCCTAAACTCTTTATAATACGATGCAATTCCAACAAAGACATTCCGCAGTCCGGCTTACGGCCGGTCTAGCCGCAGCCCCCTCCCGCCGTTGTTTAATTCCATTAAACCACCCCTTTTATCTTTTCCTCTTTTATCTTTCCCCACTATTGGATTACGAACAAAATGGCGTGCAAGAGACACACGCAATCTTTCGCCTTTGCCATTACTCGTGCTTCACCTCTATTTGTAATAGCCTTTTCTAGTCGTGGGCAAGCTGTTACAGTTCGTTCAGTTTGCCTTATTGAAATCTGCACCTGCTCAGTGGATTTTAACAAAGTATTCACATAAGTGAATACTTATGTTGCAGTTTTTTAATTAATTTAAACTAATTTCATTAAATATTGATCAAGATATTATGAAGATTTGAGGAGAAATTAATTAACCGAAACGTCTGTACCCCTGTACCCCATTTCATTTGGTCGGGAGGTAGATACGTAAACAACCCCGGCTCAATCCCAACTACTTTGAGACGAGTGTCAAACTCGCATTAGTTCGAATGACATTCTCAAATGGAAATAATTTACTTGGTTTAAGCGATTCTTGTTACCGTACTGCTGGAGCGCGCTAGTTGTTCATTTGACACACATCTAATGAAACAGAGAAATTTACTTAGGTACACGAGCTGCACGCCAACGGAAATGAATCCCATAATGACAACGATTATTGGAAGTTGTACAGAACACTCAAGTGTAGACATGTGTAATACCTAGATATCGTACTCACATGTATATCCTCCGAAGGAGAAATGCTACAAGATTTCGTCAATCTCCATCCCACTTTTCGCCGGTTTGTGAGTAACCAAGTCGTGCCTTAATGTTACTCGTCACAACTGCACATAAGGTTCTGAACATTTTATATAATATATAATTATTTCTTTACAAAACATATTCCATCCATTAATAATTCGGACGGAAATTCAATGGACTTAATGTCCATAGCACTGTATTAACAATTATAGAGTTAAATATTTCTGCAATTCGCATTCGAAATTCCTCATTCATATTTGCAATGATGGAGGATATTAAACGTCCATTTTAAAATATGTGGTATTTATTATTAAACAGGAACTGACCTAATAAATTGGGAACATTGCGACCAATTTCAGTAAATGTTGTCCATGAAGTTTTAACACAATTTGGTGGACAGTCTTGTCGGTAGTTTGAAGAGGGCAAATTAGTCTTTAGAGGAGGTATCAAAATAACGTAATCAACATGGGCAAACCGAGTAGAGAGCTTGTCGTGACAGAGGCAATTTTAGGCCCAACATTCTATCGCATCAAAGAGATAGGCAAAGTTCGCGATCAGGTCGATTAGGATAAGCACTAAGTAACGAAACTCATTTCTAATATGTTTCGTTAACGGCACTTGTATGAGTTTCAGCCGGTTGTTCGCCGCATACACAGCATAGTTGGTTAACTAACTTAGCCTTTCGTGTTAATCAATATGCGACGCTTCATACCGTATGTTCAAAAGTGCTGACATGGGATTTGCATACGTTTCGCGCTAATTTTAACGCTTATTAATTAAAGCGTTTGCTAACACAGTGAAAATAGGTAACATAATAACAAATTGATCTATATGACATAGAGTAGTGTGAATAGTGAATAATTTCAAATCGCTTTTGATATTAATAGAGAGATATGCCAATTGATATGATTTATATTTAAATTATTGGAATTATTAAATTCACCATCACCACGATTGATATGGGAGATAAGCTGATCCCTTGACGACATAAGGTTCATCATAATATCTATCTTAGGACTTCGTGTCAGTAGTGGTTGCAAGTTGTCTCCAATTACTTATAACCATTCCCAGCCCGTTAGGGTTTACGGGCGTGAATTTATATCTTATACAAATAGCATACATGAACTTCTTTTACTACACGATGCTAAACTGTAGCAATATCGTGGGAGGATGTGCTCTAATTTGCAAGCGGGTTGGCAATCATAAATATTATAAATTATCATTAATTAACACAGATTATTGAGATGAATCTGATGGTTAAGGAACTGAAACAAATTACTGGCTTATAAATAGTGAGATAACATAAGTTGTACATATCATGCTATACTCAACCCATTGATCCTTTAGCCAACTTCTCCTATTTGGACGTTAAGCGACATAATATCATATTCTAAGATTTTTTTATTCTCGGTCCATGCATATACATTTTAGTATATAGTGCAAAATAACAGTCTTGAGAATTAACAGCTGCCTAGGAATGACAACACAAGTTACAACTTAATACGAGTATCTGTCAAGTTGTTCTATTTTGTCATTGAATAGAAAAAAGTAGTATGTAATGAATGTTCGCGTTCTTACCGCATTGAAAGCGCACGCACAGAGAAGAATGCGTGTGCGACGTGGCTAGCGTAACTGGACGTAGGGCTGCCGCAAGATGCTGCTTATTTTAATAATCACATACTTATCTAATAATAAAAACTGGTGAAAATAAGTTAAATAAGTAAATGTCTTAAAACAGGGATTAAAGTATTTTTCGTTCCACAATAAATAATAAAGTTCCACAAAACACATTTAAAACTAAAATCGTTAAATAAAGATAAAACTGTTATTTGTTACTGTTTTAACAGCCCTACACACTGCGCTTGCGTTGCGTTCCAAGTTCCATATTCAAAACCGACCACTCACTTTCCACCGCGCCGAATTACATTGACTTAATTACGCGTACATGTGCGCACGAGTGGCGTGGCGGTCGCGTGCTCTTTGCAGATGCTTGCATCTGACAACTCACGGCGATACAAGCAATATAACAAGTTTTATTGATTGCCGAGCGAGAAAATGCCGAAGAAGCATAAGACTTTTTCTTTATAGTACAATTAATATTATTGAAGAGGTGGTGTCGTGAATTTTAAGTACATCAAACTTTCAAGATAAATACCTAGTTGTATAGCACATCACTTTATTCATACAAACATGCGAACCACGTTCAAATACGGTCAACAATTTTTTAAACAGTTCAGATTGAGCCGTGGGAGCACTTGTAATCCACACTACAACCATTTTGTCAGAAAAGACAATTCACAATCTACTAAACTGTACCAGATTTAATTTGTGGCTGTAGTGGGGAAAAAACACACCATCGGTACTTCATTAGTAGATTGACAGATGCCAGTTTCATCTGTAGGCCCGATCCCTATTTGATTTTATGCCTCTCGCAGCCGTAAAGCTCAGCTCCTTCAATCGACATGCTATCGGACCTAAACCACAATTAATCTGAGCTGAACCGGCGATACCAGCCCTCGATGACGTGGGCATTTTATACCCCTTTGTGAACGGATACACTTTGATCGGAACAATCGGGAGGAAGGTCGCGTAATCAACTACCGATTGTGTCAGCGCGCTTACACTGAAATGTCATTGTGACGTTCATCAATAATTCGCGCTGGGCTTGTGTGCGGGCAAATATTTGGTGTAGGCCGTTGGCTCATTATTTGTTTGAGTAGAGGATAGTATCTAGGGAGTTTATAGTGCAAGAAGATGTCAGCTTCAGTAAGCCCTGAAACGTTCGGAATTTATATTAGGAATATACGTCGAAAAACTGTTTAACAACTTTTCTGACAAAACAATAAATTCTATCACAGATATGGTCAAGTATCTAATAAAAGTCAAGGTAAGCGTGTTTTAGATTAGCTAGCTATGTCACTTACCATCAGATGAGATTGAGATCAAACGCGAGCCTATTCGGAATTTAAATTAAGTATATTACTATCTTACTAGTAAACTAGTATGTATTGTTTAATGCATAAACATAGTATCTCCCATAATATGTGTTGAGATTAGTACATTTATTCTGTACGTTTAAATTGTCATGAGTTGTGAGCATTGAAATCCAAAGAGGATTCACGTTATCTCGCTCGCGTCAAGTCACGTGCGAGGGAGTAAATATGCGAAATTAGATTCCGCAAATTATAAAGTAGGAAGGACGGGAGTATGTGGTAAATGTGCGAACAACTTTATCTTATAGTACTTCTGCGACCCAAAAGTATTTGGCAAAGCGGACGTACCAGACAATAAAGTATGGTAGTACTTATAACGTAACGACAAAGGTTTCAATGATTTAATTATTAACAGTATCACAATATCAATGTGAACAATGCAAAGTAAAAAGATGAGCGGTAGAATAATTAATTACTTAACAGATTATTTTGATTTCTATTGAGGAAAAGAAAAAGTGGTTTTCACGTGCGATTCAATATCTCTTTGTGGATAATGGCTGTATAATTGATAACATTACTTATTACTTATAACGCTTCGTTCCACCACTGACAAATTCTGTAAGATTACTATTCAATTGCGAGTGATCGTCTTATAATATCCACTCTCAATTTTCCGAATGAAATGCAGATTTTACAATTTCAATTTCTTCTGAACGTTCGTTCCCTCCATTAGGGCCACGTCCAATTTCAATCTGTGTGGAATGACGACTCCTAATGTTGCAGCGTCATGCATACTATCTAATCGCAATCTCTGTGTAGACCTCAGTCTGTGCAAGTCTGAATCTGTGTTGATTGAAAGGTAATGTACGCTATGTATGCTATGTCCTATGCTATGTACGCTATTCCAATAGTATGTTAGAAGAATGAAAATTGAGAGGTTGTCGAATATAACATTCTCTCTCTCTTTATTTAAGAGCTGCGCTCTTGTCGGTGGAGTAATCGCCATTACTCCATAGATAGGGCGTGTAGAACGGTGGTTGCCCCAATCGCCTTCCGTTAAACGTTAAGAATATAACATTACATAGTAATAAAACAATAGAATCTCCAAATTGTATGAGAAGCCGTAAATATAGAATTTTTTACGTTTTATAAAAACTTACCAGTTTATAAGTTTCAACTGTAGATAATGGTGGCACAAATTATGAAACAGATCCAACACTTGAATGGAGCCCTAACGATGATATAAAACCCGTGGATTTCTTGTTAAAGCGCAATTGAATTGGTATGCCATCGTTAAGTGGCAGATAATTTATTCCACATCCAGGAAATAGCGATGAATCGATTCCGATGTCGAGACACCCCCTTAATCCTTTGATGGATTCCACCGTAGACGGCGGAAAAATACCGGAAAAGTGCACTCAAACCGGGATAATATAAAACTTATCTTTTAGGGATTTCTTTGTGCAAACGTTACCAATGTCTGTGTTATAAACTTCGTATTTGGATGGTATTTTAATGTGGACATGTGATGTTCAGAAGCCTTTATTTTTTGTTGGTTAATTAAATAAATTAACGAATTATTACGATTAATTCAGAAGATAAGACATAAACAGGTTACGCACGCGCCGGTGCTGTCATCGGAGTAAGAGCGGAGGACCAATGGGAGCGCTTCCCGCCGAGTCATCGACCCCCGAGCCAGCCAATCGCGACGTGCACGATCTGCTCTAGTACTCGTCACCCGAGACAAATTGCTCTCTTCAACATATTTTACTAGTCACGATTTGATGTCAACGTGACGGAGTCCTCCAAATAGTTTATAAGAAATCTAGTTAGTTACAGAATAACTGAGTACATACTTTGACAATTATAAAAACAGATGAAACAAAAAACGAATAGAATATATATGCAACAGCTTTTGTCAGTTGAGTTAAACTGTGCAGTATAGACTAAGAGAATCTATCTACCATTGCCTGTAAGTACAATAAATTAGACAGTTCATACTTGTTAGAACCACGCCTGCAGACACTCACAAAGTCAGTGACTAGCTCAACATAACAAACAGGCTTCGTAATGAACATGCAAGATAATTATTGGAACTTAGGAGGCTATAAATAACAATGGATTAACAAAGCAAGCCGGTGAGACGCATGCGGTGGACGCCAGCCAAAACTCAGCGAGCCGAGTAATGCGCCCACCCTGGGATTAACAATTCGTAAGCAGACAGTTTGCACCGGAAATATTAATGCGGTGCAATTAGTTTCGAAGTTCAAAATGTAAATAGGACGACTGTAAAAGGTAATTAGCGACCAAGAACGGCGGTTAAAAAGATTTAAGAGCCAAACGATCGCATCAGAAGTTTATTGTGCAAAAAACTACAATTTCAATATTACAAAATAAAGACGAATATTAAAAATATCTTCATTTGAGAGTAATTTTTCTTAGTATTTCATCTTCCTAAATAAGAATATTTGAGACAAAGGAAATCGGCTTGAGTGTCATTGCCGAAATTTGGAAAATTCGGCGTCTCAGCACGAGTTCCTCTTTGAGAGCAAACCGCTCCGCAAACACACAACCATCAAAGACAGACAGTATGTTATGAAAACAAGCAACCGAGAACAAACACAAACAAACACGAGGAACAATTGATGAGAACGAGGGGAGAGGAGAAGCGGGGCACGCCGCGCGCTCATCGCCAGATGAAGAATTTCTTAGCTGTAAAACTGTCAACACGTTCTTTTGTAAAATTTCGGCAGAAAGTAAACAGCGCAATGTAACTAGAAACACAAAACTTGTCACATAAGAAACGAGGCGAATGTATCCAATTGAAAATTCAATTGCCCAGAAGAATTTGCTCAACAGGTGAACATAATGTTGAACGACGTTGTAATTTAACGTACTTACGGCTCTTCACGTCACGAGGGCCTATTGGTACCGATACGATCTGTCTGCATTGTGGAGAAGGATATAAGAGTGATGTTACGTAGTGAAACAAAAATAAATAAGTAAGTACATAGATATCGAAAAGATTTTTAGGATCAATTGAAATGTGAAAACAAGACAAAAAACAAAATAATAGGACAAAGATCAATATTAAACAGTGTTTATTATTCTTTTCTTCTACTTTTTTATTATTTGTTGATTTAGGTACGCAAAATATATATTTATACAAAAAAGTATATCAAAATAGAACAGATAAAAATAAAAGTTTAAAAACTAAAACCCGATTACGGAAAAATCACTTTAACCCGTGGTCGCATGCCAATCTGTCCTAAAAATTTGCTAATCACGACATGCGACCACGACTATCTACTAAACATCACTATTCGGAAGAATTTCAGAGGAATATACCTATTTTCATACTTGTTTCATACTTTTTAGAGCGTGATTTTTCCGTAGTCGGGTTTTAGTTTTCAAACTTTTATTTTCATTTTATATTATTTTGGGGTCTCATTTATTACGATAAAGTGCTTCTGATACAAGTTTTACGCAAGATATGGAGATAAAACCTATCCGGAACATGTCTGAGCAGTCATTTTGGAACAGACATACATACATAGCGGTCAAACAAATAACCTTTACTTCACTGAAGTCGGGTAAAAAGAAAGACTCAATACGAATGCATCTCGTAAGGATGGTGTAATCAACCATTACATGAGCTTTTCAAAATGTATTTTGATGACAAAGTAACAAATACGGCTATGATTTTGCAAGAAAATTTGGTTCTTATAATAAAGTTGGAGCATTAATTTCAAAGGTTGGAAAATAAGGAAAAATCTTTGTTCATTATCTTGGGCAAACATTCATTCGCGTTATTTTTCGTCATCAATATTAATACACCTATATATCTCCCTCCTACCTATAAAATTGATTCAGTATCTCATAATATAAAATATTTTCTATGGTTCAATATGACAAAAAACTGGTATACAATCTAGTTATAAATACTCAAAAGAAACAGATTTACTTAATTAAACACACGCCAGGGGGCTAGTCGCTTTATCGACTGAGGATGTTACAAAAACATCGTCAAATTACAAAATTGCGTTCGAAGTAATTCAGTAACGACGAAACAGTCGAGCTCAACCCTATTTTCCATATCTATCAAATAATCTCCCTATTTAAAAACAAAAACAAGACTTTTTACATGGTGGCGTGTGGTAGCCGTGCAATAAACTAATTTGTAGGCAGCCATTTTGCAATATGGCGGACATCATAACCTCACTTTATCGAGTCCATTTGGCTTGTGCCAGTCTTTTTAATAACGTGCTTTAATTTTATGTCTCTGTATCTCGGGGATTATAGCACTTAATTGAGGTTTTTGTGCTTACGTTTTTACTAATTTGTTTTATTAAGTATCTAAAATGTTCGGGCCATGTAATGCATCTACTACTAAGTATACACTAAGTATAATACACTTCTCATCAAAAAAATCGAAACACTTCCGTTTTCATTGTTTCTGTCCGAATTTAACACAAAAAAGAATTCATACGATGAAAAAAAATACATAAATGTATAGCTGGCAGTTTGGCCATTACAGTAATAAGCGAAAATTCTAAATTCAAAATTAGAATTTCATTTGTTTATCTTATAAACGAAATGAATCACTGTTTTGAGACAAATGTGTGTTTAGGGTTGGAGTACATTTAGCGTTTAAAAACTAAAAATTGGCGCCTATCCTTAAACTTTTTGTTTTTTATTTCAATACTGTGACTTTGGGACGTCTGAAAAAAGGTTTTTTTTCTAAAACGTATGGATACTTCGCCCACAGAAGCCGTCCAAGTTGTGGCATTGCTGGATTCTGGCCTTAGTCAGCGTGTTGTGGCTGCAAGACTGCATCTAAGCCTGTCATCTGTTCATAGAGTCTATAAACGTTATCGGGAGACTGGTTTGTTCACGCGCCGTTCAGGATCTGGCAGGAATCGGGTCACTTCTGAGCGAGATGATCGATTTATTGTAACAACTTCTTTAAGAAATCGACGCCTTAACGCTTTTCAACTGCAGCAGCGGCTTCGTGTTGTACGAAGGGTGGCTGTAAGTGACTCTACAATTAGAAGAAGGTTGAAGGATCGTGGACTGGTACCGCATAAACCAGCAAATGGGCCGAAATTAACTGCAGACCATCGAAGAGCGCGCCTTAACTTTGCACGTGAGCACCTAAATTGGTCATACCTACAGTGGAGCAAAGTTCTCTTTTCTGATGAGTGTAAAATTATGCTGTATGGTAACGACGGAAGGAACAAGGTCTACAGAAGAGATGGAGAACGCTATGCACAATGCTGCATTGAAGAAAAGGTCAGCTATGGTGGCGGTTCGTGGACGGTTTGGGGAGGAATCAGCGCCGACGGTAAGACAGAGCTTGCTTTCGTGTCAGGGCCACGTCTGCCTGCACTAAACTGTCATCGGTACGTCGAAGAGTGTCTCGAGCCTCATGTGATGCCCTATGCACATTTTATTGGCAACGGCTTCATATTCATGCACGACAATGCTAGGGCTCACACCGCGGGCGTCGTACGAGATTATCTTAACGAAGTCGATATCTCTATTATGGAATGGCCAGCAAGAAGCCCGGACATGAATCCCATTGAACATCTGTGGGATGAATTAAAGAGACGAATTCGAGCAAGAGATCCTGCCCCAGAAACACTTAGCCAGCTGCAAGATGCAATCCAAGAGGAATGGGACAATATACCACAGCATGTGATCGTGACTCTCATCCGATTGATGAAGAACCGTATGGAAGCAGTAATTAGAGCTCGGGGAGGGAATACAAGTTATTAAATAAACGTTTTTTAGCTTTTTTTTTCATTTACGTGTGTTGTTTTATCCATTTCCTTTATACTCCATACGGAATAAAAATGACTCATTTAACAAAATACGAAACCTATGAAAAATTCATTTAAATTTAGAACATTAACATTAAGATTTGATAATCTCATATTACTCACTATTAAACGACATTTAACATTTATTCCTAAATGTACACATTTTTCTGATAATCCTGACAAAACGTAATCTTGCAAGGTGTTTCGATTTTTTTGATGAGAAGTGTATAATGGTTGCATGAATAATTTATTAATATATAGTGCCAGTTATTCGAATGCGTCTTTCGTTTATAACCATTTTGCTAGACGGTGCGTTTATAAAATAATCACATAAAGTTAATGTTAATTGGAAATGAGGAAAAAACGAGGACCCAAAAATGCTAAAATACGATCGTCTATGTCTATACTGGTAGTCGATAACGTCAACGTCAAACAAGCAAAAGTTCGGGCATTAATAAAGTTGGGACATCGTCCGTTAATAAAAGAGACACTGAAAACACAAGGTGAAGTCACAGCAAAGTTGACGACATCGTAAATCCTTTGGCCTATAAATCTCGTCTTAACCATCAATAGGCCTTAATTTGACGAGAAGCCTCCAGCCCCGCCAAATAAATGAACTCGCAAAAGCAACGATATAGCAGTACGTAAATCGAAAGGTGATTTTTATTGCGCCAGTCGGGCGGCCTAATGAAAATGTTTGATTGTTAAGCCCGTTTAATTGTTTTCGCTCAGTGTTAACGCTCGCCAGTAAAATTGTTAGTGCGGTAGATAAATGACAATCAACGACTATTCCAAGCAGTAAATAATCCGTTCATTCATCTATTTAGAAATACTTACTAGTTCGCATGTTACTTCAAAATACCATATATCTAGAATATCATGATACAATTGTCATTAAAGGTTACTCGAAAAACAGTAGATATCTAATTTCTAGGAATTTCCAAGGGAAATGTACAATTTGTTCCCCTACTAATAGGTAGGTAAGCAGTCTACGCAGTATCGCATTGCTCAAGTCGTAGAGAGAAATATTCACATTGCAAACACGTAAAGCAGTTCAAAGGCTAAGGAAGCTTCCCGAGGCGAATCTCCGCGAAACGCTATAAATTTTTACTAAAATAAACAAATGCGAGTGTGCAAACAAACAACTAAACGCGTCTCACAGCGGCATATGAACATTGCAACCTTTAAATGTAATGAATAACCAACCGAAATACCATACGATTTCAACAGAATTTGCTGATAATATGTGGCTACGAGAACACTCGTTCTTTGTTTCATTTCATGCTCCGTCTGACTTTTGTTATGTGGAAATGTGTTCAATAAGATATTAATTATAGCCTACAACCGACATGTAGGTACATGCTTAATCATTACTACTTTATATTTTTTATCGCAAACTATTCTCATAAAGTACTCAATTTTCTACGCTGTGCACGCGTGTTCTTTAATTTAAACTTTCTCGACATCAATGCGGTGATTATGAGTATTAAATCGACCAAGAAAATCATCTCACGTTCTATTTAATCCGATAAATATTGAACAGCTCAATATTCCAAACGGATGGTACAAAATGAAAAGAATAAAATTGTTTTATCAATTATGTTGCACAAAAGCATTCATTAATATCGGACAAGCCGCCTTGTTGACAAGCTGTTCAAGTATAAATAGCCAATTTTTTATTCAAAACAAGTCGTCTGTTTTTAATTTCCTGTAATATTACTCCGTGCTAAAGCAGGTAAGTAAAGTAGGTACGTGTAAAGTAAAGAGATAAGATTCAATTTTGATTGAAGTTTTCAGTGTCGGATAAGACATAAAGGAAAACTTTTAAACAGTCAGGCTCAAAGGCGAGTTGCACGAACCAAGTTAGGATTGATAGATGGAGATCAAAAGGAATTCCGGGCTCTGGAGAGAAAGTTTGGTGGAAGGCTGCACTCGGTGAGGTTGTCTGTCGAACATTCACAGAGAGCCCGCGGAATACTTCAGCTATTTATTCAGTTCGCTGATGGTAATAATTACGTAGACAACAACAAACATTCAAGCTCCAACAATTAACTAAGTCATGAAATGTTACATCATAACAGTTTTCATAGTAACTTCGCGTGACTTTTTTTCAGCTTCTTGATTTTTCTATCTGGTATTATTAACCCGTTTTTAATAGTCTCTATCGCGTCATTGTTTAATTGAATGCTTTATAAATGTGGTAACAAAGTGCTAATTCTGCCTTCGTGTTTTCCTACTGAATAACACTTGTTAGATGAAAATGTGTTTTAATCTTAGCAAGAATGTTGTTTTACGTAACATTTTAAATTGGCTGTGTAGCATAGGTGTACGAAAAGCGTGCATCGGTGCCCATAACAAAGTTGTCGACCTTGAGGTGCGCGGTGCATTTATTCTGGTACTTGTTTATGTTGTGCTATTACATGATCGCTTGTAATACCGACAGGTTCGATAACTATTACACCATCTTTAAACAAAGCATGACGCGGTTGATCTTTAATAAATATTTCCTTATTACAGTTACTCAGACTTCTAAAAAACATTTTACAAACTCTATGTTTATACCATAATTGAGAATTATTACGTTTATTTATTCATAAAACGTCCATATAAATTTGCCCTTGGTGATGATATCAACTATAATTGCAATAACAATCAAGATTAATAAGAAACAATAGAAACTGGCCCATTATGTAATATAACTTAAAGAAAAGTGAATAGCTACCATTATAGGTAGACGGGATAGATTGGCATTGATTTTATGATTGCTTTATTTAAATCCCAGTGATACTTGACTTTTCATAGCTGCAAGCGATTCGTGTCCTATAATTAAGGTATTAGTTATGATGACCAGGTTACATCCTATACTAATTACGCATTGAGCTGCTGCATGACATAATCATAATATGGGTCTGACGTAGGTATACCGTTTGTATCTCGAAATAATAACAGTTTGTCTAATGCAGCTTGTGAAACATTAGACCATACTCCGGACTTTGTAAGTACTATGGGAATACTGTCAATTGTCTTCACCGATAGTTTGTTATGAGCATCACATTTATATCTCTCTGTAGAAACACGACAGTCCCAAATTTATTTGATTTCAGTTTTCATTACATTTTTGGCAACAGTACAGCCATCAAGTTCAACGCTCACGGTGGAATGCCATATACAGAAACTCATTATTAAAAACCTTTAATTTATATCTTTATTTTAAAATTAATAGTTTAAGTTCAAATAAAGTATTTTTGCTAGCAATAACATTGATACATTCATATTTTGAAATATATTTTTAAAGCTGGATTTTAATTGTAAGTGTAAGTAGCATTCAAAATTGGAATGAGATACGTCATCGTAACGGCAAGCCCACATTCAAGTAACATTTAATATTTTCCTTCGAGGGTGGACGGGCACGCGCCATCGCCGGGGGGACTCGGCAGGTGACTCCGCAGATGCCTCCCTAAATGCCAACGACCCCACTTATAAAAAAACTTTATTGATATTTACGGTAATAACCAGCTGATACGAAATATTATGAACAAATTGAATGGTCAACTTTTCAAGTGAGGAGCGTACACATGACTTTCATTATTTTAATGTTATTAATCTAAACTTAGCTTTATAAATAATTTCAACTACCAAAGGTCCTGTACAATGAAGGTCATTAGAAAAACGTGTTCATCAGTTCAGTGTTATTTTTTGTGTGGAAGAAACTAGAAATAATACAAAGAAATAACAAGCTTAAGATAATCATATTTTTTGTTGCTGTCTTTAATCTTAATGTCTTACTTAGCTCATACAAAACATCAATTATCATATTTATACAATTAACACGAGTGCAATATATAAACTATGAAACATATTTAGATATTATAAAATTATGAGTAATTAAAACAGACAAGCACGCGTATAAGGATGGGCGTAACTTTATTTTATATAGTTAAAGAATGTGAATAATAATATAAAATTTACATAAGAGTAGTAAGGATAGCGTAGGAAGCCTTCTGACTAGCTGTGTAAATGATGGTTTGTTACAACAGCTACTCAAAAGAGCTGTGAAACAAGCTTAGTACCTAGCAGCAATAATTCACGTCCCACAATTAATTGAGGCTTTTTATGCTTACGTTTTTGCTAATTTATTTTATTAAGTACCTAAAATGTTCGGGTCATGTCATGCATCTACTACTTCGAAGTATATTATAATGTTTGCATGGATACTTATAGTATAGTACTTAGTAGTTATATGAAAGCGGTTTGCTAGAGCGTTTACAAAACAATCACAAAAAATAAATCAAAATTGCTGTAATAGATGTGATTAATAGACCCTAACTGAGAAATCCGCAGAGTATCTCCGTGTTGCTCAGAAAGCAATGGAAAGAGCTATGCTCGGCATTTCCTTACGGGACCGGAAGAGAAATACTTGGGTTCGATCTAAAACCAAGGTTAGGGATGTGGTAAAAGTAATTGCCGAACGCAACTGGAGGTGGGCGGGACACATTGCTCGAATGAGCAAGGAAAGATGGACCCGGAGATTGTTAGAGTGGCGCCCACGAGCATTCACAAGACCGAGAGGAAGACCACCAATGAGATGGAAGGCGACATTGTGCGGCACGCAGGATATGGCTGGATGTCGATAGCCCAGGATCGTCGGAAATGGAAAAACATGGAAGAGGCCTACGTCCGAAATTGGATATAAATTTAGGCTGATATAGATAGATAGATAGAATAAACCACATGCCACAAATGTTATTAAAGCTAAAATATATGTTATAATTTGTGCTACAGAAACTGACATTACTAAAAGTTTGGTAAGTACCCATGTAGGATACCAATAAGCCTCGGTTATAAGTAAGCAAGTAGTAGGGGAATAGTAAGTGGAAGTTTTGAAAATAAAACGGATTGTAGCTAAATAGCTACAAAACGAAGTAGAAAACTAAACATGCACTTTAATTGGGGAGAACGCAGGAGGATTAAATTAACAAGCAATTATACCTCACAAGTGAGAGCGGGTGTCTGTTGCACGATGTTTGTACATACAACATTTTGTGTGCGCGAAACCCGAGAAGTCTTTAGCGAATGTTAATTTGCATCTAGTAGATGAAAAGCAAACATTTGGGTTTACTCCAAATATGAAGCTACCTACGCACCAACGGGAATGATTTCCATTTGTAAACGTTCATTTATTTAATACGAATATCATTATGTTTGTGCACACCGATTAATTGTTGGCTTGTAATTAATACATTGATTATGACATTGAAACCTTGATTGAAACTAATTGTGTAAATGTCATTGCCAAAGATTTATCTAAAGCCTTGATAAGCGCGAGTAATATTATGACATTTATACTAAGATCTATTGTTTACCTGCCGCTATATCGGCCTGAAAAAAAATGAGATCTTCGCCGACGGCAGTATTAACACTCATCCATCAATAGCTAACGAGTTTACTTTTTAAGCCGCGCCTAAAAAGTTAAACAAAAATGTGGGGGCAAAAAGTTGTTTCCCTAAACTTCGCACATTGAGCCGAGCGGATGCTCGCCGTGGTTAATTAATAACTGAGTTAAGCCCCGGTACTGGAGCTTAACACATCAGGCGGGTTGCGCAAGTTCCGGTCAAATCCCGCGCTTCCACCCGCAAGCACTTCCGGTCAACGAAACTCCAGCGGGAGCGTATGGTTCGGACTAAACACGGCTTCGTATTTACTTACCTAAATATTATTATTTCAAATCTGAGTACATAAATACGGGTAAATATCATTACAGTGAGTGCGATGGACTGTTAAAACATTAAGAAGTTAAGTAACTATTTCAAATAACGAGAAAACAAACCGCATACAAGATACGATAGAGGAACAGTACCAATAATTCCCAAGAGCAACAACAAAATTTTTACTGTTTTCTCTAATACACTAATAAACTCCCTGAGCTGCCCAGCGGTGGCCTTATGCTAGGTCCTGTATAAAGCTATTAAGTTACTTTGAAACTTGCAAGGCTTTGGAAAGATAGGTACTTACAATGTTTCTTAGCCTTACATGAAGTAGAAGCGTCAATACAAATGTAGAATATCAGGCCACGATCACAACGACCAACTTTCGCCAGATGAAAAGTGATTTCCGAAGCAATATACTAAAACATTACGTCGATAAAGAACTTGTTCGCACAATCGTTGCTTATTTGGCATTTTAATAATTGCAGTATTTCGAGTGATGTTCATGTAGGTATTATACAGTTTTAATCTAGTCAAGCATTTTGTTAATTAGGTATTATTGAAGTTAAACGTTACATGGCTTTTTTACAACGAATAATATAAAAAAAATACGGAAATATGTATTAGTAAATGAAGGTGAACTCTAAGGCGACGATGACAATAGATCTTATAGGTCGCAACAGTACAGTGCCTGAAATAAAGTCTGCAAAGCCGCCAGTGTTGTAACCGCCACATAAATAAAACAAAACTTACTCGCCTTGACTCCGTATAAGTCTTTAAACGGATATGGTGAATCTTATGCAGACAAATCATCAGTATATCATCCATAATTATACATAGTCCACCATGTTGAAGTGGATGTACCTACTCGTAATTATACATCAGATGATTTTACGATACACCTGAGGACAGCTTAAGGCATCCAATGTTTTTTTTTGTCGTAGTCTAGAAGAGAAATCGAACAGAATATTATTGCACCAAAACATATAACCTCAGATCTTGTGAACCATAAAAGAAAACAACTATAGCTATACTACGTTCAACACAAAATAGAAATTTGCACGTAAACATCTTGAACCCCTACCCTGGAGAATAAGCTATTGAATATTTGCTAACAGCTTGCTAAAGCTAACATTTTGCGAGCATTTCAAGTTGTTAGATGGCGGTACATAGCAAAACTTGGTCGACTCAACTCTTGCGGTTGACCACCAACCCCAACCTGGCACAGATTAACGGACATTCGAGACCCTCACTCAGACAGCTCATATCTATGAGCTTATAGTTTTCTTCAATGAGCAATTATTACTCTAGGAGTAAATTATGGTATCTTGTGATTTAAACAGACCTTTGACGTGTTAGGTGAATGTCTCTGGCGAATCGTACCACACATTTACTTTAGAAAATTCTGTGACTGTGTCAATAAGGTCAAGATCCAAACAGACAGAGGCAATATGTGTCAAGTGAAATTGTGATTGAATAACTCATATAGGTATTTTTTTTATGAAAACACAATATTTCAAAAGGGTTCTGGCTTTTGATAGAGAGAGCACTTCACTTTAACAAACTGTACGTTCCGCAGGTTACGCATCAGAGCAAAATAAATGTGTTATAGTATAAAATTCCGTATCACGTTCACAATTCACCGACCCAATTATATTCGCCACTCGCATTCATAGTTAGGAGTGCAACCCCGAAAAAACCTAATCAAATATGGATGAGGTCGCGCCAGGTGACGGGTGGCAGGTGTAGAACAAAAACCCTTTCTCTCTCTCACACCCACACGTATCCTGCTTCGGACCTTTCATGCGTTGACTTTTTTTCACGTGATATTAGGTTTTAGGGGAGCAGATACGCAATAAACACTGTATATTTGAGTATTATGTCAGCGCCATGCATTTCAAGAGCTTACAATATTATAACCAGTTCAAAATTGCGTTATACTGTTCCTATATTTCCGAGTCGTGTTTGGCTACTAAACTAGCCAGAGGAAGCCAAAACTGAAAGTTTTTCTGCTAATTAAATTTGCGTTTACTGGGAAAAGTTACTGAATTCTGCGTTACAAAATGCTTTTATATTTTACTTCAGAAGTAGCAAAACACTGCCTTAATTGTAAGGCTTTGGCAAAATATCTACAATCTATGAAATTGTGTTAATATTAATTAACCTTCTTTGTAGCCTTCTAAAAAGAGATGCGCGTAGGCATACATCACCATTATTGTACTATTTTATTACGCAGTTTATTACTATCCAGCATTTTCCTGTGCTATACAAAATGGAAGAATAACTGGCCATATAAAATAACAATGTGTACATTTTATTCCACTAGCCAATATAGATGTCGGTGGTAGATAAATGTAGGCGATACGTTATCGCTGGATCAATAAATCGTAATGAAACTTTTGTAACAATAGTGCTCTATTTGAAACATGTAGATACGTGGGATCTACCACTACTGGTTTAGTTAATGTACGGACGATGTTGAAATCAAAGTCCAACTTGTAATTGCAAGTTAGGATAACGTTATATTGGGCGGATCGTGTCGTCTCACTCTGTAGCTTTATAAGCTCTATCTAAATTACGTTAGTCGTTAGTATGTACATTTCCATATCAATATATAAGTAATAGGTATCATTACTTGTATTCAGCTAAGTTTATCAGATATTACATAATATACCACTTTTGTATTATCAAAGATCTATTTATATGGAACTATTACCTACATAAAAGTGGGATTCTTGTATGATGTGAAACATAAAGGAAAATACTGCACGAAAGGTTCAGAAAGTTAGGATTATGCTAGATGTGTTGAAGAAAAGGCTAATGAATTGTTTTATAGGTAAATAGAATCAGGCAGGCAATAAAGAACAGGTAACTAGAGGTAGGCTATGCATTTGGCATGTTATAATATCCTCCTGCGGTCCAGATTTCCACACACAATAGCTAAACAATGGAGAGTTTTGGCCTTACGACCATTACACTTAGGATCATAGGTACAGTCGAATGGTGTCAACATAATTATTTTTATTTGCCGCACAATATTGAATTCGTATGTTGCTACCCTAATAGGTAAATCCAATCACTGTGATGGAATTTCGATTTAATCTACTGATTCGGTCAAGCGATTTTCAAACTAAAATTCTAAAACAGACTTTACGCACAAAATACAGATTTCCATTTCCGTCGACGCATACATTCGCAACCAACCACACGAATGGTTGAAATAATTGTACGTATCATTAAAATTTGTTCAACACAAATTACATTTCCGTATAGAATCTGTGGTTTGACGAACATACGTCGACGGACACAAAAGATTTAAATAAAATTAAAGTTGGTTTGATAATATTACACAATCCATCATTTACATTTTAAACCAAAATCCAATAACGTCCTGTCCAAAAATCGAGAAGGGAATGTATTTAAATAAAATGTTAGCTAGCCCAGCGTCTAAAATATTAGATCTAACATAATAATTGTAGAAAATTTAATTCAGAATTAACGTGGGTTTTACGTATCTACACATTTAGGGATAATAAACGAATTGAATTTCATTTTACTGAAAAGATTTGAATTTAGGTAAGTAACAATACGTAGAACAATTTAACTCAAAGTAAGCCGTATGGCCGCGTTAGAAAAGTGTAACATTGGATATATTAAAGGGAAAAGTTGGAAGCGTGCAACACCAACCGTGGATAATTTATGGCAATAATTTAATAACGCCATTTAATTAATGCCACCCATTAAATCCCACCCTTGGAGAGTCCGAGAGTTATCGTCATTACGTATCTTGTGTGGCCGCGCCTCTCATGACGTGGTTTTGCGTTACCCCTTTATTTACTTGACGTTCTGTTGGCCGTTATAACGTGGTTATGGCGGGGTTTCGTGGCCGACCGACAAAATATTGCCGGGTAAAAAAAATTCGCTACAACCTACGCTTTTTGATAATCATTTCAAGTCGACCTTCGACATTCAACTTAAAATATTGGTTCTATATTTATTGAAACTTGTCAAAACACCTTTTCCGATCTAAAATTATAACCCTAGGGCCTTAACTTACTTAACTTACAAGACGGCTATTCAAAAACTTTTCACTTTCCTTTGGCATAATAAAGAAATCTATCGGGAATATAATATTTTTCTGTGTCACCCGACATTGTCATAAATGTGGACACGTCACTTACATTTTATATGAGGCTGGTATGAAATATTGTTGTTGAAGCTAATGGGGGGTTCGCGTGTGGGCGCGGCCTTAGCGGACACCACGTCTGTCGGTGTGACCGCGCCCTTACAATGTTTTTACAGTAAAAAATACATCAGAGTTCACTAATGAACTGGCTTATCTAAAAATATTTTTGAACGGTAATATTTTAACGCATTCTATTAAGTGAAATAACAATCAAAAATCATAATGTTATACAAATATGTTTTTAAATAAAATGTATTTCGCAAATACCGCAATACTTACATGAAACTTTTAATTTAGAAATATGATCATCAATTAACGCAATCTCGTGCACTGATTTACGCGTTTTATGAATCAACATTTATACAGATTATATAGCATTTTGCATTACACTGATGTTGCCAAATGACATTAATATTTTCTAGAATCGCATTGAGTCTGAAAATTTTGAGTAATAAAATTTTTGCTCTAGATTAATGTGTGTTGATTCGCAGTAATCAGTTAATGTAAATATTATAGACTCAGCGGAAGGCTGCTGTTAATCGCATCCTTTATTAAAACATCTAAATACATTTCATGGCGCAATGCGCTGTTTAGTTGCAAAACATAATTACCGTTTAATGTGTAACACAAGGTTCGGGCGGCCTTCACCGATTCCCAAAATTGTTGGAACACAAAACATTCAAGTTGAAACGCTTCACACTTCACTCAGTGATAGAATTGAACTGAAAATTCTGCAAATAACGTTTGAGAATTTATGATCCGTAAAAATTTGGCACGAAAGCAAGTGGTCCGGCATCAGTTTCTGAGTCATTCATTCATGATGTCGCTTCAAGAAACAATTGCAATTCGTACATGGTTTCATTTGTTTTTTAGGATTGTCTAATGTTTGTGTAATATAATGTCAGAGACGCATCTGGACGTCAACAAATACCTTTTGTATCATTTATTGGTGAATTGTTCTCAACAAGACTAGACCATCTTTACTTTTTTAAGAACAAGATCAGATAGTATGTTCAAATAAATGTGTAACAATGCACATTACTTCAAGTAGTTGGATGTACGTAAGTGCAAGGTGGATAAGTCACGCAGGATTAGATACTTTACTTACTTGAGAAGAAACACTACAATTGTTTTGATATTTATAACAATCCAAAGGCGGATCCAGAGGGGGGAGGGGGGTCATGACCCCCCTGGGAACAGGTTGGGTCATGGGTGGCCACTGCATTTTGTTACTAATCCTTTACGAAAATAGGCTGTCTGAGACCTGGTTTCCCACCTCCGACGATATAAAACCTGGATCCGCTCTTGTACCAACCGGTTTGAACTCAATCATAGTAACTCCATCTTACAGAACATCTAACTTTTACGTCTTTATTTTCCAATACAATGTAAAGACAAGTTTGAATCTACATCACGTTTGTTCCGCTGCTGCCTTCGTATCGCTCTTAGCACTCTCAATATTCACAACTCGTGCCGAGTTCGCGTCACCTACATACTTACAAATGCGCTTATAAACTTTAAACACTCCCATTCATCTAAGTACAAGTATTTCTTCACACTAAAAAAATATTTTATTACCTTCGATACAAAACACTCTCGCACGCCGCGTCCACATTTTATATCTTTTCTCTTACATTGTTACACAAATAGCGATAATAACACTTTAAGATAATAGTCTAAGTCCGAAACAGATTGAAATCTAAATTGAATAGCACTTCTCACTATTGTGCTAATCCATTCTCGGCAGCCTTGTCTAATATTGAGGCGCGGACACGGCGCGAGCCTCGCCTATGAAATGGCCTAAGTACAAGAACGCCTAAACACTTTCCTTACAACGTTAATCTTTATCTAGACGAAAATGTCCCGGATTACTAAATGAAAAACTATACTTTGAACTGACTTTCCACATGAGACACCCCTAACTCTTCATTTCCACCATTAAAGTTTCTACACAAAGAGCTTTACAAGCAATTGCGACATAAACAACTGTAGTTTTTTCTGTTTATTACTATACAAGCGGTCGCAAATAAAAATGATTCTTTATATCACAATACCTACGTACAGTAAGCGTGGAAATATTCACGCGTGGCAGAGATTCTCAGGGCATTGTGGCGAGACAATGTTGTTTTCTTGTGCAATATTAGCGAATTCGCACACCTTGCGAAACGTTTATAAATGGACACGTCCGAATATATGTTCTTTGTCATCTTTTAGCCTTGTGGAATTCGTAAACTGCATTTGATTTGGTTTGTGTTGCAATAGATTACTATTGCAAAAATAAATATCAATTTAGAGCATCTTGTATCTTTTAATAAAACCTGAAACTCGTTTTTGTAATTTTAATAGTTTATTAGACCTATAAGGACGTACGTCGACCAAATTAGGGATGTCCTTAGGTTTAATACGGTATATTCTGAGCCGACGTGCGTAACGATTGATGAATGTGGAGGGAGCAAGAGAAGTATGTCAGGAATTCAGGATCGAAGCAAATGGAATTCCATAATCTCTGCTTACCCCAGTGGGAAATAGGCATGAGTTTATGTATGTAATGGTTTAGTAAATATTAAGTGCCTACCTAAAGCCAAGTCAAGAGCAGTTTGACAAATACAATCATAAGCCTTCTCTCGCCAACTCACAGAGGTGCAACAAAGTTGTTCAATACCCTCTTAGATCGATGACTGTGGCTAAGTGTAAAAATACATTCAAGTTGGTCATATATTATGAGGGTTTCTACAAAATCTGTTACATATTTTTGGTAACAGATTTTATATTATTTCTTTTATATATTATTAAAATAGGTACCAAGCTAGTTACTATACGGAAGTACGGTAAGGCGCCGTTTCATGACATTCTATCACAAATCATTATTGCGCAATATAGAAAGGTATTTGATGTATCCTTTTAAATATTAAGTATTTAAAACAGGTAAAAGTAATAATTGAATTTGCTACTTCACTCATTATAATTTCATCCCAAGCCAGTTAGCTAAATGGAACAAAAATGTTTTCCGTTTTAAAAATTTTACTCGATGCCAAAACGCCAATCCGGCCTGAATCCATAGCGTCGCGTGACTAACCGTCGAAGTTTGAAAGCTGCCCTCTAAAGCAGGGTTTAATTAAATAAGTAATCAACATAAATTAGTTTATTATTTCGTGCATAAAATTTCGTAGAAAATTTTAAATTGCGTTTGCTCTATGATGTAGGCAATATGTGTTAAAATTGCTTGTGCGTTCACTCTTTATTTACGGTTACCAACACAGTTTGCTGAATAGGTTTTTTTACCCTTGTACCATTTTTATAAAGTTAATAAATGTAACGCTACTTTTACTGGTGACTGTACAACTGACAAACATTTATATAGTGCTGTTTGCAAGTGTTTTCTTTAACTTGCCGTTAAAAAAATACATATAATCAGCATAATCTTCATTAGTAAATTAAAAACTTGACACTAGAAATGCTATTAGAGTGACTTAAGAACTTACAGTTAACAAGTGCCTAAGCGTTTCGAATTAAAGCTAGGAACGAATTTACGATCTGAAGGAATGCTCTATCGATCTAGGATGCAAAGCAGAAACTAGTTTTAGTACTTTTAAATGGTTTTAGTACTCGCTACTTGGTATTTGGCTGTATTATGCAATACTGGGTGTTTCATTGCCCATATTGTGATTTGTAATGTATGTCAAATAAGGTACTTATAGTAGTTTCTTATCTGTTTGCAGGAGTAGCAGTAAAAGAGAGTGGGGTCGAACCGGCGACAACGGTTCTCATACAAAATGCGCGTTAGAGCCTTTTGCAACTTCTTTTTTTCTATTACCTACGTGACTCGCTTCATCGCTTCCGTTTAGTTAGGGCCTTTCTAACCTCTTTTTTCTATTCCGTGGTGCATGTACTCCGAGTAGCTAAATCTACTAAATATACATATAATATTATATTTACATTTTCCAGAATATTCACCTCATATAAATCTAAACAATCGTCTTAAACATACTGTTTTATAAAACGCAACGTGGCCGTGCTTGTAAAATGGTGAAAATTGCAAGCTGTGTAACTTTACCTAATCTGTGGCTGTGGAATCCAGATGCGCATATTGGCCAAAATGGGTAAGTATGTAGTAGTCAGTAGTAGTGGCATTGTTAATCAGGGACGGATCAGGGTGGTGTCTTAGGGTCTTTTGACCAGTTACTTTTAGGACTTCAATTTAAAATAAAAGTCACAAAAAACTTACTGTACGATATTACGAGTATTTTTTTTATGTTTTGTTGCAAACGACACACCTAGGGACTAGGTCTGATAATAATTTATTTTATTAAAAGATACGACTTTTGAGGATTTCAGCTCTTAAAAATTCAACCTTCCACCCATAACATTCGCGTTATCACAACGGCCAAAGCTGTGGTTTATCTTTATAACTACGATACGATAACTACTTGACGTTTGTATGGAAAAACTGTACTGTGACGTCATCAATAAAAGCAGTCAAACGTCGTACCCATTGTTACTTAATTCATAAAAAAAAACGAAAATAACTCGAAAAGTAAAATGAGATTGATTTTTGACCATTTTAGACTGGCTTCTATTTCTAGATAAGTATTTTAAAATTTATTTTTGACCCAATCAAGTACGCTACTTTTTTGATGCTGCCGAGGCCTGTGGTCTAGCTACGCTACTGTATGTTGCATGTTCAGTTCGTAACATGCTTAGTATGCAGTATGCTCAATGTGCAACGTGTATGCACTCTGTTTACGTCGAAACCCGCAAAAACGGCGCATCGGCGTTTTCAAATAGACACTATCTCCTCATCTAAATAATTATCTGACTCCATTATCTCTCCTATCGTCGCCGTATTGTGAAATATGATAAATAAATATGTATAAAATTTTACAGAAGAAAAAAGTGTCTGGTTAACTTTTTTATAGGGAACCAATTTTATTATTTAACATTTAATAAAGTCGTAATTGTGTTTACAAGAATTATTTCAGGAGGTTCTTATTCGAAGCCACACATGACACTACGAATATTGTTTTTAATATAATTTACTGCTCCTGATGTTTTCAACCAATATACGAAATACATTTGTTTGCGAGGTTTTCACAGTACGCCGACGTTATTTGTCAATTTTTCAGACTAGGCTAAAGTACTTGATAGTTTTATTTTCGTCAGGATCTTACCTTGTGCGTCGCTGCTGGTGTAATTGCGAATGTTACATGATTGTTATGTACATACCTGAAACGGATGAATATTAGGTTTATTACGATGTCAACCAAAAACAAACTTATGGGAGAGAAAAGTGTCAATTGTCTTTAGTTCATGCAATCGTGGCCTGTCCCATTCGTCATGTAGTATTGATTACCCGAATTCAACTATTTAAAGTGTCCATTAGAGCGAGAAGACAAGTTCATCGCGTGTCTACTCACTAAAGGGTCAGCCATCTAGTAGTGACTAAGTGATTCGCGGAACTACGAACTTCTCTATTTTTGATAATACGTATCTGGTACAGTGAACACCAAACACTTCACATGTAAGTGAAGTCGAGTGTTAAAACCACAATTTTGAAGGGAATCATGATTGGTGAATCGTACAAATCGAGAAGGACGCAGAGAACACCTGCAGGTTAATATGAAGTTCATCGATGAACCTAATGAAGCGGTTATGTTCAGTCAGATCGTATTTTCCGGTATACCGGTGCACGGGTACCGATCGCGAACGAATGGAACAAATAAAGCAAGAAAACTATTTCCGACATTCACACGGGTCTTTTAATATTGTTTGACAATTATTTTTATTGATAAAATTGGTAAATTTTAAGTTTGAAAGTTATAAATTGAGTCCATATTGTGACTTATGATTAATTTATATGGATTCTCTTGTTGGAAGTTTAAAATATAGTTAACTTGTGTATTTAACGCCTTGTTGAGCTTGACATTATTACTAAACTCAACGATTTCATATCGGTAGGTAATTCTTAAAGTACTTACTCACAAAAAGAGAGAAACTACCTGAAATCAACGCTGAAATTAGCAAAGGCCATATTCCGGTCATATTTACCGGCCGCGGATACCGATCGCGAATGAATCTGAAATGAGGCAAATAAGCAATTATGCGCCCATATTCGGGCTCGATTACGCGATGTGGGAAATTTTAGACGCACCGCTGGACACTGTAGTCCAACGACAGCAATGACGGACGGTATGTTAATGCAATATTTAACGATCGACGATGAATTGTATAAATTGTTCAGTCTATTTATCGCGACTTCGGAAATTCAGAAAATCTTACATCTATTTGCGGTTAGATGTTTCAACCACCACTGAAGAATTCAGATTTTATTTTCAGACTATACGTTTATCGTTTTAGTGCATGGTCATAATAATAAACAAATTATGACGGCAAAATGAAATAAAAGTTAAATAAAAATATAAATTTCCACTTTATAATAGCGTAAAGCGTTTCATTTAACAGTAAGTAACAATCGTTTGAACAATACGATCCTTGTAAATGCTACTATGTTTGACAAGGTTTAGTTTACACGCGAGATATTATATACTAGCTTTTGCCCGCGACTTCGTCCGCGTGGCGTGTTATATAAGAGAGAGATCTTTGTGTGTGTGGGAGTGCATACTTATGCAGTTTAGATTTTTTCATAATTTTTTTTTCCCAATAACTCCCATTTTTCAAAATACAGCCAAAAATAAACTTTATATTTACTAAGGTATGCATGCATGCTAGATTGAATCAATTGATTGAATTGATTTTTTTTTAATTGATTGTTCATTGAGTTTTAATTTTAATACACACTTCCTCTCTTCCCTTCAACGTTGCTGTGCCCTACAGGGTCCATGTTTTAGTTCCTATGCCTATGTAACACCCCATTGTACTACATGGAATGCAATAAATAATTTAATTGAATTGAATTGAAAACATCTATCTTACGCGGTTTCGATTTTTTCATACAAATGTTTTTTTCCCGCTTACTCCCGTTTCCGTGGGAATTTTGCAATATCCTGTTGCAACTAAGCTTTAAGTTAACTAAGGTACCTGCATGTTAAATTTCAAGCGTCTAACTTAAGCGGTTTAGATTTTTCATACAAAAGGATTTTCCCGCTAATTGCCGTTCCCGTGGGAATTTCGGGAATTCCTTTCTTAGTACACCTCTACGGCATCTAAGGTACCTGCATGACAAATTTCAAACGTCTAACTTGAGTGGTTTAGATTTTTCATACAAAAGGATTTTCCCGCTAATTCCCGTTCTCGTGGGAATTTCGGGAATTCCTTTCTTAGTGCACCTCTACGGTACCTATGGTACCTGCATGCCAAATTTCAAACGTCTAACTTGAGTGGTTTAGATTTTTCATACAAAAGGATTTTTCCGCTAATTCCCGTTCCCGTGGGAATTTCGGGAATTCCTTTCTTAGTGTACCTCTACGGTATTTAAGGTACCTGCATGACAAATTTCAAACGTCTAACTTGAATGGTTTAGATTTTTCATACAAAAGGATTTTCCCGCTAATTCCCGTTCCCGTAGGAATTTCGGGAATTCCTTTCTTAGTGCACCTCTACGGTATCTAAGGTACCTGCGAGCCAAATTTCAAACATCTAACTTGAATGGTTTAGATTTTTCATACAAAAGGATTTTCCCGTTAATTCCCGTTCCCGTGAGAATTTTGGGAATTCCTTTCTTAGTGCACCTCTACGGTACCTATGGTACCTGCATGCCAAATTTCAAACGTCTAACTTGAGTGGTTTAGATTTTTCATACAAAAGGATTTTCCCGCTAATTGCCGTTCCCGTGGGAATTTCGGGAATTCCTTTCTTAGTACACCTCTACGGTATCTAAGGTACCTGCATGACAAATTTCAAACGTCTAACTTGAGTGGTTTAGATTTTTCATACAAAAGGATTTTCCCGCTAATTCCCGTTCTCGTGGGAATTTCGGGAATTCCTTTCTTAGTGCACCTCTACGGTATCTAAGGTATCTGCATGCCAAATTTCAAACGTCTAACTTGAGTGGTTTAGATTTTTCATACAAAAGGATTTTCCCGCTAATTCCCGTTCCCGTGGGAATTTCGGGAATTCCTTTCTTAGTGCACCTCTACGGTACCTATGGTACCTGCATGCCAAATTTCAAACGTCTAACTTGAGTGGTTTAGATTTTTCATACAAAAGGATTTTCCCGCTAATTGCCGTTCCCGTGGGAATTTCGGGAATTCCTTTCTTAGTGCACCTCTACGGTATCTAAGGTACCTGCATGCCAAATTTCAAACGTCTAACTTGAGCGGTTTAGATTTTTCATACAAAAGGATTTCCCTTCACTACTCTGCTCCTATTGATTGTAGCGTGATGAAAAGTATACTATAACCTGTCCAGGAGTGTGAAGAATAATTGTACCAAGTTTCATTAAAATCCGTCCAGTAGTTTTTGTTTCTATAAGGAACATACAGACAGACAGACAGACAGACAGACAGACAGACAAAAATTTTACTGATTGCATTTTTGGCATCAGTATCGACCACTTATCACCCCCTGATAGTTATTTCGAAAAAATATTTAATGTACAGAATTGACCTCTCTACAGATTTATTATAAGTATAGATGAAGTACTCTTAACCAACAACATATTTATATTTATATTTGAATAAAGATTAATATTATTATGTTGATACAACTTAAACAAATTATTTCGACCAAATTTGGTACCATAAAAACGGTCATTGTGACTAAACCTTAAAAGATAGACATATGCCGTCGCGGACTTTTTTTTAGATCATGTATAGAGGAATAATTCTTTCATACATATTTTTTGTGTATCTTGAACCGTTTTCGCAGCGCACGCAAAGAAAGCCTTCAAAAATGAATAATTTTCCCCGTTTTTTACACATTTACCGCTCTGTCTTTGCTCCTATTGGTCATAGCGTAATGTTATTTAGCCTATAGCCTTCCTCGATAAATGGACTATCCAACAAAAAAATAATTATTCAAATCGCACCAGTAGTTTCGGAGATTAGCGCGTTCAAACAAACAAACAAACAAACTCTTCAGCTTTATAATATTAGTATAGATTAGTATAGATTATAATATTAGTATAGATTAGTATAGATTTGAATAAAGATTAATATTATTATGTTGATACAACTTAAACAAATTATTTCGACCAAATTTGGTACCATAAAAACGGTCATTGTGACTAAACCTTAAAAGATAGACATATGCCGTCGCGGACTTTTTTTTAGATCATGTATAGAGGAATAATTCTTTCATACATATTTTTTGTGTATCTTGAACCGTTTTCGCAGCGCACGCAAAGAAAGCCTTCAAAAATGAATAATTTTCCCCGTTTTTTACACATTTACCGCTCTGTCTTTGCTCCTATTGGTCATAGCGTAATGTTATTTAGCCTATAGCCTTCCTCGATAAATGGACTATCCAACAAAAAAAGAATTATTCAAATCGCACCAGTAGTTTCGGAGATTAGCGCGTTCAAACAAACAAACAAACAAACAAACTCTTCAGCTTTATAATATTAGTATAGAAGTATAGACTATACGTTTATCGTTTTAGTGCATGGTCATAATAATAAACAAATTATGACGGCAAAATGAAATAAAAGTTAAATAAAAATATAAATTTCCACTTTATAATAGCGTAAAGCGTTTCATTTAACAGTAAGTAACAATCGTTTGAACAATACGATCCTTGTAAATGCTACTATGTTTGACAAGGTTTAGTTTACACGCGAGATAGATTTGAGACATAGTACCGTAAGCTTGAACGTACAATGTAAAATGTTTTATATTTGCTCAGTAAACTTGTCGTTGTTTACTTTGCAAAGTACATTTTTCGCTGCCGTTTTGACTTTCCCTAACAAAATAGCCCCAAAGAGCACACAGTGTGAAAACAAGGCTGCTATTATGTATTCAATTGAACAATAAAAATTTAAAGATATTGCCCAAGATTCGGAGAAGCACTATGTGGGGTGAAGTGTGTAATGTGCGTACAATTTTATCAACAAAATACATGAGGGATCACATTTACATAATAAGCCCACGCCCGCATACACACAACGCCAAAATATATTCAGATTTTCGTTATTATTTTACCTCATTCAATCCACACGAAATTACATCACGGATGAAACAAAGGCATTGATAACAGCAGGGCGGATTTATTCATCGTACCGTTTATGTTTGAATAGGTTAAGATAATGGAGTACCTACTCGTAAGTACGGGCGTACTCTACCTACGCTAAACGTTTGGCATTATCTTGAGTGGCTAATACCACTTAACACAGCGTAATCACAATCACCTGTTAATTTGATATAATAGGGTAATGCGTTCAAGATTTCATATAGTAGCATCGTCAAAACGACATTCTGATTTCGAGAAGTATTCCCGGTTTAGCGATCCTAAAGCAACAAGCTACGAATAAACTTGTCTGCTCCATGATAAGTATCTTAATTTGCGCCGAGAACAAGGTTAATAAGGACACTGCAGCGAGAGAGACGGTCTATTTCTTGGGTCTAGCAGTAATTTACTCGTTAAAGGTCCTGATGAGAGCATAAAATAAAACGGAATGGTCAGTCGGCGGCGGGGACATAGCGTTGGTCGCGAGCCAACATCGTCGTCGCGATGTCGAATTATATCGTTACACTTACTAAAACCAACTTATCAAACTGTCGAACGTATTTAATAATAGGCGCGTTTAATAACCATTGGCCTGGCATTTACACTCGCGCGAAAATAACAGCGTGCAAGAGTTTCAGAGCTGAGGCTCGTAAAACCGCACGAATGAACGGTGTTAACTAATTAAAACTCACGTGGTTTATTTATTTGACAATTTAAAGCTCTTTTAAGTGTTTGTCAACCACCTTATGTAGTTAACATTGTTACTTTACTCTTATCTAAAACACTTTTATTGTGACGTCTTGCTTACAAATGAGTAAAAAAAGTTAAACTTCACTCGACCATTGTGAAACATTCTTGAAACTGATAAGAAATGGAATCGCAAAACTTTTAGAAATCAAAACACACTATATTAATTTAACGCCGGAAAACAATATATTCTATAGTACCGCGGTTATTACATTGATTATATCCATAACGATTTCCGAACACCAACTAGTCTAGCTATAAATATGGATTATAACGCAATAATGATGCTGCCAGAACTGGCACCTTCCTAACTCATAGAATAAAGCACCTAGACACACTTGCAGACACGCGTGCCGAATGTTAATGCCACATACGCTCACACACACATGCACTCATACACTACCTACATCCCAAACTCAAGCATTCGTGTACATGTGTGTGTCATGTGTGTGCGGTCGCCAGAATGCGTTGTAAATCATAGCACCTTTTATGGGAAGCTCACGTCCGGTGCTATCCGATAAAGAAGCACCTCCTTGAGACATCGAGTTTGGATTGTGTCCTCTAATTATAGTCGCAAATGAATCGGTCTCCTTGTGCTTTTGTTTGTCTTTAGAGAACAAAATTGGATAAGTACTTGTCAGTGTGAAAAAAAATACATATCCCATAAGTCTGTCAAATTATATAAGTATCTTAGCAGTGTTCGTTGAAATTAAATTTTATTTTAAACATTCATAACAAACAAATAGTTAAATCAAGACATACAGCTATATACGCACATGTAATGCAAGCTATTAAGAGGTGCCCCAATATGAACAGGTCCGTAGTCCACAATACGTGAGGATGCCGACTCAATGCGGATTGTGAGATCCCACTCCATACGGCATATAAATCTCTCCATTCATTACAATTATAGGCGCTATAATCCATTTGGACAATGCCTACAAACGTATATACAAGATTCTGATGTAATAAAACTGCTTTGCTATTCAATGGCAGGATCGAAAGCGTAGAGTTGCAACTTTTAAAAATTCCATCAATTACGTCATTTCGAAAAAGTAGTAAACTATTTTGATCTAAGGTAAATACTAAATCAATCTTTAAAATAAAGTATACCTAAACAATTAAGTACTTTGCGAAACATAAAATTTCAAACTACTCAATCACTTTATATAATATTTGCTAAGCGGAGAAAATAGCAATGTTGCCAACTGGATTCTTTTTACATAATTCTACAATTAGCACTACTATGTTATAGGAGATTTTAATGTAATAAAAACAACAAACAATCACAATAGGCAGAATGACCTCATTTCAATCATCACTGAGCTCAAATATGACGCGAGTTGCATTTTAATTGTTACGATCTAATGCAACAATACAATTACCAATGGACCATCTGAGGAACGTAATTTGCAATCATGGACTTCTGAGTCAGTGCAACGTGTAAATCGAATATCGTAATCCTTGTGCAATCGGTATAAGACGCATATTGACTTTAATGCGAGTAGTTGCACCCACGCTTAAGTATTATAATTATACTCCCATGGGCTTTATCTGCATCATGATTGCATTAGACCACCAAGATAGCTCACAATTCTGTTCGATATTTATATTTTTAAGATTTTCTAGAACTCAACTTTTATATTCAGATAAAAGACCGCCTTCTGCCAATCGTTCATTACTTTAGTGTCAAAACAAATAGTTTGCATACTTTTGGCTCAAGATAATGCTAAATTACGCTAGAACTACAACGTTAAAGCGACTTCAAGAATGTGGCGAGCGTGACTGATCTACAAAATAATTTCAGCGGTTAATAATACGTGTAAATTTATCATAGAACAGGCATCGAGTTCACCAGGTCCTGATAGCAAGCGACACATCGATTACAGAAACACGCATCATACGTCAACAATAGACAACGCAAAGCTGTGTCTATTGTCACATTGCATCTACCAAATCGACCGTATGAACTGTTCAAACAACAGTGTGAACTACATAACGTGTCAGGACACACAGCACATTGTGTTGTAACTAATTATGCATCTTCACCGTGTTTATTAAACATTACAGAACAGATTAGAACAGCTGTAGAGTTTCAGCGCGTTGTTAGTGTCCCAGACTCCGGAGCTGCATAAACGATAAAATGTGACCAGCAGACGTTAGAAGCGGAATACTAAATAGAAACAAGATTTTTTTATCTTTATTTAATAACGTGGACACTAAAGCTCCTGAGAAAGAATATAAATTTATTATTTTATCTAAAGATAGAAAGTAGGTATGCAACACGAGACGATCTGACTATCTTATCTTATTCTGGTTTTGGAATTCGATGCCAGTTAGACGTAACGAAAACCAGAATAGGCTGCCGGTCGATTATTGATTAATATTACAAACATATAAAGATGAATAATAGTGTTAAGACAATAGGAAGTGAATGTACAGACTTGTACAAATAAGCATGTCCATAAATTCCCTTGGATAGTGTGGAGCTCCAAGTATGTGCTCTATGCTAAAGGCTTTTTTTATTATGTGCATGTGATAGTTTCATTTAAGGGTGAGTATTGCTTCAGCTCGGCCTCGTTAAATCGAATTGTGCGTAGCATCGGGTATTGGTATGGGAGTACGGGACAATATGCATGACCCAGTGCCGGCAGTTTAATATTCAAGTGTCGTGTATCCGCGGCGCGCGCCTCGCTGTAATAAAAGCACGCTCCAACGCTTAACGAGCCTGGCCGATGAGCTCCTTCGTATTTCAAACAAGACGACCCCGTACGTGACCACAACGGGCCAACTTAATTTGTGCAGTAACAAGGAGATTGGGAATTATTGTTCGTGTAATACCTTGTTAGGGAAGAAAGGTCTTACCGAGCGATCTTGCTGCCACGATAGATCACAACCATACAACGTATCTCGTTTGTTGAAAGCCGCTCTAGAGATTGTAACAAGAAAACACAAACGTCTGTCTCAAGCCGTCGTTATCTTTAAGCGAACCAAAAGACATAAAAATGATAAAAGGTATCTTCAAAATGAAAAATAAACTTTCTTAAATGCAAATTCCGCTGAAGATACCTGATGTTTATAAAATGTGCCGACCAATTACAAACTATCAGTCACTAAGAGGGGGAATGTTGCCAGCGGATGCCCCACTATTGCCCAACCAGCACTTCTGAGTTTAAACTTCCCAGACGTAAGGAAAGTTATCAGCAATCGTGGGGCCATTGATTGTGCACAAAGGACGTTCGTCCCGCGACATTCGAGTTCGATTTTCCGCTTACAATGCGGGCGTCGAGTTTCGTCTTGCATTCCGGATTATACTTCCACGGTTCGTTCGGTCTCCGTCGGTATTGTCCGGCGATTTTCGTTTAGCTTAACGTCTTAAAGAATACTTGGAGATATTTGAGAAGAGCTCGATAGTTTTGTTCTAGTATTGAATGCTCCTATTTCAGGTCTAATTTCATTGAAATGTTGACATTGTTGGATGAGCAGGGTGGCTAATGCGTTGAGCAAAATTAAAATTATTTTTAGTGGAAAATATTATTTTATTACTTTATTACTTAACTATGTCTACACATTACTGGGGGATCTCGACATCAGACGGAGACATTAATCAAACTTGGCATAACAATATCATCGAATTAATACTGGTTGTGATTCATAAAGCTGCGCGTCCATTTTGGCCGGTGGCCAACGGTTGCACAATGCACAATAAATACCTAGTACTCTTAATTACTTCACTCCCATTACCGAGAACAATACAAAGCGCCTGAATGGATACAACTTACGAAAAGCACATCAGGCTGATGAGACTTTAAGATGAAGAAATATTAACATTACCATGTAGTAACAGCATTGTTATTTCCACTTATTTCATATTATCGATGTGTACTTTCATAAACATGTTTATTCTACAACCTTTTCCATTTGTCCGAAAGATACGAAGTTAGCTTGCAACAACATTAAATCAGAATTTCCGTTTAAAAACAAACAACTCTTTCCCCAATAGTATGGCTAATTAACTCTTTCCTGATTTTCTTTTTGAGCCTTGCAACATCAAACAGGGCGCTTTGCTCTTATTCACGAGCGCGCGATCGACGGTAATCCGAGGTGCAAAGCGATTCATGTGGTGCTCAGCACATTGAAAAACTGTTATGTAGCGACTGTTTGTGACCTAACGTCCACTTTACGACTAGACCAAGTCACGTGATGACATTAATGCTATTTGATTACAACATTTGTTACAGTTTACGATCTAGAAGATACATTTGATATGGCTAACTTAAAAAAAAATACCCTGATGCTTGCTATCGTTTATACTTTCATAAATAATAAACACAATAGGTACCTATTTATAATTTGAGTTTGAAACTCAACAAGTCTCTAACTTTCACGGCTGGAGGTAAATTCATAAGCGAAACTTGGAGCGTTACCTAAAAATCGTTTTAAAGGCGCAACACGATCCGTCAAAAGCCAAAATCGACTAACAAATTCAATTAAAAGTTTCCCGCGGGTAATCTAAACCGGCAGCATAGGTAGATGTCGATTAATTATTACTCTGTTAATGGACAAAGAGGTTCCTCTTTGCAACATCTGACAAACAAGAGTCGGACCGGGGGACAAAAGCCTGGACGTAACGTAACCAGCAATCGTTCATTCACGCGACTAGGAAAAGTGGAGCCGGCAAAACTATTCCTCCCTTTCTTTCGCTTAGTTGGAATATTCCTGTCTTTGTCTGACAGGGGAAATACGGGTGCAGCTATTTGTTTTTACAGTCGAGAGACGACGAACAAATTAGGTGGACAAACTGTTGAAGCGGCCGAGGTGTCTATATTCTACTCGGTGGGAATTCTTCTCTTAAAATCGCTGAGAGAATATCCCGAGCTCGAGCGCGGTAATAATTTTCTTTTCAGTTCCTTGGATGGAGACATTGTTCGTTCGATCTGCGTATTATTGGCAGAAGCTTAAGGGATTTTCGTGAATGGAACCGATAAAAGATTGTTCGTTGCAATAAACACTCATGATTTTTTAAAATGTATTAGCATCGTTGATGGTGGTGGTTAATATTATATTGTATATTCCTTTAGCTAGAGTAAAAATGCAATTAGGTAATAGATTAAGGTAATAGAAAAGTAAATAAAATAATACAATTTTACAAAGCAAGAAAAGGCTCACTTAGAGAAGTATTTTATTTTGGACAAGGAGAGAAACGCATGTCATGTGGGAAAATCAGCCGCATTTAGTCCAATTATAAATAGAAATCGACCTCTCAACTAATAAAGACGGCGATACAGCTCACCACATATCAAGTTGGCCCGAGGCCTCCTACGGCCTCGGTGAAGCGTGGTTACTTAAATACATAGTTCATTATGTTATAATTGGGTTAGTTACCTAAGTCAAAGATAAATTATGAAATTCTATTTCTACTACTAAATAAAGACAGATCGAAAACTGACGAAAGATTTTTTTTTCAATATTTATGATAATAAAGAAAAATTTAATAATAAGCGCGACATTTTGTCACGTTTTTCTATGACGTCACAGGTTGATTTTTCATACAAGTTCCATAGTAATTCGTATTTTGTCGTTTACTAAAAAGTAACTGATTTGACTATTTGGAAACCACCCCATTGAATTTTTATTTATTGTTCTAATTACTATAAACATAAACATGGACACAGAAACAGATCATAGTACGGTCACGAGCATTAATATGTGTACACTTCGGTACCATGTCACATTAACTTTTTTGACAAATTGAACTACAAGTCTCACTAAATGTCAAATATGTTAGTGCGACAGAGTCCTAAAGTGGGTACATTATATTGCTCATGACTGTACTTATTCAATGAAATATCGGGTATAAGCCGCTACCGCAAACAAGCCAAACAATATTTTAGGAAGTTTCTTGAACAAATGTAAATAAACTTGAAAACAAAAGATGTTACAGGTTTCAGGAAGCCATAGGACCGTAGTCAGTCGTCGGCGACCCGATGAGTCAACCAACTCGTCGCACGGGTAATCCGGCGGTTTCCCTTGTGTCGTTACGTTATTTCTAGACATTATAAATAAAATTCAAAGATGAATAGATATGTCAAGTTATTAAATGAATTGATGTAAAGAATTTCCCGATTCCAGAATTGGAAAATTTAAAAAAAGCGGATATATGTAGCATCAGGTCAAATATTTATCAGAAGCATTTGGCGTTGATTAAGGCGTTGTCTTATTTTTTAATTTCGTCTTTAACCAGATATGAGACTAAAATAAAATTAAAAAAGGAAATGTTCTAAGTTCTCTTAACGTTAATGTTTTATATTTATAATTTAGGCATAGGAATCAAAAGGCGAAGCTCACCGCCAGTTAAACTTTTAAAGCTATCCGTCATAAAACTTTAACAGCCATAAAATTTACAATGTACCATATCGGAAAATTGCAGAAACTGGCGTTATAAATTTAAATTTCACGCAGACAAGTATTGTCAAACGAAAATAGACACCATCGTCGGCGCCAGACCCGACGGCGCCAATCGGTCGGCCGACGGCGACGCGACTGCACGGCGGCGCGCGGGCAAGCACGAACAACACCCCAATACTTCCTCCTCGTATCCTTATGCCAGCCAACAGGTTACTAAGTTGACTCTCTTCAGAAATAACAGCCATAATTGCGAAAGCTACGAGCTTAACTATTTTAGTAACCTTAGTTCCGTTTTGTAAGACATGGGTTAACACTGAGTTACTAGATAAGTGTGGATCGCATCTTGCTTACCTGCAGACGCACGAGGCTCCATCGAACAAGAATCAATTACTAATAAGAATAGAATAGGTTTTTTCTTTCAAGACGTATCATAAAAACTTAAGGATAAATCTAAGCCCATTTGTGTTCAACTTTATATAACATCAATTTTTTTGCCGCACAAATTATCTGATACCGAAACGTAACGAGGTAACCTTTTGCACCAGCCAAACTCAAGTAACTCTAAAATGGGTAGGTACTCCATCTCACTTACAAAGTTACCTGTTCGGTGAAACTATCTGGAACATTATCTCGGTACAGTTAGTAACTATATCATAATGTATGTGTGGCTATAGTTAACCGCATGAATGATTGCACCCACGCTACGTGGGCAAAGGGGATTGTAAACAAGACCCCTTTGCCAGTGCACGAATTCACATCAAAGCTGAGGTAAATCAACACCGACTTGACGAACAAGCTCGGACACCGGTTCAGCCACTCCACTAAGACCATCTAACCCCACTTATAAGTTAACCGGTAAGTGGTAATATATGCAGCAAACTTCATAAGTGCGTCATTCGTCGGTGACGAGCGTTTCTTGTCTTCTTTTGTCAAATTACAACTGAGTAGAAACAACAATTAGAATACTAGGTAACATTACGTTTTATAGGTATAACGACCATCCATACCATAGCTTTTTCCATGAAAAATTTGGAGTCAGCGGAAACCTTACAAAACTAAATCAAATCTAAACACGAAAAACAAAATGTTGCAAATTAGAAATCAAAAATCATATTCAAAAATTCTATTTGAAACAAAGGAGAAATATGATGTTCGATTTATTATGACAGAACATAATACACAAACAAAACGCCGCTGACAACTCGAAAACATATAAACAAACAGGAATATTCAGGAAGCATTTTAAGTGCACTTTACTTTCCTCGGTCGATAGAACAGTGACCGTGCCATAAAGAGAACGTAGTCGATATCAATAAGCAGAACCAGTCTCAAAGGACTCAATTTGCAAACATCACGTGCTGGCTACTTCAATATTTTCCCGATCATCGTTTGAAACTTCTTCTTTCCTAGATTCTACTATTATGATTTCTATCAAGTTGACTTCATAATTCGTTTTAAAATATTTTTTGTGACAGAATAACTTACGTTTATTAAAACTACATATTTATTTGTGTAAAAGGTGTATCTAGATACACCTTTTAAATATTTTATGTATCGATGAAAATGTATCCCCTTTCAATAGGTACCCAAATTACTTAGGAAATGTCTTTATAATAATATCAGCAAGCCTATCCAGATTTTCATGGTGTGATCAAATTGACATTCCCCTGATTAAATAAATACTTGTTTTTTGAAAGGTTACGAAATGATCCTTTTTATTTATTTTGTAAAACGGTCTTGACAGTGAAACTTTTCATTACATGTATGTGAGAGGCATGAAATATGCACATAATAATGAGAATATACTGACGAAAAGTAAATGTATTGTTTTTAAATTTCACCATGATGAAGTATTATGAAAAATGAGTATTTATCAACATTTTTAAATAGTTACGTACTGTATCACAACCTATGGTCACTACTAACTAAAGATTTGGAAGTACTATAATATTATTTATATACAAATAAATTCGCCTAGCCACAAAATTAAGACCAGAAGTTAAGATGACGAATAAGTGTGTCAGAAAACCCTCATCAGTGTTTATGAGAAGACTAACAGGAAAATTCCTCAGGCAACACCGAGGGGCGCAATGAAGCCTGGGGTAAAACAACCTATTTATAAAGCTGTCCGTACACGGGGGAGCGGCTGAGAGCGCTGAAGCGACATCTACTCTATTTGTCTCGGCTAACACGGACGCTGCCCACTTCTCGTCGCCTCTCCTAGTTTGCACTAAGGATTTTATAGCTTTTTCTTTAGGGTTGGCCTTGTTACTTTGTTTTTGGGTCGACGACTTAACATTTACCGACACTAAAAAGCGGTTGCTGTTTTGCATTTAAAGCCGGATTTTGTAAAAGGTGAAATATTTTGGTTCAGAGGCGTATGTTTCGTAGCGCAAGAAATCTAATCAAATTAACGAGTGTTTCTCGAATGGATTGAAAATGTGAAACGCATCACGTGATTACTCCGGAAAGGTGAATTATTTATATAAAATATGATATGAATTCGAATATCAGATAGAAATGTTAGTAGGAAACGACGCGCGATCCCGCCCGAAAGTGACATGGCGCCGGGTAACCCCTAGAGCTGTTTGTGACATATCGATGAACTTCCCAAAATCCAACCTAAACGAAACCTACACTTATTGAAAATAAGGGTTAGAGTAAGGTGAGAGCTATGTAATCTTTCGCTTTTCAGCTACCGTCGTCGCCAGGAAAATTTCCTTTTATTGTGTTAGCGAATGCTTATTGTATATCCGAACGTTTTCCCCATTGTAACGGCTTCGGAGCCGCGCCTCTCTGGCATTACTTTACAATTGTACGATGACAAATCGCTAAAGCGATACATTAAGTTCTCTGCAAAAGGGGATTTAAAGATCATTCTTGCTTTCATTAATAATTTATGTGACGCTGTTACAGCCGTTGCCAGACAGCGGCGGCGTAAGAAGGGTTTTACTATTCAGAACAATTGACATTGTTACGTAAGTGCTACCCTAAGTCAAGACTAAGTTACAATGCAAAAATGTACACACCTCTTCCTCAGTGGTGGCAGTGTTGACGGAGTCCATGCTTTGACAGAGTGCGAGCTCCATGTTCTTGTGCTGTGGGGATGCGGCCCGCGGCGAAGGCTGCTGCGGCGGCACCAGCGCGCCCTGTGTCGCTCCTGCCGCCTGCTGCGCGCCTGCGCCGCCCGTCGCCGCAGGACTCTGTGACGCTTGCAGACTCTGCGCCGCTTGCAGGCTTTGAGCTGCTTGCAAGCTCTGTGCGGCCTGCAGGCTCTGTTGCGCTTGCAAACTCTGTTGCGCCTGCAGGTTTTGCAGCGACTGGTGGGCCAGGTTCAACTGGTGCTGTTGCACGATGCTCTGCTGCACTATGCTTTGCTGCACTTTGATGTGTTGGTGCACAGCGAGCTGGTGGATGGGGTGAAGGGATGTTGGGGGAGCGGGGTACGGGGGGGAAAGCCGCTGGCGTTTCACTTGCGCAGTCTGAAGCGCTTCGTGCAGCCTCTTCACCGGGAGCGGGCTCTGGCCGAGGTTATCCACGGCTGTGGCGGGGCGTGCCGGCCGAGTCGCGTGACTCCGGCGAGCACCGACTGGGGCAGCGACAGGTGAGGACCCGCGCGCGGCGCGACGCGGTATCGATGTCGGCCTACCGACAACAGCGTACCACTACGCACGTTGCGATACGCTTATTAATTGACGTTACGGTTTTGACTGTTAACGATTACGCGCGTTCAGCGAATGTTTTTAGATTATTCAGCGCCTGAGCACTTTTACTTCATTCGTGTGAGCTGATCAACTGCATGTATAGCACTCCTGAAAACAAAGAAAACATTGGTTAATTTCAAAAACGTAATGTGAATTTCAGCACGTAAATCATAAAAGGCAGCTTGACGCTTTTCAGAAAATATTAATGTTCAAAATTGTATGGATCAAAATCGCATACAAGAATTTAATAAGACCAATTAGCGAGGCAATCTCCTTTCAATAATACCCTCAGTAATGAAAAGCCTCTCTTATGTAACGCCCACGGTGGGGTATTTTGAGGGTTAAATAGTATTACAGGTACTTATATCGGACGGCTGAGGTAAACAAAGAACGTATAGAGAGGTATCTAAATTCCGACATAGAAGTTAAATGGCTATCTGCTAAACAAGAATCCAATAAAGACTTCAAAAGCGTTCAGACGCTAAATAAAGAAACAAGTTAGAAGAGCGTCCTTGAAAATAGCTTCAATGTTAATACATAGACTGATAAAATATAAAAGCTATAATGCACTGTAATGGCTAGAGCATAAGATGCGGTTTAGTGTGTCCAAATGACATTATTCTAAAAGTGTCAAAGAGTGCCGATTGCACTCGTGTGGGTGGAGTCGTCATTTAAATTGTCGCTCATCGCAACAAACAACTAGAACCATCTAAATTAAAGACTACTGTGATGATATCAGTGGCCTATTTTACTATAATAACCATGAATGTTGATTATCCTCCAAAAATAGCGCCACGTTAATCTAAAGGTAACAAGAAAGTTATGAAAGAAAATGTTATTTCAGACGTAATGTAGATTCTTATCTTACTTATATCAGCTTTTTTATTACGATTCTAGAAATATACAAAACGAAAACCTTATTTAATATCACTGAATGAACAAATACACAAAAAAACTTCTGTTAAATATAAAGTAGGCAATATTTTCAGACAACGATCTATCTTCCGAGCGAAATGTTTAGTAACGATTTGTACGGGTACGTATTTGAATATCTAAAATTGAAATACTTTACGTAAAAATACCTACGTTCAGAATCCCTAAAATCATTATACCTAATGGTTTATAATACCTTAGCTTATAACGCCGACTTATAAAATACCTAAGTTTAAAAAAACTAATGGACTAAATGTCTAATGTAATAAAATATCTACAGTTATAACACCAACGTTTAAAATACCCAGTGGTCAAAATACCTAAATGATGCATCACTCGTGAGCGTTTTTCTTAAATAGTAGTTCGGGCGCCGCGAGCAAAAAAGAGGGTGGACTTATAAAATCGTACTTATCGTACTTTAGTGTACTGTATTGTTTCTGTACCTTTGTATTACTAAGTAGAAAATTACACTTTTATTTTTGATAACCATTATGTTGATTAAAATTTAATACTGTAATAGGTCGTGTTTCTTTTTGCTTATACCTTTTGATCTTCACATACTAACAGTATTTTGAATTTAGGTCAATAAACTTTGAGGTACATCAATTTAAGGGATTTTAAACGTAGATATTTCAAGTTTTAGCTTTATGAACTTAGGTAGCATAATCCATTTGACATTTTAAACTTGCGGTATTTTGAATTTAATTAGAAAAACCATTAGGTATAATGATTTTAGGGATTCTGAACGTAGGTATTTTTACGTAAAGTATTTCAATTTTAGATATTCAAATACGTACCCATTTGTACACAGTAACTCTTATTTTAACTAGCTCGAATAAATAAAATGAGAACTCTGTCGAATAGCTTCGCAGGCAACAGATTAATGTTGCAAAAATCATGTGTACCTACAGCATTTGAGGTACCTCAAGGTCGCAGTTTTTGTTCTACCATGACTAAGATGCTGACAAAAACTAGAGTACTTAGCTGACCATACACCTGCGACTCACGTTTCTAACAATATATATCACGCAAATAAATGCTGGTACCTACCATAATAACACCGACATTAAGGAGCCTTGACGTGATTCTATAACATAAGCCTAATTGCATCTTCTATTTCCGTTGATATGCTGCTCTAAGCACGTCTAATTGAATTCTTATGTTGATGTATGCACGCAACCATATGTAAGTAACCCGATTCCGTGTAAGGCGTGATTTTATATTATCTGTTTCTATACTCTATGTAATCGATTATAATTTTAAATGGGACTTTTACGGTTTTCCAGTAATTTTAAAACGATTTCTTGTTAACACGATATTTATGATTATTGAATTTATGATAAGGTAATTTTCAGTTTCGATTTCGAATTTATAATCGACGCGGAATCTTTAATATCGTTTTAGATTTATTCATTTTAATGTCATGATCGAGTGAGCTACAAATGCAATTTTTCAACTCTTAAGCCTAGTACAGGACTACCTACAGGGGAAGGAAATGTGCACAATAGATCCAAGCCCGTTGAACAGTGTAATCCGGCGGTGTATTTACTCTGAGGCTGTCGTCGTAAATAAGTCCGGGCAACTCTTCCACTTTCCATTTGTTATAACTACTAAGTCCCTCCGAGATCCCGACTTCGACGGACTTTACTATCAGCCAGTAAAGTTGTACGAAACCGGAGATTCCGAGGAGGTAAATATGTAAAAGTTGTTGCAAACTATGTGAGTTTGAAACCCGGTTTTTATAAAGACAACTGAAGCAACGTCTCAGACGAATTTCATTTTTACTTGAATTATTATTGGCTAATGAAACTATCAATAGCCTCAATCCCATGTAAATTGCCTTAGTAACCGATAATTATGTATATTATGGAAATAACCCGACTGATTTGATTTTGTGGGTATTCACGTTTGTTAGTATTAACAATAAGTGGGCTATAAATAAATAACAGTATAAGTAGATACCTAAGTAAGTAAAATCTTAAAATGTGAGTATGCTACGTGTTCCTATTTTTGCTAAGTAGACGTTTCGTTATTAACAGTGAACAATTACTTACAATTCCAAGTTTATTGTCAGCATTCCATAACTTAATTATGAGAATTCTACTCCTAATAAAAATGTACAATTTATACATGCAAATTTCGGCTGTGCATTATTTTTATTTATGGTTAACGCTAGCAGGTACTCAAGTTTTGTACTTTTCTTACTGCGCATAAAAACACCGTTATAAATATTTATAAACACATTCATATCAAAACTACAGCTAAAATATACCTACTGGGTAATAAATTCCAAAAGACAACAACGACATGATAATAATTAAGATCTAAATTATTGAAAGAGTGTAAAAAATAATAAAAACCACAAGGGAACAGTTTTTGGAGTATAACCGACATAAAGTTTTAACCATGTTTTGAGTATTTCGATCCACGTTAAGTAACATGAGATAAGCATGAAAACATTTTATGACAAATCGTGTCATCATATCAACACCAACTGACTCATCATACCTTAAATAGGAACTTGAATTCTAATAAAAGACTCACAAAACTGATCGCAACATACGTAGTGAAGCCATAGCGATGGAGTTTTGCGAATAACGTGATTACCCTCACAGTTTTAACGATGTCGATCGCAATTATTGATTATTAGATTACGGGCTAGTAGGGCAAGAGAAGTCGATATATATATTTCATAGTATCGTGGTCTAATTTGAATCGTTTCTGACTTTCTAATATTAAGTCTGTGCTACAAGTTTGTAGGATTGTAGCTGGGACGAATTGAAAATCGCCGTAATTAAAACATTTTCTTCATGCTGGACGAAGATTCATCGTATTTCTACTAGAAGTCCTTAGTTTTAATGGCAAACAGATTAAAAGCCATAGTTAGATAAGAACGTTTACTTCGTTAAAGACGAGTACTATTCAGAAATTAAGAATCATAGAACAGGTTTAGACCCTTCTACGGTAGATGGAAATAGATGGTAATTATATAAAAAAAGTTGTAGCAATTCTCAACTACCTGCGCAGTTGCACAAAATATGTACCCAGTGCCTATCTCTAAAATCAATTTTAAAACTTAGACACTGTCGGTGTATGTAAGTAGCCACGGCCACGTTGGGAACCCAACAAAATGCTTTAACTTAATTTGGAAACTATGAGGACGGGCTCAAAGAAATAGTTTTGTCCGTTCAAAGGGATTATGCTGAAGATAGCGCCACAAAATACTGGAGATTTATTGAAACTGGGAACTTGGAAATTTATAGTTCATGAAATTAATGTCCCATGAGAATATGAAAGTAAAATCGACCTTAAATTATTACTTTGTAAAAAGAAATCGCACTGTTACATGTGTGGAAACTTTTGTCATTTCTCTTATTTAAATGTATAAAATTGTTCCCAATATATTAAATATTTTGCTGAAAAAGCATTCGGTTCAGGTCGTATTGAGGCCATCCCATAAATATGGTTAACAAACAAACCCATTCAATTAACTACGTCGGTCTGCCAACCAATGGAGCCATTCACGTAATGAAATTTCGACTGGAATACACAACAATGTAGATAGAATAGCCTCTACCACTCGAAAAGGTACCATGTCCTTCGAATTGCTGGATATTGAACAACAAAGTATGTAGGTACGTGTATTGACGTGAAAGTTGCGAGGAACTTTCTAGAAGCTAAACATATAATTAACCAAAAATTAGCGCTCATTCGTTCTAATTTCCAGGAAAACGAAGCTTTGTTTGGCGCGAGCCCATATTCATAGTGAGCGCCCGTGCAAATTGAATCTAATTGCCTGAACGAAGTGTTGAATCAGACCGACGAGCGTTGTCCTAAATTGCGCCTATTTACCCACTTAGGATGAGAACACCCACAGACCACCTGTTTATGGAATGAAATTTTCGCGCGGCAATGACATCAGCTGTGGTGCACGCCGCCATCTTGATTTTGACGCTTGCCATTATTACACTTTCCTACAATAAACCCGACCACAATCGTAATGCGGTTAGAATGGTATAGATAAAATGACTGTGTTTTGTCAAGATGAAACTCACGTTGTGATCGTTATTGTCGGATTGCAACACTCGGACGCGTAGAAAATCAACGCCGCCAAACATATAAAAAGCTTAACTCAATGTTTATAAAATGCTGCTTTTATAGTGTAGGTGGGTATATTAGAGAACCACGCAATGGCAAATAATAATGAATAAACTAATTAAATGTTGTCCTAACTAAACACGTTAAGTCACTTAATCCGCCGTTGAAAAGGTTCTCGTTTTTCAGCGGACAAAGTACTGGTGAAAAGAAAACACGTCATGTTACATTTAATTAATCACCCAAATAGATTTTATTGCGGCAAATATTTACATTTACCGTAAAACGGAGCTGCGGAGGCAGACCGACGCTCCACTTTTAAGCATTTTTTTTAAATATCGAACATTCGCATGAAGCGCACATATTTAATTCTGCGTGTTATGAAAAATGTGGAAACTTTATTTCCGTTCATACATTTTAACTGCCCGTTTTATAGTTATATGTGAAAGAATTAGTCCGCAAAGCCAAAGCTTATTTAGAATTTATGGACGTGTTACCTAGATTGTTATAGCATTAAGTTTTTTAGATCTGAAATTGTTCTGTGTTCATAGAAACGAATCGAAAATTTATTATTTTTTCCACACTGTTGCGCGGCACGGCTCATTGCCGGCTATGTTGTGAAAGAGCCACAGCCACGGAAAGCGTGACAAAGCAATATTTTTTATTGCAAATCAATGCTATCCGATCGCTTTCCGGAACGCACAAAACAAATTGCTATTCAACGAAAATCCTATCGCACATACTTTATACCTGCGTGCACGCGACTACTTAAGTAAGTATTATCTATTTTTTTACACAGATCTCATCAAATAGTCATTACGTCTCTATCTAATTTTTTACTCGTTACTACCGAAATAAGTCTACATAAACGCAAATGAAACCATATTTTAACTAGTGCATGGAACGGCTGCTACAAATTTAATAACGGTGAGTGTAACTTCAACCTTATAAAGTGGTTAAGTTTAACAAAATAAATTACCAAACTTAATTGCAAGGTTCCTGAGGTAACGCTTTTAAGTTTAGTAAATTACAGTCTTGTTTAAAGACTGAAATGTCAACCTTAACGACCTTTCCAAAAGTCGCTTTATCAGCCAATTGAGTAACTATTTCTATAAATTTTAAAACACAAATGGAGCTGTCATAGTAAAGTCACCTTCATCCGGACACGAATGCATAGATCCCTATTTAGATCAGCTACAATTAATTTAACAAGCTACTATTAGTTCGTAGATCGAGGTATCTGAACATCGTGACGCAATGAAAACGTGTACAATGGCAGGCCTTGGTACAAGTGACTATTCCGAATGGACTTGCTTCAGTAATTACGACAACGGAGCACAGAACAGATTGACAACAAAAAATACTATACGTATACTTAATAATAGTCATGGACGTGGTACAAAATGTACGAATGAATGTGTGACAAAAAGTATCTAATGATGATAAATGAAATTCCAGATTGTTCGAAAACATAATTTTAGGCTTTAGGTTAAATGATAATTTGTGTGGCTGCTAAAAATCACATTAGCAGAACAGTTTCCCTAAAATAACTTTCCAATGTTAATAGAGAATACTTAGTAGCCCAAGAAGATTCCCATCTAATACTAGCTAGCCCATAATTGTATTAGCAAATAATCATCAAGAAATTCAAAACGTTAACTTCAGATACTAGAAGCAGCAGAATCGTGTAGCTGTAATTAATAAAGATGCTGTTCACGTTTCAATCCACTAACAGCAGTAAAAAGAGAAGAATAAATAAAAAGGTTTACTCTGTTGATTGAAAGAAACAATACCATTGTTTTCAATTGCATAGTTTTATTCGCGATATACAAGCCATAAAATGCAATGTACCGTTTATATTTGTTCTTTGATAACACTAATATACCATTACTATTGTGTTTCGATTTACACACAAGCAATAGAAAATTTGATTTAGATTTCATATTTTCATAGTAATTGTTTGGTATAATGTATTGCACAACAGTTTACGCGGCATATAAATTCCCAATATTGTCAAGTTAGTATACCAAACTTTTCTCCAAGCGTATTTTCCAGAATTTGTTAATGAGCCATTCCTACTTATCCTACTTTATATAGAATTTGATTCTTGTCTGGTAGAACTAAATAAACTTCAATAAGCAGCTGTGAACACTCATACATATTTGTTCGTTAATTCGATTAACCTTCCATTTCTTTCGGCAGTAAGTCTAATGGTTATACCGACGTTCTTGAGGTCATTTTCATTCATTGGGATCAATTAGGCAGGGCAATCCAATTCAAAGGTCACGACACAGCATTATTTCTTCTTTCATAATGTTACAATTATTTGACATATAATTATTTATCATTCTGGAACCTATTGTATCGAATTAGATCTTTCGTATTACAAGTTAGTTACATTCGACGTAGCCAATCACGTTGATCGACGGTCGGCGCCTCCCAAATCATTATTCGAAGCTTGCCTGTCGATCTAATAATGGTTACGACGTTGCGTTGTTCGTCCACACATTAAGTTCACCGTCTATACGGCCATCTGTCCGTCTGTCACACCGGCCATTTGCGCAACCACCGACCGTGAAAAATTACGTTTATATGACTCTACTGTACCAATCATAACTACAGGAATTTTTGTATTATTTGAACAATCCAATCTCATCTTTGATAAATTGTACCATTGCAACAATTTCGTTTTCTTCGAGTCCACCGTTCTGGTTCACTTCCCGACAACCAGTTTCATTACATGTTGTGTGAACGTGTTGTAATCGGATCCGTGCCTGTGGGTAATAAGAGCTGTCATTACGCGCAACTGCCAGTTATATCCTCTTACGTCTAGTTCTTAGCGAACGAATTTCATCATTTTTCTAATAAGTACCTACCGTCGAACAAAAAGGCTTTCAACCGCCGCCACAAGTCAGTAAGCTATTGTCAACTATGTAAACATTCTTTGTGAGTTTTGCATCACTTGATTAACTTTGTTTTACCAACATCCCGCAAACTGTTCAGTCGCTGTTGTGTAACTTACCTTATCTCGTAGTTTTTAAAAACCTAGTTGCAAGAATCATTTTCAGACAACTTTCAGGTAAATTAATTTGAAATGCAAATTGCTTAATATTCTTTTTTAAAGGACACGTAGGGTTTTAAATTCTATATTGTCACGTGCTGAATTTGGTTTCTTTTAGCATGTTTTCGTAAGTAGGTACCTAAGATACCCAAACGTCGAAAAATGTATAAAGATGCAGTAATTTTTCTATCCAGAGTAGGTAGGTACCAAATTTTATTTAAGTTTCTGGAAAAACAAGTTCTATTGAAGTACGTATTATCCAAGATGCTGTAAAGTGAAGAAAGTTTCGTCGTAGTTTCACATAAAAGAACTAGGTACTTATGATAGTTTTCGAGTCCACTAAGTTTCCTCATTGTTTTGCGTCGAACGTGTACAATGTGTGTGGTTTCAAAAAGTGCTCTGCTCTTCGATACTTGGCTGTAATTACTACGTTGCCTGCCATTGTTGTGTGCCTCTCTTTTGTATCACATGAATGACATGACTTCGCGGGTTTCTCATTCCGACTCTTATTTTCCACGCACTTCGGAAAATGTAACGTATAGAAATATGCCGGACCTTTTTGTATTTGTTTGATTATATTTTTTTCATCATGATTAGTAATCTCTAGATTATTATTATTTGAAATCCCTTCATTGTTATGGATTAATTTGGTTCTTTTTAGCAATCTGTGCGCAATATTAGTTTTCCAGAGTCCATTTTTATTGGCGCACCAGAAGTTTTCTCGATGTTAGAAGTTATTTTCATACAATGTTGAGCTCAAAACATGTGTAGGTAAGTAAACATGTTCACAGTTAGTTTATTAAGCTTATCTAAAACGGCGCAACAATTAACGGTTCATAAATTCGTGCGCAGTGAGCGCTTTAATGAAACTTTGCTAGAACAACATGTACCGGCGAATATAAATTTAAACTTATAGGAGGACCTTCTGTAGGTGTCTCAAAAATGTTTTGCTTACGATGCTTTCGTGGGAAACATAAAAAAGTGAAATTAAAGAACCGCCAACTAATGTATCGGTAAATAAATTGCATCCAGCTGCCTTTTTTTAACAACAACCTCCGTTACCTAGAAAACAATAGCACATCTCACAATCACACACACTGCTCTCGTCGGAAAACGCACATGCACAATTTTCCGAACACCGGTTACGGACACTGCGTCGGTCGCGTCAGAGCAAAGGGCGGCACATACAAGCGTCGCCTCTGCGCGCGATAGACTGACGGCCTGCGGGCGGACTCGCGCGCGAGCGGGACGCGCGGCGGGCGTGCCGGCAAACTGCGCGCGCACAGGCCCTCCCTGTCCCTCCTACGGCCTCCCCATAGTGCCCTCCCGCTCACGCCCGCTCGAGCACACCTTTCGTTCCCGAGACAGGTGTTCCCATCCCTGTGTGCGTCTAGATATGGCTGGCTACGCGTGTTTGCGCGCTTCCTGCGGCGGCGGATCGTTTTTTATGCCCGGCAGAAATTATAAAAAGTAAATGGAGGGAAAATTAAATAAAACGTTTACAATGAAGCGTTTTCCTGTGCGCTTTCAATGATTCAGTGTGCGCTATTTTTCAGGGTTGTTATCATGAAGGTTCCATGGGCAGGGTGATTACTGAGCTTTTTACGGATGTTTGAGTGATGTAGGCGGGCGTAATTAGGCATGGGGCGGAAAGGTATATTGATTGCGGTGACGCGGCTTTGTGGAAAAATCGATATTTTTGTATTAACCGCGGCACGCGACGTGTCCGGCGGTGCGTCCGTGGATAAGCAAACCTACGTATCGATCCTACTACACCGACAACTTTCGACCCCAGTTTATGGCGCACTATAACTTAGACCGCACTCACCACCGCCAACGGAAACACTTTAAACTCTATCTATCTATCATGACCAAAAAATATTCCACAACTTTTTAAATTGCTTAACTTTTATGGAACTTTTAATTTGATTATTTATTACTTAAAATCAACTCCCAATACTACAAGGGATAATTAAATAAAACGAAAATCTCGGTACCAAGAAAATAGGCATAAAAGACCTTTTACAATACTCTGTTATTTCCAGATGCATAAGTAATATAATTCTAACAGTGATATAGAGTCAGCCTTGCATTAAATTATGAGAAAGTGATAAAATTTTGTTATAACTCGAGCGAGCGCCATTCAATGTGTTTTGTTATCTTTTCTTGAATATCAATTTTCATATCGTAAACAAAACTAGCTCTACATTTCATGAAATAACGTGACTCTGATAGATAAGCTTCAGATTAGGTGGAACTCTATCAATACGAACAAGGATAACAAGCTATAAGTTTCTAATTCTGTAAGCTTTAAACGGCTTTCTCAATTCGAAACTAAGATAGAAGCCTTCGGCTCAAGCCAGCAGCTAATGCTTCACCATACATATTCATTTCCACCCCGTCTAAACATTCGCTTGTTACCCTTCACCATAACGTCTCCCCAATTATTCGGGGTCGGAATTTAGGAGTTGTTCCAAATAAGCACCTGCTTAAAATTTAGTACCGTTAAAATCTCTGAACCTTGAAGCCTGCAGATTTTAAGCTGGCTGCCTACCTCACAGGGTAGGTATTTCGTTTATAGTTCATAGTAGTGTAAATCTCAGTTGAAGTTTAATTTGGAAGTACTTAAATGAAACCTAAATTGTACTGATTCTAAATGGAGGTAAAACTACGCACTAAGACAGAAAATCCAAACAGAATGGAAAAATCTTACAAGGTAATCCTGTGAAACGAAACAAAACGGACCTGCTTATATATTGATCTCCACTTATAATAGGTACTTAACGCTATTATTATCTTGACACGTGCTAAAAAGTTACTGATCTCCTTAACGGGTGAATGTTTAAAGAGAAAATAAATTATTTTACGAGAATACAATATTATTTACCTGTTTACGAAAGTAAACTCCGCGGAAATCAATAAGCAGAAGAATAAAATTAATTTGACTGAAGGTAAATATTTTTTTACCTCGCTACAGTACTGCGTATTATTCAGATAAAGAGCGTGGAAAGAGGTTAAAAAATGTACTATCTATTTTTGCATTAACATACAGTGACCATACCGTACGTACCGTGTAACACGTATTCCCCTGTGTTTAACATATGACATAACATACTTTTCCAGGCATTCATAACTTACCCGGGCACGCAATAAATTATACTCTTTCAAAATAACACGCCGCGTCTCGACGGTGCTTTTTACCCGACTGAAACGAAGCAAAAGGCTTTTAGTCGGCGACTAATGTATTACTGGGATAATGAGTACAGCTAAATTAAAAAGAAATTAAAAACGCGACTACGCGTCTAATTCTGAGGTTACCGGTCGTTAAATAAACTGAATTAATGTGAGGTAAACCTCGTGATAGGGCATTTATCTATTTATCTATGTGAGTGTTACTGTTGATGTAAAACAGTAGATTAGATTCAAGCATGTTGAAATCCTCAACATCTTCAGCCTTACACAGGTATACGACGTTATATAACATAAGCTCACGACTACATCCAAATTGGGGTAGTCAGAGGCACATCCATCGCAAGATGAACTCAAGTACCTACCCACACCTCACTGAACTTTCTGCTAGACCAACGTGACAGTTGATGAGCCGTATCGCCATCTATAATAGTCCAGCCTACTGTGTTGGTGAAAACTGCACTTAAGATAAATTAACAACTCATTGGTGCAAATCCTATAGCGGGGTTCGAACCCCGGTAATTGTAAATAAAAACGTTCACATTACCACGATGTAGAACTAACTTAGGATTACATCAACCCTTATCCAGAGCATGTGCATCCTATAACGATTTGAACGCGAAATCTCTTCAACTAGATATATTTTCTGATTCACAGCGAGCTCTGAAGAGCAAACTGACAAGACACTATCTCCATCAAAAATTTGTTAAATTAGTATAGTTTATTTGTTTTTTGTACCATCTAGTGCAATAATATCATATATTAGTGTTATTAATAGTGAGATTTTAGCTGTTGAGAAGTTAGTATCAACAGACTAGATGTTGTTTTCTTTTTATGGTGAATGTTGTGTTCACTTGTAATAGGCTTACACATAAGTACTGTTTTACTTTGTTTAATTATGTTCTAACTAAATGTTATAATGTGCATAGCTGTAAGTGATCCATAAATAAATAAATAAATAAATAAAATATTAAGTACAAGACAGTACTTCACCAATTATTGTAATCGGTCAATTGTCACCTACTGAGCTGAGATTTTGACATAATCATTATCCAAAATGACCAGGTACCTAAATGTTGTCTACGGCAAAAATACAATAATGCATGTCACGTCATGTCGTATTCACGTCAAATAATTCCAAATGATCGTTACATATTTTATATGTCGAATACGTTCCGTGCATATGATGCTTATCAACCTGTCTAGGTTGATAAGTTGGTCTACAACAAAAAAAGAGTTGTGTCTACAACTCTTCAGAAAATGTTCTGATATGTTCAGTACAGTTCTTATATAACACATACCATACATAGATATGTCATGGCCAGATCTTAGAATTGATCATTCCATGATATGTTCGACCATTTCATGAAATGGTCATATTTCATGAAATATAATCATGCATTTAGTTGCTCATATCGTTAAACGTTTTGTGTTCATTGATCTGGCCAAACTACATCATGATGTGGTGTGTGATATTCTATTTCATGAAATAAAACCGTTTCATGAAATTCTAAGATCTGGCCACGACAGATACATAAAGTGATACCTGTCAATAAGCTACGAGCTATTTGTCCCAAAATATGAAGGTCCCCAATGGTCGTCAAAATCGACAGTCCACCATTTTGTATAATAATTAAAGAGCAGGGGATAATAGATATAATATAACAGATATCATTATATAATAGATAACAGATTAATATAAAATAATAATTTTCATTTTTCCGATCCGATTTAATTACTTATATATTTATGTATTTCAGTGAGGGATTTTTCAGGCTACTTTCCCCAAAATAAATATAGGTGTGGTCCAGTGGCTGAGCGTTGAACTCACGATCCGGAGATCCCGGGTTCGAATCCCGGTGGGGACATATAACAAAAATCACTTTGTGATCCCGAGTTTGGTTAGGACCTGATTGTCCGAAAGTAAGATCCGTGCTTCGGAAGGCACGTTAAGCCGTTGGTCTCGGTTACCACTTACTGATGTAAATGAGAGTCGTTACATGAGTCATGTCAGGGGCCTTTGGCGGCTTAATAGTAACCCTGACACCAGGGTTGATGACGCTGGTACTCCACCTCACAACCCACACGATTAAAGACTAAATGCATGATTACATTTCATGAAATGGTCGAACATATCATGGAATGATCAATTCTAAGATCTACTACATATCTATGTATGGTACGTGTTATATAAGAACTGTACTGAACAATTCGGAACATTTTCTGAAGAGTTGTGTCTAGGTTGATAAGCAATATGCACGGTACGTATTTGACATATAAAATATGTAACGATCATTTGGAATTATTTGTCGTGAATACAATTCAACCATGGTTGATGAGGTTGGTGATTCACCTCACAACCCATTTTTGGGGAACGTAGCCTGGAAAGTCCCTCATAACGTTCAACGCACAGTAATCTATTTATAACCAACTAAAAATAGTTGACCCCTCATTCTACTTGAAGTATCAGAATGTGAACAAATATCCGTGGCACTTCACAGAAAAACTCTGCAAGTAAACGGAACAAATTTTGCGAATCGAAGAAAATATGTGAAGTTTTTCTAACAATTTCCGCCTTTCGAACAACTTGAAGTGCCTTACAATAGTCAAAGGAGCCAATAGCTATCTATACTTATAATAAATCTGTAGAGAGGTCAATTCTGTACATTAAATATTTTTTCAAAATAACTATCAGGGGGTGATAAGTGATCGATACTGATGCCAAAAATGCAATCAGTAAAATTTTTGTCTGTCTGTCTGTCTGTCTGTCTGTCTGTCTGTATGTTCCTTATAGAAACAAAAACTACTGGACGGATTTTAATGAAACTTGGTACAATTATTCTTCACACTCCTGGACAGGCTATAGTATACTTTTCATCACGCTACAATCAATAGGAGCAGAGTAGTGAAGGGAAATCCTTTTGTATGAAAAATCTAAACCACTCAAGTTAGACGTTTGAAATTTGGCATGCAGGTACCTTAGATACCGTAGAGGTGCACTAAGAAAGGAATTCCCGAAATTCCTACGGGAACGGGAATTAGCGGGAAAATCATTTTGTATGAAAAATCTAAACCACTCAAGTTAGACGTTTGAAATTTGGCATGCAGGTACCTTAGATACCGTAGAGGTGCACTAAGAAAGGAATTCCCGAAATTCCCACGGGAACGGGAATTAGCGGGAAAATCCTTTTGTATGACAAATCTAAACCACTCAAGTTAGACGTTTGAAATTTGGCATGCAGATACCTTAGGTACCGTAGAGGTGCACTAAGAAAGGAATTCCCGAAATTCCCACGTGAACGGGAATTAGCGGGAAAATCCTTTTGTATGAAAAATCTAAACCACTCAAGTTAGACGTTTGAAATTTGTCATGCAGGTACCTTAGGTACCGTAAAGGTGCATTAAGAAAGGAATTCCCGAAATTCCCACGAGAACGGGAATTAGCGGTAAAATCCTTTTGTATGAAAAATCTAAACCATTCAAGTTAGATGTTTGAAATTTGTCATACAGGTACCTTAAATACCGTAGAGGTGTACTAAGAAAGGAATTCCCGAAATTCCCACGGGAACGGGAATTAGCGGGAAAATCCTGTTGTATGAAAAATCTAAACCACTCAAGTTAGACGTTTGAAATTTGGCATGCAGGTACCATAGGTACCGTAGAGGTGCACTAAGAAAGGAATTCCCAAAATTCTCACGGGAACGGGAATTAGCGGGAAAATCCTTTTGTATGAAAAATCTAAACCACTCAAGTTAGACGTTTGAAATTTGGCATGCAGATACCTTAGGTACCGTAGAGGTGCACTAAGAAAGGAATTCCCGAAATTCCCACGAGAACGGGAATTAGCGGGAAAATCCTTTTGTATGAAAAATCTAAACCACTCAAGTTAGACGTTTGAAATTTGTCATGCAGGTACCTTAGGTACCGTGGAGGTGCACTAAGAAAGGAATTCCCGAAATTCAAACGGGAATGGGAATTAGCGGAAAAATCCTTTTGTATGAAAAATCTAAACCACTCAAGTTAGACGTTTGAAATTTGTCATGCAGGTACCTTAGGTACCGTGGAGGTGCACTAAGAAAGGAATTCCCGAAATTCCCACGGGAATGGGAATTAACGGGAAAATCCTTTTGTATGAAAAATCTAAACCATTCAAGTTAGACGTTTGAAATTTAGCATGCAGGTACTTTAGTAAACTTAAAGCTTAGTTGCAACAGGATATTACAAAATTCCCACGGGAACGGTAGTTAGCGGGAAAAAAACATTTGTATGAAAAAATCAAATCTAAATAAAAGGAGAAACTGATTGACTCAGTGACTGACATATCAACGCATAGCCTGAACGGCTAAACGTAGGCATTTGAAATTTGGAAGGGACATAGCTTAAGTACCGTAGAGGTGCACTAAGAAAGGAATTCCCGAAATTCCCACGGGAACGGAAATTAGCGGGAAAATCCTTTTGTATGAAAAATCTAAACCGCTTAAGTTAGATGCTTGAAATTTGGCATGCAGGTACCTTAGTTAACTTAAAGCTTAGTTGCAACAGGATATTGCAAAATTCCCACGGAAACGGGAGTTAGCGGGAAAAAAACATTTGTATGAAAAAATCGAAACCGCGTAAGATAGATGTTTTCAATTCAGTTCAATTAAATTATTTATTGCATTCCATGTAGTACAATGGGGTGTTACATAGGCATAGGAACTAAAACATGGACCCTGTAGGGCACAGCAACATTGAAGGGAAGAGAGGAAGTGTGTATTAAAATTAAAACTCAATGAACAATCAATTAAAAAAAAATCTATTCAATCAATTGATTTAATCTAGCATGCATGCATACCTTAGTAAATATAAAGTTTATTTTTGGCTGTATTTTGAAAAATGGGAGTTATTGGGAAAAAAATTGTATGAAAAAATCTAAACTGCATAAGTTAGATGCTTGAAATTTGATATGCACCACACACACAAAGATCTCTCTCTTATATAACACACCACGCGGACGAAGTCGCGGGCAAAAGCTAGTTTGAAAATATTTTTGTTACCTGAATTTCCCCATTCGGTAACTACAAACATACTTTAAAACGTCACCGAATATTGTGGAATGGGAATACTCAGCTGGCTTTGGTTTTGAAGTGTTTGTCGTAGTGCAGGGAAGGTTTAAGCGGTGAGAAAATGTATGAAAAAGGTAATACGAAGTTCTATAATCGATATTTTTTCCACGGAGGGTCAGGGACGAGAAGGAAAGCCTATCTCCTATAATTTGGGCATTACATCACGGTCGACAGGGTATAAACTTTTAGGTTACTTCGACGAAACACCCAGACACAAATAAGATAATACATACACACAAACATAATCATAATCATATAATTTATTGCGTTTCACATGGTAGAAAGTTGGTAACATAAGGTGAGTAATACATAGCTTGCAATTTAAAAAAAAAGTTACGTCACATTTTTTAGGTTTAAACATATTTAAAAGTTACTTAAACCTACTTGTCAATAAAAAACTCCTGCAGTGCAGAGTATACAATTTTTTGTTAATTAGGTACTGTTTTATGCTTTTTTTGAGATTATTTAAATTGTTTTAAGTTTACGCGGTTATTATCATAATTAAAACACATAATAACGGGTTCTTACCGCGTTTAAATGGGGATATGAGACTCCCGATATTTCAATCCAATCTCATCAGTCATCCCGTGATCATGGCACTTGCAACAGTGTCGAAATATCGGGAGTCTCATATCCCCATTTAAACGCGGTAAGAACCCGTTATTATGTGTTTTAAATATTTAAATTGGTCATGTCTTGAATACATAAGATCACGCATATTTCCCGTTGAGGTATTAAGCAGAGGGCAGAGAATTCCTTTTACTACAGTCCTAACACATTATCTTCGCTATCTCCACTAAATAGAAATAAAATTAGTATCGAAATTCGTGTTCACAGTTAACTCAACCAATATAGACGGTGATACGGCACACCACTTAACACGTTGTTCTAACAGAAAGCTCAGTGAGGTGTGGGTACTTAGTTCATTCTGCGATGGATATACCAGAGGGATGTACTACACCAATTGGGATATATTTGTTAGCTTATGTTATGTTATGTAGAAATTCTTATTAAGTTCCGAATTATGTAAAGGAAAACGAATGAAAACGTATAAAGAACACAAAATATATTTGTCTCTTAGATTGTAATAGACTGACTTCGAATAGACGACAAGGCGCCAACAACTACACGCTTTTAATTTTTTTATTGTTGGATTTTTGTTATTCTCACAAAAGTTTCAAAGTATAGATAAAGAAATATTAAAACTGTTCAATAACGTTACTAAGGTATTTCGTAGCATTAAAACAACACATTTGTGTTTTAAAAAATATGTAATAGGTATATGAAAAAAGTTTATTTTTATTTTTTAATTAATTTTTTTATTAAATTAATTAATTAATTAATTGTATTTATGTTTGGTTTTTGGGATTATTTAAAAAAATAATTCTACTGTTAAATTATTTGCGAAAATATTTATAAATAGACATTACTGTGAAAAGGATTAGTTCCCTTTCCCAAGTGTCGAAAGCACACTAATACATTTTTGATAATATTGACGAATATTTGACTGATACGCAAAAAAATAAATATTTTATATCATATGCACATACTAATCATTCTTCCCATACACAACATTTAACATTAACGGTTATAATCAATGGCTGTAATCGAATAGGAAAGATCGCGACATCAATTAGTCATATCAAAAGACAACTCTAGTGCTTCCCTTGCAATGTAGAACAGAGCAGAGGTTATCAACTTGTATACCTAATAGTGATTCAATTCAACAAAGATGCCTTGTGCCAATAAATAATAATTATATGAGCAATAGAATTCTAAAGATAAGAAGAAAGTACAGTAAATAGAATATAATAGGTATATTAATACGTATAGGTACATGAAATCGATATAATGACGGACTTTCCAGACTACATTCCTCAAAAATAATATATATAATAAAATATAATATATATATATATTATTTTTTATTACATATTAATATATATATTAATGAAATTAGAATTTTTTTTTCCTTCGTTTATAATTCTAATTTCATGAATTACATGGATGAAATAAAATAAAATTACACCCAGGCACAATTACTTCTTCCACCTATTATTATTCTGATGAGAATAAAGAGAAGCAATATAGGTAGCAACATAATTCTATACATAATGTGATCCAAATATCAAGCCACAAATATCAAGCTTTTGCCATTACATTGTATTTTTTGATAATAATGTACCCGAATAATGAGAAAATGGTTAATTATCGCGTTAAATCTCGACAACGCCACCTGTATTATTTTTTGGGGAAAGTAGTCTCTCATTGAAATGTGTAATGTGAGGCCAGTAGTTAAATAAATCAATATGATCGATTAGTACGGACCTCGAGGCTATAAATAATCATAATCATCAAATATGCGATAATCGATTCGATTAAATTTTGAGCGTTCTAACTTCGCTTCCATAAAATATGACTGAAGTTTCAAAGGAATCCAAAGCCAGAATAGTAGAATATCATGTTCATTCTGTAAACTTTACAGCCTGAATATTGATTTACTTGATAAAATTGTACGTACTGTATTTTAGGAGTAGGTAGAGTTTTTAGGGTTCCGTACCCAAACAGTATAAACGGGACCCTATTACTAAGACTTTGCTGTCTGTCTGTCCGTTCGTCTGTCTGTCACTAGGCTGTATTTCAAAACCCGCGACAGCCAGACAGTTGAAATTTTCACAAATTATGTATTAAGAAAGAAAGAAAGAAACATTTATTACTTCCGGACACCACAGACACAGACAAACAGGTACTATTACATTCAACACAGGACAGAAACCACACGGAAATCAATAAGTACACAGAAAAAAAAATCAAAACAAAAAGAAAAACAAACCAAAATCATAAAAACAATAATAATAAAAGTAAGCATCCTAAATGCAACGCACTGTGACGCCCCGATCATCTGCGTCTGAAATAAAAGGACCTCGCTCAGCATAAGTCGCGGCGTGAGCCACGACGCTGGTGTTCTACGGGTCCTGCCGAGTGAGGCCAATTTTTTCTGTTGCCGCTATAACAACAAATACCAAAAACAAAATTGCTCGATATCAATACCTACTGTTGTTTACGTAGTCAATGGCACGGTCACGAGCATTAATATGTATACACTTTGGTACCATGTCACATTAACTTTTTTGACAAATTGATCTGTAAGTCTCACTAAATATCAAATATGTTAGTGCGACAGAGTCCTAAAGTGGGTACATTATATTGCTCATGACTGTACAGAACCCCTCGTGCGCGGGTCCGGCTTGCACTTGGCCGGTTTTTATTCTACTCAACATTTATTCAGTTCAGTTTCGTGACAATTAATAATTAACATGCAGAGGTACAATGTACTCTTAGCAGGTGAACTCTCTGGCAACCCAAATCAAGACAACCTGTATAAAACCCAAAATAGCGGTACGCACCTAAGTCTATTCCTGCAATGTACCCTATCGACCCTTTACGACCCTCAGCGCTCCCGCATTTGTCCGGCCAAGTAGGTAAAGCTATCTGAAAATCTACAATAGGTCACGTCATAAAAAAACCTATGTCCCTTCCTAGGTCTCAACCTCTCTACGTGTCAATTCTTATCCACATTCATCTTGACCTGAGCGATGGAATTCTGAAAAATGTGACAAACATATAAAGCGTTACACATGCTAGAAACAAGAGTCTCTACTATAGTACAAAGGCTCTCTGTCATCGTAATAGTATTTCGCAGTCCAGCTGTTACTTAGCGCCGCGCCGCTTTTATTATGAATAGCAACGGAACTAGTATTTTGTGGTTTCCCTCTGAAGCTAGACGCAAATTAATGCCCGAGCTTTCAGCTGGAAATTAATGTAATGCACCTAGGTTACGTAGCCAAATTGTTGGCATCCAGTAAATTTTGCAGACACCGGAATAGGTACGGCAAATTTTATAATTGAATTTTTGATTCGGTTTGTATGACCTAGCGCTTGTCGTTGCTATTTGCGAATATTTTATATAAATGTGGTTTTAGAGTGGATTTTTTAGTACAATGGCATTATTAAACAGTTTAGAGGCAGGGTGTAAGTTGCTTGTGTTAGTAAAACGATTTTTGAGACATTGTTTAAAATTTTAAGTTTCTAATATCCAGTGTAATCTAGTCATATCGTGTATGCTGTGGTGTTCTTTTGAAACTTTATGATAGAGTCGAATCTGGTTGTATAACCAGTATAACGTCGCCTTAGTGTGAAAACCTCATAAACGCATTTTCCAAAATCTGACAATACCTCGAATAGACGTACACTAGTTTTAATCCAGGTAAAAAATTGAAAGCAGTCTCGATTTGTACCCCGGCCCGTCTATTGCAAGGTTTTGTAGTAACAAAACCATCAGAATTTGATTTTGGAAAAATGCGCTTTCGAGTTTTTCACCATAAGGCTAAGGTAAGTAGGTACTTACTTTAATGTATCTGGTATGTACTACCTACAAAAAAATACATTCTGCAAGCACATAAAGAGCTAAACTTTATCAAAAATTACTTCTACAATCGCGGTTAAAACGAAACATGTTGAACCACATAATAAAGATAAGAATTTAAAAAGTTGTTGAGGAATTAAGTATTTTGAGTAACTTTAAAGGTCAGAGGCTATACTTGATGTTAAATACGAGTAATAAACTTTCAATTGTGAAGTGGGTTCTTGAGTTCTTTCACCCCTTTTTTGCGTGACTTATTGTACTTGGAAAGTATTCTCTACTTGGCCGGACTTTCACCCCCGGTGTTGGTGATACGTACCTGATGTTCCTGATAACACTTGAATTCGTTTACCCACGCTACTCCGTCTGTCAATGTCAAATACCTGCGACTTTTTAACTGCTTCGCGACGAATACATTTTTTACTGGCATTCCGCTGAGATTTGTGAAGTAACATATTGCAAGGAGTCCTCTATAGTTTCGAAATAAATTCATGTTAGTCTGAAGTCAGGTATCGGGGTTGGAACCGAAACTCCCCGTTTAAGAAGCAACCCGTTAAACCACACGACCATAGTGACTACTTAATTATAAAATATTACTTTACATAATAAGGTTTAAAATGAAAAACATCATTACTTAAGTTATAATTATATTCAGGATAAGGTTGTGTCTAATTATATTGAAATCTTCAAATATAGTTAAATTAATAAGAAATATTCTACCTAGTCGGATTTACCCCGTTTAGAACACTATATTTTATACACTACTTAGTACGTATGTAAAGATATGCGTGAACCGACTCGTAGCCGTCCGTAGTCTTAAATTCCGAAAGTGTGGCAACACTTAAAGAGATTAAAACGCTTATCGTATGAGTTCCTTGCTCGTTTTTCATTCTCCTTTTAAGAGCTTTTACTTTCCTTTCGGTTCAGTTTACATGTTGTACCGTTAAGAGATTAAATTTAAGACGTCTTTTATTTCGCATCACTTCTTTACAAATTTTCTTGACTAAAACTCATTTAGCTGACTTGTTTTGTGAGGTTGTTTTTAAAAATCATGAATAGACTATTTCGCGCCGCCGCCCCTGTTTTTTTTAAATAAAACATCGCTTAAATAAAAGCTGACGAATATTTTTATACGCTATTTAATAAAGAATCATGTTAGCGAATATTTAAAATGTAAGTACCTATATTTACGTAGCAAGTATAAATATAATCTTGTATTGACACAGGATTTTTATAAAGTTGCGTGATATTCACTACTTGACCGTAACTGAAGAAGCAAATAAATAGGTACTAGTAAGCGAATGTCACTTTAAATATAAAATAGCACGCGTTGATGTCTTTTGTATGAAATTCTGTATAATATAAATATATATAGATTTGAAGAATTAGTTTGAATAAAATTAATCTTTATATTTAATGGTAAATGCATACACTATATCTTTTAAACAGAGTTATTCAGATCCAGATTGACCTGTAAAATTAATTAATGGCATACATTCTATGAAATTATTATATTGTTTGATCAGACAGCAGATAATGCGACAAAATTAATTAATACGTATATAATAATACTCAAGAGTATCGTAATACTATTTATGTAAAGAGAAAAAGAGTTCACGATAATTTAAAATACGTACAACTTGTTTGAGTAGTTATTTATATCTTCATTTGACATAACTGCTCTTCGCATTGTAAGTAACAGGCTAACAATGACGGCGATAAATGACGTAATGGCAGACTTGACTCTATAATTACATGCTTCGCAGAAAGAAAGAAACGGTGCCACATTGCCACACCTACAGTACGTAGCAATCGACTTAAACTTAGCCCTAGGGGAACATAGAAAAGGTCAAGGAGTCAGCAGTTTGCAGGAGCCACGTACGAGGCTCTCACCCGCACTCCAATTGGGCATTACTTACTTCTTTAAAAAATAATTCACCACCTATCCGGCACTCCGAAAAAGCTGAGCTAATTGCAGTAAGATACCTTCGCTAATACGATATGTTACTTGGGTGCGGTCAACCCCGATCCTTCACTACACAAATGATCATCTCACCAGCGCGAGTTTAGAACCAGTGTAGATGAAACCAAGACCTGTTTTTCCTTGGCGGGGTAAAATTTTGGGCCGTTCCTATTTCGACACAGGTTAATGGAAATTGCGAGCCGTGCCCGTGTCGTTACGCGCTGCAAATGTACATAATGTGTCGTCAAAAGGGTGAAATATACTTTACTAGACCGAGATTTCGTGCGTCAGGAGCTTTTATAAGTTTCCCCAATGAGATTTACATTAGTCACACGGATACTTGCGCCCCCGGGGCGGCGGAAACGCAGGTGTTAACGCGAGTTACAACCCTTTTAAAAAAAGGATCCAGTTCGATCACGATGTTTATTCGTTCTTGTTTCACATGCTTAGTTCTCGGGAAAGTCCTTGCAGGTAACCATAAGAAAAATAGGTAACTCTGTTTATTTCATATACTTACTTTGGTATCACTGGCATGTTTTAAGTTATGACAACCACTTCATACACTTCAGTGAGTATAAGTCTTTTAATAAAACCTCATAGCAACATACAATCTTATGTTATGATTTCCCTTGAGCTTACAAAACAGGATAAAACAAATATCGTGGAGCCTAAAGAAGGATTTAACTTCACGATACAAAATCCAAACAGTTTAATTTTAATAAGTAAAAGCAAATAAGTGGCTGTTTAGTTAGATATTCTTTGAAAAAAACAAAGAAGTGTACTCAAAATATAATGCTTTTATTAAATTCTTCGTGCATTTTATTAACTGGGGTGGGAAAATGCCCCGACTCGCTCGGAGGCTGGGAATAAATAAAAATAAACAAAAGTTTCATGCTTCTTCAGTGAAGAATTTTATTAATGTTGACTCCAGTGTTTCTTGTTGGCGAACATTATTTTAACAACAAAGCAATGGTCAGTGCGATCCTTCTTAGCGTAGTGGAAACTAAAGAGAAACTCCTTGGGTTTACATTTTAAATACGGGACCTCTTTACAAGTTTCCAAGATTCCGTTTTCTGTTAGACGTTATATTTCAAATCGTCCATTGTCAGCTGGTAGAGGTTTTTCGTTTGAGTAATTGTTGAAAATGTAATTCTTCAGCTAAGAGAAGTCTGTTAGGTATTCCTTATCACTTTCACAGACACAATGTCTTGATCCCAAGGGTCAATGACCGGTGTTCAGTGTAGGTAAAAGTGTTAATACGTTAATTCTAAAAAAACTATTTAATTTTGATAATAACATCATATCCGAGTTTGTGTAATAAGAACAACTTTTGCCCTAGCAAAAACCACGCGGCTATCTTATTTATAAATTCTACATGTAACTAGCGAACAACAGAATCCAAACGCCGATCTGTTACTTGAAGCTGCTAGCTTATCCGAAGCGTAACCACGATAAAAGCAAAACAAGGATCGGATTCAACGCAACCTGGTAATGTTCCAAAAAGCCTATTAGGGCAGCTGTGGTCGGCCCGCTATCATAAATGTCAAAAAACACTGCATTGCAGCTTAATACGCCAATTTACGTTACTGAAGGAATGAAAGGATAATTATGAATAATGGAGTTATAAATAGAGTTGTGATTAAAACAAGGTCAAAAAAAATATTCACACGAAAAAAATCGATTCAAACTCCAAAGCCTAAATACCGAAGGCTAGACTATGATCCCATGAGTACATAGCTTTAAAGTATCATAATCGCGTGTTAATGTGCATTCATTCAATCGTAAATGGTTGACTGTAATTCAAATGAAGGTCCTCCGAAATGTCCTCGGATTTTGGCTTTATTAAATTTAATCTATAGAGATACAAACATAAAATAAAAACAATATATTGGGAAGCAACATTTTCACTGAAAACAGCTACGTTATTTTAACGGTCTGTGGCCTGGTTTAATCTGTATTGCTGAGAGCATTTCGGCAATCAATAAGCTTAAATAAAGTAAGCAGAAATCATAGAGAGTACGTAGACCACAATCGAACGATTAAGACAAGAAACGATGCAGCCTATTTTATAACACACTACATATACAGGGTGGCCCAATGAAAAATTAGACCGAGGGCCTCATTGGCTACCAGAAACACCCCCATGTATGTCCAGCGCTTATTTACGGTTTAGGAGACCCTAAAAATTATTGAGAAAGAGATAGAAACAAAATAATGATTTTTGAACTACTTAATGTAGAAAATCTTGAAAAATGTACAAAAAGGGTCATATCTCCTAAACCGTAAATAATCGCTGAACATACATGGAGGTGTTTCTGGTAGCCAATGAGCGCTTCTATCATTTTGAATGTGAATCTTTGGGCCACCCCGTATACATATGGGATAGGCAGAGCCACAAGTAATCAAAGACAACTTGCAGTCACTGTTGATCCGAAGTTCTAAGAGAGGTATGACGAACCTTATCGTGACAAATTAGCCATTAACTTTCTCCATCATAATATGAGAAAGCACACAATCCCGTTATCGGATTTTACTCCATGCCCGGGTAGACAAGCAGTTGAATGTATTTTATCTATCTACGTAAGTATTTGTTCGATCCAGTCCCGTAGCTATAACCTATTTTTTTTTTTGGAACAAACTGAATATTGAAGATATATCAACAAAACGCCGAAAAAAATGTTTTATTAAAAATACTTAACATAACATAAACTGCCTATATACGTCCCACTGCTGGGCACAGGCCTCCCCTCAATCAACCGGAGGGGGTATGGAGCATACTCCACCACGCTGCTCCACTGCGGGTTGGTGGAGGTGTTTTTACGGCTAATAGCCGGGACCAACGGCTTAACGTGCCCTCCGAAGCACGGAATCATCTTACTTTTTCGGACAATCAGGTGATTCAAGCCTGAAAAGTCCTTACCAAACAAAGGACAGTCTCACAAAGTGATTTCGACAATGTCCCCATCGGGAATCGAACCCGGACCTCCAGATCGTGAGCCTAACGCTCTAACCACTAGACCACGGAGGCTGTGATATTTTAGATTTTCGAACAGCTAATAGTGACTTTTTTGTAAAACACCAAACTCTATTTTCGTAACAAAAATCAATTGTCCTCCTGAGCTAACACCGTTAATTATAACCGAAATGATATCAAAACGTTAACTGAAATTACAGTAATTTGTACGACAATCGGCCGCATGTTGAGTTATAATTAATTCTGATACAAAATTGATTAATAAGCTTCTGATGTGGTCTAAATCCGCAATTAATATCATATTTGAATACCACCAAAACATGAATGTTTAACATCGCAAGTAGTTTTTTTTTTCAATTGTTGTTTTGACGGAAATACTGTTCAAATCCAAATCTCTACACGAACTACATCTTCTTTCTTTTCTAAATCTGAGGAAAGCTTTTTGAATCGTGTTAAACTTTTTGTAAAGCACTTTATTTTCTTCTTTAAAAAAAACATTGAACCCTCTTTTAGATTTTTATTTAATATTCTGCAACCCTACCCTCTATAAGCATGACTACCTTATCAAAATATTTCAGGTTCATCATTTTTACGTTTATGTGTATGTTATGTCAATTCTCACTAGCTAGCTTACAAAAAGAGCAATGTGTTTGTGATATAAAACTAAAGAGGCACATTTGCAAACAGCCCTGAACAAACACGGACACATCCCATACACAGGCCGCAGTACCGAGCGGAGTTATCCTTTTTGTATAAAAACCTTTGTAAAGGTAGCCTTTGGTATTTAACATAAAAATGGCCGCACTAATTACGCGTGGGAAGAATAAAGGAAAGTTTTCTAAAGAACTATACATAAAGATGTTGTCGTGGACATCATTATGCTGAGGTTTGCAATAGTTCAAAGGACTAACAAGAAATAGTTCTCGTTTTATATTTACCCCATTATGACAATGTGCCTTTAATCTACACAAAAGGTATTTGAAATAGTTTGTCATAGTTATAAAACATTATTATAATTTATCAAAATATGGTTGAGTGTTTTTCGCGGGTAAAGTCATCAAAAAAGGCTAACTATATGATATAATATTAGCCTCCAGAATGAAAAAATGGCCAATAGGCAGACAAGGTCTTACAGCCGATAACTAATTCGAATCTTCCAGACTTTGTAAGCTCTGTGGACAGATTATGTCCAATGAATCATAGCCTCAGATAGTCTGGATTCCCCAGCAGCCATGTATCATTGTCAGCAACATTTCTTTTGGACTTTCGTTCGCGGGAAAAAGTGAAGCACTTTAAAATAACTATTGTAGAACCCAAGCAGGATGTAATTGCGATTGAAAATATAGAATTCGAAAGAGTGATGTTTAAACAAAAACGAATTACTGCTAAATCTAAAAAACGAATCGTCAAACCAGTTATTTTTGTCCAAAAAGATGTTCACAAAGTACTTTATAAAACAGCTGAGATTTAAGTACTTAGATAGATGGTTGAAATGGCATAACATTTTTATTTACGTTTCTTCCAGGAATTTTCATTAGACGCTTTAAATAAACTTTCTCCAAAGGACAGTAGCACATTACATGCCTAACATATAACATGAATCTAATACGCGACTCGGCAAATAGCATAAACTGAGCGTATTAAGCAAATAAGTACAATTTGCAACAGAACGAGCGTTCGTGTTATATTATTCCTTTGAAGTCTAAAGGGAGTCGCTCATTTACCGTTTGAAAGTATGAAAGTGTAAGTACTTACGTTACATTGAGTGGCAATGGAAACATGCATGGGGATATGAATTCTAAAAACTTTACCCTCTTTTTAGGCTTTTCGACAGTCGAATAAGAGGTCCATAAGAGTCCGTTTTGTATATAAAACAAGACTACTTAAAAGACAATTAATTCGAATAGATACATAAACAAAAAGCCATTGATGGATCTAAAGAACATTTCTATGAAAACAATATCATTATTATTATAGGAATCATGCAAGAATAAAAGATATTCATAGGTAAATACGCCATGAATATGCGTACTTTAAAACCCCAAGCAGTAAACTAAAATAAATAGTACCAATTCAAATCAATATATTTGAATGTCTCGATGTGTACAAAGCAACAGAAGTTTGTAATATTTATAACGCTGAGAACTAGAGTACGTGACGACTACTAACTAGGGATGTGACATGTAGCTGAAATTGTACTTTGAACTTTCTAAAATTGTATTTAAATGAACTTCTGGAAAATTAGGTAAGGAAATGGAAAAAATAAACAGTTTGAATACTGTTCTTTAAGGCAACCTTATTGGTAAGATATCAATTTCTTCCAGGTCCCCTTTTGGTGATATAATATTAACAACTAAGTACGTAATAGAACAGAAACAAATAAAAAAACTTATATTAACTTACGTTTAATACGTATTTAATCTGAAGGGAAAGCCTGCTCGTATCCCGGAAAGGGAAATGACAAAAGAACATTGTAATTTTTCTCGACAGTTTTTTGTTAGTTTGACATATGGAGGTATGCTACCGTCATTGAAAGCAAGTGAAACCTGTTCATTCCCTATGGCACTGACAGCGATGTTCGCCTATGGAGGCCGGCGGGTCAGCTGAACTCAGGGGGTGGAGTTGGGGGGTGTGGGGTGTTACCATGACAACCGCGCCCCACAACACGCCGTCGCGGCGCCGTCCCTGCTATACACACACCCGGTACTCAATGTTTTATGTGTTTGTTACTTGTTCCTCGCAAACGGTGTATGTATGAGTAAACACTTTGAAATAGTACACATTTTAATATTTAACAAGTGTCTTACTTCGTGTCCCCCGGCGTGCATGAAGAGGTTGATGTCGTTGGTTCAAGCGATAACAGAAAACGCGTATTAAAGTCTTTGCGATCACTTTAGTCCTTAAGTTGTATCCTATAAATATTTTAAGGAAGAAGATCATTGGGTGCATATTTCACATCAGTAGTCCGGGTGGACAAAGCCAGAAAAAAACAGAAATCAACTTGAAGCCGCTCTTGGTATTGGCATCCTAGGTTAGACAGAATCATTATGGCATTCCTACTTGGCCGAACACTTCACCTTCAGTGCTTGGCTACTTACATGAAAAATTCAATCTGGACAGATGGATCTTCAGCAACCCACCGCCACCTACAGAGTAGTTTCGTTTGGAAGAGTTCGTCTGTATTCGATAATGGAAGGCTCAGACGTTAAACAGGACGTTAAAGTACTTAGGTTTAGAAATACAAAACATTTCGATATTGATTCAGAGTATATACCTCGAACGAACATAGAAACCTCTACTTTTATTTTCCTTGTATACTTTGGGGTAAATGGTATTGTGAAATTATTTTTCTACTTACTTATTATAATTTCAAATTATTCTATATAGATTTCATTCAAATGACTTCGATAGATTACAATTTTTATTAAGTAAGTTTTATTATAGGGTGGAAGGCAAGAGGGAAACCACTGCCCTAAAAAATTAGCGCGGAGAATGCTACACCGACAAGAGCGTGGCTCTTAAAGTAATGATGATGATGAAATTTGATTATATATTGTAGTCCACCATCGATTAAGTTCACCTAAGTCATTGCTTTCTACAAAACATAATGGTTCTTAATATTAAGCAGTAACAGAATAGCCTTTTATATACGAATGCGACCTAAGATGTAATAATCAAAGAAATTACAGCGATGTAATGTAGTAATTGGTGCCATAAGAGGCAGTTTACCCTAGCCAGCCATTATTATAATTAGGGATGGGATAGACTGTTATTCCATGTAACGGTAAGAGCTTTTCTGCTACCGAGAGGAAAACCTAATGCGATTGAAAATACGTAATGAATTGGAACATATGTCCAGATATAAACAAACAAAAACTATTAATCAAATAATAAAAATCAAAATTATAATATTAAGTGAGAAAAGAAATACGCAGAATTAGAATTTAAAGAAAAGCGATTTATTAACTGAATTATATAAGGATTACAGGGCAGCGCGTGCGCAGCCTAATCGCAGACGAGTAGTGAAGTCGACTAGATAAGGAACCATAAAAAGTCCTTTTTACCACTTGAAAACAATACGTATAAACACATTTGAGTATGAAAGAGACGACCAATACAAACTAATGTATCAGAGTAGGATAGATTTATTTTTGTTAGTACCTATATGCCTATACCAACAAAAATATCATAGACTATAAAATGTAGCAGTATTGATAAAAGAAAAAATCTCTAAGACAACTTACTGTTTTACTGAATTTAAACCGAATAAAAAATAGTTTATCGTTAATAGCAAAATACATAATTTATACCTAATACAAATAACAGCAAATTATATTGCCTTAATGCACGAACGCTCCAATTCACTCTAAGTAATTAATTTAATATCAAGGAAAATAATATTAAATAACTAATTCATATCCGTAGCGTTCATTGCAAATCGAGAGTAGCCTCGAGAGACTAGATAGATACCTAAGCCACACAAATACTGACTTTAATACGACATTGAATATATTTTTCACATCTTTCAAATACCATCATAAAATACCAGTAGTATAAATGTCGGGTACCTGTGAAAGATATATTAGTACAGCACTAATTATAACAAATTCCTTGTGGGTAACTGCTTGGCTCACGCACGTCGTCCACTATACGGATGGCCAACAACTGAATTCTTTATTTTGTTTGCGTGTTTATTTGCCAAATAATTAATAAGCTTTCTTTTCGTGTACACGAAAAAACGTCATCTATAAACGGAATGTTAACTCGAGCCACAGAGAACATTTAGAACTGACAGTGAACTTACAATTATTTTCAAGCAATTTAACTCTAGAATCCTTTCGGTTTTTTCTAATTAAAACTACTTCATCATGAAATGATATAAATGAACATAATATAAACATAAGCTCACGACTATATCTTAATGGAGTAGTCAAAGGTACATCCGTCTCAAGATGAACTAAATACCCATACCTCACCGAGCTTTCTGTTAGACCAACGAGATAGGTGATGGGTCGTATCGCGTATAATTATATAATCGTATAATTATATAGCTTAAAGTGTAATAAGTCATAAGGTTCAAAGAAAAAAACAAAAGTTTACAACAACGTAGTATTAAAATTTCCAACTTGTTCAAACTTTCAACAAGAGTGTGAAAAATAAATGATTTCAAGCGCTTAAAACTTTACGTAGGTTGTGAGAAATGGTATTAGTATAGATGGTATAGGAAATCAAATTTTAAGAAGGCTCTATCGATCCGCAGAGGGCCTACGTGTAATAAATGTAAGAGTTATGACTTTAATTTTTTTAATGGTAGAGTATAGATAATATAGAAACTAGAACCATTTATCGAATATTCCGACCTATTCGAAATCATCAAGAACCATTAAGCCAGATTTTGACATACAATAAATATTCTATTGTTATATGGGTACTTATTGAATTACTGGGCATAAGAAATTCAACATCTATATTTAATGTAACGGAATCTGTCTCATTTAATACACATTTTAAATTCAAGGGCTTACCTTAGTTTAAGAAACCTTAGTTTCTTTTTTTAAAGAAAAATAAATATAACACCTAATACCCAAGTATTGATGATAACAATATCGTGTGGGTTAAATTAATGAGCTAAGCAGTTTGCGAGGCTATTTGCATTTAAATATAAAAACGAAAAGCACCAATTTTGTGTCGCACCATGTCCAATTTGTTAAAATATGATTCATGGTCCAGTATATACACTAGCGTTAGCATGAAATGCGTGCAGCACGCAGATCTGAATTTTATACCTCTTTATTTTATACAAAGCCCAAAAACCCAGCAAACGGTAAAATTAAACACGAACGTGAAATGAAGCCGTGTATTTTTTTTATTTACTTATATTTTCAATTAAATCATTAAGATAATGGCGAATATTTAACTTATAGATAAGAAAGCTTTGTAAAGCTCGGTGAGGTGTGGATACTTAGTTCATCTTGCGATGAATGTAGCTCTGACTACCCCAATGAGGGACTTTCGATGGCGTTGTACAGATTTAACGTGATAATTACCTATTTTCTCGTTGCTCGGGTACATAATTATTCATAAATAGAAATTAATGGCAGTCATATAAAAATAATTGTTGCTTGATATTTGATAAGATGTTTATAAAATTATGTTGCTACCAGTATAGCTTCTCTTTATTTTGATCAGAATAATAATGTGTGGAAGGTGTGTTGTACCTGATTGGTATAACAAGGGTCATCATTTATACCTAAAAACAAAGATAAAAGGTGCATATGTCTGTTATCCAAGAATTCTTATTTCTTGGATAACAGACATATGGTCAAACGAAGGCTATTCTTTACAGCGCCAGCGCTAATTTTTTTTTTTTTTTGGGAACGGTGCCTGGAAATTCATTGGGATACAGTCATGAGCTTATGATGTGTGTTATATTATGTAAGAAAACTTATTTTATACTTTTATTTCTTTTACAGTTACCCAAACCTTGACTAATACTGAACGCAAAATAACATAAGCCAAATAAATAAAAGCAAAACAAATTAAGCTAGTGAAAATTACATCCATCGCATAATGTGCTAACTAATAATAAAGAACTCTATTTATAATTTAAATTGGAAAGTACCTAATTATTTCATCATTACTCAGGTAGATACTTTGGGAAAGTCAGAGTCATGAAAAGAGTTTCCCCAAGAACAACTTGTCTAACAGCTACAGCGGGAAATAAGTAATTTCAAGAAAAGCTTTTGAAAGTCTTGAAACATTTTTTTATTAACACTTAAGTGATAAAAGTCAACTAAAGTTAAACGAATATCAATATAAGTTAAATAATAAACAAAAACTATGGGTAAGCAACTTTAGTAAGCTCATAGTTCTCCTCGGTTCTTCTACCGTTGAAGCTCAAAAAATAATAAAAATAACATTTTATTAGCCTGAGCAAATAATTTATTATAAATTACCTTATTACCTACTATATTTATATGGCCTAATTCCATGTATAACGTAAATCACGGTAATCTATCGACAATTGCCAACAACTATAGAAGTACCGGAAATTGGCGCACGGGTCGGCGCGCACGCAGGAAATGAAATCGCGTCCGACACGCTCATTGGTCTATTGTGGCGCGCAAGCGCATTGTATTTGCGCCACAATTGAATATGTTTTGATGTCTCAGGAAATATCCTTTTGACGCACAATGACCAATAATACAATGGTTTTTTTCGCAATATGACACATTCGCATATTGACCTATTAGCATTTCTACTAAAACGCAAAATGACGCGTACGTGAAAAGACGTATACGTATAATGACTAACGGAAAATTCGAATTTAGACATACACGCAAAACGTCCAAAACGCATAATGACGCTTTAGCAAAACTAACAATACGCATAATGACCAATACCAAATCATTTATTGTCATTAAACACGAAACAACAAATACGCTGTTAGGTTAGCCAATACATAATAAGAAACAATACAATATAATAAATAATAGTCTATGAATGGGGCAAAGAAAATAAAATCACACATAATAATGAACGGTTTATTAATGGATATTTTTGAACTACAAAAGTAAACTTAAAAGTGACTCTGGTAATATTCTTACATTAAAATAATAATCATGCAATACGTTTCAGCCGCGAAAACACTATCTTCCTAAGATATTGCATGGTGTTAATTTTTTTTGCATGCAGTTCACGCAACAAAATAGACAGTTTCATATCAAAATCGATATCACATTTTCTTCGATTTACTTTTGGCTCGCGAAATAACGATCTTGAAATTTCATGGTCATAAAATTTTGTTTCCTTTTTAAGTTTAAAAATAAAACGGTAAAGGCTTGGATGTATGGACATTCTCACGTTCAAACGGTGGTGCCACCCTTCTAAACAGTTGGTAGTGCGGTGTAGTAATGTGGCAGAGCTAAAAACATCAGGTGAAAATGTTTTAAGCCACTGTCGCTCAAAGTAGTGTATAAACAAATGCATTTCTTCGCATTCAGGCGATTCGGTTACAATCAACTCCCAAGCTTCCTTGATACGGTTAGCAGGCAAAAGTGGCATTTGGCTTATTAGTATTTTTCGACCTTCACTTATTTTAGTCAATTTAATTTGTTTAGCTTTTTTCCAAATAGCTCTTGAAAAATGATAGTAACATCCAGATATTTGGCAGTCTGAAAAGACGCGTCTGACAGCATTTATAGCTGCTATCTCGTAATCACACTTGAACGACTTAAAATGGACTTTCAACTTCTCATTTAACAATTTAAAGAAACGTGTGTATGTATCCTCACTCTTATCAGGTAAGAGACCATAAATTACTGGAACTACATTAGTTGATTTATGTGTGGATCCCAAATCAACGTGAATTGTGTATAGCTGATAAAATGGAGACGGAACACATTTAAACGTGCCGTCGCCAAAATAATCAAATTTCGAATTTTGAATAAAATTTTTAGCAATATTGGAACAAAATATTAGGATTTTCCTTGAATCACCATCCTCACAAACCAATAGGTTTTTTCCTAGTACCTCAGGGACCGTGACATGTTCGAATTTTATGAACTTTAAGCTATTGCAATCAAGATATTTTTTTCCGGCTCTATATAAAGAATCTTGTATTTCTTTTACTGAAGGAATGTAATGTATATATTCAAGTGCATCTTCAGCCTCTTTTATAGGCTCAAATGTGTTTTCGACAATAGTCTGCACAGTTGATGATAAGTCTTCACACACTTTCCTTTTACAATCCGCACGAAGTTGAAATATTTTATTGAATTTAGGGTCAGACTGGCACAAGTGATCACTCGATCTCACTATATTATTCATATTGTCTAATGTTACTGTAGCAGAACATATCTGGCGTTTTACACATCTCCAGATAGTCGTATCATTGAAATTTTTTCTCGTGTTCTTGTTGTAGCGATAGCCATTATGCAATAGAGATGGGAATCCTTTTTGGTTATTCACGAATTTCATATTGAATTAGTATAGTAAACGTCGTTATTCTCTTCAATACAATAATAATTAATAGGGAAAATATTAATGACAAATGCTATTTTATTTCCTTTTATGCGTCATGTAATGAAATGATACTTATGTCATCATAATACTTTTTTTTCTAGCAATACCTATGGCTATTGGCCAGTACCTAAATTGTATCAAAACCTTGTTGATTGAAAACTTTTTTTACAGACAAGCTTAAAAAATGTAAACTTGTTGCGCGTTAGTCAAAATGCTAATAGGTCAATATGCGAGTGTGTCGAATTGCGAGTTGGTCATTATGCGAGTTTAATTGGTATTGGTCATTATGCATATTGGTCGTTTTGTTTAGGCGTCATTATACGTGTTGGTCGTTATGCTTGTGTGTCAATATTCGTATTACCTGTTGGTCATTGTGCGTATTGGTCATTGTGCGTCAAAAGGATAAATATATTTGGGTTTCGTGTCTATTTTCGAATGGTCAATTTTTTATCGTATGGATATGATTGGGAATTCATATAGGTATGAACTATGAACTTAATAAAAGTCAACTAAAAGTAAATTTGTAAGTCCAAATGCTTTAGGAATTCATGGCTCATACTATTCGACTAGAAGTAAATGGCGAAAACAAATACAATTAATTTAATAATAAATAAGTACTATTCTTTTTTCTTATCCTTCGTTTAAGTTAATTTCAGTAAAATTACACAACATTTACCCAAGTCACCCAAAAAAGTAGAGACCCACTGATTTGGGCAATTCAATTGCGCCCTAAATGTGGATAAAAAAGTAAATAAAATAGTTAGCCAATAGCGGAGGCGAGAAACGGTTTGCAACGCATCGTAGCGCGTTCTAATTGGCCGGTTGCGATTTCAAATCCGGTGACTGCGCAGCCGTGACCGCAGGCCGTTGATCGATTTCTAATTATAATAATCCGTCTTTTTTTCCAGCTATTGATGTCAGTTTGGCCAGTTTATCGTAACGCTGTTGCAATTTTTCGTTTCTACTGCAATTTATTAACGTAATTATTGCATAGTTAAACTGTTTAATTCACGTTTTCCCTTCACGTATTTAACTACGTACTATTTGGCGTTTCAGGTAGCATGTGAAGTGGTAACTATTGAAGTTTACTAAGTAGGCAAATACGTAATGTATTCCTTATATGGTGGGTGTGCTATAAACACGATTGAGTAATAATTTAAGTACTTACCGAGTTATTACTTGTGTTATGTATGCATTATGTAGCATGTATTATGGCTTTTTCTTCCGTAGCTAGTTAACTAAAACCCTGTAACATCACCCAAAAATCTTTTTATAATAACTATTTTTATTAGTATTTAATTAAAAAAAAAACATTCAACCTCTTCAGCACGAAAATGATTCCAGCGTAAAAACAATGTGGAAAAATACGTTTTATCCAAAATAGTTACTCATAAAATACCTAATAAAATGAATGACAATAATTATATCAAACAAAAATTGGCGCGATTCAAATGTCGAATGTTTTCTTTCAGCATTACATTGTTTGGACTATTTTTGTGTTAGTAGACGTTTACGAGTATGTGACGAAAAATGAGTGCATGCATTAATGGGGACAGAGTTGTGTAAGACTAAAGGAGCTGAGAGAAAAGGCTTGTAATTCTGAATTTAACTATAACCTATAAAACTTTTCTTGCTAGTAGAGGTGAGAAGTTGTTTGTTTTACAAGAGAGAAAATTTAATAAAATGTCTCATGCTTCTAAATTAAGGACTCATCGCGCTTAGTAGTCTAGAAGTGATTCATGAGCGTAGTTCGTAATTGAATATCGACATTCGCGTATAAAACATAACTTTCCACTCTTGTATAAAAATAACTACTTATTAAAGATAATCTGATTGCCTGTCAGTTCAACACTGACAGGCATAAACCATTAGGTTTATATCGAGACTCTTTTAAGATATAGTAACTACTTACTTATTTTCCGCGCGAGTCAAGTACCTACTTACGTATAGCTGGTACGATATTAAATTATATTCGTCGTTAAAACATTAGTACCTACATATTCAACATCTACAAGAAGAATTAATAAGATATTAATAAAAGTTTAAATGCTAAAACCCGACTATAGAAAAATCGCGCTATGATAAGTATGAAACAATAAAAAAAAATCTTAGACATTCTTCGGAATAGTGATGTTTAGGAGATACCTACTCGTGGTCAATAATGTGTACATATTTAAAATGTGCAAATTAAGCCCTTTCATTTGATAACCAACATGGTACACTTGAAAAAAAAACCTTTTCATCGTTCTCAGTTCAATTCCTCAAGAGGGCGCCACATTGGTTTTTTTAAACGTTTCTTTCCTTACTACCGGCCAATCAAGATGCTTCTAGTGACACCTCATTTGTTAAATTCTAACAGGTGGCTTTAGAAGTTAGGTGGTAACAGACGTGCATACACACATACATGCATACATAGCGGTCAAACACATATATCCCTCCTTTTAGCTTCGCCACAGTGGGGTAAAAATATTGCAATTGAATGACCTACAATGCCCAACTTTCAAACTACTCCCTTGTGTAGCACAAGTAGGTACGAAGTATTCTCCTGAGTCCTAAGGGTTCTTACAGACGAACTGCAAGTTGTGAACGGCAGAGGTTACTTCAGCCGTCGCCTATGTCGACGCGTCGGCGGCAGCAGTCAATGCGTCGACGGCTGCCACAACGGCTGCCTTTGACAGGCGACAACTGTTGCGGACGAAACAAGCCGAAACTGCAAACGTCTACAGCTGAAGTAGCCTCTGCCGTTCACAACTTGCAGTTCGTCTGTAAGAACCCTTACATAGCTAAATATGTATTGTGTTGTAAAAGGCATGTAGACTATATGGCAGCATTACATCTTTTTACATAAAATAACATATAATCGTTCCCTAGAGAAACTACGTGTGGTCAAGGCCGCGAAATAGGTATTACTGTTCCCTAGCCAACATAACTAAGTAATACGTAACATAAAAACTACTTACTATAATCAATAGCAAAAATGGTTGAGAACTGCACCTACCTACTAAAGAAAATCATTAATAATTCCTCTTTACACCTGTCAGCTGAATGTTAACCGATTCGATATTACATTAGTATTCCTATAACACATAATAATACACCAATCGTATTACCAAAAAACGGTAATACGGGCCTTTTCACATCGTGAGAAAACCCACATTTCCGAGGAATGCATTTTCGGAGATATGTGACCTAACCTGTATTGGGCTGGTTTTCCCTTCGCGGGTTGGAAGGTCAGACAGGCAGTCGTTTTTGTAAAAAACCGAATCTGTCAAATCTTCAGGTTAGGAAAGCGGACCCTGTGCGAAACAGGATAATGCTAGGGAGATGATGAGTATAGAATAAACATACTTATACATTTGGGTCGACCATTATAGACGGCGGTCCGGCTCACCGCCTGTCACATTGGTCTAATAGAAAGCTCGGTGAGGTGTCGGTTGATCTTGCGATGGGTGTACCTCTGACTACCCGGATTAGACTTAGTTGTGAGCTTATGTTAAGAAACAATAATACTATGGAGCGAACTTGATTTACCTTATCCCCGATGACGGGCCACTTTAGTCTATTTAGGCCGTATGCCGTATTGCCGTGGCTGTTAAGGAGCAAGAGTAGCGCGCGGTCTGTCTGTCCCGCTCACTTGCACGGGGTACAACGAGATTTTATATCGAGTGTCCGGGCTATGATAATAGCCTTATGATACGCTGTTACAGTTTTCTTGAAACTAAGCCATTATTGCAAAAATAAAAAATCTCTGCAGGCCATAATGGGCTGATCACCTATCACCATAAGGTGCAACATATCCATCTTAAAATTGACTTTCAACTGCACGAAGTAAAGCGGTTTCGTAGAATCCGCCGTCCAATCTACGTCAGGGCAAAACACTTGAAACAAACCTTCATGATTTTCACATTAAACATTACTTATCAGATTATTCACGCGATATTTTAACGAAAACTTATATAGGTAAACTATATATTTTATGTAATTGACCAATTTTGATACTTTATATTGCAGGCCCACGCCTTTCACATCATGATGGAATGGCCCCATTTTTCAGTGGACTGTAGCACATGCGAGGAAAGCTTATACACGCAAGCCGCGCCTATGCGCCATTCGACCTGGCCAACACAGCGAAATAGCTGAAAACATTCTATTGACACAAGCTTGTTTGCCCGCATGCCCGCACGAAGTCTGAAGCATTTCATTACAAATGAATTGCCTTCAAAAACGCTGTAACGAGTCCGTTTTCACGCAACGTGTGTATTTACAGGTGAAAAACGTGTGCAATCCTCTGACAATGACATCGCTTGCGTAACTAGCATAATGAGCGTAATTTCATTGTTTCACAGAACAGACATAGAGATTGGCTGAAACACTGTTTATAAACTAAAATTGTTTAGACAATAAATAATGTTTCGTGTTGACTGAAATATGACCGCAATTTTATTGATTTTTTTAAACTATAGAATCATCAACAGTTTTTCAAAAACTGTTTGAGACTACATTACACACTGCGATTGTAATGTATTAGGTAACTAAGGATTTGTTAAAGTACATCAACTTTGATTTTATCACAAAAATCCAGTCTGAATTTTTGCAACTGGTTACTTTTATTCCGTGATTGAGTTATTTCGATTTAATAAAACTTAGCTGCAAAAAATAGAAATATTTTACATTTTATAAAATACACTCCGAAATTATTTTTGTTTACTTATTATTTTATTTATCAGTAAGTATTCCTAAATACTGTCGCTGCTTTTTAATATATTTTCCCCTCTTATCAATGTGTTGACGCCGAGTCACGGAAAACCGTAATTTTGACAGCGGGGTTGTCTTAGCACACCTTTATTTGGCTTCCGTCGGTTCTAACTTTTCACTTTACTGAGGAAATGCGTTGGCAAATAAATGCTAATGTATTTTTTTGTAGATCAATAGACTTGTCTATAATCTAGGCTACACTGAATGACAGGTTTGACGCTAAGGAGATTAAAATTGATATTACAAGATAACGTAGTAAGTATAGCTAAGTACTTATGTTATATTTAGCTAGCTATGATTAAGTAATAAAATTAATGTTAGATATTTTTAGTAGCCGGATTGTTTAAAGACGTGTTGCCCTCAGCGCACCCCATTTGTCCGGCCAAGTAGTTAATGCTATCTGTGGCAAATCTATAACAAGATTAACAAGTCACGTCAAAAAAGACGTAAGTATAATTGTTTATTTTTTGTACTACATAATTAAAAAACGAAATGTAGATAATTAGAAAAGTTATAACACAGGTACAGTAATCTTTATTAATCGTACAAAGATAGACGTTAATTAAATTAATTAGGTAGATACATTTTATATGAAAAAAAATAACACGCATTTAAATAATTCGTTTGCACGTAACAGTATATGATACTGTTAGGGTACGATCACATTGGTGCGCAATATACCTACTTTTCCGCCACGCGCCGCGCATGTGTAGGGAATATGCATGAAAAATAATAAGTAATTTTAACATTTCTTCGGAAAATACACAGTAGTAGAATAGTAACGGTCAAATTTATATCTATGGAGTCCATGACCTTTTCATGTTCACTACTTCTCTGCTAATCAACGACTTTGAAGCCTTACGCTTTTTTTATTATGTAAGTATAATTATTTGAAATAATTTCATTTTTGTTTACCTGTGGCTATTTTGAGTATTATTTTTACAAAATTTCTAAATTTTAACTTCCAAATTGTTGTTAAATGGTTTTTTGTGGAAATAAATTTTACTATTTTTTATTATTATTATTTATTAAATTAAAACATCGCACTTACTTCCTTAAAGTTCCAGCAAAAAAATGCCATTCACCTAGCTTTTTTAAATAGGTAGGTATCTGCCCGCAATGTCAGTACCTGTGTACTCAGAGCAGTATGTATGCAACCTAAACCACGTAATTACAAACGCCTTACATAGGTTAATCGTATCACTACAATACAAACAATTAAATAATTTAAATCAAAAGCGCGGTAGACTAACACTACTGTGAAAATACAATACTTGTATTTACTAACAGAAAACATGAATCTTACTGTCGAGGAAACTGCATTATTATGTTGCATTAGGTATGATTATGGCTAGGCAGAAAAATATGTAATCAACAGTCAAAAAAGCAAATAGATCAAAGCGTAGTTAGTACTTACCGAATAATCGTCTCAAAGTACCGTTAGTTGACTAGTCCAACTTCTTTAAAATTGACTTCACGTGTAGAAAGATATGTTTCACAAGTATATATTATATCGCCAATATGAATATTTAAAATGTTAATATTTAAAAATTGCAAGGTAAATATAATTAATATTTAAATCTACAGGCACAGTAATGATATGTATTTTCGTTTCAATTATACTAAGAGCTAACTCATGGAATTGTGAGCTTATCTAGGTGTTATATCCAGTTCATTGCACGTTATTTATTTGGTTCACAAAGTCTGTTGTAGCACGGCATAGTTCTTTCAAAAGATCTTAAACAATTTCAGTCCCAGAGTCACTAGTCCATTCATTTCTAAACACTTTCCTGTCCAATATTCTCACTCTATTCCATGATTATTTAGGTAAGTTATGGCGGCTTGATATGTTTAGCTTGGTTACTTTCCTTCACCGCCCACAAACAATCACAAATAAACGTGTTTTCTTCAGCAAATATTCGTTTAAAGCAACTTGAAATCCTGTAGAATATTTTGGATACTTTATAATCGACACTTCTCTAGTAGCAATATGAATATTTTGCTGTATTTTCGGTGTAATATTTCTTCTCTGTGATTTTTCTAAGCGTGTGGGGGTGTCAAAGCTGTCAACGGTGCGCACATGCGCAATGGGGGCTGTTTTGACAAGTTACGTAGAAAGACGTCGATAAAACAGTAATGTCAGTGTGGCCAAGTTAAAACAAGGACTCGTCGCTTTTCTTCCTGAAAGAGTATGAAATGGAAACACTGAAGTTTCAAACTCCCTCTCCGCTTCAAAGGTTGTTCGAGATCAGTGCCCTTCGCCAAATCCTCTTTATTAGAGCATTCGTCAATAAAAGCATTTTACGTAAATATCCACTAAAGCTGTTTTAAATGTTGAATATTAAACTTGGCTTTTTATTAACAAGTTTATTGGTAACTTGTTAAAAGTAGATTCATATTTTCGTCCATATTCACGTTATCTAGGTAACGCCCTGTGCCGAAATTTGCGTTATCATTTTCTTGTCGAGCTATAAATTCACGGAAAAAATACTTGAAGATACATATTAGTAAAAACTTACTTATAATAATTCAAATTCATTGCAATTATGTAGTCCCCATATTATTTTGTTCGCAGCTTGTACAAACTTTCGTAGCGTCTACATGAACCATGTATCTACCTACATACACAAATATACCTACATACCTTCTATTTGTTTTTTATGAACTCACAAAGGTCACCTAAAGGTCTACTTACTATATTTAATATACTTACCTATAACAGTATTTACTAAAGGTATGCGTGACTCATATATAACATGTAATAAAATGGAAGAAATGTTGACGGCTGGAGCTATAAAACTTTAATGAACTATTAGTTGAAATTATACCTAATAAGTAAACTGAGTCGTAGCTAATAAAACCATGTAAATATAAATCGTAATATAACTGCGCTACATTGTTTTGCGTAAGGGTCTTTCTTTACCTTTGTCCAGTCCCTACCTTTTGTTTGTGGAAGGTTATATGACAACCCATAGACTATCATTAGGCCTTCACAATTAAACAGGATGTAATCTGCGAATCGAAATCATCGTTGATTATCCTTACTTTTTCTAATGATCCCTGGCTGGTCATACCCACATGGACTGAGCATAAATAACTAAATACCTAGACTTTTCCATAGGAACAATCAGCTTTATTTAAGCGTACGGCAGTGCCCAACCCAAGTACCCACAATACCAGTCGCACACACGTCGTGCACTATTTACTTACACGAACGGTTTCGAGCAACTGTTTACCCGCTGTAGCCTATTGCAGATACATAAAATACTCAAACCTGCCAAGTTCAAATTTAAAAATACGTATTATAATTTTAGAAAAATATTTTTACAAAGTTTTATTCACAATCATTTCTATTTTATGTTTGGTGTATAAATAAAAAACGTTTAAACTTGGTATTGGATTCGATTTGATTTCGATTGAGAAGGGAATGTTAAGTTGGTTTGGACACATAGAGCGGATGAAATATAACAGGACTACGAAAGCAGTATACCTCTATAAAGCGAAGGTTGGTGGTAGGGCTAGCACAAGAAGGTCGTACAATGACCAAATTGGAGATGTCCAGTTAGATCTTCTCTGAACCGGCGTGCGTGTATGAAACGATTGTTGAATGTGGAGTAAGCAAGAGAACTATGTCAGGATCGAAGCAAATGAAATTCCATAGTCTCTGCTTACCCCGGTGGGAAATAGGCGTGAGTTTATGTATGTATCTATGTTGGATTCGATTTCAATACTTTTTTAGCTGAACTGAGTCATCGACCTGGCCGCTTTGTTTAACAGTAATGTTTTTAATTGGAATAATATTTTACTCAAACGCTAAGCCTTAAGACTAATTAGGAATATAATGCTTCATAAATATAAACACGCAAGCAAGGGCATTGACGGGTAAATACTCGTATATATTAAGTCGAATAAGTATTTTATTCTGGGCCGATGAAAAAGTATGGAGAAATAGTTAAATGTCACGCTATAGTCGCTACACACGCACTTACGTGGAAGGTCACGCTAAACTTCAGATTTCAGGCTCAGATTTCTACTTATTAAAAGCATATTATGTTATAATTAGGAATTCTTTCTAAATAACTTAACTAGGTACTTACTTACTAAGTTGTCTGAAAACGATCAACGAAAAACCGCAGGCAATTACCTAAATAAGTACATATTGTAAAGGTGACCGTTTCTCTGGTTTTCCCATCGTTATGTCCGTAAAGAGTAGATGTCTATACCATACTCGAAATGAAAATCATCGTTAATTTTGTAAGAATCAGAATGGCCGGTCACTTGGCGTATTTAAAGTTGAAATGGTGCTCAATCATCGCTTCCATGATATAAGAAGACCAGGGGGGTTAAAATGGCCACATCGAAGCAATTCAATTGTTTGCATTGCGCACTTGCTTTTATATGCGCAAATGTCAAATTGCAATATTGCTTTCTTAGATGAATTGCTTCGATGTGGCCATTTTAACACCCCTGGTATGCTCAAAACTGACAGTTAGCATTTTAAGTAGGTTAGCCCAGCTAACGTCATCAAGCACAAGTACTTACGGAAGCCATACAAGTAGAGGTATGGGTGTTAGTGACACCGTAACGAATACTGAGGGGGATGATTCGGACCATGATTCTGAGTTGATATCAAGTCGAATTTCCTGTCGGAAAATTCTTAAAAATATTTGTGTTTCTTTAAATTATGTTCAGTTGCATACTTTTGCAACGGAAAATTTCACTTGATATCAACTCAAAATCATGGTTTCAATCATCCCTCAAAGTTTTCGTTACGATGTCACACAGGTTTTGAGGTGTATTACCAACCTTATCAACCCAGAAGAATATTATATTACTTATTGATTATAATCATATTATATTTATATTTTTATTATTCATTATATTATTGCACTGACTGTACAAAATGAATAGGATAAAAAAACTGGTTGTCAAAGTTTTATTCTTCCGATCATCTCCACCGTAGCTTCTTCTATCGTGTAGGTTGTGATGTGGATTACCAACCTCATCAATCGTGGTATCGACTACGTACTTACATCAGTAAGTACCGGGACCATCGACTCAACGCGTCTTACTTTCGGACAATCAGGTGATCAGCCTGTAATGTCCTAACCAAACTAGGGATCACAAAGTGATTTTTGTGATATGTCCCCAACGGGATTCGAACCCGGGACCTCTGGATCGTGAGCCCATCGCTCAACCGGACCACGGAGACCGTAGCTTAACAACTACTTCTTCACTCGTGTGGATTGTAAGATCAATGACCGACCTCATTAAGAACTACTGACATTACCAATACCTATTCACACTATTTGATTACTAAAACAGAACACACCTTTGTTGCCTACATAGTGTCTCATTATAATTAAAGCGAAAGATTTAATGTATATCCTCAACAATAATAACAATGAATCAAAACTGATGGTATCACCGTTGAACGTCCTACAAATCCGAGTTCCAGCCCATTGGATACTCACAAAGAACAATATACCGTCAATCCGTAGCATAATTGGCCCATCATAACAATGGCTGGTAATAAATATTGTATGCTTTCCTTGTTATTTTAAGCTAGTATTAATTCCAACAGGGACAAGAAAGAAAGACTTAGAAAGTATATTAAAGAAAAACCATAATAGTTCATGTTCATACACATATATATCGACGTCCAACATTTTTTTCGATTGTCTACCAATTAAAAGTATTTATTCAATACGAGTAATTATAATTAAATATCTATAAGTAGTTGAACCATTACCAATCGTTTTCGCTCCCGATCGTCACCTGTCTTCTTTTCTTGTTTTCTTCTTAAAAATGTCCGCCATTATGTTCCTTTTTAAAGGACTAGACTATAGAGTTTTGGCCAAAGGAGCAATTTACTTCGTTCAACGACAACACTTACAAAGTGCTATTATAGAACAAAGACTAAAAACTAGGTTTAAAATAATAATCCGCGCCACGAAAGAAGTCGACGGTTTTTAATGAAACTAATTGACAAGTCATGATCATTCAGGCCGCCTAGCCTATCTAATTACAAGAATACATTTTAAAGAGTTTTGTTTTTCTAAGTTGACAGCACACGTCAAACAGATTGCATATTATTATGAACGAGATGCCTATTTTATTCGCCGGAGTTATTGATTCATTTTAAAATTAACAGTTTCAATCATCCGTCGCTTTTCTTTTCAGCGGATAAGAAAATGACGGGTATAACTTAAAATAAAATTAGGAGGTGTCCGCAGGAGTCATTAAATTTTCTTCAAAATTCAACATAACAATAGCGCCTTATACTTAAACGACCTCGCCGGTTACCGCTTCTCGATTCTGGGGTCACACAATAAGGATTACAATATAAAGCCACATGAACAAAGTATCCTCGGTGGAACATGTTATTTTCACATGAAAAAGTAAGCCGATGCTGCGTATTTGCAAACCGGCCCAAGCCCCCAGAACAATTTACATTTTGCATTAATATTGAAGAATAAGCATGTTGGTAATTCCAGATGAAATGGATTCCAGCGGTTTGCGTCCGATACGAGTCGAATGGGAAACTGACTATATTAATTTCGGGTAAAACACTTTTGTTTTTTGATCATTTATTTTATCGTTTCTTTGTTGTTTTATTTTATTACGCGACTGAATTTAGAATGTACTTAACATGAGAACTACAGCAGACGATCAACTACAATTAGGTAATTTGTTGAAAATTCTAAAACCAAGAAAACTCGTGAGTTAAATACTAAGTAGTTAACGACACAATACCTTATGCTCATGTGATGGTAGCAAAACGGCCAAGTCCCATATTTTGCCTAACTGAGAATTTGAGAACTTAGGGTTTATATAGGTAGAGCGCGTATAACTATAAGCTTGGCTCTGCAAGAGATCTGATAACTTTTTGACATTCCGATCGATATAATTTCGTCTTGGCATTATTTTATATGAAAATGTTTTTGTTGGGATACTTATCTTCTTTTTCTATAGTTTATTCCCGGGTCCCTTACCTAACCTAACCTTCTTAAGTATTTTATAACTTAGGTTTAGGTACATTTTATAAGTACATTTTTTTGATAAATATCTACTTAAACTGAATATGGAAGACATCAAAAAGCTATTAAAATAAACAACTAACAATTGAACTAAGATTACAACAAGAACTTTGTAGGTGGCTACTTTAGGTACTTACAGAAGATTGAATCTCATATCTCGATTTCTCGCCTATTCTGTGAGTGAATAAGTCTGTAACTCACTTCATTTAATGTAGAACAATACTCGTCTAAAATTATAATCTGGCCTATAAAATTAGTATAAATCTGCAGTTATCTTCCATTGTTTAGCTTAGTGGAGCAACCTTGGCTAACTTACTAAGAGAAACAATTAGATGTACTACTCGAACATCTTTGCGTGCTACCGAAAACAATTAGAACAGAAATATTGGACGATTCACGTAACGATTACGTACTACGACTAATATTACAATTCTATGATCTAAGTACATACGTCGTGGAGATCCTTGGGGGAGGCCTATGCCCAGCAGTGGGCGTCGTACGGCTGATGATGAAGTACATATAATGTTAAACTTCGAACGACTTTTGGGTAACAGTGCGATCGCAATTAAGCAAAAATGTTGCTGTCGCGTCAAATTGATACAAAATTTGATACCATACTGCAGAGTGACTATTGACTATTAATTTACAACAGAATTACAGACTATGAAAATTCTGACTACAAAATCAAATATACTTTATTGCACACAAACAAAACATACAAACATATAGCAACAGAACAAATTGGCGCTCTTATTGCTCTGAAGCAGTTTCTTCCAGGCAACCACTAAACAAGAATCAGCCATAAAAAAACATGGAACAACAACGGGTATATAAACAACAGTTAATAATTATACAAATACACTACACATAATACAAAGGGTTAACCTTATACAAAGCAAATAGGTTAATTAAAATGTTGTGTTTTAAGCTGTTGCAATTTATGTCACTCTTATGATTTTCATAATTTTGTAATAATACAGTCTTTACTTATACCTAATAGATCTTTCAAATAAAAGCAGAGAACAAAATACTGTTTTCAAATGCGAACTGTATGTGAATTAGGAGTAGACTAGGCTAGTTTTACGCGAGTCAATTAACGATATTATCGCCTCGATGCGAATTCCGAGACTGCAAGTGATGATAAACGATCGATGCTCTACTTATGATGACTAACGTGCATTTATCCATACATAATCAAACCTCCAGTAATCTCTAAATAGCAACACCGTAAATAATCAGAAAACAACTTGCAGACAGTTTTTATACGAAGCCCTAAAATGGACCCAATTAAACGTCGTAGATTAGAAGGATTTATTAGCAGCATGGAAGATTATCAACCCATCATGCACATGTAGATCCTATCCCGTCACGTGACGTGTATCACTCTTTTCAAAAGCAAATATACATTTACTAAGTAAATGTGTACCACCTTAGGTCACATATTGACTTACCATCAAGAGAGAACACCTTTAAGTGTGCTCTTAATTCATCGTGTTGTAAAGAAATGAGTTAGAATATTAGTTCCCAAAGTTTGGGCTACGACCCAACCATTTGAGTACAAATTGAGTACATGTTTATACGAACTCGGGAGGAACCCTTACCAATATGAATACAGGACTTCCAAATGTTGGCGTTCTCACCAATTCATAAAATTATAATAATAACAATAATACGTATTCACTATTTAAACGTAAAACAACGAAGATTAAAAAAAAAAAGAAAAGAAGAATCGAATGGTAATCGAGAATGAGCGACAACATTCTGACATTCACTCGAACATTCATATGAGCGGCGGCTGTCAAGCTCGTGGGGAGAACACAAGATATTTTTGTATTAGGGTTTTCATAATAAAAGTATGCTTATACAAACCGTTGTTTGATATCGAGGATTTTCTACACAAATGACAAACATTTTAACAAACCGTCGGCTCGCTCGGTTCATGCGTCGATCTACAGGCAGGGCCCGCTCCAAATTCGATAGTTTCCATAGTTTGAGAAACCCTGAGTTAGATATTGTATTACACACGTAATATGCAAATAATGAAATAAAGATTATTATCAAACTATAAAGACATTCCCACCGTCTAACACTGCCAAGTTAGGCTAGGCCCATACATTATAATTCATATCACAAACTGCACCTGCAACGTTTTGGGAAGAATTGCAAAACACTCCCTAAATGGAGAGAAACACTTCGCTATAACATATCCTAAACGAGAGCGAACGAATAACAATACGTATGTTTATAAACTGTAACAAGTAACCGAACATTTTTGGACCTTTTCATTTTTTTAAAATTTTAATATGGCTCTGTAAGTGGATTGGAGGTTTTTTTCGTCGTCGCGTCAATATTTTTGAGTATTTTTTTGACTACTATTTAAGTAGGTACTAAAACTAATGAAAGTGCATCTACAGCTTTTCAAAGTCTACTGACAATAAGTTTCTATGCAAGAATTGATCTCAATTGCTCACATTTCATCATTTTTAACACGTCCAGCTACAGAACAGTTACATTCAATTCGTAATGAGTTCATAAAACATTAAAACTCTACAACGCGTGCGCAACTCGATCCGCGCATCCAAGATGGCGGCCATAGCGCACTGCGCACACGCCATGTCCGCCACGCTTGACCAGCCAAGCGCGAACCGTTTTTTCTACATAAACATTGTTCGCGGTAGAAATCGACGGGCGTAGCGGCCATTGTTGTATACTGGCTAAACGCTGAGGATATCAGAGCGTGATACTGTTGTACAGTAGTTTAAAACTTCGAAAAGTTTAGAGCAGCCTTTGAACAATGACCCCGCCCAACCACGGTGACAACTCTAATTTGGAGCCCCAAATTCTAGGTTCGCTACTTGCGGCTCTAGACACAAATTGAGTCGTAGTTAGGGATCAAACTTTCAGGGGTAATACGTTTGAAAGTTATAGTAATTAAGTTTAAATTAAATTGATGGTTGCCTAGTGTCGCGACGACTCTTTTACACTTGTGTATATCTATAATTATGTATATAGATAATCAAAGAATTATGAATCTGTTGTAGGGATGTGAATGCACACATACTAGACTGACGTCGCGAATACCAGTCAGTATGTGTAGATAGGATGTAACTCTTACTCACTCATAGGTTCCTATGTCAGTGATCAGATCCTCAATATGGCTTTCCTTGCACCTTTCCTTTCACCTCATGGATACGGATTACTTCTCCATCTGTAAGTTTAAGAAACATAAATGAACTACTGATTGGTGATACAACTACCACCTACTTGGTGACACATCACCCTGCAGAATGTAAGCTTATCTCTCTTAATGACTCTGGCTGAACACCAGCGTATGTGATCTTATTAGTTACTCTCAGGTTTTACTTTATGTCAGTTAATTGCCCTTTTATACATGACCCTTTCAATGGTGTGCTTATCAGCACTTAGGTAGCTAAGTAAGACTTATTCATTAGTGTGCATGCCAGCACTTGGGTGGCCAAGAAGGCCCTATTCATCAGTGTGCCCGCCAGCACTTGGGTGGCCAAGAAAGCCTCTTATAACAGTGTGCACGCCAGCACTTAGGTGGTCAAGGAAGACCTCTTCAACGGTGTGCACGCCAGCACTTAGGTGGCCAAGAAAGCCTCTTATAACAGTGTGCACGCCAGCACTTAGGTGGTCAAGGAAGACCTCTTCAACGGTGTGCACGCCAGCACTTACATGGCCAAGAAAGCCTCTCATAACAGTGTGCACGCCAGCACTTACGTGGCCAAGAAAGCCTCTCATAACAGTGTGCACGCCAGCACTTACATGGCCAAGAAAGCCTCTCATAACAGTGTGCACGCCAGCACTTACGTGGCCAAGAAAGCCTCTCATAACAGTGTGCACGCCAGCACTAACGTGGCCAAGAAAGCCTCTCATAACAGTGTGCACGCCAGCACTTACGTGGCCAAGAAAGCCTCTCATAACAGTGTGCACGCCAGCACTAACGTGGCCAAGAAAGCCTCTCATAACAGTGTGCACGCCAGCACTAACGTGGCCAAGAAAGCCTCTCATAACAGTGTGCACGCCAGCACTTACATGGCCAAGAAAGCCTCTCATAAAAGTGTGCACGCCAGCACTAACGTGGCCAAGAAAGCCTCTCATAACAGTGTGCACGCCAGCACTTACGTGGCCAAGAAAGCCTCTCATAACAGTGTGCACGCCAGCACTTACATGGCCAAGAAAGCCTCTCATAACAGTGTGCACGCCAGCACTTACGTGGCCAAGAAAGCCTCTCATAACAGTGTGCACGCCAGCACTTACATGGCCAAGAAAGCCTCTCATAACAGTGCACCATACTCTTAGATGCAACCTGGCCAGGAAATACTTCTTCGATTTCGCTACTCATTTGGACAACGGTAGCCAAGGAAGGCTTCTACAATTGCAAGCTATGCATACAGACAACGTCTTCAATTGTGGGCATTACTTATTGATGCCCCCTAAAGAGTACTCATCTATCTTTACAAGACGCATTGCCGGCCGGCCATTTTAAACACAAGTTATCAAACAGAATTTGGCATCATCGTTAGTAAAATTATAGTCAGAATAATAAAAGGGAGTTATATCACCACTACGTAGCTTTGGTAACAGCATCAGCGGGACTTTCTGCACTTTTTCACTCATATAAAAGTTAAACTCACTTTAACTACTTTCTTAGAAAACGAGCTTGTCACGACAAGATTTAAGACATAGACAAGATTCACTTACTGATAGAAAAATTAGCGGGCTTCCGTTTCGGTGTTGCTACTTGTGACATTCCATATTTAGAATCGTGACTCATCGTCACGACACTCCCGACGAACGAAGAATTTGAGGGACATCGTGACGGCGTCAACCAGCCTTCGTCACGACACTCCCGACGAACGAAGAATTTTAGTGACATCGTGACGGCGTCGACCAGCCTTCGTCACGACACTCCCGACGAACGAAGAACTTGTCATAGTAGGGCGACCAAGTTGGCCGTCCATTCCCTTATCTTTTCCAGGGCTCTCGTGGCAGCGGCACGCACCGGTCTAGACTCATTATCATTCTCTTGTTCATTAACATCATTTTCTGATTCATTAACAACTTCAGTAATATCATTTTCTGGTTCACTGACAACTTCAGTAACCCCATTTATAATTCGTTTAGTGCTGTCTCTTACAGTTTCCATTTCTATATCATTATCTTTATTTTGTATATTAGTAATTACCTCTTCAGGAATGTCTATAGGCCTTGAATCATTCACAGAACCAACTATTCTTGTTCTCTTTAGAGTTTGACCAATATTTTCAGAACTATTCTCAATATTCTCATTATCAAAATCCTCAACTTCAAGCGGATACAACTGAGTGATTGATCTCGTATATATCTTGTTTCCAACTTTAACATTAGCTACTCTACAAAATCCATCTTTGCTTGTAGTAAGTGAGACTATTCTACCCACTTTCCAATCTTCTCTATTTTTTGTATCTCCTTTTATCTGTACTACCTGTCCTTCTTTAGGTATTAACTGAGACTTAATTCTTGGCTCCTTTAATGAATTTTGAAATCTCTCACGAAGACTAGAAAGGTATCGGTTCATAAACATGTCTTTAAACTCATCCAGAATTACTAAAGCTCTTCTCCAGCCTTGAATCAAATCTTGTTTCGTTGTTGTGCCTTCAATAAGAATGTCTTTATTATTTGTTGTCTCTGTCCTGATACATTTACCCATCATCAAAAAATCAGCTGGTTTCAGTATATGCACCATTTCTGAATCGACACAGGTAAGTGGTCTTGTATTTAAAATAGCTTCAATTTCTTTAATAACTGTATTGATTTCACTGTCATTTAACAAATGTTTATGCAATGTTCTCTTCATACAATGCTTTACTAGACTCACTAGTCTCTCATAAAAACCACCAAACCATGGTGATAACTGTGGTATAAATTTCCATGTAATTTTATTCTCTTTACAGTATGAATTGGTTAGAAGCTCTGATATAAGTTTGAATTGTGAAGCATTGTCTGAAATTATCAAACCAGGAGTCCCTCTCGTAGAAATCATTCGTCTTAGAGCAAGTAGCCCTTCTTTAGCAGATAAATCTTGTACCATTTCTAGATGTATAGCTCTTACAGCTAAACAAGTGAATAAACAAATCCACCTCTTGGCAACTCCATTTTCAGTCTTTACTAATATTGGTCCTAAATAATCAAGTCCAGTAAAGTAGGCGGAAATTTGAATGGACCGCCTCCATGCTTGATACAGCTCGAACACTGTCTTATAATCTTTTGAACTTGGGCTTTACCCTGTGGTATCCAGTACAACTTCCGAATTAAACTCAGTGTATGATTGGCTCCAACATGGTAGTTGTCTTCATGTATTCTCTTTATTAAACTATTTGTGAAGTCACAGTTCTTGGGCAATAAAATTGGGTATTTCATGTCAAACGACCATTCAGTATTTTCAAATCTTCCTTTGCTTCTTAACAAACCATCATCATCTTTAAATAATCGTAGATTACGACTTAAAGCAGTTTCTTTCATATTAACCTCATCAGGAAAATAAGTTTCTTGTATTCTTTTCATTTTCGTTTGTAATAACCACGAATATAGACCAGTGCCGCCATCTAGTGCCCTTTTACAGTATTACTGTCAGATGACCAATTTTGAACATTTATTCATTTTCATCATAAAACTTGTCTTATATGCCTTTACAACTCTTGTCATGTATATTATTTTCTACTCATTTTATTTAGGTAGCTTACAGCCTCATTTACACATGGATATTCTTATCTATAACCAAGCAAATGCCAATTATAATGCTATCACATATGAATTGTAAAACATCATCATATCAGAATAAATAAAGGAGAAGGAAAGCCACATTTACCACTCTTAGATCTGACTGACATTAATATCCCAGCATCTCCATGTCGCGACGACTCTTTTACACTTGTGTATATCTATAATTATGTATATAGATAATCAAAGAATTATGAATCTGTTGTAGGGATGTGAATGCACACATACTAGACTGACGTCGCGAATACCAGTCAGTATGTGTAGATAGGATGTAACTCTTACTCACTCATAGGTTCCTATGTCAGTGATCAGATCCTCAATATGGCTTTCCTTGCACCTTTCCTTTCACCTCATGGATACGGATTACTTCTCCATCTGTAAGTTTAAGAAACATAAATGAACTACTGATTGGTGATACAACTACCACCTACTTGGTGACACATCACCCTGCAGAATGTAAGCTTATCTCTCTTAATGACTCTGGCTGAACACCAGCGTATGTGATCTTATTAGTTACTCTCAGGTTTTACTTTATGTCAGTTAATTGCCCTTTTATACATGACCCTTTCAATGGTGTGCTTATCAGCACTTAGGTAGCTAAGTAAGACTTATTCATTAGTGTGCATGCCAGCACTTGGGTGGCCAAGAAGGCCCTATTCATCAGTGTGCCCGCCAGCACTTGGGTGGCCAAGAAAGCCTCTTATAACAGTGTGCACGCCAGCACTTAGGTGGTCAAGGAAGACCTCTTCAACGGTGTGCACGCCAGCACTTAGGTGGCCAAGAAAGCCTCTTATAACAGTGTGCACGCCAGCACTTAGGTGGTCAAGGAAGACCTCTTCAACGGTGTGCACGCCAGCACTTACATGGCCAAGAAAGCCTCTCATAACAGTGTGCACGCCAGCACTTACGTGGCCAAGAAAGCCTCTCATAACAGTGTGCACGCCAGCACTTACATGGCCAAGAAAGCCTCTCATAACAGTGTGCACGCCAGCACTTACGTGGCCAAGAAAGCCTCTCATAACAGTGTGCACGCCAGCACTAACGTGGCCAAGAAAGCCTCTCATAACAGTGTGCACGCCAGCACTTACGTGGCCAAGAAAGCCTCTCATAACAGTGTGCACGCCAGCACTAACGTGGCCAAGAAAGCCTCTCATAACAGTGTGCACGCCAGCACTAACGTGGCCAAGAAAGCCTCTCATAACAGTGTGCACGCCAGCACTTACATGGCCAAGAAAGCCTCTCATAAAAGTGTGCACGCCAGCACTAACGTGGCCAAGAAAGCCTCTCATAACAGTGTGCACGCCAGCACTTACGTGGCCAAGAAAGCCTCTCATAACAGTGTGCACGCCAGCACTTACATGGCCAAGAAAGCCTCTCATAACAGTGTGCACGCCAGCACTTACGTGGCCAAGAAAGCCTCTCATAACAGTGTGCACGCCAGCACTTACATGGCCAAGAAAGCCTCTCATAACAGTGCACCATACTCTTAGATGCAACCTGGCCAGGAAATACTTCTTCGATTTCGCTACTCATTTGGACAACGGTAGCCAAGGAAGGCTTCTACAATTGCAAGCTATGCATACAGACAACGTCTTCAATTGTGGGCATTACTTATTGATGCCCCCTAAAGAGTACTCATCTATCTTTACAAGACGCATTGCCGGCCGGCCATTTTAAACACAAGTTATCAAACAGAATTTGGCATCATCGTTAGTAAAATTATAGTCAGAATAATAAAAGGGAGTTATATCACCACTACGTAGCTTTGGTAACAGCATCAGCGGGACTTTCTGCACTTTTTCACTCATATAAAAGTTAAACTCACTTTAACTACTTTCTTAGAAAACGAGCTTGTCACGACAAGATTTAAGACATAGACAAGATTCACTTACTGATAGAAAAATTAGCGGGCTTCCGTTTCGGTGTTGCTACTTGTGACATTCCATATTTAGAATCGTGACTCATCGTCACGACACCTAGTCTGTCTCAGTCTGTCACTTATAGATAAACTAGCTATACGCCCAAGACACAATCCGCGTGGATTATTGCATTTTTTTTCCACGCCCCCTTTCATTATAGGCTGATCTCTGGCATAAATACTTTCCTATATTTTTCCATGGATCTCAAACTATCTCCATACCAAATTAATTTCGTCTCAGTCGTTTAATCGTGTAACGGTAATAGACAGAAAGAATTACTTTGCAATTTATAATATTAGTATGGAATATCTTTAGAGCATCAATAGCAATCAACCACGGTATCTTTCACATAATTATTAAAGAACAATGCTAGGTATCTCCTTCATAAACCAGTCCACAACACGAGTATATCACTTCCGGTCGCTTGTTATTCTTATTACATCCTTTGTTCGAACCTGTTCAGGCGCAACCATTCAAATTACACATATCTATGCGCATGCGTGATGAGCCCGCATGTTACCAGAACATTATCGATCCTATATTGCTTACGTAATTACCTCAGTTTTATCATAAGTGCCTACTGCGAAGTGACTTAAAAAAATAAACAGTTTCAAAGTACATAATAATGCAAAAGCATACCTAAGGCAGCGATAAGAAAATTCAATTATGGAGTTTATGCGTTTATTCCAGAAAATAGTTTGCGTTGTACTTATAATTGTAAGCGCTATTGATTTATGATAGCAAGTTGTAACCACATATAGGTAGTTGAAAATAAACTACTTACCTTCAAAGCTTGAAGTTTGTCTTGTTAATTACCTAAAAACTCTTTAAAGGTAGCTGGCTATTTTTAATGTAAGTATCATAAAGCGGCAATCGAATAGTAGTGCCCTTATGATTTATAAGAATAAGCATAGATCCCAGTCGGGGTAGTCAGAAGAGGTCCATCCACCGCAAGATAAACTAAGTACACACACGTGACCGAGCTTTCTGTTAGACCAACGTGATAAATGGTACGCCGCCGTATTGTATCGTTTAATGTAAAACGTTTGTTAAATATAATATTACTTTCTTAGGTGTGAAAATTTGGTCCAAAAGTGGCTTTCATTTTGATAGGAGTTGTACTATCAAATCGAAGAGGTGAAACTTCTAATCGTAATATAGATAAATTACAGACATACTTAACGGAAAATATACCACGTACCTTAAAGATTTTTCAATACGTAGAAGTGCTAATTCTGGCATACAAAAACTTAATTTTATTTTAGTGTGACAGACAGCTGCATAAATCGTGCCAATCTTCTTTTATGATACATCTTCTTTTATGATAAATGCAAGAAAAGGACAGAGCTACTTCTAGAACTGAGAAACTAAAATAAAATTTAGATTTTTTAAAACACAATCCAGAAACGTAAGAACCCGTATAGTAAAGAGCAAAAACTAAGTAAACGGATTATTTTACCGTTCAACGGCCGCTCAGTCGAAGACCTATTTTCTTCGTCACGCTTAGCTTGTTGTTTAAAAAACTTATTAAAGCTTTATATCAATCTATACCGAGGTATTAATACGAAAAGCAATTAAGTTTACTGTTCCTTGTTTACCATGTTGTAAAATACATAAATTCACGACCGTAATTTCTAACGTATGGACAGCACTACAGGACAACTTGTAGCCATCTCAGAACAGAAAAGCAGCCACCTTTGATACGAAAACCTAACCTAACCTAACGCTTCAATACATGCCAATTTCATACATGAAAACTTCCAAGAAGATAAACATCTGAATGTGTTCTATGATTTTCTGGTTTAACATAGAAACAACCATTTTGTTCTTTTTATTAATAAATATAAGCATATTTTGAAATGATCTTTTAAGAAAGTAGGACCTTAGGATTTCTATACCTACGAAGTTTCCCTAACAACTTGTGGCTCTGCTCTGCCAATCCCAGCAAAGGTTATAAGCTACTCATCATGAGCCACGCTCTTGCAGGTGCGATGTCGCATTATCCAACAAAGGCCAATTCTTTGACTTCTTTATAAGACACAATATTCGCTTTCTATTTGATTTGATCCATGTAAGCTCTTTCTAATCTTCCCCTTCTCTTTTATAATGTTTTTAATAAATTCGCTGTGTCTTATTAAGTATGTGTCCAATCATCTCGCCTCTTCTTTACTCGAAGAAAAAACTGCCCTAGTACAATTAGTGGTAGCTACTAGAACTAGTTAAAACAGCTGTCTATAATCAGAAGAAAATAGAGGTTTGTCATTATTCTATTAATTATGCATTCGTACGTCATACTCAATAGCACTTTTCTAAGTAACATATCAAGACATCTGGTAGTAATATTCCCACTGATAGCATCAATGTTTTATGAGACGAACGACTTGACGTCGCAGTATACAGGCCAATTACTTAAGGTCTAAGAACTCGTACACACTTAGATGTTAAGGTAGTTTTTATCTATGTTAGTTTTTAGGTATTGCCTGAATTCATCAAAATCCCGTCTTAGTGAGCACAGTCCTAAAAGGAACCGTCATGAAATTTGAGGCTCCTGCCATTTGGTGATTATGAGATTTCATGTTTAATCAGTGAGTGGAATTTCGCTTTTTTGTATAAGTATAATTATATACATTAAGCTGTTCTATGAGTTTAATGACATTAAAATAAAACCGAGTCATAAATTACTACCGCGGTTACTCCAACCGCGGTCAATCTGTGACGTTTTGCGTGTTTTCCAAAGAAAAAGTACACGCATTGATGTCTTTTCATGACATGTGAGTTTCCTCGCGGTATTTTCCTTCACCACTGAGCACGTGATAATATTTTATGACCCAAACAAGAATTCGAAAACAAATTCGACAATTATTGGTTTAGACCTGAGCTGAATTCGAACCTACGACCTCAAAGTGAGAGGCAAGCGTTGTACCAACTGAGCTACCATGGCGGTCAAAAATATTGTTAAGTACATTATAATAATAGTAATAGCTGATTTATAGATAGTATATGAGTAACTTACTTACATAAACAAACAGTTAAAAATATTTGCGTAAAACAAACTGTGTAGTCTATTCGTACTTTTAGGCAGCAAAATTTAATCAAATACAAATTAACACGGTAAGGAAAATTAAACCGAAAAGTACCAAGAATGTATAGTGGAATTATTATTATATTTTTAAACGGGTAGGTCAAATTTAATAAGCAGAGTTAATTGCAGTTTAAAATTAAATTTATAATGCTGGTTTAAATATATTACGTGGCATGGAATTCAGTATAAAAACACTAAGCGAATTTTTAGAAGTTATTAAAACGTAACTTTTTATAGCATCGTCTAACTCGCATTTGCGTTTTGTTAGGTTTATCAAAGTACCTGGTAGATAATGGCATCATATAATAAGTTGGGATCATTGAAACTTTTTATGGGTGCCATTTAACATGCTTAACGCTTTTCTTTACGAATGTCATTCGAGCTTGGTGCGCTGCTGGAAGTAAAATTACCTTCAATTTAAAAAAAGCTAGGTAAGGTAATTTTGTCCTGTGTTACCTATATTACTTCGGAAAAAGCATTTGCTCTAGTTTGATAACAGCCCTAACAATACTTTCCACTCTGTGGCAGTATTTTTTTATTTTACCTCTGAACACGCAACTATATTTTCTGACACGAATGTCGCCGATAAAAGCTCCAATCTACCTAAGTACATAAAATCTATGTAAAAATACTCTGCGTTCATGCGACTTTACTTTATATGCTGGCATACTGTGTCGTGACTCGTTGTAGAATCGTAACAGATGACATTTGCTATTGCTACGTGACTGAAAGCAAGCAATGGGTTAGAAAATCAATAAACACTTCATACTTGTATGATACTTAGTTCATACATAAATAAAGAGACGCATCGAGCAACTTTGTTAAAAATATATTTTATTATTATTAAGGGTACGTTTATTGGTGGAGGAAACTTGTAATTTTCTACATGTAGGTATGCCATTATCATGTATATTTCTTATGAATGTTTGTTGGTCTTCCAATAAAAAATAAATTAAATTATTAGCATGTTCTAGAGTCGATAGACGTAGTACTCGTAGCTACTCGTGTTCATCACTGTAATCACTTTTCTATTAGTACTTACCAATCTTTTCTTTAAAAAAAATTCTTAACATACATACATAAATTCACGCTCAAAATCCTTATTGGTGTGGGCAAGCCACAAGCCACAAGTAATAAAAGACAACTTAGAGCAACTGCTGATACTGTACTATACTATACCTGGGCGGACAAAGGTATGAGTACCTTTACCGGAAAGTACCAATGCAAAGGTATGTATATTGTATTGTATAAGTTACGTGCTGCGTTCATGATGGAGCCGTGGTAGCCCAGTAGGTAGCACGCTTGCCTCTCACTTTGAGGTCGCAGGTTCGAATCCAGCGCAGGCCTAAACCAATTATTGCAGAATTTGTTTTCGAATTCATGTTTGGATCATAAGTGATTATCACATGCTCAACGGTGAAGGAAAACATCGTGAGAAAACTCAGATTCCCGAAAATATGTATGTGACCAAACCAGTATTGGGCTGGTTTTCCCTTCGCGGGTAGTCGCTTCTGTAAGAGACCGAACCTTGTCAAATCTTCAGGTTAGGTAAGCGGACCCTGTGAAAAAAACGGGATAATGCTCGGGAGATCTTCTTCTATCGTGTGGATTGAGAGGTACATTACCAACCTCATCAACCCTGGTGTCAGGGTTATTATTGAGCCGCCAAAGGCCCCTGACATGGCTCATGTAACGACTACTTATTTACATCATTAAGTAGTAACCGGGACCAACGGCTTAACGTGCCTTCCGAAGCACGGATCATCTTACTTTTTGGACAATCAGGTGATCAGCCTGTAATGTCCTAACCAAACTAGGGATCACAAAGTGATTTTTGTGATATGTCCCCACCGGGATTCGAACCCGGGACCTCCGGATCGTGAGCCCAACGCTCAACCACTGGACCACGGAGGTCGGCTAGGGAGATGATGATGTGCTGCGTTCATGAGGTGCTTATGTAGGTAATTACTTGTTAAAAAAGAATATATATAGGTACCTACTGCTTCAAAATGTCATTCAACAACTTCACATTTAAGGTACGGTTGAAGTTCTTTGTCCCGTTTCCTTAATGAGCCCTAGGATACGGTGTCATAAAATAAATGCCTCATTTCCGGACGACTCCCAAAATGACATAATTACGAATAGACTGCATTTTAATTGGGTGACTTTTGTTACTAAATCCGACGTTATATCTATGGGGAAGATTATGAGGAATTGTAGGGTTGACAGCGACTTTCCGAACGGCGACCCTCGCTACGATCCTATAACAAGGTGGCACAAATTATGTTATAAACAAAGAGCAACAGGCCCGTGTTGCTCTATTGTTATCAACTAAATTAATAATGCGTTTTAACAAAATGTTGAAATAGTAAACTAATCCCAAAGGACTCAAAAGTTCTCTCAATAATTTCCAGCGGCTGCGATGCGAGATTTTCCCTTTGATGAGCAGTAGTTATCACAGCAGTGTTTTTCAAAAATACTTAGTTAAAATAGTGTATTGGATGTTGAGCCCTGGTTCATACATAAGTATTACTGTCCACAACTAGAAATAAAAAGTGACAGTATCATAAAAATACGCAGTGTCGGGTCTTTTTATGACATTCTCTCCCCTCAAAGTACGAACCCAGGATAATGTCATATTCTCCGAGGGAAATTTGCTGTGACATTTCATGCACAATTAGCTACGTCTGTCCATGGAAAATAATGGTTTCGGCGCTCAATAAAAACTCGATACTCGAATGAAATACCCTTGTTTACTGAATATTATTCCGAATAGGCTTTATGGCGTTGATTGCCTGTGCCTGGTTAACTTAATAATAAATAAGCAAAATAAGGGTTTTATTCAGATACATGGGTATGTATCTAGGTATTCAGCTCTGGCTAAAAATCTGTTTTACATCAGTTAACAATTAATTAAATCAATGTGAATTCACGTAGCACCTTGGAGAAATATGTTGTGGCAATTATAGTTGGGTACTTACTCACTTACCTTAAGCTCCAGAATTTAACCACGCTATAAACTACGTAGGTACCTCGCCTAATCAACTTAGGTTATTGCTAGTGTTTAGAGTGACATACCTAGAAGATCAACAATCTCATAAAACTAGGTCCCCCAGACAATCCTTTCGCAACTTACAAAAAAATGGCTATAAAACTTCATTTTTTATACCTCCCCTATTACAATAAAGTTAAAGTTACGTTTCCCGCCAAAAAGTGTTTCCGCAACAAAATGGCGGGCGAGCGTCGATAGCTTTGAATGTTTGATTCACTCGGCGCCGCTACGACACGGCGGCAAAGCGTCAATGTAGGTACGTTCCAGCTAATCGTGACCTGTGTAAATTAAACGGCCTATTCCGCATGCACCCTCGTAGCTCATCATACGAGGGGCAAGGCGGCTCTGCTTATAGTGGCGGTTACGACGCGTACGTCGCATTAAATATTTAACTTTAGCCTAGTTTTCATAATATCCCCTTTGAATACAACATTTAATTCCATCTAATTGCAGAGTTAACGGAGACCTATTTCTTTTTCCTCGAAATGGGTAGGTATTGCTCGTGTGCGTTAAAACGTAGGTGCTTGGTATTTTGTATCGTTAACAATGCCTAATGAGCAGTTACTACTTTACGACAGAGGTAGACTATTATGAGCAATTAGCAGGGAGTGTAAGAGTGTAATACTGGACCATTTTCCTTGACCCGTGGCTTTGTGCCGTGCTTGTCCTGTATAATAAAACAATTGAACTACTTAGTAGTATTTATAAGAAGCTCAGAGGGGATGCCTTTGCCCAGCAGTGGGACAATCCAGGCTAACTAATAATAATAATAACTACCATCATAGCTGTTAAGTAGATTATAAGTCACTGATTTCATACCTTTCCGCTAAGCAATAAACAACTAATGCAAATATCAAAACCAAATTATTTCTTTTGCCGATGCCGATGAACACTTTGTTCTTCACTTTCCTACCCCTTTTTTGCAATGGGGTAAAATTCGTTACTGACGCATGTTGTAGAAATTTCGACTTCCGTCAGCAACCATAATCCAACACCACTACTTTGGTTTTTACAATAAAAATAGGTCTGACCTTTTCGACTAAGCCCTACATTCAAGCCAGACAGTCTATTTCGAACACTTCCAAAGTAGATTTAACAAATTTAGTTTATTCCAATTCATTCAGGTAGGTATCTGCTGCAGCGCTATCTACGATACCTAGAACAGTGGAATTGTTTGCACGTTAATTTCATAACAGCCGGATTGCATGATACCTCGACGAGAACATAAAACACGCAAATGCGCCATTTTTGATTCTGATTTGTTTGTAGTTATTTTTAAATCTATTTCATTTAGAACTATGAACGTTGAAAGTTGTACCGATTTCTGTAAGGTTGAAAGATAAAAAAGTTGTGTTTAACTTGTTTAGTCCTTAAATATACGTAATATTAGGTATTCAAAATGGTAGACCCTTGAGAAGCTAGGGATCTACTTTAGTCGTAGGTATTTTGTATTACAAGGAGTATTCATTCAGTGCAAGACCGGGAATAAATAATCGTGAGCATGTTGTAATAATTTTCCATGCATGTATGTTGTATTTTATTTTGTTTTTTTTTTCGTGGGCTCCCCCCATGTCTTAGAAGTCGCCTTAAGAATGACGGTGTAACATCATGGGAGTCTCCAACAAGATGGAATGATTACCTTATAATTACCTTCGTTACATTCATCTTTGGATTTCAATCACCGCTTGTTCATTTTTTTAACAGTTGAATGTTATACAGGCAGGATGTTAGTGACATCGTAACGAATACTGATGTTGATTCTGAGTTAATATCAAGTGGAACTCTCCGTCGCAAAATTTATGATTTTTATTTTAGTTTTTTTTTTATTATTTTCATTTTTATACATTTGCGATGGAAAATTCCACTTGATAAGTATTAACTCGGAATAATGAGCTGAATCATCCACTAAGAGGGAAGGGAAGGGAACGAATACTGAGGGGGATAATTCAGACCATGATTCTGAGTTGATATCAAGTGGAATTTCCTATCAGAAAATTCATGATTTTTTTTGTTATTTTATAAATTATTTTCAGTTCTATACGTTTGCGACGGAAAATTCCACTTGATATCAACTCAAAATCATGGTCTCAATCATCCCTCAAAGTTTTCGTTACGATGTCACACAGGTTATGAGGTGCATTACCAACCTTATCAACCCAGAAGAATATATAACTTATTGATATATTTTTATTATTCATTATATTATTGGTGGAGGGGTCATTAGAGCAGCGTGGTGGAGTGTGCTCCATACCCCCTCCGGTTGATTGAGGGGAGGCCTGAGCCCAGCACTATTATAGACGGCGATATGGCTATCACGTTCACGTTGGTCTAATAGTAAGCTCGGTGAGGTGTGGGTATAGTTTCTTTTTGTTAATAATAATTTATTTATTACAAATAACTACAGCGAAAGAAAAATAATGGTTATAATGGAGATACAAAAAAGAAGTGGTTAAGAGAACGAAGGTCTCTGACCCCCAAACTGGGAAAAACCTTGGCCCCAATTGGGATATACAGGGTGTTAGTGACATCGTAACGAATACTCAGAGGGATGATTCAGACCATGATTCTGAGTTAATATATTATCAAGTGGAATTTTCCGTCGCAAAATTCATGTTATTTTTTTAGTTTTTTTAAATTATTTTAAATTCTATACTTTTGCGATCGAAAATTCCACTTGATATTAACTCAGAATAATCAGCTGAATGATCTCTCTCAGTATTCGTTACGATGTCACTTACACCCCATACAAGTACATACAGTAGCCATACAAGTAGGTATGGGTGTTAGTGACCCTGTAACGAATACTGAAGAGGATGATTCAGATCATGATTCTGAGTCGATATCAAGTGGAATTTCCTGTCGGAGAAGTCATGAAAATTTTAGAGCTTATTTAAATTATTTTCCGTTCCATACTTTTGCGACGGAAAATTCCACTTGATATCAACTCTGAATTATGGCCTGAATCATCCCTCAAAGTTTTCGTTACGATGTCACTAACACCCTGTATAATCGTAATCGTGACAAAAAGAAACACAAAAACCAAACAGTGCAGGTAAGCTTATCCCTTGATATAAATGATATCACGTGGTTTCCAGGATTTGTGCTCGGTTAATATCAATAGGTTCGCCACATGGGAATTAAATATACACTTCTATCCCTTTGGGGATGCAGGCGTGATGCTTTGTTGTTGTTGTTGAATGTTGTTATTCTCGAATACTGTTTTCCTATCATTATCAGAAAATGACGGTAAACACGTGGCTATACACACCTAACCTAAGTGTAAACTAGCTATAGACGTTCAGCTGCTTATCATCGCAGGCACCTTTCTAACATGATGGACAATTGTTATGGGCCATAATCTGATTCCTCGTCACCATAAGGTTTATAATATCCATGTTAGGACCTGGTATCAACAATAGCTGCAAGATTCTTCGATAGCTTGTGCCTCTGCCCACCCATAAGCGATGCGGGCGTGAGTTTATGTATGTATACGCAATACGACATAAGTTTAGATAAGTATAATTAAAAGAAACATTACAGGAGCATATTTTATTGCGACTGAGATCCTTATACTTTTTACAGGCATGCTTAAGTGAAATCTTACGAGATTCATATTTTACGTTTACATATTTTCACAATTACAATAAATAACAGTGTTTAAATGTTTTGAAAACTATTTAAGCCAAGTAGGCCTTAGGCCTAATATGCTTTTTTTAAGGTATAACAAACAGTATTTACAACACTATTTAATAGAATTTCATAAGTTAAGGCCGTCTCATTAGGTCCGAGGCAAGTACTGAAAAATAAGCTCAGTGAATATTATTCATGTTTTTTTTTCTTATCGTCATGGTCACGAGCATTAATATGTATACACTTTAGTACCATGTCACATTAGGTTTGTAGACAATAATGTCAAATGTGTTAAAGCGACAGGGTTCTATTATACATGTTACACCTCATGACATGACATGAACAATCTCAGCTAAACTATTTGTGGCCTTATCATAATTTTACATCTAGAGACTAGATGAAAATAACTAAACCCTAGAAAAATATCAACAAATCACTACGTTAAATACGGCTTGATTAACTTGTAAGCAGTACAGAAAGAACTATCTTTCTGTCTCTTTCTGTCTTGACTGTATTAGTATGCAGTCTAGTGCGGTCTTCCGCACTAAAGTCAAGTGCGGAAGAGAGACAAAACAGGAAAATGTATTGTTCTGACAGCTGTCAAATCCATCAACCTATATTCAACGGAGCCTAGACACAAATCATACTACAATTTCAAGTTATTATCACCAACTGGAAAGCTTCTAAAAATAAATCAAATTCTCACTGGTCACTTGTTCTACAACGAAGTGTGAAATAAAACATACAAAACACATCAAGTATTTGGCAACATGGTAGCTTAAAAAAAATAACAAACAACAAAATTATTTGTACTTACTTAGAACTGTTTATCAGGCTGTGTTAACAACATCCTGACAATAATATAACACCATGATTCTACAAAGATCGCACGCCTATCTTTTTAAAAATTGGTACTTATAAATATCATGCATTTTGCCCTAATTTTGCTTTGATAAAATGTACGATACTTCCCTGCGAATAGTCCTACAACAAGTACAGTAGGCAACAAAATATAAATCACAGGATAAACGGATACAGTTGTATGTGATCCTTAATATTTTCAACTATATTATCATTGGTCCGTATTAAAGTCGTAACGCCGAGTCCTTTTAAAATCCAAACTCCATTGTTTTACTATTGTGTCTGGAAACCTCGGCTTTACGAGGTTAAATGGGACTTAAACATAGCTGGCGAGGATTGGGTGTATATAGTACTATACACCTCTGCCTACCCCTTTGGGGTTACAGGCGTGATGTTATGTTGTAAATTTTACAGCTCGACAAAAGTAAAAATGTGCAGGTTTCAGGAAAAAGGATTTTAATTGGCAACACAAGTATAGGTATACTAGTAATTTTTCTGTGGCATTATATTTTTTAAAAGAACGACTATACACCTCTGCTTACCCTTACGGGGATACAGGCGTGAAGATATATTATGTTAGTTTGTTAAAAAAAACAATATGACACTAATCTTCATTATTCGGCTTCCAAGAAGATAGTATTGTAATACTTTTTTTCAGAAAGAATGATAATTTCATTAATTTACAGCTGCATCAGTGAAAAATATTAACTATATAACATAGAAATGATAATCACATTTCTTTTTTCCAGTTATTTTCCGATACAATAAAACCCATAATATGTTCGGTTTGTTCATTCCTGAGTCCACTAAAGACATAAATAGTTCTAAAATGTACCCACTAATTGTATACGAATTTGGCCAACAAAACCCAAAGCTTCTTTCATTCTTATCATTATCAATCACGTGTTATTAAAACCGGGTATTCATTAAGCAACATTTGCCGGCAATAAATTGCGCAACATGCTCAATATATTGCAACTTTCCTCACAACCAAATCGCGGAAGTGTGGCGGAACATAGTAAACGTCCCTATTAAATATAACTCTTAGTTACCTTAGTGATTAAGTCTTTTAACATAAAGAATAGTCAGTCTCCTCTACTCAAATGTTGCCTAGGTGAGATTGCTGTTTAACAATAAGGTCACCTATTGTACTTTTTATTTATCTTTTGTTTTTGAATCTTGTATTTCCTGTGTGTGCGATAAAGTATTTGTTATGTTATGTTAGTTATGAAGTAGAATAAAATAATTAGTCAGGCAAAATAAAGTATTTCTGAAGTCATTACAAGGAATTCTCGATGAACGAAGAAATTAGATAATCATCTAAACCGTAATCAATTGCTGAACACTCTAATAGGCAATGTCTAACCTCACCTCTGTTTCTTTGGACCTCAACCTAAATATAGGGCATTTTTTACGTGACTTTTGTAGATTTGCTGCATTAACTACTGAGGCGGCCTGAGAGCCAACACTCGGTAACAAGGTATTTATGAGTAATTCCATGGACGAACTATACTAGAGGACTTAGTCAATCGCCATACTGCGACGCATAACCCGGAAAGAATAAAAGAAACGTATTTCCACTTACGTGTCGCATTTGTTCCAGAGGGATTTAAAGAATGAGTAAATGAATGAATAACCCGGGCGAATCAAAAGGTACGTCGCTGGTATGCAATCCGTTTGACGTGCTGTCTACCTAACTGTGTCGGGTTATTGGCGGATGTAAAATTTTTAGACGGTTGGTTTAGATTTGTGCTTAAAATTGACGTGTGTTCCATAAATTTTATGCTTGTCAATAACCCGTCCCTTTCCTTTTCGGCGGATAAGAAAATGACAGATATAACTTAAAATAAAATTAGATGGTATTTACAGGAATTAGCACCAATATGATACTTTGCAACGCCATCTAAGTTTTTTTATATAATAAAGAGCTGCAGCTAACAAAATCAACTATTTCCGAACACATGTCATTGCCATCTCACCTGCAGTATGCATAATAATATTCTTCTTTTATTGAAGAATACACAATAGAAGATATTGATAATGTTTAAATACAACTAGAGACATCTAGTTTATTTAAAAATTACTAAATAATGGGATACACAATCTACTATGGTGATCACTAGTCCTCTATTTTATTTAAGTGCAGTTCATTTCATAAAATTTGTCAAAATCATTGCACAGTAAAAAAGTTGATAATGAATACCCAATTTGACCTTTACAATGTAAACAACTAGAATTTTATCACATTACCAAGCAATCCAAGGCGGCTGATTCATTTTATTAATAGGCACATGGGTCATGTTGACTGGTAGGTTGATAATTGCGTATCTTCTATGTAATCTTCTTAAAGTGCGCAGAATCGTGGCTCCGCTTCGCCCGAGTAGGAAACCTGCTGGTATATTAACATCCACTTCCATCCTGAAAGGAATACAATATAATAGTGAGATCAATGATAAAACATAGTAATATAATATTTTTATAATAACAAGGGAGTCACCTTAATTGTTATGATGCATGGTAAACTTCATAAAATGTATATAACATAAATAATTTACATATACTAATTTAACATAACAAAACAAAATGATATATTATTTTAAGAAAATTTATACAATCTAAAACCATTGCCATTCAATAAACTGCATTTACTTGACAGACATTGATTCAATGCAATCTAGTATGACAAAGTAAAATTCCTCAGATTTGAATTTAAATATGATAATTAGGTAAACAAACAGGTGAAGGTAAAGACAGTAATGTGGCTTCATTAGAGACATGTTTACAGCCTTTAAAATATGAAATTATCAGAAGAAACAATGGTGAAAATCAATAAAAAAATTGTTTACTTATACACAAAAGCAACTTACTTATCATCAACCATCTCTATAAGGTGGTCGAGAGCATCTTCCCATTTGTCTATGGATTCTGTGATGATCACAGCTCTAGCACCAGCCTGCTGGGCTTTTGCAGTTTTAAACACGAACGAACACTCCCTGGAAGGAGAAAACATCTACATTAACATAGAATAAGGAATAATACTATGTATAGAATGGCAACTCTCCTCTCCCCACCAGCGTCTGGTGTATGAAAATGTCAAAGTGTCTGTGTAAAATGAGGACTTAAATGTCCGGGGTGCAACATTAAATTACAAAAAAAAACTATTTTATACACTTTCTGGCACATACCTAAATACATTAACATAAAAAACACTAATAATATTATATTCACCTATATACTAATACTTCTATAATACTAGTCATCATTGGCTTGTTTTGACTTTCTGCAAGGCATATAAAAATTATGTTGTTAGAATTTCCAGAACTCTTGACAAACACAGCAAAAAATCTTACCCTCTTTCAGATAATGCAATGTGCCCTAACAAGTCTTCTTGATTCTGAATATCTGTGCAACTGTGCAGTGGAACTGTTGGGACTAATCTTGCTTTGTCAAACCGCATACTGTCATTCTGAAATTGTAAATTGTATTTATTTTATTACCTGTTAATACACAAAAAGACAATAAACAACTGCCATCTCTATGTCTCCCAATGGAGGTTTAATTACTTATACAAGATTAATCAAGAAGACAGCCCAAACAGTCATGCACATAATAAAAGAATAATCATTTGCAAATATCTTAGTACAATAAGTACACATTGCTACTAGTAATCCTAGTAAGTTGTTTTTAACATATCACCTCAACCATAAAACCAATAGAGTGCATAAACATATTACAGAAAACTGAATAGAAGTTACTTACAAATACTGCACCAAAGTCTTTAGCTGGCCTTACACGAAAAGAGTAACTAAGCTCGGGAGGATCCAAAATTTCAAAAAAAACATCTCCCGCAATAATATCCGCTGTAGAAGCCCCATCGTTAAAATGTAAATCATTGGCTGAAAAAATGATAAATATTCTGTAATATATAAAATCACACTGTACACTAGTCTTCAGAACATTGTAATCGCGCAATAAGATATTAAATTAGTCACACATTCGATATAAAGAGGTAAGTATGGGAAACATAGACGACATCAAATAGTTTAACATATAACCATACCTCCCGAAGATACGAAGCCAGCAAATAACACAATCAATAAGCTTGAATAAAGTGGCACTAAATATTTGAATTTGAAAATACTTGTATCTTGCATGTTTTATTAATTAATTATAGGCGACTGCACTATGACAGATCACAGAAACGAACTTAACCTTAAAAAAATAAAACATTCCGACTTGATTCTGACCAAAGACCTTGTATAGAATCAAAGACCTTGTATAGAATAGACGGATAATATTTTAGAGTGACGATCAAACTATCACAGCTCTCTTTCTTCCCTATGGCAACAATCTCTGTGGAAAAAAGAAACAAACATAGACAAACACCGCTGTCTAGAACGTCAGTGTTTACCTCAGAACAATAACTAAAGCATAGAAGGAAGGCTAAAATAAGAATTCAGAAACTATAAACCGGCTCTCTTCTAGCTTACGACACAAACTATGAGTGAGAAAAGGACAAATGATTCGCTCTTTGCTTCATTTTTTCCGAGGTTGTCACAACATGAAATGTCATTTGGACCTATTGGACTCATTTTAACTCGGCCAAATACATAGTAACATACATAAGAAGATTTTACTTATATTTACCGAACTATTTGACACGGTCGCGTCAACTGTGTTTACGAGTGTCTTGTGTTCAGATTGTTTTAAGTGATAATTTAACAATATTTTTCCAAATAAATGGAAAGAAACTTTTATTTATATCAAATAATTGAGTGTCTCGACTGTGTGACATTATGTCTTGTATGGTATGGGGCTGCAGCTCACATTCAGGAAGAAAAGAAAATAGCCAACAACTTCTGTCGTTTCATCGGTAAGTTTTTTGTAATTTTCTAGTGAAATGTGAACTGCTGAACAATTTTAGGAAAGTAATATGTTTTGCTGAATAGATTTGTAGCATAAAATATTTGAGATATCCATTATATTATACGTTTCATCGATGAATACGGAATTGATTTGAGGTTATGTTGATTGTCCATAGTGATGTACTAAAATTATCGATACTTTTAATTTTTAGATTTCCTGTAGACGATAACAAAGAGAAAGAATGGATAATTCGCATTAATAGACGAAATTGGATTCCAAATAAGTACAGCCGTATTTGCTCGAAACATTTTACTGCGGATTCATTTATGTGTGTTCCTAATTCAAAGCGGAGGCGTCTTCGAGACGATGCTATTCCTACATTGAACATTATAGATCAGACAGATGAAATGGTGTTTAAATTTAAATTTCAGCCTAGCCTGCATCATCTCACTGCTGGATAGATAGATAAGATATTTGTATCATGTTATCACAACACGTTTATACTATCTATCATTCAACTACATATTATTATGTACTTAATAAACTTAGTATATACTAAGTCTGTAGTTGTTTTATGTCTAAACAATTATGAGTTGTACACGTTTTATATAAGTAAATTATTATTATCTTTGATTTCAGATATTAAATCCAAAAGTGTCGACTGGATTTACATGAAAAGGTATATCAAATAATTTTCTTTTTTTATATTTTTAATATGATATACATATATAGAGTGTATAATTCAACCAGCTGCACAATGCACTTAAATCAGATATATTTTACTTTTATTTTTATAGATTATTTTGTACATATACTATTTTAACATTATTATTAAACTTTATTTCAGTCAGTTCAAGAAGACGAGATGAAAAATTTAAAAGAAAAGCTGAACAAGTCCCGCCTCAAGATCAAACGACTTAATGAAAAAAAAAAACAATGTGACAGGGTGTCACAAAGACAGTTTCTAAGCAAATTGACACTGTTTAGAAATTAATAAATTTGTATTTATTGTAAATATAATGTACATAATTAATAACGTGTGAAATAAATACTTGCTAATGAAAATGAACAGATTTACGATCTAATTTATATTTCATTTTACCTCCTGTTCTTATTTACTCCTACTCCAACACTCCAGGTTGATACGAACTGCGCCCAATAAAGAATGTAATGAATGTTATAGATTTGTGTAAGCGACTTAGATAAATCTTGACTAAACCTTCCTTTACAAATACAAATATACTTTATTGCACACAACATACAATACTTACAAGTTTTACACGAAAGATACAGTACACCACCTACCTACCTTTTACTTTCCCTTTCTGTTCTCTTATGAATACTTGTATGCCGTATTTTTTAAAGTAATAATAATAATAATAATAATAATCTTTATTGAACATAGGCTTACAATTTTACATTAATAAAAATATAGACAACTATAATAAGACCAATTACTCTAGATATGCGGCGGTCCCTGCACTAAGCTCAGCTTGTATCGCAGGGGCCAGAGTACGATTTCCTGTCAGGATTTACAAAATGGACACACGGACAGAATACAGAGCACTATGAAAAATTATAACTGCTTATATCAAAATACACAATAATGAAACATAATAAAAATATTTAAAATTAACAAAAATAAAACTTCTAGGTATGGAGTAATGTGTGTGTGTGTGTGTGTGTGAGTGTGTGTGTGTGTGTGTATGTATGTGTGTGTGAGTGTGTGTGTGTGTGTGTGTGTGTGTGTGTGTATGTGTGTGAGTGTGTGCATGTGTGTGTGGGAGGTTCAAAGGGAGCAGTAGCTGTTTTTCGGCATTAGAGCCTCTGTTTCGACATAGTTTAGCTCTTGTAACCAAATTTCGATCGCTTTCTTAGCCTTGGACGTGGAAAGTGTTTTTACGAACTGCAGAGCTCTGCAAACCTTATTGTAAAGATATGGATGTAAAAAGAAAGGATGACGTTTTGAAAAGCTGGTCCTAACAAAGGGAACGTAAACACTGAAAACTCTACGTTTTATCAGTTCATCATATTCCTGAGACCGGATGGTAAGTATAATGCTATATCTAGTAGGTACGAGTATGGTAATCCTAGTATTGAAACAGCTTGTAGCCCTAGTAAAGACCGCCATTTTATGTTTACAGAGTGGCACGTTTTTTCTGTAGGTATTTTCAGTCCATACTCTTTTCTATGTCTATGGCGTGACCCCATCGGGCCTCTTACCGTCTGTGCGGCTTAGACCCGGCGGCGGCGGTTCCAATACCGGAGTTCCAGACGGCACGTCGATCGACACCAGTGCACGGCGGATGACATCATAAATAAATTCGAATATTACAAAATACTTACCGATGAAACGATAACAGTTGGCTATTTTCTTTCCTTCCTGAATGTGAGCTGCAGCTCCAAACTAATATAAACCAGACAATATAATCCAAAAATGGTTAGATACTTACCTATCAGAGACAGAGTCTCCTTTCATCAAGAAGAAGATAATTGCATCCTACAAAAAGAAATCTTGTAAAAAAATTTTATCGACATTAATTGTAAGTAAATTTAATTTTATCGACATATTACTAAAGTGAAACCCAACACTAGGCAATGAAAAACTTGTGACAACCTACGAAATTACGAAACAATTTTTGTATATGCGTCTTTGTCTAACATTACGCCGGTTTCGTAAGATAAAGTAGAGCAGAATTATAGAGTTCTGTTGCTATTTTAGCCTTCCTTCTATGCTTTAGTTATTGTTCTGAGGTGTTTACCGTTTTGAGATGTTGTGGTAGTCAGCTGGATACCAAACCTGCCGTTAGTTTTTTGGTGTTTTGGGACATTATTTTAACTTTTTATATAAACAATCTGTGAAATAGTTATTCATTATGAACCATGGCTTGCGTAGCTATTGGTTGTGAGAGTAGAATGGGTGTTATAATGGAGAACGATCAAACAATGTCTCACCATGGGTAAGTTATCGACCACATAATACATGTTTGTGTGCAAGAAATACATTACCTGGTCTGGTTTTTGTAAAGTTTATTGAGCCCTAAACACGATGCAGACGCATATTTTCAGCAAAGCCGTCACATTTGTACAAATAATTGATTTCACATTTTACGTTAATCAGCTTTGACAGATCATGTACCCAAAGTATTATAAGTAGTGTTGTCCTTTGATATCGATAACATAATATTATGTTTGAATGTAACATCTACATGTTGCGTTATTCTATTCACGTTTAATTTATTTTTCGACCTGTTTCCGATTTGGATGAAGATTACATAAAGATATTGTATTTTCCAGATTTCCTAAATATCCTAATTTACGAAACAAGAAATTAAGAAACAATTAGATTCAGACCATGAAACGAGATAATTCTCTCTTCTGAAGGACGCCTTCTCCTTATTTAAGCCTGTGCTAATTACATTTCGATGTATCTTGCTTTCTATCGAGCAGGATACCAAACAAAAATATTACATAGAGATGCAGTACCAACAATATTCACTCACATATCTCACATAAGGTGAGTTTAAGTTTAGTTATAAGTTTATAGATAAATTTGCAGCTATTTCGTTTTTGTATTCTTCATTAGCATGGAAAAAATATTTCAATACAATACAAATATTCTCTATTGCACAAAATAATTAGTATGAATAACTATTTTGGTAATTACCTGTGATTATTCCTTCTATAAATAATTAGTATGAATAACTATTTTTGTAATTACCTGTGATTATTCCTTCTATGTGCAATGTGTAAACATGCAATGCTTGTGTATTTGTGTGCTCCACGTTAATATGTGCCATTCTTGCAGGTAAAGTTATAACGACCAGAGCCGACACTATACACTTCTAAAGAAAGTGAACAAGAGGAAATATTTTTTTTTATCACCAAAAGTCGGAATTGTTCAGTGCTTCGTAGTCATTGTATTCTAACTATATTGAATAAAAATCTTATAAAGAAGTATTTGCTTTTATTCTTTAATCGCATTGAGATAATCCCCGAAATATACTAGAAGGTCGTCTACTTCTTGTATCGAGAGCCGATTCGATTTCCGGTCAAGTCAATGAAAAACGTGTATTTAATTTTTATAAAAGGGTAGGTATGTGATTTATAGCAACCAAAGGGTGGCCGCAATGTCATATTAAAATGATACTATAGTATATGTGGACTAGATGGACCGTCCTCGACCTCCTCGGCCATAACACCTTGCGAAATGACATAGATTCAAAAATGATAAATTGACCTTTAACAAGTTTGTCCATGATAATTACGTTGAATAAGTGGTTCTGAATCTGTCACCGCAACGTACGGTTCTTCTTAGGTATCTTTCTATCAGGGTACAAATAGGTATCGTTTTAACTAATTTACTTGTGGTTCTACCCACCCAGGTATGGATACTAGGTCGTTATTTCTGTATTTAATTAATCATTCAATTTGTAATGTATATTTTTTTAGATCTTGGACTAACATGAAATATTTAGCCAATAATAATGTCGATAAAGACATGGAACGGCACTAGTGGTTCTGATACAAAAACATATACTATAGGTACGTTTCTATAACAAACCCGCTACACGAGTACAAAAGACGTTACGACGATAGTATATTTATCTCTTTTTAACTTATGACGGCTCACATGAGTGCGAAAGACAAAACCTATGTTTTTCTTTCGTCTTAAATATGCTCCGTCTATTCTATACAAGGTCTTTGTATAGAATAGACGGATAATATTTTAGAGTGACGATCAAACTATCACAGCTCTCTTTCTTCCCTATGGCAACAATCTCTGTGGAAAAAAGAAACAAACATAGACAAACACCGCTGTCTAGAACGTCAGTGTTTACCGTTTTGAGATGTTGTGGTAGTCAGCTGGATACCAAACCTGCCGTTAGTTTTTTGGTGTTTTGGGACATTATTTTAACTTTTTATATAAACAATCTGTGAAATAGTTATTCATTATGAACCATGGCTTGCGTAGCTATTGGTTGTGAGAGTAGAATGGGTGTTATAATGGAGAACGATCAAACAATGTCTCACCATGGGTAAGTTATCGACCACATAATACATGTTTGTGTGCAAGAAATACATTACCTGGTCTGGTTTTTGTAAAGTTTATTGAGCCCTAAACACGATGCAGACGCATATTTTCAGCAAAGCCGTCACATTTGTACAAATAATTGATTTCACATTTTACGTTAATCAGCTTTGACAGATCATGTACCCAAAGTATTATAAGTAGTGTTGTCCTTTGATATCGATAACATAATATTATGTTTGAATGTAACATCTACATGTTGCGTTATTCTATTCACGTTTAATTTATTTTTCGACCTGTTTCCGATTTGGATGAAGATTACATAAAGATATTGTATTTTCCAGATTTCCTAAATATCCTAATTTACGAAACAAGAAATTAAGAAACAATTAGATTCAGACCATGAAACGAGATAATTCTCTCTTCTGAAGGACGCCTTCTCCTTATTTAAGCCTGTGCTAATTACATTTCGATGTATCTTGCTTTAAAAAAAAAAAATAAAAAAAAATAAAAAGAGTTTATTTCGGACATGTTCCATAGTGGTTAGTAACAAGCAATAAACAACTTAATCTAGTGTTAGTAATAGAACGATAAAAATAAAATAACATTTACACACGACACGGCTCGACAATTATAAACAACAAGAAAACGTACACATTAACACAACACATTACTAATAAGCAGGTTCCCACCGCCTGGTCACCGGTATCTGCAAGTCCACTTCAGTATGTAAGCGCATCCAGTGGCCCAGCAGTGGGGAGTCCCACCTATCAGTCAACACGCTCAGAATGCCGTTTGAGCTGGAACGTAAGCGCCTCAATAGCGATGCACACCTCTATCGATCGATAGAGCGATGCTTTCTATCGAGCAGGATACCAAACAAAAATATTACATAGAGATGCAGTACCAACAATATTCACTCACATATCTCACATAAGGTGAGTTTAAGTTTAGTTATAAGTTTATAGATAAATTTGCAGCTATTTCGTTTTTGTATTCTACATTAGCATGGAAAAAATATTTCAATACAATACAAATATTCTCTATTGCACAAAATAATTAGTATGAATAACTATTTTGGTAATTACCTGTGATTATTCCTTCTATAAATAATTAGTATGAATAACTATTTTTGTAATTACCTGTGATTATTCCTTCTATGTGCAATGTGTAAACATGCAATGCTTGTGTATTTGTGTGCTCCACGTTAATATGTGCCATTCTTGCAGGTAAAGTTATAACGACCAGAGCCGACACTATACACTTCTAAAGAAAGTGAACAAGAGGAAATATTTTTTTTTATCACCAAAAGTCGGAATTGTTCAGTGCTTCGTAGTCATTGTATTCTAACTATATTGAATAAAAATCTTATAAAGAAGTATTTGCTTTTATTCTTTAATCGCATTGAGATAATCCCCGAAATATACTAGAAGGTCGTCTACTTCTTGTATCGAGAGCCGATTCGATTTCCGGTCAAGTCAATGAAAAACGTGTATTTAATTTTTATAAAAGGGTAGGTATGTGATTTATAGCAACCAAAGGGTGGCCGCAATGTCGTATTAAAATGATACTATAGTATATGTGGACTAGATGGACCGTCCTCGACCTCCTCGGCCATAACACCTTGCGAAATGACATAGATTCAAAAATGATAAATTGACCTTTAACAAGTTTGTCCATGATAATTACGTTGAATAAGTGGTTCTGAATCTGTCACCGCAACGTACGGTTCTTCTTAGGTATCTTTCTATCAGGGTACAAATAGGTATCGTTTTAACTAATTTACTTGTGGTTCTACCCACCCAGGTATGGATACTAGGTCGTTATTTCTGTATTTAATTAATCATTCAATTTGTAATGTATATTTTTTTAGATCTTGGACTAACATGAAATATTTAGCCAATAATAATGTCGATAAAAACATGGAACGGCACTAGTGGTTCTGATACAAAAACATATACTATAGGTACGTTTCTATAACAAACCCGCTACACGAGTACAAAAGACGTTACGACGATAGTATATTTATCTCTTTTTAACTTATGACGGCTCACATGAGTGCGAAAGACAAAACCTATGTTTTTTTTTCGTCTTAAATATGCTCCGTCTATTCTATACAAGGTCTTTGCCGGCAACAGTCATAAACATAAACAGTCTATATACGTCCCACTGCTGGGCACACATTCAAGAAAAAAAAACACTGATATCTGACACGGTGTAATAATATAAGAATACCAAGGACCAAGTATTAGAATACTTGTTCTTTGAAGAAAACGAAGAAAAAGAACGTTTTCTTATACCGAGCTTATACTATGCATGGTAAACTGGTAAATCTCAGAACAATATTAGTTGAATATTAGAATATTAGTTATTATCATAGACTAGTAAGAGATACAACGTATCAGACGAACATCTCTAGTACTAACGTAGTACTAACGTTTTGTTTGATTGGTTTTAATGATATATGACAGTTAGTTTTTTTTTAATAACCGAATTTTACTTGGCAAAGGACTACGCGTCATGCGGCCTAATGTACAGGAGTGGGACGTTCAAAAGAAAAGGTCTTGTAACTGGGATAGGTATTATTCTACTGATTTTTAATTCGACTTTGAAACAAGTAAGTACTTGTAAAAAGCAGAACCAAACAAGATCTAATGACCTCTTTTTTTAAGTTAGGGCTTGGTTCGTAGGGTTAAAAACATGTGAGAGATTATTCATTAAATTATTTATTTTTTAATCTTATACAATATTTTTTACGTGATGCAAGAAATGGTTCTTACATCGGAGGCACACACTTCTTTAGATTTAGACGGGATAAATCCAAGCCTTTTAATATGCGATTTACACACAAAGAGATTCAAAAGTTCACTTCTTGGTGTATCTTTTAAATTAATTTCGTTTTCGAGACACTTCCGCCACTTATTGAGTCTTTTCTCGGTGCATGGAAAATGATGCAATGAAAACAGCGCCTGGTCGCGAATTTTTGCAAACACAGCACTCGCGATACATTTTTGAAAGAAAATACATGCGAAAAGATTCACTGGGCTTTGTATTACAAGATAAAGTGGAGAAGATAAGCACAAATACACTTCACTCGATCACACAGTTTGTTATCTGTGTCGGCCATCACCGCTAACCAATCACGGGCCAGCACAATTGTCATACATCATTAAAAAATATGGCGCCTATCGACAACATTCGTTCTACGCAGATTTCACGGCGTGGTTATTATTCTGACAAAGTTATTCTGAGTGGCAAGCAAATACATGGTCTGACCATAGACATATTTCCTATCTCTATGGGTCTGATGTCTGACCTGACCAACGTCTGACAGATAGAAAGGGTTACAAATGGTTACAAATTGGTTACAAACGGGTTACAAGAATAAATATTGTTCTCCCCAATGGGGAGGCAAAGGCGAAGCTATATAGATCAAATATAGATGTTGCTTATAATATTTTTTGCGGATAACTATTCCTATATCAGTCATCTATTACTATTTATGCGGGAAACAAATAAAATTATTTATTGATTTATCTATATAATAACTGCTACTATATAGTACAGCTCGTCTTGCTCTATGGTGTAGCATTATCCATTCTTGTCTATCAAAGGCCAATCCAAGGCCAATCCCTTCACTTTCTTATAAAACAGGATGTTCACCTTCTCTTTAATCTGTTCTATGTAAGTCTTCTTGTTAAAAAAAAAGTACAACAATACACCATTACCAATAATTGCTTTCCACGTTGCCGTCATAGAGCAACACGGATCTTTGCGTTGCTCTATCACGAATGTCTTTGGCGGGGGAAAAACGTAAAATGTATTTGTAATTTACGTTCCATTGCATGATATTTGCTCGTTGATACTAACTAACTGGCCCATGATATTCCCAACAAAAAAATATCTTGAACTCAAATTGTATATAGAATAACCAAATTCAAAATATTTTCTGCGCTTTTATTTATAAATTATTATATTATACATATACTTTTGGATGTTTTTGATTAAGTCTTGTAAAAATCTGCTTTTTGAAACTCAGTGAGGAATGTATCTTTTAAAATGTTTCCATTCGAATAAATTACCCTAAAAGCAGCCAAATATTACAAGGTACAGTACAAATAACAATAAGGTCAATTTTTCTTTGGAGCATGAGTAAATAAATAAATAAATAAAATAAATAGTGTAATGTTATAGATAACATTACACTATTTTTGCAAACGATTTCTCGGGAGAAGGCGGTTTAATAACAATAAGGTAAAGCAGGGACCCGATTTCGCCGTATTGAAATATATCTACTAAGCCCAAGAAATTGAACAATGTAATAAAGCCTGTACCAAACCGTCTATTGTTTATTATATTTTGGTCTAGTACATACTTAATAACTTAATACAAATGCAAAAACGAGTATTATTTATTACACTTTCCTATTTACTGTTACTGTTGGGAATTGATGGTAGCCATAGGTAATAAAATAAAAGAATGTTTGCTTAATTATTCGTCAATTATGTACTGTTATCGTTATTTGTAGGGTCATATATTATACTGTACGTCAAAATATTGACCACAAACCTTGGTTTTTTGGCAATCAGAATATGGCCCATTCAAATAACAATCATATTGCAATAACAATAAACTATAAATGATAACATCAATAATCTTTTTTTACACAGACACTACACATTGACATTATGTGATCTGCCGGGAACACACGGCAGACCACAGCCTCCACAGCCCTTGATGGATTGAGCGACGGGATTTCCCCGCTCCCGTCGCCCAAGGGCTAACCGGACAAGAGTTGGCGAGCAAATACCCCCCTTCTCCGCCCAATTCTTCTGCGTCGGATAGGAGCAGAGAGGGGGTCGTCCTATCTTGTCCGCTCCGCTGCCTCCTTTTGCGCCACCACAACCTCGCACCAACTAAAATACCTAATTCAACCGACATGACTTACATACCCAGTTGGGTATGTGGGTAGGTTAACCTAGCCACTCTACCACTACTTACCAAGAAATTACATGAATAATTATTTACTTATTTTTATTTATTCGTAGATTTATTTATATAACGCCGCCCAGGTCATTCATTCGATAAGTTTGTATTGTATAAACAAAAATAAATTTTAGGTTATTTACGTACGTTATTTATTAAAAAGTAGTGTTTATTTAAAGTAGCGTTTAGGCAAGAGGGAAACCACTGCCCTATTTTTCCCTAAGAAGTAGCATGGAGAATGCTACACCGTCAAGAGCGTGGCTCTTTAATTAGTGATGAGTGTTTATTTAATATAGTATGCTTCACTACAACATTACAAAGGGAAAACAAAAATTAATTGATTAAGTAAGTAGAGCCTATTGTAAAGATGCAAACTAAAGCTACAAGATAAATTTACCTACCTTGTTCCATCTTTTGGAAACCTATAAGAATTCCTGTCTTTTTGGTAGCGGCTGGATAAGCATCCAAACAGAACGTAATAATTCACCATAATCTAATCACTTACAATTGGAAAACAAAAAAGATATAATCTATGTTCGAGGAGGGTCGAGGTAAACCGAGCTCAGATGCTGGTGGGGGGCGGAAAGTTGCCGTTCTATACGTATTATTCCTTTTTAGATGGCCTGGTGCCTGACTTGCACCAATGAGTTATTAATTTATCTTTAGTGCAGTATTCATTTTCACTAACACAGCTGACTCGACTATTCATTACAGACGACAATACGGGTCATCACCTGGCGCGTTGGTCTATCAGAGAGCTCAGTGAGTTGATTCAGCTGCCTCCGTGGTCTAGTGATTAAAGCATTCGGCTCACGATCTATAGGTTCGGGTTCGATTTTCAATGGGGATACTGTCGAAAATAACTTTGTTTGGCTAGAATATTGCAGGCTGAATCATATGCCTCTATTGACCCGCAGTAGAGCAGCGTGGAAGTATGCTTCATACCCATTGAGGGTAGGCTTGTGAAGGGACCCAGTGCTGGAACAATATAGGCTGTTTATGTATGCTTGAAAGATGGAATACCGCTCTTACAGTAAACGGGCCGTATCGTAATTATAGTAGATTGCTCTCAGTTGGAATGGGAATGAGATGGGGTAAATGCAAAGACCTTGTATAGAATAGACGGATAATATTTTAGAGTGACGATCAAACTATCACAGCTCTCTTTCTTCCCTATGGCAACAATCTCTGTGGAAAAAAGAAACAAACATAGACAAACACCGCTGTCTAGAACGTCAGTGTTTACCGTTTTGAGATGTTGTGGTAGTCAGCTGGATACCAAACCTGCCGTTAGTTTTTTGGTGTTTTGGGACATTATTTTAACTTTTTATATAAACAATCTGTGAAATAGTTATTCATTATGAACCATGGCTTGCGTAGCTATTGGTTGTGAGAGTAGAATGGGTGTTATAATGGAGAACGATCAAACAATGTCTCACCATGGGTAAGTTATCGACCACATAATACATGTTTGTGTGCAAGAAATACATTACCTGGTCTGGTTTTTGTAAAGTTTATTGAGCCCTAAACACGATGCAGACGCATATTTTCAGCAAAGCCGTCACATTTGTACAAATAATTGATTTCACATTTTACGTTAATCAGCTTTGACAGATCATGTACCCAAACTATTATAAGTAGTGTTGTCCTTTGATATCGATAACATAATATTATGTTTGAATGTAACATCTACATGTTGCGTTATTCTATTCACGTTTAATTTATTTTTCGACCTGTTTCCGATTTGGATGAAGATTACATAAAGATATTGTATTTTCCAGATTTCCTAAATATCCTAATTTACGAAACAAGAAATTAAGAAACAATTAGATTCAGACCATGAAACGAGATAATTCTCTCTTCTGAAGGACGCCTTCTCCTTATTTAAGCCTGTGCTAATTACATTTCGATGTATCTTGCTTTCTATCGAGCAGGATACCAAACAAAAATATTACATAGAGATGCAGTACCAACAATATTCACTCACATATCTCACATAAGGTGAGTTTAAGTTTAGTTATAAGTTTATAGATAAATTTGCAGCTATTTCGTTTTTGTATTCTTCATTAGCATGGAAAAAATATTTCAATACAATACAAATATTCTCTATTGCACAAAATAATTAGTATGAATAACTATTTTGGTAATTACCTGTGATTATTCCTTCTATAAATAATTAGTATGAATAACTATTTTTGTAATTACCTGTGATTATTCCTTCTATGTGCAATGTGTAAACATGCAATGCTTGTGTATTTGTGTGCTCCACGTTAATATGTGCCATTCTTGCAGGTAAAGTTATAACGACCAGAGCCGACACTATACACTTCTAAAGAAAGTGAACAAGAGGAAATATTTTTTTTTATCACCAAAAGTCGGAATTGTTCAGTGCTTCGTAGTCATTGTATTCTAACTATATTGAATAAAAATCTTATAAAGAAGTATTTGCTTTTATTCTTTAATCGCATTGAGATAATCCCCGAAATATACTAGAAGGTCGTCTACTTCTTGTATCGAGAGCCGATTCGATTTCCGGTCAAGTCAATGAAAAACGTGTATTTAATTTTTATAAAAGGGTAGGTATGTGATTTATAGCAACCAAAGGGTGGCCGCAATGTCATATTAAAATGATACTATAGTATATGTGGACTAGATGGACCGTCCTCGACCTCCTCGGCCATAACACCTTGCGAAATGACATAGATTCAAAAATGATAAATTGACCTTTAACAAGTTTGTCCATGATAATTACGTTGAATAAGTGGTTCTGAATCTGTCACCGCAACGTACGGTTCTTCTTAGGTATCTTTCTATCAGGGTACAAATAGGTATCGTTTTAACTAATTTACTTGTGGTTCTACCCACCCAGGTATGGATACTAGGTCGTTATTTCTGTATTTAATTAATCATTCAATTTGTAATGTATATTTTTTTAGATCTTGGACTAACATGAAATATTTAGCCAATAATAATGTCGATAAAGACATGGAACGGCACTAGTGGTTCTGATACAAAAACATATACTATAGGTACGTTTCTATAACAAACCCGCTACACGAGTACAAAAGACGTTACGACGATAGTATATTTATCTCTTTTTAACTTATGACGGCTCACATGAGTGCGAAAGACAAAACCTATGTTTTTCTTTCGTCTTAAATATGCTCCGTCTATTCTATACAAGGTCTTTGGGTAAATGATATAAAAAATCGGTATCCCTGTCAAGTGAAGAGAACTGTCAAACTGAAACTGTCAGTCAGCGGCTGTTGCTTTCTGCTACTGCTACCCAGTTACTCAATATTCCTAGTAGCAGTTTACTGTTTTGTATTTTATAGTCTTTTAAATGTAAGAATAAATTTTAATATAAAAGTTTTTTACTGGGTCGCTTTTGCAGACACTGAACAACCGTTTTGGTAAGCTATTTCGTTATAAATACTAGAAATTACTAAAGGTCTCCTTTATATTGTTATGGTTTTCATGCAGTGCAATTTCTTTCTAAGTTGTGTAATATTTATGGCCAGTTCTACTTTGCTGAAGGGCTTTTCTAATTTAGGATTTGTATGTAGTTGCATCAAAATATTTTTAAATCTCTGTTTAGATAGTAATATTTTAAGTAAAGATTTTTATTCTTGTTTTTTTTATTATAATAATTTCTTTATTTTCTGGAAAGCCTTAGTTATGTAATTGTACCTATCAGGATGAGCAGGAGGAGGAGCTCGGTGGCGCAGCGGTTAACGCGCTCGGTCTGCGATTGTTGAAGTAAAGCAACTTCGCAAAGGCGGGTCATAGGATGGGTGACCACAAAAAAAAAGTTTTCATATCGAGATCCTCCGTGTTTCGCAAGGCACGTTAAGCCGTTGGTCCCGGCTGCATTAGCAGTTGTTAATAACCATCAATCCGCGCTGGGCCTGCGTGATGGTTTAAGGCCCAATCTCCCTATCCATCCATAGGGAAGGCCCGTGCCCCAGCAGTGTGGGCGTTAATGGGCTGATGATGATGACCTATCAGGATTATTATTGTCTGTAATGAAAATAATTATTCAAATTTTTTGTCAAGACTTCATCATTTACAATTCAATTTAAAAATTTGAAAGAAAATTTCTCCATTATCTGAAAATTGAATATTTGCCTACATAGGTAGTTATTTACCCTTTTTCTTGTCTCTATACAATAGTTAGGTATATGTACAAAATTACTGTAGATTTTTCAGAGTAAGTAATTATTATTATGCCAATTAAAGTACTTATTTTGCCTCAGATGCAAGATGGAATTGGATAATGATGAGATTGTGAATGGGGAGGAGCAACTCAAATCGAGACCATATCAAACACAACTTGAAGAAATAGCTATTAACAAAAATACAATTATACACTTGCCTACAGGTTTGTTAGAATTTTTTTATCTATGTTTTCCTCTTACATTGTTATTTTCGTAGGAATTTTTATTTATTTAAAATAAATATGATAATTCTTTAGTTCAGAGGGCCGACCCCAAATGAAATGGGAAGTGGCACTGGCAAAAAAAGAAGAATTCTTTTAGTATTAAATTCATAATAAATTCTTTTTTACAACTCATTATTTTATGTAAACCTTTTTATATTATTATAATCTAAAATTTCTTTTTTTAATTACCATGTATTTACAGGTTCGGGAAAGACATTTATTGCAATTCGTCTAATCAATAGATTTCGAAATGCTTTACGGAAGCCATGGGGAGAAGGGGGAAAACGGACTTTCTTCTTGGTTAATACCATCCCATTGGTCAATCAACAGGTTAGTATGAGCTTTTAATTTTTTTTATAAAATTACAGAAAAGAAGGTATATAATATTACATTCAATATCTATTACAATAGAATTTATAAGCATGGGTGTAAATTCTGGAGTTTTAGATTCAGCCAAACTTCTAGAGTCTTTATGGTAATCACCTCGATTTTTTTAATTACAGTTTTTTTAATTATTATTAATTATTATAATTAATAATAATTATTATTAATAATAATTATTATTCATTTATCAATTTATTGCAAAGTCACAAACTGTTAAGGTGTTACATGGTAGTAGGTACCTACATGTGACGCCCTGCAAGGGCACAGCAAAATAGGAGGTGTCAGCAGCTTCATTATAACATTATTATAAAGTAATATATAAAATTATGAATTAAATAAAACAAAAATCAAGTTAAGGAAGTTAGCTAAGAAAATTATTATACATATGTAATAATTAGAATAATAACATGGTAATGGTGCTAATTCCTGTAAATACCATCTAATTTTATTTTAGGTTTAATAAAATTTATGGACACGTCAATTTTAAGCACAAATCTAAAACAACCGTCTAAAAATTCGCCCGGGTTATTCATTTATTTACTCATTCTTCATAAAATTAAGAGCTGTCAATCATCCGTCCCTTTCCTTTTCGGCGGATAAGAAAATGACAGGTATAACTTAAAGTAAAATTAAGAGATGTCTGCAGGAATCGGGGCCAATATGTATACAATCTATAATTGTATACCTACAATCTTAAAGAACAATTAACAATTTTAAGATTAGTATAGCTGAATGATGCCTGTATTTCCTGACGAAACATGTTGGTACACGATTATCTACTCATTCAACACAAAAGTTTATTGTTACTCTGATATTTACCTACTGGTCAAGTATGAGTCACACACACAGCATATCTACTTAATTTTGTTGCTACAGCTCTACCGTAATTGCTATTTGAGTTGGGTTGACAATGATAAGTCAGAGTTCATTTTATCTAAAGACAAAGTAAGCATAGTGTGTAGTGTATATAGGTGGTGTGTAGTTTCAACATGGTTTTTGTAGTCTTAACATTTCCAAAGTTCCAGAAATTACATAGCAGGATCAAATAAATTAAGATTAAAGATTAATAAATTTAACCAAAACCTTATATTTCTATGCTGGACTGTGGGATGAACAAAAAACACAGCATGCATTCAGTTGCTTTAGTATCTTCTAGTACATGTTGTGAAAACTGACAGAGGGATTGTCGTTTCTAACTTGAGGAAGTAATACTTGAGGTAGTGAGGAGGTAGTAGTAGTAGTATGGGCTGATCACCTACCATATGCCTCATTGTACATATCCAATTCTAGAGTAGTTACAAGATGTGTTCTGTTTACTTGTGACTTTACCACCCCATTAGGGATTGCAGGCGTGAGTTTATGTATGTAGGTATCCAGATACAAGTATAAACAAACATCAACAACAATTGAAACAACAACAACTAAACAACACAACAAACAACAACAACACAAACACTAAACAACCAACTAAACAAACAAAACAACAACACAAATAACAACAAACAACAACAGTGTGTGTGTTGTGTTAAGTAAACAACTATTGTTAATGCTGTTGGATATCTGAATAAATAAAACTACAATTTTGTTTTGTTGTTGTTACATTGTTTTTGTTGTTTTATGGTTTTGTTGCCTGATTTAATAAAATAATAATAAATATTGTTACAATCTAAACTAATATGTAAAACCAAATTTAATAATATTATTCAAAATTCTACCAATTATTCCACAATTTATATGTTTTACATGCAAAAATAAACCCTTTCTCTTTGTCTATGCCGAAGCCAAGACATGGCTCGAGTCGAGGGCTGAAGTGATAGAGTTCCGAATGCTGGTGGAATACATACACTAATGATAATGCGAAAGCCATAGCGAAGGTCATACATATCTATATTCATATTTATGCTTAAGACCACAACATGTTCTTCTTTCTTTCTTTTTCATCTCTTTCTTTTAACGGAGACCGGTTCCATAATCTGAAGTTAATGTCAGGTCCGGTTTTTCACAGAAGCGATTGCCATCGTTTTCGTCGATCTTCCAACCTGAAAGGGAAAACCAATTTTCGGTTTCCTCATAAAGTTTTCAACACAGTTACCTACGCATTTATGCACACATCGCGTCACCGTGTCACAAAGAAAATTTAGTATTTCGTTTACATTACTTATCAACAAGGTTTGTTACTCATACAACATGTTTAACAATCATGCTGCAATCAAATCTAGGTTTGCCAAGAATTGTGTTCTATTGCATTTCCACTTATCAACACAGGCTCGCAAAACCGTAAGTGTCGATTTCACACTGAATATCTTGACACAAATTGCACCGGCTAGACCATGTTTGTTACCTTCATTATTTTGAATAGCGCATTTATATGTTAACAAATGGTAAAGAATCAGCTCCTCCACTGGACTTAGAGTAAAGACAAAACATAGAATCCTTTCAGCTGCTTGTCATGTCGTAAAAACCGACTGGAATTCAATATGATTAACTATCTGTCACCATTTAGTTCGTTACATGTTTATTTGAACTTCGATCCCAAAGGACATGTCTTAAGTAGGTACCTATTCAAAGTAGTCATGAATTATTTAAATGGGTAAGGTGACAGGCCTCCCTGTCATCGTAATGATTTAGCATGCATGATAGGACTGTGGTAAGAATGCGTGCTCATAGCATAGATCATTTTAAGCCGACACAATAAACCACACTCTTCTCGATGTAGCTTTTTACAATGACTTCTACCCAGTGTCGATTCTTTGACCACTCTATAAGACACGGCGTTCGCCCTATCTTAATTAGGTAATTCGAATAATTAAAAATATTTGTAAAAAAGGAAGTAACGGATATCTTTTCCCTTTAAATAGGTAGGTAAATAAATATTAATACAGTTTCCTGACATAAAAAAATGAAATATTGTAATTTTACAGAAGAAAGTTATAAGAAGTTTGTGCCCAGTGAAAAGTGTAGCCGGATACAGTGGAGAAGATGGCGTCGATTATTGGGATAAAAATAAATGGGACTCCGAAATGGCACAACATGAGGTATGAAATATTCAATGTCTTAATCGATCGATTGTATCGTACTAAAAACTTTAAGCGTAGAATAAGGAATAATACTGCGTTTAGAACGGCAACTCTCCGCTTCCCACCATTGGTGACCTAGGTTTACTTCAAACTCTAAGTAGGTATATATATCATTAGAAAGTTCCCTATGTTCGTTCTTAGGTTCCAATCTATATAGGTATTCGCAGATTTTTATACAAATCCGTCTAGACCGTTTTGGGCGTAAAAGAGTAACAATCAGAAATTGTAACAGACTTAGAACATTAGTATAGATGATTATTGATTACCTACACTAATATTGTAAAATGCTTCAGGTAATAGTGATGACGAGTCAGATCCTCGCAGACATGCTGACGCACTCGTACATAAGGATCGAGGATATCAACCTGCTGATATTTGACGAGTGTCACCACGCCGTGATTGATCACCCTATGCGGCTGGTGATGAAGCACTTCGAAACTTGTCCACCCTCCAAGCAACCAAGAGTCCTGGGTAAGGGTTTCTTCTAGTTATTTCATGTCTAGACTAAGCACACTACATAACTTAAGCCCCTTCATGGCTTATGCAACGCTATGCAAGACTCAAATATTCTGGTATCCAAAGCGAAATTGCGTGCGTACGTAGACTTAGTTTTATATCGTCATGCCTGTACCTCCGAAGGGGTGGGCAGATGTTTGTATACACCCTTTCCTCGCCAGTTATGTTTAAGCCTGGCACGCAATAGGGGCGAGCCTATTGCCATTAGCCGGACACAAATTATGGAAACCACGTTATTATGATCCAAACATACATAATAAAGTCGAATTGAGTGGCGTACAGGCCGAACCGGGATTGTCTCGTGGCACTACGACCCAGGTGAGTCACGCATTCTGGGAACAGAGCTATCATGGGTTAGCTGGCGCTAAAACAGGGCGGTTAAAATGGCCACATCGAAGCGATTCATCTAAGAAAGCAATATTGCTATTTGACATTTGTTTGCATTGCGCACTTACTTTTATATGCGTAAATGTCAAATTGCAATATTGCTTTCTTAGATGAATTGCTTCGATGTGGCCGTACAGGGGGGTTACCCCCTGTTCTTTGTAAATTATTTTACCTTAGATTTAAAGGGGTTTGCATTGCAAAACGATTACGTGATAAATTAAAAGTGAAGTATGTACTTAGTGTCCTGATCATGATGAAACTTTACAGCATAAATAGACAATTTACAACATCCCATTTAACCGAAAAACAGTATTTCGGTTTTGTCTGTTCTATTGTATAGGTACAAAATAAATAACAAGAATAGGCTACTTGACAACCTAGTCAAAAGTTTTCTTTGGAGTTTGTATGTGAATACTGTCCTGTGACGTCATCAATAAAAGCGTTTAAACGTACCTACTCATTCCAACTTAATTCATAAATAAAATTCGAAAAATACGGAAAAATTTATTGATATTTGCTCATCATGGACTGGTTTCTATTTCTAGATTAGTATTTTATAAATAAAAAAAATTATAAACACAAATTTATATACCCTATAGCCGTTGGTCCCGGTTACTACTTACTGATATACTTAAGTAGGTACGTACTCGTTACATGAGCCATGTCAGGGGATTTGGCGGGTCAATAATCCTGACACCGCGGTTGCTGAGGTTGGTCATATGCCTCACAACCCATACGATAGAAGAATTTAAAAAATACCGTATGTTTGTAAAAAATTGTGATGATTTTGTTGCAGGGTTGACGGCGACTCTTTTAAATGCAAATGTAACCATGCAAAAAGTGGAAATAACTTTGCATGATCTGGAAACGACTTTTCATGCGACCATAGCTACGGTCAATGAACTTGGCGAAGTGCTCAAGTACGTTTTCTTACTATTACTTAATTTTTAACAGTAATTTCTAACTAGAAGAAGCTAAAAAAAGAGTAGTTGGCACATAGAATAGCGACCCTGTTACGAACGTCTAGGGCCCTGTGCCGAGGTTTTTCTTGCAGCTTCTTTTCGCCGGTTATACAGGTTGTGAAAAGCTGCAGTAGTTTTAGGCGGATGAGACGTTCGTTATTTAAAAAATGACGATTCAAAGTGTAACGATGTTACCTACTGAATAAAGATATTTTTGAATTTGAATTTGACTGTCCGGCCCATGACGTCACTAAGTCGGATGGAGCTTACGTCGTTTATTGTGCTCTGTGTACTCCGTGCATTCCCCGCCTACCGACCTGTGCGTTAGAAACTTGGAAAAAAAGAGCATTCGTGGGGCCAAAATACTGGGCATTCGTCATTTTTGGAATTCAGCATTATATGGTCCGGAAGGACCTCAATACAGAACTATCGCCAACTTCTTTTTCTTATTGTTCCGTCGTTATTTTCAATATGAAATCAGAACACGATAACAACTTTAAAGTGGACTGTGTAGGTGTTTTGATATGTGATAAAGCATGCATATATAGGTAGCGAAATAAAAATAGTAAAACGATTGTAAATATAGTAAATATAGTTTGTTCACCTACTTTGAATTTTATCGTAGGAAGTCATCCCTTATATTATATTACTTTGTTTTGTATTTACACACGCGCACACGTTTTCATTTTAAGATTTTCGTAGTATAATCAGATGATGATAAAAATATTTATTAAGAAATAAAGATTTATTTCTTGAATTCGACAATTATCTACATTTTCAAAGCCTGAAATTGGATCCGAATATTCCTCTCCGATAGAGAGAGTAGGCTATCTTCCAATTTAGTCAAATGCGTAACTTTTTACCAAACATGAAAACGAAAATTTTCTATTGAATTTGTATGGAGATACTGCCCGTGTGTCGTAAATACGGATAACCGCCCATCAACCATCGTACTCATTGTTACTTAATTTGTAATTAAAAATCGAAAAGAAATTGAGATAGTTCTTAGACGGGCTTCTATTCCTAGATAATTATTTTGTAAATTATCTATGAGTTCTATGACCCAGTCAAATACCCTTATAGCTACCGGTTTAATAGCATTATGCACAGTTTTGATAAATTACAATTTATCATTATTTTCAGTTACTCAACAAATCCGAACGAGTCCATGAAAACATATCGGCTTGGTGTACCATCGCCAGCAGCGAAAGAAGCAATCAAAATTCTGGAACAACTGATGCTTTTAGTTGTAGACATAAAATTGCCCAAAGTTACAGGCGAACCCAACATTAAATTGGAAAAGTGGCAGAAAGACATAAGTTCAGATACTAAGAGGGTCAGTAATTATTAATTAGTTCGTTTTGATCTCTTTTTCTATTATGTGAGCGATATCCAACCTTACCAACTCTGTGTCAAGGTTATTATCGAGCGGCCAGCGGCCTCTAACATTGCTCATCAAACGGCTACTTGCTTATTTAAAGTAAATACTAAATAGTAGCCAGCTTAACCCTTTATCTGTCGGAACGCAGATCTCGACCAGACACAATTTAAGATTTTACATTGCTGTTGCGTTTGGTATTTCGACAGATATTTCGAGAGAGGTTAAAGTATCGAAAGCACGGAATCGTCCAAATTTTCGGATAATTAGAGGTAATAATAATCAGCCTGCAATGTTCTAACTAATAAAGGATAGTTTCATTCAGTGATTTCGAAAATAACCTTATCGGCAGTCCGGATCTCCTGGGCCGAACACGACTCACTAGACCATGGGGACTCCACGATGTTTGATCTCACACTATTTACAGAGGTTACTTGCCATCAAGTTAAGTGACTTCGCCCACCTTGTTATTACGGGCATGACTATTTATAATTTATTGTTATTGGTGCGCAGATCGTGAAAGAAGTGAAGAATATGGTGGTGGCTATGATAGGGTTCATAGAAGAGCTGGGTGTATATGGGGGCGCGTTGAGTATTCTGGCGTACCAAATACTTCTCGAGCGACTGAAAAGGAAAGCGTTGTCGGCAGAGGAAGAACGTTTGTATAAATTTACGATCACGCATTCAGTCATGTAAGTTGAGCTTGTTTGTTTGTTTCTCTTCTCCACAATCTTGTTAAGACCTAGACTTGATCAATGCGCAGTTGTGCTGAGCAGAGTGTTGTGTATTAAGTGACTAATGTAATTTCATCTCGTATCAGTAATTAAGCTCTATTGGTCCGGGCTTAATTCCGATGGATGACCGCAAGCTAATTTAAGCTTAGCCAGTAAACAAATTGTCATATTCCATAGTTGTGTTTGTAATGTATGAGCGTAATTGCTCGATTACTTTTGCTAGGCGTTTAGTATTATTGTTAATTAAGATGAAATGTAAGTAGTTTGATATTTGCCTCTTACAAATCTCGTTTTTTGGACAGACGTGTTTCCTTGTTCCGGAAGTTGTTCTGTTGGTTCCAGGTTGCCTAGTGGCTTATAGAGACTTATACAATAGTGTGCAAATTATGCAAACACTATGCAAGAAAGAAAGAAAAGAAGCTAATCTAACTTAGCTCGCGGTCTGCAACCGGAGTTAGAGATCTCGCTAGGAGCGGGGACGAGTGAGAGAGAAGACACTCTGTCCTCCTCGCGGTGAATGGTCGATTCCTGCACATCTGGTGTCCTCTCTTCACTTTGGTGAAACATGACTTAACCAAATCCTTTTCCATTGATTAAGGGGTGAAAAGAGGCCTATACCTAGTAGAGAGACGTATAATAATAGGTTAGGCTACATATATATAAAACTCCAACTTCTTCAGGAATTATTTCATCTGTAGGGCTGACATGAGCAACGTGATAAAATTTGGTTACGGGCATTTTATTGATTCTGACGATATAATTATGTTTATATATTAGTGTTGTGTCGATTGGTGGTAACATGCGAACCCAAATAAGTCATGTGGCTCTGTGAAAATAAGAACTGAATCGCATCTCATGCATGTTAGGGAAAAAAACAACTTATCGATTTCGACGAAATCTATTAAATCGCCCGATAATTTTATCACGTTGTGCATGTTAGCCCTGCAGGACTTAACGTTTAAACCATGTTTACATTTCCGACATAATTTCCCAAATATACAAATGACCTTTATTCAGCACAAAGAACATAAGAACAACAGAAATTGTACAGGAATTAAAAATATACGTGTAGAGAGGCACAACAATTATTCTTGATCCAGACTCCCAAATCTAAAATGAAGAATCTCAAATGTAGCATCTGGATATAGAATCCCAATCCAAAATACAGTTTTCTGTGGCTAATAAAATCTTGCCTTTTTTACTCTAATTTTTTTGCACTTTCAGGGCAAGAATGATACTACTGAATTCCATGAAGGATGATCATGGCTATGACAAAATTGTAAAACATTCTTCGGAAAAAGTTCTGCAAATGTTGAATATACTAAAAGAATATAATCCAGAGCTGATCAATAATCCTGGCGGTAAATATGACTTTAAAAAGCTTTTAGGTATAGGAAAAAAGTTAGCGTTACGGACCTGACTCATCATCAAGTTAAGTGAGCAGAACCTGTGAAAAAACGGGAAAATGCCAGGGAGATGATGATGGAGGTAGATGGAGGTAGAAAGCAAGAAAGAAAAAGAAGTTAATAAACCTACATAGGTACATAAGGACACATTTAAATTAAAATAACATCAACTTATCGAAATAAAAATGTACATAAAAAATACCAAATTATTTAATTTTAATTTTCGAAAATACGTGTTAATTATTAAAATATTTTCCAGTTCTTTTAAAAGTCAACATCGCGAAAAAACCTTTATCAGGCATAATATTTACGAAGCAAAGATTCACGGCGAAAATAATATACAATCTCTTAAAAGAGGTTAAAGAGTGTAATCCCAAGGAGTTTGGTTTTCTCAACCACGATTTCATTGTGGGGTTCAATATCAACCCGTTTAAGTGTACGAGGGAACAATTTTACACGAAGAAAGCAAGCCAGACTGCGCTTTTGAAGTTCAGTAATAAGTAAGTTTCCTTTATTCGTCTCTGTCGCCTCTATTGCCCTATATTTAGCCGTCCGAATCAATCTTGTCAACCGATATTTTTTTTTTCCACTATCCCATTTCATGAAGGCCTCTCTTGGGAGATATATACAGGGTGTTAGTAACATCGTAACGAAAACTTTGAGGGATGATTCGGACCATGATTCTGAGTTGATATCAAGTGGAATTTTTTTGTCGCAAATGTATGGAATTGAAAATAATAAAAAAAAAACACTAAAATTTTCATGAATTTTCCGACAGGAAATTCCACTTGATATCAACTCAGAATGATGGTTTGAATCATCCCCCTCAGTATTCGTTACGGTGTACTAATACCCATACCTATTTGTATGGCTACCTGTTTGTAATTGTACGGGGTGTAAGTGACATCGTAACGAATACTAAGGGGAATGATTCAGCTGCTTATTCAGACCATGATTGTGAGTTTATATCAAGTGGAATTTTCCAACGCAAAAGTATAGAATTGAAAAAAGTTTAAAAAACTGAAAATAAAATATGAATTTTGCGAAGGAAAATTCCACATGATATTAACTCAGAATCATGGTCTGAATTATCCCCCTTAGTATTTGTTACGATGTTACTAACACCCTTTATATAGTAAAGCTGCATGCACACAGTACACTGGTTTTATACAAGATTTCGGAAACGTAAATCTGAGTTATTTAGATAAAATTAGGAGACAGTTGTATTGATCACTTGACTAGAGATTATATAAAGAGAGAAAAGAAAAACTAGCATAAGATCTTCATTTTGTTCGTTTTCAGGGAATTGAACTGCATAATTTCAACCAGCGTTCTAGAAGAAGGCGTAGACATCCCTCAGTGCTTGCTGGTACTTCGATACGATCCGCCGTTGGAATACAGATCGTATATTCAGAGCAAAGGTATATTAAAATTATTTAATTCATTATAACAAATTGACGACGATAATTTTCCAAACTCATAAGTTCTGTACATAATGTAGGTAGGAAGATGATATAACCTAATTGTGGCCTCGTGTCCTTTCCAAGATTATGAACTATTTATTTGGGCAGTGGGCTGACAACACCCTACCCTACACCGCCACTGCGGCACGATGGGTGGTGATGGAGTCCCGACGGGCCGGCAGAGTAGTAGCAGGAGAGTAGGATGAGTAGTAATAGCGAAGGAAACAGTAAACACCCACAGGAATACACAGTTTATTAATTAGCACTTCACAAACAAGAACTTAATGAAATTATAACGATGCTATGTAAAATACAATGAAGAATTTATGATCACAATTAAAATTAGTGGGCACGGTCAGAGCTAAGCAGTATAGATGTTGCTCTTATTAACGTCGGGGATGCAATGCGTCAGCGTAAAATGAAAAGAATTGCGGAATGGAATGAGAATTTCGAAATTTAAAATGATTGACGGTAAGAAGGAAAGGCCAGTATGTGCAGAGTTTGTACTCTGCTACAAACATGTCACCATAACGTTTATCATGTTAGGAGGGATATGCCAACGATCAAGAAGTGACAGTGATATCGAATAAAATATTATGGGATTGTCGCCTTGTCACCTTTTGTCAATTCCATACATTTTAGTCGATACGACCTCCGTGGTCCAGTGGTTGAGCCTTGGCCTCACGATCCGGAGGTCCCGGATTCGATTCCCGGTGGGGACATATCACAAAAAAAAACACTTTGTGATCCCTAGTTTGGTTAGGACATTACAGGCTGATCACCTGATTGTCGAAAAAGTATTCTTACTTTTTATACGTGCTTCGGAAGGCACGTTACGCCTTTGATCCCGATTACTACTTACTGATGTAAGTAAGTAGTCGTTACATGAGCCATGTTAGGGGCCTTTGGCGGCTCAATAATAACCCCGACACCAAGGTTTATTAGGTTGGTAATCCACCTCATAACCTACACGATAGAAGAAGATTTTAGTCGATTACATTGTAGGTTTTCGAAATCGTTTGCAATTTGGCTACATATAAACAAAGTATAATTAAAAGTGTAACATTGTTACCCACTGAATAAAGATATTTTTGAATTTGAATTTAAAAGTATTTATTTCTCCAGGTCGCGCTAGAAGTTCAGACTCCAGCTATGTCGTTATGATAAACGAAAACGATATAGAAAAATTCAGGAAGCAATACAGTGCTTTTCAAAACACTGAAAAGTATATACAAAAAGTAAGACATAATTCTCTCTTCTCTTAATGACTCATTTATATTCATTTTTCAATCTTCTTTGGCGTTGAACGCCGAAAGATTGAAGACGACTTCTGAGATTATTTGCCTTAGGTGTCCTTGGTTACATAGGTACAAGTTTGGTTAGAATAGACAAACTTTATTCATTGTAAATAGATCCTGGTGGGGAACACTGAGGACCGCAGTCCGCCCAGTCCGCGAGAGATACAAGGCTTGTACGACGAAGATGAAATCCCACCATACATCACTGAATGTGGCCGTAAGTTTCTTTGACACCTACCTATATTACAAATTATTAATGAGAAACAATAATTTATAAGACAAAAATAATGACAAAACATTCAGTATTTTTTCATGAATTTAGATACATACGAGTATATTCACTGAATCAGCATTTTAATCCAATATTTTTATCACTCATGATCGATTCAGTTTTGTAGATGCTTAAAATGTATTATTATTTATTTTTTCTTTTAATGTGTTTATATAACTATATATTTGCCATGTTTTAAAATCTTATGTATACCAAAGGGGAGTTGCGAGTCATTCCCAACACAAGTACTTTAGTTACTTACTGGGATGTCTCGACAACAAACTTCGTTACAATTATGAGAAATAAACTATTTTTATTATGTTTCTATTATTTATTTTATTAATTTATTTTGTTGTGCAATCCACAGAGCGCTTATCATCAGTCCAAGCAATAAGTCTTTTGAACCGCTATTGTTCGGTGTTACCCCACGACCAGTTCACCGTAATCACTCCGATGTGGGTTGAAGAAAAAGTCCAAGACAAACAAAGAGGCACACTGAAGCAGATTAAAATTTACATGCCCATCGCTTGTCCTGTTAAAGACTTTATTGCGGTGAGTAGTTTTCACATTAGTGAAAGCTATTTTATTGACATAATATGTATTTCATTTCTCAAAAACGAAAATTCATATGCCTGTCACTTAGTTTTTTTAGTGTATTTGTAAAGTCGTTTTATGAGGGAAAATCGCGTTTTGTTTCAAGAGCTTTTACCGAACTGATTCTTAAAATTCAGACATAGTTTTTAATTTAACAACGTCATCTTAAAACTAATTGTAAAAAATAAACTTATCCTTCCTTATTCTCACTATGTTCCCAAATAAAAAACTGCTAAAATGTTATCACAATATGACATTCGCTACTAACTAGTCATAATGTGATTTAGTTGCTAACATTTTTAGGGAGAACCTATGCTGCAATTGAAAACTGCTAAACGCTCTGCTGCTCTAAACGCATGCATTAGGTTGCACCAAGAAGGAGAACTTGATTACGTCACATTACTACCACGTAGCTACGGGTAAGTCATTTCTTATTTCGATTAAACTGGGTCTATACGTCTTTTTCTTCTATCGTGTGGGTTGTGAGGTGGAGTACCAACCTCTCTATGGTGGGGTCTATACGTACGTATAGAAGGTACACTTTCCGCCCTGCACTGTTACGAGCTAGAGCTATCTCCTTAGACGTAAGGAATAAGGAGCGCATGCGGGCTATCTGTCTCGCCCGGACGCACGGGTAAGACGGCTCTTACTGCGTTTGTGGAGTGTCTGTTAAGTATAAGATTTTTGTAACAATGTCTGCGGTGTGTCTGGGTCCATCTTATGTATGATTTTCCTGAACCGATCACCGACGCACAAAGTTGCCTGCACAGCTACTTTTTCAGTTTGAAAAGAGACCAATAAACTTATTATTTATGTATTTAATTATTAGAAACCATAGTTGTACGATCCACATTTAAAAGCAAAAAAAAAATGTTCATATTACGCCCTTACCCGCTGTGGAGCATACTACACTATGCTCCACACCTCTAGCTCCGGTCGATTAAGGAGACTCCTGTGCCCAGCTGTGGGACATGTGCATAGGCTGTCTATGTGTATTGGCCAATCTGAAAAATTGACGGGAATTCTAAAATACACAAAGTAATAGTGATCTATAAAATGCTACTTAGGTTCTATGACGATCTTATGACGTAGCGAGTAGGCGCCGCTACTTCAAAAGCGCACCCCTGATGCCGGGCAGCAGCGGTATCAGTATTGGTTGGAGGCCGAGGAAATGGAATCTGGTAGGGCTCTAGCTAGAACATCACCGATTGAGAAATTGGTCGGTGTACTACGGAACGGAAGGCGATTGGGGCAACCACCGTTATACACGCCCTATCTATGGAGTAATGGCGATTACTCCACCGACAAGAGCGCAGCTCTTAAATAAATAGAGAATAGTGATCCACCAAACTAATAGTGATCAAGTTTTGCAAATTTTTACTGAAATTAAATTCCTTTGTTTCCTTTAATTCGTATGACAGAACTGTAGATTTCGAACTCCCCGAGGTTCGAGCTTGTTTTCTAAACTGGCCGTGGGATGAAATAGAGATGGACGACGACAGTGAGGAAGATCCTGAATTTAAACCAAGACCTGGCACTAAGAAACGGATGGGAAAACATCCGAAAGTCGTAAGTATAATGCTTATTTCGCGTATTTTACAAATAACAAGCCGGGGTCTTTCCCATTTATTTTCACGGTTAGGGAGAATACTTCACAGATGAAAAATCGAATGCCTGTTTATTTGAAAAAATATAATTACCTATAAACAAATATATTGCAATAAGTTCCTCAACGATCTAAAAATAAAGCTGTCACGATACTCTGTTCTAGTTGCCATTATTCCTCAACGGACCCAAAAACTCGACGTCTGAAGCACAAAACTTTTATCTTCACATCATCACACTGAAGACTGTTTTCGAAGAACCAACGGATCCCCGAGAGAGAGCGCTTTACAATCTTCTCCGTCAAGGAGAAGGGTACGGGATTTTGACCCCGAATTCACTGCCGAAACTGTGCGACTTTCCGATGTTCCTCACCGTAGGAGAAGTGTCCACGTCTTTGAAAATGAACTATGCCGTCATAGCATTAGATGCTAAACTATTCGAATTAGTGAAGAGGTGAGACCATTTCATAGTATATTTTACAAGTATGTATTCCTAACAAGCGTGCGGTGAACCAAAAATACTTCGCAAACACTGCTTAATTCTCGTCTTTAATAGATGGTTGAAGCTTTGATAGTGGATTGATGAAAAATGTCTCTCCCTGAAAATATCCTCACATAGTTTTACGTTAAAGCTAGTTAGCCCTTGCAAAGTTTGCATTAATGAATATCCATATATTTCAGCTTCCACTTCTTCGTTTTCGACCAAGTTCTGGAGGTGGCGAAGAAGTTCACAGTGTTTGATGGCTCAGTGAACAATATGTACGTGGTTCCAGTGAAGTCGGACAATGGGTTCGACATCGACTGGGCGGTCATGCAGACTCATAAGGAGATCCGCCCCGTGTGCGAACCTACTTATGAGGTTAGTTCTGATTTTACATAAAAATAGATTTTCTTCATTTAAATGATTCATAACCTGCAACATAGCACACACGACGTGACAAATATCGCTGCGCTGGTGCAGCACACCATATAGACGTATGACGTTTATCTACATAGAGCTTACGCTGCGTCTATAAACTCGTTCTTTGTTACATCTTCTTTGCCATGTCGTGAGAGCAGAGCTGATGTTATTATTATGTTCGTAGGAAAGAAGATCCTTAAATGTGACACAAGAGAATTATCAATATCACGTTGTGACGCCGTGGTATCGGGGAGCCATTTTGCCAGCGAGGTAAGTATGATATGATCTGACTGAAAACTCTTATTAAATATATCACATAATATTACTCGTATTTTCTGCAAATCAAAAAGTTTAGATACCGTGCAACTTCCCTTGAAGCAAGTAACTCAAGTTCAAACCTGCACGCACCAATTTATGACATCATTTTATAGACGATGATTTACACGTTTTGCCTCTTCCTTTTTGATGCGAACAGCAAAGGACTGAAGCCGTCTGCAGTCGTCTGTTTTTCTCTCTCTCTCGTTATAATCTGGGAGTCGTCAAGACTAGAGTGAACTTGCTAGGTAAGCGTGATTCACCCTAGACCACATCGTCGCGCATCGTATATTATTAAAAAAAGAGTGGTTGGCGTATGAATATGGTTCCGAAAAATTAGGCCCAAAAGGGAGCTTTCGTAATTTCTTATAGTCTGTTGTATTGAACGCCTTCCCCGCACCACCGTCCTCAGCCTCGGCACACAATTTTCCTTAGCGAAATGAACAATCGCTAACTCATCTTATTGGTCCATGCTAATTTTGTAAACAGGTACATAGTCTCCAATATATTAGAGTACATGAGCCCCAAGTCGAGGTTCGAATCTGACGCAAATATCTTCGGCACTTATGCGGACTACTACTCCAATAAATACAACTTGGAAATCCTAGGCAGCAAAGATCAGCCTTTGTTGGAGGTGAGTCATAAATAAGCTTTTGGTTTATGTTCAATTTCATCTAAAATCAAAGATATTTTGAGAGAAGTGCGTATACTTCGCCTCTACATAACACAAGTACATTGTATGACAAGAGTAATTGTGTCCTCTATCGAAATACGTAGGTTTCATCGTGCACCACAGTTTTTTACAATCTGATAGATGGCCCAAAATCGATAGTAAAAAAAAAGCATGAACCCGAAATTCGACGTATGTAAATACATTTCCCGATTTGATGGTTGATTTTGTTTGTGAAAGACAATTGAGCAACGTGTTTTATTCCTAGGTCCGCAATATAAGCACAAGAATGAACTGTCTGATGCCTCGCGCAGCTTCAATCAACGCGTTCACAGACAAACAAAGGAAGCAGATTTCTCTCGCCCTGGGCGACGACAAACCGAAAGGGTTCCCAGAAATCTTCATCCCGGAGTTTTGTATAAAATACGACTTCCCCGGAGTACTGTGGTACAAGGCGATGTTGTTGCCAAGCATAGTTCATAGGTAAGTGATATGTAACCATATAACTGTTAAACTTTGGTGGGGATAGTTTTTAAAACAATATTAAGTAGGCAAAATCCCCAGAGATACAGTATTAGCTATACGTTTTAGATAAAGAAGTGAATTATGTCGCAATAAAGAATAATTTCGAGTATAAAACTAGTGTGTGTGTTTTTTTACTTGTTTCAGAGTGTACATGCTGTTAGTGGCGTATGAACTTCGAGCGGAAATTGCAATTGAAACTAAAATGGGCACAGTGCATTTGGGACCTGGTAATTTCAAGATTTTATGCACCACTTTTAGGTAAAAAAAACACGTATCCACGCGTTTGCGGATCGTGTTAACCACAGTATCGCTTGATGGTATATTGCGATGTTACTAAGGGCCAAAAACGTATATTTATTCACTAGCCTTATGATGTGAGCCTTTAATGATCCTACATTGAAAATAAGGCATTTTTTTATTTGGTAATATTTCTAGGCGAAGATTGGCTGCCGATTGAAGTAAACCTTCAAGTGGCGGAGCAGTCTCTGCGGTCACACGTTGAAGACCCGACGCCTATTCACACAATTGACAGGTATAGTGTATTTTTTTCTGTAAGATAATTACAAATCCACATTGGCAGCCCTCTATCTCATTATTGGTACCCTACTCCCACAATATTGCGCCCCACTCCCCAATATTGACACCCCTCCCCTCAATATTGGCACCCTTATTTGTGACAAGGTTAGGACGGTTTATTTTATTTTACAAATCTTAACAAACATTTTCCAGGATAAACAACCCAATAGACGAGGAAGCTCCACGACCTCTCAATATCGTCTCCATGAAAGAAAGCTTGTATCAACTGCAGAAGAAGAAAATTAACGAGGAGTATAATTGGGCTGTGAGTATCTTATAATAATAATATGTTACAGTTAATGTTCGACAAGTGATCTTAATATGTGTATGAAGTTTCTCTTATCTTTAGCCAGTTCAACTTAAGTTTATTTTTAAGTCTTAATTAATTGGGTGATCTTAAGATTGCTGTCACATATAATATTTCCATAATTTCAAAAATATTCAATTTCCACAGAATGAGGGACTGTCCTGGCAAAAACAGTATAGATTGCGTTGTATAGATTTAACGTAATAATTACCTATTTTCTCATTGCTCGGGTACATAATAATTATTCAAAAACATAATGTAATGGCAGAGGCATAATAATGGTATAATAATTATTGCTTGATATTTGGATCAGATTTGGCATACAATTATGCTACTATCTATATTGCTTCTCTTTATTTTGATCAGAATAATAATGGATGGAAGATGTGTTGTGCCTGGTTGTAATAATAAGGGTCATCATTTATACCCAAACAAAGATTAGAAGATATATGTATACGAAATTGGAAGGTTAAGAGAAGGCCACTCTGTACAACGCCATCTAAAATCCCTTGTTCAATGTCGAGATTTTTATATTTTTGTCCAAGTTTTACCATGATGACGATGCAGACAAACACCTCTTTGGTAATCCACCGGAGAGGATTGGCAAAACAACAGCCTATAGATTAAAACACATGATTTAAACAGAATTCATAGTAAAAAAAAACCGTTTTAACATTTTACGTGTATTTATCATAATTTAACCCCTACGATACGAATTACACTGGTTGCACATCAAACTGGTTACGCACCGGCAAGATTGTTCATTCGCACGGCTTAATACTTACGTTTTTAATTTCTCTCTCTTTATTTAAGAGCTGTGCTCTTGTCGGTGGAGTAATCGCCATTCCTCTCTTCTTCCCGCCAAAACCTTCACCTCCTGATACTACACGACCTGCACCTTTTCTTTTATTTGTTTCATAAATGTTCTCCTAGGTCTACCCCTTCCTCTCTTCCTTTCATATCTTTTTTTTTAATTTAAAAGTACTAATTTGACCCTTCATCCCTTTCATTCGCCCCTTTCATATTCGTTGAATTTTCATTTATAAATAAATTATTCAAAGAAATATCGGGTAGGTACCTATCAACGAATACCTATCAAATGAATTCTACTGGCTATTATGCATGCGCATTTTTAAAGTAAAATTGTGTGTTACAGAACCTAGAGTCGGTACGTGCAATATAGGGTGATTCTCTAAGATGGGATTGTTTAATTTGACCAGAGAAGTCACCGAACAGTTTTAACATTCTATATTGTTTTTATATCATAGAAGCTTCTTAAAATTGCACTTCGTATTTGCACTACACAAATGGCATCTCATTGTTTTAGATTATATCATTTCTCGACCATTATAACTGCATTAATACCTCTCACCCCCTATCACGTTGGTCTAACAGAAAGCTCGGGGAGGTGTGGGTACTTAGTTCATATTGCGCTTGGTGTACCTCTGACTCCAATGGGATATATTCGTAAGCTTATGTTATGTATAATATATGTTTTTTGCCGTACGAAAATGGTAACAAGTCAAAGTAAAAAGTTCGTACGAAAAGGAACTTTTGGCACGGAATACTAAAAATTGTGGGTGATTCTGTATGTCGCAGCTGCCTACATCAACTTGTGCAATTGTTTTAGGTAGCAAATGCAAATAGAAAAGTAATTATATATAAATAGGCCTGAAATATGATCTTAAAATATTAAAGTGGGTAACCCCAGGTCAAGAAGCTATCATATTATACGAAATGGCTTTATTTGCTTTGCAAATTCTAAAACACTTTCTTTTTAACATTTTAGCTCTTCTCCGGTTTTTTGGCGCTAATCTCAAGTTCTTCTAGTATTAAATACTTATATTTGTTTTATTATCAGTGCCTTTACATTTTATTGCGTTATCTGTGAGTAGAAAATTCCTACGAATGAAAGGAAACAGATAACTATTGCCTACAGAAAGCGTGTTGGACTGTGAAGAACGTCGGTATAACGACGTTACAGATAGAAAAATTCGCATTAAGTACGAAAAAAACTTCGTCTAAACGCCTCAAGACCTGGGTATTCGAGTTAGAATTTTTCAATCTATTCTGTCTTTGTGTAAAAGGGGGATGGACGTTTTTGTGACCATCCTCCTTTCATCTCTATGTATATTATTTGTATACAGGAAAAAATGGAGCCTATAGATATAGAACGCAACATTTCGACTGTGACTGTGATGGATATTGAATGCTATGACGAGTTCGTGTCTGCCGTGATGGCTGTGCCCAGTGACCCGCCGAGCATGTGCTCACCTCAGCGACCAACCCCCTCGGCCGCTATACTGCCGCCGCCGGTAGTGTGAGTAGATTCTTTCAATACAATAATTACACCATACAAATTGCCTCCGAAGCATGAAGGACATGAAAACGAAAGCTAATAAACGACAATGCTTAGCTTTAATGGTATCAATCAACAAGTACAATTGGACTACGAACTCCTCAGTCCAACATAAAAGTAATTTTGTTAACAGACAGTTTTATCCGTAGAAAGAGTATATTATAGAAGGCTGGATATTTTCCTATTCACTCGCACAGAAAAAGGAAAAATAATTGCTAGTTTGGTATGATAATAATTTTATTTTATGGATACCTTTTGTGTAATAGCGTGGCGCATAGAACAGATGTCAGATAAGTAGATTTTACTGGCATGTCTGTTACATACTGGGCTGAATTCGCTATTTTTCCGGCTGCTGCTCCTAATTTATAAAAATATGAAACATCGTGTAACGTAATCCGGGGTAAATTATTTAAAGGAGGGAACCCTAATTATTCAAGTACTTGTATTTTCTGTCCCTTTCGGTGACACGCTGAGCCGCAGTCTATAGCATACTCTGTCTACGGTTTTATCTTAAAAAAAAAAACTGTTGCGCCATCTAGATCGCATTTTTTGAACGATCAGTTCATTTAGGATACCATGTATTAATATCAATGTTGTCTTGTCAAAGGTATTTAAGTGGTATTTAAAGGTGTAACGAAGTAATTAAGAAAACCAATAGATTTCACAAAAAACTGACGCCTAATAAATGAATACCAAGATGGAGTGAACGACGAACACAACTTATTATTTGTCCGCTTCTGATTAATATCATTCAACAACCATTACCAAATTCTATGTCTTTTCTTCATTGTCCCTTCCTCCCGCAGGCCGGTAAACAAGATCGCCATTTTGTCCAAGAAGCTGACCACTCGAGGCCCTGAGCTGCGCGACATATTGGCAGCGATCACCACAATTAACTCGCACGATACATTCAACTTGGAGCGGGTGGAGACTCTAGGAGACTCCTTCCTCAAATTCGCGGCCAGCTTGTATCTCTACCACAAGTTTCCCAAGCTGAATGAAGGACAACTGACGAACATCAAGTGCCGATTTATTGGCAACAGGTATGTGTATTCGCGCAAGTAGCTCTGAAACGTGGTATTCATGTTCTAGTTGTAAAAGTGTTCGGCTCTAGACCTAAAGCCTAATCATGTTACTACCCGACTGCGGCGAAGCAAAAAGGAGGGTTATTTGTTTGACCGGTATATGTGTATGTGTGTATGCACGTCTGTTCCGACATAACTTATAAACTGCTTGTCAGAATTTAACAACTATTTCAAGACTAAAGTATGACCGACGGGGGGTTGGGTAAACCTAGCTTAGACGCTGGTGGGAAGCGGAGAGTTGCCGTTTTATACGTAGTATTATTCCTTATTCTATGTCATTATGCACCTTATATCTAGGGGATTAAAAGAGCTAGATTGCAATTTGAGAAGTGTTTACATTGCGCATTTTTATATGCGCAAATGTCATTGTGTTTAGATGAATTACTTCATTGTGACTTTATAACCTCCCTTGTCAGACTTAATTCATGAATATTAAATTTTCTTCTAAGGAATTTGTACTACGCCGGGTCCAAGGCCAGGCTGGGAGGCCGCATGAAGGTAGAACAGTTTAGCCCCAGGAAAGACTTTCTGGTGCCCGGTTTCTTCGCTCCGAGGGAGATACAAGACTTCATCGAAACCAAGCATGTAAGTGCTTATATTTATATCTTTTTGTACATAAAACGCTGAAACGAAGCGACGCGAAACAGAAACATACGCGAATCGACCAATCATAGAACTTCTTATCTCTCGCTCGCTGTGATTGGCTAATTCACAGATCTTCGTTCCGCTTTAGTTATTATCCCGCTCTAGCCAATGACGGTTCTGTCTGAGTGAAGGAAAAGGATAGAAGCGTAGAAAAGTGCGGTTCCGTGCTGCCAGGTGTGGTTTAACCCTTATTGGAAACGCGCCTTTCGGTTGATACTAGCTAGCTATCCATAGTGAGTCATCATAGTTGTAAACTCCACAACTTGATTTGTAGACGTCCTTAGTAATGTGGGATACTGTTATACAAAATATTCATTAGTTCAACTTCGTCACTGAAGTACCTTTGGCGTATAACAATAGGACCCATCACTTTATGTAAGACCAGATTCATTTGCAGAGTTCTACGATAAACTTATGTGGCATGGAACATCTAAGAGTCTCTAGGAATATAATAGTGTCTGGCAATGCATGGAACAGGAAAATGGAGTATATATTTATCGACATTCCATAGCAAAATCAGTTATTTATTCCATTGTCATTATAATGAGGGTTATTGAAACGAGTTTTATTGCACACCATATTCTCGTTTCAAATAATAAAATACGTAAAGAAAAATCATAAAAAATATTTATTGATAATTAGTATTGTTACATGTGCCAAGTACATTATCAACAAAATTGTGAAATAACATTTGTTCGTCGTCAAATTATATTTAATTTGTCGTATTAGGAAGAGACACTCACTAAATATTCTAACAACTTTAGTGTATTATTTGTCTTCCCCTATTGTAATCTCCTTTCAAAGATTCGTTGATCCGTGGAGAACATGTTTATTATATAATTATTGACAATTAAGAAGCATTCTGTAAATTATAATGATAATAAATAATTATGTAATAATACTACATTGAACTAAGTTAAAAATGTATAATAATTTACCACTACAGATATATGGATCACGATCCTCGTGTCTCACTCAGTAGAGTCCGTAGAATATCAGGTTTATTGTATTCGTCCAGTGTGTGGCGTCCTTTTATTGTAAACAATATCTATTCTACTACTCAAAGTACTCTCCGAATTCACTTAAAAGACAAACTTTTTGAATGTAAACCTTTGACTCGCGGTTAGGCTTTGAACATCACAATCCCAATGACAATTTTAATTACTCGATTCAAACCACAGTAAAAGATTGTATTAAGTATTTGTAAGTAGTTCTCATTGAGTTCTAGATAAACAATTGCTGTTTATTTATTTATTCACGCTGGAAGATATATTTTATATAGATGTCTTTCTTATGACTAGAATTTATAAAATATTATTATTACTTGTTCTGATTATGAACAAATAAACAATCAGAAGTGTGTATCGTATTGTTTACTGATGGGAAATATTTATAGAAGAACCTGTGTAAATATTAAGAAAATAAACATTTATCGAGAAGTAAATACTTAATAGGAAAATTGTGATGTATTTTTACTGCCTGCTCGCGCACTGACTCGTACAATGATTTTATTTCAATCACATTATTCTGTTTGAAATCGGTACCTTAAACTAAATTCTAGGGAAATAATGCTTTTATATTCAGACGCAATGGTGCTGATTCCAGTACACACCACCTAATTTTATTTTAAGTTTTACCCATTTTCTTAACCGTCGAAAAGGAAAGAGACGGGCAATCGACAGGCATAAAAAATATGGAACACACGTCAATTTTAGGCAGGAATTTAAAAATCCCTTCCAAAATTTTATGTCGGCCAATAACCCGACAGGATTAAGTTGATATAGCACACGTGAAACGGGTTGCATTTCAGCGAGATGCCAATTTGATTGGCCGGGGATATTCATTTATTCACTCAATTCTTTTTAAAGTTAACAACTGTCAATCATCCGCCAACAAATATAACTTAAAATAAAATTAGATATGATCAATGTCTACGTAAACTCCATATAAGCTTAAGTAATGCGTGAAGATGGAACATTTGTTCAAGTAAATAAGCCTTTTTTCATACAACATTTTTTATATGAAGCTTGATACCTAACCTTGCATCTTAAATGCGCGCAAGCATAAATCCGTCAGTCAATTTTAAAATTACGTCTTACGTATATCTACTTAACATTCCGTTTGTGGAAGTCAATGAAAGCAACGGTGGCGTCAAATATATCGTTTGCGAACACCTCTGGTGTCTGCAGTGCGGCAAAGTGACCTCCGAAGTCTAATGTGGTACTCCTTACCAGGTTCGGGTACTTGTCTTTCAGCATCCAATCCGGTTGGTAAGTCACTTCGTGCAGGAAGTTAATCGCGGCCGTCGGTACTGGAGTGGGTATGCTGAAAAAAATACACATAGAATCAAATAATATATACTTACAACATAATATGAAATAAGCTCACGGTTATATCGCAAATAAAATAGCCAGATGGGCATCCATTCCTAGAGGAACTAAGAACTTAGAACCTCATCGAGCTTGCCGTTAGACCAACGTGATAGGTGGTGGTAAAAATACTTTATTTTACACAAATTCAGCGTAGAAAAAAATATACAATGTATAACTACAGTACAAGCTAACAGGATTCAGTCATAAAACCTTGGCGGCGTGACAGTGCAACAGGGTGCAACAAAGTAGTCCTTAAGCTTTTGCGTAAACAGAATCACATGCCACACATCATAGGTCAAGTAGTAAGTTATTATTAGCTTGAAAGCCATAATAAACATCATCATCACTAATTTCATTTTCATTTCCATGCTCTTGTCGGTGTAGCATTCTCCGTGCTACTTTTTAGGGAAAAATAGGGCAGTAGTTTCCTTCTTGTCTTCCGCTCCGCAGTACTGTCTGACGCGAGTGGGATGGCGCCCAGAGAGTAGTCTATTTCAAAGCCGTACTCCTGTTCTCCGCCTCTGAATAGTACTGACAGTTACTGCTGCCCTCTGTCAGATTCCAGGTTACAGTCAGGTGGAAATAAACAGAGATCGAAAAAAACATAGTTATTATCGGACATTCTGGGAATTTATGGTAATTAGACGTTGTATAAATAAGATGATCTCGGTGTCTACATCATTTTATGCGAATCTGTGTTATATCGTGTTAACTTCAGTACTATAAGTATTAGATTAAAAGTATTGGATTAGATTTTAAGTATTGGATTGTATTAGTATTATCCTGAGGAGTTGCGTTTTGTGTGCGAACGATGTGGCAAGAAATGCCGCGCTGCTATAGGGCTCTATAGCCATAGGCGGCGCTGCGGGAACCCGTAGACTAATAGTGCTGCAAGAATCATCTACGATAGATGTACTTAATAATTAGAGGCCGCCCGCGACTTCACCTGTGTGTCATTATACAGGGTGTTAGTGACATCGTAACGAAAACTTTGAGGGATGATTCAGACCATGATTCCGAGTTGATATCAAGTTGAATTTTCCGTCGCAAAAGTATGGATAGGAAAATAATTTAAAAAAACACAAAAAAAATCATGAATTTTTTGACAGGAAATTCCACTTGATATCAACTCAGAATCATGGTCTGAATCATCCCCCTCAATATTCGTTACGGTGTCACTAACACCCATACCTACTTGTATGGCTACCGTATGTACTTGTACGGGGTGTAAGTGACATCGTAACGAATACTGAGAGGGATAATTCACCTGACTATTCTGAGTTAATATCAAGTGGAATTTTCCGTCGCAAAAGTATAGAATTGAAAATAATTTTAAAAACTAAAAAAATACATGATTTTTGCGACGGAAAAATCCACTTGATATCGACTCAGAATCATGGTCTGACTCATCCCTCAAAGTTTTCGTTACGATGTCACTAACACCCTGTATACTGTGAAATTTTATCAAAATCGGTTCTGTAGTTTTTTGGTGAAAGAGTAGGTAACAAATATCCTCCCAAACTTTCGCGTTTATAATATTAGTAGGATAACGTCATTGCATTTTATGCAAAACTGCCAGAATTATATCAAGTTAACATAATTCCCCGAAATAAATAGTTTGTTAAGAACAAGTATTACATCTTAATATAATAATTTCGAAGAACTTTCTGGAAGTGTTTGTGATAATAAACTTACTTGTGGAGTATTTTCACTTCTGGCCAAATTCCTGTGACACCTTCAGCGTAAATCCTGGACGCTGTCACTATGCAGTTGTTGGCCCAGACAATAGTGATTATGTCTAGTACGTCGTCTATGTCCAAGTTATCCAAGCCACTGTGAGGTGTGTCCAGCTGATTGCGGTTACTGCACATGCCTAGCTTCTCCATCAGATACCCTGCCAGCCCCGCAGGACTATCTGTTAGTGCCACCCCTGAATCAAAAACCAGACTTCTTATTTATCGCTTGAAACTAAGAGGTCCCCTTTTCTAAGAGATTTCCTTTGGTTTTGGTTTCATACAAGAATATTAACCCGACCCCAAGGGGGACAGAGTATGTACGTCATGTTTGCTCGCCTTAGAATGCCGTGTCGTAACCGACCTTTGACCATGTCTAAATATGCCCATATGCGAACTATACACTGGCCCCGATTCCTGCAGACACCTCCTAATTTTATTTTAAGTTATACCCGTCATTTTCTTATCCGCCGAAATGGAAAGGGACGGATGATTGTCAACAAGTTAATTTTAAAATGAATGAATAACCCGTGGGAATAAAATAGGCATCTCGCTGGTATGCAATCCGTTTGACGTGCTGTCTACTTAATTCTGTCGGGTTATTGGCCGATGTAAAATTTTTAGACGTTGGTTTTAGATTTCTGCTTGACGTGTATTCCATAAATTTTATGCCTGTCGATTACCCGTCCCTTTCATTTTCAACGGATAAGAAAATGACAGGTATAACTTAAAATAAAATTAGATGGCGTCTGCAGGAATTAGCACCACTAACTAACTATATTAGAAAAATACACACGGGAAAAACGTTATTTGACGTACAAATAACTGAACTACAACAAAAATAACAAGGGTTAGGTAGGTAGACCAACAAGTCAGCAGAAAAACCAGCAAGTCTCATTTCAGATTAAAAAAAATAATTCAAAACTGACTACAGTGAAATGAAAGTGAATGGTTTGATTACTAACCCAAACACGCAACCCGCAGTCTTCTTCTATCTTGCGGGTTGTGAGGTCGATAATTTAACAACCTCATCAATCTGGTGTCAAGGTTATTATTGAGCTCATGTAACGAGTACTTACTTGCATTATTTAGTAAGTAGTAACCTAGAATACCGGCTTAACCTACTGAAGCACGGATCACCTTACTTTCGGATAATCAGGTTATGAGCCTGTAATTTCCTAACCAAACTAAGGATTACGAAGTAATTTTTGTGATATGTATCCCCACCGGGATTCGAACCCGGGACCTCCGGATCCTGAACCCCAAACTCAACCACTGGATCACAGAAGCCGAGAACCCGCAGTAGAGTATGGAACCCGCAGTAGAGTATGGGTATGGAAGTCTCCGCTGATTGATTGACGGGAATGCATATGCCTAGGTACAGTACAGGTGTTCCCTTACTAGGACTAGGAAGTATTATACTGTTTATGTTTTTTTTTATGAATTTAGTTTTACAAGAAAAATATCAGCTCACCGATAGTGTCAGGTTTCGTAGCTTGTATATGGAAGTACCCACTCTCCCTCACAAGAACTGAAATAGATCTTCTAAGAGGGTATATTCGTTCCGCGTGCTTAAACATGAAGGGAAACCAAGATCCCACTAGAATTTTTACGTAGGTTAATGGTCGTGAAGACGTCGGCATGTTTGTATGGAATCTGAAAAATAAATTAATTTTCGTTAGCAACTGTAAAAGTATTTGTGGTTGAATAACTTTTTTTTATTTATTTAATGTTTAAGGGAGGTTGAGGTGAAAACAAATAACCCAACCGACTATTGTGTAATAAATACTAGTTACGTTGATACCTATATTTATATGAGAGTCGAAATGGCGTAATTTATATTTGAGACAACTTTGTAACGCTGTTTCTAGATTTTTTTTTGTTCTCAGTCCCGAGATGTACACATTGTTGAGTAATTAGTAATATTTAAAAAAAAAACCTAAGCCGTAGGTACTATTCAGTATCTATGCTTTAACCACCTTACTAATAAAAAATAAACCAGGGATGAACATGGGTTTAAGAATTTGACATTTATGCGTGTTATTTGTCATTCCACACGTTCTACATAGTTACATCTCAGCCACATATTTATATCTGGATACAACGTATTATCATAATTATTCTATTTTACAACTAGATGAAATATTTTACTCATAATATTTGTACGATAACTTCGTGCATCGTTTATGTAACAGTAACAGGCCATAAGAAAGTATTGAATACGACTTCTACTTTTTAATTTACGAACTTTGCCTTTATTCTTTGCTCTTGGCATAACGTGTACGTACAAATTATTGAACATATTTGTTTTGCGCAAATATTCCGCAGTTCGCGCCCAGCAGTGGGACGTATACGCTATTTATGCTATCTAAATTTATATTTATGTTTAAAGAGTCAGGAATTATTAACAACACCAACGAATCACAAAGTACTGAATTTAAGACTAATATTTCGAAACGCTAATTTAACACAAATATTTTCGAGATATTTAATATTTGGCAATGATTACAAACTTTTCACCAACCGGCACTAGAGCAGCGTAGTGGAGTATGCTCCATACCCCCTCCCTGGACCTGTGCCCAAATGTGGAACGTATATAGGCCCTTTATGTTATGTTATACAAGCATTTCGCCCGAAACTTTGTGCGCGTAGATTTTGGGTAGAGAGTTACTTTCACATTTGAGTGAATTTTCGAAAGTGTCTTGTTATATAAAATATTTTTATTCGAATCGCATTCGATTTGGTAAAGGTCATCATTACCTTTATTTGTAGTCAATAATTTGGGAAAAGATGAAATAAAAGCGCCACCGAAATAACGTGACAAAACATCATCCTCCCAGCATTATCCCGTTTTTCACAGAGTCCGCTTACCTAACCTGAAGATTTGACAGGTCCGGTTTTTTACAAAAGCAACTGCCTGGCTGACCTTCCAACCGTCGAAGGGAAAACCAGCCCAATACTGGTTACGTCACATAACTCCGAAAATGCATTTCTCTGGAATGTGGGTTTCCTCACGACGTTTCCCTTCACCGCTGAGCACGTGATAATAATTTATGATCCAAACATGAATTCGAAAACAAATTCAAATTCGAAAAAGTGAGAGGCAAGCGTTCTACCAACTAGGCTACCACGGCATCAAATAACGTGACAAGACATTTTTAGAAATTCACTTTACAAATTTTTCCTTTTTAATATTAGAATATAGACTGGATATAGACTTTTAGTATATAAGTTGTTTAAATTGTATTAGGTGTTTAAGCTCGCCAACAAACGGTTTTGCAGTTTGGCGAAACATATTGTAAAACCGCAGTAAATAAAAACATAGTATAGATTGTATGTATTCCACGGAAGTATATAATATAATAGGTATATAATATAATGGACATTTGGTAGCTTATCAGGTGGTGTCCTACGTGAGCTTATCTTAAATTTAAAAAAAAAGTCTTACCCTAATATTTCATCCGGGAATATAGTTGCCATATGGCTGCCGACCTGCGAGCCCCAATCTCCAGCTTGTATGTAAAACTTGGAGAAACCGATCCGTCTCATTAAGTTTCGCATCATGATCGCCATCTGGGCTGGGTTCAGGCCTGGCTTGGTTGTACCCTGAAATATTTACAAAATTATATCAATAGGTTGCACCTGGATTGGGCTGGTTTTCCCTTCGCGATTGGGAAGGTTAAACAGGCAGTCAGTTCGGTAAAAAACCGGACCTGTGAAATACTGGAAATCGCTAGGGAGGTAATGATATCAATAAGTTGCAACTTTGCAAGGTCTGATAACTTAGTTGACATAAGGTGTTACATCGTCAGGTCACGGATTCGAAACTCGGGTCGTGTCCAAACCTCCCAACCATGTTTGGATATTAGATTCAAAATTGTTGTTTAATTTATGAAATATAAATATAGTAAGGATGATTACGTACTGTAAACAATATGAAGGCGGCGAAATGACGCGTATATTACATTAGCGTTGAACTATTTAATAATCTAGATGTTTGATCTAACTACCGTACGTATGTAACAATATTAGCATAGAAAAAACGTACCTATAACGGTTCACACAAATACTTCTACAAAATGTATGCTTAAGATCTACCTATGATCAAACAAACAGTGAACTGTGAACATCTTTTATGGAAATTTCATTTGTAAGAAATGAAATTTACTTTGCAAGAAACACGGTACAAATTTGCCAAAACAGAAATTATTATTTATTCGACTTGATTCTATTCTATTATAAAAAGTATAAAAAAAACTTAATACAACAACCCATCAATAGTCAAACATAGCAAAAATTTTCGATTTAAAATAATAATGATACTTATGAGATAAAATGATGGGATTGTAGGAAAGAACTTTCAAGAACTGAGCCTCTTCAAGGCAAGAATGAAAAACACTTTCTATGTAAGCATGTCCGATCCTCGGCCACATCGTCACTATCCATCAGGTAAGATTCTGGTCAAATGCTCAAATAGAGTCTTGACTCTTAATAAGTTGTTCTCGGAGGATTCTACACAAGATCATTCCCTTGGTTTCGAACATGACCGCAGGGAAATAAACGTGTTCGTATTATCATCTATTAACTCACTTCGGAAAACCCAAATCCAGGAAGGTCCACTGCAACGACTTCGAATACAAAGTCGTATCCTTTCCTTGGCGTCGTCAGTAGCGGTATGACTTTATCAAACTCCTTCGACGAACTAGGCCAACCATGCATCATTAGCAACGGTAACGCCTTCTTATCCGTAACATGAGGCTTCACCCTTATGAAATGAATGTCCAAACCCTGAATCTTAGTCTTAAAATGAGGATAAGCGTTTAACAGTTCAGCTCTCTTCTTGAAATCATACTCCTCCATCCAATACTTAAGCTTCTTTTCTAAATATATCGTGTTTATTCCGTATTGAGATTGTATTCCTTGCAAGGGCATTGTTAACGGACGCTTATTCCGTAGTCTTCGTCTTAAGTCTTCAATCATCTGAAAAAGAGAAGAAAAGACTATCATGTACTATCAATTTCGTACATATATTCCATGAGCTGAATGAATTTCGTACTTTGGGAACATTATCCCGTTCCAGTTCTGTTTATATTACGGTCAGCAACTATGCACTTATGTAAGTTACGTAGTAGTTATAGTTACAACATGACACTAAGTTTGATGAGGTCAGTCATCGACCTTCATTTTTGAATCGTTCGTCTCCAACTCACGTGCGAAAATACATACCTGTCTCATCTTGGAAATGGCAAGTTCTGATGTGCTACCTGAAATGGGTATATACTTTCGCGCGCGAATCGACAACGGTAAAAGATACTTCGCCTTATCGGTCATGTGAGATGATGATTAGTAGGTTAGGTACATACAACCTCATAACATAACATTATATCACTCTTCAAAATAATAATTTTGTGCAACCTACCGCATCATCGAACTCAATTTTAAACGGCCTTATGGATGTATCTTCGTCTTCCGTTTTTTTCCCAACACCCCACCACCTTTGATGGTCCAAGTTTGGCATGTCTGGCACTCGCTGAAGATAAATTGGTATAAACACCCCCGTTACTATTGCCACTGCAGCAATTATTCCCGACAGTAATTTGAACATCTGAAAATGACAATTTATTATATTTAGTTTTTTCATTTCATTTAAATTTTAAGAACAATATAAATGGCGCTGTACAGATTTTTCTTCGTTTACCCTTCTAATTTCATAGATAACACACATATCGACGGGGAAGAAGCAAATACTCCTATCTTACACAGACCTAACTTTACAGGAGGAGGAAAAAACTGAATAACTTTTTTGTTAATAATTATAGCGCGACGTCATGTTCTGAAGGTAGTTTTGTTATTTCAAGAGACATTTTTTTAAACTAATATTAATTTTGTATACATAGAGGAATTAAAGTTAATGTAAGTTAGAGCCTATTGGTTTCTGTGTTGGGTCGAAAGTTTTGACGTTAGACGGTTTTTCCACTTGCAATTAATCCTTCAAATTCCTATTGTTTGACTTATTTCTCTTTGTAAACTATTCACTGTAGCTTCAAAAACCTATTAATAATTAAAAAAACAATAACTATAAAACTAACGTAAATTATACATGATTTTGTAAGATAGGATGTATTGCTTTGAATGAATTTCAAATTATGTTCAAGTTAGGAGATATTATAAAGCAATGCCGCAACATTTAACTAGTAAATATTTAACTGTAAACTATTATAAAGCATGCAATATAATAACAAATAATCGTATTTTTTAAAAAAATACTGAAACGACAGCTTTTTTAAAGAAAGTGCTACGCTTAGCATTTTTAATGAAAATAAACTTTGATCTTAAACAAGGTTTAACAAATTATTTATTGATCATGATAAAGTAGGCACCTTCGTTTTTTAATTGTCATTTAAAAAAAATATCAATATAGTACAAATTATATATTTATTAAGTCAATAATCAACTGAGATCAACAAGTAGGTACTTATTAAAATCATTATCAATAGCCCGGTCAATAAAGGGGTTGTAGAGTATGTGGGAGGAATCCTATGATTTTTCCTTAGAATCCTTATTTATGGAGTTAACATAATAAAAATTCCCACGTTTACATGGTGTCATTTCCGTAACTTAATGTTTACCAAACCATACCAAAATATAAAATATCGATATTTTTGTATGGTATTGGTCGTTCGATTTACTTCTCACTTTTTATTCTAAATTCCTCTCCAAAATTTAAACTGTGGGAATTTTTTTGACAAAAAGATAATTATAAATAACCCAGTTATCCAATATCAAATAATTAACTTGTCAAACAATTTTTATTAATAACTGTCTTTAAAAAAATGTTTTGTGTTGCGGAATGGGTGTAGGTCAGAGATACCAATTTTGAGTTTTTCGCTGATATCTCAAAAACGATGCGTCCTAGAGAAAATAACTTTATATTAATTTAAAGAACATTAAATTGTCTACAAATTTGTTAATATAATATTTTTTTGATATTTCGCCCGTTTTCGAGCTACACGCTTAGGAAAAAAATAATTTAATATTGAAAAGTGTCAGTGATCGAATCACCCCAAAAAGTAGATCTTGGGTCCATCATCTCTTATTTTTGAAACAAAGACACATTTCGTGCCATGCCCATTGCCCATCATCATCTATCGACCTCCATCATCTTCCATTAAACAAAAAGACTCGTGCTTGATTCTGAAGATAGGAGCTATTATCGATTAAAACATGAGATAGGAGTTATTTATTTCTGTAGAAAGGAGATATTTTTATAAAAAATATTGTAACATAAAATCTTTATTTTAAGAGCTATTTCTGTTCATCGAAAATCACCCTAAAAGTAGGAAATATACAACGGAGATCTTGCCAGCCAACGTAAAATTAAATTTCGCAACGAACTACATCAAAAAGTCGATTTGCCTAAAAATGTAAGATAGGAGTATTTGCTTCTTCCCCGTCGATATGCATCTTTTATCTTTGTTTTTGGATATAAATGATGACTCTTTTATAACACCCAGGCACAATCACATCTTCCACCCATTATTGTTCTGATCAAAATAAAGACAAGCAATACAGGCAATATAATTCTATACATAATGTGATTCAAATATCAAGCAACAATTATTTTTATATTTGGTACTGCCATTCTATACGTATTTTGGAATAATTGTGTATCTATCTACCCGAGTAATGAGATTATCACGTTAAAACTACAGATATTCATTTATCATCATCATTCATTTGTTTTCATTTTATTTATTGTGTTTTGTCTGATTGTTGAAATTTTAGTTCTGTGCAATAAAGTATATTTGATTTGATATTCTTTTTGGTGAACGTAGCCAGGAAAGTCCCTCATTTGATAACACATGTAGATAGAGGCACAATATCTCTGATAGAAATTCCTTGCAGTAGATCTGAATATACATATTTTCAAAGATAGTATAACAAACAAAAACTAATGATGCATAATGATTACTTGATCCCACAGCCGGACTAAGTCTGCAAAGAATATGAACGAAATATAAATTAACTGAAAATATAATATATGATATATAAATAAAAACATTTCTATATTCTGTTAATCTAGTGTATTATATATAGTTAGAGCGATATTCATAAAACTTAAAACCAAAACCTTTATTTTCATATAAAATGAACCAAATAAAACAAAAGCTTATAACTGCCACAACTTTTACGAGTATAATAATTATTATAATTAAGCAAAAACCCGACTGCACACTAAAAATAGGAAAGCATGCCCCGCAAGAATATTGTTTAATCAAATGCTAAAACCAAGTTATAGAAATACCGTTTAAACAATAAAATACACTACGTAATGTATTCGTAATCGATAGTTAAAAAAAAAAACTTGGTAATTCATCTCACAACGTGTGGGTTGTGACGAATAAAAACTATAATAACTATACCTACTACCAACAGAGGGTTCCTTATAGTTATTTTGGTTGGTAAGTTTTCACTATTTAGAAGAATGTTACTTAGGTATTTTCGTTGGTGGCGGTTAAGTTGGTCCCCGCCTGCAATACTTTCCATCAACATTTATAAATTATATTTACTTAGTAATAGATGGCGTTACCGAATTATTTATCGATAATTGTAAACAGATGCAACGAATATCCCGTTGGACTTTCGAGATAAAATGTATCCCATGACGCTCCCGTGATCAAAACGAATCTAACGATACCTCATACATCAAAATCCATCAAGCAGTTTAGCCTACAGGAAGCCACAAAGAAACAGACGTACATACATACTTATGTACACTTGAAAATATGACCCTCCTCCTTTGGCAGTCGGGTAAAAATGATGTGTTATACGAATAGTAATCCTGTTAGACCCTAATGGGGTAGGCAGAGCCACAAGTAATCAGAAGACAAATTGCCATCTTTCTGGATATAATGATCCATTTATGGTTATATAGCCCATAATAATGGTCCATCATTTCAGAATCCCAGTTTTTACACATGCCCGTGTTTCGACATGCCCGGGAAGATAAACAGCTGAATGCGATAAATATGTTTTATATTTATTAGTATATTATTCACATCCAGTCCAACATAGACGGAACTCTTTGACTATTCCTATAAAACGAGACGAAAATAAAAAACGTACGCGAGGCATTGAATTCATTGAAGAGGTCAAGGCCGTCATGTACCTACCTACTCAAATATTATGGGTAAAACATTTAATTGACAACAAATCAATAATAATTTTATTTAAAAAGTATGCGACCTACTTTTTCAACAATCCTGAGCGTATGATGATGAAGTACCGGGACCCTGCTCCAGAAGTTATTTTTAAAAAGTGAGTCAGAATTAGGGGTGCGCCCTTTCTAAATCTGTAAACCGAAAGTGATAACATTAGCATTTTTTTCAATGATAGTCAAGAGTTAGCTTAAACGGGCAATAATTGGATAGATAGGTACTTCATAATAATTTATTACTTATTTATTATTATAATCATCAGTCTATATCAATCTACCTGCTAGTGGAAATAAACGTAACATTCTTTGGCCATTTTCATCTCGTCCACTTCGCGTTGAAATCTAAATCTATTAGATTTTGGAAGCTTTTACTTCCTGCTTTCCGTTATTGGATGCATGTGACCTAAAGTTAATAGAAAATTATTTTCTTGAGCAAATGGTTAACGTCATTAACATTTTACTTGGAGATTTACAAGGTTAACCTGTAGCCCGGAAAGGCCACATTAAAACCCGAATGCAACGCGGCAGCCCTAGCAAGCTTATCGCAAAACTTTCACTTTCGATCCCTTTCGCCACTTTTATATATCTACTAAAAATGAGATAATCAAAAATTGCGTTCGACACGAAAAACAAAAATTGGCCTACCTTGTTAGACGGTTCAAATTGCTCAATGTTAGATGTCACTAGCACATTAATAGGGTAATTTCATTCACAAAAAATCATCGAGTTTTGTCACAATCTTTTCAATTCGCACGCACGTGCGGCTCAGCCGGCGCGATACATCGCAATACTTAAAATTCTCAAATGAAAGAAGACTTTACCATTTCGCCTCGACCTTGACTAGGCGTTTATACACTAACAGATATGAGATAATATTGGTGTTATTGTACCAGACGCGCTCGGATTATCTATTATTTTAACGATAATAATCGATTGTGGCAATACGATTCATATGCGATCAAATTAGACATCTTTGGATAAGAAACTTTAGTCATAATCAAAGTGAGTCATAAAAGTGAGTGATTTACATTTTTTTTAAATCTCGGAATTTTTAATGGGATAGGTAGGCAAGTAAGTGGTTTCTGTACTTTTTCATACACTGATTTTGGTAAGACGACGAGTTTCTTTCTCGGTTAATTAGCGACCTACTTTCAACATTGGAACAGATTTAAAATAATAGTTGATATTTAGATTATCTCTCTCTTTTATTGATCTCTTATAAAATATTTATGCATTTAGGAATTTAGTTATCAATACGATAGGTACAGCTATGTGTAAGATTTATTATTACCAGACTAAGGCAAAGAAAAAAGAAGGGTTCTGTATTTATTTATTCGTACACAATAAACCAGACAAGGAACGCACAAAGAAAACAGACATTACAGGTAAGCTTATTATCTCTAAATTTAGAGATTTCTTCCAGCTGACCTAACAGCTGTATTTGGTCACTATATGTAAGTATGTATGTTTGTACGTCTTTTCCAGCCCAACTTCTAAATCATTGAGCAGAATTTAACAGCCTAATACTTAGCGGCGTCCTGTGATCCAGTGGTAGGAGTGTTTGTCTCTTGATCTTGAAGTTCCGAGTTCGATTTCCGATGGGGTCACTTCACTTCGTGAACCCTAGTAGGGTTAAGACATTGCAGTTAAAGTAAGGTCCGTGCTTTAGAGGGGACGTTAAGCAGTCGGGGCCGGCTACTATTTACTTAATTATGTAGTCGTTACATGAGCCATGTTAGGGGCCTGTGGCAATTCAGCCCACACGAGAGAAAATCAGAATTTAACAAATGAGGTGTCACTAGCAGTGCAGTGTTTTGATTGACGCGCTGTTACGTCACACTTTATTTAATTTCGCGCCTTCTAGAGACCATAAACAGGTGAAGTGAAAATAAAAACCAAGGGTATCGTGTTGGCTTTCAAATTAAAGAAATTTCCATAAAACTTCTTAACCCGATGTCTGCGTTATAAGTAAAGATTTCATTGGTATCAAAATATTTACATTACGTAATTCCTTTAGTTATCGATTGTAGGTTAATTATTCATTTCCGAACTTTGTAGACGCAACATGCGTATACGGCGTGATTTACATTAAAATAACTAAAGAATTATATAATGATAATAAAAGGATTAATGACCGGTTGATGGCGATAGGCTCGCCCCGTAATACAAAGTAAGTACTTATTTAAACATCGATGGCTAGGATTGGGTGTACTTACACCTAGTACTTACTATACACCTCTGCTTTCCCCTTCAGTGATACAGGCATGATGCTCTTGGGTAGATATCGCGGAGTGTTTGCTGTGAGACGTTAGTAGGATGTTTATGTTATGTTTTAATATTACAATAAAACAATACCACTAAAATATTTTAATGCGATAAATTGCAAATATAAATTGAATAGGTACATATATTCAAACCCCTTCTCAGTAATGTCTACTGATGAGCTGAATGTTCAATTTAATCTACTTTAATGTCTCACATAGGTATTGTCCTTATTCTATGGTATTCGACCGCTTATGACGTTAGAAATATGAAATTTCAAATTATAGGGAATAATTAGACAATGACTACATAGGCCTCGATTCCTGCAGACATCTCTTAATTTTAAACTAAGTTATACCCATCATTTTCTTATCCACCGAAAAGGAAAGGGACGGATGATTGACAACTGTGAAAGTATAACCCGGGCGAATAAAAAAGGGTTCTCGCTGATATACAACCCGTTTGACGTGTGCTGTCGACTTAAATCTGTCGGGTGAGGATAAAAGATCAATGTAAAATGTTAGAGTATTTTTTTAAATTTCTGTCCATAATTAAAAACGTTTGTTCCATAAATTTATTTCACCCAGGTTATTCATACAATACACTCAATTTTAAAATTAACAGTTGTCAATCATTTGTTCCTTTCCTTTTTGGTGGATACATAAACAGCCAATATACGTCCCACTGCTGGGTACAGGCCTCTCCCCAATCAACCGGAAGGGGAAAATGACACGTATAAGTTAAAATAAAATAAGGCGTCTGCAGGAATCGGGGCCAATATACTCGTATTCTAATCTTAATCTGTTTTCAATACTTTCTGATGAAAGTAGGTAATCAATTAAGATCTCTCTTCTTATCGCACACGATAAGTGCCTTTGGGAACCCACAGGTTGAGAGGTCGATGACCAACCTCATCAACCATGGTGTCAGGGTTATTATTGAGTCGCCAAAGGCACCTGTCATGATCTATTAAGATTATAAGGAACTATAGTAGTAATCATCATCATCATCATCAGCCCATTAACGTCCCCACTGCTGGGGCACGGGCCTTCCCTATGGATGGATAGGGAGATCGGGCCTTAAACCATCACGCGGGCCCAGTGCGGATTGATGGTTATTAACGACTGCTAATGCAGCCGGGACCAACGGCTTAACGTGCCTTCCGAAGCACGCAGGAGCTCGAGATGAAAACTTTTTTTTTGTGGTCACCCATCCTATGACCGGCCTTTGCGAAAGTTGCTTTACTTCAACAATCGCAGACCGAGCGCGTTAACCGCTGCGCCACCGAGCTCCTAGTAGTAGTAATATTACATAAATATAAATTTTCGTGAAATACTGCATATTAAAGTATGTTTTTGATAAATATCCGATCTTACTAGTTTTTAGCCTTTCTGTGTTTGGATGAGACTGCAGGGTTGCGTAGTTACTTTTTATAATAATATAATTTCAAATTGCAATATTTCTTTTTTAGACGATTGTTTCTATATGGTCTCTTTAACCCCCCTGATGTGTTTGTTCAGGTCCGTCCAACGTGCCTCATTGGAATGTCGTTCTCCCCTTCGGAAGTGCTATCAGGAGAGTTGACGGATGAAAGCCGAGTGCTCATCCAGCAGAGGTACTCGGAGAACGACGGCACCATCGAGAGAGAACCCATGTGGGGTGCGCAGGTGGCCATGCAGTGCTACGTGCGCTCGCAAGCCGTCTCCGACAAGGTATGTTTTGGGAATCAATGTTTATAATTATACTTTTACGACGCCCTGACCCGAGGTTCGCGCCCAACTGTGCACCTTCAGGCCTGTTGTCTTAAACGTTGTACCGGGTGAGAACCTTCAACGCTCCCCATTTGTCCGGCCAAGTAGTTAAAGTATACCTCTTCTATCGTGGTAGTTGTGAACTAAATCTGGTGGGTGCTAAAGTTTGTTACGTACATTCTACTCTACACACATGCAGCCAATGTTGATACCAAGTCCTAAGATAGGTATGATGAACGTTATGGTGACTAGGGATCAGCCTGTCGTCCATAACAATTGTCCATATTGTTAGAAAAGACACAATATCTCTCTCGGATTTTACGACATGCCAGGAAACTGAACGTGTTCTGTGATTTTTATTCGCTCCCAGTCCAGCGTAGAATATTTAAGTTCTTCCGCTTCACCAGGCTCTTATAATCACGTGTTGTAAGTAGTGCCGGGACCAAAACGTACTTTTGGGGAATCGGATTAGTAATTGTTAATCTGATTCGAAAGCCTTTGGTTTGAAAACTCAACTGTATTGGCATACTAATTCGCAAGCGTGTTCTTAAGTCTTTTGATTGCCAACCTTTTTGTGTATCGATGTACAGCAATAATGTCAAAATGGGACGAAAATTTGTGTCTGATGTTTGTTGGGACAAATCGGTAGTGGAGAGGAGATAAATACCTAGATCCTGGACTCGGTTGGTAAGTACCTCTCTTAGAGGTCTGTGTGCAGTAGTGGGACATTCATTTTTATGTATGTATTTCGTACAGGGTCGAGTGTAAAAGACTATTTTGTTTTCACAGTCAATTGCTGATTGCGTCGAGGCGCTTGTTGGCACATACCTTCTGAGTGACGGTATCTTAGCGGCCGTCAAAATTTTGGAATGGTTGAAAGTTATGCCTCCTAAGGTAAGAAAAAATGCCTATTTCCCACCGGGGTAAGCAGAGATTATGGAATTTTAATTGCTTCGGTCCTGACATACTTCTCTTGCTTCCTCTACATTCAACAATCGTTTATACACCCACCCTTGATCAGAGCAGATGGAACTAAACCTTTTTAAGGACGTCCCCAATTTGATACGGCCTTCTAGGTCTTCCTACCAACAACCTTGGCCTAATGTACTGCTTTCGGAATTGTATCACATCATCATTAATAATGCTTTTCATATTACAGGACAACTTTACTCAACTCCTCACCAAGCCAATAGACACGGTCTTGAAAGACAAGAAGACAACCGTTGATGAAATCGACAGGATCATGAACTATTCCAGAGAAGATGTCGAGCAGATTATTAATTACAAGTTTAAAGATCCGTCGTTGTTGTTGGAGGTAAGAAAATAGCATAACATAACATAACCTCACGACTTTATCCCAACTGGGGTAGTCAGGTGCACATCCTTCGCAAGATGTACTAAATACCTCACCTGACCGAGCTTTTTGTTAGGAATATAGGATGGAAGTCAATCTTCGATCATTATGTGTTTTAATTTTATTTTCCCTTAACTCTTGTGTGGACAGTGGACGACCTTGTCAATTCTGGTTCATTTACATTAAAAAAAAATGGTACATAAACATTATTAGCTGTAAAATAAAAACTACAAAATAAGTAATCGTTAATGCTATGTTTAACAAATCCTGGGAATCACGTACTTATTTTGTTTTTCAGGCTCTCTCCCACTCCTCGTACATCCGCAACCGCCTCACTCGTTCTTACGAGCGTCTCGAATTCCTCGGAGACGCCATCTTGGATTTCCTGATTACGTCACATATCTTTGAAAATTGCCCCGATTTGAAGCCCGGTGAACTGACCGACTTGCGATCGGCCCTTGTGAACAATGTCACCTTCGCTTCTTATGTTGTCAAACTGGGATTGCACAAGTAGGTTTTTTTTTAATTTAATCTACATGTTATAATAGACTGGTTTCCAACTAAACGTGAAAACAAGAAATTACTGTGGCATTTCTATGAAAAAGCAAATTGTAACGTCATAGACAAGCGTGATAAAATGTCGGACTTATTATTACTTAGTTTTCTTGATTTAAATTCATAAATAAGTTAAGTAGAAAAAGAAAATGTTTTCGTCGGGTTTAGATCTATCTGTCTTTATTTAATAGGTAATCAGAATTTCATAATTTATCTTTGACCTAAGACAGGTGTAGACCTACGTGTAGACTATGGAAATTGACATCATATATCCTGGGAGTGTACTTACACTGAGCACATTTTGAAAATTTAAATAAGTGTTTTTACGTATATTTTTCATAATAATATAATCAATAAAAGATAAATGATAAAAAAAATTATGTTGTCTATTGTTATTTTTCTAGTTACAGTTGTCTGGTTAATGACAACGGAATACTTTGCAGATTAATGGAAAGTCGTAGTAACACGCAGGATCTACGGAATTCCGTAGGATTAAAGGTTTAGTGAGTCAAGTCAAGAATACTTGCGTGGACTTAGCACTATGGGCGTCTCTGAAAATTACTCTAAAGTTACTAGTGCTCGATCCTTCGTAAATGTGGAACAAAATTTCAGGAATAAAACATGCTTTCGCGTTTATAACACTCATGTAGTATAGTAAGTAAGTGACATATGATCGAGCTATCATTTATGTGGTATTATCAGATTTTTGCGGCGTTCTAAACCAATAAATCATTGTTTTTTTAACAGGTTCATCTGCTCTCAACTGAACCCGGTCTTGGAGACAGCGATTATGGCGTTCGTTGAGCATCAGGAGCGCAGGGACCACAACATCGTGGAAGACGTGCTCTATCTCATCGACGAAGAGGACTGCCATATTGCAGAGTACGTCGAAGTGCCCAAGGTAAATTATCTTTGTAATAGAGTCGAATGTAAACGGCTTCCGTGGTCTTCGTTCATCGAGCATCAGGGGCGTATATACCGCAATATCATGGAAGACGTTCTTTAGATCATAGACTAGGAGGACTGCCATATTGCGTCGAAGTGCCGAAGGTAAATTTATTTTATAATAGAGTCTAATGTAAACAGCCGTGCCTTCGCTCATCAAGCATCCTCCGTGGCCCAGTGGTTTCAGTGTTGGGCTCAACATTCGGTGATCCCGGGTTCGACCCTGGTGAGAACCTAACACAAAATTCGCTTTGTGAGCCCTGGGCTGGGTAGGACATTACAGGCTGATCACCCGAGTGTCTGAAAGTAAGATGATCCGTGCTTCGGAAGGCACGTTAAGCCGTTGGTCCCGGTTACTAATTACTGATGTAAATATTACAATAATAACCTTGACACCAGGTTTGCTGAGGTTGGTAATCCCCTCATAACCCACACGATATAAGAAGATCGAGCATAAGGAACGTAGATACCACAATGTCGTGGAAGACGAAGACTACCAGATTGCCGAGTAGGTCAAGATGCAAAAGGTGTCAATCTTGTAATAGACTTAGTAATAGAATAGTTAGGACATTACAGGCTGATCACCTGATTGTCCGAAACTAAGATGATCCGTGCTTTGGGAGGCCCGTTAAGCCGTTGGTCCCGTTTCTACTTACCGATGTAAGTAATTGTCACATGAGCCATGTCAGGTGCCTTTGGCGGCTCAATAGTAACCCTGACGCCAATATTGATATCTTGCAATAAAACAGTTGTTACCTGTTGCGGTCCGCGTGAACTTTGGTGTCTTTTGTGGAAGTATACTGAGTCCACTCTGGCACTTGCCAGAACTTACTAAGTACTTACTACTATTAGTACTTACTACCGTCCTTAGAAAGTAAACTATGAGCTATGAGTCACCCAGTATTGTTTTGTAAGTAATTTCATTTCAGTGTGTATAAAGTTTTTGAAAACATTTGTTTTACTTTATAGTTTGTTTTGTCAGGAACCAATATATCTTATTGTCAATGCGTGTGTGCGCCGTCATTGTGACGAGTGAGTGAGTGAGCGATCTCTCAAGTAGACTAAAAAACCAATATAATTCTTAGGTTCTGAGCGATATATTCGAGTCGCTTGCCGGCGCGATATACTTGGACAGCGGCGGCAGCCTAGAGGCGGTGTGGGCCGTCTACTACCGCATCATGTGCAAGGAGATCAACCTGTTCTCGCAGAGGATCCCGCAACAACCCGTCCGCGTGCTGCACGAGATGATACACGCTTGTCCGGAGTTCGGGTGGGATATTTTTATAAGTTCTTTACTGTTCAAACATTGCGGAACATTGATTATTTTAACGTCATAAGACCGAATGTCCTTATAAAATCCAAACTCCATTGTTTAACTATTGTCTGGAAATCTCGGCCTTATGAGGTTAAAAACCGGACGATATAGAAAGAATATAAAACCACCAAGACGTAGCAACCTTATACAGGGTGTTTGTGACATCATAATGAATACTGAGGGGGATGATTAAGATCATGATTCTGAGTTGATATTAAGTGGAATTTCCTGTCGGAAAATTCATGTCAATTTTAGTGTTTTTTTTTAAATATTTACAATTCTATATTTTTGCGACGGAAAATTCCACTTGATATCAACTCTGAATAATGGTCATAATTATCCTTCAAAGTTTTAGTTACGATGTCACTAACTTCCGTCTCTATTAGCCGCTGGAATTCTATAAATAAATGGAATGGAATGATAACGCCTGGTGAGATACATTAGTACAGTAAGTGTGTAAATTTGCACTGGAAATAGAAAGCTAATTTCACACAACAAAGTATAAGCTATAAACAACATTATCTTGTTTTTGCTAACCTATCGGCATGCTTGTGGAATTGCATAAAGTTTTAATAGCGGCTATCTTTGTAGTGTGACTATTGCATTATAACTAGTAATTATCGGTTTATTAACTTTGCAATTAATTGACAATATATTTCATTAATTGATTGTAATCCAAGGCTCTAGCGCACCCCTATACTCAGCCAGTCGTGCTTGTACCTTTTTTTTACTGTATCTTGTGGTTTGTAAAGATTGTGGGTTCAATTCCTACATGGACGCCTCCAAGCCTACAGAAGTCGATTATTGAACATTTTGATTCTGACAAAACTAAATTTTATTCTAGTCTGACAGACCTAGAAATAGTTCCATCCTTCATTTACGACGAGTGCAAGACAGAGATAAAGCTAATTCTAGAACTCACTAAATTAAAAATTAAATTGGTGTCCATAGAAGCCAGCACCATTGATGTTCCAAAATATATCTTTGATTCCATGAAACGTCGTTCGAATGTAAACTTGCGAGAACGTAATTATGAAGATTTTGTTGAGTGTTGAACAGCCTTCCCCCTTCATTTAAAAGCATACGTAGCATCTTATTGCATAATGTTTTTTTACGTAAACAATACAATAAACCATCTATACTTTTGTTTTCAGGAAATCAATAGTTCCGGACAAGGGCTTCCCTAAGGTGATGGTACCAGTGAAGGTCACAAAGAACGGCAAACAGCACACGGTCCACGGGTTTGGTAGCAACAAATTCCAAGCGAAGCGAGCTGCTGCTAAACTAGCCCTTAAAGTGCTTGGTTTGTAAACACAGGTGAATTACGGCACGGGTGTGGCGCGAAAATAGGTTATTCACATCGTACGAGCACTTATTCGGAATGTGCACGTCAATAGCGCCATCTGGCATACGCAACTTTAGGGGCTTATTTCAAACAGTGAATAGCAAAAAATTTATATAAAATTTAAACTTTTTCAGCTGTTAGTTTTGCAGTTTATAACACAATAATAATTACCAATTTTTAAAACAATATTGACAAGTTTCCTATACTCCTTTTGTTGAATATGTCTGCGATCGTTTACTATACCGCCACCATACTAGTGTTGAAATACGACCATTTCATGAAATAGAATATCACTGGTTGGCCGCATCATGATGTAGTTTGGCCAGATCAATAAACACAAAACGTTTATGATTACTTCATATGGCAAAACTTTGGCAATCATATCGTAAAATTAGTAACATTATCCACCGGTAGGGCCCTGGTGTCGATTACATTTAAAACTAGATTGATATTATAATCGATAAATCAATGTAATTGTAAAATTTTCCATATCGAACAGGCACGTAATTTTGAACCTAAGAAATTAATCGACTATTCGCATTTTTTTTTTGACACCGCGTACATTAACGATATGGTCAAACGTTGATTGATATATCATTAAACGTTGATGTTTCAACCATTATGGTCAACTTAAGTTGGCTATTTAATGAAAAATGAAATGGACATATTTCATGAAATGGTCGAACACATCATGAAATGATCAATTCTATGACCTGGCCACGACATATACACATAGTAGTACTCGTGACCGTACCTACCGAATTTTTGAGCTATTTATCTATGACAAATATTGCATTTAAATATGGAAAGTAAAACAATATCCTCGGAGTTGTTTTTTATGATTCATACGTACATACTATACGTATAATGAGGGACTTTCCAGGCTACGGGTCCCTCAAAGACAATATAGATGGCGCTGTATAGATTTTCCTTCGTTTTACCTTTTAATTTCATGGATAACAGACATGCATTTTTTATCTTCGTTTTTGGGTATAAATGTTTTTATTACGCTTTTTATAACCCTTTTTTATTACGCCCAGGCACAATTACATCTTTCATTCATTATTATTCTTATCAAAATAAAAAGAAGCAATATAGGTAGCAACATAATTATATACATAATGTGATCCAAATATCAAGCAACAATTATTTTTGTATATGATTATGTCATGACATTATAATTATCACGTTAAAGCTGTACAGAGGCGTCTATATTGTTTTTGGTGAACGTAGCCTGGACAGTCTCATTTGAAAACGAATTCGAACTTTGTGTATGTCAGAATCGCATTGTGCAAGTACCTATATTATAAACATCAGGGGGTTAAAATGGCCACCTCGAAGCAATTCATCTAAGAAAGCAATATTGCGATTTGACATTTGCGCATATAAAAGTAAGTGCGCAATGCAAACAAATGTCAAATAGCAATATTGCTTTCTTAGATGAATTCTTCTGGGGGGTTAAAATGGCCGCATCGAAGCAATTCATCTAAGAAAGCAATATTGCAATTTGACATTTGCGCATATAAAAGTAAGTGCGCAATGCAAACAAATGTCAAATAGCAATATTGCTTTCTTAGATGAATTGCTTCGATGTGGCCATTTTAACCCCCCCAGAAGATAGTGCAATATGTATTGCGTACTATGCATAGTAGTAATTAAGTCCAAATTAAATTCAGTAGTATTATGACTTTATTCCTATTTTAAATGGCACATGTAATGACAGGTGCGAGATTTTGTTTCTATTTTATATCAATTGTATCTTTTCTTGAAATGGAATTGTCGCTGTAAGGTGCATTTATTTGTTTAAAAATAAATTTTAGAATTCAGAATTATAGTCGGTTTGTATTGGCTAGAATATTTTTATACATTAACTAGGAGATTATTTTTTAAAAAGGCTGTCTTTCGGATTTAGTATGAAAATCTAATTATATTATTATTGAATTTGTTAATACGAATTACGGTTTTATTTGATTCTCAAATTTTATTAGTCGCAAATGTATGGAATTATAATGATGGACTGGAAATGTAAATTGTGAGTGCTGAGCCTAAATGAAATGTTTATGTTTAACTTTTATATTATCTATAATAAAATATTTATGTAATTTGTTTTTATTTTCATTCTCCTACTACGAATGATTTTGATGACATTGACAAGAGGGCGCTGGGGTGCACTAACAAACTGTCAAAATGTCATTTCCTGAGGAGTGTGGGTTAGTTATGATTTTGGCCACTTACCATAGCTATGATGGTGTTCTATTGAGCAAACGAGTTTTTTGACGAAAGGTGACTCGGCGTTGTCCATACGTTATCGGCATTTCGAAACTTGTTTATTGCTTCGTTATATACTTAGGTATTATTTTGTAAAGTAAATATAAATGGTTTCAGAAAAAAATATACACTGACATGATTTAGGCCCTGCGCAGACGACAGACTATCCGTGACGCACTTTTTAGTCTGTGAATGCAGTAACGCGCCGGACTTTTTGCGCGTCGTGTGCGTTACTGCATATAATTGCATAGGTTATATTTTCACAGACTAAAAAGTGCGTCACGGATAGTCTGTCGTCTGCGCAGGGCCTTATTGGACAATCAAAAAACAAAAACATCTTATAAATAAAACACATCACCCCCCTCAAAATAAGATAAATATTTTTATTCATATAAAATAAACTATGAGTAACTTTTATCGTGTAGAATTTATTGAAATAACAGGACAAAAAATATTATGTAAATAAGTAAGCGTTTATCTGGTCCGCAAGTGGTAGCGGAGTCATCAACCCACTTGCGAAACAAGCCGATTCTGTTGTGCAGGGTGGGTAGGTTCACGTTGATGAGGGTTGTCACCCCCACGAGGATGCCTCGGTCGTCAACCTCTTGAGGGTCTCCGGTTCCATGGCATATCAACCCGCCGCCTTCTGTTTCCTGTACCAATTACGCATGTAAGAAATGTTGCCGTTCTTGGCAGACAAATTTATTTTAGAGCTCTAAAATAGCGCCGTCAGTCACTAAAGATGAATTGAAAAAAGAAATAAGAGTTTTAGTCAACTAAATTAAAATTAAGTTTGTCTGCCAAAATGTTTCTAAGTATTCTAATCACAGCACAAAAGTACGATAAAAAAATAAGTTAAATTATGTTAAAACCCAGCGCACACAGGCGGTGCTTGAGGCGTCCTGCGTGGGTATAGAATAAATCTTATCGTGTGCGTTGTGAGGTAGAATATCATCATCAACCCTGGTATCAGGGTTATAAAATAAATAATGATGCGTACAAGAATTGTAACTCTTTGCCCCGGACCAATTCGTATAGCTAGATATACCCCTGGGTCTTACTTTGGTATTTAATGGCCGTAAGCCGCTCAAGAGTAAGGGGAAGCGAAGAATTGTAAATATTTTATACTTACAGCTGCTGCCAAAGCGTCCGCCTTAGCATAGGCCGTGCAGTAATACAGTTTGCAGGTCCGTTGCAGTATGCTCTCACAGCTTGCTCGTGGGATTACCTGCATATCCTCGATAAAGAGGACTTTACTAGATTTCCAGCTCTGCAAACGAATCATCGTCATGAATTATGTGCGCATGAATAAGTCTAAAAAGGCCACATCATAGCAATTCATCTGAAAAGTTATAAGTATTACAATTTGAATTTTGTTGACATCAATTGGACAAGACTTAATCCAATAGTGTACTTAGGTAATATAATAAATCTCCGTAAGGTTCGACCGGCGAAACGTTGTAAATTATTAAGTATGTAAGTATGAACTTGACTGAGCTAAGTTTAACCCCCGGTCTTACTTTAGTCTTCAATCGTATGGGCAGACGTCACACACACAGATGCGCGTGTACGGTAACGTTAACGTGTAGTGTCCGTATAAAATGAGGTTTTTGTATTAAGTGTCCGGGGTGTGCTTTACTTTATGTTTTTGCTTAAATAAAAAATACCTGCGCACCGTCATTGTCCGAACTGCCGTAGCTGAGCAAATGCCGTCAAAGTCTTGATCTAGAGATGCATACGGTATGCTGTTTACATGAGAATTAAAGTCCCATTCTCTGTCTAATTTCTGTGACAGATAAGTTACCAAGAGGTCTTATTACATCTACCTGGCCGACGTGCTAGATGCGGCAAGGTCACGGTGGTTGCCATGGTTACTCCTCACCAACTCCCGTTTCCCGATCAGATCGTGTAGTGTAACAAATCGGCGGGTCGTAACCATGGAAACCACGATCTCGAGCGAGTTGGTGGGGAGGAACCATGGAAACCACCTTGACGCATCTAGCCTGTCGGACCGGTAGGTGTAATAGAAAGATTATACACTAGCGTCAGTTTTATTATTGAGCCGCCAAAGGCCCCTGACGTGACTCATGTAAAGACTACGTAGGTACTTACCTCAGTAAGTAGTAACCGGGACCAACGGCTTAACGTGCCTTCCGAAGCACGGATCATCTTACTTTCGGACAATCTGGTGATCAGCCAGTGATGTCCTAACCAAACTAGGGGCCACAAAGTTATTTTTGTTATAAGCTTATGTCTCCACCGGGAATCGAACCCGGGACCTCCGGATCGTGAGCCCAACGCTCATCCACTGGACCACGGAGGTCGTTAGAATTTAAATTCTAACATTGTATTCAGCAAAACTTTATTTCTTACTTTTTTTTGAAAGATTTTGATGTTTTTATTTGCTACCTCATTGATGTATAATATTATGCTACTATAGTAAACCTACGTCATCCAAAACACTCGATCACAACAGGCCTTACAAATTTTAGATCATTTTCCGTTAGCTCTTTAAAGTTTGTTAGCAAGAAAAACTGTCTTCTAATAAAGTTCAAAGTTATTGTCATTATAAGTGATGACAGATAGAGATGGATTAGAGTGTACTTAAAAGCGTAATCTAATCCATTAATGGATTTGACCAGTGGATTAGAGTGGAACAGAGGAATCGTTCAATGTCCTTTATCCGGCACACATTTGACTATTTTGAAATTTTCTTTAATTTATGCTTAAACCATTACTAATAATACCTAAGTCGATGTTCCCTAAGTCGAAGAATTATTGCAATACAGACTATAAAATAACGGCTATACAAAAGACTTCAACGAGTTCATTGTTACTGTTTATTTGATCATAACTTTAAAATTACCAAGCCGATTTTAATGAAACATGCACCATTCCCTAAATTGGACAATACTTTTAATCCAATAGTGTAATATAATAAACCATAAGGTTCCACCGGCGAAACGTTGTAAACTATTATGTCTACGAACTTGACTGTGTCAGTTACTTAGTGTTGTAAAACTTATAACAAACAAATAATTTTGAATCCAACCAATCCAATAAAATAATATGGCAATTAATTTGAAGTTTCTGAGAAATGCGTGACAAACATACATACATACATCTGTGAAACTTAGCTCACGTGCTTAGAAGCTCACTGACATACCTATTATATGAATACTGTGCAATTCGAACATTATTACATAACTATACAGCAGTGGTTCCTAACCTTTTTAATGTCACTACCCCTGTGAACAAGTATGGAAATTGAGTTTACTCCTAATTTAAAATAATTAAAACCACACAAATTCGAACGAATATAATTATGTTTATTATGTACTTAAGTAAGAAAATGCACGTTTAGGTAACTAGTAAAGTAATATTATAAATCTCGGAGTTAACTAGTGTGAAGGTTGAAATTGCATTCGCAAGTTTGACACTATTAGGTTCGGTTTCACTCAACGCGCATCTCATGTCATGCTCAACATTCAGACGGTTTCTGGCTTTTGAGTTATAATACTATTTCGTGCCATCCCGTGTTACCCCCTTAGAATCTCCGTTTTACCCCTGAGGGGGTAATTACCCCCAGGTTAAGAACCACTGCTATACGGGTACCATTGATAACTTTCTTTTTTGAAGTCGGTGAAAAAATGTCTTACCAATACTGTCAAGCTGTAAGCAGGAAACCTGAAATATTTTTGCGAATAAATTTTGCTGACGTTCCTCCATTGTTGATGACCTTTATTCGGTGAATATTTATCCAAGACGACATGGAGCGTGCCGGCAATAACGCGTATATCTCGAAGTTGGTGAGTAAATCTGCAATAGGGAACATAGTTTCCAAGCATATTGGGAAGAATCTAATCTAACCTAGCCTACAAGATAGTATAAATATGATGGTGTACAAGTTGGTAAGTTACGGTCACGATCACTAATATGTATACACTTTGACACCATGTCACATTAACTTTTTTGACAAATTAAACCGTAAGTCTCATTGAATGTCAAATATGATAGTGCGACAGAGTTCTAAAGTTCACATCACAGACCTGTTGGGCACAACAAAATATAAGTTTAAGAGACATCAGTATCATAATGATTTTCACTAGTGCTGTAGTAACAATTATTAATATGAGTTGGACACTGTGACACAATACCTATATCGGCGGCTTTTTGAAAAATCACATTCTTACACGATTTTCTTCAACAACAAAAAAAATGAGACGACAACTTTTACCTGCATTGAAATTAATAGAAATCGAAGTATTGATGAAGAAAATTACATCAGAATGTGGTTATTCAAAAAGGCGTTAAAATGGTTTTATATATTACATGGGTTTCTGCAGATATTTTTTAAAATAAATTTTGTTAATTTTTGGAAGATTTCTATTAACTTTGATGGACATCACATACGGGCTAGAAGAATGTAGGACAAGTTTAGATTAGGTAAATTTAATCTTTTTCCATGATGCAATGTGAATTTTACTGGGAATTCTTCGCGGCGTTTTAAAAATCCCACTGCTAGGCAAAGGCCTCCCCTTCCTCTTTCCATTTTTCGCGGTTCTGTGCGTACTCCGACCAGTCCCTCCGGCAAGCGTCTTTCGAGGTTTATCACGACACCATACCCGTCATGAGGCACCCAATGCGTGACGATCCGTGCCCACCGCTCAGGATGCATGCGAGAAATATGTCCGCCCCAATCCTATTTAAGTCTAGAACAACAAAATTAATAATACGCAGTGACATCGTAACGAATACTGAGGGGAATGATTCAGCTCATGTTTCTGAGTGGAATTTTCCGTCGAAAAATGAATGTATATTTTCAATTCTATACTTTGGCGACGTCAATCCCACTTGATATTAACTCAGAATCATGAGCTGAATCATCCCCCTCAGTGTTCGTTACGATGTCACTAACACCCATACGTACTCGTACGGCTACATGTAGGTACGTACTTCTACGGGGTGCAAGTGACATGGTACTGAATACTGTGAGGGATAATTCAGACCACGATGCTGAGATGATATCAATTGGAATTTCCCGTCGGAAAGTGTATGGAAATTTTAGTTTTATCTATTTTTAGTTCTTCATACTTTTCCGATGGAAATTCCACTTGATATCAGCTCAGAATCGTGGTCTGAATCATGCCTCAAAATTTTCATTACGATGCACTAGCACTCTGTATAAACACCACGAATATTGTGATTGGTATGAGGATGCGAAAGTGTGTCTTGTGTGTGCGTGCATATAACCGCAGTTATATTAAAATAAGGGATAAATACCTACCAATTATTGTTTAAATCAATTCTCACCGTTTTCTGTTTGTCAAAAAGCAGTGTGTTGAACTCAAAACTGTAGTTCGACTTATAATATTTCCCGAGCAAAAGGCTTTGTAAATTTTTTTCGCTGCATTATACAACTTATACACAAATACCTGAAAATTCAATTAATTCATGTTAACTATTATATACTGACTTACAGCGATCGGCATTTTCGGAAGCGTTCCGGCTCACGATCGTAAAAGTTGTATTTGTTGATAGGTATTAAGTGGGATAAAGGCGACGGAACATTTGACGAACCAAAAAGGAGGCTTATTATGCATTAGGTACGCCTAAGTTACTATCAGAATCGACTCACGTGGTGTTTGAGTGTACCAAGCGCAACATTTTTTCCTCCGGATCGACCGTAAACCTGAATAAGTAATAAACAAAATTTAAATAAAGAAACAAACAAAACTGTTATAATTAATAACAAGTGATCAAAAAATGCTAGGAGGGCGCACAGAATAATGTCCTAAGTACCTATCTAGGTATTTGTCTAGCCTAAGTTTATAGTTTTAGGTGGTTTTAACGAAAGTGTACTGTGTGTGACAACCGGAGGCAACTCATGCTCTTAGACTGTGCCACACCCCGGACATATGCGTAACGCATAAGTGCGAGCTAGACAGACAGTCTGCACGCGTTCTCCCTTCATTTAGAGTAAAGCATAGAATAAAGAATAATACTACGGACCAATAGAATGGTCACTTTCCGCCGCATCTATTGGTATCCAGCGCCCAGCTAGCTTTACCTCACCCCCTCTGAGTTTTACTTCAGTCAGGCTTGGAGTGTCTGTCTCGCTAGCAGGGCTACTCAAGTCCATCTCTATAGAGATACTTACGTAGAAAACAAGATATCGGAAGACAATATAAGTCACACCTTTGCGATGAATATAATGAACCTTATGATGACAGGTTAGTAACCTAGCTATAAGGAATTTAGAGGAAACGTACCCTTGGAGAGTCGACGTCATCAAGAAACGCTGAAACTGGACATGAAACTGAAGCCAGTAATATGAATGTAACAAGAACTCTATTGAATAACACCTTTGAAGATTTAATAAATAAAATCGAGAATCGGTTTACAAACAGTACAAGCATTCAGTAAAACTTGCTCTCATTTTGACGCAACATTCACAAGCACAAGGAGCTCACATGTTTTTGTAAGAATCAGACATGTTATCTGGCCTGTCAATCCATACTTCAATATTTGGCTCTAGAAATCATATTTTAAAACCTAAATCTCCAAGAAGGATTTATAGCAGCAGACATTATAGCACACGTGACCAAATAGTAAGCTTTCATTTAGATTCCTTATTTTATATTCGTAGCAAAGTTATCAGACATTCACTTGCTAAGAAACTAAGATACCAAGAGTTCACAAATTATAAGAGAACAATTTTCAAATTATTTTTGTAGGTATACTTACCAATATCTACCTATATTTTATTCTACCTAACCCAGTATCCACCTGGTCCCGGATTCAAATCATATCACATATCACAAAAATCATTTTGTGAACCCTAGTTTGGTTAGGACATTACAGGCTGATCACTTGATTGTCCGAAAGTAAGATGCTCCGTGCACTTTAAGCCGTTGGTCCCGGTTACTACTTACTGATGTAAGTTAGTAGTAGTTACATGAGCCATGTCAGGGGCCTTTGGTAGCTCAATAGTAACCCTGACACCCGGGTTGATGGGGTTGGAAATCCACCTCACAACCCACACGATAGAAGAAGAAGTATCCACCCACTGCTGGTCGTAAACCATCTCTTGGGTATGATACTGTAACTGCTTTAGTCCATTTTTTATCATCGCGTCTTGCCAGAGGAGGCCTTTTCCCAGTAGTGGGGGAGTATAGGCTGAAATAGAATAGATGTCATAGAATGTCAATCGGCGATAATTGATACATACTTACTACTGTTACGGTAAAGCAGTGCGTTTGAATGCGTGCTGTAAAATAAGGTAGTCGACCGACAGTAAACGTGTAGCGAGTTTAGCGGCGAGTCCACCTACAGGCACTAAAGACGTGGATTCGACACGGATGGACCGTGCGGAGTGACAGAATTTAATATACTTAATTGCAATTTGACATTTGCGCATATAAAAGTAAGTACGCAATGCAAACAAATGCCAAATAGCAATTATTGATTTTTTAGTTGAATTTCTTATATGTAGCCTTTTTAACCCCCTGGGCTCGAAAGCGGTTAAGGGATCCATTCAAAACAAGAAAATCCACCGCTGCACGCTGTTCCTCCGAAAACTCCGATTCCGCTACAATATACGCACCCATTTAGCGTACAATAAAAATAAAATCTTAATATTCAGTTTTTATTCGTGGAAGAGGCTCGTCCAGAAGAAGGTGGAAAGACGGTTTTGGATCCCTTTGAAAGGGCCACCTGCCAGGATAAAGAACTATTAAGAGGAGAGAAGAGAGGCCTTTTCTCAGCAGTGGGACACGATAGGCTAGAGAGATAAAATAATAGTTAATTTAAATACTGGATGCTGACCTACTGATAGCCATCAAATACCAATGGGTAGTTATAGATAGTTGCGATAATGGCAGCAACAACATAGAGATGGGTAAGCTAGCGGAGTGTCCTGTGGGAGTGTTTAATATCTACTGTTTACTAGACGTCTCTATTTGTTCTAGGTATAACCTAAAGAAGAAAAATGGTCGATTATTAATAAATGTATGTTGTGTCCCACAGCACAGAAAGATGAACAAGCTTTTGACCACAATCTCACCTGATAAGTGACGAGGAATATAGAAAGTTCCTATTCAATTTTACTTTGAAGAATCCAGACTATAGTTAGGTATGGCGAATGATTAACTGTTTTTCGCTTTACCGCCCGCATTAAGTCAGGTGGTTTAGTATGGAAGTAGCAACGTTACGACACGTTTAAAAAAATGAATTCCGCGCACGGCGGCCAGTAGCTATAGCGTCATTCCGCCTCCGTACCACAAGGATGGAGCACGTATCGCGTACCTCTCTCCTCTTTATAACATGTGAGTACACTCTTACATTCTACCACATTCTCGCAGCCTAGAGTGCTTTCCAATAGGTACAAAAACTTTTCGCAACGCAAGTTCGAAAGAGTTTCAAGCGGTAACTTCGAAAATTTGTGTTTTCTTTCGATGGATATTTCGTGGTTACTGTTCTGCTAGGTACTTAAGTGATATGATATAAGCATATTTATAAGTATCTATATAATATTGTTTTGTAAGTAGAGTCGTTTGTTTTTAAACTTTGTTGGGCTTATAAAAAAACAACAATTGTTTGCACAACAACAACTTAAGTTACGTTGTTTTATAGTTGGATATTTTGCGGTAAGACTTAAGTTTAATGCTTTTAGTACTCGATTTATAATAGTGACAAGAATATCTAAGTAAATAAGAGTAAGACTACTTAAGTTGGTTACTTGCTTACAAAGTTTTGTTCTAGTTAATGGTTGACTAATATTTAGTCATTTTTGCGCCTAAACCGTTGGACTGACTTATAGATGAAAGTTGGCAAATAGATAGAAATAACATAACCCAGGGATGTGCACTTTTTAGGAACTTACTTCTATAACAGAAACCGCACGCGGAAGCTAGTTAGAATATTATAATATTACGTATAAGCATAGAATAAGGAATAATACTACGTGTATAAGTATCATTATTATGCAGGTCAGTAATGGTTCAGTGTCCGATACCCGAACTTTATTGGCCTGTTTCTCATTCCTTCATGCTGTGTAATAATAAATTTATTTTTTCTACTAGCTCTTCGCCCGTGACTTTATCCGCACGGACTTTGGTTATCGCGTGCGTCATTTTTTTCATACCCCTTCTCTTCCCCTTAGTCGATGACTTTTGGGATGAAAACTATCCTGTTCATCCCTAGTTCTCAAACTCTCTATTTCATCTAAATCTATTCAGCGACAGACATACAGTTACTTATTTATACCTATATTTTGTTTTCATTAGTGTGTATTCATATTGTTGTAACATCATGATATATTATACATTAACGGTTCCATATATGCGGCAAATCTACAATAAGTCAAGCAAAAAAAAAAGATTCATATTGTGGCTCATGTGAAAAATTACCTACTTAAGTTGTTTTACTGAACAAAGTTACATTCGCTCTACGCTCTCTTTATCTCACACTCTCTTCCTCTATTCTTCCTCTGCATAAGAAAGAAATTTACCTAACAGTTAAACTTCTACCGTTGTTTATAATACCACAGTACTTCTTGGTATCTACAAATACCCAGAAATGGCGTGATTGCTGTTCTACATCGACTGAGCCAAATAGTTAGCATTCTAGCCACGCTCGAGCTTCAAGAAATGACATCAGGCAGTTTCTCTACTTGCGAATCACATTATCACGGTTGAGCGTTGGACTTATATCCAGAGGTTCCGAATTCGAATCCCGGTGGAATCCATATCACAAAAATAACTTTGTGAGCCCTGGTTTCATTAGGTCATTACAGGCTGATCACCCGAGTGCAGAGGTTTTTCTTGCAGCTAATTTTCCTCGGTTGTGAAAAGCTGCAGTATGAGATATTAAGGCTATTTAAGGTGCATATAGGATCATTGTCGAAATCACTTTGTGAGACTGTCCTTTGTTTGGTAAGGACTTTACAGGTTTGAATCACCTGATTGTCTGAAAAAATAAGTTGATTCCGTGCTTCGGAGGGCACGTTAAGCCGTGGGTCCTGGCTATTACCCGTAAAAATACCTCCACCAACCCGCAGTGGAGCAGCGTGGTGCTCCATACCCCCTCCGGATATTTCTGTAAATCGCTAAATATAATGTATATTTGTATAACCCATGTGTACCTATTAACTAAGTAATGAGGTGTGAAAGAGGTTGTATAGGTACTCACTACTGTCACCTAACTGTAGGTGACAATAAATAATAAACTAATAATAAACAATAAATAATTATTTATTCGTAGCCTAATCTACCTACATGGTGTAAATACGGAAAGATCGCCTTGCACCCTATAGTTTCCATATAATATAAGCTCGTGACTATGTATTATGTATTCCCAATTGGGCTAATAAGTACAGTATAATAGGCACGGTGCTAGTGTCGCAGTATCTTTATGGAGTGATTTTATAATATTATTATAATATATTATTATCACTTCAATAAAATTCCTCTCTTCTTCCCGCCAAAACCTTCACCTCCCGATACGACACGACCTGCACCTGGAATGGCGGTTACTCCACCGACAAGAGCGCAGCTCTTAAATAGAGAGAGAGAGAGAATAAAATTATCCAATGGAATAATCTTCACAAAATCTTAATACTAAATACAATGCAATACATGTCAAAAGTTCAAAATTCATGTTAATTAAAATCCGTGGGCCTTCTATCGAGGCGCGAACTCTAGATTCATCGCAAGATGAACTGAGTGACTACCTACCCACTGCCCACGCTTTATCTGAACTTCCAGTGTCGTAGTTGTTTTTGTCTATTGTTTCCCCTATTGCAAAATATAAATAAACAATAAAAACGGAATTAAAGGCTGGGCTTCCACGATTACTTCGAATAAATGACGCGTTCCGTTTGTTTTGGTTCAATGATTCCACTTACCCAACCGGTGTTGTGACGCAACGCGCGTTCCGGTGCAAACTAAAATAAGTGAACACTGTTCCTAATCCCGTGCTTATTGATTCGCAGTATGTAGACTATTTAAAAAAATAATGAGTAGACTTGTGCCAATAACTTGGTTCTATACGGCCTCCGTGGTCTAGTGTTGAAAGTTGAGCTCACGAGCCGATCAAAAATCAATTCGTGGTTCCTAGTTTGGTTGGGACATTGCTGGCTGATCACCCGATCCCGGCTACTATTTAATTGAGTATGTAGTCCTTACTTGCGCCATGATATAGGTCTTTGATGGATCAATAGTAACCCTGACGTTAAGGTTAATTAGGTCGCTCAGTGATCTCACTTGAGAAGAGATTGAGAAGAGAAGATGACTTTGGATCTACTGTTCTCGATACCGCATTCGTTAAAAACATTAGAAAAGGAAGGATAGAGAGGTAGAAGGCAGGGAAAGGCCAAGAAGGGTTAACATGGAACATGAAAAAGAAAGCCTCAAGGAAAACTACAAACCTACCAGTAAAGGTGAAGTTTATAAGTATATCACATTTTAGGAAGCGCCAATCTCGTAAGACTCAGCCCAAACCCGGCAATATTTTCCAGACACAATAAATTAATATCTTTATAGATTTTAAAACGACAATAGTTTTGATCCCACATAATTGTAAACTAAAAAACACGCCGCGAGAGAACTATTCAAACTATACAATTTTAACGGAAATTACACCCACACCCTTATAGTATACTTAATACTTCGAAACAGTTACCTACACTACACGTTTCCAGTATTCCGTTAAAACATCCTTTAATTTTTTCTTGTACACGTCAATCAGAAATTCGCAAATCGAGCATTTCACACTTCAGCTGTCCTTGTGTAACCTTTATACAACATTGCGTGCTCGGTGAAGAAATTAATATTAATATGATAACATCCTGTATCCAACCGGTACAGCATGGCGGGTAGGACCGACTTGCCACGGGAATGTATTTTGGGTTTTAATTAAGTTACCATGTTTAGATCCAAGATCTCTCATCATTTCCGTGATTCTTGTCATCCTAACATCTTTTACATTTTCATGCGCATCGTTGCTTCACGGGAGTGTATTATGGGAAAATCTTCTTGAAAGTAAACACGGTAACTTAAACAAAACCCAAAATACATTCAATTCCCTTGATTCTTCCCATACTAACATTAGAAACGCGAAGGATAGGACCTATGCGCTGAAAATGCTTTATCCGGCCAAGTAGTTAATACCATCTGCGGCAAATCTACACTAAGTCACGTCAAAAAAAAAAAAAGCTGAAAATGCAGACAGATCAACGCACAGGATTAACGCAGGTACCTACTTACTTTTTGACGGATTTTCGGTAATTTCCAGAGACTTATTCGAGATCTTATTCTTAGGCGCGATATAGGTATTCCAGGTTGACGAGCTCGCGGGAGGAAGTTTAGTTTAATACTTACACTGACTGTTAAATAATGGCATGTGAAAATACTTATGTAGAATAATAAATCATCATATCGATCTTATTTCAATGAGCACAACAGACAATGAACAGAGTAAAAAGAAATTTCCAGATAGTTTACAATGTCTTACTTCTATAATTCGATCTGAGACTATTATTATCTTTGTTTATAATCTTTGTTTCAAGTTGAAGGCGCGTGAATGAATACCTAGTAAAAACTATGGGAAACGCGAAGAAACCGGGAAATAATGATATTATGTCTATATTGTTTTCAAACCGTAGCGTAGGTGACATCAATCTCCTATTAATACTGTTACTCTAATTAATTAGAGTAACAGTCTAATTAATCAATTAGTTTACGACCTCCGTGGTCCAGTGGTTGAGCGTTGGGCTCTCGATCCGGAGGTCCCGGGTTCGATTCCCGGTGGGTACATATGTGGGCCTTTGTTTGGGTAGGACATTTCTGGCTGATCACCAGATTGTCCGAAAGTAAGATGATCGGTGCTTCGGAAGGCACGTTCAGCCGTTGGTCCCGGTTACTACTTACTGATGTAAGTAAGCAGTCGTTATGTGAGCCATGTAAGGGGCCTTTGGCGGCTCAATAGTAACCCTGACACCAGGGTTGATGAGGTTGGTACTTTACCTCACAATCCACACGATACAAGAAGACAATTAGTTTTGCACAACTAGAAGAACACAAGAACGTAGATGATGAAGACAAGTATATCCTATTCCTCTGTCGAAATTAAATGATTCTTCTTCTATCGTGTGGGTATCCTTCTGCTAAGGCATCTAACATGACTCATGACGACTACGTGCTTACATCAGGAGGATTAAAAAGGCTACATCGAAGCAATACATCTTAAAAAAAACAATTTTGCAATTTGACATTTCTTTGCATTGCGCGCTTACTTTCATATGCGCAAATGTCAAATTGAAATAGGTATTGCTTTTTTAGATGAATTGCACCGAGGTGCAGCCTTTTTACCCCCCAGTAAGTAAAGGATTTATAGTTTATTTTATTATGACAAAATATAATTTGTATTTAAGTACTTAAAACTGATTGCTTTACCACATTTGTGCTTAAGGTTTATAGAATCTTTATTTCTTATTAAAGACTTACAGTCACTTACATAAGAAACACTTACTTAATAATAATCATGCTTACGATGCTATACAGAAACAAAGTTATAGAATGCTCTAAATAGAAATGTTTTGTATTATGTAATGGGAAAGTTTGGCCTTAAATGATCGATCTGAGTCAATACGTTTTATATCGGACGGTAGTCGGTTATAAAGTTGTGCTCCCTCGTATGTAAACATTCGCTTACCGTAGTTTGTTCGTATCTTTGGCAATACGATATAGCTTGCGTGTCGTGTTATACGCTTACTAATATGTTTTGTTTGCTTACAAATCATCATCATCAGCACATTAACGTCCCCACTGCTGGTGCACGGGCCTTCCCTATGGATGGATAGGGAGATCGGGCCTTAAACTACCACGCGGGCCCAGTGCGGATTGGTGGTTATTAATGACTGCTAATGCAGCCGAGACCAACGGCTTAACGTGCCTTCCGAAGCACGGAGAAACTCGAGATGAAAACTTTTTTTTTGTGGTCACCCATCCTATGACCGGTCTTTGCGAATGTTGCTTAACTTCAACAATCGCAGACCGAGCGCGTTAACCGCTGCGCCACCGACCTCCAAATTGGGCTTACAAATAGAGCGTTCCTATGTAGGGACACTTAAATTTTATAAAGGATGAGAACCCTCAGAGCTCCCCATTTGTCCAGGCAAGTAGGTAATGTCATATCTACAATAAGTAACATCATAAAAATATAATAAAAAATACAAATCGGCACAACATATAAGTTGTATACTAGTCACAGAATTTATTTAGCTAGTGATTATGCTAAGAACAAAAATAAGTGAATTCTTGATGGTTTGCAAAGCAGAAAACACGCAATGTCGGAATTACGAGATGTTGCGATCGTTTATATCACGCTAATGTTTATTAAATTTTACTTACTTGTGTAAAATGTTTCTATTAAACAATGTAAACAGTAAAGGCAACATGATATTAATATAACTAGATAGGATAAGTACATATTTTACATTACATTGTCAAGTTTGACCAATATAAGCGTAAACACTTTACGCAACTGTTACATACGAATACCAAAATGATCGAGAGTTTGTCTTCAGACCGTTGTTACCACTACCCTGTTAGCGATTATGAGCGCGATTTTTTTTTTATTCTTCTATCGTGTGGGTTGTGAGGTGGATTACAAACCCCATCAACCCTGGTGTCAGGGTTACTATTGAGCCGCCAAAGGCCCCTGACATGGCTCATATAACTTCTACTAACTTACAACAGTAAGAAGTAACCGGGACCAATGGCTTAACGTGCCTTGCAAAGCACGGATCACCTTTTTTTCTTTTCTTATTGAAAATGTGTTATTTACCACCTTTACCTATAAAAACGTTAAAAGTAACTAGCTACAATGTATGAGAATGACAAATTTTCCTTCAAATCTGTCTGTCTTGTGTTGTTTTTTGCTTCTAGTAAAGGTACTTTTAAGACTGTTTCTAAAAGCCTATTTATTAAATGGAGCAGTATTTAGGAATACTTTCAGGGCACACGACAACCTCACGTGTTTATTATTCTTCGGCAAAGTATTACGAGTAACAACTGTAACAATTTTGGTCGAATTCTCACTTTGACTTCCAATTTATTTTTTTCTTTGATTTGCCTGTTTTTATTTTTTCATCTAGTGGTCCACTTCCTTAGGAATAGGTATGAAGTATAATAAAAACAATATTAAGAAAGAGATAGCGACAAAATAATGATTTCTGACGGTAGAAAATCTAGAAAAAAGTACAAAATGGGTCATATCACTTAAACCATAAATAATCGCTGAACATACATGGGGGTATTTCTGGTGGCTATTGAGCCCCTCTATCAATTTTTTTACTTTAAACTAGAACCCCTGGACCAACCCGTATACTTAACAGAGCTCTCCCTTATACTCTCGCAATCAAATTCTTTGCCAGGCTAGAAGCATTTAATCACTGAGAAACACCTAGTTAGGTATAGATAGGTCTGCGTTGGTCAGTTGCACCAAGACGGGTTAAAAGGGCCATCTGGCAATTCACTTAGAAAAACAATATTGTCATTTGAGCTTTAATGACATTGCGAACTTATATTTATAAGCGCAAATATCAAATTGCAGTACTGCTTGTTTAGATGAATTGCTTCAATGTGGCCTTTTTAACCCCCGTGTGGACGACTTGCTTTTGACCTGACGGATGACGTTTCGTCATAAGAAGGATAAGATGAAATGTATGGTCATCTCTTTTCTATCCTTTTTTTTTTATTTCTCTTAGAGATCTCATTTTCAAACGAAGCACGTTCTAACATCAACCCTTCGTCATTCAGTCAGTGCTGTCTACTTATTTCAAAGAAATATGTGCCCAAAGCTTTATATTCTGATCACACCTGCCGCCGCAATTTACTAAATGGTAATATAGATGCTAATCTGAAACACAGGCTCAGCCTAGTTCAAGTACTTTTTATACGATAAATACATTTTATTATTATAAGAATACAACAAACGTTCGAAATGTATTTCGTATTTAAGTCGACATCTTTTTGAATCATATGAGTGTAAAGTCTGAGATATTATACCAAACAACGGCAGCACATGTCTGGTTTGGTTTCACATACTTTGGAATTTTGGAACGATTTTGGAATATACATAAAGGTATGAATCTTAATAAATTAAATCTTACCCTTAATTTAATCTTAGCCGTCAACGTAAAGCCATGTATTTATGTTACTATCGTAAAACAGTAATTACATGGTCATATTTACGATTAGTTGAACAAAGAGTGAAAGTATATTCCACTACGGTTAACCAATCTGTTGTGGCCATTGTTACGTGTATACTGTTGTTACATTCTACGTATATAGTATTTCTCATGTTTTGATCAATGGAACGGAGCACAGTAGCTGCAAAGGTATTTGACCTTATGGGCGGAATCGCAAAAACCAGGCCTTGGAAACCTGTTGCGGCAAATAAGAGTAAATCAACTCGATGGAAGCCCAGATGTTGACTGCTTCGATTTATGTGCGTGAAACAGACATCCTGCGTTTGTTTTCTGTGTATTTTACGTATGGATTGTTTCATCTGATAGTTGATCAAGTAGGATATCCTTACTTATGTATCACTACGAGTATTATGTATCATATTAATAATAAGTCATGGGCCTTAGCCACCTGAACTATTACTTCTAGAGATATATCTAGTCGTAATTTATTGTTAAACTATACTTACCTACAAAAGTAAAAGCACTAGTAGCAGTATAGTATAAACTATATACTTACTCGCATTATATTTAATAGGCAGGAACAACTTACTTGCATTACTGTCGTAACAGGTTAAAAAAACGATGATTCAGGGAAACGTTTGCATTTGGTTTCCAGATTTTCGTCCGTTCTTTCTTCAACCTTTTAAGTATATTATTTTTATTAATACCTACACGAATGTATTTCTTTTCCAGTATTACAACTATGCCGAGCCGAACTATCGGGATCTTGGTACTCGGCCAACGTTATAAATGATGGAGACTTCTCACCTAAGCCTATATCGGAAATATTCACTACGCAAACTAGTTTCTCTACGAGAAATCCGATCGTCGTTCTACCGTCCTCCACTGTGTCACCGACGTTAGGTTCTACATCACTATCAACACCAGCCACCTCATTCTCAACATCCATTACACCTGAAGACTATGTTTCGTCAACGCCCTCAACGTTGCCCACTCAGTCGAGTTTTATGCCACCAACACACGAAACCTTTATGCCATCAACACAACAAACCTTTATCCCGTCAACACAAGGAACTTTCATGCCATCAACTTTCCCACAACCTAAGCCAGACTATGACTTGCGACAGCCTTTCCAATTCTCATTAACTCAGGAAAAGCAACCAAATCCGCCAAATTACTTTTTGATATACCAACAGGCACCTCAGACATTACAGAGTCTCCCTCCCTCGGCTCCTCAACAGACCTTTTCAACTTTCGAACCATCGTCGACTTTTAGACCTGAGATATCTACACCCCAAACCACGTTATCAACTTTACAATCCGAAATTTCGTCACTACAAACTACGTTTTCAACAATGCAACCAGAAATATCAACTCTGTCTTCAACGTTATCTACTATGCGACCACCGACAACTCTTCAGTCGACCTTCTCAACTTTCCAACCCAGTTCAGAGTCAACATTCCCGTCAAACTTACCTTCTAGTGTCACACCAACGCGGACCCGATCTATGCCAACGTCGACTATGTCTCCTGATGTGCCAAGGTCAACACGCACGACTTTCCCTTGTGTTACAACAGGTCGACCAACACCTGGTTCAGTTCCTCCGAGGTTCCCCTCATTTAGGATAAGAATGGTTGCACCGAAGGGCTCTATTACTAACATCCACATTAATCCACCGACAACGACTACACGTCCAATAGTCCGCTCAACAACGACTAGAAAGCCTTCCACAACACGGACGCGTAGAACGAAAAGGAACAGGAACAATTTCGATGGATGTGTGAACTCTTGCGGGGGAAAGAAACCTATATGCGCCACTCCACTCGCTGTCACGCCGATAAACCCTGATCAGCTGAAAGGATTCCCGTCTATATGCCACATGGCGTGCCACAACTCCTTCAAGAAAGACCGTGAGTGCATTAATCAATTTGTATTACATATTGTATTGTCATTAAACGGCCTCCGTGGTCCAGTGATTTGAGCGTTAGTCTCACGATCCGGAAGTCCCGGGTTCAAATCCTGGTGGGAACATATCACAAAAATTACTTTGTGATCCCTGATGCGTAGTTCGGTTAGGACATTACAGGCTGATCACCTGATGGTCCGAAAGTACCCGTGCTTCGGAAGGCACGTTAAGCCGTTGGTCCCGGTTACCACTTACAGATGTAAGTTAGTAGTTACATGAGCCATGTCAGAGGCCTTTGGCGGCTCAATCGTAACCCTGACAATAGAGTTGATGGGGTTGGTAATCCACCGCACAACCCACACGATAGAAGAAGATTAAACGAATGACAAATCTCTAGTCTCTTTCGCGCCAGGTGGTATGCTACATCTCTATCCTGCTGTCATGCTACGTTTTATAAGGTTAGACCTAGTTACTAACAATTTATGTTACCGAAAAAATACTGAGTAGCCTGAGTTGGTACAACAAGACATTATAAAGTAATGCAACGAAACTGCATCCAGGCAAAAACTGACCGACCTAACTGATTAATAACTAAACCAGTTATGAGCTAACCAAAACAATCGACGCGGAACCGGTTTTAGACAAGCTGTAAATCTATAGCAAAGTACAGCTTATACGTATTGTTATCTAGAACTTTATAATTGTTATATTTGTATACTTGGAATGGACGCATGTAATCAATCAATGTTATTCAACGTCATTAAGATGGTGAAATTGTTTTATCATGTTTCTTGTTAACAAGAGAAATATGTAGAGCATGGATTAACACTAGCTATAATAATATTTAATTAATTTTACCTATAGTGGTGGAGCGTTGGGCTCACGATCTGGAGGTCCTGGGACATATCACAGAAATCACTTTGTGACCCCTAGTTTGGATAGAATATTACAGACTGATCACCTGATTGTTCGAAAGTCAGATGATCCATGCTTCGGAAGGCACGTTAAGCCGTTGGTCCCGGTTACTATTTACTGATGTAAGGGAGTAATCGTTACACGAGTCGTGTCAAGGGCCTTTGGCGGCTCAATAATAACCCTGACACCAGGGTTGATGAGGTTGGTAATTCACCTCATAACCCACACGATAGAAGAAGATTTTATCTGTCTAAGGGCTAATAAAATCTCTTTTTATATAACTGACGACTGTTGGCGACGTACACAAGGCGTATTGACGTACGTTCGTTGAAGAAATTGTGTCTATGTCACGCAACAGATTATATTCTCTAGAGTACGCAGTGCGGATAAGCGTCAGCGTAGAAAATACTAACGTTCGTACGTAACGTTCGTGCGTACTTACATTCTTTATGTACTTAAATGGCTACATTTCATTAATATATTTTACTCTTTTTACAGAATACGAGATGCTAGTGGAGGGTCGTTGTGGGAGACTCCGAACTCGCATCCGGACGGTAGACTCCGAGAAACTGAAGAAGGGAGAACTAAACAAAGTGCGATACACGCTGGATAACCCCCAAACTGTCGTTGAATTCTCCTCTTTACCGCGCTAATATAAGTAAAGTTATAACCGGTGTTATGAATTCTCGGAGATTGTATGGAGATAGTGCCCAGTATTGATAGGTAGCGAAGGACTAGTTGTTTAAAGTGTCGTACGTAAAATAAGTATCTTCTTGAGAAGTAGGTATTGATATTTAAGAAGGTAGTGATCGATTGCATGCTTGTAAAAGCGGATAAACTTCTTGATACTATAGAATATTATGAATTAATAGTCGTGGTCATACTAGTTTATACGAATCCCATTGGTTACAATTGATAATCTGGTTCTTATGTATTTTTATTCGTAGATAACTTAAAGACTTCACTTTTAATCAATGTACCTACGGTAACATTCATAAGTCAATTCATGTATTCTCAACTCTAATGTAAATTGACACTGACATTGGGGCGCCATATTTGTAATAAAAAAGAATGGTACGTCAATATCGTGTAATCTATTGTCAATTTATCTAATATTATTTTGTCTATATTTCCAAAGTCTTACAAGTGTATAAAGAAAGCTGCCATATACATTTTTTAAGCTAATATTTCATTACTGAGTCAGAATTCCGCCTAAATAACGCTTCTGTCAAACAATTGTTTTAACTACTTTATTTAACTATCTACTGGCCCCGATTCCTGCAGACACCGCCTAATTTTATTTTAAGTTATATCCGTCATTTTCATATCCGTCGAAAAGGAAAGGGACGGATGATTCACAGCTCTTAATTTTTAGGAAGAATGAGTCAATGAATGAATAACCCGGGCGAATCAAAAGGTACGTCGCTGGTATGCAATCCGTTTGACGTGCTGTCTACTTAACTGTGTCGGGTTATTGACGGATGTAAAATTTTTAGACGGTTGGTTTAGAAAAAAAATAACTTACAAATAGTACTAATGCTGCTTCGGATCCGTCATTTGGCGGACTCGGATCGTATAAGAATCGGAGTAGTGTGAAAACGCCCTTATTCTCTTGGCAGTGTTATATAAGATTTACTGTACTAACTTATAATACCTACTTACATGAAAATAGAGATCGCTTATTTCTGTTCTGTGGTAGTGTTAAATTTGTGTGATACCTAAGGTCATTAAAATCTTTTTTTATTGACCCTGTTGGTAAAATGTACTGGAGTAAACGTATAGTATAATATCCGTCCATTAGCTTTAAGAAACATTCGAAAATGTACGATTTTACTTTGAAATTTGTACAGAAATCTTAAAAGGAACTGTATAATTTAAAGGATGTTTTAATTTTTTAAATAAAACGTTGAAATAAAAATTATGATTGTTTATTTCATTATTCTAGTATTTACAGTGAAGTTCATTTTATCTTACATTAACAGGATATCAGTCTATAGCTACATACATATTGATCCCGATTCCTGCAAGCACCTAATTTTATTTTAAGTTATACGGGCCGAAAAGAAAAGGAATGGATGATAGGCAGCTGTCAATTTTAAAATGAATGAGTGAATGAATTACCATCTACTCTTAAAAATAGGCATCTCACTGTTATGCAACCCGTTTGACGTGTGGTATCAACTAAATTATGTCGGGTTATTGGCCAATATACAATAATAATAATAAAACACTTTATTGCACACAAATTCACAAAACATTTAGAGGATAAACTTATTCTAAGGTGGGCAAAAGGCGGCTTTATCGCTAAGAGCGATCTCTTCTAGACAACCTTCGGCAGAGGATATAGAATTTTACATTTTTTTTTGCTTGTACTATTTTGGGAGCCTGTCGATACCCACAGCGATTACCCATCCCTTTCCTTTTCGGCGAATACGAAAATGACAGGTATAACTTAAAATTAGATGGTGGGTGCTGGAATCAGCACCATTGAATAGTTTGAACTTGGCGCTTATATTCTATCGTACAACAGATAATACACAGGCGAGACTTAAATACTTTTTTGATTTAATTGTAAATAAGTATTTGGCCGTCGATAACAAAATAATACCAATTTATAAGAGTATAATAGAAAAAAGATGAATTATTTTCAATATTATACAAACAATTTAATTTTGAATATTAACTAACCAAAGTTAAGATTTGTAATGCAAGTACCGTACTTTTATGTGAAGGTTTTTACTTCTTAAAAGATTTAAAAACCAAATGCCTGAGACGTTCCGAGATTGTCGTTAATTAAATTATATATTTTTTAGATTATTTAGTTTTCCTTTATTATAGATTTATTTTTTTGCTTATGGTAAAAAATATAGGAAGTGAGAACGTGGCTTGAAAGCATGCTTACCTAGCCTGAATCTTCCTAGAGTGAGTTCTCGCAGCATACTTCATACGACAAAATACCTAAGAAGTATAATAACTTAAACTGATGATATTTGACTATAGCATCTCCTAAAATCTTTGTTGGAAGTTGCCTTGTTGTTGCGAGCCGCCACCCTGTTGTTGTCCGCCAAACATCATTTGTTGTTGTTGATGGAACTCCTGTTGGCCGCCGCCAGTCGTGTTGTTGCCTTGGTTTGGGCCTGGAATGATAAAAAAACAATTTCAAAAACATATTGAAATTCGTTTAATTCCAATATTAAAGAACACTTCTTTCAAAACAAAATTATGTTTTAGGAACCTCCCTCAAAACGCGATCGAATAACCCTTTAATGTGCAATTTAGGGTGAGATCGGCAGTATTAGGCACATTTAACAAAAAGTTAGGCGTTTGATTATATTTTGACCATACATTTTTTTTGGTCATTATACAAACATTGGCCCCGATTCCTACAGACACGTCCTAATTTTATTTTAAGTTATACCTGCTATTTTCTTATCCGCCGAAAACGAAAGGAACGGATTATTAACAACAGTTAATTTTAAAATGAATGAATAACCCGGGCGAATAAAATAGACATATCGCTCATAAGCAACCCGTGTGACGTGTGTTGTCAACTTAATTCTGTCGGGTTATTGACCAATATAAAATTTTATCTTATTTAGCCTTTTCGATCCCACTGCTGGGCAAAGGCATCCCCTTGATTTTTCCACTCCTCTCGACTAATTTTAGGAGGGTTTTTAAAATTTCTGCCTAAAATTGACGTGTATTCCATAAATTGTTACCTGTCCCTTTCTTTTTCAGCGGATAAGAAAGTGACAGGTATAACTTAAAATAAAATTAGATGGTGTGTACTGGAATCAGCACCATTGACACGTTTTGACAATCCGTAAAAAGTATATCTAGGTTTTCCTTATGTCAACTGAAATCTTTACTTGTTTAGAGAAGAAAGCACGCTTAGTAGTATCCTACATTCCTACAACTTACTGTAGAATGTGTTCAATAATACAAACATAAATATAATATATATATATATTTTAAATACATTAATAATAATATAAATTCGTGTTTGGATCATAAATGAGTATCACGTGCTTAGCGGTGAATGAAAACGCCGTGAGGAAACCTATATTGGGTTGGTTTTCTGTTCGCGGGTTGGAAAGTCAGACCGGCAGTTGCTTCTGTAAAAAACCTTCTGTCAATCTGCATGTTAGGTAAGTGGACCCCGTGAAAATTGAGATAACGCTAGGGAGATGATGAAGAATAATCATATGTCTTACCTTGCATTCTCATCCTCTTGGCGTTGTTAGCCGCATGGTCATGGTTATTTTGCTGTACTTGATTTTGTTGCGTCTGAAAATATACAAAAAATGAGTAGAGTAATAACCAACCAACTTACTAAATCATTTCAGTTATACTGGGAGTAATAAAGACACATATAGTAAGACTAACTCATTCGTTAGCCAAGTCAATAGTGACATCGTAACGAATACTGAGGGAGATGATTCAGACCATGATTCGGCGATGATATCAAGGAGAATTCTCCTTGGAATAAGAAGGAGAATTTTCATAAATTTTCCGATAGGAAATTTCCTATCGGAAAATTTATGAAAATATTAGTGATTTTTAAAATTATTTTCAGCTCCATATTTTTGCGACGGAAAATTCCACTTGATATCAACTCAGAATCAACTCTCAAACTTTTCGTTACGATGTCACCAACACCCTGTATAATATTTATTACCTTCAAATATTTACTACTTTCTGTAAATCAGGGCATGAATGGGCAGGGCTCTTTTCAACGCGTGATAGTGATGTTGAGGTCTCTCTAAATGTTCAACCCATCAATCAACATCTCCAGTTCCAGTAGACGTATGAGGCCTTATGAATGAGTGAATTAGTAGAAGTAAATATTCGTGCGATACATACATTCGGTTGCTGTTGTTGTTGGTTCTGCCTAGCCTTAGAGTCGCTCTTGTCATCTTGATCGTCGTCTGTGAGGAACTCTCGCTTCGGGTAAGGTATGGGACAACCGGCGAACACATCCTGAAATTATACAACAAAAATATAGTATACTATGTTACCGCTTGCGACTTGGTCCGCAAGGAATTCAGTTACCACTGCTACTTAAGGCATTTTCATTCGCTCTTTGCGTAAAACTGTACGGGTTTTTTGTTTAGAAGCGCGTCTTATCTTTAAGGCTTGATTTGTTTTTGATATTGAACAAATAAAATAAAAGTACACTAAAGTCCCGGGAAGGCACTCTAACTCTGCCTGAGAGTTTTGATCTATTGTGCCAATGTTCATTGAAAACATTCTAGAAATTTATTTTATTTTTCGTAAGAAGATCCAAAGACAAACTTAATATCCATGCGGACATAATATGAAAACAGCGCTAACTTACATACACCAAACATAACATAACATAAACAGCCTATATAGGTCCCACTGCTGGGCACAGGCCTCCCCTCAATCTACCGGAGGGGGGTGACATACATCAAAATAATTATTTATTTTAAATCTGGCCTTACAGCATGCTGCACACTGGACACACATTGTTTTTTTACAATTATATATTGCATATTGCGTAGCTAATTAGGTAGTTATAATATCGCGTCTCACACGATATGCGAGTTTCATGTTACGGCTGCAGGAGACTATTTAAATAAATAAATAAAAAGAAGTTTATTCAACCACAAATTTATAAAGGGGTTTGAACTTAGTTGGCGTAGTCTCACTAGTGCCATCTGAGGGAATTTCTCTTACCTGTGTAGGCAGAGGATCTTCAGTGAAGTAGGGATCCTGCATAGCCTGTTCCGATGTGATTCTCCTATTAGGATCCATTAGTAATAATCGTTGTAATAAACTAAATGCCTTACTGTCAGGCTTGATCTTGTGTCTGTCCATGTACTTGCTCAGTGAACAGTTTTGATAGCTGAAATATAAGTTTCCAATTAGTGGTGAAGGAAACTGAAACTATTGTCATAGAAAAGAATCGATCGACCCATATATCGACTGATACATCACCATGCTAATGAATTTCACAACACTAGCTTAATTTGACAGAATTAATTCTTACCGCGCAGCTCAGTGGCGCAGCGGTAAACGCGCTCGGTGTGCGATTGTCGAAGTTAAGCAACTTTCGCAAAGGCCGGTTATAGGATGGGTGACCACAAAAAAAAATATCTCGAGCTCCTCCGTGCTTCGGAAGGTACGTTAAGCTGTTGGTCCCAGCTGCATTAGCATTCGTTAATAACCATCAATCCGCACTGGGCCCGCGTGATGGTTTAAGCAGCCTTTACCCGTGGTCCCGGTGGGTTGACCCATTGCCGGGTCCACGGGTAATTTTCATTACCCGTGGTTCCATGACATTAGTGATTGATCCCTGGACTTCTGACTGTATCGATAGAAAATTAAACATGAACATACGATACGTACAAAACATACCATGAACTTATTTAAGATTAAATACAATTCCATCTAACAGCATAATTAAAAAAAAATTTCACGAACATAATGCGTCTCCTAAACGTTTTAAAAAATATATCAAAAATTAAAAAGTATAGTCCGGTTAGAACCAGAACAAAATTATCAATTGAAAATGATCAGTTCATAACCGATACACTTATGGAATTGATTACTGGTGAAATATCAGTTGGATACGCTTTGGAAATGTTGAGATAGTCATTATTTTTTTTTATTTATTTAACATCATTGGGTCTAGTATGAGTATATTTTTGTTCTTAAGGATGGAATTATTTTATTTCAATGAGTAAATTTTGTTTGTAGCTGATGGTTTTCATTTTCTATCGATAGTCAGAAGTCCAGGGATCAATCACTAATGCCATGGAACCACGGGTAATGAAAATTACCCACGGACCCGGTAATGGGTCGACCCACCGGGACCACGGGTAAAGGCTGATTTAACGCCCGATCTCCCTATCCATCCATAAGGAAGGCCCGTGCCCCAGCAGTGGGGACGTTAATGGGCTGATGATGAATTCTTACCTCGCATTGAGACTTGTAAAATGCTATCTTTATTGAAATATAATCACTAATTGTACTCAATTGGTTGTTATGTCTAATACTATATACATGTTATGTTTAATACTGTATATATCGAGGGTTGAAAGGCAAATGGGTTTAAGCGACATTTTGTGAACTTTACAGGAGAGCCATTTAAAGTTTTATTTTTTCGAAAAAAATTCATATAAAAAAATCTACTGAATCAAAAGTGTTCAAAATGCTAAGAATTATTTTAAATTAAACGTTGCACAATTCTGTATTTATTTGGTTCGAAAAACACATCAGTTATAGATTTTAGAAGTCGCTTAATACAAAATGCCTCAATTGAACTAAATTATAGTTGAAGGAAAAACGGTTGATATCCACTAGAGCCAAATATTGGCTAAAAGCAAAATGCTTTAAGAGACCTCTCACTTATTAGTTTGACTAAAGCTAAATGAGTTAAACGACTTCTTAAAATAAGAAGACTAGAGGCAAATCAGCTTAACCTCCATAAAAGGTTATAAGACAGGGAAGGAAAATATCTGAAGTGACCATTCGCTACTAATTTCAATTGTATGAAATCCAAATATTAGTAAGATCGGAAATAAAGTCGGTCCTTAAGCCGTTTTTCCTGGGAGAGATTTTAGTCGGGCAAGGCATTTACAGATATTTGTACCTTACAATATTAGGAAAAATCACGGCGGATATAATGAGTAAATCGATTTCATTAAGAAACAGGATCTAGAATATAACCATAAAGATTGTTACACATGCTTAATTCGACTTTTTAAGTATATGGTAAACCGCGTATGATGGCGGATGACAGATGACTGTCACCAACTGAATGCGGGCAATAAAAGAAACAAATAGCTTTGAAAAAGTCTTAATATGCTTATACTCTGTGCTGAGTTTAATCTCACTATCACAACCTGTTTCCGATTTACTGAAAAATTTAAGACACGTGGCTGGATGCAAGTTCCAAGCACTGGCTCCTACTAGATGGTACGCGGTACTAGGACAGACTGCAGTGAAGTACTGATTGCTCTTATATTAAGAGGCGGCCAGGGGTGGATAGATCAGCGACTTGTTTGATCAAAATTTCTGTTAATTTTGCGCCTAAGACCTCCACTTCAAGCTGGCCATAAGATACCGTCGAAGTTGACAAACAATAACAGAACTCGATCATGCTTTTAAAGCCGAGATACGTCGGACATCGCAGCAGACACGTCGATGAGATAATATAGATGATAATAATAATAAATAGATGGTGTTCCTTTGCCGAGCATTTTTATAGCTGTGCTCTCCTCTACCGAAGTTATTGGTTGGTAAACCAGACTGCAAAACTAAGATTGGTGCGATGGTTCTAACGTGAAAATCAGCTCGTGGAGAACTACAGGCGGGCTTTTCTGTCACCATATGTCTCAAAAACAAATGCCAGGTGGAATAATCTTGTGAAATTCAGCTCTATGCTGATTCCTATCAATCCAGTTTCGGTAGATTTTCGACAGCTTCAAGACTGTTTTCGGCCACAAACTTTGAAGAGAGTTTCAATCTACAACAAGGAAAAGACCCAACGCCTCACTGATCAGAAAGACTTATTAGCAGCGCTTTGGATACATTTTAACGATGTCTTAAATCCCAATAGTAATACCAGTGACTTGTTTGTTACAACATATCGGTCGAGTTTGTTACAACAAGGTCGGGGGTTTCGCTTAAGATCTAGCGGCCCCCGACCTTTGAAGAACTTCTTACCGCGCTAAGAAGGATGAGGAATACCAACACATCAAAAACACCATCTGAACTGTATAATATGCCTACACATTAATAACTGGTTATACAAACTCATCCTGAAGATATGGGAGTCAGCTGCTGGAATGATTTTAGCCTTCTTCCTCTTTGCGAGTCGATTGCGATCGATATTAAATTTTAGCCTTAACGTTATTCTATCCCGTGATGCAGAAAAGGTACTTCCGGAAACCCAATGATGATTTTGTCCGGACAGAGATATGGGGGTACGGTATTGTTATTAAACAGATTCAGGCCAAAAGGCTTGAACAACATCGGCCTTTGTTATGTGCTGCGTGAGGCTTCACGCGGCTTGTGGATTGCTCTAAAGAAAACAGATTGTCCTGAAAAGTTATGACTTATCCTGATACGACAATATCATGACGACATGATGACGACAGTTTGATTTAGAAGTAACTTTTCAGAGCTATTCGTCGTTACCTACGGCGCGAAACAAGGCTATGTCATAACACATGGAGCCATGGTTCCTAGTCTATTTTCTTTATACCTATATCTCTTGTGTGTCACGCATAAGTGGGATACTCTGTGGAATTGTTATTTATAGCTTAATTGAAATTAAGGCTAAAATGAATAAGATCATTTTTGATCTCTCACGTCTCACATCTATGCGTCAGTTAACCAAACTTGCCGAGGAATGGCCGATTCAATTAAGTCACACACCAGAATATTTATAGTTTTGTGTAAAACCCTTTTAAAATAACCATCCAGAGGATGCTCCGGGGATGTAGCTTTAAAGGGCGCTGAGCTGGAGGAAGTTTCATAATTAAAATATTTAGGTTCTCAAATATGAAATGACTCCAAAGTCATCGGAGTTGCCAGCCCGGATAACAGGTGCGGTGGCAGCCTTTGGAAAACTTAAAATATTAGTGTACAAAGTCTCAGCGGCGTACTTGATACGTAACACTTTAAATGTCTAAGGTCCATCCTTCGCATAAAGCGGCAAGATGGTTTTCAATAACAGAAGTATTACGTCGTTCTGGCATATTCGGAATAGAAGCTCTCATCATAAAACATCACCTACGATGGTGCGGTCACGTCCTGCGAATGGATGACAGAAAGGTTTTCTATTTCGAGGTGTCTAGAAGGAAATGTGAACAAGGTGGACAATACATGCGGTACAAAGACGTACTCAAGCGCAACCATGTGGCTTTCAACATGCCAAGTGATAGTTGGGATGAGTGTGTCTGAACCTGGAATAGCGCGTGATATAGTCCTCGAAAATCTTAGTCCAAGACGCCAAATACGGAAAACTCAACGGAAACCTTCCTACAATTACACGGTAAACTCGGCTGGCCAGCTTGATTGTATGCCATGTGACCAGATCTTCAATTCGAAGTTCGGTTCCGCTAGCCACGTCAAAGTCTACCACAACAACGACTTGGGATAGACACAAATAGAAGTCACCATCAACGGATACGGCTTGGGTGACATGATGACACGCACACTCCCGGTCTTCCCAATCGTAATTTTTAGCTGTGTGAACCGCCCAACCAGGACCTGCCCATACTTACTTTGATATGTTGAAGTGATGCGGGCACAAGGTTTCATACAAAATTGCGATGACTGAAATGTTAACATTATTTCTTTTTTGTTTTGGAAAAACGTTTTAAGTCCTTTCAAAAGAAAATGATAGTTGTTTTATACGACAAAAAATTTTAAAAAATGTAGCATAAATAGCTGAAGTCAAATTCTATGAATATTTTCGGTAAAGGCGAAACAGTTCAAGTGCCAATTTTACTTTTAAACTGTCGAAGGCAAAACGGTTGAAGCGACAATATTTATAAAATCTGGATTAAAGCAAAAAGATTTAAGCGCCAAATCTATTTTCGTTTCGTCTAAGGACAAATGATTTAACCGACTTATCTATAACAAAACACTGTCAGGGAAAACGCTTTAACAGACTTCGAATCATGAAAATGAAAAGACATAACAGCTTATGTGACCGACTCATATCCCGGAATACGACTGATATGCCACCCGCCCAGAATTTTGTGCATTTTTTGTCGGTTAAAACACGGGTTTTTAAAAATGTACCCAAAGTGCTAATTGGTTGAAGCGCCAAAAAGTAGCTTCGATTGATCTGAAACCAAGATCAGTCGACGCGGAAAAAATCGCTGATTCCGAATATATATATAAGTCAATTTCGCCCAAAATGTCGCTTAAACCCTTTTGCCTTTCAACCCTCGATATGTAGATGGTGCTCTAATTGTTGGTCCTAACATATCCACTTTATTACATATTATTTTGTGTATATCTAATACTATACATATTAGTCAGTAATTTACTACTATAAACATAACATAAGCTCGCGTCTTTATGCCAATGGGGTAGTCAAAGATACATCCATCGTAAGATGAAGTAAATACCCTTACATCACCAAACTTTCTATTAGACCAACGTGATAGGCGGTGACGTGATCCGAATCGCGTATCGAAAGACTTATAATAAGTATGTAATCTTACTTCGATCTCTTAAAGTCCTTAACTAAAGTAGCATGTTCTGGCATTTTCCTAATATCTTCCCAGTCTTTTTCCTGTGGGAAACCCATGACATTGAATATCCGGTCCAACTGATCATGATGGTAAGGATTGCTGGTTTTTATGTCCTCCTGTCGGCAGTGGAATATTGGTTCAGAAGTCAACAGTTCGGCGAAAATGCAGCCTATCGCCCAGATATCTGGAAATTATATTTTTTACAAGGAGTGCACCATTTAGGACAGTATAATATAAACGGAAAATAATATTGCAGTATGGTTGACACAAGACCACAAAGAGTTGCTTATGTGATCAGAGGAAAAGTTTCAAAGGGGAGCTTGCCAATCTTTTTATAAAAATGTACCTAGATGTATGTAAAAGTAGTCGTAATTCCCTTAATAAACTTACCAATAGCCTTTGTGTAATGTCTAGCACCAAGAAGCAGTTCCGGAGCTCGATACCAAAATGTCACCACTACTGGGTCCAGATCAGCAAGAGGCTTCAACGGTGCATTGAACAACCTGGCAAAACCCATATCTGCTATCTTGACCCTGCCCCTCTCTGGACCTTCTCCCATTACTAGGATATTAGCTGGTTTCTGAAAAAGTACATAATTTAATTTTACTGCATACAACCTCCGCGGCACAGCAACCGCACCGCACGCTGCGTGACTTATATCGAGGGCTTTGACCAATAGCAGTATGACGTCTATCTATGTAGATAGTATTTGCTGCGTCAATTGGTGGAAGCCCTCGGTATAATTCGCGCCGCGAGCAGTGCAGTTGCCGTGCAGTTCTTGCAGAAATAAATATCAATCAGTACTTAATGCACTCATAAGAGTACAACAATAATGTTTTACTTACCAAATCTCTGTGCAACACCCAATTTGAATGCAAATAGTGGATGCCATCTAATATCTGATACAAAAGACTCTTTACCATCCCTTTGGGTACCATTACAGATTTCTTGTTTGCCTTAGCAGCTCGATGGAACTTGATAATGTGCCAAAGATCATGTTCAGCATAATCAAACAATAACCAAACTTTGCGATCAGTGTGTGAGAGAAATACTCGAATAAGATTTATAACGTTAGGATGTTTTAGTTCTCGTAACAACTGAAAACAAAAATAAATCGCTTAAAAAATGAGTATCTTAATTGTAACAAGATTTTATGATAAATTGCTCTATAATTATTGGTCAGCAAAAATTTAGCTTCGATCGCCATCGACTCGCAAAGAAGAAGAAGAAGACCAATATCATGTACCCATTTTACTGTGACATGGTTTCAAAGTGTATACATATTAGTACTTGTGACCGTACATTGTAGAAATATCATAAATTTTCATTTCAAAATAATAATCTAGATTTGTAGCTCAAATAATAATACTATCTTTATTGCACAAACACACTACAGAATTATGTTAAAATAAATAAATAAAATAATAATAATAAAATAATTGATGTGCAATTTCACAATACAATTAAAAACAGCAGTAATTAAACAGGGCCAAGAAAAGAAGAAAGATATAATTACATATGTACTTATATGAGAAAAAAAAGCCATCTATTTTAATAGCTCTTGTGTACCATTCACAGTCTAAAGATATGCTAACTTTATGCTAAAATCTGTTTTGTGTTTAGGACAGTACAATTTTTAATGGAGCAAAACTTTGCAGCTCCATTATATGTGTGTGCTCTCATAGTTGCCAAACCTTTTTATGAGAGAAGAGTTTTTAGAGTGGGCATTGGAATACTATAAGCTCTTTTTATTATATCATACTCCTAAGGGTTGATCACAAAACAAGCGTCTTGTGAGATACTTATAAAGAACACAGTCAGTGTTATTACAAAACGGAGACTAAAAAATAAAATTTGTAACAAGGTATATTTAAATTGTGATACTTACAGCGATCTCTCTACAAGCTGACATGGATAAGCCTGTACCTTCAATTTGTTTTAGTGCGTAATCTTTAGTATCAGACCCGTCTTTCCTCCTAGCTTTGTATACATGACCATACGTTCCTCTCCCTACTTTGCAGCCTTCGTAGTCAAACAGATCTTCCACTTTAGATCTCTCATTTTGGGTCTTCACTTTGAAGTCGTAGTCCATCATGACCGGTGCCATTGTGGTTTTATTTTGGAAATTGTCCCCCATTGTGAATTTCAAATTACTAATGGTCCTAGTTGTTTAAAATAACTTTTCTGTAAAAATTAAAGATACATTATCAGAAATATTACTTTGCAATCCCGAAAACTTGTCGAAACACAAATTAACACGGCATTTACAATTTGCAACCATCAATCAACTTATTTATTTGACATTTGCAATATGACACTTATTTATTTTTTAGTAAGATTTTTATGGCTTTGACCTAGCGTGCAGCCTTCTAAAGGTGAACACACACCCAGACGAGCGCGCCATAGAAGCCGCAACACACGCGCCCGCCGCAGTTATCACATTTTATATATTGTCACGCGCCTATTCGCGCCGCTTTTTTAACCTTCTAATTTCAAGTATAGTAAACATAATAATGCATCTTTTATGTTTATTTTGGGTAGGTATATTATGATGACCCTTTTATAACACCCAGGCACAATTACATCTTCCACCCATTATTATTCTGATCAAAATGAAGAGAAGCAATATTAGGTAGCAACATAATTCTAATAATGTGATCCAAATATCAGGCAACAATTATTTTATATATGCTTCTGCCATTATTTTAAACACTAAATACCTCTACCATTGTATTTTTGAATAATTATTATGTACCTGGCGTAATGAGAAAATAGGTAATTAATACATTAAATTTCTACAGCACCCTCTGTATTATTTTTGGGGAATGTAACCTGGAAAGTTCCTTAAAGGATCAAGTTCCATAGCAGTACACTACGTGGGTTCGTTCTATACAGAAAATATTAAAGAGATGTACAGAAGCGGATACGATTCCGACAGCACTGTGCGTGCGGCACGTGCGGAGCATTCGTAACTTAGTTACATAATTATTCGAAAATATAATATAATGGGCGAGATATTTGCTTGATATTTCGATCGGATTTGTATATAATTATGTTATTACCTATATTGATTTTCTTTATTCCGATTATAATATTAATATCTGGGATATGTGATTATTCCTCGGTGTCTCGGTGTAATAAAATAAAATAACACCCGACCCCACGTCACTCTCACCACATGCGGCTATTGCAGTTGCAGCACGTTTCGGTGTGCGTTCATCTTTAAGTGTATTTTTTTGAACTCAAAATCCAAGTTTTCTAAACCAAAAGTAACAAATGTAAAAAATAGTTTGACAACTGCGTTATGTTTACAACTTTACGAACGTCGATCATGGATTATGATATCAACTATATACCAGCGCCTACGTAAATAAACATTATGTTAATAATTGTGTTATTTTGTTATGAATCTGTTGCGGTGTGCTTCCTAAACTTCGTTTCGTTCTTTCTTATTGCGCGTTGTTTGGTTTTGGTTTGATATTGTCTGTTCCACAAAATGGGACCGTTTACTGTTTTGGGAGTGAATAAATTTCGTAATAATACACGTTTCTTTAAAATACATGAAGTTGATTAGCTTTTGGGTAATTACCGACCGTTCTGGGTCATAGTAGAATCGTCATAATTTCAATTGTGTTTGCTTTCCATACGTTTGTTGAAATCATGGAGGGGAAACCAGACCAAGGGTCTAACTTCAGTGATGTTGTTGAAACTTTAGCTGGTTTGTTTGGAAATCTTATCAGTAAAGACGTGATATTGGCGGTGGTGGAGAGCTGCGACGGTGATTGTAAGTTTATTTTTTATTGATCGGAATAGTATTGCGCAGTACCTAGCTACTCGATGACGCTAAATAGAAGGATTTTGCGCGATAGCAGCCGTATAGCTATTGTATAATGTAGACATAAATATACATAGATTTTGTTCTGTTTTTAGCTGGATTCGCCATGGCACAGTAATATGGTAATCATTATGGTATTCCTCAACATCATTAATAGTGGGAGTGGATTGCTATAATACCTTTAGGTATGTTACTTGGGGGTTTCCCATAATATAGACAACTTATTATCTCCTGTGACTTATTTTTGAACTGGAAATGGTCTCCTTCTCTTGTTTAATAACTAAGGTTACTGCAGTTCATGGTTTCTTGTTTTAAATGAATGGCTAGTAAGATATATCCATATAAATGTTGCACAATAGAAGAAGAAAAATGGTATAATTAATAGAGATGCGCCGACTATGGTGTACTCAACAGCCACTCAGCAGTGGCCTCGCAAAGCCAACCAGTCAGCTAATTGTTCAGATACTACTTTGTATTAAAATACTTTCCTATGAAGAACATTTACATATCATCAGCTATTTATTATTGTAATACATACTTGAAATCATAAATGATTTTACAGTTTACAACAATAATCTTTTGTAAAAACAATATAGGCGGTACCTTATTGACTTTTTCGATGTTCTTAGTTTATCTCATTGTCCTAAGAGAGTGATATTGATCTGTGTCCTTTTTACCTTGATGTTGCAATGAATCACACAAATTAACAATTTGCAATACTTAATATTCATTTTAGTTACTCAGGTGTTACCGTTATTTTTCATGTGTCATTAAAATTCCTCAGTGCAGAACTTCATATACCTACAAACTGTACACTTGTGTGTTGTGTTAAATAGATTTTTTCTCACATCTTTTTTTATTTATTATGGACAACTTACAAGCTACACTCTGCACATGCAAAGTTACATACAATAAAAAAAAAGATTCAGAGCGGGCTCAATTACAAGTAGTCACAGCATGCAAAATCAAGTGAATAACAAAAACAAGATATAAACTAAAAAAATTAAAAAAAATAAAAAAAAATAAAAAAATTAGAAATAATTTTACAAAAAGCAGCCAGTGCAATGTTTTTATATACATTTAAGGGCATAGTAACGTCAAGATCATGATATCTGGCCAACACATTCTACAATCTACACAGACTGGAAATAGTAGCATTAGACAAATTAGTCCTTAAAGAATGTAAGTTTATATTCTAATTTTTTTTTAAATTGAATAATTTATTTACACCATAAACAAAACAGTTACATAAAAAAATAAATTCTTTATTTATTTGACAAATATATTTGTTTATAATTTCCTTATCAATTACCATTCAATATTGAAAGAGACTAAGTAACATTAATTAATACTTACAATAATACAACCTAATGGCAATAATGAAAGTTACTAAAAAAGCTTCAATAGTTTTTCACTGTAGCATTTGGAGTTTTTCAAATTCAAACTAAGAAAAACAAAACTCTGCTCTATCTCTATCTATGTATCTCTGTTGCTCTTAAAAGGAATTGGTCTTTGATAGACAAGAATGGAGAATGCTACGCTGACAAGAGCATGGCTATTAAATTAGTGATGACCCTTAAAAACAAATAAACTTTTACTATCTTATTTGGTTCCACCTGAGCAGGACCCAGATAACATTAGAAGAAACTTGGAGTTAATAATATGAAATGTACTTATATTACATTGGTGCTAATTCCTGTATATACACCATCTAAGTTCCTGTCATAGAACTCACGTCAATTTCAAGCATAAATCTAAGACAACCTTCTAAAAATTTTACATAGGCTAATAACCCAACAGAATTAAGTTGACAGTGCACGTGAATCGGTTTGCATTCCTTAGCCGTTAAGGAAGATACAAATCGTTTCTGTGTTTCGTTTGGCACACTATACTATCTTATCACTTTACATAACATACTACAGTCTGTATTAGTCCAACACAGGCCTCCCCTAAAAACTTAAAATCGAAATAACAAAAGTAGTATTGGGGGTATTTGTAGTGTGTTTCTGTTAAATAACAAACATCAGGAAAATAAGATAATATTGTGATATTATTTTCTTATAATTCATCTTGTTTTTGTTGTTTCTTTATACGGGGTGTGATAAATGGTTTTGAGGCTGTTTTTTACGTTTTAGTTTTTTTTTTGTTTAAATGGGGGGGTTTGATTATGCAGAACATTTTTCTGGTGTTTTTGGATAATGGTAGATTTAGTAGGTATTCAGATGGGTCACCTTCTATGTTTCAATAAAAAAATATTTATCTATATCAGTATTAAGTATCTTTTTTATTTTCTCATTATTATTTTTTTTTGTTTTTACAGTGAATTTATCAGCAGAAGTAGTAATGAACATGTCATCTGATATTCCAAATGAAACCGACAGTACAACTGAAACTAAACATAATACTACACCTGAACCGGCATTGGAAAGGCCAGAAACAGAAAACTCATCACATCAACTCGTACAACGTAACACACCAAGCAATCAACCAATTGTACCTTCCCAGGCTTCCCAGCCATATCAGGCTGCACCCATCATGTCGTATGCTGGTGCATCACGCAGTACAGGCGCAGTGCCTAAGCAGTTACCAAAACCACGCCCACCACCTACCAACGCATTAGTCTGGACTGAACAACTTCGGCAGATAATCACATACTATAATCAGGGTAGCAGAATACTTATTCTCATGCGAGGAATTCCAGGAAGTGGCAAGACATATCTCGCTCGCCAAATTATTGAAATAACTATTGGTGCCACTTACGCCGATTTCAAAACTCATATCTTAAGTACAGACGATTTTTTTATGGTCCGAGGCAAATATCTATATGATAAATCCAGAATATCAGAAGCTCATGAGTGGAATCAAAGGAGATCAAGAGCAGCAATGAGGCAAGGACTTAGTCCTATCATTATTGATAACACCAATGTTGAGATTTGGGAAATGGAACCCTATGTTAAGGAGGGAGTTCGAAACGGTTATTACATCGAAGTTGTGGAACCAAATACTCCATGGGCGAAGAAAGCTAATCAGTTGTTAAAGAGAAATACACATAATGTTCCACCTGCCACAATATGCAGAATGTTAGATAACTATCAAGATGGCATAACAGGAGAATTCTTAAAGAAATACTATGGTTTGTCTTATCCAGCTAAAATGGTACCACCAGTTATGAGGAATATGCCAGTATTTGAACCTCCTCAATCACGTAACCAACCAGATCCTAAAATTAGTACAAGCGAGACTATTCCACCTGCTATGGTAAGTGAACCTATACAGCATGGTGAACGTGATGTGAAACCACAAACACCCGATTGTAACCAACCACAAAGAGAAGTAACCGAATATTTACCAAATTTTAGGTCAATAACAACAGAAGTAGAATCTGAGGAAGAAGAAGAAATAGAAAGGCAACAGAGATATATAGAAATTCAAAAGCAAATAGAGAAAATGGAAAAAGTGGAACAAGAATGGGAAAATAATGAAGGTTGGGATTCTGAACCACAAGAGACCAACAGAAGCGCTAACGAAAATTCTACTTCTATGGACCCTAGACCACAAAGGAGAACTCATTCTGAAGGATCATCATCAACACCAAGAGATAATCTGCTGGAATCCGTTCAGACATGTGACGATTGGCGAAAAATATCAATGTTTATGCCTCCATGGACTGATGATACTTCTACAACTACAAGTCAATCCATCGAAATTCCTGTCAGAGAAACTAAGTCCAGCGAGACTTGTATGGAAATTGGAGATACTGATCTACAAAACCCAAAAAAAGTTTTTAAAATAATCACTGCTACACCAAGAGACATCAATCTCTTTTACATTAACCTCCAGAAAGAAAAGATACCTGACAAACGTCGTCTTGACAAAAGTACTACTACCAATGAGTTACTGATTACAGAGACTTACAGGTGCAAAAATGAGGAACAACATTTCATTGCTTTCAGAAAACTGTTTAAAAATGTGCCGAAAGCTTCATTAAGAGATATTTTCGATAAGTGCTGCGGTGATGTGAATTGGGCTGTTGATATTGTTTTGGGTGGAATGGCCGACAACCAGTTGGAAACTACAGAGGGCGATGAAGCATCAGACACTGAAGTAGAAATGGAAGAGCAATGCAATTGCTTAGCAGCGTACCATATAATACCAGACGCAGAAACCAGAAGTACTGCCAATCCTGCTACCACTGCCGACGAACAAAACATTCCAATTGAACCCACCTGTATACCTAAGAAAACTAAAACTATCCCATCAGATTCTACAATACAGCTGCTACGTTCATTAGAAAAGAATGTTGTTTTGTCTAATGAACATTATTCGGAGCACATGTTAAAAATGAAGAAATTCCGTGAAGGAGGTTCTTCGTATGAGAATTCTGAGCAGATTCCTTTTAATATTAATCTGTCTTCACAAAATCATGAAATAGAAATTCAACCAAGTACTTCTAGAAATGTGACGTCACAATGTAATCATCTAATTGCAGTCAACGAAAGTCAAAGTGATGACGAGGAATCCGTTGCTAGTAGTGTTGACGAAGCAGAGAAAATGGTTAATATAAACTTAGGAGCAGAGTTTGTCTCTCAATTAGATGACTTGTTTGGAAGACAAGGCATGACATACCCTGCGACCGTAGTGCCAAGGATCAATATCCCAGTTTCGTTATTGAATGAGATAAATGCATTCTGGATAGAATCACTGATGTGTCAATTAGATGAGCTTGACAAACAGACTGCGAAGATGTTGAAGGAAGATGAAGAATTTGCTAGGTAACGACTTTTTTGTTGGTTTATTATACTGTGTTATTTGGTTTGGTTTCTTCATGTAGATTGGTAGCTTTTCTTTTTTATATTTTCTTATTTTTATTTTACTTGTGTTGTGTTTTCATTAATCAATTAGTCTTTGATTTTCTATCACATTGAATTAACTGCGTTTAAAATAAGTATCTTGGTATAGAATAAAACTATCGACCGCATGATTTATGAATAAGACAATATCACAACAACGATGACAATTAAAATAATAATTAATATTAACTTAATATAATTTTTTGTTGCAGACAATTAACATCGAAAGAAGCAGAATTAGCTCAGCAAGGCAAGGAACCAGAATTTCCGGACTTCAAAGAAATTATGGATATGGATTTTGCTTTGTCTTTGTACCAGAAAGATGTAGCGGAATGGAGAACCAAGGAACCGAAGGATATGGCGGCGAGGTTGTCTCGAGACAAACTTTACAATTTGTTCCCTGAAATGACTCACGATATCTTGTCTGAGCTCTTGATGGCTCATGATAACAATTTCCAAGCTACTGTGGAGGTAAGTTGTGGTTATCGATAATTATTATGTTTTACTGCGACCTTAGTAAATAATTCGTGCCGATTTAATCTTTGACAGCTTTAAAAATATTGCCATTCTTCACTTACGATAATTGCAAGAAAGGGATGATGCTAGTTTTGGTACTGCCAAGCTAAAATAATATAAAGTTTGTGTCTGCGTCATTGGCCCCGATTCCTGCAGACACCGCCTAATTTTATTTTAAGTTATATCCGTCATTTTCATATCCGTCGAAAAGGAAAGGCGTCCCTTGATGATTCACAGCTCTTAATTTTAGGAAGAATGAGTAAATGAATGAATAACCCGGGCGAATCAAAAAGGTACGTCGCTGGTATGCAATCCGTTTGACGTGCTGTCTACTTAACTGTGTCGGGTTATTGACTGATGTAAAATTTTTAGACGGTTTAGATTTGTGCTTAAAATTGACGTGTGTTCCATAAATTTTATGCTTGTCGATTACCCGTCCCTTTCCTTTTCGGCGGATAAGAAAATGACAGATATAACTTAAAATAAAATTAGATGGTATTTACAGGAATTAGCACCATTATCTGTATTTAAAATCATTAAATCGTATGAGAATTGTCCTTAATATAATACAGGCGACTGGCGTGGATTTCGATTATCGCGGTAAATAAGTTCTGAAATTAAGTTTGTGCCTGAAGTGGCCTTTTGCTATTTTTTGTAACAAATGAATCTGGGAATATATTGATACCTATTTATAACCTACTGACATTCGCAAATCAGTCTTATCAGTCTAATGGGTTTTGCCAAATTTTAGGTGCTGCTAATGTCAACAGGAAAAGCTGACATTCTCCAAGAGAAAAATGGTCTAAGCAAATTTGTGATGGCTAAAGAGATGGAGTTACAAGAGAAGCTTTTAGAAGAAGAAAAGCAGGTATGTAATGTAAATAAAAAAATCCGTTAAGTAAAATTGATATTTTGAAATACGAATTTGGATTTGGATTACGAAAGCGGTATATAAAGCGAAGGGCAGGGCTGGCAGAGGAAGACCTAGTAGGACGTACATTGACCAAATTGGAGATGTTCTTAGAATAGGTTTAGTACGATCTACTCTGAACCGGTGTGCGTGTGATCGGAATGTGAATGTGGAGGAAGCAAGAAAAGCGTGTCAGGATCGAAGCGAATGGAATTCCATAGTCTGCTTACCCCGCTGGGAAATAGGCGTGAGTTTATGTATATGTATGTAAATTTGAAATAAGCTCTCATTTACTCTAAAGTGTAGCGGAGCGGAGATGAGTAGAGATGTGCAGAAATTGACCAATCACCGCGAGTGATAGAGATTCTTATCTCTCGTTTTCTCGCACGCTGTGATTGGTCAGTCTGGTCAGCCTCAACTGCATGAAATTATGGAACCGATTTCCTATTGGTCCGTAAAATCGTCTCTCGATTTTATACCGCTAGCGTAACCTTCTTCCTTAAAAGATTTCAAGCCCTGCTACTGAGAGTAAAGACAACTTAAAATGTATGTAGTTGCTTGCGATTTCTGGCGTAACGTAAATGTTGACTTAGGGATCATGCTCTCCTCAACATGATTTTATATCTACGTAGGTAGGCTTTTTTGTTTTTGCCTGTTTGTTTTGGGTAAAAAAGTTACAGTACACATTTTTTTGCCTAGGCAACAGCGTTGTTTCTTATATGCTTGCTTTAATCATTGCAGGCGCTTTCGGACCTGGAATGGCCTCTGTTGCCAAAAGGGGAAAAAGTCGAGATGGCAGTCGTCGATAGATACCGTCAAAAAGCTGACGAACATCTTGCCACAAGAAACTTGTGAGTAATTCAATAATGTCTCATTCGTTCTACTGCGACCAACTAGTGCATCGACCAAATAGCCATCCGTGTCAAATATACATAAAACATAAACATAAATAACCTATATATACGTCCCATTGTTGGGCACAGGCCTCCCCTCAGTCACCCGGAGGGGGTATTGAGCATAATCCACCATGTTGCTCCACTGCACGCTGGTGGAGGCAATTGGGCTATCACGGTATCACGGGACCAACGGCTTAACGTGCCTTCCCAAATTTTTGTACAACCAGGTGATTCAGCCTGCAATGTCCTAACCAACCAAAGTTTGTGAGACTGACAAACTGATTTTCGACAGTGAACCTGGACGTCCAGATTCTGAGCCCAAAGCTCCAACCACTAGACCACGGAGGTTGTTGTTTGACTCTCTATTGTAGTTCATAGATAGATAGATAAAATACTTTATTGAGCACAATGGACCAAACCACACACATAGCACATAGGTTACAGCGTCTAAATAGTGTCCAAGATTATTTTTTTAAATTTATTTATAAACAAAATTACATACATATACATTTTAATACTATCGCCAAACTACAACCGTAGTTTGTTGGCGTCGCGCTCATTCCCTAATTTTGTTTAGGTACCAGCATTTCTAACTAAAAGTTAATATTCAATAAAAAATGTTATTATTTTCCAGGAATTACCAAAAAGCTCAAGACTACATACGTCGCGGGATGACGCAAGTAGCAAATTACTATTCGGATATCGCTCAGTTCCACAAGAAGAAATATGAGCAAGCGAACAGTTTGGCAGCCGCTTCGCTTATACAAGTAAGTGGAATGAATTGCCTATTATTTTGCCAATTATTCTGAATAACGCGTAACGAATAATATGTCAAAAGTTTTTGTCTTTCTTATTATTAAGGAAGCTTTTATGTGTAAGGCACGAAAAATACGGCCTATGGGGGTCAAATTTCAGCAAAAGATGCGAGAATAAGTTAGCAATGTATACATTTCCGTTTCTGCAAAAAATGTGAGTTTTATCTGTATTTATTTGACTGACAACTTATTTTCGTCTTGTCTACTTCAGGTACATGCTTCAAACAACCCAGACAATGCAACCATAGACCTTCACTACCTTCGCGTAGGCGAAGCAAAGGAGTCCTTGGACATATTCCTAGATACCCACATTCAGAAACTGAAAGAATCCACGCGTAAGGGCGTGCGCTTCCAAACACTGTTCTTTATAACCGGACGCGGGTTGCACAGCAATGGCCGACCGAAAGTCAAGCCGGCTGTAAAGAAGAGACTTCGAGAAAGGGGCTTGGCGTAAGTAAAAAGCCATGTTATATTACGGCCGTTATGAACTCAGTCGTCAGGTTATAAACAACACGAATAAGTCAATCTGTAAAATCATGCGAACATAACGTTGTTAAATGACGTAGATTCAAAAGTGATCAAAGGAGTCTCTCAACAAGTTTATCCATTATTATTCCGTTGAATAAATGATTGTAATTTCTTACATCAAAAAGCGTGCCTCTTTGTAGAAATGACGACGTAGTTTTGAAATAATATACCGTTCTATGTGAACATATATATACATACTCGTTACACTTGTGAAATTGACATTCGGTTAAAAAAGAATAACAATTGCTTACCAGTGCCAGTCCAGGTGTTAACTACGTTATAGGTATGTAGAAATAATACGTAAAGAACGAATACATTTTGAATGTCAATTTATTTTTGGAATATTAGTCCGAGAATAAATATAAACATAATAATTGTAATTATCCAGTAAGAGTGATGAGCTTTTACGCACGCGTACGGGTTTTGTAAGAAAATTAACATGCATTGCGTGAAGTTTCTTTCATTTTACTTAATCAGTTGTATTACTTTCAGGTTCAGCGAACGAAATCCAGGGCTGCTTACAGCTACGGTGTGCGCTGACGACAAGTTGTCTTACCAAGTAAAAGTTCCATAGTATGATCATTTGGCATCGCCGCCTCTATTGCCATATCGGCCAATGTCGATGCAAAATCCATACAATGGCGCCTACTATCCCTATGCGGGTATGTACCCCCCATTTTATCCAGGATTCCAGAATGCTATGCGATTCAATTTCCCATTCACGTCGAGCTCGTCTTTGCTGAGTCGCTTGCCGATGTTGCCGCCAATATCAAATTACAGAAATTGGCCATTCGGATTTGGCTACAATATGCAATTCCAAAGAAATAACCTATCCTCGACGGAACATCCCATGATGTACCCAAACTATTTTGGTCCGCATCCTCATGCGGGCTATGGACCTAATGGTCAAAACAATGCCTGGACAAGAAACTAACGGACTAAACTGAAGACTTAGTCGAATAAGCGACTTTAAATCTTTGTAATTCTTAGAATGTACAGGTGCCGCACGTACTTTGTATTTGCGTAGGAACAGCGGAATTTTTGTAGGGTAAGCAAAGCGAATTGTGATTGGACTATTTAATGTTGCGTCATGATGACTCTTTCTGATTGGCTGGTGTAATGTTGAAGGTATTATTATAATATTGTCTTTTGACGTTTGTATACGAACCTGTTGGTTCACGTGTGTGGCATCTACAATTGATCAATTATTATGACCATTATTCGGCAAACAATGTATATAGGTAACTCGAGCTATGGATGAAAATTTCGGTGCTAAGGAAATTAAAAAGGGCCAAACTGTATTATGAAAAGTGCGTTGTTTATGTATAGGGTCTCGTTGGTATTGGTAAATAAGGCATTAAAATTTGGGAGTAATCAAAAACTAAATTATAAATCGGAATAAAATTATTCACGTAAAGATTGGTTATTTGAGACTGATAGCGAGTACAATTTGGCTTACCTTTTGCGCGTTCTAAAACAGGATAATTGTCGTTAAAATCACACATAGTTGGATGCTAAATGAACTACAATTGAGTGGTTTTAGCCGTTATCTGGTTTTCGAACTCACTCCTTAGTAATATAATTGCCGAGTTATTTAATCGAGGTGTTATGACATATTATTATATTTGTGAATCTGCATGTTAACTGTTAATTCAAAAGTTACTTTGTGTACAATGTTGAGATGTTATTTCGATGCTCATGAAATGACATAGTGTAGGTGTTTTGAATGATGGAGTTTTCGAACGAGAATTTTGATTGCTTCTGTTTGATGAATGACTGATTTATTGTTGATTGTTGAAAAAAAATATTTTTAATATTCTTACTATAGTTTTAACGTTAATGAATAAAATGGATACGTTTCTAAATTCAACTAATTCGTTTGACTAATTATGTGTTATAAAATGTTTGGATTGCAAACAGAAGTCTTGAAGTATTTGCTTTTGGTGCTGATAAGTCAGTTTTGAAAAATTAATATTTAATTATAAAAGTAATTAAATAAGTTTATTATTATAGCTGTCTTTAAGACCAAGTATGTACGACAAGCTATATTTGTATGCCAGTATCGTATACCGTGCAGTGTTACGTATATAAAAGGCAAGACCTGTAACATCCGTTGTTAAACATCACGGAATAGAATAAGGAGGATGGAAAGGCCCTAACGCGCATTTTAGATGAGAACCGCTGTCGCCGGTTCAACCCCGCACTCTTTTACTACGATAGCTCTACTGCTTCTCAAATTCCATAGCCACTTTACCGGCAATGTATAGTTTATGTGATAGGCTGCAATTTTATCTTTACTTTTCGTAAGATACTGCATACAAAAATAGTTTTTTTGATAAATAGCCGATCATACTAAGATTTTAAGCTTTCCTGTGATAAGGAGGGATATCCTTGCATTATAGTCGACATTTGATTTTTTCCTGCAGGTTATAATGCACAAGACGATCTTTGAATGTACTATCGCGGAGGTCTGTGTGTCGTAAAGTTTGCGGACGAGTGGAATGCAAAGTTGAAGTATAAACTATTTGCTCATACTTGTATGGCGCGCGTTTCGCGCTCACTCGGCCCTTCCAACTTCATTCTTCTATTCCGTGTTAAAGATCTTATGTGAAGAATAGTGTTAGGCCCTGTACGTCGGATATATAGGTAAAGATTTTCGAACGATGAAAAGACATTTCGTATAAGCGCTGTAACCATCGAAATAAAAACTCAACAACATTTGGTGTCAATAAATGTGTAGTTTTAAATATGTAAAATAAAAATACCAAACAAGTTATGTAAGTTCTATCTGTGATTGTCTTGCAGGGATTCAAATGTAAAGGGTTGGGTCAGAAAAAATCTACCTCAAACATCAATCTGGATTCCGTGTCACAAAAAATCGTTGTGTATCATCCCTATTCAGTCCGTCCTTTATGAATTTCTATGTAACAAATATAGGTTATCAGTGCACATTTGGAATTTTATTGTAGCGCTGTTTTACATAATAGACATAGCATTAATTGCTACAAACCACAACTAGCTAGCGTTTTAGCGGAGTGTCATATTTATTGTTACAAAATACTATTTAGATTTAAAAACTTCTAAATAATGTTTTGTTTTTTGAATCGAAAAGAAATTAAATCGATTAACAAAATGATAAAGTCATTCATTACTCGGAATACAGGGTTACCCAAAACAGGCAATTATAAAAAGTAAAATTAATATTTATTTATTAAAATTAATTGAAGTTTAAAAAAAGGAACGGAATCCAAACCGCGTTAATCGAACATATCTTATCCATTATCTTTTAAGACTTTGTTATACGTATATTTTCCTCTTCTATACGTATATTCTATCTCCCTCTCACACTCTACTTTTCTTCTATTTTCTGATTTTTGACCAACCCAGGGTTAATAAGTTTAATTTTACGTGGTCGATATACTATTGTATTGAAGAAAATTAAATTTACTATTCGACCAATGGACTACTTTTTATCGAGTATTCGGGTTTTACTACGAATAAATAGACTTATTATTTATTCGTAGGGGTTTTATCTACAGTTTACCTTCAAAGTGTTACCTTTAGTATTAAGAACAAAGTAGGCATAATTGAAGGCCCTGGTCCTATTACATTACGCGTTTGATCGCGTATATTTTTAGTTTGGCGAAATCGTGGCCCCGCTTATCCGAAGTATTAATTACACCGCTCGATTCCGATGCGTCGTGCCCGATGAATCGCGTAATGTAATAGGGCCTTATAGGTTACGTTGTTCTTTCCGTACAACTATTTTATAGTAATATAAGATTTTATCGTCTGGCAGTCGGAAACTATAATATCCTGTATTATACTATGTTAAGATTAGAAATGAACAAACGCACAATGCGAGTTGGGTACAGCAAATTATATGATAATGAATCGTTATGAAATAGGAATGTGTCTGTATTTTTGAATTCGTAATAGTTTAGAATTTGAGTACAACTTCATTTAGCCAAATACTTACTTGTCAAATTCGTATTTTATATTTTATAAGTCGGACTTGGTATTATCGTAGTTTGTTGCGAACTCAGAGAAATTATAGATGGGAGTTGCATTTGGGCTAGCGTTACACTACATATTTTCTGTCACTTTTTGGGGGAGGTGACGTATACACGCACACTACACATCTACTCAACCTTGAGCCGATATCACTGTCTTTTTCGCATTAATGCTCATGGAGAACAGAACAATCCCGAGGAAAAATTTACCACGATGGCTTGAAGTTCGATGGTGGATGTCGCTATAATCAGTCAATCAATCAATAATACTTCATTGCACAACGACATATACACAGGACATAAACATACGAATAAAAATAAGCACAATCTAGCTAAACAGCAATAAAACCATAAAGGCTACAGCTATAAAGGCTACAGCTATAAAGGCTACAGCTATAAAGGCTACAGCTATAAAGGCTACAGCTATAAAGGCTCCAGCTATAAAGGCTACAGCTATAAAGGCTACAGCTATAAAGGCTACAGCTATAAAGGCTACAGCTATAAAGGCTACAGCTATAAAGGCTACTGTTATAAAGGCTACAGCTATAAAGGCTACAGCTATAAAGGCTACAGCTATAAAGGCTACAGCTATAAAGGCTACTGTTATAAAGGCTACAGCTATAAAGGCTACTGTTATAAAGGCTACAGCTATAAAGGCTACAGCTATAAAGGTTACAGCTATAAAGGCTACTGCTATAAAGGCTACAGCTATAAAGGCTACAGCTATAAAGGCTACAGCTATAAAGGCTACATCTATAAAGGCTACAGCTATAAAGGCTACAGCTATAAAGGCTACAGCTATAAAGGCTACAGCTATAAAGGCTACAGCTATAAAGGCTACAGCTATAAAGGCTACAGTTATAAAGGCTACAGCTATAAAGGCTGCGTCGTCGGCAAAAAGAAGACTGTACTGTTCTCCTGCACAGTGTGCGGTAGAATTTGTCGCTTCAGAATTGGCTTGCATAAAAATGCATGACTGCGACAATGATAGTCATGAGTTGTCTGAAATAGACGTATAATACGGCCTATGATGATGATCATGACACATCTACTCACTGCCGCACACTCATAAGAAACAAATCAATGTCTACTATCCGGCCACCGTGGTCCAGTGGTTGAGCTTTGTGCTCAAGATTCGGGTTCGAATCCCGGTGGGGACAAATTACAAAAATCACTTTGTGATCCCTAGTTTGGTTAGGCTGATCACCTGATTGTCCAAAAGTAAGATGTTCCGTGCTTGGGAAGGTACGTTAAGCTGTTGGTCCCGGTTATTACTTACTGATGTAAGTAAGTAGTCGTTACATGAGTCATGTCAGGGGCCTGTGTCGGCTCAATAATAACCCGGACATCAGGGTTGATGGGGTTGGTAATCCACCTTATAACCCCGTGTGGGTTAGAAGAAGAATGTCTCCTATAAACGCATACTCCAACCGATTATTTCATGTATTTCGTTCGCCAAAGAACGTGGATGCTTGGCGACTCCCGTCTACATTTTTTCTGAAGTTGCGAAGGAAGTTCATTTTCATGTTTACATGAAGGCCAAGCAAAATGACAATAAAATGTCATAAGAATGCTTTCCAGGCTCTAAGCTATAAGGAATAGGCTAGTTTCCAACTAGTCAAATCAGTTACTTTTTGCTAAATATGAAATAGCACACTGTGACGTCATTGAAAAACGTAATGAAACGTCGATACGTTTTTCTTGATTAAAATTCAATAGAAAAAAGAAAATGATTTTCGTTAGTTCTAGATCTGTCTTTATTTAGTAATCATAATTTATATCGAAACTAGTACACGACCCAATTAAGGATATGAAATTTATAAGATTGCTACTTTAAGTATCAAAAGATAATTATTTCATTTTTTAAGAGAATAACAGAGAATATTTTATGTTGTTTTTTCCCGATAGGCTCGATCCTTATTACATGGGACTAGCTATACACCTCTGCCTCCCCTTTCGAGGATACAGGCGTGACGTTATATTGCTTTCTCTAAAAACTTCACAAGTTTTGTTAACTACACTTTCATCTGATATTCAAGTACAAACTTAGGTTCGTTTAACTACAGATTTTTTTTCTAGGTCTGGACAAGTGGGATTCGCCCGTGTATCTGTGTGCTCACATAATAGTGCTAGCGTGAGTGTGATGTAAATTATTCACTTTAAATCTATAGGTCACTGCGGTCCTGTGGTTGACCGGCTTGCTTTTCAAACGGGGGGCATCGGTTCGAACCCCAGCACTGGACTTGCACCAATGAAAGAAAGAAAGAAAATATTTATTTCCATATTGGACGCCACATTTACAAACTTACATTACAGAAATAAAAAAAATAGAAAAAAAAACAAAGACAAAAAGACAAATAATACAGACATTAAATACACAATGGAGGCGCCCAAAATAAAAAAAGGATCTCCCTCAGCATAATGCCGTGACACGTGCTTAGCACGGGCCGCGGCGCTGATATTATGGGAGACCTATCGAACCTATCAATGAGTTAGTTTTTAGTTAGCTCGCCCATTTTAGACGGCGATACGGTTCACCAATTCACATCCATCTCAAGTTCATCTTGTGATGGATGTACCTCTGACTACCCCCAGGGATATAGCCTATATTGCACAACTTGATTACGTTTGGAGATATTTTTTATGATTTTAAGGCGCCACTGGAATTATAGCCACAGGTTAATTGCAACCGTGAACAATACGTTATTTTAATATTATAGTTTAGGTAGTAAGCAACACCACATAGATTTTATACCCTATAACGTAGTATAATTAGGGCGACATATCTCTCATCTCTTTCCTACTAAGCTGTATATTTTAGTGTGAAAGAGATAAATCTCGTCTCTGTTGCAATGGGCAATGTACTATATGGGTGAATATCAAAATGTGCCAAGTTTGGCGGCGAACTTTCATATTATTTTTTCGTGAAAAATTGTGTTCCGACCCGAAAAAACAACAACAACAACAACAAGGAACCAGTTACCTCGTAGCTACAACTATCCTTTTTCATGTCGGAACCCAATTTTTCACGAAAAAATAATATGAAAGTTCGCCACCAAACTTGACATTTTGGTATTCACCCATATCTGTCCTGCTGTCATTCTCATCATGCTACGTTAAAGAGGGTATAGTCAAAAACATACCACTTTTTTGCATGAAGCTAACCAACATTCAATAGAATCCTCTCCATGTGTACGATATAAACGTTCTTATTTAGGATATTCATGCAAGTACTTACACGACTATTCTGCATATGCAGAATAGCCATATGGCTATCATAGGAAAATGCGTATCATAAAATCGTAGGGATTTTTTACACTTTGGGCTTGTTTATATTGCTCTATTTCAGTTTATTGCAGTAATGATGCTGATTCCAGTACACACCATCTTAATTTCAAGTTATACTTGTCATTTTCTTATCCGCCGAAAAGGAAAGGGACGGGTAATAACATTTATGGAACACATTAATAAACCCTCCCAAAATGTTATATCCGCCAATAACCCGACAGAATTAAGTTCATAGCACACTCAAACAGGTTGCATATCAGCGAGATGCCTATTTCATGCCTTCGTGTAGTTCATTTAGTAACTCACTCATTTTTAAATTAACAGTTGTCAATTATCCGTCTCTTTCCTCTCCTTTCAGATAAGAAAATGATGGATATAACTTAAAATACAATTAGGAGGTGTCTGCAGGAATCGGGGCCAATTTAATCCTAAAAACAGATTATTGTTGTTTCTGACTGTTAAACTTTCATGTTATCGTTAAGTTAATGTTGTAACGTAACTGCAAGTTTTTGAAAAACTCTTTGGGGTTATACCACCGCAGCTTTATGTGTTAGTTGGTAAGATAAATGTGACTCGTCTAATAAATAAGGAACCTCTACAACTTATCAACTCTGTATTTTTTGATGTTTATTAAAAAAAAAATAACTAAATTCGTAATATTGGCGGAAATGTTTAGATAAGGGAAGTTGTAGGTATTTATTTGCAAAAATAGATTTTCCCTGTTTGGTATTTTTTTGGTTTTGCCTTTGATGCCATAGAAACGGCGCGGCTCCTTTGTTTTACTAAATTCTAAAACTATTGATTTAATAATTGGTGCTTTTGGAATGTGATAAGGTGGAGTGAAATTTAAAATTAGCAATTTAGATAATCTATCCCTATTTTTAGTCATTGAATTGCCATTTATTTTAGAGATTATTCTGGTGTGTGTTAAGTAGTAGTGTTATTGATGCCCTACGTCACGGAAGGACGACACTAGAGGACTGTTAATCACTATAAATCGACGAGTAACCCGGAAAGAAATAAATATTCCATATTAGAGCGAGATATCGCTTTTCTTCCAGCGGGATATAAGTTGCGGTTCTGTGTATAGGAAATATTGCTTTTTTTTTCGTTCTTCTTGAAAGCTTAAATGTCGTTGAATGGCGTTGCGTTATGAGCGTTGTGTTGTGATACTTTGCAAAACAAATTATTAAGAGCTGCAGCTAACAAAGTCTTTAACTAGATATTTCGGATCATCTGTTCTTGCCGTTGCCCATCTCACCAGCAGTGCCCATAATGTTTTAATATAATTACGCGCGAATTATATCGAGGGTACGACCAATAGACCTACGGCGATTGGTCAAAGCCTTTATAATACGAGGCGCGCGCAGTGCGAAAGCCGTGCCGCGAGGGCCAGTACATTTAAAATAACGGTTTGTGTGATTGACAGTCCTGTAGTGTGTGAGTGTGTGTTCGGCCATGCCTAAGCGTAAGTTTATCTCTATCTCCTGAGCAAACTAATATCTCGAGCATATCACTCGTAGTACCAATTTGCAGCCAAATATGACGTCTATTCAATAATTTGCTAATATTATTCCGTAGGTATAATGTGAATTCGTTCCAGAGGATTTTAGCACTTTGTCTTTCTGTAAGTTTGTATTATATAAGTAAATGTTGTATGATTATAACTAATTATGCTCATTATGTAAAGTAGGTGCGATGTTGAATTTTTGTTATCAAGTGTTTTACTTTTTGACTATTTTAAAGTGGATTTGATCTACATGTGCTTCGTAGTATGTAATTATGGATGGTGTCAATTAAAAGACAAATAAAATGGATGTTACGAAACAATTTTGTTTATTTTTCATCACCATCATCAATTTAAGAGCCACGCTCTTGTCGGTGCAGCATTTTCTATGCTACTTTTATTTTCCTTTTTTTTCGTTTATTTTTAACATAACATAATTATTATTCACTTCAATTCTGTAATACACTTCTCATCAAAAAAATCGAAACACCTTGCAAGTTTACGTTTTGTCAGGATTATCAGAAAAATGTGTACATTTAGGAATAAATGTTAAATGTCGTTTAATAGTGAGTAATATGAGCTTATCAAATCTTAATGTTAATGTTCTAAATTTAAATGAATTTTTCATAGGTTTCGTATTTTGTTAAATGAGTCATTTTTATTACGTATGGAGTATAAAGGAAATGGATAAAACAACACACGTAAATGAAAAAAAAAGCTAAAAAACGTTTATTTAATAAATTGTATTCCCTCCCCGAGCTCTAATTACTGCTTCCATACGGTTCTTCATCGATCGGATGAGAGTCACGATCACATGCTGTGGTATATTGTCCCATTCCTCTTGGATTGCATCTTGCAGCTGGCTAAGTGTTTCTGGGGCAGGATCTCTTGCTCGAATTCGTCTCTTTAATTCATCCCACAGATGTTCAATGGGATTCATGTCCGGGCTTCTTGCTGGCCATTCCATAATAGAGATATCGACTTCGTTAAGATAATCTCGTACGACGCCCGCGGTGTGAGCCCTAGCATTGTCGTGCATGAATATGAAGCCGTTGCCAATAAAATGTGCATAGGGCATCACATGAGGCTCGAGACACTCTTCGACGTACCGATCACAGTTTAGTGCAGGCAGACGTGGCCCAGACACGAAAGCAAGCTCTGTCTTACCGTCGGCGCTGATTCCTCCCCAAACCGTCCACGAACCGCCACCATAGCTGACCTTTTCTTCAATGCAGCATTGTGCATAGCGTTCTCCGTCTCTTCTGTAGACCTTGTTCCTTCCGTCGTTACCATACAGCATAATTGTACACTCATCAGAAAAGAGAACTTTGCTCCACTGTAGGTATGACCAATTTAGGTGCTCACGTGCAAAGTTAAGGCGCGCTCTTCGATGGTCTGCAGTTAATTTCGGCCCATTTGCTGGCTTATGCGGTACCAGTCCACGATCCTTCAACCTTCTTCTAATTGTAGAGTCACTTACAGCCACCCTTCGTACAACACGAAGCCGCTGCTGCAGTTGAAAAGCGTTAAGGCGTCGATTTCTTAAAGAAGTTGTTACAATAAATCGATCATCTCGCTCAGAAGTGACCCGATTCCTGCCAGATCCTGAACGGCGCGTGAACAAACCAGTCTCCCGATAACGTTTATAGACTCTATGAACAGATGACAGGCTTAGATGCAGTCTTGCAGCCACAACACGCTGACTAAGGCCAGAATCCAGCAATGCCACAACTTGGGCGGCTTCTGTGGGCGAAGTATCCATACGTTTTAGAAAAAAAACCTTTTTTCAGACGTCCCAAAGTCACAGTATTGAAATAAAAAACAAAAAGTTTAAGGATAGGCGCCAATTTTTAGTTTTTAAACGCTAAATGTACTCCAACCCTAAACACACATTTGTCTCAAAACAGTGATTCATTTCGTTTATAAGATAAACAAATGAAATTCTAATTTTGAATTTAGAATTTTCGCTTATTACTGTAATGGCCAAACTGCCAGCTATACATTTATGTATTTTTTTTCATCGTATGAATTCTTTTTTGTGTTAAATTTGGACAGAAACAATGAAAACGGAAGTGTTTCGATTTTTTTGATGAGAAGTGTACATTCAATAAAACGGCATTTGCATTTTTATCAATCATATTTTGACATGACATAAAACCATAAGTAAAAGCACTACTTACTGATGTAAGTAAGTAGTCGTTACATGAGCCATGTCAGGGGCCTTTGGCGGCTCAATAGTAACCCCGGCACCAGGGTTGATGAGGTTGGTACTCTACCTCACAACCCACACTATAGAAGAAGAATAAGTAAAAGCAGATATACCACAGGTCTGCCCCCTAAATCTTGTAGTTAGCTACTATTTTGGTACTAGGTTGTTACTGAGGTCTGCAGCATCTGGTCGACGTGCCTCTTGCAGGTCTCACCATCATCCGTTCTCACCAGATAGTGCACCGGCCTCAGTACTCTCACAACCTCGCCAATCATTTCATCTTGCATTTTTATCAATCATATTTTGACATGACATAAAACCATAAGTAATAACATAGATAGGTATACCACAAATTCAATAGGTCACTGCGGTTCTGTGGTACACCGGGTTGCTCCTCATACGGGGAGCGCGCGTTCGAATCCCAATACCGGACTTGCACCAATGAGTTATTAGTTTACAGTTAGCTTGCCCATTATAGACGGCTATACGGCTCGCTGACAATCACCAACAGACACCAATCTATCACGTTGGTTTATCAGATAGCTCGGTGAAGTGTGGGCACTACTTAGATCATCTTACGATGGATGTACCTCTGACTACTCCATTGGGTTATTCCAAGTAGTTTGGGTAGTCCAAGTTGCACAAGTTGATTACGTTTGGAGATATTTTTTTATGATTTTTAAGACGCCCCTGTAACTATAATCACCTATGAACTGATCGTTCGATAAAGGTTGTGATACCACAGGTTATTTGCAACTGTAAACAATGCGTTATTTTAATATTATAGTTTAGGTCCTAACCTATTATATATAGTTAATAAATAGTTTATATTATAGTTTAGGTAAGGACCGCCATAACCATTACATTTCTTCTCCTCAGCCATAACACCTTGCGAAATGACGTAAATTCAAAAATGTTACATTGACATTCAACAAGTTTATCCATGATAATGACGTTGAATAAATGATTCTGATTTCTGACCGCATAGATTTTATACCCTATAATGACAAATCTCTCATCTCTTTCCTACTAAGCTGAAATTACGTGTTAGTAACGTGTTTGGTAACAGGCTGTTATAATTAATAAGTACAGTCGGCCGAAGATTGACTCATCAAAGGACAAGGTCATGGTATTAATTACATCCTCGCTGTTCCACTCTTTCTCGTCGCGTATGTCTGGAATTCCAATGAAAATGTTGCTGGGAAGTAGAAGTAGGTAGTATTAGGTATTTTTTGGTTTATATCGAAGCAAGGAGGTAAGTATATCAACCCAAGTGTGGCGATAAAAGTGTTGACAACGTAACGAAGTAAGTATCACTTTTGACAATTTAGCGACCAGTCCCCTTATGGTTTATCAGATCCAAAATAGGACCAATACCAAAAGTGGCTGCTCGTTGACTTCTGGCTATGACAACTTGCAAGTCCTAAGATGGATATGATGAACTTAATGGTGATAAGGGATCAGGTCACAAGCAAGGAAAAAGGCCACAAACAAATGTCAAATAGCAATATTGCTTTTTTAGATGAGTTGCTTTGATCTGGCCTTTTTAACCCCCAGTTCATCGCCCATAACCAGTAGTAAATAAGGACACAACTCTCAGTCGGATTTTACGACATGCTCGGGAGACAAGCAGCTGCACGTCTTCTACGTACACCCAAGAATAGTATTAATTTTTTTCTTACAGGAAGCAGGCAAGGTCGCTGTATAAAGAGCAAATCAGTTATGAGTAAGTACCAGATACCTATTAGTATCATAAATTCTTGGACATTGACCTTGGTACATGGTAGTAAATTATAATGTTTCTGCAATGTAGATCAGACTCGAGTGCTTTGAAGGCTGTTTTTGCCAAATTACACCTATATGCTTTAGACTCTTATTTATTTTTGTAAAATGCCTTATGTTAGTGATTCGAATTATGGCGTCGACAGCGACTCCCCGAACGGCGATTCCCGCTACGGCGAGTGGCTTGACGTCGCTTTAGACTGTGGAGCCAATGAGGGATCTCACAAAAGAAAAAAACATCGAAATCGGACTTGTCCCTGGCAAATATGAATTAGGAAGTTTCCGCTTTATTGACTCTACTATCTATCTCAGAACCTCATCAAAATCTTAATTATCGAAGTCATGGAAATCGGACTCCCTGAGGGTTAAAGAGGGACGTTTGATTTTTACTGCTTTATGTTGATTCGACTCATTCGACTATCTTACTAATGTAGACACAAAAGAGACAGTAAATAAGACAGTTCTGCGTGAAGGCAACATGTGAAAGTATGATCCTTGATCATAATAATCATCCTCACTTGTACCTAAAGGCAGGTTACTGACATTTTCTCTTTTGCACAAGTAAAATTTACCTTTATTAACAGTTTATTTTTAAGATAATCAGAACATTTAAAATAAATAAATAAATAATATAAACAAACCTTCCCGTCAATTTACAACTAGTTAAGCATATATAACAAAAGATTACGAGTACTTTTGAACAACAATAAACGCTATCAATTAAGTATAATTTGATTTACTTACCAAAAGCCAAAACCTGCGGGAGCTTAAAAGCTAGTATCGAAATCAACGGTCGTAGGTTCGATCCTCGTTTGGGTATTAGGTATCATCTATGCTATCCACGTTCCTACCAACATAAGGTTATAATATCATAATCATAATTAACGCCTTATTGCACTCTTTACAAGACATTTACAGGAGAAACTTATTCGAAGGTGGGCAAAGGTGGCCTTATCGCAAAGAGCGATCTCTTCCAGACAACCTTCGGCAGAGGATATAGTACATTTGTACATCGGCAGTGTAGCGCGCTAAAAAAGTAAAATAAAATAATAATAAAAAATACATAAGTACCATATAGTAGACATAACTGACGACCGGAATCACTGTCGTGGTGGATAGGGTGGCCATTCATCACCAGCCCATTAACGTATCCCCATTGCTGGGGCACGGGCCTTCCCTATGGATGGATAGGGAGATTGGGCCTTAAACCACCACGCGGGCCCAGTGCGGATTGATGGTTATTAACGACTGCTTATGCAGCCGGGACCAACGGCTTAACGTGCCTTCCGAAGCACTGAGGAGCTCGAGATGAAAACTTTTTTTTGTGATCACACATCCTATGACCGGCCTTTTTTTTAACGTTGGGAAATGCGTTGCGCATACGTTATGTGCGTTATGTGGGACTCCCCGGGTGTCACCACCCGGTATACCCACTAAAACCCAACGGTGTTCCTCCTTGCCGCCGTGTGGCGGGGATATGGGAACGCAATTGCACACAACCACGTCCCCGCCGGCGGATGCCCTTTAGGGCCCAGCGCCCATGGGAGCGCTCCCATGGGCGCTGGGAGCGCCTCCCCCTCCGCCGAGAGCTGCCCGGAACACTTGGGGAGCCCTACAGCACGGGACCTATGTTGTGGACGGCGGTCCCCCGGCCCGGAGGCCGTCCACAGGTCCCCGTCAAGGCGGCGCTCGGTCGATTGCGACCAAGTACGCCCGTCGCCGCCTTCCTATGACGGGCCTTTGCGAAAGTTGCTTAACTTCAACAATCGCAGACCGAGCGCGTTTAAGCTGGATGGCCATTATTGATGTATAATATATTGTGGATATTTATTTATTTATAAAAGGTACACCAACAGCTTATACAAATAAAACATTGAATAAAATAGAAGTTACATCAGGAATTGGATTGTTACATATGCGAATTATAGGTGCACACAACATGTATATGTATGTGTGTGTGTTGGATTGTGGTCCCTCAATCAGCGCTTATCGCTATCGACCTACTAGGGTCGATTAATTCTTTCAAATATTTTTCCTCTCAGACGCCCTGAGCCAAGGTTCGCGCCGAACTGGGCACCCTCGGGCCTGTTGTCTTAAACTTTGTACCGGGTGAGAGCCTTCAGCGCTCCTCATTTGTCCGGCCAAGTAGTTAATGCCATCTGCGGCAAACCTACAATAAGTCACGTCAAAAAAAAAGGTGGATTGTGGACATACTTACCTAAAATAAAAGTTAAATTTCGAGAAGGAGTAATCCATAAAGTTTTTTTTATTATAACAATAAGTGCAATAAAGAGTTTTTATAATTAGTATTGTAATGCATTTATTACTTCTAGGTAGTTCATAGTAGACAAGAAATATATAAGTAAGGTAAATATTCGGTAAAAGTGACAGAAATTACGACAAGCACGATGTCTCAGAAAATGTCGTGTGGTACATAAAGGGGAATGACTTGCGGTCAACCAACCTTGAGCTACCTAAGGCTGCCAACAGACGGCCTGCACCACAGCAACCGCGCGCAGTCAGATCACCAACTGCTGTCAGCAGGGCTAAAATGCGCAACTTGATAAAACTATCGATCGCCTTATTTTTTTATTTCGAAATCGATAAGTTTGGTTTTTTTTAGTAACAGGCGTGCCACGTGATTTTTTTCGTATTTGGACAGAACGACATGACTTATTTGGGTTCACATATTAGCACCAATAGACAAAACGACATAATTATATCGTCAGAATCATGTTAGGCCTATAGATCAGCAACCGCGTGCAATTAGATCACCAACCGCGCGCAGTTGGACCAGCAACCATGGACACTCGCTATATTCAACTGATTGAAGACCCTCTGACAGATAAACGGACAGACAAAAAAACGGTTTAGGGCTACTAATTAAAAGCCGTTTCTGTATCCATTTTTCGTTCGAATAAAAAAAAATCCAAATATTTTTTTCATTTCATCGAAATATTTATTTGCGCCACTCAAGATGTTTCTGATTTTAAATGTTCTAAAAAAACTACCTCTACAAAAGAAAAAAATCATCAAAATCGGACCTGTCCCTGGCAAGATAGAAAAACCCTTCAGTGATTCCACTATAAATGAATAAATAAATAGCGACTGTGCGCGGTTGATGTTTCGATTACATGCGGTTGCTGCCATGTAGTCCGTCTGTTGGCGGCCTTAGTAGGAATCATTATACCTATTCAGTGTCGCTAAAAGTACCTACCTACTTTTGTTCTCGCTACAAGAAGGAAAAAACTACCAATCTATAAATACTTTCATATCCGCTTAATCTGAATTTAAATACCTAGGTGAAAAAACTGATATGACCTACAAGAGTTTATTTTTTTTTCTCAATAAACCATGGTTTATCAAAGGATCGTGAATCGCAATATCCGCAAACTGGCGGACCTGACGTCAGGTTGGCCGGTGCATGAGGCCATACCATTTTGCGCTCAAAGCTTTTAAGTACAAATCTTTATTGTCTTAGTTCATTTCAGCACAGGAGCTGTGGCCGCCCAGTTGGTAGAACGCTTGAATCTCACTTTGAGGTCGCAGGTTCGAATCCAGCACAAGCCTAAACAAATTCATGTTTGGATCATAAATTATGTATTATCACGTGCACAGCGGTGAAGGAAAACATCGTGAGGAAACAAAATTCCCAAGAAATGCATTTTCAGCGAGGACCTAGTCTGCATTGGGTTGAACTTCCCTTTGCGGGTTGGATGTCAGACAGGCAGTCGCATCTGTAAAAAAACCAAACCAGTCAAATCTTCAGGTTAAGTAAGCGGACCCTGTGAATAACGGAATAATGCTAGGGCGAAATGTACTCATATATTTCAGCACAAAATTCGTAAATCTTCCAGCATATAATTTTATTAAGATATATGATACTACATAGGTGGTCCTGACGTTCACGAGAGACCGTGGTAGTATTTTCCTCACCTAGTCGTGAGCTTATGCAACAGGAGACTTGTCTTTAAACTGGACAAGGCAAAATACTCAGGGTATGACCATGGGTCAGGGCGGAGACCGACAGAGGTTGCTATTTCTTTAGATCCTTATTTGTATGGCATGTAGGCTCTAGATTAAAAATTCTATTTTATTTTTTTATAAATAAGTAAATAAATTAGAATTTTGGCGTCGACACGACGTGACGTCGGCGTTGTTGATTCTAGCTAATGACCCCTAGCAGTTTATTAAACCGAAAGAGGGCTTTTCAGGGCTTAGAACTTTAGTAATTAAAGTTTGGTGATTAGCACAGATTCCTCTAGTAACATTAAAAACCGCCAAAGGGATTGAGTCTCTTTTGACATGGTGGACTGATGGGAAATGGTCTGATTACCTGCTACTTCTTCTCTCGTGAAATTTGTAAGGTCAGTGACCGATCTCACCAACTGTGGTGTCAGGGTTACTATTAAGCCGCCAAAGACCCCTCACATGTTTTTGTAACAACGACATACTTAAGTATGTAAATAATAGCCGGGACCAACTGCTTAACATAACCCTCCGAAGCACGAATTACTCGTAACTTACTTTCGGACATGAAATGAACTAACCAAACAAGAAATCGAACCAGTCACTTTCAGATCGAGAGCAACACACTCTAACCACTAGACTATAGAAGCCTTTATTTTATTAAAGGTACAAATTAGAATTTTCTATCAAAAGCGGCTGCAAGTTGTCTTTTGATTACTTGTAGCTGTGATCACCCCATTAAAGATTACGGGCGTGAGTTTATGTAGTGTGTATGCAGAATTTCAAATAGTCAAAAGAATTTAAAGCCGTCATTAAGCAATTATGTTTGATTCGATAATTGTTTAGGTTGTTATGCGAAGTGAAATTTTCTACATCTTCGAAAAGTCTCTATTCCATAACCAATCAAAGAACTGTCAGTCTTGTGAACCCTGTGAGCTTATCAGTGCGTTTTTGTGGTACCTTCTCATCTTTTGGGTACACTTAGTGGATTATGAAGGTACTGTGACGTGTGTACTAGCTGTTAAGATGCATTTATGGTAGTTTGTAACGGTTTTCTTAAGTTTTACTCCTTTTAAGTACATATAGTTATTGCCTGGGCAAAGCTTATTACTTACTAACTTATTTGTAAGTCAGGTTAAAAAAAGTTTTTGGAAGAAGCCTTCTGTTTTCGGGCACATTTGCAAGAAGGTGTCGATTTCGTCATGCAATCTACCTAATCTGTAGCCTTGGTCTGCCGCGCCTGCGTCTATTGAGGCATGGTATAAGAAGACCAGGTATGCTCAAAAGTGACAGCTAACATTTCAAGGTTAGCCCAGCTGACGTCATCACTCCCTGCGTTGCCATTTTGTAAAAAATAAATTACCCACGACCAATGTTTTTATATTTACTTTGTAAGGAAATTTTGAACTTTTAGTAAAAGATTTTCTTATTTTCTATGTGACAAGTAATAGTAATTCAATACGTTAGTTAGTAATTCACTTAATTTTCAATAATAAAATTTACGTCCTTAGAATGTTGGGGATACTAATTTAATGATAACACAGTGGTAACACTTACGTCATCAAAGGGCTAGCAATGGCGGCGGTATTCTTATACCATGTATTGAGGGACCCAAAGCTAATATTATAATTACTACTTTTAAGTACAAGGATCATTCCGCGTTAAGTAGTTTCATAGAACATGCGATAAATAAGTACTTCGCTTTTATAGTAGATTAGATTTATTCGTACGCACTTTTTTAGAACATGAGACGGTTGACTAAGTAGAGCGATATCGATTACGCAAAGTTAGTAGAGAGAGCCCTGTTATTTCAAGGATATTTTCACTTAATAACTCCTACCTATTTAAAAAATACCGTGATCAAATTCGTTTGATGAATCGGTTGACAACGATAGCTAGTAACTAAATTTAAAAAAAATACGGTTCATTGACAGCCTCCGTGGTCTAGTGGTTAGAGCGTTAGGCTCACGATCTGGAGGTCCGGGTTCGATTCCCGATGGGGACATTGTCGAAATCACTTTGTGAACTGTCCTTTGTTTGGTAAGGACTTTTCAGGCTTGAATCACCTGATTGTCCGAAAAAGTAAGATGATTCCGTGCTTCGGAGGGCACGTTAAGCCGTTGGTCCCGGCTATTAGCCGTAAAAACACCTCCACCAACCCGCAGTGGAGCAGCGCAGCGTGGTGGAGTATGCTCCATACCCCCTCCGGTTGATTGAGGGGAGGCCTGTGCCCAGCAGTGGGACGTATATAGGCAGTTTATGTTTATATGTTTACGGTTCATTGGAGATTTCATAACACAAGCTCTCATATTCCCAATGAGGGACTTTTCAGGCTACGTTTACCAAAAATAATATAGATGTCGTTCTACAGCTTTAACGTGATAATTAGCTATTTTCTTATTACTCGGGTACCTATATAATTCAGAAGCATATACAAAAACGACATACAAACAATTTTATTATTCTTGCTTAATATTTGAATCAAATCATGTCCTTTTTTACAGTAAATATAATAATTATAATAATAATTTTTATTGCCAAAAAAGTAGGTACAATTATTTCCTTAAAATAGCTTAGTCTTGGACACAGGTATAAATAGGTAGGTACCATAGCTGACTAAGTATATGAATATTAAAAAATAAAAATAAATAAATATTAATGAATTTTATTATTATTTTTCTGTTTCTTTTACGTTTTTGTTAATATTTGTGATTTTGTGTAATATTTTTTTTTCCCTACTGTGTTTGTATTGTTACTGTGGTGTCCTCTAATAATAAATACTTTCTTTCTTTCTTTCTTTGAATACTTGTATTACAGCCTATGATGCAGTATAGAATTATGTTGCTGACTATAGCAAAAAAAAGAAGCAATATATTGTATCTCTTTATTCTGATCAGAATAATATGTAGATGATGTAATTGTGCCTGAGTGTAATAAAAACGCTCATCATTTATATTCAAAAACTATCTATACAGCGCCATCTATATTGTTTTTGAGGAACGTAGTCTGGAAAGCCTCTCATTGGGCTCACCATCATCATCATCATCATCAGCCGTATGACGCCCACTGCTGGGCATAGGCCTCCCCCAAGGATCTCCACGACGATCGGTCCTGCGCTGCCCGCATCCAGCGGCTTCCCGCGACCTTCACCAGATCGTCGGTCCACCTTGTAGCGGACCCACTGAGCGTCGTCCGACACGTGGTCGCCATTCTAGAACCTTTCCGCCCCATCGGCCATCGGTTCTCCTCGCTATGTCATTGGGCTAGTAAGTAAGATTTCAGTAAGTACCAATAACGTGTCTTCGAGCTTTCTGTTAGACCAACGTGTTAGGTGGTGAGCCGTATTACCGTCTATAATGATCGAACTTTTTAAGAGAAAATTGCTCGTATTAGATAAGTTAATACCCATTGGTGCAAGTCCGAAAACACGGCGACACACAAGACGACAGTAACCTAATTAAAAAAAGTGCAGTTCATGTTTTGGGATTGGGCCGGACATGTTTGTCGCATGCACCCTGAGCGGTGGGCACGGATCGTCACGCAATGGGTGCCTCATGACGGGTACAGGCGTCGTGGTAGACCTCGAAAGAAATGGCGTGACGACTTGGACGCTTGCCGGAGGGACTGGCCGGAGTGCGCACAGGACCGCGAAAAGTGGAAATAGGAAGGGGAGGCCTTTCCCAGCAGTGGGATCTTGTAGTGTGCGTCAAGCTAGCGGCCTCAAAAAAAAAATGGGCACGAAAAAATAATTTGACCATACCAAAAAATAGTACTCTTATTGAAAAAAATAGTACCTGTTGTAAAAAAAATAGTACCATCACGGTTCTGGATTTATAGCCATGTTTTATTGCACTTGCTAGCTTGACGGTGAGCGAAATTTGGCGAGAGTTAACGACAAGGTCTTTCGCTTTGATTTAAACGCCAAAAAATAGTACCGAAATAGTACTCACCCCCTGCAAAATACCGAAAGTAGTACTTCAACGGTTCCAAAGTTATAAAGGCAGTTCTTTGATCCCGCTAGCTTGACGTTTTGAAAATACCTATTATCTGGGGAATGCTTGCATACTTCAGTTTATAACTAATGTCAATAAACTCGTATGAAATAGTACTCCCTACCATCATAATTTGGACCTGAATTTCTTTGTAGAAATATGTCAAAAAGTCATTATAACCTATGTCATACATTTATCAAGACAAGTACAGTCGCGATAAAATTATTACACATGGTCAAGAATGTTGTCAGATTTTAGTATTTTTCCCCATTTTTGGGTAAAAATTGTGAAGTGCCAGGGTTGTCAGATGAAAGTAATATCATTGTTGAAACTCTTTGAGTTATTCTACAAATACTGCAAATTGTTTATTAACAAACACTTTTTTTATAATAAAAATAAGTAAATTATTTTTATAATAAAAATAAGTAACATTTCCTCTTCAGACGCACTATTAATTTTATTTAAAATTAAATAAATACAAAAATATTATCAGATTCTGATTACTTACCGATAGTGAAGACTGATCAAACGAATTCTACCGAATGAGTAGGAAACGAATATGTCCTTGATATGTCGCCTCAGATACGGATTGTGTCGCGCAAAAATAATTATCGCATTGCCTTCCTGAATTAATGTTTATAAAGTGTGAATGGCTAGTCAAAAAAAATATTTTAAATCTAAAAATGATTTGAATAAGTATGTAGGTAGAATGTATGTAGGTAAATGAATGAAGTTAGTCAGATATCGTATTGTTTCCTAATCTTTCTTTTAGCTACGTATTTTCTCTGAATTGTCAATTTAGAATTAAAAGTATACTATTTATATGGATTTATTTACATAACTACTTATTAGGTAAATTTTCTTCTCACATTTTTTTTCAGAACGCTAAAACTGCACTAAACTTCTGGCTTCTATCTAGCTTTTTAAACTTTAATAACCATACTTACAAAACAAAATAAAAACTAGGATACCTTCAAGTACTTATGAAACATTCATCCACATTTACTGAGTAGTTAGCGGCCAAACACCTATCGATTCGCCTTCTGCATAATGAGGACATTTGCAAGTAGCGTCCAAGGCTCGCGTGCCCTATGCTTTGCTACCCGTCACAAACGGAACAAACGAAATCGAAAGGCTATCTCTGAATCAACGCGTAGGCTAATATTACGTCGTCATACATACCCGGCTCACCTTGGCAATGAAAGTGAATTGGACACTGGACGCAACTGTAGTATAAAAACCAGAGCACTCATTGTCGAAATTATTCAGTTGCCAACTTTAGCAGCACCAACATGTACGCCAAGGTGTGTTAACCTTTAATTGTCAATTGTTGAGCACTCGAGTCATAAATCTTAGCGAATTGTTACTCAATTGTGTTCGAGGATTTGACTAAACTTTCGCAATTTAGGTCGTGAGGACGTTGAGCTGAAGAGTCGGAGTTTCTGTTCGGTGGTTTCTTTAATTAGTTTTTCTAGGGTATTCATTAGTGCAACTTAGTAATTTGTGAATTGTTTTGCAGCTGATCGTCGCTCTCTGCGCCCTGGGCGTTGCCAACGCCGGTGGTCTCCTCGGAGCCGCTCCCTTGGCTTACAGCGGCCACGCATACGCCGCCCCGGCCGTCGCGACCTACGCCGCCGCCCCGGCGGTCGTCACCAAGACCATCTCCCCGGCTGTGTCTTCCTACTCATCCTATTCGACCCACACCGCTCACGGCTCTCCCGTCGCCTACGCCGCCCCCGCTGCGTACGCCGCTCCCGCCGTCGCCACATACGCCGCTGCTCCCGCGGTTGTGACTAAGACCATCACCCCCGCCGTGTCTTCCTACTCCGCGTACTCGACCCAGACCGCTCATGGCTCTCCCGTGGCCACCTACGCCGCTGCCCCTGTTGTGGCTAAGGCTATCGCTCCCGTCGCCTACGCCGCTCCCGCCGTGGTTGCCAAGACCTACGCCGCTCCCGCCGTCGCGACCTACGCTGCTGCCCCCGCGGTTGTAACCAAGACCATCTCCCCCGCCGTGTCTTCCTACTCTGCCTACTCCACCCACACCGCGCACGGCTCTCCCGTCGCCACCTACGCCGCTGCCCCCGTTGTGGCTAAGGCTATCGCTCCCGTCGCCTACGCCGCTCCCGCCGTGGTTGCCAAGACCTACGCTGCTCCTGCTGTGTCTTCCTACTCTTCGTACTCGACCCACACTGCCCACGGATCCCCCGCCGTAGCCTACAGCGCCCCCATCGTCGCTAAGACCTACGCCGCTCCCGCTGTGGCGGCTTACGCTGCTGCCCCCGCCGTGGCCTACAGCGCCCCTGTGGTCGCTAAGACCTACGCCGCCCCCGCCGTCGCAACTTACGCGGCCGCCGCCCCCATCCTGAAATCCGCTGTGGCGTACTCCGCCGCCCCCGCTGTGTCTCACCTGTCCTACAGCGGACACGGTGCTAACTATGGTTGGTAACTGAATCCTCGAATAATTTATTGTAAATAGACCAATGTAAAATAAACGACTTGCCATACAAAATTATTTGCTGACTTTACTTTACTTCCACCTTGATTTTCATCTAAGCTATCTCTAGACACTAGGACATGCTACTCATTTCTACATAGGTAGTTACATAATAATGTGACATTGAAATGCAACAGACCGAACACGAAAGTAATTTAAAATTAAATTGAATACCTAACCTTATATGGGTGAAAAAGAATTAACACATCAATAAAATTATCACTAACATTTAAAATAGTCATACCTCGCAAAATATTTCTCAAATTGACTGTGATAATTACATAGAACTATGTAATTATCACATTAACAAAGTAACTTTACTTACTTTTTTATTATTATGAAAAACACACTGTATTTTAAACACAAATTGTATGATCCGTCGAATAATTATAATACCTATTCATTTTGAACAACTTCCAAACGAGTTTACTTACCTACTATGCAACAATGGTTTGCGAATATGGCTTCCACCCAAAAATAAACATTGTCTTCATTATAAAAATATGGAGCAGTCTATAAAAATCAGCAGATAATATATTAGATACAAGCGCAGACAGTTTTCTGAAACGTGACTGTTATTTTAGTTTTGGACACCAAATTGGGTTATAGGTAAGTACCTAAGTAGAGTACAGTTTTTCAACATTAGGTACGTTTTGTGCAAAATACTTTGTAAATTTTAGGTAAATAAGGTGTTCTATTACTGAGACAGATCTCAAGTGCAAGATAAGTCTGAAGTTGTTAATAGTCGTTCGAAAGCCATTGACTTGACTGTAACGATTGCTAAGTGAAAAATATAAGTTTAGAAACTAAAATCCGACTACGGAAAAATCACGCTCTAAAAAGTATTAAACAAGAAAATAGGTATATGTCTCTGAAATTCTTTCGAATAGTGATGTTTATTAGATAGCCGTGGTCGTATTCCGTGGTAAGCAAACTTTTAGGTCAGATTGGAATAAGATCACGGCTATCTTCTCTAATAGTGATATTCGGAAGAATTTCAGAGACATATATTTACATATACATATTTTCTTGTTTAATACTTTTTAGATCGATTTTTCCGAACTCGGGTTTTAGTTTTTACCCGACTGCAGCGAAGCAAAAATGAGGGTTATGTGTTTGACCGCTATGTATGTCCGTATGCACGTCTTTCCGTCCGTTCCAACCTAACTTCTAAACCACTTGTCAGAATGTCACATAATCCTTCTTTTTGCTTTGCCGAAGTCGGGTAAAAATAACACCACCAATTACATCAATGATTCTCATTGTAGGATCTTAGTAGGTTGTATATGGAATACAATTAGGGCATAGAAATTACATATTTAAATATTTAAATCTTCCTTAATATAACATCAAAACTTTTTACTAATTACCTATAAAAAAAATTGTAAGTAGGTACTTACATTCACAAATGTATGATAGCAGTAGCTCGAGCCCTAGCCTAACCTAACCTTACAATCCATTGACGGCATTAAATACTATTTACTGTTCTTTCTGTTGTTATGGTCTCTACAATTTGTCTGATACTTAAAGATTCATTACTTCTGGCTTCGTACAGGTCTTCAATAGTGCAGGTGTTAGGGCACTTAGGACAGCACAAAAGGTGAGCCATAGTTTGTGGTGATACTCCACACTCGCAATCATCGCAACCATCAACCAGGTATCCCCACCTGCAGAGATTATCCTTGCAGCGGCCAACCTGTGTCCGGAGCCTATTTAAAGACAATGCCGTAAGCGTGGCCAATTATTGGTCAGCAAAAATTTAGCTTCGATCGCCATCGACTCGCAAAGAAGAAGATTACTTCTGGGACAGCTATTTAAAAAGTCGGTACTTACATAACAGTTATTTTTTTTTAGTATATAGGCAGATAAGTGAGGTAGACTTATGGATTTTTTTCAACGTTCCTAATAAGGAATAAACTTATTTACTGAGTCTTTGAGGTGACGCTATAAAATATCTAAATTACGACTCCATATTTTAGATTCAGTATGAATATTGAATAGTTCGACAACTGATCGCATTAATATTAACAAGTAGGTAAGTAGTGCTCTGCTCATAAAATCGAATGATAGCCTAGACAGTGATATGGCTATTACGTCGGTATAACAGAAAGCTCTAAGCTGGTAGCTAAGTGAGGCGTGGGTAGTTACTTCATCTGACTAGTCGTAAGCTACGTAACATAACATAAATAGCCTATTATACGTCCCACTGCTGGGCACAAGCCTCCCCTCAAGCATACTCCACCACGTTAACTGTTGAATGAGTTTACAAACTCTAACAATCAAAATGTGTTCACAAAGAAATTCAAGCTCTCGGCCCTCGAACGACAAGCTCTAATTAGGTTCTCTAGCCACAGATGCGGCCAATCAGCGATACCGACCCTGCCGACGCGACGTGGTGGACGTTTTCCCTCTTTCAGCACTAATTTTACGTCAGTAAACAAGTACCCTACGTCATCTAAAACATATCGAAGTATGGCCGATACATTCTTGACAGTTTTCAGATTTTCTTTATTCACGCCAAATCATTACTAATGATACTTCAATGACCTGTAACTGATTCATGTTGTCTTCTAAGTTGTTTCCTTCATACAAAAGACATCAATGAGTCCTTTGTTATTGTTCCATAACAATTATTTTATTGACCGTAACTTTAAAACTACAACTAATACCTATTACTACTTTTAAACTACGTTTCGATGAAATGTGCAATATTTTCTATGTGGGATAATATTTAATCCAATAAAAGAATGCGCGAGTTGTAGTTTCTGAGAAATGCGTGGATAACTATTCATACCCACACCTTGCGAATTTGGCACACGTGTTTAGAGGCAAATTATAGACTAACAAATACAAAAATTGTACAATTCCAGCAATATTACATACATACGGGTCAAGTCGGAAAACTCTCCGGCCTACAGCACGTCATAATGTGCTTTATGTCTGATACCTCGACATAAGCAATAACTGTATCTATTGGTATAGATAGATAGAGAAATGGTACTTGCAATGGTCACTAACAGGCGTAGCACGCTATGTAAGCGCGACGCGACGCGACGCCACATAAATTAAGGTCTTTAGTACACGTGACTACCGGGACATCACGATATTTTCAGGATGTCGCACTTCAAAGGAAATATCTTTTTACTTTATATTATATTTCTTATAGAAGAGCCAAGAAAAAAAAACCAGATACCTATTTTCATAAGGAATGGGAAAATTTATAGTTTTTAACATCATTTGTGTGACAGACTTTTCATATTTAAGTCGCAAGCAAGTCGGTGCGTGAACGAGGAACCTGAACTCGTCTGTCAAATTTGACAACTCGCGCTTGGACATTTACTCGCTCTACTCGCGCCGTTAGCGTGCTAGGCCTATAACTATGTATGTATGTATAGCTGCAAATTGGGTACATAACTCGAAGTTGCAGAATAGCATACTTACCAAGTTCAAAGAATGTTTCACAATACTACTTACTGCTGTAAACTATCGTGAACTGAATACCGAATGTTCTTGCAAAAAATTGTACACGTTTTTGGTTATCACGTGTCAAATGAGTCTGCTATCTGCAGACTATCTGTCCCTCTGCGATTGTAAAAATAATGTACAGAATAAAATCGAAAAAAAACTTGACTCAGACGGGACTGGCACCCACAGCTCTTGTCAAGCCGGGACGAGCGTGTTAACCATAACACCACCACATGCGAAATTCTTCGGTATATGTATCGTCATTAAGCTGACGCAAAAAAAATCTTTAAAATATTAAGGATCGAAGTGGTAAGTATGATGTAGATTGGATACGGTTTGATAATTATGTTTCTCGTTCAATAGGTGTGAGAAGTTAATCATATTTACATTTATTATAAATACCTTAAATACGTTTTAGACTACTCTGGGCGCCATCCCACTTGCGACAGACCGAGTACCTACTGCGGGGCGGAAGGCAAGAGGGAAACCACTGCCCTATTTTACCCTAAACAGTAGCATAGAAAATGCTGCTCCGACGAGAGTGTGGCTCTTAAATTGATGACGATGAAATAGGTTTTACGAACTGCTTACTCATGTAAAAATCCGAATTTCATATTTACTTATCGTAAAATTGGCATTCCTTAAAATTACAGTACTTATCTAAGTATATAAAAGTAACCATAACTGGTGCGTTTTATTTTTGACCTTGCTAATTGACTAATTGAAACACCAGAAAAATGCAAACACCGGACTCGACCTAAAAATCAAACTTTTATAATAAATAGATAAATACAATAGATAATACTTTTTCGATTCTGCTCCGCACCACCCAAATCCCCTGGTAGTTGCGGCTTCCGAATACATCCCGCTTAGGGACGGTACTGAAAAGTATCGGCGTCCGAAGGACGTAATATACGATCCCGACGACCCGATTACTCTAGCCATAGAGGCAGCCAATCAGCTCGCGACACCAAACACTTCAGGACCCCGATACCGACCCCGCCGGCGTGGTCGACGATTTCCCTCATTCAGCGCTTATCGCTATCGACCCACTAGGGTCGATTAATTCTTTCAAATATTTTTCCTCTCAGACGACGCCCTGAGCCGAGGTTCGCGCCCAACTGGGCACCCTCAGGCCTGTTGTCTTAAACGTTGTACCGGGTGAGAGCCTTCAGCGCTCCCCATTTGTCCGGCCAAGTAGTTAATGCCATCTGCGGCTAATCTACAATAAGTCACGTCAAAAAAAAAAAAAAAAAAAAAAAAAAAAAAAAAAAAAAAAAAAAAAAAAAAAATAGATAATACTTAATGATGTACTTAATACTCGTACTCGTAATAAACGATAGATGCAATACTTTGGGCTATTTAAAGACCATGAAGGTTCAATTGGAATTCATAATATTCCTCGTTAAATACATAATTTATATTCCAAACTGGTGTTATAATCTGCCTACAGAAATTCAGATTGTAATAAATTACTTATATTCGATTGGGTGGAGTAAGTATCACCCTGACATTGTTACAGTTAAAGAAGACAAACTTGTTTCAAGCAGTCGTAGTGCATTCTAATGCCAATGCCATAGATGTGTTTTTTCAATGTTTGTAGATTGCAAAGTATTCGCGGAGCCTCTCTGAGGATTCGATACCAGTTTGTCCAAGCGGTATAAAAGTGAATGCAGATGTCGTTGAAATTATTCTGTCACTAATAGACACGGCTTGAACATGTACGGCAAGGTACGGTGGATCATTTTACAAAGTATTTTTTTTTGTAAAAAAGAAATATACTTAAGTCAAATGTGAAAGGCGAATTTTAGTAATTACCTTCGCTTTTCATTATATTTTTATATTCATAATGGTCAACACAATGTTATTTAAAAAAAAGTAACAATCACAAAGGTTTCAAATTATTTTGAAAGAAATGGCCAATTGTTTTCAAGGCTAGAGTGAATAGGCATAGTATAGTCACATCGCCACATACCAACAAGTGATATTGTATTGAAAAGTGAACCGATATTGTAAAGAAAAAACAAATATTATTTTAAAATACAGGACAATAAGTAAAAGCTGTTTTCTTTGTTACAGTTCTTAGTATTCCTGTGTGCCGCTGGCATTGCGTCGGCCGGTAATCTTGCGGGTGTAGCTTACGCTGCCCCTTACGCGGCCCAGACCTACGCTGCTCCCGTCTCTTATGCTGCGCACACCTACGCCGCGCCTGCGGCCTATGCTGCGCAGACATACGCCGCCCCCGTGGCTTACGCCGCCCAGTCATACGCCGCTCCTGTTGCGACTTACGCTGCGGCGCCCGTTGTAGCTAAGACTTACGCCGCTCCCGCCGTCGCCACCTACGCCGCTCCCGCTGTGACCAGCTATGCTGCCCCCGTCGTCAAAGCCGTCGCTGCAGCCCCGGCTGTGGCAACTTACGCTGCTCCCGCTGCCGTCACCAGTTATGCCGCCCCTGTCGTTGCTAAGACCTACGCCGCTGCTCCAGTCGCCACATACGCCGCCGCTCCTGTTGTTGCCAAGAGCGTGGCTCCGGCTTACTCCTACCAGTCAGTGACCAGGCACTCTGTGTCTGCACCTGTTGTTGCTAAGACTTACGCCGCCGCTGCCCCCGTCGTGGCCGCCCCCGCGGTGTCTTACGCTGCAGCCCCGGTATTGGCTAAGACCTATGCTGCTCCTGTGGCCACATACGCTGCTGCTCCCGTGGCTACCTACGCGGCTGCTGCTCCGGTCGTTGCGAAGGCAGTCGCTCCCGCCGTGTCCTACCAAACTCAATATTCCGCCCCAGTAGCTAAGACTGTGGCTTACGCGGCCCCTGCTGTAGCCGCTGCCCCTGTGGCGTATGCCGCTAGCCCGGTGTACGCTAAGGCTGTTGCCGCTCCCGTTGCAACTTACGCCGCGGCTCCTGCCGTATCGTACGCCGCTCCCGCTGTATCCACGTACGCCACCGCCCCCGCCGTGTCCTACGCTGCCCCTGCCTACGCTGCCGCCCCCGTCGCCCCCGTTCTCAAGACCGCGGTCGCCTACTCCGCCGCTCCCGCCGTCTCACACGTCACTTACTCCGGTGTAGGTGCTAACTACGGCTGGTGAAAATACCAAAGCAATTGTTGATATTTTTAATGAAGACTGTATTTTTTATGAAAAACATGTAAATAAAATACTTTAATATGACAAACGAAAGCCAATAAAAATCTCGAAACAGAATTTTCTAGTTTATATCAAGTACTTACCTATTTGTAGGCAGTAAATGTTTTGTTGTAAAACAAAGGATATTTTCAAAGCTATCGCAGTTATGTGTTCCTGTTAGGTTTATAATAATACAGATTTTCACATTTACATAACAAACTAGATCTCTATAATGTCAGAAGTTGAAGACGAATGACTATTTTTTGTAGACTACTAACTACTAATTTGTGTAAATTGGCTAAACACAAGGTCATTTTGGTAAACAAGGAACATTATAACAAATTAATTATTAGACTTAAATATTCAGGTTAGTTTTTTGTATATCGTATGTATGTAATGTTTTTGGTGTTGTTTTGTAATATTTCGCCATTCACTTTGTCTTTACTATTTTAAGCAATGTTCAGTATTCCTTTTTACCGATTAAAAGAATAAACCATCAAAAAGTTAATTACATGGTTATAGGGTTGATTTGGTTTACAAAGCGGAAGTGTGGCTCAAAATTACCTATAATAGACCATAAGATCAATCGTCTAGAGACTAAGACGTCATTATCAATATACTTTAATAGGGGAGATTATTGACAAAAGTGACAATAAAATATTTACTAAATAAATAAGAATAAAATAAATTTAAATAAGAAAATCTCAAATCATTTATGAAGTATTTACTATTTCTTGTAACCTTATTCTCGTCATATGTTGAAGCATGTCTACTTATGAGTCATTTTACATTAATTTTCCAATGAACTCAACACACAAATATTTAACCAGGTAATAAATGCACATTCTTCAAGCTAAAGGTCGCATTATTAAATCAATACCACATTTAAATGGTAGCAATTTATTAATACTGGCAATAATGGTCTCCGCCCAAGTAGTGAATGCCATATGCGGGAAATCTACAATAAGTCACGTACAAAACAAAAGGCAATAATAAAAGCACGTGATACTATCGAGTTACCTCATAAATGCAAAATAGTATTTCTTCCTACCAAGAGTGGGATTAAGTGGTTGTACGTGTCTAGCGATAGCCAGTAACATTATCTTTATTTATTATATTAGTTTAAGCTTTAGTGAATGGCCTAAAGTGAAAACTAATAGCTTATCATTCTTACAATGTCGTAAAATCGGCTTCAGAAATCTCTAATGATGGACTTTCCAGGCTGCGTTAAAAATATATAGATGGCGCTGTACAGAATTGCCTTCGTTTAACTTTCTAGTAAGTCCATTTTTAGTGGGCCCAGTTATCCATTATCAAATTACAAAAGGGCAAACTCGCCCCTGGGCCCAGTTTAAGACTGGGACGAGATGCCCCCTAAGTCGTCATTTTTTGGTATTGATAAAAAATTACACTTGTTCGTACACCCAGGCACAACACACCTTCTACCCATTATTATTCTGATCATAATAAAGAGAAGTATGAAAAAGAAAAGCAAAGCAAAGCATTTTTGAATAATTATGTACCTACTAGAGCAATGAGACAATAGGTAATTATCAAGAACACCAATTACAACACCATCTATGTTGTTTTTGCAGAATGTAACCGGGAACGTTGCTCATTGCCTAGTTATAAGCTTGGGACACGAAACTTATACCAGTTGTGACTGTCATTAGATTATCTTGGGTGTCAGTAGGTACCAAACTTTTTTGTTTGTTTTTTGACGTGACTTGTTGTAGATTTTCCGCAGATCGCATTAACTATTTGGCCGGACAAATGGGGAGCGCTGAAGGCTCTCACGGTACCAAAATGATGAATTATTATACATATTATATGAATAGGTAACAGTTACTTATTAAATATGTTTACATCGTATTAACGTATTTATAACGATGGGTAGGTATTACATTAAAGAAAAAAAGATGTTAATATTTTTCTCATTTCATATATTTTTATATCACGAATATTGTATATTTTATAAAGTTTTAAATATTCCTTCTAAAAATAATAGTATTTTGAGACTAGATTCTTCACCAGCCATAGTTGACACCAAGACCGGAGTAAGAGACGTGAGAGACTGCGGGGGCGGCGGAGTAGGCGACCGCGGTCTTGAGGACGGGGGCGGCGGTGTAAGTTGCCACAGCGGGAGCAGCGATGGTCTTAGTCACAACGGGGCTAGCGTATGCGACAGGAGCGGGAGCGGCGTAGGTCACGGCGGGGGCGGCGTAAGACTTGACTACGGGAGCAGCGGCGTAGGTAGCTACGGCGGGAGCGGCGTACGACTTGACTACGGGAGCAGCGGCATAGGTAGCGACGGCGGGAGCGGCGGCGTAGGTAGCGACAGCGGGAGCGGCGTAGGATTTGAGAACGGGAGCCGCGGCGTAGGTGGTGACAGCGGGGGCGGCAGCGTATGCCACGGGAGCGGCGGCGTGCAAGAGGTTGCCGGCAGAGGCGATGCCTGCGGCGCACAGGAGAACGATGACCTGGAAGAACAAAAAAATATAATGATTGTAAGTATACTTATCCAAAAATCCTTCCTGATAACATGAATTGATAAATTAGGACGACAACACACAAGTAAGAATTATTACAATCGGCAATTTTTCTCAAATTTCGTTTTCATTTCACAATTTGTTATGTTTGTGAAGTTAGTGAATAAATAAATAATTAAACAATATTTTGTCTGTGGTAGACGTCGATAATACCAAACTAGGTTTGTATGTTATCGTCTTATTGGGAATACCACATATGCGCCTTTTTGAAAATCACATTTGGAACTGATTTTCTTCAACAAAACCTTTCAATGTTGTTTTTCAAAAAGGCGCTTGCGTGGTTTTCACTATAAGACGACGATGCGATATGCTACCGGGTGAGAGCCTTCAGCGCTCCCCATTTGTCCGGCCAAGTAGTTAATGCCATCTGCGACAAATCTACAATAAGTCACGTCAAAAAAAAGGCGATATGCTAATTAGTTAAGACGTTAAAAATATATTGATTAAGTAATCCAAATTTTCGGCTGTACCTTGGTGTACATGATGATGTTGTTGGTGGCTGGTGTTAGAATAATTTAGAGAGTGATTGTGTCTGCTTATATATCGGATCTATGACTGGTAATGCTAACGAATCTGATGTACCGCCTCGGGCGCTTTCTTATTCAATGTCAAGGCAAGCTCCAACTAAATAACCCGAAATAAACGGAGTGACTAGTCATTTCACTAGGCTACGTCTTACCTGTAGCAATCTTCTTCTCCTATCGTGTGGGTTGTGAGGTGGAGTACTAACCTCATCAACCCTGGTGGCAGGGTTAAAGACCCCTGATATGGCTCAAGTAACGACTACTTACTTACACTAGTAAGTAGTATTAACTAGGATCAAAGGTTTACGCGCCTTACGAAGCACAAATCATCTTACTTTCGGAGAATCAGGTGATCAGCTTGTAATATGTAACCTTTTTTTTTAACGAAGGGGAAATCCTCATGGATACCTCGCCACCCGGGGGAGCAACGAGGTTATGTCGGACTCCTACTGACTAAAATCCCTCCGATGGCCCTCTGCTGTGCATGTCGGGGAGCTCCGGGATCTCTGTCGAACGCACCGGTGCTCCCCTCGCACTTGCTTTCACTAAAGCGCGTCCCGGGGTAGATCCCCACCCCTACGCCATCCCAGTTTTACGGCGATGCGAGGCCATATCGCATTGCCGTCCCTCCCGGAGATCGTGTGTTGAGTGGTTCGGGCCCCCGCCCTTACCACTCACGATCTTCAGTGTCCCCTTTCAGTCGCCTCTTACGACAGGCAGGGGGTCCCTATTCTTGCCCTATTCTTGCGCCCGGAACTACAGGGCGCTGTAATATGTAACCTAACCTAACCTAACCAAATAGGGATCACAAAGTATTTTTTAGTGATATTTCTCCACCGGGATTCCAACCCGGGACCTCCGGATCGTGAGCCTAATGCTCAACCACTGGACCACGGAGGCCGTCTCCACGAGAAATCCACAATCTTTTACGTCTAACGCAATTTACTAGTTACTGGCCGTGGTCATTAATGGGGTTGGCTGGTAACTTCTGATAAGTTGATGAAACAATGTCTGATCATGTAACCAACCAAAATGCATACTGTGTAATCAATCGATAATTCTTTATTGTACAAAAATATAAATTCAGGACATGCACAGACGAATAAGCACAATAGGCGGCCTTATTGCTGAAGAGTAATTTCTGCCAGGTAACCTTAGGGTGAAAGAAGTTTATTCATTTGGGCGCGGGATGATGCGTAATCAATTGCATTACTCGTAGTAAATTTGTTTATGTGTTAATTTAGATGAACATTGGCCCATAGATTATTCCACTATCTAAGGACGAACTAAGAGAACTTACTTTCAAGGGACTAACTTACATACATAATCCACTTACATACATACACTTACGCCTATTTCCCACCGGGGTATGCAAAAACTATCCATTTTGCTTCGATCCTGACATACTTCTCTTACTTCCGCCACATTCATCAATCGTTTCGTACACACACGTTGGTTCACATTAGATCGTAGGTATTATTTGTACTAAACCTTTCCTAAGAACATCCCTAATTTGGTCACGAAGATCCAGTACATACACAATTATTTACAATAAAATAAGCATACAGTTTTTATTTAGACGTATAACATTTTATTTTAGGTAAGTAATAATAATACATTTTATTTCTTAGTTATACCAGTATTCTTACACACTTATACCTAAATGTAAAATATCATTTTATTTGCTCGAAAACAGTTACAATTTTATAACATTGGAAAGTATAAAATTAATTCTTACTAGGCAATATTATCCCTGCTGGGTAATGGCCTCCCCTTCTTTCACCTTTTACGAAAGAGATTTTACGAATATAATTAATTATCTGTTATTTGTGAATAATTCGGTATATTTTACATGTGAATTGTTTTTAATTATTTATTTTATCTATTTCTATAATGTAAATGTCTTGTTTATGGTCTAAGTAAATAAATATTAATGCAAACTGTACTTACCTAAAATCATAATATAATTAATTACTGATAATGTTATTCCCTTCATCTTTCAGCTTTTACGCAGGAGGTTTTACGAATATAATTAATTATCTGTTATTTGTGAATAATTTGGTATATTATATATCTGAATTGTTTATAACTCTTTATTTTATCTATTTCTATAATGCAACTTTCTTGTTTATGATGTAAGTAAATAAAGATTATCGCTAACTGTACTTACCTATAATCATAATATAATTAATTACTGATTATGTTATTATCGACTTTCATACATACATGTCTACATTGTAAAATACATTTTGACTTCCGAAACTATGTAAAATGATGTAATAAACCGAACTGTATGTCCACTGTAGAGTGCATAATCTGATTCCACCTACGCCATGACATTTTGATTCTCAAAGGCCTTACGTACAAGTATCATTTTGTTTTCGTCATCGATAGACAGCTGCTGCCGAGGCGTTGACGTTTGCTGCTGATGTACCTATCAACTACCAACTACCAACAAAGAGCTGCTTCCATGACTTACGTCTACAAAAAATGTAAATGTAGTTACATTACGTACAACAATGAAAGTATTAGATATTGTATTGTAATGTAAATTAAGTCACACAATCCTCTCTTTTTTATCATACTAGAATATTGTAGGAAAAATGAAAGAATAAATTCAAAATACTTTCCATTTTTTATTGTTTTTTTCAGTTTATCTTTCGTCATGGATATTTACAATCATGTTTTTAATAAATATTATTTCTTCTAGGAAATAAATATTATTTTGAGACTAGATTCTTCACCAGCCATAGTTGACACCAAGACCGGAGTATGAAACGTGAGAGACGGCGGGGGCGGCGGAGTAGGCGACCGCGGTCTTGAGGACGGGGGCGGCGGCGGCGTAGGACAGGGCCGGGGCGGCGGCGTAAGTGGCCACAGCGGGAGCAGCGATGGTCTTTGTCACGACGGGGCTGGCGTAGGCGACGGGAGCGGGAGCGGCGTAGGCCACGGCGGGGGCGGCGTAGGCCTTAGTGACGAGGGGAGCAGAGTGGACGGACTGGTAGGAGACGGCGGGAGCGGCGTAGGACTTCACTACGGGAGCCGCGGCGTAGGTAGCGACAGCGGGAGCGGCGTAGGACTTGAGGACGGGAGCAGCGGCGTAAGTAGCGACAGCGGGTGCGGCGTAGGACTTGAGAACGGGAGCGGCGGCGTAGGTGGTGAGAGCGGGCGCGGCAGCGTATGCCACGGGAGCGGCATGCGCCGTGTGGGTCGAGTATGACACAGAGGAGACAGGGGCAGCATATGCCACGGGAGCGGCGGCGTGCAGGAGGTTGCCGGCGGAGGCGATGCCCGCGGCGCACAGGAAGATGACGACCTGGAGGAGCAAAATATTATGAATACAATTTTGTTCACACGTAGGTACATATATGTAAATCATTTCGGGGGTGTTTTATTATACGTTGAATTAGGTTCAGATACCTAACTGGTCCACACGTTAGTTTTGTTTTGACCCTACTTATCTAGCCTCTAGATAGCGTAAAGATTATCTAAGCATGATTTATGAAGCACTTTTTTTAAACATTAAAGCTACACTTAATCAATACGAAAAATTGAATCCTTCTGTACCTTGGTGTACATGATTGTGTTGTTGGTTGATGTTGGAATAATTTTAAGAGTGATTGCGCCTGCTTATATATCGGAGCTCACGACTGGTCTTGCTTACGAATCTGCCGGTATACAACGCCTCCGGCGCTTTCTGTTTCAATGCCAAGGCAGGCTACACCCAAAACGATTCTCTTGCGAAATCGATGAACGCATACATTTTTTAATTTTATTAGCTATAAGGAAATCCTTTTCGGAAGCACGCGTAAGGGTTTTCCTCATTAGCTTGTTATATAACTGTTGTATTTATATGTCCCTACCTATGTAACCTACTACAATTATGCTTGTAATTTGTAAATAAGTAACAATTTATTCAAAACCGATATGCTCAAATAGGAGTTGAGAGTGTTGAGGGGTTGAAAGGGCCACATTGAAGCAATTCATCTAAAAAAGCAATATTGCTATTTGTTATTTTTTGTCATTCTCCATATACTTTTATATACCTACGCACATGTCTAATTGCAATGATGAATTGTTTCAATGTGGTATTTTTAGCTAAGATTTCTGACAGATCTTTATTTAAAGTATATTTTCCGTTCAGTTCATTTTGTAAGACAGAGGCGAAAATTGAACACTCTCCAAGTAACTTTAGTATGAAAGGATTAATTTAGAATAGTTGACCGTTTCTATTCATTACAGTGAATGCAAACTGCGATTAGATAAGTAAGTATCTACATTAGGAAACGGGTTGAACATATTCCTACATACAAAGGCTTTTGTGAGGATAACAAGTAATTTGCCATTATGGATAGACACATGACGCATTACGCTCTTGTTACTTTAATAAGAGTTATAAGGCTTTGCTAATTAGTAAGTAATTTAGAAATGAATGAAAATGGAAAAAAACAAAAAATAATTGAAAAAGTTTCTGATTAAAATGTTGCCTATCTACTACCCCTGCTGGGATATAGGGCTCGAATAATAGATGTCCACTTGCCTCGGCCTTTTCCAACCTCTGTAGCTCTCTCCCAAGACTTGCCGAGGGTTTTGAGGTCTCGGTCAACCGAACGACGCCACGTCTCTTTGGAGCTCCCACTTTTATGTTTTCGAAGTGCTCAACAGGTCAGAGCTGGGGATGGGTGCTCTCTAGGTCTTCTACGGACGTGATGAATTCACCACCATTTCCATGTTGTTAGTTAATTTCCAAAGCTTGGTATTGGTAATAACTATTGTTAGGCCAGAATCTTTAATATTTACTTGTTGTGGAGTTGCTAGTTTTGGGGTTTGGTCGGTTGGAGGTGTATAATACTTATAATAATTATAGTACATACCTACATTAAAAATAACCTACATACAGGGTGTTAGTGACATCGTAACGAATACTCAGGGGGATGATTCAGGCCATGATTCTGAGTTAATATCAAGTGGAATTTTCCGTCGCAAAATTCATGATTTTTTTATTATTTTTTTAATTATTTTCAATTCTATACTTTTGCGATGAAAAATTCCACTTGATATTAATTCAGAATAATCAGCTGAATCATCCCCCTCAGTATTCGTTACGATGTCACTTACACCCCACACAAGTACATACGGTGGCCATACAAGTAGGTATGGGTGTTAGTGACACCGTAACGAATACTGAGGGGGATCAGACCATGATTCTGAGTTGATATCAAGTGGAATTTTCAGTCTGAATATTCCTGAATATTTTTGTGTTTTTTTTTAATTATTTTCAATTCCATACTTTTGCGACGGAAAATTCCACTTGATATCATCTCAGAATCATGGCCTCAATCACCCCTCAAAGTTTTCGTTACGATGTCACTAACACCCTGTATATTATAAATATTTTGAAAGTAACGTAAATATGCGAAATAAATATTTTGAATTGTGGTTAAATTTTAAAAATAAAAAAAGTAAATTGATTCAAAAAATAAATTTATTCACAGACAGCATAAGGACAGTATCATTTGGGAACACAAAATTGAGAAACACTATTGAGCTTGCCGTAGACAGACATATTTTTGGTAGTAAGATTTTGGACGACGCATTTACCAACCGGCATAGCCGTAACCGTCGTAGCCATAGCCAGTGCCATAACCGCCATAGCCCGCGTAGCCGTATGAGGGGGTAATTTCTTTCACGACAGAAACGTGGGATGTAGCAGGAGCGTAGCCGGCATATCCGCCATAACCGTAGCCAGCCAAGCTGCCATAGCCAGCATAGGTTGCAGGATAGCCCGCCGACCAACCGCCGTAGCCAGCGAGGCCGGTGTTGTAGACGACTCCAGCGCAGGCCATGCCAAGAAGGCAGGCAAGGACAGCGACCTGACAAGGGAAGAAAATATTAGACGACCGTTATTACAAAATTCTTAGTGAAAGTCCAGCTAGTTCTGCGTTTAAAATTCTATCATTTAAGCACTAGTTCTGAGCGTGTTATGTTCTGCAAATCGCATTTTTGGAAATCAATGTTGTTTTTTGAAAACAAGTGCAGAATAAAGTACTACAAAACTATTTAATCTTCAATAGTGGACAAAATAGTAGATACGGAATGGCAAGTCCTTATTATTAAGTTATTAATTTATCTTATGTGCAGTTTTACCACAGCGGACTCGACCATAAAAGACGGCGATACGACTCACCACCGTTCACGTAGGTACAGTCATAAGCAATATTATGTACCCACTTTAGAACCCTGTCGCACAATCATATTTGACATTTAATAAGACTTACGGTTTTATTTGTCAAAAAAGTTAATGTGACATGGTTTCAAAGTGTATACATATTAGTACTCATGACCGTACTTAGTTCATCTTGCAATGGATATAAGTACCTCTGAGCACCCGAATTAGGATATAATCGTAAGTTTATACTCGTACTACTTGCTACTAAAAGAAAAGAAATAAAATTAAGTAATTTATTTGAGATATAAAATATATTATATTTACCTTAGCGAACATTTTTGATTGTTTTAGTTATTACTTCAACGTTGATGAGTTGAATAATTACTTTGCTATTGTTGTCCGTTTATATACCTACTGAAAGATGTAGGAAACACAAGTTTTTATTCGCCAAGGCTCTGCCTATATTATCCTTTTAACAGAGCGTAACAAATATGTTTATCACTAATTAGTATTTGAAATATGACTTTTGTTAATCTAGGGTTAATACTAATGTAGTTGAACTAAATATGATTTCTACTACATTCGTATTGACTCCTCTCCATTTTCTTAGCAATGTATTAAAATTAGTCTATGTACCTAACCTAACCTAATCTAATCTTTGATTTCAGGGATGTTCTTTTGCATGATATGACCGAGGCAAGCATGCGTCATGACAAGAGCCGCAGGTTCGAGTTATAAATTGATCTATTACTTATTTTTAATTACTCCAAAGGTTGCTACAGTTGCCAGTTTTTATTAGTTTTTTATTTAGGGCTGTTGGGCCTTATCCCGGGTAGGCTTCGAATCCCGGGTCGGGCTCAAAACCATTGAATTGGACTTTATGAGTGTGAATTCATGTTTGAATCGTGGTATCCCGTGTTTCCATGATCTATGTCCGTTTAATGGCAATAGGCTCTTAGACATAGCTAAGGTATACTATAAATTTCTGCCTACATCATCGGGGACTTGGACTGATACTGTTATATTGGGTTTTATATTTGTTATTGAGAGGAAGGGGAAGACCAAGAAGAGCATACATGGAACAGGTTAAAGAAAAGGTTAACTTCGTGTCTTATAGGGAAGTCAAGGAATTGGCCTTTGATAGACTGGAATGGAAAATTCTACACCGACAAAAGCGTGGCTCTTAAATTGATGATGTGATTTGTTATTGAGTTGGATTATACTAAATCACGTGTTCAACGCTAAAAATATTGTTAGGAGATTCACATGTTCAAGAAAGTAGATTGTAAGAGGCACGTGACCTAACCTGTAATTGGGCTGCTTTCCTTTCAGGTTGGGTGATCAGGTAACACTCCCTTCTGTGAGAAACTAGTGCTGCACAATAAAATCTGTAAAATTCAATAAGAGCCATAAAGGTGGCACCGGCGCGGAATTGGTTGTGACGTCAATAGAATAGACCAGAACAAATGTTACTTTTTTCAAAGCATACAACCCCAACCCCCTCAAATTTATAATAAATAGGTAAGTACTTATAATGCCAAATATACGGACATACAAAATTCAGGAAATCCTTGACCTGATGTTTTGGTACGAAACAGTAAAAAATAATCTAATAATCTGTCGCCTTGAACAATTTTAACACCAGCGCTTGTTATTATTATCATTAAAATGTTAATTTTTTGTTATTTATAACCGTAAAATTATATTTTAATTTATATGCGTAGCGTTACGACATACTGTAATGTAGTCAGTGCAGCCAACACGTCAATCATGACATTGATCATTTATCTGTTCTGTCTACTTCAAAACAAGATATTCAAATAACAGGATTCCCTATGCAGCGGGTTCAGAAAAGATGTGGGTATGTATTACGACTATTTCATGACATCAATTTTATTTTGTGGCGTGTCATTGAATAAAAATTTTAACAGAATTTTAAAGTGTCCTTGGGGGTTAAAATGGCCACCTCGAGGCAATTCATCTAAAAAAAGCAATATTGCAACTTGACATTTGTTTGCATTGCGCACTTACTTTTATTATGCGTCAATGATACGCCACAAAATAAAATTTAACATAGCGTAAGCTCACAACTATATCCCAAAGAGTTGTTAGAGGTCCATCAAGTAAAAAATAAATTTCAATAAACTATAAATGCGTGGTGGTGAAAGCATCTAAATTACGTTATTGATCTTTTAACAAACTCCCCAACCGGGTGACCAACCGTGAACTTGACGTTTTTGTACCTAATGGCATAAATTAAAAAAAATATTAATACGTAAGTAATAAGTAGTAGTTTCTGACACATTGCCACCTTTTTTTGACGTGACTTATTGTAGATTTGCCGCAGATGGCATTAATTACTTGGCCGAAACACATTGCCACAGAATCGAATAGTCTACATTAGTTAACTTCAGAACTTTACAATTTGACTTAATGGTTTCAAAATGTGTTCTAGAGTTTCGTATTCAAAATTAGTTATTCACACATAAGTTTAAATTACCTATTCCATCTCAGAAGCAAGGCAAAGTTTATCATTATCTCCAAATCTGATACGTTCCTTGTTAGGCGATAATATAGCGCAATGTTCACTTGGTTCGTGCGAGACGTGTATGTTAATATAAATGTTGCAGGCAAAGTTTAGAGTTAAGACATAGTGAATCATCCAATCGACTGGTACTCGTACAAAATATAGATGAAGATTTTTGCCAGAAACAACAACCCGGGCGAATTAAACAGGAATCTCGCTGATATGTGATATGTCGGGTTATTGGCCAAAATAATATTTTGAGGCGGTTTTTTAAATTTCTTATTAAACTTGACGCGGGTCGATTATCCGGCCTTTTCGGCGGATAAGAAAAGTACAGGGGGATTAAAATAGCCACATCGAAGCAATTCATCTAAAAAAGCAATATTGCTATTTGACATTTGCGCATAAGTATAAAAGTAAGTGCGCAATGCAAAAAATTGCTTCGATGTGGCCATTTTAGCCCCCCAGGTATAACTTAAAATAAAATTAGATGGTCTGTACTGGAATCAGCATCATTGTCTTGTATGTAGTCCGCTGATGCCTTACTTACGAGCACCGCCTCACGTGCATGGCACCGTGTCTTAAGCTCCACCGGATTACATGCAAATCAATGCGACATTACAACCGCTTCACCGCCAACGGCGTCGTCGTCGATGCGCATGTGTGTCGTGTGATAATCGCCATTCTAATAAAATAATTCCCTCAATGGATTTCTCGACTTGACTGGACAAATGGGGAGCAATGAGGGCTGTTAGTCGGAAATCAGAGGCCGGTATTGTTTTTTTTTTGACGTGACTTATTGTAGATTTGCCGCAGATGGCATTAACTACTTGGGCGGAAAGGTACCGTGGTACTGTAGTCAGTACGAGTTTTGTCCAATGTCCATACATCTATCTGTAACATACGTAAGTAACATAAATGTGAGTGAAACTTCCGATATTAATAAAACATTGTATCTCAGAGATCGTGTTTATTAGGAGACTCATTTATATGGAGTACATTTTAAGTTTAAGTACGTCTGCGTTTTATGAGGGGCCAGTGCGTTTTCTCACGATTTTGTGGACATTATTATTGTGAAGCAAAATACCTTATTAAGTATTTTATTTAAGTAGATAACTACAAAGAAGAACTCTTTACGAAATAAATATTTTGATAACATGCAAATGTAGACTCATTCTCATGCCCGCACGCAATTAAATATTTGTGCTGTGAAGTAAGTAGGTATATCGTAGTAAGTATGTAAAACTATTACAAAATTGCAATATCTACAAGGCATCATAACGAAATTAATTGATACTAAAATTCATGGATTTTCATGAATTATCAGTGATATTCATAGTCTAATATTATATTATGTCACTAAAAGCCTGTATAATTTTGCGTCCGTTTTTTTCGAAGAAAACTATGAATCTTAAATCATATGCTCAGCGGTGAAGGAAAACATCGTGAGAAAACCCACATTCCTGAGGAATGCTTACTGTATCGTATCGTGCTGGATTTCCCTTCGCGGGTTATGAGGTCAGGCAGGGAAACGCTTCTTTATGAAGCCAGACTTGTCAAATGTTCAATTTAGGTAAGGGACCCTGTGAAGACGGGATATCGCTATGGAGATGATGATGAATAAGTATCACGTAATTCATTACAAGTCAAAATATAGGTATTACAAATATATTTCAACACTATAACTGGAACATGGCTTTGATTTAGTATGATAGAAACTATAATTTATTGGTCGGAGCAATCCTGCTTTTAACAACTTATGAAAAAGCTTATAAATACTTGAGTTCCCGTACTCGAACGGGTTACGAATTTTTATTGGTTTTTCGTCAAGAAATGGATATCGCGAGAAAACTTGTGAAATTCCAGAATTATATTTTATGCTAGTAGATATAATCGTCGTATTTGGTAAACCTTTTGCCTTCTTTTTCTACTAAAGGTAAGTTCGCGTACCACCTTGAAAAAACACTAAGCCCATCCCTAGGGTTAGGTCTATTGTATTTGCCTTTCATCCAAATGGGTCCCATAGGAGTGAAAAGGTAGCAGATAGTCGGGTGGTACATATTTTTCATTATAATACAAATTGTAAGAGCCATGTCTCCCTAAGACACTGTGGGAGTACCACCGTAGTCGTGCCTCCATCAACAAAATGTATGCACTCCCAGAATAGGTTTATACAACTGCTGGTCATGCGACCGTGGTTGCACCACCATGATGTCCCAGTGAGATAGAGACCTTAGTAAATTAGTCATGATTCATTACTAAATTAGTAATTTGTTAATTACTCATTTGCACGCATAATAGAAAATAGTTTGATGTCGACGAGTACAATAAAGAAAACAGTAATTAATGCAGAAATACAAGTAATGGATGATGAAGAAACACATATGACATTATTTTACAAAGCGTTTATTTTGACAGGTACACAAGACAATTTACAATTAAAAATCTAATTGAGCAGATACAATTTTACTAACAAAATTTACATATTTTTTTAATAGACTCATTGTTTGGTAAATCACCACAGGTATTTGCTGCTGTAACCCAGAGGAGAGTAGCCTGAGTAGGAGATAGGAGCAGCATAAGATTTTACAATAGGGGCGGAATAAGAGATAGAAGGAGCGACGTAGGACTTAACGATGGGAGCAGAGTAAGAGACAGCAGGGGCGGAATAGGCAATAGGAGATGAGTAAGAGATCGCAGGAGAAGCGTAGGACTTAACGATAGGAGCGGAGTAGACCGCGGGAGCGTAGGACTTGACAATAGGAGCGGAATAGACCGCAGGAGCTGCAACGATTGGAGCGGAGTATGCTGAAGCGATGCCGGAGTATCCAAGGCTGTTGTAACCCAGGGAGTGTCCAAGTCCTCCGTAAAGGTTGCCAGCGAGGCTCAGGCCGAAAAGGCAGACGAAGACTGCAATCTGAAAGAATAATAAACTAAGTAAGTATATACATAAATACATGCCCTTGCCCCAGAGTTATCAGAAAAAGAACTTGCACCTACTATTGATACAAAATCCTATGAAGGATGTAATGAATTAAGTACGAGTAGATATGTCATTTGAAATTAAATGTTGTTCAATGTTGTCCGTGCTTCGAAATGCACGTTACAACGTTGGTTGCTTGGTAAGCAGCTCAATAATAACCCTGACACTAGGGTTGCTGATGTTGGTAATCCACTTCATTACCCACACGATAGAAGAAATGTTATAAATTATATTTTGCTATAAAAGTTAAAAAACTAGTCAACCATGTCAGAACATCCTCCGTGGTCTAGTGGTTAGAGCGTAAGGCTCACGATCTGGAGGTCCGGGTTCGATTCCCGATGGGGACATTGTCGAAATCACTTTGTGAGACTGTCCTTTGTTTGAAGGACTTTTCAGGCTTGAATCACCTGATTGTCCGAAAAAGTAAGATGATTCCGTGTTTCGGAGGGCACGTTAAGCCGTTGGTCCCGGCTATTAGCCGTAAAAACACCTCCACCAACCCGCATTGGAGCAGCGTGGTGGAGTATGCTCCATACCCCCTCCGGTTGATTGAGGGGAGGCCTGTGCCCAGCAGTGGGACGTATATAGGCTGTTTATGTTATGTTATGTTTTAGAAAGTCTCTTCATCAAATAAAATGAATTATTTTTCCTTACCTTAGCGATCATTTTGCTGTTTATATGTATCGTCTTCACGTTTGATGAGTGATATAGTTTCGGTAACAAGTGTAAACGCTTATATAGTAAAATTTTGTAAACTGGCCTCGTATGACAAGGCTCTGGGTGTTTTAACTATTGGCGCATAATCGTCTTGGTAATGTTGCGAATTTGGTGATGTGGTATTTAATTTGTAGCGTGAGAATCACATAAATAACCTATATATAAAATTGAAAGTGACACATTTATGATTGTTGCATAATCGCATGCCCTTGTTTGATTTAATGATACAGGTTGTAAGTATAAAATGCCTATACGTATATATCTAATCTTACTATATATCTTTAATTGCTACTTTTGATAATTAGCTCGCTACCCATCTGCTCAAGAAGGTCAGAAGCTTCTTCTTTTTTTTTTGACGTAACTTATTGTAGATTTGCCGCAGATGGCATTAACTACTTGGCCGGACAAATGGGGAGTGCTGAAGGCTCTCACCCGGTACAACGTTTAAGACAACAGGCCTGAGGGTGCCCAGTTGGGCGCGAACCTCGGCTCAGGGCGTCGCTAAGAGGAAAAATATTTGAAAGAATTAATCAACCCTAGTGGGTCGATAGCGATAAGCGCTGAATGAGGGAAATCGTCGACCACGCCGGCGGGGTCGGTATCGGGGTCCTGAAGTGTTTGATGTCGCGAGCTGATTAGCTGCCTCTATGGCTAGAGTAATCGGGTCGTCGGGATCGTATATTACGACCTTCGGACGCCGATACTTTTCAGTACCGTCCCTAAGCGGGAACAAGAAGGTCTGAAGCAAATTGTTTGTTTGACAGGTTAAAATTTAGGAATTAATGTAGATATTCTATCGTGTGGGTTGTGAGGTGGATGACCAACCTCAACAACCCTGGTGGTGGTTATTATTCAGCTGCCATATGACCTTTTTTGACGTGATATATTGTAGGTTTCCCGCAAATGGCATTAACTACTTGACGCTGAGAGCTCTCACCTGATCCGCCATAGGAACGTACTTACATTAGTAAGTAGTAACACGGACCAACAGCTTAGCGTGCCTTCCTAAACCCCGAACATCTTCTGGACTATCACGTGATTAGCCTGTAATGTCACATGACATGTCCACACCGGGATTCGAACCTGGGACCTCCGGATCGTGAGCCCAACACAAGGTTATGTTGAGCCACCATTGGCTCCTGACATGACTCGGGAGAGTCCGGTTATCTAACTTAAAGGAGTATTATTCAAAAACAGTTGTATAGTATTCATACAGTACTAATTAATACTAATTACTTACACGTAAATAAAACTTAAAGATAATATTATGACATTATGATAGATAAGTTCATTTAAATACGCTCCGGGGTATGACCCCTGTTGCTGTGAAAGTTCACTGACCCGCAAGTTGAGCTACTCGTTGGTAAGTCACGACACTGTGTTTATAACAAGAGCTTATTAAAGTTAATCATGTTTCGTAATGCATGTGTAAGTGAGTAGCTATAAGCATATAAACAATAATGTATGGATATGGAGCACTTAGTCTCATTTATAGGTTAAGTTATATGAAGTCTAGTAGGTTATAGATGTAGGTATGTTCAATAAAACTCGTGTAAGCAATTCTTTTTGAATTTTTAGTTTTTTTTACACAGAAACAAGATCATAAAGTTGTTTACATACTAAAACGGTTCAGCTTATTTTTTCTAACAGAAATCTCTTCCACTATCCTGGGAAAGAGACAAAGTCAAACTACAATAAAGCAGATAGGCGTGTACAATTATGTAGAGACTGTCAATTATGAAGTAGATGATAGGCAGTAAATAAATTAAAACTAGCATTCTCACCCAAATGGCAAGCAATATGTTTTGTATCTAATTTAAATGGTCTTCTTATGGTACTTGAAAACATCTTTGTTTGTTATCCTGGTGAAGTGATAAAGTAAGGTTACTTTTGTCTGGCCAAGTAGTTAATGTTATCTGCGGCAAATGCACATTAAGTCACGTCAAAAAAAAAAAAGGTTAAGTACTATAGAAAACGTCAATAGATACACTTGTAAGAAGTTATTTTGTGATTATTTTGACCCATTCATTTCGGTGCATATTGGAGACTGCTCGCATCGAGCTGGCTGGCTTAGTCGCGCACCAATTTGGCGGTCTTTTTGTCTTAAATATAAACGCGTACGCATTTCTCACCGTCACTCGCTCGGCGCTCGGTATGTTGACGATGGTCACAATTTCACAAATGCTGCGTGACAAGTTAGGGCATACTAGTTTTTAACATGTTACCATGACAGTACGGCATCATCTTACGTAGTGCAACTCGTCCACAAACATGCTCCAAATCCAAATACGGGAAAGTTACGACACTGAGTAATGTCACGACATTATCTGAACGCGCCTTTAGTTTTTCACACACTAGCGGCGTGCATTCATTAAAGGTTATCTAGACTGCTGTCAATTGGCATTAAAAAAAACTAGTTTATTTGTATATCTATTGGTATCGGTAACTATAACATAGGAGACGCAGAGGAGAAGCAGTTCCAAGATGATGCGTGATGAACCAAAATTTTGACACGGTCATTTCATCGTTTCTGACCATATAATTGTCGTTTCGTTGATTGTTTCTAACATGTAAACCCAAATAAGTCATGTTGTTCTGTCAAAATACGAACAAAGTCACGTGCCACACATGTTAGGGATAAAACCAAATGGGATTCGATAAAATTTATTGAATCGATCGATAATTTTATATTTTGCGCTAGTTAAGTCTACTGGACGTGTTTGAGGTGCAATGGAGAGGAGAAGTGAATAACCAACGGTCAGGATAGGGAGAACATGAAGCTCAAATGGGCCCTCCCATTTACCCAGCAGTGGGACAATTCAGGCCACGAAAAAAAAACGATGCCTGTTCCATAATTTCTTATATTCCTAGTTACTAATAGTTTAGTCTGCGAATAAATGTACTTGACGAAAGTGCAGCCATTTCCTGACCTTGCTTCCTAAAGTAAATAGGTAATATAATTACATATATAAGAAAAAAAAAAAAAGATATTTCTTGTTAAATTAAATTAACACACTTTAAAATACAATTAACGCATAATTACTGTTTCTTTATGCTAATTATTATGACGCTCTGTCATTTTATTTCGTCATTCAGTAGTGAAGTAGTGAGATGGATTGCGTTTGTATTGTGATGAGTGCACGCAATCTTTTTTAAGGTCAATGTATATAAAGGCACGGAGCTGAGTTCCGGGCCAGGAGCTATATATTAGACCGTGGGACAAGGGGCCGGGAATCATCTTACACTTTCGGACAAACAGGTGATTCAGTCTGCTATGTCATAGCTAAACAAAGGACTGTCTCACAAAGCCGTCTATGAACTATAAGGCCATTGCTTTGTTTCCACAAAAATAGTAATAGCACAGATTAGGTAATAGTTACTACGTAAGTAATAGCTTACAATAATCGCCGTGTATACGAGTACCCAGCCAAACTATGTTCTGGACATGTCGTACACTTTCCCATATTCCCGCTTTCTGTACCGCATTTAGATGCAATGAGCTTAATAAGAAAACAAGAAAAACTAAAACCCAACTACTACGGTAAGAACAGCTCCATGATAGATTTTCTCCCTTTGAAAGATTTAGCGACAAAATAATGATTTATGAAGTACCTAAGGTATCTCCTAAATCATATCTCCTAAGCCGTAAATAACCGCTGAGCATACTGAACATGGGGGTGTTTCTAGGAGCTAATGAGCCCCTCTATTTAATTTTTCATTTTGAACGTGAACCTTTGGGCCACACTGTATCTGCTATACGGTGACAAAATCTTTCTTTTTTAAGTACCAATACCATGTTCGTGTAAACTTTCTGGGTAACTAATAAGCTAAAATAATAACTGTTATCGTTTTTCATATTAAGTGAATTTGTAATTCTTTATGAGAAATAAATAACTTTAAACCGAACGTAAGTTTGTTGTTTGTATGTCCGACACACCACTGATCGTTTTGCAATTTTCTTTAATTTACGCATAAAGCATTACTTATTATATTAAAATGACATCTCGCAAGATTCCTAATAACACATAATTATGAAAACCGATTTTCATGTAGGTAAGTAAGTTGAATGATATTTTTAATCCGATAAGTATGTTTAGATGACTAACTACCATACTTTTTAAATAACTAACACTGATACTACAAGCCCTTATAAGTGTTATCTTCATACAAAAGACATCAACGAGATCGTTTTAAGTTTACGCGGTTCATCATCATCATGAGACTCCCGATATTTCGACACTGTTGCAAGTGCCATGATCACGGGATGGGATGTCTGCCCGTAGAAAATTATGGATCTACCTACTCCACTCCAATCTCATCAGTCATCCCGTGATCATGGCACTTGCAACAGTGTCGAAATATCAGGAGTCTCATATCCCTACTTTAAACGTGGTAAGGACCCGTTATTATGTGTTTTAATCAATGAGATCGTTGTTATTATTCCATAATAATGTTTTTGACCATAACTTTAAAATTACTAAGCCAATTTTGATGACTTGCACTATTCCCTACGTTGGACGATGCGTAATCCAATAAAATTATTGGAATACAATTTGTAGTTTCTGAGAAATGCGATAACGTTTTTTTCAAGTCGGTTAGGAAACTTTACCAGGGTAATGGGTTGTGTGTATAAGCGATAGGCTGGTGTGTTACATTAGGTCTTCATTAAGTACCAAAGCTAGGCGCAAGATGTCATCTGAAGATAGTGGTCTTCTTCTATCGTGTGGGTTGTGAGGTGGAGTACTAACCTCATCAACCCTGGTGTCAGGGTTACTATTGAGCCGCCAAAGGCCCCAGACATGGGTCATGTAACGACTACTTACTTACATCAGTAAGAAGTAACCGGGCTTAACGGCTTAACGTGCCTTCCGAAGCACGAATCATCTTACTTTCGGATAATCAGATGATGAGCCTGTAATCAAACTAGGGACCACAAAGTAATTTGCCTAAAGTAATTTGTTATTTGTATTTTGTAAGTGGTCCGTCTTGCTTACCGCGACTAAGATTACATACTGACTTCTTGTAAGTGCTGTTAGATAGAAAGGAATCGATCGACTATTCTATTGTACGTCACAACACTAGATACTAGATACTACTTTGACAGATCTAATTCTTACCGCGCATTTAAGCTATTGTAAAATTTAATCTGATGGCGGCCAAAGGGAATCTTTATTGAAATATAATCACTAATTATTGTACTAAACTGGTCGTTCTGTTTTTAATATAACTTATTGTATGAAATCCGCGATAGTCCTGTCCAAAAAATTCGTGATCGAAGACCCATCGTAGGGTCGTTGGTTCGAATCGCGGCTCGAGATCTAAACCACTGAATTCGACTTTATGAGTTTGGTGGAACATAGATGATAATTGATATCACGCGGTTTCCAAGATTTGTGCTTGGATAATGGCAATAGGCTCGTCCCCTATTACATGGGGCTTAACTTAGCTGACGAGGAGTTGGTTTATATATAATAATAATAATAATAATAATAATAATTGGTGGTTTAATAAGTCCATTTAAGCTTGTGTGTGTACGCACGTACTTGTTTTCTATTTATTAGGTGAGTATGGAAACTGGTATTAATGGAAGCGATTTTTACTTGATGTACCTAGGTAATAAATGCTATAATCATCTATGAAAAATGAAGTGGTGAACAGTGAAGATTAAGATAAAGACTATTCATTTAAAATTATTTTTTTCTGAGAAATATATTTTTGGCACTTTTTTTGGCATTTTTGGCCTATGTAATATGGGAGTTTTGAGATAAAGGAAGTTGATGCGTAGTACTCAATCAGAGAGTTTTCTATTTAGTAATTACCGACGAAAATGATTTACGAGGTGTTCTAAGTATTGACTTAATGTAATAAACAATAATTTATCATCGTTCACTGATAGATTGTAAGACGGATTAGATGCGCATAAATAAAATGATGACACATATCCTTCATTTTTCCACGTTTAATCTCATTGTACAAAAATAAATATACAAATTAAAAAACAGAACTAGAATTTGAACACAGTCGGTTAGGCGATCACCAGCCGTAGTTACCAGCTAGGCCGCTGTATGAGACATGAGAGACGGCGGGGGCGGCGGAGTAGGCGACGGCGGGAGCGTGAGCGTATGTGGCAAGGGGAGCGGCGTGAGCGGCGTATGCGACGGGAGCGGCCTGGGCGGCGTATGCCACGGGAGCGGCGTGGGCGTACGCGGCGTAAGGAGCGACGGTCTTAGTGATCAGGGGCGCTGCGTGGGCGGTGTGGGTCGAGTACGAAGACACCGATGAGACCGCAGGCGCGACCGCCTTGACCACAGGAGAAGAGTAGGCCACGGGAGCGGAGTATGCAACGGGCGCGGGCGCGGCGTACGAGATGGCAGGAGCGGCGTAGCTCTTCAGGACCGGAGCAGCGGCGTAGGACGCGACGGGGGCGGCGTAGGACGCGACCGCAGGGGCGGCGTATGCGGAGTAAGCGGGAGCTGCGTACGACGCATAGGGGGCGGCGGCGTAGGATGCCAAGTGGCCGCCCAGCAGGTTGCCGGCACGAGCGGCCGCCACCGCGCACAAGAACACGATTAACTGTAACAAGAAACAAAACTGAAACTCACAGTTCAAACTTATTAACCACCCTCGAGATTTGTTCAAGATCTCGGACACTCTCTAAAAATTAAAAAAATAATAAAGAAGGTTTAAAATATTAATCTGATTTTAGTTCACTTGTAGCCTCTTGCGACCCTTTTATTGTTACTTAAAAAGCTTTTATGGTGAATAAATTTTACGGTCGAATTTCCAATATCATTAAAATATTTCTAGCGGCTAACAACTTTTTAATGTGTAATTCTATAATTTTATATTAAAACACTTTTTATGGATCACTTATTCACTATAAAACAGCTGAGTGTCCCGTACCTTAGCTGCCATTTTGCTATATTAAATCCACTACGGCAAGTGATACGGTTAAGGTGCAGGCGCGGGCATTTATACTATTCTCGTTACCCCCGTGCGCCGGCGCACCTTAGCGCAGCGTCGGCACAGGCATTAGATCCCTGTCGCAAATGTCGAGACCCAACTCATATAGTTTTAATCCATTAAATTTTATGGAACCATACATTCTAATTATCAGGTTAGCTTATGTTAAATGATAATGCGCGAATAATGATTTATTGCATGTTTTAAGTATATAACAGGTTAGGTATTATTTCATCGACTTGATTATTATAAAATAGTGAAGTTTGTTTTAGGGATACAGTTTGTTCTACGAACCAACAATCAATCTTTATTTTTTCACCGAAAAGAATGCAATGATATGAGTATCATTGTCACTTGTTTTGTAACATCTTCTTTGTGCATCTGGTTCCATAGCCAAGTTGCGCACGAGTATGCCAGTAGACAGTGAAAGTGGTAAAAATATGGAATTGACATGTCACCTTATGACAATCCCTTACATGTTTCATCGCTGTCACTGGCAATAGGCTAGTTTCTAACTAGTAGAATCGGTTACTTTTTACTAAACGTCAAAACACGAGATTTCCATGGACTTTGCATGAAAAAGCAACATCTAACGTCATAGAAAAAGTGACAAAATGTCGCACTTATTATTACGTTTTTCTTTATTCAAATTCATAAATAAGTTACATAGAAAAAAAAAGAAAACGTATTTTGTCACGTATCTCCCCCTATCCATCCATAGGGAAGGCCCGTGCCCCAGCAGTGGGGACGTTTATGGGCTGATGATGATGATGATGAGATCTGTTTTTATTTAGTAAGTAATCAAAATTTCATATTTATCTTTGTCCTAGGAAACTACCCAATAGTCATAATTATTAGTAACTTGGTTAAGACGTTTGGTCTAAGTACTAAAACAGGGTGGTTGCCATATGCAATACTTACGAATTCTGACGAATTGTGTGGCGACCCTAATACCGATTGTAAGCGTTTATGAATGTTATAGAATACGGATCCTGTAAGTAGAGTCAAGCCTAATTAGGGTCTACTTGTACTTTATCGGCCACCTAGAAACAACTTTCATTCTTTTAATGGCCTTATTGCCTTGTATGATTCATCTAATTATCACTGTTCGTTACTTCACTTTGACTCATAAATGTTAGCCTTCGTTACAGTCTACTGACTATACCTACTTACATTACTTTTTCTACCTAAAGCTAATAGGAGATACAGATTCTTGCGGGTCATTCTAGTCAGTCGTCGTTGCGTATGCAATTATAATTACTATCACAGAACGGATGATTCTTTCATATTTATTTATCTATCTTTCTTTTATTTTAAAAATTCGGACGTTAAACCGAAAAATTTGACAGCGTGTGCGTCTTAGAAGAATCAATGGGTTTCAAACTTAAGACTGATTACAGAAGAACATACCTAATTGTGACTAACCGTGATGATTAATCGTTTATTACGTTTAAATTAAGGACATTTTGTTTAAGTCGTCACGCTTTCCCAGAAACGGATACGGCGTGCAAAATATACTTATAATATCACAGATATGTTAATAAATACTTAAGTAAGTACTTATATTTTTCTTGAATATAGCTCCTACAACATCTTACCAGGGGTAGAGCCACGTATAGTCGAAATTGATAAATTCTCTTGAATTTAAAAGAGAATAGGAGATTAAATATCATATGAGATAATGCAATAGTAGGAACCGAGTTCGAACCCTCACCTTATAACGAAAACTTGTGCGGCTAATTTCAATATCGCCATCTGAAAAAAAATATTACAATAGTGGAAAATATACAATTTTACTGCAATTTTTTGGTTAATTTGTTGTACGTATAGTGTCGTCGTAACTCTGTTAGTTCTGTTATGGATAAATGGTAATTTATCCCGCCGCCAATCGTTCGCTCTACAACTCATCAACACACAAGTCTTGCTAGTCTAAACAAGATTCACAACCCCTGTCCTGATCCAAAGTAAGTACTTGTATAGTAGGTAGGTATAATATTTCAAAAGTATTTCAGTATAATATGTTTGTTACATCACACGCTTAATCTTGATAAAAATTGGCATAGGTATGGATAGAAGGATACTCATTTTCAAGAGAAGAGTTTAGAGTGCTTGGCATGACAATATAAACGAAGTCTACGCGGACAAAGTTATGAGCGGAAAGCTACTTAGTTAGAAATATGCGAAACTACTATTACTATATACTTAGTTAATTACCAACTCATAATTTAAATAAGTTCCAAAGTACTTAAGGTCAAATTAAATAGGTATATTTATAATTAGGGTAAGTAGATGAGAAATATTTTTCACACAGTGTCGCGCAGGATTGGCATTGCGTTTTGATAACTCTTCCATCCAACACGCATTTATTCATTTCAGAAAGAGTCTATTTTCATTTTAGTAGGCAAGTCTATAGTCTAGGTGCTTCTATGCTGTTCTAGGAGCAAGTAAAAAACATAGAACATGTTCAGCTGCTTGTCCTCCCAGGCATATCGTAAAAACCGACAGAGGGATTGTGTCCTCTAACATGATGGACTAATTTTATGGGCGATAGCCTTATTATCATATCCAGCTTACGTCATCGTATCAACAGTGGCTGCATGTTATCTTTGACTACTTTTGGCTCTGCCAAGTTCTACTAACTGGGCTACCACGGCTTCAATTATCACAATTAATAAAAAAGTGTAAAGATCAAGTTTCCATTTACGAAAGTAAGGTTATTGCACGCTTCACAAAGATCTACAGATCACGTTACCGTCGCGTTGCTTGCGCAGTCTTACATGCGCTTTTGTCTAAGGGCATGGCGGCACCTTGATTTGGTTTACTCCTGTTATAACTATGCTTATAGGCGTGTGAGTTATTTCTACTTATTCACTTTTTCATAGGAAGTAAGAATACGTATTATACGTAATTATTGTATTACGTAGCTAATAACGTTTACATATCGCCGTCATTTTCACAAATTCAATTTACTTTGAAAATATAATATTATTATTTAGTAATATAAACTACGCCATGATATCCTTGTTATTTTACAATACAATACAATACAAAAACTCTTTATCGCACTTGAATCAATTTTATTACCCGAATGCGCCGAAACAAAAAGAAGGGTTATGTGTTTGACCGCTATGTGCTTTTACTTGCGGGTTTGCTTGTATTTACTCGATAATTACGTTGAATTGAGAACATAACTGCTCAGACATGTTCTGGATGGGTTTTACCTCCAAATCTTGCATTAACACATAATGAAAGCACATTATTTTATAGACTCCAAAGTAATATATTAATATAAGTTTAAAATAATAAAATAATAATAATATTCTAATTAAAAAAAAATATTTACCTATTTTGAGATAATTGTTTTATATTTTAATTGATTTTATTTTATTTATTATTTTAATTAATTTGAATGTTTTATTATGTAAATTATGGATTAATGTAATCTGAAATAAAGCAATTTTTTTAATTTTAAATTTTATTTAAGTATTTTTTTTTTAAAACCCGACTACAGAATAATTACTCTCTAAAAAGTGGTCGTATGCCGTATACATTATGAGCGTTCGACCATGGCTGTCTCCTAAACATCACTATTGGGAAGATTTTCAGAGAAATATTTTAACTGTTTTATACTTTTTAGACCGTGATTTTTCCGTAGTCGGATTTTAGTTTTTAAACTTATATTTTTTTCATTAAAAAAAACATGTGTTCCTAAAGTTCTTTCAAAAATAGTTGCACAAAAAACGTGGTCAGTATAGGACTAAACCAAAATTTTGCAATAGGCCTGGACAGGTCAATCGTGCGACAACCGCGCGACGTAACATTCACCCCCCATTCGTCTCTATCCAATGGGTTATTGTCCACATAACTGAGCTGGTTTAACAATGGCATCACGTGTGGTAACACCATTGTTGACGAGATTCGCTATCTTATTTCTGAGAGCTTACAGTTCCGATTTTAATAAGCCCGGTTTACGCTATCTGTGACAATTATGACACCTCTTTATCTTTTTAAGGGCCATATTGTGTGAATAATTACTTAAATAAAATGTGTGATTGTTGCTACACTATAATAATTTATTAAACTTAAAAACATCCAGTTATTAAAACATGTCGAACTTTCGGTAGACTTTGTTTTGAACACACAGAACTGAAAAGCGTTGAAAGTCCTTAATTAGCTTGATCACTAATACGGTCACGAGCATTAATATGCATACACTTTGGTACCGTGTCAGATTAACTTTTTTGACAAATTGAACTGTAAGTTTCACTAAATGTCAAATATGTTAGTGCGACAGAGTGCTAAAAAGTGGGTACATTATATTGCTCATGACTGTACATGAAGAAGGTAAATTATTAAAAAGCTCGGTAAGGCGTGGGTACTTAATTACCCAAATTCAAAATTTGTACATATCACTAGCTTTTACTTTCGGGTTTCCTTGTATTTACTCGATAATTGTGTTGAATTTATAAAATAACTGCTCAGACATGTTCTGGATAGCTTTTATCTCCAAATTTTGCTTGAAACACGCATCGAAAGCATATATGTTATCTTAATAGATAAGACCCTAAATCAAATAAAGATTTAAAAGAAATCCGGCTTCTTTTATTTTTATTTATCTTTTATCGTATGAATGTACCTCTAACTACCCTAATTGGGATATAGTTATGGTATGTAAATAAACTTTTTTTTTAATTCAAACTTCGTTCCTATAAACCTCTTGCTTTGACTTCGTCAACCCCGTTTAACTTATTAAAGTAAATAAAATTATGATTCTTCGCCTGTTCACAGACAGATAAAATGCCGAGCGAGCTTCATTCACGTTTTTCTTAGCATATTAAGGTCTTAGTTATTTCATAAAACTACATAATTGCGTTTTAGAATGCTGTTTCTGTCGCGACGTAGCCTTAATGTGTTTAGAACTTAAAATTATGTGATTTGAAGCTTACTTATTGCCTCATAGTTGGCGTGGCATACGGTCTTTTAAAGCTATTCACTCCTTATACGTACCAGTAAAACATATACAATAAAGCTTCTTAATAATTTATTAATTATGACTTATACAAATGATAAATAAGGCAACCTTAATTCGATTACAGAATAAATTAAACTTATAGAGGCAGTCAGTCGCGCATGTCTCAAAGAATCGAGTCTTGAACATTTACCATGAATAACTAGTACCCAGGCCAGTGAATGTCATGTGAGAAACTAAAGGTGCTTCGGAATAGGTTATCTTGACCGGTTGAGCTTGAACTAGAGGAGTGTGAGAAGTGTAACTCAACTGAGGGGTAATGGTCTTGGCTACAACCGGGGTTGAAATGGTCTTAGTAACAATAGGGGCATGATGAGTATACGTGATAGGGGATGACACGGCGTGCACTACGGGATTGGCAATGTTGTAAGTTGCTTGGGGATGACTGATGACAGGGGCAGCAGAATAGACAGGAACGGAATGGGCCACAAGACCAGTATTTGTCGCTCGAGATTCGTACTTATTGACTGTGGAATAAGGGGTGTTTAAGGTTTTTGCGTAAGTATTATGTTGAGTTCCATCGATGTTGCTGGTTTGTGTCTGGTGTGTTGTGAGCACTGACTCGTAGACGGGTGCCGGGGCGGGCAACGTCTTGGTGTAAGTAAGAGGAGCGTTGTACGTGTGGTAGACAGTTGGTGCTGGTGCGATGTTAGTGCTGATGACACCGGCTCTGACCAGAGCGAAGCAGCAGAGGAAGATGAGTTTCTGTAGAAAAAAGAAATTATAATTGAAAGAATTTTGTGGTATCTTATTAACTAAAACACGTTCGAAAACACTTCTATTTTCAAAAAGGTTAGCGACTTTAGTCTTATTGGTTTTAATAAACAAAAAATTGAGAAAGTTCTACTAGCGCTGAGTGCAAAGTTTTAATTTAAGGCATGAATTCTATCAATGTGTTCAAGAACCTTTGTTCCCCTAAGCGCTACTGATTGGCATTACCAGTCGAGTCATGGGAGATTTTTCTTTCCTTGACACTATAGTAGTGTGACGGAAAAATTAGTAATCTTTAGTGGCACTACTTTGAACTATACCAATCTATTTTTGCTTCATGGGAAGAAGCCGCTTTATAACTCGAAAGTTTATGCGGAATTTTGAGTTAATTCGATTCTTTAGACATACAATTTTGAGGTCGATTCAATATATTGTGTTCATAGTAGTCTATATCTAGTCTAGTAGACACTATCTCTTCTCATAGGAACTTAAAAAGCGCTAAGATCTTACCTGCATTTTACCTCCTGTATTTCGTACAGTACCGAACTATTGAATGGTAATTTCACTTTTGCGAACGAGCTTTTTATACTGTCGTCAGACAACATCGATTCTCATTAAATCAGTCTTGTTAACCACATGATAACATGCATCAGAGTACTCATATGTCACTTCGAAACCGGTTTCCAACCTTAAACTCTTTCACCTTTGACTTAATGAGAGCCAAAATAAACTGATTGAACTTGCTAAGAAATGTTTATCCAAGGCATTGCAACTCGTATATTTACAGCCAGTGATACGTTTTATTTTTGACGTGACTTATTGTAGATTTTCCGCAGAAGGCATTAACTACTTGGCTGGACAAATGGGGAGCGCTGAAAGCTCTCACCCGGTACAACGTTTAAGACAACAGGCCTGAGGGTGCCCAGTTGGGCGCGAACCTCGGCTCAGGGCGTCGTCTGGGAGGAAAAATATTTGAAAGAATTAATCGACCCTTCGCATGAATAGATTAAGTAGTACAGTTTGTTTATTGTATATTCCGATATAATAATACTATCGCGAATGTTTTCCGACTAATTTAATACGATCATTAACCACAAAACACCACTTTGTATTAATTATTTAGATTATTCAATGAATAAAGCAACTATGTCATTCACGTTTGGGGCATAGACCTTCTCTATTCATTTCCTCGACCATGAACGTTTATATATATTTTTTAATATTTTACCCTGTTTATTTCGAAAGAAATGTGTATAATTCTGTGCTTCATACATTATTTAAATTGTCGACGTTAATTGTATCCCGTGACAGTTGACATTCGCTCTCCAGTTGAACGCCTCGGGTCGTGAGCGATCTTCGTGACTCCGACGCGTTGTAAATCCCAAACGCAGATTAACATTATCTTAACGAATATCTATGTCGATGTCAAATGTATTCTTCTTAGTAATACATTAATCGTTGGTAGGTACAAAAAGATTGTACTTTATGAATATAAAGAAGAATACTTCTGAATATGTATTAAGAAGAATACTGGCATTCGCCAGTCGTGGAAAAAGCAACAACAAAAATACATTCGCACACACTTACTCGCCCTCACACTCCCACAACTTACCCGCGAAGTAGCTTGAACATTTTTTTATTGTAAGTAATAATTTCTATAATTCTTTTTTTCATCTTATTGTTAAATTATATAAAATAATATAATAATTGTATTAGAACTCCGCTCAACTCATGAATATACATTATTTTAAAAAGATAGTTGGTACTTATAGCACAGGTTGTACCTCTTTAGGTCAACATTTAAAATTGTGCTTTAAAATTGTTAATTTTCTAGTAAGTATTATCTAACAGTCCCAATAGTTATTAAGTTGTTTGGAACAATAAATACAATTTTATTATAACAGCCTCCGTGGTTTAGTGGTTAGAGCGTTAGGCTCACGATCTGGAGGTCCGGGTTCGATTCCTGATGGGGACATCGTCGAAATCACTTTGTGAGACTGTCCTTTGTTTGCTAAGGACTTTATAGGCTTGAATCACCAGATTTCGTGCTTCGGAGGGCACGTTAAACCGTTCGTCCCGGCTATTAGCCGTAAAAATACCTCAATCAACCCTCAGTGGAGCAGCGTAGTGGAGTATGCCCCATACCCCCTCCGGTTGATTGAGGGGAGGCCTGTACCCAGCAGTGGGACGTATGTAGGCTATTTATGTATGTATTATTTATTATTGATGTAAAATAATTGTGTTACTTTGCTACAAGTCAACCCAAACTAACCCGACCCAACTCCTTAGTGGCTTACGGCCGTTTAAGACTAAAGTAGACCCAGAAGGGGTGAGGTCAGCGCCCAATATAAATTGGTGTGGGTGAAGAATTACCGTTCTATACGTATTACTCGTATTTTTATTCTGTGACTTAGCTAAGGCTTCTAGTTCAGCCAGCAGAAGAAGAGAGAGGATTGTTCGAACCTTTTTGCCTAAGACTTATAATATAGAACGATTTTTTTTCTGTAGCCTAATTAATGACTCACTGCTGGGCAAAGGCCTCCCCCCTCTCTTTCTAGACCTCCCTGTCTTAGGCATTCTTCTGCCAGGTGTTCTGAATGGCGTCTAGTTCGTCCATCAATCGTCGGCGTGGTATACTTCGACGTCTATGACCTTGTGGGGTCCAATTAGTTATTATACAGGGTGGCCCAGAAGTTCAGGTTCAAAATTAAAAATTAGATAGAGGGGCTCATTAGCTACCAGAAACACCCCCATGTATGTTCAGCAATTATTTACGGTTTAGCAGATATGACCCATTTTGTACCTTTTTCTAGATTTTCTACCTTACTTCAGAAATAATCATTTTGTCGCTATCCCTTTCTTAATAATTATTTTATTTTACTTCACAACTATGCCTAAGACTGTGTACCGCTCAATTAAAGATAAATTAAAGTCAAGTCAAGTATAAAAAAAAAGTTATTTGAAGTCAAAGTGAGAATTCGACCAAAATTGTTACAGTTGTTAAAACTTCGCCGAAGAATAATAAACACATGAGATTGTCATGGACCCTGAAAGTATTTCTAAAAACTGCTCCATTTAATAGGCTTTTAGAAACATCCAAAAAAGTACCTTTAATACGGGCAAAAAACTAAGTAATTTGACCTCAAATATTGCAAGACAGACAGATTTGAAGGAAAATTTGACATTCTCATACAATGTAGCTGCTTCTTTCTAACGTTGTTAAAGGTTCTCAAAGACACATTTTCAGTTAAAAGTAAATAAAAATCACGCTTATAATCGCTAACAGGGTAGACATAGCAACAATCCGAAGACAAAACTTGCAGTCACTTTTGGTATTCGTATTTTAATGAAGGTACATAGATTTCAAGGAAAAAGTTATCCCCAAACACTGTTGGTGATTCATACTATTGGGGTGTTTCTGGTAGCTAATGAGCCCCTCTTTCCAATTTTTCATTTTGAACCTGAACTTCTGGGCCACCCTGTATATAGACAATCCTTCCACGTCTTTCATCATCATCAATTTAAGAGCCACGCTCTTGCCAGTGCAGCATTGTCTATGCTACTTTTTAGGGAAAAATAGGGCAGTGGTTTCCCTCTTGCCTTTCCGCCCCGCAGTACTCTGACGCAAGTGAGATGGCGCCCACTCCACTTCCACTTCTTTAGCTTTACTTAAATCTAGAGATCGATTTGGATTGTGGATGATAAATGATTGCCTTAATACAGCAGTAAAGTGATATAATTCACTTTATCTTCTTATAAATAGCATTTCAATTACGTCTTGTCTCCGCGCTTTCATCACAAACATTTCGTGCAGAAAGGATTACCTTTGCTACCTCTACTATGTAACTTAATCACAGCAATTTATATCTCTTTTCTGACAATGCGCATGTTGTAACAATTATCGACATAGGAATTATCTGCTTTCATTGTGTAAGTTGTGATTTATTTGTTGGGACATTACAAACAATGGGTACAGTAAATAGTATAGGAAAGGGTGATGATCGTTAGTTTCGGTTTGTGTGGTCTTAAAGTTTACTTATTATACATGTGTGTATTAAACAAATATATTTGTTTTTTTTTTAATTTATAAGATAATTATTAAAATATTATAAGATAATACAAAAGTATGGAACTGAAAATAATTAAAAATGTCACTCAAAATCATTAATACTCAGAATCATCGTCTGAATCATCCCTCAAAGTTTTCGTTACAATGTCACTAACATCCTTTATATTTATAACTTTGACATCTTTGGCAAATGGATATTTGATTTAAATATTATAAGAAACTTGAATAAACACAAAAAAGTATTCCTTTTCGTAATTTATTCTCTGTAACCGCGTATAATATCATGTGATTCGCTTACGTAAACTAGATGGGGTGTCGGCTCAATTTATGAAAACCGTTGTAGGAACTGTTTGTCGAATGTGACGCCAAAATTGGGCAAAAACTGTTAAATTTAGACGGAATTTTTAATAGCTTTTGACGTTTGTATGTATGCTTTTGACATTCATATGGTGAAATTTTCGGGAACGCCTGCGTCGTGTCATAGTCGTTCTATTCAAAGAGAAATCGACCTTTTCTGTTTTGTGTGTAACTACACACATGTCCTATACAGTTTCATTCGGATCTTTGTTTTTGTTCGGTTAAAGCGTGGCGTTGAGCTAGTCTCCGTTTTAGTTTGTTGCACTTCTTCTTTACATTAATACCGGTTTTGGAGCGCTAGGTTAGTGAGGTTTCCAAATCGGACTTGTTTAAGTGACTAGTTGCTAATGTGTCTTGTTGCTCGACAGTACGTCAAGGTTTTTAACTGACACTTTGCGGAACCATACCGTAGGTGACGGCAACACCACACACGACCAGATTTGTACCTCGTATAAATTAAACGATTAAAGCATCAACCGCATTTACCTTTACCGGAAAGTAAGTGGTAAATTATAAATCCAGTTCTAAGAAGTTATTGGGCACAGGCACATATTCAATACCTACTCGGTTTGTGGACTGAAGGTTTCGCGTTAATCCAGTTTCGCGACGACAACTTTAACGAGTTTCTGAAAGAGTAGTTTGGCAATTTGTACGACTAGCATTCAGAAGATAGCAAACAAGTGCCTAGTCACCATTATACTGGTTCAGAACCAGTTTTTATAAGTCGCCGGTAAGTCTCGCTCGCAATCAAGTTACTCTCTTGCGTGTTGCGTAAGCCACTGTGACCTATACACTTGCAATCTTCTGTCAATGAACTGTTTTAAAGTATTAGCATACAGTTAGCATGTACACGTATACCTATATGGATATTTGTGCGTAGGAGTGACCTGAATGATTCCACGTGATGCGTGAGTGAGATCTACACGCAAATAAGTTCGCGAATAAAACTTTACGCACACATAGATGGCACCGTGTGCCGTCACCGTTCCAGAGGCGAGAATTTTTGTAATAGTCAAGTTTGTATTTGTATGTACGTACGCGTGCAGATAGGTACATAAATTTAAGCATGGCGTGATGAGTTTTCTTACAAACTCTCGCTTCCCAATCCCTTCCGGCTAAGTAGTCAATACTTTCCCACCGGGTAGGAAGTGCCACCTGAGGCAAACCTATACAATAAGCCATGTCTTAAGGGTCCAATTTCCGGTTGCAGAATTCAGAATTTGAATATTTTCACCCCTCTCGGGGAGCACCCCCGCTGACGTCGCTATAATTGAAGTTGCTCTACTTTACGATTCCAAACATTCGGTAATGAAAGAAGCAAAAATACCCGAGCTTTCTTGATACCTTCTCTGTGTGTATTGCCTTTAAATGTCGTTAAGATAGACATCTCTGGCCTTGACTTAGAATTAGAGTAAGTATGTTGTTTAAACTTTGAGGAGCTTGTTGCGTTGTTGCTCTTGTCTGTGGATTGACGGAGTTGAGCAATTTTTTTTTGACGTGACTTATTATAGATTTTCCGCAAATGGCATTAACTACTTGGCCGGACAAATGGGGAGCGCTGGGGACTCTCACCCGGTACAAAATTTAAGACAAGAGGCCTGAGGGTGCCCGGTTGGGTGCGAACCTCGGCTCAGGGCGTCGCCTGAGAGGAAAATATTTAAAAGAATTAATCGACCCTAGTGGGTCGATAGAGTTGGGAAACATATAGCGTGGCCTATTAGAAAATAGGTACCCTTTGGTAGGTAAGTACTTTTTTATGCTTTAAGATTTTTGAGATTTTTCGAGCTTTGAGGAATTATGAATCATGAGCTTTAAGAAAAAATCGTATCAGCGAATGTTGTAAGTAGTGTACCCTCTCTTGTAGATGAGGAGGCTTATGAGAACAAATAGATTATCTTAATATTAATTGTTATTATAAGAACATGTAAGTAAGTATTTAGTTTTGAAGATACTTTGGGCAATTTCGAGCTCCTGAACTGACTTAAAAAAATACACTTAAAAGCTTTATAATCTCCATGTAATTTTTTGGTATATTTTATTAGGAATATTTGGAGATCCATGTAGACAAAGTCACGGGAGGAAAGCAAGGGGCGTGTGCCAGGGAAATAATAATAAATTATAATAAGGACTTTATTAAATTAATTATTTATTTTATTATTTGTGTACATTGCGTCGCTATTAAATGCCGTAGGCATAAAATTTTCATAATTAAAAATTAACATTATTTCGGGAACGTAGGTAAGTATACCTATTGAGTGTTAATATTGGCCAATCAAAACTTAATTAATTTATTATTGAATTCGTTTTGATAATAATTATTTCAATCCACTGGTTAGTTGCTGCGAAATCAAAAATACCTTTCAAAAAGTTTTATTTCCGAACCGCCACTTCAAACTCCATCTTAGAACATAATATTCAGGGATGCGAAGAAAGGTAATTACCCGTCCCGTATTCATACGAATAGGGTTGTGATAAGGTCATGAAAGTTTAATGTGACTGGGTTCCCATCAATAATGCAAGAGGTGATAAGTGGCAACCTCTGTTGAACCACTATTCGGCCGTCTATTGTTTTAAGCTTACACAAGATCGTCTCGGAGAATATAACCCGACAGAATTAAGTTAACAGCACACGTCATACGCGTCTCTTTTAGCAAAATGCCTATTTGATTCGCCCGGGTTATTCGTTGTCAATCATCCGTCCCTTTCCTTACTTATCAACCGCATTGTTTTAAATTGTCGAATACTTATAATGAATCATAAACCTTTTTTACAATAAGTAGGCGATAAAAGAATTAGTTTAAGTATACAAGTGCATACATTATGTTGATGGCGCAACCGAGGTGATGCCACTACGGTGTCCTAGTGAGATAGAGCCCTTATATTTTCAAGGTTAAGGAATAGGTATGAATTTACGCTCGCATACGCAGAATCCCTAAATAGCAATGATATGAATAATGTTATGAATGGATATTATTGGATATTCTCCTTCGCTATAGATAATTATAGAAATTAATGAATTACCTACAGAACAAATAAGAATAAGAGAAAATAAGAAATATTTTCATAATAACAAAAATGTTTATGTAACTACATATTTGATTTTATCTCCCGTAGGTACCTGTTTATGCTTTCTTGGAAATAAAGTATGTAATGATTAAAAATATTTCGTCGTTGCCAATTTGAAAGCTCTTATGTGTCGCCGTCACCAAATCTCTTTTTTGTCAGGATCGAATAGTATTTTGCTCCTAAAACGTTCAGTACAAAGGTAAATATCAATTATCTTGTAATATTAAAAAAAAAATCAAGCGGAAGTTTTTTAATGTCAGTAAAATTGATCCGATTGCACATAATATATTTTAAATTGACAACGACGATATGTTGTTGATGTGTTTTGTTAAGCAATAGAAAGTACCAATTTGCACTCTAAAATCACATATAAAATTTTGCATTAAGTATACACTTAATTTTATAGCACCAATTTGAATTACAAGGACTAAAGTATGCTTTTAGAGCATTAGTTGCGAACTGTAATATATTTTATTGGATAAAATAACATTATTAGACTTGTGTTCTAATACAAGCTTTAACATTGGAAAATGAAAGATTTAGGGTGGCTTGCGTAAAGGTCTTTAAACATGTTTAGTGGGTTTCACTAAACATGTTTAAAGACCCTTACGCAAGCCACCCTTAATACGAAATATTCCCATCAGTACATATCTGGGGTACCTAATTATGCGTTATGCTGACTGTTTACATTGTTTCCACTTTTAAAGAGAAAGGTCAGTAATAATTAAGTAAAATACTCACTAAAGTATTATTTCTGTCTACTTCTCAGTGATGCATGTATTAGTTATAAGTGGAGACTTCATTGGCTAATGTACAAACTATTTGCTTTTTATAAATTGTTATTTAAGCTGTTTGTGTTTGTATCCAGCTTACGACATCGTATCAACAGTGGCTGCAAGTTGTCTTTGATTACTTGTGGCTCTGCCCACCCCACTAGGGATTACGGGCGTGAGTTTATGTATGTATGTTGTGTCTCGATTTTGAAATAAATAAAGAAATCTTGATACTTACACACAAAAAACCTTTGAATATGGGTATATAACATCAATAACAATACAAAAACGCTTTATTGCACATATTATGAACACAACACTAAAAACAGTAAGTATACTTAAACTACCTATACTTTAGTGTGAACCTTTTTTTTAGATTTGCCGCAGATGGCATTAACTACTTGGCCGGACAAATGGGTAGCGCTGAAGGCTCTCACCCGGTGTTCGTGTGAACCAAAGCTCATCACATGTTATTAATCATATCGCACGTATTATAGCTTATAGTATGCAGTGAGACAGTTACTTTAATCACATTACATTAATAAGAAAAGACATTCAATGGAACTCTGTCATCGTACGAAGGTTGCACATTAAACTATCGGGTGTATGTTACATTTATCATAGCAAAGTTCACACATTTATCTAAAGATAACGCGGAGGATCTATGGTGTAATATACTAAGTCAATGAGTTTTACTTTGAAGGTTAGGAGAATTTGTAAGTTTGTCTCGTGCGACATTCACTGATGGCAGACAATGAGAGCTTTTACCTTGTTTTTTTTTAAATAATATAGACTCGCGTTTGAACACATTCTGGACTGATGGTAAGTGGCGATGCGGTTTATAGTGGATTACGCTTACCTATTACCTAAATGCCATGAAGACTCCCAGATTATAACGAGTTGAAAAAGCAGACGACGGCAGGCAGTTTCAATCCTTCTGTTCGCATCAAAAAGGAAGAGGCGAAACGTTAAGTGCGGATGGGTGTTGTAAATGTATATGTGTGTCGTAGATTTTACCTAAATAAACTTTATTATTATTATTATTATTCACAACAAATACAAAAAGTTGAAGACAAAATGCCTGAGGGTGCCCTAGCGGGTGCGAACTTTGGCTCAGGGTGTTTGTCTAAGAGCTAGAAAGAATGTAGGGATATAATTTCAATATCATTATTAATATTATTTATGAAATATAATAAAAATAATTATTATTTATATTAAAGTTAATACAGTAAACAAAACGGTACGTGAAGGTTATCCGGATGTTTACAGTGAATAAAATTACTACTCGAATGGTCAAGTTAGTTAAATCTTGGATTTATATTGGAAGTTTTGTGTAAAATAAACATTCAGCGTGACCTCTTATTATAAATAAATTATTTTATGATACATTATTGTAGCATTCAAGAATAACGTAACCAAAAGATTGGTTTATTTTTTTAAATATTTTTTTTATTCCTGCGCTGCCCGCATCCAGCTGCTTCCCGCGACCTTCACCAGATCGTCGGTCCACCTCGTAGAGGGCCTACCCACCCGACCCGATCGTCGTGGATATCCTTGGGGGAGGCCTATACCCAGCAGTGGGCGTCGTACGGCTGATGATGAATTTTTTATTATAATAATATTGAAAATCTCAAAAAAATAAATGTACCTTCTATATTCGAGAAGATATTTTTGTTACCCAGAAAAACGTGCTTTCCGCGGCGGGGGTCCGTGTTGCTCTATGGCCTAATATAAAATTTATTTAAAGGCGGAACAAAGGATTTATGTATTTAATTTTCTATTGTGTAGAATATGTTCTATGTAATAGACTGAGTAATTATTAAAACACTAAATCTATTGTTACAGGCTTTGTCTAAAATTAATATCTGTTAACAACGTAGGCGGTCGTCACGATTGCAGGTAAATTATTAAAGACCGTTGGGTGGCATATAACTTACAGCCTGGGAATTGAGTGTCCTTCATTTGACCCTAAATCGGTACCTAACTGTCTATTTAAATGACCTACGTAAGGTTATCATTTTGATATAATATTATGATTTGCAAACCAACGAAACTCGACGACAGGGCGACGATGTCCTCGACCGTTCATCGTGGCCTATAAGCGCACTTAAAATGGCTCAGGTCGATGGTTGTGATAACTTGTAATTTACATACATATTGATTTAAAATATGTGATGCTTTTGCCATTTCTTGTCATTTCTTACTATATGACGTAGTAAGATTTCTTACTATGTGACCTCCAACAAGTTTGTCCATAATAATTACGCTGAATAAATAGTTTTGATCCTGATATATTCGCGTTTTTCGTTCGTTTCTTCGTTGTTCTTGTTCTTTGATTTGACGTTAAATAAATAGTTGTAAAACGCGAGCATTTCCATTCTTGATAACTTCAATCTTGGCGCGGCTCTCCTGTGCCCTCAGATTGACAAAATAGATAAGTAAAATTATATTTTTTTATATAGTCAGTTATTGATTTTGAAAGGCAGATCTCGATATAGTAATTATAATTAATTCATTTATTTTATAGATGAAAACATGTAATTGGCTTTCTGTTGCTATTTTTAAGACTGACTATATTGTTTTAAATAAATAAATAATAACGCAAGGTATTTTTAACTTTTTACTTTTCATTTACCGTACAGTTACCTACTTAAAGTATTTTATTTATGTAGGTAAGTACAAAGTACCTTCTAGGAACTGTACTGGTATTCGCGTAGCCTGATGTATTGCGACATTAGGGTTTAAACACAGCCGTTTCATTTTAAATATCAACGGGCGAATAATAGCAGTTTAATTATAGGCCTATACAAATCCACTTAATGTTAGATAATTCAGTATAAATTGTTTGAAATTGTGCATTATTTGGACCAAACGCGAGTCTTTGCTGGTAAATTACAAATACGTAGACTAACCTCGAGACTCGTTCAAATGAAGTACTGACAGCATAATTATGTTACAATTAATTTTATAATGACCACGTGTCGGACGACGCTCAGTGGGTAGGCCCGCTACAAGGTGTACCGACGATTTGGTGAAGGTCGCGGGAAGCCGCTGGATGCGGGCAGCGCAGGAACGATCGTCGTGGAGATCCTTGGGGGAGACCTATGCCCAACAGTGGGCGTCGTACGGCTGATGATGATAGTGCCCAGCAGTGGGACTTATAAGCTGTTTATGTTGTATGTATATAAAATCATAACTTAAATATTAGTACGTTTTACAACGGATTTACTCACTAAAAGCATGTGTATATATCTAGAGAAAAATATTTACAAATTTCCACACATTGTACATATTACAATTTGTCAAAAAAAAATATAGCAGGGATCCATAAAAACGAAAAGTAATAACAAATAATTAAGAAAAATATTAATTGTAATCTTGTTTGCTGTCCGTACGTTTAGCATAAACTTGCACATGCAAAGTTTCTGTCCCCAGGTGGGCAGTTAATGCTATTCACTTACACGTATGTTCGCAATATGGATTGCTCGCAATTTACTCTGGCCAACACTTGGCTCCAATTAAATTGTTTTAAATAGATCTAGATTTAGTGACCTACTTTTGACAAAAGTTTCTAGTTTCAAAAGTTTTTTTCTTACTTTATTTATTATTTATTGTCATTTATTCATGTCTGTATTATAGGTAATTGATATAACGTGGTTTCCATGATTTGTGCCCGGTTAAGAGCAATAAGCTCGCCCCCTATTACATGGAACATAAACGTAAGTACATACTATACATCTCTGCTTACCCCTTTAGTGATACAGGCGCTATGTTATATGTGTTGTATTAACATTCTCACCTACTTAGTGACTTAGAATTCATGTTTTAATTAAGTAGTTTCCATGTTCGTCTCAGCGTATCGTACGCATTTAGATCGAAAATAAACATTTATTCTTAAACAAATGTTTCATCATCATCAATTTAAGAGCCACGCTCTGGTCTTTGTAGCATTATCCATTCTTCTCTATCAAGGATCAATTCTTTGACTTCCTTATAAGACACGACGATAGCTTTCTCTTTAATTTGTTCCATGTAGGCCCTTCTTGGTCTTTCTCTTCCTTTCTTTACTTGTATCTTCCCTTCCATGATATTTTTAATAAATTCGTCGTGTCTAATTAAGTGTCCAATCGTCTTGCCTCTTCTGTCCTCAGTAACTCTATATTTCTCTATATTTGTCTCCTTTCCCTTACTCTTATTAGCGCTTCTTCATTAGTAACCCATTCGGTCCAACATATTCTTTCTATCCTCCAACACCACATTTCAAAAGCTTCGAGTCTTTTTCTGTCATTCTGTGTCAGTGTCCAAGTGTTACATCCATAGAGGGTTATACTCCATACTAAACAAATAATAAATGGTTCATCATCATTATCAATTTAAGAGCCACGCTCTTATCGGTGCAGCATTTTCCATGCTACTTTTTTAGGGAAAAATAGGGCAGTGGTTTCCCTTTTGCCTTCCACCCCGCAGTACTCTGTCTGACGCAAGTGGGATGGCACCCAGAATAGTCTATTACAAAGCCATATAAGAACGCCTGTCATCCGCCTCTGAATACTACTGACAGTTACTGCTGCCCTCTGTTAAGTTCCAGGTAAAGGTTCCTGTGACTTGCCTCTTCCGTCCTGCATTGCCATACCGATGGCTCCCATCTTCGCCTCTGCAACCGTTGAGGTCGTCACCCGTAACAAATGGTTATCCAATCAAAATTTGAAAACAAACATTTATGTAATATAATAATTTACCAACAGTGTAATATAATAATTTCCAACAAATGTATGCCCTTATAATAACATTGTAAATGTACAGAGTATCCAATGAACGGAACAGTGTCTTGGCGTATGGCCTAAGTGCCCAACCTGCGTAGTTATTGCCAACAGGACACGTAGGTGTCACATATATTATACCGTATAAAATATACTACAGTAGGTACTGTGATGTGTGTTACTGGCCATTTTATGAATTTATAGTCGTATTTGAATTTGTATTGTTAATTATTTTGGAAGTTGTCTGCCATTGTCTACAAAATAGTATATCACATTGAATCAATTCATCTAAAAAGAAATATTGCTATTTGACATTAGTTGACATGGCGCTTACTTTTATGTCGAATTGCAATATTGCTTTTTTAAATTAATTATTTTGATGGGGCCTTTTTAGACCCTCAAATTTGATTCCGAACAAGAGACACATACTTACATTAAAATTTTAAAACAATTTTCTTCGGAGATCTCCCACGAAGATAGTTTTTATCTCTTGATCTGGTAACAAGAATCTTTAGATTCTAATTAATTAAAGAAGTTTAGTGTAGATAACACTTTCGGTACCTTTTTCTCCCATTTTAGGTTCCTTCGTGCTTCCCTGCCGATTGTGGTTATACGAGAATGTTTTGCCATAAAAATAAGACAAAAAAAAACACTTTCATTATTTCAGTCTTATCATCGTTTTACTTTCGGACAATCAGGTGATCAGCCTGTAATGTCCTAACCAAACTATGGATAACAAAGTGATTTTCGTGATATGTCCCCACCGGGATTTGAAACCGGGACCTCCGGATCGTGAGCCGAACGCTCAAACCACTGGACCACGGGGGCCGCTATTATTTCAGTGACTCGTGTTTTATTATAGATGCTATGAGTTTTCTGTACCATTGCGATTGGTACTTGTTTTTACGGCCAAGTAGTTAGTACCATTTGCGGCAAATCGACAGTAAGCCACGTCAATAAAAAGGTATACTTGCTTTTGAGATGTAATATGCCTGTACCGATTAACCACTGTAATTACAGTCCCTGTGTAAGATGACCTGGAGAGCCGCCAGGATAACTTTTGCGGTTAATAACTTGGGCACTTACGGTTTTCATGGGTTTTATTGGTCTTTAGACACTCCAGTCTCAAAATATATACTTACTATTAAACAGAACGACCATATCATTACATTAAGTACATACACATACATAAACTCACGCCCGTAATCCCTAATGGGGTGGGCAGAGCCACAAGTAATTAAAGACAACTTGCAGCCACTGTTGATACGATGTCGTAAGCTGGATATGGTAAACCTTATGGTGATAAGGGACCAGTCCATAACATTAGTCCATCATGTTAGAGGACACAATCCCTTTGTCGGTTTTAACGACATGCCCGGGAAGACAAGCAGCTGAACGTTTTCTATGTTTTTTATTTGCTCTCAGAACAGCATAGAAGCAACATAAGTATATTAAGTCTTCTTCTTCTTCTATCGTGTGGGTTGTGAGGTGGAGTACCAACCTCATCAACCCTGGAGTCAGGGTTACTATTGAGCCTCCGTGGTCTAGTGGTTGAGCGTTGGGCTCACGATCCGGAGGTCCCGGGTTCGAATCCCGTTGGGGACATAAAAATAATAATCATGTTGTGTTTTGAAGAATAATGTTGACCTTAATGTAAGGCTGTGTGTCCGGTAGGACGTGTTGCATCACTGCACATCCTTCTTCGTGTATATTTGAATACTTAATTAATTGCTTTAATAAACCGTGTCACTGATTCGGCATTTAATGTTTTAATTGCTTAAATCACGGCCTCCGTGGTCCAGTGGTTGAGCATTGGGCTCGTGATCAGGAGGTCCCGGGTTTAAATCCCGGTGGGGACATATCACAAAAATCACTTTGTGATCCCTAGTTTGGTTAGGACATTACAGGCTGATCACCTGATTGTCCAAAAAGTAAGATGATCCGTGCTTCGGAAGACACGTTAAGCCGTTGGTCCCGGTTACTACTTACTGATGTAAGTAAGTAGTCGTTACATGAGCCATGTCAGGGGCCTCTGGTGGCTCAATAGTATAATAAGTGATACTATTTTAATAAGATATCATTTTACAATAGTCTCAAAGCGCGGTAAAGGTCTTTTTTTATATAAAATATGATCGCGTTTGGCCACAATCTCACCTGATGGTAAGTGACGATGTGGTCTAGGGTGGATCTCGTTTACCTAGCAAATACCTATTCATTCTAGCCTTGAAGACTTCAGATTGTAACGATTTGGAAAAACAGATGATGGCAGATTGTTCCAGTCCTTCGCTGTTCGCATCTAAAAGGAAGTGGCGAAACGTTTAATGCCTGGCGACGTCCATAGATGGATCTATTAAAGTACCTCAGCTAGTAATTAAAACACATAATAACGGGTTCTTACCGCGTTTAAAGTAGGAATATGACCAAAACACGCGTACCCATAAAACCTACTATTACCTACTAAACCTACCAAACCTACTATTTGTGACCAATGTACCTCAGCTAGTGTTGTGTATCAGTCGATATTAGGTCAATCGATTCTTTTCTATCTCACACTACCTACACCTAGTAGTAACTAACAGATAGTGAGATATTTTTATTTGTCGCAATACCTAGCCGAAGTAGATTCACATAAGCCAATCTAATAATATGATATTTCCTTACATTTGTTAGTAAGTTACGTATCGACGGGGAAGAAGCAAATACTCCTATCTTACACAGACCTAACTGTAAGATAGGAGTATTTGCTTCTTCCCCGTCGGTATATTGTTAGATAGGTATATTTATTTATTACACGTTACTATTACCTATATAATATTTAGACTTTATCATTTTGCCTTTAGATATTTTTTTTTGCATTCGTGTTATTTGCATGTAGGAATGGAGGTATGTCCGTGTGCTTGGTGGTTAGATTAATGTAATTCTTATATAAACATTTATGAAATTCATAAGCTCAGTTATGGAATTTACGTATAGAATAACTTTACAAGGGAAATAATGCGATTCTTTTATAATTATTGTTCTCCGTCCTTCCTTGCGGCATATTTCGTAATTATCTCTAGGAAGTAAGTAATACTGTATAACATAATGTCTTTATACCTATTTATTAACCCTTTGACGTCAATGTTTCATGCGAACAATAAGACGCGTGTTTTGAAATACAGCGTTAAATGATATTACGAAAGCTTTGGATTCTACTGTAACGCGTTTGCCATTCACGTGTTAAGAGGAAAATAAGCAACAATGAGTAACCCATTCGTAGGAGTGTCTGAAATGTATTGCATTGCACCTAGTTAGTAATTTTTGCACGTTTGCACTGTGTGGCCTTAAAACGGTTAATAATCATCGCGATAAAAAACAGTGTTTTTATAAAAGTGACCTTATGTTTTAAATCGATATCTTTTATTTTATATTTACAAAAGTGTGTTGAAATAGGTCTCAAGTTTAAACATCGTTGACAAGATTTCGAATCACCAAATAAAAAGCATTTTGAAGTACCTACAATGTCCGTATTTACGGTAATCATATGACAAACAGTGCATTCATTTATAATATTTTGTGTTTTCCAAGTGCTTTGTACGATTCTTTTGCTACTGGCTTAAACAAAATAACATACGTTTACTACTACGAGTATATCCCAATTGGGATAGTCAGAGGTCATTATCATCATCAGCCCATTAACGTCCCCACTGCTGGGGCACGGGCCTTCCCTATGGATGGATAGGGAGATCGGGCCTTAAACCATCACGCGGGCCCAGTGCGGATTGATGGTTATTAACGACTGCTAATGCAGCCGGGACCAACGGCTTAACGTGCCTTCCGAAGCACGGAGGAGCTCGAGATGAAAACTTTTTTTTTGTGGTCACCCATCCTATGACCGGCCTTTGCGAAAGTTGCTTAACTTCAACAATCGCAGACCGAGCGCGTTTACCGCTGCGCCACCGAGCTCCTCAGTCAGAGGTACTTACATCTATAATAAGATGAACTAAGTACACCGAGCATTCTGTTAGACCAACGTGATAGTCGGTGAGCCGTATCGCCGTCTGTAATGGCCGAGCCAACCGTTAAACAGTTGAAACAAAACTTTTAAATTCAGGTTTTCAGTTGCGTTCTTACGTGAAAGTAGTGCAGTTAGTTCTATGTTAGTAAGCTTAGTAATGGCTTAGAACTTTTCTAACTTATAACAACGTACAGTCGGCGTAGTTTCACAACGCGAAAGTATACCCTAAAAATCGTTTTAAGTTACAAATGCCTCGTAGATGTTAAGAATATGAATGTCATATTCATAGTAAAGGTAGACTTCTCTTGTGGGTAAAGTACTTAGGTACGGTCACGAGCATTAATATGTATACACTTTGGTACCATGTCACATTAACTTTTTTGATAAATTGAACTGTAATTCTCACTAAATGTCAAATATGTTAGTGCGACAGAGTCCTAAAGTGGGTACATTATATTGTTCATTATACTGTACTTACCGATAAAATGTGTTAATTATTATTATCATGTTTTTGATGTCTTAAAATAATGGAATATGTCAGTGTGGAGCATAATCCACCACGCTGCTTCACTGAGGTGTAGGTGTTGATGGATTGCTGGATTTGAATACACTAGACCGGTTGCTATTCAAATCCAGCTAAACTTTTTTAAACAGATATCCATTGGCCCTAGTAGAAAGTGAATGAAGAACGTTTTTTTCAGTACAATTAGTGATTATATTAATTACAATATTAGAAGAAGAAGTTAGATCTGTCAAAGTACAGAAGCCAGTGTTGTGACGTTCATTTAGCATAGTGATGTATCAGTTGAGATTAGGCCAATCGATTGTGTTCTATCTAACAATATATATACCATGTTTAAAACTAAGGGTGGCTTGCGTAAAAAAACTGAACCTTCACATATATCCTTAATCATCACGATGTGTTTCTCACATAATTGCTTCGATCGAAAAGCAACTTTATAAGTGATTATTAGGTATAAATATTAATAAAAGCATTCTAGCATAATATTAATACTTCTTAAGGTATGGTTGACCCATTGAATGATCTGATGTTTGATTAATTAATCACCAATCGGGAAAAAAATGAGAATATCGATCATACCTCAGGTTTGCAGATATAAAAAAATTGTGTGCAATTTGTAATCTTATTATGAACACAGTTTACAAAAAAAAAATACAAAATACTTTACAACTAGTACTACTACTATTTACTTACTTTACTTTTTTTTATTTTACTTTGCTTTTTTTCTTTACTTTACTTTAGTAAACTACTTACTACTTTACTACTTTAGTAAACTAAAGTAAAGATGATCTATAGTTTTTTGGGGAACGTAGCCTGGAAAGTCCGGCGACATTTTTTCACGTTTTTCTATGACGTCACATTGTGCTTTTTCATACAAATTCCATAGTCATTTCGTGTTTAGACGTTTAGTAAAAAATAACTGATTTGACTAGTTGGAAACTAGCCTATTGGAAGGACAATTCGTATTGTCTGGAGTAACCATGGATTCGATGAAATTCTACATCACTACAAGTCAACTTGAATATCAATAAGCACTTGAAGTTATATTGAGGTACCATGCCTTTTATAGCTATTTTCGTTTCGTACAAATAGTCAATTAGGATTTCGCATTTCGCATAACATTTCTATTGCCCTTCCTCGCTTCAAATATTGCAAAATTGTGAACCCGATACATGATATGTGAGGCGACTTTTATGATTTGCCCGAAGCACAGGTGGTTCACATCGAAAAGGTCCTGTTGGCATTTGCTCGCGGCCTTCGACCATCTGGGTCATTGTGAGTCGCTGGTTTTTTAAACTCGTATACTGACGAAGGTGTTCGGATACACCAATTTGTCAGCGGAATCTACTTCCACGTTCTTAATTTGAGACACTGACATTGACTTTCATTAATTTTAAAATGTACGGAATAAGTAGATATTTGGCTTTTATTTTTAGGCAGTAAGGTCCAAAATTTTGATAGGGTTTTTGGTTTGTCTTCGTTTTAAGAGTTATGTACGGTCACGAGTACTAATTATGTATACTCTTTGAAGCCATGTCACATTAACTTTTTTGACAAATGAAACCGTAAATCTCATTAAATGTCAAATATGATAGTGCTGCAGGGTTCTAAAGTGGGTACATGATATTGCTCATGACTGTACCTAAGTATGAGTGCCCAAACTCCTAGCTTCATACTATAATTATAACAATCCAATTGTCTGATAATCTATCTTTAGAGGTTGAGGAAAATAGGCACATTTTTTGACGCAGTCTTGTTGTGCTCTATGTTTTTATGTTCTGATAGGCATGACAGATTTGAATTAAGTTTAGCCTGTAATAACAACACGCATGTGGCGTCTCATATAAGAGGGACCAAACGAGCTCAGCTCAGCAACCGAGGCAGCGGCCGGGTACGGTAAGTACGCCAACCTGGAATCGACGTATGACTTTGTGCTGTTTGCCGTCGAAACAGCGGGCGTTACCTCACGCAGCATAATATTTCCCTCGCCATCCAATGGGGTAACGCTGCGAGCGTGTTGGGCACATTCGGTCGAGAGGTGGTAAAAGGGAGCATTTTTAATAGAGCCTATTGTTATGTACTTTTGTTTCAATTTTGTTATTAGTTTAGTTTTGAATGAGATTTAACTTTATATATTTTATACGTAAGTTTCACAAAAAATAAAAGGTCAAGTGCAGATTTATCTATCTACCTAGTAATAAATGCCGACTGAGGAAAATAACATAACAACATAACAAATACTAAAAAAATAAATAACAAAAAACTATAAAACCTATAATACATGTAAAATCTATAATACCTAAGCGAAGTCAAAAGCTATTGTTTTGTTTTTAAAACGTTATGAGACTGAATAAACTCATCAAGCAGGTATTCATAATGTTTTATCTATGATGCGTGGGAGTAAGAACAAGGAGGTATTTGTATCATGGGGCGGTATCATTCTTTGAAGTAGAACAATGCATTTGAAGGTCATACTTTTGTTTCTATTTGAATATAATTAATGCTTTGAAGACATGATTAAATAAGTACGAAAAAGAAAAGTGCATACTCAATACAACACGTACACATATCATATTATAAGGGTGTTAGTGACATCGTAACGAAAACTTTGAGGGATGATTCAGCTGATTATTCTGAGTTAATGGCAAAAGACAAAAGTATGGAATTGATAATTATAAAAAAAAAAAAAAACTAAAAATAAATTATGAATTTTGCGATGGAAAATTCTACTTGATATTAACCCCGAATCATGGTCTGAATCATCCCCCTGAGTATTCGTTACGTTGTCATTAACACCCTGTATATGTATAAATATAAACATAACCAATATGACAATATCATTAGAAACAGAAGAGGTATAATCGGCGGTATATATTATAATTTATCTAAGCTTTCTTTTCCTTTTTCAAATAAAAAAGGAATCAATAGTGTAGTAGGAAATGCTTCGGTAGCTAAAGTGGTCAGTATTATTTGTTTAAAATAAATACCTTGACATTATACTTGAGGTTAATTTATTACGTCCTACCACCGTACATTGTACCATTAATGTACATTATCTTTATTACTTTGTCTATTGATTTTAGATCATATCCTTGATAAGTATCTGTTGATATTTAAAGTTCATAAGCTTACACTTGAAGCCTACGCCTATCTGTTGTTTAGTATGTAGTATCGTTAAAGAGAAATTGGGATGGTCACACGCAAAATGGGTTGCAAAACTGTGTATTTCTCCCACCAGGTGTCGCTACTGTTGAGTGTTCTTAAATTTTTATAGTTCTTCAAACTATTTGAGTTTTTTTTTTGACGTGACTTATTGTAGATTTGCCGCAGATGGCATTAACTACTTGGCCGGACAAATGGGGAGCGCTGAAGGCTCTCACCCGGTACAACGTTTAAGACAATAGGCCTGAGGGTGCCCAGTTGGGCGCGAATCTCGGCTCAGGGCGTCGTCTGAGAGGAAAAATATTTGAAAAAATTAATCGACCCTAGTGGGTCGATAGCGATAAGCGCTGAATGAGGGAAATCGTCGACCACGCCGGCGGGGTCGGTATCGGGGCCCTGAAGTGTTTGGTGTCGCGAGCTGATTGGCTGCCTCTATGGCTTTCAAACTATTTGAGTGAACAAACATATTGTTTTGGTTATATTTCCACACTATAACCCTTCGAGCAGCATTTATTTGCAAAATCATAGTGTTACATTTATTCCCTAAAAATCGGAAAGAAGAATACTTAGAAGAACTTTATTTTGAATCAAAACTGCAGTTTTCCAACTGGCTGCTTTTCTTTTTCGTAACTCATCCTTTAGACGGAATCCACTCCCCGTTGCTCCACATTTTATAGCAATGTATCACGAATTATAGCGGGACAGTATGGGGAACTGTTACAATATATTAATTTACTCAAATAGTATGGGGAACTGTCAAAATTTAGGAACACTCAATAGTGTTGCCGCCTACAAACTAGAAGTTCACATGAACTTTTAGTTCTTATCCTCATTATTTAACGTGTGACCACATATTAATACTTATGTTTATTATTGGAAATGTTTCTGTAACAATATTTGCATGCTAAATATTAAAATGACAATATTTGTTTAATTTTTGTAGTTGTTGATAGCTGATAAGGAGGGACTTTTATGAGCATCCATCTATTAATGTACCCTTTTCAAAAGCAAATAAAGAGTATTGCTATTTCTTTTTCTATTTCTATGCCGTACGCATGACCTTAGTAACTTACTTATCACATAATTTCATAGTCACCACCACTAATTTAAGAGCCACGCTCTTGTCGGTGTAGCATTCTCCATGCTACTTTTTAGGAAAAAATAGGGCAGTGGTTTTCTTCTTGACCTCTCATTTCGTGATTAAGATCTAGATATTACACCAAAGAGTTATGAGTACTCTTTCAGATCTTTTTTTGACGTGATTTATTGTAGGTCTGCAATCTACAATAAGGGCTTTTTGGCGGGAAACGGGAACGGGACAGTTGCTTTCTTCATTGAGTAATCTAAATAATTAATACGAAGTGGTGTTTTGTGGTTGATTATCGCATTAAGTTAGTCGGAAGACATTCGCGAGTGTTATTATATTGGAGTATTCAATGAACAAAGTGTATCTGCCTATTTTCGCTTCGTGCCAAGAAGCCGCTTCATAACTCGAAAGTTTATGAGGACTTTCGAGTTAATTCGTTTGGGGTTCGGAGTAGGAGTCTACTCCGATGGTGGGGGCTTAGGTTTCATTATCATCACCTTTCATCATTTCATTAATCATCAAGAAAAAAAATACGTAAGACATGACTGTATGGGCATAGTTCCCTTTGCCTTATCCTTCGGGGAAAACAAAAAAAAAATCTACAATAAGTCATGTTGTGAATAAAAATCAACATCTTTCTCTCTCGACAGTCTTTTTACAAATTACTTAGCGACGATTAAATTATAATAACCAAGGCGCTACAAAGTTGAACGTCATCACATATTGCCTTGAACTATATTCAAGTAAAATGATTTCTGTCACTGTGGGCGAATATTAATAGCATATGTGTACGCATGTATGAGAGATGTTTACTACAGATAACTGGGCGAGGTACTAGCTCAACTTGAAGACCACATATGACCTTATTTTTAATATATCGTTGCGATTTCTCAAGGAATCTAGTTATACGTTATTGTTAAGGGGATTTGAGTTTTATTTCAGACCATGTTTAATTTAATTTACGTATTACTTGAGCAGAAGGCCTAGACAAGCAGCAAACGCTTCTATTTCTATTTCAAACTCAAATTTACAAGTAAAGGTCCTATGAGGACCCTAAAATTTACTTGTGCTGTATTTTTAGAATCACAGACGTAAAAAAAAAACAAAAAAAAATGAAACCAGGATGGACCACCTACCTACCTTAATGATACTGATGTTACTATTTGAAAAGCTTCCTTCTCTCTTTTAAACTTCTATTTTGTTGTGCCCGAAAGGGTCTTTGATGTGAAACTCATATATGTAACTTACAAACTTGTACATCATCATAGTATGCAAATAAAGAATATTGAATATTGGCAACGGTTTTCATATAAAGTTGCTTCAAGACCCCTATCTCTAAGTACCTATGTTTCTTTAACTCATGTCCAAAGCGACTATACATTAAGTTAAGATATTAACCGTAAAGTAAAACAAAATTTTCGGAATGCAACATTTAAAGTACCTACTCTAATGGCTGAGCTATTAACTAGAACTGCACACGTGTTATTATGATAAATGCTGCGTTTTACCAAATTACCTATCTAATATAAATAGCAAATGTACATACACATTTGCATGCTCCTGATTGGGTACCTTTATTTTGGGCGTAGTCCTATATTGACTTATTCTGCAGAAGCTTTGACCATACTAAAAAGTCATAAGTAGTTTCCTTAACAGTGTTTGTTTTACTTTATTGTTATTTATTTATCTGCTTATTTCTTATTTCTACTAAGACTCTGTTCGATCTTTTACCTACTTAAATGTTCAATGCAGCATTTCGTTTACCTATGGTTTGTGTAAAGTTTAAAACGTAAGAACTTTCTTTGTTATTTCACTTTTAAATGTGGAAGCTTATAATTGGCCTTCTGCTAACTACCTTTGTATTTATTTGTAATTGAAGCTGTTATCTCCCTGAAGAAATTAAAATGAATAAATAAATTTCATTATTTGAGATTAGATTGATACGATTTAAGAACGAATACTGAGGGAGATGATTCAGCTCATTATTCTGAGTTAATATCATGTAGATTTTTTCATCGCAAAAGTATATAATTGAAAATAATAAAAAAAACAAAAAAAAATGAATTTTTTGGATAAATTGCACTTGATATTAACTCAGAATCATGGTCATATTCGGTACGATGTCACTAACACCCCGTATATTTACCAATCTTACCTATATGTGTTTTAGTACCTTGCATGATAATTTCGTAGTAAAAAAAAAACAAACACGAAGCAGGGCGTGTACAAAGATCTGTACATATAAGATAAGAGAGGAAACACGTGCGTCGCACACCAGCAGTGCTTATGAACTTTTGATTGTGTAACTGAGTCGCTGTTATATGGATCATTATACCTATTACTGTAAAACCTACTGGAAAGACTACAACATTCTACTCCTTTATTTAAGTAGCAATTAGAGGATAGCTGTTATTGGCTTTGGTTTAGTTAGTAACATTGTAAAACATTTAGATTAAGCTTTTGTTATCCCAAATAAACATAAATAAAAAATATGGTTCAGTTCCGGGCCTAGTGAGTGCACGACAAGAAAGAAAAGAAGTAGATATGTTTTCTTTAAATAGGTCTATAAAGTTATCACGTTGGTCTAACGGAAAGCTCGGTGAGGTGTGGCTATTTAGTTCAACTTACGATCGATGTATTATTGACTACCTCATTGAGCTTATGTTACCTATGTGCGTTTATAAAGTTTTAGGCTTACAAATGCGAACATAACATAACATAACAGACTATCTCCCCGAAGTTGTATAATATTAACGCCCACTCTTCGCCAGCTATGTTTAACCCTATGTAGTAAGGGGTTACCCTATTGCCCTATTGCATATCACCCCATTGCATATTACCCTATACCGTATTGCATATCAATTATATCTATGATCCAAATATGAATGCAAACTCATTTTGACGGAAATGTACATTTCCGTAGACTAAGATTATTATTTTAATTACAATAACAACTACTTACTCTTACGCACTTAAGTACTTATACTCTCTAATTGACTACTGTAATTGGAAATATAGTGATAAGCTAATGTTATGGTTCTTACACACGCCAAGTCAATATACTCGTTAAGTTAATCCTAAGTGATAGGTAAAGAAATACCGTGTCCAACTTGCGCCCTCTTCGTTAAAACTTGCCCTAAAGGGAATTCAACTTTTTCCGGAATTACCGTTAAGTTAACTGTTGGGACTAATGTTTCCCTTTCATTTCAACTTGCGATTTGGAATCGAGGATTAGAGAGTATCTATGACATTCACCATATATATAGATATAGAAGAGTTCATTTCACAGATCTAAAAACATTAATTACGCGGATAGAAGAAGATTTTCGAAAGTCAAAAGTAAATTCAATAACTAAACACAAAAGTCGAAGCATACAAACCACAGAATGAAAGTAAGTACTGTACTTATAATGGCGGCCTTATTGTTAAACAGTTATCTCTTCTCTCATATTTGTCCCGTTCAACAACAAAATAGTAATTTATTCCAACAATGTTGTCGATCCCAGTGGACAAAATTTAATTAACTTTATTTTAAAATGACGACATTAAATTAGTGCTGTCCTTTGTATAGTGCAAAACAGATATATTTGTTTTGAAAACTGATAAACTAAACTATGCTACTTTGGTAAGTTTGGAGTAGAATAATAAACACCAAAGGCTTCCTTATAAAGGTGCCAGCAAGTCAAAATTCTTCCGCATTCTACTTGCTGTCAGAATTTTCAGTTTTACGAGTATATGGATTGAGGAGCTCGGTGGGGCAGCGGTAAACGCGCTCGGTCTGCGATTGTTGAAGTTAAGCAACTTTCGCAGAGGCCGGTCATAGGATGGGTGACCACAAAAAAAAACCTCTCGAGCTCCTCCGTGCTTCGGAAGGCACGTTAAGCCGTTGGTCCCGGCTGCATTAGCAGTCGTTAATAACTACCAATCCGCACTGGGCCCGCGTGGTGGTTTAAGGCCCGATCTCCCTATCCATCCATAGGGAAGGCCCGTGCCCCAGCAGTGGGGACGTTAATGGGCTGATGATGATGATGATGATGATGGATTCATAATCAATCAGATCAGATCAGAGAAGGTCGATTTTAGTTTTGTTAATTTGAAAAATCCTGATGACGTCGTTAGAATAAAAATCAATTTTATCTGTTCAGCACCTAATAGTGATTATAATTCCATATAAATGTGACCATTCTGATAGCGCGTACGGTCACGAGTACTAATATGTATACACTTTGGTACTGTTGTATATTTGTCTTATGGCAACAACACACTTCTCGTCTCAAGTCTGTAACGAACACACGTATGTTGGACGTGTAATAAATAATGTCTAAAATAAAGTGGTTTCTTGGAAGTCCCTCGGCCAGCTCCTCATCCACACACGACCACATCACACATGGTGTCAGAAGTAAAGTCGGAAGAAAAAGAAATATGTCAACGGAGCAGGTAAAAAACATAATTACCATGTCTAACCTACGACCGTTAAATTTAGCAAATGGCGGCACACAAAGGAATAACGGCAAAAGCAATTTTGAATTGTGGCGAATGTGGAAAAAAAAATTTTTGATATATACGGATGCAAATGATTTTGATAATATTCCGGAAAAGAATAAAGTGGCATTATTCTTGAATTCATTAGGAGATGATGGAATCGACATATTCAATTCATTCAATATGGACAGAACGAAAATTTCACTCAACGATGTTATTTTAAAATTTGATCAAAAATTTAACCCATGTAAGAATACGACAGTGGAAAGATATAATTTCTTTACAAGATACCAGAAACAAGATGAATCATTGGATGAATATTGTACAGCATTGAATAATCTGGCAAGAAGTTGTGAATTATCGAACTTGAAGGACTCGCTCATCAAAGATATGTTTATAATTGGAATTAAAAACACATATATAAAGGAAAGACTGTTACAAGAAAATTTCACAAACATAGATGAAGCTATCAAGTACGCAAAAAACTTAGAATTGTCACAGGAAAGATCTAACCAACTTCCAAAGACAGAAAAAGAAGAAACAAACACTGTTGATGTTATCTCAGGCAAGAAACAGATGTTTAGATCAAGAAGCAAGCAACGAAATGTCAATAATCACCATGACAAGTCAAATGGCAAAAAACCGTTACAACACAATTTTCAAAATTTCCAGCATAACAATTCTTTTTCCAGCAATTATTTTTCAGCTAATAGAAAACAGAAGTTATGTGGAAGATGTGGTCAAGTACACAGACAAAAATGTCCAGCAGAAGGGAAAATCTGCAATATCTGCAAAAAGATGAATCACTTTGTTAAATTCTGCAAAAGCAAGAAGGAAAAATCGACGGTGAGCACTATTAATTCTAATAAACAGTCTGACTTTGTAATTAATTCAATTAATAATGAAAATTCACATAATTGGATAATAAATATTGATATTTTTAATTATACAATTTCATGTCAAATAGATACTGGTGCTGATGTTAATGTAATTTCAGAACATACCTTGTCACTTATTCAAAAAAGTAGAAATGTCAAAATTCCCATATGGAAAACAAATAATAGAATATTTACATTCTCAGGTCAATTAATTGAAAATATTGGCAGTGTAAAATTAAATTGTAATTTGGAAACTAATTCTAATGCAGACATCTATTTTATTGTAGTAAAACATCCATGTAAAACAATACTAGGTTGGAGAACCTCAGAGAAACTTGGAATTGTGAAACGACTGTTTCAACTTACTAAAAATGCTATGCATGATGACTATACTAACTTCAGTGAGCATGAAACTACTAACAATACAGTCAAGGTCAACACTGGAGAATGTCAACAAAGGTCAGTAAAAAATCTTATAAACAAATATGCTAATACTTTCGAAGGATTAGGATGTTTGCCAATGACCATTCACTTAGATATTGATGAATCAATACACCCAAAATATGTCCTGTTAGACGTATTCCTTATGCTTTACAAACTAAGTTAAAGGATGAGCTAGACAGAATGGAAGATTTGAAAGTAATCGAAAAGGTAATTGAACCTACACGATGGGTAAATTCATATGTTCCTGTTGAAAAACCTGATAAATCATTGAGATTATGCTTAGATCCTAGAAATCTAAATAAAGCTATAAAGCGACCTCATTATCCTTATCCAACATTTGATGACTTAAGATCAAAAGTGGCTGGTGCTTCTATTTTTTCAAAATTAGATGCTAACTCAGGATATTGGATGCTGAAACTTGATGAAGAAAGCAGTAAACTCACTACTTTCAATACTCAATATGGCAGGTATAAATTCCTTAGACTTCCTTATGGTATTACTCTAGTGGAGAAATATTTCATAGACTAATGACTAACATATTTCAGAATTTACCTGGAGTAATAATTTTTGTTAATGACATATTAGTATTTGGCTCAACACAACAAGAACATGTTAAAAACTTGGAGAAAGTCTTCACCAAGGCAAAAGAGGTAAACTTAAAGTTTAATAAGTCTAAATGTCAATTTGGTTTAACAGAAGTTGCATATGTAGGTCATATTTTTAATAAACATGGTATTAGTCCTGACAGGTCAAAGGTCGAGGCAATAACTCAAATGGAAAGACCAAAAGATGTCAAAGAACTACAAAGATTTCTTGGAATGGTAAATTATCTTGGTTCATATATTCCTAACTTAGCTAATGAAACAACAATTTTAAGAGACTTATTGAAAAAGAAAAACATTTGGCAATGGTCAGTAAATCATGAAAATCAATTTATTAAATTGAAATCACTTATTTGTCAGTCACCAATTTTAGTTCATTATGATGTAAACAAACCTATTAGAATGTCAGTAGATGCTTCTAAAAATGCAGTCGGTGCAGTAATTTTTCATGGAAAAAATCCTATTGCTTACGGTTCTAAATCATTAACTGAGTCACAAGAGAACTATGCTCAAATTGAAAAGGAGCTCTATGCTATTGTATTTGGTTGCAAAAAATTTCACCAATATATTTATGGTAAAACTATTCAGGTAGAAACTGATCACCAACCATTGGTAACTTTATTTAAAAAATCACTTTCAGATGTCCCGGCAAGACTACAAAGAATGATGATAGCAATTCAATCATACGATTTAATAGTTTCTTATGTAAAGGGCACAGAGATGTATGTTTCAGACACACTATCACGTGCACCCATAAAAGTAAATCCAAAGGTAGATAAATTTAATTTTGATGAATTAGAGAAAAATATAAAATGTCAAGTCAATTTATTAACCTCAAATTTAGCTATTTCTAAAGATAAACTAGACAAAATTATACTACATACACAATCAGATAATTCATTACAAAAACTAGTAGAATATTATAAAGAAGGATGGCCAAATAATAGACAACATTGTGATCCAATTGTCTTACCTTATTGGAACATTAGAGATGAAATTCATGTACAAAATAAAATAATTTTCAAAAATAATTCTATAATTATTCCAAAGTCATTAAGATCAGAAATTCTCTCAGATCTTCATGAGGGACACATGGGCATTGAAAAGACAAAAATCTTGCTCGTGGATTAGTTTATTGGCCAAAAATAAATCAAGAAATAGAAACAAAAATTAATAATTGTGAAACTTGTATGTCATATAGACCAAACAAAACAAAAGAACCACTAATGTCTCATGAACAACCGTCTCTTCCTTGGCAAAAGGTAGCTATAGACCTTTTTGAATACAAAAATAAAAAATACTTAATAGTAGTAGATTTTTATTCAAATTATATAGAAATTGCATATTTAAACAATGATACAAGGAGTGATAAAGTCATATTTCAATTAAAATCAATTTTTGCCCGTCACAGTATTCCAATGTCATTATTGAGTGATGGTGGACCACCATTCAATTCATATAATTTCAAACAATTTCTTAAAGAATGGGATGTGGAACATATCACCTCAAGTCCACATTATCCAAAGTCGAATGGTTTAGTCTGTAAAAATAATAAAAAACATTTTCAGAAAATGTGATGAGTCAGGCACAGATTACTTCATAGGTTTATTACATTACAGAACAACTTCACGTGGTCATGATCTGAAGTCACCATCAGAACTACTTATGTCAAGAAAGTTGAGAACTAAAATACCAACTAAAACTAATAATTTAAAACCTAAAGTTGTCAGATTCTGTGATCATTATCAAAGAAAAAGTCTTAAACAATATAAAACACAAACTTATTATAACAAACATTCAAAGCCTAGTCATGAATTTTATGAAGGTCAAACTATATTCTTTAAGAAAAATCCTAAAGATATAGTATGGACAAAAGGTACAATTGTTTCAAAAACAAATTACCCAAGGTCTTATATAGTCAAAGATCAGAATAATGTGAGCTATCGCAGAACCTCTCAACATATTCAACCATTTAAGTCTAACATGTCAAGTCTAAAGTCTAATAATGCATGTCATAATAGGTATAAGTCTAACCAAGTCTATAATAATAACAAAAATAAGTTACAACTAACTAACAATAATAACAATCGTTTTAACAGTCAGAAGTCACAAAATAGTCAATTTATTGTTAATAAATCACAGTCAAATAACTATTCCCTGGAAGAGGAAGATGGTTATCTTATGTTTATATTTGTCTTATGGCAACAACACACTTCTCGTCTCAAGTCTGTAACGAACACACGTATGTTGGACGTGTAATAAATAATGTCTAAAATAAAGTGGTTTCTTTGAAGTCCCTCGGCCAGCTCCTCATCCACACACGACCACATCACACAGGTACCATGTCACATTAACTTTTTTGACAAATTGAACTGTAAGTCTCACTAAATGTCAAATATGTTAGTCCAGACCTCAGAACAATAACTAAAGCATAGAAGGAAGGCTAAAATAGCAACAGAACTCTATAATTCTGCTCTACTTTATCTTACGGAACTGGCGTAATGTTAGACAAAGACGCATATACAAAAATTGTTTCGTAATTTCGTAGGTTGTCACAAGTTTTTCATTGCCTAGTGTTGGGTTTCACTTTAGTAATATGTCGATAAAATTAAATTTACTTACAATTAATGTCGATAATTTTTTTTTACAAGATTTATTTTTGTAGGATGCAATTATCTTCTTCTTGATGAAAGGAGACTCTGTCTCTGATAGGTAAATATCTAACCATTTTTGGATTATATTGTCTGGTTTATATTAGTTTGGAGCTGCAGCTCACATTCAGGAAGGAAAGAAAATAGCCAACTGTTATCGTTTCATCGGTAAGTATTTTGTAATATTCGAATTTATTTATGATGTCATCCGCCGTGCACTGGTGTCGATCGACGTGCCGTGCAAATTGGAACCGCGCCGGGTCTAAGCCGCACAGACGGTAAGAGGCCCGATGGGCTCACGCTCATACCCTGGGGGAGGGGGCGTGATTTATTGTGGGACGCGACCTGCGCTTGCACGTTTGCAGCAACGCACCTGCCCCGTACTACTCGAACCGCAGGGGCGGCTGCCGAGTGGGCCGCTAGCCAAAAGCTGGCGAAATATGGGAATTTAACGCGGACCCACGAACTTGTCCCTTTTGCCGTCGAGACTTCGGGTGTGTGGTGTTCGGCCGTAATTACCATTTCATCTGTCTGATCTATAATGTTCAATGTAGGAATAGCATCGTCTCGAAGACGTCTCCACTTCGAATTAGGAACACACATAAATGAATCCGCAGTAAAATGTTTCGAGCAAATACGGCTGTACTTATTTAGAATCCAATGTGAATTATCCATTCTTTCTTTTTGTTATCGTCTACAGGAAATCTAAAAATTAAAAGTATCGATAATTTTAGTACATCACTATGGACAATTAACATAACCTCAAATCAATTCCGTATTCATCGATAAAACGTATAATATAATGGATATCTCAAATATTTTATGCTACAAATCTATTCAGCAAAACATATTACTTTCCTAAAATTGTTCAGCAGTTCACATTTCACTAGAAAATTACAAAAAACTTACCGATGAAACAACAGAAGTTGTTGGCTATTTTCTTTTCTTCCTGAATGTGAGCTGCAGGCCCACACAAGACATAATGTCACTGAGTCGAGACACTCAATAATTTTATATAAATAAAAGTTTCTTTCCATTTATTTGGAAAAATATTGTTAAATTACCACTTAAAACAATCTGAACACAAGACACTCGTAAACAACGTTCACGCGACCGTGTCAAATAGTTCGGTAAATATAAGTAAAATCTTCTTATGTTATGTTATATTTATTTGGCCGAGTTAAAATGAGTCCAATAGGTCCAAATGACATTTCATGTTGTGACAACCTCGGAAAAAATGAAGCAAAGAGCGAATCATTTGTCCTTTTCTCACTCATAGTTTGTGTCGTAAGCTAGAAGAGAGCCGGTTTATAGTTTCTGAATTCTTATTTTAGCCTTCCTTCTATGCTTTAGTTATTGTTCTGAGGTCCAGACAGAGTCCTAAAGTGGGTACATTATATTGCTCATGACTGTATGTCTCATTAAATGTCAAATATGATACTGCGACAGGGTTCTAAAGTGGGAACATGATATTGCTCATGACTGTACAACGCGGAAGAATTTTGGTCTCCTTTCAGGTCAAAATGAAATAGTTCCTTTTCCTGACTCATGAATTGCCTCACTATTCACTTACTAGATTCCTCAAGTCTTTATTACAAAATCTCTTTCTAATTAGCAAGAAAAATTGCGGCAATTATAACTATGATTCACTGCGAAGACCCAAGGATTCTCTTGTGAAACACTTATAGTAAGTATAACTTTAATACAAGAAAAAACTATACGCTTTGATTTTTCTTTGTGGATAAAAAGTGCCCTGCGGAAATGCAGTGGTTTGCGGAAAGGTGAGAGAAAACTTGTTCTTCTGGTTAGTTTAATTAAGAAGTTCAGAAAGAGTTTCGATGTCTCTATTCAGGACTACTTTTATATCAAATCTTTTTCGTCCTTATTTTAAAAGGTGTAGTGACAGAAGGAAGATTAGGTACCTACTACGTACTTATTATATTAGTGTCTATCGCCCAATGTCGTACGGTTGATTACTTTTAGGGCCTTATCTCACTAGGACACCATGGTGGCGAAACTATTTAGTCAGTCTAACAGACTGACAGACAGACTTTATTTAGGTGACTGAAATAGACAACTAGGTCGGTCACTAAATAACGGGCTCTGTAGTTTAGTGGTTAGAACGTTGGCCTATCGATCGAGAGGTCCGGGATCAATTTCCGGTACCGGGTTCATTAAAGTCACCCTATTTTTATTATTACATTGCAGACTGATCACCCAATTGTCCGGAAGTAAGATGATCTATGCTTCGGAGGACACGTTAAGCAGTCGGTCCAGGCAACTATTTACTTAAGTAAGTAAGTCGTTATGTAAGCCACGTCAGACGCCTCTTCTGGCTACTCAATAGTACCTAACCCTGACACAAGGGTTGATGAAGTCGGTTATCAGAGAGAAGAACTAGTCCAATACAGTAGACTAACGGGGTGTTATAATGTTACCCATGCTTTTTGTTCCCGGAAATAATATCTATGCCTACAAATATACACGTATATTTTTCAATCTTATTCTTCTATCGTGTGGGTGGCAAGTAAGATGGATTACCAAGCTAGTGATAGTTATGTCCCACGAACCCGGGACCTCCGGATCGTGAACCCAACGCTCAACCACTGTACCACAGAGGCCGTTCTTCAATGTCAATGTTGTATCACTGCAGTTATTCTTCACAAAATATGTTGTCAGCCATCAAACTTGTACAGTTGTTTATACTTAACGACCTCCGTGGTCCAGTGGTTGAGCGTTGGGCTCACGATCCGGAAGTCCCGGGTTCGATTCCCGGTGGAGACATATCACAAAAATTACTTTGTGGTCCCTAGTTTGGTTAGGACATTACAGGCTAATCACCAGATTGTCCGAAAGTAAGATGATCCGTGCTTCGGAAGGCACGTTAAGCCGTGGGTCCCGGTTACTACTTACTGTTGTTAGTAAGTAGTCGTTACCAAGAGCCATGTCAGGGGCCTTTGGCGGCTCAATAGTAACCCTGACACCAGGGGTGATGAGGTTGGTACTCCACCTCACAACCCACGCGATAGAAGAAGTTGTTTATACATTTTAATTTAGGTACAGTTGTCATGTGCGGAGGTCAATGTACTTGTCACATTAGACACTTACTTCGACATGTGAAACATTAGTATAACATGATTCATTCAACCTACTCTGTATTTGATTATTCCTATAGTATTTTCTATTCTATCGTGTGGGTTGTGAGATAGGATGCCAATCCCATCAACCCTGGTTTCAAGGTTACTAATGAGACGCCAAAAGCCTCTGACATTGCTCATGTAACGTCTACTTACATCAGTAAGTAATTACCGGGACCAACGGCTTAACGTGCTTTCCAAAGCACGGATCATCTTATTTTATGGACAATCAGGTGATCAGCCTGTAATGTCCTAACCAAACTAGAGATCAGAAAGTAATTTTATAGTTTATGTATATTCCTATAGTAACGTATTATACATCAAAGGCTTAGGTAGGTATTACACGAAATTGCTTTTGAAATTGATTCTCTGTTAGGGTTTTCTCTTTTGTTAATTAATTACTTAAAATGAGAGTGGTTGCTTTCATTATTTACTTATAATTGGGTAGTATCCTAGGCCAAAGATACATTATGAAATTTTGATAAATAAATCAAAACAGATCTAAAGGTGACCAAAAACGTTTTCTGTTTTCTATATAACTTATTTATGAATTTAAATAAAGAAAAATGTAATAATATGTGCGACATTTTGTCACGTTTGCTATTCGTCGTGCACATTCCATAGTAATTTCGTGTTTTGGCGTTTAGTAAAAAGTAACTGATTTGACTAGTTGGAAACTACGCTATTTCATTGAATTTGTATATTTAATTACTGTATATACTATATTATATACTATATTTGCTCGTTGAATGAGTAGTGCCTATAACGCTTCGCACAATAACACCTCATTCAACTTATTCGTCAACTACCTACCTCGTTTATTTTTATAGTAGAAAATAGAAATACTGTAATTCGTACGCTTGTCTCAAACACATAACAAAACATAACATAAATAGCCTATATACGTCCCACTGCTGGGCACAGGCCTCCTCTCAATCAACCGGAGAGGGTTCAATCAACTCAAACACATATTATATTAAAATATTTTTAAGTTTCTCATGTAAGTGAATTGTAATAATTCTTATGAGAATAAAATTTTCTTAAACCTGATAGACTAGTAAAATCACCATTTATGCTCGTATGTTCTTAGTCGTCATTTGTTATTGTTTTTCCTTCACGGCTTTCGAATTTTATTGTGGCCTTTATTGAATTAAAGGCTAAAGATTTTTTTTTATAAAACGGCCAGGTGAATTATTTTATAAGTAATAATTCCGGTTTATTGTTCTCTTGCCGTAAAATAAATCAGAATCACAATCATTATTCAACGTAATTACCATTACATATAAACTTACTGAAGGTTAATTTTTCATTCTTTGAATCTACGTCATTTCGCAGGTGTTATGGCTAAGGTAAAGATTATGTCAAGAAACCGCAACAGCAATACAGCTCTTAAAATCAATGTACCTATACATTTGAGGTCATTAGAGATGCATATCGTACAACAAGTTTTTTTTATAAAGTATGCCTAACATGAAATTTAAATTTATTTTCTGCCATATTCAAAATATCATCTGCTATTATAGCAGGTATTATAGTAGTATTGTAGTACCTATTATATCATAATATTGGCCCCGATTCCTACAGACACCGCCTAATTTTATTTTAAGTTATATCCGTCATTTTCTTATCCGTCGAAAAGGAAAGAGACGGAATATTGTCAACAAGTTAATTTTAAAACGAATGAATAACAACAAGTTTTTAGACGTTTGTTTTAGATTTCTGCTTAAAATTGACGTGTATTCCATAAACTTTATGCCTGTCGATTCCCCGTCCCTTTCTTTTTCAACGGATAAGAAAATGACAGGTATAACGTAAAATAAAATTTGATGGCGTCTGCAGGAATTAGCACCATTTACTGCTCATAATATCAGCTTCTTTTTCATTTCATGCCTTCACCTTTTGATGAAGGGAGCTCTAGAGAAGCGGGAGTATCGCAGTATCTGCATATAATTATTATGTCTTGTCAATTAGTTCGATTAAAATTCGCGGGGCGTCTTCGTGTCTCGTATTCTAAGTCCTTTGTTGGGTTAGGCTAGCATAGCATAAAGCAAAATTTGGAAAATCTTATCGTTATAATTTTTATCCGTCTCTTCTGGCCTTCCATGCTAACACAATGACATTGTTACCTTTTATTTTTCAGAATATTTAAAGTTAGCCTTTCAAGAGCCGACACTTTTAAAACTTATCACGCAACTACTAACAAATTTCTAAACTCTTTTATATTCTGTTACAAAAGGAGTTGAATTTCAAAACGTAAGATATTAACAGGGCTATTTTTGGACGAACTCTGCATAGTCTCCATTTTAAATTTAAATGCATTCAGCTAAGTTTTTGCGAGTAGTTATTAAACCAGATTTAGTCATTAAAAGTCGTTTTCCATATTTGGATTCATAAGTGATAAAATCATGTTGCCTTAGATTTTTTCTTTTAAGGTTACTCTTAATGAGGTACTTATCTAGACCATAGAATACTAAATAATACTGTTTACATATTCAGCATGTATATTGGCCACAATAAACGTGTTAGGTATACTAGAACCTACCAACCTAAAAAATCTTTACAAAACATTCCTCGCACCGCGATCGGATTTCACATAGAAATGCTTTGACAGGTTTTAACATTACTAATTAATAAAAAGACAACTTTTTATTATGGAAAATAGAAACATGCAGTTGTAAGCTAAAAAATAGTTTAAGATACCCAGGTACCTATTTCATTTAAAATTATAAATTCTCGCCAGACTTAAGCCGTACACGTCACATAACCATAAAGGTTAATAATAATAACTAGGTATTCAATCATAACACCAATCAAAGCAAACATCTGTTCAATAGTAGAGCAATTAAAACCCTGTCTCCGAATACATAATTAAATAATTGTTTTGACAACCATAGTTGATACGAAGACCTCGGATAAACCACTTTAACTTTCCATGATAGTGCAAATTACAACTTCTATGGCATTACTATAAAGTTCACTCGGACGGCATTTAAAAGTTTGTCTTTATAAATACTCTTACCTTGAGTTATTCATCGCATTATACTTAAGATAGGTTTGTCTGTATAATTTTATATATTAATATTTCTTCGTCTGGACATTGAGAAGGCTGGTCTTTTAATGTCTTCTGAATATCTTGTAGGGGCTGAGATTATAAGTCACCAATTAAATTGTACTGCGAATCGTCTTTGCTTTATAAAATATAGATTCATTAGATAATACTGATAGCAGGGTAGTTTAAAGCTTACGGCCTAGTGCGATTGTCATACATAAGGGATATTAAATAAATACGGAGGTAAGAAAAACAAATATCTAAAATGATCTTTTCTACGCAACTATTAAGTTAGAAAATATAGAAATATTCATAACAGAATACTGTGTGTCCTAAAACGTTCAACTGGAGATTGACGACATGGTGTACTCTACCACACTTTTAGAAAAAAGAACACACCACGCAAGCAAATCCGCCACAAAAAGCTAGTTGTAAAAACTTTTTAAATCTCAATAAATATCAGATGGCTTGAATTTTTACGTAGGTATGTGATGTTTCCTCGACATACCTACCTGTTGTTTTATATGGCGAGCGACCTTCATTTCGATGAAACCTCGTAATCGAACTCATTATAATGTCTTTTAAATAGATCATTGTTGTTTTTATGTCTACATAAAGATAAAATTTATGAGTTTTGGTTGATGTTATAAATTCTTTAGTTTACTTTAGAAGAAGTTGGGATAACCTGCCATTTGGTCTAGGCGGTAATCTTAGAATGAATATCAGGGGTCTTACCCAAGTAAGTTGCAAACGATTACGAAAATCGACAGTGCAATGGAGTTCAAATAATTGTTATCTCATTTGTATTTATTTGTGTTTTGTTTTGTGTATAATAAATTACCTGATAAATTTAAAGATATGAATATTATTGAATTTAAAAAATAATTTGTAATTGGTTAATAGAAAAATGTCTCTCAATGAATTTTTAAATAATTAAGGCATGCATTGTAATCTATCTATATTTGTGAATGGTATTTTTCCTGTATTGTAAATAATGTTTGTATATGTCTGCAAAGATAGAGTTTGGTGGGACTTAGCCATAAGTTTAAGTTGAAGACCAAATTATGTACCCAAATTCATACAATAAATGATTTGATTTTGATTTGAAAAATATGGGATTGGTTTGTCCTCTTATAATTATCTGTCTATGCCCGCTTTCTTAGGAAATCACTTTAGGAGTGATTTTACTTTAGTTTGGGTAAAAGGTCTTGGAGGAGCTCGGTGGCGCAGCGTTAAACGCGCTCGGTCTGCGATTGTTGAAGTTAAGCAACTGTCGCAAAGGCCGGTCGGATCATAGGATGGGTGACCACAAAAAAAAAGTTTTCTTCTCGAGCTCCTCCGTGCTTCGGAAGCCACGTTAAGCCGTTGGTCCCGGCTGCATTAGCAGTCGTTAATAACCACCAATCCGCACTGGGCCCGCGTGGTGGTTTAAGGCCCGATTTCCCTATTCATCCATAGGGAAGGCCCGTGCCCCAGCAGTGGGGACGTTAATGGGCTGATGATGATGAAAAGGTCTTGAAAAAATACAATGCAGTGACAAAATTATCAGGCATTATACTATTGGAAATTCAGTCAGGTTTATCGAGCCAGGTTTATCGATGTAATGACGTAATGGCGTAATGGCTTGCCATACAATACTGAACACATGGAGCCCTATTTCAAAGCCTGGAATTTGTCCTAGTCATTCAAAGCATGTCATACCACACATTCGTATTTTGTTGCAAGCGTTTGAATAAATACCTAAAGCCCAGTGCACATAGAGCCCGTATCGGAAGCGTTTTGAGGGTGGGCATTTTTGTATTATTTAAGTTTGTATGCATCTTGTTTGTGGACGATTTCTTACAAATTCCCGCTTTCCAACCCTTAGGACCTTATCTCACTAAGACACCATGTTTGCGCCACCAGCGGGAAAATATTCGTGATGCGGTTGCCGGTAACTAACTGGTTGCGCAACCAGGTGAAGTACCCTTTTTATACAACTGCATACATTTTGTTGGTGGTGTAATGGTGGCGGCGTCCGCCTAGTGAGATAGTGTCCTTAAGAGTTCCCAGCGCCGCCTCTATTTGTTACTAAGTGTAGGTACATTATGCAAAAGGAACTGCCTCTCAGAGCATGCGCTAAATCATTATAAGGCTATCGACTTCGTTGATACGTACATATAGGCCGATTTCGTAACTTCCCGTACGGCTTGGCGATTCAAATGGTATACTTAATCACCTAAGTAGTCGAACTTTCATGTCCTTAAGCCTGATTACATACATGCAATGGTAGAACATTGATCGATGAATCGGAATTGTAATTATGACATTTTGTAAATAAATAATTATATCTTTGATATCTTTATTTGAATCATAGAAACGTGAAATCTAGCTCTAAAATCGAATTCAGTGCTTTAGAGCCCAAGTCAGGATTCGAACCAGGGACACTAAGAATATAGTATAGTCAACGTCTGTAATTTGCTTGCTATTAATAGCAAGCAACCACCCCAACCAAGCCAACCAACCAACAAGGCTAGGCCAAGGCTCGGTTGGCTTAAGCCAACCTAGCCTTGGTTGGGTTAGCCTTGGGGCCAACTTCCAACTTTAAAAATTGTAATCAATCGATATGTCCGATATGTAGCCAAATTCTAAATCAAGAAAAGTAATTTAGTGCAAAATGTGAGAAGTGATTTCAACTATTCTAATTGCTAAAGCTATTGACTCTAATGCGTCATTAACCTTAGATGGAAGTGCGCTTCCGTCCTCCACATTACTATTTAATTCGTTTATACCAAACATAAATAACAACGTATACCTACGCCCGTGATCTTAAATTGGTGGCAAGATTCACTAGTACCTGATCAAAAGATAATGCAGCCACTTTTTTCACGAAGTCCTAAGTTGAATATCATGAACCGTGTGGTCACAGCCCGGACACTCCGTACAAAAGTCTCGTTATTATTATGTGCCACCTAACGCATAAGTGCGAGCGAGACAGTATGTCCGCGTTCCCTGGGGGCTGAATTAAACCTCGTTTGGCGCGTGTCCGTTCTAATGAGATGGAACATTATTAACATACATAAACTCACGCCTAAATAGGCGTGAAATAGGCGGTGGGAAATCCCACCGGGGTAAGCAGAGACTATAGAATTCCATTCGATTCTGACACACTTCTCTTGCTACAACATATTAACCAAATTTTAAAATATTTTTAGTCTGTAGTTAACATTTGAATAGTCCTTTTTAACATAACGAACGTCTCATCCGCCTAAAACTACTGCGGCTTCTCGCAACCTGTACAGCCGTGGAATAGACGCTGCAAGAAAATCCTCTGCAAAGGGCCCTAGACATTTTTTTGTTGTCATTGTATCTTGCGATCAGTCTCATTGACTATAAGCAGTAAGTTGGGTTTATATGGCACGGAGGACACTACTCCCGGCGAAGCCAGTCCTTTCTTTGAAGGACTGAAGAAGGATAAGATTCAGCCTGACTGTCCGTATGGAAAATGTCTTATTTCTTTTTTAGATGACGTATGGTTTCTGGAATAGTTAGTTGCCCCGCAAGCTGATTTACATGTGTTAGTAATTTTTTTTTGAATAAACATAAAATATTTTTATTACATGAATGGTCCATTCTAAACGTAGTATTACTCTTTATTTCATGCTATGGTGAGAGGTATCGCCCGCATCATGTGACGATATGAATCGTCTCTTGGTTTTTACGACTTGCCCGGAACGATAACCAGTTAAATGCGTTCAATGGTTTTGGTCGCTTGCGGTCTTGCCTAGAATCGAAGCATTCGTAAGAAACAATTTCAAAATGGTTTGTATTAAGTCCTTTCTGTATAAATTGGTCCATCTGTATACACGGCGAGTGTACGTTAGATTGCGCAAGTCACAGGCGTGTTCAGACATACATTTATCTACGTACGATCTAGATCAGACCAGACTTTTGTAGTGAAAGGTCACTTGAGCCGTCTCCTACTATGTTGCGAAATATTTTGTGAGGCTGTTGGGGTATTAGGATAGTATATATGATATTATACGAAGTGCTCACTTTGTTATTTTGTAATACATAACATAACATTAGCTCACGACTATATTCTTAATTGCGGTAGTCAGAGGTAAATCCTTTACAAGAGAAATTAACCTTCTTAATACGATATTCTAATGGAAAACAATAAAGCTTAGGTAAGAGGTGAGAATTTACTGACTCTTTTCCTAAGATCGTTTTTAGTGGTCAATGGATAAATACTACGTATTATCTTATGTTATCTAGTCCAAGAACTGCTAGGCAAAGGTCTTCCTCAACAACTCAATCCTATTTTTCTTACCTATATACAGGAGCCGGATCCAGTTTTTATTGGGGGGGGGGGGGGGTGTTATCACCAGGTCGCAGACAACCTATCTCCGTAGAGAATTAGATAAAATTGTCCATGGCCACACATTACCCAACATGTCGCCCAGAGATCCTGCCCAATCTGCCCAAGCCTATATATACTTAAAGCAAGAGTAAAAAATATATGTTTTCCTGTTTTCAATTAAATTTCAAATAAAATACATGCTGAAATAAACTGAACTTTAGGTCTTAATGTCAGGTAGAGAGTCTTGCTCGACAGATACGTAAGTAAGTACATCTTCATAAAAGTAATAGCTCTATTCTGTTTATTAATATTAAAGTACTAGCTTTTGCCCGCGACTTCGTCCGCGTGGCGTGTTATATAAGAGAGAGATCTTTGTGTGTGTGGGAGTGCATATCAAATTTCAAGCATCTAACTTATGCAGTTTAGATTTTTTCATACAATTTTTTTCCCAATAACTCCCATTTTTCAAAATACAGCCAAAAATAAACTTTATATTTACTAAGGTATGCATGCATGCTAGATTGAATCAATTGATTGAATTGATTTTTTTTAATTGATTGTTCATTGAGTTTTAATTTTAATACACACTTCCTCTCTTCCCTTCAACGTTGCTGTGCCCTACAGGGTCCATGTTTTAGTTCCTATGCCTATGTAACACCCCATTGTACTACATGGAATGCAATAAATAATTTAATTGAATTGAATTGAAAACATCTATCTTACGCGGTTTCGATTTTTTCATACAAATGTTTTTTTCCCGCTAACTCCCGTTTCCGTGGGAATTTTGCAATATCCTGTTGCAACTAAGGTTTAAGTTAACTAAGGTACCTGCATGCCAAATTTCAAGCGTCTAACTTAAGCGATTTAGATTTTTCATACAAAAAGATTTTCCCGCTAATTTCCGTTCCCGTGGGAATTCCGGGAATTCCTTTCTTAGTGCACCTCTACGGTACCTAAGCTATGTCCCTTCCAAATTTCAAATGCCTACATTTAGCCGTTCAGGCTATGCGTTGATATGTCAGTCACTGAGTCAGTCAGTTTCTCCTTTTATTTAGATTTGATTTTTTCATACAAATGTTTTTTCCCGCTAACTACCGTTCCCGTGGGAATTTTGTAATATCCTGTTGCAACTAAGCTTTAAGTTTACTAAAGTACCTGCATGCCAAATTTCAAACGTCTAACTTGAGTGGTTTAGATTTTTCATACAAAAGGATTTTCCCGCTAATTCCCGTTCCCGTGGGAATTTCGGGAATTCCTTTCTTAGTACACCTCTACGGTGTCTAAGGTACCTGCGTGCCAAATTTTAAACATCTTACTTGAATGGTTTAGATTTTTCATACAAAAGGATTTTCCCGTTAATTCCCGTTCCCGTGGGAATTTCGGGAATTCCTTTCTTAGTGCACCTCCACGGTACCTAAGGTACCTGCATGACAAATTTCAAACGTCTAACTTGAGTGGTTTAGATTTTTCATACAAAAGGATTTTCCCGCTAATTCCCGTTCTCGTGAGAATTTCGGGAATTCCTTTCTTAGTGCACCTCCACGGTACCTAAGGTATCTGCATGCTAAATTTCAAATGTCTAACTTGAGTGGTTTAGATTTTTCATACAAAAGGTATTTCCCGCTAATTCCCGTTCCCGTGAGAATTTTGGGAATTCCTTTCTTAATGCACCTCTACGGTACCTATGGTACCTGCATGCCAAATTTCAAACGTCTAACTTGAGTGGTTTAGATTTTTCATACAAAAGGATTTTCCCGCTAATTCCCGTTCCCGTGGGAATTTCGGGAATTCCTTTCTTAGTACACCTCTACGGTATCTAAGGTACCTGCATGACAAATTTCAAACATCTAACTTGAATGGTTTAGATTTTTCATACAAAAATATTTTTCCGCTAATTCCCGTTCCCGTGGGAATTTCGGGAATTCCTTTCTTAGTGCACCTCTACGTTATCTAAGGTACCTGCATGCCAAATTTCAAAAGTCTAACTTGAGTGGTTTAGATTTTTCATACAAAAGGATTTTCCCGCTAATTCCCGTTCCCGTAGGAATTTCGGGAATTCCTTTCTTAGTGCACCTCTACGGTATCTAAGGTACCTGCATGCCAAATTTCAAACGTCTAACTTGAGTGGTTTAGATTTTTCATACAAAAGGATTTCCCTTCACTACTCTGCTCCTATTGATTGTAGCGTGATGAAAAGTATACTATGACCTGTCCAGGAGTGTGAAGAATAATTGTACCAAGTTTCATTAAAATCCGTCCAGTAGTTTTTGTTTCTATAAGGAACATACAGACAGACAGACAGACAGACAAAAATTTTACTGATTGCATTTTTGGCATCAGTATCGATCACTTATCACCCCCTGATAGTTATTTTGAAAAAATATTTAATGTACAGAATTGACCTCTCTACAGATTTATTATAAGTATAGATTTCACTTGAACAAAATCCATAAAAAACAACGCTGCGTTGGTGTATTGACAAGATTTCCCACCACATGCGAAGTATTTATTGGAAGTAATACTTCTATAATAAGCTCTACGTTGGCGTGAGTAGGTAATCCTATTAGTAATCCTCCGCCTACCGACCGATAAGTTTTACATTTTGTACCCTACTCTAAAAGGCGAATATGAGAATATACTTTAACATACAAATCATAATATTTAGATTCATACGTATAATAATATTTAATCCATATTGCTATGGGTATGGGATAACAGTATTTACAAGACAGCTGCGACAATTGACAATATATTACTATCAACTTTACTGTTGACCATAAATTGAATCCCTGCGAATATATTATTTATTATCACTGTAAACAATAGCCAACAACAACACACAACAATAACAACACAACAACAACAACAAACACAACACACACACATACAAACAGAGTTTGTTAACAATAGCTTATTGTGAAAGTTATTTTTTTTTACAACAAACATGGCATCACGCCTGTATCCTTGAAAGGATAGGCAGATGTAATGTACATATAATGCACATACTATTCTTTTGGTGCGTTTTAATTTAGATTTTCCTAGTGAGTACTAAGGACTCACCCCAAGTAGCAACCGATTGTCTTAAAAGAGAATTGTAGATATCTTGAAGGCAAGTAGACTAAATCAAGCCCTTGTCTTGGATAAGTCTTATATGTCTCCAAGATATCCCTCAAGATATCTTGAAGACACAGTTTAGTAAAAGTGGGCACATACTTTAACTCTTATACAAGACAGACTTAAGACAACGCTAAGTCAGACTTAAACCCTACTTTAGACAATGTTCTTGCGTATTCTAAACTTAGAATTCTTGTAGTATCACTTAATACCAAGAATGTATACTTGAAGATATCTACAATACTTAGTTAAGACTATAGGATTGAATTGCACTGAGTCAATTGTAACTTAACGAAGTAAAACTTCAGGTCATACTTAAAACGATTTTTACTTCACGCGTCTTTATTTTAGAATATAATGGCGAACATTTACATTAACACAAGAAATGAAGTCTGTAAGAAAATGGCGACTAAAATACTAGTTGTTATTTTAACAAAAGGTTATTCCGCCGTTTCACATACAGGAAATTATAAACGCATGATTGTTTCTCGTGTAAAATCGATAGAAAGTGTTAAAAAACAGAAGGGCCTTGAATATACCAGAAAAATAATAATAAAATTTGTATTGATTATTCAGCAAATAAAAAAAATGGTGACATATGATACAGATAAAATCATTTTCTATTAATATGTGACAGCTGAACGCAGTAATTGTTACTACAACAGAAATATTATATTAATTTACTTCAGTTTTTGACGATAATATTGTCAAAAAAATTACTTGTTTTCGTCCCGTAAGTGCAAAATGGCGTTAAGTAATATTTTTCTAAATGAAGTAAGACTTTAGAAACAATTGATTTCGTAAGAATCAGTTTAGAAAAGTAAAGTCAAGTTGCACTTCATCAAGTACTAGTTAAGATAAATTTTACTTCAATTGTCTAGGAGTATACCCACTTAAGACAAAAAGTATTTAGTGAATTCCTACTTAAAACTCTTATATCTAAAGTTATCCTCTATTTTGATTTAGTGAAGTAATGTCGTAAAATCATGTTTGTTTATTTTGTGCCAGAATTAGCTATGTAACAAGTAACAATTAAAATCGAACGAGCTTTTAAAACGTATGGAAAGTATGTTTGTTTAAGAGGTAAGTTTTTCGACTCGTGGAAGATAAACAATATTGTTATGCTAAGTTCTTACTTGGATAGGAATGTGATTTACTTAATTGTTTAATATTTATCAGAAATGGAACTAACAAACATAAACTCAATTTGCTAATGAGTCTCCGCGCATACATTCTCATAGGTTACCTACATGGTTCGCTGACGCAAAGTAGGTACGATCACCGCGCTTCTAATTGCCAACGGAAACAATGTGATTATTGTAAAAATTTACGAGTGTCCGTTGAATATTGTATATACGAAGAACCCTTGCAATTTGATTAACGTCGTGTGTGTGCGCGGTAGTTTCTAATCCCACCAAAAACATTATTGTTAATAAAGGCGGCCAAATTCCCGATGACTTTTATCAAGCTAAAAACATATTGGAATCGAATCTAATGCTCACTTTAAATGCATTTAACCATACACAAAACTTAAAATATATTTATGATTGTGAATAAAGCTTAGTTAAAAATAGGTACATTTTTAAAATTATTAAAAGAAATAATGAAATGAAAGAAGAAAGAAAAGTATCTAGACACGCGGTAGCGTGTCAAGCCAAGTTCAAGAAATAGAACTGGCGAGCCGCACCGTGTGTAATATTACACGAACCATCTGGAGCCACTTTTGACCCCCTCATAAATCAAAAACTATATCACATAAACGTATCAAATTTGGCTCATATATTGAGACTTGCAACATACATATGTGTTCTAAATTTCATAAGCTTATCTCAAACGGTTACTTAGATATTAATATCCAAAAATCCTCATTTTTATCATTGACTGACTGACCTATAGATCAAAACTCTAACCCAGTTGCAGATGACCTAGAAAGTTAAAATTTGGTATGCAGATAGGTAATTAGATGAATACAAAGGAAAAAAAAACTAGCAACTTTTAAATAATTAGATTCTATTATGAACGCTTAACATAAATACCTAATTAGTGCCTGTACCTAACTATAGATGTAAGAATCAGTAAGTAATCAAAACTCATGACAGCCGGTCTTTTTGTGGTAGGTATGTAGATTAACTTAACATAACATATCACGCCTATATGCCCTATCGGGGTAGGCAGAGCACTAAGTGATCATGGAACCACTTGATGCCACATTCGACAAGTACTATGAGGGTAGGTAAGCAAGTTGGAACATGTGTTTAGCGGTGATAGGTTGTCAGCTTTTCGCCCATGATACAACACAACTCTCAGCCATTTTACTGGCATATATTTTTTTTAACTTAACGTGAATCTTAAACAAGTTTAATAGGTATTCAAATGTTTTATTTTTATAAAGTCGACTTTTAGTTTTGAATTTGTCCTTTTAAAAGGACCCACGCGTTACGAGGATATGTACTTACCTACAAAAAGTAATGATATCCAATCAAAAACATAAATGTGAAATGAGAGCCAAGTTCAATATTATCGTTAGCAAAGTTTTTTAGTTACAAACAAACTCAATTTGCTAACGAGTCACCGCGCATACATTCTCATAGGTACATGGTTCGCTGACGCAAAGTTGGTACCATCACCGCGCTTCTAATTGCCAACGGATACAATGTGATTTTTGTAAAAATTAACGAGTATCCGTTGAATATTGTATACACGAAGAACCCTTGCAATTTGATTAACGACGTGCGTGTGCACGGTAGTTTCTAATTCCACCAAAAACATTATTGTTAAAAATGGCGACCAAGTTCCCGATGACTTTATCAAGCTAAAAAAATATTGGAAGCGAATCTAATGCCCACTTTAAATGCATTTTACCATATACAAAACTTAAAATAGACATGTTTATGATTGTCAATGAAACTTTGTTAAAAATAGGTACATTTTTAAAATTATTAAAAGAAAGAATGAAAGAAGAAAGAAAAGTATTTATTTATTATTAGACTAATAGGTACCTACTTTTAAATTTGAACTTAGCAGGTTTTTAATATAAAACTCGATTTTTCATGGTGTAGTGTTGCCGTGCGCTTAGACTAGGTTAGACTAGTTTAATCATTTTTGAGAAGATTTGTGCGAGACGTAGGTACCTGGGCCGCCACACGCTGGTTCGGAATTGAGAAACAGGAACTTACGATTTTTTTGACAAAATTGAATGATTGTGTTATACTAATCGATAGAAAAAATTGATAGCAATGAAGAAGATATCGCATCGCTAACAAAAACAGTAGGATGTGCATTATCACAGGTTAATTTTCTGTATTTAATTTTCTGCATTCGAAAACCACCAGATCTTTTTATTTTTTGAACTTCGTCCATCTTTCTGCTTGCTTCTATTTCGATTTTATCGTCCAGTGAATAGACTTTTCTTATGTTTTACTTATTGTAGTCAAAAACGAATAAAACAGTCTTGTATAAGAGCAACAAATAATCTTAACTAATCTAATCTCAAAGCTTAGTATTAAAATTGCCTTAAGTATATCTAGGCAATTCATTTTTTACTTTACAAGACTAAACTGATACTTCAGTAAATCAATTTAGTATTAAGTGAGCCTTCAAATAATCTGAGTAAAGTAAAAATATACTTTTAGACTTAACAGTAGGCTGAGATAAGACTAAATAGTTTTGAGAATACTTAACTTGGTTTTGTGTATTCTAAATTATCTAAAGTAGGATTTGTTGAAAACTATATAGTATTAAAGAAGGAAAAGAATTTATGAAGTCCTAATAAGTCCTATTTGATTTGGATAAATCTCACTTTAGCTAAAGTTTAGACATATATGACTTAATCACAATTCTTGTTTGCTACTTGGGACACTAAGTGCGCCATAGTTCAAAAGATCTATAGGTGGGTAAGTATTGTAAGAAATTTCATAAAAACACTCTTTTTGTAGTAAAATTATCATTCACTAAGGTATATACTTAATCATGAATGGAAACTCAAACATCCTACCTTAACGGTGCATTGATTCACGATGTGATCTGTTATATAAGTCATAATAGATGCGCGGGAGTGCAAACGTCTTAGTCATAACCTCGGCTCGGTTCAAGGTGGATTCTACTCATCTTCATGTTCATTATAGTAAAATACTAGGATGTATAAAAGTGTCTACTATGAATTAGTGATGGATATGGTATATTTATTTATGTTGCTATACGTTATATACGTTCTGTCATATACGGGAATGAAGGGATCCTTATATCTACGCAGGCTGTATCCTCCCACTGCTGGGTATACGCCTCTCTTTCACGCCAACCTTTCCGGTCCTGTGCAACCTTACAATGTCACCCGACCATCGGGCTGGTGGTCTGCCTCGATATCGCATTCCAAATCCTACTGAATTGGCTCATTAGATAAGATTGCAAACCACATCGAAACTAAAAATATAATTAATATAATGAAAAACTTACGCATATGTACTATAAGGAATATCAAAATATAAATTGGCTGGCTGTTTTACGGCTCTAAAATATCTTACATTTATAGTCTTTACAGTCACTGATGGGGTCCATATTAAATAATAACTGAATATCATTAATATTACTACCTATGATGCCGCATTTACCAACTGACGTACAATTTCGTGAATCTCGGGTCGTTCCGCAGACGAGTCTAAGACACCGTTACCTATTATTATAAGTTATGAATTATGTATGACGTAACGCGGCCATCAGGTCAAGGTGATTGCCACTCATCTTCTATATTTTATACAGAGGTTCTGCAGAGGTCAATGATCGATGTGATCATGTGACGTATTATCGTGAACTTTGACGAGGTATTGCGTTCACGATGAGTATGTTTTTTAGTATCTAACATGATTGATGGGTTTGACGAAAGTCGTTCAAATATTTTCCGCGCTCCAGTGGCTGAGCGTTGGGCTTACGATCCGGAGGTCCCGGGTTCGAATCCACGTTGGGGACATATCACAAAAATGACTTTGTGAACTCTGGTTTGGTTTGGTTGGGGCTTATCACCCAGGTGTCCAAAAGTACATGATCCGTACTTCGGAAGGCACGTTAAGCCGTTGATTCCAGTTACTAATTACTGATGTAAGTACGTAGTCCGGGGCCTTTGGCGGCCCAATAATAATCCTGACACACCACGATTGTTTAGGTTTGTAATCCACCTAATAACCCAGAAGAACAGTAGGATTTTAATGGTACCTAGAATTTGCAAAGGAAATAAAACATACCTACCTATATTAGGTACGTACTTACTTATTCAATTTTGTAAATAGATCCAAAGCAAGAGTACTAACATCTTTATTTTAATATGTAATACATTTTTCGTCTTTATTTGAAAGGCCAAAGCGATCTCAAGCGGGTAATTTACATATAGTAAGTGCGATGGTATTATCATAATAACAATGTTTAGTACTCGTGCTTACTTTGGCTAATTAGCCATTGTAAAAATTCTGTGCCAAGGCGAGAGTACTCGCATTTGGCCAGACGATACGATATTTCGAAATAATTTTGAACTTTTAATACGCACTGGTAACCTTTTCCATGTTAATCGAGCTTGTAAATTATTGAAATTCCAGACCTCATTTTCATTAAAAGTCTTTAAAGCCGTATTTAGTGCGCTTACGACGTCAACAACGCCATCGTCGTCGGTCTGTAAGCGCCCTTAGTGAAATCACGTTTTCCTTTGTAACTAACTAAAAGGCCTTTTTAAAAAACTAGAAACTCCTAAATATCTACCTATAAGTTTGTTTAGCTTCGTTATCAAATCGGTTAGGTTACTTTGGGCGACCAAACACTAACTTTGTCTCCTCTGCTGTAAGCTGTAACCCAAAAATTCTAACTCTAAGGCAATAACACTTTTCAAAGTGATAGTAGGGAACTAATAGGATTAGTAGTAGCTAGTTGCTTCTCTAAAAGACCGGCTGACAAATCTTTAGGTTACGTAAGCGGACCCTGTGAAAAATGGGATAACGAATTGAACGATAAAGCTAAAACGGAAGCTTGACATTCCATATTCAAAATAAAAGATTTTTTAATTTAATTTTTATTTTTATCGATATTTTAGAGTCACAAGTCTCGTGATAGATGAAAATGTAGACACAAAAAGACGCAAAGATTATTATAAATCAGTCGAACTCAACATAACAACAGACATTATTTACAAGAGTATTATCATGTAGCTGAGATGGATATTTTATTAGATATCATTATTAGCGGCAGCAGCTGATAAGTTGTTCTGTAACATTGTATTAAATGATAAACTTTCATTTATAAGTCTAGTTATAAAACTTAGCTACCTAGTTATGAGTTCGAAATCATGTCACATCTCGTTAAGTACGTTTTGATCTAATTATTCGCTATAATTATTATATCTAGTTCTTAACCAATGCAAATTACTTATCTACATTGTAAGACGTTGTAATATTTAAAGTAAAACATAAAAGTCTGTTTTAACAAGTAAGATTACAGTTATAAGAAGACATTTCAAAAACCTTTAGATATTTTTAGACGTATTTAAATTAAACTGTTTAATTTAGTATTTTTCATTCTTAAGCTGACCCATTTTAAATACTTACGTATATTTCATAATAATTCTGTTGCGAATGCCAAATGCAATTTCTAAAAGCACTTAGGTATTTTTTAATATAATTTTGGTTAGAAATATTGATTGATTGATATGTGAATCTGTCTATAAACCCAGACAAGATTCAGATCGATTACAATCAAAGGCACGATGACTGCAATAGATGATCTTGGATCTGATGATCTAAAAGCTACCAACAATGACCAGTTATCTCAATCTCTAACGTTGCAACATTTTTGAGATCTTAAGGCCACTGCAAATGTTAACCGGTCAACTATTAAGGCTCGATGGATCATTACTCTTGCGCAAGTCGGTGGATAATTGTCAATTTACATATCTACTGCTAGGTTCGACGCATGTAGAGACAAATTTTGCATGCGTAGGGCCTTCAATATAAGTTTTGAACGTCATTTAATTGCGCCCATATCCTGTGTGTGGAGGGAAATTGTAAATATTGATTGCGGATGATAACCCTACCTACTATTAGCAAATTTGATTAGAGTTAATTCTATAAGTCTTTTAACAGAGTTCATTTTTTTTCAATGTCTAAGGACTGTTTGTTTACCTTTTATAATCCAGTGTCAGGAGAGGTTGCAAGCCTTCAGCAGAATTCATTTTCTTCAATGTCTAGCTAGAGACTGTTAATCTTTTAAGCCCCAGTATCAGGAGAGTCTACAAGTTCTTCAGTAGAGTTAATTTGTCTCAATGTCTCGGGACTGTTTACTTTTAATACCCCAGTGTCAGGAGAGGCTGTAAGTCTTTCAACAGAATTAATTTTCTTCAATGTCTAGAGACTGACAATCTTATAGGCTCCAGTATCAGGAGAGACTACAAGTTCTTTAGTAGAGTTAATTTGTCTCGATGTCTCGGGACTGTTTACTTTTTATACCCCAGTGTCAGGAGAGGCTGCAAGTTTTTAGCGAAAGTCATTGTTTTCAATGTCTAGGGACTGTTTATCTTTTAGGCCCCTGTAGAGTAGAGTTTGCAAGTCTTACAACTTATGGCTCTACCTGCCGCTTTAGAAATTGTGGGAATTATTCTACATAATATACCAATATAGTAAGTATAATAATTAGATGTAATTATTACGTAGAAAGTACGTAATTATTGGTCTAGCTACGGAAAACACATTTCGACCTCGTTACATAGTGTAATACAGTCAATTTCATATTCAGTGTCCCAGTAGGCTGTTAAACTATTTTATTTACTTACGTTTTAGTCAATTTTATCACCAGTATATTCGGTATCAAGAATGTAAATCTGGTCTATTTTAATCTGATAAATGTTTATGAGCACAGTATGTTGAGTAACATGACTTTACTTGCATATGACATTTTAGTGACTTGCTAACCTTCCAAAATACATACGATGTGGACAATGTTGCGAATGTTAAAGGAGGTGGTAGTGTTAAAGTTTGTTTTTGACGTGACTTATACAGGGTGTTAGTGACATCGTAACAAAAACTTTGAGGGGTGATTGAGGCCATGATTCTGAGATGATATTAAGTGGAATTTTCCGTCGCAAAAGTATGGAATTGAAAATAATTAAAAAAACACAAAAAATTTCAGGAATATTCAGACTGAAAATTCCACTTGATATCAACTCAGAATCATGGTCTGAACCATCCCCCTCAGTATTCGTTACGGTGTCACTAACACCCTGTATAGTGGATTTGCCGCAGATGGCATTAACTACTTGGCCGGACAAATGGGGAGCGCTGAAGGCTCTCACCCGGTACAACGAGGGTGGGCGGTCGTCTGAGAGGAAAAATATTTGAAAGAATTAATCGACCCTAGTGGGTCGATAACGATAAGCGCTGAATGAGGGAAATCGTCGACCACGCCGGTCGGTATCGGGGTCCTGAAGTGCTTGGTGTCGCGAGCTGATTGGCTGCCTCTATGGCTAGAGTTAATAAAAGACGTAGGTACAGTCATGAGCAATATAATGTACCCACTTTAGGACTCTGTCGTACTAACATATTTGACAGTTACTGAGAATTACAGTTCAATTTGTCAAAAAAGTTAATGTGACATGGTACCAAAGTGTATACATATTAATGCTCGTGACTGTACATGCCTACTGTTTTAAGACAAAAGTAATGGTTCTCTTCCGTCACAGTAAGGCGGAGGAGGTTCAAACAAACGGGTTTCTCAAACCAGTTGGCCCTCTGCCAAGCCCTTTAATGTCAGTTGTGTGCCATCAATGTTTTACACCTTCCGGTTCCGTTTATATACAAGCCCTGTTTTGATTCCAATGGCTGTTTATTTAAAATAAAAAAAATACGATTTTTTTTCTTACATGGATATGTAGCAGGCTGAGCTGTAGGGTAGTAGGCTGCTTTAAAATAAAACATAAAAAAACATGAATTTTGTGACGGAATATTCCATTTGATATTAACTCAGAATCATGGCTGAATTATCTTCTGTTAGTATTCGTTACGATGACACCAACATCCTGTATAATATTTACTGTACTTAGCATGGATTGCGGGTAGGCCACAATCATATATGGAGCACATTCCACCAAGTTATTCCAACACGGGTTATTTAAAAAAGCAGCTTTTTAAATATTTTGTGTAATTAGGTAAAACTATTTTTATTGTTGGGTTTATTTTTATAATGCTTACAACAATACCATCCTACACATAATTTCTTAGAAGTCTAATCTTATTTAATTATAGGTACAGAAGCCATTGAAAGAACAAAATAATAATATGACAAAAGGAATACATACAATGCTGATTCAATTTAAGTTCTTAACTTATGAAACGACTTAGAATCATTTTTGATTGTAAAAATATTAAACTCGAGCGCTCCGAGTGATTTTGATGGTTAGCCACTCGACTAAACTTATCGGGTGAGAGCCCAGTTGTTCGTACCTTTTTGCGATAAATCTAAAATCTTCTCTCGCATGGGTTGTGAGGTGAATGACCAACCTCATCAACCCTGGTGTCAGGGTTATTATCGAGCCGCCAAAGGCTTACGTACTTACAGTAGTGAGTAGTAACCGGGACCAACGGATTAACGTGCCTTCCGAAGCACGGAAAACATAAAAAATCGGGTAATCTAAAATAATCCAGGTTAAAAAAGAAAAAGTAAAACAACTCGATTTTGCTGGGGTACAATTATTATTGTTACCCTATTATAAGTAGGTAATCTTAAAGAAATGTCGATTATTCATAACAGTAAACTACAAAGAATATCATTCAGTTATTAACTAAAGGTTCTTATATACTGTATCAAATATATCGCAGAAATAGTTAATATACTTACCTTCAAAATTAAATAACAAATACAACGTAACATAAGCAGCCTATATACGTCATACTTCTGGGCACAGGCCTCCCCTTAATTGATCGGAGGGGGTATGGAGCATACTCCACCACGAAGCTCCTATTGTACTTATGTTTTTATTCGTATGTTTATGTCCTTTGTATATTTCGTTGTGCAATAAAGTATTATTGATTGATTGATTGAAGCTCCACTGCGGGTTGGTGGTGTTTTTAAAATTAAATAATTAGTTATTTTAAAATGCATTTCCATATAGTTACTCCTTAGGTTAGCTCGAACATACACAGACATACCATAGGAGAGCAAATCATGTAGATACCCATTTTAACACTCTGTCGCTCTAAAACATTTGACATTTAGTGAGACTTACAGTTCAATTTGTCAAAAAAGTTAACATAACATGGTTCCAAAGTGATACGATACAAACACGTTGTGGGTTTACTCATGTTTGACGTACCTAATTTAATTTGTTATAAAGAACTCCGTAACGCATATTTTAAATGGTGAAAATTAATTATTTTTTTTTAATTTTATTTTTCATTTCAAGTAGTCAACAGGTTTTCGTTAAAATTACGATTGAAGTGCCGAAACGTGAAATATGATATTCGGATTAAATTGTGATGTTCTCAATTTTAGCATATTTAAATAAATATTGTTGCCAAATTGATTACCTACTGAGGAATCGGGTGTCTGTTTGGTCACAGAAATGATTGGTTTTTCTGTCCAGGGATAAAAGTTGATAAGTATGTTTTATACATATAGCAACTTTTGGCATATAGACTTTGGCTATACATATTATTTAAATATTACAAGATACATTAAACTTACCTTCACCTTAATTAATTAATTATTTCATAATTAATTTAATATAATATTAATTAAACAACTAATATAAGTTAATTATGTTTTTATTATTGACTTCCGTTTGCAAAACGGTCTTATTTCTTTATAATTAGTTGAAGGACTCAAATATAGGTTTATGATTTGCGAATTACAATAGTAAGTTTAATTTGAAAGGAGGTCAGTTGATATTTACATAAAACCACGCCCGCATCCCTATCAGGGCGGGCAGAGCGAAGAGTTAGTAAATATTAACACGCTTAAGATATAGCTGTCTCATTTTGATGAGTGCACAAAATGCACATTCATAAATATATTTGGCATGTCATAAAATAAGTTGGTTTAAGTTCAACAGTCTAGATAAAAAGAAAACAATGATGCTGCAATCAAATCTAAACTTTCTAACAGAACAATTAAGCATTTTTTGTGAAAACGAGATTTGCGTGATAAATTTTCAATAAGTAAAAATATATTTGCTCGCAAGCTCGCAGCGAATCAATTTGAACACTGAGGAACCTTTTTGGGCAGTGACTATAGCTATACAGACTTATTTGGACACTGTTAACGATTACTTATGTCAGGGCATTGATCATAATAACTGCTTCGTTACGAGCGCGACGTGTCAAGTTGCCTCGCCCGATATATGCTATCATTATGTTTGGTACAGAATTTTGTGCTTTTTAGCAACGATGTTCTTCTTATCACCAACTATCGCTTCTAGGTGGTGGCGCTGGTGGTCTGAAAAAAAAAAACCAAAAAGTATTAAAAAGAATACACCAAATTAATCATAATTATGCAATACTGCATATATGCATGGTCTCTACAGAAGACAATTGTAGCATAAAGCGAGATGAATAAATATAACAAACGAATCTTATAGTGAGTTATTTTAAAGTTACCAGCCTCCCCCAGAAGAGACTCCCCCATGTTAAAGGGAGATCTTAGGGTATTGTGTCAGAAGTAATCGCAAGCTATTACTCAAGCTATCAATTCAGAATCTTATTACCTTATCTAACATGTATGAACCTTTAGTTCTTATGGATGTGGAGATAATTTTATGGCTCTGTGCACTCCGGGCTTATGTTTACGTAGCTACATTAGTTTGGTAAATAATATATTGTGTATAAATTAAAGATGTCCTTAGAAAAGTTTTAGTACGATCTCCTCTGAACCGGCGTGTAAGAGAAGTGTGCCAGGATCGAAGTAAATGGAATTCCATAGTGTTTGCTTACGCCGGAAAGAATTCCATAGTATATATACTCATATTCACGCCAGTTTTGGTATATGTGTGTATGTATATTATGTAGACTGCCTACCCTGGAGTGTTCCAGTTACTGCCGTCCCCGCACATTGCCGTCGTAGGCGTCTCTTGTTGTCTGCAAATATGTAAGAGATAATTAATTACGTTAAAATACTTAAGCTGAGCGGACGCGCGGACGTCCGCACCAATTTTTAACCAAATAATTTATCTCCCAGATAAATTAAATTACTTATTGAATTTTCTATTATCTAATTATTAAGAGTACTCAACAGTAACTTCATAATTCATGCGAAAAACGATTCACGAAAAAGTAATTACTGGCTAATTGTTACGTGCCTATGGAGAAAAGTATTTTAAATAATGAAAGGCCTATTTAATATTGAATTAGAATTACAATAGAATTATTTCATATCAAGCTTAGGAAAAAAAAATCCTTGCAAAACTGTAAGTGCTTTTAAGGCATTGGTGTCACAGATGTTCAAAAAAAAACCCACCAAACTGAAATGGGACTGCACCGGAGACGTTTGTTGTATATATGTATAAGTGATGAGGAAGAATCAAGGAGAGGTCTGAACAATAGGATCCGATGAGCTAGATAACAAGGCACTTTACAAATTATTATGATTAAAACACTCACCCCAAGTTAGCAAGCGTCATTGCTTCTTGTGCTCTGATCTTCCGGCCATACACTCTCCACATTTTGACGCACAGCGGAGTCAGTGTGGTACACCATATCAGTCCAAGGAGTAAGCCACAGACCCACCAGCCGTGCTGAAAATATTCACACAACGTATTATTTCATCGTTAGATTTGGCCAAGCAGGGAATGATTCCGTTTTTCACAGGGTCCGCTTACCACTGAAGATTTGACAGGTCCGGTTATTTATAGAAGCGACTGCCTGTCTGACCTTCCAACCCGCTAAGGGAAAACAAGCCCAATACAGGTTAGGGTCACATACCTCCGAAAATGTATTTCTCGTGAAGGAAGGGGTTCCTCACGATGTTTTCCTTCACCACTGAGCACGTGAGAGGCAAGCCTTCTACCAACTAGACTACCACGGCTCCCACGGAAAGATTTTTGATATATATTTAAAAATAGTCAACCTTATCTCAAAGAATGTAGGTGATCAGTTCCAACTCGCTCTTGCATTTAGTTGATTCCTGCAGGCTTCCGTTGGTATCGTAAGTAGCTAGCTCAACTAAACACCTCTGTTAATCCGCTGGAGCTTGTTTGATGGAGAATTTCCCGCAAGTACAAGATAATTACTGAAAATAGACGTGTTCGAGTGGAACTACGTAGGTATTTGAACTCAGTATGGGATTTTCCTTTAAGTGGTCAGACTCCAATTTAAACACAGGAGACTATTAATTACAAATGCTTTACTCCTACTGCTTATATAGTAATTCGTGAACAAACCGAACATGTCAGTCAACCAGGCTAGGTAAGCAGACCACGCAATAAATACGGGATAAACTCTAGGAGCTCTCTTGAGGAGCTCGGTGGCGCAGCGGTAAACGCGCTCGGTCTGCGATTGTTGAAGTAAAGCAACTTTCGCAGAGGCCGGTCATAGGATGGGTGACCACAAAAAAAAAAGATTTCATCTCGAGCTCCTCCGTGCTTCGGAAGGCACGTTAAGCCGTTGGTCCCGGCTGCATTAGCAGTCGTTAATAACCACCAATCCGCACTGGGCCCGCGTGGTGGTTTAAGGCCCGATCTCCCTATCTATCCATAGGGAAGGCCCGTGCCCCAGCAGTGGGGACGTTAATGGCCTGATGATGAAACTCTAGGAAGATGGATGGACTTAGAAAGGTTGACGTGACGATGGAAACTTACCAAGGACGCAACGTATCTGGTGCAAAGCAAGGTTCTCAAGGCCGAGTACACTGCAAACAAGGGTCGACATTTTGCTGCGTCCTTCCCCGTAGACACGAGGACGTGAGTCCTCCAAGCAGCTGCATGGGAGATCAGACGGGTCACGTACATTGATACTTTCTGGAAATAAATATCAAAAAGATAGATGGGCAAACACTTTATCGTTCACACCAGGTACCTACACAAGATTGTTCCTAACACAAAGTGAACAACATAAAATGAGCTCACAAGTTTATTGCCATTTGGACTACCCAGAGATACATCCATCGCAAGTGAAACTAAGTATCAGCGCATTACCGAGCTATCTGTTAGGCCAACGTGATAGGTGGTGAGCCAACTGGCAAAATTAACTGCTCGTTTATAGATTGTGTGTTTGTCTCTCGAGATAATCGGTGCCTGAAAAGATGTCCTTTGATTTTTTGTTTAATAATTTTCAAAGGCGTACTTTCCCTTTTCTTTGAAACTTAACTTATCTATCATAGTGGATAATAAATAGATCATCCAAGGAATAGACATAATAAGGTTGTTTATTATTTCCCAAAAATACTTGAACTTATCAAAGAAAGGGATAATGTTCAGTCAAAAACAACATCTTATTTCCCCCGAAATCATTACTTAAATAACAATTATGAACCGAAACAACAACTTGTTGTCATAAATTTACTTTTAAACGTTCTTTGAACCTTTAAGACTGAAGGTTTGACTCGCTAAGTGATTACAATGATTTATAATTGGAGGTAGGTGCCCGAATAATATTGTTAACTAAACTTTTGTCTCGTTATTTCTGAGTTAACTTTCGTAGAAGTTGCTTAATTGATCTATTAATAGCACCCTTTGACCTCATGAGTTTTAGTTGATTAAACAATGAACAGTTTAGTAAAAAAGTGAAAAACTGAACTATAGTGTGGTCTCGAAATATTGGCAGTCGCAGGGGGGACAAGCTTAGGCGAAGAGGACGTGATGAAGCGGACACTTGCCCTTTGGACAGAGGAAGCAATGGAGAGTCGACCTATGAAAGAAATCGAGGATTTTACTCACCACTAAAACAATTATTATTGGGATAATAAATATGATAAATACTAAACCCGTAAAATTGGAGTGTGGGTTGTTACCTTATAGATGATGAGACTTGTTATGGAAAGGTTATATAAAGCTTATAAGTCTTTATTAAATTTATACATGGATTTTTTTTTAGAGCATTATAAAACTTATTCATGAGAATATTTACCTTATGAGCGATGACATCGCCTTGGTTGTCAATATAAAACTGTGCTGTATGGATGTGGCTCAGGGAAATGTTCAATTTCCTTCTAAATGGCATTAGTTGAAGTTCAAGCTCGGTCAACTTGAAGACTATGTCTGCTCTTATCTGTTCTAGGGGTTTTATATTCGTGATGTAGAGACGTTTGGTTCTTGTTGCTAGAATGTGACAAAAAGTAATAGTAATAATATAGTAGGTAATGTAATTAAAGTCACGCACGTAATTGTTATTGGAGTAGTTAGATGGAAATATAAGAGAACAACACTTTGGTGTTGGAATTAAGAATTCCAGGTTTGCTATGATATGGCTTTCAATAGGTACATTGCATTGCACGGCTTGAAAGGGCCTAAGGTATACGCTACTGTTACACAGACCGATTATTAATATTGCGTATGGCAGAAAAAATAAAATATCCTGCGTGGATCATATATCGAGCTTAAGATCCCCTAGCCAGATCTCTGCCGCATCCGTCACACAATGCAGCTCGGCTATGCCACCTGGGAACCGGTGTAGAGGGCACTCGTTCACTATGTGAGATAGGGTTTGATCCGGGTAACCACATTCACAGTATGGCGACTCCTTTAAGCCCCATTTATCTAGGTGATGGTTCCACTTTTCATGGTTGGTCCTACACCGGTTCAGTCGGGTCCAGATTTTGCGTTTGGAGTCAAAGCCAAGGACCCTTCGCGCCGGATCCCGATCCCTGGCTTAGACACGACATAATCGGGGTGATACGAAGCGAGCATAGAATACTATAGTTCCTTTTTCATTTATATCGCGGATTGGAACGTTCTAGAATGTTCCTATAAAATTTACAAAGACATACTTAGGGTCTCCAGCCTTCCAGCGGTAGTCAGATCTGATACTTGGGCTGCAATGTTCTCCAATTGGTCTGCAAGCGATGGCAGATCTTTTCCAACTATAGGCCCGTTGTAACCCATTCTAGAAGCAAAATGAAACATTAATTTTATTCATTGCGGCATTGTTCCAGAAACAATGGAACATATTAAATCGTGTCCTGCATGCCCGAACACCTGCACGCAGGAGGATCTGATGAGCGCTGCACATAGCGCCGATTCCCTCATTCAGCGCTTATCGCTATCGACCCACTAGGGTCGATTAATTCTTTCAAATATTTTTCCTCTCAGACGACGCCCTGAGCCGAGGTTCGCGCCCAACTGGGCACCCTCAAGCTTGTTGTCTTAAACGTTGTACCGGGTGAGAGCCTTCAGCGCTCCCCATTTGTTCGGCCAAGTAGTTAATGCCATCTGCGGCAAATCTACAATAAGTCACGTCAAAAAAGAAAAAAAAACATAGCGCCGTACTTGTTGTAGTTTTGGGCCGATACTATTTAGTTTGCCATCGACACTCTTCTTCTTATCGTGTGGATTGTGAATACCAGCCTCATCAACCCTGGTGTCAGAGTTACTATTGAGCCGCCAAAGGCCCCTGACATAGCTCATGTAACGACTACTTACTTACAACAGTAAGTAGTAACCGCCATCGACACGATAAGACGAGAAGATTTTATTCATAATTAAAGGATAAATACATAAATTATTTTCTATCTCTATTGTCTATCTATCTATCTAGTGACTGGAGCTTTGGCAGCAGAACACAAAATCAATGTGACAAGCTGTATTATTGTCTTTTGTATTAATAATAACTTAAATACGTCTAGGATACGTCACATAAAACAATATTCTAACCGCCTTATCAAAAACGGTGAACGTGTGTATTTGCCAGCCAAGCAAAGTTCAATCGAATTATTTCATTAAGTATTGGATTAAATTTTGCTTGGCTGTGAAATACTGTACACACTTCCCCAAATTGATTATTTTTATTGGTAAATTGGCTGCACAATATGTCAAAAGAAGATGATATGTTTTTCTTTTCTCACCAAACAAGCCACGGAACAAACTCTTTTGTTAAAAATTAAAACAGCAAGTTCAATTTCATAGCTCTTTGCGCCACTGATGGCTAACTTTGTTAACTTCGTATAAATTAATTTCGAACCTTGTAAAGTGAACTCGAATAGAACAACTTTTATTTTAATAAGTATTCCTTTTAATCAAATCATTGTGTCATAGAGACTTGGAGGGAAACGTACACAGTGTAATTGAAAATATATTATTGTAAAATAATTAGTCAAAAATATAATATTTACAATGCCTACTTCCTTGTCGACGTGATCTTTTTTTAAATTTAATAGAGGTCAATGTACGGACCCTACTTTGAGTGTACTTTTAAACAATTGTAATAATGGTCCTGAATTTCTTTATTATCTCGCCATCGAAAATATTTAATAGTTGTAAGTACTTTAATAACTAAACTAGGTCCTGCGCATTATATATAAGTAGTTGCAATTTTGACTACATGCGCATCGATTCATTAAATTTTGTCGAAATCGATAAGTTTGTTTTTCCCTAGTATGTGTAGCGCGTGATTTTGTTCGTATTTTGACAGACCGACATGACTTATTTGGGTTTACATATTAGCACCAATCAATAAAACAACATAATTATATCGTCAGAATTGATAAAATGACCGTGACCGTGACGTTAGCCCTACTGGCAACAAAAATATTAAAATCTTTTTACCTGTATTTAGCCAAGTCAACGTCCGAAACAACCAGCATTTGATTGAGTAGTTTGTTGAAGTAAGTCGACACGGTTTTAAGAAATCCGACATCTAAAGACGAAGCAAGCCTCCCTAAGTCCGTCTGGAGGTCTTCCCATTCGAAGTAAGATGTTTCTTTGTTCACGTCTAGTATTTTATCAAGCTGGAAGACGAGATATGCTGGTTGGTCTTTTTCACAGTCTCTGAAAAGGAGAGTAGAGTTTCTGTTACTTTAGTCTGTAATTAAGTAACTTATTCGATGCGCTGAAGTCGGTAGTCTAACTAGGGGTAGACCACACCATACTTTGTAAGGAAACTGGAACTTATTCTACAAAAATACAACAATACACACATACATATTTATAATAATTAGTCTTAGACTGTCTTAGATAACAAAAAGTAACAAAACGTTTAAGTGGTTCCCCAAGATTTAGGCATTGCCTGTACAACTCGTACAATCGTAGCGAATATTACATTTTTATTTATAAGTAGGTAATGGCCCCGATTCCTGGAGACACCGCCTAATTTTATTTTAAGTTATATCCGTCATTTTCATATCCGTCGAAAAGGAAAGGGACGGATGATTCACAGCTCTTAATTTTAGGAAGAATGAGTAAATGAATGTGTCGGGTTATTGACTGATGTAAAATTTTTAGACGGTTGGTTTAGATTTGTGCTTAAAATTGACGTGTGTTCCATAAATTTTATGCTTGTCGATTACCCGTCCCTTTCCTTTTCGGCGGATAAGAAAATGACAGATATGACTTAAAATAAAATTAGATGGTATTTACAGGAATTAGCACCATTATAAATAAATGTCGTGGAGATCCTTGGGGGAGGCCTATGCCCAGCAGTGGGCGTCGTACTGCTGCTGCTGATGATGATGATTATAAATAAATATTTTTGAACTTCTTTTTATTTTGTGCATTAAAGTATATTGTTATTATTAAGTATTTAGAAATTACAGCAGAATCGGTGTATTTATCTAATAGTGACAAGAAACTGCAGCAGCAACACATCTTTTAAATCAATGAGAGTATACATTACAAGTTATTTAATAACTAGAGGAACATATTTAATACCAGACATTTTTATCATTTAGGTAATCAGTAATCTTATAATATGCTCTTTTACATAAGGTAAGCTTCACATGAGCTTTACATTTATTTTCTCACAAATTCAAAATATTATCTGGTATTTTATTGTAAAAACATTTAAAGAACCCCAAAAAAAAGAATTTAATTTAGTAAACAATAGCTCACCTCAGAACGTCTTTAACGGATACATCAATGGTAACGTTTTCCAAATCTCTAAACAGTGCATCGAATACTCCTTCATTGTTCGGCAGAAGAGGTGACGGCTTGTCTAACAGGGCTGATAGTGTGTTGTATTGAGGGTAGTCCCACAAAGCATGACACACGTACACCTGTACAAAGATAAAGAGATACAGAATCGACGGCTTGTTTGTGGTAGGTACATAGTCTTTGATCAAAGTACAAATGGCCTCCGTGGATTGGTGGCTACAGCAAGGAATGGGGTATTTCGCTGGGCCAAAGATGTAATTTAAAATGATAATCTAAAGCCAGTCTGAGATTAAGATGTTTTAAAATTAATCTCATTTTTATTTTTGACTATCGAATTTGAATTACGAATTCTTTAAGCAAAAAATTTATTAATGTACAAGAAAAAGGTACTGTACGGCCCATGCCGCACTATAAGTGGAGGTGTCTCCTGTCGTGGCGTGGTGCTGGCGGTGGTGAAAACTTAAACTCGTTTTTGTACTAATAGTCACTATTTATTAGGATTATTATACTTTTTATATTTTATATTATATTTGTTACAAAATATGCGTGTCTCGTGACGCTCCGGTAGGGCAGTATTGCCATACAAAAAAACTTACGTTACTACTTATACATAGTATTGTCTATTAATATTTTAATGTTTCCAACAGGTACAAGATGGATCATATCTCATAAACTGTAAATAAATAATCGCTGAACATACTTGGGAGTGATTCTAGTAGCTTTGTACGTGAACCTTTAGGCCACCCTGTATAGGTACCTACATAAAGTCGATCTAATTTGAACGCCTTCTCAAGATTGAAAGGCAAATTGATGTTAGGTCAAGAGATAGGCATCTCTAAAAGATACTTTTATTCAGAAAAGTAGGCACTCTTCAGAATAAAAAATGTATTTCAGAGTACATTTTACAATAGCCACTCAATAATAAAGGTCGAAAAGGTTATATTTGATCTGCTTGAGGTACTTGCGCTATATATTTTAACTGTGTATATTAAAATTTTATACAATTTCCATTTGTTCGAGCGGTGGGCTCAATCCCGGGTTCGAATCCCAGTAGGAACGTAATAAAAAATAATACTTTGTGATCCCAAGTTCCTTTGCAAGAATTTTCCACTTGATGTTAGCTTAGAATAATGAGCTGAATCATCCCTCTCAGTATTCGTTACGAAGTCACTTACACCCCGTACAAGTACATAGTGGTAGCCATACAAGTAGGCTTGGAAGTTAGTACCCTTTATATATTTGATAAACTGAATAAAGCATGTAGCAATGCTTTGAAATGATAAAAAGTTTTTTTTACCTACCTCAGCATGACCCGTTATCAGGAATATGGCGGATATCATACTCCATAAAATGAGGGAAGCGAAGCACAACCATACAGAGGATCTGTTCGTAAAAAAATATATGTATATCAAATAGGCTGTAAGTAGGTATATTTGGAAAAACAGAAGTAGGTATTGTAAAGATGATTCGAAAGTTTTTAAAAGTATTTTTTTGGAAAATAACTCCTTAAAAAAGAAAAAGTATTTATTATCAGAGAGCGTCACAATAACAGAATAATAAAATAAAAGAAATCAAGAACTTTCAGTAACTATTCTTTGCTGATCTTACGTTGAAAATAAAGTGGCTTCAAATGGTCAATTAATAAATTAAAATACTTACACCTGTAAAGTTCTTTTGGCGTGGTCTTTGACATTACCACATCCGCATAGCATGGCGAATAGGATTAGTGTCATCACAAATACAAATGTCACTATGCACGCTGGAATTTCAAAAAATCTAAGAAGGTGCATATACAGGGTGTTAGCGACATCGTAACGACCGTTACATACTTTTGCGAAAGAAAATTCCACTTGATATATCAACTCAGAATCACGGCCTGAATCATCCCTCAAAGTTTTCGTTACGATGTCACTAACACCCTGCATATTTTTCCGGGTCCATACAACGTATAATAAATATAATAAAAAAGTATATTATATATGTATAGGTAGAGTGTGAAAGCGTTCTTATCTGTATTCTGCTGAGAGCTTCATATTGGTTACGTAACGAACATGAAATTGATACTAAGATGTAATAAGATCCACTTCAAATGGTCGCGATTGATAATACTAAAGAATTCATGATTTCATCTTTATACATTATTATCACGTGCACAGCTGAAGGAAAATATAGTCATGAAACCTAAGAAATGTGTTGCGGAAGTATGTGATACCATATTGGGCTGATTTTTCCTTCACGGGTTTGAATGTCAGGCAGGCAATCGCTTCTGTTAGCCTGACTTGCAAAATCTTCAGGTTCGGTAAGTGGACCCCGTGAAAACGGGATAACGAGATGATCTTACATAACATAAGAAGCCTGGTACGTCCTACAGGTATGCACACAGAGGGGCTCCTAGCAGCTAAAACCAGTTTGCTAGCCAAGGCCTCTGGCTTAACGAGTTTAAAATAATCATCATGCTCTTGTCTTTATCCCACTCTATGTGAGAGTCGGCATAACATGTATTCCTCTTCCATTCATCTCTGTCAGTCATATTCACATACATATTCTTCTTTACACAATCCATCCACATCTTCTCGGGTCGTCAACTACCTCTATATCCATTCACATTCAAGCTCATCACTTTCCTCATAATATGCCTTAACCTGGAGTCTAACAAAATGTCAATACAATTTGATCTTACCCAACATTATCGCCCACCGCCAGAACTCATACTTCTGTGCTCTTTCAAGTGCAGTTTCCATCTGTCTCACTGCTGAATGTAGACTGGCTGTCAAATGCCTCACTATATCTGCCAGAATTCGCGACGAAGCATGGACGTGTTGCCTTCGAGACTCTATGTCTCGGATTATATCTGAAAAACATGGGAAGCAATATCTCATTCAATAAAAGACATTTGTTTACTTCACTATGTATATATTATTTGAATTGTAATAATAATAAACTTTTCTAGTAAAGGGCGTTCGAAATATTCCGGTGGGATTAGAAAAAAACAGTTAAGCTAGTATTAATTATTATCCATGAAAAAGATAGCTGTATAATGCAAAATTATTTAGGATATTATTTTAGAGAAAAGTTAGATCAAGTGGCGTACTAAAAATAAGTAGGTACTTATAATGTAGGTACTAACCTAACCCTAATGGGTTTATACATTAATATGTACTTATAATATAAACTTGGGGGAGATCTACGTTTAGCAGTGGACGATTTCCGGCTTATAATGATGATGTTGAGGTAATAATAAAAAATAAGTGAATTGAAGCGCAGAACCGATCGTCGTGGAGATCCTTGGGGGAGGCCTATGCCCAGCAATGGGCGTCGTACGGCTGATGATGATGATGATTCCTAACAATAATAAATTAGACACACAGTTGGTTCGACCATTACAGTCGGCGATACGGCTCACCAGGTGGTGATCACGTTGGTCTATAAAGCTCGGTGAGGCGTTGGTACTTATTCATCTTGCGATGGATGTACCTCTGTCTACCCCGATTGGGATAAAGTCATGAGCTTATAATATGTTATATCATGTTGTATGTAATAAAAAACCAAAATACCTTCCCGGACTCGAACTGTTTGTGCTGATATAGCAGATGGCAAGGTACGAAATTCTTCACGCGCAGTAGATATGGCTCCGGTTAGATTTTCTACCCCTAAAGCTCGCAGCTCTAATAATTGTTGCTCATGCAGTATCTGAAATAGATAAAGATTGAATAACCTAAAAGAAGAAGGTTGAATTTTAGGTAACGACAAACATTAAGAATGTGAAATACGATTTCAAGATATAAAGAATAATCAGAGTTCCTTGTTTTAGAATTTCTACTCCCATAGTTACAAATAATATTTTCCATCTTCCAGCAAAATGTAGAACGGAAGGGGTATAGATGATGCTTATACTCGTAACAAAAGGATAAAACATAGATATACTGAATCTGCAATAAAATCTGGAAAGATGAATCCCTACGGCTTATGGACCAAACCAAGCAGTCACCAAAATACTACGTTACCAATTCAAATTTCATTTCCATTTCTAAAGAAGCCGTATTGATGGTGTCACAGAGCGGCGCATCCTTCATAGTGCAGTGTTTCTTCATATTTTCCAACTGACGAGCCAAATCTTTGATCCTGTCTGACGCTGCAGACGCAAGTGAACCAGCTCTCATACTCATATCGCGGAGTGACGAAATTTTTGTCGCTACGTCTTCGCTTTCTGGAAAAAGTAAAAAGTTTTACGAATTTTCTGTTCTAAAGATGATGCTTTTGGAAAACCTAGTAGGTAAAATTTAAGCTTTTACCGATTTGTGCGATGATATAAAATATGGCTGTTTATATTCAGAAGCACGAAGCTTACACAAGTAAATATTCTAAAGAAGTTTTTGATGCACTTTTTTCCATTCGCGTCAAAAGTGAATATCCGAGGGCGTACTCTGGCGTAGGACTGTTCCATCCATAGATTTTTCCGCTTTTACCTTGCATTATGCTGAAGTGTCTGATTTCCCCTAAAGATTTTAATTCTACTACAAAGCTTGATACTTGTTAATGAAAAAAGACTTTCCCATAAAGACTATTCAACGTTAGTCAGGTACCTGTTATGATATCTGCCAATGAGTCAAGCACCATGTCAATTCCACTCTCCGATGCTATTGCTTGCTGAATTGGTTCTCCTAGCAACACTGATACATCTAGAAAATGACACAGACATTATTATTAAGAAAATTTACATCCACTTGCAGTACGAAATCCTACGAAAGATATGTAATGATGATTTGTGTTGTGACAGGCACATTTCGGAAGGCACGTTAAGCCGTTGGTCCGAGATACTTCTTACTGTTGTAAGTATGTGATCATTACATGAGTCATGTCAGGGGTCTTTGGCAACTCTTTGGCAGGAGGGTTGCTGAGCTAACCTCTTAGCTCACACGATAGACGAAAACGATTTAAATATGCTCATTGAAAAGCCTCATTGTACTTCATGAATTGATTTGCGATTCAATTACAAATCACTGGAATATAGAGCGTATTCCCATCTGTAAAGCCGGCAATGCACTTTTGACTCATCTGGTGTTGCGGGTGTCTATGGGCGAAGGTAATTGCTTACCATCATGTAGTAAGACCACGGTAACATGATCATTAACTAACATACGGATACCTGGATATACATAAAGCTGCCTCAGGTACATGCTCTATAAATAAAACAACCATTGAAATAATAAATAATAAGTATATTGGTTACTTACTCTAAATTTCCAAAACGCACGCGTGCTCAAACAAAAAAGCCCCCAATGAAAGACAAACACGCCTTTTTATACCCTTTCTCCTAGTGTTGCCATATGAAGGCAACACAAATTCGCACAAAATTACAGAAAACCTAACATTCGACCATCCTGACGTCGTGCATGTCCTCATGCACGTAGACAAAACGTCTAATGTTCAAACCTAACATTCGGCGGGCCAAGTGATTCCACACTCATCGAGAACAGTTACAAAGCTTCACTTAAAATCTAAAAGTACAACGACATATAATCACATTTACGGGGTGAAACATCAGCTCTTCTTTCTAATCATAATATAAAGCTATTCAAGTTGTCAATAGTTCGCAAACCCTTCCTTCTCACGAACTATTGCAAAGCAATTGAGTGTGAACCTTCTTTCTCACACTTGTAATTATCGTATACAAACCTTCCTTCTTATATACGATAATTAAAATAATCATAATATAAAGCTACTCAAGTTGTCAATAGTTCGCAAACCCTTCCTTCTCACGAACCATTGCAAAGCAATTGAGTGTGAACCTTCTTTCTCACACTTGTAACTATCGTATACAAACCTTTCCTTCTTATATACGATAATTAAAATAATCATAATATTACAAAGCTATTCAAGTTGGCAATAGTTCGCAAACCTTTCTTTCTCACGAACTATTGCAAAGCAATTGAGTGTGAACCTTCTTTCTCACACTTGTAACTATCGTATACAAACCCTTCCTTCTTATATACGATAATTAAAATAATCATAATATTATAAAGCTATTCAAGTTGGCAATAGTTCGCAAACCCTTCTTTCTCACGAACTATTGCAAATCAATTGAGTGTGAACCTTCTTTCTCACACTTGTAACTATCGTATACAAACCCTTCCTTCTTATATACGATAATTAAAATAATTGTGAACCCTCCTCACAAAATTGAAAGTCACCTTAACTAAATAGCTATGAGCCCTCCTTCTCAAGCTATTACTAAATACACATCTTACAGTTTCATCCAACAAACAGTACCTCTACTTACTTTCTTTTGATTGTATATAATAATGACACAATCAGTCATCTTCATCACTACTTTCTTTATCATCATTAACGTGAATCCAGGGTGACATTCGATTTGTTAAATGAAGTAGTCATCAATCCCAACAAATTCAAACTCAAAAATATGTTTATTCAGTAGGTAACATTGTTACACTTTGAATCGTCAATTTTTACATCTTTAAGGGATTCCCGAACTGACAATAAAGTATAATTTTGCGTTTCGCATACTATTTCGTTCAACATAGGATTAATTTCCGCATCCATCTGAAGTCCAAACATTACCTCAGTCCGTCCCGTTGTTTTCCGACGGGTGTTGTTCATGCCCCATTGGACTCTACCTATCTTGTCATCCCAGACGTTCTTGTCAAAATTAAGATTTTGCGCAGTTAACGACCCTAACATCGTGCGATTACACTGCTCTACTTGTCCATTGGACCTAGGACTTGCAACTGCGTTCAACACGTGTCTAATACCTTTATCCGAGCAAAACGTTTGAACACGTACGATGTGAAGCAAGTACCGCGGTCGCTAATAATTCGATCTGGGTTTCTGAATGTATAGAAAATATCTTCTAATTCTCGTGTTATTGTAACTGTTTTTGGTATTTCTGACTGGCCTGATAAATATAAATTTCGTAAAGGCATCTACGACTACCAATAGGTAAGAGTTTTCCTCTCTTTGATTGCACAAAAAGGTCCAAGGTGATTGATGTACAGGGTGTGAAAAGGCACCTCGACTTTTCGTTTACGTGGAATAGGCCCTCATTTGAATTAGTTTTCTGTTATGTACTTTAACCCATCTGCATCAATATCAGTGGTAAGAAATTCCCGAATGCGACCCAGTTCACTATCACCTAATTGAAGAGTCTACAATGTGTCCCCCTCATTGATTGACATAACCGTCGGGTAAAGACCAGCGTCAATTTCCATTGAACTAAGATCCTCAATTGGGTTCCGAAATAGAAGGTCCACGTGCGACATTTTCGTGCCAGCACGATATTCAAAAAGCAAAAACAGCCACCAGTGGGCAATACGTCTAACCAAATCGCGTTTTGGAAAGCATGGAGCGCAACGCACTACAATCGGTCATGATTTTGAAATTCTGACCCAGAAGATAAACCCGAAACTTTTGAGCGAACTTACTACCTATAGCAAGAGTCTCAAGTTTATAAACCTTTTCTCTTCTGGAGATGTCTGGCGACTATAGTACGCTACGGGATGGTAGGTGTCGTTTCCATTACGTCGCTGCATCAATATTCCACTGACGCCCACTTCACTGGCGTCAGTGTGCAACTGTGTTTCGGCGGTCGGGTCGTAAATGGCTAAGATTGGCCTATTTATCAGACTACTCTTGAGATCAACAAATGCGGCTTCTTGTTCCTCAGTCCAACACCATTCCACATCCTTCTTGAGCAACTTATTCAACGGATGTGATAAAGACGCGTAACTCCTTATAAATTTTCCGAAAATATCCTACTAGTCCCAGAAATTGGCGGACGGAATGTGGACTGGTGGGACGAGGAACATCAAACACTGACTGTGTCTTTTTGTCAGCCGGCCGCACCCCAGCAGCGCTAATATCATAACCAAATAGTTAATAATTCTGCTGTAAGAAATTACATTTTGCCAAATTCAGAGTTAGGCTTGCCTTTTCTATCAACTGTAAAGCCCTTTCTTACCTATCCAAACACTCTTCTACATCCTTTTCGTAAGTTAATACGTCATCGATGTAAGCAGTAGCTTCTGAGAACCTAGCGGAAACCAATACCTTATTCATCAGCCTTTGAAATACAGCTGGTTCGTTAGCCAACCCAAACGGCATACGATTAAATTCATATTGGTCGTCTGGGGTGATAAAGGAAGTTAAGGGTTTCGATTCTTCTGCAATAGGCACCTGGTAGTATCCAGATGCCAGATCCAAAGTTATAAAGTAGGCCTGCCCCACTAATCGAGCAATCTCGTCTTCAATCACTGCCATCAGGTACCTTAACTGTCATTGAATTCAGAAACCTATAATCAACACAGAGCCTTTGTTTACCGTCCTTCTTACGAACCAACATAATTGGACTTGCATATTCCGATACAATTTCTCGTACAATCCCCGCATTCATCATCTCACCAACCATTTCTCTTACTTGTTGTCGTTCCTTGTGCGACAATATGTAAGGCCGGTAAACCACAGGACGCTCAATATTCAATTCAATTTTCATTTCAGTCATATTTGTACATCCCAACCCCTCTAATGATTGCGCGAAGCAATGCTTGTATTCGTTCAAAATGTTAAAATAGACGTCGTTTATGTGGCTCTTCAAGCGTTTTTGCTAAAGTTAACATCTTTAGGCTCTATACCTAAATGCTCGCCAACGAGGTCTGTGGGTGATGTACAAATATGATTGACAATCTGAACTCTATTTCATCTACCTATAATATCACCTTCATCAATATAACAAAAGCTGACAATGGGGTAATATGAACAAAGAGCTGACCTTCCTCTACTTTGTATAACCCGCCGGCTATCGTGACTTCTCGGTTTGGCTTCCCCACGATTCTCTGGCTCTAAGCCTAACATATCAATTAATCACAACATCAGTACGAGCTCTGATAATCGCCTCTCCACTCAATCTTGCGCATGAAGCGGAGACGACCTTTACACTCGCAGTATCACCACTACCACCGTTAGCAAAAGGGAATTCATCATCATAATAAAACCTCAATTCGTTGGCATTCTTGAATACCAGCACCTGCTTCTGTTCGGTGAAGGGCTGTCCTACTAATATCGGACAATTGAGCAGATTACTGTCAACCACGTGACACAAAACATCCGCACTAACACCGTCGATGCATAAATTAACCTGTGTCCTGCCCATGGACAAAATAAAATTACTACCAAAACTTTTAATGGAGTCGGGGGTTGATCACAAGTCTACCCCAAAATCAGTGTCGTTGTTTGTTTTATGAGCGAAACTTCGCTACCAAAATCTATAAACGATATCATAGAGGTGTCATTTACCCTAACTGTATTGAAATATTTTGAGCCCGACTTAGAGGTAAGTATGCGCATGATTTTAGGAATGTTACCTAGATTATCACGGTTTTCAAAAAAAAAAGGGACTCTGCAAGTTTCCATTTTATGACCGAACCTACGACATCCTGTACATTGGACCAAAGGTTTGGGGCATTTAAGATACGGGTAACCTTTTTCCCTACAGTTAAAACAAAATAATTTGTAACTTGAATTTTTTTGAAGTCTTAACTGATTTATCCCTATTGTCATTATTACTTCCCGCTGTGGATTCAGTCGACTACTTTGTTTTACTAAAATGAAAGCGATCGGGCGGCGGTTGGTTCTCCTTATTACTCATCAGAAAATGGAGTTGATCAGGCTGCGTACATCGCAACGCTTATCGCCGGATCTAATTATCTTGTCACTTAATCCGTGGATAATGCAGTCCACGGCTCGTTTCCCTTCGATGTCACACCGGTTCACGATGGCTAATTCTTCATAATAATAAACCTCTAGCGGTTCACCAAACCTACTCTTTCGCCTAAGCGTATCCTCCAGGGATTGGCCATAATCAAAAGGAAATGCGTCTAACCACTTTTGCTGCCATTCTGCCCAGCTGTACAAAATAGAATTGAAGCTTTCATACCAAACTTTGGCCAACTCCTGCAGTTTCTGCATTGCGAAGTGGATAACGGTTGTTCTCATCCCATCCGTAAACAGTGGCACACTCATTAACTTTCTTTAACCAAGTATCAATCTTTTGACTTTTCGATGAGGGTCCAAATTCGGGTAACATGGTTCATAATACTACTGGAAGGATGTGATGTGGCGACTGCTGTCGGATTAGGTTAAGATCTTAAGTTAACTAATGATTCAACAATATTAAGAACATCTTTAGATGAAAATGTAGGGCTATCTGACCTTTCTATTCCCTTAGCTGCCGACGAACGTCGCACCTCCTGCCCTTCGCCGCGACGTCGTTGGCTGTGTCGCTCGTTGTGCCGACGCGTGAAGCGACGTCTCTCTCCGGCTGCACTCCCGGCTCTCTCTCCGGCTGCGCTCCCGGCTTGTATCGGCTCGGCTCGGCTCGGCTCGGCTCGGCTCGGCTCGGCTCGGCTCGGCTCGGCTCGTCTCGGCTCGTTTCGGCTCGTCTCGGCTCGTCTCGGCTCGGCTCGGCTCGTCTCGGCTCGTCTCGGCTCATCTCGGCTCGTCTCGGCTCGTCTCGGCTCGGCTCGGCTCGTCTCGGCTCGTCTCGGCTCGTCTCGGCTCGGCTCGGCTCGGCTCGGCTCGGCTCGGCTCGGCTCGGCTCGGCTCGTCTCGGCTCGTCAGTCGTCTTCGTGGAACGATCTCGTCTTCAAGAGGCATAATCTGGAACTCGAAAACATTGGAACATGTAAATATTCTTCAGATAACCCTATATGTATATATTTATACAGATATATTTCCAAAGTAAAATATCTCAAAAACGGTGTATCCTGATTAACACATATGGATACGATCCCACTTCTGAAATGTAGTAAGACCACGGTAACATGATCATTAACTAACATACGGATACCTGGATATACATAAAGCTGCCTCAGGTACATGCTCTATAAATAAAACAACCATTGAAATAATAAATAATAAGTATATTGGTTACTTACTCTAAATTTCCAAAACGCACGCGTGCTCAAACAAAAAAGCCCCCAATGAAAGACAAACACGCCTTTTTATACCCTTTCTCCTAGTGTTGCCATATGAAGGCAACACAAATTCGCACAAAATTACAGAAAACCTAACAATCAGGCGATCCGTTAGCTCATTTGCCCCTTATAAAAAAAATGTGGATTTCTTTTCTCTCTTAATCGCTGTTGCAAAATTACCTCATCGTCTTACCCAGATAACTCAAAAGAAAAAGGCAACTTACTCCTCAAATCTTCCCTATAAGCTTGCAGAACAAGGTCCACTGGAGCAACAAGACTGTGGTGTAGATCCCGCGCCGCAGCTGCAAGCCACGCGGCCACATCGGCGCACCCGCAATGTATTGCGTTTCGGCTCTCTTCGGCAGCTATTCGGGCCTGTTCGTTGCTCACAGCCATGCCGGCTATGAATATACTGAAAACAATTATGCTTTTGTTTAAAAAAAATATTGGTAGTTATTACGATAAGTACACAATATTTGTGCGTAATATATCGCAAAACCCAGTAGAAAGGTTTATATCGCTTGCTGTATACTTCATAACCACCTTAGAACTTAAATACCAAACGTGAATCCAAGTTGTTTATTTGTTAGCTTGTCGCAGCTCACCGTGATAGTGATTACCTTCGGAACTTCGGAACCTTAACAAATGCACGTGATGAAGATGCTGATTTCTCTTAACAAGGACTAAAATTACTGTGTGATGCTCTGTCGCGGAGCCACCACCTCCAATTCAGTTGAAAACGATATAGATTACTGTACGTACCATGTACATAGTGTACGTGAAAAGATTTTATGTGTACGTGCTATAATTAGAAAGAAAACAACAAATTAAAGTGGCTTCGCTGGAGAGCATACTCCCCAGCGGAGCCACTCAGTTTGCATACTTCGAGATGTTTTCTTCCTGTAAATTGAAGTATAGTTTGATGTACGTACTACGTACATAGTGTACGTGGAAAGATTTTATGTGTACGTGCTATAATTAGAAAGAAAACAACAAATTAAAGTGGCTTCGCTGGAGAGCATACTCCCCAGCGGAGCCACTCAGTTTGCATACTTCGAGATGTTTTCTTCCTGTAAATTGTAGTATAGTTTGATGTACGTACTACGTACATAGTGTACGTGAAAAGATTTTATGTGTACGTGCTATAATTAGAAAGAAAACAACAAATTAAAGTGTATATGACGGCATGAACAAAACGTGAAGCGCTGAAGATTTTAAGAAACAATCTCCTTGCGAGAACTTTTTATCTATGCACAAACTACTAAGAGAACCTATTTCAGACGAACGTCTCTCATACAAAACAAAGAGCCTCAGAATTTAGAGTATGACACTTGATTTGACATATAAAATTATATTGCCACACGCAAAAATAATTGTGGGGCTACCATAGTAATGATATGGCACGGCGTGGCAGTAGTGATAGCTTTAAATTATTTAGATTACTTACTTTAAATTTTGATGACAAGGTTTATAAAAAAAAGACTGCAGTTTACTTGTATAACATTTTATTTTTTAATTTTGTTTTTATGGATTTTTTTTTCTGAAATAGAGCTTTATTATTATTATTTTAAATATGCCTTTTTGCATTAATGGCAAACTTTCCTCTAAACTCTCTAATCTAGAGACATCTCTAAACTCGGTACATTTGCGCTATGGTACAATTTTTTTGTATGAACATTTCCGGCCGTGTATCTATGACAGATTTGACATAAATTGTCAGTGCCGTACCGATCCGTCACCAAACCTTGTCATCAAAATTTAAAGTAATCTAAATAATTTAAAGCTATCACTACTGCCACGCCGTGCCATATCATTACTATGGCAACCCCACAATTATTTTTGCGTGTGGCAATATAATTTTATAATATGTCAAATCAAGTGTCATACTCTAAATTCTGAGGCTCTTTGTTTTGTATGAGAGACGTTCGTCTGAAATAGGTTCTATTAGTAGTTTGTGCATAGATAAAAAGTTCTCGCAAGGAGATTGTTTCTTAAAATCTTCAGCGCTTCACGTTTTGTTCATGCCGTCATATACACTTTAATTTGTTGTTTTCTTTCTAATTATAGCACGTACACATAAAATCTTTTCACGTACACTATGTACGTAGTACGTACATCAAACTATACTACAATTTACAGGAAGAAAACATCTCGAAGTATGCAAACTGAGTGGCTCCACTGGGGAGTATGCTCTCCAGCGAAGCCACTTTAATTTGTTGTTTTCTTTCTAATTATAGCACGTACACATAAAATCTTTTCACGTACACTATGTACATGGTACGTACAGTAATCTATATCGTTTTCAACTGAATTGGAGGTGGTGGCTCCGCGACAGAGCATCACACAAATTACTTAATAACTCAATGGGAATATAAAACGCCTCGTTGGCTTAATAAATTCTAAATCATTTTATTAGTACCAAACCTCAACGAACGGCCTAAGTGGTCCAGTGGTTTGAGTTTGGGCTCACGATCCGGAGGTCCCGGCTTCAAACCCCGGTGGGGTCACACCACGAAAATCGCTTTGTGATTCCTAGTTTGGTTTGGTTTTTGGTTTGGTTTCCTAGTTTGCACATTACAGGCTGATCACCTGATTGTCTGAAAGAAAGATGATCCGTGCTTCGCAAGCCACGTTAAGCAGTTGGTCCCGGTTACTATTTACTGATGTAAGTTAGTAGTCGTTACAAGAGCCATGTCAGGGGCCTTTGGCGGCTCAATAGTAACCTTGACATCAGGGTTGATGGGGTTGGTAATCCACCTCACAACCCACACGATAGAAGAAGTTCCATACACACTTAGGTAGGTATAACTTAAGCCACACTCGTCGGTAGCGTATTTTTTTCGTAAGTCTTCTTTTTATTGAGCCTTGTTTACAATTTAATCTTTTTCTCGTAAAAAAAAAATACTTTTAAAACAGGCTTACTGAGTCGTAGCTTTGATTTGTTTACTTTTTGCCTTTTACAATGAATTGGATATTATAATGAGAAGTAAAGATGAGTAAACTTGGGGAAGAATAAACAAGATTTATTAAAATTGTTTGCTGGATTTTTGTACATTACTTTTTAAATAGCTTTCCGTCCGCGAGAACTTCAGCTATCACGACAAGTAGGTGGGGTAAATCTGGTGTTTGGCATTTTACAGAAGCGGCTGCCTCTGGACCTAGCTCATTATCTGTTATTTATTTAGGTAAAGTGGTATGGTAACGTATCATCATCTCTCTAGCGTTATCCCATCTACACAGGGTCCGCTTACCTGACCTGAAGATTTGGCAGGTCCGGTATTTTACATAACGACTGCATATCTGACCTAACCCGCGAAGGGAAAACAACCCCAATACAGATTAGGTCATAGACCTCCGAGACACATTTCTCGGGAATGTGGGTTTCCTTTAATGTTTTCCTTCAGCGCTGAGAACGTAGGTCCAAACATGAATTTAACAAAAAAAAAAACGAAAATTATTATTATTTTAATATTGAGATTCGATCCTGCAACCTTACAGTGAGAGTCAAGCGTTCTTTTCCGATTGCGCCACCACGGCACCTTGGTATTGTATCGGCGTCTCTTTACTCCAATTTATTTTCAGTGCTATAAAATGCCGAGCATTACGTATTGGAAGTATTCCTCTTGTTCACTTCCTTCTTTGTAATCGAAACACCATAAAACTTCCGAACCGATTTAAGTAGTACTTCAAATGACTTATAGCTGCAGTCCCGAGGGTAACATAAACTACCTCTACCTGTTATATTGACATAACAAACAAACATCGGGAGAAAAATACAAACGTAAAGTAGTTTCAAGTAGTTAGGTTCTTGTTTGTGTTTACGTCATCTTGTTTTTTGGGGGCACGCGAGTGCCCCAGCCAAGACGAGCAAAACGAAGCGCAAGGGCAGGACATTTTCCCGAAACGTTATGTCGATTTTTAAACGGTTTAAACTCATAACTCTGCTTTTGATCATACCAGATAATCCAAATTCTCAGGATATGTTGTCAGCAGTAGACTTGTTTCATCAGTCGGTAAAACCAGACTAAGTACTCTTCCGTACGCGAATACTTATAACAGGTACAGGTTACCGCATCACTATTTCTTAGACGAATAACGACACCTACCTACCGGCAGGCCGGTCAAGCGCTGACCGAACGTGCAAATTCTTGTGCGGATACCCGTTAATTAAACATCAGTGTAAATTTCATTTATAAGTTAATTTATCACGATTGTACTTACTTAAATCAAGTGTTTTTATAGCTAACAATAATATTTTTGTACTACTTATCTAAAACGTAGTACCATATTTATAATAAGTATCTAGTAATTTTTGAAATGTAACTTCATTTAGTAAAAATAATTGTAAAACGTATGTTTATATGTTCATAGAGGTGAGTCAGCCTAGGCAACAATTATATTTATGTTTGTTTACGATGTAGAATAAGATCTCTTTGTAAATGTAATTATTATTATGCTAAATAAAGGATTTTATATATAAAAAAAAAGTAGACTTATTAATGTTGCAAATGCATAGCAATATAATAGTTTTATTGATACGTGAAAATCCCCAATTGTGACACTCACTGGCCCATTAACGATTATAATTAATTACAAGATACTTCCAGATATCTTAGAATGCTGAGACTTGGGATGTAAGTTAGTATTAGTACACAAATAACAATAAAATTGAACGAAGTGAAATGATAAGTTCGTCGCGGCGCGGGCGCGCCGTTGATTTATAGAGAGCGCTTCGCTCCTGTACTATCACTAGTTTTAGAAAAAAAAAAACACAGGGATTGTATAGTTAGGGCGTCTAGAGTTAGAAGCTTGGCTTCTGATAACTTGACTTGAGATCTGATAACTTTTTCATATTGCGAACGATATCATATCGTCTTGGCGACATTTTACATGAACATATTTTTGTTGGGATAAGTTTTTACAGTTCTAAGATTACGGTTAATTTGTACTATGTAACGAGTTTTAGGATTACTTATGTTTGAATATTAGTACGTACGTAACGGTGCCAATCTAATTGGTTGACATCCTCCATCGAAATTAACTGTCTGGCTGATTACATTTTGGAATTCATTCTTAATTCAAATCATAATTTAAATTCTAAATTCTCTTCCGCTTTTCTCATCAGTTTCATTCCAAAATTGCAGTTTGTAGCTTTGCTTTAAAGTATTAAAGTCCTAAGATGGATATGATGCTGATATAACGGGCCATAAGCATACGTTAGTTAAAGACCATTCTCCCTCAATAAGAATCTCTGAATCAGAGAATACTATTTCTTTTTTACACGATTTTATTAAGTTGCTAAAGAACTTCTGTGACATTGTTTTGAAGTGTATGCATTGCACTTACTTATGTGTTTTTGTCCGCGGAAATTTCCGGAACTGCTAAGTGAACTTCCGTGATTCTTTTTGTGTTTGTTTAGGCCGTTTCAAAGTAAGGAGAAAAAAAGATCGATGAGGAACAAACAGTAGATGGAAAGTTATAAAATTTGGATAGTGAAACTATTTTCGGATTGAATTTTGTCAGTAAAATCAAAACTTATCAAAACGAAGAATAAATCTGTTCATCTTAGGACTTTAAAACTGAATGTAAGTTAAATTTTGATTACTTGTGGTACTTTTGGCTTTGCTTACTTTATTTTCCCAAATGGGGTAAGCAGAGAGCAATTCCTTGGACGTGAACGGACGTGAGATTATGGATAATAATATTGGAATGGGTGTTTATTCTATTCACTACTGCCTGCCCCTGGGATATAGGCTTGATATATATTATATATATATATATGTGTATGCGTGCATTATAAACATATATATGTATAGATATAATATGTTTATAATGCACGGCCAAGTGTTTCCCATCCGACATTTAATTTAAGTTTTCTTTGACTTTAGACTTAGGTGCATAGCTAACAAAGCTAAGTTGATTCGAAATTAATTAGCTCGCCTTAGAAACTGATTACGGAACTTAAACTTGAGTTTCAAGTGTCTAGAAGGTTTAACTAGATTATAGTTATGACTTGTCTGTACTTTCAGTTGAAACTTGATAAAGGAGCTTCGAATAATTTTATTAAGTACTAGCTTTTGCCCGCGACTTCGTCCGCGTGGCGTGTTATATAAGAGAGAGATCATTGTGTGTGTGGGAGTGCATATCAAATTTCAAGCATCTAACTTATGCAATTTAGATTTTTTCATACAATTTTTTTCCCAATAACTCCCATTTTTCAAAATACAGCCAAAAATAAACTTTATATTTACTAAGGTATGCATGCATGCTAGATTGAATCAATTGATTGAATTGATTTTTTTTAATTGATTGTTCATTGAGTTTTAATTTTAATACACACTTCCTCTCTTCCCTTCAACGTTGCTGTGCCCTACAGGGTCCATGTTTTAATTCCTATGCCTATGTAACACCCCATTGTACTACATGGAATGCAATAAATAATTTAATTGAATTGAATTGAAAACATCTATCTTACGCGGTTTCGATTTTTTCATACAAATGTTTTTTTCCCGGTAACTCCCGTTTCCGTGGGAATTTTGCAATATCCTGTTGCAACTAAGCTTTAAGTTAACTAAGGTACCTGCATGCCAAATTTCAAGCGTCTAACTTAAGCGGTTTAGATTTTTCACACAAAAGGATTTTCCCGCTAATTTCCGTTCCCGTGGGAATTCCTTTCTTAGTGCACCTCTACGGTACCTAAGCTATGTCCCTTCCAAATTTCAAATGCCTACGTTTAGCCGTTCAGGCTATGCGTTGATATGTCAGTCACTGAGTCAGCCAGTTTCTCCTTTTATTTAGATTTGATTTTTTCATACAAATGTTTTTTCCCGCTAACTACCGTTCCCGTGGGAATTTTGTAATATCCTGTTGCAACTAAGCTTTAAGTTTACTAAAGTACCTGCATGCCAAATTTCAAACGTCTAACTTGAGTGGTTTAGATTTTTCATACAAAAGGATTTTCCCGCTAATTCCCGTTCCCGTGGGAATTTCGGGAATTCCTTTCTTAGTGCAACTCTACGGTATCTAAGGTACCTGCGTGCCAAATTTCAAACATCTAACTTGAATGGTTTAGATTTTTCATACAAAAGGATTTTCCCGTTAATTCCCGTTCCCGTGGGAATTTCGGGAATTCCTTTCTTAGTGCACCTCCACGGTACCTAAGGTACCTGCATGACAAATTTCAAACGTCTAACTTGAGTGGTTTAGATTTTTCATACAAAAGGATTTTCCCGCTAATTCCCGTTCCCGTGAGAATTTTGGGAATTCCTTTCTTAGTGCACCTCTACGGTACCCAAGGTACCTGCATGCCAAATTTCAAACGTCTAACTTGAGTGGTTTAGATTTTTCATACAAAAGGATTTTCCCGCTAATTCCCGTTCCCGTGGGAATTTCGGGAATTCCTTTCTTAGTACACCTCTACGGTATCTAAGATACCTGCATGACAAATTTCAAACATCTAACTTGAATGGTTTAGATTTTTCATACAAAAGGATTTTCCCGCTAATTCCCGTTCCCGTGAGAATTTTGGGAATTCCTTTCTTAGTGCACCTCCACGGTACCTATGGTACCTGCATGCCAAATTTCAAACGTCTAACTTGAGTGGTTTCGATTTTTCATACAAAAGGATGTTCCCGCTAATTCCCGTTCCCGTGGGAATTTCGGGAATTCCTTTCTTAGTACACCTCTACGGTATCTAAGGTACCTGCATGACAAATTTCAAACATCTAACTTGAATGGTTTAGATTTTTCATACAAAAGGATTTTCCCGCTAATTCCCGTTCTCGTGGGAATTTCGGGAATTCCTTTCTTAGTGCACTTCTACGGTACTTAAGGTATCTGCATGCCAAATTTCAAACGTCTAACTTGAGTGGTTTAGATTTTTCATACAAAAGGATTTTCCCGCTAATTCCCGTTCCCGTGGGAATCTCGGGAATTCCTTTCTTAGTGCACCTCCACGGTACCTAAGGTACCTGCATGCCAAATTTCAAACGTCTAACTTGAGTGGTTTAGATTTTTCATACAAAAGGATTTCCCTTCACTACTCTGCTCCTATTGATTGTAGCGTGATGAAAAGTATACTATAACCTGTCCAGGAGTGTGAATAATAATTGTACCAAGTTTCATTAAAATCCGTCCAGTAGTTTTTGTTTCTATAAGGAACATACAGACAGACAGACAGATAGACAGACAGACAGACAGACAAAAATTTTACTGATTGCATTTTTGGCATCAGTATCGACCACTTATCACCCCCTGATAGTTATTTTGAAAAAATATTTAATGTACAGAATTGACTTCTCTACAGATTTATTATAAGTATAGATGACTAGTTTGTGCTAAACTCAGGTAAAATCACAGGGTGGAATGGTAGGGTTGAACGAAACATTTTTTAAACTACAATATTCTAAATTAGGTAAACTTTTAAAATTAAATTAAAACCTATAACCTAACCTAACATAAAGTAGTCTCGAATCCATGACAGCCCTGTTCAGAAAACGCGTGAATTACATTGTAGTATCACGGGTTACCGGGTGGTCAGAGCGTTTAGCTTACGACCTGGAGGTCCGGGCTCGATTCCCGATGGGGTCATTGTCGAAATCACTTTATGAGATTGTCCTTTGTTTGGTAAAGACATTGCAGGCTTGAAGCACCTGATTGTCCGAAAAAGTAAGATGATTCCGTTCGTATGGCACGCTAAGCCGTTGGTCCCGGGCTACTAGCCCAAACACCTCCACCAACCCGCAGTGGAGCAGCGTGGTGGAGTATGCTCCATACCCCCTCCGGTTGATTGAGGGGAGGCCTGTGCCCATCAGTGGGACGTGTATAGGCTGTTTAGGTATATGTATGTATGTCGCGGTTTGGAATCTCAGTTTGGGCTCTAATCCACTGAATTCGATTTTATCAGTTTGAATTCATGATTGGATTTTACATGATGATATCACGAGGTTTTAAGGATACATAGGCAATAGGTACATGTAAACCCTGTTACATGTGACTTAAAAGTAGATAGCAGGTGAGGAGTGGATGTATATACCGACTATATACACCTCTAACTTTTCTGCGGGTATAAAATAATCTTACCAGCTCACCACCACGACAAATAACGTCATAACCACCACGATTCTGTCATTGCAATCTGACTCCTCCGCTTCGGGGAATAAGGCTCCAGTTTCCATCTCATCATCGCAGTTGGACTTGGAGAGAAGTGATAACATGCCCAGGATCAGAAGGTAGGAAGGTATCACCAGTGCTATACACGCAAACACTATGATGAAGCCCAGAAATGTTGACTCCACTTTTATTGACTGAAAATTGAAACAAGATACATTAGATATTATATATAGGTACTTAGTTGGAATTTTCTAAGGGCTTTTCGGATTAACACTCCAATAAGTGATCAATGGTTAAAAAAAACCTCATTCAAATCGTACGTCTTGGTTTGATATGAATATGAGCCTATTTTATGTCTTTTTTATAGTCTGGTATTCGTGTCCGTCAGAATCTCCGGTCACTTTTGCTGTTATTTTATTGCTAAAATACGTTGGAAGCAATCTTCTTCTTCTACCGTGTGGGTTGTGAGGTGGAATACCAATTTCAGCAACCCTGGTGTCAGGGTTATTATTGAGCCGCCAAAGGCCCCGGACATGGCTCATGTAACGATTACTCACATCAGTAAGTAGTAACCGGGACCAACGGCTTAACGTGGCTTGGAAGCAATTGTCTAGTGATAGGCACTAACCGGCACTAATTGTAATAATTTAACGATAAAATACGAGTGACTGGTGATTCTCACGGACACTGGTCATTCTTTCTCATGAAAGAAGAAAGTGAAGAATCGAGCTATAGAAGTGAACTAGTTTATTGAACATTAGTGAAGTACTACTTAATATTAACAACAAAGGACCAAGATACCTAGTACCTAGCATAAATATATCAGAATTATTTCAAATTAAATAAAATACTCTTAAGTATGAAGTACTCCAGCAAGATAAAGGAACACTCTAAGATGTAAATGTTGCACATAAATCAGAGGGCCTTAGGATATAATTTGGGAAAAACTCCAAGTAATTAGGGGATGACCGATACGTCTCTGGCGAAGAGAAATGTGCTCTCCAGTAAATTACAGAGGAATCTCAGCCTAATCACAGCCCGATAGCGTTTACTTTGTATGTGTTTTTAGGTAAGAATGTGGTGAGTAAAGATTTTGTGAGTTGGTACATGGAAATATAATGATCTGAGTTTTTGAATTATTGGTTTATCGAACTCTATTTGTATGTATCATCATCTACCTAGCATTATCAAGTTTTTTCACAGGGTCCGCTTGCGTAACCTGAAGATTTGACAGGTCCGGTTATTACAGAAGCGATTGCCTGTCTGACCTTCCGACCCGCGAAGGGAAATCCAGCATACAGGTTAGGTTACCTCCGAAAATTATTTCTCGGGAATGTAGGTTTCATCAAGACGTTTTCCTTCACCTCTGAGCATGTGATAATCATTTATGATCCAAACATGAAATTGAAAACAAATTAAAAAAAAAACATTGGTTTAGGCCTGAACTGGATTCGAACCTGCGACCTTAAAGTGAGAGGCAAGCGTTCTACCAACTTGACTACCATGGCTCCGCTACTCTATTACTATTTGTAAGTACATTTTAATTAAATTTGTCCCTGGTTAATACTGTAAGTCCGTTCTTAATAAGTTTTCTATGTCCGTCCCCAGTCTATGTTTATTTAGCGGGACTTACATAAACACTGTAAATTAGAATAATAATTGTGCAACGAAAACATAAAAGGCAAGAACAAAATTGAATTTAATGTAAATATCCACTCATCTAATATCCACCACCCACCCCACTTATTTAATATCTTCCTTATTTTTTCATGAGTGCTTTATTATACTTATGTACCACATTGCAGGCGAGTAGATGGAACAAAAATATTTTGCAACCTAGCCGATGGATTTTGTGCAAGTAAATGCAAAAATTTATTTAAGCTTTGACACAAGCATTTCCAAACATGTTAAAAATTAATTAAAAAGGAAATCGAGTAAAAGAGCAAATGTTTCGTCAGCAAAATTTAACACGGAAAAATGTTAACACTAAATTGAGTTGCTTCCAAAGAACTTGGGTGTTTAATGGAATAATTTCCAGACTCGAGCATCGCCCTGGATCGAGTCAACCAATGCATTATCGTGTTGCAGGAAGCTATCCTTTTAAACTGTCAATGCTTGCAGACACCCCCTCCGTTACTGGCTGTGACATGAGACGAGATCAAATTATGTACTTACTGCGTAAATATGTGTTACTAGCTTCAGCACACACCATCCAAGTTTATTTTAAGTTATACCTATCATTTTCTTATGCACCGAAAAGGAAAGGGACGGGTAATCGACATGCATATAATTTATGAAACACGCGTCAATTTTAAGCAGAAAAGACAACCCTCCCAAAATTTTACATTGGTCATTAATCCGACAGAATTATTATGTTAACAGCACACGGCAAACGGGTTGCCTATTTCATTGGGCCGGGTTATTCATTCATTTTAAAATTAACAGTTGTCATCATCCGTCCCTTTCCTTTTAGGCGGATAAGAAAATGACAGGTTTAACTTAAAATAAAATTAGGAGGTATCTGCAGGAATCGGGGCCAACGTCTGTGTGATAATAATAAAACGCTATCGTTTCCTAACACGTCAAATGTGAAGTCCTTTTATAATTATAATAATCAATTTCTATTCTATTCTATTTAATTTTATTCATTTATTAAAACTTTTTGTAACTTGATTTAAAAAAGAGATTATAAAATTATACGTAGCGACGTGAACAAAGCATAGAAAAAGGTTTTACGGATTAGATTTAATATTATTATAATATTCGTGAAAAATATTTGTGATCAACAAAAGTTGGACGAAAGTCTAGATGTATTTTATAAAATTAGTTTTCCAAAATACATGAGACTGAAATAGCATTCATGAATAGTAAATCTACATAGAGTAGAACGTGTAAGGGACTTTCAAGCTTTCGTACGTATACACACACATGATGATTTTAGACAATCAATGTTAGTGAGACTATTTCAGAGGGAATACAGAATGAACACTGAGCAGCAGGGTCATATAAATTACTTCTAAATAAGATAAGTAAGTACTACATTTAAATACCTGTAAGAATGAGTAGGGAAAAGTAAATTTTCCCCAAACTATGTCCTTGATTAGACCTAAAATAAAACAAGGGTTTTTAGAACTACCTACCACTTCGATCTCTTAAAAAACTTCAAAGAATGACAGATGAATTTCTTTGAATAATTACATCTCTAAATCGTACAAAGCTTAAAAGCAAATTTAATTTAATAAAAAGGTTTAGTACTCACCGATTGGAAAGTCAAATGGGTATATCAAAGAAAAAAACTCAGACATAAAACCGAATGGATAGAATCCCTCTTCCAGTTTGAGTGTCGGTATCAGATAAGTTTCTGTTTGAGGCAGCCCACTAAATCTTATTTTAGTCCTGTCCTTTGCGTCAAACCAGTCTTCTGTGTGACTTGCTTTAATATTGATATCGGTTACAGGGTCTATGGAGACATTTAGGTTTACTGGATCCTTAAATATTTCTCTCGTTATGGGCAATATTATTACTGTTGTGCTTGTCGGAGCTTCTGTATTTGAGACTGGTGTAATTTTATTTATCAGAACGGATTCTGATTTTTGCTGACGCCGTTCTTCAACCTGACTTTTTAATAAATCATTGTACTTCTCCAACCAAAGTTTCATTGCTGTAGAGCTATTTGCATTAGTATGTCTTTTACTACCGTTCCAAATACTACCGTTCTGTTTTAGGTTTTCTACTTGAACATCGTTTCGTGCCGTTTCCATATCACTTTGAATTTTTGACATACTTCGTTGTATTTCTCCATAATTGATTCCTGTAGTTTCTCTGCAGCTGTCCCAAATCAAAGGCAAAGACTTCACTACTTTATTGTCACGTTTTTCCGCAAACACAGTCTCTTGATTTTCTGTTTTTCTTTCATCAAACGGTAAAGGTGATTTGACATTTCCGTCGCCATCGTTTTTATCTGGGCTTTTCTTATTTGCAAACGAGTAAATTGTCGAGATTGGTTGAAATTTCCCGAGTGCTGGCGGCACGGTTGCGGAGGCGGTGGCGCCAACGACATTTAGATTGTTTCCGGCGGAGGCCGCGGGCGTTGCTTCCGATGTCGTCCGGATTTGTCGGATTTGCAAAGCAAAAACAACGTCGGCGCCTTCTGGTAAAGTATTTACGTCAGAGTTCAACGCGGTTATGCTTATTTGCTCCGGCTTAACTCGATTCAGTAGGAATATTGCGAAGATTAGACCAATAAGTGCCATTGCTGGGACTTCATATTTTAGTGTTTGTTTTTGTGTTGTCGCGAGGCGCGAGCGGCGGTGGACTGAGCGGCTGGCGAGACATTGGTCAGAGGATTGTGGCACTTAGCGGTCTGCCCGGCGACGTTACACAATCGTATCACGTCGGCCCCAGTATGCCTTTACTGGATTACCTTACGTCGACTGTAACTTATAAAGAGATTAATTTCAATCCTCTTTTATTTAGATAACTAATTTATCGGATACGTTATTGTAACCTAATTGGTTAGATACCCACTTTTAACTTATAAAACCCCAAAATTAAGTTTTATTTCTTGTCTAAAGGTAGTTGTGGTAATAAAAAACAATTTTATATCAAGTAGGTATTTAAATAGATTTATAGTATTGGAAATATGATATACATCGATTAACTTTTATCGATGTCATATCGAGTAGATATCTTCCACATGATGTGCCGTTCCCGGGAATGTTTCCACTTTGGGAATGTTCTCGCCAGTAAAAAGGCCACAAATACAAAAAGGGAATAACAAATTGGAACAAATTATGTAAAAAGAGCTTTTTTATCTAACTTTTGGGTAGATAACACCAAAGAACCGAATTCTCTGAACTGGCGGCTTGTGTGAATGTAGAGGAAGCAAGAGAAGTGTGTCAGTATCGAAGCAAATGGAATTCCATAATCTCTGTTTACCCCGGTGGGGAATAGGCATGAGTTTAAGTGTGTATGTGAGTAAAAAAGAAAATCAGGCAATGTCCTAACTATTAAAGTGTTTTTACAACAGGAACATAGATAGATAGATAGATAGAATCTTTATTTAGGTTTAAGACGTTACATAAATTTCTTAATATTAAAATTTGAACATAAATATGAAATGTAAGACTTAAAACTAAAAAGGGTACTAGTTCGGCTAATGTCGTATCGACCCACATGAGGGACAATACGACGCCGATTTTGCACTTTGGGAACATTCCCGGAGAAGGCACATCAGTGCTCTCAACCAGTAATTTAAATAAAATAAAACCTACGTGTTTTGTTTCTGACCATCCATTGTGCACTGCACAAAATCGTTTCATCCATTAAATTTTGTTCCGTAACTACGCCGCAGTTCCATTGAATTTCATTCATCACCGATTCAACCGAAAACAAAAACGCTTCAAACTTTTTCGTCGATTCAAACAATTCAAATGGATATTTTGTAAACACGTCATCTATCGCATTGTTTCGGTCGTTAAAGTTGTTTTGATATTGCTGTGATGGAGTACTGTCGAGTAACATTCGGGAAATCATTCGTTTTAAACTTTTGTTGGTCTAACAGAAGCTTTGTGGGTACTTACCTAGTTATTTTTTTTAAAAGCCACTTCCGATGCTGAACCATTATTTTACAGAAAGCTGAGTGATACTTACTTAGAGATAGGATCATATTGTTTTTGAAGCATAGATGATCTAAATGACGTTACCTATATAGGTAACCAACACTCTCTAGCGCCATTATGATATTTTCAAAATATCATAAGTAATTGCTTCTGTAACTGTTCAGTTCAGCTGCTTGTCTTCCCGCGTACATGTCGTTAAATCTGACAGAGAGATTGTGTCTTTTCTGATTTGATGGATAATTGTAATGGCCGATAGGCTAATAAGTTATTACCATAAGATTCATCATATCCATCTTAGGACTTCGTATTAAAATTAGCTGCAAGTTGTCTTTGATTAAGTAGGTGTACTTGTGGCTCTGTCCATCCCATTACGGATTACTGGCGTTGTATGTTTGTATCATGATAACGAGACATTGCCCTGAACTCCACAATACCAATTTTAACAACAACAATAATTATAATATGGCGCCAGTCTCCCCGAAGGAGTAGGTTGGGGTGTACAGTATTAATACAGCTATATTTAACACTTTCAAGGACAGAACGTCTAATAAACTTCCGATTCCAAGGTGTCATGCTATCTTTTATGAAGCATCAATGACCCATGGTCTCTGCCCGTGAAAGGGTTAAGTACCGTGACATAGGATGCAAATCTAGTACGTTTTACCTCGAAATGGAGAAATACCTAACCTTTACAAATACATTGAGATTTCCACATTCACATGTTCACAATATGTGTTTGTTGATTTACCTTCTTCCAGCAACGGATCAATGTGTTTGGTTGCATAGAGATGGTTTGATAGGTACCAACAATACAATTTCTGTGCGCACCGAAAAATACACTGTGTCATTATCTGATGAGCGACTTTCCACGCTACGTTCCTCAAAACAATATAGATTGCGCTGTACATACTTCTAATTTCATGGATAACAAATATTATGCATCTTTTATCTTTGTTTTTGGGTGAAAATGGTGACCCTTTTTATTACACCCAGGCACAATTCAATCTTTCACCCATTATTATTCTGATCGATATAAAGAAAAGGAATATAGGTAGCAACATAATTCTATATATAATGTGATCCAAATATCGAGCAACGATTATTTTTATATTTTGGAAAAATTATGTGCCCGACTAACGAAGTGTATAGTTAAAGCCACGCCAACGCCACCTATTTTGGTTTTGGAGAACGCAGCCTAGAAAATTCCATATTCATATAGTTCTAGTATAGGTACCTATTCCACTAAGGTTTCGTATTCCATTTTCAAAACTGCAAAACAAAATATTCTTCATTGCACACACACTCAACGCAAACACCTTAACTCAAATTCACGAATAAAATACTTATTAAACAACCAATAATTTGAAAAAGATACTTTTTCTATTCATTTTTTCAATCACTTTTTGGTTTAATTGAATTCGTCCAGCCGTCATTTGATATACCTACTATGAAAATTTGGTGCAGAAAAACTCAGAAAAAAATATCCTTTGAGCGAAGTCGCGGGCAATAGCTAGTTTAAAAGGTCTAACCGCACCACACTGACGTTGCGTCAGACGAGGTAGGGAGCACTTATACTGCTTCTGTAATAAAGTAATGCCTTCTACTTAACTCGCCGTAGAACTCCTCTAATTACGTTTTGTTATGCTACCTTTATTATTAAGGGTAAAGGATAATGCTCAAAATGTACGTATGGAGGAAAAACCCTAAATCGATTTTCGCAGATCACGACATTCAATGACTTACCTATTGTAGATTTGACGCAAATGACATTAATTACTTAGCTGGACAAATGGGGAGAGCTGTGGGCTTTCACCCGGTATAAATTTTAAGACAACAGGCCTGAAGGTGCATTGTGAGCGCGAACCTCGGCTCAGGGCGTCGTCTGAGAGAATGATATTTGAAAGAATTAACCGACCCTAGCGGGTTTGCAATCACGTATAAGTTTCTAAAATTCACCCTTATGTTGTTTGTGCTTAGCATTATAAAGCTTAACAAATACATACGTAAACCTAACGTGGTGTTTCCCAGCACTGATCGGATTTCCCTTACATCCGTACGAGTACATTTCTACAGTTCGGTTGAGGACTAGACTTGCGTGAATAATTCATTTCACTTGCATACACAAATCCGAACAAACGTATTCGAAATGCATTCATGTATGTATTACTGTGCGATTGTCATTCGAACAGGTCTGTCATCGAGCTTGCCATGAGATTTTGTGGAAGGCGTTATTAGGACATTGTCGCTGTCTTGACTGTTGCTTGCAGTTAGTGATTTCATATTTTGGAATTTATATATTTGAAGCATAGACATCGTTTTCCAAACATAATTGATATTTCATCACGAAAAAAGAAATGGGTAAAAACCTACCTATTGTATTCGCGAGCTAGCCCTTAGGTACTTCTCATTATCCTGTATCTCCCTGCTACCTAACGAATAATAGTTGATTGAATGGTAACATGGGTAAATGAACCGTACCTACCTATCATCAGGTGTATTTAATTCAAACAGATGTTTACCAGATAAAAATGTCCTTAATAAAAAATATTAGGTCCTATCATTTTCTAAACGCATGAAAGAGAGTAAGCATCAATTTGCATTCAGCAACACGCTGTGCTTTATTTCTCAAGTCTTCAAACGAGTAATAACTTATTCACACTATTATAAGAGTAGGTCGTAAACTAAATGAATGCAGCATTGGCTGAAGTGTGGAGCTATGAATGAAATATGTTTTTATTAAATCCCACAATACAGCCGCATGCATAAGCCGTGTGGGTGGCATGTGACAGCAATTTGAATACCGTAAACATCGCGCTCCAGGTCTGAACCATTCCTAAGCATTCCACGGCAACCGCACGACCAAACGTCGCAACCAACAGACAAGAACCCACACTAATATCAACTCTAAAACCAAAGACATTCAAAGGGTGCATAGCATTTTTCGTCTAGCAAGGGAAACCAGGGCGCGTGCCCGTTAAGGCTCGTATGTGTGTTAAGTCAACATACTGCTTTTCTTTTGGGTGGAGGTTTTCCGAGATTTTTTTAAAGGTAAATTGACTAGTCGCAGGTGGCTGAAGGGAAACGGGTCAACGGGTCTCGGCGTGTCATGTTCATGTGTCACCAGGGCCGGAGCGTGGACGGCTAGATTATGACCTGACCTCTACCTAACATAAAGTAAAATGAGCAGGATACACACTGCTTAGGGATATCTGATCAACTGGGACCGCTTTTAGTTTGATATCTGATTGTCTATCACACTGAATCGCACGCAACCCATCTGCTCGCTCTCAGATGCACTTAGTTTAGTTATGAGGTAAGTACTGAAGCTTACTCAGAGACGTTTTTATCCTTCGGTTGATTCAGGGAAGGACTGTGCCCAGCAGTGGGACGTATATGGCTGTTAAGCTAGGTTAGGTATCCTCCACTTTCGCAATTTTGATGTATTTTCTTAGGGTGTGTCTGACGATCTTTGACGATCTTAGGGGATAAGAAGAAAAGTGGCATCGATAGCAAGATGCGGTATATCATCGGCATTATCAAGTGCATTTTTTATGATTAGCCCCTGAGTTGGTTCCCGCACATATTAGTATTAATTACCGCGTCAACTGGGGCGCGCCGCCATCTGCCGTGTCCGTTATCTCGCCGGATGCTCAGCTTTTGGGAAGTATGGAAACACTTTCTTAGAGACACTCTTATTGAGGCAAGAGGGGCTTGTGACCTCAACGACTAGGCAAAGATAACTGGTCAAGTTTCTGGGATTTTTAAGTCTTCTGTAAAAGTTTTAGCAATATACTCCGAGCACTGCATACAAAAATCTCATACTTACTGTATGCCCCCTTACCGCGTATTCCTGCAGGGCTAACATACAATACAATATACGTAATACAAAATCAATGTTTGTTTTTTTCTCTAACATGCGTAACATAATTGGTCAAAAAAAGTTGTCGACGTTTTCTTTTTCTAATTTAATAGAGGTCAATGTACGGACCCTGCTTTGGGTGTACTTTTAAATAATTGCAATAATGAATTTCTTTATAATCTCGTTATCTAAAATATTTCGTCATCACATCATCATCTCTAGCCCATTAACGTCCCCACTGCTGGGGCACGGGCCTTCCCTATGGATGGATGGATGGATGGATAGGGAGATGAAATTAAACTGTGTCTTGCGCGTCGTAAGTTAGTAGTTGCAATTATCACAAGCAGAGCTAACACGCGCATCGTGATAAAATTATCGATCGATTCAATAAATTTCGTCGAAATCGATAAGTTTGTTTTTCCCTAGCATGCATGTCACATGATTTTGTTGGTATTTTGACAAAACGACATGACTTATTTGGATTCACATATTAGCACCAATCGACAAATTGACATAATTATATTCATGAATAGAATCGATGAAATGACTGTGATTTTTTTATCACATTAGCGTATGTTATCCCTCCTGAACGGCGTACTCCTAGCTCGGCGGCCGATAGGAATTGGTGCGGGGGCAAAGTTACCATTCCATGCGTAGTAAGTTCTTTTTTCTATGACAATATACAATACATACAACCCCAGTGTTCCAAGGAGTAGGTCATTATACATTTTTGTCCATTACAAGCTGGATTTTTTTTAGCAAATTATCAAGTGCTGCATACCTTTAAGAGTCGTCGAGAACCGAGCCGCTAACTCGGCCTAACTCAATTTGCTTGAAAACGAAATTGGTGTTTCATTCAAAATTATATTCGTAAAAGAAATACGACAGGAATTTGAAATATTTTATAGAAAATGAAATTCTATGTCCTTTATGAAGAAAACTTTGAGCTTTATTTTCTTTATTTACCAAGATGCACGCATTTATTATTAAAAAGGCTCTGTCAATTGGGTAAATTATTACGCTCAAACTTTGTGAAACAAAAAATATACTAACTTCGGTTTAGAAACTAAAACCCGCGCTCTAATAAAAAGTATGAAATAAGAAAGTATTTAAAATACATAATAACGGGTTCTTATCGCGTCTAAAGCAGGGATATAAGACTCCCGATATTTCGACACTGTTGTAAGTGCTATGATCACGGGATGACTGATGAGATTGGAGTGGAGTAGGTACGTAGATCCATAATTTTCTACAGGCAGACATATCTGTCTTTCCTCTTTCTTTGCCGCTTGTTTATGTATTTGATGTCAGAATGTTCGGAACCATCTGAACTCGCATCAAACTCATTACGACAAACACTGCTTTAAACGCGGTAAGAACCCGTTATTATGTGTTTTAATTATGATAACAACCGCCACCACTTAAAAAAGTATTTCTCTGAAATTCATTCATTCAGAATCTGAGAAAGCAGTGGTGGTAGTGGTGTGCCGTGGTAAGGACAGGTCACGGTAGCTTGGTATAGTTGTTAGGGAATCAGCATTTTTGAGGAGTTTTTTTTTCACAACTCATCATATTTCAAGAGTATTTTTTTTATTTCGAACTTCATCCAAAGTAAGTTGATCCATGTTTCCGCAGGCATGTTAAGCCGTTGGTCCCGGTTACTATTTACTAGTGTAAGTGAGTAATCGTTACATGAGCAATGTCAGGGGCCTTTGGCGGCTCAATCATAATCCTGATACCAGGGTTGACGAGGCTGGTATTCCACTTCACAACCTACATGATAAGAAGAAGATCCATAGGTAGCTTTATTTTATTTTATTGAAGAACTAAATGTAAGTATAATTTCAGGAATAACTGTTGCGTCGTAAATCAATAAGAAGGTATCGACTAATAGAAGCGCTAAGTAATTTGTATGGAATGAATTTTCGACCTCTGAGATGAGGTAACTTAAAAATATTTTGCTTATTGGTCGTTGGGGCTTCGTGAAAAGATTTATTTGAATTTGTGAAATGTTGGTTATCACGTGCTCAGCGGTGAGGAAAAACATCGTGAGGAAACCCACGTTGCGGAGAAAAGTGTTTTAAACATACTTTATAAATTATATTGTAATTACTTAATTATATTAAGCGACAAAAATTAAAGGCCCATGAGTCAAAACGTCCCCCTCCACCAACAGATTCCAGACATATCTCATTCGAAGCGTCTTAGCGTGTTGATATTTTTGTTATATGGCGACTTTGTCGAAATTTCGGTTTAGCCGGAATTCGGGTTTCTAAATGTGATTTTGGGTACCTCCTAGCAGATCATTGTTTCAATCAGCAGATTCCTGACATATCTCAATCGAAGCATCTTAGCGAGTTGATGTTTCTAAACCCGTGGGGGGTTTTGAAGCTAAATTTACCAATTAGGTAATCTTTTTATACATACTAATAAAACTTCTTATAAAGTATCTGTTGGAAGCTGGGGTCTTAGACAATTACAGTAATTGTCCTTTTTCTTTAAAACTAACCGCTACCAGACTAAACAATACATTTTCATTCATCAGATGTAGTCATTGATAAAAAAGTATACCTTTTCTCTCTTAACCAACATTTCATTTGCTGATAGAAGTCTTTACTTCTATAGCCCAGTTTAATAGGTAAGTACTCTCATCTCGTTGCCCGGGGTATTGACGGAGCGTGTTTCCGAACATGGGGCCTAATTAAGAAGTCAAATAGCAGGACCCACCGCAAGAACTGGATTTAATTAATTCACTGAGACTTTCCCGACCTCACGCTTCCTGTAAATCCACTGACACTCACCATTGTACCTATCCACTTGAGTCATATATGTTTATATCTATTAACTTCTACCTATCGCTTTTGTTTAGTATGCACTTAACTAATTTGGGGTTTGATGCTTATGCGCAATAAATAAATTGATTTCGCACAAAGTAATAAGTACGTATTTTTTCAATAAGTTAATTAATTCTATAATTTTGAAGTCGGTGAGAAGTAAATGCTACAACAACCCTACTACAATATCAAATTACTATGTACACACAATATTGTTAAATACCTATATCAAAGCAATTACAAAACCATGTCAAACAAAAAATTACAAAACAATCAGTATTTGAAAAACATAATATGAATCGGTACCTCGTTGTAGCATTTACTTGGCACCCCGACTTCAAATTTAAAAAAATAAATATACGGTCGATTTGAGAATGTTCTCTTTTTTTAAGTTGGTAATTATCCTTATTCTACATCACAAAGAGGACCTGTAATGGGCTCTCTCTTGACACTCGTTCTTAATTCAATCAGCCAGTGAGTGAATCAAGAATGAGTCAGAAGTTTCCCTTTCAGAAAACTTGCCATGTTACAAGCATTTAACGTAGGTAACCTAAATAGGTGTACGAAGCTCTATTAAACTTAGTCATAATTTAGTTTTGATTTGAACAATTTTGTTGCATAATGGAAACCTAAGGAATATTATGTTGCGCATAAATTACGTATTCACTTTCAAGTAGGTATGTCCACGGGTCGAGACTGAGTGAACTGAATATTAAAGGGGTCAAGAACGTCAAGACGTTACGAGTTATAAATGGCCCTTTTAGGGGACAGAATTGAAGCTTGTGTTCACAAATCACTGTCCTTAGTTACGGTTTTCGATAGCCGAAACCATACCTACACATGGATTTGGCCCTTTTATGGAGTTTAGTGCTTTACTTTGGGAAGGGTTTACCTTACACTCTTTAGAATGTAAATCTCTTTCAATGAAGGCATTTTTTTAATATATAGTTTTCGTGATTTATGTGTTCCAAGGGATCTATTTCATTAAGAAAACAAAGTGTATGCAGTTATTTAAAGGGTTACCTACCTTACTATGTTACCGGCCAACGAATCCCGAATAATTTCCCGCACAGGTTGAAATAACAGTTTTTGCAATTATTTCAGTAAGCTTTAGTTGAAAATTAACAATAATTATGGATATTTTGTCTTCTAGTCGAATACATCGCGACGTACATAACTCTGTTGCCTGCCAACAACTATATAGCAAAAACGTACACAAAAGGTTAAACCCGGTGTCAATAACAAGGCGAGTTTCATTGAATTCCAACTTTGAAGGTGTACGCTTACCTATAATAGGATTAGAGGGAACAAACAAGAGCGAAAGAAGATCTACGGTTGTGTCTGCCCCGAGGGGATGGAGTAATGAGTTTCACGAATTACGGTGACAAAGTTGTCTAATAACGACTCCAGTGATAATCGGAATATTCCTTCGAGAGTCGTATTTTGGTGCGACAAGATTGCCAATATATTTTTACAGGCGTTAGGATTTGTTTTTGATTTTTCGAGTTATTGAGGTATCATAAATTCGCTTACCCTCAAGGGACAGTTAGAGAAAGAAAGAGGGCAAGTTTCAAGGGAGAGAGCCTTCACAGATCGACATTTTGTTTACTTAATACTACATCAGTCGCTGTATGGAAATTGCGATACGTTTTATAACACAATCATTGAAAACATCTGGAATATCGTTTCATCTGCAGACTCGAAAATTATTGCATTGATGGATAAAAGTAAATATTGAAATTACCGTTTCTCATTAAGTAATAGCACTGATGATTCATAGCTTTATTTGGCGAGAGGACTTTATACAGCCAGGCAAAAAACTTTACCAAATTATGATTATAATATAATCATAACATAGAATAATTGAAATAAGAAGCTTACCGCCATCATTATCTCCGTAACATTATCCTGTTTTTCACAGGGTCCGCGTACCTAACCTGAAGATTTGACAGGTTCGGTTTTTTACAGAAGCGACTGCCTGTCTGACCTTCCAACCCGCGAAGGGAAAACCAGCGAGGTTAGGTCACATACTTCCGAAAATGCATTTCTCGGGAATGTGGGTTTCCTCGTGATGTTTTCCTTCACCGCTGAGCATGTGTTAATCATTTATGATCCAAACATGAATTTGAAAACAAATTCGACAATCATTGGCCTGTGCTGGATTCGAACCTGCGATCTCAAAGTAAGAGGCAAGAGTTTGAACCTACCACGGCTCCCCTATCGAAAAAGAAGCTTACCGCCATATTAATAACTATATAATATAATATAATATAATATTGCTTCGATCGTATAGATGAAGTCAAGCGCTTCGGTCGCGTGGTTTTTCAAGAGCTTATCATTCTACTTCGTCATACTGTATACACTACACTGTATACTGTACCTACACTTTGTACTATACTTCCTTAATTTCTCACTCATTCACTGGACGTGGCGAGCCAACAAAGTCCGCCAAAATGTATTTTCCAGTAAACATTTTTCCTCTAGTTACCTACAACGGAATCCGTCGGGAATGGAGTTGTAACTAAATTGTAAAACTGCGGCCGACCGCTTGCCAATTCCATTATTTCACTCCATAGAAGCTTTACCTTCCGTTTCTCGCAATATAGTTTTATTTGAAGCGAAATTAAACAAGATACCTATCCAGTATCAGAATGAATCTTCGCGGGATAGGATTCCCGCTTAGATAAAGTGTACTGTTTAAAACATGGTTTAAAATAAGAACGTAGTGGATAGTAAGGACATAATTATTATTAACAAATCTCAAACTTCTTAGATAAGTAGGTTAATTTATGTGGAAAAAGCTAGTATCAATATCGAAGGCAAATGGAAATCCAGAGTATTTACTTACCCTCCTTGATGGCGAGAAGATAATATAACACACATGCATTTATTTTTGTGTGAAAAAAAAAAACAAAAACAATGTAATTACAGGACAAAAAACAGAGTCAATAAACCTTACATTTTATTTCCTTGAATTATACATAAGCAATAAATAATTCTTATCTCTATTAACATACAATACATACTTCAACCATATGAGAAAAAATAATAATAAGTGTAATAATAAGATAAAATTAATGATTAGATTAAAATGTCTTAAGGGGCGTTTACGTGTTGGCTTCAGCCTCACACACGCCTTCCAAAAGTCCAGGCCTCTATAGGTCCGCGATATGGAAACGACATACAAATAATAATAATAATTGTTATTGTACATTAAATTATTGTATGTACCTCACATGGACCTACAGAGGTCAGTGTTACGATTAGTGATTTGTGGCTGTTTACACTGGCTGCTTTTCCTTTTCAAATTGTACGTATCAGATCAGTATCATACTATCGATACTAATATTAGCAGGGTATCGGTTAATATCGATATCGATACTATAACGACACTAGTTACAACACTAGTTTATGCGAGAAAAATAAAATAAGATTTTACTTCTTAAAACGCATTCAAAGTTTCCTGTTATTTATAGCGTACGCTGAGATCATTATCTTTATAACAATGTATTATTATTAGTTGCTCAAGGTTCATTCAAATATCTTATTAGTTGTAAGTATACCTAGACTGTAGTTTTGCCCATGTTCCCTTACTATTTTTTTAATATTTAGCCAATAACATAATTAAAAGAAAATCTTTTCGCTAGTTTTTATTGTTTCGTTTTCTAATACCTAAGAACCTATTTAAGTATGTTTGTGAATCGGTACTATCACCTAAAATCTATTTATTTACCTATTATCAAAGAAAAACTACGTACGGTCACGAGCATTAATATGTATTCACTTTGGTACCATGTCACAATAACTTTTTTGACTAATTGAACTGTAAGTCTCACTAAATGTCAAATATGTTAGTGCGACAGAGTCCTAAAGTGAGTACATTATATTGCTCATGACTGTACAGAACGGTAACTCTCCGCTCCGCTCCCCGCCAGCGGCTAAGCTAGATTTACTTCACCCCTCTCGGTCTTACTTTAGCCTTCAATCGTATGGGCGTTAGACGTCTAACACACACAGATGCGCGTGTACGATTACGCCATTATGAAATGAAAACGAGGCGTTTTGTATGAAGTGTCTGGTACGTTGCATATTGGTGACCCATAAATAAAACCTTCTGCTAATCGCTATCGCAACTATGGTTTTGGGTATAGTAGGTACGTATATACTTATGCATTGTACGTGTATAGTTTGAGCCGCAAGCTAATTAATTAGAAAATCCACTGGCCCGTGTGATTCCATCCTCAATATGCGACAGACACTTAATGATTTTCCAATGTAATTGCATCTTCAAAGCTACTCCGAAAGGCGTCTCCCTCAATTTCCTATGAAAAAGTGCGGTTTCTTCAAGCCAAGGGCCCTTGAGATTGGTTCACGTATGACTCTCATTAGGCTAGACGTTGATAGAACGGGAATATCATACGTCAAAGCTCGGTTCGAGGGAAAATTGACGTTAATAGAATTCTTATGTGGGGGTGGGCGAACGCTTGAATAAGTAGGCTCCACTTCAGTGCTCTGTAGAGGAGGGTTCATTATCGGTAGTAATTTATTAGTCCATGTTTATTTCTTCATAAATGGTAGTGAATCGGACTGAATGAAGTCGATTCTAGGTATAGTTTTGTACCGAGACGGGACGTTATTACTAAATTTGGCTGAAAATCGGCGTTGTATTGCTTCCCACGTGGGTCGATACGACATCAGCCGAGCTTTTAAGTTTTAAATTTCAAACATGCCCAAATTTTAATATTAACAAGTTTATGTAACGTCTTAAACATAAATAAAGATTTTATCTATCTACTGTCTGCGTTGTTTATCTACCCGCCAGTCTTTTCGTCCGCTTTATCTAACAGAACATCGACTATATTCCTGATTGGGTCATCGCAAGATGAACTGAGTACCGTCGTTTTATCGAGCTTTGTGTTAGACCAATGTGATGAAGGCCGTATAGTAGTCTATGGTAATTAATGGCCTAGGGTAAGAGAAATTAATAATTCATTGGTGCAGGTCCAGCAACCGGGGATCGAAGCAGCGTTCTCCATTTATTGAGAAGCAAGCCGGTGACACACAGGATCACAGTAGTCCACTTTGCCTACCTTTTAATACTGATAAGGTAATCATTTTAAATTAAATCAAAGAGGGAGTCAAAAAACAAATGGAGGGAGGCATTAGCCCAGCAGTGGGACACTTCAGACCAGATAAGACAAGAAAAGAAAAAGAGAAAAGATTTTCATTCGTTGTCGCTCAGAACGAGGCTTGACAGACGAACAGATAGTCAGACAGATAGTCAGACAGATAGTCAGACAGATGGTCAGACAGATAGTCAGACAGATAGTCAGACAGATAGTCAGACAGATAGTCAGACAGATAGACGGAACGGACAACAAAAATGTTTTGTTCTTAAAGTACGGTATCTTAAAACAACATAGCAACCAAAAAAAAAAATGATTTTCATCAGATCCAACCGCAGAGATTTTTCACAGGGAAGAATACTAAATACTGGGAGCCATTTTGCAAAAAAATTCTTCATGCATTGCTAACAAGATTAGGCTGCCATTAACATAATTGAACTGACTAATTTTATCCTTGTTTTCCTCGTTTGACACGGTGTCTGGGCAAAAATTACAAAATAAGGATAAGTGCCCAAAATTTGGTAAAATACATTTTGCAATGGAAGATTCTTTTGGTAGTGGCACGTGGAGGTTAGTGTTGGCTTAGCTGTAAACTAATGGAATTGAGTCGGAAATACTCTGTTTTGTCAGAAAACATACTGTTAGCATAGTCATGATGTTGGTTTTAAAGAAACAAGGTCGACAAGTTAAGTCATACAATCACGTTATGAGGGTCTTGGAACTCATGTACAAACAATAACGCTTTTGTTAGATGGAGAAAAACTAAGTATTTACAAGATTTTCCTCAATTATGAGCGTGCAAAACATATTCGGTAGATATCCTAGCATTGTCCAAATTTTTTTAGGTCTGTGTTTACCATTGCCTAAAATCTCATTATTCGGTTGGAATTCAAATCCCGGTCCCTCTCGGATCTCATTACCCTTTATGTGAAGTCACGTAAGATTGTTCTGTTCATTAGTTTCATCTGGAACAATTTTAATTGTTTCGAAATGTAAATGAACCGCCTACATTAATGACGCGGCCAAACGAAATTTGTCTATTACATGAAATATGAGCATTTCATGAAATGGTCGAGCGAATCATGAAGTAATCGGTTCCAAGTTCTGATCACGACATATGTATAAATATTATGTATGCTTGTAAACACTATCTACCTTCTCCTCGTTAATCTTTCACCCTCACAAGCCTACTGGAAGAAATTTCTGTTAGAAATAAGTTGTGCTTTTTGTCCCTCTTCATGTTGCCATATTGTGTTTCTATGTTATGGTGTCTACAATAAATTATTCAAATAAACAAAATGAAACTATAATCATTTCGCTTGGAACATTATTCTGTGATGTTCGTACATCAATTACATCCACATTCAGCTCAGAAACGTTGACGTTAATCACCGTGTCTCGAACAACTTGGCACGTTTAGTTGTGAAAAGGCCATTACTGACACATAGTAGGAAGTTGTGTTGACTAATATTACGACTAATCAAGTTAAAACTTCCAGGAGGGCGAACCCGGCGTTAAGGTCTTAATCGAGTTTGCTAGAGGTCTGTGTAGATGCGAGGACATAATTTGTAGCCAAAATGTAAGGGACATACAGACTGGTACATAAAAAACAAATACATGCCGCTGTATTTAATAAAGAACAGGTTGTAATTAGGAAAAGCTCGTGGCGTTTTTGTAGCTACAGGAAGAATTGGGTTCTGAATAAAGTCTACCTTTTCAAAAGTAAAAAGCAGCCATAAACCTGGAAACAAGCTGTAAATGTGATCATTCTTCTTGATGGCATACTTAAGTTGACTAGCTGATAAGGTAAAAGGATTCGCCAATCTACGTAGGTTGTTTGTGCAGATTGGCAGCACCTGAGGAATACTTTGCACCTTAAAGGCAAATATGGCACTGATAAATTTTTCATGACGCGACATTTAGATGCGCAGTAAAGCGTAGTCATAACGTTGTTAAGCACAACTTTGTGTCATAATACTAAATAAGTATATAAAGGGAAATAATATTAAGAGAACTTCATTAAAACAATTGCGCAACTTAATTTACTAAAGCACTCGGACAATACAGCAATGTTAGGCCAGTTGTGCCAAGTTGAGGCGTACTTGGACCAACAAGTTTAACTCGGACGCCTTGAGAGTTGTTCCTGGACTGTCCTCAGAATGTCCCCGGTTCATTGTGGCTTAGACTTGATGCAGTTTGCTGTCTGAGGATAGTTGGGTGGATTCCTAGTAAAAAAACATGTTACGACTTGAAAGGAATTACATCACGCTTATTTCCCATTGTAGTACACGTCACGGACTCCCACCACCATGACTGGTCTTTGGAACCAATATTTTAGCTATATAAAGTTTACTCCAGTCATCAATAAGACAATGCTTCTTCTTCTTTTATCGTGTGGGTTGTGAGGTGAATTACCAACCTCATAAACCCTGGAGTCAGTGTTACTATTGAGCCGCCAAAGGCCCCTGACATGACTCATATAACGACTACGTACTTACATAAGTAAGTAGTAACCGGGACCAACGGCTTTACGTGCCTTCCGAAGCACGGATCGTCTTACTTTCGGACAATCAGGTGATCAGTCTGTAATGTCCTAACCAAAATAGGGACCACAAAGTATTTTTTGTGATATGTCCCCACCAACAATGCAATGAAAATGCTGATACCAATCTTGATATTCTTTGTAATTGTACATCATTTAGGAAAACGTGTGGCCACACGAAAATTACATATAAGTCGGTATAAGCATGAGAAAATTATTATAAGTATGAGTTAATATAATAAAACAAATATTAGTTATCGTGAACGCACCTTTTAAAAAACTTCAAATATAAACTCACGACTATTATCTCATTGGGGTAGTCAGAGGTACCTACATTCATTGCACATAGATCTATAAGGTACCTCTATGGTTATGTTAGACATGATAGCTATGTTAGACAATAATTAAATCATTTTCTCAGTTAACAGGAACTATTGGATGGAAAGTGTGTAAATTTCTTATTCGACTTTTGCGATATTTTCTTTAGTATTGTTATACTGTTATCTAGACAACTTGAGATCAAACCATCGTGAGACCATCCAGAGTGCAGAGAACGTTTGCTTTTTTGTTTTTTTTTTATCATGCCATAAATTATTAATGCATCTTTTTTAAGCTTAGAAACTTTTTATAGCTAAGCCATTAAGCTGGTTTTTCTTAATTTTTAACACACGTTTTAGGTTTAATACGCATAAATTATAAAGAGTTTGACGTCATCAAATCGAAATGTCAAGGTTTCAATTTTGTGCACGACGTATTTTTTCTTTTTTGACTTCTAAAATATCTTTGACGAAATTTCACTAACTCCCAAGAAATGGGGATTTTAAGACAACATACCTGAGGGTTTTTGGAGCAAAGAAGTGTATGAGATATTTATGAAGTCCATTCATAATTCTCCTCCGTATCAGACTTCCAGACATAATAGTTAAACAATGGGGTTTGAATTTTAGAAAGAGTTTTTAAATCCTTACCATAATCGCCTTCAAAATCACCTTTCAGAATAGGCAAAGCCACAATGCCAGTCAGAAAAAAACAACACGGGAAAATTTCCAGAGTTAAGAAATATTGTGGCCAGCCAGGTTAAGAAACATACTTAGTCCTGTATCTTGTCCATGATTTCATGTCCAAGGCTCGTTACCAACTGACTGTATTTAAACAGCAGGTTAGCTGTAAAATAGCAACAGCAGCAGTTTTTAAGTGGTTAGCATAACTGCAAACCGACTGTTATCCAAGAGTTACACACATACATACATAAACTCACGCCTATTTCCCACAGGGGTAAGCAGAGACTATGGAATTCCGTTTACTTCGATCCTGACACACTTCTCTAGCTTCCTCCACATTCATCAATCGTTTCATACACGCACGCCGACTCAGAGTACAATAATCCAAGAGTTCGTATGATGTATCATCGTTCGTCTTTTGTTTTTTTGATATAGATGAAAAGACAAACAACAGATGACTAACGCCAACTTACAATACGCACACCATGGTTCAGGTAAATAAGTTTATGAAGTATTTTACACAATTTTTCACACGAACTGGCGTTAATCTTGGTATTGAAACAGAGTTTGAATTAGACGATTTTGAGCATACCTATAGGTAACAGATTGTCGGATAATTTATCATCAGTAAATATCCTTTAAAAGATCTTTTAATTGAAAAAAAAAAATGCGAACTAAAAAAAGGATTGTGTCAGCAGAAACCAAAAATTACAGTTACAATTCAGTGCTTTTTGTCCGAATGATAAGTACTTAGTCAGCTCTGTTCTGACTATTAAAGGATTCTTAACGGCCTCTGTAGTCCAGTGGTTGAGCGTTGGGGTCATGTTCCTGAGGTTCCGGGTTTGAATCCCAGTGGGGATTCAGCGAACATTCATATAAGTCGCCACCTCGTTTGTTTTTTATGTGTGAATTCTCCAAATGCTCAAGGTTATTTCTAAAGTCGTTGCGTGCTTTGCCACCGGTGCAGGTGCCATCTAGAGCAACTAGTTTCGAGTGCCATTGGGCACTAGATTGGCAACATTCGCAATAATTAAGATAATCTGCTGATTTAATAACATACTTGACCCTTACCAAACAACATTTTTATAGTTGCTCTATACCTTTAATAAATTGATCGTTAAGATAGGTCAGTTCATTGGCGAAATCGGTCATGAAGTAATGAAAGCCGTACGAAGTCTTACGAGTAAGTTAGTACATACATACATACATAAACTCACGCCCGTAATCCCTAATGGGGTGGGCAGAGCCACAAGTAATCAAAGACAACTTGCAGCCACTGTTGATACGATACGACGAGTAAGTTAGTAATGTTGATAAAGATAAGAGAAGCATTTGCAGCCGAATATTTTCGTTGTAAGAAAAGAAAATTCAAAGAAAAAGTTTATAAATATGGAGTCGGTCTACATTTTTGTAAAGACCAAAATATAAAACTATAAAAAATTCGAATGCATAATAAATTAATATTTAAAAAAACTTAAATTATTTTCTAAATATACAGAATTATACGTCTCACGGGATTCATGCATATGTAAAGAGATTAAATCTCTTTAAATAATCTCCTTGAAATTGCCGCTGGCTGTAACGCAATAATTGTTTTGTTTTTTTTTTTTCAAGTGTCAAAGTTGACATCTGACACTTGATTATTTTAAGTTACGTAGACTAATTTGTATTTTATATAATATTTCTAACTGGCTTAAAAATAAGCATAAATGTCGTTTCTTTGATTACAGGTATGTTCTTAGTTAGCATGTTTAATTATTAAGTGTATTTTGTTATGATAACATTATAGTAAAGAAATAAAATTCTTTGATTACAGAGCAACACATAATCTTATTATATTAGCCAAAATCCATATAAATCTTATAAAACGACATATTTATATACAAAAGTCGCTTAGAAATGGAGAAATTACGATTTGAATTTACATTACTGCCATCAGAAGACCGAAAATCAAATATTTTGTGCATAACCTCAATCACTACAAGTGAGAACAAAATATATGCTATACCGCTGGAACTTCAAGCTGCTGCTTATCATAAAGAAATAACAAAAACAACTGCTTATGCTAAAATTAAAAACAGTTTGGCAAAAAGACATCAGATAAGAAGAGTTTGGATAACAATGACGGAAGAACTAAGTAAGATTTATATGGATGAAGACGGTAATTTACAGTTTGGAAATCAGTATTTAGAAGAACTGGACCATCAAGAAAAAATTGCTGTCTCACATCAAGAAGGAACGAGTACATTAGAAAAGTTATTAGAGAAATTTATGGAAAAAACACAGGAAAGTAAACATCAAAGCTTAAAACATATTGCAGAAAAGTTTGTAATTGAAAAATTTACAAGCAAAAATTCAAATGCAAACCTGTGGATCGATACTTTTGAAAAAGAATGTGAACGTTTCGAAGTAACAACAGATGAGAAGAAGATTGAGATATTGAGATTATTTATGGACAAGAGTTGTGCAGACTGGTACAGTTCCATGCTAATAAGATTTACAATGAATGCAGAATGGTCAATGTGGAAAGCAAAATTTTGTGAAACATTTACAAACAAAGGATGGAACCCAGTAACATATGCACTATTATTTAAATATAAAGATGGATCATTGTTGGATTATGCTATAAGGAAAGAAAAACTTTTACTGGATATGAGAAGAACAATAGATACTGGTACCTTGGTGGATCTTATTGCAACTGGTTTACCAGAATTTATACTAAACAAGATTAATAGAGAAGCAATTAAAGACACCATTGATTTATTCAATGAGGTAAGCAAGTATGAAAACATGATAAATAAACAGAGTTATGTTGTAAAAAGAAGGTATGGATATGCCAGCCAAAGCCAAAATCTAGCAGAGAAAATTGAGGAGAAAAAAGCATGTAAAATATGTGAGAAACTTAACAAAGGCACACGTTATCATCCTGAAGCTATATGTTGGTTTAAAACAAGAGAAAATGAAAAGATAAAAAAGAACTTCATTAAACACGTAAACAATTCGGTGATAGAAGCGGAATTAAATGAAACTGAACAAAAAAACGAATAATAACACCATTAATTAAAATCAAACTGCTATTAGAAGATAAATTAGAAATATATGGAATTTACGATTCAGGCTCAAACGTTTCTCTCATAAATTCCAAGTTATTGAAATTAAAACGAACAGAAAATAATTTAAACATAGCGGATTTAGTAACGATTAATGGTGTTAAAAAGACAAGTGGTTTGACGAAATTAAAAATAAAAATATTTGAGGTAGAAGAAACAGTTGATGTATATATTATCGAAGAACAAAATTTCAAATATGATTTTTTGATAGGATTGGACATGATAAAAATGTTTAAACTGACCCAAAATGAAGACTTAAAAATTACCCAGAAACAGTACCAAAAGGACCAAAACGAAAACGAAGCGGAAGAAAAACATACGAAAATAGAAACAGTACATACAGAAATTAAAAATCTGGAAAATAAAAACAAGTCAATAAAGGAGTACAGAATAAATTTTAATGAACATTTTAAAGAAGAAGATTTTGAAATAAAAATAAGACATTTAAATGGACATCAAAAAGCAGAAATAGATACGCTGGTTAACAAATATAAAACAGTGTTTGCAAAACATAAATATGACGTGGGCACAGTGAATGGATATGAAGCGAGGATAGATTTAATGGTTGACAAATATTGCAGTAAGAGACCGTACAGGTGTACTATGGAAGATAAAAAAGAGATAGAAGAACAAGTAGCAAAATTACTAGACCATCAGTTGATAGAAGAATCCTGTAGTCCATTTGCAGCACCAGTCACTTTGGCTTTTAAAAAAGAAGATAACAGAAAATCTCGATTATGTATAGACTTCAGAAACTTGAATAAAATAGTAGTTCCTCAAGCGCAACCATTCCCTTTAATTGAAGACCTAATGACGAAAACCAGAAAATGCAAATACTTTTCAACTTTGGATATAAATTCAGCATTTTGGTCTATTCCCTTAAGAATAGAAGATAGACAAAAGACAGGATTCGTAACACAAGAAGGGCACTTTCAATGGACTTGTCTGCCTTTTGGACTTAAAACTTCACCGGCAATTTTTCAAAGGATATTAAGCAATATATTGAGAAAGTATAAACTTACTAATTTTGCCGTGAATTATATTGATGACATTCTTATATTTTCAAGAACGTTTGAAGAACACATTGAGCATTTAACAAGGTTGCTAGAAGCCATCAAAGTAGAAGGTTTTAGATTGAAATTCACGAAATGCACATTTGCAACAAATTTAGTAAAATATCTAGGGCATATAATTCAAAATAATACAGTTCAACCATTAAAAGATAATTTGATTTCAATAAAAAATTTCCCAGTTCCGAAAACACAGAAGAATGTTAGACAATTTCTAGGAAAAATCAACTTCTATCATGAGTACATACCAAAGAGTGCAATAATTTTAGATCCATTGCATAATTTACTCAGGAAAAATCAAAAATTCATTTGGTCTGATGAATGTCAAAAAGCATTTGAAATGATAAAAAGCTTGTTGTGCTCCCAACCAATCCTAGAAATTTATGATCCTGATTTACCAATTAATATTTATACAGATGCCTCTATAGAAGGAATTGGAGCCATCTTGAAACAAACACAGACAGACGGAAAAGAAAAACCTGTGGCATATTTTTCAAAAAAATTAAATGAGACCCAAAAAAAGAAAAAAGCAATATACTTGGAATGTATAGCTATTAAAGAAGCGGTAAAATACTGGCAATACTGGTTAATTGGTAAATCATTTACAGTATATTCTGACCACAAACCATTGGAAAATATGAACCTAAAATCAAGAACCGATGAAGAACTGGGTGATCTAACTTACTATTTATCACAATACGATTTTAAGATAAAATATGCACCAGGAAAACAAAATTTAGAAGCAGATTGCCTAAGCAGGAACCCAGTATTGGAATCAAATGAAAATACTGATGAACAATTAAAAGTTGTTAATATAATAAAACTGGAAGACATTATAAAAGATCAAAATGAAAACGAAGAAATACAGAGAAATAAAAACAAATTAATAAGAAGACACAATTTATACTTTAAAAAATACAAAAATAAAGAAAAAATAATCTTATCAGAAACATTTAGCAAAAAAATAATAAAAACTATACATGAAGATTTATGTCATATTGGCATTAGACAAATGCAGAAGACGATTAGTCCGTTCTATACATCAGAATGTTTGATAAAAAATATAAAAAAAGTTTGTAGAAACTGTGAAACTTGTATAAAAAACAAATCTAGAGGACATCACAAGTATGGTCTAATGTCCTATCTCGGTCCAGCTACAAAACCTTGGGATATTATCTCTATAGATACAATTGGAGGTTTCGGAGGTTCAAGATCAACAAAGAAATATTTACATTTATTGGTAGACCACTTTACTAGATACGCATTTATATTAACATCTAAGACACAAAATGCAGATGATTTTATAAAGTTGGTTAAAAACATAACAGACACGGAAGGCGCAGACATTGGAATGGTTCTGACAGATCAATACCCAGGGATTAATTCGAAAGAATTCAAAAAATTCTTGAGTCAAAAGCATATACCAATTATATTTACAGCAGTAAATGCACCATTCTCAAATGGATTGAATGAGAGGCTAAATCAAACTATAGTGAACAAAATAAGATGCAAAGTAAATGAGACAGGAAAAAAGAAGGCCTGGACAAAAATAGCTCAAGAGTGTGTAAAGGTTTATAACCAAACAATTCACACATCTACTGGTTTTTCACCAGGATATCTTTTATATGGTACAGATGACACGGTTTTACCAAAAGAACTAAAACAGGAAAAAATACTCAATAATTGGATCACAGACAGAAAAACAGCACTTATAAGATCAATTAGAACACACAATTACAACAAAACACTATTTGACAAAAACAGAAAATGCTACGAATTTAATATAGGAGATATGGTATATGTGGAAAATGGAAACAAGCTAAATAGAAGGAAATTAGATGAACTCAAAATTGGTCCCTATGAGATAATGGAAAAAATTTCAAACACAATATACAGAATAAACACAGGTCACAAGAAGACGGAATCAAATCTTTTCCATGTTACAAAACTTATTCCAGTCCCAGCATCAGAAGGACTTCAAGATGAAATAAATATAATGGAAGAAAATTAAAATGTAAATTTTCTTCTCCTTAAGGGGGGAGATGTAAAGAGATTAAATCTCTTTAAATAATCTCCTTGAAATTGCCGCTGGCTGTAACGCAATAATTGTTTTGTTTTTTTTTTTTTCAAGTGTCAAAGTTGACATCTGACACTTGATTATTTTAAGTTACGTAGACTAATTTGTATTTTATATAATATTTCTAACTGGCTTAAAAATAAGCATAAATGTCGTTTCTTTGATTACAGGTATGTTCTTAGTTAGCATGTTTAATTATTAAGTGTATTTTGTTATGATAACATTATAGTAAAGAAATAAAATTCTTTGATTACAGAGCAACACATAATCTTATTATATTAGCCAAAATCCATATAAATCTTATACATACATTAATATTTTATTACATCTACACTTATTATTTATGATTTTATTATAATTAATCTCAGAGGAATGACGCAAGGAGTAACTTTAATATAATACCTAAAAAATTCTGAACCCAGAATTAAGTTTTTATAATAATTATATCCATAAATAAAATCATTGCCACATTTTATTAAAATGTTTATAAACATAATCTTGTCTTGTTATTTTTTATAACATGCACTTAAACATGTTTTAAGTGGAGTATACGTAGTCATAAAATATCCGGGAGCGTTATGGAATTGTTTCATATGTCTCAATTCCCGATACAAATCCTCTAGGTATCACTTAAACCTAGGTATAATGACATTGGCCCCGATTCCTGCAGACACATCCTAATTTTATTTTAAGTTATACCTGTCATTTTCTTATCCACTAGAAAGGAAAGGAGCGAATTGACAACTCTTAATATAAAATGAATGAGAGACGTGGGCGAATAAAATAAGCATTACGCTCATAAATGCAACCCGTTTGACGTGTGCTGTCAACTTAATTCTGTCGGGTTATTGGCAAATATAAAATATTGGAAGGGTATTTTTAAATTTCTGCCTAAAATTGACGTGTGTTCCGTAAATTTTATGCCTGTCGATTACCCGTTTCTTTCTTTTTCAGCGGATAAGAAAATTAGAGGTATAACTTAAAATAAAATTAGATGTTGTGTACTGGAATCGGCACCATTGTGCTTATATCGTAGTAGGACGATTGTAGGCTGTTTGTGTTTTATATAATGTACTTACGTGCAAATAGGTAATTTTAATGGCCAATAAAATCAGTCTATTTATTCTGCTATAATAAGCCTTAGGCTGTAACTTGTTGAGTTCTTGACTCTTCTCCTTCACCTTTAAGTGCATACAATTTTGATTGCAGTAACATTAGGTGTTATTTAACATAAATATGCTAATGTTTGCAAACATTTACTTATAATTTAAATTCTTACCTAGTATACTGGAAAATTCTCAGACCTTTAAAATGACCGGTTGATGGCAATATTGTTTTTCAATACAAATTAAAAAACACACGATAAGAAGAAGAAGAATGTTTTCTAGGTATTTAAAATTTCAGGCATTAGAAATGATTTTACATGGATATTTCTATCTCTAAATCGTCTATATACGTATACCACAAGTATGGAATTAGAAATAATGCTACGTATAGAACAGCAACGCTCCGCCCCCCACCAGCGGCTGAGCTAGGTTTACCTCACCACTCCCCCTCAGTCTTACTTTAGTCTTTAATCTTATGCGCGTCAGACGTCACACACACAGATGCGCGTGTACGATAACGTCAATGCGTAGTGTCTGTGTAAAACGAAGTGTTTTATATGAAGCGTTCAGGACGTGTCACGAGTATGATAAATGCTTCGAAGTGGCTAGGTACGCGGTAATCCATAACAAATAAGAAATTGTATACTTAATCTCGACTTAGAATTGGTGATTTAACAAAAAAAATAATTCACAAAGCCACTGTGCGTAAATGACATGTAGCTCAGTATTTCATTTGAACGAATGTCATATCGAGATTATTTAAAGAGTTCGCGGATCGTCAAAATCGGGATGTCGTAAAAATCAGATGTCAGAAATAATAAGCGTTCGTGTCAGATTGACGAAGACGTGGCAAAGGCGTAACCGACTCCCTGACTAACAAAGATAAATGATTGTACGTGCTACATGAGATTTTCCACCATCCCCTATCTTATGCGAATGACTGAAGGATACATTTTTATTGTTAGCCGTGTAAAAGTAGTTTTGTTTTCCGCACTGGGGATGTACGGAATAATGGTAGAAGCAATTGTCGGGAAGCGTAAACGATCGAGTCTATAGTGTTTCTTTTTTGTTTTTAAATCCAACGTTATAGATTACACAAACTTAATATATTATAAGCTGGCATACGTTACTATGACTCCTTGCCCCGCATCCGCAAATGAGTTGAATTGACTTGCAAAAAAAACTGTCCACACATGGCTGTTAAGAATTCAAACGCAATCAAAACGATAGCACACAATAAAGAATAATATTACGTACAGAATGGACACTCTCCGCTCCGCACCAATTCGTATCGGGCGCTATAGATTTACCTCACCCCCTCTGGGTCTTACTTTAGTCTAAATGGCCGTAAGCCGCTAAGGAGTAAGGGGGAGCGCACGTGGATTCTCTATCTCGCTCGCATTTAAGCGGTAAAGCGGTACATGGTAAGAATGGGATTTTTGTACGTAGTGTGCGGGGTGGAACTATAGGAAGAAAAATACTGATGTCCGTGGTCCCTACCAGAGTAGGCAGAGCAGTTGAGTAAGGTGCCTAAAGTAAACATTCTCTCATCCACAGCTGACTAGATCACCATCGAATAACACCCGGGTTGCGGTGAACCTAAGAGCGCTTCCCTCTATGTCTGTCTTGTTTTTTTTTTAAATAACACAAGTATTGAAAAAAATATATTAAAGAGTGTATCTTTAGATTCATATGTAACCTACTTGTATTTTTTTCAGCCAGATCTGACAAAAGAACCCTAACACTTTCTATACCGTATTCATAAACTACAATGTCTAATTTAGAACCACCACAAGGTTAACATTGACAATAAAGTTTTATAGCTAAACAAAACCCAACCGTATTTCAGACCCTTTTTCGTATTTACAAAATAGTAATATTAATATATTAGCTTGATTATAAAACAAGATAATTGTTGTACGTGTAAATTATCTCGTATCACACAGAAAATGACACTGTATTTTCAATGCTGAAATCATTAAAATTTTATAATCAAGCTGCAATAATTATTACATATTATATTAATTTTAATAATATATTATATTTTTTTTTTAAGAAGAGAAGAAGAATTTTATCAGTAAGAAAACAGTTTCTGGTTTGTTATTATCCTTTGATGAAAAAAACAATGTAACATAAGGTGTTAAATACTGAAACACGAGTATTATTAACTGTTATTATTGTTATTATACAACGTTACTTACGAGGTACTTGTTACTTTAATAACTACGTAATATGTGTTCTTTTATAAAGTTAAATACTTATGTAATGAATAAATACCATACCAACTTACCTACCCACCTTGTGCAAGGATTTTTTATAAAAGTATGTTTTATCACTCCGTCCAGAATATAATAACATATATTTATGAATTTTGTGTCGGGAAATAATATGACCGGACGAGCACTCAGCGCTCCCCATTTTATTGAGTCCTGGTCAATCTGGTGACCGTATTCTGATGCAAATCTAAAATCGAGTCAAAAAGTCTCATTGAATATAAAATAATTATGTGCCTGCAGGGCGTGCATGACAAGCACGCCGCGCATCACCAACTTAAGAACCACGCTCTTGTCGGTGTAGCATTCTCCATGCTACTTTTTAGAGAAAAATAGGGCAGTGGTTTCCCTCTTGCCTTACGACCCACAGTACTCAGTCTGACGCGAGTGGGATGGCGCCCAGAGTAGTTTATTTCAAAGCCGTACTAGGACTCCTGTCCTCCGCCTCTTAATAGTACTGACAGTTACTGCTACCCTCTGTCAGCTTCCAGGTTACAGTTCCTGTGACTCGTCTCTTCCGTCCTGCATTACCATTCTGCAAGCGTTGAGGTCTTCACCCGTATCCCTGGGCAAGGGTTCTACGTTATACCACGTAGGTCTGGGCCCCTATCCGAAGTTAGCCACCATCTCACTCTGGCCCACTGAAGTAAGAACCACCCACCCCCGCTGTAAGGACGCGCTGAACAGGAATTGCCATAGCGGAGGGCAGAGAAAGCGGGTTAATGATCTTGTGTGAAACCAAAACTATAGGATTCAACGAATAAACGCAGTGAATGCTATCTACATAGATAGACGTCGAACGGCTATTGGTCGAAGCTCTCGATATAATTCGCGCGGTTGTCATGCTATGTAGGCTAATATTTTGTATTAAGGACGGCTCGGTTACAATGTCGTGAGAATAGCCTGTCAAATGGAAAACACTGCCTATACTTATCTATCTAAAGTAGGTAGGTATTCAATAAATTGAACATGCGTTTGTTCGAACTCGTTTTGTTACTATGAAAGAATTTACCGTACATTCTAGAAGATTAAGTTTCGTCATATATAACTCTTATAACAACCTAATCAGGTAGGCATTATACCAATTTTTATATTGCGAAAAGACGTAATAGAAAATTAGTAATATTAAATATTGAGAAATACCATTCATGGTATTATCGTTCACGCACGATCATTGAAAGAAATAACGCCCGGACTCTACTAGAGGCGAAATTTATAACATTTATAAACATAATAAACTCACGCTTGCCATTCGTAATAGGGTGAGCAGATACCCAAGTCTAAGTAATCAGAATTTTACGCTTGTGTGTATCAATTATATTCCTCTACCTATTTATGAAGGGTGGACCAACAAAGGCATATATCTACCTACCTATAATTAATGTATCTCTGACACCAGAGTTGATGAGGTTGGTAATTCACCACACAACCCAAACGATAGAAGAAGAATGTATCCGACCATAATTTGTTTCCTTCCATGCTCTATACTCCCGATCAATTAACTCGTGCTTACCAAAAGTTGTTTTTAAACAAACATTGCAAAATTGCCAAGGTTCTTTCTAGAATAGCTTATTAAAATTCATTATATCAATCAAATGGTAAAAATATTTTTGTTCATTTATGACCATTTATATTAAGTTTGTAAAATTCCATTATTAGTTGATGGTTAATTTTGTATCTTAATATTGAATCACAAATTCACAATACAATCCAGTTATTTTTAGTTGAGTGTATTTATCGTAAGTTTTTTTTGTAGAGATGCACGTTAAATAGTTGTAGTAACATACTTACGTCTAATAGCAACAAGGTAAAAATTATATTTTAATTCCAATATATATTGTGCTTTGCCAAAATGCATGTAAAATCTTGAAAAGTACAGAAAAGCGTAAGTAGTTATAAGTCACTTTCGGGTTACTTAAGTGCAGGTGCTAGATAGTCAATCATGAAAAGGCGTTTTATAAAATGCTTACCACGATCTAGCCAATTGTACTTTGTTTAGTGACAAACACTATACTATCCCGGTGGGGGTATATCACAAAAATTACTTTGTGAACCCTAGTTTGGTTAGGACATTACAGGCTGATCACCTGATTGTCCGAAAGTAAGATGATCCGTGCTTCGTAAGGCACGTTAAGCCGTTGGTCCTGGTTACTTGTTACTAATGTACGTATGTAGTCGTTACATGAACCATGTCAGGGGTTTTTGGCGGCTCAATAATAATAATGAGGTTGGTTATCCACCACACAACCCACACGATAGAAGAAGAAGAAGTGACAGACACTAGTGACACTTTCTGTTTGTAGGAAACTTTTACCCTAATCCGGAGAAGAGAGAAAAAAAGAAACACAATAAAACTAAATAACAATTTATTGTAACATAACCTAGGTTGTTCATGTAGGTTCAGAATTTAGGTATAGGGATGTTAACCAGTTCCTCATAAGGCACCGCTAGGAAGAATTTCTCGATTGTTTTTATAGCTAAATCTACAGCATAATCTACGATGGGCTTCCCAAACTCCTCGGCCACTGTTCTCCAATTTTCATTCAGGAAAGCTAATACTGTGTCACCTGAAAAGAAAAATAAATTTTACTGCATTATAGACGTCACATTTTTTAAGTGATAAATAGATTTCACTTTAGTCCTGTGGTTTACCGGTTTGTTTTTCAAAATGAGAGCGGAGGTTCGAACCTCGGTACCATACTTGCACCAATGAGTTATTAATTTATCTTAAGTACCTACAGTTTTCACTAACACAGTTGGCTCGACCATTATACAGACGTGATTTATTGTAGATTTTCCTCAAATGACATTAACTACTTGGCCGGAAAAATGGGCAGCGCTGAGGGCTCTTACCCGGTACAAAATTTAAGACAACAGGCCTGAGGGTGCCCAGATGGGTACGAACCGAAACGCACGACATCTAACGTTGGCTTTATCAGAAAGCTCGGAGACATTAAGTTAGTTTAGACTTGGTACTTAGTTCATATTGCGATGGATGTACCTCTTACTACCCTAATTGGGTCTAATCGTGAGTTTATTATGATATAAATCAATTTGAAAAAAAATATAGACTCAGAAAAAATAACTTTACTTACTCTAAATTTTGTATCTCGTACTTTTGAAGGCCAATATCAAAAATGTACTTTGCCATAATTTTAATAGCCACAACATTCAAATTATGCAATCAAATATCTATCTATTAAAGTATGATAAAATATCGAAATAACTCGAAAATAATGTTTAAATATGTAATCAGAATTATCGTTGGCCGCGACTCGATTAAGTAATCGTTCAAATTATATTCACAGTCTGTGGGAATTCGATAATTAGGTATAACCTACCTATACTAAAATTTTATGCGTGCATACGTTCGTTTAGTAATAATATTACCTATACTTATATACAAATTAATAGCATTTGACACAAACAAAAATATTCGCCGTGAATATTTTTGTCTACAAAATACAATTTCATCTCGTCTTACTAGGCGGAGTTGTGAATATTTTTATAAAGTAAAGGAAGCATTAACCATGGCGATGATGTCGTCTTTGACACCATCGTCGATGGTATGTAGGAAAGGAACTGCTCATAATGCACAAGTCGTCAAAAAACATCTTGCAGAGCGTGTCTAAAGCTTAATGTATTCTTTGATTGATGGTAACTAGGTCGCTTACAAATAAATCTGTCGCGTGAAGGCAGCCTATAGGCGTTTACAGACTAACGACGATGCCCTGTAAGCGTACTATGATCTTTATTAGTGATACGTAGATCTATAGTCTCTGACAGGTATAATATTAAGCATAGAGGAAAAGATTCTCTAAATGTTTCGAAACTTTTTATATATAAGTAAATACTTACTGAGCTGTTTGTTCTCTTTGAATAGATTCTTCAAGTCGAAAGACACTCTGTCACCGTAGTCAAACGTGTACTTGTAATTTCTAAGCGCGAAGTGGTTCACTCCATCGTTATCCTTGATGTATTTTGTGTTGATATCCACTTTCATTCTGAGGTTAGCTGAAAATAAAAAAAATAGATTAAATCTTGCTTCAATACTGCATTGGAAGCAATTGGGAGCGAATAAAATCATACAACTAGTGAATTCTCAAAGTATAAACGTTCTTGTTGTAAAAGTAACCTCTGTCTTTAATAGTAAGGATACTGGCTGCATTTTCTTTTCAAATTGTTTTTTCTTGTACTCCGATTATATCTGCCTAAAGGCTAGGTTATAAGGCTCTGAATCAGAATCACTTTTTCAATGTAATTATCATGGATAAACTTGTTGAAGGTCACTATAACATTTTTGTATTTACGTCATTTCGCAAGGTGTTATGGCAAATGACATTAAGAAGAAATGACAAGAAACTGCAACAGCAACACATCTTTTAAAAACCAATGAGGGTATACTATACATTACAAGTTATTTAATAACTAGAGGAACACATTCAATACCAGACATTTTTATCATTTAGGTAGTCATTAATCTTAAAATAAGTATTTTTACATAAAGTAAGCTTCACATGAACTTTAAATTTATTTTCTGACTTTAAAATATTATCTGGTATTTTATTGTAAAAACGTATACATAACCCCAAAAAAGATGAATTTAATTTACTTATTAATCTAGAATTTTGAATAGCAATTTTATTTTTATTTCTTGTATTGTATGTATGCCTTTTCACATAGTTTCTATAGGCTAGCTCTTTTTACATAGTTTTTACGCCTTTTTTACTGCCGGGAATTTTTCGACTTTGGGAACACACATGACTGCATAGACCATGTTCAGGTGCTTACCTTCCTGGGTCAAACTCAACAAAGATATGTGTTCTAATAACATAACATAAATAGCCTATTATACCTCACGCTGCTAGGCACAGGCGTCTCCTCAATCAGCCGGAAGGGTTATGAAGCATACTTCACCACGCTGCTCCACCTCAGGTTGGTGGAGTTCTTTAGCCTTTGGGCCCAAGCCCAACGACTTAATGTGCCTTCCAAAGCGTATTATCTAATACGTTTGACCAATATGAATGGCCGATACTACAATATTAGGGATTATTACAAAATTTCTCGCTACTTGAACTCTCCCGGTTTCGCCTCTGTGTACAGTGGCCTTTAAATAAATTATGACGGCTTTAATCGGAATCAGACTAGTCTAATCTACATACACTTGAGGACATCCGTATCTTAAGCAATCAATTATGCATTTTAATCAGCATATTTATGTCTTTTTTGATTCGTTAATATAATCTATAAATTATACCGCTATTTTGACCTTTAATTTTTTCCATATACATCTATTCTAAATTTAATTGCAAATATTAATGATTTCTAGAATTCACTCAGAGACTCTATAACTAGAGTTACGGAACATAACCCCCCCTCCGGTTGATTGAGGGGAGGCCTGTGCCCAGCAGTGGGACGTATATAGGCAGTTTATGTTTATGTTATGTTACGGAACATAGCAACATCTATATTCAATCGGATATTAAGAAGCTGACTTCGAATACCTTATCGTAGTAAGCAGACATCGAGATCAACACTTTTTTTAGATGTTTTGCTTCAATTTCCCCTTTTTAATCTCTAAGTTATCCCTTTTTCCGTTTAACACGTGGAAACTAGGTTTGCAGGTAAATCTTCTTCTTTGCGAGTCGATGGCGATCGAAACTAAATTTTTGCTGACCAATAATTGGCTACGCTTACGGCATTGTCAGTGGCTTCGTAAAGGTCGCAGGTAAATGATAACAAAAAGGAAGCAATTCTTACTGAGTTTGACTTTGGCGTCGCCCTCTCCGTTAATGGGGAAGAGCAGGACTTGTCCAACAGCGTCATACTGCCCCCTGATGGTCAGGTTGCAATGGAACTCCAGTACGAAGTGGCGTTTCTCCAATTCAGAACTGAAACAGATGACAATCGTGAGTCACGAAGATACCGGTCATTCACCTCATAGCATTCGTATTTTAATTACAATTACACCTACTTAAATCGTATGCTTTATTTTACAATAGGCGCTAGTGTATATAGTGGTTTAAGGACTATTTATTTAAGAACATATTTACGTAGTCGTTACATGAACCATATCAAGTACACATGGTTAGTATACGGTTTTTTTTTAATTTTTATTTTAACACTTTGTGCCTTCCCACTTTTAATGACTTCTCATACCATGCGGTTGGCTGGAAAAGATCTCTATTAGAGATAACTCCATTTGTAAGTACCTATTTTTTTTTGTCACTAATTTAATTATTATGTACAATGAAGAGTTTAATACTAATCAAGAGGCTCTGACGGCTCAACAACTCCGAATAACCCTGTTGCTAAGGTAAATGAGGTCATAATCCACTATAGACCTAGTTAAAGATTTAAAAGGGAGACCTCTTTATATATTAGGTACATAACTTGAAGCCCGCCGAAGAATGTTAGAAATGTAGTTTTAGGATTTGAAGGTAAAGTAACGTTTACGTAAAGCAAGTATAGTTTTTCTTGCAATTAGAAAAATCATCACTAATTAAGTAATTAGCCATTATATATATGGTAGTCCAGTTGATAGAACGCTTGCCTCTCACTTTGAGGTCGCAGGTTCGAATTCAGCACAAGCCTAAACCAATAATTGTCGATTTTTTTTCCAATTCATGTTTGGATCATAAATGATATTATCACGTGCATAACATCGTGAGGAAACCCACATTCCCGAGAAATGTATTTCGGAGGTATTTGACCTAACATGTATTGGACTGGTTTTCCCTTCGCGGGTTGGAAGGTCAGACAGGCAGTCGCTTCTGTAAAAAACCGAACCTGTCAAATCTTCAGGTTAGGTAAACGGACCCTGTGAAAAACAGGACAACGGAACAGAAGAAACTGGAAAATATTTAAGCAAGAACCTAGAATTGCAAATTGCAAAGAAACACGGATTAAGGACATTTCCTGGAAGAGAATAATTCTTGTTACTAACATAACAATTATGTATGTTGATCATGTGAAACAGGTATGATGGGAGGTCAGAACTAATTACCGTCTTATTGCTAATCGATTTGGACATCGCATCACGATATGGAAAATATTGTCTTCGTGACAAATGGCAGTATAATTTTAGACAGTAATTTAATAGTCGTTGGGACGGATATCTTCAATGGCAGCGTCTATTATCTAACAAACACGTGATGAAAATTCATAGTTCGTTAACGCGTTTTGGCTGAAACGGAAACGCTAGCAATTTTGATTTGCATTTATGTCGGTTCTTCGAGTTTGTACTTTATGTGATTCAAATTAAGTAACTACTCATTGCTACATTTACATATAAACCACATAACTGTCAAAAGACTGAGATAATGTATGTATAATAAGAATTAATAATAAGAATTATACATACACGTATAAATATATAATAGTTTATTTATTTATTGCAAAGCCACAGGTTATTATAAAGGGTGTTACATAATTAATAAAGTACAAGTTTAATCTTATCGTGTGGGTTATGAGGTGGATTACCAACCTCATCAAACCTGGTGTCAGGATTATTGAGCCGCCAAAGACCCCTGACATGGCTCATTAACGACTACATAGTAGTAGCCGGGACCAACACCTTAACGTGCCTTCCGAAGCACGAATCATCTTTCTGTCGGACAATCAACAAAGTGATTTTTGTTTTATGTGGGATTCGAACCCGGGGCCTCCGGATAGTGAGACTAACGCTCGACCACTGGACCACAGAGGCCGTAATGTAATGTAATTATTTCATGTAGGTAGTTCTTTTTAATTATTTATTATGTTAGAATGTACTAACCCGCTACTATTATATTAGTACAAAATTTTCCTACACCCAAAGGTTGCCTGGAAGAAATTGCTGCATGAGCAAGAAGACCGCCTGTTATGCTTTTGTATATGTTGTCCTTATCGCTGTATTTTGTGTCCATTGTGCTCTATCTACCTTTTACCGGTTTTTTTCTCAAATAGTTTGTATAACATGATAATGCCCAGAGAAGCTTAGGGCCATAATGTAAGTATCACTAGAATACCAGAGTGACATCGTCACAGTCGCGTGACTTATTGCTTCTTATTGGTTGCGCTGCCAAGGTGTTCTAGTGAGATACGACCCTAAGACCTTCAACCCATTGTCCGATCCTGCCTACTATTTACTTAAGTAAGTGTGTATTCGTAACATGAATCATATTAGGAGCCTCAGGCGGCTCAATAGTAACGTTGACACCAAGGCTGATGAAGTCTGTCATTGATCTCATAGCCCAGAGTAGGGAATAAGGTAGTGCATATTAAAAAGAGACAAAAATAACTCTGAGTACAGAAATAACTAACTTAACTGTTTGTGAGTACATAAACATAAAAACATAAACAGCCTATATACGTCACACTGCTGGGCTCATACCTCCCTTCAATCAACCGGAGGGGGTATGGAGCAAACTCCACCACGCTGCTTCACTGCGGATTGGTGGTGGTGTTTGAAAAAGAAAATATAATCGTAAAAATTTGACTAACTCGGACGGGACTTGAACCCTCAGCTCTGGTCAAGCCGGGACAAGCGTGTTAACCATTACACCACCGGGTCCTTCTCCTGTCCATGTGAAATTCTATTGTATCGTCATTAAGCCCATGCCGGCGCTATCTATCTAGAATACTGAGTACTAATTATTATTATTAGCCTATGTGATCCCACTGCCGGGCAAAGGCCTCCCCATGACTTTTCAAGTATCCCGGTTCTGTGCGAGCATCCAGTCTTTTCGATAACCGTCGAGATCATCACGCCATCATTTCCAGGGTCTACCACGTCTACGGTGTCCGTCCTGAGTACTAATATTACTTTCGACCTAATTTTCTCTTCTTGAGTTTCCCTAAGCACGAGTAAAAACAAAAATCATATAAATAAATTACAGTTATTGACTTATAAATAAATGTAGATATAAATATAGTACTACAAACATTGGTGAGTCTATATACTTTTCTTGTCAATCTACATAATCATATGCATATATACGCTCGAGCAAGTTTTCATACATAATTATGGTCTTGCTTCAAGCGGATATTTCCTATATTATGAGGAAGTGTTCTAACATGTTCCATATTATAAATTAATAATTAATTACCGTAACCAACTTGCATGAACCAAGGTTTCAAATTTTGACTAATTTATTTACATTTACATAACAAAAGATTTTCATGACTAGTTTTCCCATTATAATAAAAAGCAGTCAAGTAGGTATTTATGTACAAATTGGACGTTAAATTACCATAACTAGTAACCTATTCTAAAACCATTTTAAAAACGTTTTCTAAATTCGTTCATGGAAAGTCCTTTATACCCATTCTGAGATCTCGATCTATCTGTGCCGATTTTCATCCAATTCGGTCCATTGCTTTAGGCGTTGTTTTCATTTTTTTATTTTTTTTTATTAGGAGAGCTCTCTGCTCTATTTAAAAAACAGTTAACACCTGCGTTTATAATAATTTCAAATTAAAAAAAAAATATATTTTTTTTAGTTCGCGTAAGAGATGTGTTAGCATCGTAGTAAGTGGAATTCCGTAGTTTTTATCTACCCCAACGGGAAATAGGCGTGATCTTGTGTATGTATGTGTATGTATGATAAATACTATGGATATACACTTACATAACATCATCGACAATGCATTTCTTGAATCCGGACACTTTTCCCTGGTAAAAGGTGACTTTGAGTCCATTCAGTGGGATTGCGAGCTTCTCAATAGTGAAGGGGTCCAGAGTTGGTACTCCAAGCTCTGGGCTCCCTTTGACGAATTCTGGTACAGCCCTCTGGGTTGACGAGATCAGGCATGGCTTCCAGTTGGACGCGTTGCAAGGGATGATGTAGTCAGCTATACAAAAAAAAAAAACAAAAAAACTAATTGATTAGATGGAAAACTAAAACCATCAGCAACAATAATTCGTGTAGTTTTCAAAAGAGGGAGGGAGGGATTTTCTTTTATTTTTTATCCTATTTGCTGGATTGCAGTTCGAATAATTCTATTCAGTTGGCGCTGAGTTTTTTGATTTTACGTATGTTTTTAAGTATGTATTATTTATTGTAAACTAATGTAATTGTATTTAGTATTCTATTTAAGACACCAAAATATTAAATAATTAGTACAAAATTTTGTAACGTACATGTCACATTATTATGTTTTGAAATAAACAAATAATGAAGAAATAAAATAGAATCTTATCAGAATGTCCCGAGAGAATGAAAATAAGAAGAGATGTACAGGCTGATCACCTGATTGTCCAAAAAGTAAGATGATCCGTGCTTCGGAAGGCACGTTAAGCCGTTGGTCCCGGTTATTACTTACTGATGTAAGTTAGTAGTCGTTACACGAGTCATGTCAGGGGCCTATGGCGGCTGAGTAATAACCCTGACACCAGGGTTGATGTGGTTGGTAATCTACCTCACAATCCACACGATAGAAGAAGAAGAAGAGATGTCTTTGTCTCATTTATTTATTTCCTAAATTACATAACAGTTTTTTTTTCTATCATTGGCATCTTGTCAATGGCCCAGTAACGTAGTTGATAAGCGCCATCTAACGAGGTCTTAAGAACTTTTTTTTAAATTCTAAAAAAGAAAACCTCCCATTGTTACAGGTATTCCTTGAGGCGTCCGTAGGGCTTATCTGGACATAAGCAAATCATGTTTTCGGTAGTTTATGTCAATATATTTTTCTATTCTATGGCATTACTGACAATTAATAATTTTGAACGGGCCGCACGTCTCATTTCATAAGCTAGCTCGAAATACTTAGGTTAGGTTTTAGTGGGTGGAGGGTAGTTGTTGTAAATGCTGGTAAACAAAATTAGGGAATGAGCGCGACGCCAACAAACTACGGTTGTAGTTTGGCGATGGTATTAAAGTGTATATGTAAGTATGTAATTTTGTTTATAAATAAATTAAAAAAAAAACATATTTCACGTAGAATTCTACTGCATGTGATGTATTTTCCACATGACGAAGAAAAAATAAGGAATGTTGTGAAAATAAATCCATTTTACGTGTATGTTATTTTTTTTTTTTGACGTGACTTATTGTAGATTTGCCGCAGATGGCATGAACTACTTACCTGAAGAATCTACTGTTTATTTTGATAATATTTTGCTGAATTCGATATTTTTGTAACTGGGAATCATCTCAACACGAATTACTAGAGCTAAGCTGCACTTGAACAGCGTGGTGGTATATGCTCCATACCCCTTCTGATTGATTCAAGGGAGGCCTGTGCCCAGCAGTGGGACGTATATATGTGTTTTTAAGTATGTATTATTTATTGTAAACTTATGTAATGTTATTTAGTATTTTATTTAAGACATCAAAATATTGAATAATTAGTACAAAATTTTGTAACGTTATAGTACTTATGAAGGTTGTTGTAATCCTAAATAAATACATTTTATGATCATTATAGTAGTTTTATGGTCCATAACTCTACAATACGAGTTTAGCTCGCATCGCTTTGTTTGTAGTATGTATCTTTCCTTTTGAAGTCAAAGGAAACGATCTACTATACATATTAGGTTATCTAAGGAGCTTTAATTAACTTAGTAACTTTTTTACTCCTTATTTGAAGTTGTAATATATCGGCATTATATTACAGACATTTCGTATTCTCGAGAGTCATCAAGGATCGTAAGTTCCGTGCTTCGGAAGGCACGTTAACACTTTGGTCCCGGTTACTACTTGCTGGCGTAAGTACGTAGTCTTTACATGACTCATGTCAGGGGCCTTTGGCTCAATAATAACCCTGACGCTAGGGTTGATGAGATTAGTAATTCACCTCACAATCCACGCGACGGAAGAAGATTGAGGATCGTATACTCGGAATGTACAGTGCTTATATTTTCTTTATGTCTTTATGCCAATAATCGAATTTCCAAATGCAAATGAACGCTAGTTTCTATGTCCATCAATTACTTAATTATTATGTTTATCGTGTATTTGAATTTAGAACTAAGTATTAAGTACATTGAAATATAGTAATAAAGTAGGAGATAAGTTAAAGTTAGGTAAGGAAAACATAGAACAGTTAACGAGTGACATACATAGGAGATGGAATAACATAAGAGATATAATTAAATCTAGTGCAGAGGAATGCTTACAGAGAGAGAAAATAGTTCCCAGAAAAAAGTGGTTAAATGAAGAAATAATAGATATAATGTTGGAAAGGAGAAAGTACAGAAATAAAATCGATGATAAAAGTACTAAAGAATATAAAAGGCTAACGAATACAATAACTTTAAAGTGTAGAGAATACAGAGAGAAAGACTTAGAGAATGATTGTGATAATATAGACAAATATATGAAGAAGGGAAAAATTGATAAAGCATATAGCATCATTAAAAGGCTAGATAGAGGACATAAAACTAAGAGTACCGCCATATTAAATGAAGCCGGACAGATAGAAATAGAAAACAAAACCATAGTCGAACGCTGGAAGAGGTATATGGAAAAACTATATGAAGGGGCAGGACTGCAAGAGGAAGATATTGAGAAAGAAAGTGAAGTAGAGCAAGATAAGTTAGGACCAACGATATTAAGAAAGGAATTTGACGAAGCTATAAAAAGTATACAGAACGGAAAAGCAGCAGGAGTAGATGGTATCTATATTGAGCTCATAAAATACGTCGTATGCCCACCAATACTTGACGAATTGTTCGAAATTACACAACTTATGTATAAAGAAGGGAAGGTGCCAAAAGACTTTAAAGTGAGCAAAACGGTAACATTACCTAAAAAACAGAACACTCTCAAATGTGAGGAGCACAGAACACTGAGTCTTATTTCTCAGGCCGCCAAGATACTTTTGAAGATAATACAGAATAGACTAAGACCTAAAGCAGAAGAAGTGGTAGGAGACGACCAATATGGGTTCAGACAACAAAAAGGTACAAGAGAGGGTATACTAGCGTTGCGGATGATAATTGATAGAAGAATGGATTTAGGGTTAGACACACATATAGCATTCATAGATTTAGAGAAAGCGTTCGACAAGGTGGACTGGAAATTGATGATGAAAGCACTTATGGACATTGGAGTGGATTACAGAGACCGGAAAATAATAATGGAATTATATAGAGAACAAGAAGCAGTGATTGAGATTGGAGAAGAAAAGGGAATAGCAAGAATACGTCAAGGAGTTAGACAGGGTTGTCCCCTTTCACCGTTGATATTCAACATATTCATAGAGTGCGCCATTAAAGAAATCAAGGAAAGTTCGGAAGGGGGGGTTAAAATCAATGGGGAAAACATCAAATTTGTAAGATTCGCAGATGACATTGCTGCATTCGCAGAAAATGAAATAGCATTAGAAAATCTGATAACAACCATGGACATTGTAATCAAAAAATTTCAGTTAAAGATAAACGCGAGCAAAACTAAAATAATGACAACATCCAAACATCCAGCAAACTATAGACCTGTTAAACTGAATGACAACATATTAGAAAGAGTTGATAGTTTCAAATATCTTGGAAGTATAATAAATAGTGACTCTAGATGCACACAAGACATAATAGCCAGAATTGCAATAGCCAAACAAGCATTTAACAGGAAAAAATACATTTTGAAAACCAAAAACATATCATTAAAAATAAGGAAACGGTTTATTAAATCATATATTTGGAGCATTGCACTCTATGGAAGTGAAACGTGGACTATGACACAGAGAGACAGAGAGAGATTGGAAGCGTTTGAGATGTGGTGTTGGCGAAGGATGGAGGGTATAAGCTGGACTGAAATGGTGTCAAATGAAAAAGTGCTGGAAAGAGTTGAAGAAAAGAGAACCATATTGAAGACTATAGAGAACCGGAGAGGAAATATGATTGGCCACCTGATACGACACGATTCATTTATAACAAACATTATAGAAGGAAAAATTGAAGGGAAGAGAGGAAGGGGTAGACCTAGGATAACATTTATGAAACAAATAAAAGAGAAGGTGCAGGTCGTGTCGTATCGGGAGGTGAAGGTTTTGGCGGGAAGAAGAGAGGAATGGCGGTTACTCCACCGACAAGAGCGCAGCTCTTAAATAGAGAGAGACATTGAAATAGATACAAAATGTTACCTAGATATGTTGTATGTGTGTGTGTTGTGTTGTGTTGTGACTTATTTTCATTATTCAAAAAAGGGCAGTTCGCGCTATTTATAATCTGCGTTGTCGGGACTCTTTAAGGGAGCTGTTTAAAGAAATAAATATACTGACGGTCGCAAGTCAATATATTTATGAAAACATTATGTATGTGCGTAAAAATGTATCTCTCCTTCCGAGAAACTGTGAAAGGCATACTTACAATACAAGGAATAAAAATAAAATTGTTGTTCAAAATTCTAGATTAAGTAAATTAAATTCATCTTTTTTGGGGTTATGTATACGTTTTTACAATAAAATACCAGATAATATTTTAAATTTGTCAGAGAACAAATTTAAAGCTCACGTGAAGCTTACTTTATGTAAAAAAGCCTATTATAAGATTAATGATTACCTAAATGATAAAAATGTCTGGTATTGAATGTGTTCCTCTAGTTATTAAATAACTTGTAATGTACCCTCATTGATTTAAAAGATGTGTTGCTGTTGCAGTTTCTTGTCATTTCTTCTCCTCAGCCATAACACCTTGCGAAATGACGTAAATTCAAAAATACCTTCAACAAGTTTATCCATGATAATTACGTTGAATAAATGATTCTGATTCTGATTCTGTGTGTTGCGTTTTGTGTGTTGTGTTATGTTGTTGTGTGCCTTTATGAGTTTCCCAAAGCACGGGGAAGTGCTATAAAAATAATAATCATGTTGTGTTTTGAAGAATAATGTTGACCTTAATGTAAGGCTGTGTGTCCGGTAGGACGTGTTGCATCACTGCACATCCTTCTTCGTGTATATTTAATTTGGTGTAGAATGTGTGAGCCACATACATGCCGCTGTGGTAAGCCGGTTGGCTCTGATGGGCGGCACGGCCTCGCTTGCCTAAAGTGCGCGGGAAGACACCCCCGGCATCATGCGCTGAATGATGTCATCCGCCGTGCACTGGCGTCGATCGACGTGCCGTGCAAGTTGGAACCGCCGGGTCTAAGCCGTACAGACGGTAAGAGGCCTGATGGGCTCACGCTCATACCCTGGGAGAGGGGGCGCGCTTTATTGTGGGACGCCACCTGTGCTTGCACGTTTGCAGCAACGCACCTGCCCCGTACTACTCGAACCGCAGGGGCAGCTGCCGAGTGGGCTGCTAGCCAAAAGCTGGCGAAATACGGGGACTTAACGCGGACCCACGATTTTGTCCCTTTTGCCGTCGAGACTTCGGGTGTGTGGTGCTCGGCGGCCAAGGATTTTATTCGTGTTTTGGGGAGGCGCTTGAGGGACCGCGGTAGTGACCCCCGCGCCAGCTCGTTCCTGGTTCAACAGGTTTCCTTGGCAATAGTGCGCGGTAACGCGGCCAGTATAATGGGCACCTTTGAACCGGGTACGAGAGGGGGCGGTATTTTAGACTGACTCACTAGTCATAGTTTGTGTTATAATTTTAAATGTTTTAATTATTCGTAATTTTAAGCGACAAATTGTATAAATATTTACGTTGAATAAATGATTCTGTATTTATTTTGAATACCTAATTAATTGCTTTAATAAACCGTGTCACTGATTCGGTATTTAATGTTTAATTGCTTAAATCACGGCCTCCGTGGTCCAGTGGTTGAGCATTGGGCTCGTGATCAGGAGGTCCCGGGTTTAAATCCCGGTGGGGACATATCACAAAAATGACTTTGTGATCCCTAGTTTGGTTAGGACTTAACAGGCTGATCACCTGACTGTCCAAAAAATAAGATGATCCGTGCTTCGGAAGGCACGTTAAGCCGTTGTTCCCGGTTACTACTTACTGTAGTAAGTAGTCGTTACATGAGCCATGTCAGGGGCCTTTGGCGGCTCAATAATAACCCTGATAACAGGACTGATGAGGTTGGGAATTCACCTCACAACAATAGAAGAGGATTGCTTAAATGTTCGTGGTCTTTTTTTTTTATTTAAGTTTATTTTATTTTTACGACCACGCATTAATCATTTGTTACTTATTGCACAGCGTTTTATTACCTAACCAGAATAGTTTACAAAAAAAGACATGCGGTGAATTTAAAAAAAAAAAGTATTTTTTTACTTCCCTTTTGACCGATTCATGTTTTTAGGTTCACCTCCTGAGACGGCTAGTGAAGAATAAGTGAATTTACCATACATCTCTGCCTGCACTTTTGGGGATACACGCATGATGGTATGTTGTGTGTTACTAAACAGGCATTCCAAGGATGACTGCAGATGATTTACCAGTTTTATTCGGTACTTACAGCAATTTGTAGTCTTGTTTGATTTTACTTAGATCACAAAATAAACATCAACTCAATGCAAAATACTCTAATATTACTAAAACAAGCTTGTCTGTAGTTGACAAAGTCAAGGTTAAAAATATTTACGCCAATAATTCCCTAAACATCATTATAGGTTTGAGCCAAAAGTCGTTATTAAAAAAATTGCGACCACTTTTGTTATACTTAATTATTTTTGATGAACTTGGTGCCAATTCAATCAATCAATCAATAATACTTTATTGCACAACAACATATACAAAGGACATAAACATACGAATAAAACATAAGCACAATAGGCGGCCTTATTGCTAAACAGCAATTTTTGCCAGGCAACCTTAGGGTGAAAGAAAAAAAATCTAACAAACCAAACGTTATTTAAATTTTGTCTGACAGCTCTAAAACTAGTTCCATCTTCCACTTACAACGAGTACAAGACAGAGATCAAGCTAGTTTTAGAAATGACAAACTAAATTAAAACCAAGTCCCCAGCAACAGTACGTTTAATGGCTATATTATTATTATGTTATTATATTCTGTGTTATGCATAATTATGCTCCCCTCCCCCCAGTATAATTATACTTCGAGCAACGACGGGCGAGCAGTCACACGCATTTCACTGGAGGCCCATATTGCTCTATGTACCTAATTATGATGTGATAAAAAGCATTTTCCAATTTTTCATTCAGCGGGCCTAGCACTGTAAGCACACGACTCTTTCTCACCACGACAGAAATCATCTGCCTCTCTCTGTGTAGTACTGTGAGAGAGTGACGGGTGACGTAGGTCGAGGCGAGAAAGAGTCGCACGCTTACGGTGCTTACCCCGGTAGTTTATGATTTCTTTAAAGAATACGTATCTGTCTTTTACCTTAAGTCTTATAATTGGTCTTGAGTCTTGACTTAGAATTGGAAACAACCTGATATATTGTGAAGCCAAATGATCTTGAACTTCGCAGTAGTAATTTGATTACTTAATTCAATTTTGCACAACATAATATCGAGATTCCTGTAGATTGCCGCCGATTAATTATTCACGACCGTGTCTTTGACCTGGATGCTTAAAATAGTTTAGCGTTAATGAAATTTATGTGAACGCTTCTTTACGTTCATTAGTTCGCTATTTCTCCTTAGGAAATTGAGTTATACATAGGTATTACTTATTGTTCACGACATAAAATTTATAATCTATGCCTACTACATACTTTATGTACATTCATTCCATTCGTCCCTTTCAAAATAAAAGTCGCGAAGGGACTGCAAGAAATTTGCTTTTCTTTATTTAATTTCACTATAAAACTAAACGTCTCCCGGTTCACTTATAAAAAAAATAATCGCGTCCATTATAACAACAAAAAAGAAGATAAATAAAAAAAAATAGAGAAGTTCAAGTAGTAGATGCGTATTATAATCATGAACTCCTTCACCTGCTTATCTTAGCATGTTGTAACAGAAAGAATGTACACTCTACTTTTCTTCTTCTTCAGGTGCCTCTCCAACTAGTGGAGGTTGGCCATCAGCTCGGAAAATTTATCCTTATCTCCCGCGAGGCGGAACAGTTCGACCGCACTCGTGATCCCGGTCCATTTCCTGATATTATGCAACCAGGCCTTCTTCCTCCGACCCACTTTTCTTTTTCCTGCGTCTTTGCCCATCATTATGAGTTGCAGCAGCTCGTACCTTTCGTCACACTCTACTGATGATCCGTTATATGAACAATGTATATACCACCTGTTCTCATTTACGATCCATCACAGGGTTTACCAAACTACAGAGCGCGACCCACTGGTAGCGACGTTGAAACTTGAATTCAAAGTCATAAAAGTCGAAGTGGTTTAGAGCCCAAACCGGGATTTGAACCCGGGACACTACGATGTCGCGTCTTTTACGGGGGCTGAATGAATGATACTTAGTAACATACTTTTTTACCACATCATTAATACTACAACATTGATTTTAAACTCCGCTAAACGTATATGCATAGTATGAATTTGTGATTGGCATTTCGTAAATCGATTGCTAATTATGATACGAAATCCTAAACTGAATATAATAAAACGTATCGTATGATAAACCTAACAAAATGTGGGCGTTTTAGGGGAAATCAAGTCATATTTATATTTAGGTACTTGCCAAGGCAGCATTTAAACTTAGCAAATTAAAATCTTGTAACAAGAAAAATCCAACGTCTAAAATACCGGAAACCATAAGTACATGAATGTAATCTCTGCAAAATCATACATGATTACAATTTAGGCGTGCGTGTTACTAAATAAGTGCCTATTTATCTACGGCAGTAAAACTAAGTATTAAATGATAGTAGGTAGGTACATAAGTAACATAAGAATTAAAGAGAAAATGTTATCGGAAAAGTTTGACTTGGACGGAATTCGTACCCATAGCTTTTACCTTGCTCTTTAGTTTAAGGACTGTTGTATAAAAAAAGTACGGGTGCTATATAATAAATCTATACATAAATATATTTTTTTCACATTTATTATTAAAGTTAGGATTGCGTTTGACCACAATCTGATCCGATGTGAAGGTGTGGATTAAGGTGTTACACACCGACCCAGTATGTAAATGCCTATTCACTTTTAATTTTGAAGAAGAGTACTTTAGATATAAATGTTTATGTGAACATAAACAGATAGTTGTCACCATATAAATAAAACTGCTTTTAGGCACTATTATGTCTTCAATTGAATGGACTTTCTATGTCATTCTACAAAGTCATGTCTAATTTTTTAGACACGATGATGATAATGACAGATCAGTAGCAGAGATAATCCCACCTTTTGTTATTCGCTTTTCTTCTTTATTTTTGTGTGTATTAATAAATTATATAAAAACGAAATATTAATTTAAAAAATAAACTTACGCGCCAATTTCGCTTCGCCGCAACATAAATACAAAACAAAACACAACGCAACACTATACGATGTCACAATCGATCTCATGATTAATCGATTTATTATTTAGTTTTTTTTAAAAGCAGCGTTAGGTAATTGAAAGAGACTCCACTCCTACAGTGGCCGGCTTGAGAATAACTGCTTATATCGACTAAACGGAAAGACATAATACTTAGTTAGGCCTTCAAAGAGCCAACTGACATTGTACGTACCAACCGGTCTCTATCGTCGAAATTATCCGCCACAGGTTTGCGTTCTCGAACATCTAATCAAATTATCAAATAATTTGAGGAAAAGGAAATGATAAAATATAGGCAATAAAATCATGAAACTATACGGTTATATCCTTACATTATATTATATTGACAGTTATTGAGAATAGAAGAGACGAGATGATTGGACACTTAATAAGACGCGACGAATTTATTAATAACATCATAGAAGGGGAGGTAGAAGGAACGAGAGGAAGGGGAAGAACAAGAAGAGCTTACATGGAACAAATTAAAGAGAAGGCGAACGTTGTGTTTTATAAGGAAGGCAAAGAATTGGCCCTTGATACACAAGAATGGAGAATGCTAAACCGACACGAGAGTGGCTCTTAAATTGATGATGACAATGATGACGTATTATACTACTTTACGCTCTAAGCGCTTCTTTTCTTAACAATTAAGTACTTAAGTTTAAGTTTGTACAAGTGCCTACTATTTTCAACCGTCCGTATTTACACCGAAGCACAGAATAAGGAATAAAATAATAATATATTATAACGTATAGAACGCTATTAGCCTTAAAACACCTCCACCAACCCGCAGTGGAGCAGCGTCGTGGAGTATGCTCCATACCCTCTCTGGTGGATCGAAGCGAAACTTGTGCCTAGCAGTGGATCGTATATAGGCTGCTTATGTAACTCTCCGCCCTGTACCGATTTTTGGGCGTTGTAACCCGTCAAATAGTTAAAAAACGTGAAATTATAATTAAAATATAACTGTCACAGACCAGATAAGATCCATTTTTATGGTTAATTTGAAAAAAATAATATGACGTCATCAGAAGAGTTTGGCGCGTAATGTCACTGAATGGCATCTGACTTTATACTTCCGCAGTTATATTTTTAATAGCCAGAGGAAGAGACAATAATTATTATTCCAATTTACGGTGGCTAGTTGGCTAGCTACTTCATAATGGAATAGTTCCTACTCATCCCTATGGGAAATAGGCGTGAGTTTATATATGTATGTAGCAAAGTAACTACTTACCTACGTAAGCGAAAGAAAAACGAAGATCCGGTAAAACAATAATTGTTTATTGAACAATCGCGTGACATGGGAATGAAGAAGCACTTACTGTGGAATACTTAACACTAGCTATTGATACCATGGTATAAGAAGACCAGGTATGCTCAATCCTATGACAAGCAGCCATTGCTTGCCTATTGATGACGTAAGTGTTACCATTAAAGTGGTACCTATCTCCAACATTCCAAGGACGTAAATTTTATTATTGAAAATTAAGTGAATTACTGACTAATGTATTTAATTACTATTATTTGTCACATACATAAAAATCATTGAGGAGCTCGGTGGCGCAGCGGTAAACGCGCTCGGTCTGCGATTGTTGAAGTTAAGCAACTGTCGCAAAGGCCGGTCATAGGATGGGTGACCACAAAACAAAAGTTTTCATCTCGAGCTCCTCCGTGCTTCGGCAGACACGTTAATCCATTGGTCCCGGTTGCATTAGCAGTCGTTAATAACCATCAATCCGCACTGGGCCCGCGTGATGGTTTAAGGCCCGATCTCCCTAGTCATTCATAGGGAAGGCCTGTGCCCCAGCAGAGGGGACGTTAACGGGCTGATGATGATGATGATAAAAATAATTAAAACTGTACCTAAATCTTTTACAAAATTTTCTTACAAAGTAAATTAAAAACATTAGATGTGGGTATTTTTTTTTACGAAATGGCCACGCAGGGTGTGATGACGTCAGATGTGGTAACCTTGAAATGCTAGCTGTCAGTTTTGAGCATACCTGGTTTTCTTATACCACGATTGATACAATGTCAATGAATGACCGCTGAACCTATCACAACACAGTAACACTCGTATGAGTCAATTTAAGGCCCCATACACAGAACGATAGATCGTTTCGATCAATCGCGCCATTCGTGGTGATCTATTGTAAAGGAGATCATCGGCTTTCCATACTTCGCCCTGCTCAAATGTAATAGTGCCGGCCAAAGAACTATAGAGTAGATGCCTCTGAACATTTTTTAGTATGACATCAAACGTGTATGACCATTAGTTTGGCTTTAATTGGATAAGATCTAACGGAATATAGCAAAAATATTTTATGCAAAATTATATAATATAGCAAAATATGTTTTGCTATATTAATCATTAATTATCGGAATATAGCAAAAATATTTTTGAAAAATATTCCGATGATATCCTTTGTAAAGATACATCTTCAATGCCGTTTATAAATACCGTTAACCGCCTCGTGACAATATTTTTCATGGGATTGCTACAAATTTGCTCCAATTTCGGTTCTAAGCTAAATGTTTTGAGTCCTGTATGGTGGTCTATATGCATTAAGCGGATTTTGAAAATAAAAGGTAAGTACCTACTTATATCCCTTAATCCCTTAATTATATCCCTTAATTTTTTTACCTAATTTTAATTTCATCTTAGGAGTATCCGTGGTGATAAAAAATATGTACCGTAGTGAATTAGCACACTTGCTTAAAATTGTAGTGTTATAGAGGTTTAGAAAATATAATTATCCATAGGGTAGGTAATTTAATTAAGTAATAGTTTAGCTACATATATAACAATAATTGGAGCAGATTTGTAGATATCGCTTGTAAAAAAAACTGTCATGAGGTATTATTTTTTTTATTTTTTCACATGAATCCAAATACTTTTTATAAAAGTCAAGTTTTGTTTTTCGAGTTAGTTATGACCCAAGCTTCCAACATGTTTCGTTTAATTTTATAATATTTAATACGGGATATACTGTATACAAGGTGTTAGTTACATCGTATTTAAAATTGAGGGGGGGATTCAGCTCATGATTCTGAGTTAATATCAAGTGGAAATTTCCGTCTAGTTTAAGTTAGGTCTATATTTTAGACAAATAGGTGACGATGCCTCAAGGTAAAAAAAAACTAAAATTATCTATGGAGATTGTGAAATGCCCGGCCAACATGCTAATTTAATCGTAATTTTGATAGCTGGTTTCTGCTCTACAAATTTTGCCCATGCTTATAAACATTCAATGTCAAAAAGTTTCTCAACACACTTGTAACATATTATTTATAGTAGCCCTTCTCTATTTTTGTACTTAATAATCGCTGAAGGGCATAAATAGTAGTTCTCTATGCTTAGTTATGTCAGAATTAAGTAAAATGTTGTGTATTTTGCTCTAAATGCTTATAAATATACTATCAGATAAGCAGATCTGTTTAATTTAAGGTATAATTGTCATAAAAATTATTGGTTTTCTAAAATATTTCGTAATGCATGCGTTTGAGCGTGAATAAGGGCTAATTTAGAAAAATATATTGCTTATAGCAATACATCGATTGAAAGATTTGCTATATAACTTTTCACAGGCACTTGTGCAAGGCATTACTTTTAATTAAAATTCTGCTAATAAACACTACGGATCACTAATCACTAATAATCTTAGAGTGCAATTGACCTACCTGCTATGCGTTCGATAATAACTATAATTGGTAATCTATTGTAGGTGCTTACTTACCTAGATACTGACAAAAATAGTTTTTAGGTCTAGGACACAAGCTGGTTCCTTTCACGCAGATCTGTGCCCAACAGTAAGAGGTATTTATGTGGATTGTATCTGTCATATAATTTGTGTAACCGATTTTTATGTCTTCTCCTTTGGAGTAGCGTGGAGTATGCTTACCACCGGTTGTTTGAAGCGAGGGCTGTGCCCAGCAGGGTGAAGTACTCGTATATATGCTAACTGTTTATGTTACGTATGTTTTATTTTGTTAACCCTGTTAGGAAGTAGGGAACGAACAACTCGGTCTTTTAATAGATCAGAAGCTAGCTCTCATGATATGCCCAGAGCTTGGAGTTTTTCTCCCACCAAACGTAGCCTGGTTTTTTTGAGGCGTTTCTGCATTTTCTTAATTAGTAAATGTCCAGTTTCTAAGTTTTAAACTTATACTCACACTACAAAAGATCAGAAAATATTCACGAATAGTAGGTAGCTAGGATGGCCAGGATGGGTTAATGAAGGTTTAAAAGTAATGAAATGTATTTATTTCTCCTTCTAATTGTACCAGTACATCTTCTTGCTCAATGTGTTTATAGAAGTATCACATTATATTATAAGCAAATTATAACTTTCAGAAGTTATAAAGCAACCAACAGTATTTCTTGCTTATTAAAAAGTATGTATCCTTAAATTATGATTGTCCTTATAACCAATAATTGTTCTTACAGACTATTTAATAATATCCTCTTTAATTTATGGAATATTTACCTTAGAACTATGGTAACTGAATGATTACAAACATGTTCTTTGCCTACCAAGGGTGTCTTTGCTTGTTTCATTGTAACAAATAACAAAGGTCAACAATTTGCATTCTCGTGATGCAATTTAAGAAAGTTTTCAGAGGAATTTAAACATACACATTCCCTGGATCAGAATCTCAGCGACTGGACCATCTCATTTCTTGTTTTGTATTAATTCCTATAGAACTACGTTACCAGACCGGCACATCCGCGCTAGACGTTGCCATAGCAATTTATAAGTTATGTTCACCGTACAGTCCGTCTGCATCGATTCTGATCCAGAAGATTAGTTTAGTTATCCTACTGGAAAAGTTATACCTACTTACGGATAAAGGATTCGACATTCTATAACTTGGAACAATATCTGATATTTTATTAACTTTACAAATATTTTACTTATCCTTTACGAATGAATTTTAGATTTTGCTGTATTTTCTTATCTTCACCATTTTCATAAAATTACCATTAAATTAGGATACAGTAACAAATATATAAATTTATGATATTTTTAAATAAAATTTCGACGTTTTTGAAAAAATATTCTTCCTACATTTGAACGTTCATTTTTCTATAACAGTATTCAGTTTAATACAAATATTTGTATTAACAGTTCTCTCGGTAGGCAAGCCAACATGTGTGATTTGAGGTACTTTATTGATTACACTAGAACTATAAGCTAGTACTTAGGAATAGGTACGTAGAGTAGCTCGTCATATGGTACTGCGTCGAAGAATTTCTTTGCTGTTTCAATCGTTACGTTCATAGCGTAGTCGACGACTGGTTTGCCGAATTCTTCTGTCACAGCTCTCCAGTTTTCGTTTAAGAATTGTAGAACGGTGTTACCTAAAAAAAAATCATTTTTAAATTAAATACAATTTTATAGTTTATATTAATATATTAAACTGTATTAGCTTCATAATATTTATAATCTTCAATTTGTTATCAGCGTGTGCTAGAATATATTCATCATTACCTAATCGTAACAAGAATTTTGCTGTATTCTTGTACTTAATTAGCCAGTAGTCTTGTTTTTTTTTAAATTGTTTCCTTTGCTTTTAATTTTTTTTCTTCGTATTTTCCGTGTTACGCAATAATTGGACAATCGGACCACTGCAATATGTGTCTGATCTTGACTTTAGGTCAAGTTAGCTTGAACGTATGTAAATAATAATCTAGATTGACATCTAACCCATACAGTTCAGGATCAGGACAGGTATGATAAACAAACGATTACCTCGGCACATTTACATAATGGAATTTATCAATTATGTTGTGGATATAACTAAGAAATATTAGAAGGCATCAAAATGTCAGGGATAAAATCTGTCGATATCAAATATGCTGTTGTAAGATATAAGAAAACCTTGATTGAGCTTCTTACTCACTCACTAATTTTGAGTATAATACTGACAGATTTGAAGTCATACGCACGGGAGGTAACGGTTCATGATAATTATATTATTAACAAGTAAAATATATAAAATGTTGGTAAAATGATACTCACTTAATTCAGCATTGCCTTTGAAGAGGTTAGAGATGACGTAGTGGATCTTCTCTCCATAGTCGAAGGTGTATCTGTAGTTCTTGATACCGAAGTGATCACGGCCTTCTGCGTCCTTGAAATATTTCGTTTTGATGTTCAACTTGATGACGGAATTCGCTGAAATTATAATAAAAATATTATTGTTTGAAAACACAACGCAAAACATTTTATTGCACTTCAACACAACATAAAAGACAATTACAAAAAATAATGAAAACTATATAAAATATAGCGAAAGAAGCAGATTATTCTAATAAACAAATTGACGCAATGAGTGGTAGGAAACTAATATTGTAACACTGGGAGTTTTTACGGCTATCTTTCTTTTGAATGCTAGGCAATTACAATATAAATGATAGTACATTGTTGACTATTATCAAACCTATTGAGTATAGGTATATATATTTATTGTACGTCACACTTGTAATAGCAGCCTCTTTACTATTTCAAAGTATGGTAGCTAACTTTATGTGCAAGGCTACGAAGTAAGCATCTTCCATTTATATTAAGAGTGTCTTACTCTAAATTCAAGTCACAAAATATTTACATAATTTTAATTTGGTTCAACGCTCAATGGCACTTCCTAATATTTTGGGTCATGGACAATATTTTTACGAAATTAAAACTCGAGATTTATAAATATCTGGATTCTATATATAGATTAATACAAAACCGGCTTAACTTGAGTGTCAAGTTCAAATTGGTCAATATTTCGTATTTTATATACTTTCCCAAAGTCATTTTAGGTCTACAATATTTTTTGGCCGATGAGATGTTCGACAAAAAATATATTTATGTAAAAATTGCGGATTCAAATGGTAACTATGTTACCTAGTGAATAAATATATTTTTGAGTTTGGTTGCTCTATCCCGTCTAAACTATCACTGTCTTAGTCATTATTATTATCGTCTTGTTTTTTTACATTACTTACATTTTTTTGATGAACTGTATGGTGCTAGGTGATCAGCCTTTCGACCATTAGTCTATCATCGTAATGATGGTAGCGTTAAGCTTGTCTATAAATGTATTATCAGAAGCAACGTTCGGGAAAATACATTCTGTTAGTTTGGCTATATCATTAACTATAACACTGATAATTAATTAATCAATTTTGCGATAGTATTTCCGTGACAGAGCTCGTGTATCTAAGGTGGTATATCGTAAGTAGTAGTAGTAATTGGTGTTTATAAGAAAATATATATTTTACTACTTATTATTTTTACTTTTACTCATCAACCCTGGACATGGCTCATGGTAAAATTTTGGTAAGAGTCCTACAATGGTATTTTGTGATTACAAAGAGACCTTTCGGTTTTGTCGGTAATGTTCGGCTAAGACGAGAAATCTATTGTAAAATATTTTATAAATCAGGTCAAAAATAAAATAATATTTACTGATTTTAATCTTGGAGTCTCCTTCTCCGTTGATCGGGAACAACAGTAGCCTGCCAACCGCCGTGTATTTTCCTTTGATTGTGATGTTGCACTTCACCTCAAGTAGGAAGATATTTTTCTCCACGTAAGCCCTGAAAGCAAGGCAAGAGAGCTAAGAGAGAGGGGGCAGAGAGTCAAGAGGCAAGAGGGAAACCACAGCCCTATTTTGCCATATAAAGTAGCATTCAGAATGCTATACCGACAAGAGCGTGGCTCTTAAATTAGTGATGTGTGAAGCCCTGAAATAAGATAATCGAATGGCAATGAATAGGACGACTATGATAGATTTTAAATATATAAAGATAAAAGATAAAGATTTTTACTGTTCATAAATTAGATACAGTTATAGATAATATTGCAATTACAGTTGCAAATTACGAATTATGGATCAAACACAGTTTCTCCTAGCCTATCGTGTCCCACTGCTGAGCAAATGCCTCCGCTCTTCTATTTCATAGTTTTTATGTCAACAGAGATTTAGATACCATTATTATTTTTAGGATAAAGAGAGGCGCTAGTAGACTAGGAGACTATTTAAAAGACTATAATTTAATGTGGGACCAGCTTTTGTCGAACTTAGGAAGTTATTTACAGTGGGTATAATGTAGTCTGCAGCCTAGCATTTTATTTTCCAGAACTTGTGCAAGATAGGATGCGATGGACGATACATTTTTCATTTATTATTTAATTAGGAAACTAATTTTTAATAAAAAGAAAAGTAAAATACTTTTTATTTTTCGGTAATTCTTTCAGTACCTACTAATAATTGTAAACAAGGGTAAAGAAGTCGTGACCCCATTTGTTCCGTCCTTGTATTGTAATAACAACTCATGTCAATGACAGGATATCAATTTGTGAATCTCCACAAAAAGAAGTATTTTTTTTTCAAACCCATTTTAGTAAGCGCTAAATAATTTAATTGTGATTAGGTAAGTGTGATTTGTTTTTTTTGATACTTGTTTTGTTTGAACTATAAATAGGTAGATAAAATGAATGTTACTTTAGGTTCAAGTTTGATACACTTTGTTGCAACGAATTTGATGTGACATAACATCTGTCGACGATGATAATAGGGCTCAAAAGTTTAGGTAATATGCAGGGGTAGAAAATGCTCAGTAAAATCAGATGGTCAGCTTTTCAGAAAACATTAGCTTGACTGACGACACTTGTCACATATTTTTAATTAATAAATAATATACAAACTTCTGTTGTATTTCTCTTTCATTTCTTTAGGTGAGTGGACTCTGTCAAAAAAGGGATAACGCTAGAGAGACCAATCCGCAATGGCATAGAGTAGTAGAATATTATGCTCTATACTCGAAGACGTATCTACAGTAAATAGTAGCTATTGCATTGTTTAGGTATATTCTCGCTCATAGTGCCTAGTTGAAGGAAAGTCGCCTTTAGAGCAATATGGTAGCATAAAGCCAGGCGCGCACTACGAGGTTCGCCGCGCGGCAGGAAAAAGCAGCGGCATAATGTCGCACTGTAATACTGTACCAAACAGTTTTAAAGTGTATTGCGCGCATTTGACGGCAGAGCCACCGCAGCGGCGCAGTATTACAGTGCGACATTTTGCCGCTGCTCTTTTGTGCCGCGCGGCGAAAAACTCGTAGTGCGCGCCTGGCCTAAGTTACTCAACTAAGGTACCTATGCAGCTGGTTTGTAACAATGGTCAATATAATTTTATCCTTGACTCGTGCATTACCTCAAATGCGGCTACAACACGTAAACAATGATTTCGTAAAACTATATACCGTGAGAAATGTATGAAGTTTAACTTAGATAAGTATGGTTATTTATTTTCGAGCAGTGGTAGCCCTGTTGGTAGTACGCTTGCCCCTCATTTTGAGGTCGCAAGTTTGAAACCCAACATATTTTCGAATTTGTTTTCGAATTCATCATGTTTGGATCATAAATTATTATCACGTGCTCAGCGCTGAAGCAAAGCATCGTGAGGAAACCTACATTCCCAAGAAATGCATTTTCGGAGGTAGCTATGTGACCTAACCTGTATTGGGCTGGTTTTTCCTTCGAACTTATATCTTATCTTTACCAATCACTCGTAATGTTATTCGGTCAAATCGTGATTATATACTCGTATTGATTTATTTATATAGATTCTAGTTTCAAAGACATATATTTATACTTCTTTGTACTTTTAAATGCAGGTTATACAAAGGTTGAATAAACGAATAATTACATAGACGAGGTGTATCATCGTGTCATTCTTCTACCACAAGGTTATGTGTTGCCAATTTAGTATTATTTATGTAACTTTAAATGAGTAATAAAAGCTACGAGATATACGTAAATGTACGATAATAGTGCTGAGCTAAAAAAATACGAATGTAAAAAAATGGATGTTCTTTTTTTGTTTTAACTGATGAAGTAGCTCAGGATTTAGATAAGAGTAAAAAAACAGAGGCGTGTCTCGGTCACCCGTGGTGTGTGAATACTTCATTAAAAAATACGCGTGATTCTATGTCTACCTATGTAAAAAGTAGGGACATATTTTACTTTTTAAACATTGTAAAAATTATGTAAGCCTCTAAGTCCTTGACACCGTGGTTTATGTCTTCTGAGACCCCGACAGTAAAATAAGTATTGTTTAAATATCAAACCGGTTTGCCTGTTGTGCCCTTTTCCAAAAAGAAAAGATGTATCATTTTATTAAGTGTCATGCTGTAACTTCGTTAAAATATACGTAGTTAAAAAAATACTGGAACCTAATTTTTAAATTGCAGATGTGCCTCAAATGGTATTTACTACTTGACAAAACAAATGAAGAGCGTTGACGGCTCTCAACTCTTGATAATTAAATCAAGAGCTCTTTTTATCGTAATTAAAGTCCTAGATATTATTAATAAAAATAACTCACACCGAGATTTACGTTCTCGTAAAGAGCATTTGCAGAAAATCATGTTGTACCTATTGTTTGAGCATTTAGAAACAATGTTATTTTTTTTTAGTTTCCTATAATTTTCGCGGGTAGGTATAAGTATTTCGTCGGTTTGCGCAAATAGGTTTTTGCTCTATTGTTAATATTCCCAGAAATTTAATGTGAAGGTATTTGCATGTCTGGGTATAGATATACATAATTAGCAAAACTAAGCAGACGAGTGACGAAATAATAATTATATGAAAAAATAAGGAAGTAATAAAAAAAAGAATAAAAATAGAGTCGGAAATGTGGTGGTGTGTGGTGTGGGTTGTCTTATTGATAAACTTGGCTTTTGTTTTAGGTGCTTAAAATGTTATGGAGACAAGTCCACCGTTTTTATACTACGTAATGACGTATCTCAAATGTCTATGATATATGCAAATGATTCATAGAAACTTACTCGACATTCAAAACTTCGCATTTTCTCAGCCCGGTGACTTTTCCCTCCAGAAAGGTGACCTTGACTCCTGGCAGTTGTATGGGGAGCTCGTCAATGATGAAGGGGTCCAGTGAAGGCACTCCCAGCTCAGGAAGACCTTTCGAGAAGTCCGGGATAGCATCTCTCGTAGCTTTGATGAGGCAAGCCTTTTCTGTTGTGTTGCAAGGGTGTATGAAGTCAGCTGGAATGGAGAAAGGTTGCAAGTTAATATCAACACTTATAATAATAATAATAAATTAATTTATTCCAGATTACATATCTACATCTAATAAATTAAATGAATACAATTTATTATCATTCAAAATTTTGATTATAAATTTTGAAAAAATTAAATAAATTGTTATATTTTTCCAAATGGGGTGAGGAGGCTTCGCCAGAGCTCGTGTAGACGACGACGTTGGTGGAAGCGAGCAGGAATGGTGTAAATCTAGCAAGGTTACAAATGTTTATATGGTTACAATCGCTAATGTATAAATCGACCAAATTAATTGAACACCTAGCGTCAAGGATGATGCGCAACTGCGAGGCGAGTGTAGAAATAGGATCATTAACAACCTGGCTAGACACTCCGGACAATGGAATAACAGAACGCGCGCAGCTGGAACTTTCAGATTTGGCAATATTTAATACCTACCTGAAATTTGAACTAGTAGAATACTTATTTCACTACAACACGGTCGCGTTGACACCAAAATGTATGCAGTTAGTAAGTGGCGCTACTAAGAAGCGTCACCATGGTGTCCTAGATCTCAATAGCGCTATATCTCGGGCCCTTAAAAGTTCGGTGCCTTAATAACATTACAGTATCAGTATATTGCTACCGCACCTCAGCTAGGTACTGGAATATGAATGGCCTGATGAAAATCTTTTGGCGGACCAGTGATAACGTGAAGTGTACAAATGCCTGCAAATGTCTTTTCCTTTTACATAGGTTGGTTACTTTAAAACTTGTTCACCTCACATTTTAGGTTATAGTTTAGTGTTTATAATTGTCAATATAAAATGTACTACTACTATCGTGTGGGTTGTGAGGTCGATTACCAACCTCATTAACCCTGGTGTCGGGGTTATTATTGAACCGCCAAAGGCCCCTGACATGACTCATGTAACGACTACTTACATCAGTAAGTAGTAACCCCCGGTTAACTATTAGAGGCAGTGGTGTATAGTATATACACTCACTCCTCATTAGGTATAGCTCCATGTAACTTATTACACCATAATATTACAAAAGAAAAAACATTTCTTAAAAACGATTATTTCCAGAATGTTCTACCCGTCAGGACACCTTTGCATGCGAACGACTACTAGCTTCTTGACGCAAGACTTGTCGCGACTAGAATTCTATGTGTGCATTGCTTCACTCTCATTTAAGAGAACGGACACATTCTGCAATGAGTATGTATATGTCTAGTGCACCTACTGTGCAATCATTCATCATCATTTAGATCTGATAAAATGAAACCATTCAAATTATAATTCCTAAATTGACCTCAAACCCAAATTTGCGTTTTATTATGATTGCGATTTCATGTGTTTTCATCGTATTAATATTTAAATGTATATAACCCAAATAAAGAAGGCGTTTTTCGTTTCTTTACTCAATTTATATTATTTTTTATATTATTTGATCACCTGATTGTCCAAAAAGTAAGATGATCCGTGCTTGGGAAGGCACGTTAAGCCGTTATTCCCGTAAATAAGTAGTCGTTACCTGAGTCATGTCAGGGGGCTTTAGCGGCTCAATAGTAATCCTGACACCAGGGTTGATGAGGCTGGTAATCCACCGCTCAACCCACACGAGAGAACACTAGATTAAGTTGTTTATTGTTTGTTTGTTACTAACCTCTATGGGTCATGTTCGAAATAAATCTTTTTATTTTATTTATTTATAATTTCAGCTTGACGAAGTCGGTTACTATTGTGCGTTGGCGTGAATCAAGTTTTATGTCCTGTTGAGGAAACAGTATCCGAGTACTGAACGTTCCACTGCCTTTTGAGTCAATGTCAACCGAGCAGTCTAGTATATAAGGTCAATGACCCTCATTTATCGTCCAACCAGCGAGTGGTCAAAGCTCTCTTAAGTTTAGTCAAAATAATAGTTTGTACCTAATCAATCAAAATAATGTACATTTTCTATGACAACATAGCAATAGCCTGTATCCTCGAAGGGGTAGGCAGAGATGTATAGTGCACCCATCCCCACCATCAGTTCCATGTAACAGGAGGCGAGCCTACTGCCAGTCTCTCTCTCTCTTGGTCGGTCCCTCATATCCGAGGATCGTGGTCAGCATCAGGCTTGCACCTGGAGCGTATGATCTGCCTCCGATTCCTGTCCAGCGCTTCCCTTACTACTGTGTAGAACTTGGATGACGACGAGTCTTTCACTTGATCAGTCCATCTAGTCGGTGAACGACCACCGCCAGTAATCGGGCAGAAATCCAAGAAAATAATCAATAATTCTTTATAGGATGTATACATACGAATAATACTCTAGTCTAAAAATATTGATCATCATCAGCCCATTAACGTCCCCACTGCTGGGGCACGGGCCTTCCCTATGGATGGATAGGGAGATCGGGCCTTAAACCATCACGCGGGCCCAGTGCGGATTGATGGTTATTAACGACTGCTAATGCAGCCGGGACCAACGGCTTAACGTGCCTTCCGAAGCACGGAGGCCTTTGCGAAAGTTGCTTTACTTCAACAATCGCAGACCGAGCGCGTTAACCGCTGCGCCACCGAGCTGCTCTAAATATTATATTTAGTTGTACATATACAGCAAGTGAGATATGCAGGTACCTCCTACACTAAATACTAGGTAGAATGTTAATATTAATAACTTCTTTATTTATTCATACTGTAGCCTTACTTACCTATATTGGAAGTCGGATATTATTTGACTAGAATATCGAGTGAGATCGATAATAAGAATAGAAGTTGCTGGAAGACACATATCATGAAATACCTAATGAAAAAAGTCAATTGTTTCATATCATATTACATATACATTATGTATAGCTTGTACGCAAACCGGTACATAATTACTATAATTAAAAAAATGAATAGAAAAAAATAAATAAAACAGATGACAAGCAAGCAATCTCAGATTTTTATAATATTTGTGCAATAACTTACCAATTTTATTATTAAATTACAGAATATGATGATAATGACTACTAGTTTAAAATCTTATATTATATTATACACCTTTAGGTAAAATCCTATGATTTGAATGTTATTGATTGTTCAATTATCTTGATATTGCAAGGGATATTAGGTACCTACTTAGCAGACGGAATTAAAAAATATATATGATATAAAAATAATAAAAATGCAAATTGAAACAAATACTATGACACAATATATTTGCTGTATCATAGAGTTTAGTAACAGTATATACCCACTGTGGGTTGAGCAAGATTACTGAGGCTATTTCGCTATTAATGCACGCGATTTGTTAAGGCGATAAACTGTTATCATTTCGTGGTCTCATGTGTTTGTATATTTATTATGCACTTCTTCAAAAATAAAAATACATTTAAAATAAATAAACTACTACCTACCAATTTATTAGCCTGTTATGCTTTATGAAAAAAAAAAAATATTTTATGAAAAATGTGCAATGTCAAGTAATAATAAAAATATATACAGCGTGTTAGTGATATCGTAACGAATACTGAGGGGGATGATTCAGACCATGATTCTGAGTTGATATCAAGTGGAATTTTCCGTCGCTAAATTCATGATTTTTTTTTAGTTTTTTAAAATTATTTTCAATTCTATACTTTTGCGATGAAAAATTCCACTTGATATTAACTCAGAATAATCAGCTGTTTCATCCCCCTCAGTATTCGTTACGATGTCACTTACACCCCGCACAAGTACATACTGTACCCATACAAGTAGGTATGGGTGTTAGTGATACCGTAACGAATACTGAGGGGGATAATTCAGACCATGACTCTGAGTTGATATCAAGTGGAATTTTCAGTCGGAAAATTCAAGAAAAATTTTGTTATTCCTTTTATTATTTCTGTTCCATACTTTTGCGACGGAAAATTCCACTTCATATCATCTCAGAATCATGGTCTCAATCATCCATCAAAGTTTTCGTTACGACGTCACTAACACCCTGTATATAATATATAAATTAAAAGGGTATAATATTTTAATTCATTTACGGGTACGTGTAAGACCCGTTACTTTGTAGAAATAAATTATAATATATATACATACAGTCCATTCTCAATAAATACCTGTATTATATTAATTACCTTTACTTACACGGGTTAGACATATGACCGATTCAAAAAAAATTGAATAGAGTAACGTTTAGTTTCGCCTCGTATAACCCCAGTATTTATTTAGTTGTTTATGAAACCAGTTCAAAATAATTGGGCTGTTATAAATGCAAAGTAGCAATTAAAACATATATGGTTTTTTAGCATATATCCGGCCTAAGTATGGGATTGTCTGATTCCGGTAACCTTTGCACAACTTTATGTATAGGTATGTATAATTTAATTTGCTTTAAAGTAATATTTTGTAAAATAAACGGCTAATCAACTTAAAACCTTGGCCCATTACTTAAGCCAAATATGGAGAGTGTACAACATTCACGACCTAAAAATATAAAAAAAATATTGCAAATGAATAATATAAATAAATATATCAGTTGTAACCTTCGACGAATATTAAATTAATTAAAACTTGTAGCGTTGAACTTGACACTGGTTTTCATCACAATAAAATTACATGATAAGATTAAGTTCATGTAACTGTATTATTAAATGAAGAAGTTATTATAGTATATATTTCAGATGAAATAATAACATTTTATCTAGGTTTAAATTTTATTTCAATGACCAAATTAAACATTAGACAATTGTTGAAATATAAGTAGGCACCTACCAATTTAAAGTAATCACGCTGCGTCTATTGTTCAAGGTATCATAGTGTTCATTATTAAAAAATGACTCCTCCAAAGTTGGGATAATAACACCTACTAAAATTTATAGTTTTATTTTCATTTCTATAAAACTCTGTTTTGGTACCCTAATCGGGAATGCAATTTATTATTTATTTATTTCAAGTAAGAGGAAAATAAAAGCGTGAGGGTGAATGTATCACAAAACGAAGAGCATCCCCTTAATGGTACAGTCAATCCCGATGGTTACAATCGTGCAACGCACGGAAACACGTAACTCATGTCTATCTGTGTTGTATCGCCACTTTATTACACACAATGGCTCCACTGCACATGGCAATGAGCTTCACTTCAATACTAGAGACGCTCTCATAATATTACGAAAAAATCGACAAAGTATTAATGTTATTCAAGAAAAATTATAAGGTATTTCACGTGTAACACATACATGTATGTAAACATAGGTTAACTTACGCCAGAAATCCCTATAGGAGGGTATAGAAGCGTAAGTAAGAAGACAACTTTTGATACCTACAGGGTCTGCATGACAACCGCGACGCGCGCCAATGTTTATCTACGTAGATAACATTCGCTGCGTCTATTGGTGGAATCCCTCGATATAATTCGCGTGGTACGGTTGGCGTGCAGACCCTGGTGATCATCCCATCGCGTATACAGGTACATACATGTACATACATAAGTGCCTAGATAGGGTGTTAGTGACATCGTAACAAACACTGAGGGAGATGATTCAGACCAAGATCCTGAGTGGATTTTCTTGTAGGAAAATTCATAATTTTTTTTGTGATTTTTTAAATTATTTTCAGTTCCATACTTTTGCGACAGAAATTCCACTTGCTATCAACTCAGAATCATGGTCTGAACTATCCCTCAAAGTTTTCGTTACGATATCATTCTGTATAATCCGTCAGAACAGAAAAGACACCATGGTCTGTTAAGTTTTATGAAATGTCCGGATAGATAAGGAGCCTGTGTTTGTGTGAGATTAAAAAATATCAAATGCTTTTTTTTATTTCTTAATCTGTGGTATTAGGTAACTTTGATGTACCTACCACCGGAAAAACATCCATACTGCCAGATAAACCGGATATTAAAAAAAACCCTAAAATTATTATGTTTTACAAAATGAACTCCACAAATACAAGTAGTATTTAAATTCATTAAACTTAACCTTGTTTAAGTTCTGATTATAGGCATTTAGAAACTTTGCATTGAACACACAAGATTTATTGTTGTAATCATATAATTATTTCCCTTGCCCTTGTGGCCTTGTGGAAAGGCCCTGTGAAAATCTCACGCCCTTCTACTCATGTCTTGCTTTTAATAATAATAATGGATACTACTCGTATCTTGACGCCAATTTATGATAACATTATTATACGTATGATTTAAGTAGATTCCTTTGTTGGGCCAATGTTTTGGAAATGGAATCCTGAAATGGTTGGAATAACTCTTTATTTTGTAGGATAATGAGTGACTAGACTGGAAAAAAAATAATACACATATACAAGGCGAAATACATACATATATACAAGGCGAAAGGAATAAAGGTATATTAATAAAATAATATTTTATAAAAGTGAAGATATTATTTGAACGAGATTAATTTATAATTTTCTTACGAATTTTTTTCACATGACAGATGGCGTTAACTACTTGGTCGGCCAAACGGGGAGTGCTGAGGGGTTTCACTCGCTACTTACAATTATATGAGGCAAGAGGGTGTGCAGTTGGGTTAATTTGAAAGAGTAACCCTAGGAGGTCGATACCCGATAGCGATAAGCGCTGAATGAGGGAATTCGCCGACCACCCCAGCGGCGTCTGTACCGAGATTCTGACTGAAAAGAAATAACAGCTAATTCCCTATAGGAAATGACAAGAAATTAAGAGAAACTCATACAAGTAATACACAAATGAACTTACATATAATATTTAATTACACGATTAGAGAAAAAAAGACGCGTTTAATCAAGTTTGATTACGAGTTGTTGGGTCTAAGAATACTAAGAATTATGTTTCCAGTTTTGATACCTATGTTATTACTTGAAACTATAATAGAAAACGAGTTTTTCCATTGCTTTTTCTCTCATATCTAATACGTAAACAGCGTCTATAAATAGATATTATTAGTTCACAAAAAAAAAAAAATAGTTACTTACTTATGTCATTTATTTAAAAACTACTTATTAATAGAAGTAGTTAGTACGATACGAGTTCGTTCGTATCAATAAAGGAGGAAATTTTTGTACCTAAACATAACATAAACAAGATTTTATTACCCCCTCCGGTTGATTGAGGGGAGGCTTGTGCCCAGCAGTGGGACGTATATAGGCTGTTTATGTTATGTATGTAAGGTATTATTGAAAAAGAAACGGAAGTATAATAATTAAACATTATGTAAACATTCTTGTCTCTACCCAAAAGATTTGTTAAGCCCAGGCACTGTTTCTAAGTTAAGTGTAATTCTGAATATATTTTATTACTCTGAACTGGCGTGCGTGTATGAAACGATTGATGAATGTGGATTCCAAAGAAAGTGTGTCAGGATCGAACCAAATGGTTGATGAATTCCATAGTTTCTGCATACCCCGGTGGGAAATAGGCGTGAGGTTTAAGTAGTATATTATAGCCCACGAACTCTCCGCGTCGTTAGCGTTTTTTGAAAATTTTCTGAAGTTTATTTTGTAATAACTTTTTTTTTAATTATACATTTGTTAGTTTTACAGTTTCTTTCACCCTAAGGTTTCTTGTAAGAAATTTCTATCTAGCAATAAGGCTGCTTGTACTTTTTTGTCCTATTTGTAACTATTATTTTTATTGTGCGCTTGTGCATTAAAATGTATTGTATTGTTTATCCTACTGTATCTTCTGATGCAATGTCGGTAATAATTTTAGGAACACTGCAAGTATTGCTTCATATGACAAGGGCATGAAGGTAAACATGTGAAGGTAAGTCAAGGTCGTGGTCATGAAAGTGGATACGTAGTACGTACTCAAGACGTCATATTATGCCGGCAGCAGACAAATTGTGGGCAGTTTTTGGTATATTTTTTCACTCTTATATTATACTATAAGACGTTTGTAAATAAATACCCGTGATCCTTAAAAGGCTGGCTGGGCGACAGTGGTTGCGCTTGATTATTTATTGATGTTTGAGCCACTTGTTCTATCTTTTATATTTCTGTAATAAGCCTAGCTACCCAAGGGAAAGACACAAAAAAGACATTATTAATTTTAAAAACAAATAATTAAAATCTTTTTTCTTTCGTGTGATGACCCCGAACCAAGTGGTATTGACTTTTGTGCTTGATTTTGTTTCTCTGTGCATTATTGCTATTAGGGTTTCGTATCAAAAGTGGCTGCCAAACGTATCAGATTACTTGTGACTCTCCCCATCTCATTGTGGATTTCGTACGTTTGTTTGTATACGTATGTAAGCAGAGCCTATGGACTGCCATTTGCTTCGATCTTGACATGCCTCGTACTTCCTCCGCATTCATCAATTGTTTCATAAACGCACGCCGCGACGGTTCAGAGAGTAGACGGTACTATACCTGGTAACATAATATATTATACCTACATCAATAGTAGATGGTGTTTTCGATACAAGACTCAATGACCAAATGCCCTTATGGGTAATAGAAGTGGAGCCCACAGAATGTGGAAGATGATCTTGAATTTTAAATCCTATCGGAGAGATTGAATAGAGCACGCATAAGACCAGAAGACAAGTTAAGAAGACCACATCGAAGCAATTCATTTAAAAAGCAATATTGCTATTTGATACGCTATATTATATATTTTTTGGGAGCGCCGGTTCTATCCCTGGTACCGGAGTTGCCCCAATAAGTTATTCATTTATCTTAACTGCAGGTTTCACTTACACAGATGACTCGACCATTATTTGGCCTAACAGAAAGCTGGGAGAGAGTACTTAGATCGTTATGAGATGGATGTAGCTCTAACTACCCCAATTGGGATAGTCGTGAGCTTAAGTTACGTTATGCTATTTGACATTTGCATTTAAGAATAAATGAGCAACGTCGCCAAACAGCCTCCGTGGTCTAGTGGTTAGAGCGTTAGGCTCACGATCTGGAGGTCCGGGTTTGATTCCCGATGGGGACATTGTCGAAATCACTTTGTGAGACTGTCCTTTGTTTGGTAAGGACTTTTCAGGCTTGAATCACCTGATTATCCGAAAAAGTAAGATGATTCCTTTCTTCGGAGGGCACGTTAAGCCGTTGGTCCCGGCTATTAGCCGTAAAAAACACCTCCACCAACCCGCAGTGGAGCAGCGTGGTGGAGTATGCTCCATACCCCCTCCGGTTGATTGAGTGGAGGCCTGTGCCCAGCAGTGGGACGTATATAGGCAGTTTATGAGCAACGTCGACATAATGTCAAATAGCAATATTGCTTTTTTAGACGAATTGCTTCGATGTGGCCTTTTTAGCCCCTCAGGATGCACGAGACATGAAGGATGCTTTTGCCCAGCAGTGGGATTAGTAATAATAATAATCACCCTGTGAGTCACGTGTGTGTATCTAACCGTGCTACCGGTCGATAATTAAAATCCCGGATGATACACCCGGTCGGCCCACGGATGTTAATTCATGCTAAAATTATGAATTCACAGCTAAACGGACTATTAGTCGGTTTCTCCGACTTAAAATGCTTCTGTTGCCAGTCTTTATCTCATACTTGACATTTGTTTTTTTTTAATTTAACACAAAGTATCGTATATTGCATGAACACTTCATCTAAGTAATTAATTTCATCAACGAACCGTCTTAGAGTAACTTCCAAACATCTATTTAAGATATTTGTTTTTTAATAATTTGATTTCTGAGATTTTTAAAATAAAATATCAATTTAACGTCTAGAATCTTCTACTAACTTGAACTTTCACCTATTGCAAAAATAATAAAAATGATAATGACTTACCAAATCACTAGAACTCGTCAACAAACTAGAAAACAAGATTAAATAAAGAAAACTCACGCGCAATTTTCGCGTCGCACACCCCGAAGGAGGCAGCCAGCGCCACGACCGTTAGAAGTAAAACTTGTCTCAAACACATTGCGATATGTTCACTGACCGGCGAGTGTTCGAAAAATAGTTACGAAAACAAAGCGGCTGTCGTATCGAAACCCAGAGACACACTGCGGGTGACCCTCGAAGCTACACGCGCGTCTTATGTAAATTGAAACGAGTTCTTTCTCATTTTCGGTTGCATAAATTGGGCTAGCTCTTTGCCAATGTGAAGCCTGCTTTTCACGCAACACTGCACGCTAATCCGCCTCAAAACTATCGTACACACGCGGTTTGTGCGAACACCCACCTACTACTATGCAGGTGCGAAACAGCAAACTGCAGACCAACTTAAATTTAATGCGATTAAAAATGCCGGTCGACTGTGAAGGTTTGAGGATTCTGCGCAAAAAAATGATAGGCCGCAATTGGTTATTAAAAAATCTCAAGAGAACAGCTTTAAATTATCAGGTTTTTGTCACAGTAATTTAATCGTAACCGTTATCAAGGTTCCTTTACCGATAATAGTCAAGATTATATAAGTGAACTGGCCTAAAATATCTTAAACTTTAAAGGCTTGAAAACTGAGACTCATTTGGGTCAAGGCGAATTTATTCCCACATAACTATGAACAACGTAGTAAGTATAATCTGTTGCCGAGTATGTGGGAAAAATGTCACTCAGTGTAAGTGGTACCTAATTAGTTTTAGTTACAAAATGTTCTCAAGTATTTTCCCAAGAAGTACTTTACCCGTGGTAACTTGTTCTTTAAACTTGTGATAGTGGATATATATCCATCATAGACAGTTAAACTTCAACATAATCCTATAAATATTAGAAATGTAAGTTAAAAATGTAGTAAAATGTAGTAGTGTTACCTGGTTGTAACTTTCAATTCCTCTTGTTATTCCTTTTTTGTTCTTTAACTACCTATTCCAAATTCTACATGCATGTTAATTACACAAGTTGTGCACGTCTGCAATTGGTGCAAGCACTAGCACTAGCCTATAAGAAACTTACATTAACTGTTGTGTGTTTGTACTGTTGATGTGCCTAATAAATAAATAAATAAAAATAAAGAAATGTTTCTGAGTCTGTGGCGTCCTAAAATAAAATTAAAATATTATATTTTCTTTCTTAAAAAAACATGCGTTGTCAACGAGTGCAGGCGAGAAAGAGTATTATCATCCGCTCTCTCTCTTTCTCGTGCGTATTATAATATCTCCGCTCTCTATGGCTGCCATAAATTAAAACGACTTAAGGACCCCGGCTCGGTCCATTGCAGTCTTAAGTCTTATGTATATTTCACTATCTACCAACCAGACTATCTACCAGTGTTAACTATTTCAAGGAGACGTTACGGAATTCACGTAGAATCATATCTGGTATTTCCAGCATAGATTTCATTGTAGAAACTAGAAATGATAATTAGAGCGTGGAGTACCGGATACTTGGCGCTCCATCCGCTCTGACTAACCCAGATGGAGTAAAGCGTGAAGATGCAAATCTGTCTGATTTATTTTGTTTCAAAAAAGGGCAATCTTAATAATTGAATGAAAATCATAATTGCTTTGTATCCCTGTGTTTTAGGATGCGATTTCGTGGATTTCGGTTATCGCGCGGTATGTAGGTAGATACCCTAAGTTAGTCCCTGAGTAAATTTTGACGCCAATTTTGATACAAATTGGTTCAACATTATATGCGATTAAATGTAACAAGACAGACGGGCTGTAACAATACATAACGGGAATGTAACAATACATAACAACTGCAAACAAGATCCCGATTCCTAATTGGGCTAGCCAGAGGTACATCCATCGCAAGAAAAATTAAGTAAGTACTCACGTCTTACAGATTGTCTTAGAGACTTTTTGTATTTATTTCTTTTTATTTTGGTGCAATAAAGTGTATTTGTATTGTATTGTCTTACCCAGCTTTCTGTAAAGATAAATAATACTTTGAAACTCAAGTAATCTTACTTAATACAAGCTCTACTATTTACGTTCCGATAAAACCGAAATTAATTAGAAATATTTAATGTTTTATGCGTCATGCGTGACTTCATATCTTCATACTTGCGCTGCGTTTTCCCCACTTAGGAACTAGTACAGACAATGGAATAAATATTGCTGAATTTATGAGATATACCACAATACATTTGCTTCGGACGCTATTCTCAATTCATAGTGTAACCTTGACACAAGAGTCGATGGGGTCGGTTGGCGACCAAAGTGCAAAGGCAAGAGTTAAAGCGATAGAAAGATAATAATTATACCGGGTGTTAGTGACATCGTAACGAATACTGAAAGGGATGATTCAGACCATGATTCTGAGTTAATATCTAGTGGAATTTTCCGTCGCAAAATTCATGAAATTTTGAGTTTTGTTTTTAATTATTTTCAATTCCATATTGTGCTTTTAGCTGCATAGAACCCAAATTTCAATAAAAAAAACAATAATGACAAATTATCGAAAATTTTCGATGTAATGGAGACAACAGCTGCTCGAACGGGTCAACGGCCACACGCACCGCGCCGCGCGCCCCGCTCCGCGCGCCCCGCGCCGCACGCCGGCGGCGCGGCGGCGGCGCGGCGGCGGCGCGGCCTACAAAGTAGGCACTACGAACCGATCCTATTTCTTTCTCTGTCTATCGTAAATTATAAATTTATTTTATTCTTATTCTTAAATGGACGGATAATCAACAGGCATAAAATTTATGGAATACACGTCAATTTTAAGCAGAAATCTAAAACAACCGACAGAATTAAGTTACCAGCGAGATACCTTTTTGATTCGACCGGGTTATTCATTCATTTACTCATAGGAATCAGGGCCATTATCTACCTAAAACAGTTGAAACAGTAAATAATTGTATTCTTTGTTGTCATTAGAATAACTAACAACCAACTAACACAACCACCACAGATTAGGTAATTAGTTACCTACTATGTCAACCATCCACCAACTTAGTATGTAAGTACCTACGCAAAACCTCGCTACACAAAAATCGAAAATAAATAAATCTTTTAGATCAATACCCATTATTGTTACAAAGCAAGACCTATCGGTACTATCGCTAGTATCGATCTAAATGTACTATCACTACTTTCGATAGTTTAGACAATTTTCAAGTTCAACAATTGATAATCTACCTATCGATAGTTCGGCAACTCCGCCGCGTAGGCAATGTCGGCATGTTCAAAGAAAAAAATTGTCCGAGTGGAGTGATCTTATTTTTCTTGTTACATGTTGGTACCGTACCGAGGTACTAAGTACTAAGTTATTCGTAGTTTTAAATCTCATTGTTAAATCATCAGTAAAGAACTAATTAAACCTATCCTGTTCTGTGTACAATATTCATGTAACGGCTACGTGCTTACATAAGTACCTAGTAGACGGGAGCAACGACTTAACGTACCTTCCGAAGCACGGATCATTTTACTTTCGGACAATCAGGTGATCAGCCTGTAACGTCCCAACCAAAGGCCTTATAAACAGATTTTTGTGATATGTCCCCACCGGAATACGAACCCGGACCCTCCGCATCCCATCGCTCAACCACTGGACCACATAGGCCAAGAAGGTTCTAAGACATAATTAAAGGATCCTGGGACGCAAGACCTCCGAGTTAGGGCTTGTTTGATCTGTCTTGATGGATACTCGGACGTGAATAGCCTCACGGATCAAGGGCAACGCGCGCCAATAAAGTAGGCATTACGAACAGATACTAGGTATTTCTTTGAGTTGATAGGTATCAAGTGAAGTTTCCTGTCGCCAAATTCATAAAAATAATAGATTTTTTTCAGTCCCATATTGTGTTTTAAGCTGCATAGAACGCACATTTAAAATAAACAAATAAAAATTACTAATTATTAAATTTTATCAATGTCATCAATAATAATAATAACGTATCTACAACTTCAGCTATGCGCAGGTGAATAGCCGGCGCACGGGTCAAGGGCAACGCTCGCCAATAAAGTAGGCATACGAACAGATACTATTTCTTTCTCTGTCACTTGCACCATAAACATACTTCTCTCTCTCTCTCTAGTCGTCGGCTCGACGCGGCCGCGGCCGGTGCGTCGTCGGCGCCCTTAGTCGGCGCCTTTGATGCTTTGCGCTAACGCCGCCGCGCGCTTCCGCTCAGTCGAATACTAAGCTTGACCCGAATCGCGTGATGTTTTTCGAGGATATTTTTTTCGTGTTTGTGAGTGTTTGTTTCATTCTGTAAATGAGTATTTATTTATTTATTTATTTATTTATTTTCATGGGATAATAAACAATTATACATGATATATTAACAACAGGTGTATGATTTTTTCACATAAGTACATGTACAATCAACCACATTATCCACGTATTAGTTTACAATGTCGTCTAGTGAGTTGAAATAGGTTATGTTATAAATTAAACAAAAAATAAATCAGCTTAGGGCTTGAATAATAGATTTTTTAAATTTAGAACTAGATACATTGAATATGTCTATAAAATGAAATGAATCATTGTATTGAGCGAGAATACGACGTAGAGGTACTCGCCTGCCGGCGTTGGTGCGGCAGCGCACCGTTCTAAACAGCGGGTAGGATCGAGCCGCTCGTCGATGAACTCTCATAGGCACGTTAAATCCAATGTCATTAACAAGGTCTGGGCAGTCTATTAAGTTATGGCAGATTCTATAAAGTGTTACAGATTGAAGAAGCATTCGTCTATTGTGTAGTGTTAACATTTCAAACTTGGATAATAAGTTGTTGTATGGTGTTTTATATCTGTATATTTTATAATGTACCGACTTAAGAAACCTAGCTTGGATAATTTCAAGTTGTTCAGAATATTTCTTGTAAAGCGGGTTCCAAATTGCACAAGCATATTCAACCTGTGGTCGGATCAGAGTAGTATATAAATAGAGATAAGTAGATATACGAGAAAAGTCAGTGGTTGCTCTCATTACAAATTTGTACATTCGAAACCCCCTGGAGATAATTGAATCAATATGCAGATCAAGATGCAATTTACTATCTAAGATGACACCGAGATCGCGCAGATAGTCCACCGCAGTCAATGAGTTATCGCAAAGTTTGTAATTATATATAATTTTGTTTTTATTTTTGGTAAAACTGATACCGTGACATTTAGGAATACTAAGCTTGAGTTTATTTATATAACAATAATGAGTTAGGTGGTTTAGATCATTCTGAAGAAGAGTACAGTCAATATCACTATGAATGCTTTTATAAATTTTTAAGTCATCAGCGTATAAAAGAAAATGGGAATGTCGGAAACAATTTTTAATATCATTAATAAATATAAGGAATAATAACGGACCTAAAATAGATCCCTGCGGAACGCCCGATGTTACATGAATTAGATCAGAATGAAAACCATTAACGACGACTCTCTGCGATCTGTTGCAAACATAAGAAGAGAACCAGCGGAGGAGGTTCCCTCTAATACCATTATAGGCAATCTTTTCGAGTAATAGTTTGTGATCAACTTTATCAAATGCTTTCTGGAAATCAGTATATATGGCATCCACTTGGATGCCACGGTCCAAGTTTTCAAAAAGGAAGTCGGTGTATAATAACAAGTTGGATACCGTTGATCTACGCTTAACAAAACCGTGCTGCTCGGGTATTATGAGAGGGCTTAAGACCGGATATACCTCATTATGGACTAACTTTTCGAATATCTTGGCCAGTGCGCAAAGAATCGATATCGGCCTATAGTTTTCAATGTTTTGCTTTGTCCCGCTTTTGTATACAGGTATAATGTTAGCGCATTTCCATCTGATGGGAAAGATACCTTCATACAAGCATTTGTTATAAATGATATGTAGTGGATGTACAAGCGATTTTGCTATGCATTTTATGAACATTGGCGGCAGACCATCTGGGCCCGGGCCTTTTGTAGCGTCAATGGATTTTAACTGATGATTAATTTTATCAGTATCGACATAAAGATTACATAATACATCGCTATTATCAGCAAATTCCCTACCCGGTATCCACGAGATAGGATTGAAAGTTGACGTTTCATAAACAGACTTAAAAAACAATGAGAACAAGTTACAAATTTCATATGGGTCGCTAGAGCTCCGATCCTCATAATACATTTTTGCTGGCAGACTAGGTTTTTCTTTGCGATTATTTATGTAAATCCAGAAATTTTTTATGTTTCTCCTTATACTATCCTCTACATACTTTTTGTATTTTGTGTAATTTTTGTTACATTCACGACGGAATCTGTCGCGGTATAATGAGTATATGTGATAGTCATATTTATTGTTATAAACCTTCCATTTAATCCAGTATTTATTTTTGTTTTTGAACATGTGTATTAGTGATTTTGAAAACCAAATTGGAAAATGAGAATTTTTCGATTGAGACTGTGGGATGTGCTCTCTAATAATACTGTATATTACTTCGTAGAAGTTATCAAGGGCCTCTTCAGCTGGTAGGTTTACTAATAACGAATTCCAATCAATTTCTGTTAACGCTCGGTTGATGTTTTCATAGTCGGCTTTCCTATAATTGTAGAGTAGTGTCGACTATGATGATAGATCATAGACCATTTACTGCGCAAAAGTATGGAAGATTGTTGATGTTTATTAAAGAGCAAGGTGTTGTGTTTGTGAGTGCGTGTGATACCTACCTACCGCGGAGGAAACGCGATGTTGCATACCTACGTGACGTGACATGTTCTAGGGTACCTACCTAGGTACTTCATCCGAAGGAATAACAATTAAGGTAAGGCAAGAGTAGGGTTTTTATTGTTAATAAGTTAGGAACGTTTTAATAACTGGTAGGTAGGTACCGTGCGTGAAAAATCGTGGCAGTAGGTGTTCTACTTCAACAAACAACATTTTTAAACGTTGAACCACTACTAAGCATCTAAATACAAGAGAATGAAAACTCCTACCTAGATATCAACATCGTATCTCACACGCGTAACGTAGCCGCGCGTAAGTTTAGCGTCTGTGTGGCGCGTTGTTCGACTTACATTGCGGCACAGTAAAAATTGAAAATCTTAATTAAACATTTGCGACAAGAAAAACACCCACCATCGTTTTTAGTACAATAAAATAGGCGTTCCATTTTTTTTTTCGTTACGATGTCACTAACACCCTGTATATTATTTTTAGTGATTTACATACTTAGTCGATAAAACTTTCTTCTCATACGAGAAGTGTCGGTCCGTACCTCTTTGACTGGCTTGTTATAACTTGCACGTTATATGAAAAACAGTTGTAAAATTGTTCTTTCGTGCCTGGTATTTAATAAAATAACGATCACCATATATTACAAAATAACACCCTGCGTGGTCTAGTGGTAAGAGCGTTAGGCTCACGATCTGGAGGTCCGGGTTCGATTACCGATTGGGACATTGTCGAAATCACTTTGTGAGACTGTCCTTTGTTTGGTAAGGACTTTTCAGGCTTGAATCACCTGATTGTCCGAAAAAGTAAGATGATTCCGTGCTTCGGAGGGCACGTTAAGCCGTTGGTCCCGGCTATTAGCCGCAAAAACACCTCCACCAACCCGCAGTGGAGCAGCGTGGTGGAGTATGCTCCATACCCCCTCCGGTTGATTGAGGGGAGGCCTGTGCCCAGCAGTGGGACGTATATAGGCAGTTTATATATATATTACAAAATAGGCAATTTCATTGCAATATTATTTCCTCAGTAAATCAGAATTTGCAATAAAAAAATGTTTGCAACGAATACGACTCGTAAACAAGGTGCATAAGATGAAACAATGCATTCTGCTTTGGGTGTTTATTCGTCGATTGTTGATACTAGAATGTTGATCAAAGTAACGAGATTAACTTACGCATTTTACGAGCGTGTACTTTAAGGTAGGTAGGCTTGTACAATATTTTACATAGGTTGCTGCAATTCTCTTCTTCTATCGTGTGGGTTGTGAGGTGGGGGTACCAACCTCATCAACCTAGGGTTACTATTGAGCCATCAAAGGCCCCTGACATGGCTCATGTAACGACTTACATCAGTAAGTAGTAACCGGGGAACGGCTTATCGTGCCTTCCGAAGCACGTATCATCTTACTTTCGGACAATCAGGTGATCAGCCTGTAATGTCCTATCCAAACTAGGGACCACAAATGTTATTTTTGTGATATGTCTCCAACGAGAATCGAACCCAGGACCTCCGGATCGTGAGCCCAACGCTCAACCACTGGACCACCGAGGTCGTTACAAGAGTCTTTTCATGGACCCATATTATGTTATGGTCTACTGTAATTTACATATCATCACGCCCATCCTCAAATGTGTCATAGGCCTTTACATCTTGATCAGATGACTTATACGGCGTTTCTGTGGCAACGTCTTGTCAACACTAATTTAAGAGCTACGCTCTTGTCGGTGTAGAATTATTGGTGTTGTTCTGGTGTTGGCAACGTCTTGTATGACTGAAAAGTCCAATAGGAGAGCGGCAATACCGTCCGACTGGCATTTCAGCTGAGGGTCGTCAGATGGTGTGGATAGTGAATCCTCTCATTATTATGTCGTTTTTCCCAGCTGTCGTTTTAAATCTACCAGGCTTCGTCATGTGCCTTACAACCATCGACCAAAGACTTCCTCCACTGGGGAAAGCAGAAGGGGTAGGTAGAGGTAAATAGTCTACGCCAGCTATGTTTAAGCATAGAATAAGGAATAATACTGTTGTAAGTCCTACGTGGTCAGAAAACTTGAGGAGCTCGGTGGCGCAGCGGTAAACGCGCTCGGTCTGCGATTGTTGAAGCAACTTTCGCAAAGGCCGGTCATAGGATGGGTGACCACAAAAAAAGTTTTCATCTCGAGATCCTCCGTGCTTCGGAAGGCACGTTAAGCCGTTGGTCCCGGTTGCATTAGCAGTCGTTAATAACCATCAATCCGCACTGGGTCCGCGTGATGGTTTAAGGCCCGATCTCCCTATCCATCCATAGGGAAGGCCCGTGCCCCAGCAGTGGGGACGTAAATGGGTTGATGATGAAGTCCTACGTAATAGGGAGCGAGCCAATTGCCATAAACCGTGCACAAATCTTGGAAGCCACGTGATAACAATTATTTGTGATCCGAACATTAAATCTGTTATGTAAATGCAACATTATTATGATCTATAATTACATCAATGGTTATTCCTCTCGATGTAAAATTTAGCAGTTCGCATATTGAAGGAGAACGCGAATTTAGGGGTTCAAAGAGGAGGATTGACGACCAGATATGGATAAAATCTTAAAATACCACACCGAGTTACGATACAGAAATGTCAGGGCATATCGGAGTGATAATCAGACAATGACCTAAGATCGCGCATACAAACGTGCCTAAACACTGCGAAATGGAATTTATATTATGGTACAGAGGTACCGAGCATCGTTAACTTAGTAAATAAGAATTAACCATAGCCTATAAATTGCTAACAACTATTGACTGTTACTTAAGCATGTCGTTAAACATGCTTGTCTGTTTAAATACATAATATTAATGACACAGAACTAGGTATTCTATCAAAATAGTACCATGCTCATGTTTATGGTAGACCATTCATCATCATCTCCAGCGTTATTCCGTTTCTCACGGGGTCCCCTTACTTAACCTGAAGATTTGACAGGTCCAAATGATATGGTTGTCGATAGGGTAGTTTCAACTAGTCAAATCTACTTAACGTCAAAACACGAAATTACTATGGAATTAGTTTGAAAATACAACCTGTGACGCACTTACATAACATAAGCAGCCTATATACGTCCCACTGCTGGGCACAGGCCTCCCCTCAATCAACCGCAGGGGGTATTGGGGTCGTTCTTCTTTTTTATTGACAATAAAAAGACATTTTCCCAATTAATCGGACTTAACATCTTTAAAATTATAACGGCAATAAATATTTTAAAACATAAAGATCTGTGCATTCCAAAAAATATTGTGACAGAGTGGCCCTTTTCATCGGAGACAGCATTTCAATATACCACTCTGTCACAAAATTTTGTGAAAAACAATGAAGCTACGTTAATAACTAATTGAGGGACCGATTAGTATTTTGCTTGTATTTTGAGTATAATAAGATAACTATATTTTTGGACAATGGAAACATGAAATAAAATTCTAAAACATAACTTATTAAAAGCAGTACGTAAGACAGATCATTGTCGATGAAAAAGAAGAACGACCCATTGAGCATGCTGCACCACACTGCTCCACTGCGGGTTGGTGGAGACGCACTTATTTTTTTTTTTTCTTTATTAATCATAAATAAGTTACTTAAATAGAAAAAGGAAAACGTATTTGACAGTTTTAGATCTGTCTTTATTTAGTAATCAGAATTTCATTATTTACCTTTGACCTATGGCACTACCCAATTAAGAAGGTGAAATAATCGCTAGGTAATATACTTCTATCCATGAAAAGCCCAGGATGATTTTAGCTTATTACAAACGGACAATAAATAATGAATGAAATAAATTGATGAATGAATTTCATGAATGAATCGAGCGATACTACTATGCCCATTAATTGCTTGTTTGTTGTTACAATGTAGGTATCTTATAATGTGTATTTGTCGATTTAGGCTGCGTTTCCAACAAAGATGTGTAAGGACACGTAGCTAGGAAACCAATTTGTAAATGGATACAATCTTTGTTTAGATTAGTACCTAGTTACATAACTATAAAAGTAATAGAACTGCTACATATAACTTGCTCTGAGCTAGGCTATTGGCACACCCCGGACGCTTCATACAAACAATCTCGTTCTACACAGACACCACACATTGACATTATCGTACACGCGCATCTGTGTGTGTGACGTCTGACACCATACGATTCAACCTAGCTCAGACGCTGGTGGGGCGCAGAGAGTTGCCCTTCTCGACGTAGTATTATTCTTTATTCTATGCTATTATATTAGTTAAAAAAAACGCATCCCTTGCTATGCACCTTCGCACATCTTTTTTGTAAAAAAAACACAGCATGATGCTACTTTTACACTGGCACGCAAAACACTTTTAAAATATCATTTTTTCGAAACTATAGAGTTTTACAATAAAAACAAATTTAAACTCTTTTACCACTCTTTTTTATTTCGGAAGTTTATCTTGTGTTAAAAAATGTTCTCGTATTACTTGCCAAACACTTTAGAAGGAAACTCCAGTTAATTGTCACAATATTTTATTATATTATTTACTTTTACAATTCCGTTCTCTTTTTAGAATCTTCAACGATAACAACCATATTTGAATATCTGTCACTTACGCTTCAAACTAATTCTAAAATTGTACATACTAACGCCATCTAGTGTACATAAATCAATCTAAACAAAATAATGAACTGTCTTTTATAATTAAATAAGTATTTCTATAGATTTTACCTTAATTAAATATTAATTATATAATTTAATGAATTATTGGTAACTGGTATTATTAAAATCAGGCGTGATGGGTATAGTTATTTGCAACAACAGTAAAGCCATCTATCCAATGACAAACTAAAGTATAAATCAATCTTAACAAAGCAATAAACAGTCTTTTATAATCAATAAAGTATTTCTATAGGTTAAAACTTAACTAAATATTAATTATAGAATTTTAATAAATGACTGGTAATGTATTATAGTATTATGCTACTTAGTATTATTATAATTGGGGCGTGAAGGGGGTGGTACTTGTAACATTCGGCCATCCTGTATAGGCCGTGCCCCACGGACACCTTCAGCTTGCCCCTGAAACAAAACAAGCAGCAGTATCTATTGGTTTTCTTACAGAGAGAAAAAAAAAATACCTTTTTCACACTTAACTAACACACTCTTAACTATTATTATTTATTTTTTATTATTTTTTTTGTAATTAATTTTTTTTTATTTATTTTTTGTTTTTATTTTAATAAACCTTTTGCCTTTAATAACTAGATTTATTATATTTAAATAAAAGAAAGAAACATACAATCACACAGATTCAAATAGCAGTTAATTAAGCCGCTATTTAAATATTCACACAGTTTTCATATATTATTGATTTATATAGTAATTAATAATGGACGCGCCGACGTGATGCACACAGTGAGTATTGCAGTAAGCCTCATGATGCACACAGTAACTATTATGGTAGGTCTCATGATGCACACAGTAAGTATTGTAGTAGGTCACACAGATCTAGTTTATTCATATAGAATTACAACTTAGATTTTATTTTTAAGCACACAGATCTAGTGGTTTCACACAGATTAATAAGCTAGATTTATATTTGATGCACGAAGATCTAGTCTGGAAGAACTAGATTTTGTTTTAAAAAAAAATAAAGTTTTGATGAACTCTCCGTCTCTGACATAACATTTACATATTTTCTTTAACTTTGTAAATAATATGAATTAATTTTCGTTGTACGCCTATGTTATTGTTTAATTATAATAAATTAAATATACACAAGTTTTGTTTTTTTTTTTTGGTAAGCAATTAGTATTTAGTATTTTTAATCATATTTCCTTTTTCTATAAACAACCCATCCATTACTTATTATTATGTTTTAATGTGTATATATGTTGTGTGCGTGTGTGTGTGTGTGTGTGTGTCTGTTAGAGGGTGTTTGTGTGTTGAATGTGAGGCTGTTTAATGTGATTGTAGTATATCAAATAATGGTATTATAGATCAAGGTGTCTTAATTTCACGGCTAACTCTCTAGAAGGTCAATAAGATCATCCCGGTCTACTTCATGGTCTGACTCGGTGGAGCTATCAGACACAACTGGTTTATAAGGCCGGAGGGAATCTCCTGGTACAACGGCATTGAACTTTTTGTAGCCTTTAACGCCCTGAATACTATTTATTGTGTATCTATCAATTGTCGTGTCTGCCTTGGTGATCCTATAAGGACCAGTGTATAAACTGCCTAGCTTCTTTGTAACACCAGCTTTGTGGTCACGAGACAATCCTCCTTTCCATAGCACCATCTCTCCCACTTTATACTTCCTACATTTCTTGTGTTGTTTGTCAAAGCGGTTTTTCATAAGTGTCATAGATCTGTCAATCCTGACTTTTGCGTTTTGTCTACGATTGTCTAAATCGGCTCTTAATCCAGAGTGGCTACTCAGATCATCACTAGAATAGGCAGGTAGTAAGGCATTACTATGTGAGAACATCAAACTGAAGGGTGTTTCACCTGTGACCGCATGTGGAGTATTATTTATACCCCACACGACATCGGCTAGTTTCTCATCCCAAGTGCACTCGCTTTCAGCGGTAGTGTTCAGGCCGTTTATGATTGTCCGGTTAACGCGTTCCACCTGTCCATTAGAACGAGGTGACGCAACAGCGTTCAGAACGTGTTTGAATTGTTTGTTACTGGCAAACTCCTTAAAATATCTGCTTGTGAAAGCAACTCCACGATCGGTAATCATCCGTGTTGGATACCCAAAAACAGATAATATATCTTTCAAAATCCTTATAGTTTCAATAGAACTGGTACCTTTTACTGATCTGGCAAACACGAATTTGGTAAAAGAGTCTATTGCTACAAGAATGTAACTTTTTCCTGTCCGCGTTTTAATAAAGGGACCTAAGTGATCGACGTGCAGCGTATGCATTGGTACGTCAACCTTATGAATGGGATGTAATTCACCTTCCATCTTTCCATAATTTCCTTTGGCGTATGCGCATACTAGGCATGATTTTATGTACTTGCGTATAAAATGTGTCATATTTGCGAACCAAAATTGGGACTTAATGGTTTTCTCGCATTTTTCAAAACCAACGTGACCAATTTGGTCATGGTATTTCTGTAATAAGCCCCATTTGGCCAGTTTGGGTATCACAAACCTACTCCCATGTAATGTTTTTCGGAAAAGACAGCCGTCCTTTACTTCGTAATTGGTAATAATATCCGGGTTTGTTGTACCTTCACTGATTTGTTTTATAATTTGTTGCGTTTGTGAGTCTTGCAATTGCAGAGTAAGACGCCAATCTGCTTCATCTATTTGCAAAACAGGTGCTGCATGAACGGGATTGCGACTAAGCGCATCAACGTGACGCATCCTATCTCCAGGTCGGTACTCAATCTCTAAATCATAATGTTGTATCTCAAGCCACCAGCGAGCAATGCGTGGTATCAAATCCCGTTTGGACAATGTAGTTCTTAGCGCCTCACAGTCAGTCACAATTTTGACATGGATACCAGTCAAGTAAATACGGAAACGTTTGAGCGATTCCACCACTGCTAGTGTCTCCAACTCATAGCTATGATAAAATTGCTCCTCTTGACTTGTGATGCGGCTGAAATATGCCACTGGCTTTAACGACCCATCAGTTTGGTACTGAAGCAAGATGCCCCTAAGCCAATTTTGCTCGCATCTGTATGTAGCTCAGTGACAGCATTTACATCATAAATTGCGAGGATAGGTCTTTGTGTCAAAATGTGTTTGAGCTCATCAAAAGCATGCTGTTGTTGTGGTCCCCATGTCCATTCAACATCTTTTCTTGTCAGTTGCGTAATTGGCCGCGCTATCTCAGCGAAACCTCTAACATACTTTCTAAAATATGATGCGAGGCCAATAAATTGGCGTACTTCATGTACATTTTGGGGTGCCTTAAACTCAGAGACACTATCAATTTTTGCTTTACCTGGTCGAACGGTACCTGCCGTGATTTCATGTCCGAGATAATTTGCACTGGTTTTTAAGAAACCACACTTTTTGATGTTCAATTTCAAATTAGCTTGCATAAGTAGTTGCAAAACTCGTTCCAATAAATCTATTCCTTCTTCAATGGTAGCTGAAGGTATCATAACGTCATCGAGATATATAGCTATTTCATTTTCTAAGGGTCCCAAAGCTTTTCGAATTAATCGTGAAAATACGGACGGCGCGTTTGCAAGCCCAAACGGCATCCTCAAGAATTCGTACTGACCCGTTTGGGTCACAAATGCTGTCTTAGGGATCGATTCTTCGGACATTTTCACCTGATAATAGCCTTGCGCCAAGTCCAATGCTGTAAAATACATTTTGCCAGACAGACGATTAATTTGGTCGTCAATGTGTGGCAACGGGTATCGATCTTTTACAGTACATGCATTTAACGCACGATAATCTATACAGATTCGATACCCGCCCCCTTTTTTAGGCACTAAAATCACTGGACTCGCATATTCAGAGTTGCTTTCTCTAACAATACCTGCTGAGATTAGCTCGTCAACTTTTTGTCTGATAATCTCATTTTCTTTGTAAGAAACTCTATATGGTTTGCAATGAATTGGTTTCGCTGAATTGGTTTCTATGTGCATTTCAACTAAATCACTACAACCTAGTTCATTTGCACACTCCGCGAAACAATCGACGTATTTATTTAAAATGTTCATCAATTGGGACTTTTGCGATTCATTCATTTCTCCTACATCAATATCAAGTGAACTAAATCTTTCACTATTAGTGGGTAGGTCTAAAAATGGGGTGTCTGTATTTACTGTCAATACATCCCTGCACGCAAAGACTTCAGCTCGTATAATTAATTTATTAGCCGACCAGTTTATGCTATGTACACCGAGATTCACTACCTGTAACCTGTAGGGTGTTTTGGTTAATACAGCTTGTGGGATGAAATATGACACATTCCCCAAAGAAAATATCTTAGATTGGGTTACAATGACATGTGATGTATCTAGTTCATGATCTGTGTAAACATCTACCTCACACTGTGCTCCTGGTGATAATTCTACATCATCTGATAAAAATAATGTCACTTTTGATATAAAATCGGTGCTTGAAAGTTGCATCTCTGTCAAGAAGTTGTCTGAAATGTTATTTTTTAAAAGTGTCACTGACTTTGATGTCGTAACTAAGCTTATATCTGGATGATTTATTGTTGGCTGGCCAATAATTAAATCAATACTTCCTAAGTTTGTTTTTGTGGTAATTTCGGCGCAACTGTTAATGTGTAAGTCATCGATAAAAAGTTTGAAAGCTACTTTGCCTAAAGATTGGGTGTGTAGACCACCAAACCCTCGCATAATAACATTTGAAGGCTCCATTGAAGATGTTACATACTGAGCAGCTTCATAACTTATTATATTTACTTTGCTGCCAGTATCAATGTAAGCGTCAACTAAGTAGTCATCAATTAGAACCTTCTTTTTGTACAAATCAGACAATATTTCGATAGAGGTGAAGTAAGTAGTCTGTACCTGATTAAATTGCTGAGGAGGCCCCTGACCCCGTGAAGAACCGCTGCCTGGAGCGAACCAGCAGGTGGTCGCCGTGTGCCCCAGACGTTGACAAATTTGACAGCGTGAAGATCTGCAGTCGCGAGCTTCGTGTCCGGTCTTGCGGCAATTGTAACAAGTCTTTGGCAGAATGCTTGCAGGTTGAGTTCCACGGCGCCACGTTGTTTTGGTATCCGTAGTATTTTTAACTTCTACTTGTCTTGCTTCAACTTTCTTGAAATTCTCAAGTGATGATAAAAATCCATAATATAATTGTTCAGGGGAGTCACAAGAGTAAGCTTTTGCGTTGGCTTGTAGTTCAGCAGGTAAACCTCGTATTACACATGACGTTGCTGCTTCCCCATCGAGTCCACACTTTTTTAACAATGACATTTTCTCATGATAATATGTAGTCATTGTTTCGTTATTTCCTTTCTTTCGAGCCAACATTTCTTCTAAACGGTCAACGAATTCTGTGGATCTCGGAAAGGCCTTCATCAGCATTCCTTTCCATGTTTCCCACGAAGCAGAATATTCTTCCAGATCGTCGTACCAGTCCCTCGCCGCTCCACGTAAGCGTACCTGCATTGCAAATATTCGATCTCGCTCCTCCCAGTCGTACAAATTACCGAGTTGATCTATTTTATGCAACCAACCTTTCACATTAGTTGTTTTCTTGCCGGGATCAAATTTGGGAATTATTTCTGTTTCTAATTGTGTTACACGGCGTCTTTTAGTGGGTCCTGGGGTTGAATCACGGTACTCCGGGGACACAGAAGAAAAAAAATTTGCACTTTCTTCACTTTCATTTTCACTCCCGAAATCTTCGTCAATTTCTCGTTTTCCAATTCTCCGACGATAAGGTCCAGACATCTTCTCTATCCCACTTCTGAAGTATTACTTGCCAAACACTTTAGAAGGAAACTCCAGTTAATTGTCACAATATTTTATTATATTATTTACTTTTACAATTCCGTTCTCTTTTTAGAATCTTCAACGATAACAACCATATTTGAATATCTGTCACTTACGCTTCAAACTAATTCTAAAATTGTACATACTAACGCCATCTAGTGTACATAAATCAATCTAAACAAAATAATGAACTGTCTTTTATAATTAAATAAGTATTTCTATAGATTTTACCTTAATTAAATATTAATTATATAATTTAATGAATTATTGGTAACTGGTATTATTAAAATCAGGCGTGATGGGTATAGTTATTTGCAACAACAGTAAAGCCATCTATCCAATGACAAACTAAAGTATAAATCAATCTTAACAAAGCAATAAACAGTCTTTTATAATCAATAAAGTATTTCTATAGGTTAAAACTTAACTAAATATTAATTATAGAATTTTAATAAATGACTGGTAATGTATTATAGTATTATGCTACTTAGTATTATTATAATTGGGGCGTGAAGGGGGTGGTACTTGTAACACTCGTGCAAAAAAAGTTATTATAATATAAGTGTGAAACTTAGGTTTACGGACCAGTGTATATTAAATTACTGATTGTAATAATTAATGAATTAATATTTATGTCAACGACCTTGGATGCTATTCAAACAGTCTTGGAGTCAACTGACCGACCTATACAGGGTGTTAGTGACATCGTAACGAATACTCAGAGGGATGATTCAGGCCATGATTCTGAGTTAATATCAAGTGGAATTTTCCGTCGCAAAATTCATGTTAGTTTTTTAGTCTTTTTTAATTATTTTCAATTCTATACTTTTGCGATGGAAAATTCCACTTCATATTAACTCAAAATAATCAGCTGAATCATCCCTCTCAGTATTCGTTACGATGTCACTTACACCCCATACAAGTACATACAGTAGCCATACAAGTAGGTATGGGTGTTAGTGACACTGTAACGAATTCTGAAGGGGACGATTCAGACCATGATTCTGAGTCGATATCAAGTGGAATTTCCTGTCGAAGAAGTCATGAAAATTTTAGAGCTTATTTAAATTATTTTCCGTTCCATACTTTTGCGACGGAAAATTCCACTTAATATCAACTCAGAATCATGGCCTGAATCATCCCTCAAAGTTTTCGTTACGATGTCACTAACACCCTGTATTTTTTGCAAGACCTACCTCCGTCTCACTACAGGCGCGTAGAGACTGTGTTTTGAATACACGTAGTTCTTTATGATTTGATATATTGAGGCAGTTAAAATATGGTGATCTTTTCTAGACATGATGATGAATGAATAGAAAATCTTAGCATGGTTTTTGGAGTAGGTAATATAACAAGCTAGATGAAGTGGCATTGTAACTTATCATGATCTCCCTATTATCCCGTTATTCACAGGGTCCGCTTACCTAACCAGAAAATTTGACAGGTCCGGTTTTTTACAGAAGCGACTGCCTGTCTGACCTTTCAACCCGCGAAGGAAAAACCAGAGTGGCTTTGTGACTCAAACTCAAAAAATATCCTAATTCAGTTGGTTACATAGGATACACATAGAATCGTATATTTCCCTATAAATATAATACGCTCCAAGAAAATTCTTGGCAATTGGTACTTAAGATTATGTGTAAACTATTATATGGAATTTTTATAGGTCAAGTGTAGGCAGGTACATGATAGACATATTTTGTTATTTAGAAATGTTTCGACGATTTTTTTTGTAGTTGACGTAACTCCAAAGAAAAGCAGATTTCCGTGTTATTTAGTTCCGGTCTGTAATCTTGTCAGTCACTTCAATACGACTGTAACAAGGCAATATGTATATAAATATTACAAAAGAAAAATCCGTTTTTCGGCATATAACATAATTATGAGTGCCCGTCCCTCCGAAAGGAAATGGAACCTTCGCATTTTTTTTTCCAAAGAGGAAATTAAACACATATAAATTAAGCTGGATTTTTATTATTTCTCCGTAGTGAATGGAATGATGAATGAATGAGAACCAAAACTCGTAAGAAAGCGCCTGTATTTAAATAACAAGCAATACTTATTACGTATAAGTGAACAAAGTCTATAAAATATATTGTAGGCGCTTTGCTTAGATAACGCCTGGACAAATTGTAGAGGTTGAAGATTTTTATAAATGAATTTTAATTTTACCTCGACACGCATTAAGTCACAGTTTGCGAATCCTGTTGGATACAAGTTTAGTGTGAAGTTGATTTACGATTCGTTTAAAACCGTATTGTTTATTTTTCCCAGTGAGACAAAGCATACGAAAATAGTTTCAATATTGTAGACCACAGTTGTAGACAAAGCATCCGATATATACAAACTACACTGTTTGTATTGTATGCCTCAATAATCAACCGGGGTATGGAACCTACTCCGCCGTGCTTGTTCTGTTGATACTAAGTCTGCCAAAAACTACGTACATGCACATCGAATATACCTACTCACGTTTTTTCTCGGCATTTTCCTGGCCAAGTGATATGCTACGTTTGCGTGGTATCGCCTACCCACAAAAAACACCAGTGTGGAAGAAGTCTAAGAATTTCAATTTAGGAAATATAAATAACTTTGAGGAAACTGATAATAATATATATTTTACGATAAAAAAATAAGACTGTAGGTAAATTCATTTGAATAAAAAATGGAAAACAAAAATAGAATTTTGTGCTGGGATTTTCCTTCCATAACAAGGGGTGCGTGCATATTCAAGGCTAAGATAAGCCAAACTAATCAGATAACGATGCATCAAAACTTTCGTATGGAGTAAAGCCCTCTATGGATGTGAAACTTGGACACTTACACAGAAAAACAGAAAGAGGTTCCGCGCCTCTTTCTTATTTACTGAAGTAAGTAAGTAGTGGCTAAATGGGCCACGTCACTTATGGGCCTTCGTTGGCTCAGTAACAACCCGGACACCAGGGTTGGTGAGGACGGTTATCGACCTGATAACCCACACAAAAAATAAGTCATTCTCAGTTTCTTTTTTATTACTGCCCCAGGTCACTTGACGTATTAACGAAACTCCTTGATGAAACTTTGTTTTTTCTGCATTTTTTATTTCAGATTGTACCTTTAGTTTTTTTTTGTTTTTTTTCGACCCAATAGTGTCCTTTTAGTATAATATCATTTTATTTTATTCTCGTTTTGTTTATTATTTTAGAGCTTGGTATACTACTTACTGATAAATAGTATAGTTTTCCAAATTAATGTAGTCCTTTAAATTCGCTTTTATACTTTTGCTGTAGTTTCGAACTCATTACTGTATTGTACAACAATATACATACATAAACAGCCTATATATGTCCCACTGCTGGGCACAGGCCTCCCCTCAATCAACCGGAGGGGGTATGAAGCATACTCCACGACGCTGCTCCACTGCGGGTTGGTGGAGGTGTTTTTACGGCTGATAGCCGTCACCAACGGCTTAACGTGCCCTCCGAAGCACGGAATCATCTTACTTTTTCAGACAATCAGGTGATTCAAGCCTGAAAGTCCTTACCAAACAAAGGTCAGTCTCACAAAGTGATTTCGACACTGTCCCCATCGAGAATCGAACTTGGACCTTCACTTCGTGAGCCTTACGCTCTAACCACTAGAACGCTCTAACCACTAGACCACGGAGGCAGTACAACAATATATTTGAGAATAATAATACACAAGCAGGTAAGTAGTTACAGGCTGTCACATAATTATTGAGTCAGCTGTTGTCCCTTTAAGTTTGAAATCTGAACTATAATTGTAAGTAGCATTTTTCATAGTACCTACTTCCTTAAGTTTATGTCCAGGAAAAAGTAACGTGTTAACCCCAGGTGTATGTTAATATTTAATGTTTTAATACGTTTTAGCTCAGTTTCCTTGTGCCTACACTGCCTCCTATAGTTTGCGTCTTAATCTTTCAAACCGTTCCACTGAGAATCGAAAAAATAATGTGGCTATAAGGAACCGAGTTGTCTAAGTTTCTATATAGACTATGTTTTCGTACAAACGCAACCCGAAGATGAATTGCTAAAGTGATTGTCAAACATGATTGATTAAATATAAACAATAGGTTAGTGACCTGTTACTTAGAGGTCAGTAGGATATTTTTCAATACTAGGTTGGGAAGAAGTCGTTGGTCTTGGCAATTGACATGTGTCTTGAAAACAATGGCGAATAAGTTAGGTTAGGTACCAGCCCAAACACCTTCAACAAGCTGTGTGTGTGTAATGGAGCCATAGGCCATCTGGTTGATTTAAGAGAGGCATGTGCCCAATTGTGGGTAAGCGGACATTGTGAAAAACGGGATAATGCTAGGGGGAAGATGATGGTGTGCCCAATAATGAAACGTATATAGGCTGTTGACGTTTTATGCAAGTTGTATATAGCAAGTCAGTACACAATAATAGCCCCATCCCAATGTGAGTTTCTGAGGTAAGTTTATCTTCTTCTTCTATCGTGTGGGTTGTGAGGTGGAGTACCAACCTCATCAACACTGGTGTCAGGGTCATCTATTGAGCTACCAAAGGCCCCTGACCAACTACTTAACGTGCATTCCGAAGCACGGATCATCATACTTTTTAGACAATCAGGTGATCAGCCTGTAATGTCCTAACCAAACTAGGGATCATAAAGTGATTTTTGTTATTTTTGTTATATGTCCCCACCGGGATTCGAACCCGGGACCTCCGGATCGTGAGCCCAACGCTCCCACTGGACCATGGAGGCCGTTAGGTAAGTTTATATTAATGATATTTATGAACCTACAAATACGTACGTTAGTCAAAACTGTAAATACCAGGTCTAAGAATTATGAATATATCTTATTTATATTTTCAACTATGCGTGTCTTATTGTGCAAGGGATAACATGTAGAAACAATATGACAACAAGACACAAATAGTAACAGAAATTTCATTTAATTTGAGAGTCTTAAATTCAATCTGAAGGATGCCTTCGTTCTATAAAAGTGGGATCAACACAGGTTTTTTTTTTGTTCAATTACCTGATATATTATACAAACATGTTACTCGTATATTTACGGAACTGACAACTTTAGACTGACCCAAATAAAATTAACAATGAAGACTTAACAGAGTCCATGTGTATTGTTGTTGTTTATAGCGACGTACCTTTTTATAATTATATTCTTAACGTTGTTCTTATCTCATCTTAGTTTTGATTCCGCAAATATGTTTTTGGTAGGTATTACCTACATTCATTTCTTAGGGTTGTGAATTTATTGATGTTTTTCAAACCGGTCTTCCAAGTTTTTTAGGCTATCTGGCATTAATATAAATACCCTAGTGGTCACATGCGGTCGCCATTAGTAATTGTAGAGTAGAACTGCATCATCCAAAAACATGTTTGCCAAAACATCGTTTGTTTTGCTCATGTGCTCTGTGTTCAGTTGTGAATCGGCCTTCTGTAAGTGTTAAATGGTTGCATTTTCCTTCTAAAGATTTTAAGTGACTTTATTTTCTAAATACTGGTATCCTATATGGCGTACTAGGAAGATGCCTACTGTTGTTTGGGAATTTATTATCCAAAACAGGATATAATATATCTTAAATATATAGAGCGTTAGTGACATCGTACCGAATACTGAGGTGAATAATTCAGACCATGATTCTGAGTTAATATCAAGTGGATTTTTTCGTCTTTTTTAAATTATTTTAAATTCTATACTTTGCAATGGAAAATTCCTCGTGATATTACACAGAATGATGAGCTGAATTACCCCCCTCAGTATTCGTTACGATGTCACTTACACACCGTATAAGTACATACAGGTAGCCACAAGTGCGTATGGGTGTTAGTGACATGGTACCAAATACTGACGGGGATGATTCAGCCCATGATTCTGAATTGATATCAAGTTGAATTTAAAATGGAATGCATGAAACTTTTTGTTTTTTAAATTATTCGCAGTTCCATACTTTTGCGATGGAAAACTCCACTTGATATCAACTCAGAATCATGGTCTGAATCATCCCTCAAAGATTTAATTACGATGTCACTAACATCCTGTATAGTTGACTTTTTATTGGTTGTGAATTGGCTGTTATTGTAGAGACCGGGGCAAAACGGGATGTATTCTTAAATATATTGCGTCATCGCAAGGCGTATATTTTTTTTTATTTCATTGCCAGAACGAATTGGTTAATTCATCATAATTGTTTAAAATAACCATTTTTTCATCAATGTTGTATAAGTTGCTTCCTGTCTTAGTAAAAAATAACATTTTTATTGCGATTTCTTTACTTCTTTCAGTGGATACTTTAGGAAAATGCAGCATTTCTGATGGAGAATGTCAGAAGAGTCTCTTGCAGTCTGTCATAAGGGACATTGGCAAGACTGGCATCCCTGAATATGGCATTCCACCAATCGATCCCTTTGCAATCAAGGATCTGACCATCACCATACTTGATTTGGTTAATATCACCTTGGTCGAGGGCGTCGCTAAAGGTGCGAAGGATTGTGTTATTGACAGAATGGAGTAAGTTTGATTTGAAATGTACCATTATTTTTACTTTTATCACAATTCACACCTGTATAAACATCCTATATACAGCTTATTTGTATCGTTTGCCTCCTTACTCCGTTAGTGCAAGCGAGGCTAGACTAAAGCAAATAGGCCCCCTTCACACCCTCTGGGTTCTTACTTTCAACAAATACAACATGTCTTCAAGCGCTCTCCTCTGGCAAGTGTTTTTCCTAATACGAGTGAAAAACAACATTAGCCTTGAAACATTAAAACATTTATTAGGAAATAACTTTACCCATTTTTTTTTTATGAAGTCACTTATAACTTTCTCGTACACATAAACAGCCTATATACGTCCCATTGCTGGGCACAGGCCTCCCCTCAATCAACCGGAGGGGGTATGGAGCATACTCCACCACGCTGCTCCACTGCGGGTTGGTGGAGGAACTTTCTCGTACTTATAGTATAATGTAGTAGTGAAGTGGTGTAGTAGTAGTGTAGTGTAGTAGACAGTAGTGGTTGCAGTCATATTTAAATTGAGTAAATAATATTTTAGTTTTGTACTATTTCTGATGTTAACAAAAAATTGGGTCTTGAAAATAAGATCTTTCAAACACTAAGTACTACGTGGGTGTACGAAGTGTTGTTTCTGCCTACGTTTATAACTTTACACACGAATGAAACGACAACAATAAAAACACTAAATAAAATGATTTAAATAACATGGTACAAAGTTTGCGTGTATAAAAGGATTAATTTTATACTACGATAACATATTAATTAATACGATAATTCTAGCTGCATAATTTATAAAATCAAATTAATATTGTTATCATCCTTGAACAGGTGCAAATCTTGAAAGGTCAAAAGAATAATTGGAACAAGATCGATCTAAAAAATATGCATCACTGGAATATTTTTACATCGTTTTTGGTGTAAACGAGTAAAACTCAGTAATTAAAGTTTATATATAAGTAATTAAACTTTGTTAAAGTGTATAAAAATGTCTGCTTCCATTATGATCAGCTAAAAAAATCTTAGCTTCATTTGAAAGACATTTGTAGGGCAAAATAATATATAAGTACTTATATATAAACTTGATTTTTCTTAAATATAAAATCTTTCGACTATTATAGCGATACAGTTTACCACATACCACTATCACATACAATACCTACATACAAGGTGTTAGTAACATCGTAACGAAAGCTCTAATGGGTGATTCAGACCATAATTCTGAGTTAATATCAAGTGGAATTTTCCATCGCAAAAGCATAGAATTGAAAATAATTAAAAAAAACACAAAAAGGAACATGAAGTTTGTGACGGAAAATTCCACTTCATATTAACTCAGAATCATGGTCTGAATCATCACCTCATCGATGTCACTAACGCCCTGTATAATCTCACGCCTATTTCCCATCGGAATGGGAGAGACTATGGAATTCCATTTGCTTCGATCCGGAGTCATAACATCTCTTGGCTCACCACCTTTACCTTCAATCGCGTTGCGTTGGTTTAGTAATAAACCTCAGTACAACGCGGATACTTAGTTCCTCATGCCATGGATGTACCTCTGACTAACCTAATAGGGAATATACTCGTTAGGTTATACCTGTATGTTTTTTTTTTATAAATACATACATAAACTCACGTTTATATCCCAACGGGGTAAGCCGAGATTACGGAATTCCATTTGCTTCGATCCTGACATACTTCTCTATTCTGAACAGGTGAGCGTGTATGAAAGGATTGATGAATGTGGAGGAAGGAGGAAGTATATTTTATAAAATATGTTTTTTCCAGAACACACGTGGAAGATGAAATGGCAACTTTGGAGATGACGTGTGACCTAACTATTAAGGGTAGATACAAGGCATATGGTTCATCTCCACTGATCCAGAATGTTCTTGGAGGAGCCACAGTACATGGTGACGGAAAAGGAAAGGTTGTCATAGGTAACAAATATATGGGTACTCAATAAGTAGCAGATCTTATTGTCTTGCAAGTTGTGAGCAGTTTGCATTTGCGTCAGCAAGACCTATACAGTTACGCATCCTAAAAAATCTAAAGTAATTATAGGATAACGAATACTCAGGGGATGATTCAGACCATGATTCTAAGTGACTATCAAGGGGTACGTATCATAATATATAATTTCAAAATACATATGGTTGGAATATATAAAGTTAAAATACCGAAAATCAAAATATATAATGCATCAAAATGTATAAAGTAATTTTGCATAAGTTCTAAATTTCTAAGTTTGAATGCCATAATGGTCGAAACATATAACAAACACAATGCATAATGGTTCCTAAGGCTACGTTTTATAACATTACTTAGCATAATGTTTGTTAAGCCTAAAGATATTTACCCTGTTCTTGTGTAGCATAGTGGTTTTTGGCATATTGGCTTTACCTTTTTTTTATTATAAATAGTTTAAAATTATTTTTTTTTTTCTATGGAGCTCCGCGTTACGGGCACCCCGACACTGTAGATATAGGTTACGAAGGCTGTATGGCAGGGGGCGAGCAAAGCGAGCCCCCTGCCATATAGCCGAGTGGGTTAGGTTACTTGTGACCATCGAGGCCCGAAGGGCCGAGAGGCGGCGGTGAAGATTTTAGTTTAAGTATTTTATATACTTTGAACTTATACATTGTAAACTTATGCATTATGATATTTATATATAACGTAAGTTATGCATATTGATGATTATTTCTTCTGACTATTATACTTTTTGATTTTATATATTTTGAACTTATACATTGTAAACTTATAGATTTTAAATTTATGCATTATGATACGTACCCCTATCAAGTGGAATTTTCAGTCGCAAAATTATTTTTCTCTTTTCGTTTTTTTTATATTATATATTTGCGATGGAAAATTCCACTTGATATCAACTCAAAATAATCAGCTGAATCATCGCCCTCAGTATTCGTTACGATGTCACTTACACCCCGTACAAGTACGTATAGTAGCCATACAAGTAGGTATGTGTGATAGTGACACCGTAACGAATACTGAGGGGGATGATTCAGACCATGACTCTGGAGTTGATATCGAGTGGAATTTCTTGTCGGAATACTCATGAAACTTTTAGTGATTTTTTAAAATTATTTTCCCTTCCATACTTTTGCGACGGAAAATTCCACTTGATGTCAACTCAGAATTATGGTCTGAATCATCCTTCAAAGTTTTCGTTACGATGTCACTATCACAGGATATTATTATTTATTTTTATTATTTTTTATTATAATATTTATTTGTTTATTTCTAAAGTGTGTACATGATGGTGATCGTGAATGTTGGCTGGTATTTCTATTAAACTTTACTTTTCTGTTATTCCAGATAAAATGCGGATGAAATTCGACTTCCATTTCTTAGTCAAACAGCGAGATGGTGATATCTACCTTGACTGCCAGATCGAGGATGTGAAATACTCTTACACTTTGGGTAAAGTCACCTTTGCTGCCAACAATATCTACTTAGGAGAAAGTGATGCTAGTAAGTATGTCCATCTTATGTTTTTGCTAAATATGTCTTAGTTAATACGTCACTTGTTGTCTAAATTAAACACTTTTATCATTATGAATCTAAAGGTCACATTGACCAAAATAGAGATGTCCTTAAAAAATGTTTAGTGTCATTGAATCTGAACCGGCGTGCGTAGGTATATGAAACGATTGTTAAGTGTGGAGTAACTACGCCAGGGTCGAAGCAAATGAATTCCATAGACTTTAATTATCCAGGTGGGAAATAGGCGTGAGTTTATGTATGTATGAATCAAAGCCATGTCAGGGGCCTATGGCGGCTCAATAGTAACCCTAACACCAGGGTTGATGAGCCTGGTATTCCACCTCACAACCCACACGATAAGAAGATGTTACTTATGATGTAAAATGTGACCTGGTCACCTAAAACAAAACTTGCGAGTCAAACATAATTAATAGTTCAGTGCAGTGTGCTTTATAATTAATTTCATAATTTTCAGGCACTCTCGTCGTGGGTTTGCTAAATGACAATTGGAAATTCATCATGCAAAGCTTTGGGAAACCCTTCCTTGATAAGGCCATGGATATAGTGTACGAGCAGACTCACAAATTCTTCGATGTTGTTCCTACAAAATATTACCTCACTGACGACCTCACACCATACATCAGTAAAGATTAAAAAGTGCCAAAAAATATATAGAAATATATTCAAGATACCTGGTCTAGTATTAAGAATAAAATTGTGTGTTTGTACTTCTAACTTAGGTTCCAATATTACTTGATCAAGAAATGAAAATAAATGGAAATCGTTACGTTTATAATCTATTTTTTATTCAATTTTAATTTCAATGAGAAGAGTTTTATTAACTGAATCAATAAAGCATCTTATATTTTAATTATCATTTAAATCAAAAATCAAGCGCCTGAACTAAAACTATGAATGTGATATGGACACATATGTATGTTAAAACATCACAGGCGCTTGTCGTAACCATTTAAAATAATTATATGAAAATTTAGTTTACTTATCTAACTACTAAAACACAGGACAATATTATCTATGTTTAGTTTCATATTGTATCACATTGTATCATGACGAAACTTACCTCATTATTTGGAGTTTAACTGTAACGTAAGTACACAAAATGAGATTTCTCTATTCGCTTGAGTTATGGGATAAAAGCTAAATTACTTAGTTTATCAAATTAGTTTTCACACATGGAATTCCCGCCGGCAAACTGCCAGTTACATTTACAAAAGTAAACAGGTAAGTTGTAACTAAATTGGACGCTAACTAATAGAAAAATAACGACGACGTAAGTGCTCGGGAAAGAAATTGTGAATAGAGAGTGAATATGTTCTCAGTTGTAGAAGGAGTAATTTGGAAAAATAATTCAGAAATTCTCGTTTTCGCAATGTATTTCAATCTTCCATAGGACCAGAAGTACAATGACAGAGATAGAAAAAACAATATCGTATAAAAAAAGTAAAAATATTCTAAATAAAAATGTTTTATACAAAGAAGGGTAAAAAGATCTAATATCAAAAGTTAATTTAATATTAGCAGATTTTTGTCCGGCGATATTTAGGACGATATTAAGGCTTGATATTTAGGACGTCTTGTGAAAACATGTTGACTTACTTGTACAAACTGAGTTCTTGTTATTTTCCATGGTACTGACATTAAAAGTCCTTCAATATTTTCATTAACCGGTCATTTTCTCAAAACCAGTAGTATGTCGCACGATCTTAGTAAGTGGAAATCTGTGGTCTCTGCTTAGTGCGGGAACAGACATCATCTTATGTATGTATGTGTAATATATTCTTTTTAATGGATGTAATTGATAAGTATATATTATTACTACTTATACTATACTATATTATTACTTATAAAGAAGTAATAAAATCACAAATTGTTGTTTCTGATATCATTCTACTCTACATTGTTTCGATTACGATCGTCAGCTTCACAGAACATAGCAACAATATATAACATAATTATTTACTATTAGGTTACTACTTTGTAGCAAGATTATACGGCCATTTAATAATCGTGTTGACTTATTATGTTGGAGCTGTAATTTTAAAGCTATTTATATAATAGTTGACGTAAATAGATGATGACTATAAACCGTAAGCAAATCCCGGACACTTCAAACAAAATACCTCGTTTTACACAGACAATACACCTCGTTTTACGCATCTGCGTGTGTGACATCTGATGTTATATTGAATACTAAAGTAAGACCGAGGGGAGCGGGAAAGGCAGGTCGGGGTGTGGTAACTTTGCAACTTAATATAAAAAATAAATTCAAAAAATTAAATTAAATTCATTAAAACATTGTAAAACTATTACAGTACCTATTCTATCAAATAAACATGTCAGTAGTACTACAGTAAAATAAAGACCCAATAATTTAAAAAACTACATGTGAATGAGTATGGTAGGAGAACGTGGGTATACATGTTAGCTAATACTTTAAAATGATATTCCACTGAAGATATTTCAAGAGATACAAAAAGTGAAAAATAAATAAATGTAAAAGAATATTATTTGGGTGTAATACCAAATTCAAATAACTGCTTGGGTGTTTGATTACTGACTGATGCTGTGGGTGAGCGAGCCCATTCGCGCTTTTATGAACTTCATAAGGTTTCTTTAGCGAGTCGTAGAAACAGAAATTAAATATGTTGCTATACTTAAATAATACGTAGCAATTCTCGGGAGCGGAGAATTGCCGTTCTACACGTATTCTATGCCGCAAGGCAACTTAACAACACATAAAGTTAAGGATTTTAAAAGACCTGTTTGTTTTAAATATTTTTCAATGCGTTCCTCTTTATTGAACATATTGTAAATCATATCCAAATCGATAGTATTATTGTGACCTAGTTGTTTAATTTACTTATATAAAATCTCGAAGTGGATTTTTTTTTGGAAATAGAATGTTTGTGTCCAACTTTAATTTCAGCATATTGTTTTCGGGAAAAATAGCCTGTGAAGTCCTTCATAGGTGCAGGTAGGGACACCAATAGGTCTTTAGAGGGTATGCGGGTGACACCCGGGAAGTCCCATTTAATAACTCCCCCCCCCCTGCCGCACGGCGTTTTACGCATTTCCTAACGTTAAACTAGATGCTAGTTAAAATCCCGTCAGTAATTCTGAATTACTTCGTCGTCATCCGTGACCTGTTTTAACCCTATGTATACTAAATGACCAATATACATAATAATTATGTTTTACATAGATACCTTGACTATAATTAGCAATATCCTTGGTGACGTATGCGGAAACGACTGATAGAGAAGTGGCACAATCCTTATATGCATTATTTATTTTAAGTAGACAAGTTCTTCTTTGAATATAAATAATATTCGACTTGATCGTGTCTCTGCACACTTTATATGAATCTGTGATAGCCCTGTTTGGAAAACGCGTTATATCGTAGTGTCCCTGGTTCGAATCCTAGCTCGGCCCCTAGACAATTGAATTTGACTTTGTGAGTTTTAATTCATATTTGAAACAGTTTGGGTCATATACAACTGATGTTACGTGGTTTCTAAGATTTGTGCCCAGTTAATAGGAATATGTATGCCCCTATTACATTGGACTTAAACATAGCTGGCGAGGAGTGTGTACTATACAGGGTGTGAATGACGTCGTAACGAAAACTTTGAGGGATGATTCACACCATGATTATGAGTTGATATCAAGTGAAGCTTTTTGTGTTATTTTGAAATATTTTCAATTCTAGGTATACTTCAGTATTCGTTATGATATCACTAACACCTCTGCGTACCCCTCGGGGATCTAAGCGTGATGCTACGTCATGTTATGTGTCTTCACACTTTAGTAAGATCTGTTGTCAACGTCATCGCTCTGGGGGTCCACTTACCTGAAATAAGTGACAGATACAAAACTGCCCACCCAGGTTTTTCTACCTTTGAGTTGCATCACGTGCCCAAATATATAGGTATAATGCAGCAAAAATAAATTTCGGGGAAACTTAGCATATTATTATAGCATCAGCATCATTATCCTCAGACATTATGACAATTTCTTCGTGCATTATCTCTGTTACTGGAGTAGTAAAATCAGCTCCTAGGACCTTATGGTCCTAAAAAAGAATGAAGAATGGATACGAACTATTTTTAGAGATGCTCATATAGATGCTTCACCTGGAAGTATAAGATCCGCTGTCGCTTCAAAAGGCACTGGGCACCCTCAGGCTTGTTGTCTTAAACGTTGTACCAGATGAGAGCCTTCAGCGCTCCTCATTTGTCCGGCCAAGTAGTTAATGCCATCTGTGGCAAATCTACAATAAGTCACGTCAAAAAAAAAAAGAAAAAAAAGCTTCAAAAGGCTGGTTAGAGAATATACCGGCAGAAGAAATGTCCAGGTATATACCTATCGTTTAGACTCTCGTAATGTACGCAACTAGTGAGTCAACTACGCAGATCTTTAAATCAGCTTATGAATCTTTTAAGTATTGTAGTCTTTTATCTATTGTGTCATTACCAATCCAGACTGTGTCCTTGATTGTCGTGGTCTTTTGTTCAAAACATACTAACATGTCATATATTAATTACTAACATAAAATATTCATGTGCGTGTTTTTTTATTTTTATTTTCATAAATTTTGACGACGTCTTTTTTTAGGTTCACGACCTTTTACCCTTTCCTCCTTAACACGTATATTATTATCAACATATAAGTTACGAATACGCTGTACTTATTTTCAGTCAAGTCTTATCTGTTTATCGTCATAAAATAAAGTTTTCAATGGGCAAATAAAATAACAAAAAATAAAAGATATAGTTGTAACTTCTATAATTTTCCGGCGTAAATATTATCTTGTTGATCGGAACGATTAGGAGGATTCATCAAAGATCATTCTTGAATATTTTTTACAAGAGATATTATTTTGTTTTTGTTATAAAATACATAATCAGTGATCGGATATTTGGGTGCTTATTTATCTAAACTTCATGAAAGTATGGAAATGGCTTCTTAAAAATATTATTTTGGATAACAAAAATCCCTGAATCGAATAAAACATAACGCTTGTTTCAAATTTATAAAATAAAAAAAAAAACAATTTAACCCTCGGTTCTTGTCGCTCCCGGTTCCACGGGAATGTTTCACTGCAAAAGTGCTATCCATACTAGTCAACCAGCGAATTTTAGATAAACTAGCACCCACTACACATAACACAATACATAGTAATTGTTATAATTATTCAAAGGGTTTTAACCAAAATTAGAACAACCGGTTCTTCTAGTTAGTTTTTTTCTATAACTCTAGCATTTATAAATACCTAAGAACAGCTCTGTGTGTATCATTATAGTAGTAGAACAGCCGCCGCCAACGTAAGAACCATGTTTGCTAGAAAAGCGTTCGTTTTGTTTGTCTGTTCCATTTTCCTTGTTTGCGAGTCTGCCTTTGGTAAGTTTCAAAGTTTTCCAACCAATAATGGCTTAACCAAGAGAAAGTGCTTACTTACCTTTCGTTACTGATATTCTTTTCTTCTACCTTATTAGTACTTTATTATTTTCGAATATTTTTATTTTGAATTTTAATTTAACATTACCTAAGCTCACGGGTAGTCAGAGGTACGTCCATCCCAATATGAACTAAGTACCCACACCTCTACGAGTTTTCTGTTTACTTTAAGCGGGTAAAATCTTTTGTGTGGACCTACTTAAAGCCTTGTTATTATTCGTTGTCATATCTCTATTTCCAAGCTTTATACCTGTTTCCCAGGGTAGGAAAGCGCTATTTAGTATAGCATCCCTAACAAAATAAAATAAATAAAATATTGGACTTGAGGACCTGTATTGGGCTAGTTTTACCTTCGCGGGTTGGAAGGTTCAACAGGCAGCCGCTTCTGTAACAAACCGGACCTGTCAAATCTTCAGGTTAGCAAAGCGGACCCCGTGAAAACGCGATGATGCTTGACACCCATAGGAGGAATAAAAGAAAGACATTATTGAATAATATTACATACATTCCTAATTATTTTATTTATTTATTTTATACAGTGATACTAAATATAATAATATAATATTTTTGTACTAAATATAGTATAATAATTATTATAAAAAAATACCTATTCAAACTAAAACTCATAATTGTATCTTGGACTAAAATCCTATAAACTTTGAATGTATCTACTTACCTCTACCGACGTCATTAAAATTATACAGCGTGACTTGACGTTTTTGTGTATTGCATAATTGTTGTTACCTAACATAATATATCTAGCCTATCTGATCCCACTGCTAAGCAAATTATCTTGTATTGTGTGGGTTGTGAGGTTGATTACCAACCTCAGAAACCCTGGTATCAGGGTTATTATTGAGCCGCCAAAGGCCCCTGACATGGCTCATGTAACGATTACTCACTAAAAATAGCAAATTATTATTTTACTATAATAAGTGTGCAATAAGATATGGTTAAAACAGCAAAATGTGTATAATAAAGGAAACTAAGAAAATTATCTTTAATATAACAACGTAGTATAACATAATATTATCCTCTCCTCACCGAGCTTTCTGTTAGACCTTTAATATAATTATAGAGGGTGTTAGTGCAATCATAATGAATAATCAGGGGGATGATTCAGACCATGATTCTGAGTTAATATCAAGTGGAATTTTCCGTCGCAAAATTCAATATTTCTTTTATTTTTTTTTCATTTCAATTCTATACTTTTACAATAATAATAATCAGCTGAATCATCTCGTGGTAGTGGAATTTCCTGTCGGAAAATTCATGAAATTTTTTGTCGCTTTTTTAACTATTTTCAGTTCCATACTTTTGCGACGGAAAATTTCACTTGATATCATTTCAGAATCATGGCCTGAATCATCCCTCAAAGTTTTCGTTACGATGTCACTAACACCCTGTTTATCAATTATATTAAGATCTTACTTATATAAATATTTTTTTCCCTATAGTGGACAACTTAGGAAAATGTAAAGTGGCGGATTCCGCGTGCCAAAGTGACCTCTTCCAATCTGTCTTAAGAGACATTGCCAAGACTGGAATTCCTGAGTATGACATCCCTCAGATTGATCCGTTCCCTGTGAAGAATGTGACCGTTTCTGTTCTCAATATGGTGGATATTACCATGGTTGATGGTGTTGCTAAGGGTATCAAGGATTGCATCGTCCACAAGTTGGAGTAAGTAGACTACGCAACGTATGTTGGAAGCTTTCTTCTTCTACCGTGTGGGTTGTGAGGTGGATTACCAACCTCAGCAACCAGGGTTGCTCAAAGGATTCAGACCCCTTACATGGTTCAGTAAATGATGATCTACTTTAATCCTAAGGGCCTAACTAAGTTGCTATATTCCTATTTCTGCACTTACGAACGAATAAATTACTCAAGAATCAACTTAAAGGTGTTCGATTAATTTGAACGGTTTACTCGTTAGCGATTGTAGGAATAAAAACATTTCCAACTTGACTAGGGTTTCTGGCTACAATTATTGCAAATCACTTTTATAGACTCACATAGCTATTTCCTAAGATCTATTTTCTGGATTAGAATTTAAGAAATTAAGTGAAATATATTTTTTATATAAATAAAGAATCCATAGAATGAGATTAAGTGAGATGGCACACAATGTGTTGTATCTCTTTTGGGACGTCGGAACGTCACCGTGTCGTTGTTTTTACCCGACTGTGGCAAAGGAAAAAGGAGGAATATGAGTTTGACCGCTATGTATGTATGTGTGTATGCACGTCTGTAACCACTACTTCTACACCACTTGCCAGAATTAACAAATGAGGTGTCACTAGAAGCGTCCTAATTTTCCGGTGGTTATAGGCTATATAATGGTGCTAATTCCTGTAAATACCATCTAATTTTATTTTAAGTTATATCTGTCATTTTCTTATCCGCCGAAAGGAAAGGGACGGGTAATCGACAAGCATAAAATTTATGGAACACACGTCAATTTTAAGCACAAATCTAAACTAACCGTCTAAAAATTTTACATCCGTCAATAACCCGACACAGTTAAGTAGACAGCACGTCAAACGGATTGCATACCAGAGACGTACCTTTTGATTCGCCCGGGTTATTCATTCATTTACTCATTCTTCCTAAAATTAAGAGCTGTGAATCATCCGTCCCTTTCCTTTTCGACGGATTTGAAAATGACGGATATAACTTAAAATAAAATTAGGCGGTGTCTGCAGGAATCGGGGCCAATGTCACGCTAAATTTTATGTGGCGTCCTCTAAAGGGAAACTGAGGACGATCATTTTTTTTTCGAATGGTATCAAATGAATGGGCTTAATTTACATATTAATGTACATTTACATATCACTAGCTTCAACTTGCGGGTTAGTTTACGTTTACTCGATAATTACGTTGAGTTGATAACCATAACTGCTCAGTAATTCTTCGGATGAGTCGTATCTCCAAATCTTGCATAAATCACATAAAGGAAACACGTAATCTTAATAAATAAGACCCGAAAATAATATAGGTAAGTTGCAAAACTAAAACCCGTCTACGGAAAAATCGCGCTCTAAAAGAATATGAAACATGCAAATAGGTTATACTTCTCTGAAATTCTTCCGAATAGTCATATTTAGGAGACAGCCGTGGCCGAATGCTGTGGAAGGCAAATTCTTAGGTCGGGTTTAAGTTTTTCAATGTATATTTTTTACATTTAAAATCACAAGTTAAGTCAAGTCAGGTTTCAGGCTTGAATCACCTGATTGTCCGAAAAAGTAAGATGATTCCGTGCTTCGGAATATAATGATAACGTGCCCACGTTAAGCCGTTGGTCCCGGCTATTAGCCGTAAAAAAACACCTCCACCAACCCGCAGTGGAGCAGCGTAGTGGAGTATGCTCCATACCCCCTCCGGTTGATTGAGGGAAGGCCTGTGCCCAGCAGTGGGACGTATATAGGCAGTTTATGTTTTTTTTATGTTACATTTAAAGTACAACAATGCCACACGAGGCGTTGACGAATTGATCTGTTACCACGACGTGCTACTCAGTATCTATGTTTGACAGTCCGTTCGACTACGGAGCAAAGAGTATCTCGTTCACAAATAGCAGTACTTAAATAATTATTCTCCTGATTATTAGGACCGACGTAGAAAATGAACATGCAACATTGGAAATGACTTGTGACATCACTATCAAAGGACGTTACAAGGTATATGGGAAGTCTGATCTCATCAAGAGTTTGCTTGGAGGCAGTACTGTCCATGGTGAAGGAATTGGCAAAGTCTCACTGGGTAAGTTTTTTAACTTATTAATTGAGATCAAAAAAAAGCTGCCACAGAAACGCTGTTTGAATCATCTGATAAAGATGTAAAGGCCTGAGAGAGAATTGAGATCCATTACCAACACACGAATAGGTATACTGGTGCTGCTCTAGTACACATTATCTCCTTTTATTTTAATTTATATCTGTCAATTTCTTATCCGCCGAAAAGGAAAGGGACGGGTAATCGTCAGGCATAAAATTTATGGAACACACGTGAATTTAGGCGGAAATAAAAGCTCTCTCGAAATTTTATATTAGCCAGTAACCCGACAGACTTAAGTTGATAACACGCGTCAAACAGGTTGCATATCAGCGAGATGCCTATTTTATTTGCCGCGTTATTCATGAATTTATTTTATAATTAAGTTGTCAATCATCCGTCCGTTTGCTTTTCGGCGCATAAGAAAATAACGGATATAACTTAAAATAAAATTAGGAAGTGTTTGCAGGAATCAGGTGCAGTGAGAGAAAATCCCTAAAATATCGATTTTATACTTACATTTGTTTCTTTTTCCCAAATTCAACAACCGACAAAACCGACTACCAATCGACCGCGCTGAACCAAGTGTTTTCATCGAGTTTATATTAATTACTGATTGATATTTCATGCTTTACAGAGAAATTCCACATGAAGTTCGATTACCATATCTTAGTGAAAGAAATTGATGGGGAAGTGCTCATCCAATGCCAATATCAGGATCTGAAGTACACCTATTCCTTGGGCAAGGCTACTTTTGCTGCTAACAATCTGTTTCTCGGGAAGACAGAAGCCAGTAAGTTATTTTTTATCTTTCCATACACGCATTCATATTATAAGGTATCCGTATGGGGGTGAGCGGAACCCCAGAACAACAACATGACAACTCGCCGCCACTTTCGATGATTTTCTCCTAAGATAGACATGATGGACTGAATGGTGGTAAGAAGATTAACCTTAACTCATGTATTATTACATACCTACATGCATATATAAACTCACGCCCGTAGTCGCTAATGAGATAAGCAGACCCACAAGTCATCAAAAACAGTTGTCTACAAGTTTGTAGCCTCTGTTGATACGAAAATCAATCAGCCACAAGAGATCGCCCGTAATAATTGGCCATCATGTTAAATAAGACACAATCCCTCTGTCGAATTTTATGACATTTCCGGAAAGATAACCAGCTGAACGTGTTCTGTGATTTCACTCCCAGTCTAACATAGAAGCTAATAGTATTATTAGTCTAAAGTAATCACAAAAAAATACGAACGTCACAACCCGTCGGTTTTTGAAATATAAATACTTATTCACGGGTTATGATTTGTGAATTTATTCATGTTTTTCCAGAACGTTCTATGAGTATAATTATTGTGTTAAATACATAGAGTATAAAAAGATTATGACAGATTATGTGCTACGTAAGAACATCAAAACACCAGTCTTAATAAATGGGCTATTATGTTCATTTTGCTGGTGGCTAAAAAAATATAAAGATTATTCTGCCGATCATCTGTTTATAAACAAGTACACAGTTTATTTTTAGAAAATTCAAGATATTTTTAATTCAAATTAATCCAACAATTCTATTTAAATTTAAATTCATTTATACTCATCTTTTAGTACTCATTCTATTTAGGTATCTTTTGTTTTGAATTTTGTTTTTTCCTGTTTTGTGCAATAAAGTATTTGTTATGTTATTTTATATTAAATTCATTTATATTGGGCAAGAAAGACCCTTTATTCTTATTATTGGGGCCCTATCTCAACATATATCTCAATATTTGAAAGAATTAATCGACCCTAGTGGGTCGATAGCGATAAGCGCTGAATGAGGGAAATCGTCGACCACGCCGGCGGGGTCGGTGTCGGGGTCAAACACCGCTGTTGCGCCACCAACAAAAATGTATGCAATTGTATAAAGGCTACCTCACCTTGTTGCCCAACCAATTCATTGCTGGCAACCGAATCCCGAATAATTTCCATGGTGTCCTTGTGAGATAAGGCCCGTAATTGTTTAGATCCTAGTCCTGAGCAAAATAGACAAATGAGGAATGAGCTTCCCCCAGAAGTTTTCCTACTGCGCTATGATATGGGATTCTTCAAAATCTTCAAAGTTGGCAACACATTAGGTAATTCTCCGGGTTCTGCAAGTATCCATAGGCCACGGTGCCCATTTACCATCAGGGGCCTGTTTAATAAAACTTACAATTGTAAATTACATCGACAATTTGATGTCCATTACGTAGCTAATATGAAACTGCAAAATATTCGTGATCACATACTCCGCAATGTACATCAAATTGTCATTGTAATTTACAATTATAAGTTTTATTATACAGGCCCCTGGTGGCCTGCGCTTGTCTGTATGCCGTTCAAGTGGCGTAAAGAAAAAATCAGAACCGGAATTGGCATGGCAAATCGTTACAATTCCATTATATTTTCTGGTACATTATCTTTTTTGTTATTTTAATGTTGCTCTACCTGTTGTCATCATTATGTCATAATGAACGAATGAAAACTAGTGCTGGCAACATGTTGACACTTGCGCCATTTTTTTTCTTCAGGCGGCCTCATCACGAGTTTCCTCAACGACAACTGGAAATTCGTCATGGATACCTTCGGGAAGCCTTTCCTCGACAAAGCCATGGACATCGCCTATGAACAAAGCCACAAATTCTTCGACGTCGTTCCTACTAAGTATTATCTCCTTGACGATTTGACTCCTTATATCAAGAAATCGAAATAAATCTTCCTTGTAATTTGAGTCAATTCGATGATCGGAGCAAATGGTGGGAGCGGATGTGATTTTAGTTAATAAAATGTAATTATCTTTATCTTTAAAACGTAGAGATTAGACTTTCCTTCCTTGCTTTAATTTAGTGCAATAAAATAAGTAGGTAAAAGGAACGTTGTAGTTTTATTCTTTCAGTCGGGCTGATCAAAGTAAGAAAAATGTTTTCAACCTAAGGCTTTGAGTCAAGGCTTTACCTACCTTCTAGCTCATAGACGATCCTATCCCTAGTCAAATCAAATCTAACCAAAAACATAAAAGATGTTTCCATGTGGTAAGTAAACTTCTTGCTTTTTTTTAGATTTAAATTCCTCTTCGTATTATTAATAACAACCTAAAAGCCTCTGTGGTCTAGAGGTTACAGCGTTAGACTCACAATCTGTAGGTCCGGGTTCGATTCCTGATGGGGACATTGTGGAAATCACTTTGTGAGAATTTCCTTTGTTTGGTAAGGACTTTACAGATTGTCCTAACAAATAAGATGATTCCGTGCTTCGGAGGGGACGTTAAGCCATTGGTCCCGGCTATTAACCCTAAAACACCTCCACCAACCCGCAGTGGAGCAGCTGTTGTAGTATGATCCATGCCTCCTCCGGTTGATTGAGGAGAGACCTGTGCCCAGTAGCGGGGCGTATATAGGCTGTTCACAAGTCTGCCAAGTACTGCTACAAACACCCACGACTCTCATAACGCAGAAGTTGATTGCAATTCATAATGTACATGCCTACATAGTAAACATTATTAAAGGTACACTAGTTATTAATCTACATCATTATACATATAAACATTAACTATGAGTCTAGAAGAATTAAATAAATATAACTTTAGGTACGTACGTACCATGTTCTTTCGAACCACCAGGAAATGTCTTTCATGGTTATTAAAATAGAAATTATAATTATTATACGTACTTAAGTATAATGTTTGTCTCAAAAACTAAAGATTATTATTTTTTTAAAACAGTTAGGTATCTACCTAAATTATTTGTACTAAGTAAGTATACCTATACAATACAACTAAGTAAGAATACCTATAAGTAAGAAACCAGCCGTGGCAGGCCCGTTGGAAGAATCTGACTCTCATTCTGAGGACACAGTTTCGAATCGAGCACGGGCTTAAACTTATAATTTTCGAAATGGTTTTCGGATCATAATGATAATCACGTGCTCGGCGGTAGAGGAAAACATCGTGAGGAAACCCACATACCATAATGCATTTATGTATGTTACCTAGCCTGCATTGAGCAGGTTGTCCCTTTTAAATTTGTTAAAAAGCATGGACATTTGTTTAAGACAGCAGCTGATATTAATCCTAGAAGGAGACGACTACCACACGAACTAGCAAGGGACTACTGTCCAAAAACTACACTTTGTTTAGAAAGTCCTCATAACATGTGCATAAAAGTATACAATAAGATACCTGATAAATTTAAAAACGGACCCACTAAAGTTATGACTTTTAAATTACGCGAATGGCTTATTACTAATAGTTTTTATAGTATTAGAGAATTTTTGACATTTGCATGCTAATAATAATTAGCAGGATAGAGATGCTGTAACACTGCTTTATACCATATTGTGACTCTGTACCTACCTATCCTAAGCGAATAAATGATTTCTGATTTCTGATTTCACGTGTTGGAAGGTCAGACAGGCAGCCACTTCTGTAAAAGCCCGACCTGTCAAATCTTCAGGTTAGGTAAGGGGACCCCATGAAAACGGGATAACGATGATGAAGTAAGTATACCTATACTGGGTTATAGGATAATTGTTACAACACATAACACACATAAACAGCATAATGTACGTCCCACTGCTGGGCACAGGCCTCTCCTCAATCAACCGGAGGGGGTATGGAGCATACTCTACCACGCTGCTCCACTGCGGGTTGGTGGAGGTGTTTTTACGGCTAATAGCCGGGATCAACGGTTTACCGTGCCCTCCTAAGCACGGAATTGTTGCAAATAAAATCATTTTTTCTGATTAATATTTTAATAACCTAATAAATAATAATAATATTCAGCAAAAAATTGATAATAAGACCGTTTTAACTCTCTAATTTTCGTTTGATACACGTATGAAATGAATGGCTATTTACTACCTATACCTACTTTTAACCGACTTCAAAAACGGAGTTTTTAGTTATTTCGTGTGCGCAATAATAGGTCTTATTCATTAGTCTTGAAATCATTAATATTTTTTGTCATACTTACTTACAAATTGTCGCCCGTGATTAATTTCTAAATGGGGTAGGCAAAAACATAAATAATCTAACGATAATCGAAGTTTCTAGAAATGTAAGAATAGTCTGTATGCATTAGGATAAACAACTTTTTATAAAGGATGTGTTTTGAGATTCTTTACACAGTGAGGCAAAGAACTCTGAAGGTCAGATTGAAATTAATTGACAACGAATTTTGAATCTCGTTTAGTAAAGTCCCTAATGTTTACATATTTTTTTTGCTATACTGTGTTAGTGACATCGTAACGAATACTGAGGGGGATGATTGAGACCATGGTTCTATGTTTTATAAATTATTTTCAGTTGCATACTTTTGCGACGGATGATTCTACTTGATATCAGCTCAGAATCATGGTCTTCTTTTTAGGATGGGATTCTTTTTTGTGATTTTTTTTGTAATTTTTTTCAAGTCTTTACTTTTCCGATGGAAAATTCCACTTCATATGAACTCAAAATAATGAGCTGAATCATCCCTCAAAGTTATCGTTACGATGTCACTAACACCCTGTAGAAATACATTTTTATATTTTCGAACCAACTCAAAACGGGTTTCTTACATTGTTTATTTTCCTCTGAACCTATATAAAGGCACCGAGATTAAACACCAAGATATTTGATTTTGTGAATTTAAAACGGGAACATGATTAGCGCAAAAATTGGATTAATTTTATTTTTCAGTGCGCTTGCGTTATGTGAACCCGCATTTGGTAAGTTTAGTCTTATGCGTGATGTATAAAATTTAAAGCAAAAAATAATAATGGCGGCGTCCCACTTTTTTGTAATGTTCTAGTACGTCTTCTACAGAACTAATTTTAGTTTATTAGTCATTTTCAATATAATATTGACTTTTTAGTGGATACACTACCAAAATGCAGCATCAAGGACTTCGAATGCCTAAGGGGTCTCTACCAAGATATGATGACAAGAAGTGCGGATGGTATACCAGAAATTGGCATGGCTCCTACAGATCCCTTTATATTGAAGAATGAAACTGTATCAGTTCTAGATATGGTTCACATTACAATGGTCGATGGCGTTGCAAAGGGCGTTAAGAACTGTATAATTAATAAAATCAGGTGAGCGATCAAATGTTTAAAAACTTTAAGAACCACAAAATATTATTTTAAAAAGTGTTACAAAAAAGAGTACCTGTCTCTTGCTTTAAAGATCGCGAACTTATTTTTTGATCAGTCTTAATTAATATCCGAGCAAGACTAATTTGAATTTCAATGGATTCCAACCAATGCAGAGGTCCAAAAATTTTAAATTGAACGAACGCGTCATTCTTTAAAAGCAAGCTCGGTGCGAGGGTAACTGAACAAGTGAATGACAAAATAATTATAGAACATAATAGAAAATATTTATTATAGAGAGACACCAAAAACAAGATAATAACATCATTTAAAATTTCCACAAAACGTGCTAAATTGACCGCAGAGTAGTCGTATATTTTCTAGATTATTATGTTAGTGATTCTTTGTTTTCAATATTCTCATCTACCTCTGTTTTAACATTTTGGTTCATGCTAATATAGTAGCCTCCTAAAAAAATGAAAGTGGTCCCTAGCCAAAAAATGTTGAGAATCAGTGCTGTGTGTGTACATTAGGTACTGAGACTGTGTGTAGTTGGGTCCATGATAGAATTGTTTAGTTTATTACTGAGCACTTGTTTATAACTAGTTGCAGTATCATCGCTAATTACGTAGATGTCTTATATTTCACCTTTAGTTTCTTTAAGCGTCTTTTTTGTAGAAAAAAATATAACAAAGTAAATTAAGCAGTCATTACGATTCTAGACACGGCGAAGTAATTAAAAAATTGAATATCATTAAAGAATTCAGTTACAATATTATATTTCCCTAAACTTTTGAAATCTAAAAATAAATTAGTTGATACTTATTGACAGCCGTTATTAACATTTTTGATCTAGGCTTCAATGTTTAGGTTCTTGTTTGTCTATCTATCTATATATGATGCGATATATAATCTTCTTCGAGATTATTTTGACTTCATTCTTTAACATTCTACAAGTTGCGTTCAGTTCTATATAATCGTAAGTAGTGTACGGTGACGAGCATTAATATGTATACACTTTGGTACCATGTCACATTAACTTTTTTGACAAATTGAAATGTAAGTCTCACTAAATGTTTAATATGTTAGTGCGACAGAGTCCTAAAGTGGGTACATTATATTGCTCATGACTGTACCTATTATTATCTGCACATGTTACACCGGTCAAGTGAGATTTCAATGCTGAAAGAAGTCTGGGTTGTGTGATTGCGATTTTTATATATACATACATACATAAACTAACGGCAATTTCCACCGGGGTAAGCAGAGACTACGGAATTCCATTTGCTTCGATCCTGATATGTACTTCTCTTGCTCCCTCCACATTCATCAATCGTTTCATACACGCACGCCGGTTCACAGTAGATGTTCTCTTCTTCTTATCGAATAGAATACCTGCCAGCAGATCAGAATACGGAGCCTTTTCTAAGGACATCTCCAATTTGGTCAATGTACGTCCTTCTAGGTTTTCCTCTACCAGCCCTACCACCAACCTTCGCTTTATATACTGCTTTTGTAGGCCTATTATCCTATCTTATATTATTTTTCCCACAGCGCGTACGGTGCAGATATTTTTTGTTATGCTTGCAGCTTAAATAAGATTTCCTTCTCAGTCATTCGTACTTGCAAATTCCGACAAGTTAATTTAACAAACACGGGATTTCCACTTTTAAAATTCCACCACAAAAGTTTCAATTAATTAATAACTTATGGAGAAGATATATTATATATTTTACTGTTTTATTGTATTAGCCCGAACATTGGAGATGGTGTTTATAAATTTGATAAAAGCCTAATAATTATTGTTACTTTCAGGCCTGACTTAGATACCAAAAACTTCACAATGGATTTTACGTGTGACTGGGTAATCAAGGGTAAATACAAAGTGACATCTGAACCTGCAGCCAAGGCATGGCTCGGCGGAGAAGTGAAAGGAGAAGGTTATGGCAAAGTTGAAATCGGTAATGATTTACATACAATGTATTATTCAGCTTTCAAGCATGCCTCTTAAACCACAGTCATTTATTCATCACTTTTAGATAGAAAAGAATCGATCTCGACTATCTATGATAAAGAACGTCACAACACTATCTTACGTACTTTGACAGATCTAATTGCGCATTGAGGCTATTGTAAAGTGTTATCTTATTTGTTTAATAGTATTTACGTCTTTTGAAATCTGTAAGTAAATATCGAGGGTGGTAATTGTATTCATTACGATAGTCACTAAAAGCTTAGGACAGACATGTCTTAACGACGAAAGCCGGATACTAACTTGTCACTTTAACTCAAGAATACACTGAAACCTAAACTAGTTTGTTTTGGTTTTCCCCGAAGGGTAAGGCAAAGGGAACTATGCCCATACAGCCATGTTTTATGTATGTTTTTTCTTGATGATGAATGAAATGATGAAAGTTGATGGCTTGTTGGCACGAAGCGAAAATAGATAGGTACACTTTGTTGATCGAATATTCCGATATAATACCACTGTCGCGAATGTTATCCGACTAACTTAATGCGATCATTAACCACAAAACACCACTTTGTATTAATTATTTATATTATTACAATGAAGAAAGTAACTATCCCGTTCCCGCCAAAAAGCCACAAGTAAACTAGTAATGTCTAATGTTTTGTAAATTATTTCTCCAGTGCCCGCGCCTGTCTCTCCGCAAGGTTAATGTGGCCTTAAAGTTGTTGTAATTGTGAGACCTCAACAGAAGCATTCTCCTACTATCTAATATTATACCTAATAACATCCTATTTTTAACCGACTTCATTTAAGTTATACGATATAATCAAATAAATTTCGTTCATAAACCTTGCAGTAGCGTTTTATAAGCGTATTATTTTGATTGATGATATCACTGTGTCGATATAATTCTGATTTACATAAAGCCGAATAAAATAAAATATTTTTATTTCAGGCGTATACAGGGTGTTAGTGACATCGTAACAAAAACTTTTAGGGATGATTCAGGCCATGATTCTGAATTGATATCAAGTGGAATTTTCCGCCGCAAAAGTATGGAAAGGAAAATAATTTAAAAACACACTAAAATTTTTATAAATTTTCTGACAGGAAATTCCACTTGATATCAACTCAGAATCATGGTCTGAATCATTCCCCTCAGTACTCGTTACGGTGTCACTAACACTCATACCTACTTGTATGGCTACCGTATGTACTTATACAGGGTGTAAGTCACATCGTGATGAATACTGAGGGAAATAATTCAGCTGATTATTTTGAGTTAATATAAAGTGGAAGTTTTCATCGCAAAAGTATAGAATAGAAAATAATTAAAGAAAAAAACTAAAAACAAATCATGAATTTTACGACAGAAAATTCCACTTGATATTAATTCAGAATCATGGTCTGAATCATCCCCCCGAGTATTCGTTACGATGTCACTAACACCCTGTATATGTATAATATTTAAGGCCCATATAGTGTGAATACAAAAAGGCTTACAAAAACTATTTTAGCAACACAAAAAAATGATTTTATTTTAATTCAAATACCGCTTGTTCTCTCCGGAGGCACTAGGCACCAACACATGCACTTGTACCCAATGCCTCAGGATGGAGCAATTGGGCTTATTAACGACCCTCAGGATGGTGTTGGTGCTCCCTCGTACCCTCCACATTAGCAATGCGACTCTTTTGCAAAAAGATGAATACAAATCATCTGTCTGCGCGTAGGCAAACATAGCTGAGGCGCTGCAGTCTTATTACTTGACATATAAGCGTAGTATTATTTCTTATTCTATGATATTAGATTCGATTTTGAGCATTACGTTACAGCTCGTGGCACTGAGAAAAGAGCACTCGCTTTTGTAATGTTATCAACAGTCAACGAGTTTAATGTTTTCCAATGCTTTTGTTTGTTGCTCGATTTGACACACTCTCTGCTGTAATGTTACAAAATTTATCATTACATGTAGTGCGTTACTGTAATGCTTCCACAGATGTAATGCTCGAATCTGTTCTGTTACATTACAAGTGAATGCTCCCGGTGAGTGATCACTTTTGATCAAGTATGTTTTGTAGCTAACTAATGTGACTCAGAAAAAAAGAGTAAGTATCTATCCTTTTTACAGAGAAGTTACGCATTAAAGCCGGGTTTGAGTTCTTCGTGAGAAAGGATAATGGTGAAGTGTATCTTGACTACAGTTACCATGGTATGAAGTTTGCGTACCAATTCGGCGGCATTCGACTCCACACACAGAACGATTTCTTGTATATTGGCGATCAAGAACTAAGTAAGTAAAAGACTATTATGAATGAACTAATATTTACTTATAAATTTCAAATTAATGATGGATAATTTATAGCAGAGGTATTTCTGAATAAACAAAACTGAGACAGGTTATATCGAGAACAGTTAATTGATGTCGCCTGGATCTGAAATTGCGAATGCAATTTTGTGGAAGGGAATAAATCTATCGGTAACTCTGGCTTAATAGTAAATTCTCAATGACACAGTCAACTCAACAATAAGTTACATCAAAAAGTGTACCTATTTAAATAAATTGTTAGGAAAAAATAAGGGATAAAAATCATCTAAAACGACTACAGACTGTGATTGTATTATTTGCCAAAGTGGACTATTGATTTTACCTAACAAGTAAAGTTAACAGATACAGACAAATTTTACACCATTAACATTTTCTTTTATATTTGGGTTATATTATTACGTGGTTTCCAGGATGTGTGTCCGTTTAATGGGACTCTATTACCTACATAGGACTGCAACATAGCTGGCAAGAAATATATATACATTACTTTTCGGGAATTCACGCTTTATGTTATTATGTTATGTTACATAATGTAAATGTGTGTATTATTGTGTTGTTACATATGTAAAATGTTACTTTTTTTGTCCTAGGTAAATCAGTAATAAGCATTTTCAATGACAATTGGAAATTCTTCATATCGACATTTGGACGTCCGTTCGTCCTGAAGGGGATGGATTTCTTCTTCAACTTCACTCACATATTCTACGACAACGTTCCTGCTAAGCACTTCATCATCGAAGATTTGTCGTCTTACCTTTAAGAATAGATATTCTACAAGTTTTTAGTGCACCGTTGGCACTGACGGAAAATTGCACTGATATTAACTCGGAATAATGAGTTGAATCATCCCTTTAGTACTCGGTGCGGTGCCATTAACACCTTGAATAATAAAGTTAGGTTCGTTTGTTAGGTATACCTAATGACACTCGTAAATAAGGGCGTACTCATAATAAATGTGCGAATAATAGGCGAACATCAGCGCGTTTATGTAATTAATCAAATCAAGGTTGATTGAGATGAAAAGAGATTTGACGTCGAGATCGAAATGACGCGCGATATATATGTATATCGCGATTACGGAATTGTACCGAAGAATTTATTATTATAAATGCTATGAAGAAATTTCATAGATTTAGGAATTCCGCAACGCCAGCCGTCGTTCTATACAGAGTGTTAGTGACAACGTAACGAAAACTTTGAGGGGGGTGATTCAGCTCATTATTCTGAGTTAATACTTATCAAGTAGAATTTTCCATTTCAAAAGTAAAAAAAAATAAAATAAAAAAAAAACAAAATGACGTGAATTTTTCGATGGAAATGTCCACTTGATATTAAATCAGAATCATGTGCGAAATCATTCCCCTCAATATTAGTTACGATGTCATTAACACCCTGTATTGATAAACTGGGCAAATTATATTTTCGATTTAGACTTCCTTTAGGCAGTTGTAATAGGCAGGTAGTGCCTAATTATTATAGAGTTTAAAAAAATCCAAAAACGACATATTAATTGAAGTTATATAATATTTTTATTATTACTTACTTTACTTAAAATTTGTACCTTTTAGACACCATAAGTTTTGTAAATGTACAAATATTACATGGTGTGGTTTTGGGTAACAGTTTGTGTTTTATTTGTTTGAAAACCTACACGACATACAATTCATACTTAAACTCACGCCTATAATCCCTAATGAGATGGGCAGAGCCATAAGTAATCAAAGGCAGTCAGTGTTGATACCAAGTCATAAGCTGGATTATGTTGAACCTTATGGTACCAAGGGATCAGCCTATCACCCATTATAAATTGTCCATGTAGAAAGGACACAATTTTTCTGTCGGATTTTACGACATGCCCGGGAAGACAAGCAGCAAACATAATATAAACAGATTATATGTCCAACTACTGCACACACAAGAACATGTTTTCTTCAATTGTTTTTGCTCTTAGGGCGCTTACAGACGCACGACGATGGAGTCGACGACGTCGTCGGCGACTTGCCGCGGCAACGTTTGACGACGTCGTCGATAGTCTGTAAGCGCCCTTAGTCTAAACGAAAAACGATACTACATACCTACAGCGTGAAATTTGGTGAGACTGTAGTGAACTTGTATAAAGTAAAACTTCAATAAATAAAAAAACCTTCTAAGGGCGCGTCGCAGTTGCGGAAAGGGTTGCGAACTGAATGTATAAATAAATTCATTGTGCATAATACTCAACGCGCTAGTTTGCATCGAACTTGGCCGGTTATTTTTAGATTTCCTAAGGTCCTCTACACGGAGATCGTAATAAAATTTTAAAATTGCTAATGAAACCAGTTATTGCCGGTATACTATTTCGGCCTTAAGTTATACGCATGTTAGTAGTTTGTTGTTATTTATAAGGAATTCATTTAGTAAAACTGCATTCGTACGAAAGACATTGAAGCGATCACTTCAAAAATGTTTCGTAATTTTTCGTTTTTAGTTTTCGTCGCGGCATTCTTGATTTGTGAATCGGCATTTGGTAAGTTTTTTATTTTAAAATTCCTGATTCCCGGTAAAGCAGAATTTCAATGAAAACCACGGATTGTATCTGTTTTTATACCATGATCGGAAAAAGCCCGTCTACTGAAGACGATTTAAGAATATTAGCATCAATGCAAAAGTATTTTAAACCACGAATAGTTTTTCTAAACGTTAGAAAACGTTCAGCCTACTAGATAATAATAATAAATAGCCTTTATACGTCCTACTAAAGGGCACATGCCTCCCCTCAATGAACCGGAGGGGATCACTGCTCCAGAGCTGGTTGGTGAAGGTGTGTGGGCTGGTTAACCAAACCAAGAACAGTCCCACAAAAGTGATTTCGACAATTTCCACATCGGGAATTAAACCCGTACCTCCAGATCGTGAGGCCAACGCTCCAACCACGAGACCGTGGCAGCTGTTGTGATGTTATGACGTCAAATTATAAATAATGTCTTAAGATACTCTTCTTAGAGCCCAATCCCCTACAAAAACTAAGTACAAAATTGTCATTTCTAGCTAAATAGACAATGAGATTACTTAATATTGATTATAATTTTCAGTGGACGAGCTACAAAAGAAAAGATGCAGCGTAAAAGACAACGCTTGCCAGAAAAAGTTATATACGGAATCACTGCAAACTGTCGCCAAAACTGGCTTGCCTGAGAATGGGATCCCACCTTTCGACCCTTATGTGATTAAGAACATTTCTGTGTCTGTCCTTGGGCTTGTTAATATCACCATGATAGACGGAGTGGCTAAAGGCTTGAAGAACTGTTACTTCGGCCGCATCAAGTAAGTTTACATAAGTATCCCAATGTCAAATGTACATCCAACGCAAGGTGAACTAATTACCCACATCTCGCCGAGCTTTCTGTTAGACCAACTTTGTCCGGCCAAGTAGTTAATGCCATCTGAAGAAAATCTACAATAAGTCACGTAAAAACATTAAAAATGTTAGACCAACGTGATGGGTGAGTGAGCCGTATCGCCGTCTCTAATGGTCCGGCCAACTGTGTCAGTGAAAACTGCACTTAAGATAAATTAACAACTCATTGGTGCAAGTCCGGTACCGGAGATCGAACTGGCGCTCCCCGTTTGAGAAGGCACTCGGTGAACCACTAGACCGCAGTGACTTTTTTTTATTAAACATGCTTATTTCATAATGCTTATTGCATAATACATGGCTTTTCGGCGGGAAACGGGAACGGGACAGTTGCTTTCTTCGTTGAGTAATCTAAATAATTAATACGAAGTGGTGTTTTGTGGTTAATGATCGCATTAAGTTAGTCGGAAGACATTCGCGAGTGTTATTATATTGGAGTATTCAATGAACAAAGTGTATCTGCCTATTTTCGCTTCGTGCCGGGAAGCCGCTTCATGACTCAAAAGTTTATGCGGACTTTTGAGTTAATTCGTTTGGGGTTCGGAGTAGGAGTCTACTCCGAGGGTGGGGGCTTAGGTTTCATCATCATCATCTTTCATCATTTCATTAATCATCAAGAAAAAAAATACGTCAGACATGACTATATGGGCATATTTCCCTTTGCCTTACCCTTCGGGGAAAACCAAAACAAAAAAAAAATTGCATAATACATAGTGATAAGTTAGTTCATTACAATTTATGGTTTTTGTTTAAACTCGGCTGTCAGACAGTCATGAGTTGAAACTCTTTGGCAAATTATAAACATTAGTAACATAACATAACATCAAGCCTGTATCCCCGAAGGGGTAGGCAGAAATGTATAGCATCACCCACTCCTCGCCAGCTATGTTTTTATTGCCATTAACCGGGCACAAATCCTGGATACCACGTGACTTGACTTCAATCTTCTTCTTCTTCTATCGTAGAAGAAGACTTCAATAGTTGATAAATAATAATTTAAGTAGGTACTTTCAATAAAAAAGGAGTAATAAAATGTTATGCCCCGAAGGGGTAGGTTGAGATATAAGTATACCTGTACACTCGTCGCCAGCAATGTTGAGATCCCACGTAATTTAGGGCGAGCCTATTGTATTTATGATGATGACTTCTATATTGTTAAAGGTAAAACTAATTTTAAATTGGACGTCATTGAAATAACATCAAGTACTTGTTAAAGGGCACGGGTCAACATAATCTCAAACAGATGTGGCACTTAAATGGTTTATGATTTACTTTGACCTCAGTTAATAATAGCCTCTAATTAAAATCTTATACAATATTTTCCTTGATATACATATTAAATACCTGTGTTAGTCGCTCTGGTCCTGTCTTATTCTTATCAAACAGGGAGCGCCAATTCGAACCCCGGTACGGGACTTTACCAATGACTTAGTAATGCAGTGTTTACAAACATAGTTGGCTTGAGCATGTTACGCGACAGTACCTAAAGGGAATCGCTGACATATGACGACACTGCACACGGCACCATTATTTTGCCTATGCTATATAATTTCGCAATATGAAGTAAACTGCTGATGCTGCGCCTCGTGCCTCGTGCCTGCTGGCCTACGTGACGACCCCGGCGCTTCACTTCGATACTCACATCGGTCGAGTCAATAGGCTTTAGTTATAAGTTAATAATTAATTACTTTGTAATACATTTAAATTTAATTAAATAGTTTAGAAATCTTTTCGGTTTTTTTTGAGTCCTCCGGCTACAGCCTACGTAATTGGCGCAGTCGGTAGGATACTCGGGTTAGTGCGCGAAAGACTTTTTCTCACATCGAAACCGTCGTCGTCGCTAATTGACTATCAAGTCTTCACCGAGATTCTACACCCACGAGGTCCACGCCGGAGTTATCCAGACATCGATAGCCGCTCAGAGAAACCGAGAGAAATGTTCAAGTAAGTGCACCGCTAATTTTCTTCATAGTGTTGCTATTCCCTTTTGCCCTTTAGTATCTAAGGAAAATTCAAAATTTTCCACCCTAGTAGTAGAACCCCTCGGACTGTGAATAGGCAGTCTAGGGTCTCGCAAATTGATAGGTTTAGAAATATAGATTTTGAATCTGGTAGTCCAGATAGTATAGAGGACATTATGGCAGCTGATCCTGATGTCATATATAAGGCCCTCCGCCTGGTACCCGATTTTGACGGGAACCCTAACGTGTTGACGAGGTTCGTTAGGCTCTGTGATGAGTTAGTGGAAACTTACATAATTCCAGGTAATCATTTAAGTAACCTATGTTTGTTGAATGGCATCTTAAACAAAATCACCGGTCCAGCAGCCAGGACAATTAATTCAAATGGCATTCCAGACAACTGGTATGGGATTAAGAATGTCCTTATAAATAATTTTACTGACCAGAGGGATGAGACCGCCCTCTATAACGACCTCGCACTCCAGACACAAGGGAATCTCACCCCGCAAGAATTTTATGCTAAGTGTCAAACGCTTTTCTCGACTATCATGACTTATGTCACCTTACACGAAACCGTTCCCACCACAATCGAAGCTAAACGCGACTTGTACAGGAAATTAACAATGCAGGCATACGTGCGCGGCTTAAATGATCCGCTAGGGTCTCGTATAAGGTGCATGCGTCCTAGTACTATAGAACAGGCACTGGAATATGTACAGGAAGAATTAAACGCCCTGTATCTTAAACAAAAGAGCGAAGGGTTTCCGAAACAAAATTTTAATTCACACAGTTACAAACCTCCTGTAAATATGCCAATGCCCAATGCATACATACCCAAACCATTCAATTTTAATAACCCCATGAAACCTCCTGTCATGCAACATCAACCCGCTTACTTCGCTTTTAACCCACCAAAACTGCAATTTAATCCATACTTGAATCAACCGCGTATGCCGACCCGCACCCAGCAAATGTTTAGTGCACCCCCGCCAAATTATAACCCGCGTAGTAATGTATTCAAACTGCCCCCAAGACCTTACAGTGGCCCGAAGCCCATGAGTGGCGTCAGTCACTTCCAACCTCGTGTATTACCCCCGACCACACACGATTGGTCAAAACACGGCAATCCGCCTCCATCAAATTATTTTAAGACCCGCGACGTTAATCTTCACGCCATATATCCTAACGATGTAAACGTAAACGAGTGTATGCCATATGACGATTACGCAACCTACTATCAGCCGGAGTATTACGAGCAGGGATCTTATTACACGGCTTATGATTCGCATAACGGTTATGAGTACGATAATACGAACTTTGTATATGAAGAACAATCCGAAGTAACTTACGAGCAGGGTGAGCAGTCGCAGCCTTCAGCTGACGATAACCAGGATTTTCAGGTGGCTACGACATCAAAAAAGTCAAAATAGAAGTGAATCTTCAGACCCAAAGGCAACTGCCATATATTGAAATTTTAAACCCACCTTTAAAATTACTCATAGACACCGGGGCTAATCAATCTTTCCTTAGCCCTGATGCTGCAGAGAAATATTATTCTCACATCCAACTCAATATAGATCCTTTTGAAGTGACAAACATTCACGGTACCAGTAGAAATAACTACTCTTTGACAATGCCCTGTTTTTCCGAAATTAATGATGAAGATGACATCAAGTTGTTCATATACAAATTTCACGATCATTTTGATGGCCTCATTGGATTGGATTTACTAACTAAATGGGAAGCTAAAATCGACCTAAAAGAATTAACCCTCACTACGCGCAATACGGTAAATAAAATAAAATTATTTAACTCGCGAAACGTAAACTTATATGAGGATATTATACCTGCTAATTCTTCTAAGTTGATCAGATTACCTATTAACGCTTCGGACGGCGATGTCATCGTCGAGGAACAGATGTTGTGCAATTGTCTGATCCACGAATGCATTACGAATGTCAAAAATAATCGTGGTATCGTAGAGGTCGAAAACCAAACGAATAACGATATAATTTTTTCATTAGATCGCCCCGCTGTGGCTGAGATTTGTAATATCGAGTGCAAGCGCACCGAGGAACGGCTAACGTCACGCGCTCGCGACGTAATATCGCGCCTACGAACAGAACATTTAAATCCAGAAGAAAAGGCTAACCTCACCCAACTATGTTCGCGGTATTCTGATATATTTTATATAGAAGGGGAGCCTTTAACGTTCACGAACAAAATAAAACATAACATCAAAACTACTGACGAGATTCCGGTTTACACAAAAAGTTACCGGTACCCTTTTGTGCATAGGGAAGAGGTTCGCAGTCAGATAGGCAAAATGCTAGAGCAAAATATAATCCGACCTTCCGCCTCCGCATGGAGCTCACCAATATGGATAGTTCCCAAAAAAACGGATGCGTCAGGTAAAGTTAAATGGCGCTTAGTAGTGGATTTCCGCAAACTAAACGAAAAAACTCTGGACGACAAATACCCTATCCCGAACATTACCGATGTTCTAGATAAGTTAGGTAATTGTCAGTATTTCACCACTCTCGACTTGGCCAGTGGATTTTACCAAGTTGAAATGAACCCATTAGACATACCGAAAACGGCGTTCAATGTAGAACACGGACATTTCGAATTTCTAAGAATGCCCATGGGCCTCAAAAATAGTCCATCTACCTTTCAAAGGGTAATGGACAATGTGTTGAGAGATTTACAGAATACAATTTGTCTCGTCTATCTAGACGACATAATCGTTTTCAGTACATCCTTACAAGAGCACATGGTCAATCTAGAGAAAGTGTTTCAACGGTTACGCGAGTCCAACTTCAAGATCCAAATGGACAAGTCGGAGTTCCTTAAATTGGAAACTGCTTATCTAGGTCATGTCATTAGTAGGGATGGTATTAAACCTAACCCCGATAAAATTAAAGCTATCGAAAGTTACCCCTTGCCAAGAACCACCAAGCAAATAAAGCAATTCCTTGGACTACTTGGTTATTACAGGAAGTTTATTCCGGATTTTTCCCGAATAACTAAAATCCTGACACATTGTCTTAAAAAAGGAAAGCACATTACTTTGGACTCTAACTATATTAACTGTTTTGAAAAATGTAAAAGATTGCTCACGAATGACCCGATATTACAGTACCCTGACTTTACCAGAGAATTCGTTTTAACAACCGACGCATCGAATTTCGCAATCGGAGCCGTGCTGTCTCAGGGCCCTATTGGCTCAGACAAACCAATTTCATACGCATCCCGTACTCTTAACGAGAGCGAGATAAACTATAGCACAATTGAAAAGGAATTGCTTGCTATAGTCTGGGCGACTAAATATTTTCGTCCCTATCTCTTTGGGCGAAAATTCAAAATTATCACAGATCATAAGCCTTTACAGTGGCTTATGAATCTCAAAGAACCCAATTCTAGACTGACACGATGGCGTTTAAAATTAAGCGAATACAATTATACTATAATTTACAAGAAAGGAAAATGTAATACAAATGCCGATGCTTTATCAAGAATAGAATTAAATAACGAAGAAACGAATTCTATGGTAGCCAACCCGACAGACCACCCACCAACCCTAAATAATTCCGACACCAATACTGTACATACTGACCAGGAAAACCCTATATTAGAAATTCCAATAACAGATGAACCTCTTAACAAATTTCATAGACAGTTATGCTTAACTATTGTGGGAGATATTAAAAAACGACCTATAGTAACCAAACCCTTCGAAAGTCATACGCGCATATCGATTCAGCTTTCAGAATCCAATCTCGAAGACGATCTTATAAACGCAGTTAAAGAATATGTTAACCCTAAGGTCAAGACCGGTCTCCTCATAAACCCTCCACAAGGTATGTACAAATTGGTTCCCATATTACAAGACAAATTTAAAAATTCTGCCATGTCTCTCGTCCTTACCAAAACTGAACTGGAAAATGTCAAAGAATACCTTAGACAACAGGACATCATTAGGCACTATCATGACGGTAAGACTAATCACAGAGGCATCAATGAATGTTATTTGGCCCTTTCCCGGAAGTACTTTTGGCCAAAAATGAGGGATCAAATCGCCAAGTTCATTAACGAATGCACCATTTGCGGCCAGGCGAAATACGACCGTAATCCTATTAGACAACAGTTCAATGTTGTACCACCGGCAACCAAGCCCTTCGAGATAGTGCATATGGACCTGTTCACTGCACAAAACGAAAAGTACGTTACTTTCATAGACGTCTTCTCTAAATACGGTCAAGCCTATCACTTAAGAGACGGTACTGCTCTCAGTGTCTTACAGGCTCTTCTCCAATTCTCCACACATCATGGATTACCTCTTACAATAATCACCGACCAGGGGACAGAATTCACTAATCAAATGTTCGCTGAGTTTACCAGGACTCATAAGATTGTACATCATAAGACCCTTGCAAACGCCCCCAATGACAATGGAAGTATAGAACGCTTCCATTCAACACTTTTAGAACACCTTCGTATCTTACGCCTTCAGCATAAGAACGAAGCTATTATTAACCTTATGCCATACGCCATCATAGCATATAACAGCTCAGTTCACAGTTTCACTAAGTGCCGTCCCTATGACGTCATAAACGGTCATTTAGACGCAAGAGACCCACTCGATATCGATATATCGGCTCATCTCATGCAACAGTATATTCTGTCACATAAAAACCAGATGTTAACCGTATACAACATAATCAACGAAACAAGTTTAGGTAACCGAACCGCCCTTATCGAAAATCGTAACAAAACGCGCGAGCCGGAACAGGAATACCAACCCCAACAACAGATATTCGTGTCGAATCCCAGTGCTGGCAGACAAAAAATAGCTCCACGATATACACAAGACACAGTCTTAGCCGATCTCCCGATACATATATACACGTCTAAGAAACGTGGCCCTATCGCTAAGTCTAGACTTAAACGTGTACCGAAAACAGCCAAATTGTTGCAGGTTCCTGATAGCCCTGATTCTGAGCGTAGTAACGGCGAACGAGATAAGGCTTGAAAGTTTGGATGACGGCCCAGGCGTCCTACCCTTTAAACTCGGCCCTACGAGATTGGTGACACACTACCACAGCTTTTTGCAGTATATAGAATTAACTAAAATAGAAGATAGAATAACTTCAGTTAGAACGCAAATTTCAAATATAAAAAACATATTACGTAACGATACTTATATGCTTTATGAGGTGCAACTAACATACTTAATTTCAAAACTAGATAAAGCTACTTACCAACTAACAAGCTTAGAGCCCCATAGGGAGAAACGAGGTCTTGTAGACGGCCTAGGATCCGTTATTAAAAGTCTTACCGGTAATTTGGATTATACTGATGCCCTTAAATATAACGATGCTATCAATACATTAAAAAATAATCAGGATAAATTGTCATCCCAAATTAACAATCATATCAGTCTTAGTAAAGAATGGATACTTCATCAATCTAGTGTAATTTCTCAAATAGCTAATAACCAGATTAAAATTAATGAAACGTTACATTTACTTTTGGATAAGGGAGTGTACGCAGAGAGCACTCTGATTAAATACGCTAAGCTCGCTCAATTCCTAACTATAATTAGTGACAATGTAGACGAGCTATCTAACGAACTTCGTAGGATAGAAGATATAATAGCTTTTACACGTACATCGAGTACGCACCACTCCATGTTAGGCATAGATATATTAGGTAAAATGTTAGATAAACTTAAGGAATTATATAATAAGGATCAGTTATTAGATATAGAGCTAAGAGAATATTATGACGTAATGGAAACTGGTTCATATTACACCGGAACTCAAATTGTAATAGTCTTTAGAGTTCCTATTATATCTCATTTTAGTTACGATTTATATAAATTACCTATAGCACCGAATAGGAATAGGCAGGTCCTTATCCCACCTTATCCTTTAATAGCAACCAATGGGGAATCTTACGTGTACATAGAGGCAGAATGCCCGAAGCTATCAACTCGGTACCTCTGTAAGGAAAAGGTCAACCAACAGATTAGGACCGGCCCAGATTGTATCCAGAAGCTTATCACCGATCAAACTCTAGACGACTCCTGCCGCAAAACAACTATAACTCTTCTGAAAGAAACCATAGAAAAATTAGATGATCGACATTACGTTGTAGTACTCCCTCGACCGACGAAAGTTCAGCTTACCTGTGAACGAGATGAATTTAGAACCTTAGACGGAAGCTACCTAGTGAACATCCCATACCACTGTTCACTACGCACAACGGAGTTAACTATCTATAACTCTAATGATCGCGTGGAAGGACAACCTATTAAAATACTGAACATACCTATTGACATTCAGACGAATTCGGCAACCCAGCCTCCAATCACTCTGGGATCCATCAACCTGGACGAGCTTCGCGATATTCAGGACAAAATAATATCTCAGACGCCTACCCAATTGGACAACCTATCTACATTATCGCTCTACCATACTACAATCCCTCTCTATGTAGTAATGTTGAGTGCAGTCGTACTGATCGCCATAATACTTTATCAAAAATATGCCAAATGTTCCCAGACGCCAAATAATCGACGTGATCCAGCACACACATATGAAGATCCAGAGAATACCAGCGCCCCGCATCCAGATACCACGAAGAGAGCTGCAACATTTTCATTAAACATCTTAAAATAGTTGCAGATCTAAGGGGGGAGATGTTACGCGACAGTACCTAAAGGGAATCGCTGACATATGACGACACTGCACACGGCACCATTATTTTGCCTATGCTATATAATTTCGCAATATGAAGTAAACTGCTGATGCTGCGCCTCGTGCCTCGTGCCTGCTGGCCTACGTGACGACCCCGGCGCTTCACTTCGATACTCACATCGGTCGAGTCAATAGGCTTTAGTTATAAGTTAATAATTAATTACTTTGTAATACATTTAAATTTAATTAAATAGTTTAGAAATCTTTTCGGTTTTTTTTGAGTCCTCCGGCTACAGCCTACGTAATTAGCATTATAGACGGCGATATGCCTCACCAAATATCACGTTGGTATAACAGAAAGCTCGGTGAGGTGTAGGTGCTTAGTTCATCACGCGATGGATGTACCTTTGACTACCCCGATTGGGATATAGTCGTGAGCTTATGTCATGTTTTAGTCAAAGACCAATGTGAAGGTGCTCCGCGGATCAATTTGTCTATGCTAGGTTTGGTTTGGCTTCCGGCAATCACCGTGATACATTTTTGTTTCGGTTTTTGATTTATTTTATTTTTTTATTAAGTATTACTTCATCTCATATAAATAATATATAAAATGTAGATTGATTGATTTATTTTTAGTTTTACTCCTAGGAGTAGGTACCTAAATTTAGCAAAAGCCGAAAGTAAAATAATTCGTACCGGTCTTTTCCTAGTTTGTCTAATCCTATACAATATGCCCAGGATCTGATGATGGATAATAAATCAATCGCGCCCAAACATACTCAACATACGGTTGCGTGAGTTCGTTCAGTTTATCACAGAGTTCGTTCGTGAGCCCTCTTCAGACCCTGGATATAAAATGTCATCAATTGTAGCTACAGCATGAAAAAAAACTGAAAAGACTAGAAGAAATGGTCAAAGTAAAAAAAAACCTTAGTACTTAACTCTTTTGCAATTTAGTGCTAATTAGTTAGGTAAGCTACTTATTTAAACGACAAAAAAAATATGAACCTTGATATGAACCGGTAATATTCTCGAATAATATGGGTATTTGAATAATTAATTTAGCATCTGAACAGAACAAGGCTAGTTAGTTTCATAGGTTAAAGATAAGGTCATCTTAAAATAAAATCAAAACTGTTATAAAATCACTTGTTTTATGGTTCTGCGGTCAATATTTACATTATTAAGTTCTCGTTTCATTTTTGTATTTTTAGCACTACCATAGAAAATTACCACTCCTTGATGGAGATCATTTGTGACGTCACCATCAAAGGGAACTACAAGGTATTGGCTAATGGCCCTCTGGTAGAGAACTTGCTGGGCGGCAGTACAGTTCATGGTGAAGGCTTTGGAAAAGTTAAAATTGGTAAGTCTTTTGTTATGAAATTTGTCTAAGAGTTATACCTTGTTTGTCTTCTGCATATCATCATAGGTAGAACTATTATTTATTCTTTTGCAGCAACTTGCGCTTGAAGTTGTTCTTGGACAGCCAAAGGCACCATAATGTTCTTTTTAATACTTGTTTTATTTTTTCAAATAATAAAAACTTAAAAAACTTTAAGGCTGATTTATATTGAGTCAGTTGCTGACGCCAGTAAGGTGTCAGTGCTGGCGCCAGGAACTGGCATATTTACACTGTTCAGAGACAGTCAGTACTTGACACGAGAGCGCTGTACTAACCTGAAATTAATTTTCAATAGCAGTACAGGGTCAGTTCTGATCACAAAGTTCTTATAATAGAGAGATTTCACGGAAACATAGCCTTAGAGACCATTACAATGCACAAAACTTTCCATATCATTCACTGCTTCTTTGATATCGTGCCATCACAACTAGAGCTCGTGTTACTGCGCAATGAACAGCAGGTAAATCAATGTAGCAGTCCGGTTAAAGTGTCTTGGTGCGGCCACGTATAATTTAGTGCTGAGGGTATCCTCTGTTTTTATCATTTGTGGTCCGTACTTGATGGTGGACTGGCTGAGGGCGTGACTGACTAAATTTAAATCGGCCTTTATTTAATTTAATTAATGACAATTAACATTCAACAGTTAATTCAAACATTACCACCCCAGCAGCTCTATAAAACGTTAATGGTGATGAAACCGACATTTAGAGCGCTACATTTGTTATTAGCAAGACAAGTATGAAACAAATAGTTTATAAAAATACGGAACCATGACGCGTTGCGGCGCGCTTCATTTCATAAACAAGTATTATTATAAACGCGCGTGACAACGCTTCTACGAGAATGACTCTTATACCTATATCGATACATGTTTAAATTCCCCGTGAATGGAAGCATAAATCCCAATAATTTACTTTTTGCAGAAAAATTCCGCGTCACATTTGATTTTGACATCTTTTTGAGAGAAGCCAACGACGAGATCTACATTGACTGCAAGTACGAAGACACACATTACAAATACGAGTTCGGGAAAATTACATTCGCAGCCAATAATTTGTACATAGCCAACCAGGAAGTCAGTAAGTAGCATTTTTCAACGCATAATGACGAAAAGTAATTTTAGCTGTTGAAGTTGGGAATTGTTAATTTGATATTATTTATAGCCATATCATAATTTAATTTAGAGCTTTTTTGCTTGTGATCTGGTTTCGATTCCTGGTAATCAGTCTTTTGTTTAGTTGGGGTATTGCAAGCTGAATCGCCTTGTAAAGTAATATAAAATAAAGTAACATTATATTTGATTATGATTTTCAACTATAAAAATGCAAGAAAAATAATATTATACTATATTAGTATAAAATGAATTCGTGCTTGAAAAGTCAGATTGCTTGCCCTTATATTTAATTATGCACGATTTATCAAGTATTTCCTATTTTATACATGTAGTCAAAAATTGTCTACAACTGAGACTATTTATTTCACTTTTACTGCATTGCACACTCACAGAAAACAAAGAACGTAGTATAGATACTTATAAAAAAGAATTTTGAATATTACCATAAACATTATTATTTTTCAGGCAACCAAATTGTCAACTTGCTGAATCAAAACTGGAACTTTATAATAACCACTTTTGGAAAACCTTTCGTTGATACTGCTATGGACATCGTGTATGAACTTACGCATAAGTTCTTTGATGTAACACCCACTCGATATTATCTTCTTGAAGACTTAAGACCTTACTTGAAGAATTAAGAAACTTGGTTTTTGTTTTAATTCATTATAATTTTTAAATACTCACTGTAAAAAATCATACAGTGATGTATTAGGCATTGCTGAAAGACCAAAATAGAACTATTATTGTATAAGTCATTCATAATAAAGTGATATTTCTTTTTGAAACAGAATTTGTATGATGTTATGTGCTGAAGCACCTAAGGATATTTTACTTATTTAGTTTTCATTTATCTGTCATATCATGTTTTCTTAATTCTCTATTTGTAAAATATACTTACGTGGCTTATAAAGAAATGGGAAAACAACATTTACTATATCGCAGTTTTAATACAGATTTGATGCCCTTTACTTACTCTGGATATAATACCAATTTCACATTTGCAAATTTTCATTACCCAAACAATGTTCTCTAACATGTTCTGGTTTGTTAACCGACGTTTGCATAAATATGATATACAAACGTCGGTTGGTAACCAGAATATCATCTTCGCATTTTCCAAATAAAATGATTTTCAAGTAGAATCAGTACGCATTACTTTTATAACAGTGAAAATAAGTAAACTGCGGAAGGAAACGGGGCTGGAAAAATAGTAGTACCTATAGAAAAAAAATAGGTTAACTTCATTACAAACGGTTAGTATGCTGATAATAGCATTGCATGAGCCGAGCATAATGAATATAATGCGTATTTTAAAAAGCAAGGTGATAGTTTGGGTAGTGGATAATTTCATAACGAAAATTATGCGTTTATTCTATTTCGAGAAGTGAACTATTTGGGAAATGAAATTATACCAATAATTTTAAAGTGGTCTAATATTTTTCTGCGAAAAGTTATACACAACTGTGCACCATTTCCACCATTTATAAAAACTGTCGTAAACGACGTTTTCTTATAATGTGGTATTAGTTCTGACTATGCTCACGTTATTTATTGCTCTATAAGAGGCCTCGTTCCAATTACAAACTGCAACAATGTCCCAGGCTGTTGTAGGTTAATAGTGTTTACTGGAATTAGTATTTCTTAGAATAAACATGCTACCACACACATCAAGGTAATTAATCAATTACAGGTGATCTTCTGGAAATAATTGCCCATGACAATTGCTCATTTTCTGTTGTTTACAAACACAGACAATATTTAGGTAATCTTTTGCAATGACTGACAAAGTATTGCAACTTTGTAAAGAAGGTCACGTACATGAATCTACGATTATTGAATGATTATATTATTTCAGGCGATTAAGATTTTTTTTTCATTTTTTAAGTAGTTAAAATGCTTAATTTAAAATTAGATAAGTTAATAACTATATTATTATTAACTTACTTATACTAACTAATATAACTGTCAAAACTACATTCGCCTACTTTAAAATTCAATTAAAGTCCAAATATATTATTTTCGAGAAGCTAAAAAAAAGCAAGCTAATGCTATGGGCGATAGGCTGATCCCTTATCACCATAAGGTTCATCATATCCAGCTTACGACATCGTATCAACAGTGGCTGCAAGTTGTCTTTGATTACTTGTGGCTCTGCCCACCCCATTAGGGATTACGGGCGTGAGTTTATGTATGTATGTGTATGTATATTATTTTCGAATTTTTTACATTATATTTATATATAATAGTGTTCTACAATAAGTAAGTAGTCGTTACATGAGCCATGTCAGGGGCGTTTGGCTGCTCAATAGTAACCCTGACACCAGGGTTAATGGGGTTGGTAATCCACCTTATAACCCACACGATAGAGGACAAGAAGAGTGTTCTACAATATACCTATAATTGACATACCTTTGAAAACATAATTTATGAATGTTTTCAGAAAATAACGTTTATGTAAATAAAAGAGCGAAAAATAAATTTAGGGGGAAAATAGTCATGGAAGGCAAACAACTTCTCTTAAGAAACATTATTTTAATTCTCAAAAAAGTGTTCTTTCTTACAGGACACTAATAAAAATGCACAGGGTACAGGGGACTGCAGGGAGCATAGCTCCCTGCTAGGGAAGCTCAGGGGGCGAAGCGTTCCCGCAGTAAAAATAACCCACGCAAATAGAATCGTAAGAATTTACTTATTTAAATTATCTCATTTTCTTGACAAACTCGAAATATACATCGACTAGTAAAGTAACCACGTCATGTACCTATATTACTGAAGAGTTGTCAGTTTTAGAATTCGATTTCCGTCGCGGCAGACGTTCCTCATCAAAAATGCAGCAAAGCGTAGGCAATGTTTATGCAAGTGCTTTCATCTGCATTTCCTCTGACTCGTGACAAATCGAAGCATAAATTTTTCATATCCCCGATTTGTATGTGACGTCACATCGATTGTTTCTATCAAGACCGTAGTTCTTGAAATTGACGTGCAATGTGGAATTGTCTCGTGGTTCAATTTATCATTTTGTTATTATTGATAAATACATACAAACATGGATTGATTTGGGGTAGGCCGAGAGGAGACAACTTGCAGTCGTTCTCGATGCAAACTCCTGAGATGGATGAAATATTGATGAGATGAAGGATATTGTTATGGTAACGTTATAAGTAGGTACAAGTGATCAGCTCAACGATATACGTAATGTAAATATTTTACTTACTAATAATATTGTTAATAAGTACGACCCAAAATTCGTACTCAATACAGTTATTACGCAAAAGTCATAACGACAACCGAGCGAGAGCCCTTAACGCTCCGCTCTCTACTTGTCTAATTAAATCAAATGTACACTAAGTCAAGTCAAATTAAAATTAACTAAATGATATTGCGATAACTAGTTACTTTAACGGCCTCCGTGGTCCAGTGGTTGAGCGTTAGGCTCACGATCCGGAAGTCCCGGGTTCGAACCTCGTTGGGGAAATGCCATAAAAATTACCTTATGATCGTTAGTTTAGTTAGGACATTAAAAGCTGATCACCTGATTGTCCGAAAGTAAGATGATCCGTTTACTACTTACTGATGTAAGTAATTAGTCGTTACGTGAGTTATGTCAGGGGCCTTTGGCGGCTCAATAGTAACCGTGACACAGGGATGATGAAGTTAGTAATCTACCTCTTAAACCACACGAGAAGAAGAAGATTAATGACTTTGCATTTTGCTTCAATACCTCAATGTGCAATAAACTCACATATCAGCATGAGATATAGGTAGGTAAGTACATTATTCTTTTTGATGATAAATTAAAGCCATCGTTTTGTTTCGCATCGTCTCCTCTTTCTAGTAGAAAATGTGCCTTAGAAAAGAACAGACAGGACATAATATGGAGGCGATAAGCGTTGCAAGGTAGCAATAGGCACAGAGCCAAGTTTGCTATCCAGAAAGATCTATTATTATTTTATTTTTTGAGCTATTATTATTTTTTGTGCTCCTTCTGTTCTTTATTAGTTTAGTACAGCTTTAGAATTAAACTTGACTGTTTTTATTTTATACTATTTGATTTGCGCTGTTATCCGCTGCTGTCAGTTTTTGTATATTTTCTTAGTATGCCTCTTTTGCACTAGACTGTACTACACAGTACCTACTGATGTACAGTACTGTACTATATTTATGCCTGTTGCCATTCGCACCGTGTTGGAGCGCTAAATAGTACCTATATTTCTAATTGTGGATAACAACAGGTAAGTTTATTTTATTTATAATATCGATATTAAAAAATGTGAGATTCGTTTCTACTGTTCCTACAGCCTCTCCGTTAGTCCGACTTCTTAAACAGTGAATAAAATTTGACATAAATGTGCAATCACTACAAAAAAGCTGGTTGCAAAATTTATATTTGTGTAATGTAGCTGTGTGAATTTTAGACAAGACAATATTAACAAAATACATTATTCAATAAGACGTTCAAGCAACGAGGGACTTTGAATAATTATGTAGCCGAGCAATGAGAAAATAGGTAATTATCAGCGCCATCTATAATTTTTTTTTTGGAGAACGTAACCTGGAAAATCTCTCATTGGGACAAAGGGCAAAAGTATAAGTATAAATAAATAATCGTTGTTTCGTCTTTACGTAGTAATTTCAGAGGATGTAACTCGCCAGACATTACCATTATATTACGAGATCCCACGTCACTGAATGCATAACAACATTTACTATCAGAAAGTTATTTACGTCACATGAGTCTATCTACTTAAATACTATTTATTGCTTTGCTTACTTAAACATAATTGTATGAAATACCATCTTACGTACTTATTTAACCGACAATTTGTTAATTTAATCCCATTTTGACATTGAAATGTTAGCGTAAATTACCTAGACTATTTTTATATTTTATTTTGTGACGATCATAGTGGAATTAAGTAACACTTTAACGTAATTATAATTAGGTACCGTCCACATGTCTTTTGCTTACTTGCACTATTTTTTTAAGGTAGAAGATATACATATATGTAACTCAACCAACTCAGTAAGTCTTTTTGTGGGGGTATTTTTTTAAAGTCTTCGTAATAGATGGGAAGAATGGTGAGTCGAGAGATGGCTAAGTTCTCTTAAACATGAACAGCACATGCGTCGATAGCGTTTGTCGATCGAGCTGCGTAGACAAATTTCGTAGGGCGGGTACGTAGAATTCACCTTTATTGAATTTCTTTTCATCACAGTTGAAAGCCTAACCTTCAAACTGCATCGACAATTTCGTTAAATTTTGTTCGGTTGTCGACTGGATTCAATATAAAAATTTAAACTACAGTACAGAAACAGTAATGTAGGTAGATTTAGCCTCTAGTGTCGTTTTTAACAGTACTAAAAACGTGCATTCATTTAACCTCACGTGTCTAGTTTATTAGAGGGCGTACTTTTGCCGCCCTAATGAGCGTTCAGTACCGTACAATTTTTAGCCGTTTGTTTTATAAAGCGACATGAATACTTGTCCTCCTCAGAACTGAATACAACAGCGGTCTGGCCAAGTGGTACTGCCAGGATTAAAGTGAAAATGCTGCAGTTTACGGTCGTCCTCTCTTTAGTGTTTGTGGAATTGTTGCGTTTTAGCATCGCAATGGAATTACGTAAGTAAACGAGATAACTGTTTTTACTTTTGCTCTTAAATACAGAGGTGAAAATGTTAAACATTTTTCTACTTTCTAAGAAAAAAATATTTTTGAAGAAACTTCTTAAAAATATTGGTAGTGTAGTGAGGAATTGCTTTTATTATTGAAAAAGTTATCCACAGTAAATTAGATTCTTTACTCTACACATTAAGAAAAATACGTCAAGAGCCACCCCTTGTCCACTAAACAGAAGAATTCAAGTAAAGAATTGTGGTGAAGATACTATAATTTAATTATCATAATTTCCAGCGTCATACATAAAATCGTGCTCACGAAATGACCCGGACCTTAACGAGTGTGCTTTGAAGTCTGCGCGTGAGTCGCTACATCAGTTCTCTCTCGGAGACCCGGCCCGAGAACTGCCGGCTCTAGATCCTCTATACGTGGAAGAAATGACTGTCTATGTGCCTAATGAGAATGGACTGAAACTGACTTTCAAGGAGAATTACTTTCACGGCCTTTCCGTATTGCAGCTCAATGATTTGAAGTGAGTCTTTTTGTGGGGATATTTTTTTGAAAGTCTTCATAAAAGATGGGAAGGCTGGTGAGTTGAGAGATGGCTAAGTTCTCCTAAACATGAACAGCAAACGCGTCGATAGCATTTGTCGACCGAGCTGTGTTGATAGCTGCAGTTGGTTTCGTTGACAGCAAAATGCTGCTCGTTTGTAAAACGCCTAAATTTTGTTTTCTAAGAAAGCATCGTTATCATAGTCATTACTTACTCAATTTCTCTAGAGGATTCAAAGAGTGTTACTAGAGAATTATATAATTTGAACATGCCTTCCTGGTTATTAAGTACTTGCGCCTATATCTTTCCTTTTCGGCATATTTTACATGAGCGATTGAAAATCATTTACGTAAAATATCTTGTACTTATAAATAAGTTCTCAATATAAATAAATTCCGCCGATTATTAAAATAAGAAATGTTCTGTCCAAACGTGGAATTAAGTATTAATTCCATTAACAATTTGCAGTCGGAGCGGTGCGGTGTGATTACCATAAAGAGTAGAGATAGCAAACAAGTGTAATAGAAACACACTTAAATAAAAAAAAATACTTAAAAATATAATCCCACTGCTCTATTTTATTTACCCTATAAATATAGCATGGAGAATGCTACACCGAAAAGTCGCTCTGAAATTAGTGAGGGATGATTTTTCTGGAATGTTTTGCTGTTGTTGTTAATTTTGTTTGACATGAGTATTTATTTTAGTTTTAATAAAAATAATTATTTATTGCAGAATTAATAATAATATTTCTACTTATTTTCATACACATTTCAATCAATTAGTACAAAATCTTGCTAAGTTAGTTGCCATCCCGTTCGAGATATCATGAATTTCCAATTGGCGTAAATAGGTACGGTGTATCTATAATTTTGTCTTAATCACTGTTTAATATAATTCGAGTAGTTAGAGAGAACACCCTACCAATAGAATAGAAATAGCGAAGGTACGTCCATAAACTATTTGGGTAGTTGACAAGAATCAAAAAGATTACCTGCAAGTCGATTAATGCGAATAAATATCATGATATGGCAAATAACATGTTCTTACTTATACAACCGAAGCAGTAACTCACAGATTAAATTTATTCAAAAATAGAATATAAAATACACATTCAGATAATAAAACTACGACGAGGGAAGCAAAGAGAATTTAAATTTTGATTATCTTTTAAATTAAAAATGAATTCCAAACTGTAACCAGCCAGAACGTTAACTCTGATGGAGAATCTCAACAAATAAGGTTCACACAGTTACGTTATTGATTTTGCACGTCTGAGAACGGCAGCCCTCGGTCTTTCCCTAAAATAATTTCGTCTGCTAACCCTACTTAAAGCTATAATGAACTATGTGCCCTAACGACGACGTCATGACTCACGGACAATTAGCTTCGGGCTTTTAATTACGAATAATATTATGACGACGCCTTAACTTAAAGGGAGGCCAAATAATTAGGCAGGGCTTGATTCACCGAGCACAAAAGGAGTAATGGAGTGAAAAACCTCCCACTGATCCGATGGTATTTGTAAGGAAATTGATCTAAATAATAGAATACCTATTCAAATTCAATTCAAATTCCAAAATATCTATAGTAAGTAGGTATTATTCAATAGTTACACTTTGAATCGTAATTTTTTACATAAGGAACGTCTCTCTATTTTAGTTACTTGCCATTTTTTTATATATACGTACTTATGTGATATTGTAAGAAAGACTGTGTTAATATTATTTGTTTTTGTTTTTATAGCAGTTAGATATATACTTAGGGTAACTAAAAAGATAAATTCTGACTCCAGCGGGATACTGAATTCCTGTACTTATTGATAAATTTTAGATCGTGCAATGAGTAACTATAAGGGCCCTATTTCACTAGAAAATAACGGTGGCGCCACCACGGATGCGCTATTGTCAAAATTTATGCATAAAGGGTAAAAGTAAGCTCACGTACAAATACAAATCTTAACGCACGAAAATCTCAATCTCTCTCTCTCTTAATCTTATCTTAATCTTCCACGTGGTAGCGCAACCATTGTGTCCTAGTCAGATAGGTCTCTTTAATTTATTTAAATACAAAATTACTTAAATATAATTTGATAAAAAATAATTAAATTATAGGAAATTTTAATGGAAATAAAATTGTCAAAAAATGCTTTTATAAGATTTTAGAAGATTAAATTAGCATAATCATTGTTGTCTTTCTACTGTATTTTAAATGCGAAGTAATTAATGTAATTATACTTTTACATTTTACAGGTTCGATTTAAACAAAAAGATAATAACAGCAGATGCCCTAGTGAATTTGGACGTGAAAAACAAGTATGATTTAAGCGGGAAAATTTTGGTTATCCCGATAAAATCCAATGGAGATTCCTCAATAAAATTAAGTATGATTGATAATATCAATTATAATATCTAAATTATAGACTCCAGTGTATCACTAATTCCCGCACCAAGAACTTTTATATGGTATATTCGCTCCTGACTACTCTATACCTAATGGAGCCAGACTTGACTGTTTAAGTAAAGACTGTTTAATTTGAGATTTAATTTTTATGTATTGTAAATAATAGTCATTTTTATAGGCATCGCCTGAATCAAATACTTGCCACACAGAGAGCTCGGTGAGGTGTGGGTACTCAGTTCCTCTTGCGGTGTATATAACTCTGACTACCCCAATTGGGATATAGTCATGAGCTTATGTTATGTTGTAAATAATAGTAATTCTTTATATTTCAGAAAACACTGTTCTTCATATACGGTTTTGGTACGAGCATGTCGAAGGCTCAGATGGCAAGATCCACTGGAAAATTAACAAACATGACATCAAGTATGAAGTTGAAAAGGCTTACTTTAGATTGGAAAACCTTCTCGGGGACAAAAATGTTGGTAAGTGAAAACTGACGAGTCATCAGATTTTTTTAAATTTACAAAACATAATATCGACCGTATTTGTTCAGCAATAGTAATTAATAATTATTCTGGCAGCACGCACGATGCGGAAAAACCTGATCTGTTTGTTAATAACAATTGAATTCAATTGAAGTTATTTTTTTTTTCGACAAATATTCTTATTTTTTTTCTTTTGTTTTTGTTTTGTATCGAGCCGTGGTAGTCCAGTTAGTAGAACGCTTGCCTCACACTTTGAGGTCGCAGCTTTTTTTGACGTGACTTATTGTAGATTTGCCGCAGATGGCATTAACTTCTTGGCCGGACAAATGGGGAGCGCTAAAGGCTCTCACCCGGTATAACGTTTAATACAACAGACCTGAGGGTGCCCAGGCGCGAACCTCGGCTCAGGGCATTGTCTGAGAGGGAAAATAATTGAAAGAATTAATCGATCCTAGTGGGTGGTTAGTGATAAGCGGTGATTGAGGGATTCGAATCCAGCACAGGCCCAAACCAATGATTGTCGAATTTGTTTTCGAATTCATGTTTAGATCACAAATGATTATGACGTACTCAGCGGTGAAGGAAAACAAAGAAAAATAGTGATGGATATTTGGACTAAGTTACATACAACTTAGGTCAATCTCCTTTAGTAATAAGGGTTGTATATGACGTAGTCGTGTGTTCGGCCTTGTTTGTAGCTAGTATAAACATGATGTATGGCCAATTAGCAATGTATGCTCACACGATACGGTGTTTTGTCTATCGTAGCAAACAATTTCGGCCAGTAAATTTTCCAAATTTATAGCGATCCAGTTTCAAAAGCGAAGTCAACTATATTGTGTAGGATATCTAAATATATAAAAGGAGAAACTGACTGACTGACTTATCAACGCACAGCTTAAACGGCTAAACGTAGGCACTTGAAATTTTGAAGGGACGTAGCTTAGGTACCGTAGAGGTGCACTAAGAAAGGAATTCCCAAAATTCCCACGGGAACGGGAATTAGTGGGAAAATCCTTCCACGCGGACGAAGTCGCGGGCAAAAGCTAGTTTTTATTATAAAAAAGAAATAGGGATTTTAGGGAATGAACTAAAATTATGTTTTATTATCATCATTATCCCGTTTTTCACAGGTCCGCTTACCTAACCTAAAGATTTTACAGGTCCGGTTTTTACAGAAGCGATTGCCTGTCTGACCTTCCAACCCGTGAAGGGAAAACCAGCCTAATGTAGGTTAGGTCACATACCTCCGAAAATGAATTTCTCGGGAATGTGGGTTTCTTCACAATGTTTTTCTTCACCGCTGAGCAAGTGATAATCATTTATGATCCAAATATGAATTCGACAACATATTCGACAATCATTGGTTTAGGCCTATGCTGGATTCGAACCTGCGACCTCAAAGTGAGAGGCAAGCATTCTACCAACTGGGCTACCACAACTATTTACCCAAAAACAAAGGTAAAAGAATAATTTTGTCTGTTATCCATGTTCTTATTCTTATTCTAATTAGAAGGTTAATCGAACACAGAACTGTACAGCGCCATCTACAGTTTTTTTGGACAACGTAGCCTGGAAAGTCCTTCATTAAAGAACTGGAAAACATAGGTTGCCACCCCAGCGTTTGGGTTGCCACATATAAACCCCTTTTACCTAGATTGATTTCAGGTATTTCTATGACCACTTCACGTCAATTTTACATACCTACCTAAAACCAATGGACCGTAGGGTTTTCTATTCAAAGGGTCAATTCAAATAGGATGTGTTATTTTACTTAGATAAATGGTAATTACTATATTGGGGTCCCTGTTTGTATTTTATACCTATCTAGTGACTGTTAAGGTTTCAGCATAATATTGCTAAATGGGAATACTCTGTCTAACGCGATGACGCCCAGAGTAGTATTTTAAAGCCGTACTAGGACTCCTGTCCTCCGCTTCTGAATGGTACTGACAGTGCTGTCCTCTGTCACGTCCCAGGTTACAGTCCCTGTGACGTGCCCTTTCTGTCCTGCGCTATGATTTCCATCTCCGCCTCTGCAATCGTTGAGGTCTTAACCCGTATCCCTGGGAAAGGGTTCAGCGTTACACCCGTTCTTTTCTTTCAATCACTCGTAATTCTTTATTACACAAAAACATGAACACAGGACATGTACAGCTGAATAAAATAAGCACAATAGTCAGCCATTTTGGGGGGGATTCTTTGTCTATCGCTAAAAGGTATTCAACTATTTTACATTCATCTTGACAGGTGACCAAGTGAACAAAGTCTTAAACGACTTTTGGAAGGAGATTGTCGCGGACGTCGGTCCTGCGATCTGCAAATCCCTGAGCGAAGCAGTCGTGAAGAATCTATCTGTTCTTCTAGAACAAGTATCCTATGACGAACTTATGCCGGAATAAATATAATATAGTAATATAAGAGTACCTAATAATGCGTAATTTCATTTATCGTCAACCTTACATTTATTCTCTTTTTATGGTGAACTTGTATACATACATAAACTCAAGCCTATTTCGCACCAAGGCAAGCAGAGACCATGTAATTCTATTTGCTCTTGATCCTGACACGGTTCTCTTCCTTCCTCCACATTCATCAATCATTTCATACATGCACGCCGGTTCGGAGTAGATCGTACTGAACCTTTTCTAAGGACATCTCCAATTTAGTCAATGTACGTCCTTCTAGCTCATCCCCTGCCAGCCCTACCACTAACCTTCGCTTTATATTAAAATTATTTTAAAACATCTGCACGCCGGGCATATAAATACTACGGAGTGTGATAATTTTGACGGAAAGGAGTGAAAGAAGATTAAAATGGATAATTGCTAACTATCAAACTTTTGGAGAATTGGAGATGTCCTTAGAAAAGGGTCAGTACGATCTACTCCAAACCGGTGTCGGGATCGAAGCAAATGGAATTCCATAGTTTCTGCTACCCCGATGTGAAATAGGTGTGAGTTTATGTACGTATGCATCAAACTTTTCTTGAATTATATTGTGAGTGGCTAAAATAAGAATATATGCATTGTTTGAGGTTTACGTGGTTATTATCATATGATTAAACACATAATAGCGGGACGCACTTACCCCACCCACCACCCACCTACCATCTACCCAACTACCACCTACCTACTCCAATCCAGTTTCATCAGCCATCCCGTGATCATGGCGCTTGCAACAATGTTGAAATATCGGGAGTCTCATATTCCTGATTTAAACGCGGTAAAAACCCGGTATTTTGTGTTTTAATTATAAGAAAATATCAATTTACACGAACCGATTAATTTGCTTCAGTGCAAATTATAGGCCCTTAGTTTTGGTAAGTAGGTACCTATCTATACCTATAATAAAATTATTGGAAGTCTGAATGAAATCTACAAGGATTTATTGTTTACTAGCTTTTGCCCGCGACTTCGTCTGCGTGGCGTGTTATATAAGAGAGAGATCTTTGTGTGTGTGTGGGAGTGCATACTTATGCAGTTTAGATTTTTTCATACAATTTTTTTCCTAATAACTCCCATTTTTCAAAATACAGCCAAAAATAAACTTTATATTTACTAAGGTATGCATGCATGCTAGATTGAATTGATTTTTAATTTGAATACACACTTCCTCTCTTCCCTTCAACGTTGCTGTGCCCTACAGGGTCCATGTTTTAGTTCCTATGCCTATGTAACACCCCATTGTACTACATGGAATGCAATAAATAATTTAATTGAATTGAAAACATCTATCTTACGCGGTTTCGATTTTTTCATACAAATGTTTTTTTTCCCGCTAACTCCCGTTTCCGTGGGAATTTTGCAATATCCTGTTGCAACTAAGCTTTAAGTTAACTAAGGTACCTGCATGCCAAATTTCAAGCGTCTAACTTAAGCGGTTTAGATTTTTCATACAAAAGGATTTTCCCGCTAATTTCCGTTCCCGTGGGAATTCCGGGAATTCCTTTCTTAGTGCACCTCTACGGTATCTAAGGTACCTGCGAGCCAAATTTCAAACATCTAACTTGAATGGTTTAGATTTTTCATACAAAAGGATTTTCCCGTGAGAATTTCGGGAATTCCTTTCTTAGTGCACCTCCACGGTACCTAAGGTACCTGCATGACAAATTTCAAACGTCTAACTTGAGTGGTTTAGATTTTTCATACAAAAGGATTTTCCCGCTAATTTCCGTTCCCGTGGGAATTCCGGGAATTCCTTTCTTAGTGCACCTCTACGGTACCTAAGCTATGTCCCTTCCAAATTTCAAATGCCTACGTTTAGCCGTTCAGGCTATGCGTTGATATGTCAGTCACTGAGTCAGTCAGTTTCTCCTTTTATTTAGATTTGATTTTTTCATACAAATGTTTTTTCCCGCTAACTACCGTTCCCGTGGGAATTTTAATAATAATAATAATAATGTTTATTGAATAGCTCAGTTACAGTTCTCGTTGAAACCCTGTCTCCCAAACTAGGCGAACCTGTATTTTGGAAGACAGTGTCTTCCCAAAATAAGTACTTATTAGCTACAATAACAGTGGTGACAATACGGTATTAAAATAAACAATAAGTAATAAAATAAATAAAAATAAAAGTGTTCGTGTGTGTGTGTGTGTGTGTGTGTGTGTGTGTGTGTGTGTGTGTGTGTGTGTGTGTGTGTCGGTGTGTGTGTTTGTGTGTGAGTGGGCGTGGGTTTGCGTGCTAGTGTAGTGAAAGATGTCATATCAGTGGATGTAGAAATTTTTCCGTATGTTCATGGTTTAGCTCTAACATTATAGCTTTAAGTTTCTTTTTCAGGTTATATCTGCTAAATTTTGTTATATTTACTATCTCGCTACAGGTTCTATAAAGATACGGACCTCTGTAACAGTATTGTCGTCTAGCAAAGCTCGTTTTGTAGGATGGTACAGGAACACGAGGCCTTCGTTTTTGGAGAAAATTTGATGGTAGCGTTGGAAGGACAGATTTATGATGTCTTAAAACTGCATTGTGTATGTACAATTGTCTTACTGATAGTATCTTAGCATCTTTGTATATCATCTCCGTTGAATATCTCCTGGGTTTTCGAAACATAACCTTTAGTATAGAACGTTGTGCTCTTTCCAGAACCTCTAGGTGTGTTTCAGCTGCACCTCCCCAAGCTGGCAAACAATATGCTATTAACGATTGACACAGGGCTAAATATACTTTTATAAGGAGAATAGGATCAGCAACTTCGCGTAGATTTCTGAACACTGGTATCAATCTCCTTATTCTGCTAGCAGTTGCTATTATATGGGGTTTCCAACTCAGTCTTTCGTCAATCATGACTCCCAGATATTTCATCGTTGATGTTTGGGCCAGGCGTTTACAAGTACATGTGCCGGGCAAGCCCGTTTGCCTGTTGCACGGATAGGTATGAGCTGGTACTTTAAAAGATACTGGAGGTCTGGTTGCCGCTGTTTTGCCAAAACAGATATATTTTGTTTTGGGCACATTAATGGTAAGGAGGTTGTCTTCCAACCAATGGGTTACGGCCTTAAGTCCTTTTTCAGTGCTAGTTTGGACATCGTCCCAAGAAGGACCATGGAATATTAGGGCCGTATCATCAGCAAACGCAAGCAAATGACCATTCTCAAGTTGCAGTTGACAAAGATTGTTGGTGTAAATCAAGAACAATGTTGGTCCTAGAGTACTTCCTTGTGGTATACCGTACGTTACACGGGAGTTGCTACTATTAATTCCAGACACTCTTACTGCTTGTTCTCTAGACGATAGATAGTCTCTTAACCATTCAAGCGCTACTCCACGGACCCCAAGATGCTCAGACTTATGGAGGAGTAGTGGTATTGACACGGTGTCGAATGCTTTCTTTAAGTCAAGAAAAACACTTACGCATTTTTCGCCTGTATCAAGATAATTAGTCACCAGATTAGAGAGGGTTATAACAGCATCCTCAGTGCACTTGTTCGGACGAAATCCGTACTGGTTGCATGCTAGGAGCTCCTTACTTTCGAGAAATTTTATAAGTCTGATGTTAACAATTTTCTCCAATATCTTGCTAATCGTACTGAGTAAAGAAATAGGCCTGTAGTTCGACACCGTGGCTCTATCACCTCCCTTATGAACCGGTATAACAACCGCCTTTTTGAAGAGTCCTGGAAAACTTCCAGTAGCCAAACTTAAATTGCACATGTGGGCAATCGGATTACAAAGTATGGTATGGAATTTTTTGACAAAGTCGGAGGAGATTGAGTCCATGCCAGGGGCGCTTTTGCTCTTCATATTAAGAATTATCTTGTCCACTTCTAGATAGTCAGTTGGAACCATCATTATCGAATGGATACTATTCACCGGGGTCGTCTGTTGGGTATTAGTCAGATCCTGCACAGATTTTCCTAGATTTATAAGTATTTCGTCAGCTAGCTCACTACCTACTGACGTAAAAAACTTATTCACCAGATCAAGGGATTCAACTGGTGAATCTGTTATCTGAAGCAGATCAGAGGCGGGTGCATTCTGAGTGGTAAGATTACAGATCTCTTTTATTGTGGTCCAAGTAGCCTTGTTGTTTCCAACGTTTTTATAGAGTTCCTGCCTATAATATGATACTTTTAAAGATTTAGCTGTGGCGTTACATATGTTTCTATATGCTTTATAATTGCTTTTAAGAATCTCATCATTGGGTTGTTTTCTTGTTAGTTGGTGTAGGCGATCCCTTTTATGGAAACATTTTAGTAGGCTGTTTGAGATCCACGGTTTTAAGGGTCTTTTTTTACGAGTAAGTGTAGTCGTTTCGGTGTTAGATGCAATGATTTCTTGAAGTATGGAAATTAGTGTTTCTGCTGCTTCAGTAGCATCGGTGATATTTAGAAAGGAAGTCCAGTCAAATTCTTTAAGTGCTTTGCTGATCGCGTCATAGTTTATTTTAGTTCTAGTGAAGGGTCCTAATTTTGGGGGTTTTATCTGATGGACAGGTGAACCAGCTATAGACAACATCAGAGGAAAATGGTCGGTTATGTCTGTATCAAACACGAAGCATTCAGAATTTCCTACTAGCTTACACATGACATGGTCAAGGCAGGTTTTATCGTGTGTAGGTACATTCACAACAGAAATTAAACCATGCGAGGACAGAACATCAAAGTAGTTTAGGGTGTTAACACTGGTGGGAATAAGCACATCAATATTGATATCACCCGTAATTACTATATTCCGCGTGCGACAGGTGGTGAGGACGGTGTCTAATGATTCCAAAAAGGGATTTGGGCGGTCATGAAAACAATATGGCCTGTAAATACCAAAAATGGTCAAGTTACCAATTTTGGCCGCCAGGCAATTAGCTTCTGTTAGTTCCACTTCATTAACCGAACCACCAATATTCGTTTTGAGGTACATGATAACACCATCATTTTTATTATGACTTCGCTCTGTAGAATACACGGCGTAGCCATCTATGATTGGTGGAATTGACTGGTCATCACACCAACACTCTGACAGAACGAAGACGTCTACGTCTACTTTCAGGCGCATAATATAAATTAGAAGGGAGTCAAGATTTTTGTTAACACTTCTGATGTTAGCTGAGAAAATGTTAAATGTTTTACTGTTGTTTAAAGTGGTTTGTGTTATAAACATATTAGGGTTAGAAATATTTTTACATGGTATATTACATGATATTTCAATGTCGTCCACTAGTTGCATGTTGTCCATATTAATCCACAAATATAGAATAAACGATGACGTATCTCTTTTCCCTGTTAATCATTATAACTAGGTATAGTCTAGTCATGAAATTATGGTATGAAGGGTCTATGTATCGACGAACATCCACTAATGTGAGGGAATCAAATGTTGTGTTTAGATGATTTATGTGTGTGAGATTGTGAGTGTATATCATGTATTTCGGTGTGTGAGGGTGAGGTAAGCTAAAATTAGAGCATGCAGATACATAAAAGATTATAAGCACTACTATTAATGAAATAAACAGATTGATGGAAAATGTGTCTAGTCACATCTGTGTTTTCAGTTTCTGCAGGTCTTCTTCACTATTGATTCGACATGCAGTTGCTCCTTCTTTTTTACGCAAATAGATGTTACCATGCGAGACCCAACAAAATTTGTAGTCGTAAGTTTGAGCAACGTCTCGGGCAAGGAAGTGGAGGCGCTTGCCTTTTGTTGTCAGGTTTTCGGAAATGTAGATCGGAGTTTCAGGTCCATCAAACTTAAGTGTAGCTGTTGTCAGCTTTTTATTATCATGACGGATTTTCTTGGTTGAGTTTAGTAAACATTCTTTCTTCCATACCGACGTGAATTCGGCTATAATGGGTTTGGTACCGTTTTTGGCAGGGATGCGAAACACATCTCGTATTTCAGTCTGTTCTATGGGTACATTTGAACTGGATGCAATTTTTGTTACGATCTTGATAAGGTCTTCCTTAGACTCGTTCGGAGTTTGTGGAAAATTTCTTACCTCGACACTTGCCGAACGGGAATTTTTCTCTAGGTTTTCCAATTTTTGTTCCAAATTCTGTATGTACATCATATTATTTCTTCTATCGACCTCCATCTTATCCAATTTTATTTTGATATCGTCATATTTACTCGACATAAACTCTAAAGATTCGCGTAACCCTTTATTTTGTGTTTCAATTATTTTCAGACTTTCTTGCAAAGCGTTGAGTTTGGACTCTTGCTGTATAGTAGATGTAGACAATAAAGTTTTCATTTCCTCCATGAATGAGCTTAGATCTTGCTCTTCTCTTTTTCGCTTTTGGCGCCTGTCCGAGTTAACAAAGCTTTTCGCATCCGATGATAGCTCCGATAGCTCAGGTTCGGAGTTACATGTTTGAAGTACATTGCTGGCTATTGGAGAACGGAGAATGGACATCGTTGTAGTTAGATAGATATGCGTGGATTATTGAGTGTAATTTCCAAAAGTACCAGGCTCGGAGAGATAAACGAAGTTCTTGTGCATTGAGTGTTGCAGGGGTCAAATTAAAGTGGTGGCTCGCGAGAGTTTCATACGTTTTGGCTTTCCATCCAGTATAACAAGACACTTAGTACGATATGCGTACGCGCAATTGATTGATGGATAGCTATCTCTGTTTGTTGTGGCTGCTCGTGAGCATCTAAGCGTCCTTGTCCGTTATATGGCAATAATTAGAAGGATCTACTCACACGGACAGCGGCTATCGTTGAGTAGGTATCCGGTTTCCGGTTTCTGCGCGATTTGCACTCGATCTTCTGTGGCTTGCTGTGCTCCTATTATTTGCGATGAATTATTTTCGTAAAAATGTTTAAATTTTCATTTTAATAACGTATATTCACGGAACAAAATGTGCATCCGAGGTGCTCGGAGGTCCGGGGGGAAGAAAAAAGAATTTTGTGATATCCTGTTGCAACTAAGCTTTAAGTTTACTAAAGTACCTGCATGTCAAATTTCAAACGTCTAACTTGAGTGGTTTAGATTTTTCATACAAAAGGATTTTTCCGCTAATTCCCGTTCCCGTAGGAATTTCGGGAATTCCTTTCTTAGTGCACCTCTACGGTATCTAAGGTACCTGCGAGCCAAATTTCAAACGTCTAACTTGAGTGGTTTAGATTTTTCATACAAAAGGATTTTCCCGCTAATTCCCGTTCCCGTAAGAATTTCGGGAATTCCTTTCTTTGTGCACCTCCACGGTACCTAAGGTACCTGCATGACAAATTTCAAACGTCTAACTTGAGTGGTTTAGATTTTTCATACAAAAGGATTTTCCCGCCAATTCCCGTTCTCGTGGGAATTTCGGGAGTTCCTGTCTTAGTGCACCTCTACGGTACCTAAGGTACCTGCATGCCAAATTTCAAACGTCTAACTTGAGTGGTTTAGATTTTTTATACAAAAGGATTTTCCCGCTAATTCCCGTTTCCGTAAGAATTTCGGGAATTCCTTCCTTAGTGCACCTCTACGGTACTTAAGGTATCTGCATGCCAAATTTCAAACGTCTATCTTGAGTGGTTTAGATTTTTTATACAAAAGGATTTTCCCGCTAATTCCCGTTCTCGTAGGAATTTCGGGAATTCCTTTCTTAATGCACCTCTACGGTATCTAAGGTACCTGCATGAGAAATTTCAAACGTCTAACTTGAGTGGTTTAGATTTTTCATACAAAAGTATTTTCCCGCTAATTCCCGTTTCCGTGGGAATTTCGGGAATTCCTTTCTTAGTGTACCTCTACGGTATCTAAGGTACCTGCATGCCAAATTTCAAACGTCTAACTTGAGTGGTTTAGATTTTTCATACAAAAGGATTTTCCCGCTAATTCCCGTTCTCGTAGGAATTTCGGGAATTCCTTTCTTAGTGCACCTCTACGGTATTTATGGTACCTGCATGCCAAATTTCAAATGTCTAACTTGAGTGGTTTAGATTTTTCATACAAAAGGATTTCCCTTCACTACTCTGCTCCTATTGATTGTAGCGTGATGAAAAGTATACTATAACCTGTCCAGGAGTGTGAAGAATAATTGTACCAAGTTTCATTAAAATCCGTCCAGTAGTTTTTGTTTCTATAAGGAACATACAGACAGACAGACAGACAGACAGACAGACAGACAGACAAAAATTTTACTGATTGCATTTTTGGCATCAGTATCGACCACTTATCACCCCCTGATAGTTATTTTGAAAAAATATTTAATGTACAGAATTGACCTCTCTACAGATTTATTATAAGTATAGATTTTAGCCACCTAGACAACTTTTTAAAGGTATACCGAACCTTTCTATCTAATTTTAGCACTTTGAAAGCGTTTTTAATTTGAGAAAATCTAATTTCTGACGGCTTGAAATTGCCAGTGAAATGCCCTTAATTAAAAGTTAAGGGTCAAAATATGAATAGTGGTTTCTAGGGAGACTATTTAACACTAATTGCGGATGGGCTTATATCAGGTTACCTATTAAATGTTGCTGACTTTACCAGGCTTGAGGTTTCGTTCAAAGCAAAGGCTGGAACGTAATGAACGAGGTAAAGGTATGAAAATGCATAGTTACCATTCTTCTCTTTTTCTTCTTATCGCATGGGTTTGACAATAAGTCACGTCAAAAAAAGAGGTGGAATACCAACTTCATCAACCCTGGTGTCAGGGTTATTATTCAGGCGCCAAAGGCCCCTGTCACGACTCGTGTAACGACTACCTTACATCAGTAAGTAATAACCGGGTCTAACGGCTTAACGTGCCTTCCGAAACATGGATCATCTTCGTTTCGGACAATCACGTGATCAGCCTGTAATGTCGTTACCAAACTAGTGATCACAAAGTGATTTTTGTGATATGTTCCCACCGGGATTCAAACCCGGGGCCTCTGGATCGTGATCCCAACGCTTAACCACTGGACCACGTAGGCCGTAGGTACCATTAATGTTTAGGGACACCGTGACATTTATAATAGGCTACTTTCCTGATGTTTTTTATTATCACTAAGTACATGACAAAAACAATTTTTTTAGTAAAATAACTATTATAAATAGATGAAAAAACAGCATAATCAAATAAAATCAATTATTCAAATCAGTTACTTTTACTAAACAAGAAATGACAATAGAGCTTTCATGAAAACGTACACCATGACGTCATAGAAAATATCGAACTTATTGTTGCTTTTTTAATAAAATTATTATAATTAAATTATATAGAAAGAAAATGTTCTTTTATTTGGTTTAAACTTACCTATATAGTAATTTAGTAAGTACATAAATTATTTATGAAATAGGAACGTACAAAAATGCTTTTCCCTGCGCATCTGTTGTATGCCGACGCCCATACGATTGCCACATACATACATATATACACATACATAAACTCACGCCCATACGATTGAAGACTAAAGTAAGACCGGGGGAGAACCTAGCTCAGCCGCTGGTGGGGAGCGGAGAGTTGCTGTTCTATACGGACTAAGTATCATTCGTTATCCTATGACTTAAGTTAATTCTCTCTCGACGGATAAACAATTTTACTCTTCATGCGATCTCCACAACGTAAACGAATACGTATTTACTTTACGTCGCTCGTTATTAATAAAGATAGTGGCAACAGATGAAACACACAATTTAATTAAATTTTAAGGCCAGTGGGCTGAACACAACCGCCATGATAAGATCATGAGATGCCAGCGCGTTGTGCATTGTTATTGAATAAAGGAATATTAAACAGGAGGGGAATAATTCCTGAAGGAATACATAGGAATTTCACCTTATTCAGGTAGAGTAAGACCATCTCGCGCCTTCTTTAATAAAATTGCGGGACTTTTCTTAAGAAATTTAAACTGATATTAAGTTATTTAAATAAACTGATATGACGTAGCAGCCTCAGTGGTTAGACCATTAGGCTCACGATCTGGAGGTCCGGGTTCGATTCCCGATGGGGACATGGTCGAAGTCACTTTGTGAGACTGTCCAAGGACTTTACATGCGTGAATCACCTGATTGTCTGAAAAATAAGGTGATTCCGTGCTTTGGAGGGCACGTTAAACCGTTGGTCCCGGCTATTAGCCGTTAAAACACCTCCAGAAACCCGCAGTAGAGCTGCGTAGTGGAGTATGCTCCATACCCCCTCCGCTAGATTGAGGGGAGGCCTGTGCCCAGCAATGGGGCGTATATAGGCTGTTTATGCATGTATGTATGATATGAGGTAGGTACACAAGTAATGTGATGAACGCAAAGTCTAGTTATAACTTGCATCAAAATAGCCTGTTCCTCGGCGCGGCGTATTGAATTATTTTTTTTTAAATTTATTATGCATATTACTTTTTTACATCATAATAACGTTCACCAGCACGCAAACCATTAAGATTTATCTGTGCTAGGGAGTCGTGTACTAAACTAAGCACTTAAATAACATAACATAGGCGTAATAATATGAAAATATGAAAAATAAAATAATAATAACAAAATAAAACAAAGGATCTTATTCTAAAGTTAGTTTTGTTTTGTTAGTTTTTTTTTGTTGAAATGGTGCTCTATCATTGCTTCTGGCGTTGCTGATTATCACCAAATATTTGCTTCCAACGTATTTTTTAATAAAAATAAAATTTAAAGGTGCATTTAGTCAGAGAAATATTTGTACCAAAAGACAACTTGCAGCCACTTCGGATACGAAGCACTAAGATGGACATCATTAACCGTATGGTGTCGGTTTCTACGACATTTCAGGGAAGATGATGTTTTCATTTGGTACCAATTCAACATAGAACCGGCCTAGAAGTTTGGAAAACAAACAGCAATTTGCATTATATCTACCTTTGATCAATCTAACGGAAGTCATATAAAACTTGAACGTATCATTTGTTACAGAGACAACATCTTTATCGAGCAACCAAACATACAAATAAAATAAAATAAGCAGAAAGAGACAAGTAATGATTGAATCTCAGTTTTTCCTCAAAGTGAAAATGAAAGTCGGAAACTAAGTATTTTCGTATTTATTTTGCTTCAGAGAAAACGAGAAATGACAGTATTTCTATTGAAGTAAATGAAACGAAGGGATATTTGTGATAGATGCTTTTAACTGGAAAAGTCCCGGTAAGTAGGTACCTACTTCGGGTTCTAAATCCAAGTTCATCTCGTGAAAAGCAGGGGATTACCTCGCATACATACGAATGTTACGCTACTTTTGATTATTTTTCGTGTTTGGAAGTTGGTTTGAAAGGAAACAATATTTTTGATTAAGTACCTTTGTGATCTGCAGGTACCTACTACATCAGCGATAGGGATTAACGGATAATCATGCACCAATGTATAATACAAATATTTTAAGGCAAATGATTGACATAAAAATTAAAGTTTTTTTTTTACTTGAAGCAGAAAACATCACCAAATAGATTCCTACGTAAGTACTACAAAAAAATACATTTTTATATCCGTAATTACTAGGCATTGAACGCATTCTATTGGGTACTTTTCTTTAAACACATTTGTTTGTTGTTACTTATTGTAGATATGCCGCATATAGCGTAAACTACTTGGTCGGGGTTCTACAGGCGTGATGATAGATTATGTGATATTACTTGATACTGTGGGCTCTCATCCGGTCTTTACACACATAGTTCAGAAGAGAAGTCCTTGTTACATTTTAAAACGAAGGTTTTACCGACGTAAGGAACAAACAGTATACAAACAGGCCGATAATCGCCGAGACGGGTACATTGTCTTCTTTATCTCAGGTAAATTACATTTAGGCTCGGCAGTGTGCTCCTTGTCTTTGTTTCGCATTTTCAGCGATATAAAACGGGCCTCAGCCCTTGCGGCATAGATAACGCATCGCGCGTGACGCGACTCATATCCCGGGCTTCGGCCAATAGACGTACCACGATTATATGATATAAGAAGATCAACAGTTGCCTGTTAGTCGCAGCGCGCGTTTTTGTCGCGTCTTAGTTAATAACGTAATCCATGCATCGGAACGGAAAACAAATCTCTTACGATCATCTCATCGTTTTATCTTTGTTCATAAGGTTAAGTAGAATGTTTTTATTTATTTAAAAGCTAAAATACGGAAAGATTTTACTCGTTAGTAAACGTAACAAGGCCATCAAAGTAGCTTGAGGATTGCGACATAAGTATGCATGGTTAGATAGAACAGAATCGATCGATTTGATCTCGACTGAGTCATCACTATGATATTGAACGTCTCAACACTGGCTTCTGCACATTGACAGATCTAACTTATACCGCGCAATGAAGCATATTATTGTAATACATTATCTTTATAGAAACCCTTACCTTGCATGTACGTAAAGAAGGCCTGCTTTTATGTAAAATCACAAAAAACATTATTTCAAGAAACGTAGTGAAGTAAGTACAAGACAATTTATAAGACAATATGCGAGCGTACTGTACCGTACTGTACACAATAATTTAGAAAACAATCTTTTCGAAACTGAGCTAACTTTCATTTGAATCCAGAACCTCTGAAGTGGTGGTCCAGGCATCTAGCCTTTACACCTCCTTCCAAGAAGTAATCTAATTCTTAATTGGAAAAAATATGAATAATAAGTACTGACAAACATACACAACACAGCAGACACATTAATATGAAAAGTGATACCTACTTACCACGAAGCGAAAACCACCAAATCCTGCGAGCACATTTGAGGATGCCTTAAAATGTTCAAAACACTCGTTGGAAACAATAACCACGCTTACCGTTGCATGCAAGAAGTCCATCTCACTTCCCCTCGGGTAAAAGCTTCTACTTTCTTGAGTTTGTTAAAAGCCGGTAAAGCCAGTATGAATTGAGCCTCCCGCGGTCTTACAATAGACTGAAAAGGCAACATTAAGACCAGATTTTAGTCTTAAGTAAGGTAATGACGTGAAAGGTAATGTACCCTTGGGTGGATTATCCGTGTTGTGTAATAATCTCAAAGAGTATTCTTTGGATTTTCTTTTGAGCATCATTAATATAATCGTTCGCATAATTACATTTATACGTTAAAGGGTTCTACGAAACTGAGGAAAGGTTTCGGGAATAATAATGTTTTTCAGCGATTAATATCATTTAGATCTCAATGTCATCTTGTAGGTTACTGTCACGGTAATAAGGATGGAGTTAAAGAAACTGAAAAGTTGACTTAATTATTTATTTTGCATAATTTAAAATACTTATAACGCCATTGCAAGAGCCTGTCCGTAGGTATATAATATTTACAAAAGAAGAAAACGGCATACAAATAATATAAACACTTAGTGCAGATATCCGGGCAATACACGGATCCTGTGTGGTCTGAAGGAATTCTCGTATTCTGAAGCCACAAATTCGGCACCATCACCATCTTGATGATCCAAAGACCGCTTTACGAAGTGACGTGGTCCACCGTTGCCTGGTCCATGGGAAGTCTGATGTCCCTGAGGATATTCCTGAGGCTTTTGCTCGGGCCGCTTCGCAGACACCTCGCTGAACGCAGCCACAAAAGAAACCAGCAAAACAATAGCTGTCAACCTTGTTACCACAGCCATGTTGGATTTTTAAAATTCGAATAGTCTAAAGTTAGTGTTTAGTGAAGTTCACTGTTTGAATTTTGAACTGGATATGATTATTGTTTTTCTTTGTGAAACTTTTATAGTATTCAGATCCGGTATTGTAGTTTGTTTTTCAATAAAATATTGCTGGCGTATTATTTGCCACTTAGCAGGTTTCAGGCGATAACGCCTCCGATAACGAGGTAAATATGTATTTTTTTGTTAAATCTTTTTTAGCTTTTGTGGTATAATTAGATTAGTTATAGACACGATGTTGGTACGTATTTGTAGAGATTTTTAGTTTTTTTCAAGTGTCATCTTAAAACCCAAAAAAACTTCACAAACAGCGGGCCGAATTGGACCAATAGCAATCATCCAATCGGTAGACAAGTAGTCGGACCAAAATAGTCAGAGGGTAATAAATCATGAGTCATACAGCAAACAGTGTAGTATATACAGCAAACAGTGCAGTAAGTACATCATAAAAATAAATATTTGAAATAAAATAAACAAGCGGATCATGACTTCATGACTTATTGTGCGTTATTTTCCTTTCAGCTTTACGTACATGTCATACCTTGCGCCCGTTATCCCTAATGGGGTGGGTAGAGCTACAAAACTCTAAACCATTTATTTCAAAACGAAGAAGATAGTGTCAGGACTTCTTTCGTGGCTCGGAGTATATTTTTTCAAATATCAACACGAAAGAAGTCCACGAATTTTAATGTTACTAATTAACAAGTCATAATAATTATGTGCAGAATTTGCGACACTTGAGCCACGGCCGCGGGACTTCCTTCGAGTTGAAGTTCTAAGGTGGATTTCAATAAGATATTGACATTACATTGCTCGTATAAAATGTATATATTCGTCCTCGTACTCGTATATATTTCATCATGTTGGAGTGGACACAATCCACTGGGCACTTTTTACATTAAGCCCAGGATGGTAATTGTAATTATCTTTCCAAGACCTTTAATTTGATATTATATAAAAAGCAGCCGATGCTTACGGCTTCCATAAACATCTTATAATTATATTATTATATTATAAACATAATAATTATATTATCTACGCCACGGCTGCAATTCCTAATGATATTATTATGAGAGTCACAAACTCACAACCTGCTTCAAATAACGCAAAAGAGAGAGAGAGAGAGAAGATTAAAAATAATATCAGAAAAATATCACCTTCGAAATAAAAAGCCCGAGGTGTGAAGAACCACTTCAGCTAAGCACCAAACTTTTTTGCATACAAAAATATCTCGACATTTTTGAGAGCCATCCAAATTCCACGGTCCCGATCCCTTGTAATAATATTTCTTTGGTTAAATTTGTGAATCGACCTGGAATTAACTTACGTTTGAATTGATAACAAAAATTCCGGACAGTAAAATACCTTTTAAAATACATTTTTGGTGTAGAAAAAGTTTTATAGTCCCGTAATTTGGCGTGAGTTTGAAACTTTTGGGTAATTTAAGTTATTACCCGTCCAATAAGCACAATTATACGAAGTACTCCTTTTATATTCGTAGGAAGAATGGCAAAATTCCTTATTATGTCGTTTTTATTCAAGGAAAATGTTTCGCAGCTGATGCCAAGTTAAAATGTAATTTGAGCTCACCTTGAGACGTATTCGGTGGACGCATATTTGAATTTCTTTCCATGAACTTTTATGACGCATTTTAAATTGAGAAATTGTCTACTTTAAAATGTTGCACAATACTGCGTTGTTAAATCTGAAAATGATTCGTGTTTCAGGTTTAAAAAAGTTAATTTGTTTCAAAGACTTTTTATTTATATTCAAAAATAAAAACTCTTTGAATGTATCGTCTTAGTTCCTATTGGCTGGTAGCTCCGTCTAAAGCTTCGTCATAAAAGCAATAGCAGGCACAATCACCAGACGGGACAACCCGCCTGCAGGCATAAAAACAATTTACCCTTCTAAGCCCTGTTTTGTAACTGTAGGAAGAACCAAAGGAGCTGCTTGTCCTTTAAGAAGTCTATTTCCATCACAAAGTCGTACCTGGGGCGAGCAAAGAAAACCCTTGCTCCTTCTTTTGTGAGATTTCAGCTTCTATCGTCAAAAGTCCTTAAATAAACACCGACAGTTCACGTTTATTCGTTGTATTATTGAACAGTAAAAATATTTGAGCCTGAATATACTATCTTAGTTTTTAAAGTATTGTATTTTTAAAGCAGAAAAAAGAAAATGGAATTTAATCCTAAATTGAACTTAAACCCTAATTTTCTACTAAAACTTTACGACCATTTCTGAATAAAAAATAAAACCTAATCCACCCTACTAATTAGGTAGGAAGGTAGATTAGTTTGATATAGAAAATTCTGAATATTAATTACTTAATTTGAAATTTATTTTGAATCTAAAAATTTTCATTGGACTAAGGAACTTCATAACTTTCGCCATTTTTATCGGGTAACCCATTGAATTGGGTGTAAAGTATTACTAATCTACTAAATTAATTTCTTAATTTAATCAAGATGAACGCGACACAATGGCACTCATCCTCGTATAACCCCCACCCACTAAGCCCCACCTCCGCTCGTTTATATCCCATTACTTAAGTATTCATCGAGACATTTAAATATTGCCAAGATATAAAACGTAGAATCACAATACGAATAGAAAAGTCATCGACGAAATGCCTTGGGGAATATTAAAATCTCTCCAGCTTCGAGAATCGGTCCGAGGCGTGATCTATTCGACAAGGAATAAAAATGTAGAGAAGATCCGATTTATTCCCGACATGTGCATTTTGACTGCAACCCAAGGATTAAAGCGTCAAGTGGAAATGAAAATAGTGGGAGCGAAATACGATTGCGGCTTAAACGGCTTAATGCTAACGATTGAAATAGATTCGCAAAAATATAAATGCTGAAGCGAGATTTTCATCGCACATTTTTGTTCCATTTTTGTTGGAGCTTATGCTTCAATATTACAGTGTTTAAAAAAACGGCGGTGAAACTGCAATGTTTTTTTTTTTTGCAAATTCACGTAATATTGCACCACTTCACAGTAATGAGGGAAGAAATGAATCATAGAGATAGGTACTTTTATTGCCATAGTGATTCATAATTTGTCTTTGAACAGTTTTAAGACAGTAATTAAACAGAAACTTTGTAAAAAAGCTAACGTGTTATACGGTTAGTGATTATTTAGAAGATATGAATGCATGGGATTAACTGACATTAGGCAGCCAAATTACTAAATTGTATTACAATATTTTAACTTTTTTTTTAAAAGAACGTCTAGGGCCTTGTGCCGAGGTTTTTCTTGCAGCTTCTTTTAGGGAAAAGGGCTAGGTATACAGATTGCAGCAGTATTAGGCGTATGAGACTTTCGTTTTGTGGTGTCGATTCAAAGTATAACTAAATATCCTACTGAATAAGATTTTTTAATTTGAATTGAATCCAAAAGTTATTTATTCATTATCTCGACCGAAAATCCACCTACTCGGTGATAATGTTCTATAATTCTACACCCTTCATATACCACCGATAGAGGTAATAATCGAAAAGCACCACGGACTAAATAGAGGGGCACTTAGCCGCCGTATTGGCAATTAGCGAGCGTCTTTGGTAATGAAGATCGAGCGCAAGTCTGAAGCAGTAAAATGTGCACCTCTTAGCGGTTGAAGATGATCAACTTTCGCACTAGAAACTATGTCCTTAGAATATACTAAGTAGGTAATAACTTAATTTAAGGGGAAATCGTTACAGGCGTAGTCAAATAGGCACTAAATTATTATCGTCTTAAGCATATCGTACGTGATAGCATAGAGTGAATAAAAATATTTACGTATAAAGCGGTAACTGTCCCCCCGCACCAATTCGTAATGGGCACCGACCTCACCTCCTCTGGGTCTTACTTTAGTATTAAATGACCGTAAGCCGTAAAAGTAAGAAGGAGAGCGGACTGTCTGTATCTCTCACACTTACAGCCCTTTCACACGGCAGTCCAGTTTTGCAGGATCGGCTTTTTACGGTATCCTGCTAAAATGGACGCTGTGTTCACACGGCAGTTCAGTTTTGCAGGATTCAGTAAAAAGCACGCAGGAAGCCGTGTGAACACCGCTATTAAAATATATGTGTGATTAAACGGGATCCCGCTTTTTACTGGACTTCGGATCCAGTTTCTAGTGACAAAACCGAACGGCACAATTCGACCGGATCGGTTTTTTGCAGGATCCCGCATGCGGGATGCTCGTGTGAACGCTAGCATATAAACATATTCGCCATCAAACGGGATCCTGCAGAAAACGGGATCCTGTTAAAAACTGGACTGCCGTGTGAAAGGGGTGTTAGGCGTTAGGCGGCACTGGTAAGAATAAGATTTTTGTATGGAGTCTCCTGGGTATGGTGATGGTTAAATGTAGAAAAAGGACAGTTGATCCTTACACTTATAGAAATAAATTTTATTGGAAGCCTATGTCTAGTTGGCTTGTAACGAATCTGTACCTTTAATAAAATTATGGATATGCGTCAATATACAGGGAGCTACTGACATCATAATGAAAACTTTAAGGGATGATTCAGACCATGATTCTGAGAAAAAAACATGATGATATGAATTTTTTTTAGTCGCAAAAGTATGTGATTGAAAATAATTAAAAAGAACACTAAAGTTTTCATGAATTTTCCGATCCGATCGGAGATTCCACTAGATATCAACGCAGAATCATGGTCTGAATCACCCCCCTCAGTAATCGTTACGATGTTACTAACTCCGATAAGAGTTTGTATAACCTGTACGTACTTGTACTGGGTGTAAGTGACGTTGTAACAAATACTAAGGAGGATGATTCAGAATAATGAACTGGATCATCCCCCTCAGTATTCCTTACCATCTCAGTACCTGTATTGTATTTATTCGTAGTAAAGCCAATTAAAATGCTGTCCAAAACATACATTTACAAGGAGCCATAATAAAACCTACGAGATTACAACAAAAATGCATCAGACGTGTCTGCATTCTAACTGAGTAGTGAGTATTGCCCCTACAACCCAATTAAGGCGACAACAAGTCGTAATCATTTGCAGGTGTACACAAAATTCTCGTGCAACCCGAAAATACCGATACAATCACAGAAATTCGCTCACACAACTTCATTAAGAACCCATCTATCGACAAAAGCTGCGCTAACGAAGTCAATGTCACCCCAGCTAGCTAGCTAAAGAATATCGGGATATTCGGAACGCCTTTGGAGGCGGGACATGATCATTAATTAAAGGACAGCAGATGTTCAGAAGAAACTCGCAATTAGTCGGCGAATGTAAGTAAGAGGCGGGAATAGAGGCCTGGGGAAATACGTTCTTTTATTACTATTGGTTTCAAAGATATACTAGGTGAGCTCTTTCAATACGGTTCGATACGAAGAGGAATACGTGTGTATGACTATAGATCAAAGGACGTGTAATGTCGTTGTTTTTCTTAAAGCAATCACAAATTGGTTAAAAAATTGGTACGTCTTTAAAATATTTTTGCACATGTAAACATGATCGATGTGAAATATTTTGTTGCATAATTAAAAGCTGAATAAAAGTTATGGTGATGATAAATACGAGTATGTACAAAATGTGCTATTTACAAAACAATGCATCGCATGCATTTGAAAGAACAACCGAAGTCTTATCTCAAACCTTCTTGGGGTTTCACGAGGTCATATTAATAATGTTTGTATCAATGTTTTGTAACAATAAATGTATAAATAAATAAATTTGAACTCCAGTATTTACTTAGTCAATTTATTTTAACGTTATTTTGAAGAGATCCAGGCATAAGCGGTAGTGATAAAATGGAAGATTCAAGAATCCATTACGGGTATCCAGGAAGGGAAATGGCTACGGCACATTAACTTGGGCCAAAGAGTAACTTGAGCCCATATAGCAAAATGTTTCAACTCGATATAATTCTGGATCATCTCCAAATCGTTATTAAAATTGTGCAGTTTCGAAGAATCCCTTGAATGGATGAATAAGGTTAGTAACTTTAGCAATTTGTCTTTAGTTATATTGCGTTAGAAAAGATACTAGTACTTTCCAGCCAATAATTAAATAGTTAAAATGTTTATTGAGACCAAAGTCTAGGTAACAGTTTACTACTTATGTAGATATAAGTATAGGTTTATATTATATCCAATACTGGTACTACTGTATTTGGTTTTGTTAAAGTAGTTTCTTATAAATATATTATTCTATGACAAATGAATTGATCGAGTCCGAAACACAACACTGCGTTCAAAAACAGGAATCGCTGATGTGGGACAGGAAGCCGCAAAACTCAAATGGAATTGGGCCGGACATGTTTGTCGCATGCACCCTGAGCGGTGGGCACGGATCGTCACGCATTGGGTGCCTCATGACGGATACAGGCGTCGTGGCAGACCTCGAAAGAGATGGCGTGACGACTTGGACGCTTGCCGGAGGGACTGGCCGGAATACGCACAGGTCCGCGAAAAATGGAAAGAGGAAGGGGAGGCCTTTGCCCAGCAGTGGGATCTTGTAGGCTAGATTAGATTAGATTAGATGAAATAGAAGTTTGAGATTAAAGTCCCCTATGCTAAACGTCCCTAAATGTCTGAAGCCACAACAAGTTCGACAGCAAGAGAAAGTTCCACGAACGTGCTGTATTATTTTTATAGTTTCCTCGGCTCGAACAAAACAGTGTTGTTTATAAAAATATCAAAACACGCTCGCAAGCTATAGGAAGTCCAAACAAAGCGACTTTTCAAGAACAAAGCGCGACCTACGGAACTATGACGAATACAAACGACAAATTTACTCGAGTATCCGTTGCGCACCATAAACTGGAAGGAATAGGGATGGGTTTTCACTGTTTATATCACAGATCATATAATACTAACGTACAGATGCCTCACGTCATACAACGAAACTGTGCCGTTCTAACTCGGGCAATTCTTCGGGCTATTTTTAGTTCTAATAAATGACCACTAGATGCCGCTAAAACGCCCCTTTTTTAGCGGCATCTAGTGGTCATTTATTGATGGGATCGAACGAATCGAGCGACATCTAGTGAAATTTCAGACTACTGAGTGCAAGTTATTGCAAGCACAATATATTTACTTAGAGTTAGAGTAAAATTAAGATAATAGATGGCGCAAACGGATTTTTTTTCTCAACGTTGACATGCTGAGTTGACATGTTAGTATTATAATCTGTGACAATGATCTGTGACATTGTCAAGGTGACAGTTGTTAGACTTGTTAGTTGACATACGATTATATCTGATGTTTGGTGGGCAAAGAATACAAGGTCTTTGTTTGGTGGGGTTTATTGATTACGTCTTCATTTTGTATTGGCAAAAATATATCTCCAACTCCTGTAAGTATCTAATTAGTTACTAAAACTGGAAGATAATTAAAAACATAGCTAAGGTCCTACCTAGAACGCAATCGTCCCTTATCATCCCGGGCGTGTCGTAAACCCGACTGAGGAGAACCTTTATGAAAGACAAGTCTTTTCTAGCATGATGAAACATTACATTGGACCACCGGTTAAGCACCTGAGGACTTTGTATAAAGTGCTTCCAAATTGGTCTCTGCTTACTCGTGGCTCTGCCCAGCCTAATCGGGATTACAGGCGTGAGTATAAGTATGTATGTAGTAGATACTTTTTTGTGTAGCTGTCACCTATCTATGGTACAAATCATAATATACTGTTTGTTGAAAAAAAGTTAAATAAGTCTAGTTAGGCAGTGAGCGTGTTGTGAATTTAAGCCTGTAATTTATTTCAGATCTCTAAAGACGATGATAACCATTATGAAGAATGACATGCAAAGGCTATTTGAACCACATATCAACAATTTTCTGACCATGACCAAGTGATGAATATGATACAAGTCTACCTCATGAAAGCCACACTACTTTTCAAAGAAAAATATTTTCTTTGGAGTTGTAGGTATTATAGTGAAAACTTAATCCTGACTTCTCTTCTGCATAAATGAGAATCGCACTATGCCAGGTATGTATGCTTAAATTATTATCCCATTAACCCATTTCTTTGAGCCCGAATATCTAAATGTTCAATAAAGTAGATAAATTTCAAACTCATCGGATTACATGCGTAATAGGTCATCCATGTGTCTAAATGTAAAAAATAGAGCCTACTATTACTACTCATTGGTATATGAGAGTATTAACTCACACTTACTCTCCTTCTCAGGGCGGACAGAGCAGAGTTTTGGCACACAAGTTTTGTCATACATTGCAATATACCTACTATTATTATATAGTCACTATTACTCTAATATAAAATAGGTCATAATGGTAGACTTGTTTGCATCTCAAACGATGAACCCGGTTCAAACCCTGGTACCGGACTTGCATTAATTTAATTTAAACAGTTCACATCTAGCACACTTGGCCTGACCATTATAGGTAGCGATACAGCCTATCGTTAGCCTAACGGAAAGCTCGTGAGGTGCGTGTGCTTAGTTCATCTTGTGATGAATGTTACTTTGACTACCTCAATGGGATGCAAGATCTTGCTTATGTTATGTTATTATATTATCTGTGATACATAGATAAACTAATGCCTATAATACCTAATGGGTGGTAGAAATGTTTTGTTCTGAATATCATTGCCGATCAAAATTAATGTGCTCTTTTAATAACTATTATATTTTCATTTGTAGGTAACATAATATAGCGAGTACCCTGGTTGAGTCAAGATAATATAAAATAAGTGGAAAGATAATGTGGCCCAAGTAGTAAAGGAAAGGATGTGCAAACAGCCGAATGTGAATCTGGCAATAATGTGCCTGTTTAAATGAGTTTTAGTTGAGTACCAAATAGTTACCTAGGTTTTCCTGGGAAAAACACTGATCCAGCTTTTCTGATTCAACTGAGTTTGTGTATGGTTTTGAATAAATAACTAAACAATAGAAATGTGTCTTTTTTATTTTACTATCCCCTTTCCATTACATAGATAGATATCATTTAAAGTAACTATAAATAATTAATTGTTCATTACAATTTATATAAAAGTAGTATTAGTATATTATAATTAAGATACCTACTTGATTATTAAAATTAACAAATTTAATGAAGTTGGATTTTTTTTTAATGACTAGAATGAAAATACAATAAATATTCAATTAAACTACTTCTTTAATTCAAAAGGTATTACATTTTGTTATTGTTAGATACAATACTAATTTCTTTTTTAACACTTTGCATTTTGGCGTGTCTTCAGTAATTGACAACCGTCTTCTCTTCGGCGTGTTGCACTGGTATGCTACTGCTGGCGGCTCCACGAGCTCTTCAAGTTCGCAGTCGCGAAGCCGTTTATTTTTGTACACCTTTTTCGGTGTCAGTACTTTAAAAGTACCTGATGAACCTAAAACGAAAAATAGTATGTATTAAATAATGTCGTGAATCTTATCTTCTTATCGTGGGTGGAATACCAGCCTCATCAACCCTAGTGTCAGGGTTATGATTGAGTCGCCAAAGGCCCCAAAAGATGAATGTAAAGCAAAGTTGTTGGAGATAACAATACCTAACATAAAGGAAGAAAAGGGCAATTATAACATTCATTAAAGTAGGTAGGTAACTAACGTATTAACGTAGCCATTTTATAAATATTAAAATGTGTATGATAAGTGATTCCTAAAAGATAGACATAGGTAGGTACTTATAAAAAACCACAATACATTGTTTTGTTATATCTCAAAACCATTAGGCAGCTTTTTCGATGAAAGCTCCCACTAGTCTTGATTTTTTTCGGACATAGATTGAACATCAGCGCTCAAAAAGTGGGACGCAAAGTTACTGTTAATATAGCGACGTGACAGTATTTCTCCGCGGTGCGCGATTAGGCGCCGAACTGGCAACATGCGAAGTGCGTGGTAAAAAGTTGCAAATATAGAAGCTCAAAGAAAAAAATATGTAACACTTCTTGTAAGTCATGACATTGGTGCTAATTCCTGTAAACACATCTAACTTTATTTTAAGTTATATCTGTCATTATTATTTTTTTCTTTTGAGATAGCCGCCAACAAACAGACGAGCGAATGGCGTGGGAGCTTTGTTTTATAATATTATTATAATGACAGATAGAATAAAAAAATAATAATGACAGATCTCTCAATGCGTCTTATCGGGGCTTCGGGGGATGCTAGGGCTGGTAGTTATTTCTGTCAGAGAATTAGCCTGGCGATTCAGAGGGGTAATGCTGACAGCCTGTTGGGCACCTTGCCTCGATGTGACGCATTGGAGGAGGTGTTTTATTTATAGGGTGTGTTTGTTTTGTTTTTGTTTGAATAAATTGATTTTAATTATAATGACAGATATAACTTAAAATAAAATAAATAAAAATAATGATTAGATTACTGACGTGTTAAAGGCAACCAGACGAGATATAGAATGTAAACAAAGTTTCAGAGGTTCAAAACATTTATATACATACATACATACATAAACTCACGCCCGTAATCCCTAATGGGGTGGGCAGAGCCACAAGTAATCAAAGACAACTTGCAGTCACTGTTGATACGAAGTCCAAAGATGGATATGATGAACCTTATGGTGATAAGGGATCAGCCTATCGCCCATAACATTAGTCCATCATGTTAGAGGACACAATCCCTCTGTCGGTTTTTACGACATTTATATTTGAATAAATTATCATAAAGTTCGAATTTTAATCGCTGTCGTCTGTACTAGACAAAGATGATTCGTCGGAAGAGTCCGAGTCAGCTGTGTTTATGATAAAACTATCTATCGTATTATCAATCATGTTGTCAATACTGTGTTTAAATCAACAACTACTCATAATACCAGCAAAAATCAAAAATAAAAGTAACAGAAACGGAATAATAAGAACAAAAATCTAAGTAGGTAAATACGGGGACGAAAAAATATGTATCACTTCGAACGCAATCCAAACAGAAATGAACATGTTCATAAAATGGCGGTCCAAATGTTGACAGCTGCAGTACCGACTGCTTTCCTGTACCTACCACGAAACACAACGACAGCTGTCGTTGACCAACTGACGCCATAACTGCGCGTACGAGTGATAAGGACAGAGATGATAATCCCTGGTTATCGCAATGTAACTCAGTAATGGTCCGTTTGTTTACCTTTTTGTATCTCGTCTGGTTGGCCTTACTTTACGTACCTATATGATTTTAGGTAGCTACGCTGCGGTATAGGTTTTGCTTGAAAGAGCCACAAACATAGTAGGTACCTACCTACTTAAGTAAGTGGAATGATAAGGCTTTATTACCTACATTAACTCGATTCATCTGCCACACACGATGCGTCAGGTCATCGTGTGTACCAATGTAACCTACCTACCTATAAAATGTATGACGAAATCGTGGGTCGCCCACCAATGAACTGTTTATTATAACACTGCCCGATCCTGATGCCCGAGCCCGCGATCTCGACGCATCGCGTTTGGGTAGTTTAATAACCGCTATAATATATACCTATAAGTAGTGTTGGGTTCTTACCCGGAAAATTCCCGCGTTTTGGGAATTTTCCCAATTCTGAGGGAAAAAACCCGAAAAATTCCCATTTCAAGGGAAAATATTTTTTATCGCATATATTTGTATTAAAAGTAAGGATTTCCAACAAAGACCATTTAAATATAATGTATGCCTACTTATGCCCAATTTATCTTCTGTCGTAGTGTCGTATGAACTCTTAAAAAACTTAAAGATCATCGGATTTCGGCCCAGAAGTCAAAGTGCCGGCCAAAAAATAATTTTGCTATATTCCGTTAGATCTTATCCGTATGAGGATTTATTACTATGGCACCAAAGCTGTAGGGTCAATATCTTCGGTTTTATTCGATTTTAAAAAACTGTATTTTTCATACATTTTTGGTGAAAATGTAAAGTGCCGGCCAAGTAACAATAATGGTATTATCCTTAGAACTTATCTGTCTGAGCATTTATTACTATGGCACCAAAGCTGTAGGGTCAATATTTTCGGTTTTATTCGAATTAAAAAAAACGGAATTTTCATACATTTTTGGTGAAAATGTGAAGTGCCGGCCATGAAACAATATTTGTATATCCCGTTAGAACTTATCCATTTGACCATTTATTATTAGGGCACCAATAGTCTATGACCATTATTTTGACTTTTGTTGGACTTTACGTTATAGTTTCTGTGTGAAAAGTGCCGGTCAGCAAAAAACACATGTCAAAGCTATCGAGAAGATACCTGTAAACATTATTCCGCCGTACCGCATTTTTTACTCAACGCACTTTATTTTCATACAAAATAAATAAGAAATCAAGATTTTTAAAATACACTAAAAGCCAAACTAATGGTCATACAAGTTTGGCGCTATAGAAAAAAATGTTAACAGGCATCTACTCGATACTCTCAACATGATATTTTTGCTGGTCGACATTTTTCACATTTGAACTAAAACGTAAATTCCAATAAAAGTCAAAATAATGGTCATAGATGTTTGGTGTTATTAAAAAATATTGAGAAGCAGCTATTAAACAGATTTCTTTCGATGGCCGGCATTTTAACATATTAACCAAAACTGAAAGTCCAATAAAAGTCAAAATAATGGTCATAGAAGTTTGGCGCCATACTAATAAATGTTCTAACGGTCCTTTGTAATACGCTTGTATACCTCTTTTTCCCAACGGACATAATATTATTTTTTACAAAATGTATGAAAAATCGAAATTTTCAAAATCCAATTAAAGCCAAACTAATGGTCATACACGTCTGGTGTCACAGTAAAAAATGTTCAGAACAATCTACTCGAAAGGTTTGACACATTTTTTTTCTCTGACCGGCACTTTCAAATTTAGGCCGGCCAAAGTATGGAAAGCCGATGATCTCCTTTGTAATATATTTTGAATGGAATGTTCGATTTTAATAATTCCATGCAAAGATATCTATTCTACATATTATAGGATATATAGGATACAAAACTTACTTACGTCAGACCGCTGTTAGAACATGGGTTTCAAATATGGAGACTTTACTATCGGAAGGACATTGCACTACTAGAGAGAGTCCAAAGAAGAGCAACAAAGATGGTGACAGTACTGGCTGGCCGGAGTGGACCTTAGCGGGGGCCGCAGGACTCTCACCTCTGGCTTGCCTTCATTGGCCAGCCAGAGTGGGGCGTTAGAGCTATACGCTCGCAGGGTGGAAGTGAAAGATGCATAAGTCGCGAGTTGGTAAGGCGGGTAAACCGCCTCGCAGAAAGCGGTGTACACCTCTTGACACCCTGAGATGCTCACAACCATGTTGCTGCCTTGCCGTCCAGTCACGTCGGCTAGATAGGTGGCCCAACCAGTGAGTGACGAGTCACCGCCTGCCCAATGTATCTCTGTTATTAAAATTGGTCGAGCAGGCGCCATAGTCCCCCATAGCCCCAGTATCCCGGTTCACTAACCCCCAACCCAATAGCCCAGTTCCTTTTGTTCCCATAATCTGCAATAGTCCTACACGAACCACGGATTGTCTTTGGGTGCACTCCCATAGTGCATACAGGGATAATCGCCGGTTGGTGTCACAACACATTTAGAGTAAATTGTCTTAAGGGGCCTCTACGTGTTGGCTTCGGCCCCACCCACGCCTTCCAAAAGTCCGGGACTCCATGACAGACCCGACCCGAGACATGGAAACGACATACAAATAATAATAAGATTAAAAATAATTTAATAAAAAATATTTTCCCATGATTCGGGAATTTTTCGGGTGTTTATTTTATTTTCCCATATTTTCCCGATATTTTTTCTTTCCCACCCAATTTTTTCTTTCCCTGCCCATCACTACCTATAAGCCCTGTAAGCGCGGTGCACTGTTTTGTACAAGATTGTAAACAACTACGTCTCAATTCCGTGTGTCGAGCAACTATAGACTTTATGTCATTATAAAGATAAGATCCATTCTAGCTTGTTGCGTTGCGCGAGGTCACGTGTTATTACGATTGTAGGTAAGTAGGTAGGCAGGTACCTACCTACTGGCTGAGTCGCGCAAACGCAAATGATAGGTACGTACGATGCGATGCGATGCGTAGTAGGTACCTAGGTAAATCTGCCTGTATGTTTGTTACCCCTTCAGGCTTAAACAACTGGTTACGTTATGGTAGGTTACATTACCTACCCATCTACGACAATCGCCGTCTGCGTAAAGTTGAAAGCGAAAAGCTACTTTTCTACCTATAGCTACCTAACTTACCTAGGTAGATACTTACCTATTAAGGTATTATAAACTGCTTATAGTACCTATACGTCCCACTGCTGGGCACAGGCCTCCCCTCAATCAACCGGAGGGGGTATGGAGCATATTCCACCACGTTGCTCCACTGCGGGTTGGTGGAGGTGTTTTTACGGCTAATAGCCGGGACCAACGGCTTAACGTGCCTTCCGAAGCACGGAATCATCTTACTTTTTCGAACAATCACACCTGATTGCTTGAATCACCATTCAAGCCTGAAAAGTCCTTACCAAACAAAGGACAGTCTCACAAAGTGATTTCGACAATGTCCCCATCGGGAATCGAACCCGGACCTCCAGATCTTGAGCCTATCGCTCTAACCACTAGACCACGGAGGCTGTCAATTTGTCATTAAGGTATTAAGTAGGTAGGTATTATAGATAGTAGGTAGGTATCTTGGTATAGGTACAATAAAGTAATATTTTACGTCTTTAATTATTTTAAACCCTACAATTTATGTTAATACGGCTTTATTATAGTTTAGTTACTGAAAATGGTTCGGAATCGAGACGTCTATAGGCACCTATCGAACCTATCTATCATCACAGCCCGGACACTTCATACAAACAACCTATCCCCTACTTTAAACATTTAACTAGGTAGGTAGGTACCTACATTAACTTGTCTACATCTAAGTAGTAGGTAAGTTGTAATTAGCTAGGTACCTAACATTTCAAAAAAACTCAAGGTCGGTAGGTATCATTCATGTAGGTAATAACTCACTATCACTATACTAAAACCCAATATTATGTAGATATTCAAGCAATAGGTAGGTACCTAACCTACAATAAAAATTTGATTGTATTTGTATTAATTCAGTGGTAGGTAAGTACCTACCTACCCAATTGTAGGTAATAACTTGACAAATTAATTGTGCTTACCTGGTGAGGAAGTGCTTGAGCGATTTTGAACGTCTTGAGTCTGATATGGTTCTGGAACTGCACTTCTCTGGAGTCTTTTTCTATGACCAGTCTCATTTCGTACATACTTGATATTGAAATGGTCAATGCATAAATACCTTGACCGCAAATTTTCTGCAGGCAAGTGGGCAATGTTCATATTACCTACAAGAAAAGAATATAATTTTCAATAAAACATAAATAGCCTATAGATGTTCCACTGCTGGATCGTCTCTACCCTCAAATAACAGGAGGTAATCGTTTTGGTGGTAGCCCGGACCAACTATATAATTTCTGAAGCAAAGCTTACTCTTACTTTTTCGGACAATTAAGTGACTTAGTCCGCAATGTCATAACTAAACAAAGATTAATGGTTGGATCATGGTAGTGGTTCCCTGGAAGAAATTGCTTAAACAGGCCTCCCATGTGTACTGTAGTAGGTATGTTGCATAAATTTTTATATGTTCTAACTGTTTGTGATCATTAAAAATATTTGATTTGTGATGAATAATCTCACAAAGTAATTTTGATAATATCAGAAACAGTACCCGGACCTCCAGATCATAAGCCTAATGTTCTAATCAATAATACACAGAGGCAGAATCTACTAAAACAGCAACTTTTGACATGTCTTATTAAGTTCTTGTAGGTACCTACCTATACATAATGTATGTATAGATTGTTACCTGCTGAAAGGTGGTCAGGTGTGAGCGAGACCAAGATACTAGGTATACCTCATTTGGGTTCCTGGCTTCTGTACACAGTCCCGATGTGTGAAATTGGTACAAAACTGTAGGTTTGGTAGATAGTAGTTTATCTTAGGTATCTATTAAGACTGTATAAGAAGAAATAAATTAATGTTTTATTTTTATTTATTTTCATCTTAAATTAAAAGTAAATGTGTAAGTAGATATCTGGGGGGCCAAAATGGCTACATCAAAGCAATTCATCTAAGAAAGCAATATTGCTATTTGACATTTGTTTGCATCGCACACTTACTTTTATATGCACAAATCTGAAACTGCAATATTGCTTTCTTAGATGAATTGCTTCGATGTGGCTATTTTAACCGCCCTGGTCTATAAAATGTTCAATAAAACAGTCCAAAATTCAGCAATAATTATGTACTTGATTGACTTTTTTTAACTTTTGTCCCTTTTATTCCACAGTTCACTTGGAAATATAAATCCATCGCATACAGTATTGGTATATAGTAGGTACTTTACAAGTTTTTGACTATTCCAGTGCTTTAGTAGTTACAGCAATTGGTTCAGAATCTGGAGGCCCTGAGTTCCCAGTAAGAATATGTTAAAAATCACTAATTATGATTTTCAAGTTTGATTAGTATATCTATATGCCATGCTAAATTACCCAATTGTACAAAAGTTAATTTAATAATTCCAAATTGACATTGAGCACAATACCTAATTATATTATGTTCTTCAGACAGAAAAAACTGTTCTACTACTCTAAACTGTTGATCTCAGCTTGAGTTTAAGTATTACATTAATTATGGTAAACTAAATGATAAATGGTGACAAATGATAAACCGATTAGGTACCAAAATAATAGTCTAGCAAGTAGGGGGAGTGGCAATAACTTTCCCACCATGTTAATTAGGTATTTCTTTTTATTTTATTCCAGTTTTGATTGTCATTGATTCTATCAAATTGTTTGTTTGATAACTTTTTGCAGTTTAATATTAAAAATAAATAAAAGTAAACATTTAACTACTTACCGCAATTCTCAAGCCATACTTTTAGGCGGTTGACGTCATCCCACGGAAAACGGAACATTGACTTCTGTTCCGAAGAATTTGTACAATTATAATAAGAACAATTGTGTGCAGACATTTTTTATAACCACTGTTCCTGTGCCGCTACGTGAAAGCAGGTTTCATGAAGCCAAATCAAAGTCCGATTTCAGTCCAGGGTTAGTTTGTAAACCACAATACACAAAACGTAGAAGGCGCGTTCGACTCGTAATTCAAACGAAAACAAACATTTTCAAACATAGGTAGGTTACTAACCTACCTACGTTATTTGAAAGTTGCGTTTTTTTTTTTGTTCTCAAATTTAGTTTTAAATGATATTTATACAGGTTATATTTTTTTTTTAAATTTGATATTGTATCTCCCATAATTTATGAGAATTACAACTAAACATTTAATTAATTCAATAAAATGTATTTTGCAAATAAACACAACGAGGGTTGAAAGGCAAATGGGTTTAAGCGACATTTTGGGCGAAATTGACTTATATATATATTCGGAATCAGCGATTTTTTCCGCGTCGACTGATCTTGGTTTCAGATCAATCGAAGCTACTTTTTGGCGCTTCAGCCAATTAGCACTTTGGGTACATTTTTAAAAACCCGTGTTTTAACCGACAAAAAAATGCACAAAGTTCTGGGCGGGTGGCATATCAGTCGTATTCCGGGATATGGTTCGGTCACATAAGCTGTTATGTCTTTTCATTTTCATGATTCGAAGTCTGTTGAAGCGTTTTCCCTGACAGTGTTTTGTTATAGATAAGTCGGTTAAATCATTTGTCCTTAGACGAAACGAAAATAGATTTGGCGCTTAAATCTTTTTGCTTTAATCCAGATTTTATAAATATTGTCGCTTCAACCGTTTTGCCTTCGACAGTTTAAAAGTAAAATTGGCACTTGAACTGTTTTGCCTTTACCGAAAATATTCATAGAATTTGACTTCAGCTATTTATGCTACATTTTTTTTAAATTTTTTGTCGTATAAAACAACTATCATTTTCCTTTGAAAGGACTTAAAACGTTTTTCCAAAACAAAAAAGAAATAATGTTAACATTTCAGTCATCGCAATTTTGTATGAAACCTTGTGCCCGCATCACTTCAACATATCAAAATAAGTATGGGCAGGTCCTGGTTGGGCGGTTCACACAGCTAAAAATTACGATTGGGAAGACCGGGAGTGTGCGTGTCATCATGTCACCCAAGCCCTATCCGTTGATGGTGACTTAATTCGTGTCTATCCCAAGTCGTTGTTGTGGTAGACTTTGACGTGGCTAGCGGAACCGAACTTCGAATTGAAGATCTGGTCACATGGCATACAATCAAGCTGGCCAGCCGAGTTTACCGTGTAATTGTAGGAAGGTTTCCGTTGAGTTTTCCGTATTTGGCGTCTTGGACTAAGATTTTCGAGGACTATATCACGCGCTATTCCAGGTTCAGACACACTCATCCCAACTATCAGTTGGCATGTTGAAAGCCACATGGTTGCGCTTGAGTACGTCTTTGTACCGCAGGTATTGTCCACCTTGTTTACAGTTCCTTCTACGTAGACACCTCGAAATAGAAAACCTTTCTGTCATCCATTCGCATGACGTGACCGCACTATCGTAGGTCATGTTTTATGATGAGAGCTTCTATTCCGAATATAATACGCCAGAACGACGTAATACTTCTGTTATTAGAAAACCATCTTGCCGCTTTATGCGTAGGATGGACCTTAGACATTTAAAGTGTTACGTATCAAGTACGCCGCTGAGACTTTGTACACTAAAGTTTTAAGTTTTCTAAAGGCTGCCACCGCACCTGTTATCCGGGCTGGCAACTCCGATGACTTTGGAGTCATTTCATATTTGAGAACCCAAATATTTTAATTTTGAAACTTCCTCCAGCTCAGCGCCCTTTAAAGCAACATTGGAAGAAGCTACATCCCCGGAGCATCCTCTGGATGGTTATTTTAAAAGGGTTTTGCACAAAACTATAAATATTCTGGTGTGTGACTTAATTGAATCGGCCATTCCTCGGCAAGTTTGGTTAACTGACGCATAGATGTGAGACGTGAAAGATTAAAAATGATCTTAGCCTTAATTTCAATTTAGCTATAAATAACAATTCCACAGAGTATCCCACTTATGCGTGATACAGAAGCGATATATAAAGAAAATAGACTAGGAACCATGGCTCCATGTGTTATGACATAGCCTTGTTTCGCGCCGTAGGTAACGACGAATAGCTCTGAAAAGTTACTTCTAAATCAAACTGTCGTCATCATGTCGTCATGATATTGTCGTATCAGGATAAGTCATAACTTTTCAGGACAATCTGTTTTCTTTAGAGCAATCCACAAGCCGCGTGAAGCCTCACGCAGCACATAACAAAGGCCAATGTTGTTCAAGCCTTTTGGCCTGAATCTGTTTAATTACAAAACCGTACCCCCATATCTCTGTCCGGGCAAAATCATCATTGGGTTTCCGGAAGTACCTTTTCTGCATCACGGGATAGAATAACGTTAAGGCTAAAATTTAATATCGATCGCCATCGACTCGCAAAGAGGAAGAAGGCTAAAATCATTCCAGCAGCTGACTCCCATATCTTCAGGATGAGTTTGTATAACCAGTTTGTGTAGGCATAATATATTATACAGTTCAGATGGTATTTTTGATGTGTTGTATTCGTCATCCTTCTTAGCGCGGTAAGAAGTTCTTCAAAGGTCGGGGGTGCCGCTAGATCTTAAGCGAAACCCCCGACCTTGTTGTAACAAACTCGACCGATATGTTGTAACAAACAAGTCACTGGTATTACTATTGGGATTTAAGACATCGTTAAAATGTGTCCAAAGCGCTGCTAATAAGTCTTTCTGATCAGTGAGGCGTTGGGTCTTTTCCTTGTTGTAACTCTCTTCAAAAGTTTGTGGCCGAAAACAGTCTTGAAGCTGTCGAAAATCTACCGGAACTGGATTGATAGGAATCAGCATAGAGCTGAATTTCACAAGCTTATTCCACCTGGCATTTGTTTTTGAGACATATGGTGACAGAAAAGCCCGCCTGTAGTTCCCCACGAGCTGATTTTTACGTTAGAACCATCGCACCAATCTTAGTTTTACGGTCTGGTTTACCAACCAATAACTTCGGTAGAGCAGAGCACAGCTATAAAAATGCTCGGCAAAGGAACACGATCTATTTATTATTATTATCATCTATATTATCTCATTGACAGATGTGTCTGCTGCGATGTCCGACGTATCTCGGCTTTAAAAGCATGATCGAGTTCTGTTATTGTTTGTCAACTTCGACGGTATCTTATGGCCAGCTCGAAGTGGAGTTCTTAGGCGCAAATGTAACAGAAATTTTGATCAAACAAGTCACTGATCTATCCACCCCTGGCCGCCTCTTAATATGAGAGCAATCAGTACTTCACTGCATAGTACCGCGTACCATCTAGTAGGACCCAGTGCTTGGAACTTGCATCCAGCCACGTGGTCTTAATTTTTTCAGTAAATCGGAAACAGGAAACAGGTTGTGATAGTGAGATTAAACTCAGCACAGAGTATAAGCATATTAAGACTTTTTCAAAGCTATTTGTTTCTTTTATTGCCCGCATTCAGTTGGTGACAGTCATCTGTCATCCGCCATCATACGTGGTTTGCCATATACTTCAAAAGTCGAATTAAGCATGTGTGACAATCTTTATGGTTAAATTCTAGATCCTGTTTCTTATTGAAATCGATTTACTCATTATATCCGCCGTGATTTTTCCTAATATTGTAAGATACAAATATCTGTAAATGCCTTGCCCGACTAAAATCTCTCGCAGGAAAAACGGCTTAAGGACCGACTTTATTTCCGATCTTACTAATATTTGGATTTCATACAATTGAAATTAGTAGCGGATGGTCACTTAAGATATTTTCCTTCCCTGTCATATAACCTTTTATGGAGGTTAAACTGATTTGCCTCTAGTCTTCTTTTTTTAAGAAGTCGTTTAACTCATTTAGCTTTAGTCAAACTAATAAGTGAGAGGTCTCTTAAAGCATTTTGCTTTTAGCCAATATTTGGCTCTAGTGGATATCAACCGTTTTTCCTTCAACTGTAATTTAGTTCAATTGAGACATTTTGTATTAAGCGACTTCTAAAATCTATAACTGATGTGTTTTTCGAACCAAATAAATACAGAATTGTGCAACGTTCAATTTAAAGTAATTCTTAGCATTTTGAAAACTTTTGATTCAGTAGTTTTTTTTATATGATTTTTTTTCGAAAAAATAAAACTTTAAATGGCTCTCCTGTAAAGTTCACAAAATGTCGCTTAAACCCATTTGCCTTTCAACCCTCGACAATCTTTTAAAAACGTAATATTTTATTATCTGTGGCAAAGCTAGATCGATGTTGCAATAATTAACGATAGATGGCGCAACTTTAAGCGAGCTTCTTACACATAATTATAGATGGCGTTAATAAAAACGAGAACGTTCAACCCCTCAACAAGCTCCATACTCGACGTAGTTCCGACGTAAATCCGCTAGAGTAACCACTAAATTTAAAAATATAAAAATCTCCATTAAATGCCAATATTTTTGATTAACTTTTGGTTGGAGTATAACTTTTAAATTATAAAACATAATTTTAGTGCCTATTTATCGATTATTGGCTTTTAAAGAAACTTTAATTACAAATCGGTACTATTAGCGTCATCTATTGAAATTTTTTTGAACAATGTTTCCTAATGTTCGCGATGAGAACCCATGGTTTATATACAACTATAAACTTGCATTTTAAAGTGACGTCGCTGAAATGTGTGTTTTTCGCAAGCGGTAGTGAGGAGAATTGAATTTTGAAGTCGGGTTGCTGAAGGAAGTGTAAATATAAGGGAGAAGTTTGCATGCCTTTTTGTGGATTCTAAGTGAGTATATTGTGAATTCATTTGGATATTTATTAACGAGAGAAGTTAGCAAGAGAAATGTTATTGAAGTTTTGTAACACAATTTGGTATTTAATAGAAAAAAACTCTTTATACGGTTCAAATGATTTAAAGCATTATACAAGGTTTAAGGTCCAATTTGCTATAGTTTATGTTCTGGTTTCAAATTTTACTGGGTTATTGCAAAAATGATCTAAGTGACATTGTAAATATACGTCCTTAGCGGACTTGATTTGATTATATTTTTATAGCGTTTTAGTCAAAAATTTAAAACACCCTTCCAAAATTTTATTTTGACCAATAACCCGAAAGAACAGCACACGTCAAACGTATTGAATATGAGCAAGATGCCTATTTTATTCGACTGCGTTATTCATTCATTTTAAACTTAACAGTTTTCAATCATTCATCCCTTTCCTTTTCGGCGGATAAGAAAATGATAGGTATAACTTAAAATAAAATTAGGAGATGTCTACAGGAATCGGGGCCAGTGTCTAATTAAAATTATACGTATTGGAGTAGAATAAACCATAAAATTCTACACTCACAGTCATCAACATGCTCAAAATAATAAGCATCGTAATATAACTTTATATCACAGATAGGTAAGTAATCTACTTAAATAATTTGGTCTACCAGAGCAATAAGGTGTCGAAACTAAAGTTTCTCAAACGACTTAGGGGATAAACGACCGAGGGAACAAGCTAATACACCGTCTAGACTTGTTAAAGGTGCGGGCCCACCGTAAAAATGTATGTGGTTGTGTCCATTGTAACCCACTGAGAGGTAACGCATGAATTGTCATTGATACATGCGTGGCTTGCTCGAACAAGCGGTTACATAGCTCAACGCTATCTACGTTTCCACTGTAGTACACGAATATGACCCACGGCTATGTAAATGCCTCCTTCAATAAAGTCCGCGTCCGTGGATTGTAGGGCTAATGTGTGTGGCCCTGCCGTGCGCCGTGTCACGCCATACATAGTCGTGCGTAGGTCTTCATGTAAACGTAGGCCCACCAAAACAAATGAACACACGTAGCTAAAATGTGCCGCGTGCCCGAGCACAGCATGCGCCGCGATGGGACCACGCCTTAATGTATCAGTGGTGAGGGTTTGCGGAACATTCGGATCCTTCTGCGACAGCCATTACTCTCAACGACAAATGACCGAACACATTCGTCCGTTAATGGCTTCCGTGCCGCCATCTTGTGAGCAAAATGTCGAGCGATGATCATAATGCATACGAGTGGTATAACGGTAATAGTGTCCTTAAAGAGTGTCTACTTCCTTTGCGTTAGATATGGATCTAAGTATGTAGTAAAAATGTGTGGTTGTAACAGAACGCACCACAATAATCGTCGCGGATGCAGCCATCTATATTAGTTTCAATAAACTTTAATGTACATCAATGATGTCTTCAAATATTTGACTAAAAGTTAGTACTTAACAGTTAACTAAAAGGGTTGGCTATGGGGTGAAATCTTTTTTTTTCGACATTTATTTATTATTTTCGTCTTTTTGAATTTATATTTTTATTATTATAATATTCTTTTATTTTTAGACTTTAGACAGGGAAAAACCATAATTGGAACTTAGAGAAACATGTAGGCTTTGTTTCACCTTTAGGCTTCATAATTTCATAGACCTACAAACAATTGGAATTAAGTGGTCTCTGCTTGCCTGGTGGGGGGAAGGCGTGAGTTTGTGTATGTATGTATGTATCTACAAACCAATATGGAAGTGATAATGATATTCTAGTGATTATACCATTATGTATGTCTGTGCCCAGCAGTGGGACGTATATAGGCTGTTTATGTATAAACATAAACAGCCTATATACGTCATACCGTCGTATATGGTATACATAAGTATACCATTATGAAACTACTTATTTCTTAATTTGAATCTAATGTTTTCTATAAGCCAACTATTTTTATTAACTTATAAATTTAACGCCATCTATTAGGGAATAGTTTTGTATAAGTGCGTCTACTCGTACATAGATGGAGTGGGAAAAGGACTGACATTTGTGAAAAGCAGGACTTCAATTCTAGGCAGCTTGATAGCTAGAAGTCATTGTAGTACCATAGCTTGCCAATAGATGGAGCTGTACGATATCAATAAAAATAATCAACCAGGGGATTATTAATGAAACATACTATTTTTCTCCAAAACTGCTTTATTTACTATTGATGTTCATAATTAACAATGTACCTTTGATGTGAGAAACAGTAGTGTGCTCGTAGGCTTAAATCTTTCATCTTACTAAATCTGTCCGTCATTCACATTTGTTTTCCCATAATTTTCTTTAATATTCTGCAACAGATTCCAGGTTTGGAGTAGATATCTGTCCCTCCTGGATCTTTGGACGATTCTGAAAGTAATTAATAACTGAAATTAGGGGTAAATTTTATGTAAGAGCATAATCACTGTCTAGTACCTACTAAGACGATGACTTGCATTTACTTATTGTTTCTACAGGTATTATTTATGATTCACAGGACTCTAATAAACTAATAAAAACATGTAAATACAATAGGAGTAGGATTCATTATTATTCTCAAAAGATTATGAAGGGAGATCAAATCTCATCATGAAAGCCAGTTTTAACCGAAACCGTTTTGCTAATAACTTTATATTTTATTTATCAGTCCAGAAACTATTGGTTGATTTCATGTCTGGTAGGTATGTAATTTACTAATTATTATATTACTCATCAATAAAACAAGGTTGTTAGTGATTGAGCATGTGTAGGAATCTAAGGAATATTTGAAAAATTTCATCTGTTAATATCTCATTAAATCCTAAACAGATTCAAATAATTCTTGTAGTCCTGATAAGAACTATCTCTCCACACATGGAGTTAAGTAATAAAATTTTGCTTGATTGCTGTTTGATAGTTGAAATTATCATAAGAAAAATTGGAACAAATGGTTGAAACAGTGACTTTTTGCACTACGAATTTCTCTATAAAATACTTAACGAATACAAAAGGTATTTATTAATTTCTTACCTGGTGAGTGAATATTTTATAGGATACATTATAATCATCGTCAAGAAGTCTTCAATCTTACTAATTATTGTAGCTAAAACCCGTACGTTGCGTCTTATTTTATCTTCCTTCCATTATGATTCCCACTATTCTGTAGTCGTATTAAACACGATCTGAAAGGTTTCATAATTATAGTTAACACAAAAAGTACACTAATTGTCCAAACAATACAAACCACACTACTTGATTCAAGTGTTTTGTTTAACTGTGAGAACGAATGAAGGATATGTTCAGTTTACGTCACAGGAATACATAGATTATAAAAAGGTATACGAAATTTTAGAGTTTGTTAATTAGGATTCGAGATAGGGATGTTATTTTGAAAGAATATGTACGAATTTATGGAATAAAATTATTTAAAATACAAAAATAGACATTAGGATAGTTTGAATTTTCGCGGGAGTAGCAAGCACCAAAAGGGTGTCGATGTAAAAATATATGAATGAAGGGTTTTGAGCTGGTATATTTTACAAAATTGAAAATAATAGCTATATTACGTAGTATTTCTTGTTGAAATTTATTTATAAAGCATACGAAGTTCGTACCTATCGTTTAAAATATTATTCTAATTTTTAGAACTGTAATTCGTGAAAATTGAAAAAATCATGGAAAAAAAAAGTAAAACTAAAATAATGCCAAGTGTGAATCGCATTATTTTGAGGGGTTCCGTGCCTACAATTGAAAGAACATTTAGTGAACAAAAACTTGAACGTGAGTTGATCGTGAATTTTATATTGCTAGTATGTTGTCGTTGTTAATGACAAGTCAAAACATGCATTGGTGGATCGGGTTTGTAGAGTGGGGGATCTTTTTAAATATTTGATTTATTGTGTTTCTTTGAATTTGTAGTTGTGATGGCAATGGAGATGCATTGTTTTTGAAAGTTTCAGCTACCTAATTGTCACGGTTTAAGAGATATAGAGGAATTTAGGTATTATTCATGGTTTTTGTCTCCAAAAACGGAACCGTTTTTGGATTGTTGACAAGGTGTTGTATTGTACGCGTTTTAGACCCTAAAATAGAACAATCCAGAAGTCACGCCACTTTTCGCGTACACAGAGAAACAGCCAATAAGGTTGAGGAGCTTGGTTTGTGTAGATTATGTAAATTACAGATGTGTGCGAGAAACGTCAGGCAAATGGTCGAGCGAGTGTTTGGTTTTTTAGAAATTCTACAAAATTGGATATATTTTTTATCTAAAATTCTGCAGTTCTGATTTGATAAATTAAATAGAATTTGATTAAATAAATAACATCATTAGTATTATAGTCTACTTAAGAATAAAAATAAAATTAAATGAATATTTTTATGTCAATAAGAAGTATGAGATTTTCAATAAATACCTCGATTGTCAATGTCGGGTAAATGTCATTTGGATGTTTTTGAGGCGCGAGTGGTAGCAATATCGCAATTGCCTGAGAGATGGGACGGAGCATAACGGGTATAAAAGGGGTTTTGCACGATTTTTTGGGGAACTTCGCTCGGAGCAAGAACAGCAGGAGGTGCTGCCGGTTTTAGAAAATTCAAGTCGGACTAGAGTTTCTGTAAGTCGGTAGGGATCCGTTCTGCTGGATTACCAGCTGTCGCGACTTTTGAGAGCTCCGTAGCTCAGGATTACAGTGCGCGATTATTATTTTGTCAATTTATGTAAATTTGCTCTTTAATCAGCTATTCGAACCTTCCATGGTGTAGCTGATCGTCTACCGCGCTAGAATAGGGATTAGAATTAGTTTCCGTGCGTAGATTACGTGAAATATGTAGGTTTTGTCCGACAAAAGTCCGCGGAGTGCGCTGTAGGGACCTTGTTAGGTTTTAAAATAGGAAGTGTGGTGTACTAATTACCTTTTTCTTACAGGCATCGTTGGAAACAGGTCAGAGATCATCAGATCTCAGACGACAGGTACAATTTTACGCTAAAGATAGGGCCCGATAGGAGTAGGATGTGTCAAAAGTGTGTAGGGAAGCTTGCGAACGTAGGGATCATGTGCTGCTTGTGATTGTTTACCTTTGTTTGTGTTTTGTTATTATTTATGTTATTTTATGTAGTTTATGTATGTTTATCTATTTAACATTTTGACTGACACTTTACTGACGCGTAGGGAATGACTGCTTGCGATATATTCTGACTGGATTTTATTATCTTATTGGTTATGTTTGGGCTGTGTGTCAATGTTTACAATGAAAATTGTACATATTGTCACATAGACTGAAAAAAAATGTTCTTCTTGTAGTTCTGTGTGTTGCGATTCACATTTCGAGGTAATATAATTATTGCCTGGAGATGGGGAGAACAGTATACAGAATGAGGTATCCTTGTTTTAGAGGTATCCTCATGGATTTAGATTTTTACTTTATATTGCGAACCTAGACTGTTGGTCCAGGTTGGATTGTAATCTTGCTGTGTTTTATTGTAGTTAGAATTCCCCTGAGGATTCTATTCGAAAACCAATCTGAAGTTACACAGGGTGAACCTTTATGGTTTACGGCCTGCTACCTCACTGTGTCAATGTAGAATAATTGTAGGAACAGTTGTTGTTACCACTGTAACATGGTTCTGGATTGTTCTATAGTGGTGCTTTGGGAGATACAGCTATCTACAGGAGTGGGGCGGTGAGATATTATTATCCATGACCTTCTTTCTGATATTGGGACAGGATGACCATCCGCCAATATGAGATGAAGCTAGATAATCAGTATCGAGCCAGCGCTGCGACTTGGATAGTCAGGTTGGATTGCCTCCTCCTGATGAGCGGTTGTGCGTGGCGATGCTTTCGAGTATGAAGACTCTAGCCGATGCCATATAATCAGTATTGTATGGTATGGGTCAACTTTGTCCTCTTGTGTTATAATGTAAATTTATTATGACCCACTCTGGACCTATCAGTTTATTGTGGCTTATTAAGCCATGTAAATAATACAATTAATTACTAATTTGAATTGAATTATAAAAGTCTGGATACCATGAGATGAAGGTAATGGTATTGATAATGGCTTTTGAATAAACTTATATACTCTGAATCTTGTGTTGTTATTTCACCTATGTGACTTAACATGACTTCTTATATACTTACTTACTTGTATTGTCCGGGCCTGCCTGGCTTGATTACACTGATATACAAACCAATTCAACACAATTTATTTGTGTTATTTTACTATTCTTCTACCTGATAACACCTTAATGTCACTGCTGCTAGTTTGTGACATACCTAACTTTACAACCTATACCTTGTCCAGGGGTTTACCTGGCCTAATTTCACTATGCAACTTGTTTGCTTACTAATATGCAATATTATCGCAATAATGCATTTATGCATAACAATTACATCCAGTTTGACTGCATATATTCTTGTGATTCATGGTTGGTGTCATATTCATGACCATCCATCTCACACTCATACTTATTCCTATGGCTGGTGTTATTGCAATGCCGCTGAAGCCATAGTAGGGACGTTAGGGACATTTTTGCTTAGTATACTCGGGGTCAATCCAGTTCGGTAGTCTCTGCTTCTGTTGATCCTCTTGCACTGTGGTGTATTGGGGGGAGGACAGCGATGAGTAGCTGCGTATTGCCTTCGGTTGCTAAGTCGCTCATTCGTTTTGTTAGGGACCTTTTGCTTAGTATATTTGGGGTCAATCCAGTTCGGTAGTCACTGCTTCTGTTGATCCTCTTGCACTGTGGTGTATTGGGGGGAGGACAGTGATGAGTAGCTGCATATTGGCTTCCGGTTGCTAAGTCGCTCACATACTTACCTTTTTGCGCCATGGCTATGGTGCTAACTATGCATCACAATGAGTTGTGTTGTTAGATTGGATGTAAATCTGTCTAACTTAAATAATTTTATTACATATGTGAAATTGGTGTTGGGAAGCTCTTCCCTTTACCTACCAACTATTTACCTAATGCTCCTGATATGTCACATATTTTATGTGCTTATCATTCCATAAAAAACCTATATGTTTCTTTCGGAGAGGGGCCTAAATCAGGGTAGGGCCTCATTCGCCGGTGAGCGTGGTCGGGGCTCGAAACGGCACCCTATACTATTACATTGTTGTTATGGGATTCAAATCCTTTTCCTGTGTTCCTAGATCTTTTACAATAATAAAACTTAATTCCTAATCATATTTTAAATAACTAACTAATTTCTTACCTTCTTGTAAGTCTCTCTTGTTTAATTATAAGCTTTAATCAGTGTTATTAAGTTTAGGTTTGCTTGGCGTTGATTTGACTGTTTTTAAACTATAAATACTTATAATATCTCATACCCCATTGCCCTATTACTTAGATATTTACTTGACTTTCTCATATACCATAGTGACATAATTATAACCTATTTGTATTGTTATTAAGTATATATGTAGTATATTAAGTTAGTATTATTCTTTATTTACATGCCCTCAATAACATGCATTCATATCTGACTCAGCTACCTTCATATAAAAGAATTTGAGTTACTACAAAACACAACATAAGGTCCTACCTTTATACTAGACGATCACAACAATAATAATGGCCATTTTAATCACTTAATTTGACTATAACCCAGGGTCGAATCCTGGTCGTTTAGTCATTGGATTGAGTGTGTGGGGTTATTTAAGTAATATATGTAAGGGGGGGGTCGTTACAATTTGGTGCCGTGACCAGGATTATGAGGTCTCAAATGCTGGGAAAAGATTGGATGTCTTGGGGGCGTGAAATTTGATATGTACGTGTATATAACTAGGGGTTTATAAAGATGTGAAATGTTTATGTATGTGTAATCTAAGGGAGACATAAAGATGTGTATGTATGGTTAAAATAAAGTGGGGGCGTGAAAATTTACATGTATGTATGTAAAACTATGGCTTATAAATGTGTGAAGTGTTTATGTATGTATTAATGTAACCTAGGAAAGGCGTAAAGCTATGTATGTACATCAATAATGATGTGGAGGCGTAAAGTTATGTATGTACCTCAAGAATTATGTGGAGAGTAAAGTTATGTATGTATCTCAAGAATTATATGGGGGCGTAAAGCTATGTATGTACTTAGAGAATTATGTGGGGGCGTGAAGCTATGTATGTATCTTAAATGTCCAGCAGGGGCATTCTATTTTTGTGAATAGTAAGGGTTTGAGACTAACCTACCAACCCTGATATCATAAGGGGTGAAGTTTATGTTAAAACGGTTCAATCTTATGGTTTACCTATCAATTATTATAAATAAGAGTCTGGTTATCATCAACATTCTAATATTAATTCATATTATAATAAGTACAGTTGTCATATTCTGCTTGTTTTATTTATTATTATTTCACTTTAATTTCACTGTGTATGTCCATGTCACTTTTGTTTTATCACACTGTGCATGCTTATATTGTTCTATGTGTCACTTTCAGTATCCTCTTACTGTGGCCAAGACACCTTTAGCCTAACCACGGTCACATGAGTCTGTGTGATTGGCAGTAAGAAAATCCTTCCTACACCTTCTCCTTTCCACTATCCGCCTGTTGCCTTAGGTCTCATGGTGCAGGTATCCCGCCCTATGTATCTATTTATATATTTTCTGTGTAGGTATGGCTAGGGCTAGGGCTGTAGGACGATAGGCATTTTGACTTGCTAGCATTGTAGGGTTTCGTTCTTGCATAGTTAGGCAGGGCTATATTATCATTCCGAAGCTGTAGGTTATGTAGAAACATGCGCGTAACTGAAAACAAAACAAAATAGCATTGTAAGCGTGTTGTGAACAAGATGCAAGTGGAGGTTTTTCAATGTAATAACGTATTATTTTAAGTAACCAAACTTTTATAATTACCTTGTGTCATCTTTTATATGTTTTTACTAGGTAGAATCTTCTTATTTACAATGATTTCTTTAATAATCACGACGAAATAATCGTAATACAACGGATGGATCTCTCCAGTTGTCAATCTGACATTAAATTTGTTTGTTTTTGGTTTGTGTAAGTACGTAGACAAGGATCATCTTACATACAGCCTTGTTTTAAGTTCATAGTTTGACAAAGGCAAACATTTTTTTTTTATTAAATAAGCGTGTTTATTTAGTATTTTTATAGATACAATTTATCTAAGGCTATAGAATGTAATTTGTTACGTTTTGATGTAGGTTTATCTTACTTTTATAAAAAATAATTAAGAAAATCGATCGATCTAAACTAAAATCGATTTTAATCGGTTCGTGTATAGATGCTTTATTTTGCCTGCCATCTGGTGACGAGTAAGAGTATTAGTTTGACATTTTATTAGATAGACTTCGCATAGAGTCTCATATCGACGGACAAATTATTAGTTTCGCTGTTCACCGTTAGAGTGCGTTGATATGCATTATTTAATTGTTTTTTTTTTTAGCGTATTTTTTATATATTAGGGATTAAAAATTAGATATGGATTTTAATTGTTTTTATTTGCTTGTTTTTGTATGTTTAGTTTATTAGTGTAAAAGTGTTGTTGATCGCGGTTGTGATACGCGGGTAATTTAAATAGGGTTACTATTGACCACGGTAGGTAATTTAGCTAGGGTTAGTGTTGTTCAAGGTTATTTAATCAGGTCAATAATCGGAAGGGTCAATAACCGGAAGGGTCAATAATCAAAAAGGGTCACTGGTAGAGAGGGTATTGATACGGAGTCATTGATACCGAGTCAAGGACATGAGGTCATTGATCGGGGTCATTGATCGGTTTATTGGTCAAGGTCATTGATGCCGGGTCATTGACATGGGGTCATTAGTCGAGGTCATTGATAGAGGTCAGGGATAAGTGGTCGTTGACCGGATTATAGGTTAGGTTATTGACTTGACCTACTTCCATTAGTTCCAATGTTCTCTCATAGATGGCGCTAGTAGTTTTGAAATCTATCTTTATATTTAGATTTAATTGAATTTGATAGATTTCATTTAAATAATTTTAAATAGTTTACTTTTGTTTTGTTTATTACTCAATTATTGAGTAATTATTTATTTATTTTTGTTTTGTTATATATTCTTTTTATTGTTATTATGGGAATTGTTATAAGAGATATTTATTAAATTTATCTTTAAAATAATTATATTCAATAAGGATTTAATTACTAAAATAATTAGTATATTATTATTAATTAATGGTTATTTAATAATATTATTGATGTATAATTTAATGGTTTTTATATAAAAATATTTTGACATCACGCTCGTGTCGAGTAAGCAGTAGTATATATTATTATTTATTTTTTTATCATTTATTTAGGGAAGCAATTAAAAAATTTTTAGTATACCTGTATACTTACATGACTGTACTGGTATATCATTATGGTTACAGTATTTTTGAATAAAGTATTATAGTGTATTTATTTCATTTTATTGCTATTATATTAGTATTTATTTACTCTTGAGGGGAGTTGACGGTCATTCCTGGGGGGGAATTTAGATAAATTGTCATTGTATATAAGATTGAATAAAGGTTTAATAAGATGTTCTTTGGAAATCTTATTATAGTAATATAAAGCTTTGCTTTATTTATCTAAGGCTAGCTTATTGTGGTGTTTCTTTTATTTTTATAAATTATCACTACGATAAACTACGTAATAATTTAGGGGGCGATTGTAACAGAACGCACCACAATAATCGTCGCGGATGCAGCCATCTATATTAGTTTCAATAAACTTTAATGTACATCAATGATGTCTTCAAATATTTGACTAAAAGTTAGTACTTAACAGTTAACTAAAAGGGTTGGCTATGGGGTGAAATCTTTTTTTTTCGACATTTATTTATTATTTTCGTCTTTTTGAATTTATATTTTTATTATTATAATATTCTTTTATTTTTAGACTTTAGACAGGGAAAAACCATAATTGGAACTTAGAGAAACATGTAGGCTTTGTTTCACCTTTAGGCTTCATAATTTCATAGACCTACAAACAATTGGAATTAAGTGGTCTCTGCTTGCCTGGTGGGGGGAAGGCGTGAGTTTGTGTATGTATGTATGTATCTACAAACCAATATGGAAGTGATAATGATATTCTAGTGATTATACCATTATGTATGTCTGTGCCCAGCAGTGGGACGTATATAGGCTGTTTATGTATAAACATAAACAGCCTATATACGTCATACCGTCGTATATGGTATACATAAGTATACCATTATGAAACTACTTATTTCTTAATTTGAATCTAATGTTTTCTATAAGCCAACTATTTTTATTAACTTATAAATTTAACGCCATCTATTAGGGAATAGTTTTGTATAAGTGCGTCTACTCGTACATAGATGGAGTGGGAAAAGGACTGACATTTGTGAAAAGCAGGACTTCAATTCTAGGCAGCTTGATAGCTAGAAGTCATTGTAGTACCATAGCTTGCCAATAGATGGAGCTGTACGATATCAATAAAAATAATCAACCAGGGGATTATTAATGAAACATACTATTTTTCTCCAAAACTGCTTTATTTACTATTGATGTTCATAATTAACAATGTACCTTTGATGTGAGAAACAGTAGTGTGCTCGTAGGCTTAAATCTTTCATCTTACTAAATCTGTCCGTCATTCACATTTGTTTTCCCATAATTTTCTTTAATATTCTGCAACAGATTCCAGGTTTGGAGTAGATATCTGTCCCTCCTGGATCTTTGGACGATTCTGAAAGTAATTAATAACTGAAATTAGGGGTAAATTTTATGTAAGAGCATAATCACTGTCTAGTACCTACTAAGACGATGACTTGCATTTACTTATTGTTTCTACAGGTATTATTTATGATTCACAGGACTCTAATAAACTAATAAAAACATGTAAATACAATAGGAGTAGGATTCATTATTATTCTCAAAAGATTATGAAGGGAGATCAAATCTCATCATGAAAGCCAGTTTTAACCGAAACCGTTTTGCTAATAACTTTATATTTTATTTATCAGTCCAGAAACTATTGGTTGATTTCATGTCTGGTAGGTATGTAATTTACTAATTATTATATTACTCATCAATAAAACAAGGTTGTTAGTGATTGAGCATGTGTAGGAATCTAAGGAATATTTGAAAAATTTCATCTGTTAATATCTCATTAAATCCTAAACAGATTCAAATAATTCTTGTAGTCCTGATAAGAACTATCTCTCCACACATGGAGTTAAGTAATAAAATTTTGCTTGATTGCTGTTTGATAGTTGAAATTATCATAAGAAAAATTGGAACAAATGGTTGAAACAGTGACTTTTTGCACTACGAATTTCTCTATAAAATACTTAACGAATACAAAAGGTATTTATTAATTTCTTACCTGGTGAGTGAATATTTTATAGGATACATTATAATCATCGTCAAGAAGTCTTCAATCTTACTAATTATTGTAGCTAAAACCCGTACGTTGCGTCTTATTTTATCTTCCTTCCATTATGATTCCCACTATTCTGTAGTCGTATTAAACACGATCTGAAAGGTTTCACAATTATAGTTAACACAAAAAGTACACTAATTGTCCAAACAATACAAACCACACTACTTGATTCAAGTGTTTTGTTTAACTGTGAGAACGAATGAAGGATATGTTCAGTTTACGTCACAGGAATACATAGATTATAAAAAGGTATACGAAATTTTAGAGTTTGTTAATTAGGATTCGAGATAGGGATGTTATTTTGAAAGAATATGTACGAATTTATGGAATAAAATTATTTAAAATACAAAAATAGACATTAGGATAGTTTGAATTTTCGCGGGAGTAGCAAGCACCAAAAGGGTGTCGATGTAAAAATATATGAATGAAGGGTTTTGAGCTGGTATATTTTACAAAATTGAAAATAATAGCTATATTACGTAGTATTTCTTGTTGAAATTGATTTATAAAGCATACGAAGTTCGTACCTATCGTTTAAAATATTATTCTAATTTTTAGAACTGTAATTCGTGAAAATTGAAAAAATCATGGAAAAAAAAAGTAAAACTAAAATAATGCCAAGTGTGAATCGCATTATTTTGAGGGGTTCCGTGCCTACAATTGAAAGAACATTTAGTGAACAAAAACTTGAACGTGAGTTGATCGTGAATTTTATATTGCTAGTATGTTGTCGTTGTTAATGACAAGTCAAAACATGCATTGGTGGATCGGGTTTGTAGAGTGGGGGATCTTTTTAAATATTTGATTTATTGTGTTTCTTTGAATTTGTAGTTGTGATGGCAATGGAGATGCATTGTTTTTGAAAGTTTCAGCTACCTAATTGTCACGGTTTAAGAGATATAGAGGAATTTAGGTATTATTCATGGTTTTTGTCTCCAAAAACGGAACCGTTTTTGGATTGTTGACAAGGTGTTGTATTGTACGCGTTTTAGACCCTAAAATAGAACAATCCAGAAGTCACGCCACTTTTCGCGTACACAGAGAAACAGCCAATAAGGTTGAGGAGCTTGGTTTGTGTAGATTATGTAAATTACAGATGTGTGCGAGAAACGTCAGGCAAATGGTCGAGCGAGTGTTTGGTTTTTTAGAAATTCTACAAAATTGGATATATTTTTTATCTAAAATTCTGCAGTTCTGATTTGATAAATTAAATAGAATTTGATTAAATAAATAACATCATTAGTATTATAGTCTACTTAAGAATAAAAATAAAATTAAATGAATATTTTTATGTCAATAAGAAGTATGAGATTTTCAATAAATACCTCGATTGTCAATGTCGGGTAAATGTCATTTGGATGTTTTTGAGGCGCGAGTGGTAGCAATATCGCAATTGCCTGAGAGATGGGACGGAGCATAACGGGTATAAAAGGGGTTTTGCACGATTTTTTGGGGAACTTCGCTCGGAGCAAGAACAGCAGGAGGTGCTGCCGGTTTTAGAAAATTCAAGTCGGACTAGAGTTTCTGTAAGTCGGTAGGGATCCGTTCTGCTGGATTACCAGCTGTCGCGACTTTTGAGAGCTCCGTAGCTCAGGATTACAGTGCGCGATTATTATTTTGTCAATTTATGTAAATTTGCTCTTTAATCAGCTATTCGAACCTTCCATGGTGTAGCTGATCGTCTACCGCGCTAGAATAGGGATTAGAATTAGTTTCCGTGCGTAGATTACGTGAAATATGTAGGTTTTGTCCGACAAAAGTCCGCGGAGTGCGCTGTAGGGACCTTGTTAGGTTTTAAAATAGGAAGTGTGGTGTACTAATTACCTTTTTCTTACAGGCATCGTTGGAAACAGGTCAGAGATCATCAGATCTCAGACGACAGGTACAATTTTACGCTAAAGATAGGGCCCGATAGGAGTAGGATGTGTCAAAAGTGTGTAGGGAAGCTTGCGAACGTAGGGATCATGTGCTGCTTGTGATTGTTTACCTTTGTTTGTGTTTTGTTATTATTTATGTTATTTTATGTAGTTTATGTATGTTTATCTATTTAACATTTTGACTGACACTTTACTGACGCGTAGGGAATGACTGCTTGCGATATATTCTGACTGGATTTTATTATCTTATTGGTTATGTTTGGGCTGTGTGTCAATGTTTACAATGAAAATTGTACATATTGTCACATAGACTGAAAAAAAATGTTCTTCTTGTAGTTCTGTGTGTTGCGATTCACATTTCGAGGTAATATAATTATTGCCTGGAGATGGGGAGAACAGTATACAGAATGAGGTATCCTTGTTTTAGAGGTATCCTCATGGATTTAGATTTTTACTTTATATTGCGAACCTAGACTGTTGGTCCAGGTTGGATTGTAATCTTGCTGTGTTTTATTGTAGTTAGAATTCCCCTGAGGATTCTATTCGAAAACCAATCTGAAGTTACACAGGGTGAACCTTTATGGTTTACGGCCTGCTACCTCACTGTGTCAATGTAGAATAATTGTAGGAACAGTTGTTGTTACCACTGTAACATGGTTCTGGATTGTTCTATAGTGGTGCTTTGGGAGATACAGCTATCTACAGGAGTGGGGCGGTGAGATATTATTATCCATGACCTTCTTTCTGATATTGGGACAGGATGACCATCCGCCAATATGAGATGAAGCTAGATAATCAGTATCGAGCCAGCGCTGCGACTTGGATAGTCAGGTTGGATTGCCTCCTCCTGATGAGCGGTTGTGCGTGGCGATGCTTTCGAGTATGAAGACTCTAGCCGATGCCATATAATCAGTATTGTATGGTATGGGTCAACTTTGTCCTCTTGTGTTATAATGTAAATTTATTATGACCCACTCTGGACCTATCAGTTTATTGTGGCTTATTAAGCCATGTAAATAATACAATTAATTACTAATTTGAATTGAATTATAAAAGTCTGGATACCATGAGATGAAGGTAATGGTATTGATAATGGCTTTTGAATAAACTTATATACTCTGAATCTTGTGTTGTTATTTCACCTATGTGACTTAACATGACTTCTTATATACTTACTTACTTGTATTGTCCGGGCCTGCCTGGCTTGATTACACTGATATACAAACCAATTCAACACAATTTATTTGTGTTATTTTACTATTCTTCTACCTGATAACACCTTAATGTCACTGCTGCTAGTTTGTGACATACCTAACTTTACAACCTATACCTTGTCCAGGGGTTTACCTGGCCTAATTTCACTATGCAACTTGTTTGCTTACTAATATGCAATATTATCGCAATAATGCATTTATGCATAACAATTACATCCAGTTTGACTGCATATATTCTTGTGATTCATGGTTGGTGTCATATTCATGACCATCCATCTCACACTCATACTTATTCCTATGGCTGGTGTTATTGCAATGCCGCTGAAGCCATAGTAGGGACGTTAGGGACATTTTTGCTTAGTATACTCGGGGTCAATCCAGTTCGGTAGTCTCTGCTTCTGTTGATCCTCTTGCACTGTGGTGTATTGGGGGGAGGACAGCGATGAGTAGCTGCGTATTGCCTTCGGTTGCTAAGTCGCTCATTCGTTTTGTTAGGGACCTTTTGCTTAGTATATTTGGGGTCAATCCAGTTCGGTAGTCACTGCTTCTGTTGATCCTCTTGCACTGTGGTGTATTGGGGGGAGGACAGTGATGAGTAGCTGCATATTGGCTTCCGGTTGCTAAGTCGCTCACATACTTACCTTTTTGCGCCATGGCTATGGTGCTAACTATGCATCACAATGAGTTGTGTTGTTAGATTGGATGTAAATCTGTCTAACTTAAATAATTTTATTACATATGTGAAATTGGTGTTGGGAAGCTCTTCCCTTTACCTACCAACTATTTACCTAATGCTCCTGATATGTCACATATTTTATGTGCTTATCATTCCATAAAAAACCTATATGTTTCTTTCGGAGAGGGGCCTAAATCAGGGTAGGGCCTCATTCGCCGGTGAGCGTGGTCGGGGCTCGAAACGGCACCCTATACTATTACATTGTTGTTATGGGATTCAAATCCTTTTCCTGTGTTCCTAGATCTTTTACAATAATAAAACTTAATTCCTAATCATATTTTAAATAACTAACTAATTTCTTACCTTCTTGTAAGTCTCTCTTGTTTAATTATAAGCTTTAATCAGTGTTATTAAGTTTAGGTTTGCTTGGCGTTGATTTGACTGTTTTTAAACTATAAATACTTATAATATCTCATACCCCATTGCCCTATTACTTAGATATTTACTTGACTTTCTCATATACCATAGTGACATAATTATAACCTATTTGTATTGTTATTAAGTATATATGTAGTATATTAAGTTAGTATTATTCTTTATTTACATGCCCTCAATAACATGCATTCATATCTGACTCAGCTACCTTCATATAAAAGAATTTGAGTTACTACAAAACACAACATAAGGTCCTACCTTTATACTAGACGATCACAACAATAATAATGGCCATTTTAATCACTTAATTTGACTATAACCCAGGGTCGAATCCTGGTCGTTTAGTCATTGGATTGAGTGTGTGGGGTTATTTAAGTAATATATGTAAGGGGGGGGTCGTTACATGGTGTAAATAAGAATCATTCTTGTTAGTAAAAATGCATATTGTATGCGTGCTCTGGTAACACAATATTATTTTTTGTCACATTATTATTAATAAAATACAACACAACATAAACTTTTTCTAGTCCATGCTACTCGATGTTCAGTTTGACTATAACACCACCACTAATTAATTCACAATACTAACAATTTAAAGCTCACAAAATGAATCAAAATTATTGTTAACAATTTAATTGAAAACATTTCTGTTTAAACCGAAATGACATAGAAAATAACATTTGAAAAATGACATAGAAGCCATTTCGCCAACTGTCATTAGTGGTGAAAAAGCGGTTAAATTAATTAACGACTAACAAGCAAATGCTAATTAATTATATAGGGGTAAAACCCGGATATATATGGTTGGGCTTTACTTTATTAATTAGTGAAAGTTCTATGTGATCATTTCTAAAAGGGTTGTAGTTCCGTCTTTTCAAAAAGGTCCCTTTTATAACCCTGTCGTCTTTTATAAAAGCCACGTTCAAAACTTTCGCTTGCACGCAAACAGAAATTAACAGTTTCGCTCCAAAACGGGAACAAAGTTTCATTAAAATAGGATTAACTACTCGTATCTAGTTCTTGTGTTGGGAGAGATAATGTGACGCTTACAAATGGTTATTTTAAACTGAAACATTATACAGAATTGGAGAGAGTAATAGTGTTTGTGAAATAAATATAAACGCGAAATAGACACAAATATTCATAATAACATGACATCAAAAGAGCCAGATTCCAACGGGACACATCACATCTTAATTTTAATTCCATACGCAATACCTATATAATTTATGTTGATTTGACATTAACTTTTTTAAAACAAATATACACACGCGATTATTTCTTCTCATTTATAGTTGAAAAAATATAAACCTGCCTAAAACGTCCAAGACCATGTCTCAAGGCGCTTTTAAAAGGACTCCATTTCATATTGTTTTTCTTTTTCCATCTTACCTATCGGATAACAGGGTATCAAGGTATGCAAAATTCGACATCTAGTGTCTATTAGGCTGTAAGATGAAGGTATTATTTGCACTGAAAATATATTTTTTAAACTGAGTGACAACAATTCGAGCCACACGTGGCTCTAACAAAGGCTTCTTTTTACATTTTATTGGATAGACAGACATTGGTACTGTTGTTATTATAGAATTTTGCCGATATTCCAAGTGTATTCCCAGTAAAATTTTTCAAACGCCGACGTTTGATAAATGATGTGTAGGATCGTAACACTTGTTTGTGTCGATAAAAAATAGCCATGACAGATATCGGCTGGTGTTAATACAAACTATGACGTTGTTAAATATGCCTTTGCCTAGGGCTACGTTCATAAGTAGATACTTATATTCTGCGACAGTAACCACACTAACGGAGTTCTAACTAGGGAATGCAATCCTGATCTCGCGGAATCTCGATCTCGCGAGATCTATTCTAAATTTTTGGGATCAATCCCGAAGCATAATAATATGACGAGATCAATTCGAGATTAACGGGATTGGGCGAATTTCCTTGAATTATACTTTTGGTTTTGATTATGCTGATTTCCAAAGAAAAGTTAATTATTTAGTTAGTACCTAATATTGAAAAATAAAGGTTTTTGTTTTCTTTATAAAAATATTTTAATTAACCTCACTATCACAAACAAGTAGTTTTCATAGTTTCCAGCCGTATAACTTTTTTTTGTGAACTAGTCGAGATCCTGAACATTTCGGGATCTCGCGGGATTGATGTTTCGAATACCGCGAGATCTCTAATATGCGATCTCAAGTCGGGATTGCATTCCCTAGTTTTAACATGGAGGTAAATTTTTTTTTTACTTGTTTATCTATTTGCCTCAATTGGCTTTCAATATTTTTAGGTAAATTACCAGTCCCTTTTTCATAGATATTTCAGAGATAACATTATAATCTTATTAAATATATCTTATTGTTTTTAATACAAGGAATTTGCGTAAGTTGCAGGCTTCGCTACGTTTGATGAAACTATGTTTAAATAATCCTTTTGAATAACGATTATCATTATAAACATACGAGAGCTAAATATGGCGAAGAAGAAATCCTGGAAGCTTATCCATAAAATACTTCCTATATGTTCCGCTTACGTGCAAATATTGTTCCTTACTGGAGGTAAAACAAAAGTTAGATAAAATATTATAAGGAACTTTGTAGAATAGCGTTGAGAAGTAAGCAATTTTTCTGCTACCTAAATACAGCAGACTAAGTATGAGTTCGGCGGGAACTTTTTTATGTATTATTAATCAGAACGACCAGTTAAATACAATTATTGATTATATTTCAACAAGATAACATTTTACAATCGTCTCAATTCGCGGTAAGAATGAGATCTGTCAAAGTACGTAAGCTAGCGTTGTGACGTTTATGAGTATAGTGAAGTATCAGCTGATCAGTCGATATTGGGTCGAGCGATTCTTTTCTATCCAACAGTATAAAGTGCTGTATTGGTAACTATCTTATGAAGCATTGTTTTCTAAGCAACGGTAAAGTATTGCAGCTATCCCATAAAGAAATACTTGTTATAATATTATGCTGTCGATGACTGATGCTGGACGTATTAGCTGACAACGGTCTTGCAGCTGAGATTCATAAACGTGCTAGAGGTTTCTCCATAACAGGACTCCAAGGTCTCTAGCGCAGTAAACAGCGTCCACTCCTCCTGCTTGGCTCGGAGTTGCTCCCCCTGACGGCGTGATTGCTCCGTTTGCATGGCTCCGAGTTGTTCCCCCTGACGGCGCGATTGCTCCGTTTGCAAGGCTCCGAGTTGCTCCCCCTGACGGCGCGCTTGCTCCGTTTGCGTGGCTCGGAGTTGCTCCTCCTGACGGCGCGATTGCTCCGTTTGCGTGGCTCGGAGTTGCTCCTCCTGACGGCGCGATTGCTCCGTTTGCAAGGCTCCGAGTTGCTCCCCCTGACGGCGCGCTTGCTTCGTTTGCGTGGCTCGGAGTTGCTCCTCCTGACGGCGCGATTGCTCCGTTTGCAAGGCTCCGAGTTGCTCCCCCTGACGGCGCGCTTGCTCCGTTTGCGTGGCTCGGAGTTGCTCCTCCTGACAGCGCGCTTGCTCCTTCTGCATGGCTCAGAGTTGCTTCCCCTGACGGTGCGCTTGCTCCTCCTACAAGACTCGGAGTTGCTCCTTCTGATGGCGCATTTGATCTGCATGGCTCGCAATTGAGATACAGCGTTTAAAGTTTTTGCCAGGCTTGGTTGCTTGCTTGGTTGCTTTAGAAACTGAAATCTTTATTTTTTAATGTCGATCTTCATTTTACTTGAAAGCTGCAGAAAAAAATCATGCATGATTTCAGGTTGCTTTATTATAGGTATGCCTTTCTGGAGTGTTACTTAATCTTAAAAATGTATTTGATATATCTTTTTTTTACGTAATTATCATCACTAAAACTGATCAATTAGTAAAACGGTCTGCATAATTCACATCCATATTTTAAAATAGGAAATGCGAATATGATTATTCACCCTTTCATATATTCAACTTTTAATAAAGAAAATTGCTACGAATATTATGCAGGATACGATTACCATATTTGAGCTGGTTGGACGCGTAACTTAATACTTAACCAACTTTATAACAGGGGCGCAAATGCAAACTAGTAAAGTGCACCCGAAGTCACTTGAAACAAAAGTTTTAATTAGACATTTTTCATGCAAGGAAGGATGAACCATCATCCTAGCTGAAGTTTAAAGCTGTGACTTTATTTTGTGATAGTTTATGGTTGTATTTACAGGTAGTTTTTATATTTGTTTATTTTTTATTTGGAATATGTAATGGATGGTAGCATAATAACTATAGCACAGTCTTATTTTTTGGGTACCTATACCAGATACCAGTAGACTCCTGCAGACTCCGGATAATAACGTTTCAGAAAAGTTATATAATTACGTAATATCATTGATAACATAAAAATATTCATTAATAATGTCTTGTAGGCATCAGCTGCCTGTCCGCTATTCAAAATTCAAAAATATCTTTATTCAATAGGGAACCAACATAACATAATTATTATTATAAGACGCGTCTTATAAAAAATGATGAATAAAATAAAATAAATGAAAAAAAAAAGAAATATCAATGGAATATCCAAGTGAAAACATGTTATAACGCGCTTTCAACTGAAAAGAGACTGATTATTTAAAATTATACGATCGTAAAGAATTACGTGTAATTACCGATTATACAGTCATTGTGGCGAGCCGTGGGGGGAGGGGGGATATGTTCAGCAGTAGACGATTTGCGAATGATGATGATAAATATCGACTGACAGAGAAAGTCTCAAAAATATGACTAACCAGTTCGAATGACATGCACCAATTTCGTCTATAAATTAGTGTTTGATCATTGATTGCTTGTAATCAAAGCAAAACGGCAAATAAAGATTCATTAGCAAAGCTCGGAGGCTCCAATCTGCATGTTAAATCGAGTTTGCAATTCCCTCGCTTGTTTATAGTTGATAAAAATTATAATGCTTGTATACAAGTTTTCTACGAGGAATTGGCTTTGAGATTCATAAAATTGCAGTGCTACAAGCAGTTTATTATTTCTTGGATTATTTAAGAAATTTAATCTTATAGTATGTTTTGCATTAAAACAATTGAATTTATAGACTACTCATTAATTTTAAGGGATGACAATCGCTTTAAGGCATCATCTAGATCATCCACAGAGAAGGAAAGTGAAGAACATCTACAGTAGCTTATTGCGAATATTACAAAAATAGTGCACATTTGTTTTGAATTTATTTGTACCATTTTACCTTTAAAAGTATATTTTCTGGAACAAACTAGAACCGAAGTTACGGTTTCCAGCGAAAATCCGAAGAATCAAGAATCGCAAGAGAATTCTATTTTTAAAGTACTCGTACGAAGCAAACATCGTGTAACTAGCAGCGCCCGCGAACACTTCCATCTAAGGCGAAGGAATAGAAGTAGCGTACTTTATGTGTTGCACCAATGTCAGCGGTACAAAAGAAAAACCGTAAAATATAAGTATCAATAAATAAAACTGAAGTTATTACGTTATACTACCATGTCCACGTTACGCAACCGGTGTCGACTACAATTTACTTAAGTAAGAATGAAGTCGTTACATGAGCTATGTCAGGGGCCTATAGTGGCACAAATAGTAGCCCTGAGACCAGGGTTGATCAGGTTGGACATAGATCTCACAACCCTCACGAGAGAAGAACTTTATACTTAGTGTTTATCTTCAGTGTGTGACAGCGTAACTGTATGGTGATTCCATGCTTTACAATGTCAAGGGCCTTTAGCTGATCAATACCTAGACACAGGATTGGTGAGGTTGGTAACCGACTTTACAATGAACTATATTATAGCCGGGGCTTCTAGCGGCTCAATAATAACTCAGAGTCCGTATGTAGTGTGGTTCATCCCATGTTACAGGATACGTTTTGACATCGTGGAACTCAGTGTGTTCTCAAACAAAACGGTGCAGTCCGTATAGCCTTTCTTTTATGCTCTGTTGCATGATAAATTCTCAAGAACGTTTTTCTGGTAAAAAACACTTTTTGTATTTTAAATTTTCTGACACCGTGTATGCATATTCATACCCACTCCCAGCTACTCTCAAACTCGCTACTCGCTAACATTGAGCCAGGCTCACGCGAGGCGTAAGTGACCTAATTGCATTGGCACCCGCTTTCCAATCCTTGAAACACCTCGCCAAATGAAATTCAACCTTAGCTTTCACCGCTTGGAGATAAATTCGGGGCGAAAGTAAATTGTCACTCTTGAACATTTTACCTGAAGCAATTTATTGTACCGCTAAGTTGCACAGAACTAATGGTGACAGCAACTCCTCTGATAATCCAATAAGGAAAAGCAATAACGGGTCAGAATATCTAGATTTTCATTCAATTACTATCTGCTTCTGTTGCAGACGATTCATTACTGGTATTGCAGAGCAATACGAGTTAAAAATAGAAAAATATTTTATTTTCTGTAAGTTTTGAAGACACGATCGCTGTTCTGCTGGATTGGGTAGACAAGAAAAAGAAACATTCAGGGCATCTCGGAGTCTTAATTGCGTTTACTTCATAGTCAGTACATGAGGTGGTCACTTATCTATCGCCATTAGATTAATCACATCTATCTTATGACTTCGCATGAAAAGTGTCTGAAATATATCTTCACAAGTGTGTTTATGTATCTATGTAAGTATGTATTTGTATAAAGATTGCCTGGAAGAGATTGTTGCCTTAGCAATAAGGCCGCCTGTTGTACTACCTATCTAATTATAGTAATGTATTTTGTAGAGAAAATGGACGTGTGTTCTATATTCTAGTCGATTACCAGCCCCTTTAATTTTCGGCAGACAATAAATTGACAGGTAAACTTAAAATAAAATTAGGAAGTGTCTGCTAGAATCGGGTGTTGATTCTAGCAGACACTTGTATTTAATAATAATAAAAAACGATCTTTCAATGATGCAGTACTTAGGTACCTACTTATGAACTCGGACATATGTGGACTAAGAAAATGCAAAAAGAAAATAAGGAACCTATGAAAAGTCTAGTCTAGAGGCTAAGTTAGGTCGAAGAGTAAGCATTAGACTAATGAGGTTTCTACTTAAGGTTTCATCATCATTTTTTCACATGCTGGGTATAAGCTCGTTAGTGCACGGTACGGAAAAAGTTTAATACGACGCTACGTTGTATAAAAAATCGTTCTTATACCCGGATACCATTACTACTTTATTTATAAGTAAGTAAATAATAATAATATATACATACCTGGATAGAAGATTGATTTAAACACAGCTAATTTTAATGACAACAAAACTTAGGGATTTAGATTTTTTTACAAACATTTCCTGATTTCCTATTTTCTGGTGTATTTGAAAAATTACTTACTACTATAATGAAATTATGTATTAATTGGCTATTTGACAGTTGTAACAATAAATTATGAAATATGTCGGATATGGTAGTTTATTATTTAACGATAATTATCATATTTTTTTTCATTAATATCCGGATAGCCGGAACATATGCCCCGCACGATTCGCGCCGCACGCCTTGTTATGTTTGTGTACCTTCATATTCGTAGCATGGCATTTGCTACGCACGTAACTATCATAGCATGCGGCGAATGGCGTGCGGGGCACATGCCTAGAAATATTTGTATCCTGCTTTAATATGCATAAAAAATACATGTCTTCTTTATTTGTGCTTTGTTATAATGTAAACTTGTTTTCGTATCCCGTCTCCCGCTTGTGTGTTTCATATCGATATTCAATACACATATCTACACATCCACACATGGCACCTGACTAATACGTCATCAGGTGTCTAATTATTTCTAATAGGTAACAGATATAGTTTTATAGGCTACAAATACCCTACAGCTAAATTATAAATAGCTAAAGTTAGTCATTTAAATAAAGAACAAAGCCATCTACAGCAGCTATTGTGATAATGATTAACATTAGCTTCTTTTTGAATTCGCTATGGTCGGGTAAAAGCTAACAATGAGAGTGAGCCTTTTTGCTCGCTAGCCGATAATTGTTGAATAGAACTAGCAAATGCTGAAGTGGAATTCGCTTCAACATTTTGCCGGTTCATTTTAAGCCGAACAGTTTTGCTGCCGTAATCTGTGTGAGGAAAAATTTAATTTTCCACCAAAATTATAACTTTATCTGCGCGGTACGTGGAGCGTTTCTAGCGTAATTGGTACGTGTTAAGAATATATCCGACAATATTTTACTAGCTTTCCGGAATTAAGGCCTTCTAGAACTTGACCACACATCAAAACTCACTTTCAGAAGCTCTATTAATTAAATAAACAGTTACAAGAGGTTAGAATTCGACTGTACATAAGTCCGTAAGTACATACATAATGTAAGTTAATGTAAACTGTTACTAACTAAGAGAGGAAAAAAAAACTTTATTTTATTTATTTTTATACACTTACAGTCTAAACATCTAATCAGTAGGTATTTATATGTCATGTTGGTAATTTAACAATACATATTTTAATATAAATACATCACAAAAAGAAATATCGCTTTTAAAATAAACAATTATAATCAGTTATACTTAACTCAGTTATAGTTAACTGATTAACAACAGGCGGCCTTGTATGGACAAATAAAAATAAAACAAATAAATAGACATTAACTTCATTCTTTTGTGTACTTTTACGATTCTTCTGAGATGATAAATAGCATTACTTATTTCATAATTTTATTAAACTCGTTTATATCACGCCCTGAAAAGTGTGAATGTACTTCCCTGAGTTTCAATGTAAGTAAGCAAATAATTTCAGGGTTTAGTAGTCAGTGGGACAAATACTGACTCTTACAATTACAAACACTAAAGTCACACACACAAATTTTGAAATAAATCAAGTGATCTCATGAGTGATCCAGTATCTTAATGTTCTCATTAAAAATCCTAAAAGAAATTCTATTATATCTATCTCATTCACGCTCGGACGGCTTTCAATAGTCAGTTGCAGCTGGAATGCTCTGCACTTTCATAATAATATATTTTCATGCCATTCCTTTTCCCTGAATAAAATTGAAGCGAATAGAATTAGCCTCTACCCTTCGTCTGACCTCACGTAATTTTGAATTTTAATTTTATGTTAGCATAAGGCACAACGAATGTCAGTGCTTCTATAGCGTAATATAATTGGGCAATATCACTACAGAATCTTAGTCGATCTTTATTATAGGACTGACAAGCACTAATTTTATATTTATGTCCTAACCTAATTTAACAAAGGACTGTAAGTAATAATAATAACCAGTGATGAGCCGTTCCCGGCAATGTTCTAACTTTGGGAACTTTCCCAGCGTTAGAAAGGCGTAAAACTTATATAATAAGAGCGTTATTACCAGATAGTACCAGAGTTAAGAAACACTTTGAAAGTAAACAATTTGAAAATGACAAGCAGCCAGTGTCTTTACTATTCTTAGTATTAAACTAAAGAGTTTTTACAACGGGGAACATTCTCACTTTGGAAATTTCCCGGTAAAGGCACATCCGATAATAACGCACGCGTTCCAAAAGTCCGGGAGTCTATAGAGACTATAGTCCCGAGAAAATAGAAACCAAAATGAAAACCAAAAAAACAACCTGGAAAAAAATGAAAACCTGGTTCCCTGGTTTCCTGGTTGGAAATGATAACCAATCCATACTAATATTATAAATGCGAAAGTGTATGTGTGTCTGTATGTTTGTCCGTCTTTCACGCCAAAACGGAGTGACGAATTGACGTGGTTTTTAAGTGGAGATAGCTGAAGGGATGGAGAGTGACTTAGGCTCGTTTTTGTCTCTAACCCCCCCCCCCCCACTTCCTTAAAATGGGGGGTGGAAGTTTGTATGGAACATTAAATCAAATCAAATCAAATCAAATATACTTTATTGCACACAACATACAAAACAAATTAACACAGATGATGATAGATACAGTACAATCTGGCGGCCTTATTGCTAAGCAGCAATTTCTTCCAGGCAACCAGTGGATAGGAAACATTATTACAATTTGGTGCGGGACAGTGCAACATCTTGTATAAAATAATAAATACTATAAATAAATAAAAAAAAAACAAATAAAAGTAAAATAAATAAATAAAAATAAAATGGAAATATATAAATATAAATACAACAAAACACATACAAAACATAAAGAAAGAAAAATAAAATAAAGAAAGCTAAAAAATAGTATGCAGATACATAATATTATATTATTTTCTTTTTTGTTCTGGAGTATGCCGATTATTTATGAGTCACAAAAAATCGAGTTTCATTTATTTTGTATAAATCTGCCCCAACCCCTTCAAGGAGGGGAGGAAATTTTTTAAAGGACTTTTCGCAGTTTTCAAGGTGACCTTGAATTTAAGTCACGAACAAAAGGAATATACATGAATATATACGTATATATTAGTGACATCGTAACGAAAACTTTGAAAAATGATTCAGGCCATGATTCTGAGTTGATATCAAGTGCAATTTTCCGCCCTGTATAATTATTACTTAAATTTATGAAAATCAGTTTAATAAGAAACGGCAGTGCAAGAGTCTGGTGAAATATTCATATCCACCATGCCTCATTCGATTCTTGCCCAGCAGTGGAAAGTAAGTGCAGAGGCCGTAACTATTTTTTTATGTCTTTTATTTAATAACGGACTTGGTACAAGAATAACGACCATGTCGTCCTCGTAATTAAACAGTAAATAGGAATTATTTTAAATGATAGAAGCTTATTAATATAATTCACAATTTATTCAGTAGCTATTCTACTTCCAATACCTAATTTTACCAATTTGTAAAGTGATATGGCGTCCTCGCTAAGCGGATCTGCCAGAGCACAATTGCAGCCTCCTACCTCCAAAAATAAATTATTATTATAAATAGGCCGTAACTATAATGAGTAAAAGAAACGAAACGATCCTAAATAGAAGAACAAATGAACGTGAAAAGTTATCCAAATAAAAAAAAGTCCAGAAACTGCCGATAATTTTATGGTGGCTGAGCAAAGGGGCAAACGTCAAACAGTGACTTCAAAAGATAGGTTAAAAAAGTTTCATTTTTATTCATTTAAAGAATGAAGACAAGATCTTAATGCTTTTTTAGGATTTGATAACAACATTGAAATTACTTAAATCAAATCAAATCATTTATTCGCATGGAATTCATAGGTTGGTAATGTAGAAAATGTATAAAATTATAAAACATTTTCTTAAAACCATAAGAGTAGACTTCTTTTAATGTATATAGGTAATAATTTTAATGTGTAGGAAGCAAGAAAACTATGTCAGGATCGAAGCAAATTTAATTCCATAGACTTTGTTTATCCCGGTGGGAAATAGGTGTGAGTTTATGTATTAAAGGCATATGAACTTCGCTTGAACTGCAATCCAACTGCACTACGAGTAGAATGCGGTTCTATTACAATTTAGATCCAGTTATGAAAATCGCACAAAAGCTACATCAAGCTACAATTTTTCAGCATGTAGGTAAGCTGTAAGTCTACACGCACAAACAAACAAACTCATATTTTTTGTCAAATTCAAAGTGATGGAAACCAAATTGTTTATCAAATCAAATTGGCAACGGCAAATCGGTTGATTTCGTAATTGGAAACCAAATGCGTGTAAAATAAATATAGCTCAAGCTATGTTTACTTCGGTGATTTTTAGGGTTCTCCATTTAAATATAAAACGAAACTCCTATTAAGTATTTTGTACCTATGTACCCATTTATGGATGTGACATTGTATGTGCATGTAATTAAATGGTAAAGGTAATTAAGTTATATTTTTGATTTGTTTGTTTAATTTTTTTATTTATTTTATGTACATAATTCTGTAGATAATGACTGTTACTACCGGACATATAATTAGTATTCTTATATTACCATGTTACGAATACATATACCTACCTACTTACCTAGGTTAAAAATACGTTTGTCACCAAGATGTCGTTGCAAGTTCAAATCAAATTAAATGCATTATTTCATAATTAACGTGGATTACATTTTATTGCTCGAAGAATTTTGGTAAACATCCATCCATCATTTGATCGGATACACTCCGCATTCAATTATTTTGACTTTTAAATAAGTAATAAGTAACCGGCGAGCATGCATTATGTTTTGATGAGACTGAAGGAAACGAAGGTTGTGTATCAGAATCGTAGTCTTTTAAGGGGCAATGTATACGTTTTTACAATAAGATTCCCATTGACATTCAGAATTTGCCTTTCAACTGTTTTAAGACAGTAGTTAAACAAAAACTTTACAAAAAAGGTTATTATAAAGTTAGTGATTATTTAGAATATATGAATGCATGGGATTAACTGTCTGAGAACTGATATTAGGCAGCTAAATTACTCAATTGTATACCAATATTTTATGTTTATTTTTATTTTTTTAAAGAACGTCTAGGGCCCTGTGCCGAGGTTTTTCTTGCAGCTTCTTTTCCCGGGCTTTACAGGTTGTGACAAGCTGCAGTAGTTTTAGGCGGATGAGACGTTCGTTATGTAAAATTGACGATTCAAAGTGTAACTATGTTACCTACTGAATAAAGATATTTTTGAATTTGAATTTGAATTTAGTAAGTGGACTTCTTCTTCTTCTTCCACCAACGAGCAATATGCGTGATGTGAGGTATTGATGTCTGTATGTATGTAAATAAGTAATGTCTTGGGTAAAGAACTCTCGGAGCGAGAGTGCTATACGCACTTGGCTTTTTTTCACCCTGAGGACACCATTAATCACGATCGCTTTGAAAATTAATCGTTCAGTGAACATTGTTTTGTCCAACCCTTGCTTAACGAAATGCTTGCTTTTTCCATTCTTTTTTTTAATTTCGCGGTTCTAATCAATCTTGTTGACACAGTAGCGAACTCTGCCAGTCAGTTTGATAACGAGGGTATTTGGCCGGTCTGTCTCCTTTCACTTCCTCGTCTCCGTCAAATTTCGAGGAAAACGCAAAATTTTATAATATTTTATTTGGGCAGTGTAATTTATTTTGCTGTCGGCTTGATATTTTATAATTTTATTTTTTGTTAGATGTCTGATGAAAAAAGACAATTGTTATACAATTTTAAACAGCATAGGTTTTGGATGTTTTTATTTTGTTATTGTGCTGTACATGAATACATCTCTAGTAAGTACAGTCATGAGCATTATCATGTACCCACTTTAGAACCCTGTCGCACTAACATATTTGACATTTAACAAGACCTACAGTTTAATTTGTCAAAACAGTTAATGTGACATGGTTTCAAAGTGTATACATATTAGTACTCGTGACCGTACGTACATACGTATTATGTTGCAACTTGCGGAAATTATGTCAATTTTAAGTTACACTGTCATAATATATATGTAATGTATGAATTTTAGTAACTGTCTTAGTTGTTAATGTTTTATATATAATGATGTAGTAGTAATAAATAAATAAATAAATAAATACGCTGTAAGTATAAACAGAGGGCTAGCATAGAAAGGCCTAGAAGAACGTACATTGACCAAATTGGAGATGTCCTGAAAGAGTTTAGTACGATCTTCTCTAAACCGGCGTGCGTGTATGAAACGATTGATGAATATGGAGGAAGCAAGAGAAGTATGCTAGGGTCAATGCAAATGGAATTCCATAGTCTCTGCTTAGCCCGGTGGGAAATAGGAGTGAGTTTGTATGTATAAAACATAGATAAGCTACAGGTACAGACTACCATTCAAATCATAATTAATCTATGCATGTACTCACAGCTAAGTAAATAAATATGTAAGCATGTATGCAGTTTCGTCGTTTATAAGTTACATCATGTGTTTTGGGCCTTAGTTGATTTGTTAAATATTTTCGGGATCATAACCACTACACTTTATATTTGCAAGTTCTCTGTTATGACCCTGTCAATGCCAGAAACCTGAAAGTTAAGACGTCCGTGGCGGTAGTTTCCATAAAATAAAATATTATACTCCAGTCTTCAGTAAAACACGCTATGGGCAAAGTCTGTAATTAAAATTGGCTCAGCTCTCAGTTTTATTAAAACTTCGACGTATCGATGTAAAAAATTATGTTCATATTAAACTTGTAGACTCTCGTTACCTAATTAAGAAAAAAAATAAGTTTACTTACAAGACCCGGTTACACAAGTAGCAAGTCCTAAAATGTTGTAAGAGATATTTTATATGTGGAAAATGACTAAATTACCCCTTTATTTGTCGCTCAGGGTAAACTAGTTCAGTCTCATGAAAGCATTCAGGTGAGTAGACTACAAAAAAAATATGCCTTGCCACCTAACCCGTCCTAGAAATCGGTTACGGTTCCTTAATATAGTTGTCAGCGTTATAACTTATACAATACTTATTATGTACTTGACGCAAAATAATTTTCAAAGTCCTCATAAATACAATTTAGGAAGCGGATATTCTAATTAATCAGCAAGCTTTTAGAACACTACAAAAAGCTACCATTACTTTTGATTAATTAAAATTAATTTGACATTTCTATATTCAACTGTAAACGGAGAAGATAGCTGACGATAATTAATTAAATGTTCATCTTAAATAATTTGCTGTATGAGAAATTTCATTAGAACCAAATCTGTATGCGGGAGTTTGCGAAACCATTCTCAGAATGAACAGTCATTTTCGTAGAGAAAACAACATTAATTGTAGATAGAAATAGAAATGTATTTTTAATTTAATGTCTTGTCTTAATCCAGTTTCGTTATGCCAGTATCGTAAATAAGTATATTTGGGAATAAGATAAATAAATATTATGTTGTGTTTATTTATCGGCTCAGATTGTTGAGTCAGACTGTTTTGAGTAAGGTATTAGTCACTATTCGTATAATAAGTACTTTGTCTTTAAGTACTATACTTTCAAAAATGGCCAAAGTGTAGCGATTAAGGCTTGGTCCCCGGGATGGGACATTTGTCGAGCGACATGTGTCCTTAGAGACGTCGGGCGATATCGGACGACATCGCACGACATCTTATCTCACAACTGTGCCACATGACGAAATCGCAATCGACTTAGGCCACGAGTGTGGCTTTATACTTGTTTTCCATCTGCGGAAAAGATGAAAAATCCGAAAAAGAAATTTAATTACTTATTATAATTATATTTATTGACAATACAGTGACTAAGATTGAGAAGGGAATGTTAAATTGGTTTGGACACGTAGAGCGGATGAAGGATAATAAGATTACCTATGAAAGCGATATATAAAGTAAAAGTTGATGGTAGGGCTGACAGAGGAAAACCTAGAAGGACGTACATAGATCAAATTGGAGATGTCCTTAGAAAAGGTTTAGTACGATCTACCCTGAATCGGCGTGCGTGTATGAAACGATTGATGAAAGTAGAGAAAGCAAGAGAAGTGTGTCAGGATCGAAGCGAATGCAATTCCATAGTCTCTGCTTATTCCGGTGGGAAATAGGCGTGAGTTTATGACTGTATGTACCTATGTATGTCTATTTATTTATTTAGGTACTTATATGATATTTATCCTTGATACTCACCACATGTCCACATTTCACACACTTCACACACTCCAGAAAGACAGCAGGAAATTAAATCACGACATTTCTATCCCTTTCCATTATCTTCGGTTGGTTCTCATAAGTGGCACAAAAAGCCCTGGACGGACTGACATTGACCGATCGTGTGGACATAGTTGGCCCATTAGTGCTGCATTGCTTTACTTTACTTATTATGCCATTAATTCCTTTGTTCAAAACTATCATTAATTTTGACCACTTATTTTCGTTTTCAATACTTACATACTCCTAACATTCAAATCAAATCAAATGAAATCAATTATACTTTATTGCACAGAACTACATTTAAACAATCAGACAACAACAACAAACAACAACATAACAACAGCAAACAACAACAACATAACAACAACATTCATGCATGCTTACTTAAATAGCTTACATACAAAGTAATAAAGCTTATAGACAATGACTCGTTAGTGAAGACTCGACTCCAAAGTCTAGAACACAGACGAAGAGTAGATTGTCTGTTAGTTTTTTATAGGATACACTTCGATGAGTGTGGGCAGAAACTTCACGAGCTAATTCCTCCCACTCCATTCCATTTACGGACAACTAGACGTCGGCAGGCATTTCATCCTGATGCCGTGGATATTCCTCCAATCCGCACTAAACGTTTTGCCTCTTCCTTTTTTGATGCGAACAGCAAATTACTGGAATTGTCTGCCGTCGTGTTTTTCCAACTCGTTATAATCTGGAAGTCTTCAAGGCTAGAGTGAATAGGTATTTGCTAGGTAAGCGTGATCTACCGTATACCACATCGTCACATACCATCAAATGAGATTGTGGTCAAACGCGAGGCTATTTTATTTAAAAATAAAAAGCGGCCAAGTGCGAGTCGGACTCGCCCATGAAGGGTTCCGTAACAGCAAGTAACATAATATAAAAGCAAATTACGGTTTACGATTTATGATGTATTAAAAAAAAACTCCTTACTAGATCTGGTTCTAACCAATTTTCGTTGGTAGTTTGCATGGTAATCTAAATCATATATATTTTTTTTTAGTTTTAACCTCTTCTTATTTTAGTAGTTACAGGGGGGGGGGGGGGACACATTTTACCACTTTGGAAGTGTCTCTCGCGCAAACTTTTCAGTTTAGAAAAAAATGATATTAGAAACCTCAATACCATACGTGTGGGGTTACTTCCCAATACTGGGCACAGGCCATCCCTCAACCAACAGGACGGTATCACCAGGCAGCTTTATTGCGAGTCGTTGGGGACATTTGGGTTAGTATCCCGCGACTAACAGCTTAATGTGCCTTCCAAAGCACGGAATCGTCTTACTTTTTCAGACAATTAGGTGATTCAGGTTAGCCTTACCACACAAAGAATAGTCTTACAGAGTTATTTTCGACAGTGTCTCAATCGGGAACAAAATCTGAATCGTGAGCCTAATGACTGAGACTATTCACACACATTTAAACGTAAAAGATCAAAAGTCATTTTGCAGCCACTTTTGACACGATGTTTTAAGACAAGCTTACTAGCTTATCTGAAATTCATTTCTTATTCTGCACACCCCATTAGGGATTACGGTGTGAGTTTATGTATCTGTAAAGGTCAGGCCACGCTTAGGTAAGTAATACATAATATTCACAAACATGGACATTTCAAGGTTTCAATTATCATATCATTGTTTCCAAGATTTCCTTCCATCTAAAAGCATCTATCATAAACCTGTCAAGGAACAAGAAAGTTACTTATTACGGGAACTCTGTCTCTGGTGAGTATGCGTAAGGGCATGTTTACACTAGCGGAGTGAATCGGAGAGCCGACGTTGACGGATGGTGTTTGTGGACACGCAACGAGCCCCCAGTATCATGTAAACAGGCCGTTATTTATTTGAAAAGTTTCCCTTGCGGAGGATCTTACGATTGGTAGGCTAGATTGTGAGAGTTTTAGTGTAAGTAGATATTTCATTGCTGCGAAGCCTTACAATAAAGAAAACAATTATAACTAGATTATTGTATAAGCCATTCAATGTACATACCTTAATAAGTTACATCCGTAAAGTTTACAAGTTATAGTCATGATGAGCAATAATGGTGCTGATTCCAGTACACACCTCTAATGTTATTTCAAATTATACCCGTCATTTTCTTATCCACCGAAAAGGAAAGGGACAGGTAACCGATAGGCATAAAATTTATGGATCAACGTCAATTTTAGGCAGGAATTTTAAAAACGCTCCCAAACGTATATATTGGCCAATAACCCGACAGAATTAAGTTGACCGCGCACGTCAAAAGGGTTGCATAACAGCGAGATGCCAATTTTATTCGTGCGGGTTATTCATTCATTTTAAAATTAACAGTTGTCAATTATCCGACCTTTCCGTTTAGGCGGATAATAAAATGACGGGTATAGCTTAAAATAAAATTAGGAGGTGTCTGCAGGAATCGGGGCCATTGTGTACCCAACCCACTTCAGAACCTTATCGCATTAAAATATTTAACATTTAGCGAGACCGACACAGTTCATTTTGTCAAAAAGTTAATGTGGCATGGTATTAAAGTGCTTTTGACTGGTACTTATAAGCCAACTTGCAACAAAAGGGATAATTCACATAAGTACGTACTTATTTAAAATACCTTCGATAATATTAACTATTTACATATTGTTGAAATCTAATGCAAGTCCTGAACGTGGATACGAGTATGTGAGTAGCGTTTGTATACAAAATACGAGTACATTTGCGAATTTTTTGAGAAAGTATTCAGTAAATTCCCGACTCTAAAGGAATTTCTGTAGTGAAACCCTTCCTTGGGGAATAGAACTAAAGTGAGCGGAATTTGAAAGAGTGCAAGTTGTACGATTTTATAGTTTGTGTTATTTTGTTTTGGGCATTTGCCAGTGATTTTCATTGTGCATAACGTTATGGTTGATAAACTTATAAAGGTATTGGATATTATTAAAAATAAGACACTAACACTTAATAGTGTTATTAAAAAACAAAGACAAAAGATAAACTAGGTTTAAAAAATACTGGGTGTTAGTGACATCGTAACGAATACTGAGGGAGATGATTCAGACCATGATTCTGAGTTAAAATCAAGTGGAATTTTCCGTTGCAAAATTCATGATTTTTTTATTATTTTTTTTAATTATTTTCAATTCTATACTTTTGCGATCAAAAATTCCACTTGATATTAACTCAGAATAATGAGCTAAATCAGCCCCCTCAGTATTCGTTACGATGTCACTTACACCCCGTACCAGTACATACAGGTAGCCATACAAGTAAGTATGGGTGTTAGTGACACCGTAACGAATACTGAGGGGGATGATTCAGACCATGATTCTGAGTTGATATTAAGTGGAATTTCCTGTCGGAAAATTCATGAAATTTTTTGTGTTTTCTTAAATTATTTTCCATTCCAAACTTCTGCGATGGAAAATTCCACTTGATATCAACTCAGAATCATGGCCTGAATCATCCCCCAAAGTTTTCGTTACGATGTCACTAACACCCTGTATAGTCCGCGATAGAGGTCCCGCTGCCGCGGTGCGACAGTCACAGATTCTACATAAAATTATTATGACTTCCCAAAATAATTGGCCATAGAGGCAGCCAATCAGCTCGCGACCCCAAACACTTCAGACACCACCGGCGTGGTCGATGATTTCATTCAGCGCTTATCGCTATCGACTCACTAGGGTCGATTAATTCTTTCAAATATTCTTCCTCTTAGACGACGCCCTGAGCCGAGGTTCGCGCCCAACTTGGCACCCTCAGGCCTGTTGTCTTAAATTTTGTACCGGGTGAGAGCCCTCAGCGCTCCCCAGTTGTCCGGCCAAGTAGTTAATGTCATCTGCGGGATGCTGCATTAAAATAAAATCTGTCGACTTATTTCGTGGCGCAGAGACTATTTTAAACCTGGTTTATCTTCAGTCTTCGGTTTGTAATAAGATCTTACCTTCAAAGTAAACATCATGAGCATCGTTCTAAAATGATTAATGTTGTCTATTTACCCTAATAGCTGATCTAACTGCTGGACAAAGGTACCTCCAACCCTGGTCCCCTGGTCTTGTGAAAACTCCAGCCATAGTCTTCGATAGACATTGCTGTCATCTTGAGGCACTCAATGAGTAGCAACCCATGTCAAATTAAAGTGAATGAAAAATTTTGACTCTAATAGTTTTTATTCATAGCTATGCTATAAGCCAAGTTACAGAGGAGCGGATTCAGCATTTCCCAAGTTATTTTTAAAGTTCAATAAAGTGTGAAAGTGATAAGTAGTTGGCGAGAACTATAGTTCGGTGGAGCAGGCGATAATGTTATATTTATTGGGTGGAGATAGCCGAAGTTGAGACTCTATTTCATCTGTTATTGGTGGAATGGAAGCTACCGATTTTTTTAATGCGATCGGAAAATGGTTGACGTCGGGTTTTATTTCTGAACTTGTTATTGAACAATGTACCTAATATGTGAAGCGTTTGAATGGTAAAATGAAGACGCAGAGTGCGCGTGGCATTGATCGGAGCAATTTTATTTCAAATATGAATACTGCTTGATTTTAATTTATTGATTTGGTATTGATACTGTAATGCCTAAAATAAAAATACGGTTTTATGAATCGATAAATAAACACCACTACCCTATATTTCCTTAAAAAAGTAGCGTGGAGAATGCTACACCGACAAGAGCGTGGCTGTTAAATTAGTAGTGGTGAAATAACATGTGGCGATATTATCATGGCTAATTCATGCTACTAATTGTTTATTTCGTTAATTTATTAATGTGAGACACTTATTGTGATATACTTATAAGTCCTAGGTCAAGGTTAAATTATGAAATTCTGATTACTAAATAAAGACAGATCTAAAGGTGACAAAAAACTTTTTCGTTTTTTCTATTTAACATATTTATGAATTTTAATAAAGAAAAATTTAATAATAAGTGCGACATTTTGTCACGTTTTCTATGACGTCATAGGTTGCTTTTTCATACAAATTTCCTGTTTTGACGTTTAGTAAAAAGTAACTGATTTGACTAGATGGAAATTAGCCTATTGGAAGGACTGACCTCCAGATAAATGAGAATGATCCTGAAAAAAGAAAGAGATTATATTCAGTATGACAATAGCCGTAGAAATAAAAAATACTGATTATGGCACAGGTAAAATTGAATATATCAGATCTGATAGAGTCCTATCAAATGCATCCATCCCTCAAGGTAGCGTTTTGGGTTGTGTATCATTTCTCCTGTACATAAACAACCTTCCTAGTAAAATAACAGAAACATGCGTAGTTTTCGCGGATGATATCTCTATATTATTAACATGTGCAAATACGGGTGAACTTATACATAAATTGAATTCTACCCTAAATCAAATTCAGTCCTGGTTAGAAGAGAACAACTTAGAACTCAATCTCAAAAAAACAAAAATCATCCAATTTAAGCCTGCACAAAAGACACCGTTACAACTGCCATCCTACACGTATAAAAATACAAATCTTGAATTGGTTGAAAGTGCTACCCTGTTAGGGATCGAGCTAGATACTAACTTGACCTGGAAACCCCACCTGCAATCCCTAAAAAAGAAACTATCATCTGTAACTTATGCTCTCCTGCAGCTAAAACGAGCAACAGACTTCAATACGGCCTTGACAGCCTACTATGCGTATGCATACTCGCGTCTCGCATATGGAATTATTGTTTGGGGAAATTGCTGTGAGGTAGATGATATTTTTATTGTCCAGAAAAAAATTGTGAGAATAATAACTAATATTAAACAAACAGAGTCGTGTAGGGCGCATTTTAGAAAACATAAAATATTGACCCTTACATGTATTTATATATTAGAATGTAGTAAATTCATAAATAAACACCCCGAACTATATTCGTTTATGGAGAATGATAGTAAAAGAAATAACCGGAATGAAAATAAAATAATAAAACCTTTTACCAAGATGAAGTTGGTAGCGACAAGCCCCCATCATATGGTGATCAAAATATATAATCATCTACCGAAATACATAAAAAATATAAAAAAATCCTTCTTTATTTATCAAAAAATTAAAACAATTCCTAGAAAATAAGTGTTATTATACGATTTCAGAATTTTTTAATGATAAAGAAAATATGTAAAGTTCCTATTGTTGATAAATTGTAGAGAAAAATATATATATTATAGATAATAAGTACTAACTAACATATTAACACTATATAAATAATTTACTAACATAGAATAGAACACTAATATCATTTATTTTTTATTGTATCTAGTAGCCTCTCTACACTTTAAATTGCTGTGCCCTTGCAGGGTGTCACTTGTACTTTATTAATTATGTAACACCTTTTATAATAACCTGTGGCTTTGCAATAAATAAATAAATAAATAAGCCTCAGGTAAGTCAAAAACCTTGCTTTCTCCTTTATGTAGTGTAGGTACCTTTACTATACTATTTATTACTATAAGTTAAAAGTGTTCTAAATTCAATATTTGTAACGTAATTTTCGTCAAAATTTGCTGAAAGCCAAGCAGAGAGTTCAATGAACCATCTCTATATTTGCTCTTACCTAAAATTATTACGAACTTTTTTCTGATATAGCCCATTGCACACCATCTCTTGGGAGACAGGGAGCAATAAACTCGAATTGTCTGTGTCTCTAGTGAACCCTTCTAGATTTTGTCTGGGCAGATAGGGATTTTCCCATTATTTGAGAGACTATCTTTCTTTTCCTTTTTGCTTTTGTGAAATCTAAATAACGTGACCTCGAACTATGTAACGAAACTAATTATAAGGTGCCTGTTTTATTTAAATTCATCGAGAAGGTATTTCTTTTTAAAATCGTAAGAGTGAGTTCTTTTCAAATTGTTTAACTATTGTGCCTAGATATCTCCGCGCTACGTAGCTAATATAAGTTACATTTTAATTTTTCGGTATAAAATAAGAAACCATATCCGGTTTTCGGTAATTTTACTTCCGGCCAAGTAGTTAATGCCATCTAAGGCAAAGTACCTACGTCAAAAATACCGTACCGCAAAAAAAACCGGGTTTACTGTTATGCACAATATGACAGTGTTATAAAATCTATACACATAGTTGGGTACTTTCCTAGCTCAAAGAAAAATTATAAAATTTAGATTACTAAAAAAAACAAGACAAGAGCGTGGCTCTTAAATTGATGATCATGAAAAAAAAAACAGATTAAACGTGACAAAAAACGTTTTCTTTTTTCCATTTAACTTATGTATGAGTATAATAAAGGAACATGTAATAATAAGTGCGACACTTTATTCACGTTTCGCTATGACGTCACAGGTTGCTTTTTCATGCAAATTTCATAGTATTTTTTTTTTTTATTTTTTTGTTGCACCATCCCGCATCCAAGTTGTAAATGTTTGTTTCTTTTGTTGGTTGCCTGGAAGAACCGCCCAAATTGTACTGTGTTCATGTGTTTTGTCTGATTGTTGAAATTTTAGTTCTGTGCAATAAAGTATATTTGATTTGATTTGATTAATTTCGTGTTTTAACGTTTAGTAAAAAGTAACTGATTTGACTAGTCAGAAACTAGTAAACCACCTTATTATTGAATATGCTTCAGACCTCTGACTACCCCAATTGGTCTCTAGCTTATATTATGTGTTGTGTATACGTATTTCAGAATGTTACTTACCTACATACATACATACATTTTTTTTTTTTACATAAACTCACGCCTATTCCCCACCGGGGTAAGCAGAGCCTATAGAATTCCATTTGCTTCGATCCTGACACACTTCTCTTGCTTCCTCCACATTCATCAATCGCTTCATACACGCACGCCGGTTCAGAGTAGATCGTATTGAACCTTTTCTAAGGACATCTCCAATTTGATCATCGTAAGTCCTTCTCGGTCTTCCTCTGCCAGCCCTACCATCAACTTTCGCTTTATATACCGCTTTTGCAATTCTATTATCCTTCATCCGCTCAACGTGTCCAAACCAACCTAACATTCCCTTCTCAATCCTAGTTACTGTTACTTACCTACTAATGAGTAATGCCTCTGGAATGATGGTATTCGAAACTATTAATTAAACCCCACGTCTCCGTCTCAGGTGTTATATTTAAGGCAATCATGTTTCGGAAACGTAAGGTAATTTGTATTTATGAAGGACCTGACTTTGACGTATACAAATACACTTTATTGCACCAAAATAAAAAAGAAATAATTACAAAAAGTCTCTTAACTAAGTACATGGCAAATGGCGGCCTTATCGCTTAAGCTCGCTTAAATAATAATGAATTTGCAGTGCTTCGGAAGGCATGTTAAGCCTTTGATCCCGATTACTACTTACTGATGTAAGTATGTAGTCGTTACATGAGCATGAGCTCAATAATAAATAACCTTGACACCTGGGTTGATGAGGTTGGTAATGCACCTCACAACCCACATACGAATACTATAGTAGCCATATTTACATATCAATGTACGAATGATAAATCTAATTTTTCAGTGCAATAACTAGAATAAACCAGTTATTTGTGAGAGTAAAATGGTGACAATGACGTGACCGAAACAACCCCACGCTCAAGCAACGTTCGAAACAACATTTTGAATTTGTACGCGGTTACAATTTCTGACGCATGACGTGAATTCAGACTAATTTGTGTACCTAAATTAGAAAATCATTTCGACCGTGCCAAAATTCAAATTAGTGTTTAGAATCGGACAATGAATTTGGTGGTAAAATAGTATTTAATTGCTAATCTGACCACGGGGGCAGTATGTGTGTGGTGCATTTGTAACAGCCTGGAATCCTATCAATGCGTGCAGCCTATACAGACCTGAGCGGAATCCCAGGTTTAAAAACGTTTAAAAACGCCCAGACGTTTAAAATCAACTGTAGTTTGGTTCGGTTCGATCGAACTACAGTCGATTTTAAACGTCAGAAGGACTTCCGCGTGTTCTCTTTTCTTCTATCGTGTGGGTTGTGAGGTGGATTACCAACCCCATCAACCCTGGTGACTTCAGGGTTACTATTGGGCCGCCAAAGGCCCCTGACATGGCTCATATAACGACTACTAACTTACATCAGTAAGTAGTACCTAACCGGGACCAACGGCTTAACGTGCCTTCCTAAGCACGGATTATCTTAATTTTCGACAATCAGGTGATAAGCGTGTAATGTTCTAACCTAACTAGGGATCACAAAGTGATTTTCGTGATGTGTCCCCGTGACCTCTGGATCGTGAATTCAACGCTCAAACCACGGAGGCCTTATACTTACATCACAGCCTATATACTTCCCACTGCTGGGTACGGGTTTCCGCTCTGCACTAAGCACATCTTGTATCGCAGGGGTCAGGAAAAGTATAAAACCTATTATATCATATCTATTATCTTTTGTTTCAAGGAGCTCGGTGGCGCAGCGGTTAACGCGCTCGGTCTGCGATTGTTGAAGTTAAGCAATTTTCTCAAAGGCCGGTCATAGGATGGGTGACCACAAAAAAACAAGTTTTCATCTCGAGCTCCTCCGTGCTTCGGAAGGCACGTTAAGCCGTTGCTCCCGGCTGCATTAGTAGTCGTTAGTAACCATCAATCTGCACTGGGCCCGCGTGATGGTTTAAGGCCCGATCTCCCTATCCATCCATAGGGAAGGCCCGTGCCCCAGCAGTGGGGACGTTAATGGGCTGATGATGATGATGATGATCTTTTGTTTAGTGCTTTGTAGTATTGCTACTTATAAATTACATAGATAATCGTAATATTCTTGGAATATTAAAGTGATCCGTTAACATTATTAAGTAAGCAGAAAACATTGATCACAAGGCATTCCGATCTATAAAGAAAGTTTTAACCCTCTTTGTCTTTGTCAGTCTTCATTGTTGTTGATAAAAAAGAGGATAAGTTTTTATATTTCCTCAAACTTCAAAAAATACATACTTACATTACAAGGGCATAATAAACCTACATCCTCGGCATCTAAGAATGCAAATTCCGTTTAAATTTATGATCAACGCGCTCAATATTCGGAAATTCATCAGGCCTTTCTTATGCATGTCCGAAATTAATTTAGTTCGGCTGTTCATTTCCTATCGTAACGGGGGCGACCGTGGAATTAATTAGTGATCCGTACTTGAGGGCGAGAGGTATCTATGTCAAGCTAGTAATAGAGCTCGGCAAATGTTTTGATTGTCAGCCATGATCACGACAGTTGGAGTGCTTTCAGCACTTAAGTGTCAACAGGTTCATTTATATCTTCTCTTTTTGGAATAAGGTCTTTTGTTTGATTTTGCGTAATGCAAATTTGAGCGTCAGTTCAAACCCCAGACTTGCACCAATGAGTTATGAACTTTTCACTAATACAGTTGGCTCCATTTTAGACGGCGATACGGCTCACCAACTATCACGTTTGTCTAACAGAAAGCTCGGTGAGGTGTATCTAAGTACTTTGTTTATCTTGCAATGTTGCCAACCTTAATTACTCTATATAGTCTAACATTGGTTTCATTTGTTTCAGTGGCGTGCGACTATGGAAGCAAATACGATGAGAAAATGCCAAAAGGCACTAAATTCGGAACATAAAGCATGACAGGCGACCGCACGCATACGCTAATACCACAGCTATAAACACCAATCTATTCGAATATTCCCTATAAGCTCCGCTCAGTATTCTGCGGCGAAATATTCAACGTTCACGGCTTATTGTTAGCGGAAAATCAGGTACAAATGCCCATTTTACTTAGACCCCTCCATCGCGTCTCTGCCACTTCTCACTTTCATTGAACAACTACCTTCTAAAGGGCTCAAGTGTAAGTGGCTGGGTGTTCCTCAACGGTATTCTCGCTTAAAGAGCACAGCTAAGGGATAAAGAAAATTAAAATTGAAACAGGATTGTGTTTTATTAAGACTTTTAAACTCTTGTTACATTTGCTGTAACAGTTGGAATGAAAAATGCTAAGACGACATATATTTCAAACTAGGTACCTTTATTAAAAACTGAAATTATTGCTACTAAATCATATTGCAACGTTTCTTTTAACGAAAAAATTGTGTAGTGAATTCTTCATCAGGTTGTAATACTGAGTCTCTAAGAAATAAAGTCTTAAAAGCCTTGATCCCGATCCCTGGAGGTTTCTCTCCTGAACAAACAAATATGTGTACGAATTGTACAGCCTACCATTTGCAACGTTCCACGTCTGATGTACTGCCAATTTCGGTTCTACTCTAATTGAAGAACAAAAGCCGTCCAGTTCGGCAGTTGCAGGTATAGTAATCGCTTCAAGTTTGTTACAGACGGTGGCATTAAATTGAGAATACCGTACGGAAACCGGACTACCTCAATCAATTTCAAGTACGCCTGAAGCGAAAACCTTGCACCTTTCAGAACGAAATTCCAGGAGATACCGTGTCCTCGTACAGTGGCGAACGAAAGTACGTAGTTTATAACGCGCAGCTGTTTACAGCCCGAAGGGATACATTGCAACGGTTGTATGGTAGCGAAATCGCTGTCCGCTGTACAGAAAAGCATCTGTCGTATTGACTTACGTGTCACTTGACATTAATTGGTATTAGGCACGGGTTTCGTTGCCAATGAGTGTCATCGAACAGTACTTGTAGAATCGGAGACTTCCGTAGTGGTTTATGTTTGTCTCAATAGCGGGCCTCTGCATATTTTCTGATGTTCTCTGTAGAACATGGTATCCTTTCACAGAAGAATTTAGTCCATTTTCCTATATTCATATTGTCACCCTCAGACTAGGTTAGTAGTTTGAATATTTAATAAGCTACCATTAAAATATTACGCTACTTACTACTGATTCTACAATGGTTACAGGTAAGACATGTGTTATATGAGAACAATATTTTGATTTACTTGCCAGAGCTAATTTGAAATGTTGTTGTGTTTTTAGTATATAGGTCCTCATTCACTACACATATTTAAATTTGTTTCTTATACAAGCCACACTACTTCTCTACAGTTTCTCTGTGAGTAACTGAGTATCACCGTCAGAAACTTCAAATGTAAAATACAAAATGACACGTCTCACCGTTCATCGCGTGACGTTTTCTATTATCCGCAATTTCCCACAACGCCAGACTTGCCTACTTTATTCTTGCAACTACGGATTTGTACAGCATTATCTCGAAATTTGTTTTCAACAGATTTGGCATTCCGCATGGCAGTGTTTTTGGACCGTTATTGTTTCTTTTGGAAATGATCTCTTTATGACATACTCTACTATTGATACCACGCAAAGTCAACGAAAGTACATACTTACCTAAGTGAGAACTGTTTCATAACAACTTTATATTAAATTTTGCTTTATATTAAGTCCACAGTTTTCTACTACGAGGGTAGTAAACCTATCTTAGAATATTTTCAATTATTCTTATCTTAAAAGGACATGGAAGCTACATTAAACTATAAATTATGTTTATGTCACAGAATCCATTTTTCAGAGTACTGTAACAAGATAGAAACATGCTTCTCACATACTTACTAGAAAATGCAAGGTTTCTGCGCGGGAGAAAATAGAAAAATCTATTTTTTTTTTCTATAGCAAAAGGGATTCTTATTCGTATAAAACATTTTATTATTTATGAGGCGGTTCCAAGTACGCCACAGTACGGTCACGAGTATTAATATGTATACACTTTGGTACCATGTCACATTAACTTTTTTGACAAATTGAACAGTAAGTCTCACTAAATGTCAAATATGTTAGTGCGACAGAGTCTTACAGTGGGTACATTATATTGCTCATGACTGTACAGGTACGTCACATTCAAAGTTAAGGAAATTAAGGTTCGAACATGATTTTTTTCCGAAAACTCTAAAAGAAGGTTATGTTATATTCATCGCTGATAGTTTTAAAGATCAATATGCCAATGATTTTGAACTACATTATACCAAGAAACCGTAAGGCACTATTGTCAAACCTTACATGGAGAAATATAAACTAAAACAGTAAAAAAAGCGTGTGCAACAACTCGGGGCAAGTCCAAACGTTAGGGGCTTATTACCTCAGTATAGGTAATATTTACTGTAAAAGCGGTAAATCCTAATATTTACTCACGGAGGACATCGTATGCCGTGCACGTCAAACATATATTTTATTTTATTTTCTATTTACCATGCCGGTAAAAGTCCGAAATGAACGATTATTTAAAAATAAAAAAAACCGGCTACGGTAAATTCACGCTCTAAAAAGTATGAAACAAGAAAATAGGTTTAGGTAATTCTCTGAAATTCTTCCAAAAAGTGATGTTTAGAAGATATGATATGACGTATGTCGTGGTACGGTCACTAGTATAAATATGTATACACCTTGATACCATGTCACATTATTTTTTTTTGACAAATTGAACTGTAAGTCTAATTAAATGTCAAATAAGTTAGTGCGACAGGGTTCTAAAGTGGGTACATGATAATACTCATGACTGTACGCAAACTATTAGGACAAATTGGCATACGACCACGGCTATCTTCTAAACATCAAGTTACTCTTAACTTATTGATGTTAATATTGAACGATAGAACTAACAAGCAATATGTACCTACTTCTAATGTCAAGCTCAACTTTTGGTAGTTACTAATAAGGGAGAAAAGGACTTCAAAAGACAAATCGGGAGTCCCATTGATAGGTGGGACACTCTAAAGGGTACGTCACAACCTCTCGACTAGAGAGTTCTTGAGACTCCCATTGGAATCACTCTCAGACGCCTTTAGATTTCATCGATTTTCTTTCATCTGTGTAAGTTTAGAAATTTGGGCTTATATATTTTGGTTGGGTTATAATTATAACGTTTTACCGCGTTATTATTTTGTAATCTTGCGACTTATGATCCACTAGCTAGATGCATTGTAATTAAACGAATTCAGTTATATTGTGTATCTTTCATGGATTGTGTTTATGTGTATTACTCGATACAGGTAAAACTGGAAGTAGGTGCTTACAATAATACATAAACATCACATAAACGTCCCATTGCTGGGCACAGGCCATCCCTCAATCAACCGGAGGGGGTATGGAGCATACTCCACCACGCTGCTCCACTGCGGGTTAGTGGAGGTGTTTTTTACGGCCAATAGCCGGGACCAACGACTTAACGTATCATCCGAAGCTTTTTCGGACAATCCTGATTGTCCTGAAGGTCCTAACCAAATAAAGGACAGTCTCACCTTTGTGAACACAATGTCCAGGTTCCGACAATGTCCCCATCGGCAATCGAATCCGGACCTCCAGATCGTGAGCTTAACCCTCTAACCACTAGACCACAGAGGCTACTTACGATGATAACAGGTACAATTTAATTACCTATCAACACTAAGTAGTATATTCTAATAACGACAACTAAAATTTTATCTCAGGACGTCCACCACCACCTTATGATCATTCTAATGAACATCCATGATTTTTGTAATTGTTTTGTGAAAATTTTCAAGTGATGTTATTGTCTTGTCTTTGTGTGTGGCGTCCTTTTATAATAAACAATTTCTATACTATTCTAAAGCCGCTGTCACACTTCACACTATCATGTAACTGGTGGCATAATGAAATTTAAAATCATTAAAAAAGTAATTGTAGTTTTCAGCGGCAAGTCCATCGGCGCAGTGACGTACCAGTTAATTTTCCACCTCGGTAACCGCTTCAATTCCGCTACCGCACCGCGAGTGGTCAACTGATACTGATTTTGATACTTTCAGAACAAGGTATCTGTCATCATACCTGTATACTATAATTGCGGTAAGAGTAAGCGTTTTAATCAATAAATTTGATTTACGTCTACTTGGAGAACTTTGGCCGACGGTTTCAAAATAACACGTTCATGATTACACACCTATTTCACACTAAAATTCTTGATAGCGTGTTTTTTAATTAATTTCAGTTCCATTTGCGACGGAAAATTCCACTTGATGTCAACTCAGAATTGACAGGGTGTTAGTGACATCGTAACGAAAACTTTGAGGGATGATTCAGACTATTATTCTGAATTAATATAAAGTGGAATTTTCATTGCAAAAGTATAAAATTGAAAATAAATTAAAAAAAAAATACTAAAACAAAAATCAAGAATTTTGCGACGGAAAATTCCACTAGATATTGTCTCAAAATAATGAGCTGAATCATTTCCCTCAATATTCGTTAGCATAATTATAGTATTTTGTGTTTGAAATAAAGCCAGTATGAAAACATGCATCGGAATACACCGGATCCGTGAGCAAATCAATCTTTTTCCGTACAAATAATGCCTGTCAAATAAATCCAGACCTATTTGGTCACCAATCAACGAGGTTTAATTGAAATTGGTGTTCAACTCTCTTTCAGCCTGCAACTACAAACAAAGTCGCCATTATTTGAGAACGCCAATTAATTCGTAACTGGAGAATTATTCCCTTGCTTGGTATTTCGACCAACTACGGGGAAAAACAATAATACTTGTCTATCTCCTCATAAGAAAACGAAGCCCAAACATAATACCAGACTTAAAGTATCAACAAGACTAAGTCATAAGAATTATATGCAGAATCGGCGAAACTAGCGCCACGGCCGACACCACTTTTGTGGCGTGGAAAAAGTACATTTTAAACCTGCTTATTATCTTTATAAGTCCGGGATAGCCCTGTTTAAAGAACGTGTGACTTACTTCGTAGTATCACGGGTTCGAATCCCGGCTCGGGTTCGTAACCGGTGAATTCGACTTCATAAGTTTCAATTCATGTCTAGATCATAGAAAAGTGATATCACATTGGTTGTGGGACTCGCCCCATATTACATGGCTCTTAAATATAACTGGTTAGGCATATTTAATATATTATCCTCTGTCTACTTTTTCAGGGATACATGCGTGATTCCATGTTATGTTAATGATTTAGAACAGTCTAGAACCTAAAAGTCTGTTGCATTGACATACTTAATAAGTATAGGACATTTAGCGAGACTGTTTCAATTTGTCGATTGAGTTAAAGCGACATGGTTTTAAAATACCCATAATATATTTTTTGCTGTGACCGTATACAAAAAATACAATGAAATACTCAACAAGGATCCCAAAGTTCTACATACTTACTAATTACAGTTATAAGGATGAGTACCTAATATAAAAACAAAATAAAATCGGCCTAATAAAATACGTTTTGTGAAAGAAAAATTGCTCCAGGTTTTATAGTTTTGCCAGGTCATAGGGTGTCTCCCTGATGCTGACCACGGTCTGGAATTTTTTCCGGGGCCTAGAGATCAATCCGATCAATTTGACCTTACAAACGCAATAGTCGCCCTCTACGATTTTTGAAACTTCGCCTTAATTTCTCTGGTCTGCCATCATCAGACCCTGACTTCCTTGACATGGGACCACCTTGGGTACATCTCCTTTCGAACAAAAAAAGAATTATCAAAATCGGTTCATAAACGACGAAGTTATGCCCGAACAAACATAAATAGTCGAATTGAGAACCTCCTCCATTTTTGAAGTCGGTAAAAAAAATTGGCAGTTAAAACCATGTAGGTAAGGTAGGCAGGTACTATTTAAATTTAGCCCCCAACCAACAACTTTTAAATGAAATTGATGTTCATCTCTTCTTCAGCCGTGAATCTATAAACAAAGTTGGCGTCATTTTGTTGACGCGAATTAATTTGTAACCGGAGATTTATCTACCCCTGTTTGGAGTGGATTGACTGCAAGTGATTGGTAATCGAATACTTATTATTTTTCTTTATAAAAACTTTAATTAATTGAAGAGTCACCTGTAACAGGTATTAGGTAGCTTTATTTTGGAGGGTTTTTTTTTTTTTTATCTCATCTTCTTTGTTGTGTGGGCTATGAGATCAAAGACCAACCTCATCAACACTAGCGTGAGAGTTATTTATTATTGAGCCGCTATAGACTCCTGTCATGGTTCTTGTAATGACTACAATACTTAGTTTTAACACTATTGAGTAATTAATAGCCAAAAAGAGAATGGCAAACGTCATTATATATTTTTTGTATCTATTTTGTATTAGATAGAATCTTTATTTAGGTTTAAGATGTTATATAAACTTCTTAATATTAAAATTCGAACATATATGAAATGTAAGACTTAAAACTAAAAAGGGTACTAACTCGGCTAATGTCGTATCGACCCACATGAGAGGCAATACGATGCCGATTTTCAGCCATACCCCTAAAAAATAATACAAAAAACTTAAAGTTAGTAGGCTAGTAGGTAAGTTTTACACCAATTAGTGCACACAGTATTTCAAGTAATAATATTATGTAAAATCAACGTATAATATTCTTAGATAAGAGCGAGGCCACATGAACACAGTGCGTTGTGAACTTGTGGGTCAATTTCGATGTCTAAACGGTGACACGCGTCTACATTTTTATGATAACGTTTTTTTCTTTGTCCAGCTCATCATATCCCGCTGCTGAGCAAAGGCGTCTCCTATATACATCCACAGCTCCCTATCCAGGCAGATGTTTTTCCAGTCATTAATGTTACTCTTAGTAATTATTCCCAAAAACTCCTCGCCTCTTCACTTTTCATGGTATGCGACGACGCAACGGAACAGCAAGTGCGGCCTCTCTTTTACACGGTAGCTCAATCTATGGAATTGTGTCAGTGAACAAGCATCTACGTGAACAAACAAAGGAAATGACAGTCTAACTTTGTTCATTTCAATTAGCGTACAAGAAATTTTGAACCGAAGTTGTCGTACGTTCAATTTGAATTTACTCATATGTGACCGTGACTGCCATTATGATTAGATGCACGATTCATAGTTTGGTTCGGTACGTTCAAAAGCCAATACTACGTGTTGGGTAATAAATTACAGAGATAACGATTAATCGACAGGGATAAAAAATGTAAGGGATGTGAACAAGGTGACATAAGGGTGACATGCCAATCCCATATACTTGTATCACTGACACTGTTGATTAAGGCCCCAGGTAGTTGTTGACGAGTCTAGTCTACGTAGAAACGAGTTTAGTTTTGATAGTTATTCAAAGAACTATCAAAACTAACCTTTATTTCAAAGACCATACCATTATTAAAACTTATTACTTATTTATATTGAGGCACTGTTTTATAATAGAATAGAATGAAAATAGTTTATTATAAAAGGGCGCCACACACACAAAAAAAAGACAACAACATCAAAACAAATTTCAAAAAAAAGACGGATGTTTGTCGAAATGATCGTAAGATTTTAAAGTGATCTTTTCTACCCATGCTGATCAACGAATAGAAAATATTAGGATGTTTTTTGGAGTAGGTAATATAGCAAGCTTGATGGAGTGGCATTATAACACATCATCATCCTCCTAGCATTTATTATTATATATTTTCACAGGGTCCGCTTACCTAATATGAAGATTTAACAGGTCCCTTTTTACAGAAGCGACTGCCTGTCTGACCTTCCAATCCGCGAAGGGAAAACCAGCCAAATGCAGGTTAGGTCACATACCTCCGAAAATGCATTTCTCTGGAATGTGGGTTTCCTCATGTTTTCCTTGTTGTGTGATTACTTATAAATAATTGTAGATATTTCATCGATGATAATTTTCCCGCTATAATTACAATCAATAACAACTTACAGAATGACAAGCAACTGCTTAATTAAAACAAATCAGGTAAAAGATAATTTATTTAAATGAATGGAATTAATAAAATGATAAACTTGGACCATTTATTATCAATCAAAGGAAATTCTGCTCATTTTTTTTGTATTTGGCATTTTATTGCACGGTAATAAATTCATATTGGACTCAATGTTTAAGCAATAATTTTCTCTTAAAGCAATTTGCTTAGATCAGATTTATGAATGATATTAATTCATTGCGATTTGTCAGAGCTGAGTTCTTTCTGGCGAAAAAATAGAGTGATCCATTTTTAAAATGAGCAAATAGGTACTGAACATAAAATATTTATTTAGTAACTACGTTTCCATCCGCGAGTACGTCCGCATGAACTTAGAGTTCATACCTGGAGAGTGCTGTAACGCAGACACTATATACACTAAGATATAGTTATACAGGATGTTAGTGACGCCGTATCGAATACTGAGAAGGATGATTCAGCTCATGATACTGAGTTGATGAAATGGAAATTTCCTTCGCAAAAGTAGTATTGACAATAATTTAAAAAAAAACATGGATTTATCAACAGAAAGTCCCGTTTGATATCAACTCAGAATAATTAATGGTCGTAATAATCCCCAAAAGTTTTGGTTACAGTGCCACTAACAAAATGAAAGTTTCAAAATAAAAGGATTCACATGTCACTTACATACAAACGATTATGACAATCGACAGTGATTGATAAAAATGTACGGTCAATCCCATACATCATCATCATCAGCCCATTAACGTCCCCACTGCTGGGGCTCGGGCCGTCCCCTATGGATGGATAGGGAGATCGGGCCTTAAACCATCACGCGGGCCCAGTGCGGATTGATAGTTGTTAACGACTGCTAATGCAGCTGGGACCAATGGCTTAACGTGCCTTCCGAAGCACGGAGGAGCTCGAGATGAAAACTTATTTTTTTGTGGTCACCCATCCTATGACCGGCCTTTGCGAAAGTTGCTTAACTTTAACAATCGCAGACCGAGTGCGTTTACCGCTGCGCCACCAAGCTCCTCCCATACATTTTTTATTAATATCACTGTCACTGTTGTATTATTGTTGCAAACAAAATAAAAATGACAAATCCAGTAGTAAGTAAGTAGTCAAAATAACTACGAAATGATGTAGATGTTGTCTTCAAATTTCAACATGAGATCACGACTATATCCCACTTTTGGGGTAGTCAGAGGTACATATATCCATCGCAAGATAAACTAAGTTCCCACCGAACTTTCTATTAGACCAACGTGAGAGCGTGAACGTGGTGAGCTGTATTCGCAGTCTGTAAGGTCGAGCCAACTGTGTTAGTGAAAACTTAATAACTTATTGGTACGAGTCCTATACGCGGGTTAGAATCGACGCGCCCCGTTTGAGAAGCAAACCACAGTGACAAAATTTCGAGTTGCCCGTATTTGTTTGATTTACTTATTCTAAAAACTAAATTCAAAAGATTTTCAAGAAAAGCTCTACCTACTTTGGAATTCAGCGTTAAAAGTATTTTGATCCCGAAAATCCTAGCTGCAATTGGAAATGCTCCTCCAAGTTTTATCCTCAGAGATGATACTTTACTGGAGTTGCATTACGGTGGCCTCGATCTGTAAAGTCTCACTATTGTATGTAATAGCCTGCAGTGTACAGTCATGATGAGCCTGCCTGGTTGCCTGGAAGAGATTGCTACCTTAGCAATAAGGCCGCCTGTTGTACTACCAATTTAATTATAATACTAATGTATTTTTAATGTGATTCAAGTGCAATAAAGAGTCTTTGTATTGTATTGTATTGATGAGCAATATAATGTACCCACTTTAGGACTCTGTCGCACTAACATATTTGACATTTAGTGAGTGAGTGACTTACAATTCAATTTGACAAAAAAGTTAATGTGACATGGTATTAAAGTGTATGTATACATATTAATGCTCGTGACCGTACACACACACATCGAGAAACATTTGCACATACGAGCAGCATCACAAAAAATTGGAACAAACGCGCGGCTTTCGTTAAAGTATATTTAGGCTGTAACTTTAGAATCTGATCATAATTATATTTGCTTTTTCGATTAATGGATTCCACTGTTTAGTGTTGTTCATGGGGTCCAAGGAGGTGGCTCGAAGGAGATTCTACGTTTGATTGTCCCTGGTCATTTCCTACACTCGAGACTTATTACTAGGACTAAACTAGGGGCAGTATCACAAAATGATTATTTTTGACATTGTTTCCTCTGAAAATCGAACTCAGGTCCGCACTCGAGCCACCGTTTAGTTTTTTGTGACACAGCAGTCGGAAATCCCGAAACTAAAAGGATTCCGTACTTTAGAAAGCGTCAGACCCAAGTGTGGCACTAAAACAAATTGTCTCCTGGTTCTGCTTAACATAACCACAACCCGGACACTTCATACAAAACACCTCGTTTTACACAGACACTACACATTGACAAACGAGTGAAGACTAAACTGTGTCCAAGGGGCTGAGGTAAACCTAGCTCAGACGCTGGTTGGTAGCGGAGAGTTGCCGTTCCACACATAATATTATTCATTATTCTATGACATAACTATCCGAATAATTGTCATCCAAACTCCATTGATTAACTATTGTAACTGGAATAAGAGCAGTAGGAGCACATAGAAGTACTTATTGATGGTATGCCAACCAGAATTCGCAACATTGGTAGCGAATCCTGCCCTTACGCCATCATTATGCAAATTCACGGGACCGGATTCAAAGCTACGCAAGTTGGTAGTCACCCGTGCTCGTTGTGTTCTAGGCTTTATGCCTCCTGTGGTTGATTCGGATTCACGGTACGGGCAACTTGTTTACAAAGTCGACAGGTACAAAGTCGGGTTGTTCTTTCTTTTGACAGTTTCTGTATCGGGACTATTTTGATATTGCTTTCATGAACGGTAGTTAATGACATCTGAAGCAAATCTACAATAAGGTACGTCAAAAAAATATACACCAAATCGATGTAAGTATTCCATACTTTATGCTTAATTACATTAGCCGCAAATAATATTGGAATTGGATCACACTTTAAACTAAAGATAGAGCGAGAAGTTTTTCATTAGCTTTTAGCATTACTCAACTACTTTTGCAAAAACTTCAGCAAGTTGAACACATATAAACAGATAAACAAATTTCTGGAAATAGGTTTCGATGACATAAAGTAGGTCAAAGAACCCCCTCTAAGACTAAGAGTACCATTTCCTATCTGTGAATCGGATATTGGCGCGGAAGGAAACAGGCTTCCAACATCACAGAAATTAGGCTTTGAATGCCTCGGCACCAACCTACAACTGTCTATCTATACAACATACTTTTGCACTGATACAGAACAGAAAAGTTGTAGACAACTAGTTAAGTTAAAGAACACTCATTATGGATTGTGGCATTGACAGCGAGTCTCCGAACGTCGATTCCCGCTACGGTGAATTTCTATTCACCGAATGGCTTGACATCACATTTCTCTACGGCCTGCTCGCTTTATTTTCCATCTTTGTCGGTAAAAAGTGTTTGGAATAATTGTAATTGCATTGTACAAGTGTCTCAAATCAATCTCTTTAGTTTTTGGAAATGAGCTTTTCGTTGTCGTGGACGTGATCGGGGTCGTATTTTGTAAGAAATGCATATTAAAATAACAACTTACCGAGTCAATATACCGTGCCATGCAGGACTCTTGTATCTTATCGCAAGGACAGGTAAGTGAAATTTAGAAATACGATATAAATGCGTCGTAACATGTATGTAACCCTTTTAGGTTGATAGTGTTGCAAAGACGCATTCGACAGACAACGCCCATGCGGTAACAATATATTTTTGAAGATAAAGTCTGTTAAATTATAAATTAAGGTCATGCTGTGTACCAATAACTTTTCATCTATGCGAATGTTAAGTTATTTCTTATTTCTTCACACAAGAAAAACATCCCTTCCTCATATATTCCACAAATAGACGCAAACTTTTCCCGCGACTTTTTTCCATTTCAATTCCTAACTTTTATGTTCTACGATAACTTTCAATAAGTGACTGTTAAGTTACGCCTTCCAAGACACGATGGGCCGCGTCACAGCACATGTATGGCGGTGAGCCAAGCCAATAACATTTTAGCTGTACAACGGTACTTGGCAACTACTGACTCGTGTTGTCCGAGATAGAAGGATAATGGATAAGTGAGCATAGTGCTATGGACACTAGTTTGAATTTACGTAACATTATTCTGTTTCATGCATGATATACTACTCCTATGGTATGTTCGCTTCAGGTTATTTATTACGTAACTAAAGAATTGGCTCATTAATCGTGTCCCGCACGGTTTGCGATTATTCGGCGAAACCTATTACGTTCAACCTTAGAAGTCAACGGAATTATCGTACATAAATTTTAATGTAAACGAGAACAACTTATGCGTATCATATTAATTGTTTCTTTTTGAGTAGAGCTAATCAGACGCACATAAAGAGTATATATACGTACATTGTTGCATTCTGTCAGATCACTAAAAATGTTATCGGTATGTTACAAGCAGAACACCAATATACTCGATACTCGTACAAAAGCTGCTGTGGCTATATTGTATTAATATTTTTACTTTTGGCTGTTTTAACCAGAACTGCAGTTTATAATTTGTTATACCCGCTCTATTTAAAACAACGAAATCATCAAATTGCTAATAAGCCATTATTACAGGATTAAAAAGTTACGAAGAAAAACTTTTCTGACAAAAATTCAACCGAAAACCGGAAAGTTTCAGACTTGGCCCATTAAATTCAGCTGGCTTTATGATATGAGTACCTACTTAATTATGTTAAGTGTAATGTCCTCTTTTTGAAGATAATTTTATTAGGGAAAGAGGAAAAATAATGTTTAAGTATACCTCTACCTTTCCCTATAATTATTATCTACTTTTGTATGAGAGAACTGAGTAAGTATTTTATCGCTTCAAGTTTTTCTTTTAGAAAATATATCGATATAAATGTACAACACAAGGATTATTTTATTTTGATGAAATACAATAAGTTTAAAAATCTGGCTAAAATCCGTATAACAAATCGGGCCAGTTATACGATTTGTATCTTCTATCGTGTGGGTTGTGAGGTGGCATGGAATTACCAACCTCATCAACCCTGGTGTCAGGGTTATTATTGAGCCGCCAAAGGTCTCTGACATGGCTCATGTAACGGCTACATACTTACATCAGTAATACGATTTGTTGTATCCGTATATAACAAATCCTATCCTGGCCCCTGCGACACAAGCTGTGCTTAGTGCAGGGACCGCCGCAATCAGTTTTTGTTATTGTTATGTATACTCTGTATGTTTTATGTATATTTTGTACCTGTGTTCTTTTAGTAAGTAAACGATGATTATTATAGAATTTTCACTCCCTAGATCCATCTAAAATGTCTTCTTAAGGCATTTCGCCAGTTATTGAAGTCATGTCTCTTATTTTATTCTTTGTATTGACGCAATAAAGCTTTACAAAGATAAAATTGAAATAAGTCAGCACCTGCAAGCTTGCAGCCATTCATCAGGGTAGTGTAAACTCTTCTATTTTCCCAGCTCCGCGGTTCAGTGGGCTTGCTTTTACGCCGTTTTTACGCGTAAAACGTCTATGAGCGCCAGTCGTCTGTAACCATAATGTTTTTGAAGCTGCAAAATTTTGTTCAACGACTTTTTACCCTCTTCTTACTTGCAGGCGTAGGCGTAGAATGGTTACGGTTCTTCGACTTTTTGAGATAATTTTGTTTCTTAGAGCCCTATCTCACTACGACAATATGGTTGCGCCACCAGCGGGAAATCATTCGTGATTCTCTTACAACTGCATACTTGTTTTTGTAGAAGGCGCAATGGTGTCCTAGTGAGATAGGGTCCTTATGGTGCTAGGTAGTAAGAACTTGAGCTTATTAAAAAAAAATGTCGTCGAAATTCTTAATACGTAAGGTATTTATTTATTTTAACCTTCTTCAATGCAGAAACAGGTTCTCCATTCGATTAAATGTATATTTCGTGTAATATACCGTTGCGTTGTTTTCGTGTTTTTACTGTTTCTATCTTAGCAATAAGGCCGAATTTTGTACGTTTCTTTTATTGCTATTCCTGTGTTATATGTTCCTTTTGTGTATTATATTACCTAAATACTTATAAACATACAGAAAACAATAATTTATCTATAATGTACTATATAGCAAAACAGCTAGGGTTTCGCAATCACAGCACGTGCCAAATTATGGTACTTTTCAAATTCAAATTAAAGTAATAATAATTAAAAAATATCTTTATTCAGTAGGTAACATAGTTAAACGTCTCATCCGCCTAAAACTACTGCAGCTTCTCACAACCTGTATAGCCGGGGAAAAGAAGCTGCAAGAAAAACCTCGGCACAGGGCCCTAGACGTTCCTTACAAAAATAAATAAACATAAAATATTGTCATACAATTGAGTAATTTAGAAAAAAAAATAATAAAAAAGTTTATTTAGGTAAAATCTACGACACACATATACATTTACAACATTAAAATATACACACATTAACATTAATATTTAAGTAGTTGGAAAACATAAAGGTATATGGGTGCCGCAGTTCACCAAATTAACAAAAAAAAAACCGACTTCAAACGCAAAACTAAAAAGCAATAAATAAATTTACTTCGCACAAAGTAATTAGTACGTATTTTCAATTAGTTAATTATTTTATAAATCTGAAGCCGGTGCCAAGGAAATGCTACAACGAAGTACCGATTCATATATTTTTCAATACTGATTGTTTTGTAATTTTTTGTTTGACATTGTTTTGTAATTGCTTTGATATAGGTATTAAACAATATTGTGTGTACATGGTAATTTGATATTGTAGTTGTTGTAGCATTTACTTGGCACCGACTTCAGAATTATAAAATAATTAACTAATTGAAAATACGTACTAATTACTTTGTGCGAAGTAAATTTATTTATTGCTTTTTAGTTTTGCGTTTGAAGTCGGTTTTTTTTTGTTAAAAATTTTATTTTATTTTATGATTTTAAGTGATGGTTAGACCGAGCAAGGATGCAGACAGACAGATTTTCTGATTTATATTCATATATAATAATATAATATATTATTAGTAGTGATCACAATTATTATTGATGAACATGTTTACACACACACACTCACACACGCGCTAACGCACACGAGCACACGCGCACGTACACACGCACACACACAGACACACGCACACACACACACACACACACACACACACACACACACACACACGCACACACACACACACACACACATGTGTATGTGTACATACACACATGTGGTTGTCAGTGGAAGCTGCTATCATACACACTCACGCATACATATAGATACAGTAGATTTCGCGTGGTTCGCTCGCTGCTAAAGCAGCTCGCGTGTCCTGTTTATTCGAAACTGTCCCTCTTCGTATGGCGGCCATCTTGTTTTTCCGCCACTTTGTTCTTTTTCACCGGCGACAGAATTTGACCAAGATTAAAATGGGTGTCGTGGAAACAAACAAAATCCAGGTGCAATAGGTTTGCCAGGCCGTAGGATGTCTCCCTGATTGGGAGCAGTTTTCAAAGATGACGTTCCGATCACACGCCTATACATCATTTTTACCCCCAAGACATTTTCTGGAAAAACAAAATTTTGTATGGCGGCCATCTTGTTTTTTCGCCATTTTGTATTTTCTTCACCGGCCATTAAATTCGACCGAGATTTAAATAGGTTTCGTGAAAGAAAAATTGGTTCAGGTGCGATAGTTTTGCCAGGCCGTAGAGTATCTCTCTGATGCGGAGCAGTTTTTGGTGATCAGAAAGTATTTCCGTACTCTACATGACGTTTTGAGTAAGCGCCCCATACATTATTTTTACCCAAACGGGCTTCTTCCAAAATCGACAAAATTTTGTATGGCGGCCATCTTTTTTTTCCGCCATTTTGTTTTTTTGCACCGGCGATTGGATTTGATCAAGATTTAAATACGTTTCGTGAAAGAAAAATTGCTCCAGGTTGTATAGTTTTGCCAGGCCATAGGGTATCTCCCTGATGCTGACCAGTTTTCGAAGGCCGGGAAGTTTTCCCGAAGCCTAAAGATCGATCCGATCAATATGACTTTACAAACGCACTAGTCGCTCCTACGATTTTTGAAAATTCCCCTCGATTTCTCTGGTCTTCCATCATCAGATCCTGACTTCCTTGACATGGGACCCCCTTGGGTATATCTCCTTTCAAACAAAAAAAGAATTATCAAAATCGGTTCATATACGACGAAGATATGCCCGAACAAACATAAAAAAAAAAAAAAAAAAAATATACGGTCGAATTGAGAACCTCCTCCTTTTTTGAAGTCGGTAAAAAGGCCAGGGTTCAGTGAAATTTAGCTGCCTACTCGTACCGTTACTTGCATACCAGGTAGGTACTAGGTACTAACCTACCGTCATGCATCCTTCGTACGAGTGTATGTGTAATTCGACCCTCCCAAATGCATGTTACCTCTTTAGGCCTTCCGTATTCGGCAAAGGTAGGTCAAGTTGCTCAAAGCCTCTCCTAATTCCCAATTCCTATTTCTTCGAACAATAGTTTGTGCTATATCAGTGCAGCGTGGTGTACCAGCGGAACAAAGACTTTTTTTGGAAGGCACGTTAAGCCGTTGGTCTCGGTTACTACTTACTGATGTAAGTAAGTAGTCGTTACATGAGCCATTTCAAGGGCCTTTGGTGGCTCAATAATAACCCTGACACCAGGGTTGATGAGGTTGGTAACTCACTTTACAACCCACACGATAGAAGAAGAAGACCAAAAGATTTCTTTCGCCAATAAAACCCGAAAATTTCGCAAATTGATGGCAAACATTTGTATTGTTTAGCAAACCCGCCCAGACGATTGTTTGTGCGTCGGAAACGTGGTAATGAGTGTCAAGTGGCTACGACACGGGCTTTGCAATCTAATATGTGTGTCGACACTAGTGACGTACCTTCGTACTTAGCTTAGCTTTGTGAGCATCACAGAGGAAATCCGCAGAATATCTATCATTTCTCGAATCGACTTGACACTTTGATCGAACGTAACCCCCTTTCCAATTAACTATGCAGCGGCGTCACTCGCTGTGTGCGCTTATTTTTTTATAAGAGTTTATGATACAGTCATGAGCAATATCATGTACCCACTTTAGAACCCTGTCGCACTATCATATTTGACATTTAATGAGACTTACGGTTTAAATTGTCAAAAAAGTTAAAGTGACATGGTTGCAAAGTGTATAAATATTAGTTACTCATGACCGTACATATGACTACAAAAAATTCAATTAATAGGAAGAGAGTCACGGTGAGTTTCAGGGTAAAAATTAAAACGTTGCAATTAATAATAAATTTCATGTGTGTAGGAGAAATGAAAGCGAATTTTTGAATATAATATAATATACTTCTGACTTTTTTCTAGTACGTTTATGAGTATATGAGTTAAACTGCTCAATTATAACACGTCAAACGGTTTGCATACTAGGGAGGTGCCTATTTGATTATCCCGGGTTATTCATTTATTAACTCATTCATTTTAAAATTGACAGCTGTCAATCATCAGTCCCTTTCCTTTTCACTGGATAAGAAAATGACAGGTATAACTTAAAGTAAAATTAGGAGGTGTCTGCAGGAATCGGGGCCATTGTAATCTAGACTCGCTAACAGAAACAATTATCATTGACAGTGCCCATGCGTGACTACCTAAAAAAATAATATTAGAAGGTGGCTGCAGGAATTATGGTCATTATATTATTATTTTTATGTATGTATTATTATACTTTGCCGTTGAAAGGGTAAAACATTCTCTCTATTTAGACACGCTTGGATTGTTAAGCAAATTCGTTTCAAAGCATTCTAAGTAGTTCTTTTTAGCGCAGACCATGCAAGGAACAAAAGGTTTTCTATGCCGATAAACCCAAAATTTTGCAAATAAGATGTTAAGCTCGTGTTGTTAAATGAACATCAGTAATTAGTGAGTACTGTGACAAGGCTTTTAAACGAAATAGGCATAAGTTATACGAATACGTTTCCTCCTAGGTTTTATAGCATAATCAGAACACTATAATTACTACTACGTTTGCTTACTGCATCCATATTCTATAGCGTTATCCCGTTTTCACAGTATCCGCTTACCTAACCTAAAGATTTGACAAGTCCGGTTTTTTTTATAGAAGCGACTATCGACTGTCTGTCTGACTTTTTAACCCGCGAAGGGAAAACCACTCCGACTGGTTAGCTTAGATATCTCCGAAAGGCATTCCTCGGGAATGTGGGTTTCCTTAATACAAGCTAGATAAAACATTATCAGATACCGCGCAATACGTGCCCATAATCGTCATTGGTATTATCAGGGCCACAAATCGTTAGAGACAAACTTAAAAAAAGCATACTCTCTCGAACATCATCGAGCCGTGGTAGCCCAGTTGGTAGAACGCTTGCCTCTCACTTTGACGTCGCATGTTCGAATCCAGCACAGGCCTAAACCAATGATTGTCGAATTTGTTTTTCGAATTCAGGTTTTAATCATAAATGATTATCACGTGCTCAGCGGTGAACGAAAACGTCGTGGGGAAACCCATATTCCCGAGAAATGCATTTTCGGAGGTATGTGATCTAACCTGTATTTGAAAGATGCTTCTGTAAACAACCGGGCCTGTCAAATTTTCAGGTTAGGTAAGGGGACCCTGTGAAAAACGAGACAATGCATGGGAGATGATGATTCCATATCAAAATCGCGTCAAAACTAAAGATATTAATAAAATTGCATTTTCTTAAGCATCTTTACCATTCATACCACCATGTTTTAATAAGTATGTGAACACTTATTAAAACACCCTATTAAGTAAACTGCCTAGCATGTAGTAAAATATTAATCTCTTCAGAGAAGCTTTCAGTCCAAGATTCAGTAGTAAAACGGAGAAAAAATCTGTGAAAAGCAAAGGCGTTTCAAGACTGAAGTTTTCCCTTGAGAACGCTCACGAAGTATATTTATAGGATGGAATAAATGGACTTATTCATCGGATGGAACTTTCTACTTCTCCGATCTGTTGAAAAATATCCGATAAGATGTTAAGTAATTTAAAACTCTGTTAGCGGTGACATCATCGGCCTCAGCATCACGCCTTGTATCACCAAAGGGTGTAAACAGAGGTTTATAGTAGATCATGTGCCCGTCCCCTACTACATGGGACTTAAACATAGCTGACAATTAGTGGTATATATAATATTGATACAAATACAGGATGTTAATGAAATCGTAACGAATCATCATCATCATCATCAGCCCATTAACGTCCCCACTGCTGGGGCACGGGCATTCCCTATGGATGGATAGGGAGATCGGGCCTTAAACCACCACGCGGGCCCAGTGCGGATTGGTGGTTATTAACGACTGCTAATGAAGCCGGGACTAACGTCTTAACGGGCCTTCCGAAGCACGGAGGAGCTCGAGATGAAAACATTTTTTTTGTGGTCACCCATCCTACGACCGGCCTTTGCGAAAGTTGCTTAACTTCAACAATCGCAGACCGAGCGCGGGACCAATACTGCAACGGAAAATTCCACTTGATATCAACTCCGAATCATGGTCTGAATCATCTCCTTCAAAGTACTTAGGTGTTACAAAATACAAAGGTGTTAGTTACAATGTAACTAACACCCTGAATATACACTTCTGCCTACCGCTTCGAGGATATAGGCATGATACTATGTTCGCTAGCGTTAGTAAAGTTTTATCAGTAGGAAAACAAATATTTTGGTTAGGTGTGCGTCGCTGGCTATATATGAATGATAGCACATGCTTGAGTTTATAAATATGGACTGTAATACTTTAATTAATGTAAATGTACATAGTAAGAGAAAAAGCAACACCCGTCGCCATGATGTTATAGGGTAGAAGACAGAGAGAAAAACACGGTGTTGCCATGATACAAAAAAGACATAAATTTTAATATGTACAATCACGAGCAATAATATCGCACCCCCCGTGGAAAAACGCAGTAAGTGGACTAGCGACATTTTTTTTTTATTGCACCATTCAATTCAGCGTACACGAATACACCTTCTCACAAATTTTCATTAAGATATCAGTAAAAATGAAGAAATTATTACAAAAACAATGAAATTGTGCAACATTGATAAAAATATTTTTCCCCCATAATAAGAAAGTAAGTATAAATACGTGATTTTTTTTTGGTATTTTCCCATATAGTAAAGTCATAATAACACTTACTTCGATTTTACACGAAAGTTTTTTAGGATGGTCGAGTCGTAAGTAAACGTACTGACATCTTTCACGACATTATACGACACGACAGTGGTTGTACGTCTAGTTACTTCGTTATTCCACGAATGTTTTAGCGTTACTATTTGTTGTAACTCCAGCTACTTGCCTATTCTGCGAATCTTTTAGTGTAACGGTTTGGTGTAAATATAATCACGTAGTTTTTTCCAAGCAAGGTTTGATATTACTATTACGTTATTTCATTTATCTTCATTTTTCGATGATATATTTTACACTATACTCTTCGTAAATATGAATACAACTCTTTTAAAGACAATAATTTGAATCATTTGTCGTGTTATTCTAATTACCTGCAAATATAGACTACTTATTAATGTCCTAAGTAAATATACTTACTTATCACTAGCGTAAATCCCTATGTTTTATTTGGTTACTGTACTTACGCCGTGCCAGCGGCGGCGGGCTGCACACTCAAAGAGAGGTATTAGAAAGATATTAGAGAGGTATTACATCTATCCACCAATTTTTCGTCAATCTCGACTTTTTATTCAACCAAAAATCGACCCTATTATTACTGTACTGTGATCGTTATTTGTAGGGTCGTATGCTGATTGTCTATTTGTGATCGTAGTTTTACCACGGTATTCCGTCAGTCAGCATACGGCCCTACAAATAACGATCGCATTGTAGTAATAATAAGGTCGATTTTTGTTAGAATAAAAAGTCATGATTGACGAATGTTGGATAGATGTAATAATTATCTCTCTATTTAATTTGTTCATGGTGGCTACTCGAAGCGTGCATATCTTTGTGTGGAAGTAAAAAACCCAAGGATTATACGTATGCTCAACTTGGACAAAATCGAAGATGGTGAGTTATTTACTTATAAATAGACTAGCTAGATTTTAGGTACCTATTACCTTACCTACTTAGTATATTACTATTTATTAGACTATTAATATTATAAATATTTTGTTTTGTAAGGTTTACACAGAAGCAGATCCTACCTACCTACGAGGGGAGGTCAAAAAGTTCGCGGAATGGAGGGGTTGGAGGGGGTTGGTTTGCTCGTACAGGTAGCCGCTAGTTGCATACCTCATTAACAGTATATGTACCAAGTTTGAAGCAAATCGGGTCATTAACGTTTGAACTATCGACCAGCAAACAAGTGAATCGGGAAGAACTCAGCGAATATGGAGAAAATTGAACACCGCGCCGTCATTAAGTTCCTCACCAAGCAAGGAAAATCCGCTCAGACGATTTTTCAAGAGCTGTTAGCAGTTTACGCGGACTCTGCCCCTGGTAAAACCATGGTTTACAAGTGGCATAGTCTTTTCAAGCAAGGAAGAGAGTCGATTGAAGATGACCCCCGCTCCGGACGGCCCATTGAGGCCACCACACCGGAAATCATCGAAAAAGTAGAGAAACTTGTATTAGAAGATACCCGCTTGAAGAAGAAGCAGCTTGCAGCAATGGTCGGTGTATCCGAAACAAGTATTTTAAATATCCTACATCAACATCTTGGGATGACTAAGGTCAGCGCAAGATGGGTTCCAAGAATGCTCACGCCACTTCAAAAAAGCGAGCGTGTCGAGTGTTCTCGCCAGTTTTTAGAGCTCTGTGGAGAGAATAAGGAAGAAGTTATGGCCCGGATTGTTACTGGAGATGAAACCTGGGTTCACCACTATGAACCTGAGTCGAAGCAAGAGTCGATGCAGTGGCATAAAAAAGGCTCACCTCCTCCAAAGAAGTTTAAGGTGTCACAATCGGCCGGAAAGATCATGGCCACTATTTTTTGGGATACAGAAGGTATTTTGCTGATTGATTATAAAGATCGTGGTGTTACTATAACGGGACATTACTACGCTTCTTTACTGGATAGATCGAAAGAGGCTATCAAGGAAAAAAGAAGAGGAAAGCTGTCAAGAGGTGTGCTCCTTTTGCACGACAACGCACCCGTCCACACGTGCCATGTTGCGACGGCTGCCATTCACCGATGCGGGTTCGAAAAATTAAACCACCCGCCTTACAGTCCAGACTTGGCCCCCAGCGATTATTATTTGTTCCCAAAAATGAAAAAGGAACTGCGTGGACGAAAATTTGGCGATGATGAAGAAGTCAAGTCTGCAATTTCGGCCTATTTTGACAGCAAAGAGAAATCTTTTTTTTATGATGGAATAAACAAATTATTTGATAGATCCGGAAAATGTGTTAAGGTTAAGGGAGAATATATTGAAAAGGAAAAATAGTTTCGTGTTTAATTTCGACCCCCCTCCCCCTCATTCCGCGAACTTTTTGACCTCCCCTCGTACCTACCTACCTGACGACCTACTTGACGTAAGTTGGTTTGGTTAATGCGTGATGATGATTGCACTGCTCTGTACTAATTATTAAAGTAAACTAAGCATGCCTATGTGCCTATTCGTTTCTTTTAATCTATAAACTAACTACCTATTTAAATTGGGGTGTGCCGTTTTTGTACATTCGCTATCACCTGGCATAGCACCTGGTACATGAATAAAATAAAGATATTTGAACAAAAAACTGTTACGTGATCAACTGTAGTATTTCGGCTTGGTTGTGAATTATCTACCTAGGTATATAAGTTAACTTTTGCAAAAACATCCTTGATTTTGTTGTTATTTGTGCGCTTGAGTTTGATATACATTTTATTATTAACGCATTGGTACTAACCTTCTATTTAATACCTAAATAACGATAAAATATCTAGGTTTGTGTCTAATTTTTAGGGTGATTTGGTAATGGGTCCTTTTTATTGCTTAACGTCTATTATGTACCTACCTACAAACAATGTATTTAAACCATTATGTTACAATTAACAGATTCCACTAATAATGCAACCCAATCCAGTACAACCCAGTGGAAGAATGACCAGAAATGCAAAAATATTTCAAGAAACTATGGGATATCTTCTCGTCGTAGTCAACATGAGACACATTCTCTTGAAGGTTCGTATGTACCTATCCGTATCCTACTAAAGTTCTTCTCTCGTGTGGGTTGAGACAATAATTGACTGACCTCATCAACCCTGGTATCAGGGTTACTACTGAGCCGCTATAGGTCCATGACATGCCTCATGTAACGACGACATACCTGCCGCAACCGACTGCCTAACGTGCCCTCCGACGCACAGATCATCTTACATTTGGGCAAAAAAAATAATATTAGTACCATTTCTGATTTACGACTTGGCCGGGAAGCTAAACAGCTGAAAACGTTCCATGTTTTGTATGCCGAAATATCCTTTCAGTATTTGTATTCTAGATTGATATAGGTATTTACCTACTAAACTGGAAGCGGCGCGTGGTAAAGTTTCTCTGAAATAGTCAGTGCCTGTGTATTTATGGTATAATTATTCTGTCATTTTCTTCTTATCATAACAACCACAGATATATTTTTGATTTGCTTAATGTAGTTTTTTCTAGAGTTATCTCCTATGCAAACCAACTGGCTTTTATGGGGTTTTAGCCAAGTTGCAAACGATTAAGTACGTAAAACGACAGTGACAGACCTTATGTCAATCACATACATTTTTATCACTGACACTGTCGCTTTTCGGATACGTTGGAAAATTGGCTCATCTCTAAGCTTACTATAATAGGTATTAATGGTTGTTTTTCTTTTTAGTAATTTATTATCATACTTAATAGTTTTTTTATATTTTGTCATTTGCAGGTTCTACCGAAAAGCAAAGAGGGGGTGATCGGAAAGGAGCAAAATGTTCAAGAAAACACTTAATGACTAACTGTAATAACTGAAAATGAAGGTTTTTCTAATAAAGGCAAGTGCCATGCCGTATTAATATATTTTCTGATTATGCATGTATTAATTAATAAACTTTTTAAAATTAAAAGTTGGATTTTAATTACAAATAGAAATAACTCCCTGAAAACTAAAAACCCATGCGGGTCAAACGGCTTTCGGCACAGCTAGTAAATAAATATTTTTTTTTAATACAAATTAGAATAAACACTTAATTTAACACTGATTTTATTTGTTTCAATATACAGGGTGGCCCAAAAGTTCACGTTCAAAATGAAAAATTTGATGGAGGGGCTCATTAGCTACCAGAAACACCCCCGTGTATGTTCAGCGATTATTTACGGTTTAGGAGATATGACCCATTGTACACCTTTTTCTTGATTTTCTATCTTACTTCAGAAATCATCATTTTGTCGCTATCCCTTTCTTAATAATTCTAATTTTTTCTTTCTAATTTCTAATTATTTTGCTTCATAACTATGCCTAAGTATGTGTATCGCTAGGTGAAAAAATAAAAACAATCGAATGAAAGATAAAAAAGTCATTGGAAGTTGGAAGTCAAAGTGAGAATTCGCTTAAATTGTTACAGTTGTAAGTCTTCGCGGAAGAATAATAAACACATGAGATTTTCATGAACCCTGAAAGTGTTTTTAAAAACTGCTCCATTTAATAGGCTTTTAGACACATCCAAAAAAGTACCCTTAATAGGGGCATAAAACTAAGTAATTAGCCCTCAAAGATTGCAAGACAGACAGATTTTATTTTAGAATCTTATAGTATGAATCACCAACAGTGTTTGGGGATAACTTTTTCCTTCATTACAATATGAATACCAAAAGTGACTGCAAGTTTTGTCTTCAGACTGTTGCTATGTCTACCCTGTTAGCGATTATGAGCGTGATTTTTTTTATTGAAAATGTGTCTTTGACCACAAAGGTAGTTAAAGGTTGTTTAAGAACAACGATAGAAAGAAGCAGATACCAACATTGTATGAGAATGTAAATTTTTCCTTCAAATCTGTCTATCTTGCAATCTTTGAGGTCTAATTATTTAGTTTATTGCTTCTATTAAAGGTACTTTTTTTGATGTGTCTAAAAGGCTATTAAATGGAGCAGTTTTTTAGAGATACCTACTTTCAGCGTCCATGCCAATCTCATGTGTTAATTATTCTTCGGCGAAGTTTTAACAACTGTGACAATTTTGGTCCAATTCTCACTTTGACTTCCAATAACTTTTTTTTTGTCTTTGATTTGACTGTTTTTATTTTTTTACCTAGCGGTATATATCTTTAGACATAGTTGTGAAGTAAAATAAAATAATTATTAAGAACGGGATAGCGACAAAATGATTATTTCTGAAGTAAGGTAGAAAATCTAGAAAAAGGTACAAAATAGGTCATATCTCCTAAACTATAAATAATGGCTGAACATACATGGGGGTGTTTCTAGTAGCTAATGAGCCACTCTATCTAATTTTTCATTTTGAACTTGAAGTTCTGGGCTACCCTGTATAATGTATGAGCATACATACTTCTACATTCTAGACTAACTCCTGCAACAAACAAGTATTTAAAGATACATACAATTATTTTGAGATATTTCCTTATTAAAAAAGCAATTTCTATAGTTACACTATCAAAGATCATTTACTTTCACGTGGAACAAATAGGTTTCTCAACTTACGCAAAACATGTTGTTAAAATTTTTCGTGTAAGAACGAAGTAACTAATACTTACAACATCCGAGTAAGATGAAATCGGAAGGTGAACAACGTTGTAGGTAAAGTTACAACTGTCAATGTTGTTTGCACTACGTAATAATAAAGCAGTATCTGTACTTACAACGGAACGTTTGATTATAGTTTCGTGGAATATCTACGCAACCGTGTTTTTTTAATTTTTTTTCAAATATACACAATTAATTAAAAATTAATAAATGTGGGTCAATCCGGGCTACTTTTTGCTATTATTTTCTCTTTGAAGGTTATTTCCAGGACTTATAACTAATTAGTAGGACAGTTTTTTTTAGCTCCTGAAAAGTTGATAAAATCAACTTACTGCGTTTTTCCACGAAGGGTGCGATATGTACCCACTTTAGAACCCTGTCGCACTATCCTATTTGACATTTGGTTCAATTTGACAAAAAAGTTAATGTGACATGGTTTCAAGGTATTAGTACATATTTACATATTAGTACTCGTGACCGTACACACTAAGCCTCAGGCTTTGACCATAATCTGATTCAATGGAAAGAGGCGAAATCGCTTAGGACACAAAACGCTAACCAACATAAATGCCTGAATCATAACTATCTTGCTAGAGTGAAAATGTAGAGAGAAGGCAGCAGGGCGAGGTAGAATAACATTTAATAATAATAATAATAATAATAAAACACTTTATTGCACACAAATTCACAAAACATTTACAGGGTAAACTTATCAACAAACATCACCATCAACATCACCAACACAACATAACAACACATAACACACACAACACACATCAACATGGGTTGGGTTAACATTTGTCATGAAAGTATTACTGCTCGGTCCCCTCTTCCACGGAATATGTTGCCTTCATTACTCTGTATTATTATTTATGATGGCTATCATATTCATCAGTTTCCGGTCTTACACTACATTACATAAGTTACCATACGTTATATTCACTTGGTCGAAATTGTCCGGTCCGCTATTGTTCAATGTCTTAATGGTTCTACTTACCCCGTATGTAATATTATTATAATACGGCATATGGCGTATGTATGTACTACTAATGTATTATTGTTAATTAAGTACGGTGTTTCTATATTCTTAACGAATCAATCACAATATCGGCAATCATCTCAATTTCGAATATAAAGGAATTCTAATTTTAATTTCCGCGTGAATAAAAAACTATAATAAAATAATTAGTTCTTAATTCAAAATCTGACATAAACATAATCAGCATATTATATTATATATAGCTACAAACCCATGTACTGACTGACTGACTGACTCACTGACTGACTCACTGACAGGGTTGTTCTCCCAGAAGGAGCGTCGGGGGGTAAAAGTGATGTATGGGGGATGTCATCAAAATCTTCCGATGAGTATGGGAAAACTTCCAGATCTTGGAAAACTGCTCCGCATCAGGGAGAGACCCTACGGTCTGGCGCAACTATTATACCTGGATCAAATTTTTTTTCGCAAAACCTATTTAAATCTTGGTCAAATTCTATCGTGAGTGAAAAAAAATCAAAATGGCGGAAAAACAAAATGGCCGCCATACAAAATTTTGTTTTTCCAGAAAATGTCCCGTTGGTAAAAACTGTGTATGGGGTTGTAATCGGAACGTCTTGTTGAGTATGGAAATACTTCTCGATCTTCAAAAACTGCTCCGCATCAGGGAGACACCCTACGGCCTGGCGAATCTATCACATCTGGAACAATTCTTTTTTCGCACAACGTATTCAAACCTTGGTCAAATTTTATCGCCGGTGAAAAAAAATCAAAATGGCGGAAAATCAAGATGGCCGCCATACAAAATTTTCTTTTTACCCGAAAATGCCTCGGGGGTAAAAATGATGTATGGTAAGTGTGATCAAAACGTCAAGTTGAATATGAAAATACTGCTCGATCTTTGAAAACTGCTCCGCATCAGGGAGACATCCTGCGGCCTGGCGAAACTAACGCACTTGGAACTTTTTTGTTTTCACGAAATCTATTTAAATCTTGGTCAAATTCAATCACCGTTGAAAAAAAAATCAAAATGGCGGAAAAACAAGATGGCCGCTATACAACATTTTCGTTTTTCCCGAAAATGCCTCGAAGGTAAAAATTATTGTACAGGGATGTGATCGGAACGTCATGTAGAGTACGGGTATACTTCCAGGTTTTCGAGAACTGCTCCGCATCAGGGAGACACCCTAAGGCGTGGCAAAACTATCGCACTTGGAACATTTTTTTTTCCACTAAACCTATTAAAATCTTGGTCAAATTTTATCGCCGGTGAAAAAAAAAACAAAATGGCCGAAAAACAAGATGGCCGCCATACAAATTTTTGTTTTTCCAGAAAATGTCTCAGAGCTAAAATTGATGTATAGGGGCGTGATCGGAACGTCATCTTAGAAAACTGCTCCGCATCAGGGAGACACCCTACGGCCTGGCAAAACTATAGCACCTAGAACTTTTTTGATTTCACGAGACCTATTTTAGTCTTAGTCAAATTCTATCGCGGTAATAAAATGGCGGGAAAACAAGACACGCGAGCAGCTTGCTGCGAGCGAACCACGCGACATCTAGTTATATTATATAAAGCTACAAACCCATGTACTGACTGACTGACTGACTGACTGACTCACTGACAGGGTTGTTCTCCCAGAAGGAGCGCCGGGGGGTAAAAATGATGTATGGGAGATGTGATCAAGATGTTCCGATGAGTATGGGAAAACTTCCAGATCATGGAAAACTGCTCCGCATCAGGGAGACACCCTACCGTCTGGCAAAACTATCGCACCTGGAACGATAATTTTTTCGCAAAACCTATTTAAATCTTGGTCAAATTCTATTGTCGGTGAAAAAAAATCAAAATGGCGGAAAAACAAGATGGCCGCCATACAAAATTTTGTTTTTCCAGAAAATGTCTCGGGGGTAAAAACTGTGTATAGAGTTGTAATCGGAACGTCTTGTTGAGTATGGAAATACTTCTTGATCTTCAGAAACTGCTCCGCATCAGGGAGACACCCTACGGCCTGGCAAAACTATCGCACCTAAACCAATTTTTCTTTCACGAAATCTATTTAAATCTTGGTCAAATCCAATCGCCGGCGAAAAAAAATCAAAATGACGGAAAAACAAGATGGCCGCCATACAAAATTATCGTTTTTCTCGAAAATGCCTTGGGGGTAAAAACTGTGTATGCGAGTGTAATCGGAACGTCAACTTAAATATAGAACCACTTCTAGATCTTTGAAATCTGCTCCGCATCAGGGAGACACCCTACGGCCTGGCAAAACTATAAAACCTAGAGCAATAGTTTTTTCACGAAACCTATTTAAATCTTGGTCAAATTCAATCCCCGGTGAAAAAAAACCAAAATGGCGGAAAAACAAGATGGCCGCCATACGAAATTTTCGTTTTTCCCGAAAATGCCTCGGGGGTAAAAATGATGTATGAGGAATGTGATCGAAACCTCATGTTGAGTATGGAAATACTTTTCAATCTTCGGAAGCTGCTCCACATCAGAGAGACACCCTACAGCCTGGCGAAACTATCGCACCTGGAACTTTTTTGTTTTCACGAAGCCTATTGAAGTCTTGGTCAAATTTTATCGCCAGTGAAAAAAAAACAAAATGGCCGAAAAACAAGATGGCCGCCATACAAATTTTTGTTTTTCCAGAAAATGTCTCAGAGGTAAAAAGTATGCATAGGGGTGTGATCGGAACGTCATCTTGGAAAACTGCTCCGCATCAGGGGTCACCCTACGGCCTGGCAAAACTATAGCACCTAGAACTTTTTTGATTTCACGAGACCTATTCAAGTCTTGGTCAAATTCTATTGCGGTAAAAGAATGGCGGGAAAACAAGACACGCGAGCAGCTTGCTGCGAGCGAACCACGCGACATCTAGTTATTATATTATATATAGCTACAAACCCATGTACTGACTCACTGACTGACTGACATAGTTGTTCTCCCAGAAGGAGCGTCGGGGGGTGAAAATGATGTATGGGGGGTGTGATCTGGACCTCCCGGTGAGTATGGGAAAACTTCCAGATCTTGGAAAACTGCTCCGCATCAGGGAGACACCCTACGGCCTGGCGAAACTATCGCACCTGGAACTTTTCTGTTTTCACGAAACCTATTTAAATCTTGGTCAAATCCAATCCCCGGTGAAAAAAAAACAAAATGGCGGAAAAACAAGATGGCCGCCATACAAAAAAATATTTTCCCAGAAAATGTCTCGGAGGTAAAAACTGTGTATAGGGGTGTAATCGGAACGTCTTGTTGAGTATGGAAATAGTTCTCGATCTTGAAAAACTGCTCCGCATCAGGGAGACACCCTACGGCTTGGCAAAACTATAAAACCTGGAGCAATATTTTTTTCACGAAACCTATTTAAATCTTGGTCAAATCCAATCCCCGGTGAAAAAAAACCAAAATGGCGGAAAAACAAGATGGCCGCCATACAAAATTTTCGTTTTTCCTGAAAATGCCTCGAGGGTAAAAATGATGTATAGGGATATGATCGGATCGTCATGTTGAGTACGGGTATACTTCCAGGTTTTCGAAAACTGCTCCGCATCAGGGAGACACCCTACGGCCTGGCAAAACTATAAAACCTGGAGCAATAATTTTTTCACGCAACCTATTTAAATCTTAGTCAAATCCATTCACCGGTGAAAAAAAAAACAAAATGGCGGAAAAACAAGATGGCCGCCATACAAAATTTTCGTTTTTCCCGAAAATGCCTCGGGGGTAAAAACTGTGAATGGGAGTATAATCGGAGTGTCTTGTCGAGTCCGAAAAATGTTCTCAATCTTTGAAAACTGCTCCGCATCAGGGAGACACCCTACGGCGTGGCGAAACTATCGCACCTGGAACAATTCTTTTTTCGCTCAAAGTATTTAAACCTTGGTCAAATTTTATCACCGGTGAAAAAAAATCAAAATGGCGGAAAATCAAGATGGCCGCCATACAAAATTTTCGTTTTTCTCGAAAATGCCTCGGGGGTGAATATGATGTAAAAAGGATGTGATCAAAATGTCATGTATGGAAATGCTTCCCGACCTTCAAAAACTGCTCCGCATCAAGGAGACACCCTAAGGCCTGGCGAAACTATCGCACCTGGAACATTTTTGTTTTCACAAAACCTATTTAAATCTTGGTCAAAATTTATCGGCGGTGAAAAAAAAACAAAATTGCCGAAAAACAAGATGGCCGCCATATAAATTATTGTTTTTCCAGAAAATGTCTCGGGTGTAAAAATGATGTATAGGGATGTGATCGGAACGTCATCTTGGAAGCACCTAGAACTTTCTTGATTTCACGAAAACAAGATGGCCGCCATACAAAGCTTCGAACTAATACAGGACACGCGAGCAGCTTGCTGCGAGCGAACCACGCAACATCTAGTATTATATATAGCTGCAAACCCATGTACTGACTGACTGACTCACTGACAGGGTTGTTCTCCCAGAAGGAGCGTCGGGGGGTAAAAATAATGTATGAGAAAAGTGATCTGGGTCTCCCGGTGAGTATGGGAAAACTTCCAGATCTTGGAAAACTGCTCCGCATCAGGGAGACACCCTACGGCCTGGCAAAACTATAATACCTGGATCAAGTTTTTTTTCGCAAAACCTATTTAATTCTTGGTCAAATTCAATCGCCGGTGAAAAAAAATCAAAATGGCGGAAAAACAAGATGGCCGCCATACAAAATTTTGTTTTTTCAGAAAATGTCTCGGGGGCAAAAACAATGTATGGGGGCGTAATCGGAAGGTCATGTTGAGTATGGATATACTTCTCGATCTTGAAAAACTGCTCCGCATCAGGGAGACACCCCACGGCCTGGCAAAATTATAAAACCTGGAGCAATTTTTCTTTCGCGAAACATATTGAAATCTTGGTCAAATCCAATCCCCGGTGAAAAAAAAACAAAATGGCGGAAAAACAAGATGGCCGCCATACAAAATTTTCGTTTTTCCTGAAAATGCCTCGAGGGTAAAAATGATGTATAGGGATGTGATCGGATCGTCATGTTGAGTATTTCAATACTGCTTGATCTTGAAAAACTGCTCCGCATCAGGGAGACACCCTACGGCCTGGCAAAACTATAAAACCTAGAGCAATATTTTTTTCACGAAACCTATTTTAATCTTGGTCAAAATCAATCCCGGTGAAAAAAAACCAAAATGGCGGAAAAACAAGATGGCCGCCATACAAAATTTCGTTTTTTGAAAAACTGCCTCGTTGGTAAAAACTGTGTATGGGGTTGTAATTGTAACGTCTTGTTGAGTATGTAAATACTTCTTGATCTTCAGAAACTGCTCCGCATCAGGGAGACACCCTACGGCCTGGCAAATCTATCGCACCTGGAAGGATTCTTTTTTCACCAAACCTAATAAAATCTTGGTCAAATTTAATCGCTGGTGATAAAAAATCAAAATGGCACAAATTCAAGATGGCCGCCATACAAATTTTTCTTTTTTCCTGAAAATGCCTCGGGCGTAAAAATGATGTATAGGAATGTGATCGGATCGTCATGTTGAGTATTTCAATACTGCTCCATCTTGAAAAACTGCTCCGCATCAGGGAGACACCCTACGGCCTGGCCAAACTATCGCACCTAGAACATTATTTTTTCCACCAGGCCTATTATAATCTTGGTCAAATTTAATTGCAGTTGAAAAAAAATCAAAATGGCGGAAATTCAAGATGGCCGCCATACAAATTTTTCTTTTTTCCTGAAAATGCCTCGGGCGTAAAAATGATGTATAGGAATGTGATCGGATCGTCATGTTGAGTATTTCAATACTGCTCTATCTTGAAAAACTGCTCCGCATCAGGGAGACACCCTACGGCCTGGCAAAACTATAATACCTGGAGCAATATATTTTTCACGAAACCTATTAAAATCTTGGTCTAATTTTATCCCCGGTGAAAAAAAACAAAATGGCCGAAAAACAAGATGGCCGCCATATAAATTTATGTTTTTACAGAAAATGTCTCGGGTGTAAAAATGATGTATAGGGGTGTGATCGGAACGTCATCTTGGAAAACTGCTCCGCATCAGGGAGACACCCTACGGCCTGGCAAAACTATAGCACCTAGAACTTTTTTGATTTCACGAGACCTATTCAAGTCTTGGTCAAATTCTATCGCGGTAAAAAAATGGCGGGAAAACAAGACACGCGAGCCGCTTGCTGCGAGCGAACCACGCGACATCTAGTTATTATAATATATATAGCTGGAGACCCACTGACTGACTCACTGACTGACTCACTGACATAATTGTTCTCCCAGAAGGAGCGTCGGGGGGTCAAAATGATGTATAGGGGGTGTGATCGGGACCTCCTGGTGAGTATGGGAAAAATCCCAAATCTTGGAAAACTGCTCCGCATCAGGGAGACGCCCTACGGCCTGGCAAAACTATCGCACCTGGATCAAATTTTTTTTCGCAAAATCTATTTAAATCTTGGTCAAATTCTATTGTGGGTGAAAAAAAATCAAAATGGCGGAAAAACAAGATGGCCGCCATACAAAATTTTGTTTTTCCAGAAAATGTCTCAGGGGTAAAAATTGTGTATGGGAGTGAAATCGGAGTGTCTTGTTGAGTATGGAAAAACTGTTCGATCTTAAAAAACTGCTCCGCATGAGGGAGACACCCTACGGCCTGGCAAAACTATAAAACCTGGTACAATTTTTCTTTCGCGAAACATATTTAAATCTTGGTCAAATCCAATCCCCGCTGAAAAAAAACCAAAATGGCGGAAAAACAAGATGGCCGCCATACAAAATTTTCGTTTTTCCCGAAAATGCCTCGGAGGTAAAAATGATGTATGAGGAATGTGATCGAAACATCATGTTGAGTATGGAAATACTTTTCGATCTTCGAAAGCTGCTCCGCATCAGGGAGACACCCTACTGTCTGGCAAAACTATTGCACCTGGAACGATTCTTTTTTCACGTAACCTATTTAATTCTTGGTCAAATTCAATCACCGGTGAAAAAAAATCAAAATGGCGGAAAAACAAGATGGCCGCCATACAAAATTTTCGTTTTTCTCGAAAATGCCTCGGGGTGAATATGATGTAAGAGGGATGAGATCAAAATGTCATATTGAGTATGGAAATACTTCCCGACCTTCAAAAACTGCTCCGCATCAGGGCGGCACCCTACGGCCTGGGAAAACTATCGCTCCTGGAACGATTCTTTTTTCACCAAACTTAATAAAATCTTGGTCAAATTTTATCGCCGGTGAAAAAAAAAAAAATGGCCGAAAAACAAGATGGCCGCCATACAAATTTTTGTTTGTCCAGAAAATGTCTCGGGTGTAAAAACGATGTATAGGGGTGTGATCGGAACGTCATCTTGGAAAACTGCTCCGCATCAGGGGTCACCCTACGGCCTGGCGAAACTATCGCATCTGGACCTTTTTTGATTTCACGAGACCTATTCAAGTCTTGGTCAAATTCTATCGCGGTAAAAAAATGGCGGGAAAACAAGATGGCCGCCATACATAGCTTCGAACTAATACAGGACACGCGAGCAGCTTGCTGCGAGCGAACCACGCGAAATCTAGTTATTATTATACTATATATAGCTACAAACCCATTGACTGACTGACTGACTCACTGACTGACATAGTTGTTCTCCCAGAAGGAGCGTCTGGGGGTAAAAATGATGTATGGGGGGTGTGATCGGGACCTACCGGTGAGTATGGGAAAACTTCCAGATCTTGGAAAACTGCTCTGCATCAGGGAGACACCCTACAGTCTGGCGCAACTATTATACCTGGATCAATTTTTTTTTCGCAAAACCTATTTAAATCTTAGTCAAATTCTATTGTGGGAGAAAAAAAAACAAAATGGCGGAAAAACAAGATGGCCGCCATACAAAATTTCGTTTTTCCAGAAAATGTCTCGGAGGTAAAAATGATGTATGGGAGGTATGATCGAAACGTCAAGCTGAGTATGGAAAAACTGTTCGATCTTAAAAAACTGCTCCGCATCAGGGAGACACCCTACGGCCTGGTGAAACTATCGCACGTGGAACTTTTTAATTTTCATGATACCTATTTAAATCTTGGTCAAATTTAACAGCCGGTGAAAAAAAATCAAAATGGCCGAAAAACAAGATGGCCGCCATACAAATTTTTCGTTTTTCCTGAAAATGCCTCGGGGGTAAAAATGATGTACAGTGGTGTAATTGGAACGTCGTGTCAAGTAAGAAAATACTGCTCGATCTTTGAAAACTGCTCCGCATCAGGGAGACACCCTGCGGCCTGGCGAAACTATCGCACCTGTAACTTATTGGTTTTCACGAAATCTATTTAAATCTTGGTCAAATTCAATCACCGTTGAAAAAAATCAAAATGGCGGAAAAACAAGATGGCCGCCATACAAAATTTTCGTTTATCCCGAAAATGCCTCGAAGGTAAAAATTATGTACAGGGATGTGATCGAAACGTCATGTAGAGTACGGGTATTTTTCCAGGTTTTCGAGAACTTCTCCGCATCAGGGAGACACCCTACGGCCTGGGAAAACTATCGCTCCTGGAACGATAATTTTTTCACCAAACCTAATAAAATCTTGGTCAAATTTTATCGCCGGTGAAAAAAAAAAAAAACAAAATGGCCGAAAAACAAGATGGCCGCCATACAAATTTTTGTTTGTCCAGAAAATGTCTCGGGTGTAAAAACGATGTATAGGGGTGTTATAGGAACGTCATCTTGGAAAACTGCTCCGCATCAGGGAGACACCCTACGGCCTGGCGAAACTATCGCATCTGGACCTTTTTTGTTTTCACGAAACCTATTTAATTCTTGGTCAATTTTTTCCCTGGTGAAAAAAAAAACAAAATGGCCGAAAAACAAGATGGCCGCCATACAAATTTTTGTTTTTCCAGAAAATGTCTCAGAGGTAAAATTGATGTATGAGGAATGTGATCAAACATCATGTTGAGTATGGAAATACTTTTCGATCTTCGAAAGCTGCTCCGCATCAGGGAGACACCCTACGGCCTGGCGAAACTATCGCACCTAGAACATTTCTGTTTTTACGAAACCTATTTAAATCTTAGTTTTATTTTATCGCCGGTGAAAAAAAAACAAAATGGCCGTAAAACAAGATGTTCGCCATATAAATTTTTGTTTTTCGAGGAAATGTCTCGGGTGTAAAAATTATGTATGGGGACCTAATCGGAACGTCTTGTTGAGTATGGATATACTTCTCGATCTTGGAAAGCTGCTCCGCATCAGGGCGGCACCCTATGTCCTGGCATAGCTATCGTATCTAAACCAATTTTTCTTCCACAAAATGTATTTAAATCTTGGTCAAATTCCATCACCGGTGAAAAAATATCAAAATGGCGGAAAAACAAGATGGCCGCCATAAAAAAAAATGTTTTTCTAGAAAATGTCTCGGGGAAAATAACTGTGTATAGGGTTGTAATCGGAACGTCTTGTGGAGTATGGAAATACTTCTCGATCTTTAAAAGCTGCTCCGCATCAGGGCGGCACCTTACGGCCTGGTGGAACTATCGCATCTGGACCTTTTTTGTTTTCACAAAAACTATTTAAATCTTCGTCAAATTTTATCGCCGGTGAAAAAAAAAAACAAGATGGCCGCCATACATAATTTTGTTTTTCTAGAAAATTCCTCAAGGTCAAAAAATATGTAGAGGGGTGTGATCGGAACGTCATCTTGGAAAACTGCTCCGCATCAGGGAGACACCCTACGGCCTGGCGCAACTATTATACCTGGATCAATTTTTTTTTCGCAAAACCTATTTAAATCTTGATCAAATTCTATTGTGGGTGAAAAAAAATCAAAATGGCGGAAAAACAAGATGGCCGCCATACAAAATTTTGTTTTTCCAAAAAATGTCTCAGGGGTAAAAACTGTGTATAGGGTTGTAATCTAGACCTCCCGTCGAGTATGGGAAACTTTCCATATTTTGGAAAACTGCTCCGCATCAGAGATACATCCTACGGCCTGGCGAAACTATCGCACATGGAACAATTCTTTCTTCGCACAACGTATTTAAACCTTGGTCAAATTTTACTGCCGGTGAAAAAAAATCAAAATGGCGGAAAATCAAGATGGCTGCCATACAAATTTTTAGTTTTTCCTGAAAATGTCTCGGAGGAAAAAATTATGTATAGAAATGTGATTGAAACGTCATGTCGAGTATGAAAATACGTCTGGGTTTTCGATAGCTGCTCCGCATCAGGGAGACATCATACGGCCTGGCGAAACTATCGCCCCTGGAACTTTTTTGTTTTCACGTAACCTATTTTAATCTTAGTCAAATTTTATCGCCGGTGAAAAAAAAACAAAATGGCCGAAAAACAAGATAGCCGCCATATAAATTTTTGTTTTTCCAGAAAATGTCTCGGGTGAAAAAATTATGTATAGGGGTGTGATCGGAACGTCATCTTGGAAAACTGCTCCGCATCAGGGAGACACCTTACGGCCTGGCAAAACTATAGCACCTAGAACTTTTTTGATTTCACGAGACCTATTTAAGTCTTGGTCAAATTCTATCGCCTAAAAAAAACAAGATGGCCGCCATACAAAGTTTCGAACTAACACAGGACACGCGAGCAGCTTGCTGCGAGCGAACCACGCGACATCTAGTTATACTATATATAGCTACAAACCCATGTACTGACTGACTGACTCACTGACAGGGTTGTTCTCCCAGAAGGAGCGTCGGGGGGTCAAAATGATGTATGGGGGGTGTGATCTGGACCTCCCGGTGAGTATGGGAAAACTTCCAGATCTTGGAAAACTGCTCCGCATCAGGGAGACACCCTACCGTCTGGCAAAACTATCGCACCTGGAACGATTCTTTTTTCACGAAACCTGTTTAAATCTTGGTCAAATTCTATTGTCGGTGAAAAAAAAACAAAATGGCGGAAAAACAAGATGGCCGCCATACAAAAAAATGTTTTTTCAAAAAATGTCTCGGGGGTAAAAACTGTGAATGGGGGTATAACCGGAAGGTATTGTTGAGTATGGAAATACTGCTCGATCTTGAAAATCTGCTCCGCATCAGGGAGACACCCTACGGCCTGGCAAAACTATCGCACCTGGAACTTTTCTGTTTTCACGAAACCTATTTAAATCTTGGTCAAATTTAATCGCCGGTGAAAAAAAATCAAAATGGCGGAAAATCAAGATGGCCGCCATACAAATTTTTCGTTTTTCCTGAAAATGCCTCGGGGGTAAAAATGAAGTATAGGATGTGTGATCGGAACGTCATGTCGAGTATGAAAATACTGCTGGATCTTCGAAAACTGCTCCGCATCAGGGAGACACCCCACGGCCTGGCAAAACTATCGCACCTGGAACGATTCTTTTTTCACAAAACCTATTTAATTCTTGGTCAAATTCTATCGTAGTTGAAAAAAAATCAAAATGGCGGGAAAAAAAGATGGCCGCCATACAAAATTTTCGATTTTCCCGAAAATGCCTCGGGGGTAAAAATGATGTATGAAGAATGTGATCGAAACATCATGTTGAGTATGGAAATACTTTTCGATCTTCGAAAGCTGCTCCGCATCAGGGAGACACCCTACAGCCTGGCGAAACTATCGCACATGAAACTTTTTTGTTTTCACGAAGCCTATTAAAGTCTTGGTTAAATTCTATTTTCGGTGAAAAAAAATCAAAATGGCGGAAAAACAAGATGGCCGCCATACAAATTTTTGTTTTTCCAGAAAATGTCTCGGGGGTAAGAATTGTGTATGGGGGTGTGATCTGGACCTCCCAGAGAGTATGGGAAAACTTCTAGATTTTGGAAAACTGCTCCGCATCAGGGAGACACCCTACGGCCTGGCAAAACTATCGCACCTGGAACGATTATTTTTTCACAAAACCTATTCAAATCTTAGTCAAATTTTATTGCCGATGAAAAAAAATCAAAATGGCGGAAAAACAAGATGGCCGCCATACAAAATTTTCGTTTTTCCTGAAAATGCCTCGAGGGTAAAAATGATGTATAGGGATGTGATCGGATCGTCATGTTGAGTATTTCAATACTGCTCGATCTTGAAAAACTGCTCCGCATCAGGGAGACACCCTACGGCCTGGCAAAACTATAAAACCTAGAGCAATATTTTTTTCACGAAACCTATTTAAATCTTGGTCAAATTCAATCCCCGGAGAAAAAAAACCAAAATGGCGGAAAAACAAGATGGCCGCCATACGAAATTTTAGTTTTTCCCGAAAATGCCTCGGGGGTAAAAATGATGTATGAGGAATGTGATCGAAACATCATGTTGAGTATGGAAATACTTTTCGATCTTCAAAAGCTGCTCCGCATCAGGGAGACACCCTACAGCCTGGCGAAACTATCGCACCTGGAACTTTATTGTTTTCACGAAGCCTATTAAAGTCTTGGTCAAATCCAATCCCCGGTGAAAAAAAACCAAAATGGCGGAAAAACAAGATGGCCGCCATACAAAATTTTCGTTTTTCCTGAAAATGCCTCTGGGATAAAAATGATGTATGAGGGTTCTGATCGGAACGTCATGTAGAGTACGGGTATACTTCCAGGTTTTCAAAAACTGCTCCGCATCAGGGATACACCCTACGGCCTGGCGAAATTATCGCACCTGGAACTTTTTTGTTTTCACGAAACCTCCTTAAATCTTGGTCAAATTCAATCGCTGGTGAAAAAAAACCAAAATGGCGGAAAAACAAGATGGCCGCCATACAAAATTTTCGTCTTTCCTGAAAATGCCTCGAGGGTAAAAATGATGTATAGGAATGTGATCGGATCGTCATGTTGAGTATTTCAGTACTGCTCGATCTTGGAAAACTGCTCCGCATCAGGGGGACACCCCACGGCCTGGCAAAACTATCGCACCTGGAACGATTCTTTTTTCACAAAACCTATTTAATTCTTGGTCAAATTGTACTGTCGTTGAAAAAAAACAAAATGGCGGAAAAACAAGATGGCCGCCATACAAAATTTTATTTTTCCGGAAAATGTCTCGTGGTTAAAAACTGTGTATGGGGGTGTAATCGGAACGTATTGTTGAGTATGGAAATACTTCTCGATCTTGAAAACCTGCTCCGCATCAGGGAGACACCCTACGGCCTGGCAAAACTATAAAACCTGGAGCAATTTTTCTTTCGCGAAACATATTTAAATCTTGGTCAAATCCAATCCCCGCTGAAAAAAAAACAAAATGGCGGAAAAACAAGATGGCCGCCATACAAAATTTTCGTTTTTCCCGAAAATGCCTCGGGGGTAAAAATGATGTATGAGGAATGTGATCGAAACATCATGTTGAGTATGGAAATATTTTTCGATCTTCGAAAGCTGCTCCGCATCAGGGAGACACCCTACAGCCTGGCGAAACTATCGCACCTGGAACTTTTCTGTTTTCACGAAGCCTATTAAAGTCTTGGTCAAATTTAATCGCCAGTGAAAAAAAAACAAAATGGCCGAAAAATAAGATGGCAGCCATACAAATTTTTGTTTTTCCAGAAAATGTCTCAGAGGTAAAAATGATGTATTGGGGTGTGATCGAAACATCATGTTGAGTATGGAAGTACTTCACGATCTTTGAAATCTGCTCCGCATCAGGAAGACACCCTACGGCCTGGCAAAACTATCGCATCTGGAACATTTTTGATTTCACGAAACCTATTTAAATCTTGGTCAAATTCAATCCCCGGTGAAAAAAAACCAAAATGGCGGAAAAACAAGATGGCCGCCATACGAAATTTTAGTTTTTCCCGAAAATGCCTCGGGGGTAAAAATGATGTATGAGGAATGTGATCGAAACATCATGTTGAGTATGGAAGTACTTCTCGATCTTTGAAATCTGCTCCGCATCAGGGAGACACCCTACGGTCTGGCGAAACTATCGCACCTGGAACGATTCTTTTTTCACGAGGCCTTTTTAAATCTTGGTCAAATTTTATCGCCGGAGAAAAAAAAAAACAAAATGGCCGAAAAACAAGATGGCCGCCATACAAAGTTTCGTTTTTCCCGAAAATGCCTCGGGGGTAAAAATGATGTATGGGGATGTAATCGGAACGTCTTGTTGAGTATGAAAGTACTTCTCGATCTTGGAAAACTGCTCCGCATCAGGGGGACACCCCACGGCCTGGCAAAACTATCGCACCTGGAACGATTCTTTTTTCACAAAACCTATTTAATTCTTGGTCAAATTGTATTGTCGTTGAAAAAAAAACAAAATGGCGGAAAAACAAGATGGCCGCCATACAAAATTTTATTTTTCCAGAAAATGTCTCGAAGGTAAAATCTGTGTATGGGGTTGTAATCGGAACGTCTTGTTTAGTATAAAAATACTTCTCAATCTTGAAAAACTGCTCCGCATCAGGAAAGACACCCTACGGCCTGGCTAACCTATCGCACCTGGAACAAGAAAAAAACCAAAATGGCGGAAAAACAAGATGGCCGCCATACAAAATTTTGTTTTTTCAGAAAAATGTCTTAGAGGTAAAAACAATGTATGGGGGTGTAATCGGAATGTCATGTTGAGTATGGAAGTACTTCTCGAGCTTTGAAATCTGCTCCGCATCAGGAAGACACCCTACCGCCTGGCTAACCTATCGCATCTGGAACTTTTTGATTTTCACGAGATCTTTTAAAATCCTGGTCAAATTCTATCGCCGGTGAAAAAAATCAAAATGGCGGAAAAACAAGATGGCCGCCATATAATTTTTTGTTTTTCCAGAAAGTATCTCGGTTGTAAAAATGATGTATAGGGGTGTGATCGGAACGTCATCTTGGAAAACTGCTCCGCATCAGGGAGACACCCTACGGCCTGGCAAAACTGTAGCACCTAGAACATTTTTGATTTCACGTGACCTATTCGAGTCTTGGTCAAATTCAATCGCCGGCAAAAAACAAGATGGCCGCCATACAAAGCTACGAACTTATACAGGACACGCGAGCAGCTTGCTGCGAGCGAACCACGCGAAATCTAGTTATATTATATAAAGCTACAAACCCACTGACTGACTGACTCACTCACTGACATAATTGTTCTCCCAGAAGGAGCGTCGGGGGGTAAAAATAATGTATGAGAAAAGTGATCGGGACCTCCCGGTGAGTATGGGAAAACTTCCAGATCTTGGAAAACTGCTCCGCATCAGGGAGACACCCTACGGCCTGGCAAAACTATCGCACATAGAAAGATTCTTTTTTCACAAAACCTTCTTAAATCTTGGTCAAATTCTATTGTGGGTGAAAAAAAATCAAAATGGCGGAAAAACAAGATGGCCGCCATACAAAAATTTGTTTTCCCAGAAAATGTCTCGTTGGTAAAAACTGTGTATGGGGTTGTAATCGGAACATCCCGTTGACTATGGAAATTTTTCTTGATCTTGAAAAACTGCTCCGCATCAGGGAGACACCCTACGGCCTGGCAAAACTATAAAACCTGGAGCAATTTTTCTTTCGCGAAACATATTTAAATCTTGGTCAAATCCAATCCCCGGTGAAAAAAAACCAAAATGGCGGAAAAACAAGATGGCCGCCATACAAAATTTTCGTTTTTCCTGAAAATGCCTCGAGGGTAAAAATGATGTATAGGGATGTGATCGGATCGTCATGTTGAGTATTTCAATACTGCTCGATCTTGAAAAACTGCTCCGCATCAGGGAGACACCCTACGGCCTGGCAAAACTATAAAACCTAGAGCAATTTTCTTTCGCGAAACATATTTAAATCTTGGTCAAATCCAATCCCCGGTGAAAAAAAACCAAAATGGCGGAAAAAAAAGATGGCCGCCATACAAAATTTTCGTTTTTCCCGAAAATGCCTCGGGAGTAAAAATGATGTATGAGGAATGTGATCGAAACATCATGTTGAGGATGGAAATGCTTTTCGATCTTCGAAAGCTACTCCGCATCAGGGAGACACCCTACAGCCTAGCGAAACTATCGCACCTGGAACTTTTTTGTTTTCACGAAGCCTATTAAAGTCTTGGTCAAATTTTATCGCCAGTGAAAAAAAAAAAACAAAATGGCCGAAAAACAAGATGGCCGCCATACACATTTTTGTTTTTCCAGAAAATGTCTCAGAGGTAAAATTGATGTATTGGGGTGTGACCGGAACGTCATCTTGGAAAACTGCTCCGCATCAGGGGTCACCCTACGGCCTGGCAAAACTATAGCACATAGAACTTTTTTGATTTCACGAGATCTATTAAAGTCTTGGTCAAATTTTATCGCCAGTGAAAAAAAAACAAAATGGCTGAAAAACAAGATGGCCGCCATACAAAATTTTCGTTTTTCTCGAAAATGCCTCGGGGTGAATATGATGTAAGAGGGATGAGATCAAAATGTCATATTGAGTATGGAAATACTTCCCGACCTTCAAAAACTGATCCGCATCAGGGCGGCACCCTACGGCCTGGGAAAACTATCGCTCCTGGAACGATTCTTTTTTCACCAAACCTAAAATTCTTGGTCAAATTTTATCGACGGTGAAAAAAAAAAAAACAAAATGGCCGAAAAAAACAAGATGGCCGCCATACAAATTTTTGTTTGTCCAGAAAATGTCTCGGGTGTAAAAACGATGTATAGGTGTGTTATCGGAACGTCATCTTGGACAACTGCTCCGCATCAGGGAGACACCCTACGGTCTGGCGCAACTATTATACCTGGATCAATTTTTTTTCCACAAAACCTATTTAAATCTTGGTCAAATTCTATTGTGGGTGAAAAAAAATCAAAATGGCGGAAAAACAAGATGGCCGCCATACAAAATTTTATTTTTCCAGAAAATGTCTCGTTGGTAAAAACTGTGTATGGGGTTGTAATCGGAACGTCTTGTTGAGTATGGAAATACTTCTTGATCTTCAGAAACTGCTCCGCATCAGGGAGACACCCTACGGCCTGGCAAAACTATCGCACCTGGAACGATTATTTTTTCACAGGACCTAATTAAATCTTGGTCAAATTCAATTGCCGGTGAAAAAAAATCAAAATGGCGGAAAATCAAGATGGCCGCCATACAAATTTTTCGTTTTTCCTGAAAATGCCTCGGGAGTAAAAATGATGTGCAGGGATGTGATCGAAACGTCATGTTGAGTATGGAAGTACTTCTCGATCTTTGAAATCTGCTCCCCATCAGGGAGACACCCTACGGCCTGGCAAAACTATCGCGTCTGGAACTTTTTCGTTTTCACGAAATCTATTTGAATCTTAGTCAAATTTTATCGCCGCTGAAAAAAAACCAAAATGGCGGAAAAACAAGATGGCCGCCATACAAAATTTTGTTTTTCCCGAAAATGCCTGAGGGGTAAAAAATATGTATGGGAGTGTAATCGGAGTGTCTTGTTGAGTATGAAGACACTTCTCTATCTTCAAATCTGCTCCGCATCAGGGAGACACCCTACGGTCTGGCAAAACTATAAAACCTAGAGCAATTTTTCATTCGCGAAACATATTTAAATCTTAGTCAAATCCAATGCCCGCTGAAAAAAAACCAAAATGGCGGTAAAACAAGATGGCCGCCATACAAAATTTTCGTTTTACCCGAAAATGCCTCGGGGGTAATAATGATGTATGAGGAATGTGATCGAAACATCATGTTGAGTATGGAAATACTTTTCGATCTTCAAAAGCTGCTCCGCATCAGGGAGACACCCTACAGCCTGGCGAAACTATCGCACCTGGAACTTTTTTGTTTTCACGAAGCCTATTAAAGTCTTCGTCAAATTTTATCGCCAGTGAAAAAAAAACAAAATGGCCGAAAAACAAGATGGCCGCCATACAAATTTTTGTTTTTCCAGAAAATGTCTCAGAGGTAAAAATGATGTATTGGGGTGTGATCGGAACGTCATCTTGGAAATCTGCTCCGCATCAGGGAGACACCCTACGGCCGGGCAAAACTATCGCACCTGGAACATTTTTGAGTTCACGAGACCTATTTAAGTCTTGGTCAAATTCTATCGCGGTAAAACAATGGCGGGAAAACAAGACACGCGAGCAGCTTGCTGCGAGCGAACCACGCGACATCTAGTTATATTATATATAGCTGCAAACCCACTGACTGACTCACTCACTCACTCACTCACTGACATAATTGTTCTCCCAGAAGGAGCGTCGGGGGGTGAAAATGATGTATGGGGGGTGTGATCGGGACCTCTCGGTGAGTATGGGAAAACTTCCAGATCTTGGAAAACTGCTCCGCATCAGGTAGACACCCTACGGCCTGGCAAAACTATCGCACCTAGAAAGATTCTTTTTTCACAAAACCTATTTAAATCTTGGTCAAATTGTATTGTCGGTGAAAAAAAATCAAAATGGCGGAAAAAAAAGATGGCCGCCATACAAAATTTCGTTTTTCCAGAAAATGTCTCGGAGGTAAAAATGATGTATGAGAGGTGTGATCGAAACGTCAAGCTGAGTATGGAAAAACTGTTAGATCTTGAAAAACTGCTCCGCATCAGGGAGACACCCTACGGCCTGGCAAAACTATAAAACCTGGAGCAATTTTTCTTTCGCGAAACATATTTAAATCTTGGTCAAATCCAATCCCTGCTGAAAAAAAAACCAAAATGGCGGAAAAACAAGATGGCCGCCATACAAAATTTTCGTTTTTCCCGAAAATGCCTCGGGGGTAAAAATGATGTATGAGGAATGTGATCGAAACATCATGTTGAGTATGGAAATACTTTTCGATCTTCGAAAGCTGCTCCGCATCAGGGAGACACCCTACAGCCTGGCGAAACTATCGCACATGGAACTTTTTTGTTTTCACGAAGCCTATTAAAGTCTTGGTCAAATTTTATCGCCAGTGAAAAAAAAACAAAATGGCCGAAAAACAAGATGGCCGCCATACAAATTTTTGTTTTTCCAGAAAATGTCTCGGGTGTAAAAATGATGTATAGGGGTGTGATCGGAACGTCATCTTGGAAAACTGCTCCGCATCAGGGAGACACCCTACGGCCTGGAAAAACTATAGCACCTAGAACTTTTTTGATTTCACGAGACCTATTCAAGTCTTGGTCAAATTCTATCGCGGTAAAAAAATGGCGGGAAATCAAGACACGCGAGCAGCTTGCTGCGAGCGAACCACGCGACATCTAGTTATATTATATATAGCTACAAACCCATGTATTGACTGACTGACTCACTCACTGACAGAGTTGTTCTCCCAGAAGGAGTGTCGGGGGGTAAAAATGGTGTATAGGGGATGTGATCAAAATCTTCCGATGAGTATGGGAAAACTTCCAGATCTTGGAAAACTGCTCCGCATCAGGGAGACACCCTACGGCCTGGCAAAACTATCGCACCTGGATCGATTCTTTTTTCACAAAACCTATTTAATTCTTAGTCAAATCCTATGGCCGGTGAAAAAAAATCAAAATGGCGGAAAAACAAGATGGCCGCCATACAAAATTTTGTTTTTTCAGAAAATGCATCGGGAGTAAAAACTGTGTATGGAGATGTAATCGGAACGTCTTGTGGAGTATGAAAACACTTCTCTTTCTTCAAAATCTGCTCCGCATCAGGGAGACACCCTACGGCCTGGCAAAACTATAAAACCTGGAGCAATTTTTCTTTCGCGAAACATATTTAAATCTCGGTCAAATCCAATCCCTGGTGAAAAAAAAACATAATGGCGGAAAAACAAGATGGCCGCCATACAAAATTTTCGTTTTTCCTGAAAATGCCTCGAGGGTAAAAATGATGTATAGGGATGTGATCGGATCGTCATGTTGAGTATTTCAGTACTGCTCGATCTTGAAAAACTGCTCCGCATCAGGGAGACACCCTACGGCCTGGCAAAACTATAAAACCTAGAGCAATATTTTTTTCACGAAACCTATTTAAATCTTGGTCAAATTCAATCCCCGGTGAAAAAAAACCAAAATGGCGGAAAAACAAGATGGCCGCCATACGAAATTTTCGTTTTTCCCGAAAATGCCTCGGGGGTAAAAATGATGTATGAGGAATATGATCGAAACATCATGTTGAGTATGGAAATACTTTTCGATCTTCGAAAGCTGCTCCGCATCAGGGAGACACCCTACAGCCTGGCGAAACTATCGCACCTGGAACTTTTTTGTTTTCACGAAGCCTATTAAAGTCTTGGTCAAATTTTATCGCCAGTGAAAAAAAACAAAATGGCCGAAAAACAAGATGGCCGCCATACAAATTTTTGTTTTTCCAGAAAATGTCTCACGAGGTAAAAATAATGTATTGGGGTGTGATCGGAACGTCATCTTGGAAAACTGCTCCGCATCAGGGGTCACTCTACGGCCTGGCAAAACTATAGCACCTAGAACTTTTTTGATTTCACGAGACCTATTCAAGTCTTGGTCAAATTCTATCGCGGTAAAAAAATGGCGGGAAAACAAGACACGCGAGCAGCTTGCTGCGAGCGAACCACGCGACATCTAGTATAATAATATACCCACTGCTGGGCACAGGCAAACAGGATATGGAGCATACTCCAACATGCTGCTCCACTGCGGGTTAGTGGAGGTGTTTTTACGGCCAATAGCCGGGACCAACGGCTTAACGTGCTCTCCAAAGTACGGAATCATCTTACTTTTTCGGACGATCAGGTGATTCAAGCCTGCAAAGTCTTTACCAAACAAAAGACAGTCTCACAAAGTGATTTCGACAACGTCCCCATTGGGAATCGAACCCGGACCTCCGGATCGTGAGCTTAACGCTCTAACCACTGGACCACAGAGGCCGTTGTCAAAACGTTGCGTTCATTCATGAGAACACGGCCATATGAAAACTTGGTGTAGATTATTGAATTTGTTGTTGTTTATTAATTAACTAATATTGTTTATTCTATTTATTTATTCGTAACAAAATAGTTGTATGTCTGTGAGAATATATTTAATCAAAATATTACACTGACACCTATTTGCATACGGAATTCAAAACGTAAACAAAATTTTTGCCTACCGTGATCCTAAAAGCTTCCCATAAGGTATAAAGTTATCTGAGGAAATATAGCTATTTCGCTTTGCCTGAAGCTCAAAGGCCTGCGAAATATATCACTTTCAGCCTGCTTACCGGCTCAATCTAACCCTGCTCGTAGGCAAGATTAGACTTTATCAGCCTGAATAGATCTTACATACTTATATACATACATACATATGTATAGACTCCCGTACGCCTTTGGCGGCTAAGTAGTCACCCCAGAAACTTTCAAGGTTAGATCACGCTTATTTCCTGTTCTTCTTCTATCGTGTCGTGAGGTGGATTACCAACCCCATCAACCCTGGTGTCAGGGTTGTTACCACGTTTCCGTCGCACAAACAATCGTCTAGGCGGGTTTGCTAAACAATACAATCTAATTGCGTCGAGTTTTGTTGGGGAAAGAAATCTTTTGGTCTTCTTCTTCTATCGAGTGGGTTGTAAGGTGAGTTACCAACCCCATCAACCCTGGTGACAGGGTTACTACCGAGCCGCCAAAGGCCCCTGACATGGCTCATAAACGACTGCTAACTTACATCAGTAAGTAGTAACGGGGATCAACGGCTTAACGTGCCTTCAGAAGCACGGATCATCGTTCTTTCGGACAATCAGATGATCAGCCTGTAAAGTCATTAACCAAACTAGGGATCACAAGGTGATTTTCGTAATGTGTCCCCACCGGGATTTGAACTTGGAACCTCCGGATCGTGAGCCCAACGCTCAAACCACTGGACCACTGAGGCCGATTTCCTGTTGGTATAGATGGAGACCACGGAATAATACTTGCTACGATCCTCATATTCTACTTACTATGATCAGTATTGATTGTGAATGGCAGTGCCACCATATATTTATTTATTCAATAATTTATTGTATACAGGATAACACAGTAACACAATATGACAACATGGGGAGAGACAATTTCTTCCAGTAGGCCTGTGAGAGTGAAATATTAACGAGGAGAGGGCAGATAGCGTGTACAAGCATACACTACAATACATACATGATAGTACATAATGTTAATATATCACCATTATGTTAATCCCACAGCTAAAGCACCTGTAACTACTACTACTTGGCGAAGGTACTTCTCTCTCTCTCTATTTAAGCTCTCTTGTCGGTGGAGTAATCGCCATTCCTCTCTTCTTCCCGCTAAAACCTTCACCTTCCGAAACGACACGACCTGCACCTTCTCTTTTTTTTGTTTCATAAATGTACGTATTTGTAATGTATGTATGTATTTAATGTAATGTAATGAAGGTACTTATTATCGGAAAAATAGATTATATGGCATATCTGTGGGAAACGTGAGCAATATACCCTACCCTACCCACCTACCTACCTATATACCCCATACGTCTAGATCGCACGTTCTCGGTTGTTTTAGCTAACCCAATGTTGAATGTTTATGATTTAGTTTCTTTTTTATTATTTTATGACTATAAAAGGGCAAGTGAGGTAGGTGCTGTTAAGTTGAGAGTTGTAATAATAATAAATAGCTTATAACATTTAGATTAAATTGTCTTAAGGGGCCTCTACATGTTGGCTTCGGCCCCACGCACGCCTTCCTAAAAGTCCGGGACACCATAGGCCCGAGATATGGAAACGACATACAAATAATAATAATAACAGGGATAATCGCCGGTTGGTGTCACACCACATTTAGTTTAAATTGTCTTAAGGGGCCTCTATGTGTTGGCTTCGGCCCCACGCACGCCTTCCTAAAAGTCCGGGACTCCATAGGCCCGAGACATAGAAATGACAACTATAATTTAGTTAAAGCCTTTAGTTAAGGTCTGCTAATTATTTTAGGAAATGTTGAAGGTAAGTCTTCCTCAAAATAAATAAATACAAAATTAGTATTACATACATTTTGTGTTAACAAAAGGTGCCTATTTAGTTTTGTAAAGTCGCTTGCTTAAGTCATAAAGTTTTAAAGTACTTATACCATTTATAGTTCTCTAGTCACATAATACTCAGTCAACAAACAGAAAATACATTTTCAATTAGAGAGAAGAGGACTGCACGCGTCACATCTGAGCAAAAACTAGAGTCGACAAAGGATAAATTCACATAAATATACGGATCACGTCTCCACCATTCGGTGTGACCGAGTCACTTCATCCCCCACATAATATAATAACGTTATTATGCCAACATGATAAACAATGACACAAAATACCAGCACATTTATTTAAAGCTTACTTGTAAAGAATTTCTTACGCGTAACGCAGGATGACTGCGAAATTTGACGCATTTTGAATGGTGTCTTGTAATTTGATCCTAATCATGTCTTTATGTTTATTGAAATGTTTTGGTCTTTGAAGATAATTAGTAACTCCATTAACAGTCTAATTTCAATTATATTGTTGGAATTGTTGTTTACAATTGTTGTTGTTGTTAATTGTCTCAGCTTACCCCGGTGGGAAATAGGCGTGAGTTTATGTATGTGTGTGTCAATTATTCAGTCACCATTATTTATCAGACAGCATTTAGTAGCACGATGCTCAACACACAAACATACATTTGCAATTAGGATTGGTCACTGTTTTAAGTGACTCAACGTGTTATATTCTATTCTTACCCTGTACACGCGTTACATTACCTATTTTCATGACACGTTTTTGTAATACTCAAATGTATTCACCAAAATATTTGCGGTTTCATTCATATTGTCAAACGACACCATTCATAATCATTTCCTGCTAAATACAGCCACGGAAAAATATAAAAACCGAGGTAAATTGTGACAAATTATTATGTCTTGGCCACAAAAGATGGCAACATTTTCGATGGCGGTTTTTATAAAATAAAGACATTTTTAAGAACAAATGGATTCATTACGCAGGCTTTGATAAAAGGAGGACTATTTGTCTCCATTTTACTTGTTTAAGGGAGACTTAGATTGAGATTTGAGTATAATAATTGTGTCATTAGATAATGTCAGATTCTTTTCGGTTCTGCGTGGATAGACACAAAAAGAAAACTGCAGTATGCCCATGTGTATTTATAATATATAATTATACGTTTCTATTATTTCTACACTTTGTGCTGTCTCACTTTTATCGATCTCCCACACTATGCGGGGTTGGCTGGAAGCGATATCTTTTAGAGATGAGTCCATATTTTTCACCTATTTTTAATTTTGTCATTATTAACTGTATTAATGTGTACAATAAAGAGTTTAATAATATAATCCATTCTAATATGAATAATTGGAAAGTGTGTCTGTCTGTTTGTTTGTCCGTCTTTCACAGAAAAACGGAACGACGAATTGACGTGATTTTTATAGTTGAAGAGATGAAATGTGAACGTGAAAGTGATTTCCCTAAGATGAGAGTACGAAGCGTTCCTCAATTTCCGCAATTTTGGTAGAAAGCTAAAAATTGGTAAGTACGCGTATTATTTGTGACAAACAAAAAAACGTGTATATTCTGTTTTTAGAAATCTGCCCCTAAACCCCTTTAAAGAGGGGGTGAAATTATATATGGAACTTTTCATAGTTTTCAACCTAAAAACTACGTTTGATCTCCAAACGGAAAGACTTAATATCGTCTACAGTAAGGTATTAAAATAATGTTTTGTTCCGAGTTATCTTCTGTATTCTAAATCAAGAAAGGGGAACCGTGTAACCCCTAATTTATATATATATACTAGCTTTTGCCCGCGACTTCGTCCGCGTAGCGTGTTATAAAAGAGAGATCTTTGTGTGTGTGGGAGTGTATGTCAAATTTCAAGCATCTAACTTATGCAGTTTAGATTTTTTCATACGACATTTTTTCCCCGCTAACTCCCATTTTTCAAAATACAGCCATAACTAAACTTAGGTATGCATGCATGCTAGATTAAAAACATCTACTCGTATCTTACGCGGTTTAGATTTTTTCATACAAATGTTTTTTCCCGCTAACTCCCGTGGGAATTTTGCAATACCTTGTTGCAACTAAGCTTTAAGTTTACTAAGGTACCTGCATGCCAAATTTCAAACGTCTAACTTGAGTGGTTTAGATTTTTCATACAAAAGGATTTCCCCGCTAATTCCCGTTCCCATGGGATTTCCGGGAATTCCTTTCTTAGTGCACCTTTACGGTACCTAAGCTACGCGGTCTCTTCCAAATTTCAAGTGCCTACGTTTAGCCGTTTAGTCCGTGCGTTGATATGTCAGTCAGTCAGTTTCTCCTTTTATATATTTAGAAGTTTAGATTAGATTAGATTTTTTTATACAAATGTTTTTTCCCGCTAACACCCGTTCCCGTAGGAATTTTGCAATATCTTGTTGCAACTAAGCTTTAAGTTTACTAAGGTACCTGCATGTCAAATTTCAAACGTCTAACTTGAGTGGTTTAGATTTTTCATACAAAAGGATTTTCCCGCTAATTCCCGTTCCCGTGGGAATTTCGAGAATTCTTTTCTTAGTGCACCTCTAAGGTACCTAAGGTAGCTGCATGCCAAATTTCAAACGTCTAATTTGAGTGTTTTAGATTTTTCATACAAAAGGATTTTCCCGCTAATTCCCGTTCCCGTGGGAATTTCGGGAATTCCTTTCTTAGTGCACCTCTACGGTACCTAAGGTACCTGCATGCCAAATTTCAAACGTCTAACTTGAGTGGTTTAGATTTTCCATACAAAAGAATTTTCCCGCTAATTCCCGTTCCCGTGGGAATTTCGAGAAGTTCTTTCTTAGTGCACCTCTACGGTACCTAAGGTACCTGCATGCCAAATTTCAAACGTCTAATTTGAGTGTTTTAGATTTTTCATACAAAAGGATTTTCCCGCTAATTCCCGTTCCCGTGGAATTTCCGGGAATTCCTTTCTTAGTGCACCTCTACGGTACCTAAGCTACGTCTCTTCCAAATTTCAAGTGCCTACGTTTAGCCGTTTAGGCTGTGCTTTGATATGTCAGTCAGTCAGTTTCTCCTTTTATATATTTAGATTACATATTTAGAAGATATTTCCGTCATACATGATTTCTATGTAACTTTAACCATTAAGGCTGCTCACGCGACGGAAGCTTAAAAAATAGAGTAACTTCTCCCGTTTTCCCAAAATTTCCCTTCACTACTCTGCTCCTATTGATTGTAGCGTGATGAAAAGTATACTATTACCTGCCCAGGAGTATGAAGAATAATTGTACCAAGTTTCATTAAAATCCGTCCAGTAGTTTTTGTTTCTATAAGAAACATACAGACAGACAGACAGACAGACAGACAGACAGACAAAAATTTTACTGATTGCATTTTTGGCATCAGTATCGATCACTAATCACCCCCTGATAGTTATTTTGAAAATATATTTAATGTACAGAATTGACCTCTCTATAGATTTATTATAGTATAGAAGATATATATATATATATATATATATATATAATATCAGTGATGTACCGTTTCCAGGAATGTTCTCGGCAGAAAAAATACGCAAAAGTTATGTAAAAACAGTTTTATTGCCTAGTTTTATAGGCAGATAGGATCAGAGTACATGAAATAACATCATTGGGGTTATATGCGTTTATTTATGAAAGTGCATACCTCAGATTCTAGCTCTTATTCCAATCCTAAGTACCTTATTTGGCTTTGAAAAGTCCGATTTTAGTATCCATTTTAGTACGTCGTAAAACAAATGTCTTGATAAAAGTCCTAAACAATGTAGCGTTTACAACTCTATATATATTTTTTATTAGCTTTATGACCTGATAATCATAAAGACGTGATTCAGTAATAATAGGAGCTAAAATTGATCGGCGTGAACCATGCCGATTGATGTGAAACTAGCCTAAAAACACATTATCATAGGCTCACGACTATATTTAATCCCACTCCCATATCCCAATTGGGGTTGTAAAAAGATCAGCTTAAACATGTCGGGTACATCTATTGTATACCTCAAACCACGTCGTCAGCTACCAGATAAAATTGACATCCATTTAAATAAAAAATCATTTTATATCGTCTCACGTAATCTTTAAAATGCGATAAACGCGTGAATAGTCCCTTCGCCGAAAAATCACGAAATTCTAAAGCTGAATAAAGGGATTGCTTTGACCCGCATTTTCATAGTCGAGACACAAAAGGCATTACCACGTACAGCTTCCAACCGCCTCTGAATGCAAACGGTTTCTAATAAGACGGTCCTTCGAAGGCACCGCTTACGCACAACGATATTACCGACTCAATTCTTGCCGATATTCTCATTAAACTTGTGACATTTATGAATGATTCATTGTTTTAGTTTGGAGGAGAAGGCAAATAAATTACAGAGGGTCTGTACAGGGTTTTGTTGTTAGTGTAAAGATCGTTATCATTTATTGTGTATAATATCAGAATACCTACCTGCATACTTTTATGATACTTTAGAAAACATTTCATTAGGTACTTTAAAAATGAGTTTAAAAGACAGTCATAAATCTTAAGAGACATATTATTAGGTTACCTTTATTTAGAATATTATTTGACAACGTACTAGCTTATTCTAAGAAGAAAGGCGTAAATTTAAGCACTTATTTCTTATTTTAATTTGAAGTCATTTTCAATATAGTCTCCTTGTACATAATCCAGTGACTGCAATAAAAAACCTTGCTTTCATCCATTTTCCACTGAAAACAAAGCGATTTCATTTACTTTAACACCCTCTTTTGTTCAGAACCTTAAGCCGAGTAACAATCTGAAGATTGATGTCTGTCTGGTTATAAATATACACAGATTAAGCTTACAAGTATTTTTGTTAAAGTAAAGACGAGAAATTATAAGATTTGATTATGGTTTCTTGGGTTTCTATTTCTATTGTATTCTATTGTTCAGAACTATGTTTGAAAGTAGGTAAGTACATAAAATTATTTCAATTTTTTTAATGTTTTTGAAGGTAGATCTGCGAAGTAGTTGTATGTATGTCACTGGATACTTTAGCGAGAAAGCTACGCTACATTATTATATTTGTAGTAGCAGCTACGCCCCGTAGTCAAGTTGCTACGAATATACCCAAGCGGAGATACGTTTTATTCGAAGTAAATTTATTCCTGTCTCGTAGCCATATTTCTATATTTCCACCACTAATGTGCTTAAATGTCGCAAAATCTTTTGTTGGGAACCTTTCCCTTGTAAAGTGTAGAATGGCTAAAAGGTTTAGGAAAGGGTTCATATGTGAAAGCGAACGATTTGAGGCCTTATGGACTTGTAGAGGTTAAGTGGACCAGAAATTTTAATACTATTATGATACGGCCCATCCGTTTTGAATCAATTAACGTAAAACAAGAAATGAAAGCGTAGATAACATTTTGTTTACACCAAGGAAAATTAATGTCGTAAATTATATTGTTTCTGTTTATTGTGGTCGTAAAATACGCTATTGCTAAGCTGTCTTTTTAGGGTTTGATATGATTTGTGTCTCAAACGGAGGAGAGTTAAAGGGGCTTTTGAAATACTTACAACATATAATAGTGTAACGTAAGCCGGTGTCCTTTTTAATGTCCTGGTAGGGAATTATACGTATAGGCGTGATCAAAAGGATTTTTTTGGCTGAGAATCTGAGTCGGTTTCCTAACGAGTACCTACTTAATACATCACACGTAAATCCATTACAAGCCACGTTTGAAGACAAAATGATGACCCAGAATGTATGTTTATTTCGTACCTAATGGTCGTCTGGCGAAACCGATGACATAGTTCCTTAAGAAAAGCTGGAAGTAAACCCTAATATTACCACTTTATTGTCGTTTATGCCCACTTTGAACCGTAAAATGTTGGGTCTGTTCATAAAAATCTGTCATAAACCGGGTATCTATGAGTCTCTGGTCTAGGATTGCACTTTTATGATGCAACCAAGCCTGCGGTGGCGGTGAAGCGGTTTTACGAGCTTGGTTTCATTTCACTAGGAGGCTTGACTAAATTGCTTTTAAGTTCGTATTTTTAGATAATCTACACCTGTTTAATTTACTTCTATGATGGAGCATCGTGGTAAGGCAGGAAAGAATTACAATGTCTTAACTGTAATAAATTGATAGTAATAGTATAACAAAATCATACTGATAGTAATTACGCTTATATTGGTTTCTTTCTTCAGTAAGCTAGACTTTAGCTGCTATTCATAATCTTCCTAGGATTATTATGATTCTTCTTAGAAAAAAAACTAACTAGTAGATACTATATTTAATGATTATTGCAGATTTTGTGCGGATTGTAATAAATCCGTAAAAATATAATATTATCAGTATGATTTTCAATTAAAAATATCTTTATTCATTAGTTAACAACATTTTGAATCGTCAATTTTTAACGTCTCGTTCGCCTAAAACTACTGAGCTCATCATAAGCTGTGCAGCCGTGGAATAGCAGCTGCAAAAAAGAAACTTCAGCACAGGGTGCTAGCCATACTTTAAAACTAATGTTATACATCATCATCATCATCATCGCCATAGTATTATCCCGTTTTACACGGGGTCCACTTACCTAACCTGAAGATTTGACAAGTTCCGGTTTTGTCATTCATGATTGGATATTAGAATACGCTATATCGAATCTATAAAAAAGACTACGTCGAGAAATACCCGAATGGTAAAAATATCTATAATACATAAGTATGCAATGATATTTCGATTCTGAATAATATCTACTGAATAGCAAACCAAAGAGACTTTCATGTCTTCTTTCTTCAGTATTCATGTAAATTACCAGAGTTATCCATTTATAGATGTCAAATTGCTAAGAAATTGTGTTTTCTTTTCGTAATAAATATTGTGTTTAGGTTTATTGGATACTAAGAGCTATCTCGCTGAGACGCCATCGTCAGAACTGTACATCTAGATGTAAGTAAGCGCAAAAGCCCTAAGTATATGGCACTGATCAACTTTTTGCCTACTTTTTAGTTTGTCATATCAGAAGTTTTTCTTCATGCTTTTATCAAACTTTAGGTAGGGTTCATACAATATGTCTTGTCTTTATTCTTTGTGTATATAACACAATGATTGACAATGTGTTCCTTGTGGTTCAGGCCTTCAACCACAATATTTATTACTCTTTTTAACATTATTGATGTGTAGAATATGTAAAGTATGTTATTTGCATAACAAACTATGAATCATTTTATTTTCAACGACCTAAATTTGCAATATATCTGGTCAAACTTACTTCCTTATCCCGGATAATACTCTTCAAATTTCGGTTTCCAGTTTTGTTTACACGTGTCATCCCGGGCCCATTGTGTCTCATATTAATCCTGGTTTTCCTACCTTCCGCTTACTCAACTTTAAAGGGCCTCATACCAATGACAATAAATAAAACGAATACATTTAGAAACGATTTATTTATCCTCTCCGTCGGTTTAACATCCAGGTAGACATCAACAATTATCTGTTATGTTAATATAGAAGAAAGTATTGTGCGATTCTGAATATCATTAGAGAAGTTTCCATGAAACAGTCTTATTTTATAGTTTATACAAGTAGGAAAGAAATTTTACACAAGTTAGGTAGGTACTGAATTGATTAGTTTTTTTTCTATTAGGTACAATCATAAACATTTAATTAAAGAGCTTAACAAAAAGATAGGTAGATTCAATCCTATCAAATCTTTATACACATAATTCCACTTTATTTCTAAGTAGTAGTGATATCGAAAAAATCAAATTCAGCTAAAATAAGGCCCAGTACACATTATATATTCATACAACTATTACAAAAAATACAAAATCTTCTATACACGAATAGAGCTACCGTCGCAGTACATTACGTCATTTGCTTATTTATTGAGAAAATACACAATCAAAAACGTCTATCTCCCTAAACGGATGATAGAGGGCACAAAAATTATTTATTCTATATTATTAACACACCTCTCTCACTTTTTTCACATTCTGTCTTACGTTATCTGTTCATATGACAATACCTTACAAATTAGACCCGAATCTAGTGGTCCACATAATACTTAAATCTAATGCATAACTATTTTATTTGCATAAACATCTAAGGGTGTCTTTTGCACTTTTGCGCACAACGATGTCTTTGCTCAGGAGATAATTCTAAATGAACAACATTCACTGATTTATCAAATGTCACCTTCGGAAGTCATCGCGTCAACGTCACTTCTGTATCACTCGAACTCCTAGAGCTCTCTTTAATCACATCCAGCTCTCTGTTTGACAGGGACGAATGTCGAGAAAACTTATGTGTAGAAACGTATTCACTTTTATCTTCACAACTTTCACGAGCACTACTACCGTTGTAGTCTTTAGTCTCATCTGAATCGTCTTCGACGACATCGTTCACTTCAACTTCCAACAAATTATCATTTTCTTTCACACCGTAACCGTTAAAGTTTCTTTCGTGGCTAAGACTTCTTATCCTATCGAGATTGTGTTCTAGATTTTGCAATTCGTCGTCTACGCCTGGCGTTTCATCGAATTTCCATTTTAAATTTGAGTTAAAATGTTCCATTCCTGGATACATGCCTATGCTATTGCTTCTATGCCCGAAGACCGGGCAGTTTCGCAATTCTCACAACTCTGGGTGCCTCCCGTTACAAGTCTTATTGAAATTGCCCTCATCCAAGCTTAAATTAGACCGAGACCGACCACACTCAAGACTAGGGGTTGGCCTAAATAAACAAAAGTCAGAATTTTTCAATCTACACTGTCGTGAACACGATTCAACTTGAAAGGCGGATCTATCAAGATGTCGATAGTCAGTTGGTCCATATCCTTCAAAATATCTGGGATCTTGTTTACAATTAGGATTGCGACATCCTTTAAACGATCCTGAGTAAGGATGATCCCTATGACATGATTTCTGTAGAGCATGTAACGATGTTGACGATACTGTTCTTTCTAAAATTTCCCCCCAATATTTTTCTCCAAGTCCTTCAAATTCGCCTTTAGAATGTAAACCGTCAGATGTGGCCGGCGAACCACAGCAACCTGTTGGCTTTTCGTAACTGTGGAATGATTTAGTTCTTCGACAGCAAATCTGTGAAAAACGAATAAAGTCAGCACTTTTTATATTCGCGCAGGATTTTATGCAGTAGAATAAATACTCAAATTCTTACATAATATTGAAGTATATCGTTGCTGATTCTTCGAAAGTGACTGTTTAAGAGCCAGTAAAGAAATGGATTCCAAAAACTATTGCTGAGTGCCAACCACGTCACAATGAAATCTATTGATGGGGGGACCTGCAAAAAGACTTTTTAGTACAATCCGACAATAGAAAGCCGAAAATAACTAACATTTCCGTTAAAAAAAAAAGAAATTGGAATTTGTTATTTAACGTATTAGAAAGTAATGGAAAGGCTTGGGACAAATAAAATAAAGAGACAAACAGCGCGCAGATGTTGGAAAAAGGTGCAAGATTTTATTCAGTGTCTAGAGTGGATTACAGGATTTTCTTCGCCTTATAAAAGATAGCAGTGTTAAATACATTGATATTTTACCTTGCAACCAGTGCAAGCTGCGACAACTTCTTGAATAGTAGCTGGTGTTACCATAACAATGAACCCTAAAGACATTGCGGCCATCGTACGTGATGTACTCACACTATGAGGCCTTACTGGAGCTTGAATCTGTGAAAGGTGTGTGGAAAAATTTCAGAAATGTTGTAAGAATAACAAGCATTTTTGGTTTTGGAAGAGACCCACATTTTTTATGCATTTTTACTTCATGGAAATAATGGAGTTTAAAAGGTCGTTAAAATAACATTTTGTTCGTTCATAACAAACAAATTGAGCATAGTAAATGCTTCCAATCTTGGTTTTCGTGAATATTGGATAAAGATGAACGTTATACTTTTTATTGTTATTGCGGAACATTGCTTCGATATTTCAGTCAAAAATAATAATATTTGTTTTTTATATTTACCACGGCTTCGTGATTTGAGTGAGTAACTTTTGTACACGGAACAGGGACACCGTTGGACCTCGGCGGGTCCTGATCAAATTTGTTCCTGGTTTTGCTGACATGGAATCCTGACCCGTAACAATACATCAACGCCATCGTCGTTGGAAAATAGTACGCACAACAAGCGAGAATCCTGGGGAAAAGAAAAAACCCGTATAAACTGCTAGGTAGGCGACAAGAAATGTTCGGTATATTTTTGTGCTTAGGTACTTCTCTGAATGATGATCATAGAAAGAGGTTTTGTACTTATTTAAAAAATAAAAAATACAAGCGCCAGGAAAAAAGGAGCTTAGAATCGACAATCCCGTCTTTATAATCAATCATTCAACTCTTCAATACGGCTTTATAAAAAACCGGATTGAAAGGATTTTTAAAGAAACAAATAATACTGTTCAATGTACCTGAAGGCAACACGACTGTGGAATACATCACAAGCCATCAGCCCTGTAGAATTGAAGTAATATCCAGAACGCGGTAGCACCATTATAGCAAATAAGGATACTGACAGTATCCAAGTTATGCTTATGACTAAAACGCAGCCCTGAAAGAAAAAAAATAAGGTTAATGTATAAGGAAAATTAAACAAAGCCCTCAGGACCGTAAAGTATCCCATAACCAAAAGCAAATGGCACCCTCATGATATTCTTACTTATGGACATGGCAAAAATGTTTATTTTTTCACGTGATTTATATATGTGACTCAGATAGAATTAGCTATTTGGCAGTACAAATGGGGAGCGCTGAGGACTTCCCGGTCAAGTAAACATGATAATTTATACTCTGAGCATTATACTTGATTATCAAGTAGAAATCGAATGAATAGTACGAGTAGCATAATTAAATAATTGACTTTTGTTTGCATTGATTTAATTAGAAACCTTGATTGTAAGTCTTACTTAGTTGTCAGATGTTTAAGTATTTAACCCACAGTCAAACAGCATTCAAAATCTAAAGATCTACTTCTATGTAACATGGAATAATTAAAACATCGATTGTACGTATTGATGTCGCTTTCTGATGAAACAAGTTACGTGACTTTTAGACTAAACCCTTGAAACTTATCTTTTAAAAGTTGTCTAAGTTTACACTTCATTTCGAAAATGTACAAAGCTTGCTTTTATGTCTAAGTTAGATTTGAATCTGGAACTTCTTAAGCGGCTCAAAGGAGAGATTTTGCAGTGAGAAAGGTGTTACTAAGGGAAAAGCCGTCTTTGAATAACGCAACCTCGGATCTGAATTGAAAATAGCTTTAAATAAAAACGAACTTTAATTAAAGTACATACAGATATCGGAGGATGATATTTAAAAAACATTATGATGCCTGCTAAAATAATTGGCTGTAATTTTCCAAAATATTGATAAAAACATTCTGTATTTCAAATTAGACGTATTTGTAGATAAAGTTTATTATTGTGTTTTACATTTACATATCTCGGGATCCCTATAAGACCCGGGGTTTTGAAAGGCATGCGTGGGACCGATGATGCCAACACGTAGAGGCCCCTAAGACAATTTAATCTAAATGTGATTATTATTATTACTAGCCCATTTTACATTTAACAGCCTCCATGGTCTCGTGGTTAGAGGGTTTTTCTTGTATACTCTACCTAATCATGATTTATGTGAGTGCAAGTGAGTGAAATTAATATTTACCTTTTTACTAGAGTGTTTATGATAAGTATTCGGATGTAACAAATAGAGATATCTATCGATCGCCATGCAGACTAATATGACTGCACTTTGTTGACTCACAGCTCCTCTCAACAATGCCTGCAACAAATAATAGTATTTAAGAAAAACTTTAAAGTTCGAACAGTACATTGGGGTAATATTTCGAACGAATATATTGTCGGATGAGGCGTTCGAAAAAAATATTTTTATTTTTAATTGACATTTATGTGAAACTAGGTAAAACAAAGGAAGAAAGATATTAAATACCATTTTTTCAATACACTTAAAACTTCACGTTCCTCACAACCTCAACCACACAAGTCAGTGGGGAACAGGAATCGCTTCTTAAGTATAATTTTTAATATTGAGCGTTGGGCTCTTTCTAGATAAAGTAAGTAGTTCAGAATTCGATGATCCGCCACAAACTGATATAAAACACGTTATTATAGATTTACAAAGTACTGTAAAGAGAAGTTTCTTGGGAGCAGCTGCCCTCAGGCAAAGCATGATATAAATTAGTCTTCGTACTCTATCTGAAGTTTTAGCAACGTGGGCATAAAATGTGAGCTTTTCGTCCATAATTACACCGAAGTATTCGAAGTTTGGTTGTTCTGTTTATACAACTGCAACTACCTTCATTTAGATGTCCTGTTTACCAGACTGACAAAGATATTCTGATGTTTTGATATTGTCTTCCAAAATATTTAAATTTAAGTCTCCTGCTTTTCAAGAGCGCTTGGAACATCAGAAATCTTGTGGGATTATCGAGCTATGGAGACCTATATATACCAAAAACAGTACAGATATTTCAAATAGATACCTTCAGACAGTTGGCATCATTAATATCAGCTTCCTGGGCATTAATAGAATTCCTTATGTAAATTTAAACATTCTATATAAAGTGTACGAGTAAGTGTGTGTGTAGTACTTAAGTATCCATTTATTTGTGGGATAATTGAATGATCAGTTAGCCAACATTCATGATTAAGACATCAAGCTCAATTTCATGTGATTAAAGACTAAACGCAAATTGTTAAGATTATTATTTAAACTTCTAATATTGAATGTTCATTTTTTTTAAATTGTATTTACCAGTAAGAAATTGGCTACAAAATTCTGGGTAAACTACCAAATGACAGTTTTTAATTAACGAGTCGATATCCTAAGTCATTCATTATCAAGATTAATAATCAAGAAAAGGGTGATAATTTTACCGTTCGTTGGCATAGATGTTTTGCGATGGCCCTTCAATGTTGATATCATTGATGTTCAACGTCATTATAGTAGCTCTGAAGAATTCGTCACGTTTAGATTTCTTCGTAAAGTGAATTATCATAGGGCGAGTCAACTGATTATTATCATCATCTTTTGCACGTGGACCGGCACGAGCCACATAATCTAAATCATGTCGTCCAGTTTCACTTTCATTTTTGCAGCAGTTGTTAAAAATACGTGATGAGGGTTTTCATTCATCATTTCAGTAATCCGCATGAATTCTATTTCATTCTTAAGCATTTGCTGTGCGAGTCGAACCATGTGTTAACATGGTTAAAATATTTTACTTAATAAAATACCGGTAGCTTCAATTTTATAAAGGAATCTGTCCTTCATAATTTCGGGTGCATTAAGAACAAGCAGGAATTTTCTAAAAGCGAGCAATTACGAGGCAGTGGGTCGCAGGGCGGATAGCATAAGTTACAAAGCCAAAACTTTACCAAGAGTTTGTGCTCGGTCACTGTAAACCATTAGCCTATACCGCATTATGCTGCTTTACCACACAACTTTCAGTGATTTTATTGTTTGCACTACGGCGCCTCGACGAACAACCAACAATACCCATTCAAATACTGCCTTTCACAAAATTTCAATACTACGTCGATTTTTCCTAAACAACAACCGTGATGCAATATTAATTTTACAACATTTATCATGGGAGATCCCTCGCTCTTCCTTCTAAATTTTTTATGTTTACTCTCTGAGTAAAAACATAGAATAACGTTACTTAGTAAAACGTGATTCACGGAAATTGTCAACTTCTTCATGTAACTTATCCGTAGTATCCGATTACCTTTTAACTTCCTCTCCTCAATCGAGAACTTTTTTCCTTGAGAAGCAACTTTGCTCATTTTCTCTTCATCTCTTGTTTAAATAAAGTTCTGCAGAGACACCGCCTAGCTTCTAACTGGATTAAAGAACTCTCGTTGAAATTTTGATGGGAAATTAATTTTGCTATTTTCACGACCCCTCGTTTTGTTACCGTGTTTTGGCGCTTAAAGGTATTTTGTGTAGGTTATGCAAAATATCCAAAGCAACACGTGTGTTTTGTTTTACTCCTATTCGTATTAAAAGTAAACATTTCATTTTTGAATTGTTTGTATTTTCATTTCATTTCAGAAACTAGTTATGTCTGTGATATATTTGTTTTATTTCTGATTTTTCCTACCATGTCAATGCCCCTTGCGGTTTCAGCCATCATAACCGAAGATTTATTTGTTGCTCAGATCTATCGTTATTATGAGTTCTTTCGTTCGTTTGCTCACCGGAAGAAGTCATGATTGATCGACATACGAGTCAATATTCTACAGGGTGTTAGTGACATCGTAACGAAAAAAAAAATGGAACGCCTATTTTATTGTACTAAAAACGATGGTGGGTGTTTTTCTTGTCGCAAATGTTTAATTAAGATTTTCAATTTTTACTGTGCCGCAATGTAAGTCGAACAACGCGCCACACAGACGCTAAACTTACGCGCGGCTACGTTACGCGTGTGAGATACGATGTTGATATCTAGGTAGGAGTTTTCATTCTCTTGTATTTAGATGCTTAGTAGTGGTTCAACGTTTAAAAATGTTGTTTGTTGAAGTAGAACACCTACTGCCACGATTTTTCACGCACGGTACCTACCTACCAGTTATTAAAACGTTCCTACATACATACATACATAAACTCACGCCCGTAATCCCAAATGGGGTGGGCAGAGCCACAAGTAATCAAAGACAACTTGCAGCCACTGTTGATACGAAGTCCTAAGATGGATATGATGAACGTTATGGTGATAAGGGATCAGCCTATCGCCCATAACATTAGTCCATCATGTTAGAGAACGCAATCCCTCTGTCGGTTTTTATGCCCGGGAAGACAAGCAGCTGAACGTGTTCTATGTTTTTTATTTGCTCCCAGAACAGCATAGAAGCGCTCCTAACTTATTAACTTATTAAAACGTTCCTAACTTATTAACAATAAAAACTCTACTCTTGCCTTACCTTAATTGTTATTCCTTCGGATGAAGTACCTAGGTAGGTACCCTAGAACATGTCACGTCACGTAGGTATGCAACATCGCGTTTCCTCCGCGGTAGGTAGGTATCACACGCACTCACAAACACAACACCTTGCTCTTTAATAAACATCAACAATCTTCCATACTTTTGCGCAGTAAATGGTCTATGATCTATCATCATAGTCGACACTACTCATTTACAGAATGAAACAAACACTCACAAACACGAAAAAAATATCCTCGAAAAACATCACGCGATTCGGGTCAAGCTTAGTATTCGACTGAGCGGAAGCGCGCGGCGGCGGCGTTAGCGCAAAGCATCAAAGGCGCCGACTAAGGGCGCCGACGACGCACCGGCCGCGGCCGAGTCGAGCCGACGACTAGAGAGAGAGAGAGAGTATGTTTATGGTGCAAGTGACAGAGAAAGAAATAGTATCTGTTCGTATGCCTACTTTATTGGCGAGCGTTGCCCTTGACCCGTGCGCCGGCTATTCACCTGCGCATAGCTGAAGTTGTAGATACGTTATTATTATTATTGATGACATTGATAAAATTTAATAATTAGTAATTTTTATTTGTTTATTTTAAATGTGCGTTCTATGCAGCTTAAAACACAATATGGGACTGAAAAAAAACTATTTTTTTTATGAATTTGGCGACAGGAAACTTCACTTGATACCTATCAACTCAAAGAAATACCTAGTATCTGTTCGTAATGCCTACTTTATTGGCGCGCGTTGCGTTGCATCAAGACAGATCAAACAAGCCCTAACTCGGAGGTCTTGCGTCCCAGGATCCTTTAATTATGTCTTAGAACCTTCTTGGCCTATGTGGTCCAGTGGTTGAGCGATGGGATGCGGAGGGTCCGGGTTCGTATTCCGGTGGGGACATATCACAAAAATCTGTTTATAAGGCCTTTGGTTGGGACGTTACCGGCTGATCACCTGATTGTCCGAAAGTAAAATGATCCGTGCTTCGGAAGGTACGTTAAGTCGTTGCTCCCGTCTACTAGGTACTTATGTAAGCACGTAGCCGTTACATGAATATTGTACACAGAACAGGATAGGTTTAATTAGTTCTTTACTGATGATTTAACAATGAGATTTAAAACTACGAATAACTTAGTACTTAGTACCTCGGTACGGTACCAACATGTAACAAGAAAAATAAGATCACTCCACTCGGACAATTTTTTTCTTTGAACATGCCGACATTGCCTACGCGGCGGAGTTGCCGAACTATCGATAGGTAGATTATCAATTGTTGAACTTGAAAATTGTCTAAACTATCGAAAGTAGTGATAGTACATTTAGATCGATACTAGCGATAGTACCGATAGGTCTTGCTTTGTAACAGTAATGGGTATTGATCTAAAAGATTTATTTATTTATTTATTTTCGATTTTTGTGTAGCGAGGTTTTGCGTAGGTACTTACATACTAAGTTGGTGGATGGTTGACATAGTAGGTAACTAATTACCTAATCTGTGGTGGTTGTGTTAGTTGGTTGTTAGTTATTCTAATGACAACAAAGAATACAATTATTTACTGTTTCAACTGTTTTAGGTAGATAATGGCCCTGATTCCTATGAGTAAATGAATGAATAACCCGGTCGAATCAAAAAGGTATCTCGCTGGTAACTTAATTCTGTCGGTTGTTTTAGATTTCTGCTTAAAATTGACGTGTATTCCATAAATTTTATGCCTGTTGATTATCCGTTCATTTAAGAATAAGAATAAAATAAATTTATAATTTACGATAGACAGAGAAAGAAATAGGATCGGTTCGTAGTGCCTACTTTGTAGGCCGCGCCGCCGCCGCGCCGCCGGCGTGCGGCGCGGGGCGCGCGGAGCGGGGCGTGCGGAGCGGGGCGCGCGGCGCGGTGCGTGTGGCCGTTGACCCGTTCGAGCAGCTGTTGTCTCCATTACATCGAAAATTTTCGATAATTTGTCATTATTGTTTTTTTTATTGAAATTTGGGTTCTATGCAGCTAAAAGCACAATATGGAATTGAAAATAATTAAAAACAAAACTCAAAATTTCATGAATTTTGCGACGGAAAATTCCACTAGATATTAACTCAGAATCATGGTCTGAATCATCCCTTTCAGTATTCGTTACGATGTCACTAACACCCGGTATATTTGTCTTCATAAATATATGGCCGAAATTTCGTAAGTGAGTAGTCTCTCCCTCATTCTTTTGATTACAGACACGCTTTTATAACTGAATTATGATTATGTTCATTGTAGCATCTTCTGCCCCACGTAAATTAAAACCATTCACAACCCTCAACATATCAATGAAAACATCAATTTCTTACCTGAATCTGGCAGAAAATCTCTCCGTAAGGCCAACACTTGTACAGTGCAGGCAGTAACGCCACTGGAGCTATCAAGATTCCCGTAAACAAGTCGTTCAGTGCGAGTGACGTGAGCAAGTACCTGGGCTGAAAATAAATATAACTTTTAGAATAGGGTCAATGATACTGGCGACCTATTTGGCTGAAAGCCAAAATATAAAAACTCGATCCAAAATCCTTCAGGCCATTTAAATCTAGAAGTAAATTTATAGTATCAAGATGGTTTTGTGATATTTGTTTAATTTTTTAAATAAATATCAACATGGGCTAGTATATTTATGATAAAAGAAAAACGAAATTACCTGATTGTCAATGTACTTGGTGTATCTTCGGTTATTGAGAACGCAAATGAGCACCAAATTGCAGAAGACAATTGCCATAGACAGTGCGAAAATGAAGAATGCTTTAATGATATCTCCGGGGGCGGGGAACGTAGATGGCCAGCCTTTGCCGTTGAGCCAGCAAGAGCTATTAGACAGATGTGGCGCTATAAGCAGTGCGCCTTTAGTCGAGTCGAACATAGTCGGCGCCTGCACACAGCAGCGCACTCTTCTCTTGAATAAGGCATTTAGATCATTAGCTTTGCAGCACTATATATAGTTCCTTCAATCACTGGCTCAGGGTTAACACCACTCTCGTCTACTTCACAGAAAATTTCATTATTGTTTATATTTACGTAGCGTAGATTCTATTTTCCGCCAGTTATCTCATTGCTTCCATCTTATTACTTGTAAACAAACGGTTACCGTTTCCCTTTCAGAATCTTCTCGCGTAAAATCTGGAACAAAACAATTTTCATTTAAATTCGGCTGTTGTGAAGTCACACGTTAATTATATTCTGGTATAAACAAGCATTATTTATAAATTTTCTTCTCTTTTTGAAGTTGGTTTGTTGAAAAAAGCTTTATAATACTAATAACAAATTTATTTTCAATTCCATTTGTATATCCTGATATATTAAAAAGATCATAGAATATTCTTATTGTATTGAAATGGAAAAGTCTAGAATACATAAAAATACCTAAACCATGGAACACTGAATCAATTTCACTTTCTCGGTAAACGGGATTAGTGTGATAAATCGTTTTGTCCGTCCTGGGTTTGTATTTCATATTTCAAAAATTCGGAATAAGCACGAGGAAGTTTATGAGCCTCGTTTATCCTACGGAAATTTCTTTATAACCCAATAAAAAAGCAACAATACGAGTGTGGAGCATAGCTGAAGGCATTTGGATGACTTTTGGAATGGAAACACGTTCGACATGACAAGAACAATAATGTTCTGGAAAAAAAATCGCGATCAATCTTTGCTTGTTACTTTTTTCTTTATAATAAAGCAAAAAGTATCGGGGTTGTGAGAAGACGTGCGTGGCAAGAGCGGGAATCTTTTTTATACATTTCTCGATCGGAACTTAGTGCGATTGGTACCGAAGCCGCTGTCAATTTCCTACAGGAAATAGCGTCACGTGGTTCCATCCCTAGGGTTAAAAGTGCGTTTGTACGTATCGTTAAATTCATTCTTTATAAATATGAAAATCATTGGAAAAAGGAGATATGGTGATGTCAACGATATATTTATACAATAAAACATATATTAAAAATAATAATATTAATAGTATTCATAGTATAGTTAGTATAAATATTAGTAGTATTAATAGTTTTATTATTAATAGTATTCTATAAATAATATAGTCATTACAAAATTTCATTTGATTTTATTATAACTTTTATTTAAGTATTTAATAAACCCATTTACTGCTTCTACAGTTCTCAGTTTATCCCTATAATAATACTTTCGTATTTGTACAGATTGACGCGTTTTCTCCACTGGGGCCGTAGCCATGTTATGAACCATTATGACAGCTATCGAATAAGGGCCCGCATAATTCAGAATTCATGGTAATCACTAGCGCATTAAAGAAAAATAAAATAACCTAATTTTCTCGCTCCTGGACAACGGCTCTACTTCGTTTCTTTCACGACTCCCTGTCCTGTAATTTATTTAAATTTTAGGGAAAAGCTGATTCGTTCCGCTATCTCTACGGAAATCGACTGCCACACTGTTATTGCCACTGTCTCCGCCTTCTTCTTCTATCGTGTGGGTTGTGAGGTGAATTACCAACCCCATCAACCCTGGTGTCAGGGTCATTATTGAGCCGCCAAGGGCGCCTGACATGGCTCATGTAACGACTACTTACTTACATCAATAAGTAGTAACCGGGACCAACGGCTTAATGTGTCTCCGCCATAGAGTAAAGAATAATACTAGGTATAGAATGGCTACTCTCCGTCCCGCTCAAATTCGTATCGGGGGGTGGGTCTACCCAGAGGAGGAAAGGTTGGCGCCCGATACGAATTTGAGCTTACTAGAGTAAGCCACCAAGGAGTAAAGAAGAGAGCGCACGGACTGTGTCTCGCACTTACACTTTAAACCAAACACGGTCTTCTTCTATCGTGTGGGTTGTGAGGTAGAATACCAACCTCATCAACCCTGGTGTAAGGGTTATTACTGAGCTGCCAAAGGCCCCTGACATGGCTCATGTTACGACTACATACTTACAGTAAGTAGTAACCGGGACCAACGGCTTAACGTGCCTTCCGAAGCACGGATCATCTTACTGTCGGACAATCAGGTGATGACTTAACTAGGGATCACAAAGTCATTTTTGTGATGTGTCCCCACTGGGATTCGAACCCGGGGCCTCCGGATCGTGAGCCCAACACTCAACCACTGGACCATGCAGGCCGTTACGAAAGGACGAAGTACGCTAAGAATGACATTTTTGTATGGAGTGACCTAGGTATGGCGCTGTTTGCTGCTCTTTATTTTTTATTTTATATCACGGGGGTTAAAATGGCCACATCGAAGCAATTCATCTGAGAAAGCAATATTGCAATTTGACATTTGTTTGCATTACGCACTTACTTTTATATGCACAAATGTCAAATTGCGACATTGCTTTCTTAGATGAATTGCTTCGATGTGGCCATTTTAACCCCCCTGTCCTTCCAAGAAAGTAAAATCCAATCAACATTTGACTTTTTTGAATCATTATTTATTCATGTAAGCAGCTTTGCATCATTTTATCGCTAAAATGTTTTGTAAAGGTACAATTTGGGTACAATAAAATGATAAATTAGATTGTACTTCCTGTCTATTAACTCTACATAAATGTTTAATGTCCCTAATGTTAATCCTGTGTCAATACTCTTATTCGCTTATTTTTTTTAATACAAATGTGAATCTTACCTATTGTATTGTAATGAAAAAATATTTGTTGTAGGTTATTTATAGATTACGGACGACTGATTTCAACTAAGAAATGCGTGTAGTCAAGTTTAGTAAAATAATTATGTGTGGTATAAGTAAATTTTTGTATTTTAGTGGGTGGAGTGTAGTTGTTGTAAATGCTGGTAAACAAAATTAGGGAATGAGCGCGACGCCAACAAACTACGGTTGTAGTTTGGTGATAGTATTAAAGTGTACATATATATTTAATTTTGTTTATAAATAAATAAAAAAAAAAATGTAAAAAAACAATATAGAATGACTCTAAACATTAGAATCTTGTTATAATAAGCGTTTGTGACGTTTATGTTATGATGTTGTAACGTTATTTACTCGCGCCTGTAATCTCGCAAAAGAGCAAATTTAAATTATTAATTTTACAAACAAGCCGTAACGTAATGAGGTACTTTCCAGACTACGTTCCTCAAAAAAATATAGATGGCGCTGTACACATATTCTTTCGTTTAACTTTCATGGATAACAGACATTATGTATAATTAAAACACATAATAACGGGTTCTTACCGCGTTTAAATGGGGATATGAGACTCCCGATATTTCGACACTGTTGCAAGTGCCATGATCACGGGATGACTGATGAGATTGGAGTGGAGTAGGTAGATCCATAATATTCTACGGGCAGACATATCTGTCTACCCTCCTAACCCCGAACCCGGGGTAAGAACGGGGTGTTCTGGGTAAGAACCCGTTATTATGTGTTTTAATTATGATAATAACCGCGTAAACTTAAAACAATGTATAGACATTATGTATTTTTTTATCTTTCTTTTTGGGTACAAATGATGACACCCAGCCACAATTACAGTTTCCACCCATTATTATTCTGATCAAAATAAATAGAAGCATTATACATTATTATTCTGGGAGCATATAAAAACATAGAACACGTTCAGCTGCTTCTCTTCTCGGGCATGTCGTAAAAACCGACAGAGGGATTGTGTCCTCTAACATGATGGACTAATGTTATGGGCGATAGGCTGATCCCTTATCACCATAAGGTTCATCATATCCATCTTTGGACTTCGTATCAACAGTGGCTGCAAGTTGTCTTTGATTACTTGTGGCTCTGCCCACCCCATTAGGGATTACGGGCGTGAGTTTATGTATGTATGTATGTATAGATAGCACCATTATGCTATTCATAATGTGATCCAAAATATCTAGCAACAGTTATTTTTATATAAATGCTTCTGCTATTACATTGTATTTTGGAATAATGTTTACACAAGAAATGAGTAAATAGGTAATTCACTCTAAAGCTGCACAACGCCATCTATACCGTTTTTTGGTGAAAGTAGCCTAGAAAGTTCCTCATTTGTTTAAGTAAGTAGAAAGAATAACTAAAGATAAAGTACATCATTACCCTACATTTAAAATGTTACCTAGAAGGACGTACATTGACCAAATTGGAGATGACTTTAGTAAAGGTTTAGTACGTTTTACTCTAAATTGGCGTGCGTATATGAAACGATTGATGCGTATATGAACTTGGAGGAAGCAAGAAAAGTGTGTCATGGTCCAAGCAAATGAAATTCCATAGTCTCTGCTTTCTCCGGTAGAAAATAGGCGTGAGTGTTACTTTTCTACGGACTTTTTTGTATTGCTAGGGACGCATTTGCGGAGTGGAAGAGAAAATATTCAGGTAAGTAATAATTTATTTAAAGATAACCAGAGAATTGTGCATGAACTGAAAACACATGAAAGTATAGTAAGTCAAATTCAAATCAAATATCCTTTAATGCACACAAACAAAACGAACAAACATTTATAATACATTTAGCACGAAAACCAATTGGTGGCCTTATTGTTCTAAAGCAATTTCTTTCAGGCAACCACTACCAGAAAATGAGCCATAAAAAACCTTGGATGCGGAACGGAATAAGTATATGAGAATTGTAAGAAAAGTGTAAGAGTAACTGGTTTTGTGGGAGTACTTTAAATTACGTAGTTTCTAGAATATCACACAGTTGGCACCGCTGCCTGGCAATGTTACACGTTTCCTATACATAAATCTAAAGCCGTCAGTACTATTCCACGACTAAATAAGAATATGTTTTAGAAATCTTATTTTTATTTCAAGTAGAACGTAACTCTAGATTCATTGGTTGGGTTATCTCTTCATTTACATTTTATTTTCTGTGGCTTGTGCGATTTTATGGAAGTAAAGTCCATTTACGAATAACGACGGCCATTTTTCATCTACGGCTGATCATTGTATATGCTACTGTAAAAGTACGAACCATGGTAAATCTTAATATTTAGCGGTAAGTCCTGAGATTTACTACTAGTAAGTCCTAAGAGTTACTGGTAAACCTAAGAGTTACTTAACAATGATGGTAAAAGCCCGAATCGCCCCACTAATAGACCATGGAGGCCATCGTACGCCATCCACAAAAAAAAACATAAATGTTGCAACGAAAAATTCTACTTGATATCAACTCAGAATCATGGTCTGAACCATCTCCCTCAGTATTCGTTACGGTGTCACTAACACCCATGTATGGTTACCGTATGTACTTGGGCGGGGTGTAAGTGACATCGTAACGTATACTGAGGGGGATGATTCAACTGATTATTATGAGTTAATATCACGTACAGAATTGAAAAAAAAAATTCCATCGCACAAGTATAGAATTGAAAAAAAAAAACAAAAGAAAACATGAATTATGCGACGAAAAAAATTCCACTTGATATAACTCAGGATGATGGTCTGAATCATCCCCCTGAGTATTTGTTACGATGTCATTAACATCCTGTATAAGTACTTGTAAAAAACTTGAGGCAAGATTTGAGAAAGTGTTACCATGGTAATAAACTACTCAAAATTAAACAACTTAATGAGTACCTAACCATAATCTAATTAACTAAAAGTTCTGCAAGACAAAACGCAATTTAATTCAAAATTCGTAGAAATTAGTAACACATAAACACTTACTTGAGTCTTTGAACACGTAAAGGAGGCAAATAGAAAACTCTTTACGAATTGTCGTAAACGGATACCGATACCGTTACCCACTCCAGTCCAGATCCAATAGTCCAGTGGGTAACGATAGCAGAAAAAAAAACGATAGTAACGATAATTTTTAATTAATTATCAGTATTGAAATGATCGTACCCGAAAAGCCATGGTAGCCCAATTAGTAGAACGCTTGCCTCTCACTTTGAGGTCGCACGTTCGAATCCAGCCACCTAAACCAATGATTGTCGATTCTGTTGTCGAATTCATGTTTGCATCATACATGATTGTCACGTGCTCAGCGGTGAAGGAAAACATCGTGAAGAAACCCATATTCCCGAGAAATGCATTTTCGGATTTATGTGACCTAAGCTGTATTGGGCTGGTTTTCCCTTCGCGGGTAGGAAGGTCAGATAGACAGTGGCTTCTGTAAAAAAACCGGACCTGTCAAATACTCAGGTTAGGTAAGCAAACCCCGTGAAAAACGGGATAATGCTTGAAATTATCGTACCTACTTTGGATACTATCGATAGTTCAAAAGTATCGCTACTACTAATAAACCTAACGATCTTCTATTTCTCTTCATCTATCGTGTAGGTGATGAGGCGGATTACCAATCTCGTCAACCCTGGGGTTAGGGTTATTATGGAGCTGTCAACTTTCGCAAAGGCCGGTCATAGGATGGGTGACCACAAAAAAAAAATCATCTCGAGCTCCTCCGTGCTTCGGAAAGCACGTTAAGCCGTTGGTCCCGGCTGCATTAGCAGTCGTTAATAACCACCAATCCGTACTGGGCCCGCGTGGTGGCATAGGCCCGATCTCCCTATCCATTCATAGGGAAGGTCCGTGCCCCAGCAGTGGGGACGTTAATGGGCTGATGATGATGATGATGACTAACGGCTTAACGTGCGTTTCGAAGCATGGATCATTTTACTTCAAACAGTCGTATGATCGACCTTATCTAACCTAACCCAACGATAGTATGGCATTTTTATACATCGATTGTAAATAAAACTATTTAACGATTTTTGTGGAACCCCACCAATACAGCGCCAATAGCCCCATAAATTGTGGCCTTCGTAAATTTTGTATCTTCGAGTTAATGACCCGTCCGGCGACGACGGGTCTGCAACGCCTCTAGCGTTTGTTTTGCACCAAATAAACTAGATACGAGGTGTAAAATCATAGAGATTTTGTACGAGTTTACACTTGAAGAGTCTAGTAATACGGTTGGTTCTTTCGTATTTTTACAAATGAAGTTAACACTTCTTCCTTCATTAGATTAAGGGCCCTGTCTTACTAGCAAAGACTTTTAGTTTAGGATAGAAAACGTCAAGGTTTATTTATTCTTCTTCTTTGCGAGTCGTTGGCGATCGACATAAAATTTTTGCTGACCAGTAATTAGCCACGCTTACGGCATTGTCAGTGGCTTTCTTTAAAAGTGCAGGTGTTAGGGCATTTAGGACAGTATAAAAGGTGAGCCATAGTTTGTGGTGATACTCCACACTCGCACTCATCGCAACCATCAACCAGGTATACCTGCAGAGATCCTTGCAGCGGCCAACCTGTGTCCGGTGCCTATTTAAGGACTTCCATGTCGATCACGCGAGATTGCTTCCAGGCGGGAGGCTTTCCAATGGGGCGATAAAAGGGGTGAGAGAACACTTCTGCCGCCAAAGATTATTTATTAGTAGTATTATTTAAATGTGAACATTATCATGACATTAACGTTAGCATAAAATTGCAATTGCTCGTCTCAATTCTGGCACTGATTTATTTTATTATAAATCTAAACTAGGATGATTATGAAGGTCGTTTAAATGTTCCCAAGGGATAATATTCCCCAAATATTTTACGAGTTTCACCCGTTTTTCGTAATCTTAGGCAATAAAATGATGTAATGCGACAAAAAGTCGCACATTTTTCATATTACGGCCCTCTACAATATTTTATTTTCTTCGTAAAAGCTCAAAGAAACATAAAAGGAATGGCATAAAATAACGGCAGCTGGCAAAATAGGCAATGATGGACATACAGTGGTATGTGGGTCGAGACACCCGAGGCCCACAACTGAGCCCATTAATGCCTAATTGCCGCCATGTTTGTATACCGTTTTTTTGAAACGCGGATATGCAAACAACTTTATAATCTTGAAATTTTCAAGCTTCGAGATTGAATATGCATTTTCTAGGTACGCTGTGTCCCATCTTAAACCACATCATTACTTACCAACATATATTCTAACATTACCAGCAACAAATATACAAAATATCACGTCTATTTTTCGGTAGAGTAAGCAGAGACTATGGAATTCGGAAAATATGGTTGTTTTAGAATATACTTTACTTAAAGTCATAATAAGTTACAATAGTTCACTAAAACAACCATATTTTCTGAACTCCATAGTCTCTGCTTAATCTAACGAAAAATAAGCGTGTCATTTTGTATGTTTATTGCTAGTAATATTATATGTTGGCAAGTAATAATCTGGCTTAAGATGGAACACAGCGTACCTAGGAAATGCTTATTCAATCTCGAGGCTTGAAAACTTCAAGATTATAAAGTTGTGGAATCACAGCCAGCGCAGCGGCAGGATATTTCAACACTTGGTAGTTCTCAGGAAGCTTTTCGTGGGAATTAATGATTTATCGATTTCTAAATACTTCACCTTTATTTTACGTGATTTACCTATTGTAGATTTGCCGCAAATGGCATTAACTACTTGGCCGGAAAAAAATGGTACTTCATTAATACGTACCGTATCTTTTAGAAAAAGAACGTACGGCGGTTTTTGCAACAGCTTGAAACTTTGCTCCGATAACAATATCAGTGTCATTTCTAAAGCTTAGGCTATTCTCACCAAAACCGATGTCGTGGTGTCGCACCGCACGAGGATTGTCCGCGCGAACGGCTTTCGGTAATTACCACACTCATGGTATAACAAAACAACGTATGCTCAAAAGTGACAGCTAATATTTCAAGGTGACGTCATCCCATGCGTTGACATTTCGTAAAAAAATAAATTACCCACGACCAATGTTTTTAATTTACTTTGCACGGCAATTTTGAACCTAATGTATTTAGTCATAGATTATACAAGACTACTAAATTCTCTACTGAGACAAACCTCTATGGTTTAATCACATCTTCATTTGCGGTATTACTATCCTAGATAGTAACTAATAATTTATTACCGAGCTTATGGTTACTGGTACCCAATTAAAACACATACTGGTACCTAGATAGCGCCAACGTCAAACATAAACTTTACGTATAAATGAATCGATAAATTCGCTCAAGTTGAGGATAGTGGTGAAGTTGGAAACACGTTTTGAAAGAAATCATAGTTCCAATTTTGAACGTTCCAAGAATATGTCGATACATTGGTATAAAAGGTCTATTCTGTTTGATATAATTTCGAGGTTTTTTTGACATGAATTATTGTAGATTTGCCGAAATGACATTAACTATTTGGGCGGACCAATGGGGAGCGAACCTCGGCTCAGGATTATATTTAAAAGAATTAATCGACCCTAGTGGGTCGATAGCGATTAGCGCTGAATGTGGAAAATCGTCGACCACGCCAGATGGATCGGTATCAATCTCGAGAACCACTTTTGGATTTGCATGCAATTTTCACAGTTTTTATCTGCATTTCTGTAAGATAAAATACCCAGGCGAGCGGATAACTTTTACCTACAGACGAAGTAATCTAGCCTAAGTAACTAAGTGAGGATAAATACATTTCCTTAAAGCAACATTTTGGCACGACCCCCTTGCAGTTTACTTACTCAAAGTGCTGTTTACTTTTCCGCTTAAATTGATAAGTACACGTTAATTTCTCTTTGTTCAAAACAAATACCTTATTCAGGGTTCGTTACCTAAATTAAATAGGTATACCCCATCAAATCATCTTAATGTTCTGTTGGCCCCGATTCCTGCAGAAACCTCCTAATTTTATAGTAAGTTATACCCGTCATTTACTTATCCACTGAAAAGGAAAGGGATGGGAGATTGACAACTGTTAATTTTAAAATAAATGAATAATAACTCGGGCGAATTTTATATTCATCTCGGTGTTATGCAACCCGTTTCACGTGTGCTGTCAACTTAATTCTGTTGGGTTATTGGCCAATATAAAATTTTGGGCGTGTATTTTAAGTTTGTGCCTAAAATTGACGTGTGTTCCATAAATTTTATGCCAGTCGACTACCCGTACCGTTTCCTTTTCGGCGAATAAGAAAATGACAGATGTATAACTTAAAATAAAATTATATGATGTGTACTGGAATCAGTACCATTAATGTCAATAGATGAGTAAACAGTTCATACTCCGAATCAATGTCGAATCCAGGTTTGTAAAATATATCCAATCAAAAACATAAATGTGAAATGACAGCCAAGTTCAATACAATGATAAATGCTTGGTTGTTGACTTCAACGACAAAAGAAGTGAGATCTAAATGGGTGCCAAGTTCAATGGTCAGTCCTGAATTTATTTATAAGTAACAGTATAACATAAAATATCTTCTTATAATATAAGATAATGTATTGTAGCCTAAGCTCTGTCTTGGCTAGTTTTGATATATGAATTATAGCCTTCGCAAGTTCGGTTCTTATTTTATAATTCCGAAAATTCGGATTGTTGGTAGAAACTAACGATCGAACATAATAATTCTTTGGTAGGTTTATAAAAACTAGCCAAGATAGAGCTTAGGCTACAATACATTATCTTATGTTATAAGAAGATATTTTATGTTATACTGTTACTTATAAATAAATTCAGGACTGACCATTGAACTTGGCACCCATTTAGATCTCACTTCTTTTGTCGTTGAAGTCAACAACCAAGCATTTATCATTGTATTGAACTTGGCTGTCATTTCACATTTATGTTTTTGATTGGATATCATTACTTTTTTTAGGTATTATTTTATCATTATTTATGAGTAGATAATGATTTTACACTATTGATTTGATGTGCGCTAAATATAAAAATAATAATTAATCCCAGTAATATGTAAACCGAATATAAGTACCTACTCTTAATTGTAAATAAGTAAGTAGGTATACCTAGATACTTACCCACTAAAACGGATATGCCTAAGCTAGGCAACAGTCGGCCGACGATATTCAGTTTTTAAGCTACAGTTGAAGAGAGCTGTCGCATAATGAAAGTTACTCGTAGTAAAATATTGTCCAGAAATATTATAATTGCTCTCATACAACGGAGGAGAAAAATCAAGAAGAGAGTCCGAGAGTATTGGGTGCATCCCATCTACAGTGATAGATTATTAAATGGAAAATTTTACACGATGCATTCAAAATTACTAGACAGTGCCATAATAAAAAGAATGCACGACCTTCCGGCTCCAAAACTCGGAGCGAAGTGCACCATTGGCCGACTAAACAATCGGTCGGTGTGCGCGCTTGCAAGAAGCTCCATACTGATACTGATATAGCAGTCGGCCGATAGTTTGCTGATAGTTCAGTTTGAACGCAGTTGAGTATCCCATCAAACTTATTTATCGGCCGATACCAAATCGTTGTAGTATGCAGACTTGCATACATCTTCATACTGATTATAAGCCCGACCAAACTATCGGCCGATAGAAAGTCTGTAGTTTGCGGGGGCTCTTAAATTTACTAAGAAGAGCGGTACCTACCTATATATACATACATACATACCAATAGCTACAAAATTATAATAGGTGCATATTTGTTGCCTTAAACGTAAAAAAAATGATGGTAGGTTAACTTCTACTATTTGAGTTACATTCTTCCATTATGACATAAGTTGGGCACCTACTGAAGAAATAGATTATAGATTTGGTATGACTTTGTTCAATATACTAATTATTAGGGAGCGGGAAAATAAAATGCGTCCTTCGTCGTTACTCCATTTTGTATCTCTATTTATTTGGCGTTGGTTAACAGCGCCATCTGTTGGTTCTTTTGGTTACTACTTTACAATTTCCTATCATAAAAAATATGGACGCAGCCAGCTAGCCACTAAATTGTTACAATAGGTTTGCGCTAGATGGCGCTTGTCTGTGTCTATTTTTTATTTGATTAAACAATTTAGAATAAACTATTAAGCATAAGTAGTAGCACGGAAAGTTCTCACAACTGCATTTTTATTCCTCGCGTTTCGGCGGCAACAAAATCACTATTTGTTGACAAATAATGCGCAACCATTCATCCATATAGGTAATTCAGGTAGATTATCCGATTGCCCTTTTTCGAATCCTTTATCCATTTTATTAATCGAATAATATTTACTATTATTAGGACGAAAACAACAAAATACTGCGCAAGCTACTACTATAACTGCTGGCGAAATACCTACTATGCGGGCCGCGGCCCGCGCGGCGCGTTGTGACGTCACAAGCGGTCACGTGACTGTTAGCGGGACTCAGTTTTTTTCGAAACTTTGAGTGCCTATAAAATCAAAACTTCTAAGTATTTTTGACTACAACAAAAACCAGTGTATTTGTATACGTACAGACTTTACTGAGACATCATTTCAAGTATTTTAGTTAAGCGTTCATAATAGAATCTAAATATTTAAAAATTGTCAGTTTTATATTTTTTCCTTTGTATTCATCTAACTACCTATCTGCATGCCAAATTTTAACTCTCTAGGTCATCTGGAACTGGGTTAGAATTTTGATCTATAGGTCAGTCAGTCAGTCAATGATAAAAATGAGGATTTTTGGACATTAATATCTAAATAACCGTTTGAGATAAGCTTATGAAATTTAGAACACATTATGTATCTCATTAGTCTCAATATATAAGCCAAATTTGATACGTTTATGTGAAATAGTTTTTGATTTATGAGGGGGTCAAAAGTGGCTCCAAGTGGTTCGTGTAATATTACACACGGTGCGGCTCGCCAGTTCTGTTCCTTGAACTTGGCTTGACACGCGACCGCGTGTCTAGATAATATATACACCAAATCTACTCTACTCTATAACCGTGGTAGCACAGTTGGTAGAACGGTTGAGTCTCACTTTGATGTCGCAGGTACGAATCCCGGTCTAAACCAATGATTGTCGAATTTGTTTTCGAATTCATGTTTGGATCATAAATTATTGTCACATGCTCAGCGGTGAAAGAAAATATCGTGAGGGAACCCACATTCCCGAGAAACGCATTTCAGAAGTCTGTGACCTAACCTATATTGGGCTGATTTTCCCTTCGCGGGTTGGAAAGTCAGACAGGCAGTCGTTTCTGGAAAAAAACTGGACCTTTCTAATCTTCGGGTTAGGTAAGCGGACCTTGTGAAAAATGGGATAATGCTAGGGAGATGATGACACATATTTACTCTAAGTCTTTTGAATGTCACCCCAACTAACTTTTAGTGTACTTGTATCTAAATGTACTTACTAACGTAATGATCTAAAAAATCTTAGTGAAGGTAACTCATACCAACCTATATGTGACCATTGCAAAGAAAAAGCTTTGAAAAAATTGAATTAATTAGTAAAAAAAAAAACTAAAATATACTTAATACCTAGTATAATAATCTGTCAGGTCTGCAAATTCTATTACATCTAATCACTGTGGCTCGAATTTCTACCTCAATAGAGATTATAAAGTACATGAGTTTGTGTATAATTAATTTATAAAGTTAGTATTAGTTTTGGTTCATACTAGACATACTATACGGTAACATAACACAGAAATAATAGTTAATTGACGTTGCATCTTTGATTCGGTACACGTTGCGCTTGAATGTTTAGAAAAATCTCTTCACATCAAAAAGCAAACTATGAAACTCAATGTGTCGAAATGCATTGCACGTCGTAATTTCCGAAACTTTGCAATGTGCTCGAACTTTTAGAATATGGCATCATAAAGTATTTTTTAGTTTTATTCATCAGTTCTTTTCGAGTTTTGTACCTCTATTTTAAAATCTGGAGATTCTTTCATGTTACGACAGCAACTCGCATTATGTGATTGTTCCTTTCCATATTAGTAGGGTTCGTCAGTCCATTTATGTGGTGCATCTTTTATATCTTAGAACGAATATCAGAGGATAACCAAGTTGCAAACGACTACGCGAATAAATCTAAATTAAAATGTATGAAATGAACTTAAAAGTGACACATCAGTCCCATACATTTTATTCGATTATCTGACTGTCGCTTTTCATAATCATTTAATAATAATAAAAAAGTTTATTTAGGTAAAACCATCGACACACAACACATCGACACATTTACAACATTAATTTCAATTTTCAATTTTCATTTGCAACTTTGCTAAGACATTAGAAGTGGCTGCGTTTACCAAACAATTTGGAATAACTAAAAAAAGAATGAAGGCATTACTAAATAAGTACAGAGGTATTTAAATACTAAATTGTAGAACAATGAAACAAATAATAACACATTATGAAGCATTGCGTTCTATACTTAAAAAACTACCATAAAACATATTTTGGGGAAACAAAAATAGGTCAAGATAATTGCGAAGTCGTTCGATGCGTCGGGCGGCGCCAAGCCGGAAGCCTTGTTATATTAAATTTTGGCCTCATACGACTACGACTCCTGCTGGGCGCATACACATTTCATTTAGCAATTTTATCTAATTGCTTTTGCGATTAGTGTTTAAACAATGTTAAGCAAATAAGAAAGCATTTTATTATGGTATATTCAGTAGGAAACATAGTTACACTTTGAATCGTCAATTTTTACATAACGAACGTCTCATCCGCCTAAAACTACTGCAGCTTCTCATAACCTGTATAGCCGGGGAAAAGAAGCTGCAAGAATCGTGATGTCCCTGAGGCAGACGCGTAACTCGCATTCTAAGATCGCAGGTTCGTTTTTGTTGGATTCCTTAAGCTATTGCTTAACGCCGAAAATAACTATTGTTACAAAACCTAGCTCTTCGAGAACAGTAAATAGTTTCAATTTTTCATTTCAAAATCGCGAATCTTGAGAAGAGTCACAGCACGAAATACCAGTAAGACTCCATGTTCTTATTTTGTTTTGAATTATCTACTTAAGTATTTGAAATTTTCGACGAAACATCTTACAAGTCTTTCATTGTTGCAGTAACTAGAACAAAGAAATTACTGTGACCGTTTTCTATTTTGATTTTAACCCCTCAATGTGTTCATATTTGAGAAATATATTGAGATTCTTCGAAAGTAGGTAGCGCATTTCATTAAAGTAAAAACACTTAAGCAGAGAAGAGCTATAAAGGCTGCCAAATCGTAAATCACGCAACGCAAATTGCAATCGAAGGCTTAATACGGACTAGTCCAAAGTTCCAGAAGTAGCAGAGTGTAGGCGTGTTCGTACTTGACATTACGTATACGTAAAACCAGATATGGGGCACTTGTATTTGGCTGGATGAACTTGGCTGTGACGCCAAGACCTCGTAAAGAGGGCAAGGAAACCCCGCGGAGGTTACACTGAAAAGTTATTATTCTTTTCCCTCTTTTGAATATTCGTATGTATGTTCACGTTTTCATTACTGTGTCCCACAAAAATATAAAAGAACTGCGGCTAGACTTTTGTAATAAACATGTTGACGATAAACTTCTCGGTATCTTCAATGTTTTAAGTGTTTGACAAGCGAGACTCAGTTTATTACTTCCAAGGCCTTTATACTGTCTCATGAGTACTTTATATAATGTTTCCAGATAACATTGAGGATGTCATAATAGTCTACGATTCATTTGCCAACTTCTTCTCCTCAGCCATAACATGTTCCGCAGCGGTAGTACGAGATAGGATTAGAATACTACCAATAATAGTTCTCTGGTACTTTAAAAATAATCATTTTATAACTTAATTTGATTTACAAGACGTTATTGGTTTTCCTAATTGCCATTAGAATTATTATCATCAATTTCCACTGATATAAAAACGTATCAAACTAAAAAAGATGGAATCTTATTACCACCAGGCTCACTAGCCTACAATACTCTGATTTTACAATATATAAATATGAGTGCTTTAGGTAGATTATATTTGATAACGGAAGAACACTTTCTTCCGTAAAGCACTCATATTTATATTTATATACTGTAAAATCACAAACAGTAAGAAATAATGTAGCTATCTTCTGGTGAACGTATTTATGAAATCGGTTCAGTCATTTCAGACATTACTTCATACAAACAAAAATATAAACTTTACCTCTTTATATTATAAGTGTAGATAAACACAACACGGGCAACAAGGGCATTTCCAGTTGATTGGAAGGAGGCCTGTGCCCAGCAGTGCGACATAATAGGCTTATTATGAATATATAAAAATATATAAATGCAATTGCTCAACAACATCGCTAAAGTTAGTAGAAACATCATTATAGCCATTAAAGAAAAGTGCAGCATAAAGAAAGTTAACGCATTCAGTAAAACTGCCACTAACGTCCATTTAATCGGCAATCATTCGTGTACTTGCAGCCACTAAGTCCCTTATCGACGACTTTTATCTATATAACAAGGCAATAAAGGAAAACTTCTCGACTTTCCCCAAAGCGTGGTCAGCTTATTCTCTATGCTACACGGTCGAATTAGCGAGTCGCATCCGACTTACAAGTTTGTCGACGAAAACAACATTTGACACGGTCTAGTTAACACATATAGGAGTTACGATTTTTGTCTGTTGTAGTTTTTCCTTACCGAGTTTTATTGGGATTATTATTTTATTGAAATAAGTAAGGAATTATTTTCCGGTTCCTATACCATGTCGAAAGTTTTTGTTCAGATCGCCTGACTTGACAGGTGGGTAGTAAAAACCTATGGAAAAAGCGCGAATAATACATTATATTTATTGCCTATATTGTAGAAAACAATGGGAAAAACGGAAGATACTTACACAGATATAATATCATTATACGTTTTCCCGCCAGATGAAATTTATGAGAAGTCAAAGTTATTGGATTGGAGGAAAATTTCATTTGGAAATAATACGATTGGGATTGGCAACGATTTGGTTACAGTCAAGGGTGATGCTGAAAACAAAGGGAACAGGAAAATGTAGAGAGCTAACTCGGAGAGATAAGAAGAAATCCTCGCTTTAAGGCTAGAAACTGAAAAATCTACTTTTCACAAAGTGAGCGATCGATATGGAAATAAGCTGGACTGGGAGCAGAGAAAAAACAAAATAATTGTCGGCAGGCAAGTCGTGAAAACCGACGAAATGTTTATGTCGTCTCCAACATGGTAGACTACCTACATTATTATACAGGGTGTTAGTAACATCGTAACAAATATTGAGGGGGATAATTCAGACCATGATTGTGAGTTGATATTAAGCGGAATTTTCCGTCGCCGTCGCAGGAGCCTCCGTGGATTCATTGAACGGAACCGGGTTCGAATCCCGGTCGGACATATCAAAGAAAGATAGAAATGGTTCTTGAGATTGGTCATCCACCGCCTAACTCACACGATAGAAGAAGATAGTGATCTTATAATATTACAAAAATCAGAAATCATTTATTCAACGTAATTATCATGGATAAACTTGTTGAAGGTCAATGTAACATTTTTGAATTTACGTCATTTCGCAAGGTGTTATGGCTGAGGAGAAGAAATGACAAGAAACTGCAACAGCAACACATCTTTTAAAAACCAATGAGGATATACATTACAAGTTATTTAATAACTAGAGGAACACATTCAATACCAGACATTTTTATCATTTAGGTAGTCATTAATCTTATAATAAGCTTTTTTACATAAAGTAAGCTTCACATGAGCTTTAAATTTATTTTCTGACAAATTTAAAATATTATCTGGTATTTTATTGTAAAAACGTATACATAACCCCAAAAAAGATGAATTTAATTTACTTAATCTAGAATTTTTAATAGCAATTTTATGTTTATTTCTTGTATTGTAAGTATGCCTTTCACAGTTTCTCGGAAGGAGAGATACATTTTTACGTACATACATAATGTTTTCATATATATATTGACTTGCGACCGTCAGTATATTTATTTCTTTAAACAGCTCCCTCAAAGAGTCCCGACAACGCAGCTTATAAATAGCGCGAACTGCTCTTTTTTGAATGATGAAAATAGTTTCTACATCAGCGGCTCGACCCCACAGCAAAATACCGTAAGACATTATGCTGTGGAAGTAGCTGAAGTAGACAAGTCTAGCAGTGGGTACATCTGTGAGTTGTCGGATCCTTCTGACGGCATATGCTGCTGAACTTCGCTTGCCCGCTAGTGATACAATATGTGGGCCCCATTGAAGTTTTGAATCTACAGTAATTCCTAAGAAAACTGTGTGTTCAACAAAATCTAGTTTCTCGTCGTTAATTTTAATGTTATTATTTACTTTCTTTACGTTTGGTAGAACAAATCAATAAATGATGAAGCACTCGTCACAACAAAATTAAAACGTGCATTCGTACATGTGGTGTTCCATAAAGATGTGTGAAGAAATCTTTATTTCCATCTTAATACTCACCAATGATAAACTTAGTCATTAGTATCCCACAACGCTGCTATACTTAAAAAATAAGATTAGAAAAGTCACAGAATTCCAGATAACTCAATATTCGTTCGATGAGTAATTCGAAACATAATTTATTATGACATCCGTACAACAGCGAATAAAGCCTTAAAAAATGCCGGGTCCACGGGTGCTTTAAATCACGGGCAACGATCTCTCCTCTTTTATAGCAGGCTCAACCCCTAAGAAAAAATAGGTGATACATTAGTAATACCTACTGTATTTTACCTATTGCGTACGTTATTTATTGGGACACGGTTTGTCGTAATCGCTAAAGGAAAATATAGGGTTTCCTTGATTACATGTATACGTAGAATTAATTTATGACTTCCCATTTAAGGTTACTAGCACAAACATAAATAAACGAAAATAATTCTAATTATAAAGTCGGTTATGTGTATTTTTGTGTGGTGGGACTATATACGGTGTTTTAGAGTCATCTCATTAGGACATTATGCCTATGGTGGAGCCGCCATGGTTGCGCGACCACAAACATACTTATAATAATTATTAATAAAATATAGTCACGAATGAGTCCACGTATTTAAATGGAACTACTTCACAAGTCTATAATTAATTCTGTGTAGAATCTGTGACACTATTGGACATTTAATAAGACACGACGAATTTAATAAACACATCATAAAAGGGAAGCCACAGCCTCCGTGGTCTAGTGGTTAGAGCGTTAGGCTCACGATCTGGAGGTCCGGGTTCGATTCCCGATGGGGACATTGTCGAAATCACTTTGTGAGACTGTCCTTTGTATGGTAAGGACTTTTCAGCCGTGAATCACCTGATAATATTTGAAAGAATTAATCGACCCTAGTGAGTCGATAGCGATAAGCGCTGATGAATATGGAAATTGCCGAGAGACATTAAGAAACAAGAAGAACTGTACTAAGTACTGGATAAGCTCTAGATAGACGATTGGTTTTTATGTACTTAACGGTCAAAAAGGCGCAACGCCTACCCTTTTTATTGGCAGTTCCTTCAACTTGATTGATTTATCTCTCGAACTATCTAAAAGAATAACACTTCTATACTAGGTATATTTTTAATTTGTATCTAACATGACTATAATTTATTGCAGCAGCTTCTCAGCTCAAAGCAAGGAATGCCATCAAAACTTTACGCTTTCGTTTTCCTTTTATCCTTGTTATGTCTTATTTGTATTCAGAGTTCGTATAAACAAAATTATACACGATAAATTTTACTGCTTCCACGTTTTTCATGCACGATTACTTTGACCTGACTCGTCCTCTTGGTGCGAATACGAAAATAATTCCGCTTGCAAAATGTATGATTTTTTTTTAATGTAGCTACTACATACTGGTGCTAATTCCTGTAAAAACCATCTTACTTTATTTTAAGTTATATCTGTCATTTTCTTATCCGCCGAAAAGGAAAGGGACGGGTAATCGACAAGCATATTTATGGAACACACGTCAATTTTAATAACAAATCTAAATCAACCGTCTAAAAAAATTACATTACAGACAGCACACGTCAAACGGTTTGCATACCAGCGAGATACTTTTTTGATTCGCTCGGGTAATTCCGTCCCTTTCCTTTTAGGCGGATAAGAAAATGACAGGTATAACTTAAAATAAAATTAGGAGGTGTCTGCAGGAATCGGGGCCAATACATCACAGTTACATCACATTTTATTTATTACATTAAGATACATTTGGTCATACGTACCTAATAGTAGGTCTATTACAACTGCCTTCAAGCCTGAATTTAAATTAGACCGGCAAAGGTTTTTATGTTTTTATGTATTGTGTATACTGTGCGTAGGTTTGCATATTACCTAGTACGTATTAGGTACGTACGATGGTACCTACGTCTGACAAACTTTAGTAGGTAACCTAGACGCTTGAAGGCTATTAATCGAATAAATTGGATGAGCCAAGTGTAGAGATCCTTGGTACAACATAATATATTCATTTTATATCAGCATAGACGTCCTATACTAACTGGAGCTTGTTAGTTCGTAATAAGGTCTATATTTGAACATAATCTGACGAAAATAGCATAATTTATGAACATTATACGTATGAAGAGTAATTAAGGTCTACGTATATTTTGCGTTAAAACTTATTTATTATAGGTTTAACTATGGAAAAAAATTATAACAGTCAAAGACCATCCCCTCTTTGAAAAGCGATATAAACATTATATTGAAGTATATTTTCGTAACACCTTAAAAAATCAAAAGGCTATAAGTCTCGTGTCCACATACAAACACGTGTGTACACGTATGTACGGTCACGAGCATTAATATGTATACACTTGGTACCATGTGACATTAACTTTTTTGACAAATTGAACTGTAAGTCTCACTAAATGTCAAAAAATATGTAAGTGCGACAGAGTCCTAAAGTGGGTACATTATATTGCTCATGACTGTACGTGTGTTATGGTCGTATAATACGCACATACATAAACTCAAGCCAATGTACGGAATTTGATTTGCTTCCTGTCATACTTCTCTTGCTTCCATTACATTATTTTCATTTATTCTTTACAAATAATTTGCACCAATAAATATAAATATTCATTAATCGTTTGATGTACATTACAAAGTACGTGAAGTACATTACATTAAAGATAAAGGACGATGAAAACTAGTGGATATTCTAACAAGATTCGAATCCTTTGCTTTTGTCATACCGAGACGTATTACCAACACCATTATTTGGTTATATCCTATCTACTTAAGTAATTATCGGTATTATTCTCATATTCAAACTGAAAATATCTTTTCAATATACATTTTAAATCGTCATAAACATAAATTAAATATTTAATATTGAAAGTCTTATCCGCCTAAAACTACTGGCGTAGAAAGATGGCTGCAGGAAAACTCTCGGTATAAGGCCTGTTAACACAAAATAAAATAGTGACTACAAAAGTTAAGAGTCGTGACAGTGCCATGCATATACAAGATTATTTTTTGAGACAAAAAACGATAAATTATTCTGAAAAACTTTTTTACCAACGTGATAGGTGGTGACCCGATAGCCGTCTATAATAATTAACTCAACTGTGTGAGAAAAAATTGCATGTAAGATAAAATAAAAGCTCATTAGTGCAAGTCCGATACCATATCATAGAAACAGAAACTATATCCATGCGATTGTTTTTTTGACGTGACTTCTGCAGATGACATTAACTACTTGCCTGTTACCCGGTACAAAATTTAAGACAACAGGCCTTATGATACCCAGTTGGGCGGCCATGTAAGAAACATAGACGGATTATAATGTATAAATAGATAAGTAGTATAATAAACAATCTGATTTACAGAATACCACTTCTACGGTACGCTTTACAACCACTCACACGAGTACACATCGACGAAATATGAATTGCATACATTCATAGATATACTTAAGTACATAATCTGATCTCCTATCTCAAACTGTCGACTGTCTTCGACACCCGATGGAAAATCAATGGTGCCATTTGCATAGCTCAGTGGCATATATTAATGTCACCGAATGTGGGCTGATCTAGAGTCATCGTAAACGGGGTTGCAAATTACGGGGTTATTGGGCGTTTCACATCACTAGCGAATGCCAACATAAAAGGGAACCACGCAATGCTTTCTGAAATTAAAAAAAATACCAAATGTTTTTACATCGAATGCTCACGTAGTAGAAAAAAAATATATTCTGAAACTTCGGCATTAACAGAAGACAAAAAAGAAAACTAGTATAGTGAAACCCTTATGTGATTTATGTTACTAAGATACCAGATTTTACATAGATGATCAGTTTCTAAAGCTGAAAACAGACCAAAAGTTTTTTAATTTTATGTAGAATTGGGTCATGTTCGGTCACGGGTACTAATATATATACACTTTGAAACCATGTCACATTAACTTTTATGACAAATTTTAATTTACGGTTTACCGTAGGTCTCATTAAATGTCAAATTTAATATGATAGTACGACAGGGTTCTAAAGTGGGTACATGATATTGCTCATGATGACTGTACTAGGTTCAAGATAAATTATGAAATTCTGATACTAAATAAAGACAGATCTAAAACTAACGAAAAACATTTCTTTTCTATTTAAGTTATTTATGTAATTTCATCAAGAAAAACGTAATAATAATTTCGACATTTTATCACGTTTTACTATGACGTCATTCAAATTCCTTAGTAATTTCGTGGTTTGACGTTTAGTATAAAGTAACTGATCTGACTAGTTGGAAACTAGCCTATTACGTAATATTTAAAATTTAAAAAAGAAAAAAGTCATTAATTGGGCGCGTAATGTCACTGGTAGAATCTGAGCAAATTAATAAAACGAAAATTGTCCTTCTCTGTTCTGTCATAAATTATAATTACATAATAACTTAAAATAAAATTAAATGGTGTGTACAGGAATCAGCACCATTATCAATAAAACGAATACGTATTATTCTTTTCCACTAAAACTTTTCTATTTTTATGTTGCAAGGCTGAGAGAAATCTTCGGTAGTTACCTAATAATAAAGTTTATTGTATGGTCTGTCTGTTAGAAGTAGTTATCAGATTACACGTGTCTAAGGAATTGGCCCAAACTTGTAATACAATAACATTGTCATGTTAAAGGTGTATTATTAAATAAATGTCAAAAGTTTGCCTTATACGTGCTTTGAGTGAGGTGTCGAGTTCGCTAAAACATTTCTCTGAAAATTTTGAAAGTTCGCTATTCTTGCTTGCCTAACGTGCATCATTCACTCTTTTAGATAAAATCATGATGGGCTATCATACTTATAAGTGAAGGGCTGATAACCTTACCAGGGGCCTTAAAATGCAAACGATCAGGAAAAAGGACAGTGACAATTATAAAAATATTTGGGATTACGATGTCACCTTAAGTAAATCCATTTTTATCACTGTCACTGTCGCTTTTCGAAATCGTTTGATACTTGGCTAACCCTATGTCTATTTGAAATAAATATTATAAGCGCATTCGCATTGTCTTATAGATGACTGAGGCTTTGAGCAGCGTGTTAGAGATTGACAAATTGACTTGAGATCGTGTTTACTTCGATTATCATAAACAGCCTATATACGTCCCACTATTGGGCGCAGAAAGCACGGCACTTCGATTATCGCGCATCCATTTATTTTCATCCACACGTTCATCCCTTTTAAAGGCAATTTCCAGGATAAAAATTATCTTATGTCCATCACTCGTCCTGGGTCTCAAACGATCTCCATACTTCATCTCATTCCGCTCAGCGGTTTAAGTGTCAAACAATAATTGATAGTCGAATATAATAATAGAAGTGTGAAAGTGTGGATTCATCACAAAATTGAACGGATTCCAAATGTAAGTGGCTCAACCCTATTTTTTTGTATTCCTACGATGTCACCTCAATACCCTGCATGGCATGTATTTTCCATCTTAAATGTATTCGCATCACTTCCCGTCATGCGAAACCAATTTCCTGAAAGATGGAACTGGAAATTATAATGTACGAGGGAATCATTACGTACCTGCTTAAACTTTGTCATAAAACTCTCTTTAGAAATCACGAATGTCTGTGTCATCCAACCCCAACTAAAAATAAATAAATATAGTTATATACTTTTCGGTGTTGTTAAGCTCAGATCACAAATAAGTTGGGGAGACATATTTTTATAATTTAATAACTGAACGTTTTTGCATGTTATTATAATTATTATACGTAATCAGTCTATCTACCTCTACATCGTTTTTATCTACTCACGCTTCTATTAAGCCTCTTATTATTATAACGCCATGGGCAACTGGTATTTTGTAAATAATAAATAAATAAACAATTCTATTCCGATGTCGTGGCCAGATCTTAGAAATGATCATTTCATGAAATAGAGTTTCACACGTTGGCCGCATCATGATATGGCCAAACGTTGGCAGTCATATCGTAAAATTAGTAACATTATCCACTGGTAGTGGCGCTGGTGTCGATTATATTTATAACTTGATTGATATTATAATGCATGAATTAATTATTGCATGATTGATATTATAATGTAATTGTACAATTTTCCGTATCGAACATAATTTTGAACCTCAGAAATGAATCGATTTCGCATTTTTATTACACCACATAGCATGGACACCGCCTACATTAACGATATGGTCAAACATATCATTAAACGTTGACGTTTCACCGATATGGTCAATTTAAGTTGGCTATTTCATGAAATATGATCATTTCATGAAATGGTCGAACACATCATGAAATGATCAATTCTACGATCTGGCCACGACACCGACGTTGGCTCGATATTATTTGACACCTCGTGATTTGCCTGGAATTTATTCTGTACTTTAACTTACTTAAACTGAAAGTTTTAGCAGTTCCAGGTTTTTTACAAACGCAACTAGTATCTGCCTTTCTAACCAAGGGGATACCAAAATTATAGGCCAGACAGTCATAATTACAAATATAGAACATTGTGTTTTAGGTATTTAGATAAAGACAGGTATATCTATTGTTATACTGCAGGTATTGTTTAGACAGATGCCATGCCATAACAAGGGTCCAACTTCAATAAGCTGTTCACTATTATTACAGTGCTATTAGATATCTGTATGCTAATTACTTGATATACGACGACGCGACAAGTAGGTGAATCGCGTTGTTATAGGCGAAACAAACAAGTTGGCAAACCGCACAATGAGTTTTAATTGCTGTTAGTTTATGTGTGTAAGAAGTCTTCCTAATGCTAGCAATGTTTAATGTCTGATCATCATTTACTATCAGCGCCAGTAACAGCAGTCAAGTAAAACTATTCGGATGTTACTCCAACGATTTGTTCTAAGTGCTTTCCATTTACCTCCATTAGAGTGTCTCCAAAGCTTCTCTGCTATTAGATATAGCTTTTTATATTTTATAGCGTGAAAGTAGCCAGTATTTTTCTTTTCTTCTCGTGTGGGTTGTGAGGTGGAATACCAACCTCATCAACCCTGGTGTCAGGGTTATTACTGAGCCGCCAAAGGCCCCTGACATGGCTCATGTAACGACTACATACTTACAATAAGTAGTAACCGGGACCAACGGCTTAACGTGCCTTCCGAAGCACGTATAATCTTACTTTCGGACAATCAGGTGATCAGCCTGTAATGTCCTAACCAAACTAGGGATCCCAAAGTGATTTTTGTGATATGTCCCCACTGGGACTCGAACCCGGGGCCTCCAGATTGTGAGCCCAACGCTCAACCACTGGACCACGGAGGCCAGTATTACAATTGAATTTTAGAATATCTATATGCTGTAGATTCATAATATGACTTGGAGATTTTTTTTTAATTTTTGTATTTGAATCTAAAGGCCTTAACGGTCGCGCCACCAATAAAATGTATGCAGTTGTATAAACGCCACATCACCAAGTCTCAACTGCATGCATCTTAATGGTCTTTAAGTGAGATATATGGTCCTTATAGTCTGAACAGTTGAGGTAAGATGTCTCAATATTCAGTTAGATCACTGTACCAAAAATAAATTAAAGTTTCTAATTTAAAAATAGCTAGTTCAAAATGATCAAAAATCAACCTCATTTTTCGGTTCGACTTATTTACGAATTTTGATTATGAATTAAGTAACAATGAGTAAGTATATCGTATGACCAAGTTTATAGATGACGTCACCGTTTTGTGCTCTTAATAAAAACGCTATATAAGTACATGAAAACGTTTTGACGTTTCGAAAAAGTACCTCATTTATCTAGTTTGTCATCTATTAATGTATCTTAGATGACGAACGAATCAATTGTTTGCCTATTAACGTATGTCGTAACAGAGCGCCTCAGCTTTATATTATAATCCTGTATCAATTTATACACAAGTAGTCAACTACACGGATAATTATTGCTTGTACCCACAGTTGTATCAATAGACTGATACAATACATTGGCATGGCTTACATGTGCATATTAGTTCTAGATTTCGAATGCGGGTGCCAAGTTAATCAAAGTTTCTCTGAATAGAGAGGGGTGTCAAGGTAAGTATACAATATCCTGAACAGATTTCATTGAATCCATTCCGATACTCTTAGTGCTATTGGAGAGTGACTGCATTTGAACCAAAATCCAGGTACACAATTGCAGTTAAGGTTTTGTGCGGTTAGAATAGAATATTATGGTTGCAATGCGGTTCTATTGCAATGACGGTCTCTGTGGGCCAGTGTTCGAGCGTTGGGCTCATGATCTGGTGGTTCTAGTTTCGTATCCCACAGCACGTCTATGAAAAAAAAAAACACTTTGTTACACTGTTCCGGGTTTAGTCAGCACAATTATAGGCTGAAATTAGCAGAGTTTCTGAAAAATAGATTATTTCGTACCACGTAAGGCACGTTAAGCTGTGGATTCCGGCTACTACTTTCACAACTTAAGTAATATGCATCGAGAATATTGGATTGGAGTATTGCAAACTTAACAAAATATCTAGAAATTTATTCACATTCTGTGAGAAAAATCGGTCGATTAGGAACATCCATAATAGCCACGCTGATGTCACATCACTCCATTTAACGATTGACAGTTCTATCTTCCGTCGTGCGCTTAAGTTTTTGTGTAAACTGTATTAAAATATAGATAAACCTTATTGCGTTGAACTGTGCTTATATAACATTTCAACATAGCAAGAGTCGAAAACACAACGGCGCACGTAAGCGCCTCTAAATCCTCTCAAATCACAATTTATCACTCAAGATGTTATTTCAGACTGATTCCGTCACTTAGGGACTATTATTTAATCTGTGCTCAAGAGATGCAGTGCATTAGGTAGCGTACGTGTAAAGCGTGTGACGTCGATTTAAGCGGAGTATGTGCCATTAGTCCCCTCTTCGCCATTGCCTTTGTGACGTCACAGCCTCTCTGAGAATCGGTCATTTAACGTAGTTCTCATTTATCTCTGTCGCCATTTTGTGGGAAAACAGCTGGAACGGGTTAATCCCGAAGATTTTCGTTAGCAGATAATTTAAGTGGGAATTGGTTGCTTAAAAGATTTTGCCTTGTTTAAAAGTACATCGAAAAGCAATAGGCATTAAAATAAAAAGGAGGACAGCAAAACCGAAACACGCAGTAGTATCTTCAGAAAACAGAACTGAAACAAAATATATAACGAGTAACATGAAAAGAAAACTAAAAAGAATGGTTTAACCAACAGTCGTTTAATAAAAATAAGTGTGTGTTCGTTGTCCTTGCAACTAAACGTTTACATACAAACATACGTAGCTGTTCTCATTATTAAAATCCAATAATTACATCTTTGATCATCATAAGCCTTTTTAAATCGTTGTATTGTCTATGATTATAAACATAGAGATGTTTAGATTAATAAACCTTTTTCATTACACAGAATGTCGTGAAAGCCATTTGTTGCTACATTCAGGCTATTTAGTTTTTATTTAGTTTAAGCTACTTCTGGATATTTCCTTAAACGTCTAAATTTCCAGAGTGACTGCAACAAAGACAAACGATGCATCGCGACAGTTAAATGGGTACAAGTTCTTGATAGCCCACACTTGAGAGGACGCTTTAAGCAGATTCCCTGATCTTCTACTTAAATGCAAGCTTTATTATATCACTAAAATAACTAGATTACGGATACGGGCGGCGAAGCCAGGCGGAAGGAAGCTCGACTCTCACTGTGATATCGCAAATCGGAATCCAGCATGAGTCGAATATGTTTGTTCGGATTAATGATTTTCACGTTCTCAGCGATGAAGGAAAACATCGCGAGGAAACTTACATTAAATGATTATCACGTTCTCAGCGGTGATCCTTCAAAACACAGTGAGTAAACTGACATTCCTTCGAAATGCGTTTCGGAGGTATGTATGTTAACACATATTGGGCAGGCTTTCCCTTCGCGGGTTTAGTCACTTGTTTAAAATTCCGGATCTGTCAAATCTTTAGGTTAGGTAAGGGACACCGTGAAAAATGCTAGGTAGATGATGACGATGAACTAAAGATAGCTGTATCCTATAGGATATCCAGAAGTTATCTGGTAAATACTTAGAAGTTCTCCTACCAGACGTTTATGTGACAATTGCAGCAAGTGGTAAAATAGTACCTACTTAACAATATAGATAATACAGGGTGTTAGTGACATCGTAACGAAAACTTTGAGGGATGATTCAGGCCATGATTCTGAGTTGATATCAAGTGGAATTTTCCGTCGCAAAAGTATGGAACGGAAAATAATTTAAAAAAGCTCTAAAATTTTCATGACTTCTCCGACAGGAAATTCCACTTGATATCGACTCAGAATCATGGTCTGAATCATCCCCTTCAGTATTCGTTACAGTGTCACTAACACCCATACCTACTTGTATGGCTACTGTATGTACTTGTATGCGGTGTAAGTGACATCGTAACGAATACTGAGAGGGATGATTCAGCTGATTATTCTGAGTTAATATCAAGTGGAATTTTCCATCGCAAAAGTATAGAATTGAAAATAATTTAAAAAAACTAAAAATATAACATGAATTTTGCGACGGAAAATTCCACTTGATATTAACTCAGAATCATGCTCTGAATCATCCCTCTGAGTATTCGTTACGATGTCACTAACACCCTGTATACAATTATGATATCAAAGGAAAATTGTATAGTGTAATTTAAGTTAATGAAAGCCATGTTCACACATGGTTTTGACATTGAAAGATTATGCGATTATATTAAAACATTATTTTTCTTACATAAATAGGCACAAATAGTTTATTACCCGACAAAGTTGAAATAAGAACAAGGCCCAAAATTCTCCCGTATCGTACACGCTGTCAGAATAGTTTTATTATATCTGTCATTTTTTATCAGCTGAAAAAGAAAGGAACGAGTAACCGACAGGCCTAAAATTTATGTAACACACGTCAATTTTAGACAGAAATTTGAAAAACCCTTCCTAAATGATATATTGGCCAATAACCCGACAGAATTAAGTTAACAGCACCCGTCAAACGGCTTGCATTTGAGCGAAATGCCGATTTTAGTCGCTCGGGCTATTCATTCATTTTAAAATTAACAGTTATCAATTATTCGTCTCTTTCCTGTTCGGCGGATAAGAAAATGACAGGTATAGCTTTAAATAAAATAAGGATGTGTGTGCAGGAATCGGGGCCATGTGGGTGAACAATAAGTAAGTGATGGATAGCGACTTATTGCTACTGAAATCTCTAAAAAACATGCAATACTGAAACGAAAATAAAGTAACGTGCTTTTCTTCTCTCGTGTGGGTTGGAAGGACAGTGGATGACCGACTTCATTAACCCTGGTGTCAGGGTCATAGTTGAGTCGCCAAAGGCCCCTACCATGACTCAAGTAACAACTAGTTACTTACATCAGTAAGTAGTGACCGGGACCAACGGCTTAACGTATCTTTCGAATCCCGAATCAACTTACTTTCGGTCAATCGGGTGATCAGGGTTCACCAAGTAAATAATTTAAAAACAAAACGAAATCGTGAATTTTGCGACGGAAAATTTAACTTGATATTGACTCAGAGTCATGAGCTGAATCATCCCTCTCAGTATTAGGTACGATGTCACTAATACTCTGTATACAAACACACATAAACTCGCGCCCATAATCCCTAATGGAGTAGGCAGAGCCAAGTGTATTCAAAGACAACTGGCAGCCACTGCCAATGGATATTATGAACCTTATGGTTACAAGGGATCAGCCTACGGCCCATAACAATTATTGTCCAACATTTTATAAAGAAGACAATCCCTCTGCCGGATTTTACGACTTGCCCGGGAAGATAAGATCATAATAACTAAATGTTTTCTGGAGGAAATCTCCCAGTACAGAAGTTTGGTTTCTATCTATTTCATTTTTACATGAAGATGTCTGGCAACTATAAGTTTCAACATAATCTGGGGGCACGGGAGTACCCCCGCCAAGTCGAGCAAAGCGAAGCGTAAGGGCAGGGCACGTTCAGCAGTACGTTCAGAGGGTGCGCAGGTAAGCAAAATTGTCTGTTACACGCTCGCATACCCCTTAGGCGTTTAAAGGGTACGCAGTCGAACATTAGCCAGCTGACCGCTCGTGTTCTTCATTAAAGTATTCGAGAAACTGTCTATTTAGCCTATTTTAGCAGTATTTACTAATGATCTTACTGAGTAGGAAGCAAAAACATTTTGATATTTCTATATGTTTTGTTGGGTTTAATATACAGGTAGGATAATTTCCCACCAGGGAATTCCCATTACACGGTTCACAAACTAACTAATATTTGGGAATCCGCCTTAAATACCACAAGTCACGAATGTCCATTTAATAGACTATTTGCTTGTAAGTATTTCATATACTCCGGGTACACTAATCTTTGGGGAATATTGTGGGTTATTATCATCATTGCTTTATCGTCTTAGTGGATGCGCTATTGTTGTGGTGAAGGCGTTTGTGGAAAGAAATTGGAATTGGTACACACAGAAGAAACAGTAACAAAGATTCACTAAAAAATAACTTATTACATAACATAAACAGGCCGAAAGTAAGATGATCCGTGCTTCGGAAGGCTATGCGTTAAGCCGTTGTATGATGTAAGTGAGTAATCGTACATGAGCCATGTCAGGGGCCTTTGCCAAATAACCCTGACACCACGGTTGATGAGGTTGGTAATTCACCTCACAACCCACCCAGAAGAGGAATTGTTCCTGGGTGTGGCGTCCTTTAATAATTAATTATTTTTATTGTTAGATATGTTGTAAGAGGTACACAAAATTAAATTACTGTAACAAAACTGCCGTTATGAGTGTAAAACCTTACAGAAAACATTCAAAATAAAGACATCCGAGAAGTGAGGTAAACCAAGGGAATTATTTTCATCAGTATAATATACCAGACCCGTAAACTTGGGGTTTTAATTAAGAGCACGGTAAGGCCAACACTCATAAAATGAACACAGAGACATAATACAAAGAGAAATGGGTTCCTGAAAGGGTGCGGTGGCAGCCATAATAAGTTACGTAACATAACATGAATAAGCTCACGACTTTATCCAATTGAGGTAGTCAGAGGTAAATCCATCGCAAGATAAATTAAGTACCCACACCTTGCGATAGGTGGAGAGCCGTATCGCCTTCTATAATGGTCGAACTAACTGTGTTAATGATAACTAATAATAAGATAAACGTTCCTTGATCGTGTATTGATGCTTGATCGCGTACCTGCCCTCTCTTTATTTTAAGTTTAGTCCGGTCTGCTGGAACAGATTTCTACTATTTCAATTCAAACGATTCAAAACTATTCATTATTTTGATATACATTAAAGCTGATTTATCACAGCGACAAACGTGATAATACGTTTGAATTTTCTGGGGAAAACAAACATTGCTGAGACAGAATTGGGACGGATTTGTATTTTATACAGATTGCAATTCATCTTTTTACGGATTTTACTATTTATCATTTGCTTAGAAATAAGTAAGTCTAATTGTTTTTATATCCTGTTCTGTCTCTGTCAATAAACTCCTAAATAAATAATGTTTTTGATTTAAATAGTTGTATAACTTTACCTCTAGGATTCAGAATAGTCTAAACCAGTTTATTAAGCCAGCTATTAAGTTTGTATTCATACAAACATAAGTCAGTAAGTATTTCTCGTTTTGGTATATCCGATATAAAACCGACTGCCGATTAAAAATGAATTAGGGCAGTATTGCAGTTTGCCAAATGGTTGGGTCGCTAAAGTAGTAGAGTCGCTTATAATATTTTTTTAAGACAACCAATTAATTCTGAAACCTAAGTCTCTTTGTTTTGGTGGCGTAGTCTGAACTCAATCACTCTTTGTCACATTTCATCATGATCATCTCCCTAGTGTTAAGGGAAAATAATCCCGTTTTCACGGGATCCGCTTACATACCCTGAAGATTTGACAGCTCAGGTTTTTTACTTTTAACCCGAAAGGAAAGCTAGGCCGACAAGTTAGGTCAGATACTTCCGAAGGAGCACAGATTTATGAGGCTTATAAACATACGTAATAGGAAACAAAAAAAATTAAAAAACAATATATCATATTACTTATTTAAATCATCGTCATTGCCTGGCGAGACGTTTATTGCAGCCGATTAATCATTGTCTAGTAAAAGACATACAAACATAAACAGCCTATATACGTCCCACTGCTGGGCACAGGCCTCCCCTCATTCAACCAGATGGGGGTATGGAGCATACTCCACCACGCTGCTCGAATGCGGGTTGGTACGAGTAGAGGTGTTTTTCCGGCTAATAGCCGGGACGTAATAGTTAAAGAATTCATCAAATATGGTTATAAAAAACCAGTTTAAAAAATGAAACGTTACAAAAACGATTAATATGAATTTACAAATCCAAAACCGGTGCCCAAACCGGTAGTATTAATTGTCTAGACTGGATGCCTCTAATTGTTTTGGGCTAAACCACTCTACAATGTTGGGGCTAATTATTATTGTCGGACTGACTTGTCTTCTGAATTTATAGTATATTTTGTGTAATTTGGCTGGCTTTTGAATAATTGTAAACAAAATGATTTTGATTTAAACTATTTAAACAACTTACCATAACTGCTTACATACATAATGTATTAAAAATTATGTTCTGTTACTTCTGTTCCTAACGGCATCCGTGGTCCAGTGATTGAGCGTTGTGCTCACGATCCGGAGGTCCCGGGTTCGAATTCTGGTGGGGACAAATCACGAAAATCACTTTGTGATCCCTAGTTTGGTTAGGACATTACAGGCTGATCACCTGATTGTCCAAAAAGTAAGATGATCCGTGCTTCAGAAGGCACGTTAAGCCGTTGGTCCCAGTTATTACTTACTGATGTAAGTTAGTAGTCGTTATATGAGTCATGTCAGAGGCCTATGGCGGCTCAGTAATAACCCTGACACCAGGGTTGATGGGGTTGGTAATCCTACTCACACGATAGAAGAAGAAGACTTCTGTTCCTTTTCGAGTTATTTACAATCTGTCTATGTTCCTACCTTTTTAATAAAAAAAAAGAAAATAAAGTTATAAAAAATCATGACTGTTATAAGGCCGCCCACAATGTACTGTATTCATGTGTTATGTCATATGTCTGATTTTTGTAATTTTCTTCTGTGCAATAAAGTATACGTATTTTGACTTAATCTGATTAATTTGTCTGTAAAATATTTATATTCTATTAAACAGAATAACCAGCTCAGTAGAATAAGTGAATACATTTCTATAAGATTTTTGAATAGCTTATTGCGAAGTTAGAATTAGATCTGTCAATGTACGTAAGCTAGTGTTGTGATGTTCATTAGAATAGTGATGCATCAGTCGATATTAGGTTAATTGATTGTTTTCTATCTAACAATCCGTCTCTACCTATATGGCTAAATAATTTATAATACGAGCAGTTACCGCCCGTAAGCAAATTTAACTTCGCATCTAATAATAATTAGCCTGTTTTAACAAACTTTGAAAGCCCCCGCTAAGAGTGTGTATTCAACCCTTAAACAACAATAAAACAATTAACAATTTGTTTTACGTATCCACACACGCTAAGGCGTTTCGTAATTTAGCTTCTTCTTCTTCTTCTTCTATCGTGTGAGTTGTGAGGTGGAGTACCAACCTCATCAACCCATCATTTAGCTTGTATGTATTTACTTTATAATCTTAATGATAAACAAGAGCAATCCTGATTTAGAAGAGATTTAGAAAGTACATAGGAGGGAAAGTTCACATTGCATAGGTAATAATTAATGATAATTATTCACTTTCTACACCGTAAAACTGACAAAAGAAACGTACAAACAAAACAGATCGTAGAAGTAAGCTTATCTCTAAACAAAAATAACATTTTTTATCACATAATCGTCAATTCTTCTAGGATTATTTAAGTTGTGTCAAGAAGATGGTAAGTATATAGTAATATATTTTTTCCATTTGTTTAGTAGTTACAGTATAGTTTTTTTTTTTATATTTATATACTTATCTACATACAATTTGTTGCTGTAATTGTAAACGTTATGTACACTTACAACACTACAACATTTTATTTAAGTATACGGATGCTTAAAAATATGTGGGGTGTATCTACCCTTAAAAAAATTAAATGATTAAAATAAAAGTACCCTTAAGCCGCTGGAGTTAGTTCCAGAGATAAATTAAAAGTGTTTCTTTTTTACTTTTGATGGGTTTGCTCTTGGCCCCAGACTTGCCCGAAGGCATTGACGAGGCCTAAGATGGAGCGAACTCGCCCAGAAGGTGCCTTTTCACTCTGGCCTTGAAAGTACCCGGTAAGTACTAGTAAGTAAATATATGCATTCAGAAATATGAAGACTGCAGAGAAGTCCACTTCCTAGCAGTGCGCATAATAGTGATTTCCAGCGACTGACTTAGGGCCATATGTCACTAGGACACCATAGATGTACACAGTACGCATAGGGCCCTTAGAGTATTTACCACAATTGTAAAAATCCTCGTAAATGAATTGGCGGCCAGCAGCTAGTATATCTACATAGTTATGAGCTAGGTTACCCATATAAATCTACCATGTTAAAAAGAACTCATCATTAATTCAAAAACTTAAATCATCAAGTTAATTAATTTAACTTACTATATACGTAGACAATTTTAGGCCCCGTTATCCTGAATTAAATTAAGCGCCCCATTTTTAAATTCTATCTACATAAATTATTCAACTTTATCAATTAAACTGTCAAAATATTACTTTGTTCCCTCAGTAGGTAGCAAAATGTTTAGAGGACTTCTCTTGTAAATATTCAAATTTTAGGTTTATTAAATCCATATCGGTTTACATAATAATTTATAAATCTCTGTCGGCGATGGGCTGATATCCTGCCACATTGCTGGATGGAGCAGCAGGTGGAGTATGCTCCGGTTGATTGAAGGGAGGCCTGTGCCCAGTGGTGGGACGTAATAGGCTGTTTATGTTATTTTATCTTAAGTGGAATATCAAATAATGGTCAATAATGTACACTACTGATTTGTCTTGTTAAATTTATGACTTGTATATACGTGACTTTTACATAAATTATAAATAGCTTACACACATTTTATTTTTATTTTATTTATTTATTTTATTTATTTTATTGGAAGACCAACAGCTAATATAATACATATCGTGGCTGACTTTGCAAACTGACGTATCTACATTTTTTTTGTGACATGCTTGCTTTTGAGATCAGCCCCGATAAATGGGAGGACCTGGCCAGTGACCGGAATAAGTGGAGGACGTCTTTGGCCGATGGGTGCAAAGCACACGATAAAACCTGGTTCCAGATTCTAGCCGACAAGCGCGAGAGACGACACAGAAATGAAAGGGCCGATTTACCACCTATACCATCTAATAACCCTCAACTACAATGCCAGTCGAGCGGCCGCTACTGTCGCTCTCGCATCGGACTTTACAGCCATTTTAAAAGCTGCCACAGAAACGCTGTTTGAATCATCTGATAAAGATGTAAAAGCCTGAGAGAGACTGGTTTTAAATTTCTGAAATAATTAACTTTTTAAGGTTTCAAACCTGAAGAATGGAATAAAGAACACTTATTACTCAAGTATAGAACGGACACTCTTCGCCCCGCGCGAATAATTACGTAACGGTGCCGAGGTGGGTCTCACTTATAAGGGCTGACGGCAATTTCGTTAAGGAAAAAGGGATAGCGTGCAGATTGTTTGTCTCGCTCGCACTTATGCGTTAAGCGGCACACGGAGATTTTTGTATGGTAGGTATGTCTGGGCTGTGCCTGAAGGATAACCCGATTCCCTGTATGTGTATATATCAGTCCGTCAAAATTTTCGGACTAACTTACTATATGCTGTAAAATTAACTTTATCTTTGCGTTTGATCGGTTGAAAAAACAAAAACAAAATTACATCGAAAAAGTCTGACGCGGACGGGACTTAAACCTGCAGCTTGTCAAGCTGAGACGAGGGTGTTTAAGCGTAAGCGGGTTGAGCGTGAGCATGCTGAGTGCGGTCATGCTGAGTGTGAGCAGGTTGAACGTGAACATGTTGAGCGTGAGTATGTTGACGTGCTGAACGTGTGTTTTATCAGTTTGAAATACACCTGATTATTATATGCATAAAAGTTTTACCCGGTCGATCATTATTTATAAGCACATAAGTAAGCAATTTCCTCGATACGACCACGAGTCATCGTGTTTCGCTGACTTAAGTTATATGTTAAGGGTGAATTTGTAAATTTAGTAGATAGAAATATTTTCTTCAATACCTATCGTCAATTTTGTAAAATAGAGTAATGTTGTACTGAAAATGAATTAGGAAGCAATAATAACCAAACAATTTTTGGAGACATAGATATTGTACAGATAATGAAAAATATAATCTATGCATAATAACGTTTAATTCGTTGGTTGATGTAAAAGTGTTATCTTAGTATAAAAGCACTTTTGTCATATAATCTATCAAATGCAGACCTCAAGCCAAATCCCAAATATCGAGAATACTAGTATGTGAATGAGGACGTCAAAAGAGAATTTTTGGTTTACGAGGAAGGAACACAAGTTCTTTTGTTAGGGATGAACCCTCATCATATTTTATGTACGACGTTTGTTTCGCCCGTTTTTGTTTCAGACCAAATGGGAAAAATAAGTGATCACAATTGTGTTATGAAATACAATATATGTGCCTATTGTGGTAAAAATAAAAACTTACCAAAGAATTTACCTTATAAGTATTTTCGGATTTCGGAATTTAGTACGTAGATATTTTGCTTATCCTTGGTATGGTAATAAAGTCTATGTTTTGTTATTTTATTGCTAGTAGCTGTAATATTTTACACCACGTTCATCTGTATCACGAAATTCGACTTTTATCTGTATTTTTGTCTTTTTTTTGTAAGTAGTAGAGATTTTTCCAACACATACAGATTTTGCGAGGCAACTCGATGTAGTATGGGGACATAATATATATGTATGATAAGCATTACGAATTTCAGGTGGGACTTGTATAAGTACGTAGTAAGTTTATGAGACGTATATACGTCCCATAAAAAAATCGCACGTCCGAAACGCTGCCGAACTATTTTCAACTTCTAAACTGCAATTCAAACAACCGCCTGCAAAAACGCTTGTGAACGCTCAGTAAATGTCATATATGTTTGTTTTTCCGGAAGCCCGCGCCTCGCGCCGCTTGACACGCCGCGCGTACCTGAACGCGGCCTAAAAAATAAAAACCTCATAATACCCTTAAATTATATTTATTTTTATTAAAACATTAACATATGAGGTGTTTCGATTTTTTTCATGAGAAGTATAGATAGATACGTATGTAAGAAGGTATCACCTTTCTTTCGAACAATCAGGTGATTCAGCCTATAACGTTCTAACCACACGAACCTAGTTCGATTTATGGCATACTTAAATCCTTTCCTTTCTATTTTAGTGTGTCCATTTCAATCAATTATCTTTGTACGAGTAATTACTCGTGTATTGTTATGACCCTATCTCGTAACACAATTGTAAGAGATTGTCCACATTCCTAAGGTTTATCTTACCAGAATTAATTTACTTACTTAACATATTAAAGAAAAAACAGAGTGAGATGTGGTGTAAAAGACGATGTAGTGACTGAGATTGAGAAGGGAAAGTTAAGTTGGTTTGGACACAGAGCGGATGAAGGATAATAGGATTACGAAAGCATTAGGGTTGGCAGAGGAAGACCTAGAAGTACGTATATTGACCAAATTGGAGATGTCCTTAGAAAAGTTCAGTACTTACGGTCTAATCTGAACCAGAGTGCGTGTATGAAACAATTGAATGTGGAGAAAGCAAGAGAAATATGTCAAGATCGAAGCAAATGGAATTCCATAGTCTCTGCTTACTCCGGTGGGAAATAGGCACGAGTTTATGTATGAATAAAAAACATAAATTGCTTAATTATGTCCAACTGTTGCTCTATCAACCAGAGCAACCAAGCTGCTGGTCCACTACGGGATTATCGAATGCGTTTTTACGGCTAGTAACCGGGACCAACGGGTGATTGCGTGCCTTCCGAGCACGGAATTATCATACTTTACACATTATTTTTATTTAACATAACATACACAACATATTTTCACGGCTATATCCCTATTGGTATAGTCAGATGAACACCCAACCCAGGATGAACTAAGTATCCACACCTCACCAAGCTTTTCTTTTAGAACAACGTGATAGGTGCCGTCAAGGTACTTCAAGAAAAACGAATGCGCTGGTACGGCCCCGTCATGAGACGCCCTGAAGACCATATAGTCAGAACAGCCCTAATTATCCCAACGTCAAAAAGAGGGCGTGGAAGACCCCCCGCCACATGGTTGACGACGGTCCAAAAGGACCTGAAACAATTAGACCTGGACGCCAAACTGTCTCAAAACCGACCAACATATAGAAGTAGGATAAGGAGAGCCGAGTTTGAGGAGCTCGGTGGTGCAGCGGTAAACGCGCTCAGTCTGCGATTGTTGAAGTTAAGCAACTTGCGCAAAGGCCGGTCATAGGATGGGTGACCACAAAAAAAAGTTTTCATCTCGAGCTCCTCCGTGCTTCGGAAGGCACGTTAAGCCGTTGGTCCCGGCTGCATTAGCAGTCGTTAATAACCACCAATCCGCAATGGGCCCGCGTGGTGGTTTAAGGCCCGATCTCCCTATCCATCCATAGGGAAGGCCCGTGCCCCAGCAGTGAGGACGTTAATGGGCTGGTGATGATGAAGGAGAGCCGACCCTGTATAAGCGGAACAAGGCTTAGGAAGAGAAGAAGAAGTGCTAGGTGCCGTCTATACCTAATGGTCGACCCAACTGTGCTAGCGATAATAACTCATTGGTTTGACTTCCACCCGATACCCGGTGCTCCCTGATTGAGAAACAAGCCGTTGTACTACAGGACCCGTGTATTTAGGGGTAATCACAGGTATATGGTATATACGCACTCCTCGCCAGCTATGAACTCCCATGTAATAATACAGGCGAGCCTTTTACCACTAACCGGACAAAAATCTTGAAAAACCACGTGATATCTAAATATGCGTAGGTAGTACCTGCTTTACATAATAAAAATGTCTAATGATACAACAAAGCATTAGATTATCTCAACAACACAACCTTAAAAAGGTCGAATATTTCGAGCGGTATGGAATTGGATTATTGAAATAATTCACCGTTCTATCCAATGTAATATGAAACAGAATATGACTTCAATACGAATTATTATTATGTAAGCAATTTTATGGGTATGAACGAAAAAAGTTTCTAGAACCAAAGAGTTATTAAATGCGTGAAAAGGTTACAGACAGACCTATTCTTACCTATTCTTTTTTTCTTTAATTCTATTATACCTCAAGTATTGTTGACTTGGGAAGTACTTACCACAAAACATTATGATAAGATTTGTTGTGTCTCGTTCTTCGCATTTACAATAACTTTCTGTATCCATACTAATATTATAAATGGGAAAGTGTGTGTGTCTGTTTACTTGTCCGTCTTTCACGGCAAAACGGAGCGACGAATTGACGTGATTTTTTAAATGGAGATAGTTGAAGGGATGGAGAGTGACATAGTCTACTTTTTGTCTTTTTCTAACCCCCCACCGCCCTAAGGGGGGGGGGGGGGGGGTGAAAATTTGTGTGGAGCATTCCACAATTTTCAAGGTAGAAAGCTAAAAATTGGTACGCGGAGTGCGGCCTATTTGTGACTAACAAAAAAATCGTGCATCATTTTTTTTAACGCGAGCAAAGCCGCGAGCAAGGTCTTGCAAATAAATAAAACCTTTTATAAAGCCCAATTTCAATAAAAGCTTTGTAACTTCCATTTTAGGGTTCTTTTTCAAAATGTTGAAAGGAAAATCCTTTTGGCAAAATTTGTCTATTGTCACAGTTGTATTAGTTTTAGCAACTATCAATGCAACATAGCCATATACCTACCTACCTTCAATATTCAATATTCTTTATTTATCTTTACTACTTATAATACCTATCATCATCATCATCAGCCCATTAACGTCCCCACTGCTGGGGCACGGGCCTTCCCTATGGATGGATAGGGAAGGCCCTATAATACCTATACTACTTATTAATTACTAGCGACCCGCCCCGGCTTCGCTCGGGTGCAATGCTGAGGTAACTCTACAAAATAAGTAAAGCAAAGTGGGATGAAATAGGAGTCACTCAGACTGATGATTCCAAAATATAGCGTATGTATTACTTCTCATCGAAAAAATCGAAACCCTTCCGAGATGTTGTTTAACACGAGCTTAATTAAAATTTGAATTTGAGAAAGTAATACTAATTCTATTTCTCTTTTGTTTTGTATTTTGTTTTTTCCTGTTTGTGCAATAAAGTATTTGTTATGTTATGTTAAGAGTTAAAAACCGGATAATACCTTATATGTCACTGTAAATTGTCATTCATTTTTTATTCCTAATATTTTGTAGGTAATTATTATTTTCTCCTTTAAATATATAAACTTGCCAAGATGTTTTGTTTTGTGTTTTGTGTATTTTAGGTATTTTAATTTTCCATAAAGAAATACGATCATTTTTAGTAACTACGGAACCTTTAGTGCGTGGGTCCGGTTTCATACTTAAGCAACGACCCATTTTCACGAGGCAATTTAGGTAGGGGACAGATTTCTAATCAGTCGAGTATCTAAGCTCCTCTTAAGGAATTAATTATTAACAGTCAACAATTAACACGTGGAAATGTTTTATTTGTAAGGTGCGGTCACGAGTACTACTTAATATGTAATACACTTTGACACCATGTCACATTAACTTTTTTGACACATTAAACCGTAAGTCTCATTAAATGACAAATATTATAGTGCGGCAGGGTTCTAATTCTAAAGTGGTTAAGTACTTGATATTGTTAGCGAATAGTACATACGCATGTACATAAGTTAACTCACGCTAATATATACGTTAACCCAACGGGATAAGCTTTTTTGACGTGACTTATTGTAGATTTGCCGCAAATCGCGTTAACTACTTGGCCGGATGGCCTCCGTGGTCCAGTGGTTGAGCAATGGGCTCACAATCCGGAGGTCCTAGGTACGAATACCGGTGGGGACATCACAAAGATCACTTTGTAATCCCTAGTTTGGATAGGATATTACAGGCTGATCACCTGAGTGGCCAAAAAGTAAGATAATCCGCGCTTCGGAAGGCACGTTAAGCTGTTGGTCCCGGTTACTACTTACTGATGTAAGTAAGTAATCGTTACATGAGCCATGTCAGGGGCCTTTGGCGGCTCAATAATAACCCTAACCTAACCTAACCTAACCAGGGTTGATAGGTTGGTAATTCACCTCACGGATCATCTTACTTTCGGACAATCAGGTGATCAGCCTGTAATGTCCTAACCGAACTAGGGATCACAAAGTGATTTTTGTGATATGTCCTCACCGGGATTCGAACCCGGGCCCTCCGGGTCGTGAGTCCAACGCTCAATCAGTGGACCACGGACGTGCCCTCTGAAGGAATCATCTTATTTTACGAACAATCAGGTGATTTCAGCCTGCAATACCCGTATAATTTCCTATTATGATTTGTTCAAAGGACACAATCCGTAGTCGTTTTTTATAACATACTTACTCCGAAAGAATAGACGCTGAACCACCAGCTATTTAAATGTGGAATCAACCCCACCTCACCGTTCGATGTTCATCAAAAGCCTATTAGCTAATTACCTCGACGTCGCCTGATATTTCCCTATTTAATGTAACCAATCACTATTGATAACCAGCGCCTAAGATACGTAACTACGCTCATACCTTAAGATGCGATTAGTTACAAACATCAGACTCATTAGGGAGTTGATGCGTGGTACGGACGTAATTTCGGCTTAATTATTAAGAGGCAATATCCAAATACTCCAAATATTTAATACCAATATTAAGTATTTGTAGGAATTTATTAGGTTAATAGGTTAGTAAGTACCTTTATTGAGAAATTGTAATTTTGGTGTAAGCTTGACGGAAGTAATTTTAAGATTTTTTTTTAAAAAGGTATTTAATAATTATATCAGGAACAGTTATTATAATTTTCATTCTGATGTTTTGTAGGTACTTAGGTAATTTAATTCTTAAAGGTGTTATATTTTATGGCTAACAGAAAGAGAATTATATTGCGTAAGTTAAGTACTTTTATATATATACGCAAGTGTAAATGTTTATAGACAAATTGCTTCAATGTCTTTTTTAGACCAATGTTAAATATATTTTCTTTTATTTGAAACCTGCACTGAAAGCCAAGTTACTTAAAATTGCTTTTTATAATAATAAAGGAATAACTGTTTTCGTCAACCATGTTTGGTTTACGCAAATTTTCTACGCCATTGCACGCAATAATAGACACTCACATAACCCTTTTGTATCAATGTATTCGAGTTCTGTCAAAAGCAATAGAGGAAACACAAAACCAGACATAGAAGTCATATTGTGTTGCTCTGTTCCATTTGGTTTTGGCAGACAAAAAGGATTTTTCGGGGAAATATTCAAATAAAACCCTTTATTTTGCAAGTGTCTACTGTATTTGGGTCTCATACGACGCCCTGTGCCGAGTTTCGCGCCCAACTGGGCACCCTCAGGCCTGTTGTCTTAAACTTTGTACAGGGTGCGAGCCTTCAGCGCTCCCCATTTGTCCGGTCAAGTAGTTAACGCAATCTGCGGTAAATCTACCATAAGTCAGGTAAAAAAAAACTGTATTTGGACTTGCATAAAGCTGGTGAAACCGCGGTGTTTTCGAAAACTTATTGCATTAACCTCTTACATGATATTCGACGTAATGAAGCAGGACGAATCATTTCATCGAATGAATCAATATTCCATGGTGTAGGTATTAAATTTTAACTATTATTAAAGTATTGTAGTATCACCATAAGGTTCATCATATCCATCTTTGGACTTCGTATCAACAATGGCTGCAAGTTGTCTTTGATTACTTGTGGCTCTGCCCACCCCATTAGGGATTACGGGCGTGAGTTTATGTATGTATGTATGTATTAAAGTATTGACAATGTCACAGCACACGAACAAACTCCGCAACCAGAGTTCTCAATTGTTATTGTAAAATCCTCATTTCTCTTTTACTCTTCTTTTTCTGACGTATTGTCTTTTTTTTCTGTAATAGTTAAGGAGCTTCCACCCAAGATTTTGAGAAAAGAGTCGACAATTCTAGTACCTATGTGACAATATAAAAATGGGAAGAGCAAGGAGAGCCAGTTCAGTTTTTAAACTGATTGAAGCAAGAAGAAGTGGTAAAGTGAAAGTAAGGAAATAGTGGAAGTAAGGAACAGTGTTTAAAGCAGTTTGGGCAGTTTAAGTGCAGTGTTCAAGTGACGCGTAAAGTGCGAAATAAAGTGAAGCGACGATGACGTAGTGTACCGTAGAGCTATGTGCGAGTGCTACACCGCGTGCGTAGAGAATAAATTCGTTTTCCCTGAAACTTAGTGAGTTTCCTTCCAATCTCGAAACTCACTTACGTAACACTATGGATGTAGCATGGTGACTATGCTACATACCCCCTCCTGTTGATTGAGGGGAAGCCTGTGCCTAGCAGTGTGACGTATATAGGCCGTTTATCTTATGTTATATATGTATGAATGGATAGCTTTTATTTTACATTGTTTTAAGTTTACGCGGTTATTATCATAATTTAAACACATAATAACGGGTTCTTCTGCGTTTAAAATAGGTCATCCCAGTCATCCCGTAATCATGGCACTTGCAACAGTGTCGAAAGATCGGGAGTCTCATACCCCTATTTTAAACGCGGTAAGAACCCTTTTATTTTATTTACTTACCTAACACAGATTATATGTGTTTTGTAGAAATTCGTTATAACTAAATACATACAATGCATCACGCCCGTATCCCCGAGCAGGTAGGCAAAGGAGTACACCCACTCTTCGCAAGCTATAGGTATTATAATCCTATGCAATGATGCTAGTGATGCTAACTTACATTTTCATAAATTACTAAACAAGAAAATCCATGTTATTGTAGAGCTCAAAGATGGTTTCATATCGTAGAACATTAGTAATTGAATTCTAATCAAGCAACTTAAACAAAGCTGCCTGTTGTAGAATGAAGACATATCGAACTAAAAGAGCGGTCAACGGCTATTTAGCAGTCTGATAATCCTCTAATAGTTCGCCAGGACATTGTCCCTCGTCCATAAGGATGTTTACGCATCGCTTACCGTGATTTGTAGCCCGGCACCGCATTGTCTTCCCTCTTCAAAAATATAGCGGAAATTCATTTTATTTTTGCTCATCCCTCCATAATGCTCAGTACAAAATTACTTCGGCTTTTTATACAAATTTCGCGGCACAGAGTTTTAATTGAGAAATGTGTTTATTGTTTAAATTTTCCGACCTTTCCCGTATAATTTCGCGTTTTATTGGAACGTCTCCTTGGGAAGTAATATTGTTAATGGTAAAATTAAATATTGTTTCAGTGCTTGGTTAATTATGATATTATTTTTAAAGATATCTTGAGTACGGCAAAGATCAACACTCGGAGAGTGAATAGAAATAAGATAAGACAGAACCAATGTCGGTAGTCACCGAATGTCGGTGACCGGTGGTCGGTGGTGTCAATGTCGGTGTACAGCGTTGAGTCGCATCTGCATGACTCATAATGAACTAAGTGCCGCAATGTCTGATGAAGACCTATTTTTTTAATTCTCTTAGGCACTATAAGGATAAAATTTATAAATATTTATATCCTCCAGCACAATATATATTTTACTTTTTTATGTCTTTTTTTAATTATCTGTATTTTAAATTTTAATACAAATTATATATCTGATACGTTGTCTTACACTGCAAATGTTGTGTGCACTTATAATTGGCTTATGTAACAATCTAATTCCTGATGTAACTTTTATTTTATTTAATGTTTTATTATATAAGCTGTTGGTGTACCTTTTTTATGAATAAAATAAAGATAAAATTACATATAATTTTAGCCGGTCCCTTATTTTCTTATCCGCCAAATAGTTAATGCCATCATATACTTCGAATCTACAGTAGGTCATATAAAAAAACAAACGTATTTTGTCAGTCAGAGTCAGATGAGTATGTAAAACGCAAGAATTCTTAATCGAATTATTAGAATCGATATTACTCTAAATTGAAGGTTACTTCCAGGAGTGAACCCCAGGAAGGAGGAAGAAGGGAGGATTATATCGACAGAGACAACAATTACTTTGTAGACTGAGCAAGAGCAGGTGATACAATTTAAAGATCCTGCTAACTACGCAAAGGGACCTAGGAAAGTTCACAACGGAATTAGCAACAACAAAGTTTTCTTCACAACAACGTACTTGGAATTGAAAGAATTTGATTGTCAGCGAAACGGACACTGCGGACTAGTCTTCCGATAACGTGATAAGGATTTTTTTATATCTGCAACGAATTGCGAGACGAGACAAAAATAGAATACAATCCTATTTAGATTTATGAAATATTTCAACGAGGTTACCCTCAGATGAATATAATTTGTCATCAAAGACTTTTGTCTCTTATTTTAGGACAGAGAATTACTTTTTAGACGAACCTTTCAAGTAGAGTGGCAAGAAAGGTTAAACTAATTAAGTACAAGTAGTACAACGCTATAAGGAATACAACAAAGTGACTACCTTAGCACCTCATGGCTTAAATTATTAGATACTTTTCACCCGACCGATGACCTAAAACTTTTAGTAGGTTAATTAAAGGTAATTATGCCAGTATTCCGCTGCCACCTAATTAGTTTAGTCACTAAATAAATGTGCGCAATATTAGTCAAATTTTAGAAGTTACGAGAGTTGATTAGGACATGGTAGATTTTGAGAACGTTACATCAATCCACATTTACATAGATGTCAAAATAAATAAGGGGACATAACGGCCTCCGTAGTCAAGTGGATGAGTGATGGGCTCACGATCCGGAGGTCCCGGGTTCGATTCTGGTGGGGACAAAATCAATTTGTGATCCCTAGTTTGGTTAGGACATTACATGCTGATCACCTGATTGTCCGAAAGTAAGACGATCCGTGTTTCGGAAGGCACGTTATACCGTTGGTCCCGGTTACTACTTACTGATGTAAGTACGTAATTGTTACATGAGTAATGTCAGGGGCCTTTGGCGGCTCAATAGTAACCCTGACACTAGGGTTGAAGAAGTTGGTAATCCACCTCACAACCCACACGATAGAAGAAAAGGGGACATTACAGACAGCCAGAGGTCAACAGCAAAACATTTTTGTGCGGTTAGCATAACTGCATCGAACCAACCACGTGACCAGCTCTGTGGTGGAATGGTTAGACGAGACACTTCGACTACTGAACCACTACCTACGATTCTGATCAATAGGAGTCTGATCAATTTAGGCTGAAATACCGGATGAAGACGTGAAACATATTTAGCTGCTTATTCCCGCTCCGCATGTTGTAAAATCTAATACTTAGAAGAATTTCCCTGTCTAACATAATAACATAGACCATACGGGCGATGTGCTGGCCACTCACTTATATTATAAGAGGTTCATCATATTCATCTTATAGGACTTCGTATCAAAAGTGGCTTCAAGGAGCACACATTACTGTGGATTTGCTTACTACGTTAGGGTTTATTGGCTTGAGTTTATGTATGCATGTCCAAGTAAGAGATATCCTGTGCTCAGTGGGGAAGTAAAGAGGAAACCCACATTCCCGATAAATATATTTTGCAGTTATGGGGCCTAACCGTTAATGGGTTTTCCTTTTTCGGTTTGGAATGTGAGAAATCAGGCTGTCATTTCTGTAAAAAATCAAATCTGTCAAGTCTTAGGTAAGCGAACCCTGTGAAAACGGGATAAAGCTAGAGAGATGAAATATATAATATAAATATTATGAGAAACGGTAACAGAAGCAAAGGTAACTTCGGTAAGTTTATTTTTGTAGGAACAACATTGATGCTTCAAATATCCAACTACTAACTTACCAAAAAATAATAAAAGTGAATAAGGAAAAAAGGGAATCTCGTCCTATTTTACGAGTTATACCATTCATAAAAAGTCATAAAATCTGAAGGGGCTTTCTATCGATTCATCATTCCATTTTCACGCAAATATATTTTCACGATCTTTCAAAGAGCATAAACGAGAAATATGACTGTTTTAAGGGGATTGAGAGGGAAGAATGGAGCTTGTACACGCATAAATCATATTTAAAAAAATAATAACATTAAGAATTGAATTAGGAATACAAACTTAACTTTATGTTTTTTTATCAATATTAAATAATGTGGGAGTAATTTTTTTTGCTATAAATAAGTATTTATTAAATATAAATAGCAACGTTTTCAATTTCAGATCAAAACACGCCTACTTACCTGTATACAAAATCATGAAATAAAAAACACGGAAAATTGAGGAAAAAATGGGCAAGGTACAGGAAGTTCAAAATAATAAGTCAAAAATATAGCGGGACTAAAAATCCCGAGGCCGAATCAAATAGCAAAGGAGAAAATGCCATCCTAAAGAACCCTTAATTTAGTCGGGGACAAAACACAATTAAAAAGTAAATTAAAAGCCGTGCTAACAAACTCATTACGATCAAAGTGAAAAATTACCCTGAAAATCTGTCAATCTCAAGTTTTAAAGAGCTGTCCAACCTAACGAATGCTGATTTGGTAAGAAACTTTTAGGTAGAACTTTTATTTTCTTATCTCCCTAAAACGCGACTTGAATTGTCCAATTTTTGACTCCAGTTCTTTTATTGCGTTTTCTTTTAACAATCAGCTTTATTACGATTTTGAACGTCCGTAAAGTTTGGTTTAAAAGGATCGTCAAGTTGAAATTTCACCGCAGTAATTTCAGATATTCAGTTTGAATCTCTGCCAAAGTTGCTTCGTTGCAAAAAAGTGCGTATTAGTTTTTATCTCAGGCCATTATAGAAAACTGCGGACTTTGTAACCGACATTCATTTAAAATCGTGGTGCTAAAAGGGGCGCAATAAAACCACGGCTAACAATCATATCACTTACCCGGCACTCGTCAGTCAACTATGTCAACATTCATCAACTCGACACGACCACTGAAATCACAGAGAAATCCGAGGGTAAATTACTTAAGTTTGTTCACTTTACAATTATTCACGAGAAATGTTCAAAGGAATTAATTTGGGATTGGAGCGTTTCGTATGAATCGCGCTCCTGTTTGGAACGAAGTGTCGGGGGACGTCTGGTTGCGACCCCGTCTGAAAGAAGACTGGCTAAGGGCACCGTCGCGAAGCTGAAATTCGGTGCTTGCGGTCATCTCAAAGATAAAGTTCTCCCGCTAAGCCGATTACGACCCTGTTTCAGATATCCCGCACTATTCTCGCACATTGATTCCTTTGTTCGGCGATCTTAAATGTTTTGATAGACGTTTGAAACAATATTAAGTACCGACCTACAAAAAAAGTGCCTTACTGCTGCATGAGTAATGAGCAATAAGGCCGCCTGTTGTGCTTTTCTGTATATGTTGTCCTTATCTCTGTAATTTATGTCAATTATGCTCAATATAGTATTTTATCTATTTACTCATTTATATATTTTATTTTTGTTTAATATGATATAAGAACTTATTAGTTTACGGCTTTTAACACAGCAATTTTCTTCACTTTCAGTCCGGCGGGGAAGTCACCTTACTTTTGTGTCAAAAAGCTTATTCAAATATCATAAAAGCCCATGTAAAGTCTCGATATTTCCAACATACATTGTATAGCATTGTATAGGCTCTTCAGGAACAATGCGAAGAAGCTCTTAGTCGTTTCTTTGTAATTCAAAGATCAAGGGCAAGTATGTGTAGAAGGCAAGTGTGGAGACACAGCCCTCAAATATATACCGAAAAAAAACAGTAATATCTACACATACATAAAAATCTGTAAGAAATTATCACACACAAAATCAGTGAGGTGTGGGTACTTAGTTCATCCAGCGATGGATGTACGATCTTCGTAAACTGCTCCGCATCAGGGAGACACCCTATAGCCTGGCAAAACTATCGCACCTGAAACATTTTTGTTTTCACGAGACCTATTTAAGTCTTGGTCAAATTCCATCACCGGTGAAAAAAAAAACAAAATGGCGGAAAAACAAGATGGCCGCCATACAAAGTGTATTAGGTGGGTCAAATAACTCAGTGAGCTGTGGGTACTTAGTTCATCCAGCGATGGATGTACGATAAGCTACAAAAGTAATAAATTAACTGGTTGCACTCCCGGTTACATGTACAAAAAATAGCGATCGGCACATTGTTAATACCAGGAATAAAAATAAACTTGCTTTACAAGTCAGTCGATTACATAAGATTACTAATTCTTTTAAGGGGCAATGTATACGTTTTTACAATAAGATTCCCATTGATATTCAGAATTTGCCTTTCAACTGTTTTAAGACAGTAGTTAAACAAAAACTTTACAAAAAAGGTTATTATAAAGTTAGTGATTATTTAGAAGATATGAATGCATGGAATTAACTGTCTGAGAACTGATATTAGGCAGCTAAATTACTCAATTGTATACCAATATTTTATGTTTATGCCGAGGTTTTTCTTGCAGCTTCTTTTCCCCGCCTATACAGGTTGTGAGAAGCTGCAGTAGTTTTAGGCGGATGAGACGTTCGTTATGTAAAATTGACGATTCAAAGTGTAACTTTGTTACCTACTGAATAAAGATATTTTTGAATTTGAATTTGAAATGTCGTTCCTGTAATAAATAAATTTTATAACAATGACAACTTATGGTTCATAATTTCATCACTGTTTACAAATAATACGCTGGGCTCAGTGACTGAGTTTTACTCTTTGATTGTATCTCTAACTACCCCAATTGGACGCCATACTACGGGCGTAAGGCCATAAGGTTCATCATAAATATCCAACTTACGACATCGTGTCAACAGTGGCTGCAAGTTGTCTTTGATTACTTGTGGCTCTGCCCACCCCATTAGGGATTACGGGCGTGAGTTTATGTATGTATGTGTATGTACTACGGGAATGCGTTTATGTATGTGTGTATTATGTAACGCAAACTGATACATTTTTCAACAGCACCATGTGTTTGTGTTTTATCTTCTTTATCTTGGATATGTAATAAATCATAACAACCCTCCGTAATTCAAAGTTAACACAACCACCACAAATAATTGTTTCAAGGACACATAAAATATCCCGGATGCAAAAATTTCGCCAATCGAGCGTAGTATGAAGGTCGCTGTAGAAAAAATAATATTTATTAGGTATGTATGTTATTTTGTTCGTAGTTCCTACAAATGCGGTGTGCCGCGCGCCGCTTTGACTCGGTCGATTAAACTTTGCTACATTTGATTTATTCGGTACGTGTTAAATATTAAAAAAGGTAATTATATTAATTACATTACCATACTAAAATGGCCACATCGAAGCAATTCATCTAAGAAAACAATATTGCTATTTGACATTTGTTTTCATTGCGCACTTAGGTACTTTTATATGCGCAAATGTCAAAATACAGTATTGCTTACTTAGATGTATTGCTTCGATGTGGCCATTTTAATCCCTCTGTAGACACCATCTAATATTATTTTAAGTTATACCTGTCATTTTCTTAACCGTCGAAAAGGAAAGAGACGAATGATTGACAGCTGTTAATTTTAAAATGAATGATGAAATGAATGAATAACTCGGACGAAGCAAATAGGCCTCGCTGGTATGCAAACCGTTTGATGTATGCTGTCAACTTCAATCTGTCAGGTTATCGACCAATATAAAATGTTGGCAGCCTTTTTTAAACTTCTACTTTGGCTTTTCAAAATTGACGCGTGTTCCACAAATTTAATGCCTGTCGATTATTCACTCTTTTCTTTTCGCGCGGATAAAAAACTGACAGGTTTATAACTTAAAATAAACCGAGCTGGTGGTAGTGACATCAGCACGAATATAGAAGTTGACTAAGGGGTCTATCTCAATAGGACACCATGGTGGCCTCACCAACAAAAACATGATGTATGCAGTTGTATATAAAGGGTACTTCATTTGGTTGCGCAACAAAATTGCCGGCAATACCCACTTTCTCGCTGGTGGCGCAACCGTGGTGACCTAGTGACATAGGGTACTATAGATTATTTCAGACGGTGGGTATTTGAACTGCTAACCTGCGGCAAATGCATGTTATCTTGCCGTTCTAACGACAGTCGGTTTGCAGTTTTCCAGTTATCATAACTGCATGCTTCTTCTGATTACTTCATAACTAACACATTTTGTTATTTAATTTCAATTTTCAATTTGAAAAATTTAAAATGCGAATTGCATTTAGAGACGACTGTGGGTTTGCAGTTTCTGTACAGTTATCATAACTGCATGCTTCTTCTGATTACTTCATGACCAAGTGCCGTAAATGTAAGGAATATAAAAATAATGCTGGCTTGCCCTATTGTATCTTATTTTATACTCTGTGACGAAGTTTTTTAATCTTCTACGCAAAGTTCGAAGCAAAACCATCTATCTCTGTTTAATAATGGGCGATATAATCGGTCTTACTTGTATCTTCTGTGAAGGTTATTTGTACCTATTGTTATCAATAAAACTGTGTTCGTCTTTGGCTAAATCAGACTATCAACTGATGCCAAGCTACCATGCATAGCTCGAGAAAGGTTGATACCAAAAAGTATTATAAGTACTTACCTAAAAAACTTACAAACCTACTTTGAATAAGGAAACTACTGTAATACGTATGCCAAGATCTATAAAACCCGAAATTAGTGAGCATTGTCGATTTCCGTATCTAACTATAATAATTGTAAATATTGTTAATTTTAAAGAAATATATAATTCTGAAATTTTCTAACCATAGGCCACCGCACTGGTGGAACTTGAGCCGTTCGTAATGAGATTTAAAACAACTTCTTAAGTCCGTAATTTAACAATTCTGTTAAATCCGTCCAAATTAGCCGTTAAGCTTCATTTGGATTTCATTTTATATTATGAATAGCAACTAGAATCCATAAAATTAATATTCGTCCGCAATACGGACAGTTCAATTTTAAACTCTTTCAACTTTGCCTATTACTCATTTCATGTTCGCCTCTTGTCAGTAGCCATGCGAAAAGTTCGGCGAAAAAATATCATTCAAATAAAAGAAAAAACAATATCCCCGTATGATTTCCGCTAAAAGTTTTTGTAACTAACTTTTAATTGAAACTCACTGGTGGAGATGTGTCTCGATTGAGAATTTTCCTGCTTTGAAATAAGTTTTGATGTCAACGGAGAATGTCATTTTAAAGTTGTCAACTTATCAAGGGAAATATTCAAGTATTTTTTTTTGTCAAATAGCTTTACATATTTTTAGAAACTAAAGGAAAATATTTTTTTTTATTTGCCCTTACTCGAGTCCCATAGAAAAATTTAATAAAAGATATAGATATTTAGTTGCTAGTAAGTACCTATATTATATTGGCGCCGAATCCTGCAGACACCTAATTTTATTTTAAGTTATACCCGTCATTTTCTTATTCGCCGAAAAGGAAAAGGACGAATGATGGACAACTGTGAATTTTAAAATGAAATAATTACCCGGGCGATTGAAATAGGTATCTCGCTCACATGCAATCCGTTTGACGTGTGCTGTTAACTTAATTCTGTCTATAAAATATTGGAAGGGTATTTTTTGTTCCAATGTTATGCCTGTCGTAGCGTTTTCTGCCTGAGGATGATGAAAATACGAGTGTATTAGAACTATAATATTATATTTTACAGTACCGACGCCGGACAACGCACACTGACAAACCGAAGCAAAGAATAGTCTAACGCCCGCCGACAATTCAGTGACTGCCAATCACAAAAGTAAAAAGTATTAAAAATTCTGCCGTCGCTAACATTATTTATGATTGCTAAAAATCTCCTTCTGTACCAATCATAAAATGTAAATTGCCACTTCACACAGACCTGACCCTTAAACACACACTAATTGCCTTAGTATAATGAACACGATACACACATGTATTAATGGACTAAGTTTCTCAGCATTAATTTCAATTTGCATAATACAGCATACCCATATTGTACTTAACTAACTTGGGCATAAATCGCTGTCCCATAAAGCTATAATTAATAATTGTTTTATGCAAATTAGGATCCCTTGGCACCTTCCATCGACACCCAGTAAGTGGGTGGGAGTCAAGTGGTTCTGATTGGATTAAACGCAAATGGTGCCAGTCTAAGTGGTGTTTATGTGTTGAAAAGTGCGACCTCAATGTCGATAGTCAGGGTAAGCCAGGGATAGTTGGCAATAGTTTTTTTAGACCCTATCAAAGAAAAACCTTATGCGTTACTGCATAATTATTTGTTTTTATTATATAGTAATTAACTTTGTAATATAAAGCACAAAAGTAACAATTTGTAGCCAAAAAATATTATTAAAAAAAGAACGCGTTTAGCCATCGCTCCCGCGGTGTCCGGGTTTGATGGCCATAGTATTAAGGATAAGATAGCCATAACTTAATTCTAGATTTAGATTTAGATATATCAGCCTTTGTCTTCTTGGCCGTATTTCCTGTTTATGCGGCGTCCTAAAATAATAATAACTTTACTCTTTTTTAAAATGGTTTAGTCCATAAGAATGTCCATAAAGCAAGTCATCTAGTTACTCATAACATAACTAGTAATGTGAAAGGATTTTATTACTGTTCTAAAATATTTTCTTTATAGCTAAGTTGACAAAACACTAAGTACCTTATAAATTACAAATCGATCTTTAAACCTATTAATAACAATATCTCAAACCATTTTCGAATACGTAAAGCTGCCAGAATTTTGCCCGAGTATTAAAGAACAAAACAAATCTTTCAAGTCGATAAATTAAAACTTTGTAAGTCGAGCAATAGACTAACAAGTTTTTGAAACAAATCAAAAGGTTCAATCAGGATTATTGGTTCAACGAATCGAACTTTACGAGTCTGTAGGTAAATATTCGTATTTGGTAATATTAAGGGCGACATCCCATGAGCGTGCATGTTCGTTTATTTAACCCATTAAGTGCCTAAAAAAAATTCTAACTTATTCACTGATTCATCACACCCAGTCTAAATTTTTGAACTTTAAAGATTTTGTGCAGAGTTCCCTTCTATGTATTACTTGTTCATAATAGAATCAGATGTTACTTTGCAGAAATCCATTGTAACTAACTTAGATTTTTCGCTAGCAAAGCCTTTAAGTAGATGGACTTATTGAATGTAACCCCCAAGAGGGTGATCGCATACTTAAAAAGTGTCAGTGTGATACGGGCTTAAGAAGGAACTCGAAAGACCAACAAGTAACTTGTTGAGTTGACGAGTTCGAGAAAACTCTTCGTTCCTGTAGTTGGTCCCGCTAAATAAATTTACATCGTCGCGCATTTTAAATTGGTTAATTAATCTATCTAAGTTCGAAAGTCCGAAGTCAGAGTCAAGATTTATTTTCTTTATGTTTATGTTCCTGGGAAAATTATTTACAGCATAATATTGGGTAGGTAAATAAACTAGTTTCTATTACTTCGACATTCAGTTTTTTTCTGAAATGGAGCCGTGAGGTGGAATATGCGTCATATATTTTATAAATTATTCAATTGCTAGTGAATAGGCCTAAACTAATGATTTTCGAATTCATGTTTGGAGTGATTATCACGTTCTCAGTGGTGAAGGAAATCCACACTCTCGAGAAATTCGGATTCGGAGGTATGTGACCTAACCTATATTGGGTTGGTTTCCCCTTCGCGGGTTGGAAGATCAAACAGGCAGTAGCTTCTATAAAAATACCGGACATGTCAAATCTTCAGGTCATGTAAGCGGATCCTGTGAAAAACGGGATAACGCTGGAGATGATGAGTCTTGATTGGAGCATTCACAACTTGACTGGATTGCTCTTGCAATTTGAATAATGACATAAGTAATTAATCTAAAAACAGTCAAGACTACTTCAAACAAATAAAAACCTTTTAAAAAATCTTTATAATTAACTTGTGGCCTTTCGGGTAGTCTTTCAAATCCTACCACGCAAATTGGAACATCCTTTCACCACAATACAAGCTTGATCTTCCGGTTGATCGAGGTAAGGCCTGTGCCGAGCAGTGGTTTTATGTTATATATAAAATATAGGTTTGCCGTTTAACCAAAATTTACTGTCACCTGATGATAATGATGATGTGGTACACTGTTACCTACCTAGTAAATGCCTATTTGTTAATGATTTATAGCTATGTATCAAATGTGGGTAAGGTAATTTAAAAGTTCGTTATAGCTACTTACAACTTACAATATTACCATTACATAGTCATAACGAACTTTTAACTAACCTGACCCAGATTTGATTTATAAGATAAAGTTATCGCAGCCTAATTTCGGGACCATCGTAGGGTAACCGAATTAATCAATGTCCATTACCACAGCCGATGAGATAGGGGCTTCTGTTCGGCCTACCTCGTTCCGAGAAAGTTTAGACTCACAACTAGATTAGGGATAGGGGTAGTAGGTTAGAATGAAACTAGGCGAAAATTTATAAAAGATTGTACGAATCTACTACAAATTAGATGAAGGCACTCTTATGCCTTCTAATAGAAGGATTTTAATATATCGCCGCCTTATAGTAAAAATTACGCAAGCGTCTTTTTGAAAACTCACCTTGTGATGTTTCATTTCGTCAAATTTTAAGTTTCTTATAGGTTGTACATGTTATAAGTTTGAGGTAAGTAATGGGCAAAACAATTTTTGACTTATGAATATTTCAGTTACTTACTACACGCATCTTGGGCTCTAAAGCCAGGTGACCGGCCATCGTGAGGTCAGGATGGCCGGTCACTCTTAAATGTGAATTAATTTCTAAAATACGGTAGAAGCTGACGTCTAATTGGGAATGCAATCCCGACTCGAGATCTCAAATTTGAGATCCCGTGGGATTGAAAATATCAATCTCGGGGGATCCCGAACTTTTCGGGGCCTCCTCTAGTTTAAAAAAAAATGTAAAGTTAGGATGGCTAAAAACGATGAAAACTGCTTGTTTATGATAGTGAAGTTAATTAATAAAACAAAATAATTTTTGAAAGATAACAAAAACCTTTATTCTTCTATATTACTAACTAAATAATTAAGTTTTCTTTGGAAATCAGCATAGTCAAAACAAAAAGTATAACTCAAGGAGATTCGCTCAATCCCGTCAATCTCGAATGCGATCTCGTTATTATGCTTCAGGATTGATCCCGAAAAATGAGACGAAACCTCGCGAGATCGGGATCCTTCGAGATCGGGATTGCATTCCGTAATGTCTAGTGATAGGCACTATACGGCCTTAAAAGGGAAGCAATGATCATCATTTCAACTTTAAATATGCCGAGTGACCGGCCATTATGACGCTCACAAGTAAATGTAGGTATATATTAAATTCTTTTAGCTTAGCTATTTGGGACCAAATGAAATCCAAAGTTAAGTAAGTAGATAATTATATGATGACGGAATACATCGAGTTTGTATAGAGTTTGTCAAACACTAACGCTATTTCGAAAACAGTTTGTAACTTTGCTGTTTGCAAGGGGACGGAAGGCAGATTTTTGTTAATGTTGTTACATGTTAAAATTAATCACGCCATTACCTATCAAAACAGGTAGAGTTACCTAGTACATTGATGATAATTGATATCAAGTGGATTCCAAGATTTGTGACCGCTTAATAGCAATAAATCAATAAAATAAAATTTGGGTGAGGCCTATGCCCAGCAGTGGGCGTCGTACGACTGATGATGATGATGACAGCAATAAATAACTTCAAAAATGTCTGGGGCAGAAGGCAACGGGAAACCACTGCTTCTATTTTCCTGAGAGAGTCAGCATGAAGGGTGCTCGCAAACCTGATGCTGACCACGATCCTCAGATATGAGGGAGCGACCCAAGAGAGAGAATAGCAATAAATATAGGCTCGCCCCTTGTTAAATGGGACCTAATCATTGTCGATGTACACTATGTTTAGGTCCCATTTCTGCCTACCCCTCCGAGGCCTGTATGGCGTGATACTATGTTATGTTATGCTTATGTCATACACTCCTGAAAAGCATTTCTCGGGATTGTGTTTTCACGATATTTTCCTTCACTGCTTGAGCTCGTGTTAGTTATTTATACTCCAAAAATAACTTCGAAAACAATTTGAAAATTCACTGGTTTATTGATATTTATATACGACCTCAGAGTGAGAGTCAAGCCTTCTTACTTTTTTTTTTTTTTGACGTGACTTATTGTAGATTTGCCGCAGATGGCATTAACTACTTGGCCGGACAAATGGGGAGCGCTGAAAGCTCTCACCCGGTACAACGTTTAAGCCAACAGGCCTGAGGGTGCCCAGTTGGGCGCGAACCTCGGCTCAGGGCGTCGTCTGAGAGGAAAAATATTTGAAAGAATTAATCGACCCTAGTGGGTCGATAGCGATAAGCGCTGAATGAGGGATGCCTTCTTCCAAATGCTTTACCACGACTTTTAAAACAGAATAAAATTCGTTTAAAATATCTTCGTACGTACAGACGACAACAACGTGGCATAAGCTCACGGCTATATCCCGATTGGGGTAGTCAAAGGAAAAAAAAACAAAAAGATCTTTTTTTCTATTGTTTCGGGGAAAGTTCGGTGAGGTGCGGGTAGGTACTTTGTTATGCGATGGATGCACCTCCGACAGTAAAATAGACTTGTATATACAATAATGGTCAGTCAGTATATGAATAGGACCATCGGTCTGCAAAGCAACAGCTGCGGCGCGCGATTTGTAACGCTTTGTTGTCTATTGTTTATAATCCTCGCATTCTGATTTATTATGGACGAATCTGTCACAATGTCCACACGACCCAGTGGATTAGGATAATGTAAAGTTCATAAAGGGACTATATTTTTCAATGTTTCTTTCATTAGAGGGTTTTAATTAACGACATTGTTTTTATATTTGTTTCGATAGGTCATGATACTTTGACCATGAGATTTTGATATTTTGTGATTAAGTATTTCAAAGATACTGACGTAATAATTATGATATAAGTTTGCCTGGAAAACCGAGCCGTGGTAGCCCAGTTAAAAAACCCTTGCCTTTCACTTTGAGGTTGCAGGTCCGAATCCAGCACAGGCCTAAGCCAATGACTGTCGAATTTGATCATAAATGATTATCACGTGCTCAGCGGCGAAGAAAAACATCGTGAGGAAACCCAAATTCCCGAGAAATGCATTTTCGGAACTATGTGATCTACCCTGTATTGAGCTGGTTTTCCCTTGCGCGGGTTGGAAGGTCCGGCAGGCCAGCTTCTATAAGAAACCAGACCTGTCAAATCTTCAGGTTAAGTAAGCGGACCCTGTGAAAAACGGGATAATGCTAGGGGAATGAAGTTTGCCTGGAAAAGATTGCTACTGAGACTGCCTATTGTACTTTTTATTTTAGCATCTTGTTTTTCCTGTATGAGCAATAAGGTATATTATTATGCTCGTTACCTAGTTACCCTAGTTACGTAGTTATTTTAATTTTGACCAGTAAATAAGTATAAAAAATGTTAAAACAATCGTATCACAAATAAACTTTATTACAAAAATATCGAACCCGCTATATATATATTTAATTAAATTATCACACGTTAGCTATTTCGGCTAGAGGCATTTTACTGAAAAATATCACTACATTTTTGTATATCTTCCTTGCTGCTCCATCTATCATTGGTCTTCCAAATTCAATAGAGACTTGCTTCCAGTTTTCGTTTAAAAACGATAACATTGTGTCACCTGTAATTGAAAACATACCTTCATTAGAGATTACTTAATAAGTGTCTACATAACAAACATAAACAGCCTATATACGTCCCACTGCTGGGCACAGGCCTCGCCTCAATCAATCGGAGGGGGTATGGAGCATACTCCACTACGCTGCTCCACTGCGGGTTGGTGGGGGTGTTTTTACGGCTAATAGCCGGGTCCAACGGCTTAACGTGCCCTCCGAACCACGGAATCATGTTATTTTTTCAGTGATAAGTGTCTACGAGCATTTGTTATAGGTGCTTTATGAAGCTATAATTTCAGTGAGTTACATTCGAGTATGGGTGGAAGGCAAGAGAGATACCACTGCCCTATTTTTCCCTAAAAAAAGTAACAAGGAAAATGCTGCACCGACAAGAGCGTGGCTCTTAAATTGATGATGATGACATTCGAGTCGCATTCGACTTCACTATTTCTTTACATGTTTGGGTATTTTCAAATGAACCTTATTTACGATGTTTTCCTGCCCCATTACAGCACTACCGACAGGGTCCAATTATGATTTAACCAAGAACTACCATCTATGGACCGAATCAAACACGACAAAGTTGTTTGAGCTATTTTCGAACTTTTGGAAACATTACTGCAATTGATTAAAGTATCTGGTGAAATTTTTATGAAAAATTTATCTACCCATACAAATCAATGTCTTTAGGAAATTTTGCCCTATTACTTCTAGCTCAATAGGAAATATAGTCGTGAGCTTGTGTTAAAAAAAAATTCAAATACTTACTGAGCTCCTTATTTCCGTTAAAAAGTCCCGTTAAACTGAAGTGAGCATTGTCTTTCACATCAAAGGCGAATTCATATTTTGTGGGCTTAACGTATTCTTTGCCATCCGCACCCTTCTCCATCTTATAGTCTATAAACATCGCTATAGCGACATTTCCTGGAAAAAAAATGTTGTGTTGATATCAAAGAATTACTAGCGACGAAAGATGTTTTTCATTTGTCCACTTTACTTATGTAGTTACATGTTACATGATAATAAATAAGAGACTCTACGGACAAAACAGTCAAACAGCCAGTTTTTTTAATAGAAAAATATTTTGATCTGTAAGATTTTTTTTCTTCGTTATATTTCTTGCTCAGGAACCAATGTAATATAGACTTTAGAACGGGCATAACTTCGAATATAAACTTGTATAGCTACAGAAACAGGTACTCCAGTATTCCAGATATTCTAAACACTATACAGAACGATTTGCATAAAACTAATCAGAAATCTCATATCGACTGCAATATCAAAAAGTTAACAGACCTTATGTAGAGCTAAGCTTCTACACGCGTCTACACGCGCTAACTATACAAACCCTAAGTTTACATACTCTACACGTTAGACAAATATGGGACTTGTCCGTTTCGTTCCTACAAGAACTATAATAACAAAATGGCAATGAAAAGTCAATAAAGTTGCTCATGGTGACAGCATTTTTTTTTTTCACCTTACGCTTGTGTGATGGTTGCGAAACGGCCAAGCCAAGCAGATATTTCAACCCACAGTGGCATGTCGTTGTGATTTATATATGGAATGACGACGCAGCCACACCGCTCACACCTCGCAAGGCACCAACAACGCACCGTGTGGCTGCCACAGATTATAAAAAGGGAGGATGCCCTCAGTACTAAATTACGCTACCCCGAGTGTCGCCTGTTAACAGACTCACGTCAGCTTGTGAAGCGGCCGCACCGAGACATTTCTGGCTGGACCCGCTACATCGATTTACCCGCCGTTCATTGCGTTATAACACAAAGGTCAGTTGTGGTGGCACGATACCAAAGAAGCAATGAATGGTATGGTAAGTTTTATAACACGATCGTTGCTCCGTATAATATGATCGTTTTGTGCATATTTCGGTCCCGGCGGCATCTCTCTATAATACGAATCCTGTGGTGATCGCACTCAATCTATACATAAGTAGGTAGATACATTTTCATTGATACGAATGAAAGAACTTTTATATCTTCCGAGCCGCAGTAGATAAATCACTGCCATTAACAGTGTGGTACAAGGATTCGAGACAAATTGGTGACCTTTCTATAGTTATTCCTTTGTTCTTTCTTCGATCCTGTTTCGCTTCTGCCTTCTTTTGCTAATGACCGGAATTGGCCAATGACTACCCAATGAGTTATGTGTTAATCTCTAATAAACTCCCCTTTTTGACGTGCTTTATTGTAGCTTACCCTCAGATACTACTTAGACGGATACACTTCCCGTGGATGGCCAGGCAAAGACTAATATAAAATTTATTCATCATCATCATCATCAGCCCATTAACGTCCCCACTGCTGGGGCACGGGCCTTCCCTATGGATGGATAGGGAGATCGGGCCTTAAACCATCACGGGGGCCCAATGCGGTTTGATGTTTATTAACGGCTGATAATGCAGCCGGGACCAACGGCTTAACGTGCCTTCCGAAGCACGGAGGAGCTCGAGATGAAAACTTTTTTTTTGTGGTCACCCATCCTATGACCGGCCTTTGCGAAAGTTGCTTTACTTCAACAATCGCAGACCGAGCGCGTTAACCGCTGCGCCACCGAGCTCCTCAAAAAATTTATTACTATACTAATATTATAATATGGTATTGAAACTGGCATTGGCACTAACTGTACCTAACAATGGGACATAACTAACAAGCAATAGCCAACCTATTTGCCAACGTTTTGAAGCCATCATAAAAAATATTTATTTATTTGGAGAACAAACAGATATAGACTTAAAAGCTAGATACAATTATTTGCGTTGTAATGTTTAGAATATGAAGCCTACATCCTTAACATTCTGAGACACTTATAATCTAATATAACAACTGCTCCTCAATTTACGGACGGACCACTTGGTGACAGGCCATTAGCCTATCGCCCAAGTACCCAATAAAAACAAAAAAAAAAAAGAATAAAGTAATAGAATATAAAATTTTGTTGATGTGTGTGTCTGTTTGCGCGCATATGTGTGCATTGGTGTGGTTGTCAGCCCTGCGATGCAACAGCATCTTGGGATCGGAAGCTGCCGCCCCGTGACGGCAGCTTCGACTGACAGCCACACATGTGTATGTGTACCTAAAGTATTATACTTACTAAGTTTCAACTTCAATTGACCGTCTCCATTAATGGGTAAGATCAGTAGCCGACCACCGGCCGTGTAGTGACCTCGTACTGAGCAGTTTAAGTGGTAGTCTACTTCTATCCTCTTCTTTTTCAAGTCCCACCTGTAAACAATACGAATATAATAGACTAAGTATTAAGAACGAGTATAAACATTAGCCGCTGGATGCGGGTAGCGCAGGACCGATCGTCGTGGAGATCCTTGGGGGAGGCCTATGCCCAGCAGTGGGCGTCGTACGGCTGATGATGATAATGATGATAAATCACTGAGCATTGATCTTTACTGAGTAAATGTTAAAGTTACAATTATTGTGAATATTATAAAACGAACACCATTTTGCAAAAAGTGTACGAAAGGGTCGCCAGTTCTATTTTTAAACACTGGTGTTTTTGGCTCCGGGACGCAAATAGGAAATAGTTATTTTATATTGTATGCTTATTTTATTTTAGTTCAATTTATGTTTTGTGTGTGAGTCCTATTATAGATAGATTCAGCGACAAATATTTGAAAAGAGGACCATTATTTATAGACCAATCCATTCTAATACGCCGGAACTGATACAAAAAAGTCAGATTATAAACCCCGCTATATAATATTTTACATAAAAGTATAAACCCATTTTTAAAAATCGTTTATTTTCAATGTCGGATGATAATAAAGGAAGCTTTATATGAAAAAAATAAGATTCAAAGTTAGTTCTGTCTTAAAATTCTGCCGTTTAACATTGAGAATCAACAAGCAACTCTAACAATAAATCTAGTGGTTATCGACCTCACAACCTATGGTAGAAAAAATTACTATTGTAAAATCTATTTTCAAAATCTTTACAACGTTTTCTAATTGTAAACTAACTTTACTAGCCTGAACATAATACTCACTATAGTTAAACTATCAAGATTGACAGTAGCACTACAGAATAGATAACAGGACTACGAATCACCAAATGGAGTGACAATTCACAAATCGCCACAATAGATCGACAAGATTGCATTGACCGTTGACCGTTGGGTTTCCTTACCCAAACCCTTGTTTGGAACCATTAATCATTGTTTGCTTTTCTGAGCAAGAACACTTCGGAATAGAAAGGTTCCAATTTAGTTTATCAAGACAAATGTAGATTTGTGAAGTGAGTCAAGTGGTGTGTTATTTTGGGACTTGGTTCATTGGAAGTGGTAGGACATAATATAACGGGTATGTAAGAAAGGACTAAGGATCACTTGACGGAAAAGGGGTGTCAGTAATCAAGCATATGATGATGATGATGCGATCCAGCCAATTTCGTTTACTTCGACTGCTTCAACACCGACGTCCATGTGCTCGCATGTGGCTTATATAGCCAATCTTATTGGAAAAGATCTCACACTTTCAAACTTAAACTTCACTTAGTATCGTAAACTTAAACGAATAAGTCAAACATTATCTTCTTCTCATCGTGTGGGTTGTGAGGTGTAATACCAACCTCATCAACCCTGGTGTCAGGGTTATTACTGAGCCGCCATAGGCCCCTAACATGGCTCATGTAACGACTACGTCAGTAAGTAGTATCCGGGACCAACGGCTTACATCGAGTAAATAATTTTCGACTTTATAGTCTATTTTACCAGATGCATATTTATAAATACACTTGTTTTACGCTAATTTCTTTACAATTAAGGCCAATGCATATAGAGTTAGCAACACGAGCGTTTCGGGTTATGGAATTTTGAGATTTTATTTTGTCAATGCAGTTACAAAAATATGCCTAGCCCGGAACGCTACAAGTATCGGCTCTGTTCCGGCCAAGTAGTGAATGCCATCTGAGGCAAACCTATAAAAGTCACTTAAAAAAGAAGTGTGTAGACTTAACAATTCCAAATAAAGTATAGAGATTTTTTTTCATAGCCTGCATAGTAGATTTTTTTTACAAGTCCCACCGCTGGACAAAGGCCTCTCTTTTCTCCTTCCACTTATCATCTCCCTAGCATTATCCCGTTTTTCACAGTATCCGCTTACCTAACCTGAAGATTTGACAGGTCCGGTTTTTTACAGAAGCGACTGCCTGTCTGACGTTCCAACCCGCGAAGGGAAAACCAGCCCAATACAGGTTAGGTCACATACCTCCGAAAATGCATTTCTCGGGAATGTGGGTTTCCTCACGATGTTTTACTTTCACCGCTGAGCACGTGATATAAGTAATCATTTATGATCCAAACATGAATTCGAAAACAAATTCGACAATCATTGGTCTAGGCCTGTGCTGGATTCGAACCTGCGGCCTCAAAGTGAGAGGCAAGCGTTCTAGCAACTGAGCTGCCACGGCTTCTCCTTTCATTTATATCAAAACATTAGAATGCAAATAAATGTTTTTTTTTTTTTTTGTTTTTATAACACTTACACGTGCTTAGGGAAACTCATAAAGAGAAAATTTTAATCGTAAAAAACATGGACAGGACCCTATGGTGCAATGGTTATCACGCTCGTCCCGGGCTGACGAGAGCTGTGTTCAATTCCCGTCCGAAGGAATTTTTACGATTTATATATTTCTCTTTAGAGAATGCAAATACTCAATTCAAAATGTTTAAACTTACTTGATTTTATCGAACTCTGCGGTTTTCAATCCTTTCAATTGGCCTTCTTTCAAGCTGAACTGAAGGCCTGAAAGGTCAAAAGACAGGTCATCCATATGCAACGGGTCTAGAACTTCTATCCCCACATCAGGGATACCGGCGGCGAACACTGGCAGAGCCTGTTGGAAAGCCTCCTTCAAGCATGCCGAGTCCTCGAGTTTGCATTTGTCAACTGGGATAACTGAAAAAAAAGAATATGTATATTATATATAAAAAATCGAAAGTCACCGATTGACTGACTCACTCATCACCTAATCTCAGAAACTACAAGTGCAAGGAATCTCAAATTTTTCATGGGGGTTAAGGACGTAGGCTCACTAATACAGAGTGTTGCGAAATTCAACCTCTAAGGTCCTTAGAAAAAAGAAAAGAGGGGAAAAATTTGTATGAAACTTTTATAATTTTAATAGTAGGGTCTCGAATGAAGTCGAAAATAATAATTCTTTGATAAATATTAATATTTTTGTAGCTTAGTTTGGGTCGTTTGTAAATGAATGGCTAAATAAAAAAGCGTAGAAGATACAGGTCCATTTCTACACTAGTAGGTCAAGGTCAATTCACACTCGTAGTAATTACTTCGGTTATCGGGGAAAACTGACCTTTTAGCTAACGAAAGACATACAACCATTCAAGAAACACAAGTCAATTTCTAAACCCTAGGTTTAGAACCGAAATCCGAGCATTTTTTTATATTAGTGTCTATGCACCTATTCACACAGAAATTTAGGAGCGAGCATGTCGCGGTTTCGTACCCACGGTAAATCGTTTATTACCACCTCTATGTGTAATTACCTCAATGTTTTTTGTCCCATCCCATGAGAAGAAACAAAAGAATATCTTTCATTTAGATCAAAGGCATTAATTATTATCATTTTTGTAAAAGAATATTTCAAGACCTTTTTGAGCACGTTTTTTTACATTTAAGAATAAAAAATAAATAAAATTATCGCTGCTTATTTTTCTAACATCATGAAATGACAAATTGACTAAACACTAGAATTGTTGTAAATATGTTTTATTCTAACGTACTAACTGTAAGTCATGAATGATATTAATGTTTTATCGATTATCTTAATGAGAAAATAATTATTGCCCACATTATGTTTCACTGTTGCAATTATTCGCGAAGACTGCGTCATTTCAACTTGAAATAGGTAAGTGTTACTTCACCATGTACAACAAAATTACTATCATTTCACGGTGTAATTATCACTGATATAAAATAAAAGTTTTTTCCTTACTTTGAACTATCTTGGGTTACTCAACGTAATGATAACTAGCACAAGTGCAATGCCAAAGCGTATACAAGGAAAACTAGATGATTTATGGCTCGTTTACACGGTGCGAGTTGCTAGCTAGCCGGTGACAGTAAAGCCTGGTCTTTATTAAAGAACGGCGGATGAGAACCCTCAACGCCTAATGCCATTTATGGCAAATCTACAATCAGCTGAGACGTACTTAAGTTCACATAAACTAAAGGGTGAATCTAGTTCGAAGCGTACCGGTGCAGGGCGCAGTGTCTCTTCTGTGCGCTGCGAGCTACTACAGAACAGACAAAAACTAGCGGTAACTCGCATCGTGTAAACTGACCTTTACTTAGCTACCTATTCCCAGTGTCTAAGATCTAGATTAACACATTCATACGTAAACCAGTTATTTACGTACATATGTATAGGCTTAGACTTGGTGCCATAATTGTTGATATAGTGAAGTCTTAATAATAACATGGGTAAATAATACGTATAATTATTACAGTATATGTAACTTAAGCGTAACACTTCCTCTTCAAACTGGGTATACATTTTGTATCACTTAACACGTTGATGGTCAGTTTTTCACTATGTTTTGACACAAGTATTTGTACGGATGTGACCATTCTGTCGGCACAAGTATCGATCTGTAAATATACTTTGACACGATCGGTTCACAAACAAATAATATATATGTTGACGACTTTAGCATCGGTGATGTTTTAATATACTTGTGTAAGACAGTGTTGACCATTCTGTCGTTACTGCAAAATTTAAAACGACGTTCATAGCAGTTCTGTCAGATTTAGTACGTTAACGTTTTAGTTTATTAATACCTTACTATCCATCAACGTGTTAAGTCTAACAAAAAGATAGTCTAAAAGATAAAGAATGAAGGAAATAAATAGAAAGATATGGAAGGTAAGCGGTCCATGTGAAAACTTAAACGCTAGGGAGATGATGATATAAGTTTCCTCACGATGTATTTTTTCATAACAACATTAGAAGGCGAAATCATTCCGTTAAATAAAATCGGATTCAATAGATGGAACCTCTTCTGTTCTATTGTGTACAAATAAATAAAAATAATTTATAGTGCAAACAACAATTTTGGTGTTTATTGAATGATGGATTCGAAATTATTGATGTGATTTGCAATTTCTGTAATTGGCAAAAACACTAAACTAAAATATTTTTATTATTATTAATACTCACCAGATGAGCCGACGAATCCGAATAGGAATATCGCGAATGGAATAACTTTTATGACCCGATCCATTTTTTACTGATTACGAGTAGCTCTATTTCAAAGTTGACGAGCTACTGTGCGTTTGCGTCTCAACTTGCGTTAATATACCAGTCGATTTACTTACAACCGACCACAAACACATTTGCACTTAGGGCTACCAAAATCTGGTATTTCCGGGACCGTCCCGTAATTGAGAAAAGCTAATTAAACGGTGTGCGTACTTGTCCCGTCAATCGATTAAAAAGTAAATTGGGTGTTGCCTACGTGATTGGTAACGCGTAGATATTGACTGGCGGAGAAATCAGTGTAAGGTACTTAGGTAATTGGCATCCGAAATTGTACGCAATAACGAATTAGCCAGTCTTTAAATACTACTAATTTAAATAGGTACCTATATAAAAGAAGAAACTGATTCCTAAACATAACAATGAACTGCACAGCTCAACCTCGTGGAATTAGAAGAATGAAATTTACATAGCCCCTTTTAACCATAGGGGATTTTGATACTTTAGTCTGTATAATAAAATTGTTAACATAATCGAAGCGTACGAATTCGCGGGTAACAGCTATATTTATAAACGCCTAAAGTCCACTATGCCGTATAAAAGATTTTAAGAAGAAATGAATGATTATGTGTGTTTGGTGCCTACACGCTGGGCTGATTATTTGAATTAAATAATTAACTTTCCATGGCCGGAAGTACATTGCTTACCTGAGGCCTAATCGCGTAATTCAATCTCTATTTTGACTACTTTTAATTCATTCACATTTTAGCCAATCACAGGATAGGATTTTACCTGTCAAAATGGATGTTTTTAAAGAATGTATAAGGCCAGGGCCACACAGGGTCCACAGGTGTCGAGGCTTTTCTTTCAGCTTCTTTTCCCCGGCTATACAGGTTGTGAGAAGCTGCAGTAATTTTAGGCGGATGAGACGTTCGTTACGTAAAAAAATACGATTCAAAGTGTAACAAGTTACCTACCTACTGAATAAATATATTTTTGAATTTGAATTTGGAAACTGAGCTACACGAATGCTCTCCTAGCCACTGTTTAATAAATATTACAATTTAAAATACCATTGTTATTCAATGTACATTGCAGAGTTTGTGAGCAGATTTATCAGAAATACTACAAAACTTTAAATGGCGACGCAATGAACACGTAACGTTTATTATACAGAATCCGAGATATAACCGAGACGTCTAAAGTTAATAGGCTATACTTTTTGAAGTACCATTATGTACTTACTTAAAAAAAGGATAACTTTAATGCTACTGACAGCTCAGCTTAAGAAAACCCCTTTAGAGAAAACAATTTGAACTTAAGACAAAAATCTAAACTATTTCAAACTAAGTAATTCCTTAACATATTGAGACAATCACAACAATTGCACAAATTATTTATTTTACTCAAATCATCGTCATTATAATTATGGTAGACATTTCCTGCGTTTAGCCAGTCATTGGAACTAACTCTTTTACATAGTAAATTACTTCTGAGTAAGGTTATTTAATTATTTTATTTATTTATAAACAATGCGAGGAAGGCCGGCATTGGGGAAGGATTTTTACCCGACTGCGGCGACGCAAAAAGGAGGGTTATGTGCTTGACCGCTATGTATATGTGTATGCAGGTTTGTACCAACCTAACTTCAAAAAACCACTCGTCAGAATTTATCAAATGAGGTGTTACTAGAAACTTGATTATCCGGTGATTACAGGTTATGTAGCGTCACGTTAATTTCAATGTGGCGCACTTTAGCCGACATAAAGCGTGGACGAAAAAAACTTTTTTTTTCGAATGTTAATGTGCCCACATTAATGTGTTAATGTATCAAATCAAAAAGGGTTCAATATGCACATTTCAAATATGTAAGTACATATTATTAGCTTTTACTTGCGGGCTTGCTTCTGTGACCTTCTGTGAATAAGACCGAGGTTAGTGATCTCAACCCAGCTCAGCCGCTAGTGGGCTCGTCGGTCGAGGCACCAGCCAGACTAGAGCCGGCCGGCAGCAACTGGCAACCGCCCCTATGGCCTTATGGTCGGCTGGCTGACAAAACTAAAAACTGTCGCTAAAGTAGGATTAGGAGCGCCAAAATATTGCCTACCGATTTAATACCCTTATACCTTATGTAACTGTACCTATATAAATGTATTATTACTTCGTCTGTCTGTTACTTCGTGGATCGATCTCGTTAAAAAAATAGCACACACATTTATTATAACTGAAGGACAGACACAAGCCTATTATTCCATTACTATTATTCCCCTCAATCAACCGGAGAAGGTATTGAGAATACTCTACAGTGAAGAAGTAGCTCCACTGTTGGTCGGTATTACTTTCAGAGTATCAGATTGTTTCTTAATGTCGTTAGTCCTATTTATAGATTTTATCTTCAATTATGTATGATACACATATTATATATACCTACATTTCAAATTGAGGATAAACGTTACGATTCAAATGACTATTATCAAGAAAAGAAACGCCATTTATCTTATATAATGATAAATTTTAATATGATCAAATTACACATGTTGTAAATACGTATATAAAGTAGAAAATTTGCATTCACAATTAATCATATAATTGTTTACCTTAGGTACCTACTTATTTTTTATTGCTAGTTACACTTTGAACTGTATTGTTAGTTATGTTCAACTTTTTATACTTTTTCACAGTCATGAAGATACGGATTAATGGATTCACATCCGTTTGATCAAGTTCCAGTTTTATTTAATACCTATCTTAGATGTCAATAGAATACTACGTTTGTAGAGTTCAAACACGGAACAACTGGTGTCTCTTTTAATATATAAATCAAATCTCTATTAGGAACATAAAATGTAATATAAGAATGTAAAAAATATATAAGTTTAAAAACTAAAATCCGACTACGGAAAATCACGCTGTGATAAGTATGAAATTTCTCTGCAATTCTTCCGAATAGTATGTTTAGGACAAAGCTGTGGTCATATCATACTTACTCCGAAAGCCAGTCTGTCGTAAGAGTTTGTTTGTTTGGATAACGCTATGGAGATGATGATCAATATAAAACACCAAGATGTTTATGATTATTTTTGCTACAGTCTTCTGGGGGGTTAAAATGGCCACATCGAAGCACATTGTTTGCATTGCGCACTTACTTTTATATGCGCAAATGTCAAATTGCAATATTGCTTTCTTAGATGAATTGCTTCGGTGTGGCCATTTTAACCCCCCTGGTCTTAAAACTTAGTGTCATTGCTAACGGATTCACAGTATCCCTTGGAAATCACCTTGACTTTAACCTCAATAAAATAGCCTCCAAAGGAAGTACATGATAATAATTAATTAATTAAACTACGGCGCGACGTTGCACTTCTACGCATGGCATACAATGCCCGACTTAGGTGTGACGCTCACATGAGCAAAGTTGAGCCAAGAGCCAGGCTCGAGCAGTCACGACGCACTGTCACACCTGTACTAGATGTTCAAACAAAATTACTTACACTCTGATAAGCTCCCAACTACATCCCAACGGGGCAGTCACAGGTACATCCATCTCAAGATGAACTAAGTACCCCCACCTCACCGAGCTTTCTGTTTGACCAACGTGATAGGTGGTGAGCCGTATCGCCGTCTATAATGGTTGAGCCGAGTGTTAGTGAAAACTGCTCTTAAGATAAATTAATGACTCATTGCTGCAAATCCGGTACCGGAGTTCGAACTGGCGCTCCCAATTTCAGAAGCAAGCCGGTGTCCCACAGATCCATTGACTACATGTGTGTATACGTAGTTACAAAAGACATATATAAATGGAATCTGATGGGCAGCGGCGGTGTTGAGACGCAGTTATGGCAGAGATGTGCGGAACACCCATTTCATATATGTCATAAATAAATAAATGAATGAAAAAAGACATAGTGCAATCACCATGATTTCAGTACCTAACGATTTTCACCGTGAGTCTGTGTCTATGGCTGCTGCAAGTCCATCAGTGAGCGTCGCACCTTAAATACTCAAGGTAAACAACTGCGTGCAGAGTTTACTTGGAATTTGCACATAAGTTAATAAAAAAAATACGATAACCTACACATTTTGCCGATTTCAGTACTTTTAGCTGAAGTCCGGGGTCCCCAGAACCCTTTTACAACTGCATATATTTTGTTCTATAGACGGATAGGAAAATAGTCAGGTTCTTAAGATATTTAAAGTAAAGGCATTTAAGAAAAACAAAATGTTTCAAATGAACTCAGTGTGAAGGGTAGGAAATATAAATAAACTATAACATTACAGCACAAAGCAGGCGAGTTTTTAATTAATATCCAGTTTAAGGTTTAATTTCTCATTTAGGTACGTTAATTTTAATGAGATCAAGTCTTTCTTGTTGCCACGTTGTTGTGGTTGTACATACAGGTAACTCTTTAACTGAGTAACTTTTTTATAAAACATAATAATATACAAAATGTCATTCAAAGTTTGCCATTTTTCTATTCAAAAAAGGAAAATGAAGTTTATTTTTTACCCATTTCTAAATAATTGTTTTAAGCGCATTAAAAAGTTATTATATTGTTTAAAAATCTAAATCTGTCACTGCAAGTAAGTTATTAGCAACATACTGATTAGAGCTAATTTCCCGTTGGGGTAGGAGATACCACGGAATTTCGTTAACTACGATCCTGACATACCAGTTTCGCTTCTATCTTCATGCATGCTGACCGCTTTAGAGTACTTTTGACTTTGATTTCGTCTACAACATTCTGGATTTGTTCCCTGTTATGTACAGCTAGACCATCCTCTTTTAAATCTTTTACTTAAACCCGCATCATACCTCTAACTAAATCAATTTGGTAAGTTTATTTTCATTCATTCTCTTTACATGTTCGATCTATACATCTCTTTCTCAATTGTGTGCGTCAGAATGGCACTCGGTGTCACTCGGCGTATGGTAAGTTGAAATGGTTCTCAATCATTGCTTCCCTATTATTGCCGCTTAGTTCCTATCACCAAACATTTGCTTCTAACGCATTTTAGAAATAAAATAATTATTTAAAGGTGACTGGCCATCTTTACGTCAAGATGGCCGATCACTCGGCGTATTTATGCTGTAGAGTCCAAGATACGTGTAGTAACGGAAATATTTATGAGCCAAAAATTGCACCATCACTACATTTTGGTGCACATTACAACACTCCCTTATCAGACCGCAACCGTTCTCAACAAGTTCTCAAATACTTGTTACTTTACTCTCTTTAATAATTCTAAGTCCTTTCAAACTCGAGACAAATGGACAGACACTGATTGTTGAAGGGTTCTTATTTTTAAAAATAATGTCACACAGTTTTCATCATCATCATCAATTTAAGAGCCACGCTCTTGTCGGTGCAGCATTTTCCATGCTACTTTTTAGGGAAAAATAGGGCAGTGGTTTCCCTCTTGCCTTCAGCCCCGCAGTACTCCATTCGACGCATACAGTTTTAATAAGTTAATAATGTTAAGTTAATGAACAAGTATAACGATTTTGAAACACTTCTCTACTGTAACAACTAGTATCTACACATAATCCGAGAATAATACAATATATTTAAATAAAACACATTATATAGTATTAATCAAACAAATAATATATATATTTATATATTATACATTTTCACACTGGAGTAGGTAGTGCAAAAATATGTTTTTATTGATAACGGGAGATCTTTATCCAGTAGTGGGACGTATACTTAGTAGGCACCTACTTATGTTTCATACAGAGCTATTTCTTATCTAATTCATAATCATTCATAATTCATAATTAAAATATTAGTTTTGATCGAGGTCGTCTAAAGGCTGCGACTTGAGGTACAATTTTAATGTTTCGTACACTTTTTTAATAGGCTTGATTAACATTGGACGACCAAACTCCCGAGAAAGCAGTTTCCAGTTTTGGCTTACAAAAGTGAAAAGCGTGTCACCTGAAAATATAACAAAGACACATTAAATTTGACAAAAAATATAATTTCTAAGTCTTTATACCCACTGCTGGGCGGGCTGCAGACTTCCCCTCCATCAACCGTACCAGTTCAGACCCGACGCCCTGATATTTCTATCAATATCTCGTCCATTAGAAAACGTTATAAGTCCATCAACCAGCCCTGGATCAGCGGGTGGATACCCTCTACGGTTGATGGAGGGGTGGCTTATCGGCACGACTGTCACAAAGCGAACACCCTCTTGAACGCAAAAGCATAGAATATGGCATGAAGTCCCACGAAATTTATGGTAGGTAAGTGACTCATAAAATTACTGATGAAAGAAAATAAAAAATCATAATCTATGATTTTAATGTTTTTTTCTAGAGCGCGGGACATTGCTTATTGGCGCGAAATACGATACCTATAAGAGAAGATTTTTTTTTTGATGTGACTTATTGTAAATTTGCCGCAGATAGTTTTTTTTATGTTTATTAACTACTTAACTACTTGGTCGGACAAATGGGGAGCGCTAAAGGCTCTCACCTGGCACAACATTTAAGACAACAGGCCTGAGGGTGCCCAGTTGGGCGCGAAACTCGGCTCAGAGCATCGTCTGAGAGAGAAAAAATTTGAAAGAATTAATCGACCCTAGCGTGTCGATAGCGATTAGCGCTGATTGAGGGAAATCGTCGACCACTCCGGCGGGGTCGGTATCAAATAAGAGAAGAAGACATATGTGTGATATCTCATGACCACTGAATTATCCCACATAACTTTCTATAATTTTCATTTAATGTTTTAACTTATGTACAGTATTATTGAATATATTTATTGGTAAGTATTATTATCATAAACGCCGCCACAACAATCTTGCCTTCGAGTTCATGATGTCCAAATCCCAAAATTTTCATGTCCCAAAAGTGTAAATCCCAAAATTTACATGTCCCAGAATGACCACATTCCATAATATCACCTCTATTTGGCATACTTTGGTGTTATGTCTGAAGTATGCGCAATAAGGTATATTTGATTTGATTTAATAAAAACCGATTGTAGAGATGGCCTGTCATTTGAGACGGAATCATGCAATCTCCGGAATCATCAATCACTATCACAACATAAATTTAATGAGGTTCAAAACCGCCATTGTTATGTAGCTGTGTTTATATTTAAATATATAATATAATGCGTACTCAAGCCTTTGTTTCCATTAAACAGGTTGGTGATATCAATCCGCGGGATTCGTTTTACATCAAACGTAAATTTATAGTTCATCAAGTCCATGAAATCCTTCCCATCATCATTCTTTGATATGTTGTAATTAGTAGTCATGTCAATATGCAATTTATCTGTTAAGAAGAAAAATTGTATTTAATGCACCTGCTCGTACCTAAACGTAAATTATAGCTACCCTAATAAACGACATTAGTGCTTTTTTATTACAGTTTTCAATCTCACCAAAGAGTTCGTTAACGAAAATACCTAGTAAATATTTCTGTGAATAAATACCTAGTAGGTATACCTAAAAAATTATTATTTTTTGTTAACAAATAAGGATTATTTCACATCTTCTATCGTCTATCGTGCATCCATCCCAAACATCACAAAATTCACTTTCTGTAGTTTGGTTATGGTGGAAATTGCAGGTTGATCACCCGATTGTTCCAAGATGATCCGAAATTCGGAAAGCACGTTAAGTAGTCGGTCCCGACTACTAAATATTTACTTAAGTTAGTATGTAGTCCTTGTATAAGCCAGTCAGGCCTTCGTCGGCTAAAAGTAACCCTGACACCAGGGTTGATGAGGTTGGTAATTGATCTCACAATCACAAGGTGAATGTATAAAAAATCTTACACAGTTGTAAAGTTATGTCTCCGTCGCCACTGACAGGTATGATGAGTAGATGTCCAGAGGCTTTATAATTCCCTTTCATGATAACATCACATTCCCATGATACCAGTAATTGCATCTTTGTCGTGTCCACACTGAAACGTTTAAAGAAGACTCAGTTTATACAAAAAAGTGTCAGTTAATAATACATAATATTATATAAACGACAACAGCCTATATACGCCCCACTTCTAGGCACAGGCCTCCCCTCATTTAACCGGGTGGAGGGATACCCGAATTTTAGCTAATACCCGATAATAATAATATACTTAAAGAAATAAAAATGTATAATGTAGTATATTATATATTTTTTTTATTTTTCATATATTATACTTATTCTATATATATATAAATGAATTGTTATTCGTTAATTTCGCTAAAACTCGAGAACGGCTGGACCAATTTGGCTGATTTTGATTTTAAAATGATTGTCGTAGTCCGGGAAGATTTAGATTGTGAGAAATTATGGAAAAGGTTGATACGAAATTCACCAGGTCATCTAGTATTACTATAAAACATCTGTTAATATATTATGTATTAACTTGATCATTGTAATGTTAGATTCCTTCATTCCCTTCACGGTAGAGTTACTAATATCCGCCTTCAGACCAGCCAGGTCTATGATGATGTGGTCTATCTGCATAGGGTCTAGGGATTCCGCTCCTATCTCTGGCATTCCACTCGTGAATACGGGTACTGCCACCTGGGCTGTTGTCAGAAGGCAGGCGGAATCGGATAGCTTGCATTTTTCTATTGGTGGCACTGAAAGTTGCAAATTTGATAGAATTATTCACTGGATAAAAAGATAAGTTTATCTCTGGGCTGGTAAAAATGGCATTGAATAAAAACTAAGTAAGAAACGGCAATAGGGCACCCCGCACCAATTGGTATCAGGCGGCGACCTTACCCTTTCTGGGCCTTGGCCATGACCCGCTAAGGAGTAAGATGGAGAACGCGGATTCTATGTCTCGCTCGTACTTAGGCAGTAGGCGACACACAGTACAAGTAATATTTTCGTATAGAGATTGGTTAATGCCTTGTCCACTAACGCTATATTTTTTATCTTCATTATTAGGGACTTTCAATCACATATTCAACCTTCTTTTCTTTTTATTTATTTTTATTCTCGTGGCATATTGTGAGTATTGCGACTCTGCGCGCGGGGATCTTAAAGGTTATCCTTTGCGCCTTGCAACTTCTTATGAATCGCTTTAATCCTCATAATAATTTTAAGAATTTCTAGTCTATAGACTTATCAGAAGAAAATAGATAGTTACAGGATGAGAAAGAAACCAAGACAAATACACATACATAAACTCAGGCCTATTTCCCACCGGGGTAAGCAGAGACTATAGAATTCCATTTGCTTCGATCCTGACACACTTCTCTTGCTTCCTCTACATTCACCAAGACAAAGAGGTGTGATAATGATAATTTAATAACCAACTCATGCATCCCGTTACAGTTATGAAAAAAAAACCGCAATAAAAACACTAGGTAGACAGGTACTAGGTAAGCATAATACTTATGCATCGCAAAAAGTCCCATGTCTATTGTTCTTTCGTAAATCAACTCATTTGAGGTATCTCCGTAGCTTTGCTTATGTAACACAAGCCGGCTATCGGGACTCTAGAATGTTCAATACATACTCTGTAGCTTCTCTTAACTTTTACACAAATCCAGGTGTGTTACTTGCGTTCCAGATAGAAAGAAGCAAGATATGTCCTCAGCACTGAATTACACGTTTACACGACTCCGCATGTCGACTTTTAACTCACGTCGCATCGTCATGTGAAGCGGTTGCACCAGGATATTTCTTGCTGGACCGAATAAGGAATAAAACTACGTATAGAACGGCAACTTTCCGCTCCCCACTAACGGCTGAACTGGTTTACCTCACCCCCGCTTGGTCTTAGTTTAGTCTTCAATCGCATGGGCGTCAGACGTCACACACACAGATGCGTGTGTACGATAACGTCAATGTGTATGAAGTGTCCGGGATATGCCGCTGACATCGATTTGCATATACACAAGCGCCAGTTAAGATTGCGTGATACTAAAGAAGCAATAAATTACATGGAAAGTTTTATGATAAGTAGGATCGTTGCCTAAGAAACATTTCGTTTTGTGCATATTTCGAACCCAAATGGTATGCTCCCGTAGACTTATTATTTATTCGTAGCTCTCGTAGCATCTCTCTATAATTAAGAACTCTGTGGTTTATCTTGTCAAAATTTGTCAAAGTGACAGCGATGCGGAATCGTCAAAAGTTTGCGCATCTATGGAGTTTCGCGATTATATATTATATATAATAAACTCACACCCGTAAACCCTAATAGTGTGGGCAGAGTCACAAGTAGTATAATAAGAACTCTCGTGTTCCACCTTTAATTAAGTACTTGGAGCATTTTTATCTACTTAAAAAAAAACTATTTTAAAAAGTCAATAAAGTAAAACTTACATTCAGCAAAAACAATCGTCATCTTTAGAAAAAAGAACAATTTCAAATTTGCACTCATTTTTTTATCTCTATTTAATTCTTAATCGGTCGAATGTCAAGACTGTTGCATACTAAAGTTGATTCACTTTTATCGCGACAAACCTTTACAATTGTTTATAACCTGTGATCCAACCATCGCCGGCAAAAACGTGTTGCTATGTAAAACAATAATAATTGCAAGGAATTACAATCGTTGTCTATCTAACAATACAGTCAATTAATAGTAGGAAGATGACATTAAATTGAATAAATAATTCAATTCATAAACGATTGAACTACTTATTTTTATTTTAATCAAATCAAATCAATTTAATGAATTTGTACTTGTATTTTGCTCCACAAAATAAACTAATAAATCAAAATAATTTTCGATTACTACTTTCAATTATTACCTACCTACTAGCTATGGAGTAAATTATCGTATTTCCAGAATTTTTTTTCAATTAAATATTGTAATATTTCATATACGAGTGTCTACCTAATCAATGTTATAGTGTGCGTGTGAAAGATTACGGAGATGCATTTAATAAATAAAAATACAAAGATTAAAAACACTTTCAGTGATCGAAAGTGATATATTTAACAATTTTAACATACAAACATAACATAAACAGCCTATATACGTCCCACTGCTGGGCACAAGCGTCCTTTATAATATCAACCGGAGGGGGTATGGAGCATACTCCACCACGCTGCTACAATGCGTGTTGGTGGAGGTGTTTTTACGGCTAATAGCCGGGACCAACGGCTTAACGTGCCCTCCGAAGCACGGAATCATCTTACTTTTTCGGGCAATCAAGTGATTCAAGCCTGAAAAGTCCTTACCAAACAAAGGACAGTCTCACAAAGTGATTTCGACAATGTATCCATCGGGAATCCAACCCGGACCTCCAGATCGTGAGCCTAACGCTCTAACCACTAGACCACGGAGGTTGTTTAATATAATAATGAAACAATTTTAGTTTTAATATAATAATTACAAAAACGAAAAGGTAGGATTATCTATTAAAAGAGTCCTCACCCGACCTCTTCCTGTATTAACCGCAGATGGTGTGGTGTAATAGTGATTGTATGTGAGGAGGTACAAAGTGTACTGTGCAAGTGAATAAATAAACATAGGTACTTAAACACATGAATATTTTTCTTTATATTATATTAAATAACATATTTTAATTTTGAGTATTATGTACCAATATTCATGTGTTTTTTTGTTTATTTATTTATTCATTACAAAAGATATTATAAAATTCTTACATTACGACACTGAAACCCATAATGGGTTTAAGATGTGTCAAATTCACGTCAGGCAGTACAGGTATAAATTAACACTTAACAAAATAAATTTAAGGTTGAAAAAGTAATATAGGTACAATACGAATGTATGCGCGGGTAGTAACTCGGTAATCAATTAACAAAATATAGTTGGACGGTCGGACCGGTATATTGGTAGGCACAGGCGAGTGCAAGTGAGTTTTACATTCGCCTGTCCTTTACAAAGTGCTTTGGTGATAAGACATACAGGAATGTGTTTAAGTATGTTTATTTATTCACTTGTATATAAGTACAATTCCTTATAACTATGAGAATAAAACTTGTTTAACGATCAATGCGAACAATCAGGAATAATTTATGTGATAAAAAGACCGGCAATTAATAAATAAAACACGCGTTGAAATCTTTCGTGTGAAACATGATCACGTCTGAATCGACATTTTTTTTGCCATATTCCCTGATAAGACATGAATAGAATAAACGACGTCATAAGGCTTTTTGAGTAGGTACTGAGGTCTGAGTGCATAAATGGTTGCATTATAGCGCCTAACAAAAATATACTAATAACTCCCAGCGTACAATTGCTATAAATGTTCTATCAGGTGAAATATTCTTAGACTCGCAGAACCTTGGCAAAAACTCAACGCATTTTTATGTTTATTTTTTTGTTGTTTGAGTCTTTGGACCGTTGAGAACTTGAGACCCGGTAGATTGCGCTGCGGACGGGCAGAACAACGGCTGTCGGCTGGCGAAAATAAATACATCGCATCATCATTAAGTATTCTGGGACCAGATTGTTTTATAATACTTACTGATAACAATTTTAATTTCTTTGTTGTTCCATTTATTTCCTTGCTAGTATTAGTTAGATTCGCACAATAAGAATAAAGATTGTTCACATTGATTTTGACCAAGGATGTTTTTCATGTTTTAGTTTTATTGCTATGCATAATAAAGCAGCTAGTTGTGATGAATTAGGTGAATTCCAAAGATAAATTGTGAAATTCTTATTACTAAATAAGGACGAGCTCGCTGAGGAGCTCGGTGGCGCAGCGGTAAACGCGCTCGGTCTGCGATTGTTGAAGTTAAGCAACTTTCGCAAAGGCCGGTCATAGGATGGGTGACCACAAAAAAAAGTTTTCATCTCCAGCTCCTCCTTGCTTCGGAAGGCACGTTAAGCCGTTGGTCCCGGCTGCATTAGCAGTCGTTAATAACCACCAATCCGTACTGGGCCCGCGTGGTGGTTTATGGCCCGATCTCCCTATCCATCCATAGGGAAAGCCCGTGCCCCAGCAGTGGGGACGTTAATGGGCTGGTGATGATGAAATAAGGACGGAACTAAAAGTGACAAAAACATTTTCTTTTTTCCATTTAACTTATAGATTTTAATAAAGAAAAATGTAACAATATAATAAGTGGGACATTTTGTCATGTTTTTGATGACGTCACAGGTTGCTTTTTCGCACAAATTCCATAGTAATTTGGTGTTTTGACGTTTAGTAAAAATTTACTGATTTGACTTGTTAGAAACTAACCCAACCTTTATTTAGCCTATTATTTTGATGTCGATTCTGGCAGACAAAACTTAATTTCATAATGCCGTCCTTTACTTATGATAAGTCCAAGAAAGAGATAGAGCTAATTTTAGAATATCTAGAAAAATCAAACTAAAATTAATAAGGTAAGTTTGTGTGTATCAGTATCAGAAACGTAGATGACTCGCTTTCAACAACAAACACTTTAGGACGCTACTGACCTCGCCGGCCTGATCGACATTTTTCCTCGTTCAGCGCTCATCGCTATGGGCCCACTCGGGCTGATTCTTCCCAACATAATCTTCTCAAACGACGCCCAAAGCCGAAGTTCGCACCCACTTGGGTAGCGTCAGGTCTGTTGCCTTTTTTGTACCGGGTCAGAGCCCTCAGCGTTTGTCCGGCCAACGAGTTGCCACCCGCGGCAAATCGCATATAAGTCACACGCACGCTTGTAATTTTTCGTGGTCGACAAATCACTAGAAGTAATAAATATGTAGCCATACTTCATGATTTGTTGGGATTTGTTGGGGGACAAATTTTGTTTGGCTTCCTCCATATTCATCATTGATGTATAATTATGCTATTATATTCATACGATATTCATTAATCATTTTCATAAACGCGTAACGATGCAAAGTAAGGCGTATTATTATGACGTTTTTTTTCTTTTTACTTACTTACTTAATAAATATTATTTACATACATACATAAACTCACGCCCGTAATCCCTAATGGGGTGGGCAGAGCCACAAGTAATCAAAGACAACTTGCAGCCACTGTTGATACGATGTCGTAAGCTGGATATGATAAACCTTATGGTGATAAGGGATCAGCCTATCGCCCATAACATCGGTCCATCATGTTAGAGGATACAATCCCTCTGTCGGTTAAATATTATTTACTTTGACTTTATACCTTGAACTGTACCAGTAGGAGATTGGATAATGTATCAATTTTATGCCGTAAAAGTGGACTAAGGGAATATGTTTTTTCATTACATATAACTTAAAGTAAGATTTAGACCAAGCGAGCGAATGCTCAGTGTAAAAAATTCCCTTGTGTGTTAACAGAGAACATTGTTTTCGTAGTAATCATAATCATTAGTGCGCAAGGATTCCATGGAATATTTTAAAAGTCTCGACTTTGTTTTTGTTTGTTATGATAAAATAATGTATGTTTCATAATCATCATCATTAATTTAACACGCTTTTGTAAGTGTAGCATTCTCTATTCTTGTCTATCAAGGGCCCAAATTCTTTGACTTCCTTGTAAGACACGATGTTCGCCTTCTCTTTAATTTGATCCATGTAAGCTCTTCTTGGTCTTCCCCTTCATCTCTTTCCTTCTATATTCCCTTCTACGGTGTTTTTAATAAATTCATCGTGTCTTATTAAGTGTCTTACCACTTCTGCCTCAATATTTGCCTCCTTTTCCTAACTCTTACTGGCACTACTTTATTAGTAAACCTTTTCGTTCAACTTATTCTTTCTATCCCTCTCTAATAATGTATATTATCATTACAATAAGATTCCCATTGACATTCAGAATTTGCCTTTCAACTGTTTTAAGACAGTAGTTAAACAAAAACTTTACAAAAAAGGTTATTATAAAGTTAGTGATTATTTAGAAGATATGAATGCATGGGATTAACTGTCTGAGAACTGGTATTAGGCAGCTAAATTACTCAATTGTATACCATTATTTTATGTTTATTTTTATTTTTTTTAAAGAACGTCTAGGGCCCTGTGCCGAGGTTTTTCTTGCAACTTCTTTTCCCCGGCTATACAGGTTGTGAGAAGCTGCAGTAGTTTTAGGCGGATGAGACGTTCGTTATGTAAAAATTGACGATTCAAAGTGTAATCTATGTTACCTACTGAATAAAGATATTTTTGAATTTGAATATATATGTATGTAAGATATCAAGAATACAGATCATAATGCTCCGGTTCTACATTTGGTTGTTTGCCAACACCATTTTTTTTTTAAAGTTGTCTCTTGACAACTTGTTTCTGGTCAACTATCTGTTCCTAACCGAACTAGAGATAACAAAGTGATTTTTGTGATATGTCCCCACCGAACGGAAGGCTGATCACTTGATTGTCCGAAAGTAAGATGATCCGTGCACGTTAAACTGTTGATCCCGTTTACTATTAACTGACGTAAGTAAGTAGTCGTTACATGAGCCATGTCAGGGACCTTTGGCTCAATAGTAACCCTGACAGCAGGGTTATTGGGTTTGATAATGCACCTCACAACCCAGACGATAGAAGAAGAACTATCTGTTTACACTTCACGCGGTCTTATGCCTCGCCTAAAGCTACTCGCCTATAGCTACCTTTAGAAATCCAACACTAAATGTTGCCGGTTGTCTCCTGATAACTTGTTTCTGCTCTCCGATATCTCTTTTCACTTATCGCGGTCTTGTATCTCGTCTGGCTAGGCCCAGAATTCGCCTATCTATATTATAAATTTATAATAAGACCATTATGGTTTGGTAAAGTTCTAGAATAATTGAATTTGACGACTAAAGAATTTATAGAAATAACATGGCACAAAAAATAAAGAAAACCAATTTCAACGTTCCATTGCTAAAATTATTTATGAGGACAAAAAACGTCTTGGAATGAAAACAAACTTTTTGCCCGCGACTTAGTCCGCGAAGACGTCGGTTATCTTAACACGGTAAGAACACGAAATACAACTCAGAAAAGTATCCAAAAAAGTATGAAAGTAAGTATAGTCACTGACGTCTTGTGGTATACCAGCTTGCTTCTCAAACGGTGAACGCCGGTTCGAACCTCAGCCTTGCACCAATAAGTTGATAATTTATCTTTAGAGCAGATTAATACAGCTGAATCGACCATTATAGACGGCAATACGGTTTACCACCTATCACGTTGTTCTATCAGAAAGCATCAATTGATGTACCTCTGACTACCCTGATTGGGATATAGTCGTGATCTTTTGTTATATACAAAAGTACCCCTTCTAATTTCTCTGTACAGTATTTATACAACGTCTCTGGGATTCGACATGTCTGTTAAGCCAATTTACACACCTAAGGGTTAGTGAGGTAGGCCTCACTAGAACGGCGCAACTACCGTCGCGCCACAAACAAAATGTGGGTACGTATGTAAATTGTAGGTTGTATAAAGTCTTCCTCACCAGCGGGGTCTGCACGGCAACGGCGCCTCGCGCGGTGCGAGTTATATCGACGGTGTAGACTGATAGACGCAGTGAATACTATATACGCCTATTAAATTGGTCAAAGACCTCGATATAATTCACGCCGCGCGCGGTGCGGTTGTCGTGCCGCGAGGGCTGGTGTCTTGTTGGTTGTGCAATTAGCAAGTCACCGTGTCAACTGAATACATTGTGTTACCTATACCACCATGCCACCGTGTCGCATCATCATATTAAATGGTGTTCTAGTAAGATATGGCCCTAAATTGCTCCGCTGTTAAGAATAAGTAACAAACAGACAACCAAAAGACTTATTTTCGCATTCGGAATCCTACATTATAGGTATTCTGAAGATAAGATTTTTTGCAGATTTGGGCCTCGACATAGGTACGCTATACTAAGCCGTGTAGGATGGAAGTTTTTACGGCTAATGTATAAATCGACGCCGTTATTATTTGAATATTTATTGCTTACGCAAGGTAAATCATTAATAGTCTATTTTTAGCCGATATCAAGTTCAATCAGCTGGCAAACTACTAGCGAACAATCGAGAAATGGTATAAAAACTTGTGTACCAGTTCTATGGGTATATTTTCTGCTGTAACTCACTTACTTAAACGCGTATCTATTTCCTCGTAGCGCTGAAATAGTAAGGCTAGGTACAAAATTATTGTTTGCAATGGTACAGTCATGAGCAATATCGTGTACCCACTTTAGAACCCTGTCGCACTAACATTTTTGACATTTAATGAGGCTTACGGTTGAAATTGTCAAAAAAGTTAATTTGACATGGTTGCAAAGTGTATACATATTAGTTACTCGTGACCGTACCTGGTAAAATGGCCCATGGTTGAGATACGAGGCAGACTTCCCGGCAAACTCGCTATTAAAACTTGGTGTTAAGACGGATAATAATGCTCCACGTAAACTTGTTTTTAAAGAAGCACGTTAGGGTGTGATTTTTGCTAATAAATCCTCGCAGGAGACTCTGCTAGTTTCAATTAAGGTATACATTTGAATCACATCAGAATAAGGTTTTCACGATATGCTGTGTGGCTGTAGGTTTTCGTTTGATTACTTGTGGGTCTGCCCACCCCATTAGGGATTATAGGATTGAGTATAAGTACGTGTAAGGATGCAAAAGCTTATACCATTGTGGGTCAACATAAGCTGAGAAGATAATATCAGCATTTTATATTGTCTGCAATACAATACAATGTAGTAGAGTGAGTGATCCTTTTGTGTAGCCTTGCAATATATCTCTTTATTAATGATGGACCACAGTAATGTACGGATTACGTGCGCAGAGCTTCTCTCCCTGAACTAGGCACCCTCAGGCCTGTTGTCTTAAACGTTGTACCGGGTGAGAGCCTTCAGCGCTCCCCATTTGTCCGGCCAAGTAGTTAATGGCATCTTCGGCAAATCTACAATAAGTCACGTGAAAAAAAATGGCGCAGAGCAAATCTTGTAAGATCATACACCATGTTAAATTGTGGTAGCTACCAACTTCTTCTTCTATCGTGTGGGTTGTGTGGCGGAGTACCAACTTTATCAGTAAGTAGTAACCGGGACCAACGGCTTAACGTGCCTTCCGGATCATCTTACTTTCGGACAGTCAGGTGATCAGCCTGTAATGTTCTAACCAAACTAGGGACCACAAAGTTTTTTAAGCTATTGCATAGCTTCTATTGTGGGCCTTGAGCGTGGGGACCAAATTCAGAAATTCCGTAACGAAAAAACCTAACACCCCCCACACCGACCGCCACACTTTTTACTTTTGACTTTTTTGAAATATCACGCTTGTCTCTATAGTTCAGCAACTCGCCTCCAGGTAGCATTGGTTGTATCAGCGTTAAATATTGAATTTGAAAATGGATCCACAAGAATCCACAAAAAAATATGAGACCACCATGAACGCGGTATTTTCCAGATCTTTAGAAGATTTATCAAGTCTCAAACTTATGTTTCTCATTTCAATTACCATAAACCTATAGTTTCAATGATAAATATTCCTGAATAACCTACATGTATTGTAAGATAATAAAAATATTTTGAACAATATTAACTTCTCATTTATACATATAATAAAAAAAAAGTTTTCTTTTCCGTCACCACGCTCAAAAAGTGTAACTTGAATTAATATCAACGAGAAAAAAAAACCAAGTAAAAAAATACTGCATAAATAAAATAAGTAAATAATGATAATTGTATAAGTTGATAAAAATGCTATGCAATAGCTTTACCGCGGCAGTCCCTGAGTGCCACACGTCTTTTTTTTTTTGTAAATAAGTACTTAACATTAGTACTATTCATAGGATTCCTTTTAACCTTAAAAGTACACGAACAAATTGAATCAGTCCTCTTTTATAATGATCTTATAAATTATTATCATCGAGAAAAATCCTTGAAATCTAAGTTTTTTACATCGCAAAGTATTGTATTTTTTAAATTTTGCGAAAAATTTTGACAAAAAGTTGGTCATATTTGTAAAATGTTGAGTACGTAAGCAGATACAATGAGAGCTATTTTTTTATTGTCTTTGAATATAAAACTCCCGAGAGGTGACTTTCCATTAATAATGAGTACTTACTAAAGTATAATGTTTCTAAAGTCCAAGAGAAAAGGTTTTCACTAACACACGCACGCTGGTGTAAAACTCGCTTACCGAGCTTTTCAGATTTTTTAGGTAGTCAGAACTACCCCATTGGGATATAGTCGTAACCTTATGTTAGGTTACGTCAAAGAAGATATAATACATTATTTCTCTCTCTCTCTATTTAAGAGCTGCGTTCATGTCGATGGAGTAATCGCCATTCCTCTCTTCTTCCCGCCAAAACCTTCACCTCCCGATACGACAGGACCTGCACCTTCTCTTTTGTTTCATAAATGTTATCCTTTTTTTGACGTTGGAAAATGCGTTACGCAAACCACGCCGCCCGGGGGGGGGGGACGTGGTTATGTGGGACTCCCCGAGTGTCGCCACCCGGTATACCCACTAAAACCCAACGGTGTTCCTCCTTGCCGCCGTGTGGCGGGGATACGGAAACGCAATTGCACACAACCGCGTCCCCGCCGGCGGATGCCCTTTAGGGCCCAGCGCCCATGGGAGCGCGTCAAGCGCCTCCCCCTTCACCGAGGGCTGCCCGGAACACTTGGGGAGCCCCACAGCACTCATAAATGTTATCCTAGGTCTACCCCTTCCTCTCTTCCCTTAAATTTTTCCTTCTATAATGTTTGTTAAAAATGAATCGTATCAGGTGGCCAATCATATTTCCTCTCCGGTTCTCTATAGTCTTCAATATGGTTCTCTTTTCGTCAACTCAATACATTATTTATTCTAAGAAAATAATCTAGATATATTTATTTTTAGGTATTTCTCAAATTGAATGTTTATAGCTTTAGTTGGAATGGAATATTACGTAGGTAGTAAATACCTTTCAAAACAGGGTCTGTAGGAAGATAAAATGATAAACAATAAACAGACGTATAAGTAAATTCTGGGAACAATCTAGTTTTAGAATAACATTGTTTTCCGTTTGAGGTTTGAGCGATTCATTAAACCAGTCGCAGACGCAAATACGCAACTACATATATTTGAGATTCGACATACAAATCTACAGTATACGAAGTTTGTTTGTATTGTAAAGACGCCACAATGAACCAATTTATTAAATTATTTAGTATCTGTGTAGTAGTATCCGTTGCTATCGCGGCACATCTACGTAAGTTTACTGTATTATACTTACAAAATTTTGAAATTCGAACATTTTGAATTCTGTTATTATTTGTAAAATATTTTAAGCCAAAAAGGATGCTTATCTGCCTTGATTTAAAAAAAAAGCGTTGGCTTCTTCCGTGTAATATTATTATGATCGTAACAAATCGACACTCATCTGAAACAAAATAGTCAAGTTTCGGGAGCTAAGAAAATGTTTTTTAAAAACTAATTAAATTAAATGTAGAGTAAAAGAACCGAACAGATTTAGATGTCGTTTATTACTGATTCAAAAATACAGTCTTAAAACTAACGCTAGGCTTATCTTTCTGCAAGCGATGCATCCGCCACCCGTACTGCACATTCAGCCAGACAGACCACCCTGATATGCTGATGTGTCACAATCTTACGTTTACTATACGCTGTGGGGGATCCATAACTCCTCCCTCCCTAAGTTCAGAATTATCGTCTAAATTAGAAGACCGATAATTCTGCCATTTTCTTACTATACATTTTTTAAATTTAACTATGACTACTATTACTACGAATATTAAAATTACATAGAGAATTATGTCACTTAGGCTAATGTAATTGTTTTTCACTTTCACTGCACTGTAATCTTTCACTTCATCACTGATTGACGTTTCCTTTTTCAATATGTATGATAGATGTTTTAAGTCATCTAAATTTATTCCTTTCAGCTGTACTATCTTTTCAGAGGTAAGTTCCGGTTCCTTCAGCTTCAGCTCCGGCAGGGTTATGATTGGTAAGATTTTGAAGTTAACTTTTCCGGTCAAATATTTGTGGCGACGTAATTTTATGTTTTCCAGGTAAACTACACAACCTTCTTCGATAGATAAAAGGTACGTTCCTTGAAGATTCTGCCTCTCGGTGTCATCGGCACATCTGCTTTCCAGAATTATGTTGTTTCTGGTGTGCAGAATCCAGCTAGTGGGGCTAATTTTTTGCACTTTTATGTTCTCTACCTCAGCAGCGTGTGGTGAGCATAAGCTTAAGTTCTGATCGAATTTCATGAGCTGTTCTGCACAGGTGAGTTCTGGATAGGACGCTACATTCTCTTCTGTACACAGGAATTGGCTGGAACTAATCTCGTTACACGGCGTGGCTACCGGCAAGTACTTCGAACCTTTCACCAGCAGGTAAGGATATTTTGGGATAATGATTACTGTTCTGTTTTCTGATATATTAAACATAGGCAGAGGATACAATTTAAAGTAATTATAAGTACCGTTGTCCGTCAAAGGGATTTCTATAATGAAAGTTATTTGGCAATCCTTGATAAAAGCTTTCACAGTCATTATTCGTTCTAAATTAACAAGATTATCGATCGTTGCAGGATATACTAAGTTATCGGTTTTACTTATGCATTCTAACAATTGTAACAACTCCGTAGAATTTACTATAGATTGATGTAATACAGAAATCTTAGTAAAAGCTAATGCAGTTTCCAGTTCATCCAAAATCAAATAAATTGTGCGGAAGTTGTTAATAAACATACTATACATACCTAATATATATGTAGTGTATATGGAATTATTTTCCTTAGTGGCAATATTTTTTACAATTCTTTCAACTCTTTTGAGCCTTTCGTCTAATATCATGGTATTTTCGTGGAGCGATTCGGAACTGTTTATAAGGTTATCCAGCATTTGGGAGATCAAAGTCACCTTTCTGTCTATATGGAATTGCTTGCCTTCCAGTTTAGATATCAAAGAGTCATACTTAATAGCGTCATCGTGATCCAAGTTTCCAGTAACAATTTTGATTAAGGAACCTAAAGGGTTTAGTAGACCTCTTTTTACTCTACTTGTCGGTACTAGTTGCGTGAATTTCTCAGTTGCCATGTCTTGAACATATTCTACTTGGGACTTCAGACTTTGGAATTCATTAACATAGGGTTTATGGATATCGACTAACTTACAAAAATCTCTATATTTTAAAATATTAAATGCTAATTCATTTTTTAAAGAACTTAAATCTAACACCTTAACTATCAGCCACCTATCTTCTTGACGGTAAGCTTGCCCTTCTTTTACAGGAAGGATGCCAGGGTTCCTTTCAATCCTTTGAAGTTGAAGGCCCCGGGCATGGTTCTTCAGCACCACGGTCATCATGACCAAACTCCACCTGCGGGGGACGTTTGACATTTTTAATAGGCGCTTTCGTATCCCTAATGCCAATCGTAATGGGTACAGTGTTTTTCTCTACCTTTCCGCGTACTTTTGCCTTGTGATACCTTGCTTTGTCCTTGCTTTTCCTAGTATTAATATCTTTCACAAATATAGACTGGCCTTCCTCGAAATCTATATCAACTTCGCCTCCCCTCTTTTTCCTAGCTTGCTCCTTTTGATCTAACATTTTATCCGATATATATTTATAAAGATATTTAGTGCGCTTAGCATGATCTGAGATTAACCGCTGCATGTAAGTTTTTTCGAAATCTACATCGAAAGATTTACCTGAATCTGTATGACCAAAACATACCTCAAAGGGTGTTAAACCCGTGGCAGAATGTATAGAATGGTTATAGGCCATAATTGAGTACGTCATGGTAGAAGAGGCATCAGTACATCGTTTTTCATATTTAGCCAATCGGTATATTTCTATAATAGTTGAGTGGAACCTCTCAACAATGCCCGTGGAATTAGGGTTATTTGGTGTCGTTATATGTAAGTTTATTTTATAGAAGGATGTGAGCTCTCTTAAGAGTTCATTATTAAATTCGGTACCCGGGTCGCACGAAATCTTTTTCGGTATGCCATAGAAAGAAAAGTACTTTATAAGGGCGCGTACAACCTCCGGGGTGGAACGGTTTGAGATCTCCAGTGCCTGCCCGAGCTTGCTAAAAGCATCCACCAATGTAAGGTAAGTTTTCCCTTCTATACTAAAGAGGTCTATAAATATTTCTTGGAAGGGTGCATCCTGAGACTGGGTCAACTGTAATACAGGTTTCAAGGGTTTCCTATCATACTTCATCTTTTTACAAGCCTCGCATCCATTAATCACTGCCGCTACGGTTTCTTGCATATTTTCCCAGTAATAATTCCTACGCATTTTGCAAGTGGTTTCCTTAATTCCACGATGGCATTCCTTTCCTTCGTGATGTTTCAATATTATGGCCCTTTGTTCCTTTTCATCCTCTACGTACATTACGCGTTCCGTACATTCATAAAACTGTATTGATCCTTTCTTGAATAGTTCAATAATTATTTTAGAAAAGTCTCGTCTATGCTCTTCATTCTCGAAGTAAATGAAATATTTTATATTGTTCCTTATGTATTCTTTTAAGAATCGTTTAATCAAATCTTCGTTATTTATTGGTAGGAACACCTCTAAAATTTTCTGTTTTCTGTTCGAAAGGTTCTTAACCTGTAATTCGTTTCTAAACCAAGAGAACACTAGAATTTGGTTAGGTTTAGTATCTATTGCTTCTTTTAGTATAGGGATGCCAAGGGATTCTAACTCTTGAGCCGAATGAGCTGTCTCCGTGCCGCTGGAAACTGAAGGCACAGGGTAAGTTGATTCTAGCTCATAGGGGTCCGAAATAGACAAGGTAGCTTCCGAGTCTGATATGGTTATCGTATCAGAATTGCCTATAGGTTTGTTGTTTTTAGCTATTTGGGATATGTCTTGTACTAAACTGTCTATATACTTTTGTAATTCTTCGTCCTTCTTGTCCACATGGACTTTCATTGATACATCATCATTTTCAGAGTCAGATCCGAGAGCATTTACCTTAATTCGAGATAGGGCGTCCGCATTAGTGTTCTGATTGCCCTTTTTATAAATAACTTCAAAATCGAATTCTTGTAAGCGGAGGCGCCAGCGTGTTAATTTGCTATTTGGCTCTTTAAGAGAGTACAACCATGCTAAAGGTCTATGATCTGTATAGATGTAAAATTTATGGCCATACAAATAGGGCCGAAAATGTTTCACAGCCCAGATTATTGCTAGTAGCTCGCGTTCTATTGTGCTATAGCGACTCTCCGTGTCACTGAGCGTACGGCTGGCGTACGCGACTGGCTTGTCCGATCCTATCGTGCCCTGGGACAATACGGCACCTAAAGCCACTGAAGACGCATCGGTAGTAAGTATGTATGGTTTTTCTGGGTCAGGATATTGAAGCAAAGGTACAGTCGTTAGCAGTTCTTTACATCTTTCAAATGCGTTGGTATAGGCTTCGTTTATTATAATTTTATTACGTTTCTTCAAACAAGAAGTTAGGGGTTGCGTGACCTTAGCGAAGTCTTTTATGAAGCGACGGTAGTAGCCGATCAGTCCTAAAAAGCTTTTTATTTCTGTTGTAGTTCTTGGTAGTGGATAGTTTAATATACTTCTTATTTTATCGTCGTTAGGCTTCAGTCCGTCTTTGGTAATTGTGTGACCGAGATAAAGCACTTCTTTTCGTAAAAATTCGGATTTGACCAGTTGCACCTTCAGATTAGTCTGTCTAAGTCTGTCAAATACCAATTTCAATTTTTCGATATGTTCCTGTAAGCTACTGGAATATATTATAATATCATCGAGGTATACTAAGCAGTGAATGCCTTGCAGCCCTCTCAAAATATTATCCATTGCGCGCTGGAAAGTTGCAGGCGCTGTTTTAAGCCCAAATGGCATACGGATGAACTCATAGTGTCCACTAGATGTACTAAACGCTGTTTTCTGTCGGTCGTCTTCGTTGACTTCGATTTGGTGGTACCCACTAGCGAGATCAAGTGTCGTAAAGTAGGAACTCTTCCCAAGCTTGTCAAATAAATCCGTGATGTTAGGAAGTGGGTACTTGTCATCGGTCGTAATCTCGTTAAGCCTTCTGTAGTCGATCACCATGCGATATTTCCTTTCACCTGAGGCATCCATCTTCTTGGGGACCAAGTGTACAGGTGCGCTCCAAGGAGAGAACGATTCCTGTATGACGTTATCATTTAATAGTTTTTCTACCTGTCTCCTGATTTCTTCTGTTTGGGCAGGCGGCTGTCTGTATGGTTTAGTATATATTGGGTCCTCATTTTTTGTACGGATAAAATGTTTCACTTGGTTCGTAAAGGTAAGGGGTAGTTTGTCGCAGTAAAATATGTCTTTATATTCTTCACACAGTTTGGATATACATTGACGCTCTTCAACGTTCATGTGATCTAGTCGCAATTTTGATAGATTTTCTGTAAGTAATTTATCGACTTCTATCTCATTCAGATTAGTTATGGTATTAATTTGACAGTCGGTTTCAGGTTTTTCAGCTACTTTAAAAGGTTTAGTTATAGTTAGCGTCATTTCTTGGTCTAGGGTATTCTGAATCATAGTTGTCGCATATCCATTATTACATGTGACTAAAGCGCTAGGCATACGCACACCTTTACAAAACTGAGTGTAATTCAGAATAGCCTCACCAGAATACAAATCAGTAGGTAACTTCACTTTGAGTTCAGTTCGCGGGGGTAATACGATCGTTTCATTGGTGCACTCATGTATGATAGGTATAGTTGTAGTGTTGGTACGGATTATTAAATTTTTCATATCAATAACAGCTTCCAATTGTTTCAGGAGATCGTTACCTACGAGTCCGTCGTAACGTGAATCTACATTATATATATAAAATTTATGCCACTCAGAGCTGTTAAATGTAGGTGGTAGAGGTATCTTTACCACGTGATCATGGTCACTACTTGCGTGGGTGCTGATAACTTTAAAGGGCTCGTAATTTATTTGAGGTGCAAAGTATTGTTTAGCCTTCTCCGGGCTAAGAAACGAGCGCGTGCTCCCTGTATCAATCATTAGTTTCGCGTCTATCTCCGGTACATAGATATATGGTAATCGTAAGTTCGCATTACAGTTTAGCTCTATGATATGTCTCTCTCTGAGGCCTGTATCTGAAAATTTCCGGTAGGCTCAGCTGGGACATCGTCTCGTTTAGTGGTTTCTATTTCAGACACCGGTGCAGATTGCATATTAACCATCTCGTCGTAAATAGGGTAGTACTCGTAATCACAAGGATAATAATCATTATAACACGCATCGACGTAGGCATACGGTTCATTTTCTTGTAAATCTAGTTCGTTCAAGCGGAACCCCTGTTGAGGTCGCGCTGGTGGTGCTGTTCTCATCGATACGTCCTCAGACACAAAAGGTCGCTGGTTATTAGGCGTATTTGGAACGTTAAAGTTACGTTGCATTCCGAATTGCTGAGGGCGCATTGGAGGTTGTGGTTGGAGGCCGACAGGTCTGTAACCAAAATTCTGGGGGCGGTAACCAAACTGGGGTAACTGTTGTGGGCGATAACCGAAATTATTTTGAGGTTGGTTCTGTGGAGTCGGGTTATTCGCTTGTCTATTCGGAGGAATACCAAAGTTAAACCGTGGTTGTTGTACTGGTACATAATTAGGGATGAGGAACGGTTGTTGCACCGGAGGCCTAAATGTCAAATTTTGCGGAATGGACGGTGGGAGTCCGAATTTAAATGTTGGGGTTACTGGCTTTTGTGTAGAGTTAGAGGGGTTGTGTTGCGACATTTTATTCCTCGCTTGATATTGATCATGGAAGTTTACTTCTTCTAACACAATACCAAGCGCTTCTTCTAAGGTGGTAGGTCCCTTTAGCCGAACTATACGTACCATACTTTCGGGTAAATTGTACAAAAAGACGTTTAGAGAAGTGTGTTCGTAAATAGTCTTTTTACTTGCTCTCATGTTAGGGTCGGCAATCTGATTGACTTTTGACATCAAAACCGAACGAACCGATTGAATTCTATTACAAAAATCCAAAAAGCTTTCTCCTGCACGTATTTTTAAAGTCTCTAGCTCTATGTTTATACATTCCTCGCTCCTTGGATCACCGAAATGCTGGGTAAGTAAAGCTCTTAACTCGTCCCATGTTTCGATGTCTCCGCGTTCACTGATAAGGGAGGCTGCGTTCCCTATTAATCGACTGGTCAGTGTTTGCATTACATACTGATTTTGAGCCTCATTACCGCGAAACCTATCTATTATGTACTCACATTTTCGAATGAACAGGTTTAGATGACGCTTTTCGCCATCAAATAATGGGACGAGTTTAACCATTTCATTAGGAATTAGTCTGATAGATTCCATCGTGAATCAAGTTTATAACTACTAAGCACTAAACACTAAGAATATAATAAACTACTATTAATTAGATAGATTTAACACTCAATAAACGTATATACGTATAAATTTACACTTACTAAGTACCTATACTTAACACATAGGTAGCCCTAATAAAATTAATAAAGAGGAGTATTTATTAATTTTCAAAGATTACCAAATAACGGGAGAAGTTTAATCCCGGGAAAACAGAACACAGAGGCAGGGTAAGGAAGGTGAAAAGTTCTACTCACCAGCCGGCTGCTCGCATGTTCCAATTTTCAGGTCCCAATTTTCGACAAATTTATTTGTTCGCAGGATTCGCTTAGTCCGTATTAGCTCACGCAGTCTTCACAGCATCAGACGATTTCAGTCCAATTTTCGCGAATTATATAGCACGAGCCGCACGGTATAGGAAAGCGAATCCTACCGGCTGCGCCAGTCAAGTTTCGGGAGCTAAGAAAATGTTTTTTAAAAACTAATTAAATTAAATGTAGAGTAAAAGAACCGAACAGATTTAGATGTCGTTTATTACTGATTCAAAAATACAGTCTTAAAACTAACGCTAGGCTTATCTTTCTGCAAGCGATGCATCCGCCACCCGTACTGCACATTCAGCCAGACAGACCACCCTGATATGCTGATGTGTCACAATCTTACGTTTACTATACGCTGTGGGGGATCCATAACTAAATTCTTTTTAGAACGACTTTACAGTATCCATTTCTTGTTAATCTCACCATGTAATATATGGATAGCTGTAACTGGTCTCACATTTGTAAATGAAACCAAACATTGTACGATTAGATAATATGACTGTTGCTGTCCCAAATAAAAATAAAATAAAAAAGAAAGACAAACCTTTTAACCATAAAGGATTGATCCGTTTTGTTTTGATATTCAAATTGTTGTTTGACTAGGCATAAAAGTGTATGTTATGTTAATCTGAAATTTATTCATATCTATTTTAGATAAATACATCATGATTTTACGGTTTCCACTACGTAATATTATGAAATTAAATGACAATTATTATTATTTACATGCCTATAATTAGATATACGTAAAAGTGAAATCCAAACTCTTCATCTTTAAAATAATAATCATTGACTAAGTTTGTGGCTGATTGCGGCTAGGCTGAAGCTAGACCGATACTGGCTATTCTGAAGAAGTACATAAGTACATAAGTATTTATGTAATTTTAATTGTTTTTATAGCCCGAAAAAGATTTTTACGGAAAGAAAAAAATAAAAGTTCGTCATGAAGTTAATAACAATAACGTCTAAAGCCTCTATAAATCTGTTTTGTTGATTAAAAAAATAATTTAGTACGATAAATACCTACTTATTAATATACTTATAATACGCATTAGTACAAAAACTGGATTCATTTAAGTACGTCACCTTTCACAAGTCTTCTATTTGCATTGTACAATTATTATCATTATGGCGTTTGCATTTGAAAAACTGGTTGTAGGTACCACTCAGTTAGTGGTGTTAGCACATGATGACCGCATATCAGGAAGATATATCTACTTTTACATTCTACTTCAAAATATATATTTTTTGCTGTTACAATACAATACAAAGTCTCTTTATTACACTTAAATCATATGCTCTTGTTCATCATTATCCATCCTAAGACTTTGTATCAACCATGACTGCAAGTTGTGTCTCATTTTCTTGAGGCTCTGCCCACCCCATTCGCGATTACAGGCATGTTATACCGGGATTTATAAGAATTCCACACAGTGGAATTTCATTAACGGATTGATAACGTCACAAGTTGATAGGTACACGACATCATGTCCTGCATTATTTAATAGATAATTACTTTAATATTTTTTTAAATTTTTCAACCATTCATCACGCTGATTTCTTAGTTCTACTTTTAGTTCTTTTTTCTACTTTATACGATGCGCTTCGTGCAGATTGGTATAATATCCACAACGAATTGGCTTTGTTGATTGCATAAGGTACCTATACCTATAGAATGCCGTGGGGTTTCCTTTCAGTTGTCTTGATAATATTCAAACAACTAAGTACATAACATAAGCATAAACAGCCTATACACGTCCCACTGCTGGGCACAGGTCTCCCCTCAATCAACCGGAGGGGGTATGGAGCATACTCCACCACGCTGCTCCACTGCGGGTTGGTGAACTAAGTAACATAATAATTTTCTTTGCAGCTTCGTTTATAACGCCCTGCTCCCGAAGTCTCCCGACCGACAAGCTCTCAGAATGTATAACTACCCAATCTCGGCAAGTGCAGGCGACATTTGCCAAAGGTGTCCCAGAGTTCAACATAGAGCCTCTGGACCCTCTAACACTGAGTGACCTTAGTACAAAGACCGGTACCTTCTCTCTAAAGAGCACTAACGTCGTCGTAAAAGGGCTAAGGAAGATCGATATTCGAGAGATGAAGTGAGTATCTACACTAATAATTATATTTTATTTCTGATCTCCTGTCACTACGTAGTTCGTCATAATTCAAATCTTATTACTTATTACTCACAGCACCACATTTAAGCATAGGTTTCATAGGCCTAGGGACTCTTGCCACAAATGGGCACAATTGGTTAAAAAATAAGCAGATGGAAAAGTGGTAACTTTTCAGCTGAAATCATACGTATACCTCAAAGAACTAGTACTTCATCATCATCGGCCCAATAACGTCCCCACTGCTGGGGCACGGGCCTTCCCTATGGATGGATAGGGAGATCGGGCCTTAAACCACCACGCGGGCCCAGTGCGGATTGGTGGTTATTAACGACTGCTAATGCAGCCGGGACCAACGGCTTAACGTGCCTTCCGAAGCACGGAGGAGCTCGAGATGAAAACTTTTTTTTTTGTGGTGACCCATCCTATGACCGGCCTTTGCGAAAGTTGCTTAACTTCAACAATCGCAGACCGAGCGCGTTTACCGCTGCGCCACCGAGCTCCTCAATTAGTACTTACTTGTACTGAAATCAAAATCATAGATATGAAAGGTATTCATAGATAGCAAGGAAATGGCAAATCTATTTTATAGGTGAAATGGGACCTGAACCACAGACAAGTGTAGTAAGAGCCCACAGACCCTAAATGCGCTACTGCTTACACTATTGTTACTCTTCATCAATCAATCAATCAATAATACTATATTGCACAACAACAAAACAAAGGACATAAACATACGAATAAAACATAAGCACAATAGGCGGCCTTATTGCTAAACAGCAATTTCTGCCAGGCAACCTTAGGGTGAAAGAAGATTATTCATTGGAGCACGGGCTGGTGCAATAAACATATAATGATACCAACATAACAAAAAAATAATAATAAATAATATATACTTATCTAAAGAAATAATATAAATATATATATATACAGGGTGTTAGTAACATCGTAACGAATACTCAGGGGGATGATTCAGACCATGATTCTGAGTTAATATCAAGTGGAATTTTTCGTCGCAAAATTCATGTTTTTTTTTATTTATTTTTTAATTATTTTCAATTCTATACTTTTGCGAAGGAAAATTCTACTTGATATTAACTCAGAATAATCAGCTGAATCATCCCCCTCAGTATTCGTTACGATGTCACTTACACCCCACACAAGTACATATGGTAGCCATACAAGTAGGTATGGGTGTTAGTGACACCGTAACGAATACTGAGGGGGATGGTTCAGACCATGATTCTGAGTTGATATCAAGTGGAATTTTCAGTCTGAATATTCCTGAAAATGTTTGTGTTTTTTTTTAATTATTTTCAATTCCATACTTTTGCGACGGAAAATTCCACTTGATATCATCTCAGAATCATGGCCTCAATCACCCCTCAAAGTTTTTGTTACGATGTCACTAACACCCTGTACACACAAATACAACACACAACACACATCTTCATTACGATATTCACCCAATAACGTTGACTAAAAGAGCATATTTCCTACCCACCTTTTATTTTATATTTGTCTCTTTTCTTTTTGTTTGTAGGTACATTCATGAGGATACCTAATACCATGTACTTACACTTTAGAATCCTATTACACTAACATACCTATCTATTTGACATTTAGTGAGAGTTACAGTTCAATGAAGAACTATCCAGGTTTCGTTCCTCAAAAACAATATAGATGGCGCTGTACAGATTCTCATTCGTTCAACCTTCTACGTAGTTTCATAGATATTTTTTTTGTTTTGGTTTTCCCCGAAGGGTAAGGCAAAGGGAACTATGCCCATACAGCCATGTCTGACGTATTTTTTTTCTTGATGATTAATGAAATGATGAAAGGTGATGATGATGAAACCTAAGCCCCCACCCTCGGAGTAGACTCCTACTCCGAACCCCAAACGAATTAACTCAAAAGTCCGCATAAACTTTTGAGTTATGAAGCGGCTTCCCGGCACGAAGCGAAAATAGGCAGATACACTTTGTTTATTGAATACCCCAATATAATAACACTCGCGAATGTCTTCCGACTAACTTAATGCGATCATTAACCACAAAACACCACTTCGTATTAATTATTTAGATTACTCAATGAAGAAAGCAACTGTCCCGTTCCCGTTTCCCGCCGAAAAAGCCGTTTCATAGATAACAGACCTATGCATCTTTTATCTTTGTTTTTGGGTAAGTACTTATATAATATGTTGACCTTTTTTATTACACGCAGCCACAATAACATCTTCCCATTATTATTCTGAACAAAGTAAGGAAAAGGAATATAAGAAGAAACATAATTCTACACATAATGTAATCCAAATAACAAGCAAAAAATATTTTCATGCTTCTGCCATTATATTGTATTTTGCAATTATTATGTACCCGAGTAATGAGAAAATACGTAATTATCGCGTTAAAGTTGTACAGTCACGAGTACTAATATGTACATGTACTTTGAAACCATGTCACATTAACTTTTTTGACACATTAAACCGTAAGTCTCATTAAATGTCAAATATGATAATGCGACAGGGTTCCAAAGTGGGTACATGATATTGCTCATGACTGTACAACGCCATCTACGTATATTGATTTTGATGAACGTAGCCTGAAAAGTTCCTCATTGTCAAAGTGTGCACAGTCATAATAGCGAAGAGTTGCCGTTCTGTATATAATATTACCTATTCCTTATTCTATGCCTAAATATTAATCGTGGTACATCAAATAAGTTACAATAAAAAAGTTCATTAAAAATATCTAGGTAGCAAATAAGTAAATATACATAATTTGAATGTAAATTACTTGGTTGTATGTAAATGTCAAGGGTGTCCTACCGCGGTCCTGCCTATTCATTAAATACTCGTACAAATTAAGAAGTAGATATTCGTATAAGAAATAATATTACTTATGAGGATAGGTTAACAACTTATTACTATTAATGCGAAGTTGTTCTGAACATGCTTTAAAAGCCACTGACAAAACTAGTTTTAGTCGTGACGTCTTAGGTGACAAATTAGTACCTAATCCTGTCACCGTCATACCATACATAATCATTAAAAATCAATAAATGTAAATAATTACCACAAAAAAATATTACAACACCGGTCTTCTTCTATCATGTGGGTTGTGACGTGGAATACCGACCTCATCAACTCCGGTGTCAGAGTTACTATTGAGCCGCCAAAAGACCCTGACATGGCTCATGTAACGACTACTTAATTACATCAGTACTTAACGTCTGCGAAGCACGGATCATCTTACTGTCGGAGAATCAGGTGATCAGCCTGTAATGTCCTAACCAAACTAGAAACCACAAAGTCATTTTTGTGATATGTCCCCACTGGGTATCGAACCTAACCTAGCCTAACGCTCAACCACTGGACCACGGAAATCGTTAGGTACGATGTTACGTACTAAGGCCACATATTTTCGGTCGTTATTTCTCTGTGTTTTTGTTTCTTTGTTTTCTTCTGTGTATTTATATTGTTGGGGGCGGAAGGCAAGAGGGAAACCACTGCCCTATTTTCCCTAAAAAAGTAGCATGGTGAATGCTACACCGACAAGAGCGTGGCTCTTAAATTTGTGATGACATATTGTATTGTTAATAAAGGATGGGTGATACAATAACAATTAATTCAACTTTCAGATGGGACTTGCAGAAGAACGTAGGACAGACGAGAATCTTCGGCAATCTGACTTTCCTATGTGATTATGAAACTGATGGCAGAATACTACTGGTACCCATCACTGGCAAAGGCAAACTCACTGTCAAAATGTGTAAGTATTTTAAATTAAGACTTGCATTATTTACTTCCCTGATTGTCACGGAATACTCGTAAGTAAAGAAAGAGTTTACCTTCTACTACTTCTACTGCTGCTATCCTGAAGATTGGAAAATACTCAGGTATTTACTTTCTTTTTTTGATGACTTACATCGTAATGCCACTATAGTTAATCCCAACTTTGATTCTAAACCACTAAATTCCATTTTATGGGTTTGAATTCAACTTCAGATCATAGATAATTGATATCGCATGATTTACAAGATTTGTGCCCAGTTAATGTCAATTATCGGGCTTATTATTAGGCTCGCCCCCTATTATATGGCACTTAAACAGAACTGGCGAGAAGTGGATGTTGTGGACGTGTTGGGTTGATGAGGTCGATTATTGGTCTCACTTGGGAGAAGAATAGTGGGTGTATATACTATATACATCTGCCTACCCCTTCGGCGATACAGGCGTGATGCATGTTATGTTATGTCAAAAAAAATATAGAGGAATGTTTTTGAATTCCAGACAACACTGACATGCTGATCAAGTTCAAGATCAAGACATTCAAGGACGCTGATGGTGTCGAACACCTTGAGACCTACGACTTCAGACCCACCCAGCAGTATGGCAACGTCAAGATTCACATGAGCAACATACTTGGAGGAAACGCTCTAGGTCAGTAAATAAACGTAAACACATAAACAATTCTTTAGGAACTTCGACACTTCTTGAGTTGGGTGATGAGGTTGGTAGGTAATCCACTTTATAACCCACACGATAGAAGAAGAAGATCCACTCTATACAGGTATACCTTTCCAGGATCAATGTGCCAATGCAATCTCTTCCGAACAATGTTGCCCATGAAAGTAATCACAAGCTTTTTGACAGCCAAAAACAACAATCTTATATTGAACGATTAAAAAAAATACGATGTGGGCAATAAATAAGAATGTGACTCCGCAGAAGACCTAACCTAACCTACCTAACCCAACATATTTTCTTTTAACAGGTGATACCATCAACCAAGTGCTGAATGAGAACTGGCGTGATCTGATGGCTGAAGTAGGCCCTCCATTCATCAAAGCCGTAGCTAATAAGGTCCATGACATCGTCAACAAACTGTACTCTGGGGTACCTTACGATGAGCTTATGTTACCTTGAATGTGTATTTTTAAATGCAATATAAGGCCCTATTACCGATTCATCGGGCATGATGGGTCGCGGAGGTGTATTACATTTATAAGGCTCAAAATAGCCTTATACTACGTTAGTATTATATGATCTGTGCTTATACTAAAAAACTTAACATCAATGTGTATAGTGGTGTTCTTCTTCTTCTATCGTGTGGGTTTTGAGGCGAATTACTAACCTCATCAACCCTGGTGTCAGGGTTACTATTGAGCCGCCAAAGGCCCCTGACATGACTCATTTATAACGACTACGTACTTACACAGTAAGTAGTAACCGGGACCAACGGCTTAACGTGCCTTCCGAAGCACGGATCGTCTTACTTTCGGACAATCAGGTGATCAGCCTGTAATGTCCTAACCAAACTAGGGACCACAAAGTAATTTTTGTGATATGTCCCCACTGGGAATCGAACCCAGGACCTCCGGATCGTGAGTCCAACGCTCAACCACTGGACCACGGAGGATAGTGGTGTTAATTCCTGTAGACACCATCTAATTTTATTTTGTTATACCTGTCATTTTCTTATCCGCTTAAAAAGTGAGGGACGGGACATTTATTGAACACACGTCAATTTTAGTCAGAAATTAAAAAAACCTTTTAAAAAAATTATATTGGCCAATAACCCGCTAGACAGCACATGGCAAACAGGTTGCATATGAGCGATGTATAATATGTTTTGCCTTACACTACCCAATCCGTCGAAATCGTGGCTTCACTCACGTGATTGTGATGTAATCAGGCGCGGCCGTCGTATACACAGTCCGATCCTAACGCATAATGCCCAATGAATCGTGCAATGATTTTTGTTTCTATAGCACTTACCGTGCTTAGGGAAACTCACAAAGAGAAAATTTAAATCGAAAAAATCTGACTCGGAGGGATTTGCGTCGGCTAAATGACGATACATAGATCGGAAGAATTTCGCATGGATAGGAGGAGGACCGGGTCGTGTAACGGTTAACACGCTCGTCCCGGCTTGACAAGAGCTACGGGTCCAAGACCCTTCGCAGTCAGATGTTTTTTCGATTTGAATTTTCTCTTCGTGAATCGTGCAATGTAAAAGGGCTTATAAAGTTGAGTGATAGTGCGGAGTTTGTGTGGGACATGCTCGATGGACTTCTGTGTGAAAGTGTGTACATGTAAACTAGTTCATAACATAAACAGTCTATTTAAGTCTCACTGCTGGGCACAGACGTCCCTTCAAAGAAAACACTAACAACTTGCATGCATGTAGACATAAAAATCGGCGGTTTCTGTACCACTCCTAAATGTGCATTCGTGTGATAATAAATATAGGATACCTAATAAGTACTACTTAATTTAATTGTTATTTCTTACTTATATTATTAAAATTATTATCTGCTTACTGTGATGCTTAAGTGTAATTAATAAAATAATTCAATAAACTTACGGTGTTTTTAATCGTAATTTCATAAATTCACTATTTTAATGGCTAGATAGGAAAAATACAAATTTACTACATCAAAGTAGACCTTGTAGTCTTTTTTATACATACATAAACTCATGCCCCTAATCTCGAATGTGGTGGGCAGAACCACAAGCAATCAGATGCAACTTCCAAGCACTGTTGACACAAAGTCCTAAGATGAATATGTTGAATCTTTGGGTGAAACAGAGATTTATTCTATCACCCATAACATTTTTATATTGTACTTATTTAGTTAATGTAATTGCTAAACTTAAGGTACACAAGATACATAATAATGAGGTATCTATGTACCTACACAGTTGAACATCGTAGCGCAAAATATGGACTCACTCACTGAAAATAGAGGGAAATTTCAGTTTTTCTCCCGTTGAAACAAGTTGTGTAATTTCAACTCGTTGGAAAATTGTATGAAAAACTGAGTTTGAAATCAGAGTTATCACGGGATATATTTTTTATGTTCTGCACAGAATGAAGATGGTTTTAGCTCGCAACATAATTACCTATAGGTACTTATCTAAGTTTTTATAAAGCGAGTCAAACTTGGATAGGTGGGTACTTAGTAATTTAAAAGTATTCAAGAGCAATTAATCAGATTTTAGTTAGGTACGTAGGTTTACCTTTCTATTAATCTTACTAGATATTTAGGTAAAGATTTTATAAAAAATAATTTATGTAGCTAGTTAGGTATCTAAGTCCCTTCTTTAATTAACAAAGGAGTATCTTCTTAATTTAGGAAAGTTAGGGTGGTATTAATAAACTAATCTCAGCTTCGAGACTGCCCTCAAGATCATGTCAATGTTCAGTTCAGACAGTTCTTATATAAAAATAGGGACTTGAGCATCATCTTAAGGGCAGTCTCAGTTGAGATTGAGATCTCAGTAGTTTATTAATACCACCCTTAGTCTAGTCTCAATACCAAGTGCGTCCTTTTATTTTCGCCATATTGTGTGGTGTTTGAGCAGATTAACCCTGTCCCTGTCCCTTCTCTCGTATGGGTTGTGCAATCGCAATGACTGAACTCATCAACCCTGGCGTCAGGGTTACTATTGAGCCACCGAAGGCCCCTGGCATGGCTCAAACAACGACTACTTACATACAGTAGCCGGGGTCAAGTCCTTAACGTGGCACTCCCAAGCACTGATCTTCTTACTTTCAGACAATCGGCTGTTCAGAATCACAAAGTGATTTTTGTGTCACCACCGGATTCGAATCCAGGAGCGTCGGATCGTGAGCCCAACCCTCAACCACTGGTCCGCGGAGGCCGTAATTTTTCCAAATTTTCTTATTACAGTAGGTAAGATGGAACGAATGTATTTATCGCTCTTATTCTTCTAGAGTAATCCCTGTACAAGCAGCCACTCTGCGTTCGATTAAATAATTCAGCCACCCGATTTGCATGGAAACGAGATGGCACAGACGTCGCGAGTCGAAACTCAAATGAAATCCCGATTATGCAGAGATCGGAAAGAACCGTGCCTAATGCCCCGTAGTAGGAAAATTTAATTTTCTACACGATGAAACTTTTTTATTGTCAAGTCAATAAATTTCAGATTGGTGCTCTGATCGGATTATTCTACCTAACAGATTTTTTGTCTTCGCTCTTGTTGATTCAATTACGTACTTACCTTGTTTTATTAGTAGGGTACCTACATACTTTCTTACATGGAACATAGTAAAGAGAAGGTGAACGTCGTGGTTTATAAAGAAGTGAAAAAATTGGCCTTTGATAGACAAGAATGGAGAACGCTACACCGACAAGAGCGAGCGATGATGACCTACCTACTTTTATTTACATCAGACTGTACCCATATCAAACTGGCTAAACTAATTATATTGTAGAATATGTAGGTACCTTAAATAGATAATGCCCTATTGGGGCCTGAAGCAACTCACTTACTTCCCTCATCATTATCCCGTTTTTCACAGGATCTGCTTACCTAACCTGAAGATTTGACAGGTCCGGTGTTATAGAGAAGCGACTCCCTGTCTGACCTGAAAACCAGTCCAATACAGGTTAGGTCACATAGCTCCGAAAATGCATTTCTCGGGAATGTGGGTTTCCTCACTATGTTTTCCTTCACTGCTGAACACGTGATATAATCATTTATGATCGAAATATGTATTCGAAAACAAATTCGACAATTATTAGTTTAGGCCTGTGCTGAATTCGAACCTACGACCTCAAAGTGAGAGACAAGCGTTCTACCAACTGGGCTACCACGGTTCTCACTCACGTACCTTTCTAATTACTCCAAAAACCTAAACCTAAGCCAAAAACGGCAATCATCTACTTGCTACTTATATTTAAGAATATTTTTTGACGTGACTTATTGTAGATTTGCCGCAAACGACATTAACTGCTTGGCCGGACAAATGGGGAGCGCCGAGGACTCGCACCCGGTACAAAATTTAAGACAACAGGTCTGAGGGTGCCCAGTTGGGCGTGAACCTCAGGGCGTCGCCTGAAAGGATCATACTTGAAGATATAATCGACCCTAGTGGGTCGACAGCGATAAGCGTTGAATGAGGGAATACGTAGTCGTTACATGAGCCATGTCAGGGGCCTTTGGCAGCTCAATAGTAATCCTGACACCAGGGTTGATGAGGTTGGTACTCCACCTCATAACCCACACGATAGAAGAAGAGGGAAATCGGCAACCACGCCGGCGGAGTCGGTCTCGGGGTTCTGAAGTGTTTGTTGTCGCGATCTGATTGGCAGCCTCTATGGCTAGAGTACCTAATCGGATAGTCGGAATCGTATAAGTATTATGTCCTTCGGGCGCCGATACCTTTCAGCGGAATGTATTCGGTGTAAATACACTTAGAATAACTTTATCGGACTGTGCTAAATAATGTTTAAAAAACTTTTCAAGTATATAAACTTCTAGAACGTAGACTTCTCGTTATCATATTTACTTAACTAGCTGCTTCGAAGTTGATTTAAATCTGATTTCGGAAATAGATTTATCGGCGGGTCCGGATACCATCGCCTAGTTATTAAGTTAACGGAAATCATAGCTTTGGAGAAGGGAAATTAATAATATTCCTAGTAGCTAGCTTCGAAGGAAACTGCCCGTGCTATAACGTTCACCTATAGGTGTTTCAAGCGCTGAAATCAGGCCGAAGACGCCATGCTTTTTATTTTTCTTCTAAACTTCATTACTTGGGTTGTTTGCCTACTAAGTTCATTTTTAGGGCTCCGTAGATAAAACGAAGAACGGCACAGCTTATAATAAACATCACTCTCGTGTCTGACAAAACTCTCCTAGGTTTTATGTATGTAAACATAAACAGCATGTATACGTCCCAATGCTGGGCACAGGCCTCCCCTCAATCAACCGGAGTCGGAATAGTAAGTAGGTAGGTATGTACCTCAGTAATTCTAAAATATGAAAGCGAAATGTCACTCACTCATCACGGAATCTCAGAAAAAGCGAGTGTTAAGTCTCAAATTTCGCATGGGTGTTCCTATTTTATTTTTTTGGACGTGACTTATTGTAGATTTATAAGGCATTAACTACTTGGCCGGACAAATGGGGAGCGCTGAAGGCTCCCACCCGGTACAACGTTTAAGACAACAGGCCTGAGGGTGCCCAGTTGGGCGCGAACCTCGGCTCAGGGCGTCGTCTGAGAGGAAAAATATTTGAAGGAATTAATCGACTCTAGTGGGTCTATAGCGATAAGCGCTGAATGAGGTCGACCACGCCGGAGGGGTCGGTATCGGGGTCTTGAAGTGTTTGGTGTCGCGAGCTGATTGGCTGCCTCTATGGCTAGAGTAATCGGGTCGTCGGGATCGTATATTACGTCCTTCGGACGCCGATACTTTTCAGTGGATCGCTCTGCTTGCCGAAGTGCTCGGAAGTTTTTGCAGTCTACCCACTCAGCAGCCTAGACGTCCAGAAGCAGGGGGGGGGGGGGTATTTTCATCGAAATACCCTCCTGACCGCGGTTCCAAACGGTACCACCGTTACCACCCTATCCACCCCCGGCCTCCCACCAGCGGGTCTCACCGGGGAGGGTGTGATGACGTGTGCTCTGCCAGGCGGACCGCAAAGCTTCGCACGCAAGCAGCCCTAACGCCGCTTCACCGCGCCACGGCCGTAACGGGGTGAGCATGGCTCCCCCAACAGCTGGAGTCGCGAAACGCAGGGCGCGCGTATTCATGCGCTCCTGCCTCGACACCGCGCTCGCTGCCACCACTGCAGCAGCGTCCAGAAGACCTCTTTCGCCCCCGCCATGCCTAGCTGGCGCAACCCGCCGACCGCCCTCTTTCCCGCTGCCCCTGCCCAAACTTCCGGGAGCAGGAGCCGCGGTAAAGAGAACCACGACGCCACCTGAGCGCCGTCCACCGCAGCCCGTGACGAGGACCACGCCGCCCACTGCACTCTCCATGCCCTTGCTGGACATGGAGACGACACCGCCGCGATCATACGCGGCGGTATTAAACACGAACCCCGAGTCGCCGCCGCACGCGCCACCGCGTCCGTCCCTCCGGACGACGCCCACGCCGTCGCCGAAGCCTACACACCTCCAGCCGCCGCTCGCACCCGCGAGCAAGAAGCTGCCACCCATCGTGGTCGACCGGCTGCCTGACTGGCCCCACCACTTCCGCAAGCTGCGGGAGTTGCTGGGCCACATCCCCAACGCGCGCCCGTACGGAAAGGGCGTCCGCTTCCTGGCGAGGACCGAGGAAGAGTTCCGGCTCTACCAGCGGTACCTCACCACCCTGGAGAGAGCCACGGGACTCTCCTGGTTTGCGTACGCCCCACCGGCGGAGCGCTCCCTGAAGCTGGCCATACGTGGCCTACCAATGGACACCAACATCACGGAGCTGGAGGAGGAGCTGCGCTCGCGCGGCTTCGACCCAGAGTTCATCCGCCCCATCCAGGCTCGCGAGGGAAGGACAGGCTGTCTCTTCTTCGCGGAGATCCGCAGGACGCTGGGTTTCCAGCGGATCTACGAGGTCTCCGAGCTCCTCTGCATGCCCGGCGTCAAGGTCGAGGCGTGGAGGGGACGAAGAGGAGCAGCGCAGTGCCACCGCTGCCAGCAGTTCCGGCATAGCAGCCACAACTGCCACCGCCCTGCTGCCTGTGTCCGCTGTGGTGAGAACCACACGGCCAAGGAGTGCCTGCGCCCCCGGGAAGTTCCGGCAACCTGCGTCAACTGCGGGGGAACACACCCGGCGAACAGCTCTTCCTGCCCGGTCAAGTTACGCGAGCTGCGTAACACCAAGGCGGGTGCGGCGCCCATGACCGGCGCAAGAAGAGCCACTCCACCAGCAGCCTCCACTGTGGACCCCCACACCGAGCCGACCGCGCGGAGCTCGCTTATGGCCGCGGCGAACGGCCCAGCCGGGCCCAAGCCGCAGAGGCCTAAGCGCATCCGCAAGAGGGCAAAACCGGCCCCCACTGCCACCACCACCGGCGAGCAAATCGACGTGGAACCTGCCCTGCCGCAGCCCTCTACTACAGAGACAGCAGCCGCCGCCCCTCCAAAGGGGAAGAAGGCGAGGCCCCGAGCGGAGGCACCCGCAGATTCCGCCAACGACGAGAAGTTGGAAGTGTTGGAGCAGTCTATCCAGCTGCTCCACGACATCCTGGCGGCCATCCGCACAAGGACTGACCCAGTGCCCATCATCGTGGGAGGCCTGGCATCCCTGCTGGGCCAACTCACCGGTGGGCACTGACTACCAACACCGGACTGGACCGGGGCTGCCCACATCCACTACTCCTCGTCGAGTAGTCAGGATTGTGGCCACCCCCCCGGGGGATGAGTTGACGCTTCCAGTGGCAGTGGAAGCAGTCCTCTCCCCCCCTCCAGCCGACCCGACACCAGCTGCCCCGGCGACGGAGCAGCTCCCCGGACATGACACCACCGCCAGCTGACGGGCGCTCACTGGGAATCCCCCAACGGGGAACCACCCGGTGGGCTCGACCTCGCTGGCGGCACCACGGACAAGACCAACCATCGGGCTCACGGAGGGGCGATCATCGCCCGCCGTGTCCCACCCTCGTGCCACGCCCGTTTTTGCGGGCGGCGACTGAGACCACGCCAAGGGGGCATAGCCCCGAGGGCGTCTCCCCGTCGCGGGCTTCGCCCGCGACGTGAAGAAACCACGAGAGATACTTTTCAGTACCGTCCCTAAGCGGAATGTATTCGGAAGCCGCAACTACCAGGGGATTGGGGTGGTGCGGTGCAAAATCGAAAAAACGTTTTGAAGCTAATTTGAGCCATTGGGCAATAGTTTGCAGACCTAGGTCAATGTGCAGATTATATTGCGAAGGAACCACGGAGCTACCGTGGCTTTCCGCATGAAACGATTTTGTATTACCTGTAGACGGTGAATTTGAGGGGGACTCGCGTGAGCGAAAACTACCCCTGCATAGGTCATGATCGGACGGAAAGCGGTGTTCCTATTAGGATGTAGATGCTCACTAAGAATTTCAACCGAAAATTGCGAAATTTAAGGGGGTAAAATGTGGTGGTAAAGTTTGTATGCAACTTTTATAGTTTTAATATTAGGGTTTCACACGAAGTCGCGGGTTGAAACTGTCTATTTTATAAAATAGACATACCTATATGCAATGAGGTTAAACATAGTAACATTTATCAGTATATCAATGTATATTATACATCAACGCATAAATGAATAGTCAAATGTGAAAACAAATTCGGAATTCGATGAAAAATTCAACAGCCATTCGAAAACGGAGTTAAAAACAAATGACAAATAGGAACTCGTGATGTCACATGTTGCTTTTGCAATACAAACTAGGAACAACAGCCGTTTTGCAAGAACGGGACGGAGCATTCCCCCACCCCATTACATAACATAAACAGCCTATATACGTCCCACTGCTGGGCACAGGCCATTAATATCTATCTATATCACTCCCCCACCCCATTAATATCTCGATATTGAAAGACACTCTCCTTTTTTGAAGTCGGTTAAATATGGTTTTTCAGGTCTATTTTCTGCACGTGCTCATGAACAAAATCACTCTTGGCCATATTTTATTTCGATTTTCTAATTATTTATTATATTTAGCGAACCAAATAACGTGTACAGAGGTTCCTTACGTACATAGTTGTCAATAAAACAATGTATCGAGTTAATTATTGTAAATATATTTCTCATTCAGACTACATATTAACCCTTTTGCCTTTTATTGGTCAGTTATTACAATTCACACAATCCCGTGGTTTGTCACAAATCTACTGTCTATGAGAAACATAAAAAACTGTTACCTATCACAAAATTAATCCCAAAATGAATTAAGCTGTCTTATTTGCCTACATTTTATAACTAAGCGGAGATTTCAAGTCCGTGGACTTGCAACTGCAACTCTTGCTCAGTCTACCCTGAAGGGGGAAGTAGCGTGATTTGGTAATCTGCTATAAATCTGCTGTGGCGCTATGAAACGAAGACATCAAATGCTTACATTAAGCATCTAATTAGTATTGGAAGGTATTCTTGGACATTCGTAAATTTAAATAGAATACGTATGTGATTCCTGTAGACACTTCCTAATTTTATTTTAAGTTATACCGGTCATATTGACAGCTGTTAAAGAAAAAATATATAATTAACTCGGGCGTATCAAATAAGGATCTCGCTGATGTGCACCCTTTTGACGTGTGCTGTTAACTTAATTCGGTCAGATTATTGGCCAATGTAAAATTTTGAGAAGGTTGTTTAAATTTCTGCTTAAAATGGACGCGTGTTCCATAAATTATATGCCTCTCCATTTCCTGCCCCTTTCCTTTTCGGCGAATAAGAAAACGAACGGTATAACTTAAAATAAAATTAAGTGGTGCTACTGCTAATTCAGGCACGGTCACAAGTTCGGCGTATTTCGCACAGATGCATACTATTTGACCATTATATATGAACTAAACGTTAACAACCACTTTGCACAGGAGTAAAGCTGCCCATAGCTACGCTACAAACTAGTCCTTGAATGACTTGTACAAAAACATAATGCGTATCGTGAGACGCAACAGGATATTGGCTTAACATTTAACCTTAAAGACTGAGCATCATTAAACTTCACAAAACAATAGGATAGTTGACAACCCTATTATTGGATAATGTACCTCTGGCTACTCCAATTCGGATATAGTCTTGAGCTAATGTTATGTTGTTCTAAAATATACATAAATTGATATTCCAATGTGAAAACAGAATCTAAATTCGTCGAAAATTTTACAGTTACAGCTAGGGAATGCAATCCCGATCTCGCGAGATCCCGTCTAATTTTTCGGGATCAATCCCGAAACACAATATGACGAGATCCCATTCGAGATTGATGGGATTGGGCGAGTCTCGTTGAGTTATAATTTACCCGAAAATTTCGGTATCTCGCGAGATTGATATTTCGAATCCCGTGGGATCTCGAATTTGTGATCTCGAGTCGGGATTGCGTTCCCTAGTTACAGCCACCCGAAAGAAATGAGTTGAAAGAAATGGCAACAGGAACTCATGACGTCACATGTTACAACAGCCGTTTTGCTAGAACAGGACGGAGCATTCCCCACCATTGACTTTAACCATGAGTATCTCTGGTGTTAGAAGAGATATTATCAAACGGATTTTAGGTCTGTAATCAATCAATATTATTCAATAAAAATAAAAATTTTTCAGCTATCCTAGTGTATGATTGCTAAAGTATACAATAGTCACACAATCAATAGTCAGTAAACTACTTAGTAGTATTATGGCAAAAGGAACAGCTAAGAGTTTCACTTACTTCATAAACCTATAAATACGAAGCGTATTAGTCAAATCCTAATAATAACTGACTATGAGCGTATAAGTACACTGTTCATACTTATTTAATTATGAAATTATAATATGGAAGATATGAGAAACTTGGCAAAAGATGTTACACAATAATACTAGTGGCTTGGAGTTCAATACTTTGTAATTTGTATAGTATATTATGGGGCTTCCAAGCGGTTAAGGTATAAACACACCTCAGACTCTCCATACAGAAATCACATTCTTACCGTGTGTTACGCGTAAGTGCGAGCGAGACGCAGTCCGCGCGCTCTTCTCCTTACTGGCTTACGGCCATTTACAACTAAAGTAAGACCCAGAGGGAGTGAGGTAGGCGCCCGATATGAATTGGTGCGGGCGGAGTTCCCGTTCTATAAGTAATAATATTCATTATTCTATGGTATGGTTGTGTTACCGTAATCATACCGGTACAAAATTACGGTACCGATTTTCTATTGAACCGTAAAATCGATACCTTAATTTTATACCGGTAGCATAACCTTAACCGCTTCCAAGCCCTGCTATACAAGAATCACAATACATAATACGGCTCAACGCTTTACATACGTCATTTTAAGTTATTGAGATATGTTTAGAGAATAGGTACAAGGTAAAAGTCTCAACGTAAGATATTTTAGTGATAATTAATCTATTCAACGATTTATTATGAACAGTCGCATTTATTATAGAAGTACCTAAATATCGGTTTATACTAAAACACCAAGCCCCTACACCTAAAGTTAAGGAAAATAAGCACAATTATAAAGATATTATGCAAAAATAAAATATTGAATACTGTCACGAGTAGTCACTAAATGAGGTGCGTTTAACATCCATACTACTTTGTACGTGTGCAGCACCAAAATCTTAGAAAACTTTGAAATACTTTTAAGTAAACATATTTCTTATCGGTGTTATACTGGGGGGAGGGGGGAAGTATCAAACGTCTAAATACTACCCTCGACGCGTCTCGTTGCGCGAGAACTTCCGTTACCTACTCGTCGAATAGAAACTTTTGCGACTTGGCCAACCCCCTTGCCATACAAATACAAAACTGAGATCTACCTATGTAATTGGCTACTTGACAGTTGTAACAATAAAATATTAATTATAACGATAATTATCATTTTTAAATATTTTATTTTTATAAAATAAGAATTCGATTTTTTATCTGTGTATTACAAGACCCGAAACACGGGCGGCCATGATTGAGCTTCGTGTGACGTCACATATCACAAAATAAACAGAAACTATTTGTCAAGTTTCAAGTTATACTGTTTGACAGTTTTTTTGTTTATTGAAATATGACGTCACTGGCCGAATGTCACGTGTTAAGGGTTATATAAGTGTTTGTAATTTTTAAAATGCTTATCCGAAAACTGTCAACTAGCCAAATAAAAAGGTTTATTCAAAAGCTCCTTTTCAATATTGCAAACACACTTGAAGGATAAAAATAGCTTTCAAGATATGAAAATCGTGATTAAATTCAATGTTTCATAAGAATATCTACTTAACCTACCACTAACTTAGAGCTACCGATTCAGACTTATCAAAATAAATACGACCCTTTTAGAGTGAACTACTTTCCAACAATTGAAAGATAAATAACTTTTTTTAGTTAGAAATCTAATAATATTGAATTTGGTTTTAATTTCAAATACTGCCTACCAATTATATACCTATAATTTATATTGATTACTAAAATAAAGTGTTAAAGACTTCAAGATTTCACTTTTAAGGACGCATTATTATTAAAATTATAGGAAATTATTAGATTATATAGAAAAATTATATTAGAGAAATTATTAAAAAAACCGGACTTGAAAGCGGTTAAGATTATAAGGTTACTACCGGTATGAAATTACGATACCTACCGATTTGATTATCCAATAGGAAATATTAATAATTTCATACCGGTAGCGTAACCTTATACATTATCTTAACGGCTTGCAAGGCCTTTTTCAAAAGTATTCCAGTAAAGCATAAAAGTGTTTAAGAGAAGTTCATAGGCTAAGAATAATAAAGCCGCATATCAGTAGGTACTAAAGATAGACTTTTTGAGAGTTGCGAATTTTCAAACCCTATAGATATTTAGACCCCTTAACACTTTTATAGCAATAAAGTCTATCGTATTTGATCTACAAATCACGAAATCAAGTCATACATAAAAAAGAAATAAGTGTTTTTTAAGCTCTCGCTCGAAGCTCACAGAGGAGGCACCGGGCACGTTTCGGCCGAAATTGTTGTTTAAGATTGTATATAAGCGTTCACACAGATCCTGACGCGGTTTCATGCAATCTTCGCTTATTCGCCCGTTACGGTCGCAATGCCGCCTCAATATTATGCATTCCAATTTTCCAAAATCCATTTGAAGTCCACTTCAAATATTTTTTTCTAAAAGATAATTATTATAATATTATCATAAGAATTCGACGTATAACACATTAGTGTGTCATCAGCTTGGGTTTTAATCAAATCGTAACTTATTAATAGTGATATAAATGTCACATTAATGGATAAATACCACATTAAAGTCATTACAGACTCTCCTTTTAACATCCAAACCCATAGATTTACTACTACCCCATTGTTTAACTATTGAGTCTGGAAATGTCGCCCGCATGAGGGTGACAATGGACACACGTAACTTAGTAATATTTTTGGCATGTTGCATACGGGAATCGAACTCAAGCCAAACGATCGAACCGAACAGATGTCTTTAAAACTTGGTTTTGGTGGAACAATATTTTTAAATATTATTTTGATGGTAGTTGTTTTCGTTTCAATCACTTTTTACTATTTCAATATTTGAGCCTAGTAACCCTGTTGTTGGCGTACTAATCAAAACGAGCTTTAACCACTTAAGCTGACGACACACTAATGCGAGACGGCCCCTAGGCAGACTCTTGCTCGAACAGCGCAGCTTGCGACAGCGAAATCTGCGGCGAACTCGGCATTTGCTTTACCAACATCATTTTCACGCAAGGAGCTAGCAGATACACTAAAACGCCTCCAGCTATGATAGAGACGACGCATAGAGCCCATTGCGCGGCTTTTATAGATATAGCTGTGTCGATAACAGGCCTTGTAAGCTGGCAGTAGGTGACTAGAGAACGGGAGAAGTTGTAAGGGCCGCTGATGCGGGCGTTTGGACCGCAGTTGGATGTCTGGAAACCGATCCAGCCGGCTGATCTGTTGAACAGAACCTGAAAATAAAAAAGTGGAATTTAAAATAGGCCAGTTTCCAACTAGTTAATTTAGTTTTTTTTTCTAAACGGCAAAACACGAAATGACTATGGAATTTTGTACGAAAAAACCTCGAAAATGCACATTGTGACGTCACAGAAAAACGTGATAAAATGTCGCACTTATTATTACGTTCACTAACGTTTGTCTTGATAAAAGTTCATAAACAAGGTATTTAAATAGAAAAAAGAAAATACTTTCGTCAGTTTTAGATCTGTCTTGATTTAGTAACAATAATTTTATAATTTATCCTTGATCTAGGATACTTACTATCCAAATTGATATCAAACGTTAGTCGTTAAACCAAGTCAGGAGAACTTCGGCCAACTCAAAATCTCTGGCAAAGGTACCACCTACTAACTTCGATAATGCGCCTGGAAATTGTACCCGGTCGTCTGTCTAAATTGTGAACCGAAACCTCAATAACGTCACGCGGCGCGAATTATATTGAGCGCTTCGACCAAAAGCCGTTTGACGTCCATCTACGTAGATAGCATTCGTATCGTTTATTGGTCCAAGCGCTCGATATAATTCGCGCTGCGCGGCGCGGTTGTCATGCAGACCCGGCATGAAGACTATTTATAAGTAGTACTTTTATTCGTACATATCGTAAAAATACACCATCTCCATAGCGTTATCCCGTTTTCACAGGGTCCGCTTACCTAACCTGAAGGTTTGAGATGTCCTATTTATACATATCGCAAAAATAAACAAATATAAGACATTAATTATACTACACCTACGAGGAAAGTGCCTTCTTCCTCTTTTGAAAAAGGGGAAGTATGACATTACTGTAACACAAGTAAGCGGGAGCGAAGAATGTTTAAAAATCAATTATTTCCGCTTTCTAAATTTAAATTTTTTGACATGTCAAAAGACAAAGATTTTATATCGCTAAATGCTAATAATCCAAGTTCGTTAAATGTTACTAGTGGCGGCGGCGGTGTGGCGTGGCTCCAACTACACTCTCGTAGGTAATCGGTCACTTTCTTACGTCGGTGAACACACTATTATTTCAATAGAGTACATAGATAAACTTAAAGCACATAATAACGGGTTCTTACCGCGTTTAAATGGGGATATGAGACTCCCGATATTTCGACACTGTTGCAAGTGCCATGATCACGGGATGACTGATGAGATTGAAGTGGAGTAGGTAGATCCATAATTTTCTACGGGCAGATATATCTGTCTACACTCTTTCTTTGCCACTTGTTTATGTTTTTGACATCGGAATGTTCGGAACCATCTGAACTCCACTCCAATCTCATCAGTCATCCCGTAATCATGGCACTTGCAACAGTGTCGAAATATCGGGAGACTCATATCCCCATTTAAACGCGGTAAGAACCCGTTATTATGTGCTTTAATTGTGATAATAACCGCGTAAACTTAAAACAATGTATAGATAAACTTACCTCAAAACCCTCCATGGCAGTGTAACCCAGTACGGTTTCCTTGCCGCCCGCTTCTAACCCCAACTTGTAACAGAACTCCGACACCGAGCCACTGTGCTCGCTGCTATTGCGTGCCGTCACCACCCGCATGTAGTTCTGCAAAGCAAATAAATAAAACATTATGTCAATCTTAGGGCTTAACCATCTACAGGACAGATCTGTAATTTACTATGGCGGAACAACTGACTTTTATAAAATACAACAAGGAAACAATTACAGTAAAACGTATCGATAGGTACTTATCGCTTAAAGGTCAAACCACAATTAGTCAGCACCTCAGGGGGGTTAAAATGGCCCCATCGAAGCAATTCATCTAAGAAAGCTATATTGCAATTTGACATTTGCGCATATATAAATATAATATGTAAAAGTAAGTGCGCAATGCAAACAAATGTCAAATAGCAATATTGCTTTCTTCGATGAATTGCTTCGATGTGGCCATTTTAACCAACCAGAACGTGGAAGAAATCGCTTTAGGAATCCTTTTCTGTTACTCAATACAGTCATATTTTGCTAGAGCGACCGCACACGGCAGAATCGAGACGAGGCGATAGCGCGCGTAAGCGTGCGGTCGCTCTCTCTCGCTCTAGCAAATGACGGCTCTAAGTAACAGAAAGGGATAGAAGTATAAGAAAGTGCGATGAGGTTCTGACAAAGGTGGTTCAACCCTAAAGCGATTTCTCCCACGCGACCTCAGAATGAGGAAACTACTGACAAGATTAACTAAAGGGTCTTCTTCTTCTACCGTGTGGTTTGCAAGGTGGATTACCAACCTTATCAACCTTGGTGCCAAGGTTATTATTGAGCCGCCAAAGGCCCCGACATGGCTCATGTAACAACTACGTACTTACATCAGTAAGTAGTAACCAGGGCCAACGGCTTAACGTGCCTTCCGGAGCGCGGATCATCTTACTTTCGGACACTAACCTAACCAAACCAAGGATAGCAAGTGATTTTTATGACCCCACCGGGATTCGACTAAAGGGTTATAATTCAAAATACCAAATGTATGTGGCTCCGACTTCAGTCTTTATTCCCGCTGCTAAGCTAATGCATACTCCACCTATCTGTATAATATAATAATAATAAAATATTTCAGATTCTGCATCCATATTATGTTAGTAAAACAATAGAGACTTACGAACTATGTTAGTATAATAAATTAAATGACATTACTTAGCCACACGGCGTATATGTAACACGTGAGTCATAACCCAGTGTTTCCAGAATGGGCCATCCATCCTCTCTGCTACGATTCTTAGAAGACTGTTGGCGCTGCCACGGTCTCTCATCATTAGGGTATAATGTATGGGGTAATTACCTGGGGTGGTAGCTCTAAAGTAAAATATTGACGGTCATTGTCATCGTTTAGAAGGTCTACCGCCAACCACGGCAACGACCACTCCTGAGGTTCAGGCCAGCAGGCGGCCTGAAATTACAACAAAAAATAAGTTTAAAATATATCACGGCCTCTCCGCGTTCCTCAAAACCAATATAGATGGCGCTGTACAGATTTTTCTTCGTTTAACCTTCAAATTTCATGGATAACATTATGCTTTTATCTTTGTCTTTGGGTATAAATGATGCCCCTTTTTATTACACCCTGCACAGTTACATTTTCTACCCATTATTATTTTGATCAAAATAAAGAGAAGCAGTATTATTAGCACCATAATTTTATTCTACACATAATGTGATCCAAATAGTAAGCAACAATTAATAATCTGCCATTACAATGTATTTTGGAGTAATAATAAAATCATCATCATCAGCCCATTAACGTCCCCACTGCTGGGGCACGGGCCTTCCCTATGGATGGATAGGGAGATCGGGCCTTAAACCCTCACGCGGGCCCAGTGCGGATTGATGGTTATTAACGACTGCTAATGCAGCCGGGACCAACGGCTTAACGTGCCTTCCGAAGCACGGAGGAGCTCGAGATGAAAACTTTTTTTTTGTGGTCACCCATCCTATGACCGGCCTTTGCGAAAGTTGCTTTATTTTAACAAATGCAGACCGAGCGCGTTAACCGCTGCGCCACCGAGCTTCTCAAATGTAATAAAATAGGTAATTACAACGTTAAAGCTGTACAATGCCATTTATCTCGTTCATTAGTTTCGTTAGAGATATGGTATAGTTAGAGAGACAGTATCCTTAGAGGAATAAGTTTAATTAGAGTGATAATGGCCCCGATTCCTGCAGACACCGCCTAATTTTATTTTAAGTTATATCCGTCATTTTCATATCCGTCGAAAAGGAAAGGGACGGATGATTCACAGCTCTTAATTTTAGGAAGAATGAGTAAATGAATGAATAACCCGGGCGAATCAAAAGGTACGTCGCTGGTATGCAATCCGTTTGACGTGCTGTCTACTTAACCGTGTCGGGTTATTGACGGATGTAAAATTTTTAGACGGTTGGTTTAGATTTGTGCTTAAAATTGACGTGTGTTCCATAAATTTTATGCTTGTCGATTACCCGTCCCTTTCCTTTTCGGCGGATAAGAAAATGACAGATATAGCTTAAAATAAAATTAGATGGTATTTACAGGAATTAGCACCAATGTCGTTAGAGGGATAGTGTTACTGACATACATATTGAACCATTCTTTGGGCGATGGCTTGACCACCTGTCATTGTAAGGTTCATCATATTCATCTTAAGACTTAGTATAAAGAGTGCCTGCAACTTGTGTTGTATTGTATCGTAAAACACAATCTACGCTATTTCTTTATTGCCATTCTAGTACTAAAGTTCTATGTACGTTGCAACCTTTCTTTAAAACTAGACTGAAGTCTGGCTATTGGAACAACAATTTTATGATATAAAAGAGCTTATGACAAAAAAAGTTTTAATTGACAAAATAAGTAATTGAATTATAATTGTTATCGATACTAAATAGTATACATTATTAATAGATTAATGGTGCGAATAATACAAAATATTACTCTTGATATGAAATTGTTTATTTATTTTACTTTTTGTATGTGACTTGCAACGAAATCTTCTGTTCAAAATAATCAAAGATTACATACCTCGCCGTGGTACCAAACTTCATCCAATATGAGAACATTCGATGCTTGAGCCGCATTCCTTAATTCGTCCACAACCTGGACGCAAGGAAACATGTAAATATAAGTTGTAAACTTGAAACTATGTCTGTTATGGTTAGGATCTGTTATTAAATTCCTAGGTAACCGTCATCATAATTGTATATGCAATTTCAAAGAATATTTTGGTGTAAGCATAAGGATTCCCGACCGAATCCAAACCGGGAGCTCTGGCTTGATGATCAGTGTCTTGCCATCACTTTAGGCTAAATGGGCGTTAACAGTTAGGGCTCAAACTGGATGACAGCGGCAGCGGCGCGGGGGCGATAGCGGCGCGGGGAGCGGCGCGGCGGCCGCTGTTCCGTTCTCGATGCCAGCGGCCAAATCGCGCGGTGTTGCGGCGGTATAGAGTTGTGTCTTAAATAAACGCGATGTCGAAACGGCGACAACGCATTTTTGATTGTAGTTCTTTTGTTTCGTACGATTTATTATGGGCAAAAGAAGATCAGAATCCCTATAATGAACAAAGGAAACAAAAAGGCGAGTTTCAAACGCAGAGACACCGCTCGACTAGAGCGCACCGCTCGTACCCCGCTCGCCGCGCCGCTGCCATCGAGAACACTTTAATATAAATCTTAGCATTTGAACGCGCCGCTCCCCGCACCGCCGCCGCCGCCGCGCTGCTGCCGCTGTCATCCAGTTTCAGGCCTTAAGGAGTAAGCAAGCGGACTGTCTGCCTGGCTCTCACTTGCGCGCTAGGCGGCACACGATAAGTGCGAGATTTTTTTATAGTGTCTGGGGTCTATTGGTATTGGGACATGCATACATAAACTCACGCCTATTTTCCACCGGGGTAAGCAGAGAACATAGAATTGCATTTGCTTCGATCCTGACATTGCGTCCTCCACATTTATCAATCGCTTCATACATGGACGCTGGTTCAGAGTAGATCGTACTAAACCTTTTCTAAGGACATCTCCAGTCTGGTAAATGTAATCAACTTTCGCTTTATATACAGCTTTTACAATTCTATTATCCTTCATCCGCTCTACGTGTCCAAACCAAACTAACATTCCCTTCTCAATCTTAGTCACTATATCGCCTTTTACACCACTTCTCTGTCTTATCACACTGTTTCTCACTCTATCACTCAACTTAACACCGCAAACATATGTTATATAATGTATGTATAAATAATCCGTGGTAGCCCAGTTGGTAGAACGCTTGCCTCTCAATTTGAGGTCGCAGGTTCGAATCTAGCACAGGCCTAAACCAATCATTGTTGAATTTGTTTTCGAATTCATGTTTGGATCATAAATTATTATCAAGTGCTCAGCAGTTACATGTAACTTAACCTATATTGGGCTGGTTTCCCCTTCGTGGGTTGGAAGATCAGACAGGCAGTCGTTTCTGTAACTGGGCCTGTCAAATCTTCAGGCTAGGTAGGCGAACCCTGCGAAAAACGGGATAATGCTAAAGAGATAATAATGATGTATGTATAAATAATATTAATAACATACCTGTCTAAATAATAAGTCAGGCAACCTAATATTTGTGGTACCACTATCCACAATACTCTTCTCGTCATTCAGTTTGGTACAAGTTTCTTGATTCACTTCTGAGAATCCACCTTTAGCGTCACTATCAGTAGTCAGTTGTTTAAAAGTAGTATTATTTGTAATAGTATTAGAAGCGTTGCTTGGTATCAATCTTATAGATATCACTCCGACTTCGTACCAACGTTTGCGAAGTATTGTTGTTCGAAACATTGTATTGGGATTTGTTATTGGGTCGTCTTCTGTAAAGAATAACAGGGTGTGTTATGTTAGATGTTTAGGCAAGACTTGCTAAAAGGAACGAAAAAAGGAACGAAAACTAACATACACACATAGATACCGAAACTTAGGAAACGTAGGCAGAGCCATAAGTAATACAAATACAAATATAGTTTATTGCACACAACATACAAAACAAGTTTTACACACATGAACGAAAGGTACAGTACTTATAATCTGGCGGCCTTATCACAATTTGTGTGGGCCATTGTATATCTATTTAGTGTAGGAAGTATGAATGATGATACCTTGTTCTTTAAGTTATACCATAGCATCACGTCTAGATAGGCATAGGCAGAGATGTATAGTACACCCAGTACTTTCCAGCTATGTTTAAGTCCCATGTAATAGAGAACGAGCCAGTGTTTTTTTTTATAGAAAATATAATACTTAAGTATATCTTATTCTTTATTTAATAATAAATAAACTTAATAGAAACAATAATAAAAAACAGTAATAAACAAGTTTACAAAAAATAAGAGTAGGTAATAAACGCAAAAATAAGGATTAAAACTATACTACTAAAACTAAATTAAAAAGCTCAATTAAAAATGCTCCCTTTTATCACCTCTCGACCGAATGTGCCCATCACGCTCGCAGCATTGCCCCGTTGGATGGCGAGAGAAATATGCTGCGCTAAGTAATGCCCGGACCGGGAGTCGCCCCCCTGCTCCCTTAGCCGCTTACCCACCTCTCTGATAAAGCGCTTCGCTTCAGAACCCCAAGTCCCCGCCGTTTCGACGGCAAACGGCACAGTATATCTTGAAAAAATATAAATGAATAAACTTACCAAGCATCTTGAAACTGCCAATATGCGTAGCGTTGTACGCGCTGTGTGCACCGCACAATTTTAATTTAAATGACATAGGTTTATTAAGCATACGGTCCAGAGAATCCAGCCAGGATTCCACTATAACGTTCTCGCCCCATGCGCCCACTGGCAGGTAGGCTAAGCCAAGAAGACCCTGAAATCACAAACGTTTGAAAATAGGGCTGATACAACTTAGATTTGAGATAGACAGCTTAAAAATTACTCACTCGCTGTTTTCTACTTAGCTAGAAGTGGTTATTATACTACCCAATCCAGCCTGCCTGATACGTTAGGGTCGTGGGCTCGCGTAACCAGATTGCAAAAATTGACGCTAATAGACTCGCTCGATATCGTGGTTACCATGGTTACGCCAACCAATTTGCTCTTATACTACACGACTCCGATTGCCGAGCCTTGTGGCATCGTGCAGGACGGATTGGCAAATGTAATAACCGCTTAGGCTGCAGCTTTTTTTAGCTCAGTTAGAGTTATCAAACTGTAAAATAAAATTAAGTTTGTGTCTGCCAGACGGCGCGATACCACAGGATTCAGCCACGTTTTGATGCAGCAAATGCTGTACGTCGTTTAGCTATTGATATTGTGGAATTATAGTCACGCCGCGCCGCGCGCGACTACGTAACCGTGTAGAATCTACACTATCTTACGTTTTTTTATATTAAAAAAGTATATCCGTCCTACCTGCCATCCAGATCCATTCATGAAGAACTTGTGACTCTTTGTGATGAGTGCAATATCACTCCTCACCTCAGGCACCGATGGGAGTGATGGAAACTGTATAAAATCAGTTACTAGACGGCCCACCCACATGCCTTGAGAATATTTAGCTTGCACCTGAAAAGTTTTTAAAATAATAGTAGGTAAATGTAATAGTCACTGTCTTATATTAATACTACAAACTAAGGATGTCGGGAGGCATAGCATAAATCTCGTTCTTACTGCCTTACTCCATTCGTGCGAGTGAGACAGACAATCTGCATAGAGTAAAGTGGTCCTCATGTGGGATGAAGTGAACCAAGCTTGCTCCAAGCTATAGTACTATTGTTTATTCTATGCTAAAGGAAAACGTAACTTGATAGAAATGAAGCTGCCTACTATGGCCCTTTGGAAAATATTATTATGCTATTACATACCAGAGCATACACATACAATAGATGTAGATGTATGTATTATGAACTTAATCTATACAACTAAAACATAAAAACTTCATATTTAGCTTAAACTTAATATGTTTAAGGATATTATTTGCCTTCCTCGTTCATTTGTCTTTTGACAAAGGGCTCCTCCAGCTCTTTCTACTTATCTCTGTCTCTCGCCACTCTTTCATTTTTATTAGTATGTGTGTTACTTGTTGCAGATGTTGGTTTTATTGGATGCTTATTAGTATCTACTTTACATATACAATAGTTCATCATAATTCAACTTAAGACTTGGAAACAGGATGCAAATTGTCTTGTGATAAATTGCATGGTGGCCTTGTTTTAATTAAGTTATTTATGTGGCAATTGTGAGGAAAAATATAATATTATATAAGTAGGTATTTAAGTGAATAAGCCAATAATTTACTCACTTCTTTTGCACTGTCATAAATGCTGCTTGAATTTTTTGACTGGAAGTATATATCACTGTCTTGTCGAGCATATGAAGCTATGGCCAAAGTTGTACTGCCTGTATCCACTAGGACGCTCAGCTATAAATAAAAATTATAAGAAAATTAAACAGTTTTTTAACAAGTAATATAATAATAATATTTTTTAAAATAAATTTAGCAACATTACAATGGAATTTGGGGGAGCCCTATGCCCAGCAGTGGACGTCGTACGGCTGATGATGATGATGACAATGGAATATTTCCTTGAATATTTTTTTCTTAGACATGGCATCAAGTATCCTAAATTTACCAAATTATTACCAGACAGCTATCTCTAGTTATTAGCTTATTCAATTTTCTTTTAGTTTAGTGTAATTTTTAATTTTATTATATCCTAAATATATTTTCAGATCAAGGATCTTTTAAAGAAGAGTCAAGTCAAGACAACTCTAAACCGGTGAGTGTGAAGTCTTTGATGAGGGTGGAAGAAGCAATAGTGGTTTGTGAGGATTGCCATAAGTGGATTTCCATGGTGTCTGCCTACCCCAACGAGGAATAAGCGTCACCTTATGTATGTATATGGAAGTAACTTTTCTACCTAATAATAGAAATACAGTAAAAGATAAATTAGGTACTTCTAACTTATAAATGTACTAGATTTAAATTTACAGATTAGTAAACAATCCTTGACCTATGCTACTGATGAAGATGCTAAAACAATTCATGATGTAACATTGTTACAAGTTTAGAATTACTATATTAATGCTATGTGTCATTTTATTTGTCTATTTTTATAGCGATGACCACAACAATATGAAACAAGCTAGCCAACAATTTAATTTTGTTCGGGTCACTCAATCAAAGATAATTTTTATGTATTGTATTGTATATATATATATGTAAACTTAACGCAATGCAAAAACGAAGTTAGGATAAGAGTTAGTTACGATAAGATTTTTTTCATTAGTAGCAATAAGATAACTAAAAATGATGTTACAGTTAACTGAAGTGGAATTTATGTTGTTTTTCAACAAAATTATACTTAATTTTATGGTTACCTTTTGATGTGGATGTCCTACGTTGATTTCTATCGCGTAAGCTTGTCCAGCCTCACCAGACAAATTGTATTCCTCTCCATAGCACTTACTTAAGAAAACAAATAAGAATATAGCAAACGATACGCAAATTCTACTCATTGTCATTACTTCTGCATCCTGCCACGAACAGTCAATAATAACTCACTGGAGTCAGTCAGATTGTTTTTAAAACAGATATTGAAATTATTTGTTTTGATTCGCTTCCTTCGTTTTTAATTTGACTTAATTGAATGAATGAAATTGTTCATTTGAGTGAGTTACTGATTGATTTTACTTTATTTCCATCTTTGCCTACCATAAACAAAATTATTGTTTTTTAAATATTATTATTATTTTTAAGCGGGCTATAAATAAACGTATATTTGAACATACATTTATTACATGTACACACACTTCTTTTTACCAGTACATGACAAAAACAAATTGTAGAGCTTAAATAAAATTAAAAGTGCCTCTAAATGATTATCCACAAAATTATCCTAGAGTTGGAGTCATAAAGTAACACAATAAGACCAAAAGAAGTGGAAATAGGCACACTAAAATAAACAATAATATTATGAGTTTGATTTTTACACACTCATGATAATATTTTATTATTAAAACATTAATTTAATAACATATTATTATAATGCTCAATTAGATATTACGGGAATTCCAGAGCATGCACACGCATTTTCATACTTACGGTAGCAGTGTTACTTATTTCCATTAAAATCATAACTCTCCTTCTCGCACAGTCCGGTAAAAGTAGACCTCAGAACAATAACTAAAGCATAGAAGGAAGGCTAAAATAGCAACAGAACTCTATAATTCTGCTCTACTTTATCTTACGGAACCGGCGTAATGTTAGACAAAGACGCATATACAAAAATTGTTTCGTAATTTCGTAGGTTGTCACAAGTTTTTCATTGCCTAGTGTTGGGTTTCACTTTAGTAATATGTCGATAAAATTAAATTTACTTACAATTAATGTCGATAATTTTTTTTACAAGATTTCTTTTTGTAGGACGCAATTATCTTCTTCTTGATGAAAGGAGACTCTGTCTCTGATAGGTAAGTATCTAACCATTTTTGGATTATATTATCTGGTTTATATTAGTTTGGAGCTGCAGCTCACATTCAGGAAGGAAAGAAAATAGCCAACTGTTATCGTTTCATCGGTAAGTATTTTGAGCTGCAGCCCCATACCACACAAGACATAATGTCACAGAGTCGAGACACTCAATTATTTGATATAAATAAAAGTTTCTTTCCATTTATTTGGAAAAATATTGTTAAATTATCACTTAAAACAATCTGAACACAAGACACTCGTAAACAAAGTTCACGCGACCGTGTCAAATAGTTCGGTAAATATAAGTAAAATCTTCTTATGTTATGTTACTATGTATTTCAAAGGAGTCCAATAGGTCCAAATGACATTTCATGTTGTGACAACTTGTGACAACCTCGGAAAAAATGAAGCAAAGAGCGAATCATTTGTCCTTTTCTCACTCATAGTTTGTGTCGTAAGCTAGAAGAGAGCCGGTTTATAGTTTCTGAATTCTTATTTTAGCCTTCCTTCTATGCTTTAGTTATTGTTCTGAGAAGTAGACCCGTGTATTGCTTGCCAATGTTACTAAAAAAATAACAGATTTTGTCTCTGATAAATTATTTGGCGCGAATTGAACGAATGGAAGAAGGAATAATTCAAATGTCATTACAAAATCTGAATTTCTGTTTCATATGTTTTGTTATCAAAATATTAGAAAATGAGTCTCTGGGTAGATAAACACCGTCCAAGGGATTTAATGAAGTTGGATTTCCACAAAGAGCAAGCTGTTAGACTGAAGAACCTCGTCCAGCAAAGCGATTTCCCTCATCTACTTGTTTACGGCCCTTCAGGAGCCGGTAAGAAAACTCGAATAATGTGCCTTCTAAGGGAGCTCTACGGCTCCGGCGTTGAACGTCTACGCCAAGAAACTATGAACTTCACTACTCCTTCAAACAAGAAAATTGAAATCATGACCGTAAGTAGCAATTATCACATTGAGGTTAACCCGACTGACGTTGGTATTTATGACAGAGTTGTTATCATGGATTTGGTGAAGAATGTAGCCCAAACGCATCAGATCGACTCATCGGGACAGAGGGAGTTTAAAGTGGTAATTTTAAATGAGGTTGATGACTTGACAAAAGACGCCCAACATGCACTTCGACGGACAATGGAGAAATATGTTGCTACTTGTCGTCTTATTCTTATTGCCAACTCCATTTCTCGCGTCATACCTGCCATTAGGTCTCGTTGTCTGACTATCAGAGTACCAGCACCTACAGAAAATGAAATTGCCTCAGTACTACATACCGTTTGCAAGAAGGAAGGTTTGAGTTTGCCTTCAGAACTGGGTTTGAGGATAGCTAAGTGTGCTGATCGCAATCTAAGAAGAGCCCTACTTATGTGTGAAGCTTGTAAAGTACAACAGTATCCGTTTACAAGTGACCAGAAAGTTCCAGAACCAGATTGGCAAGTGTACATAAGGGAAACTGCTAAAATGATATTGTCAGAACAATCTCCGAAGAAATTAGGTGAAGTGAGACAGAAATTGTATGAATTATTGATTCATGGTGTACCTCCTGATATGATCTTTGCCGGTATGCTGAGAGAATTGGTAAGGAATTGCGATATGGCAATGAAATGTCAAGTGGCAAGTCATGCAGCTAAATATGAACATCGAATGAGGCAGGGAAACAAAGCCATATTCCATTTAGAAGCATTTGTTGCTAAATTCATGGCTATATACAAAAAGTTTATGGAGGAATCTTTGGGTGATGCATTTTGAAATTGTAAATTCACAATAATTTGTTTTTTAATTAAGAACTGTAACTTTAAAATAATGTCTGTTTAATAAACATGTTTTACATAATACTGTGGTATAAAATTTACAATACATCTCTTTTTTTTATTTTTTCATATTCGGGTTAACAACAGTTCATTGTTACATGTATAATTAAGGGAGTACAATTTTTGTGAAACTAATTATAGTTAAACACATTATAATTTATCAGTCATCTTCATTTAGTTATTATTGAGTAGTTTCTCTTATTAGCAGTGACACAGCTTTTGGACAAATTAACTTGGCCACTTAATACTGACACCTGATAAAAAGTATTACTCATATATTTTCAAAGATAATAAATGTTGTATAGGTAATGTTCCATGCAATTTCAGTCATAATTAAGAGCTCATTATGGTGGAATTATCAAAAGCAAGGTCTATAAAAATAAAACACTGGATCGTGCATAGTTCAGCATTTATTTGAAGTATCCGTAGTAATATTTCACAGGTACTTTTCTAGCAAATAATCTGAAATTATCCATAACAGAGTGCATCACAGCGGAGGTCACTTCATTAGCAAGGTGATCCAAAACTGATTGCTGACTTAACGTCAAGGTCATATCCAAATCGGTGCTCGCATCTGTAATAAAAGCAAAATTTTACATTTTGCGGTAAAATTAAAATGCGGGTCGAGCAGCGCGTCGTTGCATAACGCGATGACTTCGGCGCGTGCGGCTTCTGCGGCGCGTCTAGTTGCACATTCAACTTTATTCATCACACAATTGAATTGGGAGTGTTGTGTGATGGTAAGTTTTTAGATGAGAACCAAGGAACAACAGTTTATGGCCGTAAATTATTATTTTGGCTTATTTCGACTCTCCTTATAAAGATTACGGGTTTAGGTATGTGTGTATCTACATACCTACCTTCTTAACAATAACATAATTATGAGCCCACGACAGTATTCCCAATTGGGCTAGTCTAGAGTTATCTACGTCCATTGCATGATGAACTATAAGTACCCAAAGATAAGTACCGATGCTTCACCTATGACGTCAGTCTAACAGAAAGCTAACAATAAATACCTACGTTATTCAAGTAATATACAAGTTCTGCTGGATCCATAGCATATTTACGCCGCGGTAGGCACTTCCTAAGTTAACTGGCATCTGCCAACAGCATTGTTCGAGAAATTAATAAAACACGCTAACAAAGCGCCTGAAAGCTCCTAAAGGTAATTACGTGAAAGCGAAATAAGCCGTTTGTTACCATCAGTGACAGATCCGAAATGATAAATGATGACTACAGGTCTGTAGGCGACAAATGCAGGAAAATGAAAAGTTTTTCCCATCTCTTACCACACTCCATTAGAAAGAGTGCGTCTGTAGAGAATAGGTACGTCCACACCGCTAATCTATCATTAAGTATTTTTTCAGACTCCAAACTGTAATAGGTACCTACCTACTACCTACCTGCAAATTTATTAAACCAACATTGTTGTAAGTAGGTAGGTATGCGAATTGTTTTGTGACTTATTGGGAAATTAATTCACTGCAAGTGTAATATTAATTTAAAAGTAGATAGGTATTTATCAAATAACATGTTTACAGTTAATAACTTTTAATACTTAATAATTAAAATAGTAGGTAATAATATATAAGTACAGGGTATAGATACAGAGAGAGACTCGAGGCCTTTGAAATGTGGTGTTGGAGGTGGATGGAAAGAATAGTTGGACAGAAAGGGTTATAAATGAGTAAGTAAGAGTAAGGGAAAAAAAGACAAATACTGAGAATTATTGAGGACAGAAGAGGCAAGATGATTGGACACCTAATAAAACACGACGAATTTTTTAAAAACATAGAAGGAAAGAGAGGAAGGGGAAGTCCAAGAAGAGCTTACGAGTACATGGAACAGATTAAAGAAAAGGTTAACATCGTGTCTTATAGGGAAGTCAAGGAATTGGCCTTTGATGTACTGGAATGGAAAATGCTACACCGACAAGAGCGTGGCTTTAAATTGGTGATGATGACAGGGTGTTTAGTGACACCGTACCGAATACAGAGGGGGACGATTCGGAGTTACCTAATATCATGCATGATAAATATCTGAAATTAATGTTTTTTCCATACTTTTGCGACGGAAAATGCCACTTGATACAAACTCAGAATCATGAGCTGAATCACCCCCCTCAATATTCGGTATGGTGTAAATGTCACTATCAGCCTGTATACTTATATGAGCAACAAATATTGGGAGTGCGTTGACCTCAAAAATCGAAATTACATTATCCAAAATCCATTAAGACGGTTGAAAGCGGCTTACTTTATTTTAATGAAAAAAATTATAACATTTGGCAACCAACTGGACTGGAGATTAAATTAAGTGAAATCTGTCACTCGGTCGCTGATGATAAAATTGTTCAATTCCTCAGTATGTTACACTAAATTGGAAGTAGGTATTGCAATAGAAAATCTGTTCCGGCTGCACGCCAGAGAGATTAGCCAAAAGCAAATGTAAGTATTAAGTATATTGACCTGTTTAAATTGAATAAACACAGGGAGAAGGAAAAAGCGAGGTGTGAAGTCATTGTGTCAGTCAGTTTGAAATCCAGAACTAAGAATGAAAATCACCTATGAATTATTAATTTCAGTCTTCACTGTCACAGTTGGCTCGATCATACGGTTTACCACATAATTATCACGTTGGTCTTTTCTCCTAAACGTGTGGGTTGTGAGGTGAAATACCGGCCTCATCAACCCTGGCGTCAGGGTTATGGGTTGGTGATCACGTCGGCCTAACAGAAAGCTCGGTGAGGTGTGGGTACTAGTACATCTTGCAATGAATCCCCTCTGACTACCCCAATTGTGATATAGTCGTAAGGTTATGTTATGTGTTTAGTTGAGTAGGTACCCATTATACTTTCAGCAATTACTTATAGAAATATCTTACCTACTCAGTATGCTTAGCTATATCATACGCGAATCGAGGCGCCTCGCAAGTACGCATGTTAGCGAGTGTAGATACTTACTTTATGTAGAAACATTTGACAATTTAACGCCTTGTCTTACCTTGGTGCATGAAGAATGTCGGAATCCTGGTGTTCCTAACAGCTATGGTCTCTTTACCAATCAATATGTAGTCGTTAAAATTAGCGTCTCGCTCACCGGACCATGGGTAAGTGATGTTGCTCTCGACATTGGCTGAAAAAATTGGCATTTATTTCATTTTAAACATTTTAGATTCGTAGAAGTATTGCTTTTATTATTATTAGGGGAGCCTACAGTGAATTATGGCGGGTCATCATCATCTCCCTAGCGATATCCCGTTTTCACGGGGTCCGCTTACCTAACCTGAGGATTTGACAAGTCCGATTTTTACAAAAGCGACTGCCTGTCTGAACTTCCAACCCGCAAAAGGATAACTACCCCAATACAGGATTAGGTCACATACCTTCGAAACGCATTTCTCGTGTACGCGTGTTATCTCACGATGTCATACAGGTGATTTATGACGGGTTACAACTAGAATAAATATAACCTAAAAAAAGATCGACAGTGAATCGAATGTAAGTGCATCTTTACTGTACGCTATGGAGTAGGTACGTATGCTCTAGGTTCCTCCGCTCCGGTTGATTGAGGGGAGGTCTGGGCCCAGCAGTGGGACGTAAGTTGGTACTGTTATGATGTGACCTCTTCTAGGCACATCGTCCTGGCTGGTATGCGCGTTATTTTAAAAGTTAATCTGTCTTATGACAGCGAGTGCACCATAGTGTCGTGCGCCTAGCACAAAGTTATCTACTGTTAGTAGAGAAAATAACAAGGAACTCGATAATTTCTACCTGATTATTAATTATTTGTATTTACTCTTAAAGATCCCGCGTGACGGTATTTACTTATTATAGTTTATGTAGGTATGTTATGCAACTTACTAAAGAATTACTGTTAGGTACCTTCAGTCAGCGCAAATCGAGAGCTTAATGAGCATTCCGATGCACGGAATCTTACTTCATTTTCTTAGGGACAATTAGTAATTAAACATTATACGCAGATAAGAGAATTCATTCACTAGATTGGCAAGTATGGACAATTGTCCATGCTACATACATAATCGCATGCCCTTTAATGGGGGAGTAGACCCGCAGCCCGCAAGTAATCAAAGACAACTTGCAGCCACCATTGATACAAAGTCCCACGATGGATATGACTGAGTCCACATTCGCTGTTATATGTATTTAACCAAAGAACAAGGTGATTTAATACATAGGAGGTACTAATGTAGAACAAAACTATCAATACTAACTCTCCTCTTACTAACTATACTCTTGTTTTTAGGGTTCCGAACCCCAAAAGGTAATACGGAACGTTATGGGATCACTTTGTTGTCCGTCCTTCCGTCTGTCTGTCAAGACCTTTTTTCTCGTTTTATCGATAGGCAACGTTTAACACTTACATATATCCATAGTGAATACTCCTGAGTGCGGTCGTGAGTCTGAGTGGATTTTCATATTCATTTCGCCCGTCAAATGTAGATCACTGCTAAACCTAACACCACTTCTTCCACCTTCTAGGTTGAATCTGGAAATAAAATAATCCATGAGTACTTAATACTTATTATAAATTCGAAAGTAACTCTGTCTCTCTGTTACGTTTTCACGCTTAAATCGCTGAACAGTTTTAAATGAAATTCGATAAAGCAATAGTTAAAGATCCAGAAAAGAACATAGGTAGAGCAGTTTTTATCTTCGAAATCATTCCTTAAGAGAATGGAAATGATCATGCCGCGCGATAAACGACAGAAGAAGACGGATGAACTTAGGGTGCCTAAGTAGGCACGTATTTCATACGTATCAAATTTACGTTCATAATTTATTATGTTTAACTAGCTTTCGGGGTAACACGGTTCCCCTGTCCTAATGTACCAATTTTTACAAACAAACAGACAGACACACACATATATGTACCTTCTCATTTATCATGGTAAGTATAAGAAAACCATGGTTATACTTATGTATAATATTAGTGTGGATTAGGGTGGACAGATTGAAAATGTCAGGCAGACAGGACAGATAGGGAGTATTAAGGACCTACCTAGTATTTAAAGATAATGCTTGTTATGTTTAACGGGTTGTGAAAAAAGTAAATGTGCATGGCTTAGTTTTTACTAGACGATGATTGAAATCATCATCTCAAACCAGATAATAATGGGTAGGTAAGTACCTTTTTAAAGTGTTATCGAGTAATAAAATTATACCCGAATCTTGGTCCAATTAAAACCCTTTTAACATAGCGACCGACGACAAGTTTTAAATCATTATTGTGTTAAAATGTAAACAAGGGTCTGAGACTGAGATAAACATAAAATTTTCCTAAGATCCCTTTTTAAATTAAAATCCATTTTTCAAGTGATGGTTAAATACCATTAGTTATCAAAAATAATCATAATCATCATCATCATCATCAGCCAATTAACGTCCCCACTGCAGGGGCACGGGCTTTCCCTATGGATGGATACGCGTAGGGAGAACGGGCCTTAAACCATCACGCGGGCCCAGTGCGGATTGATGGTTATTAACGACTCCTAATGCAGCCGGGACCAACGGCTTAACGTGCCTTCCGAAGCACGGAGCAGCTCGAGATGAAAACTTTTTTTGTGGTCACCCATCCTATGACCGGTCTTTGCGAAAGTTGCTTAACTTCAACGATCGCAGACCGAGCGTGTTTACCGCTGCGCCACCGAGCTTCTATCATTATCATCAAAAATAATAAAGAAGTCAAACCAACTTCCTATCTACGAGTCTAGTCCACCTAGCGCCAGTAACGTTGACTCGTCGCATCAGTATAGACAAATTTTGGTCCGGTAGGGAAATAGCCACGCTGTTCACCACCATGGGGTCGACAGGCGTCATTCCAAGATGGCCGGAGTCCATGAGGAAGAAGAACGTGCGCAGCCCGCGGCGGAGGCAGTCGATGTTGTCGGCTCGACAAGTTGGGAACGGCACGGGTGAAGGCGCTGTGAAAGAAAAGATGAAATTTAATTAGTCAGCGATACGGCTCACCACCTATCACGTTGGTCTAACAGAAAGTTCGGTATAGTTTTGGATCTTCTTCTTCTAATCCTTTTATCCTTGTTGGGATGCAGGGATGTGCTGAGTGTGGCCAGTACTCGCAAAATATGTGCGTTATCCTTGACTATACTGCGCGGACCTTTTGTATTAAATGATTGCAATGAATATCGGAAATTACCCGGTGTCAAATGCCAAACTTCCATTTATCTGAATCGTTATAAAGTCGGCGAAGTTCGGCGAATGAGCCGGTAGAGCGTCTGGTCTGTAACCTGGTCTGTAGCGTGGTGAGTATGGGGGCTTAGTTCATCTTACGATTGATGTACCTCTGACTATCCCGTAGGGATATAAAAACATATCCGTGTTTACTGCGTTGATATAACAAGATGAGGTGAAGCGTGGTTAGTTACCCAAATCATCTACTCGTGAAGGTATGTTATAAACTTACAATGTAGGTACTTACTTTCGATCTTTTTATAGAGCATGTAGTGAAGAGATATGCTCAGAAAAAAAAAATATTAACTTCATCATCATCAATTTAAGAGCCACGCTCTTGTCGATGCAGCATTTTCAATGCTACTTTTTTAGGGAAAAATAGGGCAGTGGTTTCCCTCTTGCCTTCCGCTCCGCAGTACTCTGTCTGACGCAAGTGGGATGGCGCCCAAAGTAGAATATTACAAAGCCATACTAGGACTCCTGTCCTCCGCCTCTGAATAGTACTGACAGTCACTGCTGCCCTCTGTCAGGTTCCAGGTTACAGTCCCTGTGACTGTGATTTTACGACACGCCTTCTTCTATCGTGTGGGTTTTGAGGCGAATTACTAACCTCATCAACCCTGGTGTCAGGGTTACTATTGAGCCGCCAAAGGCCCCTGACATGACTCATTTATAACGACTACGTACTTACACAGTAAGTAGTAACCGGGACCAACGGCTTAACGTGCCTTCCGAAGCACGGATCGTCTTACTGTCGGACAATCAGGTGATCAGCCTGTAATGTCCTAACCAAACTAGGGACCACAAAGTAATTTTTGTGATATGTCCCCACTGGGAATCGAACCCAGGACCTCCGGATCGTGAGTCCAACGCTCAACCACTGGACCACGGAGGCCGTTACACGCCTGACATAATAATATTAACACCTGATTGCATTCTACTTATGTTTTAGTAAGTATACTTGCCTACTCTAAAATCTAGCAGAGCGATGAGGGAATTTCCATGTTGTGTACGGTCACGAGTACTAATAGGTATGTATACACTTTGCAACCATGTCACATTAACTTTTTTGACAAATTAAACCGTAAGCCTCATGAAATGTTAAGTATGATAGTGCGACAGGGTTCTAAAGTGGGTACATGATATTGCTCATAACTGTACGTTCCCCAATAAAATATAAAGATGACGCTGTACAGAGTTACCTTCGTTTATTTAACCTTTTAATTTCATGGATAACGGACATATGCATCTTTTATCTTTGTTTTTGGGTATAAATGATGACCCTTGTTATTACACCCAGGCTCAACACATCTTCTACCCATTATTATTCGGATAAAAAAAGAGAAGCAATGTAGATAGCGACATTTTCATAACAATTCTGTACCATTTCTGATCCAAATATCAAGTAATTATTATCTTTATATATGCCTCTGCCATTACTTACATATTTTATTTGGATAAGTGATTGTGTACCCGAGCAATGAGAAAATAGGTAACATAAACAGCCTATACACGTCCCACTGCTGGGCACAGGCCTCCCCTCAATCAACCGGAGGGAGTACCACGTTGCTCCAATGCGTGTTGGTGGAGGTGTTTTTACGGCTAATAGCCGGGACCAAAGGCTTAACGTGCCCTCTGAAGCACGGAATCATCTTACATTTTCGGACAATCAGGTGATTCAAGCCTGAAAAGTCCTTACCAAACAAAGGACAGTCTCACAAAGTGATTTCGACAATGTCCCCATCGGGAATCGAACCCGGACCTCCAGATCGTGAGCCTAACGCTCTAACCACTAGACCACTGAGGCTGTAGAAAATAGGTAATTATCACGTTAAATCTGTACAGCGCCATTTATATTGTTTTTGGGGAACGTAGCCTGGAAAATCCCTTATCAGCTACTCGTATTATCGTTACTAGCTCGATATATTACGCTATTGTCTAACGTTACAGGTACCTACGTTATCACAATGACAATTATCAAATAATAGGCCTACAAATTGTAAACCTACGAGGTTACAGACAGCCCAATTATACGGCTGTGACAACATTAACATACGTACCTAAGTAAACTAAGTCTAAGCGAAGCCAGAAGCAAGTAATAAGGAGATTGCAGCCACTTTTGATCGGTATGAGAAGTTCGAAGATGGATAATTATTGTAAAGCGAAGGTGATCAAGCCATCCATCGCCCATCACATAACACAACATACATAAACAGCCTATATACGTCCCACTGCTGGGCACAGACCTCCCCTCAATCAACCGGAAGGGCTATGGAGCATACTCCACCACGCTGCTCGATTGCGGGTTAGCGGAAGTGTTTTTTACAGGTAATAGCCGGGGCCAACGGCTTAACGTGCACTCCGAAGCATCGCCCATCGCCGTTATTATACCTACTAATGATCCAACGGATTGGAAAGATTCAATGTGCGGGAAGGTGAGCAGCTGAAGCATCCAATGCTTTTATTTGCTTTCAGTACTTACAGCATATTAGAGACATTGAAGTAAGTGCGCAATGTCGACAAATGTCAAATGAATTATTGCTTTTTCAGATAAATTGCTCTAATGAGGCCTTTTTAACCCACCAGATATTACTAAATGTCTTCGGTTTTGCTTTCACGTTATCACAGTTCCGCCATGGCCTCCGTGGTCCAGTGGTTGAGCGTTGGGCTCACGATCGGTGGTCCAGGGTTCTAATCCCAGTGGGGACATATCGCAAAAATCCCTTTGTGATCCCTAGTTTGGTTAGGACATTACAGACTGATCACATAATTGTCCAAAAGTAAGAGATCCGTGCTTCGGAAGTCACGTTAAGCCGTTGGTCCCGGTTACTACTTGCTGATGTAAATGAGTAATCGTTACATGAGCCAGGTCAGGGGCCTTTGGTAGCTCAATAATAACCCTGACACCAGGGTTGATGAGGTTGCTAATTCACCTCACAACCCATACGACAGAAGAAGTTCAGCGCGTATATAAAGAATATACTTTGATGTACAATTGGGCTTAAGTTCATAAATAAATAAACATGCAGGAACAACCTAATCTTTTGTCTCTACTAAAACAATGAGCATATTTTTGATGTGACGTGACCCTTTTTAACGCACTCGGAATATTAGATTTTCCACACACATACCTTGTGATGTTGGGTACACAAAATTTCGTGATGTCGTCGGAAAATAAAATGAGACGTGTTTACCTGTAGGGGCCACTGCTAGTTTCTCAGGTAAACAATTTACACAGAGAAAAATGTTCTCGATTCAGTAGGTGGAAGGCTTTTCGGCGGGAAACGGGAACGGGACAGTTGCTTTCTTCATTGAGTAATCTAAATAATTAATACGAAGTGGTGTTTTGCGGTTAATGATCGCATTAAGTTAGTCGGAAGACATTCGCGAGTGTTATTATATTGGAGTATTCAATGAACAAAGTGTATCTGCCTATTTTCGCTTCGTGCCGGGAAGCCGCTTCATAACTCAAAAGTTTATGCGGACTTTTGAGTTAATTCGTTTGGGGTTCGGAGTATGAGTCTACTCCGAGGGTGGGGGCTTAGGTTTCATCATCATCACCTTTCATCATTTCATTAATCATCAAGAAAAAAAATACGTCAGACATGGCTGTATGGGCATAGTTCCCTTTGCCTTACCCTTCGGGGAAAACCAAAACAAAAAAAAAAAATCAGTAGGTGGAAAAATATGATGATCTCATAAATAGTAGGCACAGTTTTATCACGGACACAGTATCAGAAGTACAAACGGCCCTACTTGAATGGACCCTTAGCTCTCAAAGTGGTTCGATTCAAATCACTGATAACCTTGAGCTTTTAGGCATGGAGATGGCGTCTTCAAATTCTACCAGAGAATCTGAGGCATAAATCACGTGGTGTAAGTTATTGTATATTGCAACCTAGCGTCAAGGAGCTAACCCTTTAACCCTTTGTATTAAGTGAACCTAGCATAGAGGATTAAAGGTTCATCGTGAACCTTATTATGTCAAAACTGTAGATGCCACAGCCGAATAAAAGTCGATACAGGGAGATCACGCACGATATAATTATCACCTTTCCTGTTTACCTGTGTAAACTGGAATGTCGAAGACCGGACATAACGAGGTTGACTTTACTTACATAAAATATGTAGGTATACCTCAAATGATCTTTGAGGAAAGAACTTTCGATGAAGAGTGCAAAGTTGAATTAAAAAAAATTGCTTTCCAACCGTGGTTTCGTCCGCGTGGACGCGTGGGGTAAGTGCGGCTAGTAATCGTTAAGTTGGTAAGTTTATCCCTGTTTCGATCTATCTACTTACGTTCAGCGAGTAAAAGATTTAGGTTACCTACTTTCATGGATGAATTTAGCTTAACGCTGTCTTGAACCAAAATTATTTTTGTTAAATAAAATAATTATGGCACATCTTTGAAAAACCTGTTCAAAACAAGCGGGACCACTGGCAATAAATTTATATTTAGATGCATAATATTATGCATATATCCATTTGTGGATTATGTTTTAATTAAATTTTGAATAAACAGTTCTCAGTTCATCTTGCGAATACAGTCGTGAACTTATGTTATGTTAAACCTGAACAAAGAAAATAAGCAATCGTTATACACCAATAAAGTTCTAGCTTCAATTTGCAATACATAAGTAAAGAATCAACTCTTATAAGTTTTTCGAACTAAGTAAGTACTTATTTAACCTTGCATGATCCGCTTTGCTCGTTTAATTGTTATTATGAGGAAATAGAGCTTCCTTGACATATCCAAACATGCGGTCTAACCTGGATTGACATGTTTGCATTGAAACCATTCTCAGTCCATGATCACAAAGGGAATCCGTATCTACTGTCAATACTGCTAAACCGAACGGACTACACAATATCTACACACTTTACGGACCTATTCACGTAAAGTGACGTATCGTTCCCAGAAATGACCCCAAAGTGGGAATGTTCTTGTTGTTATAACTCTTTATTAGTAAAGACACTGGCTGTGGAGGAAGTAAGAGAAGTGTGTCAGGATCGAAGGAAATGGAATTCAATAGTTTCTGCTTACCCCGGTGGGAAATAGGTGAGTTTATGTATGTATGTGCACGGGATGCTTTTCTTTTTCAAATTTTCTTTCTTGTAATCTTATCGTATCTGCCTAAAGGCTACGTAATAAAGTTATTTTTACATAACTGTAGAGCCATTCCCACTTTTGGAAGATTCTCAGAAACGGCACATCACTTCTCACGAATCACTAAAGAGCGTCCACAGTTACTATTATTTGTGTCAATCTAAAGCATTCGTAAAAAATGTGCTGACTTAAGAAATACCCGACTTATCTTTTTCTTTCTTTTCAACTCAGTCAACATTTTTAGCCTAGATCTGGTAATCTTATAAAGATTACAAAACAAACCTGTCTAATTATTATAATAGCATAAGGTGCGAAAAAATACGAATGTTAAAATATAAAGAGTATTAGTTCGTTATTCCACGAGGCAACAAAGCAACGGATATACTTATAGCTGTTTTATACATACATACATAAACGCATGCCTATTTCCCACCGGGGTAAGCGAAGACTATATGTATTTTATCTTTTCAATAAAAGCAGTTATGACATCAGCTATACCTCGTCATCAGCCGTACGACGCCCACTGTTGGACATAGGCCTCCCCCAAGGATCTCCACGACCCAGCTATATCTAGTTACTTCTTATTTCGGAAAAAAATTATGAATGGACTATGAGAGCGTAAGTCTGTAATGACCCTCTCCATCTCAATCAAACAATCACTTTCGTTGGGTGGAAGCTTTAATAAGTAGCTAAAATTAAACCGAACGACCAGTTCAGTACAAATTTAAATATTTCAATAACTAACATCAACTCCAACTTTATAGTTGTATGGCAACATTACCATATATATAACACTAGCTTTTGCCCGCGACTTCGTCCGCGTGGCGTGTATCTATCTTACGCGGTTTAGATTTTTTCATACAAATGTTTTTTCCCGCTAACTCCCGTTTCCATGGGAATTTTGCAATATCCGTGGGAATTTCGGGAATTCCTTTCTTATTGCACCTCTACGGTACCTACGCTACGGCCCTTCCAAATTTCAAGTGCCTACGTTTAGCCGTTTAGGCTGTGCGTTGATATGTCAGTCAGTCAGTTTCTCCTTTTATATATTTAGATTTTGCAATAGTCTCAATGCGCGGTAAGCATTAGATCTCTTAAAGTACATATACGTTAGCTAGTGTTGTGACATTTTTCGATTCTCAGTCGATCGATTCTTTTCTTTCTAACATATAACGCAAGTACCTAGGTATTGTAGAATGGATGTCGAAAAAACCTTTTCTAGGTTCACGGTTTAATGTATTAATATTTTTGTAGGTTGTAAACTCGATGACCTTAAATCTTCATGTTACTTTTTCCTATCAGCTACTTACTAGTAATTTGTCTAAAACTATCCTTTTAATTTTGACGTAATGACAGAGAAATAACCAATTCAATATTAAAGGGTAAACACAACTCTGATGTAGGTATAGGTAAAGTTTGTTTAAAGTGATTATAAGATTTTCTTTTCAAACAAGGCCAAGATGTTTCTATGCTAATTTAATAATTATTTAATTAAATTTATGAAATAAAACAGGTGGGTAGGTAGACAGGCAGACCTATTTAAAAAGAAAGCAAATAAGAAAGTAAATTCTAAAAAGAGCAAGTGTAAAAATGTATGTACTTACTGGTGTATTCATATCTAAAGCTGGGTGTAAAATTAAATTGAGCATTGCACAAATCACTGAGCAGCACAAGCACGCACAAGCAAACGCATAACCGCATCGTCTTGCAAGCACTAAATAAGTCCAAAAGGCTCAGCGGCCCGAGTCAACAATTTATACTCGATTCATGTAAAAAAGAAAAAAAAAACATTCTCAAAACCGAAACATACGAAACCACAATCCGCTCTGCCTGGTAAAGGAAAGTAGACCCACAATAAATACCTATCTGATACCTGTATAACTTCTGTTCAGACTGTTTTTTGTCTTAATTTTATGATGTCGAGTCACTTGCCTATTAAGCCTTGTTTCCACTAGACGACATTTTCTCGGACAACATGTGTCTACATCAATCATGTGTCGGCGGTGTCGGCAAGTTTCATTTGACATTTCATTGTCATTAAAGCGGTTATTAGGCTACCCAATCCATCCTGCCAGATGCGTCTCGGCTCGGCGATCGGAACCATGAAGTCTAAATTGGTGTGCGTAACCATGGTAACCTCATTCTTGAGCAAGTCTAATAGCGTCCATCTTTCCGATCTCGATGCGCGTGCCTCTGACGCATCGGGCTGAGTCTAACAACCGCTATAGTTGTCCTGTCGGGCGAAGTCTACCGACACATCGTCCGATAAAGCCCGATCTACGTCTGCGAGTACATAATGTCGTCCGGCAAACGCTGCCTAGTGGAGACTAGGCTTTTTACCCAAGCTCGCACCTAGTAATTTTAGATAATTTGAAGTACTTGCTGGCAATAATGTAAATTGGAAACAATTTTTCTTTTTTGATATTTTATCAAGTATTTATGGGGATCAATGGACATTAATTTGCTTGAAACATTTGTGGAATATTTTGTAATGGTCTGTGTAGACCATTGATCTCAATTCTCTCATTTTAAGCTCTTTGGAAAAATTTGAAAGACATTGTTTCTCTACTCATAATTAATCTAATGATGGACTTTCCAGGCTACTTTCCCCAAAAAACCTATAGATGGCGCTGTACAGATTTGTTTTCGTTTAACCTTCTAATTTCATGGATAACAAACTTATACATCTTTTATCTTCGTTTTTGGGTATAAATGATAACCCTTGTTATTAAACCCAGGCACAACATATCTACCACCCATTATTATTCAGATCGAAATAAAAAGAAGAAATATATCTGGTCCAAATATCAAGCACAAAATATTTTTATACAGGGTGTTAGTGACTTCGTAACGAAAACTTTGAGGGATGATTGAGACCATGATTCTGAGATGATATCAAGTGGAATTTTCCGTCGCAAAAGTATGAAACAGAAAATAAACTTAAAAAAAAAACAAAAATTTTCTTGAATTTTCCGACTGAAAATTCCACTTGATATCAAAAATCATTTTCAGAATCATGGTCTGAATCATCCCCCTCAGTATTTGTTACGGTGTCACTAACACCCATACCTACTTGTATGACTACAGTATGTACTTGTGCGGGGTGTAAGTGACATCGTAACGAATACTGAGGGGGATGATTCAGCTGATTATTCTGAGTTAATATCAAGTGGAATTTTTCATCGCAAAAGTATAGAATTGAAAATAATTTTAAAAAACTAAATAAAAAACATGAATTTTGCGACGGAAAATTCCACTTGATATCAACTCAGAATCATGGTCTGAATCATCCCCCTCAGTATTCGTTACGATGTCACTAACACCCTGTATATCCCCTAGCCATTAAAAGTAATTATGTACCCCGTGTAATGAGAAAATATGTAATTATCACGTTGAATCTGAACAGCACCATCTATATTGTTTTTGGGAATGTAGCCTGGATTGTCCCCCATTGTTACTTGATGGAGTCCCACGCATAATGAAAATTGTGACAAATTAAAGTAATTTTAAGCTGATTGTTTCATTACTCACAGAGCTGAAGCAAAGAGGAAACTTTGTCAAAATAGACTACAAAAGATATTTAAGTAACATAAGTAATTATTCATTAATATTGACAACACCTGTGCGATCTCCGATTAACCTCGGATTGTTGTGAAAAAGACTCAAAATGAACATAATAATATAAAATACTTACTCTTAGGCAATCTCAACTCTATCTTCTTCTATCGTGTGGGTTGTAAGGTGAATTACCAACAACCTCATCAACCCTTCCCGGATAATTATTGAGATGCCAAAGGCCCCTGAAATGGCTCATGTAACGACTACTTACATCAGTAAGTAATAACCGGGACCAACTCTACCTATTCTATCTTCTTCTTGTCGTTTCGATGGCATTCAGATTTGATATCGTAACTGGGAAGGCAAAATTACTTAAACGCCAAAATATTCTGAAATAGCAGCTAAGTTATAATTATGTATTGCTAGATGTAAAAAATTAAAAAAGCAATGTGGGTAAAATTTGATAAATAAGTTACGAAAAATACTTTAAATGACTTTTTTTCGAAATGGCCTCTTCGCACTTATAAGTAATATTTTTGTCTTTCCAGTGACGATATAATAACTGTCTCTATTTATAATTCTTGCTTAAAAAACTGGAACGCCTGGCATCAGCTCCACCGGGTATGGTGTTAATTAATAAATTATGATATTACTTAAAATAAACGATATAATATAATATGTTGATGAGTATGTTTATTATTAACTAAAACTTGTATGTGTTTATAGCGCCCTACGGTTACTATAGGCACACCTCAGACACTTCATACAACCAACCTCGTTTTACACAGACACTACACATTTAAATTATCGTACACGCGCATCTGTGTGTGTGACGTCTGACACCATACGATTCAAGTCTAGACTGTGTTCGAGGGGGGATGAGGTAAACCTAGCTCAGGCGCTGGTGGGGAGCGGAGAGTCTCCGTTCTATATGTAATATTATTACTTATTATATTATTCTATGCTATAGGTTCAACTACCTTTTACGATAAGTCAATGTTTGATAGAAAGATGTTTGTTCCATATTTGTGGGTTGTGTTTATCTTGGGTCTTCTTACAAGAAGTATTAGCGTTATTGTATTAATATATATTCAGTTTGGCATTATCCATAATATATAAAGTATAGGTTTTTGGTGTGTGATTGACTACTACTTAGTCTTAGACATTTTTGTTGCACCGTCCCGCAGCCCAGTTTATATGACTCATTCCTGGTAGTTGTTGCCTGAATGAAATTACTTCAGAGCAATAAGGCCACCCATTTGTACTGTAGTTATATGTTGTGTTACCTATTTTTAATAATGAATACTTAATAAAACTATATTTTGATTTGATTTGATTGAATTTACGTAAAGAATTCGTTTATTACGAAATTCTTGATTGAACGTAAATAAATCAGTAACTAGAAAAATAATTAAGTTGTTTATGGCAAATGTTTTATTAGTTGAAATATTTTGAAGAATTTGTAATATTTTTTTAATTCTTGATTACTTTTTATCTTATATCGTAAAGTGTTGTTAAATTGTTTTGGAAATGAAGCTTTAAGAATACATGTTTTCAGTAACATAATACCTTTTGATTTAGCGCGACGTCGCCTATAAGAACTGAACAATCAAGACGCTTCTAGTGACACCTAATTTGTTGAATTTTGATAAATAGTTTAGAAGTTAGTAAGTAGGGAGCAGACCTACATACGTACATATATAGCGGTCAAACACCTAATCATTTTTTCTTCACCGCAGTCGGGTAAAAATGTGAAATACCTGCTATAGATTTTGATTCTTGTGTGTACTCTAATCGACGATCCGCGAAGATTTAAAGCGTATAAGTACGCTTAATTATGTGAAGCGGCTGAGTTTTATCGTTGCTGTTAAAGAACGCTTCGTCGGGTTTTGCGACGATTTATGGATGTGGCAGGGAGGTAAATTATAGAGATTATATAGAGATTATTGAGATGTTGATTTACGGAAGAAAGCGACGGTATTAAAGGGAATGTCCCTATTTGTTTGTTGCGACGGTTTTCCATTCGAAACAATTGGGGATAGCGGCTTGTGATTCAAAATTTTGTTGCTGTGAAGTGAGAAAAAATACTTAAGTACCTACTTGGGAATATTCCTAGTCTATATCCTAATTGGGAAGTCAGAGGTACATCCATCGTGAAGAACCTCTCAACGTGCTTTCCGTTAGACCAACGTGATTAGGCGGTGAGCTGTTTCGCCGTCTATAATGGTCGAGGTAGAGGTCATTTTTAATTCTGATTGAATGCCAACGAGTGTAATTGAAGGAAGGAGTTCCTAGGGTATTGATGCGGATGTTCAGAAAGGCTGTCTTAGCCAAGGTTTTCGGAAATCCCATAGGGAAAGTCCTGGCATGTTGAATTGTTGCCCAACAATATGCGGATATGTTGGCAATAAAAGTCTCCATTATCCCATTATCGGTAGTGAGTAAGTGACTTATCATCATCAACATCATGTCATTATGTCATGTAACGGCTTCCGTGGTCCAGTGGTTTGAACGTTGGGGTCACGATCTGGAGGTCTGGGTTCAAATCCCGGCGGGGACATATCACAAAAATCACCCCTCCCTCCCTAGTTAGGACATTACAGGCCGATCGCCTGATTGTTCGAAACTGCCATGATCCGTGCTTCGGAAGGGACGTTAAGCCGTTGGTCCCGGCTGCATTAGCAGTCGTTAATAACCATCAATCCGCACTGGGCCCGCGTGATGGTTTAAGGCCCGATCTCCCTATCCATCCATAGGGAAGGCCCGTGCCCCCGCAGTGAGGACGTTAATGGGCTGATGATGATGATGATGAATGAATACTGGTCAAACTGTGTCAAGGCGATCCACTCACCCTAATTTTTCATAATTTTAAATTGTATCTTCAATCTCTTCATCGTAGTCATGTAGAGAAAAGATGCACCAAAAAAAACCTTACTTGCAAATAGACATGAGGCATTTTTCATGCGCAAAAGATAAAAGGTACCTATTTAGATAACTTTTCCCATAGATAATCATTGTAATTTGTTATTAAGCAGCTAGTGTTGAAACAATACCACTTTTCTAAGATACCTACATAAAATACATAAACTCACGCCTATTTCCCACGAGGGTAAACAGAGACTATGGAATTCCATCTGTTTCGATCCTGATACACTTCTCTTGCTCCAAGATACCTACTGCAGCAAAAAGACCGAAGGTAAATGAACCTTTACCATAAAGTACGGTTGCTAGTTCAGGTAAAAAAACAAGTTTATTGAACCTGAACTTGTCCTCACAAAATTCTTACCAGTTTACTTACTTTTCTGATTGTTATCAAGTTGACTCACACCCAAATCTTAACTGCAGACACACCCACGACTTAAACCTGTTATTTAGGGCTATTACAGACGGTCTGCATTGGAACTGCCTTTTTTGTCGTAACTTATTGTAGATTTGCCGCAGATGGCATTAACTACTCAGACAAATGGAGATGATTGGAAATGCCAAGCAGCGGGAAAATTCCGGTTGTTATAAATGCGTTTGGCATAATTACATAGAAACTGTAAAGACGCCAACTGCAAACAAACACCATAGTCGGTATGTGATCGCCCTTAAAAATAAAATTATTGTTAACCCATCAGGCGTCCTGTCCAAAACAAAACAAAATTCGAATTTCAAGTTCTCCTTGAAAGTACTACAAAAATGCCAAAGAACTTTTTGGTTCGGAATTTAAATTTTGCCGGGTACTTTTCCAGTTTTTTGGACTAATATGACATTTTTTAATTTTAAAAATAGAGCCTTTGCATTTCAGTGCCCTACCAACGAACAGATTCGATGTTTATGTAATTAATTTATGGAAGTATCATAATAAAATGATTAAGCAACACTTCAACTGATACTTATAACATACGGTAATGCAATTGTTATTTCCTTTCTTTGTTGTGCCTTGACCTTTTTACAAATATTAACAATGAAACAGTGCTTACTTACTTTTTTTTACCCACGACGGAACGGAGCAGGTATATGCGTTTAGGGTGAGAGATGTTTGTGTGTGCGTTTGTGCAAAGTAATGTTATCACTTATCTTCTAAACTAATGATCCGATTTTGATACGGTTTTCAATAACGGGTTTGTGTTTGATGAATTCATGTTATTAGATAAGTGTCATGTCTGTAACTCACTAGGGGGCGCCACAATATTAGTGTTTAGAGTCAATATTATTCGAAACGCCTTTTCAATTTATAAGAGCAATTTATTTGCAATAGTTTTTATTAGTTAATTGTTTTTGACAGGCGTTTTTTTTTCGGTTCCATCGATTACACGTAATTACGTCGAACACGGTGCTGTTTCATTGCTACCTAAATCCCTTAAAAATCAGTAAAAAGTCATATCAGGCATATTCATGGTCCTTCGAGCCGGATTTCAGAGAAGATCATAAACAATAAATTGTAGATAAATTAATACGAAGTGATTGGCGAAGATTAAAGAAAAATCAAGATCGACTATAAGTGGCACGTGGATTGTGTGGTCAAGTGAATCAAATTCATCCTATTAATCCTCATTTAATTCATAAAGTTGAACCTATCACTCAATAATCAGGTAGTATTAAGTAAAGCAAAGTGTTGTTAATTACGGTTAGTATAATTTTAATTACATTTATTACCCACGACGGAACGGAGCAGGTATATGTGTTTAGGGTGAGAGATGTTTGTGTGTGCGTTTGTGCAAAGTAATGTTACCACCTATCTTTTAAACTAATGATCCGATTTTGAGGCGGTTTTCAATAACGGGATTGTGTTTGTTGAGTTCATGTTCTTAGACAGGTGTCATGGCTGTAACTCACTAGGGGGCGCCACAATATTAGTGCAAAACAATGTTGCAATATAATCAAAACGAAATGTCCGATTACAATTCTGTTTTCAGCAATGTGTACGTGGTAGCTTAATGCATGTTCCCAAATAATAAAAATTACGTCTTTACCTCACTAGAGGGCGCTACAATATTAGTGAAAAATAGTATTGCAATAATATTAAAACGAATTGTCCAATTTCAATGCGGTTTTCAGCAATGGGTTCGTAGTTGAATGGTGCATGGTCTAAGATAAGTCTTATGATATTAACTCACTAGGGGGCGCTGCTCTATTAGTGTGAATCGTTTATATTGCAATATTATTAAAATTAAAACGTATTGTCTGATTTCAATGCGGATTTCAGAAATGAGTTCGTGGGTGATTGGTGCATGTTCTAAGATGAGTGTTATAGAGGTAACTTTAAACAGAAAGCAACTGTATAATATTTAATAAGAAACTTAATATTATGTGGTAGGATGAATCACACTTATTGTTTTGCGAGATCTTACCTACACAATATATAGATTATAATTCGTATATGCTCTCTAAAAAGTCTGAAATAAAATTAAGCAAAATTAAAAATTTTGAAATAACCCACGACGGTAAAAATTTCATCGACATAATAACTCAAAACCCCCGACTTAACCAAAGTATTATGTAACGAAATATTATATTAGACTTAAAAATACTTTCTAAAAAAGAGTTGATATCTCGAGACATCGGTAATAGATATACTTAAGTACCTAAACAATGAATATGGATGTTTACAGTTTTTTCCTAACGTGTCTGTTTCTCGAAGATATACTTAAATGTAGCGATATTAATTTTACCATAATACATAACCGAGGAATATCCGTCGGGGGCTGCCTTTTCTATATAAAATTTCAACAAAAAAATCATACTTTTTTTCAAGAATAAGTATCTGTGGTTATTACGAATCTCTTTAATCAAATCAAATCAAATACATCTTATTTCACAGAACTTAATTTGAACAATCAGGCATAACACGTGAACACAGTACAACTTGACCAGCCTTATTGCTCTATAGCAATTTCTTCCAGGCAACCACTACCAGGAACAGATAGACTAGACTTGGATGCGGAATGGTGCAATAATAATAAGATATAATAAAAGTAAAATAAAGTTAATATCATAAATATTATTATTCTGAATCTGAACAAAATAGAGAGAAGCAATATAAATATTTATTTACGACAGGTAGCGCATATCAAAGAAAGGCACACAGCGATTTCCCTCTGATGCAGTTATTCAGATATTCATTGAGTGGTCTAAGTTATACTCGACTTATTGGGTTATGTTTTAAATTATAACGCACCAACCAGAGTCAGTAAGTTTCGTCATAAATAAACTTATTAGGTACGAAATCTTTACTTAACAAAATATTCAATGAGGGATTAACGGCCTCCGTGGTCCAGTGGTTGAACGTTGGGTTCACGATCCGAAGGCCCCGGGTTCGAATCCCGGTGGGGACATATCACAAAAATCACTTTGTTTGGTAAGGACATTACAGGCTGATCACCTGATTGTCTGAAAGTAAGATGATCCGTGCTTCGTAAGGTTGGTCCCGGCTACTATTTACCGATGTAAGTAAGTAGTCGTTACATGAGTAATGTCAGGGGCCTTCGGCGGCTCAGTAATAACCCTGACACCAGGGTTGATGAGGTTGGTATTCCACCTCACAACCCACACGATAAGAAGAATGAGCGACTTTCCAGGCTGCGTTCACCAAAAACAATATAGATGGCGTTGTACAGCTTCAACGTGATTATCTATTTTCTCATTACTCGGGTACATAATTGACAACATTTCTCCCGGGTGAGAGCCTTCAGCGCTCCCCATTTGTCCGGCCAAGTAGTTAATGCCATCTGCGGCAATAAGTCACGTCAAAAAAAAAAAAAAAATGACAACATTTCATTTTTACTAAGGTGCCTTAAATCGAAAACCATTTCGAGATATTTCTATGATTTACACAAAACACATTTTTTCAGATTTTTTAATTCAGTAATAATAGAAATATATTGAAAAATCCACGAGGTTCAGACCGTTACATAAAAATTATAAAAAAAGTAAATGTCATACATAACATGACACTTTGTTTGCGACTTGTTTTAAATACGCATGCAAAGGTACATTACATTATACTGCCTTCATTCTATCAATGGCAGAATCCAATTTTCAAAAAATATTTTTTGTAACTTCTAGTGGAAAAATCTTGAAAAGAAAAAATACGTGTCTTCTATTTAAACAAGTACTTTCGAAATAGCACAAAAAAACCACGGCTTAAAAATTTGAAATGTTGTCAATTATACCAAAATACAATGTAATGGATGGAAAGAAAGAAAGAAAATATTTATTCGGCATACTTAACACTAATTAACAAAAAAATAATAATAATTATACATAGTGCCGAAACGGCTTCAGCTCAGCAAATGTCACGGCCTAGCTGTAGCAAGACTATGACGCTGATTTTCAGCTGCAGCCGGTTGGGGAATCAAAAAACAGTAAAACAAAAAGAACTGGGCTCTAAAGTCTAAGCACATAATTACGTACCTAAACCGTAATATAAAGTATTTGAGGAAAAAGAAAATATTAATAAGAAAAATAAATAAATTAATAATTCTGTATATTATGTATTATACTGTATGTGTGTGTATAATATACTATTATGTATGTGAGTTATATATGGCTTACATAATGCATGAATATTTTTAATAGGTTGTATCACCGCTTAACTGGCATTGTAGAAAGTGAAATGGATAGGGAGATCGGGCCTTAAACCATCACGCGGGCCGAGTGCGGTGGGTATGGTGTTCCATAGGGAAGGCCCGTGCCCCAGCAGTGGGGACGTTAATGGGCTGATGATGATGATGTTGATGACAATGTAATGGCAGAAGCATGTATAAAAATTATTGTTGCTTGATACATACATAAACTCACGCCTATTTCCCACCGGGGTAAGCAGAGACTATAGAATTCCATTTGCTTCGATCCTGGCACACTTCTCTTGCTTCCTCCACATTACACGCACGCCGGTTCAGAGTAGATCGTATCGAACCTTTTCTAAGGACATCTAAGACAAGACATCTAAGGACATTGTTGCTTGATATTCGGTTCAAGTACGTTATAGAATTATTTTGATCACAATAATAATGGGTGGAACATGTATTGTACCTGGACGTAATAAAAGGAGTCATCATTTATACCCAAAAACAAAGAAAAACGATGCATAATATGTCTGTTATCCATAAAATTAGAAGGTTCATCATCATCAGCCGTATGACGCCCACTGCTGGGCATAGGCCTCCCCCAAGGATCTCCACGACGATCGGTCCTGCGCTGCCCGCATCCAGCGGCTTCCCGCGACCTTCACCAGATCGTCGGTCCACCTTGTAGCGGGCCTACCCACTGAGCGTCGTCCGACACGTGGTCGCCACTCCAGAACCTTTCCGCCCCATCGGCCATCGGTTCTCCTCGCTATGTGTCCTGCCCACTGCCACTTCAGCTTTGCAATTCTTCGAGCTATGTCGGTGACTTTAGTTCTCCTGCGGATCTCCTCATTTCTGAGGAAAAAATAATTGTAATTTTAAAATAATAAAATTAGAAGGTTATACGAAGGAAAATCTGTACAGCGCCATCTGTATTGTTTTTGAAGAACGTAACCTGGAAAGTCCCTCATAGAGTACATTCGAATGGTAATAAGCAGTTGGTTCTTTAAACTTGGACTTTTATTTAAAATCAATAAGATGAAAATAGAATTACTAAATCAAGGCGTAATTCCATAAATATTTCAATCATTTTCCATAGGAACATTATGCTTATTGTCAAAAAACGATGTTATTTTTTTATTTTTGCATTAAAATACGTAAAGTATATTGAATCTCATCTGAAATGGAATAATAAGGAAAAAGACAATGGAAACAACCATCAAACCAATTCAGTAAAAAACGAAACGGTTCGTTTGGTAATTAATTCCATTATGACAAAGAAAAATAAAGCAAATAATTTTATTACAATCTTTTTTGGTCACGAATCGAGCAATGTCGAATGGTTTTGCAAACAGATACAAATTCGACATTTCTTTATTTATTAGTTCGATGACTTTTCGAGTTGAAAATTGGGTTTATTAAACAAAATGCCTTACTTTAACACCCACGCGTACGTACCTCTTATTTTTTGACGTGAGTTATTGTAGATTTGCCGCAGATGGCATTAACTACTTGGCCGGACAAATGGGGAGCGCTGAAGGCTCTCTCCCGGTACAACGTTTAAGACAACCCACATCTTCTATCGTGTGAACTGTAAGGCGTATTACCAAGCTCATCAACCCTGGTGTCAGGGTTATTATTGAGCCGCCAAATGCCCCTGACATAACTCACGTAACGACTACGTACTTACATCAGTAAGTAGTAACCGGGACCAACGGTTTAACGTGCCTTCGGAAGCACGGCTCATCTAACTTTTGGACAATCAGGGGATCAGCCTGTAATGTTCTAACCAAACTAGATTTGTCCCCACCGTGATTCGAACGCGGGACCTCCGAATCGTTGGCATAACGCTCAACAACTGGACCACGGAGGCCGATAGAAGAATGTGTGATATATGTGTGTGGTTACATTTAGGTAAGTACCTGGTAGGTACGTTAGTTTAGTTCATACTATAGGTAATATTTACGAACTAATTATTCAAGCACCAAATGTATGTTGTCTTGTCGCTCCATTAACGAGACTTGTTAAAATACTAACCCTTTTATTTGAAACTCCAATTCACATAAGAGTCTGTATAAAATGATATGGTTTGTAACTTTCAAACAGTAACAGAAATTGAACTAGTTCAGTACAATTTGTGATTATATTTCAATAAGTGTACTAATAAACAATAAACGATTCGCCTCTTTCTTTTTCATGGGAACAGTGATGGATTAAAACTGCCTGCCGTCGTCTGCTTTTCCACCTCGTTATAATCTGAGAGTGTTCAAGGCTAGAATGAATAGGCATTTGCTAGGTAAACGTGATCCACCCTAGACCACATCGCGACTTACGATCAGGTGAGATTGTGGTGTTTTTTTTTTGACATGACTTATTCTTGATTTGCCGCAGATGGCATTAACTACTTGGCCGGCCAAATGGGGAGCGCTGAGGGCTCTCACCCGGTACAAAATTTAAGACAACAGGCCTAAGGGTGCCCACTTGGGCGCGAACCTCAGGGCGTCGTCTAAGAGGAAGAATATTTTAAATAATCAACCCTAGAGGGTCGATAGCGATAAGCGTTGAATGAGGGAAATCGACGACCACGCCGGCTGGGTCGGTATCGGAGTTCTGAAGTGTTTGGTGTCGCGAGCTGATTGGCCGCGTTTATGGCAAGAGTAATCGGGTCGTCGGGATCGTATATTACGTCCTTTGGACGCCGATACTTTTTAGTACTGTCCCTGAGTGGGTGAGATTGTAGTCACACGCGAGCTAATAATTATTATTTAAAAAGTATAAATAATGGTTTATAACAGCTTCAATGCGCGGTACGAGTTAGTTAGTAGTCACACAAGCCAGAGTTGTGACGTTAAGTTTAGCATAATGATGTATCCAGAGATATTAGATGTATCAAACGAGATCTAACAGTACACAAACAACATTTGTTTATTTAATGATGAACCGAAGAGAAGGGGGGTTAAAATGGTTACATCGAAGCAATATTGCTATTTGACAATTGTTCGCGCGCGTAATAAGGAATGCGCGAGCGGCGACGGCGGCGGCTGAGGCGCGGGAGGCAGGCTCCGCGCAGGCGACGGCGGCGCGGCGGCTGAGGCGCGGGCGCCGGGGCGACCGCCGCCACACACACTACCTTGCTACCTTAACCGAACGGACGCGTTGCGAGCAATCTCGCTGTTTTGTCGGGAATTTGTATTTAATTTCATAATCACGAACATTATAAGTAATAATCACCAGTATTTCTTTTATTTTATGTCCCACAAGAGACATAATTTGGCGCCCCCGGGTGGGCCACGAACTGCCTATTTCGGAATTACGTCGTAAGCATAGTCCGTCTGTTCCATTGTTGTTACGTGTCACCGCAGCACCGCGCGCTACAATATTACATCGCGTTGTGATTCGATAACCCTGAGCAGAGTCTGAGAAGCCCGAAAGAAGGCTAACACGACGAGGTGACGGTCCAGCGGCACGAAAGCGGTTTCGTCCTCCATCATCGAGTGCCACGTAAGACAGCCACTGACGGAAGTTCATCATCAAAACGCTGCACTGCATGATTCATCTGCTAAGGGGAGTGTCGTGAGCCTGCTTTTTCCTTATATTTCCTACCTAATTACCTATATTTTACTTTGGCAGACAGTGTTAGATTGCTCATCAACGCGTGTGTTGCATCATCCATCTTCATCATTGCTAATAAGCATAATTTGTTCGTGCATCCTTGTGCAAATCATCCTACAAATTGCCACAGCTACCTCACCAGGTATATTTTTGAAATATTCGTCATTTTTCGAAAAGGCGTTTATATCGTAAATAAGTAGGTATCTTACATCCATCCTTTGCTTAAACATAGCATTAAACGTGGCATACCTATACCTGAAATATTACTTTCCTTCATGCTACATTTAAGTATATCTTCATAACTTCGTAAATAATCTTCCCAAATTCCTGTTATAAAATAATCCAGTCAGAAACATAAATATTCGCACCGCATCGCACCATTATATTGCACGCTTACTAACGCATTCCTTTCTATAACCCTTCCAGTGAGAAACCACGAACTTACCTACAGTCATCGACCGCTCGGCGACTTGCGATTGTGTGCCTGCCTACTTTGCTCAGCTGTTCGGGTACCGGACAACCTGCCGGCTCGCTGGCGCGTGTTCGTCATTATTACAAGGAGCGTAAGCCGTTTCATTTTTAGTTTCTACTTTCCGTTTTTTTTATTCTTATCAGCTCCAAACATTTTATTTGTTAAATAGTTTTATTTTTTGCATTACCTTAGTTTCTTGTTGCTACTCACTTCTTATCTTCGTACTATATTATTAACTTTTTTTTTTAAACCATGTCTGGTACGTCGGACGACGAGGGTAGAGATATGGAGATTGAATTAGCGCAACTTGAAGCAAAACGTAGTTCAATAAAAGGACAAACTACAAAAATTGAAAAGTTTTTGAAGTCTTTCGATGATAGTGAGGCAGTTGATGCTGTCGAGTTTAATAAATTAACTCTAAAACTACATAAGTGTATGGAGCTGATACAGAAATTTGAGACGCTGCAGAGTCGCATAGAGGTTCTGAATAGTGGAAAACTCGAAGAAGAACTCACAACACGAGACACTATGGAAGAAAATCTCCATAATTGTATTGCAACCGTTCAATTTTTACTTGAAAAACATAAGCTAAAGTCGAGCTCTGGGGCTGATAATACAAATTCTTCCACTACCACTCATCACTCGCATTGCCGCGATACCATAGTTGGTTTTAACTTGCCTCAAATTAAAATAAATAAATTTGATGGAACATTTTATAAATGGCTTGAATTCCGTGATACATATGAATCATTGATACACGATAACATTAGTTTGAAGCCCATTCACAAGTTCCATTACCTTTGCTCTTACTTAGAAGGTGAAGCGGCGCGAGTTATTAGTAACTTGGAAATATCAGCGGCGAATTATTCCGAAGCTTGGACTCTTTTATGCGAGAGGTATAATAATAAGCGGCAACTTATTTATAATCATTTAAATTCATTATTTAGTGTTGATGCAATCCAAAGAGAGTCTGACAAGTCACTGCGCTTTTTAGGTGATCACATCACTAAAAATTTGCGCGCTTTGAAAACACTAGGCCAGCCCACAGAGCAATGGGACACCATCATTATACATCTTGCCACTACGAAACTAGATTCAGTTACTAGTGTAAAATGGGAGGAGTACCGAAACGGTCTGACAAGTGAAATACCTACTTTGAAGGATTTTAAAGAATTCTTAAAGTCACGGGCAGATGTTCTAGAGACCTTGTATAGATCTAAAAGGGACAAACAAGCTAGAACACCTTCTTCATCTCATTTCAAACAAAATAATCATCATTCACATCATAAACAAGATTTTCAAACGAAGTCCTTCGTAATTTCAGCTAACAACGGCAGGCAGCTGCGTCCGTGCGTCATTTGCCAGGGAAAACATCGTATCTTCGATTGCAACGCGTTCAAGGCCCTGACAACTGAAGAGAAATGGGCACAGGTTCATAAGTTGAAGCTCTGCCACAACTGCTTGCGTCCAGACCACGATGCAGCTCATTGCCGCTTGGGTGGCTGTCGCGCTTGTAAGGGACGACACAACACAGTACTTCATAAACATGACACTACCTCAAATACATACACATCCTCACCGTCTACCTCCCAAGGTGAAAACAATGGTGGGGAGGGCCAGCCCCCTTTTATAGTTATGTCGTCTACCTCTTGTGTAGAGTCCGAAACTCTTCTTTCCACTGCGATGATTGACATCATTAATCCCCATAACAATAAAGTAGAAACTGTGAGAGCGCTGCTAGACAGCGGGAGTCAGTCGTCTTTCATCACTACAAACTTAAAGTCACGTCTGCAGCTGACATCTCAGCCATCAGGTGCCACAAGCATCTTAGGTATTGGTGACACCTCGCTTGACATCATTCCCGAGCGATGCACTGCCATTATTCAGTCAAAACTAAACACTTTTGTTCAAACGCAGAACTTTTTAGTACTGCCTCATATCACAGACAAACTTCCTAAGCGTCATATAGATATTTCATCACTAAAACTACCTTCAGTGGTACGTTTAGCAGACCCCTTCTTTAATAAACCATCTCCAATAGACGTGCTCCTCGGAGCTGACATCTTTTGGGATCTTCTTAGCCCTGAGCGTCATTCACTAGGACCAAATCTACCTACTTTGTGTAATACAAGGTTGGGCTGGATTGTAGCAGGACATATTCCATCGCTTCATAAACCAAACCAAATTCGTTGTAATTTTGTGTCTACTGAACAGCTTCACTCAGAATTAGCAAAATTCTGGAATGATGAGGATTTCCCTTTACCAAATCACAAGGAAAATATCATTACTGAAAGCGAAACCCACTTCATAGAAAATACTTATCGCCTGAATGATGGTAGGTTCTGTGTTCGGCTTCCTCTCTTAGACTCACCCGATTGTCTAGGGGATTCCTATGGTCGAGCTAGGACTCGTTTTTTTGGGCTAGAGAAACGATTTAGACAAAATCCTTGCTTAAAAAAGATGTATACCGACTTCATTTCTGAATATCGAGATCTAGGTCACCTTGCAGAAGCACCCAATCAGAGACCCAGCTCATCTTATTTTTTGCCTCATCACGCAATACTTAAAGAAAATAGCGAATCAACCAAGCTACGAGTGGTATTTGATGCCTCTGCGCGCACTTCATCGGGTTTCTCCATCAACGACATTCAAATGGTAGGGCCCACCATTCAAGATTCGTTATTTAACATCCTACTCAGATTTCGCCATTACAAATACGTTCTCTCCGGCGACATAGAAAAACAATATCGCCAAGTCATTATGAATGAACTTGATCGTGATTTACAGCTCATTCTATGGAGAGAGAATGAAAGCCTTCCAATTCGTTCACTTAGACTAAATACGGTCACATACGGTTTTGCTAGTGCTAGTTTTCTTGCAGCTAGATGTTTGTGGCAGCTCGGGGAGGAATCAGCTAGTATTTTAAATTCATCCGAGCACGGCCCCCAGGATGGTGTCACCGCCGATTTAATTAAGGAAATAATTCAGTCACAGTTTTATTGTGATGATTTGCTCTGCGGCGCTGACACTGAAAACGAACTGCTTCATATAAAGAACTCTGTTTCAAAGGTATTATCATCGGGTTGCTTCAACCTACGGAAATACCGTTCTAATTCCTCAACTATTATAAATTCAGAAATTAAAAACATGGAAACTGATAACTTGATTCTTAGTCAGTCTGTCCAAACACTGGGTTTAGGATGGAATCCTACTCAAGATGTTCTTCATTTTAATATCGACAATAATGCACCGAACAGTGTCACAAAGCGCACTATCTTATCAACCACTTTCAAGATATTCGATCCACTCGGGTTGCTAACGTTGTGTACAGTTAGGCCAAAAATTCTTATGCAAAAAATGTGGACTTTAAAAATTAATTGGGATGACCCTGTTCCTAGCGAAATAAAACGGGCATGGGAACATTTTATAGACAATGTCAAATACCTAAAGCTTCTTACTATTCCCAGATGCATTTTTAACGACATTCCTTCTTACATAGAACTTCATACATTTTGTGACGCGTCGCAACTTGCTTATGGCGCTTGCGTCTACGTAAAGTCCGTGTCAGCATCGGGCCGTCAAACCTGTAATCTACTTTGTGCCAAATCACGGGTAGCACCTATCAAGCCAACTACCATTCCGCGACTAGAACTCTGCGCGGCCCTGCTAGGAGCTCGTCTCTCTGCAACGGTTAGTAGCGCCCTTCGTAAGCCTATAGCTAGAAGTATTTATTGGTCCGATTCTAGTGTCGTGTTGGCATGGTTAACAAGTTGTCCATCTAAGCTTAAGGCTTACGTGGCTAATAGAGTCACCGCCGTGCTGGAGCTCACTCAAGGTTCTCCCTGGCGCTACGTGCCTACCGCCTTAAACCCAGCCGACCTGGCGTCACGCGGGGTAGACCCACAGCGTGTCGAGTCAGAATCCAAATGGTGGCACGGGCCACAATTTATTTTACAAAAAGAAGAAGACTGGCCTTCTCTGCCCGATGATAAACAAACGCAACAATTACCCGAAACAAAACACATCATAAATACATTGACAAGCACTGACGTGCCTGTTGCGGTAATAGATTTTGAAAGACATTCCAATTTTAAGCGATTACGCCGCATTGTTGCATATGTATTGCGTTTTATAAATGCAAAATGTAAAAACATAGTTAATAAAGGGCATTTAACAGTAGCGGAACTAAATGATGCCCTGACCACCCTAGTAAAGTTATCACAACAGGAATCATTCTCCAAGGAATTAACTTTACTTCACGAGAAAAAAAATATCAGTTCTAAGTCCTTACTTGCTTCATTATCTCCATTTATTGACTCTCAGGGAATCCTGAGAGTGGGGGGGAGGATACGTAAATCAAACTTTGACTTTACGACAAAACATCCCATACTTTTAAACTCGAAACACATTCTTACCAAACTCATATTCTCAAATGAACACACTCGCCTCTTACATGCGGGACCGCAGCTTTTGCTGGCGTCAGTCCGCGAGCAGTTCTGGCCGATCGGGGGTAGGGACCTGGCACGACGCACGGCGCGCAGATGTGTCACCTGTAGTCGACACAACGCTAAACTAATGAAAAACATAATGGGTGACTTACCTTCACAGCGTCTGGTGCCGGACTTCCCATTCTCCACTGTTGCTATGGATTTCGCAGGCCCTTTCTTAATAACTGATCGTCGCGGGCGCGGATGCAAAATAACAAAATGCTATTTATGCCTTTTTATTTGTCTCAGGTTCAAATGTGTCCATTTGGAGTGTGTTAGTGAGCTATCTAAAGATTCGTTTATACTAGCCTTACGCCGATTTATCTCTCGTAGGGGTAAACCAAGAGAAATATTCTGTGATAACGGAAGAAACTTCGTAGCTGCGGCGAAGGAAGTAAATGAGTTTTTCAAACAGTATTCGAAGTCTATGTGTGCCTTTGCAGCTGATCATGATATAAAGTTTAAATTCTCACCGGCTTACGCTCCTAATTTTAACGGCTACGCAGAGGCTGGCATAAAGGCAGCAAAGCACCTCATAAAGCGTGCTTTAGGGAATACGCACCTCACCTTTGAGGAGCTTTCGTCTTTGTTTGCCCAAGTGGAAGCGATCCTCAACAGTAGACCTATCTCTCCCCTCTCCTCCTCACCTAATGACTATGCAGCGCTCACACCTGGACATTTCCTCCTTGGCAGGTCCCTGATGTCGCTACCGTCTCCAGAGCTAATTGACATCAATCCAAGAAGACTAAACAGATATGAAGTATTGGAACAAATGAGACAACACTTCTGGAAAAGATGGCAGTCAGAATATGTTACTGAACTCCAGCATCGTTGCAAATGGAAAACCCGGTGCAGAGATTTAAAAGAAGGAGAGCTAGTGATAATTAAAGATGACAATGTGCCTCCACTATTATGGCGACTTGGAAGAGTTCAAAAACTTTACCCAGGCGCAGACGGAGTGCCGCGAGTTGCTGATATAAAGACATCAAGAGGAGTCATCAGACGCGCACTCAATCGTATATCCCTTCTTCTAGACGACATTGCTTGAAAGCAGCGCTTTCAAGGGCCCCCAGTATGTTCGCGCGCGTAATAAGGAATGCGCGAGCGGCGACGGCGGCGGCTGAGGCGCGGGAGGCAGGCTCCGCGCAGGCGACGGCGGCGCGGCGGCTGAGGCGCGGGCGCCGGGGCGACCGCCGCCACACACACTACCTTGCTACCTTAACCGAACGGACGCGTTGCGAGCAATCTCGCTGTTTTGTCGGGAATTTGTATTTAATTTCATAATCACGAACATTATAAGTAATAATCACCAGTATTTCTTTTATTTTATGTCCCACAAGAGACAACAATTGTTTGCTTTTTGATTACTTTTTTATGTGCAAATGTCACATTGCAATATTGCTTTCTTAGATGAATTGCTTCGGTGTGGCCATTTTTACCCCCCAGTACTTGAAAAGGTTAAGAAGAAGATGTTAAGGTACGCTACAATTATCATACCGGTATAAAATTAAGATACCGTGATTTCGTACCGTTATGATAACGGTAGCGCAACCTTAACCGCTTCTAACCTTAACCTTTTTAAGACCTGAAAGAGAACGGGAGTTAGTGCTGAAGTTATATCTTCCTTGAGTAATTCTAGTTACGTAACTGTCAAGTAGATTTTCAATTTAGGAAACTCAGTCTCCACCAGAGTCCATTCTAGGTCAATACTGACCTTACCAATCCCTAGGTCAGTGTCATGATTGACACTTGGAGATCTAAAAGTTTGAGACCTATCTGTTAAAATAAAATAAAGTTGAATAATGCTCCATACCCCCTCCGGTTGATTAAGGGGAGGCCTATGCCCAGCAGCGGGACGTATATAGGCTGTTTATTTTATGTTATGTTAAATAATGACATATTTAAAGAACAGCAATGTATTTCAAATGTCACATACAAAATGTTACAGAATTAGACGAAATGAAACCGACGGAATTCGTTTTAAAAGTTATTTGCATGCATGAAAAAGGAATGTCCCATTCGTTTGTACATTATCCATTAGTCAATATTGTATTTGGTTAAAACATTTCGCGTGTTTTGTGAAGATAAAAACTTGTTTAAGGCTTGTTTGTTTTTTAAATGGATGTCTAATCGAGTGTTATTATCATATATAATTGGTTTAACGCTACTCTTCTCGTTACTCCGACAATTATATTGTTCATTAGGCCAAGTACAATTCGGTGTAGACCACGGGGTGTTTCGTGGAAATAAAATCGACAATAGAATACGAGTAACTAACATAAGTAGCTAAGTCCAACTTCAAGAAAGAGATCTCTCGTCGGATCCAACTCGGATGGGCAGCGTTCGGGAAGCTGCGGAATATCTTCTCGTCCAAAATACCTCAGTGTCTCAAGACGAAAGTCTTTGACCAGTGCGTGTTGCCAGTAATGACCTACGGCAGTGAGACGTGGCCGCTTACTATGGGTCTCGTGAGGAGGCTCGGTGTCGCTCAGCGGGCAATGGAGAGAGCTATGCTCGGTATTTCCCTGCTCGATCGAATCAGAAATGAGGCGATCCGCAGGAGAACTAAAGTCACCAACATAGCTCGGAGAATTGCCAAGCTGAAGTGGCAGTGGGCAGGACACACAGCGAGGAGAACCGATGGCCGCTGGGGCGGAAAGGTTCTAGAATGGCGACCACGTGTCGGACGTCGCTCAGTGGGTAGGCCCGTTACAAGGTGGACCGACGATCTGGTGAAGGTCGCGGGAAGCCGCTGGATGCGGGCAGCGCAGGACCGATCGTCGTGGAGATCCTTGGGGGGGGCCTATGCCCAGCAGTGGGCGTCGTACGGCTGATGATGATGAACATAAGTTCACAGGCAATATTCAGTAAGCACTAGGTATGTAGCATAGGTATCTATATATTGTCTTATTCCGTTTACAAGCTGGAAACCCGTGACATATGGACAGATGGATAGACAAACGGACAGTGGAATGACAGCGACAGCAATAGGGTCCAGTTCGTTTTCAGGTTCGGATCTTTAAAAATAAAACTCACAACAGTCAGAAAGATTGGATGGATCTAAATATTGTACACTTACTGCACACAAATCCAGGAAAGCGACACAATGGAGTCGAAACGCGATATTTTTTATGAAACAGCAAATGAAATCTCACTAGCCCGTGTTCCTAAATAAATAACATCCTTGACAAGAACATATATTTCAATGATAACGAATTGTTACAAATTAGCGGAGAATGCTGAAGTTGGCAAAATTTTGTTAAGAGTCTTAAAGTTATTCAGTACTTATGCTATTTCAACCGCCTTGCATACGATTTTCTTATTAATTTCATCCGAATTTTTTTATCTGCATCAAAAATGGTGAAAAGTCTTTGGTGTTTTTGACGAACACTGGAGTATTGGAACACACAGAGCTATAGGTAAGTACGTACTTTTGATTTTAATGATTATACTTCTATGACGTACCAGATTATAAATAAAAGCGACAAAAACACCCGCGGCCGTTATGATACTGAATATTGATGTACCTACCCCAGTCCTACTCTCAGTACCTACCTATATAATATATTTATGAGACAAGATGAAAGTTAAAGAGAATTTAGAATTTTATTATGAATTGAATTAAGACTGAATTGTAACCAGCCAGTACGTTAATTTCGATGGATGTTCAAACAATAAGTTTGACACTGTTACAATACTAGCAAGTAGTGATATTTTCTGTTCTGAGAGTGAGATGTTTAGCCATTGATATATTAATGTTACCAGTCGCTTACTTTCCTTAGCTCAACCTCTTAACGCCGAGATTTCCAGACACAATAGTTAAACAATGGGTTTTGGATTTTAAAAGAACATTCGGTCTTACGACTTTAAAGAATGAATGGATAAACAAGAACAATATCAGAGTGGATCCATCAAGCTTTGTATCATAATAATTACAAAAATACTAATTTGGGACAAACTTCTATATACATTCCCTTAAACAATTATATATTAAGTATCTCAATTCAGGACTTCTAACATTCTACATTGTTTTAAGTTTACGCGGTTATTATCATAATTAAAACACATAATAACGGGTTCTTACCGCGTTAAAATGGGGATATGATGGTTCCGAACATTCCGATATCAAAAACATAAACAAGCGGCAAAGAAAGAGGGTAGACAGATATGTCTGCCCGTAGAAAATTATGGATCTACCTACTCCACTCCAATCTCATCAGTCATCCCGTGATCATGGCACTTGCAACAGTGTCGAAATATCGGGAGTCTCATATCCCCATTTAAACGCGGTAAGAACCCGTTATTATGTGTTCTAACATTCTGCTTTAATACCAATTGAGCACTTTTTCAGTATTCTAAACCCTACTGTATGTACACGGGGTATCATTTGTTGGAAATCGTATTTAAATTACTCACCTTGGAATAAGGATTAAGAAAGCTGGTCGTTACTGGTGGTAACCTCACAAAAACTGCTTCCCAGCTGCATCTTTTACTTCAAGTAAAAATGCAGTCCGCCTCTAATTGCCCTTATAGATACTTCTCCTATACTTACAGACTGTTGAGTTACAACAGATACTTACGTGGAGTTTAAAAATCTCAAATTCTTTAGTCTCACCACAGAGACTTCTTTCAATTCGGCAACATTGTCCTGCGGAATCTGGATGGTTACAGATGAGATTACCATTGGGTCGATGGGTTCCATAATATACTTCCGTATGTTTTGTTTTATGCACTGAAAGTCCATTACGTCAGAAGGTGATTCGTATTTAACTCAGATTTTTTTAAATTTTATTTACTAGTACGTATTTAGATTCAAGTTACGTCCATAACTATCGGGGTAACCACAGCATCGAGTTTTTAATAAGACATCCCACAGAAATCCTGTTTTTGGCCTAATATGGGTAGGTATAAAGAACTGTAGTATGTATCAAGTCTCGACGAGCCCGCCTCCCAATCCCAATAAAACAGCATAAAGATTTTTTTTAATAATGTATCTTATGATATTGTAAAGCGATTTATGTGATTTTTTATTGTGCTTTTTATGCTAAATAAAATTATGGCAACGGATTGCGATGATATTCCAGTTCCCGTTAGGTACTTTAAAGCACTTTACACACTAATTGAGTTCGTGTGAAAATGTGCCTTTGTAATGGAGTCAATAAAACCAGAGCTTCCTTACTTACTTCTAATTTGTCCCAGGCAAGATGTTTCTGATTTTAAATGCTTTAAAACCACCCAAACAAAAGAAAGACATCAAAATTGGACCTGTCTCCGGCAAGTTAGAAGTAAAAGAAGAAACCCTTATTGACTCCACTATCTGTATAAAATTTAAAATAAGGGGGTTAAAATGGCCAGATCGAAGCAATTCATCTAAAAAAGCAATGTTGCAACTTGACATTTGCGCATATAAAAGGAAGTGCGCAATGCAAATAAATGTCAAATAGCAATATTGCTTTCTTAGATAAATTGCTTCGATGTGGCCATTTTAACCCCCTGCGCGAAAATCCAGCGAGTTCCAAACTCTTATATACTTAAATTATAAAAAAAAAAAATTACACACATAAATAATATTGACAAAACCCTATTGACAAAAGATCACAAATAAATAGCAAATAACGGAGGCAATAAATATGAAGATTTAAAATAATGGTAGGTTATACGGTAGGTAAAAGTATCATGGAAAATGCTACTCCGACAAGATCGTGGCTCTTGAAATAGTGTTGATACGGTAGGAAATGAAAAACTTGCGTCGAGCAGTGACAATAATGATATTAGAATACTTGGCAACTTGGCTAAGGCCCCTGTTCATCTACCTAATCATAGTGAACTGACAATGTTCATGACAAAAAATACATTGTCGTTTTGGGAGTTCTTTCTCTTCACCTTATTGTTGAAACGTTAGTAAATTGGTGTGGATGTTGTATGGAACTATAATAGAGTATTGACATTCAATATAACAGTTCTGTAAAGAAACAAAATCCTTCAAATAAAAAATCTCCTTTACTGTAGGCATACTTAAACATTCTAGAGGTATACGAGTATGTCCCACTGCTGGCACAGTCGTCCCCGCGATCAACCGCAGCAAGGACCGGGGAATCACCATGCTGCTGTACTGCGGGTTGGTGGAGCACTGCTAGGCAACTAAGTTATGTTGCAGCCCCTTTTAAATAAAATCGTTCTCTTCTCCGAAGCAAACGAATTCACGTCATTCCTTCATTCCTGGAGTTATTCTCAGAAAATATCTTAAAAATGTTGCTATAATTACATTATTTATGCAATACCAGCCATTTATTTTCCGGTTTAAAGTGCATAAAGTTATCAACATTGTTTTGAACTCGTGTAGTCATTAAATGGAAGTGCCCTGCTTATCTAACAAATGTTTATTAAAAGCAATCATGACTGTGTAATTTACTTAGCAACAGATTACTTATTTTTATTGTTTCCTTTGCTACTCGCAACATCCGTGGTCTAATGATTCTCTAAGTTTGGGGCTCACGATCTGGAGTTCCGGGCACGTTTTCCGAAGGGGACGCTGTCAAAAAATACTTTTTGAGACTGTCCTTTGTTTGGCAAAGACATTCCGGGCTTAATAAAATCTGACTGTTCGAAAAAGTAAGATGATTCCGTGCTTCGTTGGTTCCCGGTTCCAACCCAAACACCACCACCAATCCGCACTGGAGCAGCGTGGTGAAATATGCTCCATATTCCCTCCGATTGATTGAGAGGATATGCAGCAGTGGGACGTATATAGGCTATATGTTTATGTTATCCTTTACAATTATTTGTTGCTATTTGAGCCTCTAGCTTAATTTGTGCTCCACTATTGAGCCACCCCTCTCATCCTCCAGAATCCATGCAGGTCATTTCATTGACAAACTAAAAAAAGTAGGTAGCGTGATAGAACTCTTAGAATTATGTTTTTCAGAGTACCTAATATTTTGGAAAGCAAAAGTTTCAAGTAGGCAACTCTATGGTTAGAAGAAATACAATACGTCAACTACAAGTACATTGACGATGTTTAAATGAAAAGGCTCATCGTTCAATTTGAATACAAGAAGGGTTTGTTAGCATAAATTATAGTTTATTGGAAACAACAAACTCAAAGGTTGGTGAAAAACGCATTCTTCGGATAGAGAGTGGCGATGGTTCTCAAGTTGCTTATTACTCTGCCACACGCAATTTGAAACGTCTCGCAAGCCAGTTTCTTTTTGATCTCGTCATCTGAATCGTCTGTAATTATAAATATGCAAAAAGTTATTACAAACTTCTGATCCCGGTTGGGCCATATCATTTTAATCCCTTAGGACATTACAGGCTGATAACCTGATTGTCCGAAAGTGAGATGATCCCGCGTGATTCGGAAGGCACGTTATGCCGTTGGTCCCGGTTAATAATTACTGATGTAAGTAAGAAAGTCGTTACATGAGACATATCAGGGGCCTTTGGTCGCTCAATAACCTTGACACCAGGGTTGACGAGGTTGGTAATCCACCTCACAACCCCCACGATAGAAGAAGAGAAGATTACAAAGATTGTGTGGCGATTGTGGAAAACGGCATAACGCTTAAGGAGATGATGATAACTTACCATTACCACTAAATAAAGCCTTTGATACGACTTCGCTCACATTCAGTTCAGGTTTTTGTTTCAGATTACAATCGATGGTCACGGGACCGACTTTAAAGAATTCGACTCCTTTGTCATTCTTGATCAACTCATACGTGTAGTGTGCCGTCTGCAATCCAGCTGTATCATAAAACAGAAAATTTTGATATCAATACATATGCGAATGTTGGCTTCTAATGAGAGCGTCACAGATAATTCGACAGAAAAGTCGTTTTATCGTTCAAGAAATAATTGAAAATCATCTAAATAATATATATAAAAAAAAAAAATATTTATTCATAAAAACATAACAAAGTTCGCTGACGAGACTTCCCAGTAAGTAACAGTAGTACTTGTGTTGGGAATGACTCGCAACCTCCCTTATATATGTATATTATATTCTGGAATTATTAAAACTTGATTCAAAATGTTAATTTGCTAAAGCTGCAATATATTTGGAATTTTATCATAATGTTATCAATTTATTTCGATCCCTATAGAAGTTATCGCAATACATCCTGGTTATAGAGTAAGCACATGATTTTATTTCTTTTTTAAAAATTACTAAAACTTATGTTGTTCTTTTTTATGTAAAGTGACGAATTATTCTTTAGTATATCTCCATCTCCATCTCCATCTGGATCTCCATCCAGTAGGCCTGTTTAAATTACTTTCCACAAAGAGCAGGTAGCGATAGTACGGTCACGAGTACTAATATGAATACACTTTGCAACCATGTCACATTAACTTTTCGGACAAATTAAACCATAAGCCTCATTAAATGTTAAATATGATAGTGCGACAGGGTTCTAAAGTGGGTACATGATATTGCTCATGACATGACTGTACCCACCATGCTATCAAAGCGCTACTCTTTGTGTACACTTACCTATTTTACCAGAAAAAGGTGTTGAATCCTTATCGTTTACTGAAATGTGACCCTGTACATTTGCTTCAGCATCCATTGCTAACGCTACAGACCTTGTGCTGAGGTCCATCCTGAAAAACAACAATCAAAAATTTAACAAACACTTTTTTTTTTCGTTTCAGACTAGACTCTTTGTTTTTCTTGCTTGATTTGGTGAATTTGATGCATTAGCCTCCGTAATCTAACCTTACCTTGACTAGGTAACCTAACCTAACCTAGTCAAGGTTAGGTTAGCTTCACTATCTGGAGGTACAGATGATATTGACTGTACATATTTTGTGACTCTGCCCTTTGTTTGGTTAAGACATTGCAGGCTGAATCACTAACTTGATTGTTCAAAACTAAGGAAACTTCGCAAGGCATATTATTCCATTGGTTCTATCTGCTATTTGTAGGTATTTAAGTAAGTGCGCAGTCATTACTATTATAAGCCTGACTGGAAGTTGATTTTGTACAAATGTGACTTGAAAATGCTTAGTAAGCGGACCTCAGAACATAAACAATCTTCTTTTTCATCTGGGCTTTGCGGTCGATGACCGACCACATCAACCCTGATGTCCGCCAAAGACCCCTAACAAGGGTCATGTCACGTCTACGATAAAGCATGACTATGATCGATAATGTATGCAGATGGAGATGTGGAAACAAAAAACCGAAAACTTTGGTTTAGCAAAAATCTCTAAGTACTTACGTGAAGTTATCGATGCGTAGGTTTTTCAGTCCAGTAACAGCAATTTCTTTAAGATCAACTGTCTTTTCTGGAGCCACCTGTACTTCTATTGAAGCTATGGCCATGGGGTCAATAGGAACAATGTTGAACTGTGGAATACCAGAACTGGATTTGTCGAGGAAGGTTTGTGTGGTCTGTCTGAGGCAGTCTATGTCTTGTGAGTGACATGGTTTCAACAGTTGATCTGAAACAATAATATGGTTGAGGGTAATGTAAACAGGCGAGCATGTATGATGATTTAGATGTGAGTGGAAAAAGCATAAAGGTGTCTCAGAAGTAGAACTATAGTAACTGGAATAAGAGCTAGAGCCATTTTAATAGGTTAGGCTTAATAGTGTTTGATGGGATTAGTTGAATAGTTTTACTTTAGATGTTATTGTATCCTAAACTGTACACGTTTATTATTTCGTTTCCTATTTATTAATGCTGCTGTTATCGGACTTGTCCCGTTAACAAACGGTTTACGTTATTTTTAGTACGTAGTTAACTATTTAGACTCATACCTATATGAGGTTTTTTTTTGTTGGCATGTAGCTTCTTAGAGTTGTATAAATTTTGTGTTATTTTGCTGTAAATTTCCCTAAAAATAAATAAATAATAATAATAAATAATTCCGCGGTCTCTGCCTACCCCAACGACCTTGACATTTGATACACTGTTTCTAGGCATATAAGTCACTGTCCATCCTATAAAAAGGAAATCATCAGAAAACGCTTTGATACTGATTTCAAGTAAGTACTATTAAAATATGTATTAACCTATTCTATTTTGAATAAAACATTTTTCAATGTTTTGAAAATCCCACTTGATATTAATTCAGAATAATGAGCCGAATCATCCCCCTCAGAATTTGTTACGATGTCAGTTACACCCCATACAAGTACGTACAGATAGCCATACGAGTACCTACGTATGGATGTTAGTGACACCCATACGCAATTGTTGAGAATTTCCTGTAGGAAAGTTGATGAAAATTTAAGTTTTTTTTAATTATTTTTAGTTCTATACGTTTGCGATGGGAAATTCCATTTGTTATTAACTTAGAATCATGTACAGGTTCATCCCTCAAAGTTTTCGTTATAATGTCACTAACACCCTGTATAATAATATGAACTTTAAACCCATAACATTATGTTAAAGTTTCAATTACTTAACATATCTCAAAATTGCTGGATATATCAAAGGAGTTAATGTAAATATGAGGTACGTTACAAATGCACCTTGTTTTCTTGATATTATTTCATAACAAAATAATCGTTGTGATAGGTTTACCTACTTACGTATTGGTTATTGACAAATTAAAACATTTAATTACTATCATGTTTTAAATATAAAAATGTTGTAATATGTTTCAAAAAGAAAACGGGCTTCATTTGAATTGCACGAATTCATATAATTCAAAACGGTTTTCATAAATCAATGCTTACTTGAAGCTTTTGAAATAATTATGATATTATCATCATCGCGTCCAAGCCGTGTCCGGCGACGGCGACTCCTAAATGTCTATCCCAGGTCGTCGATATTAAAATTGTACAATAAATTAAAAAATGAATGAAACAAGAGAGCACTGTGAACTAAACTCAAACCTAATCTGAGCCTTAGTGTCATGTCGTAAGCTATTTTATATAGCTTTTGCAATACCGATATAGAGCGAAACAGAATTTAAAAAATAATATCTAACAATAATGAAAAACTCTTAACTATAATATATTTTATAGTTAAGAGAAATCATGCTTCATTTAAAATAGGTACTTACACAAAAAATATAATTATTTCCAAACTGTACATAATTTTTTAAGGTTTTAGATGTAAAAATATTTTACAAATTCGTAGAATAGTAAGAACGTTTGACTGGGAGCAAAAAAACAAGAGAATGCGTTCAGCTGGTTAATTTTCCCGACATGTCGTAAAACTGACATAGAATTTGTGTAACATTGGGCTGATCGCCTACCCTTCGTCATATCCATCTAAGGACTTAGCATCAAGAGCAGCTGCAAGTTGTCTTCTAATGAGCAACTTTCTAGTCCATGTTCCTCAAAATCAACATAGATATTTTAACGTGATAATTTCTTATTTTCTCATTGCTCGGGTACATAATTATTCAAAAATATAATGTAATAGCAAAGGCATGTAAAAATAATTGGTGCTTGAATATTTGGATCGGGCTTTTTATTTTGATCAGAATAATAATGAGTGGAAGATGCTGAGTGCAATAACAAGGGTCATCATTTATACCCAAAAACAAAGATAAAGGTGCATACGTCTGTTATCCATTGAATTATAAAGTAAAACGGAGGCAACTCTGTACAGCGCCATCTATATTTTTTAAGGAAACAGCCTGGAAAGTACCTCATTACCTGAAGCTCTGCACACCAAAGAACAAATTACGGCCGTATTTTAGCAGCGCATGAGGTTGAATAATATTTTATGCCTATTTTTTACAACTTGGATACGTTATCGTTTTAGTAAGGATCCCTTTTTTTCTAGTAATAAATATAATCTGTAGCACTAAGAAATAATGTAGCATTCTAAAGGTGAAAGAATTTTTGAAATCGATCCATTAGTTTTTGAGTTTATTCATCACAAACAGAAATACAAATATTTCCTGTTTATAATATTAGTATAGATAATATTATAGATTATAATTCTACTTAAGTACGTCCTGTCTATTTTATTACTTATTCTTTTTAAGATAAGTTCTGTTGCCTTTAATGAAATAAGTCGTTTAAAAAAGTAGATTTATCTAACACATGCCTGCTCTATCTTTTAAAAAACAATAGGCTACCACAACAACTATAAATTGTATAAAAACAAAATTATTTACCTTCACAAAGTGCACTGTGAACTAAAAACAAAACGAATCCAAGCCTGACAGACATGTTGTTTGCTATAACACCAAAAGCAATACTGATAGACCGTAACGAAACTTAATAAGTATTATAGTTTATCTATCACAGCACACTCTTCCACGAACTGTCCATGTACAAATAAATAATAGTTTAACCTAATGTAAATAAAAGTAGTAATGTACATAATATTGATATTAAATGAAGTCATGTTTGTCTCATTTAATACTTTGTCCTGTTTTACTACGTCAGTCTGAGGACCTGTGTGTTGAGTAGGTTGAGTGTTGAGCGTTGGGCTTATTTATATACTTAGTTATTTACTTTCCGATTAAGAAGGTACTTTATACTCAGAAATCAAAATTGCAGATACACGTAAAAAATATATATGAAAGTTGTTGACCGAACAGTTGCAGGTTTCCCCGAATCAAATTTTTCCTTATCATAAATTGACGCCCACTCTCCGATTATTCATATTACATAGCTTACTAAACGTTTATAAGAATTGTAGCGTTGACAGCGACTCTCCGAACAGTGAGTCTCTTTACGACGAGTGGCCTTATTTTCTCTCTATGTCGAGCGAGTTTTACTTACAGTATACCTAAATGCAAATATGCACATGATAACTACAACAAAACTACGAGCAATGAAGTGCAATTCTTCATTTAATTCATGGTAAGTTGTTAATGTGAGAATGTTTCTGATGTAAAAACACTTTAATAGTAAGAACGCTAGCTGCTCTTTTTAAAATGTTGTTTCTTGTACTCTGATCTGGCTAGGTAATAAAGCTCTTTTTACAAGGATTTTTTACTGCCGGGAACATTCCAGAAATGGGAAAATTCCCGAGAACGGCCCATCACTAACTATGAGAAGGGAGGCAGGAAACACTTTGTTGGGATGATTGACCAGCATAGTCAAATTGGTCAAAGTGAGATTGATCGGATTTGGTTAGGTTAGATATCCGTTATACAGGGTGTTAGTGACATCGTAACAAAAACGTTGAGTTATAATTCAGACCATGATTATGACTTAGGAACTTTCCGTTGCAAAAGTGTGGAACTGAATATAATTAAAAAAAACACAAAAAGTCATGAATTTTTCGACAGGAAATTCCACTTGATGTCACCACCGAATCATGGTCTGAATCATTCCTCGCAGTATTCGCTATTACAGGGTCACTAACACCCGTACGTACTTGTATGGGGTGTACGTGACATGATAACGATTTTTGAGGGGGAAGATTCAGCTTATTCTGAGTTAATATCAAGTGGAATTTTCCAAAGCAAAATTGTAGAATTGAAAAAAAAAACATGAATTTTGCGACGAAAAATTCCACTTGATATTAAGTCAGAATCATGGTCTGAATCATTCCCCTCAGTATTCGTTACGATGTCACTAACACCCTGTATAACTAGCGACCGTTTGCCTCTCCGCATTTATGGATCGTCTTTATTCCCTGCGTTCATACACAACCCACAGATAATCCTGATAATCGTCTTAGCACATTTAAAGATCAATACGGTGCTTACGGTTGCGACGTAAAATTTTACTTGATATCAACTTAGAGTCATGGTCTGAATCATCCTTTCAAGTTTTCGTTACGATGTTACTAATAGCCTGTATGTCCCACTGCTGGGCACAGGCCTCCTCTCTATCAATCGGTAGGGATATGGAGCGTACTCCACCAGGATGCTCCACGGCGGATAGACTGCATTTTGTAGTTTCTGGTTTACTACTACCTAGTAGTATACTACTACCTTAATAATATAAATGTATAAACTTAATAATATATAATGTATTTTATCGTAGTGCAGTTGATGCCGTCTCTTAATGTTACGCCATATTATTTCTGCGATAAACAAAATGATTCCTGGTTTAAAGTCCTGTGTGTCAAATAGGACCAAGTAGCTAGATTGTCGTCGACATTTTTCTCGCTTGTAAACAAGATAATGATAGGTAAGTACCTACGCTTACGCTTACTCCCGTTTCCGTGGGAATTTTTCAAATATCCTGTTGCAACTAAGCTTTAAGTTAACTAAAGTACCTGCATGCCAAATTTCAAGCGTCTAACTTAAGCGGTTTAGATTTTTCATACAAAAGGTTTTTCCCGCTAATTCCCGTCCCGTGGGAATTCCTTTCTTAGTGCACCTCTGCGGTACCTAAGCTACGTCCCTTCCAAATTTCAAGTGCCTACGTTTAGCCGTTTAGGCTGTGCGTTGATATGTCAGTCTGTCAGTTTCTCTTTTTATATATTTAGATTAATCCGACGCAGTCGCCATCTATCTAGAATCATCATCATCATCATCAGCCCATTAACGTCCCCACTGCTGGGGCACGGGCCTTCCCTATGGATGGATAGGGAGATCGGGCCTTAAACCACCACGCGGGCCCAGTGCGGATATCTAGAATAATGAGTACTAATATTACTTTAGACCGATAAGTCTACAGTTAGATGTAAGTAAGTAGATTTAAACTAAGCACGGGCTTACCCTTTACGAGTATAACCAAATAAATGCTAGTGCTACAAAACCAAAAATCGTGCAAACGATAGTTTGCGGTTCCACAATTAAAATTCTATAAAATCACATACATAAGCAATCAGAATGTGATACGAAGGGGTCACGCCTTATCAAACGTATTGGATATCATGTAAATGGTAATAACCATTAGTCTATTGGAAACATCTGGTATTATGATAAATCGGCCTTTAATTTGAAATAAAAGCAAGAGATCGTTTCCTTTCTACCCACGGTAGGTACTGGCATGTGTGTTACTGGCCGTGCGTTAGTTTATGGTCGGTTTATTTGAATATTCGTGTTTTGAATTCTTTGAGAGGAGTCGGTTGTTTTTGCTGGCAGATGAAAGCCGACGACGCCCGAGGCTGAACCATAGAATAAGGAATAATACTACGAATAGATGTACGATAACGTCAATGTGTAGTGTCTGTGTAAAACTAGGTTGTTTGTATGAAGTGTCCGGGGTGTGGGTGAACACACATAGATATTTTCTCTATTCGGGGTGTATTTAGGGTATTGTCTTCTGAAGGTCGGACGGAGAAAATAATCATTATTAAGTCTTATCTGTTACCCGCAGTGGAGCAGCGTGGTGGAGTATGCTCCATACCACTTCCGGTTGATTGAGGGGTGGCCTGTGCCCAGCACTGGGACGTATATAGGCTGTTTATGTATGTTATGTGTTCTCTATTAATCTACTAAATCACTAGCACGTATTACCTATCAGTTGTTTCAATATACCTATAGTCACATTGACGTATAATTTGTTACTATATGCTTTACCTATTATATTATACAGGAATAAAAGTTAATAAAATAAAAACAACTATTACTGTTTAGTCAAGATAAATATATAGATTTCTAAAAAACCGCAAACAGAGATATTTATACGAGAAATGAAAAGTAAACTTATCAATATAACAACTGCTTGTTAATATTCCTAACGAGTTGTATATTTAGCTATTCGCGATAAGAAACGGTCATTAACCCAATTATATAGTAAAACATAGGCAGAACACATTTTCTTCTATCGCGTGGGTTGTGAGGTGGATTACCAACGACATCAACCCTGGTGTCAGGGTTACTATTGAGCCGCCAAAGGCCCCTGACATGAGTCATGTAACGACTACTTACTTACATCAGTAAGTAGTAACCGGGACCAACGTGCCTTCCGAAGCACGGATCGTCTTACTTTCGGACAATCAGGTGATCAGCCTGTAAAGTCCTAACCAAACTAGGGATCACAAAGTGATTTTTGTGAGATGTCCCCACCGGGATTCGAACCAGGGACCTCGGGATCGTGAGCCCAACGCTCAACCACTGGACCACGGAGGCCGTTACAATCAAAATCAAATCACAACCAAAGTATACCTAATTGGTACTTTTATCTATAGGTACTGAACTGCACAGACCTAATATTGTATCGTCGCGTTAGGTTGACTGACCACCGGAGCGCAGGGAGGCAGCGGAGTGGAGAAAAGAAGAAAATAATACAGGGAGTTGCGAACTAGGTTTTGCCATGGTATAAGAATACCAGGTATGCTCAATCCTATGACAAGCCGCCATTGCTAGCCCATTGATGACGTAAGTGTTACCATTCAATTGGTATCTCCAACATTCCAAGGACGTAAATTTTATTATTGAAAATTAAGTGAATTACGGAATTTATTTTATTACTATTATTTGTGACATATTATGTAAAAATCATTAAAACTGTACGACAATCTTTTACTAAAAGTACAAAATTTAATTGCAATGTAAATTAAAAACATTGGATGTGGGTAATTTATTTTTTACGAAATGGCAATGTAGGGTGGGATGACGTCAGCTGGGCTAACCTTGAAATGCTAGCTGCTAGCTGTCAGCTTTGAGCATACCTGATTTTCTTATACCATGGGTTTTGCAGTTCTATTGGTTAATCTTTCTCTGTTTCTCCGCTCCGCTGCCTCGCTCCGCTCCGGTAGCTAGTAGTGAAAACCACGTAAGCGCATTTTTGAAAACTCACATTCTGATCAATACCTTCCACAAAACCTCGATTTCTTTTTCGGGTAAAATTGACACCATAATTTTTTACCCGAATTAAACTAACCTAAACTAGGTACATCTATTCTCAGTAGAAACCTACCTTTTTCTAAACGTCGTAATTGTCAAAAATAGTATGGAATATGTATTGAAAGAACTTTGACGTGTAAACATTGTCACCCTGGTCCGATATAACCATACCGTCAGCTTATGACAAGTTCATGAATTAATAAAAAGGAAAACGGAGGACCAGAGATGTGGCGATCCCGGGTATGTTGCTACTTTGAGAACGGTCCCGACAGTTAAAGACGCAAAACTTACCTATGTAAAAATAACTTTATTACCTAGCTTTAAGTATCTACTTAAAGCTTAAGGTTCTAGGTTCTCTGAACCTATCTACGTACTTAAAGCCAGAACCAGAACGAAAAATTTGAAAAAAAAAGCAGCCAGTGCTAAAGAGTTTTCACAACAGGAACATTTCCACTTTGGAAATTTCCCGGGAACGGCACATCACATCAGTACATCAGGGTCGGGTATGTATATACTTAATAGGGAGTCGTAGCAGACCCTGAGAGAGATGGCGTGACGACCGTCAGAGGGACTTCCCGGAGTACACAAAAGACCGCGAGAAAAGGAAAGATAAGTGAGATCGTCTAGGCTAGATTAGATTAGTCTATTTCGTATTTGCGTTCTTAAAATTTATTTTTAATCTTAGAAACTTTCTCATTTTTTAAACATTCATAAGGGCCCGATTAGTAAAAAATGCATCGAAAATTAGAATAAAAATAAATAATTTATGGTTGCGAATGTCGCGATCCTCAATAATCACAAGGAACCGATGAAGAAGAAGGACTAGATAAAGGCAAAGGCCAATTAGGTTGATATCATTAATAGGTACTTCTATGGCTGATAAATACTTGTTTAATTTGTCTATAACTTTTCATGGCCTTTCGTCGATCATAAGTGTTAGATAGAAAACAATCGATCGACTTAACATCTACTGATACATCACTATGCTATTGTACGTCACAACACTAGCTTACTTACTTACTTTGACAGATCTAATTCTTATCGCGCAAGGAGACTATTGTAAAATGTTGTCTTATTCAAATACTTATAATCACATATTGTACTGATTGGTCGCTCTGTTACTTCGTCATCAGCCGTACGACGCCCACTGCTGGGCATAGGCTCCTGCGCTGCCCGCATCCAGCGGCTTCCCGCGACCTTCACCAGATCGTCGGTCCACCTTGTAGCGGGCCTACCCACTGAGCGTCGTCCGACACGTGGTCGCCATTCTAAAACCTTTCCGCCCCATCGGCCATCGGTTCTCCTCGGCACTGCCACTGCCACTTCAGCTTTGCAATTCTCCGAGCTATGTCGGTGACTTTAGTTCTTCTGCGGATCTCCTCATTTCTGATTCAATCGAGCAGGGAAATACCGAGCATAGCTCTCTCCATTGCCCGCTGAGCGACACCGAGCCTCCTCACGAGACCCATAGTAAGCGGCCACGTCTCACTGCCGTAGGTCATCACTGGCAACACGCACTGGTCAAAGCTCTGTTACTTACTTGGTTCCTATATTAAGACAAATATAAATATAATATAGATATTGGCTAGGTATTTATTTAGAAGTATTATTTTTCGATACTTATAAACATATAAATCGCTTGTTTCATGATTTGTGTTCAATAATCGTATCGTGAACTGAAAGTCAAGGTTTCCCGTTGATGCGGAGGTACCTAACAAGATTTGTTACAAGATCTCAACATTTAATTTGGTCATAGGTATGTTATACTTAGGTACCTAAAATATTTAACTCTTAAATTTGATTGTTGTTTATTTTATACAAGTTTTTAATCCGTTAGCTGCACATCAGTTTTTTTCAGAAGCTATGAGTCACTCACTACTAGGTTGACTCAGTCAGAGAGTGAGTTGTGTGTGGGGCCTTATACAATATTCATAGCAATAACATCACTGTGCGTGAATATTTTATATTTGCTTTTAAAATTTCAAAAGGCGTTTTGACTCTGCAATTTTAATGACGATTGAACATTCTGTTACTATGTACCTGTGTATATGCAGAAAAATAATTAAAACAGAGTTGTACAGGAATTTACACTCATACATTGAACCAAAAATTAATGTGAATACTGAATGTGAAATTCTGGCATTTAAATAAAGTGCATTTCTCCATATTTCTTTATGTATACTTATTAAGTATAGATAGAGTAGGTGTAATTTATATTTTGTCCAGTGGGTTTTAAGGTCGATAATCGATCTCCTCAACACTGGTGTCGGGGTTTTTTTTTTGGAAATCTGCCCGTAATCCCCCCCTCCATCTCCCCCTCAGAGGGTGAAATTTTATATGGGACTTTTCGCAGTTTTCAAGGTAGGAAGCTAAAAATTGTTACATTAGGAAAGACGTTTACCCTGAATTTAACGCGAGCGAAGCCGCGTGCGAAAGCTAGTGTGTGTGTATAATTATATATATATACATATATTACCCCCTTTTCGTTTTTAGTTTTCCTCGTATTTTAACTGTGTTTGTGTGGGCAATAAAGTGTTTAATTCATTCATTCATTCATGGTTAGAAATAAAAAGTAAATAGCTGGTTACTCAATATATAAGTATTCCCATGCTGCACTCTCCCGCTTTATTACATAATAATCAATATCTCCTATACTTAAAGGTTGCCTGGAAGAGATTGCTACTTAGCAATAAGGCCGCCTATTGTACGAATTATATTTCTCTTTTGTTTTGTATTTTGATTTTTCCTGTTTGTGCAATAAAGTATCTGTTATGTTATGTTACGTTACATGTTAATAGTAAAAGTTTTATAGCTACTATTAAAATTACTGAATCTACTGAATTACTGTTTACTGAACCCTAACTTTCAATTTTAAGCTACTCAAATTCAAACCATTATTCAGCATTTCAAAACATTTTCAACTCGTTCTGTTAACTGCGAGAATAAGTTATAAAATATCATTTACAATCTCCTTAATTACTTTATTCTCAACAAACTTTCACAATTAAGTTACTTGAGATGAGAGAGCTGCAGGGAAGTCGAGATGTGATCAGGTAAGGGGATTGTCTTTGTGTGTTTGTGGAGTTAGATGCTTCTAATTGTGCCCGCGTATGAGGCACGTAGGGTAACGTTACCTACTGTCATAGACTAAGACATAATACTACGTATACGCAGAACGGCAACTCTCCGCTCCCCACCAGCGGCTGAGCTAGGATTACCTCCCCCCTCGGTCAGACGTCATACACAGATACGCGGGTAGTGTCTGTTTAAAACGAGGTTGTTTTTTGTATGAAGTGTCCGATGTGCAACTATTTATTTATTTAACGGATCACTTATAGCTATGCGCATTGTAATATTTAGTTATGACATAATTAAACAAAGTAAAACAGAACTAATGTGTACGCCAAGTACAGGTGAACACAACATTTATCATTAAAAACATCTAGTCAGTTGAGACTTACTTCTCAGCTGCTAAAATCTCACTATTAATAACAGTAATATATCATATTATTGCACTAGTTGGTACAAAAAGAAAATAAACTATACTAATATAACAAGTTTTTAATGGAGAACGTTGCGATAAATGTACAAGAATCAAGCCCGCGCCATAAGAATAGGCACATACAACAAAATTACATTTATTTACTTAGGCTCCTGACGCACACTGTCGCTTCCAATTCCATCAAAGTCATCGTACATGCTCGCCGGTTTAAAGGACTATTATTGACATAGCCTTTCCTTAAAACAAACATATAAGTGATAAGTGTCCTCGTTTTTATACCTAGTATTATCAATATAATTATTGCTACTAACAACTCAACCTGACCTGCACCTGGATACATTTTTTTAGCTAATTGTCTTCTTAGAGAAATGTAGATCATTATTGGAAAAAATAAAAACAAATCCGTTGAAAAATTCTCGAGATAAGAGCGAACAGTTCATTTTATAGATATCTACTGTGTATTGATTGATTGCAATAAATCGTTGAACTGTGAACTCTAAAGAGATAACATTCATTAGTTATACGTACATCCTGGTGGCATTATTCAACAATAGAGTGTGAGAATGAAACCTACTCACTACGTATACGTACTACTGCACGTATTACTATTGGTTCTTTTAACGCGTCGCGCGCGATATGCGCATGCCATATCGGTCAATCCATCGGTCCGATATAACCATACCGTCAGCAGGCTTTGAATGGTAACCGCGCGGCAATAGACGCAGCGGATGCTATCTACGTAGATAGACATCATTATGGCTATTGGTCAAAGCCTTCCATATATGTCGCGCCACCGTCGCTGTATTGTGCCGGGCTGAACGTGTATATTGTCTGTTACTGTGACCAATAATAGGATTGTATCGGCCGCAGAGAGGAATGCACTTAACGCACCTACTTAATAATTCATACTCATTTAACTACAAAGTAATAAAAAAGACAACCTCCTATATATGATATTGTATGCACTTCCTGTGTTTGTGCTGTAACATGAAATATGATTTATTATAATCTGCAAAATATAAACATAATATAATTATTGGTCTCGTAACAGATAACAAATGCGAGATTATAATATAAAAGCAAGATTTATTCATGACACATGTTATTGAGATTTCAAATTACAGTTTATATCTTGCCTGGTACACTGAAGATTTGTAGTCAAAATGGGTTATTTGTGTTTGAAATTGTTTGCTGTGCTACTATTCTGTTCTAATATCACTGCATATGGTAGGCATTATAATCTTCTTACCAGTAAAATGAGTTCTGTTAATAATTATAAAACAATAACCAGTTTTGCTTTTGAATGCGTTCTAAATTTGATTCTAAATTTAAATTTATATTATATTAAAATTTATTTATATTATATATTAATTTATATTATAGAATACTTTAAAGAGAGGAAGGGGAAGACCAAGAAGAGCTTACTTACATGGAACAGATTAAAGAAAAGGTTAACGTCGTGTCTTATAGGGAAGTCAAGGAATTTGATAAGGCCTTTGATAGACTGGAATGGAATATGCTACACCGACAAGAGTGTGGCTCTTAAATTGATGATGATGATAGAATACTTTAAACCTGTGTATTTTTTTTATATTTCAGAACGTTTGCTAACACCGTGCAAACAGACAGATTCCGTTTGTCTAAGAACCTCGTGTACGGAGCTTTTAAATAGGACTTGCAAGGGTGTAGGTGAACCTTACAATATAGCGCCATTCGACCCGCTGGAGCTTCCTCCAATGGAATTTACTGGAATTGGTGAACCAGTAACAAAGATAAATATGAGGAAGATAAAAGTAGAAGGTTTGAAGGATATGATGCTTGGAGAATTGATGTAAGTTTTTATCATTTTGCTGTTGGAATATGACGAAATTGGCAATGGAAAAATGGTCGTAGATATGTAATACTTTTTTTGAATTAGGTGCATGCTTGCTAAGTAATTTAGTAGAATCAAAACGAACGAATTGTCAGGATTTGTATTGGTAAAAAAATGGAAACTCTTAAAAAAATACATACCAAGTACCTATGCTGATAATTCTCAGACTCTTGTCTGACGTGCGCACATTTTTAATAGTTCAAGTTTCCAATCGATATTTGGGTCGTTCTTCTTTTTTATCGACAATGATCTGTCCTTCGTTCTGCTTCTGATAAGTTATGTTTTAGAATTTTATTTCATGTTTTGATTGTCTAAAAATATAGTTATCTTATTATACTCAAAATACAAGCAAAATACTAATCGGTTCCTCAATTAGTTATTAACGTAGCTTGATCGTTTTTCACAAAATTCTGTGACAGAGTGGTAAATTGAAATGCTGTCTCCGATGAAAAGGGCCACTCTGTCACAATATTTTTTGGAATGCGCCTGCAAAGAAAAGTATGTTACCAAGATAAAGAGAACCACGAAATAGTCCTCTACAGACACATATTTATATGATGTTTTAAAATAATTATTGCCGTTATAATTTTAAAGATGTTAAATCCGATAAATCGAGAAAATGTCTTTTTATTGTCGATAAAAAAGAAGAACGACCCATTTGCAGTTGAAATAGATGTAACCTCACAAATTCTTCTGAAATTATTTCAGACTGGATCCTGTGGACAAAACAATAAGATTTAACGCGACCGCTGTCTACTTATTTTCAGCTGGTATCAAAATCGACTTCGTTGGTAAAGAAAAGAACTATACTGGATTTGCGATGACAACATTAAGTAAGTACCTACACAATTATTTTTATTGTTTCAGCTTTTACTGTAAGCAGGTGGGGGAACCTGTTATACGTTGAACGGAGTTTCACTTTGGAAAATCGTTATTCTTTGAAAATTCCTGCACATTAAAATAATATTGTGTATTTCAAATCGAAGCACCTTTTGGTAGCTCTAGGGTGAAGAAAGTTGTAATGAGGGACGATCCTGGCTACGTTCCCCAATAAAATTATGCTTCCGCTTAACCTTCTAATTTCATGGATAATAGACGCATCTTTTATCTTTGTTTTTGGGTATAAATGATGCCCCTGTTATTACACCCAGACACAACACATGTTACACTTATACTGCAAACAAATGTCAATATGAATTTCTGGGTTTGGTAGTACAAAATCTGATGAGTAGCGAATCTGGTTAATAGAGAATCTGGTGAATTGAGAATCTGGTAAACTGCTCCGAAAGGAATAGTAATATTGCTTTCTTAGATGAATTTCTTCGATGTGGCAATTTTAACCTCCCTGATCAAAATAAAGAGAAATAATATAGGTAGCAACATAATTCTATACCATATCTGATACAACTATCAAGCAACATTTATTTTTCATTATACCTGTATCATTACATTATATTTTTGAATAATTATGTACCTGAGTAATGAGAAAATAGGTAATTATCACGTTAAAGCTGTACAATGCCATATATATTGCTTTTGGTCCCTCGTTCAGTAAATGTAGCTCGACACCGTTACGAATTGGTGGCCACATTTCTCGAGAAATGTGTTTCAGAGGTATGTGATCTAACTTGTATTGGGCTCGTTATTCCTTCGCGGGTTAGGCCAGACAGTCAGTCTTTTTTTAAAAACTAGACCTGTCAAATCCTCAGGTTAGGTCAGCGGATCCTGTAAGAAACAGGATATCGCTAGATGAGATGTACGCGGTGAGAAGACGATACATTCTTTCCACTCCCTGTGGGGTTTTTATTGTATCAATGTTTATTTGTACCCTTATGAAAAATAATTGTTTTACTTACTTAATTATTTTAAAAACTAGGGTCTTTAACTGTTTCCGTTTGTGTCATAGGTAATAAATAACAATAAAGCATTTTTTCCAGAAACGTCAGTTCACGTGCAATATCCCTTCAGTTTGGATAGAGATGAAAACGGAGGACTTCACTTGGTAATCCACCCTGAGACGTCGACTTGTGAACCAATGGAGACTCCGGTCTTCACATATTGTCCTAATTTGACGGAGAAACTGAACAATGGTATGTTACACTCCTGTAATAGGCTCACGATCTGGAGGTGCCGGGTTCTATCCCGGTGGTATGCCTTGGTTTGGTTTGGATATTATAGGCTGATCACCCGATTGTCCGAAAGTAAGATAATTAATCCGTGATTCGGAAGGCACGTTAAGCCGTTGGTCCCGGTAACTACGGGTTCGAACCCGAGCTTTCTGTTACGTAACGCCGTCTATAATGGTCGAGCCAGCTGTGTTAGTAACTAAGTAACTGTTTTAATTTTTAATTTTTGACGTGACTTATTGTAGATTTGCCGCAGATGGCATTAACTACTTGGCCGGACAAATGGGGAGCGCCAAAGGCTTTCACCCGGTACAACGTTTAAGACAACAGGCCTGAGGGTGCCCAGTTGGGCGCGAAACTCGGCTCAGGGCGTCGTCTGACAGGGAAAATATTTGAAAGAATTGATCGACCCTAGTGGGTCGTTAGCGATAAGCGCTGATTGAGGGAAGTTGTCGGCGGGGTCGATATCGAGATTGAGTAACTGTGTGTATGTGCTGGTATGACTAACTAATTGTTTTTTTTTTTGCAGATCCAGATGTCAAGGAAATGCGTGAGAAGTACAAGACTGAAATTATGGAAGTTAATAGGAAGTTTGCTTGTACAATTTCTGATTTGGCATTTCCTGCATTAATCGACGTATTCAGGAAGGCTTCCAAAATCATGACCATGCAAGATTATTTCTTGGATTTCAAGGAGGAATAAAAGAAATCAATTATCTTTACGTCTTGTATTAGTCTGGAGTACAGACAACATACAAATATAGCAAGAAAACATAGAGGTACTTAAAGATACTGAATAGAAATATTACAATTTAATTGGCGCCCTTATTGCATGACAGTTTCTTCTAGGCGACCTGTGATAGATCACATCAACCATGCCTTATTTACATAATACATAACGTATCGCTTGTAGCGGTAAATTAAAAAATATATAAATGTTGGTTTTAAAAGCAAAGTGTATTTATTTTAGTATTAGCTAATAACTTAATTAATTGTGTTCCAATTACCAATTTATAACTAGGAGCCTCAAGGGGCAGTCAAGTTGCAAATGATTTATTGTAGATTTGTCGCTAATGGCATTAACTACTTGGCTGGACAAATTTCAATAGGTGTGCTGAGGGCTCTCACCCGGTATAACATTTAAGACTCCAGGCCTGATGGCGCCCAGTTGTTGTGCTAGGTCTGCTGATCCGGTAAACTTTCTAACAGTTCATGGGAGTAGGTATTTGTTGAATTAAAATGGCTTCCTGCGCATACTCTCTGCTAGCTATTCTATGAGCTTTTAAAACAATTCAAAAAACGCCTACGAACTTGTTAAAAAGGGTTCTGTGGATAATTGATTAATACACTATTGAAATGGGTGTGACGGGTGGTTATTACTAGAACTATTAACTTATTAATTTTAGACTTGAAACCCAAAAACTTTAAGTACCTACATTAGGATGTTGAAATGATACTTCAACATTTTGAATTAATAACCTTGAAACCAAAGTTAAGTTAGCAATGCATTTGTTATTCAAACTTTTTGTACATTCTATGAGATTTGCTTGCTGGTCTACTATAGCTGACTCGTGCTATGATTCGAACCTGCGATCTCGTAATGAGAGTCAAGCGTTCTTCAGCTCAGCTACCACGGCTATGTTATTTCTTTATTGTTTATTTTAATTTTAATTTTATCATGGGTAGAACTTCGATAGTCTAAGTATTAGAGACTTAATAGTAACTGAGAAATAAGTTTGTCAATAAAATCTAAACAATTTTATCTGACCCCTTGTTTGGGTTGGAATCTGAGTTAGATGTAATTATCAGATTGGGTCGTGCATAATAAGAAGTTACAACGAGACTAATAATCGTTCCGTTTATAGGGAAAGTTGAAGCGCAATATTGTTCACTGTTATTGAGTTCTTATCTATTTCGTTTGTATCTGTTTATCTGGTTGTTGGGAAGTGTAGTCTCAATAACAGACTTTCTGTTATCGTATTGAGCTTGGTTGATTCAAAGGAAGTTGTTTAGACAAAGTTCAATTTTCAAGCAATCAGAAAACAACTTTAAGATAACTTTGGTACTAGGTACAGTCATGAGCAAAAGCACCTTAGAACCCTGTCGCACTATCATATTTGACGTTAAATGAGACTTACGGCTTAATTTGTCAAAAAGTTAATGTGATATGTTTTCAAAGTGTATACATATTAGTACTCGTGACCGTACAGACCTATTGTTTCCACTTCGCCATGGCATGCTAGTTGGCGATCTTCCTCGCCGTTATGGCAAAGTATGACAAAGTTGAGATAGCCTAATGTTATATTTGTTTACATTCTGTGATAACCCTGCGTGATTTACATCGTAGTATAAAATAAGGAATAATACTTCGATCCACACCAGCGGCTGAGCTACCCCGTCAGTCTTACTTTAAGGGCTTATTACACATACCTTTCCAACAGGCTAGAGATGGTTTCCACGGTTACGACCCGGCGATTTGCTATTAGACTACCTACACGAATTGATCGGGAAACGGGAGTTGGTGGGGAGTAACCATGGCAACCACCGTGACCTTGACGCATATAGCCTGTAGGACAGGTAGGTGTAATAAACCCTTTAGTCTCCTGTCGTATGGGCGTCAGACGTCACACACACAGATGCGCGTGTACGATAACGTCAGTGTGAAGTGTCTGTGTAAGACGAGGTGTTTTGTATGAAGTGTCTGGGGTGTGATCGTAGTGTCACGGTTTTCTCGAAACCCGGATCGAGCTTTAAACCATTGAATCGACGAAGTTTGAATCCTTCTTTGGATCATTCAAAGATCAGTTCAAATCGGAACGACTTAAGAAACCCGAATGTTGTCTCAAACTTTATTAATACCCGGTATTATCTAATCGGCCTCTGTGGTCCAGTGGTTGAGTGATGTGCTCACGATCCAGAGGTTCGATTCCCGGTGGGGACAAATCACAAAATCACTTTGTGATCCCTAGTTTGGTTAGGACATTACAGGCTGATCACCTGATCGTCCGAAAGTAAGATGATCCGTGCTTCGGGAGGCACGTTAAGCCGTTGGTCCCGGTTACTACTTACTGATGTAAGTACGTAGTCGTTACATGACCATGTCAGGGGCCTTTGGCGGCTTAATAATAACCCTGACACCAGGGTTGATGAGGTTGGTATTCCACTTCACAACTCACACGATAAGAAGAAGATCTAATTACGAGTCCGAATTCCGTCAGTTCTTATAAAAACCGCCTTGCAAACTGTGAGGTATCGAGTAAAGATTTAGTTAGAAGACCTAACCTGGTTTACAAAGCATTCATGTGGGAACGCCTTTAAAAACATCAGAGCAATCGGATTCCGAATGTTGTCCTCAAACTTTATTAACACCCGTATTATCTGATTCCGTGTCCGGATTCCGCCAGTTCTTATAAAAAGCACCTTGCAAACAGTGAGGTGCTTCGAATAAATTTGATTTAGTTATCAGACCTTACCTGGTTTACAAGGGACGTGACCTGCATATTAAAAAGCGCCCTCAAGTCTGAAGTGAAGCCCCTAAAGGACGTCTGGACCGTTGTCTCGGTAATAATGATAGGGTACTTTCCAACTAGTCAATCCAGTTACTTTTGTCAATACAGATACGGAGTGAAATTAAACTTTTGGAATTTTTCGTGGCAAAAATTTTACTTGTTGAAATCTTCATCGAGTCAAAATGATAGCTGTGAGTTGCCAAAATTTACTTTTCCCGAATTGAAACCGGGCACGTAAAACCTTTCGACTGTAAGTATTCAATTAACCATCCAATACCTAAATAGTAAACAAGATTCTATTACGTCGGGGATTGCCAGGACAGATTTTCACTTTCCTCCTATCTTATTTCCGCATTATTCGTTTGCCTACAGCAAAGTAATTTCCGAATAAAATTTAGAGGTCCAAGTTGAGGAAATGGGATTATAAGGCGATCACCTTTTGAATTGGGATTCGAGTGATGAGGGTGGAAAACGTTTCTAAAGTTGTGTGTCCATTTAAGTGGAACCAGAGCAGTTGGACGGTACGGAACATCCGCGGCGTCGGCATTTGCGAATTTATACCAAATAAAATGAGGACGCTAGACGAAGTTAGATATTTAATTTAATTACATATCGATCCCACTGCTGGGCAAAGGCCTCCCCTTGATTTTTCCACTCCTCTCGACTTTGCGCGATCCCCGGCCAATTCTTCCGATAAGCAATGAGGTCGTCACACCATCTTTTACGCGGTCTGTGAGTGGAAAAATCAAGGGGAGGCCTTTGCCCAGCAGTGGGATTGAATAAGTTAAATAAGATAAGCCGTTTTGAGAAAATAAAGAACATTACTCGCTTCGTCAATATAGTTACAAATTAATACGAAACTTTTTGAACAGAATAAAGCTCAGGTACTTGTTCTTTTAAAGTAGTTATCAGTTAATGAGCAACGGGACAACGGGAAAAAGTTTGCGTGCATTTTTGATGGTACTATATATAACATTTCGCTCGATTGGGTTCACAATAAATACCTTAGATGCGAGTAAAGTCGGTAAATAATTGGAAATGGTAATTTTTGTCATGATAACAAGGTAAACAATACAATAATTCTTTATTGGACACGAAAAAATCAATTAGTTATGTTCTCAATTAGCTTGTTATCATATCAAATATAGTTTTTAATCACTCAACGAAGTAATAATACTAAAAAAATCATGTTATAGTTTTTGTATTTTGTCCCACTGCTGGGCAAAGACCCTGCCTTCATCCTTCCACCCTAGAGGTTAATATTTTATATATATTATAAAAAATCGTTTTATAAATAGACATGAATATAACACCCATAAAATCCACAATGAAAGCATTAAACAAATCAATGAAAGAAAATACAAAACAAAAATATGCAAAAAGTAACAATTAAGTATACGATTAATCATCTGATTTCAACGAATAATGACTGAATGTAAGATAACATTATTCTACGAGTAATAATTTATATCAAAAGATAAACACCTTTACGTCATTACTGTTATATTAGCGTAAACAAAATTAATTTTCAACGCCATGGGCTAGAAGCCACTGTATAATCGGCGAAGAATTTACAGAAGTAATTTTGTTCCGCGGCTGAGGGTATTAAGGAAATTAAAGGCACTCAGAAACATCCAACGGATAATCTTAATTTTTTTATGCAATGCTTGTATTTCTGAAATACTCATTCGTTAATACTGATAGGCATTGTAAAAACAACTTGTGTTGTTTGTTTCAAAGCTTAATTTCGTTGTTACTAACAAAGGTTTGATGCAAAGGATTATTGGCTTTTGGACAGGGAAAGTTTGAAGAGAATAAGCTGTTTGCTGAGTGGCTATCAACAACAATTGATGTACTTTGTAGATTGGGGAAAGTAATAATACTAACTTTGCATAGTAAACAGAAATGGCGAGTCGAAGATAATAAATGCGAATCTCAACATCAACAATCACTGACATATTTACCTAACTGCTAAACAAAACAAAGGATACAATTTATGTGACTTATCCTAAATAGATACTTTACTAATTAGGTATCTTCTTTGAGAAGTTTTCTGAATTCGTAAAGCAACAAACAATCCTCGTTTATAAAAATGAAAGTCAGAAGTTCTGTTCACGAGTCCATGTCGCGATTTGTTTTGTAATCGAGGAGTCTCCAGATGACGGAAACTTGAATTTTCACTTTATAATGCCATGTCGTGTAAATGTGATCACGAACTAGGTACTTATAGATTATTTCTTTAGCTGTTTGGCAAAAATAAGCATTGCAATTCATATTTTCCGCCCAATTACTTACCTACCCAAATAAATTAGCTGTAAATGACATGTTCCACATGTTTTTACTAATAGTGAAACAACGAAAACTAAGAAAAAAAACGAATAGTACTTACCAGATGTCGGAGTGATTGAGTGTCACAACATATAGCTGAGCAGACGTCCCTTTTTAGAGATAAGGTTTAATTATTATGTTAACTCCTACTGTGTACCTATACTTATTGATATCTAAAATAAATGATTTATATTCCTATTCCTCTATTTTTACCAAATTCCGCGCTGTGCTTTTAATATTGTGCGATAAACAAACTATGAGCCTCCTACATAAGCAAAGACAATTACAGATGACATAAAACAGCAAAGCAAACAGAACATGTTACTCACGGCTTAAATCTTACGAAAACAACACAACTAGGTAAATTATTACAGAGAGAGTAATAAATTTTCCGGGCCATTACGCCTCCACTGCGCGCCCTAAAACGAAGGTGTCTTCAACATATTGCCAGGGGTTGCAGGACACGTTGTAAAAACAAACTAATATAGCCTGAATGAACGAACATGTTCATTTGCCATTGCTTTATGTCGCGGAATGTTCCATGGTGCATGCTGCTATCATTCAAAGTTTTTATTGGACAATCACCACTAATATAAGAACCACGCTCTTGTCGGTGTAGCATTCTCCATGCTAGTTTTTTTATGGAAAAATACGGCAGTGGTTTCCCGTTTGTCTTCCGCCCCGCAGTACTCTGTCTGACGCGAGAGTGATTGGACAATAAGTCATCTATAAATCTCGTCGTGTGAAAATCTAGGCATACTTGTAGACGCTAAGTGGTAACCAGCCTCTACATACACAGTTCATCATAATATGGCTATATAAGTTGAAGTATGATCTTCGGCAGAATTGTCAGTTTTATTTTTAATTATTTAAGCACTATCCTGCACTATCACAGAAAAGACAAGTTCGATTGTTTATTTGTTAATTTGAAAAATATCCATACTTACATTTATATTACTCACCGAATTCTTTTGGTTTACACCTTATCTGTCCCGTTTTTTATTTCCACATAAAACTGAACTGTATGACAGTGCGTAAGATGCGGAAGAATTTTGGTGTGCTTTCAACTTAAGACGTGTCATGACTACGCAATGCTAAGATTTCAGACTAAGATTTCTTGGTTTCTCTCGACAATCCATAATTATTTTATAAAATTTTCTTTATGTATCATAACAATATATAAATAATGAAAGCAGTGCTTACCTAACTATACTACGCACATCATACTAAAACATACCATTAAAATTCATGTAAGTTAACGAGTTGCCAAAACGAAGCTTTGAGTGTTTATTACCCGTGTTATGAGATTGATATAGGCATATTAATACTTCATTTTTTGGCAACTTTATGCTGGCACAACATGTCTGAATCCCTCTGAATCATGGTGAATTCATAATATTCCGTGCCAACCAGACTAATCATGATATCGATATTGTCATGCTTTCAAAACGATTACGTGTTTTACCCTAATTTCAGATAGCTACTGGTGACTTTTGTACCCAGTTTAGTACCTACTTTGGTGCCTTATTACAAAACAAAACGAAAGATATACCAGGTTTAAAATATAGTCCGCGCGAAATAAGTCTCGCAGTCGCGGCGTTGGTGTCGCATAGAATTATTAAGACTTTCTATGCGTTTTGTGGCGCGGATGGTTTTTTATATTTGATATGCGACGGAATGAGTTGAGTGTCGAGCTTCAGATTTGAGAATTCAGTTTTATTTGTTTTCCTAGATGCAACGTCACATCTTACTTCAGTCACGACTGAATGCCTTTCAGGTTCAGATAATTTATTTAATGTCAATACAGAAATTGTTGTTCAAAATCAATATATTAATAAATTGAACGTTGTGAGTTTTTAGGTTAAAATAGGGACAATAAATAGCTACAGACAAAAAGCGGTTATAAGTTATCTTCTGATTATAATTACGTTGCCCACCCAATTAGGAATTACGAGAGCGAGTTTACGTGTTTATACCAATGTACAGTTGGCCGTGATAACAAACAAACGCGCTAAATTCAAATGTATTACACGTACGCTTCCCATAGGTAGGTACTCTAATTAATATGGGGAATGATTTTACATAATTCCGACTGTATATTATGCAGCCGACCGTACCTACAGATAAAAGAAGCAAACTGAAAAAACACGTGTAAGCATTTTTTCAAAACGGATTCCACAGCTGCGAAGTTTCTTTTCATCCCCGCCAGTTTTCTCCTGAGACGAAATATAGCTAATGAAATGGCTCGATTGCCAACAAATGCTTTCGAGTGTAAGTAAAATATCGCCACTACACCAGTGTGTTTACGAGATGTAAGTGTAAAGACTTTCTTGTTACTAGGAAAAGCGACCTTGTTTCACAAAATCATTAAATTATGTAGCATAGGCGTTCTCGTTTTGTATAGCGAATAGTGTATGGATTAAATTCGCGGATTGATTCAATAATAATTATGAATAAAAGCTGGAAATTCGGTGGTATATTTCCCTGAACTAGCAGTCCGTAGAGTTATGGGTGAGGAAATCAATGTTCCCGAGAAATGCATTTAGGGGGTATGTGACCTAGCTGTATTGGACAGGCAGAAGCTTCTGTAAAAGTCCAGACCTGTCAAATATTCAGGTTAGGTAAGCTGCCCTGGAAAAAATGTGATAACTGAAATAGATCTAATTTATTTACCAGTAAGTAAGTATTTAAACATGCAAATATATTTAGAATGTATAGGATCTTTTGAAAAGATTATCTAAGTTACAAATTTATAATTAATCATTCTTATACCACTGCCAAACTAATGAGTTACAGCCTTTATAGTCTAGTGGTTAGAGTGCTAGGCTCCCCTGGAGGTTCGGGTTCGATTCCCGATGGGGACAATGTAGAAATCACGTTGTGAGACTGTCCTTTGTTTAGCTAGGATATCGCAGGCTGAATCACTTGATTCTCCGAAAAAAATAAGATGATTCCGTGCTTCGGAATACACGTTATTGATTCCGGGCTACTACTCCAAACCACTTACCCGAAGCGGAATAACATAAGTATAACACCTGCAATCGGGAAGGTACGAATGGGTTGTTTCCCTCAGGGTTTTCCTTGCAAATCCCTTCCTTTCATTTCAATTTATTTTTCACATAAAAGACCTTCGCTTACCGTGGCTTAACACGCCGCTACTTTTATACAAAACCTAATCCCCTATAAGTACGGGATTATAATATTTATGATTTTATAACGTTTTATCTTATAATATATTATATCCTTTAGCTTTTTCATTTAGGACTGTAGTACTTAGTTTTAAAAAAGGCTATTAACACTTTCAAATCACCAGGTAAAGTTTTCCCAGGATATTTATTATTTATTTATTTATTTATCTAATAATTACAACTATAAGTTACCATACAGGCATATGCCCAAGGCGGTAACTTAGACACATAAGTTAATATAAACTTAAATGATTCAGCTCATTATTCTGAGTTAATAACAAGTGGAATTTTCCATGGAAAAGTATAGAATTGAAAATAATTTAAAAAAATAGAAAAAATATATATTAATTTTGCGACGGACAATTCCACTTGATATTAACTCAGAATCATGGTCTGAATCATCCCCCTCAGTATTCGTTACGATGTCACTAACACCGTGTATAAATGAAAATGTTTTACCGACCCGACTTTTTGTCCGTCAAGAACAAGTTTCAATTAAAAAGTTACTCAACATCAGTGTGATTACTTTCCCAAAAATCTCTAAGTAACAGACGTTAAAAGTTTTTTTCAAAGGAATGTAATCTTTTATTCGAGTTTTGTTACCATGGAAGTGATAAATTGAGTTACGCCCTATAAACTTTATTGTTCTCTGCTAACGTTTCCCCACCCGTTCGTCAAGGATTATTTCAGTTTCAGTGCTTTTTGAACAGCTATACTTTAATTATTGGAAAAAGATACAGTTGTTTAGTTTGAGGAAAACGCTACGGAAATAATCTGGATTACGAATTTTAAGAAGTTACTTCCCCTCAGACGACGCCCTGAGCCGACCTCAGGCCTGTTGTCTTAAATTGTGTACCGGGTGAGAGCACTCAGAGTTCCCATTTCTCCGGCCAAGTAGTTAATGCCATCTGCAGCAAATGAACAATATGTCACGTCAAATGAAAAGCTGAATATGCTATCAAACTAAATCCAATCAAATATTTATTGCACAGAACTTAATTTTAAAAATCAGACATCATACATGGATACAGTAAAATTAGACGGCTCTAGAGTACATTGTTGTGCTCTTTGTGGTTTTGTTCACCCGAATATGTAGAGTTTGGATAATTTCTCCTGCTTTAAGTTTTTATATTTTTAGACCACCAAATCAGTTTTCCACTTCTTCTAGACATGACTTACTTACTTGCATACATCTTTTACTAAAAAAAAGCAAATATACACTCTATGGTCCTCAGTTTGATTAGAACATTACAGGCTGATCACCGGAAGAAATTAAAACACATAATAACGGGTTCTTACCGCGTTTAAAGCAGGGATATGACACTCCCGATATTTCGACACTATTGCACCCGAAGTAAGATGATCCGTGTTTTGGGATGGTTCCTGTTACTACTTACTGACGTAAATATGTAGTCATATGTAGTACAATAATAACCCTGATACCATTTTTGAAAAAATGAAAGAGATTTCATTTTTCATAGTCTCTCGGCTGAATATTTCGCTTGCGCTTTCGCTATAAATAAATACTGACATGATTTAAAAACTTCTAGTTCCAATTTAAAGATACGACGTGCCTTCCAGGCCTTCCAGTGCTCAAGCTAACCCAATCAATTTAAAGTCAGCAAAGCTACTCCAAGTTCGTTCTTTCCTGAAACATCGAGGAAAAATACTTTGAAATAATTTATGAGGGTAGAAAAAGACTTTACCCAGGTAAAGGTTAAGGTAAAATATTTAGGTCGTTATTTCGAACTCGAATTCAAAATTTATACGATATAATTATTATTTGATTGCTTGCGGTAATACCTACACTATTTTACCGCATTTGCAGAAGTAGTAATTTTCGCTCGAACAAACTTAAAATACCTCTTTATTTTGTTTGTTTGTGCTCAATAATTTACCACTGGTGCCAGAACTACTATTGGAAAAGTTTAGGAACATTTCAATTACTTTCGAGGTCGAAGGACGAAGGCTTATTTTCGTAGTAAAGGCCGCCTGACTTAGATATTATTAATAAGTTTAATATAAATGTTTTTTGAATTTCCTTCTAATATTTCTTTTTATTAATAATTGTGTCGGAGAACAATTTGTGGATACAAGTTTTTTTGATTTTCGCAAAGATAAAAAAAAAAAAATAGTAAATGCACACCTCAAACATTTACTTTACTGCGAGAGTTTCTTTTGTAAGTAATTAAAATAAAATAATCTCGCGTAGCATACCCGATAGGCTTCAGGATAACACCAAATAGTGTTCTCTTTCGAATGTAAGTAATTTCCTGAGACAGATTTATTTTCCTGCGGCTCGAATGCCTTTCGAATTTACGCTGAAGAACCAGCAAATGGTACGTCCTTTGGGGTAACTAAACTATAAACGCGGCGACGTAGCCCCTTACAGCTTGTTGAAACGTTTTATGGCCAATAAATCTGAAAACGTTCGTTAAATCCGCTGCTTGGTCAGAACTTAGGGTCTTTTATTTGACGCTTTAAAAAGGGACGGAACTTCTGAATCGTACGTCAAAAATGTGCGGAATCATTCCGCCTCTCCGATGACGTATGTGCGTCGCGTCGTAAAATTCATGGCGAGAATACGATAACATATCATTTCAAGTGAGCTAAAATAAAATGCTCATTAATAATAATAATAATAACTTTATTTACTTAAAACAGGGTTCAGACATAATTTCTTAGTATAAGTAACGCATTATAAACTTAGTCTAGTGTTCACTAGTATCTGAACTAGGCCGAGCCTGTATCTCAGATACTAGTCCCTTCCTTGTGTACAATATAAATACAATGCGTAACAAACAGAGTGAGTATAAAGCGCAGTAAATGGACCAGGAAAAAAATAAGCAAGCATCACAAACATAGAGCATAGAGCAACAGGGACCTCCTTGGTTCATCACAAACAATCATCAGACCATTCTTATTTTACTGTCACAAACAAATTTTCAACCTTGTCATAGTTCTGTTGTTTTAGCCAAACTGTCAGTATTTGCTTACACGTGTAATAATTTATCATTGAATCAGTAAAATAAAGTATGTTTCATAAAACACACTGTTCATTGCTGGTAGCGTAAAATAAAAGCTGATTTTTATTGCATTGCTGAGTATTACGGGTATGTTTTTGTAATGGCTAATACAATCAACAATTTCATTAAATTTCCACGTTGAACGTTTCCACAAATTCTGTTCAAATAAAATGTCCGTTAATGTTTAAACCAATCGAAGCAATGACAAATAAAACATTTTATATCTCTGTCAGTCTTCATAAACTGAATAAAGAGGTGTCAGGTTTTTTTACCGACTTCAAAAAAGGATGAGGTTCTCAATTCGACCGTATACATTTATAATATATATATATATATATATTTGTTTTGATAAAACGTAATTCTTTAAACAGCTTTACAGGAAAATATTAAAAAAGTACAATAAAACATAGTAAGTAAAAAAGTAGTATTTGAAAAGTTGGCTTAGTAATCTAAAAACACATGGCTGAGTTTCAATCGCATGTTGAATAAAACGTTTTTATTTTACTTGAAAGGTAATCCGGAATTCGATCAGTAGTTAAAGGTAAAATCCTATACTTAGTCAAATCAAATACATTTATTTACCATACTTATATCTATCTATAACCATAATGATGTCTCGTTTTCAAACCCTCATATAGAAAATGGTACAAAGTTTTTTTCTGATTAATGCGGATTTTGCGGCACCGCTGTTTATTCTGCCAATAGCGAGGAAAATAATGATACAAACCAAAACCAAGGAAAAACATCTGGTTTGTATCATTATTTTCCTAACATACGAACAAAGTCGGAGTCGGAGTCGGAGGAGCTCGGTGGCGCAGCGGTAAACGCGCTCGGTCTGCGATTGTTGAAGTTAAGCAACTTTCGCAAAGGCCGGTCATAGGATGGGTGACCACAAATAAAAAAAAAAAGATTTCATCTCGAGCTCCTCCGTACTTCGGAAGGCACGTTAAGCCGTTGGTCCCGGCTGCATTAGCAGTCGTTAATAACCACCAATCCACACTGGGCCCGCGTGGTGGTTTAAGGCCCGATCTCCCTATCCATCCATAGGGAAGGCCCGTACCTCAGCAGTGGGGACGTTAATGGGCTGGTAATGATGATGATGATGACGAACAAAGTCGCACAATAAGAATGCAAGAGTAATCTATTTACCATTTACGTTCTATAGTCTAAAGATAACATTTTAGAAAACAAGTTACAAAGTCATCCTAATCTTTATACAAATTCCGAGGGGTACAGTATCGTGGCATCTATATAAAAGAAATGTAAACCTTCTTTCAGTCATGTAGACTGTAGATATTAATGATAGATGTATTACTAGGGACCAGGGTGTAACCGGAGGCGCCCGAATCCGCTGACGGAGCCACGAATAATTGATGAAACCGCATCTCGCCACAACCGCTGCTTCTACAACCTTACCAGGATACTATGTTGGACTATGTACTATGTACCTACAGTGTACCTCGTAGAACAGGGGGGTTAAAATGGTCACATCGAAGCAATTCATATAAGAAAGCAATATTGCTATTTGACATTTGTTTGCATTGCGCACTTACTTTTTTTACAAATGTCAAATTGCAATATTGCTTTCTTAAATGAATTGCTTCGATGTCGCCTTTTTAATCCCCCAGATCCTTTACTAACATGCTCACAAGTAGTTTTATTTATATTTTTTTCGGAAGTAATATATCTTGTAGTGATATATAAAACCACGGAAAAGAAGAAAGAGGTTGGAAGGGCCCAGAAACCAAATAGTTCATACCTCAACTTGGCACTCCACTCGTCCGCAAACTGTACGACTCACGGAGCTCCGTGATAGTAATACTATGTTAAAAGGTCGACTTGTGCATTATAACCTGCAAGGAAAGAAGTCAAATATTGACTATCATGTTAGGAGATCCTTCCTTATCACAGGAAGGCTAAAAACCTTCATATGATCGGCTGATTATCGAATTTTTTTGTATACAGTATTTTACGAAAAATAATGAAGAAATTGCAGCTTATCACATAAAATTACAGGGTGTTAGTGACATTGTAACGAAATCTTTGAGGAATGATTCAGGCCTTGATTCTGAGTTGATATCAAGTCGAATTTTCCGTCGGAAAAGTATGCTAAAAAAACACTCATAATCATGGTCTGAATCTGTTACGATGTCACTGATACCATTTCTACGTGTATGGCTACTTGTATGTACAGGGTGTAAGTGACATCGTAACAAATACCGAGGGGGATGATTCAGTTCATTATTATGAGTTAATATCATAAATAATTTTATACTATTACATGGATTCCAGAGTGGGACATATCTATTACATGGGCCTCCTCCACCTTGGCTTACCCCTTCGGGTACATAGGCGTGATGCTACACGTTAAATAAAAATCTTAAAATCGTATCAGATACCATGCCTAGATACCACGAGCGAAAACAGAAAATCACTTTCTTTTATGTCGATCGCTTACGGACCCTTAAATATTTACCCAAAATTCATTATCTTCGGAAGCCCGTGTTGGGTGCCAAATGATATCGTGAATTTATGAAACGTGATTAAAATATTCATAAGTGGATCGGTATTTCTCATAAAAATGTAGAGCTAATACATTATTCAAATTAAATCAAATATCCTTTATTGCACAGAAACAAGACGTACTTACAAACATTTATGAAACATTTAGCAACAGTACGGGTGGAAGAGATTGCTTCAGATCAATATAGCCGCCCATTTGTACTGTTTTTTTATTATTATAGAATATAAATATAAAGAAAAATTAACAATACAATTAAAATAACACCGCTAAACCCCACACGGGTCTGTCTCGGGTCGGCGCTATAATCCGCTTAGAATTACTTACATTACTTTTATTTGAATTGATTTACCTTAGTAATGAGATTTACCTTATCGATGATGTACTGATGAGAGCACCTAACACAGTTCGTTATGTGACGTCTCACCGCGGACACTTCATACAAACAACCTCGTTTTACACAGACACCACACATTGACGTTACCGTACACGCGCATCTGTGTGTGTGACGCCATACGATTCAAGTCTAAACTATGTTCGAGAGGGGGGGGGGGGGGGGAGGGAGGGGGAGGTAAACATAGCTCAGATGCTGGTGGGGAGCGGAGAGTTGACATTCTATACGTAGTATTATTCCTTATTCTATGGTGACGTTCTTAAATGGATCTTGTTGATCGATAATAAAATATTTTTATTTTTTTTTATTATTTTTTTAAATAACTGACGTAACTGATCTTACAATTCCCTGCACGTCAAAGGTCTTCCATCAAAGTTGTAGGTTATGGCCGCAGGTGGTCAACCTTCTTTGTATAAGTTGCTTTTCTGTTTATTTATGTATAACCCAAATACTTTCCGAGTTTATTCTCACAGTCATAAGTTATCATGAAAACAATCCGCAGCCATTCCTACTCTTCGAAGATACCAGATCATCAGTCCATGGCCCAGATAAACTTTTTTTAGATTATAAATCATTTTATTTTCCTTAAGAGTGGCAGATTGTCTTGTTAAATTCAATCTGCCCTCGACGAATGTGCAGTATTATACGTTAATAAAGTTGTCATAAATATTGAAAATAAGTTTAATTCAAAAACAAGGGTCAACCTCACGTTGTCTCTATAGCTATACGATATTGAATGTCAAAATGTTTTCACATGATTTCGCCTAAATATAGATAATAATTAGGAGAAATCATTCGATGTAAGCAAGCAACATATAAATTATTCCTAGTAGGTAGGTATGTCATTAAAATTTTCATTACAAAGTATATCAGGATATGATAATAAAGTCAATTCTGTTATTTAAACATTTGGAAAGAACCACACTTGTTCGGTCAAGTCGTAAACCGTTCAGGCAAATCTAAAATAAGTCATCTCAAAAAGTAAACAAATCCGTCTATTTTCCTTCCTATTTCTTTGTCATGTAATGTTTACTATTGTATTTATTATTTGAGTAACCACAAGTATATTTGTATTGTATTTTGTTGTATGAAAGAGCAAACAGTTGGCAAGGATATGGGTTGTATGTATTTCCAAAAGCATTCTATTCAATAAACAATTTGGCGATGTTTGGCATCGATTGCTTCCGCTTCTACCATGTCAGCTTTTTGTTTGAACGTTTTTAAACACTTTAATAAAAAAAAATGTTTTGAAAGGATTCAGTTTAATTAAAAAGCATTGTTCAAAATAAACGTAAAATTTTTAGGACTCCGAATATATAATGGACCGTGAAAAATGCTCCAATATACAAAAACGAACTAATTGAGCAGTTGATAATTAAACCAAAACAAAAAGAGTAAAGAACAACAAATCCGAAATACTTATAAACACTTATACTCCAGGAAATGTATTACGGGTCGCTATTAAATATTTCTAACGACCCATACCCGGTCCACATTTGGACACAAAAAGTATAAACTCCGAAACGAAAGGCCGCATAAAATATTTTAAAGAGGGCACTTCCTCCATAAACAGAGTGACCGTAAGCGTGTTACGTCATCACACAGAAGGGAATATGCTGAATACTCTATCTGCAGGGAAATATTGCACACGGCCCCAACTGCAGACGCTGCAATACCCACACGTGTCACGGCCTCATTCCTGCGAGTGGGGTAAACTGCTGACGCCGATGAGACCCCAACGTAACGTGATCGCGCCACTGCGAGTCACTTTGATTCTTGTATCGATCAGGTCAACTCGCCCGTAAAATTAAGTTAATATAAGTAATTTTTGTAACTTGTTATTTTACGTAATTAAATTAGTGTTAGAAATTTTTGGTTTTTTTTGAGTACTCCGGCTACCGCGATCATAATTGGCGCAGTCGGTAGGATACTCACGGGAAGAACGAAGAACAACGTGGAAGATCTCCCCGGGTGGCTTTCAAGTCACAATCGAGAGTATCCTGAATCTACGATCCAGTGCCGGAGAATCCAGACATCGATTGCAACTCGAGAAGACCAAGAAGAAGATGTGTATGTAAGTGCACCGCTAGATTTTATTATTTGCGTTGCTCTCCTTTCATACTTCCTTATTTTTAATTGAATATTATAAGCCTTCAAAATTTTTCACCCCCGTAATTCTAGTGGCCGTAAGGCTGTTTTACGATCCAGTGGTAATCAGGATATAGATAGTCGTAGGAATATTGATAGTGATAGCAGTAGTACCAGTAGCGACGATTATAGCACAATGGCCACAGATCCAGATACTATCTTCAAAGGCCTCCGCGCGCTGCCGGATTTCGATGGAAATCCTAATGTGCTTACCAGATTCATTGAATTGTGTGACCAACTCGTCAAGTCCTATGGAGGAGGAGCCGATGAATTAAATAGATTGTTTCTGCTAAATGGGATTTTAAATAAAATCTCGGGTCCAGCAGCAAGAACCATAAACTCTAACGGAATGCCTGCGAGTTGGGAAGGCATTAAAATCATTCTCATAAATAACTTCAGTGATCAAAGGGATGAAACCGCCCTATATAATGACCTCGCTGCCCAAACCCAAGGTAACAGTACTCCGCAAGAGTTCTATGAAAAGTGCCAATCGTTATTTTCTACCATAATGACATATGTAACCTTACACGAGAACGTGCCTACCACCATAGAAGCGAAGCGTACGTTGTACAGAAAGTTAACCATGCAAGCGTTCGTACGTGGACTTAAGGATCCACTCGGATCTCGTATAAGGTGCATGCGTCCGGAAACCATTGAAAATGCCTTGAAATATGTACAGGAAGAGTTAAATGCTATATACCTCCAACATCGTAACGAATTATTGCCAAAGCAGTTACAGAACGCGTCAAGTTACAAACCTCCTGTACATATGCCAATGCACGATAATTATGTTGTGCCCAAACCATTTGTGTTCCCACCTAACATGCAGGTTCCTTCACAGCCCCGCTTCAATAACTATGTTCCGCAAAAACCCCAATTCCAACCATTTGCACCACAACCCTTCATGCGTATGCCCACTCGCACGCAACAAATGTTCGCAGCACGACCCCCTAATTACAACCCGCAAAATAACGCTTTTAAAATTACACAAAGACCCACTTTTAATGCTAATAATTTCCCAAAACCTATGAGCGGTGTTAGCCATTTTACGCCCCGAGTCTTGCCACCAACTGGACAACCACTACGGACAGGACATGACTGGTCACGACAGGGCAATCCACCCCCGTCGAACTATTTTAAAACTCGAGACGTAAATGTGAATGAATGCATTTCATATGACGACTATTACGACTATAACAGCTGTTATAACTATTGCCCCGAGGTGAATTATGACACCGAGTTGTATTACACGGATTACAATTCACATAACGGTATTATATACGACAACTTTACTCCTTATCATTATGATGAACCGTCACAGATACAACCTGAGTTGTGCTATCAGCAGCCTGAAGTTCAGGACGAGCAAGGACAAATAACTCAGTCTGAAAATGGTCAGGATTTTCGGAAACCCAACAGCTCAAAAAAGTCAAAATAGAGATAAATTTACAGTGTCAAAGGCAACTCCCGTACATTCAAATAGAAAACCCACCGTTAAAATTACTTATCGACACAGGTGCCAACCAATCATTCTTGAACCCTGAAGCCGTGCAGGAGTATTACCCGCACTTAACGCTAAATTTTGATCCTTTTGAAGTCACAAATATACACGGTTCAAGTAAGAATAACTACTCCATTATGTTGCCTTGCTTTCCAAATTTTAACGATGATAAAGAAATTAAGTTGTTCGTATATAAGTTTCATGATTTTTTCGACGGACTCATCGGACTAGACTTACTGAGCCAGTGGGAAGCGAGAATAGACCTTAAGGATAACGTTCTAATTACGCGGACTTCAACGAACCCTATAAAAATGTACAACTCACGGAATGTAAACTTTTATGAGAATGTAATCCCTGCAAATAGTTCTAATTTATATCGGATACCTATCAACGCGCCTAACGGTGACGTAATCGTTGAAGAACAAATACTTTGCAATTGTTTAATACATGAATGCCTAACAAAAGTTAAAAATAATCGAGGTATAGTTACAATCGAAAATCCAACCAACTTTGACATTATTTTCTCTTTAGATAGGCCCGCAACGGCGGAGATATTTAACACCGAACTGTTTGATACTAAGTGCACGAGCACTGACTCGAACTCGACACCACGAACCGATGAAGTCATTTCTCGTTTAAGAACTGAGCATTTAAACCCCGAGGAAAAAGCTAACCTTATACAGCTTTGCTCACGTTACTCGGACATATTCTATATTGACGGCGAAAATTTGACTTTTACCAATAAAATAAAGCACTGTATTAAAACTACTGACGAAATCCCAATTTACACCAAAAGTTACCGATACCCATTTATACATAGACAGGAAGTCGCTGACCAAATTTCTAAAATGTTAGAACAGGGAATTATTCGACCTTCAGACTCGGCCTGGAGTTCGCCAATTTGGGTAGTACCCAAAAAAGCTGATGCTTCGGGCAGACAAAAGTGGCGTTTGGTTGTTGACTTCCGGAAATTGAACGAAAAAACACTTGACGATAAATATCCCATCCCTAACATAACTGACGTACTCGACAAGTTGGGGAAGTGCCAATACTTCACCACCTTAGACTTGGCAAGTGGCTTTTATCAAGTCGAGATGAACGAAGCTGACATACACAAGACCGCGTTCAATGTTGAACATGGGCACTTTGAATTTTTGAGAATGCCCATGGGTCTCAAAAACTCACCGTCTACCTTCCAGAGGGTGATGGATAATGTTCTGAGAGGCTTACAAAACGTGATTTGTCTTGTATACCTTGATGACATCATCGTGTTCAGCACCAGCTTACAGGAACACATGATCAATCTCGAGAAGGTATTTCGAAGATTGAGGGAATCTAATTTCAAGATACAAATGGACAAGTCCGAGTTCTTGAAATTGGAAACCGCTTACCTTGGTCACGTAATAAGTAGGGATGGTATCAAGCCCAATCCAGACAAGATAAAGGCCATTAGAGACTATCCTTTACCGAAAACGACTAGACAAATAAAACAATTTTTGGGTTTAATTGGCTATTACAGGAAATTCATCCCGGACTTCGCTAAAATGACAAAACCACTGACAATTTGTCTCAAAAAAGGTAAATCAATTACATTAGATTCAAATTACACACAATGTTTCGAGAAATGCAAACAGTTACTGACTAACGACCCAATCTTACAATACCCGGATTTTACTCGCGACTTTAACCTAACTACTGACGCGTCTAACTACGCCATTGGTGCCGTTCTTTCGCAAGGCCCAATAGGTTCTGACAAACCCATTGCATATGCCTCTCGTACACTCAATGAGAGCGAGATCAACTATAGTACGATTGAGAAAGAATTATTGGCTATAGTATGGGCTACAAAATACTTCCGCCCTTATCTCTTTGGCCGCAAGTTTAAGGTCATAACAGACCATAAACCACTACAGTGGCTTATGAATCTAAAAGAGCCTAATTCACGACTCACGCGATGGCGACTAAAACTGAGTGAATATAACTTCAATGTTGTATACAAGTCCGGAAAGGCTAACACGAACGCTGATGCCCTTTCCAGAGTAGAATTACATAATGAAGAGACGAACTCAATGGCAGTAAACCCGACTGAACACCCCGCTAACTTGGACGACTCTCGCACGGACACTGTACACACCGACCAGGAGAATCCGATACTTGAGATACCTATTACCGACGACCCACTCAACAAATTCAACAGACAACTGTGTTTAACAATCGTAGGAGACATAAAAAAACGACCGACTATGACTAAGCCTTTCGATACACACACCCGAATCTCAGTCCAATTATCGGAGTCAAGCTTAGAAGAGGACTTAATCAATGCTGTCAAAGAATACATACATCCTAAAGTCAAAACTGCCCTTTTGATAAAACCCCCATTAGGTATTTATAAAATAGTCCCGATTTTGCAAGAGAAATTCAGGAGTTCGGCAATGAACCTTGTCATTTCAAAAATGGAAATTGAAAACGTGAAAGAGTATCTTAGGCAGCAAGAGTTAATAAGACATTATCATGATGGCAAAAGTAACCACAGGGGAATAACTGAATGTTATTTATCCCTTTCCCGCAAGTATTACTGGCCCAAAATGAAACAACACATCACGAATTTCATCAATGAGTGTACCATCTGTGGGCAAGCTAAATATGACCGCAATCCTATTCGTCCACAATTTCATATTGTACCACCTCCTTCCAAACCCTTTGAAATAGTCCATATGGACTTATTTACAGCACAAAATGAAAAATATGTCACCTTCATTGATGTCTTCTCCAAATATGGTCAGGCTTATCACCTTCGCGATGGCACTGCTCTGAGTGTAGTTCAAGCCTTATTACAGTATTCTACCCACCACGGGCTACCTCTGACTATAGTTACCGATAAAGGCACAGAATTCACCAATCAGATGTTTGCTGAATTTACAAGAGTACATAAGATCATACACCATCAAACTCTTGCTAATGCACCTAATGATAATGGTAATATAGAGAGATTCCATCTGACCCTCCTTGAGCACCTTAGGATCTTACGTCTTCAAAATAAGGATGAAGTTGTAATTAACTTGATGCCGTATGCTGTAATTGCGTACAATAGCTCAATACACAGTTTTACGAAATGCCGACCTTATGACGTTATTCAAGGACATATTGACCCTAGAGACCCGACAGACATTGACCTGACCGCACATCTTATGCAACAATATATTCAAACCCATAGAGAACGAATGAAAACCGTGTACGACCTTATTAATGATTCTAGTTTAGCCGACCGAACCGCCCTCATTGAAAACCGAAATAAAACCCGCGAGCCAGAGGAGGAATATCAACCGCGACAACAAGTCTTTATCTCGAACCCCATGGCCAGTAGACAAAAACTAGCACCCCGTTATACGCAAGATAACGTCCTAGCCGATCTGCCCATTCACATTTATACTTCGAAAAAACGCGGACCCATTGCAAAATCTAGGCTCAAACGTGTACCCAAGAGCGCCAAATTGTTACAGGATACTGCTGATGCTGACAGTGACTGCAGGACTGGCACAGGAAATAAGACTTGAGACTATGGATGACGGACCGGGCATCTTACCGTTTAAACTAGGGTCGATGAGAATGGTGACACACCACCATAGCTTTGTGCAATACATCGAGCTTACTAACATCGATGACAAAATTAATTTAATAAGGTCTCAAATATCAGAAATGGAAAATAAATTACCTAATGATACCCATTCATTATTCGAAATTCAAATTACTTACCTTAGTTCGAAATTAGATAAAGTATCGTATCAATTACAAAGCTTAGAACCACATAGGATGAAGCGAGGCCTTATTGATGGCCTAGGCTCGGTTATCAAATCGTTAACCGGGAATCTAGATTATACCGACGCGATTAAGTATAACAAGGCAATTAAAGCGCTTAGTGACAACCAGGTAAAAGTAACTTCTCAAGTAAATAACCACATAAGTCTTAGCAAAGACTGGATGGGTCGCCATGCCACTATAATTTCACAGTTGGTCGAAAACCAAAAAAAGATAAATGAGACTTTACACTTGGTATTAGATAGCGAAAGCTATAAGCAAAGTAGCCTTATAAAATACGCCAAACTGGCACAACTTTTAACTATAATTAGTGATAACGTAGAAGTACTATCGGATGAACTACTGAGAATAGAAGATGTTTTAGCGTTTGCACGTACATCGAGTACGCATCATTCTATTTTAGGTATAGATGTTTTAAGTAAAATGTTAACAGGTCTTACGAACCTTTATGATAAGCAACAATTATTAGATTTAGATTTGCGAGAATATTATGACGTTATAAAAACTGGATCGTATTACACCGGCAATAGAATAGTTATAATCTTTAAAATTCCCATAATATCCCCTTACACTTACGATCTCTTTAAACTTGCTATAGTACCTAATAAAAAAAAAACAGATCCTAGTCCCTCCTTACCCTTTAGTAGCAACCAATGGTAATATCTATGTGTACGTAGAGGCTGAATGCCCGAAGTATGACACTCGCTACCTCTGTGAGGACAAACTAAGCCGACAGATGAGGACGGAGCCGGACTGCATTCAGAAGCTCATCACCAACCAGATCATCGATTCATCGTGCCAACACACCACCATTGCTTTGCTTAGAGAAACTATGGAGAAACTGGACGATCGCCGTTACGTCATAGTATTCCCACGACCTACGAATATACAACTTACCTGCGAGCGCGACGAGTTTCGGACATTGGAGGGAAGTTTCCTTGTTACCATACCACACAAATGCTCACTACGTACCAAGGAATTCACTATCTATAATAGCAACGACGTCGTCAAAGGACAACCAATGAAGATCATTAACATTCCGCCAAACTACGAGATGGCATCCGTGACGCAGCCTCCGATTAACCTAGAATCAATCAATCTCAACGAGCTAAGAAGCATACAGACCAGAATCATGTCGCAAGAACCAATTGAACTGGATAAACTAAACACGGGATCATTTTACCATACTACTCTACCATTCTACATAGTATTGATAAGTACATGTGCACTCACTATCATCGTACTGTACAAAAAATATTCCAACCGCCCAAAGAAAGGCGATAAGAACCCATCCACCACTGAACAACTACATCATTACGAGAAACCTGGTTCTTCCAAAGTTATCCAGCATCCTGCAACATTTTTACTAAACGTGAAAAAATAGTTGCCAGTCTTCGGGAGGGAGGTGTTACGTCATCACACAGAAGGGAATATGCTGAATACTCTATCTGCAGGGAAATATTGCACACGGCCCCAACTGCAGACGCTGCAATACCCACACGTGTCACGGCCTCATTCCTGCGAGTGGGGTAAACTGCTGACGCCGATGAGACCCCAACGTAACGTGATCGCGCCACTGCGAGTCACTTTGATTCTTGTATCGATCAGGTCAACTCGCCCGTAAAATTAAGTTAATATAAGTAATTTTTGTAACTTGTTATTTTACGTAATTAAATTAGTGTTAGAAATTTTTGGTTTTTTTTGAGTACTCCGGCTACCGCGATCATAATTAGCGTCTTTGAAAGTGCTCCTTTGGGACGTGGTCGTGACTCGAACAAAGAGGAATCTGGCCCGCAACAATTTTTAAAACTTCTTCGCAAATATCTTCTTTGTAAGCGCGCCCGGAAAATGGCTGGTCGATTTTTATTGAGAACGATGGTGCACTCGCGGTCCTGTTTATCTTAGTTGGCAAAAGTTTTTTGTGGACTTGTATTGCTATTCAGTAGCTGCAAGTGTAAGCAAAGTGCCTTGCGGGAGTCAAAGTTTTCTTGTTTGAATTTTTGGTCTATTTATTTGGCGGGAATTTCATGTGGAAACTGCTGGGTGACATACTTTCAGGTAAAATAGCCTAAGCTTGCTCAGTTTTAACAACTTTAAGCAATCCGTGGATTCGTAATAGCCCAGTTCGATGAACATGTGACTTACATCGTAATGTCACGGTTTTGAATCCCGGCTCGGGCTGTATAAGACTGAAGACTAAAGTAGGACTGATTGTGAAAGAAACCTAGTTCAGCCGCTAGTGGGGAGCAGAGAGTTGCCGTTCTAGTCATAAGTGGTATTATTCTATTGCAGGACTTGCAGATAATGTCCAAAAAATTCAATATGACAAATCACATTTTTTTTTGATGTGACTTATTGTAGATTTGCCGCAGATGGCATTAACTACTTAGCCGGACAAATGGGGAGCGCTGAAGGCTCTCACCCGACAAATCGCATTCTCCTGTCCTGTTTGAACACGTTTCCATCTGTATTTTGTTTGCAGTGCCGTATATTGGTACGTTCACCGATCCTCTCACAAACACTCATGTTACGTAACCGGTGATATTAGAACTAAAAATATTTAGTTTCCCACTTTTCGGTGAAATGAAATATATTTATCGTGTAGCATAGAATAGATATTTAAGGCAATCGAAGTATATCCAGCTACTTAAAAGTTGTTCCTAAGACTGTCTAGAATAAAAATAAACTTATGAATATTTTTTCTGACAGCTTATTCAGAATAGTTCACTTTGTAACTTTTCAGACACTTATCCGGTATATTTACTATACTGACAGTTTATCAGCAAAACAGGCCCTCAGAATGTAGGTATCAATTTGTTTATCACATTTGCAGGTTCCAATTTTTGCTTGTTAAACAAACATTTGACATGTATTTGCAAAACTAATAAAGCTCCGTATAACAGATCGGCGTAATCAATTGTGAAACAGTAGCAAATAGTAAATTATTCACGCGGAAAAAGCGAGAGATCGTTTATTATATCAAAACTCTATGTGAGAGAAAATAATGGTCTTGAACGGATTTTGTTGGTAAGGTTTTCGTTTGATGAACACTTTTAAACTTTTTTTACAGCCGATTTTTATCTCGGTTTTGATGGCACGAATAGGTTTCAAGTAAGTATTTCCTACTGATCACGTCCTCTTATAAGTCATTACCAGATATATCACATAAACAATCTATATTGGTATGTTCCACTTTCTGCTTGTGCTTGTGCTGGGCACAGACCTCCCCTCAATCAACCGGAGGGGGTGTGGCGCATACTCCAGAATCATGTTCGTACATTTCTTGAGAATGACTGTACAGTTCTATAGATATTGTTCGAATAAGGTTCGAATAAGAAAAGTACGGTCACGAGTACTAATATGTATACACTAAGAAACCATGTCACATTAACTTTTTTGCAAATGAAACCGTAAGTCTCATTACTTGTCAAATATGATAGTGCGACAAGGTTCTAAAGTGGGTACATGATATTGCTCATGACTGTACTTTCTTCCATTAGATCAGAACAAGACGTCGGGTCAACTAGTATACAATAATATTAATGGCGCTAGGTAAGGTACAATGTTCATAAGCTTTTGAAAAACATTTAATAAGTAAGTATAATGAGTGAGTAGAGCGGGTCAAGGATAATAGGATTACGAAAGCAGTATATGTAGGGCTGGCAGAGGTAGACCTAGAAGGACGTACATTGACCAAATTGGAGATGTCCTTAGAAAAGATTTAGTAAGATCTACTCTGAACCGGCGTGCGTGTATGAAATGATTGATGAATGTGGAGGAAGCAAGAGAAGTATGTCAGGATCTGATGGGAAAGAGGCGTGAATTTATGTATGTATATGAGTATGAGTAAGGTGAACTTGTTTGTGGTAAAATATCACAATCACAGCCCAAATCTGAGCCGTACGTACAGGTACCGGTAGTGAGAGTTTTACTTATAAACGAATAGAATTTTAACTTATAAACATTGCCGTAACTAAAAAATCTCGACTTCAGTCTTAAGGCTTTGCCTGTCTTACTTTAGAATGTAAGTAGTACTTAGTAGCAAAAAATTGGCTCATTTAAATTAAACCAGAAATGCATTTGCTTGATGAAAGTCTGCCCGCAAATACATATTTCCTTCGCTGAAAACGTTGCTCGATGAGGAAAAAACCAACGGATTTCCTTTCTGTTATCCCAAACTAGGTCTGTTTACATCGAGTTTCGGTATAATAATGAACGGCTATCGGTTACCAGAATCAAATCAATGAGTTTATGGGATAGAGGCCGACAGGAATTGGGGTAAAATGTATTTATTATTTACAAGCGGCCTTTTTATTTCGCCTGTGAAGGTGCCTGAAAATCAACATTGTCCTGTCTGCATTTCCAATTTTTTATGAAATTATAATCAGTATCACAGACAAAGTTATCATAGCACAAAGAAGGACAATTTTTGTTATGCGGATGCCATCCAGTGACATTACTTACGTAATTAGAATTTTAAATATGGACGACTCTAAATAGTCACATAACATTATGTTTCAACAATTTCTAAAGTTAAAATTTCTCCTTTGTGCGACAAATGCACTCTACGGAAATCACCACATGTACCTATACTAAAATGTAAATAAACGCCAGGTAAACATACGCTTTTCCATACGAATGGGATATTTGAAATCCCGCAAACGAGTAGAAAATGGACTTCTCCAAGCTGAGTAGGTACAAAAATGTTTGCTGGTGATTTTTCAGGCGTTAGCTTACGTAGAGGTAAGCTTCGCGAACATTTTCGCATTTTAAATATTATGTCTTCTTAGATCTTTTTTAAAATGTTGTTGGTTTTAGAAAACGGAGCTTATTCATTATACTCATCGTCCTTCTGCTCTTATCCCACTCATGGGAGGGCGGCACAACATGTTTTCTTCGATAAATTAAAATATGAAAATATAATAAATAATAAATATAATACGAAAGTAAAGAAAAAAGCATTTGATGATGATAAACTATGGAAATTATTTATTTAACCGTTATAAATAGATATATAAAATACTTTATTGAGCACAATGGACACAAAATACAGGGATAAGGACAACATATACAGAAAAGCACAACAGGCGGCCTTATTGCTCATGCAGCAATTTCTTCCGGCCGAGCCCGATCGCTTAACATGCCCTCCGAAGCATGAATCAGCTTTCTTTCGTACAATCGGATGATTTGCATGCGGTGTCCTAACCAAAATAGGAAACATAAAGGTGACTTTTGCGATTATGACCCCACCAGGATTCGAACTAATAAATAAGTTTTTTTGCTCAACGACCAAAATAATGACAAAGTAAGCTCTTCAGAAACGTTCCGGAAATTGGCCTAAATAAGTTGACTTTGAACGAAACAAAATTTACTTACTTACCTTCATAAGTCTGCAAAGGTACCTAATTAAGTATGTCTTCACTTTGTGTTGGATAACCGCTTTTATGTTCTTGTTCTTTCGTAAGTATCTTCAACCTCACCAACCCAGGAACCTTAAGCCAAGTTGTAAACGATTACGAAAAGCGACCCTGTAGTCGAATGGTTTTGAAATGGTATTCTTACGCTATCTTTTGTCAATCCTATACATATTATGCGATTAAACTGTCGGGTTTCATCTCGTACCTACAGTTTGTTGTTCATCTTTGTTTATTAGGTTTATGTCAATTGTGCATGTATTTATGGGCAATACAGTTGACACTATTTCACGTTGTTGGGCGTTGGAGTGCGTCACTAAAACACTTCTTCTATCGTGTGGGTTGAGAGGTGGATTACCAACCTCAGCAACCCAGTGTCAGGATTACCATTGAGCCGCCAAAAGCCCCTGACATGGCTCATGTAACGATTACTCACTTACATCAGTAAGTACGCTAAACGTGCCTTCCGAAGCACGGATCTTACTTTCGGACAATCAGGTGATCAGCCTGTAATGTCCTAATAAAACTAGGGATCACAAAGTGATTTTTGTGATATGTCCCCACCGGGATTCAAACCCGGGACCTCCGGATCGTGACTAAAACAATGTACTGTATCAATATAATATCAGTCAAGATCCAGTTGTATTTTTTGCAAAGTTGGGTTCATTTCCGACGGATAAATCGGGTGTCCTAAGGACAAATCGAGGGTCTCTAAGTGGGTGCGAACCTCTGATAATAGTTGTCTACATTACCCTACGTCTGTAACTCCTAATAGTAAGCAGACCCACAAGTAATCAGTAGACAACTAGCTGACCCATAATTATGTATAACATTTTAAATCTTTCACATACTACTGAAAGACTATGAAGATGATGATAGAATGCTTCTTTTTTGACGTGACTTATTACTACTACTTGCCTGGTATAAGTTGCCTATCCTTGTACATTAATACATAACATAAACCGCTTCTAAACGTCCCACTGCTGAGCACAGGCGTCCCCTCAATCAACTGTAGAGGGTATGAAGTATACTCGATTCCCGTAGCCTCCTTATAAATTAGCGTAGATGTAGATATACTGAGTTGCACACTTAGCGGTTACCCTCGAGCACGCAACTATACCCACGTAAGCTCACGAGACATACAATCCACAATTAACCGGTAATCGCGGCAATATTGAACGATCTCGCTACGACCGCTAACCTTCTTGTTAAGGGAACACGCTTGAACTAACACTTGGTATTAATTGGTTAGACGATTTAATGTTACATGTTAATAGAGTAAGGCCCAAAATGGTAACTGGTAACTAATAAGACGTTATAGGTGTTATTGATATAGGAATGCCCTGATCGACTGGCAGTCCTGAAGACCTTATCATTCTTAAAGGCGAAGCCTTGAAGAGGTTGAAATTAAATTATGTAATTAATTAATTAAGAAGAAGAAGGGAAGAGAGGTCTTTGCCCTACAGTGGGACATCGAGGGCTATTAATAACAATATAATAATAATAATTAATTAATTCGTTTAAATCTCTTTCTTCCTTGCTTCTCTCGCTTTCTTCACACTCGTGAATCGTTTCTAAAAAGTAATAAAATAACTGTAGCAGCAGCCTCCGTAGTTTAGTGGTTAGAGCGTTAGGCTCACGACCTGGAGGTCCGGGTTCGATTCCCGATGGGGACATTGTCGAAATCACTTTGTGAGACTGTCCTTTGTTTGGTAAGGACTTTTCAGGCTTGAATCACCTGATTGTCCGAAAAAGTAAGATGATTCCGTGCTTCGGAGGGCACGTTAAGCCGTTGGTCCCGGCTATTAGTCATAAAAACACCTCCATCAATCCGCATTGGAGCAGCGTGGTGGAGTATGCTCCATAGCCCCTCCGGTTGATGTAGAACGTATATAGGCTGTTTATATATTAACGTGATTCGCGTTTTGATATCAAAACTATGTTTTAAGATGTAGTACAACAAAATATGGCGATGCATTACTAGGTTTAATTACACAGAATACAAGCACACAATGCAGCAGGATTACTGCTTTGTGAGCAAAATCTGGATATGTTCATAGAGCGAGCATATACACTACACTTTGTGCTTTCATATTACGTGTAGAACTGTAGTAGGTATGCCTTCTACTTTCGCATTAACTAAACCATAGGTTTCTGCAAGGTTGCAGCAGAAATTGGATGTGGTCCAGATGTTGATTGACCGGAACTTGAGTCTTCAAACTATTTTCTGTTGGATACAATTGTATTGCTAAAATAAATCGAAGCGGATTTAAATTAGTTGCGTGAGAGACGACATCATTTAAGTTTATTTTCATTAATTATACATTTTATAACACTTCATACTCTGCAACTAATTATCAGAAATCAGTCAATTTAACATTTATACTACGTAATTATTCAAGGTGTTATGGCTGAGGTGAAGAAATGGTGTGATGCTCTGTCGCGGAGCCACCACCTCCAATTCTGTTGAAAATGATATAGATTAATGTATAAAATCTTTTCACGTACACTATGTACATGGTACGTACATTAATCTATATCGTCTTCAACAGAATTGGAGGTGGTGGCCCCGCGACAGAGCATCACACAAGAATTGACAAGAAAGTGCAACAGCAACTCATCTTTTAAGTCAATGTTAATATCAAGCATTTTTGTCATTTAGGTAACCATTAATCTTATAATACGCTTACGTAAAGTAAGCTTCTATGCTGTTCTGGGAGCAAATAAAAAAACATAGAACACGTTCAGCTGCTTGTCTTCCGGGGCATGTTGTAAAAACCGACAGAGGGATTGCGTCCTCTAACATGATGGACTAATGTTATGGGCGATAGGCTGATCCCTTATCACCATAAGGTTCATCATATCCATCTTAGGACTTCGTATCAACAGTGGCTGCAAGTTGTCTTTGATTACTTGTGGCTCTGCCCACCCCATTTGGGATTACGGGCGTGAGTTTATGTATGTATGTATGTATGTACGTAAAGTAAGCTTCACTTGAGCTTTAAATTTATTTTCTGATAAATTCAAAATATTGTTTGGTATTTTATTGCTGTGGGCAGAAGGCAAGAGGGAAACCACTGCTCTATTATTCCCTAAAATGTAGCATGGAGGATGCTACACCGACAACAGCATGGCTCTTAAATTAGTGGTGATGATTTTATTGTGAAAAGGTATGCATAACACCAAAAAAGATGAATTTAATTTCCTTAATCTAGAATTTTTGATAACAATTTTTATTTTTGTTTCTTATGTTGTATCACCACATTAAAACTTAACATTATTGGTATAAAAGTGTAACACCTGAATACATACTTAGTCAGACAAACTAACAATGAAACCTCAAAATTGATTGTTCACCTAACTGAAAATATAATTCGGTCTGACGCTCTTTTGATGATAAGTTCAAAACCAGAGATAGTTATTAATATCTGTTCATTCTCCGGAATAGTTTTCAATTCAACAAATCTGGATTTACTTACTACCATCATCAGAAATTATTAATTTGAATTTGGGAGGTGTAAGATACATGTAATTACTTGTACAGTCATGAGCAATATAATGTAACCACTTTAGGACTCTTTCGCACTAACATCTTTGCCATTTAGTGAGACTTACAGTTCAATTTGTCAAAAAAGTTAATGTGACATGGTACCAAAGTATATACATATTAATGCTCGTGACCGTACACAATGGTGCTGATTCCAGTACAGACCATCTAATATTCCTGACATTTTCATATCCACCAAAAAGGAAAGGGACGGGTAATGAACAGGCAGAAAATTTATGGAACACAAATGATTTACATTGTTCAATGACCCGACCTAATTAAGTCGACAGCACACATCAAAAGGTTTGCGTACCAACGAGATACCTCTTTGATTCACCCGGGTTATTTATTGATTCAGTCATTCATTTTAAAATCATTAACAGTTGTCAAGCATCCGTCCCTTTCCTTTTCGACGGATAAGAAAATTACAGGTATAACTTAAAATAAAATTAGGTGTCTGCAGGATTCGGGGCCAATGCCATACTGGGTTATAAATAGATAAAAATACTTTATTGAGCACATTGGACAAAATATACAGAAATAAGGACAACAGATACAGAAAGGCACAACAGGCGGCCCTATTGCTTATGCAGAAATTTCCATGATCCGTTAGCATGGTCCTCGCATAACTTTATTGGTGAGCAAAATACGGCTACAAAAGGTAAGCTTATTTCTTTTACAATAATTTTGCACAACTCCAGACAGAAATACTGTTAAAATGAGAATTCATTTCTGAAGAATTCATGTATGTATATGTAGGTATTACTTAGTACTTACAATATTGAGAGAGAGAGAGAGAGAAATGTCTATTTCGCAAAACTGCACACACAAAAATCAAGCAAAAAACAAAGAAGAAAAAACAAGAAAACCAATTCGATTGTGTACCAATTCGACTGAATTTCAACTTAGTAAATAAATGAAGGCAAAATAGTGTATTTTTAAATCGTTTTCAGAATTTACCTTCGCTAAGCTAAGAGGAACCCAAGAACCCATGCAAATGCTAGAAAGCCAGATTTAAGCAAAAGTAATTTAAATACCAATCGTATTTTCATTCGACTCTGAATTTCAAATTCCGATGCATTTTATGCAGTCATAGTACGACCGTGGATGCCGCATAATCCACATTTTATACAAGTTCACACTTAGTCCCAACACTGCCTGGATAATGCGTTTTTGAGCGATTTTGAAATCGACGACAAGAAATGACGACGTAATATATAAGATACCTATTTATCATCCTTACCCCAGTTGAAATGATGTTGTGGTTGTTGGTGGAAGTGGAGGCCCGGAGTTCCGACGTGCCAGCAGAATAGTACGACAGGAGTAGGTAGTAGCAGTAAGAAAGTAGTCGAACAGTAAACAGTTTCTTAATTGGCACGTAGATCACAGTCAAAAATAATGGACACTGCCACAGTTAAGCAAATAAGTCCGCAAGTCGGGCCGCACCTTTCCCTCAAAAATGTGCGAAGGGAGCGATGGCTGGCTTTCGCGTCAACTCGTGATCGGGTGCTGCGTATGTGGACAGGCCTGCTTCTGTCAGAGAGCTCATAAAACACTGTTTCTGTGATAAAGTCACATAAACTCTTTATTTTTCACTCTCCTTCCACCGACTGTAATTGGAATACTATTGTATTTAATTTTATAAATTATGTAATACAAACTGGATTTAAAAAAAGAAAGGAAAACATGAAACAGTAGGACTAGGGCCCTGTGCTGGGAGGTTTTCTGGCCACGTCTTTCCCTCAGCGTTACAGATTCCAATGTGGTAGTAGTTTTACAGCTAGTTACATAATATGTAATTTAGTTTTTGAGGTTCAAAAATTGCTAACTTTGTAAGCCAATTTTGAAAAATAAATATTTTTGAATTTTGAATAGATATTATTCTTATCAAGGTCGCGGATATAATAGCCGTTAGGTACTGTCACAAGCACAGACGGTAATTCAATTTAACCGATAGTAAGTTTAAAACAAGGGAGGGTTATGTGTTTGACCGCTATGTATACGTATATGTGTGATATGTATACACGTCTGTTACTAAATAACTTCTAAACTAGTCTGAATTTAAGAAAGCAGGTGTCATTTGAAGCCTCATAAATGTTTGGTGGTCATAGGCAATGTAACGTCAGGATAAATTCAATGTGGCGCCATCTAGAGGACATAAACTGAAGACGAAAGAAATGTTTTTCTTCCAATGATATTGTGTTGGCTGACAAATGAAAGGCTGTGTGCCTCTGCACATTACAATAATGTGCAAATTACTAGCTTTTATTTGCTGGTTTTATTGTATTTACTCGATAATTAAGTTGAATTGATATTATGACTGCTTAGACATGTTCCGGATAGATTTTATCTCCCAAATAATGCATAAAACACATATCGAAAGCACGTTATTTTAATAAATAAGACTTAAAAATATAAGTTTGAAAACTAAAACCCGCCTACGGAAAATTCACTCTCTAAAATGTTTGAAACAAGGAATTATTATCTTCTATTCTCTGAAATTCTTGCGAATAGTGATGTTTAGGAGAGTAAACAATATCTTAGGACAGATCGGCATTCGCGTCTCATACATTTTAGGGCGTGACTTTTCCATAGTCGGGTGTTAGTTTTCAGACTTATATTTTAATGTATGGAGAATTTAACTTTCGTTACGTACTTTTGGGAAATTAGATTAGTACCGCGCTGAAACGTCTTAACTTATTACAATCTTAGAACATCCATACTTAACACATTCGAGGACAGAACTTCTAATGCGGTTCCGATTCCAAGTTGTCATACTCTCATACTACCTATTATGAACCATTAATGACCCATGGCCTCTGTCCGTGAAAGGGTTAAGTGTGGTTGCCATTATATTTTGGACCTGGGACTTATTCAGCCCCAAATTGTTTTCATGCATTAACACTCAGGCTATTTGCCAACTCATAGCTAGGTTCGCTACTATAATAAATACATTTCAGTATTTTATAGTGTAGGTGTGTTTAGCCAAGTGGAATATCTTCAAGTTATCTTGGAATGTTGACAATAAAATTCGTTTGTAACCAACGATTTTGTAACTCTTGAACAAGGAATTTCTTAAATATAAAATCTTTAAAATATTATTATTGTTTCTATCCTGCAGCATTTTGTTTGAACATTAGGCCTGAAGTTAAATCCGCATACTAATAAATTACAAACTTGGCTTCCATTCATAAGCAGAAGAGCTTTTAAGAAATTAAATAAGGAAGTCTTACCTCAACGAAAAATTCGAGCTAACATTTTCATTATTCCGATTATATTTTAATTTTAAGAGAAATTGATTTAATTGCTTTCAAACAACAATTTAGCGGGTAAACATTTTCTAGCAATTAAAATATCAAACATATTTTATTTCATCATCTAGCTTTATCTTGTAAATGGGTAGCTTATCTACCCTGAAGATTTAACGGGTCCAGATTTTTTTACAAAAGTACCTAATCAAGCATTCCTAACTATTATTTGAAAGATAAAAATACTCTTACCTAGGTATACATTTATTGAATTATTATTTCTTTCTTTTGTATTTTTTCCAAGTTTTTGAGGATTTATTATTGAGTCTCTATGGACAAATACATCTTTACAAAGCTCTTTATTTAATTTATTTGAAATTATTAGATTTTGAAGAAGAGCGTAGCCCATAATGAGTTCAAAGATTAGGTTTGGTGTACATATACCTTTGCCCCTATAAAATCTATAATAACACGCCTCCGGGTATGATTTTGGAAAATATCGACGGTTTTCCTCATTCAGCATTTATCGCCTACTAGAGTCAATTAATTCTTTCAAATAGAATCCTCTCAGCCAAGGTCTGTCCAACTGGGCACCCTCAGGTTTGTTGTCTTGAATTTTCTACCGGCTGAGAGCCTTCAGCGCTTTTCACATGTTTGGCCAAGCAGTTAATTCTGGTAAATCTAAAAATACAATAAGTCACGTAAAAAAAAGTGCTAGACAAAATGCCTTTTGCTGTCGTTAAATGCTTAAGCCTATTCTAATAACGTTATAGAATAAAAATGTATGGGATTTAAAATACTTTAGTAAATCACGTAACACTTTTGAAATTAGAAGGTTAAACTAAGTAAAATGTGTACAGCGCCATCTATATTGTTTTTGAAGAACGTAGCCTGGAAAATCCCTCATTAAAACATTTTATACCTCGCTGAGCATTTTAATTAATTGGATTACCATAAAAGTCAACACTTATTCAATTTCGACCTTTGTCAAACATTTGAATGTACTATATTTATTCCGAAATTAAGATCACTTGCTTCGAAATTTGATATTCCGTATTTATTATTCATTGATTGATTTTTGATAGAAATGAAAAAGGATTATAATAAAATAGGTATAGCAAGTTCTGTTTTTTAATTTCTTTCTGGGGGCGATTAGATCTCGCATAGAGTCGGTAAAATGATAATTATATTCCTACGTTTTTAAATTTCAAATGACAAAACAAAATTATGTTTGTCTGTGGTCAAAATACAAAAACTGAAGTATGATGTGTGGCACACATAAGTCAGTTATGTATTTTAGGGTTGTGTGTGTTCGCCTCAAAGTAAGACAGAGCACAAACCAACCGTAATTTGTTTTCATACCTACTCGACGGGTATAGTTCTTATTGTTGATTTTCTGAAACATTACGAATATAGATTACTTATGTTAAGTTTCAGAACGGCCTCCGTGGTCCAGTGGTTGAGCGTTAGATTCACGATCCGGAGGCCCCGGTTCGAATCCCGGTGTGGACATATCACAAAAATCGCTTTGTGATCCCTAGTTTGGTTAGGACATTACAGGTTGATCACCTGATCGTCCGAAAGTAAGAACATCCGTGCTTCGGAAGGTACGTTAAGCCGTTGGTCCCGGTTACTACTAACTAATGTAAGTGAGTAATCGTTACATGAGCAATGGCGCGGGACTTTGGCGGCTCAATAATAACCCTGACACCAGTGTTGATGAGGCTGGTATTCCACCTCATAACCCACACGATAAGAAGATGTTTAGTTTAAGCTTACATGGAAACGCTAAATCACGAATGGAAAAGAACACTTAAAAAGTACACTAACATACCAATACTTTGGCCCTAAAACAAACCGCACGAGAAGATCTATAGGTTCTATTTTCACCTTTTAAAGCACAAAACTGAACAAACAACGAAACTTGTTTTCAGGAGAGACAAAACGGTTCCCCGCACTACCAATCTTACTGACTTCGAATTCACTTCAGTCGCACAAACAACTCTAATACCACAACTTAGAACTTGTGGAAACAGCTCTAAAAGGGTCAGCTTAAAATAGTTTCCTATTTGATTGACCCCCTTTTATTGTGAAAGTCGTACGTGATCTTTAACTCAGCACAGTATTTGTTGGCCCGTGAAATGTTAAACGTGTAAAATATATCTGAAACGTACGTGACCCGCTTGCGAGTGCACAGACTATAAGTTTCTTCTTGCAGTAAGATATTTTTGCTGTGACGTCCAGATTTCAAGCTCTTTCTGGAAAGTAATTTAAAGTATATTACAACATAAATAATGTTTTCTTTTTATTATTAAAAGTTTTATTTAAATAAAACATTTAAAATTATAAGACAAACTATGACTAGTGAGTCAGTCTAAAATACCGCCCCCTCTCGTACCCGGTTCAAAGGTGCCCATTATACTGGCCGCGTTACCGCGCACTATTGCCAAGGAAACCTGTTGAACCAGGAACGAGCTGGCGCGGGGGTCACTACCGCGGTCCCTCAAGCGCCTCCCCAAAACACGAATAAAATCCTTGGCCGCCGAGCACCACACACCCGAAGTCTCGACGGCAAAAGGGACAAAATCGTGGGTCCGCGTTAAGTCCCCGTATTTCGCCAGCTTTTGGCTAGCAGACCACTCGGCAGCTGCCCCTGCGGTTCGAGTAGTACGGGGCAGGTGCGTTGCTGCAAACGTGCAAGCACAGGTGGCGTCCCACAATAAAGCGCGCCCCCTCTCCCAGGGTATGAGCGTGAGCCCATCGGGCCTCTTACCGTCTGTACGGCTTAGACCCGGCGGTTCCAACTTGCACGGCACGTCGATCGACGCCAGTGCACGGCGGATGACATCATTCAGCGCATGATGCCGGGGGTGTCTTCCCGCGCACTTTAGGCAAGCGAGGCCGTGCCGCCCATCAGAGCCAACCGGCTTACCACAGCGGCATGTATGTGGCTCACACATTCTACACCCCAGCCGAAGGGCAACTCCTATCCTCAGGGTGTTATCGTCCAAGAGCGTGCCCACGTGCGGCGAAGGCAGGGCGTGAAGCCAAGCTCCGGACTCGGGACAGAGGGCCGCACGCAATCTGGCCAAGTCCGCCCCTGACGACAACTCCATAAGGTCCGCAACAGCTGATTTGGCCCAAAGGTCGTCCCAGTTCCTCTGATACTGAGGCTTTTCGGGGGACGTGGTATTAGGGCAAAGCGCATTCCATGCTGATTGGGCTTCGTCCGCAAACGGGATCCTGAAACTGTCACCCTCGAAAAAGATAATATTAGTGACAAGTTCCAGTGAGCCGTTTGCCGAAGCCAAGAAAGCAGACACCCCGATATCCTGCACTCGCCTCACCCCTAAACCTCCATGACGAACCGGAAGACCAGCCTGCCTCCACTCCCGTTCCCCCAGGCTAATGTTAATAATATCTTCCAGAGAGCACCTGAGAACTTCGTCTATGTCGGCAACCTCTTGAGGAAATAACCAAGTAGGACTGGTTCTTATTAAGTAGGTGAGCTTTGGAAGAGAGAGGCTACCCCTGAGAAGAACCAGGGCAACGTGAGCTGACAGGTGCTTTAGCTCCGCGTGTCCCCTGAGCAGCAATTCTTTTTTTTCTCGGAGCGCGGCGGAAACCGCGTCGGGGAAGATTGGCGCTCCTAAAAGCATAAAATTGTCTTTAGTGACGACCCTTAGGCCAGGAATCAGGTCTTTAAAAGTTGCCAAACCAGCCATCGCCTCGGGCCCGCACGGGAAAATCTCGCATTTTGCGGTATTAACCTTGAGACCCATCTCCCCAAGAGCCGGAAACAGGCGATGAATGTCCCGCGCGACTACATCTTGCGGGCCGCCGATAGTACCATCGTCCAAATACCAAATGTTTAAAGGCGACTTCAGGGATTCAACAGCCTTATGAATCGCTAGGCTAAAAATAAGAGGTCCCAACGGGTCACCCTGCTGGGCACCAACCTGCGATTCGATGGAAGAGTCGTCGAAAAAAAGTTTGGACGCCGTTGCATAGCACTGGTACACAAACGGGTACACCGACGGGATCAGGTCTTTCACCTGTGCGAGAACGGTATCCCTCTCAACGCTGTTAAAGGCATTGCAAACATCTAACTTAACAATGACCTTTCCGGAGTTACCCACGTTCATCGCAAAGGCCCGAGTGGCGTGAATAGCCGCCTCACACCCCAGTGCTGTCCCGAAGCCCAATTGATGGGGCCGGAGGAGAGCAGCCATCCGGTCCTTCACTGCACGACAACCGAGTTTGGCTACTAAACGTCTAAAAGTGTTTCCCACAGCTATAGGTCGGATCCCACCATCCTTCTTAGCGAGTGCAAAGAGCGAAGCCCCATAAATATACGGGCACACCTCCGGGTTCACCGCGCCCCGCAACATAAAATTACAAAGGCATGTGATCGACTCCAGGAGACGAAACCCATTGTCGCCGGCTGACGGCGAGATCAACTCCTTTAAGTGCTGCGGCCGCAACCCATCCAAACCGGAAGCGGAACTATTATAAAAAGATCCGATAGCATCCGCAACATCCTCAACAGACACTGTAAGAGCATTGTCCCCCCCGTCCGGCCCATCCGGTATCGACAATGGTCTAGATGGAGAGGGATGCTTTTCCTGGAGCGCCCTTAACGTGTCCTCCCCAAAAGGAGCGAGGCCGCCGTCGGAAACAAGAAGGCGCATCGCACCTCTCAAATCCCCATCGTGAACCTTGGCCTCAATGCGTCTGTAATGCGAACTCGGCCGCAAGACATCCTCGACTGGGAGGCAGGGAGACAGGTTTTCCACGTTTTCTTTCACCTTAGTCGTCAATGACCTACCGCTCACCCGCTCCGGAACCTTTAATCCAAAGAAAGAAAAAGACAAGAGCGAGAACCAAGACGATTTGCTATTGGACCGTAGGCAATTGTCGATGAGACCCCTTAATCTCTCAGCAGCGGCATATCTTGCTCCCTTAGGTATATGTTTAAGAACCCTCACCTTAGCTCTCAAACGGGAAAGAGTTTCCAGGTCCGAACATCCGTTCCCTGGCAAAGGAGACACGGGGTTAGGCTGACCGTTGGTGAGGGGGGCGCTCGCAGCCTCCAGTGCAACCTGCACATCCTTGTGTTTAGCCCGGATGTGTCGCTTAAGGCCACCACTTGTAAATAAATAAGGATTTGTCGTTGTCGGGCAGTGGGGGCATGGCACTCTTGGGCGGCCGCTCATTATTTCAAATAAATCGATTACAATAAATAATTACTTATAGAAAAAAAAAACCCCTACTTAATATAAAATAAAACAAAAGAAAAAAAAAAACATAAGAGGTATAAAGCCAAATAGTCACCTTCTAGATTAATAAAAAAAAAAACTCAATGTAAAAAAAATAAATAATAAGAACAATTAAAAATAAGATTAATAAAACATACAATTGATTGATAAATTAATTAATTAATAAAACGGCGATAAACAATAAAAAAAAATCTATAAATATGAAAATGAGCTACCTAAATATTACTAGTGCTAATTAACAACACAGTAGAAAATGAATTAATTGAGATCCAGTCAGAGTTTGCTTCAGAATTCTATCACGCCGGGCGTCGTCGTCCACGCAGGTAGGTATACGCAGTCGTCGCCGCTGTGATAGATTTGAGCGGTCCTCCACATAATGGCCAATATCTGCGAGCCGACGACACGAAAAGGAACGAGTTGTTGTTCCGACCGGGCCCGATGAGACGTAAACGACGTTTGCCGGTGAAGCCGCCGAACTATATCAATATGGCACAACATAAATTAATATCAATATGGCACTTGACTTCATAGAGCTTGTTTGAATGGAACACATAAGTACATGCTTGAATGGAACTGAAGACCATCTACTTAATGTACTAGTGTCCCTTCCGAGATAACCCGCGTTGACTTTGGTTAAAGGTACCTATTGTGCTCTAAGTCCATCCCAATAGTGCATATTACGAACATTTAAGGATTGCCATTGCACTAATTTATAGGGATGATCTTAGTGCACGATACAACCAAAGTCCAAGCGAGTCAATCTCTGGTGGACTACCAGTAAATGAAGTATATAATTTAGTTATATTTTTCGTCCTGTCTTCATTTAAACAAGCTCTTTGAGTCATGTGACACTTCACAGAAAGGCTCTTTGGATGTGCCAATCCAATGCTAGACCTATCTACATTTTGTTTAGTAATTTAGCCGAGATAGTAGAAAGTCCTTATAATTAAAAGAGTTGAACAAGCAAACTAACCTTAAATAATATTATTAAATTTGAGCAAACATTTATAGGCTTATAATAAATACCTTCCAAAAATAGGTGACTGTAATATAATCTCCTGTACTTAATGAAAACAAAATATTTATTTAATGTTCAATATAAGCAACAGCGCTTTCAGATTTAGCAGGTAAATGTTCACATGAATTTAATTACGACGGATTTTCTTCATCAAGCTGACAAGAATGTCTCTGCAAATTAAATTTTCTCTGAGAATCGTATGCTTCGCGCGAAGCCAAGTTTTTGACACGGGCACTTTTGTCGCTTGAACCTTTAAATGTTTTATAAATTAATTTTAAATTTGACTTATGACTGCCTGCTGCAATTCAAAACGTTTATTTTTTCTCTGTGCTTGTGATATGTTAGCTCGATTCAAATCTTTTCAATTAAGATTTTGTGTCTATTTTCTATCGTAACCCAATTTCTATACGTTAATCCATAGCGCAATAAAGCTAGGTACTGAAAAAGCAGCTCATTTTACTCAAAGTCCGTACAGGCGGGATTTAAACAAATCGGTTCAGCGAATCTGGAATAAAACGTAAGCAATTGCCGATTTGATTGAAGGATAACACGGGATCTATTTCCAATTATTTCACTTACGACGGAAACACATTGTTTTATTTTGTCAGCTTTTGAAATGTGACTTTAGGATCCATTTGCAATTGATGGAATTTCGTGGTCTCTGCCTACCTCAATGGGAAATAGGCGTCATATTAAGTATGTAATGCACAATTGGTAGCTTTTTTATTTACAAAATGTGCAAGAGCTTTGTCTGTTTCTCGTTTGCCAGCGATATTGCGGGGTTACATCATTTGACCCTGAAGGTGAGTATAATATAATAATAGTATGTACTTACTTCTTCTTCTTCTTCTAGTGCCTGTCCATTACTGGACGTTGGCCGTCAGCTTTGAGAACTCTTCTCTGTCAGAAGCAAGACGAAACAGCTGTTCTACGGTTGTAGAACATTTGGCAGCTTTCCATCCTGCCTCAGACTTCTCACATTCCATGTCCCTGCCTTAAGTGTTTTCCGCCCGGAGATTCTTCGCACCCCGGTCCCACTTAAGGGACGCCGGGAACTCGGGGCCATGGCTATATAAGACTTGTTCATTCATAAAGCTAACTTCTAGGGAAATAATAGTGCAGTGGTTTCCCGTTGCCTTCTGCACCAGCCATTTTAGGGGTTATTTAGATCCCAAGGTCGCTGTTGCCTCTTCCCTACGGTTACCCGATAGAGGTGCATGGTTATACCGCCATTGCTCGGTCGTCAGAGCCCCGTCTGTTGTCTAGCAGGGAGCACCACGGAAACCCATTGGTCGCCGCCGCCCTTCGGCGCGTGCAGGTGAGGTTGACAGTTGGGCCGGAATAGATGTTATGCTCCGTTCTCCCCTTACTCCCCTACACTTACTTACTTAATACATACTTATTGTTCAATGGCATGGGTTTCTAAATATTATTTTCAAATGTTTTTTTTTACGTTGTCCGAATTTGGTATTCAGAATAGTATACCTACCTAATAATATTATAAACTACAGTAGCAAACTAATGCCGATTTGATTTAATAAAAAATGTAATGTTGTACAGATAAATTGGTACATTGCAGAGGCGCACATAAAGTACTTACCGCGAGAACAAATTTTCATACCAACGAAGTCACAGGTAAAAGTTAGGTTTATAAAATAGATTAACAAATAAATAATTAGGTATAAGAATTATCCCAGTATAAAGCATTTCAAACCTCAAGCTGTCTGTTTCATTGTTCTGGAACAAGTTTAAACAACTGGTAAGTAAAGCCTGGCGTTGTCAGGATAAGTAAGAATTTTACTTTTTATAATCATAAATCGTATTTCTGTTAAAAAGTACTTTTTGTGAGCAACAGTAAAGCGATTCTCACACGGCGCCTGGCACCGACGCGATTGGCGGTGAAGCGGTTTGTACTGTGTTTTAACTTGTATGTAATCCGTTCTTCTTCTTCTATCGTCTGGGTTGTGAAGTGTTACTCCACCAACCTCATCAACCCTGGTGTCAGGGTTACTATTGAGCTGCCAAAGGCTCCTGAGATGGCTCATGTAACGACTACTTCTTACATCAGTAAGTAGTAATCGGTACCAGCCTTCCGAAGCACGGATCATCTTATTTTCGGACAATCTGGTGATCAGCCAGTAATGTCCTAACAAAAAACAACGTAGTTAGTGACGATGTCACTAACACCCTGTATATTATTCTAATCGAAAACCATACGAGCGGCGAGGCGGTCATCCGTGCGGGCAAGCGGTGCACGATGTCATCTGCTTTTTTTTTCAAGCTTATCTGTCTCTCTAGCGTTATCCCGTTTGTCACAGCGTCCGCTTACCTGACCTGAAGATTTGACAGGTCCGGTTTTTTTTACAGACGCGACTGCCTGTATGACCTTCCATACCGCAAAGGGAAACCAGCCCAATACAAGTTAAGTCACATACCTCCGAAATCCTCCGATTTTTCCTCAAGCTACATAAAAACATTGTATCATAAACACATTACGTCCCACTGCTGGGCACAGGATTCCCATTAATCAACAGGAGGAGGTGTTGAGCACACAGCGTCACAGCGTCCGCTTATCTGACCTGAAGATTTGACAGGTCCGGTTTTATTTTACAGACGCGACTGCCTGTATGACCTTCCATATCGCGAAGGGAAACCAGCCCAATACAAGTTGAGTCACAAACCTCCGAAATCCTCCGATTTTTCCTCAAGCTACATAAAAACATTGTATCATAAACAGCTTACGTCCCACTGCTGGGCACAGGATTCCCATTAATCAACGGGAGGAGGTGTGGAGCATAGTCTCGCTGCTCCATTGAGGGTTTGGGGAGGGAGGGTGTTTGGGCTAGCAGCCGTAAAAACGATGAGGAATAATAAAACGCAATTAAGGATTGTACCTACGGACTTCTAAGCTTACTGCTTGTGACCATTACGTTCCGGGTGACATTTCCAATTTTCCAGACTATACTCCTCTGACGTGTCTGGCACCATTGTTAGCACCGAGCACTTGTAACTTTATTGAGATGCTCAGATTAGATTAAATTTGGAGCCATTTCGGAAATTAAACACGTAGAGAATGCAAAGAACTGAAAATTTTGCGTGGAGAATTGGGTAGTTTACTAGGTCAAACATAAATTATGAAATTCTGATTACTAAATAAAGACAGATCTAAAGGTTACAAAAAAACATTGTCTATTTTCTATTTAAGTTTTTTATAATTTTAATAAAGAAAAATGTATTAATAACTTCGACACTTTGTCACGTTTTTCTATGACGCCACAGGTTGCTTTTTCATGCAAATCCATAGTAATTTCGTGTTATTTATTTATTTATTTGGAGAATAAACAGATATAGACTTAAAAGCTAGATACAATTATTTGTGTTTAGAATATGAAGCCTACATCCTTAACATTCTCACTGAGACACTTATAATCTAATATAACAACTGCTCCTCAATTTACGGACGGACCACTTGGTGACAGGCCAGAGAGTAATAGAATATAAACTAAAATTTTGTTGATGTGTGTGTGTGTGTGTGTGTGTGTGTGCGCACGCATATGTGTGCATTGGTGTGGTTGTTTTGATGTTTAGTAAAAAGTAACTAATTTGACTAGTTGGAAACTACCCTATTGTTGGTAAAAACAGCATAATGTTCTTTTTCGTGGCCAACTTGAGCCGTGCCATAGAATAAGGAATAATAGTACGTATAGAATGGCAACTCTTCGCTCCCCACCAGCGGCTGAGCTAGGTTCATCTCACCTCCCTTGGTCTTACTTTAGTCTTCAATCGTATGGGCGTCAGATGTGTCAACTAAAAACAAACAATAATACAAAAAAAATATTTACTTGAGTTATTTTAATTAGTAAGCCTCTACAACGTAAGTATTTATCGAAATAGTGTAATAGTGTTCTTAATGAATAGGTAGGGTACATTCGGAATTTTTAATGTTGAATGTACCCTATCTATTCATTACAAATATTAATTTACCCAAGTTTAACAGCGTTTGAATAAATAGTATTTCATTTCATCAAATAATAAAAATATATGTATGGATATCGTCCTGACAATAAAATTGAAAATCCATCTACCGGAAATTGCCATACAATATCCGTCGAATTTCATATATACTTTTATAACTACTAATATATTAATATTAATACTCTCTGTCTGTCTGTTGTCTCCTTTTCATGCCTGGATGAAAATTGGTATAAGTAATACAGTAGAGTAGATTATTACAAAAATATTTAATGTTAGGTTATGCCTGTCACTTTCATATTCACTGAAAAGGAAAGGGACGGGCAATCGACAGACATAAAGATTATGGAACAAGTCAATTTTAGACAGAAATTTAAAAAAGCCCTCCCAAAATTTTATATTTGCCAACAACCCGACAGAATAAAGTTGACAGCACACGTCAAACAGGTTGAATACCAGCGGGAAGCCTATTTTGCCCGCCCGGGTTATTCATTCATTTACTCATATATTTTAGATAAGAAAATGACGGGTATAACTTATAATAAACCTAGGTGTCTGCAGTAATCTATGACAGTATATAACCCATACAAATATATACAATGTATGAATATAATATGTAAGAATTTTAGTATTTGTATATATTTGTATAAAATGGATGTAACGTTTGTTCTAAATTCGGGTTAATCTCAAATACTACTGAATAATGTGCATGCGGTTTTAATTATGATTTAATTTTGCATGTTTCGACAAATATTATTATATTTCTTTCGGTCACTATTATTTAAAATACAATATACCCACTTCACGTAGCACATCAGAAGTTCATTTGCAAGATGAGAGAGGTATATATTACCGCACGCGAATTGAAGGCAGGCGTTTAAAATAAAGTTCCTGTATAATAATTGAACGAAGCCCACGCGAGCAATATCGCGGGCGGAAAGCTAGTTCTAAATAAATGAAACGGTGGCTATCGGAAAATCAGTCTAAACTAAACTGAAATATCCCGAGACTAGTGGCAAACTCAACTTGGCAATTGTCGAGTTAGAGTTTTAATCCAAACTCTGTGGTGTAGTTTGTTGATACCTTCCGCCCCACTAAACCAATCTGACGGAATGAAAACTCTTGTTTCTCGCTACGTTAAAGTCCGGTCAATAAATGGGTTATAGAGTGCGTGGGGACCTAAGCGATTCGTTTAGAAATGTGTTCAGGGTGATTAGGGAGTTAACAAACTAAAAGTCCCCAGGTCTAGGAGGCGAGTCGGAGTGAGGGGAGGGGGAAAAGGGCCCATTTTTAAGTTTTTCACTAATATCTTAGAAAAAGTGCGTTGTAGAGAAAATATTTGTAGGACTAAATGAAAGCTTACTAAATTTCCTACAGATTTGTTCTGACATACTTTTATGAATTTCCAATAGTTTTTCACCTACAACCTCCGGAAAATTGACAGTGAAAAAATAACCCCAAAAAGTAGTAAGAGATCTTAAAATTAGGGGACCGTTTCCTCCTTCCCCCACTCCAGCTCGCCTTCTAGACGTGGGGACTTTTAGTATGTTAACTTCTTAAACATAAAAGAATCGCTTATATCTTCCCTCACGCACTCTTCTGAACGACTTGCTGACCGAACTATTATTTTGATTCGGATTCACTTAAATTGCACTCGCTCTCGTCTTAACACTGACAGAGGATTTTACTAGTTTAAACTGGAATTCGTTAGTAGTATCGGATTATTGTGAAACTTTGTAGCGTCGGTGCAGAGCTTTTTAAGTTTTAGTTTCGATCGTACTCTGCAATTTAAAGATCGTTAATAATAATATGTAATGGATAGGAGTTATCTGCTTCTTTTCTTCAACCATTACAAATATCCGAGGTGATAAATAATGAGAATGTTGTAACTAATACAACTTAAATAGAAGCTTGACATTCTAATGAACTACTAAAGGCAGCTTAAAAAGTATGATCCATCACCATTGGCCACAACATCTTGACAGATAATGATAACAGTAGCTGTGTAGCTGTCACGTTCTGCTGCAGAATCTTTTCGGACTTATCAAGCCAATAGCAGCACAGCACCTTTTGCCGCATTTCACACAAAAAATAATGATCCATATGATAATTATGTGGATATTGTTATCTTTTTTTTTTTTTTTTGGTTGATGGAGGGACACAGAAAACGTGTGCCCAGCACCGGGACGGATGTACGTTAGGTTGTTTAAGTATTCATATTAAATTTATTATCTTTCAAAATAAGTTTCTACTCGAATAGATATAAAATAATCATACGCTTTGGCGAGAAACCGTTGAAAATTTTAAACTGACGTAGTGTTTCCTTTTACTGGCACATTAATTTCCTTTTCACGAAGCGATTTGCCTCACTGAAGTGGGTTAGGTAACTCAAGAGTATACTTTGCTCGTATGAAGAAAGTTTTAATTATCTTCGCAATAGCTTTTATACTACCCGTGAGTTGTACTATCGTGTACTATCGGTTGTTAATTGCACGGTGTAGAAGAAAGAGGTCGGATGGACCCAGTGAGCGTGAAACGCACGCCATACAAGTAAAAGCAAATAGTTCATATTTCAACTTTGCACTCCACTCGTCCGCAAGCTTTACGACGCACGGACCTCACTCTTGTGTGCGATCCCTCTTTATCACAAGAAAGCTTAAAACAAACAGCAGCTTGAAACCTTAGTTTGATTGAAATTACTTTTGTATGCAATATCTTGTCTATCTTGTCTCAAAAGCTATGATAAAATTGCCTATCACATAAAATATACATTGCCGGTAAAGTGGCTATGGAATTTGAGTAATCGTAGTTATGAAATGAAATGAAATGAAATATTTATTGTGGATCATAGGTACAGTATAGGCGTTCATATAAATTATAAGTTGTTTCATCCAGCTATATCCCGCCATATAGGCATACAATGTTAGGTCTTATAAATCTAAAGTCATGCTCGTAAACATATTATACACATAATCATTATTAGCATTTCAATATTCATAATGTCAAATACAATAATAATACAATCAAATTGTCACCACATATACATTTAATTTAATTTATATAATATCATTTATCTGTTTGCAGGAGTAGTAGTAAAAGAGAGTGGAGTTGAACCGGTATCAGCGGTTCTCATACCTTTTTCCGATCTCTTTCTTCTTTTGCACATAAGAGTGCTCCTTCACCTGCGTCCTCCTTACGAGCATTCGAGATTCCATATCGAGCTTTCAATTAAGGGGGTTTTGACCACACCAACAAAGAGGCAGAACATAGAACCAGAGTGTCCTTTTCTTGTGCTCTTGCTACAAATTCAAATTCAAAAATATCTTTATTCAATAGGTACATAGTTACACTTTGAATCGTCAATAATAATTGTTACATAACGAACGTCTCATCCGCTTAAAACTACTGCAGCTTCTCACAACCTGTATAGCCGGGGAAAAGAAGTTGCAAGAAAAACCTCGGCACTACATAAGAAGATCTCTCTGTCGCTCTTTTACAGAACGAGCATTCGCGCGTTTGGTCTAAATTCTAAATTAATTCTAAATTCACATTTCTGCGAACATTTGCTGACTCAGCGCGCTGCTGATGCGGCGGTATATACGAGTAGTGTTGTGAATGAAGTGAGCGCGATGTTGAAGAGGTGACAATTCTATTTTTGACTGTAGTACTTTTGTTTTATACAATTAGCTCACGACTAATCTCAATAGAATAGGCAGGAAGTAACCACATCTCACCGATATTTCTGTTAGACGAACGTGATAGGCGGTGAGCCGTATCGCCGTACTTAATAATCCTTGTATTTATAACTATTATTATACAGGCAGATGCTCGCTGTTGAAAGAGCACCCCTAAGGAAAGAACAGCTTGTTTGGCCGTTTGCGATGGTAGCATTCGGATGGATCATACAATTAACATTAAACACGCCTGGGGTAGGTACTCACAGAGGTATATAGATTAAAACAGACGTCTACAGAAAACCGGCTTTAAATGGCCTGTCACCTATTTTTAAATATTATGTTAATCCACACTACATTTTCGAGATAATTTCTATTTACTAAATTTTGTATAACCTCCTAAGACCGAATATTCTTTATAAATACAAACCCCATTGTTTAACTATTGTGTCTGGAAATCTCGGTCTTAAAAGGATAATTCAGGTAAGTATTATTAGTATATTATCTGGTCTGTTCTGGTGGTCTAGTGATTACTTAGTTGGACTCACAATCTGGGGGTCCTGATTCGATTCCCGATGGGGACATTGTCGAAATCTCTTTGTAAGACTGTCCTTTGTTTGGTAAGGATATTGAAGGTTTGAATCACATGATTGTCCGAAAAAGTATGACGATGCCGTTAGTCCCGGCTATTAACCCTATAAAACTCCTCCACCAAACCGCAGTGGAGCAGAGTGGTGGAGTATGCAACATACCTTCTCCAGTTGCATTAGGGGAGGCTTGTGCCCAACAGTAGCATAATATAGGCTGTTTATAGCTAAATCAGGATAAAGACCAATCGACGATATGCAGAAATATTCTACGTTCATTTTTCATACTGCAAGCTGGCAGGAGGAATATAATATTTACCTTGAGTCGTTTGCATGAGCCAATTGAAAAACTTTGAAAAAGTTGCTTTTTATCCCGGATAAGTATATTATTGAAGTCGACTAAGCGATTTGTGTCTGATGGTCCTATAAACCATCAGCGGCAATACGTGTTATTATTAATTAATTTTTAACACATATATCTGTGAAAACAGGGATGTTTTCAGATTCTATGCTGGATTGGAAATGAACAAAAACATAAAACACATTCGGCTGCTTTCCAGGAATGTCATAAAATCTTACAGAGCGATCGTGTCCTGTCTAATATGATGGACAATAAGCTAAATGACTGGGTCAAAATTAAATGATTAATAACACAACAAACAACATAATGATTAATAACACAACAGGCAACTAAATTGTAGTAGTGGATGAGTAGTAGTACGGTCACGAGCATTAAATATGTCTACACTTTGGTACCATGTCACATTAACTTTTTCGACAAATTCAACAGTAAGTCTCACTAAATGTCAAATATGGTAGTGCGACAGAGTCCTAAAGGGGGTACATTATATTGCTCATGACTGTACATCCATCGCAAGATGAACTAAGTATACACACCAAATTATAAAATTCTAATCTAGAAACAAAAACCAGCCTAAAAGTATCAAATTCAATGAATAGATTAATAAAAATGTAAGATTGAAAAAAAAAATCCGACTATGGAAAAAAATACGCTCTAAAAAGTATGAAACAAGAAAATAGGTACATTTCTCTGAAATTCTTCCGAATAGCTATGTTTAGGAGATAGGCCTGGTCGTGTGGTTAGGAATGCCGTGGTAAGCAAACTTTTAGGACAAATTGGCATATGACCACGGCTATCTTGTAAACATCGAAGTATTTTAGGGAAATATTATCTTGTTTCATACTTTTTAGGGCGTGATTCTTCCGTAGTTGTATTTTAGTTATATTGAGGTCTTATTTAATAACATGCAAGTAAAAACAAATAAAATGTACATATTTGAAATGTGAAAATTAATCTCCTATGTCCTCTAGAGGGCGCCACATTGAATTTAGCGTGACGTTTCTACCACCGGACATACAAGACGCTTTTAGTGTCTCACACATCGTTCTCACACATCGTTTGTTAAATTCTGACAGGTGGTTTAGAAGTTACGTTGGAACAGACGTGCTTACACACACATACATACATACATACATTATATAGATATATACGTATACAGACAGACATAGGTGCACATATCCATACATACATATTATAGACATAGTGGTCAAACAAATAACGCTCCGTTTTGTTTCTCAGCAGTCGGATAAAAACGCAAGTAGAAATAATTTTATTGGAATTGCCAGACAACAAAATAATGAATTGCCAAAACCTCTGTTCTGCAGCATTCCGGTGCGTAAAAGATATATAAACGGAACATCGAGAGAAAATATGGTAAATAATATTTGATATTTGCATAATGTGATTCGGTCGGTGCCAAGTATAGAAGGCCAAGGATCGTGAAATTGAGTTCAGTATACCTATTGATGATACGAAAATATCATCATATATATCGCTTTTTTATCTTTGAAATCTAGATAATATACTTATTTGACTGTGATCCTGTGGTCCTACCGGCTTACTGGTGCTCTCACAAGCAGGGCGCCTGGTTGATCCCGGGTAGAGGACTTGTACCTATGAGTTATTACTTTGTCTATACAATTTTCACTAAAACAGTTGGCTATCGACCTTAGCAGATGGCAACACGATGGTCACCACAATAATATGATTCGAGGGAACTTGGGTGTAAGTTTATGTTGCAATGCTGTACCTCAGATTATACCAGTTGGGAATTTAGTCGACAAGAAAGAGTTTATAATGAAAAAGTTGAAGTTTGTCTCCTCAGCGACCGGATCGAAGCGTGCTAGGGCCGGATTCCCCGCCGCGAATTACGTACGACATTAATTATCCAATCCAGGTAGATATGATTTTTAAAACCCTACATTATGTCATTCGCTTCACGCTAAGGTCACTCTCAATGTAGACAAACGTTATATAAGTACTTCTGTATAGACAAGATTCCATAGAAGAGCACACCTCAATGCGCCTCACAGTATGCTACCGCCAAAGGATGTTTTCAGGGTACCGAACTGAGCAAAGTACTCCACCAGTGTGACTAGGGATCGACAATCGAACGGTGTCATTTTAGAAGCTGTATTGTATATATACATCGCGCAATAGGTGTACAAATCTCGTTAGCGCGTTTTAAGCTTCGATTGTATGATGTGCGCGCCATCTATTGGATATAGGCGGAAATAGTTGGTCAACTAGTTGGGTCTGCCACAATATTATTTAGTCTTCGAATAAATCCTAGATATTTAAGGCCATTTTCTCGCTTAACTGGGCCTTTACCTGTAAAGGAACCGAAGCTAAGTAAACGTGTGACCGGATCAACGTTTGTATTTATTATGAAAGCTGGGACCTGTATTATGTGAAAGGGACGTCTATAGATCAAAATACGTAACCACCTGGGTACATTTGCGGCTCTGTTGATGTAACGTCAATAGATCCTTTATAAGCTAAAGGCAACTAGACGTCTTGTAAGCTGTAGCATTGGGTTCTGCTGAGGAAATCATCATTGGCCACAATGTATCTGTATAAAGCCTTAGTCGCTGCCCTTTCATAAGGCCCGTTATAACTGTTGTTAACTCCTATTAGGGTGATACTAAAGGTACTATGCCGATCAAGTAAAATGTGTACACTGACAACTTATTACCAGAATGTTGCTTGCAATCCGAAAAAACCTTTCATTACTGGTTGATCTTCTATCGTGTAGTTTGTGAGATAAATGACTGACCTCATCAACCCCAGTGTCAGGGTTACTGTTGACTCCTGACGTGGCTCATATGATGACTACGTAGTTAATTAAATAATTAGTACATACAGAACTAACGTGCTCTCCGAAGCACAGATCATCTTAACTTTGGACAATCGGGTGATCAGGCTGCAATATCCTTACCAAACTAAGAATCACAAACTGATTACATTCCCACCGGGATGCGAACCCGGGAGTTCCGGATCGTGAGCCGAATGCTCAACAACTGGACTATAGAGGCTGTCTGGTTCATGTTAAATGGGCAGCTATTACTGAGACCTACGTTGATAATGATCTCAATATTATGATGTTTAGATTTGAACCGAGGGCGCTGAAGCTATTGGGAGAATCACATAGCAGACGTTTGTTATACTATATTTAGTCTCGTATGGTTAAACACGGATTACCTACAGGATCTTACGTACGAAAACGTTTACTCTAATAACTAAAGCTGCTACGACAATTTCTACTATATCTGAGCCAGCATAAACTGCGCTATATTTTAAACAAAATAACATGAAACCTGCATCGTTATTTTTCGAGTATAATTTTAGCTTTCAGAATTGTTTGCTTGGGAAGTAAACGGAAACACGGTTAGCTCTTACCCCGCAGATATTAAGACTGCTAACTTCATCCTATCCTTTACTAAAACTTTAACAGGTCAGCATTATGGCTAAGCTTTTCTACTTCAAACTTTTTATAAGCCAATTAAGGCAGAAACGGTACTAGCAAACGATTAGGTTTATGTGGTGGTGTTGTTTGTATGTCTGGCAAAGTACAAAAGTCTCGTCAAAAACTATGTATAGGTACTTAGGAGCAAGCCTCTAAGGAGTAATGGGGAGCCCGCGCGGACTGTCTCACTAACGCGGTAATGAGATTTTTGTTTATAAGTGTCCGGGTTGTGCTATAATGCTACCTAAAGTATTTGTTTATTAACACATAAGTTCACGGCTATATCCCAATTAAGTAAATTGTTATTGTGTTCTTTTTGCTGCATTATGTGTAAAGAAATAACATAGCTCATCCCAAGTATCGATCGCCTAAGGTTTTAATTCCTCTTAAATGTTATGATTTCCGAATAACCATAGTGGCGGCCAATCAGCTCGCGACACCAAACACTTCAGGACCCCGATACCGACCCCGCCGGCGTGGTCGACGATTTCCCTCAATCAGCGCTTATTGCTATCGACCCGCTAGGGTCGATTAAATCTTTCAAATATTTTTCCTCTTAGACGACGCCCTGAGCCTAGGAGAGAGGCATCATTGACTGACAAGTATTTCCATATTTAGTCAGCTATGGTACTTACTCAATTATATTTATGTTAAAACTACTATACGCTTAATTTAAGAAAAACATTGTACCGACATTTTGTTTTTGTCAATAAATACTTATTATTATTTGTATGTCGTTTCCATATCTCGGGACTATGAAGTCCCGGACTTTTAGAAGGCGTGTGTGGGTCATTATTATAAACATCTTATAGGTATACGGTCTACGTCCCACTGCTGGACGCCGGCCTTCTCTCAACCAACCAAATTGAGTACGGAGCATACTCCACTAAGCTGCTCCAATGCGGGAAAATCGAAAAAAAAATCGAATCGATTTGTGGGGAATGATCGTAAATATAATAATATAAATAATATATTTGTTATTCCCAGTAACCATTGTCTGGTTTGCCTCTTGAGAGAGATTGTCTACTTTGAGGAATGGTTGTCACTATCATAATAATGAATGATAGGTTAATCAAATCAGCCCGAAGAACTGCCGAATCGAATAACTCCCGACAAGTTATGAACCGGAGGGGTGGCGCCTTATTACGTTATTAAGTTATTGTTTGCTTTATGATAGAAGAATAATTTACTTAGCTCCATATTGGGTCTCTTCTGAGTGACATGGATCGCTCATACAATTTTGTTGGGTGTAATTGTTGAAACCACACACACACACAAACACAGACACAGAGACACAGAGAGAGGTTGGAAGCGTTTGAGATGTGGTGTTGGCGAAGGATGGAGGGTATAAGCTGGACGGAAATGGTGTCAAATGAAAAAGTGCTGGAAAGAGTTGAAGAAAAGAGAACCATATTGAAGACTATAGAGAACCGGAGAGGAAATATGATTGGCCACCTGATACAACACGATTCATTTATAACAAACATTATAGAAGGAAAAATTGAAGGGAAGAGAGGAAGGGGTAGACCTAGGATAACATTTATGAAACAATTAAAAGAGAAGGTGCAGGTCGTGTCGTATCGGGAGGTGAAGGTTTTGGCGGGAAAAAGAGAGGAATGGCGGTTACTCCACCGACAAGAGCGCAGCTCTTAAATAGAGAGAGAGAGAAATTGTTGAAATGGTTTTTAATTGTACGTTGTACCACGTGACAGAACACGAGTACAGTATCTGCACAACACACACAGACAGTAGTCTGTCGACATTTATGACAGGAGTGCAATAGAAGTAAATTCTATAATTTTTTAGCTATAGTTACCTGTAATACTGTAAGCTTTGGTGCGTGATGTTGGTCGCCGTATAAGGGTTGGAGGCGGAGATCCTCGAGCTGGCTTTTTCCTCGCGCAGCGTATTTCACTTGCGGTCCAGAGAGGCAACGCTGCAAGCATAAGGCTCGCTTTCGGGAGGGCTTTTTGACGTCTGATATGGTTGTCTATATGTTTGTGTGTTTTAGTGTAGGTATTTAATTTTACTATGTTATATGTTTTATGAACACTGTAATACATAATATTTTAAGTGAACTGTCCTCCCACAGACTTAGGAATTGGTTTTGTGGGGTTTTTATTGTATTAACAAATTTTGTATCTTTATGAAAAGTAAACATTTTACTTACTTATTTTTTATATACATAGAGCCGCAGCCAATGAAGTGCCGTTACCTGGAATTTTCCCAAAGTGGGAATGTTCCCGTAGTAAAAACTCTTTAATACTAAGGTCACTGGCTGTTTTTTTTGTGCAAATTGTTCTTTCTTGTACTCTGGTGTTATTTACATAGGCAAACTAGGTATTTTTTTAACTTACGATCTGAAGGCCCCGGGTTCGCCTCCCGGCGGGGACTTATCGCAGAAATCACTTTGAGGTCCCTGGTTTGGTTAGGACATTACAGGCTGACCACCTAATTGTCCGAAAGTAAGATCGGTGCTTCGGGAAGCACGTTAAGCTGTTGGTCTCGGTTGTTATTTACTGATGTAAGTAAGTAATCGTTACATGAGCGATGTCAGGGGACTTTTGCGGCTCAATCATAACCCTGTCACCAGGGTTGATGAGGCTGGTATTCCACTTCACAACGCACACACGATTAGAAGAAGACTGTGTATTCTACTTCACAACCTACTCGAGAGATAAGAACAGAGAGAAGAGGTCTGTGCTTCTTTTGGAAGATTCCCGGGCACGACACATCCCTGGCCGCAGCGAAGGTATCTAGAGTATCCAGGGCGGCAAAGCGGGAATTCGTATTTTTTTTTTCATTTTATCCTTAATCTAAATACATGGTTTGAATGATGCCGTTAAACCACAGAGGTTTGTCTCGGCACCCATTCGTCGCATTAAAACAGAAAAATAAAATAAAAATAATAATATAAAAATACAGAAAACATTGAAAAAAATTAACTCAAAAACACACACAGTGCACTGTCGTACCGAGTAGGCATAAATGCCAATCAATGCGGCGTACCTCGTATAGGTACGAGATTCCCTCTAAAACCAGTTTGTCGCTTCCTCGATGCTTCATATACATCATGTTCTATTAATTGATTGCCTATTGTAACGTCGCATCACGCCCACTTTATCTAGCGGGGTAGGCAGTAGTGACTATGTTATTTGTCTTATATACATATACACACATACGTACCTAAATATGAAACAGCGCGGCGCCGCGACCGATTGGATTTCAATTACATACGAATACACACTCGAACGTCACAAAATTCGCTTCCGTAATTCTACCGCTTCTGCGTATGGTGACCTTCATCATCATCATCAGCCCATTAACGTCCCCACTGCTGGGGCACGGGCCTTCGCTATGGATGGATAGGGAGATCGGGCCTTAAACCACCACGCGGGCCCAGTGCGGATTGATGGTTATTAACGACTTGCTAATGCAGCCGGGACCAACGGCTTAACGTGCCTTCCGAAGCACGGAGGAGCTCGAGATGAAAACTTTTTTTTTGTGGTCACCCATCCTATGACCGGCCTCTGCGAAAGTTGCTTAACTTCAACAATCGCAGACCGAGCGCGTTTACCGCTGCGCCACCGAGCTCCTCAAACGAGCAACAACAACAACCTTCCAAATAAAATAAAATATACTTTATTGCACAGAACTAAATTTCAACAATAAGACATCACACACGAATACAGCACGATTTAGGCGGCCTTATTGCTCTAGAGCAATTTCTTCCAGGCAACCACCAAAAATGGAAACAAACAACTTGGATAGTTTGGAAACTAGAAGTTAAAAACAAAAGCCGATCAAGTGTCAATCAATCAATAATACTTTATTGCACAAGAACATATATTAAAGGACATAAACATTGAATAAAACATAAGCACAATAGGCGGCGTAAGTGGAAAAATATTTGAAAGATTTAATCGACCCTAGCGGGCCTAAGTGTCTAGTGTTAGTCTGAATATAGGGTTTAAAAAGACTACATTGAAGCTATTCTTATTTGACATATTTGTTGACATTGCGCACTTACTTTTGTATGCAATATAACATAAGCTTACGACTATATTCCAATTGGGGTAGTCAGAGGTATATCCATCGCGAGATGAACTAAGTAAGTGCCATTATATCACTGAGTTTTCTTTCTTTTTGTGGTGAGCCGTACTTTTATAATATGTGCAAATGCTAAATGCCAATATTGCTTTTTAAGATAAATTAACTGCTTTAAGGCAGACGTTTTTAGAACCCTTGCGAATTAAAATAATATCTGCATAATGGGCTCTACCCCACTAGGACACCATGGTTGCGATATAAGCGGGAAATTATTCCGGATTTGGTTGCCGGTAACGTACTGGTTGCGTTGGTTAGGTGGTTAACAAATTGCAAAGAAGAAAATTTAGGTATTGCCTATTCTCTATCAACCAGCTACCTGTACTGGTTCACAAGACTACAGACATGAAATGAATTTATACATAAACAGTTGTTCAGAAACAATTATAATTTTCCCAATAAATTCTATATATATATTTAATTTATATCACGATCTGCCAATGATTTAATTGTAATGTTTATCGATGAGAAATTAATTTAATAAGTTTGACATTTACAGCGTAACATTTTAACTAGATGTTGGGTGAGAAATTTAATTAGATGTAATTAATTATATTTAAGTAACACCTAATATTTGAAAAACTGACAGTTCATTAGTAAGTAATTTTAAAATAATTATTTACATTTTCAATTCAAAAATAGCAACCAATAGTTCAGTTTCTTATTTCCTGATTCTTATGTACTTATATGATACTTTCTGTGTATTTATTCGTAACCTCTTTGTGTGCAATAAAAAGTTAACTAACTAGCGACTTTACGGAGTTTTAAAATATGCCCAATGTCCTCAGCTCGTAGTATTAAAATTGTGTACCCAATATCATTGTTCATAGCCTCATAGAGCACTGTGAATAGAAAATCAATATCGCAAATAATAAAAGATCAAACAGTGGACAATGTTTATGACATACAGGGTGTTAGTGACATCGTAACGAATACTGAGAGGGATGATTCAGACCATGATTCTGAGTTAATATCTAGTGGAATTTTCCGTCGCAAAATTCATGAAATTTTGAGTTTTGTTTTTAATTATTTTCAATTCCATATTGTGTTTTAGCTGCATAGAACCCAAATTTCAATAAAAAAAATAATAATGACAAATTATCGAAAATTTTCGATGTAATGGAGACAACAGCTGCTCGAACGGGTCAACGGCCACACGCACCGAGCCGCGCGCCCCGCTCCGCACGCCCCGCTCCGCGCGCCCCGCGCCGCACGCCGGCGGCGGCGCGGCGGCGGCGCGGCCTACAAAGTAGGCACTACGAACCGATCCTATTTCTTTCTCTGTCTATCGTAAATTTATAAATTTATTTTATTCTTATTTTTAAATGGACGGATAATCAACAGGCATAAAATTTATGGAATACACGTCAATTTTAAGCAGAAATCTAAAACAACCGACAGAATTAAGTTGACAGCACACGTCAAACGGTTTGCATACCAGCGAGATACCTTTTTGATTCGACCGGGTTATTCATTCATTTACTCATAGGAATCGGGGCCATTATCTACCTAAAACAGTTGAAACAGTAAATAATTGTATTCTTTGTTGTCATTAGAATAACTAACAACCAACTAACACAACCACCACAGATTAGGTAATTAGTTACCTACTATGTCAACCATCCACCAACTTAGTATGTAAGTACCTACGCAAAACCTCGCTACACAAAAATCGAGCGAGATCGCGTCTAGAATTGGGCGGACACTCCGCCAGAGTGTTGCCTATCGATATTCTATCGATACCTAGTTAAAAAAAACCAATAGTAGGTACCTATCGATAGATCTTTTAGATCAATACCCATTATTATTACAAAACAAGACCTATCGGTACTATCGCTAGTATCGATCTAAATGTACTATCACTACTTTCGATAGTTTAGACAATTTTCAAGTTCAACAATTGATAATCTACCTATCGATAGTTCGGCAACTCCGCCGCGTAGGCAATGTCGGCATGTTCAAAGAAAAAAATTGTCCGAGAGGAGTGATCTTATTTTTCTTGTTACATGTTGGTACCGAGGTACTAAGTACATACTAAGTTATTCGTGTTTTAAATCTCATTGTTAAATCATCAGTAAAGAACTAATTAAACCTATCCTGTTCTGTGTACAATATTCATGTAACGGCTACGTGCTTACATAAGTACCTAGTAGACGGGAGCAACGACTTAACGTACCTTCCGAAGCACGGATCATTTTACTTTCGGACAATCAGGTGATCAGCCTGTAACGTCCCAACCAAAGGCCTTATAAACAGATTTTTGTGATATGTCCCCACCGGAATACGAACCCGGACCCTCCGCATCCCATCGCTCAACCACTGGACCACATAGGCCAAGAAGGTTCTAAGACATAATTAAAGGATCCTGGGACGCAAGACCTCCGAGTTAGGGCTTGTTTGATCTGTCTTGATGGATACTCGGACGTGAATAGCCTCACGGATCAAGGGCAACGCGCGCCAATAAAGTAGGCATTACGAACAGATACTAGGTATTTCTTTGAGTTGATAGGTATCAAGTGAAGTTTCCTGTCGCCAAATTCATAAAAAAATTAGATTTTTTTCAGTCCCATATTGTGTTTTAAGCTGCATAGAACGCACATTTAAAATAAACAAATAAAAATTACTAATTATTAAATTTTATCAATGTCATCAATAATAATAATAACGTATCTACAACTTCAGCTATGCGCAGGTGAATAGCCGGCGCACGGGTCAAGGGCAACGCTCGCCAATAAAGTAGGCATACGAACAGATACTATTTCTTTCTCTGTCACTTGCACCATAAACATACTTCTCTCTCTCTCTCTAGTCGTCGGCTCGACTCGGCCGCGGCCGGTGCGTCGTCGGCGCCCTTAGTCGGCGCCTTTGATGCTTTGCGCTAACGCCGCCGCGCGCTTCCGCTCAGTCGAATACTAAGCTTGACCCGAATCGCGTGATGTTTTTCGAGGATATTTTTTTCGTGTTTGTGAGTGTTTGTTTCATTCTTTAAATGAGTAGTGTCGACTATGATGATAGATCATAGACCATTTACTGCGCAAAAGTATGGAAGATTGTTGATGTTTATTAAAGAGCAAGGTGTTGTGTTTGTGAGTGCGTGTGATACCTACCTACCGCGGAGGAAACGCGATGTTGCATACCTACGTGACGTGACATGTTCTAGGGTACCTACCTAGGTACTTCATCCGAAGGAATAACAATTAAGGTAAGGCAAGAGTAGGGTTTTTATTGTTAATAAGTTAGGAACGTTTTAATAACTGGTAGGTAGGTACCGTGCGTGAAAAATCGTGGCAGTAGGTGTTCTACTTCAACAAACAACATTTTTAAACGTTGAACCACTAAGCATCTAAACAAGAGAATGAAAACTCCTACCTAGATATCAACATCGTATCACGCACGCGTAACGTAGCCGCGCGTAAGTTTAGCGTCTGTGTGGCGCGTTGTTCGACTTACATTGCGGCACAGTAAAAATTGAAAGTCTTAATTAAACATTTGCGACAAGAAAAACACCCACCATCATTTTTAGTACAATAAAATAGGCGTTCCATTTTTTTTTTCGTTACGATGTCACTAACACCCTGTATTGAAGGCTTGACAGGATTGTAATCGAAGTAAATTGCATGTCAAGTTCATTTTGCTGTTCTTTGTAACAAAGGAGGTATCTAATAGAGGTAACAAATTGTTTATTGATCTATTTTTTAATGAGGGATTTGCCAGGACATGTTCCTCAAAAACAATATAGATGGCGCTGTACAGAGTTACCTTTAAAACCTTCTAATTTCATGGTCAACAGACGTATGCATCTTTTATCTTTGTTTTTGGGTATAAATTATGATCCTTGTTACTACACCCAGACACAACACATCATACACACATTATTATTCTTACCAAAGGTAGCATCATAATTCTATACCATATCTGATCCAAATATCAAGTAACAATTATTTTTATACGTCTCCTACAAAAGTTGGGGAACCAATCCAATCCCGTTCTTCATTTGTTTCGTTCGCCGCGTAAATCTCACCTCCGTTGCCGCCTTTTCTGTTTACTGACTTTTTAAATTAATTAATTAGTTGTATAACATTTATAATTATAAATTATTTATATTAATTATATTTAATAATATTTTAAATCATTAAAATATATTTAAATTATAGGCCCATTTGCTTTGACGATAAAAGTATTATGCCTCTGCTATTACATTATAATATGTTCGAATAATTATGTACCCGAGCAATTAAAAAATAGATATCATGTTAAATCTGTACAACATCTATATTTTATTTGGGAAATATAGTCTGAAAAGATCCTCATTAAATGTCTTAATATATTATACAGAAACGAAATACGATGCCATGGTGGCGGTATATAATATATTCTAGTGGATCGGGACGCGGGATTATACTTGCGGTTTCCTACAGCGGAAAAAAATAGTGTCTATAAAAACCCAATAGGGTAGTGGTGATGTTAGTGGTCCTGCAAGGCTGACCGGAGGAAGAAGCACAGAAGAAAGAATCCCGAAAGAAATGGAGGGAGGCATTTGGTCAGCATTGGGATACATTAGGCTAGACAAGAAGATAGGAGATTCACATTCTCACTTACTATTACGTCTTCTTCTATCGTGTGGGTTGTGAGGTGGATTACCAACCTCATCAACCTTGGTGGCAGGGTTATTATTGAGTCGCCAAAGGCCCCTGACATGACTCATGTAACGACTACGTACTTACATTGGAATGGTAACCGGGACCAACGGCTTGACGTGCCTTCGCGGATGATATTGCTTCCGGACAATCAAGTTATCAGCCTGTAATGCCTTTACCAAACTAAGGATCACAAAGTGATTGTTGCGATTGTTGTGATATGTCCTCACGGGGGGATTTGATCTCGGGACCTTCAGTTGGTGGTCCCATCGCTCAACCACTTCCTATTGTCAGGAAGACCGAAGTACAGTTTAAACAGTCACATTAAATGATATTTTATTTCGACCTTCCTTCGTCTTCGTGCTCGCAGTCCTAGTTGATAAATTGTGTCACATTTCGTAGCATTAGGTATTCTCTGTATTCGCAATACCCCTTCCCTTTCTGGGTCAAAACATCCCATAATTCAATAGTCACACCCACTCGGTTTGCTAATTCCTCGTCGTTCCTCTATAATTGGTATCAATTCATTCCATTCAGTCGTTCAATTTCAGTAATCAGCCCTAAGATTAGATTGACACTTAGCGTAAACAATACCCCCTATAGACAGCGATGTTGATGTCCTTATATTATATACATACATGCGGGATGGGGCATGGTGGAAACGATTATATTTCTTTAATCATTGTAAACAGCCTCTAGTGGTTAGAGCGTTAGGCTCACGATCTGGAGGTCCGGGTTCGATTCTCGATGGGGACATTGTCGAAATCACTTTGTGAGACTGTCCTTTGTTTGGTAAGGACTTTTCAGGCTTGAATCACCGGTCCCGGGTATTAGCCGTAAAAACACCTCCACCAACCCGCAGTAGAGCAGCGTGGTGGAGTATGCTCCATACCCCCTCCGGTTGATTGAGGGGAGGCCTGTGCCTAGCAGTGGGACGTATATAGGCTGTTTATGTTATGTTATGTGTATTTATGTTAAGTGCAGTAATATGTACTAAGTATGTCCTCACCGGGATTAGAACCCAGGACTTCCGGATTGAGAGCTGGATCGCGGACGCCGTTTCACTAAAACCAACTTCATGGTTATTGGTGCTATGTGATGTACCTATGTATATGTCGGCGAGGTGGCGTCTCTTTCGCACCTGCTAGACGTCAAGCCGACAACAGCTGTCAACGTCATCCTACGACAGACGTTATCTGTCAATATCAGGTTGTCTTGTGAAGCGTCAGGTGATGACAGCTGTCAGTGTCATTGCTTGGGGGTGGTCTATGCTTGGCCGGAAGGGCATTCAAACGAGAACGGCCATTGTGAACGGACGAAAGCACAGAACTCTCCGCGTTTCGCAAAGCAATCTGTTGTCATCTTCTACGTGTTCATACATTTTGTTAATCTTATCAAGTAATCAGTGTAAGGAATAATTAAGCAACGTAACGAAGATTTTATTTTGGCGAGACATCCAATACCTACCCAATATGGCGGATGAAGACGATCCGGGGTCTCCACCTTCTATCCCGTTCGTTCATCCTTCATATATTTACTTAGTTACGATATTTTGAACTCCCTGCTTCACTCCACTTCCGTTCTACAATCGATCCAGTTGCGTGCACTGAAGGTTTATTAGCCCAGGCTTCTATAAAGTCACGTTGCTAGCTCACTTATTATACGTTACCGTGTTATTACCGGCAAGCTTGCACTTTGTAGCATTATACCAGTGTGTTATTAGAAATCCCGTTGTGATTAGTGTTACGGTCCGATGTTCTAAATGTTAGGTCGATTAAAATACGGAAACGTCGGCGTAGCCCGAATCATACGTACAGTGCTTCAGAATACAGTGTAGTGCGTAGTGTACCCATTTATTTTGTGTTATAGTCTCAGTTCACTGTTTACAGTAAATATTACTCAGGTACAGTCACAATAAATGACTGTAATCCAAACAAATAAAGTACCTTTCTTAATTCAAATTCTGATAGATGATCAATCTATCAGAATCTGATTGATGAACTTGGATATTAGAGTTAATTTGTATTCGGAAAAACGATGATTGCCGAGGGGCATTAAGATAATAGAAGCACTGTACGAGAAACATGCATAAAAATCCCCAATGGGGTACGTAACTCAGAGTCAAGCAATAAGTAGACTTTCGATACAAAGCCCCTAAGGTGTATTCAAGGTGTTAGTGACATCGTAACGAATACTGAGGGGGATGAGTCAGACCATGATTCTGGATTAATATCAAGTGGAATTTTCCGTTGCAAAATTCATGTATTTTTTCAATTATTTTTAATTCTATACTATATATGATAGGGACACATCGCCGATATCCATCAATTTAAAAATGATCCCTCTGTCGGTTTTTACGACAAGCCCGGTAAGATAAGTAGTTGAACGCGTTCTATGTTTTTTATTCGCTGGCAGTCCATAGAATTAACTGAAACGAATCTAGTACCTAGGAAAAATAATTTGCTCTATCATTGAAACTTATGACACGTATTTTCAAGTTCAAATGTAGCCTCAGGGATTCATTACAAATATTAGGAAATATTAATACTAGAAACTACAGTGATACCCGTTAAAAGGGTAGGAATTGATGTCGTTATCAGAAATATCAGACACAAAATTAGTCGGTCCCGTCCTCTAGACTATTATTATTATCAATTTTGGGTCTTACAATTTCATTAGCATTATAAATCACACTTAGACATGACTTGATTTACGAATTCAATTATTTTTCCCTGTGGATATGATATAATTTTCAATTTCCCTGTCTTGATGGTCTGTTTTCATCATTCTAAAAATTACAGTAACTAGTTAAATCAGGTTTTTTTACTGGAATTCAGTCTTTAGAAAGAACATGTTATGTTAAAAAAATGGTCCCATTATTAATATTTCTTATTCGTTAGTAGCACGAGAGAATAATAAAAAATATAAGTATTTAATAGACACTGAATCGAGATGAATAATGACATTATAATGATTTATGATGATAAATGAAGATCTTATCTATTGCAGATTTTAATACTGCTTGTAAATTTTCACCTTGGTTGAACTTGTCACCGCTATTGTAACAGGGTGATAAATGTTAACTAAGCTTTATGAATTATTCGAAAACTGTACACAGCGGCCGATTTTGAGTTATGATTTATTAATAGGTACAAAACAATAGACCGAATATTCAGCTGAAAATCGTAGTTCTAAGAACTATATTTTATATTTTGGCTACTAAAGCGTTTTTTGAATTTGAGAAATGATTGAAAAAAATCCTCTTTTTGAAACTTGTTTAAATTGACGTACCGCAATGTAAAATAACAAATACTGAGGGGGATGATTCAGACTATGATTCTGCGTTCATATCATATGGAATTCCTGTTCGGAAAATTCATGTCAATTTTAGTGTTTCTTTTCATTATTTTCAGTTCCATACTTTGCGACGGAAAATTCCATTTAATGCTACTCAGAATCGTGGTCTGAGTAAATGCTATGTTATGTTAACAAAATGGTTGTTTTTTTAAGTCGAACATGTAAAATTAATAAAACCTGAAAATAAACGAGTTAGTACACAAATATAATCGTTTTCCATCATGCCCTGTCCCACATATCTCTCTCTCGTTCTTCTCTCGTGGAGTAATCGCCATTACTCCATAGATAACACTACACACATATAAGGTCCATAATTCCCATAGGGTCCTTAAGTTAGAGGTACAGTCATGAGCAATATCATGTACCCATTTTAGAACCCTGTCGCACTATCATATTTGAAATTTAATGAGACTTACGGTTTAATTTGTCAAAAAAGTTAATGTGACATGGTATCAAAGTGTATACATATTAATACTCGTGACCGTACATCCATCGCAAGAGGAACTACGTAAGTACTGCCATCTTTTTATGATGGTCGAGCCATCACTAATTGCAAGTCCAAACTCGATTTTAGTTCTCAAGTTTAGAAAATTATTTTCAATTTACCTTCTCATAAATTATAGCCTGAGATTTTCACTAGTTCTCTTATTAAAATGTATGGTAGGACCCCAATCGAAAGAGCTTTTGAGTAACAATGAATAATGGGATCAATTCCAACATGTCTAAATCCCTTCTAGAGAAGGTTTCTAAGGCTCCTATAGGCGCACTGAAAATACTTTTAAATTGAATAGTAAATAAGGATAAAGTTTTTCTAAGTCCCAACCTATCTAACAATTCAATTGTTTTACGTGTTTTTAAATACCTAGTTCTGCTTTGGTTTATATAGTATAAAAGTTTTCGTATAGAAAGTATAGATGAAAAAAAAAGAACAAAAGGACTGTAAACTTATCTAGAAAAGAATTAATAGGTATCATTCGACTGTACACCTCGCTACCTTGCTACAATGTAAACCGTCTTCCCACGTTTTTGTAAAGCTACAAAAGTTCTATCGATTAATGATTTATATTACAAAAGTGTCTATCCATCATCTTCCTAACCTAACCTAACCTAACCTAACCTGAAGATTTGACAGGTCCGGTTTTTTACAGAAGCGACTGTCAGTCTGACATTCCGACCTGCAAAGGGAAAACCTGCTCAATACAGGTTATGTCACATACCTCCGAAAATGCATTTCTCGTGAGGAAACCCAATGTTTTGCTTCACCGCTGAGCGTAATGATAATCATTTATGAAGAAGATGACCTAAACATGAATTTGAAAACAAAATCATCAGTCATTGTTTTAGGCCTGTGCTGGATTCCAACCTGCAACCTTAAAATGCAAAGCAAGCATTCTACCATCTGGGTTACTACGGCACCTATCGCTGGACAATAAATTCCAGGGTAAAAAACGGGATTATCCCATTTAAGTCCTAAGTCTTAAGGGACGTCTGGGAACGCTATAAGGTCAGTATTTGTATATTTAATATTGAGAATGGTTCAGTCCGGTGTTCGCTACACGGTTGCAAGGACACGTCAGCTACAAGATTTAGGAGCTTCGAACAATATTCTAGCAGGCAACTGGCTGAATGCCAGCTAATTTTTTGCTCCGTTAAAGTTAATTTCTTCAGTATAAAGTACGCTTCTCTTGAAACTAGCGCACTTGTTTTTATTTTACACTATCTACAATGTTCTTGTGTTTTGTGGGAGGAGAATACTGATAGTGCTTTTACTGGTACAGCTTCTAGAGTAGAGCTGTCGACCTAACGAAAAAGTCCGTAGTGAAAACTGATCTTGTTCTTATAGTCCGTATAAATATGAACTCAATATTACGTCAAATAGTATCTAAGTATATTAATATAATATTTGGCGCAATTCATGCTGTATTCGTTTTTTAATGTTGTCTCAATTTTCAGATTCCAAATTCGATTTCAAAGTAGAGTAAATAATAATTATATATTAAATACGTTTTCATAAATATTACACAAAGAGCGAACTGACAACACAGACAGAAATAATCATATTTTATAAAATGAAATTGCTATTCAAAATTCTAGATTAAGTAAATAATATTCATTTATTTCGGGGTTATGTATACGTTTTTACAATAAAATACCAGATAATATTTTGAATTTGTCAGATAATAAATTGAAAGCTCATGTGAAGCTCACTTTATGTAAAAAAGCTTATTATATAATGTAGATTAATTATTACCGAAATGATAAAACTGTCTGGTTTTAAATGTGTTCCTCTAGTTATTTAATAACTTGTAACGTATACCTACATTAATTTAAAAGATGTATTTCTGTTGCAATTTCTCATCATTTCTTCTCCTCAGTCATAACACCTTGCGAAATGACGTAAATTCAAAATGTTACATTGACCTTCAACAGGTTTATCCATGATAATAACATTGAATACATGATTCTGATATCTTTTAATTTAGGAAATACGTTCGCTTTGGTATGGTAAGTCACTACTTACCATAAGCTAAATGTCCTAATTACAGTAAGAACATCACTATGTTCTTATCTTGTTTATATCATGTGACCATAAGAACTTGGGTATGAATGAATGAAAAATGGACAAAAGCAATCTTACGAAATGAATAAGTTATTTTTACTTAGGTAGTATGTTGTTTCAGATATAAAAATGATGATTTCTTTTGTGCTTTCTTTAAAGTAGTTCATTAAATATATACGTAATAGACTACATACAATAACAAAATTGATAAAGTAGAAATTACTGGAGGATATTTTCTGACTGATAAAAGGCAATCGCATAATTGAAGCCAGCAAGTGTTGAAGGGGTTCTAAACATAATAAGCTATCGTATAATTACCAGCAAGTGTTGAAGGAGGTCCTAAATATCATTAATCTAGATAACTCTATTGTATATCTAGTAACATACGGTCAGCGGATGCAGCAGGCAGGTTTCCGGAGCTGCCGCCGTATGTTATAACATATTATGATAGCAGAACCGTCACGTACATATTTGGCAAGTTTATATAAATAAAGGTGCGGAGTCCAGCAAATGCCTCCTAATTTTATTTGTATGTACCTGACATTTTCTAATCTACTGGAAAGGAAAAGGACGGATGATCGACAGCTGTTAATCTTAAAATCATAGTTACATTCCATTCATCCCTAGCGTTATTCCGTTTGCACAGGGCATAGAATAAGGAATAATACTACCTATACACCGGAAACTCGCCGCACCCCACCAGCGGCTGAGCTAGGTTTACCTCACCGCCCCCTCGAACATAGTTTAAACTTGAATCGTATGGCGTTAGACGTCACACACACAGGTGCGCATTTGCGATAACGTCAATGTGTGGTGTCTGTGTAAAACGAAGTTGTTTGTATGAAGTGTCCGGGGTGTGCACAGAGACTGCTTATCTAACCTGAAGATCTGACATTACACACACGTAGATTACACACACGTAGATTACATCTTGTTACATTAAATGTAACACTGAACTGATGACGCTGGGGATGATACCGACTTCGTCGCCGCGTGGAGACTGATGAACGAAATTAAAAGTTTAAAAAGTCTGGAGGTTTGAAAGTGGTTCAAGAACGGACGTCAACAAGATGAACTTGGAGACGTTTGTTTCTATAGTGAAATTAAATAAAAAAAGGAAATTTCTTGCAGCTCCGATCGCGACTTTATTTTGAAAACAGAATATTTAGTAGGCACAGATTATAAATTGTATGTCGTGAACACAAGACAACCTGCCAGAACGTGCAATTGGTGGAAAGAAGCGATAAACATAACATAACATAGGCTTATGGCTACTTCCAAGAAGAGTGTATGCGTCAGAATCGAAGCAAATGGAATTCCATAGTGTCTTCTTACGTACCCCGGTGGGAAATAGGCGTGAGTTTATGTATATATGTATTGTACGACTATCGGTACTAGAGGTACATCTATTGCAAGATGAACTAAGTACCTTAGTAGCCACGCCGGCTCAAGCTATTTGTTAGACTAACGTGATAGGTGGTGAGCCGTATTGCCGCGTCGTCTGTAATGGTCGAGCCAACTGTGTTAGTGAGCGATACAGTAATGATACAAATTGCTAGAAAGGATACAAGGAATGGTTTGGCCTGTATCTAAACATATTAATTTGCTCCTATTGTAGGTCCCCACGAGCAACGGACGCAGCAGACGGTTTCCGGATCCGAACCCATATGTTACAGAGCATTATGATAGCCAAACGACGGAAGTACACATTTGTAATCAACTGCCATCTATTTGGCTATTTCACATTACTACAGCAGCCAATGTAATACTATTTGTGCGTCCATAGGACGTTCATGGTGAATGGAAATACTAGTACAAATATTAACTGACGCTCTTATTATAGGTATGATATAGAGAATACCAATTTTGTATTGGTTATAAATTGGCATGTTATTGCGTTCAATATTAGAAGTAGAATTTAGCATAATCTCACGACTATATTCCTAATGAAAGAGTAAGTAAGTAAATGTTTATTTTTCATAAGAAATACAGAAAATATGGGTACAATAAAAACCCCACAAAACCAATTCCTCGGTTTGTCTGTGGGAGTGGAGTTCGCTTAATGTTATTATGTTTAAGATACTTAAAGTTAACTTACAGCTAAGAGATCTTTTGTATGAGATGTTTAAATAAAGATTTTCTAAATTTATTTATATTGCACTCCCGACGAAAAGAAAGGAAAGGAAAGAAAGGAAAGGTGTAGGAAAGTAGACTTACGTACAAAAAATATTTATGTAGGTAGAGTAAAAAGGAAAAAAAAGAAAAGAGAAGAAAAGAAGAAGAAGAAGAGAGAGAAAGTAAGATGATTCCGTGCTTCGGAGGGCACGTTAAGTCGTTGGTCCCGGCTATTAGCCGTAAAAACATCTCAACCAACCCGCGTGGTGGAGTATGCTCCATACCCCCTCCGGTTGATTGAGGGGAGGTCTGTGCCCAGCAGTGGGACGTATTATAGGCTGTTTATGTTTATGTAGGTAGAGTAAGAACAGCCCCAGGCGTACATATCGCGATCAGCTCCAAGATGTTTTAAAGAGTACTCTAAACCAGCGCGAGCGTGCTGAGCATGCATGAAGTCTTTAATGCGAGAGGAGGAAGCGATGGTGGTATGTCAGGATCGTAGTAAGTGGAATTCCCCGGTCTCTGCCTATACCAACGGAAAATAAACGTAATCTTTGTATGTACTTACCTATATTCCCAATTGGGCTAGTCAGAGGTCCATCCGATCAAATGACACATGTATATGAAGCAGATACCCATGCTTCAACCAGCTTTTTCTTAGACCATGGTGAGCCGCAGCGACGCCATGATGGTCAATCCAACTTTGTTAGTGAAAATAAATTATTAATAATTTATTGGTGTAAGTCTGGAATTTGGGAATCGAACTGGCGCTCCCCTTTTGAGAAGCAGGGTGATACACAGGATCACAGTGCCTGCTGCGCTGTGTAAATAAAGATTATTGAATATTGTTTGTATTGTAAGTAATCTGTTATTTAAATAGTACCAAATTCAAACTATTAACATAGCTTCACGGCAGAGTTATATATACGTAGTATATTATACACTCACTTCTCGCCAGGTATATTGTACCTAAGCATTATTTCAAGTAATACTTTTTTGCGTAGAATGTTTATTGTTTATATTTTATAGTGCTTGGATGCCGGATTTCTTAATTTATTTTCTTAGATTTCGTTATATATGCTTCTGATGTTCGTGTTCAACTATATAAACTTGCAATAAATCATTTACTTTACCTACAATATTTATGCAAACCTTACTATGTGCTAGTGTATTTTATGCAGTTACAAAACATAGTTTGTGAGCTTGTTGCGTGCAAAGAGTATATTTTCATTTTACACTCGAAGTAAACAGGATATTGTCACATCGTTTGTATCCGGCGGCCATGTTTTTTGTTCTGAAAACAACCGGACAGCGAACAAAGCTGCAGGCGAATATTTACGACTCAAATAGTGGACACGGAACATCCAGTTTAGGTACTCCCTCGTGGCCACTGTCAATGAAATCGTTTCTGTTAGCGAGCCTAGATTAAAATACTAACACGGTCGAATTTATTTTTGTGGCTGCTCTCTATGGGGTGAGTTGACCCTTATGTAATCAGACGATAAGTTACAGCCACTTTTGATTTATCAGATGAGGACGTGGTCCAAAGGGGCTCTTTGCTATTAAAAAGAAAGATAACTCAGGACGAATATATAAGGTAGGTTTTTCAGGATCGAAGCAAATGAAGTTCGGTAGGATCACTTACCCGAGTGGGTACTTAGTTCATCTTGCGATGTGTGTACATCTGACTACCTCAAATACAAAATGATTTATTTGTGAAACACAGGTAGAGTAGGGTGTTATACATAATATAAGTTAGAGCGCCGTGATCTGCCAGTCGGCGTACAAATATAAATTAATTAATATAGTCACGAGCTTATGTTGTTGTGTGATAAAGACAACATAGCTGGCTAGGTATAGGTACATATTGCTATAAATACTCCTCAGCCTAATCCCCGGGTATACAGGCGTAATTCTGATGTGTTTAAATGAACAAAATTTGGAGGAGGAATTATTTCAAAACTTAACTTTAAAATGGCGAAGTAAAATTAAGTGGGCTCCGTGCTAATATAAATCTAGACTGACCCAATTCACGTGCGAAGCTGAAAATTGAAACGTAGTCCGTAACAAATTGCACCTATAATGACTTACTACCACAAACGTAGACGTTAACGCTGAGTGATGTATAGACCGCTATAAATAATCTATCGAGTATCGATAGTCCAGCCACAAACCACTAGAAATTTCAGTATCAATTGGCCTTTTTAGATATTAATCTATAGATTTATATAGTTGTTGCCTGCGACTTCGTACGCATGGATGTCGCTTATCACTGCAATTATACAGACCCGTGTAGGTACAAAAATAGGGTTTATTATGTGCAGTGATACATAGATATTATCTGCCTACCCCAACGGGAAACAGATGTGATCTTATGTATGTGTATTAATAATAATAAAAAAATCGTTTATTTCGGACAATGTCCATATATAGAATGTCAAACGACTTTATACTAGTGTTAGTAAGAAATTATTCGGGCGATCATAAAAACAAATTTATAAAGTGTGAAGCTCCATCCACCTTTTTGGAAGGAAGAGGAGGGTGGGGGGATAAATGCTTTCAGTAAAATATAATTATTATTAAAACAGTCCGCGTTTTATTGAATATCGATAAATTCTTTACGTAATAATTAGGAGCAATGATTTCGTTTAGTCGACGATTTATTGAACAAGGACAACTTTGTCGATAGTACGGCTATCGATATTTTGCCAGCAATAGTCGCATGTGCAATCGCGTTTTTGTTTTTACCTCTCATGGCTAATTAGGTGACTTGTACATTGTTATTAGGGAGCTTATTTTACTACATTTGTGCCTCCTTTATGAATTCATTCGGTATTTTCATTATAAGTAGTTATTGTTGAACATATTTTAAAATAAATTTACTTTTTAAATTATGTCATTTGGTTTACTTTTTTTAATATTACTCTTTGTAAATATTTTGTCTCGTCATCTCACATGCGTTTTCCCGTTTTCACAGGGTCCGTTTACCTAACCTGAAGATTTGACAGGTCCGGTGTTTTACAGAAGTCCTGTCCGACCTTCCAAGCTGCAAAGGGAAAACCAACCCAATACACGTTTGGTCACATACCTCCGAAACTAATTTCTCAGGTATGTTAGTTTCCTCACGATGTTTTCCTTCACTACTAAGCACGTGATAAGAATTAATGATCTAAACATGAATTCGAAAAACGATTTCGAAAATTATAGGTTTAAGCCCGTGCTGGATTCGAATCTGCGACCTTACATTCAAGCGTTCTTCCAACTGGAATACCACGTTTGTTTGTAAATATTTTGTCTATGGTATAAATAAATATTTATTTTAGTTTAAAACTTTCTCCATAAACAATCGCCAGAATCACACACGAGTAATCGGAAGACAAAATGCAGCGTCCTTAATCTGAAGTGACTTTGACTAACTGGAGACTGTCTTAATACACCATAATGGTTTTAACGTTTTAACAGACCCATACAAAATCGTTCGTATTAGAAAGAACACAATTCCTCTGTTAGCGGCATGCCTGGGAAGATAAGCAACTAACCGTTTTCAATTTAGAACAGAAGAAAAAGAAATATACATATAAAATTGTATTTATTCTCATACTTACATTTAATATGGTACCTACCTATAGTGTATACCCGGTATACATAATATACCGTAACCGCCATCTACGGAAACAGTCTGAAGATTTGTGAGAACATCTTAATCTAATCCTAATGTTAGTTAATTACTAAGCTCCGTATATCATGTGCCAGCTTCGTAGCAGACTGTGCGCTTCGGAAGTCTGCGGGTCATCGTGTTGCAGTTCGTAGCAAAACGTTACGTTTGGCGTAACGTGCTGTTTAACTGCATTTTATGTATGGTTCACTGTTTCCAGTTTGCGAACGTTCTCGACAGTAAAGAGGCACAAAGTTATGTAGAACATACATACATACACTCACGCCTATTTCCCACAGGGGTAAGCAGATACTATAGAATTCCATTTGCTTCGATCCTGACACACTTCTCTTGCTTCCTCCACATTCATCAATCGCTTCATACACGCACGCCGGTTCAGAGTAGATCGTATTAAACCTTTTCTAAGGACATAAGTCTGTTATGATTCAACCTGTTTTTAACGGAGTATAATATAATTGAAGGCGTGGAAGTAACCAAAACAAATAAAGTGTGTCAAAAACCAATTACATTTTCTTGCTGTTATCTGTCAACTTCAGGCGTCATTTTAGGCTTTGAGTTAATTTTCATGCTATGCGTCGACACGTTTAACCCAAATCCCTTGAACTTTGTGCATAACCACATCTAATGCCACATTTCACTCACTTGTGCTTGTTAACCACAGACTATCTTACTTCAGTTTATGCTGAACTGAGGCCAAATAAAAAAATAAAGAATGCGTTGCGTTGTATATCTTCCCGGGAATTTCGTTAAAACCACAATCTTATCGTGCGCCGCTTTACCACGTAATTGCGAAAGAGACATGAGTGCGTCCCACCTTATTCCTTAGCTGCTCACGGCAATTTACTCTCCCAGAACCAGAGGGGGTGAGATAGATCTTACTCGGCGCCCTATACCATACATTATAAGTAGGCGATGGGCCAATCACCTATCACCATAAGGTCCATCATGTCCATGTTATGACTTCGTTGCAAAAGTTGGCTACAAGTTGTCTTACGACTACATAATTATGACCTTCCCGTCCGGAGTAACGGTCGAAAGTTTAAGCATCTATGTATATGTCGTGGCCAGACCTTAGAATTGATCATTTCATGATGTGTAATGTGTATTAGCCAACTTAAGTTGACCGTATTGTTGACGTCAACGTTTAATGATATTTCAATCAGCGTTCATATCGTTAATGTAGGCGGTGTCCATGGTAATGTGGTATGATAAAAATAAAAAAACGTTTGGCCACATCATAAAGTAATCATGCATTTAGGTGCTTATATCGTTAAACGTTTCGTGTTCAGTGATCTGGCCACGACAAATATATAAGGAATGTTACATTTCATTCTCAAACGTCAAAGCGGCTTGTACGCCGAATCCATATTAGTCTGTCTAGCAATACATGCCGGACAGACTATTAAGTCTGCAAGGGTAACGAGGAGGCTATTTGCACGCGATTTATGTAGTGCCAGGGCCAATATCTATCTGTTCTTAGCACCATTTAATGACGCCCCGATAGCGGTTTCGGCGAGCGCAACCACACAAGAGTTATTTGAAATGCCCACGAAATGCCCCATATTTTCCGTGCTGGGAAATAAACATGAAAAAGATTTAAGATTTAAAATAGGTACGTGCGGAGTTGACGGTAGCCTTGTTAGTTTCCTGTAAAATAATTTTGAATATGGAATTGTTTTTAAAAGAAAGAAAATGTTCTAATTTTCTTATTCCTAAAAAAAATCGATTGACCATCTTACACTATAATGAAATAATTACTCTACTTTTATAGTTTTATTACTTAGAACAAAAACACTTTTGCATAAAATAATATACAGGTATCCAGAAAACTAATAAAAGTCCCTTCTTTTAGTTTTACTGTAGTAGGATAAACGTTACGATGCAGCTCAAAGGTGGATCATGCACTAAATTCTAACTCCCCCTGCCCCTCCTTCCGATTGATCCTTCCGGGACGTATTTACGTTATGTTTATGTTATACTTACTCGGGGGACATAGCCAGAGGGAGTCCTCCCCCCCCGAAATCCAAAGGGATTGACATCATGTCGAGCTTCATCAGGTATTCCTTATCCATCTCAGAAGTGCTGTAGAAATTACATTAACTCCAGAATTACTTGAATCCTTCTCCCATAATAACTTCTCCCAGCATCATTATTGGAACACGACTCACAGAAAAAATAAGTTCCACGAATAGATAGTATTCAAATTATAGTCTTGAAGAAAGAAATATCTTAAGACATGACGTGAAATAAGAGAAAATAGGTTTAATCTTTCGAACGCCGGAACGCGGATCTCGACCAGACACAATGTAAAATCTATTGTGTCTGGTATCTCGGCATATGAGAGGTTAATTCATATTATTGATGGTATTACTCTACCTCAGTATAGTTTTTTATAGAATATAATAAGTGAGCTAATGTTCAGTAAGTCCTCGCTAGCATTATCCCGACTCTCACAGGGCCCGCTTACCTAATCTGAAGATTTGACAGGTCCGGTTTTTTACAACAGCGACGGCCTGTCAGATCTTGCAACCCACGAAGGGAAATCTAGTTCAATACAGGTTAGGTCACATACCTCCGAAGATGCAAGCTTATGTTCAGTAAATTAGTACTTATCACAAATGTTTATAATAGTCAATCAATCAATCAATAATACTTTGTTGCACAACGACATATACAAAGGACTAGCTTAATAGTCCAGCTTGATTATGTGCGAATAAATCATAGAATGCATTCAGTTGCTTCCCTTGACGGGTGTCTTAAACCTGTTAGAGGGTATTTGTTGTTATTTAACATGATGAGAGGAGATGTGTTGTAAATAGTTGATAGGATATATTTAAAGTTACGTACAATAAAAAATTATGTTTGTTATAAATGAATCGTGTCGTATCAGGTGGCCAATCATATTTCCTATCCGTCATTAAAGGGAAGTGAGGTGTGGTAGACCTAGGAGAACATTTATGAAACAAATAAAAGAGAAGGTGCAGGTCGTATCGTATCAGGAGATGAAGGTTTTGGCGGGAAGAAGAGAGGAATGGCGATTACTCCACTGACAAGGTTGTGGTAACTAAGTTGCAAAGTTTTCCGCCCTTCTAAACAAGGGGAACCTGTGGTTTAGGAAGCAGTATTCGTCCAGTTTGTATTGTTCTGAAGAGTGTGTGTGTGTTATTTATTCTATGTTCGTATACGTAAGTATGTAATTTATCTGTGTTGTCGTAATTTAGTTTGAATAGTCACTATTGTAATTTGTTTTTAAGTTTATATTTATTTAATTTATTAGGCATACCTGCGCGCGTGTATACAATGATTTATGAATGTTGAGGAAGCAAGAGAAGTGTGTCAGAATCGAAGCAAATGGAATTCCATAGCATGACTTTGTGTATATATGTGGTTTGGTAGTTCTGTTGATTTTGTTGTTATCACGGGAGCCTGTAGCTCAAGTATTCTTTGATGAGCGTTACGATAGATTATTCAAGCAACGACGAAGCGTGATACATATTTAGACTGTACGTTTTCTTAAGATAAGCCGCTACTTTCACCGTATTTCATGAGATTAAGTCGGCTCTTTTTTGTTTTAACCTGAAGGGGATAGAATAAATCGGCTGAAACAATGAAGGTTACTGTAACAATGTAGCGTAGATGTACATTTTCTTTGTCGTACATATTTATAACCAGATTTGTAAGAACAATCGTTTTCTGGCTTATCCCTTCTTTTTGGTTCACAGTCTAAAAGCGTTTGAGCAAAGTTTTCTAACAGTCTGCCTCTCTATGCAAATGAAAAGATATGTGTCGATAAATATTTAACACAGGTCTACCACGAATTTCGTCTAATCGGTTCGACTGAGCAACAAACTGAATGCTAGTACTCTAATATGAATTCAGTTTGTGAACTAAAGTGAATTTTGATTTGAAGTTAGCCACAGAAAACTTTTCACATAAATATACGTATTTCATTTTAAGGAAAATGCCAAATTGTTGCAAAAACGGCTGAGAATATCAATCCGAAATAATTTCGACTGTCAGCATGCACGTGTTGTTTCTAATACTTTGCATTTTTGCATTACTAGACATTAGATGGAATAGTTAACATATATGTAAATAGACGTCGTTATTCTTAATTACAAGCGTTGCTTTTGCATATAAATGTTTCGTAATTTTATTTAAATGAACGTAAGTAACAATTAGCGCTTATAAATCGAAGTGAGGCATGGCAACCATTGTAGTTAATTCGAAGGTAAAGACCTGCAAAACGTTGGTATCGCGGGATTTGATCAGAGTTTAAGTCAAAGGTGCTGTGGGCGGGTGCAATGCGCACTCCGACAGCAAAATTTATTGTACTAGCTCCACAAACTGGTTACAAACGTTCTAATAAATCGGTTCCAAGTCTTAAGAAAAGCAATGCTTTTGGTAGAAGTAATGTACGGTCACGAGCATTAATATTGTATACACTTTGGTACCATGTCACATTAACTTTTTTGACAAATCGAACTATAAGTCTCACTAAATGTCAAATATGTTAGTGCGACAGAGTCCTAAAGTGGGTACATTATATTGCTCATGACTGTATGTGTAATAATATACGTAATGCCGCATAAAAATAAATAAAACAAATTCATGGAAATGAACCATTTAAGAAATCCGAAATGATTATCCACAACGGTTAGTTGAAGGTCATTTGGATTTCAAAACGCATCTAGTCCTTACGACCATATAAATAATATAAGTATATTTTTAGCGGGTTTGTTTATTTGTTTTTAAGATTTAATAATACCTACCTAAGTACTTATTAATAGGTACGTCTGAACACATAACCTTTGTCCGACCAAGTCATTGATGTCATTTGCGGCAAATCTACAATAAGTCATGTCAAAAAAGGGGACAAAACATCTCCTATACTAAAAAGCTCACTGAAATGTCCCGATCCACGTGTCCCGAGTCAACGTCCTTTTTTGTCCCGGAATGTGTCCCAAGCTATGTACTAAGCTTAGACAAAAAATATTACAAAGAAATAATATAAGTAAATAGGTACTTACAATCGCAAAACAATGAATTTTTTTCATCAAAATGTTTCTTTCTAGCTTTAACGAGAAGGAATGAGTTTTATTACGAAATAAAATAGCTTCTCTGTATTTCAAAGCACGTGTAACGTTTAGTTCTAAATTTCAACCTTCATTCATTTTATTTTTTTTAAACAGCTATTCTCGTGTAAACTCCCTTGGGAAATTTGGATTGCCCCTGTCTTTTTTGTTCGAATTTTAGCTGTAGGCATTGGTACTATTGACTGGCGGTAGTAATTTTTTTGCTGCAACGAATATTTGTAATTCATCGGGCTAGCATTATGCCGTTTTTCACGCGGATCGTCCGCTTACAGATATAGACTTTGCTACGGGGCACCCTGCACCTGCTTCTGTAAAGAAGTAGCGAAGCAAGTACCTTTTTTGGCAGCGAGCGAAGCGTTTGGTGTAATTTGGCATTTATCATAAACGCATTTTATGAAGACGTCTAAACATCAGGTAAATGTTGCTAATCTAGCTTAAAAACACTTATTGTAATGTTCATCATCGAATTGCGCTCCCATAAATAAAATACAATTCAATACAACAATGTGTATTTCAATACAATACAAAACTCTTTATTGGATTTAAAATAAATATTAAAAAATAACAATTATAATCAGTTAGATAGTTAAAATATTTGAAGAACATGGGAATACTACGAATATTTTTCCTTAAGTGCCATATCTCACTAGGACAGCATATTAGACATAAGTGGCGCCACAAACAAAATGTATGCAGTTGCCACCTAGAGTAAGATGAGATGAGGTACCTAGCTTTTATATTATCTGTAAAAAAAAATTGTAGCGGCGAAGGTTGGATTGTACTACTTAATTGTTGAATAATATTATGGTAATTATACTATACTATCACATTTTATGTTATATTCAATATGCATATATGTATAGCTTGGCTGATATTTCATGATTATAACATAATATTTTCCATATACTTATAGTACAAACTTTTCAGGAAAATCTTTTTGGTAGGCCGTAATACAATTTCCGGATATGGACAAAACAAACATAGACCTAGTCAAGATATATAGGGGAGGAAGATATTTTCCTGAGGCGACTCAGGGATAAAAGAATTCGCACGGTATTAGATACCCTTATCGTCGCTCATCGAGCCACTTTTTATACGCGTGGGGATTGTCACAGTCTTGCAAATTCCGTCTCTAAGTCATACATCTGAATGGTAGCGGGTAGCGAGATGCTCTTTTGTTCAGATATGCCCATAAATGAGGGTTGAAAATCAGTGTTGTCCACTGGGCAAATAAATGCTGAACCCTGGCCTTTTTTCGGTGGACTGCGGCACCCATGTACATTTATACATACTATTGTTTTTTATTTTATTCTTACGTCATGTAATTAAGGTTAAGGAAGCACGACAGTTTTTAAAGACAATTTCGGCTCGCCTCATCGAGGCAACTTCCGACCCTAGAGCAGGCAGTTATTTTGTCCAAAGGGTCAGTTTGGCGGTGCAGAGGGGCAACGTGGCCAGTATTCTGGGGACTTTGCCTCGATGTGGTGAGCTGGAGGACATTTTTTATTTATAGCTTTTTATCCCTTTTTATGTTTTGATTTTAATAATATGTGTGTTGATACAATTGTAGTTGGATGGAATGTCTTGTTTATGTATTTTTATTTAATAAATAATTTATTTGTTAATTAAGGTTATTAAATTGTGTAAGTAAATGTATATTATGGGTTGTTGTACGAGCGAACTAAACTTGAATTATATTGAAATTATATTGTATCAGTCAGCTCGTAATTAGCAACCAAGCAAGCTATGCGTTCTCATTCATCTCACCTTTCATCGGCCCATCTTAGAAATAGTTTTTATGTCAATATACAGTGTTAAGTACCCTTTATCAGTTTTTCCTTTCTATCACAACTATTAGTCTATGGTCAGGACAACCTGATATTATTATAATATCATTATTGAGTTCATAACACGTTATTGTAATACCAACAGTAGTACGGTGACGAGTACTAATATGTATACACTTTGAAACCATGTCGCATTAACTTTATTGGCAAATTAAATCGTAAGTCTCATTAAAAGTCAAATATGATAGTGCGATAGGGTTCTAAAGTGGTTATATGATATTGCTCATGACTGTACGTTCATCACAAGAGGGACTAAGTAGCTGGCACCTTACTTAGCTTCCTATTAGATATAAAGTTCTAAGATGAATATGATGAACGGTAAAGTGACAAGGGATGCGCCCAATATTTGAATATACTTATTTTGTAAATTTGTAAGTTTTAAACAAAATGACGTAAACAGCGTGAAATAATCAAATTAAATACACTTTATTACATAGAACATCATTTTAACAATCAGACATAACACATGAATACAGTACAACTTGAACGACCAATAATAATTATAATATTTTTATATAATAAATAAATAAATAATATTATAAGTAATATACTATTGATAATAATTTTAATATTTTTTTGCAGACAATATTTTTTTTTTTAGTGAATAGATAAGCCCGCCGATGCCCACCTAAGAATAAGTTTATCCTGTAAATGTTTTGTGAATTTGTGTGCAACAAAGTGTTTTATTATTATTAGATTTCAGTCCAAGACATGTGTGAGTTAATACATTCTTATTAGACTGGAGTACCTGGATAGGAATCAAAGTGTTCAGGCTTATCACCCCGGGCATATCGCTATCTCAATTATGGTCATAGTCATGAGCTTATGTCATGTTGTGACTTTGTGTCAAAAGTGGCCGCAATATACCTTTTAATTACTTCAGGCTCTCCTCGTGGCTCACCCATGGCTCATCACCCATCACCCAGTGGGCACTGGGGATCTTGGGCGTGATTTGATGTATGTCGTGTTAGTTATTTATACAATACATTATTTATCATAATTAAAATACATAATGCCGGGTTTTTACCGCGTTAATCAGGGACATGAGACTCACGATATTTCATATCCCTGATTAACGCGGTAAGAACCCGGTATTATGTTTTAATTATTTTAATTATTTGCCTTCTCGCTCTCGCTGTTCGCTGTCAGTTAAACTAGTACCCCAGGACAAAATATAGGGTAAAGATATATTCGTAATTTCCGTCGAGACGCGTCAACAAGGCTATCTTTAGGGTATAAGGTCATGGCTGACAGCAAGTTATGCAATTATGGAGCCTGTTCTTAAGCAGGTAAACAATTTATTCTCGAGTAATCTAGACAGATTCTTTGAAATGCCTGTCTAAAATGTTGATGTTTATTGGAATAGAAAAATAATCCACTCAAGCAAGTAAGTACTAAAGGTATGGTAATATTATATCAAAGTTTCATAAAAATGTGATACCTAGCTGAAAAGTAGGACATCAGCTTTATAAAGCCCTTCAGCATCTAAGCGCGTGTAAACTGTGTAATTATGGTGTATTGTTTGCCTTTAAGTATTTTTCTTTTCTTTTATTTTATCTCTAGATAGTATGGATGTAAAATTTCATCGGAATAAAATATTTTATTTATTTTTATTATTACTAGTATAATATAGAGGTATAATAGTACTTGGGACTATTTTATTGCAAACTATAATCAAATTTTGTTTTCAGTAGTGTTCACAGTAGGTATAATACCAATTACAAATATCATCCTGCGTAAGTACTCAGAAATGGACTTCATAATTATCTATATTATATTGCTCTAAATAACATTTACATAGATAGGTTCAAAATATATGTGATTCATATACGGGTCATGACGGACTAGCTCCATATGTCCGTGACCCATACATGGGACACAAAGAAACGACCAGGTATGCACTAAGGGCGGGTGCTCCACTTGGATCCCGGGTAACTTAGCAAAAGTTTGTATTACAGTATATTTGATTGAATGCTGCTGTCCACCTGTTTGAAGGCTGAAGTGACTGAATGTTTAGTAAAAATTAAAAAAAAAATAAATATCTGTTTATTCAGCTTTATTTTTTCAATAAACTAAAATGACAAAAATGCGGGACTTACAAGAAAGTCATTTTGTATGGGGACTGTCAACGTGATATAGGTTATATTCGAAATAATTTAAATATAATTATTATTTGTATGTCGTTTCTATATCGCGGGAGTATAGAGTACCGGATTTATGGAAGTCGAGTGAGGGGCCGAAGCCATCCCACTGCAGGGCAAAGGCTTGTCTCCCTTTCCTCCACTCCTTCTGATCTAGGGCTTTCTCTTTCCAAGATGTCAAAATTAATTGTGCATTCAAATCATCCCCCATCTTTATCACGGTCAGCCACGACGCCTCTTAATATTTGGTACCCATTCTTGCCCTTCTTTGCCCCTAGTGCTTCCAGCAACCGGGTAATATGTCCAAACTTACTTAAATATTATACACAGACACATTAAACATCCATACATTGGCTTCATTAAAATAAATATTGATTTCCGTCACAATTTTAACATGTATGGCTTTGTGGTCACAGCTAGACATTCTCACCAAAAGCTGATGAATGTTAATTAAATAATTATGAGTATGAATCAACGATCTGGGACTTTAACTACCTACTTGTATGTATAAATTGGGGATAAACCTATGCCATTAACCGGGCGTAAATCCTGGAAGCTAGAAGGAAAGAGAGGAAGGGGAAGACCAAGAAGAGCTTACATGGAACAGATTAAAGAAAAGGTTAACGTCGTGTCTTATAGGGAAGTCAAGGAATTGGCCTTTGAATGGAAAATGCTACACCCTGAAAACACCCTAAATCCTGGAAACTACATGATATTAGTTAAATAAAATTTCGGCGGATAATAAAATAGGTAAATAAAAGTTACAATTTTTCTCATCACCGACAAAACATAATTAAAACATTAACATAGGTACCTACTTACTAAAATACGGATAGTATTTGCTATGCAAGTTTTATATTCACGAGGTAAGTGGGTCGTTCTTCTTTTTTATCGACAATGATCTGTCCTTCGTTCTGCTTCTGATAAGTTATGTTTTAGAATTTTATTTCATGTTTTGATTGTCCAAAAATATAGTTATCTTATTATACTCAAAATACAAGCAAAATACTAATCGGTTCCTCAATTAGTTATTAACGTAGCTTGATCGTTTTTCACAAAATTCCGTGACAGAGTGGTAAATTGAAATGCTGTCTCCGATGAAAAGGGCCACTCTGTCACAATATTTTTTGGAATGCGCCTGCAAAGAAAAGTGTGTTACCAAGATAAAGAGAACCACTAAATAGTCCTCTACAGACACATCTTTATATGATGTTTTAAAATATTTATTGCCGTTATAATTTTAAAGATGTTAAATCCGATAAATCGAGAAAATGTCTTTTTATTGTCGATAAAAAAGAAGAACGACCCAAGTACACTTTAGTAAGGGTACCAAACGTGTGTGTGGATATAAAACTTATTTACAAACATTAATTATTTTGTGAAATATTATTTAAACAATTAGTAAAATGGGGGTATTTAATTTACCCACATATTGGTGGTGTTGCTGGTTGTATTGTAATATGATGCATTTATTTTGCACACAACAGTGGTAATGAATAAAAATATACTTGTTGTTATATTATTATAACAAAAAAAGGGTTTTCAACAAGATAAAATGCGTAAACTCATTTGCTGTCATCATCTGGTGAAGATTTCAAAGGTCGAGTTTACTTCCAACAGATATCCTTGCATACTACTAAAGCACGTTCCTCACAAGCGCGATGCAATTCATGCGATATCGTATGACTTATTGAATTGTATCTACCCTTTGGTAGATTATAATCTAGACATAATGACATTTTTTACAAAACTTCACACAACAAACGTTTGTAGTACTTGTAACTGTAACAGCCTTCATGGCCCAGTGATTGGGTGTTGGGCTCGCAATACAGAGGCCCCGGTTTGAATCCCAGTGGGGACATCATTATCACAAATAATACTTTGGTTAGGATATTACGGACAGATCAACCAGTAAAATGATCCGTGTTTCGAAAGGTACGTTAAGCCATTAGTACTGGTTACTACTTACTGATGTATGTGGTCGTTGCAAGAGTCATGTCAGGGGCTTTTGGCGGCTCAAACAATAACCCTGACACAATGTGTATCAGGATTCAGGGTTGAATGATGTTGGTACTACACTTCACAAACCACACGATAGAAGAACATAGTAATTTGTAATTAAAACACATAATAACGGGTTCTTACCGCAACTTAAACCAATGTATAGTATTTGTATAAAATGTTTTTTCACGACTTCGCCAAAAACTGTGATAATATTGACATTTGGTTACATGTGTTTTAATGTTTGGCAATGTTATACCTATGACATAGGTCAATGCGACATCGTATCATGCTATGAGGAAGATCGCTAATGTTACCCTTTATACATACATATGTTATATTAGGGTAGATTACGCGCGTGGCTGTTACGTTATCTGTAGGTGTCAAATTTAATCGCACGAGTTGTTTGGTTTGAGTTCAATATCGAAACTTAAACCATGATTGACGAAGGTTGTCCCATCTGAATAAAGCAGGAGCTCGTGAATGGTTGGACGAACAAGTTACGTAGGTACTATACCTAAGCCTTTGTAGACATTTCCGGGATAAAAAAAACAGTTACAAACATTATGCATCAGCAGTGAAGTGTACTCATTTGTATTAATGATTACAATTAAGTACCTGATTAATTCCTTCCATGATGAACTGGGAAATCTGATTACTGAAATCTGATTACGGGTGCTGCTTTCCAATTAGGGATAACAGGTGTAAGTGTATTTTCCGAATAGTTATTGGTGCTAAATCATATAAACACCATCTAACTTTATTTCAAATTATTATGTCATTTCCTTATCCGTCGAAAAGGAAAGGGACGAGTTGTCGACAAGCATAAAATTTATGGAACACACGTCAATTTTAAGCACAAATCTAAAACAACCCTACAAAAAATGTACATAGGCTAATAACCCGATAGAATTAAGTTGACAGCACACGTCAAATGGTTTGTATAGCGAGATACTGTTTTGTTTTGCCCGGATTATTCATTAATTTACTCATTCTTCCTAAAATTGAGAGCTGTCAATCATCCGTCCCTTTCCTTTTCGGCGGATAAGAAAACGACAGGTATAAATTAAAGTAAAATTAGGAGGTGTCTGCAGGAATCGGGGCCATTGTAATCTAGACTCGCCAACAGAAACGATTATCATTGACAGTGCCCATGAGTGACTACCTAAACTGGATATTCCATGTGCACTGTTTGAGTCGTAAATATTCGCCCGCAGCTTTGATCGTTCGCTTTTATACACATTTTTGACGTGACTTATAGTAGATTTGCCTCAGATGGCATTAACTACTTGGCCGGACAAATGGGGAGCGCTGAGGGCTCTCACCCGGTACAAAATTTAAGACAACAGACCTGAGGGTGCCCAATTGGGCGCGAACCTCGGCTCAGGGCGTCGTCTGAGAGAGAATATTTTGAAAGAATTAATCGATCCTAGTGGGTCGATAGCGATAAGCGCTGAATGAGGGAAATCGTCGACCACGCCGGCGGAGTCGGTATCGGGGTTATGAAGTGTTTGGTGTCGCGAGCTGATTGGCCGCCTCTATGGCTAGAGTGATCGGGTCATCGGCATCGTATATTACGTCCTTGAGACGCCGATACTTTTCAGTACTATCCCTGAGCGGGATGTATTCGGAAGCCGCAACTACCAGGCGATTTGGGTGGTGCGGAACAGAATGGACAATATTCTGTTTACTTCAAGTGTAAAATGAAAATGCACGCTTTCCACGTAACTAACTCATAAGCTACAATACAAAAAACAGTTTAGTTAGGATAAAATCAGTATTCTGGATGAAGTAAACTCGATGCCTGGCTGGCACAGGATTGGCGGCGGTTTGCTAAAGGGTGAAATGATGAAGGGGAAACCTTTGCACAGTAATGTGATTATGTGAGAACAAAAAAAAATATGTGACTTATACGATATTTTTTTTAAAGTATCGCTTTTTGCGGTGGGCTTATAACTTGTCACCATTCGGTTTATCGTATTCACTTTGAGATGAACTTAAGGAGCGATTGTGGAATGTCTTATTGATTAAATTTTTCACGGTTGGGATGAGAATCCATTAGTGCAAAGGTTAATCAACCCCTCACTGCTTTACAAGAGCGTCGAATCCCGTCCGACTCATAATTTTTCGATATTTTCTTTTTGCATATTGATAACGTTCATCATCCCCCTAGCATTATGCCGTTTTTCACAGGGTCCGCTTACCTAACCTGAAGATTTGATAGGTCCAGTTTTTTACACAAGCGCCTGCCTGTCTGACCTTACAACCCACGAAGGGAAAACCAACCCAGTACAGGTTAGGTCACTTACCTCCGAAACTAATTTCTCGAGAATATGGATTTCCTCATGATGTTTTCCTTGACTTCTGAGCACGTGATAATAATTTATGACCCAAACATGACCTCGAAAACAAATTCAACAATCATTGGTTTAGGCCTGTGCTGGATTGGAATCTGCGACCTCAAAGTGAGAGGCAAGCGTTCTACCAATTGGGCTACCACGGCTCTTTTTGCTTATTGTTACGAGTATATTTTGTTTTATTTATTGCATTTGTTTCTAAACACTACCTAATAAAACTTATAATGTCAGCCAAATAAATCCAATTCGAGTCTCTTTAAAAGGTACCTTTACCTTTTATCTGGTGAAAATCGAGTAGCAGAGAATGGAACGGGTTTATTCTGTCCATTTAGAAAGCCTTATCCTCACACATGGCTGCATTATACTGGAAATTTAAAACTGTCTAACGTTTCCCTACATTAGTTGAAATGGTTCTTTGTTAGACAACCCTCGCTAAAATAACTTTTTGAAAAGTAGTTTTATCGAAACCCTGATAATTTAAATAGGTTAGGGTAATTCAGGTTATTCAGGTACTTATAGACTAATACTCTGTGCTATACTTATTAATAGACTACCACCCGCACTCCACTAATCTGCAGTGGAGCAGCGTGGTGGAGTATGCTCCATACCCCCCTCCGGTTGATTGAGCCCATCAGTGGCATGTATATAGGTTGTTCATGTTATGTATATAATATTATTCTCTATTGCCCAGACGATCTTTCTAAGTTTTTTCTTCTTTATATGTTGTTCTTTATATAAATTGGCACTTACTTCTTACCTTCTATGTTAAAAACAACATGTCGTTACATTATTTTTCTGCTTTATTAATTTTTAGAACCTGTCAATTCCAAAAATGTAATATAAGTAATATTACTACACAATGTCTGTCCCAAACAAGGGAGGAAAGCAGAAAATAAATGAATTTTTAGTTTATTACCTAAATAGTTACTCGTGGAGCTTGCTTAAGATAAATTGGAGGCAATTCAGTTTGTTTATTGTCTAAAGAAATACTGGCGTGTGTCGTCTGGTATTTTCTAATGGGACGTTGAGTTACAGACAGCTATTTTCTGTTTGTATTTATGATGTAGTGGGTTTATTAAAATCCTCTCCAGTGATATATCTTGATTCGCATAAGCTCACAACTATATCCCAATTGGGGTAGTCACGGGTACATCTATCGCAAGATGAGCTAAGTACTCTCACGTTACGTGTGATAGGTGGTGAACCGTATCGCTGTCTATAATGGTCGAACCAACTGTGTTAGTGAATATTGCAATTAGTGTAAGTCCGCTACCCAGCCGAAGCCGTCGTAGCCCAGTAGGTAGAAAGCTTGCCTCTCACTTTGAGGTCGCAGGTTCTAATCCAGCACAGGCCTAAACCAATGACTGTCGGATTTGTTTTAGAATTCATGTTTGGATCATAAATGATTATCACGTGCTCAGTGGTGAAGAAAAACATCATGAAGAAACCTACTTTCCCGAGAAATGCATTTTCGGAGGTATGTGACCTAACTTGTATTGGGCTGGCTTTCCCTTCACGGGTTGGAAGGTCAGACAGGCAGTCGCTTCTATAAAATACCGGACCTGTTAAATCTTCAGGTTACCTAAGTGGACTGTGAAAACGGAATAATACTAGGGAGATACAAATACAAATATACTGTATTGCACACAACATACAAAACAAGTTTTACACAAAAAATACACGAAAGATAGTACAATCCGGTAGTAAGTCTGGTACCGGTTTTCGAACTGGCACTACCCGATCGAGAAGCAAGCTGGTGTACAGTCATGAGCAATATAATGTACCCACTTTAGGACTCTGTCGCACTAACATAATAATTGACATTTAGTGAGACTTACAGTTCAATTTGTCAAAAAAGTGAATGTGACATGGTAGCAAAGTGTATACATATTAATGCTCGTGACCGTACCATAGGACCTAAGTTTTTTGTAATATAAAAATAGATTAATTAAAATGTTATCACAATTTATGTGACAATTGTCAATTTGTATTAGTATGAATTTGATAGGTTAACATTTGCCAGCGGGGTTTCCTTTAATTTCCAGCATAATAATGAATTGAGTACCAGCTATTATTCTACAGTCTTCCCGAATGAGGCTAAACGAATTAGCCTATGCAAGCTACCCTTCTCTTTGTTCATAACCACTCAAACCGCACGGAACCGATTTAGGTCTATTAATAAATCACGCATAGCTCCGAAGCATATAATAAGCTTTTAATTTATACCCCGCATGTGTTGGTGGAAATTGAATAACATAGCTGAAATTATATCGATTTTATATAGCACTAGCGCATTCACTAACACAGTTGGCTCAACCATTATATACAGGGTGTTAGTGACATCGTAACGAAAACTTTGAGGGGTGATTGAGGCCATGATTTTGATATGATATCAAGTGGGATTTTCCGTCGCAAAAGTATGGAACTGAAAATAATTAAAAAAAACACAAAAATTTTAATGAATATTCAGACTGAAAATTCCACTTGATATTAACTCAGAATCATGGTCTGAACCATCCCCCTCAGTATTCGTTACGTTGTCACTAACACCCATACCTACTTGTATGGCTACTGTATGTACTTGTGCGGGGTGTAAGTGACATCGTAACGAATACTGAGGGGGATGATTCAGCTGATTATTCTGAGTTAATATCAAGCAGAATTTTCCATCGCAAAAGTATAGAATTGAAAATAATTTAAAAAAACTAAAAAAAAACATGAATTTTGCGACGAAAAATTCCACCTGATATTAACTCAGAATCATGGTCTGAATCATCCCCCTGAGTATTCGTTACGATGTCACTAACACCCTGTATGTAGAGGGTGATACGTCTCACCAGCTACTAAGTTGGTCTAACAGAAAGCTCGGTGACACAGGGGTACTTAGTTCATACATACATACATACATAAACTCACGCCTATTTCCCACCGGGGTAAGCAGAGACTATAGAATTCCATTTGCTTCGATCCTGACACACTTCTCTTGCTTCCTCCACATTCATCAATCGCTTCATACACGCACGCCGGTTCAGAGTAGATCGTATTAAATTTACTTACTTAGTTCATCTTGCGTTGTATGTACCTATGTCTACCCCAATTCATTCCTTCCATCGTACGGGTTATGAGATGGATTACCAACCTCAGCAACCCTGGTGTCAGGGTTATTATTGAGCCGCCAAAGGCCCCTGACATGACTCATGTAACGACTACGTACATCAGTAAGTAGTAACCGGAACCAAAGGCTTAACGTGCCGAAGCACGGACCATCTTACGCCGGACAATCGGGTGATCAGCCTGCAATATCCTAACCAAGCCAGGGCTCATAAAGTGATTTTTGTGATATGCTCCTACCGGGATTCGAACCAATTGGACTACAGAGGCCGTTGCTACCTTGGATGTAGTCGTGAGTTTTTGTTATAATAATGCGTCGGTTTTCACCTACGAATGCATATTTATTTTCACAATTCTCCTTTGCCTATGTAGTACAATATTTACCTATGTACTAACACAAGTATACATGGGCCTTAGAGAAGTTGCAAACGATTACGAAAAACGACAGTGACAATGATAAAATATATGAAATAGACAATCATGTTATCACTGTTTTTTTTTACGTGACTTGTTGTAGATTTGCCGCAAATGCCATTAGCTACTTGGCCGGACAAATGGGGAGCGCTGAAGGCTCTCACCCCGTACAACGTTTAAGACAACGAAATAATTAATCGCCTCTAGTGGGTCGATAGCGATAAGCGCCGATTGGGGAAAATCGTCGACCACGCCAGCGGGGTCGGTATCGGCGTCCTGAAGTGTTTGGTGTCGCGAGCTGATTGGCTGTCTCTGTGGCTGCGTTATCACTAACACCATCGCTTTTCAAAGTCATTTGCTACTTGGCTAAGCCTCAGGCATAAGGATTTATTTAGAGCGAGTGGTTGCTCACTTTAGGTCAATGACCGTACAACTTCTTTCCAAACCACATAATCAAAACAAATAACGGCATTATACAAGCAAAATCTTCTCGCATCAGTCAGATATTGCTGAGGTTCCCAAACTTTTTAGATAATGGGACACTCACCAAATACCATTTGCTTCATGGAACCCTAACCAATTGAAATCAAATCAATAACATCATTCCCGTTAACAAAATACCCGTCACCGCCTTTTTAAAAAGGCGAAAAACAAATGAAATAATATGCCAGTTCCAAATTAAAAAAAAAAGTCCATAGGAATTTAAATAACAACCATTTTTATTTGTAATGTAAAAGATTGTAGTTTTTTCACTTTTTTATCAATAATACCGACTTAATTTGGTATTAGCTATGTCCGACAGTTGTTAAAAGCCAATAATTTCGTAGTACCTTAGCTTTTCTACAGAACCCGTAGGTTTCGCGGAACCCACTTTAGGCATCGCTGAAATAGCGATCCAAACCACGTTGCTTCTATCCGGGACGTATTTAATATATCAGACACGTGTCTTGACGTATTGGTGGTCGTTTGGACCCATACTGATCTATTGCTTGTTTACCATCTCATTTTCCGAGTCGGAAATGTTTCAGCGGGTAAAATATGGTGACTGATTGCTGACGTCGTGGGCGTTTATTGACTGAGTTTTGGGGTGTAAAACTGTTTTAAATTAGGTTATGAAGCTGCTGAATATAATCAAGATCAATAACGGGAGTTATACGTACCAGGAGCGAAAAGAGTAACTTCGATTCTAAGGACAAACTGGACTTACAAAAAAAGGAAGGAAAGCATGAAACAGTAGGAGTTGGGTCCTATTCTGGGAGGTTTTCTGACCACGTCTTTCCCTCAGCGATACAGCTTCCGATGTGGTAGTAGTTTTACAGCTAGTTACAATTGTTGACGTTCAAAATGCGTATGTAAGCCAGTTCTGAAGATTAAATATTTTTGATTTTTTTAATTTTTAATGGCCCCATCTTACTGGTACACCATATAAGCACAACCATCATAGTCGCGCTACCAAAAATATATCTTCTGTTGTATAAACACTACGTCGCAACCTCATTAGTATCTTGCTGTTTCCGCAATTCTCGTACAATTTAAGATAAAATACGATTTCTTTCTTTGCCATGAATGCAATAATTAAAACACATAATAACGGGTCCTTACCGCGTAATAATAACCGCGTAAACTTAAAACAATGCATGAATGCAATGTAAAAGATGTTCATCATCATCAATTTAAGAGCCACGCTCTTGTCGGTGTAGCATTTTCCATTCCAGTCTATCAAAGCCCAATTCCTTGACTTCCCTATAAGACACGACGTTAACCTTTTCTTTTAAAAAAACCTGTAAAAGATGTTACAAGGAATAATTACCGCGCATTTAAATTACAAAAAAACATGCAAAAGAAAAACAAAATCATCAAATGCCGAGTAAGATCACGACCTTTAAACACAAAAGCTTTCCATTTTTCTTCGACGCCAAAAAATAATAAAAGTGTAAATGTAAATGAGATGTGAGTGTGTTATGTGTGTGATAATGGCTGCTTCCTTTACGAGGGACAGGAATTTTTGACTTGAGATAATGTACGATCATACTACTTTAAGAGCCGTTTTCTCAGAATAGCTTCTTAAGACATTGTGTCGGTACACGACACAGGTCGTGACTAAGGTATATCACACCGATGAAATGTTCCTCTTGAGTTTATATAGCTAGTTGTAAACAAAGGCCACGTGGAAACCTACAGGTAAACCTTCCTGCCATCTAACTACTGTCAAGGGTATCCTATGATATTTTTCTCAAAGATCGCTCCTCGTTAGAAACTTTTTTTATATCTCCTATCACGATTATAAGTTATTCCCAAGAATTACAAACTTCTTATTGATATCACGAGGTTTCCGGGATTTGTGGCCGGTAAATGGCAACAGGCTCGCGCCTTGTTACATGAGATTCAAATATATCTGACGAGGATCGGGTGTGCGTGAAGTTATGTTGTGTTTTAGTAATGTTATGTTTAAGAAAAGTGATAGATTTTTAAATAACCTGTGAGATTTAAACCTTTTACTCTTGGAAAGAACATTTAGATATAAATATTACTATATATCTGTACAAAATGTAAAGTTAATCTCCTTTCACACACCTAATTGCGTAAACTGAGCAAAAGGGGAAATCTCTTTAATTGCCAATTAGTAAAGACAGTTCTTTTGGCCTTTTAAACTCCCATTGCCAAAAAGACAAAGACATGACGGATTTATAAGGCCGCAAAGAAGACAACTCGCAGTCACGCCGCGTCGTAGTAATTATACTAAATTTCTCTACTCCACTGCCTCAGACTTTTCTTTAAACACGCTGAATTGCAGAATTCTTTTTCCTTAGTGCTAAATCTGTTCGTTAATTTAGATCTAGGCGGGCGACTTGGACCGTTCGTTCTATGCAGTAACGACCCCTGCACAGGGTTCCTTGGAACGCCACAAAACCCATTTGTGGTGCGAATCCTTTACATAAACACGTGCAAGATTCCCTTCTTACCGCAACCGCTGCATAATATTAAAAAGCTTTACGAGTCCCATTTTTTCTAGTCATATTTTCTTTTCTTTAATGATAATTTTGATTAACATGTTGTTTTATTATCAAGATATTTTCATATTTTTCATGTAAATTAAGTACATGTAGTCTTTAAATGATGCTGACCGAAAGAAATTTCTTGTAAATAATTTTAAAAAGTGAATTCAATATTTTGTAATACGAAAATATTAATTTTGAATATCTCTGAAAATACTCGTAATAATGCAATTATTATTACGATTTTCCAAGAACATTTGGTCAAAAATAAATTATAAAATTCTGATAATTTAATCAAGGTAAACGTAATAATAGGTATCCGACATTTTATCACGTTTGACGTCACAGTGTGCGTTTTCATACAAGTTACATAGTAATTTCGCATTTTGACGCTTAGTAAAAGGTAACTGATTGGACTAGTTGGAAACCAGAAACTAGCTTATTATATGGGTACACCAACACATACAAACACCCTCACCCTCTCACACACACCCCACACTAACACACTAGCGAAAAACCTAAGACGTAATACGTATTAGGTACTTCTTCTCCTTATATTGAAGGTTCTTAGTATGTACAGTCATGAGCAATATAATGTACCCACTTTAGGACTCTGTTGCACTAACATGTTTGACATTTAGTGAGACTTACAGTTCAATTTGTCAAAAAAGTTAATGTGACATGGTACCAAAGTGTATACATATTAATGCTCGTGACCGTAGGTATACGATATTCGCCTGACTTTGTAACCACACGAACATCCAACTACGTATTGGATTTGGGTGCAGTCGTGCATGTATGTAGCGTTCAAATTCGTGCATACCGCTATAAATACGAGTATTCTGGTCTGAAAATGAGCTTAAAGAGCGTTTAATGTAGGTAATGCGGAATGGATGATAAAATTAAAAGTACATCAAAAAATCCAGCGCGCCAAAAGCCGCAAAGCAAACCTAATTTGGGGTAAAGCAAATAAAATCCCAGTTTGGGGGACAGATAATCACTATCTGTATCAAAACTCGTACGATCAACCACTATTGTAACTTTTTGTTTGTGTTATTTTTGGAAATAAAAAACTTAAACTTAAACGTTACTTAGGTACGTTATTAAGGTTATGTTTGTTTATGACATATTACTGTCAGATGCCAATGAGCTTTTTTTTAAGTGACAGCCTATGGAAATCTTTCATACAGACGTAGTATAGGCCTAATGGCGGGAAAAAAAAGTTTTAATTTTTTATAACGATTTGGCGCAACCGAAAAATCTGAAACATTTTTATTTTCATGAAAATATTCAATGTACTTTTAATTTTTTCATCCATTCCCCATTATTGATATAAGCTTAATAGCCGCTTTATTACATAATATTAAATATTTCCTACACTAAAAGGTTGCCTGGAAGAGATTGCTACTTAGCAATAAGGCTGCCTATTGTACTCTTTCTATTTCTCTTTTGTTTTGTATTTTGTATTTTCCTGATTGTGCAATAAGGTATTTGTTATGTTATGTTAGCCTTATTTGGCTGGGACGTTGCAGTCTTGAACCACATGATTGTTCGGAAAAGTAATACGATTCCGTGCTTCGGAAGGCACGTTATACTGTTGGTCCCGGGCTAACTAGCCCAAGTCCACCGAGCCCTAGTGGCGTAGCATAGTGGAGTATGCTACATGCCCCCTCCGATTGATCGAGGGGACACCTAGGTCCGGCAGTGTATATAGGCTATTTTTGTTAATTGTGTAGTTTAGGTATATCTTAATGTGAAATTGTTGTAGGAAACACAGAAAGTAAGTATTAAGTCAAATAGTGGTTCAAAATTATAAAACTGTTGTAAATCAAAAAATGCATAAAACTTACTGAATTCTGTAGCGAGCTATTTTCTTTCATTCTTCAAATTACGAGGGTCAAAAACTACCTATACTTACGGAACCGTAGAAAATAATGTTCAAAGAACAAAATTATAGTCCATGAGCCACATTTGCCAAATTAATCGAGTTAGAAATATCATTAGACGATCGAGTCACTCGCGTGATTTCTTGTACTATAATTGGCTCGTTGTCAGTCAGCCAATTTTAGAATAAAGTGCCATCGAGATGCGTGAAAGCACAAGTTAATAGAAAAAAAAACCAACCACCCGGTGGGGACATATCACAAAAATCACTTAGTGATCCCTAGTTTGGTTAGGACGTTACAGGCGGATCACCTGATTGTCCGAAAGTAAGACGATCCGTGCTTCGGAAGGCACGTTAAGCCGTTGGTCCCGGTTACTACTTACTGATGTAAGTAAGTAGTCGTTACATGAGCCATGTCAGGGGCCTTTGGCGGCTCAATAATAATCCTGACAGCAGGGTTGGTGAGGTTAGTAATCCACCTCACAACCCACACGATAAGAAGAATAGAAAAAAACGTGCAGTCACTTTGGTCATCGTAACACCACCACGTTGCTTTCGTGATCCTTCGGAAGGCACTTGAAGCCGTTGGTCCCAAGCTGCTAGCACAAACACCTCCATATTCAACTATCAAATAAAAATAGTTGTCTGGAAAAGGTCGCTTTTAAAGATAAGGCCGCCTTTGCCCACTTTTTTTAGTTTTTTTCTTGTCTTTATTATATTCTATGTTTATGTGTTCAATAAAGAGTTATTGTGTCAATTAAACATACCTACTGTTTTAATTCGTTTCCTTATATGGCGTCTATTATAATAACACAAATAAAATACAACAGCGCTCAACCAAGATAATATCATTCATTATATTTTTGAAAACGTTTTCTTCTTTGCTAACCACTGAAAAAATTAACATAAGATTTTCACATTGAGGTCTGCCATCAGTCGTTTTTTTAAACCATAGAAATTGTTGTAACTTTATGCTCATAATATATCTTACTAGAAACCAATTCAAATGGACAAATACAATAATGAGGTTCCGTACGATCTACACTGAACTGGCGTGCGTGCTTGAAACGATTGATGAATGGGAAGCAAGAGAAGTGTGCCAGAATCGAAGTAAATGGAATTTCATAGTCTCTGCTTACCCCTATTTCCCAATGGGGTAATATAATACAATGTATGAATATAATGCTCTCTAATTACTGCAAGGAAAGTTATTATAAAATGTAGAATCAGTATAAGATAAATTTACTTTTGACCGGACTTTACCCAATTTGCTTCCGGAGGGAACTGTTATCAGAAAACCCATCATTTCCAATTACAATAACTAACCTCTACTACCCGAAATTAGGTAGTTCGTATACGACAGAGTAAACAATACATATATAGAAACCGTGAAATTCATACTCAAAAGCCGTTATAGAATGAAATTACATCACAATTTATTTCATCTCCGAAGAATTCATTTCATCGTCTCGGGAATTTTTCGAAGCATTTTCCTGTGAAAAAATGTAGGAAAAACCGGCTGCGCATTTTCACTCAAGGGATTAGTTGAATATTTTTGCTATTACGCGTGCATATTTTATTACAAGAGCATTTATAATTGTCGCAAGTTTGCCTTTTTTATTAAAATCTGATCCTCTGTTAAGGCAAAGAGTGGACAAACAATTTCAAACGTCACAATTCTCTGGCAGTTGGCGTTCTTTGCATTTGTCTTACCTGTTTACAATTTAATTACAAGCACAGAAAGGTTTATCTTGCTTTTGCCAATAATTAGAATTTTTTTTTTTCACATAATAACATAGTACCTAAATCAGAAATCAGAATCATTTATTCAACGTAATTATCATGGATAAATTTGTTGAAGGTCAATGTAACATTTTTGAATTTACGTCATTTCGCAAGGTGTTATAGGAGAAGAAATGACAAGAAACTGCAACAGCAACACATCTTTTAAAAACCAATGAGGATATACATTACAAGTTATTTAATAACTAGAGGAACACATTCAATACCAGACATTTTTATCATTTAGGTAGTCATTAATCTTATGATAAGCTTTTTTACATAAAGTAAGCTTCACATGAGCTTTAAATTTATTTTCTGACAAATTTAAAATATTATCTGGTATTTTATTGTAATTACTAGTACTAATACTAGTATCGCGCCTGTATCACCGAAGACTTAGGCAAAGGTGTTTAGTATTACACCCACTTCTCGCCAAATGTGTTGAAGTCTCATGTAACAGGGGGCGAGTCCATTCCCAGTAACTGAGCACAAATTCTGGAAACCACGTGATATCAACCATTTATAAACCATATAGGAATATGATGATGTATACATGTTATTTGCTCAAGGCTCAAGATGCTTTTTTTAATTTATTTATTATATGATTAATAATTACCTATTATGATCAAAATTCCTGGTATTAAATGTGTTCCTGTAGTCATTAAATAACTAGATTACAAGTTACATTGATTTAAAGATGTATTGCTGTTGCAGTTTCTCATCATTTCTTCTCTTCAACTATAACAACTTGCGTAATGACGTAGATTCAAAAATGTTAAATTGACCTACTTAAACAAGTTTATCTATGATAATGTTGAATAAATGATTCTGATTTAAAGATTTATATTTTAAACTTATAATGGTTCTACGTAACATCCTTAAACTCTTAGGTCAGGTGACACGTAGGTAAATAAATCTTATCAAAATCTATACCTACAGATTCAATTTCAGGTAATTAAGATAATTCAATAATTCTTAATAACATTAGATACTCCGTGGTGTCACACCTGATCGATTCGAATCTCAAATACAATTTCAGTGTTTACGAAATAATAGGGTAAGTACCTGAAATAATTTACATCTGACAAGTAGTCGTAGGTAGTGCTTGTCTTGAAAGTCCAATTGTAAAGTATTAGCCAGATAGTTATCTCATGATGGCCTATCATGTTTTCTTTTTTCATATTGTGATCTTTGATTGTTTTATTGCGTCGCTGCTCATAGAAAGTGTATATCTACCTATCGTTTTCTCCTTTTTAAACAAGTTAGAATTATATTATCTCGTTACATAATTTTGTGCATAAAATAGGTAATATTAAATTTAACGTTTGAACACGAACATTTAATAGAAGTTTAATAAAATCAATTAGTTAGGTGACTGGTAACATGCAATTAATTGGTCACTGATATTTCAATTAATTTTCATCCATACTTACTAATATTATTAAATGTCTGTTTACTACTTTTTCACGCGTAAAGCGCTTGACTCATTTCGATTGAAATTGATCCGAAAATAGACGGAGACCCGGAAAGACAGACGGATGGACTTAGAGTACTTTTTAGGAACAAACGTATATTGCCGTCAAGTAATAATGATCACAATCATAAACGGCCTATATGTCCGTAGCCTCACTCGGCAGGGCCCGCAGAATACCAGCGTCGTGGCTCACGCCGCGACTTATGCTGAGCGAGGTCCTTTTATTCCGGACTCCACCGCAGATGATCGGCCGTCAGTGCGTTGCATTTAGAATACTTAGTTTTATTATTATTGTTTTTATGATTTTGGTTTGTTTTTCTTTTTGTTTTGGATATATATTTTTTTTCTTGTCTGTGTACTTATTGATTTCCGTGTGGTTTCTGTCCTGGGTTAATTGTAATGTACTGTCTGTCTGTGTCTGTGGTATCCCAAAGTAATAAATGTTTCTTTATTTCTTTGTTTCTTTCTTTATATACGTCCCACTGCTGGGGACTAGACACCCCTCAATCAACCGGAAGGGGGTATGGAGCATACTCCATCACAGTCTCCGTGGTTTATTGGTGCTTTAGGCTCACGATCTAGAGGTCCGGATTCGGTTCCCGATGGGGACATTGCCGAAACCACTTTGTGAGACTGTCCTTTGTTTGGTAAGGATATTGCAGGCTTCAATCAGGCTTTAATAAGCTTCATTTTTTCTATAACTAATGCACCAGACAATGGCAGGCCTTTCATACTTTTATAGTTGATTATCTATACTTATAATAAATCTGTAGAGAGGTCAATTCTGTACATTAAATATTTTTTCAAAATAACTATCAGGGGGTGATAAGTGGTCGATACTGATGCCAAAAATGCAATCAGTAAAATTTTTGTCTGTCTGTCTGTCTGTCTGTCTGTCTGTCTGTCTGTCTGTCTGTCTGTCTGTCTGTATGTTCCTTATAGAAACAAAAACTACTGGACGGATTTTAATGAAACTTGGTACAATTATTCTTCACACTCCTGGACAGGTTATAGTATACTTTTCATCACGCTACAATCAATAGGAGCAGAGTAGTGAAGGGAAATCCTTTTGTATGAAAAATCTAAACCACTCAAGTTAGATGTTTGAAATTTAGCATGCAGGTACCTTAGATACCGTAGAGGTGCACTAAGAAAGGAATTCCCGAAATTCCTACGGGAACGGGAATTAGCGGGAAAATCCTTTTGTATGAAAAATCTAAACCACTCAAGTTAGACGTTTGAAATTTGGCATGCAGGTACCTTAGATACCGGAGAGGTGTACTAAGAAAGGAATTCCCGAAATTCCCACGGGAACGGGAATTAACGGGAAAATCCTTTTGTATAAAAAATCTAAACCATTCAAGTTAGATGTTTGAAATTTGGCTCGCAGGTACCTTAGATACCGTAGAGGTGCACTAAGAAAGGAATTCCCGAAATTCCCACGGGAACGGGAATTAGCGGGAAAATCCTTTTGTATGAAAAATCTAAACCACTCCAGTTAGACGTTTGAAATTTGGCATGCAGATACCTTAGGTACCGTAGAGGTGCACTAAGAAAGAAGTTCCCGAAATTCTCACGAGAACGGGAATTAGCGGGAAAATCCTTTTGTATGAAAAATCCAAACCACTCAAGTTAGACGTTTGAAATTTGTCAAGCTGGTACCTTAGGTACCGTAAAGGTGCACTAAGAAAGGAATTCCCGAAATTCCCACGAGAACGGGAATTAGCGGGAAAATCCTTTTGTATGAAAAATCTAAACCATTCAAGTTAGATGTTTGAAATTTGTTATGCAGGTACCTTAGATACCGTAGAGGTGTACTAAGAAAGGAATTTCCGAAATTTCCACGGGAACGGGAATTAGCGGGAAAATCCTTTTGTATGAAAAATCTAAACCACTCAAGTTAGAAGTTTGAAATTTGGCAAGCAGGTACCATAGGTACCGTAGAGGTGCACTAAGAAAGGAATTCCCAAAATTCTCACGGGAACGGGAATTAGCGGGAAAATCCTTTTGTATGAAAAATCTAAACCACTCCAGTTAGACGTTTGAAATTTGGCATGCAGATACCTTAGGTACCGTAGAGGTGCACTAAGAAAGGAGTTCCCGAAATTCTCACGAGAACGGGAATTAGCGGGAAAATCCTTTTGTATGAAAAATCCAAACCACTCAAGTTAGACGTTTGAAATTTGTCAAGCTGGTACCTTAGGTACCGTAGAGGTGCACTAAGAAAGGAATTCCCGAAATTCCCACGAGAACGGGAATTAGCGGGAAAATCCTTTTGTATGAAAAATCTAAACCATTCAAGTTAGATGTTTGAAATTTGTTATGCAGGTACCTTAGATACCGTAGAGGTGTACTAAGAAAGGAATTTCCGAAATTTCCACGGGAACGGGAATTAGCGGGAAAATCCTTTTGTATGAAAAATCTAAACCACTCAAGTTAGAAGTTTGAAATTTGGCAAGCAGGTACCATAGGTACCGTAGAGGTGCACTAAGAAAGGAATTCCCAAAATTCTCACGGGAACGGGAATTAGCGGGAAAATCCTTTTGTATGAAAAATCCAAACCACTCAAGTTAGACGTTTGAAATTTGTCAAGCTGGTACCTTAGGTACCGTAGAGGTGCACTAAGAAAGGAATTCCCGAAATTCCCACGAGAACGGGAATTAGCGGGAAAATCCTTTTGTATGAAAAATCTAAACCATTCAAGTTAGATGTTTGAAATTTATTATGCAGGTACCTTAGATACCGTAGAGGTGTACTAAGAAAGGAATTCCCGAAATTCCCACGGGAACGGGAATTAACGGGAAAATCCTTTTGTATAAAAAATCTAAACCATTCAAGTTAGATGTTTGAAATTTGGCTCGCAGGTACCTTAGATACCGTAGAGGTGCACTAAGAAAGGAATTCCCGAAATTCCCACGGGAACGGGAATTAGCGGGAAAATCCTTTTGTATGAAAAATCCAAACCACTCAAATTAGACGTTTGAAATTTGGCATGCAGGTACTTTAGTAAACTTAAAGCTTAGTTGCAACAGGATATTACAAAATTCCCACGGGAACGGTAGTTAGCGGGAAAAAACATTTGTATGAAAAAATCAAATCTAAATAAAAGGAGAAACTGACTGACTCAGTGACTGACATATCAACGCATAGCCTGAACGGCTAAACGTAGGCATTTGAAATTTGGAAGGGACATAGCTTAGGTACCGTAGAGGTGCACTAAGAAAGGAATTCCCGGAATTCCCACGGGAACGGAAATTAGCGGGAAAATCCTTTTGTATGAAAAATCTAAACCGCTTAAGTTAGACGCTTGAAATTTGGCATGCAGGTACCTTAGTTAACTTAAAGCTTAGTTGCAACAGGATATAGCAAAATTCCCATGGAAACGGGAGTTAGCGGGAAAAAAACATTTGTATGAAAATATCGAAACCGCGTAAGATAGATGTTTTCAATTCAATTCAATTAAATTATTTATTGCATTCCATGTAGTACAATGGGGTGTTACATAGGCATAGGAACTAAAACATGCACCCTGTAGGGCACAGCAACGTTGAAGGGAAGAGAGGAAGTGTGTATTAAAATTAAAACTCAATGAACAATCAATTTAAAAAAATCAATTCAATCAATTGATTCAATCTAGCATGCATGCATACCTTAGTAAATATAAAGTTTATTTTTGGCTGTATTTTGAAAAATGGGAGTTATTGGGAAAAAAATTGTATGAAAAAATCTAAACTGCATAAGTATGCACTCCCACACACACAAAGATCTCTCTCTTATATAACACGCCACGCGGACGAAGTCGCGGGCAAAAGCTAGTAATATTAATATAATTGTTCTACGTAATTTTTAATTCGAAAAGAAGGTCGGTAACGAATCTGCTACAGTTGTGTTTCGCAAAAACCGTTATAATTTTGGGGTTTTCTAGTTTAGAATAAAGAGATATTTGCCGAGTATGCTTTTCTTACTTTCAGACACATCGCCACTTTAAGGGGAAACTCCATTCTAACTCGTGACCAACTTATCATTTTAAAAAAAAATATGCGAACGGTCCATAAGAAAGTCTATTCGAAAATTAAATGGATACCTACAATGACTATGAACCTTAGCGTCGTCAAGTATTCTTCCATTAAGCGGTAAGGCAGAAAAAATCTGAGCATAATCTATCACCGGTTAGGTGAGAGAGATCCTTTATGCGCAAGTCGTCAATCTTTGTTGACGTTTAATTCCGTCCTGAACATCTCGCTGTGCCAACCGTGGATTCAACGCCATCCTCTAAGGTTTTGTTTTTACATACATAACTTCACAATAATAAAGCCACGCCCTTAAATACCTTACCTACCTTACCATCTACCTACATTTACCTTACCTTTTTATATATATTTTTTAACAAAGCAAACCTAACGGGGCAGAGCGAAAAATCATCAATAAGAATTTTAACGTGCACTAAACCCATGGTTAACAAATAGATACTACCCCAATTGGGATATAGTCGCGATCTTATGTATATGTTTTTTTTTTTATTATTATAATTAAATACAACGAAAAATTTACAAAACATTAAAATAACACCGCTAAACCCAATGTAAATAGATACCTTTTGAGGGCGGAATGCAAGAGGGAAACCACTGCCCTATTTTTCCCTAAAAAGGTAGCATGGATAAGGTTATACCGAAAAGAGTGTGGCTCTTAAATTAGTGATGATGACCTTTTCACCACCTTCAATAGCAGTATTGACTTAAATTATGAAGTACTCTTTGCTAAAATAAATAATGTGACAACATTCCTAAGAGCGCTCAGAAATGGCTAACTATTCAAAAACTGCAATTCAAATTCATAAAAAAAGTTTAGTAATTATTATACCGTTCACTGTGGTCCTGTGATAGACCGGCTTGAAGCGGGGACTTGTTCCAATGAGTTATTCATATATTTATAGTGCAGTTTTGACTAACACAGTTGGCTTGGCCATTAGAGATATCGATACGGCTCACCACTTATCACGTTGCTCTAACAGAAACTTAGGTGAGGTGTGGGTAGTTAGTACCTACATCTTGTGATAGACGTACCCCTGACTACCCCAATTGGGATTGGTCGTGAGCTTATGTTATGTTAGTAATGCCCTCCATTTCCCAGCGCAATCTGGTAAAAATGGCGACCATTACAGTGTCAGCATTAAGAAAACGTCCGATCATTGCTCAGAAAGACAGGAGGAGTTCATTAGAATCACTCACTGGGAACTAACTAGTAAGCGATTTATGGACCTCATTCATTGCCATCTGGCTTGTCAGGAAAAAATATGCACCTCCGCTATCGTAGATAATGAAAGAATACAGGTAGAATGTCTGATCATTTTTTTGCTTGGAGGTTGAATAAACATTCCTATTAAAAAAAAATGTTTAACTAATATCCTTTTATCTCTGTATCTTGGGTTTAACACGTTGATAGTCCTCATACAAAAAGTTTTGACTTCCTTGTAAATCTCGCATATTACTTTAATCTTTATACGTCCTATTAAAAGCGTAAATAATAAGTTCAGCACCCGCCCTTAGTGCTTACCTGGTTGTTTCGTAGTGACCCATGTATGGATCACGGACGTATGGACCTAGTCCGTCATGACCCGTATATGGATCACTGGGCTGTCAACATGTTAAATTAGACAGAAAAAGAGACTTGAAAAACGAAAACTCCTTTTTCGGTCTTTGCAAAATGCATTTTTTTTTGTTTAATTACACTTACTCGTGCTTAGGGGAACTCACACAAGGTGCTCGGTGGCGCAGCGGTAAACGCGCTCGGTCTGCGATTGTTGAAGTTAAGCAACTTTCACAAAGGCCGGTCATAGGATGGGTGACCACAAAAAAAAAGTTTTCATCTCGAACTCCTCCGTGCTTCGGAAGGCAAGTTAACGTTGGTCCCGGCTGCATTAGCAGTCGTTAATAACCATCAATCCGCAACGGGCCCGCGTGACGGTTAAAGGCCCGATCTATCTATCCATCCATAGGGAAGGCCCGTGCCCCAGCAGTGGCGACGTTAATGGGCTGATGATGATGATGATGATGACACAAAGATACAGACAGGACTTGAACTCGCAGCTCATGCCGAACTGGGACTAGCTTTTAAACCACCACCGGGTCCTCCTCATGTCCATGTGAAATTTTTCAAACATTATCCCTTACCGTATGAAATTGTGGTCTTAAACACAGCTATTTGATCTCCTTTCGTTGTAACTTAGGTATATGCTTAAGTGACATAAAATCTTCATTTAGTTTATCCATCCATAAAGATGTTTTAAAATATAAAGCCATCACAACTCACGTCTCAAAATAAAGTGTAAGCAAGCTAAGTTTAAGCTCTATCCCCCTTTTATCGTAGAGTCTAAGCAGCGCCATAACTTTTGGAACTTATCAACTGTATCAGTAAATAAAAAGGGACAATTTAAATTAATGTAGTCTGAAGTGGTGTGAGCATCACATAGCATCGTTCCTTTTGTTGCTATACTCAAATGAAGCCATAAAGAAAATGAAGGCAGAAACTTTTCATTTATTTAAAAGATGGTGCCTGCTGTGACGTAATGGGGCGATCCTTTGCAATTTATTTACTGCCGTACCCAAGAATCACTTTTGTGTTTTTTTTAAAGAACAAAGCAGTATTCAAATGTAGGTCAGTGTTATACTAGAAATAACTTTGTTGTGACAAGTTGACGAAGAAAATTGCAAAGAAAGCTTTAGTACAAAGTTTAAGTTGCTTTGATTCTTTACTTTGCTCAATAAAGTAAATACGTACTTATATAGTTGTAAAAGTGTGCTTTTTAAGATATAAATATTATCTCATTTTACAAAAAATCAGCCTGCAATATCTATGGATTCTTTTACGCCGTTGGTATAAAGAATATAAAATCTATGGATTGTGTTGCTGTGTGACTTCAGTTTGTATTTATTTATTAAATTATTTCATTTATTCGTAACATAACAGATATTTTCCAGGCATGTGTATTTCCATGCACCGGCCGTATGTTGCCTTGTCAATAAACCCAAACGGGGATACTGCTACTGTGTACATTATGCAGCATTTTCTCACACGCCGAAGTAAACAGTCGAGTGTTGTCCCGCATTGGTCTTCAACAGAGGCGTTACCTTATGTACTTGGAGGCCATAAAATTTGGGCCCCTATCTTATCATCAATGTTATGTAAGCCATCGAGGTAAATGTACCTATATCTGACTTGGCAGTGTTGCGCGACCTTTTGTAAATTTGCGTCAGACGGCATTTACTATTTAGCCAGAGAAATGGGGTTCTCACCCGGTTTATTTAAGCAAAATATCCGTACAATTAAATAAAGTTGCAGTGACAGTTTGTGCGATTTTTAAATAAATAATAATGCCTAAGTGGGATATCCTATTATCACAGTTATTTATAGAGAGAAGGAACAGTATTTATTATCAAAGGACGCCACAGTCACAATACAACAACATAATTTAAAAAAGGAATGGTGGTTATAATAGTCATATGGACCGGACCTGTCAAAAATCTTCAGGTTAGGTGAGCGGAACCTGGAAAAACGGGAAGGAAGATGGTCAAAATAGTCTTATGGGTGTAGTGGACGTACTCAATAAATGAAAACTGGAATATAAATATGTCTGTAAAACTAGACCCCCGTACTTAACTATCCTCTATATTGTACACACTTCACCATCGCGATCACAATCAACGCTCGTTGGTGATACAAATACCTAGCTTTATAGGATCAGTATCGGTATGATATATTAGGTGGACTCTACGTGGCGCTACCTTGTTTTGTCATTGGATAATTCCGGCCCTGGCCTCGAATTTCGCCGCGTCCAACGATACAATAATACGAGTACATTCGAACCCACGACCCGTCCCGTATAATGGGCTCTGCGGGTCGGTCGCAATGCTTGTTCGAAATATCCGCACATTCTCGGTTAAGGCAGCGTTTATAGGTCAATGTTTTGCATTTATGACCCATTTGCCGTGATTTGACGTATGGATAATAGGTACGCGGGGATTAAATTTTAACAATATTGTTACTTATGTGGTTTCAGATGTTATGGTGCTCTTTATGTACAAAATAATGTGATAGGTATAACTCTTCAAAAATATGACAAAGTACCTAACAATTATGGGCGATGATGCTGGTAGACTAACCCAAAAGCCATATCCATGTTATGACGACAACTCGACTAGTGTGTAGCCGCAATGTCCTTTCAAAAATAATTATTTATTTTGGCTGATAAAATATGATCTATCACTTTATAGTTCACCATATTTATCTTGGTATAAATTTTAATATCACCAGTATTTTATATTTTTGATGACTTGTTTCTTTCTCCCTCTCGATAGGTATGACAATAGCTAACTATGTGTTTATTTTCTCACAATAATAGAAAAATATACCTTCGAAAGATTGTTCCAGCACAAAGAGTATCTGCTTAAAAATATATGAACAAGAGAATCTGGTTTCGCGCGGCTTTGTATATCGCACGGCACGGGACAAACCCATTATTTAATTTATTCACCTCTACACAAAGAGGCTACCAAAATATTTATGCATTTTGCTCCGACCAGCGCGCTTCTTTGACCTTGTTGACAGGAATATTATTTACTAGCTTGTCGCCTGCGACGTTGTCCACGGTAACCTCGGTTATCACTTGTCGTGGTAAGTACCAACCTAATTAAATTAAAGCACATAACGGGTTCTTACCGCGTTTAAATGGGGATATGAGACTTCCGATATTTCGACACTGTTGCAAGTGCCATGATCACGGGATGACCTAATTAAAGTCTGTCTCTGATGGCCAGCCGAGAACGCATGAAGTCTTTGATGAGAACGGAAGAAGCGAAAGTGGTGTGTCAAGATCATAATAAGTGGAATTCAGATGCAAGCACAATGTCAAGAAAATTAAATGTCAAAACGCAATATTGCTTGTTTAGATGAATTGCTTCAATGTGGTCTTTTTAGACCCTCTGGTCGCTGGCGTCAAGAGCAGTTCCATACAAATCTTTCCATATATGATCATAATATAACTCCCTCTACTGCTCTGTCCTGTGGCCCTAAGGATTGCGAACGTAAGAAAATTGTAACTAACTAATGTAGCCTACAAAATCCCACAGCTGGGTCCTCCCCTCCCTTCCTCTTTCCATTTTTCGCGCTCCTGGGGGGTTAAAAAGTCCACATAAAACAATTCATATAAAAAACCAATACAACACGGGCAACACTCCGCGGGTAGGTATAGCCATCTTTAAAATTATCAAATTCTATAAAGACATCTATATGGGTTGATGACAAAGTATTATTTAAGGAAGCGATCCTTGTTCGCGAAGTTCCTTAATTCATTCCGGGAACGCGCAACGGAATAAATTTAAGAGCAGTTGGTGTTGTCGTCCCAATTACGGAACAATCTATCATTCCTCTTCACGGTCATCAACTTCTTTAAAGATGGGCTGGAGTTATAGGAAAATTAGGGAACTTTTTACTAAGTTTTTATCTTAAGATTTCTATTAAGAGTCTAATTTGTGAAGTGGAATTGTGTTCCCCTTGGAAAATAAATTCTTCTTCTTCATAGGACCTAAGCTCCACATCCAGTTGCAAACCGACTGAGGGATTATGTTAACGTTATAGACCATTATGATCCGTATTTGCTCATATGTGCGATAGGCCGATCAATCTCCTTTTGTGACATTATCAGACATCTAAGGTATTTCATTTCCCATTCAGGATTGCAGGCTTGAGTTTACGTATGTAATTAATTATGTATGTTATTATTTACTAAATTAAAGTATTTACAAACATATTATTTTACAGGGTATACAATTTACACTTCATAATACACGACGAATTTATTAAAAACATCATAAAAGGAAAGCAACAAGGAAAGATAGGAAGGTGAAGACCAAGAAGAGCTTACATGGAACGGATTAAAGAGAAGGAGTACGTCATGTCTTTTAAGGAAATGAAGGAATTGGCCTTTGATAGATTAGAATGGAGAATACTCCGCCGAGAAGAACGTGGCTTATAAATTTGTGATGATACTATTTTCAAAACATAATTATTCTTATATTATAACCTTAAAGAGACTTCTTGTCTCGTGTGGGTTATACGATCAATGACCGATCTTATCAACTCTGGCGTCAGGGTTACTAATGAGCCGCGAAATCCCCCTTACATGACTCATCAAGGGATCACAATGCATAACTACTAGACCAAAGATATCGTTCTAAATAACAAATATAATTATGTAGTAGTTATCTAGGCTAATTCTAACACAAAATCTAAAACATTGTTTCAGCTGGCATCGAGAACAAATCGATTCATTATATACAAACGTGGCAGGTGAAAGGTTAGCCGCTGTTTCGTATTACCTGAAAGTTTTGCCTGGTACAGGCTGTAATTTGTACACTAAACGAGACGGCAGCACAAATAGGCTGCCGTTACGTGTTCTAATGAATAAACGTGCAACATACGTAAAATATTATAATACTTTTCTGTGCGTACTTAGAGTCTGGATGTTTTGAAGTAGGCAGAGTCAAGAGTCTGAAAATTATCTGGAGACAATTTTGTAACTATTCTTATTACTGATGCCTTATGCTCGATTTACGTTATTCCAGTATTTTTATCCAACGATTGAATCCAGTACTAGAATGTTATCTACTGGAATAATGTGATCCAGCACTGAATGTGTTTATTCAAGTGCTGGTTCAAATTTTAGAGTGGAATGCTGAATGAATCTGAACTAGGCACTAATTTCTTTTTATGAACTTTACAGTGATAGATTTACTCATCGATTTTTATTTTCTTAATTTGGAAAATTCGGATGTAACTCAACATTACGCGCCGATTTGTTTTGATGACGTCATCAGTATTTTTCCTATTAACAAAGTTAAAATCAACCTTATTCGATCTGTAATATATCCTTATGATATTCCTTTTCTTCGGAAAAAAGATGCTTGGATCGCTCAGTATTTTTATCGTTGCTTCTTCATTTTATATTCGCTTGTTATAAAACTTATAATTCTTTTTTGATCGACTGACACATTCTTTTCTCGAATTACTTGCTTGAGTATGTATGGTTTATAATGAAAGATCTAACTTAAATATGCGTCCTTAATGAGACCCAATGAATAAACGAGCAGAATTTGTACAACGTATACTCTTCTTTGATTAATTATACAGGTTAAGACCATGAGCCGTGATTACTCGCGGTGGATCCCGAAATTGAGTAAAATGTTTTATTTTACATTGTTTAATTTGTCGCTCCATTGGTGTGCGATGTGTCGCGACTATTTGTTTTACTGGTTTTTAAACGGTGCTATAAACTGTGAAGTGATTTCAATTTCGATTGCATATTAATTTTGATTTACACTTTTATTATTTCTGGCTAAAGGCGGTCTGGAAGGTATGTCCTTTTCTGTACCCTGTGTTGAGTAAGATGTGAAAGCATTAGAAACGAACACACCAGTGCTGATTCCAGAATACACCCCTTCAATTTATTTTAAGTTATTTAGGCACCTGACAGTAAGACAATTACTAGCATAACTTAAAATAAAATTAAGAGGTGTCTGCTGGAACCAGCGTCGCATTTAAAGTATTAGTTAGGATAGTTTTTTAAAACTAAAAAGTACGCTGTATTTGCTTTGAACTCTTCTTGAGCCAATTTAATTCCTTCAAGTTCTCATTCAAATGCTTATCACTTTGCAAATCAATCCCCGCTGAGATTGCGAGTGCTTTTGGAAATCAGTCAAGCGTAACCTAAGGGTCGTTGTGCATTGCTCAGGATCGAGTTTTTAATTCGGAGTACGATGTTGAAGGGTTTTTATGATTTATTTTTGAACAGCCTTTATTTACTAATTCGAACCTTCGATTCCGAAGTCGTATAGAAACATCACGTGACTAGTAGATAATAATATGCAGTTTGACAATCGACTGCACAAGTTTGGCGTTTTATTTTTACAATTTACCTCAAAAGATTCGTTATTGAAAATAAATTGTTATACCTATTAAGAATCTACCTCTATAAGTTTATAAATAAAGTGGCTTTAAAATTGTGAGGTGTTCAGGAGCATCGTTTTATTCACATCTGTACGACAAATCAATATTGTGGGGTCGTCGGGCGAGAATTAAACAATATGGCACCCTTGAATAGTTTATAATTTATTTTTCTTGTAATGCACGTTGAAAATACACTTTAACACACCAGATTTTATACGCAGATCGTAAAAACACCCTTTCACCTAGAATCTCATCCAACGTCTTCTTTCTTTTCAAAATCACTCCTCTTAATCCGTTCACTCCGTTCATTTCAACTCAATCATCCATCTTTTTTCTGTTAGTTTTCGTTCAAAAATCAACAGTCAGCCTCTTACTTATCCCATACGTATATATCGCATCAAACTTTATTTTTTACACAGGTACGTACATATATATACGAACTTACAGGCGTACTTAATTGCTATTAGAGAGGACCGAGCCAAAGATAATCAGCAGACGACTTCATCGCCAATAATGTCCATAACGGCCTCTTTAATGGATTATAGCGTTTGAGTGTTGTGGTCACGATATGGGGACACGTCTAATAAAAAGTAGATACTTTGTGAGACTGTCCCAAGTTTGGGCAGATTATTGCAGGAAATCACCTGATTGTACGAAAAGTAAGACGATTCTGTGCTACTTACGTGCTGTGTACGTTACGTGGGCTATGTCAAGGGCCTTTGGTCGCTCAATAGTGATCCTGACACCAGAGTTTCTGAGATTGGTCATCCACCCTCACAACCCACACGATAATAGAAGATAGTTAAAGGTTTTGGTAGTTTTGTCCATCATAGTACATGCAGCTAATGGAAAACAGCCAAACTATTTGAATGGTAAGAAAATTACTGAAATATGGAAAAAATGGACACTAAATAGAACCTTATTGCATAGCTGCCATGTTTCTTACGCCTCATTCGTTTCTCGCACCTATAAAATGTCCGACCATTGGCATATCAATTTTCTGCTACCACTTTGGATAGAGCCAGGTGAATATTGAATTGAATTGAAAATGGAAAATGTTTTGGACATGACTACATGACATTTTTATTTTAAATGGGCCCTGTATGATGAATTGTCATAAAGCTTTTTGCTGACAATGTTCTTTCAAAGTAGATTTAAGTAGAATGAAATAGTAGAGACATTAAATAAATATGTATGCATTGATGTCTAATAATATGTTTCTAGGTTGTATGAACTTGTATGTGGCTAAAAATAAAATGTAAAGATTCTGCAAGAGATCAAACATCTAAACCTTTACTCCAGCGAACATTATTTAAGTATATTACGCTTTGATATACAGAAGAAGCGATGAGACACTGGAAGGCCACACAATGAACGCTCAGTATGCCATAGAGCTTCCTTCCAAATAATCGTTGAATTAAGTCAAACAGATTGGTCTGAAATAGGATATTTGAAGGAAGAACACGACCACAAATCTACACAGGTTGCAGTGATCTTCCGCAAGCACGAACTCTTTATAAAAACAATCTTGCCTGTTCACTCTCTGTAAATCGCCCAGTTTCGATATCTCGGCCCGCAGTTGTGTAAAGCGGCCTTAAAACTAATCTCCGTAAATACAGGATGGATAAACAAAAAGTTTAGCTTCGCTGCAATGTTTGTGATAATTTATCTTGCCAAGTCGCCGTCAAATAAATCAGCTTGAGTGCGTCGCGTTACACCGCATTATGCATCGTAAATACGCGGTTTTGTCTCGCCTGCTGTTTCGTTCGTGGTATTGTATTAATTACTTTATACGTTTAATTTCCAGGTTGTTTGTGTAAGTGGTGACTGCATTAATTTATTATCAGTGGTGATAATACCGGTTAATGAGTATTCTATGTACTTTATTGCTACTCTGTCGTTTTTTCTTTTATTCATCGATATTAAAATTTGTTGTACAGATTGAATATCAAAAACTGTAAAAAGGAAATATGTATATTTGAACACGAAATAATATGCCATATAGGTTATATAAAAATTACATGCAAAAATATCTCTGAATTTCACTGCTTACTAAATTGGTGCAGTCAGGTCGTTATTTATAAATAGAGGTTCCTGGAATTTTATATTTCATACATTTGACTTCCAATAGCTACACACGTAGGTAACTATTAATTTATTTTTAGGATTTTCGTACCTCAAAAAGAAAAACGGAATCCTTAGGTTACATTATTCTTAGCCTTTTTTTCATAGATCTTGTAGAGGAATTAAAACCTACGCGGTATTTTCCGTAGACCCAGAATCATTGTTCCCACTAGTTCGATTCATTAGTTCGATCGTCGGACTAGTGAGAATTTTTTTTCTCATTAGTTCGACGGTCGAACTAGTGAGCATTTCTTTTCTCATTTGTTCGACCGTCGAACCAATTTAAATTTAAAAATAGTTCTACCACATTTCAATGTTTTACTAATTTCGTAATAAAATTAAAAACGCTTGGTTCGTTATAAAATATATATTCGTGTACATCTATAGGATATCTTAGATCTTCTTTCTTATCGTGTGGGTTGTAAGATTGATGACCAATCTTACAGACCCTGGTGTCAGAGTTATAGAGCCGCCAAAGGCCTCTGACGTGGCTCGTAACGACTACCTCCATAGATAGTAACCGGGACCATCGGCTTAACGTGCCTTCCGAAGCACGGAATCGTCTTATTTTTCGGACAATCTGGTGGCCCGCAATGTCCTAACCAAACCGGGAAAGTCTCACAAAGTAGTTTTTAAAAACTGTTTCCCACCCGGGAATCGAACCCAGGACCTCCGGATCGAGAGACCAATGCTCTAACCACTAGACCACGGAGGCTGTCTTAGATCGAATACATATTTAAAAAAACTTATAAATTATAAGCTGGCTTCCTAACAAAGTAAATAAACAATACATATAGATTACACAAATCATCGTCATATCACCCGGAAGTTGTCTACTGCACATTTCCTTAAATGCATCTATACCTACATCGCCTAGGTATGTGCATTATACATTATAAACATTTATTTATTTGGAACACCTACATATTTAACTGCAGGCACCAATAAATAAAACGTTATCACTGCAGCGCATGACTAGTGCAATACATCATATCGCATAGTTAAACAGGCTAAAAAAGCATCTACCCTCAAAATGAAAATAAAATCTATTACCACACTCCTTCTGCAGATGATATCCTATAGATGTACACGAATATATATTTTATAACGAACCAAGCGTTTTTAATTTTATTACGAAATTAGTAAAACATTGAAATGTGGTAGAACTATTTTTAAATTTAAATTGGTTCGACGGTCGAACAAATGAGAAAAGAAATGCTCACTAGTTCGACGGTCGAACTAATGAGAAAAAAAATTCTCACTAGTCCGACGATCGAACTAATAAATCGAACTAGTGGGAACAAAGGATTAAATTTGGCAAAAATAAAGTGTTGTGATTACAAACTCATTTGCAGTTGGTAAAATAATCGCTGGTTGGATCATAGATTGGTTTCTAGGATTTGTGCCTGGTTAATGGCAATAAGCTCGCCACGATGTTCTGATTCTAACTGTCGTACTATTGTGAATGAAAGGCCAATGAAATGTTTTCTGTGTCAAGCGGGCCCGCATTGATGAAGACTGATGTAAAACCTGGTCTTCATGTGAAAATATTCAAATACCTAGAGAATGTAGAGAACATTAGCTGTCTATAATTATATATTTTATAGGTCACCTGTATAGCGCAGCGCTTGCTCAAGATATGCTTTTGACGTTAATTGTACTGGTAGGTAATTACGCTACAGAAATTGTTTCCTATCTAATATCACATAGTTAAAATAGTATTATCTTAAACGTATTGTGTTGATTAATAATGCGTGATATGTGAACTATGTCAGACATTTGCAGCTCAATATTACCTAAACTCACACAACGGAAGACTAGCTAATGTATATTTTCACAAAAAGTAGAGTTAAAACGCAAAAAACACTAAATACTTAAACCAATTATTTCACCCGTCACCATTTGGTTTCTTTACTGTTTATCATTGTCTGCATGTTGTCAAAGTCGACGTACCTAAAGCTGAGGGCTGATCAAAATTCTTTCGCATTGTACATTCTGTCGGAATCTTCAGTTTTAAGTAAAATCAAAAATAAAATAAGTAAACATCAGAAAAAAAAATACACGAAATGTTACTAGTTGGCATGTGAATTTTTGCAATGTTAAAACGAAAATCGACCTTCTGTGATAGTTGCATGCTTTATTTGGAAAAACGTTCATTTGTTGGCCCTTTTAGTCATGTTATAAAAATTTAAGTTTAAAAATATTGTTTTTCGTCCTCAGTTAATGTCCTCTAGATGGCGCCACGTGGCCTATAACTACCGAACAATCAAGATGCTTCTAGTGATATCTCATTTGTTAAATTTTGTTAGATGGTTTAAAAGTTAGGTTGGAACAGACGTGCATATACACATAGTTACATAGCGGACACATAATCCTCCAACAATCGTGCGTACTTCCATGGTTCACAATCTTGGCCTATGTTGCTCTATGTTCACAATCATGTATGTAGGTATGTCTGGATAATTGCGCGTATGTAAGCTAGATTTAACTCTATCGTTGTAGTTCCTAATTGTTACATCCTACTTGTACCTAAATTGAACTGCGTCTTAATTTGCGGCAGAGATTGGACAATTTAATCCGACATTACAGGGGCATGCTAATTCGACATCACTATTGCTGTGTCATGGGCACACTGATTCGAGTCGGGATTTAGCTTATCCCATTGGGTGATTAATGACAATAGACCAAACGAGCTCTTGGCTTCCTGTTTATTAAGGGAAAACCATGGTTCAACAATTGCTGTTGTTCACAACACTAGGCAAGCTACACATGCGAGGTTCAATCTAAAGACGAGAAAAAATATACAAAATATTTCATTTGTTCAGAACAATTTACAGTAATATACAGGCTTTAGTGACATCGTACCGAATACTGAGGGGGGTGATTCAGACAATAATTCTGAGTTAATATCAAGTGGAATTTTGCGTCTCAAAACTCATGTTAATTTTTTTATTTTTTAAATTTTGTACTTTTGAGACTTTCACTTTGTATTAATCTGAGTTAATATTACCTAAGTACCATACTGAGGGGGATGATTTTGAGTTGATTTCAAGTGGAATTGTCGTAGAATGTGTAAAACCTGTCGGAAAATTCTTGAAAATTTTGGTGATTTTTAATTATTTTCATTTCTATACTTTTGTGAAGGAAATTCGACTTCATATAAATACAGAATAATGGTCTGAATTATTACTAAAGTTTTCGTTACGATGTCACTAACACTCTATATGTGATCGGAATATCCTTTTAAGCAAAGTGCCTGTGTCAGGAGACTGCGCTTTTCCATAAAAAATCAAGTTGTAAATAAATTAAATAAAACAAACAAACACAACACACACTCTAGAACACTTAAGCGCCTATTTGGATGTGACGAAATTACGTATGTTTCGGATATATTACATAAATTGTTAAATAGATAATTATTTATAACTTACTAGCGACCCGCCCCCGGCTTCGCTCGGGTGGAATACTGAGGAAAAAATGAAATTATTTACGACATCACATTAAAAACCTCAAAAACCACAGTCAGTACTTCTCCACTATTTAATAGATGTTATTATACATATAAACCTTCCTCTTAAATCACTTTACCTATTAAAAAAACCGCATCAAAATCCCTTGCATTAGTTTTAGAGATTTAAGCGTACATAGGGATATATGGACAGAAAAAACGACTTTGTTTTATACTATGTAGTGATTTATTAATTTTAATAAAGAAAAATGTAATAACACCACTTAAATACGAATATTTATTTATATAAACCAGCTGATCACTGCAGTAACAGTCTCCATGCTCTAGTGGTTAGAGCATGGGCTCACATCCTGGCGGTTCGAGTTAAATTCCTGATGGGGAAATGTCTAAAATTGCCTGTGTGAGATCGTTATTTGTTAAACTAGGAGATTACAGACCGACTGTTCGTAAACGTGAGATGATTGGCCAGGTTACCAGCCCAAACGCCTCTACCAACTTGCTTTGGAGCCGCGTGGTGGAATATGCTCCATAACCGTTCCCGTTGAATAGGGGATGGCCTGTCTCTAGCAGTGTCAAGGGTAACTAAAAAAGACGGCACGATTATTGACTACATAGTCGTGTAAATGAGGAAATCTTGGGTGCGATGATTCTTACTCTTGCAGATGTGAAAACAAGGTGGGTTAGTACCCGCATCTGAACATCTGATAGGTAACTCCATTCACCTGTTCATCGTGATAACACACGTATATTAACTTTGTCACCAAGCCAACGACATTCCAACTGGCGTAGGCTTCTCCTACAGAGTGTGTGGTAGAATTTTTCACTTCAAAATTGGCTTCTTCAACCATGAAAAAATCCATGCTTCTCTGCTCTGCGACAATGATAGTCATGAATCTTCAGAAACATATGTATGAGATATTTATGATGATGATTAACTTTATGTTCTGACGACTTATGGATATTGAGTTACAATTAGACGTGTGTGTAAGTTGTTCAATGTTCAGTTTAATACCCAATTATAACCACGGTTTCTTGTGGCTAACAACTTCGGGAAACTTTGGTAACTAGGCCGGCCAACTCAGCCGCCTCCTCATTCCCTTTGGGAGTTCCTTCACTTATGCGCCTACTTAAGTAAATTTAGGACCTTTTAGCTTTCCGTTTTAGTTATAATACATTTTAGAGTTCATTCACGGTGAATTTGGTTATCACGTCTGTACTATTTTTCAGACACGGATTTGGCTCAATTGTGTGTCTCGTGGTTCCATTAGATCTATCTCCGTGGACCAGTGGTTAAGCATTGGCTTGGGCTCACGATCCGGAGGTGTCAGATTCGAATCTTGATGGGGACATGTCATAAAAAAACACTTTGTGATTCTTAGTTTGTTTAGGACATTGCAAGCTGATCACCCGATTTTCCGAAAGTAAACTATTTCCTTCAATAAAAATAAAAATAATAACAATAATTATTTATTGTGTTGAAACAATACAGTATTACAATACAATAATAAAATACAGCATTTTCACAGTAGTAGTCGTTACATAAGTCACTTTAGGGGCCTATGGCGGCTCAATAGTAACCTGTTACCAGGGTTGAGGGGGTCGGTCATTGATCTGATAACCCACACGACAGAATAATTCTATCTGTTTGTGTTAATTTTTATCCCAATATTCCAGGGTCGTTTAAAATTAATAAACGCGTGTATAATATTTGTATGTATTTGTCTATGTAAGAATCGCTACTAGGTACGTCTAAAATCTAGTCCAATAGCTACCTGAATTTTCAAACACGCTTCCACGAGCTGGTTAAAAATAAATTCGCATCCTAACATTCAAATGGAAGAGAATTTTCCTTGGCGACACTCGATATTATTATTCCATATCATAAGATGCCAGTGCCTTGTCGTAAAAGGTTGGGTATCTTTCAAAAGTATATGAGGAACCGTCTATCGAAAATATTTTCAAATATTTGTATATTCCCCTATCAATAAAGACCAACAGACGCCTTTACAACTTCTCGGCGCAAGGATTTCTCAATTTGTATTTCGATTCTGTACATTTTTATCGTACCTACTATCCAAACTATTATAAATTCGAAAATCACTCTGTCTAGCTAGGTAACTACTTAACTATTCTTCGACAGATTTCAGAGTAAAATAAGACTACAGACTGATTAGATGGATGTAGGTACCTACAAGAGTACTTTCTCTTTTCAGAGACCAACTTACCGGGATAACTAAACACGACAGATAATGAATTAATAACAAATGAATATAGTCTATATGAGTGCTTTTGCATTAAATTCATAATAATGTGTGAAACAATAACGATGAATGAATTCAATATTTTGATTATCTTAATGTAATTGTGAAAACACATTGCAATTCACAACGCTGTTGATAAATAATTATAAGTGTGATAATGAGTTTGTTGCGCTAGATTACACATAAATTATTTATTTAATTAATTATTTATTAACTTTGATTTGAAAATCCAAAATTATATAGTAATCTAAAAACAATTAATAAGAATAAAAATAAATATCGAATTCTTTTATCAATACAAATACATACATACTTAACTCACGCCTAATTTTATGCATGTCGATTACCCGTCCCTTTCTTTTTCAGTGGATAAGAAAATGAACAGGTATAACTTAAAATAAAATTAGATGGCGTCTGCAGGAATTAGCACAACTAAGTAATTAAACAAATTTCTAGTAACGTTATTCTATCGTGTATCTCTTCTAGAATCTAGAATGGAACGTATTATTATGTCTAAATCTATACCTGTACTATCGATAGAACAGGATGATTGTATTGGGATTGAATAAAAGATTATGCATTCTGTTTGACATCTCGGGCAAGTCGTAAAAACCGAATGGGGGATTGTGCTGTGCTGAAAACATCCATTGTAGGATTTTGTATCAAAATTGTTTGCAAATTGTCTTTCGGTTAGAGGACTTACATAATGTCGACTGTGTGCTACTCACAAAGAGAAAACTTAAATCGAAAAAAATCTGACTCGCAGAACTTGACTTGAAGCCGCAGCTCTTGTCAAGCCCGGACGAGCGTGTTAACCACCACTGACACCTCTTCCTGTCCATGCGAAATTCTTTCAATATATTATCGACGCCACTCGTTTGCTGCTCGTTTTGAAGAGGCACATGAGAAAGCTAATTATAGCTGACCCTGTCAGTTTATATATGAGCATATTATTAGGTAATTATTTATTTCGACTGTTATTACACCCATCTGAATTCATGACTGCCCTGTTCGGAAAAGGCGTGACTTATATCTTAGTGTATTCATATCCCCGGACTCTACTTAAACCACTGAATTCTGTTTTGTGAGTTTGAATACATATTTCGATCATATATAATTGATATCACGTGGTTTCCAGAATTTGTGCTCGGTTAGTGGCAATAGGCTCACCCCCTGTTACATGGCGAAGAATGACTGTACACCTCTATCTACCTCTTTGAGATACAGGCGTGTTTGTGTTTAAACACCCAAGCCATGTAGATTTAATACTAAGAACTTTTAGTGGCCTTTCCGTTCCTAGAAAACTTGGACGCACTCTAAGCCACGGTAAACCAAGCAGTGTCTCTGAAGATCGATAGTCTTTTGTCAACAAAGTCCCATATTTTATCCGGCTGGCAGTGCCGAACCGCGCAAACTTTTGACCACAAGCCGTAAACAATGTCTAGACTGCTTTGCTACAGGGTCGAACAAATACGAGATCCACCTAAATTACAGAGCGACAATAAAGGAAGGCATACATTTTGCTTCAGACACATTTTTGGAAAGTAATACTTTCTTGAAGGGGATTGAAAACATTTGCTGGTATCAGGAATATTGGAAGAAAAGAGTAGATCTTTGCTCAGCAGTGCGATACTGTACTACTTGCTGTGTTGCAATCTAGAAAAAGGTTCATCATTAATTTAAGAGGCACGCTCTTGTCGGCGTAGCATTCTCCATGCTACTTTTTTAGGGAAAAATAGGGTAGTGGTTTCCCTCTTGCCTTCCGCCCCGTAGTACTCAGTCTGACGCGACGGGGATGGCAACCAGCGTAGTCTATTTCAAAGCCGTACTAGGACTTCTGGCCTCCGCCTCTAAATAATACAGACAGTTACTGCTGCCCTCTGTCAGGTATATAATATAAATTGAAAAATAAAAATAAAAAATAAATAAATTAATAAAAATTCAAATTAAATTTGAATTTGAATTGAAATACCATATTGGTATATTATTTTTTATTTTATTTAAATTGAAATTTAGTTCTGTGCAATAAAGTATATTTGATTTGATAAATTGCTGAGAATTTTCTTTCACAAAATTTAACGACATTTTATTATTTCCGGGAATCGTTTTAGGTAAAGATCGCATGATCATTGAACCCTTCAAATATTTTATGCCGTCCCAAGTTGCGAGTCTCTTTTATAAATAGGCGACAAATAAAAATATAAATGATATTTTAGATGGCAGAGGCGTCTTGGATCCGATAAGATAAAGGGCAACGAAATAATATCGTTCCAACAAAACGTCTTAGATTGGGGGATATAGAGGCTGAATCCTCAGGGCGATGACTTCTCGTTGAAGACACACTTGATGCTATAAAGACGTGCTCCGAATTCTGCGTACCGTTTGCGACAAGCTTCAGTGCAAAGTTATAGGCACAACGGGCTCGTACACAGCGACAGAACGCCTGAAGGGATACTTACAAGGCCTAGTTGGCACAACATTATCGGGTTTTGGACTGTTATTTATGTCGCTCTTGTGACTATTGTGGCATGTATTAACATCGATAAACGCAACTAACAACGTTTATATGAGCATCCGGATAGCTATTTTAATTTGGCCTCAAGTACGAGTCATTTTTCGCTCTAGTGTTTATGCGGTTTATTGCGGGTTTCGCTTACATAATAACATTTAATTGTTTGGTTCAGAAGAATCAAATTTTAAATTATTCATAATTATATTATTAGTGAATGCGGCTGATTTCCCAAAATTGATGTTTTTGATAAAGGATACCTATTGCGGAGAAGAGTAACCACAGCACATAGGGTCATAATACACGTACTGTATTCGCTTGGAATTTCAATTCAATATTATGTTTTTATTACCGGTCACATAATCGGTATTATATTATTACTCGCAATAAGTGTGTTTCATACCTTGGAATACCTAACTATCTTCAATAAAGTGCTTCGTCGTCGTTCGTATTACATCACCATTCTATGGGCACGTCCTGATAATTAATTTCCGTTGTATATGCAAATCATTCCAGTTTTCTTGCACCTCTCATGATTACTTACATAAATATTTATTACGCTGCCTATGAAAGCAATTTGATTAAATATTCCGCATTTTAAGAGCTCCACGTGGTAGAAGCGTTCTTTATAAATGAAGGTTTCATGAGCGTTTGCGATATTTAAGGAAAAACAATAAATAAAAAAACCACTTGATATCAACTCAGAATCATGGCCTGAATCATCCCTCAAAGTTTTCGTTATGATGTCACTAACATCCTGTATTTAGCAGAACGTCTACTTCAGTAGAATTATTGTTTATATTTCAATATTAGAAAATATTTTACAATAGCGTCAAAGTGTGTTACGAGTTAGATCTTTCAAAGTACAAAAGCCAGTGTAGTGACGTTCATTAGCATAGTGATGTATCAGTCGAGATTAAGCTGATCAATTCTGTTCTATCTAACACTTAGAATATAGAATATGGAGGAAGTGCACGTTATATCGCTTGATCTGTGTCCGGGTCGGCTAAGTAATTGAGGTACCACATGAAATTGAAGGGGTCTTATTACTTACACCACACATATAGCATCTTGAAACCTTATAGCCAATTACCAAGCCTATGTAGTGGTACAGAAGCGATGTATTGCCTATTAATCGGGTAAATTTTGAATATAATATAAGACGATTATCAGTACGTAGTAATATACCCTTATAGGCTTATATACCTAAATAGACCCATGATAGGTCAGTTGACTCGAGGGAAATCCGTCTCCGCCAAAGTGGTCTATATTGACAGTCGTCTGCCGACGACCTACACACATTCGAAATTTAAATTACACACCACACACATTATTTTTTTCTATCGTGTGGGTTGTGAAGATTACTAAGTCCAGCAACCCTGTTGACAGGGTTATTATTGAGCCGCCAAAGGCCCCTGACTACGTACTTACATCAGTAAGTAGTAACCGGGACCAACGGCTTAACGTGCCTTCCGAAGCACGGATAATCTTACTTTTGGATAATCAGGTGATCAGCCTGTAATGTCCTAACCAAACTAGGGATCACAAAGTGATTTTTGTGATATGTCCCCACCGGTATTCGAACCCGGGGCCTCCGAATCGGGAGCACAACGCTCTACTACTGCCACACACATTTTCATTTGTTTTATGTACAATAAAGAATATTTGATTTTATATTATTCAAACGTGTGTTGACTTTATCTTGGCTTGGCCGACAATATTGTAACACTTATCATTATGAAAGCCTAAAGCTAAGAAGATCACTAAGTATTTAAATATAAATATAAACTATAAATCAGAATACCTACTGTGTGGTGAAACAGTGGCATCTTACCGGAATAAGCCTACCGCAAATACTAAGTGAATCACGTTGAACAGCGCGGTAATATAATTTCCGTCTCTATAGGTACCTATTAAACATCCACTGTAGTAGACGTAGATATGGCATTTATGCTTACAGTACAAACCCTTCATTGCACGTAAAACACAACTAATAGATAAAAATAAGTCCCACTGCTTTTTACTGCCTTACATTTACTAAAGTGTGTACCAACTTGTCACATCATCACTTACCATCAGGTGAGGTTGTGGTCAAAGACAAACTTAATTTGTAATAAAAATCTTATTACCCAAGTTCATAATTGGAAGGCTGTACTTCTAACAACACCACTTGGGATATAATCGTGAACTTATGTCAATTTTATGTACAGTCTTATACTTACGAGTGTATTTGTTGAGTTGCGCGCGATAACGTAACCCACGCAGCAGAGGCTGGAGTAGGTACGATAAAGCTAACATCTCTTGTTTGGTCAAGGGTCTCATTTTACCGATTGCTGTATCTTGCTGCAATTTCGTCTAGATTATTGTTAGCACACTGTCCCGGTCCAGACATATTGAATCTCGATGATCACTTTGGACGATGTGAAACGGTTTCTCCGCAAACTATACAGGGTGTTAGTGACATCGTAACGAAAACTTTGAGGGATAATTCAGGCCATGACTCTGAGTTGATATCAAGTGGATTTTTTTGCTTTTATTGGTTTGATTAAGAGAAGGTTTGTGCCTAGCAGTGGGTCGTATATAGGCTGTTTATGTTATGTTATAGATGTAGATCTTCTTCTTCTATCGTGTGGGTTGTGAGGGTGATGAACCTCATCTACCCTGGTGTCAGGGTTATTATTGAGCCGCCAAAGGCCCCTGACTACGTACTTACATCAGTAAGTAGTAACCGGAACTAACGGCTTGATATGCACGGAAGCACGGATCATCTTACTTCTGGACAATAAGGTAATCAGCCTTCAATGTCTTAACTAAACCAGGGATCACGAAGTGATTTTTGGGATTTGTCCCCACCGGGATTCCAACCCGGAACCTCCGAATCGTAGGTCCAATCGGGATAGTCAGGGGTACATTCATCGCAAGAAGAAGTAAGTACCCACACTTCACAGAGCTCTCTGTTAGACCAACAATATTCAGTGTAATGTAATCGTTTATTTATCGTGATCATAAGCACAGAAACGCCATAATAGGCCTTATTGCTAGGACAGCACTTTCAGACGCAACTTTGTTACATATTTGTGTTGATTGCTTTTACTTTTTAAATGTTATAACAGCAAGCAGAGGCTGAAGAAATCAAGATGATTGGAACTCTGTTTATTTGAGCCCTACATCCCAGCAGGGGATAACAGCATTAGAAGAAGGGTACCCCTTTTTCCCATTTACCCAACTAAAATCAAATTAAGTGTTGCATCTGGCATCAGTGCCCGGCTAAAAGCTAACGAGGTCGGAAATGCTCGACGGCCAGCGAATTAATGCTTATTAATTATTCATTAATGCTGTCATGAAATTTTGTACGTAAGCATGTAAGTAGTGTGTAATTAATGACCCAAAAACTGAAAAGAAAAATATTGTGAAATGTGTGAGTCACACGAACACACGATTTTGGTGGAAACTGGCAATAAATTACAGTAAAGGTTCAAAAAAAGAATTGACGAAACATTTTTTTTTTATATAAATAAAAAATATAAAAATAAAATGCCCATAAAGGAAATAGGTTAAACCAAACGCAGATAACACAATTACAATATGAAGAATACAGAAAAAATAAGTACAGAAATTTGTATATTTTTGGTAATTAAAGAATTTTTATAACTACTAGGTATGATAATAATATTAAAAGGAAAAGAAGAAAACATGATAACCTATCTAATTCAGTCAAATTAGGTGTAAGTACTTAGTTTCTCAAAAAATGTGTGCAATTCTTCTCATAAATTCTCTTAGACATTACTCATATTCAAAAAATCCGGTAACCTCGTACAATTCCTATAGAAACTCGGCGTGCATGTGAATTTATCTCGGCGTTTTCACAAACACACGCTTGGGAATGAATAACGAGGGGCTGAAATTGTAAAGTTTGTAGGAAACGCCTTATTTTACACTCGCTCCGCTCTGAAATGTGAACTGTGTACTTTACTGTCATACGAATTCTAGACTTAACAAAACACAGGAGTTCTGTCTGGGTTTCTTGCGCCGTTTTGTATGTATAACTCCAGGCATCATAGGCTGACTCATAAATAGGTGTTCTTCTTTTGACTACGACTGTACTAGATTACTAGCCTTTAGATTATTCCGTTTTTAGAAATTGTCGTTTACCAAATTTGCTCTTCTGCCAAGTTGCCCTTTAGCGAACAAAGAAGCTGTGGTAGTTTAAGCTGAAAGCATATCAGGATTCTTTCAAATTGTGTGCGATGTTAGAATTTTCAATATTTAATGATATTTGATCGTTTTCATATCTCGGGCGTATGAACTGCCGGACTTTTGAAAGGAAGTGTGTGGGGCCGAAGCCAACCTTAAGACAATTTAATCTAAATGTGACGTGACACCAACCGGCGATTATCCATGTATGCACTATGGGAGTGCACCCAAAGACAATCCCCGGTTTGTGTAGTACTATTGCAGATTATGGGAACAAAGGGCTATTATTGGGTTGGGGTTTGTGGTCCGGGATACTGGGGCTATGGGAGACTATGGCACCTGCTCGACTAATGTTAATAACAAAGATACAATGAGCAGACGGTCACTCGCCATTCACTGGATGTGCCACCTATCTAGCCGACGCGACTGAACGGCAAGACAGCAACAGCAAGATATTTGTGAGCAGCTCACGGTGTCGAGAGGTGTACACCGCTTTTAGCGGCGAGGCTTTATTAATATTATTTTGCGACTTATTGTGTACTATTAGACTTATTGTAGCTAGAATATCACCGATTGAGAAATTGGTCGGTGTGCTGCGGAACGGAAGGCGATTGGGGCAACCACCGTTCTACACGCCCTATCTATGGAGTAATGAAGGCGATTACTCCACCGACAAGAGCGCAGCTCTTAATTAAAGACAGATAGTACTACTACGATGGTAGTATTTACTACGATGTCATATGAGTTATTTATGCCTGCTATAAAACTTGTTAAATAATTTTCCAACACGTTGGATTTCAGTCAAATTAGATAACTAAAGGCAGCTAAATGATACACCAAGTGTTTTGGAAATCTACGTTGTAATCATGACACAACTTCCCGAGAGAGCAGATTGTATGTAAAATTAAATCGCTCGCTAAGTACTTAGAGCTCTAGTTAGTTCCAAAATGGTTCTAGAAACTCTAATCCAAACGTTATGTGAGGAAACATGTTTAGTCTGTCCTTGTTTGTCATATTTACGACTAGTTGCTGTATATTTTTATTTTCTTGTCTTTTATTTCCCTTTTTAGGATTCCGTATCGAGACGGCACCATATTTCTTAGCCTACGCTGTCAGTTTGTTCTCAATTAGAGGTCTTTCTAACGACGTGACTACTTAGCCGGACAAATAGAGAGCGCTAAGGGCTCTCACCACTCCACTCTCACCAGTACAAAATGTAAGACAACAGGCCTGAGGGTGGCCGGTTGGGTGCGAACCTTAGCTCAGGGCGTCGTCTGAGAATAATTAATCAACCCTAGTGGGACGATAGTGATAAGCGCTGAATATGGGAACCATTAGGGGGGTGTATCTGTTCATCGGCACTAGATACCATCAAACTACTACTAGAATAGAAGGTTGAAATGTTTACGGACGGCTACCAAATATAAAAATCGAAAATTAAAAATTACATGCTTTTTCTTTTTCTGTAGTAAAAATAGTAGGTAAAAAGTGAATAGAAATTGTATTAACTAAGACATTTTGTTTCGGTTTCATAAATTGCGTTACCTACCTAATCTTGTGCGGTGATACAGAACCATCGGTACAGTGTCCCACTTAGCTGGTATTTTATAGTTATAACTTTTGGCTTTTATACCTCTTGGCAAGGAGCTATTTATCTTACTTGTATGATAGTATCAGCCACTTTAGTATGCCTGCTTGAGCCTAAAAGAAATGCTAAAAGCTTACCATATCAAACTAATAAAAATATATGAAAGAACGAATGTACTTACCTTATTTATAATAATATACCATAACATTTGATACTACGTGACATGCATTATAGAACATAAATTGAGTCACTTACGCCCCACTGCTGGGAACACGCCTCCTCCCAATCAACCGGAGGGGGTATGGAGTACCAACACGTAGTTCCAGTATTTGGCTTCGTAGCCCGAGACCAACGTACCTTCTAAATTACGGTATCATCTTACTTCTTCGGACAATTAGCTTCAGCCTACAAAGTCCTAGCCAAACAAAGGACAGTCTCACAAAGTGATATCGGCAATGTCCCCATTAGGAATGAAACCTGGACCTCTGTATCTTGAGCCCGACATTTGACATGCAAAGTAAATTATTAATGCAAGGTAAATGTAGTTGTGGCGTCACCTCCAATAATTTTATATATTTATTTACAGTATTTTTGATAGCGCAAACTTTTTACTCTATCGAATATGTCATTCATTTAGAAAAATAAAAATTCTGACAGTTCTGTCAGTTCGTTCTTTATTTTTATTTAGACGGACCCCATATAGTCACCCTGACAGACATAACATAAATTGCATAACATAACATAAATCTCACGACTATATCCCAATTAGTTGTCAGAAGTACATCCATCGCAATATAAACTAAGTATCCAAACCTCACCGAGCTTTGTGTTAGACGAACGCGATAGATGGTAAGCCGTATCGCCGTCTATAATAGTCGAGCAAACTATCCCATAAGGCATTTTGACACCGCTAATTGAAAAGTCTCTTTGTATGTGACACTACGCACATAGAGACTGTCAGCGTCTGAGCGAAACGTTCCATCTCTAGCGAGTTGCGAATGCATGCTGCGATTTCTCTCAGTAGTAAAATCCCTGAGCATTGCTGTAAGTGTCACGAGTCGAGATGTCAGTACCGTGCCACGGTACCACTATCCCACTACAAATGCTTTCGAACGCTGAGCTACGAGAAAGCAGTCGCAGTCTGAATACAAATTCTAACGAGATCCTTGCACATTTGGATCAGACACCTACCTTAATGCTAAGTACCATTCCACTATAAGATTTGCAACTCGACCATGATTTGTAAGGCGACTTTGCTTAAAGTATCGGGATAAAAGAGCTTTGACAGGAAAATCGGCGATAAAACGAATTTACTCTGAGACGCGACATAACTGAATCGATTTTTCGTTCTGGAAACCTCATTCGTTTTAGACGTAGGTAGAACGGCTGTAGAAAATTTACTGTTTTCGACTTTGTTCGCTGTTATCAGTTCCTTTTAGAAAACTTTACTAAATTACAAAGTTGTAATGATTAGAAAAGGTTTCACTTTAATTTTGTATAAACTTCGGTAACCTAATAATTAAAATACAGTAAAATTGCAATTTTGGTTTAAGTGAGTATTTAAAGATAAGTTTTAATATTGCGGATGTATCTAGAAATACAAATACGCATGTTACAAGTACCGCAAATTTTAATTAAGGCCAAATGAAATTTCTAGGTCACAACATAATTATACTTAGCTTAGTTTAATTTTGTTTTGATAATGATTCTCAGTAAATTTACGTAATCCAAATGTTTACAGGGAAATATAATTAATGGGCGAAATAACATACCATAATCGTTTGTAATTTTGTTGTGACTATAATTGTAATATAGTATGTACGTATAGTATTAAGTATTTATTGTGTTAACTTTAGTTTTACTTTTAGGTATTTATTTTTTTGTTGAACCATCCCGCATCCAAGTTTGTAAATGTTTATTTCCTTTTGGTGATTGCCTGGAAGAAATTGCTCTAGAGCAATAAGGCCGCCCAAATTGTGCTGTATTCATGTGTTAATGTCTGATTGTTTAAATGTAGTTCTGTGCAATAAAGTATATTTGATTTGATTTGATTTGAATCTAAAGGCTTCGCCACACCAAACGTAAATCAGAAGCAACAGCGCGGTGGCTGATTCAACGCGCGCCTACGTTACAACCGCGTTCAATTGTCACATTTTAATTCCCGTGCAATATTCTCCCACAACGTTATGTGCTGTCTTTAAAATTTTATAAACATTTAATTTAATGCTCTCATACGATGATTTTTACATGTACTTTAATTCATGTTTCGATCATGGATAATTGATATCACGGTCATTAGAGGTACAGCAACCGCAAGATGAACTAAGTACCCAAACCTCACTGAAGAAACGGCCAACGGCCTCCGTGGCCCAGTGGTTTGAGTGTTGGGCTCCCAATCCGGAGGTTCCGGGTTCAAATCCTGGTGGGGGCACATCACGAAAATCACTTTGTGGTCCCTAGTTTGGTTATAGGACATTACAGGCTGATCACCTGATTGCCCGTAAGAAAGATTATCCGTGCTTCGGAAGGCACGTTAAGCTTTTGGTCCCGGTTACTACTTACTGATCTTCTTCTATCGTATGGGTTGTGAGGCGGGGTACCAACCTCATCAAACCTGGTGTCAGAGTTACTACTTACTGATGTAAGTTAGTAGTCGTTACATGAGCCATGTCAGGGGCCTTTTGCGGCCCGGCCCAATAGTAACCCTGTCAGGGTTGATGAGGTTGATAATCCACCTCACAACCCACATGATAGAAGAAGACTGAAGAAAGATCTTGTCCTTGTCGTAGAGTTGATATAAAAGTCGCGTAACTTTCATGCTTTAGAAAGATAGATAAAATACTTTATTGCGTACAATGGACACAAAATACAGAGATAAGAACAACATATACAGTAAAGCACAACAGGCGGCCTTTGGTAAACTAGGCTTTAGTTTGTGTCTACCAGAATCGACAACACTGTGTATACAATACGGATTCACGATACGAAGTACAAAACAAAACTGTCACGGTGGAGACCAACAATTACAGAGCAACCGAGCACATATCCCACATCCGTCGCGGCTTCCTATGTCGTAGTTCCTGCCGTAGACTCTTGATAAGACTATCAACAATATCGATGAGAAGAAATAGGCAGTAATATTGAATGTTACAGATAATGTTTATAGTATATACTTACACGATGTGCACGTATGAATATTATGGTCTTCTTCTATTGTATGTGTTGTGAGGTAGAGAACCAGCCTCATCAACCCTGGTGTCAGGGTTACTATTGAGCCGTCAAAGGCCCCTGACATGGCTCATGTAACATTATGGTGAGGGTGGATGATGTGAAAGTGCCCGACATGCCAAACCTAGACCCTGTGAAAAACAATAACGCTAGAGAGATGATGTTGATGGGAGACGCGAAAGCGGTGTGTATGGATTGTATAAAGTAAGTAAGTGAGTCTGTGTTGTATGCTTACAATAATGAGAATATACGGAATCTTTTTTTAAGGTTGTTTGTGTTTCTCGATAATATTGGTCGGTATGTAGCTTTCTAGTTTTAATTGTAGAATTGGTGTGCTGGTATTTTAATTAAACGACCACATAAAGTATTTTTTGCAAAGTTTATTGTTTCTCACATATTTACACATTTTACACTTTTATTGTTATTATTAATGTTTTATAAATCACCGTCTTTTTGTATTTTTTAAACTAATTTTTTAACAAGAAAACATTAATTATGCACAACCATTGTATATCCATTTTTGATGCTAACAAGGAAGTCTAATCTTTGTCTATGAACCTTTTTTTATAGTAACAAAAACCATAGACATTTTTACATTTTGTTCGTGATCCGAACACGGTAGTGAATGCAATGTCAGCAATGTTGTCGATACTATCGATTATTCGGTAAAGTTGTCATCGACAAGGTTAGTCGATAGCGAAACTATCGTTATCGCCACATCACTGGTTCCTACTTCTGGCTAAATGCCAGTAGGTTACTTCGTGACCAGCAAGACGCATTACAGCACGCCCTCTTACCATAGAAATATGGAATTTAATTTGGGTGATAAATGGATTAAAATGTTATCAACGAGTATGATATAACGAGCACAAAGACGGGGTAAGTAGCCAAATATGTCTGAGGTTTCTTTACAAAGTGAAAACTAGTTAAAAAGTTTCATTCTTTTAGTTTAATCTCCTAACATGAATGTTATTACAAACAAAAATATTGTGTTATATTATGAAAGAAGCGAAAATGATGTGTCAATTGTCGTAGATATTGTGAATGAATCCTAGTAAGTGGAATTCTGAGGGCTCTAGCTACTTTAATGGCAAATAAGCTTAACATTATACTTACAAAATTCATACTTCGCCGAACTCCAATAAAAAACCTACAAAAATCAGTTCTATAAATGCAGGTAATCTAATATTATTTTTGGGAAAAACATAAAAGTTATTCACTTCTTTGGTGGGAATTCAGATTTAAATATTTAAAAGTTAAATCCTTCGCTCTTCTTCATATTTATGTACCTATTTTACATTTGCAAAAAGAAAATTTCAGAATTCTATTTTTTGTTACAAAAAATACCAGACTGAGGCTTAGATTATTAAAAGAGGCTCAAAATATAATATTATAACCTAAACGAATACTTTTACGATCGTTTAGAAACTGTTATTTTGGATGGATGTTCTGACTACCCCAATTGGGATATAGTCGTGAGCTTATTTTCCTGTTACCATATTGCACATCTACATTATTATGTAGATGTTCCTACTACAATGAAGTTACTATCAAATAATGCAATATTAATCTAACATAATGCCATAAACATTCATAATTGGTCAGTGCATAGAGTACTACAAATACTCTTTTAATGAAAAAAAAAAAAAGTACATCAACCTGATTTGGTACTATGACAATTTACATCACAATCTTAATTAAATAAAAAAATGGTTTAAAATGCTCTGCTGTAAAATTTACAGAAAAACATTGATGTCGTTGTGGTACTAGATGACCTGTCTCTTCTCCTGTCTCCTCTGTCTCTTATTCTGGCTCTGAACGGAAGTGTGCGTGTGAAAACGCAAACGGGGGCGGCCCAGAGACCTAGAGCTACGGGCATTTGATCGACTCGAGGTCGAGGCATATCATGGGATTAAAAAACCTCGTTTGATACAGACACTACTCACGTTATCGTACACGCGCAAATATGTATGTGATGTTTTGACGATCATACGTTTGAAGACTGAAGAAAGACTGAAGGGGGGGGAAGGTACCTCACCCCCGCGCTACCGCTGGTGGGGATCGGAGAGTTGTCGTTAAGTAAACGATGTAGTAGGAACTCATAGTTTATTTACACTCTCATCTGTGGAGCGGATATTCCCTGATAGCCAGCAAGATAAGCTCGCTTCTTATCAGAGGCAGCGTGCGGGTAACTGGTGACGTCATCACAGTCGCTTTGTCATTCGGAACTCGTGTTGACTTGTGTGTAAATTTGAGTTAATTATTAGGAAAATGTTAAGCAAACATTTCTTTAATTTTACATGTATTTTTTTTTATTTAACGCATTTGATATTTTATTTACAAGAGCGTTTTTTAAAAAATAAATTACTCAAATAACTAAGAATTCGAAACTTTCCAATGCAGTTTTCACTAACACTGTTGGCTCGAACATTATAGACGACGATACGGTTCACCATCTATCACGTCGGTCTAACAAAAAGCTCAGTGAAATCCTGACTACCCCAATTGGGATATAGCCTTGAGCTTATGTTAAGTTGAAACTTTCACACGGTGACGGGCTGTCAGCCTATATCAGCCAAGAGTCTCTTTATAAATGAGCTACAATTTATTGTTGACAGAACCGAATGTAGCTTTAGACAGAGGATACTATGCGCTCATGTTAAGGAGACTAAATAATAATTCAGACCCTAAAATGATACACAACCAGAATGTATTGTGTAGTATGTCTGGTTACAGCTATATGGTTGTATTAACCGGCTCTGCTCTCGTTGTCATGCTCACGTTATCACCGCCGGCATCGCTTCGACCGTGCCACTCTGCGGCTGCCTAAATAAATCACTGCCACTAAATGAACCCAGAGCAAATATGCGAGTAATACCCTTGAATATCGACGATACATCCTCTAGACTCCTAATGACAGATGAACGGGTGCTGTAACACATCTGACTTATTGATCAGATCTGAAAACGTTCGAACATTCGCAACCACTTCTGTAAGCTTTCGACGCGGTCACATATTATTTTAGTATATCTGTCCGCTTTGTGAATACGGTGACCTTGTCTCAATCAGCAGTGTTCACAGAATTTCAGCACCGTTCACATGTGAGGCCCTTTTATTAAGGACTCTGCTGACTAATGAAATACGTGCATAGCAGTATTTTATATTGAGTTTATACTGTATGTTGAGTGCTTCATAAATAAAAAGTTTACATCTTTTGAAATTTGTGTTAGCCTATTAGAACGCGGTGTTCGCTTCCCTCACCTCACCTCTTTCCTTCAAAAAAATAGTTCTACGATTTTAAAAATCTGACATAAGGCGTCTACTTGGTAGTATAGTCGATGGCCTTGATGAATCCATTTCTCCCCGTTTCCTCTAATTTGCGCCGCGACCTTATTACGTTTCATGCATACTTTCCTCGGGCTTTCACGTACGATGGATACATTTTATTTTATTTCTCCATTCATTCCGGAGTTGGACAAAATATTTGAGCGATACAACGCTTCGTTGTTTTTATCTGTTAAATGTTTCGGTACAGTGCGTAAATTCTCAATTTAATTTAAAATGTTTTAAACGACCTATCCGCAGCTGTGTAATTCTTTAAAAGGCATAGCTGTGTGCTGTGATGTGCATTCGTCAACAGGATCTTGTCTATGCCAAAGTCCTGAACTAACGTCAGTCAAACGTGAATGCCTTGTATAACAAGCACTGCGCTGATGAGAAACGTTAAGCTTACCTAGTAAATGTCTAAATCAGTAAACATTTTATAGAATGCATTAGATTATGTAGCATTAATATATTAGTTTGTTATTTCAATACATATAGTACCCAAACATTATGGTTTAGCCTTTATATGATTTATTTTTCAGCTTTAATAGGTACTTGAGTAAAGACCTTAAAAGTCACCACCGATAGATACTAACTCAGAGTGGGCAATAAAATAAATGTAGCTTGGACATAAATGTTTCAAGCAACGTCAGGCAATACACATCAGAAAGTTATTATCAATTTAACGATTCTTAAATAATAAACATTTAAAAATACTTGATTTTTTTATTGATACAAGAATTGATAGAAGTAAAGGGTGGTTTGGTTTACTCTTCTAGAAACTTTTTAATCCATATTAATCTTTATTAATACTATAAATGCGAATTTATAAGTAAACGGCTTTATTGACAATAATTGTAATATGCTGTTGTAGTTTCAAAAAATAAAGTAACCGCTGTAAAAAGACAATGTGGCATCGAATGAATATTTTGAGATTTTTGTTTCCATAATATTTAAATAACGCTAAAAAATAAAATTTCAGAATATCCGCGCTTCGATGCATAAATCTAAGTTTGCCTGGTAGAAATTGCTGTTTAGCTATAAGGCCGTCTGTTGTGCTTATTTTTTCGTCTGTACGTATCCTGTGTTTATGTTTTTGTGGAATAAAAAAATATTGATTGATTGATTGAATATTAATCCTTGTCAATTTCAGTTTCCGTTCTATTCTTGAACTTTAGTTTTCTGGTAAATAGGTACATTAAATCAACCGACGAAAATTACCGTCTCTGGGGTCCGATTTATCTGTGCGCCAATCACCTAGCATTATCCCATTTTATTTAACAGGTCCGGTTTTTTACAGACGCGACTGCCTATCTGAACTTCCAATCCGTGAAGGGATAACCAGCCCAATACAGATTAGTTCACATACCTTCGAAAATGAATTTCTCGGGAAAGTGGGTTTCCTCACGATGTCTCCTTCACCGCTGAGCACGTGATAATCATTTATGACCCAAACATGAATTCGACAACAAATTCGACAATCATTGGTTTAAATGTTTGTGCTGGAATCGAACCTGCGACCTCAAAGTGAGAGACAAGCGTTCTACCAACTGGACTACCACGGCTCAACCAACAGCTATCTGTGCGCCTATGTTCATTTAAATTAGGGACTAATATGCATCAAAGGATTAATACTCTGAAGTGGCAGTCAACTGGTTGTTATATTTACCGCGCAATCGGAAAATTGTGTTATTGAGTAGTGACCGCAGTTTGGCGTTTGTGGTATAGGACAGGAGGGAGGTATTTGTAACTCTATAATAATATGCAAAGTCATAGCTTACAAACAGGAAAATGATACAGATTATAATATCAGTTATGATTCTACCTACATTGAGCTTATCTTAGCTGAAATCTAGATGTGTCGATGACATTATGTTTGCTTTTTAAATTGTATACTTTTAGAGTTTTTGCTACGATCGACGTAGCATATCGTAGCTGATCGTAGCATAATCGTAGCGTCATGTTATGTAGTGTCAAATGGTGACATTATACATATTTTTAGTAATCAGAAGCAAATTTACTTAAAAAAATAACAATTTGATTAGCCAAATTTATAAAAATACTACATAGAAATAAATGGAAATTTAAATAAATATACAGACCAAAAATGAGCAAACTAAGTTGACAAACAAATATTAAGAATTCTTACGTGTACCTCGCTCGGCGGTTGACAGGCAAGTGAGCCCGAGACTCTCGTGCCCTGCGCTTTTATACTGTCAGCCGTCGTACTCCAATCCTTAACCTAACTAATATCTAACAATATTATTACGATTATTCCAGAAAAACGGTTTTTCAAAGGTTAATATTCCAAATATTTTCCAACATGAAAGCTCATGGCTCAAAAGCGATTTAATTTTGTTGTTAAAGTTTGGTTTTACTCCAATTGGAATATGAGAGACTACATGTGGGTGCTTTTAATATATTTTTAGGGTATCGCAAGTAATCTCATGAAGAATTTTAAGTGAACTTGTTGTAGATGGGAAAGAAGATGAGAAAATACAGATCGACGATGGAATTTATAATCTTCCTTGTTTCTTGTGTTTATACTTGAGCTTTACGAACACTGGCTATGAATATAAAATATTTTATTATTAGGAAATCTATATATATACTTGGGAAAGAAAGCCACTGAACTGGGGCAAGAAAGAAAAACAACATAGAATGAATTCAACAGCTTGTCATTCAATCAATCAATCAATATTTTCCTGCACAAATAACATAGGACAAGTACAAACGGGTAAAATAAATAATAATATCAGCCTGATCACATGTCACCATAATTACTAACCTACTCTTATTAAAAGTAGCTATAAAATTGTCTTTTAATTACTTGTCTTTTCCACAATTCAATTTACGTAGTACCTATGTTATGATAGTGTGCCCAGTTTTCCGCATTAAGGCGCTAAGATCCATTATGCGTGCTGTTCTTGACTATGCAAACCAACCTTACTTATTCCAGAAGTTCTTGGGGGTTAAGAGGCTACATCAAAGCAATTCATCTAATGCGCACTTACTTTTACATGCGCAAATGTCAAATTACAATATTGCTTTGATAGAGAAATTGCTTCGAAGTGGCCCTTTTAACCTCCCTGGTGTTTGTGACTGTACTATTTTAGCTCCTACGGAATCCTTTATAACAAAAATCTTCACTGCAGACGTTCTTTATACTTACTTACGTATTCAGAACTTAATACCAGACCATGACATCTTAATTCAACATTCTCTCTCAAATATTGCCGGCAGATTCTCTCATACGCGAATGCTTGAGATATCTCCATATTTACGAATCGTTTCTGTCGTATATTTAGTTTTTGTAGAGAATAGATGAACACACGTTATCTCCGCTTACGGGTGAATAGTTCAGTGAGTAACGCATTCGTGTATTCCTTCTACTTATATGCATGTGAGTTCTGAGTTGGATTATCAGCCTCATCAACCTTGGTGTCAGGGTTATTATTGAGCCGACAAAGGCCCCTGAAATGACTCGTGTAACGACTACGTACTTACTTCAGTAAGTAGTAACCGGGACCAACGACTTAACGTACCTTTCGAAGCACGGATCATTTTACTTTCTGACAATCAGGTCTTCTTCTTCTATCGTGTGGATTGTGAGGTAGATTACCAACCCCATCAAACCCTTGTGCCAAGGTCATTACTGAGCCTCATGTAACGACTACATACTTACATCAGTAAGTAATAACCGGGACCAACGACTTAACGTAGAAGAATCACGGATCATCTTATTTTCTGACAATCAGGTGATCAGCCTGTAATGTCCTTACAAAACTAGGGATCACAAAGTGATTTTTGTGATACGTCCTCACCGGGATTCAAACCCGGGGTTTCCGGATCGTGAGACCAACGCTCAATCACTGGACTACAGCGGCCGTTGCGCATTCGTGTAGATCTCGGGTTGTATGTCTTTGGTTCCAGGCTACTAGCCCAAACGTTTTCACCAACCCGCATTGTAGCAGCGTGGTGAACTAATACATATCCTTCCGGTTGATTGATTGAGGCCTGTGCCCTGCAGTAGGACGTATATAGGCTATTTATTTATGTTTTTATGTATGTAGAGTTAAATCCTTACCATGGAAATGCATATATGTCTAATGTATATATGTCTGTTTGTCGGTTATCTTTTCACGCCTAGAGTTTCATATATATCAGTCTTGTGATATTATGAGAATTGCTACGTAAATAGATCGAAGCCCGATGACAGCAAATAAAGGAAAATTGAATATAGAAATGGATTTTCAATCAAAGGAAGTCAACAGCTAGAATCTACAGTACTTATCTAACAAAAAACAGCAAAAAAAGTAATACCAGACAGAATAGTTTTTTAGATTTGGCTTAGGTAACAAAGAAACTAAGAGTACCTAAGTATTATAAAATCTTTCCCAAGAATATATTCTTTCACGATAACTAAAATCACGTGTAGCTTTAAACTGTCATCCTCCAATTTCCGCCTTCTCCGAGAATGTTTACATCATTTTTATATCACAGTTGCTCGTGCAACTGAGGCGCTAGTTAATGGACTCGTTACGAGGAGATTAACTGTTGCTAGAAAATTGGGTCTTTGCTTTTAATGGATGAATCTGGGAAGCGCTCAGTCGGCATCTTTTGGCGCGCAGTGCGCTCTTCCCTTCTGTATTAATTGGATGATGCAGTGACTCTTGCTTAATTGGTTTTCACAGCGTGAATGGAGCTTGTATTTCATTCGATTTGAGGTAAAAGTGTTTGTACTTATATAGCTTCGGGTATGTAAAGCCTCTTTTGATATAAAGGCTAAAATAAAGTTTTCAATGAAAGATGTCGAAAGAATTGCATTTATTTTCGAACAACATTAAATATATAAAAATAATTTCCATTATAAAATTATTTATTCTACATCCAAAGACCTTTGTCATGAAATAATGTCTAATACAGCCGATAGGTGCATTTTGTAAATCATACTTTACCTATGTGTTACCTATGTGTACTTTCCTAGCCTATCAGATATCCTTTGTTTGGATCACGGAGGATGATATCAGCACATTATCATAGCTACACACAAATATTCACAACAGCTTACACGTAATACGCACAGACGAAAACCGTTTTCATTTCGGAATCCAAATAAAACAGTTTTCCGATTTTACGTTAAAGGCAAAATCAGAAGAATTGGATTAAATTCTCTACCTTGATATTTAAAGTACTTCGTTATTAATGTTTACCGAAGTAATCGTTTCGACATCCTTTTACCGGAATTTTAAAATTCGGATTTAAATACTTTTCAATATAATATTTGTTGTTTGTCGTAATTTAATTAAGTTCCATTCCAGGTACGTTCCAATTTTATAATTAGAATGTTTAACTGATCAATTTATTAAAATGATTTCGGGCGTATCAATATACTTTCCTATAGATATACAGGATGTTAGTGACATCGTAACGAATAGTAAGGGCGATGATTCAGACCATGATTTTGAGTTGATATCAAGTGGAATTTTCCGTTGCAAAAGTATGGAACGGAAAATAATAAAAAAAAACACAAAAATTTTCAGATAGGCAACCGCTTCAGTAAAAAACCGGACCTGTCAAATCTTCTGGTTAGGTAACGGACCCTGTGAAAAATGGGATAACGCCTGGGAGATCTGAACTGACGGTGCGCAAATACAGAGGCTAGTTGCTATCATTTTTTGTTTGGCATTGGCTGGCGAAAAAGATATCTCTTATTCTTCGGAATAAGTGCTGTTTAGGAAATAGCCTTGGCGATTGCCGATCTGTCCTAATACTTTGTTTACCACGGCATACGACCATAACTATCTCCTAAGTATTATGGGTCTTTTAGGTCTTATTTAATAAGATAACATGCTTCCATTATGTGTTTTATCCAAGGTTTGGAGATAAAACCTATACGGAGCATGTCTGAGCAATTGTTATCATCATCATCAGCCCATTAACGTCCCCACTGCTGGGGCACGGCCTTCCCTATGGATGGATAGGGAGATCGGACCTTAAACCATCACGCGGGCCCAGTGCGGATTGATGGTTATTAACGACTGCTAATGCAGCCGGGACCAACGGCTTAACGTGCCTTCCGAAGCAAGGAGGAGCTCGAGATGTTTTTTTTTTTTTGTGGTCACCCATCCTATGACCGGCCTTTGTGAAAGTTGCTTAACTTCAACAATCGCAGACCGAGCGCGTTTACCGCTGCGCCACCAAGTTCCTTAAATTGTTATCAAATAATAATAAATAAAAAGTGTCAATTAAACGTAATTATAGCGTATATACAAGCAAACCAGCGGGTAAAAGCTAATACTATGTACATTTGACTTCCAACATGATACCCTTGGAAAAGCAATTTTTATCGTCCTCAGTTTATGGTGTGCGTCAAGCTAGCGGCCTCAAAAAAAAAATGGGCACGAAAAAATAATTTGACCATACCAAAAAATAGTACTCTTATTGAAAAAAATAGTACCTTTTGTAAAAAAATTAGTACCATCACGGTTCTGGATTTGAAACATTCAAATGAGTCTGAAATCCGTCCGGATTCTCAGCACAGCACCTTTTAGAAGCATATTCAAAGGTAGTTACCGTTTTGTTATTCAAATTGCGTTTCTCACGATGAATAAAAGAACGTCAATCCTGCATGTACGGAACACTGAGACAAATGACTCGCGAGTTACATTATTATGTCCTTTTTATTTTTTATAGGCGAACTTGAGACATAGCCTTTTCGTGCAGACGTACCTACTGTAAATCGTTTCATGCGGAAAGCCATGGGAGCTCCGTGGTTCCTTCGCAATAAAAATCTGCACATTAACCTAGGTCTGCCAACCATTGCCCAATGGCTCAAATTAGCTTCAAAACGTGTTTTCGATTCTGCTCCGCACCACCCAAATCCCCTGGTATGCGGCTTCCGAATACATCCCGCTTAGGGACGGTACTGAAAAGTATCGGCATCCGAAGGATGTAATATACGATTCCGACGACCCGATTACTCTAGCCATAGAGACAGCCAATCAGCTCGCGACACCAAACACTTCAGCCGGCGTGGTCGACGACTTCCCTCAATCAGCGCTTTTCGCTATTGACCCACTAGGGTCGATTATTTTTTTCAAATATATTTTCCTCTCAGACGACGCCCTCAGCCTCAGGCCTGTTATCGTAAACGTTGTACCAGGTGAGAGCCATCAGCGCTCCCCATTTGTCCGGCCAAGTAGTTAATGCCACCTGCGGCAAATCTACAATAAGTCACGTCAAAAAAAAAAAACTGTTATTGGAATAATTGGTGTGTTTCGCGTATTTCGCATTCTTTTTTGGCAATATACTTATAACCCGTGTAAACTAAATAGCGTGAGGGTGAATATAATTATCATGGAGACAATGCTAAACACGATTTCTACTAAAAACATCTTCTTCTTTTTTTTTTCCAAATCTATGAAAACTGGATATTATGACGGATAAAATAAACTCTCCGCTGGAGTAACAAAAAAACTATAGAAATCGTTCAAGAGCTTATTTGCTCCATAATTATACAAGCAATAAAAAAACATCCGGTAACCAAAGGTTGCCTGATACAAATTGGTACATAAGCAATAAGCCCGCTTGCTATGCTTTCCTGTATCTGTTGAATTTATTTCCGTATCTTCTGTCGGTTGTATTCAATAAATTATATTTATCTCATTTATCTTACAAATAAAATAAATATTATTTTAGTAATTATCTTTTTTATGTAGCTCTATCGAATTTTTTTATAACCACGAATCTGGAATTAATTTAATCAGTAACCTAATTTGAATGCCCTCATTCCATTTGAATAGTACTTTAAATACCCGTTGTACGAGTATTAATCAGAATCGTATTTTACACTTCGCTTACTTTAATTTAATTTGTAAATCATATTGAAACGTTACGGTGCTCTTACACGACGCAAGTAACTTGCGCAAGTTGATTTATGCAAGTGACTTGTGTGCTTCACCTACAACTGGACCCACATTATGTATAATTTTAGCGTATCCCGTGGCCCTGTTCGGAAAACGCGTGTCATCGTATATGCCACGGGTTTGGATCCCGACGCGAGCTCTTAACCAGTGAATTCGACTTTGTGAGTTTGATGCGATACGATGCGATTCATGTGGAATGTAAATAGTCGATTTACCTGTAACGCTTCTAATAAATGAAACTGGCATATAATTTACTCCAGTTCGCGGGTTGGAAGGTCATACAGGCAGTCGCATCTGTAAAAAACCGGACCTGTCAAATCTTCAGGTTAGGTAAGCGGACCCTGTGAAAAATGGGATAATGCTAGGGGAGTGATTAATTTACTCCAGCTACTTACTTCGTGTGGAAATGCTATTGAGAAACAATTATTTGTCGTTCTATCGCGCATAGAGTCGCGTGTTCATTAAAAGTTGTAATGAATGTGTAGGTATTAATTTTAATTAGAAACTGACCCTATGTCGTAAAATCGCATGTAAAATATAAGTTTGGTCTTTAGATTTACTCATTGACGTCAATGATGTTTTAATTGTCAAGGATTACTGATCAGCATTTCTAAAGTATCAAGTCAATGATGCCGATTATATCAGTGGTGAACAAATCAACAGAATTAAATTTTACATCCACACGTCAAACGGTTGCATAGCAGCGAGGTGTCTATTTTATTCGCCTTGGTTATTCGTTTTTTCACTCATTCATTTTAAAATTAACACATGTTCCTTTTCTTATCGGCGGATAAAAAAATACAGGTATAACTTAAAATAAAATTAGGAGCTGTCTGCAGTAATCAGGGCCAATGTCTGAAGTAACATCACTGAATAAGTGATGTAATAATTATGAGACATACATACCATAACTTCACAAATAACACCTATGCAAATATTTCGCTGGGATCTTATAGAATATTTCGGGGCGATATTAAAATAATCTTGAAGGATAAAGGCGGTAACCCACAGGAATAAAAGCGTGCAATGTAACAGTACGACCATTATTATGTTACTAGTGAATGAGTGTGAGTGAACAATACAGTGCTACTGCCGGCTACTACAAATACACTGCTCAATATACAACAAATATAAATCATTAGAATAATAAAAAATAGTACAAGAGAAACTTAGAATGTGCGGCTTTATCTACTACTACTTTCAAAAATACGGTGAGGAAGCCGAATATTTTTAGTGCCTACTTATTTTTTGCATTTCTTGGATGTTACATGTTTATTTGTTACAAAAGTAAAGTGTAAGTTTGTCTCGGTTGGCATTCCTTACACCGCCTTGAGCAAGCGTTGAAATGCTCGAAATTGAATTTAGCATTGTTACATTCCAAAACACCACAATAGATAAGGTCGATTTTTCTCATTACACTTCACGCGAACGCTCCCGGTGAGTGACCGCCTTAAAGTTATAATGTGCATAATTCAACTTGATGTTTTTGTTCAGAGTTTATGTGCCTTCCATTTACAGTTTTGCATAAGCCCGCATACGTTATTGTTTGAACAAAATGTGGGTACAGTAGTCACTGGAGGTTATTTTCATTTACTTTTTGGACCTTTGTGAATTTATGCTTAGGTATTACCTAGTTGTTTGGTAACGAAGCCTTACCTATTATGGCGTTCGAACTAGTCCTTAGTCAAACAGGCCCTTAGTCAACTAGGGAAATTTTCCAACTAAAAACGGGTTTTAACTAGAACATAATATCTATGAAGGTTAAGATATGAACTGAAGTTATAAGCTACAAGAACCACAAGAAAAACGTCCCACTGGAGAAGATTGTAAGCATACTCAACCACGCTGCTTTTTTGTGGGTAAGTAGAGTTGTTTAGGATATTACTTTACTGCCTGCGACTAGGCTCAACATAGCGGAGCATGACGTACCCCTCACCGCATGCCATGCACCGCACGTCTCGTAAAGTTCGTTCATCTTAATGTTTGTGTCGAGGCATGTGCTACCCACGTATAAACCATAGTAAGAAGAACGGACACTCTTCGCCCCGCACCAATTCTTATCGGTTCCGAGCACATGGGTTTTAGTTTTTAAACTTATATTTTAAGTCTTAATGGCCGTAAGGCGTTAAGGAGTAAGGGAACGCGCGGGGACTGTCTATCTCTTTTTTTTTGACGTGACTTTTTGTAGAATTGCCGCAGACGGCATTAACTACTTGGCCGGACAAATGGGGAGCGCTGAAGGCTCTCACCCGGTACAACGTTTAAGACAACAGGCCTGAGGGTTCCCAGTTGGGCGCGAACCTCGGCTCAGGGCGTCGTCTGGGAGGAAAAAATATTTGAAAGAATTAATCGACCCTAGTGGGTCGATAGCGATAAGCGCTGATTGAGGGAAGTCGTCGACCACGCCGGCGGGGTCGGTATCGGGGTCCTGAAGTGTTTGGTGTCGCGAGCTGATTAGCTGCCTCTATGGCTACTGTCTGTCTATCTCGCACGCGGCAACGGTAAGAAAGAGATTTTGTATGGACTTTTGTCTGAGCTGTGCTTCGAGCTCAATAAAAATAAAAGCAAGCTTAAAAGTTTATTCATTATCTGTCGGTACCGAGCTATAACCGATGTTGACAGCTAATTTCGCATCAACCGGCACGGCCTTCCCGTAAATTTTTCACGAAAAATTTTCTTTTTTAATTTTATAATGGATGTAGCAAGAAACTTCGGCGTATTAATTTTCCTGCTCAGTAAGTTAATTTAGCTTTGTACACGATGTGATGTTAACAACGGCACTAAGTAAAATTAAGTGCCATTTTTACTTGTTGTTTCGGGATAAATAGTCTTTGTTGTTGCATGTTTGGTGGTTTTCAATTCAGAGTAGTTTTACGTCATAAAACTTGTTCCTTAAAGTACTCACTATATACTACATCATTTTACGATACAAATTCTTACTGGAGTGGAATGCGTTGCGAGGTATGCGATCTAACCTGCGTTGGGCTGGTTTTCTCTTCGCGGGTTGGAAGGTCAGACAGGCAGTCGCTTCTGTAAAAAACCGGACCTATGAAATCTTCAGGTTAGGTAAGCGGACCCTGTGACCACGGGATAACGCTAGGGAAATGAAATGCTGTGTTCTTATTGAAGTGGGTTGAGCTACAACTTAGTAAGTACCTAATAGAAAGACAACTTGAAACCATTTAACACAAATGATCGAATTTCTGGATAAGTGACTCTGTGGAGGTGGGGAGTAAACATGATATTGATCGTAACCGTACATACAATGTAACAAATATGTTCCGAAATCCAATCCAATAAGCATGTTTTAAGTTTTGCTCGTTATTTAGTCGATAAATACCGGTTTTTGGCAAGCGACAAAAGCATCGGCACATGTCAAGGATTTTGGGTGGAAGCCAACGAATCTTGCCCTTACGGTATTGTATGTGGCTATCTATGTTAGTAATGCACGTTCATTTCGATTTATTAAAAAAAGAAAACACATTTTGGACTTAACGGACTTAAATTTCCACTGTGACAATGAATCGTATGTGAAAGACATTATTATTTAATATTACGAGGTAATTTATGTCAGTTTTCCTAAAGAAATGATTGGAAGTGATAAAAATCTTAAAATAGTAACATTTTATAAATAATCTCTATGGCACAAAGTGTTAAAAATAAGAAAAAATAAAAAAGGGTTCTTAGCTTTTTATTTAATGTTCGTTTTAATTAAGGAAAAACTGCTCGCAAAGGAAGTAGGGATCTAACAAATAGATTTTATACGGTCTTACGTAAAGGAGTATATAAACATAGCGAGACATGTGCCCCGCACGCCATGTTATGCGTTATACGTAGAACATTACAGCTACGCATTTGTAGGTACACCTACACATACACACACACACATTGCGAAGCATGCGGCGCATGGCGTGTGGGGCACATGCCTCGCAATGTTTGTTTCCGGTTTAAGAAGGAGGCTACAATAGGCTGTTGCTGGTATACACAAGTTTAATAAAATACTTAAATTTATAAATGGCAATAACAAGCTAAATTTAATTGTCGACGGATCCCGCGAAATTGTAATAATTTTCTATTTCAATAAATAACATTGAAATAGAAGAAAATGGTGTTTACACTTAATTAGAAGGAAAGAACTCTCAACCTCTCACCTTTTTCAACCCCACATAACAAGATCCGAACATAGGCTACATTTGAATCGCTATGATTACAACAAAGGGTACTGAGAGGTGATATCACAACGCAACGAATAGCCTTGGTGATTTATACGGAAAATAACGGAGCGTCACCGCTCAGTTGCACAACGGACCCACAACGCACTGTAGATTTGCTCTAATACGATAGCAAAAAAAAAGTTATTCGAAAAGAGTTGCATTTTTCAAGTTGCCGTTCTAATAAAACTTGTACAGATAAATGGAAAGAAAATACTTGAAAAAGAGGCAAGGGAGAGCTTTTCCCTTTTGTACCAATATAGGTCCAATTATCTCCGTTTGTGGAGCATCTTTTTTGCTCTGAAAAACAACTTAGGTTCGTTTTGTTACAATTATTTATTCTAGGTCTTTGTTTGTGTTTTCTACTGTACTGTGGATCTCGGATTCCGTGACTACGGAGACTTCCAACAGAAGTTTTTCTTATTTATATGTACTTATACGTCATTTCGTGCCGAACTTTCTTGGTTTCATAGGTTTTACAATAAATGAGGTTACGTCGACGGTTTCTTTCGTTCAGCGTTTATCGCTATCGTCTCACTAGGATCGATTAATTATTTTAAATATAATCCTCTCACGACGCCCTGTGGTTGGCGCCCAACTGGGCACCCTCAGGCCTGTTGTATTAAATTTTGTAATTTAACTAATGCCTTTTGCGGCAGTTCGACAATAAATCACATCAAAAAAGGAGAGGTAGATCGATTTTGAGCAAAAATCTCTGTGACTGCTTTATAACTATCTTATACTATTGTTATTCATAATTTATCAACCAACATACACCATAAATTATGAAATAACCATCATCAGCTCTCTAGCGTTATCCCGTTTTTCACAGGGTCCGCTTACCTAACTTGAATATTTGACAGGTCCGGTTTTTTACTGAAGCGACTGGCTATCTGACCTTCCCACCCGCGAAAGGAAAACCAGCCCAATACAGGTTAGGTCACATACCTCCGAAAATGAATTTAACGGGAATGTAGGTTTCCCACGATGTTTTTTCTTCACAGCTGATCACGTGATAATCTGTTATGATTCAAAAATGAATTCGAAAATAAATTCGACAATCCTTAACCTGCGACCTAAAAATGAGATGCAAGCATTCTACCAACTGGGCTTCCACGTTTATTCCCCGGAACTTAATAAAATAACTAATCAAATACAATATACTTTACTTTACAATACTTAATATAACACAACACGCAATTTGGGCAGTTTAATTACTCTTAAGCTGTTTCTTCCAGGAAACCAACGCCATTTTATTTTCTTTGACGTGTAGATTTTCCGCATATGGCGTTAAGTAATTGGCCGGAAAAAGCACTATCAGGGATCATTATCACCACTAATTAAGAGCCACGCTCTTGTCGGCGTAGCACTATCCATGCTACTTTCAACCACCAGCTACCAAGGATCAACTATACGTTAATAAACCTGATGCGGAATAATTCTATAATTAAGATCTTTGTTCTAACGCAGTTTTGAAATACGTGTGGTAGAATTATTTTTAGAGAGGAGGTAACTATTTATTTATGTCGTGTCCATGCCTACCTTACTCTATGTATTTTGTAAATAACCTTCCATTTCTATATTGAAAGCGGAACACAAACCCTCAATAACGTTTAAAAATCTGAAATATCCATTACGTCTCAGACGTTTGTGTATGAAGCATGTAAGTACTTCAACGTAAAACGTTATCGAAAACGCTTGTGCTGCCCTCAGCTTTCTATACTGCACCTACACGGTCGTGTATTAGAGTCGAGAATTGTGTCAGGGGATTATTTAGTTCTCCAATACGAGGTTCGTTTCTGACGTGTACAGATCTCGATATCACACTCCAGTGTTGAGTTTCCAGAGCATTCCCCTTTCTATTCAATTATATAAACCCGTGGTTTTTTACACGTTAAAAATTAAAAAAAATTAAAATGTTTATTTTAGTAGCTTACTAAGTAATCTATCATTGTGAGACTGTCCTTTGTTTGGTAAGGACTTTTCAGGCTTGAATCACCTGATTGTCCGAAAAAGTAAGATGATTCCGTGCTTCGGAGGGCACGTTAAGCCGTTGGTCCCGGCTATTAGCCGTAAAAACACCTCCACCAACCCGCATTGGAGCAGCGTGGTGGAGTATGCTCCATACCCCCTCCGGTTGATTGAGGGGACGCCTGTGCCCAGCAGTGGGACGTATATTAGGCAGTTTTTGTAAGAAATCTATAGACTAGGGCTACGACCTACCTCCTCTTCTATCGTGTGGGTTGTGAAGTGGATTACCAACCTCAGCAATCCTGGTGTCAGGGTTATTATTGAATCGTCAAAGGCCCCTGACATGACTCATGTAACGACTTACTTACATCAGTAAGTAATAATCGGGACCAGCGACTTAACCTACCTAGACTTACCTAGTAGGTATGTAAGATACCTATTGTTAGGTGGCCACGAAACGTGTATATGAGAACCGCGAATCCGTGATAGCCCAATTCGGGGAACGCGTGACTTATACCTTAGTGTCATGGACATGGAGTTCGGACCCCGGCTCGGCTCTAAACCATAGAATTCGACTGTGTGAGTTCGAATTTATGTTTGGATCATAAGTAATTGATATTATGTGGTTTCTAGTACTTATCCCGGTTAATGACAATAGGCCCGCTCCCTGTTACAGTCATGTGACTTTAATATAGCTGGCGAGTATATTAATTAGTGATGTGCCGGATCGTTAAAAATGTATATCCGAGGATACGGATCTGAATACGGATATTTAGTGTAAAGATCCGTGGATACGGATCTTTATTTTCTTATTCGATATTATTCGATCGGTGTCGGCGCCCGCGACCTTGAAACGATAGTAAAGTTGAAGTCTTCGATCGCTCGCCGCAACGTCAGGCAGGATACGTTTTAACTTGCATTGCGCGGGTAGTACTTTTGTTTTGGTTATGGTAAAACAATCTGAATGGAATTTTAGTTTTTTATTTAATAATTCTACTTAATCACCTGAAAAAGATTCGTAAAAGATCCGCGTGAAAAGTAACGGACATGGATACGGATACGGATTTTTCTTTTATCTCGGATATCCGCGGATACGGATATTCGGAACATCACTAATATTAATTATATATTATACATCTCTGTCTACCCCTTCGGGGATACAGACGTGATGCTGTGTTATGTTGTTATATAATGATATAGCGCTTATTGGCTATTCGTTATACTTTTCATATTTGTGTGTAAGGTTTTCTATTTTTGTAACGTGCCTATATTGGTAGTCATAATATATACAAAATAACTTGTCCTTATTTATAATATAAGTACCGGAGCGGAAGAATAACTCTGTTATGACGACATTTATTCGATCTTATAAAACAGATAACAATGTCAATTTTTCTTTTATATAATTACGTTCTTTTTGTTACATCATTATTTTACCGAATTTCTCACAAACAATTTACACAATTATTGATTACAATATATTGTTGTACAAAAATAACAAAGCCAATATCAGTTAAAAAGTCTAAATTTACAAAATATATAACAATTTAATTTTTATTTATTTATTTCTCACATACTTACTTATATATTTATTTTACGTTATATCTTCTAAAACTAAAAACAACTTGAAAACGACCTTAAGTTTAAGAGAACTAAGAACCCGGAACTCCGAAAATAATGGCGGCCATTATTTTCTACTCTTTCAACAACACGATAGGTGGCAATCCCTAACGCCGCACAACATGCTTCTTCTCAGCAGGAGAGCTAATGTTATCCATTTTACAAACCACCTACAACATTGTTGCACTTTTCCTGTTGCAATTCTTGTGGTTGCTTCACTAAGTAGACTGTTTCTATTTGGTCTTTTATAACGCACACAAATCACGGTAATCCATTTCAGGGTGGGCAGAACGACGAGACATCAGAAGGTGGATGCCACAATTGGTTTTAACGTCCAATAGATATGATGAATGGCCTATTTAGTAAATCACTTCAAAGAAGACGATTTAGGTAGTCGACTTAGTCTTTAGTTGACTTTTTCGATATAATCGCGTGTTATATGTTTTTGTTAGGTTCTGACTTAGTTTTTCGTCCTCTCAGACACGCCCTGACCCGAGGATCGCGGCCAACAAGGTTTTTAGATCGGTTATCATTAATTTTTGTAGCGAGTGTGGCCTCAGCGCTCCCCATTTGTACGGCCAAGTAGTTAATACCAAATCGGCAAATCTACAATAAGTCACCATAAAAAAGGTGTAGATTGTCGCATTCCTCATAATCTCCTTACACGGAGTCCACACACCGTCACGTTTTATCAAGTTTTTATATTTAAATAACTAAAATAGAGTAAGTATAGGAAATTACTAACCATTGTATGTTTATTTTAAGGCAATTTATTTATTTAATTATAATTTTTTAAATGTAATGAATTATATGGGCCTAGTTGCCTGAATAAAGAATTTGAATTATTATTAATTATTATTTATCAACCTAAAGTTAAAAAAGGTTTGATTTTCTACTGCTATCCATCTCGAAGGGAAAATATTTCAATTACGGGTTATCATATTTTCTCGGATTTGAGTTTTCTCACGATATTTTCCTTCACTTGCCCTTAAAAATATAGTAATAAAGACTTATAACGCTTACGGTGCAAATAGATCAATCGACGATCTGGTTATTGGACTCTATATACAATACAATATAAGTAAGTATACAAAACTTTTTATTGCACTCCTCTGTAGCCTCTGTGGTCCAGTGGTTTGAGCGTTGGTCTCACGATCCGGAGGTCCTGGGTTCAAATCCCGGTGGGGACATATCACAAAAATCACTTTATGATCCCTAGTTTGGTTAGGACTTTACAGGCTGATCACCTGATTGTCCGAAAGTAATATGATCCGTGCTTCGGAAGGAACGTTAAGCCGTTGTTCCCGGTTACTACCTACTGATGTAAGTACGTAGTTGTTACTTGAGTCACGGCAGGTGGCTTTGGCGGCTCAATAATAACCCTGACACCAGGGTAGATGAGGTTGGTCATCCACCTCTCAACCCACACGATAGAAGAAGATTGCACTCCAAAACAAACATAATATTTTCCGCATTTAGAAGATCAGGGGGGTTAAAATGGCCACATCGAAGCAATTCATCTAAGAAAAATGAATTGCTTTGATGAGGCCGTTTTAAGCCCCCAGGAGATTCATTATGCATGCGTATTGACGAGCTGGGGAAAACAGTATTGCTGTTTGTTGACATTGCGTACTTACGTTTTTAAACGTAAATGACAAATTGCAATATTTCATTTTAGATGAGTTGTTGTAATGCAGCCTTTTAACCCCTTTATTTACCTTACAATTAATGACTAAATGAAAGCTTATTTATCTGCGTTTGAGCTGGCACTATTTTAGAACTCATTACTCATTTGCTAATAGAGATTGCAGCTGATCAATGGATATAAATGAGCCTCGAGGGGTTAGCTGTAATCCATCCACCGATACTGCGCAGTATGCTGGTAAATAAAGCCTTTTGTTTAGATTTACCTAATCTGCGCATTTGATTAAAGCCTTAGGGTAAACCGCCAGCTATATTTTAAGAAAAATGAACAATGTTTTTTTTTCTAAATAAAACAGTTATGATAGGCAAATAAAACAAGCTAGGCAACATAATGGCCCCAATTTCCACACCTCCTAATTTTAAGTTATACCTGTCATTTTCTAATCCGCCGAAAAAGAAAAGGACGGATGTTTTGACAATTGTTAATTTTATAATGAATGAATAACTCGGGTCGAATGAATAATTATTGGCCTATATAAAAAATTGAAAGGGTTTTTAAAATTCCTGCCTAAAATTGACGTGTATTCCATAATATGACTCACCACTTATCACGTTGGTCTAACAGAAAGCTAGTCGTTAGACTTTCTTGCGATTGATGTACTTCTGTCTTCCCCATTTGGGATACAGTCGTTAGCTTATGTTATGTGTTGGGTAGGCAGAGGTCTTGAGGACGCCCTTTAGATAATTGCACTTTTGTAGCGTCACCATCATGGCGTCTTTGTGAGTTAGGGCCATAAAGCAACAAATTCACAAGTGCATTCTAAATTCTCAACCGTACTTGAACCAACTGAATATTTCTCCTTGTCAAGACCGGACAACTTTAAAACCAATTTCTGATTGGAACGTCTGAAAAGGTCAGTACTGAATAACTTATGGCTCTGATATTATTCCGAAGTTTATATATTATTTAACGCTGAAAAATTTAGACAAGTATTTTCTCAGTTCGTGTTACGAAGCTGCAAAAATGTTTGTAAGCCAGACTTGTTTTGTCGTCGTTATAAAATGTGAGTTCGTTTAAAAGTTTTCTATAGAAAATAAAATACTTGCTCAGGTTCCTACTTAATACTAGATTTATTTTTATGAAGGAAATATTTGATAAGGTTAGCGGTGAAAGTTACTCCGTATAAAAACATTCAAAGGCAAGATTGACTGTTCGTTGGCGACTTGAAGCAGGTAGCTGTGACCCACCACGTTCCACGTCCACGAATCCACGTTCGTAACTGACCTTTGGTAACCAGACACGAATATGGTTTTTTTTTCTTGCTTGATAACCAGTTACGATAATGGAATTTACTTGTCGTTTTTGTAACCATGTTTCATAACCAGCTACGAAAATGTTTTTTTTTTCTCTGTTCATAACTGGTTATTAATTAATAAATATTTTATCCACTTTCGTAGCTGAGTTTACGGAAATGATGTTTCCAAGCAGAATAACTAAAAAAGATTCCTACACGTTTTGCAAAAGAATATGTTTTTTTCATTTATTTGACGATCGTTTACTAATTGATAATAGTCATAAAACGCAGTAAAAAAGTATTAACAAGTCTATAGTGACTTTGTATTTTTCTTTGTGTGGATCTCTCTAAAATACGTAGGTACTTAAACTAAAAGAAATGTATTCGATATTAATTTTGGCTCCCTTTATTTATGTATTTATACGTTCATTAGTTGGTACGTCATTTAATATAAATTATCTAATTATCTACAATGTACCATAGGTTGGTCGCGCCGGAAAGCCTTAATTAACGAGTTAGAAACTATGTTAAGTAAAACCATTTAGTTAAGGTAAGTTTCTTAACAAGTAAATTTCTTTAAAGTTGTTCCTGAAACTGGTCGTATTAAAACATTAACGGGACAGAACTAAGTAATTGGACCGCAAAGTGACAACTCTGTACCGTCGGTGAAAAGTAATACAACTCGAGTTGTATCACTTTTGAGTTATTAGCACACACTTCATGTTCAAAAAATTCTCTTTCTTTCTGTCTAATTCTCGTAACTGTAGCTATTATAAATACGGAGATAATTTTTGTGTTCAGTGATATAAGTACTGTTTGTGAAGGATTCATGCTGTTATAACACGTGTAATATAATTCATCTTAACTTGCATCAAAGTGAAATGAAGATTTTCATTAAATATTTTGGTGTAAGTAAATGCAACTCAAGATATATTAAAATACACGCCATGCTTGAATTGTCACGGTCCGTGTTTAATGATATAATTTTAGTTGTAACATCAAACACCACATTTATTTTTTCGTGAAAAGTAATATAAATTAATATATATCAAAATATTTCAGAAAATACGATCTTGGATATCAATAACATGTCGTGTATAATGATACATACAAGTTCGATTCTATGCGCCACCAGTGTGTATCTTAGGGTAACCTCCGCATAAACCTGTCTATGGGAAGTCATTTTGTCTAGAGCCACAGCAAACCATATCTGATCCGCATTGCGAATGGGTATAGGTTACGTTAGTACTTCAGACCAAACCGTGTTTTTTCTCTTTCTGTTATAACCACCTTGTAGTACTTAATAATAGTACCTCAATAAGTTGTGAGTCCTGATCATGGCGTCGATATCACCATGGCAGGGTTAGTCAAGAGGTATTTGAGATTTGTCATAACTGTCATTAGTCTCCTTCCCTTACGAGGGGAGGTCAAAAAGTTCGCGGAATGGAGGGGTTGGAGGGGGTTGGTTTGCTCGTACAGGTAGCCGCTAGTTGCACACCTCATTAACATGTTTACAATATATGTACCAAGTTTGAAGCAAATCGGGTCATTAACGTTTGAACTATCGACCAGCAAACAAGTGAATCGGGAAGAACTCAGCGAATATGGAGAAAATTGAACACCGCGCCGTCATTAAGTTCCTCACCAAGCAAGGAAAATCCGCTCAGACGATTTTTCAAGGGCTGTTAGCAGTTTACGCGGACTCTGCCCCTGGTAAAACCATGGTTTACAAGTGGCATAGTCTTTTCAAGCAAGGAAGAGAGTCGATTGAAGATGACCCCCGCTCCGGACGGCCCATTGAGGCCACAACACCGGAAATCATCGAAAAAGTAGAGAAACTTGTATTAGAAGATACCCGCTTGAAGAAGAAGCAGCTTGCAGCAATGGTCGGTGTATCCGAAACAAGTATTTTAAATATCCTACATCAACATCTTGGGATGACTAAGGTCAGCGCAAGATGGGTTCCAAGAATGCTCACGCCACTTCAAAAAAGCGAGCGTGTCGAGTGTTCTCGCCAGTTTTTAGAGCTCTGTGGAGAGAATAAGGAAGAAGTTATGGCCCGGATTGTTACTGGAGATGAAACCTGGGTTCACCACTATGAACCTGAGTCGAAGCAAGAGTCGATGCAGTGGCATAAAAAAGGCACACCTCCTCCAAAGAAGTTTAAGGTGTCACAATCGGCCGGAAAGATCATGGCCACTATTTTTTGGGATACAGAAGGTATTTTGCTGATTGATTATAAAGATCGTGGTGTGACTATAACGGGACATTACTACGCTTCTTTACTGGATAGATTGAAAGAGGCTATCAAGGAAAAAAGAAGAGGAAAGCTGTCAAGAGGTGTGCTCCTTTTGCACGACAACGCACCCGTCCACACGTGCCATGTTGCGACGGCTGCCATTCACCGATGCGGGTTCGAAAAATTAAACCACCCGCCTTACAGTCCAGACTTGGCCCCCAGCGATTATTATTTGTTCCCAAAAATGAAAAAGGAACTGCGTGGACGAAAATTTGGCGATGATGAAGAAGTCAAGTCTGCAATTTCGGCCTATTTTGACAGCAAAGAGAAATCTTTTTTTTATGATGGAATAAACAAATTATTTGATAGATCCGGAAAATGTGTTAAGGTTAAGGGAGAATATATTGAAAAGGAAAAATAGTTTCGTGTTTAATTTCGACCCCCTTCCCCCTCATTCCGCGAACTTTTTGACCTCCCCTCGTAGCTCGAAGCATAGCTGTTTTACATAGTTTTCTTGATTACATGCAGGTTAAGCGGTGGCAGATTGAACGCTGCTTTCATTGCTAAGGAGGTTGTAGACGTGAAATAATAGCTCCAAAAATATTATCAAGCTCCAATTAATATGCAAGCCATTCAATACACGCTGGTTAGATCTTCGATGCAAGCGCCGGTAGTGGTATTTTTGAACCTACACAGCTGTAGATGATCGTACATACTTTTGGGTTTAAGGTCCCACTGGGATCCAGCTTGGCATCGGCAGCATCGGGATCTGCCACATCTTCTCAAAAGAAGATTACCAGTTTCTCAAACACGTTGAATGGTGTAAATAATTGGTCGAGCTTTCTCGTCTTTATAAAGGGAATACTACTACTCTGAACTCTGTGCACCACCGTTAAATTGTTTTTTCTGTATTTTGATTACATAAGAGAGAATTACGCACAGGACCGTGAAAAATGGAAAGAGGAAGGGGAGGCCTTTGCCCATCAGTGGGATCTTGTAGGATAAATTAGATTAGAATAAATAATTGGCAACACCACGGGCACAACCCCTTAATTAAACCAGGTCACAAAGTTTGTAGAAATCCCAGGAGGTATTTGAACTTCTGAAAGGAGCTGGTTGGCTTACATAGTCAACAAAAGCACGCATAATGGACCACTTGCGTTTATGCGGAAAACTGAGCCCATTAAAGTAACATTAGATATGGGACATATGTTCATACATGATGTGCCGACCCCAACTAGAGTGGGATAAAGGCAGGAGGATGATGATGATATAGTGGGAAGTTTGCCCACTTCACAATAATGGTCCATACGCGAGGATACGCGGAACGTGTGCTTACGTCTAAAGTTTTGCGGAAACGAACTCATTTAGCTTAACCATAACAGACCATGGTAAAGGTGATAAGACCTACCCTGAGGATAGCCCTGTGTAACCTATAGGTTTGAAGGTGAATCAATGATCTTCATTTTCTCTACCTATTCTTATCGTCAACATTGATTCGACTCCGTTTATAGTTCTGTCAATGTTGCGGGCTACCATTAGACCGGGAATTTTGTTAATTCGAAGTACTTATTGAATTATCAAAACCTCTGTGGAAATGCGACCTTCGATCGCCGGGCAAGTTTTGCTCATTTTCTTCGTGATACATGTATACTTTAGGGGATTTTGATTGTGGAATGAGTTGTAATCTTTTAAATAGTTTCAGCAGGAATGAAGTAACACTAACCAGTTTGTGTGATTTTGGTTTAAAAGTACGTAGGTACATCACTTTTATCTCCAGGCCGTGCTGCCAGGCTAGCCCGAAACATTCCTAATGACCAGTCTTAATATGATTCCTCTTACCTTTATTTGTTAGGGGTGGAAATATTATCATAATTGAATTTGTAAGATGAACCAACAATGGTTTTGATTAGGGGCGTAGTGTGGTGGACAAAATTTGTTTGTAGCGGGCAGCAGTGGTGGTTTTGACCGGTTATTTATGAGTTTTGAGAGTAAAATTATAACAAAATATTTTATTATCGCCACCTTACACTATATATACGTGTACCATCTTTATATGTATTTATTACTAGAAATTCGTAAAAACATGTATCATTTTACACAATAAAACCGAAAAAATAAATCAAGTTATACCACTTGACACAAATTCGTTATAGTTTATCGTTTGTGTCAATTGATATAAGTTACGTTTCTTTACTTTTTAAAGAAAATAAATAGAATTTTGCCTTTCTACAACTTCATAAAATAAACTTTCTTCCAAGACATTTTGTTTTTTGTACAATAAGACTGTAAAATTATTAATTGAAATATGATATATCAACGATGACTTTTGTATAGTTATGTGTGTAAAAAGGTATATGTAGACTTGTATCAATTTACACAGTATAAAAGTTGGTGTCAACTGATACATGTAATTTATTTTGATCCTCTACCATTTCTGTTTAGGTTCTAAATATAACTAAATATTAGAAAAGAAACCTTCCATTATCACCTATCGACACATCTAACTTCTGTTCCATTATTCCTTATAAGTCACGAGCTAGAATATTTTTAACTTTAAACTCGATTTTCTCAAAACTTCAATTTTGGACTTGTATTACTTTTCACCGACGGTACAGAACTTTGCTTCAGTAGGGGTGCCAAAAATATATTTTAGTACCTACGGCTGCGACACGACAAGAGAAGTGCTTGAGATGATTACCATGCATAGAGGGCGTGGTAGACTCCGCCTCAGCTGAAGGGCAGTGAAGAGGGATCTCCAGAATGCCAAATTACTACCAGAGACGACCCAGCACCGGCAGCCCTAGACGCATAAATAGGAGGGCCACCAAGTAAACGCGAATGAGCCAGGAAGAAAAGAGAGTACCTACGGCTGATATCAACTGAGTCTGGGTCTTGGTCGTAAATACCAGCACATCCCGATAGCTCCGTAGGGATATATCTCATTCTTAACAGCAGTCACCGCGTTAGTGCGCGAACGAGACAGACAGCCGCTTACGACCAGTTAGACCAAAGTATGATCCAGAGGGGGTGACGTAAATCTAGGGGGGATCCTGGTACGGTGCTTTTCTATACGCAATATTTTAATTTATTCTATGACACCAGTAAGATAGAGCGTATCATTTTATACCTTAATATTTACCTAGATACATAAATATAGTCACCTGACGTTTCTGAAATTTTTGGCGAAATCTGATTTGTTTACACATTTTACTATTATCAATAAGCCACAAATGATTTTAGAAAAAAGTTGAAAATACGTCAGTTTGCAAAGTCAGCCACGATATGGGTAGTCTGTTTATCCAACTCGTTATAATCTAGGAGTCTTCAAAGCTAGAGTGAATAGGCGTGTGCCACATGAACTTCATATTTAACTTCCAATCAAACGTATGTTATGTACAACATCTACACTTTGACTTCACGGCACACTAAGCTCAACTCTACTTATGTATACTGACGGCTTTACCAATATGAGATAATCAAGCGATGAATATCCCTATTTGACAGCCAAGCAAAATTTCATTGAATTCGCCTTTGCAGTCCGGATGTCGAAAACTACTGCAGCTTCTCACAACCTGTATAGCCAGGGAAAAGAACCGACAAGAAAAACTCGGCATAGAGCCTAAAAACATAAACTATTGTTATACAATTTTGTAATTTGGCTGCCTAATATTAGCCCCAGATAGTTATTTTTATGCATTCATATTACTTCTAAATAATCACTAACCTTACAATAACCTTTTTTACAAAGTTTCTGTTTAATTACCGCCTTAAAACTGTTCAAAGGTAAAATTCCAAATGTCAATACGCCCAGTCCTCGCTAGCTATGTTTGAGGCCCATGTAATAGGCATAAATCCTGGAAACTACATGATATCAATGAAGGAGGTTGAGGAACCGAGATCCATATTTATTCCCTAACCTACCTTTGTCCACCTACCTTAAAGAATTAAAGCTAAGGAAAAGTTCAAAAGAAGACGCCATCACATAAATTGAAGTACCGAAGTGATTTAAAGCCAATTTAACTTGGTAGCAGAATTGCAGTTTTCAATAGGACTGGTGCACTTTCAAATCCATTCAAGAAGGTAAGGCAAAAGCATCGGAAAGGAAATCTTATATTAATAGGTTTAAGAACGTTGAGCTATTAATCTCGAATCTACTAATTAGATTTCCAATACCGCAGACACTTATTCGACTGTTCCTGGGAATAATTAGTTAGAAGTAGCGGGAAAGTAAATGGTCTAGCTACAAAAAATAAATGAGTGTTGAACACCTGTTTAAAAATTTGACTGTCAAGTATGAGCAAAATCGATGTCAAATAATTTGATGCGTAGCCTTCGAGTAGCTTTTTTATTAAACAACTGTTCATAGTTTATATTTTGTGTGAAGATGTTAGTAAAAGTACAGGTACAACTTCGTAGAACAATCAACAAGTAACATACAACTTGGTAGCTGGTAGGTAGATACAGGTACAATAGGTAGAACTTGAGGCAAAAAGGTATGTTATTCAAAGTATTACAACTCAATCAGTATTATGCATGATATTGTTCAAATTTAATTTGTAACTTGGCTAAAGCCCCTGGTGACTGTAATTAGCCAAGTTACAAACGATTATAACAATCTACAGTGACAGTGTTAAAAATGTATAGGATCGACTTGTGCCATTATGTCAATCCCATACATTTTTATCACTGTCACTTCACACACAGCCACCATTTTTCCAGTCAAGTAGTTAATGCATACGGCAATTCTATAATAACTCAGGTAAAAAAAAAGATTGTTAAAATCGTTAGCAACTTGGCCAAGGCAATCGTTCACCACGTAAGAATTTTTATTTCTTTCCTATCTACTCTAAACAATTCGAATGTGCAACTGTCAGTTTCTGTTGACCGAATGACATGTTACCAATCCATGTCACTTTCCACAGAACCGGGTTAGAACTTTTCACGGGCATAATAAAAAATCACAACGTAAAATAAATCCTTTGTGGTCTATTTACGGCACAAAGTTTACGTCAAATCAAATGACGATAATGGCGTACATATGCATTGAACTGAATAAACTGACAACTACGATTTATCAGATTAATTTTATAGGAATAACGAGTCCCGTTAATATCTTCCTTTAATTACGCTTTTTGGTTACGGCGTACGACACTTTCAACTCGTGTTCACTACAAAATTCATGTTTGGCAACAATAAAGACTTAAAATTTACATATTTTACAAAACAGTCGATAAATCTAGGTCCTTTATCAAGTGCGTAGATAAATAAGATGTTAATGACCATCTTGACAAAACAACGATTTAGTTCAAGCCGCGTATTTGGGCTTCGGCCAAGAAATAAGGAGTTTCGACAGTCCCCGCCCACACTATCGGCTTCCTCCACAATTTATCTTCGACCCGAAGCGATATGGAACTCCAGGACTCCACCCAAGCGTAAAACAAGCTTTTTAATTTAAGAGAAGATCGTAAAGTTCAGACACGGCCGGGATTCAAACCCACGGCTTTTATCAAGACGAAACGAGCGGGTACCTACCTCAGTACCTACGCATAAATTTATTAATAAATGTATTATTTATTCGTAGCTCTGTGCTATAAAAACAAAAAAATTATAGGTTTTAATTTAAGTTATTTACAGTCGAAGGAAGTAAAAAAGAAAGAAAGAATGCATATATTCCGAAGCCGTGAAAGTTCATCCGCGTTTTGATTTACGGTTACAAACTGTAACAGGTCTTTGAATTACCAAAAAGTGGTAACAAATAGTTAAAGTTACGCGGTATACCCACAAACTGTGGAACTTTTCAACTAAAGCTCGGGCCTGTTTGCACTTCCCTTTAATGAAAGTTTACAAACTGTCTAATTGGCAACTATTTGTTGCGAGAATGCATAATGCACAGTAAACATAACATATTGATCATTTCTATTCCGGCCAAGTAGTTAATGCCGTGTGCGACAAGTCTACAATAAGTCACGTCAGAAAAAAAAGATAATTTCTAAACAAATATTGTTACAACTAAGAAAAATATTACCTTACTGTTCTCTGAATATCATCAAAATGTATTCATTATCTCAGGCCTTTACATCTTTGTTAATGATTTTTACTTGTTGGTTTCAATTATTTATTACTTGAAGCCAATCCATTGAAGCAAATCTCATTTCCTTTTATCTTGTGTCCAATATTGTCAGTTTTAACAAAACCCTCATCAACGTCACAACCATTTACGTTGACAATTTAGATCATTTTACAATAATTTATATAGAGTTGTTTAAATTGATGTTTTGCCTTTTGAATGTTTCAGAAAAGTAACCGAAACGCTACATAATAATATCAAATTCAAAAACTTTGAACGCATCTTGTTGACTTGACCATTTTGTGTCCAATAACTACTTCCTTACGTTGGTCAAAAAAATCGTCAGATTTTTGATCAGTTGAAGAATTGTCAATTTCGTAAAATATCTGAATATTTTAAACGTGCTAAGTAAAAAAATAAAACAAAAGAAAAAGTAATGAAAAGAAATGTATTATTCTTGCTTGAGAATACTTATTCCCTGTTACAGGTTACAACAAAGTTTATAATGTCATATTTAGGATGCTTCTTTTCATTGAAAATACTGCGGTAATTCACAGAGCGTTTCACTTATAATAACAACCGTTTACATTTTGTTGGTATAACTCTACATTCAAGGCGTCAATGCCTTCCTCGGGCGTCTGTAGGAGCCGGCTTTGTCATTCAATTTGCCTGTAGACTCTTTCGCACGACGTTGCGTACGATTTATCGCTTATAACGCCTCAATTCCCGCTACCCTTTCATCCTATTTCCGACTCACTTCTACCGGATTAAGTCACATTATCCCCGAACGCCCTCTGTCCTTGTCCAATTTATTTACACTACGGAGAATAACAACTATTATTCAGAGAGATTTCATCTGGTGCAATCTTCCAGTGTAACAGCTTTATATTTTAAAGTCGCAGTTCATAGCGAATAACATTCTTTTATTTATTGCTCAAGTGTTTTCAAAGCCGTGTTAGAAGAGCTAAAACAACGCTATTCCGTTCTGTCGTTGCTTCGTTTCGCAGGATTACAGCGAGACGTCAAAACTGAGGGAACGCTGAATAAAATGCGATGTTGTTGTTTGCGTGAACGCAGACAACAAACGAAACGTCGGCGGTTAAACCTTGGAGGATTGAAACTAAATTGCTTCTTCAAGCTCAACATTCAATTCGTACAAACTTGGGAATACTTATGAACGAACAACTTTGTTTCGAATTTCGACTTTAACAGCGAGTCCCCGAACATTGATTCCCGCTACGGCGAGTCTTGTTACGGCGAGTGGCACTACGTTACGTCTGTCATTAGTTTGTGCAGTTCAAAACACAATTATAATGACGTATCACTGAATAATGTCGTGTTGTTGTGACGATAATGAAGGAACCTCTGGTGTATGTATTATCAAAAACCCTTAAAACGTAAACTCGTCAAGTGAAACTGTACCTACTTTGAATATTCGTTATGTCGTTTCCACAACACTGATAGCTTTTAAATGTTCATTGCACAAACCTGTTCTGAATCAATCTGATGATTTATGTAGTATACTCCACCTAGTCGCGTTTTGCTGTGAGTTGATAAAAAAATGCAAAGATATCTTAAGAGTCTCTTTGAAAGTTATACATTTCTTTTAAAATATAAAAAATAAAAGTCAACGTCTTAGTTCTTATACAATCTCAAGAAACTAATGTAATATGCAGTTTTGCTTTAAAAGGTATTCCACTTGCAGAATAGAAATATAAAGGAGAAGCATACGCTTGCATTTGTTGCAAATGACCATAGGACAAAGTGTCTCAGACATATTTGGCGAAGCGTGAAGCTTAGCAAGAATTTCTCTTACACATTCTCTCTAATGGAATATATGAAAGTGAGTAAATACCTTATCATAACATAAATGTCTTCTGAACGCTTTGTGGACGATTTATGAAGACGACGGGACAAGACCGTGTCATACGGTTGACCCGTTACAAGCTAGACATCAAACTTTTGTAGAAATACTAGGTATTATGCTTGTGTCTCTAGAATTCACAGTACTTAACACAGCGTTACGAGTACGTCTATATCCCTGTAACGCCTGCCGCGTTTTACTACTGAGTGTAATTGCTCTTGTTTTTCTGTTAGGAACTATCAAAAAGTTATCATTGAAAACACTTAAAAACTACTGCTTAAAACTAAAATATTATTACATAAATAAACTTATACTAATTAATTTAACAAAACATAGCTATTTACAAAATAATTCCGTTAATATTGTACGACTTTAATAATTATCACATTGCGTAGGTAGCCGTACCTACATTCCACAGCCGAGCCGCTACTCTTCCGATCGGATGTTCGACACAATCCTTCTGCCTTTGTAGCGAGAACACCTCGATTACTCGTATATTTTTTAAATAGGTACTTTTTTTTACTAATTTTGTCTACGATATAATAATTTATAGTATTGTGTTATCCCCATTAATTGGGTAAGTGTAGCAATTACTATTTTTATTAGTTTAAATATCAACGTAGACTAGTACATGCTTTCTTTGTTCATTGCATGACTGTCATTTTTCATAATCATCGGGTAAATGTATTTTCACGCTTTAGTGCTTATTTTATATCATAATTAGCAATCTTTTATGTTCAAAACAACATTTAAATTGTCAATTTTTCTAAATTAATTCTACTTAACCAACGTAAAGTTATCTTTGTACCTAAGTACTTTCCTTGTTTAAATAATTCTTAAATGGAACAATAATAATGTACAAAATACGTTTAATATCGTTACTATTAAAATTATTCAGCTTAAAATATTCAATTTTACTATTTTGTTAGATAGTTTTTTAAAAACAACTACCTACCATAAATTTATCTTGTTCTTTGTTCTTTTTCTAAATTTATTTTGCTAAATTCACTTTTATTGTGTGTAATTTGCTGACAGCCACATCTTAGATTGCTAAGCTTGCTTGCTATCCACTTCCCATCTTCAATCAAGCTAAGGAATCGGCATGTGGCAGTCAGACGGGGAATTCGGACAATTCTTGAAATGACTAATTCCGGGTTCCAGGGTTCACCCTTCGAGTTCTACAACCGCAGGACCCACTACCGGTCCTGTACTTACCTCTACCGCTTCACCTTTCGGGTTCTACAACCCGCTGGATCCACTTTCGGTCCTGTACTTACCCCACCGTTTCTGCTGCCCTGCTGCGCGCGCCGGTGTACCCCGTGTCGTCGTGGGAAGAGTTACAGGGAAGTGGTAGTTTTCCTACTGCACCAAGGGTGCTCAGCCAGTATCAAATTACCTGCGACCCAGAGATCCGATCTATGTACTTGCTAGGGATTTAATGTCAATAAACTTGGTTTTATTTCTATATACCGTTTTATTTACCCTAGTAAGTACAACCTATTTGATTCGCGTGATAAGAACGTGACAATGGCGCCCAACTAAGGAAATACTGAGCTGAGTATCCTTTTTGCTGGTTTTAGCATTTTTGGTCATCTTTGGTGTTGGTCTGATTATTTTGTCTAGCTTTAAGTGAATTGTAACTGCAACTTTTGTGTGCTGTGGTTGCTTTGTGGGAATACCTAACTAATTCTCTTTCAAGGTGATTGCATACAATTAAAAACTCAAAATCGAACCTACCACATCGCACAGAAGGAAATATTTGATTTTGCACTGCCAACCTCTGTCTATCCCTGTGTTTTAATTGTTGTGTACTTTTGATAGTAGCATTTGTTTTCTTGTTATTTTCCTTCTGCCGTTTCCTGTGTTTTAGTTATTAAGACTTCAGGTACTTGCAACACTTACTCAAAAAATAACTATAAAACTAAACTAATTACAATTTAAACATAAAGTAATAGAGATGTCTCGTCCAATTAAATATTTATCGCTTCAGAAAGATGAACTCCTTTATGAAGTTCAATTGCGCGGTAAGAGTGGCAGTTCGGTTGTTGAACTTCGCAGGCTAATCGTGGATTTGGCGAAGGAGCAGGCCGCCGAAGACATTTTGGAGTCTCATTTGGAAGCTCCAGAGGATTTGGCTGGTGTCAAGGCTTCTATGATAAAGTCGCAGACGTATTTGGCTAATCTGAAAGCTAAAATGGATAAAACATTATACCTACGAACAGAAAATCTGCTCAATCATATCTACCACCGTCTTAATAGAATTCAAAATGTGCCTGATGAAGTCGATAAAATATATAAATTATGTCACTCAAACCTTTTGGTCCAGTACTCGGAATTTAAAACTCTCGCATCTGCAACTACATCCGATGTATCTGAAATTAAATCCACATCTAGTGCAGTTGTGGTCACTTGTGATAAAACCACAAATGCAGAATTAGCAAATCTAAAATACTCTGGAAAAACCTGTGTCCGCTCCTTCATTCAAAAGGTTAACGAATTTATTCAGGTCAGAAATATTAGCAAAGAAAAATTACTGACATTTGCCTACGAGATTTTTACTGGAGATGCACTGCACTGGTTTCGTTGCGTAAAAGACCGTGTTGAGTCATGGGACGAACTTGTAGTTCTATTGAAAAATGACTTTGGTCAAAAAGATTACGATTACCGTCTTCTTGCTGAAATACGTGCTCGTACGCAAGGCGAACATGAAAATATCACAATTTACTTATCAATAATGCATGGATTATTCGCTAGATTGGATAAAGCGTTATCTCAACAGGACCAATTAGAAATAATTCGCCATAACATTCGTCCCTGTTACGCTAGCACGCTTGCTGCAGTTTCCAATATAACTGATTTGGAGACGTTAAAACAATGTTGTCGCAACTACGAAGACGTTCAATCTTGTTTGAAACAATTTCGTGAACCACCAAAACCAAATTCAAATACTTTAGCACCTGAGTTTGCTTATAATCAGCCTAATACTTCACCTGGGAGCTACATAAGGAATAATTATAATAATCAAAATAGGTACAATAATCAAAATCCACCAACAAACAACAACTACTATCGCAACTGTTATGCTACAAATAATAATAAACACGAAATAAACAAGCACAATGCAGTATCGGTTAACGCAGTTTCTATCGATGTTGACGCGGTGTCTCCCCGCAACGTGTTCTGTCCCAGGTGCCGTAAATCAACTCATAGTCTACGTCAATGTAAGGAACCGCATTTTCCAGTATGTTTTAAATGCGGCAAGAAAGATGTTAGATATCCCGAATGCCCTGTTTGCCACAAATATACCGGAAATTCAAAAAACTAAATACTTGGGATCGTAGTGACCGCGGAGCAACTTCGAAACAATCTAAAGAAGATTGGGATAAATGGTTGGACTACATTTCCAAATATTTTTCCTTCTGCACTGTCACTTCGATCCGAAATATGAATATCAACTCACGGCCTTATGCGACCGTAACTATATCTGATATTACTATAACTGGCTTACTGGATAGTGGATCGTGTGTTTCTATATTAGGACACGACTCCCACTTACATTTTCAGAAATTAGGCTTCAAATTAACTTTACACAATAATCCCTTACATTTTATCTCAGCAAGTGGACATAAACTGAATGCTATTGGCACCATGTATCTTCCTATTACTTTTCAAAACCAACTTCATACACTGCAAATCTACGTCGTTCCAAGCATTCAAAACACGCTTATTCTTGGAATGGACTTCTGGACTGTGTTCGGAATCTTCCCCAAACATCTACATTCTGTCATTCTATCTAAAGAATTGGACTTGACTTCTGCAAATGTGGCCGCTAACCAGGCACACATCTGCCCCTATGATAGTCTCACAGGCGCCCAGAGGGTTACTGCAGATAACATCATCTCTCAGTTTCAGAACATATCTTACGAGGAACGAGGACTAGGTCGTACTTCTTTAATTTGTCATACTATTGATACTGGGGATGCTGCCCCCATTCGTCAAAGATATTACCGTATGTCACCTGAGAAGCAAAAGCTCTTAACAGAGCAACTTGATGAAATGCTGAGGGAGGATGTTGTCGAGCCTTGTGAGAGCCCTTGGTCGTCTCCCGTTTTACTGACTCCTAAAAAGAATGGAGAGCTGCGTTTCTGTCTCGACAGTAGGAAATTAAACGCTGTCACCAAGAAAGACGCTTACAGACTTCCCTACATCTCCGAAATTTTGGACAACCTGCGTGATGCGAAGTATCTTACTAGTTTAGATTTGTCCAAGAGCTTTTGGCAAATTTTAATAAAGGAGGAAGATAGGTGTAAGACGGCATTCTACATACCATCCAGGGGAACCTTTCAATTTAAATCTATGCCATTCGGCCTAACAAATGCACCAGCTACCCAACAACGTTTGGTGGACGTACTCTTCTATGGCCCTGAATTTGAAAATATGGTCTTCGTTTTTGTAGATGACATCATTATTGTCTCACCAACCTTTGAGAAGCATATCTCTCTTCTGCTAAGAGTTCTCGAGAAACTTAAGTCAGCTAATCTGACGATAAATTTTAAGAAAAGCCAATTTTTCAGGAGCCAACTTAAGTACTTGGGCTACGTAGTGGACTCTAACGGCCTTCATCCTGACCCAGAAAAGGTCGAAGCCATTGTGAACCATCCAACACCTACTAATCGCAAGGAAGTTCGGCGATTTATAGGTGCTTCTTCTTGGTACAGGAGGTTCATCCCTGATTTCAGCACTCTCGCAGCCCCTCTTAATAAATTGACTTCGCAGGGAAAGAATGTCCCGCCCTTTGTTTGGTCTTCGGAGGCCAATACAGCTTTCACAAAACTAAAGGGTAGTTTAGTATCTGCCCCTATACTTACCTGCCCTGACTACTCCAAGCCATTCGAGGTCCATACTGACGCAAGCGACTTCGGCATTGGTGCTGTCTTGACTCAGAGACAAGATGGTGAGGAGAAAGTCATAGCTTATATGAGCAAATCCTTATCTAACCAGGAGCGCAACTATAGCGCGACTGAAAGAGAAGCGCTCGCTGTCTTGATAGCCATAGAACATTGGCGATGCTATCTGGAAAACGGAATGAAGTTTACTGTTTTCACAGACCATTCCGCCCTAAAATGGTTTTTAAATCTAAATAACCCTACCGGTAGACTAGCTCGCTGGGGCGTACGTTTATCGGCCTATAATTTTGAAATAAAGCATCGACGTGGCAAGGACAATGTCGTTCCAGATTTTCTTTCCCGTGCTGTACCCATTTCGGCGGTAACAACGGATCCTTCCAGCTCCAACGATCTTGTTCCTGCCACATCGGACAGTTGGTACTTAAATATCTTCAACGGTTGCATAAATACACCATCTTCTTATCTAAATTACAGAGTAACTGATAACAAGCTGTTTCGATTTGTCAAGAGTTTAAACCCTTTGACTAGAGAATTCGAGTGGAAGGAGGTTATTCCTCTGGAACAGCGTAAGGACATCATTAAAAAAAATCATAGCGAACCCACATCTGGACATTTCGGTATCTTCAAGACTAACAAACGTCTCTCGTTAAACTATTTCTGGCCAAATATGCACCGCGACGTCACCAACTTCGTTAACATGTGCGATACATGCAATTCTCACAAACATGCAAATCACGCAACCCTTGGTGTCATGGGTCGACCCAAAGATTGTTCCAGACCTTTTCAGATGATCAGCATGGATCTCGTTGGACCCCTACCCCCAACAAGACGTCAAAACTCTTACTTGTTTGTGGTAACGTGCTGCTTCTCTAAATATACACTCATTTTCCCCATACGTCGTGCTACTGCTGATATTATAACACGGATTCTCGAGGAGCAGGTCTTTCTGGTTCACGGAGTTCCAAGTACTGTCCTTATGGATAATGGTAAACAGTTTGTTAGCAATACTTTGAAACAACTGTTTACTAATTACAAGATACCAAACGTTCAGTACTGCCCTAAGTATACTGCTCAAGTTAATTCTGTCGAGCGGTACAATAAAACGATTATGGTTGCCGTATCAAGCTTTATTGAAAACGACCATCGATATTGGGACCTAAATATTGCAAAAATACAATTTGCCCTAAATAGTTCTGTGAATGAAGTTACCAGATTCACACCTGCATTTCTGGTATACGGGCGAGAACTCGTCACTTGCGGGTCTCATTACTTGGACACAGTCGTTGCGGAAGATTTGATTTTCAGCCCCAGAGACGAGTATGCCGAAAACATAGGTGCGCTTCGTAAAATATTTGAAAAAGTGCAAGCCTCTCTAATAAAAGCACACTCAAGAAATAGTGGCTACTATAATTTACGTCGTAAAAACGTAGAATTCAATGTGGGAGACACCGTATGGAAACGCACCTATTACCAGAGCGACAAGGACAATAGATTTTCCAAAAAACTAGCACCTAAATTCATAAAATGCAAAGTTGTTGCTAAAAGATCTCCGTTGGTCTATGATTTAGAGGACGAACGAGGAGTAAGTTTGGGTACATGGCATGTCAAGGATATTAAACTTACAAACTATTCTAAATGATTATATCTAAACTTAATAAACAAAAAAATACCTAACTAAAATAAAACTTTCCATATTTACAAAACTTCCTTGCTGGGATGGAAGTGAGAGAAAAACATAGAATCCCCCAGCTGCTTACTAATTCTCGAGCAGACTGTAAGAGTCAGTCAAGAGATTGATGTGTAATACCATCAAACGCCTTAGGCCTGCCAAAAACTTAAATCTTGAGCATGGCATGCGTCTTCTAATATCTTCTAATATTCTCTAAAAATACCTTACATACTACCTTAAAAAAAAAAAAAAACTAAAACTACACTTACTAAAACTATACTAAAAAATCCAAAACTAGCCTAAAACAATGTCTTACTTACTAAAACTACCTACCGTCTTAAATATATTTACTTATATATAGTATTTCTAATTTTTTTTTTACAAAAAAAAAATATTGAATCTCCAGGCCCTACCCCTAGGACATTCTATTTATTTTATCTTCGGCCCTACCCCGAAGATAAGAAAATTATACTATAAAAAGAAAAAAAAAAAACGGTTACCTTAAATCTCCTATTGATTACGTGTGAGTACTAAGCTGCGGTTAAAAGTCTAGTACTCTTTTTGGAAAGGACGCAGTCACTTAAAACGAAATAAGATAACTGTTTGTGTGTGAAAGGGATGAAAGAAAGTAGGGGGGTGAATGGAAGGGTTGAAATGAATGTGTACCACGTAATTTTTAGAATGGTCAATAGTAAGAAGGACAGACTAGCTTACATTTTAGTCAGCGGATTTTCTTAGCGAAAATCCTACCCAAAAAAGGGGGGTATGTAACGCCTGCCGCGTTTTACTACTGAGTGTAATTGCTCTTGTTTTTCTGTTAGGAACTATCAAAAAGTTATCATTGAAAACACTTAAAAACTACTGCTTAAAACTAAAATATTATTACATAAATAAACTTATACTAATTAATTTAACAAAACATAGCTATTTACAAAATAATTCCGTTAATATTGTACGACTTTAATAATTATCACATTGCGTAGGTAGCCGTACCTACATTCCACAGCCGAGCCGCTACTCTTCCGATCGGATGTTCGACACAATCCTTCTGCCTTTGTAGCGAGAACACCTCGATTACTCGTATATTTTTTAAATAGGTACTTTTTTTTACTAATTTTGTCTACGATATAATAATTTATAGTATTGTGTTATCCCCATTAATTGGGTAAGTGTAGCAATTACTATTTTTATTAGTTTAAATATCAACGTAGACTAGTACATGCTTTCTTTGTTCATTGCATGACTGTCATTTTTCATAATCATCGGGTAAATGTATTTTCACGCTTTAGTGCTTATTTTATATCATAATTAGCAATCTTTTATGTTCAAAACAACATTTAAATTGTCAATTTTTCTAAATTAATTCTACTTAACCAACGTAAAGTTATCTTTGTACCTAAGTACTTTCCTTGTTTAAATAATTCTTAAATGGAACAATAATAATGTACAAAATACGTTTAATATCGTTACTATTAAAATTATTCAGCTTAAAATATTCAATTTTACTATTTTGTTAGATAGTTTTTTAAAAACAACTACCTACCATAAATTTATCTTGTTCTTTGTTCTTTTTCTAAATTTATTTTGCTAAATTCACTTTTATTGTGTGTAATTTGCTGACAGCCACATCTTAGATTGCTAAGCTTGCTTGCTATCCACTTCCCATCTTCAATCAAGCTAAGGAATCGGCATGTGGCAGTCAGACGGGGAATTCGGACAATTCTTGAAATGACTAATTCCGGGTTCCAGGGTTCACCCTTCGAGTTCTACAACCGCAGGACCCACTACCGGTCCTGTACTTACCTCTACCGCTTCACCTTTCGGGTTCTACAACCCGCTGGATCCACTTTCGGTCCTGTACTTACCCCACCGTTTCTGCTGCCCTGCTGCGCGCGCCGGTGTACCCCGTGTCGTCGTGGGAAGAGTTACAGGGAAGTGGTAGTTTTCCTACTGCACCAAGGGTGCTCAGCCAGTATCAAATTACCTGCGACCCAGAGATCCGATCTATGTACTTGCTAGGGATTTAATGTCAATAAACTTGGTTTTATTTCTATATACCGTTTTATTTACCCTAGTAAGTACAACCTATTTGATTCGCGTGATAAGAACGTGACATCCCCGAGAGGGTAGGCAGAGGTATACGGTATATACTTACACCCACTCCTCGTCATCTATGTTTAAATCCCATTTAATAGGGGGCAAGCCTAGAAATCCTAATTAATAATTCCTTATATTCCTAATGGGGTATTCAGGCGCTAAATAATAAGAATTATCCCTCCATTTCATTTCACGCAAAAAATAGAATATAAATATGCTTACACGTAGTATCTTTTATGATTCTAAATATAAATAATATTTCTTATCGTGTTTATTCAGGCGACTCAGCCAATTCAATAAATATCTACCTTTTTATGTTACCCTACATAAAGTTATTAATAAAAACCCAAACAATTAATTCTCAAAACAAAAAAAATAGTTACCTATATCTGGGTTTATTTTGTATATAACAAAGGGTTGTTCGGAATAATAACATACGATTTCCTATTATGTGTTATTATTGTTTGTTCGCCTTTCTTTATTATTTTGCAAATACGTCGCAAAACGATAATGTCAAATATAATATAGGTCGGTAGCATAGATGGATAGGTCATATGATTTCCCAGCCTCCGTGGTCTAGTGGATAGAGCATTGGACTCACGATCTGGATGCCCTGGTTCGATTCACACTGTCGAAAATCAATTTGTGAGACTGCTCTTTTTTTGCTAGGTATTTACATTGTAGGCTGAATCACCTGGCTGTTCGATAAAGAAAGATGATTCTGTACTTTGGAAGGTATCTTTTCCGTCGCAAAATTCAAGATATTTTTTTAGTTTTTTTTTATATTTTCAATTCTATACTTTTGCGATGAAAACTTCCACTTGATATTAACTCACAATAATTAAGGGAATCATCCCTCTCAGTATTCGTTACGATGTCACTTACAAGTGCATACAGGTAGCCATACAAGTAGGTATGAGTGTTAGTGACACCGTAACAAATACTGAGGGGGATAATTCAGATATCAAGACAGTAAGTGGAATTTCCTGTCGGAAAATTCATGATTTTTTATGTTTTCTTTAATTAATTTCAGTTCCATACTTTTGCGACGGAAAATTCCACTTGATATTAACTCAGAATCATGGTCTGAATCTCTCAAAGTTTTCGTTACGATATATATCACTAACATCCTGTATAACATCACGCCTTTATACCCACACGATAAGAAGAAGACAAAGAAATCCTACGCGGTCAGGTTATAAACTCCGTCTTTCCGATCCGTAACGCTCCCGGTTAAGCCTCTATATGCATTAACCTTAAGGGCGCAAAAGGTCACAATGACCTACTCGAAAAAGTCCAGTCGCTGACGCTCAGAAACGTGACGAACGACGTACTCTGGAGCACTTTACGTTCAAAAACGTGAAAAGAGGTTTCGTGTGAACCATTGTTCCGGATAGTGGTACGTATTGAGTTAGCTAGTGTGTGCATTGTTGGTTAAGGATTTTGTAAGCGCAATAGGACGAAAACGTGTGGAGTTTTTCATTTTCCAAAAACTCAGTGAAAAAGATATTCAAAGTAAAGAGTTTTCGGTTAGACTTTCTACTAGATCTAGTTTCATCATGAAAAAAAAAAACAATTCAGATATAGAAGTACAAAATAGAGGTATAAAAACTAAAAATCGACTACGGAAAAATAACACTCTAAAAAGTATGAAACAAGGATATAGATACCTATATTCCTCTGAAATTCTTCCGAATAGTGTTGTTAGGAGATAGTCGTGGTCGTATGCCGTGGTAAGCAAACTCTTTGGACAGATTGGCATATGAACATGAGCAATATATCGAATTATATTCACAATACAAGGATTCCAAATACGAAATAAAAAAAAATAGGTACTCGTACATCAAAGGAAAAAAGAATTCATAAATGGAAACAAAAAGAATGTTCGTTCACATCATTAATTGTATTTTAAGGCGTCATGCCTGAGTGTACTCTGGTATACACGTACCTATCTCAGCTCAGGGTGTTAGAGGATTATCACTGAAAAAACCGCCCAGAGAGGGCTAAGTCTAAGAAGAATGGAAATAATCTAATTACTGGCTGATAAATATTTATGGGTGTATATCTAAACATAATTAGTTTTGATTCAATCGGATGGTAGATTCAGAAGCACTGCTGTCTTATTCGACAGATTGGTTTGAGAAGGCCCTAAGATTTCTCAAATCAAAATGAAAATGTGAAAATAAATTTCTTCGCTAAAAATAGAAAAGCTTCAAAAATGGTGGGATTTTATTAAAAGCGCCAACAGTGGGTGTGATTTAAAGCATAGTTAGGTACACACGCTGTTGTTTACTGCACAATGTATCTCAAACAGCTGTAAGTCAGAGGCAGAGGTTAGTATAAATACAAACAATATTTTCAATACAATTTTGATTATAATAGACTAGGCTAATAAATATTTTACATTTCACCTGATGAGATACTTTATTTATTAGTAGCATATTATTATGGCGATTTTTATTTTACACCCGACTGCGATTGCGTCCATGTATGGCTATGTGTTTGACCCCTATACCTATACAGGGTGTAAGTGGTATCGTAACAAAAACTTTGAGGGATGAATCAGACCATGATTCTTATTTAGTATCAAGCGGAATTTTTCGTAAGAGCTTGCTGACCACGGCATACGACCACTGCTATCTCCCAACTACACATTTCACTATTTGAAAGAATTCCAGAGAAAAATACCTATTTTCCTCTTTCATACATTTAGAGCGTGTTTTTTCCGTAGTCGCGGTTTAGATTCTAAATAAATTTAAAATAAAAATTTATATTTTTTAATCAACCTTTAGGATCAATGATAAATAAAAATATAGCGTTTGCAGGGGTACGTATTTGAATATCTAAAATTGAAATACTTTACGTAAAAATACCTACGTTCAGAATCCCTAAAATCATTATACCTAATGGTTTTTCTAATTAAATTCAAAATACCGCAAGTTTAAAATGTCAAATGGATTATGCTACCTAAGTTCATAAAGCTAAAACTTGAAATATCTACGTTTAAAATCCCTTAAATTGATGTACCTCAAAGTTTATTGACCTAAATTCAAAATACTGTTAGTATGTGAAGATCAAAAGGTATAAGCAAAAAGAAACACGACCTATTACAGTATTAAATTTTAATCAACATAATGGTTATCAAAAATAAAAGTGTAATTTTCTACTTAGTAATACAAAGGTACAGAAATAATACAGTACACTAAAGTACGATAATAACCAACAAAAATTACAACTCCGAACTACTATTTAAGAAAAACGCTCACGAGTGATGCATCATTTAGGTATTTTGACCACTGGGTATTTTAAACGTTGGTGTTATAACTGTAGATATTTTATTACATTAGACATTTAGTCCATTAGTTTTTTTAAACTTAGGTATTTTATAAGTCGGCGTTATAAGCTAAGGTATTATAAACCATTAGGTATAATGATTTTAGGGATTCTGAACGTAGGTATTTTTACGTAAAGTATTTCAATTTTAGATATTCAAATACGTACCCATTGTAACCGATAAAGATTGGTAACATAAAAATGCTTTGTCCTTGAAAACAAAACATTGAAACAGCAAACGATCTTAGATCGTTCAATTAACAACAGCGTCCCAGATTAGACCCTTAAACATCTAAAGTACACTCCAGCTCATTAAACAATTGCTCCTTTATTTACATGGAATTCTCTGGGAGACTCTTTTAAATAACAGCTAAAGCAGACTGACGCAAAATGTTACTACAGAATGCCCCGACCTGTCTACCCGTATTCCCGTAAGCCCGTATTTCTTTGCCCGATTTTCAAGCGTTGTAATTAGAAAAAAGCCGGGTAAGTGCGATTTCGACTCGCGCATTGACGGTTCCGAGGCTTTGACTTTGCCATTGAAAAACCATTGTCTCCATAATAATATATTGAAATGGTACACGATTACTTCACCAACTACAAATAAGTATCTGTGTAATAGCAAAATCATTTTTTTTTTTTTGTGAAGGAATAACAAAATCACAAAGTTTTGATTTCTCCTACTAAATGTACAATAGGAATAAAAAAAGAGTATGAAGAAAATAAAAAAAAATATATGATAATATTGATATGATAAATTGCGTTAGATGCTTGGTTTTGTCACAGTTTTTTAAGGGACAAAAATGTCTTGACCGACAGACGGACGGACGGACAACAAAGTGATCCTATAAGAGTTCCATTTTTTTTCTGAGATTCGGTACCCTAAAAATACTGACTTATTTCCTTATTTTATTGTTTAATCAGTGAAATAAAATATTATCGTTATGTTGTGAAAAATGATGTAGTTCGTTGGTTGGATCATAAAAGGAGAATAATGAATGAAAGAAGAAGAAGAAGTGACCACGTTGCAGATGGTTTAAAGATAGGTTAGATCTAAACTTTTAAAGAATGTCACTAGCCGAAGTAAACTTGATTAGATTAGATTAGATTCATTTATTTCACATTTTAGTTGTACGACACATTTTAGATCTATGATCGACGAAAATTATAACAAAAGAATGTCAACATTGAAGACAATGAATTAAAATAAAATGTTACAAAATAATAAATAAATAAATCAATCCAATGGCATGGCTAATATGAGTAATGAAAATAGTTATGTATAAAACAAAATAACATTCCAATAAAATACAATACAATAAAATACAATGTCAATTTTTCATAAAATCGTCAACAGAATCTAATAACTCCATATCTAAAGAAAGTTTTTTAGACGGTGACTGAATGACGTAAGTTTCTACTTTCATAATGTAAAGAAAATCCTAAAGGAAAACATTTCATTTATTTTCAACAAGGGGATAATGCTTTTACAAAGACGATGCAATGCAAATTAAAACATTGAAATAGTATGTGATGCGCCATTCAGAACAATTTGCATTTCAAAACAGCCGAGCAAAATTATTTTGGGACATTCGTGCAGCGTAAAAGCCGATTTAAAATGTTGAATTTTCACGAATTCTGTAATACTAGAATCTTTTTAGCCTGTCGATTACCCGTCCCTTTCTTTTTTGGCGGAAATGATAATGACAGATTTCTATAACATAAAATAAAATTGGGTGTTTCCTGGAATGAGCACCATAATCTTATTATCGTCAGATACTTCATGTTTGCCACGGATTGAATTCTCTACCCATTAATTATTTGGCCAGGAAAATGGGGAGCACTGAAAATTCAAATATGGGAAATATGTTCCAAGAAGAAGCTTTGAGATGTGCGAGTCAATATACACACGAATACACGAACGCGAACACACGAATTTTCATTTCACATCTTGCTTGGAATTTATAATCACAAATGAACCAAACTGTTCCTAATTTTGCCCTACTGTGGCGAAGCAAAAATAAGGGTTATGTGTTTGACCGCTATGTATATGTATAATGTTGATGTTATTTTTTATATGTATAAAAAATATATTAATGTATGTATGTGTGCATGTAGGTCTATTCCAACCTAACTTATAACACTTGTCAGAATTTAATAAATGAATTTAATAATATCACTAGAAGTGTCTCGATTGTCCGGTGGTTATAGGCTAACTGACGTGACGCTAAAGTTAATGTGATGCCCTGTAGTGAAGAGTTTGCTTACCACGGCATACGATCACGGTTATCTTCTAAACATCACTATTCGGAAGAATTTCAGAGAAATATACCTATTTTCTTGTATCATACTTTTTAGAGTGTGAATTTTCCGAAGTCGACTTTTAGTTTGTAAACTTATATTTTTTCGTTTAGTATTTTCCGATACGAATCCATTTCGTTTTTATGGATGAGTAGAGTTTGCCGTCCAAACATAATAAAAACAATTCGAAAACTAATGAAAAACGTATTGATTATCTACAATATCTATGAATGTGGTGGAAGCAAGATAAGTGTGTCAGGATCGAAGCAAATGGATTTCCATAGTCTCTGCTTACCTCGTTGGGAAATGGGCGCGAGTTTATGTATGCATGTGTATGTTATATGCTATATCTCGAATCTTAGCTAATAAGAAACGCACGTTTGAATAACTAGGTTTTTCCATTAATCCTACGTTTTGATATTAATCATCAAATCTCATAATTATAATATAATTATATTTGTACAACAAAATGGTACTTTCACACAGTACCATCTCACTTTAGCATGTGTGTGGACATGGCCTTTCAAATTACTCGCGCCAATGCAACGCTAATGTCGCTGTGGTTGTTGAGTTGTGCTGGTTGATAAAATCAACAGCGCGATTAATTTGAATTTTGAATTGAATTTGAATTTTACTACCGAATTATCTCTGATGAAAGCTGCTCATATCGCGGTCATGAAGTTGAAAACGAGCGATCAAACTTGGTGGTTTCATCGCCAGGCATTAATAATGCATTCGACGTGCGATCTACCCTAGCAGATAACATTCCGCATTTGTTCCGTGGTATTCCAATGGAGACGACTGCTTTTAACTGGATTATTATCAACGACATAGAATTGGATTATCGCATGAAACAAAATAATGGATTCAAAGCTTGTACGAATATTCCATTCATCAATGTCAGAATTATGATTTTCGTACCTATATAAACTCACGCACGTAATTCCTAATATGGCGGATGGAGGTCACAAATACGTAGCAGCCATTTTGAAACGAAATATAAAAATACATTAGTAATAAAATTATATTTTCCAAGTGAAAAAAAAAAATACATACGCAGTCTTTTGCCAACTTTAGCCCATTAGGCCCGATTAACGTACACGTTTGGATCAATTGTGAATTCAGCACAATACCTTTTAAAAGCCTTTAGGCCGCGCTTATCAATTTCTTGGTCGGATTTAGGGGAAAGAATTATTCTTCGGGTCACTGTACTGTGGAGAGATAAAAGGAGTAAAATACCCACCCGCAGGCGTAGTCAGTGGAAAATGATAAATCGTCGGGATATGCCCATTTAACTACTAAACCTTTTTATTTCCTTTGCACCTACGTCATAAGGAATAAGGAAAAATACTACGTATAGAACGGCAACTCTCCACTCCCCACCAGCGGCTGAGCTATATTTACCTCACCCCCGCTCGGACATAGTTTTGTCTTCAATCGTAAGGCGTCAGAGGTCACATACACAGATGCGGCTGTACGATAACGTCAATGTGTGGTATCTGCGTAAAACGAGGTTGTTTGAATAAGTATCTGGGGTGTGCCTACGTGGTGTTATAGGAATGAATGAGATTTGATTTGGCTTTGGAACTATTCAATATGACGTCGCTATGTTGTAAAAAACCGGACCTGTCAAATCTGCAGGTTAGGTTAGCAGACCCTGTGAAAAACGGGATAATACGTGATAAACGGGCTAGAGGGATGTGTGTCACCATATTGTGAAAAACTCGTAAGCCTTTTTGAAAATTCACATTCGGATGTGATTTTTGTTAACAAAACTTCGCAATAGAAGCAGTAGATATTTGAATGAATATAATTCAATGTAAGTAATTGAAGTTCCCTTTTGTTTTGTATTTTGTTTTTTCCTGATTATGCAATAAAGTATTTGTTATGTTATATGTTCTGTTCAAAAAATCACATCAGAGTGTGATATTTCAAAAATACGCTTACGTGGTTCTCATTACAGGGTGATGATAAATACATGAATTTTGAGCAGATGCTATAAGACGGACTGCGCCGCTCTGTCCGATCGTGACGTATGCAGGGGTCGTGCTTTGCTCAGGCGAATCCGTCTCAAATCCATCACTTACAGGTGATACAAATTCGTTTCATGCGGAAAACCCCTGCGGTTCCTTCGCAATGAAAATCTGCTCATTGACCTATGTCTGACAACCATGGCCCAAATTGGTTTAATTAGCTTCAAAACGTTTTTTCTATTTTGTTCCGCACCAACCAAATCCCCTGGTAGTCGTGGCTTCCGAATACATCCCGCTCAAGGACGGTACTGAAAAGTATCGGTGCACGAAGGACGTAATATACCGACCCGATTACTCTAACCATAGATGTGGCCAATCAGCTTGCACTTAGAACCCTGATACTGACCCCGCCGGTGTGGTCGAAAATTTCCCTCATTCACCGCTTATCGCTATCGACCCTTTTGGGTGCCCAACTGGGCACCCTCAGGCCAGTTGTCTTAAATTTTGTACCGGGAGAGCCCTCAGCGGTCCCCATTTGTCCGGCCAATTAGTTAATGCTATTTGCTGAAAATCTACAATAAGTCACATCAAAAAAAAGAAACAGAAAACGCGCACAGTCTCTATATTCAATTATATATTTCATTTTGTACAATATGGATCATTTTGGTGTTAATGTGAAAAGATTTTAATCATGAATTTTACCCTCACGTCACACGCAATGCGTTCGACCGCCATCCGCTAGGTAAAATGCAGGACCAAACCATTTTAGCAGCGCGTACTTTATTCCTAGGTATCTTTATTTGTCCAAATGACGTAGGCAGCTTCTATGCTGTTCTGGGAGCAAATAAAAAACATAGAACACGTTCAGCTGCTTGTCTTCCCGGGCATGTCGTAAAAACCGACAGAGGGATTGCGTCCTCTAACATGATGGACTAATGTTATGGGCGATAGGCTGATCCCTTATCACCATAAGGTTCATCATATCCATCTTAGGACTTCGTATCAACAGTGGCTGCAAGTTGTCTTTGATTACTTGTGGCTCTGCCCACCCCATTTGGGATTACGGGCGTGAGTTTATGTATGTATGTATGTATGACGTAGGAAATGTTAAAGACAAAGTTTATCTACTACAAATATTTCAAGCGATAAAAATATTTGTATTGATAACAATCAATTCGATACATAAAAAATATAGTACTTATTCAATTTTATTGTAATCGAATTTATTGTTCACTATTATGATGTCGCTTAAGTTCCCATTCTTGTGAGTTTTAGTGCAAGCCATAATAGCGAAATTACTTGACAATTAATTAATATAAAAAAAAAAACAATACAGGTATTATTATTGACTTTCATAAAAAAATCTGATTACCTTTCGCGTTTATAAAATTATTAGTAGAACTTTCAGATTATATATATGATGATAGTAAATATGGATGTCCGTTTATAGAGACAACGGACAAATTAAAGTAATACTTTTTAATTTATGCAATAGATATCCACTTCGAAATGAACTGAACTTATTTTTTCTTTTTATTTAAAGGGCACAAGCGCCCTGCTTTTTTTTCCCTAGAAATTGTTCGTTCTTTTAATGTTAAGTTATGTAATGTACGACCGTTGAGCTCTGACACTCTTTGCATTCGTTACGTTGACCACATTGTTGACAGGGGTATCACACAATACAATTATTCACAAAGAAAAATAAATCGAAAAAAAAAACGGGTTGGCACCGGTGAATGCTATAAATCAATAATACTCCAATACAATTATTGTTTGAGTATGTAAAGGTTTACATAATTTAAACTTTTTAAATATTTTTATAAATAATAAAAAAATTAAAAAAGTAAAAAATAATAATAATTGCTGATTAGCAATAAGGCTGTAATTCTGTTGTTATTTTGTAATGAAGTATAACACTAACTATTTCTCCCAATAGGTGTCGCTACTGTGTTTGCATGTGTGTGTCGTGTATGTTTTTTTAAATTTTGACAGTTCCCCATACTAATTAAGCAAACAAACATATTGTTTTGGTTATATTTTCAGATTACAACCCTTTGCACAGCGTTTAACTGCAAAATCATAGTGTTAAATCTATCCCCTGAAGATCTGAAAGAAAAAAGTTATTTTCAATCAAAACTGCCTTTTATCCACTTTGTTCCTTATTTTACAGCAATTTATCACGAATTTTAGCTGGCCACTTTAGAGAACTTGTATTTTAATTTAGTCCAATTTAACCTTCAAGCGGGCGCGCGTAGTCGAATCGACCGCGCTTAGTACATTTTCGTTCATATTATTATTATTACCTATTTAATTTATTTGTCACTTTTAGTAGCCTGTCGCTATGTCATTGGGAGTAAAACAAAAAATAAACCGTGGTCGGGGCGCTCCCACTACTCCACAGATCGCAATTGTTTTAGTCCCGGTGCAGACAGATGCGGTGGAAATCCAAGTATTTTTCGGACTATTATACATAGCGGGATTCTTGAAGACATCACACGCCAATTTTAATTAGGTTACTAATTGTTTTTTTTTTCATAATTTTAATTACTTACCTACTTTTTTTTGACAAATTATACTTTAAGGACAATGATAAAGTACAAATAAATAAATAATTATTGAATAATTAGTGCTTTATTTCCTTTATACATCCCAAACGTCTTTTCGGTTACGCGCGCCCGCTCCCGTTACAAAAGACTACGCGCCCGCTTGAAGGTTAAATTACTACACAATTATTGTGCTCATCTGCATTCGCCAATTGTGTAGAGGTGGGGGGATCAATAATGCGCTTTTCAATATCTATTAGTCTATTTGTCAATTGTAATTTGTATTAAGCGAAGTATGTATTATAAGTTATGAAAGTGTAGTCATTTACATCAGGTTAATTCGAGCTCCATTGGTCAGCTGATCGTAGTACAAAGTTTCGGACCAACCCTGCGATGGCGTTAAGTTAATTAGACCTGAAACCCCCCAGGACTAAATGTTCCGAGTATTTCATTGCATTATTGATGAAGTGGCCACTATAAAACGAAGCACAATCAACAACATGACATTCAAATTTTGAACTCTATGTTTTGGGGAACACAGTCTAATTTCGAAAGAGACGGTTCTGTAATGCTGTTTGACATATACCGTAAAATAGATATCAATGGGTTTCAGTGTTGGTCACATGTTTAAAATTTAATGGAGCAAAACGGGTCAGGGCCTTTTCTTAACCCCACTTCACTATTTCTATGCTGTTCTGGGAGCAAATAAAAAACATAGAACACGTTCAGCTGCTTCTCTTCCCGGGCATGTCGTAAAAACCGACAGAGGGATTGTGTCCTCTAACATGATGGACTAATGTTATGGGCGATAGGCTGATCCCTTATCACCATAAGGTTTATCATATCCAGCTTACGACATCGTATCAACAGTGGCTGCAAGTTGTCTTTGATTTCTTGTGGCTCTGCCCACCCCATTAGGGATTACGGGCGTGAGTTTATGTATGTATGTATGTACTTCACTATTTCCCGTGACTTCGCCCGCGTGGTCTTCGATAATATCGTAGTTACCTATGTACTCCTAAAGCCTGATAGAAATATTGCCAGGGATGTGCCACGCATGCCCTTCACACGCCACACAATGAAGGACTTTCCAGGCTTCGTTCCTCAAAAACAATAAAGATGGAGCTGCACAGATTTTCCTTCGTCTAACCTTCTAATTTCATGGATAACAGACATATGCATCTTTTATCTTTGGTTTTGGGTTTAAACGATGAACTTTTTTATTAAGAAATAAAGAAAGAAAGAAACATTTATTACTACCGGACACCACAGACACAGACAGACAGGCACAACAACAAGGCACAGTTACATCTTCCACCCATTATTATTCTGATTAAAATAAAAAAGTAGCAATATAGGTAGCAACATAATTCTATACATAACGTGATCCAAATATCTGGCAACAATTATTATTATTTTTTTTTTTTTATTCATGAACATAAAATACCTTAAACGCTAAGAAGCATTGTTAAACCCGACATTGGTTTGTCTCAACGCAAAATATAATCTAAACACTAGTTAGCAATCAGTTGTTCAACTTAACTTATAAAGGGTAGGTAACTAGCAAAGAAATAATAAATTGCAAACAATTATGTCACACCATACTAGCTAGTAAACACGTAAACAAGTACGAGAGTAGCCATCATGCGAGCGGCTGCGCAGGAGCAATTCGTTCGTTATCAATTCGTTATCTGCCATTACATTTTATTTTGTAATAATAAAGTACCCGAGTAATAAGAAAGTAGGTAAAATAATCACTTTAAAGCTGTACAAAGCCATATATATTGTTTTTAGTGAATGTAGCCTGGAAAGTCGCTTATTAACCTTATATTTGTGGCAATATAATGTACCCACTTTACGACTCTGTCGCACTAACATATTTGACATTTAGTGAGACTTACAGTTCAATTTGGCAAAAAAGTTAATGTGACATGGTACCAAAGTGTATACATATTAATGCTCGTGACCGTACTACGCACGTAAAACACAGATTGTTTCCGCCTTTAGTATGTCTTCAGAAAGAATGTACCTATGTTCTAGAGACCCCGTCGCTAGATCAATTCAAACCGGACTGGCCGTTAAGACATAAAATGGTTACAGACAGGCAGAATTACTTTGGATGATATTAAAATTAATTTTATTATAAATATAGCGGAAGAAATTAAATCTACACGGGTAAGGGCTTACCAGCCACTTTCTATTCCTTTTGATTCATAACAATCTGAGATTTTGTTCTCCGAATACTTAAAATTCTAATAAGGTGCGAATTTCAAGGGTGTCTTTTATCAAAATATAACTTCAGACTCTGACATTTCAGTGGATATTTTTAAAGCGTGAGATCTATTGTTATGAGAGACAAAAACTCTGGGCACACAAAAACTATTATACTGGCAGGGTAGAGAAACAGGAAAAAACGCTATCAAACCAGCTGGATATCTCTACGAATACTTCTCTTCAAATATAATGGCTCTAATTTGTTATGCTAGTTTTTCCAGCTTTTTGACAGTTTGTTTTTCTCAGCGTATTTTATTTGTTAGCACGGTGTTAGGTTTTTACAGAGTTTTTGTCGTAAACATACAGTTATATATTGTACCTATTATAAGCAGCCATTGCAGAATAGAATAATAGTTACTTATTCAATAAGATGGCAAAGATATATTAATGTTTTTTTTCTGCGAGTGCCGAATTTAAATTAGCGAGAAATTCTAATTGTGAGATTGAATTCCGCGGGCAGAGGGACGCCAGCGGCGGCCGGGTGGGGGGGGGGATAGCAGGGCGGGCAACGCAGAGCCGTTCTCGAAACCAGCGAAAAAGAAATTATGTATTTTTATTGGCAAACGAAATGTCAGTACAACGGCAGCAACATCTTTTTGATTCAAATTTATTCCAACGATAGATTTATTGTGGTGAGAAGACGATGAATTTAATGGGCAAGAAAAAATAATGGCGATTTTTATCAAAATTATGAAGAACAAAGACAATGACTCGACAAATTCTACGACTACACCAGAATGTGTGTAGAAACAATTGACTATGTTCCTGAAGCTATCAGGGGCGATTTAGAACCTGGCATTAATCCAAAATGATAGAGGTATATCTTCAGCAGAAAAAATATACTAATATAAAAGTATATTTCAACATATCACAAAAATAAATTGCACAACACTGCAGACGCGCGGGCGGTCGCCGCTTGGCTGGAATGCACCGCTCGTCGCCCGCTCCTGCGCCGCCGCTGTCTTGCAAGATAGAATCATTAGATTTTTACGCATAAGATCCTGCCACTCCCGCGCCGCCGCCACCCTGCTGCCCGCGGGATTCGAGGCACAGGCCTATGACTATGAATGACCTATTATAATGTTGAAAGAAGATACTTACCAGACATGTAAAATAACATGAATTTGTATTTATTTTACATATTACATTTTTAAAAAGGTAATAACAATGTTTATACATTGTTTGTTTATTGACTGAAGTTTATACTTCAATTAAAAACAAACAAACAATACGAAATCCGTACAGTTTACACTGCAGATCAAGCTATGTTCCTTTTTTTACGAGAAAATCCGAGTGGAAAAAATAATTAGATCTCACGAGAGAATAAAACGCGCTTTTTGTCACTGTTTTTCAGCAGTCTTTTCGTGCTGAAAAAGAAACTTTCGTCATCTGAAATATAAATCATTTCAGCTAACAATAAAGAGAGATTATATCTATCCAAATTGAACGCCAATAGCAGGTTTTTCCTCAAAACATCCTTGTAACTACGCAGTAGAATCCGGCGTACAATATTTCAATATGAAGCAATTATCTCGGTGCAAGCTGAATCCGACCATTAATAAAGTGCTATGAAAGGGTTTGTCAACAACACGACGGCTTTGATACGATGGCATTTTTTCTCCTCCGGGAGAATTCATTTCCTGTGGTTTATGAGTGTTAATGACGACCTCATTAGTTCCGGGTCATTTCGCTCTTGTACTCGCCTCATATTGTGCACACGAAGCTCATGAATACTTAGTTAATTCTTACTTAATGGTATAGTTATATAAAATATAATATATACGGATTATATATAACAGTATAAATATACTTACCAATAAACTAGCCAGGTTTTGTTTACGGATTTATTGTAATAGAAATGCTTACTCTTTTAAAAATAAAAATGGAATAATGTTAATGTACTTACCTACTTTTAATCATTTTGCTGTAGTAATGTAAATGTAGCCAGATAGATATTTATTTTTATTACTTCGGCAACTTCTTCGGATCTCAGTTGCGACGACTGTTATAACGAAATCAAATAAAAGTGTATTCCGTCCATTACTCTTGTCAGTTTTCCTAAGCTACAGATGGACGATCATAAATAACTTGGAGGGTAGCCTAGATAGAAAAAGTTTCTAATCATTTCTTGCCTTAGATATTCTGAAAGTGTTTTCGTGGTAAGTGCTTTGATAATAGCCATATTTCTTTTTTTTTTGATTCAATATCAAACTATCTAAGTATATTCATTTTCTTTGATTGATCAATATTATTATCTAAGGGCCCCATTTCTCAAGGACACCGTAGTGACACAACCAATTTGTTACTTAGCCGTAATCTATATTAATAGGGCTATTTATAATTATTGACGGGCTGTCATCTACCTACACCTTTAATACCAAGTGCAGCCACAGAATATTTTATAGTGTATGTTATTTCTGTCTGTTTCTAATTGAGTAGGAAAACCAATGCATGAGGCAACATGGATTAGATAGATTTTTTTTCCTAACCACGTATCATGTCAGGGACACTTATTAAATTTATTTTTTATAGCGTACATCGCTTTCATATTTATGTATATATGAGTGGATGTGTTATATAATATATATAACACGCACAATTACACTATATTTTTTTTAATAATAGTGTCCCTGATATGATACGTGCGTGCGTGCGTGTTTATACATAATTATATATATGTAGTTTTTTTTTTTTTGACGTGACTTATTGTAGATTTGCCGCAGATGGCATTAACTACTTGGCCGGACAAATGGGGAGCGCTGAAGGCTCTCACCCGGTACAACGTTTAAGACAACATGCCTGAGGGTGCCCAGTTGGGCGCGAACCTCGGCTCAGGGCGTCGTCTGAGAGGAAAATATTTGAAAGAATTAATCGACCCTAGTGGGTCGATAGCGATAAGCGCTGAATGAGGGAAATCGTCGACCACGCCGGCGGGGTCGATATCGGGGACCTGAAGTGTTTGGTGTCGCGAGCTGATTGGCTGCTTCTATGGCTAGAGTAATCGGGTCGTCGGGATCGTATATTACTTCCTTCGGACGCCGATACTTTTCAGTACCGTCCCTAAGCGGAATGTACTCGGAAGCCGCAACTACCAGGGGATTTGGGTGGTGCGGAGTAGAATCGAAAAAACGTTTGGAAGCTAATTTGAGCCATTGGGCATATATATGTAGTAGTACCTCTATAGTATAAACAAACACACCCTCTCGTAACGTCAGAGAGGAAGATAATATTATTTTAGCCCGAATCCATTGCCTTAAGCTAACTTTGAGCCGGCTTCAGTCTTTCTCAAGGTTACGACGCATGTCTAGGCCTTCACATGACAGGATTAACAAAAAAAAAACCGACTTCAAACGCAAAACTAAAAAGCAATAAATAAATTTACTTCGCACAAAGTAATTAGTACGTATTTTCAATTAGTTAATTATTTTATAAATCTGAAGCCGGTGCCAAGGAAATGCTACAACGAAGTACCGATTCATATATTTTTCAATACTGATTGTTTTCTAATTTTTTGTTTGACATTGTTTTGTAATTGCTTTGATATAGGTATTAAACAATATTGTGTGTACATAGTAATTTGATATTGTAGTAGGGTTGTTGTAGCATTTACTTGGCACCGACTTCAGAATTATAAAATAATTAACTAATTGAAAATACGTACTAATTACTTTGTGCGAAGTAAATTTATTTATTGCTTTTTAGTTTTGCGTTTGAAGTCGGTTTTTTTTTTGTTAAAAATTTTATTTTATTTTACGATTTTAAGTGATGGTTAGACCGAGCAAGGATGCAGACAGACAGATTTTCTGATTTATATTCATATATAATAATATAATATATACTCTTTTATATTTGTCCTAATATTAAAGCTGGCGAAATACGGGGACTTAACGCGGACCCACGATTTTGTCCCTTTTGCCGTCGAGACTTCGGGTGTGTGGTGCTCGGCGGCCAAGGATTTTATTCGTGTTTTGGGGAGGCGCTTGAGGGACCGCCGCGGTAGTGACCCCCGCGCCAGCTCGTTCCTGGTTCAACAGGTTTCCTTGGCAATAGTGCGCGGTAACGCGGCCAGTATAATGGGCACCTTTGAACCGGGTACGAGAGGGGGCGGTATTTTAGACTGACTCACTAGTCATAGTTTGTGTTATAATTTTAAATGTTTTACTAAAGAATATAATATATTATTAGTAGTGATCACAATTATTATTGATGAACATGTTTACACACACACACTCACACACGCGCTAACGCACACGAGCACACGCGCACGTACACACGCACACACACAGACACACGCACACACACACACACACACACACACACACACACACACACACACACACACACACACACGCGCGCGCACACACACGCACACACACACATGTGTATGTGTACATACACACATGTGGTTGTCAGTGGAAGCTGCTATCATACACACTCACGCATACATATAGATACAGTAGATTTCGCGTGTCCTGTTTATTCGAAACTGTCCCTCTTCGTATGGCGGCCATCTTGTTTTTCCGCCACTTTGTTCTTTTTCACCGGCGACAGAATTTGGCCAAGATTTAAATGGGTGTCGTGGAAACAAACAAAATCCAGGTGCAATAGGTTTGCCAGGCCGTAGGATGTCTCCCTGATTGGGAGCAGTTTTCAAAGATGACGTTCCGATCACACGCCTATACATCATTTTTACCCCCAAGACATTTTCTGGAAAAACAAAATTTTGTATGGCGGCCATCTTGTTTTTTCGCCATTTTGTATTTTTTTCACTGGCCATTAAATTCGACCAAGATTTAAATAGATTTCGTGAAAGAAAAATTGGTTCAGGTGTGATAGTTTCGCCAGGCCGTAGGGTGTCACCCTGATGCGGAGCAGTTTTCGAAAATCGGGAAGTATTTCCATACTTAACATGACGATCCGACCACAACCCCGATATATATTTTATATCCCGAGACATTTTCTGAAAAAACAAAATTGTGTATGGCGGCCATCTTGTTTTTCCGCCATTTTGTTTTTTTTTACGCGCTATGGAATTTGACCAAGATTTAAATAAAGTGCTCTCAAAGAAATATTGGTTCACGTGCGATAGTTTTGCCAGGCCGTAGAGTATCTCTCTGATGCGGAGCAGTTTTTGGTGATCAGAAAGTATTTCCGTACTCTACATGACGTTTTGAGTAAGCGCCCCATACATTATTTTTACCCAAACGGGCTTCTTCCAAAATCCACAAAATTTTGTATGGCGGCCATCTTTTTTTTCCGCCATTTTGTTTTTTTGCACCGGCGATTGGATTTGATCAAGATTTAAATACGTTTCGTGAAAGAAAAATTGCTCCAGGTTGTATAGTTTTGCCAGGCCATAGGGTATCTCCCTGATGCTGACCAGTTTTCGAAGGCCGGGAAGTTTTCCCGAAGCCTAAAGATCGATCCGATCAATATGACTTTACAAACGCACTAGTCGCTCCTACGATTTTTGAAAATTCCCCTCGATTTGTCTGGTCTTCCATCATCAGATCCTGACTTCCTTGACATGGGACCCCCTTGGGTATATCTCCTTTCAAACAAAAAAAGAATTATCAAAATCGGTTCATATACGACGAAGATATGCCCGAACAAACATAAAAAAAAAAAAAAAAATATATACGGTCGAATTGAGAACCTCCTCCTTTTTTGAAGTCGGTAATAAAAGCGAAATTAAGGTGTTAATATATTATGTGCCTTTTGCGTTAGAGACGTTAAGTTAGGGTTAAAGACGTTAAATTATTTTTAAAAGACGTTACAACTCACCTTATCTAAGTAACTGGTGCTCCAAAGGTTGATTGTATTTTCGACCTTTTGGGGGCGTTGCCTCGATGTAGTGAGTTGGAAGACATTTTAAATTCTTAGATACGTATATTTATTTAATTTACTTATTTATTTGTACACAATAAAACAGACACAAGAAACATACAAAGAAAACGATAGTACAGGTGAGCTTATCTCTAAACAAAGAGATTTCTTCCAGCTGACCTACGTGACGAGAAAGAAATTCAACATAATAATATTTTTTTCATAAATCGTTTATATTATTTATACTACAATATTTTATTATGTACCCAACCAAGTTTCAAAGCAAAAAAGTTGAAAGTTCACGTTTAATAATGAATTATGAATACAAATAAAATTTTAGTTACCTCATCACTTATAATGTCTTCTGTGGCGAGCATGTAGAAGCTTAAATGACGCAAATAAATATCTGGATCTTGATATTTTTAATTGTAATTTGCTTACAGTTAAGCGTAATTTGGCGAAAGAGTACTGGTTGGGGACGTCATAACGTTGAATCTTCTTTGTTTTGTTTACTGCAGACATTTTTCTTGTCTTTCGTCTTATTTTTAAATAGTTTATTTTAATTCAGCATGTTTTATTCCGGCACGGGATAGTGAATTGTTAATTATTATTATTTTTTACATATTATTATTATTTTTTGTATCATTTGTTTTTAATAAGTTTAGTGCTTACGCTTGTTTACCTTATTTGTAGTGTGTGTGTGTAGTGTAGTATTGTATAATAATTATTATTATTTTATGTTTTTTCTATAAGTTTTCAATAATTTTAGTGCTTATGCTTGTTCACCTTACTTGTATTTAGTATAGTATTGTATAATTAATGCTATCAGACCGATTTATATTATGTCTATTTGTGGAAACCTATTATTGGCTCCCCTGTATCGTATATATTTTTATATGTATATATTGTTTAAAGTAGCTGTTGGTTTTCCGAAAATAAATAAATAAAATAAATAAATAAATTATAATGTCAACAATTAGGTAAGTAAGTAATTACGACTTAAATCTTTAAAATGTTTTAAATGTCGTTTAAGGTTTAGGGCGTTGATTCTACCTACCTACATAGAGTAGTCTTTCCATGATATTGCAAAATTAATAACACGATATATATTATAATATCAGCAAATGTAATTTAATGATCCGATAAACAAATTTTGGAGCGAACTTGACAAATGGAATCTTGCGCTGGTAATTGCATAAGTTGAGAGTGAGTTACGATACAAGTTATATTAGCTGAAACATCCTTTTAAACTTCTAACATGACGTCAACTTTACCCAACCATAACCTCTTCCAGATGTAAATTAATTATAATGTAGAATATTGTTTATATTCAGATTAGTTTGGGAGACTTCATAGATTTGTATGTACAGCTACTTACTGCCTATTTATTTCGCAGTTTATGGACATGATGGATAAAAAAATCTCATCATCATCAGCCGTACGACGCCCACTGTTGGGCATAGGTCTCCCCCAAGGATCTCCACGACGATCGGTCCTGCGCTGCCCGCATCCAACGGCTTCCCGCGACCTTCACCAGATCGTCGGTCCACCTTGTAGCGGGCCTACCCACTGAGCATCGTCCGACACGTGGTCGCCATTCTAGAACCTTTCCGCCCCATCGGCCATCGGTTCTCCTCGCTACGTGTCCTGCCCACTGCCTCTTCAGCTTTGCAATTCTCCGAGCTATGTCGGTGACTTTAGTTCTCCTGCGGATCTCCTCATTTCTGATTCGATCGAGCAGGGAAATACTGAGCATAGCTCTCTCCATTGCCCGCTGAGCGACACCGAGCCTCCTCACGAGACCCATAGTAAGCGGCCACGTGTCACTGCCGTAGGACATCACTGGCAACACGCACTGGTCAAAGACTTTCGTCTTGAGACACTGAGGTATTTTGGACGAGACGATATTTCGCAGCTTCCCGAACGCTGCCCATCCGAGTTGGATCCGACGAGAGATCTCTGTCTTGAAGTTGGACTTACCTAACTGGATTATTTGTCCTAGGTAAATGTACTGGTCTACAACTTCAAGTGTAACGTTCCCAACCTGAACTGGAGTGGGTGCGACATAGTCGTTGGACATAATTTTTGTCTTTGCCATGTTCATGCTAATACCCACTCGTTGGGATGCGTTACTGAGATGCTCGAGCATGGTGTTCAGGTCTTCCGGGGTCTCAGCCATTAGGACTATATCATCGGCAAATCGAAGGTGCGTCAGGTACTCGCCGTTGATGTTGATGCCAAATCCTTTCCAGTCCAGAAGCTTAAAAATATCCTCCAATGCAGCAGTGAACAGTTTCGGAGAGATGACATCTCCCTGTCTCACTCCTCGCTATTGGATCGGATTAGAGCTCTGGTTCTGTACTTGAACTGACATAGTAGCATTTTGGTAGAGGTCCCTTAGCACTTCGATGTACCTATGATCCACTTGGCACCTCTGAAGAGACTGCAACACCGCCCAGGTCTCGATCGAATCAAAGGCTTTCTCATAGTCCACAAACGCCAAGCAAAGTGGCAGATTATACTCTTCGGTCTTCTGTCTGTGAGCGTATGGATGTGGTCTATGGTGCTAAAGCCTTTTCGGAAACCGGCTTGTTCGGGAGGCTGTAAATATAAGACTAAATACACCGTTTATAATATAGACGACACGATAGAAGTCCACGGATTTCAATAAAATTGATTGAAAAAATCATAATAATTCTATGCAAGTCTGCGACCACTGGGTAGTAATTAAAATGTATTCACATTTTAAACCTTGTATTATTTTTAGTCTTCATTTTATAATAAGGCGGTGAATGTCATAAACCAAAATAAAACCCTAAACCGGTCGGTCTCGGTTATAAACTGCGTGCTTTTATAAATCTGGACTAAAAGTATTATTTAATATAATAAAAAGGTTATCTTTCTTTAAGTCTTTGTCAAATAAAAATAATATTTAAAAATATATAAGTAGTAGGCTGAGCTGTAGGCTATCTACGGGGTCCACAGGTGGCGGATAGTGGAACGGCCATCAGATATGATGGTTAGCTGCAAATATAAAAATAAGCAGTCCCCGACCAAACAGCGACAGGATTAGCAGAACGTAGTGGGTAGCTCACTGGGACGGGCTAACCTATAAAATGCTACTTAGGTTCTATGACGATCTTGTGACGTAGCGAGTAGGCGCCGCTACTTCAAAAGCGCACCCCTGATGCCGGGCAGCAGCAGTATCAGAACTAGTTGGAGGCCAAGGAAATGGATTCTGGTAGGGCTCTAGCTAGAACATCACCGATTGAGAAATTGGTCGGTGTACTGCGGAACGGAAGGCGATTGGGGCAACCACCATTCTACACGCCCTATCTATGAAGTAATGAAAATGGAGGCGATTACTCCACCGACAAGAGCGCAGCTCTTAAATAAAGAGAGAGAGATATAAGTTTAAAAACTAAAACCTGACTATGTAAAAACTAGTAATATGATACCCAACACACTATCATTCGAAAAATTTTTTTTTTCTTTCTCACTTTATGTCCTATAGAGGGCGCCACATTTAATTTAACCTATAACCATCGAACAAGCAAGACGCTTCTAATGACATCTCATGTGTTAAAGTTTGACAGGTGGTTTAGAAGTTAGGTTGGAACAGATGTGCATAATATAATAATATATTTATATTTTTATATACATAGGTACACAGCGGTCAAACACATACCAAATACTTCAGGACCTCGATACCGACCACGCCGGCGTGGTCGACGACTTCCCTCAATCACAGCTTATCGCTATCGACCCACTAGGGTCGATTAATTCTTACAAATATTTTTCCTCTCAGACGACGCCCTGAGCCGAGGTTCGCGCCCAACTGGGCACCCTCAGGCCTGTTGTCTTAAACGTAACGTAAACTAACACATAATCCTCCTTTTTGCTTCGCCGCAGTCGGGTAAAAACATGGCTTTTTCTTCACTAGGAAATGTTTAAACACACAAGACCAGTTTATTGATTGAAATTGTCTAACCCAGTTCCCAGAGATTTCCAGCTGGGACGGACGAATTCTGAAATGGCATAGGGAATATCGCTGTCAAATCACATAAACCTGGGCACGCACTACCGAACACAAACATCACGAAAATGAAAATAGATCTCGGACTATTGGTTCGTACCGTATGACTGAACATAAACAAGCAGAACACCAGTCAAAGTTCAACTTGGTTTTTCTCCTCAGTTAGGGCTCTTACTGATTGACTGAGTTAATAGCTAGTTTGCAGTTAATTAACTGCAATTGAACAGCAATTATTATTTATCCGCATTACAAAAGCATTGTGTCATGGAGGTTAAATGCGTTTTTTACTTATTGTAGTATTGCCGGAAACTACTTGGCAAAACAAATGAAGCGCTGAGGGCTCTCACCCGGTACAAAATTTAAGACAACAGGCCTGAGGTGCCTAGTTATTCGCGAACCTTGACTCAGAACGTTATCTGAGAGGATTACACTTAAAAGAATGAATCCACCCTTGCGGGTCGAAAGTCATATGCGCTGAATTAGGGAGAGTTCAATTGCATTTATAAAATGACACCCGGAAGCCCAGCCTGGTTTTTATGAAAACATAAAAAAAAACTCTGATCTCAATTGCCGTAAAAACGAAATTCATCGTATAAAATTTTAAAGAGTATTTAAATGCGTCGCCACAAAGTAAGCTCAGACAATGCTTCAAATTGATGTAACTTAGGCAGACATTTAATGAAGCGTTAAGGAAAAGTTGGCAAAGAAAAAGTGACTCGGCAAGAAAAGTTAAACTTGCAAAATGGGACAAAGTCAATTTGCCGCGAAGAATATTTAAAATAATGGCCACCTTGTGTTTACGAGAATTTCATTGCGGTCAGGATTTTTTCATAAATGTATTAGTCATGTTGATACATCGCGAATGAAATATACTTAATAGATGAAAAAGGGAGTTCCAGTAAGAAAAAGTGATTTAGAATTTTTTCAACCTATAGTTTAGTAGGAAGTATATTAGAATCTTCTACGAGCCTAATTATTTCTATATTGCAAATATAACAAAATAACATAACTAATATATCCTAATAGCGTAGTCAGAGGTAACCTCCATACACCCATCACCAAGATGAACTAAGTACCCGTAGAGCTTTGCGTTAAATCAACGCGATAGGTGTTGCGCCGTATGGCTATTTATAACGGTCGATCTCAATATGTTGTTGAAAACTCCAATTGAGATAAATTAATAACTAAACTATAATTACTCTCTCTCTCTCTTTCTCTCCTTAGCATTTATTATTTCCATCTGATGGTGGGGTCTGCCTTCTTCGTATTTCTCTTCCACTTCGCTCTATCGGACGTGTCGTCGACCTTGCACATACACAGGTCCTTTCTGACCACATCCGCTCATCTTGTTTTTGATCGTCCTCTTAGTCCCTGATATATTTAGATTGGCTGTAACATTACCCACATAATCGGGAACTAAAATATAATAACTAAGATAAATAAACAAAAATGTATCCTTATCGTAGTAGGTCAGCTGGAAGAAATCTCTTTTTTAGAGATAAGCTTACATGTACTGTCTGATTTCTTTGTGTGTTTCTTTCTGTGTTCTATTGTGTACAAATAAATAAATAAAATAAATAAAAAAGTCCCCTCTGGTTCAAAGGGGACCGGATGGTTCAGACTATGATGAGGGGGATCCCTCAGTATTCGTTACGATGTCACTAACAACCTGTATACTAAGTAGGTAGGTACCTACATACAAATAAAATCAGAATACAACTTGCAACTTATACTTGAGTTACCTACTTCAAGGAGTTTAATTATTTTTTCTGTCCCCAAAATAAACTTATAGAGCAATGCAAAAGCTTTAAAAAAACTTTCAGTTTAACCCGCCCTTATCCCTGGAACTATATATAGAGTTCTGAATCCCGAAACTGTTGTTTTAGTTAGGTACGTAACTCTAACTTTCCACGTATTGAGTTTGAGTTATAATCACATAAATCCTCTTAATAGTTTGTTTTCGCTGTTTCGTCCTTTTTATAGTTTACAGAATAAGCTAAATCTGCCTCTTGGCTTTTTCCTTAATTGGGATCAGCTCTCGATATACTTATTCTCGGCGATTTTCTTCATAAGGTACCGAAGTTGCGTTTATCGTCAACATAATGAGGGCCTTTCCAGGCTACGCTCAAAAACAATATAGATGGCGCTGTATAGATTTTCTTATGTTTCTTATGTTCTTATGTACCTTCTAATTTCATGGATTTTTGTTCTTTTTGGGTATAAATGATGAAAAAAAATAGAAAAAAAAAAATTTTTTTTCTTGTACTTATTCTTCTTTTTTTTTGTTGTTGTGGTGTTGCCTGGCTGTAACTTTTCGTACCTTTTGTTATTCCGTTAATTTTTTATTATTTTTTTTAAACAAATTCTACATACATGTTAATTACATAAGTTGTGCACGTCTGTAATTGGTGCAAACACTAGTACTAGCCTTAAGAAAGTTTTATTAATTGTTGTGTGTTTGTACTGTTGATGTGCCTAATAAATAAATAAAATAAAAATAAATAAAAAATGACCTATTTTATTTCACTCAGGCATAATTATATCTTCCACCCATCATTATTTTGATCAAAATAAAGACAAGCAATTTAGGTAGCACCAAAATTCTATTATTTTTTTAACGCAACAATTATTTTTATATATAATATAATTATGTTTCTATCATTACATTGTATTTTGGAATAAGTATGTACCCGAGTAATGAGAAAATAGGTAATTATTACGTTAAAGCTATGCAACGCCATCTATATTGTTTTTAGTGAACGTAGCATGGAAAGTCACTCATTGTTATTATGGATCGTCCCACACGTAGAAGGTTTTCATTCAGATAGTCGATTGCCATCATCTATTTATTTATTTATTAGGCCACCAACAACACTGATACAGCTATTGTGTTAAAATAAAACTAAGAATACTAAAATTAAGTGTCACTTATACGTAGGCACAGAATTCCTACTAATGCATACTGTTATTTAGGTATCTGTTAAGTCCAAAACAGTTCTTTTGATTTGAAGTACATAGGTAAAACACAAGTTCGTAGGTATAAAACAAGCGACTAAATAAATACGAGTAGTATCGTATTCTGTATAAATTTCGAAATAGGTTTATTATTAGTTTAGAGTTGGTACTTACCTACAAAAAGAAATATAAGTGAGTAAGTATTATTATTCTGTGCAACTGTGCATTTCCAGATCAAGATGGGTGCCCTGATGTGACTAGTAAAGCCCAATTTATTCTTGAAGGTACGCAGGCGCATGTCAAGATGTTGCTGACATAATGATAATGGTAAGCTCTGGGTAGTCTGTCCTTGATCTCGTCTCTTTTCCCATCCAGATCTGAGGTTCTGGCAGATTCGAAATCACGCACGCTGTCATGGAACAACTTCCTCAACGAGTCACGATCATCAGCAAGTTCTTCCCATTTTTGAGAACATCGATGTTGCAGTTCTTCAAGTGGCGCGCCAGTTCCTTAGGTTTAAGGACGTTCAGTAAGTAAGTGCGTGTATTTTCTACGTAACCCTTCAAGTAATCCTTTAGTCATTGACAACAAATTCAATTTCAATGTTTAAATAAGTCGAGAAAAAGAACTCCTGAAGAACCGCGAAAGCTAAAAGCAACTAACACAATTTTAAGTTGGAGTGGTCTGTTCAAGTTTTCTCGATCTCAAAGAATTAAACAAATCGTTTTATTTATTCGATGTAAGTTACTACTTAATCTAAAAACTATATTTCTACATTTCTTCTAGTGGAATTATTTATCTTTTAAAGATTCGCAAGGATCATGTAAAGATTTATAAAATAATTACTTATAAAAAACCATTAAAGCGAAAGAAAACTCTATTATTAAATTTACCGACTAATTTTCCTTAAGATAAGATAAGATTTATTTTTATGCTATAAATACCGTGTAAAAGATATTATTACGTTCTTTTTTATGTCAATTTATACAATAACAAAAATAAATAAGTACATTCACATTTTCTCCTTCAAGAATCACCCTTTGTTTGTAATAAATAAATAATGAAACGATTAACACTGGCTTTTCAAAATCGTTATTTAGACTTTTGCGTCCTTAATTGTACCGCTGAGGTTAGCAAAGGACCGGAAATATAAAGATTTATCTTTGTACCGGGACTGGTTGTACTTATGGATTTTATGCTCCATATATATTTTTTTTAATTTGTAACATTTTGACCACCTCGAGGTGTGTTTTGTATTAACAGTTTGTCTGAGGAAGACTTTTAATTATAACATACATATATATTATTATATACACGCCTGTAATTGGACGTGCAGAAATACAAGTCATAATAAGTGATAAGAAAACAAATTACAACCACATTTAGTACGAAGTCTTGAGATAGACAGGTTGCAGCGTACGGTGACAAGTGATCAGCCTATCTAGGTACAATGTGTTCATTATGTTAGAAAGGATAAAACCCTCTGTCAGATTTCATGCCATGTCCGGGTAGATAAACAGCTAAACGCGTTTTATGATTTTTATTCGTTCGTAGTTCAGAACAGAAGCAAACATAATCTTGTAAGATAATAGCGAAAGATACACTCACTGACTCACTCACCACAAAGTAAGAAACTACAAGTAAGGACTAGGAGTAATTTTGTATTTTTTTTTAAATGTAAAACGTAGGTTATCGCTAAGGAAATATAAATAAGACTTTGCGAAATTAAACCCCCAGAGGGCTAGAAACGGGTTGAAAATTTGTATGACACTTCTATAATTTTAATATAAGGGTTTCCAAATTACAGAAAATACTCATTATTTCAATACACTGAATGAGCACTGCACACACTTAATAAGATCGCAGAAAGGACTGATATATTTATTTGTAGCCTGGCCGAATTCCGAAAGGTCACCTTATATGTTAGGTACATGCTATGTACTATAAAATTTATTGCTCCTACTTTAAAATTTGTATAATTATGTATATTTCTAGTGAACTATTGTATTGGGATAGTCTTGTAAAGATAGTTCTAGAACATTGATAAATAAATAAATTACTTAATAAATTAATATGTATTTATTTATTTTTTTACAAAGGAGAGAAATAGGGGATGTAATTTTGTATGGAAAATATTTTATTTTTAAAGCTATCGACTTCTAACTTTACATAATACACTATCGTTAACGTTTATCGTTCGTTATTAAGGTTAATTGTTTTTTGTGTATTTAAAATATCTATTGTTATTTAATTTTTTTAAAGACAGATTTATTGAAGATTAAATGTTCCTTTAATTATAATTTATTTAATATTAATATTCGCACGCTGTATGGTTGAGTGATGGACATTTTTTGATATAATATATTATATTTAAGATCTTTTGTACCGCTCTAGAGCGAATAAATTTTATTTCATTTTTTTTTTTTCATTTCGTGCAAAGCCGGGGCGGATCGCTAGTATTAAATATAGGTATAAGGATTTGCAACATGGGAAGCGTAACTGAATGCGAACTCAGCTCAAAACTAAGTTAGTGCAACTTATTGTTACAATGTAACATCTGTTCGTGAAGTTGTTGACGTAAATTGAAAATTAATACAAGTTGTATTAATCAATGTACATGGTATTCCAAGTGTTGTTAATAATAATTAGTGTTTCATGCCTTCCCCGGTACCGGACTTGTACCAATGAGTTATATTAATTTATCTTAAGTGCAGTTTTCACTTACACAGCTGTCTCGACCATTACAGACGGCGATATGGCTCAACACCTATCACGTTAATCTAACAGAAAGTTCGGTGATATGTTTACACAGTTTATCTTGCGATGGATGTATCTCTGACTACCCCAATTATGTGTGATATTCCAACCGTTGTTAATAATAATCATTATTGTTATAAAACCTCAAAAGTGGTTGTAAATTGCCTTCTGACTTTACTTGTGACTCTCCCTATCCTAATAAAGATTACATGCGTAAATTTATCTATATTAAAACATCTCGTCATGGCTCTAAAATATGAAATTTTAAAAAGGTTACGTCATCCTTTTCATACTATATACCTTTGAAAAGGCCTGTAATCATTCTTACAGGTTATTATCTTCCTGCCCTTATCCCTTTTATTAGGAGTAGTAAAAAAATAGCACCTCTTTGTAGTACAGAAGTAATTCTTTTATAGGTACTGTAAAGAGGTATAACACCTCTTTTTACAGCTCGCGTCTTTCTGAAACCTCTGTTCTACTCTTTATGGTCTGATATAACAGTTTGAGTTTCCCATGACAAGCCAGTTATGTTTTTCTAAAGCATACATACATACATACATAAACTCATGCTCGTATTCCCCAAAGGGGTGGGCAGAACTACAAATAATGAAGAAACTATTTGCAGCCACTTTTGATAAATAGTCCTAAGGTGGTGGTGGTGGTAGTGGTGGTGGGTGGTGGTTTAAAGCACCGCCTTCCTATTTAAAAACAGACGACAGAATTATTGACTTTTAAGTTTTTACCGACCGATCTGAACAACCCTGATCTTAGGATTACTATTGAGTCAATGGCTCTTGATATGGGTAATATAACGAATTATAAACTCTCCTTCTTATCGCTTCGATGGCATTCAGATTAATATACTTACTTAGGTAAATAGAAGCCACTGACCGACTGTTAAACGTATCCTCTGAAGCAGGGATCGTCTTACTTTCGGGCAATTGAGACCACAGGGGTTGTAAGTGGTTTAGGTGGAAGTGGTTAATAATAATAATAATCCATGTTTACCAACATTGGTCGAGCAGGCGCCATAGTCCCGCATTGCTCCAGTATCCCGGTCCACTAACCCCCAACTCAATAGCCCAGTTCCCTTTGTTCCCATAATTTGCAATAGTCCTACACAAACCGGGGATTGTCTTTGGGTGCACTCCCATAGTGCATACAGGGATAATCGCCGGTTGGTGTCACACCACATTTAGATTAAACTGTCTTAAGGGGCCTCTACGTGTTGGCTTCGGCCCCACGCACGCCTTCCAAAAGTCCGGGCCTCCATAGGCCCGAGATATGAAAAAGACATACAATAATAATAATAATAGTTTCGCGTTTTCTGATTTAATTTTAAAAATCGTCATTGCATCCCTGATATTTTATGTAACTACGTCAGTGAATTGAAATCCAAAAAACCGACTTACGTCATGGCTTCGTTAAAAACCAAACTCGCTCTGAAACGAGTTAGAAGCGACACTGATAACTGAATTCTAAAAAACTGAAAAATAATCCATGTAAAAGCGTTAGCAGAGAATTATTACGGACTGCATTAGAAATATTATAATCATAAAAGAATATTTATTTAATATTTTTTATTATTTATTAATATTTATAAGAATGTATCTTGAAGTATTTTTAGAAAAATATTGTTTAAACGTTAATACAGGTACATAACCCATCTTCACTTGTTGCGGTGGGTAAACCCAGAAATCGTCAGAAGATTTCTTACAGCTACAAATGTTCTTGGACTAGTACCTATTTGAAAATAAACAAAAATGTATGAAGTAGTCAACATGTTAAGTTTTTTGGCCAAATATAAAAATGTTTTTTTTTTTACTGCAGCTATACAAGCGGTACCTAAGCTTTTTACTACAGGGATTTTTTTTTATTCCAAAGGGATTAGAACTAACTATAATTTGTCTATTGGGTTTATTACTATAGCGAATCACGTAAAATAACATATAAATACCAAAAATCTTACTTATTTCTCATTTAGTAGAAAAAGACCACAGAAAATCTTTGCATACCACTTTTGCTTCTTCCATTCTTATCAAAGTCTCCATGCATGCTCGCCGGTTTAGAGGTACCTACTCCAAAAGATCACATTTATACGGATTTTATTCCTCAAAACCTCTCAAATCTTCAGGTTAGGTAAGCAGACCCTGTGAAAAACGGGATAAGGCTAGGTAGATGATGATGATGGATTTTATTCTTCAGGTTTGAAATATGACCCTTTTTTTCTATTTTCTGGTACCTAGTCGAAAGGTTTACGTGAAGCACAAAAAGCGTGGTATGTGTTCACACACTGGCTGCCAGACCTCGATTTATGGAGTTTCCGTGTTCCTCGTCCATCATTACTATCGCCTAGCATACGACGGGAATGACGAAGTGAAAACAAAAGCCGCCGACAACCCGGGTTTGCGGAACAACCCGCTGGAACAATTTCTGAGTCAGGATCTTGTTAAGTTTTTTATAAAGAAACGGCGCTTTTTGCGACAGATTCGGATGGTGTATAAGATTGCACATGCAAAATCTCACATGCACATAAACAGCGTGAGCGTATGCCAGTGCGGGTTCGAAGCGATCTCATCCATTACATTGTATAGGCGCCCAATTACAATTTGAATGTTTCCAAAAAAGCTTGAAGTAAGTTTTAAGTAATTAGTTTGAAACAATTTTGCCCACAACCACTTAAATAGTGTGAAGCGATAATATACGCAATTGTATACACTTATCTTTAAATGAAGTGTACAAAAGGGATAATGAGATGAATTATGTGCGTCATCATAATAAAGGAACAGACGTACGTAAATACCCAGCATAGTGTTGGAAATTATATACGCCCGAAACGGTGTCATTATTTATTTTTACCTGGTTTTACAGAACGCTCGGTGAGGTGTGGGTACTTAGTTCATCTTGCGATGTATGTATTTCTGACTATCCCAACATCCCGGAATATAGTTGCAAGCGTATGATACTGGGTGAGAGGCTCGCCTGTTGTCTAGACAAGTAAGGCAAATCTTTAATAAAAAAAGTAAACGCATTATTTCTCGTCAAATTCATTAACAGTATGATTCTGTCACTTTTAATGAAGCCATAGCTTTTGGTCCATTTTCAACTGCACCATGATAGCATTAGAAAACTCTATCCAATATTTTTAGAGCAAAAGTTGCACGAAGGCGCACCATCTACATTTTATTATATGATGGCCACAGATTGTTTGGAATTCAAAATTTTACACTTTGCATCAAACCCCAAGATCTACTTTTGTTCTTTTAAATCACCATTGACTACATTTCTATGGAAATATTCTTCCTAGAATATACTTAGTACAAAGAGATGAAAATAATGCGGAATTTTGTTTGAATTCTCTCTTGAACTATTATTCCAGAGTCTAGTACGATACGTAGTTTCAACACCAACAATTTACTCTACAAATAACATACTTAGTTGTTACCTAAATAGCAGCGCTTTCAAGCATTGTAGAATGTTTGAATGCACTTGTAGTATACTACGCTATGGTTATCTCGTCATTTAGCCCTCATAATTATTAGTTCATTCCATAGCGGCCTATGGCCCTTTAAGACTTAAAGATAAGAAAATAATTCGTAGGGCTAATACACACACACACACACACACATTTACATCATACCTTTCTTATTTTTATCAATCAGTATTTGTATTTAAAGCGCCTTTGTTGTTAACATAAGATCGCCCGCACTTTGTATTGTTTATTTATATTGGTAATAGATATAGAAGAACGGGGCCACCTGAAACAGGTAGATTACTTCGCAAGCTACTGAAGTAAACATTCCTAATTTTATTATATTTTAAAAAATTGAAAGAGAAGAAGGCTTGAGGTCTGCGCCCGGTACCAATTGGTGCCGGGCGGAGAGTTACCGTTATCTACGTAGCATATTCTTAATTCTATGCCAGATAGGCGACAAGTTGACTAGGAATATTCGACGGTTCAGACACATTTCTTTTATTGCGCTACAATGCATGAGAACAATCACACAGCATTCATATATCATTACTTTCGTCATCGTTACCACGTTGCGGCAATACCAATTGACGAGAATTGTGCATCTCTCCCTTGGGATCTTCGTACGCATTCGCGTCAACGTAGCCGCAGTATCGGCGCAGTCACACGTACAGTCATGAGTAACATGTATACACTTTAGAACCCCGTCGCACTATCACATTTGACATTTAATGAGACTTACGGTTTAATTTGTCAAAAATTAATGTGACATGGTATCAAAGTGTATACATATTAGTACTCGTGGCCGTAGATAATCTACGTATACTGATAGTCGAGATACCCGTACGAAACGAACGGTAATTATGCCAGAGATTTTGAGCCGTCTAGAAGCTTGATTGTTGACTTGGTTTATAACACGAAGCATTGCACTGAAAGAAAAACCGAGACGAAAGCAATAATTATGCTGCGCGTTTTTATTTACACAGACCTTTCATAACCAGAAGTGACTCAATAAATTCACCTCAAGTAAACTAGAGAGAGGGCATCTAGGTGTTGGCGATGCTCTTCTCGATGTATGGATAGAATAATACAGTTGGACAATATTATTGACGGCACTTTTATTAATTTTATAGTATAAATTTTAACACACGATACACCTTAAGTATTGCAGATTGTAGAAGAAGAAGGAGGCAAGTATTTAAGTATACATACATAAACTGCCTATATACGTCCCACTGCTGGGCACAGGCCTCCCCTCAATCAACCGGGGGGGTATGGAGCATATTCCACCACGCTGCTCCACTGCGGGTTGGTGGAGGTGTTTTTACGGCTAATAGCCGGGACCAACGTCTTAACGTGCCCTCCGAACGGCTTAACGTGGCTTAATTGTCCTCCCGGACAATCAGATGATTCAAGCCTGAAAAGTCCTTACCAAACAAAAGACAGTCTCACAAAGTGATTTCGACAATGTCCCCATCGGGAATCGAACCCGGACCTCCAGATCGTGAGCCTAACGCTCTAACCACTAGACCACGGAGGCTGTTAAGAAGTATTTAAGTATTTAAATATAAAATATAATTTTGTCGGGGATGCCAAAACCGAATTTTTTTTTTTTGACTTATTGTAGATTTGCCGCAGATGGCATTAACTACTTGGCCGGACAAATGGGGAGCGCTGAAGGCTCTCACCCGGTACAACGTTTAAGACAACAGGCCTGAGGGTGCCCAGTTGGGCGCGAACCTCGGCTCAGGGCGTCGTCTGAGAGGAAAAATATTTGAAAGAATTAATCGACCCTAGTGGGTCGATAGCGATAAGCGCTGAATGAGGGAAATCGTCGACCACGCCGGCGGGATCGGTATCGGGGTGATGCCAAAACCGAACATCAACTAAACTTATTGGTTCGCCCTTCTCAAATAAATACAAACTTCGCATAAGTACTCACATTAGCATTTCCAATAGACGTCCTAAAGTGGACCACAATGAGGGTTGATGTTAACCCTTCAGAACTCCTAGGGATCTCGTGCAGTGACGTCATTACTCCGTACAATTGGCGTGCATTGTGCGCCCCCCGGGATCTTTGTATGCGTTTGCGTCAACTGCGGAGCGCAGGAACAAACACGACCCGTGACGTCACGTGTTTACTTAACTGACAAGCAGTATGTACGATAATGAAATCTACGTGCTAGGGTTAATTGAAATGCTATTAACAAAGTTGGAAGCGCTCGCGAAATTGACAAGAATTTAGTTCGTTATTTGTTAACAATGGGCTCACTCACAAGGCAGTTTAGGTAATATTGTCATTAGGAAAGCTAATTACAACTGCCTAGTATTCTGGCATACTTATTGCCAAGTTTTGGGCCGATACAATTTAGTTTGCCATCGACACGATAAGAAGAAGAAGTATTCTGGATTCTATTTTGATTAGTCGATACGTCACCTTTCAAATTAAGTTTGAATGCGGCATGGTTTTCAATCCTTCAAATCATCTTATCGTATTTATATAATAATTAACCCTCCTGTGAATTGAAAAACAATTACTTTTTATTCAAATTTCTATAATTTTATTCTAGCACGCGTTTCACATTTTACTATATGTCTTCAATAATGTCTGATAAGCATTATAAATTACTTACATCAATAGTTAAGTGTCTAGATTTAAATTTCAAGTACTTACATTCTACATTTTTGAAGTCGTTAAAAATATTATTATTTACAGAGATGGATGTGACTGACATTTTAAAACAGTGAAATATTGTTTTCAAACTGAATAATTTAGTCTTTGTAAATTGAAATGCATCCGTGCGAAATATTTTAATAATCCATTTTACGAACTGACAAATTACCGAGAATCTACAGGGATTCGCTTCGAGTATCTTTAGTTATTATGGAGCATACGGTTCAATTCGATAATGATATGATTTCAGATTAAGAAACACACGAATTGTTGAATTTGTGAAAGAACTCAAAACTATAAATGGTTGTCGAAAATCGTGTGAAAAAAATATAAGAGATAATTAATAAAATATAGAAAAATTGAATTTATATTTTCAGATGTCTCGCCTAAATGTAAATTAAATTTTCGTATTACTGCGTTACCGACATGACGTCACATTTAATTTAAGTATAAGTTTCTGTGTTCGTTTTCCATGTTTCTATATAGAAAATATTTCGTGTGTGCGTTGACTTCTGATGTGATGTCATTATAATGTATATATATGTAATCCGTGTCTGTGGTGTCCTAAATAATAAATGTTTCTTTCTTTTTTTTCGATTATTATCTTAATTTCTTTTAAAGTATATTAACAAACAACACTTCACTGAACTGTCTCAAAACACACAAGTCTCACAGGGCTACTTGACGTCAAAGTTAAATAAAGATGCTTATTTTACAACCTATTCTAATAATACACCGCGTCCTCAATAATTGAGCTAAATGAAAACCTTTTGATATCAAAGTCCTCCTTTCAAACAAAGCTGTATCCAAGAAATAATTATCATAGTTTTAGAGGTGGAAACAAATTTATTTAAAAAAAAACGACACAAAACACGGCACAAAACAAATCGGATATATTTTACAAAATTATGATTTACAAAAGAAATGAACGTAATCTTAAGAGCGCGCGCTTCGAACGAAAGAATAAAAAAAAGGGGCAAGTGTTGGTTGGAGCGTCCTTATATAGCTTCGGTCGTCGGTGTTGCCATATGAGTAGGGGATGCTGCTAACACGGCCTCTCCTGACGGAGCTGCGTCCTCGCTGCTCTCCTCGGCTGGCCTATGGCCTGGGTGTAGCGCACAGCGGCTTGGTCCCGGCTGTGGCTCTTGTCGTAGCTCTGGCACTGCCTCCACAATCGGGTCTTCTACACCTGGGGAGAATAGCCACACGTTAATTCTATTTCAAGCGTTATACAAGTCTTGTTGTTTGGCTAATCGCTGTGAGCTGTTGTAAGAAGGTAGGTACGTATCACGAAGCCTCACACAATCTGTAACTTCGCACGTTATATACATACGAGGTCCTGCCTACAGTCTCGATGCCACACAAGGCCTTACACGAGATTCATATCGCATCCGATGCCTACCAAGGCCTTACACGGGATTCATATCGCAACCGATGCCTACCAAGGCCTTACACGGGATTCATATCGCAACCGATGCCTACCAAGGCCTTACACGGTGCTACAATGCCTTATGCCATAGCCTTCCAAGACTTACATGTGTAAATTATATCGCTTAACTCAGTACTGGACATATCGAATGGTTTGGTGACTGCTGGACAAAGCGTACCACAAGAAAACTTAAGACAAGTTAAACAATTCAGCTACCGAAAGGGCACCTATAGGGGAATAAACATGCAGATAGATAATGCTTACAATCAAAGAAGGCAGAGCAGGTTTCCGGGGTCCATTCGCCATTCCAGGGCATCATATACTCCGCGGCCGCCTGTGTAGTCTTGCCATACGAGCCCGCTATCAACTGCAGCTCGTACCGGTTGTTAGACAGCGTTCTAATGATGCGATATGGACCCCGCATGCCACTATCAAGCTTATCTGTGGATTGGGATGATTTTATAACGAAAACCAAATCGTTCACAGTAAAAGACCTCGGTGCTTTTCTATTCGTATTGACACGAGCGTCTTGCTTTGCCTGATTTGAAGCCAATAGACCTTCAGCCCTTTGTCGCCGCATATCGCGCAAAACTGTCCGGTTAGGCGTAGAACTTTCAATGGTGATATCTCGAACCAGTGCGTTGATAGCAGGAGTGGTTGTCTCCGATCCAATGAGCAGATTTAGAGCGGAGCACTGAGTAGTCTTTTGTTTATTGACATTTAGTACAAGTTGTAACTTCCACAGCGCCTTAGACCAAGATTCGTTTTTATAATTAACCTCTATTCTAATCATATTAAGAATAGTGCGACAGTACCGTTCCACTTGCCCATTTTCTTGGTGCATTCCGGGAGTAATGAAATGTATCTGTATACCAAAATTCGATGCCCATCCGGTGACACCGACACTGTCGAACATTCTTCCCCTATCACAAATAATAAGTCGCGGCGTACCAAAAATCGAGACTGCGTTAGTAAATGCACATTTAAGTTCCTCATTGTCTTGCCTATACATTGGATACAGGAGACAATATTTAGTAAAGGCGTCTACTAATATGAGGATGTATTTATAACCATTCGACTCAGGTAATGGACCAAGAGCGTCAGCGTGCACCGTATCGAAAGGTGTCGACGGCTTAGTCCACGACACTATTGGCTGTAAAGGGGCACGAGGTACCCTTTTATGAGCCAAGCACACAATGCAATGAGATATGTATTTCTTTACGAATTGACGCATATTAGGGAACCAAAAATGCTTAAGAATTAAATCAAGTACCTTTTCAATACTTATGTGCTCATGTTCATCGTGAAAAACACGTAATAGGCTTAATCTGAAACCTTTAGGGACATAGCATAACAACCGCGATTGTTCACCTATCGCGTTATATTTGTAATACAACACGTTATTCTTTTTGACATATCGCGAGCAGTCTAACTGACCCTGATCAAGTTTTTCGAGCATAGTCAATGTCTCATCATCTGCCGCTTGGGCAACTTGAGCCCAATTAAGTGGTTTTCGGACGACACAGAGGTTAACTGGGTTGCGACTGAGATAGTCGGCGTGCGGCATAAACTGACCTTTTCGGTATTCTAGATCAAAATCATAATCCTGCAGGTACATCCACCAGCGCGCCACCCTAGGAAGGAGATCCTTTTTGCGCTGAGTCATCTTTAAGGCGTTACAATCAGTTACTACTTTGAAATGTTTTCCAACAAGGTAATGGCGAAAATGTTGTAGGGCCTTGACTACAGCGAGGGTCTCCAATTCATAGGAGTGGTACCTGGGCTCTGCACCCGCCGTGACCTTACTATAATACGCGACTGCGTGTCTGCGACCGTCCTTTCCCACCTGTATCAACACGGCGCCGTAACCTAATGAGCTCGCGTCGGTGTGTACCTCGGTAGGTAACGAGGGATCGAAAATTAATAAGGCAGGTTCATTAGTCAATATAGAAATGACTTCTTGTCTCGCTCGTTCCTGTTCCGCACCCCACAAGAACTTCACATCTTTGCGAGTCAAATATGCGATACTGGCCACCTTGGTTGCATAACCTGGGATATACCTCCTGAAATAGCCGGCCAGACCGAGGAATTGCCTGACTTGCTTGACGGTTTTAGGGACCGGAGATTTGACAAGTGCGTCAATTTTTTGCACGCTCGGCCTAACCTGACCATTGGAAATCGTTCTGCCAAGATATTCTACTTCGGTAGTAAGAAAGGAACACTTTCGTAAGTTAATGGAAAACCCGGCTTTTGTTAGGGTTTGCAAAACAGAGTCGAGCAGAGACAATCCTTCTTCTATCGTGTCGCTAAGTAATAAAATGTCGTCAATGTATACGAGAACCCGGCCTGATTCTATAAAGGCTCTCAAAGTATCAGAGATAATTCGTTGATAGACAACCGGTGCGTTTGCGAGCCCGTATGGCATTTTGAGGTATTCAAAATGTCCTTCGGGGGTCACAAACGCAGTCTTACGTACGGATTCTTCATTAATTTTTATTTGATGGAAGCCAGTTGTCATATCTAACGCCGTGAAATACGTACACTTCCCGAGCCTATCTATATGATCCTCGATTAAAGGAAGCGGGTAGCGGTCCTTTATAGTGATGCTGTTCAACGCGCGATAATCAACCACCATCCTATCCGACCCGTCTTTCTTTTTGACAAGCAGGATAGGACTGGCGTACGAGGACTCAGATTCGCGTACGATACCTTTTTCCTTTAAATCGCTAATAATTTCACGAACACGCAGTTTTTCGTCATACGACAGTTTGTATGGGTGGTAATTAACAGGTTCCTCACTAGTGAGCCGAATGTGCATCTCCCCGGTATTGACGGTAGTCGTCGCTGTCCCGCTTAAAAAGAACTCCGAGTATTTATTCAAAACAGAGGCGAGTTGCACCTTTTTGTCACCACACACAGGGGTGTTGATCGAATCGAGTTGCACTTTCGGTTCACCATGACTCACATTATTTACAAACGAACAGTTTCTAGTTATGCGCTGGCTGTCACTCGTACGTATATAAGTAATGCCTTTTCTATTTAAAACGTCGGTACCTATAAGCACTGGCGCACTGAGGTAACAGCGAGGCACAACGTAGAGATCAACCTCCAACGTAACGTCTTTAAATTCTATTGGCAATGTAACGAAGGAATCGGAACGCATTTCTATCCCGCCTAAACCACGCAATATCTGTGCGCTTGGGATAGTACGACACGAAAAGTGCTTGACTAAATCGTGCGAAATTAGAGAAATACTCGAACCGCTATCGATTAACACGTCGGTTGGAACACCACAAAGAACCGCTGTTATCACATCATTATGACTGGGACGATCACAGGCCGTCTCGCGGCAAAAATTTACGTTAGCCTTATTACGCGACTCTGAGCGTTCTTTGGCAAAACAGTTTTCTTCGAGGTGTCCTATCTTTTTACAAAATGTACACATAGTTTTGACGGTGTTAGTCGGTTCGTGGGTAGATGCAAAACTTTTGTTCGCATCTCGAACATTATTTTCGGTCTTAACTCGCTTAGAACAGAATCTACTTTTGTGCCCAACCTGGTTGCAGGTATAGCATCGCGCTCGTCCGTCTGTGTTCCCGGCGGGGCGCTTATGATTACTATTGACGGATGAGTCACCGGTCGGTCGAAAGCTACGTGCATGAGTGTTTGCAACGGCCCTCGTACTTCCACTTAAACGATTTGGCTTCACATATATCGATAGGAATTCCACGATGCTGTCTGGTTTTAGTTTAGCATTAGTGGCAGCTGCACGAATATGCGGATCTTTAATGCCACGTATGATTATAGCACACAGTAATTCGTCACTTAATCCTCTAACTATACGCAATCGCAATAATGATTTACGGGCATAGTCAGCATAGGTGGAATACTTATCGGAATCGGTACACATTACTTCAAAAAGTATGTTCGCAATGTCGATGCGGGGTGGACACAACAACTTTAGTTCAGCCTTGAAATTCGACCAAGTACGGTCATCACTCGTCCATTCACGTAGCCAGAGGCGTGCTTCGCCCTTTAGGGATAACCCCACACGGGCTAGGCACTCCCTGTCGTCCCACTGGTTTTGTGAACAGGCACGATCTATCTCGTCACACCATGCATTGACATCATGAACAGTAGGATCGAAATCAGATATATAATAATGGTTGGATCTCACCGGTTGGATGGATCTCAGGGCCTCGATCAGGCGCTCCGTTGCGCTCGGTGTAGCTGCGACCGATGTAGCGGAGCTGGCAGGGCTGGCGGTGCGGCCGTCACCCGACAGAGGCGGCGGCATGCTCGTCTCGGGAACCGGGGCCAGCGCGCGACCACGTGTCTGCGCAAGCGGCGCGGTTTCTCCACCCACATGTCCCGCCTGCGTTATCGCAGGGCCAGGCGCCTCGCTCGCGGAAGTGCTGGCGCGCTGCTCCAACGTGGCCAGGCGGTTGAGAATCGCGTCCATAGTGGCCGCCAGGCTACCTACATTTGGATGAGGCGAAGCCGCGCGCTCTCGCGGTGCTACTCGTTTCCTACTTGACATTATGAAGAAACCAGGAATGGCATTTGTCGGCTATAACGGCCTCCGAATCCCACTTCTGATTTTAGAGGTGGAAACAAATTTATTTAAAAAAAAACGACACAAAACACGGCACAAAACAAATCGGATATATTTTACAAAATTATGATTTACAAAAGAAATGAACGTAATCTTAAGAGCGCGCGCTTCGAACGAAAGAATAAAAAAAAGGGGCAAGTGTTGGTTGGAGCGTCCTTATATAGCTTCGGTCGTCGGTGTTGCCATATGAGTAGGGGATGCTGCTAACAATAGATTATTATTATTAAGGAGTAATTATTATTATCTATGGACTTTGTCCGAAATAAACGATTTTTATTTATTATTTTTTTATAGGAGGGGTGGGCGCCCCTTACTTCTGTAAGCCCGACGTAAAACTCTTGCTCGAGGATACGGGTGAAAACCTCAATGGTTGCAGAGACGGAGATAGGAGCCATAGGTATGGCTATGCAGGACGGAAGAGGTGAGTCACAGGAACTGTAAGCTGGAATTTGACAGAGGGCAGCAGTAACCGTCAGTACTATTCAGAAGCGGAAGACAGGAGTCCTAGTACGGCTTTGAAATAGTCTACTCTGGGCGCCATCGCACTCGCGATAGACAGAGTACTGCGAGGCGGAAGGCCAGAGCGAAAACTACTTTCCCATTTTTCCCTAAAAAATAGCATGGAGAATGTTACACCGACAAGAGCGTGGCTCTTAAATTAGTGATGAATATAAACTTACGACTATACTCCCGATTGCGATAGTCAGAGTAAGTTGAACTAAGTACTGTAATGATCTAACGGTGACAGTGATCTTAATATAGAAATAACAAAGTACTTAATCTGAAGTAGATTTAAGGCAATCTTTAAAGATAAAGATAAAAGAAGAAAATTAATATTAACTTTCTTATTGAACATGTAAACCGTAACACATCGGAGGGCAAGCAATAGCAAAAATATTAACAATCAACATAGTGCTAGGCGCTCCGCGCCGTAGACCCCTTCTGCCTCAAGACGTCATTCAGAGACATTCACCCGAATATTCAAAAGCAAAACGATCCGTGCTTCGAAAGGCACGTTAAGCCGCTGGTCCCGGTTACTACTTACTGATGTAAGTACGTAGTCGTTACATGACCCATGTCAGGGGTCTATGGCGGTTCCATAATAATCCTGAAACCAGGGTTGATAAGGTTAGTCAACCACCTCACAATCCACACACACGATCGTACATTCAGAGAATTACTTTTAAAATAACACGCCTGCCAACCAGCATGATATGCCTAGAATAAGTACCATCATCACAGTACCTACACACACCTGAGCTTTAAAGAAGAGATACATTTAAGAGTGAAACCAAAACATGATTCGTGGGTAGGGAAGCGTCACATGACGCATCCCAGTGAGAAATATACGGGTAATATGTTCCGGGAATAATCCGGGACGGAGAGAGCAATTTGTCCGGGAAACCGCCTGACGGACGCGTCTGTATTGAAGTGGGCCGTGCTCGAAGCAAGTGGTCATGATCCGGAGACACGCACGGAATATATGCCACCCTCCACACGTGCTAACTTTACCTGCGAAAGGCAGCTTTAAAATACGAAAGGTCGGGTAGTATTGACTTTGTTTTTTTCTGTGCTTTTTCTCAAATATGCAAAGACTTGCTACCAACTGCTAAGTGAATATCCGCAATAATTATATTTATAATTATGCGCTGCTGCTTGTGCTGTCAATAAAAAAACAGGACCGGTGAGAAGAAATCAAAAAGAAAAAAAAAATATCATCAAGTCGGGGTATTTTCAGGTCTATAGGGAAAGCGCATGTGGTTACGATTCTTCCTTTCCCTCATCTACTTTTTTTTTCCTACCGCAATTAAGGTGTGTGATACACCTTAGATTTTTTTTCTTGTTTGTCGCAATAATGTATTAATGACGTTTCCGTGCTTACTAATATACCAGACTGCTCTTTATGCGTACAACAATAGAGAGTTGTACAGTTGCAAGGGTGACAGACGAGGACACGATGCTCGGCACGCGCATATACTCGACAGGGTGCCTCATAGGCTCCGGAGGAGCGCGAAAACTGTGCATGTCATGGCACCGGGAGTGTACAACAAACTGCCTGACCATATCATACAAGCAAAGAATTGTACTATATTTAAATTTAAACTTAAAAAATGGCTTATTGAGCAGGCATTCTATAGTTTTGACGACCTGTAATTGAATATATTTTAATGTAATTGAATTCCGTAGTAATATTTAATTTAATTGAATTTTGTAATATCTGTGACGTGTAATTATTATTATCAATAAATGACTATGACTATGACTATGACTAATATTCGTATTTCTCTTTATTTTTACCTGACGTATCTGACAGTATTATATAATTGTCAAACATTATACGGTAGGTGTGCGTCGCGTAGGACGTTTTGATGGATTTCTCGTCCTTCTGGTAATTGTTTTTCTTTAGTGGGTAGGGAAGTAAGTTAAGATATATATAGCTTTGTTCAGCTATATCTTAACTTACTTTTTTAAATTACATTTTAAAGTTACTTACACATGAATTTCGTGCTGATAACACAAATTAGAGCTGGTAACATTATTTCTTGTTCTCATCTTCCTGTTAAAATAAAAGGTTTATTATAACAGAATAGGTAGGTTAGGTATATCTATAATATCAGATCTCACCATTATAGGAAGAAAAGTTTTGAGAGCCCTTTGCCATAATAAAATATTTTTATGAAAAGAATATTAAACTATTCGCAAACCCGTTGCGAGACGTGACCGCTCTAAAGTTTAGATACGGTTGCCCTGGCACACATTGTGGAGGAAGGTAAAATGTATTTTACTCCACCAACCCTTCTCCCAAACCTCTACCATATAACACCTTATTTGTATGCATACTAGAAGCGTCTTCTCTAGACCCTAAGAACATAGAAATCATAGTGTGAATGTAAGGCATTTGTCCCACCACTGCATTCGTGGACGAGAATTGTACGGTCACAAGAATTAGTATGTATTATATATGTTACCGGCCAAACCCGATTTTAGGCCAAACTAGTTTTGCCTAGGCTAAACTAGTTCATCCTATGTGCGATCGGATAAACCGGTACAGACTAGGCCAAACTGGTCTGTCCTAAGGGTGATAGGAGAAACTAGTTTATCCTAGGAGGAACTAGTTGAGCCTAATAAAAATAAGTTCACTTCAGGATAAACTAGTCTGGCCTAGTCTATACTAATATTTCCTAGTCAGAAATGTTTAAAGTCGGCGCCGTATTTACCTGGACTAGAATGACAGTTATGTTTTAAGCTAAAGTAGTCTTTACGAACGAGACACAAAGTGTATAATGCGTTGTGTTCATTGTCGAGCCATACTTATGGCAAAATAAGCTTTGATTGTTCGGTAGTAAAGTCAGGTAGTAAAGTACTTAATTTACAAATTACAAATGATAAATACATCTTGATTTTATAACTAGTATTTCTGGTATTTTATTATTCCCTGTTAGCATAAAATAGGCTAAGCTAACTACTCGTAGCTTTCTTGACGTGTACCCATTCATAGAAGGCCCAACCAGTTTCTCCTAGGCCAGACTAGTTTATCCTGAAGTGAACTTATTTTTATTAGGCTCAACTAGTTCCTCCTAGGATAAACTAGTTCCTCCTATCACCCTTAGGACAGACCAGTTTGGCCTAGTCTGTACCGGTTTATCCGATCGCACATAGGATGAACTAGTTTAGCCTAGGCAAAACTAGTTTGGCCTAAAATCGGGTTTGGCCGGTAACATATATACACTTTGGTATCATGTCACATTAACTTTTTTGACAAATTGAACTGTAAGTTTCACTAAATGTCAAGTATGTTAGTGCGACATAGTCCTAAAGTGGGTACATTATATTACTCATGACTGTACAATTGATGTATCATTTCGTACAAATTATAGGATACATTATATTCACAACGTTAACATCTTTCCGACACAACGAAACGCACGTTAGTCGTTCCTTGCTAAAAATGAAGCCACTCAAAACCCACCAAAAATGAAGGCAATCGACTGTCAAACGTACTGCGTACCACAACGTTCGCGATGCAACTTGTCATGTGACAACATGTCGTTGTGAATTATATTTAAGAACGACTAGAAGCTTCACTTCACCGCTTACGCGCTGCAACAAACTTCGCATGGCCTCATTCACTCGTTACTAGTTTCTAGTTCAATTTGCTCCTCCAGTGGGACAAGTGCCTTGGGTTGCGACGAGAAAAACGCTGGGATATGAATAGTGAAATGATTTTGAATACTTTATTCCATAAGTTTGTACACCCAGCAGTTGGAAAATACATAACATGACATAAACAGCCTCACATTGCACAAGCTTTCCTTCAACCAACCATACTCTACCACGCTGCTTCACAGTGGGTCGACGAAGATGTTTGGCGCTAAACCACTTTAAGCCGTTGTTAAAAACAGACCAGAAAAAAGTTATACGACAAAAACAAACTCGAACTATGCTTAAAGAAATACTTGTCCGGTAGAGAATCGTACCGGATTCTTAAGCTTTGCCGACTGTACCAACCAAATCACTCAAAAAAGGCGGAGTTGGTTGCAAAAGACTTGTAAAATAATTATACACCTTTATAAGTATATCTCAATATATTATGATATATTTTAACTTAGTTGTACGTTTTAATCTTCATGGTTTGTTATAAGTACTAAAGCGAAGAGACAAACTTATTGCATACTCCCTACAAGGGATACGGCGAACAAACTTTATATCTGACATTCCTTAATTTTCATCAAGAATCTACGTCAACGCTGTATAATTATTATGTTACTGTAGTAACGGTAACTTGATATGACACTTATATCTGGTTTATTGAGCACAACCCTTTGTTTCGTCCAAGGTATTTTCAATAAGGAAAATACCACAGGAATTGTCGGAAAAAGTGCGAAGTGAAAAAATACATCACCGGCTTATATCCCAAGCGACCACTTTAACGATGCACGACGTGGGCCAGAATTAAAAAATGTTCCGCTTTATTGAAAGTGCGGCACCATAGCCGCACCGAATATCGTAGATGGGAAGTGTTTTCTGCATCTGTGCTCCAATAAACTACTGCTAACCGTTTAACGAATCCGATTAAAGCGTCCAGATTTGGCACTTATAAAGGTTGATACGGTTTAGGTACCTAGTTTTGTAAGTTGTACGAAAAGCCATAGGAATTATACGTAGGTACCAAAATTATATTTTTTTATATTAAATTTAGAAAATAACATTTATTTTCGATAGATTGATCAATATCGTTAGCCAGTTGAGAGGCTATTATCATTACTAGTGTATTAAGAGACGCTGACAAGAGAAAACTTTTTAGAAGAACAATATTTTTAAAACAGCACCTTGTACGGTCACGAGTACTAATACGAGTATGTATACACTTTGAAATCATGTCACATTAACTTTTTTGACAAATTAAACCGTAAGTCTCATTGAATGTCAAATATGATAGTGCGACAGGGTTCTATTATGTATTACATACTTACCAAATGAAACATCACTGATTCGGTATCGTGATAAGCTGTAACCATGATAAACGGTTGGATAAACGCCGCTACACCAACCCGCTGTCAAAAGGTAAAATCCTCTAGATTACGCTTTTCGCGCCGCATTTTGAATCGCTTATCGCTTTTTCACGCAGATATGTAAAATAGGCACGCAACCCGTGGCATGTCCACATTTTTTATCTGGATATAAAAACTAGTTTTATGTTCAGATTTTGTGGGAAATACGCGGACAATGCAAATTTGCATGGTAGAGTGGCAGCTAGCGAGATAGCTTCATACTTCGGCTTGGCTTATGTGCACATTTTAAGTAAATTATGAAATAGCATACCAGCCATATTTTTTGGGATGCGTAGTTGGTATGCAGTTGTTTTAGTACACACTTTAACCCACGTAATCCGTACGTATAGTTCGTGTAGACACAATATAGATATAAAAACTACAATGATAATTAGCCAGTATTTATACATTCATGCACTTTATTCATAATAAGTAAGTGATTCAATGTTAAATAAGGTGAAAACAATTTTGTTAATTAACAACCTTATTCATTTTGTGTTTTCTGAATTTTCGGCCACAAAACAAAACAATATCAATAAAGTAATTGCGTGTTATCTTATTTAATCACGTACAATCGACCCGTTAAAAAAATAGTGCAATACCAATTCGCATGGCCCAATAAAAGCTAACCACGCGAGCGGAGCAACGGCGGTCACTAGTTACACTTAATAAAAAAAATAAGTAACACGATTTCTTCAATTGTTATTCAGAGAACTCTCAGTAGCCCAACTTACAAAGCCAAAAACAAAGGAAGTCTCCACGAAAAGTCCTCAATTCACAAGACAAATCTTGAAATACCCACGGAAAGGCTCAAGGCTATTGGATACGATATTCTTAATCAACATAAGCTTTCTTCTAATTTTTTTGGGGTTCTGTCGACAAAATAGCAAAAATAACTCCAATTATAAAGCAATACGTATACATTATGAAGAAGCATGATAGTGATAACTTGTCATCATAATGTTTATCATCTTCGAATTTCACTATAAAGTGTGACTGCAAGTTATGTCAACAATGTAGAATACCTACTAGGGAATGAATGTGACCTTTCCAAAAACTATATTTCTATTATTATCCGCTTCAGGTAGAAGTTTTTGCTAGATAAAACCTACTGAACCCCAAGAGCTCTTTCGTAATGATTAATATCAAGTGCGCGTTGTTTCATAGAAAAATAACATTTAATTTTCTGTAAGATATTTTAATTTATATTTGACATCGTCATTCGGTCTTTTGTTTCGTTATTTTCTTACATTGCGAACATTTTCGCTTTTGTATTATTGGGAGCACCTACAATAAATTTCTCCCAAGAAAGTACACTAAGGGCCATATAATCTCACTAGGACACCACGGTGGCGTGACCACCGGTCGCACCTAGAAAAAAATGTAGGTATGCAATTAGCACCTTGTACCTTGTTGGTTGCGCAACCAGTCATCAAGCAATCAGATGTCCAATTCATCACTAACTTGAGAGCCACGCCATTGTCGGTGATAAGAAGGAGGTGTAGCATTCTTCATACTACATTTATTAGGGAAATTAGGGCAGTAGTTTCCCTCTTGCCTTCTTCCCCGCAGTATTCTGTCTGACGTGAATGGGATGAAACCCTGAGCAATCTATTTCAAAGCTGAACAAGGACTGCCGTCCTCCGCCTCTGAATAGTACTAACAGTTACTGCTGCCCTCCGTCGGGTTCCAGGTTACGGTCCCTGTGACTTGCCCGTTCCGCTCTGCATTGCCCAATTGTACTTTTTTGTTTGCTGGATAAACAGTTTTGTATTCCGTAACACCATTTTCCTAACAATAATTGGAATCCCTGTCACGGCTTGTCATGCAGTCTCCACATGGAAATTGCAAATCGATCAATCGAACCACAGTCACCAAAACAGGCGCTTGAGGGTAAACAGTCTCGGAGCAAATTGTTCACTGACGCTGTGGTTCGCTATTGGAGAATGGTAGGATTAATACTAAGGACACCAGGCGATTACTCAAAGACAATTTATCTAGTAGTTTGATTTGTTTACCTCATTAAGTACGGATGTCCAGACACAATAGAAAAAAGACACAATAGCTAAACAATTATAATGAATTTTAAAGGGTACCTGGGCCTTACGATCTTAAGAGATCGGATTGTAATATTGTTTACCCGACTGCGGTGAAGAAAAAAAAGGGGTTATGTGTTTGACCGCCATGAATATATATAACTGATTGGTAGGCGATTGGTAAGCGATTCGCTTAGTGTATTCACTTCTTCTTCTGACTCAACCATTTACATAACTTCATAAATTTCCTTTTTCTCCCTATTTGATGCCTTCTAAAGTAAATAATGTTAGAATGTTTTTTCTTTTCTTTATATGATTTGCTGTTTATACGAGAGGCAACCCATTGCCCACCGCCGGTGTATATTAGTATTATCATCATTAATTTAAGAGCCACGCTCTTGTCGGTGTATCATTCTCCATGCTACTTGTTAGGAAAAAATAGGGCAGTGGTTTCCCTCTTGCCTTCCCCCCCGCAGTACTCTGTCTGACGCGAGTGGGATGGCGTCGAGAGTAGTCTATTTCAAAGCCGTACTAGGACTCCTGTCCTCCGCCTCTGAATAGTACAGACAGTTAAAACTGCCCACTGTCGGGAATGAATATTAGTATAAGTTACAATTATTTATTGTGATACTGTTTGATAACCCAAATAAAGAGATAAAAATAAATAAATCTGTTTTGATAGTTTTCTCTCATTTATTCGCAAGGCAAATTTTTACTTTCATAAGTGAAATATCCTGAAAATAGCCGCCGTAAGGGTTTATGAAATTATTATTTCAATTTCAGCGAATTTCAGCATGAAGTTTCCAGCCATTCATTTTCCAGAGTACCGTCCCATTGAATACTCGTTACAAAATCATACACAATTGTTTATAATAATGCTGTAGATTACATCAAGACCCCTTGGCGGTCATTGTTAGTACAAGCGAGGGCTAACTTCGCTATCTACTCAGATAATACCACCACGGACCTATCGGGATGAAACATACCCACAGATGGTTAGAGCACAAAGTTTAATATTAGGATGCAGTACAAGGCAAGAGCTGTATCTAGATAACACAGACAACTAGAATACTGCTACAGAATACTTGTAAGGATGCGGGTGTAGTGAGGTCAGTCATCGAACTCGCTATTACAACTCACACTATTCTCGCCTTTGGGAGGTTCCTATTATACATGTGTGACTCTTGGCTCTGTGTTAACTGACGTTAACTGTCACTCTGAATCTCTGACATACAATTCATATAATGTGTATACAATAGCCGTGGTAGCTCAATTGGTAGAACCCTTGTCTCTCACTTTGAGGTCGCAGGTTCGAATCCGTCGAATTCGTTTTCGAATTCATGTTTGGATAATAAATAATTTTCACGTGCCCAGCGTTGAAGGAAAACATTGTGAGAAAACCCACATTCCCGAGAAATGCATTTTTGTATGTGACCTAACCTATATTGGGCTGGTTTTCCCTTCGCGGTTGGAAGGTCAGACATGAAGTAACAGGTAAGCAGCCTCTGTGAAAAAACGGGATAATGCTAGGGGGATGATGAAGCGTGTACCTATAATATAGTCTACCCCTGTATCCCCAGAGATAGGCAGAAGTGTAGTGTAGAAGTGTAGTATAGTACACCTACTCCTCGCCAGCTATGTTTAAATCCCATGTAATAAGGAGCCGGCTCATTGCCATTACCTATAACCCAAATATGAATTCAAACTAATAAAATCGAATTCAGTGGTCAATAGCCCGAACCGGGATTCGAGGCAGGCTACAATTTAAGTCAAGCGTGTTCGGAGAACGCTTTTCGATATATAAGTAATTTGTACAATCAAATAAATTATAAGCCCAAATAAAACCCAAGCGAACTGACAAAGATAATATAGAATGATGAGCCACTCCATTACTCGAAGCACTTCATCAAAGAGTCATTACTTCAATCATAACTTCACTTACTTATGCCATTAACGTCTAGTCTGGTGCCAGATCTATTGTATTATGGAGGTCGTTTATCCAGAAATATAATCTAGGTAGAAACTTACGTCCAAAACTATGGTTGAACTAGTATTCGTCTAGCGTAGTGGATTAATGGACCATTAGCTAGGCTATTAAATATGAGAGAAGTGTTCTAAAAGGTTCCCGCGGTGATTTAGGTTTGTTAATGTGAAGGGAAAGAAAAATGTTTTAATTTTATTACGTAAATTCTCATTTTAAAAATTTTATTACTCTTTTGCAACGGAATGCATGCAAAAGTTTTGGTGTGAAAACAAGATTTACTTATAGAACTTGCTCCAACTTTACCAAATCATGCTAGTTGCGAGAGTTTTTCTTTTATTCTGACTTTACAAATTAGTCGCCAGTTTTACAAGTGTTATGAAAATTGTGTTGGATATAAAATTGTTTTGACACATGGAGCGGATGACGGATAATACGGTTACGAAAGCAATATATGAGGTGAAGGTTGCTGGTAAGGCTGCTAGAAGAAGACCTAGAAGGTCGTATATTGACCAAATTGGTGATGTCTTTAAAATAAGTCGAGCATGTATTGATTGATTGTTGCGGAAGCAAGTACCTACGTCATTATCGAAGAAAATAAAATCCTATAGACTCTGCTTACTATTGTATGTATAAAAAATATTAAGTACGTGATTACTAGTACCTTCGATTGACGAATAAAGGAATCATCTTAAGTAATGAAACATGAACTTTAAGCGCAACTGCATCGCGGATATATTGCTTTTGAATTTATACCTTTTTAATGAGGTTATATGTTTTTTATCCTAAACTTTACAGAACTTAATTATTATATTAAAAATCTCCTCTACCCAAAGATTCCCTGAAAGTGATTGCTAGTTAGTACAGTTGCCGCCTTTTGTACTCTTTATTTGTCATTTACTTACACATAAACAGTCTATATAATGTTCCCCTGCTGGGCACAGGCCTCCCCTCAATCAACCAGTGGGGGGGTGGAGCGTACTCCACCAGGCTGCTGCACTGCGAGTTGGTGGAGGTGTGGTGACTATCGGCTTAACGTGCCCGGAAGCACGGAATCATTGGTTATTCGCAAATAAATAAATTGAATCAGGTGATTGAAGCCTGCAAAGTCCTTACCAAACAAATGACAGTCTCGCAAACTTCACAATGTGCGCATTGGCAATCGAACCCGGACCTCCAGGTCGTGAGCCGAACGCTAGACCACAGAGGCTTTTTTCGTTTATGTATTTTGTAAAGGGTATATAAACCCTTTACCTATGTGCGCAATAAAGTATTTGGTTAGTTATAAATTAATTTTCTCGAAATGTTATAAATTGCACCATACACCTCCTATCATGTTTGCCCACCTTCCCAGTAACGACAACCTGCCCATAGATTTTAACTACGTAAGTATATTACTCAATTTCGCCGAGAGCTGCATATTGGTTATTAAATGGACCCTGCACTTTGTATAACAACAATTGTATACATCATTTCTTTATTTATTTATGACGAAATTTTACTTTCGCGCTTCTTTCTTGGTCACTTTGTTATAGAATAAGGAATACTTAATACTGCGTATATATCGACGTCTCTCCGCCGCACTAATTGGTTCGTGTACTAGGTTCAAGATTAATTATGAAATTCTGATTACTAAATAAAGACAGATCTAAAACTAACGAAAAACATTTTCTTTTTTCTATTTAACTTATTTCTGAATTAAAATCAAGAAAACGTAATAATAAGTACAAGATTTTGTCACGTTTTTCTATGACGTCACAGTGTGCTTTTTCATACAAATTCCATAGTAATTTCGTGTTTTGATGTTAAGTAAAAAGTAAATGATTTTACTAGTTGGAAACTACCCTATTTTCATTCCTTGCATCATTCTCGTCGACCCTTTAGATTTACGTATGAACCATCTTCGATTGATATACCGTTTTATGTAAATATTTATTATTAGTATTAAGTATTATGAGGAAGAGGTGCGCATCGCTGTTGAGGCGCTTGCTGCCTGAGCGTGTTGACTGATAGGTGAGCTCTGAGGTGGGACTTCCCACTACTAAGCTACTGGATGCGCCTACTAACTGAAATGGACTTACAGATATCGTTGACCAGGCGGTTGAAACCTGCTTATTAGTAATGTGTTGTGTTTAATGTGTATGTTTCGCTGTTATTTGTAAGGGTCGTGCGTATATGTCAAACTTATTTGTTCTATTACTCACACTAGATTAAGTTGTTTACTGTTTGTTATTAACCTCTGTGGATCATATCCGAAAGAAACTCTTTTTATTTTTTTATTGATGAACTGCATAGTGATGAGTTCACCGGCATTTTATTTTGCGCACGAATCAACCGAGATATGAAGTCTAATCAGCAAAAGTGTATTTTAGCAAACAACAGACTTCTATAAACACTACCATTCGTATTATGGTAAGTACCACTGGTATTCACACATGATAAGTTTCCGATTTTATAGTTTTGTTATGCGGTCGAATGTGGCTAAACGGAGCTATGTCAAATAGTCCTACTAAGAGTGAGACTGTGTAACAACCTCCGTGGTCTAGTGATTAGAGCGTTAGACTCACGATCTGGAGGTCCGGGTTCGATTCCCGATGAGGACATTGTCGAAATCACTTTGTGAGACTGTCCTTTGGTAAGTACTTTTCAGATTTGAATCACCTGATTGTCCGAAAAGGTAAGATGATTCCGTGCTTCGGAGGACACGTTAAGCCGTTGGTCCCGGTTATTAGCCGTAAAAACACCTCCACCAACCCGCATTAGAACAGCGTGGTGGAGTATGCTCCCCCCTCCGGTTGATTGAAGGGAGACCTGTGCCCAGCAGTGGGACATATATAGGCAGTTTATGTTATGTTATGTAAGAGTGAGAGAACACGTTTTGTTGGAAGTCTTTTGTTACCAGTGATGTGCGGTTCCCGGCAGTGTTCTCACTTTGAGAACGTTTCCGGCAGTAAAAAGAGCTTTATTACAAATGGAATGAAATAATATTTATTCGCTCTAAAGTAGTACAAAAGATCTTTAATATTCAAATTCAAAAATATCTTTATTCAGTAGGTAACATAGTTACACTTTGAATCGTCAATTTTTACATAACGAACGTCTCATCCGCCTACAACTACTGCAGCTTCTCACAACCTGTATAGTCTGTAATAATATATTGCAACAAAAAAGTCCATCACTCAACCATATAGCGTGCTAATATTAAATAATTTATAATTAAAGGAACATGCATGCATGCATGCATTATTATCAACATGCTTTAAATATAAATTTTGTCGTAAAATCAACAACAATAGATATTTGAAATACACATATAAGTACAATTATTAACCTTAATTCAAATAAACGGTTGTGAGTTTAAATTTAAATATTCATTCGCTAAATAAAAGGTATGGTGAATAAGTTTTTTTTTTCAATTTTGGTACTTTTAATATTGGCAATGGTAACTCCTTTATAGATAATCAACTTGCGACCTCAAAGTGCAAAAATTCTTGCAATAGTCAGAAGCAATATTATGGATACTCTATAGTCCTATCAATAGTATGATTGTCCGAAAGTAAGATGATCCGTGCTTCGGAAGGCACGTTAAGCCGTTGGTCCCGGTTACTACTTACGGATGTAAGTATGCAGTCGTTACATGAGCCATGTCAGGGGCCTTTGGCGGCTCAATAGTAACTCTGACACCAGGGTTGATGAGGTTGGTACTCCACCTCACAACCCACACGATAGAAGAGGAGAAATAGTATGATTTTCAAGGTCAAACTATTGATAATTCGGCATCAGTATTCTTTCTTACGCATACGACGTGCACATTCATAGACCATTCACTTTTTCTCTGAAGTGACATCAATTCATCATACTTAAAAGGCACAGGGCTTTAGTGTGCCTGTACACGGTCGGATAGCAAGGTGATATGAAAATCCCGGATTGACCTCAAGCTCCCACGGGGTCTGAATATCATATCACACACCGAAGGGCCTATAGGCCTTTTGTCTGACTCTTGAGAAATATCGTAGACTTTATCACAAAGAAAAATACTTTATCGCTTAAGTTGGACCTTTTTAAGTTCTTCTAAAATAAAAGTCAGGGATATTTTTATAAGAATAAACCAAGAATAAACTAATGAAGGAGCTCAATTTTATATGCAAAGAGATTGATCTATAACATTCAATATTTATGTATTTTATCACATTTTGTGATAAAAGAAAAATAAAATGAAATATTCAATCAAAGACTTGCAAAAGCCCGATTTCTTGTTTTTTTTTTTGACGTGAGTTATTGTAGATTTGCCGCAGATGGCATTAACGGCCTGACAAATAATGGGGAGCGCTGAGGCTCTCACCCGGTACAAAATTTAAGAAAAGCTAGTAGCATTGAACGAATTGATTCTACGTATAGTAAAACATAACGAACTGATAAATTCAGTGCTTGCAATGGAACTATCCCCAATTGACAAATTCAATCTTGTAAGCAAATAGCGTGTGTGTAAATTTATACCCACTCTCCCAGTCGACAGAATCTTACCAATTTGCATACGAGTGCATTGAACTTGGGAGAATTATGAACCAACCATTTCCCCTATGTGAAGCATAATGAGACTGTTAAATCTGAAGTTCGCGCGTTACATAAATCTCATCTCTATTAGGAATTCTGAGCACGGATTGGGTTTATTATGTTAACTGCTTAAACCTCATTTTAGGATAGTAGTTGCAAATATACCGATTGTAAAAGCAAATTAGTTTCAAAACTGAAATGTGCCGTATTTCTCTGTGTGTAAAAATCAATTCTCGATTTATTCACTTTTTTCGATGCGGCATATTGAAAAAATGTCAGATACTACATTTATTTCATTATCAGTAAGTACCTACTACTACTATTTTAATAAAATATAGAGTGTATAGATATTTATTGCAACGTGAGCGTGTCTCATAGAAGGGCTCATCATCAGGGCAAAACAACCGCAGATAAAAAAAGGTGGATTAATGAATGTGGAGGAAGCAAGAGAAGTGTGAGTTTATGTATGTATTTGTATGTTTATTGTAGAGATCAATGAAACACCAAAATGAGACATCACGTTTCCGCTAGGATTACAGCAGGTATTTAATCAAAATTGCCCATTCCATTATGGATAAGGCATTTTTTACCAAAAATAAATCCTTTTTCCCGATTCGGTATCTCTACATAAAATTTTACCTCTTTTCCAAAATAAAAAATCTCATCACGCATATCAATGAACGCCGTCCCACATCCATTTTCTAATAAAAATGTCGTAAAAATGTCTCTGGATTCTGAATTCAGGAGGCTTTTCTGCCACACATCGATAAGGCGATAGACACAACTCACAGTCATAAGGAAATCCAGGTAAGTATAGCCACGAGGTACCAGAGAAGTAGGGAGCAGCGACACTTGTCACTGGAATCCCAAGGTGAATCTATGACCTTCTATTGTATGGATTCTGTCTTCTTCTATCGTGTTGGTTGTGAGGTGAATTACCAACCTCATCAACTATGGGTTCTGTAATCGCTGATCAACCTGAGCAACCTTGGTATAGGTCGCTGGCATGGCTTATGTATCACAGTAATAAATAAGCCAGAACCATCAGCGTGCCTTTTTTACAACTTTTTGTTAGACTTCACCGGGTACTCAGGAGCTAAAATCATCATCATCTCCCTAGCATTATCCCGTTTTTCACAGAGTCCGCTTACCTAACCTGAAGATTTGACAGGTCCGGTTTTTTACAGAAGCAACTGCCTGTCTGACCTTCCAACCCGCGAAGGGAAAACCAGCCCAATACAGGTTACAGGTTAGGTCACATACCTCCCAAAATGCATTTCTCGGGAATGTGGGTTTGCACGCTGAGCACGTTATAATTATTTATCATCCAAAGATGAATTCGAAAACAAATTCGACAATCTCGACACAGGTGCTAAAATAAATGAATGAAATAACGCGCCAAAATGTTATGCCATGAAGATATCACATTGTTACAGTGCCAATGCCCGGAACCAGACCTCTATTGCTTATTTTGCTGTTTCTCTGCGCTATTAATTTCCTTTGTGTAGTTGGTGTCTAGTACTGTCACTAACAAGCCGTTGCGAGATATCGACGATGATATGATCTAGCACAACAAGCACAAAGTATAGTCTCGTACACAGATGTGTACGAGATATCTATCTAGAGATGTCTCTAGATAGAGATACATATAATTCGGACATAGTCAGTGTCGTCTTCAGCAACAAAACACATGTCCAAGATAATAAAAAACTGGGAGCGAATGAAATGTAAAGAACATATTCAGCCGCTTATATCCCAGGATTTGCCATTAAACCAATATAAGTAGGCCTTTCTCACATAATGGACCATTTTATGGGCAATAGGCTGATCACATGTCGCTATACCTTTCGCATCCATAATCATAATTATCATCATAACCATGTCTATCATACGACTTCCTAAAAGTGCCTACAAATAGTCTTCGGATTAATTATGGCTCATTGGTTTTAGGGCCATATCGCAGTAGGACACCACGGAGGCGCAATCTATGTAGTTGAAATGGTGAATAAGATACCTGATGAGAAACAATTTACTTATACAACTGCATTTTCTTTGTGGGTCAACTGTGATGGCGCCGTCGTGATGTCCTAGTGTGATAATACCGTGAGGGTTATGAGTTTATCATATAATATTTGATACTTCTTTAATAAAAAACCTGCATTTAACAGCCTCTGTAGTCTAGTGGCTAGAGCATTATTCTCACGATCTGGAGGTCCGGGTTCGATTCCCGATGGAGATATTGTCGAAATCTCTTTGTGAGACTGTCCTTTTTTGATAAGGACTTTTAAGGTTTGATAAGGACTGGCACGTTAAGCCGTCGGTCCCGGCTTTTAGCCGTAAGAACACCACCACCAATCCGCATTGGAGCAGCGTGGTGGAGTATGCTCCATAGCTCCTTCGGTAGATTGAGGGGACGCCTGTGCCTAGCAGTGGGACGTATATAGGTTATGTTATGAATTTATTTCTTTTCGTTTATGATCATTCATGGAACGTTTGAAAAGGTACTTTGTGTATGGATAAAAAGTTATATCATAACGTATTGCGTAAGCAATCTGTCATATGCTTATCGAACTGTCGCACCGAATCCCATCAAAACTTTTCCACAGTTTTGGTTGTAACATTAATGAATGTTGACATAAATGGTTAATCGACCTTTTCGGTTATGTGGTTATATTTAATAGAATATGTGTGCTGACTTCATTTCTCCATTAACACTTCATCTCCACCTTTACTAAATCACTTACAGGATGATGGATCGCACTAGACACTTATATATTATACTCGTAATTATAGTTGCGTAAGTATTCGACGAACATAAATTACCATTTCTACGGAATAATTAACTGTGTTTAAACGGCTTATTAAGGCAAACGTAGGAGTCATTAGCGGTTATTTTGATAATTAAAACCATTTTAGGCACTTGTGGTCTTTTGACAAGGTTTAATATTAATAAACAAGGGTACTTATATCTATGGCACGCCCCGCGCACTACGTGCGTTTTAAAATCTCTTTCTTTCTGTGTACCACCTTACCACGCGCGCTTCCTTACTCCTAATGTCTTAGGTCGGGTTTCCACTGACGCGGAGATGGGCGTAGAAGAGCGGAGATGTGCGGATTTGACCAATCACAGCGTTCGAAAGAGCGAAAAACGAAGACACTATGTCACTCTCTCCCTCACGGTAGTCACGGTGATTGGTCGATTCCTGCACATCTCCGCTCATCTCCGCACAGTTTCGCATCAATGGAAATGCAGCCTTATGCCTTAAATCCAGCTCGCTCTAAGCTCGTATTGGTGCGTGCGTGGCGAATAATCTTTCTCCTAAAATATTCCCTTTTTAGTGATATGGTTTAATTATTATGTTCACTCCTACTCCTAAAAACATGAGCAATATCGTGTGCCCTCTTTAGAACCCTGTCACACTATCATGACTTGACATTTAATGAGACTTACGGATTAATTTGTCAGAAAAGTTAATGTGACATGGTTTTAAAGTGTACATATTAGTACTCGTGACCGTACCTATACGTACCTACCGTTTGCGAATAATTTTTAAGTACTTTCTTTCTTTTTTACTAAGAATTATTGTTTATTCTATGGTACTGTACAAAAGGTTGCCTTGAAGCATAATCGCACTTTATCACTAAGTACTTGCTGATAAACTTTTGTCAGATAAGTTTCTGATAACATTTTTATAATCCGTCAGATTAGTTCTGAATAGGCGAATAGACAAGTAGACCCAAGATTGTTTCGATAAGTTTCGTTTGCCAGAGTGACTCTGTTACAAAATGAACATACATACATACATAAATTCACGCTTATTTCCCAGCGGGGTAAGCAGAGACTATAGAATTCCATTTGCTCCGATCCCGACACACTTCTCTTGCTTCCTCCACATTCATCAATCGTTTCATACACGCACGCCGGTTCAGAGTAGATCGTACAGAACCTTTTCTAAGGACATCTCCAAGTTGGTCAATATACGTCCTTGTAGGTTAACAAAATGAAAAAAGAAATGAACTAAATGATCAAGGTTGGCACTACTTGTATATTACAGACTTGAGAGCGTTTAATTATGATTAAGTTAATTAGTTTAAGTACATAGTTAGTCTTGGCTATGGAAGTTTACACGCTCGCATCCTGGTTGCTCTGTTTGCATGCACCATCCTACTCGTAATGCAACCATATGCTTATACTTGGAAGATTATTCACATTGAGATTGTATTCGAGGGTCTGGCCTTCTTTCTTTACTATGATTTTTATTTACTGATTAGGTTCGTGAAATGAGGCTGTAATTGCGTTTTTTTATAACTTTTGTTTGTACTTACTTCTATCGTGTGGGTTGTGAGGTAGATTACCAACCCCATCAACTCTGGTGTCAGGGTTACTATTGAGCTGCCAAAGGCCCCTGACATGGCTCATGTGACGACTACTTACTTGCGTCAGTAATTAGTAACCGGGACTAACAGCTTAACGAGCCTTCCGAAGCACATCAGGTGATCAGCCTGTGATGTCCTAACAAAACTAGGGATCACAAAGTGATTTTTGTGATATGTGCCCACCGGGATTAGAACTCAGGACCTCCGGATCGTGAGCCCGACGCTCAAACCGGTGAGTGATTTGATAATAATCTAAGTATGAATGAAATATTTATACTTATAGGTATGTTATTTCAGTAATACTTATAAGTATAAAATATAACTTTAATAAAGAGTTTATTTCCTTATACATCTATTACCAACTTTTGGATAACTGTAATTGGCCTCATAAGCACAACATTAATAATAATATAACTTTTTAACTTTGAGGTGCTTCTGTTATCCGAAATAAATAAAAAAATAAAATAACAATTTTACAAGAAAAGAAACTGTAATAAACGTACGTACAAAGGCCGGTACAGGAAACACTTGACAAAAAAGCAATTATAAACGACAAATTAATACATAATTCTTCAAAAAGACCGTATCTCTAATTAATTTTGTGAATGTGGTACGTTTGTGACACTGACAACATTTTTTTTTCCTATTTTTTTTTTGTATTTGTTTGTATGTTTGTTTACTTCAAAACATGAATTGATAATTGTTGCTACGATCATTTTGCTTAACGTTGCTCTAACCTTTGTTTCCTCAGCATATTGTGAAAATAATATTTATAGGTTAGATACATTTACGAACTTTTCAAAACCTTTAAAAATTTTAAAATAAAAGTAATGCTTATTGTTTTTCTATAATTAAAACTCTCACAAATTTAATTTTAATTCAAAAATATCTTAATTCAGTAGGTAACATCCACTCGAAACTACTGCAGTTTCACATAACCTGTAGAGCAAGGTCGAGATAGATGGCCTTAAGGGAGAGATGGCCAATAGAAAATAAAACATAGAACCGTTGATCCCACATCGCTGGAATCTGTTTAATTCGCTTCAGATCACGTGTGGGAGCTAAGGTCTGCAATAAAATTTTGGCGAAGAAATAACATAAAGCAAGTAAAATCCATGTTGATCGTTTTGACTAGTAAGTAAATTTTATTTTATAATATGTTACTATAAATTTAAGTAAGATAGAGTTTATGTATGAATAAAGGTAAAAAATCCGCAGTGCGTCTTTGCCGAGATATACCTATATATATAAACTGTGTTTTATTGTTCTTCTCGTCGTAAAATTTTGATAAGTTTCAGTTTAAATGAACAAACAGTAAACGTCGTAAAATCTTCAGAGACTTGTTTTAAAATCCTTAGATTTGTAGAACTCAAACAAGATCCTACTGCAGTTTAAACATAAAACTACCATGTTGCAATGCATGCAATATTCATCGTGCTTTATATAAAAGAGGTTCAAGTCGACCATAGTTTAAACTAACCACCTTAAAAATAAAAAATAAACCAGGGATGAAACGTGGGTTTAAGTATTTGACAGCCATGAAAAATTGTATCCAATTATCATACAATTCGACTGAACTTTGCTTGGCTGTCAAATACTTAAACCCACGTTCAACCCTGGTTTATTTTTTATTTGTAAGGTCGAGAGTCATACAAAACTCGTTTTTAAGAACTGTGAAAATTTAACACGTTCGTTGACATAAATGTCAAACCGTTCGTACTTAACGCACTAAATCTGAGAGAACTGCTAAGCACGTCGTTTTAAATTTTACAGAAATGATAGAATGGTTAACACTGTATAATAACACAGGTATATTCCTGTATAAAACGTCACCGATGCTGTAGCTGTTCATGTCACTATGTATTTACAGCTCGATACTTGTGCCGAAAGCTTTTTTTTTTGACGTGACTTATTGTATATTTGCCGCAGATGGCATTAACTACTTGGCCGGACAAATGGGGAGCGCTGAAGGCTCTCACCCGATACAACGTTTAAGACAACAGGCCTGAGGGTGTCCAGTTGGGCGCGAACCTCGGCTCAGGGCGTCGTCTGAGAGGAAAAATATTTGAACTGAATTAATCGACCCTAGTGGGTCGATAGCGATAAGCGCTGAATGAGGGAAATCGTCGACCACGCCGGCGGGGTCGGTATCGGGGTCCTGAAGTGTTTGGTGTCGCGAGCTGATTGGCTGCCTCTATGGGTAGAGTAATAGGGTCGTCGGGATCGTATATTACGTCTTTCGGACGCCGATACTTTTCAGTACCGTCCCTAAGCTTTTTAAGCAGGATTTGGGTGTGTGCCGACAGCATAGTCAAATCCGTGTATATAAAACACTTGTGTCAAAACATGGTGATAAACTGACCACCAACGTGTTAAACACCGTACCACGAAACTGCTGGGTACAAGAAATAAGGCTTCATTCATCAACCCGTTGATAGATAATGATAATAATACGGATTATATTATACAGGGTGTTAGTGACATCGTAACGAATACTGAGGGGGACGATTCAGACTATGATTCTGAGTTAATATCAAGTGGAATTTTCCGTCGCAAAATTTATGTTTTTTTTTAGTTTTTGATGGAAAATTCCACTTGATGTTAACTCAGAATAATGAGCTGAATTATCCCTAAAAGTTTTCGTAACAATGTCACTAACACTTTTCATATACCGTCCAAAATTCCTTACACATAGTATCATAGTACCATACCTACTTCTCTATAACTGGATGAATGTGTTATGGGCAGATTGTGTGCCAAGTACCTAGTACGGGTTTGTTTATTATAAACAACGGTAGCAAATAAAACATGTATCCACCCGCATCCAGCCAACTATGGAAACAAGTGAACGTTCTGTGACATTTCAGAACAAAGTGTGTAATATTTACTTGTTCACACATAGTGGCGATCTGGCCCACCCCTCCATCCGGCACACTCCGCGGCGAACCATGTGACCACATCTCACGGACAAAGCTTAACGTTGATCTAGGAAATACGACTCACAGGATTTAGAAACAACTAGTTTTAAACGCCACTTTTCAACTTTAACGGGTACTGGAATCACTCGAGTAAGTTGAATTTAGAGTGGATTTAGAGTTGGGATTGGACGGTTACCAAAATTGTGCTACATTTTATTGGACATCCCGGAACTAGGGACTACTATTAACGGTAAAAAAACCTTTTGTTGAATCATTTCACTCTCTCTGTGGATGACCTTTGGAGATAAAAGGTATACTTAGTTTTTTAATCGGATGAGACGTTCGACATAAAAATATTTATTTAAAAATTGACGATACAAAGTGTAACTTTACCCACCGTATAAAGAAATTTTTGAGTTTGAGGTATTATTTTATGGTTGTACCTCTTGTATCCTTTATCCCTGTACATGTCGCAGTTCGACTCTATAAACCGCTTTATTAAATTACGGCCATTTTCAAAAACAGGACATGGGATCTAAAAACTGCTAAAGAGGCGGCTATTGACCCGCAGTGTTAGATTACGGCTAGCCGTGTTGAAAAACGTAAAATGGCCAACACATTCCGGTGGACTTTCATTCAGCCGTATTCAATCCGGTTAACTGGTGACCCGGCGCAATTCAAAATGGCACTGTTTTGGATAACGGCTAGCCGTATTGTAACATGGCGGATTATGTAATCCGACTGCGAAATAAAATGACTGACTGGCAAATAAATTAGAACCTTTTATACCTTTTCCGGTTGACGAGGAGAATCGAGTAACTTCCAACTAGTCAAATCAGTTACTTTTTACTAAACGTCAAAACACGAACATACTATGGAATTTGTATGAAATCAATTTGTGTCATTATAGAAAAACGTGACAAAATGTCGCACTTATTATTATATTTTTCTTTATTAAAAATCATCTCTCTATCTCTCTTTATTTAAGAGCTGCGCTCTTGTCGGTGGAGTACCTAATCGCTATTCCTCTCTTCTTCCCGCCGAATCCTTCACCTCCTGATACGACGCGATCCACACCTTTTCTTTTATTTGTTTCATAAATATTCTCCTAGGTCAACCCCTTCCTCTCTTCCCTTCAATTTTTCCTTCTATGAAAAATCATAAATAAGTTAAATAGATTTTTTGTCACCTTTAGATCTGCCTTTATTTAGTACTTAATCAGATTTTCATAATTCATATTTGACCTAGGTAACTACCCAATTCTGTGAATTCTGTGGTGGGGTGTATTTAAATGCTGTTTGTACATTATAGATAACAGAAAAATATTGTTGAATATCACAAAATAGGTATATGGTAATTATGAGTAAATCACGATGCATGGAAACAATATAATTCAATATAATTGCAATATTAGCGAATGCTACCAAACTAGAATTGTCAAAATATGGACTCATTGTTTTGTGTTTGACTGACTTCGATATAAACGTGAATAATTATGACCAATGTATTATTATTGCTTGTTAAATGGTTGCTGTTATTAAAGTGGCTTTTGCCAATAATATCGGAAACAGCAGATATTATGAACAGAGCAGATATATGTATAAATTCTGTCTCTAAAATAGAACTTAAAATAAGGTTGGTAATGAACGCATACATACTCCTTACTGTCCATAAAATTACAACAAAAATAAAACGAAACGTCAGATTTGTCTCACTTTTTGCTCTCCATCAAAAATCAGCCAAAAAATTATTTTATTGATAATCTCTAATTAGTCGACATGGACTCTGCATGTTGGGTTCGAAAACAAGATTTGCCTCCACCAGGGGGCTATAAACCTATCGCATACAAAAGAGTACCAGGCGCGCATCTCTTCAATGGATACCAACTCATTCTTGGCTACTTTGCTATGACCGCTGGGGCCCTCTACCTATACTCCTTAAACCACAAGAAGATCAAGAAACACGAAATAGAATTACGCTCAAGCAAGATGGCGATATATCCAGTGCTCTTGGCAGAAAGGGATAGAGAATATTTGAGGCAGCTTAGGCGGAATCGGGACGAGGAAGACAAATTGATGGCTGGTGTACCTGGATGGAAGGTAAATTAAATGAGTAGCTCTAATAATTAAAGTACCTACCAGTATCTTGTGTAATCTAGGCAAATGTGCACTGCATCAGGTGATTCCTTATAAACTTTCATAACCAACATAAACTCACGCCCACGATTATTAGGATAAACGACAGTCTCCATGGTCCAGTGATTTTGCGTTGAGCTCAAGATCCAGAGGTCCCGGATTCGAATCCAAGTAAGGACATGTCAGAAAAATCGCTTTGTGACCTTTTGTTCGGTTCGAAAGTTACAGGCTGATCGCCCGATTATTTAAAAGTAAGATGATTCGTGATTTGGATAGGTACTACTTACTGATGTAAGTAAGTATATAACTACATATATAGCCGTTACATGAGTCATGTCTTGAGTCCCGTAATTACTACTTACGAACTTAAGGGCTTTACAGCTAAATATGTAGGAGATTATGTTCTCCGACTTTTCCATTCACTGCAAAGTGAGTTAGGTAGGTTAATAGAAACAACATATTTTCAAAACATCTAATTTGGGTACTTTGACCTGGATCCACAGATACGTGATTTCATGAGACTTTTGAATCAACGTAGAAAATGACAAAACAAAGGAATAGTGCAATTTTCAGTTTATTAACTTGTAAAAATGTAAATTTTCATTTTTGTTTCAGACTGGAACTTATTTCGGTGAACCGATATATAAAATGTATCAGCCCGAAAAACTAATAGAACCTATTTACCACGAATACTTCGCACATTGCTCACCAAGTCATTTCTTCCGTAGAGCCAACTTGAAGCTGAAAAGTTAATTAATATAATTATGTTTTTCATTACCTTTAGATAATATTGTTTTATACAATGGTGCTAATTCCTGTAAACACCATCTAATTTTATTTTAAGATACATCAGTCATTTTTTTAACCGTCGAAAAGGAAATTGACGGGTAATCGACAAGCATAAAATTTATGGAACATACGTCAATTTTAAGCACAAATCTGAAACAACCGTTTAAAAATTTTACATTGACCTATAACCCGACAGAATTATGTTGACAGCACACGTCAAACGGTTTGCACACCAGCGAGATACCGTTTTGATTTGCCCAGGTTATTCATTCATTTACTCATTCTTCCTAAAATTAAGAGCTGTCAATCATCCGTCCCTTTCCTTTTCGGCGGATAAGAAAATGACAGGTATAACTTAAAGTAAAATTAGGAGGTGTCTGCAGGAATCGGGGCCAATATTCATTCATTTTATTGAGCATGGATTGAGTTGATAAATAAGAGTCGAGTGAACGTCTTAGAATACGGGTGTAACTCTACTCATCATTAGTGAAGACGAAATAAACAATGTTTGTGTTAAGACGCGATATCTTCAAATAAGTATAATTCGTCTTTACTCTGGTATTTTAAAGCGTTTTTCATGAATTCGCACAATCGCACAATCCATAATGTTTAAATTTGAATTATTAGTATTAACCTGATGTGTATTTTGTTTTCGTAATTATAATTATATTTTGTTGAATAATAATTAACAATAATGTAATTTCATATTTGAAACATACAATTGCTTTTTTCAAGCGGGAGTCAAAACAATAAAGTACAATACAATACAATACCAACTGTCTCTGTCTCTGTACTTAATTCTGAATTCGAATTCTAATACACGATATAATTATGTAATTAGTAATTATTGAACATGAAAATATTAGCTTCCGTTTGTTTCGGATACGGATATAGGAATAGTTTTTACTGGTTTCGAACAGGGATATTAAATAATTTCAGATTATGCGTTAGTTTTTGATAGTTTAGATTGCGGAGAAATGATTTGACTTTATGAGGCCTAAATGTAAAATTGTACTTTAAAAGGAATAAAAATATAAACAACGCAGAGGACGCGGTGTGGTCAGATTGGCCGGACAGAAAAATAACCTGCCATAACGTCCTATTGAGAAACTGTCCCTATCCGAAATTATCCGAAACTTTTATAATGGTTTCGGTTGAGGTTGCCGTTAGGTTTTTACTTCGGATATCCGGAAGTTTTGGTTTCGGTTACGGAACTCCGTAACATCCCTGAAATATTTTGTTGAAATACTGAAAAGGGTAAGTACTTACCTGCTTCTTTTGTACCTTACTGATGGTAACAAAAAAATACATTATTTAGAAGCTACTTACTTAATGGAAGGGAAGACACTTTGATGACGCTGTAAAAGGGTGAATGGTCTTATGGCCCAATGTAAGATCCAAACTTTGCACTCGTGACTCTGTCGCGTTTCATACCTTTTTAATACCGCTTTCTTCATTGATGCTGTTAAAAGATGTCTAGATACCCATTTTTTGTTCTTGTAAACTTGTTTTGCTCGTGTGCAACAATAAAAAAGTAGTAAGCTTGTTTTACAGCTTCTTTATTGCTTAATCAGCTTTTACTTTTTTACGTACTAAAAAATACGAATAGGTACTCCAGACGTAACTTCTTTCAAGTACGTACTCTGCTAATCCAGTGTAAGCAAATGTATTCTTAAGCATCTTTGCTAGTACTTAAGTAGATCCTTTATGTGTTGTTTGCTGTGCCTATCCTTTTCTTGCGGCCTTGTAGCAACTCCGTCTTATATCTACGTATATACCTACTTATAACGGACTTATAATACCACAAGTATTGTATTTTATTTGTCAATAAGTCTCGAAACTCCTTTATCCTAGGTCGCTCCCCAATTCTGTTTATTTGTCTATATTAATCTCTACATTGTCAGTGATTTCTTTCCGACCAAGCCGAAGCAATCTAAGGCAAATACAAGACGTCGACAAAAATAGAGGATAAAACTAGAAGCTCAAATGTAGGCGGGAGTAATGTTGAGTGTTCCTAAATTTTGACAGTTCCATCACTGCTACATGACATGGATTGCTATAAAATGTGGATCAACGTGGAGTGTATCCCATTTGAAGGATGAGTTACGAAAAAAAGGCATCAGTTGAAAAAAAGCAGTTCTGATTTATAATAAGTTTTTCTAATTTTTTCCCTTCCTATCTTTAGGGAATAAATATAACACTGATTTTGTAAATAAACGCTGCGCGAAGGGTTGTAGTGTAAAAAAAAACAAAATTTTTGTTTACTCGTCAGTTTTACTCAAATAGCATGGGGAAATGTCAAAATTTAAGAACACTCAACAATAGCGACATCTGATGGGAAAAATAGGCAAAATAGGTTTTTACCCACGTGTTACTGGCCATTAGGATATCTTATGGTAAGTATTACAACTGTAGTTAATTTGATTTTTCAAAGATGTATATTATATATTTAAATCAAAGTATCTATGCAGCACTTCTTATTTCCTAGTCGTCATTACGATTCCTTCAGCGATATTTTATATTGGAATAAATTCTCCTCCCTCTTTCAGAATTCTAAAATTCCCTCGTTTCCGAAACTGAATACAGTCCAGTTAGGTTTTGAAAAGATTCTCTTTGCAAAGAAACTAACGTAGTAGAAAGATAATGGATGAGGGAAAGTTTGCAGCTGCAGCCACGGTACACTGGGACGCATTATTCTTATTCCAAGAAAAAAACTCGAAAAAAGTATTTGCTCGTTTATGGTTTTGCGACCAAGTTCCTGGTCCGGAAAAGTTGCAGTGAACTGGATTTGTATTGTAAAAATAGCGCGCGATAAAAAATTGAAACGTTTAAACAAAGTTGATGCACGGAACGAGGATGAGATGCTGTTGAATTTCCTCTCAGTTTCTTTATTGTTACTCTGAATGGAGTACCTAGGTACTCCCGTGTTTGAGAGTTTTTCAACGACGAAGAAAACATAAATAGCAACGAAACAATAATTTATAACCCACCATTCAAGGTACACTGGAATAAATATTTCCTAGGTGAGGGTATCATTTACCAATCGGCAATGTCAGAATTCGATGATTCGGTATTATTTATCTCAATCGATATTCTTAACAATAATGGTAGACAAACATAACATGCAAGTACAAATTCACCAACACACGAACTTTTAATCCAATCAGAATTTCGAAGCGTCTAAAGTAATACGGAACTCTGAACTGCTTATTACGAAAATCCGTTCCGTTTTAGGCAATAACTCGTAGTATTGCGCTTTTGCAACTGGCTGTACGGATGTTTTACGACGCAACGGGGAGGCTACATGATTTATTCCTCCATAATTAAATGCGACCCTTGCTAAACTCGACCATTTACACGTGAGCATCTGACTTAATTACTTTTGGTCAACAATTAGGTATGCAACAACCACAGCATCTATTTTACAGTTCATTAAACTTCGTCTATTTAGTTTTCAAAACTATTGAAAATTGGAAGTAAATAAGTTTTTTTTTTTGTGAATAACACACAATTTCAGATAATTCTTCTAGATTCAGTGGGAACGTACCCTAAAATTAAAAGACTTGTTGAGTTTAAAAATAACTACTTAGATCTTTTTATCATTTTGCCAAAAATATAAATAAACAAACTTTACTAAGGAAAAACATTTTAATATTCTTAGACCTTAGTAAAAGTTTGTACAAAACGTAGTTACAAAAAATACGTTTACAAAATAAGGTTACCGTTATCATATTTTGCTTTATCCTTGATAACATAAATCTCTCTTCTTCCGCGAAGGTCCGTGATGCTCTATGCTCTTCTTAGTAGACATTTGTACTTCAATTTAATTTACTGTTTTTGTAGGGTAGGCAGGACACTCGCACTAGTCTTCAGGCACTGGATAACTTACACACATACGCACAGTGTCGTGGGCCGGTCGGTCATGTGTCATAGAACATACATGGTGGGGAGTAGGTAGATCTCGTATTGCGGTTATTTATAAAATTAACAATTACGATGCACCCACTAAACCAATACCGATGTAAACATTTACTTATTTGATTTGACGTGTATCATAATTTGATTTCAGAACTAAGTGGTTTATTGTTGTGTTATTTACGCGGAAATTAAAACAAAACAATTATTTGCAATAAGTACATATTTAGTTCTTCATTCTAATTCTGATACACGATAAATTTAATAATTGACATGGAAATGAACATTCGTTTGCATTCGGAAATACGATGATTGCTGAGGGACATAAAGAACATAGAAGGACTGATGACATTTATGTCAATGACTCAATGGTTAAGTAACTAATAAGGAAATTCTTTCATCAAAAATGCACCATCAATTCAGCAAACTGTTTTACTGATTTGACCTTTGTATTTGACATTATGGTTTCAAGCAATCGATGGCACGTTGATTGTTAAAAGTAATTACAGAAGTGAATAATTTACTTACAGAAGCTGACTTACTTTATTATTCTTGTACGTAAACTGTAGGCATTTTGTGTTATATTTTCTAGAAACTTCTCAAACACACGCCTATCTAAACTACGTATAGGTATTGTCTAGCTCCGGACTAGCTTTTGCTTATATCCCGTCTAACTGACTTTGCGTAACTTGAGACAACTTTGATTAGGGTCTAAAATTAATTCTCCTTTGGGACAATCCCGTGTAATTCTGGGCACAGTTATCAAATGGTTGGAAGTGTTTGGGTGGCATCGTGAATCGCAGGGAATGTTGTGGCATGAAATGATAATTCAATAGTAGTGTAGTTCGCGAGACTGTGACAATGGGACTGACTTAGCGGCTTTTGGGATTTGACCCGCGGGAAGTTACGGCCACTAAAGCCCGCCTGGTGTATCTATTTAGAGGTAAATTCATGAATTATGCATTGCATTAAACGCTGAGACTTGACGGCTCCTTCAAGACTTCAAGCAAATTACTGTCTTTTTCGTCTTTTTTACGTGACTTATTGTAAATTTGTCGCATAAGGCTTTCACCGCTTGGCCGGACAAATTTGGAGCGCTAAGGCTGTCACCTGGTACAAAATTTAAGACGAGCTTTTGTTACTATAATCTGAACATTTTGTAGAACTCCGCGAACCATATTTAATGTAAAATAATTTCTCTTCAAATAATTCAACCCCTCTGCAGTTCGAGATATAGAGAACTAACTATTCCATTTCTATGAAAATGAGCTCAAGATAACTTGAATTTTGAACATTGTTATTCCCCAAATCCTACTATACTTAATACTTAATTTCTTACATTTTGTTCAGATTGCTTTACTCGAACTTTTCATTTATAGTTCTGCCAAAACCATCAAAACCTCGACCAATCGCCTTTATGACTTTGTATACACATTCAGACCAAACATTATGGTCAGGGTTTTCCAGCTATAGTCAAAATTACTTCATCGGATTGCCAATTGGAGGCCCTAGGTAAGTGCTACCCAGGGGTTCAAAGACTACATCGACCGATCGTTTCAATGCGACAAGCTTTCAAAGAAACAATGCTTTCGCCTTTGTAGCGCGATGAAAATGACACCCACTCGTAAAAGTTATTTATAAAAGAAAAGTATTTCTTTTGCCAGACTATCTTTGTTATCGATTCGGTATTTTACTGTGTTACCACACAATTAAAATACCACCAATTCTCGATCTTTAATTTGTAAGTATTTTTTGTCTGCAGCGTCTTTTCATGATTAAAATTTGTCATATTTTATAATGATTGGAATAATTTAAATATGTTTTTATAATTTATTCAAAGATACTTATTGTTTGCCTTCATTTGGATTGGCATTTACATTTCAAAAGTACCTACTTCAAGTATAAATGAAGACTTAATCAAGGTTAGGAGTAGCGTAGGTCTTTTAGGTACTCAAGGAGAATATTAAATAAAATAGGACTAGAATCTCAATCAATATAATAACTAGTTCACTAGTATTACGTACACGAGGCATTTTAATTTAAGGAAATTGTAACTGACATCCTATAAAGGAATATTCTCACATTCGCTAAGGAGTTTTTCTAAAACATTTCCAAACCATGTTGTAAGTACATAATATATTAAGTTATATAGATAGTATAAGTTGGTTCCCTCAAATTAAGATGGTATGACTGGTCAAATAAAGTGCATTATGGGTGTACAGTTTCGTTACTAAACAAGTATGTACTAAATAAGGACAATTTATTTGGCTAAGTTGTTATTATCCGTTGGGAACAGGCGCTGCATGCTGAGATACAGGTTTCACCTAATTCGACTGCAGCGGCTTATACCTTACCTATTATAAATATGTTATTAGCCTATGAAACATTGTATTGCACTGTACTGTACTTTATACGAACAAATAAATAATAGTAATGATTACCTAAATGATAAAAACGTCTGGTATTGAATGTGTTCCTCTAGTTATTAAATAACTTTTAATGTAAACTCTTATTGATTTAAAAGATGTGTTGCTGATGTGTGTTGCTGTTACACGCCGTCGTGTCAAGATGCGCAGCCGAGGGTTTTTTTTTGAGGTGACTTATTGTAGACTTTCCGCAGATGGCATTAACTACTTGGCCGGACAAATGGGGAGCGCTGAAGGCTCTCACCCGGTACAACGTTTAAGACAACAGGCCTGAGGATGCCCAGTTGGGCGCGAACCTCGGGTCAGGGCGTCGTCTGAGAAGAAAAATATTTGAAAGAATCAATCGACCCCAGTGGATCGATAGCGATAAGTGCTGAATGAGGGAAATCGTTGACCACGCCGGCCGGGTCGGTATAGGGGTCCTTAACGCCGCCGCTTGTTGCATCATCGATCTCTAGTTGTGGCTAGCGAGTTACTATGCTCCGTTTCGGAGGTACGTGACCTAGTTTAGCCTTCGCGGGCTTTCACTTCTGTAAAAAACGGTACATGTCAAATCTTCAGGTTATGATGGTGGTCGTCTATTTGTTATACGACGTCTATGGAAATTGTACATCAAATTACGCTTCTAGTTTCATGTTTATTTAACTCGGAAGGTTCATCATTTGGTCTTGTAATATCCAAGTTTATAGTGAATGGGAAAGTGAGACGTGTCTAAATTTGATAATTGATTTCGTCAGTCTGAGCTCTGAGTTTTAATACTGTCTGTTTCTCCGTACCCGACATTCAGTCATCGTCTCATTTCGTTTCTCTCCATAATTTAATATAATATTTGATATGTAAGTTGAGACAACACACGTTAGTAGAAAGGTAATAATAATTGTAATATTATTATGATTTAAAGAAAATTATAAATTAGAAATTGAAAGCCTCACTAACCTCATTCTAGTTTCAACTAATTTGCGTATGGCGTATCATTAGCTGTAATTCATTTAAGTTTTTTTTCAAATCTTTTTAAATATGCGGTGATCCTTGGGTATGTTTCCGAAAATTGAGCTGTAAATTAACAATCTAAACATTACAAATGTTTTTTTTTTTTGTTTCTAATTCCTCATTTTCATTATTCATGGTTTTGCCCCATTTTCTTAAATCTCTTCATTCTCCATAGGGGTAATCTTAATTAAAAAGTAAACGGTTTATTTCGCAGTTTTCCGTGTATAGCAACCGAAATTCTTATTTAAATCCAGTTATTTCGTGAACACGACCAACGAGTCTCATATACTTATTTGCAAGTGGGGTAAATTTTGGGTGTAATTTAAGCCGAATTACTGCAATCATGACGGGCTAACTGTTCCATGTAGTTTTCAATTCTTCACATTTTTATTTTTTTAGAATGTGCATAATAAACATGTAACTAAATAAATAATTAAAAGTTTTATTTCCACACACAATTTACATATAATTGACAATTACGTTGACAGTTTATATAATTATGATGGTGGCTATTTAAAAGCAGAAGGTAATCCTGTCTCTCAAACTAGGGGACCTGTATCTTGAGAGACAATCAGCGCTCGTAATCCTGTATCAGGGTGGAAAGAAACACACACTTCAGTACATAAAACATAAACATTAGCCACGAGTCAGAGACACACATACTCACACACACATAATATTTACTTAAAACATATTAATAAGACGGAAGAAAAGTAGTAGCGACTTGATATTTCCAATTTCTTTCTTTTTTATCATCAACATTATTGTGGCCTGTCTTTTTATCCAGCAATGTAGGCCTCTACTTCTCTTCTCTAATATCGGAGGTTGTGTGTCCTTTGCATCCAACCGTGGCCTGCATAACTCCGGAAGTCATCGATCTATGGTCTTGGAGGTCTATCCCTTCCCCGCGTTTTCACTCCATGCTCCATGTAAGTACAAAAAACTTAAATGACTTCGATGCTTATCTCCTCAAATACCGGAGCCTGGATTCGCCATTTCTTAGAATTTCTTCACTTGATCTTTTTCTATCGTGTAGGATGTGAGGTGGATCACCAACCTCAGCAACCCTGGTGTCAGGGTTATTATTGAGCCGCCAAAGGCCCCAGACATGGCTCATGTAAAGATTGCTCACTTACATCAGTAAGTAGTAACCGGGACCAACGGCTTCACGTGCCTTCCGAAGTACATCAGGTGATCAGCCTGTAATGTCCTAACTAAACTAGGGATCACAAAGTAATGATGACTTGATGATTACCAAGGACACCACAGAACGAAAGATTATCAAACACTGCCATGAATATTACAGCCAAGAATAAATATCTGCAAACGTGACAACCGTAAAATAGCTTATTTCGTAAGAAAAGTTTCATTTTGTCGAAAGCTGTAAACAAAGAGGGTTGCCGACTTTATGACTTCGCACTAGGTATTATGGCGAATTTATTGTGTATTTCATGTTTTTATTATGTTACGTGTAAAGGATATTTATCGCACTTTAGAAGATGGTTGTAAAACACACATTCATACTCGGTTGTTTGTGCTGAATGGTTCTTCGGGAAATAATAGATGTTAAGCTTGAATAAAATATATTATGGAGGTAATAATGAATACTTTAAATATTTTTTTTATGTGGGTACATCATGGGATGGTTGTACACCTTAGTAACCCAAATGGAAATATTATGTGATACAAATATTTTGTTTACTGCTCTACTTGATTGAGAGAACGATTGTATTTTGTAGTCGGTCATTGTGATAAAATTGTTTTATCCACTTTGAGGAAAGTCAATAACTATAATGACCGGCAAACAACATCATTATTATTCTTTAAAAAAACACACGACATCTGCAACGACCTTTGTGGTCTAGTGGTCAGAGCGTTTGGCTCACGATTTGAAGGTCCAGGTTCGATTTCACTTTGTAAGACTGTCTCTTCCGTAAAAGTAAAATGATTCCGTGGTTTAGAGAGCACGTTAAGCCGTTGGTTCCGGATACCTCCATCAACCCGAAATCACTTTGAAAGACTGTCTCTTTCGGAAAAGTAAAATGATCCCGTGCTTCGGAGAGCACGTTAACTGTTGGTTCCGTCATAAGTCGTAAAACAACTCCACCAACTGGTAGTGAAACAGCGTGGTGCAGAATGTCCCATGCCCCCTTCGGTCGATTGAGGGGAAGTGTAAAGCTGCTTAATATATTATAATAATTGTTTTAATTAGTAATCAAGGTAAATAACCGGAGCTACTAGCATTCAACATGCAATTCTTGTATGAATGAGTAAGGCTACAGCCGAAGGACTCAAAAAAAAAACTTTTTTTACAATAATTTCTTATTACTAAAAGAGTGCGACTTGATCGATGTGAGAATCAAAAGTGCGAATCAAGTTTCCTATTTCAAAATACCTCGAATCATATTACATCCCGTCATCATCCATTTCGTTCAGTATTCAGAAAACGAACGACGGATGAGCTTGAAAATCTTGACATATCTAGACGGATCGTTCACGCCGCAGCACTTCTATTAGTTTGATATATTTTACACGGCATCCGTGGTCCAGTGGTTGAGCGATGCGCTCACGATCCAGAGGTCCCGGTTTCGAAACCCGGTGGGGACATATCACAAAAATCACTTTGTGATCTCTATTTCGGTTAGGACATTATAGGCTGATCACCTGATTGTCCAGAAAGTAAGATGATCCGTGCTTCGAAAGGCACGTTAAGCCGTTGGTCCCGGTTACTACTTACTGGTGTAAGTAAGTAGTCGTTTCATGAGCCATATCAGGGGCCTTTGGCGCCTCAATAGTAACGCTGACACGTGGGTTGATGGGGTTGGTAATTCACCTCACAACCCACACAATAGAAGAAGAGAAATAGGAGGTATATTGTACACTTACAACATATATCTGCAGATATTTATATAATAATGATATATATACAACTCACCCCTGTGATGGTGGATAGAGTCACACATCGTCGCTTTGGCGAAAAAAGCTTTTTGAAATCATATTCTTATGTGCTGTCCTTTGTTTGGTAAGGACTTTTCAGGTTTGAATCACGTGATTGTCCGAAAAAGAAAGATGATTCCGTGCTTCGGGTTGATCCCGGCTTAGTAGCCGGGACCTACGCTACGCTAGCTCGGGAACAACGGGACTAGTAGGTGTTTCTAGGGCTAATGCCCAAAAAACACCTCCACCAACCCGCATTGAAGCAGCGTGATGGAGTATGCTCCATACCCCCTCCGGTTGATTGAGTGGAGGCCTGTGCCCAGCAGTGGGACGTATATAGGCTAATGTATGTTTATGTATCTGTCTATCGCGGGATTTAATTAACAAAAATCACATCCGAATAGGATTTTGTGAAAGGCGTTTACTTGGTTTTGTTGGTAACATCAAAGTCAGAATATATTTATTAATGTAATATTATTTTGCTCTGGCAATATTACACCATGGACTTTGCCGGCGAGCCAAGTTTTCTTGTTTCTCTTAAGTATGTAAATAATTTCGTAGATTATCCAATACAATCCACTTTAACAGCATCTGAAAGGAGTTTACCGCCTCCAACATTGGTCCTCCGAGTGTCGTGTTGTCAACAATTAAAAAGCAATTATGTCACCAGTTGGGCTAATACGCGCAACATGATAAAATTTTGTCACGGTCATTTTATAGATTCTGGAGAACTAACCCAATCTCGAGCTTGATAGAGATCAAGTCCAATGGAGCGACGGAATATTCCACTTGATATCAACCCAGAATTATGGTCTGGATGTCACTAACACCCTGTAATATTTTACTGCACTAAAACATAAGGAAACAGACCATCAATTATTATTATGTGGGAGTAAAAACGTTGACATCGCTGGGACCATAATATTATACATTAAGTAAATAAATTAATTCGGAAATGTGATATTATATTTAAGCTATCACAAATAAAATCCCTCCTTAAAAAGCACATAATTGTGCAAAAAATACTTTCTCGGGAAAATTTAACTACGAGTAAGTAAGTAGGTAGGTCTTTTAGCCTTTAGAGACTCGTAAAAATTTAAATAGATGTTGTAAATTCCTTAAGAGCCTGCCGTAATTTAAGTAGATATTTACCAGGATGCATTAACTAAAACAGGATTTGTTCCTATGTCACGTATACATTTCTGTTACGGAAAATATTTAGGGCTATCCCAACACATAAAGACGACTATCTATAGAGTGGGTTCTATCATTAAAATTTATTTTAGTACTAAAACACACATACACACTACAAATAATTGGCCTGTAATATAAAATAATATATAGTTAGTAAGTTAATAATAGTAATTATATAAGTTGTGCGCTGTTAATACACCAAAATTCATTATTTTGTCGCTATCTCTGTCTAAAATAGAAAATCTTGAAAAAGGTACAAAATGGGTCATATCTTCTTAACCGTTAATAATTGCTGAACATAAAATGGGGTGTTGCTGGTAGCCCCTTTATCTAATTTTTCATTTTGAACGTGAACCTCTGGACCACCTGTATAGATCATGCGTACTTACGTTAATATCAAAGGTTGGATTCCCTTCGCCTCATTTAGCAACCATTTGTTTATACCCATATATACTCATTGGATACATAACGAGTGTTTAAGTAGATTTTAATGTTGTTTAGATTATCCCTTTATAAATGTTAATTCAAATTATAATCGTTATTTTATATTTGTAAACAAAATATAAAAAGATTTTCTCTTACTACATTGCACAGTCTATATTGATATCGGTAACAATGATATGGATATTGAATTGGTGTTCGTATTTTTTTATTTTAATTAAAATGTGCGTCAGCACTCACCAGATTCATTTATTAAGTTTGGGAGATTGCAAGGCCGCAGATCCACCGTGGAACAAACATCCATTAATTCGATCCAAAATTCTACTTGTGAAAGTTAATGGAACAGAATTTATAAATGGAAATATAACATTCTTGGAAAACATGACAGGTCTTATGACTTTCAAATCCGGGACCGAGAGAAAAGGACAAGTGTCAAGTTTCAACTTCCAATATAAAGGAATGAATTGCAGGAATATGTTTGCAAAATTTTTTATGGAAGTATCAAATGTGAAATATGATCCAAAGACTTGCACAATTTATAAAGGCGTCTACCAATTTAGTAATGTTAGTGCACATAAAATCGATCAGAGTTTAAGTTACATACCCGTACGACAAGTGGGAATTAAATTATGGTATTTAGGGTACTATCGAAAAAAAGGTACTGATTTTTGCGTTGAATTAAAAGTGGAAATCAAGTCGATTAAATGAAATTTGTTCAAATTACAATAGTACTGTAATTTTATTTAATTTACTGTTAACTATTTTTATTTTTTATTTTATTTAATTTAACTAATATGTTATTATGTTTATGAATATTAAAAACGGTACTTACCTATATCGAATTGGTCCAAGGATTTTGAAGTGATGTGCTTACAAACACACAGCATCTCATCTTAATATAATATACAGGATGTTAGTGACATGGTAACGGAAACTTTGAGGGGCGATTCAGACCACGGCTCCACTTGATATTATTAATAAAGTAGAATTTTCCGTCGCAAAAGTATGGAACTTAAAATAATTAAAATAACAGTAGCATTTTCATGAATTTTCCGAGAAGAAATTCCACTTGATATAAACTTAGAACCATAGTCTGAATCACCCCCCTCAGTATTCGTTACGGTGTCACTAACACCCATAAATACTTGTATGGCTACCTGTGCGTACTCGCATAGGGTGTGAGTGACATCGTAACGAATACTGAGGGGGATGATTCAGTTCATTATTATGACTTAATATCAAGTGGAATTTTTCATCGCAATAGTATATATTTGAAAATAATTTAAAAAACAAATAAAATACTAATGTTTCCAAGGACAATTCCACTTGATATCAACTCAGAATCATGGCCTGAATCATCCTTTTCAGTAGTGACCAATCCTGGTTTTGCACAGTCCCAGCTTTTTAACTATACTTGTGGATTTTCCAAAATGTTCTATGACATTAACCTTGTTCTGACTATTATAATTTTGATTTGTAATAACAAACACAACAAAAAATGGCCAAATCCGTCAAGCTTTGTCAAGTGATGCTCTGTCACACATGGAGCAATTGATTTTAATTTATAACTAAGTCTAGATATGGGTATTGATAAATAGACCAAGCCTTTTTATATGTTGGGAAATGCATTTACGCATACCCGTCGCCATGGGGTTAATGACGGGTTATATGGGACTCCAGGATCTCAAGTATCCCGACTACCCACTAAAACTTAACGGTGTTCGTCTCGCCGCCTGGGTGGGAACATACTTCCGCGACTCCCAGTCGGTGTCCGTGAGAACCCGGCTAAATCAGGCTAGCTCATTCCTACAATTTACAAGGTATCTAAAAGGTTGTTTTCTTTATATCTTTCGAATGTGTATTGAGTATTTAAAATTTACGTAGATTTTAATGTTTTTAAGATTTTCCGTGAGATTGTGTACTAAGATTCCATTAACTGATATAGGTAATATCGAAATTGGATACGTCATTAACATGAGGTAGTACAAATATACAGAATTATATTTTTTTTACTATTGTATTTATCATTTGTAGCAATTTGTGATTGATATGGTTATTTAAAAAACGTGGCTTATTTAGTAACCAAATGTTGATATCTCGAGTGTATAACGAGAGTTTAAGTATATTTTAATGTTTTTTGGATTATGCCTTGTTAACTTTTATTTCAAATCACAATTATAGGTAGTTACTTGTGACTTGTGAGCGTAAAATGTGGTAAAATATTATAAAAATAGACTTACTAGATTTACATTCGTTTACTACTGATATCAGTGAAGCTTAGTAGTCACAATGATATGGAAACTAAATTGGAATTTGTGTTGTATTGTGTTTGTCTTAAAAATCAATATGTACAGCTTTAGTAAACACAAAATGCAGTTCCTAAGTGTCGAAAATTGCAAGATTGCCGATCCACCATTTAATAAAAAGTCGATTGTTCATACAGAATTCGAGCTAGTGAAAACAAATGAAACTGAAGTTATAAATGGAAATTTATCATTTATGGGAAACGTTTCAGGTCTTATGACTTTCAAATCTGGAATCGAAAGGAAAGGAAAAGTGTCAACTTTCAACTTCCAATATAGAGGAATGAATTGCAGGAATATGGTATCAAAATTTGTTTTGGAAATGTTAAATGTAAAATATGATCCAATAACTTGTACAGTTTTTAAAGGATGCTACCAATTTCATAATATTAGTGCACAAAAATTAGACCGAAGTTTAAGTTACGTACCCGTGCGACAACTGGGCACTAAATTGTGGTATTTGGGATACTACGGAAAAAATGGTACTGAATTTTGCGTCAATATGAGAGTGGATATCAAATCTACTAAATAAAATGTTCAAATATAGTATTGATATTTATTTACATTCTTCTTTTGTCGTGTGGGTTGTGAGGTGAATTATCAACCTCATCAACCCTGGTTTCAGGGTTATCATTGAGCCGCCAAAGGCTCCTGACACGGCTCATGTAATGACTACATACTTACATCAGTAAGTAGTAACCGGGACCAACGGCTTAACGTGCCTTCTAAAGCACGGATCATCTTACTTTTTGGACAATCAGGTGATCAGCATGTAATGACCTAACCGAACTAGGGATCACAAAGTAATTTCTGTGATATGTCCCCACCGGGATTCGAACCCGGGACCTCCGGATCGTGAGCGTGAGCCCATCGCTCAACCACTGGACCACGGAGGCCGTTACTTAAATTTAGTTAGTCAGATAACTAAATATAGTTATAAATAGAATATTATAACCATTGAAATATAGGTATACTTTAAAATAAAGTTCATCACTTTTTGTTTCGATAGGTTAAGTATTAAGCACTTACCTACCTATTTATGTTATGTTATGTTATATGTTATTTATGATATGTTAAAATACCTAATTTCTCTCAATTACATAATTATTTCTTACGATTCGTTATATTTCGTATTTAGGTAGGCAGGTTACTAATTTTACATGATTTCAATATTAAAAACAACTCAATATTCTGTATTTATTTTGTACTGAGCTTGCATAAATTAAAACCTTATAATAAAAAATTATTAATAGAAAGAAAATATTTACATTATCAACATTACAAATAACAAAAGTATATATTATTTTGCTTTTGTTGTATAATTATAGCAAATTATTATTATGAACAAAGTTCTTTATATGAGCCTCTGTGTAGATGTCACTCACTGAAGATAATTTTTCATTTATTTGATAAGTATAATAATATTGTATATATTATATACTGTAGGCGGTAAAACAATATTCGAAGTTGCAAAAGCAAATTATACAATTAATTAGCCTCTAATGTTACGTAATATATATTTAATTTTGTGGAGTTATTGATGACCAACTTCTGATTAATTTTATGAATTGATTTACATAAATTATGATGGTACTCGTCGAAATAGTATTATTATTATACATGTAGATTTATTTCAGCTCAAAGGGTATATTTATCACATGGTTTATATCAACTACTTTATACTAATTATACAGGATTAGCTTCCTCGGGTTGTTGAGGTGGTTGTTCGACGACCACGACTCGCTTGTTTGCCCGTCGTCTCGCATGTGGCCCCAGCCTCACTTTTGTTGGTTCACCTCCGTCATCTGAAACCTTTGGAAAATAAATAATCGTAAAACACATGCCTCGCTGTCTTTTTGCCTCAAATTTACTCCTGTAAGTGAAGATTTCTGATTAGAAAGGACCTTTCACTAATGAAGTCAATTCAGAATAAATATTACTTTTAACACTTTTTTTTTCAAAAATACCTAACTAGGTATTTTTATCAACTTAATTGTAATCAACATTTGGTTGATAACAGTTGGTTGTCGTAATTAAACTATAAATAACTTTACGTTATTATTAAACATGCTACAATTTCATCATCAAATTGTTCTCCGTGTTTTCCAAAAACAACTTGTCAATCAAATTCGGATTCCATAAAATTATGACCTCTTAATTTCGAATGGAGATGATAATTATTATTTTCTAAATATTTTAGAATTAAATAGAAATTAAATTTATTTTATTGTATTTACAGGGTTTATCGACTTTAAGACATGATGATATTAAATACAATAAGTATACCATTATAATGGTGCCAATTCCTGCAGACGTCATCTTATTTTATTTTAAGTTATACCTGTCTTTTTCTTATCCGCTGAAAAAGAAAGGGACGGGTAATCGACAGGCATAAAATTTATGGAACACACGTCAATTTTAAGCAGAAATCTAAAACAACCGACTAAAAATTTTACATTTTCCTATAAGCCGACAGAGTTAAGTAGACAGCACGTCAAACGGATTGCATACCAGCGAGATGCCTTTTTTATTCGCCCGGCTTAATCATTATTTTTAAAATTAACTTGATGACTATCATCCGTCTTTTTCCTTTTCGGCAGATAAGAAAATGACGGGTATAACTTAAAATAAAATTAGGAGGTGTGTGCAGAAATCGGGGCCACCATTTATTTTATACTTATTTTAATTTATATCATAGTATCTATTGTGTACTTATAACAAAAGTCAACTCTAGCATTGCCTACAACGCACTTTCTATCTTACTAGTATAATCTGATATCATTATCATATCACAGTAAATTGTATAAACATATTATTAATAATAAGGATATTGCTCTACCTATCAACTCTACCCAGAGCCCCTTTGCAAATACTAATCCTGATGAAATGTCAGTCAACAAGAGGCCTTTAAATGAAAGCACTCCGCCACAAATCAATCAGTTCAAAGGGCTACTATTATTTGTATTGAGCCTTTATGTTGCGCCCGTTATGGTCCATTTTCTCAAATCAAAGTCAGCCTGTATGTAAAGGTGAACCTACATTAAATATACCTTATTTGATTTGTTTTTTAAAACATGTTACCTATTTAATTTGAGTTTCTTTGATATTTTAAACGTGTTCCTAAATACTTCTATTTATCACTAACTTTCCGACTGCATTTACCCACGTAAATAAAGATTTCTAAAATGCAATACTGAAAGAAAAAATAGCCAGACGCACTTTCGCGTTTTTAATAATTATTTTTTATGTTTTACAATTCAAATTAACTAGACTTTTGAGGTGTGTTAGCGGCATAATACATGTGGCATGTAGCATTTGCTTGGCGTGGCAGCACAAGCCATTCAATCTCTCGACTCGCCACAGATTGATTGATGCACTGAATTGTGTGAACCCAAAGGAGTTACTCAATGCCCGGCTAAATAAAAATGTCAAAAAACAAAAATGTATACCATGTACATCTTTAATTCAGATACGTTGTGGTTTTGAAAAACACTGATGGTATTTAGACACCAATCAAGTTTAGAATTAATACATAACATGAGCTCACGACTATATCCCAATTGGTATAGTCAGAGCCTAGATCCATCGCAAGATGAATTAAGTACCCACACCTCACCGAGCTTTCTTTTAAGCTAACGTGATAGGTGGTGAGCCTAATCGCCGTCTATAATGGTCGAGTTGGTTCGAACCTAATCAGAATTTAACAAATGATTTTTTACAAGAAGCGGCTTGATTGTCCGCGTGACTATAGGCTATGTGACGTCACGTTAAAATGCAATGTGGCGCCCTCTAGAGGACATAAAGTGAGGACCTAAAAAATATTTTTCAAATGATAGTGCGTTGGCTATTAAATGAAAGACATTAATTTGCACATTTTAAATATATACATAGGCATTAACTTGCGAGTTTTCTTGTATTTACTCGATAACTACGTTGAATTGATAAAATGGCTGCTCAGACATGTTCCGGAACGTATCGGTAGCATTTAGTGTTAATAAATTGTGTGATGCTCTGTCGCGGGGCCACCACCTCCAATTCAGTTGAAAACGATATAGATTACTGTACGTACCATGTACATAGTGTACGTGAAAAGATTTTATGTGTACGTGCTATAATTAGAAAGAAAACAACAAATTAAAGTGGCTTCGCTGGAGAGCATACTCCCCAGCGGAGCCACTCAGTTTGCATACTTCGAGATGTTTTCTTCCTGTAAATTGAAGTATAGTTTGATGTACGTACTACGTACATAGTGTACGTGAAAAGATTTTATGTGTACGTGCTATAATTAGAAAGAAAACAACAAATTAAAGTGGCTTCGCTGGAGAGCATACTCCCCAGCGGAGCCACTCAGTTTGCATACTTCGAGATGTTTTCTTCCTGTAAATTGTAGTATAGTTTGATGTACGTACTACGTACATAGTGTACGTGAAAAGATTTTATGTGTACGTGCTATAATTAGAAAGAAAACAACAAATTAAAGTGTATATGACGGCATGAACAAAACGTGAAGCGCTGAAGATTTTAAGAAACAATCTCCTTGCGAGAACTTTTTATCTATGCACAAACTACTAAGAGAACCTATTTCAGACGAACGTCTCTCATACAAAACAAAGAGCCTCAGAATTTAGAGTATGACACTTGATTTGACATATAAAATTATATTGCCACACGCAAAAATAATTGTGGGGTTGCCATAGTAATGATATGGCACGGCGTGGCAGTAGTGATAGCTTTAAATTATTTAGATTACTTTAAATTTTGATGACAAGGTTTGGTGACGGATCGGTACGGCACTGACAATTTATGTCAAATCTGTCATAGATACACGGCCGGAAATGTTCATACAAAAAAATTGTACCATAGCGCAAATGTACCGAGTTTAGAAAATGACAGCTACTTCACCCCTCTCCTACTTCATTTCACCCCTCTGCGATCTTCCGCCATCTTGGGACAATCTTAGGTTAGGATATAAACATAGACACAAGGGCAAGCGCTGCCCGCCCGGCGTCCTAACCAAACAAAATCCAAAATCAATCATTGTTTCATTGTAGTTTTATAAATGTAAGTGATCGAGTGAAATTTGCGTTGAATAAATTCCGTAGTTAGCCTCTCAACTAGAAAACTGTGATATCCATACAGTATGAGTGTAAGATAAGTAAGCGAAAAGACGAAAAGACGCTATATTTCACCAGTTTCCTAAAAGTGAGCTAGGAAGAACTCTAGAAGTGCAGAAGTTACAGTGTTTGTGTGATGACAATTTGCGAAGGCTTAGGACTACTGGGAACAATTGTGTTTGCCATGCGGATTGCACAAAGACATTTTTATTAAAAACTTTCCGGGTCTCTCAAGATTAGTAGTGTTATTATAAACAAAATATTAAAGGGTACAGATGTCTCTAGATTAGAGAGTTTAGAGGAAAGTTTGCCATTAATGCAAAAAGGCATATTTAAAATAATAATAATAAAGCTCTATTTCAGAAAAAAAATCCATAAAATATAAAACAAAATTAAAAAATAAAATGTTATACAAGTAAACTGCAGTCTTTTTTTATAAACCTTGTCATCAAAATTTAAAGTAATCTAAATAATTTAAAGCTATCACTACTGCCACGCCGTGCCATATCATTACTATGGCAACCCCACAATTATTTTTGCGTGTGGCAATATAATTTTATATGTCAAATCAAGTGTCATACTCTAAATTCTGAGGCTCTTTGTTTTGTATGAGAGACGTTCGTCTGAAATAGGTTCTCTTAGTAGTTTGTGCATAGATAAAAAGTTCTCGCAAGGAGATTGTTTCTTAAAATCTTCAGCGCTTCACGTTTTGTTCATGCCGTCATATACACTTTAATTTGTTGTTTTCTTTCTAATTATAGCACGTACACATAAAATCTTTTCACGTACACTATGTACGTAGTACGTACATCAAACTATACTACAATTTACAGGAAGAAAACATCTCGAAGTATGCAAACTGAGTGGCTCCGCTGGGGAGTATGCTCTCCAGCGAAGCCACTTTAATTTGTTGTTTTCTTTCTAATTATAGCACGTACACATAAAATCTTTTCACGTACACTATGTACGTAGTACGTACATCAAACTATACTTCAATTTACAGGAAGAAAACATCTCGAAGTATGCAAACTGAGTGGCTCCGCTGGGGAGTATGCTCTCCAGCGAAGCCACTTTAATTTGTTGTTTTCTTTCTAATTATAGCACGTACACATAAAATCTTTTCACGTACACTATGTACATGGTACGTACAGTAATCTATATCGTTTTCAACTGAATTGGAGGTGGTGGCTCCGCGACAGAGCATCACACAATAAATTGACCCCAAAATAATATAAATACAATATGTGTTTAAAAAATACAACCCGATTACTTACAGAAGAATCTCGCTCTAAAAATTCTACCGTGTAGTGATGTTTAGAAGATAGCCGTCATATACCGTGGTAAGCAAAGTCTTAGAACAGATTGGCAGCGCGATTTTTCCGCAGTCAGGCGTTATTTTCTAAACATATATTTTTATTACTAATGAATCAAGCAATCAAAGCATTACACGAGAAGAGACTAAAAAAACGTAACACTCATTTTATTGCAATGAAATAAAGTATAACGAATTAATCAGTAGAGAAAACATCTGTACATTTATCCAACTTCACATTCTTTCTTTTTCAACCACAAACCACACCACGCTTGGGAATCTAACCAAACAATTTATTTAGTACTCTTTAATAGAGCCTAGCTCTTGACTAGGCTTGCTAAATACACAAGCATTTTCAAAGTGGATCTCTTTTCCAGATTTTAGTTGAAAAAATGTTAACCCTAGCTGAATTTTAATTACTGCAAAATTCACTTTGATTAAACCATCCTTGAGAGGCACTGGTAAAATGAAGGTAGACGGTTATGTATAAGCAAACATTTCAGTATTCAGCGCCTGAACTTCTTATATCAGAATAAAAAATACATTTTTATAAACGTTAAAAAAATATATTTTTTTCTACAATAACGTTTTTATAATATTTTCTCTTGCTTACTTTTGGTGTACTTTTATAAGTTATCACAAAAATACTGTTATTTTTATTTTTAGTATACGTTAGAATTATTCTGCTGGATATCTTGTATTTATATCGCAGCAGGATTATATTATCCACCGTATTACATTATGGCTAGCCGTTTTCAAAAACAAGACCATTTTGTAAATCAATATCTATTTTCAGATGTATTATCCCGAATGTGTGAAAAAGTATTAAAGCTAAAGATTACTTACTTATTTACTTGTTTTGTATAAACTCTATAATTATGGTATTTTTACATTCGTTAAGGCTCAGCATCGTACTCTCGACAGGTACCCAATGAAAAAAATATGGTTAAGTATATATTTTTTACACTGATAATAATTGACTCACCTGAACATTTTTCCTCGCCGGAACGTTGTTTTCTAAAAATTTATTAACAGCCCCCAGAGTATTAATTGGAATCTAAAAATAAAATAAAAAATATCAGTATATCGGTTCAATAATTGAAAGCGTAGATTATTTTACTTCGTACAGCGAATCCTTAAAATAACGTATTTTAATGGTTATTGTAATTAAAGAGAGATTGATTTATTTACATGGTATTTTTGTGTCATTTAGAAAAGAGTCTATTTTTTTTTCTCAATACTTGTACTCATAATTTCGTTAGCGCAATTATTGCGTTAGTACCTATGTCTGTTTGTATATTAAATAAAATGTTCTATAATGCTCTTCATTTAAGACAAACATGCCAAAAAATACGCTACCGAAATTATGTATACAGGCACTTTCAATTGTTTAGTTAAGTACATACTTACAGTTAAAGAGAGACAAAAAATATATATGACATATAAAATTATCAATAAATAAATCCAATTCTAAAAGGTAACTTACATTATACCCTTCACATAATATTGATTGTTAGACTATTATTTAAAGTTATGTGAAACTTACCATGAACTGCTGTAGGCAATTGCTAAGTTTCCAAGCCTATCAAAACAACACACTATACACTTTGCAAAGCAATTTACCTCCTTACCTTACCAACCTTAGTACTTTATAGCCTGTACATTATCAAAGCTTCCATAACCCAGTAATTTCGGAAGAGTTTCTTCTGTTTCAAATAGGTACTCTGTTTATTGTACTTGTAAACTTTATTGATATTGTGGTGATATGCGATGAAGTACCTATACGATTGTTGAAGAAGAATATAAAGCGTAAGCCCTTCACCATTAACGTGTAACTCCAAATGCAAACCAAAAAATAAACAAATGTACCCAAAATACAAACCATCGGAAAACTGAGTGTACTGATAAATTAAATTAGATTTAAGTATTAATATTATACCAAGTTATATTATATAGATATATAAAAAAAAAAAATAAGTTAGTCAAACACGGCAAGTTTTTGTGCATAATGAAAGAAAACATGAATGTAAATGAACTTACGGCAAGAATGTCATCAATGAATTTAGATGCACTCGGAGTTTGTACTGAGATCTGAGCGTCTGATGATGCTACTGATGATGAAGAATCATGCTTCGATGACAAATCTTTTTCTGTGATTAAATGAAGTATGATTAATGAGGACATAAATTAATGAAAGTTGGAAGGAAATAATATACTTAAACCATATAATGTTGTATTATAACGTTTAGAAAAACTAAAGTGAAATAAATGTATGAAAAAGCGGATAAGTAGAACGGCGAAGACTATGAACAACAATAAAACTTCTCAGTAGTTTATTTGGATACCATTGTATAAATACTAATAATAATTGTGTTTATTTCAGGCCGTATTCACCTCTGTTAAATGAAAAATAAATAAATAAGTAATGTCTCTTTACGACTGGATACAGCTGTTATTTTGTGTAAAGTAAAATACATTTAATATTTCAACAACTCTTGGCTAAGGCGCCCGCATCTAAGGAGGCTCGTAAAAAATAAAAACGTAATAAATGCTAGAAGATAAAAATATCATCAGAATTACGAGGGCAAGGGAAAGGAGATTATCCCAGTAACCGTTCCTTTCAGGCCTTATCGCATCCGCAGAAGGAAAATAAAATATTCTCTCATTAAAATTTACAGCCAAATAAGAAGCAGCTTCTGTAATTAAGACAATACAATTTGCGTAGACTCATAACTCAAACTTGGGTTTCAGTCACAGCCAGACAGGCGTGTAAGCGATTTATCCCCATTCTATTCCTGGGTGGAGTAATGTCTCAGATTGCGTACATGCGTAACCTTGAAACTAAGTAATTCTGTAATATAACGTCCACACTTATACGGTTTTCAATTCTTCGACAAGCTACATTTGTGCTCGTTTTAGAAAATGAGCTCTTGCCTTCAGGAATTAGGCCAAAGAAGCGTGTTCTTTACAAATATTTGAATCTTTTCAACCAAGAAATTTTATCTAGATAATAATATTGACACTTAATCTAGTTACAATCTTAATTTACTCATATGGCTTAAAAGTAGGCGTATTTGTATGCATCCACTCCCCCACCTGCTTGGACAGAAGCTGACTTCTGAACCGAAACACTGGTACTGCCCGCTGCGTTGCCCAAGAAATTGCCAACGGCTTTCAAAGTCGAAATTGGGATCTGTGAATATAATTTACAAAATTAATTTAAGCCCTCATTAATTCGCTTTGAGGAAATAATATTTTCAAGCGATTTTAATGGTTATTCAAATAGAATGTAATTAGAAAATCACGAATACTAAATAACGGACTTATTATATAGGTACATTCACATATTATTATAATTGTCTATGGCTTAAAAAAAGACTTAACCCAAAATCAAAATGACACTAGATACAGTGTTTTGTAAAATGAAACTTTAGATAACATCGCATAGTATATTATACAGTATTGCATTGGGATATAGTCGTCAGATTATGTTAAATGTTATGTCGTATTGTACAACTGCGAGATTTCATAGATCACAGCAAGATTTCATAAATTTATGTGGTTTAAGACGTCTTATGAAACAAAGATCCAAATCTACCGAAATTTACTGTCAGATTTATTATAAGTTATAAATTGTCAAGACTACAACATAGTATTGTCTCAGTTGTGTAAAATAAAATATATACTCACATTGAATATATCCGCGAAGAAAGTGGGGTTCCTTTGGAAGGTGACTTGTTTTGTGTAACCAATTTGTCCGCCACCGGTACCTCCAACATTCGCTCCAGCACTAGCCCCAGCGTGGACGTCAGTTTCTACTCCAACATCGACTCTCTTCTCAATGGCAGGTTGAACATGAACAGTCTTGTAGACAACTGGTGCTGGTGGCGGCGGAGGTGGAGGAGCTTCGAAACCACCATTACCTCCAATGTAACCACCAATATAAGCAGTCTTACGGAAATGGTGACGATGAGGCTTCACTCTGTGATAGACATGCTTCTCAACAACTACCGGTGGAGGCGGCTCAACGTATACCTGTAATTTGTAAAAAATCTATTTACATCTACTCCCAACCCAATGGTGACGATACAATAATTCGTTAGCACATATTATTCAAAGTTCAGTCAGATATGAACACATTTAGACATAATACTATAGGTAGAAGTGCGTAACATGAAGATGACGGTGCTGCAGTTACGGCCGGCAGTCTTAAGGCCTCTTGTGCTTCTATAAAATACTTTCACAAACCTGTGGGAACCTATAATGGACATTACGCAATGGCCACTGCCACGTCCGATGTTCGTATCCTGTAAAAGGTCTCGGAGGCACTCTAAACATAGAACTCATTACATCTTCAAAATTACGCATGAATCTGTTAAAGCGATAATTTCTATATTCGTCCCGTATCTTACTCACTTCTTTGACAAGCACAGTGGCTGGGGCTTGAGCTTTGACATCAAAATCAGCAGCTACGGCGGACTTAGATTCAATTTCAGCCTTCGCTAGGGGCAGAGGTTTAACTTCATTATCGGCATCAATTTTCAAGTCAACGGTAACATCTTTCTGTACAGGCTTTACCACTTCAACTGTCTGTACTAACGGCGGGGCTACTTCAACATGTTTTACAACTCCACTAGAAACACCAAAGGATTTAGTTCCAGAGAAAGTAAATCCTGATGTTCCTTCAACGGATGACTCGCCTCCCTAGAAATATAAATATAGTGTGAGTTTTTGAATTTACTATTTGATTACAAAAATATTAGATATGAGCACATAAAAAATAAACAATATATAAAGTCCTGTAATAAAATAAATTAAAAGCTTCATGCTGAAAATTGAAAATAACAAATAGCTAATAGGTATATAATACAAAACTATAGTAAAAATCGACCAAGAAGATAGATAGAGTGCAAGTATGTACAAAAGTGATAAAAAAAAGTTGTTACCGTTACCTCCTGCAATGAATTACGCTCTTAATTATCTCCCAAACACCTAGACCACACCACCTTTTTCTGTCAATATTTTAAATAATGTTAATCTATACTAGTATCGCCTTCAAACTGGATATACACCTAGATAAAATAAAATAAACTACAACATTATTACGATATTTAATCAATGTATTAATTTTGTACTTATTGCTAAATACATATAAGGTAAGCGGATGTTAATAGATGTGAAGAAAATTATTATGAGAATCACACTGTCCCGACACCGGTTAATCTTTTTTTGCTTCTTTCTCGGCGGCGTGTTTAAGCTTTTTGAGTTCTTTCCTTCTTCGTCTTTCCTCTTTTCGTCTTGCTTTTTCCAGTGGATCACGTACCAGTCCTGATGATGCAACTCTGTCTCCAGCTTGAGCAGTGGCGTATCCTGTTCCAGCAGATTTCTCAGCCGTAACTCCTCCGCCTAGGCCTGCAGACGCCTTCACATTGCCTCCTGCCGTTGCTCCAGCATACAAACCACCTAAAAATATAAAACATTGTTTTTATTTTTTGCTGCAATACTTGCTGAAAATAACGGTCTCATAGCCTGTACAAAACTTGTTTGACAACTTGGCTATCAGAATATTTATCAGCAAGGGATAAAACAGCCGTAATTTGTATTTATCTTTCTGTGTACGATGATGTTGCTTCTTTATTAGAACAATAGCGTTACTTTGAAAGTATCAAGCTTAGAATGTGCCAAGACGCAAAGATTATGGCAATAAGTAGGTACAACTGCGAAGTGTGTCTCAAAGTAGAAGATGACAATGATACAGTTAAAGACGCCCTTGTGATTTAAATGAAACAATTACGTCCTAAGTAGTCTATTGTTTCAAGAACAGGGTCTAGGTTGGAATATCAGATAATACGAAATTTCACGAACATCAGTAACTGTAGCAGTAAGTACGTTAGGGACTATTAAAATTTATTTTATTAAGAAAATTATATTTGGTGATTTTAGGAACCATTCGAAATTCAAATTATTTTACATATAAATTAAATAATACTGATGATCCGACTCTGCTAAGAAAATATTTTAGAAAAATACATTTAAATCATTTTGTTTTAGTAAGTTTATTTTAGCAAGATTTTATTTGGCCCATGACTGTATTCTTCCACCGAAAAAGGGATCTTGTTAACACACTCGTTTCGGCCTGCTAAAAGCTGTGGGTTGAAGTCCCGTCCAAGTTAGAAATTTTTTCGACCTATATTTTCTCTTTGTGAAAATGTGAAATAGTATACCTGAAGAACCACCGTTGGCATCTACGGCGCCACCTAGACCGGCTCTAGCAGACTGTCCGTGTGGAGTACCGGCTTCAGCGAATAATCCACCGGTTGCGCCATTGCCTGTAAAACATAATGTATAAGTATATTAGAAACAATGATAATGTATTATAAGCCTTTAAAACCTATTAAACCTTTTAAACGCGGATTCAAAGGTCAGATAGGCAGGCGCTTCTATATAAAACCGGACCTGTCAAATCTTCAAGTTAGATAAGGCGACACTGTGATAACGGGATACGCCAGGGAGATGATAGGAAAGAAAGGCTAGGTTAGGTATATATAGATTTATCTCTCTTGTTGTTTCTTTCAAAGGTAAGAAGGTACAGGTTTGTTGGTTAGTGGTAGACCTAACGAGATCTTTCATAAATAGTACCATTTTCTCGACTTACTTATAGTTGTTTAAGTTTTCCTCTAATAGGCCTATCGGATGACGACTTGAGGCGAGGTTTGCGCCCAACTAGAAAACCTCAGGCTTGTTGTCTTAAATGTTATACCGGGTGAATGCTCTTTGCGCTTCATGTTTGTTTAGCAAGTAGTCCATGCGGTAAGTCACGTTAAAAAAAGAAACCAATTTACCGCTACTTTTAATAGGTATTCCCCTGAAGAATCCATCGCGTATACACGTGTATGGCTTTCTGACAAAATTCTATTAACATTCCAAGTATTTTTAAATTCCCGACTATTGAACTTGAATATACTTGTCTTTACGTGTAGAAATTCTGCTTATGGAAAGACAAGTTGGAACTGACGTAGTAAAACGATAGGTTTTATTATGGTAGGAGGCAAAAACAAGAGAAGAAATTGACGTTCAGAATAGATTACTTCTAGTTAAGTATAAATATATAATAATAGCTTTAGTTATTGTAAGCGATTTCGTCGCGAAAATCTAAAAAGTCTGAGTTCAGTTCAAACCAGATTCACCACATTAACTACTTGGCCGGACAAATGAGGAACGCTCTTATCTGGTGCAAAATTTAAAACAGCATGTCTGAGGGTGCCCAGTTGGGCGTGAGGGTGTCGTTTGAGAGGATTATATTTGAAAGAATCATCAATCCGGTCCGGGTTCGATTCTCGATAGGGACATTGTCGAAATCACTTTGTGAGACTGTCCTTTGTTTGGTAATAACATTGCAGACTTGAATCACCTTATTGTCCGAAACAGTAAGATGATTCCGTGCTTCGGAAGGCACGCTAAGCCTTTGGTCCCTGGCTGCTAGCACAAACACCTCCACCAATCCGTGCCCAGCAGTGGGACTTGTATAGGCTTTTTATGTTATGTTATGTAATCATTAATCGACCCTAGTCGGCCGATAGCGATGAGCGGCGAATGGGGATATCGTCGCTCACACCGGCGGAGTCGGTTATGACAAGGAGTTAGAATAGTATGATACTAAAACGACTTACCCAATAAACCTCCGAGACCAGCTGCTGCATGGTAACCGGCGAAGTTTACGCCGATTTTGCCGTCTTTAAAGGAAATTAATTGAGGTGCCTGTAGACAAAACAAATTAATATTTAAACTTATAAATATAATTAGAACCACTTTTAGAATTAAACCGATATCTCCACGTGTAAATACTTTTTTATTTCAACAGAATATTTTTATAAGAATAAGATTTATTTGTGATGGCAAATTCAATTATAAAAATATATATTTACGCAAATATGTTTATTCGTGAATATCTTCCCTAAACTTAGTAATTTTTTATAAATGACAAAATATATTACTTATTTGGTGCCTTTATTTTTTGTAATATTTTGTCTAGCAAAATTTCCTTAAACTTATAAAACTAAATACCTACAAACAAAAATACCGTAAGTACTATATTTAGATACGTAAAGTTTCTATTTAGTCTAGATGAAAACATTTTTAAATAAATGTTTATTGGGATATTTTAATACCTACAAACAAAAATACCGTAAGTACTATATTTAGATACGTATAGTTTCTATTTAGTCTAAATGAAAACATTTTCATATAATCATTTTTAATTTCTTTATTTAAAAATGTTTTCATCTAGACTAAATAGAAACTATACGTATGTAAATATAGTACTTACGGTATTTTTGTTTGTAGGTATTAGAATATCCCAATGGCTAATGACTACCTTGGGCTGTCAAATGTGACTCAAATTTTAATTAACAAGTTTCCGCTCGTACGCGGAAAACTGTTTACATTAAAATGGGCAAGGCCCGTAGTAAGATTTAAATTCACCTATACAGGGTGTTAGTGACGTCGTAACGAAAACTTTGAGGGATGATTGAGACCATGATTCTGAGATGATATGAAGTGGAATTTTCCGTCGCAAAAGTATGGAACAGAAAATAATAAAAAGAAAAACAAAAATTTTCATGAATTTTCCGACTGAAAATTCCACTTGATATCAACTCAGAATCATGGTCTGAATCATCCCCCTCAGTATTCATTACGGTGTCACTCACACCCATACCTACTTGTATGGGTACAGTATGTACTTGTGCGGGGTGTAAGTGACATCGTAACGAATACTGAGGGGGATGAAACAGCTGATTATTCTGAGTTAATATCAAGTGGAATTTTTCATCGCAAAAGTATAGAATTGACAATAATTTTAAAAAACTAAAAATAAATCATGAATTTTGCGACGGAATATTCCACTTGATATCAACTCAGAATCATGGTCTGAATCATCCCCCTCAGTATTCGTTACGGTGTCACTAACACCCTGTATATACATCTATCACCTTAGACAACGGTATGTTTTTGATCGTTTAGATTCCCAAAATATTGTTTGTATTTTTTTAGGATTGATTCAATTCGTGGTCGTATTCAAAGGTAGCTGTAAGTTGAATTTCGATTACTAACAAACCATTAGGGTTCATGAGTATTGATACGGTATGAAGCTAAGTATTATTAGATAGAACATAATCGATCGGTCTAACATCACTATGCTAATGAACGTCACAACACTGGCTTTTGTAATCGTAGTACAACGTTATTGAAATATAATCACTAATTGTACTGAACAGTACTGAACTATACTTTCCGTTTAATAGTACGTATATAAAACATTTTCACCCAATTGTAACAACCCTGTCTATTTAAATAACATTTACAGTTTAATTAAATAATTTAATTAAACCAGAGCACAAAACGTGCAAAATTCCTTCTCAATATAATATTATTATTATTCAGACAGCAAAGTAAGTATTCGAAAGTAGCTAAGTCTCGTGTTCAACGAAGAAATTAATTAAGTCATAGATAATGCCGCAACAACTTACAAAACATTGATTAGCTTGCAGAAAAAACTGTATAAAGTATAAGTGGTAATAATTTTTTACTTCACTTTATACGTCCCTGGTTTGGTTAAGACGTTACAAGCTGATCACTCGATTTTCTAAAAGTACCTAAGATGATCCGTGTTTCAGAGGTCTCGGACACCAAGTTTGTTGATGTGGATCATCCACCTCACAACCCTTCACTTCATGTCTCTGATAGACTAGAAGAAAACAAAAGCTGTTCATCTTCCCGAGTAAGTAGTAGAAGTCAACTGATGGATCATTTCCTTAATTTCTAACATGAAGGTGTAACTGGAATAAAATATGGACGATAAGCTGGTATTCTTCACCACATACCGTTGCTTGCGAGGTTAAGTTTTAAAAATTCACAAGCGATAGAAATGTTCAGAATTGTTATTCAATAACATATTTCTTTATCCCCTCTTAATAACGACTAATAAATACCGATAATGATCTCTACAAAGTGGCGAAGTAGAAAAATTCGGCCAATAAACGAAATAAACGACTCGCTAATGTCTCGGAGCGTTTTCCATTTGTTTACAGATTATAAAAAACTCCATTGGAAACTCATCAGCGGAAAGTTTACTTTTCCCGGTCATTTATTCCGGCCTTTTGTCGTTATTAGCATAAATAGTAATAGATTTACTTTTATATGATAAGGCCCTGGGGTGGGAGTGGTTGATATGCATTCATTTACTGTCGATGAGTTCGTAAGCTGTCAGTTAGTACAGGTACTTACAAATCTTTATCACTGTACAATTAGATAATGTATTTATATACAAAATGATTATTTTACTTCTGTTCAATAATTATAGGAACATAACTTCATTAATTCAACATAGCGCAGATTATGTATACCTGTGTTTGATTAAGTTCTAACAATATAATATCAAATAACCCACTAATTATTTTTGTATTTCTCCAAATATTTCTTTACAGTTCAAATTATGTTGAGTGTTATTATAACACTATTAACTGTTTACAGCATGCGCGTAAAGCATAAGGTATAATTATTACGGGCAATATTTTATTCGTTTTATAAACAATATACATAATTAAAATTAAAAAATATATAATATGTAACTGTAATTACATTTAATGTTACATCATTTTAAGTGCGCATGTTATAAAATATTACTCTCTCTTTCTCTCTCTCTCTCTCTCTCTCTCTCTCTCTTAATTTAAGAGCTGCGCTCTGGTCGGAAAATATTTACTCGTACTTCTAAAACGTAATAACAGAGTAGTTGAATACGTAATTAATTCCAAATGAATTCTTATCATTCCACAATACGTAGGTATATTATTACCGTCTCGACGAGATCTTTGCGTCAGCGCCATAAGGAAGAAGATATAGTGATTACTAACGATTGCATTATTATAACGCTCTAGTTAATATTACAAAGGGATTCTGTGGTATCGTTTTCCTATCAAGTGTTAGTAGGTTATAGTTGAGAAGCTGCAGTAGTTTTAGGTGGATGAGTCAAGTGTATGGATGAGATGTTCAACAAAACTTATTTCTGACGTACGTTTACGTTTACGTACGTGTACGTTTTTTTACGTTAAGCCGTTGGTCCCGGCTATTAGACGTAAAAATACCAACCCGTAGTGAAGCAGCGCGGTGGAGTATGTTCCTTACCCCACTCCGGTTGATTGAGGGGAGGCCTGTGCCCAGCAGTGGGACGTATGTAGACTGTTTATGTTATGTGTTATTTATTTTTTGAATGCTACATGGTACAATCATATCACACCCTGTAAGGGCACTACAAAAGTGTACAATATATGACGATTTAAGCGTTGTATAAAGATAATTTTGAGTTGAATTGCCTTTCGTTCAGAAAAAATTGCGGGGATTGCGTACATGGCACAAAAATTACAATAACATAAAGCGGCCACATACACACACAAACTCTTTTATATCTTCGTGGCCACCCTACAAAATGTGGAGTCTACACACGCTTGACAAATGTGTCTTATAAAATACCCTTCAACATCACCGAAGACTAAAAACGATATAGATACAGATCGAAATGTATTTATTCATAGCTATTGTAACAATGTAATGCAGAAAGGGGTTGCTCGACTGTACCTACAAAATAGAAATACTTGATCGATAAATTCATGAATAATTGAAATTGGTCGTAATGACAGTGGGCTTTGATGAAGGTTTCGAAGTAATTAGGGGCCATTTAGACCATTCATGCTCGTTCGGCCTGGCAAATCGCAAAGGTATATTGATGAAGCGTTAGATTATATTCTCTCTGAGAGGGTTTTTGTGGCCTAAACGAAATGAAATGTGAAAACATTCATTACTTTGATGCGTATTAATAAAATAAACTTGAATTCGTGTTATCGCACGTATGTATTTTTTTTTTGAAAATCGAATTTAGCACGTTATGAGTGTTAAGTATAATAATATATATTTAAAAAGACCAAACATTTTATTTTTCCTTGCATTATTAGATGAGGAGGACACACATTGCTCCCTGAGATACAGGTCTCCTAGTTCAGGTAGCAGGGTTATACTTATGTAGCATTTGTGTGTCCTAGCTATACGTAAGTATTTGTTGTATCAATCTTTTTCTAAGACAATAAACAATGTTTAATTTTTTTTAATTTAAAAAGACCAAACATTATATTTTTCCCTGCATTATTAGAGGAGGAGGCAATACATCGTTAAAAGTAGCGAGATTGACAGTTCGTTTCCATCATTGACCTAGGTACAAAGATCACACAACACAACGCCTACAATGCCATCATTACGTACCTAGATACATAATGACGGGAACGTGTCATTTTGTCTAGACATGAGAGGCTCAGTTACTTAATACTTGTAAGGGTTAGGCCACGGACGATCGAAACACGCAAGTAATAATATTGTAATTATAATTAATTATTTATAGTAAGTCTTCTTCTTTGCGAGTCGATGGCGATCGAAGCTAAATTTTTGCTGACCAATAATTGGCCACGCTTACGGCTTTGTCAGTGGCTTCGTACAGGTCTATAGTAAGTATAGTAAGTAATTATTAATTATTATTATTATCTATATTTTGAATTTTATAGCATTACCTTGAATGCTATAAAATTCAATATACCGCATAAAACCAATCCCTTCATGATAATTACTTATATTTATATGGATGATATATGATATTAAGTGGGTATTCGAATGATGACGACACAATGAGATAATCATTGTGTCGTATAAATCAATAAAATCAATACGTTTTTGGATGTTTGATTAGGACTTGAATAACAAGTGTGACTACCTACTAAATAAAGTTATGTTCTAAGTAGCTTTTGCCCGCGGCTTCGCTCGCGTTAATTCAGGGTAACACGGTTCGCCTTTCCTAATGTACCAATTTTTAGTTTCCTACCTTGAAAATTGCTATAAGTCCCGTATAAAATACTCCCTCTTTCAAGGGGTTGGGGACAGATTTCCAAAAAAAAAATGGTGCACATTTTTTTTGTAAGTCACAAATAGACCACATATAATTTTTTACATGCTACATTAAAAATGGCGGAAAGCTCCATATAAAAATCAATCCCCCACCCCCCATTTTAGGGAAGTGGGAGGGTTAAAAAGAGACAAAAATAGCCTATGTCACTCTTTGTACCTGCAGCTCCGTTTTGCCGTGAAAGACGGACAGGCAAACAGACAGATACACACATACACAATTCATGTCTAGACAAAGGCACATTTTCCCACGATAATGGCAACTATTTTAACTACGAGTGCATTGATCGTAAAGTAGTTTAAGGGCATTCATTGTTGGGTTATCAGTACTGATATTACCGTAGGTATACATAATTACTCAATGGGATGCAACCTGTGTTTGGTAACCCGGCAATCAATGTTTGCGTAGGAATTACCGTGCAATCGGATATCCTATCCACCATATTTGGACATACTGACTAGCCGATAGTAAATTAGAATATCATGTTTCGTAATTACTAACAAAACCTAGTTGATGTTGAAGTTATAATCTGGTTTCTTGCAGCAGCAACCCAGCAGAGTTAAATTATTAGGTACTAAATACCAGTAATATTGAATGCAATCAGATTCTTATAATTTCAAAAAGTATTTTAATTCTTAATTTTGTTAAGAAGATTATTTTATGACTGTTTTTATTTAGAAGATAATTTCTGTTTAAGTTGTATACATATTTATTTATACTTATATACGTATATATATATATATATATACAATTATAAGTTTTGTTGTTGTAATTATGAATGCCGTGTGTACCTGTAATTGGGACACATTTACAAACATTTACTAAAGACTTAAAGTAACTTTACGTATATAATACGTGTACTGTTGGTATACCTATTTAAATAAATAAAGTTTTTTTTTGACGTGACTTAGTGTAGATTTACCGCAGATGGCATTAACTACTTGGCCGGACAAATGGGGAGCGCTGAAGGCTCTGACCCGGTACAACGTTTAAGACAACAAGTCTGAGGGTGCCCAGTTGGGCGCGAACCTCGGCTCAGGGCGTCGTTTGAGAGGAAAAATATTTGAAAGAATTAATCGATCCGAGTGGGTCGATAGCGATAAGTCTGATTGAGGGAAAAATAAAGTATCACACCCCGGACACTCCATACAAAAAACTCAATCTTACCGTGTGCCGCTTAATGCGTAAGTGCGAGGGAGACAGATAGTCTGCGGATTCCCCCTTACTAAGGAGCTAAGGAGCGGCTGACTAGAGTATGAACCAGAGAGGCTGAGGTCGGCGCGCGATACGAATTGGCGCGGGCCGGAGAGTTACCGTTCGATACTTTATTATTCTTTATGCTATGGCTATCTTATCAAAGTCCAAAACGATACGATTATAAATATGTTATTAGCCTATGAAACATTGTATTGCACTGTACTGTACTTTATATGAACAAATAAAATAAATAACAAAAAAATAACATACATACATACATACATAAACTCACGCCCGTAATCCCAAATGGGGTGGGCAGAGCCACAAGTAATCAAAGACAACTTGCAGCCACTGTTGATACGAAAAAATAAATAATTGAAAAAAAAAATACTGCTGGGATTATTATTTTATTAACCTTCAACCGTTACTTGAATTAGCCTGCTAAGACCTTCGATGTCAAACTATTACTCTCAATAATAACTGTAATCTAATCTAATCTAGCCTACAAGATCCCACTGCTGGGCAAAGGCCTCCCCTTCCTCTTTCCATTTTTCGCGGTCCTGTGCGTATTCCGGCCAGTCCCTCCGGCAAGCGTCCAAGTCGTCACGCCATCTCTTTCGAGGTCTGCCACGACGCCTGTATCCGTCATGAGGCACCCAATGCGTGACGATCCGTGCCCACCGCTCAGGGTGCATGCGACAAACATGTCCGGCCCAATTCCATTTGAGTTTTGCGGCTTCCCGTCCCACATCAGCGATTCCCGTTTTTGAACGCAGTGTTGTGTTTCGGACTCGATCAATTCGTTTGACACCTAACACACTACGCTCAATCGCTCTTTGGCAGACCTTGAGCTTGGACTTTTGACGTTCCGTCAATGACCAGGTCTGGGCACCGTAAGTTAGGATGGGCAGAATACACATGTCGATGAGCTTTCGCTTTAATGAAATGGGAAGATCCCCTTTCATTAGGTGTTTCATCGACCAATAGCTCTTCCACGCATTTTCGATACGGCGATCGATCTCTTTTTCTTGCCGGTTTTGGAAAGAGACTATCTGGCCCAAGTAGATGTATTCATCGACATAATGTATTTCTTGCCCATCAACCTTGACCCTACGTTTTGTGCTGTTGGTCATAATCTGAGTCTTCGACCTGTTCATCGCAAGCCCAACCCCAAGGCTCGCTGTGCTAAGGTCTTGAAGCATCTGTTCGAGCTCGACTGATGTAGGCGCAAAGAGTACTATGTCATCGGCAAACCGAAGATTGGTTAATCTTTTCCCTTGGATGACAATTCCTCTCGTCTCCCACAAATCCGCCAGCTTTCTGAAAATTTCCTCCAGGGTACATGTGAACAGTTTTGGGGAAAGGGGGTCACCCTGCTTCACGCCCTTTTCTATTCTAAATATAGGACCCTGTGATTGGAGCCTTATAGAGGCTGTGCTGTTCGTGTAGATTAACTCCAAAAGCTTTATATAGGTGTCTTCAATATTTTGATTGCGAAGAGCTGAGAATATCGCTGAGTGATTGAGACTATCGAAGGCCTTGGAGTAATCCACGAACGCCAGATAGAGAGGTTTGTGGTACTCATTGCATTTTTCAATGATCTGGTTGACAGTATGTAGGTGGTCTGTAGTTGAAAAAGATGGACGAAAGCCTGCCTGCTCTACTGGTTGATGAGAATCTAGCGTTCCTGCGATACGGTTTTCTATGACTTTAATGAAGGTTTTATAAATATGGGAAATTAAACTGATTGGACGGTAGTTATTGATGTCTGTTTTGCTGCCCTTCTTATGCAGTATAGTAATATTAGAATGGCAAAAAAGTTTTGGAATTTTTCCGGTATATAAAATGCTATTAAATAAATTGGTTAGGTGGGGAAGCAATATGGGTTTTCCTATTTTAAGAACCTCTGTGCTGACATCATCTTCGCCGGGGCTTCTGCTGTTTTTCAAGCTTGCTAAAGCTCTTACGACTTCTTGGCCTGTGATTGGGAAAATGTCGCCAGGGCACGAGTATTCAATGGATGGTGTTGGAAGGGGAGAGTTACTAGAATATAAACACTTGTAGAACTCAGTACATATTGATGTGATTTTATCACGACGGCTGTGTGTATTGCCGTGATTGTCCTGCAATTTCGATATCCATCCTTTTCCCGCTCCTACGCCCTTTTTCGCTGCTCTTAGGGATTTATTATTCAGTAATGCCGTTTTAAATATTTCGGTATTATAAGTCCTAATATCTCTCCTAATGCTTCGCTTAACTTCTCTGTCCAAAATTCTAAACGTTTCTGTGTTTCTTTCAACCTGTACCCTTCTTTCTATTAATGATAATGTGGTGCTAGTCAATTTGTTGTTCTTTGTTCTATTTTGTCGAATCCTCCGACTTGCTCTAGTTATACTGTGTATTATGTTTTCATATTGCACTTTTGTATCGTCTGTATCTGTATCTAGTTCATCAAAGCTATTCTTTAATTCCAAATTAAATTCAGTTATGTTGTTTACTAGATTTTGAGTATCTACTCTACATGTTTTTTTCTTGAACATTTTTTGTCGGAGTATTTTAAAGTTGAAACAGAGTTTTGTCCGAAGGGGGCGGTGATCAGAACTGAATTTTATTTTATTTATAGTACCGACATCTTTTATGATAAATCTACTGGATGACAAAAAGTAGTCTATTTCATTTTTAATTTTACCGTCTGGAGACACCCAAGTCCAACGACGTTGCAGTTTTTTCGGGAAGAAACTATTGCCGATGTTCAACATTTGACCAAACGCGAACTGAATAAGACGACAGCCCCGATCATTGCGCTCGCCACTACCATGGGATCCCATTATATCTTCGTTATCTAGTGGCTGGCGAATGCCAATCTTAGCGTTAAAATCGCCCATGACAATGTTCCAGTTGCCCTTGTTTTCACCACAGGCCTTGTTTAAGAGATCATAGAATTCTTCTACCTCATCATCGTGATGTGTAGTTGTTGGTGCATACGTCTGGATTAGACTAAGGGTCTTATTCTCTGATAAACGAAACTTTAGTACAGCAATTCTCTCTGAGTACCCTTTAAATTCGATGATGTTATTCAACCACTTCTCAGCAACCAGAAATCCTATGCCGTATTGTCCTCCCGGTATACCAAAATGATAAAATATATTACCATTTCTTTCAACCGTGGCTTCACCATCTCTTCGCACCTCTGATAAGCCAACAATGTCCCATCTAATATCACTTAAAGCATTTTCTAGTTCTAGCAATCGTTCTTCACTCATCAGTGTCTGAACGTTGTAGGTAAGTATATTAAGAGTATCGGAGTCCGTTATATTACAAGCCTTGGTCGTTTGACGGGAGATCGTCCTCGCCCGGAGATTGTTCGCACCCCTGGTCTCAGTACTGAGCGGGCTTCCGTCAGAGCCAGCGCGGCAACTGACACCGCCGGGAACTTGGGGCCGGAGTAGTGGGTATTCTGTCATAGGAGGGGGGTTTGGACCTTTATCCACCACGCTGGTCCAATGCGGGTTGGTGGATCGTCAGAGCCTCGTTCGTTAATTAGCAGGATGTACCACGGGCAGGTGAGGTTGACTTGGGACTCGAGAGATGTCGTTTGAGTCCCCTTCCATCCCAAAAATTAACTAAAATTAACAAAATTAAGGTTCCAAAAAATAACTGTAATATTATTCATAAAACTTAACCTAACAAGCATACCTAAACCTTAAATAAATCTTTAAGGGCATAAAGTTATGAAAAGTCTTGCTTGATTTATATCTTGCTAATTAGAATTTCAATATTTTGAATATTAATGGAAATAATTAGGTATTGTTATAAGTTTTGTACAGAAAATGGATTAGAATTTTTCGTTTCTTTGTTAGTTCGCGACAAGCCAAAAAATAAATGGGTAAGTAAACTAAATGAGTAAGTTGTTAATGATGTTCAATATTACGTTAAATTTTTGAGAAAAAGATAATTTATTATCTACAGCGATTAAGAGCGAGACGGTCTTTAAAATACTACGCTTAGAAATCATTGTTTACAAAGTTACTATGAAGTTCCAACGTAATTGCCGACGACCTCATTGCCTTGTGACTACTAGCAATTATACCACAAATCTCGCAATCTCAAAGCGATGGCGGCTGATCTCTGCCATAATGTCTGTACATTAAGGCCGTGTTAATACGAGCCGATTTTGCTGCGCGACTCATTACCGGGAACTGAGTGAGCATGCAATGCTGTAGGCATTCTGTTCTTCTCTGATTAGTCGATCACATTCCCGTTGAGAATTGGAAATTCCAATGCCTCGCAGTCAATCAAATACAATTGACTGGAGGCGTACACGCCGCGTCAACATGTCCTCCATATTTCGAAATTAAGTTTGGTGTATTGCTTTTGGTTCGACATATTTTATATAAACATTAAATTGAATATTTTTTTATTTATTTTTTATTTGATTTTAGTTTCAATGTAGGATCATTATAAGAACACTGATCGAAAAGTTCTATTTTAGTTCTGATTTCCTACGGGAGGTCATGATCCACCACCACTTCGTCATAGAAGCCATAATATTTTTGTCGTACAACTGAATTGGCTGGTGTATAATTAGCCTGTGATAAATATAATTGCTCCTGGTCTCTACTGGATGTTTCCATGACGTCACACGCAATTACACATCATAATGATGTTGGATATTATTACTGCAAAATATTGTGACTCAATTAAGTACCTTTATATCGCCTCCAATTATGGAGGTGGTTATTAAACCACCGCAAAGTGTAATGTGCTAATTGCAAACTTAGGAATCAAAAATAAGATTGGGATTGTAGGGAATATATTTTTATTTTGTTTATTGTTGACTTTTCTTTTCTAGCAGTGACTTGCGTTAAATTAGATATCCATTAAATCATACATTGTACTAGAAATAGATTAGACAAATCTTACAATTGTCGATGTTGTTCTCACCATAATAGTCCATTAATTTGGTAGTTTCTGAGATTTTCTAAAGTTTGTTATTTTATAGATTTTGTCTTATACTTTTCGATTTTCAACCCTCAGGCCGCAATATTGAAAAAACGACTCCTAGAAACAGTGTTTTGACAATAAATTATTTTCTTTAATCTAACTCGCCTCTCTTCTTGGAATAAATAGGAAATTGTAGAAGACGAGGTTTCCTTCAGTAATATTTAATACAGCATGCAGCGTGCATGCTGTATGGTGGAGTATGCTCCATAGCCCCTCCGGTTGATTGAGGGAAGACCTGTACCCAGCAGTGGGACATATATGAGTATAGGCTATTTATGTCATAACTGCTTACATCTATGTTCAATTATAAAATAATAATATTATGTTCTATTCAGTCATCGCAAGGTCCATACTTCGATATACAACAAACATCAATGTCAAAATAAAATAATCTAGAAATACTTATAAGCCAGTGAAAGATGAACACAAATCACATTTATTCTTCGTCTTTATCTATTTTCGAATTTTAACCCTTATGAATTAAGTAACAATGAGTACGAAGTTTGACCGCTTTGATTGATTACGTCATACCACAGTTTTTCTATATGATTCCATACAAAATTTTCGTTTTCTCCGTCCGTATAAAGCATCTCGTTTGACTAAATTGTCAAGTAGCCCCACAAAAGTTTCGCATGTATTGTGTTTGTCACATAACAAACAAGTTGTTGCGTCACAGTCATATAAACAGTATTATTTTCTTATTATGTCATAAATAGTAGGTAATATAAAGTGTCACACATGTTTAGGTACCTACGAGTATATTTTGTAACATATTACGTGTTAAGATACAAGGAGTACTTCGGAAGATAGAAATTGACGACGAAAAACTCTAGGGACGGAGAGCTGTTTTCATTTGTAGGTATTACTTTTGAATCATTCATGAACTTTGGGACCCCTAGGGTCAGCTCTCAGAACTAGAGTGCTAAAGCTTATGTTCTACAAGGCCTTCACTTGTAAAACATAAGCTTAGTGTGATGGCGTAATTTTGCGGTAGTAAAGGGTAAGATTGTAAAATTGCAAAAAAAAAGTAAAATATAATCTTGGTATTTTTATAAAAAATCGATCATGGAAATTGAGCTATGTATGATACGATCTGGCAACCTGTCACAGAGCCATATCATTAACGTCTAAATAAAAAAGCCCAAACACTAACCATAGAGTACAATGCTCTATACCCCCTACAAGAGAAGGCCTGTGCTTATTAATGGGACGTATAGATAACAGACTGTTCACTTTATGTTCATCATTATAAATATACCTACTATTACATATACATACATAAACAACCTATCTACGTTCCACTGTTAGGCACATACCTAACCTCAATAAAGAAGGGGTTATGGAGCATACTTCATGAGACTTCTCTACTACAGATTGGTGGAGGTGTATGGGCTAGAAGCCCGGGGACTAACGGCTTAACATGCCTTCCGAATTACGAAATCATCTTATTTTTAAGGACACTTAGGTAATAAAACAAACCTGCAATGTCCTAACGAAACAAAGGATAGTCTCACAAAGCGATTTCGACAATGTCCCCATCGTTAATCGAACCTGGACCTCCAGATTGTGAGTGTAACGCTCGAACCTGTAACCCACGACGGCTGTTAAATATATTATTAAATCAAAACTATTTCTATGCGGTAGTAGAGCATATCAAAACGTGTGAATCTGTAAAGAGACACACAATAAAGATACCAACAAGTTACACGTTCTAAAGACACCTCGACAAAATTGTGACAAGCCACAAGGGTGCAAATAAAAGTTGTCATAAGCGTGATAGACATATCCGACGTTTTATTAGAAAAGATTCCAGTTAAGTACGTGTTTGATGCCCTCCTGAAAGCGTATTTGCTACTTGGATTTTGCCATATGTGTAATTTCACTTTACATTAACATTAAAGTGAAGAGCTTGTTCGGGTCGGGTCGGAACCGTACTATAGTGTGGCAAGAAAATAAACATTTGAATGTACAGGTAATCCATACTAAGAATTCCGTAGAAATCGACTAAAGTACGCTATTTGTAGAATAAAGTGTTCCAAATTTGAATATGGCCATACAAAATTTTGCGATTCCAATGATAAATAATTTATCCGTTTATTGAAAAGTCAGCTCTGTTAGCGAGCGAATTGAATGAAAGGTATAATAAAGAGTAAGAAAACACAAACTTAAATAATATAAAAAAAACCCTAACTTATCACCCCCGTTTCTATGCGCCATAATAAATAATCAACAACGACTGGCACGGGGGTTGCCAGATCTGACGCTTATTTTTTGAATTTTTTTTCAATTCTGAACATTTGCGATGGAAAATTCCACTTAACATTCTCAAAATAATGGTCTGAATCATCACTCAAAGTTTTCTACTTATATCCTGTATATTTAAGTAGCATGAAGTCTAAGTAAGCGTTTTTTCTACTAACGTTTATTAGTTATATCTTTGTCATTCCTGATTTTTTTAAATAGAACTTCATGGTGTCAATGTACTTTAATAGGTACGGGTCTAACGATATCAACTAAAGTTATAGCTCCTTTGAATTAGCTTAGCCTATTGAGATTTCTCATTGGTATATTCGATGCTATCTCCAGCTTAAGAGCATCATGATTCAATGACACAATCATACCCGACCCAGCCATGTATTCCTAGATGAGAATCAGTATTATAGTGTCTAATTGACCCTAAGCTTAGCAGTCAAATGTATATTTGCGTACTTATTTTATAATTGCGATTCTATAATTAGGACTGAACGAATAAAAAATATAGAACTCGTTTAGTTGCATGTTTTCCTGGGACATGTTGTGAAATTCGACAGAGGGATTGAGTACTTTCTACATGACTAACTTTTCATTATGGGTAAAAGACCTGGGGATTAAAAAGGCGCATTGGAACAATTCGTCTAAAAAGCAATATTGCAATTCGACAAACAAGTGCGCGAGGTCAAGAAATGTCAAATAGCTATATTGCTTTTTATCAAATAAGTCGCTTCGATGTGGCATTCATGTACTTTATTTATTTTTATGGCTTTCATTTTCTTATCTAAGCATTCGGCAAACCAAGAAATGTCTCAAAAAATAACTCTTTCCAATCAACGAGCACAAATAGCGTAATTAACAATTTTACTTTGAAAACAAGAAAATTAAATTATACAGGGTGATCGTGACACTGTAATGAAAACTTTGGGCGATGATTCAGACAGATCTTGATTCTGATTCTTGATATCAATCAAGATAAAATTTATAAAACTTTAGTGTTTTTTAAATTATTTTCAGTCCCAAATTGTGCTTTGAACTGAATAAAACCCAAATTTAAAATATTAAAAACAACCAAAAACACGTCTTAAAAGAAAAACACTTAGGTACCATATTGTTTAGTACAATCAAAGAGACGTTCATATTTTTTTTCGTTATAGTGTCACTAACACTGTATAAAAAAAAAGAAAAATTATGTAATGTTTCAGTGAAGACGCTCCTAAGAAAGCTCACTGCTTTAATAAAAATACAAGAATAATTTTTATTGTACGCTTAAGTTCAATTGTTGTAAAGAGAAATGCACTCAACAGACAACATAAAAGTCTCATTACCCAAACAACTATTTTTTATACTTAACGCTAAGTGTTGCTTACTGAAAGAATAACTTAGCCGGTGTTGTACTATGAAAATAAGTTTATTTTGATTTTTAAGTTTTCTGCGAATAGATTATTATATTTTTTTTTCAAGTCTGATAAACACGTCTTACGAACCATCAATGGAATATGTATAAAAATAAAAAATACTTTGTGGTGACATCATTAATAAACACACGCAATTAGTGAATAACTCAAAAAGAAAATGAGTGTATATTTTAAGAATTTTCAATTTTTGGTCTATTTTAAGATGAGAATTTTAAATTTTATCCCTGATCCCATAATCTACCCAATTATGTACAATTTGACTGGCCAATAAGAATTTCCCTTAATGGAATCGTCATGGTTTTCCTCATAGTCTGTTCCAACCCTTACGGTTGTTAAGATGACATTTCCATTAGTATCGGGCGACTACACTCGGGCATATCTTGAATATTAATGCCCCTGTGAGTTTGATTGTTCTGCGATAAATTATAAAATAGGTATCTTTCTCTGTTACGGGAACCCCTTTACCAGGTTAAGGGGTCAGTATTTACTGATGTCAATATTTCCCAATGGTAAATTAATTTAGCTGGAAAAGCTTTTAGAATTTATTGTTCAAACGGAGAATGCTTGTTTATGTTAAAAAAGTTAAATTAAATTATTGAATAATTACAAAGTGTTAGATAGAACAGAATCGATCGACCTAATGTCGCCTGAGGATTGAGGAGCTCGGTGGCGCAGCGATAAACGCGCTCGGTCTGCGATTGTTGAAGTTAAGCAACTTTCGCAAATGCCGGTCATAGGATGGGTGACCACAAAAAAAAGTTTTCATCTCGAGCTCCTCCGTGCTTCGGAAGGCACGTTAAGCCGTTTTGGTCCGGCTGCATTAGCAGTCGTTAATAACCATCAATCCGCACTGGGCCCGCGTGATGGTTTAAGGCCCAATCTCCCTATACATCCATAGGGAAGGCCCGTGCCCCAGCAGTTGGGACGTGAATGGGCTGATGATGATGATGATGACGTACATCACTATGCTAATGACATGCTAATGAACACCGTCTTCTTTACTTTAATAGATGTAACTAGTACTTTCGTAGTAACTATTGCTCGTACCGCGCATTGAAGCTATTGTAAAACTTTATCAATATTTAAAAATATAATCACTTAGAATAATTGTACCTACTGACTTCCTGTTTAGGTGAGTACTTCACCTAAGTTTTAAGTACTAGTAAGTATTGAAAATACTTGAAGCTTGTGCTTCGTTAGCTTCGAAAAAAATTAAATGTATGTCTTATGTGTATACCTGTACTTTGACATGAAGACTTTTACTTACAAATATCGCTGCTCTTAATTCGCCTGTTGTACTACCTATTGTTGTAAATGGTAGAATGTACATTTATAATTTCCAAACCAAACTTCCCACACAAATTACCTAATCGACCGTCGCTAATTTTACGAAATATTAAATAAATTCATTTGTAATCGGCTATTGCAATTCATGTTTGGCGTGGTTTGGTATGCTTTTCAGCTTTGGAATTCTCTTTATTGCGCAAAATTGGTCTAATTGGTGTTAATGTTATCATGTTTACACGTATTCGAAACTATTTGCCGATCACTTTCGATATTTGGAAAATATTTTTTTTTCTAATTTAAAATAATCCGTTATTGATAACTTTGTTGCTGTTCATTCGACTAGTGTATCTAACGGCCTCTGTGGTGTAGTGGTTGAGCATTGGGCTCACAATCCGAAGGTTCCCGGTTCGAATACTGGTGGGGATATATCAAAAATCACTTTGTGATTCCCAGTTTGATTATAGCACTACAGGCTGATCACCTGATTGTCCGAAAGTAAGATGATCCGTGCCTCGGAGGGCACATTAAGTCGTTTCGCGTTGGTCTCGGTTACTACTTACCGATGTACCTATGTAAGGAAGTAATCGTCACACGAGCAATGTTCCTGGATCTTTGGTGGCTCAATAAACACTCTGACACCGGGTTTGATGAGGTAGGTAATCGACCTCACAACCCACACGACAGAAGAAGTGTATAGATACACTAGTTTTAATACTCACACAGTAGGCCTGCGCCACCATAACCGCCAGCAATATTAACGTCGAAGATTGCCTCATTTTGCCTGCAAAAGAAAAGTAACAACATTATAGATACTCATAACTGGACATAAAAACAACATTATACAGAGTACCTAACAAAATAACAACATATTTTACGAGAGAACAAAGTGTGCTCAATAAAGAAAATCGTGATGAGGCGCTTCAGTGCGTAATGAATATAATACACTGTGTACATAAACACAGGTACTTACTAAACTAAAGGCTTAACGTGCCTTCCAAAGCACGGATCATCTTACTTTTGGACAATCAGGTGATCAACCTGTAATATCCTAGTCAAACTAGGGATCACAAAGTGATTTTTGTGATTTGTCCCCACCGGGATTCGAACCCGGGACCTCCGGATCTTGAGCACAGCGCTCAACCACTGGACCATGGAGGCCGTTCTCGTCAGTGTACGAGCGCCACTCTTCGTCCACCAGAATTGGCACCAATATGTTCATAAACTGGCAACGTCATATGATTAACACAGATTCTGAATGAGATACTCGTAACTTTGATTGCACCAATGCAATGTCGACACATCTCGAGTAATACTTTCACTTGCTTTGCGTCACTGCGCTTTAATAAAAATACATTGAACGCTTGAGTTGAGGAAAAAAAATCTACGATGATGAAAGTGACACCTGACCCGTTTCTGAGAACTGGGAGTAAAAAAGAATTTAACTTATCATCCCGGGCAATTCATAATGTCAACTAGCCTCGGCGCAAACGAACTGACCACAGCCACCGATGTTCGGAGACTACCACTTTTATAATCCAATCTCTGCTGCAGAACTCCGCAGCGATAAGTTTGCAACGTTAAGCCGTTGGTCCAGGGCTACTAAACCAAATGTTTCCACCAAGCGGAGCAGCATGGTGGAGTATACTTCATACCCCCCTCCGGTTGATTGAGGGGAGGCCTGTGCCTAGCAGTGGGACGTATATATGTTATTTTATGTTTCATCTAGATGACTAAGTGCCCCGAGCAAAGCTGGTTCGAATAGTTAGTCTTGAAAACATGACATATAACCAACCGCAAAAATTGCACCTATACCACAGAATAAGGAATAACTCTACCTATAGGCAAACCTACATAATCTTATAAAATGAAATCAACATTAAAATTAAAAATCGAATTTCCTCTCATATAAAAGAATGTCTATAAATTGCTCTTCTTATAAAACTTACTTGGCTTCGTCATCTATTCATTACCTTCGTAATATTTTGATATATTATTATTTAAGAAATAAATTTAAAATTTATTAATTTTTAAAGTCGCTTACAGTTCAATCTTTAGAAAACATTCAAGTTGAAACGGGACATTCTTATACTTTTCTATTTTAAGACCACGTAACTGTATGTGGAGAAGAGTAGAAGAACATTTTGTTTATTGTATACCACACATAGAAAAATGAAAGACGAAGAGAAGATAGAACGTGCCCCTAAGTACTGTATAAATCATTTGGCCTGATGATGTACCACAAATAGAGATAGAATATCCCGTTAAATATGTATCATACTTGAATTCGTATCGTAAGCTGTCTCCATGCGGTTCATCATTATGCACCTTAAGACAAATATTAGATTCTACAGCAATACAGGCATGATTTTATAATAATAATACTTAATTTTGTATTTTATAATACTTTATAAAGTATTCGTAAAATTACTTTCTCAACAAAAAAGAAATAGAAAGGGGCCATTGCTAAGAAGGAATCTCTCGACTTTATGTATGTATGAAAGACGGTTTTCCAGCTCAACCCCAATATACGTACCTAAGTGCCAAAACCTAAGCAACAAAAAGCTAGTTTGAATAGGCATAGGTAAGCGTGATCCACCCTTAGACCACATCGTCACTTACCATCAGTTGAGATTGTGCTCAACCGCGAGCATATTTATTAAATAAAAAAACACTTGTGCATTTATAATCCTGTAAGTACTACCTATACTTATCACCTATCACGTCGGTCTAACAGAAAGTTCGGTGAAGTGTGGGTACTTAGTTAATCTTGCGAGGGATGTACCTCTTTGGGATATAATCGTGTGCTTATGTTATATTGTACCTATACATATTCTAACTTACAAAAAAAAACCAGGGAAGAACGTGTGTTTAAGAATTTACAGGCAAGCAAAGTTCAGTCGAAAATGTTTCCTTTACACTGGTTGCCTGGAAGAAATTGCTGCTTAGCAATAAGGCCGCTTGATTGTGCTGTATCTTTCGTCCATTGTGTGCAATAAAGTATATTTGATTTGATTTGATTTGAACTGTATGATAATGGGATTCAATTTTGCTTGGCTGTCAAATACTGAAACTCACGTTTGGTTTATTTTTTATTTGTAAGGGGGATTATGTATATGTTAGTGCATTGACTGTACAATGCATCCAACATGTATTGTTAGGCACGTCGTTCATTAGGCGATTTCTGCGACGTATCCAGAATGATAAGCAGTCCTAACCCGGTCACCTAGTAGACCTAGATTACCATTCAAATAAAAATGGCAGCGAAAACAGAAATAAGCGTACCTAGGTACGGTCACGAGCATTAATATGTACACACTTTGGTACCATGTCACATTAACTTTTTTGACAAATTGAACTGTAAGTCTCACTAAATGTCAAATATTTTAGTGCAACAGTCCTAAAGTGGGTACATTATATTGCTCATGACTATACCTATTGGGCGTTACAGCTCATAACGAAAACTTTGAGGGATAATTCAGACCATAATTCTGAGTTGATATCAAGTGGAATTTTGAGCCGTCTATCAATATTTTATGTCATAATTTTGAATTTGCGAGTTTTTGGTGAAAGCATTCTAATCTCTACGATACTTTATACTTAATAGCTTTAAGGTCAATGCTTACTTTAATAGATAGAAAGATAGATTGATAAAATACTTTATTGAGCACAATGGACACAAAGTGCAGAAATAAGGTCAACAAATACAAAAAGACACATTAAGCAGTCTTATTAACCATGCAGAAATTTCTATCAGGCAACAACATCACCAGCAATTAAAATGACGATGTTCCTCAGTGTACATTAAGAATTCATTCATTCACATACAACACCAACGTGGTATTGTTAATTAGGAAAATCCGACATTTACTTAATTGACTATTTAATTAAAGATGTAGATTACTTGGGAATTTACACTTAATGCCCTTTATGGTTTTGGCTGAAGTCATACTCGTATACGCACTGTTGAGCATTTCGATTTCTACACATACATAAACTCACGCCTATTTACCACCGGGGTAAGCAGAGACTATAGAATTCCATTTGCTTCGATCACGACACATTTCTCTTGCTTCCTCCACATTCATCAATCGCTTCATACAAGCACGCCGGTTCAGAGTAGATTCATTCTCTCATTATATATTTTTTATTAGAGACTAAACCTTTTCTAATGAGATCTCCAATTTGGTCAATGTAAGTCCTTCTAGTTCTTCGATTTCTATACTAAAGGAAATTTTATACACGTCGAGGGATTGTAATATCCTTTGAAGTTGGACTTGCTATCGTGTGAAAGATTTTGTATTCATGTTATGTTTCATAGATTTCTCAGAGTGGGACGAACATAAGGATGGTCGCTAAGTACATCACATAGCGTCACTCGGGGGTGTTAAAAAATAACGGTTCAAAATAAATTATAAAAACGATTTATTATAAAAATAATAAACCGTTTCATACTTAAAGGTCGGCTATAAACCAAAGCGGTACCGTAATTTTATACTGGTATCGTAACCGCATCCTGAAGATAGTTAAAACGTCTTTTGCTGCTTATTATCTCGTATAAATCATGGCCCGAGAGATTGTTTATTGATATAATGTTATTGTTATCAATAATTTATAATTTTACATGATAATTTTGTACAACAAAGATTTTTTTTTTAATTGTATAATATATAAGAAGGTGCTTATTAAAATATCTTTCGCTATTACGGAGGTGAAAAAGTCAACCATTTTTAAATTTCAATGTTACTACTCTAGCCAGCTAAGAGCCGTGGTTGCCCAGTTGGTAGGACATTGCCTCTCACTTTGAGGTCGCAGGTTTGAATCCAGCACAGGCCTAAACCAATGATTGTCGAATTTGTTTTTGAATTCATGTTTGGATCACAAATGCTTATCACGTGTTCAGCGGTGAAGGAAAACATCGTGAGGAAACCCAATTCCCGAGAAATGCATTTTGGGAGGTATGTGACCTAACCTGTATTGGGTTGGTTTTCCCTTCGCAGGTTGGAAGGTCAGGCAGGCAGACGCTTCTGTAAAAAACGGGACCAGTCAAATCTTCAGGATAGGTAAGCGGACCCTGTAAAAACGGGATAATGCTAGGGAGATGATGACTTATCTAGCCAGCTAATAGAAGTCTGCCACTAAATCTGTTGCTAAATTCAATTACGGGTCGTGTTCATTCAATTAACTCCCGTTTGTAAATTACCCGTTCGGTCCACATTCCTAACGTAATTATGCAAGCGTTCAATGGATCCGTAAAAATTCATGGCGCAGAATTCGCAACGTCAGGAGTGATGATCACTAAAACGAATTGAATTGCCAATATTCAGAAGAGCTGGAATAGTACTTGGCTCTCATTCAAAATTCATAGATGCATAAGTTTTATCCAATGATTTTCAAAGGATTTAAAAGGCTGTCGTGAACCATACATAATCATGTAAGGTCACGAATTATCTGAATTCTGAATCACATTCCAAAAGTGAAATGTGTCATAGTTATATGAAATACCTATGGGGCAAAATACCCACAAATGGGCAACATGCCCATAGCTGTCTAAATATAGGGTAAAAAACCACGATGTTAGAATATGTGATTAGAATGTTTCATAGTTATATGAATACCTATGGGGCAAAATACCCACAAATGGACAACGTGCCCATAGCTGTCTGAATATAGGGTAAAAAACCCATGATGTTTGAATATGGGGTGAAACCCCGCGAATGGCCTCCAACCGCCCCTTACAGCCATCCCTGTCCACCTGATTGCCTTGATAAATTCATCTGATTACCTGATAAATCACCACAACGATATTAACTACTGCAATGTTTTAGTGTTTGTTTTACTATCCGTTTTACTGTTTACTGTCTGTTGTTCTCTTTATCAATTTGTATCAGATAATACAAATATAGCATAACTGACATCTAAGTAATTAGGAAAATATATAAGTATTATAAGACTTAACTGAATATTCTTCCTGCGCATCGACAGGAAGTCTGATAAAACTGTTGTTGATTGTTATACCTGAAAACACACTGTTACTTCTCTAATCTGTTTCTGAATAATCTGAATATTCACTGATTTCTGTTCTCTCCTCTTAATGCAATTTCATTTGTTCCCTTTGTCGATTTATATCAAATAATACAAATACCTATAGCATAACTGATATCTACGTAATTAGGAAAATGTATAAGTATTATTAGACTTAACTTGGGGGAGGCTTATACCCAGCAGTTGGGCGTCGTACGGCTGATGATGATGATAAGACTTAACTGAATATTCTTCCTGCGCATCGACAGGAAATCTAATAAAACTGTTGTTGATTGTTCTATCTGAAAATACACTGTTATTTCTGCTCTGATTTGTTTCTGAATAATCTGAATGTTCACTGATTTCTGTTCTCTGTTCTAATGCACCTTCTTTTGTTCTCTGAAAATTATTTAGTTTTTTCGTAATGACAGCCCGCCAAAAGCATCAACTTTTTTCTGGCCAGTGTTATTATGACATATATAACCTACAAATCGATTACTCACTCGAGTAAAAATAAAATCGATATGATGCATTTTAATATTATTATGAATTTGATTATTTAAATTCGAGAACTGATTACAGTTCGAGACAAAGGCGTCGTGAACCTGTTCTTTGGGACATATCGCCTGAAGGTTGTTGATATCGTAGTAAAAACTTAAATAGTTTACTTTGCAAAAAAATACTTAGCTACAAGCATAAACAAGACACTTATGTTGTATTTTTGCATTGCGACAATGTAATTACACTCATTATTCTAATAATAATACTTAATCTCGTCATTTTTGACCTTCTAGAACCACTAGTCACCTTTGACATCTCTTCCAGTGGAGTTTACATAGAGATGCAATTTCTATGACATTTTATATAGAGTCTTTTTCGTACATTGTTTTAAGTTTACGCGGTTATTATCATAATTAAAACACATAATAACGGGGTCTTACCGCGTTTATAGCAGAGATATGAGACTCCCGATATTTCGACACTGTTGCAAGTGCCATGATCACTGGATGACTGATGAGATTGAAGTGGAGTAGGTAGATCCATAATTTTCTACGGGTAGACATATTTATTGAGTCTTTTTCGTGTTTGCAATTGACTTAAATGATCCGTTTTTATCAAATTGAAACCTACGTTTCCTTTAGCATATCTATACGTCTAAATAAATTAGATAAGGCACAATAAAATAATTTTGATTGAGAAACGATTAGCCCTGACATACAATTTTATTAGCCCTGTCTAGAAAGGTATTTATGAAGTCAATATCACGAGGTTAACAAAATAATAGTAATAAAAAAGAAAGGTTTTGCTACTATTACTAGCTTTGGTTTATTGAAACAAATGCCTTGTCCAAGCAGATGAGAGGAAGCGCTCTTCACTTATCAGGATCGGGTGAATGTCATAAACGTAATTAGAATCTCTTTGACAAAGCGGTAAATGAAATATAAAAACCATTACAAGGCAACTATAAACTCGTAATTGGGACAAAACCTTCATGGATTGATACTAAGAGGTACTATATTTGAACACACGTGTTTAGTTCAAGTAATTATATGTATTGTTATAATATATTATAATACAGTCCATCCAATCCTATATGGGTTTTTACAATATTCCATGAATAAAAACAACTGGGTAGCTCCCAGTAAGTACTGGATAGAATGGTTTGAATCATTCATGAATTCGATGAATAATCAGATCGTTATCCAGATTAAAATTCAAAAACAGAATTAGATTCAATTTTATCGTCTATCGTGTGGGTCGTAAAGTGGATTACCAAACTCTCCACCCTGGTGTCAGAGTTACTATTGAGCCGCCGCTGGCCCCTAACATGGCTCATGTAACGACTGCGTACTTACATCAGTAGCAACCAGGACCAACGGCTTAACGTGCCTTCCGAAGCACGGATCATCTTACTTTTGGACAATCATGTGATCGGCAAATCCTACAGTCCTAACTGAAGGGATTACATTGTCATTTTTGTGATATCTTCTCGCCGGGATTCAAATCCGGGACTTCTGGATCGTGAGCCTAACGCTCTACCACTGGACCACACAGACCGTCTAATGCAAAATAATTACCATAAAGCTTTTTAACACAAATAACTTTAATCACTTTTGCAAAACATTATGCACAAAACTGTAGTAGTTACCAACTCATCGTGTATAGCATTTATGACCAATAAAGTGCATTATATGACAGGTTATTATAACCCTTATTAAAGTTGCGGTTTCGCACGACAAAAAGAACATAATCTTCAACTTTACAATGTATGATCCTATATCAGATACTCTCTATGTGAGCCGTGGCTATTATTACTGTACCTAATGTAATGCTCCCAAGGTTCTGTGTTAAAAATACCTAAACCCTTTTATTTTTACCGTATTTCACAATAGATGAGACAATTTTTTTGATTTCCAAACAAACGAAGGCTGATTTTCATGTTCATCAATTATCGTATTTATTGTGTAACAGAATTTGAATTCAGAACTAAATACTTTATGGTTGTTTATTTTACATGGGGCTCAAAACAAAAGCATTCGTTTGCATTCAGAAATGCGATGATTTTTGAGAGACATTAATAAAATAAGAACACCGGAATAAACGGCCTCTGTGGTCCAGTGGTTGACCGTTGGGCTCATGATCCGGAGGCCCGGGTTCGTATCCCGGTGGGGACATATCAAAAAAATTACTTTATGATCCCTAGTTTGGTTAAGACATTACAAGCTGATCACCTGATTGTCCAAAAGTAACATGATCCGTGCTTCGGAATGCACGTTAAGCCGTTGGTCCCGGTTACTACTTACTTATGTAAGTATGTAGTCGTTACATGAGCCATGTCAGCGGCCTTTGGTGGCTCAGTAATAACCCTGACACCAGGGTTGATGAGGGTGGTATTCCACTTTACAACCCATACGATAAGAAGAAGAGTCCGGAATAAAGCGGGTAAACTCAAACGATCATTATTTTCATCGTATTTATTTAAAAAAAGTTTACGTTTTTCATAATGTTTAGTTCATTTTTGCTTTGTGGTTTTCGTAGAGGCACTTCTCAAGTCGTATTGACAATTAAAACTCTACATTAGTTTTTGTAACTTAAAAATACTACGAAAAATTGTATAAATACGGGATAGTACTTACAGAATTTTTCGTCCTTAACGTTTTCCTTGCCTTTGACCAAACAAGTACGAAGCGAAAATGGGGCTTAAAAAGTTCGAGCTACAACGAACGAGTTCCTACTACAAAAGATATTGATGTACATTCCACAGTTCCTAAATAGCTCGTTTGACTACGCCATTACAGTATTGTTCGTAAATTGCAATTGATGTACTAATTGGATTTAACTAATATAGACTTGGTACATGTCACTAGAAATTTGCAGTGTAACAAAACCAGTAGATCAAGTGTATAAAACCTGAATTTAGGAAACTGATGTGCCTAGATTTGTAGTCTTGTTCAACAAGTATTCAAATTATATGTAATATATTCTTTATTTTCTCGTTTTAATCGAATAAAATTTAAAAAAAAACTATTCATCTTCTTTTTGCTAAGTCACTGGACCACAGAGACCGTAACAGTAAAGACCGATCAATCTTATATGACTATATGCCCAGAATGATAAGCAAGGTTTTTTTTTTTTTTCTGCATTTTAGTCCAGCGTAAAAGAGAGAGCCATCAAATTGTGCCTAATTTTTAGCAAATTAAAAGAGGACGACCTAAGCGGAAATTATGTAAGCGAATAAGGGAGAGAGCGCGTGTATTTTGTCTCGCATGCACTTATGCGATGCACATGGTTTTGTATGGGTTTTCGAGGTGTGACCGAAGTCCACGGAAGAAGTCCTGTGTACAATTTATCGTTAAGATATAAAAGTAAGTAAGTATAAGATATATTTTGAAAATATAAATGTTGATATCAAACCTTTCAAGATTTAGTTATTTAAAAATCAGTTGCAAAAAGTAAGAGCGTATAATCAAGGTTTTGGGGATTACCAAAATAAAAAGGATTATAAAAAAACCGTGATGAAAGGATGTTTCTGTAAAAGGGTTGTCACGCCCTTCATAGTTTAAAACCTTCGGTCAACGAGTAAATCTACCAGTCAAAATGTTGAATAGTTAAGTTACCAGATTTCTTGTAGCTAAAGTAGGAAGTAAATACCTATACGTAAGATTGTGTTGTGCATACGCATCATATAATTTCCGGCATGGCCTCGGAGAACGCATGATTTACATCGTACTGTCCAAGGTTCGAAGCTCAGTTTGGGCTTTACTATATTCGACTTTTATGAGTTTGAATTTATGTTTGGATCATAATATACTTCTATGCTGCTACTTTTTTGCTTCTATGCTGTTCTGGGAGCATATAAAAAACATAGAACACGTTCAGCTGCTTCTCTTCCCGGGCATGTCGTAAAAACCGACAGAGGGATTGTGTCCTCTAACATGATGGACTAATGTTATGGGCGATAGGCTGATCCCTTATCACCATAAGGTTCATCATATCCATCTTTGGAATTCGTATCAACAGTGGCTGCAAGTTGTCTTTGATTACTTGTGGCTCTGCCCACCCCATTAGGGATTACGGGCGTGAGTTTATGTATGTATGTATGTATCATAATATAAAAACTCCGGGATTCGAACGCGGGACCTCTGAATCTTGAGCTCTACGCTCAATTAAAGAAAGAAAGAAACGTTTATTATAAAGGGACACCACAGCAACAAATATACAATAAAAACACGGAGTAACACATAACTTACAATCAAACACATAATAAAAAAAAACAACAACATACACGAGAAACACAAACAATCGAGTGTATGGACTGGTCAACGTTGGTGGTGGTGTCCTTTATAAAAGGGCCTCACTCAGCATAAGCCGCGGCGCGAGCCACGACGCTGAATCACGAAGGCCGTTACACAGCATATTAATTACAACCATAGGTTCTTCAAAGTATAACCGATAAACTGGCGCGATTCCAAATTCAGTACAAAACTGCACGAAACTTATTCAATCCACAATAGGTTTATCAGCTCCATTCTTTGAATACTGGTGACAAGAATACGAGATTACTTCATTGTTTCATAGCCTTTAAGTTACCAGCGTTGCGTCACTCATTTGCAAGAGGTAGGTCTATAATTGTTGAAGAATCTCGACTCTATTATTTATAGTACGGTCACGAGCATTAATATGTATACACTTTAGTACCATGTCACATTAACTTTTTTGACAAATTGAACTGTAAGTGTCACTAAATGTCAAATATGTTAGTGCGACAGAGTCCTAAAGTGGGTACATTATATTGCTCATGACTGTACATGGAGTTAATGTCTTGGCACAACGTTTTATCATGTATCAAATTATGTAAAATCCGCGGTAGCCGTGTTCAGAGAACGCGTGACTTACAATCAATCAATCAATCAATCAATCAATAATACTTTATTGCACAACGACATATACAAAGGACATAAACATACGAATAAAAACATAAGTACAATAGGCGGCCTTATTGCTAAATAGCAATTTCTCACGTCGTTTTCTTACGTCGTAGTGTCACGGATTAGAATCCCGGTTCGGGCTCTAAACCACTGCTTGGCGCAGGGGTATGCAGCATACTCCGCCACGCTGCTCCAATGCGGGTTGGTGGAGGTGTTTTTACTACTAATAGCCGGGACCAACGGCTTAACGTGCCCTCCGAAGCACGGAATCATCTTACTTTTTCGGAAAATCAAGTGATTCAAGCCTGAAAAGTCCTTACCAAACAAAGGACAGTCTCACAAAGTGATTTCAACAATGTCCCCATCGGGAACCGAACCCGGACCTCCAGATCGTGAGTCTAACGCTCTAACCACTAGACCAGTTCGACTTTATTACTTTGAATTCATATTTGGATCTTAGATAATTGATATCACGTGGTTTCCAGGAATTGTGTCCAGGTAACTTGCCCTTATGGGACTTAAACATAGCTAACGAGGGGTGGATGTATATGTCATACACCTCTGGCTACCCCTTTAGGGATAGAAGCGTGATGTTATGTTACGTGTTAAATCATGCATTTTTTAATTTTTTTAACTATTTGTTCTTAATAAAGCTTCGTGCACAGAGAGGAAGCGGGATTTTGTTTGCGCTTTCAAGTTGGAGGGATTTATTAAATCTCTGGCCCACTTTTTCCTCTTATAGATTTATCATTTTTCTTTGTTTAGTGATTATATTATTTTCCTAGTATAGATTCTAAATTATTCATAAAAATATACATTATTCATGACCTGTATTAAAATTCTTGAAACCACCTTCCAGATGGCAATTCATCCACGAAAATTGTCCTATGTATAAAATATTTATAAACTTTGCTATAATTTCCATGCTTTGTTTGCTCGCCGTACCTGGCAGACAAGATTTATTACCTATTTTAGCCGGGTCCGTGTTGCTTAGACCTAAACTAAATTTGCCACAACTATTAAATTACGCGGCGTAATAAAATGATACCAAATTCTAAGAAGTAAACTTCGCAACATCCTAAAGGAAATAAATCTCGGAAATTATTTGAGGATAATAGTTCTACCAAAATTACTGGTTTATTTTACTTGTAAAAGGAGGAAGTTTGTTGGACCTTTGTCCTGTTCCAGTTACTTTCTGCTACAATTTCGAAATGAGGAAAATGTAGAGTATCTATATACTATCGTTTTCCTTATTAATTTGGTCTTATGCGGGCCTATTTTATTTTTAGTTGCGTGTTAAAAAATTCAGTAATAAGATGCGCAGATAAAAAAGTACTCACTGCCTGAGTAGATTTAAGTGATGCCCAAACAACATAATGTGTTTTGTACCTATCATACCTATCGCTAAATTCTTAGTTTAAAAGAAAAATAAAAAGTAACATACTAAACTTACTTCGTTTGGAAATCACCGCTACACTATTTATTTCACTTCTTCACAAAAGCTGCATTGACTTGACCTGCGTAACAAAATAATCACATAAACTTTTTTTTAAATTCGAATTAGAATTTAAATATCTTTAAGAAAGAATTTGAAACTTTTTAATTTAATTTCAAATTTTTAATTTTTTTGGTAAACTGTACACACCGTCGCGTGCGCCGTTGAAGGCTTCGGGTTTAAAACTAGTAAAGACCAGGCAATGCATATGGAGCCATTCTCTTCCACCGTCACACCGAAGAGACCGGTTCAAGTGGACGTAATCACACCGCAATCCAGCGATGAATCATAGTCAAAATCAAAGACAACATAGTTAGCGATATGTTTGGAAAAATAACTCCATTTTTCTAGTATATTCTGTGATGAAGATGAAATTTAATAGTCACTTGAATACAAGCATAAGTGCCTTGACAAGTTTAAAATATAAATGTGTTCCAGCGTGGTAACACAATCTATCTTATGGTTTAAATGTACACACAACACATACACAGACGGTAAGCCGTCAATTTATGTGGGTTGCGTCTTTTGGACTGTGGTCTGTAATTATGATTACATAACTTACAAGCTCATGACAGCGCACATGCCATGAGCATGTATCTTGTGTTGCGTCTTATGTCATTACAATACATAAAAAATACCAAAATCGCCAAAAACCTTATAATAAAGCCGACTTCATTTCCGACCAAATATTTAGCTAATGCCATTTGAGTCAAATCAAATAAGTCACGTTAAAAAACAAAAATACTTTTCAATTTGAAAAGAGAATATCTAAATAATAGATAAGTCATTTAATTACGTCATTAATTCAAATTTTATATGTAATTTCCTTTCGATAACTTTTGTTTCCCGACAAAAGTATCTTATATATTACTTGGTTCATATAGTAAGTATAAAGACAAAAAAAATAATATTCATGAAGAACAACAATTCCAAACAGATAAAACGAAGAACACAAAGGAAACTAAAAAACAATCTGGTTTTAAAATCACTGGCGCGTACTGACCGGATTCACAAATTATTTCCTGTCCATGAGCAATAATTACGACCAATAGCGTTCAATTATTACGACACGGTGTAAATGGCATCCAGTGGAATATTTTATAATTAATTTGCGTAAACTAAAAGAAATCATACGCAATGGGATTTCCTACTTATAACGACAAACACAGGTTTCGCTTAATCGATATGATTCGACTATAATTGTATTCTTGGAATACAATTATTTTTAGGTACTTTTGAAAATGTGTTACGTGCCTATCTAGTAGGATACATCGAAACCATACTCTGTAACCATTAGCTATATAATGTTATACCTTTTTGAATTTAGGATAGGTGAGAAGAATCTAATCGATCGAATCAGAAATGAGGAGATCCGCAGGAGAACTAAAGTCGCCGACATAGCTCGGAGAATTGCAAAGCTGAAGTGGCAGTGGGCAGGACACATAGCGAGGAGAACCGATGGCCGCTAGGGCGGAAGGGTTCTGGAGTGGCGACCACGTGTCGGCGACGCTCAGAGGGTAGACCCGCCACAAGGTGGACCGACGATCTGGTGAATGTCGCGGGAAGCCGCTGGATGCGGGCAGCGCAGGACCGATCGTCGTTGAGATCCTTGGGGGAGGCCTATGCCCAGCAGTGGGCGTCGTACGGCTGATGATGATGATGATGAGAAGAATCCTTGAAGTAGTGTGTTAGACAGGACCCCAATTTTCTTAACAGTCAATATTTTATATTCATGGTTCCAAATCCATCCTCGACTGTTATTAAATCCCCTTGTAACCTTATTGCCTCTAAATATGTCCCGCTCGTAGAGTATACTGTAAGTATATTGTGACAAAAAATATGTATTTGAAAGAGATACTATAGAACTACTCAACTAGCTTACAACCGCTACCAGCCAGTAACAATAATGATATCAATTAATTAATGTTACTGGCTGGTAAGCCGTCAATGCATCGAAGCATCGCTTCTAACTTTCAAGGATAGGTAATGCCAAAAATCCCTTATCTCGACGTTTTCCCTTTGTCCAGCATATTAGTAAATGACTTTCGGTGCAAACTAAAGTTAATTTACAAGAGCATAAAATTGAATAAAAATATAAAGCATTTATCGTACCCGAATAAGATATTTTAATTCTTAAAAAAATTCGTTCGCAAAATACGATGATACTTTAGGCCTCTTAAAAGCACCGCCATTGATTTAACAAAAATGTTTTTATTATATACTAGCTTTTGCCCGCGACTTCGTCCGCGTGGCGTGTTATATAAGAGAGATCTTTGTGTGTGTGGGAGTGCATATCAAATTTCAAGCATCTAACTTATACAGTTTAGATTTTTTCATACAATTTTTTTCCCAATAACTCCCATTTTTCAAAATACGGCCAAAAATAAACTTTATATTTACTAAGGTATGCATGCATGCTAGATTGAATCAATTGATTGAATTGATTTTTTTTAATTGATTGTTCATTGAGTTTTAATTTTAATACACACTTCCTCTCTTCCCTTCAACGTTGCTGTGCCCTACAGGGTCCATGTTTTAGTTCCTATGCCTATGTAACACCCCATTGTACTACATGACTACATGGAATGCAATAAATAATTTAATTGAATTGAAAACATCTATCTTACGCCGTTTCGATTTTTTCATACAAATGTTTTTTTACCGCTAACTCCCGTTTCCGTGGGAATTTTGAAATATCCTGTTGCAACTAAGCTTTAAGTTAACTAAGGTACCTGCATGCCAAATTTCGAGCGTCTAACTTAAGCGATTTAGATTTTTCATACAAAAGGATTTTCCCGCTAATTTCCGTTCCCGTGAGAATTTCGGGAATTCCTTTCTTAGTGCACCTCTACGGTACCTAAGCTATGTCCCTTCCAAATTTCAAATGCCTACGTTTAGCCGTTCAGGCTATGCGTTGATATGTCAGTCACTGAGTCAGTCAGTTTCTCCTTTTATTTAGATTTGATTTTTTCATACAAATGTTTTTTCCCGCTAACTACCGTTCCCGTGGGAATTTCGGTAATTCCTTTCTTAGTGCACCTCTACGGTATCTAAGGTACCTGCGTGCCAAATTTCAAACATCTAACTTGAATGGTTTAGATTTTTCATACAAAAGGATTTTCCCGTTAATTCCTGTTCCCGTGGGAATTTCGGGAATTCCTTTCTTAATGCACCTTTACGGTACCTATGGTACCTGCATGCCAAATTTCAAACGTCTAACTTGAGTGGTTTAGATTTTTCATACAAAAGGATTTACCCGCTAATTCCCATTCCCGTGGGAATTTCGGGAATTCCTTTCTTAGTACACCTCTACGGTATCTAAGGTACCTGCATGACAAATTTCAAACATCTAACTTGAATGGTTTAGATTTTTCATACAAAAGGATTTTCCCGCTAATTCCCGTTCCCGTAAGAATTTTGGGAATTCCTTTCTTAGTACACCTCTACGGTATCTATGGTACCTGCATGCCAAATTTCAAATGTCTAACTTGAATGGTTTGGATTTTTCATACAAAAGGATTTTCCCGCTAATTCCCGTTCCCGTGGGAATTTCGGGAATTCCTTTCTTAGTACACCTCTACGGTATCTAAGGTACCTGCATGACAAATTTCAAATATCTAACTTGAATGGTTTAGATTTTTCATACAAAAGGATTTTCCCGCTAATTCCCGTTCTCGTGGGAATTTCGGGAATTCCTTTCTTAATGCACCTCTACGGTACCTAAGGTACTTGCATAACAAATTTCAAACGTCTAACTTGAGTGGTTTAGATTTTTCATACAAAAGGATTTTCCCGCTAATTGCCGTTCCCGTGGGAATTTCGGGAATTCCTTTCTTAGTGCACCTCTACGGTATCTAAGATATCTGCATGCCAAATTTCAAACGTCTAACTTGAGTGGTTTAGATTTTTCATACAAAAGGATTTCCCTTCACTACTCTGCTCCTATTGATTGTAGCGTGATGAAAAGTATACTATGACCTGTCCAGGAGTGTGAAGAATAATTGTACCAAGTTTCATTAAAATCCGTCCAGTAGTTTTTGTTTCTATAAGGAACATACAGACAGACAGACAGACAGACAGACAGACAGACAGACAAAAATTTTACTGATTGCATTTTTGGCATCAGTATCGATCACTTATCACCCCCTGATGGTTATTTTGAAAAAATATTTAATGTACAGAATTGACCTCTCTACAGATTTATTATAAGTATAGATAGATTATATATAATCTGCAAATCAAAGACCATTTAGATTCTAATTCAAATGGGACTTGGCTTTGTTTTTTTATTTCTTAGTAGGTATTCCTACCTAAATATTTAAGTTCTTTAAAGTTGGGATCTGATTATTAACTATCAAGAAAAGAAAATAATTTTAAATCTGAACAACTTTTGCTAATGAAAAACCTCGATCGAAAACAACAATTGGCTTGGTAATACAATTCCATTAGCAGTCTAAAAGCTTTTAAGCAAAAACATTTCGGTCACATTTTAAAATTACTTACTAGAATTAAAACATCCGTCGCGTCGCCTGAATTAGCTACAATAATAATCGTAGCGAGTTTTGTTTTTACCTGAAAAAGATACCTACACACAATATAACTATGTAACTGACACTTGTTATTAAATATAAACAAACAAACAAACCCCCCTTAACAAAACAAAACAAACAAAAAAACATCAAAACAAAAACAAACAAAAAAAAAAACATCCCAAACAGAACAGAACACAACACAGAAAAGAGGGTAAATATCCCTTCATTGAAGGGGAATTTGACCTGGAAATCCAAGGCACAGACGTGGGCGGTAAGAAACTCACCAACCTACGATTTGCAGACGACATCGATCTATTCTCCACTTCAGCCAAAGAACTCAAGATTATGCTGGACGAGCAAAATGAAGAATTGAGGTCGGACTTAAGATGAATCGATCAAAAACACAAATTATGACCAACAGCACCAAGTTAAAGATAAAGTTGGATAAGTAAACCTCTAGGCTATGTTAACCTGGGTTTGATAATAGAAAGACGCGTTCAAAATGCCTGGAAGAGTTTCTAGTCCATGAAGAAGCTAATGAAAGGTGACCTTCTGATACGTCTCAAGCGCAAACTCATTGATGTGTGTATATTGCCCATCCTTACCTATGGTGCGCAAGCATGGGGACTCAAAAGTCCAAACTCAAGTCTTGCCAACGAGCTATGGAGTGCAGTATGTTAGGTGTTAAACTGATCGATCGCGCTCACACTGCGCTCCAGAACTCAAGTAGGAGATGTTGGTGAAAAATCCACTAAACTAAAGTGGGAATGGACGGCACATGTATGCATCCAGAAAAGTGGGCCAAAATTACATCTGATTGGACCCCACAAGATCGTCGGCGTTGAGGCAGACCGCAACGACGATGGAGAGACGAGCTAGACGCCTTCCACCACCAGATTTCCAGGCAGATCGATGCCCAAGTCAGAGAGTGTTGGTAAGAGAAGGGGGAGGGTAAGCAGAAGGGGAAGCTTTGCCCAGCAGTGGGTCATTAATTAGGCTATAAAAAAAAAACATCCCTTATAGAGAACAATTTGCAGACCCTTGGTTTAAAAAATCATTAAATCTTTAGAATAAAATTTGTTTATTAATAAAGATTTGATCAATAGGACCTAGTCTTAAAATATTAATAAAATTATTCAGGGTACTAATTTTAAATTATCTCTAATCAACTAGCTTCTGTACCCACATAATTCATCAGGCCTGATACATCTTTTCGAGATAAATTTATATTATACGTTGTCTAGGAGGCAGATTACAGAATTTACTTGTATGACGAAAATACCATCCACTCATCTTTTCTACTAGATATAGTTGAAAAATCAAAATAATATTTGCAAAAAGACTCTTTAGTTCAATAGATACGTCAAAGAATAGGTACGTGCTTCGCAATATTCATAACATCGCGAACTTTTCCATACCAATAGATATCGGCCCCAAAACCGCAATATCACGTTACAAACGAGTAATTCTAACACGAATATTTTATTCAAAAGGATGACTTCGGACGTCATAATAACATTTGAAACAAAAAGGCCACACTTCCACAAAAAATGAATATTAAAAAGCCAAATTGACGCGCGACTATAAGTGCCTCTTGGCCCCAAAATGGTATAAAAAGGTTTTCAACTTTGCGTGAACACGCGAACAAATAAATGAAAATCAAATACTTGTTTTATTACGGAAAAACCAAGTAATTTATTTGTACTAATATTATTATATCCTCTCCAATCTATGAGAAGTGGGATGTTTGTGATTTTGTTTTTAATAGGCACTCACCTTTTATAAACAAAACATTCTTAATAATTCCTGTAAGTACATGAACCTACTTATATAGGTCTTAAACGTTGTACCGGGTGAGAGCCTTCAGCGCTCCCCATTTGTCCGGCCAAGTAGTTAATGCCATCTGCGGCAATTACAATAAGTCACGTCAAAAAAAAACTTATATAGGTTCTTTCTTTTACACACTAAAGGTCAATTGACAAAATAAGTGTACTCCTTACTTTAGTTATTTTGTTTTAAGTAAAAAAAAATGCTTTTAGCCAAACTGAGGTCCAAATAACAACTTAATAATTACTTAGCCGTTGGTCCCGGTTACTACTTAGTGATGTAAGTATGTAGTCAGGAGCCATATCAGGGGGATTTGGTGGCTCCATAGTAACCTTAGCACCAGAGTTGCTACGGCTGGTATACCACCTAAGAAACCACACGATAGGGGCAGAATAATAACTTATCTACTTATTTCTTATTTAAACTCTATCTCACAAGTTTGTGCTTCTTAATTTGTTTCAAGGTTGTCGGTTGCTAAGCGTTGCCCAAAATTAATAACACAGGAATTGACAACTTGACACCAATAAAATATATCGAACAAAAATAATAATTAATAGAATCGTGTTAAAAACGTTATAAACTTGGTGCTAATGACATCTCTAAGATTTTACAGCATGCCACAAAACGTGTATTCTCATAACAGTATCATTTTTTCAGTTCATTAAGGTTCACAGTTAATATAATAATAGGACCTCTTTTGTTCAACTTTTTATATTACCCTTTTATTCAAATCTGAATATTTAAAAAACTAAGTAGGTATCGTTGTACAATCTTAGTAGAATTAGTTAAGAAATATTTATGAGTTGGAGAAGGGTCCAAAGTTTGAAGAGATTACGGACCTCGGCAGTAAGTTTCCGTTGCCACAAATGAGGTCCACCCTTAAGGAAACTGATTAAACTAAACCGACTCCATTTGGGTTTTACTACGTTAGAAGTTGTTTGTTATAATGCAGTACGATATTTTTAAACAATCATCATAGAGCTATTCACCTTGTTGCAAAGTTGCGGTTTTGTAATATTCCATTAGGCAAACATCTGCCTTTCCATCTTAGTAATAGCTAAAAAGTTTAAAAGGCCAAGTACCCAAGGATCTTCGATTCTCATATTGTTGTTATAAACATTGTATTAAAACTTTAAACCCAAGGTAAAATTATTATTTTAGCATTCTACATAAAATAGTATCGCATAGTGCATGGTTCTCGTACATATCTGTAATTAATCAAATCGCTCAGAATTACGTGGTCGAAATTGGAACAAAATCATCCACAAATTAATTACAGTAAAGAGATTCTGGAAATATGCTGCATCTATAGTCGATTCCTAAGGCTAAGCTCAATGCTTACACAGAATATACTAGAGTATGCCTTACAAAAGAAGTTCTGCGGATTTAAATGGAAGTGAACGATAAGTCATAATAATTCTATGCGGATACTGCGAAGCCAGCGCCGCGGCCGCAGGACTTCTTTCGCGGTGTGGATTTTGTGTCATATACTTGCCAAGACGAAAAAATATAAGTTTAAAAAATTAAACCCGACTACAAGAAAATCTCTTCAAGAAATGAGGAGATCGGTGGCGCAGCGGTTAACGCGCTCGGTCTGCGATTGTTGAAGTAAAGCAACTTTCGCAAACGCCGGTCATAGGATGGGTGACCACAAAAAAAAAGGTTTTCATCTCGAGCTCCTCCGTGCTTCGGAAGGCACGTTAAGCCGTTGGTCCCGGCTGCATTAGCAGTCGTTAATAACCATCAATGCGCACTGGGCCCGCGTGATGGTTTAAGGTCCGATCTCCCTACCCATCCATAGGGAAGGCCCGTGCCCCAGCAGTGGGGACGTTAATGGGCTGATGATGATGAAGATGACAAGAAAATCGAAGATAGCCCAGCGGGGGTGAGGTATTCGGGGGCGGAGAGTTGCCGTTCTTTACGTGGAATTATCCCTTATTCTATGACCATAGTGTGTTAGTGAGATAGGGTAAAACAAACTTATCACACCGCAAAATGAAAGTCTGGCTTAATTAGTATGTGTTCGTAGAGTAAACCTTACCTGACATTGAAACCGCAAAACTGGACAAACCCCGTTTCTATTATTCAAAGCCACGCGAAAGGCAAAAACAGGTAGGTAACATATTTAACTAATTAGCATACAAAGAGAGGTAGATGTTTTCTACCGTTTGCATGTGATTTTAATTTTAAATCATTTCACTGGAACCCATATAATACGTCAAGTTTTTTGACAATGTTTTCTTACTCGTATATTAATATGTACGAGTGTACCAGTAAATACAAACTTGAATTGGGTCGTGTACCTAGTACAAGGTAAAAACATTTTCTTTTTTCTATTTAACTTATTTATGAATTTTAATCAAAAAAAAAAACGTAATAACAAGATCGACATTTTGTCACGTTTTTCTTTGACGTCACAGTGACTATGACTATGACTATGGAATTTGTATGGAAAAGCACACTATTTCATACAAATTCCATAGTCATAGTCATAGTCATTCGTGTTTTGAAGATTATCACTTCGAACTTTATTTTTGATGCTCTATTTTTCACATAATCGTTAAATAACTCGACCATGTTTGTAATGTAACAGGAGCATTGTATTTCAAATAGAGTAATTGTATGAATCAAGAGAGTTATGTGAATTTAATAATACGTTGAATTGATTTAATATAAATTTGGAAACGGTATTATTGAAATGCGAAGGAAACTCATAGCTGAAAACATAAAGCTTAGAATGTGTGTTATTAATGTTGTGTTTATATGTAATAAAGCGTTGTGTATTGTATTGTATTAGAATGTAATTAGAATTCTACTCTTCCAAGTCACTTCCAGTGAAAACCACGCCGAGCGCAGCGCGAATTATATCAAGGGGATAGATATCGTACGACTCGTCATCGTGAGGAAACCCACATTCTCGAGAAATGCATTTTCGGAGCTATGTGACGTAACCTGTATTGGAGTGGTATTCCCTTCGCGGGTCGGAAGGTCAGACAGGAAGACGCTTCTGTAAAAAACCAGAAATGTCAAATCTTCAGCTTGAGTAAGCGGACCCTGTGAGAAGTGGGATAATACTAGGGGGATGATAGACGTCGCACAACTATGTCAAAGCCCTCGATATAATTCACGAATTCACGCAGGCGCGATGGCCGTGCCGCGAGGGTAGGAAAGCTCTTCTCTACTATGCTTTTCTAGACTCTGCGAAAAGTATGACAGTTCAGTTGAAAAAACAGCTTGTCGTGCTAAACAAATCAACTTCAACTTTATGGTTGTATGGCAAGCTTAATAAATCTTTGAAAAGACTGCTCCAACCTGAAGTAAAAAAATAAAATCTTGCGGTTTGTTGAATGTCACCTTTGCTTTTTTTGTCCTGACGCTTAATTAACTTAATATAAAAGTAAAAAAATAAATTATAAACACACAACTTTTAAGTGATTACGTATGTTTTAACCTTGACAGTATGTATTTATTATACAGGAACAAAACACTGTGAAGTAAATACTGCAATTATGTACTATTTATATACTTGATTATACGTGCTACTCATAATGTAACGACAGAGTTATGAAAAAAGTTTAAAAACGAAATTTTAAATAGAAAGTATGAAACAAGAAAATATTTCTCTGGTGCAATTTTTTGTCCTCAGTCGTAACGCCTTGTGAAATGACGTAGTATCAAAAATGTAAAATTGACCTTCAACAAGTTTATAAGTTGAAGAAATGATTCTGATTCTGAATCCGAAATTCTTACCGGCAAACTATCCTACATCTCATCATCATCAGCCGTATGACGCCCATTGCTGGGCATAGGCCTCCTCCAAGGATCTCCACGACGATCGGTCCTGCGCTGCCCGCATCCAGCGGCTTCCCGCGACCTTCACCAGATCGTCGGTCCACCTTGTAGTGGGCCTACCCACTGAGCGTCGTCCGACACGTGGTCGCCACTCCAGAACCTTTCCGCCCCATCGGCCATCGGTTCTCCTCGCTATGTGTCCTGCCCACTGCCACTTCAGCTTTGCAATTCTCCGAGCTATGTCGGTGACTTTAGTTCTCCTGCGGATCTCCTCATTTCTGATTCGATCGAGCAGGGAAATACCGAGCATAGCTCTCTCCATTGCCCGCTGAGCGACACCGAGCCTCCTCACGAGACCCCCGAGCCTCCTCACGAGATCCTACATCTAATAAGTAAAAATCTAATTTATTTTACACCATAGCTACCTACTGTTGATTATTAAATCAGGATAGGTAGGATAGTGATGTTCTAAATATCCGTTATTGGAGTAAACAAACTCTTAGAACAGATTGGTACACATACACAACCTATATACGTCCCACTGGGCACAGGCGTCCCCTCAATCAACCGGAGGAGGTATGGAGCATACTCCACCACGCTGCTCCAATGCGGGCTGGTGGAGGTGTTTTTACGGCTAATAGCCGGGACCAACGGCTTAACGTGCCCTCTGCAACACGGAATCATTTTACTTTTTCGGACAATCAGGTGATTCAAGCCTGAAAAGTCACAAAGTGATTTCGACAATGTCCCCGTCGGGAATCGAACCCGGACCTCCAGATCGTGGGCCTAACGCTCTAACCACTAGACCACGGAGGATGTGATTCAAATATTATACGAGCACGAAGCATACTCATGCTTCTTTGCTGGATTAAGATTAAAATGCGTTTGACTATGATTCACATGAGTCATCCATGGTCATGAGAGCTCTCATCGTGAATGATATCAAAATTGAACCCTAAAAACTTGTCAACAAACGTATAGTTGAGAAAAACAACGTAATGATACTCGCACTTTATTATTTGCAAAAAAAAACTATATAAACACAAGTAAAGAAAATACGTCAGATAAAATATCCCCTAATAAAAATACCCTTTAATCATTGAATCCTTATCTACGAATCGTGCAATATTTGCTTGAGCACTTTAAATACTGACGTAGGTATTGCGCGAGTAAATAAATATTCGTATAAAGGCTTTGTGCTGCTATGAATACCAGATACGTGACAGGCATTAATATAGCCTCTTTTTATATCTAACGACTCGTTTTATTGATGTTTGATGTCAAAGGTATTCTACATCATAAATAAGTAATGAATAAAGTAGAACAAAGTGAGCAAACTTCAACTTGTTATGACGATATGCACTTATAAAGTTACTTGCAGCGTTTCATCCTCAAGCATTATTTATAATAGAAGAAAAAAATTTTATATTTTTTTTTTTATCTTACATAAACATGTAAGAGATATTCATAAAGAAGTATAAAACACAAGATAATAACTATAACGTAAATATCTAAGCAATGTATGTGTAAAGCTGACTTTTACTCTACGTAGCTAGCATAGTATACCATAACACTATGTTATCTAAAGCTTACCCAGACATTTAGCTACCCAGTCAAGTGCAAGCACTAAACTATGATTATTATGCAGCCACGACCAGAATACACCTGCTTCGTCTGCATACAATTAACTGACGACGTCTACAAATTTGCCGGATTACCATCGCGTTGGACACACCAAATGCTGGACTTAAACTGTTACTAATTAAGCTTCACAAGTTTTATTTAAGTGCTTGAATTTCAATTCGACTGTGCCGTGAGGTCTTGAATTTTAATACAGTCTTGCTTTTCGATCGGTAATTATGATGAAGCATGAAACAAGTAGCAATAATAGGGCTGGAGTATGAAACGTTATTAATCATATTGTTTGACAAGTTTTGGGATCCCGTCGGCTTAGACATGTCGGGTAGGTGCGCTGAACTAACAAGGTTAGATTAACAAATATTATGTACTCATAAGTCTAGAGTAGGTAGTGCTGCTCTTGAGTTTGTTTCGCAATTCGAGGACATGACTTTTTGTAAGTAACAAGCTGTTTCAGTGAAGTGTTTTCGAAGTGCTTCAGCACAGTGTTCAGTTTGGTTAGCCAAGTTACAAAAGATTATAATTTATGGGATTAACTTAAGTGATATGTTAATCGCATATATTTTATCACTGTCACTCTCAATTGTCATTATTGGTTTTTGTAAAGGTTTAAGTAGAAAGTGTGTAAACTGGTAAACAAAAATATACAAACCTTACACAAAATTATTAAATAGAAACTATGTAGCCAATCAATTACTTGTTATTAATTATTGTTACGGAAGTGGGTTTCGGGATTAGAAGGAAACTCACTGAGTCCAAGGAGAAACTAATTTATTCACTATACATACGGTACAGCTTCCGTACACGGCTCCGCGGTATACTCCGTCACCGTCACTTTATTTCGCGACACTCGAACACAGCACGAAACACGATACTAGCACTGCACTAAAACTGCGCTTAACACTGTACTTGACACTGCACTTTACACTGCTTAAAACACTGTATTTGATTTCCACTTTTTCTTCACTTTTTCTTATCAGCCTACCACTATCTTAGGGCGTTTTCAAGGTTACCCCATTCGATAGCATAGCCGTACAATAAAATGCGTTCTACAATTTTATTGTCTCAGATCTGAATTAAAGACGTAAGTAAGTAACAATATCAGGTGAATGTCTGTTTTTGAATATGCATGTAAAACATAAAACCACCATCGAATAAACAGTAAACAGAATCAGTCACCACATGACTGACCCTATATAATTGGATAGTTTTCGAAACGGTAACAAAGCTATTTGGATTTTCTCGGAACGGTGTAAGGTTGTGTTTTGAATTGCATCCAATTTAGAGGAAGGGTCGAGATAGAAAGTTTCTTGTCCCTTCCGTTGGAGTACCCTTCAAGCAGTTTCGTTCTTGTTCACACATTATCTGAATACCAACAAGTACAACTGTGGTTGGAGAGGAAAATTCCTACTCGTTTAATCCATATATTTTTTGTTGTGTAACGTCTCACAGCTCGTTTATAAACAGCTTGTGCGACTTCAAGCAATAAAAATACCGTAAGCATTAACCATGTTAAAAAAAATGTTTCGCTAAGCAAGATAATAATCAAAGTTCAAACCACCGCCTTGATCTTACACTAGCCATTTTATCCACACATTTTGCTAGTCTTAAGTTCCTTGACCATAGTCATTCTATTTTTAGATCTCAAATAACAGGTTTTATTCAGTTTGTCGCCTTGTTTGTTACCTTTCGTATATACATTTCGTATAATAGCGTTTGTCGCATATAAACCAACAAAAAGGGATTATACTTCCTTAGTAAACTTAATTTTATTTGCATACAATTTTCCTCAAGAGATATCTAATCCAACCTTTGAGTGATTGTATGCCGGAATGGTAATTCGTTTCTCATTTACTCGATCCCGGTTCTGAGATTCAAAATTTTATTTTCCACAAACACTGCGTGAATAAGCGCCTTGTAAAATTTGAGTAAAAGGAAAAGGCTTTTCAATATTTCTGCTAGTTAACTTTGTCAGGCGCTTTACGAAATGTAAAGAAAGCAAAAAATCCTAAACAGCATTACGCTGGAATGTTTTGAATGTTGTTGTTTTTACCCGACTGAGCAAAAGGGAGGGTTACGTGTTTGACCGCTATGTATGTAAGCATTTATATTTGTATGTGTGTATGTACGTCTGTTCCAACCTAACTTCTAAACCACCTATCAGAATTTAACAAATGAGGTGTCACTAGAAGCGTCTTGATTGTCCGGTAGTTATAGGCTATGTGAAGTCACGTTAAATTCAATGTAGTGCCCTCTAAAGGACTTAAAGTGAGGACGAAAAATATTTTTTCACTTGATCATTGTACTGTATTCATGTGTTATGTCTGATTGTTGAAATTCTAGTTCTGTGCAATAAAGTATATTTGATTTGATTTGATTTTGATTTGATCATTATTATAGACGACGATACGGCTCACCACCTATGACGTTCGTCTAAAAGAAAGCTTGGTGTATTATGGGAACCTCTGACCAGTCCATTTGGGAATATAGTCGTGAGCTTCTGTTATGTTTATTTATTATAATGCCTCAAAAAAAAAAAACAAATAAATAAATAATATTAAATGCCGTACCACTACACAACAAGAACCCTTCAGGCAAGGGTAGCTATATATCAAACCTTTTGAGTTGTGAACGTAAATAAACGCGATTCAAAATGAGGGCCCACGTAAGCTTGAGTGATTTTCTTAGCAAACCCCAACCGCATGGTCTGTTGAACACTGAATAATATCCTTGACTTGTGTATTTTTACTACGTAAAATTTTTACGAGTGTTTCGTCATTTGTGGCCACAGAATCGACTGCCTGTTTGACCTTCCAACCCGCGAAGGGAAAACCAGCACAATACAGGTTAGGTCACACAGCTACGAAAATCATTTCTCGGAAATGTGGGTTTCCTCACGATGATTTCCTTCACCGCTGAGCACGTGATAATCATTTATGATCCAAACATAAATTCGAAAACAAATTCGACAATCATTGGTTTGGACATGTGCCATGCGATGCAGTGAATAAATAATTAATTTACTTTTGGTTTTTCTTATTTATCTCAGCCCCCGCGGCACAGAAAATGCTCCGAGCACGGCGCGAATTATATCGTTGGCTTTGACCAATAGCCGTATACAATGTATTGTGCAGATAGCGTTCGCTGCTATGCTGCGGTATTACCTTGCCCGTTTGATTACCTTTGGATTAAAAAATACATTTTCATTTTTACTTCTCAATGCAATTTCAGTTCAACACAAACACAATAAGCAAAAAAAATCAATATTTATAAGGAAATTGAATCACTTCGATGGAAAATGTTAGAAAAAAGGGCAAATAAAGAAAGATTGTAATGGTAACTTCATTTCGCCTCTTTTATCATCTATACTTTTTCACCGACTTATTAAAAACATCAGCAAGTACAATAACAACAAATTGAAAAAAAAAGGTAAAAGTTTATTTACTTAATAACAACTGAAAGCCACATTATACCTATCTACTTACGTAAGTGTTGTTAGACTAAATTAATACTCAGTAAGTATATTACTTTTAAAGCAATTTAAATTCAGACAAAGTAAAAACAGTATTTTTTACTGAAGTATATGTAACTGATGAGTAAGTGTTCATACAATATTTATAAAATAGTTTTTACAAATTAAAAACTAATCAGACAAAATTGACTAAGGGTCTTAGCCACATTATTTCAAATACGAGTATGCGTCATCGACGGTTTCCTTGAAGTCTAAATACATCCTCGTCCCAATCCTGGACACCTCAGATAAAATTTTAAAGTTGTTTTTTTTTCACACCCCGGACACTTCATACAAAATCTTCGTTTTACACAGACATTTCACATTAACGTTATCGTACACGCGCATCTGCGTGTGTGACGTCTGACGCCCTTACGATTGAAGACTAAAGTAAGTCCGAGGGGGGGAGGGGTGAGGTAAACCTAGCTCAAACGTTGGTGGAGAGCGGAGAGTTGATATACGTAGTTATTATTCCTTATTCTATTTCTAACTCATTTTGGGGAAGGTGAGTTATACACGTCGCACATTCATAAGAAACAATCAACATCCCTATAAATGCATACCAAAACAATGTACTTCGGCAGAGGGCAACGCGTGCGCATGGCAACTCCCGTCTATAATTTCTATGAGAATACATAGATAATATTATTATGAAAATATCACGAAATAAAACTCAATCTCCAATAACCTCAATGACCGACAATTATGTTGATTAGCAGAAATGGGCAATTTACGAAAAAACTTCAGAATTTCGGTCATCAATTATGTGAGAGGCGAACAAAGCGTCCTTTGTTTTTGGACAAAGACACGCCCTATATCTTCACTAATGATAATGGTCATAAGTGATTCGTACAGATTACCAGAAACTGACGAAAATATTTGTTATTTATTGCAAATACTCTATAGTATAGGACCTTCTTTGACGCTGATCTTACTAATGTATCTATTTTTAAGCTTAAGTGATTAGTGTCTTATTGGCGATTATAAAGGGTGCAAATCAGTTTTTTTTTTTTAATTTAAGATGGGTTTGCTCTTGACTTCGTTCTTCCACAAGGAGAAAAAGAGATCGACATGGGAACGAGCTTACCCAGAAAATGCCTATTCACCCGTGATTTAAAGGACCCCAGTTTATAAGATTCAGAAAACACCGACGCCGGCAAATCGGTTTCTCCAAAAATTTTAATAAGATCAGTCTAAACATTTCAATAATCAGATTTAATCAGCATACACCTCTGTACTAATTAAAACACATAATACAGAGTTCTTATCACGTTCATCATCATCAATTTAAGAGCCACGCTCTTGTCGGTGTAGCATTTTCCATTCCAGTCTATCAAAGGCCAATTCCTTGACTTCCCTACCTACTATTCCAACTACTATTCCTTGACTTTCTTATCACATTAATCAGGAATATATGAGACTCCTGTAGGGCTAACATGAGCAACGTGACAAATATTTTTAACGATGATTCTATCGATTCTGACGATATAATTATGTCGTTTTGTCGATTGGTGTTAATATGTGAACCCAAATAAGTCATTTCGTTATGTCAAAATACGACCAAAATCACTTGGCACGCATGATAGGCGAAACAAACCTCAAACAATGCACCTTTGTACTTTTGACCACACGCTGTTTGCAATAATTGTTCACCTGAATAGTTAACGCGTGAAAGAGTAATAAATTGACTAATAAACCCACAATCGCATTACGTAATATATAATTAGTTAGGATTTTGTAGATTGGCTGGTATTTAGCCCACTCCACTCCATACCAAACAATCAACGCAATACATCAAATTAATACTTATTAATGACGAGTATAGGCTCTCAAGGTTTAGGAATTTGGCAGTAGTATAATTAAATTACTTACTAAATATAGCCCTGATACTGGCCAACCTGCCATAGGAGAGAAACCAAATAATGCTATTCCAGGGAATTTCTCAAAGTTATTCGAGTTTTCCACAGGTTATAGACATTCATCAAGAACAGTCTGTTGTTATTACGAATATATCAAACTACTTGTAAGACATACAGGGTGTTAGTGACATCGTAACGAAAAGGAATGATGAATGATTCAGATCATGAGTGTGAGTCGATAACTTATTAACTCAGAATCTTGGTCTGAATCATCCGCCTCAATATTTTTACGATGTCACTTAAATAAACCTTCTAAACGAAAAACTAGTACATTTTCACAGAGAAAATGCCGAGTTGAATGTTCTTTTCTCCGTGCTTCTATAAGAAATTAGAGTAACGAATAAACACCTATAAAGTAAAAGTAATTGAAGGTATTGATTTAACTGTTTCGTAGTTTCGAGAGACTAAACACGAGTCATTCACCTTTCTCATTCATAAATAGAATGATACTTGAATCCGGACATCACCAGATGGTTCTTTCCGCAGAGGTCGAGCAAGTTCATTACATACATAATTGTTAGAGCACGAGTATTAGGATGCTCTGATCCCAAGGTAACAGGAACCTTTGTGGAGGGCGCATAGCGCCAGGTTAAACGATCGCTCACTGTCACAGATTACTTTTATTGGATGTTCTATGTACGGAGTTTGACACAAGAATGGTACAACTCTAAACGTGTGGTTGTTGTTTCGGGGTGACACCTTCGGGGCTGTGCTCCCTCGGTGTGAGGTCTTCCGCCGCCCGCAAATACGGGCGGGGCACGGGGGTGGCCTACGCCGGTGAGATTCGCCCCTCCGTAAGCCCAGTGTCAATCCGGTGGTGCCGCCGATGAGTCAGCCCACCAGGTGAGACCCTATTGAGGGAGGCCCGGTGAGCGACTCCAGCCAGGCTGCACAAGTCGTGCAGCTCGCCGTCTTATAAGGGTTGTTCCCACTACCGTACCTTCCACGTGTGTCGTAAACAAGTGCAGGTGTTGTTTGCTTGCTAGCCGCACGTGTTGTTTACAGTTAATATGATCAACGCTATCACACATACGTAAGTTTCGAAACAAATCAGAAAACTTGTAGAACAATAACTAAATGGAGTAGTCGAACTCGTTGACGTTGTTCATTTGTCTTGATATGTCAGCAGGAGTCGAAACTTTAGACATTTTAGATTGAGGCAGATTTGCGAGAAGCAAGGGTTAAAGTTTTACAAAACTTCGATTTGCTATTATTATCGAGTTGTTTAGTTCTGCGGACGACTGCTTCGCTGAACACCCAAAGTGTGCTCCTGGTGGTAGAACGAGTAAATTTTGTATGATCCGTAGTGCTCCTTTGGTGGTTTGGTGGAGCACATCTTATGTCGTTATATTTATGGTTCCACTTTACCCCTACAAAGGATGGAACACATGATGACTATTTTATTTGCACTTGACTCTGACAGAAATGAGCCATTTATTAGTCACTGAAATTAATAAAAACTACATAAAAATTTTTTATAACAATAATAAATTAAAGACATTATAAGTAGCAAAATATATATTTTTTTTAACTTATAAGAAAGAAAGTTTTGGTTCAATAAAATGTTCTTTATTCTTTAAATACTTAACATTATACATTTAAAACAAATATTTCAAGTACTTATTTCATTTTAGTAGTCCCTCCAATGTGTTCATAACTTAAAAGGAGCACGACAGGTAACTCAAAAGTTTCCCTTCTGTACCACTAAAGGGGCACAACAGAGCATTAGAATTTACCCGTTTTACCACCAGGAGCACACTTTGGGTGTTCAGCGGAGCAATCGTCGTTCTGCGAATAATTGTGAATCAAAGTGAAAGAGGAAATTAGTGGATCAGAACAGTACATATTCGGACGGACATGTTTCAATCGGGAGTCGAACCCGTCCCGTCCGTACTGCGAGCCTAGCGCTCCAATCAGACCACGTTTGCCAAGGAGAAAAATAACATTGTCCAACAATCAAAATTTATGACGATTTAGTTCCCAACAACCGAAGTTTACACGATTACCTTGAAGTTTTATTGTAAAACTTCTACCGTTAAAGCAGCAAAAAGGTCTTACCTCTCACTTACATAACTACCGTCTTCATTGTAGTTAACACTAGTAATTAAGAACCTTACTCATTAGACATTTCATCTTACTAAGTTTTCCCATGAAGAACTTTGGATGTTCCGTGCTGCAGGCATATACAAACAGACTGAAGGATCAATAACTTTACGTGTTCATAGTGTGAAATTGCTAGTTTCGTAATAATAATGAGTAATATAAATTGTGACTAGGTGTAATAAATATTTATTCCACTTCTGTGTTTATCTACGCAGATAGCATTCAGTGCGACCACAGATCATAGAATACTATCAACACAGATTCTACTATATTATTGATACACGCGTCTATCGCGGCACGTGCGATACCACGACCTATGCTGACTCTGCGGGGCACGCGTCTTCATAATTTATCAGACTAACCATCAAAAATAATCAATCAATATTTAGAAAAAATATAAAGTTTGGTTAGGCAACCCATTTCACCATGGACCATCTGAAAGACAAGCTTCGACACTATCATATTTCACTACGTTGTTCCATTGGAAATTGGCAACTGCCAATGTACTTACCCCTTATAAGCTCAGCATAAAGTGCATAATGAAACGCCCCCGAAACTTCTTCGCTTTAAACTAAATGAACTTTGCATAATACCTAGCGAACTTAGAATTTTAGTTAAGTGCTATGAATTAATCAGTCTCCTTCACTCTAATAAAGGTTTTCCCCGAGGAAATGCTCTTAAGATATGAATTGAAGTGTATGAAATTGTCTTATATTTTATTCATGAGAAATTAACACCGTCTGTGTATAAGGCGAGACGAAGGCGACTGTCGTATAAGTTCTCCTTGAGCGTGATCACATCAAATCGCTTCTACATGGCTTAGCAATTCCTATTAATATATCGTACGTTGCTTCCAGATTGTATTGAGAATTCATGAAATGACACAGTTGGCTCCACGATCATAGGCGGCAATATGGCTCACTAAGTCACCACCCATCACGTTGGTGTAACAAAAAGCTCGACGACGTGTGGGCTTTTTGTACCTACTGACTACCTCTGACTACCCCAATTAGGATATAGTCGTGAGCTTATATTATTTTGTTGTGTCAATATTATTAATAATAAGTCACACAAGCGAATCTATTGTTCAATTTTGCTCAAGGAAAACAAAGGTACCGAGGTACTTTTGTTGCTACATTTATTTAAATGGTATGCCGTTTGATGTTTTAATTACTCAGTTCTTGTTATATCTTCTTCCCTATTTTATTAGGCAGGACAATATTCGTTAACAACCTTTCACCAAACTGGCAAGCCCAATACTGAACATAAAAAGTGCCTTGTGATTTCATCACTTTATGAAGTCGATTTTAATGTTTACTTTGTTTATCAATTATAATTAAATCATCTGGATTTTGAATAAATACAATTACTAATCAAATATTGTATCGAAACAAAGTGCGTTGCAGAAACAGAAAAATCCACAGCTGTTACAAAGTTTCTCTTAAAATTACTTAACATACATGACCCACAAAATAAAATAATAAAAAAAAAAACAAGAAAGAAATTAGTTCAAAAATTATTCCCGAATGGAGCTTACAGGCATCATGCTTTCAAAAGTCTTCTCACATTCCTTCATCAAACATGCTATCGAACTAACAAACAAATCACAATGTGGCGCTGATTCAAGAACGGAGGAATGGCCTTGTCACCGACTTCGTATCAAAAATGGCTGCGTTTTTTTTATTTGTAACTTTGCCCATCTTCGCCCACAAATCCTGACTTATTTAATGAATTAATGGTGATGAATACTATATTGTGTGTTAGAACGCGGAGCAATGAATTGACGTGATTTTTCGAATGCAAAGCGGAGCTATGAATTGACGTGATTTTTCGAATGGAGATAGTTGCCTTCAACTATCTCCATTCGAAATGATGGAGAATGAGTTTTTGTCTCTTTCAAACCCCCCCACTTCCCTTAAATGGGGGCTGGAAGTTCGTATAGAGCATTTAGCAAGTTTTAAGGTAAAAAGCTAAAAATTGGTATGTTGACTACTTATGACTAACAAAAATAATCGTGCATATTTTTGGAAATCTGCCATCAACCAAAGAGGGGGCAAAATTTTATATGGGTCTTATCGCAGTTTTTAAGGTAGAAACGAAAAAAAAATTGGTACATTTGGAAAGGGGAACTGTATTTATTACCCCGAATCAAACGCGAGCGAAGCGGGTAAAAGCTAAAATTACTATAATTAGGGGTCTCAGATGGAATGAGACAGAGGTACGAATTACATTGCAATCACTTTTTAATATTAGGAAAAGGATATTGAAACATAAAGTAAAGGAAACACACTTAGTTACAAAGCATTCAACATTTTACTGACTCCATTGATACGAGTTTAGCCCTGTCCTAAACAAACAAGCAACAAAATCTTTACACATAAAACTAGCAGATTTATTTCAAAGCCTGTACAAATTTTAAGATGCCGGTCAAACAAACTTTATTCATTCGCCGAGTTACCTCATACGGAAGTTTTCAATGTTTTCTCATATTTCAAGTTTTACTGTGGCTCTTTCTCCAAGTTTATACCTTCGTTTACTATTCTGCTAATGAAGGAGGAAGTGAGAAACTTGATCTTCGTTTTGCACATTTATTTGTCGTTAGATAGTTCTTTACACGTTTATCGCAGGAATTTCTAAGAGTTTGGGATCGTATAATCATTTCGGTGCAAAGGGAATTTATGAATTTGGAATTCCGGATCGTATTTAAGTATAATAATTTACAGTATAAGTATTATACTACTACTGGTGAGCTAGACGGATGTCTATGGTGAAAGGATGTTAACAAGGATTGTCCAAACAACCAATCTTTTTGCAACCAAACTCACAATACGCCTAATACCTAAAGAAAAAAATAACTAAGAAATGTTATCATATCTAATAAATAAATAGGTATCCTTTCCTACCATATCAGTTCAAGACTGGAAAATTAGTACACATGTAGAAATAGGATACTGTCTTTTCAGGGACTAACTTAAGTATTATGTTAACACTTTCATTAATATGTTACTATTATTCCACAACAAAATGGCATCCGAAAATAAACGAGTTTTGAGCTATTGTATTGGAAGGATTATTACCTTTGGCAGATGGGACGGAACAAATCCGGCTTAGCATTGATGCCATTTATTAATCTATATAAAAATGTTGGATTATCTATCCATTATTTAAAGTGCGTCCACCATGTTTGCCGAGGCAAGAATATCCGGCTTTTTTGCTATCATTAGGGCACGTATATCTTCCTCTTGTGACATGTTATATGTTTGTGTTATGGACGGTCTACTGTAGAAGAGCCGTGGTAGCATAGTTGGTAGAACGCTTGCCTCTCACTTTGAGGTCGCAGGTTCGATTCCAGCACAGGCCTAGACCAATGATTGTCGAATTTGTTTTCGAATTCATGTTTGATTATATTACCTGCCCGGCAGTGAAGGAAAACATCGTGAGGAAACCCACATTCCCGAGAAATGAATTTCGGAGGTATCTGACCTAACCTGTATTGGGCTGGTTTTCCCTTCGCGGGTTGGAAAGTCAGACAGTCGCTTCTGATAAAACCGGACCTGTGATGATCTTCCGGTTAGGTAAGTGGACCCTGTGACAAACGGGATAATACTACGGAGATAATGATGAGACTGTCTACTGTACCTTTAAATATTTTGTATTTATTTTGTTATACTTACTTGTTATATTATCATTGCAATTATTGGGTTTTTAACTTTAAGGAAAACATTTTATTTAACATTATTATTATTATTTATTTATTTACATTTCACGACTTTACATTGCAGAGGAGCCAATGCGCCGTCAATCAATTGCGCTGATCAAACTCACTCATTAGAATAGTTTTTCGTCTTAACCAATGTTACAATATGTTACCTAGTGTTATACTCGGCACACCCAGTAGTCTATACCTGTTATGTCCTAGTAATAATGTGCTGATCCCAAGATTTATACATCGTAGGGCTGGGTGTGCTGATATACGTATATTCTATCTGCATGCCGTAGTATATACTTGTCTTCTTTTTAAACATACCACACTGTTTTATTTACATACAATTTCATTGTAATAATGGAAGAGCGGGGCCTCCAAACACAGGCTATGTCGCTTAAATGGAGACCCCAATCCACCAGTAGTTATGGCTTTATTGTAAAAGAAAATAATCATTTTTCATTTTTCATTTTTTTATTATTTATTAAGCTTGCTGACTGGGAAAAGAGGGATGAGCATGCCGGGGGCGCGAGTATTTATTTATGATTTCATACCTGATTTTGTAACCGGTTAATATCAATTACTAAACGGCCTCTGTGCTCCAATGCTTGAGCATTGGACTCACGATCCGGAGGCTTAGTTTGGTTAAGATATTACATGCTGATCACCTGATTGTCCGGGAGTAAGATGATCCGTGCTTCGGAAGGCACGTTAAGCCGTTGGTTACTATTTACTGATGTAAGTGAGTACTCGTTACATGAGCCATGTCAGGGGCCTTTGGCGGCTCAATCATAACCCTGACATCAGGGTTGATGACACACGATAAGAAGAAGATCTCTGCCTACCCCTCTGCGGATACAGGCGTGATACTATGTCGTGTTATGTGGTTGACTTGGCGACATCAAAGTTCAACTTAGTTTATTTGAAATCAGAAATCATTTGTTCGCTGTGATATGCATATGAAGACGATTTATTAGGTAAATAGCTTAGTAAACATAGGTAGATATACTTATCTAGTGTCCATTCATACTTATGTCATTATTTGCAGGCAATACCTACCCTCGTCAACTGTCTTTGTTGCTCGACAGGCTCATAGAAGTAACTAGTACAATGGTTTTTATACTTGATTTAACAAGCAGCAGCAGCTGCTTCGCAGGATCCATAAGCTTTCTGGTGCTCGCTATAGGTTTGGCAGTCGTAAATGTGCAAAAAAAAATATATAATGTAAGCAATAATCTGAATAACATATTCGAAAACATTTTTGTTATTTATTCTTCTGCTTTTGCTTGTGAATATTATTACCTAGTACTTGTACGGGGTGTAAGTGATGTTGTATTTTTGTTTAATTAATGTGTTTCCCCGCCGAGATTCATATAATTATATTATTATGTTAAACCACACTGGTGGACAAAAACCGGGCATTTGGAAAAACAGTTTTCTTTACGCAAATGATAATATTTATATGTCATATTGTATCCTTTTATTTTCTTCCTGATGATACCTACCTATACCTTATCGCATGCGTATAGAAACCACAGCTGGGTAGAGGCCTCCCCTCAATCAACTGGAGGGGTATGGCGCATACTCCACCACGCTGCTCCATTGCAAAGCTCGCTTTATCTAAAGTAATTTTATTTCTTATATCTCTAATCTCATTACGCCGCCGGCTCATCTAAGCAACCTCATCTCAACTGCATGGAATTTGGCTTCGTGGTTTCCTTTCGTTGTCTAGCATTCTGCACCGTAGAATATAGCAGGACGTCTAAAAATGCCACATCAAAGCAATTCATTTAAAAAGCAATATTGCTATTAGACATTTGCGTATATAAAAGTAAGTGCGCAATGTTATAAAATGTCAATATAGCTTTTTAGGTGAACTGCTTCAATTTGGCATTTTTAACCCTCCAGATGTGCCGGTCTGAAAAGTAGCGTCTTATCTACGAGTATCTGTAAAAAAAGGAAAACAAAAGTAAAAAAAAAATATCGTTCATTATAGACTTGCAGTATAGCCAATATAAAAACTAAACTATATAGCTAATAAGAAACAGATTTGTCCGTTGCGGTGGCGGTTTGCGGCATGTAATGAATAACGAGCACCAGCTTGTGCATTAGCTGCTATAATAATATTGCCTTTAAGTTAGGAATTTATTGCAGTAGCTATTGAGATAAAATAACCATCAAAAACATGTTCATGTAAAAATGTTGCCAAGACGAGATCATATCGATCAAAATGTTGAAAAGTCATCAGATCTCATGTAGCGCCAAGTTCACAAACTCTACTCGTTTCTGGGCGTTTCGTTACTATAAGAATAACGTTATAACAGAATGGCAATGAACGGTCAATAAATTTGTTACCTATGGTGGCGATAGCGAAATAGTTTTTCACCTTAAGTTCATGTGATGGTAGCGAAACGGCCTTTGCTCGTCTTGGCAGGGGCACTGCCGTGCCCCCAGATGACTAGTTTTGCTTTTTTATTTGGTCAGAATTAGAGTACGAAGGAATGATTTTCTCTTTAGCCGACCAAAAGGTTTTATTTTTCTTTGCCGGCTTACAGACTACATCATACCGATGGCTAAAAGAAAATTTGTATCAAGCATCATTTTTTGCAACTGCTATAATGTATATTAAAATAATTTCTGCCTTATGCAACATTTTATCTGATGTAAAATGTGTCAAACAAAATCCTTTCAAACGTCAAATTCTATAGAAAAATAAATTGTTTTCGGCCGGAAAATAAGTAATATTCCATAATATCGTGACTGTTACATTCGTGTAACATAAACAAAAGATGAATACCGCGCCTCGTTCGCTTCTCATCAAGCGGGGTGACATATCCAATTTTCCCGTATAGCAAAGTACAATACACAATCACACAATGGATAAAAATAGGTAAGTACTTATATGTCGACAATGATGTTGGGGCATTTGGGTGACATTGACAGGAGAGCGCTGATGTGCACCATCGCCATAATATTCTCCATTTATTTATAACAACTGAAACAACTCATTCATCAAACGGTATCTATCGCTGCCAGATGCAGTCTTTGGCGCAGGACAGCGACGCTACCTACTCCATTTTCTTCCCTCTCGGAGAATCTTCCACCAGGTTATGAGCTGACAAGGCTGACCTGGAAATCTTTAAATAGTCTCCGCACACAGGTTGACCGAAGTAAAGGTAACCTCTCCAGGTGGAAATTTCTCAACGGATCGGACCTGGGCTATGTGTGGGGTGTTACGCCACAAACTATGGCTCATATAACATCTTGCCCCCCGTGACCGGATACCTGTACGCGAGAGGAGCTGATGAATGCAATGCCGAGGCCTAAGATGGGGCCAGCTCGCCCAGAAGGTGTATGTTCACTTTGGCCTGAAAAGCACCCGGGTTATATGCATTCGGAAATACAGAAGACGGCAGAGAATTCCACTCAATATTATACATGCAAATATTTAGTAAGTAGTTCGTTTTTACAAACGTGAGAGGAAAACAGTTTCAATTAATTGACTAGACGACCCCGTGAACTTCGTATTAATACTCTTTTCTCAACGTTTAAGCTTTGACTAGACTTCCACGAATATATCAAGACTAAAATTAGCCAAATTGGTTCAGCCGTTCTCGAGTTTTAGCGAGACTAACAAACAGCATTTCATATAGCACAGTCCCGCTCCAGTTCACCGCAAATCTGCCAAAAAATATCGTTTAATATCCTCGACCAATTTCAAATGAAAAGGGAAGGGAAAAGTTATCTCGTTTTTGTCACTTTATTCTCAGTTTAAACACAAATATCATGAATCACAATAATTGGAATGTAATTCGGAGAAGTGAAATGGACACAATTTGTTTGGTTCGTAAACTACTGTTGAGGTTCCGAAGACAATTAGACGAGTGAAGATTGAATTCCTTTTCACTCCAATGGCAGTTTTAGTGCCTGGGGGTTAAAAAGGCCACATTGTTGCAATAACGGAAAGAAGAAAGCGGTTGCAAATTCCCTAACGCGCATTTTGTATGAGAACCGCTGTCACTGGTTCAACCCTACTACTACTCCTGCAAACATATATTATATAATATAGTATAGTGTAGTGTAGTGTAGTATAGTATTTTTTTGATAAACAGCCGATCATATTAAAGTTTGAGCATTCCTGTGATAAGGAGGGATCTCTTTACATTATCATGCAATATTTGTCTTTTTTTGCCCTGCAGGTTATAATGCACAAGACGACCTTTTAAAATACCACAGAACGAGTGAAGTGTAAAGTTGCATGGCGTTTTCAACCTCTTTTATCTATTCCAGCGCAAAAAGTGACATTCCCTACAAATTCCAATATTATTTTTTTTACATAAACTACAACAATGTAACCTTCTTGAACGAAATTAATAAATGATAACACGTAGAAGTATTTATAGTAGATAATTTAATAATGAATTACTTAAAATATTCAGCAGAATGTAATATTAAATATTTTTATTACAAATCATCGAGGAAAACAAAAAAGTATAATGGATAAAATTATATTAGGTCTATGAATAAGACAAGGAGAAACTCAAATTCTACGAAAAGTCTTATTAAGTTTTAGCAAGAATTCCAATAAAATTAAAAAAAAACTTTTAATTACTTATATTTTTTATTCTTCTTTCAATTGCTTCGATCTTGACATAGATATACTTACTTCTCTTGTTCCTCATTCATTGTATACATTTGTTCACCTTTTTTTAAGAATAACCCCACTTTGGTCAATGTTGCCAGTTCCCAACACCAATTTCTAAAGAAAAATAGTAATAATTACATGAAAGGTATGACCATTCAACATTTGTGGAGCCAAAAGTATATAGGGATAAGTAGTGCCATTTGGTCTATAAATACATTTGTAAATAAGTTCGACATATCATAAGTACAGTTCTTTCTACTAATGCTCTAAATGTGAAATGTAGTTGAAGCAAAATAAAATATAAACAAAAAATAACAATACAAATTACTAAATATAATAAATGTTTAATGAAAAATCGAATATTATGTACCGAGATTCAAGATTTGTGTTAAGATAAATTTCGCAACTGACACTACCTATCCCGATCACTTGTAGTAGGCTGAGCTGTAGGCCATCTACGGGGTCCACAGGTGGCGGATAGTGGAACGGCCATCAGATATGATGGTTAGCTGCATATATAAAAATAAGCAGTCCCCGACCAAACAGCGACAGGATTAGCAGAACGTAGTGGGTAGCTCACTGGGATGAGCTAACCTATAAAATGCTACTTAGGTTCTATGACGATCTTGTGACGTAGCAAGTAGGCGCCGCTACTTCAAAAGTGCACCCCTGATGCCGGGCAGCAGCGGTATCTATACTGGTTGGAGGCCGAGGAAATGGATTCTGGTAGGGCTCTAACTAGAACATCACCGATTGAGAAATTGGTCGGTGCACTGCGGAACGGAAGGCGATTGGGGCAACCACCTTTCTACACGCCCTATCTATGGAGTAATGAATACGATTAATCCACCGACAAGAGCGCAGCTCTTAAATAAAGAGAGAGATCCCGATCACTGATGATGACTGAACTTTACCGCATAGCATAAATAATAATATTAAGTACTTAAGGAATGATAAAAAAATGAATGCATGGGATTAACTGTCTGAGAACTGATATTAGGCAGCTAAATTACTCAATTGTATACCAATATTTTATGTTTATTTTTTTAAAAGAACTTCTAGGGCCCTCTGCCGAGGTTTTTCTTGCAACTTCTTTTCCTTGGCTATACAGGTTGTGAGAAGCTGCAGTAATTTTAGGCGGATGAGACGTTCGTTATGTAAAAATTGACGATTCAGAGTGTAACTATGTTACCTACTGAATAAAGATATTTTTTAATTTGAATAATTCCCCGCCCCGCACCAATTCGTATCAGGCGCCGAGCTACATTTACCTCACCTTCAAAGTCTTGCTTGTCCGTTAATGACTGTGGCTTATGGTGATGTGATTACCAGTCCATTTAGTTAGTATACCATATCAGGAAAATCCCTTAATCTTTACGTATACGCGGGACGGTAAGCAGATTAACATGTCCAGCTTTTTGTTTATTCCCAGTCCAGCAGAGATGGGAATTCAAATAGTTAATTCCATAAATTCGTTCAGCGTCGTATTTAAATCGTAATCTCTCGGCAGTGCAGAATGCACTGCGCTGAATGCTCGCTATTTCTTTTCAGTGCTTACAAATACTTACAAAATATTCTTTGTCGAGCACATTTTGATCTTTATCAGCCAGAAATCGTCCACTGCTGGACATAGGTCTCCCCCAAGGCTCACCACAATCACACACTTCATACAACCGGACACTTCATACAATCAAACTCGTTTTTCACAGACACCACACATTAACGTTATCGTACACAAGCATCTGTGCGTGTGACGTCTGACGCCATACGATTTAAATCTAAACTATGTTCGAGGGGGGTGAGGTAAACCTAGCACAGACACTGGTGGGGTGCGGAGAGTTGCCGTTCTATACGTCCTTATTCAATGCCACAATGACTGATCTACTTCTGCTCAAGCCAGCGTTTTCCCGCGACCTTCAGGAGGTCATCGGTCAACCTTGTGGGGGCTTAGCTGCGCTTTCCGGTCTGCGGTCGCCACTGCTACTATCTTTATACCCCGCGTACAACTACTTGAGTTTAGCTATTCTTTGGACCACATCAGAAATTAAAAAGTAACGTAGGTACTTATGACGGAGTGTTACATATTACTTAACAGGTTGTTTCTAAGATTTCTTACTGTAAATTTTCACTTGTGAGGTTCCTTAAAGTGGTTTTCGTAATAATTGAAACTGCATTTACAACTTCTACTTGGATTATATACTTGGAGTTATCCTCTATGTCCTTACAAGCCATATCCCAGCGTTATTATGTATTTGAATACATTCTATTGTTCCGTCTCAGTCTTGACCTATATTCGTGTTTCACAAGCAATGTAGTCATAACTTAGACGCTCGAGATGTTGTAAGTGTTCAAGTCGTTGCTTAGGGGAAACTGGCGAACCGCAGATGCAGGCAAACGATTTACGATGACGTGGCAGTTTGCACAGGCAAGAGCTATAACAAACCAATTTCCCTACACCATTTTAAAAGCGATTTACCTTCGACATTTTGCTTAGTAAAATCAATGATGGAAGATGAAATACTACATAAACTTGCGGCTGTAATTACTGAGTTAGAATGAGCCGACGCGAAGCATTGTGTGACCCGTAACGCTCCGGTGCGTTGCCACATCGTGGCATTCGGTACCTACGTAGAAATCATGGCTTTGCGATGACGCAACAGCCTTATTACCTCTCTCTCTCCCTCCCTAAGTAGGAATTATATGTTAAAACAAATTAAAATTTTATGATACGCTTCTTTCCATGGTTTTGTTTATTAGCTTTCTTATTCTCCTTCGGATAAATAGACTTTTGGTATATATACTTCATATTTTAAAGTCTTTGTTTAGTGACGTCTGGCAAGACGCAGATGCAAGAAAGCGATATACGTCGACGCCTGAGCAAAGCATTTGCGCATACAACGGCTTTGCGAACCAATTTCCCTACAAGATTTTCTACCTACCTGAATATCTGGCCCATTTCCCTGATACGACTATTGCTTTGAGAAGATGGGACGATACGAATTGAAACAGAATCGTTCTTAGTTTAGGCTCTGGATGTACGTATTTTTTTAAACAGATTTGTTTTAAATATTGTCTAACTCTTCATAACTACACTTATTTACTATCTGTTATGGTGTAAAATTAAATAAATGCACTTTTACTACAGTATTTTAAAATTTTTGTTAATAAAAGCAGATTGCGCACCTTTTAGATACCTGTCTTCAACGAATAATATTTTTATGATAGCTATTGACGATCACGTAATAATAAAACGCATCGAAACGTTTCGATGTCTATAATTGTTAACTTTATAATCCGTTACATTAAATGACCACTTGGCGTCAAGGAAGATGCGTACCTGCGACACTTTTTGATTCGGAAGAGTTATAATTATGCTCGCAAAAAGCGAATTCGTAGCTTGCAAATTGCAACTTAGACCATGTTAGCTACTAAATAAATCGCCACAAAATACTTTTCCGTTTATCTAAAAGCACACAAGTTTGTAACGCCAGACAAAGTTACGGCTATCGATGTTTTATAGCCTTTGTCTTGGCTGAGCTTCTTACTGGAATCTTAGGCTCTTAGCAGAAAGCTGAATATTCAAATTTGTATACAAACGCCACAAGTTCGAAGCTTTTAAGTTATTCCGTTACATCGGCGATCGAGTTTCGCTCGATCACTTTCTTGCCCTTGCAAAGCTATTATCGTCTAAGATGTTTATAAGAGTTTTACACTTGTAAAAATTAAAATATAAAACTGTTGATTTTCTTACGTTGGTACACTTTTTAATATTTAGGTAGGTACTAAGTATCTAATTTAGGCCTTGCTTATGCGATATATGTATAAGTATAGTGCAATACAACAACAATTATTATATAACTGTTATATAACTATACCCTTTTATACAAACATTATATCTGAAATCTAACCTAATTTATCTTTACACTCTATTAAAATATGCCACTTTCACTACCAAGTCCCCTCACAATCACCATAACCAACAACTCCTCACGATAATGACGTTATAATAAAGTACACCCTATTCAATATATTCTCACCATCACTTGATAAGGGTCCTCTATGAATAGCTCGAATCCTGAGTCAAGTACCCGTTAAATAAAGGTGGGAGATTGTACACTCGATAAGTTGTTAGGCCGTAGATGACAATCGAATGATGTATTGTATAATACCTCTGGCTTCATACAAGATGACAGCAAAAATACGAAATCTTTTCACAGAAGTTCTAAAGGAATATTAAAGTACAAGTCAGCGTAGTGTGAATATCTCAGCATAAGTATTTGTTGATATGAAAATCGTAGAATTTGTGTTACGGAGCTTTCAGTGACGCTATGAAAAATACTTTTTATATGAATATTTTATGTGAATAGCTTCAAGAATAACTTGTGTGTAATGCTGCAATCTACTCGTAGTAGTTTTATTTAAGTCAATTTGATAAATTTCTCTCGTTGTATTCAGCCTTGCATTTATCTAATCTTAGTTTGTATTTTTATTTATTTATTTAGTTCGTATTTTTATTATCAAATGTGTATTAAGTATGTTTTGTGTTGCCGTAATTTTCAAAGTTACTTTAGACCATTTGAAAAATCTAACTAATCTTAGGATTATGCAGCCTTAAAGTTAAAATCTGTTCTTGGATTTAATGTCAGAATTTACTTAATCTGCAGGCCAAAGTAATTTCCTGATCATTATTATTCAGAAAGCTGGAAGTCATTTCTTTCGTCTTGGGACCGTCTTAACTCTTCAGTCGTTTGAGTTTACGTCGTCACCGTTGAAAAGGGGTTATCGTGAATCTGCCCTTAATCCACCGTGACAATACCTCCCTTAAATTTGTATTAGGGATGGATATCTAAATCATACTCCCTTATAGTGTGACATATAACAACTTTTACGATGATGCGTGTATATTACAATGGATTCAAAAAACCTCTAATTCCTACCAAGGTATTTTGAAGTTTCTTAGTGTTTTCTTTTTTGCCATTCCATAACCTATGACTTTAAAATCTCCGAACCTAGACCAAGCGGAGCAAAGCTAATAAATCCAGAAGGTGTTACACAAACAAGGCAGACCTTAAGTTAGAGTGTAGAACAACTCGACAGACCATGACCCACCTAATCGCATGCCCTGAAAATTGTTATTAAAAAGACCTGATGAGCGCGTTCGTCCGTACTGCTGTCGTGGCAGCAGCTATTTTAAATAACATGTCACCAACACGAAGGAAGAAGAAGACCAATCCATTACACTAAATACACATAATATGACCACGAGAAATTCCACTTACTATGATCCTGACTACTCCTGACACACCACCTAACTAAGTATGTTATCTATAAAAACAGAATCGTGTGTTTGTGTGTAATACTCATAAGTATGCACCCAGACTTCTTTAACCGTAGCATGATTAGAATAACAGCAAGAAAGAGATATAGTACACCGCCTATAGTACGAAAGACACGAGAGGTATTCCAATCTAACTTAGGTAAAAAAATAATAATATCCGCGTACCATAAACCGTCATATACTCCCCTACAGTTTCAAATAGAGCGATGTGAAAATAAAATGTCAGGAATTAAAAAAGAAAAAGTGACGTCCGATCTAAAGACAAAAAACATGACGGAACGCATATAGTGACATGTTTTTCTGGCCGCCATAAAATACACGAATACCCGCAGCGATTTTGTAAATGGGCCCTCAAGCTAAGGTTTGAAAAATGGTCCGACAATGACATCCAAAACATGCAAAGGGCAAAGTTTTTATGCGACAAAAATAAGCTTGGCATACAGGGAAAACGGGGTTAAGTAGGAACAACATACTCATAGATACATATTTCAACTCTTTTATGTTATGCCTATTAAGCATACATAATAAACATTATATTTTCTCAGGGCCGCTTACCTTACTTATAATTGATAGGTCCAGTTTTTACAGAAGCGATATACATACCTAATATTTATATTCATATTATGACTTTAAAGTCACATCCTTTATGTTTTATTTCTTCGTTGTATATATTTTTATTTGTAATGAATATTCAATTATTTTCAGAAAACTTCTGAAAAATTTAAGTTCTCCAATAAATTTATTTTATGAATAATTAATAATACGCCGTTGTTTTAATTTTGATCAGTAGCGGATTAGGGGAAACCCTAAAGATCCCAAAGAATTCATTCTTGTAATAAATTTTTCTTCTTTGGCACGTTGCGTTGGTTACATTTTTCACTCTATTACGCTTTATTAGTCCCATGTAGAACCCTACACGTTGTTAACATTCATTTGCTAGCATAATGCAAGTCAACACATGTAACACTCCTTTACATGTTTCTGTTGTAAAAGTAAAATGTTTATGAGGCGTCCCATTCACAAGTATTGTAGTGAAACGCCACGGACTGTCTGACGACTTGGTCAGGGCTCGTTTGTATTGGACCAGTGACTGACTTCAGTGAAAAGTCAGTTCGCCGTCAAGTCAGTACTAATCTTGTACTGAAATCTTGTTAACTGATTTCAAGTCAATATAATCCGCGGCGTATAAGTTGAACAAAAATGGCGGCCATTTGCACAAGTAGCGTCCTCGCTCACACCACACTTCGATTTATAACCAATATTTTTATAAAAAGCAAGCAAGCTAAAGTTATTTGATAAGCGTATGTTTCTTGAGTCTGTTTCATTGTATACAAATAAATAAATAAATATTTTTTCACTGCGCATTTAAGGTCAATAAACTGTACTCTACCGACGGTGTAAGTTAAGTCGATTCTCAGCGTTAACACTAACTTCTAACTGGCGTCAGTCACTGACTCAATCTAAATGAGCCCTCATACGCATTGTAAAGCAAGTGTCAACTACACGTCCGGGATAAAAACACCTAGAGGACCAATTTTATCCGTTCCAAGATGATCATTATCCCTTCCGTGGACATTAGAAACTTGCTGAGGGTTAGATATATTACATTATATAGTACTCTAGTAGAAGTGTGATTTGAAATGATCATTGTTATAATCTAAGTTGTAGTAACTATGTATTTCTTCACCAGTCGACATCTCATAGATGATTACATTTTAGAAGTGTAAATATATGTCGGCGTTAGTTATGAATTAAGAAGAGAAATTGATCAAATCGGAAAATAAAATGAAGTTACATCACTTCCGTTATGAAGTTGCAACGCTCCGACGAAAGGTGGCGTACGGCCAGAGCTGCGTGAAGTCGAGAGAGTCACTACAGAGTCGTCGTGTCGAGCGGACGTGCACTGCCGTTCTAGTCGGGCAGTCTACCGCGAACCTTCGTCGTGAACGGACGTGTCGAATAATTACGATCGGAACGTGGAGTGCTATAGTCGCTCACCTATAACTTGTAGGGACGTCAAGAAAGTGTGATCGGAAAAGAGCACGTGTCCCGATGATTCGGTCCGAATATAGGAACCATGGGTGGTGGAGGGCAAGTAGAGGGCGAGTAGCCCCTTCGCGCTAACGTCCTTATGCGCGCTAGATAACGAGAGACTGTGTAACCGTTACGAATACCGTGACGTTGCCGTGAGTGTGTACCTTATGCTGTGACTTTATTTAATCGTGATACAAAAACTATGTGGAAGTAAATAAAATGATTGTGATACTGATGACGGCCATTATTGTCTTCTAACGCCCACTCTTCTAACGCCCACCCTCCATTCTGATGATGATGTTACGACCGACCCCCCCACTGTTACGACATCAGAAGTGGGATTAGTGAACTTGGATGAAGACAATGTGATGCGACGTTCACAACAAGACAATGCAAGTTTCGATTATCACAATCAGAAGAAGATTATGATGACTATCACATTCGTGTGACCACGTGATGAAGATGTAGTGTCCATTGAAGATGGACCTGAATTTGAAGTGACCTGGACCTTGTTAATGATCGGCATCACTACATGCCGTAAGATATGATGGCGTGAACATCACAATATTTCCATAATGTGTGCAGTCGTGTTTGGAAATTGTGGTACCTCAACTTGGAAACTGTTATTACGGTGAGTCGTTTTCATACTGGAACCTTATTGTTATTGACTTCATTGCTGGGTGAATTATCGTTTCTAATAATGAGGAAATTGATTTAAAATTAACTTGGAAATTACTATTTCCCTTTGTTTAAAAAGAAAATTGATGAGACATATTGTGTCAATCCGTGTCAATCATACCGCGTTTTCCAATCTGTTTTCATCATCGTCAAATCTTTGTATTTTGGTCTAAAAATATTTCGAATTGGTGTAGACACGCTTAACCTGCGTGATTGAAGTTGTATTTTCGCAGTCCAAGCAAAAAGAAATTAATCATGACATGATAATTAAGCCTCGTTAAATAACGTGTTTTGTAATCTACCGTCATTCATAAAATCTTTCAATATTCAACATTCTTTATTGAAATCTTTTTAAACCGATTGAAAGAAAGTCTTGTGAATACGATAATACAGTGAATTCTTTTGTTTCATGTTATAACTTGGTTCGGCAATTGGTGGATTGCAAGCGGGGATGACAATGGCGCGGGCTGAGCTGTAGCCGTGTAAAGTGACGACATCATGGCAGCGCGTTGTATACCGGCCGGACTTGCTGCGCTGTTGCTGTTGAAGACCTAAACCATGTCAAAAGACCAGTGGTTGATCTTTTATTGGAAATTCTTATAAGTCATGGTGAGTCGTATCTGTTTTACCTGATTTGAGAGATGGGAAGTTTTAATAAGATACAAATGAATATAGTGCAGAAAGTTCTCTTTAGTTAACTTTAGTTAAATTGGAAATCGTAATGAAGTGAAGTAAACATTGCGAAGTAAAATGATTTGGATTATGATTAAGTGAAATAGACTTGAAAAAATGCCTCGAAGCGAAATGCCTTCTGAGTTAAATGTTACTGATTTTGAGAGTGAATAAGATGTTATACTGCACACATACTTTGGTATCGTTATTTTCTCTTTTGTTGTTGTGCTGCATTTCCAGCGTAGTCGTAACTGCAGTCCCGTTAGAGGCTGTTCAGGGCGCGGTGTGCGACTGGAGGTGTGGTGAGTGTGTAGGTCCATGGGGACCTGGTTTTAGTGGTATATGATTACCTTGTGGAAATGACCAATGATGGTCTGTTATGAAAGTGGCAAATGGTTGCCAAACTGTGGCTCCAGCGTAGTCGTAACTGCAGTCCCGTTAGAGGCTGTTCAGGGCGCGGTGTGCGACTGGAGGTGTGGTGATTGTTTAGGTCCATGGGGACCTGGTTTTAGTGGTATATGATTACCTTGTTGAGTTGACCAATGGTGGTCTGTTATGAAAGTGGCAAATGGTTGCCAATGTTGACTTATCACCGAGTATTTATGTGCCCGTGTATGTGTGTGTAGAATGAACAGTCTAAGATATTTTTTGTTTTTTTGATCATTGTTGTTGTTGATGTTGATTGAGGCATTCTTTCAAATTGTTTACTATGTGTGGTGATGCACACGGGAAATCCACTTGATGGATATGTGTACTGAAGTCTCATGTAGAGCTCATGTAGAGTCACAAGTAGAGCTCATGTAGAGTCACAAGTAGAGCTCATGTAGAGTCACAAGTAGAGCTCATGTAGAGTCATAAGTAGAGCTCATGTAGAGTCACAAGTAGAGCTCATGTAGAGTCACAAATAGAGCTCGGACGAGTCCTTTATAGAGTCTCATGTCAGGTCAGGAATGACCGAGCGAACTTGGATACTGTGCTGTGGTATATTGTTTCAGATTAACACACGAGGACGTGTGTCACGCAGGATGGCCGTGTCGGCGTTAGTTATGAATTAAGAAGAGAAATTGATCAAATCGGAAAATAAAATGAAGTTACATCACTTCCGTTATGAAGTTGCAACGCTCCGACGAAAGGTGGCGTACGGCCAGAGCTGCGTGAAGTCGAGAGAGTCACTACAGAGTCGTCGTGTCGAGCGGACGTGCACTGCCGTTCTAGTCGGGCAGTCTACCGCGAACCTTCGTCGTGAACGGACGTGTCGAATAATTACGATCGGAACGTGGAGTGCTATAGTCGCTCACCTATAACTTGTAGGGACGTCAAGAAAGTGTGATCGGAAAAGAGCACGTGTCCCGATGATTCGGTCCGAATATAGGAACCATGGGTGGTGGAGGGCAAGTAGAGGGCGAGTAGCCCCTTCGCGCTAACGTCCTTATGCGCGCTAGATAACGAGAGACTGTGTAACCGTTACGAATACCGTGACGTTGCCGTGAGTGTGTACCTTATGCTGTGACTTTATTTAATCGTGATACAAAAACTATGTGGAAGTAAATAAAATGATTGTGATACTGATGACGGCCATTATTGTCTTCTAACGCCCACTCTTCTAACGCCCACCCTCCATTCTGATGATGATGTTGCGACAACCCCCACTGCTACGACATATATAATTTGTTATCAAAGCACAAGATACTGGTACTTAGTTTATTTTTTCAATAAAAAATATCTTTTCAACTGAAAATTCACACACGTAAATGTCCATCAACTAACCGGTTAAGAACATACTTCTACACGCTACTCGAGTGCGGATCGGAGAAGGAAAACACGTCTTATTTTAGAAAAAATACAGTAAATAGTTAGTACTTATATAAAGGCTGAGCACCTGATTGTTCGAAAGTAAGATGATCCGTGCTTCAGAATTTACGTTAAGCCATTGGTCCCGGTTACTACTTACTGATGTAAGTGAGTAATCGTCACATGAGCCATGTCAGGTTCTTTTGCGGCTTAATAATAACCCTGACACCAGGGTTGATGAGGTTGGTAATTCACCTCACAAGCCACGCGTTAGAGAAAGAAGATTATAATGTTTAAAAGCAAAACGTAAATAAGACTGAAAAGATTCAAATTGAGAACATAAAGACATTTCAAGTACACAGTAGGTGCAATAAAAACTAACAAGGCCTCAGGTGTCCTTAGGTCATAGCTACACCAGGACAGTAAAACAGCTACTCGTATAACTATAAACTTAACATCACATAATAAACAGCAACTTATAGTCCCCTTGGAAGCCTTAACTCCAGGGATTTGACTCTACATTAAGGATTAATATCTTAAAGCTACACTGACTACCGGCGAGTTGGTCTTGACATTGAATTGACATTGAATGTTATCAATTTAAATAATTATAATATAATATATTCATTTCTTTGACATAACTTTTTTAATTATAACTTTCATTCTAATAATTATTGTAATAATTTATGAATATCTCATTTCTTGTAAGTTTTTGCATGCCATACACTTGGTGGATCATGAGATCCTTATACATAAAATTGTGACCATCTTGTAACAACAATGTATCCAAGCAAATAAAATTATTCTGTTCTATTCTATTCAAATAAAGAAAGAAAATATTTATTTCCATATTGGTCGCCACATTTACAAACTTAAATTACAGAAATTAAAAAAAAAGCAGACAAAAAGACATCGTATTGTAATTACACGAAAGACGTCTCGGTGGCCTTATTGTAATGTAAGTTACGAATTTAAATTTAAATTGCATTAGAAAAAAACATCTTCATAATTGGCCTATCATCATCAGCCCATTAACGTCCCCACTGCTAGGGCACAGGCCTTCCCTATGGATGGATAGGGAGATCGGGCCTTAAACCATCACGCGGGCCCAGTGCGGATTGATGGTTATTAACGACTGCTAATGCAGCCGGGACCAGCGACTTAACTTGCGTTGCGCACGGAGGAGCTCGAGATGATTTTTTTTTTACCGGTCATAGGATGGGTGACCACAAAAAAAAATTCAGGAGATTCATACCACAGAATAAAGAATATAATACTACGTATAGAGGTATAGTGCGGCCTATGCCCAGCAGTGGGCGTCGTACGGCTGATGATGATGACTACGTATAGAACGGTAACTCTCCGCCCCGCACCAATTGGTATCGGGCGCCGAGCTTACCCCCTCTGGGTTTTACTATGGTCGTATGTCGCTGAAGAGTAAGACGGAGAGTGTCTCGCTTGCACTTACGTGTTAAGCGGCACACAGAGACTATTGTATGGAGTGTCCGGTCAATGAAACATTTTTGAATTTACGTCATTTCGCAAGGTGTTATGGCTGAGGAGAAAAAATGACAAGATGGTAATGAGGGTATACAATACAAGTTATCTAATAACTAGAGGAACACATTAAATACCAGACATTTTTATCATTTAGGTAATCATTAATCTTATAATAAGCTTTTTACATACAGTAAGCTTCACATGGGCAAAATTGAAGGGAGAAGACGTCGAGAGAGGAGGAAGACGTCGAGAGAGGAGGAAGAAGTCGTGGCTGCGGAACATCCGCGAATGGACCGGTGTTACAACCGTAGAACAGCTGTTTCATCTTGCTTCTGACAGAGAAGAGTTCTAAAAGCTGGCGGCCAACGTCCAGTAATGGACAGGCACTGGAAGAAGAAGAAGTTTCACATGAGCTTTAAAATTTATTTTCAGACAAATTTAAGATGTGGTCATTTGAACCCCCAGGTCACGCTTTAAATAGAAAATTTGCATTCTGAATAATAAAATATAAGGCTCTCATGCGAAAAGCACTCTGGCTCAATCCTTTCAATCTTGATAGGATTTAAAAGACACGGTACAATTCAATTGTCAGTAAGCTCGCCCCTCTAAACAAAATATCTCCGGGTTCAAATGTTACAGGTTTTGCTAACGCTGTTTTAAATATATATTTTTTTATTCTGTCCTGAATCTATTTGTAGGTACGGATTTATGAATTGAAGACAAAACTAAAATAATTTTTAATTATAATTGGGTAATTTCCTAGGTCAAATTATGAAATTCTAATTATGTACTAAATAAAGGTGACAAAAAAGATAAATGTAATTATAAGTGCGACATTTATCACGTTTTTCTATGACGTCTCAGGTTTCTTTTTCATACAGATTCCATAGTCATTTCGTGTTTTGACGTTTAGTAAAAAGTAACTGACTTGACTAGTTGGAAAATACGCAATTATTTATCAAGTTTTAGTTAAGTTACTAATTACCACGGTAATGTATTATTTTATAATATATATAGCTACAAACCCACTGACTCACTCACTCACTCACTGACATAATTGTTCTCCCAGAAGGAGCGTCGGGGGGTCAAAATGATGTATGGGGGGTGTGATCGGGACCTCCCGGTGAGTATGGGAAAACTTCCAGATCTTGGAAAACTGCTCCGCATCAGGGAGACACCCTACGGTCTGGCGCAACTATTATACCTGGATCAATTTTTTTTCCGCAAAACCTATTTAAATCTTGGTCAAATTCTATTGTGGGTGAAAAAAAATCAAAATGGCGGAAAAACAAGATGGCCGCCATACAAAATTTTGTTTTTCTAGAAAATGTCTCGGAGGCAAAAACAATGTATTGGCGTGTAATCGGAATATCATGTTGAGTATGTAAATACTTCTTGATCTTCAGAAACTGCTCCGCATCAGGGAGACACCCTACGGCCTGGAAAAACTATCACACCTGGAACTATTCTTTTTCCACTAGACCTATTTAAATCTTGGTCAAATTATATCGCCGGTGAAAAAAAACAAAATGGCGGAAAAACAAGATGGCCGCCATACAAATTTTTCGTTTTTCCTGAAAATGCCTCGGGGGTAAAAATGATGTATAGGGATGTGATCGGATAGTCATGTTGAGTATTTCAATACTGCTCGATCTTGAAAAACTGCTCCGCATCAGGGAGATACCCTACAGCCTGGCAAAACTATAAAACCGGGAGCAATAAATTTTTGAAGAAACCTATTTAAATCTTGGTCAAATTTTATCGCCGGTGAAAAAAAAACAAAATGGCGGAAAAACAAGATGGCCGCCATACAAAAAATTGTTTTTCCAGAAAAAAGCCTCAGGGGTAAAAATTATGTATGAGGGATTTGATCGGATCGTCATGTTGAGTATTTAAATACTGCTCGATCTTCAAAAACTGCTCCGCATCAGGGAGACACCCTACGGCCTGCCAAAACTATCGCACCTGGAACGATTCTTTTTTCACGAAACCTACTTAATTGTTGGTCAAATTTAGTTGCCGGTGAAAAAAAATCAAAATGGCGGAAAATCAAGATGGCCGCCATACAAATTTTTCGTTTTTCCTGAAAATGCCTCGGGGGTAAAAATGATGTGTAGGGATGTGATCGGATAGTCATATTGAGTATTTCAATACTGCTCGATCTTGAAAAACTAATCCGCATCAGGGAGACACCCTACGGCCTGGCAAAACTATAAAACCTGGAGCAATAAATTTTTCACGAAACCTATTTAAATCTTGGTCAAATTTTATCGCCGGTGAAAAAAAAAACAAAATGGCCGAAAAACAAGATGGCCGCCATACAAACTTTGGTTTTTTCAAAAAATGTCTCGGGTGTAAAAATGATGTATAGGGGTGTGATCGAAACGTTATCTTGGAAAACTGCTCCGCATCAGGGAGACACCCTACGGCCTGGCAAAACTATAGCACCTAGAACTTTTTTGATTTCACGAGACCTATTTAAGTCTTGGTCAAATTCTATCGCAGTAAAAAAATGGCGGGAAAACAAGACACGCGAGCAGCTTGCTGCGAGCGAACCACGCGACATCTAGTTATATTATATATAGCTGGAGACCCACTGACTGACTCACTCACTGACATAATTGTTCTCCCAGAAGGAGCGTCGGGGGGTCAAAATGATGTATGGGGGGTGTGATCGGAACCTCCCGGTGAGTATGGGAAAAATCCCAAATCTTGGAAAACTGCTCCGCATCAGGGAGACACCCTACAGTCTGGCGAAACTATCGCACCTGGAACGATTCTTTTTTCACGAAACCTATTTAAATCTTGGTCAAATTCTATCGTGAGTAAAAAAAAATCAAAATGGCGGAAAAACAAGATGGCCGCCATACAAAATTTTGTTTTTCCAGAAAATGTCTCGTTGGTAAAAACTGTGTATGGGGTTGTAATCGGAACATCCCGTTGACTATGGAAATTTTTCTCGATCTTGAAAAACTGCTCCGCATCAGGGAGACATCCTACGGCCTGGCAAAACTATAAATCCTGGAGCAATTTTTCTTTCGTGATACATATTTAAATCTTGGTCAAATCCAATCCCCGGTGAAAAAAAACCAAAATGGTGGAAAAACAAGATGGCCGCCATACAAAATTTTCGTTTTTCCTGAAAATGCCTCGAGGGTAAAAATGTTGTATAGGGATGTGATCGGATCGTCATGTTGAGTATTTCAATACTGCTCGATCTTGAAAAACTGCTCCGCATCAGGGAGACACCCTACGGCCTGGCAAAACTATAAAACCTAGAGCAATATTTTTTTCACGAAACCTATTTATATCTTGGTCAAATTCAATCCCCGGTGAAAAAAAACCAAAATGGCGGAAAAACAAGATGGCCGCCATACAAAATTTTCGTTTTTCCCGAAAATGCCTCGAGGGTAAAAATGATGTATAGGGATGTGATCGGATCGTCATGTTGAGTATTTCAATACTGCTTGATCTTGAAAAACTGCTCCGCATCAGGGAGACACCCTACGGCCTGGCAAAACTATAAAACCTAGAGCAATATTTTTTTCACGAAACCTATTTATATCTTGGTCAAATTTAATTGCAGTTGAAAAAAAATCAAAATGGCGGAAATTCAAGATGGCCGCCATACAAAATTTTCGTTTTTCCTGAAAATGCCTCGGAGGTAAAAATGATGTATGAGGGATGTGATCGAAACATCATGTAGAGTACGAGTATACTTCCAAGTTTTCGAAAACTGCTCCGCATCAGGGCGGCATCCTACGGCCTGGCAAAACTATTACACCTGGATCAAGTTTTTTTTCGCAAAACCTACTTAAATCTTGGTCAAATTCTATTGTGGGTGAAAAAAATCAAAATGGCGGAAAAACAAGATGGCCGCCATACAAAATTTTGTTTTTAAAGAAAATGTCTCGGGGGTAAAAATTATGTATGGGGATGTAATCGGAACGTCTTGTTGAGTATGGATATAATTCTCGATCTTGGAAAGCTGCTCCGCATCAGGGCGGCACCCTATGGCCTGGCAAAACTATCGTACCTAAACCAATTTTTCTTTCACAAGACCTATTTGAATCTTGGTCAAACTCAATCGCAGGCAGAAAAAAACAAAATGGCGGAAAAACAAGATGGCCGCCATACAAATTTTTTTTTTGTCTAGAAAATGTCTCGGGTGTAAAAACGATGTATAGGGGTGTTATCGGAACGTCATCTTGGAAAACTGCTCCGCATCAGGGAGACACCCTACGGCCTGGCGAAACTATCGCACCTAGAACATTTTTGTTTTCACGAAACCTATTTAAATCTTGGTCAAATTATATTGCCAGTGAAAAAAAAACAAAATGGCCGAAAAACAAGATGGCCGCCATATAAATTTTTGTTTTTCCAGAAAATGTCTCGGGTGTAAAAAATATGTATAGGGGTGTGATCGGAACGTCATCTTGGAAAACTGCTCCGCATCAGGGAGACACCCTTCGGCCTGGCAAAACTATAGCACCTAGAACTTTTTTGATTTCACGAGACCTATTTAAGTCTTGGTCAAATTCTATCGCGGTAAAAAAATGGCGGTAAAACAAGACACGCGAGCAGCTTGCTGCGAGCGAACCACGCGACATCTAGTAATTTTATATAGGTCCTCACGCCTGCAGTGTAATGTGGTGGGCAGAATCACAAGTAGTCAATAAGACTTGTAGCCACTTTTGATACGAGGTCTGAGATGGATAATAATTATGATGACTTGGGTTTAGCCATTATGTTATGAAATAACAAAACCCCCCCTGTCTGTTTTTACGAAATTCCCAGGAAAATAGAACACATAGAAGCTATAACAAATACTAGTTTAAAGTGCTTTTAAGTGTTTTTTCTATATAGTGCAATTTAGTGTTGTTAATGTTTAAAATACCTATTCCGACCAAAATCGGGCCAAAACACAAACTTCACATTAAAGGCTGAGGCAGTGAAACTGTGAACAATGAATGTACAAGCACATAAGAGAATTTGCTATTCTCTACACTGCAGGCGCATTAAGACAGCTTTATTGACTTAATACCGAAGAGAAATACGTGTCGTGAATTCTACTTAAGAGTGATATAAAATTATTTGCTCCTTTTCAGTTTATAAGAGGCTGTTTTAGTTTGATAAATTGTGTGAAATGATAATTGATATTCACATTATATATATCTACGTAAAAACAAAATAATTATTGTATAGATTACGTTCTCATAAATTATTATAATTATTAAGTTCGTGTTTGTTTATTATTTTATTGGTTTTATTGATATTTTCACAATAATTTTACAGCTTTTTACTCTGATAACAATAACAGAATTTGAAGTTAACACAATACTAACAACCTAAATACTAATTATTGTCTTCTTGTCATGTGGGTTGTGAGGTGGATTACCAACCTCATCAACCCTGGTGTCAGGGTTATTGAGCCGCCAAAGGCCCCTGACATGACCCATATAACGACTACATACTTACACCAGTAAGTAGCAACCGGGACCAACAGCTTAAAGCACGGATCAGTTGATCAGCCTGTAATGTCCTAACCAAACTAGGGATCACAAAGTATTTTTTTGTGGTATGTCCCCACCGGGATTCGAACCCGGGGCCTCCGGATCATGAGGCTAAAATTCAAACCACTGGACTACGGAGGCCGTAAATACTAATTAAATTCCGTCAAAAATAGTTTTTCTGTGCCATCGGTTCGAAAACACATTAAAGAAATTATGTCAAAACAAAAACATCATCATTACTTTAAGATACATAATTTTGTGAGTGTAGCATTCTATATTCTTAAGTATCTAAGACCAATTCTTTTACTCCGACAAATTCAAATTCAAATTCAAAAATAGTAGTAGTTCAGTTGGTAACATAGTTACACTTTAAATCGTCAATTTTTAAATAACGAACTATCATAATTAAGATTTTATGTTATGTTATGTATGTAATATTACATAACATAAAAACTATTTATAATATAGGTTGGCCCAAAGGTTCACGTTCAAAATTAAAAATTAGATGGAGGTGGCTACCCTGTATAACGACACATTAGACGTAGTGAAACTAAAAACCACTATGAATTCAATAATTCACCATTTTGAATATAAAATTAACTTTCATAATATTCCAACTTAAACTTCAGAAGTAATTAAAACATAAAATTACTTACTCAAAACATGTTTCACAAGCTTCAATTCCCATAAGGCGGGGAAACCGAGCAGTTTATAAGAAAACCGACGAAGCAGCTGCTAGGCAACTTGATGAGTCACGAGCTTTTGTTGTGGTTAAGAGAAAAGAAAGGCATTATAAGCACTGCATTAATGACTCGGGTTCTGAATATACATACATACTTACGAGTACATCAATCTCATCGGCCATTAATGCCTACTCTCGTTTCATGCAGGGTCGAGGAAACTAGCCATTATATAAATGATATGATAATATTTGCGTAATCGGCAATACTTTTGCTGTTAAATATTCATGTTAATTCTACCGCTATAGGAATAGTTATTATATCATATACGATAGTACAATATTTATATATTATAAGTACTAATATACTTTGTCAAAGATTCACCTTTCCTTTTTTCTTTGATTTTGAATCTGAAAATTGTGATATTCTTTTTTTGAAAAATATTCAACGTTTTCATTAGGGTCATGAAAATGTAAAATTTTATAATTAAAATATTATATAACCAGAGTCCTAAAGTGTAGTATTAAAAGATGATGCACATGGAAGTAAATCATACGATGTTTTCTTTATCAGTCACTCCTGACTCGGTCATGGGTCATTGTGGACCATAAATCTTCGTCAGGCAAACTGCCACCTTTATAAAGATACACAACCTTTTTTGATAAAAAAGGACGAGATGGCCCGACCTAAACAACTCACGTGTGGACTCACCCCGATGACGTAATCGAAATATAAAATACATGAGATAGGAGACCCAGATGCAAAAAATATGACACAAATTATGGCAAGGAAAATGTATTAAAAAGTTCAAAGATGCAATTTATCAGGTTCTTACCGTAACTTTTTTTAGCCTCGATAACCTCGGCGTGTTGGTAGCTTTTTGCTCGTTTTAGTACTAGTACTTCTACAGTGATAATTATAGAGGTATAATATTTTTGTGATTATTTTTGTTACTTGTGAGAACGCGACAAATTATGCTGCTTTCGAACTAACGCAGCTCAGACATCGTGGTGTCGGAGGCTTTTAAAATTTATTTTTTATCATATTGCCTTCTACACAAAATTATAATTTATTTATATTTACTGTATTTATTTAAGATACACCATCGGTATATACATTAAAATTACATGAATACAATTCAACGGACAAAGACTGTATGTTACCATTACAGGCGTATTACAGTTAAAGTTTTAAACAAATAAAGTACTTATGTGTTATTTTCTTCGAAGATCATAGTTATTATAATAATATTATTAATTATTATACTTTTATTCTTGGTTGTGACATTTAAACCCACCCGGACTTACGAGAGGCATAAGAGGCGAAATGCGCCTGCGCACTTTTACAATGCTACAGCAACGGGTCCGCGCTCCGCTACGAGGACACTGTGACGATCTCGGCGGAACAGCTGATAACGCCCTATTATTCTCTTAGTACAAATGATTTCCAGTTTTTACAGTCCGATGATCGTTTTATTACCATACCAGAGTAGCTAACCCTTCTAAGTGATAGTGCTGTAGTCTCCAATACAGTTTAGTTATAAATATTTTAGTCCCCAAGTCACTAGACAAGTCAAATTAGTTTTGCACCGACATCATTCTACCACAGAGAAATATAGGTATAATGACTTATAAAGAGGTCATCAGATAACTTCAGTGTGAGGTACCCCTCTTTTACGGTAGAATAACATTTCGGGAATTGCTTAACTTGGCCAATTGGAAAGTTTTCGGGTTACTTACAAGCCTACACAAAATGACAAACGAGCCGAAAAGTTTGTTAGTTTTAAACAAGTTTACTGTGGGATCAATCCAAATAGTATGTTTTTGGGATTAAGAAGTTAGAAGTGTGGAATGTGTAAGTGTATATCCGTGGTAGCCCAGTTGATAGAACGCTTGTCTCTCACTTTGAGGTCGCAGGCTCGAATCCAGCGTAGCCCTGAACCATCATCATCATCAGCCCATTAACGTCCTCACTGCTGGGGAACGGGCCTTCGCTATGGATGGATAGGGAGATCGGGCCTTAAACCACCACGCGGGCCCAGTGCGGATTGGTGGTTCTTAACGACTGCTAATACAGCCGGGACCAACCGCTTAACGTGCCTTCCGAAGCACGGAGGAGCTCGAGATGAAAACTTTTTTTTGTGGTCACCCATCCTATGACCGGCCTTTGCGAAAGTTGCTTAACTTCAACAATCGCAGAGCGAGCGCGTTTACCGCTACGCCACCGAGCCCTGAACCAATGATTGTCGAATTTGTTTTTCGAATTAATGTTTGGATCACAAATAATAATCACGTGCTCAGCGGTGAAGGAAAAAATCGTGAGGAAACCAACATTCCCGATAAATGCATTTTTAAACGTATATGACCTAACCTGTATTGGGCTGGTTTTCCCTTCGCAGGTTGGAAGGTCAGACGGGCAGTCGCTTCTGGTTAGGTAAGAAATCTTCAGGTTAGATAAGCGGACCCTGTGAAAAAACGGGATAATTCTGACTTTGGAAGTGTCACGATTATTATATGATTCATTTATTGTTTCCATGTAGGGGCGAATGAAAGACGTAAAACGCGTTCTGGTGCTAAATAATTTTATTTATTTTATTTTATTACGCCGTATTTATAATTTTGCAAAGCATGCACGAGGCTCACAATAATCAGAGACATATTATAAAGAAAAACATCACATATTTTTTTATTATATTGAAATATTTTCTTTTTAAAATGTATTTTGGATATTTTCAACCGGAAGCTATCACTCACCCCGTGACGTGAGTGGGACACGTCCATTACTGCTTTTTCTTTGGTAAGCACTTAATCAAAACCTCGTGTATATTTGTACCTAAATGATCGTGTTTTTAACGTGAATGGCATACGCAACTTGATTGGACAAATGGGCATTCGACCGCCGTAAATTATGATCTTTAGAGCTAGTAATAACTACACAATTAGGTAATAACATAACATATAAGGAGTAGATAGAAATGTATAGTACATCTGTTATTGTACATCAGCTATTTTTAAAGTCCCATGTAACAGGGGACGAGCCCATTGCCATTGACAGCACAAATCCTGGAAACCTTATGATTTCAAAGTAATAAAGTCGAATTTCAGTGGTTTAGAGCCCAAGCCGGGATTAAAACCAGGTACGCTACGATGCAAGTCACGCGTTATCCGAACAGGGCTATCACGAATTCCAATTAGATAATTCGTCACGGACGACGCTAACGACGTATCTGAATTTTTCGGCAAATCTGATTTGCGCCTTTTGTTATTGTCAATAAGACACAGATTGTTTTAGCAAAACATTACAGATACGTCTACTAGATACTTTGTAAAGTCAGCCACGAATTGGCTACTTGACAGTTGTAGCAATAAAAAATGAAATATGTCGGATATGGTAATTTATCATTTAACGATAATTATCCAATAGTTCTTTTTTATTAAGTAATTTTTTAAATATTTTATTTTTACAAAATAAGAATGTGTTTTTTATCTGTGTATTACAAAACCCGAAACACGGGCGGTCATGACTGAGCTTCGTGTGACGTCACATTTCACAAAATAAACAAAAACTATCTGTCAGGTTTCAAGTGATGCTGCTTGACAGTTTCTTTGTTTGTTGAACTGTGAAGTCACTGGGCAAAATGTCACGTGACCAACCGTTTTCGCAAAATATGTTTTTTTTCTTCTATTATATAAATCTTTTTCGAGAAAATAATAATTATATTTTAAGAGGTATAAAAGCAATTGTAATTTTTAAAATATATTTTTATATATATTTTTATTTTTTTTATCGGAAAACTGTCTAGTAGCAAATTAGGTAGGAATTAAGTAATAAAGGGAATGATTTTATCTGTACATAAACTGCCTACGAGACAGCGCCAAATCTAGATAGGGAATAAATCCTAGCATTCGAAATAACAACAGACGTGGTGCAAAAAAGCAATAAGCGTCAAATAAAGATATATTACTGCAGACATGCTAGGTTAAGCTAGGCCTATTCTGCGGGAAAAATTACTTGTATTATCGCCGCGCCGTGTGGTCTCAGCCACACCTATACATAACACGTACCATCTATTTATCACCTATCCGACAAAGGGTTAAGATCGTATCAGTAGAATTCCACTTCATTCCAGTTGTCTTACTGTTCGGAAGTTTTGTGATCAAATATCTTTGCGATTATTTCCCATTCAAGTAAATTAGGAAAGTAAATGCATTATTGTTTGAATTGTGTGGATGTGTTACGGCGTGGTAAACATTTTATTTATTTACATCACCTACTTACATTTATTTAGCAATATGGCCGTCAATTGTGGCTATGGGTATGTTATTTGTGCAATAAAGAATTATTGTTTTATTGTAACATGACTTTGATTTTTGATAAAAAAAAATAACACTAAACCATTATGCGTTCATCATCATCAGCATTGTAGTCATCAGCCCATTAACGTCCACACTGCTGGGGCCTTCCCTATGGATGGATAGGGAGATCGGGCCTTAAACCATCGCGCGGGCCCAGTGCGGATTTATGGTTATTAACGACTGCTAATGCAGCCGGGACCAACGGCTTAACGTGCCTTCCGAAGCACGGAGGAGCTCGAGATGAAAACTTTTTTTTGTGGTTACCCATCCTATGACCGGCCTTTGCGAAAGTTGCTTAACTTCAACAATCGCAGACCGAGCGCGTTTACCGCTACGCTACCGAGCTCCTCAACGCGTTTGCGTTGATTAAATCCATCAATTCATTATTTTAAGACATTTTTCTTTTTTTTTGTAATATAGGATCGCGTTTGACTACAATCTCACCTGATGGTAAGTGACGACGGTCGAGGTCAATTCACTCTAGCCTTGAAGACTCCCAGATTATAACGAGTTGGAAAAACAGACGACGGCAGTTCCAATTATTTGCTATTCGCATCAAAAAGGAAGAGGCGAAACGTCATTCTTTGTAGTAAGACTATGATTTCTCGCTTACTAACTTACTTCGCGCTTTTTAAGCAAAATATATAGAAGACAGAACTTATCTACGAAAGTAGGATTTTATTAATGACTAGCTTTTGTCCGTGACTTGGTCCGCTTGGCGTGTTATAAAAGAGAGATCTTTGTGTGTGTGGGAGTGCATATCAAATTACAAGCAGCTATCTTACGCGGTTTCGATTTTTTCATACAAATGTTTTTTTCCCACTAACTCCCGTTTCCGTGGGTATTTTGCAATATTCTGATGCAACTAAGCTTTAAATTAACTAAGGTTCCTGCATGCCAAATTTCAAGCGTCTAACTTAAGCGGTTTAGATTTTTCATACAAAAGGATTTTCCCGCTAATTCCCGTTCCCGTGGGAATTCCGGGAATTCCTTTCTTAATGCGCCTCTACGGTACCTAAGCTACGTCCCTTCCAAATTTCAAGTGCCTACGTTTAGCCGTTTAGGCTGTGTGTTGATATGTCAGTCAGTCAGTTTCTCCTTTTATATATTTAGATGATAGTTACTTCAGTAATTGTATTTCGTATCTTTAAATTTCTATTATAACTTTTAAGGAATTAAGTAAAAGCAATTTAAAACTAATGACATTTATCAGATGGGATTATAGCGCTGGTAGCTTAAAACTTACTTAGTGAAGTCAATTCAATTGTTAAGATGAACTTTTAGTTTCAGGCCGTTGACTTCAAACTTGCATTCTTATCATGAATGGTCTAAGTTCAGTCTTTATTTTAAACCTTTACTTAGAATGTTATTGCTACGTCTTCATCCATTTAATGCAATCTAATCTTTTAAACTCTTTGAGTTATTTCATGACAAACTTTATTTTCTAATTTCATCTTTAATACTTCGTATAAGAAATTCAAAACTGGATTAACTGGTAATTACATAAATTCAGGATTAAAATGCACAAAGTTTATTTAGGTAACTCTTCTAATGGTGTAATTTATTTCCATGTTTCACTTAAAATGCTACTACTAGTTAGTAGAGAAATATGTGATTATCATTCTATAAATATATCACCAGTCAAAACACTGATTTTCTGAGATACTTTATTTTAAATTTCACGTGCGAGTCATCATTATTTATTCCTTGAAACCACCATCCCATTAACCCGGTCCCAGGGGGAACATTTCGCCTTCTCTGCCCTCCACTGGGACAATTCCAGTACGCGTCCTCGCCGCGGGGGTGGGCGCCTCTTACTTCAGTAGGCCGAGTGAGATGGTGGCTGAGTTCGGAGGACAGGAGTCCTAGTACGGGTTTGAAATAGACTACTTGCTCTTGGCGCCATCCTACCCGTGTCAAACAGAATACTGCGGGGTAGAAGGCAAGAGGGAAACCATACTGCCCTATTTTTTACCCACGACCTGAACGGAGCAGGTATATGCGTTTAAGGCGAGAGATGTTTGTGTGTGCAAAGTAATTGTATTCACGTCACTAGAAAAACTTTAGCTGGATTAATGGCAGCCCCCGACGGATATTCCTCGGTTATGTATTATGGTAAAATTATTATCGCTACATTTAAGTATAATATCTTCGAGAAACAGACACGTTAGGAAAAAACTGTAAACATCCATATTATTCATTGTTTAGGTTCCGACTTCTCGAGATATAAACTCTTTTTTAGAAAGTATTTTTAAGTCTATTATAATATTTCGTTACATATAATAATTGGGTTAAGTCGGGGGTTTTGAGTTATTTTATTCTTTTTCGATGAGATTTTTACCGTCGTGGGTTTTTTTCAAAATTTTTAATTTTGCTTAATTTTCCCGAAAACAAATTCGGCAATCATTGGTTTAGGCCTGTGCTGGATTCGAACCTGCGACCTAAAAGTAAGAGGCAAGTGTTCTGCCAACTAACTAGGATACCATGATTGCCGTCTATATAATAAACTTAAACAAGTACTTAATAAAATAAAATTGATATGGATCGAGACCATGTCATTGACTTTTCTACGAAAAATAATCAGTCAAGTATAAATCCTCTTTTATCTTTAGTCTTGTTTCCAAGAATATTATTTAACTTTACACGAATAAAATGAATACTTTTTCCTGGAATGGTTATAAATCATTAATCTATCATTTGTGTACTATAAAAAGCACCTTTTGATTTTGAAACCATGTGTACATAGTTCATTGTAAATGCAATACTTACTCATTTTATTTAACATCTATTATTCTTGAGAACTTATAAATTTCGTTCAAGCCGTCGATGCATGAATGCTTCGTTCGGAGGTAAACGTCACTCAATAATTAATACTTTGTAATAAAGCTTTCTCTAATTTATTACAGTGCTACTATGACATTTTATGTGAATAATAATTTGTATGCTTTGGCAAATTTGTATTCACAATCAACGATCACTGTTACAAAATACATATACCTCATGTCGCATATACATAAACATAACATAAACGGCCTATATACGTCCCACTGCTAGACACAGGTCTCCCCTCAATCAACCAGATGGGGTATGAAGCATACTCCACCACGCTGCTTCACTGCGGGTTGGTGGAGTTGTGTGGTGACGTCGCACTCACAAACGACAATTAAATATTTTTCATTGTAATTTCTTTTCAGTAGCAGCTCCCTTTCAATGTTAGGTTTACCCTATCTACTCACTAGCAACCAGACAAATAGAGGTCTCAAATAATTGCTCTCTCTACAACGTAAATGTGGCTTTAAATACGACCCTCTCGTAAGTTACAGCTTGTAAACATTTCCGCAACGGATATTTTGGCAGTAACAAAAAGTTGCCAAAATGCAAGCAAAACCCTTTCAAGAATTTATACCTATTTGGAAGTTGCAAGTAAAATGATTTGAGAATTATTTACCAATACATTATAACTTCATTTAGAAATTAAGGAAAGACAGAAATGAAACTCAAGATAAAATTCATAATTTTATTTACATTCACAATTTATTTACAATATAATTAGTGCCTTTATCTACAATCTTCCCTGTACAAAATGTCTTTGACATCTAGTGTGTATTATTTACTTAATGACGAACCACACGATACTTAAATGTGCTACTAAATTAAGTAGGTTGGATATTAGGTAGCTTTTGTTGAGGTGCGCGTGCGGCGAAGCTGAGGAGCGTGTAGCTCGCTCATCGGACATGACGCTCGACGCGACGACGATGCGTCGACCGCTAGTGCCTTCGCTTCTCGTTTCTTCTGCCGCTGAAACGCTACTAACTTCAGGTGGGACGCATTTTGGTATCTTTACCTGTGAAAAAAAATAATTCTTCATAGCTCTCCAATATGTACTAAATTCGAATATATGAGTTTGAATTCATGATGTGTTTGGATCACAGATAATTGATATTACGTGTTTTCCAGGATTTGTGCCCTATTAACGGCAATGGACTCACCCACTATTACATGGGACTTAAACTTAGTTGGTGAGGATTGGGTGTGTTTACTATACACCTCGGTGAGGAGCTCAGTGGCGCAGCGGTAAACGCGCTCGGTCTGCGATTGTTGAAGTTAAGCAACTTTCGCAAAGGCCGGTCATAGGATGGGTGACCACAAAAAAAAAGTTTTCATCTCGAGCTCCTCCGTGCTTCGGAAGGCACGTTAAGCCGTTAGTCCCGGCTGCATTAGCAGTCGTTAATAACCACCAATCCGCACTGGGCCCGCGTGGTGGTTTAAGGCCCGATATCCCTATCCATCCATAGGGAAGGCTCGTGCCCCAGCAGTGGGGACGTTAATAGGCTGATGATGATGGCTATACAATACACCTCCAGCCGTGATGCTATGTTATGTACTCTAATATAATATAACGCAAGAGTGCAAGTTAAAAGAGGATGCTGTAGTATAAATCCCATTAAAAACATAAATGTGAAATGAGAGCCAAGTTTAATATTATGATATACCTATGCCTTGGTTGTTGACTTCAACGACAAAAGAAGTGAGATGTAAATGGGTGCCAAGTTTAATGAGCACATGTTAAAAAAGCATCATCTTTATAATTAAAACACATAAGAACGGGTTCTTACCGCGTTTAAAATGGGGATATGAACGCGGTAAGAACCCGTTATTATGTGTTTTAATTATGATAATAACCGCGTAAATTTAAAACAACGCATCATCTTTAGCCAAATATGGCGTATAAAGACGTTCCTCAGGCTCGTTTTTGCTTTACTAAATAATACCTAAAAAAATTAAAATTCTTCGTGACGTTCCTTTTTCTCTGGATCGTAAATAAAGTTTTAGTTTCACCGCCGAAAGCAATATCATGAAACTCCAGTGAAGCATCAATAAAAAGTTTATTAAAGTCATAATAAACTCACCGGGGGCTGTGTAAAGTTGGTTTTCTCTTGACAGCGTCTGGATTGGTGGGCCAGGCAAGCAGCATAAGCGATCGCGTGTGGAATGTAGCTCTGCTCCAGCACTCCAGTAAATAAAATCGTTGCCATTGGACCTGGGACACAATATAAAAGTCATAGACACAAAAAGGCACGTGACATCTTCATTCTTTGATGTTTCCTCAGTTTATAATAAGTGAAGTAGAAGTAAAATGGCGTGCCGGAGTATCCTTTTGAACGACGATGTGTCCATAGCAACATAAGATTATGAAAAGTTATTGATTGTACACGATAAAGCCTGGACAAATTTTAAAATTCAACAAACACTAACAATTATAAAATCGTAAAAAAATGTTGTCTTGGCTCGTAAAGTTGACAAAAGTAACTAACGGGGATTGTCTTTCGATGCACTCCCATAGTGCATACAGGGATAATCGTCCGTTGGTGTCACACACAACATTTAGATTAAATTGTCTTAATGGGCCTCTACGTGTTGGTTTCGCCCCACGCACGCCTTCTGAAATTCCGGGCCTCCTTAGGCCCGAGATATGGAAGGACTAACTCTAATAAGGATGCCCCTCAGTGTTATCCTATGTTTCTGCATAGATTTCAAAGTCTGTAAAACAATAGTAGGTAAGTAGAAGAAGAAGCGATCTCACCTAAAGCATAGATCGGGACATCTTCCGCACCGTGTGTGGCCCACTGCCTGGGAACTGCCGCCGCGTGCACCGCGTCAACCACGACGGGAGCGGAGGCGGTAGCGTTAAGCGGAATCGCTCGCGGCTCAGCGTGCCCCGGCCCGGTCCCGTACAGAAGAGTCGTGTACCGAAGCCCGTCGATATCAGACACGACCGTGTCGGCGCCTAAGGAGATATCAAACAAATTAATCTCAGAAGAAATTCTCCCAAAGTTCGACAGCAAAGTAAATCTCTAAATATCGAAAAACATAAACTCTATTACCGCGAGTGATGAAAACATCTTTGCTCTGCTAACGGGTTGAGTGTTGCTTGATTTAAAATTATCGGGTTTTTTCGTAAACAAATAAGGTAAAATGGGGTCCAACCTGTATATTTTTTCTTATTAGGAGTTTTCTTATTACGAGTACGAGTAGGTACTTAACACAGTTGTTGCCCTAAAAAGATTTTTTTTAAAAATGCTTGATTGGGTCAAATTTTGTGTCTGATCAGACACTTATCTGGCAGACAGGTTATCCAACAGTTTCTTAACTAGTGGTGATATAGACCCCAAGTCTTGGCCTTCGTAGAAATACTGATTAAATTGTCAGAAGACACGACGATTATTTTAAATCAGAATGGATGGAACAGTAAAGAGAAGCAGAGTAAGACCAATAAAATGTTATTAACTAATTAAAGAATAGGCATACATCGTGCCTAAACAACAAAAGAATATTATATATCCAACGGATAGATACAATTGGAAAATGATACACCGACAAGACAGCCTCCGTGGTCTAGTGGTTAGAGCATTAGGCTCACGATCTGGAGGTCCGGGTTCGATTCCCGATGGGGACATTGTCGAAATCACTTTGTGAGACTGTCCTTTGTTTGGTAAGGACTTTTCAGGCTTGAATCACCTGATTGTCCGAAAAGTAAGATGATTCCGTGCTTCGGAGGGCACGTTAAGCCGTTGGTCCCGGCTATTAGCCGTAAAAACACCTCCACCAACCCGCATTGGAGCAGCGTGGTGGAGTATGCTCCATACCCCCTCCGGTTGATTGAGGGGAGGCATGTGCCCAGCAGTGGGACGTATATAGGCAGTTTATGTTATGTTATGTACACCGACAAGGTCGTAGTTTTTGAGTTAAAGAAAAGTCAGAAGAGTTGTCTAAAGCTTACCCAAAACTGGATGTCCTCTCGGAGTAGCTTGTCCACCAAAAGTCATGACATGACCGTGATCAGCTGTGACTACGATCAAGGTTTCAGCCGGATTCACCCTCTCCAAGGCTGCTAGCAATGCTGTCTCCAACTCTAAGGTCTCGTCAAGAGCTCTATATGGGTTGTTGTAATGATGCGCGTGGTCTATTCTACCACCTAAAACAGAATCTTCTCTTAATATTTTGCTAGCTTTGTGGTCGTACTCTTACCTTGCTTTACCATATTATTCTACATTGTCTCATTATTGACCAAAGTGGGCAAAAATCTTCTTCTTAATCTCTCCATGTAGCACACTGAGATTTTACGAATTATGGTAGCATATCCTGTATCTTTATTTAGTAGTTTTTAGAGGAGTGTTTTTCAGTTATGAACTAACCAAAAATAATATAGTTATTTCTTATCACAGATACGTTAAATCATGAAATGGTATTTGGAAGCGAATTGACAGTTTATTCCTCTGGAAAACACGTTTTCAATTGCGAAAATGATGTGGAGAGGAGAGTGAACCATCAATTTTTTCTCGTAAAATGACATCTTCCCTCACTTGGCCTTCCATATAGCCCTATTATAATGCGCAATCAAAACATTGAGCTCATGAATACAATATGAGCATGAGACAGGAAATAGGTGTACTTGGAAAAGCAACACAGCAATTTCCCGAAAATGTTTGTGCGAGAAAGCAAAATAAATAATGACCGACAATCCCAAGGGAAAGTAATCACGAAATATAAATATAGTGAATAATATATACGAAGATGTCTAATAAATTTGAATATATGTAACGTACGGATGCGACATGAGGGATGACTCTTGGTAGGTAAGTCGAAAAACAATGCCGTTATATAAAATTATTTACTTATTTGCAATCGAAACCAGTGCCCCGGATCATGAATAACGGAGGTTCTATTCCCGGTTTTCCGGCCAAATAGTTAATTCCATCTGCGGCAAATCTACAATAAGTCACGTTTTTGACGGCTCAGTAATAACCCTGACCGCTAAGGTTGGTCATCCAGCTCACTACCCACACGATATAAGATAAAATGCATTGAAATCAGAATCATTTATTCAATGTAATTATCATGGATAAACTTGTTGAAGGTCAATATAAAATTTTTGAATTTACGTCATTTCGCAAGGTCTTATGGCTGAGGAGAAGAAATGACAAGAAACTGCAACAGCAAAACATCTTTTAAATACCAATGAGGATATACATTACAAGTTATTTAATAACTAGAGGAACACATTGAATACCAGACATTTTTATCGCTTAGGTAGTCATTAGTCTTATAATAAGCTTTTGTACATAAAGTGTTGCTGGCAACACAAGTATAAAGTTAATATTTTTTGGTATGGCGATGTTAAGACTCGAATGGCCGACGCCTCCCGCGAAAGTGTAAAAGTGTATTTTTATTAACAATATTGAATTAAACAGTGAAAAGTAACAATTTGGTGTTTTGCTGCAGTTGGATTTAGAACCCTCGACCTCTCACCATCTACATACAGTCCACACAACCAAGAGCCGAACATAAAGTAAGCTTCACATGAGCTTTAAATTTATTTTCTGAAAAATTTAAAATATTATCTGGTATTTTATTGTAAAAACGAATACATAACCGCAAAAAAAAGATGAGTTTAATTTACTGAATCTAGAATTAGCAATTTTATTTTTATTTCTTGTATTGTAAGTATCCCTTTCACAGTTTCTCGGAAGGAGAGATACATTTTTACGTACATACATAATTTCAATTTTAATATTGACCTAAAATATCTAAATTCTCATATATAATATTAACCCTTTTATATTGGTACTTATTTAGGATTCAAGTATTTTAGGCTAAAGCTTTTTAAATTCTGATGTTAGGTTTTTTAATATTTATTAATAAGTACCCACTAAAAGGCCCGTCAGCTTCAATAACTCCAATTTTCTGACCACTCTACCCCAATTATCCGATATCCATCAATTTATGATTCAGAATTTTCCGATACTGGGATTTTGCAAGTAATAGTTGGGAATACTTAAAAGGTAAGGTCAGTTATATTCGAATAAACTTTAAAAAGAACCCTTTGATACCCCATTTGTGAATAATATAAAGTTCTTCAGAGCCACTAATCAGCGACATTTGCGATCGCATTTATGTTGAAATATTCAAAATCCTAACATACATCAATGCTTCAACGTCACTAGATTGTTTAACGAGTATTTGTGTTAATATAATAATGTGAAAATACATGATGTGTCGGTTGTATTACAGCGATCGATCTTTACAAATCAACAAATCTCTAACGTTTCCTTACCTTCGATAAGTAGGAAGAAACCCTTGTCGTTTTTCAGCAAGATGGATAGCGCAGCGCGCGTCATGTCTGCAAGAGACGGGTCGTCGGCTTTGACTGTGACGCCGGCTGTTGACTCTTCATCTGCATCGGTCACTGCTCCTCTTTCCGCGTTGAAGTCCATGTGCGAATACTCGAACAGTCCTGAGAAATATATGGCGATTTAAACTATTTTTGCTGAAGGTATGCTAAAATAAGATGAAAGTGCAGTACATTTAATCAGCGCCGGTCCAGAGTTGAGTGAGAGTAGCGGTCACTATAGGCACTACGTGATATGAGCACCAAAAAGCCTTTACACACTTCGGACACTTCATACAAACAATCTCGTTTTACGCAGACACCACACATTGACGTTACCGTAGATGCGCATCTGTGTGTGTGACGTGTGACGCTACACGATTCAAATCTAAACTATGTTCGAGGGGGTGAGGTAAACCTAGCTCAGACGCTCTGGTGGGGAGCGAAGAGTTGCAGTTCTGTACGTATTATTCATTATTCTACGGCCTTTAGAATTTTTTAGTCGTAGACCAAGGTCAACCGAAATATGTTCTGAATGTCTTGACCAAAAATAATTGCTACTAATTGCAAATTCAGACATAATTATACAGATAACGAAAGGTACGAAATGGTTCATATCTTCCAAACCGTAAATAATCGCTGAATATACATAGGGGTGTTTCTGGTAGCCAATGAGCCCCTCTATCTAATTTTTCATTTTGACAACCTGAATTCTGGGCCATCCTATATACATATAATTCAGAGTTTGATTCCATGCTTGGATCAGATAACTGACATCACATGGTGTTTAAAAAGGGTCAGCTTGGTTAAAGTCAATAGGCTTTGGACTTAAACATAGCTGGCAAGGAGTGGATGTTTAAACTACGTATACCCCTGCTGTACAAAATATTGCAGTACCTATCTTAATAATCCTTATTTCCCTGTATTTAGCTCTCAAATCAGTGGGATGGTGTTTCATTTTAGCGAATATCGTGTATTGATTTGGCCGTGAAGTAAATGTAGCCTGTTTACCCAAATTCTTGAATTTTAATACAATTTGTGGTTACTGCTAGGGTAAAATGTCCGAGTGTGCCGTTAAGAAACTCAATGATATAACTCCAATAACAATAACGATCACTAAACCCATCCTGTTTGTTAGTAACGTAAACTAATCAAACTTAAAATATAGATTTTGTAATAACAAAATCTTATTTATTATGTATCTTATTGGGCCTGTGTACTCTTAGGGAGCGCCTACAGTTTGGGGAAGTTACCTTAATAAACCGTCAATATTAAAATTTTAATTTAATACCTACGAAATACAAAATAATCAAAGGCACATATAAACATCATTCAGCCTACTTCAGGAACCGACTTCTAAAAAATAAAAGTAATAAATTACTACTCCATAAACATTAAGTTCGTTTTTTTTTTTATAATAGCAAATCAAATTTAACGAAGAGATGAAATACAAAAAGGTGGTAAAATTGTTTACATAACAGTGTTGTAATGTGTTCGGCCTGCATGCAGACTGCGTTAGTATTATATGATCTGTGATGCAGACGTACAAATATTAAAAAATAGCGTTAGCATAATCTTTGATTAATTTATTTTTTCCCCGAAAACATGACTTTATATGGAAATTTCGGTTTTGGTTTTATTTTCGGCTGATACTAAGGCCGTGGCCGAAATTCGGTTTCGGCTTTTAAACCTAGTTTCGTTCGGACACTAGTTATGTATGATGAATTTTAAAAATACCTTACAGGATTACCTATTCCTACCCTACTTATGTATAAACCATATGATAACGCTATATTTTATCAAGCGTTTATTTATTTGCTGTACATTTAATCAAATCTGCCCAACAAAGGATTATGTCTACCTCTGCGATTACGTCGGCTTATGCTAGTATGCCTCTAGACTTAACACCTAATTTTGTATTCTTATTTACAATTCAAACTCCATCTAAGCAGATTAAAAGAGATTTAGCAGGAATTACAAAACTCCAAACTTGGTGATAATTAAGCCTGTTAATAATTTAGAAATAAGTGTAAGTCCAATGACTGAACTTCCATTAATTACATAATTTAAGTACGTAAATTAAAACTTAGAATCCGTCTTAAATGATTACTTCATCTCCTCAGCATTATCCTGTTTTTCACAGGGTTCGCTTATCTAACCTGAAGATTTGACAGGTCCGGTATTTTTACAGAAGCGACTCCCTGTCTGACCTTCCAACCCGCGAAGGGAATCCCAGTCCAACACATGTTAGGAAACATACCTCCGAAAATGCTCTCGGGAATGCGGGTTTCCTTACAATATTTTCCTTCACCGCTGAGCACTTCATTTATGATCCAAACATGAATTCGACAACAAATTCGACAATCATTGGTTAAGTCAGAACCTGCGACCTCAAAGTGAGAGGCAAGCGTTCTACCAACTGGGCTAACACGGCTCTTCCCTTAAATAATTGAAATTATTCATATTGTCTTCTTCAACAAGTTAGTCTATCTACGTGAGCTGAAAATCTGTCACCACTCGCTAAGTAAACAAACAGCTGACTTTGCTAACTGAGTTGTCTGAATTTTTTGCTAATGTTATTTAATTTGTGTTTTATTGACAATTGTAACAGGTGCAAATTTTGGTGCCATAAATTTCCGATACATCTGGGGGATTAAAATGGGCACATCGAATCAATTCATCTAAGAAAGCAATATTGCAATTTGACATTTGCGCATATTAAAAGTAAGTGCGCAATGCAAACAAATGTCAAATATATATAGTTAGTTATATATTGCTTTCTTAGATGAATTGCTTCGATGTGGCCATTTTAAACCCCCCCCCCCCCCCCCCCGTTCACATCAGCGACGAACAAACATACCAAAACATCACGCCTGTAGCCCCAAAACGGCAGGCAGAGGTGTACAAAGGTGTGAGGTACTTTCACTATAAACACTATAAATTCATAAAGTATACTCTCCTTCTATCGTGTGGGTTGTGAGGTAGATTACCAACCCCAATCCCAGTGCCGAAGCATGGATCATCATTCTTTAGGACAATCAGGTGATCAGCCTGTAATGTCCTATAACAAACTAATAGTAGTATACTCTCCAATCCATTGTGTTATATCACTGTGTAATATTCATACGTACATTTCACCTTGCTTTTCTTTACTATGGAACAAAGAATAATTTACGCAGGAAGCTGTCATAAGCTAATATGATTTCAAACGCCCATTTTTATTTTTTCGATAATTACGTAAATATTTCCATTCAGTTTTACCTTAACATTTTTGACAATAACTAAAAATATCCAAAACCCAAATCCTCTAGAGATTGTAATTAAAGTTAACAATTAAAAAATAAAATGGGTACTCTCAATTAGTAGACGATTTGTAGCGAACTCTGAAAACACGCGGCTTAACATCTTAAAAGCTAAAGTTGTTTGCGTTATATTGCTAAAAACCATTTAAATTTTCCGCTTTTACTGCGATAAATTACAAGCTGTAACAGCTTCTATTTATATTTTCTCCTTAAATCGCTGCGTAAGCGTTAACCCTTAAGGAAAACCCTACAAAAGGTCGCTTTCTTAAAACATTTTGCGGATACCGTTTACAGGGTGTATAACATGAATATAATGAAAGAAATATGGCTTTGGAATCGCTTAATAACAGTGTTTTGTGTTCGTTGCTTACCCTTCAACCACGGGAATGTAACAAAAGTGTATATATAAAACTTTATTGAACGAAGAACAATCCTAATGCTTCCTTTATGACTTTTGAAGTTTTTTACGCGTGGTTAAAACGGGCCTTTAGCTGAGAAGTCACGGTTGGCGTATGATTTTTTTTTATGGAAAACTGTTTGAGCTTCTCTGTATTTTAGAAGTCAAGTGGAAAAATCACACTGGAACAATTAAAGTTCTTACTACGATCCTGAGACACTACACATCCGTCAATCACATCCTAAATTTGATTGCGGTATGAATAGCGAAGGTCCGTGTTGCTCTATATATGACTATTAAGTCATCATCATCAGCCGTACGACGCCCACTGCTGAGCATAGGCCTCCCCCAAGGATCTCCACGACGATCGGTCCTGCGCTGCCCGCATTCAGCGGCTTCCCGTGACCTTCACCAGATCGTCGGTATTGTACGATGACAATTGACAACATTTCATTTTTACTAAGGTGCCTTAAATCGAAAACCATTTCGAGATATTTCTATGATTTACACAAAACACATTTTTTCAGATTTTTTAATTCAGTAATAATAGAAATATATTGAAAAATCCACGAGGTCAGAAGAGGAAGGCATAATAAGTTCAGACCTTTACATAAAAATTATAAAAGAAGTAAATGTCATACATAACATGACACTTTGTGGCTTTTTGGCGGGAAACGGGAACGGGACAGTTGCTTTCTTCATTGAATGATCTAAATAATTAATACGAAGTGGTGTTTTGTGGTTAATGATCGCATTAAGTTAGTCGGAAAACATTCGCGAGTGTTATTATAGAAATAGAAATACTCTTTATATCGGAGTGTTTAATAAACAAAGTGTATCTACCTATTTTCGCTTCGTGCCAAGAAGCCGCTTCATAACCCGAAAGTTTATGCGGACTTTTGAGTTAATTCGTTTGGGGTTCGGAGTAGGAGTCTGCTCCGAGGGTGGAGGCTTAGGTTTCATCATCATCACCTTTCATCATTTCATTAATCATCAAGAAAAAAAATACGTAAGACATGGCTGTATGGGCATAGTTCCCTTTGCCTTACCCTTCGGGGAAAATCAAAACAAAAAAAACATGACACTTTGTTTGCGACTTGTTTTAAATACGCATGCAAAGGTACATTACATTATACTGCCTTCATTCTATCAATGGCAGAATCCAATTTTCAAAAAATATTTTTTGTAACTTCTAGTGGAAAAATCTTGAAAAGAAAAAATACGTGTCTTCTATTTAAACAAATACTTTCGAAATAGCACAAAAAAACCACGGCTTAAAAATTTGAAATGTTGTCAATTATGTATCTTACGTCTTATCCTCTTCAGACTCAACAATTTAAAACTTTTTAATAATTTATGTTTATAATGTTTTCTCCTAATAATATATATTTTTATTTATTTATCTAAGAAAGTATTCTTTCTTTCTTATTCTCGTCTGAAATCTAATTCGAAAAACAGCTTACCTAATAAATAGTCCACAGTTCTTGGATCAAGCTTGGCTAATTGCTGCCTAGTGTGGATGTACTGGGCCCGCAGTCGCCGCCGCTTCTTCTCCCTGGCCCAGTCTTCCGCCAGGTTCCGTCCATCCAACCTTCGACCCTGGCGGTTCGGATGCTCAGGGTCTGGTGTCACAGTCGATAGGAAGTGTCGTCTACCGCCTCCCATAATTACCTTAAGAGATATACAAAAGATATTTTATAAAACTGTGTTCGAAGAAATTATATATATTATAAAGCTTTTTTTGTAATTAGATTCTTATTATGGAATGAATGGAAATCATGCGTGTGGGTAGGTTTTGCGCCACATTACTCTTTCACAGATTACTCTTTCTTTTTTTCTTTTTTTTTCTTTTCATTATACTTCATGAAGCTTTTGTAGAAGATAATTAATTACTACTGGTCTCAAGAACTAGGTGAAACAAACAAACAAAGATTATTAGCAAAAAATATAAGCTTAAAAACTAAAACATATTATAAACAGTAGGAAAATAGGTAATATCTTTGAAATTCTTCATCATTCTACATCACAATGACATAATATATATAGCGGTCAAACACATTACCCTTCTTTTTGCTTCGCGTAGTCGGGTAAATATTCTTATTTTACGAAACACGAAAAGCACCGCTTTTCTTTTTTTTTTTCATATTATAAGTAGCTACATTTAAAACAAGTCTGTCACGTAATAAAATGAAAACGACGAAAACGGGCACCCTTATACCTAAACGAGTGAAACAACACTCAATTACACCGGAGACCTAGGACAGGGTTGGCAAACCAATAATACACGCATCGACGATACAACCTCTAGGCTCCTGACAAGATACGAACAGGTTCTAACAACACATCGGACAAATAAGTCAGATGCAAGATGCCGCCCAACAACGTCCGACCAATCAAACCCGCTTCCGTGACTTTTAAACGTGTTTAAGATCTTGAGTAAGCGAATCAACGCGCTTTCTCAACACTCTACCCAAGCTAGAAAACCCAAGCTAGAATTATTATGCAAAAAAAACATGAGTCGTCTGATTTATTGTAATGTGCGTACGTGACTAAATAACTTAACCGAGAAACAAAGTAAGTAAGTAATATTTTTTTTTACTAAACCCTGCCACGTATTGAATGTCTCTTAAGACATTTCAGTAACACGTTATACATTCGTTTTTAAATTGCACGAAAAATCGTCACTAGCTATTTTATTTCCAAACAAAAACCAAACACAATACCAGGTTTAAAAAACTCCTATTATAGTCCGCGTCACGAAAAAAAAATCGTTAGTGATTAGGTAGTATCGTAGATTCTGCATCAAATTATTGTGACTTGTCAAAATATTCCGTGGATTTCTTTCGTGACGCGGACTATATTTTAAACCGGGTATTATCTTTAGTCTTCGTTTTATAAAATACGGTACCCAATAAACAATTATGTTTACAAGTACAAATGGAAAGTTAAGATTGTTTTAAGTTTACGCGGTTATTATCATAATAATTAAAGCACATAATAACGGGTTCTTACCGCGTTTATAAAAGCCCGCCTGCCCGTAGAAAATTATGGATCTACCTACTCCACTCCAATCTCATCAGTCATCCCGTGATCATGGCACTTGCAACAGTGTCGAAATATCGGGAGTCTCATATCCCCATTTAAACGCGGTAAGAACCCGTTATTATGTGCTTTAATTAAGTTAAGATTGTTTGTTGACACGTCATGGCTACATAAAACATTTCTTTGGAATTAGCACGTAAATGTATAAAGGTTTGCCATCCCTGACCTAGTGTTCGGGTACCAACATAATTTATTTCCTTTATTTTACCTCGTCCCAACCAAAGTATTTTATTCTTTCCATAACTCAAATAATTTTCAGACGCCCAAATAAATTGAATATCTCGGGATTGAACTAAATTTTACCAAGCTTCTTGTTGTAAACAAATCAAGACTATACTTATAAGGTTTAAGATACTTTATTTCTCAAAAGAATACATTTGATTCGCTTACTGAGAAACAATCAATTTCATAATATAGTAGTTTAAACAACATTGGAATTGGACTAAGGTAGGTAGGTACTTAAATAACATTCCGAGACTTACTATACTAATTAGTAGGTAGGTATCTGTGTTCCATATGCGTCGACACTTTAATTGTTCCATCCACCAGCAACACAAGATTCACACTACGATTAAAACCATTAATAATGTTTAAGAATGTGGGCTTTTAATGCCTTTTTAAAGATATTTAGAGTTTTAGTATTTTTAATCTCAGTGGGTAGATGGTTATAAAGCTGCACTCCTTCGTAAACTATACTTTTTTTTCCATAATTTGTCCTTGATCGTCCAGTGCAAAGAAAACTAGCCCGTCTCATAATACGCTTTTGTACAGTTACTTTTTTTGTGGAGGTAAGTTGCGAATGTAGGTCTTTATTTATTATTTTTCTTATTAGTAGGCAGGTATTGTATGTATAGGTTTGTTTGACATTCATTATATGTGTCGTTTTATAAATTTTCTTTGTGGGAGTTAAACGTTTAAAGTTAAAAAGTATTTTTATGAGTTTATTTTGAGACCTCTGTAGGTTTATCTGATTAGTTTTCGCGGCCGACCCCCATAGTTCAATTAGGTAGTCAATGTGCGGTTTGACGAGTGAGTTGTAGATGGTATATTTTACTAGGCGCGGTAGGCAACGTGTAGCTCCGTATAGGACTCCAGTTAAAGATGACAATTTTGACTTCAATTTTTTTAAGTGTGGTTTCCAAGTAAGTTGACTATCTAGAATTAAGCCAAGGTATTTTTCTTGATGTTTTTCATTAAATCTTATGGTATCTATTTCCGTATTTTGTAACAAAATGAATGTTGTTGTTTTATACTGTTACTTAATACTAATTTAAGAGCCATGCTCTTGTTGGTGTAGAATTCTCCATGCTATTTTTTTAGGGAAAAATAGGGATGTGGTTTCCCTCATGCCCCCGCAGTACTCTGTCTGACGCAAGTAGGATGGCGCCCAGACTAGTAGATTTTAAAGTCGTCCGCCTGTAAATAGTACTGACAGTTACTGCTGCCCTCTGTCAGGTACCTACATAATGTTTCTTACATAATTTTATTTATTATGATTCTGTACCAAAAGGTGCAAATTCTCTTCTGATTGCCTATTTGTGGCCACATCACCATTAGTGATTATGGGTGTTTTGTTCTGCAGGTTTTCAAAGCAACTCCTACACAATTTTCATTTTTAGATCGCGAAGTAAGTATTACTATGCTTGCAAAGCATTTAGGTACTTAATCTAATGCTTTTTTCCGTAGGACGAATACCACCTTTCTTAATAGGAAACAACAATAGATTTTATATCTATGTAAGGTATGTATTTTTGTAAGAACCAACATTGGAAAGACAGAAATATTCACATTCTCGCCAACAAACAGTTTTGCAGTTTGGCGAAACATATTTTTTTTTTGTTGTAAAACTGCAGTGTTACTTTTTTGTAAAAGAAAAAAAACTGAATCGTGCTGATTCCTGTACACACCATCTAATTTTATTTTAAGTTGTAAGTACCTGTCATTTTCTTATCCGCCGAAAAAGAATAGGCCAGATAATCGACAGGCATCACATTTATGGAACTCTCGTCAATTTTAGACAGGAATTTTAAAAACGCTCCCAAATTTATATATTCGCCAATAACCCGACAGAGTTAAGTCGACAGCACACGTGGAACGGGTTGCATAACAGCGAGATCCCTATATAATTCGCCCGTGAAAATTAAATCATTTTAAAATTAACAGTTGTCAATCTCCCATCCCTTTCCTTTTCGGCGAAAAGAAAATTACGGATATAACTTAAAATAAAATTTGGAGGTGTCTGCAAGAATCGGGGCCATTATGACTTACAAATATTATTGTAGGAAAGCGAGTTAAAAGTAAGAGATAATACTTTGGAAGGATAATCAATGGGGATTTAGTTGTTTATAGTATGAATTATGGTATGCATTGTGGTTGGGTAATGAATGGGACGGAAGGAAGTTTTAAAAAGATAAGGTGGTTGTTTATTATTGGATTGTCATCGGAATTTAAGGGGCATTTTGGTTTTTGAAAATAAAAGGAGGAAAGATAATTAAAATATCCCTTTTAAAATTATATCCCACATTAATTACCTTATTCTCATTTTCCTTTCAACGAACTTAAAAAACAAGACAGATTAGTTGATGTACTAGATAGAGACCCGCGTACGGAAACTCACATATTATGTACGTACTTACACATTTTATTTTATTGACGTGACTCATTGTAAATTTGCCGCATATGACATTCACTACTTAGCTGAACAATTGGAGAAAGCTGAAGGCTCTCACCCGGTACAAAATTTAAAACAACGGGCCAGAGAGGTGCCCAGTTAAGCGCGTAACTCGGCTCAGGGCGTCACCTGAGGAGATTATATTTGAAAGAATTAATCGACCCTAGTGGGCCGATAGCGATAAGCGGTGAATGAGGGAAATAGTCGACCACATCGAGGTCCTGAACAAGACGTCAATGACCCGTGGTTAATGTTACATACGAAATTATCACTTACATTAATATTCTTCCCGGGTTCATTCTCGACCAACTGCATGGCGATATCTTTGCAGTCCTTGCGCACAGTCGGTGGTACTCGGCTGTCGTCTTCCCAGTACCGCGACGGCGCATGCGCGTACAACGCTGCCGGAGTAGCATGCGTGACGCGAGCCGTAGTCACTATGCCGGTGGATTTACCTATAAACAAAAGTTTTGGGTGAAACTCACTGTCACTCAATGCGAAGTGGGAAGCTGCAGTTTATATTTTGTATGTGAGTGTACATTGGGCCCTACATAAATTAGAGTCCTTCGATGAGCTCGATAAGAGCAACATATAAAAAGGATTTATAGGCGCACACGGTATACATTATTTTTAATTGTATTTTAGGCGAATAGAAAATAAATGTATTTATACATTGTTTTAAGTATACGCGGTTATTATCATAATTAAAGCACATAATAACGGGTTCTTATCGCGTTTAAATGGGGATATGAGACTCCCGATATACAAGCGGCAAAGAAAGAGGGTAGACAGATATGTCTGCCCGCAGAAAATTATGGATCTACCTACTTCACTCCAATCTCATCAGTCATCCCGTGATCATGGCACTTGCAACAGTGTCGAAATATCGGGAGTCTCATATCCCCATTTAAACGCGGTAAGAACCCGTTATTATGTGCTTTAATTATAAATGTATTTATTTGGGAACCTATATTCTTAATATTCTCGTAAAGGAATTTCTACTCAATTAACTACACAGTTCCTGTACATTATTATTATTCATCTTTCGGATACAGAGAGTGTTGATTCTAAACTAAATAATGTCAGGCATTTATTAAGTCGAGAATTTTTAAAACTTCAGCTTGATACTGTCGCAACGAAAACTTTGAATTCTCGTTGTAGTTTTGTGCTTTCTCAACTTTACAGACTATTTGACTTCCGAGTAGATGTTTCACATTCTTGACAGAAACTAAGTAAGTACTTGATCTTAATAACTTCTTTAAGCTTAGTTTAGTTCCATATTGAAATACGGTATTTAACTGGGTCAAGGATAAATTATAAAATGCTAATCTAGAAATAGAAAGCACTTTAAGGTGATCAAAACTCAATCTTATTTTACTCTTCGACCTATTTACGAATTAGTATGACGAGTACGACGTTTGACCGCTTTGTCAATGACGTCACAGGGCAGTATTTGTATTGATAACATACAATTTCCAAAGAAAACTTTCGTTTTGACGTTTCATAAAAGTATCTCATTTGACTAGGATGTCTAGTAGCCTATTATATATAATGTATATTTATGGAATATGTATTGTATATTTTTTTTTTTTTAGGTTGTACGTTTAGGTTTATATTTTGTTTTATATTATTATTCTTCCTCTTTTCTAGAATATCTCTCCCGTCACGTAGTTTAACTGGAAGAAATCTCTTTGTTTAGACATAAGTTTACTTACCTGTACTGTCTGTTTTTTTTTTGTATGTACCATGTGTCTTTTTATTGTGTATAAATAAATAAATGAAACACTATCTATTTGGGTGATGAGACTGATGATCTGTTAGTAAGTGGTTCATCATATCCATCTCAGAACAAATAACAAAAGTGTCTGTCTCGTCCCACCCCCACGTGAAAGAAGTCCAGACATGAAAGAAAAGCTTTGGGAATCATGCTGCTTACCATGACTACACTCCATACATTCTTACTGTGTGCCGAGAAGTGCGAGCAAGGCAGATAGTTCGTATGCGCTCCTCTTTACTCCTTCTCGCCTTACGCTCATTTAGACTAAAGCAAACCTAGGGGGTGAGGTAAATGTAGCTCGGCACCCGATACGAATTGGCGCGGGGGGAGAGTTACCGTTCTATACGTAATATTATTCTTTATTCTATGCCATGACATATATACTAGATTAAAATAAAGACCAAAATAAAGACCAAAAAAGAAGAAAATTATTGTTATATACTGGATACACATCTCTTTGGCAATCACATATTTTTATAACATTTTTTGTGCATTTGTATTGTATTTAATTGCACAATAGTTATCGATCTACTTATAGTATTTTGCGGCTAACACCGTGATCAAATTCTGCTCATTTATAAAATATCAAAGAGTAATAAAGTAAAGAGGTTATGCTGATGTAGGCTTGTAATTAACCGTTTGTAATTACGCGACCCTAAATACCTACCCTAAATAATTAACAAGTAGGTTACGAAACTAAGCTAATATACTAACGCATACATGCGAATGAAGGGCCGAGACTCATTTAAACGTTCCGAGTCACGCTCGGTTTCCCTAATCGTCAAAAACGCGTTCCGTTGTACGCATTGGGTCACGCGCGTGCGATAGAAACTGTACTCACGCAGGTTTTACCGATAAAACGTACGTGTAAAAGCCTATTGGAAAAGTACGTTTTGATTCCGTAAGCAAAGAAGGAAACTCCAATCTAAGCTAAAAATCGAATTATTCCAGATATTTTACCCGTAGCTTAAAGCGTATCATAGTTTTGTCTGAAACAGTATTTCATTAACGACGTGGCGACAGAAATCGCGTTACACATAAAATATAAGCAAGCGGTGAACATTTTTATTTGACAGCCAAGCAAAGTTCAATCGAAATATTTGATAATTGTATTCAATTTTGCTTAGCTGTCATTTACCTTTGTATAAATATGAGTCTGTGGCACTTAAAATAAATGTCTATTTAATTTATTTTAATACTTATACACACGTTCACCGCTTGTTTATTTTTGAATGGTGAGAAAGTAGATGTAAAAGCATGTATTATTTTAATTTAGTAAGTACAGTCATGAGCAATATAATGTACCCACTTTAAGACTCTGTCGCACTAACATATTTGACATTTAGCGAGACTTACAGTTCAATTTGTCAAAAAAGTTAATGTGACATGGTACCAAAGTGTATACATATTAATGCTCGTGACCGTACTTTAGTAAACTTGCCTATTGTTTCTTTCTTTACTGTATACATTAAACTTTACGTTATCTCGCCGGCAAGGACGACCTTCTACTTTTAGCCCTAAGACAGTAATATACTTTTTATGAAAGTAACTCTTAAGTTCGTAAGAAATGAAAGTAAGTCTTAAGTCTAAGTATTTGCGCAAGATCCATTCTAGACAACTTGCGCAAAGTGGAAATGGAATATTGTAAGTAGTGCGACCAACTTCACCGTATCTGGCAAGAGCAAGTCAAACTGACTCCAGTTTGCATTGAACTCTACATCAGCTATGTATTACTTCGATTGCTGCTGCGTCTTAATACTTCTTGGATAAATATCCTCTAGTCAATGGAAAGGTCACAACTGTTAATAAGTTACTCGGGAGTAACAGATTGTACTGACATCCATCTCCCTAGCGTTATATTTTCACAAGTCCGCTTACCTATACAGAAGATTTGATGGGTTCAGTTTTTTACAGAAGCGACTGCCTGTTCGACTTTCCAACCCGCGAAGGGAAAACCAGGACAGGAAATACAAATACTTTCGAAACGCATTTCTCGGGAATGTGGGAATTCGAAAATCATTGGTTCAGGTCCGTATTGGGATTCTAATCTGCGACCTCACAGTTAGATTCAAGTGTTGTTCCAACTGGGATATTGTACCGCTGCAATAGCTTAAACTGACATGTTTATGAAAAACACGACACACACATATAGACAGAGACCCACCTACAAAGTTTTCCCAAGGCCGAGAGGGTTTTATATTTTCCTTGAGGACCTCAATTTCCCCGTAAGAAATTTAAGAAGTTTTTTCTTTATAACAACATCGACTGCGTCTCGTGAACTCTATTCAAATTGACAAAGTGATTCCGCGTTTTCAATACGAAAATGTTGAATTGAAAATGTTTGGTGGTTTGCGAAAAGTTAGATGAGTGTTCGTGGCAAGAGTGCTTATTTTGTTGTAAAAGACAGAAGTTCTAACTTAATTTGAAAAAAATAAATACATACATCCACTTGGAAAATAACTACTAAGAACGTGCATAACGATGCGATATTAAAGCCAAGTTACGACTTCACGCAGCAATGACGCTGCAAGATTTTGTTTCATAATTAATAAATATCACGCTTGCTATAAATAGAAACGGCATTTCATGTAGCAAATATTACAATCTACAAAATAATACGATTCACGCGTATTCCAAGTACTTAGATGTTATGAACAAAGATAAAATATATAAGCAAATAAAGACATAATTCACTTTTATTCACTCGGTATCATAGTTAGTTACACTTTGAATCGTAATTTTTTACATAACGAACGTCTCATCCGCCTAGAGCTACTAGAGCTTCTCACATCCTGTATAGCCGGGAAAAAGAAGCTGCAACAAAAACCTCGGCACTGGGCCCTAGACGTTCTTTAAAAAAAACAAAATATTTTATAAAATTTAGTAATTTGGCTGCCTAATATCAGTTCCCAGACAGTTAATCCCCTCTACATAATCACTTACCTTATAAAATCATTGTTTACAAAGTTTCTGTTTAATAAATGTTTTAAAACTGTTTAAATGCAAATTCTGGATCTGAATGTAAATCTTATTGTAAAAACGTATACATTCCCCCTTAAAAGATTTAGTAATCTTATGGAATCGACAGACGTGCAAAGCAAGTTTATTTTTATTACGGGTATTTACAATGTGCCGATCACAATTTTTCCAAACAATCGTATAGGTATAGTAATCGCACGGTTTCTACACCTTTTGGACAACTTTGTGTATAATTATATGAGGACTCCATTGCAGCTCAGCGTCTAAGGTAGTTCTCAAATAAAATTGCTGTTCTTTATTTGTTACAATAATAGAATCAAGCGGCCTACTAAAAATTTTGTTTTATTTTTATTCAGTAGCAGATTGTTTACAGTAAACCAATCTACTACCTCTGAAATGGCGTTGTTTACATCAAAGGATTTTGGTCGTCTTTACTTTGAAAAGTAAGGTGGTATCATCTGCAAATAGCATCACTTCATTTTTGACAAGACTAGACAAGGTAAATTATATAAACTAGGAACAGGAATGGACCTAGAGTTTAGCCCTGCGGGACGCCTATACTGACGTCAGATCCTGACGATCTAGAGCCGTGCATATCAACCCTCTGAACGCGGCTACTAATGTGCGACTCCAAAAGAGCAATGACATATCGAGTATTCAATAGTGACGAATTTTCGCGATCAAGATATTATAAGAAACGCAATCGCAGGCTTTGGAAAGGTCGCAGAAGACACCATTAGCATCTTTGGTCTCCTCCCAAGCCTGAAAAACACGATTCAATTCTCTATCAAACCTTAGTAGTCTGTGGAAATGTATGTTGATAGGAATGTAAAACGAAGAAAGGTCATTAACGTTCATGTAGGTATTTCATCTGCTAGTAAGTATTCTGGTCTTCAAGATAATTAGAGAAGCGAAGCCATACCACCGTTATAAAGTCAGGTATACTCACGACGTAATAAAATGGGGACGTGAGAAGCCAGTAATTACTCGGTATAAAGAGGAATGTGGTAGCTGCAATGGAATACGTCAGCGGGTAGGACAAAAGGCACCTTCAGTCCATTAATATTTCTACCGCAGATTTCGCAAAACTTATATTAGAAAACTTTAAGGCACCAACACTTTAATTGTCTACGTAGCTTTGAACTAGCGTTGTTGATTCAAAGTTAACAACCGCATGTACAACCATATAATTTTAAACATCCTATTATAGAATAGAGAAATACCCTAAGCCGCAGAGTATAAAATAGTAGTAGGTAATGATATTTTTTTTATAAGGATAAGTATGATTACACTATTCTAATTTAAAGATTATTTAAACACGGCTGATACTCGTACCTACATAATGTTTGTGATAGCAAGCATTCCCAGCATATATTTTATTATCAACGAAAGAATTGCTAAAAGAGATAAACAGTGCCCGTTATACTCTCAAAAACAAATGACTGCAGCTATAATTACTCACCTCGTGTGAAAAACTACGTGCAAACAGGGGTCGAGAAAAGCTCTAAGCGAACTGAGCTTGAATTTGTTTTCTTAGCAAATAAAATTACCTACAGCAGTTTCAAATCTATAAGACCTTATGTAAGAAGTGAAGTGTGAGGGCCCGGTTGTCAAAAGTCTACGAAAATATCTTTAGGTTTTTGTGAATACCCAAAAGAATTGTGAAAATTGGAATCAGTTTTTATTAAAGTCAAATAAGCCAGTTTTATGTTTTCAACCAGGAAAAGAACTGTGTGGGGACAGGTTTAAGGAAATTAAGAAGTTGAATGGTTGTGGTTTTTTATTGTATTAAATTGTTTGTCCTTTATAATCAAATTATTGACAGCAAAATACAGCTGAATGCCGTAGAAGTGAAATCTGGTTGCTCTTAATGTTGCTAATACACGATATCAAACTTTTTATATATGCTCGGCTACTTAGAGTAGGTACTATTCATCTAGCTTTTCTTTATTTCCTCAATTGGCCCTTTCCGACTCTACCATTTACATCCGAGGAGGAGATACCTATAACACTACCTAGACTAATATCAGTAAAAATACTTAAGTTTGGGACACAATTAAGTACTTTTGCTTACCAGCTTCATGCGCCCAGTCGACTAGAGAGGAGACTTTGGAGTTGATGGCGGAGGCGCAGTTGTTAAATCGGCCTCCGGCGTCCAAGCCCAGGGTTTCGTATCTGGCTTTGACTCCACAAAGAAGAGCTGTGGCACAGGCCGAGGATTCTCCCGTCTGCGCATCCACGTTGTATGTCTGTTGGAAATGGTGGACTATCAATAATATCTACTACGAAATTACTTACGAATGTGGTATATAAGGTGAAGGTTGTTGGTAGTGCAGGCAGAAGAAGACCTAAAAGAACGTACATTAAACAAATTGGAGATGTCTTTAGAAAATGTTTACTACGATCTACTCTGAACCCGTGATGAGGAGGAAGCAAGAGAATTGTGTCTGGGTCAAAACAAATTATTACATAGTCTCTGCTTACCCCGGTGGGACATGGCCTGAGTTTATGAATGTATCAATAAAATCTGTAGCAAATCCTTAAAAAAACTAAATTTTAAAATTCAAACTAAATAAGCTCACGATTGGGGTAAATCTCGAGCGAGCTCTTCGTTAGATCAACGTGATAGGTGGTGAGCCGTATCGCTGTCTACAGTGATCGAGGCAACTGTCAATTCAAATCCATCCCAAACCAAAATCTTATATCTGCTATTCGATAGGTATTTATTATTACTTTTTCTACAACAATCAATTCAGAATATGGTGAACACATAGTCCATCCACTTCTAATGCACGGAATATGTCCTTAGAGTAGGTACATAAAAAGTCAGTTGATATTAAAAGCTCAATAGTTGGTTGACTATTATAACAAATGACGGGATCGGGATTGTAAAAAAAAATCATTGCTTGATTGATTGCAGTCTTCAAAGGTCATAAACTGTTACAAAATCTTAATCAGCTCTAGAAAATAATTTCCTCAATTAATTTATCGCCAGAATCCACATTTCCAAAAGTTGATTAGTCATTCTGGCGATGTGTGACAAATTAACTAGGACATTGAGTCAAAACAAACATTATTAGCATTCACATGTGCTATTCGATAATCAACATCAATTTACTGTCAGACGTGATGCGCAGTGTTGATAGTCAATATTACTTGTATGTCAAAATAATATAACAAGTAGCTACTAAACAGCCATTCAGAAACAATTCAATATGCCAGCTTTCATTTCGAGATTATATTATTGGAAGGAAAACAAAGCTATCCGATCCGGATATTAAAATGTCAGCAATAGGTTAAATAAATATACCTAAATATTGGTACATCCGTTATCACAAAAGCTCACCAATATAAAAATAACGAGAATCATCAATCTGAAAATAAAGGAAAAAAGTTAATTTTTGACGGATTTCATGGAAAACCCTTTTAGAAAATGATGTTTACATAACGTGAACAACAGGTAAAAAATAAAATAGGAAATAAAATTTTATTTTATTTCTTCCTTAAAAAATGAAAAGACTTTTTTTAATCGACAATATTATTTGCACAATGACTACTGCATAAATATTGTCAATAAGATTTTAACGCGCCATCTTGGTAACCTTCGAGCAGTATAGAGCCTACGTGAATTTTTCGACCACTTTACCTTAGCAAGAGCAACAGCAGGGAAGGTATCCCAAGCTAAATCGGTGTCTTCCCCAGTTTGTCCTCTTCTCTGACCTCTGAGAATCCTCGCTGCGGTCGCCGTCGTGAGACTCATGCCGTCCCCAACCACCAGGATCACGTTCCTTTAAAAAATACAATTATCATTATCTACTATCCGTTCGAGTCAATTTAACGCCCTAGAGTACGGCTTTCCAGCTATTCCCCGCGATACCACGCATTCGGTTTTTTATAGTTGTGGATTCAGAAAACCTAGCCAAATACCCATCACCACCTTCACCCATCATCATCGCCTTTACATCACCAGCGATGTACAGTCATGAGCAATAGAATGTACCCACTTTAGGACTCTGTCGCACTAACATATTTGACATTTAGTGAGACTTACAGTTCAATTTGTCAAAAAAGTTAATGTGACATGGTACCAAAGTGTATACATATTAATGCTCGTGACCGTACTCATTAAACTTGGCACCCATTTAGATCTCACTTCTTTTGTCGTTGAAGTCAACAACCAAGGCATAGGTATATCATAATATTGAACTTGGCTCTTATTTCACATTTATGTTTTTAATGGGATTTATACCACAGCATCCTCTTTTAACTTGCAGTCTTGCGTTGTATTATATTGGAGTACATAACATAGCATCACGGCTGGAGGTGTATAGTCATCATCATCAGCCCATTAACGTCCCCACTGCTGGGGCACGGGCCTTCCCTATAGATAGAGAACCTGCGACAAAGAAAGAATAACCTGCGATTCATGCGATTTATACATATGCTTGCTAGTGAGTAAATAGGTTTTAATGAAATTTGGCTAGGACCTCTGTACTGAACTTTTTCTTCAAGTGCTATCTCCATCCCGGAAGTCGGCGACCATGCGAACGCACGCACAATATGCGTACCTATCTATTACGTCATCATCGTAAAAAAACTAACATAAAAATAGCAACTTGTGCTTAGATAATGCACGTCATAAAGAATTATACTCCAAAATATTTCTGTTATAAAGGTCATAATCCTATAAAAAGTAAGAAAACATTTTTGGCATTCAAGATTTGTAGAAAAATGAGACCGACAAATAATAATATATTATGTCAATAAAGTCAGGATGACAAAGGTTTTCTATTAGATCAAGGATCTGTGACGTAATCGTACGCCAACAACATAATGGTCTTTTTTTTCTACTAAAGGCTAGAGGGCTTGATTGAGGGGAGGCCTGTGCCCCGCAGTGGGACATATATAGGCTGTTTATGATGTATTATGTAAAGGCTAGAGGAAATAAATTCTTATAAAAATATGCAATTGAATTTCTTTTATGATTTATGATTTCGTTACAACGTCATTGACTGAGGGGAGGGCTGCGCTTAGCAGTGGGACGTATACAAGCTAATAGCAAAAGCTAACGTGGCGCCATCTGTTCGTATACTCATGCGAGTCTATTTTTTCTAGGTTTTCCAAGTTTCGCTTTTTGTATGTATGTGAGTTTTCACTAAGCACGTGAGAGCGGTGTGATTAAGCCTTCGACAGCTAGTAATAAAAATAGGGAAAAATTGGGAGAACGAAACGAGCGGCTGACATAAGTAAAAGTATAATGACAACAAAAAATAATACAAAATACAAAGAAGTAAAAAATAATAATTATTATTATTAATAGCCCTCAATGTCCCACTGCAGGGCAAAGGCCTCTCTTCCCTTCTTCCACTCCTCCCTGTCCCCAGCAAAAAAATAATAGACAAATACAAAATAACATACAAAAGAGACCGCAATGTTCAAGTGCAACCTGCACAGCACGGGTTAATATTATAATATAGGTACACATTTACACTGACATATATACATACTTACATTTATAATACAATACTATATAATACTTACTTTGCAACAGGATTTTTATCTGACGCGTACTGCAGTCGTTTCTGCAGCGTTTCTTGCGCTTGAGTGTACCAGTACTGACGATCTGTGCAACAAAAATTACAATGTTGTACCTCGAAGAAATTCGTTTTCTAGCTTTGCTATCGTAAACTATTTTACTTTGCAACTGCAGTAATAAGAGAGATTCAGTTTTTCGAGCTGGGTTTGAAAGATTTGGAACAGGACAGCAATAGGATGGCATCTTCTTCTTGGCGTGCCGATCAATTACTGGAGGTTGGCCATCAGCTCATGGAACGTACTTTCTTGGCTATACAGAACAGCTCTGGATTACTAATATATAAATATACTATCAATTCGTAATATTCCACGTCATAAAATATGCATATTATATAAAACAAATTAAGGGAGAACGTTGTGTCTTATATAATTATTAGTTAAAAGATTGACCTTTGATAGACAAGAGCGTGGCTCTTTTAATAATGATGATGAATATATCGGTACATAAAGTCACGCTTTTCAATTTTTTTAATGTTGTGGTCAAATCCAAACATGAAATTGGTTAGATAACCATGTTACGTATGGTGGTAGGTACTCAGTCCATACCACGGTACATTACATCGTGTTATGTTATATTCCAACTAGTATATACCTAAGAGCATATAATTTTCTTGTTTATTTCCGTCTCTCGGTGCATAGATACTGGCAAAGTGGTATTAGGTTAAATTCTTCATAACGAGTGCTTTTGCTATAAGAAATGCTTAGAATTTATCGGTAATTAGTTCTTTCATTAATGGTATAAGTAAGTAAAAGGAGTGCATCATGTTTTAATAAAAATATTCTAACAATTTTTTGTATGCACGTAATAATATTGAGCCTCATCAATCCTGGGTGTCAAGGTTATTCTTGAGCCGCAAAGGCCCCTGACATGGGTCATGATTACTCACTTAAAACCTACCTAGAAACAATTCTTGACCAACTAAGTACTCGTAGAAAACAGTATATAGCTACACTGCACTGTATAATTTTACTGGTAAAAATCAAATTAAGTTACGAATTGAAATACATACATTAGAACTTTATTCATCAACTAACGAAGAAGCTTCACACTTAGTGGTTAGACCCTTGTCATTAAGTTAGAGACCTGACAGCCCAAACATGATTAAAACATGAAGTTGAGTTACACTGGCCACCGATTGATCGCTGCCCCAAGGCTTTGCCCTCATCAACCTTACAAAATACTCGTATCAAATAAGAAAACAACTCCTATACTGTCTATTAGCGAACAGAAAAAAATAGTGCTTGCGTTCGTTAAAGCGTTTTGTATTTTTTGAATAACTTCAAATACGGTTCCTCAGTAAATTCGTCTGTAATACTTTGTGTGCATTTTTTTTTTGAATATTCTCTGTAGGAGTGAAGAAAAACCCAAGAATGGTGTGCAGCTTTTTTTTCGGGCTTCTCGTGAAAGTCAGCTAAGGCATTGTGTGATCCAACGACATGAACTATGATACCTATTTATATATATTGGTCTCGTATATTATGTGAGGTTTCATATCTCATATAGCTTGTTACCATAGGCGCCGTTAGTCATAATTCTATTTTTTTTTTATTTTTTTTTTTTTCATGGATGATAAGTAACCATTTGACGACAATCCCACCTGATGGTAAGTGACGTTTTGGTCGATGATGAGGCATGCTTAGGTACCTAGAAAGTGTCTAGTCACTCTTGCCGTGAAGATACCCAGTTGCTTAATTTTTCGGGAAACCATTTCGCGGGTAGAGAATTCAAAATGTTAGAGCATCATACGATGCTGGCGGTAGATTAACAACATTAGGGCCGGGTCAAGGAGGCGTCCCGGCCCACACCTACTGCCCAAGGATGATAGAATTAATTCTAGAAATAGGGTATTCGACTGGGTCAAAGATAAATTATAAAATGCTTATCTAGAAATAGAAGCATGTCTAAGAAGACCATAAAACAATCTCGTTTTTATAAATTAATTAACAATGAGATTGACGTCACAGGACAATATTTCCATACAAACTCCAAAGAAACGTTTCGTAAAAAGTATCTCATTTGACTAGCTTATCAAGTAGCCTATTGTATCTTTTTATATAAGTACGTTTATCATGTTAAGTTAATATGTACCAACCGAATTAGATATTTATGGTAACTTGAAAGGTTTGACGGTTCCACATAAAAACTCTTACTTAGATTATATTAATTTAATCATGAATCATCCCCCTACCATTATCCTGAAGATTTGCCACGTCCGGTTTTTTACAGAAGCGGCTGCTAGCTGACCTTCCAACCCACGAAGGGAAACCCAGCCCAATTACAGGTTAGGTCATATACTACCTCCAAAAATGCACTTCTCGGGAATGTGGGTTTCCTCGCCGCTGAGCATGTGATAATCATTTATGATCCAAAGATGAATTCGGTTTAGATTTGCGCTGGATTCGAACCTGCGACCTCAAAGTGAGAGCGATCTACCAACTGGGCTACCACGGCTCATAATTAATTTAATCACGAATAATTTAATAAACTGTCGTGTGGGTTGTAAGATCAATTGACCTGAGATCAGTGTTTGAGTTCTTTCAACAATAGTATTAATGAACTTCCTATAAACAGTCCGCCACGATGCTATCCGGGATTATAATATATTATGTAGCTTTGCGACCCTCTTGAAGATTTTCGTTTCTTTTTCTTTCATCCCTCTCCACGTATTTCCATTTCCAAGCAACGGCTTTGTATCATGTTTAAAACATGAATATTTTTACACTACCCTGAGGCTTAGTCCTCGTCAACTCATCGACACTGACAGAATATCAAATATGAGGAGAATGCGTACGTTTTCAGCAAATGATAAAATATGTACACATAAGTACACCTCAGTACAGTGTAGTGCTCTGAATGCCTTATTACTTACTTATTTAAAATATTTGCCCGGAAATAAATAAGGTAAATGAACTATACACATCCAGTTATTGGACTGATTATCTGCTATAAAAGTGGCTACAAGTTGTCTATCTTCTGAATACTTCTAGATCTTCCCACGTTATGGATTACGGATAAGAATTCATGGATGTACTTATAAAAACAAATAGAAAACGCTACACTAGAAAAGGTGTGGCTCTTAACGCTATCAAAAACCATAAAGAAGCGAATTTCATTCATCTTCTTCTATCGTGTGGGTTGTGAGGTAAATTACCAACCTCATCAACCCTGGTGTTAGGGTTATAAGTGAACTGAAAGACCTAACATGCCTCATGTGACGAGCATTTACTTATATCAGTAAGTAGTAACCAGTCCAATCACTTAAAGTGCATTCCGAAGCAAGTATCTTTTTACTTTCGGGAAATAAGGTGACCCACTAGGGTCGATTAATTCTTTCAAATATTTTTCCTCTCAGACGACGCCCAACTGGGCACCCTCAGGTCTGTTGTCTTAAACGTTGTACCGGGTGAGAGCCTTCAGCGCTCCCCATTTGTCCGGCCAAATAGTTATATGCCATCTGCGGCAAATCTACAATAAGTCACGTCAAAAAAGGACAATCAGGTGATCAGTAATGTCCTAACCAAACTAGGGTTCACAAAGTGATTTTTGTGATATGTCCTTACCCGGATACATAGGAAATGAAATAAAAATCGACCATAAGCGTATTGTCCTTGGAGGTGTTAAGTTAGTTAACCCTTTAACCGTTTATTCAGTCAAGAGCCTGGTCACTGTCATGTGCGTTCAAGTCATACAACAGCTATAAGGGAAGATCAGAATGAATATCAATTCAGTGGACCCACCATAAGGCTCCTTGGCTTCTGTCTTGATAGGCGCCGGCGAGAGCACACCGGTACTGATCGTGGCCATGATGATCACGATCCAGCACCAAGCACTCATGGTTCGCTACCCTCATCGGTCCAGCTATTTCCAGTCCTGATAGTACTCGCTGATGGATGTTCTTGGTGCTTGGGTGCTCATCATTAGGAAACTAGTTGAGTTACCTGCAATAGAATAACGAAACATTTATTGTAAACGTAGGAAAGAGAGAGAGAAAAATATTAATTAATCATCTTGTGATACATTACATATCGTGGACGAATTTGCAAACTGACTTATCTGCAAAATTGCACTTGCTACAATAATTTGTCTTATTGACAATAGCAAACGGTGCAAATCAGATTCGGCAAAAAAAATCAGATACGTCAGTTAGCGACGATATAGAGTAATCACAAATAACTATACATACAGATAAGTATATAGTCTTAACAAAATATGTAGGGATTTACTCGGAACATAACAGTGAAAACGAACGAGTAATTAACTCAGCAGTGTATTCATTTTCCAAGAACCAGACGATATTTTTCAGTCGATTCAAAAACAATTGGGTCATGTTTTAGGTTCAATATAAATTATGAAATTCTGATTACTAAATAAAGACAGATCTGGTACTAACAAATATTTTATTTTTTCAATTCAACTTATTTATGAAATTTAGTCAAGGACAACGTAATAAGTCCGACATTTTATCACGTTTTCCTATGACGTCACAGTGTGCTTTTTCATGCAAATTCCATAGTAAATTAGTGTGTTCCATAGTAAATTGTGATTAGTTGGAAATTAGCCTATTATCATACCGCAGATACTTCATACAAACAACCTCGTTTTACACAGACACCACACATTGACGTTACCGTACACGCGCATCTGTGTGTGTGACGTGTGACGCCATACGATTCAAGTCTAAACTATGTCCGAGGGGGGTGAGGTAAACCTAGCTCAGACGCTGGTGGGGAGCGGAGAGTTGCCGTTCGATACGTATTATCATTCCTTATTCTATGCTATTATGAGTATGAAGATCATCACAACATGACATAAGCTTACATTATAATCTCGATTGGGGTAGTCAAGGGTAACAGCTATCGCATTATAAATGAAGTGCCCACCTTTACCAAGCTTTATATACCAACGGTCGGTAGCCAACTTTTAGTAAAAAAATATTACACTTAAGGTTTTAAGTATATTTTTTACAACTTAAACATGACAAGCTCACGGCTATATTAATTGGGCTAGTCAAAGATGAACTGAGTACCCACGTGATTTCTTTTTATTAGGATTATCAGAGAACATTTTTTGAAGGTCAAGATTTGCGCTAAGGAGGAGAAAAATCTCATATTGTCTGTATTACAAAATGGTGATCATAACATAGGTGTTTGTAATAGTTGAATAACTAACTTGTGTGTTTTTGTTGTGTAAGTTTATATTGTTGCGTCCATTAGAAAAACTATTTTTTTTAAGTTACAAAGCTCTGGGTTATTATACAAATCATTTATATTGGTGTAATATATTCATGCAATACCTAACATTCATGTTTATTTCAAAATTGTGTAGGTTGACCAAAAAGCCGCATGAACTGCTAATTTAATTAACTGGGAACTTAACTATTTGATATGCATGCCAAATGACAGTGTCAAACGACAAATTTTACGCTATTTGTGCCACATTATTATATGTACGGTTGGTTGATTACCGAAATGACCGACTTCAATTATTTCCTAAGCATTAATTTGAAATATTCAATAAACGTTTTACACAGAAATGTCAGATTTACGTAGATAATTAAATGTCATATATGTAAGTTACTCGTAATTTTGATATTTAATTAAACATTGGCAGATTCCGGATACTTCATACAAAACATCTCGTTTTACACAAACACTATTTTACTAACAGATTGAAGACTAAAGTAAGACCGAGGGGGTGAGGTAAACCTAGCTCGGCCGCTGGGGAAGAGCGGAAAGTTGCCGTTCTATACGTAGTATTATTATTAGTAGTATTATTCCTTAGGTATTGTATGACATTGTGCAGACATTATTACGCATTAGATCGGCTTTTGGTAAAGATGCCAAAAGTTGCTCCAAGACATCCTATGAGGAACATCATAATGATGATATTCTATGGTGATCTTGTCTACTTCTAAGAGCTTCCTTGCCGTCAGATGATTTTTATTTATACTTCTTTGTCCTTAAAAAAAACAGACGTTTCTACCAAATTAAAGTAATAAATACAGTTATGTACCTACTTTAGATTATTTGAATAAATAAAATGGAATGGCAAACGGAAGCACATAATTTTTCCTTTGATATGACAAACAACATTTTACGCATTTCAAAATCTCTCTTATGAAAATGTTTAGGGTAAAGATGGGAAGGAAAATTTTATTCTGTTTGCTTCCTGCTCGGGGGCGTAGGCAATTTTCGCATGTGTTCTGTCAACAGCAGTGGGAAGAGGGTAGGTAAGGAAATGTTATGAAAATAATAAAGTAATCGGTATATCCGGATTGTATTAGGGTAACGGTAATGGGTAAGCTATCTGAGTAAATAATACAATACCTACGGGTAATGAACATATTTTTTATACATTTTTTTGGCGAGTTTGCTGTTATATCATATAGATATTAAGTTGTTATTTGTGAAAACCTATAATTGGCTTATTATATAGTTATAACATAATCTATTATATCTTTTGTTGTTGGTTTTCCGAAGAAAATAAAATAAAGTAGGTATAAAAGTTAGTCCCTTGTAAAAAAATTTAGAACGACTGGTCAGATTAATCTATGTTCATGAGTTCGATCGTCGTTTGAATTTAAAATGTAGGTAAACGTCACAAGTTCTTATGATAATATAACCGCATTACCATGCAATGGACGTCACTTAGCAATGTTCTTATTCCGCAATAAAACAGCAAGTTCAACGACTGACTCCTTTGACCGCAATCAGCTTGAATTTGCTCAGCGAACTCTGGTCGACGGTTTTGTCGAAGTGAACAACTTTGTCTTATCATTACTCGCCTTCTGTTGAACTTCCGACGTATAAATTAGATTCCCAATTGTTTTCTTCAATGGTTTTTCTTCTGAACCCTACGTTTTCACAGCTCGCTGGATATGCAAAGAAAAGGACAAAAGTTAATGTCGAAGTCCCTAAATCAAAACGACGTTCAAGTTTACAAAGGTTCTATGTCAGAGCTTCATTAAACAGTAGTCAAAGAGAATGATATAATATAATGTAGTTTAATTATGGAGCCTCAGTCAAAGTATCTGTGAACGTCAGGACCGCCTATGTAGTAATATGTCATATATGTGGGATCGTTGGGCGAGAATTAAACACGATAGCACCTTTAACACTTTTTATTAACTTCTTTTTTTAACAAGCACTTTTTTTAATTTAAAATATTATTAACGCAGATCAAAAACACCCTTCTACCTCGACTCTCACCCAACGTCTCTTTCTTTTTTCAAAATCACTCATCTCAATCCGTTCACACCGTCCATTTCACTCCGTTCATTTCAAGTCACTCGTCCATCTTTTCTTTATTCGTCTTCGTTCAGAAATCAACATTCAGCCTCTTACTTATCCCACATAGTATATGCAGAAAGTTTGTACGGATTTTGTGATTAAATATACTAAGACAATTAAAGGCTTTGTGTGCTAAATATATCTTTTAAGTAAATACAGGATGTTAGTGATATCGTAATGAAAACTTTGAGGCATGATTCAGACTATGATTCCGAGTTGATATCAAGTGGAATTGAAATAATTTACGAAAATACTAAATTTTTCATGACTTTTCCGACAGGAAATTCCACTTGATGGCGACTCAGAATCATGTTCTAAACCATCCCCCTCAGTATTCGTTACGATGGAACTAACACCCATACGCATTTGTATGCATACTGTACGTACTGGTACGGGGTGTAAGTGACATCATAAGAAATACTGAGAGGGGTAATTCAGCTGATTATTCTGAATTACCATCAAGTGAAATTTGCCATCGCAAAAGTATAGAATTGAAAATAATTTCAAAAATATAAAAAAATCGTGAATTTTGCGACGGTAAATTCCACTTCATATTAATTCAGAATCATGGTCTGAATCATCCCCCTTAGTACTCGTTACGATGTCACTAAAACCATGTATTTTCTTAGTACATTTAAGCTTAAAATCCGTACAATCTTCTTACATATATTTCATTAAGATTATACGATACTACATAGGCGGTCTTGACGTTCACAAAGTATCTCTCTAGATAGTTTATCTTTCTTTCGTTTAGCTTTCTAGCCTTTTGGCGAGCAACTGGCTATTTACTTTACTCAATTAACTAGTACCTTTGGTATCTAGCTAGTGACAGTATAGGATATACGCGGCTTATTCGAAGCGTAAACATTTTATATCATAACATCACCTATACCAGTACGCAGTAAGCTGCCAAATGCTATACATAAACTAAAGCTAATATCTTACTGTATACTATACATACCTACATACAAAACTGAAACCCAACCACGGAAAAATCACGCTCTAAAAAGTATAATATGAAACAAGAAAACATTTGTCTGAAATTCTTACGAATAATGATGTTTAGGAGATAGCCGTGGCCGTATGTTGTGGTAAGCAAGCTCTTAGGTCAGTAGGCATTCGACTAATTCGTAGTCGGGTTTTAGTTTTTAAGCTAATATTTTAATTTTTAATTATTTTGGGGTCTCTTTTATTACAATAACGTGCTTCCGATACGTGTTTTATGTAAGATTTGCAGATTCAACCTATCCGACACATATCTGAGCAGTCATGTTATCAATTCAATGTAATTGTTGAGTAAATACAACAAGACAAGCTAATAATCGCAAGTGATGTGTGATTTACCCCTTCATTTGATACCTAATACACAATCATTAAAAAAAAATATGTCCTCTAGAAGGCGCCTCATTTAGCGTGACGTCAGCTAACCTATACCACCGGACGATCAAGATGATTCTTGACACCTCATTTGTTAAATTCTGACAGGTAGTTTAGAATTTAGGTTGGAACAGACGTACATACATACATAATTACATATATTATTGCATACATTGCGGTCGAACACATAACCCTCCTTTTTGGTTCGCCGCAGTCGGGTAAAATTCGCGCCTATTTCCCACTGGCGGGGTAAAAGACTGTGGAGTTCCATTTATTTCGATCCTGACATACTTCTCATGCTTCCTAATTTATCAATCTATTCATACAAGCGCGCCGGTTCAGAGGAGATCGTACTAAATCTTTATAAGGACATCTCCAATTTGGCCAATGTGCATTCTACTAGGTCCCCCTGTTCCAGCCCTACCAGTGACCTCTTTTGTCTTACAGTATTGTATTTGGCTCACCATTTATCACGTTGCTCTAACAGAAAGCTAGGTGAAGTGTGGGTACTTAGTTCAGCTTGCGATGAATGTCCCTTTTTTGGATATATAGTCTCGAGCTTATATTTATATTGTATCAGTGAAAACAACTAAATAAATATAAACGTATTAAACAGATCTTCTTATGGTCAAAACTTGACTGCTGAGTTTAAACAAAAGATTCCGTTTTAATCTCTTACATAGTTTACCGTCTAAGTTTGAGTCTGTCCAAGCAGCCTTCGATACAGGAGCTATGGGTCTTGTAAGGAATTCAAAGTAAGCGAGAAACTTCATCGCCTATGACAAAGCGTTTGAAGTTAGAAACTGGGCATCGCACTAAACAAAGCTGTGGAGAATGTGTTGACAATGATAACTGCAATATTAAAACACCTAGACCAGAAACACTAAAAAAAGTAATGAAATCGTTTCTTTAAATGTCTAATATTATTTTGACTGATTACATTTTTGTTGATCAAGGGGAGGCCCAGCCATTCATGAAGTTTTTTAAGTGAACCCTGTGTAAATGAAATAACGCAAGGGAGTTGACTGACGATCACATATAAACGACACATCAACTTATGTAAACAACATATTTTTTTACTTAATGGTATAATGCCTATTTCTATCAATAGATTTCAGTAATTAACTACCTTAAATATTAAATAAAATTTCTTTTAGAACATTCCTTGTAGATTGTTGTTAAGAACTAATTTAAACTTTTTCCTTCTGTCACTTTGAGAAACTGACTTTCGAAATATTCTTTAATTACTTTTTAGAGATTTTAGTTATGAATATAATACGTTAGGTAATCTAAAAGTTATACAAACTTCAGGCCTGCCTCTACTTATAAAATATTTTTAATATTCAGACTTACCTGGAATATAAAGTCGTATTTTTTCTTCATTATTTTGCACCCAGCGAAGTATTATGGCTCATTTGAACCAATTTCCCTTAAGGATCAAGCCTACATGGTAACAATATAAAAATAAAAGACGGTGTGAAAGCTTTGCGTGTTTGAATGCTAGCAATTTATTCTCCCATGCGTATTTTAAATTTGAATTTAATGTGACGTCACATAACCTTTACTCAGCGGACAGGTAAAACGTTTCTAGTCACACCTCATTTGTTTTGGTATAGAAGTTAGAAAGGAACAAACGTACCAACATACATAAATATTAGCTATCAATAACATAACACTGTTTTATGATTCGTCGTAGTCAAGTATAATATAACTTAAGCTCACGACTATATCCCGATGGGGTAGTCAGAGGTACATCTGTCGTAAGATGAACTAAGTACCCACACCTGCTCTTTCTGTTTTTTCGTTTCTGTTTTTTTTTTTTAGATAAGCCCTCCTTTTGTACAACTCTACTTTTATGTGTACGATAAAGAGTTTAATTAATTACACGATTTACTCTAGAGTGGCAAACTAGGTTATTACAATTTATCACGCGACACTCACAAGTTTACAAGAAAACATTTTGTCGTTCTACTAAACGCTAAAGTGAAATAAAAACATCAATCATACTTTCAGTGTTATTGACCTAACTTAGATTTCACCTAAGATTTGACACTTAAAATGAGTGAACATTTACAATCACTCGGAAAATCCATTAAAAACCTGGGCAGCCATGCCACGTAAATATTTTTGAAGTAAGTTCTGTAATTGATAAAAGAGTAGCTATACAGGATGTTAGTGACATCGTAACGAATACTAAGGGATATATGATTCTGAGTTGATATCGAGTGGAAGTTATCTTAGAAGTATGAGGGTATCCCTTAAGGGGATAGAAATAGGGATAAATAGGCAATAAGAGAAGCCCATGTGAGCTGATTGATGCGGGTGGACAGCTAGCAAATCATAAATCATAACAACATGAGTGAGAGAAGGTAAGAAACAATGAATGTTAAGTGTAGCTGGACACAATCGAAAGTTGTATGGAGAGTACAACGTCCTGAATGAGACAATAGAAGGACAGACCCATCTCATTCTGTTGCTGAGTTTCACACAATAGTTGCCAAAACAGGTTACATTTTATTTGCATAACGTCCCACCAACTGTCATGGAAGTGTTTTTAAGCACTGTAATTTATAGCTTAAATGAGACTATGTAGAAACAATAAGGATTACGCTCGTATACAAAAGAGAAGAAAACAAAGTAGACGCGTATGTTTTTTCATTTTAATGATTCCGAACCTCAATAAAACGGAACCCCTATAGAATCACTTTGTTGTCCGTCTGTCCGTCCGTCGGTCCGTCGGTCCGTACGTCCGTCCGTCCGTCCGTCCGTCCGTCTGTCCGTCTGTCCGTCTGTCCGTCTGTCCGTCCGTCCGTCTGTCCGTCTGTCCGTCACTCCGTCTGTCCATCAAGACCTTTTTCTCAGAAACACGTAAATATATATTTTTTTTGACGTGACTTATTGTAGATTTGCCGCAGATGGCATTAACTACTTGGCCGGACAAATGGGGAGCGCTGAAGGCTCTCACCCGGTACAACGTTTAAGACAACAGGCCTGAGGGTGCCCAGTTGGGCGCGAACCTCGGCTCAGGGCGTCGTCTGAGAGGAAAAATATTTGAAAGAATTAATCGACCCTAGTGGGTCGATAGCGATAAGCGCTGAATGAGGGACTCAGAAACACGTGGAGGTATCAAGTTGAAAGGCTTTCTTGTTTTTAGTAGCTGTGTGTGTGTCTAAACTACCAAGGTCAAAACAAATAGGGATATCGCCATTATGTTAATATGCATCGCGCAACGCGTCGTGAAGCAAGCAGCAAGCACGCCTCCTTTATTTGACTGTTTTTTGTAAATAACATAACCTGGTATCATGCGTCTCCAAAGGGGGAAGGAAGAGTTGTCTAGTAAGTATTTAGACCCATTCGTCGCCATCTAAGTATGTTTAAGTCTCATGTAATAGGGGCGAGCCTTTTGCCATTAGCCACGCATTAATTCTGGAAACCGTGTGATATCAATAATCTATAAATCCACTTATTAATTCAAACTCATAAAGTCGAATTCAGTGGTTTTAAACTTGTTCTAACCCGAATATCGTCCTCATAAACGAAACCAAAGTCATATAGGTACACGAAGTGGCGCAATCTTTTCCAACCTAATCCTTCAAGACCCAGTTTTTATCGTCCCACTCAGATTTGAGTAAAGCTGTAAAAACAACATTAAAACACGGATAGGTACTTCTTACGTGTCATTTTACGATAGTTTGCGACATTAGTACTATCAGTAGTTCCTGCGAACACGTGATTCGATATTTACTGTAATACTGGTTCACCTTTCAATCGAAAAAATACGCTAAAAACATTTTTTTTAATACAATTAGAAAAGAAGAACTTAAAATACAAAGAAAATAGCACTAGTAATAAAACCATAATGGTTAATGTTAATAAAATGTTAGAAAAACAGATTTATTTTAGTAATTATTTTTTTCTATACATTAGCGGTTTTTATTTCAGTGTACTGATATGTCGTATATGTCGTAACAACGAAGGAAAAATCCATGCCAGGAAAAAGTAGAAACCATTTTGTCTCTATAATGTGCTTGACGTCAAACAGCCATTCGATGCAATGGACCGACGACACCCGTGTGGCCTCACTCTTACGTATCACAAAAACGCAATATACATAAATAAACTTAGCTATTCCCTACCGAAGTAAGCAGAGAATGTGGAACTCCATTTGCGAAAAACGCGATATACCTATCAAAAAATTAAGTATGTACAATTTATTTGTAAAGAAACGAAAAATTCGACGTTTATCCTTATTGTTTCTCACAGAAACACGTTTTGTCAATTTTCTCTATCTCAAATCGGCAATTGTTTCGATATCGCACGAATTGCATCGCACCGCGCCGTGAAGTACCTCGCCTACCCGGCAACCATTTTGTTTTACGTGTCATTTTCACATAGTTGGCGACATATTTAGCGCTATCAGTATTTCCGTACGACACGTCAACCGACACTGCAATATTTACACCGTTCGATAGCGCAAAAGGAAGCTGTAGTGTTCCGGGATTACGTTTCAATTTACTGGTGAATGCGTTAACATTTTTGCAGACATAACATTTTCGTTTGATAAGAAGATTTATGATTGTTTTTATTTAGGGAATAATTTCTGTTGAAGTTTACTACATATTTGTTGACATATATTACACGTGTGTATTTGTAATTAAGACACATATACAAACATTAACTTAAGATTTAAATTTTATAGCTTTACGATATGTAGTGTACCTATTTAAATAAATAAATAAAAATATACATACTTAGTGGCGATTAAAACAATGTTTTTTTGTTAATACAAACAAAATTATTTTCCTCGTAATAAGGGAGAGCTTTTCTCTGAAATTCAACACAATTGTTTAATAATATTGTAAAAAGATATCTTCAGAATTATTAAATAAGCACGAACATTTTAAAGATAATCTAGCATAAAGCATTAGAGAAACGTAAATTAATTTTCTTATTAAACAAGATAAAGATACAATTACAAAATCAATTTTCCTTCCGCATAGATATACTAATAGGTGTATAAAGTAAATATGAAAAAAACATACGTATAAATGTACTTAGGTAATATTACAGTTGGCTCGACCATTATAGACGGCAATATGGCTCACCACCTATCACGTTGGCCTAAGAGAAAACTTGGTGAAGTGTAGGTACTTAATTCATCTTGCGATAGATGTACGTCTAACTTCTCTAATTGGTCTTCCGTAGACAGAACTTTAGGAAAACATCCAAAAAATGAGCTACCGAAATTACTTATAAAGGTGCTTTTACAAATTCAGCCTGTCGTAGGATGCTCTATACTGCCTTGTAACTGGCAGTATAGAGCATCCTACAAATTATACATTGAACTACGTAATCAGATAATAGCTTCAATGCCTGACGCGGCAATTAGAGCCGATCCTCCCAATGTCATCGTAATAATGCAGCGGTTTGTCTCAGTGGAAACCTAATCCACCTATGGACCAGTACAGGATGTTGAATAATATAACGGCATAGGGAATACCGATAGTATAAATACTTACTAAGTACATTTATTTCAAAATAAGCTACTTATGACGCCACAAAGTAATAATAGGTATTATTGCGGCAGCGTATAAATGAGAATATTAAAAACTAAATAACTAAATAATTCACAAAAAGTAAAACAAGAAAAATGTGCCGAAAGTTTTAACATGTTAGGTATTATTTAAACGGCAACCTCAGACATCTTCTCGTCGTTGTGGACATAAGCCTCAATATTTTTTCATGAGGCAATCTTCACTCGACCCTCAGGGAACAGGATTATGGACTTGAGACCAGCCGATTGGCATTCTCTCAGATGATTCAATTACCCGCCAGCAATATTTCTTTAGGATTTCATGTTTCTTGACGAATAAAGTCAGATTTTAGAGATTTGTTAAAGTTCGTGATTACTTTTGAACTGCTTCCTTTAATATCGAATTTCACAATTTTCGTTTTATTCATCCCACGCGACTCGACAAACTTATACTTGAGAAATCAAATGTTGGTTTCAAGTCTTTGACTAAGAATATACCCTGGTTTACGAGAAATCTGAAACAAACTTATATGAATGTTGTTTAAACTCTTATTCGAAATAGCATTTATGAATATAATAAACGTATTATGGAAACAAAACAAACGTAATCCAGAGGAGGTTCAGTGATACGTATTGTCGGATGACTACATTTTATGTTTGTAATTTGACTCGTAACTGAAACCGATTATTCGGGGAATTATGTTTAGAGCAAAGGCGTTATTTTACGAACAATATAGCGTTTTATATTGAACAAAGACATTAACTTTGATATTTGGTGAAAAGGTACAAATATAACACGACTTAAAATAGGAAAAAGCTGAAATATAATTATGCTAACAATATACAAGTGACATCGTAACGAATACGTTGAATCAAGTGGATTTTGCCGTCGCAAAATTCATGTTTTTTTTTTGTTTTTTAAATTATTTTAAATTATATACCTTTGCGATGGAAAATTCCACTTGATAACTAGGTACTAAGAATCATGTTCTGAATCATCCCTCAAAGTTTTCGTTACTATGTCGCTTACACCCTGTATTTAGCATATTGTAATTCTATTTATTTGTGTAATATTTCACCATAGCGGCTTGTCAGCTTTATTTCCAATCCCGTAAATCATGTGTACGACATCGTTGTACCTTGACGGGGAGAGAAATTGCAAGAATTCCTGCAAATATCTCTAAGCCAGACTGGCTTAGCCATTACCACACATGCGAAGGGACGTGAGCGAAACACTTAGGGTGGTATTAATAAACTAATCTCAGCTTCGAGACTGCCCTCAAGATTATGTCAATGTGACAGTTCTCATATAAAAACAGAGACTTGAGCATGATCTTGAGAGCAGTCTCAGCTGAGATTCATTTATTAATACCACCCTTAGGCGGAACAATCTAGACGTGTTTTATTTGCCAGCTCGGTGAAGCAACAAACTTGGTAGAGCAGCTGGCCGTAGGCTGCCTTCTACTAGATGCAATGCTAAGCCGTGTAGCAAGAGATGTGTATGACATTCACCTATGTATAATAATAATTAAAACACATAATAACGGGTTTTTACCGCGTTTAAAATAAGAATATGAGACTCCCGATATTTCGACACTGTTGCAAGTGCCATGATCACGGGATGACTGATGAGATTGGAGTGGAGTAGGTAGATCCATAATTTTCTACGGGCAGACATATCTGTCTACCCTCTTTCTTTGCCGCTTGTTTATGTTTTTGATATCGGAATGTTCGGAATCATCTGAACTCGCACTAAACTCATTATGATAATAACCGCGTAAACTTAAAACAGTGTAGGTATAATAATTATGATCGTTTGATAGTTTTGCATAGCTTATTTCTGTAATAGGTATTCGAGCCAAGGATCCATGCTGCAGACGCCTGCTACGGACGCATATTGATACGGGAGTGGTGTATGTATATTTGAATTCGGAAGTGTACTCTTTTAACTGACACTGTATAAGCTGAAGCTTAGTTTTAAAATCAACAAAACAGGTCGCAAAATAAATTCCTAGTGCGGCTGTTCACTTGTCAACATCATAAAATATTCCGTCAATAATTATGGTCCATAAAATCCTTTTTATATGCTTTTATAGTATTGACGTTTAACCATATATCCACGTTCAAAATAAAACGTATTGAAACCGGTTTATCTCCCAATGTTTGATAAAATTATTTACAATAAAATTGTAATTATATTTTTGATGTCGCATGCAAATGGGTACAAATGAGAAATTGATTACGGAGAGGCAATGATTGATGGCTATTTTTTGCTCGTTTTTTGGCACAATCTGCTGTTTATAGCAGTTGATGTTGTTTTTTAATTTCATTTAAATATATTATAACAATCATTTCTTTTTAATTTGTCCTCTACTATTTGAAGAAGAAACACAGCAAATGGTAAGCAGGAAAAGATGCACTAGGACGTATATGAACTTATAAAATTATCGACCGAACGAACTTTATCTCGATAATCATCGCTAGTCAAACATTAACTAACTTCTATTACGATTCATTTTGGTAAGAAATGAAGCAGGCAACATAATTTATTTTATTTAGACTAGTGGTCGCCTGCGGCTCTGTTTTATTTTTCCCATGTGTTCCATTCGTCGTATGTGATGTACTTATGTGACGGCTTCCGTGGTCCAGTGGTTAAGCGTTGGGCTCACTATCCAGACAAGTCCTGGCTTTGATTCCCGGTGAGGTACAATTAACTCTGAAAATAAGATGATTCCATACTTTGGGCACATCAGTTTGTCCCGGCTACTATTTACTTAAATAAGTGCCTATACAGTTTTTACACGAGGTCTGTCAGGGGGCTTTGGGAGCTCAATAACAACCCTGACACCAGGGTTTATGAGGTCGGCCAAAGAAATGAGCCTCTAAATGATTTTTACTGAGAGTCAACCTTATTGTATGGTAAATAGGTGAAAAGGATCACATCTTAATCTAACAGGTGAACATCTGACCTAATAATGGGTATTACTATCTGCCATACCCTCAAGCCTAGTGGTTTTGCGTTGTTATGCCGTAATCCGATTTCCGCTTTAAACTTTAACAGTGCTAGTGAGAGCTACTAATCCTACTTAATATTCGCTAAGCCACCCCGCACTGCGTGAATAATACAAAATACTGACAACACTAAAAGCTTGGACATTACCATAGAATAAGGAATAATAAAACATATAGAACGGCAACTCTCCGCTCCCCACCAGCGTCTGAGCTACCTTTACGTTTACTACGTTTACCTCCACCCCTCTTGAACATAGTTTAGTCTTGAATCATAAAGGCTGAGCGCCGTTGTTTTTATTTTTTATCAGTTTAGTTTATATATTATGTTCGAAATTTGAAATTCTTTCGTCTGATTCAAATATTTGTTCTAACAGTAATAGCCCGCACAAACTCGCCTGCGCGGCACCTACAAATATTTATCTTTCATGGTGACTGTCTTGTACATGCAAGAAAATAATTTGCAATAAAATCGAACCTAGGCTAAGTGCTTAAAGTAAAAATAATGTAAATGCAATTAATTTAAGTCAATTCAAAAGTCAAGCGTAAAGCCTATTTATTTATATTGTAAACGTATGTTATTTTCTTTCGTTATTTGTGTGGTAAATAAATAAATCAATATTAACTGATAATTAAAAAAGCAACTTTCGTAAGTATTACTACCTACTTAGGTAAGTAATGACGGTCAAATTAAGTATTGTAATTGGCAGCCCCCAGACGTCACACACGCAGTTGCGCGTGTTGATAATGTCAATGTGTAGTGTCTGTGTAAAACGAGGTTTTTGTATGAAGTGTCCGGGGTGTGACATTACTAAAGGGCTTTTTTGAGGGTAGTTGTAGTCACGCCATCTAATAAAAACATTTCGGAAGGGTTAATCCCATTTTGCTAATAGCTGGTTTGCATTTCATATTAAAGTACCTAGTTATTAGTACAAGTGGCAATTTATTCTTTTAATCATGAAAATGGGTTGAACTATTTTATTATTACAAAAAGTTGAATAGAGAACAGAATTTATAAGAACTTAGGAAATGTTGATTCTTCTTTGGATAGGTCAAATGTAAATAATTTATGATAAAATAGGTCAGACGGAACTTTTAGATATATGTTTTAGCTGGTTAGATGGATGTCCTTTCTCTTCTCACAACTTATTTTCATTCACATTCACACATTCGGAAGTATCTCCCGAGTAAATTAATCAGTTAAGGAAAAAAAATAGAATCCTCAATATCATTTTTACAGACCTATACCTAGGTACGCTACATGTATGCGTTTGATGAAAAAAAAAATATTTGAGTTTCAGTTCTATATATATTATATTTTTTTCAATTTTGTGTAAAAATCTTAATTCGGTTCACATAATACATCTACTTGCCAAGTTCTTATAGTTCCTTGGTTACGGAAACCTAAAAAATAACCTAAAATATTTAAATTACATATGATTTATTCGCAAACAATTAAAGGAAACTATTTTTAGTTAATCAAACCGCTTTAATAGCTAACCAAAGTTGATTAAAGTCTGATTACGTGACAGTCAAACTTAGGCTTATGTCGAAGCGAAATTAATTTTCTTGTAATTGCTCAAGGAACCACTTTATAGAAGTTTGAGGTTCCAAGAATGTCTGCTCTTGTAAAATAAGTTAAGACGTCAGGCTGGTGTACACAAATAGTTGTGATTTAGGCTTTATGTATTATTGTATGTATGTCGTTAGACTTTTGCCACTTTTTCCTTTTGGCAGCTTTATTGCTAAACAAAGTACAAACAAGTCTCTTTGCAATATCATGTCCTTAACGCTATCCCGTTTTTCACGGGCTCCGCTTACCTACCATGAAGATTTGACAGAGCTGGTCTCTTACGAAAGCGACTCCCTCTCTGACCTTCCAACCCGCGAAGAGAACACCAACCCTATACAACTCATATACCTCAAAAACGCATTTTTCAGGAATGTGGGTCTCCTTGCTATCTTTTCCTTCACTGTTGAGAACATGATAATCATTGATTATACAAACATGAATTCTAAGATTATTGGTTTAGGCCCGTACTGGATTTGAATCTGGGACCTCACAGTCAGATTCAAGCGTTCTTCCAACTGGGCTACCATGTCTCTCTTTTGACATAAGATCTTTTAATTAACATAAACATATTTTGACATTCAAATCTCATCACTGTCTAAACATTATTTTATTCTAATGTACATTTCATTACTACATTAATTGAATTCCCAGACAGGTTTTATTTATGTATTCATCTTGCTTATATTTTTAATGTTTTGTTTATTGTATAAAAAAATTACCTTAGTATTTATTTTTCCATTTCTCAACAGCAAAAATTAAATATAATATGAGTTCCATCAGGGGCCTTTTGTAGCCCCATAATAACAAACAGAAGTGTAGATGTTGTTTTACGCACTTACTTGGTAAAAACCCCAAAAATCTTTACGATTTAAAATAAATTGAAAACGAACTTAATCAAATTAGATAAACAAAGTAAGTATGCTTTCTTGGTGCTAATACGACAGCTGAAACAAGGTAAATGGTAAGTAATTGACATTAAGTAGACAAAGTAAGTAAATTGCGTTTGTTTTGTTATATCTCAGACGACCCTCAGGGGTCATCGTGTGTACTCACTTAATACAATATTAAATTAATTCCCGACCCTACTCATCGTTTAGAAATCTCCAATGTATTTTTCTTTTCCACTTGGGTTTCCAAGTGCCAGGAAAACCTTGCTAATTTGTTGAGCAGACGGAAATCCAATTAGTATGTAATTTAGAAGGTTTGATCATATCATACTCAAGGAAGAATATTTAATTGGATGTGGAAAAAAACAAAGTATTAATAAGTTACTCAGTGGTACTCAATATAATTAAAACACATAATAACGGGTTCTTACCGCGTTTAAATGGGGATATGAGACTCCCGATATTTTTATTTTTATTTTATTTTTTATTTATTTTATGTGTTTTAATTATAATAACCGCGTAAACTTAAAACAAGGTACTCAATATGTTTACTTTCATGGGCTACAGGAAGAGTTTTATGTTAGAAATAAGCTGAAATGTTTGTGAGTAATCAATATACCGTCATTTTCTTTGTACAATAAAATGGTAATATACAGGGTGTTAGTGACATCGTTACGAATACTAAGGGGGATGATTCAGACCATGATTCTGAGTTAATATCAAGTGGAATTTACCATCGCAGATTTCTTTTTTTTTTGCTTTTTTAAATTATTTTCATTTCTGTACTTTTGCGACGGAATATTCCACTTAATATGAACTCTGAATCATCCTTCTCAGTATTCGTTACTATGTCACTGACACCCTGTATAAATTACACTTACTTACCTATAATAAAAAGTGTTCTTTGGTGAATCAGAATTATGGCAAGCAACATACATAAACTCACGCCGGTAATACCTAATGGGTAAGGCAGAGTCACAAGTAATCAAAAATAACTTGCAGCCACCTTTGATCCATTAAAAAGTGGAAGGGGTTGCCGGCTCAAGTGTTCCCTCCTTCTTACAATATGGGGTCCTATAAGCGAAGCGTGAAGAAGCACCTAGTAGGCCAGTATGGTAGTCGCAACTGATTCGAAACTGACTCTTTGCGTTGCTTTTCAGTTGCTACTGTAATTAGGTCTATGTTTAACATCACGCCATACTTGGCCAATAGAAAAAAAACGTAGTCCTGAGATGGATAATGATGAGTTTGGTAAGCAAACTTAATATACGGATACATGACCTACTTACCAAATAAAACTGGCTGAACTTCGTAATTTATGTACACAAGCGTAACCTAGGGCTGTGGTCTTCTCACTCTTGGAATCAAAATCATTTCCACCTAGACCCAAGGGTAGGGTATTAAGGTATGTCTAGACTAGTTATAACTTGCTTAATTATAACGTCATTGTGTATTTAACAACGCAAATATTACCTCGAAACCTGGATCCCTTTCTCTAGGGTATTAAGAGCACATTCCCAGTAGGGAAACCTTAATATAAGCATAATAATAGTGACAAAAACCAAGATTGAGCATACTTGCGAACTTAAACAGTACTAGAAACCACAGAGGGCCTCTAGAATATGGAGGTTGGGTAACCACTGGAATGAGTTTAGGTTAAGTATGTTTTGTACGTAAGCCCCGTGAGGGTTGAGAATGTCGACAAAACCGCTACACGTCTCTTGTCGACAATTAAAAGGATGTATGGAATAAGTCTTACACATATAAGGAATCTGTCGTGTGGGTTGTGAGGTGAATTACCAACCTCATCAACCCTGGTGTCAGGTACCTTCTTGAGTCGCCAAAGGCCCCTGGCTCATGTAACGATTACTCACATTCATTAGTAAGTAGTAATCGGGACCAACGGCTTAACGTGCCTTCCGAAGCATGAAGGTTTGATCATTTTACTTTTGAACAATCAAGTGATTACTTGATTGAAATGTGAAGGCGATAAGGGGATCGTAGAGTAACGTAAGGTATACGAAATGATTAAATAAAATATGAAATTAGATGAAAGAAAACTACATAATAACATTCTTATCTATATAGTTTGCTACTAACGAATTTGGCTATAAGTATATACCCACGTCCATTATCATTATTAATAGTAACTTTATAATAGCCCACATTCAAATGGCCCTCCATTTTAAGGTACAATCATTGTACCTATTATCTAATTGTAACTTTCTTTTTGAATTATAACAAAATGCGTTTCATTTCAGCAAATAACTATTTTTACTCCCAGACCCGTCAAAAAGTAGGCATTTTTTGTAGAATCGCATAAGATTCCAGGCATAAACCCCTTTTGATTCCGCCAATAAGCTGTCCCTACCCCGAGCCTTAAAAGCAATATAATATTCCTACCAATTACTATAAAAATAAGTATAAAGTTCGGTTTATTTACCTACGTAAGCACTGGTTATTAACATAATAATCATACGAAACCAAAAAATATTTGGCTTTATTAGTAAAAACAAGCATGTTACCTTTCTAACGGAGCCTTTTAGTCTTATTAGTAAATGGAAAAGACAAATGATAACAGAAAAGCCATATTTTTTATTATTTTAATGACCTAAAGAATAATATTATTACAGTAGCTTTTATGTTATTAGTAATAACATATTCCAGTCATTATATTACATGCCTACAGAAAATAATATTTGTTATTTGCTTTCATATTTTTATATTTGTTATTCCCATTTATACGTAACTAATATTTAAATAACCAAGATTGATTTTCGTTTTTAAATAATTTATATGCTTTAGCAAAAGGAAAATATATTTAAAGTACTATTTTATTTACCAATCCAAACATTTTTTCAACGTAAATATTTGGTAATATATTATTGAAAGTTAGATGTTAGGTATATTAAGTACTTACTTGTATTAAATAAACCTACCGTTTATTAAACAGTTATAACATAAACAGCCTTATATACGTCCGACTGTTGGGCACAGGCATCTCCCCAATCAATCGGACGGGGTATGGAACATATGGCGGACACTAGTTTCCTAACGAAGATAGCTCAAGGCTTCGATAGTCCACAGCCTCTCGGCAGGATTAGGCTTACAATTCCTTGTCGTAGGCTTAGAAAGCCTTATTAGCTTTACATCCTACGCTATCACACGAACTTTAGAAAGAACAGCTTTTTACTGAGACGTTCCATATATGACTTGAATTTGGACCTATTTGCTAGCAGCATTCAAGGTGCCAAAAAAGCACATGTTAGAGACTTCGTGTCCTTTTTGTTTAAATATTTATATTTTTAAGCATTATACTCTTTCTTTTCCGAACCGGCGTGCGTGTATGAAACGATTGATGATTGAGGAAGCAAGAGAAGTGTGTCAAGATCGAAGCAAATGGAATTCCAATGTCTCTGTTTACCCCAGTGGGAAATAGGCGTGAGTTGTTTTACCATATACAAGAATGGGTTTCAATCATATTGTAAAAATGTAGATTTTGTGTTTTCTGTCAACCTGTGGAAGCTTGTTAATGGCTTTTAGATAATAAGTTAGTATGTAATATTGCAAATTTAGCTGTACGCTCCCCAAAGAAAATAAAATATTTTATAACGCTGCTCCACTGCGGGATGAGGGAGATGTTTGGGCTAATAGTCCGGACCAACGACGTAACGTGCCTTCCGATGGAATCATCTTCATTTTATAAACAACGCTATAATAAATAATTGTAAATATTGACCCCGATTCCTGCAGACACCTCCTAATTTTACTTTAAGTTATACCTGTCATTTTCTTATCCGCCGAAAAGGAAAGGGACGGATGATTGACAGCTCTTAATTTTAGGAAGATTGAGTAAATTAATCAATAACCGGGGCGAATCAAAAAGGTATCTCGGTATGCAAACCGTTTGACGTGTCCTGTCAACATAATTCTGTCGGGTTATTAGCCAATGCAAAATTTTTATAGGGTTGTTTTAGATTTGTGCTTAAATTTGACGTGTGTTCCATAAATTTAATGCTTGTCGATTACCCGTCCCGTTCCTTTTCGGATAAGAAAATTACAGATATAACATAAAATTAGATGGTGTTTACAGGAATAAGCACCATTGTTGAAATAAAACTTTAATAATTACGTATATCCCTGTACATACACAAAGTAAAAATGTGGTTAAACAATGAAAAACCCGAGTTCTTATCTGAACAAATCGTGTTTCTCCATTTACGAGTCCGGAAATAACAAGAAAATTGGGGCATCAACTCTAGTTTGTTTTTGAAATAAGGATCAAATTTCACGCGACGTGATTATTTATTGGTGGAAAATATCAAACCCAAACAGAAACAAAGGCTATTAACCGTCGCCAATTTTCCTTAGCGTGTCAAACACCAATAAAATCTAATCAGAAATGGTAGACTTCCCCGTTTGAAGTTTTTCTCAAAACAATTTCCGTGGTAAGGCCACCCGCCCACTCGGTCTTTATAGTCCCTAGAGATCATGCTATATTATAGTTGAGCCTTTTCTCGCTGTAAAATATAACTTGGGAAAGCTACCCAAACTCATGCCAACTCCCATTCACACACATCCACGTGCCCACTCTCGCACACACACACACACACACGCACACACGCACTCGCACTCACTCCTTTATTTTAAATAATAAATATGTATATTTACCTATACTGTAAATTTTAAAAATCTTATGTAAGCCAAAGGCGAGTTGCGAGTCATTGCTAACACAAGTACTTTTGTTACTTACTGGGAAATCTCCACAACGAATTTCGCTCCTATTTTGAGAAATAAAACTATTTTTACTTTATTTCCGAAGATTTTTTTACTTACAATAACAATACTTTCTTACGTAATTAGTTACATATTATTGTTACCTACTAAACGTGAGGTGTGGGTACCTATTACATCTTGTGATGAATGTACCTTTGACTAACTCAATTGGAATATTAGGTTATATTACGACGATTTATAGTGTAACTATGTTATCTAATGAATAAATATATTATATTTTTGAGTTTGAGTTACAAAACATAGAAAAAAAACTTTCAATATAATAAATATGTATATAACTATAATTATTATTAATTGTAATACTGGATAAATCCTTCCTTTGTTGGTATATCAAATTGATCGATGACAGGAAACCTAGCATCGAGACAAACCATTCCTGGTTTAGCGGTGCTATGCGTCAAAACTGTATACTCAAAGTTTAATTAAGTAAATATATAAAAATAAAAAATAAAATAAAAAAGGTAATAATTATAGTTCACTTATTACGAACACATATTCCTTTACAGGATAACATAGTAACATATATACAACCAAAATTAAGAATTCCTTTTGTCCTATAGCTGGGAATAGAGTAGATAGTGTAGTTTACATTTTATTGGGACTACCCAATCCACTAGGATCTTAGTGGCGAATAAACGTACAGACGCTAATTGGACGTCAGGATATTTCAACAAATTCTCATTTCATAACATGGAATATTATAGAATTTCAGTGAAACAGCGGACTTTATTCATTATAACATGGTACGTTATTAATGAAATTCCTAGTGACACGAATTAAAATTACAAACGAAACTGAAATTAAGTATGCACTGTTTTGGAATTTGTTTGTTGCATCTATGCTAGAGTTGAAGTTTAGCTGCTCACTGTCCCGGGAATCTCGTAAATTCTGACAAAAGGATTGTAAGCACTCTTTCATATATTATACTATGAGCCCTGTTCGGAGAAAGCATGACGTCCATCGAAATATCGACTCGGGCTCTATACCACTGAATTCGACTATTGAATGTGAATTCCCAGGATCCAGTGCGCGGTTAATATAAATGACAATAGGCTCGCCCCCTATTACACGGGACTTAAACTTAGATTTGTTTGAGGTTTACGCGGTTACTATCATAATTAAGCCACATAACAATCCGGGTTCTCACCGCCTTAAAATCATGATCATGGCAATCCCGTGATCATGGCACTTGCAACAGTGTTGACATATCACCTGATATGGTTTAGCACATATCCACCTGAGGACTTTGTATTAAAAATGGATGCATGCTGTCTCTAATAAACGAAGAGTTTCTTCGATACTTACGATACGGAGATTTGATACGAGTACGCCACGCCACTGTGATTACAATGAGGACCCAGTTGTGTGAAGAGGTCGCGATTGTATTAAAAGCAGAACAGTAGACCAGCCCAGAAAAGCTTGTAATAGGCTTATAGCGTACGTTGATAGCATAATAATATTATGATTGAAGTATCTCCTTTCAAGCCGTAACACCCTTTAGTAACAATGTTATAAATAACCCGACATCTAAACGATACGTACCAACATAATATATTCAGTTAGGTATCACTAATGCATTATATTACATAGGTGTTTGACACAAGACACGTAAGAAACGCAATTAAAAGTGCTGATTCGAGTATACGCCATCTAATTTTATTTTAACTTATACCTGTCATTTTCTTGACCGCTGAAAAAAAGGGATGGGTAATCGACAGGCAATAAATTTATGCAACACACGTCAATTTTAGGCAGAAATTTAAAAAGCCGTCCCAAAATATTATATTGATCAATAACCCGATAGAATTAAGTTGACAGCACATGTCAAACGGGTTGCATATCAGATGCCTATTTAATTCGTTAGGGTTGTTTATTCATTTTAAAATTAACAGTTGTCAATCATCCGATCCTTCTCTTTTCCGCGGATAAGAAAATAACAGGTCTTAACTTAAATAAAGTTAGGAGATGTCTGCAGGAATCGGGGCCAATGTCGACGTATAATAGTACTAATTTCTGTAGACACCATTTAATTTTATTTAAAGTTATACCTTTCATTTTTTAACCCTCGAAAAACCGCTGGTATGCAAACTGTTTGACGTGTGCTGTCAACTTAATTCTGTCGGGTAATTGGCCAATATACAATTTAACCCTTCCAGGGTTCTTTAAATTTCTGTCTACAATTGACGTGTGTTCCTTAAAATTTATGGCTGTCGATTACCCGTCCCTTTCCTTTTCGATAGATAAAAAAATGACAGGTATAACTTAAAATAAACTTAGGTGATGTCTATAGGAAGGTATTTACGTCTGAGCTCTCATTGCCTGTCACTTTGCTGTAGTTAAAATCATAATGAAAAAACTTTATATATGAAATACTTATATTACTTTAAAGTTAAGTACTTTGTTTAAGATTGGAAATTGGATAGTTTCCTAGGTCTAAGATAAATTATGAAATTCTGATTCCTAAATAAAGACAGATCTAAAGGTGACAATAAGTTTTCTTTTTTCTATTTAACTTGTTTATGAATTTTAATAAAGAAAAATGTAATAATAATTGCGACATTTTGTCACATGTTTTTCTATGACGTCACAGGTTGCTTTTTCATACAAATTCCATAGTAATTTCGTGTTTGACATTTAGTAAACTACCCTATTATCATCTTACATGAGGGACACTACTCGATAGTCAATAATAACAAATAATAAATTTAAGTAAAAAGAAGTTGTGGGAAGTTTAAACAACACATTAAACAATGTAGCCATCCAAATGGTCAAAGGCATAGAGTAAACAATAAAACTAGGTACGTAAGTACTATTTAGCTTGGACACACCACAAATCTTTAGTTAATCCCGGCTTACACTGTGGCTACTAAATGTGCTGTGGTCGCACCTTTGCCGGAACGAACGGGACTTAACAAGAGCATCGGATTAAATAACAAGGTATAGAAACACAACCTTGTAGTTTTAGAGGTTGCAAATACACTTAGTTGGCTTGGTTGGACACTCCATTCATAAATCTCGTTCTAACCATGGTATAAGAAAACCAGGTATGCTCTATCCGTTACGACGTCACAACACCTTATATAGTCGTAAGCTTATGTTATGGACAATTTGACGAATGTTTCATCAAATTGTCCACACCATAGCATCTCAATCTCAACAGAACGAACGCCGTTGACCATGACAACAAGTGATGTGTTTCAGCCGTAGTACCTTCCCTGAAAGGGTGTCATTGTTATCGTTTCAAATACAATAGCCGAACTGAAGACGGAACTCCATTATTGTTATATTTTTATAGTAACGCATTCGAGTATACTTCCGAAGATAAACATTTCATGTCAAAATTACATAAGTGTGTATCCTCATCTTTTCATGAGATGTTTGTATAAAAACACGTGGAAGATTTTTGTGTCAACATATTGGCCCGGATTTGTGCAGACACATCCTTATTTTATTTTAAGTTATACCTGTCATTTCTTACCCGCAGAAAAGGAAAAGGACGGATGATTGACAACTGAATGACCCGAGCGAATAAAATAGACATATCGCTCATATGCAAACCGTTTGACGTGTGCTGTCAACTTAATTCCGTCGGGTTATTGGCAAATATCCAATTTTGGAAGTGTTTTTTAAATTTCTGCCTAAAATTGACGTGTGTTGCTTAAATTTTATGCCTGTTTTCTTTTTCAGCGGATAAGAAAATTACAGGTATAATAAAATAAAATTTGATGGTGTGTACAGGAGTAATGTTAAAATTCGTTGGGGTGGGTACGTAAGTTGTAGGTACTGGTTGAACGAATAGATGACGAATGTCATTGTTAATAGTAAAAATGAATAAGGGAACTGATACTACATTTACTTACTTATTTACTACCTACCATATCTACCTTTAGATTGTTCCTTTTTATTTATAATAATTATAATCTTTCACAGGCGCTAAATGCTTCCGAGGGCGTGAGTATTAAGCTTATACAATGAAAGACGATAAACAAGTCAGATGTGATGGTTTATAAACCGCTTTATTTCATACAGCAGTAGACAGATCTGTGTTTATTTTACCCCTTTGTTATTCATATACGTAACAAAGTATTGAGCTTTATAAATGGCCGGGAAGAAAATCCTTCGTCTATACCTAATCGTATAGGAGTTTAGACGCACATTAAATCCATTGTTCTTGTACAAAGGTCGTTATCGCCGATTCCTCTTTGTTTCGTAAATAATTAATAGAATAACACATGGTGGGTGAATGTGTAAGGGAAAATGAAGCAAACACACCGTGGACAAACATGACGTCAAGCCACTCACCGTAAAATGGCTGACTACCAAAAGACTTGGCTACTTGACAGTCTTCGGATAAGTATTTTAAAAATTACAATTGCTTTTTTCATGCCTCTTGAAATATTTTATTTTCACGAAAAAGCTGGGTATAATAGAAAAAAAACTCATTTTCCTTCAATTAGTTTAAATTTCGCGCGAGAACGGTTGGTCACGTCACATTTTGCCCAGTGACGTTACAGTTCAACAAAAAAGAAACTGTCAAACAGTATCACTTGAAACCTGACAGATAGCTTTTGTTTACTTTGGGAAATGAGACGTCAAAAGAAGTTCAATCATGGCCGCCGGGCGTGTTTCGGGTTTTGTAATACACGGATAAAAAAGCATTCTTATTTTGTAAAAATAAAATATTTAAAAGTTATCTTAATAAAAAAAGACTATTGGATAATTATCGTTAAATGATGAACTACCATATCCGACATATTTCTTATTTTATTGTTAGAACTGTCAAAGAAGCCAATTGCTGTCAACGCCATAATAAATTCTGTTCAGACTTTCGATTTGTCAATAGAATATCATTTTACGTTTGGCGTTACCTCAGTTCGCATTTTATATTTCGTGCAAATGTATTTTAGCTAGTAATGCCCCGTTGCAGGCCAACTTAAGGCCTTCAAAGAAACATCTTCAAACATGAGAATAAAACCTTGCTGTGCAGACGTGAGAACAAATGCGTCACATGTCGAAGAACTACACTTAGTGTTGTGACTAGTATACTATTTTGATTCTCTAAATCTTAACTCACTAACAACTTCACTCACGTTGAAAAGTATTTCGTAACCTGCTTTGTCTATAATCAAATTGTACGCAAGTATAATTACGTAGCATCAAATAATTCTAATCCCAAAAATATTGAATTGGAAAATATACAGTGATGATTTTTGCTTTAATTTTGTTTGCAACGAATAACACACTGATATTATTAACGAAATTTATTGATTTAAATTATAAACCGTAATTATTGATAAACAACATGACATAAACTTGCATGCTATTGTTGATAACAGATAAGAAGGAACTTTTATGTACCCTTCTCAAAGGCAATTAAAGTGTATATCTAAGACTTTGCCTTTATGAACTGTTCTGTATACAATACAAAAATAGTAATTAAGATATTACTTACTTTTTATTTTCAGCTAAGTACATCCATTTGTATGCAGTAATGTATAATGCGTATGAATTGAAATATATTTATTTATTTATTAACACAAATTACATAGACATTACAGGCAGTCCTAATTCGACTATGTAATGCAATTATAACATTACTACCTAACTAAAGAATTTAATAACTAAATCCGTGAATTCCGTCAACGAACATGTAAATAGGTCGATGTCAGTACACTGCCGAGAAATATCGTTGATGGTCCTAAGTGCGTGCGCTACTGGAGCGTATCTGCCGATGTTGGTGCGCGCGGTGGGCAACTCGAACATGCGCGGGGGCCGCCTGGTTTTGCGACCGTCTAAATGCCTCATAATGACACTTTTGGCAGGAAGTTTAAAAGGTGTGGCAAATCTTGCTTTTAATTAAATTTCTCTTTTCTTTTACATCAATATATCTAGTTATATTATAAGCTTTTTAAGAATACAAGTACCACTTATTAAGTGAAACCTACTAGTGCGAATCGGCACTAGCACTTAAGATACATACACATACATAAACTCACGCCCGTAATCCCAAATGGGGTGGGCAGAGCCACAAGTAATCAAAGACAACTTGCAGCCACTGTTGATACGAAGTCCTAAGATGGATATGATGAACCTTATGGTGAGCACTTAAGATCTTTTTTTAGAAATCAGTTCAACTCAACTGAACAAAGCTATTCAACCGACATCACTAGTTTGTAGAGGGCTTGTCCTCCCCAGTGGGGCCTATTCATCCCGTGACCTCAAAATAGTCCTAGCGAGAAAAATACACAGCGGAGCGATGCCCCAGATTCTGGACAAACAACTGCATCAGACTACAGAATTCATAGCGATAAAAATGAGAGTAGAAATGAATAGAACGTAATCCGAAAAAGTTTGTCGAGTTCTATTCTAATCAGGAATTTGGTTTGTTTACAAATTTATCGTTCAGTGAGTTCGTATTTGATTAGGAGTTTAATTTTGCCTACCAGGATTAAATTAGTAATTGGAAAATGTCTACTGTCACGTTCCTATAACATCGGTATAAAGCTCGGTGAGGTGTGGGTACTTAGCTCATCTTGCGATGGATGTACCTCTGACTACCGTAATCGGGATATAGTAGTGAGCTTAAGTTATGTTAATTAATGTCATGATGATTGATTGAAATGTAGATTAGACAATAATGCCTTAAGTAATATTAATATTATTTGATTAGGAAGTCATAGTGGGTAGGCCCGCTGACGATCTGGTGAAGGTCGCGGGAAGCCGCTGGATGCGGGCAGCGCTGGGCCGATCGTCGTGGAGATCCTTGGGGGAGGCCTATGCCCAGCAGTGGGCGTCGTACGGCTGATGATCATGATTAGGAAGTAAACTTCCACATACTGTGTCCTGATCTTACTGGCAACTCTACTTATTTGGTTACCTCTACGTGTGTAGACATCATTATAAGTTTTTTAAAGTTATTTAACTTCAAGTTGCATAAAATGCTGCATATCTACCGGCATATACAGATTAGTATTAGTGACATCGTAACGAATACTGAGGGGGATGATTGAGATCTTTTTTATTTATTTTTTTAATTTTGACGTGACTTATTGTAGGTTTGCCGCAAATGGCATTAACTACTGCTGAGGGCTCTCACCCGATACAAAATTAAGACAACAGGCCTGATAGTGCCCAGTTGGGTGCGAACCTCGGCTCAGGTCGACGTAGAGGAAAATATAATATATGAAAGAATTAATCTAACAATTATAATTATGTGTATTATTATTATGTAGTTTATGTAGTCGAAAGTGTATTTATTTTTATATGCACAAGTATTCCCATGCTGCACTATCCCGCTATATTACTTAATATTCAATATCTCCTATACTTAAAGGTTGCCTGGAAGAGATTGCTACTTAGCAATAAGGCCGCCTATTGTACTAATTCTATTCCTTTTTTGTTTTATATTTTGTTTTTTTCCTGTTTGTGCAATAAAGTATTTGTTATGGTTATGTTATGTTATGTTAATCGACCCTAGCGATAAGCGCGGAATAAGGGAAATCGTAGACCACGCTGGCGGGGTCAGTATCGGGGTTTAAGGCCAGGATTCTGAGTTAATATCATTACATTATTTTTTTAATTAATTTTGATAACTAAGAGATAGCTAGATAAGCTATAATATTTTTAAGTTTCTCATGTAAGTGAATTGTAAAATTCTTATGAGAATAATTTTTCTTAAACCTGATAAGAAAATATGAAATTATCACCTTAAATCTGTACAACGCCATCTATATTGTTTTTGGGGAACGTCACTTGGAAAGTCCTTCATTACACACCTATTTTTTTCTTTTCCGCAAAAACGTCCAAATCCCAGTAGAGCTTAACAGCATACAGTTTAAACTGCTGGAATTTCACAAATTCACGCTTGCATTACAAAAAGGGGGTTACAAACAGTTACAAGCCAGTTTTCCTGTAACAGTTGAAGTGGGCTCAGGTTGAACTTTTAATTCAATTAACAGGAGTGCGATACTCGGCATCACAATTATTTGTTAAACTTTTTGCGGCTCGGTTGAAATGGTAAATTGTTTATAAAAATATCTGCCTGTTATCCACAGAAACTGTATTTTTAAAATCTGAGACTTTTTTTTTCACGTGACTTATTGTAGATTTTCCGCAGATGACATTAACTACTTGGCTGGACAAATGGGGAGCGCTGAAGGCTCTCACCCGGTACAACGTTTAAGACAACAAGCCTGAGGGTGCCCAGTTGGGCGCGGACCTCGGGTCAGGGCGTCGTCTGAGAAGAAAAGTATTTGAAAGAATTAATCGACCCTAGTGGCGAAAAGCGATAAGCGCTGATTGAGGAAAAAATATCTGTGACGGTGAAGGTAATTGGAAAACCAATCTGAGTTCGAATTCTGGCTGGGGCTCTAAACCACTGTCTTGTTAGGATTTGTGCCCGGTATCCTCGTAACGCCGAAGCATAATTACGATTTCGAAGTAATAAACGACGGTGGTACCTTGAAAAGGACCAAATTTTTGTAGTCGTAAAGGCCGAGCACTTCAGGTACAAATTTTAAAGTGTTAGAGTTATCCGATCGGGTTCAAATTAAGTGAAGACCTATGTAAGGATGAATAGAAGACATTTTTGAAAAAATTACGTTTTTTTTTAGTTCTTCCAGAAGGACTCCCGGTTTGAGTCACTACTTTTAGTAAAATTTGAAAAATATTATTATTATAAAGGGTTATGTATTTTTTCATTAACATACATACCTATTTGTACGTCATAAATATGTGTATATACTTACATATTTAAATATAAAATAAGTTATGAGTTTTAGTTTTTATGATGTAGTTTGTGATTAGTCCCTCTGGAAGTACATTAGGTTTATATTATTAGGAAAAAGAATAATTCATGGTGTCAGTTTAGATCATCATTAGAAGGAAAAAGGAAATAAAATGAAGACGGTAGTTTTTTTTAATCATAAGATCACGTAAGCAAGTCAGTCTATATCGGTATGATTTAATCACATATAACAATTTAAAAAACTTTTTGAAAAATATCCGGACATGACACCTAAAGTCCCTTGCAAAGGACTAAAAAAGTTTGCTTTCATATTGCTAACGATATCGATACAAAATTGATAAAATAACTATGTCATGTTGTTGATTATTATCTTACCTGCGATTTCTGAAAATAATGTGTATGAAAAACTACGAAATTCGATTATTAACTTGATTTTTTTTTACCTCGTCGCCGTGTGCGCGCCATCTTTACCAATAAAATGACAAATTACGACAAGTGATACATATATTTTTTTATTAAAGCCACCTATTCACGAAATTGAATGAACTAGTTCATAGACAAAATACTTTTTTTCTCAATCGGCGCAAAGATTTGAATTAAATTGACAGGCAAAGTTTTGGTCCTTTTAAAAGTACCTTCGTTGATTATTAGAACAAACTATTTCAAAACCTTCGGCCTTTATGACTACAATTATTTGGTCCTTCTCAGAGGACCCCAGGGCTTACGAGGTGTATGGAAGACCCGCCTCCTATTATATAAGACTTAAACAAAGCTAGCGAGGAATGTGTGTATATAGTATATAATATATTATACATCTCAGCCTACCCCTTTGGGGATACAGGCGTGAGGCTATGTGTTGTTACGTCCATTACCAATAAATATCAATTTGTTTTAATTCACCGCTAGACTGTAGTGAGGACTAAAAGTAGATTATGTTATCCTGAACCCACCAATGTACGTCTTCAATTTACGATAGACACCAAAAATACATAAAACATACATGAAGTTTACAAGTTGAATAAGTAGAACTACTAAGTAAGCCGATAAAAGCGGAGAATTCCAAACCGAAAGCGAAAGAAGATAAACGAAGAAATCTTTTCTATATTAGCATACCAACAAAAAGCCACGACTCTCTGTCGTTGAGTTACGAATAAGCATTGATTAAAAAAGTGTCTAGACGCTAAGTTTTGTTTTAGGTCCTTCATCACGAATTTGACGTAACGTAATGTGACGTATCTATGTATCCTAATACATACATAAACTCACCGTGCAATCCCCAACGGGGTAGGTTGCCCAGACTGCCAAACTTCTTCTTATCGTGTGCGTTGAGAGGTAGATTATCAACCTCATCAACCCAAATGTCAGAGTTATTGTTGAACTTACAAAGGCCCCAGACATTACCAACTACATGTAGCACGCTACGAAGCACGGATCATCTTATTTTACGTTATGTCCTAGCCAAACTAGGGACCACAAGGCGATTTTTGTGATATGTCCCCACCGGGATTCGAAGTCGGCGCCTCCAGGTCGGGAGACCAACGCTCAACCACTGGATTACAGAGACCAATAAATGCCGTAAAATCACTCCTGATGTACGTTTGAAAATAGATATGACGAACCGTATGGTAACAGGATATCTCTGCTCATGGCGCAACTATTCCAGATAAAAAAAACAACAAGTAGGTAAGTTAAAAATGGAGTGTAAAGTGTGTCAGGATCGAAGCAAATGGAATTCCGTAGTCTGCTTACCCCGATGAGAAATAGGCGTGAGATTATGTATGTATATATTTATGTACAAGTAAGATAATGTATGGCACAGGATAAAGAAAAATACTACGTATAGAACGGTAAATTTCCACCTCGCAATAATTGTTATCGGGCGCCAACCTCGTCCCCTCTAGGTTAGTTAGTCTGGCCCTTGATTAGTCTTCAATGACCGTGAGCCGCTAAGGAATAAGGGAGAGAGGACGCTAACTTTGTCTCGCTTGTACTTCCGTGTTAGGTGGTACACAGTATAGAATAAAAAAAGGACGCCACAAACAAAAACAAAACAATAACTTCACTTACAATTTTCACAAAACAATAAAGTACAAAGAAGCAAAAAGAATGTTCGTCGAAATGATCATAGGTGGTGGTTGCATAGCATAGAATACTTCTTTTCCTTAGTCATAAATAGGCTAATAATGAAAGGAGATTTATTGTTTATATACAATACAATACAAATACACTGTATTGCACCAAAATAAAAAAAAAAGAAATAATTACAAATAGACTCTTAACTAAGTAAATGGCAAATGGCGGCCTTATCGCTTAAAGCGATTTCTTCCAGACAACCATAAAGTGAGGAAAAATGTAATGTTTATTTATTGTTACTGTACTTATACTTTTATGAATTGTATCATAATATATAGTATACCTATGCACACACCAGTACATATTCCGTTACGTTCATAATATACATATATTTTTTTATCTTTGGTTAATTTAGCTATCCCTTTGAAATATGGAACTTTTATCGAAAAAGTTTCTCTGCGCATTTCCCGACGCTCTTTTGCAAGTTAATCAAGGTATTAAAAAAGCAGCTTATAGCTATTCATTACATAAGTATCTATTTAATTTCCATACCCTTCGCGTTCATTAACATTTTATAATACTTACATTATAAATAATTTACACTACGTACTTTTTTCTTCATTTGCTTGGTTACTTTGCTCATCTTGCGATGGATATACATACTTCTGACTAGCTAAGATAATAATATGTTGTCATAAATTATTTGATTTTTTGTAGCTATCAAATGTTTTTCAAAGAATTACCTATAGGTAAGTCGTCAATAATTAGTCATCGAGGAAAGTCTCTAAATATAGGGTTGAAAAGGTCGTAAAAAAAATATATAAATAAAACACCCTTACGCGTACAAGTCTCGTAAAATAGAGGTGGGTTGCCGAACCCTTCTCAATTTTCGCACGTCGTCTGAACAACGTCCTTTAAATAACAGAAACCTAAAAGAGTAAGAAATATTTATAACACTGACAAATAAGGTAAGTAAATACAACGACAGTAGACAAATGTTCCATGTCGCGGTAAAAAAGATGTCACCTTTTATGTTGAGAAAACGGATAGCTCGTAATTTTGCAAAAGGCCTTTGAACGACTACATAAGATTCATTCAAAAACACCGTTCACACGTTTTTCACCGTCAATATCTCCCGTTAACACGCTTCGGTGATGTTAGAACGGGCCCACGCATTTAGGGACCCACAAATGTGCCCTAAATATTAAGGACATCTTACAAAACGAGGCCTTAAAGTTTGCACCGAATTTTCCAACTACCATTACCTGATACGTTTCCAACAAAATAATCCTCGTTTGAATGAACATCAGATTGAAGTTTGCAAACGAGTTTACTTTAGCTTTTTTACTTATGTACTTAAATATTATTATTTGTTTTATTCAATGAAATATCGGAGACATCTACGTTTTGGAAATAAATTTAATGGACTGTAGCGTAAATCTCTAGGATTCAAAGCCTATTCAAAGATAAATTGGATAGTTTTGGATAAAGATGGGGCCTCATTTTGTCGGGCTATCGGGTCCACAATTACATAACTGCTCATACTTATCTTCATTTATCACGGCAAGCAATAAAGACGTGAACCGGCGATATATTCCTGTCGAGCCTTCCATATTGTAGTTAATGATACTGTTCGAATGATAGGGCTTTGCGAATTGTAAACGTGATGTGATGGTTTCACACGAAGGCTGTGAAAACACATGTTTGTTTAGTTTGTGACAGAGCGGCCTTATGTGCAATTTGAAAGGGAATGTAAAATTAATATCGGCCTAATTATAAAAGCTTTCGTGTGACACAATGTAAATTCAACTTTAAGTACCTATGGTTTAAACATCGAGCCAGCCTATGGTCTTTGTATTTTTGCCCATGTACAAATTAAAACCGTCTATTTTTATCTCGGAGAAATTATAAACGAGAGTTGTCTTTGGGCTAGCACTACATTTTTTTTTGACACTTTTTTGTGTAGATGAAGTAAACCTCTATACAGAATGTTATTGAGACCGTAACGAAAACTTTGAGGGATGATTCAGACCTTGATTCGAAGTTGATATCAAGTGAAATTTTCTGTCAAAAAGGTATGGAACTGAAAATAATTTAAAAAACACTAACATTTTCATTAATTTTCCGACAGGAAATTCCACTTGATATCCTGTCCTGTATCCTGCCGGAAAATTCATGAAAATTTTAATGTCTTTTTTTTAAACTATTTTCAGTTCCATACGTTTGCGACGGAAAATTCCACTTAATATCAAATTCAACTCATAATCACCCCTCGAAGTTTTCGTTACGATGTCATTAACACCATGTATAACTCGAATTATATAAACTCCATACAATAACTGATTTAAATATGAACACATTTCGAGTATTTCAACGAAATACTCGGGGTCATAAATGTAACCTGGAATAAAGTAAAGTTTTATCTTTGGTTGGAATTTTTTATTAAACAATGGAAGTAATTATTAAGTTATTTACATTGTTTTAAGTTTACGCGGTTATTATCATAATTAAAACACATAATAACGGGTTCTTACCGCGTTTAAATGGGGATATGAGACTCCCGATATTTCGACACTGTTGCAAGTGCCATGATCACGGGATGACTGATGAGATTGGAGTGGAGTAGGTAGATCCATAATTTTCTACGGGCAGACATATCTGTCTACCCTCTTTCTTTGCCGCTTGTTTATGTTTTTGATATCGGAATGTTCGGAACCATCTGAACTCGCACCAAACTCACTACGACAAACCGCACTCACTGTGTCCTCACGTTTTTTCACCACATTAGGCCGTTTCAAGCTTTTTACAACACCTACTACTACTAAGTCTACATTTAAACGCGGTAAGAACCTGTTATTATGTGTTTTAATTATTAAGTTGTTCGGAAATTAACGAAGAAAATATATTTCCTTATTTTACCTACTTGTTTTATGTCAAACAACAGCAATAAATAAATAGATCAGAACGACCTACAAACTTAACAAGACCTCATTTATTTAAAGAGTATTTTTGCAGTATTATAACTCTAAAAAAGAACATCTTCTAACGGATTTTTTCTTTAAGTATCTACGAGAAGAAACACTAGCAAAGGTTTAACAACTCGTAAAGGCAAACGTTACTTTTATATATTTTATAAAACCGCTTTGTTTTATTTTTTCATTTAGGTGGGTTCAATGACATCGCGTACAGAGTGTAACATTTTTAGGATTTCGTTTAGAGACGGGACCATATTACTAAGTCTACACCTGTCCGTCTGTCTGTCCGACCTTACAAGGGTCGTACCTTTGAACTGTTTAAATAATCACTAACTATATTACTATATATTAATACTTACAAACGTGTTAGTATTGTATAATTCTGGAGGACTAACAAATTAAATTATGTTGAGTCAAAAGTTCTTTTTTCAGTTTTTGTTTGTTTTACTTTTTCCTCGCTATTTGTTGCTGTAAGGTCAAAGTAACTAGTTAGTATTTTACGATTTATTACACGCAAAGTACACGACGGTGACGATGGTTCCAGGTTTTGGAGGATCAGAAGAAAAGGAGAAATGATTGAGGTTTAACTCCATTCACGCGACTTTTTGAATCGCCTGCACTCATGTTACGTTCGAAAATATATACCCATTTAGCATAGCACATCAGAACTTGTCATTTGCAAGATGAGACGGATACTTTTCGCAAGCGAGTGATTCATAAATAGGGCCCTTACCGCTCTCGTATCGGACTATACAGTTACGAACGACAATGCCTCGCAGACACTGCTTAAATCGTCTTCAGTAGATGGACGAGACATATGTTAATAATGATGCGTATTACCTATTTCGGTTAGCGTTTTACCACAGTTTCGACGACCCGATTACTCTAGCCATGGAGGCGGCCAATCAGTTCGCGACTCCTAACATTTCAGGACCCCAATACCGATTCCGCCGGCGTGGTCGACGATTTCCCTCAATCAGCGCTTATCACTCCCCACTAGGGTCGTTTCATTCGTTCAAATATTTTTCCTGTCAGACCAACGCTCTGAGCCGAGGTTCGAGCCCAACTGGGCACCCTCAGAACTGTTGTCTTAAACGTTGTACCGGGTGAGAGCCTTCAGCGCTCCCCATTTGTCAAGGTAGTTAATGCCATCTGCGGAAAATCTACAACAAGACACGTAAAAAAAAACCACAGTTTCACGTGATGTTAAGTAAAGAAATACATAAATATAGTTATCTATGAGGTAGTCAATGTATAGATTGCAATGTTCGACTTTACCCTTTACTTCCAGCTACTTGATACGGCCCTTGTACAAAGACCTTAATGATCGAGCGACATGAAAGCACAAGCTATAAATAAATAGGCATCAGATTAAATAACGTGGAAAAAAAAGAGTGAACGTACCCGTAAAGGGTTGATAAAGGCTTATCATTATATGTTAATTAGCGTAGGTACTTACTAGCTTCAAAGCTGTTCTGGCATCAAAAACCATAGAACACGTTCAGCTACTTATCTTCCCAAACATTTCGTTAACTCTGACAGAGAGATTGGGACCTTTCTAACATGATAGGCAATTGTTATGGGAGACATGTTGATCCCTTATGTCATGTACGGTTCATGAAATGTGTTCGTTGGTTTGGAGCTTTGCTTAAAAACGACTAGGTTGCTACAGCAAATACAAATATAAAAAAAACGTAATATGGTACAGTCGCAATAGCAAAAATTGCCCGAAAAATTGGAAAGCTCGGAAAAACTGTCATTCTTCCATGGGACTTCGAACGAGAACGATTTTTTTTGTACAGAACATCGCGTATTTAATTGACTTCTACTATATGCCCAGAATAGCGCTACAACATCAAACTTTAATATAATATATCCCGATTAATAATCCGCAAATGAGTACCGTATCTGTACAACATGCTGCCCGTCGTCATAAGAGAGGAATCTTGTGTAAATCTTTATTTAAACATCTTATACAAAACATCTCTTTGCTATAAGTTAACTGTGTTTTCCATACGCAATATTTTTAAGCGAACTCCACTCCCACAGCCAAACGTATTTAAAAAAAGGAATTGGTTTTGTGGATTTTATTGTATTAGCAAATTTTGTTTCTTTATGAAAACATAAACATTTTACTAACTTATTTTGCCTATTATTGTGTCTATTACGCTTTCACGCGAAAGTTACTAAGCCGGTTGATATAGAATAGACCATAGCTTTTAAATTACGTCCTACCTACTACGCCGGTCACAGGCATTCCCTCAAAGAATGGAGCATACATAGTTACAAGTCAAATTACGTAGAGGTGGAAATATTTATTCCAACGGGCAATAATCGAAACCCACGCAGATAGAGTAAGATTATACAAGGTGTAACTGACATCGTAACGAATACAGAGGAGAATGATTCAGCTCATTATTCTGAGATATTATTACGTGGAATTTTTCATCGTAAAAGCATAAATATGAAAATAATTAAATAAAACATGTTTTTTGCGACGGAAAATTCCACTTAATATTAACTCAGAATCAGTCTGAATCATCCCCCTCAGTATTCGTTACGATGTCACTAACACCATGTATATAAAAATAGTGACGGAAAAAAAATATCTTGACTTCAAAGTACAAAGTGCGTTCGAAAAATAACAACATTACTCATTTGAAATGCGTACGCGTACAGCGCATAATATCTTATCAATTTACGTTTATTAACTTCATTTCCTGAAGGAACTCGTTTAGCAAATAATATTTCAAGGCTTTTCATAGCGAGTGAAGTTATTATTATTGACTGAGTACTTCAAAGGCCAAATATACTTTGACAATTTGCGGGAGCAAAGAAATCAATTGATGGTATGTATTCAACCAAAAGCATCGTGAGTTCTTTGATGTGTCAAGTTGACTCTTAGACGAAACCTTAAAAGGTAGGAGAGTGAAAGTTATTTATAAAGAAACGTGTGTACTGTGTATATCAAATTCAGTAAAATCAGCAACTTGCAGATATCTTTCTATTTATCGTTACCTTATAAGAAAATCGTCGTAACTGCAATTTCGCAACATTCTTCTTCTATCGTGTGGGTTGTGAGGTGGAGTACCAACCCCATCAACCCTGGTGTCATGGTTGCTATTGAGCCGCCAAAGGCCCAACAACACAACAACATGCAACATTAATCTCTTTAGAATGAGTTTATGTATGTGTCCTCTCAATTTTTAAGCGGAACGAAATTAGAATATGCGTTTTGAAGTTTCGTTGAAGAAAACCAAATCAAAATGTATTTTTTCAAAAACGCGCTAACGTGGTATTCACTATAAGACGATATAATGAATTTGTAGTATAAAAATATGTGAAGTATATACGTGAACAACAGACAGAGAGATAACCTACTTAACACGTTGATGGACAAAAAGGTAATAACTGTCGTTACTTAAGGTACTAAATCTAAACAGAACTGCTATGCACGTCGTTATAAATTTTGCAGTAACCCCGTCGGAACGGTTAACACTGTCTAATAACATAGGTATAATTTCTGTGTATAACGTCGTCGACGCTATAGCCGTTTGTGTTACTATACTGGGTGTTAGTGACATCGTAACGAATACTCAGGGGGATGATTCAGACCATGATTCTGAGTTAATATCAGGTGGAATTTTTCGTCGCAAAATTCATGTTTTCTTTTTAGTTTTTTTAAATTATTTTCAATTCTATACTTTTGCGAGCGAAAAATCCACTTGATATTAACTCAGAATAATCAGCTGAATCATCCCCCTCAGTATTCGTTACGATGTCACTTACACCCCGCACAAGTACATACAGTAGCCATACAAGTAGGTATGGGTGTTAGTGACAACGTAACGAATACTGAGGGGGATGGTTCAGACCATGATTCTGAGTTGATATCAAGTGGAATTTTCAGTCTGAATATTCATGAAAATTTTAGTGTTTTTTTTATTATTTTCAGTTCCATACTTTTGCGACGGAAAATCCCACTTGATATCATAACAGAATCATGGCCTCAATCACCCCTCAAATTTTTCGTTACGATGTCACTAACACCCTGTATATATTTACTAATCGATACCAGTACCGACAGAACGATCACGTCCGTCTATACAAAATACATATGTCAAAACATGGTGAAAAACAGACCATCAACGTGTTAAAGACTATTCTATAAGTAGTCGTCACTCAAACACAGATGCTACTGGAGCATACTCCACCACTCTGCTGCAATGCGGGTTGGTGGAGGTGGTTTTACGGCTAATAGCCGGGACCAACGGCTTATCGTGCCCTCTGAAGCACGGAATCATCTTACTTTTTCGGACAATCAGGTGATTCAAGCCTTATTTATTCGTAGGATGCTACTCATTATATCTCCTACTTTATTGTGTTTAGGGATACAAATCACTACTGACGCGATAATCAGCGCTTATTTAGTAGGTATTCTTCAGCGCCTTAAACACGAAACCAAGACTTTTACAGAAAAAAACTTACCACATACTCCAGGCAAGAAGTTATGTAAATCTGAAACAAATGTGTAAAAAGGTATAAGTATAAAATAGATACTTAGATTTTTTATGTTTCTGTTTCACGACGAGTCAAATTTTAATGATATCAAAGTTATTGAACATTTATAATATTTTTTTATAAAAATAATAATTACTGAAACGAAAATTACGGTTCAATTATCTAAAAATGTAATAATAAATTAAGTGAAAATAAAACTTAACAAAGCACCTTTTTCCTTTTATGGACTATTTTAGATATTAGATTTATATATTTATATATTATATCAGAATCATTTATTCACCGTAATTTAATTATCATGGATAAACTTGTTGAAGGTCAATGTAACATTTTTGAATCTACGTCATTTCGTATGGTGTTATGGCTGAGAAAAAGAAGTGACAAGAAACTGCAACAGCAACACATCTTTTAAATCAATGTAAGTATACATTACAAGCTATTTAATTACTAGGGGAACACATTTTAATACCTGTCATGGTAAACATTAATCTTATAATAAGCTTTTTTTTACATAAAGCTAGCTCATGTGAAATGAGCTTTAAATTTATTATCTGATAAATTCAAAATATTACCTGGTATTAAATTTCATTGTAAAAACAAATATACATAAACCCGTAAAAAGATGAATTTAATTAACTTAATCAAAAATTTTGAATAGCAATTATAGCCCTGTCTGTTACACGTGAATCGTATTAAAATAAATCTAGTCGCGGTACAAAATAATTGGCATCATTAATGTGGATTACTTACCTAAATAAAATAAATAAATATTTTGCTTTGGTAATCTTTATTAATTGAAATAACTCCCCCAGGGGGTTGCACGTGCTACATGTTATGTATCGTGCCATATGCGAAAAATTTTAATGTCAGGGGCTACGACTAACATCCGCAGCTGTAGTGTCCTCTTTGATTGGCATCGCTCCTATCCACCACCTTTATGTTCTAGCAGTCTTCCTTACAACCGCCATAGATTAAGAAATAATAATACGTACTTATAGAATCTACACTTTCCACTCCGCGCATCGTATTGGCTGGTATTGGTAGCTGCGTTAGAGTTACCTCATTCCCCCGCTGGGTCTCACTTTAATCTAAATGACCGTGAACCGTTAAAGGAGTAAGGGAGCGCGCGCTGATTATCTGTCTCGCTCGGCAAATAGAAAGAACGAGATATTAGTATGGAGTGTCCGTGCTGTGCAACCGTTCCAGAATCACTTTCAAACCTCCAAACCCTTCAAAATGTTGTTTTTGCTTATCAGTCCCATGGCGGCGCGCGACCGAACCCGAAATCCGTTCAGTCATTTTAATGAAAGTTCCGTCAGTGAAAACTATTATATATAACATAACGTAACGAATACTGAGAGGAATTATTCAGACCATGATTGTAAGTTGATATCAAGTGGAATTTAAAAAAAACATCAAAATTTTCATGATTTTTCCGACAGGAAATTCCACTTGATATTAACTCAGAATCATGTCTGAACCATCCCCTTCAGTATTCGGTACGATATCATTTACACCTGTATACCTACCATTGAGGAGCTCGGTGGCGCAGCGGTAAACGCGCTCGGTCTGCGATTGTTGAAGTAAAGCAACTTTCGCAGAGGCCGGTCATAGGATGGGTGACCACAAAAAAAAAATCATCTCGAGCTCCTCCGTGCTTCGGAAGGCACGGTAAGCCGTTGGTCCCGGCTGCATTAGCAGTCGTTAATAACCATCAATCCGTACTGGGCCCGCGTGATGGTTTAAGGCCCATCTCCCTATCCATCCATAGGGAAGGCCCGTGCCCCAGCAGTGGGGACGTTAATGGGCTGATGATGATGATGATGATGACCTACCATTACAACGTTATAAAAGTTCAAGGTTTTAATGCTGCAGAAACTATTCAAGTGTGCGCGTATTAACCCTTTCGAGTCTTTACCTTACATTTACAAGAAGCAAATAAAAATTACAAGCGAGAAGTATTTTCATCGCTCTTTCATATCAACGGCCGGGCCTCTATCCCGCGAATACTATCTACATACATAAACGTGAATGTCTCATCCTTGGAATTAGAACCTTGTGATAGGTACCGAAATGCAGTGTGAGGAAGATCTGACAAGCTAAGGGTGGTGAGATATCTCAACACGGAAATTTCAGGCTTGCTACTAAAAAAATAGGTATATACTTAACTCTTTACGGTGCGCCGCTCCAACGTAAAGATCATCATCATCATCAATTTAAGAGCCACGCTCTTGTCGGTGTAGCATTTTCCATTCCAGTGTTTACTGGAATGGAAACGTAAAGATGTGCCACCCTTATTCTTTCACAACATAGATATTCGGATATCATGTTATTCAATTTTAAAACATACAATAACGAAACCGTTTCAAGGCAAACAGGACCTTTAGTAAATGAAGTAAATAACAAAAGGTAAAAAAACGATACAGTCAAAAATTTTTATTTGAAGCAATTATGAAAGGTAAGCTTGCTGCCTTTGTACAGGAAAATGTATTAGACCTTTTCAGCTGGACATTTTATCCATTTTTACGTAATTGAGTGTACTTTGTTTACAGTTTATTAAATCACTGTGGTGATGTGTGTCACCGATTTGCTTCTCAAACGGCGAGCGCCAGTTCGAAACACGGTACCAGACTTGCAACAATGGGTTATTATTTATCTTAAGTGCAATTTTGACTAATACGTGCAACGGTAACCGCACCTGTTTTTGCATCGTGTGGAAACATTTTCGGAAAACTCGGTCCGTTTTTTGTTCATTACCATTTTCGTCTCGCTTTGATGATTACTCAAAGATTACCTACAGCAAAAAATCCAAATTCACAAATAAAAATTGTCTCTTTCGGAAACAATGCCAACATTAGATGATGAAAAAACCGGCACGATTTTCTGCGACTTTTGTTATTTGAAACAAGGATGTCTGGGAATCAAAAGGATTCCCTTTGATATGCTAAACAGGACAATCACAGGATTTAACCTCTCGTTTAGACATTTTAGGATTCGAGAGTCCTTAATACTTCTAAAAATAAACATGAATTATTTACCGTTCACCCCAACACAAGAAACAAATGTAACAAAATGTTGCTTTATATTATTCTTTTCAGATAATCATGCCTGTTAACGGCCTCTTTGTAGGTAGACTTTCAAAACTATTACAAGCTGCAGTAGAATTTCAAAATGCGAATAAAGATTTTCGAACTCAGAATATAAACTACTTAATTAAAATGAGTTAGATTCAAGTGATGCTCATAAAAATTAAAAACCTGTTAAAAACTTGAAACAGAAGGAATTGCTTTTAGTGTGATCTATGCTATGCTCGTTATTATTTAAAAAACGATCTCCGTGGTCCAGTGGTTGAGCGTTGGGCTCACGAGCCGGATTCCCCGGGTTCGAATCCCGGTGGGGACATATCACAAAAATCACTTTGTGATCCCTAGTTTGGTTAGGGCATTACAGACTGAACTCCTGCTTGCCCGAAAGTAAGATGTTACGTGCTTCAGAAGACACGTTAAGCCATTGGTCCCGGTTGCTACATACTGACGTAAGTATGTCGTCGTTAAATGAGCCATGTGAGAGGCCTTTGGCAGCTCAATAATAACCCTGACACCAGAAATAATGATGAAGTTGGTAATCCACCACACAACCCACACGATAGAAGAAGATATAAATATATATATATATATATATATATATATATATATATATATATATATATATATATATATATATATATATATATATATATATATATATATATATATATATATATACTACTACTACTACTACTTAGCGCAGCATAATATTTCTCTCGCCATCCAACGGGGCAACGCTGCGAGCGTGATGGGCACGTTCGGTCGAGAGATGATAAAAGGGAGCATCTTTAATTGAGCTTTTTAATTTTGTTTTAGTAGTATAGTTTTAATTATTATAAATGATTTGTAAATAAATGTTGATTATATAAATGCCATCATTAAAATATGTTTTGTTCGTTGTACGTTGCGTCCATAAAATAAAATTTTGTTTATTGTACATTTTGATGCCATTTGGTAATATAGGAAAAACCTGTCTAAAACACAGCTGTAAGTACTGTTTGTTTTTTGAATAGCAGCAAATATAAATACCGAGAACTTTTCTGCCATTCCCCACACACGAAAAGTGAATTCCTTATTATGTTTCTTTTCACCGTTCCTTTTGACTTTGACTTTGTTTTGATCGTTTTTTACGTTAAAATAAGTTCAAGAAACATCATAGAAACCATAAAATTGTTGCCTTTATCCGTCAGTAATTCGACCTTCTCAAGACAGATTCTGTTGAGATTGCATACGTATGAAATGAACGAGAAAGCAAGAACATTATGAGCATATTGAACGAATCTGACATATAAAAAAGCAATAGAACATACTGAAGAAAATGACAAGTATATTTAAAAAACAAAACTTAGGACGACCAAGGAGGCCGTCGTTAACAGATTCGTTTATATTTAACAGCCGCCGTGGTCTAGTGGTTAGAGCGTTAGGCTCACGATCTGGAGGTCCGGGTTCGATTCCCGATGGGGACATTGTCGAAATCACTGTGAGACTGTCCTTTGTTTGGTCAGGACTTTTCAGGCTTGAATCACCTGATTGTCCGAAAAAGTAAGATGATTCCGTGCTTTGGAGAGCACGTTAAGCCGTTGGTCCCGGCTATTGGCCATAAAAACCCCTCCACCAACCCGCAGTGGAGCAGCGTGGTGGAGTATGCTCCATACCCCCTCCGGTTGATTGAGGGGAGGCGTGTGCCCAGCAGTGGGACGTATATAGGCAGTTTATGTTATGTACTCGAGTAAGTACTAAACTATCAACTGCTCTCAATTATACATCAATTATTACAAAAGGAGTTTACGAGTTACAATTCAGTTACCATAGGATCGAGCCGACCAAAGTTGTGAGTAAGACAGAGTCAAAGTTTGAAACTTCGTAATAAGCAAGGTATGCGGAGAGCAACGACCAACTAACAACTAGACAGTAGCCTTGGTAACCAGTCAACTTCGGATATTCCGGATTAGACTTTAATCTGTTAGTAAATACTAGTTAGATACGAGACATACTAAGCCTAAGTTGGTAATGTAACGTTGCTCGCTGTGTCAAAGCTGGTCTTCCGTGTTTAAGTTGACAGGCTAACTTTTTGTCATTATTCTTGTATCTGCCTAGCCTGTAGACTTAATAATTACATACCGACGTATTTGAGATATATTGTTTAAGCCCTTTCACAGCGCTGTGTCGCAGGTTCTAAGTTGGTTTACAGTAAATAACCTAGTTCTAAATGCTAAGAAAACGAAGTGTATTAAATTTGTTCTACCAAACGTAAAGAAAGTAAATAATAACATTAAAATTAACGATGAGAAACTAGATTTTGTTGAACACACAGTTTTCTTAGGAATTACTGTAGATTCAAAACTTCAATGGGGCCCACATATTGTATCACTAGCGGGCAAGCTAAGTTCAGCAGCATATGCCGTCAGAAGGATCCGACAACTCACAGATGTACCCACTGCTAGACTTGTCTACTTCAGCTACTTCCACAGCATAATGTCTTACGGTATTTTGCTGTGGGGTCGAGCCGCTGATGTAGAAACTATTTTCATCATTCAAAAAAGAGCAGTTCGCGCTATTTATAAGCTGCGTTGTCGGGACTCTTTGAGGGAGCTGTTTAAAGAAATAAATATACTGACGGTCGCAAGTCAATATATATATGAAAACATTATGTATGTACGTAAAAACTTATCTCTCCTTCCGAGAAACTGTGAAAGGCATACTTACAATACAAGAAATAAACATAAAATTGCTATTCAAAATTCTAGATTAAGTAAATTAAATTCATCTTTTTTGGGGTTATGTATACGTTTTTACAATAAAATACCAGATAATATTTTAAATTTGTCAGAAAATAAATTTAAAGCTCACGTGAAGCTTACTTTATGTAAAAAAGCTTATTATAAGATTAATGACTACCTAAATGATAAAAATGTCTGGTATTGAATGTGTTCCTCTAGTTATTAAATAACTTGTAATGTATATCCTCATTGGTTTTTAAAAGATGTGTTGCTGTTGCAGTTTCTTGTCATTTCTTCTCCTCAGCCATAACACCTTGCGAAATGACGTAAATTCAAAATGTTACATTGACCTTCAACAAGTTTATCCATGATAATTACGTTGAATAAATGATTCTGATTTCTGATTTCTTGAAAACCAAGACGATGTAATTGAAAAAAGAATATATATATATATATATATATATATATATATACGTCATCAATTTATGCCATATAGAAGGCGCCAAATTACATTTTGTATAACGTCACATAGCTTTTAACTAGCGGATAATTAGGTATAAAACGAATACTAAACAATACTACGGTTAAAATATAGTTCGTCCCATGAAAGGAGTTCCGCACCTGCGGTGTTGCACATCTGAATAGAATTATTATGATTTGTTAAATTACTTCCATTATATTGCGTATTTTAAACCTTAAGTCTTCGAAGACAAAGAAGAAGGCTGTTGGAAACATTAAAATATTAACTGGCAATTATTAAATTCTTATTAATAAGTGGTAACACTAAAGTTGTGTATGGCATACTGCCCTACCGAAGCGTGACGAAGCACGCATAATAAATATTGTAGTTTTTTAAAATAATAATAATAAAACTCAATAAAACATTGTTCTCCCAAAAAGGAGATTAAGTTTTCGCCATCGGTACCACCACACCACGACGGGAGACATATCCACTTACAGTGTGACATAGGCCGTACAAAGGCAGATATTAAAAGATTGAAACTGATAAGATTAAAAACATAGTCGGTATTTTGTAGTAAATAGTAATAAATTATATTTTTTAGGAACAAAACCTTTGATAAAACTGTTTAATCTAATTAAAGTAACTATGTAATCTTTAGCCAGTAGACAGTAAATTCAGTCCTGGCTAGAAACGTCCGACTAAATGCAATCGAATGAATTGAAACAAATTAACGAGAAATAAAGAAGGAAACTTTTTACAAGCGTGCTAATAACATTCCATTAGACTTTGATTACGTCGGAATGGAAGTACAATTACGTTTCAATAGAATTTTTTAAGACTAAGAAACTTAAATCTTTCATTCAAGTGATAATAATATTGCACGGACACTTTATACAAAAATCTTCTGTACGTAATTTTAACCCTTATTCTATGGTATTGGTCACTAGGAGCAGCATTTGGCATTAAAAGTATACGTTATAAGTACCTACTTATACCTATAAAGTTAAGTACTACTTATGCTTATGTACCTACATAAGCATAGTGCATAATGGGGACAATCGGGCACGGCGCGCTCTGCGGTAGTCTGTTTAAGGTTCCGAACTAAGATGGAGAACCTTTATGGTGAGAGTATGGCGACCGGTCAAAAAGTCCCCCCTGTTACTAAACGTCAGTCAGACGTTTGAGATTTAGGCAAACATTGCAAGAAAACTGTAGCGTGTTTTTGTTAAGTCAAGAAGAATAAAAACTACTAGGATAACTTTGTAGGTGGCAGCACTGCTGAGTGTGCCTAAATTGTGACAGTTCTCCATATTGTCCAGTTAAAATTTGTGGGGCAACAAGGAGTGTATCCCGCCTAAAGGATGAGTTACAAAAAATAAAAGCAGCCAGATGGATAAAGGTTTTGATTGAAAATAAGTTTTTCTAAGTTTTCTTTCTGATCTTTAGGGAATAAATATAACTGTATGATTTTCCAGTTAAACGCTGTGCAACTAGTTATAGTGTATAAACCTACCCAAAACAATATTTTGCCTACTCAAATAGTATGAGGAACTGTCAAAATTTAAGAACACTCAACAGTAGCGACACCTGATGGGAGAAATAGGCAGTTTTTATCCTCATTAATGAATGCTGTCTGAGGCAAATCTATGTCACAACAATAAATACACATATGCGTATGTGTGTGTGCGTATAACGGATATAAACTAGAGTAGTATCGCAAAAATATCACATTTTGGATAGTTTTTTTACCACCAGCAATCGGATCAGCCGAAATGTACATTTTTTATTGAACTGTTTTTTTTAACTTGTACGTTTCAATAATAAAAACTGTATTCTATTTTCGTCGTCAAAACATTGTCATCATTTGTTTACCGTGACTTCGTGGATGGGAACTGGGAAGCCTTATTCATTCAGACTGTTTCATCCAATATGGCAGTGAAGCTGCCTTTTTCTCCCATCAGGTGTCGCTACTGTTGAGTGTTAATAAATTTTGTCAGTTCCCCATACTATTTGAATAAACAAACATTATTACTTTGGTTATATTTTTACACTATAAGCATTTGCGCAGCGTTTAACTGCTAAATCATAGTGTTATATTTATTCCTCACAAATCAGAACGAAGAAAACTTATTTTCAATCAAAACTGCTTTTTTCCAATTCTTTTTCGTAACTTATCTTTCAGATGAGGTAAAATGTTGCTATGTAAACCGTGGGGTTGCTAGAGCAAAAAAAAATGCAATATTTGGCAGCCCGTTGATATGAAGCGAAAAACCAGCAGCGCACATGCATGTCAGCATGTGGCATCCCTAACTATTAAAAAAAGATAATTAAAGATTATTGGGAATCGTTTAATCGCCAGCATTGAGAAGATTGTCTTAGAATCGTATAACAGGGAAGGTTAACCCTTAATTGAGGTTATATTAAGGATAATGATTGGCTCGCAAAATATGGGGCACTTGCCCTGGTTAGAGATTACCGAGCCCATTTAAAGGCTAATGGGAGCTCTAAATTGAAACGTGCAATTATGTCCGAGTTATTGTACGAGATAAAGCTGGGTTTCGGGTGTTACAAAATATGAAGAAGGTGTCGCTATAAAATATATTAGTATTACAAAACTGTTTAAAATATGAACTGGCTTGAGAAAAGTTACATAAAATTACATAAAATAATATCCGGAAGGAATATCTAATAATTGTCTGGCTATTTCTGTACTTAATAAGTACTTACGGTTTTTAGGAATTTACTCGCCTACCTAAATCAAATAAACATAGCTGCCGAGGAGTGGGTTTATAATTATACACCTCTGCCTACCCCTTTGGGGATACAGGCGTGATGCTATGTTATATCTAAATCAAATAAAATGTATTGTTGGCTGCCTTAGTTAGTTTCTATCTGCCTACAAGTGCTACCTACGTGGGTGTGAATTCAACTTGGCCGTAATAAGAACTCCGTTACAATTGCCTAAATTTTATTTGTAATATTTGATAGTTGAAATCGATTTTCAAGTAACATAGTTAAAGTTCTTTTATTGACGCATGTGTCGATAAAAGTCTGAGTAAAATATATTTGGTTCCTTGTTTTTGGGTACTCCACTGAACTTTGTTTATTTATTTTTTAAAATATGACTATTTTTATTTATTTTAGCAGGTACTACAATATTTAGTAAAAGTCTTAATCTTCTTCTATCGTGTAGGTTGTGAGGTGAATTACCCACCCCATCAACCCTGGTGTCAGGGTTATTATTACTTACTTAATAATAGCTTCGAAACAAAACTGACCTAAGGTATTTATAACCTGTAAGAGTAGACTGTAGGTGATCTTGTAAAGTACCTACTCCTTTTTATATCCACCATTATCTTCACACATGCTCGACTCCAATTGCGGAAACTCTTGACCTTTCGATGAGCTCTTCTCACAATTAGGATAGAGCCTCCTCTAATCAGCACCAGACTTTCTCGTAATAGTTATCGTTTCTATGATACTTTCGCCTATTTATAAATAATTAATACCTACCTATCTAATGTCAGACAATGATAATAAGTATCATTCTTCTTTTTACTCGACTGGAAGGTTATTCTTTTTAAATAAAATGAGTTTGCTCTTGACACCATTCTGCTTGTGGACGGTGTAACGAGCTTATCCAGTTCACCTTGATGACAAAATACTCGTGTACGGGATCGATACAAAGAAACAATAATATAAAAAAATATTCTTTACAATATATTCTTCTCTTCCTCCGCTTGAGCTCTTGTGTATTATATAGAATAGAAATAATACAGATATATAGTAATAATAGTTTTAAGTTATAGGATTAATTTGAGCATAAAATCATTTTGGCAAAGCGTAGCGTACTAAACATTACTATAAAAGAGACAAAAACTTGGAAATAGCAAATTAATTCTCTAGTCAAATGGTAGTTTGAAGCGCTATCGCGCCTGACGTTGCACTTATCGAGACAGTTGAGCATTTCCTATTGGAACGTGATCAGAGTTGATAATCCTGATCTCTCGCGGTCGAGGACATACGCCACGGTAGCCCCACTTGAATAAAACATTAGATAAAACTTTCCACTTAGTTTCATGGATAAAATAACCGGCGTTTTCCACGAAACTTGCCGTTTTCTAAAACTAAGAATACTTTAGCAAGACTGTACTTGAAGTTACTAATATTCATATGAATTCATTCTTATTTTACGTAATAGATGGTGGCAAATACTTTTCTTAATATTTAGCCGTGAATAAATGGTACTTTACCTAAAGAAGATTACGTAACATAAAATATTTTCACAAAGCTGTGTACGTTCAAATAATACATTTCGTAACACAGCGTTTTCGGAGTTTATAGTCCAAAATAAACTATACATATCAATACAATTACTGTATTGTAGAGAACGTTGCTATTTATTACAGAATAGCGTGGAACACATTCTTCTTCTTCTTTGCGAGTCGATGGCGATCGAAACTAAATTTTTGCTGACCAATACAAAACACATTTGAACACATTTAAATTTGGTTTAAAAAGGAGGTCGTCGGAGGACGATTATAAAAATTAAGATCTACTTAATTAAGAAAGAAACATTTATTACATTTCAGTTTTACGATTCACGCACTTTCCACATACTTAAAGCCTTATTGGATTGCTCAAAAATCAGCGAGCTGGTATAATATATCGCATGTTTTATCGCAAATATATCGCATGCTCTTGCCATTTACGCGCATAATATTTTGTGCTGATCCTTAAATCGACTGCTATGTTGGCAGGCGCAAGAACAACGCAATTTTCCCCTTTATGGCTTGTTTCATAGACATTACAGACTCGTTGATGTTATCGTTACAAGTTTTATTTATTATTGGCTTTTCCTTGAGTTTCATTGTGCCATGTTTTGCTTTTACTTCTTAAGGTCGAAGAGAAAAGTGTAAAAGCAAAGGGAGGATAATGCGAAGAGTATGTTAAAAGAAATCCGCCATTTCCCAACTGAAGGTATATTTTCAAAGTCAAGTAGAGTTGTTTTTATGAGGGTACCTTACCCTTCCTTAGTAATGATGCCTTAGTACCTAGACTTATTTTCTTTGATAATAGCTTAAACTGAATATTCACCAGTTTTTTCCTTATCGTACTCATTAAAACATTTTGTTTCTTCTCCCAAGGACGATCCTCACAAAGTTTATATAAATAATATATTGTTGGATAGAGAACAGAATCGATCGGGCAAATCTCGACTCACATCACTGTGCTAATGAGCGTCACAGCAATGGCTTTAGGACTTTGACTAATCTAACTCGTACCACGCATTGTAGCTATTGTAAAACCTTATCTATGTTTAAATAAAATTACTGAACTAGACGTTCTGGTTAAATATTTTTGTAGTAAATCCCTACCTGAAATCGAACGCAGGATCTCCGGATCGTGAACCTACCGCTTAACCACTAGACCATAGGGAAACCTACTCGTATAATTATGTATATTGCGGATTGATTCTGTGTTTGACAAAAACATTACACATTGTAATTTCCTTCACCCAAAACTTTTCCCAGATAAAGAACAATAAACATATATATAGCGAATATAAAAAATACATCAAAAGAGTTTACGAATATATACGTATAAAATAAAGACGTAAATGAAGACATAGTTGCGTTTTATTCTGTAGAACATTCATGTTTAACGGGAACTTATTGATTGATCCCTGTCACGAGCAGCTTCACGTATGAAGCAAAATTTTATAAATTGATGACTTGATGCTTAACGATTAACCGCGTTACGGCATAACACACCATCACGCCTGTATCCCCGAAAGGGTAGGAGATCATCGTATAATAGTCAGTCATTGTAACTTCGAACCATGAGTAATAGAGGCTGAAACTATTGCACATTAACCAGGCACAAATCATGGAAACCACACGATATAAATTATACATAAATTCCATGATCCAAATGTGAGTTAAAACCCATAAAGTCGAATTCAGTGTTTTAGAACCCGAGCCGTGATTCGAACCCGTGACACTATGACTTCGACAACCACTATTAACCTATGACTATGGCTATGACTATGATACTTAGTAAAGAGTCTTTTTATAATTATTTCTTTTTATTTTGGTGCAATAAAGTATATTTGTATTTTTGTACGATGTAAGTCACGCGTTTTCCGATCTGGGCTATCACGGATAACCGCATCATTTGCAAATTATAAGCAATGCGTTTTTCTAAATTTACATTGTTTAGTGTCGACAACATTGAAGAAAGAATATCTCAAAAAACACGTTTCATCTCTATAAAACCAATCATCAATGTAGCTGTCAGTTTCATTAAAACTTTGCCATTTATAAACTTATATTTTTTATCTATTGAATATCTTAAATACTCGTACATAAGATTTCATAATGTTGAAATATAAACCTGAGAATGGGTTTATGATTTTTTTTACATGGAGGAAGATGCTGAATCATTATTGTACAGGTATTATCATTGAATTGAAAATCCACGCGGAAAGTCTAACTCTTTATTAATGACGGTATAGAATATCTGGAAGATATAATTTTAAGACTTCCATGTCGAAATTGCCTCGCCAAGGAGCTGAAGTCTGAAAAATGGTTGACAACCTAGTTTTATGGGGCATAAAATATTTATTACGCGGTTCCTAGCTGGGATTACAGTTTCACCATACTTCAACAGCTTTATTTTTAAAGTTATAGAAGCCAGTTTTACTTATTCCAACTACAAAGACTCAAGTAGGTATTCGATAAGAAAAATACTATTTGTAAAAAGCCGTCTTAATCGTTGCGTGACCAAAATTTCGTGCACAACAGGAAAGTTAACTGATTATACATCGCGAAGTTATAAAAACAAAACGAGTCGAACAACTACATAATTTTATACTGGGATTTGGTCCATAACCTACTTATTACAAATATATATAAAACAAAAAACCCAACTGCACACTATAAAGAGGAAAACAAGCCCCACAAGAATATTTTTAAATGTATTTGTAATCGATACTTAACCAAAAAAAACTTTTTCTAAATACTAACTGAATAATAATTTATAAATATCGATGGAAAGTATTGCAGGCGGGGACAATGTGACAAGGTTCCTAAGTGGATAATGATAGTGTTCATAACTGTACGTACTTTTTTTGGACATTTTCTCATTCTCATTCAATATTCTGACACGAAATTTGCGCCTACTACGGCAGTAATTAAAGCACATAATAAAGTATTAAAATTTTTACCGTCTGGTCTGAGAGGAAATAAAAAACATAGAACACGTTCAGATATCCGTTTTCTCGGGCATGTAAAATCTGACAGAAGGATGGTGTCCTTTCTAGAAAGATAGTCAATTGTTACTTATGGCTCTGCCCACCCCATTACGGATTACGGGCGTGAGTTTATGTGTGTTAAAGCCTTCAGCGTTCCCCATTAGTAAGGCTATGTAGTGAATGCCATCCGAAGTAAACCTTCGATAAGTCACGTCAAAAAACTCTGCCCCTGGCATTGGCAGGTCAGAGCTCGACAGATAACCCGTATTTGGTACAAAAACGTGATTTGAAAAATAAAAGGGTTACCCTGTCTTCGCTTGAGGGATTTTTAGGGTGCCGTAGCCAAAATGGTAAAATCGGAATCGTCATGAATTATTCTTGTCTGTTCTTGTATTTTCGGTAATAAGTTAAGTGAAAATTTGGATCGTATCGCGTACATTGTAGTGTGTGTAAATGCTTTTGAAGTTTATGAGAAAGTTCTTTAATTTATAAAATTAATGAACTTAGTTTTCAAATTGTGATACGACACTGTAAACTTCTTTAAGTTCTTTAATAAAATTAATAATAACATCATCAGTAATCAAGCAAAAGTAAAGTATAATTTAATAATTTCGCAAGAAGTTGTAAGTATAGAAGATTTCTGTCAAAAAATCTCTCTCTCAAGGCTCTTTTCTTGTCTAGCCTAAATCGTCCCACTGCTGGACAAAACCCTCATTTTATTTCTTTTCAATGTTTTGTTTTTCTTTCTTTTAGGAGCTTCCGCTTGAAGATCGAATAAAAAATATACTTATTGTACTAACTACTAAAGGTAGAGCTACGGACCCATAAGATTGCGCTTGTCCAACTTATACTACATAGTTTTTAAGTCAGTCTACTTACTCCGCAAAGGAAAAGGGAATGACATTTTGTGCGATGGTATTTCTCGATCATCATTCTTTACGTGTTTTGGGGTTTGCGATTTAAATTACCTTTAATATTGGTTCAATGTGATTAAAAAAGAAACAAAGCCAAAACTAATAATCCTTGAAGTTGGGGGTTTACATCTAAAAAAGAAATATTGCAACTGGACATTTGGGCACACAAAAGTAACTGCGCAATGCAAACAAATGCCAAATAGCATTATTGCTTTTGTAGATGAATTGCTTCGTTGTAAGCTTTTTAACTGCTCTGGTCTCGATTGACCATTGTAATACCACAAAGAGAAGACCAAAATCCTGTAGTACCAAATATCGGTACATTTACGTCATAAATTACAAGTCGAAAAGAAAGATAGCTTGAAGCTATAGTTGATATTCTTCCTAAGATGAGTATCAAAATGAACCGTATGGTGACCGTTTACCAGCTTCACTCCCAATGTTATCACGTGTCTACCTCAATGCGATACTGGCATGAATCTATGTTTATGAACCCATCCATGTCATGTATTCATGGCCAGCGTTGCAAAAATAAATGACAGTATCTATCTCGCAGCGTGACATTTTATATCAAGAGAAGCATGACGAATGCACCATTCAATTTACCACGCAACGTTCCGTGTTTTTTTTTTATAGATACGATATATTTTTTTAGCCTTTTTCGCACACAGTCTACAACGTGAGGTAAACAAACCCTGTCGGTAGCGTAGATCCCATTTTAATTGAGAGTAGGAAATAACAAAAGGTTAGAAACGTGTCCCTTTATTTCTTTTATTTTATCCCGTAGGTATAAACGGGTGTCGTTTTAATTTGGTGACCTAAGAAAAACAATGCGTATAAAATTATCGTGGGACATTCATTGTTGTTGTAATGTGTTTTTTTTTTCTTTTTAACATGACTTATTGTAGATTAATTTGGCCGGAGAATGTGTTTCGGGGTATGTTACCTAACCTGCATTGGACTGGTTTTTCTTCGCGGATTGGCAGGTTAGATGGACAGCCGTTCCTGTAGAAACACCGGACTTGTTAAATCTTTAGGTTAGATAAGGGGTTGAGAGGGAATGGGATAGCGTTGGGAGGTGCTTGATTGTAGTAATGAGTGACGTTCAAAATACTTCCATTCTGTTATTCGTCCGGTTTCACCAGACACGGCCTATTTTGTAAGACGTCCCAACGGACCAGAACTTTAGTTACAAAATTGATCGAACTACTGATACGAGTATCTACTGCTAACCGTAGACGTGTGACGGGAATCGTTAGGCGAAGTCAGAGCGGGGAGTGAACTGACAATTATTGCAATAACCACTCACTGTTCTGAGTTCGCTGCTCGTAAAAAGCGGGATAAATATAGAGATTTGGAAGATCGCTACATTTTTGTCACGTTTGCTGTTGATACGATGGGTTGGTTGGGGTAGCGATGCTAAAAAATGTATAACGGAAATCGGACGTCGATTAAGAGAAAGTGGAGATTGTTCTTGGCGCAAAGGTTGCCTATTGCTAAGCAGCGGGCGTTCTACCAACTGGGCAACGACGACTCCTTATCAAACATACGGATAGTAAAATATGCTATTATTGACAAGCATTTTAAGATTCCATTACGATGTTTTTCAATGTAAAAAGCATACCCGACATCTCTCTCTTTCTCTCTCTACGTAAGAAGCGGTTTTTATATTCTTCTATTAGTGGGTTGTGATGTGGATTACCAACCTCATCAACCCTGGTATCAGGGTTTTTATTAAGCCGCCAAAAGCCCAAGGACTTAATTTAACGACTACTTACTTACTTACATCAGTAAGTAGTAACCGGGATCAGCGGCTTAAAGCGCCTTTCGAAGCACGGATCGTGTTACTTTCGAACAATCAGGTGATCAGCCTATAATGTCCTAATCAAACTAGGAATCACAAAGTGACTTCTCCGGAAAACTTCCGGATTGCGAGCCCAGCGCTTAACAGCTGGAGAGACTAAAGGCTGTTAGCAGTTTTAATTAAAGAAAATATTATGTAACAAGCTGTGTTTAGCTATAAATATTTATGTTGTTCCATTTCACCTTCTTTCCAAATGCGAACCTCTCTTTGAAGTTTTGCTTTTGTATATAATCTGAACCCGAGGGATTACCGAAGCGGAACAGTCTGATCAAATGTTATCATAAGGTTTACAAATACGAATGATAAAAAATCTGTTTCTCTGGAAGCTTAGCGGATAACGTTGATCGATTAGCTAAAAGCAACGGCTGTTTCACCCTTGTTTTTCCCTGCTATCATAGAAAATATTAACAGTCATTGTATTGTGCGTCAAAACGTATTATTATTATTCTCATCCTCCTTTAGACAGAATCTGCATAAAGGGGACTCGGTCAGCTCCTTTCTGTGTAGGCGCTTGTTGAGTCTGCAATGCCCCTTATTAAAATGAATTTGGTAGCTACAAAAAATAAATCAAGCTCATTTTGTCCATGTAACGGGACTCAAGGTCGTGATAAGCGTAATTTAAACTAGCAACTCAACCGGGTTTCGTCTGTGTATTTTTTTTATCCTATAGCACACCTATACAAACATTCTTATCTTACATGGACACTACACAGATGCAGTGTGTGCCGTCTTACCACTTGCGTAAGAGTGAGATAAACAGCGCGCGCGCTTTTTACTCCTTCCTCCGGCCAGCAACGGGGGGTCAGGTTCCTAAGATCGTACTGGTGCGGGGCGGAGAATCCCTAATATAGGTATTATTATTAAGAATGAGATAGCGACAAAATAATGATTTCTGAAGTAAGGTAAAAAATAATGAATATGTTACAAAATGGGTCGTATCTCCTATTTATAATCGCTGAACATACATGGGGTTGTCTCTGGTAGCCAATGAACCTCTCTATGCAATTTTTCATTTTGAACGTTAATCTTTGGGCTATGTGTGCGTGAAAAAAAAAAGAGATAAAGAGTAGAACTCTCTCTTTCTCGTTCGTTGTCCTAACGTACAGATTGTTTTATACTCATAATAACACGACTATATTCGTTATTACGTATTCAGTTCGCATATTCCATGCTTCAGAGAGCACGTTAATTAGTCGACTCTTATTATCACGAGCGCTGTGGTAACGCAACTAAACTAAAGCTTTCGTGTATTCAATTACAGAAATTAGATAACCGAATAGAATATATAACATAACATAAATAGCCTATATACGTCCCACTGCTGGGCACAGGCCTCCCCTCAATCAACCGGAGGTGGTATGGAGCATACTCCACCACGCTGCTCCACTGCGGGTTGGTGGAGAACCGAATGGAATACTATAAGGAAATTAAAAGGTCACATTGAAGCAATTCACCTAAAATATGATATTGCTATTTTTCATTTTTGTTAATAATGCGCGCTAATTTTTATATGCATAAAGGGCCACATTTGATATTAGATACATTGCTTTTATTTGTTTAGGTCCCCTCGAAGAAAGTTTTGGGCTTGAAATCTAATATCGGTAAAATGGCTACTAGACCAACCAAAAACCATCAAAGGAATCATAATGCCCTTTCACAAAATAATGAGAGGGCTTACTGACTCCATTGCCTGTTTCCCGAATTTTCTCATACAAAAATAAATCTCCCTTATTAAGATCGTAAAGCGAACAGCCCAATTTCATTTGTTATATTATTACACACTGTAATACTTACTCTGTGCCTCTTGGCCATTAGTTTTTATTACTTTTACTACTTTTTCGTGCGCCTTACGCCTTAAGGTCTAATGATAACATCAAAAGAAATCACAGCATAACATTACGAGTACTTTTATAAAACATATTTAGTAACCAAAATATTTTTTGAGTAACAAATAATGGCCTTGAGCAGTACGGGTTTCCTTTTAAAACTTCACTGGGTTATTCCCTGAATTTCAACTGCCCTCGTCTTGTAAGCTTGTTCTCAACCGCCTTTGGTTTAATTAAAGATAAAAATAGAACAAATAAAAATAATATTTAAAAACTAACAAAGTAAGATTATACAAAGTTGTCCTTATATTTGATAAGTACCATAGTGATGTAAACAAATAAATGATAATCACTCTTATTGGATTGCATCGAATGCGCAATTGGTGTAGTGCCTGCTCGGCGACGCGGACGGCGGGCGACTGGTTCTTATCTATGCAACCATTGCAGCCATAAAAAAGTAATGCTTTGTCCCTGTCGATCTGCGGCCGACCGGTGCAGGACCATTGCCTAACACACACACACGTACACACTCCTACATCTTATTCGTTCAAATATTTATTTTATTAACCTGCTCACGATTGTTTTTACTTGTTTTTCTTTATGAGTTTGCACAATATATAATTAATATATATTATACTTATTTACTTACTTTATTGACAGCCTCCGTGGTCTAGTGGTTAGAGCGTTAGGCTCACGATCTGGAGGTCCGGGTTCGATTCCCGATGGGGACATTGTCGAAATCACTTTGTGAGACTGTCCTTTGTTTGGTAAGGACTTTCCAGGCTTGAATCACCTGATTGTCCGAAAAAGTAAGATGATCCCGTGCTTCGGAGGGCACGTTAAGCCGTTGGTCCCGGCTATTAGCCGTAAAAACACCTCCACCAACCCGCAGTGGAGCAGCGTGGTGGAGTATGCTCAATACCCCCTCCGGTTGATTGAGGGGAGGCCTGTGCCCAGCAGTGGGACGTTTATAGGCAGTTTATGTTATACTTATTTACATCTATATTTTATTTTATTTGTAATTATATTATATTATGTAGTAATTATATTATGATAATATCTAAGTAACCTATAATAGTAAGTAAGTATATGTACATATGGTGGCGCGATGTCCGTACTTCACTCATTACTCAGGTCTCACAGAATGAATACCAGCGTCGCGGCTCACGCCGCGGCATAAGCTGAGTGAGGACCTTTTATACGGGACACCATCCACTACACATGGGTAAGCCGACATGACGTCACATTTTAATTTAGGTATAAGTTTCTGTGTTCGTTTTCCTTGTTTCTATATAGAAAATATTTCGTGTGTGCGTTGATTTCTGATGTGATGTCATTATAATGTATTATATGTAATCCGTGTCTGTGGTGTCCTAAATAATAAATGTTTCTTTCTTTCTTTCTTACCTTATTTATTCTTAGTAAGTACTTAATTAGCTATTTGACATCAACATTCCACCTTAATACTTGTAGGCATTCCTACAAGTTATTGTCAGATAAGTTGTGGCTCTGCCAACCCTATTAGACATGACAAGTGTGTCCTGTTAAATATCTATAAAATATGTATGAATGTAATAATATTATTATTAAAAAGCCACTTCATACAATTGCTTCACTTCCCATTCAAATTAATAAAACTCCGTAGCAAACTGCTACGCAACATAACTCCGGCGTAACATTGCTACGAAATCGTAGCATATTACTACATAGAAGGAAATTAATAGTTATTTCACAAGTACTTTACTAATTTCAGTTATAAATGAAGAATCAAATTAAATTTAGTGTAAAGTGAATTTAATTTGTATACAGATCCAATTACGGGCATGTGCCAGCGAATTGCGCGAACACTCTGTTGAATAAATGCCTGTAAAATAGTTTATACGTGGAAAAACATTATCCGTGTATACGAAGTATAATGTTTAATGACATTCGAAGCGTGGTGTATTGAAAACCAGCCGCTTTCGTATTTTCATAATACGTGTATTCACGACCAAACCAGGGTAGAAAGATCCGTAAGGCGGCGGAAAACAAGTTGGAGATACTTTTTTAAATTATAATATTTATCGATTTATTTGGACGAATATTAAAAGAACCGTACATCGGACCCGCACCCCTTTACCTCACGGGGGGTGAGGACGTTCCACACAACCTTACAACCTGCGCAATAGAATAAAAATATAACATAAGATAAACAGCCTATATACGTCCCTCTGCTGGGCACATGCATCCCCTTAATCTTCTTCTGTCGTGTACAGTCATTAGCAATATCATGTACCCACTTCAGAACCCTGTCGCACTATCATATTTGACATTTAATGAGACTTACGGTTTAATTTGTCAAAAAACTTAATGTGACATGGTTTCAAAGTGTACACATATTAGTACTCGTGACCGTACTCCCATCAACCTTTGTGTCAGGGTTACTATTGAGCCGCCAAAGGCCCCTCATGACTCATGTAACGACTACTAACTTACATCAGTAGTAATCAACAGCTTAACGTGCCTTCCGAAGCACGGATCATCTTACTTTGGGACAATCAGGTGATCAGCCTGTAATTTTCTAATCAAACTAGGCTACAAGTAACGTAAGAGTTTAATATGTACATTTAGAATATAATCCAAAACTGTTAGAAGTCATTCATGTCTTTTTGCTGATCAAAATAAGGAAAAGTGTCACAAGAACTTCAAAAAGGAAACAGATTACATTTTACACGTGGAAAAGATTTACAATATTTTGAATAACAATTATCTGATAATAATAATCTGTAAATATAATATATTTCGGTAAATAAATATTTTTTACTAAATTATATTTTTACCCGACTGCACGTGAAGGAAGATCACGTTTTTTTTTTATCTATATAAATGTTCTTCCAGTATATTTCTTAGACACGCTCTGTAATCTGCTTTAATGTCGTCATCTAGCCCACTCCATTCCTTCGTTAAAATGGCAATAATAACGTTTTATATATTTGCTTAATTAAGATAATCTTCCATGTTTAATTAAATTCATTTTGTAGTCAAGAGTTAGAGGCAAGTAACTAGAGTTGAATAAGGACATCGGTAACACATTTTTTTTATGTAAACGAAGATAGAGCTTTCTTTCGTAGTTCTATATTTGTTTGTTTTCACTAACGCAGTTTGCTAGACTGCGATACGGCTCACCACCTATGTCGTTGGTCTAACAGAAAGCTCGTTGAAGTTTAGGTACTTAGTTTGTCTTGCGATGGATGTGCCTCTGACTACCCCAACTGGAATTTAGTCGTAAGCGTATTATGTTATCTAATTAAATAAAAAGGTACCGACTGTGTTAGTTGATCCATATAATTATAACGACTCGACTCGATTTGATCACTACTGGACTGGTTACGTCACATCACTAGCCGAAAGGGTGAGCAAAATTGTGTTCTTCGTAATTTCGAAAGAGCCCTTGATTTGTAACGACCCTGTTATTACACTGTAATTAAAGATAATGCTTCCCTTTCAAGGCGCAATATGGTCAACTACCCTTATAGCATTAAATTGTTGCCGTTTATTCATTGTTCATTGTGTTTACTACTTATCCTTTAAATTTTTGAAACCAACCTTTTAAAAAGAACCCGCATTTACTTAATAACCTACATTTGATTTCAATAGTTTTAAATAAACTGACACAGTTAGGGTTATATCTCATCTCATCTCACTAGGACACTATGGAAGTTTCACATAAACTGCTTGGTTGCGCGACCAACAAGGCCCAAACCGGGTCTGCATGATAACCGCGCCGCGCGCGACGCGAATTATATATACGTAGAGCGCTTCGACCAATAAACGATACGAATACTATCTACGTAGATGAACGTCAAACGGCTATTGGTCGAAGGCTTCGATATAATTCGCACCGCGCTCGGTAGCCTTTATACAACTGCTTACATTATGTTGGTGGCGCGTCTGTGGTTACGTTGATGCGATGACGAGCCCTTATAAAAAATAATAATAATGAAACAATTAACAGGAAGTTTAAAAGGCAACATCGAAACAATTCAACTAAACAAGCAATATTGCTTTGTTTTAAGTTAACGCGGTTATTATCATAATTAAAACACATAATAACGGGTTCTTACCGCGTTTAAAGCAAGGATATGAGACTCCCGATATTTCGATACTGTTTCAGTGCCATAATCACGGGATGACTGGTCATCTTTTTCATTTCTTCACATTGCGTACTTACTTTTATATGCGCATATGTCAAACCGCAATATTGCTTTTTAGGTAAATTTCCGAACACGACTTCATCAGTGTGGACTTTAATTATCGCAAATAACAATATTTATTTCTTGAAAAGTATCTTATTTCTTTATCTGCAGCTCTGAAATCGTGATCAGTTGATTCGCTATGGCGTGAAAGCATAACAAACTCACTTTCACATTCCAATAATATTATTAAGGATAAAGTCAAAGATCCCTGGTTATAACCATCTGTAAACATCTACGTAATAAGTAAATAAACACCCTGGAAGCAACATAAATACTTTAACCTTTAATGGGGACGTAAACAAGTCCACCTCAAAATAAACCCCTTGCGTTTTACCGCCATAAAAGGGCGAAGACAATACTTAATTTAATAACCGTAATACGGAACGGACTATTCAATTGAATATGAAAGCAAACGATTCGATTCGTTTTTGCAATCGCTTCAATACTTGAACTACAATCTCTTTGTGGAAAATGTGCCTATTCTCGACCTCAATCGACTTGGCTTCCATTTAGCACTGAAAACAGGTTGAAAACTGATAGTTTGTTATTCATGTTTTTTTTTTATTATTGGGGAAGTATGTCGAATGAAAATGTTTAAATTAAATGAGAAAAATAAAAAGATAGCTAGCACATCAGGATCTCGTATAAATATACGATTTGGTTTGAACATTTTTCCAGCTTTCCTTCGAACCCTGTATCCAACTATCCAACATGCCTCTTATTATAAACAATAAACGAAATACAAACTATTTCGATCCATAAATTTAGATCCATAAATACCCAAACATTTTGCGCATGAACAGATCACCCTTTAAATTATATTTTGAGAATCAGGGGTTTTACGGAAATTCATTATCTATACATAGGTAACTAAAAGTTGCTATTAACCTATTTCCGCGAAACTAGTTATTCGTGCCAGTATTATAGATACCCTTTATGATAGGTGCTCATGGACTTCGGTAACAAAGTTACATTGGCATGTATAAATTATTACTTCGGATAATACTCTGCCCTCCTTCTTAAAACGTGTGAATTCTTGTGTGAAAAATCGAATATTAAGATAATTCTAGTATTCATAGTCACCACTTATAGTTTATGTGGTCATTATTACAACTAAAAACCACATAACACCGGGGTTTTACAGCGTACCCGGATATTTCGACACTGTTGCAAGTACCTCGATCAAGGGATGAAATAGTTCTTATTTAATACTGTAGGAATATATTCATCATCATCATCATCATCAGCCCATTAACGTCCCCACTGCTGGGGCACGGGCCTTCCCTATGGATGGATAGAGAGATCGGGCCTTAAACCATCAAGCGGGCCCAGTGCGAATTGATGGTTATTAACGACTGATAATGCAGCCGGCACCAACGGCTTAACGTGCCTTCCGTTTATAAGTTGGTACGTTTCACATAGACTCACAGACCATTTCGGCCACAACAAAACAGAAGTTTAAAGAGAGAATCTTTTCAAATAGTAACATCACTATCATCAAGGTATTCACTAGGTGCTGTAGTAACATTTATTAATTAGAAGTGCTTTTACTTTTTTAATAAAGACTTTGTCACTTTTTTCTTCTTTTAATATGTTAGGCGGTTTATTATAAATTTTGATGGACATCAATTCACTCATCACTCAGGGTTAGAAGAATGTAGGACCAGTCTAGATATAAATAAATTTAATATTTTTCCATGACGCAGTGTGTATTTTACAGGAAGATCTTGTGTTTAAAAATATATAGAGAAGGAAGCGTAAGTATTTTATGACTACCCGGTATTATGACTGTGTTTTGATAATCTAATTTGTGTAAGGTGGCGACCACACCAAGCTAACATTTTAAAAACTACCTAACATCATCTGTATATGCCTGCCATCTTGCACAAAATGTGCTACTACGCGATCCACAGCGGATTGAAATCGCGAATAGTACTGCGGTCGGGTAACTTAAACCCCAAATGCAATTCACTTTACTATAAGACTGTTTCCGCTCGGTAAATGCACAATCTAGGAACAGCTAACTGTAATTAGCTCGACTATTGCCCGCCCTCGGAACTATTATGTAACTCCCGCGCCAAATTTTGTGCAACTTTCTTGGATAATTTTGTTGCATTAGTCGGTGAAGCTTACTTTATTGAAAAAAGCTTATTATCTCTCTTCTGTCGTGTGGATTGTGAGGTGGATAACCAACCCCATCAACCCTGGCTTAGCTTATTATTAGATTAATGATTACCTAAATGATAAAAATGTCTGGTATTAAATATGTTCCTCTAGTTATTAAATAACGTGTAATGTATACCCTCATTGATTTAAAAGATGTGTTGCTGTTGCTTGTCATTTCTTCTCGTCAGCCATAACACCTGTTGAAATTCAGAAATGTTACATTGACCTTCAACAAGTTTATCCATCTTCTTCTTCTATCGTATGGATTGTGAGGTGAATTACCAACCCAATCAACCCTGGTGTCAGGGTTATTACTGAGCCGCCATAGGCCCCTGACATGACTCATGTAACGACTACGTACTTACATCAGTAAGTAATAACCGGGATCAACGGCTTAACGTGCCTTCCGAAGCAGTTTATCCATGATAATTACGACGAATTAATGATTCTGATTTCTGGACAGTTAGTGCTCGCTATTGATGTCGCGACTTGGATGCAACCTTGCCCTATATTGTGGCAGTAATTTATTTCATACCAAGCATTGGTGCTAATTCCTGCAGACGCCATCTAAGTCTACATGTCATTTTCTTATCCGCTGAAAAAGAAAGAGATGGGTAATCGACAGGCATAAAATTTATGGAACATACGTCAATTTTAAGCAGAAATCAAAAACAACCGTCTAAACATTTTACATCGGCCATGTTGTTTTTGAGGAACAACCTGGAAAGTCCGTCATTGGGTATAGTCGTGAGTTTATGTTGATTTTACGCTTGAATTTCGAAGCTACACCTGTGGCTCATAAGTAAGTAATACCGACATACTTCTTAGTTATATGAAACCACATTTACTTTAAAATGCAAGCAGCTAGCGCAACACGTTGAAACAACTCGCGGCGAGAAACAACAAGTTTTACAGTACATTGTCTAACTTTAATAGTATGAGTATAATGTTATATCGCTGGATAGGTAAATGAACCGCTCGGCATGACATAAACATGTCAGAAATATAACTTTATTTACTTTGGGTTTACACAAAATGAACATAGAACAAGTATTACCCTTTTTTATTCTTGATATTTTAGTGTAAACATAAATGATTCTTTCTCCACAATACGGTAGCCTGAATGAGCCGCCTCTATGAGCTCAGCGATAAATAATCGCGCGCGACCATAAGATACTTTATTTTTTTCTGAACGACATAAAACACGCGTTTCTTGATCCAAGCTGAAATATTTAGAAATATTTATTTTTGGAATATTTAGATTAAAACTATTGTGCATAATACTTACTACTTACATAATAATACATTTTTCTACTTAATCAAAAATGTTTATAAAAAATGGCTCCAAATTATCGTCCTACTGAGGTGTACCATGAGTCAGGTGTGTATTGTATGAATTCTGTATGTATTATGTATGAATTCTCTCATATATCTGTGTCTGGGTTTATTTCAATACTAAGAGATTGAATAGATAAACTGACCCTTTTGCTTTTCCAATCGTACAAAAAGCTAATAGACCTTTAGAATAGCTTTTTATTTAAACATTTGACTTGAAATTGGCACAAATAGTATCTTCAACTATCAAAAAGTATCTTTAAATAAACGTGAGTTTATGTATATATATATATGGCACATAGTTCTTTGTGGGTCCATTGAGATGTCTGTTGGACTTTCGATGGTCTGCATAATTATGAATAACAACGACATGTACGATATGTTGCAAAAGTCCAATCAGTTTCTTGCAAAGTAATAAATTAACTGGTTTGCATTTAAGACCTCCTGGTTACATGTCGTTTCTGTAATAGACAAAATCACCTACAAAAACATAAGATTTATAATTATGACAAGTAATGGTTCATAGAAGTAGGCTGAGCTGTAGGCCATCTACGGGGTCCACAGGTGGCGGCTAGTGGAACTGCCATCAGATATGATGGTTAGCTGCGAATATAAAAATAAGCAGTCCCCGACCAAACAGCGACAGGATTAGCAGAACGTAGTGGGTAGCTCACTGGGACGGGCTAACCTATACAATACTACTTAGGTTCCATGACGACCTTGTGACGTAGCGAGTAGGCGCCGCTACTTCAAAAGCGCACCCCTGATGCCGAGCAGCAGCGGTATCAGTACTGGTTGGAGTCCGAGGATGGTTGGTTGGATTCTGGTTAGGGCTCTAGCTAAAACATCACCGATTGAGAAATTGGTCGGTGTACTGCGGAACGGAAGGCGATTGGGGCAACCACCGTTCTACACACCCTATCTATGGAGTAATGAAAATGGAGGCGATTACTCCACCGACAAGAGCGCAGCTTAAATAAATACAGAGAGAGAGAATGGTTCATAATTTCACCACTGTGTACAAATAATGCTGGGATCAGTGAATGTACTTTTGCTCTTTAATTGTATACATCCTGGCACAACCCTGGATAACCTTTGACAGAAACGCCTAAGAAATGCAGGTATGCGCAACTCAGTACACGGTATCAATATCACTAGCAGCTACGTATCGACCGTCTTCGTTACTTACAATTCACATCAAATTTTCCCTGTCTTTAGAAATTCTACTGGAACTACACGAATTTCATTGTAATAGGAAATAGTCCCATTTTATCGCAGTACGGTCACTGAATAATCCTTCACGCTAATAAGATTAACCCGACTTGCAACTTTGCAAGTTATGCTAACTTGCAGTGCAGCTAACCGCCACCACTGAGAAACGTTATAATTAAATACTTAGTTTGTTCCTATATTTTCAAGTTGTTTATTGCTGGGAAACTTATTGGTTGCACCTTAGTGATTTTAATAAGTTCTTTTTAAGTAAGAAACAAATGAATGAGAACTAAATGGAACGTTTAATTATAACGTAGCGAACCTGAACAGGGAGCGAATATAAACTTAAAGGAACTTGAGGATCTTAAGATCTTAGAAAAAGTCAGGTCAAGAGTTTTATGAGAGTGGAAGAAGCGAAAAAAACATGAAATTATTTAGTATTTGCGTGCTCCAACAAGAAATAGACGTGATATTAAGTATGCACAAAGGTACAAACAAACCAGAAAGTAAAGAAAAAATGTGAAAGCGTCTCGTATCATTGTATCAAATTCGTTTTTTATCGCACCCCGATGTTCCTTCGTGCCGGTTACGTCGTCTGCTGATATGGCGGAATAAACGCCCGCACAGATCCCCCACTGGATTACTAAGGAAACTTTTGAAAACGTAACATATCTTGGCGTTGACGGAGTACAACTCTATATTTGAATCAAAATAATTCTGTTCCACATTTGACATGTTGTAAAGACATGTTGCAAAAAGTAGGTAAGTTGATCTGAAAATATTGTTGTTGAATCACGTAGGAGCGTGATAGCCCAGTTGGTGGAATGCTTGCCTCTTACGTGGAGGTCGCAGGTTCGATTTGCAGTACAGGCCTAAACCGATGATTGTCGAATTTGTTTTCGAATTCATGTTTGGATCATAAAAGATTATCACGTGCTCAGCGGTGAAGGAAAACATCATGAGGAAACCCACATTCCCAAGAAATGCATTTTCGGTGGTATGTGACCTGACCAGCATTGGGGTAGTTTTCCTTTCGCGAGTTGGAGGGTCAGACAGGCAGTCGCATCTGTAAAAAACCGGACTTGTCAAATCTTCAAGTTAGGTAAGCGGACCCCGTGAGACAATGCTAGGGAGATGATGTTGTTGAATCACGTTCCAAACGTGAAAATCGACTGAAGAATCGTCTTATACAATGTGATGATCAATTATAAACCTTCCGTAACTCCACATTAATCATTATGTCTATGTTTATTTTTTCTCTCAAAACACGTTAGTTCCATGGTGGCCACCTTAGAGCAACACGGACTTTCGCACAACCTGGTGGCCACATAAGATTCAAAATCTCGCCATCTTTACGCATCTGGAATTTCCAATTCTCATTCCTTAGTGGTTTATTTTGGTTCTTTCATTTACTTTTTTATTTCTTTAAGAATTACGTGGCAAAAACAAACTTACTAGAATTTCTTACACCTAACAGAACAGCTGCGTCGGTTGAGGAAACTTCCGAACAACCGACACTTTGACGTTGAATGTAACAAATGAGGGGAAACACAAGACAAAACTTGTTAGGTATTGAATTATTATCGACCTATAAAATACATAAATTTCACGCTTGCGATCCCTACGTAAGCAGAGCCAAATGTTTAGGACTTCCTTATATTTACTGATAGAAAATGTATAAATACGGTTTAATAAATTTATTTCTCCTAAAGCATACAATTCACTTAACTAGAAAATACAAAATACCTTAAATTAAAATTATCTTAGTGAGTAACGGAAGGACGTAAATGATGTTAGTGGTAAATAATTAATTATATTTTACACAAGAGGAACACCTATCAATAACGAGGCTTTTTTTGGAGGTCCAGTATCCCTTTTGAAAGGATACAGCGTCTACTCTTATGACGTAATTATGATTCTTCTACTTTTTTCCGGACTTATAAACCTTCACAATTGGTTGTGTTTCTTAATTTGTTATCTTCCAGATTCGAATCCGAAAGATATCATTTTTCTGACTTGTTCTTATTTCGTGTCCATGACAAGTCGAATAACACATGATTATTTTTCTGACTAACTAAACTAAACTAGCTGTTTGAGCATAGCAGTTTCAGGAAAAATACATTAATTAATTTAAAGATATAAAAAATATTAATGAAAGGAAATGCTTTTTAATTGCATCCTTTTTCTTTTTAATTAAACGAAAGCACCGGACAAAACAAATGACTGCGTTTCTACGTTGTCCCTTAATATATCTTTGTTGGACGATCGGTTTAATAGGGCGTTCAAATCAGCCCAAAAATGGTCCAACAATGAAAAAAGTTACAAAGTGGTTCGATTACAAAACACATAATGGTTCATTAAAATTGATCGCCTTATAAACCATTCACGGACTTAACTCGTTTATTTCGGCCAAAATAAATTCGCAACGATATATTAAATTGATCCCCGAGGGGCGATAATTTCAGTAATAATGTAGTGGATTGTGTGCTACTTCAGAATTATTTACTTATTCTGAATGCCCATTGTGATTCGAATAAAGAATACTCTCACTGGAAAACGTGCGTTGTTGGTATTTTATGGATGAACGACATTGTAAAGAAAATCTGGATGTGACTGCACAAACCTAAGCAAGATGGTGAAAGACAGCATGTACTTACTTAGATATGTCATGATCACACATATTTTAAAAGAAGTTTCATTATTTGCAAGTTGATATCTCAACATCTAACAGGAATATTAAAAAGGTGATTAACTAGGTTATGGAATATTAACTAGGTTAAAGTTAAAAGTTGCGAAACGATGGAATTTTTATGGACTACTAATTTACCTGCACTTTTATCGTCCAAGCAAATGGGCCTATAAATTAAAAGTATTTTAATAATTTAAAATATTACTGTATAATTAATATAAATCGATTGTAATTGAAAATATTATTATGTATGTTTAAGTGTATGAAAATATTATACGACTAATTAATTAATTTAAAAGTAAGTAAACAAAAAGGCGGGAACGACATCTATATTGTTTTTGGAGATTAGTAGCGTAATGAGCATTCCTTTTATATATAATTATTTTATAGCAATAAAAGGCTAGGTCATTATGCTACTGCATAATAATTAACGTAAAATTATAATATTTTATTACACGAATGACAAAAGATGGACAAAAGTAATAATAAAAATCAATAAGTTACATATTTGAAATATATTTCAGAAAAAAACTTTATTTTTTTGAATTTTTTGGCCTGGTTACAAAGACTAAAAACTATTTGAAAGTAGTAACGAGAAGAGTTTCCAAGCTACTTTGACCTTAAATTTGGGGCTTCACTTAACGACTAGTGTTTCATGGTTTTGACCTCCTTAAGGCAATGGATCCCGAAACAAAGGTTATTCTCAAAACTAAGCGGTCACCCATCCCATAACTGACCACTGACTGCTTCGCTTAACTTCGTTGATAGGATTCAATCATCAACCACCTACTAGGACGAGCGGTTCCATCACATTAGGCTAAAGCTCCTTTAAAATTTCGTAGAAAAAAGTAGAAAAATCGGCCTCCATGGTCCAGTGGTTTGAGCATTGGGCTAACGATCCGGAGGTCCCGGGTTCAAATCCCGGTGCTTACGTATTACAAAAATCACATTCTGATCCCTAGTTTGGTTAGGACATTACAGGCTGATCACCTGATTGTCCGAAAGTAAGATGATCCGTGCTTCGGGAGGCGCGTTAAGCTGTTGGTCCCAGTTACTACTTACTGATATAAGTAATTAGTCGTTACATGAGCCATATCAGGGGCCTTTGGCAGCTCAATAGTAAACCTGACACCAGGGTTGATGGGGTTGGTAATCCACCTCACAACCCACACAATAGAAGAAGAAGTAGATAAATTGGGATAAACATAAACTGAACTAAAAGCCAATAATCCTGAATCAGCAATTAACTTTAAGTAATTAATTATTTAATTAAGCATTTAAAGAAAACTAGCTTGACGAGAATAATAATCATGCAAGTATAAAATCGCTTAATGTTTTTTAGTTTTTTTTACCTCTATATTGCATGTTTATTTTCTTAATTCAATTTTAAATAATATAATATTTATTATTAATAATCGCTTAATTATTACTTAATTTATATTACAGGGTCGTCAAAGCAAAACGCTCATTTTACGGAGCAATTATTCAACCAAATGAGTCGCAATTAACCGCAGCTTATTTTGTGTTTCAAGGGATGTCGCTGAACGGACATTAAAAGCTCATAAACTTATAGATGGCACTTGTCGCAATCGACAGGCAGAGCCACCACCAGAAGGCCACCATTTGCCAAAAGTTCTATTGCAGTTGCTTCACAGTTGCAAAAAATGATCGTTACTTGCATTTTTATTTTTATGTTTTTAGATTACAGTTCAAATGCAGTCTATTTTAAAGCCATCGTATCAGATGCCTTTCAATCTCAGCCTTATACATATTTCCATCTAATAGGCCGGGAACGCCCTTATGACTCCTCTGGTATTGCGGGTGTCTTGCTTACGATTAGGCGATCTGTTTGCTCCTTTGCCCTCTATTTTATATCTATTAAAAAAACAGTCGGTACTATACATATAGTATCAAATTACTATAAAAATATAAGTTTAAACTCAAACCACTACCTTCCGAAAAAAAAAATTTTTCGTCCTCTCTTTATGCCCTAGAGGGCGCCACATTGAATTTAGCGTGACGTCATATAGCTTATAACAACCGGATAATCTAGACGTTTCTAGAGACACCTCGTTTGTCAAATTCTGACAAGTGGTTTAGAAGTTAGGTTGGAACAGAGATGCATACACACATACATAGCGGTCAAAAACAAAACCCTCATTTTCGTTTCGCCGTAGTCGGATAATAAATACAAGTTCGTGTTTCCGCACACTGTTACGGGATTCTGAATTTAGTCTCTTAATAACTTTATTATTATTAATCCCCTCCTTATTATTCTTAGGTCTTTCTAACACAAATAACGCTGTACATTTTAAGAAAATCGGTCAAAATAAAATTTATTTTGTCTTTTTGCCTTTTTCGACTTTCGACTTTTACTTGGCGAGATAAAAGTGAATCTTTAGAGTCTAAATGTAGGTCAAGTATACAACCGAGTGTCAAACATAGTAAAATTTAGATCCGAGTTTAGTACTCGTATAGAGGTGGACTATACGAGTACTAAACTTTTTTCTTGTCGAACGCGTAAGTTCTTATTATTCTTGTTTATTATATATTATACTCCAACTAAGTACGAATATAAAGTATAAGTACTAAGTTAATCTTTAATGAGTATAGAATATCACTTTTATGTAAGTTCTAACTCATAGATAAACCATAACATATTCATATAATATTATATAACCCATTGCTGAGAAGGGAGTATAGAGCATATTTCACTTACTCCACTACGCTGTTGTAGTGCATGCGAGTCGGTATTTTTGGTCTTGTAGCTGGGAACAACGACTTAACGTGCCTTCTGAAGCACAAAATCATCTTAATTTTTCAAACAATCAGGTAATTCAGCTTGCTTGTCATAACCAAATGAAGTCTCTTACTAAGGAATTTTGATAGTGTCCCAGTCGAGAAGCGAACCCGGCCCTCCAAATCGTAATTCCAGCGCTCTGACTAAAACTAAACCACGGAGGCTGTTCATATCTAACAAATTTGGATGGGACATGACTTATTTGACTTTAATCGTCTTCGATTGTTTAAATATACTCCACAGAAAAAAAACTATTCTATAAATAAACTATTCTATTCTAACAATCAGTAGTTAGGTACTTACATCAATCTTTCCGTTAACAACGTCAGAATTACCAGAGCAATAAATCACAATTCAATTCCGTTTAGCTTTCTTCGTTTCATACGTAACTGCTAGAATAGTAATGAATAAAGGAAAACTGTCTTTTTCAATTTTTCATTGTCGGTCGGAATATATATTCATATCTGAGCTCGGTAGCGCTCACGAGACACTCCAGTTAAAAAGTTATTACCAACCACGTACGAACTGTAAATCGGTAACTAGAATTCTGAGCACGTGGTTAGAGCAGACGCGGAAAAAATCGTTTACGTCTCGATTTCTCCGCCAATTATATTTTATTTGTCCCGGGGCTGTGGTCCGCGAGACCCTTCTTTGCCCTTTTACGACTCCGCTTGCTTATCTTATTCGAGAAATTCAAGAAAGTTACCCCCTCGGGGTATCACCACAATAGAGTGTCGTTTCAGTTCCACAGAATTGTTCTTGTGGTGAAAAGGACGATGAAAACGACTCCACTTGAAATTAAAACGGCAGACGTCGCTTTAATTCACTTACAGATTACAAGTGCCGTAATAGGCGGCTATAAAATGTTCATAAAGAGAATTAACGTTAATTCAAGCTGTCGGACATTCAACAGAATGAATAAACAGCAGCTTATTAATTTCAAAAATGTCATTTTGGCTGGAATTGACAAAACAACAACTTTTCAATTCATATTTACATACAAATTGAAATTTTGAGCGGAAAAACGGCAAGGATTATGATTTGAATTTATTTCATTACTGAACCGAATCACTCGCAGAAATTGGAATGATATGTGAATGTTAAAAATGTGAGTGATATAACTTCGTGTGACGTGAGCATCGCACATGAGGCATAAAATAAAGCAAACGACCAGAAACTTTTTACATGAGCCGACACCCACGGAATTTTCCCGATTAATTTGGTCCCTGCAAATATATTCAGCGAACCAACCGTTTGAATGAACTTTGTATTATTCCATAACATTATGTTTTCAAACTTTTGTTCGCCTAATTGGAATTTCAAAGAAAAGGAAAATAAGACAAAGATTTAGGTTTATGGTTGGAACCTCTTTTTATTTTTTTCTTTGAGTTACATAAATAATATCTAAGTACTTAATATGAATAGTTATTTGTTCAACAAGAGGGCAAAGATAATGATGTTTTTTCTGCGAGCGCCGACTTTAAATCATGAAACCTGCGTAGTCTTGCATAGTCTATAATAGACTATGCAAGACTACGAGCTTAACACAAACACACAAACATAACCTATAAAACTTTTCTCGTTGGTAGAGATGAAAACTTATATACATCACATGAAAGCTAATTACCCGATTGTGTCGAAACAAAAAGGAGGGTTATGTGTTTGACCGCTATGTACGTATAATATTATATTAAATATGTATGCATGAAGTGTATGTATGTATGTACGTATGTGTGTATGCACGTCTGTTCCAACCTTAGTTCTAAACCACCTGGTAGAATGTAACAAATGAGATAGAGAAGCGTCGTGTAACAAATGAGATTATCCGGTGGTCATAGACTATCTGACGTCACGTTAAATTCAATATGGCGCCCTCTAGAGGCATAAACTGGGGATGGAAAATACTTTTTTTCCTAATGGTTTTGTGTTTTTCAAATGAGTGTGGATTTCAAATGAAAGGACTTTATTTGCACATTTCAAATATGTAAATGTTACTAGCTTTTACGCAAGTAAAAGTAGGGTTTGCTTGTATTTACTCAATAATTAGGTTGAATTATCTTCTCAGACATGTTCCGGATAGGTTTTATCTCCAAATCTTGCATAAAACACGTATCGGAAGCATATTATTTTCTAAACGCCTATATAATATGCTTAAATAAAAATATAAGTTCAAAAACTAAAGCCCGACTACGGAAAAATCACGCTCTAAACGGAATAAAATTAGAAAATAGGTTCTAACTTCATATTTTTAGAAAATGTTTTTTTCCGTAGACGGGTTTTAGTTTTTAAACTTATATTATATTTCCTTGTGCTTTTAAATCACTTAATTACTGCTCTTAGTATTATATACTCTATATATGTATATATATATATATATATATATATATATATATATATATACTTTGCTATTCCTAATTTAAACTTGGCACTCGCACGCAAAAAATAACTTTCCTCTCTTATTGAATAAAATAACTATTACGTATTCATTTTGGTATGTAATATTATTGTCTAGAATAACAAAACAGTAAGAGCTTTTCAAATTGAGCATGCTTGTTGAAATGTAAACGTTGTTTTGCAAATTAAAACTAATTGTTGGATGTTTGCAGGTCGGAGGGGACATAATTTGTAGACAGAGGACCATTCTCAACATTCACTTTGTCCCGCTTCTCAGATCTCTTGCCATTATTCGAAATTAGATAGCGAAACACAAGGGAGCCTTCTTCAAATATATGCAGAATAAGCATGAAAATTGACGTTAGTTAAGTTGAGGGTGATTCTCGAAATTAGGTCTCAAGTCTGTCTCAATTCGAGAGACAAATTGAAAGAAGAGTGGGAGCCATTTCGCCTGATTACGAACAAAGCGTTCTTCCATTAGCTAGGTCACTGCTCACAAGTAAAGGCATTCTCCATTTCGAACACGTCTCCTGGATTTATATTAAATGCGACAGATCATCAATAACTCTGAAAGAACGTAGTATTTACATTGTCTCTGCAGTAAACAAGTAAATATATTCCATTTCAATTTAACTTGGCAATAATGTTGCCACGTAACAGCTATATGGTAGTTATATGATATTCACGGATATATATGGACCTTCAATATTAGTATTTTAAATATTAGTATTTGTAATAATTGGGTCGTGTACTAGGTTCAAGATAAAAAGTGTTTTACGGCTAATAGCCGGGACCACCGCCTTAACGTGCCCTTCGAAGCTCGGGATCATCTTACTTTTTCGGACAATCAGGTGATTCAATGTCCTTACCAAACAATAAAGTGATTTCGACAAAGTCCCCATCGGAAATCAAACCCGGATATCTAGATCATACGCCAAACGCTCTAACTACTACACCACGGAGGCTGTAATAACCACTTTACTTCGAAATTGCAACGCAAATCCGACTGACAAGCACGTTATTATAATAGTTATTAACATTTATAACAAAATAATATAAGCTCACGACTATCTCCTAATTGGGGTAATCAGAGGTACGTCCATCGCGAGATGAACTAAGTACCCACACCTGACCGAGTTTTCTGTTAGACCAACGTCATAGGCAGTGAGCCGTATTGCCCACTATAATGATCGAGCCAATTATGTTTGTGAAAAATGCACTTAAATTCATCTTTAAATGAATGTCTCATAGGGAGTGTCTATGGCAGCGTGCACCTAGCACGATATGAATGAGGATAGAAACTAGAAGCTCTAAATTTTGACAGTTTACCATACAGTCCAGCTAAACTTTGTGATAAATTGCTATAGAATGTGGAGTAACGTGGAGTGTATCCCGTCTGACGGATAAGTTGCAAAAAAGAAAAGTAGCCAGCTGAAAAAAGGCAGTTTTGATTGAAAATAAGTTTTCTTCTTTTACATCTTATAACACTAACAGTGTTACTACAAAACAAAGACTAAAAGATAAACTATGTTTAAAATATAATCCGTAAGTACACGAAAGAAGTCCCGAAGGCCGCGGCGCTACTGTCGCAGATTTTGCATACAATTATTATGACTTGTCAAGTTAGTTTCATTAAAATCCGCCGAATTCTTTCGCGGTCCGAAATACTATTTTAAACCTAGTTTATTTTTAGTTTGTGTTTTGTAGTAACACTGTATGATTCTAAAGTTAAACGCTGCGCAAAGTGTTATAGTGTAAAAATATAACTATAACAATATATTTGTTTACTCAAATAGTATTGGGAATTGTCAAAATTTTAAGAAAACTCAACAGTAGCGACACCTGATGGGTGAAATTGGAAGATTTTATCCTCAAATTAAAAAAATACTTCCCCTATTATTTATTTTTTCCGTGTTCATAAACAAAATATATAGGTAATAAAATCGGTAAAGTGCCTCTAGTTTATTATTACGGTCTGTTTGATACAGATATCGGTATGACGATAATTATGAGACGCAAAACACATTGATTAAAAGTAATGAATTTAGTAGATTTTAATTTGTTTCGTTTTATACTTACTCCTAAGTATTTTCCATGTAAGTCATTATTATCATACATTTTGATTTCCTATTCTAATGGGATCTTCAGTGACATATCAAAACAATTTCGTAGAAAATCCTTTGAGTATGGCAAACTTATTAATTCACAGAATTAAATAGGGTCTGTAAATAAATAATTGATTCTGTAGGTAAATTGTAAATTCTATTTCGGTTTTCGGTATGGTTGTTCAAATAAAATGTGTGCAAATTATTTAAATTTCGACGAATACTATATGGGTTCTCTAATTCAAACTTTATTAATTTTGACTCAGTTTGGGAACTGTGTTGTTCACGGTGGGATTGCAATTAATACTACTACGAGGGTCATGTTGTGTGACCGTATTTACGAGCTTTTACTTTATTGCCCTTCGTCTTCTGTCGGATGGGTTGCGAGTTCGACAACTGACCTCACCAACTCCCGTGTCAAGGTTATTATTGATGCATTTAATTTTATTTCAGTATATTAAAGTGTAGCCGTTGGTCCCGGCTATTAGCCGTAAAAACACATCCACCAACCCCCATTGGAGCAGCGTGGTGGAGTATGCTCCATACCCCCTCCGGTTGATTGAGGGGAGGCCTGTGCCCAGGAGTGGGAGGTATATAGGCTGTTTATGTTATGTTATATTTAAGTGCAAAGTAGTTCAGTCTTACACTTATTACTAGTGCAAGTAAAAGACAGAGCTAATTTTAAAATTGTCAAACTTTAATAACATTATTTTAGCTTCCGCCAGAATATAATACCAATATTTTGATATTATTTATGCACCGCTTCTATAGATTTTAGCAGAAAAATATTCGGCACTTTTTTTCCATTGCAGGAAATATTGACATTTCATTTGCTAACTAGTTCACTTGCCAAAATCATAAATACCTTCATTACGCAAATTAACCACTTGAGAATTTGTAAAAGGCATTAACTATACCATGGTTTGTTGATGATTGTATAAAGCATGGTTAACTTGGTAGAATTCGGGTCGGGGCTGTGCAGCACACTAACCAATTTAACCTTAATTGTTTCGTAATGAAATTAACCCAACCTATTACCTATAGACTACCTTTCCATCTACGGCACAACTCGGTCCGCGCATGGCGCACATCCAGTAAATATTTTCACTGGTCATACGTGCTAATATTTTTTTGCGTGTTCATACAAACGCCAAATGTCAAACTAACGCAATAAAATTATTCATACTGCTTAGTTGATTGACAGCAATTTTAGTTGGGAAATGAAGAAGCTAGCAAACATTTTTACGCGAAACGAGGTTGGCTGTCAAAACATTTTGGGAAACGTTGTTTCGGTAAACTAGAAAGGCGTGCCTAATCGTTTTAGATAAGAAGCCAACAGAAAATACAAAACTGTCCAACAGAAATACCACGAATGCCTCTCTGTATAAACTTCGGTCCCGCAATAGAAAAATATTTCAGTAGTCCGGTCCCATCGAAACAATGCCAAAAATTCAATGTGAAGGAGAAAAGTTCCAAAAGAACTCTTAAGCTTTCTGCAAAGGGTTACCTCCGTGCGACCAAGTCTACAAAGCTGGTATTACAGAGTTCTTGGAAAGCGAAGGTAAGTATTCGGAAGGGATAATACTCTCAACGAGTCTCAACGTGGATAATAATAGTTGTAAGATTTATATCTACCGTGGGGGCAGCCATAAGTCATCTAATAAGATCAAGTCAACCTGCGATAACTCTTATAGATGGATTAATGTTTGTTCCAAACATGGTATAATGCTATTCTCACTCACTAAAGTAATATATTTCACATACTTATTATTTATACATCAATGTTCTCATAATTTAAAATACATTACTTTTTACTTACAATATTCCTCCTAGGTACAGTGATTATGGCCATTACTTTACGTGTAGACTAAACAACAGGGGGGTTAAAAATGCCACATCGAAGTAATTCATATAAAAAAGCAATATTTCTATTTGACATTTGTTTGCATTGCGCACTTACTTTTGTATGCGCAAATGTCAAATTGCAATATTGCTTTTTTAGATGAATTGTGGCCTTTTAATCCCCAGTAAGCAATCAAAAGTTTATCTTCCATAAAGCAAGTAAATTCTTTATGAACATTGTAATAACCGGAGCAAAATTTAAGCTTAAGTATTTCCAAGAGCTTATATTTAGCTAATTACAGACAGTCGCTATAAAACCGAGCCAATAAATTTTACTTTATTACGTGCACCCACAGCCATAAAGTTTATCTTTACTGGTATGCATTTTGTAATTTAAGATTCGTATATTTTCATAATTTTAACCCTTGTTATATAGCTCAGGTACTTGCAAGTAACTTCTGTAATATAACATATCATAGCATCACACCTGCATCTCCGTAGGGGTAAGCAAAGGAGTAGGTATAGTAGCTAAGCATACACCCACAGATAGACGGCGGCGATGCGGCTAACCACCTATCACGTTAGTCTAACAGAAAGCTCTGTGAGTATCTCTGACTACCCCAATTGGGTTATAGTCGTGAGCTTATGTTATTGTATGTATACGCCCACTCCTCGCCAGCTATGTTTAAATCCCATCCTATTGTCATTTGCCTACTAATTTGTGCACGGTTATGTAATATGAAATCCATCAAAATATAAATTGGTATTTTGAATATAATTCCGAATTGCACATAAATAACATATAAGACGTGGACATATAACATATAAGAGGTGGAGTATGCTCCATACCCTCTCCGGTTGATTGAGAGGAGGCCTGTGCCCAGCAGTGGGACGTATATAGGCTATTTATGTTATGTTATGTAACATATAAGACAGTAACAACCGGATAAAATTACACAATAAACAGCCTTAATACTTATTTACTTTTTAAAATGATATTACGTTGTAGGTATTTTTATGAGTTATCTTCCCGAAAGTTGGTGGTAGGGCTAGCAGAAGAAGACCTAGAAGGACGTGCATTGACCAAATTGGAGATGTTCTTAGAAAAGGTTTCAGTAAGATCTACTTTGAACCGGCGTGCGTGTATGAAACGATTGATGAGTGGGGAAGCAAGAGAAGTATGTCAGGATCGAGGCAAATGTAATTCCATAGTCTCCGCTTGAGATGTTCTTAGAAAAGGTTCAGTAAGATCTACTTTGAACCGGCGTGCGTGTATGAAACGATTGATGAGTGGGGAAGCAAGAGAAATATGTCAGGATCGAGGCAAATGTAATTCCATAGTCTCCGCTTACCTCGGTAGGAAATAGGCGTGAATTTATGTACTTATTTATTTATGTATTTTCCCGAAATGAGGCAACAAGGCTGAAGTCGATGTTTTGTCTACTAGTAATGTTCACGACGATAATGTTTACGATGTAAGTCATGCGTCCTCTGACCTCTGGCTATCTTGGAAAAAACAAAACGCTAGAATGCGTTCAGCTGCCGAAGCCTGGGGTTAAGTTTATCGACTATTATATTGGCTATAGGCTGATCAACCCAGGTCACCTACCTAACTTATGTCAGGATTTGACTTATATAATCCAAGAAAAACTTTATAAAAAATTTACGTCATTATAAAGAAAATCGCTTACGTAGATATTTTTCCCAAAAAAATATAAAAAATATTATATTAAATATGAGAAAAATATATTATCTTGTTATTTTGACAAAATATAATATTCAATCTCAAATGAATGTGAAAATTGACAATTCTTACTCACTCCTTTTTTTTTATTATCATCAAATAAAATCAGTAATTTAATTTTTATTACTAAAAAAACACACACAAAAGTAAAACACAAAAACACGTTTAGGCACGTAATAATAAGAGCTACGTTTAGGTAGGATTCGTTATAAGTTTCAGGTTCGTTCGAGTTTCGTTTACGTGCCATCAACATTTTATTACCCAGGGGCCAGGTTCATATTGTTCAAAGTAAATAAAATGAAAAATATTGTATAAATTTTGTACTATCAGTTTACGAAAACTTTTTTTTTTAAACTGTCACAGAGACATTTTTGGCGCAACGACATAAATAATTCAATTAAATGATTGGATCCACAGACGCTTTTCAGTTCGTTGCACAACTTTTGTTCGAACGAAAAACGGAACGTTTCACTCCACTTGGTTGTCAAAGTATTTGGCTATTTGCCTTTAACTCCGCTATTTAAATGTTAGAATATTATTGTTTTCGTGCCCTGGTTATATATTCTAATTTTATTAGCAATTTAAGTAACCAGTAAAACAAAAAAATAAAGGAGATTTTATTTAAGTGCTTATTGTAAAAGAGTCATTATTATTATGTTTGTCATTTCCATATCTCGGGACTATGGAAATGACAAACATAATAATAATGACTCTTTATTATTATTAATAGCCTTCAATGTCCCACTGCAGGGCAAAGGCCTCTCTTCCCTTCTTCCCATTTAAAAGAGTCATTAATTTATTATTTTTGAAATCTAAGTTTAAATATATTTTTAACTATCAAGTGTACGTAACCAAAGTTTAATTATAAACTTATTTATAATAATTTAAGACTTACCGTAACTGCAATTTAAAACTCTTCCTTAAAACGTTTTTTATTGAGCGCAAAAAATAACCTTTTTGTCACTTTGTAACTTTTAATTATCACCCTTAGTTTTAACCACACTCAACTCCCGGACAAAACTTGCACTAACAAAGTTGATATGACTACACGGAAATTCGAACAAGTTTTTTCGGCAGGTCCTGACTATATAACAGTTCAAGAAAATAATTCCAAAGCTGCAATTTCCTCAGTGGAATACATTTTCGCGGCAATTCGAGAATTTCGAAACACGCAGTGCGCGCTCGCGTGCGATTCGAAGCATTCCTCAGAACTCACTGGCGTTTAAAAACCCTCGTCCCTACCACGCATGCGTCAATATTTGAAGTGACAGCATGAAACAGGACACAGAATTAATCTTCAACAGCTACGAAATAATTAAATTAATCATCAGATTGAATTATTGAATAATCGAATCGGTTAGACTGACTGGATCATCTTTCAGTAAACCGTTAGGTATCTACTTGCATTAATTTAGGGAGGGAAGGGTACTCCAGGAAACATTTAAATATATATTTTTCTAAACTCGCTGAAAACTCGGAGAAAAAATAATTAAGGGTGATGAAAACTGGCTGGGTACTATTCTCAAGTGAAATCGGGCCAAGAAAAAGGGAACATCGTATCGGTTAGATCATTGGGTAGAAAGCTAAGCGGTCTTGTTGAAACCCCCGACTGATTTAAAATCCAAGGAACGGCTTAAGAAAAGTCTTGGGAATACAAGGAACGAATGATGAAGAATTTGAACCACTCGACCACACTAGACTTTGAACCGCGAGCTTTAATGAAAATACATAAAGAAGATAAGGAATGTGTAACTAACATTGCGTTACAGCCAAGTTACGATAAACTCTCTTGGGAACTGAACGAGGAGTGTAAGTCTTTAATATTATGAAAGAAAAAGAAACATTATTTTTGTAAAGAAATAGGTCATCGTCATACACAACGCTGTTTTAATAAAGTAGTAATATTAGGATCATTAAACATAACATAAACTGCCTATATACGTCCCACTGCTGGGCACAGGCCTCCCCTCAATCAACCGGAGGGGGTATGGAGCATACTCCACTACGCTGCTCCACTGCGGGTTGGTGAAGGTGTTTTTACGGCTAATAGCCGGGACTAACGGCTTAACGTGCCCTCCGAAGCACGGAATCATCTTACTTTTTCGGACAATCAGGTGATTCAAGCCTGAAAAGTCCTTACCAAACAAAAGACAGTCTCACAAAGTGATTTCGACAATGTCCCCATCGGGAATCGAACCCGGACCTCCAGATCGTGAGCCTAACGCTCTAACCACTAGACCACGAAGGCTGTTAGACCACGGAGGCTGTTTTAATTAGGATCATTATTTATATTAATTATGAAGGAATGTTTGTATATGCTCAATATTGTATATTATATTATGTTATCCATGATGAAATCGCAGGATAAAGCACCGGGTGATTCGCAAGGAACAGTCCGGTGAGCCATTTCAGTCGAGTCGGGTTGGTGGTATAGCCGAGCTGCATTGTGTGACGGATGCAGCAGAGACTTGGTTAAGGGAGCTTAAGCTGGATATTTGATACAAGCAGGATATTTGTCTGCCATACGCAACAACAACATTATAATATATGTTATAAGTATTTCATTACGTGTATTACTTAGACTTATTCATTATCACATTTTTATTAAGTTTCTAACTTCATAATACTTGCAGTTGTACCATCCCGCATCTAAATATAACTTCAATCGGTAGATACTTCCTACCTCTGGTCGCCTGTAAGAAATTGATTTAGAACAATAAGGCTGCAAATTGTTATATAATATTTCTTGTGTTATGTTTTATAATGTTTCGTGTACGTGTGTGCAATAAAGAATATATCATTTGATTTGATATATTTTATTAAACTTCAACGCTTCATTCCACTACGATGGAAATCTAAATTTCATCTATCTCTAAAATGAGTTGGCTAACTTTTATAATATCCAGTCGCCGCGAACTGCCCCTTGTTCTTCTCTATCTGTATAAATGCAAATCATAAAACATTATTAAATCCCTCCAATACGATCATTTTCGAAAACAAGCGAATCCAATATTGGTTTTAAACTTAAAATGAAGCCGTCATCCCTTTCCCGTACCTTTTTTAGAGATTAACAATGCAAATGATCATTCAAACTCGTTCAAAGACTAATTATGTCATGATTAATATCTACTGGATTCATATTTTAATTTCCTGCTCGGGAAAATTATTGTTAGCAGCCATTTTGACGGAATGAGATTTAAATTGCCTTTTGTCGTGCATCGATGTGATTGGGCTTATCACGATTGTGAGCGGGTTTTCATGAGAATACCCCGTTAGGTTTAATTACCTATATACCTTTAGTATTTATCCAATGACGAATTAATCTAAAATCCACTGATGTAATCTTTACTTAGACTCATGATACAATCTAACAATATGTAAACGATTTGTAAGTACCTAAACATAGTCAATGCTATCGATAGTCCCGGGTTTAAATGAAAGGTATGCTTATATAAATTGTTATGTTAGGTTACAGAGGGAAGTTAAATACGTATGAAACTTCTTGGTAAATAGGGAGTGCTCAGGGGCTATTTTAAATCAGACAGATTTACTTCTACAAATACAGTATAAAAATAACTTCCAAAGCTCGCCTCTAGCTATTGATGGAATGTTTTTTTTTTTAATAAGAATACTCCAAGTGCCATGACGGGAATCCATTAGAACTTTGACCTCCTAAAATAGCCCGTTTTCGAGGTAAAATATTTCATTAATTTATTTTAGTCATATACCTGAGACCAAAAAAGAAAATGATTTACGACTTTTCTTTTAACAGCGACATTCGATATTTACAAACTTTACTTAAATAAATTAAGTTAGATGAGGAATTAAAGTAATATGCATATTTTATCGGAGAATATATATATTCATATATTATATTCCTTATCGAAATATTATAACAACCTCTATAGAACAAAAACAGAACGAATCACAAAGTTTCGGCTAACTTGACGATAGGCAAATAAAGTCTAGAAAGGCCGCCATTTCCCTCAGACTTTTTCTTTCTTTTCAAATAATTATATACACTTTCTGCTTTAGGGAAAAAGAACTAAGTCTAAATATCACAGAAAATCTTGTTTGGCCCGCCTCGTAACATGTATCTAAGCAATAAGTTAGGTAGAGTACGCATTTTTATCTTTCTTTACATAGAACAAGTAATATTTATTCCATAAACACTGTTTTTAAGATTCATCTAATTGTCTGGAAAAGTAATATACTTACTTATTATGATTTTATGTTGAAGGCATATCACGCCGCGCGTCTTCTAGCCGTAAAAACATCTATATGTACGCTCCATACCTCCTCTATTTATGTATTATAGGTAGGTTTTTTTTTTTACTCGACTGCGCCAGAAAGATTTTTTATTGAATTTTCTTGATTTAATTTATTACAATTTTTTGTTCGTAATTCAAGTAGTTATTGAATTAAGTTAGGTACAAATCCGAGTAAGTACATAATATATAGTACAAAAAGTAATGCATTAGTATTTTAATGCAAATAAAAATACTTAGAAAAATACTTGAGTCATTTTCAGTACTTAAATGTTGAATATTTTTACTCCGCGAGACGTTCGTCTAACGTAAAATTCCTTCTTGCCGTATCGAAACGGAACTTCCGGATTGTAAAGGTATGTCGGTGATATATTGCGTTTTAATATTTCACAAAATACTTATCGCCATCCTTTAAGTTTGTAAAATCCGGTGCCAATGCAGTGGGATCTTTTAAGTACCTGTCATGTTCTCATTTTATTAAAAAACACGTCATTTAATTCTATCAATCAAATGTCCTTCATAAAATGATTGTCTGTCTGTATGTCTCTTTGTGTCTTTAGGCCATGGGCTGAAATACTGTCACTATTTGATTTACCTTACTCATTTTGGAACGAATATCAAAAGTCATTTTGTCAACATTATCCTCGTAAGACCGAGATTTCTAGAATAGTTAAACAATGGGTTTTATTCCTCGTGTCTTGGTCGAAGTCAGCGTTACTTGTGGCGTCGCGCGCGATAGCGTGACGCGTGCCGCAGGGGCAGTAAAATGTATTGTATCAAGTGGCCTATTTATATATTTTCACAAAGAATATGTTTTCTCTCCTTGGATAAACGCCAGATCGCGTAACCTTGTATCGGGTTTGCTCCAATAACTACTGAATATTGCATTGACTGACGGACAGCAAATTAAATGGAGGAGAAATGGGAAGCTTTTGTACAGTTAGAACGACACATAGCGGTATATAAAGTTCTTATAATTCCACTAGATATAACGATGAACGTCTAGTAGTAAGACATGCAATACAATTTGACGTAAACCCTTATTTAACGTGGACATTAACTACAGTCTTTTTATATATGTACTTATTTGTAATATTTTCATTCTTTCAAATGAAAATAAGTAACTTAAAAAACGTTACTTGGTTTAATTTTAAAATTAATATTAAATATCATACGTTCATTCAAAGATTCCCAAAACGCGTACTTAGTCAATTTTACAAAGAAAAATCAGAGAAAGATATTATTATGCCTACGTTAGTGTACAGGTGTTTTTTACTGTACGTAATTTCTGATAAGAAATACTATAAAAACTAAATATAAATATACTTTATTGCACCAAAATAAAAGGAAATATTTACACAAAAACTCTTAAAACTTTTTTTTAGATCCTTCTTTATCTTTTTTAAATTCTTCTTCACATCGCAAAACTAGTCGTAAATATATATTTTATTATTGTATGAAATAAAGAAGTTTTTTATGAAATACCTAAATATTTCATGGCCATTGGCCTCCTTCCAGATGAGCAATAATGAGATATTCAAACCAACGCAACGCTGCCAATGATTTAATGCCTTAAGGGAGTTTGCTTCGCCTCCTCACATTTTATCTTCGGCGAGCAAATACTGCCTTTTAGTGTCGTTAGTTAAACATAGATTACCAAAGAATATTTTATTTCCATACAAACAATGAAAATGAATGAAATGAAAAAGGTTGGCGTGAAAAAGAGGAGGCCTATACCCAGCAGTGGGTGGATACAGGCTGAGTAGATAGATAGTAGAGATTTTTTATCCTGATATTATCCTTTAAGGCGATGAAAAAAACAATTACATGTCGCGCGCGATAATCGACGCGGACCGTTCACACGAAAGGGTCACGAGCGGAAAGCTAGTATGGAATCAATCACTGCCCGTGCAAACGTAGACACTTTTGTTTTAAGTTGTCGCTTATCGATTGCCAATCAAATAGTGTTCGAAGTCCGCTTTATGTACATTTGGATTGAGTGATCTTCCGGGCCGAAAGCGGCGCGGCGGTTGCATGAAGCCGCGCCAGAGCCGTGTAACTTATAGTTAGATAAGTATGTTACCTATACTTCACTTCGCTTCTTATTGTTTAAGGCTGCATCCTTTAGGGACTATGATTCTGTCAACGTCAACGTAATTATGTCGAAGAGATTAATTACAAAATATGGCAAGTCCGGGAAAGATGGCCTTAAAGGAGAAATGGCCAATTCAAAAAAAAATCATAGAACCGTTGACCAGATATTGGCCCCGATTGCTGCAAACATCTCCTAATTTTGTTTTAAGTTATACCTGTCATTTTCTTATCCGCCAAAAAGGAAAGGGACGGGTAATCAACAAGCATATATGGAACACACATCAATTTTAGGCAGAAATTAAAACAAACCTCTCAAAATTTTACAATGACCTGACAGAATTATATTGACAGTACGTCATCACGTCACGTCATGTCATACGGGTAGCATAACTTGCAATACTTGCATATCAGCGAGATGCCTATTTGATTCGCCCGGGTTTTAACATTAACATCTGTCAAATTTCTATCTCTTTCCTTTTCGGCGGATAAGACAATGACAGGTATAACTTAAAATAAAATTAGGAGGTGTCTGCAGGAATTGGGGCCAATATAACTATACAGAGCTATAAATACACGTACATGTTTTTTTTTTTTTTTTTTTGACGTGACTTATTGTAGATTTGCCGCAGATGGCATTAACTACTTGGCCGGTCAAATGGGGAGCGCTGAAGGCTCTCACCCGATAAAACACGTACATGTAACATCGTTGTGAATCTACAACAAAGGGACCTTTGCATTTTATATGTCCATCCCCACGGCATACAAGGCCTTTCCATTTATATTTCAACATCATTCAAACTATCTCCTGTACTTTCGAACTAAAATAAATGCACTTTCGGTGTCATTTTAATAGTTAAAATAATTAAACATTTACTATTGAGACATGGTTTCTTATTAAACCCACCAAAATTATTATATATTATTTTAAAAAAACACTAAAACAAGTACTCCCGAGTCGCAGTATATCCCGACCGCGTTACGAAGTACCACGCGCTAATATACGTTATTACGTATTTTAGCCGATGCGTACTTTTATAATTTGACACGATTTTATTGAATGTATATACCGCTGTGTACGAATGTAAAGCTAAACAAGCGCCAAGGTTTCGCCGCATTTTTATATCAAGCGCTGTATCTACGGTAGTGTTAAATCAATGGTCTACCCAGATAAGTTTTGGTTATTCAACCGCTTATCAGCAAGTGGTGACGTAGACCGTCAGTTTAATATAAATTGTCCGTCTATCCGCTTGATCGATACTCACCAATATAAATTGTTTCTGTAATCGTTTTCCTCCAAATTCACTTTGTCAAGGGCGAAAAAGCTATCAATCAGTGACTGAAGGACTGAAGTCATTAGAACGGCGTTACGCAAGACTGTTGAAATAAAAAAATCCTCATAGTCACTACACTATAATATGATCGTAAACAGCCTTGCTTTAGCACATTATACGGGTTTTTTTTTCTAAAGTCTTTAGACATACATTGAAAACCAATTAAAAGTTAACTATGTTAGTATTTTCAATCTAAAATGGAATATTACCACCCACTAAGCCAACTTATAGAGCGACGGTTTAGTATGTAGGTATTATAATGAGGGGCTTTCCAGGTGAAGTTCTTTGAAGCCGCTAGCCTCACTGTCAGCATTCTAAACTCAACAACGCCATCTATGTGATTGTGAAAGAATGTAAGCTGTAAAGTCATTCATTAATATGAGAGTGCAGTACGTTTTATGTAAGGTATTATATAGATTTTTTGACGTGGCTTACAAGTTTGTGTGTATAACGGTCAAATAAGGTATACATACATAGAGCGGACTATTACAAACTATTCATTTCATAGAGTCCAGGGATATAATTTGAGGCATTAATGAATAACAATAAAATTACAAAAGTACATCGACAATAATGGCGAATATGAATACTTCTTTTAACGAAATAAATATTATTATATTTTTATTTTTCTATTGTTAAAAACAGACATAAATTCTTAATTTAGTATTTTCGTTACCTACCTTTCGTCTACTTTGTACAGAATACCAAAATAATGTTCAATTCGCCCCGAGCAAACCTTGCATTTGATATAACAAAGATTTCACTAAAATAATGTTAAAGAAAAACCAGACAAGGACGAAACTAAAACCGAGTTTTTTTACATAGCTTCCAACTTTAATGAGGCAAAACTTTCGTTTCTTGCTACCCAGTCGTCGTTAGCATAATTCATTGGAGAACTTCTTAAGGAACATACACACACAATAAATGAAAAACAAAACAGTCAAAACCATGATATTTTTAACGTGATTGGTTGCAGCTTTACCTCAGATGGCATTAAGTTAGAACACCTTAATTTGCTACCAAATAACAATTATATCTAATACCTTTAATAATAATAATAATCACAACCATGTTGCTGCCTTGCCGTCCATTCGCGTCGATTAGATAGGTGGCCCATCTAGTGAGTAGCGAGACACCGCCTGCTCAATGTATCTCTGTTATTAACATTGGTCGAGCAGGCGCCATAGTCCCTCATAGCCCCAGTATCCCGGTCCACTAACTCCCAACCCAATAGACCAGTTCCCTTTGTTCCCATAATCTGCAATAGTCCTACACGAACCGGGGATTATCTTTGGGTGCACTCCCATAGTGCATACAGGGATAATCGCCGGTTGGTGTCACACCACATTTAGATTAAATTGTCTTCAGGGGTTTCTACGTGTTGGCGCCGGCCCCACGCACGCCTTCCAAAAGTCCGGGACTCCATAGGCCCGAGATGTGAAAACGACAAACAAATAATAATAAAGTATATAATTCTTTACTTATATTACTTTTGGTATGACCAAAATATAATAGTAGAACGACGCGACCGTAAATTATGTGAAATTACATTATAGACATACTAGCTTTTGCCCGCGACTTCGTCCGCGTGGCGTGTTATAAAAGAGAGATCTTTGTGTGTGTAGGAGTGTCAAATTTAAATTTTTTCATACAACATTTTTTCCCCGCTAACTCCCATTTTTCAAAATACAGCCATAACTAAAATTTTAATTTTACTAAGGTAAGCATGCATGCTAGATTGAAAACATCTACTCGTATCTTACGCGATTTAGATTTTTTCATACAAATGTTTTTTCCCGATAACTCCCGTTTCCGCGGGAATTTTGCAAGGTCCTGTTGCAACTAAGCTTTAAGTTTACTAAGGTACCTGCATGCCAAATTTCAAGCGTCTAACTTAAGTGATTTAGATTTTTCATACAAAAGGATTTTCCCGTTAATTCCCGTTCCCGTGGGAATTTCGGAATTCCTTTCTTAGTGCACCTCTACGGTACCTAAGCTACGTCCGTTCCAATTTCAAGTGCCTACGTTTAGCCGTTTAGGCTGTGCGTTGATAATATGTCAATCAGTGAGTCGGTCAGTTTCTCCTTTTATATATTTAGATATATATCAATATATACGTCATAATCAATATATACGTACATAATTAATAAGCCTACTTATATGTAGGAATATTAGCTTATTTCCCAAGAAGCCCAGCCGCATTATGTCTAAGTAAATTGATACTTGCCAAGGTAATCCTTTAGAGTAGGATTTCAGGTGCTTGTTAGTAACTACGATCCCAAATCTCTAGAGTTACTTTTTGACGGTATTTGCCGAAGGGAATACATGAAGTGTTGTATTTAGACATACTTTCTATGCCAGTTACGGTATTTTTGAGCCTCGACTAAACTAAGACTAGGCCTTTACTAATTTGGTAGTTTACAAAGGCCCAAACGGGTTTTGAATTGTGCCGGTATAAACAAAGATAATGCGTAAATTAGGAACACGAGTTTGTTCATTCGGTGTAGGTGTCTTAAAAGGCTGGTATTCCACCTCACATTCCACACGATAAGAAGAGAAGGAAATCCGTTTGTACCTGTACTATTATGTAATTAAATTTGTGCAATAAGGAATTTTTGATTGATTGATCGACTTTACTTAAACACTAACCCCCAACCTATTTATAAGTTCCACTGCTATTACTACACTAACACTATCTATACTGTCAAATAAAATACATTATGTATAGGTACTTATAAAAAACCTATACTAAGGGTCCTCATTAGTTACGTAACTTGTAACGCCTGCCGCGTTTTACTACTGAGTGTAATTGCTCTTGTTTTTCTGTTAGGAACTATCAAAAAGTTATCATTGAAAACACTTAAAAACTACTGCTTAAAACTAAAATATTATTACATAAATAAACATATACTAATTAATTTAACAAAACATATCTATTTACAAAATAATTCCGTTAATATTGTACGACTTTAATAATTATCACATTGCGTAGGTAGCCGTACCTACATTCCACAGCCGAGCCGTTACTCTTCCGGTCGGATGTTCGACACAATCCTTCTGCCTTTGTAGCGAGAACACCTCGATTACTCGTATATTTTTTAAATACGTTTTTTTACTAATTTTGTCTACGATATAATAATTTATAGTGTTGTGTTATCCCCATTAATTGGGTAAGTGTAGCAATTACTATTTTTATTAGTTTAAATATCAACGTAGACTAGTACATGCTTTCTTTGTTCATTGCATGACTGTCATTTTTCATAATCATCGTGTAAATGTATTTTCACGCTTTAGTGCTTATTTTATATCATAATTAGCAATCTTTTATGTTCAAAACAACATTTAAATTGTCAATTTTTCTAAATTAATTCTACTTAACCAACTTAAAGTTATCTTTGTACCTAAGTACTTTCCTTGTTTAAATAATTCTTAAATGGAACAATATTAATGTACAAAATACGTTTAATATCGTTGCTATTAAAATTATTCAGCTTAAAATATTCAATTTTACTATTTTTTTAGATAGTTTTTTAAAACAACTACCTACCATAAATTTATCTTGTTCTTTGTTCTTTTTCTAAATTTATTTTGCTAAATTCACTTTTATTGTGTGTAATTTGCTGACAGCCACATCTTAGATTGCTAAGCTTGCTTGCTATCCACTTCCCATCTTCAATCAAGCTAAGGAATCGGCATGTGGCAGTCAGACTGGGAATTCGGACAATTCTTGAAATGACTAATTCCGGGTTCCAGGGTTCACCCTTCGAGTTCTACAACCGCAGGACCCACTACCGGTCCTGTACTTACCTCTACCGCTTCACCTTTCGGGTTCTACAACCCGCTGGATCCACTTTCGGTCCTGTACTTACCCCACCGTTTCTGCTGCCCTGCTGCGCGCGCCGGTGTACCCCGTGTCGTCGTGGGAAGAGTTACAGGGAAGTGGTAGTTTTCCTACTGCACCAAGGGTGCTCAGCCAGTATCAAATTACCTGCGACCCAGAGATCCGATCTATGTACTTGCTAGGGATTTAATGTCAATAAACTTGGTTTTATTTCTATATACCGTTTTATTTACCCTAGTAAGTACAACCTATTTGATTCGCGTGATAAGAACGTGACAATGGCGCCCAACTAAGGAAATACTGAGCTGAGTATCCTTTTTGCTGGTTTTAGCATTTTTGGTCATCTTTGGTGTTGGTCTGATTATTTTGTCTAGCTCTAAGTGAATTGTAACTGCAACTTTTGTGTGCTGTGGTTGCTTTGTGGGAATACCTTACTATTTCTCTTTCAAGGTGATTGCATACAATTAAAAACTCAAAATCGAACCTACCACATCGCACAGAAGGAAATCTTTGATTTTGCACTGCCAACCTCTGTCTATCCCTGTGTTTTAATTGTTGTGTACTTTTGATAGTAGCATTTGTTTTCTTGTTATTTTCCTTCTGCCGTTTGTTGTGTTTTAGTTATTAAGACTTCAGGTACTTGCAACACTTACTCAAAAAATAACTATTCAATTAAACTAATTACAATTAAAACATAAAGTAATAGAGATGTCTCGTCCAATCAAATATTTATCACTTCAGAAAGATGAACTCCTTTATGAAGAGGTACATGGCATGTCAAGGATATTAAACTTACAAACTATTCTAAATAATTATATCTAAACTTTTACCTAACTAAAATAAAACTTTCTATATTTACAAAACTTCCTTGCTGGGATGGAAGTGAGAGAAAAACATAGAATCCCCCAGCTGCTTACTAATTCTCGAGCAGACTGTAAGAGTCAGTCAAGAGATTGATGTGTAATACCATCAAACGCCTTAGGCCTGCCAAAAACTTAAATCTTGAGCATGGCATGCGTCTTCTAATATCTTCTAATATTCTCTAAAAATACCTTACATACTACCTTAAAAAAAAAAAAAAACTAAAACTAAACTTACTAAAACTACCAAAACTCATACTAAAAAATCCAAAACTAGCCTAAAACAATGTCTTACTTACTAAAACTACCTACCGTCTTAAATATATTTACTTATATATAGTATTTCTAATTTTTCTTTTTTACAAAAAAAAATATTGAATCTCCAGGCCCTACCCCTAGGACATTCTAATTATTTTATCTTCGGCCCTACCCCGAAGATAAGAAAATTATACTATAAAAAGAAAAAAAAAACGGTTACCTTAAATCTCCTATTGATTACGTGTGAGTACTAAGCTGCGGTTAAAAGTCTAGTACTCTTTTTGGAAAGGACGCAGTCACTTAAAACTAAATAAGATAACTGTTTGTGTGTGAAAGGGATGAAAGAAAGTAGGGGGGTGAATGGAAGGGTTGAAATGAATGTGTACCACGTAATTTTTAGAATGGTCAATAGTAAGAAGGACAGACTAGGTTACATTTTAGTCAGCGGATTTTCTTAGCGAAAATCCTACCCAAAAAAGGGGGGTATGTAACGCCTGCCGCGTTTTACTACTGAGTGTAATTGCTCTTGTTTTTCTGTTAGGAACTATCAAAAAGTTATCATTGAAAACACTTAAAAACTACTGCTTAAAACTAAAATATTATTACATAAATAAACATATACTAATTAATTTAACAAAACATATCTATTTACAAAATAATTCCGTTAATATTGTACGACTTTAATAATTATCACATTGCGTAGGTAGCCGTACCTACATTCCACAGCCGAGCCGTTACTCTTCCGGTCGGATGTTCGACACAATCCTTCTGCCTTTGTAGCGAGAACACCTCGATTACTCGTATATTTTTTAAATACGTTTTTTTACTAATTTTGTCTACGATATAATAATTTATAGTGTTGTGTTATCCCCATTAATTGGGTAAGTGTAGCAATTACTATTTTTATTAGTTTAAATATCAACGTAGACTAGTACATGCTTTCTTTGTTCATTGCATGACTGTCATTTTTCATAATCATCGTGTAAATGTATTTTCACGCTTTAGTGCTTATTTTATATCATAATTAGCAATCTTTTATGTTCAAAACAACATTTAAATTGTCAATTTTTCTAAATTAATTCTACTTAACCAACTTAAAGTTATCTTTGTACCTAAGTACTTTCCTTGTTTAAATAATTCTTAAATGGAACAATATTAATGTACAAAATACGTTTAATATCGTTGCTATTAAAATTATTCAGCTTAAAATATTCAATTTTACTATTTTTTTAGATAGTTTTTTAAAACAACTACCTACCATAAATTTATCTTGTTCTTTGTTCTTTTTCTAAATTTATTTTGCTAAATTCACTTTTATTGTGTGTAATTTGCTGACAGCCACATCTTAGATTGCTAAGCTTGCTTGCTATCCACTTCCCATCTTCAATCAAGCTAAGGAATCGGCATGTGGCAGTCAGACTGGGAATTCGGACAATTCTTGAAATGACTAATTCCGGGTTCCAGGGTTCACCCTTCGAGTTCTACAACCGCAGGACCCACTACCGGTCCTGTACTTACCTCTACCGCTTCACCTTTCGGGTTCTACAACCCGCTGGATCCACTTTCGGTCCTGTACTTACCCCACCGTTTCTGCTGCCCTGCTGCGCGCGCCGGTGTACCCCGTGTCGTCGTGGGAAGAGTTACAGGGAAGTGGTAGTTTTCCTACTGCACCAAGGGTGCTCAGCCAGTATCAAATTACCTGCGACCCAGAGATCCGATCTATGTACTTGCTAGGGATTTAATGTCAATAAACTTGGTTTTATTTCTATATACCGTTTTATTTACCCTAGTAAGTACAACCTATTTGATTCGCGTGATAAGAACGTGACAAACTCTAACAATAGGAGGTACCTACGATGTAAGTTAAACCCAATTGTTTTCTCTACAAACGTCAAATGTTGTCTCAAATGTGCCACAAAGCCAACCTAATGCATAGAAGAGGTACTTTATTAGCCAAAGAGCTTTCAAAGGCGAGAGTTCTGGGTATCGGGTGAGTAGGGGAAAATCGTACGAATCCGAGATAAGAGGTTATTCGAGAAAAAGTTTGCCATTTCAGGCAATATTATGTCGGCAAATGTCAACAGAGTTTCGCACCCTTCGTGGAAAAACGCAGTAAGTTGATTTTATCAACTTTTCAGGAGCTAAAAAAAACTGTCCTACTAATTAGTTATAAGTCCTGGAAATAACCTTCAAAGAGAAAATAATAGCAAAAAGTAGCCCGGATTGACCCACATTTATTAATTTTTAATTAATTGTGTATATTTGAAAAAAAATTAAAAAAACACGGTTGCGTAGATATTCCACGAAACTATAATCAAACGTTCCGTTGTAAGTACAGATACTGCTTTATTATTACGTAGTGCAAACAACATTGACAGTTGTAACTTTACCTACAACGTTGTTCACCTTCCGATTTCATCTTACTCGGATGTTGTAAGTATTAGTTACTTCGTTCTTACACGAAAAATTTTAACAACATATTTTGCGTAAGTTGAGAAACCTATTTGTTCCACGTGAAAGTAAATGATCTTTAATAGTGTAACTATATAAATTGCTTTTTTAATAAGGAAATATCTCAAAATAATTGTATGTATCTTTAAATACTTGTTTGTTGCAGGGGTTAGTCTAGAATGTAGAAGTATGTATGCTCATACATTATACAGGGTAGCCCAGAACTTCAAGTTCAAAATGAAAAATTAAATAGAGTGGCTCATTAGCTACTAAAAACACCCCCATGTATGTTCAGCCATTATTTATAGTTTAGGAGATATGACCTATTTTGTACCTTTTTCTAGATTTTCTACCTTACTTCAGAAATAATCATTTTGTCGCTATCCCGTTCTTAATAATTATTTTATTTTACTTCACAACTATGTCTAAAGATATATACCGCTAGGTAAAAAAATAAAAACAGTCAAATCAAAGACAAAAAAAAAGTTATTGGAAGTCAAAGTGAGAATTGGACCAAAATTGTCACAGTTGTTAAAACTTCGCCGAAGAATAAATTAACACATGAGATTGGCATGGACGCTGAAAGTAGGTATCTCTAAAAAACTGCTCCATTTAATAGCCTTTTAGACACATCAAAAAAAGTACCTTTAATAGAAGCAATAAACTAAATAATTAGACCTCAAAGATTGCAAGATAGACAGATTTGAAGGAAAAATTTACATTCTCATACAATGTAGGTAGCTGCTTCTTTCTAACGTTGTTCTTTAACAACCTTTAACTACCTTTGTGGTCAAAGACACATTTTCAATAAAAAAAATCACGCTCATAATCGCTAACAGGGTAGACATAGCAACAGTCTGAAGACAAAACTTGCATTCACTTTTGGTATTCATATTGTAATGAAGGAAAAAGTTATCCCCAAACACTGTTGGTGATTCATACTATAAGATGCTAAAATAAAATCTGTCTGTCTTGCAATCTTTGAGGGCTAATTACTTAGTTTTATGCCCCTATTAAGGGTACTTTTTTGGATGTGTCTAAAAGCCTATTAAATGGAGCAGTTTTTAAAAACACTTTCAGGGTTTATGAAAATCTCATGTGTTTATTATTCTTCGGCGAAGACTTACAACTGTAACAATTTTAGACGAATTCTCACTTTGACTTCCAACTTCCAATGACTTTTTTATCTTTCATTCGATTGTTTTTATTTTTTCACCTAGCGATACACATACTTAGGCATAGTTATGAAGCAAAATAATTAGAAATTAGAAAGAAAAAATTAGAATTATTAAGAAAGGGATAGCGACAAAATGATGATTTCTGAAGTAAGATAGAAAATCAAGAAAAAGGTGTAAAATGGGTCATATCTCCTAAACCGTAAATAATCGCTGAACATACACGGGGGTGTTTCTGGTAGCTAATGAGCCCCTCCATCAAATTTTTCATTTTGAACGTGAACTTTTGGGCCACCTTGTATATTGAAACAAATAAAATCAGTGTTAAATTAAGTGTTTATTCTAATTTGTATTAAAAAAAATATTTATTTACTAGCTGTGCCGAAAGCCGTTTGACCCGCATGGGTTTTTAGTTTTCAGGGAGTTATTTCTATTTGTAATTAAAATCCAACTTTTAATTTTAAAACGTTTATTAATTAATACATGCATAATCACAAAATATATTAATACGGTATGGCACTTGCCTTTATTAGAAAAACCTTCATTTTCAGTTATTACAGTTAGTCATTAAGTGTTTTCTTGAACATTTTGCTCCTTTCCGATCACCCCCTCTTTGCTTTTCGGTAGAACCTGCAAATGACAAAATATAAAAAACTATTAAGTATGATAATAAATTACTAAAAAGAAAAACAACCATTAATACCTATTATAGTAAGCTTAGAGATGAGCCAATTTTCCAACGTATCCGAAAAGCGACAGTGTCAGTGATAAAAATGTATGTGATTGACATAAGGTCTGTCACTGTCGTTTTACGTACTTAATCGTTTGCAACTTGGCTAAAACCCCATAAAAGCCAGTTGGTTTGCATAGGAGATAACTCTAGAAAAAACTACATTAAGCAAATCAAAAATATATCTGTGGTTGTTATGATAAGAGGAAAATGACAGAATAATTATACCATAAATACACAGGCACTGACTATTTCAGAGAAACTTTACCACGCGCCGCTTCCAGGTTAGTAGGTAAATACCTATATCAATCTAGAATACAAATACTGAAAGGATATTTCGGCATACAAAACATGGAACGTTTTCAGCTGCTTAGCTTCCCGGCCAAGTCGAAAATCAGAAATGGTACTAATATTATTTTTTTGCCCAAAAGTAAGATGATCTGTGCGTCGGAGGGCACGTTAGGCAGTCGGTTGCGGCTTAATTAAGTATGCAGGTATGTCGTCGTTACATGAGGCATGTCATGGACCTATAGCGGCTCAGTAGTAACCCTGATACCAGGGTTGATGAGGTCAGTCAATTATTGTCTCAACCCACACGAGAGAAGAACTTTAGTAGGATACGGATAGGTACATACGAACCTTCAAGAGAATGTGTCTCATGTTGACTACGACGAGAAGATATCCCATAGTTTCTTGAAATATTTTTGCATTTCTGGTCATTCTTCCACTGGGTTGTACTGGATTGGGTTGCAGTATTAATGGAATCTGTTAATTGTAACATAATGGTTTAAATACATTGTTTGTAGGTAGGTACATAATAGACGTTAAGCAATAAAAAGGACCCATTACCAAATCACCCTAAAAATTAGACACAAACCTAGATATTTTATCGTTATTTAGGTATTAAATAGAAGGTTAGTACCAATGCGTTAATAATAAAATGTGTATCAAACTCAAGCGCACAAATAACAACAAAATCAAGGGTGTTTATGCAAAAGTTAACTTATATACCTAGGTAGATAATTCACAACCAAGCCGAAATACTACAGTTGATCACGTAACAGTTTTTTGTTCAAATATCTTTATTTTATTCATATACCAGGTGCTATGCCAGGTGATAGCGAATGTACAAAAACGGCACACCCCAATTTAAATAGGTAGTTAGTTTATAGATTAAAAGCACCGAATAGGCACATAGGCATGCTTAGTTTACTTTAATAATTAGTACAGAGCAGTGCAATCATCATCACGCATTAACCAAACCAACTTACGTCAAGTAGGTCGTCAGGTAGGTAGGTAATAATATTAATAGTCTAATAAATAGTAATATACTAAGTAGGTAAGGTAATAGGTACCTAAAATCTAGCTAGTCTATTTATAAGTAAATAACTCACCATCTTCGATTTTGTCCAAGTTGAGCATACGTATAATCCTTGGGTTTTTTACTTCCACACAAAGATATGCACGCTTCGAGTAGCCACCATGAACAAATTAAATAGAGAGATAATTATTACATCTATCCAACATTCGTCAATCATGACTTTTTATTCTAACAAAAATCGACCTTATTATTACTACAATGCGATCGTTATTTGTAGGGCCGTATGCTGACTGACGGAATACCGTGGTAAAACTACGATCACAAATAGACAATCAGCTTTCACTCTACAAATAACGATCACAGTGCAATAATAATAAGGTGGTTTTTATAAACTTCGTCGGCAATAATTTTGTCTATAGGTGATCTTGGTTTTACCGTGGTAAAACCACAATCAGCATACGACCCTACAAATAACGATCACAGTACAGTAATAATAGGGTCGATTTTTGGTTGAATAAAAAGTCGAGATTGACGAAAAATTGGTGGATAGATGTAATACCTCTCTAATATCTTTCTAATACCTCTCTTTGAGTGTGCAGCCCGCCGCCCGCTGGCACGGCGTAAGTACAGTAACCAAATAAAACATAGGGATTTACGCTAGTGATAAGTAAGTATATTTACTTAGGACATTAATAAGTAGTCTATATTTGCAGGTAATTAGAATAACACGACAAATGATTCAAATTATTGTCTTTAAAAGAGTTGTATTCATATTTACGAAGAGTATAGTGTAAAATATATCATCGAAAAATGAAGATAAATGAAATAACGTAATAGTAATATCAAACCTTGCTTGGAAAAAACTACGTGATTATATTTACACCAAACCGTTACACTAAAAGATTCGCAGAATAGGCAAGTAGCTGGAGTTACAACAAATAGTAACGCTAAAACATTCGTGGAATAACGAAGTAACTAGACGTACAACCACTGTCGTGTCGTATAATGTCGTGAAACATGTCAGTACGTTTACTTACGACTCGACCATCCTAAAAAACTTTCGTGTAAAATCGAAGTAAGTGTTATTATGACTTTACTATATGGGAAAATACCAAAAAAAAATCACGTATTTATACTTACTTTCTTATTATGGGGGAAAAAATATTTTTATCAATGTTGCACAATTTCATTGTTTTTGTAATAATTTCTTCATTTTTACTGATATCTTAATGAAAATTTGTGAGAAGGTGTATTCGTGTACGCTGAATTGAATGGTGCAATAAAAAAAAAATGTCGCTAGTCCACTTACTGCGTTTTTCCACGGGGGGTGCGGTTTCATGACCAACCTTCCGGGTGCGTTGATTGATTATTTTTTATATTTTGCACAGTCGCAGTAGACCAGCGTGGCAGAGTATGCTCCATACCCCCTCCGGTTAATTAGTTTGAATCCTAATTATGCTCAGTATGAGTATACCTAGATGTTTGACGAATACTTTAGTGCGTTTGGGACCCTATTTGGGTTGATTCATGGATTTGTATTGATTAGGCATTCTTTGTTTGATGGTCCCGGTTCTACCCCGGTCTCCCCAACTACTGAGTTTCCGATCTCTAAATACCATTCCCTTGTGGCTTTATCCTGAAAGCTATTAAAGATAGACCATTCGGGAATTTAAAATCTTTTCCAGTTACTCCAAACTTCACGTATCAATGCTTCGTTATTTTGTTGGCGAGTGCCTCAGAAGTTGGAGCTTCCAAGTTTCCAAGTTCCAGTTGCAAAAGCTTTGGGTTTACAGCGTCGATAAAATAAGGACTCTTCAATGTAACGACTCGCCTTTCTTAGAAAACTAGACATAGATTCAATATGCGTTTCGAAAAAAGGAAGTGCTTCTAGATGTCACCCACATTTCCTAGAAATGCGTTTCGTAGATTCGTAATCTAACCATTCGGCTGGTTTTCCCTTCGCGGATTGGTACTTCTAACTTCTGAAAAAAACCGGACCTGCAAAATATTCAGTTTAGGTGCTTACCTAAACTGAATATTTTGCAGGCGTGACCCGCTTGGGTCACGTGAAAAATGGGGTAACTTTAGGGAGATGATAATGATGGTACTAGACGACTATTCACTGTTATATGATATATGTTTAATAAATAAAATTAAAAATAAGTTTTGTTTCCTTGTATTATGAAATCAGATCAATTTTTAATTTGCTTTTGTTTCTGGTAAAATACAGGCGAATGCTACTTGGCAATGGTAAGGGTTACGTAATATATTCCGACATAACATACGACTTTAACAGGAGGAGCTCTCGACTATACTCCCAATTGGAATAAGAGTCAAAGGTGTATCCAGCGCAAGATAAACTAATAACAAAACTAAGTATCCATACTTCACCGAGCTTTCTGTTAGTCCGTCACTATATAGCTCGTACACAACCAGTGTCTGCCAAAAACAATTAAATATTCAAGAGCCTTTTTATTTACATCTCGTCCTTTTCACACAATAAACAGGGCGGCGCATTCCACTAAATTAGCATAAAACAAATAATGACAATGCTACACATTATTTGCTTAACAAATAAACGAGCGCCATTTATTTCCGTGACTTTACATTTACAAGAATAAAAACACGAAATGTGCAAACAAGTGCCAAGCTAAGAGGCCCTTGTTCCACAGCATGCTGAATATTTTTTATCCGTTTGTAACTGTTCCTTTTGTGTCACTCGAAAAATTTAAAATTCAAAACCTTCATTCATAACTACAGCTTGCATAGACGTCATATCCTGCCGCGTGCCAGCCAAAACAAATATTTGTAATCGTCGCGTAGTTTGTATGTAAACCTACTGCATTTATAATCAAGAAACAAAACAAGATCGAAAAAAGAGAATAGTTTTAGGACTGAAGATTTAGTAGAATTTTCTATTATAAGTAGGTTCCTTGGCTAGTTTTGTCCCCGCTACTTCGTCCGTGCGGATCTTTATAACTGGCAAAATAAAATCCGACATTGAGGGAGTGTCACAAGACTGATTTTCAGCAGTGCCCCGAAAATACTAAAAAATAAAAAAGCTTAAATCTAAACAAAAATCAAACAAATTAAAATTAATTAATATATTATAATGATTGCGATCCGCACTGGCTCGCGGCATCACTTAAGTAATAAAAACTTTTTAATTCCTGCTGTGGAATAAGTGCCTAAAACTGGGACGAGCTATCAAAATTGTAATTGGTAAATTATGCAAATAACGTAGTGCCCTTAATGACCCATACCAAGTCTATGAACAGCACACAGACGTAGTCAACTATTAATTATATTATTTAATTCATAAATTAGCTTATAGGGATTTCAGTTCGTTTTTAAATGATTTATGTATTTAGAGTATTTATAATTAAATATCCCTTTCAATATGCTATGTCACTTGTGTAAACTCACAACAAAAAGAATGAATATAAATATAGGTACTACATTATGCATGCAATTTCAATATTTTTATAAATTTAAATAGTTGAATGTACTAATATTACGTTAATATCGTCACTGGAAAGGCAAAATTACGTAAGCGCCAAAAGGCCATTTCGAGAAAAAGCCGTTTAAAGTTTCATTTTTTAGTTTTTTTATCATAACTTTTTACCCAATTATCCAATTTAGATGACGTCAAAGTAAGGTTACATTGTTTTTTAATTGTCTATGTCCAGCAATACATATCATAACAGTTGGATTGCTATTTTAGGATATAGTGGCGCTTACGTAAAAATGACTTCAGTTTACAGTAAAGCAAATTTACTTAACCGCCATCTGGTTAAAATATTATTTGGAAGCAAAATTACTTACAGCTCTTACGACAATGCATACGAGAACGACAATATTTCTTTAAATATAATAATACTGTAATGTTAGCGGAGTAAAAGTTACTGTAACGACTTTTACACATCTGCTTTCATTATGTGAAAATTGCCTAAAAAGTGATCGATTGATTATGTCAGTACACCAAAGATTCTTTAAAGTAAGTTTTTGTAATATCTTACAAGGGTAAAAAGACGTAAGAGACTAATAATTATTCTTAATACCTCCTTAAATTACTTATTACTTCAATTGATTTATAAAAATAGCTATTAAAATACTGAAGTGCCAGAAATAAAGTTTCATAAAATATAAATAATAGCGTACAACCCGTTATCTGTTTGTAAAAGTTTCTTTTTAACACTTTCAAAGACAGAACGTATACGGACGTTCCGATTCCAAGGTATCATACTACCTATTATGAACCACCAATGACCCATGGTCTCTGTCCGTGAAAGGGTTAAACGGTTTTATTTAGCTAAACCCGTACGGTATATATTTGTATCAAAATTAGAAATTGCAGTTTAAGTACCTTCATGTTGTCAGATTGATCTGAAATTTGGTACGCACCTTTAATTCCGATGTCAATACAATATAATAAAATCAATAACATTATAAATCTAAGATGGCAGCCGGTACATAATGGGGGATTACATATTTTTCCAAACCCCCTCAATATGGGTATCAAATGAAATAGCTACACAAGTAGAATACTGTGATTATGTCAAAATTTAAAATCCAAGATGGCCGCCGTTCCAAAATAGCGGACTAGGTACATATTTTTCCACAACCCCCTCAATAGGGGTATCAAATGATAGGACTACACTAGTAGAATACTGTCATTATGTCAAAATTTCAAATCCAAGATGGACGATATTACAAAATGACTGAAAGAAGGATGTTGCCCTTAATTTTGTCATTGGCATCCACCGTCCATAATATGCAGGGCAGCACAGTGGATCGCTGGGTAATGATGCCGCCGACGAACTGGCAAGAAGAGGATCAGACACCAGGGTATATGGACCCGAACTAATCCTGCCGATACCTTTCAGTCAGTTACGCTCGTGGGTACGGGACCATACCCAGCAACTACACAACGACAGATGGGCACAGCTGCCCACATGCAGACAGTCGAAGGATATCATGCCTATAATATCCAATTCACTCGCCGACTGCTTCGCTTAAACCGCAATGACCTCCGAATAGTAGTGGGCAGTATAACGGGTCACTGCCCACTCAACAAGCACCTATTTAACTTAGGGATAACGGACAGCCCACTTTGCAGAGGCTGTCTGGACGCAGAAGAAACTGCCCCCCATGTAATCCTGGAATGCACGGGAGTGTCAGCACAACGGGTAAAATCCTCAAAGGAATGGGGTCGCTCCGCGAAGCCTGTAAAATCCCCAGGAGGCTTCTGAGCTTCTGGAAGGAGATAGGTTGGCTTACGTAGTCAACAATTACACGCATAATGGGCCACCTTAGAGTCTAAATGCGGAAAACAGAGCCACTAACATAACATAACATATGCAGGGCAGCACAGTCGACCATGCAGTAGTATATTTGGGCTCAAAATTGTTTGAATTAGGACAAGATAACGTGCCTCTAAGTCGAGTCAAGTCTCTGGAAGGGTCAAGTCTTTTTAATTCCTCAATAATTCCCCTCATTATTTTTCAAAGTTTTTTACCACGAAGTTTAATACACTTTTCCATTCGCTCGAACCAGGTATTATTTAACATTTATTCCACTCCAAAGTAGAGGTGTTCAAAATGGCTGACTTGAAAGCGTTGGCCGCTTCTTCACCGCACTGGAACCTTTGACCGCGAAGAGTTTCTTTTTAATTTTAGGAAATGTATAGAAATCATTGGAGCTTAGGTCAGGACTGTATGGAGGATGGTCAAGAATTTCTACGTTTTCCTGCTTCAAATAATCGTTTGACGAGCGGCGTGTGAGCTTGCGTTGTCATGGTGCAGCATCCTGCACCCCTGCGCATCATCATGCGTCGCTTTGGGTTAGATTTTCGAAGTTCGGTGATGACTTGTGGTAAAAAAATTGTGGTATACCAATCCGCATTAACCGTCCTACGATCTTCAAGTGCAATTGTCGCAACATGACCGATTTTCTCCACGAAGGTAGCCACCATCTTCTTTGAAGTGCTTCGAGAGCGAACAACTTTAGTCGGCTTTGACTCGTTTTGGAAGACCCAAACTGTGGATTGTTGTTTGGAATCAGGATAATAGCATAAATCCAAGATTCGTCACCACTGATGATGTCTTACACGTGATTTGAGTCTCCTCGGTTGAACCTCTGAAGAGTTTTCTTACACCATCTGACGCGGGCTACCTTATGATCGTCAGAAAATGCGGGATGCAACGGCAAACTAGTTTTCTCACACCAAGTGCCTCATGCAATATCGTTTAAATGGTTGTCCCTGAAATGTCTAATAACGCCTCTACTCTCGGTATGTCACATGACGATTTTTGAGGATTAGTTGTCTCACAGCAACGATATTATCTTCAGTGAAGGCGGATGTCCACGCTCGAATTCTAAATACCAGCGTTCGATGGTCCGCAGACATGGCACTTCATCGTGGAATAGAGATTTTAACTCTTTGAAACACTGAAGTCGAGGTAGGCCTCTTCAAAAGTTATAGAAAATTTTTCTTTGTAAGATTCATTTTCGGATGTGACCTGACAGATTCAAACGAACGCTGTGACTAAACAATTACATTAATCCTAATGCTTTCAATTGTTTTGATATTCGAAATTCCAACAAATTTGAATTTTGAGTTCTCAATTCAAAATTGGCGCTAAATATGCAAACGACAGAACTTAAAAAGCATAACAAAGTCGCTTTTTCTGTCCCTATATCCCTATGTACGCTTAAATCTTTAAAATTGCGCAACGGATTTTGATGCAATTTTCTTTAATAGATAGAGTGATTCAAGAGGAAAGTTTATAGGTATGTATAATAACACCCAATAAATAGTGTAGAAATACTGTTATTTTTGAGGATTTTAATGTGATGTCGTAAATAATTTAATTTTTCCTCAGCATTGCACCCGAGCGAAGCCGGGCGGGTCGCTAATAAATTATAAAATCAATACTAAAATAGTTTTACTTTTAGATCTATTGTTAAAAAATAACTTCCTGGGAAACTTACTGCTAGCCCGCAAACTTTCTTAATAACAGCATAAAAATGCGAAGGCAAATTTACGTACACGCCTTACTTATTCTAAATACTGTAAGTCAAAATTACTTATTCGCCATTCACTGCATAAACATGCTAAGACATTTTTTTCTTATACGCCTTACTTGTTTTAAAAGCTGTAAATAAAAATGACTTATACATAGTCTATTTTTTATTTTCAGTAGTCCAAAATTACTAATAAAATGATACTTTTCTAACTATAGAATGCCAAATTACTTAAAGTTAATATATAGTTATTATATAGGAACACAATTTTACTTATACACCAGTCACGAAAAAAACACCAAAATCTTGTCGTTTAAGAAACTGGAATTGAAAAAAGTCAACTATTTTTAAATTTACGTAAGCGCCAAAAAAGTGCTCGTATCGCAATGCTACCCAGACAGATCGACGCAGAATGAAACGCTGATTCCGAATATATAAAAAACGCAAAATACCTATTTTGGCGCTTACGTAATTTTGCCTTTCCAGTGACGATATTAATAATGGCTACATGAGGACCATAAATGAAGATAAAATGTCTTCATTTGCTCAAAACATGATGAGCTACACAACTATCACGTGCTCAGTGGTGAAGGAAAACATCGTGAGGAAACCCACATTCCCGAGAAATTCATTTTCGGAGGTATGTGACCTACTAACCTGTATTGGGCTGGTTTTCCTTTCGCGGGTTGGAAGGTCAGACAGGCAGTCTGTAAAAAACCGGACCTGTCAAATATTCAAGTTAGATAAACAGACCCTGTGTAAAACGGGACAACGGTGGATAATGGTGTGCCACATGGTGAAAGACATTATATTATATTCTAAAAGGCTTCGAGTTTTACATGAAGAAATCACATCATTTTTGAACGCTGGTAGTAAGTACATAATTATATTTATTCATTGAATAGAAGAAACAGGTTGGAAAGGCCATAACGCGCAATTTGTATGAGAACCTCCGTCGCCGGGTCAACCCCACTCTCTTTTACTACTACTCCTGCTAACAGATAACTAAGATAGCTCTACTGCTTCTCAAATTCCATAATCAATTTTCCGGTTATGTATATTTAATGTGACAGGCTGCAATTTTATCATTACTTTTAGTAAGATAGTGCATACAAAATTATTTTTTTGATAAATAGCCAATCAAACTAAGGCTTTTTTAGCTTTTCCGCGATAAGGATCTCCTTGCATGATAGTCTATATTTGATTGTTTGCCCTGCAGGTTGTAATACACAAGACGACCTTTTAATATACTATCGAAGAGATCCGTAAAGTTTGTAGACTAATGGAGTGTAAAGTATGAAATATTTGGTCATACTTGTATGGCAGCCTCCGTGGTCTAGTGGTTAGACAGAGCACTGGGCTTACGATCTGGAGGTCCGGGTTCGATTCCCGATGGGGACATTGTCGAAATCACTTTGTGAGACTCCTTTGTTTGGTAAGGACTTTTCAGGCTTGAATAACCTGATTGTCCGAAATAGTAAGATGATTCCGTGCTTCGGAGGGCACGTTAAGCCGTTGGTCCCGGCTATTAGCCGTAAAAACACCTCCACCAACCCGCATTGGAGCAGCGTAGTGGAGTATGCTCCATACCCCCTCCGGTTGATTGAGGGGAGGCCTGTGCCCAGCAGTGGGACGTATATAGGCTGTTTATGTTATGTATGTTGTATGGCGCGCGTTTCGCACTAACTTGGCTCTTCCAACCACTTTCATCTATTCTGTGTGTATAACGTAACTTATGTTTGTAAGGAAATAAGCTTATCAGTTTCCGAACGGACGTATTCGCGGGCGGTATTACGCTGAGGTCTTTAAAAGTATTTTCTTACAAGGTTTTATGTAAACAGACAAAGCAGCTAGCTACTACTATCCCAACCGCGCAGTAACCACAAACGAGAAAATCCGCTTTTGATTCAATCTAGCCAGAATAGAAAAGCGCTTATTGCATACATTTAAGACTTGGCGTTAGCGAAGCTAAAGTTTGTATGCCTACCTTGTTCTATAAGTTTCTTTCGACTTTGTGTCGAAGAATGGCGATTTCACACTGGTATTTTCTTTGAAAATCGGCAAAGAAAGTTTCATAAATCTTGGTTTTCTTGAGACATTGGAAAATATCAACAATTTAGCCATCGTAGATAAAATTATGTATTATAGCCATCATCTATTAAAAACCACAAATCTTCTATGCTTATTAGAACTTTTAACGTTCTAAGCTTACCCTGTGTGTATATTAAAATAAAGTTTAGGTTTTATTTAAAAAAGTGACAATAATTATACAATCAATTGTAGACCGTAATATGATAAAAATTGCGTATAAAAAGTTAAATAAGATTAGATACGATTAAAACACATAATACCTTTATTACATATCATATTTCGGTCAGACCACGGGTTCTTACCGCGTTTAAATCAGGGAAATATGAGACTCCCGATATTCCCCTGAATTTTTCCCTGATTTAAACGCGGTAAGAACCCGTTATTATGTGTTTTAATTATGATAAAAACCGCGTACACTTAAAACAATGTATTAGACACGATCTGCACACCTAGGGTGGTATTAATAAACTAATCTCAGCTTCGAGACTGCCCTCAAGATCATGTCAATGTGACAGTTCTCATATAAAAACAGAGACTTGAGCATGATCTTGAGGGCAGTCTCAGCTGAGATTCGTTTATAAATACCACCCCTAGTGATTTAAGGTCACATGGACGTCACATCTGTGATAAATAAACGAGACTGTATAGCCCTAGAGATGAACATTCATCTATTAGAATCATCTGTGCATTTCGTTCGCCATCTCTGTATTCTGACCACAAGAGGATTCCAAAGTAGGCAGCTAAGTTTCAGCTATTCTGCCAACATCCTCAAAATACGTCATGAGTTGCCTAGACCACAGATCATATAATATCTAGACTAACACCGCAGAGCGTTGCCGTATTCAACATTCAATAAATGTACGCGAAATAAATATATACACATATAAAGAAGTATTTACTAACTTACTTCCTTAATTAAGTACTTCAATATGTTAATAAGTACTTACTTAAATAAGTACTAAAGACAAACTCCTCATTTCTTAAAACACTTTTTTTCTTGAGCAATTTATTTAAGTATCTTCTCTTCCGACAGAAATAAACATAAAAAAAATTTTTTTTAGTTATTAATTTTGTCTTCATTATGATTGATTTCATAACTTCCAGCACGTGTTTATATAGACCTAGGCAAACGCTAAAATATCACATTTATATTCACATTGTATGTCATTGTGCATTGGACATTTATTATAGCAATTCATTCCTTTGAAAACAAATCAAAAAGCTTACCCGAACCGAGCCATGTCAGCACATTCAACCAAACCCCTAAATCACAACCGTTCAAATATCGACTCAAAAATAAAATCCAAAACTCAAACAGAGAGACCACTGCATTTTGAACTCACGATTTCTGTGAAATATGCAATAAAAAAGTTACACTTACGTAACTACTTAAGTACTTACTTAGCCCTTTTTTTGCTGTAAGTATTCCGAATTCAAAATCCCGAAATATAATCTATTATGATATGAGGAGCATTATGATTAGGTGCGTTATGTCGAATTGCAAATGTGAGCAAAATTATATGATTTCGTCGAATGTTTAAATATTGTCTTGCGATGGAACCTTGCGAGCAACTGGTAAAATTCAGCAGAATATTCCTGAATGCCTTCACGCTAGTCTTCTACCTCGATCAAAAAACAGAATTCCAAAGTCAAACAGTCGGTAACGTCATATATGACGTGCATTGCAAAACTTGCGAACATTTTGAACGCACCACGTTTACGATGCCGCGCGCGTCTGGCCGCCGCAAGCTGAATTTATGAACGCCCCGGATGCGAAACTTCGGCCCAGCGATTTATGGACGAGCCTTAATGTCCCGGGTATCCCCACTATTAAAAACCGACGGCTAAGCACGCCTTAATGTTTATTCGGAAACCTAATTTTGCTGGACGATAGTTTCCACTTTACTTTGCGATTCTACAGTTTATGTTTTGTGGAAATAGAATAATTTGCTAAGTTTGTTTAGGAATTCAGGTCAGCAAAAGCTGTTTTATTTATTGAATTGAATTATTTTGTAATAGTGGACGTTAGCGGTGATAAAACACGTGCCTAATTTTCGAAGGTCAGGATAGTATTCCATAGTCCATAGTGGACATAATGATTATGAATTTGTTTGTGATAGAAATGTAGATAGTACTCATATAACGTGAACTCGAAAACAGAGTCGGATTCAGTGAAATAACGTCCGGTTTTGAAGGCGCAAATTCTCACACTAGCCTGACACGTTTCGCTACTTATGAGGTAGGTATTTTTTTTGTAAAGGAAAGAAAAAGTATTATTTCTTCGCTAGTACGGTCACGAGTACTAATATGTATACACTTTGAAACCATGTCACATTAACTTTTTTGGCAAATTAAACCGTAGGTCTCACTAAATGTCAAATATGATAGTGCGACAAGGTTCTTAAGTGGGTACATGATATTGCTCATGACTGTACGTATTTATAGTATAGGTCATAAAAATAAGAGCAAGGAAAATATCAAAAAGCCACAGCTCTCTTGCAGTTTTAAAAACTAATTAACTTGGAAGTCACTTAAGAAAATTGGAAAGCAAGCTAGCACAATATACTTACAAAAGGAACTATGGAAAGAGTTCGAAGGAAACAGCACGAAGCAACACAATGCTAACATTTAAATTTGGTTACGTCTTGCTTGCTCTTCGGTTCGCTGGATTTACAGAAAGACAACTTCAAATAAATAATGTTTGCAATAGCAGCAATACTGCTCTTTGCACTTGACTTTAAAACATTCTATTATCGATGAACTTTCCTTGCAGCATAAATTAGGCATCGCGTGTGATATGACTACAAGTAATATCATGACGAGGAGCTCGGTGGCGCAGCGGTAAACGCGCTCGGTCTGCGATTGTTGAAGTTAAGCAACTTTCGCAAAGGCCGGTCATAGAATGGGTGACCACAAAAAAAAGTTTTCATCTCGAGCTCCTCCGTGCTTCGGAAGGCACGTTAAGCCGTTGGTCCCGGCTGCATTAGTAGTCGTTAATAACCATCAATCCGCACTGGGCCCGCGTGATGGTTTAAGGCCCGATCTCCCTATCCATCCATAGGGAAGGCCCGTGCCCCAGCAGTGGGGACGTTAATGGGCTGGTGATGAATATCATGACGGGTTTGCAAAAACTGGGTGTACAAAAAATAACAGTTATAAAAATGAAAATATAGTCAAATGCTTATCATACCAGACACGTGATAAAGTTGAACTACAAGGGAATACACAGCTCATCAGCCATAAAGATAATTATCATTGGCCATAATTTTATTAACACGTTGAAGACATGATTGATATGAGCAATGAGCTGGTAATCTGTCATTATATGGGTCATTAAACTTTTAGGTGCAAGCATCGATCATTTAAAATATTCCGCGAGTTTTTGTGAATCCCTTCAGTAGCCCTCACTGACCTACTGTTGGTGAGGGTCACTCAAGGTATATTTTATTAAATTAGGCGTAGACCGTATATTCAGTCTTACGGGAATACATTGCGTTGCGTATTGACGGCATCCGTGGTCCAGTGGTTGAGCGTTGGGCTCACGATTCGGAGGTCCCGGGCTCGAATCCCGGTGGACACATATCACAAAAATCACTTTGTGATCCCTAGTTCGATTTGAACATTACAGACTGATCACCTGATTTTCCAAACAGTAAGATGATCCGTGCTTCAGAAGGCACGTAAAGCCGTTGGTCCCGGTCACTACTTACTGATGTAAGTAAGTAGTCTTTACTTTGTAATGCGAACAATGTGTATTTGTGACAGACAGTAGAAAAGTACGCTTGAAAAGAACAAATGTTCCTTCAAGAAAAACTTTGCACATTTTTGTTTAGCTCATGCCCTTTTGTACTATGTTACAGAGAATGGAGATATTTATTAAGTACCTAATTGGATCTGTCAACTCAATCTTAATAGGATCAGATAGTGAGAGCTTCATGCATCCGCTAGAGTAACCACCCTAGTGTTACGAACGTTATGGAGGTCTATGTCATCGCTTGCGACCTATATAGTACGGGAGGGGACCGTAACGGGCCCTTCGTCATCGACTACCAGGATGGGACCAGTTTGTAATTGTCACGGATTGAATGCCTTCTACACAAAACGCTCCAGGAATAGCTGAAGCAATCCTATATTTTATTACCCGACTGCGGCGTTGCAAAACGGGGGTTATATGTTTAATCGATATGTATGTATGTATGTATGTGTCCAAACTTAACTTCTAAACCACCTGTCAGAATTTAACCAATGAAGTGTCACTAGAAGCATCTAGATTGTCCGGTGGTTATAGGCTATTTGACGTCACGCTATATTCAATGTGGCAACTTCTAGAGGAAATAAAAAGAGGACGAAACAATTTTTTGTGCAAAGGCTGAATTTGCACATTTCAAATATGTACATATTATTAGCTTTTGCTTGCGGTTTTTCGTCGTATTTACTCGATAATTATGTTGAAGTGATAACCGTAAACCGATAACCGTGATTTTTCCGAAGTCGGGGGTTAGTTTTTAAACCTATATTTCAATCCGTGACAACTATAAACTAATGCAGGCTGATCACCTGAATGTCCAGAAGTAAGGTGATCCGTGCTTCGGAAGGCACGTTAAACCGTTGGTCTCGGTTACTACATACTGATGTAAGTACGTAGTCGATACTTGAGTCACGTCAGGGGCCTTCGGCGGCTCAATAATAACCCTGAAACCAGGGTTGATGAGGTTGGTCATCCACCTCACAACCCACACGATAGAAGAAGATAAACTAATTCCATGTGGAAGACGACGAAGGGTTTGCCACGGTTCGCTCTCGTACCAATAAGCGTAGTACATTAATGCCCTTTGGTGATTGTACAGAAACAATACTAGTTGAAACATAATAGACATCTATTTAAAATAACATTTTATTTTCTGAAAAGCATAAGCTTTTAACGTAAGTTACAAGAGCGTATTCTGCTGAAGTTTCCTTCTTGTTAGATAGTGTAAGCTTAGGGTCGTCTATGCGAATTAGCCACGCTTCGTCTGTCTCAAGTGTAACAACCCCTAATCCCTCAGGACAGGCTACTATCTAGAATATTAAAAGTACTTATCATAAATTGCATCCTTTGTAATTTGACCGCCATCGTATTGGAAGGGTGCTAAGGATCAATAAATGAATATCAAGTTACATAAATGATAAAATGAAATGTCAATTTTTAATTTTTTCGGAATTATTATTTTGGTACAAAATGTGGGTTTTGACAGAAGAAACATTACATTAAAAAAATATATAGTGGAAGTGAGAGCGTTGAAGAGTAATAAGTGGAGTGACTTCAAATAATAAATGAGGATTAGGTAGTGTTGTGTAGAGAGAATGAATGAAAATAGACTTACGAAAAAGATTTATGATGCAGGCGCTAGTAAAGTGGTAGAAGTGGGTCGGAAGAAGAAGACCTAGGCGAATATAGTCATTTTTGAAATGTTAAAGATAACCCTGTCAAGAGTATTCTAAACCGGCGAGCAAACACGTAGACTTTGATGAGAGTTAAAGAAGCGAAAGTGGTGTTTTAGAATCGTAGTAAGTGAAATTCTGTAATATCCGCCTAGAAATAAGCGTGATTTTATGTACGGAAAAGATGTAGGTGAAAATGCGTTTATAATTATTATACATAAAATATAAATAGCCTATATACATCCCAAGCCGTCCTTTGTTTCCCTTGACACTACTGCTACCAGTCGAATCATGGGACACTACTACTTTAATTGGCTAATTACACTCATACATATTATTTACCCCTGACTAACTCAGTACCGTTGACACTACTAGTGGGCCTATGATGTTGAATTTGCTAAATGTTTACAGAAAATTTACATTTTTCAGAAACCCATAATCAATTTACACTAAATAATAATTAACAAAAAAATATGAGTGCCTGAACATGTTTTTCCAACTGTGAATCGTGGACAGACCTTTTTTTCCAATTTTCAGTTATTTAACGATTTCCCCTCAATCAACTGATATTTATTTTATTGATTTATCTTCTCGTAATTTATATCTTTATATATCATAAATAAATGGAGCAATAATCTTTCACCACAAATTACAAAACCATTCACCTTACACATTCATCGTGGTCTTTCAACGACTTTGTCTGCCAACGTAACGAACGTACCAATAGCTGCAATGAAATGGCCACATCGAAGCAATTCATCTAAGAAAGCAAAATTGCTATTTGACATTTGTTTGCATTGCGCACTTACTTTTATATGCGCAAATGTCAAATTGCAAAATTGCTTTTTTTAGATGAATTGCTTCGATGTGGCCTTTTTAACCCCTCTGTATTCTAAACATTTTTTGTGCGCAGAAATGGTGATTGTAGGTGGAACGGCGGCGTAGCGAGTGTTTCGGAAAAAAAATATGGTACACATTTTGTGTGTGTTTTAATAATGTACGGTAAACTGGCCGCAATATTGTACAGAGTGGCGGAGACCATCGGAGCGACGCGAATGTAGGGCTGCTAGGGTATAAGCTTTAAAATTAAAAGTTCTTCGACTGTAAAAAAATTTGCAGGTAAATAATTCTGTAATTAACACATCATGAGAAACTTCCCCCCCCCCCCCCCCCCTTTCCTGAGGAGCTCAGTGGCGCAGCGGTAAACGCGCTCGGTCTGCGATTGTTCAAGTTAAGCAACTTTCGCAAAGGCCGGTCATAGGATGGGTGACCACAAAAAAAAGTTTTAGTACGATGAAATAGCTATTTTAAAATACAATATAGATGGTGTACAACGCCATCTATATTTGTTTTCGAGAACGTAGCTTGGAAAGTTTCTCATCATCATCAGCCCATAAACGTCCCCACTGCTGGGGCACGGGCCTTCCCTATGGATGGAGAGGGAGATCGGGCCTTAAACCATCACGCGGGCCCTTGATGGTTATTAACGACTGCTAGTGCAGCCGGAACCAACGGCTTAACGTGCCTTCCGAAGCACGGAGGAGCTCGAGATGAAAACTCTTTTTTTTTTGTGGTCACCCATCCTATGACCGGCCTTTGCGAAAGTTGCTTAACTTCAACAATCGGAGACCGAGCGCGTTTACCGCTGCGCCACCGAGCTCCTCCCTATATAACTATAACCAATCAATTGATAATAATTAAGAATAATTCATTACAGTCGATAGTGTATAAATGCTCCATTATGTGTCGAGGGGCAGACGGGGCAAAATTAAGGTTCGTCCGCGTCTGTCCGCGACAAGTTTATTAGGCTTACCTCCTTAGGGCTCTCACCCCTTTAAGTGTTTCAAAATACTGAAAAGGCAAACTTTATAAACTTTGATATAAAGTTAAAAAGTAAAATCCGTATAGAAGGGTAAATCAGCTGCTTTAATAATTCCACTTTATTACCGCTTGAATAATTTTAATACTAATTTGGTCCTTTGTTGGTACTCTTAGGTTACAGCCATTTTGAATAACTGAGAGGTGCCAGCGTTTGTGATTTATAAAAAAAAACCTTCACAGACTAAGTCTGAACACGCACACGCTTCACACCTGCATTTAGTTTGTCCCAGCCTTTATAAATTATACCTTACCAGAGAGTTATTAACAGCCCTATAATACAAGCTGTTAAGCGTTATCCACACGTGCAAGTTAAACCGCTGAGCTGTTGTGACCGCTCGGCTCGGCGTGCGCGGGCGGATATATTGAACGACATTATACGTTGTTGTGTACTCTGCCTATGTATTGCCACTATGCTGGACTGGGACAAATAAAAAACGTAGAACCCATAATGCACGAACTACCTGCTACAGTCTGTGTTTCTAAAACTTCATAATATTTGAGGTAGTAAAACCGAAAGGATTTGTCCTTCCAACATGATTGATGGATGGTAATGGGCGATACGATACCATATTTTATTGCTATTATTGTTACATGAATTTTGCGACGGAAAATTCCACTTGATATTAACTCAGAATCATGGACTGAATTATTCCTGACAGAATTCGTTACGATGTCACTGACACCCTGTATAATGTTCCACTGCTGAGGAGGTATGGCTCCAAGCTGGCGAGGGTGCTGTGTATACGGGCTAGTAATTATGCAGAGCGACGACTGATGTTTAATATTAATTTAAACAGATGTATATACATATCTGCCAACCTCGTCGTGGATACTGGATGCTATGCTGTGTTATATTATTTAATATTAATTTATCTGATATAAGATAGGTAAAATGAAATAGATACGCACACAACGTCATACTAAAACCAATAACAAGTTTCACCAAACATAAATCCCCGGCTCCCGAATGTTATTCAACTTTCCACTATATTGCCTGGGAAACAATAGCCTTTTTTAAACTAAACTAAACTTTAAAATGTTGAAACTAAGGTTGATATGTCCTGAATATGGAAGTTCACTGTTTTAACAAGTCAGTTACTGCGGCAAGCTCATAAATATTTTATGACGAGACGAAATATTTCTTAGGATTAAAATTAAGATATTCGTAGAAAGATCTTCTTATCATGTGGGTAGGATTATGATTGAAAGGAAAAATAAAAATTATAAGAAAAATTATAAGTTTAGAAGAGATTATACTCCCAATTCGGGTAACTTGAGGTTCATTCGCCGCCAAACTCTACTCAGGCCAAAATGTGAATGAAAAAGAATTATCTTCAATTATGTATAATTCTTAACGTTTACACAGAACCGCAAAATTGGTGCAAGCGGGCTGGTGCGCCGAATATTGTATGAATATTATTGAATATGTTGAACAAAAGAAATGCGTAAATCAAAACTCTGAACTCCGCGTCAGGTATCAGGATACATATTATCCGTGTTTTACTTTTGCTATGCTAATATTATGCCCATAATAATATGGTTTTAATAATATGTATGTAGAGCTTTCCAATTATGGTTTATGAAAGTATCACGATAGTAGTAGTAGTAGTACGATATTTATAATTATTATGGCAAGTAATGGTATTAATATACCATTAACGTATACGTTTCGATAATTTACTTTCTAATTGTTATGTGAATTCACGTTATAAGTCTATTACGGATTTTAAAAATAGGTGTTTTAATAGTATGGAATACTAAGAACCCGTTTTTCAGAAAACAAGCATTAAATAGAGTAGGTGATTACATGGCCACATCGAATTTTTTGCTTGCATTAAATTTGTTTGCATTGCGCACTTACTTTTATATGCGCAAATGTCAAATTGCAATATTGCTTTATTAGATGAATTGCTTCGATGTGGCCATTTTAACCTCCCTGAGTTGTTTATGACTAATTATTATGGAATTTTTATTATCCCGGAAAAGGCTTGCCGCAGTCATTGACATTTGCCGTGCACTTTCATAAATTCCAGCCCGTGACCGCTAGCGTCGCGGCGTGCACATAACAACTTGCGCAAATTGCTTCCTGACAATCCAATACAAAAACCGTGAGCATGACTTATTGTCTTGCGTTTATATTGCCTTTATGGACTAACCTGGTAACTGACGTTTATTTTTGTTAGCGCTTCGTTTTTGTGTCTAAAGTTTCAGTCTTTTGTCTTGTTACTTACTATTAAATAGAAAAGAATCGATTGACCTAAACTCGACTGATACATCACTAGATGTAAGGCCGGCTTAAAAATATTTAAACCAATCCGTTTAAAACGGAAATCAACCATTTTTTCGGTTTAGAACTGTTGCTGTTGATGACTATATTTTTCTTAATTGTAATTAATTGTAACTACATTTTCTTGTATTTTATCTAGGTAGGGATATAACAGAGTACCTCAAAACTGTGAAAAGATTTTTGGAATGTTATATATACTATTATACTTAGCGTGTTTAGTTCTAGTCGGTCCATCGTGGGTACTTTCTTCTTTCTAAAAAGTAATTAAAACGAATTATGATGTCAGCTGACCAAAAATCGCCCACATTAACGAAGTTTAAAATACAGTTCTTTTATTGTTGTAGGAGAGTTTTCAACAATTTAAAACGATTTGTTTTGGGTTTAAAACGGCAATATTTTGTGGTTTAAATAGGTTGTTTTATATATCTATCATCACTGTGCTAGTGAATGTCACAACACTAGATTACGTACTTTGACAGATAGCTTTCTTTCTTACCGCGCATAGAGGCAATTATAAAATGTTATCTTTATTGAAATATAATCACTATTGATACTGAACTACTCGTTTTGTTTAATATTACCTATTTACTAGTGATTCGCCGCGGTTTCGCACGAGTTGTGTTAATACACTGCCCGTCATAGTGAGTTTGAAGTCGATTCAAAAATGAAATAAAAATACATACAAACTTACGCCCCCTATTTCACTTCACCCTATCGTAAAGGTTTTTTATAAAAATAATTAAATACATTTTAATTTCTATAAACAATGAGAACATTGTTTTAAGTTTACGCGGTTATTATCATAATTAAAGCACATAGCAAGCAAGCAAGCAGTGTCGAAATATCGGGAGTCTCATATCCCCATTTAAACGCGGTAAGAACCCGTTATTATGTGCTTAAATTAAAACAATGAGTATTTTTTAGCAATTTGCCTATTATTAAAACTATAAAGCATGAAAAAAAGAAACGTTTATTATTTTCGAACACTACAGACACAGACAGACAGATGTTAAATGTAAACACAGGACTCAGGACAGAAACCACACGGAAAATAATATTTAAACAAACACTAAGATACTATAGACCGAGATATTGATGCGGTTACTGCTAACCGGAGCAATCTCTACTAGGGGGTTAATAAGGCCACATAGAAGCAATTCATCTAAAACAGCAATATTGCCTTTATAGTTATGCGCAAATGTCAAATTGCAATATTGCTTTTTTAGATGAATTGTTTCAATGTGGCCTTTTTAACACCCCTAGACACACAACATACATCATATGCAGATAAGCTCTTACAACATTCTTTACAAAATCACTGCAAAAACCGATTTCTCCTCCAAATATTTCCGTGAAAGTTTTACGTATTTACGCAAACATTTTCAGTCAGTGAACCTTTCGTAATCGCATTTCGAAGATGTCAGTAGGCATTTCCTTGAGATATGTCGGCTGCGAGAAAGATTATGATACCTACGCACGCGGAGCGTTTTATGGCATTATCACAAGCATGAATATGAAAAAGGACGTGCTGGTTGTAAACTATGGCTGGGTATATTGCAAAACCTTCCCCTGTTAGGCCGGTCACATACATTCGGAATTCCGTTTCGGAATTTCGATTCGAAATACTGTTTCGGGATTCCGTTAATATATCACACACATACGTTTATTTCCGTTCGGAATAACAAGGCTCAGTTGAGCGACGCTAGAACTTGAGTTCAGACATTTGGCATTATGGACGACGATTTTCTTATCGCGATAGCACTGTTGCTATACCTATCAAGGAAAAAAAAATACGTCGCCGTTACTGGGCCATGCATAGGCCATCATACGGAATTCCCAATCAGATTAAATTTCGAACGGAAAAAAACTGTAAGTATGTGGTTGATTCATAGATGTTGTATGGATTTAATGCGTTCGATATTACGAATCGATATTTCGAATCGAAATTCCGAAACGGAATTCCGAATGTATGTGACCGGCCTTATATGTCATGTCTCGTAGAATACGAAAATGTGGGGTTAAAAACTTCACGCTTGAAACATCGTGTGTTTATGTTTTATCCGTTGACATATTATATCACACACCACAAACTTCTTAGTACCTACATAATCAAAAGATAACAAGGTTATAAAATAGGCACTAAGCTTTACCAAACATTACGGTAATTCCTTTTCCAATATCGAAGCTAGTAAACTTGAACCCATACTTTGTGTTGAAATTGAGAGCGTACGCTGTTACATGAATACCTATCACGTGATGCTCATTTATCATGTTATGCGCGATACTTACCTACATTAACTTTAAATACTATTATATACGTACACATTACGAGAAGGACATTATTCGCACTGCTAGGGAGTGTAATTCTCTGCCGTCTTCTGTATTTCCGAATGCATATAACCCGCTTGCTGCTTTCAAGGCCAGATTGAACAGGCACCTTCTGGGCGAGCTCGCTCCATCTTAGGCCACGACAATGTCTGGGGCCAAGAGCAAACCCATCAAAGGACAAAAAAGAAGGTTGCTAGCCATTTTACCATCAGGACCCATTATAACGCTCATAACTTCATAACAGCAACACGCCTGTATTCCTGAAGAGTCTATAAATACGTCTATGCCTACCATAGGTGTAAAGATTAACTACTTACGCTCATATAACTACTTATTCGATATTTAAAATAAATTTCTACATTTAAGTAGTCTAAAGAACATAAAGGTCAAAGGCATTCAAGCGACCAATTACCCTTAATGCCTCTCGTTATTAGCTGTGAAATATAACAATAATACCATGCCAATTTCAGTCGCGAAGATTTCCGTCGTTAGGGGATAAGCCTAACACGACGGTATTACTTAAGACAGTGGTTCCCAATATGTACTACGCGTACCCTCAGGGGTACGTGATAGGGCGCTTACAGGGGTACGCGGATTTTCTAACCACTACCTCTCGAACAGCCGCCTAGCCGTACCGACGTCCCCACTCTTTTTATTTTTAAATCCGGGATTTTCTAGTTTCCTTTTCATAACCAGACTTTTTTAAAGTTTATTTTTTATTCTTCAGTTGTTTTCTATGAAACTAGACTCTGTAAATAACGGATTCCTAGCAATATCTCATTTCCATAGTACCAGAAGGATATAGGGGTACGCTTGTTTGTCTTTTTTATTTTTGAGATGCGCAGGAAAAACTATTTGAGAACCAGAGCCTTAAGATGACATATTTTATTGCTTCCCGTTTTCGTTTTTATGACAAGACAGATTTATTGTCCGACGAATGCCCACTTATTTCTTTTTACGATCACGGCCTCTTAATGTGAAGCATGCCCTTCTTTACTTTAGAGAAATCGTCCCAACGGCATTTCACGCTACCTATTATCAAATATGCCGAGTAGAGAATTAACCAAATAACCGAATACATTCGATTCGATTTCTTTTTGGAGAAATGCTGTTCCTGACAGCAAAACCACTTGAAAACATCAATTTATTCGGCTGTGAACATACTATCCAGATATTTATAGAACAGGCATGCTTTCATTACTATGTACTTATCTTTCTTACTCGTCAATTTATATTTGAAATAATTGTCCAAAATGGTTTATTACTTTTTAAATACTTAAATGATAGCTTAAGCCGTTGAAACCCGTTTTCGGTAGAAGTATTATCGAGAATAATCCGTAGGTCCAAGAATTCGGAAAGCTATTCACCAAGGCTCAACTTACTCAAACACCAAATCCTTACCTTATACTTAGTGAAGTCCACGAGAGCACCTTTTTGGAAAATCACATTCTGATGTTAGTTTCTACAACAAAACCTCGATTTCTTTATTTAATTCCATCGATAAATTTAAAACGCTTAATTATTATTTGATATCTGTCGAATAATCAGAAACATACGTAACTTCGTTACGTCCAATTAGGCGTTTAAGTGTTCTGAATCTGACCTGATCCAAACGAATCCATTACACTAGCGGCATTGCCCCGTTGCACAGCCACTGGCAGGCGTTGGACCAGGTAAGATGCAGATCTAGGGTCTTTTTCTTTTAAATTAATTTCATTTCAGGTTTTAATAACAAAAAGCACAACCGAATGTTATTTTCCAAAAAGGCGTTTACATGGTTTTCAGTATCAGACGACGAAATAGACTTTCCTCTCCTCTGGAAAATTTAATTAAAATATTGTAACATATACTCTTTAAAACTGTTAAAATTGAGTACAATGTGAGTTTTAATTTCAAACGATGGTAATAACGAGTTACAAAGCGATGTATTTAAACTTTCCTCGCATAACTTACGGTAACATTCCGCACACCTCTCTGAAATGAAGTTAATAATTACACATAATTTACTTTAAACTCGACGAAACTTTACACTGAAGCATGTACAAACTTGGGAACTGTAAACTTGGAATTAACTCTCACTTGCCCACATAAAGTAAAATTTTAATGATTCCATAATTTTCGAGCGTTATTAATTATCATCTTCCGGAAGCGTATTGCCTTCTAACTGTTGATTTATAGAAAAATATAATTATATTACAGGCAAAAAAAAAACAGACCTGTCAAATCTTCAGGTTAGGTAAGCGGACCCTGTGAAAAACGGGATAATGCTAGAGATGATGATGACATTCGGATGTGATTTTCTTCAACAAAACTCTCAATTAATTTCGTATACGTAGGGTAAAAATGTAAATAGACAAACTAGTTTGAATTTAGCTTGTCTATTGTGAGGTTTAGTTAATGCAAATCACATCAATATGTTAATTTTCAAAAAAGCGCCTTCATGGTTTTTACTATAAAGCTCCGATAATTACATTACTAAATTGTAAAATACTAAATTCTATAACTGTACTTTAAAAAGAAAAAAGAACGTCCAGAGCCCTGTGCCGAGATTTTTCTTGCAGCTTCTTTTCCCGGCTATACAGGTCGTGAGAAGCTGCAATAGTTTTATGCGGATGAGACGTTCGTTATGTAAAAAATGACGATTCAAAGTGTAACTATGCTACCTACAGAAAAAAGATATTTTTGAATTTGGATTATTAATAACTTCCTACTAGAAGGGCTTGTAATCTACAAATAGAGGTATGTACTTACTACACCTATTTAATACATACGTTCATAAGATCACGCCTGTTTTCTGTTGGAGTAGGCAGAGACCACTAGAACTCCACTTACTACGATTTTGACATACCACCTTCGTCCACTCACGCCGCTTCAAAGTGGACTTGCATTTTTTATAAATATTTAACTTGATCACGGTATGTTCGCCCAGGCCTCGCCCTTGTGATTCTACCCTTACATTCGCGTGTTTATCTGTTATGGATCGCAAACTCAGAAAGTCGAATTCAGTGAAATAATTCCAATTCATAGCTGACGAGGAGTGGATTTACTTAACACGTCTGCCTACCTCTTTGGAGATACAAGTGTGATGTTATAATGGTCTTACTTTCTTAATAGCGTACTATTTATTGAATAATTTCAAGCCAAGCCTCTCTAAAACCAGAATCCTATATCTTAATCCCGCCACTGGTGATGTCAATAACGTTGTAAGTACTTACTCATATACATACATACATAAACAACCTAAATAACGTCCCACTGCTGGGCACAGGTCTCCCCTCAATCAACCGGAGGAGGTTTGGAGCATACTCCACCACGCTGCTCCACTGCGGGTTGGTGGAGGTGTTTTTACGGCTAATAGCCGGGACCAACGGCTTAACGTGCCCTCCGAAGTACGGAATCATCTTACTTTTTCGGACAATCAGGTGATTCAAGCCTGAAAAGTCCTTACCAAACAAAGGACATTCTCACGAAAGTGATTTCGACAATGTCCCCATCGGGAATCGAACCCGGACCTCCAGATCGTGAGCCTAGGCTGTTACTACTCATATACAAGGTAATTATTCTGATCATAAAGTGTTAATAGTTGGGTCATAGTTAAGGTAGTTATAAGTTATATTTGGATCTAACCGTATAATAAGATATAGAGCAGGGAATATTAATTACAATATAGACACTTTATACTAAAATATTCTAATCTAATCTAGCCTACAAGATCCCACTGCTGGGCAAAGGCCTCCCCTTCTTCCTGCCATTTTTCGCGGTCCTATACGTATTCCGGCCAGTTCCTCCGGCAAGCGTCCAAGTCGTCACGCCATCTCTTTCGAGGTCTGCCACGACGCCTGTATCCGTCATGAGGCACCCAATGTGTGACGATCCGTGCCCACCGCTCAGGGTGCATGCGACAAACATTATAGCCACTAAAATATTATAGTATCTAAAATGCGATAGTTAGAGACCGTTACTAAATCTAATCTAATCTAGCCTACAAGATCCCACTGCTGGGCAAAGGCTTCCCCTTCCTCTTTCCATTTAGAGAGATTTGGTAGAGTCCATTACTACTTAAATAAAATGTAAAACAGAGAAATCGAAATAAGTATTGCTTTTAAAACTGAACAACTGCTAAGATGATAAGAATTGAGTCCTTTGTAAATGTAGCTTATTAAAAAAACAAATTAAAGAAATTAAAAACACAGACATTTTGAACTTGTCCAACTTATTCACTTCAGACCCACTGGGAAAATAAAATACCTACCTACGTAACCTTTAAGTACTTATTAAGAAACTTCCCTATAACCTTTACGAATTTGTTTCCCTCTCAATTCTTTACGAGTTCAATTCAATATTAAAAAGGTGACGAAATAAATGAATGATTACCTATTTATATAACATCCACGCTTGGTTTCCATGCGAACAACAACCCATATTGAACCTGGCATAGTAATAAGGAACGTGGGGTGTTCTCAAAGCTGACAGCAGAGCATCCGTTAGTAAGATTAATTTGAGTTTTTCGAAGTGGATTTATAGCGATGGCCAGAGAACAGGGATCGCATCGACGCGTCAACCGCTCGATAGGGGCGACCGACCATTTGTCAGTGTCCCAGCCCTATCTGATCTGAAAACTGAATGATTTTACCAAGTATCTACGCAAAAAACCCGGTCTAAGGAAATTGATGTTTTATGCTGGAAATTCATTACAACGACGCAGATTGCGGCAAATCTGGACAGTTAATTTTTTGTACCTCAAAGCCGCTATCTTAAACTACCTAGGCTTGAATCAATGGGAACTGCTTAAATGTAGCGAGCAAATAGTATACAGGTTGTTAGTGACATCGTAACGAAAACTTTGAGGGGTGATTGAGGCCATGATTCTGAGATGATATCAAGTGGAATTTTCCGTCGCAAAAGTATGGAATTGAAAATAATTTAAAAAAACAAAAAAATTCAGGATGCTTCAGACTGAAAATTCCACTTGATATCAATTCAGAATCATGGTCTGAACCATCCCCCTCAGTATTCGTTACGGTGTCACTAACACCCATACCTACTTGTATGGCTACCGTATGTACTTGTGTGGGGTGTAAGTGACATCGTAACGAATACTGAGGGGGATGATTCAGCTGATTATTCTGAGTTAATATCAAGTGGAATTTTCCATCGCAAAAGTATAGAATTGAAAATAATTTAAAAAAAACTAAAAAAAAATCATGAATTTTGCGACGAAAAATTCCACTTGATATTAACTCAGAATCATGGTCTGAATCATCCCCCTGAGTATTCGTTACGATGTCACTAACATCCTGTATAATAATACACTCATAAATAAAAATTAGTCTATCCAAATTGTCTCATGCCGGTAGTGAAAGACAGTATGCCTTAATAAAAAAACATCTTCGATAAGAATTATATATTATACTTACCAGTCAATTATGTTCTTCTGTAACACGCAGGAAATATTCATCATCATCATCATCAATTTAAGAGCTACGCTCTTGTCGGTGCAGCATTTTCCATGCTACGTTTTTAGGGGAAAAAAGGGCATTGGTTTCCCTCTTGCCTTCCGCCCCGCAGTATTCGAAGCAGGAGGTATTAAGTATCCGTATTTCATATAAATAATAACAACTATATTATATTCAAATGCGATCATAATTTTATACCGCTTTATAACTATATATACCCAACTGCGGCAAAGCAAAAAGGAGGGTTATGTGTTTGACCGTTACGTATGTATGTATGTATGTATCTAAACCATTTGATAGAATTTAACAAATGAGATGTCACTAGAAGCGTCTTAATTACCCGGTCGTTATTGGCTATGTGACGTGACGCAAAAAAATCAATGTGGTCAATGTATAGTCGAGTTTCAGTTTTCAAAGTTACATTTTTTTAAACCTAGTATTATCTCCAGTTTTCATTTTGCAATAAGGCAGATAATATTTCATGTTACCATCCGCATATTATTGACCTTGTAGTAAAATCAAATCCGTGTTGCTCTATGGGTAAAATCGACCATGAAATCACATCACGTCAACTCGACCGAACACAATATAAAGGTAGGTAAGGTTGGCTCATCGCATCGCCAATAGCTTTATAAGGGATCATCTTAACCAGTGGCTTAAGATGAGCATAAGCCTATCTTATATAATAGTAAAAAACTTATTAGTAAGTAATAACAATATAGCTAGGGGAACATAGGCGTGGTCAGTTGTGAAATGTGTAGTGAGGCGAGGCGAGATACAGACAAAATCACACGTACACCCATGTACACACGCGCACACACACACACACACACACACACACACACACACACACACACACACACACACACACACACACGCACGCACGCACACCCAATATACCCAATAGCAGGTATTCTTTGGTGAGAACTTGGTTGGCTATTGTTCTACATATACAAGTTGTCTATTTATAAATATAAGCTGTATGTTTTCTTTAAACAAATAAAATAAAAATATATAATAAAATCTTTATAATGAACACAAATATCAAATTAGCTTTGACGTCTGGCAACTTAATCCACATAATTAAATCGTCTGGCAATAGGATCGCTCCGGCAGCGATAGGATTACTTACATGTTACTTAGACAATAGCTGAGTGAGTGAGTGTATACACTTCTGCCTACCTCTTCACGGATACAGGTGTGATGCTGTCTGGCAACTTGTACCCGATATTCTTCTCTCGTGTGGGTTTTGAGGTGGATTACCAACCTCATCCACCCTGGTGTCAGGGTTACTTTTGAGCCGCCAAAGGCTCCTAACATGACTCATATTACGACTACTTACTTACACCAGTATGTAGCATCGGGGGCCAACGGCTTAACGTGCCTTCCAAAGTACGAATCATCTTACTTTCGGACAATCAGGTAATCAGCCTGTACTTAATGTCCTAACGAAACTAGGGATCAAAGTAATTTTTGTGATTTTTCCCCACCGGGATTCGAACCCGGGACTTCTTCCATCGGGAGCCTAACGCTCAACCACTGGACCGCGGAGGCTGTTGATGTTTGTTTATATGATGTGATCTAACCCCTTTATTACACGCCACCAAGCTCAAAAACTCCAAATACAAATAACTTTCAACGAGCTCTTGAAAACCTACCTAAGCGTACAAGCTTCGGTCCATGTTTAAATTTGCGTCAGACTCAAAACCAACCCCAACGAGTTTATTAAAAGAGCGTGTTTGTAATTATAACCAGATTCAAGCGTTAAAACTAAAATGTTGGTTCACAAACATTAATTTCGCTTGAAATTAACAACATTTTTGTGTGCTCAGGTTACTGTGAGCGAAATTTTATGAATGCGGTACTGAAGTGCAAATACCCAAACATGCTATTCCCGTAGTATTCCACTGTAAGTATTAATAATTATTAAAATTTTATTTGTTTTTAGCAGTAGAATTTCAACAAGGGAAATACATGGAATAAGGAATGAGTAAAATATGTATATTATTGTCAACAAAATAAATGGTTGCAATACATCAGTTAGAAGGCTCTACCACTGCTATTTCTAAACTGGGTATTCTCTGGCCGTCATTACAGAGAAAAAAGGGGCTGGCTATGAGATCACAAAGTACTTCTATTGTGATGTTAGGCGAAGTATATTTCAGCAATCAGTATACGAGTATCTGTTATGTAACACGAACGCCACAAGTGATTGGGTAAATTTTTATTCTACGTTGGCGTATATGACCGTCGAGTGCATTACTCGTAAATACAAGAATGTTATCAAATAAATTATAAGATAAGCTTCTTTCACCTTCAATCGTATCGTTACTTACCAATCATCATCATCAGCCGTACGACGCCCACTGCTGGGCATAGGCCTCCCCCAAGGATCTCCACGACGATCGGTCCTGCGCTGCCCGCATTCAGCGGCTTCCCGCGACCTTCACCAGATCGTCGGTCCACCTTGTACGTTACTTACCATCTGGTGAAAATTATAGCCCTATTATCTACATTGTCTACATTTTAAGATTGCAGTTGTTTTATTACATTCAATTAAAATAACGTATAGGTACTAAATGGATCATTTTTTAATCATGTTACAATAATAGTAATAACAAAATTTATTTTCCTCTACGTCATCTGAATTTCAATGAGGCTTGGACATCTCCCAGTTAATTCTAGATAAACTTTGGTTTTTACCAGTTCCGTCTTCATTTGCGTCATTAACAGTGTCGAATTGGGTGGTGGATGCTAAAAAATTGCCAAGTAATTACATGACAATATTGGATACATAATATAAAATTTGATTTTTCTGACAACTACATATTATTGAATGTAGTATTTACAGTATTTCCCCCTGATACCCGGATTGCTGAGTTTGGTAACCTATCACACAACTCACACGATAGAATAAGGGGTCTAGTACATCCCAATACTGGGCACACGCCTCCCTTGAATCAACCGAAGGAGCTACGGAGGACACTCCTCCACGCTGCCTATGCAGTAGCCCTTTCAAATAATATTTTTAATTAATGTCACCAAAGATGATCACGATTAAAAACTAGAAGCTTATGCAGTCAATGAGGGACTATCCAGGCTACGTTCCCCAAAAAATACACAGATGGCGCTGTACAGATTTACCTTCGTTCTAATTTCATGGATAACTTTTGATATTTTTTTTTGGTATAAATGACGACATTTATTATTACACCCAGGCACAACACATCTTCCAACCATTATTCTGAACAAAATAAAAAGAGGCAATATAGGTAGCAACATAGTTCTGTACATAATCATTCAATATATAATTATTTTTATATAAGCTTCTGTCATTACATTATATTACATTATATTCTTGAATAATTATGTAAGTACCCGAGTAATGAGAAAATAGGTAATTATCACGTTAAATCTGTACAATGCCATCTATATTGTTTTTGGGGAACGTAGCCTGAAAACTCCCACATTCAGTGGGTAAAGGAAAAGCCAAATATCTTTATACACAAGTATAACATAGTGACTCACCTTTCTCTAGCATACCACGTGGTGGTGAGCAAAGTTCAAGCCTGAAACTCCTCAACTCAGCAAAATTTGGAAGTTCACATCGTGGTGGCAAGCACCGGTATTTATTCTGAATTATTCTACCAAATTTTAGTGCTGCCTGTAAAATAGTACGAATGCAAGCTTCGTTAACATCATCAGGCTTCAGTTTAAATACGGTGTAGTTTTTTAACAAAACGGGAAGCAGTTTTCAAAAAGAAACAAAATATTTTATGAATTCCGTAATGTTTGATCAAAATGTAACCTTAACTAGTGAATATAGTAAAATAATAGAAAACATACGATTCTAGTAGGTAGTGGCAATGCAGGACGCGCGTACATAGTAGGGCAAGCTAACAATAAACACAGGGGGACTTTCATTTTCAACACTTTGAAAGGCAACACATCCATAAATTCTGTAATAAAACATACACCAAAGTTAAATGTATTAAAAACATAATATAAACAACAACAACAACAGTGGCTGCAAGTTGTCTTTGATTACTTGTGGCTCTGCCCACCCCATTAGGGATTACGGGCGTGAGTTTATGTATGTATGTATGTAAACAACAATAGAAACACAGAAACACGCTACATATAGACTGAATTATTCTAAAAATGGCTCATTTAGCTGCTTTATTAACTGGATGTTCGAGGCTGTTTCCCCAAGACATTTCGGATTCCAAAACAGACAGTCATAAAAATGTTTAAATGAAAAATCCATTTACACACTTTTGGTTCGTTCGTTAGAACTACAAAAGAATACAATATTCTTACCAGAATATACCCTAGTAGAATATCTCGAAGAACTTGAAAAAGTCGGCTTCATTTTGGGGTAAAATTCTTCAGTTTGATACCAAACTTCTAAAATATGTCCGTCTCTTGGACCTTCTACAAACAAGATAACGATATCACCCGTATCTAATGCAAAGCCTGAGAGCTTCTCATCTCTTGTCAAACCAGATTCTTCATTTATATTTCTGATTTTCATCAATACTGACATGATGCTCTCACTGTCACTGACGAGGCAAAAGAGTCTAGAAAAACATGAAGTAAGTCTCGGAGGTTTGCATCCAACTACCCCCATTGATATACCCAGAGTCATTTGGCTTGTTAGAATAGAACTTGCTGGAACGACTAGCATAGGAGTTAGTGGAATTCCGATCATATTGATATCATTTGTACAAGATTGTGTACGCGATATAAAAGGGACAGATAATGTGGGTGGATAGAGGGGAAATTCTCCTCTAATGAAACCATTTATTCCTTTAGATAAACTCCGAGCGTCTAGTTTCGTATTAGCAATAATAAAGTCAAGTTCTTCTTCTATCACTTTAGGAGCAGAACCAGTTCCATAGTCACGGTCTCCTTTGGCATAGCCAAATAAATTTCCAACTTCAGGCACCTCCGAAGGCGTTCGGACTCCACGAAGCTATAATAAAACGTAATATAAGCTAAGTACTGTATAAAATTCTACCTTTCTTCTTTTTCACAATGAGGATAAAAACTAAAAGCTCTAATGTAGACGGCAGTACTAAATTTTGAGCCTTTCTAAATTTTGACAGTCCAGCTACTAAAATTGGTGATAAGTTGCTATAAAATGTGGAGCAACATGAGTGTATCCCGTCTAAAGGATGAGTTACGAAAAAGAAAAGCCATCAATTGGACAAAGGCAGTTTTCATTAAAAAATTGTTTTTTTAAGTTTTCTTCTTTCCGATCTTTAGAGAATAAATTAATTAACACTGCAGTTAGACTTTGCAGTTAGACACCGCGGAAAGGGATTGTAGTGTAAAAATAGAACCAAAACAATATGTTAGTTGACTCAAATAGGAGGGAACTGTCAAGATTAAAGAATTAGCAGCACCTGATGGGAGAAATATGCAGTTTTATCCTCACTGTTTCTGCGTTATCTTATATTACCTGAATCTTATAAACATCATCTATATACTCGGAAATTACTTCTGCCATTTTACAGGATTCCAGAGGCAAAGCATGATGGTCGTTAAACTCGACCTTAGTAATTTTTTTGGATCTGATATCTACTGGTTGGGAGTCATGAATTTCTTCTCCTAAACTCCATCGGGTATACAAGTGTGTTATTCTGAAATATTTGAATCATTATTAAGGTTTACCAATACCATCATCACCAGCCCATTAACGTCCCCACTGCTGGGGCACGGGCCTTCCCTATGGATGGATAGGGAGATCGGGCCTTAAACCACCACTCGGGCCCAGTGCGGATTGATGGTTATTATCGACTGTTAATGCAGCCGGGACCAACGGTTAATGTGCCTTCCGAAGCACGGAGGAGCTCGAGATGAAAACTTGTTTTTATAGCTTTAAATTTGTAATGGGAGTCAAAAATCTGGTTATCACCTCCGATCTCTAAATTCTTGGAGTGGTGCATCGAATAATGTGTTTATGTTTACGAACACTATAGGGGAGTCATCCTGAGCTGGTAAATTAGAACTGCTTAAGAGAACAACAATTTCCCCTAAGTCCGCCGGTTTATCGCCAAATGTTGCGAAGGGGATTACTCTTCCCGTTCCTAAAAAAAATCATTAATTCTAAATTACACTTAAGTAGTTATAATCCCATATACCATATTATACGTATATATACTTAAAGTTCACATCACAACCACCTAATTGTACTACTGTGTTAAGACTTAAGAAAGACTATTCATTTTCTGACCTTTCCGAAATAAACATTATTATAACCAAATATTTTGAAATCTGGTTGTCAAGTGGAGAAATATTTTTACAATAAAATCCGTACCCTCGAGGAAACGATATTAAAATTTGTCGATATCTAAGTGCCCTATTATATTTTCCATTGGATCATTAAACTTGGCATGAGAGGTAATTCAAAAAAGAATCATTATTGGGGACTAATCAAATTGAAGAACAGATATTATCCAATTATTTACTTGTTTAAAAACAAACTTTAGCAAAATCATAGAATAAAGAATAGAACGGCCACTCCTCACCAGCGGCTGAGCTAGGTTTACCTCACACGTTCTTAATTTAGTCTTCAATCGTAAGAGCGTCAGACGTCACATGCGCGACGCGCGCATACATGTGTGTAAAAGTGTAAAACGAGGACTTTTGTATGAAGTGTCCGTTGTGTAGCAAAATAATAAATAAAAGTTTAGACAACTTTTATGAATATGCCCAGGATAAAAAACTAAATATGATAGGTAACACTTTAAATGAAACAGAATGTGTACAACAAAATGTTATCTTTGTTGTTAGTGCACAATCCCGGATTAATTTCATAACAAAGGACATTGTTCTTTTGACGTGACTCATTGTGGATCTGCCTCGGATTGTATTCACTAAGTTTACCTGGCCTGACGCAGAGGATGAGAGGACAGTTATTTTATTTATCTAAAATAATATTGTTAGCTACTGAAAATGGACTGTTTGTTTTGATCATGTGCGTTAATGTATACTAAGTCAAGTATTAGGTGATGAAATAGAGCTATCAAATGTCATATACGCGACCATATAAGATAATTTAAATAAAAATAATAAATTACAAATACATAATCAAATATATTGTAACAAAATTAGTATCAAAATTATTTGACGTTATGCTTGAAACTCAAAAACTGACAGGCTTTTTAGTGGAAACGTGAACGACATGGTTACTTTCTTCATAGAATAATCTAAATAATTATTACGAAGCGGTGTTTTGTGGTAAATGATCGTATTAAGTTAGTCAGAACACGCAATAGTGTTATCATTATAAGAATATTCAATAAACAAAGTGTACCCATCTATTTTCGCTTCGTGCCAAGAAGCCGCTTCATAAGTCGAAGTATATGCGGACTTTTGAGTTAATTTGTTTGGGTTTCGGAGTAGGAATCTGTACCGAGGATGGGGGTTTAGGCTTCATCGTTCATCGTCACCACCTTTCATCATTTCATTAATCATCATCAAGAAAAAAAATACATAAGACTTGGCTGTGTGGGCATAGTTCCCTTTGCCTACCCTTCGGGGAAAACAAAAAAAAAAAAGAAATAACAGTTACGAAACATACCGGCTAAAATCGAATCACCAGACAGTTTAATTTCAAATTTATTTTTTGCTTCTGGCTTTTTCTTATCTTTTTGCCCACCTTTGGCATCCTTTGAAGGTTTTTGAGCAATTACTTCATCTAGAATATCTGAACCATCTTTTTGAATATTCGGTTTTAGAATAATTTCTTGCACATGATCTAAGATCGCATCTTGATGTCTCACATCTGCAAAATAAAGCTTTTTTTTAATATCCAGAGCAATTGCTTTGGTAAGTATGCTACTATTCAGATCGCTCAACCGTATACTTACAAGTCTTGGGTACTTATATGAGATTCTAAATAACATATTGTGCTGGGTTTCGTTATCAGTTATATTATCATCATCATTCGAACGTGAGACCTTCGAAATGCCACGCAATCTATCGTTAAGCCAATGGTGTAAAAAATGCTAATGACGATGTAGATGATAAAATAAATAATCTACAAAATTACTTTTCACCTGCAACGGGGTACGGCTCGTCAAAAGTTCCGTCCAAGAACGATGGTGGTATATACTCTAGAAGCGGAGTCCAAATCATATTTTTTATAAATTTCCAAAGCCTCTCTGCTTCTGAAGTGACGGTGGAGTTGACGGGGCCAAAATACCGACGCTGTCCAAATTCTAGTGGGGGGAGGTACACCTCCACGTTCTTATCACCCTTGGCACTGCAATCAAGTATTTGTTGTTAGTCTTTGTAATTTGTGACGAACTTGTGGGTTTCCTCACCATGTTTTCCTTCACAGATGGGCACGTGATAACCATGATCCAAACAAACGTTCGTAAACAATTGCGAATTGTGTATTGTAATACTTTAGCCTAAACACATAGACAAAACATATAGATTGTAGGTGTATAGGAAAGCAGAATTTTGGTACTGTCTTCCTGTTGATACGAATAACATCCAAGCTTATCTATAAGCAAAGAGCAACAAGGGAAGTAAATAATAAAAGAGTCACGTTCTAAATTATGAGGGTATACTTACAATGAATTCTAACCAAATGTAGAGTTAGTGACTTATTACGTAACGTCAAATACAAACCCAGTAGAAAAACTTATACATGTACTGAGAATGCTGACAGTAAAACTCGACTTTTTTGGTTTATTCGGTGAGAAAGAATAAATATTTTATCGTTTGAAAACGTCACGTGTAACTACTACACATTATCTTAGTTCAGACTCCAGTTTTGAATCGTAGGTTTATTACGCCGAGAATAACCTAGAGCAGAGTCTTCCCAGTTATACTCCATACGAGATCAGTCTTTTTCTAGCGTGTGGGTTGTGTCGTGGATTATTATTAAGCCGCCAAAAGCGCCTGACATGGCTCATGTAACGACTACTTACTTACCTACTACTATCTACTACTGACTACCTACTACTGACTACCTACTACTTAATAGTATCAGTAAGTAGTAACCGGGACCAACGGCTTAATGTGCCTTCTTTACGAGATCAGTATATCTTCTTTACTCTATGGGAAAAGCAAGGATGTTTTACTTAGCACTAATAGCACCCAATCCAAGAGTGGGATTGACAACAGCTTCGAAGACCTGAAGATCCGAGACTCTGACAGGAAACGCGTGGCGAATGGAGAATGTCAACCAGCGGCGCTCCAAGAATTGCCAGGTGCGTACCCAACAGGTCGCTTGGCCGCAGATGACCTGAAAAGAAACATTAAAAATTGAAACTTTCGAATAATATTCTGGAAAAAATAGTATTTATGAAAACATCTTAATGGTATACCTGTACTTACAAAGAAATTTTCAAAGGACTTTAAAAATGTAATAAGTATTCAAATTCAAAAATATCTTTATCAGTAGACTTTTAATCGTCAATTTTTACATAACGAACGTTTCATCCGCCTAAAACTTCAGCTTCTCACAACCTTTATAGCCGGGGAAAACACGCTGCAAGAAAAACCTCGGCACAATGCCCTATACTTTTTTTTTATATAAAATATTGTTATACAATTTCGTAATATTTGTAACATAAATCATCATCACCAGCCAATTAACGTCCCCACTGCTGGGGCACAGGCCTTCCCTATAGATGGATAGGGAGATCGGGCCTTAAACCACCACGCGGGCCCAGTGCGGATTGGTTATGGTTATTAACGACAGCTAATGTAGCCGGGACCAACGGCTTAACGTGCCTTCCGAAGCACGGAGGAGCTCGAGATGAAAACTTTTTTTTTGTATTAACCCATCCTATGACCGGCCTTTGCGAAAGTTGCTTAACTTCAACAATCGCAGACCGAGCGCGTTTACCGCTGCGCCACCGAGCTCCTAACAACATAAATATAACTCTCTAATATAATAAATTGCTTCTATGCTGTTCTGGGAGCAAATAAAAAACATAGAAAACGTTCAGCTGCTTATCTTCCCGGGCATGTCGTAAAAACCGACAGAGGGATTGTGTCCTCTAACATGATGGACTAATGTTATGGGCGATAGGCTGATCCCTTATCACCATAAGGTTCATCATATCCAGCTTAAGACATCGTATCAACAGTGGCTGCAAATTGTCTTTGATTACTTGTGGCTCTGCCCACCCCATTAGGGATAACGGGCGTGAGTTTATGTATGTATGTAATATAATAAAAACCCCACGTGCGTGCATGCATGATTATACGATACGACGCAATAACACACCAGAGACACATTTTTATCAAAACCATTGTCTAAAAGTATTTAAATGTGTAACCAAACTGGTGAGTGACGATTTAAGCAACAAAGTTTTAAATTAATGCCCAACGAACAAAATGGACGCTGAATATTACGTAGGTACTTTTTCATTCATATTTCTAACTAAATTTAAACTCGCCGTGTAGCTGAATTTTTCACCGCCAACGCGTTTGGTTTTTCCTTAAGTATATTCACTTTTGTTTTTCTTATTTCTCATACATACTTTAGGAACTTTAATATTTCTATTACCAAGGGGTTACCTTGTGGACCGAAATCTGAAAGTTGGCGCATGAAGTTACTCTGCCTTCACACACAAGAAATATAAAATTACAAACAAAAGACAAATAAAAGTGTAAAAATAGGCGGCCTTATCGCTAAGTAGCAATCACTTCCAGGGAACCTTTCCACCTACCTAGTTAAAAATATCCTTTGATAGATAAGAATGGCGAATGCTACACCGAGAAGAGCATGGCTCTTAAATTAATGATGAGTTTAACATAGATATGTTTGATAATTTATAGTTGCTAGAAGGCATATTTTTCTTTTCATGTCGTTTCTGAAAGGAATATTTATCACAGATTGTTATTTTGCCGAAAATGTCGCGACATGTATCTATCTACCTACTACTTATTTATTTAACATAAAAAAGTTACTTTGCCTTTTTGTATCGTATTGTATTGTTACTTTGTTTGCGTTAGGAAACTTGAAAGCAAATGTTTAGATGACTAAACATTTCCGAATATAAGTACTTCTTTTTATGCATTTGAGATATTACTATACTAACATATTGTAGGTACATTAATGGTTTTGAGCTTTTTGCATCGCGCAAACGTTGGTTTGGGCTCAGGTCGTGCAGTTTTCTTTACAGCGGAAACGACAGGACTCTTATAAAAAGGTTGGTTGCATATCATAAAGTTATGGTAGTGCCTGATGCTGGATTTTCTAGTTTTCGGCATAGCATCGTCAATGAGAAGATTGTTGTAATACCCCAAAATAAAAATATCAAATTACCTTAGCAACATGAGGCCAGATAGCAATATCGACATCAAAGTTCTGCCCGAAGTACAGTTGATACTGAAGTCTTAGCCCTTGTACACAAGGACCTAGTTCGAGGTACCCTTCATTACAATCATGCCAGATCTCCAACCCAACAATTTCGACGGCAAAACTCAGTGTAAAAGTACTTTTAATAAAGTTTTGATCGAGGTTTTTTGACATTGCACTGTCACACTAAATATATTACATTTTACATTACAATTAATATACAGTTTGCATCAATTTAAACTATAATAATACTGAATTTTAAACGTCACGGATGTAATGTCAAAATAATAAACAAGGTTTGAACAAAAAGATTTCAATTTGAATCATATTAGTACTTATTGCTTCCATGTTAGCCTAAACGGCTTGAAAAAACATAAACCTATTCTATATATTTTTTTTGTGTCGCAGATTGTATAAGGTAAAACCCCATAGGGGTATAACCTGAGGGTAAAACAAAGAAGGCAAAGATGCAAAGCATAACAAAATATGAGATGAACACAACCAAAGAGAATGAAATCACTACTGAACACAATAGCGGCAAATCATTGGGATAACTAATAACTCGGAGACATAGCTCGACATAGCTCGGAGAATTGCCAAGCTGAAGTGGCAGTGGGCGGGACACATAGCGAAGAGAACCGATGGCCGCTGGGGCGGAAAGTCGAATAGCGACCACGTGTCGGACGACGCTCAGTGGGTAGGCCCGCTACAAGGTGGACCGACGATCTGGTGAAGGTCGCAGGAAGCTGCTGGATGCGGGCAGCGCAGGACCGATCGTCGTGGAGATCCTTGGGGGAGGCCTATGCCCAGCAGTGGGCGTCATACAGCTAATGATGAACCAATAACTATTACATTATTATTCTCATGTAATAACGTATACCTACTTAGCTGGTTATATCAAAATTAATAATAATAATAATATTTTATTCCAAAAAAATTATTTTTTTCGGAATTTATATAATCAGCATTACATTTTTTTAATGTAAGTTTACGTTTTTTACTGTGTTCACGTTTTTCTGAGACAATATCTATGATTCTTACAATACAGGCTGTGCCTAGTGGCATGTTCATAACAGGTTAGTAGGTACATACCTACTATCTAAGTCTCTGTTCTAGACGAAAATGGAGAAAAACTAAAAAAATGCACTTAATCTATCAATAATACTAAGTACAATATAGCCAGCTGGAAACCGTTCTGCAGTACGTAATAAGTGTGTCTAAAACGATCTCCGTGGTCCAGTGGTTGAGCGTTGGGCTCACGATCCAGAGGTCCCGGGTTCGATTCCCGATGGGGACATATCACAAAAATTACTTTGTGGTCCCTGGTTTGGTTAAGGCATTACTGGCTGATCACCAGATTGTCCGAAACTAAGATGATCTGTGCTTCGGACGGCACGTTAAGCCGTTGGTCCCGGTTACTAGTTACTTATGTAAGTAAGCAGTCGTTACATGAGCCATGTCAGGGGCCTTTCGCGGCTCAATAGTAACCCTGACACCAGGGTTGATGAGGTTGGTACTCCACCTCACAACCTACACGATAGAAGAATAAGTGTGTAGTTCTGGCATCCCTGACTGATGATGATGATAATCATGATTTTGGAGAGGTACTTAATAAATTCTCCTGTGGTAAGAATTAATGAATAGTCTTGTGTTACACCGGCTTGTTTCTCAATCGGGGAGCGTTGGTTCAAACCCCGGTATCGGATTTGCACCTTTTTCTTCAGGTGCCTCTCCAACTAGTGGAGGTTGGCCATCAGCTCTGAAAATTTATCCTTATCCTCCTTATCTCCCGCGAGGCGGAACAGTTCGACCGCACTCGTGATGAGGATTTGCACCAATGAGTCATTATAAACGGCAATACGACTCACCACCTATCACGTTGGTCTAACAGAAAGCTCGGTAAGGTCTGGGTACTTAGTTCATCTTGCGATGGATGTACCCCTGACTACCCCAATTGGGATAGTCGTGAATACTATCTATCCAGCTTGGAAATATTTTTGCTACGTTTCTGTGCACATTGTATTTGCTCTACACTCGCGTCTATCCCAGTTACATTCGCTCCAAGTTTCGCAAAAGCCTGAAAAACAAAGCATTCGTTCATATTATACTCTCATAAATAGTTTCCGTTTAATTCTTCTATCGTGTGAGTTGTGAATTGGATGACCTACATCAGCAACTCTGATGTCAGGATTTTTATAGAGCCTTAAGCCCTTGACATGGCTCATGTAATTACTACGGCCCAGTGGTACCAAGTCCCAGTTTCGAATCCCAGTCAGGACATATTACAAAAATCACTTTGTGATCCCTAATTTGATTTAGGACATTACAGGCTGATCACCTGATTGTCCGAAAGTAAAAAGATGCGTGCTTCGGAAGGCACGTTAAGCCGTACTTACTTAAGTACATCAGTAAATAGTAACCGGGACTACATACTTATGTAGTCGTTATATGAGGCATATCAGGGGCCTTTGGCGGGTCAATAGGAACCCTGACACCAGGGTTGATTAGATTGATAATCCACCTCACAACCCAAACGATAAGAAGAAAAAGAAGAATGAAAATTGATGAAAATGCTCAATGTACCTCTGATACTATTCCTCCTCCGCAGCCTACATCTAATATTTTTATATTTCTAAGTGGCTTTTCGTTTTCCATAACACGTGATGTGTTTGCAAGTAGGCCATCCCTTATGAAAGGAATCCTGTCAACATGCATAACTTTAATTTATTACTTTCACGGGCTTCAGCAGTGGCTGCTTGCTTTTATCAATTACTACCACTTCCCCGCGTCTTCGTCTAGTAAGATCATTCAATTAATATCTGGAAAGTATACCGTAATGGAAATAAAAGTACCTACAAGTGTACCAGAGGAAAATGCAATGCTGATTACCGTCGATATTGAACGAAAATCCGAACAGAAGAGGCCTGTTTATGGAAATTTTCCCAAAAGTAAAACCAAAACTCAAATATATTTTTATTGATTAGGTAACACAGTTAAACTTTGAATCGTCAACTTTTACATATTACATAAAAATATATAACTTTCAACCAGCTTCAGCTTTTTAGCAGTGGGACTTATGTAGGCTGTTTATGTTATGTTGTACAACCAGCTTCTCACAAAATGTACAGCCGAGGAAAAGTAGCTGCAAGAAAAATCTCGGTAAGTTCCATGTACTTATAAAAAGTAAGTAGGTGTCAGTTTTAATCCAAATCGGTCCAGCAGTTTCGCCATGAAAAGGTAACAGACAGTCAATATTTTTTTCGTGTATAATATTAAAAATGGATGACAAATGATTCTTTAGTAAGTACATGAATCCTAAACAAATTCAAATGAATGGGCTAAGAGAGCAATATCTCAGATTCATAACGCGTTTCTCCATTACATCATCAAAGCCAACAGACTTACTATATTTAGATATTTACTGTGGTTTAATGGTTGACAAAAACATAATTATACGTATATTATTAACAAGTACGATAAACACTCCCGAATTCAGAGGAATACTTATTCATACATAAGTAACCAGAAAACAACTTGACTTGCCACACCTTTTGATACCTAACCATTACTTTTTAATAATAAATGTTATCATTGGTGACAGTTCGAGCAACCACCGAACTAATTTTGACTTGGTTTGACAGGACTAAAATTAGCTCTATCCCTTTCTTGCACTTATTGTAAGTGTAGGACGGCACTCATATGGGAGCTGTCGAACTGAATTTGGGTTGGGTTTGTGGGCACCAATGTATTTTATTTTATTTCGTGTAATTTCATTTTTATTAATAATATTAATTTTATTTGATTTTATATATAATTTAATTTTAATTTATCTAATCTAATCTGATGTACTTATACTTATAATTATGGATATTAATCTAAAATAAATAATTTGAATTTGAATACCACTTTTGACACAAATTACTAAGATAGATATTATTCACGGTATGGTATGGTGATGATGGGGGTTAAAAAGGCCACATCGAAGCAACAACAACAAAGACTCTTTATTGCACTTGAATCACATTAAAAATACATAAGCAATTAATCTAAAAAAGCAATATTACTACTTGACATTTGTTTGCATTGTGCACTTACTTTTATATGCGCCAATGTCAAATCGCAAAATTGCTTTTTTAGATGAATTGCTTCTATGTAACCTTTTTAACCTCCCAGTAATCCCCTACATAAGGGCGTTTTCTCATTACATACTATCCAAATCCGATCCGATTCCGTGAAATGACGGATCCGAAGTGATCGTAGAACTATTCGTAAGGCAATATACGTAGGTACTACTTCCTCTTGATATCCCTAAGTAATTTTCTATTGTCTGGCATTTTGGGACTCCAATATAAGTAATATAAAAATGCCCTAGCGGTCCGTGTTATAAAGAACACGATCCCTCTGTCAGTTTCCGAAATAAGCCTTAAAAATAACCACAAAGAAAGAAGAGAAGAGATAGAATACCTATAGTACACAATAGTTTAACGAATACTCACCTAATCAAATTATAAAGGTGTAGGTAGCAATTTAACTGGACCTTCGGAATTCCACTATTAATTTATTAAAGCTGTCAATACCGTTAGACCTTTGGAGTCAACTGTAGTTATTTGATCGCCTCTCGCCTGTTCCTTGACTGTATTTAAGTTCTAGACTAGCTTTTGCGCTCTGATTTCAAAGGAACCATTATGTAATAACAGCAATCAACAGGACATCTTTATTTTTACGTAGCTAGCGCATAGCATGTAATCAAAAAATAACTCACATTTCATGCTACTCTAGTTCACTGCGGCTTGTTTTTCATCTTGTACGTACCTACAACCTACCTCTAAAGTAGGTAGTATGTTGTTGACAGTAGAGAGAGATAGAGCCAATGTATTTAACAACATAATAATATATTATGTCATGTTTGTTACAAAGTTGACTTGACCATAACAGACGGCGATACGGCTCACCGCCTATCACGTCGTCGGTCTAACAGAAAGCTCGGTGAGGTGTGAGTACTTACTTTCTGTGGGCTGAAAGGTGACTGCCAAATGATTATGTTGTTGATTATGTTGTCCTTGTATATGTTGTTGTGCAATAAAGTATTATTGATTGATTGATTGATGAATCTTTGATTGATCTACTGTTCTGTTGACGAATAATTCATGGATTGAACGATTGTAGGCTTTCAGTTTCAGGTTCGTACTTAGTTCATGTGGCAATGGATGTATTACCTACCCCAATTGGGCAATTGGGCAAGTCGTGAGCTTAAGTTTATATTGTGTCATGTTTTTTAAAAGTGCAATAATTAAGAATACTTACATCGTATTTAAATTAAAAATATGGTTTCTTTGCTTCCACAAAATACGCGACTTATAATTAATTACCACTATTTTCAAAAATAATGCGATCGATAAATCGACTTGAAGTAAACTGCAGCAGTCTTCGCTTTAGTCAGTATTTATGTAAGTAAGTATAATAATTAGCACGTAATAAGTATGTAATAATAACTTACTAATAACTTATTATTAGGTACCTGGGATCAGATATTTTTATTAAAATTCATTCCCTGTTAAAAGAAACAGCAAGAAATCTTACCCGCCTATTTTTCTTTATTATTGTCTTTTATTTTAGAGCAGTCATATTATTCAGTTATCTCATAAAATGTGATAGGTGTCTAGTACGTAAAAACTCATAACGATTCCATTTTCTGCTGTAAACACGCTTGTAAACGAAGAAGTAGCTAATGATAAATGATCCAAAATTGTAAAAAAGAAAACGACGTTACTCAAATTTGTAATTTTTTCGCACTTATCATGAATACATTATTATATTAAGTATGTATCATTTATTACCCACCTTACTACCTATAAACTTACACGCGTATAATCGATAAGCCCTTCTAAGAAAGCTTGCACATTTTTTCTCGGTCATAACACCTCACGGATTATACTATAATAGTACCCTGTGTCCTGTGTGTGGTACTTAAACATAGCTAACGAGTAGTGGGTGTACTATACACCTCTGCCTACCCTTTAGAGAAACATGCGTGTTAAACTTGACTTTTAACAAGTGTTTAATAAGTTCCCTGGTTGGGTGCTTACGATGTACTCTGCCCATCCCGATAGGAATAACGAACGTATTTCGGACCCACGGTACCTCTCACGATACAAAAAAATAACTAGATGACAAAACTATTATTAATTAGTGTCACAACACTATTAGTTGGGGGTATCGTTTGACTTTAAAAGACCCACTATACCACCAGGGGTATTGCCAGGGGTATCTTGGGTCCGAAATGGAATGACGGACGTGAGCCATACATTTCAGAAGAAATAAAATACATAAACAGCCTACATACGTCCCACTGCTGGGCACAGACCTCCTCTCAACCAACCGGAGGGGGTATGGAGCATACTCCACCACGCTGCTCCACTGCGGGTTGGTGGAGTTGTTTTTACGGCTAATAGCCGGGACCAACAGCTTCACATTCCTTCCGAAGCACGGAATCAACTTACTTTTCAGACAATCTCTCTCTCTCTCTATTTAAGAGCTGCGCTCTTGTCGACAATCAGACAATCAGGTGATAAAAATCATAAAAGAAAGATTTTGCTAAAATAAAACACTGTGATTAAAAATTGTGTATATTTTTCATGATCTCTAGCTAACTAATCATGTCAAATAGCAAACAATATTTATATACAGCTTGCAACATCACATCAAAGAGCTCCAGCATTACTAACTGAAGATTGTGGCAGAAATTAAATAGGTAAGTAGATATGGCATTAAGTTGTATTAACTCTTGGAATTTTCCGAATCACTTCTCACTGTAAAAAAAGTTATGACGTTTTCTCAAAAACTCAAAATATCAGAACCGTCGTGATTCTAGGTATTGCTATTGGGGTGAACGGTCACTACAGATAACTCACATTCATGCATTGAATGGGCGTTGTATGGTGAGCAAAAGTAACCGGCCCGTCCGTATGTAAATATTTCCATCATATTAGATAAGATAAAATCCATAAGGCCCTTCGTAAATGCAATACTCCTTTACCTGACGAGTTTTTTAAGACAACTTTAACGGCCTACGTGATCCAGTGGTTAAGCATTGGGCTCACGATCCGGAGGTTGAAGAGTTTCGAATCCCGGAGAGGACATATATCACAAAAATCACGGTGTGATTCCATTTAGTAAAGTTAGGTCAGGGAATTGCAGAATCCTTTACCTGACGAGTTTTTTTTTAGACTGAAAAGAGTCAACTTTAACGACTTCCATGGTTCAGTAGTTGAGTGTTGCGCTCACAATCCGGAGGTTGAAGAGCTTCTAATCCCGTTGGGAACATATCACAAAAATGATCGGTGTGATCCCCCTTAGTAAAGTTTGATCAGCGTATTGCAGGCTAGTCACCCAATAGTCCGGATGGAAGATCATGATTCGTAATTCGGAGGGCACGTTTTTTTTAAACCAGTTGCTCCCATTGATATATAAATGTTACTATGGTGCTCTAGCTACTATTATCACTTGAGTTAGTATATGTATAGTCGATATATGAGCAATATTAGGAGCCTTTGGGTGAAGAACACGAAAAACTATTTTAGTAAGTAATTAAGCTTACAATTAATAAGGCATATAACGAGGAAAGTTATGAGTATGAATGTGGATGAATATAGAAGGGGACGACCTAAGAAAGTGTGGATGGATTCTGTGCTAGGTGTGAGTAAGTACTGAGAGGACGACTGACAGAAATAAATGGAAGAGGAATACATGTGCAGGATGATGATAAATCAAGGTTACAATTGCTCCTAGCTTTTATACCACGATTTCGAGTTTAAGGACTAAATCATGGGTGGCACCGGGAGAGTGGGCGTCCTTGCGCTGCTGGGGTAACAACGTATGCTAACCAGCACCATGGTTGACGGAGCAGCCATGTTTAAAGGAGGCAATGCTTATCTGCCATACTTGCCTGCAGGAGAGAGGGAGATAGAAAAAGTGCCTTAAACTAGCCATCATTAAGAGTAAGTATATATTATATGTTCAACTGCGCAAATTCGGACCATATTAGAGATCCCACGCGGAAGGTTTCGACGCGGTAGCTTTGAAACCAAGCGAATAATCTGGACCCGAATGAACCGGTGTAGGACCAACCACGAGAAGTTGAACCGTCACCTACATAAATGGGGCTTAAAGGAGACGTCATACTGTGAATGCGGTCACCCGTATCAAACCCTATCTTACAAAGCGAACGAGTGCCCCTACACCGGTTCCGAGGTGGCATAGCCTAACTGCATTGTGTGGCAGAGACTTGGTTGAAGGAGCTTAAACTGGACATATAGAATGATCCACACAGGATACATTTTTGCCTACGCAATAATAATAAAATTCGCCGTAGCCAAAATCGACTGTGAATAATACTAAATTGTGATGTTGGTTAGGTACCAAATATTATAAGGTTGTAGGTACCTACCTGGGTAATTTAACTACTGTTCATTACTATTTTTGGTTACTAAATCAATAAAGCCAACTTCAAAAATAAGTCCTTTTATAAATAAACTAAAAACCTTGCCGACGATTTTCAACAAATCATTGAACATTGCAACTGAATTGTTTTTTTACAAAATATTATAATTTCATTCTCTTATCCGAGACAATAAACTCGCTAGCTATTGGCAAAGTTGTTTATCTTTTTGACAGACTAGAAATAAAAGCGTTAAAAAACCTGACACATAGATGGTAGATAAGGATCTATGACTATGAATAAAAACTTTAGTTACGAGACGTAGTCGTTCGCACAATGCTCGCATACCTAGGCTAGGGTTCCTTTATAAGTAGGTATGCACTGGTATGCAATGCACTGACCTACCTATATATTTATATTAACGCAAATATTTAGTGGTGGAACAGCCTCCATGGTCTAATGGTCAGAGGCAGAGCGATGCGTTTACGATCTGAAGGTTCGGGTTTGGTTCCTATGAGTCGAAATCACTTCCACTGTTCTTTGCGTCGTTACGGCATCCGGGTATAGCAGGCTGCTACCGGAATGACCGACAAAGAAAGATGATTTAGTGCTGCGGAAGGCAAGCCTTTGGAAGACCGAAAGCGATGCTATGCGGACTTTTGAGTTAATTTGTTTGGGGTTCGGAGTAGGAGTCTTTTCCGAGGGTGGGAGCTTAGGTTTCATCATTCATCGTCATCACCTTTCATTATTTCATTAATCATCATCAAGAAAAAATACATAAGACATGGCTGTATGGGCACAGTTTCCTTTGCCTTGCCCTTCTGGAAAAACCAAAACAAAAGGAAATGTCAATGTCAAATGCAAAGACCTTGGTCAAATGTCTAACAATCTGTATTTTTTAGGGATTTTTCATTATTAGGGATGTCGTTAGTGTAAAAACTATCGATAACGAATTATTCTATTGTTTATATTTTTAAAACTTATACTACTACATAATTTCATATATTTTTATACTTAACTAATGGGAAAGTGACGTTACTTACCGCTATGGCGTTGCGGCATTTAAAAAAAAATGTTACCTACCTAAAGGAGATCATCGGCTCTCCATACTTTGGCCGGCCCAAATTTGAAAGTGCCGGCCAGAGAAAAAAAATGTGTCGAACCTTTCGAGTAGATTGCTCTGAACATTTTTTACTATGACACCAAACGTGTATGACCATTAGTTTGGCTTTAATTGGATTTTAAAAATCTCGATTTTTCATACAATTTGTAAAAAAAAATATTATGTCCGTTTGGAAAAAAAGTGATACAGGCGTATTATAAAGGACCGTTAGAACATTTATTAGTATGGCGCCAAACTTGTATGACCATTATTTTGACGTTTATTGGACTTTCCGTTTTGGTTAATATGTTAAAATGCCGGAAATCGAAAAGAATACGTCGAATCTGTCTAATAGTTGCTTCTCAATATTTCTTAATATGACACAAAACATCTATGACCATTATTTTGACTTTTATTGGAATTTACGTTTTAGTTCAAATGTGAAAAGTGCCGACCAGCAAAAATACTATATAGAGAGTATCGAGTAGATGCCTATTATCATTTTTTTCTATAGCACCAAACGTGTATGATCATTAGTTTGGCTTTATTTTATTTTAAAAATCTTGTTTTCTTATTTTTTTTGTTTAAAAATAAAGTACTTTGGGCAAAAACTGCGATACGGCGGATTACAAAAGACAATACAACTTTGAACATTTAATAATCTGGCGCAAAATATTTCTGACCATTATTTTAACTTTGGCTTTTATTGGACTTTTTAAAAATCTTTATTTTTAATACATTTTAACAATGACAACAAGCAGAGCTTTCCCAATGACTAGTTATTAGTCAGATAAATACTTTGTGTTTTTGTTTTGTGTGTTGTTAGGTGAACTTCTATATTAATACTATCTGATCTTAGATATGACGTTGGCTGTAGTTTTTGCATTCCACTCAACGTTACGGCCTAAGTTTAGGTTGAATTATTATGACCGTAGATGGTTACTACACTCCAAAGATAAGCTTGCCATCTAGTGACGAAACTCGTATTTTGGTATGACGTCTGAAGTAGCTGTTAGGGAAGACAGGAGTCGGGCAGTTGTAATTTGCATGTATGCCGATCACATTGTCCTGGTGCTACTCGGCCAATAACGTAGTACCTCTATCACCCCACTGTATTTTCCTTGTATACACACTTTTCTTAACAAAAAAGTAGCTTCTAAAGCGTAAACGCAAACCTATTTTTAATTTATAAAAATGTGTCAAAAAGACGACTATATTACGCCTTTAGCAAAATAGTTCCATTATCACCAGATAAAAGTTTTTTTCGCCAAAGTGTAGGTATCTATGAAAACACCAGATTTTTGAAAAATCGAATTAAGTTCAAAATAGTGGTCATAGACGTTTAATTCCATTTAAATAACGCGCCTGTTATGTTTTATTTTTTTACAAAAAAAAATCCAATTAAAATCCAACAAAAGCCAAACTAATGGTCATACACGTTTTTGTCATAGTGAATAATGTTTACGGGTATCTTCTCGATAGCTTTGACATGTGTTTTTTGCTGACCGGCACTTTTCACACAGAAACTATAACGTAAAGTCCAACAAAAGTCAAAATAATGGTCATAGACGTTTGGTGCCCTAATAATAAATGGTCAAACGGATAAGTTATAACGGAGTATACCAATATTGTTTCTTGGCCGGCACTTCAAATTTTCACCAAAAATGTATGAAAATTCATGTTTTTTTTTTAATTCGAATAAAACCGAAAATATTGACCTTACAGCTTTGGTGCCATAGTAATAAATGCTCAGACGGATAAGTTCTAAGGATATATACCATTATTGTTACTTGGCCGGCACTTTACATTTTGACCAAAAATGTATGAAAAATACAGTTTTTTTAATTCGAATAAAACCGAAGATATTGACCCTACAGCTTTGGTGCCATAGTAATAAATGCTCAGATAGATAAGATCTAACGGATTATAGCAAAATTATTTTTTGGCCGGCACTTTGACTTTTAGGCCGAAATCCGATGATCTCCTTTGCTTCTCTTTATTTTGAACAGAATAACAAAGATTGGAAAATTTGTTGTGCCTGGGTGTAATAACAAGGGCCATCATTTTATATCAAAACAAGGTTAAAAGATGTATTTGGCAGAAATCTATGAAATTAGACGGTTAAACAAAGGTGTTCAACAGCGGCATCTATATTTTTATTAGGGAAAAACTTACTTAGCCTTGTCGAAGACTCGAATATTTTTTTAACTAAAAAAATGATCTGTCTGAGTCAAAAAAAAAAACCCCTATATCGAACGACACATTAATAATAGTTATTTTGTTTTTCGATAGGATCGGTAGCTATTTAAATCAATAGTGGTACTGATTCCAGTACACACCATCTAAGTTTATTTTAAGCTATATACCTTGTATACATAGCTGTAATTTTATTATCCGCCGATATTTTTTTCAAAGGTATACATACTATCGACAGTATTGCTTCTGTCTGACTACTGCAAGGCAACACAACACTAGTCACTAGCTAGACAGGACAGACAGCAAAAAATTTAAAAAATATAAGAGCCGGTTGATGGAAATTTTAAAAGCAGTGTTTTTTATTTTTCGTACTATTATACTTCTGGTTTCCTTCACTTTTAATAATAATAGTAATACTGAAGATCGATTTACAAGAAAATATTTTTACTGTACTTATAAGAAATTGAATAACCTCAAAGTGTAGCTGTATAATTTTAAAGGGTTCTTTGCGGTAATAAAGGCAAATATTTATTAGTGAAAGCACCAATAATGTCTACAAAAATTCTAGATCGGTTCTGGCTTCTGAGGAGAACGAGTTATAGCGCTAATGTGTAAGTACTGAGGGCTTGTTTTTGTTTACAAAACAAGACTGATGTCATGAATCATCTTGTGGCTACTTTTTGTTTTACATCTCATAATATATAAAATTGTATAGGTTATAGGATAAGAATCCCCTTACATTGATGTTTAATTTGTTACTCAGTGATCCCTCATAATAATCATGAAATATTTGTTTAGTGTAAGTCGTATAAAACTGATAATTGTGATTCACATTTAAGTAATTTCTTCATTTATACTAAAACATGTTTTAATTATTTTTATTATGCTTAGGCTATTGCTCCATACCTCCTGAGGGATGGACATACATGTAATGAATATAATAGGTATAATAGAAACACAATTTAATACTTATTTTCATTTAAGGTTGATGATGAGAAAAATAAGTTCCGAAAGTATGTCAGAAAACTCCAAGAAACACACTCTGGAAACAACTTCAACAGTTGATTGTTCAGATATTCAACATCATGCAAAGATGTTCACAGAATGGTGGGATCCTCGGGGCCCAATGAAAGCTCTTCATTCATTTAATGTCTTGCGGTAAGTTACATGCAGATTAACTATTTTCAGTGTTATTTTTACTATGACTGTGTAACTAATTTTATAATAATGAGGTCTATATACTTAACTAACTAACTTAACTAACTAACTTAACTAAGGATACTGTGAAAAAATGTTTTTTCCCATATTATTTATGATAATATAGATACTATTGTACTATAAGGGAATAATATAATAAAAAAATGATTATTTCGGATCAAAACACATTACATCAGTAAAAGTGACTATATTTAAAAGCTATTGTTAGTAATAATTATGCAATAAGTAGTTGTAGTGGTGAAGAAGAAATGACCATCACGAAAACGGGTAAGTTCCTGTGATTGTCACCCTATAATGTGACACCGGTCAATAGTGTGTTTTCATCTAATAATTAATGCTGCTTCTAATATTACTTAAAATTTCATGAAAACTTGATTTACTATTTGATTTTATATATAAAATTGACTTTTGATCTTTCCAGGATACCTTTCATCAGAGATGGTTTAGCAGACTGTGCTGCTCATAAAAGAACGCCTACACCACTTACAGGAAAAACCATTCTTGATGTTGGATGCGGTGGGGGTATATTGTCCGAGGTAAGAAAAGACACAATACAAATCAATGCAAAAATAATTTACTGTACCAAAAAAATTGTTTTACTTATAATAATATAAGAAAACAGTTATAAATGGTAGAAAAGACAGTTGCCCTTTAATAAGGTTTTATTGCTGAGGTAGCAATTCATTTCAGCGAACAATGTGCTTGAACAAAAACATCATGAACTGATTAATAATGAACATAACTTATCACTTAACATGACAATGGTGCTGATTCTGTTACACACCATCTAATTTTATTTTAAGTTGTACCTGTCATTTTCTTATCTAATGAAAAGGAAAGGGACGGGAAATTTTAGGCAGAAATTTAAAATACCTCCCCAAAATTTTATATTGGCCAATAACCCGACAGAATTAAGTTGACTGCTGTCAACACTTCACTTCAATTAAAAAGGTTGAATATCAGCGGGATGCCTAGTTTATTCGTCCAGGTTATTAATGAACATAGTAAGTTGCCAAACGTCCGTCCCTTTTCTTTTCAGCGGATAAGAAAATGGCGGGTATGACTAAAATAAAATTAGGTGTGCAGGTATCGGTTCCACTGTTCAACCTCATCAACTATTGAGCCGCTAAAGACAAATTGTGGACAGCATCCATTTTTCTTAGGCCACCCAGGAATAGGCTATCAATCCTATGTTCTGAATTATGGAACATCATTTCTACGTATTTGATATTTCGTTTTCGTAACTACCTACCTACAAGATTTTTTGTATTATTTTGTGACGCTTAAACCAACAGACCAGTGATAAACTGCAACAGACAGACAGAAAAAAACAAAACTAATTGGTTTTTTATTCATGCTTCAAAAAACTTTTACCCACACTTGAAGTTATGACTGCCTTTACCATTTCAAATAGATGATTTTAGACAGTTTTAACGTTATTTTTTCTTTAAAGCCTCTAGCAAGACTCGGAGCAAAAGTGGTTGGAATTGATGCAAGCAAGGATCTCGTTGACTTAGCCACACGACACGCTCTCTTAGATCCTAAGCTATCTCAAAACCTGCCTAATTATATTTGGACTACAGTCGAGGTGAGTGACAAACATTAAGTACTTACATTTAAAAATTTTATTATGATTCAAATTATAAGCAAGAAGCAGCATGGAAAATTCTAAGCATTTATTTTTTTGTTAGGGTAAAAATAAGTAATAGGGATATGTTATCGTCCCAGTATTTCGCGCTAGCGAATTTCGGTAAGAATTATGTAGCTCTTCCAGTAAGAATACAGGTGCGCCATAGCCCGTGCTTCAATACCACACTAGGTTCTATCAGAAACCCCACCTGATCGAATGGAATCGAGGGCTTCGACCAATAGCCGTGGGAAGTCTATCTACAGTAGATAGTATTTTGCTGCGTTTATTGGTCGAAAACCTTGATAAAATTCGCGCCGCGCGTACCGCAGTTCCCAGTTCGGTCTATTCAAAGATGGCTTTTTCACCCCATGACCGATTTCCAGGCTTTAGGGAGCTAATGGATTACCCATTAATAAACTAAGTACTTATAATAATTTCTAGGATCACGCTCATGAGAATATCGGCGTTTACGACGGCGTGGTGGCCTCCGAGATCATCGAACACGTAAATAACAAGCACGTATTTGTCCGCTGGTGTGTCCACGCCTTGAAGCCCGGAGGACGCATATTCTTCACTTCGCCCTGTAGATCTAAACTAGCAGAATTGAGCGTGATATTCATAGCCGAAAATATACTTAATTTGGTACCGAAAGGTACGCACCAAATCGAAAAATTCACGACTCCGAACGAGCTCAGTTTTTTGCTGGAGAGAAGTAAGTTGCACATACAGTTTCTATTTTATTCATTAATCGTTCTCATTGTGCCCGATGACCTTGAGACCTATACTAGGTAGAACGCCTTTGCCTAGCAGTGGGATTTTATAAGAATAATTTACTCAAGGTACACGAATTTGTAGCATATATTTTTTCGTGTGTGACGGCGATACACTAGGTATGTACGTAAGTACATATAAAAACAAGGCGGTTATAGGTAGCTACCTATTTTTTACTAACTTATTTTACTTATATAAGTACAGTGTGATTGATAATAATTTTTAGTCTATGTGGGATAATTAACGAAAGCGTATCTCGAATAAAAACCGCATCATGACAGCGGCGGCGCTGCGATCGCATTAATCTGTGTAACGAGTTACTTGCTATCATAAAACATTGTTCTTAAATTAGCCACAAAGTGGCGTTTGGATTTTTTGACTTCATTCATTCATATTACATATGTTTTTTTGCTGTATATTATAATACGTATAGTGTAATATAACAACCAACCAACAACCAACTCCCGCAGTGTAGCAGCGTGGTGGAGTATGCTCCATAGCTCCTCCGGTTGATTGAGGGGAGTCCTGTGCCCAGCAGTGGGACGTATATAGGCCGTGTATGTCATGTAATGTAATATAATAATTACACATTTTTTTACAGATAACTGTAATGTGGAGATGATTCACGGCATCGTATATAACTTCCTCACGAAGAGATGGTCTTGGTCGCGGTACCAGAATCTAATGTTCGCCCTTCAAGCTGTCAAACTGTGCGAAAAATAACAACATTGATCAGCAAATGGTAGGAAATATCAGAACAGCCTGTAGATAGAGGAACAGGTTTTTATGTGTAAAGTTGGTGTATGTAACAATGTATTTTATAAAATAACAACCTTATTGTGAATATTACATCAAAACAATGGATTTACTACTGTGAACAAAAAATGCTTACGTGAAATAATTTAAATGATAAATTAAAATAAGCAACTATCGTTAATAGCAAATATAGGTTTGTTATCCGATTTTAAATATAGGCATATAAATGTTGCGTTGTTATGTTTGTTTATTTATTTAAAAATAATAAAATGCAATAAATTATTTGTAAGTTTTTAATGCCGTAATTGGCACCTAATTTATCTAGATAGAAAAGAAATTCTATTTTTAAATGGTTCAATGTGCGTCTTTTTGTAATGACTAATGAGGGATGTTTAAATGTGTGTAGATTGATTATTTCACCACTCGCAGAATGTATTATAAGAAGCGCTGATTGTTTTGCCACTTCGTATATAATTCGGTTTTAGTAGATAATTACAAAGGTTACAAACACGTCCGACAATAAGAGAAGTTCGATGAATACAAAATTAATTTAAAAATAGTAAAGAATTAATAGTTTTTATAACCTTTTTTTTTAAAGGTATTTTAATGTTGCAATTGTCAACAAGGGACTTTCCAGGCGACCTTCCCCAGAAAAATACAGATGGCGCTGTACAGATTTACCTTCGTGTAACCTTCTAATTTCATGGATAACAGACATATGCATCTCTTATCTTTATTTTTGGGTATAAATGATGTCCCTTGTTATTATACCCAAGCACAACATGTCTTCCACCCATATTATTCTGATCAAAATAAAGAGAAGAAATATAGGTACCACCATAATTCTATATGTATCTGGTAATAACCTTTATTACCTCGATGAAAAAATACCTACTAAGAAACAACTCTCAAGCGCTGTGTAAGTATGATAGTTTTAAAACACCTTGGGCTTTACCATTTAGGTAGGTACTTATTCCTCTTGGAGATTTTTTGCACTTTGTATATTTTTTATATGGGAATTATGAGAATTCGTAATTATAATAAGCATAATTTTAATATTTCTTAAGAACAATGAATAATCAAATTATAATAATAATCATAATAGATGGTAAAATATTCATGAACATTTGAATTCAAACAAACATACAATAACTATTTTTTTTCTACAAACTCTTACATTACATTTCATATACATCCCAAAGAGTATTTTCCATAGTAAAAATGACATAAGTTTACTGAAATGTACGAGATGACAGCACAAAATTGTTAAAATGAAATAGTGTATTATTTTCACTTGAATCTGCTAGGGATGTTTAAGAGCCATGTCCCTTGTAAAGTTGCTGCGGACACCCAGGAAGTTTTTCCAGAAGGCCGTCATTGCGTTTCTTCTCATCCGAAGGCATGACCTGGGACGTAAGTACAGACCAAGTCTTCTTCTTATCGTGTGGGTTATGAGGTGGAATACCAACCTCATCAACCCTGGTATCAGGGTTATTCCTGAGCCGCTAAAGGCCCCTGACATGGCTCATGTAATAACCGGGACCAACTGCTTAACGTGCCTTCCGAAGAACGGATCATCTTACTTTCGGACAATTAGGTGATCAGCCTGTAATGTCCTAACTAAACTAGGGACCACAAAGTGATTTTTGTGATATGTTCCCACCGGAATTCGAACCCGGAGCCTCCGGATCGTGAGCCCAACGCTAAACCACTGGACCATGGAGACCAAAGGTTACAATTAGAGCCACCTGGCTCTCGCTCCGCACAGCCTCGCCTCATGTGGTTAGTATTCTTTATATGGACTTGTATACTTTCACTAGATCACTCAGTAGCGGCACCGTATCGCCGCGGTCGTAAGCCCTCTACGCGCGGACGGCGAGTGGACCACTCTGTGACAACTCGCTGCTCACATGCTTGCCTTGTGTTGACTGCACGTTCGGCTATCCACTGGTTGACCGCGTGACGTTTATTGGTGATAACGCGGCGTCCATCCATAGACCACCTATCGATGACGAGTGGACGCCGAGCGGGTGGCTCAAATGAACTGTGAGCTTAAGAGGTCTATCTCACATATCTCTCTATATCGCTTTATCGCGCATATTGAAATAGACGTAAGTGCGCAATATCAACAAATGTCCAATACAAAAGATTAATTTAGCGCAGTCTCTCTTAACTTGGTGACAATATTATGGGTATAGTAATTCTTTATTAGCAATCTGGAAGACATTTAACTTTTAATTCCTAAGACTTTTCAAGTTTATTATACTTTATTTATTTACTACAAAATTTCAGTCGCCGAAGATTTAATTCGTTACATGGCTGTAAAGCCGACAGCTTCTATATCGACCCTGCGACATAAAGTGTGGCATCTGCTGGACTTGCCAGACTACTGCGAAGAAGTCATCGTACTAAAAAACAATGAAAACGTCGAAATACCACTCACGGAGCTCTGCAAAGGCAACGAACCCCACAAGCCGTTCATATTGGAGGTGTGGTTACCGGGAAAACGTATGCAATGTATGTCTGTGTATTATTTTAATATTGTAGTTATAAAATATAAATAAAACATATAAAATGGCCGCTGTTCGGAGAACGCGGACTTGCATCGTAGTGTCCCTGGTTCGAATCTCGAGTCGGAATCTAAACCACTGAATTTGACTTTCGAGTTTGGTTTTCAGGATTTATGCCCTGGTAATGGCAATACACTCGCGCCTTATTACAAGGGCCTTAAACGTAGCTGACAAGGAGTAGATGTACTATTATAGGACCTCTAGTCTAGCCCATGATAAAATGCTCGCGGATCCAACTGTTGGGGTTACCAGTTCGCAGACAAGCTATCTCCGTATTAGGTAAAATTGCCGTGGCCACTGTTGAAAACATATAATATATTTTTATATTTTTAAATATGGAAACACTATTGTGATCACGTTCATTCGCGGAGCTTTCGCTCGCCCCTTCTCTCAATACAACACAAGACAAGACGCTGCTGTTTCATTTCATAAAATCAATTTCATCGTCACGACAACCAAGGATTTCTTCAGCCACCCATGACCCAACCTATCGCCCAGGGGGGACGGGTTATGACAACCTCCCCCCCCCCCCCCCCCCCCCCCCAACTCGAGGATCCGCCCTTGATTTGCGCTCGTTTATCGGCAATTCTTCTAGTATATGGTGAGGGACTCTGTTTTATTCACGTACTTCTTAATAGGTAGATTGTATTACATAGTTACTCCATGGAAGTACCTATTATTGATTATTCTATGCGTGTAGGTACAAACGTTATATTTTCATTTACAGCAACTACAACGATCCACAATCACATGCTGACGATGGGACGAGAGGACGACGTCGCTACTCTGGACAACATAACTCCGTTGTCTGAATGCTCGTCTGATGACAAACGGGAGAAAAGGAAAACTCACGATACCAACTGTAAGTATATGGAATGATAATTATTAAGCAGGTACTCATTTACTTTTTATGTATGTATACTACGAACCCCGAATTCAGAGCCGTGGTAGCCCAGTTGGTAGAACGCTTGCCTCTCACCTTGAGGTCGCAGGTTCGAATCCAACAAAGGCCTAGACCAATGATTGTCGAATTTGTTTTCGAATTCATGTTTGGATCATAAATGATTATCACGTGCTCAGCGGTGAAAGAAAACATCGTGACGAAAACCACATTCTCGAGAAATGCATTTTCGGAGGTATGTGACCTAACATTGGGTTTTCTCTTCGCGGGTTGGAAGGTCAGACAGACAGTTGCTTCTGTAAAAAACCGGACCCTGTGAAAAACGGGATAATTCTAGGGAGATGGAATCTACCAACTGGGCTACCACGGTTCGGTGTACCTCTGACTATCACAATATGGATATAATAGTAAGGTTTTGATATGTGGATTAAATATTGTTTTTCGGCCAGGAACGCTCCTGATAACTGAGTGTGTGTGTGATATCCGCACAGCATTACATAGGTTGTAGGCAGATTTATCAGCATAGATCATTATTGGTATTTAGTTTCTTTTTTTCGCAGCAACATTGTCCGAAGACACATTGGGGCAAGGCAGACTGCATACAATGGAGAATAAATTACCGCCAAATTTTATTCTCAAGGATTTCCACAATTCTACTCTCTCGAGTCGGATCTCTAACACTTCCTTGATCTTCAGGCTGAACGGAAAGAAAAGCAAGGATAACTTCGCTAATATTCTTTTGAAAATTCAAAGTGATTTAACAACGTTGAGTAAAAAATTATCTAATTTGGAAAATAGAATCCCTGCGTAAATACAATTTTTATGAATGCTAATAAAACATTTTAAATACATAAGCGATATTTTTGATAGTAGGTACGGTCAAGAGCATTAATATGTATACACTTTGGTACCATGTCACATTAACTTTTTTGACAAATTGAACTGTAAGTCACACTAAATGTCAAATATGTTAGTGCGACAGAATCCTAAAGTGGGTACATTATATTTCTCTCATAACTGTACCTACTTACTTAATGTAGCGTCATTACATAAGAGACAAAAAATCACGTAACGATGTTTTTGTTTCAATAGCCGATATAAAAGCTCCGAATAAAGGCGGAATCTAAAGTTTAGTACACCGACTCCTGTATAATTATTTTTCAAAACTGTCCTGTATATTCTTTTTCAAAACTGTCCGCGAATAATTTCATATCTGTTTCCGAAACAAAGACCAAGTATTAGAATATCGGAGCGTATTTAAGACGAAAGAAAAACACAGGTTTTGTCTTTCACACTAATATGAGCCGTCATAAGTTAAAAAGAGATAAATATACTATCGTCGTAACGTCTTCTATTCTCACGTAGCCAGTGTCCGAAACCAGTAAAATATTAGGTATTTCTATATCGAGATCCAAACTTCATACCTATCCGTAACATCCTCATGATAAAAGAACTAATGATTCATTTGAAATAAAAGACAATTTGCGAAAGTAAATAAATAAATTATTAAGTATAACTTATTATAATTTCGTAAAACAAAAACAGCATTGTATAAATATAAGAATCTTGTATGCTACAACATGTTGGATATATTGATTAATATTTACAAGTTACAACAATACTTTATGTACAGAATGTTTACGGTGATTCATTGAGGTACAGTTTTTTGGACTATATTTGACTAGGAATTATGATACACTACCCCTAATCAAATCTTTACTAAGACAGTTTATTTTTACTAAGCACCATTTTTAAGACTACACTACCTATACTGGGTTTTTGGTGAAGTTTTAGACTATTTCTACTGTAATAAATAATTTAACTAATACTTTTTGGTCAGCATGGATCGAATCTGTGTAACAAGTTAAGGTAGAAGCCATAAATGTAGAGTATGAGCAACGACCACGCGTATTTAGCTCTCAAGTACTGTTTCCTTATTTTCGAATTCGAATTCTGAAACAATGCAAAATAAACATAATTAAATATATGCATACTCTAAAGGTTGAACCACATCTGGCATTATACCGCATTTCTTCCGCCTGTGCTATGAATACCGTGCTATAGCGCACGACAGCCTGCCGTATCCTGCCATTATCTCGCTCTATCAAATAACGGTTCTGAGTGATAGAAAAGGATAGAAGCATAGGAAAGTGCCATGCGCTGCGGCCATAAATGTAATCCAACCCTAACAGAGATCAATTATCTTATTTAGCCTATACGATCCCACTGCTGGGCAAAGGCCTCCCCTTGATCAATTATCTAATAAATTAAAAAAAAATAGAACAATGGGATTGTCCCAAAGCGGAATCAATGTGTACAATACAAGCCATAGGGAGCGACTTGTAGCATCGTCGGTATTTTACAAATTACTATGTGTTGTAATAGCAACGTCTGTCGTCAAAATGCTCAACTTGGACGATTTAACCACTTGCCTAGCTAATTAAACGAAACTATAAAAATTGACGCTGCTCTGACTCAAGCTTCAAAAGATCACGTTAAGTGTAGTCAAAATACATACAAAATAAGAGATTTTAGTTTGCAGCACTTACGTTATACTCAGCCTTGTAAACACTTTCATTACAATATTTGGTCATGATCAAGAACCCACACATCCTCTCGTGCAACCCGAGCGCATACTCTATGCTTCTTATAAGGTCGTTTGTTTTCAACACGAGCAACGCTTGTCTGTCTACAGTCTCGAGACAAGTCGTTATGTGCTGGAGGAAGTTCGGGAGCTCGTTTTGGAAGACTACTTTCTGAAAAAAAAAAGGCGTACTATATAGTAAACAGTAACGGGTTGGCTAGACAACGCCCTCCACACCGCCGGCCACAGAAACAGACGGAGAAAGATCATAAGAGAAAATGATGCAGAAGTGCGGTTTCTACCTTCAGGAATGTGGTGGCCAGAACTACATGACATCAATAAAGACCAATACACACGGAAACGGCTACAGAAGCATTCTAGACTGAGGTTTCGTAATAATGAATCAAAGTATGCATAAGATTCAACATTAAACCTTTACCTTAACTTTTGGATTTTTGTATTAAAAGTGTCTTCAAGTTGCGTTCTGATTACTTGTGGCTTTCACCCTCTAAGGTGTAGGTATGTTCACTATCGATAGAATAACCATAGTTCAATACTATAAGGGTCTTTCCACACTACTTCAAGTTAGCCGATCCGAATCTGTCAAATGACGGATTCAAAATGGCCGTAGATATATTTGTATGGTTGTTTACGCATCCCACATCGCCGTCATCCGATATCTGTATGTAACTTTCTACTATCCGTCATGTTCGGATCAGATAAGAATCGGACGTAATATAAATGACCCTAATAGTATCAAACTATAACTATTGTCAGAAATTCAATCGTAAACCCTACTGGGTGGGTTTACGATGGTAAGTAAGCAGAACGCAAAGTTTAGTAGTTTTGTTTCTGTAAGCTTATCTCGATAGTACGCATTAGTTTGTCGGCGCGGTTTCATACTAACTCCTTACGGCATTGTCTCTGGGTACTGTGAACATTGAATTTAAGATATAACAAAACAGTAAAACACACCTCCTCTTTCGTCGGCTTGGTCTTTTCGATTCCCTTCATGATGGAATCCCACGGTCTGCCTGTGACCATGCAAGTGAACAATCCATATAAATCAGACTGTATTCCCAATGCCTCCGAAAACTTCTGCATATCTGCACGATTCCGGGATATTATTGACAGCCAAAGCTTGGAATAGTTGTACCGGAACTTGTCTGTCAGTTGCTGAAAGTAAACAGAATCGGAGTCAGAAATTAAACAAAATGTATTTAAGTACCTATAAATTTTAGTGGTCAAATTATTAAACCCCTTGCTGAAATAAAATAAATTAAAAAAATATAATTATCAATTAGTTCAGTAACTCAAGCCTAGAAAAGAACATTCTAAGTTCACAGAAAATGTCATCAATAAAATCTTAATTGCATACACATCCTATAAAATTATGCAAACAATAGCATTCATAAACAAATGCCTTCAACTTATAAGTTGCTAACAATCAAAATTATCATACACATTAAAAATGCATAACACAATAATCAATTTATACATACATACATACATAAATTCACGCCCGTAATCCCAAATGGGGTGGGCAGAGCCACAAGTAACCAAAGACAACTTGCAGCCAATCAATTTATAAAATTAAATTTTTGGATATGTACTACAGTAATGGGTTACTGTAAATATCTATTCTGTGGGCAGAATAGATATTTTTTTTATTATTTCTTCACTGTACACAGGTGAAGAAATTGTGAAGAAGTGTATTTAAAAGTTTATATAATAAGGATACAGTTAGGGTCATTTCGACAAGAGGTGTTGAATAATATTTATATTTTTGTATTTTATGTGTTCTCGCAAATAAATTGATTAGATTTTGATTTGATTTAATACAGACATACATACATAAACTCACGCCTATTTCCCACCGGGGAAATAATAATAATAATATTGATTTGATTTATTAATTTTAGTAAATGACCATTTTGGGTGTGGCATTTTCAAAATTTAACTTTAAACTTTGAACATAACTTGCTTGTATAAGGCATACGCCTAATGTCCATTAGGGCCTAGTTTTTACTTTACATTTGTAGGTAAAGTCTAATCTAACCTATACAATCCCACTGACACGCGGACTAAAAACTACATACCACAATATACTGTTTGCTATACCATTAGCATGTGATGTGGCCTACTGAGCATTTCCCAAGCAGGATGCAAACAAAATACTTATCTACAACTTACAGCATACAAACCGTGGTCCAGTAGGTACACTATAACTTTATCTGAATTAGGTTCTTTATTCACAAGGATGTTGCCAGGATGTGGGTCACTATGAACAAAGCCAGTCACAAATATCATGCGAGAATACAAATCTCCAAGCTTTTGGCACAAGTCCATTCTGTCTATACAATTTTTCTGAAACAGAAAACATATTTTTATCTCAAACCTTTACCACCTAAAAATAGATAGAGACCTTTATTGTAGGTCATATCATCATTTCCCATTACATAAGATTATACTGAAACACATTTTGCCAACATACTGAATGTTTAAATTAAATATCAGAACAATATTATTTGGCACTTCGTCAAAATCCAATTGGTAAAAAAAAATCTTAAGTTATGAAATTGGTATACACTTTAGTCTGTGCTACTTTCTCCTACCACATGACTTTGTGGTAGAAGAACATGACTATGTCTTTCTAATACATGTTTGCATAATTCTGTTTGTTTTACAACATTTGATTATTTTAACTTCATTTCATAGTCACTTGGATAATAATATTACTATTAAAGTAAATATTTTACTGAATAACTGGGTATAACAAATCTAATCAAAAAATAATAATGTTTATTGCCTAATACTTACATTAATATAATTTAAGTCATTCACTTGACCACCATGAACATACTCCATAACTAGTACTCTTTCTGTAGAATATTTCCAATATATCTTAGGCACTTTCAGCCATTCATATTGAGAAAATAGTTCCGAAACTTTCTCTGCATTATGACCTTCTTGTAAAAAATTCAACTCATTAGTAATGTTTTTCTTCGTCTCATCTACTAGCCATTGCATTTGGAACTCAGGGAAAATCTTAGACATTGTTGTTATGATGAATTCCATCCATCGTAAGTCCATTGCAATGTTTTCTCTTACAAAATAGTGCTGAACTTTCACTGCCACCTCTGTCCCATCTTTAAGTTTTGCTCTATGTACTTGTGCTAAAGATGCTGTGCCTAAAGGCTCGGGATCAAATTCAACAAATAAATCTTTTGGCTGAAAATTATAAAATTGGTGATTTAGAACTTACAATACTTGTACCTAATATGTAACACAGATACTTAAAACAATTAAATATGTTCTGAAATAACTAGGTATTTCTATTTCAAAAATGTAAAGAATAAACTTACATCTTTTTTTAAATCTTCTCTGATAACTTTGTACAACTGTTCAACATTATTTTGTGGAGCATCCTTATGTAGTATTCGCATAGTATGTACATATTCATTTGGAAGCAAATAATCTAAGGCTCCTACGTGTTGACCAACTTTTATGTAAACTCCTTTATTTGCTTTGCACAACTCGAGAAGTTTCATTGCGCCCATTTTATGAGCCTTACTCCTGATTTCTTGGTACTCTTTAGAAGTTGTGTCCCAATCTTGACTATACAGCATTGACTGATACATCCTTCCTATATCCACTGCAGTACGTGCTGTCCTAGTAATTCGCACTATTGCTATAGAATTATAATCATCTTCGTGTAGTCGCAGAGCCATAACGCTTCCTATAGCAACGCTTCCGAACAAACCGTACTTAACAACACGACCCATTTTTGTTGCAAACATTTTTATTGTTGATAATTTAGTACATTACACTTTTGATTTATAATTGGCGTTATACTTTCTATGCGATTTGGTGGGTCAAACTACACGATAGCACAAAACGGTACGGATGGAAGGCAATGACATTCCAATCCGACAGGTCAGAACAGACAGAACTGACTGACACTGACAGATCCAGTGAAGAGTTGCCAAGTCAAGCATAATAAAAATAATTTACTACCTACTTCCACCAAACTTCCACCGTACACCCAATCAAAGACCAAAATGAGTAATTTCCATACTACAAGCCGTATTTTTCTTTGTTTTTCAACATTTTTATTCGTCATAGTCAAATTAGTGTTGCGCCAATAATACTAGCTAAGAATACTAGTTATTATTTTTACGTTAACAGATTTCCAAGAAATGAAAGCTTGAGAAGACCTCTATGGTTAGAGGCTGTTGGTGTTTAAATTTATATTTAAATTTCAGCCTAGCCTGCATCATCTCACTGCTGGCTAGATACATAAGATATTGGTATCATGTTATCACAACACGTTTATACTATCTATCATTCAACTACATATTATTATGTACTTAATAATCTTAGTATATACTAAGTCTGTAGTTGTTTTATGTCTAAACAATTATGAGTTGTACACGTTTTATATAAGTAAATGATTATTATCTTTGATTTCAGATATTAAATCCAAAAGTGTCGACTGGATTTACATGAAAAGGTATATCAAATAATTTTCTTTTTTATATTTTTAACATGATATACATATATAGAGTGTATAATTCAACCAGCTGCACAATGCACTTAAATCAGATATATTTTAGTACATACACTATTTTAACATTATTATTAAACTTTATTTCAGTCAGTTCAAGAAGACGAGATGAAAAATTTAAAAGAAAAGCTGAACAAGTCACGCCTCAAGATCAAACGACTTAATGAAAAAAAATCAATGTGACAGGGTGTCACAAAGATAGTTTCTAAACAAATTGACACTGTTTAGAAATTAATAAATTTGTATTTATTGTAAATTATAATGTACATAATTAATAACGTGTGAAATAAATACTTGCTAATGAACAGATTTACGATCTAATTTATATTTCATTTTACCTCCTGTTCTTATTTACTCCTACTCCAACACTCCAGGTTGATACGAACTGCGCGCAATAAAGAATGTAATGAATGTTATAGATTTGTGTAAGCGACTTAGATAAATCTTGACTAAACCTTCCTTTACAAATATACTTTATTGCACACAACATACAATACTTACAAGTTTTACACGAAAGATACAGTACACCACCTACCTACCTTTTACTTTCCCTTTCTGTTCTCTTATGAATACATGTATGCCGTATTTTTTTAAGTATAATGCTATATCTAGTAGGTACGAGTATGGTAATCCTAGTATTGAAACAGCTTGCAGCCCTAGTAAAGGCCGCCATTTTATGTTTACAGAGTGGCACTTTTTTTCTGTAGGTATTTCCAGTCCATACTCTTTTCTATGTCTATGATCGGATGGATCACTGATTGATGTAGTGCGCTACCTATTAATACAAAATAGTTTCATGGCCATTTTTAAGCAATTTTGGATTGTCATGGATCCGTCTTTGACAGATTCGAGTCGGATTGGATAAGATTCGGACTAATGCGATAATTCTGTTTTAGTAGAAATAACTCTTTTGGTGTGGCAACATTTAAGTAGGACGCCATCTTTCTTTTGCTTTAGCTTTCCGCTTCCGTTGACAGTTCTTTCAGGTTAAAACCTTCCCAAAATGAAGGCTAAAGGAGAGGTAAGTTTATTAAATTTGCCAAGAAAATAGTGAAACATGAGATATTATTGTAGATTTACATCGATCTAATGTGCAGTTGGTGTTATATTTGTGATAACTGTGTAAAAACGAGGTGTTAGTGCATCGGATGGATGGACCATTACCATACACGTTGCCGCTATGCATTCACGATGTGCAAGATGATAGTCCAGTTCCAGGTTTTATGTGCTAATTCCCTTGTGTAATGTTGAATAAAATTAATTAATTGGTTTGTGGAACCGTATTTTTTAATTTATTATCATTATTTAAAAAATGATAATTTTGAGGTTATGTCATGTTGTGATGCCCATGATAGTAACCAATTTTATTGTTTTACTTTCGAACCTATGAATAACGGTATATAAATAATATTTATAGGTTATGTCCCTAAAGGCTAAAATAACATTTTGCAATGTCCTTTCGGTTATGGCTTAAAGAAAAGGATCATAGATATAACCTGCTTTGAGACCTACCTACCCGTAATGTCTCGACACCTACGAATAAATAAGCCCGACACGTTAAAATTTGATGTTTCTAAATTTCTTTCAACTATGCATTTCGATATTTATTAAGGGAAATGTATTATTTTTTTCAGTTGAGAGAATATGAGGTTATCGGGCGCAAGCTCCCCTCGGAGAGCGAGCCTAAGCCCCCTCTATACAAAATGAGGATCTTCTCCCCAGATCCCATTGTAGCCAAGTCCCGTTTCTGGTATTTCCTTCGTCAACTCAAGAAGTTCAAGAAGACCACTGGTGAAATTGTCTCCATCAAGGTAAGCTAATACTGATATAATTTACGCAATAAGGCAATATTACTGTATTTCTAACACAAAACCATGAGTAGATGGTGTCAATAACAACTGAGATTCTAGAATGTCTCTAGAATACAAAATGTCTAAGTGGAGGCTAAAACCAGATTTAGACAGGAATGATAAATGCAAAAGAGAGTAAAACTGAATCTGATGTGTGTGAAATGTGTAAATATTTCTTTATTTATTTAGAAAATTACAGTTTATAAATACACTTCTCATCAAAAAAATCGAAACACTTCCGTTTTTATTGTTTCTGTCCGAATTTAACACAAAAAAGAATTCATACGATGAAAAAAAAATACATAAATGTATAGCTGGCAGTTTGGCCATTACAGTAATAAGCGAAAATTCTAAATTCAAAATTAGAATTTCATTTGTTTATCTTATAAACGAAATGAATCACTGTTTTGAGACAAATGTGTGTTTAGGGTTGGAGTACATTTAGCGTTTAAAAACTAAAAATTGGCGCCTATCCTTAAACTTTTTGTTTTTTATTTCAATACTGTGACTTTGGGACGTCTGAAAAAAGGTTTTTTTTTCTAAAACGTATGGATACTTCGCCCACAGAAGCCGCCCAAGTTGTGGCATTGCTGGATTCTGGCCTTAGTCAGCGTGTTGTGGCTGCAAGACTGCATCTAAGCCTGTCATCTGTTCATAGAGTCTATAAACGTTATCGGGAGACTGGTTTGTTCACGCGCCGTTCAGGATCTGGCCGGAATCGGGTCACTTCTGAGCGAGATGATCGATTTATTGTAACAACTTCTTTAAGAAATCGACGCCTTAACGCTTTTCAACTGCAGCAGCGGCTTCGTGTTGTACGAAGGGTGGCTGTAAGTGACTCTACAATTAGAAGAAGGTTGAAGGATCGTGGACTGGTACCGCATAAGCCAGCAAATGGGCCGAAATTAACTGCAGACCATCGAAGAGCGCGCCTTAACTTTGCACGTGAGCACCTAAATTGGTCATACCTATAGAACCGCCACCATAGCTGACCTTTTCTTCAATGCAGCATTGTGCATAGCGTTCTCCGTCTCTTCTGTAGACCTTGTTCCTTCCGTCGTTACCATACAGCATAATTTTACACTCATCAGAAAAGAGAACTTTGCTCCACTGTAGGTATGACCAATTTAGGTGCTCACGTGCAAAGTTAAGGCGCGCTCTTCGATGGTCTGCAGTTAATTTCGGCCCATTTGCTGGCTTATGCGGTACCAGTCCACGATCCTTCAACCTTCTTCTAATTGTAGAGTCACTTACAGCCACCCTTCGTACAACACGAAGCCGCTGCTGCAGTTGAAAAGCGTTAAGGCGTCGATTTCTTAAAGAAGTTGTTACAATAAATCGATCATCTCGCTCAGAAGTGACCCGATTCCGGCCAGATCCTGAACGGCGCGTGAACAAACCAGTCTCCCGATAACGTTTATAGACTCTATGAACAGATGACAGGCTTAGATGCAGTCTTGCAGCCACAACACGCTGACTAAGGCCAGAATCCAGCAATGCCACAACTTGGGCGGCTTCTGTGGGCGAAGTATCCATACGTTTTAGAAAAAGAACCTTTTTTCAGACGTCCCAAAGTCACAGTATTGAAATAAAAAACAAAAAGTTTAAGGATAGGCGCCAATTTTTAGTTTTTAAACGCTAAATGTACTCCAACCCTAAACACACATTTGTCTCAAAACAGTGATTCATTTCGTTTATAAGATAAACAAATGAAATTCTAATTTTGAATTTAGAATTTTCGCTTATTACTGTAATGGCCAAACTGCCAGCTATACATTTATGTATTTTTTTTCATCGTATGAATTCTTTTTTGTGTTAAATTCGGACAGAAACAATGAAAACGGAAGTGTTTCGATTTTTTTGATGAGAAGTGTATATGTAAATAATGATTCTTGAATGACTTTTTCCACCAAACAAAAAGGTTTGCTGTCCAAATTCAGTACAAAATACATTAGCATTTAACTTTATTTATTAACCATCATTTAAAAATATTATTACAGGAAATCCCAGAGAAGAGCCCAGTCAAGATCAAGAACTTCGGCATCTGGCTCCGCTACGAATCCCGCTCGGGAGTCCACAATATGTACCGCGAGTACCGTGACCTGAGTGTTGGTGGTGCTGTGACCCAGTGCTACCGGGATATGGGAGCCAGACACAGAGCTCGTGCTCACTCAATCCAGGTATGTACACCTCAAATGTATTTTTTATGGCTGTAGTCGTCCTAATTGGCCAGTGATTGTATGAGTACATGATGGTATTTCGTCGCGCGATAAAAGTGATAAAAGTTTAATCTCATTGTAAATTTTCTCTTAATTTTTACTTGGATTCAAATGAATAGGTAATAGAGTAATTGGTCGGAGTGTACCTAAGGGGGCACTATGAGTTGGGACTTAGAAAAATTAGGACTTAGAAATTTTTTAACAAAAATCGCCAAAAGTAACATTCGGGATCCGGGGGGATGTGGGAGTATTAGGGTGAGGGGAAACCACGGGTGACCTTAGATGACCTTGGGAGGTCACTGACCTTAAAGTCAAGGTCATGACCTTATTCCCTTATTATTCACAAATATAGTGTAGGTCAGACACATCAAAGGTCAAGGTCATTGACCTTAAAGGTCAAGGTCACTTATCCAAAATCAGAAATATTAGCATTATATCAACTTTGTGTAGTAAACCTTCAAAGTCAGTGACCTTTAAAGGTCTTCACTGCCGCCTCTCGGCCCTTCGGGCCTCGATGGTCACAAGTAACCTAACCCACTCGGCTATATGGCAGGGGGCTCGCTTTGCTCGCCCCCTGCCATACAGCCTTCGTAACCTATATCTACAGTGTCGGGGTGCCGCGAATTTCCGTGCTCGCTTCGCTCGCACCCGTGACAAAAGGATACCTGTAAAAAAAAATTACGCGTGGCGGACACCGAGCATGGACGTGTTTCGCGGAGCTCCATAGAAAAAATTAAAGATATATTTTAAAATTACATAAAACGCATTTTTTAAAATATCTCGAAAACGGTGCGTCGTAACGCAAAAATAACAAAAAATTGCTCATACAAAAACGACAAAAATTATTCTAAGTGTCGGACCCTTTTTGCGACACTACGTAGAATCAACTTTTGAAAATTTTACAAGTCCAGCTTCCATAGTAATTTCATTCGAAAATTCGGCTAAGTCGATGGTTCATACAAAATCGATCAAAATTTTTCTAAGTCTCTGCTCCATAGTAATTTCACTCGAAAATTCGGCTATGTCCCTGCTTCATACAAAATCGATCAAAATTTTTCTAAGTCCCAACTCATAGTGCCCCCTTAGGTACACTCCAACCGAGTAATTTCCAACTAGTCAAATCAGTTACTTTTTATTTTACTAAATGTCAGAACAAAACACGAAATTACAATGGAATTTGTATGAAAAAACAACCTGTGACGTCAAAGAAAAACGTGACAAAATGTCGCACTTATTATAAAATTTTTCTTTATTAATATTCAAAGTTAAGTAGAAAAAAGAAAACATTTTTGTTACCTATAAATCTTTTTTTATTTAGTAATCAGAATTTCATAATTTATCTTTGACCTAAGAAACTACCCAATTATCAGTATTATTGTTGCTATTTATAATAAAATCTATAAAAATTATTATTATGCATTTGTATATATATAACATTAAATAATTCACCAGTGTAAGCTATTAATCTTATGCTGGTTATATTCTGATATTTATTAAGCAGTGTCATTCATTGTGTTATTCTTGTGTAAGTGGTATATAAAGAAAGTTGATGGTAGGGCTGGCAGAGGAAGACCTAGAAGGACATACATTGACCAAATTGGAGATGTCCTTAGAAAAGGTTTAGTACAATCTAATCTGAACCGGCGTGCGTGTATGAAGCGATTGATGAATGTGGAGGAAGCAAGAGAAGTGTGTCAGCATCGAAACAAATGGAATTCTATAGTCTCTGCTTACCCCGGTGGGAAATAGGCGCGAGTTTATTTATACATACATGTGTGTATTTCGTTATAATTACCATGATAAATTGCAACCCTGTGTTATATACTGATCACAGATGTGATTGTCTTCAACAAAACCTCCATTTCATTCAATTCCTTTCATTCTGGGTAAAATAAAGACCACACATGCTTAAATATAAGTGTGTTGCATTCACCAGAACATAGGGTAAATAACTGGCTCAAAGATAAATTATACAATGCTAATCTAGATATGGAAGCTAGTTTAAGACTTTTTATATATAAACTCGACTTTCTGCAGTTCTGAAGTTTAAAACTAATAGGTACTAAGTATTTTGAGGCCGTGACTTTGAAGACATTGCTATAGGGCTGTGTAACTGTCTGAGAACTGATATTAGGCAGCCAAATGACTAAATTGTATAATACTTAGTTTTTTTTTTTAAAGAATGTCTAGGTCCCTGTGCTGAGGTTTTTCTTGCAGCTTCTTTTCCCTGGCTATATAGGTTTTTTTTTTAAAGAATGTCTAGGTCCCTGTGCTGAGGTTTTTCTTGCAGCTTCTTTTCCCTGGCTATATAGGTTGTGAGAAGCTGCAGTGGTTTTAGGTGGATGTAAAATTGACAATTCAAAGTGTAACTAAGTTACCTACTGAATAACGATGTTTTTGAATTTTGAACATAATTAATTATTTACTTTTGTCCACAGATCATCAAAGTGGAGGTTATCAAGGCGTCAGCGTGCCGCCGGCCGCAGGTCAAACAGTTCCACAACAGCACCATCAGATTCCCTCTGCCCAAGCGTGTGCACCACTACAAACGCCTCAACACCTTCGCGTACAAGCGACCAAGCACTTACTTCTTGTAATTATTATGTACGTGACTATTATAATAAAATCCACGTGACGTGGTAAATGCATGTATTTTATTTTTACTAATGTCACCAGTGGCTCAACCCGGGTTAGGTATGGTCACAAGCATTAATAAGTACATACTTCGGTACCATGTCACATTAACTTTTTGACAAATTGAACTGTAAGTCTCACTAAATATCAAATGTGTTAGTGCGACAGAGTCCTAAAGCGGGTACATTATATTGCGCATGACTACACTATAATCATAATAGTAAAAAATCACATGCAAATTATTTCTATGAGGTAGACCACTGGCCTTAGTGGTTAGAGTGTGTATTATAGTTGAAAACACATCACGATGAATAACTTTGTGATCTGTGGTGTGGTTGTGGTTGGTGCTTTGGAAGGCACGTTAAGTAGTCTGTCCTGATTACTCTTTAGGTTACACCTTAACATGTAGTCTGCAGACGAGCTATGTCAAGAGTCCGGTGGCTCATTAGTAACTGACATCAGGGTGATGAGATTGATCATTGACTGGGTCCCAGAAGAGAGATTGATTACAACTAAAGAGATTATTAGCATAAAATAAACTTACTCTTTGCTTTCAAATGCCATTGCCTTATATTCTCTTTGGCTAATATCACGGTAGCACGGACATGTTCGCCAGTCCCACAAAGTCAACGGAAAGTGAATAGTTACTAAAATCAATGGTATACCTGTAAGAATAAAACGTATTAAAATGTTAAGTAAATTATTCGTGTCAAAAAAATTTAACATTTTATGAAATTAACATTCCTATTAAGCATAATTGTCATGCTCAGGAAAATATTTACTATATTCTTAATTTCCTTTTTCTTACATTTCGCCAATTGCATGAGTGAGAATAGCACAAACATAACAAAGAAACAGCCTGTGTACGTCGCACCGGCGAGCTCTGACCTCCCCTCAAACAACCAGAGGGATTTGTCTGGCACTACGAGTACGATCAAACCTACTGTACGTAGCTATGTTAACCATAGCTCGCCGGATACCTTTTATAACCAAACGATTAATATTGGGGGTGAGGATATAGTGTTCAGGGTCATAAATGGAAAGCCTGCGGCATTAGGAAGCGTTCCGTATCAGGTAAGTTTATTTAATATAATCCTTTTGTAGATCTACAGATAAGTTATCGATTATTAATATTTGTCTTTAGAAGCATTTGTGTTTTAAAGTGAACGCGCACATACCTAGACGCGCCGCATGGTCTCGCGTATAGATTAAAACAACCGATTTAAAACGTTTTAAACTGTTGAAAACTCGCCTACAACAAAAGAACTGTGTTTTAAGCTTCATTATAGGCAATTTTGGTCACTTGACGTCACGTTTCGTATTATTAGTTTATAGAATATCAAGAGAAAGTACCTATAGAACTAAACACGTTAAAAATTATTATCAATAACAGTATAGGTACTTATTACACATTAAATAAATCTACACACAGTTTATAGGTACTCCGGTATATCCCTACCTCGGTAAAATCAAGAAAATGTAGTTATAATTAAGAAAAACGTAGTCGTCAACAGCAGCTGTTTTGAACCGTTATAAATGGTTGAATTCTGTTTTAAACGGTTTTTTTATTTTAAACGGATCGGTTTAAATGGTTTTATACCAACCTTACACATCAGCAATTCACGTATCGTACGCGCATATTGTTGTAAGAATAATAGATATATTAGATTAATCATTTATGAATACTTTATCTCACGCTAACATTATCCGTGTCGCCCACACACCTTGTCGCACGCGCATAACATAACGAGTTCATAACTATACCTATCCCAAACGGGGTAATCAGAGGTCAAGAAGCTCTGTAAGGAGTAGATACTTAGTAACTCTGACTACCCCCGCATGCATCGAACGCGCTGAATTTGAAGACGTTATCCATTCTTGCTGAAGGGATCCATATACTTACCTACAACATTTTACTAAAATGCGCGTCGTGCGTGCGGCGCAGGTAGGTGCGCGACGTTGCATACGATTTCATATTTGCCTGTAAAATATGATCACTGCGGCGCGGCTTGGTGTGTATTCACCTATGGGCTATGAGGCTTATAGTCTGGCTTTTGGTAACTAGGTAGGTAGGAAGCACCGGGAGTTTTGGAAATTGGTGACTTTTGAATTTCAACTTTGCTGCTCGCTTAGCCATATTTGAGACACTTTCCAAACTGCCTGAAGATTTTTCTGATCTTCTATCCTGTGGGTTGTGGGGTGGATTACCAACCTCATCTACCCTAGTGTCAGGGTCACTATTGAACCGCCAAAGGCCCCTGACATGGCTCATGTAACGACGACTTACTTACATCAGTAAGTAGTAACCGGGACCGACGGCTTAACGTGCCTTCCAAAGGACTTACTTTCGGACAATCAGGTGAACCCTGTAATGTCCTAACCGAACTATGGTTTACAAAGTAATTTTTGTGGTATGTTCCCACCGGGATTCGAACCAGGGACCCCCGGATCGTGAGCTCAAGCTCAACCACTGGACCACGGAGGTCGTCTTTTTTTTATGAGTCGCCCAATGAATTGTGTTACGAAAAACATTATAGTTGTGTAGTTGTGTGGGCTGTGCCAAATAGCCAGTTAGTAGTTCTAAAGGATAATTTATAAGAGAAAATACAGAAGGCCTTCTTGAGATTTCTCTACAAGAAAATGTACGGATACTACCCTTTCGTTTATCCAACGAAATTCCTTTTAGGAACTTTAGGGTTTCATTCTCTAGAAAGTTTCACGGCGCATTGGCGCTTCTGCACTGTAAAGTCGTGAAATGTAAATAAATAAATAAGCAGAAGCATGAGCTTCCAAGACGACTTAGTGTATTTTACCATCCTATTTTAGCCCTTCTATGACGTGCATTGTCAATTCAAAAGCGAATTCGTTAACAGGTTGGCATGTTCATTCGACCAAGCAAACGGCAAAAGTTCACTGCTTTTTGCGGTGGAAGTATAATAGGCCGACAGACGGTCTTATCGGCCGCTCATTGCTTCGTAGATGATAAGAAACAAAAAAGCAGATGCTTTAAAGGGTAACAAAACAACAATCTTATATGTGATAAGGATATTTTGGATCATGGCCATAACCGGCACTAATGAAAATACGTCGCATTCTTTGAAAATTAATTTTTGATACATACATACATAAACTCACGCCTATTTCCCACCGGGGTAAGCAGAGGCTATGGAATTCCATTTGCTTCGATCCTGACATAATCCTGACACACCACTTTCGCTTTTCGCATTAGATATACAGGGTGTTAGTGACATCGTAACGAATACTCAGGGGGATGATTCAGACCATAATTCTGGGTTAATATCAAGTGAAATTTTCCGTCGCTGTATTCGTTACGATGACACTTACACCCCGTACAAGTAGGTACATACGGTAGCCATACAAGTAGGTATGGGTGTTAGTGACACCGTAACGAATACTGAGGGGGATGGTTCAGACCATGATTCTGAGTTGATATCAAGTGGAATTTCCTGTCAAAAATTCATGATTTTTTTTTTTTTTTTTAATTATTTTCAGATCCATACTTTTGCGACAGAAATTTCTACTTGATATCAACTCAGAATCATGGCCTGAATTATCCCTCAAAGTTTTCGTTACGATATCACTAACACCCTGTATTATATTATGAGCTTTATTCATAGCGACTGGTCCATTATTAATAATTAAATTGTTATTTAAGTTGCCGGTAACATATTAATATAAATAAATAAATTATTGTAATCTTCTATCGTACGGGTTGTGAGGCGGATTACCAACCTCATCAACCCTAGTGTCAGAGTTACTATTGAGCCGTCAAAGGCCCCCTGACATGGCTCATGTAACGACTACGTATTTACACCAGTAAGTAGTAACCGGGACCAATGTCATTATTGTAATATTATCTACCTAAGGATTCAGAAACGCAATTGTTCTTGCAGAAAGCTATCTAAAAGTGATTTCAAAAATACTTACGCTACTGCTGGTTATTTGTGGACACAAGGTTCGCCACCAGCATATGCTACGACGGTACGATCAGGCCAGTGGAGGAGAATCCGAAGAGGCAGATATCCAGAGACATACAAATTTCCTACCGACGATATTGCTATATTAGTAAGTTAAACTGGACTCACACTGTCCCTGGTTATTTAATTTTGTGGCCACAAGGTGCTCCACCAATATTCACTGCGAATGCACGATCAGGCCAGTGGAGGTAAACAACTCAGTTTAAATAGGTGCTTCTTGATATTTAAAAACTGGGCCCTGCCACCTTTTTGGCCATTGACTATGCATGTATTAATGTATACTTATGATGATCGAAGTATGCAGCAAATATTTATGTTTCACCGTTTCAGGGACTCTTCTCGTTTTTGTACGAACCCAAGTTCCACGTCGCCATTTAATATCTTCTTGTAAATAAAATCCATAGGTACGATGAGGGTAGGCAGATGTGTATAGTACCTACATACAGCACCCATCCCAGGCCAGCTACATTCCTTACCTAGGTACATAATTCTCATATTCTAAAGAATCCCTCAAAACCCTTATCCGCGCTTCCCGGAGCCGAAACCAGTTTTTGTGACGTGATTTACTAGATATCATTAACTATATACTTGGCCGGATTTAACTACTTAACCTTTATGGGACGAGTTTTACGTAGTATTTTACACTAAACTTGTTGTATATGAGCAAGTTGCCCTCATCAAGCTCATGGGCTCCTAATTCAAGAAGGGCTCTTAATTCAATTATGTACGGTACACTTGTTAATGTTGCAGTATGTTACCAGAGCATTCACATATAATGCGTACGTCGCTCCAGTTAGACTAGCGGTCGTGAGAAGAGATTATAAAGGGCAATGTCTCGTCTCTGGTTACGGCAGGATAAACACCGAGGTAAGTATTATTATTTTGTAATTTTTTGCCAGATAAGTTTTATAAGTAGTAACTATCTACAGATTCGACAGAAGAGGCAAGTCACAGGGACGGAAACCTGGAACCTGACAGAGGGCAGCAGTAACTGTCAGTACTATTCAGAGGCGGAGGACAGGAGTCCTAGGACGGCTTTGAAATAGACTACTCTGGGCGCCATTCCACTCGCGTCAGACAGAGTAATGCGGTGCGGAAGGCAAGAGGGAAACCACTGCCCTATTTTACCCTAAAAGAGTAGCAGGGAGAATGCTACACCGACAAAAGCGTGTCTCTTAAATTAGTGATGGCCTACAGATTTTTATGTCTGTTTTGTGTGCCAAATAGATAAAATAAAATAAATCACACATCAACCATATCACGACCATACAGGGAGGGATATTAGCCTTTGCTATCCTGTGGTGTACCGATTTGCCTCTTAAGCAAGGAGTGCCTGTTCAATCCCCGGAACCTACTGAGTTATTTATTTAAGTGTAATCTGTATCTCTGTATGTCCAATTACAAATACAGTTGACTATCTACCATTAAGACAGCGACACTGGTCTAATAAAAAGTTTGGTACCTACTTAACCCTTTCACGGACAGAGATCATGGGTCATTGATGGTTCATAATAGGTATTATGACCTTGGAATCGGAACGTCATAAGACGTTCTGTCCTTGAAAGTGTTAAGTGGTTCGTAATGCAATGGCATTTACCTCTGACTTACATATTTTTATGAGGTGATTAAACACAATTACTCACATATATTTAACAGCAATCGTCACAGATGTTGCTCATGGCCGAGGTTGAAGTGTTATCCTTCAAACAATGTAACGCTATCCACAAAAGAGACATGAGAAAGTTCATGTGCACTAGCAGCGCCGTGTCGGATGTTTACAAGGTAATAATTAAGTATCTACCTACCCCGCTGCACCCTTACAACCCTTACAACCCAACTCTTCATCATCTTCCCAGCGTTATCCCGTTTTCACAAGGTCCGCTTACCCAACCTGAAGAACGTTAACAGGTCCGGTTTTTTACAAAAGCGACTGCCTGTCTGCCTTTCCAACCCGCGAAGGGAAAACCAGCACAGTACAGATTAGGTCACATACTTCCAAAACGCATTTCTCGGTATATGTGGGTTTCCTCACGATGTTTTCCTTCACCGCTGAACACGTGATAATCATTTATGATCCAAACTCCTAACATGAATTTGAAAAACAATTTCAAATCAGTGGCCTGTGCTGGATTCGAACCTGCGACCTCATTTACAACACTATCCAGTCTATATTTGCGATGAAGACCTCGTGAGGAAACCCATATTCTCAAGAAATGAGTTTCGGAGGTATGTGATCTAACCGGCATGTGTTTCGTAACCGCCAAGCAGCCTATTATGAAAAATATATTAGTTGAAGATAGATCGATATATTTAGTCCATAATTAAAAATAAATAAAATGTTTATTTAACATTTTCAATTTAGCAATTTTTTTTTTGAGTTTAAAAAAAATCTAGTATACTTAAATAAAATAAGCACTTATTCGATAATGTCGTTAAAGCTCACGTATTTAATAAGGTTCTTTATGTACCTAAAAGTGTGTAAAAAGAAATATATCTGTTTTATTTACAGGGTGACTCTGGCGGGCCAATAGTTTGCCGGGCCACACGAGACCCTAGAGACAATGGTAAAGGTGTACAAGTTGGCATCGCATGTGGTGTACGGAAGTTTCATACTTCTAGGGGTTGGGGTCCGCCGAATACATACTTCACAAGAGTAACTGCCTTCAACAAGTTTATAAACAGATGTTCATCCCTACATTCTTCATACACGTTTGTCATTCTAAACTTTTTAATAAATTTGTCGTTTCAATGTTAATCAATGACAGTGAGTGTTTTACAACTTACACCACTTACAACCCGGAGGAAAGATTGCATAGTAATTTAAGTATTTGTCATGCGCGAGAAAACGTTATACCTACTCACTAATTATTTTCTTTTTATATAGTTACCCATTTTGTCGATGCGGACCCTGTGAAAAACGGTATAATGCTAGGGAGATGACTTTAAGGCCTATCATAATTTTAACAATAGCTTTCCATTTAAGATCTATAGATTTTTTTACAAAATCGACTTGAAAGATAACGGGAGTCGAAATTTTCCATTCGTGGAAATGTATGGTCGGAGACTTTTCATTAAATAAAGCGTGTAATAAAACATTTAATTAAGCGTGTAATAAAGCGTTTGTGAGAAAGATAATATTATGGTTTCGACTGGATAAGCAGGTATGTAGGTAATTATCTTTCATTGTTTATTTAACTCTGAATTTGATCATCATCCTTCAGCATTTCTAAGGTGTACTTTTTGATAATTTCATTGCACTAGATGTGGTCGCATTGTTTCTTTTCCAGATTTTACCAGATTCCAGAAAGCAAAGACGTAGGTATACGCTGCTATAATAGAGGAACACGGGCCTCCGTCAGAAAAGGATACCGCTGGAGACTGGAATAGCGCACAGATTTTAAGAAGAGCAGACTTAACATATCTACGGAATTGTCATGGCAAAGGACTTGTCACACAGATACATCAGCATGGGCCGAACTTAGGGTTGATATTTTTCAATATGTTAGTATTAAATAACTGTGGGATAGCGTAAAAGAGAAACGAACATTATTGCACAATTTATGGAAGAGTTCCGCATAATTTTATAATGAAACAAACCACAAAACGAGGCCACAGCCAGAATAAGTGCAGAATTTTTCCATAGAGCAACACGGACCTCCGCGGACCTAAATAAGTTTTAATAAACTGCACAGTCCAAACTCATAGAGCAACACGGACTTCCAAACTGTCTCCAATTTGATATATTTGTCATGCATGAAAAAATTGTATTAAAATTTTGCTTTTTGTATATCTTTTTCATTAATTACAAATCGATAAACGCGGTCGATACGGACTCGTGCGACACTAAGACTAAGACGCCGCGGGGACTGTGCGGGTGTAGGGGGCGACCCCGCCTCCACATCAGTCAACATTAGGTTGTGAGAACCTGCAGTGGTTTTAGGTGGATGTAAAATTGACAATTCAAAGTGTATAGTTACACTTTGAATTGTCAATTTTACCTACTGTACTACTGTAGTTACCTACTGAATAACGATGTTTTTGAATTTTGAACATAATTAATTATTTACTTTTGTCCACAGATCATCAAAGTGGAGGTTATCAAGGCGTCAGCGTGCCGCCGGCCGCAGGTCAAACAGTTCCACAACAGCACCATCAGATTCCCTCTGCCCAAGCGTGTGCACCACTACAAACGCCTCAACACCTTCGCGTACAAGCGACCAAGCACTTACTTCTTGTAATTATTATGTACGTGACTATTATAATAAAATCCACGTGACGTGGTAAATGCATGTATTTTATTTTTACTAATGTCACCAGTGGCTCAACCCGGGTTAGGTACGGTCACGAGTATTAATAAGTACATACTTCGGTACCATGTCACATTAACTCTTTGACAAATTGAACTGTAAGTCTCACTAAATGTCAAATGTGTTAGTGCGACAGAGTCCTAAAGCGGGTACATTATATTGCGCATGACTACACTATAATCATAATAGTAAAAAATCACATGCAAATTATTTCTATGAGGTAGACCACTGGCCTTAGTGGTTAGAGTGTGTATTATACATAGTTGAAAACACATCACGATAAATAACTTTGTGATCTGTGGTGTGGTTGTGGTTGGTGCTCTGGAAGGCACGTTAAGTAGTCGCTCCTGATTACTCTTTAGTAAGTATGTAGTCTGCAGACGAGCTATGTCAAGAGTCTGGTGGCTCATTAGTAACTGACATCAGGGTGATGAGATTGATCATTGACTGGGTCCCAGAAGAGAGATTGATTACAACTAAAGAGATTATTAGCATAAAATAAACTTACTCTTTGCTTTCAAATGCCATTGCCTTATATTCTCTTTGGCTCCACAAAGTCAACGGAAAGTGAATAGTTTCTAAAATCAATGGTATACCTGTAAGAATAAAACGTATTAAAATGTTAAGTAAATTATTCGTGTCAAAAAAATCAAACATTTTATGAAATTAACATTCCTATTAAGCATAATTGTCATGCTCGGGAAAATATTTACTATATTCTTAATTTCCTTTTGTGATACACATTTCGCCAATTGCATGAGTGAGAATAGCACAAACATAACAAAGAAACAGCCTGTGTACGTCGCACCGGCGGGCTCTGACCTCCCCTCAATCAACCAGAGGGATTTGTCTAGCACTACGAGTACGATCAAACCTACCGTACGTAGCTATGTTAACCATAGCTCGCCGGATACCTTTTATAACCAAACGATTAATATTGGGGGTGAGGATATAGTGTTCAGGGTCATAAATGGAAAGCCTGCGGCATTAGGAAGCGTTCCGTATCAGGTAAGTTTATTTAATATAATCCTTTTGTAGATCTACAGATAAGTTATCGATTATTAATATTTGTCTTTAGAAGCATTTCTGTTTTAAAGTGAACGCGCACATACCTAGACGCGCCGCATGGTCTCGCGTATAGATTAAAACAATCGATTTAAAACGTTTTAAACTGTTGAAAACTCGCCTACAACAAAAGAACTGTGTTTTGAGCTTCATTATAGGCAATTTTGGTCACTTGACGTCACGTTTCGTATTATTAGTTTATAGAATATCAAGAGAAAGTACCTATAGAACTAAACACGTTAACTATTATTATCAATAATAGTATACTTATTACACATTCAATAAATCTACACACAGTTTATAGGTACTCCGTTATATCCCTACCTCGGTAAAATCAAGAAAATGTAGTTATAATTAAGAAAAACGTAGTCGTCAACAGCAGCTGTTTTGAACCGTAATAAATGGTTGATTTCTGTTTTAAACGGTTTTTTTTATTTTAAACGGATCGGTTTAAATGGTTTTATACCAACCTTACACATCAGCAATTCACGTATCGTACGCGCATATTGTTGTAAGAATAATAGATATATTAGATTAATCATTTATGAATACTTTATCTCACGCTAACATTATCCGTGTCGCCCACACACCTTGTCGCACGCGCATAACATAACGAGTTCATAACTATACCTATCCCAAACGGGGTAATCAGAGGTCAAGAAGCTCTGTAAGGAGTAGATACTTAGTAACTCTGACTACCCCCGCACGCATCGAACGCGCTGAATTTGAAGACGTTATCCATTCTTGCTGAAGGGATCCATATATACCTACAACATTTTACTAAAATGCGCGTCGTGCGTGCGGCGCAGGTAGGTGCGCGACGTTGCATACGATTTCATATTTGCGGCGCGGCTTGGTGTGTATTCACCTATGGGCTATGAGGCTTATAGTCTGGCTTTTGGTAACTAGATAGGTAGGAAGCACCGGGAGTTTTGGAAATTGGTGACTTTTGAATTTCAACTTTGCTGCTCGCTTAGCCATATTTGAGACACTTTCCAAACTGCCTGAAGATTTTTCTGATCTTCTATCCTGTGGGTTGTGGGGTGGATTACCAACCTCATCTACCCTAGTGTCAGGGTCACTATTGAACCGCCAAAGGCCCCTGACATGGCTCATGTAACGACGACTTACTTACATCAGTAAGTAGTAACCGGGACCGACGGCTTAACGTGCGTTCCGAAGGACTTACTTTCGGACAATCAGGTGAACCCTGTAATGTCCTAACCGAACTATGGTTTACAAAGTAATTTTTGTGGTATGTTTCCACCGGGATTCGAACCAGGGACCCCCGGATCGTGAGCTCAAGCTCAACCACTGGACCACGGAGGTCGTCTTTTTTTTATGAGTCGCCCAATGAATTGTGTTACGAAAAACATTATAGTTGTGTAGTTGTGTGGGCTGTGCCAAATAGCCAGTTAGTAGTTCTAAAGGATAATTTATAAGAGAAAATACAGAAGGCCTTCTTGAGATTTCTCTACAAGAAAATGTACGGATACTACCCTTTCGTTTATCCAACGAAATTCCTTTTAGGAACTTTAGGGTTTCATTCTCTAGAAAGTTTCACGGCGCATTGGCGCCTCTGCACTGTAAAGTCGTGAAATGTAAATAAATAAATAAGCAGAAGCATGAGCTTCCATGACGACTTAGTGTATTTTACCATCCTCTTTTAGCTCTTCTATGACGTGCATTGTCAATTCAAAAGCGAATTCGTTAACAGGTTGGCATGTTCATTCGACCAAGCAAACGGCAAAAGTTCACTGCTTTTTGCGGTGGAAGTATAATAGGCCGACAGACGGTCTTATCGGCCGCTCATTGCTTCGTAGATGATAAGAAACAAAAAAGCAGATGCTTTAAAGGGTAACAAAACAACAATCTTATATGTGATAAGGATATTTTGGATCATGGCCATAACCGGCACTAATGAAAATACGTCGCATTCTTTGAAAATTAATTTTTGATACATACATACATAAACTCACGTCTATTTCCCACTGGGGTCAGCAGAGGCTATGGAATTCCATTTGCTTCGATCCTGACATAATCCTGACACACCACTTTCGCTTTTCGCATTAGATATACAGAGTGTTAGTGACATCGTAACGAATACTCAGGGGGATGATTCAGACCATAATTCTGGGTTAATATCAAGTGAAATTTTCCGTCGCTGTATTCGTTACGATGACACTTACACCCCGTACAAGTAGGTACATACGGTAGCCATACAAGTAGGTATGGGTGTTAGTGACACCGTAACGAATACTGAGGGGGATGGTTCAGACCATGATTCTGAGTTGATATCAAGTGGAATTTCCTGTCAAAAAATTCATGAATTTTTTGTTTTTTTTTTTAATTATTTTCAGATCCATACTTTTGCGACAGAAATTTATACTTGATATCAACTCAAAATCATGGCCTGAATTATCCCTCAAAGTTTTCGTTACGATATCACTTACACCCTGTATTATATTATGAGCATTATTCATAGCGACTGGTCCATTATTAATAATTAAATTGTTATTTAAATTGCCGGTAACATATTAATATAAATAAATAAATTATTGTAATCTTCTATCGTACGGGTTGTGAGGCGGATTACCAACCTCATCAACCCTAGTGTCAGAGTTACTATTGAGCCGTCAAAGGCCCCCTGACATGGCTCATGTAACGACTACGTATTTACACCAGTAAGTAGTAACCGGGACCAATGTCATTATTGTAATATTATCTACCTAAGGATTCAGAAACGCAATTGTTCTTGCAGAAAGCTATCTAAAAGTGATTTCAAAAATACTTACGCTACTGCTGGTTATTTGTGGACACAAGGTTCGCCACCAGCATATGCTACGACGGTACGATCAGGCCAGTGGAGGAGAATCCGAAGAGGCAGATATCCAGAGACATACAAATTTCCTACCGACGATATTGCTATATTAGTAAGTTAAACTGGACTCACACTGTCCCTGGTTATTTAATTTTGTGGCCACAAGGTGCTCCACCAATATTCACTGCGAATGCACGATCAGGCCAGTGGAGGTAAACAACTCAGTTTAAATAGGTGCTTCTTGATATTTAAAAACTGGGCCCTGCCACCTTTTTGGCCATTGACTATGCATGTATTAATGTATACTTATGATGATCGAAGTTGTAGTGCCGTTTCTTTCAGCCTCCGGATTAGTTACAGGGGATCCGTTTTATAGCTTTTTTGTGTAGTATTGAACACAGCGCCATCTCGCCTTGTTCGATGGAAGGTCCGTGAGCATCGACTTGCTATCGTTGGGCTCCGCAGTCGACGACTTTCCACCAGTAACCGGAAGATGGCGTGTGCCGATATTATACGGAAGGCTATATCTTGGAGTCCCTTGTCAAGTAGCTGCTGAAGAATGTTGGTGTCAATATTTAATACAAAATTATATTTGGGAATTTTCGGTCTGTCTCCTGTCCTTGGAGTTGTTAATAACTTGCATGTTGAGTGTGCGACGGCGGCGTCATCTAACGGACGATTGAGGTCGTACTAGCTTTGTCCGTGACGTAGGCGTTGAATTGGGCGATTTATATAGTCCTGCGCCTGCGAGCTGCCGCATTCCCCAGACAGCGCTCCGCCGAGCGGGTGTGTCCACACCTTCGATTTTTAGTGTGAATTTCGGGCGGTTTATAAGCGTGTGACCGGTGGCCCGCAACTCCGTCGCACGCGCCGCCAAATCTTCGTAAATTTTTATTCTGGTGTGGTTTTGGTGTCCGTGGCGTGGACACGTTGCTCCGCCATTTTGTCCCAGCGTCGTGGCATCGACGTCATCGTACGTTGGCCGCATACGTGGCTTCTCGACCTCCGACAGGAGGTGTTTTGGGAAGGTGTTTTGGGGTGGCTGTTTTGCGAAGGTGTTTTGTGACGGCTGTTTTACGAAGGCTGTTCTGTTCTATGACGGGTGTTTTGTACAGCTGTTCTGCTACTGCTACAGCTACAGCTTATTGGTAGCTGCTTCTAGTCGGCTCGGCTTCCTTCCCGCCGCCGAGGGCAAACGAGCTAGGGAGGTTTTTATAATACCTTTCTTATTATTTAATAATGCTTAACGAATGACCAGTGGCCTTGAATACCTGGAATGTACCCTTAGGATTTAAAAGTTCCAAATACCTATTTATATTTTTGTGTAACTTTGGTTTTCTGAGTGATTAATAAATTCCAGTAAACCCATTTGCTTACATTTTATTTCATACATTCATCTTCATCATACATTCTTCATTAAATTTTTTAAAACATTACATGGCGCCCGATTACTGAGGTCTAAAGGTTCAGGGTACGCTCCCGGTCTTCGGTCTTTTGCTCGAGGATCGGCTGGTCATTCGTTGTAATTTTTTTTGTAACGTGTAAAAAGAACAAATTGTGTGGTGGTGGTGTTTCTTCATTTACCCCCTAGTAAATAAGATTTATCGTGTTCATATTGATGTGTGCTTTAAACGAAACAAGTTAATTTACATATACCTACAAACTATTTTGTATAACTGTGTTTTTAAATCTACATTTGCATTATATATTATTTCTTTTGCTTTGCATACTTTTAAAGTTTGGACTTTGAACTCGTATAGCATTTTATAACATTTCATTAAAAAATTATACTGCGTTGCAGCTTTTTTGCTGTATAATTAAACTTCTTAAATTGTTTCTTAAAATTTTGAGCTTACTTTTTTGTTTTTATCACAAATTTGCTTTTATAAAACAAAACATTATATACCCTACAAAGGTTTTTTTTGAATGTAACTTTAAATTTTTAACATTCTTGAGTAAAATTATTATTGTTGCTAGTTTACTGCTTAGCTTTGCTATACAGTTTTTTTTCTTCAAAATTTTATGAAACTTGGTGTGAGTTTAGAATTATATTTTTGATTTATACCCTCAAGGTTTATTTACAATTTGTAAATTCTTTCAAATTATGCAACAATTTATAAAATCATTTCGGCCAAATTTCAATTAAACATTTAACTTGCTGTCTAGTGAAATTATAGTTCTTGGTTGTATAACCACGGCTATACATAAGTACCTACATGCTTGTTGTTTATGTTGCATTCCTTTTGAGCTCATAGCAAATAAACTGGTTCTGTTTTTTTTACACGCTCGTTAGTATTACGTGTACAATCTTTTATTGTTGAGCTATTGTTTGCTTAATAGTTTTGTATTCTATTACCGGATAAATTCTAATAAGTAAATCTTTTGAATTGGATTAAATACGTTAAATAAACAACATTTATGCATTGTTAGTTTTATAAATAACTATATATATTTTTTTTTACATTTGCATTTTGTTTATTTGCATTTATTTTTACTTTTCAAGTAGGTATTTAGTTAATGAAAATATTCTTTGATTATTTTTTCTTTAAAACTTAGTAAGTACTTAGTTAAATCTTTGTTAAAGTACATTGGTCATTCATTTTTTTTAATCATGGCGTTGGAAGAACGTCCAATTAAATTTCATCTATTACGTAAAGATGAAATAATTTACGAGTTATTATTTCGTGGTGCAGGGCCACCACTTGTACTATACATCTTCACATTTTGAAGGTGTGGGTACACCGGCAGCGTTGGGGAATCATTTAGGTTAGTTGTCTTTTAGGTTAGTTGTTGTAGGAGCCGATTTACTGGTGGACGCGCGGCCGCTGTGGGGCTCGCCGCGCCGCCACTGACAAATTGTGGCCTATTATATTGTTGACGGTGGACGTGTGGGCATTCCCTAGGTTCCCCACACTGCCACTGTCGACATATCCAGTTATTTTTATTATTTCTTTTTTAATTTTTTTTTCTCTTTATAACTTTATTTCCGAGCAGCTTGCGGGTGGACGCGCGGCCACACCGGCGGCACGCCGCGCCGCCATCAACAAGTTGGGTCGTTTTTTTATATATTTTTTTTCTTTTTTTTTTGTTTCGCGTTAGGTAGGGATTAGTACCTAATCGTGTGGTTTGTTGATGGTTGGGGTCGAGCACTCACCAATAGTAAGGTGAGGTCACTTCCCCGCCGTTTTAGGATGTTGAGGGAGTGGTAGTTGTGACTGATGGCTGTTGAAGTCATTAGTGTTTATTGATGGTTGGGGTCGAGCACTCGCCAATTGTAAGGTGAGGTCACTTCTCCACCATTTTGAGATGTTGAGGGAGTGGTAGTTGTGACTGATGGCTGTTGAGTCATTAGTGTTTATTGATGGTTGGGGTCGAGCACTCGCCAATTGTAAGGTGAGGTCACTTCTCCACCATTTTGAGATGTCGAGAGAGTGGTAGTTGTGACTGATGGCTGTTGAAGTCATTAGTGTTTGTTGATGGTTGGGGTCGAGCACTCGCCAATTGTAAGGTGAGGTCACTTCCCCACCATTTTAAGATGTTGAGGGAGTGGTGGTTGTGACTGATGGCTTTTGAAGCCGTTAGTGTTCGTTGGTGGACGTAGTTATTGCTACGGACACGTATTATTGTTGTAATGAGTCATTGCGACTTGCTTACCGACATGTTTTTGGCGCTCGTATGCGCGCTATTGATGCGATTTCTTGGATGCGAAGTATTTCTTGGATGCGAAGTATTTCTTGGATGCGAAGTATTTTTTGGATGCGAAGTATTTTTGGATGCGAAGAATTTCTTGGATGCTATCAGATGTTGTTGTGCTCATGGTGAGCACAGGTGGTATATGTGCCGTCTCGGCAAGTTTTTACGTTGCGCGGCGTCCGCCGGCAATGGCATTTCTGCCTTTATTTTTTTTCTATTCTTTTTAAGTTTATCTTTTTACTGTTTGTACCGAATGGCATTTTTTGCCTTTATTTATTTTCATTGATATGGTTTTACTTTTTTTATTTTAAATTATTTCTCTTTTAAGTTAAACTTGAATATTTTTGTGGAGGTTTGAGTTTTGGTTTGTTTGAGGGATCAGCTGGAGGGCCAGCTGGGATTTCCTCGTTTGTTTTATTTTTTAATTATTTTTTTTTTTCACTCGGAAATCCTTTTGGGTGGGGAGGTATTGTAGTGCCGTTTCTTTCAGCCTCCGGATTAGTTACAGGGGATCCGTTTTATAGCTTTTTTGTGTAGTATTGAACACAGCGCCATCTCGCCTTGTTCGATGGAAGGTCCGTGAGCATCGACTTGCTATCGTTGGGCTCCGCAGTCGACGACTTTCCACCAGTAACCGGAAGATGGCGTGTGCCGATATTATACGGAAGGCTATATCTTGGAGTCCCTTGTCAAGTAGCTGCTGAAGAATGTTGGTGTCAATATTTAATACAAAATTATATTTGGGAATTTTCGGTCTGTCTCCTGTCCTTGGAGTTGTTAATAACTTGCATGTTGAGTGTGCGACGGCGGCGTCATCTAACGGACGATTGAGGTCGTACTAGCTTTGTCCGTGACGTAGGCGTTGAATTGGGCGATTTATATAGTCCTGCGCCTGCGAGCTGCCGCATTCCCCAGACAGCGCTCCGCCGAGCGGGTGTGTCCACACCTTCGATTTTTAGTGTGAATTTCGGGCGGTTTATAAGCGTGTGACCGGTGGCCCGCAACTCCGTCGCACGCGCCGCCAAATCTTCGTAAATTTTTATTCTGGTGTGGTTTTGGTGTCCGTGGCGTGGACACGTTGCTCCGCCATTTTGTCCCAGCGTCGTGGCATCGACGTCATCGTACGTTGGCCGCATACGTGGCTTCTCGACCTCCGACAGGAGGTGTTTTGGGAAGGTGTTTTGGGGTGGCTGTTTTGCGAAGGTGTTTTGTGACGGCTGTTTTACGAAGGCTGTTCTGTTCTATGACGGGTGTTTTGTACAGCTGTTCTGCTACTGCTACAGCTACAGCTTATTGGTAGCTGCTTCTAGTCGGCTCGGCTTCCTTCCCGCCGCCGAGGGCAAACGAGCTAGGGAGGTTTTTATAATACCTTTCTTATTATTTAATAATGCTTAACGAATGACCAGTGGCCTTGAATACCTGGAATGTACCCTTAGGATTTAAAAGTTCCAAATACCTATTTATATTTTTGTGTAACTTTGGTTTTCTGAGTGATTAATAAATTCCAGTAAACCCATTTGCTTACATTTTATTTCATACATTCATCTTCATCATACATTCTTCATTAAATTTTTTAAAACATTACAAAGTATGCAGCAAATATTTATGTTTCACCGTTTCAGGGACTCTTCTCGTTTTTGTACGAACCCAAGTTCCACGTCGCCATTTAATATCTTCTTGTAAATAAAATCCATAGGTACGATGAGGGTAGGCAGATGTGTATAGTACCTACATACAGCACCCATCCCAGGCCAGCTACATTCCTTACCTAGGTACATAATTCTCATATTCTAAAGAATCCCTCAAAACCCTTATCCGCGCTTCCCGGAGCCGAAACCAGTTTTTGTGACGTGATTTACTAGATATCATTAACTATATACTTGGCCGGATTTAACTACTTAACCTTTATGGGACGAGTTTTACGTAGTATTTTACACTAAACTTGTTGTATATGAGCAAGTTGCCCTCATCAAGCTCATGGGCTCCTAATTCAAGAAGGGCTCTTAATTCAATTATGTACGGTACACTTGTTAATGTTGCAGTATGTTACCAGAGCATTCACATATAATGCGTACGTCGCTCCAGTTAGACTAGCGGTCGTGAGAAGAGATTATAAAGGGCAATGTCTCGTCTCTGGTTACGGCAGGATAAACACCGAGGTAAGTATTATTATTTTGTAATTTTTTGCCAGATAAGTTTTATAAGTAGTAACTATCTACAGATTCGACAGAAGAGGCAAGTCACAGGGACGGAAACCTGGAACCTGACAGAGGGCAGCAGTAACTGTCAGTACTATTCAGAGGCGGAGGACAGGAGTCCTAGGACGGCTTTGAAATAGACTACTCTGGGCGCCATTCCACTCGCGTCAGACAGAGTAATGCGGTGCGGAAGGCAAGAGGGAAACCACTGCCCTATTTTACCCTAAAAGAGTAGCAGGGAGAATGCTACACCGACAAAAGCGTGTCTCTTAAATTAGTGATGGCCTACAGATTTTTATGTCTGTTTTGTGTGCCAAATAGATAAAATAAAATAAATCACACATCAACCATATCACGACCATACAGGGAGGGATATTAGCCTTTGCTATCCTGTGGTGTACCGATTTGCCTCTTAAGCAAGGAGTGCCTGTTCAATCCCCGGAACCTACTGAGTTATTTATTTAAGTGTAATCTGTATCTCTGTATGTCCAATTACAAATACAGTTGACTATCTACCATTAAGACAGCGACACTGGTCTAATAAAAAGTTTGGTACCTACTTAACCCTTTCACGGACAGAGATCATGGGTCATTGATGGTTCATAATAGGTATTATGACCTTGGAATCGGAACGTCATAAGACGTTCTGTCCTTGAAAGTGTTAAGTGGTTCGTAATGCAATGGCATTTACCTCTGACTTACATATTTTTATGAGGTGATTAAACACAATTACTCACATATATTTAACAGCAATCGTCACAGATGTTGCTCATGGCCGAGGTTGAAGTGTTATCCTTCAAACAATGTAACGCTATCCACAAAAGAGACATGAGAAAGTTCATGTGCACTAGCAGCGCCGTGTCGGATGTTTACAAGGTAATAATTAAGTATCTACCTACCCCGCTGCACCCTTACAACCCTTACAACCCAACTCTTCATCATCTTCCCAGCGTTATCCCGTTTTCACAAGGTCCGCTTACCCAACCTGAAGAACGTTAACAGGTCCGGTTTTTTACAAAAGCGACTGCCTGTCTGCCTTTCCAACCCGCGAAGGGAAAACCAGCACAGTACAGATTAGGTCACATACTTCCAAAACGCATTTCTCGGTATATGTGGGTTTCCTCACGATGTTTTCCTTCACCGCTGAACACGTGATAATCATTTATGATCCAAACTCCTAACATGAATTTGAAAAACAATTTCAAATCAGTGGCCTGTGCTGGATTCGAACCTGCGACCTCATTTACAACACTATCCAGTCTATATTTGCGATGAAGACCTCGTGAGGAAACCCATATTCTCAAGAAATGAGTTTCGGAGGTATGTGATCTAACCGGCATGTGTTTCGTAACCGCCAAGCAGCCTATTATGAAAAATATATTAGTTGAAGATAGATCGATATATTTAGTCCATAATTAAAAATAAATAAAATGTTTATTTAACATTTTCAATTTAGCAATTTTTTTTTTGAGTTTAAAAAAAATCTAGTATACTTAAATAAAATAAGCACTTATTCGATAATGTCGTTAAAGCTCACGTATTTAATAAGGTTCTTTATGTACCTAAAAGTGTGTAAAAAGAAATATATCTGTTTTATTTACAGGGTGACTCTGGCGGGCCAATAGTTTGCCGGGCCACACGAGACCCTAGAGACAATGGTAAAGGTGTACAAGTTGGCATCGCATGTGGTGTACGGAAGTTTCATACTTCTAGGGGTTGGGGTCCGCCGAATACATACTTCACAAGAGTAACTGCCTTCAACAAGTTTATAAACAGATGTTCATCCCTACATTCTTCATACACGTTTGTCATTCTAAACTTTTTAATAAATTTGTCGTTTCAATGTTAATCAATGACAGTGAGTGTTTTACAACTTACACCACTTACAACCCGGAGGAAAGATTGCATAGTAATTTAAGTATTTGTCATGCGCGAGAAAACGTTATACCTACTCACTAATTATTTTCTTTTTATATAGTTACCCATTTTGTCGATGCGGACCCTGTGAAAAACGGTATAATGCTAGGGAGATGACTTTAAGGCCTATCATAATTTTAACAATAGCTTTCCATTTAAGATCTATAGATTTTTTTACAAAATCGACTTGAAAGATAACGGGAGTCGAAATTTTCCATTCGTGGAAATGTATGGTCGGAGACTTTTCATTAAATAAAGCGTGTAATAAAACATTTAATTAAGCGTGTAATAAAGCGTTTGTGAGAAAGATAATATTATGGTTTCGACTGGATAAGCAGGTATGTAGGTAATTATCTTTCATTGTTTATTTAACTCTGAATTTGATCATCATCCTTCAGCATTTCTAAGGTGTACTTTTTGATAATTTCATTGCACTAGATGTGGTCGCATTGTTTCTTTTCCAGATTTTACCAGATTCCAGAAAGCAAAGACGTAGGTATACGCTGCTATAATAGAGGAACACGGGCCTCCGTCAGAAAAGGATACCGCTGGAGACTGGAATAGCGCACAGATTTTAAGAAGAGCAGACTTAACATATCTACGGAATTGTCATGGCAAAGGACTTGTCACACAGATACATCAGCATGGGCCGAACTTAGGGTTGATATTTTTCAATATGTTAGTATTAAATAACTGTGGGATAGCGTAAAAGAGAAACGAACATTATTGCACAATTTATGGAAGAGTTCCGCATAATTTTATAATGAAACAAACCACAAAACGAGGCCACAGCCAGAATAAGTGCAGAATTTTTCCATAGAGCAACACGGACCTCCGCGGACCTAAATAAGTTTTAATAAACTGCACAGTCCAAACTCATAGAGCAACACGGACTTCCAAACTGTCTCCAATTTGATATATTTGTCATGCATGAAAAAATTGTATTAAAATTTTGCTTTTTGTATATCTTTTTCATTAATTACAAATCGATAAACGCGGTCGATACGGACTCGTGCGACACTAAGACTAAGACGCCGCGGGGACTGTGCGGGTGTAGGGGGCGACCCCGCCTCCACATCAGTCAACATTAGGTTGTGAGAACCTGCAGTGGTTTTAGGTGGATGTAAAATTGACAATTCAAAGTGTATAGTTACACTTTGAATTGTCAATTTTACCTACTGTACTACTGTAGTTACCTACTGAATAACGATGTTTTTGAATTTTGAACATAATTAATTATTTACTTTTGTCCACAGATCATCAAAGTGGAGGTTATCAAGGCGTCAGCGTGCCGCCGGCCGCAGGTCAAACAGTTCCACAACAGCACCATCAGATTCCCTCTGCCCAAGCGTGTGCACCACTACAAACGCCTCAACACCTTCGCGTACAAGCGACCAAGCACTTACTTCTTGTAATTATTATGTACGTGACTATTATAATAAAATCCACGTGACGTGGTAAATGCATGTATTTTATTTTTACTAATGTCACCAGTGGCTCAACCCGGGTTAGGTACGGTCACGAGTATTAATAAGTACATACTTCGGTACCATGTCACATTAACTCTTTGACAAATTGAACTGTAAGTCTCACTAAATGTCAAATGTGTTAGTGCGACAGAGTCCTAAAGCGGGTACATTATATTGCGCATGACTACACTATAATCATAATAGTAAAAAATCACATGCAAATTATTTCTATGAGGTAGACCACTGGCCTTAGTGGTTAGAGTGTGTATTATACATAGTTGAAAACACATCACGATAAATAACTTTGTGATCTGTGGTGTGGTTGTGGTTGGTGCTCTGGAAGGCACGTTAAGTAGTCGCTCCTGATTACTCTTTAGTAAGTATGTAGTCTGCAGACGAGCTATGTCAAGAGTCTGGTGGCTCATTAGTAACTGACATCAGGGTGATGAGATTGATCATTGACTGGGTCCCAGAAGAGAGATTGATTACAACTAAAGAGATTATTAGCATAAAATAAACTTACTCTTTGCTTTCAAATGCCATTGCCTTATATTCTCTTTGGCTCCACAAAGTCAACGGAAAGTGAATAGTTTCTAAAATCAATGGTATACCTGTAAGAATAAAACGTATTAAAATGTTAAGTAAATTATTCGTGTCAAAAAAATCAAACATTTTATGAAATTAACATTCCTATTAAGCATAATTGTCATGCTCGGGAAAATATTTACTATATTCTTAATTTCCTTTTGTGATACACATTTCGCCAATTGCATGAGTGAGAATAGCACAAACATAACAAAGAAACAGCCTGTGTACGTCGCACCGGCGGGCTCTGACCTCCCCTCAATCAACCAGAGGGATTTGTCTAGCACTACGAGTACGATCAAACCTACCGTACGTAGCTATGTTAACCATAGCTCGCCGGATACCTTTTATAACCAAACGATTAATATTGGGGGTGAGGATATAGTGTTCAGGGTCATAAATGGAAAGCCTGCGGCATTAGGAAGCGTTCCGTATCAGGTAAGTTTATTTAATATAATCCTTTTGTAGATCTACAGATAAGTTATCGATTATTAATATTTGTCTTTAGAAGCATTTCTGTTTTAAAGTGAACGCGCACATACCTAGACGCGCCGCATGGTCTCGCGTATAGATTAAAACAATCGATTTAAAACGTTTTAAACTGTTGAAAACTCGCCTACAACAAAAGAACTGTGTTTTGAGCTTCATTATAGGCAATTTTGGTCACTTGACGTCACGTTTCGTATTATTAGTTTATAGAATATCAAGAGAAAGTACCTATAGAACTAAACACGTTAACTATTATTATCAATAATAGTATACTTATTACACATTCAATAAATCTACACACAGTTTATAGGTACTCCGTTATATCCCTACCTCGGTAAAATCAAGAAAATGTAGTTATAATTAAGAAAAACGTAGTCGTCAACAGCAGCTGTTTTGAACCGTAATAAATGGTTGATTTCTGTTTTAAACGGTTTTTTTTATTTTAAACGGATCGGTTTAAATGGTTTTATACCAACCTTACACATCAGCAATTCACGTATCGTACGCGCATATTGTTGTAAGAATAATAGATATATTAGATTAATCATTTATGAATACTTTATCTCACGCTAACATTATCCGTGTCGCCCACACACCTTGTCGCACGCGCATAACATAACGAGTTCATAACTATACCTATCCCAAACGGGGTAATCAGAGGTCAAGAAGCTCTGTAAGGAGTAGATACTTAGTAACTCTGACTACCCCCGCACGCATCGAACGCGCTGAATTTGAAGACGTTATCCATTCTTGCTGAAGGGATCCATATATACCTACAACATTTTACTAAAATGCGCGTCGTGCGTGCGGCGCAAATAGGTGCGCGACGTTGCATACGATTTCATATTTGCGGCGCGGCTTGGTGTGTATTCACCTATGGGCTATGAGGCTTATAGTCTGGCTTTTGGTAACTAGATAGGTAGGAAGCACCGGGAGTTTTGGAAATTGGTGACTTTTGAATTTCAACTTTGCTGCTCGCTTAGCCATATTTGAGACACTTTCCAAACTGCCTGAAGATTTTTCTGATCTTCTATCCTGTGGGTTGTGGGGTGGATTACCAACCTCATCTACCCTAGTGTCAGGGTCACTATTGAACCGCCAAAGGCCCCTGACATGGCTCATGTAACGACGACTTACTTACATCAGTAAGTAGTAACCGGGACCGACGGCTTAACGTGCGTTCCGAAGGACTTACTTTCGGACAATCAGGTGAACCCTGTAATGTCCTAACCGAACTATGGTTTACAAAGTAATTTTTGTGGTATGTTTCCACCGGGATTCGAACCAGGGACCCCCGGATCGTGAGCTCAAGCTCAACCACTGGACCACGGAGGTCGTCTTTTTTTTATGAGTCGCCCAATGAATTGTGTTACGAAAAACATTATAGTTGTGTAGTTGTGTGGGCTGTGCCAAATAGCCAGTTAGTAGTTCTAAAGGATAATTTATAAGAGAAAATACAGAAGGCCTTCTTGAGATTTCTCTACAAGAAAATGTACGGATACTACCCTTTCGTTTATCCAACGAAATTCCTTTTAGGAACTTTAGGGTTTCATTCTCTAGAAAGTTTCACGGCGCATTGGCGCCTCTGCACTGTAAAGTCGTGAAATGTAAATAAATAAATAAGCAGAAGCATGAGCTTCCATGACGACTTAGTGTATTTTACCATCCTCTTTTAGCTCTTCTATGACGTGCATTGTCAATTCAAAAGCGAATTCGTTAACAGGTTGGCATGTTCATTCGACCAAGCAAACGGCAAAAGTTCACTGCTTTTTGCGGTGGAAGTATAATAGGCCGACAGACGGTCTTATCGGCCGCTCATTGCTTCGTAGATGATAAGAAACAAAAAAGCAGATGCTTTAAAGGGTAACAAAACAACAATCTTATATGTGATAAGGATATTTTGGATCATGGCCATAACCGGCACTAATGAAAATACGTCGCATTCTTTGAAAATTAATTTTTGATACATACATACATAAACTCACGTCTATTTCCCACTGGGGTCAGCAGAGGCTATGGAATTCCATTTGCTTCGATCCTGACATAATCCTGACACACCACTTTCGCTTTTCGCATTAGATATACAGAGTGTTAGTGACATCGTAACGAATACTCAGGGGGATGATTCAGACCATAATTCTGGGTTAATATCAAGTGAAATTTTCCGTCGCTGTATTCGTTACGATGACACTTACACCCCGTACAAGTAGGTACATACGGTAGCCATACAAGTAGGTATGGGTGTTAGTGACACCGTAACGAATACTGAGGGGGATGGTTCAGACCATGATTCTGAGTTGATATCAAGTGGAATTTCCTGTCAAAAAATTCATGAATTTTTTGTTTTTTTTTTTAATTATTTTCAGATCCATACTTTTGCGACAGAAATTTATACTTGATATCAACTCAAAATCATGGCCTGAATTATCCCTCAAAGTTTTCGTTACGATATCACTTACACCCTGTATTATATTATGAGCATTATTCATAGCGACTGGTCCATTATTAATAATTAAATTGTTATTTAAATTGCCGGTAACATATTAATATAAATAAATAAATTATTGTAATCTTCTATCGTACGGGTTGTGAGGCGGATTACCAACCTCATCAACCCTAGTGTCAGAGTTACTATTGAGCCGTCAAAGGCCCCCTGACATGGCTCATGTAACGACTACGTATTTACACCAGTAAGTAGTAACCGGGACCAATGTCATTATTGTAATATTATCTACCTAAGGATTCAGAAACGCAATTGTTCTTGCAGAAAGCTATCTAAAAGTGATTTCAAAAATACTTACGCTACTGCTGGTTATTTGTGGACACAAGGTTCGCCACCAGCATATGCTACGACGGTACGATCAGGCCAGTGGAGGAGAATCCGAAGAGGCAGATATCCAGAGACATACAAATTTCCTACCGACGATATTGCTATATTAGTAAGTTAAACTGGACTCACACTGTCCCTGGTTATTTAATTTTGTGGCCACAAGGTGCTCCACCAATATTCACTGCGAATGCACGATCAGGCCAGTGGAGGTAAACAACTCAGTTTAAATAGGTGCTTCTTGATATTTAAAAACTGGGCCCTGCCACCTTTTTGGCCATTGACTATGCATGTATTAATGTATACTTATGATGATCGAAGTATGCAGCAAATATTTATGTTTCACCGTTTCAGGGACTCTTCTCGTTTTTGTACGAACCCAAGTTCCACGTCGCCATTTAATATCTTCTTGTAAATAAAATCCATAGGTACGATGAGGGTAGGCAGATGTGTATAGTACATACAGCACCCATCCCAGGCCAGCTACATTCCTTACCTAAATACATAATTCTCATATTCTAAAGAATCCCTCAAAACCCTTATCCGCGCTTCCCGGAGCCGAAACCAGTTTTTGTGACGTGATTTATTAGATGGCATTAACTATATACTTGGCCGGATTTAACTACTTAACCTTTATGGGACGAGTTTTACGTAGTATTTTACACTAAACTTGTTGTATATGAGCAAGTTGCCCTCATCAAGCTCATGGGCTCCTAATTCAAGAAGGGCTCTTAATTCAATTATGTACGGTACACTTGTTAATGTTGCAGTATGTTACCAGAGCATTCACATATAATGCGTACGTCGCTCCAGTTAGACTAGCGGTCGTGAGAAGAGATTATAAAGGGCAATGTCTCGTCTCTGGTTACGGCAAGATAAACACCGAGGTAAGTATTATTATTTTGTAATCTTTTGCCAGATAACTTTTATAAGTAGTAACTATCTACAGATTCGACAGAAGAGGCAAGTCACAGGGACGGAAACCTGGAACCTGACAGAGGGCAGCAGTAACTGTCAGTACTATTCAGAGGCGGAGGACAGGAGTCCTAGGACGGCTTTGAAATAGACTACTCTGGGCGCCATCCCACTCGCGTCAGACAGAGTAATGCGGTGCGGAAGGCAAGAGGGAAACCACTGTCTTATTTTACCCTAAAAGAGTTAAGTAGCAGGGAGAATGCTACACCGACAAAAGCGTGTCTCTGAAATTAGTGATGGCCTACAGATTTTTGTCTGTTTTGTGTGCCAAATAGATAAAATAAAATAAATCACACATCAACCATATCACGACCATACAGGAAGGGATATTAGATTAGCCTTTGTTGTCCTGTGGTGTACCGATTTGCCTCTTAAGCAAGGAGTGCCTGTTCAGTCCCCGGAACCTACTGAGTTATTTATTTAAGTGTAATCTGTATCTCTGTATGTCCAATTACAAATACAGTTGACTATCTACCATTAAGACAGCGACACGGGTCTAATAAAAAGTTTGGTACCTACTTAACCCTTTCACGGACAGAGATCATGGGCCATTGATGGTTCATAATAGGTATTATGACCTTGGAATCGGGACGTCATAAGACGTTCTGTCCTTGAAAGTGTTAAGTGGTTCGTAATGCAATGGCATTTACCTCTGACTTACATATTTTTATGAGGTGATTAAACACAATTACTCACATATATTTAACAGCAATCGTCACAGATGTTGCTCATGGCCGAGGTTGAAGTGTTATCCTTCAAACAATGTAACGCTATCCACAAAATGAACATGAGAAAGTTCGTGTGCACTAGCAGCGCCGTGTCGGATGTTTACAAGGTAATAATTAAGTATCTACCTACTCCGCTGCACCCTTACAACCCAACTCTTCATCATCTTCCCAGCGTTATCCCGTTTTCACAAGGTCCGCTTACCCAACCTGAAGAACGTTAACGGGTCCGGTTTTTTTTGCAGAAGGGACTGCCTGTCTGCCTTCCCAACCCGCGAAGGGAAAACCAGCCCAGTACAGATTAGGTCACATACCTCCAAAACGCATTTCTCGGGTATGTGGGTTCCTCACGATGTTTTCCTTCACCGCTGAACACGTGATAATCATTTATGATCTAAACTCCAAACATGAATTTGAAAAACAATTTAAATCAGTGGCCTGTGCTAGATTCGAACCTGCGACCTCATTTACAACACTATCCAGTCTATTTTGCGATGAAGACCTCGTGAGGAAACCCACATTCCCAAGAAATGGGTTTCGGAGGTATGTGATCCGGCACGTGTTTCGTAACCGCCAAGCAGCCTATTATGAAAAATATAATAATATTAGTTGAAGATAGATCAATATATTTAGTTCATAATTAAAAAGAAATAAAATGTTTATTTAACATATTTCAATTTAACAATTTTTTGCTTACGTAATAGCGGTGAGTTTTAAAAAAAATCTAGTATACTTAAATAAAATAAGCACTTGTTCGATAATGTCGTTAAAGCTCACGTATTTAATAAGGTTCTTTATGTACCTAAAAGTGTGTAAAAAGAAATATATCTGTTTTATTTACAGGGTGACTCTGGCGGGCCAATAGTTTGCCGGGGCACACGAGACCCTAGAGACAATGGTAAAGGTGTACAAGTTGGCATCACATGTGGTGCACGGAAGTTTTATACTCCTAGGGGTTGGGGTCCGCCGAATACATACTTTACAAGAGTAACTGCCTTCAACAAGTTTATAAACAGATGTTCATCCCTACATTCTTCATACACGTTTGTCATTCTAAACTTTTTAATAAATTTGTCGTTTCAATGTTAAACAATGACAGTGAGTGTTTTACAACTTTTTTTTTTTTTTTTTTTTATTTTATTTGGGTAGCTTACAGCCTTTTTTACAAAATGAATACTTATAAATACAAACAAATGCCAATGAAAAGCTACCACAAGTGAACATTAAACATTTTAAAATGTCCATACAGACTCAGATACAGCCAGAAATTAAATTAGGTTCCTTGGTCAGCAAGGTTTTTACACTTTGAACGCTACCGCTAAATAGGTCAAAGCGAGTATCAGTATTAAGCTTATTAACTAATCTTAATGTTCTAGGTAAGAAGCTATTGATTCTATAATTAGTGCAACAAGGAGGAACATGAAGCAAAGTATTATGTCGCAAAATTCTATTAGGGATTCTTAGATTGATCATACTGAGGAGATCAGGACAATCAACTTTACATTGTGCCACTTTTAGCAGAAATGATACATCAGCAATCGACCGCCGTAAATTAAGTGGTAAAAGGTGAAGTTTATGGCACATCTGGACATAACTCAAGTCGGTGTAATTTAGATGAAACTTATAACTAAGGAAACGAATAAACTTTTTTTGAATTTGTTCAATACAGTTACGATATTTATCGTAACCTGGGTTCCATATTTGGGAGGCATATTCAAGGTGGCTTCGCACGTATGCACAATAAATAATTTTGATAGTTTTCATCTTTTTGAATGATTTTGATATCCGTTTTACAAATCCAAGTGCTTTGTAAGCTTTATCCACGCATAAATTAATATGTTGGTCGTATTTCAATTTACAATCTAATAATACACCTAGATCTTTAATAGTATCCGTATGATCAATATACTTACCATTCAGCTGATAACTATTCATAAAAGTAATTCTCTTCCTAGTAAAACTTATTGAAAAACATTTCGATACATTTAAGTCTAGCTTGTTGTCGATGCAATAGTTCCGAAGCCTATTAAGGTCATCTTGTAAAAGTTGCGCATCAGATGGACCGTTGACAATTCTATAAATTTTCATATCATCCGCAAAAAGTAAAAACTGCGAATTTTGGAAACAGCATACGACGTCATTTATAAAGATGGCAAACAACAAAAGACCCAGCAAGGAACCTTGCGGAACTCCAGAGGGAACAGGCAGCCATGATGATGAGTAACCATTAAACACAACTGACTGTGTTCTATTCCGAACATAAGAGCTAAACCATCGAAACAAATCGCCCCTTATTCCCAGACCAATAAGTTTCAAAAGCAGTAAGTCATGATCAATGCGATCAAATGCCTTGCTGTAATCCGTGTATACAGCATCTACTTGGTTGCCAGCGATAATATTTGAAGTGACAAACTCATCAAGAATGGCTAGGTTTGAGACTGTTGACCTACCTCTCAAAAAACCATGTTGCTGTGATATAAATACGTGTTTGATACAGCTATAAAGTTGATTAAAAATGATCCGCTCAAAGACTTTAGCTATCAAGCACAGTTTCGAGATAGGTCGGTAATTTTCAACCATAGTTTTAAGACCCTTCTTGTGAATTGGAGTAATAAACGCAGACTTCCATATCAATGGCACAACACCCTCGACAATTGATCGTTGAAAAAGTATACTAATTGGTACTGAAATCGCATCAGCACAATTGACCAAGAACAAGGCTGGCAGAAAATCAGGACCTGCGGACTTACTCATATCCAGTACCTTGAGGTAGTTTGCTACCCGTAGTTGGTTGATTTCAATATTAGAAATGTCACAGGGTGTACACGGAAATAGAGTTTCATCGGGCAAGTTAGAAGTATTAATGTTAACGTTAAGAAAAGTAGACCCGAAATAAGTGGAGAAGAATTCACTTATCTCTTGTCCCGAGTTACTAGAATCAGAGGAGTACGACATTTTAGCTGGATAAGAACTACTCCCGCGTTTACCCTTGACATAAGACCAAAACTGTTTAGGATTAGATGAAATAGCTTGCTCCACTGAACCAATATATTCCCGGTAACATCTCACCTCCGTTATTTTAACCCTATCACGCAATAATTTAAATATGTTCTCATCAGATTTGTTGTTATAAATTTTATATTTAGTTAAGAATTTAAACTTTTCCCTAATCATTTTTATGAGTGAGGATTTGTACCAGGGAGGATACGAACGTCGTCTAGTTGTACGCGTTGGTATAAACTGATCACGAATCTTATATGTGATTTCATAAAATTTTGCAACCGCATCATCAACCGATCCTTGACGGAGTACAGTATGCCAATCAGTACTTGTTAAATGGCTACATATTTGCTCGTAATCAGCCCTGCGATATAAATAGTAAGTACGCTTTGGTACTTCTAGTGGATCTAGATCAACAAAAGATGGTTGGATAACCAGGGACTTGTGGTGGGGATCTTCTTTTACCAGAGGATCATGGCATTCGGTAACAGAAACAGTACTTGTGCAAAGAACTAAGTCTAGGATAACATTATTGTGATTGGTATGGCAATTGAACTGTTTTAAACCACAGTCATAAATGGTCTCAACAAATAATGTTGCTATGTCTGTCGATATATTTGTCGGTCTCAGGCCAATGTCAGATGGACACCATAAAATTTCAGGTAAGTTAAAGTCGCCCAATATTAAGTACTCACCAGAGTTTAAACTGCTTATTTCCTTTAATTTGATTAAAAAGTTGTTAAGTTGAATATTAAAAGAATTGCCCATGTTTTGATTAATCAAATATAGTACGCAAATATGAAGATTGACAGTACACCTCGTTCTAGAACCTCGCAATGAAACCGTTAACCACACATCCTCCGCACTTGAATTCCAATCCAAGTCACACGAGGTCGTCAGATCACGGCGTACTGCAATGGCTACCCCACCGCCCTTGGTTTGACGCGTAAGGGCATAATCACGGTCACGTCGATAAACAATATACCTATCGTCAAAAAGTTCCGCGTCCGATATGCCGTCAAGAAGCCAAGTTTCGGTCAATGCTATGACATCATAATTGCTGGTCAGTAAATTACGTATAAAAATATCAGTTTTTGTCCTTAATCCCCTACAGTTCTGGTAATAAACAAAAAGGTTAGAAGACATTTTGAAGAAAGTCATTAACTGGATAACTATCATAACATACTTCACATCCCTCACTTACAATGAAAAAATGCATCAATAAGTATTGTCTACAAACTTCGAATAATACAAAAAAATAAGATAGTAAAAGTAGGTAAGTAAAACATTCAAGCGAGCGCTCAACGCTGCGGTTCAAAAAGTAGGCATTTGCTGGAATGCAGTGACGACGCACGGTACAGTGAATAGAATAACAAGTAGTGGTGCTCAAAGTAAACCGGAAAAAAATACTTAGGAAAAAAATACAAATGTAAGGTGTTAATGAATTTTGTCCAAGTCTTTCGAATTTTTTATGGTTATAACCTTGGATTCCGGACTTTTTCTGGCAAAAATCTTTGAGTTTTTTACCCAAATGAAATCATAATCCTTAGCTTTAGCAAGTTTTTTAGCTTCTGTGAAAAGTATCTTGTTTTGTACCGTGAGGTGGTCATTTACAAAAATCTGATTAGTACCTTCTAGACCTATATCGGTAGGATAAAGCTTTTTGGTAGAACGTGCAGCGGCGATGAAGTCCTCCTTTACATATCGATTTATGAACGATAGTATTATCGGTTTAGAATGGTTGTCTTTGGATGGGACTCTAGTCACGAAGTTGATGCTTTGTTTGGTTATAGGATACATGATCTTAGAACCAATAGCTGTAACTACGTTAAACAGGTTTTCCCGGTCCTTCATTGGAACTCCTTTAATTTCTACATTATTCAGCCGCGCCCATTGATTTTTTTCATTAAGATCGCTCTCCAATTGGGATATGCGCTGTTCTAATTTTAATGCATCGTCTTGTGCCCTTTCCACAACTTGAAGTCTTGCATCCAAGTTTTGCAACTTATTGGAAACCGCAGTTACCGAAGACTTAACTTCCAGAATCTCGCTCTTGATCTCCTTGATACCTTCCATCACCGCAAGAAGGGGAGCCAGGGTGAGTTTGATCTTGTTAAGCTCCTCCATGACATGCTCCAGTGTAGCAGGCTTCGGTGACCCGCACGATGGTGGCGCAAAACCAGATGCAGCTGACGTTATATCCTGCGGCTGTGCGGAGGTTTCCCCCGTCGCCGTTCCAGTCTTGCAATGGGGACATCTCCAAGCGGCTTGACGGTCGGCACCCAGCTTGCGGTAGCCCTTCTCAGTAATACCAGCGCATGGGAAGTCATAAAAATTCATGCAACTGCTACACTTTGCGTAATCCTGGACCTCGTCACCACACCTAATGCACTTGACCATATTTGGGCACTAAAATATACAACCACGCCAAACGGTAATAGAAGTTTGAGATGCACTGGCCACTGCGACCGATAGGTACCTAAGTAATCGAGTTGTAAAATACGTGCGCTCGTTAAAAGTCCGAGTCGTGTACTGTAACTTACACCACTTACAACCCGGAGGAAAGATTGCAAAGTAACTTAGGTATTTGTCATGCGCGAGAAAACGTTATACCTACTCACTAATTATTTTCTTTATATATAGTTACCCATTTTGTCGATTGCAGATTTTGACTTGCTCTTTCCGAATTTCATCTTACTTTTTTTAAATAAGCTTAGTGTTTTGACCTTATTACTTGTTTATAAACCGTGGAAGCCGTGGTAAGTAGTCCAGTTGCTAGAACGCTTGCCTCTCACATTCCCGAGAAATGCATTTCCGGTTTTCCCTCCGCAGGGTTGGAAGGTCAGACAAGCTTGGGTAAGCGGACCCTGTGAAAAACGGGATAATGCTAGGGAGATGACTTTAAGGCCTATTATCATTTTAATAATGGCTTTCCATTTAACATCTATAGATTTTTTTACAAAATCGACTTGAAATATAACGGGAGTCGAAATTTTCCATTCGTGGAAATGGATGGTCGGAGACTTTTCATTAAATAAAGCGTGTAATAAAACATTTAATTAAGCGTGTAATAAAGCGTTTGTGAGAAAGATATTATGGTTTCGACTGGATAAGCAGGTATGTAGGTAAGTATCTTTCATTGTTTATTTAACTCTGAATTTGATCATCATCCTTCAGCATTTCTAAGGTTTACTTTTTGATAATTTCATTGCACTAGATTTTACCAGATTCCAGAAAGCAAAGACGTAGGTATACGCTGCTATAATAGAGGAACACGGGCCTCCGTCAGAAAAGGATACCGCTGGAGACTGGAATAGCGCACAGATATTTTAATACTTTAAGAAGAGCAGACTTAACATATCTACGGAATTGTCATGGCAAAAGACTTGTCACACAGATACATCAGCATGGGCCGAACTTAGGGTTGATATTTTTCAATATGTTAGTATTAAATGTCTGTGGGATAGCGTAAAAGAGAAACGAACATTATTGCACAATTTATGGAAGAGTTCCGCATAATTTTAGAATGAAACAAAGCACAAAACGAGGCCACAGCCAGAATAAGTGCAGAATTTTGCCATAGATCAACACGGACCTCCGCGGACCTAAATAAGTTTTAATAAACTGCATAGTCCAAACTCATAGAGCAACACGGACTTCCAAACTGTCTCCAATTTGATATATTTGTCATGCATGACAAAATTGTATTAAAATTTTGCTTTTTGTATATCTTTTTCGTTAATTACACGGGTACATTACAAGATGATAGTACTACGATTACCGAAACCGATGCTACTGTAAGTAGCAACGACAATATTAACAACTATCCTAACACTTTTTATAACAGAACTGTTGAAATCGATGGCAAGGATATGGTGTTCAGGGTCATAAATGGAAGGCCTGCACAGTTAGGAGACGTTCCGTACCAGGTAAGTGCATTTATGAGTGAATTTGCTTTCCGCTAACTGTATACTGATTATGAACATTGTGTACGGTCACGAGTACTTAATAAAGTAATATGTATACTTACACTTTGATACCATGTCACATTAACTTTTTTGACAAATTAAACCGTAAGTCTCATTAAATGTCAAATATGATAGTGCGACAGGGTCCTAAACTGGGTACCTACATGATATTACTCCTAACTGTATTAGGGCATTCAAATGCAAAATTTGTTTCCATACCAGATTCATTGATGTAGGTAAGTACCTGTGAAGGCTACTGTTTATAGAAAAATTGTTTCAAACAAACATTACACCTTACGTGGTAGGTAAGCAGAAACTGATATGGACTTTCATTTGCATTCACTAATTGTTTTGTACCCGCGTTTTAGCAACGATTATTATAAGGCCATAGGTCAATAAAATGCAGGAAGAGAAGTGATAATGTGGGCTAGTAATGACACATAAGCAATAGGAAAAATTTAAGACTTAGCTTTGTCAATATCAAAAGCCAATACAATGAATTCGTCGTCAGGTTGGAATGATGCAGAGAAATAAAGGTACCAATACCTACACCGCTTTTTGCGGCGGAAGCATTATAGGCCCAACGAGGGTCCTAACCGCCGCACATTGCTTCGTGAAGGATAAATTTTGTGACTGCTTCCAAGGGTAATAAAATATCTCAAGTTGTATCACGAATGTAAATGATATAGGTATTCAAGTTACTTTTTTGTAACCCTTATTATTATTTTTTTTTTCTTATTATTATTATAATATATTTTTTCGGTGGGAAATAGGCGTGAGTTTATGTATGTATGTATGTATAATTATTATTTTTGTAAATATTATACTACGAACGAGCTGAAACCGTCACTTGATGGAAAGTGGTTATGGGAGACTGCAGACATTCTTGTATCTTTTGTATCTTGTACCTTTTAGTCATTGGAGTTGAAAATATTATAGGAGTTCATAAGAGATGCGTAAACCTCGTGAGGCGAGCGAATCTAAATCTTGAGTCCGTGTGCTACAGATTTGACAGATACAAATCTTTGGTCCGTGTCAGACTATGGTGTTAGTAACTTGAAAAACAAATCACAGGTGAGCTTGTTCTTGCGAACTGAGTCCTTTCCGTTTGACTTAGACTTTCCGGAGTGTATCCCTTTCTAATACTATTTGTAGCTTTTCGGTTTAGGCATAGAATAATGAATAATACTACATACAGAACGGCAACTTTACCTCACCCCCTCTCGGTCTTACTTTAGTCTTCAATCGTATGGGCGCGTCGGACGTCACACACACAGATGAGCGCGTACGATAACGTCAATAAGTAGCTGCAGCTTTCTTCTTTCTTACAGCACGTTAACTGAAAGTGATTTCCAAAATAAATTAGTTATGGCTGGATACGTGTTAAGTACAGGTTGCGTACCACTTAACGAGACAGTACGCACAGGACAATGGAGATTTATACTACGAGGCAAATATCCAGAGACTTACAAATTTCCACTGGACGATATTGCTGTAATAGTAAGTTCTATGTCTGTTTTATGTGTTTGCAGAGGCATTAAAAAGGCCACATCAAAGCAATTTATCTAAAAAAGTAAATGCGCAATGCAAACACTTACAAAATCTAACTTTTTTATGCGCAAATGTCAAATTACAATATTCCTTTTTTAAAGGATTTGCTTCGATGTGGCCTTTTTAACTCTCCAGTTTTCAGTGGACATCTATAGTAAGAAAGTTAGTTTTTTTGACTGCTATAGTACCAATATAGATTGGTACTACTAAGCTTACTTAATTCTTTTAAAATTATTTTGAACGTTATTTGCAGTATACGGACAGAGCCTTTTTATACAATTCATATGTCTCTCCAATTCAATATGCGTCCTTGACTAAAGAATATTCTGGAAATTGTCTTATCTCTGGCTACGGTAGGACCGCAGATTTTGTAAGTACTTACAATATTAAGTTTTTTTTTATCGATTTGATCATCATTTGTTATAATTATTCAGCACTAGTTTCGCTTTCCGTCCGCGAATGCGTTAGCTTGGACTTAGGTTATATCGCGCACTAAGTCCGTCTCTGGAAATATATATATATATATATATATATATATATATATATATATATATATATATATATATATATATATATATATTTATACTTACCTAACATATTATGTCCTTCTATAGTTCTCGAACTAACTCCATACCTTCAGCGGCTTCAAACGCATTTTTTTCTTTCCATTAGAACCTTAAAGTATTAAATTGTTACGTATAGCGTCTTTTCTTCTCTTCCTTAAAATATACATAACATAAATATACGTCCCATAGATAGGCACAGGTCTCTCAATAACCGAAGGGTATATCTACCCTACTGGTGAGGTGTCGAGTGGTTTTTTTACGGCTCATAGCCGGAACCATCGGATACGTGTCTTCCTACTTCCAAATCACGGAATAATTTTACTTTTTCGGACAAAATAATATACTAGCTGAGTTTTTAAACTTTTACCAACATGTCACGCATGTAGACTGGACCGGTAGTTCCGCACTTTTGGAAGGCGTGTGTGGGGCCGAAGTAAACACGTAGAGGCCCCCTTAAGACAATTTAATCTAAACCATAGAATAAGGAATAAATACTACCTGGACCTCCGCTGGGGTCCACTCCGGCCGGCCAGTGAAGGCAAGCCGGAGATGGAGGGCCTGACCGACTCTCAGGGGATCTCAGCTCCGTGGTGTCGTCACTCACCAACAGCTCGCCACAGGCTGGCCTGCGGAGACTGACTGCACTGTTGAATTCACCAGGTTCGGTGATGAATTCACCAGGGGATGATTGGGTCGTCACTTCTAATATTATTCCTTATTTAACAGCAACCGTCAGACAGACTGCTCCTCGCCGAGGTTGAAGTATTGTCGAACCAAGATTGTTCAGCCATCCACAAGGAAAATATGTCAAAGTTCGTGTGCACTAGCGACGCCGTATCTGATCTCCATAAGGTATCTAATAATTTATATTACCTACTTATATCTTCTTATCTTATAATAGTTGTTAAGAACCCATAGACCTCATATAACAATTAGACAACCAGTCTGTGTAAAAAAATTCCGCGGTGCATCTTGTCACAAGCGATCTTCTTCTTCTATCGTGTGGGTTGTGAGGTGGAGTACCAACCTTATCAACCCTGGTGCCAGGGTTACTATTGAGCCGTCAAAGGCCCCTGACATGGCTCATGTAACGACTACTTACTTACATTAGTAAGTAGTAACCGGGATCAACGGCTTAACGTGCCTTCTTAAGCACGGATCATCTTATTTTCGAACAATGTGATCAGCCAGTAATGGCCGAACCAAACTAAGGACCACAAATATTTTTTTTCCACCGGGATTCGAACCCGGGACATCCAGCTCGTGAGCGCAGCGCTCAACCACTGGACCTTGGAGGTCGTTCACAAGCGATGGCGTGTAACGACAGTGTATAACTGTTATTGCACTTTATTTCAAGATCTATAACATCTTAGTTTGAGTATGATGTATTTTTTTATTGCAGGGTGACTCTGGCGGGCCAATAGTTTGCCAGAATACTCGAGACCCTAAAGACCAAGGTAAAGGTGTACAAATTGGCATCACGTGTGGTAAACGTGTTGGAGCAGCTAGTGGTACCTTCTTTACAAGAATATCGTATTTTTATAAGTTTGTAAACACATGCTCTTCTTTACAGTCTTCATACACATTTGTGATCTTGAACTTTTCAATAAATTCATTTTCATTATTTTGACGAGTTTCAATCCTTGTATTGTGGACTGAGAGTTAATAAGAAGAGAACCAGCCATGGAATCCGTGCTCCTCTAAACCTTCCCGGGCATATGGCAACCATGGGGTAAATAGCGACAATGGGTGACGATTATTTATATTAGGTATGGGCGATGATGGGCCAATCAACTGTGACCATAAGGTTCAAGATTAATCCCAAATCCCAGAACAGTGGTTGCAAGTTATTTTATTATTAAACTAGCTTTTGCCCGCGACTTCGTCCGCGTGGCGTGTTATATAAGAGAGAGATCTTTGTGTGTGTGGGAGTGCATATCAAATTTCAAGCATCTAACTTATGCAGTTTAGATTTTTTCATACAATTTTTTTCCCAATAACTCCCATTTTTCAAAATACAGCCAAAAATAAACTTTATATTTACTAAGGTATGCATGCATGCTAGATTGAATCAATTGATTGAATTGATTTTTTTTTAATGGATTGTTCATTGAGTTTTAATTTTAATACACACTTCCTCTCTTCCCTTCAACATTGCTGTGCCCTACAGGGTCCATGTTTTAGTTCCTATGCCTATGTAACACCCCATTGTACTACATGGAATGCAATAAATAATTTAATTGAATTGAATTGAAAACATCTATCTTACGCGGTTTCGATTTTTTCATACAAATGTTTTTTTCCCGCTAACTCCCGTTTCCGTGGGAATTTTGCAATATCCTGTTGCAACTAAGGTTTAAGTTAACTAAGGTACCTGCATGCCAAATTTCAAGCGTCTAACTTAAGCGGTTTAGATTTTTCATACAAAAGGATTTTCCCGCTAATTTCCGTTCCCGTGGGAATTCCGGGAATTCCTTTCTTAGTGCACCTCTACGGTACCTAAGCTATGTCCCTTCCAAATTTCAAATGCCTACATTTAGCCGTTCAGGCTATGCGTTGATATGTCAGTCACTGAGTCAGTCAGTTTCTCCTTTTATTTAGATTTGATTTTTTCATACAAATGTTTTTTCCCGCTAACTACCGTTCCCGTGGGAATTTTGTAATATCCTGTTGCAACTAAGCTTTAAGTTTACTAAAGTACCTGCATGCCAAATTTCAAACGTCTAACTTGAGTGGTTTAGATTTTTCATACAAAAGGATTTTCCCGCTAATTCCCGTTCCCGTGGGAATTTCGGGAATTCCTTTCTTAGTACACCTCTACGGTGTCTAAGGTACCTGCGTGCCAAATTTTAAACATCTTACTTGAATGGTTTAGATTTTTCATACAAAAGGATTTTCCCGTTAATTCCCGTTCCCGTGGGAATTTCGGGAATTCCTTTCTTAGTGCACCTCCACGGTACCTAAGGTACCTGCATGACAAATTTCAAACGTCTAACTTGAGTGGTTTAGATTTTTCATACAAAAGGATTTTCCCGCTAATTCCCGTTCTCGTGAGAATTTCGGGAATTCCTTTCTTAGTGCACCTCCACGGTACCTAAGGTATCTGCATGCTAAATTTCAAATGTCTAACTTGAGTGGTTTAGATTTTTCATACAAAAGGTATTTCCCGCTAATTCCCGTTCCCGTGAGAATTTTGGGAATTCCTTTCTTAGTGCACCTCTACGGTACCTATGGTACCTGCATGCCAAATTTCAAACGTCTAACTTGAGTGGTTTAGATTTTTCATACAAAAGGATTTTCCCGCTAATTCCCGTTCCCGTGGGAATTTCGGGAATTCCTTTCTTAGTACACCTCTACGGTATCTAAGGTACCTGCATGACAAATTTCAAACATCTAACTTGAATGGTTTAGATTTTTCATACAAAAATATTTTTCCGCTAATTCCCGTTCCCGTGGGAATTTCGGGAATTCCTTTCTTAGTGCACCTCTACGTTATCTAAGGTACCTGCATGCCAAATTTCAAAAGTCTAACTTGAGTGGTTTAGATTTTTCATACAAAAGGATTTTCCCGCTAATTCCCGTTCCCGTAGGAATTTCGGGAATTCCTTTCTTAGTGCACCTCTACGGTATCTAAGGTACCTGCATGCCAAATTTCAAACGTCTAACTTGAGTGGTTTAGATTTTTCATACAAAAGGATTTCCCTTCACTACTCTGCTCCTATTGATTGTAGCGTGATGAAAAGTATACTATGACCTGTCCAGGAGTGTGAAGAATAATTGTACCAAGTTTCATTAAAATCCGTCCAGTAGTTTTTGTTTCTATAAGGAACATACAGACAGACAGACAGACAGACAGACAAAAATTTTACTGATTGCATTTTTGGCATCAGTATCGATCACTTATCACCCCTGATAGTTATTTTGAAAAAATATTTAATGTACAGAATTGACCTCTCTACAGATTTATTATAAGTATAGATTATGACTCTGCCCCACTAGGATATTATTCTTTAATATTGATGAAAAACCAACCTGGACGTTTTTCTTTCTAATCTTCCAAACTTCTTGAATGCTACTAATCGAATCATAGAGCAACATGGACCTCAGTTTTATTATGATTTATACTCGTTTTTTTTGTTTTTTTCTTCTTCTGGCTTCAGCGGCTAGCGATGCGCCGATGACAAATCTTGAGCGTGGCTCAAGGTGGCTCATTATGACATTTTATATTATTATTATTGTATGTCGTTTCCATATCTCGGGACTATGGAGTCCCGGACGGAAGGCGTGCGTGGGGCCGAAGGGAATACGTAGATGCCCCTTCAGACAATTCAATCTAAGTGTTTTGTGACACTAACCGGCGATTATCCCTGTATGCACTACTGGGGCTATGTGGGATTATGGCGTCTGCTCGACCAATGTTGGTAAACATGGATAAAATGCGCAGGCGGTGACTCGCCACTCACTAGATGGGCCACCTATCTAGCCGACGCGACAGGACGGCAAGGCAGCAACACGGTTGTAAGCAGCTCACGGTATCGAGAGGTGTACAGCGCTTTCTGTGAGGCGGTTTACCCGCCTCACCAACTAGCGACTTATACATCTTTCACTTCCACCCTGCGAGAGTATAGCTCTAACGCCCCACTCTGGCCGCCCATTGAAGGCAAGCCGGAGGTGAGAGTACTGCAGTACCCGCTGGAGTCCACTCCGGCCGGCCAGTGAAGGCAAGCCGGAGACGGAGGGCCTGTTCGACTCTCGGGGGATCGGGGGAGCTCCGTGGTGTCGTCACTCACCAACAGCTCGCCACAAGCAGGCCTGCGGAGACTGACTGCACTGTTGAATTCACCAGGTTCGCTGATGAATTCTATTATTGTGCAGTGTTTAAAACGGGGAAAACTTTTCAATAATAAAATATACCGAATTTGGAAAAGGTGAGGATCAGGAGAGGAATAATAGATAATAATAATAAAAAGAGGAAGTTAAATTCGATGATAGATGACATTGCGTTTTGTTGCGTTTCCATGTTTACTACTTATAATTAAAGTTGACAATTTATTTGCTGATCTTCCCTACTTTATACCTGAACTTTATAGTGTCATCTAATGACAAATGTAATATTTATGCCTTGAATGTCAATAAAGTTATGGAGTAAAATGAATTGAAACTAATTTGTATAAACAAAATGAATGATGTTAAAAAATTAAAGTAAGGAAACGAATTTCTCCAAACAGCATTGTCAATATTTTTGTTGAATTCATTGTCTTTGTCATGCATGAGAAAAACGCCTTACGCGTTATACTAACGATTTCCTTTTCGTGTACGAATTTCGTCGATTGCAATAGTGAGAACAGCACTACGACTCCCGAAATGGATGCTACTGTAGACGGCTATGATATTATTGATAGCTATCCTAACACCTTCTATAACCAGACGATTGAAATTGATGGAGAGGATATGGTGTTTAGAGTCGTAAATGGAAGGCCTGCGGACTATGGAAGTGTTCCGTATCAGGTAAGTTTGATGGTGATACTTTACAGTCGATTTCGACTACAGCGATAGCAGCTGGTCGTTAAGGGGTTGGAAAGTCCGCTCTCTGGTGTGTTCTGTGACGGCTCGTATAGCCAATTTGATGCGAAAACGTACGATCACATTGTCAGCTGTCAGCACGCCGCCGGGCTTTCAGGTAAATCTTCTTATTCTATCGTGTGGGTTGTGAGGTGGATTACCAACCCCATCAACCTTAATGTCAGGGTTGCTATTGAGCCACCAAAGGCCCCTGATATGGTTCATGTAACGACTACTAACTTACATCATCATTTCATGTAAGTGTATTTAAATATAAAACTTATACCACAGCCTTGACACCTCATACAAAAATCTTGTCCTTACCGTGTGCCGCTTACTCCATTTTGAGGGTGAAGTAAATCAAGCTCACTCCAAGCTTGTATTGGTGCGGTACGGATTGTCCCTTCTATATGCTATACTTAGTTTTCTAAATCCCCAACCACGACTTCGTTTGAGTGAGTATGGAAACCACTATCCTTGATAAATACCTGATAAAAAATACCTTCATCAACCCGCAGTGAACCAGCGTGGTGGAGAATGCTTCATACCCCGATTGAGAGGGGAGGCCTGTGGCTGTTTGTGTATGTATATCAGACTAACCATATGTCTGAAAAAGGTTTTTAAGGACTTATTTTCGACTAGAATTATAAACTCAATACTTACAAACAATTCGTTATTAGGTTGGTATGTTCAGACGAGTTGAGAACGGCAAACACCAAGCCTTTTGCGGTGGAGCTATCATAGGGCGACAGAAAGTGCTAACCGCTGCACATTGCTTTATGAACAACAAAATAAAGTACTTCTACAAAGGGTAACAAACATATTATTTCAATATACTTAAGTATATCTAATCTATGTCTAATGGTTATGTACTTTTTATATAATATTCTTACAGACTGTTAGTGACATCGTAACGAATACTGAGGGGGAGGATTCGGACTATGATTCTCGACAACGAACAATAGAATTATACACGTGTTAGTCAAATCGATCGTAACGAAAACTTTGAGGGGCAATTCAAACTATGATTCTGAGTTAATATCAAGTGGAATTTCCTGTTGGAAAATTCATGAAAATGTTAATGTTTTTTTGTTAGTTTCAATTACATACTTTTGTGACGGAAAATTCCGCTTGATATCAACTCAAAGTCATGGTCTGAATCATCTCTCAAAGTTTTCGTTACGATGTCATTAACACCCTGTATAATTCTGTCGTTCCCAACGAAAGATAAATATTTCGAAGACTCTCATATTCTTTGCCTTTTCCATATTTATAGTCTTGACACCATGGAGCAATACGGACCTCTCTTTGCTTGACGCCTTTAAAATATTACCCGTAATAGCTTTTAAGTAATTACCGAAATATTTTTTCTAAACATAATCGATTTATAGTTCAAAAACTAAATTATTCTTTCAGAAAACTATCTAAAACTGATTTTCTGAATACTTTCGTCGTTGCTGGGTATTTGGTATTATCCCAACGGTCAGGACAATGGAGGAGAATTCGACGAGGCAGTTATCCAAGGACATACAGATTTCCAAGAGACGATATTGCTTTAATAGTAAGTTCAAACTGTTTTATATGTGGTTTCAGTTTTAATGTCAGCGCACACTAAATTGGAGTGTCATCGTACGCGTCGCATCATCCTAAGGACTAGTTTTCCAGACACAATAATAATAGAATTAGGATTTAAAAAGGACTTTACGACTTTACACGTTTTTTTAAATTATTTAAAACAATACAATAATTTTCTTATTCTACCAGCATCGTAAAAACCAGGATCTGGTTTGACTCAATGCTGCAATTCATCCCTCAAACTTATGCAACGCAAGCATTTTTCATTTTGTATGGAATACAGCGTCCGTGGGCTACTGGTTGAGCATCTTCTGTAGAAGATAAAAGAAAAGTGTAACAGGTTTGAAGCAAATGGAACTCCATAGTCTGCTTATCGCGGTGGGAAATGGCGAGTTTATGTACATACAAAAATATACATACATATGTATGTTATATATTATACGAATGTTCTGTTGCAGTATACAGTCAGAGCGTTCTCATTTAATGCGAACATTTCTCCAATTCCGTGTGCGTCTGTGACAATAGATTATAAAGGGAATTGTATTATATCTGGCTACGGCAGGAAAATACGTGATGTAAGTAAAGTGGAATGACCTAAATAGGAGAACATGTCGAACATAGCATTATACGAACAGCCTATTGCTGGGCACAGGTCTCCTGTCAGTAAACCGGAGGGGCTATGGACCATACTCTACCACGCTGCTCCACTGCAGGTTGGTGGAGGTGTTTTACGGCTTATAGCCGAGTCCAAAGGCTTAACGTGCCCACCGAAACACGGAATCATCTCACTTTTTCTGGTGATTCAAGCCTGCCATGTCCTTACCAAACAAAGGACAGCCTCAAAAAACGTGACTTCGACAATGTCCCCATCGGGAATCGAAACCGGACCTCCAGATCATCAACCTAACGCTCTAACCATTAAAACACGGAGGCTGTTTGCCGAGTCAGCTGGTAACACACACATACATAAGATCATGCCTATTTCCCGTTGGGGTAGACAAATCAAATCATCCCTCAAAGTTTTCGTTACGATGTTACTAACACCCTGTAAAAAAAATGCTTTACTTATCAGCAAACGTCACCGTCGGACAGATTGCTTCTGGCCGAGGTTGAAGTGTTGTCGAACGCACGCTGTAGAGCGATCCACAAGCAAGACATGTCAAAGTTCGTGTGCTCTAGCGACATAGTATCCGATGTTGACAAGGTAATAATTATCCATACTCTGCTGCATTTACAGATCTTACGCTTTGTTTACATTTTAATTTTTAGGATTCCGAACCTCAAATGGAAACCCAGGCTACGTTCACACGGAGTCATTTTTCACGTATATCGTATACGAGATTTTATCGAATATCGTAGTGACAGCCAAATTTGTATAGCAATTTTTAAAATCGTTCACACGGCGTCTATACGAGAAAATCGCGTATTCGAGACATATTTTTTACCGTATACCGTAGGGTCTTACCACCGGGAATGCGAGATTATCGAAACGATTTTAACGAATGCGATACTCATTGGCGCTTGCGTTTACGTTGAGAAGGTTGTCTGCTCCAATGTTGATAGTAAATTGTCAAAGCTGGCTGTTGACATTCGAAAATAATTAAAAAACACACGATCATCATTTCTGAGCTCTTGAAAAAACGATGCAAATCTTCTTTCTCGGTGTAATCCCGTTTTTAATAAAGGATGGACCCAGTATTTTCTAGGGCGCCGAAACCTCCTCCTCAAATACCAATATAAAAGAATTGGAACACGGGGATCCATGTCGGTGTGCACTCAACGACTGGCGGCAGGTTGCATCGAATACGCCGCGCGCCGCGGCGGCTGTCACGTGTACGGGATGACCGTATACGAGAAAAAACCGTGGGCCTCGCACCGTGTGAACAGCCGTCCCGTATACGGTACTCCCGTAAGCGAGAAAATATCGAATCGAATAGTCGCCGTGTGAACGTAGCCTTAGGATCACTTCTGTGCGTCAGTCCGTCAAGACCCTTTTTTTCTCAGGAATGCGTGGAGGTATCAAGTTGAAATTAACATCTAGTACTTATATCTGTGGTGGTTTGAATCAACGTAATTCAAGGATGTAGCCATTTTTAGCCTTATTTTGATACATTTCGTTTGCGAATGTGGATGGAGACTCGTTTTTCAACGCCAAGTCAAAGCTTCCCCGGAACTCTAGTTGAGCGAGCCGGCATCTTCACTTTTGTGACATCGCGAGTGTTTACATTTTGATGCGAGTAAAGGAGAGCTATTGTGAAGTAATTTTACTCAAATTCTAGCTGAGGGCTTTAACTCAAACATTTTACGTACAGGTATGAATTGAAATACCTACTATCCCAACCTAATCACGTTATAATATTTTTATTTTAATTGCAGGGTGACTCTGGCGGGCCAATAGTTTGCAAAAACACTGGTGATCCAGAAGACCAAGGTAAAGGTGTACAAGTTGGCGTCACATGCGGTAGAAGAACATTTAGTAGAGGTGGTGGGAGTGCTTATTATACAAGAATATCGTATTTTACTGAGTTTGTAAACAGCTGTTGTTCTTTACGGTCTTCCTACATAGTTATGGGTCTGAACGTTTTAATAAATACATTTTCATTATTTTGACGAGTTTCATTTAGTGCGTGTTCTACTTATATACGACCTACTATAGCGGTAGTCGGAGGCTCGATCCGACTACGTGTTGCTCTATGGCGGTAGTAGTTCTGTGTCATAGAGGAAACACGGACCTATGCGGACCGGAGTGTGTCGAGCATACAGCATACTCTTAAGAGATACTAAGTAGAAGTAGATCCGTAACTGAGTAATCCAATGAGAATATTTTTTTCTATTACTTATTGCGCTATGAGTTGACAATAGATTATTCACTGAAGTTGTCATTTTAAATGCCACCATAATCTGAAATATGTTCAAGATAAATTAATTAAAATTATTGTGTCCACAAAATCAATTATGCCATAAAATTAACATAAATAATATATATATATATCTCCAAACTGCATTGTCGAAATTTGTAACTGTATCTATAATTTGTCATGCACGAGAAAATTGTTATAGTATTATTTTTCTTTTCATATACGCATTTAGTCAATTGCACGGTTGAGAATAGCACTACGACCCTCGAAATCTACGCTACTGTAAGTAGTAACGACGCTATTGATAGTTACCCTAATACCTTCTATAACCAAACGGTTGAAATTGATGGTCAGGATATAGTGTTCAGGGTTGTAAATGGCAGAGCTGCACAACTAGGAAATGTTCCGTATCAGGTAAGTGTATTAATGAATATTTATTTCCCCAATTTGGTTAAAATTGGTTTTCTAGGTATTACTTTCTTTCTAACCCCTCAAATCTTCTACGACTGTTAGTTGTATTGCTTTCGTAATCTTTCTTTTCTCCATCCTCTCCACTCTACATGTCTATGTTACTGTAAAGGCCCAGAGTAAGGTAAATCCTAAGATTTACCAAGTGATGGTGGTAAAATTCCAATAGAATAATAGCTTATTTCGGACATTAACCGGAAAGCACCTGGTTAATCTTAGGATTGACCATAGAGCCATGGTAAATGTTAAGAAAGAGATGTTTAGACCTGCACGATGAGCTCGGTGGTCCAGTAGTCGAGCGTTGAGCTAAAGGAAAATACACTCCCGTCAACCCTTTATCGACTGGCATTGTCAATACTAAAGTGAATTCGTCATCAGGTTGCCATGATGGGGCGAACTGGACGTAATTCGTACAGAGCTTTTTGCGGTGGAAGCATTATAGGGCCATCGAAGGTCTTAACTGCCGCACATTGCTTCGTGAAGAAAAAGCTTAGTAACTGCTTCAAAGGGTAACAAATTTACGTACATTACCTACTAATGGTTCCTTTTGACAAACAATTTTTGCAATCCATCTTTATCCTCCTAAGACCGAATGTTCTTTATAAATCCAAACCCCATTGTTTAACTATTGTGTCTGGAAATCTCGGTCTTAAGAGGTTATAGCTTCTTGGTTAATGGCAATAGGCTTGCTCCCTATTACATGGGAATTAAACATAGGTAGCTAGCGAGAAGTGGGTGTCTAAATGCTATACAACTCTGCCTCGGGGATACAGGCTTAATGCTAATTTTTTAAACTCTTTTCGTAGTTTATCTTTCGTACTAAAAAGTAGAGCAACACCGATCAGCATCGACAGTCATCGACATTTTGCAGTGGTAGTAGATAAAAATATTGTAGGACATATACTTAACTTATAAAATATGATTTTTACTTTCAGTAAGTGTTCTTTGATGATCCTACATTGAAAGTGGATGATTTTTGATTCACTTATTTTTTCCACGATGCTAGAGCTTGTGAGAGCTTTTTTAATACGTTTACTTTACATCCTGCTATCCTGCAAACACATTTAAACAGAATAGAAAATGTTGTGTTGACATAATCCTTCTTTTCCTCGGCTATACAGGTTGTGAGAAGCTGCAGTAGTTTTAGGGGGATGAGATGTTGGTTTTGTAAAAATTGACGATTCAAAGTGTACTAACTATGTTACCTACTGATGTTATTCTGTATTTGAACTTGAATAATAAAAAATCTAATTTAATTATTCTTACAGCAAACTATCCAAAAGTGATTTCAGAAATAAATATGTAATGGCTGGATATTTGCTCACTACTGCTAGGATGTCACGTTCGGACTCAGATCATTCAGGACAGTGGAGAAAGATTCGGCGAGGCAGATATCCGAAGGCATACAGATTTCCACGAAGCGATATCGCTATAATAGTAAGTTTCAGTAGTTTTTTTTTACCTCAAGGTTTGCTCTTGGCCCTAGACTTGCCCAAAGGCATTGACGACGCCTAAGGTGGAGCGAGCTGGCCCAGAAGGTGCCTGTTCACTCTGACCTTGAAAGCACCCGGGTTATACGCATTCGGAAACACAGAAGACGGCAGAGAATTCCACTCCCTAGCAGTGCGTATAATGGAGGACGATGCGAAACGCTTTGTGCGAAAAGTTGGGATATCTACCAAATAGGGATGGAACCCAGCCGTACGTCTGGAAATCCGAAGACTAAAGGGGGATGGTGGAATGAGCTCGTGTAGATCGCGGGCACACTCCCCGAAGTGCAGTCTGTAGTTAGTTATTTTGAGTTATTTTATGATCTTTTTTTCTATCGTGTGGGTTGTGAGGTGGATTACCAACTTCATCCTGGTGTCAGCATTATTAGTGAGCCGCCAAAGGCCCCTAGGTCAGGGGCCTTTGGCGGTTAATTGAACTGATGTAGATACACCAGTAAATATTAACCGGGACCAACGGCTTAACGTGCCTTCCGTAACACGGATCATTTTGCTTTCGGATAATCAGGTGAACAGCCTGTAATGTCCTAACCAAACTAGTGATATGTCCTCACCGGGATTTGAACCCGGGGCCTACATAAGCCCATGCTCAACCAGTCGTTCACTACTAGACTAATTTCATTATATATTTTTTCATGGACACATACCACAGTTCTTTTGAATACTCAGAAGGTTTGATAGGTACGTATCTTGGCAGTGAGATCAGCGAAGATTTACACGGATATATTGGTTTAATATTCAAGGATATATAAACGACTACGAAATATAACTCATTTTACATACTTAGCCACCATTTACACTTAAACTAATGGTCGACGATTTCCCTCAATCAGCGCTTATCGCTATCGACCCACTAGGGTCGATTAATTCTTTCAAATATTTTTCCTCTCAGACGACGCCCTGAGCCGAGGTTCGCGCCCAACTGGGCACACTCAGGCCTGTTGTCTTAAACGTTGTACCGGGTGAGAGCCTTCAGCGCGCAGCAAATTTACAATAAGTCACGTCAAAAAAAAAACTTAAACTAATAACTGTTGCAGTATTTGGATAGGCCCTTCCGGTACAATGCGTACATATCTCCAATTGAATATGCGTCCGTAAGAAAAGATTATTCAGGAACTTGCCTTATCTCTGGCTACGGCAGGATAAACAACTATGTAAGTAAACACATTACAACATTTTATCACTAACATACATACATACTTCGGTACACACATACGTATGTATATACATACATAAATTCAGTAATGGGGTGGGTCGTGCCACAAGTAATCAACGACAATTTGCAACCACTGTTATACGAAGTCGTAAGCTGGATATGAACCTTATGGTGATAAGGGATCAGCCTATCGCCCATAACATTAGTCCAGTATGCTAGAAAGGATACAATCCCTCTGAACGTGTTCTATGTTTTTTATTTGCTCCCAGAACAGCGTAGAAGCGACACTAACAAAAACCTTTTGTTGTCCCTCTGCCGTCTCATTGTATGTTACGACCTAGAAGAAAGAGGTTGAAAGGCCCTAAAGCCTAGGTTACACGGTGCGAGCTAACATGCGAGCTGACCGAGTCAGTTATTGAGGTGCAGCTACTACGCACGCGTGACCGCATCATACGAGTTATTGTCATGTGCGAGTGGGACAGTTGCTTGCGTACTTGTTACTTCAACATTTTTTGTTTTTACTCGCTACTTGCCTTCCCCCCACACCACTCGCACGCCACTCGGTCGTCAACTCGCACGATTTTGCGAAATGACAGTAGCTCGTACGCTCGGGCACACGCCGGGTACAGTATTTGTTGTTTGGGCGACATGATACAAACGAATTATACCAGCACACTGGTATAGTAGCTGTCTTCTGCGACGCCAGCAGTTTGCATAGTGTGACCGCGCGAGGCGAGTCGAGCTACTGTCATACGAGGACACAGGCACAGTAGCTGTCTATTGTCACATCAGTTGCTCGCACTGTGTAACCTAACCTTAACGCGCATTTTTTAGGAGCACCGCTGTCGCTGGTTCAACCCCACTCTACCACTCTACACGCAACAGTTAACTATCTGTTTGCATGGGTAGTAGTAGTACCTAGTTAGGTATGATAGCTCTACTGCTTCTCAGCTTCCATAGCGACTTGGCAATGTGTATTTTATGTGATAGGTTGTATTTTTTTCAAAATCATTCGCAAGTTACTGCATGCAAAAGTAGGTACTTTATTTATTTATTTACACAGAACAGGATATTAAAACATTTAGACTGACACAAGATAGACAAACAGTACAGCTTATAACTTATATACGTGTGTATGTATGTACGTTTGTATGGCGTTACTTTTTTGATAAATAGCCGATTAAAGTAAGGTATTTCCCTCCCCATGATCAAATCCCTCCTGCATGATAGTCGATATTTGACTACTTGCCCTGTACATTGTAACGGTACAAGACGACCTTATAGTATATTTCCGCGGAGCTCCATGCCTCATAAAGTTTGCGGGCGAGTGGAGTGCAAATTGAAGTATGAGCGGCTCATACTTGTATGGCGAGTGTGCCGCGTCCATTTGGCCCATTCAACCTCTTTTTTCTGTTTCGTGGTTACGGGTCTCTAGTTCAGAAACAGAATAGGATACTATTTTGTCCTTACAGAAACTGCTTAAATTATTTTTATAATTTATTCTGTGGTGACTTCTTTATTTTGTAGCTGCTTCTATTCCATTAAACATACTTTTTTCTCATACTTAACAGCAACAGTCAGACAGATTGCTCCTGGCTGACGTTGAAGTACTAAGAAACCAAGAATGTAGAAGGATTCACAGGAAAGACATGTCAAAGTTCGTGTGCACTAGCGATGTCGTATCCGATGTCCACAAGGTAAATCAGTTCAAATCAAAGGGCTAAAATGCGCAACGTGATAAAAAAAGGTCAAGTTTTCAAGGTCATTTTATCGATTCTGACGATATAATTGTCGTTTTGTCGATTGGTGCTAATATGTAAACATAAATAAATCATGTCGTTCTGTCAAAATACGAGTAAAATCACGTGTCATGCATGTTAGGGAAAATACAAACTTACCGATTTCGAAAATACGAAAAATATAATAAACTGAAGTCCCAATGTCAATTATTACAGTAAATATACATAATTAACACATTATACGCAAATACATTATACAATTAATTACAGGGTGACTCCGGCGGACCAATTGTATGCAAAGGCACGGGTGACCCAAATGATAAAGGCAAAGGTGTACAAGTTGGCGTCACGTGTGGTAAAATAATGCACAAACGCATGACTACTTTCTTTACAAGAGTATCGTATTTCTATAGGTTTGTAAACAAATGTTCTTCTCTTCATTCTTCATGTACATTTGTTATTCTGAACTGTTTAATAAATTCATTTTTATTATTTTGACGAGTTTCAATTTCAATGTAAGTTGTTTCAGAGTGCAGATTGAGTGTTTAAATACAGGGTGTTAGTGACATCGTAACGAATACTGAGGGGAATGATTCAGACCATGATTCTAAGTTAATATCAAGTGGATTTTTCCGTCGCAAAATTCATGATTATTTTTTGGTTTTTTAAATTTTTTTTTTTAATTCTGATACTTTTGCGGTGGAAAATTCCACTTGATATTAACTCAGCATAATAAGCTGAATCATCCCTCTCAGTATTCGTTACGATGTCACTTACACCCCATACGAGTACATACAGGTAGCCATACAAGTAGGCATGGGTTTAGTGACACCGTAACGAATACTGAGGCGGATGGTTCAGACCACGATTCTGAGTTCATATCAAGTGGATTTTCCTGTCGGAAAATTCAAGAAAATTTTAGTGTCTTTTTTAATAATTATTTTCCATTCCATACTTTAGCGACGGAAAATTTCACATGATATCAACTCGGAATCATGATCTGAATCATCCCACAAAGTTTTCGTTACGATATCACTAACAGCCTGTATATGTATAATATCTTAATACTGTCACGGTGGTCCCGTAATACACTTTGGTTGCTTCTCAAACACGGAGCTCCGGTTCGAACCCCGGTACCAGCCTTGCACCAATGAGTTATTAATTTACCTAAAGTGGAGCAGCGATACGGCTCACCACCAATCACGTTGGTCTAACAGAAAGTTCGGTGAGTTATGGGTACTTAGTTCATCTTGCGATGGATGTACCTCTGACTACCCCAATTGGGATATAGTCGTGAGCTTATGTTATGTTGCAGTCTAAACAGTACTTTCCAGTAAAGGACAACGATCTCTCCTTAAAATGACATTTCTATCATGGACTCTGACGAAAAATCGGCGTTTTCTAGTTGATCTTTTTAGTTGGTCGCAGTAGAAAAAGGGGTTCGAACAACATTTGCGCATATAAAAGTAAGTGCGCAATTTCAACAAATATAAAATAGCAATATTGCTTTTTTAAGTGAATTGCTTATATGTGGCCTTTCTAATGCCCCTGGACTACAGCAAACCCTTTGTTCTCACTAGTTCGATTCATTAGTTCGATCGTCGAACTAGTGAGAATGTCTAAATAGACCCGAAATCGACGAAGAAAAACACACACGTATCAATAGTAGGGGTGGATGTACATTTCTGCACCAGTAGGCCTAGCACGCTATGTAAGCGCGACGCAACGTGCGTGACACGAGATAAAATAAGGTCTTTGGTACACGCAACTACCGGGACATCTGCGATTTTGTCAAAGGGTCGCAAAATAAATGATTTGTATGTGTTTTAACTGGTAATAATGGATTTTAATATATGTTCAATAAAAAAAAAACTAAAGATAACATGTTGCGCCTTTACACACACTAGGCAAATTCAGTATGTTCGCCAAATATTTCAGCGATGCGGAGTTTTTAGATTTACTTTACCTAATTTTACGAAAATTATGAGATAAGTTTTTTTCGCGCCGGGCCTGGGGCAGAAATGACCAGTCTCCTTTACTCACTCTACTCGCGCCGTTAGCGTGCTAGGCCTGCAGACTCCTCTGATTGTTCATAGACTAAGCTAAAGAGGTCAGTTGGTCCACTGTTATTAAAACTCCTTGTATGGCACATTTTTTCTATCCTCTCGTGACACAAAATAATAATAAATATTATGAAGTACTTAATGTCGTGATCAAGGAAATCAAAAGGATCAAAACAATAATGAAAATCTCATAAATTATTTGTGCTATAATATCGAAAACAAAGTATTACCTATGTAAATGTTAATTTAATATGAAACAAGTAATTGCCTATAATATTATTCTGATCTATTTTCAGTCGATCGTCTTAGGTCGAAATAGTACCAATGATACTGCTACCGATGATATCAATCAGACTATTATCAGTAGTGTAAATAATAGTACTAACGATACGTCGAATAAAATAAATAATAATAATATATCTGAATATCCCAATGACGATTATGATGATAACAAAACATCTGACGATAGCAATGACACTGTTATTTCCAAGAGTACACTTCGAATTGGTGACGAGGATATAGTATTTAGAATTATAAAAGGAAAACCGGCGAAACCAAGGGATGTACCTTACATGGTGAGTGACACATTTAAACGATGAATATTATATATATATATACTGATATATTTTTAAACTTTAAAGACAGTTAAGAAAAACCTAAATTATGGGTTCCGCTATAAACTTACCTACTCGTGGTGTTTCAGTAATATCTAGTACTGTAGATAAGTACGTATGTTTTTTGGGGCAACAAAGCTGGTTCTATAAGTAGTCTGGAATAAAAAGAAAAAAAACTTAGAATGTTTATATTTACCGTTTTCCGATAATAATTGTGGTTTCTTTTTATTTATTTATTATGGACAACAATTATAGAATGAGTTATAGGCTAGCTGTGCATTATGTTTAAACTGGAACCAGGCTTTCGATTTATATTTCTTGGTTTTATAATAATAATAATAAAAAGTTTATTTCGGACTTATAAAAACATTCATATTTGTTAGTAACATTACAAACTTAAATCTAGTATTAGTAACAAAGAAGTAATCGAGGCCGGTTGGACCCCCGATGGCGGCAGACTATATTTATTTGGCTGCGTGCAGTCGTATTCATCGTGTCAGCAACCGTGAGTCCCACCGGTCCGCCAGCGCGCGCAGCATGGTGTTGGGGCTATCGCGCGTGCGGCGCAACATGGAGGCGCAGTGTTTACGCATGACAGCGGCAAACCCATCCGCGCCCATCCGAACCCAGTAGCGCGGCAGCCCCATCAACGCCCGGAACGCGTTTTTGTACTGAACGCGCAGATCGCCAAAAAAATACGCTTTGACAAAAAATGATAACATAGGTAATTGTTGCCGTGCCAAGTGACTGATGATGGAGCTGGAAGGTGGAAATTTTGTTTGTTTTATTGCATTTTGGAGCAATCCTGGTACAGAGATGTAGGAGCTGGTCGCCAATTGGTTGTGTGTACCTTTATGTAAACCTTTTAGACTATCGGTTGTTACATCATCAGTAATTTTTAATGTTCAGGTTGGTATAATGGAGAGGATTAAACGATCGACGAGGTACAGAGCGACTTGCGGCGCATGTCTCATTGGACCTAACAAAGTTCTAAGCGCGGCTTCTTGCGTCGCTCCGAACAGACTTAGTGACTGCTTTAAAGGGTGAGAAACATCCTACGTACTTATTTTATTTTATATATTAAATATATATATTTTATTTTATTTATTTATTTAAAAAAGTACAACCACATCACACATATTGAGCTTATTCCATAACTTAACTAGGTATTCTGACTGATATGTGTAACAATAACGGTGTACATAGCACTCACAATCAATAAACTAATTTACAAATTTACTTACATACATACATGGCTAGTTTAGGTTTAAATAAACTAAATAATTTTCGTATCACTCGTATACGTATCACCTTATATTTTGCAGTTAGTTCTAATGTTTACCATGTTTTTTCATTGTTTTAGCAAGTTGTCTAAAAAAGATTTCAAAAACATGCTTGTTGTGGCTGGATTAATGACGAGTACAGGTAATACAGCATTAAAACCAAAGAGTGCAAAGTTTCTATATACAAACCAACTAAGTATTGGTAGAACACATAAACTAAGCAATAGTACTACAAGCAAAAAAAGTAGTACTACTGGCAAACGAAAAAATAGTACAACTGGCAAACCAAGAAATGGTACAACTACCAAACCAAGAAAAGGTACAACTACCAAACCAAGAAATAATACAAGTACTATGAGAGTTACACAATGGAGGGTTATAAGGCGAGGAAGATATCCTAAAGATTTTAAAAAAACAAGTAACGACATTGCCGTATTAGTAAGTAATATTTTTACTTTCGAGTATTTTGGTAAGTGCGTATTGAACCGGCCCTGTTTAAACTTATACATTCCCCCTCACTTTTATGAATATGCATACATTATCACCGTGACCCTATGAAAGAACGAAGTTCACGTCTCTTTCTATTATGATAGGCAGAGCATACGATCCTGATACATCCCTTACCACCACTGAACAGGGAAAGATCACTCTCACTAATCCTTCACACATAATTACTCGCCAACTTGACGTACCTAACATAACCTTTCTTTTAAACATCCTGAATGAGTCAGGACTCCAGATTATCAACCGAACAGCGTATTTACTATACGCGTTTAAAGCAACCGGTTTATGCGCCTTTTTGAATAGGTATTGTACCTATATAAAAAAGCCCTGTATGGAGAACTCGTGATTTACATCGCATTGACAGTTTCGAATTCCAGTTCGGGCTCTAAACCACTGAATTCGACTTTAGTTTTAATTCATGTTTGGATCATAATTGATATCACGTGGTTTTCAGTATGTATTCCTTATTCAGCGCTTATCGACGTCCTGGAGTCGAGGTTCGTGCCGCGCTTTCGGGACACCTTCAGACCTGTTGTCTTAATTTTTGTAACGGGTGAGAGCTCTCAGCGCGCCCCGTCTGTCTGGTCAAGTAGTGCCATAAGCGGCTAATAAACCCTCAGTCACGTATTATTTTCAAATAGTTGCTTGCTGTATGCATCAGCTTTTTTTGTATATTTGCCTCGGATGGCTTCAACTGCTTGGCCGGAAGTGTACATTAGAATGACTGCCTAAAGTGACAACAAGTGCTTTACCTCGTGCTAAAGCCAAAAACGCAAGGAATTATTTATTTTATATACTTATATATTTGATAGTGCTAGTGATAGTGTATTATGTAGGTAACATTATAATATTATCTGGCATTTAGTTCCTATTTTGTAGGTACCTACTATTTTATACGTTTTGTTGCAGTATACTGATAAAAGGTTCAGTTTCAATAATTTCGTATATCCGGTGCAGTTACCGAGCAGAAAAAGTATAAATTATAATAGCAGTACTTGTGTGATCGCCGGCTATGGCAGTCACATTATACCTTTTCAGGTATGTATTTTTAGTAAACTTTATAATACTTTATAATATTTTTTGCAGGTAACAGTTGCGGCAAAAAGCAATACTTACTACTAGTTATAATCAAGGTAGCTTCTAAGTCTTAATTTGCCAATTTGAAAAAAAATAGAGCGGACGTGTCAATGTGTCAACACAGAATATAATATGTATAGGTATTAAAAGTACATGAAAAGGACACATCGTGGTCTTAAAAAGATCACAAATCAAATGCTCTCACTTTTTACAAGTAAAGGACCATGATAGTAATCATAATGCAACTCGTGATACGAATTCCTAAAATGTGGTGAACTATTTGGTGATAGATCAATCAAAAAAATCGATTTCTAAGTAAAATAGGTAGAGTATTGACCGCGCCGCTCTATTATTAAGAACATTTTGTGCCACCGAAAGTACTTACTTAAAAGAATGTGGTTTTAAAATTCACCGGCATATTCTGTTACGAGAATTAGACAGAAAGAAAGATAAGTTTTTGAACATGAAGTGTGTGCTAATAACTCAAAAGTGATACAATTCGAGTTGTATTACTTTTCACTGACGGTACAGATTTATATTTGTTAACCGCTTCACTTGGATCCCGAGTCTAAACATTTTGTATGGGGACTGTCAACGTGTTAAATTAATTTTATACCGTCGTTCAACAGTTCCTAATGGGTAACCTGCTGATTGGTGAGGTAAAATTATTACCAAGGAGAACCTGCACCCAGATTCTTAGACAAGACACGTCTAAGACATTATGCAGCAGCGAAACATTTGCCGGCATAGCAATGGTAAAATGACGTTTTGAATTCTGAATCATAATTTGTTGCAAAAATGTCGCGATTGATTGCCACCTCACTTCGCAAGTTTACCTAGTAAATGTATGTTTAGTTTAGTTTTGAATATTCCAAGGTTGTAATACAGACTGCGGCAAGTCATTATTCGACTTTTTTGTCATTCCATAATATAAAATTGGAACAATTATTGTGGAAAACCTTATATGTTTTCGAGTTTTCGATTGTCTCTTTCCAATAACTCGATGTGCATTATGTGTTGCCATAAATAGTTCTCGAGACTAATGCCTACGCGTGTGAAAGAAGAATTAAATAACCAACATCCAACTAGTATTCTAAACTGTTCAACTACCCGCAAATGGAATGAAGTAAAGGGAAGTCGAAGTGGCGATGATATTTTGAGGTGTAACACTGTTGCCTATCAATAAGCAACACTTAATAATTGAAAGAAAACCAATAGCATAGAATAAGGAATAATATATACGTATATAACGGCAATTCTCCGCTCTCCACCAGCGTTTGAGTTAACTTAGACTTCACACACACAGATGCGCGTGTACGATAACGTCAATGTGTGGTGTCTGTGTAAAACATGATTGTTTGTATGAAGTGTCCGGGATTTGCCAATAGTATCGATAGGTTATCGATAGTTCGATAGTATCGATTGTACTGAACAATCGATAGTAGGTATTAATGATGATGAAAACTGTCTAATTCTCCCATCAGGCTTCGCTACTGTTGAGTGTTGTAAAATTTTGACACTTTCCTACTATTTGACTAAACAAACATATTTGCTTTGGTTATATTTTTACAGCCTTTGCGCAGCGTTTAACTGCACCATCGTACCTAAGTGTTATATTTATTCCCTAAAGATCGAAAAGAAATAAACTTGCCTTTTTTTCAACTAGCTGCTTTTCTTTTTCGTAACTCCTTCAATTGTGCTCAGCGGTAAAGAAAAACATCGTGAGGAAACCCACATTTTCGAGAAATGCATTTTCGGAGGTATGTGACCTAACCTGTTTTGGGCTGGTTTTTCCCTTCGCGGGTGGGTGGGTCAGACATGCAGTCGCTTCTGTAAAAAAACAGACCTGTCAAAACATCAGGTTAGGTAAGCGGACCCTGTGAAAAACGGGATAATGCTAGGGAGATGATGATCCTTCAGTCGGGATACACTCTACGTTGCTCCACATTTTATAGCAATTTATCCAGAATATTTTGGATTTGGCGGGAAGAAGAGAGGAATGGCGATTACTCCACCGACAAGAGCGCAGCTCTTAAATAGAGAGAGAGAGAGAGAGAGAGAGAGAGAGAGATTTAGAATATTAGCTAGACAGTATGGAGAACTGACAAAATTCAGGAACACTGAACAGTGCTGCCGCCTGCATTTGAGCTTCTAGTTTTTATCACCATTGCTTTGTGACGATAGCATTGATCTAAGTAAGCTTTAGTCCTATAGATTTTCAAGGTCGGCGGCTATCTATTACGTTGTGGTACATTTGTAATTTTCAAATATTTTCAGGGCGATCACGGTGGTCCATTAGTTTGCAAAAACACCGGAGATCCAAGAGACCGGACAAAACAAGGTGTATTAGCGGGAATTATGTCTGCGGTTTACATAGTACCAGAAAAAAATGGAAGTGTTAATTACAATGTGTACACAAGAGTGACGTCTTACATGAAATTTATAAACACGTGTTCATGTCTTACTCCATATCCATATTTATGTATAATTGTGTCTCTTTTAATAAACGACTTTAATAAACGGCTTTAATTTAAACAACTCGTATTTTTTTTTAGAAAACATATTTTATTTTGTTATCTTTTCCGGACTGATTCTTGTTTTACTAAGTCAAATATTGAAATTATGTTATTTTTCTAATTATTTTTTAAATTTAGGCCTTGACTATATTCGTCTTTCACACTTTTCGTCTGTCATATATACATTATGTATACTGTGGTAGGCGAATAAAAAGTGTGACAACTTAAACGTTGTGAATTACTTATATTATTTTTATGTCAACCTATGATGGCAAATCACTAGCTGCTGTAGGTGTACCAGAATCTGATGGCAAAAGGGGAAATACAATTTCTATAGTAAGCAACACTCGGGTAATTGGATGAAAACGTCTTGATACTAGCTAATGATATTAGCTAATTCTTCTTTTTGAGGGATTGAACGTTTGTCTATAGAAAACTTAACCTTCTTGATCTTATGGTCAATGTGTGAAAAATGTAAATATTCTAATCTATAAAATTAAAAACTGTTAAAAAATTTAACACTGTGGGTCATAGCAGTGGCAACACGGTTAAAAACGGACCCAAATTATATCCTAGAAACAGAATATAAATAACAACACTTCTCAAAATAATGAAACTGTAAAGTTTATTAAACAGATCAGAATCAAAACATTAAATGAAGAAAGTAGAAAAGTACACCTGCTGTTTATGAAGTTAGAATATGACGTTACTCTTGTGAATAAAGCTATATTTATGTCATCTGTTATTATTATGGAGCACGTGACGCCTACTAGAACACCTTTGCCGTCATCAGCTGGGTCTCCCGTATTTTGACATACAAATGGCCCGCCAGAATCACCCTGTAAATAGAACATATTAATAAGTAATTTCGTTATTACACCCAGGCACAACACATCTTCCTCCCAAATTTACTTTTCTGCTCGACTGTAGTAAATTTGGTCATAGATTAAACCATAATATTGAATTGTGTCTATGCCACTGAATCTGTCCTTTTGAGAATCTGTCGGTTCGAGAATCTTTCTCTTTGAGTGTTTGTCTTTTTGAGAAAAAAGAGAAACAGCATAGAATGCATTTAGCAGCATTTAGGAACTATGGAAACATGTCCTCTCCACCACGATGGACAATTATTCGGACGATGGACTGGTAACCTGGTAACGGTGGTGATGAAAAAGATGATAATGAAGTTTCGTGTGTACCAATCCTGATAATACGTATATATACGTATATACGTATAACGTGGTATCCGAAACACGGAATTAATCATCTTCTCTTTTAGAGTGATTTCAGTCTGCGATATTGCAGTAACAAAGTAGGAAGATCAGATCCAGAACTTCCACATCATGTGCCGAACACAACTACTAGACTATAGAGGTCGTTGAACCTATCACTATACGTTTCATTACATCCGTCTTGGAACTGTGTGTTGCAAATATCTTCTTTAAAAGAAAGAAATATGTATTACACTATGAACACTGGAGACCAATCCACTAGTGCACACAAATGCGGAAGCATTCATTCTTAATTCATCTAATATCTTTTGACATTTTTTGGTCGATAGTATCGGGAGCCACGCTGTGTTCAAAATCTTTGAACTAGTCTAAAATAAAAAAAACAAAACAAATGAAATACAATAAATAAAACGTAGTTCAGTTAATACTTTCCTACTTAGAGACGAGTATTGTCTCATTTTATTTTATTCTTATTCTTTTGAGATTGAATCATTATATGAGCTATGAATTAATTGGCGTAAGAACATGGTACTGCACGTAACAACACATGCAATAAAGCCGCCTGTTGTGCCTTTCTGTATTTGTTGTCCTTATTTCTGTCTCTTGTGTCTGTTGTGCTCAATATGCTTCACGCACTGTTCTATGATCATGCATACGTATACAAATATATCCACGTTTATCATAAACATAACACAAACAGCCTATATGCGTCCCACTACTGGGCACAGGCCTTCGCTCAATCAACCGGAGGGGGTATGGAGCATATTCCAACACGCCGCTCCACTGCGGGTTGGTGGAGGTGTTTTTACGGCTAATAAGCATTTATAATAAGTGAGTTTAACACTAGGGATAATCAGGCTTGTTGTCGACATTACAAGCCACACTAGGAAAAGTATAATGCAAGTATCATTTACGATAGTATCCCAGTTAGTAAAACGCTTGCCTCTCACTCTGAGGTCGCAGGTTCGAATCCAGCACAAGCCTAAACCAATGAATGTCGAATTTGTTTCCGAATTTGTGTATTGTTTGGATTATAAATAATTATCACGTGTTCAGCGGTGAAGGAAAACATTGTGAAGAAATCCACATTTAGAGAAATTCATTTTCGTAGGTATGTGACTTAACCTATATTGGGCTAGTTTTCCCTTCGCGGGTTGAAAGGTCAGACAGGCAGTTGCTTCTGTAAAAACCGGACCTGTCAAATCTTCAGGTTAGGTAAGCGGACCCTGTGAATAACGGGATAATGCTGGGGAGATGGTGTATAAGATAGTGGTGAATTTAATTACTAATAACTACTAAAATAATGGTCCAAATCTTCTTCTCTTATGTGGGTTGTTGGCTTACAAGGCTTAAATAAAAATGGCTTAAAATAAAGTAGAACTTTACACACATAGCTTGAGAGTCTGCCATATCCAGAGCTAAGGCAATGTCCCGAATATTCCTTTTTTAAAGACGCACACTTGATAGCTGATACATGGGCATTGAACTTAAAAGGCTTGTTTAAATACTGCAATGAAAACATGAACATAATAAGTTACGCGACCTTGAAACAGAGGCTTTAAACAGTCTGTCTATCTATCTATGTCAGCCTAAATTCATATCCAATTTTGGACGTAGGCCTCTTCTATGTTTTTCCACTTCCAACGAACTTAAAACAGTAAGTACCTTTAATTAGTACACGCCTACTTAATACTTTACGCTTGCGCTTTATCTACAATACTTATACAGGGTGTGAGTGACACCGTACCGAATACTGATGGGGATGATTCAGACCATCAGACCATAATGTTCTTAAATTAATATCAAGAGGAATTCACGAATTACTGTTTGTTTTAATTATTTTTCTACTCCTCTACTTTAATCTGGCATTTAAATAACCAAAAAGTCTAATATAAGTACATACATAATTAAACTCTTTGAAAAAGTGTACGCTCTATGGCCTATAAAAGCATTGTTTACAAAGTGTAACTGTACTATAATGTCGCCAAAAAAGCATTGTTGTTGTTTTTTTTTTTTGACCTGGAAACTGGCACCTTTACTTTGTTTGGTGCCATAGATATACTATAAAAAAAGTATACATTTGCCGCCATTTTCCCGCGCGTTGGAAAATAAATTGGAAAATTTTTGTGTTTCGTTTAAAATTACGTCGTCGTAGAAAAAGTATTGTATGCAACGTTGTATAACTAGGTCAAAAAATGCTCGTGGCGTCTCTTATTGGCATTTTTTGACCCTTCTTATACAACTGTTGCATAAAATACTATTTCAGTTCCATACTCTTGCGACGGAAAACTCCTTTTGATATCAACTCAGAATCATGGCCTGAATCATCATCGTTACGGTGTCACTAACATGAAATTTATATACAGGATCAATGGCAAATATTATAATCCATATGTTTTCTTCTGGCAATTGGGTAGTTTCCAAACGCAAAGATAAATTATAAAATTCTGATTTTACTAAATAAAGACAGATCTGAAGGTGACAAAAAACGTTTTCTTTTTTCTATTTAACCTATTTATGAATAATAATTTTAAAAAATGTAATAAGTAAATAAGTGCGACATATTGTCACATTTTTCTAAGACGTCACAGGTTGCTTTTTCATACAAATTCCACACTAATATCGTGTTTTGTCGTTTAGTAAAAAGTGACTGATTTGACTAGTTGGAAACTAGCCTATTTTGTGGTTCAACTTACTAACACAGCAATATCGTGTTCAAATACGAATCTTGGCGTGTAAGATCGCGAGTATCTCCCTTTAATTACTCTTCTCCATTGTCCGTATCCAAGTGTGTCGTTATAACTATATTGTTCGGTAGTATACAAATGTCCGGCCATAATATACTTGTTTTTGTATTCACCTCGAACCATTCTTCTGCAAGAGTAAAATACTTTTTATGGGTATCAAACAAAAGTATATCGTCATACGTCGCAACAACAATATTTATATGCATGGCTGCAACTTTCGATCATTTTATTGGTAGATGAACCGTTTCATGCGAAAATCAAACGAAATATCGTCCCCGCGCCAATTGTGTAGTTTCCTATGTCAAAGATAAATTTAAGTATTTACTCAATCAATCAATCATAATCATTTATTTGTGAAACATGTGTAACATAACAATGATCTAATGATATTTATGAATTTTAATAAAGAAAAATGTACTTAACAAATAATAATAAGTGCGATATTTTGTCAAGTTTTTCTATGACAGGTTGCATTTACATACAAATTCCAATGTAAATTGTTTTGATGTTTCATAAAAAGTATTTGATTTGACTAGTTGGAAATTACCTTATTCTGATGTAGTTATAACAAATCAAATCAAATCAAATCAAATATACTACACACAATATAACACTTGAAGTATTCGAGAAAATCGTAAAGAGTCATACGGTTTAATCTAATTGAAACCTAAAGTAAGTAACTTGAGATAACTACGGAAAGGCAGCGCGCGAAGAAGAACAAAACAAGTACCATTTTTTGGATGGCAACAGGGCAATATACGTGATCAAAGGTTGCAACTATAATTATGATACTATTCCTAAACACTAAATTACGTAATTTATTTTATATATTTATTACCCTTTGTAAAAGCAGGTACTGAATTTTGACGCAACAAAGCAATGTGCGGCACTTAATACCTTCGTTGGACTTATAATAGATCCACCGCAAATAGAGGTGTAGTAGCACTTTGGTCTGCAGGGCGTTGCAAGCATCACACTAACCTGATAACGAATAAGTTATATTAATAAATGGTTTATACAGGGGGTTTGTGACATTGTAACGAAGACTAAGGTATAATTCAGACTATGATTCTGAGTTGATATCGAGTGGAATTATCCGTCGTAAAAGTAAATAAATCATCGAGTTTGCGACGGAAAATTTCAGATGATATTAATCCAGAATCATGGTCTGAATCACTCCCTCCGTATACGATACAATGTCACTAACTTTCTGTATATTTACACGTAGAATAAAACTTTTATGCAGAACTGGGAGCATATAAACATAAGTACAGCAGCGTCCAGCTTCTTATTTTACTAGGCATGGTGTCCTGTCTTACATGGTGGACTAGGTATTGGTGTGGGCTGATCTCTTGTCACCATAAGGTTCATTATATATCTTAGGACTTCGTATTTGAGAGCCATACTTAGGTAGGTATGGTAATATACCTAATATACATAAAGAAGAAATGTGTTAAATACGTCTCACTATTATAAACGGCCTCCTTGGTCCAGTGGCTGAGCGCTGTGCCCACGATCTGGAAGTCCCGGATTCGAATCCCGGTGGGGACAAATCACAAAAATCACTTTGTGATCCCTAGTTTGGTTAAGACATTACAGGCTGACCACCTTGTCCAAAAGTAAGACGCGTGCTTCGGAAGGCACGGTAAGCCGTTGGTCCCGGTTACTACTTACTGATGTAAGTACATAGTCGTTACATGAGTCATGTCAGGGGCCTATGGCGGCTCAATAATAACCTTGACACCAGGGTTGATGGGGTCGGTAATCCACCTCACAACCCACACAATAGAAGAAGAAGACTATAATCGTTGAAGACTTGTTGGATCTTATAATAATAGAGTAGGTTTCCTGACCTGATAGGGAACCTCTCCTAGTTTGGCTGGCTTTCCATTTACGACTCTAAATACTATTTCTTCTTCACCAAGTGTATAAGTTCTGTTGTAAAAGGTATTAGGATAGCCATCAATATTACTATTGCCACTTAAGGTAACATCATATTGGCCGAGGTTTTCGATCTCAGCTGTCACAGTCCTGTTTTGACTTAGGTTATAGATGAAATAAGCACACGAAAATATAATTTGAATGCTATGTTGCCAGTGCATAACGAGTATTAGATAAAATTATTTTATAACAAACTGATTCAGACGTAACATTAAATAACTTATTAATTTACTTATTTTCAGAACTTTGACATTACTCATTACGCTTTCTATCACTTTCTGCTACTTTCAACTACTTGTTTGTTTCGGTTTTCCCCGAAGGGCAATGCAAAGGGAACTATGTCCATACAGCCATGTCTTATGTTTTTTTTTCTTGATGATGATTAATGAAATGATGAAAGATGATGACGATGAATGATGAAACTTAAGCCCCCACCCTCGGAGCAGACTCCTACTCCGAACCCCAAACCTAAGTTTCTTCTCACTTGTCAAAAAATCTTATCTTATCTTATTTAGCCCATACGATCCCACTGCTGGGCAAAGGCCTCCCCTTGATTTTTCCACTCCTCTCGACATAGCGCGATCTCCGGCCAATCCTTCCGATAAGCATTGAGGTCGTCACACCATCTTTTACGCGGTCTTCGTCGATTTCTAAGCCCGCCCTGAGGTATCCAGTGAGTAACGACCCGTGCCCATCGATCCGGATGCATCCGACAAACGTGTCCGGCCCAGTCCCACATTGTCAAAAAATACTACTTCTTAAACGTTACTTTGTTCAACCACAGTGGTGTTTGACATTCTGAATAACAAAAAAAAATCAGCATAAATCGATCCGCAAAAGTATTTATTTTATTGTTTAACATAAGAGCTCAATAGAGCTAGTGAGAGATACATCCATCGCAAGCTGACCTACGCTTCACCGAGCTTTCTGTTAGATTGACGTAACATCCATTAAGTAATCTGTGGTAATTTAATAGGTGACGGTAAGCAGTATGGCCATCTTAATGTTCGAGTCAACTTTGTTACTGAATACTGCATTTAAGATAAAGTTCGGTACCGCGTATCGAACCGGCGCCCTCCGTTTAAGATTTCTTTTTTGACGTCACTTATTGTACATTTGCCACAGATGGCATAAACTACTTGGCCGGACAAATGGGGAGCTCAAAAGTTCCGTTTAACAACTAAGCCGGTGACACTCAGAACTATATACTGACACAGATTTTGTTATCCCTGAATCCGAATATCAATGGGTAAAATATTAGTCTTGTATCCGAAGTTTTTGAATATTACTGTAACAATGTAAAGCACAGTACAGCCATCTAGTAGCTTATTCTAAAACTTTATACGATTGTTACTATTGTACTGACAACAAAGGAAGGTACTTGGTCCGAGGGCAAGGGGCGCGGCCGAAGACCGAGTCGTTCAGAGGTTTATTAGTTCTAAAGACTGACGAGAGATGGCAATGTACGTTCTTCAACATTAGGTTACGGCCTCCGTGTTTGAACGTAATTTGAGCGTTGGGCTCACAATCCGGAGGCTCCGGGTTCGAATCTCGATGGGGACATTGTCGAAATCACTTTGTGAGACTGTCCTTTGTTTGGTAAGGACTTTTCAGGCTTGAATCACCTGATTGTCCGAAAAAGTAAGATGATTCCGTGCGTCGGAGGGCACGTTAAGCCGTTGGTCCCGGCTATTAGCCGTAAAAACACCTCCACCAACCCGCATTGGAGCAGCGTGGTGGAGTATGCTCCATACCCCCTCCGGTTGATTGAGGGGAGGCCTATGATCAGCAGTGGCACGTATATTGGTTGTTTATGTATTCAGTAGTTAGATTGGTCGGAGGCGAAGATGGGAGCCATCGGTACGGCAATGCAGGTTGGAAGGGGCAACTCACAGGGACTGTAACCTGGAACCTGACAGAGGGCAGCAGTAACTGTCAGTACTATTCAGAGGCAGAGGACAGGAGTCCTATTAAGGCTTTGTAGTTTGTAGTTAGACTACTCTGGGCGCCATCCCACTTGCATCAGACAGAGTACTGCGGGGCGGAAGGCAAGAGGGAAACCACTGCCCTATTTTTCCCTAAAAAGTAGCATGGAGATTGCTGCACCGACAAGAGCGTGGCTCTTAAATTGATGATGATGAGTAGTTAGATTATTAACTGGGTAAGATGATCTCAGACAACATGCATTATGTATTAGGAGTTTCATTACCGGTTCGTACCTGCTGGGTAAGGAGGGGGACGTCTGAAGGTAGAGTCCGGAAGTCACTTCATAAATTATAACTTCCGTTAGTTAAGATGTAATGCCTGTGACACACTGGGAGACTTTATTTATTTAATATTCATAAACTCACGCCCGCAAGCCCTAATGGGGTAGACAAAGCCACAAGTAATCAAAGAACTTGCAACCACTGTTGCTACGTAGTCCTAAGATGAATATGATAAACTTTATGGGGACAAGGATCAGCCTATCGCCAATAACAATTGAGTTGCGCACTAGTTTCAAAATAAATAATTTTTTTCTGATTACTAAATAGAGAAATGAAAAATATATCGTATGCTTTGTGCCATAATATTATATTCATCAATATGTTTCATCAACCCGTATCACACATAATGATGGGCTACTAGGAAGTCGTCAGAAGGAATGCTTGCAGTGTTTTTTGCTGTTCCATTTGTTGTGAAACTCCAATAGAATAGAAATATTATAAAAATGAAGAAAAGTCACCTCACACAACCCACACGAGAAAAGTAAGATTATCTTTTATCTTCTACTGTTTCTGTGAGGTCTCATAATATTTTGACTCAACTACATTTCATTGTTATAACTTTTTCTCATGTAAAAGACATTGTATGTCTTGTGTTGAGAATAAACCGTTTTTTTTTTTCGTTTTTTTTTTGTCTTGAAACCTTACAAAACTCTCGGTGTGTCAGCACTTAGGCACTATCTCTTGAAATTCAACGTCACGTATTGTCTTGGGAAGTAGTTTCAGTTAGAGTTTGCCGTCTCCCAATCTGGGTATAGCCGGATATTAAACCTTACTTAGCCGTATTAAATTAATTATTAAAAACGGTAATAAACTACGTACTAACTAGTTTTCTGCCAACTTCATCTTCGTGGACTTCGGTATTGCGTATGTAGTAAGAGTCTAAGTCCATCCCTGGTTTAGCTTAAGATATGTTTTGTTGTTTTTTGTCCACGGACTTTGTGAAAACGGAATAATCTAGGGAGATGATGATATTGATGATGTTTTGAAAAATTGTCTCAATTGACTGGCTTTTGACCATTTTGTGCCGTTTTTTATATGCCACGAATGGGATTTACGACTTGGCCCGATAAATGCAGACTTTAGGGTGCCCAGTATGCGAGCTTGTTCAGCTCAGCGTTATCTCGAGATGCTGTTGGATAGTTGGCTGATAGCGGCAAGTACTAAAAGATGCTCATAAACTGCCTATATATGTCCCACTGCTGGGCACAGGCCTCCCCTCAATCAACTGGAGGGGGTATGGAGCATACTCCACCACGCTGCTCCACTGCGGGTTGGTGGAGGTATTTGTACGGCTAATAGCCGTGAAAACACTCGTAGAATAACAAATTACTATTGCATTGCTCAAGCAGAAAGACCAACAATCCATATTAATAGGTCGCTGGTTATATCCGGTTCGAAGGACCACTTTTGTTATTACATAAAACAAAGAAATGTTGGAAATATGGATTTCGCTATTGAAAGATGATTAATTTAAGGTCTGACACTGTCCTGCTTACAAGACGTTGTCCAAAAGAGAAGGAAAAATTGGCACATTACAAACAAAAGTTACCATTTTATATACATACATAAACTCACGTCTATTTCTCACCGGGCTAAGCAGAGACTATAGAATAGATAAATATAATTATAAGTTTGATTTTAGGAATACCTAAAAGTAAATGTTTCTATATTCCCATACAGATGAAAGCTTTATTGCACTTAACAACTAGTTACATCACAAACAAGAAATGGACGTTGAAGCTGTTTAATTCGAAGTTAAATACTATAGAATATAAATATTATTATTCGTTTTTGAAAACCGACTTTTTTAGTTCCAAATAACAGAAGTAAATATTTATAGATCCAGACCGTAGACTCAAACGAGAAGTTACTAATTAGGTCTTGTGAGTTAAACAAGTTAGGGCCACATCTACCGAAATACTAATTAAGTGATACAAGACGCTTGGCTAAGTTTAGCAAGTTGTTTCTAAGTTGTATTGCTTGGGTTCTATTGGGATTTACTTGGAAACAACTTTGTTTGTCTTACTACTATTGTTTTCCTGGTAAGCAGACAGTAAATATCTGTTTAAGATTTATATACATATATTTTATTATAATAATATGTAGGTTTACTTAATATGAAATTCAGAATAACCCACACTTGCTGCTTTTTTATCCCGGACATGTAAAAGCTCAGGACCAACGGCTTAAGGGCGCGCTGGTACAGCGTGGTACGCTCAATGCCTCATCTGGTTGATTGTGGGGATGCCTGTGTGCAGCAGTGGGACATATTAGGCTATTTATGTTTGTGTTTGTTATGCTTATGTTGTAGAATTCAAGGATGAGACCATGTCCTGACATACCTACTCCATCACACTGGACGACATGAGTGTTTTTTTTTGACGTGACTTATTGTAAATTTGCCGCAGATAGCATTAACTACTTGGACGTCATGCCTCCAGCGTCATTACAGCCGCGCAAAACAATATGTATAGATTTATCAAGCCACGCGACTATCTTTGACTATTTGAAGACGAGCCTACCGAAATAAATTATTTAAGGACCTTTCTTATACTTAGGTATAATGACGGTATACACTATTATTATAGACGGTTATTAGGTTTTCCTGCCCTTATCCTAGCTTACTTCAATAATTATTAATTAAATTTTTTCATGTATGTATACACTAAGTTGTAACTTTCGCATACACAAAATTATGCAGTGTATTATATAAATAAATCGAGCAAACCATCACTGTCAAAGAACACAAAAAGCCACTACAAAAACAGGTCAACAGATGCGTCACAATACTTTGTTAAAAGCAACAAGTGCCCCAATAAAAACTATATGACGTTTTAATGTAGCGCATATGCGAACCCCTCTTAGAATAGGATAGGATGGGTATAAATCTGATTTATGTAAGAAAATATAATGTATTATTTTGCTACTACAAACTTTCTTCTTCTGTCTTGTGGGTTGTGAGGTGGATTACCAACCCCATCAGCCCTGGTATCAGGGTTACTATTGAGCCGCCAAAGGCCCCTGACATGGCTCATGTAACGACTACTAACTTACATTAGTAAGTAATAACCGGGACCAACGGCTTAATGTGTCTTCCGAAGCACGGATCATGTTTCTTTTCGGACAATTAAGTGATCAGCCTGTAATGTCCATAGCCAAACCAGGAATCACAAGTGTGATGTTCGTGATGTGTCCCCACCGGGATTGGAACCCGGGACCTCCGGATCGTGAGCTCTCAAACTCTCAAACCACTGGACCACGGAGGCCGTTAAATGTCTTTCACACATAAACAGAACATAAAATAAGCTCACGACTATATCTCAATGGGGTAGTCGAGGCGTACATCCATCGAAAGATTAAGTAACGACGCACACCTCACCGAGCTTTCTGTTAGAGCGACGTGATAGGTCTATCACGGTCGAGCCAACTGCGTTACTAGAAAACTGCACTTGTTAATAATAAATCTTATATTTTGACTTAAAAGTCCGTTCAAAAATGATCTTCATAAAAGGTAAACAAACCTGTTACTACAAAGAATGTTCGAATTACACCTAAACTACGCAAAGTATTCTTCTAATAACATCCGTAGCACTCAATAGATGTATGATTTCTTAGCTCAATGTGAAATTAACGTAAAATAATTATTAAAAACACATTTTTTCATGTAAACAAAAATCAAACAAAATCTCACACAAAAAAGTTGACATATAAATTCTTTTTAATCTGTGGCTAGCTGTCAATTTGACGATTAGTGATGAGACATTTCATTCAGGTCAGGAAAACGAGTCAGTTCCGTGAATAACTTAAGTGAGTGTACTGTACTTAATAAGCCGAAATGCGCTGAAAAAATGACTTTCAAAGTGAGTTAGTGTAACCACAAAGAAATATACAATATATATTTTAATATTATCATACAAAATATTCAAACAACCCAAGAAAGTCAGTTCATTTTGATAAAATAACTTGAGCTAAAATCAATTCAGCACTTCGCTAGTATGCAGATTGACACAGATAAAAAATATCGGCAGCCATTTTATACTTATTATGATATATTTAAGACATTAAGATAAGATAAAATTTATTGTGTATAAAAGTTGATTACACAGTAAGCACTTAGCACTACATTGTTTAGCTAGGTTAATACAATATTTAAGGTATAGCTACTGACACTTAAAATAGGAAAATTAACTCCTGTACTATAAGCATCAGTAACCACTTCATTAGTATACTTAAGATAAATTAATAGCTCATTGGTGCAAGTCCGGTAAGGGCTTCGAACCGGTGGTCTCCCACATAACAGAGGACTATTATAGAACTCGTTTCAGTAGCTGTTATCATCACGTAGGTACCTAACAATAGCAAAGGGGAATCACTATAAGCATTTTGGGCGCTCACCTCAGTGCGGTGCGCTGGAGGAAGATCTTTTTATTTACCTTAGCATGTGTTAGTTTAAGTTCTTTATGTATGTATCATCTATACTTTTTTGTTTATTATTAGGTACATTTATAACTCCAGTAATATACATAAATAAGTTCAAATTTATTCGTGTGAAGTGATTAAAACTTCAATGAAATGTCGATTATGATTTTATAATAGAATAACAATAGTCTCTCTCTCTCTTTATTTATGAGCTGCGCTCTTGTCGGTGGAGTAATCGCCTTCATACTCCATAGATAGGGCGTGTAGAACGGTGGTTGCCCCAATCGCCTTCCGTTCCGCAGCACACCGACCAATTTCTCAATCGGTGATGTTCAGCTAGAGGCTCTAGCCAGGCTCTACCAGAATCCATTTCCTGGGCCTCCAACCAGTACTGATGCTTTTGAAGTAGCGGCGCCTACTCGCTACAGAACAATAACAATAGTAAAAGGTACATTTTCCTGTTTCTTGTATGTTATAGATATGATAATAGAAAAGCTTCATAATACAAATGAACGCTCGCTTCAGATAATTCGACTACTAAAAATATCTTGGAAAAAATTACCATAAACAGCGGCCAGTGATAAATGGTACAAAAAATTGCTCCTAAACAGTGGGCGCAATTGGCCCATTACAGCAGGGCACGAGCAACAAAGCTTATTAAAAATGTGGCCTGAATATCAAATTGCTATCATCGTATTGTATCGCACCCTAAACAGCGCAAACGCATCAGCTACCCTCGGTTTTTGAACAAGTTTTTGTAGAGTACTTTCATAACAGAGATCAGAAACGACTGACGCGAGAGCGTTCTGGGTGCCGTTCCGATTTCACCACTCGCTGACACCGGTATCTATACATTAACACGTTACCGATGAAGCAAACCGAAACATTTAGCAACATAGTACTTACTGTTCTTTGCATGTTAGGAGCACAGGAGTTATTCATAGTAGAAATGTAGAATTTACAGCTTGATAAAAAAGGGTTATTTTTAAGGTTCCGATATGTTACATATTTTTGTTCAAAATTTTACGTATACATTGCAACCACTTGTACATTGAAAGTTTTCGAATGCTACCGTTAAATTCTCCTTTCTCTTTCCATATACTTTACTGCACTTAACAATTACAACAAGAAATAGACGTTTACAAGGGAGGACTTATCTCTAAGAGAGATCTCTTCCAGCCAACCCTGAGGTATAGTATAAGAATACTTTTTTCCTTTCTCTTTTTATCCTTTTCTAACCCATAGCAGAGTCCTTGTCTTTGTTTGCTGGAATGGTCAAGGAAATTCCACTCGAGATTATTCGAGAGGTGTAAATTTCTTCTCTAAATTTCTTTGAAAAAAGAATTTAAATCTTCAACTCAAAAAATAAAGCTAAGTGGTCTCTACATTCTAACTTCTCTGTAAAAAAGGACGGACGAAACTGTTGTCCAAGGGTTCGTGCGAGCCCTACTAGAACCATTGTCTTTTTTTTATACTTATAAATAAATTCAGTTGTCACATCTCAAATGATAAATGGTAGCACTGACACCGGAGTCATATGGCGGATTTGGATGCACTTGTCTCTGAAAGTCCTTGTTACGGCGCGGTGTTTTTAGGGTCTGCTTCATAAATAACTATATTTTTAGAACAAGTCTTTTTGTTTGTTTTAGAATCGGTTGGTCGTTATTTGGGACCACGATGTTAGTGCGCGAAAAGAAAAATGACTAATTCAATGTTAATATAATAAGGAGAACACAAGAATAGTTGTAATATAAACACTAATATATCACCATTCACCCCTGTTGCTATGCGCCGTATAATCAACAAACCTAGGCAACGGGGTTGCCAGATCTGACGCCAACGTCTTTTTTTTACTCGATACGAAAGGTGTTCAACATTTTTCTTTGATCGATTTATACGTTACTGAGACAATTTATTAATCTTGACTTATTATTTTGCCTTAGATGGAATTAGATACTTCGAACAAATGGGGAGCGGTGGTAACAAAAGTTTCCAAACGATACTTCTAAACTTATTTTAGCTACAGTAAGTTATAAGTACTCATAACTTTAAATATCACGTATGACTTCAAAAAGATGAGCCAAGTTCACTGCACCGAAGTTGAACTCTGAGGCGATAAATAAATAATCCGCTCGCAAATCCATTTGGTTGGTTTCCGCATATTTTCGGTTCCATTATGCTGTGCACCGGCAAATTGGAGATATTGAATAAGTAAAAACTCCCCAAAATGTGAATGAAGAGAGTAAACAATGTAACGTAGAAGACAAGATGGGTAATAAAGGTTAAACACAAACACACACACACACACACACAGGTTGGCGATAAGACCGCCATTTGCCATGTACCTAGTTAAGACTCTTTTTGTAATTATTTCTTTTTATTTTGGTGCAATAAAGTATATTTGACCCAGAAATACGGGGTATAACGTAGAACCCTTGCCCAGGGATACGGGTGAAGATCTCAACAGTTGCAGAGGCAAAGATGGGAGCCATCGGTACGGCAATGCAGGACGGAAGGGGCAAGTCACAGGGACTGGAACCTGGAACCTGACAGAGGGCAGCAGTAACTGTCAGCACTATTCAGAGGCGGAGGACAGGAGTCCTAGTATGGCTTTGTAATAGACTACTCTGGGCGCCATCCCACTTGCGTCAGACAGAGTACTACGGGGCGGAAGGCAAGAGGGAAACCACTGCCCTATTTTTCCCTAAAAAAGTAGCATGGAGAATGTTGCACCGACAAGAGCGTGGCTCTTAAATTGGTGATGATGATGATGAAAGTATATTTGTGTTTGTATAGTATAAGAACACCAGGTTTGCTCAATCCTATGACAAGCCGCCATTGCTAGCCGTTGATGACGTAAGTGTTAACATTAAATTGGTATCTCCAAAATTCCATGGACGTATGTTTTATTATTGAAAATTAAGTGAATTACTGACTAATGTATTTAGTTACTATTATTTTTCATATATACAAAAATCATTAAACCTGTACGTAAATCTTTTACAAAAACTACTTAATTTCCTTGGAAAGTAAATTAAAAACATTGGACGTGGGTAATTACAAATAAAATAGGACAAAAGGTCCGAAGTAAGTGCATTCGTCAAGAAACTAACAAGAGAAAAGAAAACAATGAACTTGTTTATGCTTAACATTGTAATATAACTTCACTTCACTTCACTTCACTTGTTTCACTTGCCTTCTTTCTTACAACATAAAACCCTTAACGAAATAACCCTACGAAAATTCGTAAGTAAGTACTTATATATATTTTATTCTTTGCCAAGAGCGGCAGGGTCGAATAATGAAGGTAAAAGCTAAGCCCATTATGACGAGCTATATCACGTCATACTGTCTGCCTAAAAAATACAACAAGACAAGTAAGTACACGAAAAGATTAGCAATTATGGCCGAAAATGTTTGAAAATAGAACGCCTTTTTTGTAAAATGTTTTTCACAAAAAAGGTTGTTTTCTTTTTGACGTTTATATTAAATTAGGCTACTGCATTCGTTGGGATTTGTTTCATTTTGTGCCATTTCAATATGATTTTTAACGGTCTCCGTCTTCCAGTAGTTGAGCGCTGGAGTCACGAACTGGACGTCACGGGTTCGAATCCCGGTGGGGATATATTATAAACATCACTTTCTTAGCCTAATCACCTGATTGACCGAAAATAACATGATTCTTGCTTCAGAAGACACATTAAGCCGTTGGTCCCGTTTACTACTTACTAGTAGTTAATGCCATCTGCGGCAAATCTACAATAAGTCACGTCAAAAAAAAAAAGGCTCCATAATAACCTTGACACCAGGGTTGATGGGGCTGGTAATCCACTTCGTAACCTACACGATAGAAATATACATACTTACATAGTTTATTTATGATATTGTTGGACTGATTTGAATTCGTGCAGGGATGAAATATCTATCTTAGGACGAATATGGTGACGACCGCGGGTTGTTAGGGATACGGGCGTGGCTTTTTAATGTAGGTGCTTATGAAATGTGCCCTTTCATCAATCAGTCAATAATTCTTTATTGCACAAAAACACAGGACATGTACAGACTTTCATTATTCATCATCATCAATTTAAGAGCCACGCTCTTGTCGGTGTAGCATTTTCCATTCCAGTCTATTAATTAATTAATTAATTATTGAGGGACTTTCTTGGCTACGGTCCTCAAACACAATGTAGATGACATATTATTTTTCTCCGTTTAACCTTCTAATTTTATGGACAACATACATAATATATGCATCTTTTATCTTTATTTTTAGGTATAAATGATGACCCTTTTATCTCACCCAGGCACAAATAATTGTGCCTAAGATATAAATCTTCCATCCTTATTATTCCGATCAAAATAAAGAGTAGAAATGCCGCGACTTATGCTGAGCGAGGTCCTTTTATTCCGGACTCCACCGCAGATGGTCGGGCCGTCAGTGCGTTACATTTAGAATACTTAGATTTATTATTATTGTTTTTATGATTTTGGTTTGTTTTTCTTTTTGTTTTGGTATATTTTTTTTGTCTATGTACTTATTGATTTCCGTGTGGTTTCTGTCCTGTGTTAAATGTAATGTACCTGTCTGTCTGTGTCTGTGGTGTCCGGAAGTAATAAATGTTTCTTTCTTTCAAATGTAGGTAACATCGTAATTCTTAAATAATGCGATCGAAATGTCAAGCAACAATTTTATTTTTATTATACATGCTTTTGCCATTACATCGTATTTTGGAATCATTATGTACCCGAGTAATGAGAATACTTATACGTAATTATCACGTTAAAGCTGTACAACGCCATCTATTTTTTTTTGGTGAACGTAGCCTGGAAGGCCCCTCATTGAATGACATTAGGTACATTTAGTAACTATTTAGTAATTTGTGTTAGAACTTTTATCTCCTTTTTATCACAAAGTATTTATGTACTTACGTAATGTTTTATTTTATTTTTAATGTTTTTTTTTTTAAATATATGTAACATGATTAATAGACAATAACTAAAGGCTTATTACAAGTCTCCATCTAATAGGTTTAATGTGATACATAATCGTAATCGTAAGTGCCTCCTTGACATCTGAAAAGATGGATGAGGCCTAAGTAGTAGTAATCGTATATCTAAGGTACATCATCATCACCAGCCCATTAACGTCCCCACTGCTGGGGCACGGGCCTTCCCTATGGATGGAAAGGGAGATCGGGCCTTAAACCACCACGCGGGCCCAGCCACCACCAATAACCACCAATCGGCATCTAAGGTTATAAAGACCAATTTCAATGTAGACTACACTATTCAACAAAAAAATAAAAATAAATACATCTCACCTTTGAAGAGCGGTGTCCCATACTTACTCACTTACTACGCTATTCTTAACATAACCTAACAGTATTTGAGTGACAGGCGGTTATCGTTTGAAAATATTTCCAATGATTTGTATAAGACGTCCCGAAATCCTTTTACATTTATATCTTTTGTGTCAAAATGTTTGCAACAACTGTCAGCACAGCATGCGGTTTTGTTTATAAACTGACCACTGAATTAGTTTCCGAGATTTTTTGTTTGTATATCTCTATAAAAGTCCGCAACATTTCCGAAAATGCTTCACGTGGACACTTGACACGCACTTAAGAAGTGCGAACTTCCTCAAAAAAAAACAAAACTAATCCACTCGACTGCTAAGTACATAAAATTTTACACAGTACCTACCAATTGCCAATCTGATCAATTTCTCACCGACATCCTTAGGACACATCTGTCTGTTTTTGTCGCGGACAGTTCTGTCCCTTCATAGAAAAGCAATCGGGTAGTCGTAAACGTTAAGGGTCTGAAAGTGCCCCCTGGAGGGCAGCTTAAGGTACTCCGATGTTTCTTGGCAATGTCAGAAAAAGTACCCAGATACCCTAAGCCATGGTAGCGATATACAAGCAGTGTGTTAGGTACGTGTAAATACATAAGGCCTTAGCCAAGATTCAAACGATTGTGTTAAACGACAGTGTAATGCAATACAATGTACCCATGTGATTCACGTATTAATCCCATTTTATTCGTATATACTGTTGCTTTTCGTAATCGTTTGCAGTTTAGCGAATATGGAAGTGTATAATCGCGTGTAGGAAACTATTGATGAATATGGAGGGAGCGAGAAAAATATGTCAAGATCAAAGTAGGTAGAATTTCACAATGAGACTATACTTACCCTAGTGGAAAATAGGCGCCAGTTTATTTAATTGTTTATAAAAATGTTCCTGTTACCACGCAATAAAGGTATAATTTATCTTAAATATCATATCATTAAGTTATAGTGTATTGTCGATGTGTGTGAGAAGCTATGATAAATAAGCTGATGAACTGTTCCGGTACATTTATACCGTGTTAGAGCCCGGACGGTCGCCAAGGGTGTTATAAGGGCAGCAAAAAGCGTAATTTAAAACTGACTTTAGGTTTCGAATTAAAATGAAGGAGGAAACGAGGTGTCGGGTAATCCGAAACGATGTTTCCGGAAAATCGTACGGTTATTTAGGTACTTTTTAAATATTCTAGCTTTGTTTTTGTCCCTCCGGTTAAATGGACATCCAGCCAAGTAAATTGTCCAAGGTAATTTATGCAAAAAAAAATATGTCAAAAACACGCCATAAGTACGCCACACGCTTTACTATGCGTAGCATATGCCTCGCTATGAATATGAAGGTACACACATTGCACGACGTGTGGGGTACATGCCTGGTATCTACGTACATTTAAATGGTGCGAAATCGATCGACCAGGAAACACATCACTAATAGTCATATCGCAGCACTAGGTTTTTTACGTTTGACAGCTCTCGAGAGATTAAAATCGCGCCGCGCATTGTAGTGAAAAAAAAAAACATAAACATTAACATTGTAATAAAACTTATCTATATTGAAATGTAGCATCACGTAGAGATGTAAGTATACACACCTATCCATTCTACGCTAGCTATGTTTAAGTCCCATAATATGGCGCGAGCTATTGTCATTAACCGGGTACAAATTATAGAAACCACCAAATATTAATTACCGATGATCCATACATGAATTCAAACTCATAAAATCGAATTTTGTGGTTTGGAGCCTGAGTCGAGATTCGAACTCATGATAATACGATCTTCTTCTATCGTGTGGGTTGTGAGGTGGATTACCAACCCCATCAGCCCTGGTGTCAGGGTTACTATTGAGCCGCCAACGGCCCCTGACATGGTTCACGTAACGACTACTCACTTACGTCAGTAAGTAGTAAACGGGACCAATGGCTTAACGTGCCTTCCGAAGCACGGATCATCTTACTTTCGGACAATCAGGTGATCAGCCTGTAATGTCCTATAACCAAACTAGGGATCACAAAGTGATTTTCGTGATGTGTCCCCACCGGGATTTGAACCCGGGACCTCCGGATCGTGAGCCCAACGCTCAAACCACTGGACCACGGAGGCCGTTATAGTACGACGTAAGACACGCGATAGACGTTATATTCAATAATATTTATGATTATAGGTATATCTATCAAATGCAGTAATTTCCATCACCCGTTCAGCATGCTAACTTAATTTCCTGAATGTCCTTAAGTAGAACAATGGATATGTATGCAGGCATTACAATTAGGTTACTATTGTGCTGTGCTGCTTTACTGGAGTATGTCTTTGGGGAAATGGACTGCAATGGTCAGTCTGTCGTCTGGCCGGTGAATAATAAACAGGTTGGTGGGTTATGCGATCGATCGGTTTGACAATTACTATTACAGTACCGCGCAAGTCGGCATCTCTCTAGCGTTATCCCGTTTTCACGAGGGCCGCTTACCTAACCTGAAGATATGACAGGTCCGGTTTTTACAGAAGCGACTGCCCGTTTCAGTTTTCAACCCACGAATTGAAAACTAGTCCAATACAGTTTAGGTTACATAAGTAACTCACTGAAACGCGATTTCTCGGATATCTAGGTTTCCGCACGATGTTTTGCTTCACTTTTATAAGCAGAATTCGAAAATTACTGGCCTGTATCGTAACGACGCAGTAATTGTTCTAATTTATGTCATGTTGTATTTATGTTCTACTAATCCGTAATGGAGCAGTGTGGTGGACTACCTTTGCTCCTTACCCCCTCCGGTTGATTGAAGGGAGGCCTGTGCCTAGCAGTGGGACGTGTATAAAAAGTGTATAAGCTGCTTACTTGTTAATTGAAGTTATTTGAATAAATATAATAATAATAAAATACAATAAGTATTAGCCTATTTTATATTCTCAGGATCTTTTTTCACTGTAAACTTAAATAAACAATTTTAATAAAAGGTATTTTTGTAACTTGTATTTTTACTTAAAAGTCTTTAAAAGCTATCTGGGTACCTACCTACCTAACTAATATTTCTAGAACATCTTAAGTTTACTAACAATATTTCATACGGCAAGTCTCTAGGCGCCGGTGAGGCGTGGCTTGCGGTGGGCGTGGCCAGAGGGCGGTCCTCCAAGGACTCCCAGAGCACTCCGAAACCCAGAGGGCCAAACTTTGTTGTTGAAATAACTCTCGAATTAGTCATTTTCTACTGATGCCTATGTCTACACTGTCGAAACTTCGCCTGCGGATGTTGAGGCTATTATAATGTTATATTTTAGTTGGAAGGTCAGACAGGCAGTTGCTTCTGTAAAAACCGCACCTGTCAAATCTTCAGGTTAGGTTCTTACCTTTAAATTCTTCTAAAACAGGAGAATTTAAAAATGTTTCATTGTCAGGATTAGGGAGAATCGTTAGTATAAATCTTGATTTCATACTTACCTTACCTTACCTTAAAAATAAACCTACCACATACACACGCGTTAACTTACTTACTTCTTACGTACTTCACTTTCAAGTCATTTCTTTGGTAAATTGCCAACCTACTTCTTTAGTTTAGGTTGCAAGGTCAAGAACCGACTGTATCAACCCTGGTGTGCATTGGGTCATTATTGATCCGCCATATGCCTTTGAAATGGCTATTGACTGACCATAGATACTAATAGCTAAGTGAGGTTTACCTTGCGATGAATATGCAAAGTCCAATCAGTTTCTTGCAAAGTAATAAATTAACTGCTTGCACTTAAGACCTCCTGGTTACATGTCGTTTTTGTAATAGACCAAAAACACCTATTTATAAAATTATGACAACCAATGGTCCATAATTTCACCACTGTTTACAAATAATTGGCTGGGTTCGGTGACTGCACTTTTGCTCTTTGATTGTACAGAAGTACAATTACCCCCCAATACGGTAACTAAAGTAGGTAAGGTATGTAGGTAGTTCATAAACACGAATGATTTCAATTCATTAAAAAGTAGTACACTTTTCGCTTTGTAGTAGATTTTTTTTTCTTAATTTATTTTGAAGATAGAAATCATCATTGTTCTAGGCGCGCGGCGCCGTACTATCATAAGACATTCATTTAAAATGTAACTTTTAGAATAGAATAACGCGCCTGCCTGCCATGATGACGTGCCTCTAAGAGATAACATCATCACAGTAAACGTGTACGATCATATTCCGACTTACCATCTTCACTAGTAGATCGAAGCAAAAAAAATCAGACATCTGGACCACTAAACCAGTGGTCCCTAGTTCGATTCCCTCTCAGGTCAATTTAGAAAACGAACTTTCCTGCACCAACGGGAGTATTTTGAATCCACTCGAATCGAGAAAAGAGGTACCCAGCAAAATAATTTATGTAGGACGTTTAAGTTTTTTGAGACTGGTATTATTATTGTTAATTACTAGTTTAACTTACTTAATTATTAATAAAAAAAAAAAACATTTTGTATAAAAAATATCGTACGATGATAAAAAATAAATAGTCGACAAACTATACATAATATGATAATACGCAATGTAGGTGCCTACTTAATTTTATGACTCTTGTGATTGATTGGTTAATATAATCCAACTTTCGAAGATAAGTCCAGTCATAATCAAGTTCCCAATGCAGGTAAATATAGGTAAACCTTTTAAATCGTCATGTAAATAATTATTTGAAGTTTAAATTCAGTCTTGGACCTTTTACTTTTTCATGATTTTTGTAAGTACCTATTCACTCTTCCTCCGAAATAAATGAAATCGTTATTTTAAAGTGCTGTTTAAAATGTTTAAATAGTCAAAATACATAGATATTTTCCTTAAATCCCTGCACTTTTCGGCGTGGTTAAATACTACTACGAATGTTCTAATTCGAACTCCGTTCTACCGTTTAATACTTGGTTCTAACTTTGAACATCTCACATAATTAATGAAGCGACAAAACCATCTCGTGAGTAGTTGAAGTCAATTCCCAGTGAAATTTCATCATCGTCAATCGCTGGTTTAATAAGTAATCCTTGCGCCGTGGGCCGTCCCAGGGCAGGCCAGGCCCGGGAGATGTTGTCTCATTTCGCGCCGTCCCTTACTGGCGCAGAACTCCCGTGGGCACTCGCCGAACCACCGCACTCAACCCTCACAGACCCACCATTACCATTCCCAGCGCCGGCTAAAACACACACGTCAATACACAAAAATAAATAAAAATAAATAAATTCAAATACTTTGGAATTCAAATCGAAAGATTTAAAAAAGAAAATGGCTGTGGAAGAGGTTGAAAGTGGCGCCACCTGCGTGCGTCGTTCCGTCCCGCTCTGGAGGCGAGGGCGTGTCCCCAGGGCGCCTCCCCCAGTCCGCCGGGACGGACGCCGCGCCGCGAAGCCCGAGCACTCCGCGGCGCGCTCCCGCGACGCTTGTTAGTGCTCCGCAAATCCACAGCGGGATCACCCGCACAACCGGGACCCGATCCCAGTACGCACATACGATAAACCAGAGCCGCCTACCGGATAGCTTTATACATAGCTCCGTCGAACTTACTATTTCGGTTTTCAGATATTGTGTCGAATTTTGTTTCGTATTCAGTGCGGCTATTAAATTCTTTACGATTTTCTTGTTTTATGTTATGTTCGTCTTTTTGAATTCTGAATTTCGTAACGAATAATAAAGTGCTGACGAACTTTGAATTTAGAACTCGTTTTTCGGGGGTCGTCGCGATATTCCGTGTCGGTTCGTGCGCTCTCGGGCGCTGAGTGGAGGTGCGTTCGTAAGTCGCGATTCGGTCGGACGAGCTAAACGCGGCGGCGGGCGGCTATTCGGGCTCGCCGTGGCCGCCGCTCGAGCTAGACCCCGTGGGATGGGGACGCAAGCTATATCCATCGGGAGCGCCGAGGTCTTCAGGTACGTTCAAAAACTTTTACGTTTCCACTAATTTTGCAGAACGCAGTTATAGCCGCATTGATAATAATTTTACTGGTCGGCTGGTCTGATATTCCCTTTCACAATGTTTTACCAAAATATTTTTTCAGTCAGTCCAAAATATACTGCTCATTATTTTTTTTTGTTATTCCTAATAGGTAGGTTCCCTATTCGTATGATAATTTTAAGAAATATAAACTTGCGAGTTGTTTCGATGTTTTTCATAAAAGGATTAAATAAGTTTTGTTTCAAATAGTGTTCTTTGTATATATATAATATTATCTATAAATATTATCTTGTATATTGGCAAAAATAAAATGATGTAGAGTTTTGGAAATTTACTTACGGTCTTTTTTGCAATTGACGAAATGTTTAATATTATTATAATATTAGCTTAAATCTGAAAATATATAATTTTCTATTGCTAAATAATATTATAGAAATACGGTAAATGGATTGTCGTCCTATTCCGAAAAAAACGTTTTAAAAATAGACATGATACATTTTATTCTCTGCTCAAATATTTTTTTTATTTGTTCATAATTGATGTGTATTTTTATATATAGACCGTATTTAGTAGCAGGAATTTGATTTTCTAAGTAGGTACTTTCATACTAAAATTAAAAAAAAATGAATAGATCACTCCAAAGGCCAAAGCCTTTCTAGCTTTGTATATTAAGTTATTTATACTTAATGTACTTAGTTTCCAAAAAAAAAACAGTATTTTTGCATCTAAGAGCCTCTCTCTTACTAGGATAAAAGTACACACAGTTGTTTAAAAGGTTCCTCACCTGGTTGTGTAACCAATTTGTGACCCGCAACCGAATCCCAAATAATTTCCCTTTGGTGGCGCTACCAGAGTGTCTTAGTAAAATAGGACTTTTTGAGCTAAGGCAAAAAATATAGTCTACCTATAAGTTATGCTAGTCTATAGATTAAGGATTTTAATTAACATTTTTTAGCTAAGTTTTGTTTTAAACCGTTTTATTTTTTTGTAAAAGGAATAAAAATTCTCGCTTTTTGTTAGGTCTCCGAACATCCTGAATGATTTGATTTTTATACCATTCTACTTTCGTAATTATTTTTTATAAACTGTTCAATAAATTTTCTTAAAAAGTAAAGTAAAAAAATAAAGTCTTGTCTAGTATTTTTTTTAATTAAATAAAAATATAGGTATGGATAGATGTATATAGTTTTTTTTTATCTTCTGTCAGGTGGCCTGATGTTTGGGCTGCACCACCAGGAGGCGGCGGGCGGGCTCCACACACAGCCTCGGGGGCCCGTCACCTCACTCAAAGAAGAACCTTTGACAAGAGCCTGGATGACGCCCAGCTCGCTAGTTGACAATACCAAGTGAGTATTGGTTCATTATTTTTTTGCGGACTCTACACAAAGCCATGAGGGCCTGAGGCTCAAAGACATTAGAAATGGACGAAATCAAGAGTTGTTTATTTGTCCGGCCAAGTGGTTAATGACATTTGCGGCAAATCTACTATAAGTCACGTCAAAAAAAGGAGTTGTTTTTAAGTAAGTAGGTTGTGAAAATAACAAGCTAAAGAAGAAACCTGTTTTGCGTTTGTTTATAGCATTTTTTATTACTGTATTTCTCGTTTCTCTCCAATACAGTCATAAGAAATACAGTATAGAAAAATAAATACTTATAATACAAATAAACGGCCATACAGCCCTTTATTTACAATTCCAATAATAAATTTAATATGGAAGAGTAAAAGTACCAAATGAGCAGCGAACTAAACTTATTACCCCCACAAATTGCATTAAGTTGTATTAAACACACAAAATGAACAAAGTAGAGCAAATGTCTATTTGGTGTTACATTAAATAACTGTATAGGATTAAAGAGGGGACCCCACTGTGCCATATCATATACCAAATCAGATTTAAAACAGGCATTACGGTTTTCTATATTGTAAAATACATACATACATACATAAACTCACGCCCGTTATCCCTAATGGGGTGGGCAGAGCCACAAGTAATCAAAGACAACTTGCAGCCACTGTTGATACGATGTCGTAAGCTGGATATGATGATATATTGTAAAATGAAAAGTGCATTTAAATAATTCTTGTTTCAAAGAGCTTACTTCACCATGATTTTCATCCATGTTAGTGGACGTAAGTAATTTTTGAATATGGATACTTACTTATTTTTAAAAACAGCAGAATAACAATAGACATTCTGCCACTAGTCACCTGTGCCGCAAAATGACGTTCCTTTTTTGAATTTATTTTAAAAAGTCAAGCCGTCATTGCTGTCGATACACACAATGAAGTCATTACGATCCGATAGGCGTCCAATCAGGGGCGAGCAAATTCTGCACGGCCGATAATGAAGCCGGGTACCCGTGGTAACAAGTGTGTATTCATAAACGCAAAGGGCGTGATAAATCATACTGTATGGGGTGCGGCGCGCCACAGTTTCGCCTCTGACTGCGCTGGTAATGAACGACCATGTAAAATTTACACCTAGCAATGATGTATTTTGGGTAGTACCTGAAGAATAATAGTGATTTTTTTACAAATAAATAAGTTAATGATATTATTTCTGGAAACTAATCTTTTAAGGTCTCAAATTAAACCGACCGAAACATTTAATAACGTGGAAGTAACCTTGTTGGGTTCACAAAGGAACTTAATAATTATTACAAATATTTTTTCAATTTAAATTAGCTATCGTAAGCTAAAACAATACGATATAAGAAAATCCTATATAGGCACAGAATTCATCTAGATGTGATGTAATATAATGATCGATTATTCTGTGATAATAAATATTTCCGATCAATTTCAAAAAAACGTTGATTAGACACACAGCATGACTTAAAGCGTCATTACCAGCGCCAAAATTTAATTTATTAAAAAGTTGGTCTAATCGCTATGAGGGGGCGGGTAATGATTTAGAGGCGGGTTACAAATGACACTGTCATCGCCGTCGGCCGGCTATCTGTCTACATTTGTCTTGTAACCCTGATGATTTTACACAATTAGTGTAATTGACGCCACATATTATATTATTGAAGGGTTTGAGTTTGTAATTAATATGGATAAACGGGCATACATTGGTCAATATAATTTTATAATATACCTACGTAATGTAGACTACGTAAGCAGACAGAGGAACAAGTAATAACGAATTCAGAATCTGTTAAATTAGAAAAAATCTTCTTCTATCGTGTGGGTTGTGAGGTGGATTACCAACCTCATCAACCCTGGTATCAGGGTTACTATTGAACCGCCAAAGGCCCCTGACATGACTCAGTAAGTAGTAACCGGGACCAACGGCTTAACTTGCCTTCTGAAGCACAGATCATCTTACTTTCTGACAGGTGATCAGCCTGTAATGTCCTAACCAAACTAGGGATCACAAAGTGATTTTTATGATATGTCCCCACCGGGATTCGAACCCGGGACCTCCGGATCGTGAGTCCAACGCTCAACCACAGGACCAATGAGGCCGTTAAAAAAATCTATTACAATATTTTATTATAAGTACTATTAATTGTCCCATTCTGGGTGCCATTCAAATATTATAAAATATGTTGTATTCTAGCCGAACTTAATTCAATAATATTTTATTTTATTTCTTTTCTTTTTTAGAAGAAAAGACATCGTTGTCTAGTGTTTTATTTGGAGAAAATATACAATAACACCCTGTTGGTATACTCAACCACACAAACTGTACTCAACTACAATCCTCTGCCGGTTAGTCGATAAATTGTTAAATAAATAAAAAAGTACTCTTGACTAAAATTAAGCACAGATATCCAAACAGCTTCACTGCCAGAATAAACAAGAAAGACCACATCACCTAAAACGCGCCAGATGTCGCAAGGGCGTACTTCAAACAATATGCACTAATTCCAACTCGCATCAATACATCATATTGCGGTGTACTGTACCAAATGTTTCCATTGCATAAGTTCATTATTTTCATTGTACTTATGATTATGATCATTTCGTGTGGTTTTTGAGTTTCCATCTGTTAATGTGGTGTCATTTTTTAAATAGTTTTTTTAGTGGTGTATTTCTTTAGTTGGATTTTTTTATTATTGTTTTTTTTTTGACGTGACTTATTGTATCAGCACTCCCTATTTGTCATGGCATTAAATACTTGGCCGGACAAATAGGGAGCGCTGAGGTCTCTCACTCGGTATAAAATGTAAGACAACAGGCCTGAGGGTGCCCAGTTGGACGCGAACCTCGGCTCAGGGCGCCGTCTGAGAGGAAAATATTTGAAAGAATTAATCGACTCTAGTGGATCGATAGCAATAAGCGCTGAATGGGGGTAATCGTCGACCACGCCGGCGGGGTCGGTATCGGAGTATTGAAGTGTTTGTTGTCTGGAGCTGAATTATTTGTTGAGTTTTCTATAGTTTATTGATAATAGGAATAAATAAATATTCGTTTGGCTGTTTGCTGTCTATCAACTAAGGCTGGTTTTAGCAAAACAAGTGAAAATCAAATCTCGAAAGACATATAAATACTTCCTGTGGTTTGATAAACCTAACCAAGTGTGGCAATGTAGATTCCGATAATAACCCTGACACCAAGATTGCTGAGGTTGATAATCCACCTCACAACCCACAAAAACAGGAGAAGAATGTAAACTTACCTATACTTACCTATCTTTCAATAACTGGGTAGGTAAAACTCAGTAGCAAAAATGCTGAAGAATGACAAAGAACCAGCGATCTGTTAGTAAAAAAGCAGTGCTTAAACGTGGGCTCTGTCGAAAACTGCTCCAATAAATAAAACAATGGAGTGTCGCACGCGGGAGTATAAAATGGCAATCGCAAAACCAATTTGTTTACGCAAATTCTGCAGCGGAGATGAATGGGCCACCATAGCGTAATACGGCACGCACGCGTTATGCTGGGGCGCAATATAAGTTCCTTCTCGATATCGAGGTGGTGAGGTGTCAGGAATTCTTGTAGAGGTCTTAGTAGATATTTATGGTGAATTCAACGAATTACCAGTTTACCAACTAAAACATTGTATAAATTAGTAACTAAAGATATATTAAAGAAATATTTAAAGACCCATTTAAGTATTATTTTTTAAGTCTTTCAATAATGTAAACAACCGCGCACACATCAAATCAAATCAAGTGAAATCAAAATCTTTATTTGTGAATACAAAAGGATGTTACACAAAATTATTACAATCTCTGTAGTTATTCAGCCTGTTAGTAGACATACAAGTAGTGGCTTGTTATTTATGTATTTAAAATTAAATTCAAATTTTTATACAATAGGATTTTAAGCAGAGGTATCACATATCATCACATCTTCTGACATTCTGCCACCTCTCCTCTGACCAGTTCACACCCGTTTTTTTACCATCTTTCTTAAACAAATAGGCGTTATTAGTAACATTGTTGATATAATGAATTATACATAAAACCAACTTATACAATATGAAATTGATAAATTATCGACTCTAAAATATTGGTCATCACTACACGAATGCCACACATTGGTAGCAACAATGAGAAATGCGTCCGAAGATTTGATGAACAGCGTACATTTGAAATTCTCTATCGTATTACCACCCACATGCTCACTATCATGCTAAATTATACTTTACACCTTTACTTTAGGAACTACTGGGTAGTAAATGATATTGTTGTTTTTGTTTGTTTTCATAACTCGTATGTCGATTATCGATAGCTGGGTGTGTGGTGCCATTTGTGTGTCGTCACTTCATTTGTGGTATTGATATTTTGGAATTTTGTGATTAATATTATAATTTTAAGGATTATTTATACCATCTATACAACCCACCTGTTTTTACAGCGGTTGACAAGGGAAGGGATATATGTTATGTATTATTCAGTTTATATATACGTATTTTATCATAAAGACATCCCAAAATCCCTAATTAATATAACGGCATTTGTTTACCTACGTTTTAAATGTTTTATTTTTAAATTACTTTATTTTTGAATTAAACATACCTATTATGTTAGCGTTCGACCACAAAAAAAGCTTTTAATTTCTTTTTTCTATTTTTTTCTAGATTAAATTTCTTAAGATTAACAATAATATTGTAATAAGTACATTAAGAAAAACATTCCTGACACATTCCTTTAACTTTTGCCAGTCATTCTCACCACACAATGCGCAAGGGTTGACGCAAAAAAGTAAACAATAAATTCGCAAACATTTTTTTTTTCAAAGCAGAATTAACGGGTCCTGTTGTAAATCAATTTAAAAGGATTATGAAGTATATTGTTTTCTGCTTTCTTTCATCATCTTGCGGTTTTAAAGGAATATGCTAATATAATGGCTCGGTGGCAGAATGGCAGTGACTATTGACAAATGGGGACACAAATAAGGGGCTTGCCGAAAGAAATTTTAATTTATGGCCCCAGATGGTTCCGTTACGATACTTTTTGCTTTGAGAAGTCAATCTGCAGTTGGGGACATTTGTTGATTTTGCGGTCTATTAGTTTGAAATCAAATGCGATTATCACAGCTTTGGGGGCCAAGCGGAAATATATTTTTGTTTTTTTTTTTCTACTTTACGATTTTTAAATATTGTCATAAAATCTCGCAATCTCGAACTCTAGAGGAAGCTTATTTCTAGAGCCGATTATTATTATTAAAAACAATTTATTTTTTATGTTGCTATTCTTCTAGGCGCTGACGTTTGTCAGTGTTGTAGTTGACAATGCCGTAAGTTGAAACTTGGTGAAATTACCTACCCACTGGTTAAATTGTCCGCAATAAACGTTTCTTTTTTACCGCTGAGCGTTAACGTTTATTTTAGGGAATTTCTTCTTATCGTGTGGGTTGTGAGGTAGATTACCAAACTCATCATTAAGGTTATTATTGACCCGCCAAAGACCCTTTACATAGCTCATGTTACGACTTACTTGCTTACATCAATAAGTGAATAACATTAGCTATACTTACTATGTAGGTATATCGTGCGTCACCTAACAGGGTCCACATAATATCAGCGTCGTGGTTCACGCCGCGACTTGTGCTGAGTGAGGCTCTTTTATCTCAGGACGTCCACCACCACCTTATGGTCATTTCGAAAAACATCCGTCTTTCTTTTTTGTAATTGTTTTAGTGGAAATTTGATGTGATGTTGTTGTCTTTTTTTTGTGTGTGGCGTCCTTTTATAATAAACTTTTTCTATTCTATTCTATGTATTCGTCATATTGACCGTCGTGTTGTTTCCACCCAAATAGCAGCGTGGGCGTGGGCCGCGCGCACTTCGAGAAGCAGCCGCCCAGCAACCTGCGCAAGAGCAACTTCTTCCACTTCGTAGTGGCTCTGTACGACCGCGCCGGGCAACCGGTCGAGATCGAGCGCACCGCCTTCATCGGGTTCATTGAGAAGGACCAAGTGAGTTCTATAGTCTATAATTACTAAAAAAATACATTTATTAGACCAATTAACTTAACAACTATGGGTACACTTATGATAGTGACAGAATCAAAAGATATAAAGCACTGCTGGTATAACATATTATGCTATAAGTACCAGCTATCTCCCATTGACAAAATAATAGCTATTTATAACAGTTTGGTCAACGTTCAGTACCAGATACCGCCAAATATTTATTATTTTATTATATTTTAGGAATAAGGTGATAGTATTATAAGTAAAACATATTAGACTGAATTTAAATTTATAAAAAATTAAACAGAACGGCTTATATTTTACAATAGCCTCAATGCGCAGCATGAAGTAAATCTATCAAAGTACGTAAGCCAGAGTGTTGCGACGTTCATTACCATAGTGATGTCATTATTAGAGGCTTATAAGTACTGAAACCTGTTTTTATAATTTTTTTTTTAAATTTTACTGTTTCCATAAATCATCTCAAAAGTATTATTATCTGTTTGTAATGATGATAACTTTTCATTAATTTGACACAGTAGGATAATTATACAAAATGTCAAATATTTGATTAAAATCCGAGCGAGAGTCGATATTTTTTTTGCGTCCTCACGTCATAATATTTCAAAAGGCATTATCGTAATACTCAAGTTAGTCAAACAAGTCCCTTTCAATACTAAGTTATTACTGTTTATCAATAAAATCCTTTAGCTGATAGCATCAGGGTTAGGCTCCTCCATCAATCAGGATATGTTCGACATGATTTCTATTGTGTGCATGACAATATTTACATAATCAGCAGCTCGTTGGTGGCATGTGTAAAGATTTTTTGTACTTAAACTTGTTTGAACGTAGGAAGATAACCGGTGACCTATAAACACAATGACAATAATAATTTAAGGAAATAATTTTAATTCATTTTTAAATAGCCTGTTTCTTGTATAGTTTTCATTCGCATAAATAAAAAGAAGAATATTTAAGCTAAGTATTTGATTCACATAGCGTAGCGTAGCGCTCTAGGTAGCTCCTAGTGTGTGTCTATTTTATATTAAAAAAAAATAATAAAGTATTCGGATATAAATAATGTAAATAATAATAATAAAAACAACACCAACTTATTATAAATAGAATACTTTTATTCACTGATATACTTATTTTACAATATCCTTTATTTTATAGTTATAACCTGCTTGAGTGGAATAATTAAATAACTAAACAGAGCAAATTGTTTTTATTTGAAGGACGGCTATAAACCGAATTATGATTAAAATAATAACTACTTTTGCACATGTACAATATTTACGCTACTTTTTTGACGTGAAGTATTATATTGATTCACCATTAACTACTTAACCGGAATAAGCGCTTCTATAGTGCGTAGTAAGTACCTAAAACAAAATCGAGGTAAAAGAACTCTTGGCTTTCGTATTTTAAACTGATAGGGTCTGATTGAGCCGTGTAGCCCAATTGGTAAAACGCTTGCCTCTCACTTTGAGGTCCCAGGTTCTAATCCAGCACGGGCAAAAATCAATGATTGTCGAATTTGTTTTCGAATTCATGTTTGGATCATTGGGGGAGGCCTATGCCCAGCAGTGGGCGTCATACGGCTATTGATGATGATGATGTTTGGATCATAAATGATTATCACGTGCTCAGCGGTGAAGGAAAATACCTAACCTGGTATTGGGCTGGTTTTCCCTTTGCGGGTTGGAAGGTCAGACAGGCAGTCGCTTCTGTATAAAACCTGTCAAAATTTCTGGTACCTAACCAGAAATTTGTTGTGGACCCTGTGAAAAACGGGATAATACTAGTGAAATGATGATGAGTGTCTGATTATACAATAGAAATAGGATTACAGTCCTGCTTCTAGACTTCTAGGTAACTTTTATCAAATACTTTACGCATATCATATTATAATAGTTATAAAATGAAAAGTTCAGTAAGCGGGGACTATTCATACTATTCTGAACTTTGACCATATGCGTACAAAAGACTTTATCATCATCAATTTAAGAGCCACGCTCTTGTCGGTGCAGCATTTTCCATTACAGTCTATCAAAGGCCAATTCCTTGACTTCCCTATAAGACACGACGTTAACCTTTTGACAAAAGACTTGACAAAACTTATTTTATTAGTGGAAAACAATGTAAAATAAGTCAATTACTATGTAGGTTACACAAATATAAATATTTATCCCAATAAGTTACTCGTTTAGTCGCTAGATGTCGTTGCGCGGCGTTCACACTTCTTGTTTGTCTTCCCCGACCAGTCCCAAGTTAACTATTCACAGGGTAAACATTCCTGTACGCATTTTTACGATACGTGTGTCGCCCTTAAATTTACGCTTCAGTATAAGCATGTATAGGGCACTTAAAGCACTATAGACTTGTTCCGGCGTTTTATTGTTAGAGAAAGTTACGTTCATAATCTATACTAGACGGGTATAATTATATTAGGCAGTTTTCCGACAATCTCAATTAATTTTATTTAAGTTTGACATCTTTTAAAATACAAATACAAAAACTCTTTATTGCACTTAAATCACATAAAAAAATATAGTATTATAATTAAATTGGTAGTACAACAGGCGGCCTTATTGCTAAGGTAGCAATCTCTTCCAGGCAACCTTTAGGTATAGGATATGAATGTAGCGGGATAGACAGTGCAAAAAAAATACTGCAGTACTTTACTATAAGTAATTCCGGTGGGGAGATATCACAAAAAAAAAAAAACACTTTGTGATCCCTGGTTTAGTTAGGACATTACAATCTCACCACCTGATTATCCGAAAGTAAGAATCCGTGCTTCAGAAAGCACGTTAAGCCGTGGGTTCGGTTATTACTCTCTGACGGAAGTAACGAGTCGGTACATAAGCCATGCCAGGGACTAAATAATAACCTTGACAACAGGGTTGGTTATCCCCCTTACAAGACATACGATTGAAGAAAACTACGTATAAGTGCAAGAGAGAGATAGAGCTAGGTTTTGGAACTGTTAAATTTAAATTCATATTAAAATTAAAAATATATATTGGCGCCGAGGGCAACCGTTGACTTAATTTTTACTAGTGCCATCTCTTTCTTACACTTATTATAAGTGAAGGAGAACTAAAATTATCAAAGCGTCACATTAGAAACAAAAACAAGGAGGTTGTATATTGTAGGTAATAATAAACAAAATAAACTTAAACATATTTTTCTAATTTTTCCCTCAAAACGATCTTGAACTCAATAACCCGTTTGTTGCAGGAAGCTGAAGGCCAGAAAACAAATAACGGCATCCAGTACAGACTGCAATTACTTTATGCTAATGGTAAGTATTTTGTTTTCAAAATGTCTATGTAGCGGCCATTCGGGTAACTTACGAGCTTGCGTGGAGACGACATTATGGAACCTGAGCATAGAATAAGGAATAATACTACGTATAGAACAGTAACTCTCCGCTCCCCACCAGCGTCTGAAATAGGTTTACCTAACCCCTCCTCGGACATACTTTAGTCTTGAATCGTGAAGGCTGCGCGGACGTAATATGTTCGAAATTGGACGCCGAAATTCTTTCGGCTGATTTGAATATGGGTTTAAAAACTGAATTTCGAGAAACTGTTATCCGAGAAGATTTTACTTTGGCAATATGAAAATTCGATACTTCTTCATTCCGAAGAGACAAATAGTTATTGAAGGCAGAAGAGTCAAGTTGATTGGACACTCAATGAGACACAACGATTAATAAAAACATCATAGAAGGAAAGAGAGGAAGGAAAGACCGAGAAAAGCTTACGCGGAACAAATTATGTTGTGTCTTATAAGGAACTTAAAGAATTGACCTTTGGTAGACAAAAAATAAGATGATGATAGACAAAAAAAATTATGATAGTGATGAAAAAGCGTAGATACGCCGTGTCCGTATCGAATAAGGATCGCGAGATTGATTTGTAAATGTTGTGGTTGAGCTGTCTAAGCTGGAGTTAAGTAGCTGAACAGCAACGATATAGTATTTCCAAGGCATTAAGCTGAACTTTCATGTGCACTACAAAGCATGTAAGGAGCCTAGAAAGCTATAAAATGGTCACCCCTCTAATGAACACGGAATAGATAACTTCGATTTTATTGAATTCGGCTGTGGACTACTCCAACACTGTGATTATGATTATTCCAATTGTATTTAATTAAAAAATGAAAATCTTTATTAAAAGAGTAATCCGTTAAGATCGACCCTATTTTATTTAATCTATAATTTTAAACGGTAGATTAAAATATGTCCAGAATCGCGTACTAAATATTGTACCTACTCCAAAGTTAGAAGATATCGCTTCTTCTTATTTACACTTATTGCGAAATTGAATTATATTACTCGGTGGTAAGACTTATCTTTATCAATTTACAAACGTATAAATTATAAATTCGTAATGAAACACACTGATATTTAACTACTTCATTAAAAATACCTACAAGATATTCGTTCACACACTACATTTTCGACTGATGTAAGCAATTATGAACCCTATGTTGTTCAAGTAAGACTGCTATCGAGTGCAACAGTGAATCTTGTATTCCGAAGACGTCGAGACAGACAATGTTGCCAGGTACGAACTAAGTGTCAATGTCAATTGGGGGTCATTTTGAAGGGTCATACACAATTATGGGCTTAATTCTAATTAATTAATGTCGTAATTATAATTCTGTCCGACCATGTCTTTAAATTTAATTTACGTATATCTTATGCAGCTTAATGGATCAGGGGAATATTCCTTTTCTCACAGGGTCCGCTTACCTAACCTGAAGATTTGATAGGTCCGGTTTTTTACACAAGTGACTGCCTATCTGACATTCCCCGCGAAGGGAAAGCCAGCCCAATACAAGCTAGGTCACACACCTCCGAAACGCATTTCTCGGGTATCTAAGTATCTTCACGATGTTTTCCTTCACAGCATGTGATATTTTTATGATCCAAACATGAATTCGAAAAACGATTTCGAAAATCATAGGTTTAGGCCCATGCCGGATTGGAACCTGCGACCTTACAGTGAGAGTCAAGCGTTCTTTTAACTGGGCTACCACGACCACTGGATGAGGATAGGCTAGGGAACCATATTTTGATTTAGAACGTCAATATCAAAAGTGGCTGTAAGTAATCTTTGGATTACTTGGAGTTCTGCATGATGGGCGTCAGTACTTTGTCTAAGACGAAATATCCTTTACGTAACAGAAATACTTTCAAACTGTGGTCAAAAAAATAAGACCCTAAGCACAGGTGAGTGCTATAAAAACAGTATTAAAAAAAGAGATTGTTGATCCATCCATTATACAACTACTCCAGTCTTTCGAACTGTGTAACCGAGAAAAAGTAGCTGCAAAAATAAAATGTTAACAAAATAAACTACACTAAACTTTGAGACTAAATTACTTAAAACTAATTGGAAATTGGTAGGTACCATACAATCATGAACGCCAATTAAAATCGTCTGGATCCGCGCCTGTGAACAACAGACAATGCGACGATCACATAGTAAACATTTGCCGTCTTGGCCTTAGAGCCACCGAGGTAATGGAAAATTGGCACCGAACTGCTCTTAGACTATGAATGATGACTGCGGCTCTCAGTTCGATACTAAGAGCCGCTTTGTGCACCCACAATGGACTCTGATGACATTAGAGGAACAGTTTAGACTATACAGACTGTGTTTGAGTGAAATTAGCTTACTTAGATGCCCCTGTGTCTTGTTAGTAAATCATACTTAAATCATTCAAGTAACTCACTTGATACGTAAGCTAAACTCTTGATTCTCGATAGCTAAACGCTTTTCCCAATAATTTCCTTCTTAATTTTAACATTAAATTAAAGAAGTCGAAATATATCTAATAACAGTTTGACTATACCTTGTAACCTTTGTTTAGCTAAGTGTTAAAAAAGTGCCCTTACTAAAATTTTACAATGTACCTATTATGAGCTAAATTTCACTCTTATTATTTTAATTCTTGTCGTGTGTGAAAAAGAAAAGAGAAGAGTGGAACAAGCGTGGAGGCAATTTCAGGAGGTTAACAAATTGTGCAATGTCTGCCGCTACGCCGCGTAGCGCTCGTAGCCCGTAGCTTGCTACGATCTTTATTGCTACGATGTGTAAATGTTACTGTTTTATAGTAGAGAGAATTACTAGAAAATAAGCGACTAGCCTGGATGAATTTATGCTCAATTTCTTTTTTATTTTGTAGGACTTTTAGTATGAATTCTATTCTAGTGTTGTAATTATTTATTCAGTCCTTGAAAGTGAGTAATTTAAAAAACTATTTTTTTTCGCAGGTATCAGACAAGAACAAGACATTTTCGTCCGTCTCATCGATTCAGTTACGAAACAGGTACGTAAAACAAACAAAAATTCATTTTTATTTCAATCGGATATCAGTATCTTTAAAAACAACCACTTATTTTAGTTACATAATTTATCACTAACAATTTAAAAAGTAATTACATTCACAAAAACAAAAACCGCAAACTTTTAGTTTAGTTATTTCTCTCATCGACCTTTGCAACTGCGAAGCGCACCCTTGGCAACTCATTTTATTCCCGCGCTCACGTGTCGCACACGCGTCCGATTGTCATCGCCGACGCCCGATTAGCCCCTAATCCCCACGCCCCTTGGCCACCAGAATAATCGTCTCAACTCTACTGTATTCAGCACAATCATTATCGTTATCTCGCGTTACAATTTTATTTTACGTCACTCCCCCGTCACTACTTTTAAGTGTCGACTTTCAATGGTAGTGTCAGATTTTGACAGACAAGCGAAAGGGTTGGTGAGAAGTGTTAACACAGATTCTCATAGGGGCAGGTATTGAAATTTAGAAACTAATTTATGGAATAACAAATGGTTTTTAAAGTAAAGAATGTTGTTTAATGTGTTCAAATATTTAATTTTTAATCTACATTTGCAAATGTATGGAAGTGACTAACAACTGTCTTGTAGGGCCTTTGATTGACACCAGGGTTTGTGAAATCGGTCATTTACCTCAAGCACCGTACGAAAGAAGAAGACTAACTATCTTGGATACAATAGTAAAAGAGTGGGTTTTGGAATTTGAAAGGCATATCTGGCCCTTGTGAGTTTTTTTTTGACGTGACTTATTGTAGATTTGCCGCAGATGGCATCAACTACTTTGGTCGGACAAATGGGGAGCGCTGAATGTTCTTACCCGGTCCCTTGTGATCTTACAAGAAGTTTTACTAGAAAATCGCATCATCGTTCTTGTTAGCTTTAATCTCTCAGTCTCTCTTGTCAATCTCTCTCTTGTTTGTGACAACAAGCTTACGACACTTAGTAACACTAAGTTATTTTCCCCCTGACTAAGTAAAGTTTCAAAGTTTCCGAATGTTTATACGCATATAATACCACATCTTAACGGCCTCTGTGGTCCAGTGGTTGAGCGTTGGACTCACGATCCGGAGGCCCCGAGTTCGAATCCCGGTGGGGACAAAAATCACTTTGTAATCCCTAGTTTGGTTATTACATTACAGGCTGATCACCTAATTGTCCGAGAGTAAGATGATCCGTGCTTCGGAAGGCACGTTAAGCCCTTGGTCCCGGTTACTATTTACTGATGTAAGTGAATAATCGTTACATGAGTTATGTCAGGGGCCTTTGGCGGCTCAATCATAACCCTGACACCAGGGTTGATGAGGTTGGTATTCCACCTCACAACCCACACGATAAGAAGAATACCATAACAGCAGCTGCAAGGTTTTTTTTAAGTTTACTTGTAGCTCTGCCCACCCCATTAGGGATTACGAGTGTGAGTATATACATATAAGTATGTACGTTGTACCTATATGAGATTTGAAAATCATTAAATACCTAAGTATTTTTGGAACAGAACACAGAAAAGGAATGAGCAGTCATGAGCAATATAATGTACCCACTTTAGGACTCTGTCGCACTAAAAATTTGACATTTAGTGAGACTTACAGTTCAATTTGTCTAAAAAGTTAATGTGACATGGTACCAAAGTGTATACATATTAATGCTCGTGACCGAACAAAAGTAACATTTCTGCATGGTATCCGTTTTCACTGCACTCGCAAACTTTCGCCCCATTGCATTAAGATGGAAACGAACTCTCACATTCCGTAATTCTTAGTTAACAACGTTCGGCCTAAGTTAATTATGTTGTTGGCATAAATCTTTCGTAATTGGCCTCTTGTTTCACAAACACTAACTGCTCGGGACGTGTTGAAATTATATATGTGGCACGGTGAGGCTTCATCAGGGTTCGGTCGGTGTCAGTGAGGGTACTTTATGAATCTAGGTAAAGCTAAATAGTTTATTTTTTATTTTTCACTCACCACCTATCTCGTCAGTCTATCAGAAAGCTCGGTGGGCCTGCGTGAGTATTTAGTTCATCATGTGATGGATGCACCTTTAATCACCATCTCCCTAGCAATATCCCGTTTTTCACAGGGTTCGCTTAGCTAACCTGAAGATTTCACAGCTCCAGTTTTTTACAGATGTGACTGCCTGTCTGACCTTCCAACCCGCGAAGGGAAACCCAGTTCAATACAGGTTAGGTCACATCACATACCTCCGAAAATGAATTTCTCGGGAATGTGGGTTTCCTCACGATGTTTTCCTTCACCCCGTAGCACGTGATAATCATTTATGATCCAATATCATAAATGAATTCGACAATCATTGATTTAGGCCTGTGCTGGATTCGAACTTGCGACCTCAAAGTGAGCGGCAAGCAATCTATTAACTGGGCTACCACGGCTCACGGATGGATGTACCTTTAATGCAAAAAAGAATTTTATGTCAGAGTTACAATTAAAACAAATATAGAATCTTGACATGACACATCACGTCTAACCTTAGCAATTACAAGGAAGATTGACACGCAAAACAGTCGTTCACGAAAACCGGCGAAAAAAGATGGCGTCCAGATAATAGTGGAGTCGATTTAATTGTATTAAAACGTTAGGCTGAGGGCACATGGGCAATCAGCTAATGCCGCGGCGGTGCATGCGAACCGTACACGCAATGTTTGGGAAAATCGAGGAATGCCCAACAATTACCTCGCGTAATGGTGCATCAGTTAGATGGGCTAGGAACTGAGATGAATTACGTTTCGGGAATTAAAAGACTCCTGAAAAATCCTGTCTCTTGGAGCAGTCAATCTATTGTAGACTGCTGCGTAATAATCATGAGAAATATCTGTGTGAGGTCGTTTAGGAAATGAAAGTTTAGTTTCCATTTCATTTTTTAATAAATATTTACTCGTCATCATCTCCCTAGCATTATCCCGTTTTTCACAGGGTCCGCTTACCTAACCTACAGATTTGACAGATTCGGTTTTTTAGAGACGCGACTGCCTGTCTGACCTTTCAACCCGTGATGAGGAAACCAGCCCAATACAGGTTAGGTCGGTGGCGCAGCGGTTAATGCGCTTGGTCTGCGATTGTTGAAGTTAAGCAACTTTCGCATAGGCCGGTCATAGGATGAGTGAACACAAAAAAAAAGTTTTCATCTCGAGCTCCTCCGTGCTTCGGAAGGCACGTTAAGCCGTTGGTCCCGGCTGCATTAGCAGTCGTTAATAACCATCAATCCGCACTGGGCCCGCGTGATGGTTTAAGGCCCGATCTCCCTATCTATCCATAGGGAAGGCCCGTGCCCCAGCAGTGGGGACGTTAATGGACCCATGATGATGACAGGTTAGGTCACTTGCCTTCGAAAATGCATTTCTCGGGATATGTGGGTTTCCTCACGATGTTTTCCTTCATTTATGACCCAAACATGAATTCGGTAACAAATTCGACAATCATTGGTTTAGACCTGTGCTGGATTCGAACCTGCGACCTCAAAGTGAGAGGCAAACGTTTTTTACCAACTGGTTGGATGTTTATGAAAAATACTTACTGTAACTGAATATTACTATTTATTATGTATTTCAACTGTCTTTATTACCTTGAGATTTGTGTCTGGTTAATGGGAATAGGCTCGGCCCTGTAAAGTGAGCGTTAAACAGAGCTGGTGACGAGTGTGTATACTATACAACTCTGCCTACCCTTCCGAGGGTACAGGTGTGATACTATGATATGTTATGTAACAAATGGACTGAACTTGACATTTTTTTTTGACCCTATAGATCAAATAAAAGAGAAACACTTAAACAAAAAATTTAGTGGCAGTAACAAAATTATCTCATACTAGTATCATGAGTCATGTCAGGAGCCTTTGGCGGCTCAATAGTAATATTTTATTAGTTGGTAATCCACCTCACAATCCACACGACAGAAGAATACCTAAAAACTATATTTATTATGCAATTCAGTTATATTACCACGAAAGAAAGCGATCCTATTAACCACGGGCGCTGCAATTTTAAACTACCGGATTATTTGTGTTCCCATACTAAATCACGATCATATCAATATCTAAAACATCAATCTGGGCCCCTCTATTTGAACTTGGTCTTAAGATACAGCTGATGGCTCGTCGAATGAGATCCGAATAAATCCCATAGAACAGCCAACATTGTGAAAAGAGAGGCGCGCGCAGGCCACGTGCCTTGATGATTATGTTTACTTAACTATGTTCAAACAACATATTAATTTGATTCTTTTTGTTGGGAAAATGACTTTCGGAAGCTATTCTTGGTTATTAAGAAAAATGTTCAGAACAAATAAAGAAAGAACAATATTGTTTGATCAGTTTGGTTTCCGATTTTAGATCAAAAGAATACCTAATAAGATGTAAGTAGATTGTTTTCTGGCGAAGGCATAATGTTGTGCTATTTTAGTGTTTGAACATTTAAGAAGTGTATTTCAATAAAGTAAGGACACTTTTAGGCTTGATAATTTAAATCGTAAATAATCCCATTTCTAAAAATTACGAATAACCCCCAATCCAATTTTCATAGCTTTCCACCTTCATAAAATTTTGAAGCGCTTAAATACAATTTTAACAGTTCGCAATAACACCGAACGTTCCAATAACATTTCAGTGGCACAATAACAGCAATAGTGCTCGTATCTACTCTACCTACGCAATAAGCGAGCTGGCAACGTCGCGGCGGTGTCGCGACTCTACATAAATCACCAACTTCTTACCTACCACCTCTTTATGTCGAATCTCTTATTTTTATTCTTTGCAACTTCCTCAGAACTGCGAAGTATTTTTGGGAGAGACTAGCAGATAATGTAATATTGTGTTTAAAATATTAGTGTATTGAACTTTTATACGACACTGGTTTTCTTACTTCTTCCTATATTGCGTTGCTATACTTGCCATTAAATTTTATGTTTTGTCACTAAGTATTTCGTGGCGGTTACAAGTAGCATCAACATCTCTCAGAGTGCTCAGCTAAACTTTTGCAATTCTAACTAAAATCCTTTCTCGGTAAATATTACAAATTCCATAGTCGAATAAAAACTTTCGCAAGTACACTACTGGTAAAGTTAATCCGCCCTAAAATTCAAACTAAACATTACCAGTAAGCAAACAGTGTCCATTTTTTTTTGAATCCCCATTAATTCCCCAGAGATTGAATCCCATGCGGCGGACAATGCCCACTGCGGGCACTCGCTCCCGCAATCCTGTGGGACAGAGGAATGGACTTGAAAAATGTACCCTGATAGCTCGTTCTAGTTTGTTGATAGTTGTGCCACTGACTATTTTTATCTATACTGCGAAAACAAAACACAAACAAACCAAAAAGTTGTTCCACTTTTGAAATTGTTACTGACCAGTTACTTATTTAAAAACAATCAGACATCAGAACAATGTTCCACATTCAAGTTTTTTATGACTGATCCCTGGTAGTGGTTGCGTGAAAGATATTGCTACAGACAAAGAGGCCGCCTATTTGTACTGTTGTCAAATTTTTGTATGTTTTGTTTGTATGCAATATAGTATATTTGATTCATGTTCACTTTTTATCATAACTAAACTTAATTACGTGTTTGTCGTTGATAAATAAATTGATTATTTCTAAAATGAAACTACATTATATACCTGGCATATAATAATATTATATGCATACAAAAACATTCACTAAGTCATTACAACTAACCTACATTATCATAATCGTACATACATTGAATACTACACCTGCTACCACTATCCCCCTAAACTGCCAAAGTAAAAAAGATCCAAAATAGCATTCTACAAGCTACTTTGTTGCCTAAATAATTCTGTGTGACCCTTGAACACCTATAACAAAACACCCTCCATTAAAAATCCCTCAATCCTCAGTACAAAAGACGATAATACCAGGGTATTTCATATTCAATTATTTTTTTTGTCAGGGATGAAAAAATCTGTCTTTAATATTTGGGGAGCTTATGCGTGTTATACTAACTTTTAAGTAATAGTTACAGATATAGGGGAGTACCAACATACAAAAACTTACATCTGCAATAACTTTGTAGGCGGGCAGAACCGCAACACGTTAGAAGACAATCTGTTAGACACTTAGAACTACTTATTCTCTCATGCGGGTTATGAGATCAATGACCGACCTTATCAAACCTAGTGTTAGAGTTATTATTGAGAATGACCCACGATAAATTGACTCATTGCGTTGCATTTCAGTTGCTACTGCAATTAGGGATTCTCTTTGTTTATCATCAAGCATAGTTGAGCCAACATATTTGGCCAATATAAAAAAAGGCACATGTAACGACTACATACTAACAGTAGCCGTAGCCGACACGGACTGCTTAACGTAGTGTTCTCAGAACGGCGGATCATATTACTTTCGAACAATCGCGTGATCAGCCTGCTATGTCCTAACCAAACTGGACCCAAAGTGATATTTTGTGATCATTTCCCCACCGGAATTTGATCCCGGGACCCAACGGAATATGTGCCTAACGCTCTATCACTAGGCCGAGACGATAAGACTAAGAGATACTTTCAATATTGGCGTTCTAGAAAGATATGAGGATCTGTATATCATGTTAGCAACATCTATATTAATCAAATAAAATCACATCAAATATACTTTACTGCACAGAACTAAATTTCAACAATCAGACATAACACATGAATACAGTACAATTTTGGCGGCCTTATTGCTCTAGAGCAATTTCAATTTCAATTGCTTCTAGAGCAACTACTACCGGGAAGCAAACATTTACCATACTTTTTTTATTACTTAAGTCCATCACCATTTTTTTGTCAAGGAATGTAAGAATTTATTTTCAGACCAAACCCCACCGCACCTAGTAACAAATTTCAAACGATTTTCTTCCTCGTTGTTGCTCCTGTAAAATCAGCCACTCATTCAAAACGCATGATCGACCCTAAAATAACGGATGCACATTTGGCAAAGAACCCGAGTGTATGCATCAGGATTAGTACCCCCTACTTAGGGTCTCAGTAATTAGATATTAATAGATAAACGCGGAGCCACGTGCTGGTCGATTGGGTGAGGGCAGAGAGGTCCAAGGTAGGAAGAGACGTAGAAAGTATTATTGATGCTTATTGTTAAGTTGAAAGTTTTTGTCAGGAAACTATCATATGAGAGTCCTTAGCGCTCTTCATGGTCCATACATGTAGTAAATTGGCTGTTAGCGCTGAATCTATAATGTCTACAGATTCGTTATTATACCTCTAGCACATTATTTTGTGTGATGGAGTTTTTAAATACCTACAAAATTACACAAATCATGTCTCTACATTTACTTTCCGCTGCTTCACATACAGGTAGTAAAAAAAATCGCGCGACGTTAAGCCACTCGCCGTAAAGAGACTCGCCGTTCGGGGAGTCGCTGTCAACGCAATAATCCTACACTACTGACCACTAAGATATAGCTTTATACTCAATTTAAAAATTAAATTTTGAAATAAATAATGAAAGAGAAAAATAAAATTATCTACAGGAAAATCAGTACCGGCATTCTTACTGAAGCTATCTCCATAAATGCACTTATTCACTATAGGGAATGACTCACTTTTTAAACCAGTTTATGGAAAATGCATCCCTATGCTACTCCTAATTTAGAGTTGCCACCATAAAAAAAAACGATATTGAAAGTAATAAGTGGATGCAACTATGCAAATGCGTAATGTTGGTACAGATAATAAAATAGATTAGGCGCGGTGGGTGCATATATTAGCAAAAAATAACTGCGTGATGAAGACTGAATATATCTTATCTGGTGGCCAATTTTTAATTAATGTAATATACGTATAATTACGGACCATTTTTTTTTATTTGTATTTCTATTTTGACTAAGGTATAACTGATAAGAGAAAAAAATAATTTATAAGTATTAACAAATATTCGGAATTTCTCCTATTGTTAAAAGTGATAGTTTTTTTATCTTAAATTAAGGAGATTGAAGAAGTAACACTTTGTTTTCTTTTTTACAGCCAATCGTATACGAAGGTCAAGATAAGAATCCAGAAATGTGCAGGGTTTTGCTTACACACGAAGTCATGTGCAGGTAACATTAATATTCTTAAAATTGACGTCATAAAAAGTTCACAGCAGCAATGATTCGAGGAAACGACTCGACATTCATTTGTCATAAACGTCGACTTCTGTTTAGTTTTGCTTGTCACGTTTCTTCTAAGTTTGGGTTCGCGTCGAGTTACAATAGCCATCAATGAATGCTCATCATTGGTTGTGTCAACTTGCCCATAATGTATTGTGTTTTTAATCCTGTTATATTTTACATACATACCGCCTCTATCTTCATATATAACTTCTGTTTTCATTTGGTCATTCGCTCCTTGTATTCCAGCAGCAATATATTCAAGCAGACAAATTGTTTATTGTTTACATCTGTACCATTTCCGTAAACACGAACGCACATTTACGTAAACCCATCGCGAGCAAGTCCGTAATTACAAAACACAAGAAACTGGATCGCACAAGTGAACGTTCTTATTAATTTAACCGTTTGTTTGGGGTGGTTTTTCCGTATTGCCTCCGGTACATGTGTTAGTTGCTAGTTGCGCCTGTGTGAGCAATTAAAATTTTATTCCACCTTAGACGCAGTGTTGACGTCTCTTTTGTCTGGCTATGTGCATCCTTGTCTGGCGTCTTCAGGGGAGGAGTCTCGAGGGAGTCTGTCCTTTCAATGTCTTTGCCCTTTGCGTCAAGAAGCCCCTATAGGGCGCGTGCAACTCCCGCTGTTTACTTAGCGTGGATGCGGCTTCCGCGTTTATTGTGGCCGTGTTACTGGATTCTGTTTGATTGTATTTTGTTGTTCCCGTTTTTGTATAATCTCATCTTATTATCTAGAAATCTTTACAATGTTACAGAGGTTGTCTCACTTGCATTTTGATATCCCTAGCTGCACTTTATAAATCAATGAAAACTAATAATTTAATTAAGTTTATATTGATAAAAAAAAAACGTAATCAAAAACCTTTTATATTATTTAAGATGTTCAAAATTTAAGTCACATTTTCGTATATAATATATATGAACCAGCATCACGAATCGTTCTTGTTATGAGGGACAGACGTCCCGATGTGATCCCTTCTGTGTATCTACTGGTAATATATTGATTTTTTCCTACGAGTCTCCTTTTGCCTTTCCACTTTCCTTAAAAGAGAAGAATTTGATATTTGATTCTATGACTTGTAGTTTTATATAAAAGTTTGTAGGTATTATATTAATTTAATTATTTCTTTACAGTCGGTGTTGTGATAAGAAGAGTTGTGGAAATAGAAATGAAACGCCTTCGGACCCTGTTATCATAGACCGGTAAGTAAAGTTTGAAAAATTGTGTATAAAAATATTAACTAGACTTTCTCATTAGAACCTTCTATAATCTTATAAGACACACACAAATAGAGAGTTGTGATTATCTGAACTCTAAACTTGACTAATAAAACTCAAGTAGTAGTAACTCTTAGAAGACAAAAGTATTGCTTAAAAAATTGAAACAACGCGACAAAATTCAACTTTTATGAGAAGCAAAATCGCACGAAAATTTCATACTTCTATTTGCAGCGATTCATCAGGCCAAAATGACGGCAATCTCAAAACTTTACCACTGAAATGCATTCACGTCGACGATACAGAAACTTTTGAAGGCTCCGTTTGCATTAGCTTTTTGTTGGGAGTCGCATTCAAATGGACTTCAAAATTCTAGACTGCCGGCCAGTAAAAAATAATGTCTGATGGGGGATAATGGGAACTTAAGATTACCTTGTGCTACTTTAGTTCTAGCATTCTATATCCTAACAAGGCATTTCTTTAATTCAAAGTTCACAACTACTTACTCTAAAATAAATACTTTTGTAATAGGTGCCATTGATTTAACAATGGTCGCATCTGCAATGTCAATTAAAACTACATACGAAAACTCTATACCAAACAACAACTATCGATTTCGAAAAAAAAAACAAAAGCCAAACGAAAATTGCCCGAATTTGTCTCACGCTGAGCCATTCATCGACATCGATAGACGTAGGGAGGAGCTCGGGCTAATCAGGCTGACAAATATCGAAATTTCAATGGAAGAATGTATGGGCACTATTCTGGTGCCATCGAGGGGTGGCCGTGGTGCTTTTATTTCGGTCCTTTTTCGGGAATTCAATAGAGATAGGCGTCTCCCATTTGGAACGTCGTTCGATATTTGAAATTTAGGGTTGGAGATGATTCAACAAAATGGGTTTCCTAGCATTGCTTTGACTAGGATGGTCTTATTAAAAAAGCTTTCTACCTACACATACTTTATACCTTGATTTTAAATAAAGCCTTCTATCGTTCGAGTTGCCTATACTTTTAACTTCCTTAATCTTACCTACAGATTCGAATTATTTATTTGCTCATAAAACATGGTAGAAATAATTAAATTGAAAAAATAAATGGACAGCTTGACTGTTTAATATATCGTTTGCGCAGCTGAATCTACATTGTGGAATAGCTATATATTGAATTCTCGAAATAATTGAATTTTTACCGGGTAGTCAGTCTTATAAGAATTTCCGTTTACCTCTATTTATTGGCCAAATACTAGTCTCCCGGCAACCCTACTCTCTGGGTTTTGTAATTCGGCTCGATTCAAATTTTTTCTACCTTGGAAACAAAAATTCAGCATCGGCCTTTGTGGGCGAACTTTCCTTTGCTTTTCGACGGGGCATGAAGTTGATCGTCGAAATTTCCTAACCCACGAATAAACTTGTGATTTTTCCACGTTTGATGTAAATTAAACTCGGCTGAGTGTGAGCCCATTATGAGAAGCCATTGTGGAAAATTTTCGAATGGGATTTTGACGATGAATATTTATGATTGCGGAAGCCCTTTGAATTGAGTTTTTAAAGTTATCGTTATGTAGCTTGTTGTACACCCATGTCTGAAGTACTTATAATTATTTTGACTCTTCATTAGTCATTTTTTTTAACATCAAAACTTTAGTACCTCTATGTCCATCATATTAAATACTCAATATTCAAATTCAAATTCAAAAATATCTTTATTCAGTAGGTAACATAGTTACACTTTGAATCGTCAATTTTTACATAACGAACGTCTCATCCGCCTAAAACTACTGCAGCTTCTCACAACCTGTATAGCCGGGGAAAAGAAGCTGCAAGAAAAACCTCGGCACAGGACCCTAGACGTTCTTTAAAAAAATAAAAATAAACATAAAATATTGGTACTTATACAATTGAGTAATTTAGCTGCCTAATGTCAGTTCTCAGACAGTTAATCCCATGCATTCATATCTTCTAAATAATCACTAACTTTATAATAACCTTTTTTGTAAAGTTTTTGTTTAACTACTGTCTTAAAACAGTTGAAAGGCAAATTCTGAATGTGAATGGGAATCTTATTGTAAAAACGTATACATTGCCCCTTAAAAGATTTAGTAATCTTATGTAATCGACTGACTTGTAAAGCAATAGCTTCCATAAATACCAAAAATAACCTCTATTAAACAATTTGTAAAGTATACCTGCATTGATTCAGAAGATGTGTTGCTGACGCATTTTCTTGTCATTTCTTCTCCACAAGCATAACACCTTGTTTATTCAAAAATGTTAAATTGATCTTCAACAAGGTTGTCCTTGATAATTACGTTGAATTAATAATCCTGAAGTGAGTAAAAACCAAAGAAAACGTAAGTGTTGCACATTATTGAACCCCTTAATCAATCGCTATTAAAACTTTGTCAGTTATAAAAATAAGAGAATGTGTGAAAGTTTAAACTGTAACTACCCCCAATACACGTATGCGCGAGTTAGTACAGCTAGCTAAATGTCATGGTAGCAAACAGGGCAATAATCCATCAGGGCTATTCTGTACGCCGCGCCCACGTGAACTAATGCGATAATTGAAATTGTGCAATTGCGTGCGAAACGCCCAACACCGAATTCATTACCGCGCGTTTTTTTCACTGTCTCTTTTTATTTTTTGCACTGTCGCTCTGCAAAATGATACATTTTGATGTTTTAATTATTTTATGCACGTCTAATGGTTTGTTAGGAAATGGACTCGTGGACGGTGTTTTTTTTTTTTAATATAATGTAGTGGGTAGTTTATTAAAAATATTTTAAAACATACAGTTAGTTTTTTAGAGTAGGCACTTATAAACAGTTTTGGATGATTGTTGTGTTTGTTTACGTTAACGAAACTTGAGATACAACTGTCTCTTTATCGGGTCAACCAATGAACAACCGAAGGTTGTCGAAAAACGCATCAATAAACAAAACAACGAGCAACAACGGTCAAAAGCGTTCGAGTATCGATAACAGGAATAATTGACATGCCGGTAAAAGCAGGCAACAATCCAGAACCCTTCGAATCAGCAGCAATTTGTTAAGTGGATTTTTGCCCGAGACACGCTCGCGGCTCGTTGCGCTCCTGTACACAATTTCATTATCTGTGCCCGCCTGCCCGCGGCCGACTACTATTAACTTATGCGATGCTGTATTCAGCCATGGAAATTTTCCATTTTTTTACAACACTTTTTAGCATTTTTTGCAGTTTTCCACTGTTTTTAATACTTTCTGATGGACGCTAATTGTATATTTGATTATTAAGCTTCCTAGCTTAGCCTAGAATAACCATGCAGTTATTATAGCTCAAGTATTCAAATATATTCCTCGTATACAGTCCTAAAATTGCTCATGTAAAAACTTAATTCGAGTCATACCAAAATTATAAAAATCATCCAATGTTTTCTGCGTTTCTAAATTACATTTTCAATATTCTCTTATCTACTCTGACCATGCATGACGGTGTATCATGTCAATAAAAAGGGCAACTTCAGTCGATTTTAGTCAATTGCTCAAGACACCCCAAATTGTTCAACGATTACACTGCAGGTACTTACCCAGATGGACTTTTGAAATCAATTCGTACCCACGCAATCGGGTCCCCTAAACGCAATCACTTAAGAATTTTATGAACCGTTCTGATTAAGATGTTGTGTCGTGGGTTTAAAGCTACAGGGGCTAAGCCCTTGGATAGGAATGAACATATTGTGACTGGAATAGCTATTAAAGGATTAAAGTGAAGCTGTTATTAATGCAGATTATTTATTGGTAGGGTTTGATGGGAACTGGACCCACAGTATCAAAGTGAGAGTTGGAATCCATAGAAAGGCACAATTATAATTAGTGGAACTAAAGTAATATACACACAATTAAAAAGTATATAGCTTATAATATACAAACTCCTTATAGAAATCATTGTTATTTTATGCCGAGTTCACCTAATAGACATCCATTAATTTAGTAGGGCCAACTATGTAGTTAATAAAATGTCAATAGAATAGTTTTTTCGTAAGTAAACATTAGCAAGCAGGGTAAAGTTCACACTCACTCGACATATGGCTAACATCTATATTACAATGGGATTTTTACACCCTATTTCGGTTGCGACAAAATCGATTCCCAATTCGATATGACCCTCTTGTGCGCTACTTCATAGAGACATATTTTCAATATATATGGACTCTCGATTTAGCTTTTTAGGAGAGAAATTAGACTTCAATGTTTAAAATTTATTTAAAAAAGGCTAAGCTTGGCTAGAATACATTTCTGTTCCAAATGCAAGTGAAAAATCTACTTTCGTGGCTGAATCTTAATTTTAAATTAAACGAACGTTACGTTCTAAAACCGAGACGCCTTCGGCTGCAGTTTTCCGGTAATTTCCAGTAATTTTCGGTCCTGTGAACGGTGGTACGAGAGAATCACGGCTATTATATTATCTCATTAGACACGCCGCGGCGCCGCGCTCCTCTCTTTTCTTTTCGCCAAATAAATTCCTTTCTGAGCGGCTGATTTCTCTATTACATTTTTGTGTAGCTCAGTTTAGCGTTAGGAAACGGATATTCGGAAAAGGTTCCTTTTATCTTATTTCAGATATATTGTAAGTCCTTGAAATAGTCATAGATATTTCAAAAAAGGATCGATTAATTTTCTTATTGTCGAAGTTAGTTACTTACGAATAACTTTCCGCATTTATCGAGTGCAGAAAGCATGTGTTAACACTAAGCTATAAATTCATATTACAAATAGTTTGCAACTGCAAGTTTGTTGGTGCGGGACCTCGGAACTTCTCGGTTTGCACTTACACCGGCTAAGTTTCGATAACTTCATAAGTCTCTTTATTAATTGCTTTGAAATTTCTTCAGTTGGGAAAATTTTAAAGTCGGTTTAACTTTATACAAAATTTGTTTCACACCACTATAATTGTCTCTTCTAAAACAAGTCAAGTTACTTACTTCTAATTCAATAATAAAAAAACCACAACATTTTAAACCATAATTAAGAATGAATGACATAATCCGACCGTGTATACAATACAAATCATGCTAATCTGTACAAAAAGTAAGGCGCAACAAAAGAATTCGGCACACTTACAGTGTAATGTAAACCAAAAAAGAAAACTGGTCCCAAAAGCGTACCCTGGGGGACATCCGCGCTTCGCTCGGCCCGATACAGACACGACGACGGTGATTAGGCTTCTTATCCACGAGATAGCGACAGAAACTGTGCAAGACTTAACAACTAGGACCGTTTTCTTATTCCCTTCAACCAAGCATTTTCTTCCCCGCCGACTTATCTAATGCTTGCCACTGTTCGACTTAAAATTTTCCTATGTAATGTTACAGAGTTTTGTCGGTTATGAATATTTATCTCTAATTTTGCTCATTAGATGTTAATTTTCGCATCCTTTGTGAGTTTATCTACATCGATTAGGAGATATAATAAACAGTCGAGTTGAATAAATCAAGCAGTAATGAGATGTCTCATTTGTGATTTATATCGGGGTGTTCGTTTGCTCCCGGATTGCCCTCTGATTTTTCTACTCGATAAGTCCGGGTGACGGTCGTAAATTGAAATATGATGAAGACTTGGTAATAAGCCCTAGTAATCTCACCCTTCGATTGGGTTCGTTGGTGTGACATTGCAAAATATGTGAATCTAATATTTCTACTATAAATAAAACGCTCAAGTGAATTATATATGGCTTTTGATTCAGATGGATTTTATAAAGTTATCAATACTTTTTCGCTGTCTTTTCCTTAACACGCCTTTTGCTGGCCATGTTCTGCTATTCTATCTCAATTTCGACCTCATTTTCGATTCCAATACGTGATTCGTCGGCTCTCAAATTATTCGGTGAAAATTCACCATCTCGTTAGAATGTGCTACCCGGTCGGGCGAGCCAACCGCTTGATAAATTGTCTGGAATAATAATGATGAATTGCAACTACTCCGATCTCGATGCTGGTTCTAATCTACGGAGCGATTTTGCTATGCGATACGTTATTTTTGGAAAGGGATATGTTTTATAAACTTAAATACTAAATGCCATATTTGTACTTTGGCATTTAATATTTTGTAATGAATAACCTGTATAAATAAAATAAGGTTACTGCTTTCCAAATATTAATAAAACTAAAATGTCACTAATTCCTTTTCTACTCGAGCTCTCAATAATCTGTTAAGTAATTTCACGACTTCAACATAGGCTTAAGTTTATACCTAAAATTATTTTTTAAATTAAATTCTAATTCGACGTTTGATATTACGTAGAGCCCGACGAAATTACTCCAAATTAGCGACAAATCTATTAAGAAGAGGACGTCTCGGGCCCATTTAATTAGTGACTGGGTTTTATCATCCCCCTCTTTGCTCCCATTTGTTGGAAATTCAACAGTAATACTGCCATATTGGCGAGGCTTAAATAATATTGGGAAATCTCTTTTGTAATTTCTGTATTTTAAATGGAATTTCTTGTGAAAATCTAGAGACAATACTTTTTCTACATTTTTTCTAAAGAATAAGAAAATATAATATTTGACTTGAATGTTAACAAATAGTTAAATATATTTAATTTCTTTTTATTCGTTTATCGTAAATAACTAGTGGTAATCATCTTGACATTTATATCGTTTGGCACTCGTTAGTGGTATACTCCAGATTTCCCTCCCTATTATTTAAAATGGCTCGTAAAACACACTTATTTAGGAGTGTCATTAAAATTGTATGGGAATTCATGCGTGACATCTTCTTTGAAGACAAACACGCCTTGTGCTTCGTAGTAAAACAAAGTAACGCTAATTGTAGCTTTTATGGGGACATCGCGTGCTAGGTCAGCTAGCAGGCAAATTGTTGGGGCTCTGACGTCAGAATACATTACTATGTGGTTGGATATGGCATTAGGTACATGCTTCTTCTTCTTGGTAAGTACAAGTGTAAATGTTGAAAATCGTTTTGAATAATGAAGTGTCAGTTCTAAAATCAATATACTGAACATACATGAATCGCTCCGTAGATTAGAATTTATTGTACAATTTAATGTCTACTTGCTTTTAATGGAAAGTACCTAGATACAAAAATTTATTTTTAGCAAGGTACAATACATCACATTTCAATATTATACAGCAATTTTAAGTACTTATATTTCATTGAAAAACAGCAAACATTCGTTGGTGATAAAAATATACAATTAAGTACCAGAAATTATTGAAAGCCATTCTTAACTTCATGTCAAAAACACAATTATGACGATTTCATCACAAAATGAAGCTTGATGGCCGATGTGGAAAGCAAAACATCACTTAGTTTCAATTTATACGAGTGGTCATTCAATTAGTTATCTAGATTTGAATGTAACTAATCGCCTTTTTACTTGATTGATGGCTTTCAATCCTCTTCAATTTTACTTCAAGATAATCACTAGTTGGGGAACAAATTGTCCTTTACTTCCATTAGCTAGATAATAGCGATAATAATACCCCTAGGTTTTAATTGTAGATTCTCGGAAGTTACATTTCAAAGCTTTGTTGGTTATTTTATTTATATCCTTCTATACCTCAACTTTCACTATTTTGTAAATAGGGTTTGTGTCTGTTACAACATATTGATTTCTGTTGATAACTCAACATCCTTGGTAGGTATCATCTCATTATAATAGTCGACATCATTAAAAAAAAATACAAAAACTGCTGAAAGATTCATATACGTAATTGAAAACACATAAATAGTAAAAACGTATAAACAGAAGAGATATTGGACAATTTAATTGCTATTTTAAGCGAAACCAGAATCTGCCCGCACTCGGCGTGAGTACATGCATAGGAGCTGTTAGTCCCCCTTTGGGTTTCAAGACGTCAGCACGTTTAAGCGACTATTAATTATTAAAGAGCATTCAGCTCCTTCCTTTGGCTCTTTGATAGAGACTGCACAACAATGTGGCTAGCTAGTGATTGCCTTCTCTGCAAATTGCATTATGGTTCCTTGTGTTTTGTTTACTTGTTTCTTGAGATTTGGGCAGTGTTGTCTGCATCTGTAATCTTTTTAGCCAAAAATTGTGTCTTACTTAAAGGGATTTAGTAAGTTGGTTTTCTTTAGTAAGTCTGCTGGTTGGATAATGCATTTGCAACAAAGGAACAATTTCAAAGAAAACTTAGGAATATCTGGTTCAGAGGTTTACTCAATAAAAGCAAAAATGTGACATAATATATTTGTAAAAGATACATTATATTTTACTACCAAAGTGAAATATGTTTCAATGCAACCCTACCTGTATTTCCGTACACCTACACCTATACAGTGTATAAGAATAGAAAGTGCTCTTAAAGTGTATTTCGGCAAACATGGCGCAAGGGTGCCTTTGATGGAAGCGCCTCCGATTGTCAGTTGTAAATCCAATTTTCACTTTATATTGGTAGTTTCAATACTTTCAACTGCTGCCGTGGGGTGCAGTAATGGATCCGTCTCGGATATCAGATCAGCTATTGATATACCATTATCTCAAATGAACTGTGACCTTGCAACACTGTTGAGAGAAAATTTTGTTCTTAGAAAAACTTTTATAGTCCTAAAACTTTGAAGGTTTAACGAATTGTAAAGTGTCAAAATATATTTCTTAGATACTTTTCAAATCTTCGAAGATTTTCGAACCTTAATAAAACAGAATTGTACATGCCAAATGATATTATTAGAAATCTAAGTCCCCTGTAAGTAGAAAATCGATATTTATAATTTTATTAATAAGTACCTAATTAAAATTTTCTAATGGACTAAATGTGTCCTTGTCTAATGCTAAGAAATCGATAATAATCGATCGATTGTTAGCTTTTTTTAAAGTAAACTTGTAAAAAAATAACTGCATTCATCCAAATAAGTACTACCCTATATCAACAGCCTGTAAGAAATCCGTTTACACTTAGCACGGAGCTTAAATTCCATTGGGCACCATTAACGCCTTGTCAAGACCTATTTCGGATGATATTTTAAGATAAATGAGATTTTTCGTAATTCAAATTCAAATTCAAAATCTTTATTTTCAGACTTTTGTCCATAGATGTTAGTAACATAGTACTTAATCCTAACGGCCAAGTAGCGAGTACCATCCGACGCAAATCTACTGGAATGTCTATCGTGTGGGTTGTGAGGTGAATTACCAACCCCATCAACCCTGGTGTCAGGCTTATTATTGAGCCGCCAAAGGCCCCTGACATGGCTCATGTAACGACTACTTACTTACATCAGTAAGTAGAAACCGGGACCAACGGCTTAACGTGCCTTTCGAAGCATGGATCATCTTACTTTTTTGGACAATCAGGTGATCAGCCAGTAATGTCTTAACCAAACTAGGGACCTCAAAGTATTTTTTGTGATATGTCCCCATCTGGATTCGAACCCGGGACCGTGATCGTGAGCCCAACGCTCAACCACTGGAGCGCGAAGGCCGTGGAATGTATAAAAAGTATGTACTTTCAAATAGGTACTAACAACTCTATAAAAGTTTACCAACGTGTCCGGCGTTTGTTTTCGTTTGGCTTACAATTTTTCCCGTTGTCACGAGGAGTTAATGAAAGAATTAGCTTTCATTACAACTGATACGATTCCTTAAAGGGATTGCCGAATGAAGACGAAGTGCCCTCGTAACCTTTCTGATGGCCGAGGATCAATGGAGCAAGGGTCGTCTTATCTGTGATTAGTTTTTTTGCGACACATAAAATCCTATTAGAACGTTTTATACGGTACGAAAAAATGCCCACAGGAAGTCAAGCATTTTCCTAGACGGATTAAGGCTTACAGATAAAGGTGAATGACTAAACTTGGCTCCCGTACTTACGTATACTCACCTAGGTATACATATACACATGTCTACGGTACAGACAAAGTCTAACTTTCAACTGTAATGCATTAATTAAGCCGTCGCGATCCCCGAAAATCGTCTGAAACTCGCTCCGTTTAAATTAGTGCAGAATTCATTTTCTTTTTTAATTCGTCTTCCAAATTCAAATAAGATTTCTTTTTTTATTACGCCCGCATAAAAGGGTAGACCAGGATTCGTCGCTCCGCTCGCTTCGGAACGCTAATTCCTCCTCGTTTCCCGGGATACTGATTGGACGATATATTTAACAATGCTACCGACACGCTTCTCTGCGAAAAAATACATCTTACGTACTTTTTTCTCGCTGGGATTCCTTTATTTTCTTATTTTCTATTTGTTGTAGTCGAAATGTTGTAAGGGAGGTGGTGTAGTGCAGGCGTTAATGAAACTAATGGCAATTAGTGGAAGGTTGCGTTTGGCTTGCAGGGGTGTGGTGTTTAGTTATTCGGTCGGCGGAGTATACAAGCATAATACGGGGCACCCAGACCATGGAGGGTCTTAAAGGGAGGTCGTTTGCTTCGCTGCCAGCCTCCTAAGATTAATGACATTACGCCAAGACAGTTTGTAAGAGGCGAACGTGACAAAAAAGTGAGTCGTAATTAAGTAGATCGATTTAATGGCGACCAATGATTCTTTTAGCTACGCGCACTACGCAATTTGCTTAATTATGCTCATTTATTTTGATGATTATTTTTCGGTCTTTATTAAATCAAGTATTGTATGAAAGAAACATGAGCATAAATGCTATTACTTGATACTAGCGTCCCTATTCATCAACCAAATAAATGTGGTGGTTATATTTTATAAGTCATTAAATAAATAATTTGATAAGCTGGTCTTATAGGGAAGTCAAGAAATTGGCCTTTGATAGACTGGAATGGAAAATGCTACACCGACAAGAGCGTGGCTCTTAAATTGATGATGATGATGAAGCTGGTCTTACATTTTATTTAATCTTATTCAAGTTTTCATATTTACTTACGTAGTTGTAAGATGTCCCAGAGACAAACCTTGATCGAACACGCTGGACATCATAAAATATTTAACACTCATATCTTGCAAGCGGCCGAATATTATCGACTTGCCTATAAAACGAACAACTCCTGTAAGACAAAGAAAGACATATACATTCCACTTGTGCAAGAGAAGGATGTAGAATTATTGTACGATGTAGTAGGATCTTTGGAAATTCGCTCGAAACGTTTGCTTTCTTTCCCATCGTTTTTATCGCCGTCGTTATATTTTGATAGAGCAGTTTGGCGCGATCGGCGATATAACGTTTATGTTTTGGTTTCTGTATTCGTACTCGAACCTAAGGTTTGTACATTTTGTTTACTGTTTATTGTTTGATTCGGCCTTACAGCACTATATGTAAGTATGTTGAATTTTAATGCACCTACTCAAATAATTTTCAATAAAATCTCCGTCTATTTAAAGAGGGAATTAAGTTTCTGTTACTCAATACTACTTCATTCCTATAGTAACATAATTTTAATTATAGAACAATGCTCAATATCTTTTTATTGTACTTTTTATAGGTACCAGTATAAGTAGAAAAAGTCTTCTGAAAAAAGGTTAGATACTTAATCCTTTGAGCGATAAGGCGGTCATTTGCCATGTACTTAGTTAAGAGTCTTTTGTAAATGTTTCCTTTTATTTTGGTGCAATAAAGTATATTTTTATTGTATTATATTGAACGAGATATGCAACAATCCTTCGATTTCGCAACTAAGCACTTTTCAAGAATCATTAAACCCGATTCAAAGAAACTTATCACAAACGGGTCTCATTTTATCTTTTTTAAACATTTGAAGAAAACTAAAAGTTTCACCGACATAAGAAATTCAGCAAATACTGTTGTTGGTTCACATTTTATCAGCAAACTTGCGGCGGGCGTAAATATGCTTACCTTAAAAGTTTTCAGTGATAAATACCCTGCAGGGCTCGTGAATATAAAACATCTTGTACATTCGCTAACGTGAATCATATTTTCTAAATATTTTTATTTGACCGTCTCACGGCCTCGATAGAACGTTGCGCTCATGTTATGATGCTCCGGGTTCGATTCCAGTGGTGAGACTGCTGTTTGTTTGGATAAGACATAGCTTGAATCACCTGTCTGTCCCAAAGATAAATATGATTCTGTGCGTCGAAAAGAACGTTAAGCCTTTGGTACCGGACTACTAGCTTAAAACATCTCCACCAGCCGTAGTGGAGTAACGTGGTGAAATATGCTCTATACCCCCTCCGGTTGATTGAGGGGACCGATCATACTTGTATAAATAGCCTGTATACATTCCACCGCATATAGGTTGTTTATATGACTGTTTCTTTTTAATTTTTAGTTTGTTTTACTTACTTAGTTTGTTATTTAAGTACATTCATTTAGCAGTTGCATATCAAACCATTCATCGACGCAGAAATAAAGTAAAGCTGGTAAAAAAATGCAAAACAAAACAGTAAAAGGAAGTGATAGACCTGGTTTATGAACTCTCAAAACAAAATAAAGCTTGTGCCTGCTAGGATAGCTGCATTTTTCGGAATTATTTTATTTATTTAAGTAAAGTAAATTAAATACAATTAGTAAACCGAATTCGAATCGGAATTTTTCGGAATCATTTTTAAACATACGCCAGCATATTTCGGCGACACACTTTCGGACGCGCCAGTCTACAAGACGTAATAACTCAGTGGGACCCTCTCAAAGATGATACAGTGGTCTGTGCAGTATTTTGCATTCGAACCCGGTCCCTCCTAGTGAATGATAACATGTCTCTATGTCTTTACTACCTAGCATTTGTAGCGGGATTTGAATATACAGGTTATGAGAAGCTGCAGTAGTTTTAGGCGGATGAGACGTTCGTTATGTAAAAAATGACGATTCAAAGTGTAACTATGTTACCTACTGAATAAAGATATTTTAGAATTTGAATATATCTGCTTTTATTAATCTCTGACGCTACGCGAATAAGGGTATTAAAGAGCGAAATGAAAAATACTAACTCAGTATTAATAATATATAATAAAGAGAAAGAAACGGCCTCCGTGTTTCAAGGGTTTGAGCGTTGGGCTCACGATCCGTCCCGGGTTCCCGGAGGGGACATATCACAAAAATCACTTTGTGATCCCTAGATTGGTTAGGACATTACAGGCTGATCACCTGATTGTCCGAAAGTAAGATGATCCGTGCTTCGGAAGGCACGTTAAGCTGTTGGCCCCGGTTACTACTTACTGATGTAAGTAAGTAGTCGTTACATGTGCCATGTCAGGGGCCTTCGGCGGCTCTATAGTAACCCTGACACCAGGATTGATGGGGTTAGTAATTCACCTCACAACCCACACGATAGAAGAAGAGAAAGAAAACGCAAAAATAAGTATAATATAAAAAACCTTACTTACAACCCCCGTTGGTATGCACCATATAATCAACAAATCTAGGCAAGGTGGTTGCCAGATCTGACGCCAGCAGGGGTGTTTCATCCTTTTGTCAGTCTGGCTGACTGCGCTATCGGACCTTCAGAACAAATGGTCCGATTTGGTTGCGGATTTTTTGTTTAACGGGTGATATTTGCGCGAAAGTTCTTAGACTGGAGGATACAGGATCTGATGATGACCAGGTGGTCATAGGAACTCACAGTAAAATGACACAACATCCCTTAGTTTGAGATTTTTTAATTGGCTTAATGAATACTCGGTGGTTGGTATTCTGGGTCTTATGATGACCAGGATTTCCTACAAACGGGTACGAACTCTGTTGAAAATATGATTTGGTAGAACATTTTCAGACTACAATATCTAAGCTAGGAAATTCCAAAGAAGAAGGTTTAATAATGTTTATGACCAATGCAAAGTATCGGTTATCTCAGGCTTCCACGGTAAATTGTGTAAATAACATTATGTCAGAACGAAGTCAAGAGCAAACCCATCTTAATTAAAAAAAAATAAAAAAAATGTCCAAATGCGTCTTTGTATATGGCCGAATTAAACTCGATTATTAACGTTGTATTACTGAACACATAGATAATCGTTGGTTATTTTTATACGTATTTATCTAAAAATACTTTTTCCATCTACTGCTAGGTACAATCCCCAAAATATTTTTATTTTTACTTCAACTTGTCTATTTATATTCTCAATAATAAGCTGAGGCGAATACGCCTACTTTTCTGACCTTATCGCTATCGAACTCTGCTGACATTTGGTCCAAGAGACACAAGTTAGGTCTTCTAAATACTTTATAATTTACATAAATAAACTCACGCCGTAATCCTTATGGGGTTTGCAGAGCTGCAAGTAATTAAAAATAGTTTGCAGGCACTGATGATACCAAGTCCTTAGATGAATATGATGAACCTTATGGTGACAATAGGGATCAGAAATGACACAATCCTTCTGTCGGATTTTATAAAACGTCGTATTATACTGTATTATTTTGTATGATACTTTTTGAAAAATGACAAGGCTCCTTGGGTCTTTCTAAATACAGGGAGCTTCGCTTGAATTCACCTAGGCTAAGTTTAGATGAAACTGAAAAGCATAATTAATAAATACTCAATAACTAAAGGCAAAATTAATCTTCCCGACAATGCCATCAACTTGTAAACTCAACAAGCAATAATTACCTCCTTTGTCCTGCACGATGTATTATAACCCTACTAGAACCATAAAATGATCCGCAGTGGCGCGTATTTTCATACGCGGTCGCGAATTTCCCAATAATAAATTATACTCCTTGTCCGCTTACCTCGGGTTAACCGGCTTTTATAAACTACCCGGGTAATTTATAACTATTACCCGGCCGAATACGATCACGTGATATCACTTTATAGCGTATTCATCCGGTAAATATGAGGGCACTCCGTAATATGTTACTTGTATACACGTTAACTTGTGGTCAGGAGGGGAATTACTATTAGGTAGCTTATGCTTTCCTGGTAGCTTTAAGCTTAAGTGATGCATTAAGATACTTAAAATGTGCTTCATAAACGTATACTTGTCTGTTTCAATTGTATGTATTTTATTAGCAATGTTGTTCTTTCTGTGACATCACGTTGCTTAACTCAAAATTCGTGTCACTTTTTCATGATAAGTATCGTTTTTATTAGCAAGTTACTTATACACTGCAATGTATAGGATACAACTGTTTCTCTTTTGCGATACCTTAGTCAAGAGAAGAGAGGAATCAGTTATTAACGACATCCGTGGTATAGTATCGATTCAATTTTCGAGGTCCCGGGTTCAATTTCCGGTGGGAACATCACAAAATATCGTTTTGTGATCCCTTATCGCAGGCTGATCACCCGATGGTCCGAAAGTGAGATGATTCGTGCTTCGAAGGGTATGTTAAGCATTCGGTTTCGGGTCATATTTACTTAATTAAGTATGTAGTCGTGAAATAAGCAATATCAGGGGCCTTTGGCGGCCCAATAATAACCCAGACACGAAGTTAATGAGGACTGTCATTGACCTCACCACCCACACCACGAAGAGTCAGTAATTGTTTAACTTTTCGCACACCCTAATAGCTGTTATACTCCGTCCTGTCAGCGCTATACATCTATATGATATGGCTAATGTGCCAGCAAATAATTATGCAGCATTCTTATTTTTATAAACTATAAAAATGTTTGTACTTATTAAAAAAATAGCAAAAGAAACGGGATAGAAAACACTTATTTGATAGAACGTGTTGCGGAGTTATTCGAAACGAGAGCTCCACGAAAACAATCCCAATTCTATTACGATTCTCCGAACGGCGAAACTATCCGAGTTGGCGAACTAACAACGCGACCAAAACATACAATCTTACCTTCTAGCGGGTGCTTAATGTAATCGCGCTCAATATCCTTTGTTCACTTTCAGACTCATTAAAAAGGCGATGCAATTTAATGAGTTGATAGTGTGCGTTAACCCCTCGCTACGTTTGCAAATACTGGTTCGCAGCCAGCGTAGTTTGGACTCTATGTCTCGTAGGGTAAGGGGAATAGTTGGTCGGGGCAGTTTGAGGCCGTATCGGTATGTAGGGGTCGAAGATTAGTGGCCTCCGCCTACTCGGCGAAGCGCTGAGCGGCTGATGGCGCCCCAGAGTGTAGTTACAATTAGAGCAGTGCCCACAATGAAGTGATGGTAGCGTAATGTGGCCCCTTGTCTTTGTATGTTGATTGCGCCCGAAAGAGGTCGGGCTGAATGTGGATATTTGTGTTATTAGTGTATGTGCTGCCTTAGCAGTTAGGCTTGTATGGCGCTGATAAAATCGGCTGTTCGATTTTGTTGGTCATTTCAACTGTATACCTATTTTATTAGCTATAGGTAGCTGTCACATATCAGTCATCGTCTAATAAGTAAAGTAGCGATATAAATTAAATTAATTTACCTCTCTTTGATCTATTGTTTGCTTAGAAAAGTAAGGGACATTTTGAGTTCACATTTAGTCAGTAGGTACCTACACCTTTTTATGTTTAATCTTTGTTTAAAACTACTTTTGTTTATAATATACAACGTTCATCACCATCTCCCTAGCATTATGCCGTTTTTCACAGGGTCCGTTTACCTAACATAAAGATTTGACAGGTCCGGTTTTTTACTGTAGCGACTGCCTGTCTGACCTTCCAACCCGTGAAGGGAAAACCAGCCCAATACAGGTTATAACACATACCTTAGAAAATGAATTTCTCAGGAATGTGGGTTTCCTCACGATGTTTTCCTTCACCGCTGAGTACGTGATAATAATTTATGATCCAAACATGAATTCGAAAACAAATTCGCAAACTTTGATTTAGGCCTGTGCTGGGTTCGAACCTGCGACTTTACAGTCAGAGTCAAGCGTTTTTCCAACTGGGCTACTACGGCTACTGGCTCAGTATGGGCGAAAGGCTTTAAATCTGTTATCATAATGACTAGATCATCATGTTTTTTCCTGCTTTTGCTTGTGCTGGATTTGAACCTGCGACCTCAAAGTAAGAGGCAAGCGTTCTACCAACTGGACTACCACGGCTCCAACAACGATAGTTATTTTATATAGGAAATCGTAAACAATGTGGCACATTTTAGCACGTAAGGTATCTTAATCACCAGTGATAAAAATATCGAGAAAGTACAACAGCTTTATGTCAGTTATAAATAAACCACTTCTCACTCTACACTTACAACAAGTTATGTTTACAAGTTTGATGTTTTGAACAGACTTCAAAATGTTTAAGCACTATGGTAAAAGTGTCCACTTCTTATTTTGACAAAATAGCTTATACCAACTTTCAGGCAGGTACATAACATGACCATAACAAGTACAATTGCACACGCACGAAATACAAAAATATAAAGATTTATTCTTCATTTGTCCCACATTAAAAATTCTAGGCCGCCCCATACAATATGCCTCCTTCGTCCCGAAATATACATATTCGTAATTGTAATCATTTTATTCCCGCTTCGCGGTATATTTCACAACTTTATTATACTGCAAAGTTTCGTCGCCTGAGGAATTAATGTTGGGGTCCACTAGCTTTCTTTCCTACATTATGTTATGTTATTATGATAACTAGAAAGAAACTAACAAAACATAAACGCTTACAAGTAGAGTAGGTTATGGTATACTTATATTTTGAGCAGAATTTGAGCGTTGTGCGGGAAAGGCGCTTACGGTTCGCAAGCGATTGCCCCTAGTCACTGGTAGGTATATTGTCAATTGGAAACTACTCGCGCCGAAAGCAAGCGCTTTTAGATTTGAAAGAGTACCTACTGCAGTATAAGCCAACGTTTGAGATGTTACGTCTATTCTGAAATGATACATTATTTTCAATTCTACACTTTTGCGGTGGAAAATTCCACTTGATATTAACTCAAAATAATGAGCTAAATCATCCCTCTTAGTATTCGTTACGATATCACTTACACCCAACTTACACCCCATACAAGTAGCCATACAAGTACATATGGGTATTACTGACACCGTAACGAATGCTTAAGGGGATGATTCAGACCATGATTCTGAGTTAATAACAAGTAGAATTTGCTGTCGGAAAATTCATAAAAAAAATGTTTTTTTTTTTTTAATTATTTTCAGGTCCATACTTTTGCGACAGAAAATTCCACTTGATATCAACTCAGAATCATGGTCTGAATCATCCCTCAAAGTTTTCGTTACGATGTCACTAACACCGTATATACATATACTTTTGTGTTACTTTCGCCAAAAGAACAAGTCGAATTATCTTTTGGCGCATTCCATGAGACCACAAAGTTTGTGATTATGGATTGATACTTGATGTTCTTTGGATTCTACATGCAATGACCATCCAGTTGCGTATTTTATATTTGGATGTAATTTTGGTTGTTATAGAATTATAAACATTGTATTGTATGTTGATAAGCGTTTGATTGTAACTAATGTATATTCAGAGGAGAAAAATATATATGGGAAAAAACTAGTTTTATTATATTATATGAAGAGGCATCTGCAGGTAATATTGTATTATTACATACTTAATTGTACTAATAAACGGTTTATGTTATGCAGCTGTAAAAAAATATAATTTACTTAGGTACAACAAAATTTAAAAAAATATATTTTATAGAATTAAAAATATCCAAAATTGTTCAAAATTTGTTATTGTGTGGCTATTTAACAATAATAACTACTAAAACAATTTAACGTTCACTGTGAAGTATCTTAAATCAAGACAATTTAATAAAATAAAAATAAACGTTTATATTTTACCTCGTGTAAATAATCTACGATTTCTTCTTTTACTATTCGGAGGGCTATGAAAAGGCGAGGTTTTATCGCGTTGCCATGGCGACGGCGGGATGTTTCGCCGACGATACCCTCCGCTCCGCACTATGGTACACTACATGACATAATTTTGTTGAAAGTAAAAGTATTTTCGTACATACCTGGTGCTAAAATACTAGTTATTTCTTTTTAGTTTTAGAACTCGCATTCAGGGGAACTTTTTAGTAAGTTCTTATACTTACATACATAAACAATTAAACATTACACTTGCGTCTGAAATAATCCTGAAATCTACGACCTATCTTTAAAGTCGTAAGGTCGAATTCATTTAAAATCTTTCATAATTTATTTTTGTAAAATAATATTACCTATATCTGGGTAAAAGCTGCACTAATTTGTTTAGAAGTTAGGTGTGTAGAGGCAGTCTTTCTTTTGAGTCCAGTCAGAGCTCAATATTTGAACCTTGTCTGTCAAAATGTAGTAGAAATATGAATATGTTTCGTATCTTATAGGTAAAAGGAGGTCATAACCAATAAGACGTGTAATATAGTTACAATCGGCGACGTAGGTACCGTAATTCGTAGCAACATAATAAATATGAAAAAAAAATAATGTACTTAAAACATTATTTGCAATTTGAAATATATTTAAAAATGGAACGTTCGAATTGTTTGCTTGCGCCGTCTAACTGGAATTAACCCCTTGGATTTGTACTGGTGAAATATTAACGCGCGCTATAGACGCACGCGGAAAAACAAACACCAAAACTGGGCCCGTTACGGGCCCGTCGCATTTACGCAAAGATTATTATACCTAATGGTTTCAGGACTATTTTGTTATTCTTTCGTAACCGGTAAATGAATTTATAATAAAATCGTTGTCAAATTTTAGCTTCTACTTTTTTTTCTATCTGTCTGACCGATGTACTCAACATTTGTTAAATCACATATTTTTTTTGGCAGTGATAATCTTTGTGGACTCGTCATTTTCTATTTCTTTTTTTAAATTGAAATTTATTTAGAATTTAATTTATTTTATTCTTCTATTCTTAAGTACCCTGTAATTAGAGTAAGGGCAACGATCTTTCGATAGTAACAAAGGGATCTGGTTGGCACTAGGTATTATCCTTATTGAATCGATTTATTTATTTATTTTAAATAAATACTGCTCGCGTTAGCTCAATTATCAACACAATACATCATCTATTTATCGAAATTTAAAACAAGACGACCTTTTTCGTAGAGTTTCTTTTGCTTTGTCCGAAATTGATCAAAGGCAAGCGGCGCCCAATCGGCACGTTGTAACCAATCTTCCTCGTGCTTACTCTTTGGCATCCGCATGGCGTGTCGGTATCGATGGGGTGGGGGCCCTAGGGACCGCCTCCCGAGGGAGCGAGCGCGGGGCGCGGGAAGGTTAAAAGGGAAAAGTTATAAGACCGCGCGTTGTCAGTTCCTGAACGCTCGTTTTTCAAATTCGAACGCTTTTAATTTTTTTCTTAATTTTTTTAATCTTTTTGATACGGTCAAGCTGGCTAGGCTATTTTAATTGCACTTTTTTATTATTATTCCTTTTGAGATAACAAACAGTTAAGTGAGAAGTAGGTTATTACATGTTAAAAAAAATGTAGTGACAAAAAAATAACTTATTATCTTAAAATGCAACTACTTTGACCTATAGCTTATTTATACGATTTTCAATTAAATTGCTGTTTCATTTTTTTTTCCTTTTTTTATTTATTATATATTATACAAACTTACCCCGGAATAAAGGCTTGGATGATGATTGACTCACAATTATGATTTCTATTCTGTTACTATTGAATGATTATTACAAGCTGTGGACATGTTTCACAAACACACGCAGCATTCTATGTATGTAAAAAACAATATTAATAAAAAAAATTATGTCCGACTTTAAAAATAGCGGTACCCAATACAAATAAACATAGGCAAGTGGTGGTGGTGTGAGGTGGGTGGTATTCAAGTGTTCCGACTTGAAAGAGGGCAGCCTACCTCCTTGCCGCGACTTAATGCCGTAGTGGATTTTTTTCATCGACTAGCGGGACATGGTATACACTGTATACAATATACATATATACCCCTTATAGTGAATGGAATATAGTTGTTTAGGCTATACTGTAGCGACTGATACGTAATTTACGGCCTATTTTTATTAGAGTAGTAAAATGTACGCGTAGTACTTAACAAAAATGGATTAGGTACTTACACTGTTTCGTATATAAGTAGTTTATATATGTATACAAAATATAAAGATAAAGTTTTATTTATATAAATTATACCGTTATTTATGTAGTTGAATAAAGTTCTGATATACACAACTTCGTTCGGAATATATTTGGTACTTAACGAAAATGGATTAGGTACTTACACTGTTTCATTATATTTTGTAAAGGTATACAAAATATACAAACAGCGTAAACAATAATATAACATTTTCTTTATCTTAATTATACCGTTATTTATGTAGTGAATAAAGTTTCGATATACAAAACTTCGTTTGGAATGTATTATCAATAACCCGCAAAATTTTTGTTATAGGGACAATATCTTAAAAAAAATTGTAGACATTTTTAAATCATTTACTTACTTACCGAAAAAATACCATTTATCAGCCTATATCAGCATACCTAATACCTATAGCAGTACTCTACCGCCTATATAAGGGATGAAAAGCGTGAGGGTAGTTTTACGACGAATACAGTTTCCTTTCTTCGTGATGTGATAGGTAAATATTCCGTATAGGTAACTTTATTGGGGAGGTTTGATTTGGTCGTTGTGTTCATACTAGGGTTAAGGTTTTAGTTTTTACGGGTTTATTATGTAAGGTACTGGGGTCGATGTACGATTTTAAGCAATCTTTTCTCATTCAAACAATTCCATGGTGTTTTATATTCATATTTTATTTCATTAAGAAATAGCCGTTGTAGCCGAGTTGTTAGAACGCTTGCCTCTCACTTTGAGCACCCAGGTTCGAATCCAGCACAGGAAAAAACCAATGATTGTCGAATTTGTTTTCGAATTCATGTTTGATTCACGTACTCAGCGGTGAACGAAAACATCGTGAGGAAACCCACATTGCCGAGAAATTCATTTTCGGAGGTATGTAACTTAACCTGTATTGGGCTGGTTTTCCCTTCGCGGGTTGGAAGGCCAGATAGGCAGTCGCTTCTGTAAAAAACCGGACTTGGCAAATCTTCATGTTAGGTAAGCGGACTCTGTGAACAACTGGATAATGCTAGGGAAATGATGATTAAGAAATAATACGGGTGAATAATAAGTTACTTACTAATAACAAGTTATTTAGATAACATAAGCTCATGACTAAATTCCCAATAGGGCTAGTGAGAGGTACGGTCACGAGTACTAATAAAATATGTATACATTTTGATACCGTGTCACATTAACTTTTTTGATAAATTAATGCGTAAGTCTCATTAAATGTCAAAAATAATAATGCGACATGGTTCTACAGTGGGTAAGTACATGATATTACTCATGACTGTACATACCTACCCACACTTCAACAAGCTCTCTGTTAGACCAACGTGGTAGGTGGACATTGGTGAATTACTACTTCTCATTTATTAATAGTCAGTCCTATATGTAACATAGACAGACAGCTTACATGTAGGTAAGTTCCATGTCGTTTCTTAGTAGCAAAAACTACGTAGCAGATTTTTTGAAAATTCACATTCGAATGTGATGTCTGTGAACAAAACCTCGCAATAGACAATTACTTCAATCCAGACCAAAATTTGTGGTCTCAACTTTTACCCGGGTAAAAATTAATTGAAAGAAATCGATTTTTGTATAAGTTTCCTAACTCTGTGTCTGCCCATTTATATGGCAAGTATGTACGTATTAGAATTTATATAAGTAGTCTCATGTTTCACTTTAGCTATTTTTGTTTGTATAATTTTGACTTTTAAAAACAATCCAATTCAACCCCTTACTGCAACCATCTTATAGATTCCATTTAGTCCCCTCTGGTAATATTTTGTGTTGGCTTACCACAAGAACGATAAGTCGGATATCAGGTGTCACGTGACCCCTACAAGGATATTAATGGTCAAGCTTAAGGTGACCAGGGGTCCTTATGGGGCGAAGGAAAAATCTCCAACCTGACTTATGGTAAAATCCTTACAAAATATATGCATTTTTTTAGGACTGTCGAAGAAAGAGGTATCCATGATTTTGGGAAATGAATACAAAAATCAAAAAAAAGCAAATACATTTGTAAAGTGCCGTTGAACGGAAAAATATTTAAACTAATATTCACAAAAACTAACTCAGCCAGTATGCTTTGTTTAACAATACGCTCCGAATTTTTCAATATAAACGAAACAAAAATCGAACTTGTCTGGTCTGCAAGAGTGATTATAATTGTATACAAAACTGAAAATGCTGACAACGCGTTCGATTCGGAAGAATCTGTATCTATTCTGCTTTCACCATTTCTGTGAACTATATATAAATCTATTTGAACTTACTCTTTATCTCCCTTAGGTAGTTCTCCATTCATGAGTGTCTAAAAATAAAATCTCGCCGTGCAAGACGGTGTCGTTTGACAGGCGCGTAAACTGCTAACTCGCAATATTGTGACATAAGGTGTTTAACATAAATAATGCTTGAACAGATGTGGTGCCGCGGGCGGCGCAAATACGTTCGCGCTACACGACTCATATCTCGATGGTTTTTGGTATAAGTATAGAGCTGTTGTATGAAAAAAAAAAATCTTTTTTTTAATACTATATACCTACAGTACTACAGTTCATAGTGGTTAATTTGGCAAAATTTAGAGTGCTACTCGTAAAATAAGTGTAATTAATTAAGTGTAATATATGTATAAGTATATGAAATTTAACACAAAAATCGTGTAATGCTCATGACAAGTTTAATATACATTTTAGAATCAAATTTAGAATGTACAGTTAAAAAGTTGTAGACCCCTAACCGTTTTAGAGCATCTAAACTATTCACTAGCTGACATTTTATTTCTCAACACTAGAAACTACACTCAGCTCGTGTCTGAAACCCTGCGGGGTACATAGCAGCTCTCTACACATTCATATCTGTTGGCACAGCAATATTCGGCATGGCATCGCCGTTGCCAGAGGCTATGTAAAATATTTCTACTGGAGCATTCATCGTGATCGCCCGCGCGATCGTACGACCGACGTTACGCACCCAGCCTAACTCGACACCCCGTATAAACCCTAAAGCATAAACCATAAGGCTGATTCGACATTGCCACAGGGACACAGATAAAATGGCAAAGTTCAGCTATTGTGTGTAATCGGATACGCCGATAGTTGGCCCGATAGACTTTCTGCTCGAAATTGTTTGATTTCGTTTCGCAGTTTTGACATGCGATGAAAAATTTAATTCTTCTCTTTCTCTCTGTTGGCTATTGTCAATGCCGGTGGATTTGATTGGTGCGTTAGAGAACAGTATATTCTGTGTATTGAGATAACTTTAAAATCCAGTCGAATCGAATCTTAGATAGGTAACCTGAGTGTGACCCCAAAAGTTCTATCCAAAATTATGGACTATCTAATTGGGTGATGGGCTGATAATATTCTTATAATAAACCCAACTTTGTGCGTATGCCCAGGAGTGGCTGGGGTACCTGACGACCTTTTATTTAACGTGATTATTGCAGGTTTGCCTACTTGGCCGGACTAATGTCGAGCGCTGAGGGCTCTCCTCCATACGGTTGACTTGTTCGTCTACCCTAAACGCAAAAACTATATTATACCGTAATAACTGTGACAAAAAGTGAGACAAAAAGATACCACTTACGAGTAAACTGCGTCACATTCCGATACTTAGATATCTACAAAACTAAAAAAAAAGAGGCGTAAAACTAAACACCTCTTAATTACTACTGTTGAGCAAAAAACCTTTTCCCTGGAAGACCGGAAAGTACAAATTTGTGAACACGAGAAACAAATTAATGCACCCGAAGTGGAAACACATGGCCGGTAGATAGTGGGTCCGTCGAAATGTTTCTGTTATTCTGACATTGTGAATGGATTGACTTATTTTAGTGTTTCGCTATGTTGCAGTAATTAGTAAGTAGATAACTTTTTATTTTATAATTTCCTTGTTTCTAAACATCAAATGGGAAACGTAGGTACTAAGTAGGTACCTACGTACTTTAGAAATAGCTGTTGTATGGAAAAAAGTACCTGAGCAAATATTATTTTCCTCACATTTTTAGTTTTCCATACAAATATCAGTAAATAAAAGAGAGCAGTGTACTTTAAAGAGACTACATTAAGTAAATGAAAGCGAGCAGAATATGTGACCTTTCAGAAATCTTTTTTGTATTTCAAATCGAGATCGTAGTCTCATTGACAAAAACTCGGCCAAACTAAAAAGACGTTAAGAAAATAATTTATGTGTCCTGTCTCCAGTTCATTTGGTCTTCATTACTATTCACACGCTTCTATTTAGTTTTTTTTTTCTAATAAATGATCCTACTTATTTCATACATTTGAAAGTAATGACATATTATGTTCTTTTTGTTGCAGATTTTTTCTAAAATTCTTCTTGAAATGCAATCAGAACTGTTTGAAGAATGCAGGAAACCCGCGAGACATGAGAAGATTTCAGGTAAGTTTTGTACCTATCTATAAGTCTGTATCCACCCACTGCTGGGTATAGGCCTCCTTTCTTTCACGTCATCCTATCCGGTCCTGTGCAAGTCTCATCCATTGCTTTCCGGCATACCTCACAATGTCATCCGACCATCGGGCTGGTGGTCTGCCTCGATATCGCAGGGTGGCCAAGTTTTACCTACCATAACTTTTTTTAACGTGAATGATAGGTAGTTTTGCCACAGATAGCGTTAGTTAGTTAACTGCTTAGCTGAAAACCCCAGTCCTGTTGTCTTCATTTCTGTACCTTGCGCCAGAGCGCTACCTATTTTGCCTGGACAAATAGTTAATGATTATGAAGCAAACCTACAATAACTCACGTCAAAAATAAAATACAGGAAAGCTATATACTTCATCGCACTTTCTGTTTGTATACATAAGACATTTTTTTTATCTTTTCACCCAATTACGCGACAGCACAGATAGGCTTATTCATAATTTCTTCCCACATGTTTTGGGAATGTTTACAAATATAGGAAACTTTCGTTAGTTCCTATTGAATCTTACATTTTTGTCGAAGTCGCTGCGAGGGCGGGCGCTTGTTACAGACTAAGAAATGACAATATCATCACTGTTTAACTACAAACAACTCTACTAGCTGGGCTATTATTTTATTTTGGGTCCCATAACCTGTCTCTCACGTTCAAACACGATTTTTATAAAGCAAACATTTATTTTTTCAATAATTACACTATTGGTATATTTCTGATGTTATACTCGTACTTTTATGTTCCGCGTTTTTATCAAAATTATTTGAATTTAACCAAAAACACGGTAACTAAGTTGTACTTTTGAGTAACGCAGTTGTTTCCCTACAAAATTCCACTGTCCCTCTCATATATTTACTCCATATAAACACACATTACTTAAAAATTCTTCAAGACGCTATTAAAATTTAATATTTGCGGTAATAACACGTAATTTAATCTTTACTTTAACAATACTAAATATTATTTTCCTTTATCAGTTTTTAATTATTCCAAAATATTTATTGTGTCCCCGCGGCAAACCAAAAAATTACGAACACTATGTTACCATACGAAACGGAGTCTTAAAATTAGAATTTTGTATGCATTTGCGCCAAAAGTTGTATAACATATAATCAAATATTATTGGGGCGCGGGGGGAGTGCGTGGCTTGGAAATTCGCCGAGTCAGTCGCGAGGACGCCGGCGGGATAGGTGCGTGTATTAATTGGGAGACCGCTGCGTGACCGCTGTGATAGGTGAGTTTTTTGAATATTGAATAATCTTTTCCGTTATATCTTTAAAAAAAGGAGCAAATATTTATTGTACACGATCTGTTTTATAAAATGAATTACCATATGAGTGCTATTTTAGAATACACGTGGTTTCTACAACTGAGTTACCGATGCACTGTGTTACTGCGAATTATAACGCAGTTGTAGCCATCGTAACGCAGTGGAAATACTCAAAGTTTTTGCTCAATATTTACAAATTTAATAGTTTTAATAATTTAATTTATAATTATTTCGTTACAGAGTGTCGAGTTTATCGTCCCTAGTCAACAACGTGTTGACCATCGGTAGTGTTTCGAGCAGGGTAGCGTGCCTGATACTCAGAATATCATCTCGATATTCGCCGACTGTCATCCAGGTATACGCTCCGACCTCGGGACACCACGATGACGAAGTGGAGACTATGTATGAGGAGATTTCTAAAGCCATGCATAGCCATAAAAGCCACTCCACGATTGTGATGGGGGACTTTAATGCACAGTCGGGGAAGCGTTGTGGTAACGAGCTGAGAGTAGGGCAATTTGGATTTGGGGCCCGGCACACCAGAGGCCGGATGCTGGCGGACTTTATGGAAAAGGAGAACCTCTATATGATGAACTCCTTCTTCAGAAAGCCCTCACCCGCAAATGGACCTGGATAAGTCCCAGTGGAAATTATAAAAACGAGATCGATTTTATCATGTCGACGAAAAAGCACATAATTCAATGATGTCTCTGTGATCAATGCCGTTAAGACGGGAAGCGAACGAACGGGTTTCCGAAAAGGCTTTAGCACCATAGACCACATCCATACACTGCGGCAGGTTATACAGAAGACCGAAGAGTATAATCTGCCACTTTGCTTGGCGTTTGTGGACTATGAGAAAGCCTTTGATTCGATCGAGACCTGGGCGGTGTTGCAGTCTCTTCAGAGGTGCCAAGTGGACCATAGGTACATCGAATTGCTAAGGGACCTCTACCAAAATGCCACTATGTCAGTTCGAGAACAGAACCAGAGCTCTAATCCGATCCAACTGCAGCGAGGACTGAGACAGGGAGATGGCATCTCTCCGAAACTGTTCACTGCTGCATTGGAGGATATTTTTAAGCTTCTGGACTGGAAAGGATTTGGCATCAACATCAACGGCGAGTACCTGACGCACCTTCGATTTGCTGATGATATAGTCCTAATGGCTGAGACCCTGGAAGACCTGAACACCATGCTCGAGCATCTCAGTAACGCATCCCAACGAGTGGGTCTTAGCACGAACATGACAAAGACAAAAATTATGTCCAACGACCATGTCGCACCCACTCCAGTTCAGGTTGGGAACGTTACACTCGAAGTTGTAGACCAGTACATTTACCTAGGACAAATAATCCAGTTAGGTAAGTCCAACTTTGAGAAAGAGATCTCTCGTCGGATCCAACTCGGATGGGCAGCGTTCGGGAAGCTGCGGAATATCTTCTCGTCCAAAATACCTCAGTGTCTCAAGAGGAAAGTCTTTGACCAGTGCGAGTTGCCAGTGATGACTTACGGCAGTGAGACGTGGCCGCTTATTATGGGTCTCGTGAGGAGGCTCGGTGTCGCTCAGCGGGCAATGGAGAGAGCTATGCTCGGTACTTCCCTGCTCGATCAAATCAGAAATGAGGAGATCCACAAGAGAACTAAAGTCACCGACATAGCTCGGCGAATTGCAAAGCTGAAGTGGCAGTGAGCAGGACACATAGCGAGGAGAACCAATGGCCGCTGGGACAGAAAGGTTCTAGAATGGCGACCACGTGTCGGACGACGCTCAGTATAGGCCCGCTACAAAGTAGACCGACGATCAGGTGAAGGTCGCGGGAAGCCACTGGATGCGGGCAGCGCAGGACCGATCGTCGTGGAGATCCTTGGGGGAGGCCTATGCCCAGCAGTGGACGTCGTAAGGCTGATGACGATGATGACATACATACATACATAAACTCATGCCTATTTCCCACCGGGGTAAGCAGAGACTATAGAATTCCATTTGCTGAAAACGAATTGAATGAATTTGATGTCCCATTAAATATATTTGACTCAGACAGAAACTAATGTATGTTTAATATTGTTTTTTTGAGAAGTTTTGATTTTATTTTATTCTAAGAGAGATTTGTTTAATTTGTTATGGTTTCAATTTAATTGTATTCTGTTTTTAATTGTTTTTAGTAAGTTAAACACCATAGATGCGGAAAGTTTACCATTATGTTACTTACTAAACTACTGCGTTACTTTTTTGTCCCCCATTTTTATGGAGACATTTTCAGACTTAGAACTAAAACTATCTAAGTATGTTTTAAATTTTTTGACTTTTTTTGATAATTTTTAATATATAAATGGCCTCCATAAATAAAATGCTTGAACTGCTATTGTTTTCCATTTTATTGCAAAAGTTTATCTCATAAAATCAAAATTAGGTAACGAAGTGGTAAACCTAACCAATAAAAGATGTATTAGACTGAAATGTTTCTTGATTTAATAATATAAGGTCAAAAATCTTTTATCTTAATTTAAAAAAGAAAAGGTTTGAATTTAATGTGAACGTTCCCAATAATAAAACTACATAATGTAACAAAGTAACACAGTTGTTGTTTTTCTGCACCCTCCCTAGTATAAATATAAAAATAAGTGAAAAATAATTGGTAAACATCGCTGCAAATTCCTGTAAAATGTAATTTAAATATTATTATTGTTATAATAGTAAGAAATACTAACAAACAATAGCATAAATAAAAAAAAATTTTTTTGGCGAATAAGTTAACCATGGCACCCAGAATAAAATAATAGCCCAGCTATCAAATCATCATCTATAATTAAAACCTTACTTAAGTATATTTTGCACGTATTTTGCTGATGCGCTATCCTTCCCCTGCACATTATCTAAGACACAGGAATTAATGTATCAGATCTTGTAATCGTCTCTACCGAGAGTCTGCAGTTTGTTTACCAGACGCAGTGAAAAATTGCCGCGACTCTACACGAGTCTGTCTGAGCCGTCATCGAGATGGTCTAAAATATTGGCTGAAGCGTATATAACTTCCTGTAGCCTACCTCAATACCTGCACAATGATAGTGCAGGTCCTTAGAAAACGCGAAACAATGTACTCCTTCTAATAACTGCTCGACGCACTGATTACACACGCTAAAACTCATGATGAAGTTTAAGGAACTGTGGAAATGGTGGTGTTATATCGAGAGAGTAGCTTACTTTTCGACTTTTGACTTAGTTCTCGACTTATTTTCGTATTTTATTTATGAATTGAACAGCCTCCGTGGTCTAGTGGTTGGAGCGTTATGCTCACGATCTGGAGGTCCGGGTTCGATTCCCGATGGGGACATTGTCGAAATCACTTTGTAAGACTGTCCTTTATTTGGTAAGGACTTTTCAGGCTTGAATCACCTGATTGTCCAAAAAAGTAAGATGATTCGGTGCTTCGGAGGGCACGTTAAGCCATTGGACCCGGCTATTAGCCGTAAAAACACCTCCACCAACCCGCAGTGGAGCAGCGTGGTGGAGTATGCTCCATACCCCCTCCGGTCGATTGAGGGGAGGCTTGTGCCCAGCAGTGGGACGTACATAGGCTGTTTATGTGTATGTGTATATATGAATTAAGTAACAATAAATACGACCGCTTTTATTGATGACGTCACAGGACAGTATTTCCATACGAACTCCGATGTCTCCAAACTTTCAACCCGTCGCGTCGTCGCTTAATTTTTTTCGTCTCTTGTTATTGTGTTTGTACCACACCGTCTGCCGTATCGCCCTTAACTGAAGGAAGGGTTGTGTTCACGACTCCTGAATATTTGAAGCACCTCCAATTTGGGGAGGGATGAAATTAAATTTATTTATACGACTTTATTTATTTACTAGAAACCGAGAATCAAATCAAATCAAATCAAATCAAATATACTTTATTGCACAGAACTAGAATTTCAACAATCAGACATAACACATGAATACAGTACAATTTGGGCGGCCTCCAGAACAGTTTGTTCTCCGCTTATTTTTTTTTTTAAATTGATTAATTAATCAATTTGTTGTATTAAAGAGACCTTCTTTATACATGTAGGTAAGTAATTCGTTATTTTGGTATTTTTGGACAAGTTACTTATACAGGGTGTTAGTGACATCGTATCGGGTGTAGTTTTACACAGTTGTTTATGTAATTCAGTTTACTTAACTGCTTTTTAAATATTATTGTTTAACTATTGACGCGTAAAAACATTTAAAAAGAAAACAGTATGTTCTTCAACCAAAAATACCATTAAACTACAACACTACAAATCAAATGTTTACCCTTTCAATAATAATTCTCACTTACTTCAAACTTTCAAAGTAACATAACAACTAATTAGTACCAGCCCTACACAACTAGCTATAAAGGTGCATTCACACACTCTACTTATGAGTACAAATTTGCTTCCATAGTTGGCTAAGACATATTTGTCTTACGTGTCCTCTTGCCAAGTTCAACCAAATATGAACTTACCGTACTATGCATAATGTCCATTTCTACATGCAATTGAGCGGTGTAAGTGTGTGAGTGTGTAGCTATGTCTATATTTGGGCTTTCTGTGTGTCATTGAATAATTCAGTGGTCGCTCCCTAACGTTTCAAGGGTAAGAATATATGGGTATAATATAACTTGCTACGTTTATAGTGGGTGGAATCGAAATAATGCATTCCCTCATCGATTTGAATAGACAATTCAGATATTCTAGTCTGCCAGCGTTTTGCGGTTGCAAGCATTAAATTGCAACTGCTATTATAGATATAAGACTGGGTCAAAGCATGTTTACTAGCAAGTCTTTACTACAATACCCTAGTACTGTAGTCAAACGACAGTACAATCGTAAAGACAACACTCGCTATAAGTAAAACGGACCAAAAAGACCATGTGTTCATGTCGATATAATTAACAGTATAAATAATATTAGGCATTCATTGTTTTACACATTACTTTGGAGACAAAAATAACTTTAATTAGTAGGTAGAGTTTGAAAAAGTTGATTGACGTAGGTAATAACATCGGAATGTTATGAAACACTTCATCATCAGCCGTACGACGCCCACTGCTGGGCATAGGCCTCCCCCAAGGATCTCCACATGAAACAATTATTAATACTTAATACTGACTTGTGCCGAGTGAGGCCCTTTTATCTCAGAACGTCCACCACCTCATGAACATTTCGACGAACATCCGTTTTGCTTATTTTTTGTAGGTACCTAATTGTTTTGTGAAAATTTTAAATGATGTTTTTGTTTATTTTTGTGTGTGGCGTTGTTTTATAATAAACTATTTTCTTTTCTATTCTAATACATGCCGAATCAATTTATTCCTAACATTGAAAAAAACTTACCCAAAAAAGTACATTGCGTCACAAAAAAATCGATCACCCGCCCGTCCATCAACGGCCACCCACATCACTCTGGCTCCATATACGTTCACAATGCACTTCCTTGCATACCTATTGGAAGACTTTCGTCCATTTTGGTCCCGAGACATTGGCCCCTCCTCCCTAGGGACTCTCCCTTTCGATTCGTTCGATGTGTGCGTCGGAATGCGAACCGGTGTGCATGTGAAATATAAGAGCGGGCAGTAGTAGAACTGACGGTTTTATTTTCGGCGACTGTACTTGGTTGTATAGTCGATGATCTTGAACTTGGGCCCGGGATTGGGTAACGATGCGTTTTGGTACATAATTCAGGAGTTTGGGTTGGTTAAAGTTATTTATTTTGTGTAACAACACAAAGAAATACAATACATGTAGTAATAGACCGATGCTTTATTTCTAGTATGATCACGGATTTTGTAATTTTTCTAGTACAAATCTGACTACTAAAATGTTTTTCTATAAACGGACTAATATACTCAAATCAAAGTGAGCTGACGAAATAAAAACGATACTGTGATTCTAATATTTGAATGTACCATTATTTTATATTACCACTTTTGACGAAGTTTAAAAGGATATGCATTATAAATAATCATATTTATCCTGCAGGTGGTGATATCAACGCAAGTGATGGTGGACGGGCCACTGCTCGCCATATCTGACAACATGTTCGTCCACAACAACAGCAAACACGGCCGGAGGGCGAAGCGCCTCGACCCAACTGAAGGTATTGACGCCGCGCCAGAGCCCGTGCCCACTTGTACGTTTTTGTTTCTTTTTATGTTACTTTTAGTTTTTAAATTATTATTTCAAAAATATTAAAAAGAGCTTGTAACAATAATTTGAGGACAGGACTTTTGGGTTTTCATCTTTTTCGTCATTTATTTCGATCGTCATTGGATTAAAAATATAAGTTGTAGACTTTCAATTCTAATTGGAAACTAACACATTTCCGAAAAACTTCTATAGAAAATTAAAAATCATTTAATCTTCTAAGTAACAATCATTATACAAATAAACGTTCTTATTCTAGATAAATTCTCATTTTGAATCGAATATCTTGTTCGACTGCCAAATTCTTCTATTTAAACAAGCACGCAGTCAATCGACGACGAATGTGCGAAAGTCATAATAATGGCTGTTGGAGACGTCGTTTGTATGCAAGGAATCACTGTAGACATTTCGCAAAGAAGTTCCCGGGTAGGCGAAGCGTTGAGCCGAGCAAGACCGGGTAGGGATAATTTAGTGAGGAATTATGACATGAAAATTTTTCTGGATGTATATTTTTTCAAGCTTGTTTTTTGCCAGATTTCTTTGTCAGAAAAGGATTATGTTTGGGGAGAATACAAGTTATTCTGAATTGATTATCGTCATTAAATATTGAACATTTTTTAAGCATCCTATGTTCCCTAATCGCTTATGTACCTACCAAAAACGTATCGAAAACTTGCATTAAAAAGTATTTGCTTTAAAATTGTAAATGTAGAGTACTTACTACCCGTTTATCTATTTACTTTTATTTACTTACCAGATAAAACAAGAACTTATTAAATTTTTGAGAGTAAAATAACAGAATTTAAACATCTCATCCATACAATTCGAGCATCGAAACTTAGAAGGAGGCTAGACGGCGTGAAACAGACTCGAAGGGATTACACGGTGCCAATGAGAAAATTTGCAGAGTACACTCTAAGAGCATCGTCTCGCGTTGTTCTATTTCATTATTTAGCATTTCGTTTGACCTTTCTTACTGCTCTTGCTATGACGATCCGACTTTAAAAAATGTATTTACAGCGTACACTAGGTAGTTGGCCAAAAATTCTATAATATCCGTGTAACGAATAGAACCATGTAAGACGAATTCATAAAACCTAGACGGAAAACTTTTACCATTGAACATGAAAAATTAATTTATCGTGGGGGAACAAGAAAAATATTAGTCAAATTAAAAATGAACCTCGAGCGTAATCTTCTTTCGTCCCCTTAAATTCACTTTCTCTACCCATCTTTATTACCGCGCCGTTTTGTTCAAGATTTCAGATTCCCCCTGTTGTCTTACGACGCGTGTCCCCCTAACAACCTTCTTGCATTTGCGGTATCACTTCAACAATGTCATAACAACCGTGAACTTCATCCTCATCTTCAACTTTATCCGCAACTATTAAAATTCATTTTCTATCGACCCTAACGATCAAATCTCACCTTACAGTTTCATTACCATCGACCGTGACTTTTACGGTCTGCAATTGTCCTTTTTCTTGGAACAGTAAAAGATAAAAGTTCAAGTAGGACGGAATGAGTTTTAGTGTTGTTGCGTTTACTCAACTTTTCAAGTTGTTGGGGTATGGAATGTTGTCCGTTAGTTTAAGAAACAAGAAACCGTTGTGTGTGAGTTATAATATAATTGAGAGTTTTTACTACATCCATTTATATGATTTCATGTTTTTTTTTTGTTAAAACAGTCACTTGTAAACCAAAAATGAATTGAAATATCTTTTACAGATTAATACTTTGTAAAATTGATTTTCTATTTTTTGTTTTATATAGCGGGCTTGTACCCCCCTCTACCAGTAGCAACACCTTGCATCAAAGCGATATCACCAAGCGAAGGCTGGACGTCTGGCGGATCCACAGTTATCATAGTAGGGGACAACTTCTTCGACGGATTGCAAGTCGTGTTCGGGACTATGTTAGTTTGGAGCGAGGTAAGAATATTTTTGAATTCCTCTTTCATTTTTGTTATTTCCCTTATGTCACCACTTAGTGTGATTTGAACCTGTAGCTATCTTACATTATAAATGACGACATTTTGTATTTTATATACTTTTATTGGTAATTAGAATATTACTGGTTGGAAAATTACTATCCGTAAATAATTAAACTCAACAGAGTTTTTACACACTGTATGTTACCAGCAATATTTATTATGTATCTCTTTAGCTTTTGAACATTTATTTATTTTACAAATATTGAATTGCATATTTCGTTCTCAGTTAATAACATCACACGCAATAAGAGTACAAACGCCACCGAGACACATACCGGGAGTCGTGGAAGTAACGTTGTCCTACAAGAGCAAACAGTTCTGCAAGGGCGCGCCTGGGCGATTTGTTTATGTTTGTGAGTATTCTGCCTTATATTTTTTCGATTGTTATAAGTCCTTTACTACTCTTCTTTTCTCAATATTTTATGTCGTGAAACATTAAAGGATTTTAAATTTCATGATACTCGTATAACGGTTGCTTTTTGGAACAAAATTAGAATTTGTTGATAAAAAAGACCCCATTTCTTTGATTATTTTGCTATCTTGCTAAGATAGGATCACCCCAAAAATAATTAATTCGGCAACAAGGATTCTTTCGCGATCAATCAATTAGGCTTCGATTTGTTAGTGGGTAACGCAACTAATGATTGATATTGTTTTCTTGTTTCGCATAGCAGCGCTCAACGAGCCCACGATAGATTACGGCTTCCAGAGACTTCAGAAACTTATACCGCGACATCCCGGGGATCCGGAGAAATTACCAAAGGTGAGATATGGGCAACTTCACATTTACCACATAAAAGTTTTTTTCATCCACAGAAGAAGTGTTTTATTTTTGTTTTTTATTAAGAATATAATGGAAATATTTATTTGCTTAGATAAGTAAATATGCATTTTATAGGTGTTATTGTGGACTTAAATAGTCATTAAATTCATTAATTGTCTAATTCTATTTCTCTTTTTGTATTTTGTTTTTTCCTGTTTGTGCAATAAAGTATTTGTTATGTTATGTTATGTTTGTTATTGTCAAAAAAGTAATCCATTTGCGTTATCACTGCAGTAACTTTTGAATTATTTCATTTCTGCAGTAATTTTTTAAACATTTCATTTGTCATAATTTACAAAATCTAAAAAACTTACATGAACTATCTTGTCAATTTCTTCACCTCGCCAGCAATTCCCATAGTTTTCATTTTATTGGAGTTGAGTTATAGTAAGTACTTACCTCTGATGGCATCATTACTTGCTTATTTGACTGGATCAGATGTAAACAATTTCTTTTTAATATTAATCAGTACCTGCTGAGACATACTGTATTTTAGCCTTTGTAATATTGAAGAAATAAAGTTTTATCTTATTTATTCTCGCTATTTGCTTCCCAGGAAATAATTCTAAAACGAGCAGCAGACTTGGCTGAGGCATTGTACTCGATGCCTCGGAACAATCAGCTGGGTTTGGGGGCTCCTCGGTCACCGCCTGCGAGTATGCCCTTCAATTCCTACACCGGACAATTAGCCGTCAGTGTGCAAGACACTGCTGCCGGCCAGTGGACTGAAGGTGGGTTTCTTACTTAAGTATGCAGGGTATTAGTGACAGTTCCGAATACGGAGGAAGATGATTTAACTCTGATTTTGAGTTAATATCAAGTGGAATTTTCCATCGCAAAAGTATGTAAATCATAATAAATAATTAAAGAAGAAAAATACAAAATAAATCATAATTTTAAATAGATGTTAGCTCTGAATCATGAATTGAATCTTTTTTTTTGATCCCCTCAGTATTCGGTACGGTGGCAGTAACACCCTGTTTAACCGCATCATACGCGTATACGCGGTGCAATGTATTGTTTTTAAAATCCGCTAGATGTCGCTGTACCGATTACTACATTTTCTGCATCGCGGTGTCAAGATTTACCGGCAATATTATGACCTTCCGTTTCCATTGTTTTTTTTGTACCATCTGTAAGAAATACACACTTCAAGTAAATTGCGGTTGTATTATTTTTGGGATCAGCTTGTTCATTGGTCCTTCGGAGTCGGAAGTATACGGCCCATAGGATTTTTTGACGGCTTGTGTCCACACGGCGGCGCCGACACAGTGACGGTTTGTTGCTGATGGTGTCTTCATCCCTGGCGGGAAGGAGTTGAGGAAGCAAACTACAGGAGGACCATCATCATCATCCGAGGATCACCAGTGCGCTGAAGTGGACATTGGATGCGGTATCAAAGTGACAACTTGTATTAGTGTGAGTGAGTGACATAAAACTGTGAGTACATTTTACCTTTTATAACGTAGTGAATCAATCAAGAAATAACTTAGTGCAATTTATCGTAAAATTTGGAACTTAGAAAAAATTCAGTTAACTTTGCATGGACTTAGAATAATTTACAAAAAAACGACGAGACGGGGAATCCATGCCCGATTTTACATAGACTGTGAACGTTCTTCAAACACTTAGAAAATTTCGATGATAAAATTTGTGGACTTGTAATATTTTTCGATACTGAAAGTTTACTTACTCTGGAACTTGTGTGCTGTGGTGTGAAACAAACGATTCTTATAGAAAACATATTTTTTAAACATAACTAAGATGGAGTCACGTATCTGTGTTCAAAGCGACCTATTTGACAGAATAAAAAAGGCTAGATCAAACTTTAAAAAATCACCGAAAGAGCGACTAATTTCACAGTCGTATCTTAAGACGAGATTAGAGACTTTGAACGAACTATGGAGCCAATTTACTTTAACACACACCCAACTTGTACAAGATTCGGATAGAGAGGAACTAAAGGCTTCCGAGTATATGACGTCTGATGCTTACCAAAACTGTGAGGAGTTATACACGGAGTACAAATATGAGCTGAGGGAAAGAATTGCTGTTCTTGAAGGAAAAGCGGATGGCTGTAAACAAAAACAGTCTGGTCAGAGTGTCACTGCGAAAGAACAGAGTTTGAAGTTGCCCAAAATATCCATACCTTCGTTCTCAGGAAAGTACGCCGAATGGACAAGTTTCAAAGACCTATTTGTATCTTTAGTAGACAATAACAAGGCACTAGAGGACGTACAAAAGTTACACTATTTAAAGAGCCTTCTAACTGGTGAAGCCGAACAACTTTTGCGTCATATACCAATTACAAATGAAAATTATGAACAGTGTTGGAAACAATTAAAAGAGAGATATGACAATAAACGTTACCTGTCTAACTGTATTTTGAAGAAGTTCATGAGTCAGAAAAACATTACAATAGAGTCTGCAGCCGCACTAAGGGAACTATTGGACAACACAAACGAATGTCTTCATGCGTTAAATAATCTAGGCATAGATGTAAGCACATGGGATGTAATCGTAATTTATATTCTTTGTTTAAAGTTGGATAATGAATCTAGGAAGCAATGGGAATTAAAAATCAATGAGTCTACTAATGACTTACCCACACTTAAGACATTCAAAACTTTTTTGAATGTAAGATCTCGCGCCCTAGAATTCATGGATCCAAAGATGTCAAGAAACACTGTACCTCAAAAACAAAATGTTACTCAAATGAATCCAAAAGTTCATCATGTCACCACTACATTAACTTGTATTTATTGTACTGAAAACCATCGTCTGTTCAATTGTAAAAAGTTTGCGAAAGACGATACTGATGTTCGACGTAATTTCGTGCAATCCAACAATCTATGTTTCAATTGTTTAACTCTTGGTCACTCTGCTTTTTCATGCCGTCAATCCACTAGGTGTCGTATATGCAAAAAGAAACATCACTCACTGCTGCACCCCAAAAACGAAGTTCACTCAACTGATTCTTCTGCGTCAGCTGAGAACGGTGTTGTAGTAGCAACATCGTCAGTGTCAGACACACCGCAAGAAGCTACAAACCAAGTCACAACTTGTTTTGCGACTACAAGCGAGCAAGTATTACTCGCTACAGCATTAGTTAATGCTAAAGACAAAACGAATGGTTTTGTTACTCTGAGATGCTTGGTCGATCAGGGATCTCAAGCATCACTCATCACGGAATCTGCCGTACAACTTCTCGGGCTAAAGAAAGTACAACACAAAAGTTGTATCATGGGATTGGGAAGTGAACAGGATCACTCTATTGCCTCCAAAGCGAGGGTTTCTCTTCAGATCCAGTCACTTCACGATAACTTTAGTTGTAGCATTCAAGCATTTGTGCTGCCCAAGCTCACCTCAGTTCTCCCTGAAAAAAGGGTCGTGATTGAGTTATGGTCCGAGTTTGCAGATATTACTTTGGCAGATCCGTCGTTTGGGAATCCAAATAAAATTGATTTGCTCCTCGGAGCAGACGTATACGGCCAGATTTTAATGGAAGGCATAATCAAGGGTCCACCCGGTGCACCAGTTGCCCAAAATACCAAACTGGGTTGGATTCTATCTGGACCTATACAAACATCCAAGTCGTCAGCCAGTACCATTAGGTGCAATCACGTTCACTACAGCAATGACAACGATTTCCTGAAGAAGTTTTGGGAGTTGGAGTCAGATCCAGTAGTTGCTGATGCTAAACCTGCATTCAGTGAAGAAGAAGAAAGATGTGAACAGATATTCACAGCAACTACCAAAAGAGACAGAGCTGGACGCTATATTGTTAGTTTACCATTCAAAACCGAAGATCCTCGTTGTAAAGATGGCGATACAAAGGCTATAGCCCAAAAAAGATTTCATCAGCTTGAGAAGAGACTCGCTAACGACAGTAATCTGAAACAACAGTACACGAATGTTATAAACGAATACCTCGAATTGGGACACATGGAGATCATACCCGAAAATCAGCGTAATAAACCAGAAGTTGTTTACTTACCTCACCATCCTGTAGTTCGGGAGGACAAAGATACCACCAAACTCCGTGTTGTCTTCGATGCTTCGTCGCGTGGGTCCAATGGCGTGTCGTTGAACGACGACTTATTGGTTGGTCCAACTCTTCAAAATGATCTACGTCATATCATCATGCGTTGGCGTGATTATCCTATCTGCTTAGTAGCAGATATTGTCAAGATGTATCGACAGATACTTGTAGATCACAAAGACGTCGACTTCCAACGTCTGCTGTGGCGTAAAAATCCCCATGAAGAAATGCAACATCTGAGATTATTGCGGGTTACCTTCGGTACAGCTTCGGCGCCATACTTGGCAGTTCGAAGTCTACATCAACTGGCATATGACGATGGTAAAGATTATCCGCTGGCTACTGAAAGAGTTCTAAAGGAATTCTACATGGATGATCTAATGACGGGTTGCAAATCTGTAGAAGAAGGAAGACAAATTTATACAGAACTGACAGAATTACTGAAGGGAGGAGGATTAGAACTTCAAAAATGGAGTAGTAATAATGAGGAATTATTAAAAGAAATAAACATGGAAGATCAAACAATCAAAGGGAAACTAAAACTAGATACGGTGATGAAAATACTGGGACTTACCTGGAACCGACGAACCGACGAGTTTGAGTACGCAGTGCAGCTTCCACCCCTGAAGACACCTGTAACTAAAAGAAGAGTGTTATCGGATATATCACGGTTGTTTGATCCTCTTGGATGGTTAGCGCCAGTAATAATCTCAGCCAAGATTTTCATACAGAAATTGTGGCTATCGGGAATTGAGTGGGATGATGAGCTTCCACCTCAATTACTGAAGGACTGGTTAACTTACCGAAATAACTTGAATCAACTTACCACCTTTAGACTTCCACGATGGATCCATACTAGCGACGATGATGTTGTTCGCGAACTGCACGGATTTAGCGACGCATCTAATGATGCCTATGCTGCGGTTGTCTTTTTACGAGTTGTAGATAATTATGGCCACGTACATGTCACACTGATCACTTCGAAAACCAAAGTGGCCCCAATTAAGCAAATATCGATTCCAAGATTGGAATTGTGTGGAGCAGTCCTGTTAACGCGATTGCTAATTGAAGTTGCCAAGGTAATGGGATTGGATAAATCACAAGCTCGCGCTTGGACGGACTCGTCTGTAGTTCTTGCCTGGCTGAACAGTCGACCCAACAGATGGAAGACTTATGTTGCAAACCGTGTGTCTGAAATTGTAACATCATTAGATCCTGGACAGTGGTCACATGTATCGACGAAAGATAATCCTGCAGATTGCGCGTCCCGTGGGTCAAAAGATCTTGAAGGTGAAACACTATGGAGAGAAGGTCCATCCTGGCTGAAAGAAAAGGAAATCAAGTATAAAAAGGGAGTTGTGAAAGAAACACAATTGGAAGCAAAGGAAAGTAAGGTTTGTTTAGTAAATACTTACACCAGTGAAGATAAAAATTCACTTGAAGAGCTCGTAGAAAGGTGCTCATCATTTAGAAAACTCATCCGTGTTGTGGCTCTCTGCAAAAGATTTGGAAAATTAATTAGAAAAGAAAAAGTTAGTCCTTGGGTAGAAAGTTTAGAAATTCAAGAAAGTTTAAAGATATGTATAAAGATAAATCAAGATAAATACTTCCACGAAGAGCTGCAAAACCTGAAAGAAAAAAGAAACATTAGTAAAAAAAGTATACTTACCTCGTTGAATCCTTTCGTTGACGAAGACGGAATCTTGAGAGTCGGCGGCAGGCTGATGCATGCTCAAATCAGTGAAGAGATGAAGCATCCCGTAGTTATCCCGAAGAAATCTCATTTCACTGATTTGCTTGTCGCTAATGCTCATGAAAGGACTTTGCATGGCGGTCCCCAGTTGATGCTTAACTATTTACGTACCAAGTTTTGGATAGTTGGAGCGAAACAGTTGGTCAAAACTTATGTTAAGAAATGCATCCACTGTATTCGTTATTCTGCTCGCGTTAAGCATCAGCTCATGGGACAACTGCCATCATCAAGGGTTACTGTTTGTCGACCTTTCTTCAAGAGTGGGGTTGACTATGCAGGACCCATCCAGATTAGAACTTCCAAAGGACGAGGTAACCGCTCTTATAAAGGATATATATGCCTCTTCATATGTATGACCACGCGTGCCATTCACCTGGAGCTTGTAAGCGACCTAACAGTGCAAGGCTTCATGGCCGCCTTTAGACGTTTTGTTGCTCGTCGTGGTCACTGTGCAGAGCTATGGAGCGACAATGGCACAAACTTTGTGGGTTCTGCACGCGAATTAAAATCGCTGTTCAATGAGGAGAAGTCGAGTTTGGCCACGGAGATTGCCTCAATACTTGCCAACAACAACACCAACTGGCATTTCATTCCGCCCCGCGCTCCAAACTTTGGAGGATTATGGGAGGCCGGCGTGAAATCCACCAAATATCACCTCAAGCGTGTAATCGGCAATTCCACCTTGACCTTCGAAGAACTGACAACCATTTTGTCTCAAATTGAGGCTTGCCTTAACTCGAGACCGATATCAAAAATTAGTGAAACGCCAGGTGATCCGGCTCCACTCACACCAGGCCATTTTCTAGTTGGAGAACCTCTGGTGTTGGCGCCAGATGTTAGCTATCAGGACTCTAATATTAGTAGTCTCCGAAGGTGGCAACTTACCCAGAGAATGACACAGGACTTTTGGCGACGCTGGTCGCGTGAATACTTAACCCAATTTCACCATCGCTACAAATGGAATCATAAAAGCCCTGATGAACCACAAATAGGAGATGTAGTGTTAGTCATGGAAGATGATTTGCCGCCTTCTAAGTGGTTGTACGGAATAATAATTGAGAAACATGCTGGATTGGACGGAATTACGCGAGTAGTTTCTCTGAGAAGCAAGGGGCACCTTTTTAAACGACCCGTTTCAAAACTGTGCTTTTTGCCTGTCACTTGATAGTTAAGTTTTTATTTTTTATCTTTATCTAGTTACCTAAGTGTTGGATGCAACTAAATGTTTTAACATTGTTTTATATTATTGGAATTGTTTTATGTTTGTTTTTAGAATTAGTGAAAAATTCACTATTTTTCGTTCTGTTTCATTTAGTAATAACATTGTCCACATTGTTAGTAAAGTCTATATTGTTCTTTATATTATTTATGAAGGTCATTATCTTTCTCACCAAGTAATTAGTGACTCTTGTTGTGTTTTCATGTTTTAAAGTTTTATCATGGTGGGCGGAATTAAGGAAAATTTATGATTTGTCCTTGGTGGGCGGAATGTTTAACCGCATCATACGCGTATACGCGGTGCAATGTATTGTTTTTAAAATCCGCTAGATGTCGCTGTACCGATTACTACATTTTCTGCATCGCGGTGTCAAGATTTACCGGCAATATTATGACCTTCCGTTTCCATTGTTTTTTTTGTACCATCTGTAAGAAATACACACTTCAAGTAAATTGCGGTTGTATTATTTTTGGGATCAGCTTGTTCACACCCTATATTTTGTTGCCTGAACTATTATTGATAGACTGCGCGAAGGTGAATGTATGTGCAAGTAGTGATTACTGAGATGACGGCTGGCTCTCATTGTTGTGTCGAGAATTTATTACTGAATTGCGAACTTCCCACCTGAAATACATATCGATTAAAAACCCACCATCGAAATTCTGTAGCTATCCGTAGCGTATCAAGAAAGTCCTAACGTAATTTCGTGTTGACCCAGGCTTTTTCTTTTAGAAGACTACGCGCGCAGTGGCGGGTCGGTATCACCTCGGTATTGTTCGGCTGCGTCTACGCCGCATGCTGCCCCCGCGTCATACCCCCACCCTCAGCACTATCCAGCGCCACCTACCTCGCTCTTCAATACTACCTCACGTAAGTTATATTACTTTTCTTAGTTACCTTTTCAGCCATACTTAGTATGCTGTTAGTACTTTGTAGCCAGATATCACTGTCGCTTTGTTCTTGTTTTGAATCATCAAATTCTTTACGTATTTACTTATCTTCCATTTCTTTTTTAAAACTCTTGAATCTGGAGGTCAAAGAGGTAGGTGCTAGCACTTTACAGTATTTGTGTAAACAGTGTTCGTCCGCGTTTACTTTACCCCTTAAAATGTCTTTACTTGTAGGTTGAATCATATTTTCGTTAGAGTTTTCGTGTTGAATTGTAAGGATAATATATTTTTTAACTTTGCGCCTTTTTTAATTAATTTTATAATTGTTAGATATTATAATTCCTAATAAAATATGATAATTTACCAAAGTCACTGTAGTCCTGTGTGTCACCGGCTTGCTTCTCAAATGGAAAGCGACGGTTCGATTCCCAGCACCAATTGGAGTTGCAGTAATCAGTTATGAATTTATCTTTAGTTATTTTCACTAACACAGTTGTGTTTACCAATATAGACAATTTAGACAAGATAATTTAGATAAGGCCTAACTATCACGTTGGTCTAACAGAAAGTTCGATGAAGCGCGGACACTTAGTTCATTTTGCGATGGATGCACCTCTTGCTAAAGTCGTGAGCTAGATGTTCTTTTATATGTCATTTACTGGTTCAATGATTTCTTTACATAGCACACACCGTATTGCCGTATTTTTGTATTCGTACTAATCCCATTTCGTTCTACAACAATACTTACTCACGTGAGTAAAAGACTTGTACATCTGTGAATCTACATAATACTGTAGTAGAGACTATCGTGGCGCCCTACTTTCGTTCTTCTCACTCACTACTCTCAGGCTTTTTCCACCCTACATATCATTATGAATGCTCTACTATTGTATATAGGTAAATGTGTATATATGATGTTTTACTATAAACTCCATAAAAAAAGTACTCACATACAAAATGTGGCCTAATTTCTTTATGTTACTCTAGGTTACTTTACATAAGTTGCTCTTGATTTCTTACAAAATTATTGGCCAATGTAGACGATGCTAACAGCAAACCATGTTTCATTCTTTCATTATTTTTTCTCTTTGACACGATGACCTTAAATACCATACATCTACAGAGCTAATTATATTTTTAATACATAGAGTGAAACAGAAATATGAAACAGACATATTTAAAGTTTAACAAAATTAATTTAAAACCTTGTAAGTTTGATGACTGAAGTATTTTTTGTTTGCAAACCTATCCATCGGATGGAGCAGTAATTTGAATGACTTCTGGGTCTGTATATAACACTCATCTTTTTATTTAGCTTTTTCAAAACCTGTTCAGTAATCAAACTTGTATGTCTTCGTTGTTAAATTTTATTTTATATCTTGTCTCGTTTATAAAAATGAGCAATGATTTCTTTTAATTTTCACTAGTTAAGATATCTCGCTCTCATTTTTAAGTCCCCGCAAAATCCCAACGAGATTCATCTACATTCCAACGCTTTGCACTGTTTGCTTTCGCCTTTTGTGTTAACCTTGTGTTTTGTCGTCCAGTGTCCCTCGGCCCGTACCACCCAGCCAACATGAATGGACACTTATCTGACCACTATAACGTGTATAACGCGAAAGATAGCGGACATTATGAAAGAAATTCTAAAACGTCCGACTGTCCTGTAAACACTCATTCGAAAGAAATGAAAGAGGATAAAGGGAAGAGGAGCGCTTTTGCTGTAGTGAGGCAGAGTCCGCAACACCAGCAAAACTGGCAGCTCGCAGTTCAATGTTAGTAGTTCTTTCGTCTGTTTTACGTTTTTAATGTTGGGTTGCGTGTGTGACGTCATTTTAAACTGCTTGATTAGTGCTTATAACTTGCTTATTCTTCAACTTTACTTAACATACAATTTACAGTTTGTGTAAGAAAGTCTGCGATAGCGTGGCTTACTGGAACTACAAACTTTATTTCCCAGACAGAAACGTATGTGTATTAATAATAAGCGTCTATTCTATATTTTTTTACCAGTTTTTTCTTTGGTCACAGGAATGGGCGGGCTCGTATCATCTCCATTCAGCGTCAACCCCTTCTCGTTGCCAACGTGTAGCGCACAACAATATGCCCAGACCGCGCCTCTAGCTTCCAAGTAGCGTATGGACAACACATTCTAAAGGCTAAATTCAGTGAGGTTGTATGAAGCACCAAAGATTTCTCAAAGCTTTTGTTTTTATATATCTTTAAAATGTTTAGATGTGAGTAACATGAATGTGGTGACGGCGTGCTTAGAACATTTGTAAATAACATTGTAAGGTTAATGTACAGCATAGAAAAAGTATTTAATGGTTCGGTTGCTAGATTGGAATAGTTTCGTAGATTTTATATAAATTGATGCCCATTATCAAAACGCTCAACTTGGGCATAAAGTATCATGTAAAAATGTGGTTCTTTGAAATGTTTCCTTTATAATTTCACGTCAGTGTGTCAATCTTGTTTTTGTAAAATCTGTGATATATTTATTGTAAGTACAATTGTAAATTTTAATCAATGTGTAAGTTTTTCGACACTTAACTTTGGCTAGTGTAAAATTTGTCTCTGCTTAGGTTTGTAAAGACATCGAATGTAAATTTAAACGGAATATCAATCATATCTCGAATCGAAACAATGCATATCCTTTTAAGAGTGGAGGTTCAGAATATCTATGAATACAACGAAAAAATCTTACAAAGATGTATACGAAAAAATAAAAATAAATGTTCTCCCCCGAACACTTTCCCGGATTTCAACACAGAAGCGAATTGTGTGTTTTGAAGATTTCCTCCCCGAATATAAAATGTGTAGTTACTTATATATTGTTTAACAGAATCGTATATCGAATAAGACTTGTACATTGTAATCGTTCATGAAACAAAACTATCACGAAATAATACGAGATTAAAAACTTAATGTAATATACAATTTTGATGACTTTCATTTCTTATCTGCTCTATTTATTCCAATAAGGACTTCTTTAAAGATGCGAGTGCTTTTTAACTTTTCGGACTCAACGTATTTCTCTATACAAGCCTTGAAATTTAGAAATATAGTTTTAGAACACCAGCATAAACATACTGGCTAACTATCCATCATACTCATATCTTGTCAAACAAAAACATGGTTCTAAACCATTGTGATTTCACACATGGTACCATCGTACCGTCGCACCCCACTTGAAATATTATACTAACAATTTTAGTCCTCTTCTAAGGGTAATAATATTTTCTATTGTGCCCTGAGTAGATAATGCATGGGTTTATCGTTGCTTCTAATTGTACAGCGAAAGAATGGGGATCGTGTTACTTGTTTAGCATAAGAATAAAGACTAGTCTTTGTAAATATAAATTAATTATGATTTAATATAAATTTACGAGGGGCAGTCTGAATTAAATAGCCAGTTAAGTAATCTAATATATTTGTGTCCAAATGTTTTTCAATCCCTAATTTCAAATAGACAAAATAGTTCCTTCCGGAATGTTTGTAGTAAAATGTCTTAATTTCATCCTAAAACGTTGAAAATCTTCTCTTCTATCGAGTGGGTTGATGAGGTTGGTAATACACCTTCCTTCCTTCTTGGTTGGTTTGGATGATTGTGAGGTGGATTACCATCCTCATCAACCCTAGTGTCAGGGTTACTTAGTGTCAGGGTTACTATTGAGCCGCCAAAGGCCCCTGTCATGACTCATGTGACGACTACGTAATTACATCAGTAAGTAGTAACCGGGACCAACGGCTTAACGTGGCTTCCTAAGCACGGACCGTCTTACTTTCGGACAACCCAGTGATCAGCCTGTAATGTCCTAACCAAACTAGGGATCACAAAGTGATTTTTGTGATATGTCCCCACCGGGATTCGAACCCGGGACCTCCGGATTGTGAGCCCAACGTTTAACCACTGGACCGAGGAGGCCGTTCAAACGTTGAACGTAGAACGTTGAAAATAAGAAGCAATTTCATTAAACAAGAGAAAAATTCGAAATTGTAAGTCAATCTCTCATAAGACTGCGTACACATGTCCCACTTAGCAATCAGATTACGATACAATAAGCAAATGGGCGTTTTGTCGGCCTCGTTTGTCGTCGTGTGTCGTGCACGTGCTTTGCGTCTTGCGCACGCGTCGCCCCGGATGTCATATAGATTCAGTTAGGACAAAGAATTAGTAATTTTCTTTATACCAATATGTTGTAATGTTCAATGTCAGGTGCGTTGAGTGAAGATCTGAAGTTCAGCTTTAATGGAAGCTATTTCTTAACTATCTAAATGTAATGATAATAGTTTCTTGTTCTACAAGAGAGGAAAGTTGTCTTTTTTGCGCAAGCGCGGAGTTTAAATTACGAACTAACGAAGTAGTGTAGAACCGAATATATCTAATTGAGGATAGCGAGTAATTTATAATACTAAAGATTACTATTTTTTTTCACTATTTTTACGCGGCAATCCTTTACATGCTGGCGAAGTGAAAATATAATCTTTAATAATTTTTAACTTATCAACTCTTTTTAATCAGTGGGTTCAGTTATTATAAAAAATCTAAGATTTTTGTAAAATCACACCCAGTTACACCCAGTTATACTTACTCTATTCGCGACTAATCTACTTATCCAGATCTGTTATAATTCGATCATTGTTAAAACAGCAGATATCGCGTTTCAAAAGGGGCGTGAGCTGCAATGTCATTTTTATTCGTCCGGTTGTATCGTCCCCGGCAAACAAGTTAAGTGTACAAATCGCACTGGCGCGTCAATCTGTCGCGTGGCTGCCACGCGGCGCGTGTCCTTCACGTGGCGGTGCTACGCATTACTAAATTAGCGTCGGTGGGCACCTAGCCTTAAATCGTATTAGATAAGTACGTATAGGCGGGTCGTATTACTGACACAAATTTTTGTGGATCTTTTTTGATAAATATAGTCTTGTAATGAACTTCGAAGTTTTTTGGATGTTTGTAATCTTTTTGATAACTAATAATATTATGAATCGATTTATAAAAAAAAAAATAAGAACACGAACTCTTAAAGGGCTATAGAAGGACAATAAACAAAACTCCACAAGTGTCCGTCAAAACGAGATCCGAACATCAAACACAGAATTAACTATACTCGCGAAAATAAAACAAAACGTAAAACGCGTAAGAAAGTCCTTCGACGGGAGGTAGTGGTGTGAGGTGGGGGGCGGTCGACAATAGGTGTACAGATAACTTTCCTTCCATAGTAGAGTCAATACCGACCCTAGGGAGTTTTACCCTCGGGGCTCGGTCGCTTGGGAAAACTAGACCCAACAATATAGAAAAGGACGGATTTATCTGCTCCTTGCAAACTAGAAAGGTGCATCCGAGTGTACCTATGTATTAATAATATATAGAGGAAAAATGCCGAGGACGTGCAGGGAGTGATATGTTGCCACTGTTAGCGAGAGAGGGATGGATGACATCAATTTGTCGTGTCGTGATGGGGTTTTATTTTGTTTTCTTCCTTTGCCATTTTTTTTCGGCGACTATTTTGGTTTTCGATTCTGTTTCAAAGGGTTACTTCACTCGGAGGTTTTAAAAGTTAAATATAAGTATGATTTGTTTGTGGAAAATATCTTAAATGTAAGTAAGTAGGTGCCTTGCTGGGAAAAAGTGTTTTATTAACTTAAAAATTGTTAATGTAGTTATAAAAAAACGTAAATTCTAATTTATTTATTTAATATGTGGGAGATCAACAGCTCTTAACAACTATAGTAAAAATATCATACTTAAAAACTAAGCCAATAACAGGTTTCCACCTATATAATGGACATTCCAGTTGGTAAGTACATGCAAGATTATTTCTGCGTTCATAAATATGCTGTAAAGCGACGCAGAGGCGTATGTTCCATAACCCTTCTAGCAAAGGAAGCAAAGCTTGTCTCGAACACGTTAAACGTATTACAGAGTATGTCATTAATTATTCCATTCCTACGATAAGGTTACCAGCCTTAAAAATTCCCTCTCAAAGTTCAAGTTCAGTTGTCGACAGTAAAACGGTTACGGCGCGATATCGCCGTGGCATCGAGGCGTGTCAACGAGCCGCCTTAAACGAAATTGAGTGAAAGTCGAGTTAAAGTATTAAAAGTTTTCAGCTAGCGATCTCTGAACCGACGACGCGGAGACGACGAGAGATGTGAGAGGCGTCGACTTGACTTTATCGATGGAAATTGTGAAATGAAAATAATAATATTGATCGTTCGGAATGTTTTCATGTTAATGTAAAAGACTTGATATTCTTTTGATGGTGCATTGTTTTATCAACTGCTGAGATATGGAACCTATCCGAAATACATGAGTAAGTGAATAACAGAACCCTAAAACTGGAAAAGTATAGATACTACGGTTTTATTCATAATAATTTTGGTCTGTTGCAAAATTAAGAATCGATTTCAACATTTTCATTTCATTATCGCATCACTAACACTGCAGAAAAGATTAGCCGACTTAACTTCCAAATCCCAGCAGTTTTCTGATGTCAGGGTTATTGTTTAGCCACCAAAGGCCCCTGACATGGCTCATGTAACGACTACATACTTAAGTAAATCAGTAAGTAGTAACCGGGACCAACGGCTTAACGTGCCTTCCGAAGCACGGATCATCTTACTTTCGGACAACCAGGTGATCAGCTTGTAATATCCTAACCAAACTAGGGATTACAAAGTGATTTTAGTAATATGTGCTCACCAGGATTCGAACCCGGAGTCGAAATAATTATCGATATCGATAAACGATTTTCTTAACAACATGATTTGGCAGCCCTACTTCCTTAACACGGTGTAAGTTAATAATGTAATAGAATTACGACAGAAAACTGTTGAACTCTGTTCTAGCAGGCGTAGCTTAATTGTAGCACTTTGTTTTGTGCTTCTCACTGTCTGATGTACACGATAGGATATGTGGAGGAGTCATGGAGGAACTGTGACCCCTACGGTTACAATGAAAATACTGTTCTTCTTCTTCTATCGTGTGGGTTGTAAGGTTCAATTACCAACCTCATCAACCCTGGTGTCAGGGTTACTATTGAGCCGCCAAAGGCCCCTGACATGGCTCATGTAACGACTACTCACATCAGTTAGTAGTAACCGGGACCAAAGGCTTAACGTGTCTTCCGAAGCACGGATCATCTTACAATACTTAAAATACTTAATTATAATAATATCTTTATTTTCTGAAACGTTGTAGTGTGTTAGTGACATCGTAATGAATACTGAGGAGGATGATTCAGACCATGATTCTGAGTTTTCCGCCGATAAAAAAATTCACGTGGAAAATTCCACTTGATATTAACTCAGAATCATGATCTGAATCATCCCCTCAGTATTCGTTGCGATGTCACTAACACCCTGTATGTAAAAGTGAAAGGTCACAGACTCACTGACTGACTGACACACTCAGTCAGCATAGGACCCCTATGCAACTTAGGTGCTCACTGAGATCCTTTTAGAACTTAGGTGCTCACTGAGATTCATCCCCTAAGGGATGAAAAGGCATACAAAATGTTTTGACATCCTTGTAAGTCTCGCATATTACTTCAACCTTTGCTAAGGTACGCGGGATCCAAGCATAGCACCCGCCTTTAATGCGTAGCTGGTCGTTTCTTAGTGACACATGGTCACGGATACGGAGCTAGTCCTTCATTACCCGTATACCTATGGATCACTGGACTGTCAACGTGTTAATGGTAGGGTTTCGCGCCAACAAAATCGTGGCTAACAGATAGTATGTAATATTGTAATAGTAGTATAGGCACTTGACATAGAAAGACAGAGAGAGACTCGAAGCCTTCGAAATGTGCAGTTGAAGGAGGTTGGAAAGAAGAAGTTGGACAGAAAGAGTTACTAATGAAGAAGTTTTCAAGATTTGGTTTGGGACTGTAAGTTGTATATTAGGTCCCAAATTAATAATAATCTTTATTGTATATTATCAAAAACGAAAGTTCATAAAAGTAGTAGGTATATTATATTGATCTATGGTTTTACTTAAATACCTACGGTAAGTAGGTACTTCCTACCTATTCGCAAATATATTTTGTCAGTTTTGAACTAAGCTCCACTCAGCAATAGTTTTGTAACTAATTTCCAAACAAAAACAAACTATTTGAAAATGCAGAGACGTGAATAAAACTCTATTGTAGAGTGAAACATTTCTAGAACTGACGTCTCGTTGGCTGCTAACTAGCAAACAAAAGTTAGTCGAAAAATCATACGAGTTTATTTGCAGTTGGAGAAAAATTTACAATTCTGACGTGTATGGTATTCAAAGGATTATTTTGGTGTAGGTTTATGACTACTTTTGATGAATGATGAATATGTATTTTTAGTTTTAAAGCTTTATATTACTGTATCTACTTACTTCGGTACGAAAACGTACCCGTAACGTACGGTGGGTTTGCGTAAGAAATTAATAAACTAAGACTTGCGGCAGCGTGAAACTTCTGATAGGTGCCTACAATGGAGAATGTGTGATTGGGTGACCACAAGAGGTCCAAATGTCCACCTCCAACGAGACCTTTGTACCGAAATAGACCATGAAAACGTGATTTTTCATTTAGCCATAGGTTTTTACTGACAGCAGCTATATATTTGTTCCATACAACTTTAGTCAATTTCCTTCAACCTAACGTGTCGCCTTTGTATAAGAGCCTTTTTGAAAAATCACATACAAACAAACTAAGATGATAGTTTAATTCGAGGTAAAAACTGAGACTATACATTTTTACTTAAATTGAAGCTACCGTGTCTGTTGCGTTGCGAGGTTTTGTTGAAGAAACTCACATATCAATAACAAGCTTCTCTATAAGGTAGGGACGATACAATGGCGAAAGTATACCTCTACCTGTTCAACTATCCTAATTTTACTTTAAGTTATACCTGTCATTTTCTTATACGCCGAAAAGGGAATTAACGAATGATTGACAACTGTTAATTTTAAAATGAATGAGTGAATGAATTATCTCGTTGATATGCAACCCGATTGACGTGTACTGTCAACTTAATTCTGTTGAGGTATTGGCAAAATAAAATTTTGAAGTCTTTTAAAATCCTGAGTAAAATTGACGTTTGTTTTATACATTTTATGCCTGTCAATTACCCGTCTCTTCCTTTTCGATGGATAAGAAAATGGCAGGTATCACTTACAATAAATTTTGTTGGTGGTGTGTATTGGAATCAGCGCCATTGTGGATAAAATAAGTGTACATAGTGTACCTATTAAGTTACAGATTAGAAACGTTGAAGAAATCTGCCGGGTCTGCATGACAACCGCGTCGCGCGCGGCGCGAATTATATTGAGCGCTTCGACGTTTGACATCCATCTACGTAGATAGCATACGTATCATTTATTGGTCCAAGCGCTCGATATAATTCGCGCCGCGCGCGGTGCGGTTGTCATGCAGACCCGGCTGGTTTCTTAAACACCAATTTTTATCTACTCTAAAATTTACGATACGCTAATTTTAGAAATAATAAGAACAAACAAATTAACATTTTTATGAGTTTTATAAAAGCTTGAGAGTATTCAGTCTTTCTTTTTGCAAAGGCCATATATTACACGTATAATTATATTATATATAGCTGGAGACCCACTGACTGACTGACTGACTGACTGACTGACTCACTGACATAATTGTTCTCCCAGAAGGAGCGTCGGGGGGTCAAAATGATGTATGGGGGGTGTGATCGGGACCTCCCGGTGAGTATGGGAAAAATCCCAAATCTTGGAAAACTGCTCCTCATCAGGGAGACGCTCTACAGTCTGGCGCGACTTTTATACCTGGATCATTTTTTTTTTCGCAAAACCTATTTAAATCTTGGTCAAATTCTATTGTGGGTGAAAAAAAATCAAAATGGCGGAAAAACAAGATGGCCGCCATACAAAATTTAGTTTTTCCGGAAAATGTCTCAAGGGTAAAAATTGTGTATGGGAGTGTAATCGGAGTGTCTTGTTGAGTATGGAGACACTTCTCTTTCTTCAAATCTGCTCCGCATCAGGGAGACACCCTACGGCCTGGCAAAACTATCGCACCTGGAACGATTATTTTTTCACAGAACCTATTTAAATCTTAATCAAATTCTATCGTGAGTGAAAAAAAATCAAAATGGCGGAAAAACAAGATGGCCGCCATACAAATTTTTAGTTTTTCCTTAAAATGGCTCGGGGATAAAAATTATGTATGAGGGTTTTGATCGGAACGTCATGTAGAGTACGGGTATACTTCCAGGTTTTCGAAAACTGCTCCGCATCAGGGAGACACCCTAAGGCCTGGCAAAACTATCGCACCTGGAACAATATTTTTTTTCACGAAACCTATTTAAATCTTGGTCAAATTCTACTGTGGGTGAAAAAAAATCAAAATGGCGGAAAAACAAGATGGCCGCCATACAAATTTTTAGTTTTTCCTGAAATTGCCTCTGGGATAAAAATTATGTATAAGGGTTTTGATCGGAACGTCATGTAGAGTACGGGTATACTTCCAGGTTTTCGAAAATTGCTCCGCATCAGGGATACACCCTACGGCCTGGCGAAATTATCGCATCTGGAACTTTTTTGTTTTCAAGAAACCTATTTAAATCTTAGTCAAATTTAATCGCCAGTGAAAAAAAAACAAAATGGCCGAAAAACAAGATGGCCGCCATACAAAATTTTGTTTTTCCAGAAAATGTGTCAGAGCTAAAATTGATGTATAGGGGTGTGATCGGAACGTCATCTTGGAAAACTGCTCCGCATCAGGGAGACACCCTACGGCCTGGCAAAACTATTGCACCTAGAACTTTTTTGATTTCACGAGACCTATTTTAGTCTTGGTCAAATTCTATCGCGGTAAAAAAATGGCGGGAAAACAAGACACGCGAGCAGCTTGCTGCGAGCGAACCACGCGACATCTAGTTATTATAATATATATAGCTACAAACCCATGTACCTATTGACTGACTGACTGACTCACTGACAGGGTTGTTCTCCCAGAAGGAGTGTCGGGGGGTAAAAATGGTGTATGGGGGATGTGATCAAAATTTTCCGGTGAGTATGGGAAAACTTCCAGATCTTGGAAAACTGCTCCGCATCAGGGAGACACCCTACGGCCTGGCGAAACTATCGCACCTGGAATGATTCTTTTTTCGCAAAACCTATTTAAATCTTGGTCAAATCCAATCGCCGGTGAAAAAAGAACAAAATGGCGGAAAAACAAGATGGCCGCCATACAAAATTTTGTTTTTTCAGAAAATGTCTCGGGGGCAAAAACAATGTATGGGGGCGTAATCGGAAGGTCATGTTGAGTATGGATATACTTCTCGATCTTGGAAAGCTGCTCCGCATCAGGGCGGCACCCTACGGCCTGGCAAAACTATCGTACCTAAACCATTTTTTCTTTCACAAAATCTATTTAAATCTTGGTCAAATTCTATCGCCGATATAAAAAAATCAAAATGGCTGAAAAACAAGATGGCCGCCATACAAAATTTTGTTTTTTCAGAAAAATGTCTTAGAGGTAAAAACAATGTATGGAGATGTGATCAAAACCTCAAGTTGAGTATGGAAATACTTTTCGATCTTTGAAAACTGCTCCGCATCAGGGAGACACCTTACGGCCTGGCGAAACTATCGCACCTGGAACTTTTTGGTTTTCACGAGACATATTTAAACCTTGGTCAAATTCAATCGCCGGTGAAAAAAAATCAACATGGCGGAAAAACAAGATGGCCGCCATACAAATTTTTCGTTTTTCCTGAAAATGCCTCGGGGGTAAAAATGATGTATAGGGATGTGATCGGATCGTCATGTTGAGTATTTCAATACTGCTCGATCTTGAAAAACTGCTTCGCATCAGGGAGACACCCTACGGCCTGGCAAAACTATCGTACCTAAACCATTTTTTCTTTCACAAAATCTATTTAAATCTTGGTCAAATTCTATCGCCGATATAAAAAAATCAAAATGGCTGAAAAACAAGATGGCCGCCATACAAAATTTTGTTTTTTCAGAAAAATGTCTTAGAGGTAAAAACAATGTATGGAGATGTGATCAAAACCTCAAGTTGAGTATGGAAATACTTCTCGATCTTTGAAAACTGCTCCGCATCAGGGAGACACCTTACGGCCTGGCGAAACTATCGCACCTGGAACTTTTTGGTTTTCACGAGACATATTTAAACCTTGGTCAAATTCAATCGCCGGTGAAAAAAAATCAACATGGCGGAAAAACAAGATGGCCGCCATACAAATTTTTCGTTTTTCCTGAAAATGCCTCGGGGGTAAAAATGATGTATAGGGATGTGATCGGATCGTCATGTTGAGTATTTCAATACTGCTCGATCTTGAAAAACTGCTTCGCATCAGGGAGACACCCTACGGCCTGGCAAAACTATAAAACCTGGAGCAATATTTTTTTCACGAAACCTATTTAAATCTTGGTCAAATCCAATCGCCAGTGAAATATATATACTTCTCTATTTTCGAAAACTGCTCCGCATCAGGGAGACAACCTACGGCCTGGCAAAACTATCGCTCTCGGAACGTTTTTTTTTTCCACTTTACCTACCTACCTAAATCTTGGTCAAATTTAATCGCCGGTGAAAAAAAAACAAAATGGCGGAAAATTAAGATGGCCGCCATACAAATTTTTCGTTTTTCCTGAAAATGCCTCTGTGGTAAAAATGATGTATAAGGGTGTGATCGGATCGTCATGTTGAGTATTTCAATACTGCTCGATCTTGAAAAACTGCTCCGCATCAGGGACACACCCTACGGCCTGGCAAAACTATAAAACCAGGAGCAATTTTTATTTCGCATAACATATTTAAATCTTGATCAAATTCAATCGCTGGTGACAAAAATCAAATTGGCGGAAAAACAAGATGGCCGCCATATGAAATTTCCCTTATATAGAAAATTCCTCGGGGCTAAAAATGATGTATGGGAGGTGTGATCGGAACGTCTGTAGAGTACGGAAATACTTCCCGGTCTTCGAAAACTGCTCCTCATCACGGAGACACACTACGCCCCGGCAAAACTATCGCATCTGAAACTTCTTTTTTCACGGGACCTATTTAAATCTTGGTCTAATTCTATCGCCGGTGACATGTGTGCTGTCAACTTTTGCTGGGGTTTTTTAATTGCTGCCTAAAATTCTTGTGAACCTATTCCATAAATTTTAAGCCTGTCGTTTACCCGTCAGCTGATAATATAATGACAGGTACTTCAAATAAACTTAGATAGTGTGTACTGGAATCAGCACCAATATCATTGGTACATTTAGATCTTGTAATTATATTTGTCTTGCATTTAGACCAATAAAGACTACCAAAGGATGAAGGTCATAAATTAAATGCCAGTAGGTAAATGTAACTAACAATTTTGATACCACAAAAAACATTGATTGTGAGATCCTATCAGTTGAAGTGGTGCTAAACGACGTGATTACTATTTTTATTTTTCAAAATAATTTTAAAAAGAAACAATTTTATTAAAAACATAATGAAAGATATATTTTTAGATATATTTGTTTTATTATATAATTCATACTCATACAAAATATTCCTACATTTAATTAAATAGTTGAAATAAAACAGCAACTTAACCATGTACTCTCGGCCTATGTGGTCCAGTGGCTGACATTTCGGAGGTTCAAGTCCCGGTGGGGACAAAACACAAAAATTTCTTTGTGATCCCTGGTTCAGTTAAGACATGGCTGGCTGATCAAACGACATTGGCGGCTCAGCAATAATCCTGATTGATGAGGTTGGTCATCCACTTCACAACCTACATGATAGAAGAACAAGTACCTATTTATGATTTTTGAACAGACTTAATATGGTAACATAAGGTAAGTAAGTAGGTAGAGAATAAACTTAACAATAACATTAAAATATACACAGTTAGGTTTTTATCTATTTAATGATTTAATAATATAAATTATAATTATAAAGTGATATAAACTCATAGTTTACCAACATCTATGAACAAAAAGAAAACCCCCGACAAAACAAAAGTACTCAATTATTATGAAAAAAGGTGAAAAAATTAAAAACCCTATAAAAAGCAAAAAATTACTTATCCCACATACCTATACTTGCAAGCAAACTGAGTGTGTAACATTCCTATCACACTTAACAAACATCATATATACATAAACATAGCTAAGAACACTCTCGACTAATATAACTTACAAACAAAAAAAAACTGTATTAAAATTGCATCATCTGTTTGGGAGCTACGATGCCACAGACAGACACATACACATTTACACACATACAGACACGTCAAATGTATAACACCCCGTTGTTTCTGCGTCGGGGGTTAATAAATAGAACTATATACATTGCAACAACACTCCTAACACAGCTTTTATGTTCACTAGATATTAATGCTTTTGAGGTGAGCTCATCCTGCAAACAACACATACATGGGCATCCATCAGGCATCTGAAAGCAAACATGAATGTTTTTAATAGTATATTGCACAATATGCCCGATTGTATCAATATTATTTAATGTGTAGGAATGGAATTGAAACATTGGCAACAATAAATTAAAATTAGAACAATGTTTTAATCATTATTAAGGATTGCCTTATAACAATTATGATTGAAACACATAATTTTTTTAAGTACAACATAAATTAAAATACTTAATACTTTAATACCTATCTCGGAGATTGTTTTTCTATATAATACCACTCTTCACTTCTTTCCATAAGCCCATGGCCTGTGATTTTATCTTCGTGAGTGCCTTTCCAAAGATATTCCACAACTTATACAGACATAATTGTTTCCAACTGTCCGACTGGAACATTCTTCAGGAAACTTGTTATTGTTGCTTGCATCTCTTAGTATGATTATGAGTTAGTATGACAAAGTCGATCAGCATTAACACCTATAAATAAATAAGTATATAATAACAGTCATATATAATAACAGTGTCATTTGATTGTATGTTACTTACATTGCAATTTATCAACGAACATTATCCACAAACTTTTTATCATATCGGCTCTATCCAAAACACACAATGGCTCTGGAAGTTTTTACAGTAGAATGTCGACGCTCTCGCACTACTCGATGAACTTGTAAGCTACATTAGCTACAAATTCTAACAAAGTAGGTAGAAGAAATTATCAAGAGAACTTCTCGGCAACGAGACCATAAGACCATGTTTAGTTTTTTTTTGTTATTTTGTCCATAGGACAGGCAAAGGAAACATAACCCATACAGCCAAATACTATATTAGGTACGTTAAATTCGTTAAAAACAATAAACGTATTTTCATATTTTCAAATCGGTAGGCAATGGAATCCACAGGTTACACACAAATGTATTATGTCATAAATTATAGCCTCACCTTTTTTTTCTTTTTGGAAATTTTTGGCCTGGTTACATAGACCTTTAGGTTTGTGATACGAATTAACTCTTTACTCTAGCCATAGAGGCAGCCAATCAGCTCGCGACACCAAACACTTCAGGACCCCGATACCGACCCCGCCTGCGTGGTCGACGATTTCCCTCATTCAGCGCTTATCGCTATCGACCCACTAGGGTCGATTAATTCTTTCAAATATTTTTCCTCTCAGACGACGCCCTGAGCCGAGGTTCGCGCCCAACTGTGCACCCTCAGGCCTGTTGTCTTAAACGTTGTATCGGGTGAGAGCCTTCAGCGCTCCCTATTTGTCCGGCCAAGTAGTTAATGCCATCTGCGGCAAATCTACAATAAGTCACGTCAAAAAAAAGATACGAATTAACTCAAAAAAGTCCGTATAAATTTTCGAGTTATGAAACGGCTTCTTGAGACGAAGTGAAAATAGATAGTACCACTTTGTTTCATAGAGATAGGAAATTCTATGTCTATGCTTTGTTTATTGAATGTTTATTTATATTTTTTTTATATTTATATATTTTTCCGATACAATTCCGATATGATAACACTTAATGAATGTTTTTCGATTACTTCTTCATTTCGTATTAAATGTATTAAGCAACTTTCCCGCCAAAAACCCACGGAAAAATGAATGAAAATACTCAATCTTTGTTGCTTATTTAAAAAAGTTAAATGGTACTAAAGTGACAAAAAGCAATTAGATTTTATATTGCTTATTTATTAATTCTATTGACATGTATGCGACCAAGTGAAGTAAATAAGTACCTCAATATTTTTCGATATTGGCTGTTTGAATCTGCTTTGCCAAAATTTCTTTGTTAGCAGTGCTGCCAGATTAGGCGATTTTTCGCCATTTATGCTACTTCGAAGGGTGTCGGGGACTAAAAATTGTAAATGGCGACAATTAGGCTACTTTGGAAAAAAAATGGCTATGTTAGGCTATTTCACCTACGCTGAAATAATCGCATCGCACACGAAGACATTTGACATATAATAATAATAATAATATAATAATAATAATATATCTTTATTTCGTACCATTAAAGCCTTAAATTATGACAAAATGTTTTAGCGGGAAATTTACCTTACGTCAATGTATTGTATGATTAGAGAAAGGCTTTTGCAATTATTATTTTCTGTAACTCTGGTTCATAAATATATTGTCAATGGATACCGTATCGGGTATTAATTCTTCTCTCTCTGCTATTCCTGTTTATTATGCTCTAAGGCTTAGTCTTTAGCCTTGCAGGATTGACTACTTGACAACTAAGTAGTTAAATGAGATACCTTTTCCGAACTTTCAAACCGAACGTTTTCTTTGGAGTTTCTATGGAAATGGAAATATAAACTGTAACGTCATTAATAAAAGCGGTCAAACTTAGTAGGTAGGTACTCATTGATATTTAATTCATGAATAAAAATCGATAAGAAGTCGAAAAATAAAATGAGATTTATTTTTGATCGTCTTAGACTGGCGTTTATTTGTAGATTAGCATTTACAATTTATCTTTAACCAAGTAAAGTACCCAATTTCTATTAAAAAAAAGAAACATCAGGCTATATTTGATATCTGAATCAGATACGTGTAAAAATGATATTGCTTCTCTTTATTTTGATCAGAATAATAATGGACAGAAGATGTGATGTGCCTGGGTGTAATAATAACAACAAGGGTCATTATTTATACCCAAAAACAAAGATAAAAGAAACGTTATGTCTGTTATTCATGAAATTAGAAGGTAACCGAAGGGAAATCTGTACAGCGCCATCTGTATTCATATTGGGGAAGGGGGTTGCGTGGAAAGTCCCTCATAATTACGTTGGAGTTTGACAACGCCATCTATATTTTTTTGGGGAACATGACCTGAAAGGTCCTTCATTGAAAAATAAATTGAAAATAATCACAGTTTTAGGCCACCTTTATTTTCTTTAGGCGATTTTGGGCTACATCACAAAAAAAAAACTTAGGCGAATTTAGGCTACTTTACGACAAATTTTCGGCGATTTGGAAGGGCCTGGACCTGGCAACACTGTGTGTTAGTCTCATGAAAAAAAAAGTAAATTCGTACCCAAACCGTTGGCGCGAAAAGGTGACAAGCGTTTTTTCACTTGTATTTCAAGATTTCCAAAGGTAAGTCGATTTTGTTATTAATAATTTAACAATTATTTATAAATATTTAGGTATATGATAAGGTACTAACCTTATCGTAAAAAAGTTAGCCATTTAAACATAATTATTACAATTGTAATATCTTTAACTTTCTGTACCGATTTTCTCTTTTTCACATAATGAAAGTGAAAAAATTTAAAGGTAAGTAACCAACCTACCTACTTAAAAGCTATAATTCTTATTTTATTATCTATTAGATAAACACAAATAGTACAGAAGTGGTTTGTTTACAGATGAAGCGTTCAAGCGTCGAAATTCCATCGTGCTCTACAATGCGTCGCCGTCGCGTCGACGACGAGCCTGCTGCAACCTGCATCGGTGCCGGTAAGTATTTAGATTTTAACGAGCTTAATTCCAGTTTACCAAACGATCGATTGATTTTATGATGATAAAATAGCCGCTTGACATCAGTCATGGAAAAAACTAATTAATAACAGTCATTAGGTACCTACCTACTTAAATCAATTGCATTGCCCCTACTTATGCTGTGTGACTAGAATAGGCGATAATTAATTACTATTAATGTTTTTTTAGATTATATAAGTATGTTGGTTGGTATATGAAATAAGTTAGTTAACCTATGATAAATTTAGATGAGATCATAACACTATAGATAATAATAATACGATTGAATCCTTTTTGAATTATAACAATCCGAGTGTGATTCTGGTTTGACAGCAACCCATGTTGTAGCATAACAGTAACATCACTCATTAAATGACCCGTAATAAGTAGGTCTGTAACAAATTACCTATAATACACACAAAAGTTAACCTATGACCATAGTATTATTACTTATTCTATGCTATACTAATACCAGTCACTCTCTTAATATTCTGTGTGAAAAGTTAAACCTTTCTCTAAAATCGTGAAAAAGCCAACTAAATAAGTAGGTATGTCTGTTTTATGTGTAGAAGAAGTAGCATATTTTATCAAAAATGACAAGTTACTACAGATAGTTAAATACAACTATGACCAATCTTATAATAATATTATAAGATATTAACTATCTAACTAAGAATTATAGAAATAAGTAACTAGGTAACAAAATTATTATAAAGTTACCTACTTAATTATATACTAATACAGCTATTTATAATAACAAAATTATATCAAACAAGTTATTAAGTAAGTATATAGATATAGAGATATCGAAGCTTTGAAGTATTTAGTTTATCTGAAAAAAAAAAGTTTGAATGCTATAATATTTGTCTACAATAAATTTATTTAAATTACTGTCAGAGGGTGTATGTAGGTTTGTCTATATTTTGAATATGGTTAGGAATATGGTTATATCTTGATGACCATGTGGTGGGGACTGAAGGAAACTAATCTAATTCAATCGACTTTAAAAAAAGATTATCAATTTGACCCATACGTATATCGTAATGTGTGTTAAATTTTCCATATACATGCCTGTATGTATGTCCATGCATTTCGTAGAAACTACATATCAAATTGCAATGCTTGTTTATTAAGTATCGTCCAACATAGGAAAGAATGCAAGTTTCATCAAAATTGGCTTAGAAATTTCCAACTTATGGTTGAAAAACAGTTAAAAATTAGGAACCTTGTGTTTCGACTATACTAATAGAGGCTTAGAGCATAAGTACTAAGTATGGATACCTACTAATGGTTTGAGAGTAAATTAAAGAAAATTGGAAAACGGTCAAGGGTGTGTCGGACACTACATACATTAAACAAATTATAAAACATTTTATAATATTTCAGTGTTTGGTAACGATGGTCACTGGCGTATTAATATTATTAAGGACACTCGAGTTTATACAAATAAAAAGTAATTTCAAAATTTAGAGTCTAATGTATTCAACTAAATATTATTTCGTACTTTTTATTTGACAGATTTTGAAGTCCGTTTTATTTTTGAAATTACTTTTTGTGACAGCTATAAAGTAATAAGCAAAATAAAGTATCAACTTATTTTGTTTATTACTTTACAGCTATCTAAAGATATGGAAAACGCCGAATACAATGAGTGTCTAAAAAATACCATACCTCCACAACCCTGATACAGTAAAAATATAATATAGGTAGGTATATATACTATGTTATACTATATTTTATGTGTATATGTACCTAAGGTTCCGTCCACAGAAAAGGTTAGTAAAGGAAAAATCTGTGTATGTAAGTATGTATAGTATACGTATCATACGTAGATACACGTTTAACGCATAAGTACGAGCGAGACAGACCATTCTAACGTAGTATTATTCTTTATTTGATGCCTATAGCTTAAGTGAAGTTCAACTCGATCGTCTTATATCTAGATACTTGAATTTCGCCATCAGAATTTTCTTTTACTAACCTTTTCTGTGGACGGAACCTTCGGTGCGCGAGTCCAAATCGCACTTGCTTGTTTTTTTTTTTTAATTTTTGACAAATATACATACCTACTTCACCTGTATTAGTCTGAAATAATCTCACACTATGATGCAACAAGATCAAAAAGAAGAACAAAAACTGTGGTATTACGTTTTCCTGTTATTTTATATTAAATCTTCGAAATATTCCGTCAATAGAGTGCTGCATTGCGTACATACATAATATCTCGCCTATTTTCCATTGGGGTAGGCAGAGAACAGACTATATTATAATCCTTTATTTAAGTAAAGTGCAGTGTAATAAATCGACATGTCTTCTAAATATTTTATAACAAGGGTTTGCGTTGTGTTACATCAATTGAGTTGAATGTTTGTATACCGGTACGGCACCCTCTCGATGTACATCCGAATATGAATGAGATTGGTCTTAAAGTCATTTTATTAGGTACCTGAATTAAATATTTATGTTGCTATTAATTAATTGCTTAATATTTTATTAAAACTGTCAAAAGGTTACTAATGAGAACGTTGAGGAGTATGAGTGGGATAACTTTGAATGATAAAATAGTGTGATAAGGGACTGTTGTAAAGAAAATGTAGTGAAGAGAATTGACAAAAGGACGCTTACATAGGTTGGACAAGGCCAAGATTTATTATGCGGATGTAAGTGGTAAAATCAGAAGTGGATGGCCTAGGTGGTACATACCTCGATTAATTTCAGGATATTTAAAGAAAAGCCACGGTCAAGAGTACTGGGAACCGGCGAGCATGCATAAATGAGTGTACTTTGATAAGAGTGGTAGAAGCGAAAGTGATGTGTCAGGATCGTAGTAAGTGGAATTGCGTGGCCGATCCCAACGGAAAATAGGCGTAATCTTAAGTATGTGTTTTTTCGAAAAAGTTGCATAGCCATTTTTTATATTGTAAAGTCGGCGCCTCGTATTTTTTTCACTTCAGTCACAGCTACGATGGCAATGTTGTCGACTTAATTCATCGACCTTTGATGTTCAACCACAAAGTGTGCTCTACATGACCGTCACGACTGAAATGATGATCGGCGGCGGCTTTGTGCGGCACGAGCTGGCGGCACTGTGTGAAAGTGCTTAAACGAATGCCATTTTAACTACTTATTAAAAAATCAAGACAACAATTACAAATTACCTAGGTTTATTGATCCGACTGAAATTTTATAATATGTAGATTTTTTTTATATTAGGTAGGTAACTTAATTCTCATATAATAATTATTGCATTCCCTATAATAATGTCGGTGAATAATTGTTTTATTAAAAAATAGATTGTTGGAGAATGATAATATTGATAATTGATATTTTAATTTAAGTACTTATGTAGGGTAAACTGCCTAATTATTAGCACCTTAAATGATTGGTACGGTCTAATCATTTTTCGGCACCGAATATATCAAAATGTTCTTATTTTTTTTCTTAATAAAGTCAGTAGGGGTGTCAATAATAGGGTCTATTACCTTATCTATAATATAAAAATTAATATCTAAAATTTACTGAATCCTTAGGTCTAACACACCAAGGCTCCGATATGTATGAAGGTAATAATTCGCAATGTACGGTTATCTCAGCATGCGCTTCAATTTATTCTGTGTTCCATAATCGCGCATCTTTCACTACTGCCGAAATTGATAAAATTTTAAAAATGGGGGATACACTTTACATGCAGTTAAAATATCTACTTCAGAGGGGTGTCAGTTATTTTATGCCAGATGAATTACCCAATGAGCTTCGCGTCGGGGATAACGTCGCACATATAGTTAGTATGGAGGACAACTGGATCATTTCTAATTCGTATCCTACAACTCCCGCGAATAAAGACATAGGTTTATTAACGTTAAAGAATATACTGGACAACAGAGTGTTTTTTAACACTAATGACTATACTGTCGATTCGCAATTCGCTTATAATGTGAACAATTCAAATCACAACGACAGTACCGATAGCATATTGTTTACGGGTCAGGGTTATACTTTTAGTTTTTGGCGGTTTAATGGTGAATATTATTTCTTTAACAGCCATGCAGTTAACAGCAAAAACATTAATATAGGAACGGGTAAGCCAGAGGATGGTCCTTACGTAGCACGTTTATTTAAATGTAATTCAACCGAAGCGCTAGCCAAACTTTTGCTCGCGAATGAAGTTTACGACGGATCCGAATACTCATTAACCCGATTAAGAGTATTAAATGACGACCTTATATGGCAAAACGAAACGCAGGTTAGTTCCGAAACGTCACAGTCCATTTTAGTAGATTTGATATCATCACCATTACTGAATGAGAATCAAACTTTAGATTCGATTTTGATGAACTATCAGTCAACCCTGGCCCCGTGTAAAACCTCTGTGCAAAATTTTGATATTAGTAAATTGGAAGTTGATTCAAATCCGGTAGATGTATATGACACTACAAGTGATTTAAAACTGACAATTTTAAAACCAGTTGTCCTATTAGAAAGAATTAGTAATCAAGGCGAAAACCAATGCGTTAAAAATAAAGGTGGCCGACCCAAAAAACAGAAACGCGGACCAAAACCAAGTAAAGAAAACGCGCATCGCGAAGCTGTAAGCAAATATACGAAGAAAAACCCGGCTGTTAATCGCGAGGCAGTTCAACGGTATAACGAACGTAACCCAGACGTTCATCGTGCGGCTGTTCAACGTTATAACGAGAACAACCCAGATGTTCATCGCGCGGCCGTTCAACGTTATGACGAGAACAACCCAAACGTTCATCGCACAGCCGTTCAACGATATAACGAGAACAACCCAGACGTTCATCGCGCGGCCGTTCAACGTTATAACGAGAACAACCCAGACGTTCAACGTGAGGCCGTTCACCGTTATAACGAACGCAACCCAGACGTTCATCGCGAGGCCGTTCAACGTTATAACGAGCTCCACCCCGAAATTATCAAAAAAGCAGCACGAAAATACACAGAGAATAGTCGTAACATAGAAACGCCGCTGAGATATTCAAAAAATTTAATAGGTGAAAAACAGGGACACGATCTTAATATTATTAGATTATATAATTTAAAAAATACGTCGCTTCTGTCTGATAAAACATATAGATGTCCAAATTGTAATGCTCCATTGTTCGAAGAAGAGAAATCTCGTCGACAATGGTGTTGTCATTCAGGTGATTATAACGTTCAGAATTTTCTCCCATTAAATGAAGAATTTTATTCAAATTCAGCTTTTTTAAATAGACCACGCGCTTACAATAATATTTTTGCATTTTCGGCATTAGGTGTTTCCCATGGTTACCATCATCCAGAAGGTATATCTTTTCTAAAAATTCAAGGACGTATTTACCACCGTATCTTTGATTTGTCTTACAATGAAAGTCCTAATAATATTAATTTTTACATAAATGACAGTAGCGAAAGAGAGAGTTTAGCTGGCGAATTAAGTTTAGATAAAACGGTAGTTCGAATGATTACAGGGTTCATGCACACAGTTAATCCATACATAAAATGTTTTAGAAGGTTAAGTTTAGAGGTATCATCAGAAGCTTTCTTGAAGTTCGAAAGAACTACTCGTGTGACTCACGGTAACATCCTCGGAGATCAACCTATTGGTCAAGAAATTGCCGCAATTATTAGTACAGACCGCGAGGAATTTTCTCCACGCTGTATTGTAGTCAAAAAGATAGCAGACGGTAGGCCTCGAACAATAGATATAATGGATTCCTTATACGAGACTTTCCAGTATCCTCTCTTATATCCTCACGGAAATACTGGTTGGCATCCAGAAATGAGAGATAATAAGGGCAATAAGCTTAATCAGGTTAAATATGTCCGTTGTTTACTTTTATCCGAATCGCGATTTAGCATATTTGGTCGTTTATCTGAAGAGTGGTTAGTCGATATGTTTTGTAGAGTTTTAGAAGAACGCTTGCGGTTTTTGAAAAATAGCCAAACAAAACAACACAACAGGCTAAGAGTAGCTCCACTCCAAGAATTAATTAATGACGAGTTTATTTTAGGAGAAGGTGGAGTAGAACCTGGTAAAATTTATTTACCTAGCTCATTCACAGGGGGTCCACGGTACATGAAAAAGAAATACCTGGATGCTATAGCAATGGTAAACAGGTTAGGTCCACCATCATATTTTTTAACTTTAACATGTAACCCCAACTGGCCTGAAATAAAAAATTCAACATTATCAGGTCGATCAAAAGACCCCCTTACTTGTGCTCGAGTTTTCAACTTAAAACTCGGAGAGTTATTAAAAGATTTAAAATCGGGTAAATGGTTCGGAAAAATTGTTTATATAATGCATGTTATAGAGTTCCAAAAAAGAGGACTACCACATGCGCATATTGCTTTTAGAGTGGAAGGTGGTGGACCAGTAGAAAGTCCGGATATTGATAAGTTTGTTCGTGCTACCATACCCGATCCAACACAAACTCTATTATACAAAGTTGTCATGGATCACATGATACACGGTCCATGCGGCCCTCCTTACCGAACTAATTTGCCGTGTTGGAATAGTGAAAAAAAAAACTGTTTGAAATATTTTCCAAAAAAAGAAACACCAGTCACCTTCAGTGACGATAGAGGTTTTATACATTTACATCGTGATAGTAAAAATCAGGCGATTATTAAATATCGCGGCAGAGACGTAATAGTTAATGATTTATGGGTCGTTCCTTATAATCCTGCTCTTCTCCTAAAATATGATGCTCACATAAATTTAGAAGTGTCCACACAGCGTGCTATAATTAAGTATTTGTTCAAATATATGACAAAAGGACCTGATGAAGCCCGTATTGCCGTTGTTGATGAAGAACATCGTGAGGATGAAATCGAACAATATGTCACTAAGCGATATATTAGTTCTAGCGAAGCAGCGTGGCGTGTTCTCGAATTTGATATTGTAGCTAGGAACCCTACGGTAAAAATGTTAACAGTGCATTTGCCCGATCAAAATTCAGTATTTTTTAAGCCTGGCCACGCGAACGAGGCAGTTAATAATGCAGGTTCAGATCTTTTAGACTATTTCAGTAGGCCTTTAACTGAGGAGTTTGATCGGGTATCCTACTTAGACTTTTTTGAAACTTATAACATTCATGCGAAAGATCCATGTTTAAAGACAGTTCAGGCGGTGCAAATGCAAAACGGCAAGTTTCTTACGCGGAGAATGCGGGGTGAGCTCGTCGCGCGTCTATTTTGGGTCGCGCCGAACAGAGGTGAACAGTTCTTTTTAAGACTTCTTTTAAGTGTTTACCCTTGTCGTAGTTTCGCGGATTTACTTCAAATTGGAGGTCCAAATTGCAAAACTTTTCAAGAAGCTGCCAAATTCGTAGGACTTGCGGACGACGCAGTCGAATATGAACGGGCTATGGAAGAAGCTTCCACTTTTTTAACCGGACCACGACTTCGTAGCTTTTTTGTAACGCTGGCTGTTAATGGTGCCTCAGTTGCGTCACTGTGGAACACGTATAAACGTCAATTGGCCGAAGATTTCCTTTACAGGGTGCCAGATGACGAAGAAAACGCGTTTAACATGTGCCTCATTCAAATAGATAGAATGCTACGGAGACACGGAACTTCTTTAGTAGAACAAGGTTTGCCTGAAGTAATTTACAGGTCAACGGAGTTGGATAGGGAACGCACTGAATATGATTTAGATAGTTTGAAATCATACGTAGAAGAGTGGTTGCCACAGTTATCCCCCGATCAACGTGCCGTATTCGATTACGTGGAAAAGCTTTGCGTAGATAGTGTTTACCGAGAATCCAACAACTGTGCGATTTTTATCGATGGCCCCGCCGGCACCGGAAAAACGCTATTATTGAAGGTCATAACTGCATATATCCGCGGTAACCTTAAAGGTATAGTTTTAACCTGTGCATCGTCTGCAATTGCTGCTCAAAATTACACAAACGGAATGACGGCTCATTCCTTGTTTAGATTTCCTTTACATCTATTAGATGATAGCGGATACTGGAACATCTCAAATGGTACTCAAAGAGCTGAATTGATTTACAATTCTAATCTCATTGTGTATGATGAAGCGCCGATGGCTCATAAATACCTTATTAATTTATTAAATAGATCATTGCAGGATTTGATGAGGTCAGACAAAATTTTTGGTTCTAAAATAATTATTTTTGCAGGAGATTTTCGTCAAATTCCTCCTGTAGTCCCAGAAGCACGAACGAATTTTGATATATTAAACGCGTCACTAAAAACTTCTCCTATTTGGAAACAATTGAAAAAATTTAGTTTGGTAACTTCACAGAGATGTAAGGATGACGCACAGTATGCAGAATTTCTTTTAAAACTAGGTTCAAATTCATTACCTACTCTTAGGTTAGAAACAAATAATAATGATTTGCAATTAGTCCAACTTGAATCCATTGATTATGTTACTGAATTAGAAGATTTAATTGATTTTGTATTCCCAGAAGTTACCCTTACTGAGCCAGGCGTATGCTCCTTCAGAGCGATTCTATGCACCCGTAACGATGCAGTTAGAGAAATTAATGCCGTTATTTTAGACAAACTACCAGGAGAAGTATTACATTTTTATGCCATAGACAAAGTTTTAAGCGACAACGCTGATCAAGTATATTTTAGTCCTGAATTTTTACATACACTTCGACCACAAGGTGTTCCAGATTTCGACTTACAATTAAAATTAGAATGTGTTTGTGTAATCACGCGTAATCTTAGTTTCGCGGACGGCTTAGTAAATGGCACCAAAGTAATAGTCGTTGAAACATCTCCATATATTATTAAAGTTCGGAAACAAGGTGAACTAGGAGATTATTTGATCCCTCGAATTCTTTTTAAAGCGCCTATAGAACATAACAGCCCTTACGAGATGTGTCGCCGTCAATTCCCATTGCAGGTGTGTTATGCAATGACCATTCACAAGAGCCAGGGTCAAACGATTAGTCGCGTTGGGGTCGATCTTAGATCTGACATGTTTAGTCACGGTCAACTGTATGTAGCTTTAGGTCGCGTTCGCGAAAGACGTGACATAAAAGTACTACTACCCAGGCACCGAATCGTAAATGACCAACCTTTCTCGAATAACGTTATCATATCAGAACTTTTAAGTTTAACGTAACTTTATTAGGGTGGCACTTCTTGAAAAGACTGAACAGTTCATCTCTGTTATTAAGCTTATTGGTTTTTTTTAGATCGGTTAAATCATGTGCTGAAATTATCGTATATTGCGAATTATTTATTATTATTTATATTCATTCTATCTTGTTTTTTCTTCTTTTCGTATAATTTAACGATAAAACTGACTTTAACAAGCTTGCACTCGATTTGATGATGGTTACATTGAATTTCAAAGCTAGGTTTACCATTTTATTAGTCACAATCACTGAATTAAAATGTGTGTTAATCAATTGGCAATGTGTGCATGCCCTTCCCAGCCGTTAACGCTGTGGAGGCTCATCTTTAGGGGACGAGAGAACGGGCGTGAAGGGAACTGGCAGGATGAACACTTGGCTGCGGGTGCGACCGGTGCATGGGAGTGAAGTGGAGCTGGCTGGAAGATGGAGGCAGGTATCACTCGATTGCTTTAGCTGAGTTCCACTCAGATCAAGTAAGCTGTCATATGGATGAATGTCGCAGGTTGGAATGATCCGGAGTAGAACTGTCGGTGTCGTTCCCATCGTCGTAGGCATTTTCGGTGGATTTTGTAGGTCGATCAACAATGGTTGCGTGAGTTTTAGCTGTCAAGCTGCTATGCCGTGCTAGCCGATTCTTGCGATCTGGGATACAAGGGATGGACGTATCCTGTGGAATGATCGTGTCAGTGAAGGTTTGAATGTCGCTTAGGACTGGAAAGGAGGGAGTACGGAAACTGTAATCAGTATTCAGGATCTCGCTGTACATGGACAATGTTTAGTTCAGGTGTATTAAAGTGGTAATTGTTCGAAGTTATTTGAAAAGAATTCTGTTTCAGTGTTTAAGCGCTAAAACTGTTTGTTTTTTGTAAGCATTAATCTTTGTCATTTTAGTCACTTATTTTTTTATCATTCACTAAGCAGTAAGCAAAATATATTTACTAAAATAATAAAAAAAATACGATATTCATGGTAAGTTGGATTAGCTATTTTATAACACAAACGGCTTGATATTTTCATGCATTAATTCAGGAAAATAAATGTATAATGAAAAATAAGTTTTTATAACCAATTAAATTTGTGTAATGTGTAGTGTATACATTTTAATGTATTTAACATTTGCAAATTATATTGATTTGTAAAAAAATATAATTTGCATTAAAATTGTACTAAAGAATATTTTATACTAGCGTATGTTGGTAACTTAAGTTAGAATTAAGTAAACAAACAAAAAAAAAATATACGCCTTAAATAATAAATATAAGGAAGAAAGGAAACTATCCGGATGCCTGTTTACTCATCATCAAGGAAACTTTAAGAAATAACATTACTACAAATGTCTGCTCGAAGAAAGATTCAGAAACTTAAACAAATGCCAAGCTAGAAATCGATTAATGAGTACACATAAACGCTACATAAGTAAAACTCGCGTGTCTGGAACGGACAGAATAAAGAATATATGTTATGGTACGTCGAATCAGTACAGTATATTTATTATACATTAGCATTCAATGGTGTATGAATCGTCATCGTCATTATGTCAGCAAAGACGCATCATCAATTGCACAGATTTGTGGCTACGAATATATAAATGAAAAGTGTTATTTAGAACATTATTTGTTGTGTTGTGCAATAAAATAGGTCATTAATTACCTGTATCCGGCAGTGACGAACAAAAATATGGGTAAATATAATGACTGTCAGATGGGCTAAACATGAAAAAAGTCCTTAAACCAAATCCCATTGTTTCGCTATTGTGTTTGAAAATCTAAGCCGCAGGAGGATATTAAGTACGACCATGCTTTACCTTTAATGGCGTATGTAAGAATATTAAGCCTATAATCAACAATGAATGTTCTATACCATTCTAAGCAAATTCAAAAACAAATTTGATCATGTTAATTTCTGGCCTCCCACAAGCGGGTCTCACCAGTATTGACAGAAGAATGATCACTCATCGATACAAACACATACATAAAGTAATTAATACATGTATACGGGCTAAATAAAATGAAGTTGCTAGAAAATACCTACTACTTGGAAAAACAATAATTGGAGAAGAAAGCACTACCTAACAACGTGAAACTTTGATATTCAAAACTTTCAAATCAAATATGGCTAAAACAAAAAAAAACTTAAAAATTGAAAGGTAAAAGAAAACACCTTTAATTAAAAAAATAGAAAGCGAGTCATATTTCATATATTCTGGTAAAATTGTTTAGTTTTAAATGTTACCAAATACACCAAATGTTATTAGAAATGAAAGTAACTGCAAATAGTTTAATTCATATGTGTACAGTCATAACCAACGTACTACCTACGTAATAATTTAAGATAATGGTTTTTTTTTTAAGTCTACATTGGTTATTTACCTACAGTAAATCCAACTTACCATGAATATACAATAATGTATAATATAATATACATAGTAAGTGCAGAATAAAAACTTAGGGATTACATGGTTCCAGTGGATCTGGTTAGAGCCATGACACACTAATTAGTATTCTTTGCATTTCTTCTTACTTTTCAACAGAACACTGTTTCGCATGAGACGGTTCCTCAAAAAACATAATATCGTGTATGAGCTAAACAAAAACTTAGGGTTTTACATGGTTTTATGTTTTCCAGTGGATCTGGTTAGAGCTATGTCACGTTAAATGGTGTTCTTTGCTTTTTTTCTTACAATACTTTTCAATAGAACACTGTTTCGCATGAGACGGTTCCTCAAAAAACATAATATCGTGTATCAGCTAAACAAAAACTTAGGGTTTTACATGGTTTTATGTTTTCCAGTGGATCTGGTTAGAGCTATGTCACGCTAAATGGTGTTCTTTGCTTTTTTTCTTACAATACCTTTCAATAGAACACTGTTTCGCATGAGACGGTTCCTCAAAAAACATAATATCGTGTATGAGCTAAACTAAAACTTAGGTTTTATATGGTTTTATGTTTTCCAGTGGATCTGGTTAGAGCTATGTCACGCTAAATGGTGTTTTTTGCATTTCTTTTTACAATACCTTTCAATAGAACACTGTTTCGCATGAGACGGTTCCTCAAAAAACATAATATCGTGTATGAGCTAAACAAAAACTTAGGGTTTTACATGGTTTTATGTTTTCCAGTGGATCTGGTTAGAGCTATGTCACGCTAAATGGTGTTTTTTGCATTTCTTCTTACAATACCTTTCAATAGAACACTGTTTCGCATGAGACGGTTCCTCAAAAAACATAATATCGTGTATGAGCTAAACAAAAACTTAGGGTTTTACATGGTTTTATGTTTTCCAGTGGATCTGGTTAGAGCTATGTCACGTTAAATGGTGTTCTTTGCTTTTTTTCGTACAATACTTTTCAATAGAACACTGTTTCGCATGAGACGGTTCCTCAAAAAACATAATATCGTGTATGAGCTAAACTAAAACTTAGGTTTTATATGGTTTTATGTTTTCCAGTGGATCTGGTTAGAGCTATGTCACGCTAAATGGTGTTTTTTGCATTTCTTCTTACAATACCTTTCAATAGAACACTGTTTCGCATGAGACGGTTCCTCAAAAAACATAATATCGTGTATGAGCTAAACAAAAACTTAGGGTTTTACATGGTTTTATGTTTTCCAGTGGATCTGGTTAGAGCTATGTCACGCTAAATGGTGTTCTTTGCTTTTTTTCTTACAATACCTTTCAATAGAACACTGTTTCGCATGAGACGGTTCCTCAAAAAACATAATATCGTGTATGAGCTAAACTAAAACTTAGGTTTTATATGGTTTTATGTTTTCCAGTGGATCTGGTTAGAGCTATGTCACGCTAAATGGTGTTTTTTGCATTTCTTTTTACAATACCTTTCAATAGAACACTGTTTCGCATGAGACGGTTCCTCAAAAAACATAATATCGTGTATGAGCTAAACAAAAACTTAGGGTTTTACATGGTTTTATGTTTTCCAGTGGATCTGGTTAGAGCTATGTCACGTTAAATGGTGTTCTTTGCTTTTTTTCGTACAATACTTTTCAATAGAACACTGTTTCGCATGAGACGATTCCTCAAAAAACATAATATCGTGTATGAGCTAAACTAAAACTTAGGTTTTATATGGTTTTATGTTTTCCCAGTGGATCTGGTTAGAGCTATGTCACGCTAAATGGTGTTTTTTGCATTTCTTCTTACAATACCTTTCAATAGAACACTGTTTCGCATGAGACGGTTCCTCAAAAAACATAATATCGTGTATGAGCTAAACAAAAACTTAGGGTTTTACATGGTTTTATGTTTTCCAGTGGATCTGGTTAGAGCTATGTCACGCTAAATGGTGTTCTTTGCTTTTTTTCTTACAATACCTTTCAATAGAACACTGTTTCGCATGAGACGGTTCCTCAAAAAACATAATATCGTGTATGAGCTAAACTAAAACTTAGGTTTTATATGGTTTTATGTTTTCCAGTGGATCTGGTTAGAGCTATGTCACGCTAAATGGTGTTTTTTGCATTTCTTCTTACAATACCTTTCAATAGAACACTGTTTCGCATGAGACGGTTCCTCAAAAAACATAATATCGTGTATGAGCTAAACAAAAACTTAGGGTTTTACATGGTTTTATGTTTTCCAGTGGATCTGGTTAGAGCTATGTCACGTTAAATGGTGTTTTTGCATTTCTTTTTACAATACCTTTCAATAGAACACTGTTTCGCATGAGACGGTTCCTCAAAAAACATAATATCGTGTATGAGCTAAACTAAAACTTAGGTTTTATATGGTTTTATGTTTTCCCGTGGATCTGGTTAGAGCTATGTCACGCTAAATGGTGTTTTTTGCATTTCTTCTTACAATACCTTTCAATAGAACACTGTTTCGCATGAGACGGTTCCTCAAAAAACATAATATCATGTATGAGCTAAACAAAAACTTAGGGTTTTACATGGTTTTATGTTTTCCAGTGGATCTGGTTAGAGCTATGTCACGCTAAATGGTGTTTTTTGCATTTCTTCTTACAATACCTTTCAATTGAACACTGTTTCGCATGAGACGGTTCCTCAAAAAACATAATATCGTGTATGAGCTAAACAAAAACTTAGGGTTTTACATGGTTTTATGTTTTCCAGTGGATCTGGTTAGAGCTATGTCACGTTAAATGGTGTTCTTTGCTTTTTTTCGTACAATACTTTTCAATAGAACACTGTTTCGCATGAGACGGTTCCTCAAAAAACATAATATCGTGTATGAGCTAAACTAAAACTTAGGTTTTATATGGTTTTATGTTTTCCAGTGGATCTGGTTAGAGCTATGTCACGCTAAATGGTGTTTTTTGCATTTCTTCTTACAATACCTTTCAATAGAACACTGTTTCGCATGAGACGGTTCCTCAAAAAACATAATATCGTGTATGAGCTAAACAAAAACTTAGGGTTTTACATGGTTTTATGTTTTCCAGTGGATCTGGTTAGAGCTATGTCACGCTAAATGGTGTTCTTTGCTTTTTTTCTTACAATACCTTTCAATAGAACACTGTTTCGCATGAGACGGTTCCTCAAAAAACATAATATCGTGTATGAGCTAAACTAAAACTTAGGTTTTATATGGTTTTATGTTTTCCAGTGGATCTGGTTAGAGCTATGTCACGCTAAATGGTGTTTTTTGCATTTCTTTTTACAATACCTTTCAATAGAACACTGTTTCGCATGAGACGGTTCCTCAAAAAACATAATATCGTGTATGAGCTAAACTAAAACTTAGGTTTTATATGGTTTTATGTTTTCCAGTGGATCTGGTTAGAGCTATGTCACGCTAAATGGTGTTTTTTGCATTTCTTCTTACAATACCTTTCAATAGAACACTGTTTCGCATGAGACGGTTCCTCAAAAAACATAATATCGTGTATGAGCTAAACAAAAACTTAGGGTTTTACATGGTTTTATGTTTTCCAGTGGATCTGGTTAGAGCTATGTCACGTTAAATGGTGTTCTTTGCTTTTTTTCTTACAATACTTTTCAATAGAACACTGTTTCGCATGAGACGGTTCCTCAAAAAACATAATATCGTGTATGAGCTAAACTAAAACTTAGGTTTTATATGGTTTTATGTTTTCCAGTGGATCTGGTTAGAGCTATGTCATGCTAAATGGTGTTTTTTGCATTTCTTCTTACAATACCTTTCAATAGAACACTGTTTCGCATGAGACGGTTCCTCAAAAAACATAATATCGTGTATGAGCTAAACTAAAACTTAGGTTTTATATGGTTTTATGTTTTCCAGTGGATCTGGTTAGAGCTATGTCACGCCAAATGGTGTTTTTTGCATTTCTTCTTACAATACCTTTCAATAGAACACTGTTTCGCATGAGACGGTTCCTCAAAAAACATAATATCGTGTATGAGCTAAACTAAAACTTAGGTTTTATATTGTTTTATGTTTTCCAGTGGATCTGGTCAGAGCCATGTCACGCTAAATAGCATTCTTGTCATTTCTTCTTTCCATCCTTAATATTATATTAAATAATAATTCATACGGTATTATTTCGTTCTTTAATTTAATGTGTTTTTAGTGCTTCTGAATGTGATTTTGTTTTAAATACTTAGCTTATTAGCATTCATCAGTATCCAGGAATTTATCATACCACTGCTAATCAATAAACAAACAACGGTCTTAGCGTTTAAACACCGAAAAAACACCTGCCTGTTCATTTATTACTTGTTTCATTAAACAGGAATTTGCATATCGATCGTTTTCAATTAACTTCGAACAGTTACAACTATACGTAAACTGAGCATGTAGTCTATCTACAGCAAGATCGTGACCGCTGACTGCAGCTCTCCTTCTCCCTCCATTTCACTCCCAATCGACATTTTCACCTTTGCTGATATGATTACTCCACAGGATACCTCCATCCCCTGCATACCTGGTCGCTAGATTCGGCTGGCACGTCATATCGGTTTGACAGCCAACTCACGTAACTATTGTTGATCGATCCACAGTCCACTGAAGTGCCTACGATGAAGGGAACAACATGGACAGTTCTACTCCGAATTACTCCAACCCAAGCGATGTTCATCCACGCGACAACCCACCTGATCTGAGTGGAACTTAACTGAAGCAAGAGAGTGATGCCTAATTCCATCTGCCAACTAGCTCCACTTCTCTCCCGTGCACCAGTCGCACCCACACCGACGTGTTCATCTTGCCAGTTTTCCTCACACCCGTCCACTTGTCTCTTGAAGATTGGCGTCCACAACACCAACGGTTGGTTAGGTCATGCAAGCATTGTTACAATTGATAAAAACACATATTTTCATTTAGTGAATGTGATAACCTGTACTAATAATTTGGTCAACTTAGCGATGATAACTCAATGTAAGTATTAACAAACTCGGTACGTGTTTGTTATTGTCAATAATATCTTTAAATTATACAACTCGCTTATGTTTGACAATTACTGAGTAATTGCTTTGCTTATTGCATGCTAATTGCTGAAAATTGCTTTTTATTTTAAATTCCTTAGCTAAAAATTGCTTTTTCTTTCACATTTCTCTGCTTATTGAATGACTATTGCTAACTCATTAGATAGAACCTACTTCTCATATAAGTAGGTGGATGCGGCCTCGATTAGCGGGGGAACCACATGAAAAAAAGCGAGCTACTGGGTGTACCTCCTGGGTAGTTTGGAAATCACCTAATATATATATGTATATATTTATAAATAAAAGTTAATATATATAAATTAACATTATTATTTTTTTAACAGGAAATGCACAATGCTAAAAACTGCGTAGGAGATTTTAATACAATAGTACTACCAAGCCTGATGTTGGCCGCTATTTCAATGAATGCAGCAGTGTGACAGCTAGCAATCAAAAGTAACAAGATATCGAGGTACGTCACTTTGGCAAAAACGTATCGCTATAGACTAAGGAAAAAAATAATAATATATATTTTATTTACAGGAAATGCAGATGGCAATAAACTGTGTAGAAGTTCATGATTGCAATAGAATAAAATCGACCAAGCCTGAAGTCAGCAGCCCCTTCAATGAATGCAGCAGTGTGACAGCCAGCAATCAAAAGTTACAAGATATCGAGGTACGTTTCATGACAACCACGACTATTTTGGCAAAAACGTATCGCTATCGACTAAGGAAAATAAAATTATATATTTTATTTACAGGAAATGCAGAAGGCAAAAAACTGCGTAGGAGATCATTAATACAAAAGTATTATATAAACCAAGCCTGATGTTGGCCGCTCATTCAAAGAATGCAGCAGTGTGACAGCCAGCAATCAAAAGTAACAAGATATCGAGGTACGTTACATGACGACCACAACTATTTTGGCAAAAACGTATTGCTATCGACTAAGGAAAATAAATTACATATAATATTTAATTATATATTTTATTTACAGGAAATGCAGAAGGCAAAAAACTGCGTAGGAGATCATTAATACAATAGTATTATATAAACCAAGCCTGATGTTGGCCGCTCATTCAAAGAATGCAGCAGTGTGACAGCCAGCAATCAAAAGTAACAAGATGTCGAGGTACGTTACATGACGATCACGACCACTTTGGTATAAACGTATCGCTATAGACTAAGGAAAAAAAAAATAATATATATTTTATTCACAGGAAATGCAGAGTGCAATAAACTGTGTAGGAGATTATGATTGTAATAGAATAAAATCGACCAAGCCTGAAGTCCTTCAATGCACGCAGCAGTGTGACAGCCAGCAATCAAAAGTTACAAGATATCGAGGTACGTTACATGACGACCACGACTATTTTGGCAAAGACGTATCGCTATCGACCAATGAAAATAAATTATATATAATATTTAATATATATTTTATTTATAGGAAATGCAGAAGGCAAAAAACTTCGTAGGAGATTATTAATACAATAGTATTATATCAACCAAGCCTGATGTCGGTAGCTTCTTCAATGAATGCAGCAGTGTGACAGCCAGCAATCAATAGTGACAAGAATCTAGGTACGTTACATGACGACCATGACCACTTTGGCAAAAACGTATCGCTATCGACTAAGAAAAGGATATTATATCTATACGTTATTATAAATATACGTTATTATAAATAAATTAATATAATTTTATTTTTAACAGGAAATACAGAAGGCAAAGAAGCAGATGTCATCAAAAAAGATCTTTGTTCCTGCAATGTTTCCGCAGTCGATACAGATACAGATCCAACAGAGCGAAGTGGAAGGAAAAGACTCGGAAAAAAGACCCCACCACCATATGGGAACAATGCAAGGGAGAGAGAGAGAATATAATGTTATATTTTTATTTTTTGATAACATAAAATAAACCAACAATATCCTACATATTTTTTTTATTTCTTTTTGTGTCTGTCTTAATAGTTATTACAAATCTGTGATGCGAAACAAACTATACGAAAACGTCAATCCACATACAACGCCCGCGAAGCTGCTTTAGCAGCGAGCGCACTTAGCACCATCTAGTTATATTATATATAGCTGCAAACCCACTGACTGACTGACTCACTCACTCACTGACATAATTGTTCTCCCAGAAGGAGCGTCGGGGGGTGAAAATGATGTATGGGGGGTGTGATCGGGACCTCCCGGTGAGTATGGGAAAACTTCCAGATCTTGGAAAACTGCTCCGCATCAGGGAGACACCCTACGGCCTGGCGAAACTATCGCACCTGGAATGATTCTTTTTTTACAAAACCTACTTAAATCTTAGTCAAATTTTATCGCCGGTGAAAAAAAAACAAAATGGCCGAAAAACAAGATGGCCGCCATACAAAAAATTGTTTTTCCAGAAAATGTCTCGGGGGTAAAAATGATGTATGGGAGGTGTGATCAAAACGTCAAGTTGAATATGGAAATACTTCTCGATCTTGAAAAACTGCTCCGCATCAGGGAGACACCCTATGGCCTGGCTAAACTATCAAACATAGAACATTTTTTTTTCCACTAAACCTACTCAATTCTTGGTCAAATTCAATCGCTGGTGATAAAAAATCAAAATGGCGGAAAAACAAGATGGCCGCCATACAAATTTTTCAATTTTCCTGAAAATGTCTCGTTGGTAAAAACTGTGTATGGGGTTGTAATCGGAACGTCTTGTTGAGTATGAAAATACTTTCCGATCTTTAAAATCTGCTCCGCATCAGGGAGACACCCTACGGCCTGGCAAAACTATCGCACCTGGAACGATTATTTTTTCACAGAACCTATTTAAATCTTGATCAAATTTTATCGCTGGTGAAAAAAAATCAAAATGGCGGAAAATCAAGATGGCTGCCATACAAATTTGTCGTTTTTCCTAAAAATGCCTCGGGGGTAAAAATGATGTATAGGAATGTGATCGGAACGTCATGTCGAGTATGAAAATACGTCTGGGTTTTCGATAGCTGCTCCGCATCAGGGAGACACCCTACGGCCTGGTGAAACTATCGCACCTGGAACTTTTTGGTTTTCACGAAGCCTATTAAAGTCTTGGTCAAATTTTATCGCCAGTGAAAAAAAAAACAAAATGGCCGAAAAACAAGATGGCCGCCATACAAATTTTTGTTTTTCCAGAAAATGTCTCAGAGGTAAAAATTATGTATTGGGGTGTGATCGGAACGTCATCTTGGAAAACTGCTCCGCATCAGGGGTCACCCTACGGCCTGGCGAAACTATCGCATCTGAACCTTTTTTGTTTTCGCGAAACCTATTTAATTCTTGGTCAAATTTTATTCTCGGTGAAAAAAAAACAAAATGGCCGAAAAACAATATGGCCGCCATACAAATTTGTGTTTTTCCAGAAAATGTCTCAAAGGTAAAAATGATGTATTGGGGTGTGATCGGAACGTCATCTTGGAAAACTGCTCCGCATCAGGGGTCACCCTACGGCCTGGCAAAACTATAGCACCTAGAACTCTTTTGATTTCACGAGACCTATTCAAGTCTTGGTCAAATTCTATCGCGGTAAAAAAATGGCGGGAAAACAAGATGGCCGCCATACATAGCTTCGAACTAATACAGGACACGCGAGCAGCTTGCTGCGAGCGAACCACGCGAAATCTAGTTATTATACTATATATAGCTACAAACCCATGTACTGACTGACTGACTCACTGACTCACTGACAGGGTTGTTCTCCCAGAAGGAGCGTCGGGGGGTAAAAATGATGTATGGGGGGTATGATCGGGACCTCCCGGTGAGTATGGGAAAACTTCCAGATCTTGAAAAACTGCTCCGCATCAGGGAGACACCCTACGGCCTGGCGAAACTATCGCACCTGGAATGATTCTTTTTTCACAAAACCTACTTAAATCTTGGTCAAATTTTATCGCCGGTGAAAAAAAAACAAAATGGCCGAAAAACAAGATGGCCGCCATACAAATTTTTGTTTTTCCAGAAAATGTCTCGGAGGTATAAATTGTGTATAGGGGTGTAATCGGAACGTTTTGTGGAGTATGAAAACACTTCTTTATCTTCAAAATCTGCTCCGCATCAGGGAGACACCCTACGGCCTGGCGCAACTATAGCACCTGGAATGATTCTTTTTTCACAAAATCTATTTAAATCTTGGTCAAATCTAATCGCCGGTGAAAAATAACCAAAATGGCGGAAAAACAAGATGGCCGCCATACAAATTTTTCGTTTTTCCTGAAAATGCCTCGGGAGTAAAAATGATGTATAGGAATGTGATCGGAACGTCATGTTGAGTTTGAAAATACTTCTTGGTTTTCGATAACTGCTCCGCATCAGGGAGACACCCTACGGCCTGGCAAAACTATCGCACCTAGAACAATACTTTTTTCACAAAACCTATTTAAATCTTAGTCAAATTCTATCGTGAGTGAAAAAAAATCAAAATGGCGGAAAAACAAGATGGTCGCCATACAAAATTTTCTTTTTTTCATAAAATGTCTCGGTGGTAAAAATTATGTATGGGGATGTAATCGGAACGTCTTGATGAGTATGTATATACTTCTCGATCTTGGACAGCTGCTCCGCATCAGGGCGGCACCCTATGGCCTGGCATAGCTATCGTACCTAAACCAATTTTTCTTTCACAAAATCTATTTAAATCTTGGTCAAATTCCATCAACGGTGAAAAAATATCAAAATGGCGGAAAAACAAGATGGCCGCCATACAAAAAAATGTTTTTCTAGAAAATGTCTCGCGGAAAATAACTGTGTATAGGGTTGTAATCGGAACGTCTTGTGGAGTATGGAAATACTTCTCGATCTTTAAAAGCTGCTCCGCATCATGGCGGCACCCTACGGCCTGGCGAAACTATCGCATCTGGACCTTTTTTGTTTTCACAAAAACTATTTAAATCTTCGTCAAATTTTATCGCCGGTGAAAAAAAAAACAAAATGGCGGAAAAACAAGATGGCCGCCATTCAAAATTCTGTTTTTGTAGAAAATTCCTCAAGGTCAAAAAATATGTATAGGGGTGTGATCGGAACGTCATCTTGGAAAACTGCTCCGCATCAGCGCGGCACCCTACGGCCTGGGAAAACTATAGCACCTAGAACTTTTTTGATTTCACGAGACCTATTTTAGTCTTGGTCAAATTCTATCGCGGTAAAAAAATGGCGGGAAAACAAGACACGCGAGCAGCTTGCTGCGAGCGAACCACGCGAAATCTAGTTATACATATATAGCTACAAACCCATGTACCTATTGACTGACTGACTGACTCACTGACAGGGTTGTTCTCCCAGAAGGAGTGTCGGGGGGTAAAAATGGTGTATGGGGGATGTGATCAAAATTTTCCGGTGAGTATGGGAAAACTTCCAGATCTTGGAAAACTGCTCCGCATCAGGGAGACACCCTACGGCCTGGCAAAACTATTGCACCTGGAACGATTATTTTTTCACAAAACCTACTTAAATCTTGGTCAAATTCTATTGTGAGTAAAAAAAAATCAAAATGGCGGAAAAACAAGATGGCCGCCATACAAAATTTTGTTTTTCCAGAAAATGTCTCGGGGGTAAATATTGTGTATGGGGGTGTGATCTGGACCTCCCAGAGAGTATGAAAAAACTTCTAGATCTTGGAAAACTGCTCCGCATCAGGGAGACACCCTACGGCCTGGCAAAAGTATCACACCTGGAACGATTATTTTTCCACGAGATTTATTTAAATCTTGGTCAAATCCAATCGCCGGCGAAAAAAAACCAAAATGGCGGAAAATCAAGATGGCCGCCATACAAAATTTTGTTTTTTCAGAAAAATGTCTTAGAAGTAAATACAATGTATGGGGGTGTAATCGGAACGTCTTGTTGATTATGGAAATACTTCTCGATCTTGGAAAACTGCTCCGCATCAGGGCGACATCCTACGGCCTGGCGAAACTATCACATCTGGATCAATTTTTTTTTTGCACTATGTATTTAAATCTTGGTCAAATTTTATCGCCGTTGAAAAAAAATCAAAATGGCGGAAAAACAAGATGGCCGCCATACAAAATTTTCGTTTTTCCCGAAAATGCCTCGGGGGTGAATTTTGTGTGGGGGATTTGGTCGGATCGTCATGTTGAGTATTTAAATACTGCTAGATCTTCTAAAACTGCTCCGCATCAGGGAGACACCCTAAGGCCTGGCAAAACTATAAAACCTGGAGCAATTCTTTTTCCGCACAACATATTTAAATCTTGGTCAAATTTTATCGCCGGTAAAGAAAAAGCAAATTGGCCGAAAAACAAGATGGCCGCCATACAAAATTTTGTTTTGTTTCCAGAAAATGTCTCAGAGGTGAAATTAATGTATAGGGGTGTGATCGGAACGTCATCTTTGAAAACTACTCCGCATCAGGGGGCACCCTACGGCCTGGCAAACATATTACACCTGGAACATTTTGGTTTTCATGAGACCTATTTAAATCTTGGTCAAATTTTATCGTGGGTGAAAAAAAAATCAAAATGGCGGAAAAACAAGATGGCCGCCATACAAAAGTTTGTTTTTCCAGAAAATGTTTCGTTGGTAAAAACTGTGTATGGGGTTGTAATCGGAACGTCTTGGTGAGTTTGGAAATACTTCTCCATCTTCAGAAACTGCTCCGCATCAGGGAGACACCCTACGGCCTGGCGAAACTATAAAACCTGGAGCAATTTTGTTTTCGCATAACATATTTAAATCTTGGTCAAATTCAATCGCCGGTGAAAAAAAACCAAAATGGCGGAAAAACAAGATGGCCGCCATACAAAATTTTGTTTTTCCAGAAAATGTCTCGGGTGTAAAAATGATGTATAGGGGAGTGATCGGAACGTCATCTTGGAAAACTGCTTCGCATCAGGGAGACACCCTACGGCCTGGCAAAACTATAGCACCTAGAACTTTTAAGATTTCACGAGACCTATTCAAGTCTTGGTCAAATTCTATCGCGGTAAAACAATGGCGGAAAAACAAGATGGCCGCCATACATAGCTTCGAACTAATACAGGACACGCGAGCAGCTTGCTGCGAGCGAACCACGCGAAATCTAGTATTTTTATACACCTGTAACTAAGTATACAGTTTACAACATTAATAATACATAATTAATTTCTTATATCTTATATACTAATTTCTTAACATGAGAACCAAAGTATATCAGTATACAACTGCGTGGCATCCCCAGCAATATATCGGTAATAGCTAATTAGGTGTAATCCGGTAATCGGTCAGGTTAGAAAATTGCCCGCTAGGGTCCAATCTGCGGGCGCGCGATTAGAACCATAAAACTCGATGCGTTCTTGATAACGGATGTGCGGAAATCGAAAACATACCTACACTGTATGTACATGTATCGTGTAGGTATACGCTGTCTGTATGTTGTACTGGGTGAAAAGCCTCAGCGCGCCCCATTTGTCCGGCCAAGTAGTTAATGCCATCTAAGGCTAAACTTCAAAAAAATATCGGCACGTATTTCATATTATAAAATGACATACTAAGTAATGTTATAAACATATATGACATATTAAGTAATATACTCATTATTATAAACATATATAGGCTAGACAACTTCACGACCAAACCAATGGTACTGAGTTCGATTCCCTTTCGGATCAGTGACACATATTCTAAATTGGGTTTGAAAGATTTGCCACAAATCCGCAGTAGAACATATTCTATATCTAGTGAAATTAAATTTATTAAATATAAATAATGAAATCTGTTTTATATTTTAACTTTTATTGTCTACATGACTTTTTTATTATTGAATTTTAAATTGTGTGTGGTTTAATTATGATTTTAATTGCGAAAACGCTGTACATCTGTCAAGGTAAGGTAACATAGGTACATCAGATATCTGCTTTATTATCTGCATTTCTATTGCTGTGGTCCATACAGTAAAAATAATTGCATTTTATGGATTATTTATGTTATGATGACATATGTCGCAGTAGGATAATTTGTTAAAGGATATATTTTTGTATTTAGTAGGTGTCTTTCTTCTTCTACTAATCCTTTTAACCTCTGTTGAGATCTAGGACTCGAAGAATACATTTCTACTCCTCATGATCTTTTGTAACTTCTGTAGCTTACTCCCATAACATGCCGAGAGTTTTTAATTCCCGGTCAACCGAGGGTCGCCAGGGGCCTGTTTCATAAAACTTACAATTGTAAATTACAACGACAATTTGGTGTTCATTACGTAGCTAATAAGAAACTGCAAAATATTCGTGATCACACACTCCGCAATGTAAATCAAATTGTCATTGTAATTTACAATTGTAAGTTTTATTAAACAGGCCCCAGGTCTCTTTGAACCGCCTTTTGCATTTTCCACGCGCACATCAGCAGAGCTAACATACCGTGATAAAATTATCGATCGATTCAATAGATTTTGTCGAAATCGATATGTTTATTTTTTCCCTAACATGCGTGCCACGTGATTTTGTTCGTATTTTGACAGAACGACCTGACTTATTTGGGTTCACATATTAGAACCAATCGACAAAACAACAAATATATCATCAGAATCGATAAAATGACTGTGACAATAGAACAATGGCGAGCGCCCATACAAGTGAATAAATAAAGTGAAAATATTTTAATCAATCGTGGTTCTAATTAAATATGAGTTTCGTACCCGGGTTTTACTATTTATTACGATATAATGAAAAATTGGCCAAAATTATTTCATGAAGATTAGTAAATGTCGCATTTCTAGACGCTAACTTTTTTTAAATATTTTTTCGCCAATGTTCTTTATCATGTTGCGCATATTAGCCCTTCAGGTCAGAGCTCGTCGGGAAAGGTGTTCAACCAGAACTTCTTAGAACATGACCAATCCACCCCATTTCCGTGTGCTGATATCAGCCTCGGTCGTATTTTGCCTAGTCAATCTCCACAGTTCTGTGTTCGTAATAGTTTTAGGCCAGAAGATCTTTAAATTTTGCCGTAAACATTTATTAACAAAACTTGGAGTTTGCTGGTCAGGTCTTTCTGGACAAACCATGTCTCGCACCCGACGACAGTATGCCACATTAAATATGTACTTGAGAGAAAATTAAGTCATTCCCTAGCATTATCCCGTTTTTTTGCAGGGTCCGCTTATCTAACCTGAAGATTTGACAGGTCCAGCTTTTTAAAGAAGCGACTGCCTGTCTGACCTTCCAAACCGCGAAGGATGTTTTCCTTCACCGCTGAGCACGTGATAATCATTTATAATCCAAACATGAATTGGAAAACAAATTCGACAAACATTTGTTTAGGCCTGTGCTGGATTCGAACCTGCGACCTCAAAGTGAGACGCAAGCGTTCTACCAACTGGGCACGGCATGGCTGGGTTTAGAGGAAAATAAGTGTCGTAACAATAAATTTGCGTAAAGAATAATTCCCTTTATACTTTATTTATATCACAAAACACGATATCCTAGATATAGGTTGAAGTACTAAGTAGGTACCTATCACGGTAAGCCTCCCTTATAAATTGGTAAGCTACTTACCGAGATCGATTCCGTTCGCCGATATTATTTTATGGCCGCACTTCTACCATACTTTGCATTAAGGAGAAACGTTTTTAAAATTAATTCCTTTTATATGGGATATGGGTTTTGGTATTGAATACGTACATACACATATACGCACATACACTCACAACCAGCACTCATCATTAGGGTGAGCAGAGCAAAAACAGACTAGCAGTCAGATATAGCACTGTAGGTTCTGAAATAAAAGTAATGAACTGCGTAGTAACATAACAAAGAAGAAGTTTTCTATTCTATAACAATGATAGACGTCTATTTCGTAAAACTAGACAATAATGGTTCTGAATTCGCAGAACACATACAAAGTTTACACCTAACAAAATATTCTAAAAGCTACCTAATAGCCTGTGTAGTAAATAAGTAAATAATTAAAAGTTAGTATGCAGCTTTTTAACTTTGATATTAAGTATATTTGGTCGTTTTGAATTGCTCTACTATTTATTATATTCGGTTTATATATATTTTAGTATGTTATTATATATTTCAACCATCCCACTTACTTAATTTAAAAATAGGAATTTATGACAAAATAAAACATTAAATCCCAACATCTGAAGTAGAACAAAAGAAGGAAACACAAAGAATCAAAACTCTACTCGACAACTTTCCAACACTTTGAAATTGGAAGGCTTCGCAGGTGACTACAGGCGCCATCTTGCAGGAACACAGACGAAGTAGTTCAAGAGACCACCACTAGATGTCACTAAAAGGACTCTCGGGACTTTGACACGAACCATTTTCAGTGCGCACCGTCTTGAAATAGAACAGAACAGCTCAAGAAAGGGAGAGTAGAATTCTCAAGGCTCACTCTTTGCCGACGCTCTGGGATATGTCGTAACACTCCTTTTTGTTACCCGAGTGGGTGTGTTTTCAGCAACCAATAGGAGTGTCTTTCTTTCCGACCACTCCCACCCAGTTTTTGATGCCTACTGGGACTTGGAAAAAATGTTGGCAATAGGTAATTTTGAATGGCGTTTGTAGGTGACGTAATTGCAACTTTATGTTCGGATGGCTGTTAAAATTTCCCAGCGGGTCGCGAGCTGATTGAAAATGGAATTGGAAACGAAAGTACTTATGTGTAATTGCGAAGGAAATGACTGATACGAATCGTGTTGCTTGTTACATCGTCAACGCAAACATGTAGGTAGTGTATTATGCGATATATCATTATAATATGTGTAAACTGCTGTACCTTTGAGTAGCTATTTTGACACTATACGAAATAATCAAATTATATAAACGAAGTAAGCAAAATAACAGACTTTATAAAAAATCTGAATTCGAATGAATTGACAGAAATAAAGATCAGGGGGATTAAAAGGCGATATCAAAGCAATTCATATAAAAAAAACAATATTGCTATTTGACATTAAATTTGTTTGCATTACTTTTATATGCGCAAAATGTCAAATTGCAAAATTGCTTTTTTTTAGATGAATCGCTATGATGTGCCTTTTTTAACCCCGCAACTACCTACAATATACAGACAGAATCGGTTTTTATCATTTTGGTACGGAACAATAAAAGGACACTTATAACGCAGCACTTCAAAAACTTCTTTGCTAGCCCGGGACACAAAAACATGATTATTCTACTTTCTACTATAGATCCACCTTTGTCCCTTCATCAATGTAAAAGTTCGCATTTCGGTTAAACATGTACACCACTCGGAACACCGTCACGGGCTAATAACACCAGTCCTATTACGATAGTACCGACCTACCTACATTATAGTACCTATCGTAAAACTACCCACAGAGTGTGGGTATGCAAAGATATTGATGGATAAGAGCCGTATCCCTGGGAATACGCAAGTCTCGACACGGCTTAGCACTTTTAAGGGAACAACAGTATGCGAGTTTAAAGTAGACGATGGTAGACGTATAGAGGTGCTTTTAAGTGGCATATTCAGAAATAGTTATATTTAATCTAGACTTTTCATCAGCTAGAAGAGATTTTTATAATAGAAAGCTTTTTATAATAACAATTAAGACAGTGGCTCCGATTCCTGCAGACATCTCCTAATTTTAAGTTAAACCCGTCATTTCATATCCGTCGAAAGGGAAAGAGACGGAGGTTTGACAACAGATAATTTTAAAATGAATGAATAATCCAGACGAATAAAATAGACATCTCGCTGATATGCCACCGGTTTGACGTGTGCTGTCAACTTAATTCTGTTGGGTTATTAGTGAATACAAAAGATTGGTAGGGTTTTTAAAATTCTGCATAAATTTGACGTGTGTTCCATAAGTTTTATGCCTGTTGATCATCCGTTCCTTTCCTTTTCAGCGGATAAGAAAAAGACAGGTATAACTTAAAATAAAATAAGATGGTGTGTACTCGAATCAACACCATTCTACATGATAATTAAAATCTCCATACCTACCTACACGTATTTATAAATAACTTACTGAAGCAATACATAAAAAAAGCTAAGTAGGTATAAATACTTGCTGTCGTAATTATTGATTTTTATATCTACACATTCCAAGCTTTAAATTTATGATAAGTAATATTCCACACTTCAAAAAAAGAGGCGACGGTCGAACAAAGATGAAGTGAGTATTTATAAAGTCAAAAGGTACACTTACTTACCTAAAACAGAAAGTTTGACAAAAACATTGATGTAAAAAATAAAAAAAGATATTGTTGTGTTAAAGACTCCTATGGCTTTTGTTCACTCAATGCATCTTCTTCTTATCGTGTGGGTTGTGAGGTAGAATAATAACCTCATCAACCCTGGTGTCAGGGTTATTACTGAGCCGCCAAAGGCCCCTGACATGGCTCATGTCATGTACCGACTACATACTTACATTAGTAAGTAGTAACCGGGAACAACGGCTTAGCGTGTCTTCCGAAGCACGAATCATCTTGCTTTCGGACAATCAGGTGATCAGCCTGTAATGTCCTAACCAAACTAGGAATCACAAAGTGATTTTTGTGATATGTCCCTACCGGGATTTGAACCCGGAACCTCCGGATCGTGAGCCCAACGCTCAAACACTGGACCACTTTTTTCTTTTTTTTTTTTGACGTGACTTATTGTAGATTTGCCGCAGATGGCATTAACTACTTGGCCGGAACTGGACCACGGAGGCCGTGGACTCAATGCATAATTATAATAGATTTTTTTATCGATAATATTTTCTAACTAGAGTTTCCCAGTTTATACGACCAGAATACATCCAATGCCGTATTCGTATTACTACATACTTCACAAGTAAATAAAGAGCAAAGTAACATTTAATAAACAACAATATACTAACAACAAACAAAATAACCCAGATTGTATGCAAGACAACAATAATTCTATACAAACTGAGTTATACCAACTGAATACGACTAACGAGTAACACCATAATTACTAAATATATTTTATGTTATTTTCTACCCCTTTCCGAGTCATAACACCATGTGTCCTGGCTATTACCATCTCCAGTCATACCACTACAATAGGCAGAACAAGTGTGAAAATTTGACAAGCAATAAATTCAATTTGGATTCTGTCCTTTTGTGTTTTTATTGATGTTCAATGTACGGTGAAATAGGAATGTAGTTAGGGTTAGGATTGGATTGTTTCTAATGTTTAGGGTATTAACTCTTTACTGAGGAAAAATAAATAATAGCGACTGTCCATATGTCGCCGTGGCATGGTAGCCCAGTTGGTAGAACGCTCGCCTCTCACTTTGAAGTCGCAGGTTCGAATCCAGCACAGGCCTAAACCAATGATTATCGAATTTGTTTTCGAATTCAAGTTTGGATTATAAATGATTATCACGTGCTCAGCGGTGAAGGAAAACATCATGGGAAAACCCGCATTCCCGAGAAATATGACCTGACCTGTAATGGGCTGGTTTTCCTTTCGCGGGTTGGAAGGTAAGACAGGCTTCTGTAAAAAACCGGACCAGTCAAAGATTAAGATTCCCGCTAAGCTTAGCGGATCCCGTGACAAACGGGATAATGCTAGAGAGATGATGATGACTGTCCATATATGTGTCATTCTACTGTAAAAGGTAAATGCTAAATAAACCGTTGTTGTAGGTACTAAAATGAAACAGAATTTACCAGCTGATTATAATTTGCAGTATAATAATACCAACGTTATCACTGGCCATTATTAACATGACATAAGCTCACGACTGTATCCCAATTGGGGTAGTCAGAGGTACATCCATCACAAGACGAAGTAACTCACACTTCACCGAGCTTTCTGTTAGACCAACGCGATAGGTGGTGAGCCGTATCGCCGTCTTTAATGGTCGAGCCAACTGTGTTATCGAACTAAGGACATTATTACAGGTAATGATCTAATACAAGCCAGCACTCACCTCATCGGTGTGAGGTTTTTTTTTTGTCGTGACTTATTGTAGATTTGCCGCAGATGGCATTAACTACTTGGCCGGACAAATGGGGAGCGCTGAAGACAACAGGCCTGAGGGTGCCCAGTTGGGCGCGAACCTCGGCTCAGGGCGTCGTCTGAGAGGAAAAATATTTAAAAGAATTAATCGTGTCGGTGTGAGCAGAGCTATAAGTCTCGTACTCAAATCATAAGGCTAGGACAAATATATCAAATCATATTACCTTTGTAAACATGGCATTCCGTTTGAGAAATATTTTTCACAAAGATTCACGTTCGTCGGTCGCAAAGTAGCTACAAATCTTTTCAAATCCGAATCACCTTGCAGCTAACTGCATTAAATCCCAAAACCATTAATATCCCGGTAACGTACGTAACGAACCACGACAGGTGAAGTAACGCGTTCAAATTGAAATTCTTTCAGATAAACAAACGCACTTATCAGATTTCTTCCCTCTCCTGTACCTGTCACGTTGCGAAAATGTTGCCTTGGTAAATTGATTGAAAACAACATTAAATGATGCATTAGCAATTCAAATACAAGTTCGACAGTTTTGAGGGATTTATTTTATTTATTTATTTATTTATTTATTATGGACAACTTACAAGCTACACTCTGCACATGCAAAGTTACAGACAATAAAAAAAAGATTAAGAGCTAGCTCAATTACAAGTAGTCACAGCATGCACAATCAAGTGAACAAGAAAAACAAGATATAAACTATATAAACTATAGGATTTAGGTGAAAGATGTTGATGGCTACCTTCATTTATCTGCAGCCCTGGTAGATTTATATTATTCTGTAACAAATGTATTGTAATAAAATTTTTCTACTCCTCTACTTTAATCTGGCATTTAAATAACCAAAAAGTCTAATATAAGTACATACATAATTAAACTCTTTGAAAAAGTGTACGCTCTATGGCCTATAAAAGCATTGTTTACAAAGTGTAACTGTACTATAATGTCGCCAAAAAAGCATTGTTGTTGTTTTTTTTTTTTGACCTGGAAACTGGCACCTTTACTTTGTTTGGTGCCATAGATATACTATAAAAAAAAGTATACATTTGCCGCCATTTTCCCGCGCGTTGGAAAATAAATTGGAAAATTTTTGTGTTTCGTTTAAAATTACGTCGTCGTAGAAAAAGTATTGTATGCAACGTTGTATAACTAGGTCAAAAAATGCTCGTGGCGTCTCTTATTGCGATGTTCGCCAAGGCTCACATCGCAACTCACGCCACTCGCATTTTTTGACCCTTCTTATACAACTGTTGCATAAAATACTATACTATAACTGTTGTAATTTGTGGATTTATAATCACTGTGATCCTGTGGTACACCAGCTTGTTTCTCAAACCGCTTCCAGACTTGCCTTAAAAAGTTATTCTTCTTCTTCTTCTGGCGGCCTCCATGGAGGTCCTGTGTTCGAATCTCGGTGGGGACATATCACAAAAATCACTTTGTGATCCCTAGTTTGGTAAAGACATTACCGGGTGATCATCTTATTGTCCTGATTGTACTACTTACTGATGTAAGTACGTAGTCGTTACATGTGTCATGTCAGGGGCTTTTGGCGGCTCAATAGTAACCCTGACACCAGGGTTGACGAGGTTGGTAATCCACCTCACAACCCACACTATAGAAGAAGTAGAAAAAGTTATTAATTTATCTTAAGTGCAGTTTTCACTAACACACTTGGCTCGATCATTATAGACGACGATACGGTTCACCACCTTTCACGTTGGTCTAATAGAAAGCTCGGTGAGGTGTGGGTACTTTGTTCATCTTGTTATGAATGTACCTCTGATTACCCCAATTGGAATATAGTTGTGAGCTTATGTTATGTTTGTAATTTTTGGAGAAAATAAAGAATTTTACTCATAATTACTTACTAAGTATTGTGTAGTTTTCATGCTTTGTTTACACTCATAAAATTAAATCTTGCAATAAATACCCTCAAACCGACCTCAAAGTCACTCAATTCTATTTTCAAACGCATCATTACTTTCAAATGACATCAAATTATTGTACCTATAAACATAATAAATTAGAAATAGAGAACACATTCGCACACCATTATAAATTGAAATCACATTGGTTCTGTGTTACGGGACTTAACGGGACAATGCATCATGGTGTCAAACAGGGCATTGTAGCAGATGTATTACATTACAACTTCATTTTATAGGAATCGTAATCGGGCGGGGTTCGTAACGACATTTCGTTTGGCGAGAATAAAGTGGATAGGCTGATAAACAATAAAAAGTTAAATTAAGTAATACTAGTACTTAAATTAGGTTATGTGCATAGAATTAAATAATCTACTTTTTCGTTTGTTTGTATTAATTTGGTACAAGTCTTAGATATCGTGTTTTTATTATAACGACTGTGAGACCACTAAACTAAAAGTATCTGAGATTTTTTGAATAAAATGTTACCACATATTTTATTACTATTTGACTTAAGCTGAAATAATTATACGCTAGAAACTCTATCGTTAATTTCAACGTTAAAGCGTACCTATCCACGTTAGTCTCGCGTCACCCCTCGCAGCGCGTACGCACATCGCGTCCCAGAATTGTGTAAAGTACGAAATAATTTCACGCATCACGTGTCCCGCTCAGTCCCGTCTCGTAATGACCTGCCCGACGGGACCGGCCAAAACAAACAGCTAATAGCGGGACAACTTCCCTCCAAGATTTTGAATTAAAAAGAAAATGGGTTTCTAAGAAATACGTTTGTTTAAGTAACTGTTTAGTTGGGTTTCGAAATGAAAGAAAAGAATCAGATCTTTCACGGTGAAAGGAGAGAAAGAGTAACACGCGAGGGAATGATGATATTGGGACTAAGAATTGATTGAAATATTCATATACCCTACTTGGGTCTTCTGCTTTGAACTTTTGTGTGCAATAAAGTATCTTAAGATTTGAAATATTATTTTATTGTAGTTATAATTGACCCAGTGTTTTAAGTACTTCCCTACTAGGTATCAGACATGAAATCTCAAAGACAAGTCAACATATATCTAACAAAATTAAGTTTTAATTATAAATATTCATCTGTTCATTTCTTTACCGGCAATTTTAATCAACTCCAACCAGCCGTCACAGAAGGAGGTAAACACCAATCTAGCCAAAACCCAACGACCTCTGTACCACAGTACATGAAAGAATACAAACAATCGAACCCTCAATCACACTCGGCTTCATAGATTGTGTTGACAAAACCAATGAACATTCTTAATTATTTGCCCAGTTTGAGTAAACAATGACCCTATTCCAACGACCAATTTAAATTGATCCCGGATATCTCATGCAACAGCCTGCTTTCCCTAATTAAATAGCTACCATAATTATGTGTCATAGGTCAAGACAAAATGAATATAAAAACTATTGTTTGACAGCACACGTAGGGTTGTCTCAATTAAAAATATTGCTAACAAGACAAACAGTTGTCGTTCGAATTTGGAATTTTAATTGGCTATTTGGAACTGATATTTATCTTTATGGATTTGTAGTATGGCGACATCTGATCGTTTGACACGCAGAGATTTTAATATTTAGAGAATATTTAAAAAAAGTTTTTTGCAGTGTTTAAATGCTATTATGATTAGTCCAATTACTTTTAGTTATACTTAAATTATCATGAGATTTAAACCCAGCGGCTAAAACTATAATTTGATAATAATTATACTTATTTACAAACGCTACCACATGTGTACTAATTATATATAAAAGTTTTTGCTCTAATATATAACATAAATATTAAATCATAACTGTACTGCGATTTGACGTAAGGTTGCCTACTTTATTAGGTACTCTATAACTTTAAACATAAACAATAAAGGGTCCCTGATATTATTTATACTGATGGATAGACGGACCAGTTTTTACAATGAGGGCACTATATTAGCAATGAAGTAGCACTCAATTTGGATAAAGAGCTTCAGTGGCCATACGCCACATGGTTTGAAAGGGCTTACTTTACGTAGTGACGGGAACTGAATCGATATATCGATACGTCCTATCGTGAGAAAGTTAATACTGTATAATTTATTTAAGATTATTATTTAAGATTGATTTAATTAATAAACAAAATGAACATTACAATATACTTATAAACAATTTGCACAATCAATTTACACGACATTTTAAGTATTATACTTAAGTAGGTATTAATTAGTAGAGTCATTAGGTTCATAATTTTAAACTTAGATATCTTTAGATAAGTAGGTAGGTATTCCATTCTTACGATAAAATATAATTAAGTATAATTAATATACAATTTAATTTTATGTACATGTAAATAAATATATAATTTTAGGCAAGAAGAAAAATATTTTCGACATGCGTTTCGAAGTGGTCTAACCTGTATTGGGCTGATTTTACCTTCGCGGGTTGGAAGGTCAGTCGGTTCTGAAAAAAAAACAGACGTGTAAAATCTTCAGCTTAAGTAAGCTGAATGGCCAAGAAAAATATTTTTTTAGAAAACGGCAATGTCGATGTTTTTAAAAATAGATTGATCACCCTTCTCTATTTAGTTCTCCCCTCATTTTTTGACCGACACGACATTTAAATATTTAGAAAGCTCTTTTGCAATAATTACAATGATTTATTGATGTACTCTACAACCATTGTCTATTTTATAAACCTAATACAAACAAACTATGGTTCTCGTAGATAGAAAATAAAAAAATATTTATATTATATGCACTTTCTTATTATAAGTACATTCCGTGTTATATTGAAATAATAAATTACGCCAAGGTGTAAGTTATCTTTCTGCCAACCCTAATAAGGCTATTAATAAATGTAAATAATAATATAATTAAAAAGCTTTCATTAACATTGAAGATATAGATACTAAAGATTCACAGCTCAAAAGACAATTGGATAATAACGACAAAATTTCAATCCCCTGACAAAATTTTAATAGGCCGTCCCTTTCGTGGTCTCTTGACCATTTGGCTTTTACTGTTTTATCAGTTCAGTTGCAGAGCATTTGAGGTTATCTGTGGTCGCCATCTTTAGGGCCAGTGGGCTTGCGCGGACCCTGTCAAGATGAAAAGCTTGTAGCTATGAGTAGGGTCACTTCTAATGAGTTTATAGTCGAGTTCCGAATTAGATATTTAATTTTGATTTGGTGTTTATGATTGTTATTATTTTGTTTTGTAATAATAATTCTGGCTTTGTGCGGTTGAAGGAAATTCGGTTACCTAAACTGTTCAAATCGTCAACTTATAAGTCATCTGGTGTCGTTCTAAGTATAAAACGTAACGAAATCAAAGAAATCAGATCGTATATATAAACCGGCCAAATACAAAATACGAATATTGTATTGTTTTTCACCCCATCGCCTGTCATCTGTGACGCGAATGCATAATCAATCAGTAATACAGAAGCGTCGCGCGCTGTGACGGTGTGACGTGCCAAATCGCTCGGGATTTCAAATTCAAAGATTCCAATCCTTATTTTTCTCTTTTTGGTGTTCCGTGAGAAAAATGCGCAATGAACATTTTATGTTTGTATGCTACGCGTCAACATTATGAATCTTTCGTTGTTAGATTATTATTTGTTATGGTAGACAAATTATTTGAAATATAGGTACTTAACATAAAAATATATAGTAAGTATTTAAGAAGAGAGGAAGAAACAGGTTGAGAAATCTAAAATCTGGAAAGTAGATACAGACTCAGCCATTTGTGATTTTACTTAAACAAAGCTCAGCTTGTTATGTTTTATGTAACTAAACTATATATCAGGATGAAAACGTTAAGTCAATTTTACGATAGTAATTTGCAACGTGAAAGAAAAATAACGCGTTCAACATATGAAAATTGACACTGATAAAATTCTACATACATCTCCTAAAATTATCCACAGAACCCGAACACCGATGGTCGGCAATCACCCTTGGATTTTTTCTTTACAACCGATAAGGCGGTGTTTTAACGAATACGAATGCGTTTGCGGTTACCGATGAACTGGCGTGACAAAGAAATGCCTTTGCTATTTAAAAAAACTCAATGGTTGATAATTTTGAAAGCTTTTACGCCGCTTTGCGGAATTTGCCTCCGCTCCTTTGGGGTTTCCCTGTGATTATTGATGTTTTGACAAGCTTTATACTTCTTTTTAATTATCATAATGGATTGGTTTGAATAATGCATAGTCATATTTATGTTAGTTCTTGGCCATCTGTTTTCTAAGACTTGAGGCGAATAAAATAAATGCCACTTGAATTTCATTTTTATTTCTTGGCACAGTTATAGTCCATATTGTTTTAGCCATTAATAATAGTTCTTAAAGCAGGTATCTATTTAATTTATTCCATTCTTTTTTCTACCCTGCTTGATAAATCTTTTAAAATATCACTCACATGCCTGTTTGTTCTTTTATTTTTTTACACTTATCTAGTCTAGATAGATATATATCTAGTATTTTTTCACCATTAAAATAATATTATTTAGAAAAATCTGTTATTGGTTCTTAACAAAAATATAGGTATGAAAGTAACAAAATACATAGGTATCAGTTGTTCATTTTTTAAACAATAACGCCCGTAGTTACATGTTGATAGTTTATACTACATAAATGGTGTAATATCCGGAAAATTCCAGCTCATTTCATACCAGCTTGTTACTAGGAAGACTGCCAGGGAAAGTGCACGTAAAAATAACCTGTATTACAGTACAATAAAGGCGACAATGAAGTGAAAGAGTGCAACTGTAAGCGCACGTCATAACCTCCGAACGAAATTGGGGAAAGCGTGTGAGATAAATCGCGTTGTGGATGTGCTTGTTCATACTGAGGTATTGAGGAAGCTATAAATAATAGAAATAAAAAAAAAAGAATAAAAAAAAATAGAAATAAATAAATTATGTTTTATAGAAATATATACATGTGGAAGAATTGAAAACCCTTCTGTTTTAAAGTGGAAAAAAGGAAAGAACCTTGAAAGAAATAAAATTATGTTTTGACAAAAACTCCATAATTGACTACTTGACAGTTGTAAGAATAAAACATGAAAAATTATGTCGAATATGATAGTATGTCATTTAACGATATTTTCTTTTTATTTATAGTTTTTTTTTTATTCAAATTCAAAATTTAAATTCAAATCATTTATTGTGACACACAGGTACAGTGGGTAGATGTTACAAAGATAGTAATCATCATCATCAGCCGTACGACGCCCACTGCTGGGCATAGGCCTCTCCCAAGGGTCTCCACGACGATCGGTCCTGCGCTGCCCGTATCCAGCGGCTTCCCGCGACCTTCACCAGATCGTCGGTCCACCTTGTAGCGGGCCTACCCACTGAGCGTCGTCCGACACGTGGTCGCCATTCTAGAACCTTTCCGCCCCAGCGGCCATCGGTTCTCCTCGCTATGTGTCCTGCCCACTGCTACTTCAGCTTTGCAATTCTCCGAAAGATAGTAATAAGACAGCTGTTATCTGCTGGTAGGCGTACAATTAAATTAAATTTAAATTAATTAATTATTATTATTTTTTATTAAGATCATTTTTAAATATGTTATTTTTCCATAATAAGAATGCGATTTTTATCTGTATATTACAAGACCCGAAACAAGGGCGGACATGATTGAGTTTCGTGTGATGTCACATATCACAAAATAAACAAAAACTGTTTGACAGTGTCTTTGTTTATTGAAATGTGACGTCACAGGCCAAAATGTCACGTAGCCAATATATAGGGAAAAGAAAGAAAGAAATAGAAAGCTTTTTCAAGAGAATAAAATATTTAAAGAGTTATAAAATTTTAATAAGCGTTTGTATTTTATCCGAAAAACGTCAAGTAGCTAATTTCCCTTTTCCCGTATTTTTAATATACCTACATAATTGGTTCTTAAAGAAAAATGTAAACTGTACTCATAATAAACTTATTTTATTCTTACTTTTTATTGAGATTTTCTCTATTATACTTGTTTTTAACTTATTGGCCGCCTTGAAGTTCTTTTTCAGAGATTTTATTTTAATTTTCATTTTGCGTCCTACAAGTACTCAATACCTAGGTTGCCTAGTTTTCCAGATCATTCCACGTATTTATCATAATGTTAGTTAGTCGAGACGTACAGGTTAGTCCTGTTTCACAGGCATACAGTTTCCTCAAATCAAGACTTAAAATAAAAACTAAGTAACAATGACAAGTGATTGTAAAATTAATTACATCGAAATTGGCTTTCCCGTTTGGCGTTTCACAGATACCTAAAGGTGCATTAATATTCTTGCTTTTGAGCATTATAAAGTCCACAATGGTAGTTATAGTTAGTTACTTACCTCTATAAATGTAACTGAAAGTTTCCATTTCAGCAGTAGACGGCTGTGGACAGAGGTCGTCCGATGAGCAATTCCAGGGCCGTGATTGGTGGAATTTCCCCCGAGGACGCCGCGACTCAATTCTTAATTTCTTGCCTCGGACGCGACTTCTGTCCTGCAAGTCTCATAATAATACTTGAAACTATCATAGCTTTATAAAATAGTATTATATTGAATGATGTGCCATAACATGTTCTGTGGGAGTCCTAGAGACTTTATTCTAATATCAACACACACATAAGAACACGCCTATTTCTAATACCAAGTACGTAGACAATAAGAATAATGTTTTACCAATTAGGTATTACATTTCACAATTTATACAAGTATAACTCGTGTCCGTCAGAGTACAGCGGGGCGGAAGGCAAGACGGAAACCACTGCTCTATATTTTCCTAAAAAAGTAGCATGGAAAATGCTACACCCACAAGAACGTCGCTCTTAAATTAATGATGATGACAAGTATAAACACACAGTCACACTCAGCATGCTGTATATAGGTACTATGCAGTACATAAAACAGCTATAACTCTACTATGAACATAACGAATGTAAAATTAAAACACAATCAAAAATCTAAAACAAAACCGCATTCAAAACCAAAGCAACGGAGCGGAAGAGAGCTCGCGTGGAATTAATGAATATTAAGTGCACACGCAGCCATCATGTGACAACGTAAAACGCCATCTAGCGAATGAAGACGCTTAATTTTCTCCGATCCCTGAGGAATAAGGGGTTAAAATTATATAGGCGGTTAATAAATCTGCGCGGGCGTCAGGCGATGCGCCGTAAAGCATGAACGACATTATTTGGTACTTTTGTGATGTAGACATAAATTGTTCGTCTTATCACGTAAAATGGTTTTAGGAGGATTTGTTTTCTATTTACTACCTACCCAAGTATAATGTTATACCTTTTAATTTAGATACAAATGTAGACAAAGGCACCTTGCTTCTAAATTATTCAGCCGCTTTGAGAATGATCTTATTTATTTTAACATTTGGACATAATTTACGTTTTGCCGTAGAAAAGAAACCGAAGGTAAATAAGTTCACATTTCGAAAATAAAAGGTATGTAGGACAAAGAACATGTTGTACCTCAGACGGACCAATGTAGGTACAAAAACTAAGATTATTTGACTAAATTAGGTTTTTGTCTAACTGGGACGAGCGTTTTGACCATTACACCACCGGGTCCTCATCCTGTACATGCGAAATTTTCGATCTACATAGTCATCGTTCAAGTCCCGTCCGAATTCGATTTTTTTTTATTTAATTTTCTCTTTGTGAGTTTCCCTAAGCACGGGTAAGTGCTATAAATAAAACAACAATAACTAATAATAATTTAATTGAGGGTTTGTCGAGAAAATTCAACTTTCAAACTGTAATTTGTACTAGGTTACCTGAATGTTAGCTTGCAAAAGTCCATAATCTCCCTAGCATTGTCCCGTTTTTCACCGGGTCCGCTTACCTAACCTGAAGATTTTGCGACTGCCTATCTGGTCTGCCAACCCGCAAAGGGAAAACCAGCAAAATACAGGTTAGGTCACATACCTACGAAAATGTATTTCACGGGAATGTGGGTTTCCTCTCGATGTTTTCCTTCACCGCTGAGCACGTGATAATCATTTACGATCTAAATATGAATTCGAAAACAAATTCGACATACATTAGACCTCAAGTGAGAGGCATGCGTTCTACCAACTGGGCTACCGCGGCAAAAGTCCACATCGTATTTTTACAAAAAGATAAAAATACGGCAAAAATACGAAACAAAAAGCATGGTTCGTTTCTTTCCCCGAATGTGATTCTTTCGTATTCTGATGCATTATTACGGTAGCCGACCGACGATGATGGATTGTAAGCACAGGTCACATGAGATTTGAGACCACCCTTACTGCTCGGCACACGGTTGGAAGAACTTTTATAAAGCTTTATACCCTTCTCTCTCTCTTCTATCGTGTGGGTTGTGAAGCTGAATACCAACCTCAGCAACCCAGTGTTATTATTGCGCCGCCAAAGGCCCCCTGACATGACTCATGTAACGACTACGTACTTAGATCAGTAAGTAGTAACCGGGACCAACGGATTAGGTGATCAGCGTGTAATGTCCTAACCAAACTGGGGATCACAAAGTGATTTTTCTATGTTCCCACTGGGATTCGAACCCGGGGCCTCGGATCGTGAGCACAACGCTCAACCACTGGACCACGGAGGCCGTACTATCGAGCTTTATACTGAAGATATAACGTTCAATTGATGGCAGTTGAAAAAAGAAACATAATTAAAAACTACTAGTATTAAATTACAAACTACTAGTAGGTACAGTCACGAGCAATATCATGTACACACTTTAGAACCCTGTCGCACTATCATATTTGATATTTAACGAGACTTATGGTTTAATTTGTCAAAACAGTTAATGTGACATGGTTTTAAATTGTATACATATTAGTACTCGTGACCGTATATGCCAAAGCACCTACAGCTTTGATTTTACGAAAATCTTTTCTGAAGCTAAAAGCAAGCCAAAATTCTTCCGCATCGTACGTACTGTAAGAATTTTTAGTGTTATATGAAATTATAAACAATAACCTGATCAAACAGATACTTAACGTTGATTTTTGTTTTGTTAATCTGAAAAATTCCGATGACGTCATCAGTAGAATTCGGCGCGTAATGTCGCTGGATGACATCCGAAGTTTCAGTTCCAAAGACAAAGATACTTTCTTTCTATCTTTCAAATGACGTGATCGCTTCACCATTATATGCCTTGTAACGACCCTCAACTAAAATGCCAGTGGTGCGGCAGCTACTGCCAATATCGTATTAGACTTTACAGCCATTTTAAAAGCTGTCACAGAACGCTGCGCTAAGATGATATTCACCAATTCTGGTACCGGGTAGCACTGCGTACATTACGTCGACTAGGCTTCGTTTGGCCGCGGTAACCCCCGAGTAAATATTTGAACACCTCGACGACGACTGTCTTATGCTTAATTTATTTTGACAAATCATCTCTTTGTTCGCGGTTTTGGATAAAGGTGTGTTTGCCGAGGGTTCAGGTGGGCTACGGGCGGCTTGAGAGAATTTTTAAAAATGTTTCTAAGTATATATAAGTAAATTATTAATGGTAAAAGTTGTATGTAGAAAAAACATTTACTACCTCATAAAAAAATTTGGTGGCATTTCTTCTTAATTCCGTAAAAATCGAATTCTACTAATATACCACTTAAAACATTAAATAAAAATAAGAACATAAACAGCCTATATACGTCCAACTGTGAAAGGGGTTGAAGGGGTATGGAGCATACTCCACCACGCTGCACCACTACACCTCACACAGAACATTTATACGTATACCTGCTTCTAATCGGAAAGTGTTAAAACGGATAATCCTCTAATTTCTTTATTTTTTTCTAGATAGGTAGGTACTCTATCGGAAGAATTTAGGTATTTGTTCTCAACTAAATATATTTTCTGCTTTATTATAAAAAAAAAACATAACAATACATCACAAACTAAGCACATTTAACTCTCACGTCTTCTTCCAAAAGACCGAACCTAAAGATACCTAGTTGGGCAAACACATATACACAGTTAACTTGGCGAGGCATATGCAAATATTAGACGGAGATAGTTGGCAAGTTAAACAAGTGAGCCACGAGTTGTCCCCAAAGGTCGCGACATCCGACATTCGCGGCCTTTATTTTACCTTCGTCTACCCACCCCGTATAGACAGGGTGCTTGTTAATTTGTCACTTAAAAGTACTTAACAAGAAAAAAAAACATGAAATGGGCTCGCTATCATCCTTTTTTTAGGACGTGACTTTTTGTAGATTTGCGGCAGGTGGCATTAACTACTTGGCCGGACAAATGGGGAGAGCTGAAGGCTCTCACCCGGTACAACGTTTAAGGCAACAGGCCTGAGGGTGCTCGCTATCATCCCAAACAATATTATTTAACTAGGTACTTACTTAAATCTCATTTTTTTAAGATGACTTAAAGTAAAACATTATTTATTGGCAGTTTTATTTGTGAATCGCGTCTCTATAGCGCGTTCGCATTATTTCCCTCTACGTCGAGCGTTTTTTTTTTATAGCACTTGCAGTTATAGTGGAAACTGTTTGGAAATCAGCTTTTCATCAATCCGGAAATGTTTGTTCGATAGAAGGATTGGAAGATGAAAAATATGTATAAAAATCTGTATTCTTATGGGATAAAAGATTTCCTGTTCTCTCCAACATGATGAAGTATCTAATAATAAAATGAAAATGTCTATATACATAATATATAATTTCCACGCTGTCTAAAATACATCACCCTGTAGCTATCCAAAGCGGGATACATTTGACACGGCTTCATAATATATGAGAAGAGTTAACAAGCATGTAGTTACTGGCTACCTATGGCATCTCGAGGGGCCCACACCAGTACAAGAGCAGAAATAACGCAATTTCAGACACGTCATTATACTAGAATGTTTCATTTAAACTTCAAACCGCGGTGGTTAAAAGTCATATAGAGGTAAGTACTTAATAAGGGACTTTCCAGGCTACGATCGTCAAAAAAACATAGATGGCGCTGTACAGATTTAACGTGATAATTATCTATTTCCTCATTGCTCATGTACATAATTCTTAAAAAATATAATATAATGGCAGACGTGTATGTTAGTGGGCTCTGTTTTCCGCATTTAGACTCTAAGATGGCACTTATGCGCAAAAACACCACATCGCTGTTGCAGCGAATGCGGGGCAGCACCAATGGAATCCTAAATATGATAGAGGCGAGAATGGACTCTGATGTCTTTGGCCGATTCCTGGATCTGCACGTTAAACGGGTAGACCGAGGGATGGGCTAATTATTATAAAATTTTCACACCACATCATTGTTGTCACTAACATAGTTTGTAAGTTACATTGTTACTAACAAAAATGGGCACTATTACTCGTAGTCTGAAATAAAAGATTTTTATTTTATTTATTTTATGCGTGTGGCAGACGCGTATATATAAAAATAATTGTTGCTTATATTTGGATTAGATATGTATAGAATTATGTTCCTAACTATATTGCTTCTCTTTATTCTGAGAATCATGGTCTGAACCATCCCCCTCAGTATTCGTTACGGTGTCACTAATACCCATGTTGCGAACTCTGGTTGGTTTTGTAATCTTTTTATATTTATTCTTTTTTGACGTTTTGTATGTCGATTTTGTTTTACTTCTTGTCGTTTTGCCTTTTGGTGACTGGTGAAAATATATTAAATAATTCTCAAAGCTAAGTATCTGTTGTTCCTTCATTTCATTTAGTTATACAGTCCACTTCATATTCATCAGCTACCACCGTAGCTCACAACCCATACCTACTTGTATGGCTACTATGTACTTATAAGGGTTGTTAGTGACATCGTAACGAATACTAAGACGGATAATTCAGCTCATTATTCTGAGTTACTAGCAAGTAGAATTTTATATCGCAAAAGTAAAGATTTGAAAATAATTAAAAAAACTAAAAATAATCATTCATTTTGCGACGGAAAATTCCACTTGATATTAACTCAGAATCATGGTCTGAATCATCCCCTTCAGTATTCGTTATGATGTCACTAACACCGTATATAGGTAGTTACTTGACTGTTCAATAACCTCAAATAATTTAAGCATCCTCGGAAGCAGATGAAACCAATCTAAGTCCGAACGAAATTCAAAATTGCTATCGAATTGGAATAACATTTTGTAAAATTCATACGAGTATCCAATTCCAGCGGTATCTACGTCAGACTGCCCTGGGACGACCGTCTTTAATGTTTAAGGAGAGACATTATCTATCGGAATGTAATTACGTGGGGACCCCCGGTTGAAAATGTCATCTGTTTAATATTTCAGGAGGGTTTTGGCTTAGAATTGAAGGGGTTTTAATTCTTGTTTGACCGGTGTTTGGCTGCGGTTGGGAATTGAGTTTTAATAACACAATACGTGTGGGTTTTATTTCAATCTGTTGCTTTGAGATCTTCTTATTTAGGAAATAATAGTAGATATTAACGTAAAAGTAAACTGAAAATCTTATACACCTATACCCCTACCGGATATGCTCTAATTTGTACTTCATCGCATCACGCTCTTGTCGATGTAGCATTCTCCATGCTGCTTTTTAGGGAAAAAAGGGCAGTGGATTCCCTCTTGCTATCCGCCCCGCAGTACTCTATGTGACGCGAGCGGGATGGCGCCCAGAGTAGTATATTTCAAAGGCCCCTGACATGACTCATGTAACGACTACATACTTAAGTCAGTAAGTAGAAACCAGGAGCAACTTCTTAATGTACCTTCCGAAGCACGGCTCATTTTACTTTTGGACAATCAGGGGATCATCCTGTAAAGTCCTAACCAACTAGGGATCACAATATCAACACTGTGATAAGTCCCCATCGGGATTTGAACCCGAGACCTCCGGATCGCAACCCCAACATTCAACCCACTGTACCACAGAGACTGTATGATAAATATCGAACTTTAACTATCTGACTTCTGTTCTCTCCCAAATCAAAGGTCCATATTCATCTAACGACGTAAAGTACTCCAAATTACAAAATTTGATTGACAAAATTAATACGAATCTAAGTGGTCAGGTACCTGTACCGCGCACTCTTGGCCAAAACTAATCCCTCTTCCCAAATTGTGTTAGCGACAACTTTGATCCTTATTCTGCGTCCCCCTGGATATGATCCGACAAGAAATTAGATTAGTTATAGTTGTTGGCTTCGTTAATAAGGGGCAAAAAGTTTTGGACTACACAGGCTTCCGAGTTGAAGTTGTAGTATTTGTGTTATTTTATGTCATGATCATGAATAAGAAATTATTATTCGAATTCGATTCGGTCATAATTCTTCTCACCTACTTTCAACAGAATGGAGAATACTATACCATCAAGAGCGTGTCTCTTATTCAAATTCAAAAATATCTTTATTCAGTAGGTGACACAGTTACACTTTGAATCACAATTTTTTAAATAACAAAACGTCTCATCCGCCTAAAACTACTGCAGCTTCTCACAACCTGTACAACCGGGGAAAAGAAGTTTAAATTAGTGATGATAACTTTTAACAGTTTTCCTTATCAGCCAATGAAAGTATTTCATGTAAATAACACTTATAAAATAGAATAGAATATATTTATCTATCATAAAACTTAATCATATACATTACTGGCGGACCCCGCACTAGGGAAACCCTGTATCGTGGAGGTTTTTGTTATTCACAGTACCTAAATAATTATATAACTATAGCACTAATATATGTATAACCAAAATTGTATGAGCCTTTTGAATTGTGTTACGAAATTATTTTGAGATTTACGAATAACTTTTGTATATTTTGCGAATAACAAACTTGTTATTTTTAAGGTCCATAAACCCCAAGTCACTTGCGTAAATTAAAAGGAATAAACACGAGGTGCTCTCCTCAATATGCATAGGCTATTACAGGACCAAGTTTATTGTGATTTTGTGTTTAAACAAAGAGGGTGGCGTTTTTACACAACATTGTAATGAATTTCTTCTGGCGAGACATCGGAGTACTGAAATATTCATCCAGAAGTGGGGTGTGCGAGAATTTTGTACACCTCATTGAATAACATTGCTTCATGCATAATTTTTTGGCTTCGAAAATTTGTCGCGTAAAGTTTAAGCGCTTGTTTTTGTTGGGGTTCCCGGATGGTAGAACATACGTAAAAATAACACATATGGAACGCCTTTTCAGACCTTGACGTTCACTTGATGTTCGTGTTTACTTGCGGATATTTAATAACTAGAGGAACACTACTCATTAATCTTATAATAAGCGCATAAAGTAAGCTTGACACGAGCTTTTTTAAAATTTATATTCTGACAAATTCACAGTACTTACTGTCTGGTATTTCATTGTAAAACGTATACATAACCAAAAAAAATATCTGAAGTGTAAGAAGTAATTACCTTAAGTTATCGTAACATTATTTAATCTTCGTCTATTGTGTGAGTTAGGTGCAGTACCAACCTCATCAATCCTGATGTCAGGGTTACTATTGAGCCACCAAAGGCCCCTGACATGACTCATGTAACGACTACTTACTTACACCAGTAAGTAGTAACAGGGACCCTGCGTGCCTTCCACAGCATGGATCATCTTTCTTTGGTATTCTTAAATTATTATTTCTTTACTGTAATTTAACTATTGACCTATCGGTTATTTGTTCGGCTATTTATCTATCTAACGGTTACTACTTATTGATATATAAGGTATTAGTCGTTACATGTGTCATATCAGGGGACTTTCGTGGCTCAATAGTATAATGACACACACAAGGTTGGTTGGTAATCCACCTCACATCCCATACGATAGAAGGAGAGACGCTTATCTATTGTCACATAATATGATAGCTATAGTGTCCGTCTATGTCTGCAGGCTAACCCCGAGACAAAGTAACCGGGGACAGTCAGATATTTGAGCGCAGTCTTCTGGGACCGGCGGTCGGACTCCACCGGACCGTAATAGGACTGCCACGACTTGATTAATCTGCTTTGCATTGCTTTACTGTTACGTCTATGAAATGTATTTTCATATTTTGTTTAAAATTTCTATTCTTCTTCTGTGTGGGTCTAGAGGTGGATTAACTACCAAATAGTTTCTATTGTTGTACAATTTTCATAAAAACCAAAGATCATACGCCTCCGAAAATATTTTTATCAGCTAGTTGGCTTTATGACACTTCTGAAAATCAGTGTTGTGGCCCTCCCTCAATGTCGGAGTGTCACAACATTTTGCTGAGTTGCCGTCCCTTTTTAGAGAATGAGGTTTAATTATAACGTTCACTCTTATTGTGTACCTGTACCTACTTATACGTAAAATAAATGATTTCTTTTCTTCTTTTCTTTATATTGTTTTCTGCAACTAAAAAAAAACTTGCTCTATGAGGAGAATACTTGACGTACATCATAGTGTTACGGGATCGAATCCTGAATTCAACTTTATGAGTTTATATTAATGTTTGGATCATACAAATACAAAAAAAAACGCTTTATTGCCCATATAAACACATCACTAAAAACAATTACAAAAGTGATAAGAGAAGCACAGTCGTCGGCATTTGCTAAATAGCAATTTCTTCCAGGCAACCTTAGGGTGAAAGAGCTACATATTGGAGTCACAGGTGCATAAGGTATTAGTAAATAATGCTATATAACTGATAGATATTTGATATCATGTTCATACCAGGATGTGTGCACGGTTGATGGCAATAGGCACGCCTTCTATTATATGGGCCTTAAACGTAGCTGGTACATACATCTGTATTTGTTGAATAAACATTCTCTCTCTCTCTCTCTCTCTTTCTCTCTCTCTTTCTCTTTCTCTCTCTCTTTCTCTTTCTCTCTCTCTTTCTCTTTCTCTCTCTCTCTCCCTTCCGAGATGTGATGCTGTTATGTGAATATGTTTTCAGTCTGATAAAAATCATCAGCATCACTTGTATAATTCGCAACTATGCTAATGAGATAAATGGTTCCAATTGTACTCACTACAACCGAATAAGGGTTGCCTTTTAAATGAAGCGTAAAACATTTCGATATCCCACATTTTCCGTCAAATCAAGCGAGGTTCGCCAATTTGGGGTCATTATGATCAAATTTACGATATTAACCTACCCGCGGATAGTTGTAATGGCAAACCTCGGGGAATACCTTCGTTACCTGCTGTAATGATACAAAATATGCTTCGTTAAGTATTTACTGGTGAGTTTAACGGCATAAAAGATGTATAGCGCATGATTATCGTCTTTAAAAGAAATAGTATACAATACCTACTTCTTTAGTTCGATGCAAAGAAAAACTTGGAAAGTGCCTTAGTTAAGTATATTAGATTTGATTCCTTGTTAAATTGGTAATCAACATAGATATTACATAATTATATTTAAATATGTTTAAGTAACTATCTAACGGGACATACTTTTTTGATGACTGTTTTGCTTACCCTGTACCCTCTCTTCACCATCGACATCATCTCCCTAGCACTTTTTCACAGGGTCCGCTTACCTAACTAGATTTTACAGGTCCGGATTTTTACAGATGTGATTGTATGTCTGACCTTCCAATTTGCGAAGGGAAAGCCAGCCCAATACAAATACAATCACATAGCTCCGAAAATGCATTTCTTGGGAATGTGGGGTTTCCTCACGACGTTTTCCTTCACCGCTGAGCACGTGATCTAAACATGAATTCGAAAACAAATTCGACAATCGTTGGTTTAGGCCTGTGCTGGATTAAAACCTGCGATCTCAAAGTGAGAGGCAAGCGTTCTACCAACTGGTCTACCACGGCTCCACCTGTACCATTGAATATGTAATAATACTACTTATAGAACGGTAACTGTCCGCCCCGCACCATTTCGTATTGAGCTCCGAGCTGGATGTACATCACCCCCTCTGGGTCTTACTTTAGTCTAAATAGCCGTAAGCCGCTAAGGCCAGGCGCGCACTATGAGTTTTTCGCCGCGCGACAGAAAAGAGCAGCGGCATAATGTCGCACTGTAATACTGCGCCGCTGCGGTGGCTCTGCCATCAACTGCGCGCAATACAATTTAAAACTGTTTGGTACAGTATTTGAGTGCGACATTATGCCGCTGCTTTTTTCTGCCGCGCGGCGAAAAACTCGTAGTGTGCGCCTGGCCTAAGGGTAATGGGGAGCGCAAGAATTACCTGACATTCTCGCACGATACAGGCGGCGCACGTTAAGAATGAGATTATTTCAATCAAATCAAATATAATTTATTGCACAGAACTAAATTATAACAATCAAACATAACACATGAATACCTACAGTACAAGTCATCATCATGAATTTAAGAGCCAGGCTCTTGTCGGTGCAGCATTTTCCATACTACCTTTTTTAGCGAAAAATAAGACAGTGGTTTCCCTCTTGCCTTCCGCCCCGAAGTACTCTGTCTGACGCAAGTGGGATGGCACCCTGAGTAGTATATAACACAACACACAACAACAACACAAGTACACGCTACAAGTACAAGTACGCGCTATTTTTGTTTGAAGTGTACGGGTGTCCCCGTTCTACCTGTTCATCAAGACTGTAAGTAAGTAGGTAACTATTTTTTTGTATTCCGAAGGCATGTGACTCAGCCTTCCCCAAAAAAACACGGACAAGTTTATATAACCAATAAAGTATATTTAAAAAACAAATATATCATTATATTTCCACAATAATCAGCGGAAAAGCAGGGTGATCGCAATAATGAGGCAATAAATAAGCGTGATAAACTTGCGTCGGTTATAACGTTATTATTTAGCGCTACAAGTACGTACAAATGGGCGGAATGTCGCGATTGGCGGAAATTTGTCCACGATATTTATGGCTGTTATTGTCATTCAGCCACTGCTCTATGGATGGGTCATCTGCTTACCACGTTTGACCTAAAAAGAGTAAAAGACATCATACTGAACAGGGAGACGTTTAGTTTTATAGTGAAATTAAATAAAAAAGAAATATCTTGCAGCTCCGTTCGCGATTTTTATTTTGAAAGGGAAACGATTGGAATGACCACCATTGATGTTATTTTACCACCTTTTTGTATTTTACGTGTTCTCCCAAATAAATAGATTTGATTTGATTTTAATGAATCAGAAATCAGAATCATTTATTCAGCGTAATTATCATGGATGAACTTGTTGAAGGTCAATGGAAAAATTTTGAATTTACGTCAATTCGCAAGATATTATGGCTTAGGAGAAGAAATGACAAGAAACTGCAACAGCAAAACATCATTTGAATCAATGAGGGTACCTATACATTACAAGTTATTTAATAACTAGAGGAACACATTCAATACCTACCAGACATTTTTATCATGATCAATGTACATAAAGTTTGTAGTAGGCACAGATTATAAATTGTAAGTCGTGAACATAACACTATCTGACTATATAATACAATACACAATACAATACTACTGTTGAAATATCACCAGGTATTGCTATTGACTTATTTTATTTGCTATTGATGTTTTTCTTATCAGTGGGTACCTCTGGATTGATATCTGAAACGAGGTAGACCCAGAAAAAGGTGGCGTAACGATCTACCGATTTACCACACAATGGTGGCAGTTTGCTGGAAACCATGAAGAGTGGATCGTAAAATCACGGTCAAAATCCTCATTATAATGGCCAGAGTCATAAGTATTCTGAAATAAAGTACATATAAGATATTAAATTGACTATTTTTGTAAAATTAAACGACATCCCTGAGATGATGAGTAACCATCCAACCATTGAACACAATGAAACCTTAAAAACCCAATCATAACAAAGTAAAATTCTATAAATAAACTTAGTAATTTATTTATCTTCTTTAGAATAGACCTTGTTTTCAAAAGCTCTTTTAAATATACCGTATCCACCCAAATTCATGGTCGCCCAACACTAGGTCCTCGTAAACACTCAATATTGCATACAATTTATGCGCGGGTAATTAAACGTATCATGTTAATTGCAGCCAGTCCATTCCACACTATATCGCGCTACTTTCATTTTGGCTGCCATGTTTTTGAAAACTATTTGCTTTATTAACTTTGTCGTTGGCAAATAAGTATAATTATGATTACTCACTTTTATATCAAGAGACAGTTATTTGATTTAAGAATAGATTTCCTTAAGCTTAACACCAGCCAATAGCATACTCTTGTCTTAATCCTAATCAACTCAAAATACCAAAAAAAGTAGATGAATTGAAGGACGCCAATAGAGGGGTGGGACGCGGCAGACTAGATAAGATTTAGATTGTTTTCATAAAATGAATTTACTTGCTTTAATAAATAGAACTTAAAATATTTCTCCATCAATGAGCAAAAAGAACTCTGTGGACGTGAAGTGTGATACCTACTCGATACCTACCCCGCTTGTTTGAGAGGAGACCTATGCACAGAGTAAGACGTAGGTACCTATATAGAATGTGTTGGTAGAACTGGAAACAGCCCACTTAAACATTCACAAAAACACAGCGAACCGTTCAACCCTTCTCACCTACTCGTGCAAGAAGAGCGATTTATCCGAAAAAGTTGAGCCAGTGGTCGTAAATCGAGGAATTTAAACGTTTTTTGGTCAAACAAATACAGGCATAAATTAGCCAAAGATTGACGAGGGTCTAGACATGTGGACACACATGTTTTACGGTCAAGATGGAAATGTTGAACTTAAAACAAGTGAAATGCAACTAATGCAAAGAGAACGCATTTTTAAAGATCTTTTATTAAGTACAGTCATGAGCAATATAATGTACCCACTTTAGGACTCTGTCGCACTAACATATTTGACATTTAGTGAGACTTACAGGTCAATTGTCAAAAAAGTTAATGTGACATGGTACGAAAAGGGTATACATATTAATGCTCGTGACTGTACTTTATTGCTGATATCAATTAAGGAAATATATGTAAATCATCAAAAGTTTATAGACTATAATTAGACTTTTCGTCATATATACTATTAGTTTGGCGATAGTATTAAAGTGTATAATATGTAAGTATGTAATTTTGTTTATAAATAATAAAAAAATACGGAACAACCAGTTCAGTACAATTAATGAATATATTTCAATAGGATGACATTTTACAATCGACTCATCATCATCAGCCCATTAACGTCCCCACTGCTGGGGCACGGGCCTTCCCTATGAATGGATATCCAGATCGGGACTTAAACCATCACGCGGGCCCAGTGCAGATTGATGGTTATAAACGACTGCTAATGCAGCCGGGACCAACGGCTTAACGTGCCTTTCAAAGCACGGAGGAGCTCGAGATGAAAACTTTTTTTTTGTGGTCACCCATCCTATGACCGGCCTTCGCGAAAGTTGCGTAACTTCAACAATCGCAGACCGAGCGCGTTTACTGCTGCGTAGCAATCGACTCAATCCGCGGTAAGTATAAGATCTGTTAAAATACGTAAGCTAATGTAGTGACGTACATCAGCATAGTGATGTATCAGTCGATATTAGGTCGATCGATTCTTTTCAATCTAACACTACTTAGGATCCAAAACCCGTGTTAACTTTTAACTTAACAATGGTCCCGATTCCCTGCAGACACCGCCTAATTTTATTTTAAGTTATATCCGTCATTTTCATATCCGTCCAAAAGGAAAGGGACGGATGATTCACAGCTGTGAAAATTAAGAGCTCTTAATTTTAGGAAGAATGAGTAAATGAAGGAATAACCCGGGCGAATCAAAAAGGTACGTCCTTGGTAGGCAATCCGTTTGACGTCTTGTCTACTTAACTGTGTCGGGTTATTGACTGATGTAAAATTTTTAGACGGTTGGTTTAGATTTGTGCTTAAAATTGATGTGTGTTCCATAAATTCTATGCTTGTCGATTACCCGTCCCTTTCCTTTTCGGCGGATAAGAAAATGACAGATATAACTTAAAATAAAATTAGATAGTATTTACAGGAAATAGCACCAATGTCTATCTTAAACTGTCAAGTAGTATGACCATTAATTACCCCGGCACCTAATTTGCGTAGATGTCCAGCTAATCAGGTCCCGTGGGGGCACTAAGTCGAGTCAATGAGGTGACATGTGAAGTTGGACATCTTGTGTGATTAGGGTAATTAGTAACTTACAAGTGGCCTGTACGTAAATTGACCAATAAGTCGATTGAATTTCAGTTATTTTCAGACGCAATAAGTTACAATGTTCAACTTAAGTGGTCTAGGCCTGATTGCCAGGATTATAGGCCTTTGTGCTAGTTTGGATGATCAGCGGGGTTAAATAAACCACATCAAAATGATTCATCTAAGAAAACAATATGGCTGACATTTGCTGACATTAAACAGTCACTTTTATCGTGTCAAATTGCAATATTGCTTTTTAGATGAATTGTTTTTATATTGCCTTTTAACCCTCGTGATTTCAACAAATAATTTGTACTAACTTTTACTTTTTTTTTATCCGTTTGCGTTAAATTCGGAGTAACACGCCCCCCCCCCTTTCCTAATGTACCAATTTTTAAACTGCCAAAAGTAAGAAAATAATTTTAAAAAATTACTAAAATTTTAAAGGAATTTCCACTTGTTATCAACTCAGAAACACTGAATCATCTCCCTCAGTATTCGTTACGATGTCACCAACACCTTGTATATTATTTCCATATTATTATGTAAGTATATGTTTTTTTTTATTTATTATTATTTCGATTTTTTCTTCACTAACAGACACAAATAACAATACAGGTTTTATGTAAAGTAGCAGTACTAATAGATAAAAATCTACTAGTCATAGCCGTAAGCGGCTAAACGTGCTATAAATAATTGTTTACCTAGACAAACTTAGTCCAGCAGATAAAAGGTAAGTATGTCCGAATGTAGTGGAAAATTACGAATATTCAATACAAAGCCGTAGCTAATCTAATTACTGTGAACACTGTGGCACCGAGTCATGTGACATGTCCGACACGCGTCAATACGTGGCGGGGAGTAGTTATGTAGTTAGCATTTCGCAAATATTGAAACTGAATCATAATCTACCGCAGTCAACCGAATTGTAGTAGAGTATGGAAGTGTGTTTTATTTGTACCAAATCGTTTTAAGTATATCATTATTATTAAAGGTTGAAATAGAAAAAATACATATACTCGGTGTTAGTAAATAAATAACGAAAACTTTTCGGGATGATTCAGAGTATGATTCTGAGTTGATATCAAGTGGAATTTCCCGTCGCAAAAGTATAGAATTGAAAATAATTTTAAAAGAGTCATGAATTTTGTGACGGAAAATTCCACTTGATAACTCAAAAACATGGTCTGGTATCAATGTCGACTATCGATAGTCTTTCAATAGTTGGCCAATAGTAAGATTATCGATATCGATAATTTGGCAACACTGCAGTGAAGTAGTGAACGTGGTGAATTATAGTAATAATAACATTCGTTTTGAATTTCTACCATCCTGCTGCACTGGTAAAATATATCAATGAACAGAAGGATTAAAAAAGACAAATTGATAGAAAATGGCTTTAATGTAGCCTTTTTAAACTTACAGGCCTAAAAACGATCAATATTCACGAATATTATCTCCTTTTCTTTTAAATACACATGTCCAAATGTAACCTTGCCCGCCACTTTTCATGCTGAATATTTTAGAACGCATTAGAATTAGAAACAGTCACACTATCGACCGCAGAGCGATATATATATAACTAGTATTGGCGACATTGACGTCCTGCCACCGGACAAACGCTTCCCCAAACATTTATTAACGAACAAGAAATACTATGGAGTATTATAGTGTCTATAAAAGCTAGATTGCCCATTGCCTTTAAATACGAGTAGCCGAACCCATTGGTCAAAATGTGTAAGAAGTTCTCAATCTTGATAATATAATAAGTTGAAATTCCACAAAGCGATAACGACGCGATGAAATAGGACGTGAAACTTTTTATCAATACTTTTTTTATGAACAACCACTGTAGCTTAGAGATTAGAGCGTTAGGCTCACAATCATTCGATTGCCGATAGGGACATAATTGAAATAACTTTGTGCACCTGTCTTTTGTTTGGTTAGGACATTACAGGCTAAATTAAGTAACCTAGTTCTCTGACAAAGTAAGATGATTTCGTGCTTCAAAACCTCTACCAGTATATATATGCTGTTTCTGTTTGAATGTTATATTGTTAACACGTGTCCTCTCCACGTATGCCTCTTTCCTTCACATGTCGTGCATACATCACGGCTTGCGGACCATTATTCTAATTGGTCACAAATTATGCCTGATCGGGTTAGGTTGGAGTTCAGTATAGTTTAGCCATGGGGTGACCACGTTGCAATCGACGGTAATTCGGTTTGGACTATTGTGGTTCGTTACAGTCCGGATTGTTGCATAGGCAGGTGGACTTGCTTTGTGTTTTGATTGGTTAGTTGTTGTTGATACAAGAAGTAGAATTGTTATGAAGATATTTATAGATGGTACCGAGAGATCAGTTCCAATTAATATAATTTTTCCAAGACTGAAAACGTCTTAGAATGAAGACCTTACGACTTAAAATAAAAATTTCAATATTATTTTGAGTACCAGGTAATTACATAGATTGATAAAATAATTTTAATTATTCGAATTTTGAATGCATCAGTAGACGAGAATTGATAATATAATAATATATAAACTGACAATATATTACTATTATTAAATTAATTATTCATTCCTGTCAAAGTCATTGCGGTGAAAAGTCACTATTCGTAAAAAAATATCTAAATATTAGTAAATATTGCTTTTTCTGTGTATTGTGCTAATATTTGCTCGCAGGAAAATAGGAATATTATGTCATGAGTGACGAGGAGGACGTTTTCTCGCCTAGAGCTAGATACGGATCACCGTCCCAACGTTCCTTCTATGAATCGCTTGGGTCAGGCTCCCTAGTGTCCATTAATGATGATTTTAATCAACCCTCAACTAGTAACGAGGATGGGAGACGAGCTGGGAAACGACTATTCAATGGAAGTGACTTTGAGGATGATGGTGAGTGGACTGAAGTCAGTAGGAAAGGAGGAAAGAAGCTGCGGCGGGGAAACACGAAAACGGATAACAAACAGGAAAAAGATAATGTGATGTACATTTCAAGCAAAAATAGGCTTCCCAGGCAGTTTGTGCTTGCCCGAACCCTCAAAGAGTATAGTTTGACAGACGTGGTTCAAGTAAAGTACATCAGTCCTTTTAAAATTCGTCTTCATCTTTCAAATGAGATTGCTGCAAATAAATTTCTGGACAGCAAAATTGCTTCAGACAAAGACTGGATAATATACAAAGCGACCGAGGTGTCATTCTGCTACGGTGTTATTAAGAATGTGGACATACATATTTCGGAGGAGGAAATAAAGCAAGATATTGAGAGCTCTGTGGAACTTTCGTCAGTAAAAAGGCTTAATCGTCGTAATAGAGAGGAGGGAGGATGGTGTCCGAGCGAAGCAGTTCGCCTATGTTTTAAAAGTTCGTCGGTGCCTGAATATGTATTCGTTTGTGGAATGAAGGTCCAGGTGATTCCATTCGTGCACCAAGTGTCGCAATGCTCCATTTGCTGGCGCCTCGGTCACACTCGAGGACTGTGCCCTTCCAAAAAAATAGTATGCCCTAAATGTGGGAATAATCATGAGAATTGTTCCACAAGTACATTTAGATGTGTGAATTGCAAAGGGTGTCATATGGCCTGGTCCAAAGCGTGCCCAGCCTATATTAAGGAAAAGAAGTTAAGGGAAATTATGGCCGAGCAGGGGTGCACATACAAGAAAGCCTTAGATATTCATGTTCCATCTGTTACACCTTCATCATCCATAAAACCCCCCCAATACACCGTCACACCGATGTCAGAGATTCCTCGACTAGATGCTCCATCTTATGCTGAGGTAGTACGTAGTAAAACGAAGGCGATTGTACATAGACCTGATGAGCCCGAAGTTGTTAATCTGGGTTCTTCTCATCCTAATCGGGCAACTCACTGGGACGAAATTATCTCTATCCCACTCCCTGAAATACATGAAAAACAGCCGAAAGAGAATGAAGAACAACTTGGAAAAATTGAGAATCATCCGGAGCAAAATAAACACGAGAAGCCATTCAGACGCGATAATGAAGGAGAAAGGCGTAATTTTAAAGATTTTATTCGGAAAGCCAAGGATATTTTAATATCTGAAAAATCGGCAATTGAGAAAATTATTTTGGGATTTAGTTTGGTGTTCGATATTGCAAAATGCATGTGTGAAGGAGGTTTCTTCAAGGAGATTTTTAACAGTTTTATATCCAATTTATAATGGCTAGTCCATCCAAAAACTTTACAGTAAGCTTTTTACAATGGAACTGCCAGAGCTTATGGCCTAAAAGAGGCGAATTTGAAGCTATTTTGCAACAAGAAAAAGTTCACATAGCAGTTTTGAGCGAGACCTGGGTTGAGCCGGAAACAGCCATAAACTTTAGCGGCTATAACGTCTACAGGAAAGACCGCGATGACGGATATGGTGGCGTGGCTATCTTAGTTCATAAGTCGATTAATTCATATGCGTGTCCACTCGATGTTGGAAGAGTAGGAATCGAGGCATTACAGGTTAAGGTTTTAAACTGCAAATTTTTAAAAAATGTTGTTGGCATATATTGCACTTCTCCTGTACATACTACGCAGGCTGACTGGGACAGGCTATTTTCAAAATTTTCTAGATTATCTTTAGTTGCTGGAGATTTTAATGGTCACCACACAAATTGGTCTTCCAAATCAAATTCTAGGGGTAATCAGTTGTTTGATAGCTCATTGGAGAACGGGCTTGTGTCACTAAATGATTGTAACCCTACGAGAATTAGGTTAGTTAACGGGATTCTGCAACAAACATCGCCTGACATTACATTTGTCTCGACCGATATTGTGACATATTTTAAATGGTCTGTGCTAAATGAAAATCTAGGTAGTGATCACAGAATTATTAAATTTTTATTTCAGTATCATGATTACGTGCAATTATCTCCTAAGCGCAACTTCAAAAGAGCTGATTGGGATGCCTATGCTAAATGTATTGATAATGAGTTCTTAAACATAATGGATAACACAAGTGATGTCCAATGTATGTATGACTCTTTTATAGGGATCTTAAATTATTCAGCGGATAAAAACATTCCTAAAATTAAAGTATGTATGAGCCCCTTACAAAACTTTAAACCCAAACAATATTGGAGCCCTGAATTGTCCAAAATTGTTGCGGAAAGGCGACTTGCTCTAAAAGAATTTAGGCGTAACCCAACACCTTTAAATCTGAATAGACTTGAAAATAAAGTTAAGGCAGCTAAAACTGAAATTTGTAAAGCACGATCCAAAAGTTTTCATAAATTCTGTGATGGATTAGATGAAGCGACTTCCAGCTCAGATGTATGGAAACAAATGGCTTGGGTAAAAGGTCGCCATTATAATAGATGTTTTTCCCCAGTCGAAGAAAAAAATAAATTGCTATGTGACTTAGCGCCTGATACTGTGACTCCCCCACAACCACTTTTTAAATCATCTAACCCGTTATTGGAGGGTGATTTTTCTATTCAGGAGTTGCTTTGTTGCCTTAAAAAGAAGGACACTGCTCCCGGTGACGATGGCGTTACATATACTATGATTTATTATCTCCCTTTATCGGCCAAAATACATCTTCTGAAATTATATAATCTTATATTTAAGCATTCTATTATACCGGAGCAATGGCGGAGTATACAAGTAGTTCCTATACCTAAGCCTGGAACCTCAGCTGTCTGCAAATTAAGACCTATATCTTTAATCTCATGCCTATGCAAACTCTTTCACACAATGATAACTAAACGCTTAGAATGGTTTGTGGAAACCAATAAAATTCTAGCTCCGGTTACAGTAGGTTTTAGGAGGTGTCACTCTAGTTTGGATGCACTTACGCGGTTAGTTTCTTATGTACAAGTCGGTTTCTCTGAGAATATCCCCACCCTAGCCTGTTTTGTAGACATTGAGGGTGCCTATAATAATGTGTTAATTGAAAAAGCTGTTGCTATACTTGATAGTTTATCTGTTGGTTCCACTATTTGTAAATACTTATGGTCTTTTTTAATTGAGCGGAAACTCAAAATTAAGTGTGAAAATGGTATTCAGGATCTTGTAAGATATACTAATAGGGGCTTAGCTCAAGGTGACCCCATGTCTCCCCTTATTTTTAATATAGTCACCCATGAAATCTGCAAAACTCTAAATGAGGTTATAGTAGCACAATATGCTGATGATTTTGTCCTGTATATTAAGAATAAATCTATTGATTACAGTGTGGTGAAAATTCAAAATTCGCTCAATGTGATGATTCAATTATTAGAAAAGGTTGGTTTGGATATTTCAGCACAAAAATCTAAAGTTTGTTTATTTTCTAGAGGCAGGAGACATTTTAATGTTACTATAAATGCTAAAAATATTCCGCTACAGTTGGTAGATAACTTCAAATACTTAGGTTTATGGTTGGATAAAAGTCTGCGTTTCGGTAAGCACATTAATGAAATATGTGAAAAGACATCCAAATTCCTGAACATTCTTAAAATTTTAGTAGGCCCTTCATGGGGGGTACACCCAAAGCACCTGCGAAGGTTGTACATTGCTTTGGTAAGGAGTCGTATGGATTATGGTTGTTTCCTATATCACCACAGTGCACAAAACCATGTCTCGAAATTAGATAGGATACAGAATCAGGCTCTGAGGGTCATTGGAGGGTTTATAAAAACAACCCCTATACACGTAATGGAAGCTGAACTTTGTATCCCGCCGTTATCTTTGAGAAGGCAGTATCTAGCATTAAAATATGGTCTAAAATGTCGTTCGTGGTCATATAACCCTACGGTCAAATTACTATGTGAACTTGGAACTGCTTCTGAGAATAGGTATTGGCACAATAAAAAGAAGCCGCTGCTGCCATTTGTTTATAATCAAGTTAAGCATGAAAGGATATTTTCCTCTAATCCGTTGTTAATGTTTACTCTAAGTTTTTGGATGTCGAAGGCAAATATTATTGATGTTATTTTTACTAATTTAGACAGTGTACAGCGTTCTAAAAATTTGTATGAACTGAATTCCCTTAAATTCAATATAATTCAGGAAGTTAATTTTAAATATAGAGGATTTCATAGGATTTTTACAGATGCTTCTAAATCAAAGGATGGTATGGGAGCTGCCTTTTTTGATCAGAATACAAATTTTAGAACTCGCTACAAAATTACTAGCAATATATGTATTATGTCTGCGGAGCTATTTGCTATTTCAGAGGCCATCTCCTATTCATATACCTTATCATCTAAAAGAATTGTTATTTTCACGGACAGTAAAAGTGCTTTGCAACATGTGGCTCGTTCCGCTATGGGCTACAGAGGTACAGCGCTTTCTTATAAAATATTAGATATGGTGTATGGTTTGCCTGTTGGGGTGACTCTGAGGTTGCAATGGGTTCCTTCTCATGTAGGCTTGAGCGGTAACGAGGAGGCTGACAATTTGGCAAAGTGCGCCTGTACTGATGGCAGTGAGGTATTTATAATCCCTGAATATTCCGATATTTTTCATTCATATATAAAGTCGTGGCTCTCCTCCTGGAAAGAGTATTTCGACGTAAGATCCAAGGAGAAGGGTGTCTGGTACAGGACTATTGCGTGTCAGCCTCCTCGAATACCATGGTTCGTCGATGTTAAGTTCGGGAGGAAACTTCTCAAAATTGCTTTTAGGTTAAGATCTGGGCATATTCCTTTAAAGAGCTTTGCTTACTTAATGAAAAAAACCTCTTCCCCAAACTGCGAAGTTTGTGGGAAGAGAGAAGATACGTACCATATCTTATATGAATGTACTCGGAATGCCTCACAAAGGCTGTTTTTATTTAAACATCTTAAAATTAGGAGTCAGAATAGTGATATAGGTGTCTTGGAGGCCTTTTTATCAGAACCTACGAGCAGAGAATCATATTTAATTTATGCTTTCATTCACAACAGCATCAAAACTTAGGCTGTTGTGGGTGGAGGCATGAATTAAATATGATTTTTTATCAGTTTTAGTCAGTCTTGATCGATGGGGCTGGCATAACAAATTTTGTTAAAAGCCCTTAAGTAAATTAAAGACAAAAAAAAAAAAAATAATTATTACGTATTTTAATTGTAACATATTAATCTTATAGCTAAAATCGATAAAACCTATCTGGAAAATACAAGCAAGTATAACAAATATCAAATCGTCCGAGGTCAAGTGAAATGTCCCAGATTTTGTAATATATCGCCATATATGTATACCAATGTAGATAAATACTTGTAGGCACCAAGACCAAAATTAATAGACTCAGACAATCTTATTGAACAAACAAAAACAAATCACTTTATTTCCCTTAGCAGACTCCCCTAAGCATTTTTAAAGAAGACATTCAAATCCACATATTTAACCACAACCGTTGTTCGCATTACCATAACATGGAAATCCCATAAACGTATGACATTTGTTTTAACACCCTTTTGTTAACTTTGGATTGAAGGGGACTTGAAGATGAAGGTTCCGCATAACGACTGTTGTATAAAACGTTTATTATGTTAGGTTTGAAAAGAAATTTACTAGACACGAATATCGAATTCCGGCTCAGACTTTAAAAGAACCTCCGAAACGCATTAACATAACAAACAAACATAACAAATACTTTATTGCACAAACAGGTGTTACGTAACCGGTACCTTCGCCCGCCTGCTCACACCCATACGCCGTGACCAGCGTCGTTCCACGAGTTCAAGTCAGCGTAATTAATGGAACAGCCAGCCTGCTGAGCCAGCGCCCGAACGCGATGCGCTGACGTCAATCACGCCACCAAATTGTGACCTCGATTTAGCCATAATGTAAAATAGTTTTTAAGTAAAATTCAGTGTAGTCCTAACTTCGGACTCATTCGCACCTAGGTTAGTTAGGTTTAACTGTAAATTTAAAATATAATTTCATTCTAAGTGATTCTAGTTTCTCTTCTTCACCCTCCGTCTGTCGCTCACTTAATTGGCGCAGTCGGTAGGATACTCGCGGGTCAGTTCGCGAGCAAATTCAGGCGTATCTCACATCGAACACCGTGCTCCGGGCTGCCCGGGTGACTATCAAGCACCATCTCGAGTATTCAGAATCTACGTGAAGACACAACGGAGGTTATCCAAGCATCGATAATGAAGAAGGAAACAGAGTGTAATTAAGCCAAGAAAAAATGTAAGAAAAAAGAAAAAGAAGAAAATTATATAAGTGAAGAAAAAAGAGGTCAGAAAAAAAAAGAAGAATAATTACTTCGCCGGTGCAGTACCTTATGGTTCGTCCCAGTCCTTCAGTGCATCCAGGTCTTCCAGGAATCCCAGAAGCAGGACACCGATGGTTATGCAGTATGCCCTGAAGACTAATGTATATGCGCACCTCGCCATCCCCAAAGTCCACCAGGCACCCATGCTCGGGCAATAGACCACCTATCCACCGCTCCGCGTCGTAATAGGCCATGAATTTCCAACATCAGAACGGTGAATTCCTTTCCCGCCTAGGGCAATGGAAATGAAGCGCAGCGAGGACCACACAAGCCACTAAAGGTTCAGTTTCCATATTTTTTCCCAACAGGAAGAGAGGAAAAGATGTCGAGATTTAATGTAACACGACAGACGTACTTACAGAAATGCACCAAAACCTAACAGTGTGGGAACTTCGAGATGAAGCCACTTCAAATTACAAGTAACGACGAAAATTTCAAATGTTATCTAAGTTACTTGCAAGCAATTACTACGATACTGCCGTAATCCGACCGGGAAGAATCCAAGAACCTAACATGATATCAAACCATCGATTCAACCAGGAACATCGATTCTCCGTGCAGGAAGGCCAGGGTATACCACCCTGAAAAAAGATAACCCAAGAAATGGTGACCAGCACTATTCTCCACGATAGTCTTCGAATAGGTGCTGTTCTGAGGGTGGAGATGTTACGTAACCGGTACCTTCGCCCGCCTGCTCACACCCATACGCCGTGACCAGCGTCGTTCCACGAGTTCAAGTCAGCGTAATTAATGGAACAGCCAGCCTGCTGAGCCAGCGCCCGAACGCGATGCGCTGACGTCAATCACGCCACCAAATTGTGACCTCGATTTAGCCATAATGTAAAATAGTTTTTAAGTAAAATTCAGTGTAGTCCTAACTTCGGACTCATTCGCACCTAGGTTAGTTAGGTTTAACTGTAAATTTAAAATATAATTTCATTCTAAGTGATTCTAGTTTCTCTTCTTCACCCTCCGTCTGTCGCTCACTTAATTCAGGAAAAAACAAAATACAAAACAAAAGAGAAATAGAATTAGTACAATAGGCGGCCTTATTGCTAAGTAGCAATCTCTTCCAGGCAACCTTTAAGTATAGGAGATATTGAATATTAGGTAATATAGCGGGATAGTGCAGCATGCGAATACTTGTGCATATAAAAAAAAAAAAAAAAATACACTTTTGACTACATAAACTACATAATAATAATACACATAATTACAATAACTAACTAACTAACTTATTAATTATATTTTGCATTTTTCGAGAATGTGGGTTTTCTCAGGATATTTTTCTTCACCGTGTGAACACGTGATATTTTGTGATCCGAACACGAATTCAAAAATCATTGATTTGGGTCCGTGCATCCTTCCATCTAAGCTACCACGGCCCCAGTAAGAATTATCCTTTAAATATATAAGTAGTGAGTTTATTTACGTAAAAACGTTATGGATTTTTAAACAAAAGGGAACCAAAACTACACCTACGTAACCTAATATACCACTTAAACTAATTAAATAGCAAGCAAAATAAATGGGCCTTATTAATTAGAATAAATGTGAGTAGATCGTTGTCTTGTCGCAGATTACCCCTTCCGCTCTGAATTATCATTCTGTCAACGTAATGCGTAGGTAGGTGAGCTGGTATGGTGTACATGAAAAAATATATTTATTGTACGTCCTGCCAAAATACAGATTTAATATATTTCTAGTTTACGAGCCAGAGCATACCACTGTGCCTTTCTAGAATTGTTATGAATATATATATAGCTCTGCATCTTATTTGTGGAAAATAAATGTTAATATGAAATTATATTTCATTAGTACTTATTGTATTTTTGGGATGTTTTCTACGTCCGGCAGTGTTTTCTGGTAACTCACCAGATTATCATAACAACTTGAAGAGCATCCAAATGTGGTTATGATGAGTCGTAGGGTAAGTAACATGTTATCGACTCATAAAGGTGACAAGATATATTATATTGTTGTATCGACTTGTTTATTGAGACCTATCTAAGTTCATAACAGTTTTTTGTATTGTATTGGTTTTTATTAGTTGTACATATTGTGTGTGTGTGTGTACTAAAGCGTTCATTATTTATTTTGTCAACAGTACAGTCTGTATGTGAATGGAATTGCGTGATCTTCACTTTATCTTTTGAATCAGACAAATGCGTACCTTCGTATGGCTGTTTGTCACGGATGAGAATGGATCTATAATTTCGTAGTTTGTAATGACAGGTTACATATTTTACCAAAAGTAGCTAATGAAGAAAATCTAAGATATAAAACAGACACAATTATTATTGATACACAGAGTAAACAAATAAACATTCAGTCCAGGGTTGACGTGAATGGTATTCCACTTCACAACCCACACGATAAGAAAATTCAGTCTTGGTATATAAATCCAAAAATGAATATAATTACCCGTTATGTAATTAAATTATATCGCATTGATAAGTTAGACCAGGCGCGCACTACGAGTTTTTCGCCGCGCGGCAGAAAAAAACAGCGACATAATGTCGCACTGTAATTCTGTACCAAACAGTTTTAAATTGTATTGCGCGCACTTGACGGCAGAGCCGACGCAGCGGCGCAGTATTACAGTGCGACATTATGCCGCTGCTCTTTTCTGCCGCGCGGCGAAAAACTCGTAGTGCGCTTCTGGCCTAATAGTAGTAACTCTCTGCATGTCATGGGAACAAGCTAAAGAGGCAGCAAAAGATTGCGAGGAGGGGAAATCTGTTATTGAAACTAAATAAAATAAATAATTATTATTATCTTAGTATTCATAAGGTCCTATTGATATAATTTCATGTTGGAGAAAACAGAATACAATAAAAGTACATCAGCGCACACTTTAAGTGGCATGTACAGTTTTGTTTTTTCGCCTAACTTATTGTAAGTTTACCTCAGATGCCAATAAATACTTGGCTGGACAAATGGGGAGCACTGAGGGCTCTCACCGGGTAGTATTTATCTACTATTATTTACAACAAATATCTAGATAAGTATCTGGAGTCATGATTGACGAAAGACTGAGTTGGAAACCCCATATAATAGCAACTGCTAGCAGAATAAGGAGATTGATACCAGTGTTCAGAAATCTACGCGAAGTTGCTGATCCTATTCTCCTTATAAAAGTATATTTAGCCCTGTGTCAATCGTTAATAGCATATTGTTTGCCAGCTTGGGGAGGTGCAGCTGAAACACACCTAGAGGTTCTGGAAAGAGCACAACGTTCTATACTAAAGGTTATGTTTCGAAAACCCAGGAGATATTCAACGGAGATGATATACAAAGATGCTAAGATACTATCAGTAAGACAATTGTACATACACAATGCAGTTTTAAGACATCATAAATCTGTCCTTCCAACGCTACCATCAAATTTTCTCCAAAAACGAAGGCCTCGTGTTCCTGTACCGTCCTACAAAACGAGCTTTGCTAGACGTCAATACTGTTACAGAGGTCCGTATCTTTATAGAGCCTGTAGCGAGATAGTAAATATAACAAAATTTAGCAGATATAACCTGAAAAAGAAACTTAAAGCTATAATGTTAGAGCTAAACCATGAACATACGGAAAAATTTCTACATCCACTTATATGACATCTTTCTCTACACTCGCACGCAAACCCACGCCCACTCACACACAAACACACACACCGACACACACACACACACACACACTCACACACACACACACACACACACACACACACACACACACACACACACACAAGAACACTTTTATTTTTATTTATTTTATTACCTATTGTTTATTTTAATACCGTATTGTCACCACTGTTATTGTAGCTAATAAGTACTTATTTTGGGAAGACACTGTCTTCCAAAATACAGGTTCGCCTAGTTTGGGAGACAGGGTTTCAACGAGAACTGTAACTGAGCTATTCAATAAACATTATTATTATTATTTATTATTATTATTATCTACTAACAAGCATGTTTTGCTCATGGAAAATCAAGCCCTAAATTCATTTTATTTTTTCAAACCCGTAACGTGTTGTAACGGTAAAAACCGACGCAAAAAGAGGAGAACACACTCTGTACGTCCTCTGGTATGTTTTATTCAAATTTACTTACATTCTACTAACGGCTCCGACCTTTGCCAGTGGATTGTATTCCCTCGCCACACCATATATCTTCTTCACGGAAGCGTACTTATTTATTTCTACAACGTACCCGTATATTTGTGAGGGTGAATGATATGTTTTTTGCAGTTAGGCGCTTTGGTATCAAAATGAAAAGGTTTGTTGTACTCGTACTTGCAGCTTGGTTTTTAGTTCTAAACATACTGTGGTTTTTTTTTTGCGTGACTTATTGTAGATTTGGCGCAAATGGCATTAACGACTTGGCCGGACAAATGGGGAGCGCTGAAGGCTCTCACCCGGTACAACGTTTAAGACAACAGGCCTGAGGGTACCAGTTGGGCGCGAACCTCGGCTCAGGGCGTCGTCTGAGAGGAAGAATATTTGAAAGGATTAATGGACCCTAGTGGGTCGATAGCGATAAGCGCTGGTTAAGGGAATGCTGTGGAATAACAACCCGACCTATTGCTTATTCTTTTCTTTTATTATTTTGCCAATGGAATGCATTAGTATGCTTACCCCGGTCGGAAATAGACGTAAGTTTTTATATGTACGTATCTATGTAGATTTACCGCATATGGCAATAACTACTTGGCCGGAAATATCAAGTTTTCTTAAATTAATGAGTTGTTTATGGTACGCGTAAGAAAATTAATAATGTAGAATCAGTGTTTCTGCATTGTCGATTTTAGTAATTAAGTACCTATAAGATTTATACTTGATTCTTGATTCGCTTGAATTTTTTCTTATCGATAAATCCGATTGAGAAAACAAAATAATGTACCCGTAACATTTTACTTTTCGGGAAACCCATATAATGTAATAGTAAGTACCTAAGTACCTACCTACACCTTTTAGCTAGCTAGCTAAGTAAAGATTTTCTACACTAAAATTTCCCTACATTTTTTCCCCCTAGACGCTCCACGCTATGCCTATACACCAACTTCACCTTGCAATCAAGTCAGTTCCCATCTCCACCTGTTTTCCGGCAATTTCCCAAATATTCCATAACATGGTCGGATATCATAACGCTCATAATAAATAACCATGGCTGCCTTATAAATTATGATCGTGTTAGCTTTCTGCTCATTTGCTGACGAAGTTGGTCTCCCAGGGGAATCAGCCAATCACGGCGCGGCGCGAACTGCAACTTATTATGGGAAAAAGTATGGCACGGAGTATATTGGTCTACATTTAGATCGGTGTGAGTAATTCAGAAATATCTATATGATGTTTCTAATCAAAATTAAATTAAAAGAGTTTTATTGCAATTGTACAGTACAAAAAAAAGATGTCATAGTTACATTATTAAAAGAAAAAAATTTTTAACAAAAAAAAACCGACTTCAAACGCAAAACTAAAAAGCAATAAATAAATTTACTTCGCACAAAGTAATTAGTACGTATTTTCAATTAGTTAATTATTTTATAATTCTGAAGTCGGTGCCAAGTAAATGCTACAACGAAGTACCGATTTATATATTTTTCAATACTGATTGTTTTGTAATTTTTTGTTTGACATTGTTTTGTAATTGCTTTGATATAGGTATTAAACAATATTGTGTGTACATAGTAATTTGATATTGTAGTAGGGTTGTTGTAGCATTTACTTGGCACCGACTTCAGAATTATAAAATAATTAACTAATTGAAAATACGTACTAATTACTTTGTGCGAAGTAAATTTATTTATTGCTTTTTAGTTTTGCGTTTGAAGTCGGTTTTTTTTTGTTAAAAATTTTATTTTATTTTACGATTTTAAGTGATGGTTAGACCGAGCAAGGATGCAGACAGACAGATTTTCTGATTTATATTCATATATAATAATATAATATATTATTAGTAGTGATCACAATTATTATTGATGAACATGTTTACACACACACACACACTCACACACGCGCTAACGCACACGAGCACACGCGCACGTACACACGCACACACACAGACACACGCACACACACACACACACACACACACACGCGCGCGCACACACACGCACACACACACACACACACACACACACGCGCGCGCGCGCGCGCACACACACGCACACACACACACACATGTGTATGTGTACATACACACATGTGGTTGTCAGTGGAAGCTGCTATCATACACACTCACGCATACATATAGATACAGTAGATTTCGCGTGGTTCGCTCGCACACACACACACACACACACACACGCGCACACACACGCACACACATACACATGTGTATGTGTACATACACACATGTGGTTGTCAGTGGAAGCTGCTATCATACACACTCACGCATACATATAGATACAGTAGATTTCGCGTGGTTCGCTCGCTGCTAAAGCAGCTCGCGTGTCCTGTTTATTCGAAACTGTCCCTCTTCGTATGGCGGCCATCTTGTTTTTCCGCCACTTTGTTCTTTTTCACCGGCGACAGAATTTGACCAAGATTAAAATGGGTGTCGTGGAAACAAACAAAATCCAGGTGCAATAGGTTTGCCAGGCCGTAGGATGTCTCCCTGATTGGGAGCAGTTTTCAAAGATGACGTTCCGATCACACGCCTATACATCATTTTTACCCCCAAGACATTTTCTGGAAAAACAAAATTTTGTATGGCGGCCATCTTGTTTTTTCGCCATTTTGTAATTTTTTCACCGGCCATTAAATTCGACCAAGATTTAAATAGGTTTCGTGAAAGAAAAATTGGTTCAGGTGTGATAGTTTCGCCAGGCCGTAGGGTGTCACCCTGATGCGGAGCAGTTTTCGAAAATCGGGAAGTATTTCCATACTTAACATGACGATCCGACCACAACCCCGATATATATTTTATATCCCGAGACATTTTCTGAAAAAACAAAATTGTGTATGGCGGCCATCTTGTTTTTCCGCCATTTTGTTTTTTTTTTACGCGCTATGGAATTTGACCAAGATTTAAATAAGTGCTCTGAAAGAAATATTGGTTCACGTGCGATAGTTTTGCCAAGCCGTAGAGTATCTCTCTGATGCGGAGCAGTTTTTGGTGATCAGAAAGTATTTCCGTACTCTACATGACGTTTTGAGTAAGCGCCCCATACATTATTTTTACCCAAACGGGCTTCTTCCAAAATCGACAAAATTTTGTATGGCGGCCATCTTGTTTTTCCGCCATTTTGTTTTTTTGCACCGGCGATTGGATTTGATCAAGATTTAAATACGTTTCGTGAAAGAAAAATTGCTCCAGGTTGTATAGTTTTGCCAGGCCATAGGGTATCTCCTGATGCTGACCAGTTTTCGAAGGCCGGGAAGTTTTCCCGAAGCCTAAAGATCGATCCGATCAATATGACTTTACAAACGCACTAGTCGCTCCTACGATTTTTGAAAATTCCCCTCGATTTCTCTGGTCTTCCATCATCAGATCCTGACTTCCTTGACATGGGACCCCCTTGGGTATATCTCCTTTCAAACAAAAAAAGAATTATCAAAATCGGTCCATATACGACGAAGATATGCCCGAACTCCTCCTTTTTTGAAGTCGGTAAAAAATACAGTTCTTAGGTGCTCTGTGTGTATTTTTGTATGTATTTTTTTCACGCTCATTATAATTTCTGTGCAAAGCAAAAATCTACGTACTGTAATCTAATCTACGTTACTCAACAGTATCTCACCAATAAAAGCTAAATAATATAATTTTATGTTACGAAATTAATTAAAAGTTTGATCCCGATTCTTTTTATAAAATGGATTGGCTCTTGACACCATTTTGCCTCGAATATGTTAGGAAATTCGTAAATATTTTTTATGTATTTTGCGACTTACAAAAACCAAGTCGACTTGGTGGTTCTACAGAGCCACACGGCCTATTCTTTTAAAAGTTTTTCTCGAAATCGCTGCTTTGTCGCCTGTAAGTTGTATTTAATTCGAAACCCTCTCGTGGCTCACGGGTGACCCCCACGGCCTGAATAGGTTAATACAGTTTGGCTCACCCGTGTCCCCCACGGCTTGAAAGAAACAATCAACTTTTTGCGTGGCGTTGCACGTGTTGAGTTGTTGAGGTTCGGTACAACGAGCTATCCCAGAAGGAAATAAAAAAAAATACAGGAAAGTAAGGAAAGAAAATAAATGATTCATTATTTATTAATCAGAAAACAATAAAATATACTTTAGCTGGTGGTCACGGCTTTTTTATTCCTTTCACAATCGGAAATCTGTTCGCAGTAACACATAAAAACCAGCGACAAAAATTCTTAACTCCTGCAGCTAATCCCAGAAAATATTCTCAGACATCCGAAAATAACAAATAGGTCTTAAAGTGAGGAAGCGTGGCGATGCATCATGAGAATATTAGCAGCCGACGGTAGCTGATGGTGACAATTTCTCACCGTCGACAATCCCCGATTAATTCGCCAGCGAGTCTATTGGAGCGAGTGGTAACTTGGAAGAGGAAGATGTTTTGATACTTGTATTAAGTATTTATATTTACTACAACATAAACCGTTGGTCTTGGCATACGCTCAAAATGAAAAGTTTTACATACAACTAGGATGAACTGATAAATAGAGTTCCATACGCATGTCGCAGTGTAATACAATTTTTGGAAGAAACATTACGAAAATATTATTACTTTTAGCATTAACCGCTACCTATCTTAATGGTTCACCTGAGTCGAAGTAACGCATGAATGTGTTGCTCTTATATTATATTCTTCAACGGAATATGATTTCCAAAGGACTGATTTAGTTTTAACAAAAAATAAACAGAAAAAAATTATCCTGCCCTCTTTTAGTTTTAAGTTTATCTCTTTCCCGGTCTGCTGAAAGAGATATCTAATAGAAATAAGCTGAACCGTTTGTATGTCTTGTCTGTCTATCTTGTATACATAAAAAAATATTAATTGAATAATCGAAAAGTATCAAAACGATAGATCCGCCGTGCAATTCTCACCAATGTAAGTATTGAGCATTAATATTTTGCCTGAGTTTTTCACCGCCTATTCCCAGCGGTAGAGTGGGGGTAGGTGGGGGGGTGCTCATACTCCATCTCAATAAATTATTGGAGATGAGTACCAACATTAACTAATTACAGACACCGATAGTCAGTTACCTGAGCTATCAGTGTATTGGTTCATGAATTATTCAGTAAGATACTAGGAGTTAAAATACCAATAGCCCAGTTGGTGGAACGCTTTGCTGAACGCTCGCAGTCGAGCTTTGAGGTCGCAGGTTTGAACCCGGCACAGGCCTAAACCAATAATTATCGAATATGTTTTCGAATTTCGGAAAACATCGTGAGAAAGCCCGCATTCTCGAGAAATGCATTTTCGGAGGTATGTGACCTAACTGTATTGGGCTGGTTTTCCCTTCGCGGGTTAGAAGGTCAAACGGGCAGTCGCTTCTGTAAAAAACCGGGCCTGTCGAATCTTCAGGTTAGGTAAGGGGACCCTGTGAGAAACGGGGTAATGCTAGGGAGACGACGATGAAGACTAGGAGGTAAAATACTTTTTGATTGCTTTTAAGTTGATCATCTTTATGAAATTGTTTAGGCTCCAATCGTAAGTACTTAATTATGCACTGCGGTGATGAACCATCTAAAAGTATTTTTGTATTTTTTTTCTTTTAGTTGGAGTAAAAAAAAAATACTATTATTGTGTAAGTTCGTGTACATTTGCGTAATTACCTATACTTTTATGTAGTTCCATGGAAGTGGAGTAATTTTGTTGTTTCACTTATTACAAAAATAATGTGCATTTATATAAAAATCTTGAAAGTACATGTATAAACAAAAGCAAATAACATATCGTCAAACCTGTATCCCCAAAAGGGTAGGCATAGATGTAAGTCATAGCGAGCATATTACCATTCACGCACAAAAACATCAACAGACATCAGCAAACAAAACAACACTAAACTAAGTTCAGCAATTCACCCGGCTGCAGTGCGAATTTTTCTCCTTGCCCAAATCAAACTTAAACACAAAGAACAACCAATCCGGTTGCAAACGAAATGCAAATCCAGACGTTTCACCCTTTGCCCGCCAACATATTTAATTCAGCGAAACGGAATGCAGGTAACAATCGCGCGGAACACGGTAACTGTAAGTGTAAACGAAGAGAAAGCACGAAAAATTTTCCCCGGCTGAAAAAAAAACAAAGTGAAACTCAGCCTTCCTTATTTCCCCTGGCGATACCCGCCTTGCCGGCTTGCCGGAAATGGAAAATATTGCGATAAGGCGCATTATAGATTAAACGCGTCGCGTTACTTTAATGCGTTGTTGGTGATCAAGTATCTCGATACAGACACCGTGTGTGCCTAAAAGTTCTTTTAATGGAGTATGTTCCCGAAAATAATGGGCACAGATAAGAGTTTGTTATGCAAAGAAGCGGATAAATCTTGGATTAATGCCCGTTTAGCCGCACAAAATCCTGTGTTTAGAATAGAAACGTCTTGTTATAGTATATTTATATACATTTTTCTAGTTGAATGCGTATTGGGCAACAAAAATACTGATAATTGCTATTCTATAATATCAATTCCGTCGCTTTCCGATTGTGTCTATGGAATCGATACTAGCGCTCGCGGCGGCGGCTGCGTGAGCTGAAACTACTTCAAAATTTCCTTTGAAGATTAAAGACAAGAATCTGTGGTCAACGGCTCGTCTCGTCAGTAAAGCTTGGCAGATGCCAGTACCTTAGAAATTCACACTAAGTACAATACAGTTGTTACGATGATAACATTTGAGTTTAGAAGACCGAGCAGAGTTACCAAAATCGTACATGCCGGGACTGTCAATTAAAAACACTGGTACCACTAAGATTAAATAGTATAATCTTCACTCATTCTCACCTAGTTTAACAAAATAATAATAATATAAATAAGTACTCTCTTTATGTCCTAATGAAGGACTTTCTATGCTACGTTCCCCGAAAAATACAGATGACATTGTACAGATTTAACGTATACCTACTACGTAATAATATTACCTATTTTTTCACTGCTTGGGTACATAATTATTAAAAATATTATTATAAAGTAATGGCAGAGGCATACTTATAGAATTATGTTGCTTCTCTTTATTTTGATCAGAATACCTAATAATGGGTGGAAGATGTGTTGAGCCTGGGTTAAAAAATATGGGTCATTATTTATACCCAAAAACAAAGATAAAAAATGCATATCGTCCCTTAGCTTACAACACCGCTTAAGTCATTTTTACCAACTTTACAGGAGACGAAATAAAATGTCTTATTTAAAATATCTGTAGATTTTTTTATTGCTACTTAATACATACTCTAGTTAGCGGTTAATAAATAATTATTTATACTTATTTTGACGATTTACTTTATTTTAACCTTTATTTTCTTCATCCAATGGCATTAATATGTAAAAACCGCCAATTTTCGACTTGAGCGGTGTTGTAAGCTAAGGGACGATATGTCTGTTATCCATGAAATTAGAAAGTCAAACGAAGGCAACTCTGTACAGCGTCATCTATTTTTTTTTTGGGTAACGTAACCTGGAAAATTCCTCATTCACGCAAGGAGCGCCATCAATTATGCATCCATACATTTAATGTGTTACTATGGTAACATAATTTATTCAACTTAAATTTCGAACATGACATATCACCTGCGTGTAATCATGAAACGAACATGCATCAAGCTAAGTAGCAAATGCATCGTGATATAAAATGTATAATGGAATTTATCAGAAATCGAAGGGGTGTGTTCGTTGCATCATCTTCCCCTAATTCGGTTTTTATTTTAGGGGTTCGGGCAGTGTGTGGAATTAGTCTTACCATATGCGCACTACTTGTGTTACACTTGGGCTTCGACTGTTCATTTTTGTTTGATGTTAACAACACATCAGCATCTCTATATAGAAAATCCATATTGTTTAGTACTGTGGAACATTAGTTCTGAAAAACAAAAATTGACATTGTTTAAATTAATAATTCAAAAATGAATTTAGGGACACTTGTTAAACTGGACTTGTATGAAAAATACCTAATGCAAATATAAGAAACTTGAAAATTAGATGTGCATTTACAACTTCTTAGACGCCGGAAGATGTAAATTAGCGTAATAATGTTATGTTATGTGTTATATGTGTATTGTGTGTGTTTCGCCGATTACTCTTCTTAACGCCCTGGCCCAGGACAACCCGGACGTTGACCTGTACAGCTGATGGCCAAATTCACATATGTGGCATTTTGCTATTGTTCTAGTTAAAATAATAATAATTGTTATGTCTTATCTGTGTTTGTTTAAGTCGAATTGGTTTTTACTGTAATGACTGAATGTAAAACTATAAAAATAAAATAAATAAATCAATAAATTACATAAGTATATAACAAATGTAAATAAAAAAAATACATTACAAATTCACTATTGATAGTACCGAAGTAACGCACGCAAAATAAGGGTGCTCTCTCACCAGCGTAATCCGAGCGCGCAACATGTGTGGCTTTAAAGTCTGATCTAATGCTGATTACCGACATGCGTCGATTCACCACCACACACAAACACCAGCCATCATCTATGAGAAAATACTTAGGGATTAATATCCAACTAGTACAATTGCAATTGTTTGTTTATAAAGAATTCCATATCGTCTTGTTCCATATCCTGGCTAAGTTGTGAATACAGTGAGGCATTATCTATGGGATGAAAGAAGTTATAAGTGTACTTATGCTTTTTAAGCGAGGGTGCGATATTGACAATAATTATAAAACGCAACACATTACATACATACATAAACAGCCTATATTCGTCCTATATACTACTGGGCACAGGCCTCCCCTCAATCAACCGGAGGGGGGTAAAAAAATACACAGGCGAAATAAAAGAATATAATAAAAACATATTAAAGAAATAGACATCAGTGGTAGTGGCGGAGTCCGTCGCCTCATTCAGCGTTTAGAACTGTTATTATGTGAACCCTACTTTTTCTTACTTCGAAAACAAAATTACATATTATACAATATAAATATATTGTTTTTTACTCAGACCCGTGAACCCTAATGCGGTATGCATCCACAAGTTCCTAAATAAAAGGTTACATACTGCCACTTTTAAAACAAAGTCCTAAGATGCATAATGATACGGTGACAGGTGATAAATGTTTCTTTCTTTCTTTCATTCCATTATTCGTACGATATCACATTGTATTATTATAAAAATGAAATCCATAAGTGCTTATTAGACAAACACTTGTTCGCGAAATTATCATAAAATAACAATAATAGACAGACACGTTACCATGCCCACTTATAACTAACATAATCAGCTCTCTTTGTTAGCAAATAATGATTTTTATAGCGAAGGGGCGTTTTGGCACAGGCTAATAATTTATTCAGCCCTGCGGGTGATCCTTGTAATGTACAAATTTTGAACATGTGGCGTTTAGTTTGCGAAATCGATTGCAAGACATGTTAATAGAATTGGTGAATCAAGTAGTTTCCTAGGTCAAAGATAGATGATGAAATTCATGCCCAAGCATTAACCCGTTTTTCATAGGGTCCGCTTATCTAACCTGAAGATTTGAAAGGTCCGGTTTTTTACAGTAGCGACAGCCTGTCTGATCTTTCAACCGGCGAAGGGAAACCAGCCCAATACAAGTTAAGTCATATAATTACCTCCTAAAATGCATTTCTCGGGAATGTGGGTTTCCTCACGATGTTTTCCTTCACCGCTATACACGTGATAACCATTTATGATCGAAACATGAATTCGAAAACAGATAAACAGAGACAATAAATCATACATCGATAGACTACGCGTGACGTACGGAATATTTTTTTAAGTCTCCATAATACTGGATAAGTGAACGCCTTCAACTGCCTAGTCAATTGTGGATTGAGAAATACTTTTAAACAGCTTGTATAGTACAAGTTACGATGTACATCGTAACCATCAGTATGGCCAGCCAGCCGCAGGAGTGCCAGCAATCAGTCCCGTCGTAATGAATCCCCGCGGAACCTCCGACTGTAACAATCGTGACTCTACTCTTGATCAATTCCCAATACGAACAGAGTGATATATTGTATTAGACCGAGACGTTTGTAAAGACTGCTAAACGTTGCGGGAACATGGGTTAAACCGGTTAACCTGAACGTGTGGCATATTTGATTTGGCCCGGGTATTGAGTAGGTAATTACAAACGTGCGGAGGTTTAAGATAAAACGTTACCGTTTATACCTGGTAATTTTCAATGGAGTGTGCCGTCTCTAATAGAGGCCTTCTATCAAACTTTTAAGATAAAGGCAGACTCAGCAAATACATTTTATTTTAAAGAAACCCATGTTAAATTATAAATCAAAGTGGATTTTCCTTTACTTCCACTAGCCAAAAATAATTTGTTGAGCCCAATAGGGCTAATCTGCGCAACGTGATAAAATTTTGTCACGGTAATTTTATCGATTCTGATGATATAATTAAGTATGTCGTTTTGGCGATTGGTGCTAATATGTGAAGTGTGAACCCTAATAAGTCATGTCGTGCCGTCAAAATACGAACAAAAATCATGTTACGGAAAACAACAAACTTTTTTTTGACGTGACTTTTTGTGGATTTGCCGCAGATGGCACTAACTACTTATCAATTTCAACAAAATTGATTGAATCGATCGATAGGTAATTTTATCACGGTGCGCATGTTAGCCCTACATGTGACTTTTCTAAGAAACATTCCTTAGAAATTGCTGCTCTGTGGAATAAATTTGACAGATACCTAATTGTTCAAACATTTTTCGTTATGAAAGTGTACAAAATCCATCAAGATATAATATGCAGAAACAGGTTATATACCAATATAACCTGCCTATATACGATCGCCTAGATCTAGGCGCATAGAGCAACACGGGCCTCCGCGGACCAGGTATAGGCGATACGAGTTGATTTGATAGTTGATTTACCGTTATTTACGATAACATATCTTTAATCAGTGACATAATAATTACTTCCTATGGTACAGTTTTTTTTAATATTAATTCGGGTATATTTCAAAAGTACTTATATATATTTTAATGAATTATTCAATAAAACAATTCTCTAGCGAAATATGAACTTTCGAGATAAATCCTGCTCACTTCCGTTCAGCTTTTACCCGTTCCATTTTAAACCACTAAGTGCTACGAAAAAACTTCCAAAAGCTATTATCTAGAGTTTCGTAGTAATTAATATAAAAAAGCTGGTCCATTAACGCGGGTATTGATCTGCTTCTAGCTCCAAGTTGATCCAAACAACCCTCTAGTGTATAAGCCAATAAGGCAAAAAAGAGGGGCAGAGACTCAAATGAGCCTTCTCGTGTAACTTTTGAATATTTATGAGCGGCTATCTGCCTCTGGATACAGTTTGTTAACGTGATTAGTTATGGCACTACGTTTATTTAAAATAAGGAAAGTTTTAGGAACATCCACGCCCGCTTTCCAGTAGGCATAGAATAAGGAATAATACTACGTATAGAACGGCAACTCTCGGCTCCACCCGGCTGAGCTAGGTTTACCTCACCCCCTGGGTCATACTTTAGTCTTCAATCATATGTCGTTAGATTTCACACAGACACAGATGCAGTCTGTGTAATACGAGGTTTTTTGTATGAAGTTTCCGGGGTGTGCGATAGGTAAAAATACCTAATGCGGTACGAACTCTTCCTTTAGCTTTCATTCTTCTTTCTGATTCTTGAATTTTCATATCATAATTTTCATAAATAAAGTAAAGTTTATTATTAGAAGTATCGTACTTTTTCGTTACTAAATAAATAAAACATTTATTTAGTATGCAACGACATAACAGAAACATTACATGGACCCACATAAATCAAAGCTAGAAACAAACGGAAGGAACAAAAAATTAAAATAAAGATATCATCGTCTCTACAGCTTTATCCCGTTTCAACGGGGTCCGCTTACCTAACCTGTATATTTTGACAGGTCCGGTTTTTTACAAAATCGACTGCCTGTCTCACCTTCCCAAGCGAATGCTTCGTAGCCGCGTAGTAACGTAGTGCGTAGTAGCTCTTGCGATTGAAGTTCATAAACAAAGTTAAACAAGTTTTTTTATGACCGCTCACAGTAAGAGTCAAGCGTTTTTCGGTCTGGGCTACCACGGCGCCCGGTATAACTAACTCGAATAATAATTTGGATATACAGTCGCGCGGTATGTCAGCTCATTTACGAACTGTGCTTATCATCAGCGCATGTAATCGTATGTATCATGCTTGTGGTTTAAGCAATATCGCTACACGCTTCTACGCGTACGAAGCTACACGAACACCCAGTACCGAAATGAACCAAACTTTTGCCACCACTGCCATGCACATAAAATTAGCATATGCCCGACTACCGTCATTCCGGTACGCACTCACAAGTACAATAAAGCAATTATAACTGTCATATTTCACCCTTGTTCCGCTATTTACATTTATATTGGGAGGCCTCTGTGCATTCGTCCAATATCAAATCAACATGGATTGACTTCGTTAGACGGAATTTGATACCAAAATTTAAATTAAATTTACATAAAAAATGCATTTAAGAAAATAACTCTAAAATAGTTAAATGAAGAAAAGAATGTACAACGCTCCATTGGTCCTGGCCTAAGCATCCCTCGGCTATTTTATTGCATAAAAGTGTGTAACAAAGAGTAGTCCTTTATTTGCCAATTCCCTGGCCATTTCTTTTAAAAGCAATGACAAGACAGCGCATTGCCGAACTCTATAAACATACATGGCTCCAGCAACGCATTTCCAATATCCGAGGCACATTTTCAAGTCACAGGATAGAATAAAGTCGTCGACATATGCGTATTTGCAATTCGGTCCACGGTGTGCTGCACTCTTCTTGATTCCATTTGGGAATTACTCTGTCGCCGCAAACTCACAAATCACTACTTTCATTATAACCTAGCACGTAGCAATGTGGTTCTGCTAGTTTCATGTAGCTTGAGCGAAACGAGGTGACCGTTCCCGTGACAATCACGTTCAGTTTTGTCATTGTCTTATCAATGTATATAGATTTCATTTTGTAAAGTTTAAGATTATTTTTAACTACTTAATTAACATAGATAGGTTCACAACCAAAATTGATATATTCTTGTATGTAAAATTTGTTGTTATTTACTTAAAATAAAATTAAATGATAAGCACAAAGATTTTTCTTTGAATGAAGATCCCTTTTCATCTACCTACCAAAATATAAACACGAACGTGTATGTGTGTAGTCCTTGTATTAAGAAGAATTGTAACATTTATTTCATTTATGTTTTACTTACTTAAAAAACTCACACCGCGGAGACCCCAGATGTCCTTATCACAATGCAGCTTCAATCGCCGCGCCAATAAAACTTTGAAATCCCATGATAAAATAAAAATTCTCGACATGCGCGTCCAAATAAATAACATTGACAGTGGCCATAATAGCTTTTGCAGTTTCCACTGGTCAAAGAGGGGCACGTTTTTTATCCCATTATTGTTTCTGAGAAATTGTTACAGTTTTGACGAGTGACCTGGCCGTTTTTCTTCCACCGCTAGTCGAGCGGAATGAAAAATTTTCAAGTTGGTCCCCTTGTGGTCCCTCGAGAGTCGTAAAACTCTGCCGGACGCGTACTGGACGCGGCCAGACCGCCGTCCGACAATTTGTCATATTCATATGTTAACGTGTCCGTCTTTTCTTGCAAAAAGTGGATAACTTAATTCCGGCCGCGGTGGCGGGTTATTCGATTTGTGGACATTCAAATTTCATGTCTTGTTATGGTAATACAGGTGTTGTCTCGCCTCGGGCGGATTTTGACGGTTGTTTTAGGGGAATTTGGACAGGTTTTATTCTGGATTTCAAGTACGTAAGCTCGTCAACGTGACGGCTGGATAATCCATTTAGGTAATAGGTAGGTACTTATCTTATCTACAATATTTATTAGCAATATTCAAGCAAGCAAAAAAGCTTTTTCACACTTCGCGAAATACAAACTCTTAGCTCATAATCTTTAATCCGATATACATCAAAATAATAATATAAATAATTACAACAAAACAAAATATCCCAAATGCAATAATATATCAAAAGGGACACATGACCACATTGCATTTGGTAAGCAAGTCATGTGCCTATATCAATAACGCGCACAATTGATGACGTGTCCGATTTGCGCTCTAAGCCCGTCTTTCATGCGCTTTACGATACACGTGGTTACAAGTGACGTGTTTGACGGGAAAACGTAGCTTAGGTGATAGTGGAGTATCCATAATTGATTTTATGTTATAGAATGTTGGGATGGAACTAAATTAGGCATTATTTTCGTACTACAGACTTGAGGAACGTAGGCTGTTTTATTGTAATTATTAATTAGTGTTTATGTTAGTTTTTTTTTTTTATAATTATAGGAGGATACAATCTAGCACAGGCTTCAAACTGAATCATTGACCTTATTCTTTCCAAAATGGGATAAATTTATTAGTTACCTAAGTTTACTTACAAATAAACTGGCAAGAACCTATATTAATTCTCTCTTTCTCTTGGTCGGTTCCTCATATCTGAGGATCGTGGTCAGCATCAGGGTTGCACCTGGAGCGTATGATCTGCCTCCACCGGTTCCTGTCCAGCGCTTCCCTTACGACTGTGTAGAACTTGGATGACGATGCGTCTTTCACCTGATCAATCCATCTAGTCGGTGAACGACCACGCGATCTTTTGCCTTCAGTGTTCCCAACCACAATCAGTTTCTCCAAACTGTCATCACCTCTGCGCATCGTGTGGCCGAAATAAGAATGGATGCGTTGCTGGCATATAGTGGACAGACGAGTTTTTATTTGGAGCTGCGTCATGATCGATGCATTAGTGCGCTTCGCAGTCCAAGGTATTCTTAGCATTCGCCTCCAACACCACATCTCTAGTGCATCAATCCTTTGTCTTTCTCGGGCCAGGAAGATAGGGAATACCAGGGCTCGTATCAATCTCATCTTGGTTTTGATATCGATTCCTCGTTTCTTCCAGACGTTGTTTAAACGGGTCAGCATAGCATATATTAATTAATAGATGTAAATAAATCAATAAATAAAATTCATAGCTTTTTTTATAAATCACAGGATATAATGAATAAAATCATTCCTATTTGCAATAAGATATCAACAAATCTTCTCATTGATACGATCAAAACACAGGAAGCCAGCGGGAACCACTCTAAAGAACATTACGTACAAATTAATTAAACCCACCTCATTATCATTCCCGTGGTCTTCGTCATTACCATTTTATCATCCACGCTGCGTCATTTCACACCGCCGCTAGGTAAACAGAATTTTTGTCACCATGTCCAATGAAATTAACCGAGGTGGATGGCTTGATCCAGGGCCGTAGCTAGTCGAAGGGCCAGGGGCTATACTTAACCGAACCAAATCCGTTATAAAAGCAAGCTGGCAAGAATTGGGGCAGGCATTACAAGATACTTCTTATTGAAAGAAAGTATTTATAAAGTATTATAAAGTATTTGTTATGTTATGTTTTGGCAGAGATGCAATCATGCAGCCAATCCATCATTGTCATGTGTATTAAGAAAGTAGAAAAAATCATGCATTTTCAGCCAATATTTATTATTTCTTTCTTTCTTTCAATTATTGGAAAGAAATAATAAATGCATGATTTTTTCTACTTTCTTAATACACATAACAATGATGGATTGGCTGCGTGATTTCATCTCTGCCGAAACATAACATAACAAATACTTTATTGCACAAACAGGAAAAAATAAACACACACACACACAACAACACACGAAACATGTTCTGAGACAGGAACAATGTAATCCAATCACAAATAATTTTGAATATTTCTTGAATTTTTACAGTGGCTGCAAGTTGTGTTTGATGGCTTGTGGCTCTGCTATACCTAATTTTGCATATCTGAAGAAACACCACAGGCTGACCAAGGGGCGTCCCATCCTATTTTGTCTCTGGCTAGTTGACCACCGGATAGATGACGGTTACTTATGACAGCAGCACACGCGATCGTGTCACGGTAATGACAGAATAATAAATTATGTTGTAATAAGTTATTATAATGCACGCCCGGCTTATGATAGCCTCACAGCGCTAATGGAAGTGAGTATGCTTAATTAGCAAACTTAGTAAATTAAAATGTTTGTTCAATGTATACTGTTCTTAAGTAATGACAGTGTAATGGGTTAAGCCAGTAGGTTGCGCCTTTATTGTAGAAAAATAGGACGGAATATAATTTATGAATCAGCCAAGAAATAGTAAGATAGGTGCTTATGTCGTAAATAAAATGTAACTTTTCAATAATACCCAATGGAAATAAAACAACCAAGTGGATAAGTAAATCTCAAAAAAATAATGACTCTAGTCATTACTTTTGAAAAATAGGACGGAATATAATTTATGAATCAGCCAAGAAATAGTAAGTTAGGTGCTTATGTCGGAAATCAAATGTAACTTTTCAATAATACCCAATGGAAATAAAACAACCAGGTGGATAAGTAAATCTTTAAAAAGTAATGACTAGAGGCTTAACAAAAATTATTTCCTAAGTATTAGTTCTTCTTCTTGTCGTTTCGATGGCATTCATATAGTATTAGATAAGCTTAGACTAATGCAGTCCATACATACGTAATTCCATTACTTAACCCAATAAAACCAAATGTAACAACGTTATAAATTCAAATAGTTTATTTTAGTTTAGTAAACAAATGCGCACCGTATCTGCCTACTTAACATGCACCCTCTGGGAGGCTCAGCTAGTATCAAATAGTTAATTTTTAATTACAATTTTATTACTAGGCCGGTCCCATCCCATTACTGGAAGAAATATTAGGAGCCACTTCGAAAACAAATTGAAATTCAAGGTGACATCATTGGGTATTGTAAAACACCCTTCTGTGGCTTTTTTAACACGAAGGAGTCGTAAATGGTTAGAGAAAGAGTTAAGGCCAATATCGAAAGGAATTTAAGTAGGTATTATATTCTAGGTAGATGGCGCCAGTATCGACTTAATGATTGATGAATAGATAGAAAGAATTTCGCATGGACAGGAGGGCCCGGTGGTGTAATGGTTAACACGCTCGTCCCAGCTTGACAAGAGCTGCGGGATCAAGTCCCATCCGAGTCAAAAAAAAATGATTTAATTTTCTCTTTGCAAGTTTCCCTGAACACGGATGAGTGTTATAAAAACGAAAATCAGGTATTATTATATTGGTATTGTTTCAGTCTGATGCCTCTCATCAACATCACCATTATCAGCCGTACCAAGGATCTCCACGACGATCGGTCCTGCGCTGCCCGTATCCAGCGGCTTCCCGCGACCTTCACCAGATCGTCGGTCCACCTTGTAGCGGGCTTACCCACTGAGCGTCGTCCGACACGTGGTCGCCATTCGAGAACCTTTCCGCCCCAGCGGCCATCGGTTCTCCTCGCTATGTGTCCTGCCCACTGCCACTTCAGCTGGTGCCTCTAAGCTCCTACTACTACTCCTGGAGCACTTACTCCCCTAATTCTCTCTCACATAATTCACGCGTCTGTTAACCATATCCCTTCAGATTTTGTATTTCATTTTTACATAAAATGTTTATTAAGGTAGGTAGATGAAAATAAAAGCACATTCGAATATCACTACCATAGCAACTAACGCGAAAATAGATTCTTTTTTATACAAAAACAGGTGCCTTTGAGCACAAAGTAGGATCCCATGTGGCATTAGTAGATAACACGCATCTTTGTATCGTTTTCGTATTCCTATCGGGTAAAAGCGTGGGGGATTCAGATTTCGAGATGGCATCGCGACTCGAATTTCAAAGGGTTTTTTGCGTTCTTTTAGTGGTGACGAGAAACGCGACCTATTTTGCTGAGCGCGCGACGGGACGGAACCATTAGCACTAGATGTTTCGATTTCGCGAAGGCTAGACGGTTAAATAAATATTATTGGTTACTTACTAGTATGTACTACTTTATTGTTATTGTATTCGATCGATGAAGATTTTATATAATTACTGACTAAGATTTACTTTTCACACAGAGCCCCAATCATGCTATTAAATTCAAAATTCAACATTTTAATTCCAGATTATTTTCAAACGCGTACACACATATTAAAAATAAAAACAAATATAAAAAGTATCACAGGACCAGTGAACTTCGCGTCAAATTACCCTAATCCAAATGCGATTTACAACAAAATCCAATTCTAATCCGTGCTTACTTACACGGCCCTGAAAATGAATATAATCCACTGAATTTCAATATAACACAGTTAGATACGACACACAAATGCACTCGACGGCGTTTCCATTTATCCGTCAATAAATATGATAAAAAGTATTATTGGGGCGAAAATGGGCCCGTCGGGACAAAACAGTTGGATTATTGTTTTTATTTTCACCCTTTATACGAAAACGAATATATTTTATTGGAATGATGTTTGGTATTGAGATTTATTAGGTGCTCAGACGTTGTAACGCGGTCCGAAAATTGCATTTCCTGGCGTTGGATAAAAATTACAGCGAAAATATAAAATTACAGGAACGTGGACGTAAAATTACAGTTACGGGATGGTAAATGTAAGATTAACGTTAAGATTATAATATAAGTTTATACAAAATTATAAAGCTCTCAACTCAGACTTGCAAAATAAATTATACATTGAAACACAAATATTTGAAGTATTAGTACTACTGCCGTTACTTGATAAAATCCTCCGTCTTCTGAAAAACTCAACCCAAGCCCTCCTACCACTACACTTGTAACCCAAGTGGGACTCTCTATTGTGCTTCTTGCAACAGGACATTCAAAACCAAATTTGATTTTGCTAGTCACGCTTGCGCCCATGCAAGAGCCCAGGGTAACACCAACTAAGGGTGTCGCCGCCGGTGAATGCATCTGGGAGGACAACATCATTATCAAAATCTTCCGTAGTCCATAGAGTTCCCTTCAGCCGTGTAATCTAACAGCAACATATTCCTTCAACGAGGGACTTTCCAATCGGCGTTCCCCAAAAACACGATAGATGGCGTTGTTAAGTTTTTTCTTCGTTTAAACTTCTAGTTTCATGGATAACAGACATATGCATCTTTTATTTTTGTTTTTTGGATATAAATGATGACCCTTTTTATTAAAGATTGAAAGAAAGAAACATTTATTACTAACATTACACACATCATCACATAATTTTTTGACATTTATTACACTAAGGTACAATTACAACTTCCATCCATTATTATTCTGATCAAAATAAAAAGAAGCGATATACAACATTATTCTATACAAATATAATCCAAAAAATGTAATCCAAATATCAAGCAACAATTAGTTTTAATATATGCGTCTGCACTTTACATTACATTTTTGAATAATTATGTACCCCGGCAATGAGAAAATATACGTAGGTAATTATCACGTTAAAGTGAACAACGCCATCTATCGTGTGTTTGAGGGATGTCGATTTGAAAGTCCCTCATACCAAAATCCAACCCCAACCAATTTTCCAATAACTGGACAGGCCAGGCTAATAACAATCCCGTTAATTTTTCCAGCAAACAAACCGGCGGTGTGTCGCCAATAGTGAGGCAATAACAGGGTAAACGTCCCTGTTGTGGCACGTCCTTATTTACTTATTGTAAACTCACATGACAGGTGCCTTAATGGGCGAAATAACATGGCGGGCGCGGCATCGTGCGGCAAAGAGTAGTTGTAAACTAGTTAGGTGATGAATTATGCCTACTCTTCTAGGCTTTATAAATATTATGTAATAAGGAAATAAATAAGGAAATATAAACCTTTTCCCGTCTTGAAATAAAAGTCTTGATGAAAATATTTCTATTCCATTTCTTTTTCATGAGAATTCTAATTATATTCATCTTGTCTGTCCGATTCGCTCCCGATTGTGATATAACGGGAATAAAGTCTGCGGTATGAATCAAGTCAATAAAATCTATAATATTTACCCATCCTTCTTACCGGGTATATTTTCTTCTTTTCAATTTTCTTCTTCGCGTCTTTATGAGTAGAAAATTTGTACTTAGTGATTTTATGTATACAGGGTGTTAGTGACATCGTAACGAAATCTTTGAGGAATGATTCAGACCATCATTCTGGGTTAATATCAAGTGGAATTTTCCGTCGCTAAAGTATGGAGCGGAAAATAATTAAAAAAAAAAACACTAAAATTTTCATGATTTTTCCGACAGGAAAATCCACTTGATATCAACTCAGAATTATGGTCTGATTCATTCCCCTCAGTATTCGTTACGGTGTCACTAACACCCATACCCACATGTATGCATTCCATACCTGCATCTACTCGAGAGGGATGATTTATTTCATTATTCTGAGTTAATAATATAAAGTAAAATTTTCCATCGCAAAAGTATAGAATTGAAAATACTTAATAAAAAAAATATGAACTTTGCGACGGAAAAATCCACTTGTTATTAACTCAGAATAATGAGCTGAATTATCCCTCTCAATATTCGTTACGATGTCACTTACAGCCTAAATAGACGTATGTATAAATATACCAATTTCTCATAAAGACGCGTCTACGAGAACTGTGCTACTCTATATCGCACATTGAACGAGCACCTCTTGGGAAATCGGTTGTTGCGCGCTAGTTACAGGTAGGTGCCACTACGGGCGCGGCGGCTATGTAATTAATTAATTATCGATTTTACTCCACGTTATTAATAATTTTGCTATTCTGTATACTATACATCAAATTACCTACTCGTGTAAAGTTTTGGATTATATCCCGGGGTTCAGGATTATAGAGTGTAAGTCTATCGTCTCAGTTATTAAGGTTAAGCAACGAAAGGACTCCGAAAATGATGAAACAAATTTGATTATTTCAATATGTACCTCTACATTAACAGTATCGATCAGTGAATATACTTTGAACATTTCGCTGTATTGGATCCATAATAATGATATGTTTATAATCATTTATAATTGTCATCTACTAAATAATTTCCACTCAATTTCATTAATTTTAATTTTAGTGTACAATTTTGGTCTGGATTCGATTCCCGATGGAGACATTGACGATCATTTTGTGAGACTGTCCTTTGATTGGCTAGGGCATTGCAGGCGAAATCACCTGGTTGTCCGAAAAAGTAAGATGATTTCGTACTACGGAAAGCACGTGAAGCCGTTGGTCCCGGGCTACTAGCACAAATTCCTCCGCCAACTAGCAGCAGTGGAGCACCGTAGCGGAGTATGCTCCATACCCCCTCCGATGGATTGAGGGGAGGCTCCGATTTATTGTTTCCAAAAGTGGGACTTTTATAGGCTGTTTATATAAACACGCACTGGGCTGTTGTTGTGTGTTGTTTGTTTGTTTTTTTAGGCTGTTTACGTTATGTAAATAATTTTGAGTTGTCTGATGCCGTTAAACATATAACAAGCAGCTATCCACTCATGGTCAGACTGACATATGTCATTATAAACGCAATAAACTAAGTATTAACTTGAGACACTTAAAATAGGTACTACTACTTACCTACAACAAGAAAAATTAAAGATACATACTCATTAGGTACGGTTGAGGGCGCTCAGCGCTCCCCATTTGTACGGCCAAGTAGTTAATGCCATCCGAATGAGACTTTATATGTAGCAAATCTACAATTAGTCACGTAAAAAAGTATAAGAATTACCACCGACCGAAGAAACTTAGAACCTCTATATGGTTCTATTTAAAATATTCAAATTCAATTCGGAACTAACAGCAAAATCCACAATGCGCGCATATTCTTGGAGCAACGTGACACCGAGTACACTGGCACGTCTGCCGTAAGTGCCAACAATAGCGACAGTTACCCTATCTCTACGAGCCGATAATGGAGCGTGAACTCTCTAGGCACTGTCTGTCTGTCTCTAAAATGTCTGCCTTGATGCAAAACTGTGACTATTATTATATGTTTACCTTAAACTTTGTCTGCAAGCGCATGCATTCATGTTGACTTTATCTTGGTATACCTACGGCTAAATTATTTACATATTTATAAGTAAATAAATAATAATTTAGTATAATAATTTAGTCATACAAGAAACAGTTTTAATTTCCTTTGATACAAACAGTTGTAATAGAAAAAAACCTCAATTACAATGATTATGAGCAACAAAACCATTATGTACGTAAGTACCTTATGTCTACAATTGAACTAATACTAATATTAATAATGATTTTGTTTTTAAAAGAAATAAAATATATAATAATTATATTAGATTCCAATCTTTTGTAATTTCTTTTAAAACAAAATTCAAATGCGTGTCATTCTATTAAATTGTTATCTATTTTTTTTTTATAATTTATTTTTAAAACTCAAACTAAAGTGTCTGTCGCTTCAAAATCAGAACACAGAATCGAAATTCGAAATTCGAACGGAAAACATTAGCGGGAACAAGGTGACCATTCGTGAGGTCGCCCAATAAAAGCATAGCAGAGACCGCAAGCAATATAAACATTGGCAACGTAACGATGGTACGAATGTGCCCTGACGGACATAACTGCGGGTCGGTCAAATTGTAAATAGTGTAGCTCCCGTTTAGTTTGCAATATTTGTGCGGTTCCGTGTAAATGGAAAAGGGGATGGACAGAGTAGTGTGATGGGAGATACCTACACGCTAATATATTCCATAGGTAGAATGTCAATCAAACGCTAAAATATTAGGGAAAAACTATTTCAATTGGCTTATATTATGATGCTATGTTCCTTTAAACGTCATGTATTAATGTGCCTTCAGCCAAGATTTTTGTTTAGCTTCAAAAAAAATATTGTACTATCCACATTATTTATTTATTTACACATAATTAGTAATTTTAAATATATTGAACCTTCTAAATTATATTTCTCTAACAGAGTCTCTGGCGCATCAACTACTCTGTACATAAAGGGGGTAGAGCACGATATCGGAAACGCTGATGTGTGTAAGTCGACGGGAATTAGACGTTACGACGGCTGGGAATTGCCTCCGACGCCGCAGAGCCTTCTAGACGGGGTATTGTAAACCAACGGCTACCTACCACTGTGGGGATGGGAGCTTAATTTCTTTATTTCATTGCATTAACCTGTGGTGCGAATTTTTATTCCATTTTCGGTAAAATTAAAGGATTTCATTCTATTCGTAAATCATATTAAAACATAAACATCCTGAGTACTTACTTACTTATATACCGCCATTGCTACAGAAAAACACACACCCACACATTGCTAATTACGTTGTTGTTGGTTTAAAGGAAGAAACTGCCGATAAAATAATTATTAAAAAACTAAAAGAAATCCTGATAAATTAATGCTTTCCGGTCTTGTGCAAGTCTCTGTACCAAACATTAAAATCGGTTTGACAGCCTTTCCTTTGACGTGAAAGCGTAACCAACAGTCAAATAGATTTACTTTCGCATTTATAATATTAGTAAGCATTATACAAAATCCTAAAATTTTCCTTCATTCGAACTAACCCGTCAGGTACGGCGCGAAATGAACAGTAATTTATAGTGATGTTAACATGTCAGCTGATCAGTTTAGTGGTACGTGTGTTCAATTAAACCCGTCAACGTGATATGTCGGGCATGACGAGATTAGGCGCGCGTGGCCGGAGACGACTAACTAATAATAGAACTACAATGTTGCCAGACTACAAAATAAAATTCGATTATTTCTCAATAAATTCTTGCCGTAAAATAACTTGCCGAAAACCACGCAATCGCCTTTAAAAAAACACATTTTGATGTGATTTTATGCAAAAAAAACGTAGATTTATTTCAATTAATATAAATAATTTCAGGCAAAAAATTATAGCTAAAATTTTGATCTGGATTGAAACTAGCTTGTCTTTTGCAAGGTTTAGTTAACAAAAAAAATACATTAAAATCATTAAATGTGCCTATCAAATTTGAGGGTTGCCCTCAATTTCTGTAGAATCCCATCATCAGATCATGTCATGCTGACGATGGGATCATCTGGGAGCCATTCCCTTTTGAATAAAAAAAAGAATTTTCTAAATCGGTCCAGGCGTCTTCGAGTAATCGGGTAATATACATAAAAAAAAAAAAGATACCGACGAATTGAGACCCTCATTCTTTTTTTGAAGTCGGTTAAAAATTACATTTGGAAGTGAGTATTTTATCAAAAAGGCGCTAACGAGGTTTTTACCATAAGGCGAAGCCATGGCTTCGCAAATCAAGATTTGCCATATTGCAATTGTCAGGTTTATCGCTAGTTTTCTAGGATAAGATGTAACTGAGTGTTAGAAAAAACAAAAACATTTATGTGCTAATTATCCTGCGCATATCGTAGTACAACTCGCACTGGAGCAGCGTACAGTATGCTCGATGCCCCCTCCGGTTGATTGAGAGGAGGCCGTTTATGTAATGTTATGTTATGATTATAGAAAGTGTCTTTCAGCCATTTTATTCATGTCACCATTGTGATAGGTGGCGACAGATCTTCTGGTAATGTAAAGCCCTGCCCACCCCGCTTGTTACGAAGTGAGTTGAAGCTAACAATGTAACATAACATAGCATCACGATTGAGTCCTCGAAGGGGTAGGCAGAGGTGTATTAGTGCTACACACACTCCTCGCCAGCTGTGTTTAAGAAATCACGTGATATCAATTTTCTATGATCCAAACATGAATTGAAACTCATAAGTCGAACTTAGTGGTTACAACCCAAGCCGAGATTCGAATGTGTAACACTACGATGTAAGCCACGCGTTCTTCGAACTGAACTATCGCGGATTCTGTACAAAAATAGTAGCTAAGTCTGAGTCATCCGTGTTAGCTAAAAGGAAAGCTATTCCAAACTAGCAATGAACAATTTACACAAAACCCTGGCACGGTCGCGTCGCCATTAGCAAGGTACGTCACGTATTGACAATCACGGGGCGTGATCGTGACGTCACGAGCGTAATTCGCACATTTACACCTCACCTCCTATGGGTCTACCTCACAGGGATGTGATAGAGTAATTAGATGGGTTATGTGCTGTGTAACTTTGTCAGTTGGTTAAGGTTATTCTACGGGAAAACTGTAATATCCACCACGCAGACGCGTAGGCGTGTTCGCGTGTATATTGGTTCTGTGTGTACTTTCTGTATGTGCTTGTCTGTAATAAGAGTCACACATAACATAACATAAGCTCTTGACAATATTCCCGACCTAGCTAGTCAAAGGTACAACAGAAGATGAACTGAGTAACCAGGATAATCTGAGTAATATTAGGAATAATCCCTATGTTTTCTTAAATAGATTATTTTTAAAACTGATATGCGATTTAGATAATAATATTCATAATATAACATATAACATATATTATATACATAACAATGAAACACATAACCCTCCTTTTTGCTTTGCTGCGTTCGGAGAATGAGCCGTGTCTTTGGATTGCGTTTGAAGCTTTATTTCTTATGTAGCTTCAAGGGACCTAAATATTATTTATATTAAATTCAACTTAATACCTTTTGACCTTAACAAACGGACAACAAAGTGATCCTATATGGGTTTAGTTTTTTTATTATTCTATTTTGAGGTTCAGAACATTGATATACAAATACCTAGATACCGCGCTTCAAACAAAAATGCGGCGAAAACTTGGCGCTTGTTAAGCTATACATTCGTACACAGCGGTAGACATAGATTCAATAAAAGCGTGTAAAATTAGAAAAGTACGATATCATCTTATTATGTATATTAACGCGTGGTGCTTCGTAACGCGGTCGGGTTTAACTGTGACTCAAATTGACGGATCTCGGAACTGTACGGATCAAGAAAATAATGGAGTAGACAGTTCGGAACCTTAAAAAAGCAATACTAACAGATCCTTAAAATCAAATACCTAAGTTAAAAGGTCTTTATTTGTAAGAATACAGGCACAAAATGATCTTATAGCTAGGATGCCCGCCATATTCGACCTTATAATTCAGGTATACAAATTAAAATATATATCATGCATTATCATATCACATCAATACAATAAAATAACAAATTTCATTTCTCATAAAACACGCATTAAAAATTTATTAAATTATAGTCATATTATTCATATCATCCAAGTAAATCAATAACTTAAGTCAGCTAGTATTAGGCAGCTAGTAAAATTTGTTAACCTAGGTATCTATAATGACAGTTCATTATTTAATACCTCTGGTTCTATCGTGTGGATTGTTTGTGGGTGACCTTACTAACCCTGGTGTCGGATTATTGAACAAGAGCCAATCTAAGTTGAGAAATACCTGGGTGCTGGTTGAAATTTAAATAAATAATACAATCTAATGCCAGTATAGTGCTCCAGGGCCACGACTCAGCCCCATTATTGGCCGACGAACAGACAGATTGACGGCAACCTTTATAATTCAGACCACTGATTGCCAACTATGCGTTTTAGTAATAGAATTCAAATAATATTCTTCTCATCATAAAATCTAAACACTTCCGAACATTAGTTCCATAAAATATGATTACATTTTTAAATTTGAATTTGGAACGTTATAATATAAATATTAAAAAGCTTTCGTTTCTATTATTTATTTAAATTAAATTTAAAATTTGAATTTGGAACGTTAAATAAAATAATTTATAAAAATATAATATCTAACACAGTGTATAAGTAAGAAGAGAACAACAACTATATGTTATTTTATAACTTTTTGAAATAACAAGAATTAAAAATTTTCCGTGTATAATAATACCTACCCACTGTAAAATGCCATTTTATGTTTATTCCTTTTTATGATAATCCTTACGAAATATAAACGAGGTGGTAATGTTTTTTTGATGAGAAGTGTACCTATTATAATAAAATACCAAAAAAGGATAGTGCAGTCTGAAAACGACTAATAAATATGATCCATAGAATATGATATAATATTAATACGAGATTAAGTAACAATTTTTAAAATAAACTTGGTGGACTTCAATAAAATATAGTGTAGACGCAAGTTTCCATTATATGACTTGTAACCCTGTCGACCCCGTTAGAGATTATGCTTATGAGTTTAATCTATCTGAAAACTAATAACTATACCTGCATATAAGAAATGACAACCATTGTAGGGTAATTTTATTTTCAATTGAATAATTAATACGTGTTGAATAAAATATGTACGCTACGTGGTGTAGCAGTGCAAGATGTCCACGCGTAGCAACTGCTACGACGCGTAGTCAGCTCTTTTTTACCCACGAATGTTTAGCCTCACTGAGGTATGTCTACTTTTGTCAAAATTATTTATTATCATTGAAAGGCTCTTTTCATTCATAAAAGTAAATAAACATTGGGGACTAGGTATAAAATATTGGGTTTGTATTAGTAAAAATCCCTATTAATGAAATTGAATAAAACCCATCAGCAGGCAACTTTACTCTAGTAGCTTTAAATAACTTTCCTATGAAACAAAAACTATTTATTATTTTTTATAAAATATATTTGTCGCTTCTTCTCTTCCCTTATCTATGTCCCCTTAAATCGCAGGGGCACGGTAACTGAGGCGCAAGTAATTAACGCGATGAGGAATAATTCACGATCCGACAAAACGAGGATTTTAATACGCAAATGAAATAATTCCTCGAATTGATGGCGAGGAATTCTCGGGCCTTTTTTCGCGCCATTTTTTTTTTCACGCGCGATTTTTTGCAAAATTGAGTTTTTAATTATGTTTTATGGCCACGCGATTCCCAATTTGCCAGATTAACTCCGCTTAGCTTGTTTTCGGAATAGATGGGATTTTTGTTTTATTTATTTCTTATTGTGATGGACTGTGTCTACTTAAGGTTAAGTTAGTAGAATAGAATAGAATAGAATAGAATCTTTATTTGCTTTAAACACGGTATACAGAGATGGTATTAGGTTTATTAAAATTTTAAAGGTCTGTTTCGCTAAGATGAGTTATCTGTGATAAACTAAAAGTACTTACCTATAAGTTGTTTCTTTCTACAAGCCTGCCTGCTTATAAAGGTAGTTTTGTGTTTTTGAATTCGTAGAATAAATAGGTATTTGGTGCCTTAACACGCCTCTGTCACGGTTTTCCACCGCATCTCCTAACTTCTAAATATACTAACAAGAACGTGCCTAAAACTTACGAGTTAAAACAAGTCTCTCACATTAGACCGCTATAAAGCTTCATTAGCTCACGCAGTTCAATGACCTCATGCACGCATCCCTATCTAATTAAGGCCAACATACCAAAGTTGTCCGAAACCCGCGGACACGACACATTCGGACGAATTCGTTACATTATTATAATTATCTAACTTTGCCGACCCGACACGACATAATACTTATACAAAATCCGTGTTCACACATTGCTATGTTTAAATTCGCAACAAACCACAGACTAAAATACTTTCTTTCACATTCAAGTCAAAAGAAGAAGTTCATTAAAATTGTGACCAGTATATTGCTTACGCTGTGGCAGCGTTATGGACTAGGGGTGACGCATACTGTAGCGTACTTTAAAATGATATGCGTTTCATTTATAAACAGAGAGACGCGCGCGACCCGCCAAACAGCCTCCCAACGGAGCTAAACTTTCCGTCCACCTAGCGACAATATTTGAAAGTTATTTCAGCATCCACAACCCTCATAGGCGCCGTTAAAATTTTCCCTGCCACCTTATTCATAATACACACATTACACCCCTCTCTCTCGTTGCTAAATTTAAAACAACAAGCGCGAGTGAATAAGAAATATTTACAGAAGTGACATCTTTGAATTAACTGTGGTCGGCTCATGATAATTTACATATTTAGGTGAAATTAACCTCGTGCGTTAAATTGTATTATGAATATTAATAGGTGTGTGTGTAGAGTAATGTATTATATCATATGGGAAGACCGTCTTTATGGCTCAGATTTTGGTATGAAATTATGATGGTCTTACCTGTTGAACGTTACTACCCCTTCGTTTACCCGTGGCTGATTTATTAACAAAATTATAAAGCAAATTATTATGGTTTGGATTTTAAAGTAGATTACATAAACAACATAGTTATCAGACTCTTCTGGCCAGTGAAGTAAGTATCTTTTGTTGAATATAAAAACTAAACCTCTTGAAATCGTTTCACATATTAATGAATATTAGTAAAAACTAGTCATAATTAATTGATTATGTAGTTATAATTGAATATAAAATACTCAAAATGGCCACTTTTACTTATCAAAGATGACACAACTCGTTTTGGCGCCAAAATGCAAACGCGCAGTTTATTTGGTTATCTAATAAAATATTACGAGCTTTGACAAGTGCCTGGAGCGGTCCCCTTGTGACCTGTTCCACCTTCAGTTATGGCTTCATGAATGTCGACCACCTTACTCCACCTTTCTTTTATGTAAAGGAAAGTAAACAGTCTTTAGAAAAATGCTAAGTTTTGAATGCCGCCATTTTTTTTGACGCCGCCATGTTTGAAAACTCGCGCTATAATAAGCTCTACCTTAAGTAGTTTTTTTTTACAATTGATAAACATTATAAATAAACATGATACATTTTTATGTCTAATTTTATCTTGTCATACCACTAAGAGCAGCGTGGTGAAGTATGCTTGTCTGTTTTTCAACTCGTTATATTCTGAGAGCCTTCAAGGCTAAGAGTGAATAAACATTTGCTAGGTAAGCGTGATCCACCCTAAACTATATCTTCACTTACCATCAGGTGAGATTATGGTCAAACGCGAGTCAATATTATTTAAAAAAAATGTTCCATGTCCCCTCCGGTTGATTGAGGGGAGGCCTGTGCCCAGCAGTGGGACATACATTGGACGTATATTTATGTATGTTTATGTTATACCACTAAGAAATCTTAAGCCGTTTCGATATATTGTAGAAATCTCAAATTCAAAGGTAGTGGTGTCTTTACATCGTATATAATAATTCAAAGCCACACCGAATTACAGAAATACGTCTGAGGGCTACACAAATATAATCAAATATGATATTCATTCCAAGTCACATAATAAATAATGGCAGGGTCTCAGTGACCGTTGAAATTAAACACACGAAGTCCTTACGGCCAGCAATAATTCGGAGGGCGGGAAAAATGCGAGGGGATTTAAATTTAATTTTCGAACCGGAACGACGTGAAATATCCCCCACGGCGCCGGAGTTCAAAACACAACGTCCTTAAAAGAACGCCAAAAAAGAAAAATAAAAATTAGAATTGGAACGCTAAAGCGACGCAATCAAGAGATTTTTCCGGACAGACTTTTTTTTATTGTCGCGGGAATACTAGTGAATTCGTGACTTTGACTTTACAATTTCTTAACATTGTACATTGTGTACCTACACGCCACAATGTTAAACGGATTTCCTCTAGCTAAATAAATAGCTTACATGTACTTAAATATATTACAATCAGAGGTTCAATGAGGACTTGGGGATTGTTGTAGCGGACTCCACTGTTATATAATGTGATTGGTTATACTACAAAAATAAACTAAAATTATGGGGTAAGCAGAGGTGTAAAGTATACACTCACGCCTCACCAGCTATGTTTAAGTCGCATGTAATGGGTGACGAGCCTATTGTCATTAACCAATTAATACAATCAACAATACAATATTGTATTCAAAGTCATAAAATTAAAACAATACATTAGGCTACATTGGAAAAAAACCTCTTCAACGGTGTTCCGTTGGGAATCTAATAGAATTCAATGTAAACTTTACTGTCGTTCAATCTGCCAAACAAAGCATTAGTCAGACCCAAACACCTCATCGAACTTTATTAAAATCTCCATAGAAAATAATACAAGGATAAGATAAACAAAACGCTAAAAGGCTTCCCTGCACTGGCGACTTGTAGTTGGTAATTAACAGGGCCTCCTGAGGGACAGTCGGGTCGTAACGCAATATATTATATTCCAGATGACACGAGGGTCCGGCTTGAAGGATGAGCCCGCGGTCTGCACAGATATTACGCATTTAAGGCGAATTTTGAAAGGTTCATATTCTACAACACATTGGAAATGAGAAACAAAAGGTGGAGTCCAGTGATATTTCCGGCTCGAATTTGATTTGGAAAGGGAATTTTATTTAGTTTGTGAGGACATGAAGGTTGATGTGCGAATAGCCTTTGTTTTGACTGTGTCGGACCGTCGTGATGTTCCTTATCCTTAATTCAATATGGTGTTTTTAATCAAGATGCGCGGTATATGCCCCGCAGGCTATGCGTCGTCGTACGCTTCGCAATATGAGTAGCACTTTCATATTCGTGGCGATATTCGTGCTCAGCACGCCATGTGTCGCACGCCTTCGCAATAAGTGTACCTTCCTATCCGTAGCGAGCATGTATAGCATAGCAAAGCGTGTAGCGTATGGCGTGCGAGACACATGCCTACAATGTTTGTATTCGCCTTTAATCTTTACATTCATAAAAGATTCTCTTCCGGGTTTGATTCCCGATGGGGACATTGTCGAAATCACTTTGTGAGTGATTTCGACAGTCACTGTCACTGTCCTTTGTTTGGTAAGGACTTTTCAGACTTGAATCACCTGATTGTCCAAAAAAGGAAGATGGTTCCGTGCTTCGGAGGGCACGTTAACCCGTTGGTCCCGGCTATTAGCCGTAAAAACACCTCCACCAACCCGCATTGGAGCAGCGTGGTGGAATATGCTCCATACCCCCTCCGGTTGATTGAGGGGAGGGCTGTGCGCAGTAGTGGGACGTATATAGGCTGTTTATGTTATGTATGATTCTCTTACGAAACTAGTTTCAGTTTCGAACTAGAACGACACAATATTTTTTACCCATTTCTACGAAATAATCTACGTCAAAGATCGCTTACTTATTTAAACAAACGAGAAAATTCTGAAACCTTCCATCAATCTTTTTACCTCCTCTCTGAAAAGCGTACCTTTTCTTTTACGAGTAGTAACAAGCCGGGACAATCTGTGCTTAATTTAATTTTCATAGTTAAACGCCAGTTTTACGATGAACGATACGGCGCTCTTAAGTCAGCCATCTGCGATTAATTCTTTAATCTTTGATGAGGTGTGTTCCTTTGTTAGGGAACTTTTTATATAAGTACCTATAGAGTTTCATGTTATTATGAAAACTTGATTATTAGAATAATAATGTCTCGCCTTCAGGATTAGGTAGCTAATATGAAATTAGAAAAGGGAGTGATTAACATTTATTTGATTTTAATCACTCATTCTGGTGTACAAGTTTTATAATAAAACCACAGCAAATCATACTATACTTTTACTTATTATTTTATGTTATTAAAGACGAGAATAATTCCATCAAACTGGCAAACTAGAATGGCATATAAGCTGAGCGATGGGTTTCTTGGACCTTTTATATTGTAAGTTACCTTGATTTTTATGGTTTTTCTATTTTATTATTTATTTAGGTGAGTAGAAATATGTTTATTAGATAAGCGCATCTCGCCATCAAATGTAACAGTTTGGCGGGTTAATATTGTAAGAAATAAAATTGTACTTACCAATTAAACAATAAATAAAAAAAACGTAACAAAACTATTGAGTTTTTTTAACACTTAAGTACTTATTCACCTTCTATATATAAAAGTAACGTTAATACCTAAAACATTTATAACTTAAGTCAATAAACCCTGCACGTTTATTGAAATAATCCGCCTTTATCGTTAATAAACAATTTATTACAGAAAAATAAATAAAATATAAATAAAAGTAGCACACAAAAGAAATTAGTGTTGCTCCACACCATCCCAATGCACCCGGGTACCTAAATCTTGCCTTGACATTTTTATAAGAGCTACTTCACCCCTATTGCTTAGCCGGAATGAGGAATTACACGCGTACTGACTGCATAAAAGATAAACAGAATAATTCCAACCAGAAAAATATTAAAATAGATGCGCTACACACTGTTATACTTGCTTGCGTGTAATGTAAGCGCAGTTAAAAATACGCATTTTTGTTAGGTACTGCAATGAGGTCTTCCTATAAAATTTATTCAAATTATATTTAATAAAAATAATTCTAATTCTATTTAAATTCTATTTTATTTTTATTTTTTATTTTCTATTTTATTTAAGCACAGTGCGGAACGCCGGTGTGGCTGCTGAAGCTGCGGCAGACAGAAAGCGGGACAAGTATGCTGTTCTGGGGGCCAAGTACCACTACCTTTTTTTTTTATTGTTTTACACATTGTATATTATTGTTTTTTAAGATGTAAATAAAGATTTATGTTTTATTAGTTTTATACCCAACATTAATTTGTATATTCTGTTTGCATTCTGATTCGATTTATTCTTCCGTTTTATAACATTATAAAACTAACCACGCACCTTATTTTCCCATCGCTACTACGTTCGTCCGCCAGCCCGTAACTAGTGTTTTTCACGCAAGTTTTATGTGCTATTATTTGTTACGAGATATAAAAGTAATCCGGTCGGACTTTACTGCCGGCCGGTCCAGGCTAATCCGGGAAATGTAACGTGTGGCTACCCCTTTATGATGTTCTACACTGTAATTCAGTGTATGTATTGTCATGGTATAAACAGTTACTTACGGTAGAAGTATCGTGGAAATTTACTGTAGGTAAAGTTTTTATTTATTTATAAAGTTCATAGTGGCCCTGATTATTGCAAACACCTCCTAATTAGACTCGTCATATTCATATCCGCCGAAAAACAAAAAGGACGGATGATTGACAACTTAAAATAAATGAATAACCCGGGCTAATAAAATAAGCACATACGTATTTAGCTTATATGCAACTCATTTGACGTGCGTTGTCTACTTAATTCTGTCGGGATATTGGTCAATATAAAATTATGGATTTCTTTTAAAATATCTTTTGTTAATTTTGTAAAATATATTGTTTTGTATGTTGTGTGCAATAGAGTAGGTACGTTTGTATTGTATTGTATCAGTAATTAATATCAGAGACCAACGACTTAACGAAAAGAAATAGGTGAAACGTATATGAACACTTCCTGCATTGCACACCACATAGGCACTGCTATTTACTCCACAATAGTAAACAGAGTCCATCAACCACGCGTGTCGTATACAACGTTTACAATCGACAATCCAAAAGCCATATTGTGCCATAAATAAGAGGCCTCGCGCGCCCCATACCTTTCAATTTCCTACTACTGGCATATTCCCGGGCCTGTACTAAACAACTGTCATTTTATTTTATCACCGACTTCCCGTGTAACTCGGTGCTAGTGATAAATTTTAATGTTGCAGCGAAATATTGTCGTAGGTGCGTCTAGGAAGGAAATTGAAGAGGTTCAGTGTGGCTAGAGGGCTGTAGAAGGGTCAAAAAACAAAAGAAACACGTAGGTGCTTTAGTAGGTATGTGTCATAAAACTAAGTAGAAAAACCTAAGTAGTTACCTAAGTACTTTTCAGCGTGATAAATATGATTCTAATCGGATTTCTATATGGTGCAAATGCAGAATGTTTGACTGAATTCATAATATTTTTGTTTAACTAAATTAATAAATAATTATTGTGTTGTAATTAATATGTACTGAAGAGACAGGTTTATAAAAGAACAGCGCGAAAGAAATTACTTGTTATTTAGTCATAGTCATACCTAGTCATATTTGCAGCCTCATTGGCGATATCAAACATTCGCATCACATGATAATATTATTATTTTCATCGTCCAACATACTTTACATACTTTTCATAATATAAGTAAAACTTAGTCTATCTCCTCGTTTCTTAGCCTCCTCCGATGTTAAGGGAACCATAAAATTATTCAACCCATTGTGAAACTGTCTTTTAAACTCTTAAAACTTTCAAACTCCGCTATTTCAAATCTCGGATCGGCCTCAAGAGATTTTTCTTAAAAAATTAAGGCAAAAAAGAGTCTAAAAAATAAAGTTGAAATGTCCCCTCTTTTGAAAGAGTAAACATTTTACGTTCGCCTACAACCTGCTGCTTGGGAATTAAAAGAACCTTTTGTAGGCTTGGTGCTCGTACACAGTTAGATAATTTACATTAAAGATACTATAATATTATAATATTCGCTTTAAGCACAGTACACACCAATCTCGCCGGCGCCGACCGGCTTATGTCGGCAAGATTTTATCGGCGGCTTCATTCAATGCAAGGCGGAAAACTGAAGTGTCATCGGGCAACGGAGCAAATAGATTATTAGCAAGTCGGTGGCTTATCGGTAAAATGTGACAGGATTTTTTCATATAGGCCGCTGGGTTATGTCGGCCGGCGGTGTCTCGGCGGCTTTAGTGTGCTTGCGTATTAAATATACCTAGGTGAACGCAGCGTTCCGGTGATATAAACAAACGACCCCCTGCTCAGCAAGTTAATAATCCTAACCATTATTTTCATAATATCTTTTTAACATTAGTGTGGGCGTTTGAGACAATATAGAACTGTATCCTTAATCCCGGTAAGAGCGGCTGTCGGCCAGATATAATCCCGCATTACGGGAATCATGGCTAAACTACCTACTTAATCCCATATTTTTTAACTTAAAAATAACCCATATTTTTTTCTCAGTACCACAGTGTGAACTCACCTGAAGCCACGCTTACACAACCGCCGCGGTTAATTCATGTTGAATTCATTAAATTTGACGAGGTGCCTTAACTAGGTGTCTTGATAATTTAATCCTTGCAGGATTGTCCAATTAAAATGTTGCCAACGACTTTTTAAATATTCACCACAACGAAGGGTTAAAACAGGCCTAAAAACGGGCAAAATTTGTAACGCCTGCGAGAATTTATTCGAATATAATGACATTTAGGTGTCGATTAGGAAAAGTTTGCTCGTAAAAGTTTTGCAGGCGCTTACGAGGAAGATTTAAGTTCTTGCGAAGAGATATTTTAATGATATCAGTTTTTTTAGGATGTCGTACCTACCGTAAGTTATACCTACGCTGTCTGTACGGCCTTTCAAGGACTATAAAATATCTAAAGAACCGTGATAGGTATGTAGACACTTATCACAGATTATAATATATTGTGTTACCTATTCTGGAGCATTTTTCAAAAATTATATGTTTCAAACGCCTAAAGAAGCTTTATAGGTACCTATTCATAGGTTTTACATACCTACAAGAAACGTGTTTTTTTCCAAAGCGTTTTATTCTCATCGGTTGAATTCGATATTTATTTGTATGCTGGTACATAAGTACAGCACCCTCTTGGTGCGCGGGTCCAACTTGCACTTGGCAGAATTTATAATAATAATAATAAACCCAATAGCCCAGTTCCCTTTGTTCCCATAATCTGCAATAGTCCTACACGAACCGGGGATTGTCTTTGGGTGCACTCCCATAGTGCATACAGGGATAATCGCCGGTTGGTGTCACACCACATTTAGATTAAACTGTCTTAAGGGGCCTCTACGTGTTGGCTTCGGCCCCACGCACGCCTTCCAAAAGTCCGGGCCTCCATAGGCCCGAGATATGAAAAAGACATACAATAATAATAATAATTGTTATTATTCTACCTTAATAATTTATCTACCTATAAATGCGCAGTTGTAAAGAACTCCTGACAGACCTGCTTATCCAGTTTCAACAAAGTATTAGTTATAAAGTTAGTAAGTATTTACCAATTTCGTTTCGCATTCATAAGCCTCGGTAGCGCAGTAGGCAGCGCGTAAGTCTCATAATCTTAAGGTCGTGAGTTCGATCCTCACCCGGGGCATTTCTTTTGTAATTTTTAGAGTTTTTTTTTTTTATTTTACATCGCGTACACACTAAACTTATACACGAATGTACAATTTAAATAGTTACTATTGTACACGATGACAAAGATACAATAGACAATTATTTATTGTACAATAGGAATGTAATTTAACACAGGAATACAAATTAAACAAACGTACAAAAGGCAGCCTTATTACTAAGGTAGCAAATTTCTTCTAATCATTTAAAGGCAAGCTTGATTGTCTTTGATTGACGAATGAACAGTTTGAAAACTTTTATTAACATCAAACATTCAAACAACTAACGCCATCTATTATAATGTGTAGGCAAAGTCTCTCAATATATAATGAGTTGACAGCGCCATCTAACGATGCTTGCTTAAACTAGCTACAAAGCTAACGGACAAGAAGACTGTAAAGGTGTGAAGTGTGCGTGTTGTTTTGATTTGTAATAGTTCTGCTAAATTATCCTAGATGGCACTTTTAACTAAATTTATTTCAAACTGGACAGACTCATAAATAATGTAGAAAACCGTAAAAAAACGACTGTCACCTTTTTTTTACTTAGAAACCAACCAAAACCGGACTTCGGTGTTGGGTTACCAGAAATCGATAAAAAAGGCAATTTATGGATTTTGCGTAAAATGGTAATTATTTACGGCATCGATTATCAATAAATATCCTCAGGATCTAAACAAGGTCGATCACTGGCGCCAGTACTTCAAATTCTTTTGTGATGATGCTACTTTATAATAAAATAACATTTATCTATTTACCTGTATCAGGTTTTCCTCCTTTACATATTGGTACAACGTTCTATCCTATTAGTTAGCTATGCAAATGTTTGTTAGGAAATATAATTCATTGTTCATCATTACAGAGGTAAAAGAAAGTACCTACAGATTGCTGATATGGGGTCTGCGCTAATAAAACTGAAGAATGAAATCGATCGACAAACACAGCACTAGCACCCTACCTCCTAACAAAATAATAGATAGGTACTTAGCCCAAAGTACCTACTTACCCAATTTATTCAACGAGATCGTCATTCTGACAAGGATTGTATGGTAAAGAACATTGCAGGCTTGAATCACCTGATTGTACGATAAAGATGGTTCTTTGCTTGAGAGGGCACGTTAGGTAGTTGGTCCCGGGACCAACGGGTGGAGGTGTTTTTACGACAAACAACCGGCTATTTTATCTACCCCTCCGCCAATCCGCAGTGGAGCAGCGTGGTGAAGTATTCTCCATGCCCGCTCCGGTTGATAGAGGGTAGGCCTGTGCAGTGGCACTTAAATTTATAGGCTGTTTATGTTTTTTTTTTTTGTGCTATGTGTCATTCTGATAAGAAATTCAAAATTCCTTAATATAGGTAAGTATGTGATTATCCTACCCTAAACTCTTCAGGTTGTGCTATCCAGGATTTCTAACAGAAAGCTCAGAGAAATGTTGGTACTTGGTTAATCTTGCGATAGATTTACCTTGGATATCCCAATTGGGAATGTTATACTCGTGATGATGTTGTGTTCTAGGTTTTCAATCTTCTGGACAAGATACGAGTCTCATCTACCGGTCGCAGATAAAGCTTGTTAATTTTAAACTAAAATCTATTAACAAAGTAAAAATACGCGGTGCACTTACGGTCTGTGGGCCCCTAGACTGCACCTGTGGTGTAATGTGGTGAGGGCCCAGTTTGAAGAAATGGCCATAAATAATACGCTAGCCCTGGTTTTGTTTTTAGAAATGCTTTTTTGAATAATATTTTCAGCACATATTGGTAGAAAATTTTAAGCTCACCTTATTGTATAACCAATGTGGCCATTTCTCGTAAGAGCCCATTTGTAGCGGCTTATGCTGAAATGCAGCACTGGATATGTGACTCTATGTCTCGGAAGGCACTAATGTCAACACCCGTCGTTAAAGCGTTACAATGGAGCAACTAGAAATTAAAATTCATACACACCTACATGATACACACAAACAAGTTTTACAAACTGCAAGACACCATAATGAGACGTAAAATCACGGAACAATATTGCCAACATACCCAGCTTACAGAGAAATACTTAGACACCAACCAGTTTTGAAAAATAGGCAAAATTCTTGAGTAGTATGCAACCAAAGCAACTACATAAGCGGGGCTCAAACCCAACTGCTTTGACAGTTAAGTAGCAAAACGACTATGTCGACTTGGTTTGATGGTGCATTGTTTCGAATTCCCTCACGCACAAGCATAGGGTCACCAGAACCTAAAAGTTCCACGCGTTCTACCTGACTCTTTCATACTTAGGTAAAGTTCTATATGGGTCTCTTTGAATATGGAGCTCTCGTAGTAACTCAAGTGGTTGTAAACGTCATACCAGATTTGTGATTTGAGATCGCCAGACTGACAGGTTTGAAGGATATTTCATGTAAGAACTTATAGGGTAATAATCATGCATAGAACATTGTATATTATATGAGAACACGTGGGTGTTTTGTTATTCTACCAATTGCGTCCAGCAGTCAAACGTGCACTACTTAATGTTCAAAAACAATCAACAAAATTGTCGTTTTCAACAAAATGAGCCGTGGTAGCCCAGTTGATAGAACGCTTGCCTCTCACTTTGAGGTCGCAGGTTCGAATCCAGCACAAGCCAAAACCAATGATTGTCGAATTTGTTTTCGAATTCATGTTTGGATCATAAATGATTATCACGTGCTCAGCGGTGAAGGAGAATATCGTGAGAAAACCCACATTCCCGAGAAATGTATTTCGGAGGTATGTGACCTAATATGTAGGTATTGGGCTGGTTTTCTCTTCACGGGTTTCTATGCAGGCGCTTCTATAAAATACCGGACCTGTCAAATCTTCAGGTCAGGTAAGCGGCCCGGTGAAAAACGGGATAATGCTAGGTGGATGATGAAACAATCAACACAAAATACATCAGCCATCCTAAATATACAACTGCATAAGATATCGTTCTCAACATCATTTAATGCGTAAATCCAAATTACTGTTCCAAAATTAAAATACGTTGTTGCAAAGTAGCTAACGAACTTCTAAAATCGATTGTCAATTATATCAATCAATTCAATCAGGCAAGCAATGTTGTTGCGATAGATTCGATACGCCGATTCTGAATCTGTTCCGCTGATTTTTTAGCAGCATCTAGCTATGTTGTAAATTGAAATTTATTGGTAGATTGATATTTAAAAGGCTGGTGGTCAGTTTAATTAGTTAAGCCGATGGCGCCATCAAATTCAGAGACCACGAAGGCTTCTGTAGGTTAAGTATTTATGATTCTTTGAATTGTCATTCTTACTCGTTAGAGTCACATGATTTGAAAACTCTAACCGCCGGCGTGGTCGACGATTTCCCTCCAGAACCCCGATACCGACCCCGCCGGCGTGATCGACGATTTCCCTCATTCAGCGATTATAGATTGGTGTTAGTGACATAGTAAAGAATTCTGAGGGGGATGATTCAGATCATTGAATGATTCTGAGTTAATATCAAATGGAAATTATGAACATAATAATGTGTCTTTTGCAACGGAAAATTCTACTTGATATGAACTCATAATCATGGTATGAATCATCCCTCGAAATTTTAATTATGAAGTCACTAACTCCCTGTATAGTATAAGCTCATGGACCTTAAACTTTCAACTGCTTAGAAGCTTAAGGACGCTCAACGTCATCCGACCATTGATTCCCACTTATCTATGCCTCAGCAGACAGGCAGTGTTCTTTGCGGATCTGATAATAATGTGTGAGAAGAAAATAACATAGTGTTAGCTTTGACTGGCGTGTGCGGCCATCACGTTTAAACAATTACACTCGTCATCAACAGTGTCGAGATATTGGCCAACTTGTAATTACTTAGTAATATCCAGGTGAGGTTTCCTACGGAATCTTATGTGCATTTAATAAGAAGCTCTTGAAGGATTGCATGCTCTCATGCTATTTTTATTACTCGTATTAACAACTCGAAACTTCCGACAATGCAACTTAAGGCAGATGTCGCTGATGAATGTCTTACGATAGCTGATTCATTCAGACGAATCCAAGCCAAATACAAAACGTAAGTGAACGCTTTCGGCCATGATGGTTGGAAATATCATTAAAAATATCTAGATAACTAAAAACTTGTGGTAATAATACACTGGCTCCGATTCCTGCAGACACGTCCTGTCATTTTCTTATCCATGGAAAAGGAAAGGGAAGGATGATTGACAACTGTAAATTTTAAAATAAATGAATAACCCGGGCGTATAAAATAGGCATCTTCCTAGTATGCACTATGCAACCCGTTTGACGTGTACTGTCAACTTAGTTCTGTCGGGTTATTGGCCAATATATAAATTTGGGAGGGTTTTTAAAATTCCTGCCTAAAATTGACGTGTGTTCCATAAATTTTATGCCTTTCGATTATCCGTCCCTTTCCTTTTCGGCGGGTAAGAAAATGACATGTATAACTAAAAATAAAATAAGATGGTGTCTACAGGAATCGGCACTACTGTTCGTATCAATACCTACTCGCAACACTATACCTTACTACAAAAACTCCATAAACAAGTCACAAACAAGCTAGCAGTGCAAGAGTGCGCCTAAAAGGATAACACTAAAGTTAGGTACGTTTTTTTTCTACAAATCTCAGCTACTTTAAGAATGTCTGATGACAATGGAATGTTGCACCTCCCATTCCAACCGACACCCCACACAAGCAATCTTCAACAATATTTATAACAACATCATTTATCATTACTATAACATGACAAATTGGTATTTCTACGTCCTTTATTTCGAAGGTCTGACGGCTGCATTCACCAGCCCCTTTAGGACAAAGGGCGGTTCGTATTAATCACATTATTAAAACGTTCTACTTGACCCTATGTCTTGCCACTACACACTTAAGAGGTTGTTAAGGAGAAGATCGATACAATTTGATCGAAGTGTAGGTAAAGTTGGCGACGTACATAAACTCTTACAGGATATTTGCAAAAAGACAAAAAAAATCTGGGATATTTTTACGTTTACGGTTCGGTACGGTTGTGTTCGAATTAGTTCGAACATCCGCTCACGTATTTAAAACGCATGACTGACACTATCAGGTTAAGCAAAGCCGCAATAAACAAAACAATAAAAACAATAAACAACCGCATAAGCAACGCATTTTCAGAAGAGAACCTGCAACTGCTCTTAATATTGCTGTCCTACAATAGTTCATTGAATGCACATTTTACTTTTCGATCCATTTTCGATTTTTATTAACAATGAGTACGACGTTTGACCGCTTTTAATGTTGACGTCACAGGACAATATTTCCATACATACTTCAAAAACTTTCGTTTTGACGTTTTGTAAAAAGTACCACATTTGACCAGGTTGTCAGTAGCATGTAGCACTAGACGTTATTCTGCATTATGATCTGTGATACTTATTATTATTATAAGGGCCTTGTGGCCGAAACGACACAATTCCCTTCCTCCTTCCTCCCAAAAGTCTCCAAGTCTATAATCCCAAGAAACCTCACTGACATTATCAGGTTAAGCAAAGCCGCAATAAACAAAACAATAAACAACTGCATAAGTCTTCAGAAGAGAACCTACAACTGCTCTTAACATCGCTGTCCTAAAATAGTTCATCGAATGCACAGCATAATTAACCTCTTCCAAAGCTTACCACCGACCGGCGGAATAGGTAAGTAAGTATACAAATTTCCGGCCCTGTAGTTGCCTTGCTATACGCGCTTAATCTACAATAATTCACGTCAGCAAAAAAAAGTTGAGCCAATCAATCTTTCATGTGCCTCTGATGGTAAACGTACTGAAGCCAGCTCCAAGCCTTTACTTTAAGTAACCAAATTATGAAGTAGACAGTAACATTCTGCCTTCCCCTTAAACACCTACAGTGACGATGCACCCTAAACTCACCCAATTATACCCCTTTTAAGGGTGCCGCCTCAAACGCTATTAACTGGTCTATTACAGATTTATATCCGACATTAGAGACTTTGTTGATTATCAACGGATGTTTTAAAATGTTGTTATGCCCCTTAACAGTAAGCATGACAGGTGGTGTATTATTATAGGTGTCTTCTTTTAAGACACATATAACGCTTAACATTTCACTGTCTGTCTGCATACACTCTTCTTTTCGTGAATATTTATAGCGTCAGATAAATACAATTTTCGTACTCCTATTTGGCAATAAGAATTATTATTATCATGTGTCAGTAGAATTATACATTTTTAAAACTTTTATGAAAAACTTGTTACGCAAAATTGAATTTACGACAAAAATTTTTGAAAAGAAAATATTATGCAACCTTTCGGGAATTAACCATTAATTTTGATTAAAAATTCGCTTATCTTTCTAATAAATCACCGGTGACGGTAAAATGATCCGTTTTATTAATGCATTATTATTATTATTCAGCTTGCATCTTTTCACAAACGATGCCGCCAAAGATGAAGTCGACGCGAACAGCAAAGCTTTAGAATAGACTTTAACAATTTTGTCTCACTTTACGCATCATGAAACTGGAGAGCTTAAAATGTAACGAACCAATAACGTTCTCCTCAGACAATACTCGTAATTTAACTCGTAACTCGGCGTGGATTGAAAATCAGTGTTGCCCTCTGGGTAAATTTTCTGAGTCATGTCAGGGGCCTTTGGCGGCTCAATAGTAACCTGACACCAGGTTTGATGAGGTTGGTACTCCACCTCACAACCCACACGAATTCACACGATAGAAGAAGAAGACCTATTTTATTTTAAAGGATGTCCCCATTAGATGCTATATTTTAGTTATAACTTATACATCCTACTAGTTCTTTAGACATTAACCGGTCGCTTTATAAAGAATACTCGTCATAGTCTTTCATGATCTATCTATCTTTTAAATTCTTCACAATAATATTTACCCCTTCGACTCCATAGTACTTGTCCAAGTCCAATCTCAACTAAATTGAGTTATCAACTTTCGTGAAATTCATTGTTTTAAACTTTTTTTTTTTCTTCTTTTTGTGCCGATACGTGTTTAATATATAATAGTCAATTAATGTTGCTACCTGCGGCTTCTTATATCTTAAGGGGTATTGCCTTGGCAAGTCATCGCCAGCCTAAGGCTTATGGATCGGCCGGTAGGAAGTATTGTAAGGATTAAATTGAATTTGCACGGAGTTCGATGTAGATATTGATTATGGTTGTGATATCACTTTGTGTTGTGAAAGGTTCCTCTGTAAATTTTTAATGCGAAGTTTTTCTGTGTTTGTTTTAGCTTAGATGGGTTTAAGGGTATACATACTTACTTATCGAGGTTCTGTGTGCTTGAGATGATGACGCTCATCGCCGTGCATTTTCTCTTTGAGAACTATAGGTGAGTAGATGGTTACCGTTTAATATAGTACAACCCGGATTCTCCATACATAAATCTTATTCTTCCCATATTCCGCCTAACGCGTAAGTTCGAGTGACACACAGCCCAGTTTAGTCTCTAAACCCCATTAATCCGGTTCATAATAGGGTATTGGACTGGGTCAAAAATAAATTCGATTTTTTATTAATGAGTACGACGTTTGACCGCTTTCATTGATGACAGCGATCATTGATACTTCAAAAAAAACTTTCGTTTTGACGTTACACGCTTTGACGGTACATGACTTATTTCGGTTCACTTATTAGCACCAATCGACAAAACGTCATAATGATATCGTCAGAATCGATAAAATTACCGTGACAAAATTTAATCACGTCGCGCATGTTAGCCCAACAGGTTGTCAAGTAGCCTAGAGGTAAGTAAGTAGCACTAGATGTTATTCTACATTATAATCTGTGGTACTTATATATTATAACGGCCGTGTGGCTGAAAAGACACAATTCACTTTCCAAAAATCTCCAAGTCTATAATCCTAACGAAACTGACTATGCATTTCTAACAAACAACTATTAGCCCCAATGTTTCCCTACACGCACGGGTTTAGGTAAATTAGAAGGCGCCATCAAATCACAGGGCGTGCCGTATCGCCGGTAATGGCCGATTAGCCGCTATCCGATGAAAATCTATGGTTAACTTAATAAGCCACGAAAAACGAGAGCTTTTTAGATACGCGTCTTTTTACTCCATTTAAGTTTGGAGCGTTATAATGTTAAGGTCGTCGCGTTTGCTACTTGATGGAACATAGAATGATATGTCGTGGATAACTTTGCAAAATTGACAGTTGGAAGGCACGATAAGCCGTTGGTCCCGGTTACTACTTACTGATGAAAGTACGTAGTCGTTACATGAGTCATGTCAGGGGCCTATGGTGGCTCAATAGTAACTCTGACACCAGAGTTGATGGGGTTAGTAATCCACCTCACAAAACACACGATAGAAGAAGTTGCAAAAGGTGCAAATCAGATTCGTTAAAAAAATCACATACACGTCAGTTAACGACATCAGCGAAGTTTCATGCGGAAAGCCACGGGAGCTCCGTGGTTCCTTCGCAATGAAAATCTGCACATTGACCTAGGTCTGCCAACCATTGCCCAATGGCTCAAATTAGCTTCCAAACGTTTTTTCGATTCTGCTCCGCACCACCTAAATCCCCTGGTAGTTGCGGCTTCCGAATACATTCCGCTTAGGGACGGTACTGAAAAGTATCGGCGTCCGAAAGACGTAATATACGATCCCGACGACCCTATTACTCTAGCCCTAGAGGCAGCCAATCAGCTCGCGACATCAAACATTTCAGGACCCCGATACCGATCCCGCCGGCGTGGTCGACGATTTTCCTCATTCAGCGCTTATCGCTATCGACCCACTAGGGTCGATTAATTCAATTCAAATATTTTTCCTCTCAGACGACGCCCTGAGCCGAGGTTCGCGCCCAACTGGGCACACTCAGGCCTGTTGTCTTAAACGTTGTATCGGGTGAGAGCCTTCAGCGCTCCCCATTTGTCCGGCCAAGTAGTTAATGCCATCTGCGGCAAATCTACAATAAGTCACGTCAAAAAAAAAACGTTTTATCTACTTACTTAGTTTTTGACACTACGTTATTCTAGAGCGAATAGTCAGGTAGGTACAATGCAAGGGGACGAAAGTTTGTCGTGAATTTGCAGAAATCATTCAAAATAAAGTAGGTACTTATAGTAGTTACTTTTCAAGAAAATATGCATTAGGTGGAATTAAGTATTTCTTTGAGCGATTGCGATGCGATGATGTCCTCACAGTTTATCTTGTCAAGGCGACCAATCACCAATTACCTATCTTGGGACGAATATTATTAAGCAAGAATGGCTGCGGAAACTGCCCACTCCGATAAAGGACACAAGTAAGGTATTGTACCTAAAATTTAGGTTCTAAGTCACACCATCACCATTTCGCAACATGGCTTACCTATGTGGTCCCGGCGAAAATAAAAGGATCAAATGCGAAGCGCTTAATGCGAACTCAACGAGTTTAAAGGTAGCAATGCTGGGTGGCGAGTGTTTATGGTTCAACCTGTGTGTTCCCATAGGATTTGCTCGTTTTTTACCTGCGCACCCATTCCAATCCCAGTTATTAAGCATACAAGTGGAAATACCATACCGTTCAATATAGGTACCTACTTGCTTACTTATATTTTGTTACTTTAGCAACGCGTGGAATAAACAATTCATTTATTTACACATACAACTTATTACCTACTAGATTAGGTCGAGTTTTATATCAAAAAAGTAATGTCTGACCTTTGATTTTTTCGACGCAAGGCTCGATAAGCCACACCTCTGTAAATGTGATTGGTAATTTCGTCACCGAGTACAACAGCCGAAATAGCTCAGTTGGGAGAGCGTTAGACTGAAGATCTAAAGGTCCCCGGTTCAATCCCGGGTTTCGGCAGATTCTCTTTTTGCCTTTTTTAAGCTTATCTTTGCTTTTTTATTTAGATTTTTATACATCATGAAAACATTTTTATTTAATGTCAATTTTAATTATGTAATTTTACGACTAATGGTAGATAACAATGTGTATTAGTGAATTTTTGAACTTTTGACATTTGCATTCATTTGCATGCTAATAATAATTAGCAGGATAGAGATTATGTAACACAGATTTATATCATATTGTGACCTACCTATCCTAAGCGAATAGATGATTTCTGATTCTGATGTGTCGTTTATTATTTTTATGTCAATTTACGTCGCATGGGATATTCTAAGTCATCTGTCACCATCATTATAGTTATACTTAAAACCCTTACCATAATAGTAACTCTAATAACTCCGCGTTGTGTTAGATATACAAATTATGTAAGTAAATACAGAAGCATCTATTCAATAAACATGATACCTATACAAAGCTACTTTCTTAACAGAAAACAATAGTAACTACTTCATTGATTTCAGCAGAGAGATGAATAATTCATGACATTTACTATACACTTACATCTTTTTCTTTGTACCTAAGCATACGTCGCGTGTAGGTACCTACCTACTTATATTGTACCTACTTACCTACACTCGGTAATCAAGCAACTGTGTTATCGAGTGCCTATTAACGGTGTCAAAATGTCCAACACATTTAATTTTACTTTGTCCAGTATACTAATTGTAGTAAATGTACTTATCTAAGGCAGTGTGTTTACCGAAAACATTTACCCGAATTCCTTAAAAAATTGAGTGATTTTATATACCTACGCGTTGCTAAATTAAACCTATGAAGCCCGAGATATATTCAAATTCAAAAATATCTTTATTCAGTAGGTAACATAACTATGTATAGTGTAGTTACACTATTTTTGAATAATGTAACTACACTATGAATCGTCAATTTGTACATAACGAACGTCTCATCCGCCTAAAACTACTGCAGCTTCTCACAACCTGTATAGCCGGGGAGAAGAAGCTACAAGAAAAACGGCAAAGGCGTTCTTTAAAAAAAAAAAAAACATGGAATAGTATTATACAATTGAGTAATTTAGCTGCCTAATATCAGTTCTCAGACAGTTAATCCCACGCATTCATGTCTTCTAAATAATCTTCTCTATCGATAACTTATTTAAGTATGTTTTGTATAAGTAGAATAAGTACCTACAAAACATGTCAATTACAACAAGTATTTTTGTTTTCTCACATTAAAAACAAACTTTCAATTATCTCATAATTCAGTGCGCATTGATATTTACGCATCTTTAACACATCTATCCGATCCTGTATTTTACCCCTCAAGCTCAATAAATCACAAAGCTAAATACCTCGTAATTGCTTGAATTACATCCCGGTATATCCTTGGAAACGGTTATCAATTATTCACAGAAGTATGCTATTAAACAAGTTTTATTTTGCCATTTATTCCGTTCAAGTGTGGATTGGATGAGGTGCCAATATAATTGATATGCCGGCTCGTAATAACAGTGAAGAAGAAACAGCTAATAGGTACTTATTGATTTATTTTTCCTCACGGTTATGTTGTAATGTTTCCGCATTCATTATTACATAACTGCGTCAAAGCCAAAAACAATCTACTTATGTATTTTTTATAGTGTACCTACTTCTCCTTCTTCTTTTTCTATCGTGTGGTTTGTAAGGTGGAGCACCAACCTCATCAACCCTGGTGTCAGGATTACTATTGATCCGATAAAGGCCCCTGACATGGCTCATGTAACGACTACTTACTTATATCAGTAAGTAGTAAGCGGGACCAACGGCTTAATATGCCTTCCGAAGCACGGATCATATTACTTTCAGACAATCTGGTTATCAGACAGTAATGTCCTAACCAAACTAGGGACCACAAAGTAATTTAACCTACTAGAACTTTCAGTTAGGTTCAAATGTAAACCTTAAAAAGGTACACAGCTTAAGGAAAATTCAAATTAAAAAATATATTTATTCAATAGCATAGTTACACTTTGAATCATATTTTTTACATAACGAACGTCTCATCCGCCTAAAACTACTGCAGCCATTGAAAATCTTGAACGGGACTTGAACATAGCTGGCGAGGTGTTGGTGTAATACTATAAACCTCTGCCTACTCCTTCAGGGAATCAGGCGTGATGCTATCTATGATGATGATTATTACAAAGCTTAGATACACGAGAGCACATAATTTATGGGTATTTAAGCATAATTTGCCAGAAGGGCCGACCGCCGTCTGTGATTTGACATCAAAAGGTCGTAGGTTAAGGTGATGCGTTTCAGTCAGCTAGGTAACGCTGCGTCAGCAGATGGCGTTACTTCTGCAGTTTTCGCATTTTTTTCCATTTATTCGTTTAGTGTTGATTTCTGACCCGGTGAAATGTTAGTTGGCGAAATCTCACATACATTATTTTTAACTTAAGCCACAATTTTGAAGTATTTACTGCAGATATCATATTGAAACATTGCATCAAAAGTTGGTGTCATTTCAATTTGTGTACAAACACGAAGCTGTCACACACACATGCGAACTAGGTTAGCTATTAAAAGAGATGCATAATTTGAAGTCTGCTCGTAACTTCTAAACGGCGCATTTGGTAAAGCAGTCGCCACCATTCTTAAGTTTCACGGTTCAAACCCAACTGTATGTTTTTAATTGTTTTTACTTTTTGTATTTTTTTACAATTGAATTTGGCGAACCCGTCTATTTGTTACGGAATTTTCAAAAAGTATCACTTTTACCAATAATATTATAATTATACAATAATGTACTTTGCACTAAAGTACCTTCCGTAATTTCCGTATTTTTTATTTTGTAAAATTCTAACAGGCATTAGTCGCATCAGTGAACATGCGGCTAACTCAAAAACTACTGAACGGATTTTCATACGGTTTTCACCAATGAGTAGAGTGATTCATGGGCGTGCTTTAGGGTATATAATTTATACAAGTATTTTTTTTTTGTATAAAATGGTTCAAAAATGATGATGAATGTCAAACATAATTATCGTTACAAATATAGCCGACTGGGAGCTTTCGGCGAAAACGCTGCCTGAGCCCATTGAGATATAACAAAACAACGTATGGTTGAATTGTTCCTCTTTTGTAGGTCTACCGAAAAGTCCACAATATGTCATAATAATTATTTTGTGTATAAAGAATTGTGTATATGTATTGTATGACTTTACAAATAACGATCACAGTACTAGTAGTAATAATAAGGTAGATTTTTCCTAAATTGCGTCGGTTCAAACTTTGTCGCATCGCGTTTGAAAGATGTAATAGCGCTTCAGGACGTCCCGCAAGCACGGCGCTGATGTCGCAGTATCCGCATATAATTATTATGACATTTAGTTCCAATAAAATCCGCGGGACTTCATACGTATGTCAGTGACAGCTGGTGATAGCATGCGGGACACTTAGCAGCTAATCGAATTCTATGTTGTTTTCGCGCCCAGTCCAGACGACTCGGCAGCGCATTTCTGGACTTATATTTACGCGTGGTGTTTATTGTTAGATTAGTTAGTTCAGGTCAGGCTGGGACGTATTGAAATTATTTCCATATACTTATACGCGGCCTGAAATGGGCTGTTTCGGGGACCTGAACTGGTTGCTGTCGAACTTATTATTACGTTTTCTTGATTAAAATTCATAAATAAGTCAAATAGAAAAAAGAAAAAGATTTTCGTTAGTTTTAGATCTGTCATTTATTTTATGTTTTATATTGCTACAAACCCATTGACTGACTGACTGACTGACTCACTGACTGACATAGTTGTTCTCCCAGAAGGAGCGTCGGGGGGTAAAAATGATGTATGGGGGGTGTGATCAAGATCTTCCGATGAGTATGGGAAAACTTCTAGATCTTGGAAAACTGCTCCGCATCAGGGAGAGACCCTACGGCCTGGCGCAACTATCGTACCTGGAACGATTCTTTTTTCACAAAACCTATTTAAATCTTGGTCAAATTTTATCGTGGGTGAAAAAGAATCAAAATGGCGGAAAAACAAGATGGCCGCCATACAAAATTTTGTTTTTTTTTTTAAATACCTCGGGTGAAAAAATGATGTATGGGAGGTGTGATTGAAACGTCAAGTTGAGTATGGAAGAACTGCTCGATCTTGAAAAACTGCTCCGCATCAGGGAGACACCCTACGGCCTGGCGAAACTATCGCACCTAGGACTTTCTTGTTTTCAAGAAACGTATTTAAATCTTGGTCAAATTTTATCGCTGGTGAAAAAAAATCAAAATGGCGGAAAAACAAGATGGCCGCCATACAAAATTTTGTTTTTCCTGAAAATGTCTCGGGGGTAAAAACTGTGTATGGAGGTATAATCGGAACATATTGTTGAGTATGGAAATATTGTTTGATCTTTGAAAACTGCTCCGCATCAGGGAGACACCCTACGGCCTGGCAAAACTATAGCACCTGGAACGTTTTGGTTTTCATGAGACCTATTTAAGTCTTGGTCAAATTCTATCGCGGTAAAAAAATGGCGGAAAAACAAGATGGCCGCCATACAAAGCTTCGAACTAATACAGAACACGCGAGCAGCTTGCTGCGAGCGAACCACGCGACATCTAGTACCTAATATAAGGCTCTTACATCTTCATTCCCATCACGATGGAGGTGAGTGATATGGTGCGCTGAAGCCAGGAGCTTTGTGCGCGAGTTGAGGCGGCGCCTCGGGAATAGTGGAGCGGATCCCCGCGCAGAATCGTACCTGGTGCAACGCATGTCGCTGGCTGTTCAACGCGGAAACGCAGCCAACATTATGGGTACATTTGCGCCTGCTGCGATTGGATGCGGGCTTTTTAATCCTTTCACGGACAGAGACCATGGGTCATTGATGGTTCATAATAGGTAGTGTGAGAGTATGACAACTTGGAATCGGAACGTCATTAGACGTTCTGTCCTTGAAAGTATTAAGCAAGCTTTAGTTTAATAGTTAATTGGTTTTATTTTTAGTTTCGTTTTATCTTCTTTTTATCGTATGGGTAGTGAGGTGTATTACCATCCTCATCAACCCTGGTGTCAGGGCTATTATTGAGCCGCTAAAAGCCCCTGACGTTACTCATGGAAAAGTATAAGGTTATGTTGGAATCTTTCCAAATTCGCAGACCAAAATTTTTTTGGTTTCGAAACAGTTTATTTTTATCGTTTTTCCAGTAAACATTTACGTTGCGAAAGCCGGCTTGAAATAAAGATTTTGTACGGCTTTAAAAAGGGAGTGTTCACAAATAAATTACAATTTCTTTCCACATTTCACTTTTTCTTATTCATGTGTTTGTAAAGCTTCTAACGAAGTTTCGAAATCACATGAAACTTTCGTCTGTTATTATTATTGTAAACTAGTGAGTCGACCTGTCTTCGCCTGGCCACAATTTTTATCCTACGTGATTTTCTTGGAGAAATACCGCAGCCCGCACAGCACAACGTGGCTTGCATTATATCGTAGGTTTTGACCAATAGCTGCACGAGCTTTATCTTTGCGTAAATACCATTCGCTGCGTCTATTGGCTGAAGCGTTCGATAAAATGTCGCGACGCGGCGCGGTTGCTATGCGCGGGCCGGGCAGTTCTTATTTTTTTATCTAACTGTCAAATAGGGTTATATTTTAACGTATATCTGGGTATATGGATGTTTTTTTCTCTACTATTGTGTCCTCGGATGTTATTCGCTACTAGCGGCCTTAGCCAAGTTGCAACAGTGAGGATAAAAACTGCCTATTTCTCCCGTCAGGTGTCGCTACTGTTGAGTGTTCTAAAATTTTGATACTTTCCAATAGTATTTGGGTAAAAACAAATGTCAAATAGCAATATTCCTTTTTTAAATGAATTGCTTCGATTTTGGCCTTTTTAAACCTCCTTATTCAGCGTTGAGGACAAACAAATTTCCTCAAAGTATACGATTCAAAGACGATGTTTTGTTTAAAAATTGTGATGTTATACAGAGAAATAAAAGCCATTACGTGGGCAGTCTGCGGAAACGCTGAGGACAAAAAAAATGTTATAAACTTATTTTGTAGTGATTCAGGGGTGGCGCTTGTGACTTTCTGTGGGTGTAGTGACGCAAACGTGGTCAGACTTGCACGTTGAGTGTGCGCGCGTTGACTATACCATAACTTATTTTAATGTTTCTTAATATTTCACTACGACGACCTCCGTGATCCAGTGGTTGAGCGTTGGGCTCACGATCCGGAGGTCCTGGGGTCGATTCCCGGTAGGGACACATCACAAAAATCACTTTGTGATCCCTAGTGTTTATTATACATAAGAATTTCAAAATTTATCTTATTTTTTTTCCCAAAGGGCAAGGCAAAGGGAACTATGCCCATACAGCCATGTCTTGTGTTTTTTTTTTTCTTGATGATGATTAATGAAATGATGAAACCTAAGCCCTCGGAGCAGACTCCTACTCCGAACCCCAAACGAAGTAAGTAAGCGGCTTGTTGGCGCAAAGCGACAATAGATAGGTACACTTTGTTTATTGAATATTCCGATTTAATAATACTATCGGGAATGTTTTCCGACTAACTAAATGTGATCATTAACCACAAAACACCACTTCGTATTGATTATTTAGATTATTCAATGAAGAAACAACTTTTTTTTGGTTTGGTTTTCCCCGAAGGGTAAGGCAAAGGGAACTATGCCCATACAGCCATTTCATTTTATGTATTGATTTTTTATTATAATATATGTATGTCCTCTTTTAAAACACGGTACTTACCCATTACATAAAATGTTTAAATAATATGCGTTTAAACAAAAATATTTTTCCAATATTCCATTTCTCAGATTGTAGTATTTTTAGTTTTTTATTTATATTTATTCTCTTCATACAAAATCTCTTTATAAATCTTTATAAATTATATATCTTTATAAATTGTCACTGACATTCTATTAACTTGTCAAGCAGTCAAAGCCTTTAGAGAAAAAAAACTATCACGCACACAAACTAACATTGACACCTCTACACGCTCAGCAAATACACTGTAATCTGCACCACTACAAATGTAGAATTGATCAAAATTGAGGGTCTGAAATAATTATGGTACTTCTCGTATTCGGACCCTAAATTTTTGTTAATTAGCGAAAATAATACACCAAAATATTACTATTTATTGGTTTTAAAACAATATTCCTCTATCCGCTATCCTGTAGCAGTGCATCAACTTTTGTATGGAAAACGAATCACCTTAAGTGTTAACAATCCCAAATTACTAAATAATTCAGGTTTTTGCCAAAACAACTAAGCACGTACCTATGTGAGTTTTAATTTTAACTAAGCCACGTGTAGAAAATGCCTTATCATGCTAAAAATAAAAAAAAAACATCATAAAACAAAAACCATTAACATTTTATTCTTCAATATTACTAACTAAGTAAATAATTAAGGTTTCTTTGGAAATCAACATAATCAAAAGAAAAAGTGTAACTCAAGGGGATTCGCCCAATCCCGTCAATCTCGAATGGGATTTCGTCATATTATGCTTCGGGATTGATCCCGAAAAATTAAACGAGATCTTGCGAAATCGGGATTGAATTCCCTATGTATGTACGTTGTTGTTGATCACTTTCAATAGATCGTAACAAGCCCCGCTCCTTCACATACGCTTTAGAATTTCATCTCAAACGTATCGATACGGTATTATAGGAAGATAATTATCCCCTATCAAGGTTCATTACTGCTCGTAAAGTGCCCGACTAACGTAATACCTACTAATTACACCGGCACCTTATAATTGCGAAGACGTAAATATTATAATAAATTTACCGATTTCAGATCCCAATTATCGGTAAAGACTTTGGCGGTTACTTTGTAAGAAGTTATACAGGGTGTTTGTGACATGGTAACGTATACTGTGTGTGAGTATATCAAGTGGAATTTTCAGTCGGTAAATTCATAATTTTTGTGTTTTTTTTTTTAATTACTGACGGGCTGTGGTGGATTAGGGGGGTTAGCCAAGTTGCAAACGATTACGAAAAGCGACAGTGACAGTGATAAAAAAATGAAATTGACAGTCGATCTCACCCCTACCCCTAGGATCCTACTCTATCGTACCCCGGACACTTTATACAAAACACCACCTTTCACATGAACACTACACATTGACGTTATACGCATCTGTGTGTGTGACGTCTGACGCCCATACGATTGAATACTAAAGTAAGACCGATGAGGTAAAGTTAGTTCAGCCACTTGTGGGGAGCGGAGAGTTGCCGTTCTATACGTTGTAAGTATTATTCCTTATTCTATGACTCAACCCCCTGACCCTAGGCCTGTTTTTGAGACGAGTTTTTATTATTCAAATCACGACGTAATAATGTAAATGACGTCTCCGACCACTCCCACAAATAATTAATTAGTATACTATACTTATTATAGAAACACTAGGTACTCTTAAAGTTAGACTATGGAACTTTGTCACATTACATAATCGTTATATTTAATTCCCAAAAATTCCTGCTAATTCGTTTTAGAATCAATTTGACAAGGTGTTATTAACGTAGAGCGTGCGTAGGCGTTCCGGCGCCACCGCTTCAAACATGTTATATTGTATGCTAATTTCACACTATTTCGAATAATAATTATTGAGAAAAATAATTTAAAACCGTCTTTGAAACTGGTCTTATATGACTGCCTTTTATTTCGTACCGGTTCTTATCTTTTGAACGCAAGCCTTTTATACTCGAGCACCGTTTTCTATTGTCTAATTTGAATGCTCTCAGTTTGCTAATGATGTGTATAGTACTAATGAAGGTGGGACACCAGTCATTTTAATGATATTTATTATTCTTCATAAATAAGGTCGGTTCGTTATTAATAATGTTCAGGAAGCAGTAATAATTAGGGGTTCAAATCAAATCAAATCAAATATACGTACTTTAACGCACAGAACTAAAGGTCACGGTCCATACAAAATTAATCCAGGCCCGGCGCGAATGAAACTTAACTCATAATTTTAGTAAAATTAGGTAAAGTAAATCTAAAAAGTCCGCATCGCTGAAATATTTGGCGAACATACTGAATTTGCCTAGTGTTTATGTAAAAGCGCAACATTTTACGAACATTATGAGATAAGTTTCTGTCGCGCCGGGCTTGGGGCAGAAATGACCAGTCTCCTTTCACAATCAGACATAACATAACACATGAATGTACAATAAAGTAATAGTATAGTACAATGGGTTATAATATAGCACAGTGATAGACCATGCAAAACTTCTTTATCTAGAAATTATGATTATAGCTATGTACTAACTTTAATAATCGTTGATTACATGTGACGTTGCTTCAGAGCAAATGCTTTATAAATGTTTCTACGTGTTGTTTGTGTTCAACAAAGTATACTTGATTTGATTAGATTTTTTTGATTTGCCGCTCAAAGTGAAAATGCTGATCTAGTAGTACACAGGTAAATTGAACAAAAAATCATCTTCAGTAGTAAATATTAGCCTAAAATCAAATCAAATCATGCATTAAATATAGGTTAAAAACGCAAGCCTTATGTTAATAGTATACATATATTCTGTATAGTTTACTTTTCAGGTGTGCTATATTTATTGACATAAAAATAATAATAAAAAATATAAATTAAAAAGTACCAATACTTAATTATAATTCTGGACATCTCAAACACAACACACAATATAAATAATTATATTCCATATCAATAAATGAAATAAGAAGTACTTAAATAAAATACCTAATCGTCTAAAACTATTTTTAGAACTGATAATTATTGAAGTATACCAATCTAAGATAAGTCATATTATAACTCATGTGCAAAAATCAGTTATATAATTATTTCATCTGATTTAATTTTACCATTTGTTATCATAGGTAGATAGGTAGATATTTCCAACGCAGGATATGACGGTCGAGACAACAATACGAACTATAAGTACATACCGATTGTAATCGGAAGTTTAAATATTATCGACGATATTGGTATTTCAATACGTGTATAAATCGGAAAATTATTTGATAGTATATAGATAGCACCACCACGTTTGCGCCACCAACAAGTATGCAGTCGTATATAGGGTAGCTCCCTTATTGCGTAACCAATTAGTTACTGACAACCGAATCCCTAATTCCCTACTGGTAATTTCCCTTTTTTGACGTGACTTCTTGTAGACTTCTCAAGACACATGTGTTTCTTCTATCGTGTGGGTTGTGAGGCGGATTACCAACCTCATCAACCCTGGTGTCAGGGTTACTATTGAGCCGCCAAAGGTCCCTGACATGACTCATGTAACGAACTAACGACTACGTAGTTACATCAGTAAGTAGTAACCGGGACCAAAGGCTTAACGTGCCTTCCAAAGCACTAATCATATTACTTTCGGGCAATCAGGTGATCAGCCAGTAATGTCCTAAACAAACTAGGGATTACAAAGTGATTTTTGTTTGTCTCCATCGCGATTCGAACCCGGGACCTCCAGGTCGTGAGCCCAGCGCTCAACCACTGGACCACGGTGGCCGTTAAGACACGTAAGACACTCTTCTTTTATCGTGTGGGTTGTGAGGTGAATTTCCAACCTCATCAACCCTAGTGTCAAGGTTATTATTGAGCCACCAAAGGCCCCAGACATGGCTCAGACACTTGTACCACAAGACACATGTGGTACAACCATAGATAGTGTCGTGGGATATAGCCTAGTCTCACTTTCAATCAATTTTGCAATCAAAAAAACAATTCAAATCTGACTTCCGAGCCGCATCGCTAATTCGAACATGACAAATTGGGACCTTGACAAAATCAAACAAGATGAATAATTCACACATTGTTTCAGATCAGTATGAGCTTGCATTAATTATTTTATTTACTATTCAAGGTCTTGCTAAATCCGAATTATAATCAGTCATGGAGGCTGTCTTCATACAATAGCACTAAATGCGGTGTCACCTATACTCAAAATACCCATTAAACTCACTAAATTTAACTTCGTACCTACGGAAGAGATACGAGGGGGTTAGTCAAGTTCCAAACAATTTCGAAAAGCGACATTATTGACAAGTCGCCTCGCCTCTGTCAATCTCATACATTTTCGTCACTGTCGCTTTTCGAAAAACCCCTGGAAATGGACCTTCTGTTCTGACACATGTCTACCATACACAACTCAAACCTAAACTACGTATCAGCAGGATCTGCACGGCAACTGCGCCGAGCGCGACACGAACTGCATCGCAGGCTTCCACCAATAGACGCAACGAACGCTATCTACGTAGATAGACATTGTACGGCTATTGGTTGAAGCCCTCGATGTGATTCGCGCGTTTGCCGTGCAGACCCTACATGTATTTCTGAGCCACATTAATTTACATAGGCAGCGTGAGAAATCTTAGAGCTCCCTATAAAACTACTAAGCCGCAGCCTTTGTTGACTGAAACATTGCCTTTATATTCATCTGCATAGGACACGCAAAGATACAAAGCCAAAGAAAAAAAATAACTAGGTGTGCTAAATCTAAGAACACGAATAACGAACTAAGACCGTGATTGCGAATTAGTAAATTGGCACGATGGAATTTTTCATAAAAATTGTGTCCAAGTACACTGACAGAATTATTGATAACATAATAATAATAAATACATGTAGGGATAATCGCCGGTTGGTGTCACATCACATTTAGATTTAATTGTCTTAAGAGGCCTCTACGTGTTAGCTTGGGCCCCACGCACGCCTTCCAAAAGTCCGGGACTCCATAGGCCCGAGATATGGAAACTACATAAAAATATTTTAAGTCATATTTGATTTTATTATTACATTATTAGTTAAGATGTAAAGTAGCATGGAAAATGCTGCACCGACAAGAGCGTGGCTCTTAAATTGATGATGATGAAGAGTTAAAATGTAGTAGGTACCTCAGAACAGTTATATACGTGTGAGTAGATACGTAATAAAAATAGAAAAAAAATACTATTTATTTTGTCGATGGCAAATGAAAAATGATAAGAAGATAGAAAAAATTGAGAAATATTATCTACGGATTGATATTAATTTAGGAAACATAATTTTATAGCAGACATTTGTAAAAATAGTAAATAAAAGTTTAAGAATAAGTTGAAAGATTATGCGATGGAGGTTTTTCCTCATAGAATCTCTCTACAGCATCTACAGATCAGATTAAATAACTGATAAATCAGCTTGCAATATTGGTACCCTCAGGCCAGTGCGCATTTAGTTTATTTTGGTTTTTGTTACACATATTATCTTGTCTGTAACAACGTTTTATTATTAATTAAAATATTTTAAAATGTTGTCCCGAATTCGTTAACAAGTCAAAGTGGTAAGTATAGAAAGTATTGTATGGGCCCTTGATAAAATATATACTTAGCTAAACAGCCTAAACATACCCGTATTTATGAACATTGCTTGGAATACATATATTCTAATCGGTTAAAGGGATCATGGACTATGGCTCATCGCGTTTATCGAATAGGTATGAGACGTTGAGAACCTTCTAAGGGCTCTATTTCACTAACACAGTATGATGGCTGCCACCGGTTGTGCCACAAAATGTATGTAGTTGTACAAAGGGTACTCACCTGGTATCAGCTTGGTACCGCAACAAAGTATGTATGTTTGTTTTGGCCCTAATGAATTGCAGAATATTTGGAGTTTTAGTCTGCTAGAAAAGCACGTCAATTTTAGCATCAAAGGCAAGCGGCGTCTCAAATTAAACAATTACTTTACATCGTCTTACAAAGTTATTAATAACCATGTTTTATATGGGTATGCGATAAGGGTAAGACTGTCGTTAACTTTCCTTTAAGTAAGGATGAAGTGAAAACCGTTGTCTGCGTTTTTTTTAAGTATATTATTGTAGCTGTGGTACATTTAATAACATCTATTGAAACCCAAAAGTTGAATTTATCAAGAAAATACATTAGAATAATCTTTGAACAAATCCAAGCCTTAAAGACGCAAGGCCGAGATGCCTTTTAAAATCAAAATCTCATTGTTTAAGTTACTATTGTGTCTGGAAAACCAGGCCTTATGAGATTAATAAAATATGGAAACTATGGTACTTAAAATATGGTACTTACAGAATTTCTCGCGTATTTGTTGTTCTCTGGTCTCAGGGTACTCTGGGAAGCTGCTGCTGCTGGTTTTAGACCAAATTATAAGATTCAACACACTTTTACAACGTCTTTAAGCTCCTTGCAAGAATACGCGCGCGGTAACGGCGGGTAGACTGAATATTTTCTTTCTTTAAAAGATTTGGGGTAGATGAAATTTTTGGAACCAAAAGCGTTTGTACCCAAGATCTTAGTAGGTTTTTCTAACAGATGCATTACCACTAACTAGCAATAACTACTAACTACTTGTGCTACCAAATAGGTACCTGCATTGTATTGCAAATAATCAATCAAATATTTTTTATAGGTTTTCTAGGTGATTGTTTCTATTCGTCTTATCTTCATTATTTGGCCTGGAAACTTGAGAAAGTTCTCCTTAAGCTGAATGTAATAAATTATTTTTTAAATAACCATTAAATAAATGTTCACTAAACGCCGGCCTACCGAAACTGTCAGTGCATACGATAGTAGCATTGTACAGTTAACTTATTTGCATATACTAATTTACTTGTACCATATATTATTTCATACCTACGACACTTTGTCTCTTCGAGGAAAAGGCATTTAGGTATGTATAAATCTTAATCGTTACTATTTACTGCCATCATCAAGTCATAAAACTTTTATATTGCATCGATGAATTACAAATTGCATAGTAATTCGATTTGCATTCCATTTGATGTTTTATTGCTCCTTGCGATCTTAATGTTTATCTGTTTATGTTAGTACAAATGTTCATAGAAACAACTTGTTAAAACAACCATGGATTTGTCGTTTAATTTTAATCTTTGACTATCCAATTATGTAATTTGAAACTACATTATTCAATTTATTCATGTCTTTGCTTTGACTAGACACCAATCAACGCAAACAAGTTGAAAAAATAATTAATAGTCGGTTTATAGAACATCTTATTCTTCGGATGTTATCTATGCTAATTGTGCGTGATCACGTACAAAATATTCAGAAAAAAATCGTATCTTACATCCATTAGCGGTTCATATCGTATGCAGATTGCCGGCATCTGGGCCCTACAATTACGAGGCTCGGCGATTTCACTCATTTTACGTATCTTCTCGTGTTTTCTTTTATCTGAATAGTTTACGATCATACAAGGTGATGATTTTGGGTGGTCTTCCACTGTCCAGGTTTAAGTAACGATGTTATTATTTATGTCGGGTTATTAATGGCGTGTCTCTCTCTGTCTCATCAAGATAAGTTTGTTTTCAACGAGCACTCATTAGTATTTATCGAATGAACGATTGACTTTTAAAGTTTATCTACGGGTGAAGATTTTGATGCGATTGTTGTGAAGCGCTCCCGGTGAAATTCCAGCGTTTGTGTCACACTTCAACTTGAATGAAGTGAGGGCAATCTCGAGTTTGCTTGCTTACACAGATAAATAAACGTTATGATTTTCAGTTATAAACTTTTCCAATACAGCTTATCTAGCCAGCTTGATCCCACTGTTGGACAAGGTCCTTGATTCCTCGACTTTTATCGAGTTTGACAATACATATAGATAAATAAATATAATAAAAGTTTATCTTCTTCTTATCGTGTGGATTGTGAGGTGGAATACCAGCCTCATTAAACTTGGTGTCAGGGTTATTATTGAGCCGCCAAAGGCTCCTGATATGACTCATGTAACGACTACATACTTACATCAGTGTAGGTAGTAACCGGGACGAACGGCACATACATAATATTATATAAGATTATTAGATTATTGCTTTTCGTATCGTTTGATTATTCCTATATTTAACGGTCTTTTTACAAATTTAATTTTATCTACACATACAATATTTGCCATTGAAATAGGTAGATACCGCGGAATGCCACTTGTTTCGATTACAACAGTTTTGCTTTCTCGATTCGCATTTATTTTGATCAAAATTTCTCTTGGTCTCGACAGGTTGGTGAGGTATGTAGGAAGATCTTTGCCTCACTGAGATCACTTAATCGTTTACGTAACTTCTTACCAACTGCAACAAAAGTCACGCTTGCTCAAGCTCTGTTGTTACCAATTATAGACTATGGGGACGTCTGTTATCTGGACCTTTCGGAGGATTTATTAAATAAATTGGAGCGTATGCAGAATGTGTGTTTGCGTTTTATTTATGGTTTACGAAAATATGACCATGTGTCTGAATATCGTGCTAAATTGAAATGGCTACCAATTCGATTGAGGCGTAACACGCATATTCTGTGTATGCTCTATAAGGTTCTTAATCATCCTACGGCTCCTCACTATCTAAAAGAAAGGTTTCAGTTGCGTACCTCAGTGCATGGTCGCCAACCCAGGTCCAACACGCAGATGATTCTCGATTGTCCGGTTCACTCTACGAATTTTTACACCAAATCTTTTTCCGTGTACGCTGTGAGACTGTGGAATTCTCTGCCACCCTCTATTAGACAAGCCAAATCCTTGCATATTTTTCAGGATCTTCTTCGTTATTATTATGAACGTCAGTGTGGTTACTCATAAATTATTATTTTGTGTGTACTATTTATATAAGTAGGTATATATGTTAGGTTATGTATATAGGTTAGGTATATATTATATTTGTAAGTATGTTATATATATTTATTTGCATGTATTTTGTTGGTGAAATTGTACTTTATTGGTAATAAGTTGTACTTATAGTTTGTACCCGCAATCTTTCAATTATTATTTTTTTTACATTTTACCTCACCTTATGGTTGCCTGGAAGAAATCGCTTTAAGCGATAAGGCCGCCATTTGCCATGTACTTAATTAAGAGACTTTTTGTAATTATTTATTTTTAGTTTGGTGCAATAAAGTGTATTTGTATTGTATTGTATTGTATTGTCTTCTTTATTTCTCTTTCATTGGCAATTTGTCTTCTAAAATCTCCTCAGACCCTCCACGTGTAGTATAGTCTTTCCTCAATAACGTTAATAATACATTATAGTATAATAACTTTTATACGTTTACGATGGTATTGAACTTGACCAGCGTAACGACCTTGGTGGATTCATTTATCATCATAAAGTGTACTGTGCATAGATACCACAGATTACTTACTAATATATGTCGTGGCCAGATATTAGAATCGTTCATTTATTGAACACATCATGAAATGATCAATTCTAAGATCTGGGCAACTTAAGTTCACCATATCTGAAGAAATAGGTAGCTCGCTTTGGATATATTTGGTTTAATAAAATGAATATAAGGAGCGGGAAAATAAAACGGCGTCGTTCTTGCTACTCCATTTTGTTTCTATTGTTTTATAATAAAATATGTGGCCAGCTAGCTAAATTGTTACATCCCGTTTTCGCTAGATGGCGCTTGTCTGTGACAATATCGTTGAAACGTCAACGTTTAATGATATTTCCATCAACGTTTGGCCATATCGTTAATGCGTGCGGTGTCCATGTTATGTGGTGTAATAAAAATGCGAATAGTCCTTTATCTATCTTCAAATAACGGATGTAGCTTAAAGCTAATCACATACTTAATAATTAAGTGTAAGCTCACAACTATATTCACCAAGCATAAATAACATCATCATCATCATCATGTCGTCCAAACCTTAACCGGCGATTCCTAAATATCTATCCCGGGTTGTTGATGTGGTGCTAGGCTCTGATGTGGCTAACGAAATCGAACTTCGACTTTAAGGTCCGGTCACACGTCACACAGTAAAGCTGGCTTGACGAATTGAGTGTGTACTTATAGGATAATTTAAGTCGAGTCTTCCGTATTTCCGGGGTAGTAACAACAATGCACTAGCATTGTAGTGCTGTAGCATTGTAGTGTTGTATTGTAGTTTACTAAAACTATAATTACTTATAGTTACTGAAAAGACAAAATACGTAAGAGCCATAATATCCTAAAATAACAGTCCTTGATATGATAATACAAGTAGAAGTTAGACATATGAAATGAAAACGCAGTGTAATCTTACTTTGACGTCATTTAAATTGGATAAATAAGTAAAAAATTGTGATTAAAAAACGAAAAAATACTTAAAACACCTTTTTTCGAAATGGCATTTAGGCGCTTACGTAATTACAATACGATACAAATATACTTTATTGCACACAACATACGAAACAAGTTATACACACATGGACGAAGGATACAGTACATAAATACAATCTGGCAGCCTTGGTGGTAATTTTGCCTCTCCAGTGACGATATGGTTATTTTATTAGTGTAGTAAATATTCACTTATTGCACGAATCAGTTGACATTCGCGTGCAAGCCTCGAGTGTTCTATTATTACGTTTCATTTCACGTGAGTTTGATTTAATACTTCAGTTTATATAATAAATAATCATAAATTATCGATTTTAGTACCGCTATTGTGTGTGTTCAAGGCTGAGAAATTCTTTTCCGTTGTTTATGTAGCTACCTGTAACTACCTAGGGCAATGACCACAAGTGAGACATTTTAGTCCGTGGCGACAAATCTTAGGGGCATATCTCACTCTGGGTAACCATAGTGGCGCAACCACGGAATAGAAAAAAGAGGATCGGAAGGCCCTAACGCGCATATTGTATAAGAACCGCTGTCGCCGGTTCAACCCCACTCACTTTTCCTACTACTCCTGCAAATAGTCAACTACGATAGCTGTACTGCTTCTCAAATTCCACAGCCACTTTACCGGCAATGTATATTTTATCATTTCTTTTCGTAAGATACTACATATAAAGGTATTATCATACTAAAGTTTTTAGCTTTTCTATGACGATGTCACAACGAGTCGTGTGGGCTTTACTTTAAGGATGGAATTTTGGCGTATTTGATGTTGTTATTTTTGAGACTTTACGTTTTTCAGTTGTCCAGTGAACATCGTAGGAGATGGTATGAATCTTTGGATTACAATATAACATAATCTCGTGATTACATCCCAATTGGGGTAAGATGAACTAAGTACCGAATTAAGTCGGTGAGGTCTGCACCGAGCTTTCTGTTAGACCAACGTGATAAGTGGTGAGCCGTATCGCCGTCTGTAATGGTCGAGCCAACTGTGTTATTCGAAACAATATTGGATTATTACTATAAGTATTAAACAGCCTAAACAAAACAGCCTCCGTGGTCTAGTGGTTAGAGCGTTAGGCTCACGATCTGGAGGTCCGGGTTCGATTCCCGATGGGGACATTGTCGAAATCACTTTGTGAGACTGTCCTTTGTTTGGTAAGGACTTTCAGGCTTGAATCACCTGATTGTTCGAAAAAGTAAGATGATTCCGTGCTTCGGAAGGCACGTTAAGCCGTTGGTCCCGGCTATTAGCCGTAAAACCACCTCCACCAACCCGCAGTGGAGCAGCGTGGTGGAGTATGCTCCATACCCCCTCCGGTTGATTGAGGGGAGGCCTATGCCCAGCAGTGGGCGTCTTACGGCTGTTGATGTTACTATAAGTATTACAGTCACCTCAAATGATCTAAAAATATATACGGACGACGCAAAAGCGAGTTCTGTTGATGACTGATGTTTGTTTTCTTTGTTATGGAGCAAATCAATAAAAATGTTATATTGGATTCCGTGGTCGACATAAAACAATTTTAAGCTATAAAAATATTACGTATCTAGAAAAAAATGTCTAAGTATTAGCAATAACAAATGCTTGTTTGTACTGAATAACCAACATCGAATAAGCAATTCTTATAGTATCGACGGAAGTTGCTTTTGTTCTAACTTCACACTACTTACATTTTTTTGACACTTTTTGGGAGGATGTACAGCACACATCGATTCTCTGTCGCTCATTTATAAGGTCAAATCAACGTCTCTATAATTTACTAAAACAAAACCGTCACACTAATAAGAAAACACGAACACATTAATAAGCTAAAATCAACGTCTCTATACGTATAATCGCATACCGAAAACAAAACCTAACAGATAATAAAACACGCACGATCGTTCATGTACGGCCACGAGCATTAATATGGATACACTTTGGTACCATGTCACATTAACTTTTATGACAAATTGAACTGTAAGTCTCACTAAATGTCAAATATGTTAGTGCGACAGAGTCCTAAAATGGGTACATTATAATGCTCATGACTGTACTGGAATAGGGCAAGCAGTTTGTTCCTATCGCGGGACGTGTTTTCGAACAACATGTCTCTTGTTTCCACATCTCTCAAATAAATTCTTGTTACAATTATTGACAGATTTTATTGCAATTTGAAGTTAAATATCTTATACCGCGCGCTGGGCAACTCCCGTCTATTGTTTCTCTGAGGTATCTCCGACAGGGAGAATCACAAGTTTTAAAAAAGACCACTACTTTTTTTGTTAATCGTTTACTCTTCCAAAAACACAAATCGTTGTAATTTCTAAACACATCCTAAATATATGTAGTTACAAGGATCAGAAATGTCTCCGCTGCGCGCTGTGGTAGGTTCCTTAAGGAATGTATGGAGATAATTGATTCAAATCATTACAACTATCTTGGTGGGTCATAGTGATTGAATGAGAGGATTAAGTCTGTATTATTTTACTCTAACCTGAGGGAGGATGATTTAAATAATGTTTCAATTAAAGATTAGGAGTATTTGGGAGGTTCATTAGCTTTTACAAACCATAGAAAGTTGCCTAAACGGTATGGGTTGAAGACATATAGGTTGCGTGGGATGTCTTAGAGTAGAATTTAATTGAAATGGCTGTAAAATTAGCCGGGCTTATCTTTATAAGCGGATAAGGTGGTCCAGTACTTGAATTACGAAATTTTTGAGACAAAAATAATCAACGGAAGCAAAAAAGTTGAATCAAGTGGAAAGTTTTAAGAGTGCAGATAACACGTGAAAATCTAAGTCTATTAAAAAGACTATTAGTATTAACTACCTAGTTTTTTATTAAGTACATATTTTCTACTAGTCGTTGAGCATTGGGCTCTATCACTGGACCTAAGTGGGCCTTATGACAGTTCTCAATTGTAACCCTAACACCAGATTGATGAGTTCGGCCTTTTTGACCTTAAAATCCATAGAAGAGAAGAAGACTTGTATACAAATTTTACCCGCTACATTTCTGTTATTATAAAAAGAAATGTAAATTAGTGTGATTATAAACACAAAAAACATAAACAGCCTATATACGTCCCACTGCTGGGCACAGGTCTCCCCTCAATCACCCGGAGGGATATGGACCATACTCCACTGCGGGTTGGTGGAGGTGTTTTTACGGCTAATATCCAGGACCAACGGCTTAACGTACCCTCCGAAGCACGGAATCATCTTACTTTTTGGGACAATTAGCTGATTCAAGTCTGCACAGTCCTTACCAAACAAAGGACAGTCTCATGATGTGATTTCGACAATGTCCCCACCGGGAATTGAACTCGGACCAACAGATTGTGAGCCTAACGCATTAACCACTAGACTACGGAGGCTGTAGGGTATAGAGCTATACAGATATTGATTTACTTGCCTGTACATAATTAATCATATTACTACACGTCATTAACTCGATTATCAATAAACCAACAGAAGCCAAATTAATCACCAATCGCCCAATCAGTTCCATAAAGCCACCAGTCTAGGGTCAGTGTGGGTCACAAAGTAAACTGGCACCATCGTGGGAACCTCCTCTATTTGTCCTACGTTTGTTGGCTCCTCGGCCGAAGACCAAACACTCGAGCCCTTTGTCCAAAAAATGTAATGGGGATACACAAATAAAAATAAGAGACATTTATGAAACGCCGGTGCCAGACCGGCCCGATAGGAAATAATTCGAAATTATTTGAAGCTCTTAGTGGAGCAGCGTAGTGGAGCATACTTATTATAAAATGTATTTCGTTTTTTTTTATCATTGTATAAGAATTTTCAGGCTACGACTAATATTTTATACATATTTTATTAAGCAAAAAAGTTAAAAAGTTATTATAAATAAAATAGATACCTAGTAACTACGCGACACTTTCAATACAATGTAATTTAGGGGAAATGCATTTTTTTTGTAAAGAAATACCAACGTAAATTTTTGCAATAAACTGTTAAGCGAACAGATTGTGGCATGGAGTAGTCATTTACATTACATTATTTGATTTTATTTATGATAGATATGTTTTTACCTACTTATGTAATTTACCTTTAAATAACGTAAGTAATTTTATCTAAATACCTTTTTTTGTCTTTATTAAGGCAGTCGTCTCCTTTCCATCTGTTAGTATAGACAGGTTCATAATGGACTTGTAATACCCGACGACTTCAAATATAAGAGTGGCGTTAAAAGGACGAAGAACTAACACAATACATTCTTAGATATGGTATGTGTTACGAGCGACAGAGATAATTTGAGAGAAAGAAAACACAATAATAGTTAGGCGCCTAGACACAGCAATATGAGTAAGTACAATTCAAATATACTTTAGCTTCCATGGAACAGATTAACGAGAAATCTTATAAGGAAGTGAAAGAATTGGCATTTGATAGACAAGAATGTAGAATGATCCACAAGAGCGTGGCCCTTAAATTAGTATGATTGTATTTTCAATAATTTATACCGCAACTCGGAAGATATAATTAGAAATTAGTATATAATATTAATAGTAGTGTATGTATGTGCAATAAATAATATTTGAATTGTTTAATCATTTATGGGCTGGGTAGAATCACAAAATAACGCAAAAACAACTTGCAGCTGGTTTTCATACGAAGCGATCAGCATATATATTTTATATCGCCTATATAATTGTCAATCATAATAGAATGGACACCACGCCCTTGTCGCTTTTCGGCTTGCCCGAGAAGATAAAGTATTTTTTAAAACGATTTTTATTTAAATCGCTTCCTCTCGTACCTTGCCCCATTATGCTAGGCTTTGGACGTCCAATATTTACAAAGTGGAGTATTTTTTGTCAAGCCCAAGTGGAAGGGTTGAATGGCTGAGGGTGTTTGGAGAGCGGCAACCTGCGTGGTGGATTTTGGAAAATTGTGCGGTAACACAATAATAATGAACCTTCTTTTGTACTACGAGTGTGTGCATTCACTTCTGACAAACAGAGACTGAAAGGTTTGATGGAATTAAGAGTACAATACACATTATTTATTTGCTCAGAAGACACATACAACATAGGAATACAATTTAAACACAAGTACAAAAGGTGGCCTTATTGCTGAGGTAGCAATTTCTTCCAGGTAATCTTTGGGCGATAGGTGTAGTTTATGCAAGATGTTCAACCATATTGAAAAAAAAAACATTCCATTTACGTTCTTAAAAGAGGATATCACACCAGACTACGCCACATTGTCATTTACCATCAATGAGATTGTGGTCAAACAGGAGCCTATATTATTAAAAATACCATCAATATTTTTTATTCGAACTAAACTCACGATCCGGAGGTCCCAGGTTCGAATCCCGGTGGGGACATACAACAAAAAATACTTTGTGATCCCTAGTTTGGTTAGGACATAACATGCTGATCACCTGATTGTCCGAAAGAAAGATGATCCGTGCTTCGGAAAGCACGTTAAGCTGTTGGTCCCGGTTACTAGTTGCTGGTGTAAATATGTAGTCGTTACATGAGCCATGTCAGGGGCCTTTGGCGGCTCAATAATAACCCTGACACCAAATCATATTCAGGTTACCTACCTAAAATATCTCCATATCACCTCCGCTAACGGCCAACGGGAATAGAGGGTAGTAGCGCTTCGCACTTTGTCTGGTCACGTAGAGTCACAACTAAAAGTTCCATAAAAAAAACTGGAAAGCATGTAGGTCTATCTTGTAGTGCTACGTACCTATCAACATCCATCCAATCAATGTTTGTGAAAATTCCATTACATAATAATAACCAGCCTATAGAAGTATTTGGAATGTTATCCTATTGTGTCCAGTTATGAATACCCATATACATGCAGTGAGTACGTTCTCATTCGTCCAACGATTGTTTGCAGAACTCTCCAGTTCCGTTGTAATCGAGGGTTTATTAAAGGGTATCAAGAGTTAAAAGATGCACGACGACTTTTATTTAGATATCTACTTGAAAGGATTTTTGATCCTGGGATAGGGTGGTACTTCAGCGAGTTTCCAACACATTGGAAATGCTACTCAAAAAGCAGATTACACTTTTTTTTAATATACCCAAAGCAAAGTCCGGATAGAGCCATCATCCCCCTAGCATTATCCCGTTTTTCACAGGGTCCGATTACCTAACCTGAAGATTTACAGGTCCGGTTTTTTACAGAAGCGACTGCCTGTCTGACCTTCCAACCCGCGAAGGGAAAACCAGCCCAATACAGGTTAGGTAACATACCTCCAAAAATGCATTTCAAGTCCTGATAAAGCCATTTCTCCAAAAAATAAGTATCTTGATACAAAAAGGCCCTTCCAATACGGTAAATAACCTCCACCAAACCGCAGTGAAGCTGCGTGGTGGAGTATTTTCCACACTCCAGTTAATTTAAAAGAGACCTGTGGCTAGCAGTGGTGCATATATAATATAGGCTATTCATGTTATGTCTAATCCGTACTAAATGTTATAATAACAGAGCAGAATTGTTAACTCCTCTGAAGTTGCAAAGTTTTAACTCCGTCAGGAGTTACTGGTGCTAATTCCTGTAAATACCATCTAATTTTATTTTAAGTTATATCTGTCATTTTCTTATCCGCCGAAAAGGAAAGGGACGGGTAATTGACAAGCATAAAATTTATGGAACACACGTCAATTTTAAGCACAAATCTAAAGCAACCGTCTAAAAATTTTACATCAGTCAATAACCCGACACATTCATTTACTCATTCTTCCTAAAATTAAGAGCTGTGAATCATCCGTCCCTTTCCTTTTCGACGGATATGAAAATGACGGATATAACTTAAAATAAAATTAGGCGGTGTTTGCAGGAATCGGGGCCTCTACCAACTTAATTTACAAAATACAAAGTCATAAAAACCCAAAATCGTCCTAAGATCTATTAAACCGTCAAACATCAAAAGTGGAGTTCGAAGCAAACACAAGAGTGTAAGTACCTAATGAACAAAACGGAATGCTGGTCCACCTCGATTCATAACCTCTCGACCAGGTAGGACCGGCTCAGTGTTTAGTCAAACAGTTAACACGAACCTTAACTAGCTGGAAGCATCATGTGCTTCGATTAACATTCTGGGTAGTTTTTTTATCTGGTTCATTCATATTGAGTTTTTAAACTGTGAATGTACGTACTACGTATTTTTTTAAATACTTACTGTTATGTAGGTAGACGAACTGGAAAAATATAATGTGAAGAGGTTAGAAAACTTAACTCTATCCATCTTTTTGAATTAGTAGTAATAAATGATCTTGTATACGATACTATTACAAAACTTTGTCCAGCAGTCAGACTTTATGATGACAAGATCGTAAAGTGAAGTCCACAAACATAGTCAAGGATCTTTAAATGGAAATTTAAATGAAGGTAATAGACAGGTAAATAGAATCCTCACACAAAATGTATGTAGGTAGGAACATTTTATCAGTATATGACTACACGTGTCCCGACTGACGAAGGACACACATGCTATGTGTGAGCATTCATATTTGTTTCCTAGGTCTCATATTAACATAACATTGGTTATGCGCCCTAGCTCTAAAACTCTGGTTGTGGCTATGAGGTGTTCTGCATCCTTACAGTTTGCAAAGTTTATACATACATACCTAAACTCACGAATATTTCCCACCGGGATAAGCAGAGAATTCCATTGCTTCGATCGTGACACACTTCTTTTGCTTCCTCCACATTCATCAATCGTTTCATACACGCACGCCAGTTCAGAGTAGATCTTACTAAACTTTTCCTAAGGATATCTCCAATTTGGTCAATATAAGTCCTTCTAGGTCTTCGTCTGCCAGCCCTACCGTCAACCTTCGCAAAGTTTATTCTTTAATCCAATTCTATTTAGTTTCGGTTTGAAATTAATCGGTCGTATTATCAAGATTTTTATCGAGTATGAGGTGTGATAATTATGCGGTAGACTAGACCGCGTTGCATTCCGTAGATAGTAAGTCTGAATCATTGAGCATTGGTAGGTAAATGATCCGGATCCCAATAAGTTCATCGTTCTGTTTACTGAATAAAAAAATTGCAATGAAACCTTTTGCAGTTGCTAACGGCATTTGAACTTATCAATCGACCTAGTGAGCTTGCGTTGTTCATAACTTCATAGTATAGTACACCTACGGACTATACTTCGTCTATGATCTCAATTTTGTTATATCTAATGTTATATCCATTTACCGCGTGTCTAATGTGGGTGATTTACTTTTGTTTACTTAGGACCTAATACTTACTTGTAAAATTCTAATCGGTATCACTTCAACAAAGCAGACACAAACTATCTTACACGTGTAACTGTGGAAAAATTTGGAGGAATTTCAATTTCGAAGCTGCGTAGAATAATGAGTCATTTTCGATGTCTTCTAATTAGTTATGCTTTACGTCGTTTTTATATTGTCTTAAATTAAAAAATACAACAATATTTATATCGCCTATAATATATACTTAAGCCTCAATTTTTATTGCAATCCGCTTTTGTACAAAACAGTGTCAAAACATGCCTTTTCAAAGTGTGAACTGTCAACCTTTTGCAGATAAGCGGAATTTAGAACATTGCATTTTTGAGACAGAGATGGGAACGATGACCTTTCGAACGATGACTTTTAAACGGGCAAGGTCGGTGTTGAATTAATAATTTCCCTTTATTTGGAAACCTCTCACCAGTTTACAAACACACCTGTATATACGCGCGTCGCAGCCGGCGTGCTCTATGAACTAGTTAGCACTTACATAAGTACATATGTTAGTATCTACAAACAATCGAATACACTCTCGTTGCACCAGCCATCGTTTTTCTTCCTCGTTTACAGAGAAGACATCATAACGTCTACTGTGTAATGCTCTCGGTTAAAGAGTAGTTTAGACATCTTTAGGGTAAGCTCGCTACTTTCTTAACTTCTTCAAGAAGGAGAATGGTGTCAACAGCAAACCCATTTGAATCAATAAAATGTATATTCCTTGAACTGGCATGAATAGCTTTTGAATTTCTTGAATGGGATGCAAGAAGAGGGGGAAATTATATACCTACCCTCAGATTCAAAGTCATGTATAAAGAATACTTAGTCTGATGACATTGATGTACTTAGACTGTGACTGTGTTTGACCAAAAGTGTCAGTTGACTGTGCCTCTGTGGATTTCAGTTAGGTATTTGGTGGGCACGGATCTGGCTCGCAAATCCAAACTTTGCCTTTAAGATATTCCAAAGAAAATGATAAGTCATCATTAATTGCCAGAAATGGTCGTGGTACTTACTTATATTAATAGGTAGTATTTATTTTGTCAACTCTAATTTTATGCACTTTTCTATTCAATAATATCTTTCATTTCATGTTTAGTAAGTAACATTTTCTTATATAAACAGCAATGCTGTACAGTTCTTTTCCGATGGCATTCATTGCTGATAAACTTAAAATATTGCTTATTTTATAAGACAATACCATTCAATCTTTCATATTAAATGTCAATTGTTTTTAAAATCTGCAATTCATGCTACCTGTAACTATTTTGATTGGCAGTGTTGTAATGTGCTTGACTTATTTCAACAGTAAAATTATTATTTTCATAAATATCATTGTGCTTGTCGCTATAAATCATTATAGCTAATTTGAAATGTCATCGGACGTTGTCTTACATTACACAAGGTGTGGCATATTAACAATAGTATTGTTTACTATAAATAAAATTATTGTTTATGCCATTATGACTGGAAATGAAAAGAAACAATAAATAACCATTCAAACATTTAACCCAAAGTTATGATGCAAACTTAGAAGTTTATAGAAATTCGTGAAGTAATAACCATAACTCAGTGGCAATAATAAATGTACTGCAATGGCAAACGTATTCTAAGATGAAGAAATATTATTACTGCGGATTTCACAGACAAAGGCGTGTCCAATCTGACTGCTGTGCGTCATGCTAGAAAATTATTTTAAAAAATATACAATACTAAATATTTAGATTTTCGTAAAATGCTAAGAAATTAAAGAGTGTAGTCTCTGTAGTGAGGCTACTCTGTGCGATGTAGCTAGGTGCTAATCGGGGGACGCACGCGCAACGGTCCGCTCGACCGTGCGCCGGCGACGCGGCATGATGCCCTGTTAGCCCCACTTTACCCTGTTTGTTCTTAAAGTTACATTTCACCCGCAAACGCCCCTCTTCCGGCCCGTTTATTGGAAATATCGCCTTTTTTGTGGCCGCACCCAACCTGCTACTTTTAGGTAAACAGTAAACACACTTGGTTCACGATAAGTAGGCATCGTTAGAAATAACACACAAGTTGCGAGTTAAATATGATTTAATTTCGTAATTTTTCTTAGCAATTATATGATTTCGTTCTCAGCATCTGAATACTTATATTTAGACACAGTTATAAAGTAGACAGTGTCACATTATTAACAAATTTATTATGTATTTAAGCGCATATTTTGTAAATTATTATACAATTTATTGTTTGGAATGTCTCAATGTCTTTATTGAATACTTTACTCTATGGAATATGGAGGAATGTAAAGCAACGACAGACGTTCACACTGACTGAAGAGAAACAATTTCAGCGACATTAATTCGAATATATTATCTTTAATTTGAATATACACTGGGTACAGGATACACTAATATTTAAATTCAGTTATTTGTCTTATGTTTAACATTTTTTATCTATTCGTAGTTTACAGACATAAACTTAAAACACTAGATACAATGCGAACACAAAGTCGGACATTGCCACCACACTATGGCACAGATCTTATTAAATAAACAATAATAATGGCTGATTTTCTTGAATTTACGGTAAGGAAAACAGTTAACAGAAACTATTGGTGTGACGCCCTTGAGTAACCTTGGGTGATACACCCAGTTTGCAAGCTGTCCCAAAATTAAAGGCATCACTATAAATCGAGAAATCAGACTAATATTAACGAAATAGAGATTCAGAAACCTATCACTCTCAGACGAACTCTTAAAATAATATGTACATATCGCTCAAAACATACAATCAAAGTCATACACATAGCTGAAGATAATCAATTTTGTATAATCAAAGCTGGAAAGATGTTTAATTAAAATATAATTAAGAAAATGTAGGTCGGATCAACTGTAGCTAATCACAAGAGAGCGGTTGGTCGGATAGATTAAATACCCATTATTAAATACAAAACGTTTTAATACAATTTTACAACTAACATCTACGTTTACAAATGTTTGATTAACGCTTTTGATAAATAAGTAAACACAAATTATCTTTTATTATATTTACAAGCATAACACGATTCGTACTTAACAGTAAAGCGTTTTAAATAATAACACACTGAGAATTGACGTAAAGGCGTTTTTGCTACAATGATGGCGAGCCAGCCGGAGCAATGAGAGTCGCAACAACTAAACGCTATCACGTGGATGACGACACAACCCTCAAGGCTTCCTCGAGCGAGCAGTTCAGCGGTGGTCTGTCTGAAGACTCCTGGCCAACGAGACTACTATTTGCTCTTGCCACAGAAAACCTTTTTTCCTTTTAGAGCTTGAGTCCGCCCAGGGCCGAGCAAACACGCGCCACGATGTTACACGACCTTAAGGAATTTCACAGCTCCGGACGTTCGTCCCGGCACGGCTTTTTTATCCCCATTCAAATGTTTGCTCGCTCGCTTCAGCTACCATTCATGCGGCGTTTGAAACGCCGCGGCCACCGCGACCACTAACTTAACGCTATCCAGTCCTCGACACTGTAATAATACTGCGATAGTTGACTAATACTCTGCCCACTCACAATGTCCATCGACTGCTGGCAACGGAACGCGCGAAGCGTTAAAGCGTAAATGAACTTCTAATAACAGGGTAAGTTTTCTACGTGCCATGGCAGTTCCTTCGCTTAATATGTCTGCCGTGGTTGTGGCGGACGCCGTGACAGGGAGTCTTGATAGAGTTCTGCGGTGGGGGCCGGAGTCTACGAAGAGGGCGCCACTTGGGCACGGAATCTCCTGCATGTTGGGCTATGACGAGGTTGTGTTTGGTAATGTCGAACTCGGGGGCCATCTTCATGAAACCGGTGCACTTGTGCAGTCGCTTCGGTAGGTTCTTCAAGTTGCGCCGCAACTGGACCCCTCGCGCGTTGAACCCGATGTAACGGTCTTCGTTCTTCACCAAGTGGTATCTGTTGTAGCCGTCTGTCGTAAATTCCTCTTTGAATAGGCAGTTGGGTTGTTTCTCCGCCTGGAATCGTGTCTGTGGACAAAAAGCGTGTTTTCAACTTATGTGCTTATTACGCCTGGAAACTATTGCGATATACTTATATACAGGATGATGCTTATTACGCCTGGAAACTATTGCGATATACTTATATACAGGATGATAATGACATCGTACCGAATACTGAGGGGGATCACTCAAACCGTGATTCTTAACTAATATCAAGTGTAATTTTCCGTCGCATTTTTTAGCCTTTTTATTTACTTTATTAGTTTTCTTTTTGCGATGAAAAATTCCACTTGATATTAACTCAGAATCTAGGTATGAATCATCACTTAAAGTTTTCGTATGCCGCTATCACCCTGTATTGTTTTTGAAAACCAACCCAGTTAACATTTTTTAAGTCTTGACAAATGAGTCCAAATTATCTACTCGTTGCTAAACTTCGTTTTTCTTATATAATGTCTAAGAGTATAAGTAAACTACTCACCAATCGCCTGCCAACCAGTCTTGATCTGTTGAAGCATAGGTACATGTCCTGCACGGGCGAGTGGATGAGCAGCTCTAGGCTGAAGCTGCGCGTGCTGATGGTGAGATTCGCTGGAACAAACAAAAAAATATAAATTCATCATTTGTATATAATGTACTTGGTAGTACTTCTTTGCTGGACGGGAAATAAAGAAGAATAAAAAGATGAGTGCAACTTCTTATGTGAATTAATAGTCGCCACATGAGACATGACAAAGATCTTTGGCGACTCAACAATAATCCTAACACCAGATTTGATTTAGGTACCTCACAATACACATGAATTCACATGAGTGAAAGAAAATCCTCCGCATATCATGGAATTATCGATTGGGCAAATAAAAAGCAAGTTTTTAAAATGTGTCTCGGAAATAGGCGTTGATAACCACCAGTAAATTACGAACTGACTCAATCCTTCTTTAAAAAACAGGAAATGTGAGTCGGTAAGAAATTACAAATTAAGTGTCGTATCGGTAAAATTCTTACACTTACACTAATCCTATCGAATATCCAAAGATGTAATCCAAAGCCGAACTTTTCTTGAATTAATTAAAACGTAAGTCACAAAATTAAATAGAAAGTAAATATTCGGGGAATTCAATTTCTAATAGAATATATTGTAATTACACATTTTACTATTCGAAGCGACGCGAGACGTTCGAGTTATAAATTCACTTCCTAATACGGAAGAAAGAGAGAGAGAACAGAGTTCAAAGTGTCAGGTGTAATATACTAATCGTTAATGGTATTTGAAGACTAATAAAGTAGAAAAATAAAATGACAATAAATATTAATCTATAGCTGGAGATATTCAATACTTAATGTAAGGGAGGGTTTACATGCTGGTACGTTTTAAGTTACTTAATATTGGTACATTCGTACATCATTATTCGTATATCTTATTTTATATTTACCTTTGACTAGATTGGTAATAATATTATGACAATCAGAAAAAATAAAGGAGAAAATAGATAGATTTTTTTTAAAATACAATATTTTATCATCTCTACCTTTTGGGTAACAAGAAACCCCAACGCTAACTAATAAAACCAGTTCAATAATCTACAACGAAATAGATAAATGTAGGTACACAGTAATAATAGTATCAATGATTGCAAACGGTATTTAAATTAATTAAAAATTCTGGGTGAATTTAGCAATTCAAAGAGAGATGCTGCCTGTGTATTGCCTCGATGCAACGCTTTGAAAAATGTGTTTTGTTTACTTATTTGTAGAATACTTTTTACTTGTTAATAATTATGTCATGAAATAATATTTACAAAAATACAATATTGAATAAACAGGTCAAAATTAATTCACCGTAGCTCCATGTAGCCCAATCTCGAGTATCGAAAAGTAACATAAAAGAGGAAAGTCAGATAGAATTCATCGAGCCCGTTGTATGCGTGTAAGAATTAATAAAATAAAAATAAAAGTGACCGTGTCACTGGCTCCGTCATTTCAATTAACATTAGGGACATAAAAATAGCTACGCCTCTGAACATTGAAAACATAAATTAGTTATAATTCCCGGAGAAGTGGGAAAGAGAGAAAGTGATGATATGCATTTGAAGGTGTGAATATTAAGAATGTATTTTATCTTTATTTCCATGAAGGTTTTATTTCAAATACAAGTCTTACAACTACACTGTACCACCAACATAACTGCAAGAAGTGATAGATAATACGTACGTAGATTAATATAGATTAAAATAACAAAAGTTAATACAGAAGATGGTTTGTGACTTTTTAGTTATTTTTTTCCACTATTAGGAGGTATACGTAGCAGAGTGTAGCACAATACTTATTTTTTATTGCCGCATTCTATTTTTTTTATAATAATAATTAAAAGTAAGTATTTACCTTTTCTTTAATTCCGTGGTACTAACAAATATGGATATAATAATGTCGCGGAGTGGAGGAAACAGGTTGAAAAGGCCCTAACGCGCATTTTGTATGAGAACCGCTGTCGGCAGCTCAACCCCACTCTCTTTTACTACTACTTGCAAACTACGATAGCTCTACTTCTAAAAGCACTACTTCTCAAATTCCATAGCCACTTTACCGGCATTGTATATTTTATAATATTATTGTATATTATGTGATAGGCTGCAATTTTATCATTACGTACTTTTCGTTAAATCATAGTTATATAATATATTACGTTAGATCATACAAAGATTTTTAGCTTTCATGTGATAAGAAGACATCTCCTTACATAATAGTCAATATTAGATTTTTTATCCTGTAGGTTATTATAAATGAGACGACCTTATAATATCCTATCGCGAAGCTCTGTGGGTCGTTAAGTTTGCGGACGGGTGGAGTGCAAAGTTGGAATATGAATTATTTGCTCATACTTGTATGGCGCGCGTTTTGCGCTCACTTGGCCTTTCCAACCTTTTTCTCCTATCCCGTGGTTAGCACAGTATATATACATAAGCTCACGGATTAGCCAGAGGTAGGTATATCCATCGCAAGATGAACTAAGTACCCACACCTCACCGAGTTTTCTATTAGACCAACGTGATAGGCGGTGAGCTGTATCGCCGTCTATAATGGTCACAGTGTTGCTTATATATAAAGTACCTATAGCAATATTATGGTTTTAGTCATAACCATTTTTTAAAGAAAATCACTTATATCGGTTTTTTTATATATTTCTGCCTAAGAAAAGCGTATTGTTAACGAGATACGTTTCCCAATAAAATTCGTTACAGTGCACTTTGAAATTAGTTCCAGCTATATTTATTTAAAACATGTATTTGAAAAGCCGTGTAATGTCTTAATTACTTACTCTAAATGTTATATACTTTTAGATAACAAACAAGCCTGTTTAAGTATATTTTTATGAGTTAATCTGACTGACTATTCAAATAGACAGGTATCAGAAAACAAACATATCTACGCTTTAATTAAAATACGCCTTATGTTTTCATTCTGAAAACATAATAAATAATAGTTTAATTAGGTAAGTATTTGTAACTTAAATAATAAGGCTGAAGTGACGAAGCTTCTGCGGATTTTATTATGTATGATTTGAATATGCTTTCCCTTATTTTTTTTTATTTTTTTTTTTAATATGAATGTTCGTACTGACGAAGCCTGTGGTGGATTTACATTCTGTTATTTGTTATTATTATTATTTCTGAATAAATTAAATATTATAGGCAGAAATATAAATAAACTACCTAAAATAAATTAAATAAAGGTCAATGAAAATGTATATATTATTTTTTTTATGGTACTAATCTCCGGGCCACCAATCAAACTATTCAAACGAACTGAAGTGTTCAAACTTATTACATAGCAAAACTTATTCAATAATTTCTCGTGTCTATAGGTATTGCATTAGAACCCGGATCACCCAAAGTCCCCTGCGCACACGCACTGGGCGGTTTCTAAACCTCGCAAACATTGCCCAACATCCGTAATAGACACGGGCTAATTTTGAAAAGACAACATAATCCAAGTCGCCATAGCAAACACGTCGCTTTGAACGCGCCGCCACATAATTTCACTTAAGTTTGACGTCAGTAATTCAGTACACCACGTTTAGTGCATTAGTAGGTAAATTATTTGACGTAAATGTTTACGAGATGGAGTAAATTGACTTATTTGGTAGCACAACAACTTACTTAAGTGACTATTTATGAATTTATTGTAAGTAGGTACTTAAACAAGAATTGTTTATTTGCACGATAAAAAGATAGTTACATAACACACATATTACAACTAGAAATAGTCTTAAAAAAGAAAATATATAATAGAGGCAAAGAGAAAATTTAAATTGAAAAAAATCTGCCTCTGACAGATTTGCCTCAAAAAATCTGCCTCTGTCCATGCAAAATTCTGGTGGTGTAATGGTTAACACGCTCGTCCCGGCTTGACACGGCTGCAAGTTCTTCTCCTGTCCGAGTCAAAAATGTTTTCGATTTAAATTTTCTCTTTGTGAGTTTCCCTAAGCACGAGTAAGTGCTATAAAAACAAAAATCATAAAATAGAGAATTAAAAAACAAATAAATATTTAAATAAAAAATAATGTTTATCATTATGTCCAAATTATAAGTTGGTACCGCCTGCATTACCTAGGTTTTGAAAAAGGTGAGGTGAGGTGAAGTTATCCATAGATGTAAGTTGATGAAAATGACCATGATAAAAGCAATGATGCAGGAAAGCTGGTGCTTAGAGAGGGACGCGAGCATGAGATAGTAATGAATAAGCTCAGTAAAGTTATTTTAATGTCAATATCTACCAAATATAAACTTCAAATACAAGATAATATTTTAATTCAGATAATCAAATAATAATAATAAAAAACAGAATGTAAATCCACCACAGGCTTCGTCGGTACCAACATCCATATTCAAAAAAAAGGGAAAGCATATTCAAATCATACATAATAAAATCCGCACAAGCTTCGTCAAAAACTTCAAATTCCGTTTTCGCTATCAAGGTTTTTGAAGAATCTCTATTGGTCTGTATACATTCTAAAGAGTAATACGTAATCGTTTTCTCAGAGGTAAACAGAGAGGAAACTCCGGCCGTGTGTGGCCGCTGGGGTCAATGACCGGCTATCGCACTGATAGCGGCCTATCGATATAATCTTGACGCCTTTAGGTACCTATATTTCCAACGTTACACAATTTTCTTTGAATTTCTAGGAGGAAAGCGATAGAGGAAAGAATTAGATAAAGTTGTAAATAACTGTGGTATTCAGAACCACTTACACAATAATATGGTAGAATACCTAGAAGATAATGATATAGATAGTGTGGACGATAATTTAATTATCATATCACATCGCATATTAGAGGAATAACTAAGTACGCATATTGCGACGCATTAAAAAGAGATGAAAGATTTCACGTCGAGTAAGGTCGATAGGGACTTATATTTGCTACTTTCGGACATTTCTAAAACATAATTATGATCTTTACAGGTAGCTATTGTGTAGTTTGTGCTGGTAGTTAATTTACCTTGAATTCCCATCAAAATATGTCACAAGATGCCGTCGCGTCTAGCGCATACAGCATCACAATCACTCGGCCTTGTGCCCAGTAATCAGAGTGCAAATATTTTAATTAAGCTACGTAATTGACGTCACACACGACGATACGATAAGAGTATTTTCGAGAGTGATACCAGCAATGTGGCATAGAATAAACAATAATAAGTAGGTACTTCGTAACTGTGGGTCAATAACGCCTAGTAGATACTGGGGCCTTATTTTTGAATCGCTCGCCGTCAACACGCGTGCGAAAATATATACCTGTCTCATCTTGCACATGACAACTTCTGATGTGCTACGTGAGACAGGTATACAGGATGATTCAGACCATGATTCTGAGTTGACATCAAGTGGAATTTTCTGTCGCAAAAGCATAGAACTGAAAATAATTTGAAAATACACTAAAATTTTCATTAGTTTTCCGACAGAAAATTCCACTTGATATCAACTCAGAGTCATGGTCTCAATCATCCCTCCATCCCCCATCTCCCGAAAATAATGGATTTTGTAACCCAAAATTTTTTAACCAGTGCACGTTAAAATATACACTAGAAAACATACATTTCAAGTTTTTTTTGCTTACACAATTTATTGCATAGTACAGCCTAATACACTATAAACAAGAGCAAATCCCAATTTCAGTGTGAACGAGGCAGAGATTATAGACAAGTTAGATAAACACGTTTATCCAGTATAAACCGGAGTAATCTGGCTAAATCCCGGGCAGGCTCTGCGGTAGGTTGGTATTTGTCGGGAATGCTGACAATCTGAAACGCTTCCTTGGAAGCTGGCACTGTGTCCATTGTCAGATTTTGTTAGTTTTTTCTTTACTTAGATCTATTTTATTGGGCTGCTTTTCTTTCGCGGGTTGGAAGATCATACAGGCAGTCGCTTCTGTAAACAACCGGACCTGTCAAATCTTCAGGTTAGATAAGCGGACCCTGTGAGAAACGGGATAATGCTAAGGAGATGATGATGATGTGTTTAACCGCTATGTATGTATGTAAACATCACTTTGGAAGAATTTCAAAGTATACCTATTTTCTTGTTTCATACTTTTAAAGTGATTCCCGTGAAAAACGGGATAACGATAGGCAAATGAAATGATGACTTAGTTTTATTTCAGTCCACACAGGACAACACAAATTGATAATAAAAGCAGGTAAAGCACAACTTAATTAGCTTATTTCTCTTAGAGAGAGAGGAGTGGATGTATAAAATATATTAAATACCACTGCTTACGTAGGATACAGGCGTGTTGCTATTTCATGTTATTGTTAGAAGTGTTTTATAGCGTCTGATAAACCGGTGTAGTGCTTTCAGAAGCACAACGTCTATATACCTACAGGCGATCCGAAGCTAAGTGCCATAAGTGCTACTATGAGTAAAAGGTCAATGTTCCGTGGTCTATGTTTAAAAGTGTTAACTAGTATCCCTGTTATTAGACTTAAGACTCTTCTAATATGAATCAAAAGAGAATATCTATGCCGATATATCTAAAAACTACCAATAACATTTTTTTATGATGATGCAAATGCATTTACTGTTTTCGTACGACATTCGTGGAACCGTAAAGCTACTTTTTTATAAACCTGTTACTCAGACGTACCGTACCGTATGACAATGGAAACCGTTCCGTACAGCCTAGCGCCTTAGTAATACAATGTTGGAACTTTAAACAGCACTAAACTCCCAACACTATGACTATCTTAATCTCGGATAACTTCATCCTCCGCGCGATAATCTTGCTATGACTGTGCCTAACAGACGAGCCTACTAATAGGACATAAAAGCAACAGATAATAAAGCGGAGTACATAAACTAGCGGCGCCACATTCGCTTAAAAAATAAGCCGAGCGGACGGTACTTGAAACTTGAATTTTGTTCTTGTTTGACTATAGGAATATACTTATATTATTTTGTCATAAAATTTGTTTGCATCGGATGCTATTCCCTACTTGGCTGACAAATTAGAAGCAATGTGAGGTTTTATCCACTAAAAACATAACACCATATAGGTTTTGATATGACCAGAACACGTAAAGTCATAATAATATGAAAAGTAGCATGGATAGATCTCAAGAGACAAGACTGCAGCCGCAATTATATTAATGTATCGTTCTAAGATAGATATGTATGAACGTTTACTTATCAAGTATGTATTCTGAAAAGTTAGTGACAGTATGTAATGCTCAATGTCGCGCTAGACATAAAATTGGTTAATATAAAATGTGTTCAGTAATGGTCAGTACGTACTATTAAGAGGCCAGGAATCCTAGTACGGCTTTGAAATAGACTACTCTGGGCGCCATCCCACTCGCGTCAGACAGAGTACTGCGGGACAGAACGCAAGAGGGACACCACTGCCCTATTTTTCCCTAGAAAGTATCACGGAGAGGAACGCTACACTGACAAGAGCGTGGCTCTTAAATTAGTGATGATAAAATGTACAGAACATTTTATATGACCCAATTTTATGTCTAGCTCATACTTTATGATCGCTCCGGTCATAAGATGCACTTACCTTATTCAGACGTACATATTCTAGAGTTTATGACTTTAAAAGGTAACTTTTGCAATAATATCCATTGATAACTTCCCGATAAAAATGTTTCAGGGATATCTATTTATCAGTACGATGGAAACATCCAAGTGCTAATTATTGTCTTTTAATTATAACAGGGAAAGTTATTATACTTAGATTAAAGGATAAAACGTTTTATTGCTGTGTTTATTATAATGTTTTGAAGTGTAAGTATATTGAATATGAATAGCATTATCACGGTATGTCTATATATTTTATTCATACAAAGTAACACGAACTATTAGTGTTATATATATGGCCGTGACCGTATTTTATGTTTAGGTCTGCCTGAAACTTTTACTAACTTTACGGTTACGATAAATAAATATATTTAATTTTATAATATCATAGAATTCGCAAATCGTTCATATATAACTGATATTTATTTCAATTAATATTTAATAAAAAAAATCGATTGATTAATCACTCCTGAAAATAACTCACACGAACCGGAACGAAACGATAGTATTTCTTGTCTCACTCTCATACAAATAACAATCATGTTTTTTCATTCGCAAAGAACTAATATCATTTGAATTATTTCATTGTATTATTTTGAATATTTAAGTATCATTTTATTTTGTTATACGCGATTTCTATGTAAACGCACTGAGGCAATTTCCAATAACAATCATAGTATTCGTCCATAATGATAAGTAATATATTGTAAATGTATAGGTATTAGTGTCAATGCCGCATACATAGTGTTTGTGGTCTGGCTGGAGCAATTTGATATGAGTAAACCATATTCATCTCGCGGACTTAGCATGATTGGATGTCTGTCTAACGCTAGGCGTGAGACTGGATAAATTGTGTAGGTAACATTTTTTAGATGTAACATAACTATATGACTTCAAGGCGCTAAGCCCTTATAAAATTCGAACCCTATTGTTAAACTTTTGTGTCTGGAAATCTGGGCATCAGGAGGATATCCTTTATAAGACTATAAGAACTTGGCGTTTAGCGAGTTTTCGTTTCTACGAAGTTACCCTTTAGCGTATAAAAGATTAGGAATATAATCATCACATACATGATGAACTAAATACCTACCCACACCTCACCAAGCTTTCTGTTAGACCAACGTGATACGTGGTAAGCCGTATCTCCGTCTATAACAGTTAAAGATATAAAGCTGCATAAAGTCACTGATTCAATGATTTGTGAAAAGTGATCCAATGGGTCTTTGGGGAATGGAAATATTGACATATGAAAGTTGACGACTAATTTTGACCATCAAAAATATTAGTCATCATCTGTCAGTGTCTGTTCATTATTGTATTATAGCATAGAATAAGGAATAATACTCCGTATAGAACGGCAACTCTCCGCTCCGCACCAGCGTCTGAGCTAGGTTTACCTCACCCCCCCTCGAACATATTTTAGACTTGAATCGTATGGTGTTAGATGTCACACACACATATGCGCGTGTACGATAATGTCAATGTGTGGTGTCTGTGTAGAACGAGGTAGTTTGTATGAAGTGTCCGGGGTGTGATTATAGGCTACTTTATCAACTTCATACACTCTTTTTTGTCGTCTATACGGCATACTACGAGTACATCGACACAGTCATGCTACAGAGACCTGATGTACCAGACATGCCCTAACGTCTAGCGATCAAGTTTCTAGCATATTGTATAGACATTAATATTGACCCTAATCCAAGGCAGATAAAGTACTTCACATTATTACTTGTAGACGTAACGAAGAATTTGTTGCTGATTTACAATCTAGGCAATACATAAACAAAGCAAATATTATCGCACATTTTCCTCATATCTTATTTATTTTGAACTGTGCATGTAAATAAGAAAACTAACCTACCACACATTTACACTATGTACCTACATACGCTCAAGTTCATAACTCCTATTGGGGTGGTAAGAGTCACAAGTTTATAAAAAAATAGAATAGACCAGAAATAGTTATAACAACAACCACTCCTGACTTCACCATCCTTAGACCTGTATGATATTATATCTTCTTCTACCGTGTGGGTTGTAAGGTGGAGTACCAACCTCATCAACCCTGGTGTCAGGGTTACTAATTGGCCGCCAAAGGCCCGTGACCCGTATGATGAATCGCATACTTAGTGGCAGTTTACCAACCCGTTGCTTATAAGTATTTTTACGTGACCATTTTTTTATAGAACGTCGGGTTCCATACATTTAGTGATTATATTTTAATTATATTTATTTTAATAAAAAAAGTTTAATAGCTTAATATTTCTTATCCCATTTGGGAAAAGCAAAAGACTAAAATCCTTACAGTCTGGTGTGATTCTATAGCACATTCTCATAATATTTTTGATAAAGGCTCTTTGATTAACTTTCTTCTTTTCCATTTACGATAGCTTCAATGAGCGGTACGACATAGATCCGTAAAGTGTAAAAGCCAGTGCTGTGACGTTCATTACCGTGGTGAAGTATCAGTCGACATTCGGCCGATCGATTTTATTATATCTAACAATATTTCGTATATTATGAATGAAATGTTTTAGATACCTATTTAACAATTACAGACATCCTCTTAGCATTATCCCGTTTCTCACAGGGTCCGTTTACCTAACCTGATGATTTGACACGTCCGGTTTTTTACAGAAGCGACTGCCTGTGTGACCTTCTGACCCGTGAAGGGAAAACTAGCCCAATACAGGTTAGGTCACATACCCCCGAAAATGCATTTCTCGGGAATATGGGTTTCCTCACGTTGTTTTCCTTCACCGCTGAGCACGTGATATTGATTTACGATCCAAACATGAATTCGAAAACAAATTCGACAATCATTAGTTAAGGCCTGTGCTGGATTCGAACCTGCGACTTCAAAGTGAGAGGCAAGCGTTCTACCAACTAGGCTACCTATTTAACAATACAATACATAATAATAAATGGAGTGGAATTTGTAAGGTATGCGGATAATTGAAATGAATAGTCATTAATCGAAATTATGGATTATAAAGTATCAGAATCATCATCAAAATGACGATGTATCTCGGATAATGCATATATTAGTGACATTATGGCATTAAGAGTGACACACTTTGATAATGCTATACATATTTATGGAGATTCCTGTGATATTACATACATTATCGATAAAGAAGCGTAGTGAAGCAGCTTAGAGGGTAAGTACGCAAAGTTTCTCACTCGGTACTCAGAGTAACCATACTACATAAACTGATGCCTTTGTCACAGCCGAGGTAAGCAGATATTATGGAATTCTTTTGCTTCGATCCTGACACACTTTCCCTGCCTCCTCCATGTTCATCGATAAGCAAATAAATAACTAACTAATTTAATAGTTTAAAGAAACTACATTTTTATTAATGTGCTTTTAGGTTTGTTATTCAAAAAATGGATTGAAAAACTTAGAGTTTTCAGTAAAAGTATCAAAATAAAAGTAGGACTAAGTAAGTACCCACGTCATACCTTTTTTGATTGTAGACATTGAATAAATAAATAAATATGATATATTAAGTCTAAACGTCAGGTAACTTAGTACGTAACTGGAGTTAAGGCTCAGTTTAAAATGCTTCATTTAACTATCTCTACACCAAATGTGACCATCACGGCGTTATCCCGTTCAGTTAAAATATGTCGTCAGAAATATAAAAGGTGGTTACCACAATAAAAATCGAACTTTGACAATAATTGACACCAGCTAGATAAAAAAAGAGGTTCAAGTAAACTTACGTACAATAAAGACATTATCGCATTTTTATATATTTTATGAGCGATCATAAATTTTATCTATTTAATTATATGTAAGTAAGTATTGTTATTATTTAATAAATATCGATCATGCGTAGTAGGGGTCATTATAATGAACTTATTTTTTTTCTTTACTGACTTTTTGTTTATAATTCCGGTTACGTCTTTTTGGTCTAACACGTGCAGATTACACTCGTTAAGAACTTAACAAGTACTTAAATAGCTTAATATAACTTCACGACTATATCCCAATTGGGGTAGTCGGAGGTACGGCCACGAGCATTAATATGTATAGGTACACTTTGGTACCATGTCACATCAACTTTTTTGACAAATTGAACTGTAAGTCTCACTAAATGTCAAATATGTGAGTGCGACAGAGTTCTAAAGTGGGTACATTATATTGCTCATGACTGTACATCACAAGATGAACTAAGAACCCACACTTCACCGAGCTTTCGATTAGACCAACGTGATAGGTGGCGAGCCGTATCACCGTATATATTGGTCGAGCCAACTGTGTCTTGCAAAAACTGCCATCATCATCATCATCAGCCCATTAACGTCCCCACTGTTGGGGCACGGGCCTTCCCTATGGATGGATAGGGAGATCGGGCCTTAAACCACCACGCGGGCCCAGTGCGGATTGGTGGTTATTAACGACTGCTAATGCAGCCGGGATCAACGGCTTAACGTGCCTTCCGAAGCACGGAGGAGCTCGAGATGAAAACTTTTTTTTTGTGGTCACCCATCCTATGACCGGCCTCTGCGAAAGTTGCTTTACTTCAACAATCGCAGACCGAGCGCGTTTACCGCTGCGCCACCGAGAAAAACTGCACTTAAGATAAATTAATCACTCATTGATGCAAGTCGGGTTCGAACCGGCGCTCCCCGTTTGAGAAGCAAACCACAGGACCACAGTGTTTTCCACAGTCTTGTGCTGAAATACTTATACTATCACTACATAATATAAAACAAAGTCGCTTTTCTGTCCCTATATCCCTATGTACACTTAAATCTTTAAAACTACGCAACGGATTTTGATGCGGTTTTTTGTAATAGATAGAGTGATTCAAGGGGAAGGTTTATATGTATAATAACATCCATTAAATAGTGGAGAAATACTGTTATTTTTGAGGTTTTTAATGTGATGTCGCAAATAATTTCATTTTTCACACAGCATTGCATCCGAGCGAAGCCGGGGCGGGTCGCTAGTAATACATATATTATAGATACTTTAAGGCCACAAGTTGCTATTGGGTTACCAAACCTTTTCACATCTAATCTACCTAATCTAGTTTTGTAAGACAAAGTAATCCTTATTATCAAAGAAATTCTATGATATCACATTGAAGTACCTACGCATCACTTAAACCTTCAAAATTAGACAGAAAGGAAGTAGGTGAGACCGAATAAGAATTTGACGTAAGTATACCGTTTATCAAGCAAAAGTCTACTTTAACGAAAGGAGAGAATGATTGTGCGAAATGAACTCAAGTTGTTATCTCAATAGAAATTGTCACAGTAATTGAAATCGGGTCATACGCATAATACCTATTTGATAACAATAGTTAGGTATCGCGAAAGTGCGAGATTACGAGACATTTGAATTTATTGCGTAGTCTCTGTAGCTTTGTGTATTCCCGCTGTTAGGAATAAACAAATAACTTTTCAAAGTGTTAATAATTGGAATAAGTAGTATTTTTTAGAGTTTTAGAATTGCAATTATTTATAACAGTATATAGAATTGCAAATTGCCGTTGATTTGTAGAATTCTAATTTATAGAATTGGCTTTTAAATCTATATTTATAAGTCTAAAAACTAAAACCCGATTATGGAAAAATCGCTCCCTAAAAAGTACGAAACCAGAAAATATTTGTCATAAATTCTTCCGAATTGTGATCTCTCTCCCTCTCTTGTTTAGGTGATAAGCGTGCGTAATATCAAGTTAAATTTTCCGTCGCAAAATTCATGATTATTAATTAGTTTTTATAATTTATTTTCGATTTTATCATTTTGCGATGGAAAATTCCACTTGATATTAACTCAGAATAATGAGCTGAATCATCCCTCTCAGTATTTGTTACGATGTCACTTACACCCCGTACAAGTACATACCGACAGCCATACAAGTAGGTATGATTGTTAATTACAACGTAACAAATACTGAGGGGGATGGTTCAGACCATGATTCTGAGTTGATATCTAGAGGAATTTAATATCGGAAAATTCATGAAAATTATTATTATTTTATTAATTATTTTCAGTACCATACTTTTGCGACGGAAAATTTCATTTGATATCAACTCAGAATCATGGTCTGAATCATCCCTCTCAGTATTTGTTACGATGTCACTAACATCCTGTATATAGCAGCTCGATGTGTGGAACAATAGTGGAGAGGGTAACAGTATTAAAACCAACTCTACTACAGTCGTGGAAAGGTTGTCTTAGGAGCTGACTGAGTGACAGAATTTTCAAGCCACTTCCAGGTCTAAACCATGTGCCAATAATAAATACAAAAGGTACCTATGCGTATATTTATATACCTTTTGTGATGGAAGACCACTTAAATCACCTTCACTTGTAGAGTGCACTGGGTTAAGGTGTAAGATAAGGTAGGTATGTACTGCATAACTATAAATGTAGGTCTGTTATTACGAGAGTACTCTAAGCCAGCGAGCATGCATGAAGTCTTTAATGAGAGTGAAAGAAACGAAAATGGTGGATCAGGATTGCAGAAGGTGGAATGCCGTGGTCTCTGCCTACCCCAATGGGAAATAGGCGTGATCTTATATGTCTCTCTCTTTATTTAAGAGCTGCGCTCTTGTCGGTGGAGTAATCGCCATTACTCCATAGATAGGGCGTGTAGAACGGTGGTTGCCCCAATCGCCTTCCGTTCCGCAGTACAACTACCAATTTCTCAATCGGTGATGTTCTAGCTAGAGCCCTACCAGAATCCATTTCCTCGGCCTCCAACCAGTACTGATTCCGCTGCTGCTCGCCATCAGGGGTGCGATTTTGAAGTAGCGGCGCCTACTCGCTACGTCACAAGATCGTCAAGATCTTATATGTATGTGTGTGTAACATTATGTTATTTATTTAAACCAAGTGTAATTACACCGATAAACGGAACTAAGTGACATCACGTTTTTTACATATGCTTTGGACCGGTTGGACAGAATTTATTAAATAAGAAATATAAGTATAAGTTGCTTCTATGCTGTTCTGGGAGCATATAAAAAACATAGAACACGTTCAGCTGCTTCTCTTCCCGGGCATGTCGTAAAAACCGACAGAGGGATTGTGTCCTCTAACATGATGGACTAATGTTATGGGCGATAGGCTGATCCCTTATCACCATAAGGTTCATCATATCCATCTTTGGACTTCGTATCAACAGTGGCTGCAAGTTGTCTTTGATTACTTGTGGCTCTGCCCACCCCATTAGGGATTACGGGCGTGAGTTTATGTATGTATGTATAAGTATAAGAGTAATTTACTATTAAAGAACATCACACACATAGCAACAATTTAAAGAAAAAAACAACAAAATACATATACATGATAAATAACACGATGAGGTGATATAAAACAGCATAAAATTAAGCCTCAGAAATAATGGTAGATGAGAAAAAGACTGGAGATCCTTGGGGGAGGCCTATGCCCAGCAGTGGGCGTCGTACGGCTGATGATGAGAAAAAGACTAAATGATTTTACGTTTTACACTGAATCCGCTATACGTGAAATAATGAAATGATGATCTCCGATCGATTTCGGCCATGGTGACCACTTCGACTCCTAGTCGGCACGACGCTGATGCGCCCGAAGATGGCTTATGTAGCCTATCTTTTCACCTATACGTACGCCATCTAGGTAACGGATATGAACTAGACGGATTCCTAGACCCTTAAAGTAGACAGCTAAACCCCCTCTGGCTGATTGAGAAGAGCCCTGTGCCCAGCAGTGGGACATATTATAGACTTCAGATAGATTCTAACTTTGTATTCAACAAAATATTATTTTTTACTTTTTATTTGACACATTTTGAAGTATGTTTAAATTATTTTAAATCACTTTTTAAGAAAGAATTTCCCATTATTGTGAAATTTAATAAGTAAGCGGAGAAGAAATTTTAATAAAAAGTAACACTTAAGTATATAATAAACACGGCGATAAGCCCGCTTTGTTATTGTAACAAAGTCGACGATTTGTTAAACATTATGCTTGAATTTTTATATTATTTATAATTTGTGACTTTTACAATGAAACGGCCACCCAACGTGGCCGAACAGATGTTGAATATTAACAATTTAATTGTTGATAACGTATCTGGCTGTTTGTTTTAAGGCCCTTGTCGGAAAAAGATCGTGTTTTTTCATAGTAGTTTTGTACTTTATGAAAAAAATACGGATGAGACAGGTAAGAAGCTTAATTTTCAGCTTCCGTAATTTTTCAAACTAAAATCAAAAGTATTAGACTGCCATTTCAGCTTACAGAAAGTATTAAAAAAGAAGATTCTAAATAAAACATTTTGTATCTGCATATATTGTGAGATACTATAAACGTAGGTTGATTATACTCACAATAAAAATCAGGTACTGCTATTACTATTTTACTTATAGTTTCTTAGTTGTAGGTTTGAGAAGTGTGTCAGGATCGAAGCAAAATTGAATTCCATAGTCTTTGCTTACCCCGGTGAGACATAAGCGTGAATTTATGTATGTATTTATGTCATAGTTTCTTGAAGGGATAGATGTCCATCTGGGTGGTCGTCCAGTAATATTTAGATTAGAAGTGTCAGTGACGCTGTCAGTACACTATCTTATTGCTACATTATATTATGACGACCGTTCGTTCAAAATATCCACAGAAGCAAGGAGAGCCACATGAAATAGAAACATATTTGTACATATCATCCACGTATAAATAAAATGCCACTTTTAATTCTATATCCCAGAATTTCCTCACTACTACACTCCAATTGCAATAATCATAGATAACCTCATATATTCTAAAAAAAACTTCCGGCCCATTCATTAACCACTCTAAATTCATACCATAAACAACCAAATCCCCATTCATATCCTTCCATAGTATTACTTTCTAATCAATCTTACGTTCCGTTCTACTCACTTTCCTACATATATTTATATTTATTTAAGTTTAATATTTATCTATCTATTTAAGTTAAGTAAACTATGGGCACGCTATGATGACCATTTTGACGTTTGTCCTAATTAATAAATTAAGTTTCGTACCAATTTATTATATTACTAACTGACGGAGAGAATTATTGTACGGTCACGAGAATATGTAAACACTTTGCAACCATGTCACATTAACTTTTTTGACAAATTAAACCGTTAGCCTCAATAAATGTCAAATATGATAGTGCGACAGGGTTCTAAAGTGGGTACATGATATTGCTCATGACTGTACTTTGTTATGTCAAAACGATGTCGTACCGTTAGTTTATAAACAGCCTGTTGATACGTCCCACTGTTGGGGTTCCTCTCCATCAACCGAATATTTAATACATACTATTATTTTATTTCTATCATTTAATTCATATTGACAAACAGTACGTCAACGTCAAAAGTATAGTAGGTAAACATCAAGAAGTAGTTATAAAAATGCTTTAAACAAATAAAAACAACTAAATTTAAAAAATGTATAAGTACAATAATAATAAAGATTTATTTTCAGACATTACAATCCATAGCAATAATGGAAAATAATTGTTTTGTCTTTAAGTGTTTCTAGACTTAGTTAAGTATTTAAACTAAATGGCTTCTAAAAAATGGAACTTTGAGACTTAATTTTTTGAAAAAAAAAAAACAGCAAGTCACTGTGTTGTCAGCGGAAAGATCTGTGGAAAAGATCTTGTCTGACTGTCAGCGACATATTATTTAGCAAAACATGTTCTCATAATATTTTCTACATATTTTTAAGTACTTACATATTGACAATGAACATTTATTATATGCAAATATTTCAGTTTCGTCGTTAAATCTTTGGCAATACAGTTAAAACTTTATGATTATTCTGTTGGATCTGTTATAGCCCTGTTCAGAGACTTACCTACGTTCAGCTCTAAACCACTGAACACGACTTTATAAGTTTAAATTCATATTTGGATCATTATATATTGAAAAAAAAAAACATGTGGTTTCGAGAATGTGTGCCCAGTTAATGGGAATAGGCTCGCTCAATACACAGGAGAGAGGACTTCAGTCCATCTCTTCAAGGATACAGGCGTGACGCTATGTTGTTATACAGGGTGTTAATGACATCGTAACGAAAACTTTGAGGGATAATTGAGCCCATGATTCCGAGTTGATATCAAGTAAAATTTTCCGTCGCAAAAGTATGGACCTGAAAATAATTTAAAAAAACACATAAACTAGTTCATGAATTTTCCGAGAGGAAATTCCATTCGATATCAATTCAGAATCGTGGTCTGTATCATCCTCTTCAGTATTCGTTACGGTGTCACTAACACCCATACGTACTTGTACGGGGTGTAAGTGACATCGTAACGAAAACTATTCAGCTCATTATTCTGAGTTAATATCAAGGGGAATTTTCCATTGCAAAAGTATAGAATTAAAATAATTAAAACAAAAATACAAGGTCATGAATTTTGCGACGGAAAATTCAACTTTATATTCACTCAGAATCATGGTCTGAATCATCCCCCTCAGTATTCGTTATGATGTCACTAACCTGTATTAATGATATGTATAAATAAAAACGAAATAAATTTGACGTATGAAAAAGCCATTATAATAGAATATACCTATCTAAATATCTAATGTCTCTCGCTACACGCGTATAGTCAATCATAACTTGGTACATTTATAAAAGCAAACACAAACTTTATAGCCGCTAACACGCTATCCATTTTTTTATAGAAACACCTGTCAAACCACCAACATACTTCAATACACTTCACAATCTACTTTGACTCAAACAAAAACAAATAAAGTCCTCAACAAAAGAATAACTCGAAACGATCGTTCAAAAACCAAAATTGTTCATCAAAACTTTTACAATCTATTATTTTCACGAAGCGCACAAATTATTGTTTCCCCTTATTATTAGATTATAGGATATTAATAAGGCTTGCGTGTGGTATACCGGTTTTTTGCAAAACGGAGGGCCTTTTGGGGGCTTTATTATTGTATTTTTTAAATATAACAACTTAATTTGGGAAGGCGCCGCACCGCCTACGTCGATTGATTTCATATAATTTTCGTTCCGCCGATCTTCTGACGAAGTGCCGCAAAAAATAAGCTATTGGGGAACAAAAAACCCAAAAATTTTGTGATGTTGTTTTCCTTTAGTGACGGAAGCTGTGATAACTGTGAGCCACACGAAGAAAACGACGAACTCAATTTTCAAAAGGGTTTTATTTTAATATTAGGTGCCGGCTGCCTTTCAACGCTCCCGTTATATTTCGTTCACTTACTTTTCTAACTCTTTGTGAATAATTAAATTTTCTTATCAGCGTGTTAAAATCTTATTTTAATTAAAAAGCGTCACATATTTCACGTGGTATTCGGCGGTAGGCGGCACTGAGCATCCAAAGACATGCACCGACAAAATTTGGGAGACCTCTCCTTCGTTTGGAATGACATATAAATGAGGTAAGAAGGGAAGACCTTCTGATATTGGTGATGCAATATTAAATCGTTAAATTTAATATTGGCTGTGTAGTTTATTTTATTGCCTCACAACTAACACGTATGCTAACACGGGTCAAGTGATTATTTTTTTCTTCTTACCAACGAATAAATGTTTATTCTCACGCGATTATTGTTCCGATTCTTCATATTAGATTATTATCTTTCAACGCCTATTAATTATTATTAGAAAGTTTTTATTAGATTTGAATTTGGTATGTAAGGTCGGTTTGTGGCACTTGAACTTGCTTTAGAAAATACTTTAAAAGCAGTCATGGACCATGCTTTGTACCACATCTAATTGATAAAGTATCCTTCAAATGTAGAACTGCCTACCGAAACTGTTAATAATAATTTTAATCCCCACGCACGCCTTCCAGAAGTCCGGGATTGCATAGGCCGGAGATATGGAGACGACATAGAAATAATTTTAATAAAAACAAGGCATATGATTTCTTTTTATTACTTTTTTATCTGAATAACAACAAAACAAAATATACAATTTAATAAATCTTAAAGTTATGTCGTTGAGCCAATAATAGGTTACCACGAATTACTTGAGCAGACAGTTATATGTGTATCACCTAAAAATAACAATGATTGTTTTTCTCCTCTTATATATAGATAAATAGGTAAGTACCTTTATTTTCTGTTCTGGGATAGGTACATACTGTTTTGATTTAATTACGTAAGACGATAAGTCTGATGCAATAATCCACCTAATAACACATGCACTTAAACACTAAGTTACATGTCCAAATGCTGATAAATGCAATAGCTGCATACATTATTAGGTCACTAGTGGCATGTTTTGTGTAATATGAACTTCGTGAATCGTAAATAAGGTGTAAGACGCTAGACATCGCACGTACTCTACACTTCCTGCTAAACAACATTGCTAGGTTAACAAAATTGTTTTCCTTTTAGGACAGAAAGGTAACGTACAGTCTACTACGTAACTTTAGCCATGGAAGCGGCCAATCAGGTCAGGACAACAAACACTTCAGGACCTCGATATCGGCCCCGCCGGCGTGTTTGTCGATTTCCTTCATTCAGCGCTTATCGCTATCGGGCAACACCAGCATGCGATCATTGAAAACATTGATTTATGTACTTAGGATCAACCTTTCAACACATAATAGAAGCAGACAAATATTTCCATATTTCCAATAACCTGCCATTGTTCCTTTCACGTAGAAGAATGTGCGATAATTCTTTAGCAAACCAGTAAAGGCACGTGCAAAATAAAAGGTGAAAGCATTACTTGTTTGCACTAGTGACGGTGCTAAAAGTTGCATACTTTTACAACAAATATTAAGTAATTTCACAGTAAGAATAATACATTACATATTCGCAAACGTGGGCGATGATTTCACTGGAGTATTGAATAGAAATGTGGTTATAATTTTTGTATATTTAGATAAATTTACTTTGCCGAATAGTTGGTGTACAATGTATGTAAAAAGTGATTGTTTTAATGTTACTTTTCTTTTATTAATAGACTAAGATTTATTACATATTAAAAAATTAAAAGATTGAGGTATATGTCTTAGCGTCCAGTATTTAATGTTCAGTCTTATGTCAATAAATTGTAAATTATGAGAATTGTAAAATATTTCTTCCTCGTGTTCTATCAAAATTAATACAAGCCGATGTAAGCATTTTTACTATTTTGTTCCGTTGAAACGGAACTCGCAAATTCCGTCTTACCTACACTTATCCTTTTTTCATCGATAATTGCCAAGTCTTGTTCAAATAGAAGCAAAACTTTATCACATTGTCGGGTTGAATGGTTTCGTATGTAAACACTCGAGTATAAAAGAAGTAAAGGACCGTCTGAGATTGCGGCTGAGTGGCTTAACACTGAGTCGCAAGTACGTTATTATCAGTAATCATTATCAAAACAATTTGTTATGACTGGCAGAAAACTGCTTAGAACCAATTCGTTCTAAGAATTTAATGCTAATATATCGACAAATGACAAACTTATACAGGGTATTAGTGGCATAGTAACGAATATGAGAGGGATGATTCAGCTCATGATTCTGAGTTGATATCAAGTGGAATTTTCCGTCGCAAAAGTATGGAACTGGAATAATTAGAAAAGGCACTAAAATTTTCATGAATTTTCCGACAGGAAATTCCACTTGATATCAACTCAGAATCATGAGCTGAATCATCCCCCTCATATTCGTTACGATGTCACTAACACCCATACATACTTGTATGGTTACCTTTATGCACTTGTACGGGGTGTAAATCAGCTCACGATTCTGAGTAAATATCGAGTGAAAATTTCCATCGCAAAAGTATAAAATTGAAAACAAAAAACATAAATATACATGAATTTTGCGACGGAAAATTCCACTTAATATTAACTCAGAATCATGACCTGAATTATCGCCCTCAGTATTCGTTACCACGTCACTCTTCCTGAATTTAAAACGTAACATAATAAGCTTGCCACTATATTTAATTTGTCCGCACGAGTAGTTAATGTCATTTGCGGCAAATCTACAATAAGCCACGTCAAAAAAAAAAACAATGTAGTCCCAATTGGGCTAGTCAGAGACACATCCATCGCAAAACGAACCAAGGACTCATGTTTCACCTGAATTCATGATTTTGATTGTACTTGATGATTTCCGACCGATTCGGTCATGGCGACCACTTCGACTCCTAGTCGGCACGACGCTCATGCGCCCGACGATGGCTTATGTAGCCATATCTTCACGGTGAACTCCCCCGCACAGTGAGGGCACTTTTGAGCACACCGTTTCGGTTATTGTAAAGAATACCGGCAGGGGGACAGACCTTCAACTCGTCACGTTTAGCGTCGAGGTCAGAGTCTATAAATCCATACATGCAATTTCACTTACTAGAAGGAAATCCTTGATTACACTAACAAATTAATCGTTGTTGTCATAATTTCCTAATGCACCTACACATTACCTACATGCATTACATCTTTCGATTCTCATTAACAAATTGTCGTTGTATTCAAAAGGGTATTAATCATTTAGACAAGGAGTTTTTCATTCCCAATGTTGTGGGGTACATAATCATAACAACTTAGTTCAAAAATTGAACAAACTTTGCTATTTTGCATATTTGAATAGAAGAAACGTAAACCCGCGTCCCTGACCATACCCCGTTAGTATATCGCACAGTGGACCCTACTGTGGCCGTTGACCCTTCAAGTATTGACATATTCCTATAGTTTCTCACGTCTAGCTGCGCAAGCGACTGCAGCATACGCCTCGTGTTACTACGCATGCGTACACAGGTTCTTTACGTAAGCATTTTACAGAGGAAAACGTAAAAGAGTTTTATTTACTTAGATGTCCCAACCAATTTTACTATTTGCAATATTTGTGTAATATCCAATGTCATTTAAGCTTCGTGATGGTATCCAAATAAATATGCTAATGAAATCCAGAATAAGGAAGTATATTTACAAATCGATACTTAATACCGATAAATCTGAAGTAGCACGAAAAGAGTCTAACAAATACGGACGAGTACTAAACAAAATATATATGTAGTAAACAAAGTGCAATTACTCGCCGTAAAGTAGTAAAAACCAATTTCAACGCGGCGCGGTTGAGATAGGTGCGCATAGTAGTGTTGCCGAACTATCGATAGTTCTTCAATCGATTAATTTCATCTAAAAAAGAGCTCCCTATTCCTATAGTATTCTATCTCTAAAATAGCATAATAACCTGTCTATAGTACACCTGTCTGTGTGTAGTCTGTCTATAAGTACTTAGTTTTATTATTATTGTTTTTATGATTTTGGTTTGTTTTTCTTTTTGTTTTGGTATTTTTTTTTTGTCTATGTACTTATTGATTTCCGTGTGGTTTCTGTCCTGTGTTAAATGTAATGTACCTGTCTGTCTGTGGTGTCCGGAAGTAATAAATGTTTCTTTCTTTCTTTTCTTTCTATAGTATCGATCAATACAGTCGTTTCAAAAGAATCGGCTCAAATATTGACAATATTATCGACGGAGTTTTAATACTATCGAAAGTACCTATCAAAACTATCGATGTTTTTACTAACAGCCAACAGTCGATAGACTATCAATTGGCAACACTAGCACATAGAAAAGTAAGCTGAACGAATTTGACAATGTGGCGTATACGTTGGGTATGCCCAGTCGTTTAAGTTTGCTACTTAGGATAGCTCATCGAACTAAAAGTACCTACTTATGTAACCAATTATGCTTGTTAAAGTAAGACATAACTGGGTTGAACGGGATTACACAACAACGATTGGAGGAAGCACTTGTTCATAGATAAAAGACGAGATGATAAACTTGATGAAGATGGTAAATTTATAGTATGACTATATTTTATTTACATAATGTTGGAAAACTGAAAACACGAAGTAAGTAAGACAGTTTTAGAATAATAGTGAAGTAGATTTGTAGAGTGCCGATCGAATAGGTGGACCAGGTCAAGCAGGTAGCAGGGGACCCTATACAAAGAGTTGTACATATGGCACAGGACCAACCGAACCCAGTGGAGGAAGATCACATACGATCAAGATCCTCAGCAGTGAGGGAACGACAAGAAAGAAGATTTGTAGATTAATGGTAGATCTAGTACTTACGCTGGTCGTTTCCATCGGAGCGAGCCATGACGGTGCCGTTTGGGAACACGTTGACGTACATATGGGAGCACTGGCTGTACAGACGCACTGACCGAACCATTGATGGCACCGCACCGCAGATCACCACCTGACAACACACAAACATAACAATGTAAAGCAAAGTTGATAAAAAATATCCAGAAACATTAACTACATAACATAGATCGAATTAAAACTCGAGACACAGTAATATAATAAAAGAACGTATTAAAAATAAAGTACACTAAACAGCAAATCAACAACTGGGAACATTTATTTTATCATAGTAATATTCAATTACATAACCAAACAAATGACAACAAAAAATAATATCCCAGCAACAGACGACGTTATATTTGAAACAAAAACTGAAACACTTGTAACAATATTTGCATGAAAAATTGTAACAGAAGTAACAAAAGGCATAAATATGACTTTTCGATATATAAGGGCCCATTTAATTTTGAAAGTAAAAAAAACGGATACGTTATGCTTATGCGGTTGCACTGTAAACATTAAGAACGTCATAAGAATGAGCAAAGAGTTAAGTTTGAACGATGTTCATACGTTGCCCATGCGTACGATAAAATACGCAATCGTATATTTTCACAATCGTTTACACTATTTCTAATCGTCACGGCAATTTTATTACAACGTTCGCGATTGTATTACAAAATATATTATAAGACGTCAGAGTCATTTTATAACTTAACGTCATTTCCTTTTTTACAGATAGAGTAGATTATGAGATAAACGTAAGAAACTAATTTTGACCATTTGACATCAGTTTAAACAGAAACTTAGCAAAAAAGGTTATTATAAAGTTAGTGATTATTTAGAAGATATGAATGCATGGGCTTAACTGTCTGAGAACTGATATTAGGCAGCTAAATTACTCAATTGTATAACAATGTTTTATGTTTATTTATTTATTTAAAGAACGTCTAGGGTGTGTGCAGCTTCTTTTCCCCGGCTATACAAGTTGTGAGAAGCTGCAGTAGTTTTAGGTGGATTAGACGTTCGTTATGTAAAAATTGACGATTCAAAGTGTAACTATGTTACCTACTGAATAAAGATATTTTTGAATTTGAATTTTAATTTAATTTACATGTCTCTGATCCTGTACTAGAATCTAAACTGTTGCTATAGTTAAAACTGTTAACATTGTTATAGTAGAAAGTGCATCACTATGTAGTGTGTTGATTGGTTCGAAAAGGATCCAAATATATAACATTAAACAAGAAAATAACACGGGTTTTGCCGAAAACCAAATCGACGTGTTTGTCTATTGCATCGAAGATAGTTTTTGCAAGTGTTAAAAGAGAAAATTTTCTGACACCTTCCTTTATTGCGTGTGGTCCATATCACAAGTATCACTGGCAACTATGTGTCGGGCAGTTTAAATTAGTTTCCTTATACTGTTGGCTTTCACTGGGATTTTAATGGCGCCAGTTGTAAGAGACACCTCATTACGCCGATATTGATCAACGTCCTATCTCCTATGACCTTCTGAACTTCACGAGTATGTTCAATTTACTCGTTAACCTCAAAATTGTAATTTCATTTGAAATGTAATTAAAGATGAACTTTTCTCTGAGGACGACACCGCAATCTATCAACGTAGCACTATTAATTTGTATTTGATGTTTTCTCTAAACTTTGTGTAAATAATACCGCTAGGTATATTGGAATTTAAGTACCTAGAAATTGCACAGGTTCTGGGAAACTTAAAATTGAGAGATTATGATTTATGTACCAAAAAAACCCTTATTGGCATTAGTATTAGGAACAAAACTAGTCTTCCACAATCGCCGTCTATAAACAATAGGTAAAGTAAAATTGAAAAGCAACGATTTAAAATTAAAATGAGTTAATAATACTATAAAAGTATTGTAATTATTGCTAGAGCCGGTAACAAGCAGCACAATAAGGAAACAATCGATCGTTTCAATGGGTCAGGCGTGCTCGGCTAATCCATCGAGTGAGGGTTCACTAACATTACCGACACATTTTAAATCTTATTTATTGCCTTAAGCAGTTTCTTTTCCAACACTGTTAACTGTTGTTTTAGGATCTTTCGCAGTTGGTTAGCTGGTGTCATATTCAGGTGGGAAAGCATAGGCTACCGCGTCGCGGTCACCATTCAGCCGTATTGCGTTTCACGTTAACTTTTTGTAAACAATACCGGGGTAGATTTAAAAGACCCAACAACTTTCTCTAACTCGTACATAATATCTTTAATCAGTAAAGTTATGATTATTTGTGTATGTGAATCAACTCAACTAACACTCACACGTCACATATTTAACCAGTTAATTTCCCAATGAATGACTGCGACGTCCGTAATCATTTTACAATATATTCATGATGACTGTTTAAAACTGTCATAATAATCGTAACGCGCCAAAACAAGTCGCACTTAAAAATAACGAAGCCATTCCCAAAGCCGTCCAAAAATTAATTATGTTAATGGATTTACAGCAAGTTTCATATTTTTAAATCTAAAGTGCACTGCGTTAATAAAGCATTTTATATGCAGATTTGATATAACTAGTCACGCCAACCTAATTGAACCTATAATATTCACAGTCAACCATTTCTATTAATGTAGACAATTCGATTGGTGACCACAAAATAAATCTACAACCACTTTTGGATAAAATCGATGACTGTTCTAAGATTTTCTTTTAGGTTCTGATCTGTGTGCCTAGAAAGAAATATATGCACTGTTCAGAAAATATCGTGGTGTTTACTTCAATTATTTACATTAGGTACAATACAACCGACCTATACTTATTAATCGTCTGCAAATTAGCAGGCAAAGCTACTCTCATCAACGGATTATTTTAAAATTAGAATTCAAAATTTAAAATCTGCTTTATTACTTTTCTTATCGCTTGTTTTGTTTTTAATTTCCTTCCAGCCAACGAGGTCTTTTATAATGTGCATTACAATATTGGGAGGTCAGTGTTCGTTGTCATTGAGCTTATCTTAGTCGACCCGAGTGCTCGCATTATTAACGGTTGATTACATATCAAACCCACCGAAACTATCCGACAAGTGTATCGGAAATTTTCATGCTACTTGAACACTGATAATCAATAAATATTACAAAAGTACGAACGATAACAGGGGGCAAATAGCAGTAGACTTACGTTAATTGCTATAGCTTTTAGCGATTACAATTATATCCATATTCTAAAAGCGCAACCATGCCACCATTTATCAGAAGCCCTAAGCGCTCCTCTTTTGTCTGCACTATGTTAGATTCCGTTGAAGGCAAATGCCGTATGAATACATTCTCTAAACTATATATTATGTTTTTATAAAATTAGTAGACCTAAGTCTAGACAGGGACTATCAGAAAAATAACATGAGCTAACAAATATATATTAGAAGCAGACATCGTTTACATACGTCCGAGAATATTTATTATCTGATATATGGACAAGAAAAACTAAAATATTCGAAGAAACCTTTGTGGGTTGAATGCTTTCATTAACGTAAGTAGTTATAAAGATATTTCATCGTGTAGCTTGTGGGTTTACTTATTATACCCGGAAGATATTTTTTCCTCTATACTTACTTTCATCTTAATAAAACCTCATGCATCATGGTGCTCTAATTGATAAGCCCCATTCATAGTTATTGAAGCTACATTTAATATATATGTATGTTATGTTATGACACTCGATAAAAACTAGGACGCAATATGTTTCCACTTGAAATTTTCAGTCCTAATCTTGTATCTAAGGAGGTGATAGCCCTGTGATAGCCCAGTTCCGCGGCGATCTGCGGCTAGCCTTATCTTACCTTTCAGACGGATTAGGCCGGCCACACACGCGTCAGATAACAAACACGTAATAATTGTTTTTTTTACAGATAAAGTGCGTTGACGCTGGCAAGAAACTAGATTCGATATTAAAATAAATATCCTAAAATTTTAGTGAAGTTAAAAATAAAGTCCGTTGGAAAAACACAGACACATGCACATACATATCCTTTTTTGGGGACAAAGATAATATATATTATAAAGAATAATCTGTAATTATAGTCATTTAAAATATAGAAGGAAAATGTACACTAAATATGGTACTTTGTAAAGTAAACGTATTACTTGACAAAGTCCTCACTTACGTACCTCACTCATGGAACATAGTCATAGAACAAGTTACTAAATGGATTATCGATAGACAGTAATGACAAACGTTTACTGAAACTGATGGTTATGATGGTGGTAATGAGGTTGGTCCTAAAGACGTGTATCGACCAATGTATCTACAAGGCATTATACCTTCTTTATATTATTAGATTAAGTGAAACTACTTGCAATATGAAATAATATTAAACAAAAATACACCGCAACCTAATACATAGCGTATCAGTATAATGTATATTTCAACAATTACAATTCTAATAAGATGCCTCCAATATAAATATTGATAAGGAAAACAAACATTCTAAAGAAATCCATAACCTAGTATACCTACGTAATAAAACTAAGCCTATAGGCTAAGTGATAAAGTATACTTTCATTATCGTTTTATCTGTAAGTTTTACGAGCTGTCATAAATAGAAGTTCAATTTTGATGACGTTAAGAGATAGGTAAGTATTAAATATACTAGATACGAATGTAATATCACTTTTATTTCAAACTTTATGCAAACCTATGTTGATATTATCAATTGAATCACAATTATAAATTTTGTAATTTCCAAACATTCAACATTCTGTATTTAGTACCTATTTACAATTTACAATTTTGCACCTACTTATTTTTATTACTATACTTATTCGACTATAGTACCAAGTACAAGACTCAAATGATTCCTTTGATCGATCTCAGGACATGACAGAACATTGTACCGCGCGTGTATTCGAAGTGATTGTTGTTATGCAAAAAACGCTCAGTCAAAATTTTATTTCTGAAGTTCAACTTTAATCAATTTGGCAAACTACAACTTCTGTAGCTATAACAAAAACATGTCATCATACGTAAAATCTACATCAGCATATCATAACGTCATCTGTTTAATGTACGTAGATATTAAATACATTCCAAACACTTATTCCATTACCCGAATGCGGAACTTATAGGTGCTAAATGGTAGATCATGAATCGATCGACTAGATCCTAATGTTATTCCACTAACACTTAATTGAATACGTGCAATACCTGACTATTCACAGCATGTACTAAATGGCTCGCATTAATTTTAAAGTACATGCTATTAAAATCAGTAGTATGCATATCGTAGGTATATAGCCTAGCCTCTTAATAGCTTTATTTCTAAAAAAAAAAACTGATCTGCATTTTATTTACAAACAAATGCCCATTTTCACTTATTTTTAAAGAACCTAAATATATTTTCAAAACCGTTTTCTTACGCATAATTTGCAAAAGCTCGATATCATTACACAAACTCGTGTTAAACCAACAGCGCGTAGCCCGGGGTTTTATGACACGATTTCATAATTGAAAATCTCATGAGCTCGCCATTCAATAAAGGTAAATTTCTTCATCGTAAGCCGATGCCGTACAATCTCGGCAAATGATAGGAGGCGATCGCTAAATACCCCGTCCGATGGGTGTTGGGAATTTACTTACCTGCCATACTGCGATGCGTTAGTTAGCTACAACGCAATATTATTTTCCCGGATCTAATGCTTATGATACGTTCGATAAAGTACAGTGCACTCTTTTGACATAAGCTACTTAAATCGGCAACAAATAATTATAACCTTCTTATTTATATTGATTTTTAAGATAAAACGTTACTGTTTCTTAAATGCAACATCAATTGCAATACCTATTAACAATTCAGAACTCATTACGAGCCCACAACACACGGCATTGATCTATAAAAAGGGAACGGCTGATAAACAGAAAATACGTGAGACGAAATATTACGTATATTTTATAAGAAAACGTAAAATTCTCAAAAAAAAAACAAGCAGACTTTATTTGTTACGCATGTTATCTACATAGATGTAGACTGATATATTAGGCGCAAGGTTTATTGTTTCATTTCGGTTATCACTGATCTAAAGATAGTGGCTGCAAGTTCTTCCCCATTATCATTAGAATTTATTTATTTTTATAACAAGTACCGTTTGATCACTATCTCTACTGATAGTTAGTGAGAATTTGGCTAAAAGTCCGTAGGAAATGCTTAAATCTCAGCTTTCTAGAAAGCAAAAAGGAAGATAGAAAAAAAAAAGAAAAGAAGAATGTGACTACTTTATTGAAACAAGTACTAATAATTATCCGGACCCTTCCCCTACACTATTCAGATAAGTATCAGGTTGGAAACCGTTCCCACCAACAAACTTAAGACATTACATAGGCAAAAGGCAAACGATGGAAATGAAAGCGAAGTACTAAAACTACCAGTAAAGAAGTTCAGCTTAAAGAAAACACCAAGAATGTCAAAGATGCAATTCCTTAAGCAATTAAATCTGAAATTCTTTACGTCACCAAGGCAAGTAAGTGGATACTGGAGGCATAAAGTCGTTAAAGTTGTACAAGTTTGCAAGTCGCGTTGCAACCCACCTTACCCCATTATACAGACAAAGAATATCTTACAATGTTGGTTAAGCAAGAAATACATGCAAGTGCCCATCATATTGTTTGTTGGCAAAGTGTTAGAGAATTTCTTAAAACAAAGGAGCAGCAGTAGATGATTGCATAGGGAACAATATATGTTAAAGACAGTAAAGGCCTATAAACCTTTTTTAGCGATGATGCGAACTTAATGCTACTTTTATCTTCTGGACGATCATAGAAAATGCAAGAAACAAGACAAAGGCAGCGTCCAAATTTACTTCAAGGCAACTTATTATCATCATCATTGATGAATAAAAAATTTGCCGTTCTTTAGCAAAAAAAAAGAAAAGAAAAAAAGCGCAACCGTATTAAAAATATATTAATGATGCACTGTAGACATTTGAGTGGAGTACTAGTACATGCGTAGACGCAGACTCATCAAACCCAGCTAATGTGAATAAAATGATAGCGGCGTCAATTGAAAACGCAAATTTAATCCTTTTAAACAGGCTAACCAACCTTTTTACATGTTATATTACATTTAATATGATAAAAAACAATTTACGTTCAACTTTGAAGCGTGGTGGATGAAATGATATGTAAAGACACGTGTTGTATAAAAGCACGTGTTAGATTATGCAAATGACAAAACGATTTCAAGATTTAAGTAAAACGGTACCTATAATATAAAGATGCAAAGTGTGACAATTCACGGGACCAACAACGTAAAAATATAATCAGGAGCATAAGTTGTTTAACTTTGTAGATCGTTTCTAAATGATAAATAGGAACTTCGTCGAAACGTAAACTATAAAAAAGCACACATTCGTTCAGATTTTATAAAATTCCGGTACCAAACAATCGCACTTTACTACACTATTGAAGTCTCAAGAGCAAGGACTTGAAAAAAGTCAAGCAAAATAAATAAATCATCAACCTTCAAATGATCACTACAAATAAATAATGTAAAGTTTTGCAACGTAGTTTGTTTAATTCTATTGTTTATTATAATAAATCAATATTTGTAAACAGTCTTACAAAAATATAAATATTTGGTTTAAATAGTACTTCCTTATTTAATTACATAATATCGGCTCGTTTATTATCAATAACGTTTGAGATTTTATGTGCATAACCATGTATTGACATTTATGTGTGCGATAACCTTTGATTGCTTAATTTATTTTTTAGAGTTTATCCATTAAATCAGAGTTGTTCATTGATTTTGATTTAGCAATTAATTTTTAAATACCAATAAGGTTTTCTTTGTCTGAAGCCGAATGAGACCACACAGTAAGCAGTGTTTATTCATTAGAGTTTTTATCTTTGTAAGTTTAATATTGTATGTATTATCACTGGTAAATATGCAATAAGTACATAAGCATTTGCTAGTGTAAAACGTCTGAATTCCAGTGTAATTTGAGCTCTTGGATTATTAGATGTGACTACAACGAAAGTTACAACTGTCGATCTCGATGTAAATTACTTAATTTTAACGCTTCAGTCAAATTGTAGTTAGTGCTTTAGGGGTGATGCAAAAATTTGAAAAAATGTATTTCAGCATTACTTTTTCCAAAAATCCACGCTCTGTATTACTTTAAAATATAAATCACACTTACCATCAGGAGGCACAATATCTTCGCAGAGACGGCAAGCTGTGGTAACCTGAAACAAAAAATACATATTGAGTTATTTTAAAATTTATAATTATTCTTAAGAATGGGCAGAGGTACGCAAAATACAGAATGGTTACCAAGGCAAGATAATATGATTATCTTCGCGATAGGACAAATAAATCGTTTTGTAGGCGAAACGACTGGATCCGATGAGCACAATGTTGGCAAAAATTTTGAGACGACAAAATTACTGAGTATGTTGATGAAAGCTCTACCATGCTACAAACAAACCATATTTATAAAATAAATAACAGTTCTATTGATCATCAACCCATATAAGTTGAAAACTATTTCCAGCTCAGTTCTGTTCAGAATGTCTGAAAATACATTTATGTAACTGTCTGCCTTAAAAGGGATAAAAAAATATAAATATCCATAGAATATTTATTTAAATCCGTTGTTCGACATACAAAACCAGTCTACTTGAAAATGGAAAGTGCAAACTTATTTGTGTTGTACTATAAACATAGGTTATCACACAACATATTATAAATAAATGCTAAAATGCTTCTAGCAACTCATTGCTATAGGTTGCCAGAGTCTTCAGTTCTAATCTTACTAATATTGCGAGATTTGTGTGGTATGTGCCTCGTACGCCATGCTATGTCAATACGTGCGTAGCACATGCACCGCCACATCGCGAGGCATGCGGCACAAGAGGCATGCGGGGCACAAGCTATGCAATATTAGAATTTGGCTTTAGGATTGTCGTATTATGTGTTCGTAATACTCGATCAACGACGTCGTCGACGACGAAATCGTCAGCAAGGTAACTGCGCCGCAGCCGCTAGGCGATGTCGTCCATAGAGCATCAATGGTCTAATAAGTGCAATAACTCGACTTAACAAGGCTTGCCTTAAGAACCACCAAGTTAAAGACAGTTCGTAGAGTCTCTTGGTGTTAACGTTCTTATATAATATTATGATCATGTACTTATTGTATAATACATACAATAGGTTATTCACCACGTTATCAGCTCATCAGCCATAGTCCCATAGTCTATCACGTCAACATATGCAATGAGTTTTATTGCTATAAATTTATGTGTGTGTGTGTGTTTAATGTTGGTGTCCTAAGGTCCTAAGGTAGCATTGATACTCTCAGAATGTGTAAACTAATATGAATGGAAACACCCTACACTAGAATCATATTTGCAACAAATATTTATAGTCACTTGTCATAGGCGTGATTGTTGCAATATAGGCTTTAAGAATTAAGAAGGTTGTTAATCAAATACTTGGGATATATTTAACTTGGTCAATAGTAAGTCGTGGAGGAACTAGTGTATAAGTATCTACCTATTGACAGACTTGCATTAGACCAGTGATTCCCAAAGTGGGTTCCACGGAACTAAGGATCAGTAGATTATTTAAAAGATATTTTAATGCATTATAAAAGTTTCTGATCTTCTTTGAATTACAGGGTCTTTGATTTGTAATCATTATGATATGGGGTACCATAAAATGAATGGTATTCTGCGAGTGCTCCGTTATCTTGAAAGTTTGAGAACCCCTTAGATTACCAAGGTTACTTAGGTCTGCGTTACTGTGGGACTAAGACTTGACAATTGTCATAATCGTTGCTTGGCTAAAGCCCTAGGATTATAGGCAGCATGGTAAACAAATTAGCATAAAAAAGGAAACAAAAACCAACAGCATAGGTATAAAAATTGGTTTTAGTACAATTTCTTTGTGCATGTACCAAGCAATAGCTGTGCAATCGATGCTACTTTTTTTAAATAGTTGATACGGCACGCGCCGCTTATTCGTGACATTTTTTCTTTATGTGGATAATTAATTTGAACTTTTTGTCCTTTGACACTTGATTATTTAAGAACATAATATTTTCATTGTTCTACAAGTAAGAAAATGTAATTCCTTTTTTATCGTATAAAATTATCCACTGAATATGATGTGCTTTGGAGATCCTCGAGCTGGCTTTTTCCTCGCGCAGCGTATTTCACTTGCGGTCCAGAGAGGCAACGCTGCAAGCATAATGGGTATGCTCGGGCGGGGTTCGCTTTCCGGAGGGCTTTTTGACGCCTGATATGGTTTTATATATATATATATATATATATATATATATATATATATATATATATATATATTTGTGTATTTTGACGTATTTTAGTGTAGGTTTTTAATTTGACTATGTTATATTTTTTATTAACATTGTATTTTTTATATTCCTATTTTGACGAATATAAATAAAAACACTGTTAAATTATTAGACAGTTTTATTACCGCAATAAATTATTACCGAAAGAGAACTTGGCTTCGTTTCGACTGCTTGTATCGATACTATTATTTATATTTAAATATAGAAGCAATATAGGTTAGTATATAATAATTAAGTAAGAAGATGTATGCAGTTTATAACTGTTCTGTCCTAATTCCACTTTCCCCACAGACCTTCATTAGGAAAGGTGTGGAATTCCAAACGTTTCACACATGAGGTTTCACTTCAGTAAAGAAGTTCGCACTTTTGTATTATAATATTATCATAAATTAATAAACATACTTATTTAAGTTACCTATAGGTACTTTCACAGTTTTATTACTAAGGGCGCCTTTAATTATAGCCGCGTTGCTGCGACAGGCGCCTTCACATTGCGGCATCACTAGATGCTGCTCGTTCTTTTTGATATATCCATACAAAGTGTGTCTTCAGTTTGTATCTTTAATTGTGTATGACTGTGTATGTAATGAAAATGTAAACAGGGAGAGGAGAGGAACAGTTTTTAACCGGACGAACTTACTCTTACCATAAGGGTTCCTTTTTACCATTTTGGTTTGGAACCCTAAAACCTACCTAATACAAATAAAACTTTCTTATAAAATATTATTACTATAGTATCTGGAATATTTTATTTATGATATCTTTCAATTTAATCGTCTCTGTTAATTGCAATTCATTTGTTAACAAAATATAGTCGTAAAACGTAGAATTACACGAAATTAATTGGCAATATATTGGCAATTCCAAATAAGTTATCACCTAGGATTTAAGCATACACGACAGATCAAATTAGTAATATTTATATAATTAAAATAAAAAAATATATACCTACAATGAAGACATAAATCCGTATTTATACAATTTATATTTAGGATTTTAGAAAATTAATAATGGATTTCTCATGCAAATCAAAATAAATAACTTGCTCGTTATATATTTTGTAAGGCAAATCGTCTCTCTTAGGCAACTTTAAAACTTATTTTTGAACTAGCGCAAGGTCCACTTGGTTAGGTGTATCATGTTTTTCTCTAATAATTTTCCACGCTCCATGACTATCTGGAAGAGATCGTTTCGAGAGATAAGGTAAAAAAATACAGAAAAGCAAGCATAATGGGTCCGTTCGGGCGGGGCTCGCTTTCGGGAGGGCTTTTTGACGCCTGATATGGTATTCTATACATTTGTGTTTTGACGTATTTTAGTTTAGGTATTTAATTTGACTATGTTATAAATTTTATTAACAATAATTACGTATATTTTTGTTAACCTGTATAATAAATATTAAATAAATTATTAAATGCATTATAAATTGAAAGCATAAGTAGAAAAATGCAATGTGAAAATTGCATTTTAATATTTACTTTATCACTCAAATTATCTCAATTTCTTTTCTTTTTTGGGCACAGTAAAGTATTTTTTATTTAAGTAATGTAATTGTTCTGCCTGTCATTACTGTTTTTAAGTATTAGGTATTTCTAAACCTTTGAAGTACTTTATGACTCTTCCTAAAGGGCCAGAGCGAAGTGATTCCAATGGCCTACTATTCAATGGAGTCATTATAACCAATTTCAGTTACGAGTTTTATAGCACATTTATTTCTATTTATTTTGCTAGGTCGACAAAATCACTTAAACCGACATATAACAAAAGAGTCTAGCCCAGATAAAGGTAGGTATATAATAATGCTGCGCTAAGCGTACACAATAAATAACTTGTCGAAATAAGATTTATAATTACTTGTTGAAAGCATTTTATTGAGGATGTTAAAATTGATGTGATTAACCTACTAATCTTCCATCCTGTCTGATAGGTATAATAATCGTGCCTGATTATCTGTGCAGTCTATGCAAGTTTCTTATGTAGGTAGTAATAAAGTTGAATATATGTTGTTTAATACTTTTATACACATAGTTGTCAAGTGCTGCTTATCATGCCATGCTGCTTGTCATCCGTCGTCAGGAAATAATTTCTAGCCATTATCCAGTGATAATTGTCACATAATAACATTGTCACAGTTGTCATGGCGTCGTTCTAAGATAGGTAGGTGGAAGAGGGCCTTAGCAAAATTGTAATCGATTACAAAAAGCGACTGCGTAGTGGAATAAAAAGTATGAAGTTGACATGGCACCTCATGTCAATCTCATGTAAGTCATACGTGGCTCAAATTATACCCCCTTTTTGCTTTTAAACAAGTGTTTTTTTTTTTTAATAAATAAAAAAAACATTTTATTCGATTATACTGTCGCAACTCGTAATCGTTTGCAACTGTATTGTAAACTAATGGGTTACCAGCCAATAATTTTATTAGTTTGTCACAAAGAGTTAGATAATAAATAATTATGTTCTTTTAACCTTATTCTAGGATAATATACTTATACATTGAATTGGATTTTATTTTTGAAAAATCCAGCTCTAAACTAGTTCAATAAGTACCGAGGAAAGTCAAGCTATTTTACTTTGTCCCGTGTTATCTTTACGGTAAGTTAAATATCTCAGTAGGTATAATATAATCGAAGTAATCCGTCCAACAAATTTAATTTCCATCATAACTTCATTATGATAAAATTCTACCAAAATAAAAGTTTAATAGTAATCACCATCTAAGGGTGAAATAACAATTAAATTAAATATAAACAGCCTAGACACAGCCCACTGCTGGGCACAGGCCTCCCCTCAATCAACCGAAAATGATATGGAGCATACTCCACCACGCTGCTAAACTGCGGGTTGGTGGAGGTGTTTGGGTTAAATTAAATATAAAAATAAAACTGCTTAGTTCTAGAATGTTATCGATCGATTAAAAGTATTGACTCTCAGGAACAAATATAATTCAGATTCAATTTATCGTCACTTTATCATTATAATCTATATCACTATCTGAAAAATATTATAAACGTTTCCATTCATAACAGAATATTTATAACAACTGATATTCCACGTGCAATTACAGACGTAAGTACATAATTATTGAGATAAAATTATCGTTCGCACATACCTATCAAGCTATTGTATTTAGCAACAAAAGTGATATATCGTCCGATACAAAAATATGGCATTTATCACATGTAAAATCAGGGCCATTTTTTAAAATAATACATTTGTTTTTAATATTAAGAAAATGAAATCCGCACTAAAGCAACGCAAATTTAAGTATCTAATATAAATAAATTACAACTCACATAGCCGAACTTTGCCGTCATGTTGTGACCCGTTGTATATTATGTTGAACATACATCTAACTGAATTGCTCTGCCGCTTTTCCTTTACGAAAACTGTACCACCCACTTTTATGTAATAAACCAACACACTTCGCATTCAAAGAAACAAAACACTGAAAAAGTGTAGTGCTTACTAAATAAAACCTAACCGCGAACAATAGCTTTTGTAGTCACAAAATATTGCTGAGAAAATTCTGAACGTACTGAAGAGCACGGTTTCACATCACTTTCATAATTTTCCGGATAATGCAGAGGCCGGATTTAAGAAAAGAACACGTTTTCTTTTTAAACGGCTTCGGCCGGGGCTTCTGCGATACTGGCTGGAATTTTAACTTTTTAAATTTTCATATGTGTTTCCACGCGCGTGTATGTTGCTTCCGAGCGGCGGTGACATGCGCGCGGCGCGCCGTGCGGCCAACGACTACAAGATAAAAACCTCGCTTGATTATAAAACTTATAAGCTAAACTTTTTTGTCCGTGTGCGTGCGTTTCGAAGCGGTGTGCACGGGCTTTAGTCGCTGACCTAACAAAGTTTTCTTTTAAAGAAATATATTAAGTTCATTATAAAGTAGATTCGAGTAGTAATTTAAACTCCTACTCTCCTATTTAAATTGCAAGATAATTTAACAACTAAAACGTCGAAAGTTCAAATAATAAAGTCATTCTTGAGTTTAAGCGTCTCTACATCAGCAATGCATACGGTATGCCGTACCTAACACGTAGTAACCTAAACCGCATCGGTTCTCAACACTAACAGCACTGAAATCCATGACCAACCGCTTAACTGACAACCGTGTCACGAAGGGTCCCAGTCCCTACAAAGGTAAGGATTCCTAAAAGGAACGTTGACCAGTCACCGAGTAGTAAGCACCTGTGAGACGCCACACAATCTACGCAGGCCCTTATCAAAATAGGTCAATGTATTTGTACCTTACTCCTTCGCCGTTTACCACGCTCCAGAATCGGAAACCACCGACGCAAATGCATTGTTTTGAATAGATTGCCGGCTTTGATACGGCAACCGTGGAGTTGCGTCTCCGGATAACGGTTAAAGGAATTCAAATTGAAAATTCTCATGTTTGCCACGACTTTCCTGTTATTATTTACATGATTAGTTTTGACTGTGTTAGTTTTCTTTTGGATAAATCAGCAAATATAAAGTGTCTTTAAATAATGTGCACAGTTGTTATGTTTTCGTAGCCAATCCGGAGTACATACCAACTGTGTTTAAAATCCATAGATAATCCGTTTAGTATAAAGGACTTGAGTTTTGTATCAAGGCTTATAAAGTATGTTTATCTTCACAGCACGTCCTTTAAACACAATTCTAACTAGGTCAGCTATTACTAACTAAAATATGAATTTTGTGTTGATTTTGCGTTTAATAGTTACCTTGTAGACGTGTTTATTTGCACTCAGAACAAATGTTAGTTTTACCTAAAACCCAAAACATGTCAAAGAACAAAGTCTATTTGGTAGGCACCAAATGTTTAAGTAAATCAAATTAAAAAAAAATGATGAGTGATTTATTTGTGACTAGAAATACGACTCTTTATGTATTCAGTGAACTTTAGTATACCGCCTTGAAATACTTGATTTGTCTTGTCAAGAAGTAGATTGATGCATGACAGTTCATTCTAATCGATTGTTTCTCTTCCGGTTCCGGAGTCGCTGCCTCAAATTTTCCTTAAGGCTGAGGACACACACCTTACATTACTAAAGACTTTTCGTTCAAGGGGTCTGTTTTGTTTTGACAGTCGCACCTTGACCCGTCAGAGAATGACCGCTTAATGCATTCGCACCAGTGCTGGCGATAAAGCGACGGGCGGCAAACGAGAATTTTCTCTAAGCACGAAATTAGCGATTACGATACCTATTTGAAATGGTTTGAAAGAAAAACTAAACTTAAAATTCTGAAGTATATTAAGTTTTGATAAAGCTGTCGTTTGTACATTACCTTTTTACGCAGCATACATTACCTTTTTGTTCAACTTCACAGTTTGATTTTATTTTCTGTGTGCATTTGGCTTGTGACTTCCTAAAACAACAAATGCTTCATTCTTTGAATTCTTGGTACCTGCTTAGCAAAATATCGATTTTTTTTTATGAATTAAACACATCTCTACTGTTCTCGTTGCCTTTACTTACTACGTAACGATTTATTACTTACTAGTGAACAGTTTGTAGTTTATTTTAAAATGATCCGTTTGTCGCTTTTACGCCCTCACTGGAAAAGCCACCTTAAATACAGACGTGTCCAATATACCGCGACCTTTATTTCGAATCTGTTTCCTTTATTTACTGTAATAACGAACACTTTTTGGTCAGGACGTGTTTTCTTTAAACAAAGTACCTACATCGGAAAATTTTCAATGTTAGTTCAAACGTGACATGGCTCTATGTCGTTGGAAAGGAATTCGAACAAGCCTTGAGCTTATAAAAACAATTAGACCAAATTGCAGAAAATTGAGAGGTTATTGGGCTTTTAAATATTTGTAAGTCCTAATGCATCGGCTTAATGGTTTTACACAGTTTCCTACATATTAAGATGTTATTGCTAAGAAATTGCGTCGCGGCCGTGACGACAGGTTTTGACTGTACCTTCGCAAGAGATCCTCGAAAAATAATCAACGTTGAGAGCATCAACCATTCTTGAGAGTATACTTTAGAAGGTAATTATAAAGTAATGTGGATTTTTATAAGGATTTTCGTCACATTTTTTTATAGCAAAGCTACTACTAGTTTTTTATTGCTGATTACTGGTAGTGGTTGCCTGGAAGAAATTGCTTCAGAGCAATAAAGCCGCCCATTAGTACTGTTGTTAAATTTTTATATGTTTTGTATGTGACCAATAAAGTATATTTGATTTGATTTGATGCTTTGACCTACATCACATATAGAAAAACTAAGTACCTACATCAGTATTTTACAACAACAAATTAAGAAAATAAGCATCATGTAAAAATTGTGTTTTTTGTGTATTCTACTGAGTAAAAACTCAATAAATATTATTTATAAAAAAACGCTAAATTAGTACTTACTAGTACTAACGTCTTGCCAGACTACAATTGTAAAGAATGGAATATATGAATGGGCCTTAAGGCATAATAATATAAGATTTTCAGAATAAAGCAATGTGTACCTACCTATTGAGGAGCTCGGTGGCGCAGCGGTTAACGCGCTCGGTCTGCGATTGTTGAAGTAAAGCAACTTTCGCAGAGGCCGGTCATAGGATGGGTGACCACAAAAAAAAAGTTTTCATCTCGAGCTCCTCCGTGCTTCGGAAGGCACGTTAAGCCGTTGGTCCCGGCTGCATTAGCAGTCGTTAATAACCATCAATCCGCACTGGGCCCGCGTGATGGTTTAAGGCCCGATCTCCCTATCCATCCATAGGGAAGACCCGTGCCCCAGCAGTGGGGACGTTAATGGGCTGATAATGTTGTACCTACCTATTCAATTACAGAGCTTAAATAGAAAAATAACTTAATAATCCACGAAGAACACGCAAAAACGAGACAAACGAGGACACACAAATGACATCCTTCTAAGATTACTATGCGGAAACTCTTAGGATTGCCTACTCTTAAGTTTTTACTAATAATATTATTCTATGACGCCACTCTGATTGATTTGATCACGCCTTTCTTAGCTCTAGGGTCAAGAACGCAGGAAATTCTTACAATAGAATTATTCTTTTTTTTAACAAATTAGGCATTTGTTAAGTTGTTGCTAAAAGCAATGAACTGCTGTCCTTCACTACAATACGCGTGGAAGATTTAGTAAAAGACTTCTGTTAAAACATAATCTTAATTAAATATTCTATTTATTTATTCTCCACCAATGAAAATCAGAGCAACAAGATCTGTAAGTTACTCATGTATATCTTTTCTCTATATTATTTTAATATACAATGAACATTACCTACGTGACTACGTTTCGTTACGTTATGTCAAAGCTGTACAACGCCGTAATTTACTTAAAATTCAACATTAAAACTGAATCACCTTCCAATCAAACGTGAATCACTTTCCAAAGCAACCTAAGTTTTATAACTATGACCTAATTGTCAGCGTAATACAGGCAGTGCTTATCTGAAAGCTAATCTCATAAAAGTGTTTCCAAGTATGCCCAGTGATAATTCTTCGAAAAACTTAGGGTAAATCATAAAATTATATGAAAATCAGTACTTAGAGAAGTGACATCAATTTTAATAAAAACATATCATTAACAATTAAAAATACACAATCATATTTCAAGGAACGCGTGTACTACATATTATAGATGACTTCATTTACAATTGGTTGAAGTGTTCCACAAGGAACAATTCTTGTGCCCAAATTGTACAATATGTAGTAGATCTACTTTGAACTAGTAAACTACGTGGCAATGCTACAATTCCTAACTGTGAAGTAGGTGAAACATTATAATACCTACACTGTAAAATGCTAGGTGGGTTCTATAAAACCCATCAATAGAAACATAACGTTACTTTGTCATCATAATTTCCATATTATACATGATTACGGCGAAGTAGTTGCACCGCAATCAAAATGTCACTTTTTGCTTCCGACGATGCCCGATCAGTTCCGAACACATTTTTTCTCTCGACACAAACACGACTCGGGATGTTTTTGTGGATAATCCAATAGCAGATTGTGTAAGTGCTAAAACTAGATACATTAGTAAATCAGGCGTCTCGACTGTGTCTGTTTGCTCGAACAATTACAAGAGCCAGGCGCCAGTCGACAAACATAACTAGCAAACTTCATATGTAATGGAATGTTCAGGCGGATACTTTACTTGTACTTTAAGTTGACATGTCAAAGTCAAAAGGCTATGGCAATGAAATATTGAGGCGCGTCGCACTAGGTTGGATCATCGTAATACTCGAAGAAGGCTGCTTCAAGTGATTCCCGGAAAATCTACGCAGTTACATTAGTAATTTTCCTTGTATATGGCGTCTTAATAAACGAAGTTATTTTGTAAGTACTCTTAAATTATTTGGTTCATTTACATAAAGCTGAAACTATAATTCTATGAAATAAACATTTGTTCCCACTGCTACATTGAAATTTTGTAACGTACAAAGAATACTAAATAATATCAAATAAGTACAAGAAAACCATTTATTAGCTTGCCCTTATTTGTTGTTATCTTTTTATCTATTGGTGTTATAAAACTTATCGGTACTTACATTCATTTAATAAATACATGGCGCCAACTATTAGTACTTGCACTTGCCTCATTCATTCAATGAAAATTGCGGTGCCAATATGACAACTTGAAAGTAAATTACGTCATAAAAAAGTGATGCAAAGCAATAGTTAGTGATGGCACAACCTTTCTACAAACACTCATTGACAGAATAGTTCCCGAATGAAATAATATTCAAAAATAACATTTTGAATCTGGTCGATTTCGTCTCTAGAAGTATGACGAATTCGTAGTCTGTGGCGTGTGTCTATGAGAGCTATCGCTGTATGAACAACGTTTGATGCGTACTGAGTGACGACATTGACAGTCATGTGGACACCATCGAAGTGTCAATGAACTTATTATGTCCCAATTCGCTCGGGGATATAAGTGCTGAAAGTTGACTCACGCGCTTATGCAACACTACTGGATGCATTTGATGACAATTTCGAAGTTATGTCACGAATAGATAATAAACATATTGTCATTGGGCAAAGCTGTTGAAAGTTCAGTACAACAATTACTTATACTTGTGATTCCCCCGTTCTTTTAAGCTGCCACGTTCGCGGACTAATGAACATAATAAGATTAAACATAGCAAGTTTTCAATGGCATTTCATAAGTGGAAACTCATAAACACAACCTCATAACCGATCGAAACAAAAGAATGATGATGCAACTGGCTATGGTGCAAAACAGAAAATTGCAAATTCATGGAAACATTAAACTTAAGCAAAGTAGGTGTTTAACGGCTAGCTGCAGTACCTTAATAATTGTTTAATTTAATAGAAACAGGTAACTTGCAAATCATTGACTCACAATTCACTTCAAGAGTTGATATCCGGAAAGAAAGACTCGGCTTCATTATCGAATGACATTGGAATGTGTTTCCTACCCCGTTTAATGATAAAGGAAGACTGCACACTTTTGATAAATTTACTAAGTTAGTGCATCAAAGTGATTACCAATCCCTAATATAAGTATACAAAATAAAGTAACAAGATGAATGACACATTATATTTCTTTCAGCGACAAAAAAAAAATACAATTTTCTTATCCGGCAGCATTTTCTAAATATCACTGCATTAGTCATTGCAATGGCTCATAGGTTCGTAACTTTACTAATTGCATTATTCTGGCTAATTGCTAAAGCCGGTGAAGTGTTCACGCTCGTTTGAGGTCAAGATCAAGGAAAAATCACACTTGCTATATATGGTAAACAAATTTCGTGCATTAATTAGGGCTAATTGAAGAAACACGCGATCGTAGACCATAGTAATGTCAGTTCCAATTGTCGTAAGACCTTGACATGGTTTCTACTGGATTCATGTTTAGAAAATAATTACCTATATCATGAGAATCTTTCTTATCTTATTTTATAAACACCAAACACCGTATTATTTGCCACCCGATTAACATTGTCGCTCTCAATCACGAAAACCATTACTTTCGTAGGTATGTTATTGTTAATAGTTTATTGCACAGGTTATACAAAGTCACCATTTGAGTAAACATTGCAACGCAAACGCCGACCTCCGGTCACGTCAAATGCATTTGCAGCTTAATTTTACTACACTGCTAAAAATATGTAAACATCATAAATTGTGCTAACTCGTACATTATCACTTTTGATCGCTTTTGCGATAAATTAGCTATTTATTTGTTGAATAATACAATTCATGTACCTATTTACGGCTATAAGATTATTTATATCGGTTTTTAATCTTAGATTGGAAAGAGCGACGACGAAAATTGTTGTTTTCATTCATTAATGCATGTGAATGGAAATATTCTGCATCCTTTAGATCCGGCTGTTTCGAGGTGAGTCTCAGCAGCAAGATGTACCTAAGCCGAACTAAATGTTTGAAGAGTGCATACCTTTGTTGCGTGGTTGCAAATACAAGTAAGCTGGAATACGTTTACCCTTTCTAGACACAAGTGAGTATTGAGGTAGAAAAACAAAATACCTGTGATTTTGTAGATAGTGTTGATAAAACTTATAATACAGTAGGTATAATGTTACTATCAAGTAATAAAGTAGACAATGATGATGAATGAATTGAATTTTGATATTGAAGTAAAGACCAAACTGGATTCGAAACTAATAAGCTAAAAAAAAATGAAAAACACTGTTTGATGTAATTGAAGCGAGTCCTACGAGACAAAAAGGGAACATTTATCAAAGCAAAGACAGTGCAAAATTATAGTCTCATAAGCATTAAGATCACTTTAATGAGTAAGGCGATATTTTGCATCTCAAGTACTTGTCAAGATGTCGAAGTATAGGTAAAACCTAAGCCAAGGCTCTATCGACCACATTCGGTCAAGGTGTTAAGGTTAAGACACTTTACAAAGGGAGATCATAAAATACATTAGCACCTTTTACTCATCCACTGCAGTTCGTCGGCATGAAAGGATTGAAGGTTTCAAATCTGTTAAGAATTTTTAACACAAACATATGTTTATGATTCATACGGGAGTTAATTTTAGAAACAGCGAAAGTGGGAGAGTACTTATGAAAAAAGAGAACTTCTGTCTAGGTTGGAAGGTAATGGTCATATTTTTTTGCAAATTTTCCACTTTTATAAGTATATCATTCGTCTCTTCCTTCATTCAAATACATTTAATCTTTTCATAAACCAGCCTTTGATAAGCACTAGATCTTTTTTTAAACTTCCTTTAATAGATCACCTTTTATTTCATTTTGTCTCTTACTTGTAACTTATTAAAAAAAAACACTTTCTGTGAAGTCACATATAATATTTAATACCTACAGGAAAATCATTATTATGACATTGGTAATGTTCATAACTTGTTAACACAATAGTAATTTAATTAACACAGTCGTAACTAGCAGCTCTGTGACATACTAATACGTAGAAATCTACAAATGCTAGGTTAATAGAAGATATTTTACTTACTTTATTTGATAAAGATAGGCATTTGACCACAATCTCAGTAAGTGACGATATGGCCAAGGATGGGACATGCTCACTTAGAAAGTACTTATTGTTGACAACCTAAAAAATATCTTTTAAAAAAAAGTTATGAAAAATATTAATTCTTATTTTTTAAATTATTTTTATATTCATCGATCTATCTCTTATTGCCGGACGTGTTTGTAACCTCTGTATTTATCTACTTATTATTTCTTTACTACAGTCTAAGAATGGTGATATTAATCAATCCACATACATTTTAACACTTATAAATTCACTTTTTCCTTGAAGTGGCCCAAGTTGTATTTTTCGGGAAACATATTCGCAGGCAGACCTTCCCTTACTTATTTTATATGGAATGTGAAATAGAGTAACTAACTTAACAGAGACGCCACATAGGCTTTGTTGCTGTGATGTATGTATGAGCTAACGTTATAGTGAAGTATGCCCTATGATGATAATGAAATGTATGCTTGATATCCCTTAGGTTAATATGGTGAGAAGTGTTCCTAATGATGATGATGATGGGATCCAGCCAATTTCAGCTACGGCGACTGCTTCAACTCCGACGTTCATGTGCTCGCATGTAGCTTATAAAGCCAATCTTATTGGAAAAGATCCTCGTACATAGCGGGCATGTGAGTACACCATTTAAATATGTATAATTGATCGCCGTAGTTGGTTGGGCTTTCAATTCATCGCGCTTGGCGTCAAGCTCTAAGCGCCGTCGATGTTCCTAATACTGAGATATCTAAATGCTGTCTACATTCATCAGCAATTAGCTACTATCGATTGAAAACAATAATCTGTAACGTACATGATAATGTCACTTTGCATGTATAATTATTAATGAATATTACTATATTGCATAATCTATCTATGCACAAGACTAATCAATTTTATAATATCCGCATATTTACAATCAGTGGCAGATTTTAATAAATTATCACCTTGTCTTATCCTGAACAAAGTCCAATGAAATATGAGTGTTGAGGTTAGGAGTTCATAAGAATGTCTATGTACGTACAGTTTGTCATATATGATTAGGTGCCTTTCCTTTATTTATATTTATTTAAAATTATATACAACAGACATATTACACAGATAATAATTATTAGGTATATTATATGATACTTGTGCGTCTACAAGTATTCGAGATTATTATAAAGTTGATAAAATACACTACACTAACAACAAGACAACGAAAGAGAACTAAGTACCTAACTGAAAAAGCACCTTTATTCAAGTATTGCTTTTATAACATTATAGACCAATACGTAACAAAAAAAAATAAAAGATATCCTTAGGTTTCCTGGAAGACATTGCTGCATGAGCAATAAGGCCGCCGTTTGGGCCTTTCTGAATCTGTTGCCCTTACTTCTGTATCTTATGTCCATTGTGCTCACTAAAGTATATCTATCTATCATGGCCGATGGGTTGATCACCTGTCACCATAATGTTTCATTACATCCATTTTAAGACCTCATAATAAAAGTGTCTGCAAATTATCTTGAGTTTTAATATTTCACGTGTTAATAGGCACCTATGGCGAGGCCGCAGACTTTAAATTAGTGATCTGGTATTTACATTTACAAACGTTTCGTTGTAAGTACATGTAGTTAATTAATGCAGGCACACGACCGCACGCCATTTGACCAGTGGGTGCTTAACATTTTCATACGGCACTATATGGTACTGGGTAAAGCTATAAGGCAGACTATTGTGACGGTTTTATTTAGAGTATATATATAAATTATAAAATATATATACATATCTACTCTCTCTTTATTTAAGAGCTGCGCTCTTGTCGGTGGAGTAATATGGTGGAGCCATTCCTCTCTTCTTCCCGCCAAAACTTTCACCTCCTGATACGACACGACCTGCACCTTCTTTTATTTGTTTCATAAATTTTTCTCTTCCCTTAAATTTTTCCTTCTATAATGTTTATTATAAATGGATCGTGTCGTATCAGGTGGCCAATCATATTTCCTCTCCGGTTCTCTATAGTCTTCAATACATATCTACAGCCAGACGTAATTCACGCCTGCTATTTCAAGCACCGCATAAGTCACCAAAATAGGTGGTAGCCACATTTGGTATTCAAGTCTTAAGATGGATATGATGAACAGTTTGGTTACAGGCTGTCAACCTATTGGACAAACAAATAGTTCATCATGTTATAGCCCTATCTCACTAAAACACCAGAGTTGCTCAGCCAGAAATTATTCTGGATTCGGTACTCATCATACCTGTTACTGCATTTATATCCTAGTGAGATATGGTCCTTAGGGGGAGAACTAAATATAATTCCTTAAACGGTTTTTAACAATGAGTTTAATGACATATTGGTGCTAATTCCTGTAAATACCATCTAATTTTATTTTAAGTTATATCTGTCATTTTCTTATCCGCCGAAAAGGAAAGGGACGGGTAATCGACAAGCATAAAATTAATGGAACACACGTCAATTTTAAGCACAAATCTAAACCAACCGTCTAAAAATTTTACATCCGTTAATGGGCTATTATTTTATTCTGGGTGCCATGGTTAACTTATTCGCCAAAAAAAATTTTCTTTATTTATGCTATTGTTTGTTAGTATTTCTTACTATTATAACAATAATAATATTTAAATTACATTTTACAGGAATTTGCAGCGATGTTTACCAATTATTTTTCACTTATTTTTATATTTATACTAGGGAGGGTGCAGAAAAACAACAACTGTGTTACTTTGTTACATTATGTAGTTTTATTATTGGGAACGTTCACATTAAATTCAAACCTTTTCTTTTTTAAATTAAGATAAAAGATTTTTGACCTTATATTATTAAATCACGAAACATTTCAGTCTAATACATCTTTTTATGGTTAGGTTTACCACTTCGTTACCTAATTTTGATTTTATGAGATAAACTTTTGCAATAAAATGGAAAACAATAGCAGTTCAAGCATTTTATTTATGGAGGCCATTTATATATTAAAAATTATCAAAAAAAGTCAAAAATTTTAAAACATACTTACATAGTTTTAGTTCTAAGTCTGAAAATGTCTCCATAAAAATGGGGGACAAAAAAGTAACGCAGTAGTTTAGTAAGTAACATAATGGTAAACTTTCCGCATCTATGGTGTTTAACTTACTAAAAACAATTAAAAACAGAATACAATTAAATTGAAACCATAACAAATTAAACAAAACTCTCTTAGAATAAAATAAAATCAAAACTTCTCAAAAAAACAATATTAAACATACATTAGTTTCTGTCTGAGTCAAATATATTTAATGGGACATCAAATTCATTCAATTCGTTTTCAGCAAATGGAATTCTATAGTCTCTGCTTACCCCGGTGGGAAATAGGCATGAGTTTATGTATGTATGTATGTCATCATCGTCATCAGCCTTACGACGTCCACTGCTGGGCATAGGCCTCCCCCAAGGATCTCCACGACGATCGGTCCTGCGCTGCCCGCATCCAGTGGCTTCCCGCGACCTTCACCAGATCGTCGGTCTACTTTGTAGCGGGCCTATACTGAGCGTCGTCCGACACGTGGTCGCCATTCTAGAACCTTTCCGTCCCAGCGGCCATCGGTTCTCCTCGCTATGTGTCCTGCCCACTGCCACTTCAGCTTTGCAATTCGCCGAGCTATGTCGGTGACTTTAGTTCTCCTGTGGATCTCCTCATTTCTGATTTGATCGAGCAGGGAAATACCGAGCATAGCTCTCTCCATTGCCCGCTGAGCGACACCGAGCCTCCTCACGAGACCCATAATAAGCGGCCACGTCTCACTGCCGTAGGTCATCACTGGCAACACGCACTGGTCAAAGACTTTCCTCTTGAGACACTGAGATATTTTGGACGAGAAGATATTCCGCAGCTTCCCGAACGCTGCCCATCCGAGTTGGATCCGACGAGAGATCTCTTTCTCGAAGTTGGACTTACCTAACTGGATTATTTGTCCTAGGTAAATGTACTGGTCTACAACTTTGAGTGTAACGTTCCCAACCTGAACTGGAGTGGGTGCGACATGGTCGTTGGACATAATTTTTGTCTTTGTCATGTTCGTGCTAAGACCCACTCGTTGGGATGCGTTACTGAGATGCTCGAGCATGGTGTTCAGGTCTTCCAGGGTCTCAGCCATTAGGACTATATCATCAGCAAATCGAAGGTGCGTCAGGTACTCGCCGTTGATGTTGATGCCAAATCCTTTCCAGTCCAGAAGCTTAAAAATATCCTCCAATGCAGCAGTGAACAGTTTCGGAGAGATGCCATCTCCCTGTCTCACTCCTCGCTGCAGTTGGATCGGATTAGAGCTCTGGTTCTGTTCTCGAACTGACATAGTGGCATTTTGGTAGAGGTCCCTTAGCAATTCGATGTATCTATGGTCCACTTGGCACCTCTGAAGAGACTGCAACACCGCCCAGGTCTCGATCGAATCAAAGGCTTTCTCATAGTCCACAAACGCCAAGCAAAGTGGCAGATTATACTCTTCGGTCTTCTGTATAACCTGCCGCAGTGTATGGATGTGGTCTATGGTGCTAAAGCCTTTTCGGAAACCCGTTCGTTCGCTTCCCGTCTTAACGGCATTGATCACAGAGACATCATTGAATATGTGCTTTTTCGTCGACATGATAAAATCGATCTCGTTTTTATAATTTCCACTGGGACTTATCCAGGTCCATTTGCGGGTGCGGGCTTTCTGAAGAAGGAGTTCATCATATAGAGGTTCTCCTTTTCCATAAAGTCCGCCAGAATCCGGCCTCTGGTGTTCCGGACCCCAAATCCAAATTGCCCTACTCTCAGCTCGTTACCACAACGCTTCCCCGACTGTGCATTAAAGTCCCCCATCACAATCGTGTAGTGGCTTTTATGGCTATGCATGGCTTTAGAAATCTCCTCATACATAGTCTCCACTTCGTCATCGTGGTGTCCCGAGGTCGGAGCGTATACCTGGATGACAGTCGGCGAATATCGAGATGATATTCTGAGTATCAGGCACGCTACCCTGCTCGAAACACTACCGATGGTCAACACGTTGTTGACTAGGGACTTGTGGACGATAAACTCGACACTCTGTAACGAAATAATTATAAATTAAATTATTAAAACTATTAAATTTGTAAATATTGAGCAAAAACTTTGAGTATTTCCACTGCGTTACGATGGCTACAACTGCGTTACATTTCGCAGTAACACAGTGCATCGGTAACTCAGTTGTAGAAACCACGTGTATTCTAAAATAGCACTCATATGGTAATTCATTTTATAAAACAGATCGTGTACAATAAATATTTGCTCCTTTTTTTAAAGATATAACGGAAAAGATTATTCAATATTCAAAAAACTCACCTATCACAGCGGTCACGCAGCGGTCTCCCAATTAATACACGCACCTATCCCGCCGGCGTCCTCACGATTGACTCGGCGAATTTCCAAGCCACGCACTCCCCCCGCGCCCCAATAATATTTGATTATATGTTATACGACTTTTGGCGCAAATGCATACAAAAATCTAATTTTAAGACTCAGTTTCGTATGGTAACATAGTGTTCGTAATTTTTTGGTTTGCCGCGGGGACACAATAAATATTTTGGAATAATTAAAAACTGATAAAGGAAAATAATATTTAGTATTGTTAAAGTAAAGATTAAATTACGTGTTATTACCGCAAATATTACATTTTAATAGCGTCTTGAAGAATTTTTAAGTAATGTGTGTTTATATGGAGTAAATATATGAGAGGGACAGTGGAATTTTGTAGGGAAACAACTGCGTTACTCAAAAGTACAACTTAGTTACCGTGTTTTTGGTTAAATTCAAATAATTTTGATAAAAACGTGGAACATAAAAGTACGAGTATAACATCAGAAATATACCAATAGTGTAATTATTGAAAAAATAAATGTTTGCTTTATAAAAATCGTGTTTGAACGTGAGAGACAGGTTATGGGACCCAAAATAAAATAATAGCCCTAATAACCCGTCACAGTTAAGTAGACAGCACGTCAAACGGATTGCATACCAGCGAGGTACCTTTTGATTCGCCCGGGTTATTCATTCATTTACTCATTCTTCCTAAAATTAAGAGCTGTGAATCATCCGTCCCTTTCCTTTTCGACGGATATGAAAATGACGGATATAACTTAAAATAAAATTAGGCGGTGTCTGCAGGAATCGGGGCCATTATACGACAAACTAAGACGGCGGGTTGCTGGGGTAGTGGTGCTAAGACATTTATAGCGGAAATTGGACATCGCTTAAGAGAGAGTGGAGGTGACCCCCGTGCCGGATTGTTTTTGGCGCAAAAATTCTCCATTTATAGCGAGGAAATACGGCTAGTGTAATGGGCACCTTTGCGCCCGGATTAGTCAGGGGCGAATTTTTTGACGAGTGCAGTTTTTTTTTTTTGACGTGACTAATTGTAGATTTGCCGCAAATGGCATTAACTACTTGAACGGACAAATGGGGAGCGCTGAAGGCTCTCACCCGGTACAAGGTTTAAGACAACAGGCCTAACGGTGCCCAGTTAGGCGCGAACCTTGGATCAGGGCGTCGTCTGAGAGGAAAAATATTTGAAAGAATTAATCGACCCTAATGGGTCGATAGCGATAAGCGCTAATTGAGGGAAGTCGTCGACCACGCCGGCGGGGTCGGTATCGGGGTCCTGAAGACGAGTACAGTAGATAGCACAGTGTCGTGTAGAATTATTGTGCAAACTGGTTTTGATTATATGACAATGGTTTTTAGGATATGTCCGAAAAGAAAAACAGCAAAACTACATAATCTTCAGGGCTGTAATAATACTGTCAAATATTATCTTTTCTTTACTTCCTGCACTGAAGACCATGTAGGTCCTTAGATCTATTGCAAATAATAGGCAGTTACTTATGTTTTGCTGTATCATGTCAGAAGATTTGTTATTAAATCAACTTATTAAAACATACGCCTGGCGCATGGCGCTAAAGCTGTCGTATGCTCAGTCCCAAACTCGATAAAAGGTCTACGTAAAATGACGTTCCATGTCGAATTTGTTTTTTTAATTATTATGCAAATATTACGAGCAAATAGTCGTGAAATGGGCATGCCGTTAAATAATTTTAAGTGTGGAATTGTGTCACCCGTACTAATATAATGAACCGTGCAAGGAACGGCGCGTCTCGTGCGCTAAATTATTTTTTTTTATATCATTTAACATGTTTTCTTATTAGGAGCAGTAGAACACTAATACGAAAGATTAGCAGAAAACCGAAGGATTGTTACTTCTAGTTACTAAATATTTTTAAACAGTCAAAAAGAATAATATTATAACTTTAAACAAGTTCCGACTTTCGATTCGATAATTCAGCAACTGAAACTACGTACGCATCTATATGGAAAATCCTTATTTAACATTCTATAAGAACATTACTTACATAATCTTCCCCATTCTGTATATTGACCCATTTATCTTCTTTGGACATTCACTAGACAAGGATTACGCAGAATACGCAAAAAGTGTTGGAAATAGTTCCAAGCGCAGTATTATTTTAGATGGAATAACATTTTACTAGAAAGTAGCCGTGGTTGTCCAGTTGGAAGAATGCTTACTCTCGCTAATAAGTTCGCAGGTCCGAATCCCAGCACGGGCCTAAACCACTGATTTTTGAATTTGTTTCCAAATTCATGTTTGGACCATAAATGAATGTCATGTGGTCAGGAAAACGTCGCAAGGGAACCCACATTCCCGGGGAAATGCGTTTCGGAGGTACCTATGTGACCTGTCTTTTATGAGGTTGGATTTCCTTCGTGTTGAAAGGTTAGACAGGCAGTCACTTCTGTAAAAACCAGATCTGTCAAATCTTTAGGTTAGGTAAGCGGAGCAAGAGAAAACAAGATAAGTTTAGAGGGAAATATCATTTAACTCTTGCTTAACATAAAGAGATTGTTTTAAAATATCTTCCCAACGTCTAGCGTCTTTTACCAGCATACTGTAGAGCATTTCCATATAAGTAGTTTGTTATTTCAGTCCTAGTTCCTGCTAATCAACCAGCTAATCGCTATTGTTCAACATGGTTGTCAGTGCGCACGTCAGTGATGCGTCGAAGAGTATTATGTTTATTGGGATGACAGTCGCGACCGCACGCCAACATGATTACACGAGGATCCGTAATGAAAACCACAAGCAAACAGCTCATGTAAGCTTGGTACAGCAGACCTTAATAAAGGATTTCCCACATAGGATATTTAAAGCATATCCATATACATTTAATGTGGAAATTATTTATTTACCAAATAAAACAAAATTAACATAAGTTAATAGCAGGCCCTGCACTAGGGTTTCCCCTGTATTGCAGTAGCCCTGTTATAAGACATTGTTTTTTCATAAAGATTAAAAAAGCAAAGTCCGGTGGAGACTCGGGTATGTACACTGAATTAAAAAATAATAGGAACATAATGATACATTTTAAATTTAAAGAGATCAGGTATTAAACATGTAAGTATCTTAAACTCTAGGAATCTTTAGAATCTTACAATTCTAAAGTGATAATAAGAACTTGAGTTCAACGATACCTCATAGTACAAATAATGTGTCATTTGTAAAATTTTGAGAATACTTAAACGCAGTGATTCTATCTCTACGTTTACAAGACGAATTTCAATGTAAACCACTTGTATAAAATAGGCTTCTCAGTCTTGTTTTTTTGTCTATGTCATTCTTGCTAACACAAGCAATTTTACCTCAAATGCAAATATGACGTATCTTCACTTACATCTGTGTGGTGGGCCAAATCTACAAATACTCACGTCAAAAAAGAACACTTAATTTCCAAAAACGTTCAAAAATACATCAAATAGGTTTTTCAAACATTGATAAATTTACATAATGTAAACGATTACTTAAAAAATGTACTCGCAATACTATTTTTAGACAACCACAAATATCCTGAACAAACAGTAGACGAACTCTAACCAGGGCTTACCGCTATCAAAAGCCGTCGACAGAATCTAAATTTAAAAAGAATTGTCCACAATATGCAACTATTTTCTTGACCATTATAATTAGCAAATATCTGCCTATCTTGTTTGAATACATGTAAAGAGCTTGTAAGAAGCCTGTTTATGCTCAAAATTCTAAGAAAACTTTAAAATAAGTACGTAAGTAATATATGAGAAGTGTTTGCGTGTCTTTATTTACCTACTTAAACTATTTTACTTACTAGTTATAAACTTTCATTTTCGTCATATTCGTTAGGAAAAAATTTAACGTTTCCATAGTCATATACCAATAAATTTACAAAAAAATATATAATTCAATTGTTCATTATACGTAAATACGATACTTCTATGAGAGTGGTTCTAAGAACCTCATCAACTATTTATGATGATTGCAACTTTGTTTTTATTGAGCTTTTAATAAAATTATTTCGTGGAACACCGTATGTAATTTGTTTGCAGTTCCGTTGCCCTACTTCTAGATCCGACCTACAAAACGTTATATTAATTGTATTATGTACCCACTTTGAATAAACAGTTAGTTAGTGGGCTTTGTTTTCCGCATTAACACTCTAAGATGGCCCATTATGCGTGCTATTTTTGACTACGTAAGCCAACCTAACTCCTTCCAGAAGCTCAGAAGCCTTTTGAATAAATATAAATAGCACTAATCAATCGTTGCGTGGTTCACATGGGACATACAATATGGCAGACATGTACTTTCTGTGTTGGTTCTTCGTTGTGTTGAAGACATATATTCTTTGGAATTTGACTGGCCAGCGTAGTGAAAGGATAATTGCTAATATGAGTGGGATGTTTTTAGCGAACTACCCAGAAAACGCCTTTTGTTTAACGTGACTTGACCTTCCAATTAAGATCGATGGCATTTCCTATTTAGTCGGGGACGAATGTAATGGAGATTTACCGTACTTATTGCAATTAATTATTTCGAACAGTTCCGTGTGACATTTATGCTACAATACTAAAAATCGCTTCAACTTTTAAAACTCCATAGGTAAACAAAGCAAAAATCATAACACGCCACGGTACTAATAAACAACGTAAATAATTAATTCTGAAAATAATTGCTGAGAGGGGAGCACCATTAATTAACGACAAGAACATCCCTAGGGTGCATAGAAAATAAGTCCGATAATTTATAACTGAAACTCAGCAAAAAAAGCCTTTGTACTCAGTGTTTGTAATTTTCGTAGGAAAATAATCTACGGAATATTCTTAGGTTTCATTTTAGTGCTGTACCACTTACTATATTTATTTTTTCATTAAATTATGAATTCAAGCTTAAATCATCTTAATATCGTAAAATATACTACAAAAAAAATCATCGATTCCGATCATTTAGGTTCTAAATAATTAGTAAAATAATTCCAAATATAAAGTCATTCCATATAAATGGTGAGCGAGATAGGTAAAAAATATTTTTAAAAGAATACATGGTACCTGCGAAATAACTATCAATAAGTAACATTTGAGCAGAACTGCCTGAGAATAACAGACTTACGAGCAGAGTCCTAAAACTGAAGATTCAATAACCCATAAAACATGGCATAGTAACAAAACAATAAATGATATAAACAAGTACGTAAAGGTAGGTGTATCAATAACACGAGAGCGTTTCAGAGGCTTCGTATCAATTGGATTAATTCGTTGGCCCCAACCCCATTTCAGTTAAGCTCGAACATATTTTGTGGAACACGACCACTAAACGATTTGTTCCTGTTCTTTATGAATGAATACCACTATCAAACTTTTTAAATTGTACTGCGAATTGTTCAGGTATATAATAGTTTTATGATGTTAAACTTACCTGGAAAATCTTTGGATATTGATCATTTTTCACTGCACAATAAATCATATATATTATGAACAATAGCTTTGCTTACTCAACAAAGTATAGATTGACTAAACTGCATAGTCACACGTTAGTAAAGTATATAGATTCGATTTAACTAGAAATATTATATATTGATAACAAACGAGAAAAATCGAAGACATAGAGACATATCTAAGTGAAAAGACTGAACATAATTTACTGAAGCTAAATATGGGAATCACGATGTGATTACGACAAAGATAGTCGACGTTCCCTTATTGAATGTAGTTGTAAGTCAACATAAACCATGTTACAAGGATCTTAACTGATGGGAAACTACAAGTACTAGTATCATTCCATGGAATTGTCACTGTTTAAATTTTTTCCTCATAGTGACTTGTGGTAAAGGATTACTTTGAGATTTTCCGTGAACAAAAAAAGTACACAAGGTGATCACACAACATTGCAATGGCATGCTCGTCATGTTATCTCGATTAATTAGATTATTCACAGAAAACAGTTAATGATGGTATACTGACGTCATTTAAGTTGTCACCACTTTTCATGGATACTAAGTATCCATTTTTTACATTTTATCAGAAAAGTCATAGTAAAAACCCCCATTAAATTACATTTTATCGTCTTAATATGCCGCAATAGAGATAAGATTTGAAATAATTTAAGAGAACCAGTGAACATTATTGACAGGTATTGATAAATAAATATAAATATTTGATTTCGCCAACATATTTGCATAATCACTTGGCTGAATAAGTTATCTATAAGAACCTACACGAGCCGGAATTTCTAGTCAAATAATCAATTGAAGAGATTTAGTCTCTCCATAAAAACAAAATATGTCTTTATCCTTTCCCCACAACGAGATATAGCCATTAGACATGAGTATCCGTATACATTAAAAAGAGAAAATACTCACAATAGGAAAATGTTATATGGTTACTGCAGAATAACTGTCAACCCTAAAGAATTTGTATGTGCTATGACAATATAAACAAACAAAATAACCATTAATAACAAGCCAACAATAGAACGAAAGTTGGAGAAGACAGGAACGGCATACTTGAGGAAACATTTTTTCTCAAAAGCCTACACAACGTTAGTTTGTAGTACCCACCGAAAAATAAGTTATCGGCAATATAAACAAATGTGTTGAACCACGATAGAATTCGAATCGATAAGAGGTGATCAAAAATAGCATAACGAGTGTGATGGCCATCGGCGATCATGGGAATGCTATCGTAACTAATGCTAATGTCAATTTAGAAATCAAGAATGCGACAACAAACGGTGATAAATAAATTTCCCTTCAAAGGGCGACGCTTTCTTCGGCCCCGGCTAAATGTGTCGACGGACTAGTTTAGTGTAAAGATAAATTTTGGGTGTCAATTTGGCGCCTTGGGAAGTGTAACTTGACGCTTTCCCGAGCCGGTCTTCAAATGTTATTGTTTACGGTGAAAGTTTATTGTGTGTTAACTTTACCTTAATTAAACTGTTTTTTTTTTCATGGACCACTTTTCTTATAGACTACCAAACTCCTTAAAATAATTGTCCGAATTCTGACCACATCAAAACATTCCGTATTGTGTACAAACGAATGCAAGAGCATCCGAAGTTCGAGAAGGTTCTAAAACATAGACTTTGCACATACCTAAAGTTTCACATACCTAAGATATTATCGCGCATCATTAAATCCGTATAATCAATTTATCTTGTTAACACATTGTTGTTCAAATCCGGTCCCAAAATCTACATGTCAACCGGTTTCATAACTTTATTAAAATTGTTAATTCCCAAGACTCACAAAAGCAGATAGATAATTAATTATATTTGACATATCACTGCAAATTCTGTAGATTCGTATCTGATATGTAGATACCTAATAACCATTTGTCGAAACAATAATTTATTATCCATTTATGTATTAACAATAGCAGTGGCGACAAAAGCTGGTTTTGTGGAATTTTCATTGCCTCATTTTATTGTTTTCTTACGCAGGGTATTCTAAGTAGAACACGAAGTAGGACTTTTTTGGTTTTGCATTTTCCAAGGTCGTTGTCAAATAAACCATTTCAACAAAAATGAATAGACAAAAGTTGACCTCGCCATGACATAATCGGAAAATTTCGTATACATATTGAGTTCAAGTGTATCTATTCCGTTGCCTATCTGAAATCATAGCTAGAGGATACATGTTCATATTGATATATAATATGTTACTATAGTAACACGTTCAGTACGTCGTTTTCCGTAGATACTCAACACAGATGTGATGCAATACAATTTTGGATAAGAAGTCAATTTACGTATTGCTATTTCATTGTTTTGATAAGAATATTATTGATGTAGCAAACAAAATATTTCCAAACGAGGCGATAAATCTTACCAGTGATTAGGTCAAATGCAAGGAATTTGTGACGAGGACTATGACGTGATTTCGAAATAGTCATAATGAATAAAATAGTTTATAACAAAACATGTGTGGCACAAGTTTAATAGATACCTGAGATCGGAGATCAAAATCTCATTCAAATCATCAAATTTACAATCAATTATGAGGATCGTTTCATTCTATTATTATACTGATTATTTTACTTAATGTTTAATGTGTGTAGCTTCTGTGCAGCTGGTAACCAAATAATAATTGATATTTAAGCATTAATATGTCTTCTTTACGCAAACGGACTGAATTGTTTGACAGCGTCTGCAAAAGTGACAAAGTATTTTTTTTATAATTTCGTATCCATTCTATAACACGCATTTAACACGCTTCCCTTCCGCTGTGTACATGTATGTGATTAATCAAATCAGAAATTTTCTTGTATGTTACCGTACCGATTGTCTTTATATTTGTATGTATCACATTAGTAACAGTACACATAACACACACAGAGTATCACAACAGTATCGCAAGTTTACATTCCTTCTTTTAGTGACGGTTTAATATTTAAATTCATTATTATCATTCAAATTTCAAATGCTTGGCTTATATTTCCAATCGGTCAAGTTTCCCTTTTAGGTGATTTCCCACAAAACTAATATTTTAGTGTAACAAAATTTAATATAAATTACAGTTTTGCATACATTACATGTAAACGTTTATTGTTTTCGTCTGACAACTTTATTTAAATTGATATAATTTGTTGTAATGTGTTGTGTTACGATTTAAGTAACATGATACTATTGTGAATTTTGAGAATAGCAGTATAATGTACGATGGCGCCTCACGTCGATTCTGGAAATTCCCTTTCTGGTTTTTATAATATGACACATATTAAATTTGTATAAAAAACCTATATATACTGTGTATAAACAACCAAAAACACGTGAATTTTTAAAATATTAATGAGACAGGTGTATAATAATAATTCATAGCCATAATTAAATATGTATGTAAACTGTATACATACTCGTATTTTCCAGCATAAATTCATTACGTAAACAATAAAATTGAAAATCATATTACATTGTAGAACTAACTTACCGAGTAGAACTGTTATTGAAAGAAAGAAAACTTCATTTACTTGGCAAAACATATTAAAATTGTTTAAAAGTAATTTCAAAGCATAACATAAACAGCCTGTGTACGTCCCACTGCTGGGCACAGTCTTCCGCCAATCAATCGGAGGGGGTATGGAGCATACTCCACCACGCTGCTCAACGGCGGGTTGGTGGAGGTATTTGGGCTAGTAGCCCGGGACCAACGACTTAGCGTGCCTTCCGAAGCACGAAATCAACTACTTTTCCAGACTATCAGGTGACTCAAGCCTGCAATGTCCTTACCAAACAAGGGATAGTCTCACAAAGTGATTTCGACAATGTCCCCATCGGGAATCGAACCCGTACCTCCAGATCATGAGCCCAACGCTCTAACCACTAGACCACAGAAGCTGTTGTGAAACGTAATTATCTGATAATAATTATAATTAATGCCGAAACGGCTGCAGCTCAGTAAATTGTCATAGCCTAGCTGTGGCTAGACTATGACGCTGATTTTTAGCTGCAACCGGTTGATCATTGAATACAAAAATATTAAACAGACACAGTATGATAACAAGCGAAGTAAATCAATAAAGGCCTAAAAATCATATAAATGTTCTAAAACACAATTTTACGTAGTTGGTATTCATGAAGGCAAGGGGCATGTGTTGGTATTGGTATGCCGGTACCGAAGCGCCGTCGATTTAAAACTGATATCAATTTGTAGTTAAAACGAACACTGAATATGAATAGGAATGCAGACGCGTTAATTTTACTCAAAAACTCTATACACATGAAGTGTGTTGGAATATTCCGTTAAGCACACGCTTTTCTTATAATTATATTGCAATAAAATATCTGTCATAGCAGGAAATTGCAAATGGATGACGAACGATGATAAGAATGAAGTACACCGTACAGATTACTAAGATTTGTTTGATAAATTAAGTTACAAAAACAGAATTGAGGTTAATAAAGTGATAGAATTAGTAGCAATAGTTACAGTAAAAGCTGTTTCACAATATCATGACTGAATATTATGCATTATAATCGAAGCATACACTCGACAAAAAGCAGACACTGTAGCTTTACTGTCACTAAAATTTGTAATTGTTGACACTGATACCATTTTAAAATAAACAATTGTTATAGTACAAGTAGTACCGTAAGCGTTGCCGCTTCATACTATCCGTATCTGTATGATATAGCACCCGCATAAACGCTTTAAGCATACCCGCAGTTACATGTGGGATGGATACTTACAGAGAACTTTGAAAAATAAACAGCCCTTATATTTTGTAAGCAATATTATGAATACAGTGGATCAAGTACTGATAAATACTCTCTCTTTGTCTGGAGTCGATTTCTCATGTCTGAGGATCGTGGCCAGGACCAGGATTGCATCTGGAGCGAATGATCTGTCTCCACCGATTTCTGTCTCTTACGTCCGAGTAGAATTTGTAGGACGACGAATCTTTCAGTTAATCGATCCATTTTGTTCGTGAATGTCCGCACGATCTTTTGTCTCCAGTATTTCCAGCTACAATTAGGTTTAATTTTTTTGTCGCCTCTGCTGATAAACACAAAGCAACCGAAAGAGGCATACAAGATATGGACTAGATAATTGGCTACAAGACTCAACGTTCGATTTATGTACTATTTATTACTCGCAGCTCGTACCAACCAAACAATATTTGTAATAACGCAAAATTTTATTAAATAGTTTCATCGTATTACATGAGACTTAAATATAGTTGGCGAGGAGTGGGAGTACATGCACTATACCTTTATACCTCTGCCTACCTCTTCGGGGATAGAGGCGTGAGGTTATGTTATTAAATAGTTGAATATTGTACGAAAAGGCTACGAACAAAGATGCTAGATTTCGCAAAACTCTTGTTCACAATTTTGCAAAAAAAACTTGCGAACTGTTTTGAAACGTTCGTTGTCTGACCTAGATTTGCACGATCTGTCCTCCACTTGTATGTTCAATCGTTTAAGTTACCTATTGTGATAATCGATACCTAAGTTTTTTACTAGCTCAGTACTGACAAGACTACCTTGAAGTCTAAGCTTAATACTTCCGACCTTTAGCCACCATCAGATTAAAACCATCTAAACAAATAGCTTCCTACAACTCTGCCAGTAGACAAACAAATTCAAAGAAACATCGCAAGGCTTGGAACAGTCAAGCGACAAACCACATTCTTCGTGTTGACCACATAAACACAAGCTTAATTAATTACAAGCCATTCGGGAAACATTCTCGCTATAGAGTGTAGACTTTGTTCATAATTAGCATGTCATGGCATGTACACAACACACAGACATTGCAATGTAATCGCCAAACAAGCGAAATTTAACATCACGTTGACAAATAGCTGAGTTGAAGCAATCCTCGAGTGCCTATGTGAAATGAAATGTCGATGCTCATTGTCAGACAATTGCGCCTTTCACTCCCATAACCCATAAACTTACAAAGTATAGTACGTTCACAATCCCTTCAATGGCAAAAAAACTAAAAGCAAATGGCAATTAGGCCCCGTTTACTCTCCGCATGTGCCACGCCGCAATAAAACGTCGATCCTCAACTGCTCTCGGCACTATCTCGATTGTTTTGCATATCGCGTACCGACTCCTGCGCTTGGCAATGTGAACAAATTAACGATCAAATAGATCCCGCCTGCCGCTTTTTTTGTACTTCCAAAGACACCGCAACGTAAAAATTGAAGACGCACTCACCAAAAATATTTCTTTGCAAAATTGAACTCTGAGGCAAAGAGCATGCGCAAAGGTGACAGAAGTTAACAAGAAACTATTTTGGTATCATAATTCAATTATCCATCCGTTCTTGTAAATGTGCGAACCGCGCGTCCATCAATCAAAGTTTAACTGTATCACGTTTTTTGTCCTTTGAGATTTACAACACCGCCTTTCTGCTATAATTTGTCAAACTTTTTTATCCTCACTAATTGATCACCGTGAACAAATTGGTGGCACAGAGCACATTAAGGAAATATTAACATACTTTATAAACACGACTGTACTTACCATTGTGTATCTAAGAACTGAATGTCATTAACCATTTCCTGCACAAGAGTTTCGAGTGTCCATCTTTTCAAGCCGGTGCGCTATTGAATAAATATTAACAAGTTGCCAAGTGACATTTGGAGGCGCGCGCGGTGCCTCCCACGTCATCCCACGATGTCCACTCTCGTCGTCGACAATTTATTTCCAATGTGTTTATGCAAAATATGACAATTAATATTGTTTTATGAATTCATAGCCGCGTCGATTAAGATTCAATTTTGATAAGAAACGCAACTTTTGTGGAATGTATCATTAGGTTTCACGACGACGGCGGAATAGTTGTTTGAATTATGATGCCGAGGAAGATCATCGTGTAGTATTAATCTATCATCGACAGTGCCATCATTGTCGTAAACTAGTTTCAAATCTCGTGGCGTTAATCTGACGGAGGATCTGTGCTGTATACTAATCATGCGTTCGATATTCTTAGAACGACGATATTATCGTTTTATATAGAGGGTCGTGGTAGAGTAGTAATACGATTATTGCACCTTTGCCACCGCGGAGATGCAATTCCGAAAAAGTTTCAGTAGCAATAAAGATTTCACAAACGATAAAAACTGATTCGAATAAAGATTTAAAGCTACAACCAAGCGGCGCCGAGCGATGAACGCGCAGTCTCACTAAATTTACGATTGTGAACTATGGTTATACTATTATGAACACTTTTTCTGACAATAATATCTTTGATGACAAGTAAACCCAGACTCAAAATATGGCACTGCGTAAAAGGTAAAAAATTTTGTCATAAACACAATAATACATTTTCAAAGCATTGAAGATCAAATGTACAGAAGCTATTAGTTGAGTTTAAATGAAGATGTACGCTAAAATTTCCAAACGATGTTAACGATGTTTTCTAACACTAATTAACAAAACCATATTAACAAAGTAGATATGAGCTTTGCTTGTTGCCGAACAAATACCTATTGTTATAATTGGGTACTTGGTGTGTTTCCTACTAGCGTAGTATTTCCAAAGTAAGAGTGTTTTGAATTCTAGAATTGGTATCTTCCAAGAACCCCTGTCAACTACCGTAAAAGGAAGACCTGAATTCTGTCCGCGTCTGAATTATTCTTATCTCTGATAAACTGTATTCAATCTATAGACAACAGTAACATTTAAGGTTACAGTTCCGTTTACAGATAAGTTTGCTGGAAATACAAAGTCCGAAATTCTATTTCAAAGTAGGTTCGGTGCAGAACTCTTATTGAATTTCGAACGGCTATTACGTACCGCGAACAGTAGAAACATGTAAATGGTGACCTTTGTACCCTTCAAGTTTCCGCGAACATAAAAAAATAAATTACCGAAACGTTTCACACAATAACATAAAATTGTCACAAAATACTACCCTCACGGACAAAGACAGTGCGTTAAAACAATTTTATTGCTTCGAAAAATATCTTCATTACGTTACAAACAATTTCTTTAAATGGCTTCTGAAGCCGTAAAGGTTGTCATTCTGCGAAAAGAATAAAAGAGATTTATTGTTAAAGTATGTTTAACAAGTAATAACATCTTATTAAGTTATATATCACCGGTTATTGTGGATGCGCAGCCTACATACGAAGATATATTAGACACAGAAAGTGCGTGTATCCCACGGTGAAGATGAAGATTATACTTCGTGGTTGGGTAATACAAAGTATATTGGCATCTCTTAAATGAAAAAGAAGTTGATTAAAAATATAAATAAATGAAATAAACAATGCTAATGAGCGTTGTCCGTCAAATCGTGACTATCGAGTGGTGTTTCGTGTGCGCTGGGAAGCTTTAATATTAGTTTCATAATCATTTTGTTTGACGTATGATCATTACAGATTGATTTCGATATCGATTGCTCACTTCCGCGTTGCTTTATTCAAGATCATTCTTTGTATTGATGCTTTGTTGTTAAACAAATGTTTTGAATGAGCACTGTATTTATTAATCTAGTAGGTTACTTTCTACAGCTTAATAGCTCGGTCGGAGATGCACTTATGTAGCTTTTGATTGAGGGTAGGTAGCATAGTCTACATGAGCTTTTTCATACTCCGATTGGTTTTTTAGATCGCTTATTTTTAAAATTAATTCTACGAGTCCGCACTTAGAACTTGTAAACTTCCACAATTTAGGAAAACCTCTTCTCTTAATGAGTATTACGGTCTTCTTAGGCACAGTGTGCAATATTGGCAATTTATTTTTATCTCTATTCTTCCTTTGACTTTATAGAGCTAAACCTCGCCGTGAAAATCACGAAGTAAAAGCAGCATAGTGAAATTTCATAGCAAGTACGTATAGGCAAATTGAACGGCAGTTATTAAAATAACAAATTATTATATTAATGCTACCATAACCGCAGCCATACTTCTTCATTAACAGCATCATTTGTCGGCGCGTCAACCTCCCATAGCGATGCTAATACTGTTTTAATGGTAACACGATTTTTAATGCTGGTGCCTAGAGGTGGGGTGGGTTGAGACAAAGAGCTTGCTGTGATTTAAACATTGAATATAACTATTGTATCATGTATCAAAAAAAAAACTATAATAATAGCCACATTATAATGCATTAGGTGATGAAAACACGGCGAACAAACGCTGTTCAAATAAGAATTTATTGGTGCACTCAGATAAGTATTGTTGATAAGTATTTGTGTAGTGTGTGATTTTTGTATGTAGAGCATTGGGTGCCATCTGCGCCAAATCTACAATAAGTCACGTGAAAAAAAAAGCCAGTTTTTGGATAACGGTAAGTATTTTGCAATTATTTTTTAGTTTACATACTTACCTACTTGACATCAATTTATATGAGCCTCGTTTATTAAGCGATAAAAGTTGGGGATTAAAATTTTATCAGTACATATTATAGTTCTATTTCCTCGACAACTCTATTCAATAATACTTATCACTTAAATACTTGTTACCAGGTACATCACTAGCACTAAATACGAAATATAAGGTACGCTTACATGTCAGAAGCCAGTAGATGATCTGTCAGACGGTGAATATAATTTTACTCCAATTGTGAATGATTTATGATCAAAACTGAACCGCCTGGACTTCTTTCAGTAAACACCTTTACCTCTTTTAATGATGTTTGTAATCAAAATTATTAATTTAATAGCAAGGTAATATTTGTTCTCAATATGATTTTTATATCACGTTTGCTTATTATCTTGTAACTTAGGTATTAATAAAGGTACTCGTACCTCCCTATCCATTGAATTACTTATGATAATAAGTCCATCATTTGCAATAATTCCTACAATACTATAGGTAACTCGAATGTCCAATACTGAAGGTATTTCAAATCAGAGCCCGGTGATAGCTGGGCGTGTCACAATTTGCCACCGACTCCACGCTAATTCGATCGTGGCGCGCGCGCGCCTTAATTGAACGCTCTAAAAGGGCGCAGCCCAATAAACACTTTATACTATGGACTGCAATACATCTGAGCTATAGCGTAACAACGCAGAGTTTAGTTTACATCGCAAGTTCTATACTGCAGAGAAGGTGCGTTGCGGCACCGCAACGAATTTGTCGCGTATATCAGAAGCCGTATCATGGAGCTCACATATCGCGATTTTTGAATAGGAATGTAACGGATGGTATGTAAACTAGTCAAGTTACATACATCCCATTAACATTACAATCAATAATGCCTTAGCAGGATAATTGGTAAAGTAAATAAATCTCTAATCTAATCTAGCCTACAAGATCCCACTGCTGGGCAAAGGCCTCCCCTTCCTCTTTCCATTTTTCGCGGTCCTGTGCGTACTCCAGCCAGTTCCACCAAAAAAGTAAATAAATAATTAAGTGAAAAAAATCAATTGGCTAGTAAACCTCTTGCAAGCTCGCGATTACATTTTAATTGTAGGCTTGCGCGGAGTAAAATGCACATTTTATTATCATTACTGGTGACACTCGCGCTGGCGGACAACATGCTCACTACAAATTGACCGGCACTTTTATGTAGAGCATTGAGTAAGGAATGTTTGTAGTACTGATCAATATTATCTATACTTATAATAAATCTGTAGAGAGGTCAATTCTGTACATTAAATATTTTTTCAAAATAACTATCAGGGGGTGATAAGTGATCGATACTGATGCCAAAAATGCAATCAGTAAAATTTTTGTCTGTCTGTCTGTCTGTCTGTCTGTCTGTCTGTCTGTCTGTCTGTCTGTCTGTATGTTCCTTATAGAAACAAAAACTACTAGACGGATTTTAATGAAACTTGGTACAATTATTCTTCACACTCCTGGACAGGTTATAGTATACTTTTCATCACGCTACAATCAATAGGAGCCGAGTAGTGAAGGGAAATCCTTTTGTATGAAAAATCTAAACCACTGAAGTTAGACGTTTGAAATTTGGCATGCAGATACCTTAGATACCGTAGAGGTGCACTTTGCACTAAGAAAGGAATTCCCGAAATTCCTACGGGAACGGGAATTAGCGGGAAAATCCTTTTGTATGAAAAATCCAAACCACTCAAGTTAGACGTTTGAAATTTGGCATGCAGGTACCTTAGATACCGTAGAGGTGCACTTAGAAAGGAATCCCCGAAATTCCCACGGGAACGGGAATTAGCGGGAAAATCCTTTTGTATGAAAAATCTAAACCACTCAAGGTAGACGTTTGAAATTTGGCATGCAGATACCTTAGGTACCGTAAAGGTGCACTAAGAAAGGAATTCCCGAAATTCCCACGAGAACGGGAATTAGCGGGAAAATCCTTTTGTATGAAAAATCTAAACCACTCAAGTTAGACGTTTGAAATTTGTTATGCAGGTACCTTAGGTACCGTAGAGGTGCATTAAGAAAGGAATTCCCGAAGTTCCCACGAGAACGGGAATTAGCGGGAAAATCCTTTTGTATGAAAAATCTAAACCATTCAAGTTAGATGTTTGAAATTGGCATGCAGGTACCTTAGGTACCGTGGAGGTGCACTAAGAAAGGAATTCCCGAAATTCCCACGGGAACGGGAATTAACGGGAAAATCCTTTTGTATGAAAAATCTAAACCATTCAAGTTAGATGTTTGAAATTTGGCACGCAGGTACCTTAGATACCGTAGAGGTGCACTAAGAAAGGAATTCCCGAAATTCCCACGGGAACGGTAGTTAGCGGGAAAAAACATTTGTATGAAAAAATCAAATCTAAATAAAAAGAGAAACTGACTGACTCTGTGACTGACATATCAACGCATAGCCTGAACGGCTTAACGTAGGCATTTGAAATTTGTAAGGGACATAGCTTAAGTACCGTAGAGGTGCACTAAGAAAGGAATTCCCGGAATTCCCACGGGAACGGAAATTAGCGGGAAAATCCATTTGTATGAAAAATCTAAACCGCTTAAGTTAGACGCTTGAAATTTGGCATGCAGGTACCTTAGTTAACTTAAAGCTTAGTTGCAACAGGATATTGCAAAATTCCCACGGAAACGGGAGTTAGCGGGAAAAAAACATTTGTATGAAAAAATCGAAACCGCGTAAGATAGATGTTTTCAATTCAATTCAATTAAATTATTTATTGCATTCCATGTAGTACAATGGGGTGTTACATAGGCATAGGAACTAAAAAATGGACCCTGTAGGGCACAGCAACGTTGAAGGGAAGAGAGGAAGTGTGTATTAAAATTAAAACTCAATGAACAATCAATTAAAAAAAAAACAATTCAATCAATTGATTCAATCTAGCATGTATGCATACCTTAGTAAATATAAAGTTTATTTTTGGCTGTATTTTGAAAAATGGGAGTTATTGGGAAAAAAAATGTATGAAAAAATCTAAACTGCATAAGTTAGATGCTTGAAATTTGATATGCACTCCCACACACACAAAGATCTCTCTCTTATATAACACGCCACGCGGACGAAGTCGCGGGCAAAAGCTAGTTATAAAATAAAAAGAACCATAATAAAGACTATAGAGAACCGGAGACGAAATATGATTGCCCAGATACGACAGGATTCGTTTATGAAAAAAATCATAGAAGGAAAAATTGAAGGAAAGAGAGGAAGGGGTAGTCCTAGGAGAACATTTATGAAACAAATAAAAGAGAAGGTGCAGGTCGTATCGTATCAAAAGGTGAAGAATTTGGCGGGAAGAAGAGAGGAATGGCGATCACTCGACCGACAAGAGCGCAGCTCTTAAATAAAGAGAGAGATAGAGAATAAATTACGCTTATCGTTGTTCGGCTGTCCTTAAATTAGACCACCAAACATTATGGTTTCTTTTTGACTTGTCATAAATTATTCTGCTAGTTTATGTTTTTTTTTTTTAAGAACGGTTAGGGCCCTGTGCCGAGGTTTTACTTGCAGCTTCTTTTCCCCGGCTACACAGCTTGTGAAAAGCTGCAGTAGTTTTAGGCGGATGAGACGTTGATTACCTATGTAAAAACCACCAATTGTATGTAGCTTACGCTACCAATAAAGATTTTTATTTGTATTTGTATTTGTAAAAATTGACGATTTAAAGTGTAACTATGTTACCTACTGAATAAAGATATTTTTGAATTTGAAATTGAATATGCAGTTCTTTCTGATTATCTCTTGGTCATTTCTCATTTTATATCGTATACATAAACACCCATTCCTCGCCAGCTATGTTTAAGTCCCATCATTATTACCAGCTATATTGCCATTAACCGGGCACAAATCCTGAATTTTTTTCTCTTCAGAGACTTTTCCAAGCATTTTTGTATATACCTACGAAAGTTGGGCTAAAGATTATGTTTGAACTTACAGAAATCTATCTAAGTATACTTACACCAATTAGCATTACGATAATTTCCTCTTTATCCAAAACAACTTTCTTATATTTCCTATTCATCACGTACTTAGTTAAGACATTACTGAGCAGCGAATAAGCTAGTGGATATTCACATTTGTAAGGATGCAACTTTTACTGTTAATCAGGTCCTACACTACACTCCGCTTACAACGTCATTGGCATAAATTCCCAATGCTAATTGTGACTAGTTTCCGTCGAAGATATGGCTTTTTTTCTTTTTTGCGTCTACAGAAGCCTACAGCTCACTTACACAGGTTAATGCTTGAGATTGATCCTGATAACTATTGAAATAGGCTTGTAACACGCAAATGCATGTACAGATACATGTAAATGACTTAATCTTTATATGGAACTGCTTGTTAGTCTCGCTGTCTAGGCATTTAGAGACTTGTTGATTATTTCCAAGTGGCGGAATGTTTTATTTTATAAATAGGTACCTGTAACTATCAATTGATAGAGGTAGGTGACCCCCGCGCCGAATCGTACCTAGTGCAGCACATTCCGTTGGCAATCCAGCGCGGAAACGCCGCCAGCGTAATGAGCACTTTCCCACCGTGTGCGATTCGGAGCGGTCTTTTTGACTAGACCTACCAGTTCAATTAAAAAAAAATCTGACTATTACATTCATTCTCAAATAGCAACACCTATTCTCACGCAATATTTATTATATTTCCTTTCGAAATAAATAAAGCAAATTCCGTCACTTCCATTTCGCAATCTGCCTATTCCCCGCCACGAAAGAAGTCCCGCGACCGCGGTATCGCAATATCTGTATAGAATTTTTGTCAATTAGTAATTAAAATCCGCCTGACTTCTACTTTTCCCTTTTCGATTTTTTTTCGTCTTTTTTCTGGACTACTTTCGTGCTGCGTACTTTACATTATGAATTTTCAATGATTATAGTGACCCCACGGCCTAACACGATATTAGGTTATAATTTAGGTTAAATAATAATACAGCTTACTAATATTGCTATTTGCTGATCTATTTCAACAAAATATAACAAGAACCTTAAACATTTACCTAGTTAGACCAAAATGAACCTCATTAGCCATAATTACTCCAACTATAAACAAGCTACAAGAAAACTAAAAGAAAACCTATTTTACTAGTGGTAATGATTACAATCGCGTTGAACTTGAAGTTACGTAATGCCATAGATTAAATAGTAATACTTAAGACGTATAGAACGGACACTCCGCCCCGCACCAATACGAGCTTGGAGCGAGCTTGATTTACCTAAGAGGGGGGGCACGTTAGTCTATTTGCAATCAAGGAGTAAGAGAGTGCCCACGGACTGTCTATCTCTCTCGCACGCACGAGGTAAGGTGGCACATGGTACGAAAAAGATTTTTGTATGGAGTGTCCGAGCTGCGGTAATACCTACATCGCGATAACCGCCTAGCTTAGATCACAAGTCTAGATATTCTGCCCGGGCTATAAACATGTCAGGGACTTACTGAATAGCTTTACCATTTCCACCCTTACGGTGGAAACTGAATTTAACGATGGAAATATCTAGAAAACTTCTAGCTATAGGTTAGTTAACATACATACATACATAAACTCACGCCCGTAATCCCTAATGGGGTGGGCAGAGCCACATGTAATCAAAGACAACTTGCAGCCACTGTTGATACGAAGTCCAAAGATGGATATGATGAACCTTATGGTGATAAGGGATCAGCCTATCGCCCATAACATTAGTCCATCATGTTAGAGGACGTAATCCCTCTGTCGGTTTTTACGACATGCCCGGGAAGAGAAGCAGCTGAACGTGTTCTATGTTTTTTATATGCTCCCAGAACAGCATAGAAGCAAGATAGATAGATAGATAGGTTAGTTAACATTTTTATTTTTTCATCCGATTATACTTACGTGAGTTTGGCGCTATAGTAACATATTATACATCAATGTTTCAGCGAAATATTAAGAAATAAATTCAAAAATAGAACTTGAGGTACAAGCGAGACAAAAAAGAAGATGAAATTTATTATTTCTTTATTACTTAAATTTTATTACAACGGCCAATATAGTAATTTATACATGAATGACAACGGCACTCAGTTACAATCAAAGAGCTAAAGTGCAGTCACTGATCATAGGGAATTATTTGTAAACAGTGGTGAAATTATGAACCGTTAGTTGTCATAATTTTTATGTTTTTGTAGGTGTTTTGGTCTATTACAGAAACGACATGTAACCAGGAGGTCTTAAGTGCAAGCAGTTAATTTATTACTTTGCAAGAAACTGATTGGACTTTTGCAGCTTATCGTACGCCTCTTCGTTTGACTTTCCTTAGCAATGCAGTAATGAAGTTCATCAAACTGCATCTTTTACGTTATTTTCAATGTTCTTTAAATCAAAAATACTTTAAACAGACACTTGTACTGAAACAAAAAGCTTTTATAATATTAAAAGCCATTCTTTTTAATTTAAGACTTGTATAATTGAATGTCAGAAACATTCTTCCGTAATAATTATAATCACACTCTTGCCCGAACTCTGATACTTTATAGCTTATAAAATTTCAAACTGACAAGAAAATCGACTTTAAACAACATGCAATATAATTATAAGGTAGTTAATTTATATTAACAAACCGTTTTATGATTTCACGCCTATAAAATATAGGTAAAGAGCTTCGCGGTACTTGGATACTCCTAACAGTTTGAATTTCTCAACACTTTGAACGAACCTTGGTAACATTGTATGTGGCTAATTGCTTAAAGACGAAATAAGTACATTTTGTTGGTCTACCCAGTTAATAGTCAGACTGCCTACTGAGTAGTTTCCAGCACGGATTTATCAGCTGAACGAATATTTGCTCAAAATGTTATATCTACTTATATAATACTCAAGACAACATATTTACTGCCTTCCAAGGCAAATCCACAAAAAGTCACGTTAAAAATGCGAACAAGAAAACTCCCTTTATGATTAACTGGGAGGGTTTTATAATGCCACTTTGAAGCAGTATTACAATTTTTAATCCTCTAAAACAAATAACAATACTTATTTTCTTTTAATCTTCTTTCCTTCTGTCGTGTGGATTGTGAAATAGATGACTAACCTCAGCAACCTTGGTGTCAGAATTATTATTGACGCCTTAGCGGCTTTTTCAGATGAATTTGTTCAATATGGTATTTTAAGACTCCTTGACTTGAATTTATCTTGAATTTATCTCTCAGATACGTCCGGCGCACTCTAGTACGTCAAACAAATTTTCCAAGCTATTTGGCGAAACCTGTCTCTATGATGGGAAGTCAAATTCCAAGACATATTAACACGATGAAGAAGAGGCATCTTTTGCAATGTGCTGACTCCACGGCGCCGTTTCCAACTCATGCACTGCTGAGTGTCTTCTCTGTCTTACAACCTCAAACATTGCAAATAATCTTCTGCACCACTTAAATATAGAAAACCCACCCACACAATACCAACGATTATCTAACGAAGTTTTTGCTCTACAATTCTTCTAACAGAAATTAAGGTGAAATGAACAACTATCTCAATAATCAATCATAGATTAAACGATAATGGCGACAATTTGACACGGCCGGCTAAGTTGATTAGTGTCCACAAACTTTCAAAATGTTATACAACGTTATAATTCGACCGGCTTATACACGTGTAAGATGAACATTTTATTGGTTAGGGGACTACGCTTTTGAAAGTCGCTCTTAACTCGCCCGTTATTTGTCGAAGTTCAATTAAGTTAGAAAGATAATATCATTGCATAAAACATGTTATGATCAGGGAAGCTAAAAAGGCCACATTGAAGCAATTCATCTAAAAAGGCAATATTTCACCTTTGTTGAGATTACACACTTAGTTTTGTATATGCAATTTCAAATAGCAATATTGCTTATTACATTAATTGCTTTGATGTGGCTTATAACTCCCAATAATCTTGCGATGGGTTAAAGAAATAAAGTTTTTTTGTTTAATAAGTACGCATTCTGACTATACGATATAATGAAGATCTAAATTGAAAGACAATAATGCTAAGGCAGCTGAGATGATCATGCATTGCACAGTAAAATCTACAGTTCCTGGCTATTTACTTTACAATGACACCTGAAACAAATCACGTATACAGATATAAATCTAATTCGACCTCGATATCGAATAAAAAACCCCACAACACATTATCACACAAATAACGAACTCACTAAAATATGGCAAGTGAATTCCAACCTCAATCTTCGGCATTCGCGCCTCATACCAATAGTAGGGGCCTACTTAAGTACGAAATAAATTCTAATTAAATCGAACATTCTCAAATGCCTGTTCGCTACCAGAATAATAATTGACAAGCTCTTGATGAATCGCTTTGCCCACCTTGTTATAGTACAACTGGACCCCATCCGTCTTCCTAGCACATATGAACTGTTGGAAGCTTTAATTTGATGGTAAATCTATGAGTGATATATTGAATAAGTTTTCTTCACTTTCTTTTCTTGTTCTGTAAATGTAATGTTTCTTCTGATAAACGATTTAGGATTGGAATTATAATTTATAAACTTTTCTCTACTTTACTACATGCACTTTTCAAGGTCTGTTTTAGTATATTCTATATTTTGAGTCTTCCTAAATCCATACCTGCAACTTTTAGATCGCCTTCTACTTTAAAAGTGTACTTACCTGTTAAAGATTTTTATTTTATTGTTTACATTACATTGCCTGTATGAACATAACCCAAGATCCTTTACATCGCGAGCCTAAAATATTATCTTACTCACGAACACTTAGAAACAATTAATAACATTAACGGTACTTATCAAAAGCATACAATAAAACTAGTTACCCATGCATTCCTAGTGGCCTTACCACGATTCTCGAGTGGTCCAGGACAAAAAAAATAAAAAAGACAATACGTTTATTTTTCGAGGTGTATCTGTGACTGGCTGGTTGACATTACTTTTCTCTCGTCAAAGCCTTTTGTAGGACTCGATGAGAACTTGCTTGTAGTAAATCTTAGAACTGACAGACAAGGATATTCAATTTGATGTTTTGTAACTATTGTAACAAATTATGAAATATGAAACACGCTTGATTTCTGGACGATGGAATTAGTTATTAATTTGATATAAAATGTATTTAGCACTAACCAACCGGAAAAAAGATCAAAGATCCTAGACCTGATCAAAGAGCGAAAGACACATAATTGTAAATCATTAAAATGAATCTGCCTCGTGTTGTCGACTTGTAAAACAGAGGGGTAGACATGAAACGAACATTTTATAATGTGGTCGCTTTATTATGTAGTTTGTATATTTGATGAAGTTTTAAGAAAATAATATTTTCACAATGTGTGCACCATTCCTGACTCTACTTTGAATACGTGTCCACGGTGTAAGGCCATTTGTCGAGTGACATCAAAGTCCATTTCTTCTCATTTCATAATCTCACAGCCGTCAAACACCGATACACCTACACAGATTAAAATGATACTTAATTCACAGATAAAGTATCGAGATAAACTCTAACCTATCTACTTCCTATTTTTAAGAAACCGGGAGATTGAAACAATTTATGGTAATCATGATTTTCGTGTAGAATAATTATTGTAGTAAGTACTTAAGTAATGTTGGACATTCATAATGATTTCTACGATGAGGAAGAAATTAACAATTTAAAGACAAGTGTATAAAAAATAATTGAACCGCATGGCTTACTTACAAGCCTGTACGAAGGAACCAATAAAAGAGAGTCTCCTAATAAAAAACCCCGGTAAAGAAGAATCAGAACCACCGTTACTTATGGAAATTAATTGAACACAGGACACAGCTGCGTGAGATATGAAAAAATGAAGACTCCATAATTAAATTAGCGTTGAAATTAAAAAATGGGAAGGAGACAGCACCGTGGGGCGCCATCTACAAGACACATACCATCGCGTTTTATGTCCATCAAATCGACCGATAATTGAAATGAGTTCCATGTAAAAAGCAGAAAAACGATTATCCCCGTACCTTTTAAGAGGCCCGAGATACACAAATGGACTTTGTATTAGAATTTATGTCACTTAAAAGAGATGATATAAAAAAGCGCCGACGGGTTTACACGCAATAAAAATATGGGAACGACAAGAATGCTTCCTTGGTTGTCAATCCGGGGTTTAATAATCGTAAAATGTTTTTTGATCCACTCAGTGGATACACGAGGTACTGGCAGATAATAATCATGACGATTGATTGAAATATGTGTAATTGTAGAGGGCAAAGTCTTACAATGGACAAGTTTTTATTGCTTTTGACACAAAAACATTACGAGTAATGTACGCAAAGCCAATAAATTATTAAATAAGTAGACATGAAGACGTCTCACGTTAAATATATATGCATGTAGCAAAAACGTTGCTATGGTTTTTAGATACTAAAGAGCTTTAAATAATTTAGTATGAAGAAGGTTATGAAATAGAGAAACCAAGCTCCCTACAGCGGAATTTACTCTTCATGTCGTTAATACCCAGACACGCTGCGAACAAGATGTATGTAACACATTTAAATGCAAATATGCATTTTATGATACTTTTAAGTAGCAATTAGAAGCGTCGGTTATTTATAAATTTAGGTACTGATTGGGTTTACGAGCCTCGATAAAGCGTATTTATGATTTTAAATAGTAATAAAATGGAACTAATTGTTAAAGACTTGTGTATGAAGAAGAAACTTATCATGTGAGGATCGCAGTTTCATACGAAGTTTATGTCAATATTTTTCAAATAATCCGTGCTTAGATGTCGTTGCTGGATTTGATAACATCAGCAGACGTACAAGTTCTTAATTAAAATTTTTATATTATGAATGAAATAGTATTTAAGATGCAGCCATGGTTGCCACTTAGCTAACACGACGATCTGAACAACTTGATGCAACTTGATAAAGGGATCATTTCGTAGCATTTTACCTTCAGTTACGGTTATAAACAGTCAATTAACTTGGATAGTTACAATGAGTTAGCTACCAGCCGTAATCCTGAAACCACCATTTCCTAGTAACCAGGGTAACTTGTACCTAGTAAGACATAACTAGTATCTTTATGTAAGAAACTTACATTGACTACATACCTCTACCAGGACGACTAAAAATAGACAGAACTTTACACAGACAACATGTCTTCGGGTCATCTGCATTTAAATCCAGCACCTGAGCGGTACCACTAAGAACAACTTTCTTACAACTGGCTTTGCTGCTTAAGATGCTTTTCGTTTCTTCTATGACTGACTTTGTGAGTTAATTGGATAATTTGGGCGTTAATATTTTCTATCCACGTTTCGATAAAACTTTGAATACCGTCACTTTGCGTGTACTTCCAGTTAAAAAGAGACCAAATCTGCTCAAATAGTACTTGAGCTTTTAAATCCTAACTAAATGAAGCTTTATGAATACGTGTTGGAATCAAAAAAATATGGAGATTTTGATGAATTATTATTATATTTTGAGAAATAGGCGGAATCCTGTTTATTATTATTTTGAACTTTTTGAATAATTTTTAGGAGCCCGGTGGCGCAGCGGTTAACGCGCTCGGTCTGCGATTGTTGAAGTAAAGCAACTTTCGCAAAGGCCAGTCATAGGATGGGTGACCACAAAAAAAAGTTTTCATCTTGAGCTCCTCCGTGCTTCGGAAGGCACGTTAAGCCGTTGGTCCCGGCTGCATTAGCAGTCGTTAATAACCATCAATCCGCACTGGGCCCACGTGATGGTTTAAGGCCCGATCTCCCTATCCATCCATACGGAAGGCCCGTGCGCCAGCAGTGGGGACGTTAATGGGCTGATGATGATGATGATTATTTTGAACGATTTGCATAAAAATGTCTGGAAACTTAGATTTTCGCAAAGACCGCAAACCACCGATATCAGGTAGTTTCGCAGTTACATAACATACCTATTGAAACACGATCTCTCGCATAACTCACGGGAACACTTTCTATAATGTAACATTAATAGCAAAATTAAACGTTTCATTTTAATTTTGTGTACGCGATGTAATGGCTGTGTCGGGGCTTTTGATCTGGTCTTCCAATATGCGTAATTGTGGGTTTAGAGTTTAACACCTGGGCGCAAGAAAGCGGCGTGAGCGGGGGTTGCAAACACTAAGTACTAGGAAATTCCATAAACATTTGAGTAAGCAGAACAAATAATAATATGAGTGCTGTTTATATAAAAATAGTAAATTAAAATTCGTGGAACAAGGAGCGATTGAAAATAAAGAAAGTTGGAAGAAGTACGACCAAAGACCCGACCGAGACCTTATTTAATCCTTTCAGACATAATCGTACGTAACCGTACTCTGAACATTGGTTTTGCTTAAAAAATATATGTGTGCCACCTTTATAGTTTAAGTTTTTTGTCTTATATTCATTCTTTCGTTTATTATTATTCATTCTGCAACCAATATGCCTGTTTCTTGTTCCACCAGTCTTATGCCCGCTGTCGCTACCGTTTATCCTTTAAACCCTGATTGGCTGCACTTGTTTTTTCCCGTCGCAAGTGTTTTTAATGAATAGGCATTACATTAACTCGGGGGCAGGATTTTTATACCATAAACCGTTGATGTCTTATTACCGGCGACGATCACTGAGCCTTCTCGATTATTCATGAAATATATTCAGTGTTAAAGGTTTTAATTACACACTTTAAACCCTTTTTTCGCTGTAAACGATGTTTAAATTTATTGCCTTCTGGTCTATAAACTCTTCAATATAGTACGGTAATTACTTTTTGTGCAATTGGTAAAAAGTAAAGTACTGCGAGTGCGAAAATGTGAGGGTCGGTTTGCCTAGCGAATCTTTCTGTTGGTTATTTGTAAAAGTCAATGTAAAACGTTTGTTGAGCTCTTACCTACAGGAATGGTATCTCGAACCTAGTACTTTAACACGTTGACAGTCCAGTGACCCGTATACGGGTCATGACTGGCTCCATACGTCCGTGACCCATATATGGGTCACTAAGGAACGACCAACGCACTAAGGGCGGGTACTCCACTTGGATCCCGTGTAACTTAGCAATGGTTAAAGTAATATTCGGGACTTACAAGGAAGTCAAAACATTTTGTATGGGGACTGTCAACGTGTTAAAATAAGTGTACAAAGATTCCAACTCTTACCTTTGCTTCCTGCAATCCTTTTAGGCTTGGCTACTTGACAGTTTTCGGATAAGTATTTAAAAAATTACAATTGCTTATTTTATACCCCATAAAATATGTTATTTTCTCGAAAAAGCTTTATATAATAGAAAAAAACACAATTATTTTAAATTTCGCGCGAAAACGGTTGATCACGTGACATTTTGTCCTGTGTAGTCAAAGTTCAACTAACAAAGAAACTGTCAATCAGTATCACTTGAAAGCGGACAGATAGTTTTTGTCTATTTTGTGAAATGTGATGTCATACTATGATTTTGTAATACACAGATATAGAAAAAAACGCATTCTTATTTTGTACAAATAACATAGTTAAAAATGATCTTTAAAAAAGCATCCAATAGCTTTTTTTAAAATCATTTTTAAATATTTTATGATTATCAATAAAACGATAAACTACCATATCCGACATAATTATTTCATATTTAATTGTTACAACTGTTAAGTAGCCAATACAAGCGATACAATTTAACACTAGGTGTATGAACATGTTCAAAATCTATCCTTTTTTTACACGCACGTCCTCTTTCATTCAGCGCAATAGCTGAGGCCAATAAAAGCTTTTGATCGATTAAGTGTAGTACATCCGTTTAATAAGAGTCCGGCATTATGAATATTAAAGAACTTGGATGTTTAATCGTTAAGGGCGTAAAGAATTCGGTACATAAATTACTTTCCGATTAAGGTAACACGTTATTAGAAAATTTGTAGTTGTGTGAGGAAAGGGAGCTGAGATAAAGTATACTTAATGAATGCCCCTTGTGATTGTCGGGAGTTTGAAAATTGTCTAATTCGTTTCGGTAAATTATCTAAGTAATATTTTACACTCTATTATAATGTGGTCTGTGATGTCTTGGCCATGTAATGCGGCGAGTACTATCATAAACTTTAGAACTTATATAAAAATGGTGCTTTCGCAAAAGTTTTATTGCTGGTAGTATGAACAAAGCAAAGTAAAACGTATATTGCTTGACAGATTATAATTTGATCTTACAAGTATTTTTGAATTGCAGTGACCTCAAAATAAACCTTCCTGTGTCGGAGTGAATATATTTTCAAACAACAAAGAGACGTGTTACATACCTACCAATACGTTGCACTTATACGCGTTTTGGGTTTCATTCTAGTTATTACCCACACTAGAGGTACATGACTGTTGCCTGTAACACTGTTGTATGTAAACAAATGAAATCAAAAATTTCCCAATAACAAAAAGTTATAATACGTACTTACTTTTAATTACAAAGCTTTGCTAACTTCCGGTTCCTATACACCATTACCTAATATTCGACATGATGCACCACAAAACGAAGACGAAAGGGTGCCTCGCTTCATTCTTCATCTTTCAATAGCTCTCCTTTCACCCATCGTCCTGTTATCTCTTAAGAATAAACGTCTTTGTGCGTCGTCGCAAGGGGCGCCTCACAGAGGCCACGTAACAATAAATTTATTAGCATACTACTGTACGTGTTTCGTCCCGGATCTGTCAAAAGGTCCCATTTCCTGGCCTGGATTCTTGTGATTGTCAGCTAGGCGTATATATATGACTCCGGTGGTCCATCGAATGTTGACAAGTTTAGCGGTTTCGTTTGGGAAAATTTTAATGATAGTATTTCTTTCAATTTCCATATTTTGATTATTTTATTCTTTGGACTGTGGCGGATTTTTATTATAAAGTTTCATAAAGTAGTTACAATCGAACACCTTAATTGTACGAGTATTTAGCTCAAATATAGACGATACAAATGTTAATCATCGCTTCTTTCCTTTGCAATCTTAACATCAACTGCCTATTTTTCAACATAAGTACTATACTTGTTAGCTATGGTTTTATAAGAAGGTGTTATAAGAAGGTGTTATGTCTATATTTTTTCACGTGACATTATGTCACGTTTTTTATTTTTATTACAAGAATTTTACTAAATTCGAACATCTTATTCTTCCTACCTGACCGGCGCTGCTTTATAATATCTACAATAATCAATTGTGGTTCAGATAACAATGTATGGTTTATCAATGCCCTGTACACTTCAGAACAGATTTGTATATCCGAGACCAGGTCAGGTGACCCTCACGTCAAGAGGGAAGCAGTTGAGGGTGAAGTACTGAGCGTTATCATTGAAAAAGGGGCTTTGTATGAATGTGGGCAAAAAGGGGTCACCGTGGTTTTATGTAGGTCGATAGAAATCCGCTTAGAGGAGAAAAATAATGAATAAGCATACGAGAGATAATTAATGTTAGTAAAGCTGTGATACCAATATTTCCAATGCGCTGAAATTATCTATAATAATATATAATAAATAAATGTTGGTGTGAAGAACCGAAATGAATGATTCGAACATGCTTAAAAAATGTAGAAAAGTGTGATGTAGGATGATGTCAATTAAATTATTTCATCTGAATACAAAAAATCGTAACACAGGATTATGAAATATTGCTGCCTTATGTAATGCCCATAACAATAAATACTCAGGAAATGTAGATGTACTTATTATTTGCTTATGAAACTGCCACGCATTGTAACCTTCACTGACCATTAAATCATTTCAAACAGAATTTATCACATCAGACGCCTTATTACCCAAAAGCAGTTAACAATCAAAAAAATTAAATTCTAGTCACGGATCGAACAACGTAACGGTCAGCCATAGATCATGTGGGCATTATTCATAGTTCACATAGAACTACCCGAAATTAGAAATACAAAGCAATGTATCATAAGAATTACTATAAGAAAAAACCAAACGCGATCCTTAGTACCGTAGATAAAGACACCTACGCACTTTCTGGTAAAAGTCGCTTTCCAAAAGCAATTGTATGCCGTGACAAGTCAACAAAGAGCTCTACTACTTCTCTTTTGCTTACATATGCATAATGTACCCTATAGTAGTCAATATTATTTAGACCATTTAACATTTTGAAATGCACGCCTTAGTTACTTTCAAGTCGGCTCAACTTTGGTGGTATCAATTTAAATTCGTCTAGTGCTCTAAATTTAAATTTCATAGATTTTAATTAAATATTATTGCGTAACTCCGTCTATATTCAAAATAATTTTAGTTCAGTATTAAATAATTACGTCTATCCTTATAAGAACGTTTAATTTTTCCGTGTTGTTAATTATTCATACTCTCGCCATACTTAATTTATACTATCAACACCACTAAGCATCAGCTAAATATTACTACATTTCATAGATAAATAACTTCATATATATATCATCAAACTACGCTATATACCATTATACGTAGCTAACACAATCCGTGCCTCTGTTACCTAATCTCTACTCACAATTTCTTCAAACAACATCGCAAAGGGAAAACTTACAAGCAACACACGACTTGCACATTAGTATTAATATTCTTCAATGATTCTATCTAAACTATTAATGCATTCAACACATTAGCAGTCTAGACAGCGGTAATAAACCTTGCAACTTTCAGCCCACGACACTCGACCACCCATTACTTGTAAAACAAAACATCATCATAATTAAATACATCACATCTGTCTAATTAAAGTCCCATTACATGTAATGGTGTGTTTATATAAGAAGCTTAGTAAGGTGTCAATTACAATGTAGATACATTGAATAGGTTTAAAAGATCTCGTGTTATATTTTTCGACTTTTGTTTAAAATAGACTTTTCTTTATATCTTTGATATATTTATAATTAAGCTCTTAACCATTAAAATGTTTTTGGTTTGTCGGATAAATAGCAGAAACCATCATAATTCAATTAATTGGTAATATTTCCTTAATATTCCTGATATGGGTTTAATGTGTCTCATAACTTCTTTGATGTCTCTTAAAAGTTTATCTAGAATATCTTCTCCAACTTGATAAACATTGGAATCTGAGCTTACCAAGCAACAGTCTATAACAGTAACTTCACACGTCCGTTAATGTTAAGGCCGTATTTGTATTCGATCACAATCAGTAAAGAAAACTAATCCGGCTATTAGTATTAGAAGACCATCGTGCCACTTATGAGATTCAATCGGACTTTAAGGCCAAGTCTATCACGCAGGCTGGATAAAGTGGACGATGTTTATACAGGTAATGAGACGATTCAAACAAGTGCCGATAAGAACCTATACGAATTAAGTCTTGTGTTATTAAACAACGACCTAAACTAGAAACAGCCTTCAATCGTATCGGGTCGACTTAAATACGATTTGGTTCGGAATGAAACAGGACGACATAATTATACGACTCGCATGTTTATAACTCACCACACAACAATGACCACACTGCTGAGGTAATAATTATTTATGCTCCAAACATAAATTTGAAAATTATTGATTTGGCTCCGTAACTGGATTCGAATCTGCGGCCTTATAATGAGAGTCAAGCGTTCTTCCTACTGAGCTACCATGGATTTTACTCTACAAACTTGCAAATTTATAGAAGATAAAAAATAAATAAACGAGCATCTCGAAACAGCCTTTAATTTAAACCTTGTTAGCCGAATTGAAGAGTAGGTATCACCTTCGCGACTACTTGCATTTGATCCTTGCTATTATCATGTTAATGATTTAATTACAATTTCATCGTGGAGGTAACCTCATCTTAAATCCATCTCAATTATTCATTAGCCCCTTTATTTGGACATGTGTTGATATGAGTGACATATGAATTACATTGTTCGGATGTCAATGGCTCCCAACTAGAATAGACTTGAACAAAATGTGCTAAGAATACTATTTCTAAGGCAATCTACGAATACAATAGACATACTGGTGAAAAGAATCAGGAGTAGAAGCAACTCAATGTAGAGCTAATCACCGTCTAGACACGCTTTAATCCTAAACGGCTATGCCAAGTATGTAGTAAGTAGAACCAAAGTACGACGCATAATTCACAAACAAATACCTAGGTACCCGCAACCGTACGGAAGATTTCAAAAACAGAATTGAACAAATCTAAAAGTCATCTTTGCAAATAAAGAAAATGACACTAAACGTGCTTAGTAAACAATAGCCACCTGAGATGATTAATTTGTTTCTAAAACACGCCCACTGTGTACGGGGTGAAGCAAAAAATGTCTACCTTTCAATATGTCTAGACAATGTTGTAACATTAGTATCGTAATATGAAACGTGGCCTCTGTTTCAAACAATGGTATTCGCCCACACATCGATTTTATTGTCCGAGCCGATAACGATTTCTTAATACGTAAATAAAAACAGTATCGATTGACATTAAATTACTGTAGTTACTGACACCTCTACTCCGATAGGAACTCATTGTTCAAATAAGCTATTGATTTTCGAAGAAAGATATCTAACCTAGTTTTGATAACATAGATTTCAATAATTAATATATAGTGCTGTCAAATGTGTTGATACTTCGGAAATTTTTGAGCAGTGCATCAAAATTTAAAAGTATTTTAAATGAGAACATTTCACAATAGAAGAATCCTTCAACTCTTTGACTTGCAGAAGCTAAGGAAGCCTTGGTATGCCAATTGGCGTTGAAAACAGTACAATAATATTAAAATCACGACATGACAACACACCGCCTTCGAACCCTACAAAATATGTAACAGATGGCCACGTGCGAGTCAAACATTCTAATTGGACACCTAGGAAGCAAAAAAGCAATATGTATGCAAATAGATTTGTCTATTTACATGATAAAAGATCGTAGCCCAGCTACTGAGTTTGCCAATGTCTAAAATTAGTTACATAAATTGTCTTAGACAATAAGTTACTCTTATTGACGTACGTTTTTTATAACGAATAATATATAACGCATATTATAAAATGAAATATGATATATTTATACATATAACCCGAGCTGTGATAGCCTAGTTGTTAGAACGCTTGCCTCTCATTTTGAGGTCGCAGGTACGAATCCAATACAGGCCTAAACCAATGATTGTCGAATTTGTTTTCGAATTCATGTTTCGATCATAAATGATTATCACGTGTTCAACGGTGAAGGATAACATAGCGAAGAAACCCACATTCCCGAGAAATGCATTGTCGGAGGTTTGTGACCTCACCTGTATTGGGCTGGTTTTCCCTTTGCGGCTTAGAAGGTCTGAATGGTAGGGAGATAATGATGATATTTGTACATATAATACTTTAAAAATATCCCAAAGTACAAATATAGGACCACCTCCTATAGTAATGTATTTTTGAATACAACACACACAACTGACACAACAAACATTTCATTGAGCACGAAGGACATACAGACCTAAAACATCATAACATAGGAATAAAGAAGCGCAACAGCAATAAAAAAATCGTACGGCAACCTTTGGATACAAAAAAAATGTACACAGATCTACTTTACTGAAAACGCACGAACTATGAATCAAATAGATTAGTTTCATATCAAAATATTATTATCTTATTAGACCATGTTAGATGAGCCCAGACGGTTTTATTAATTACCCTATTGTCTCCTACTTTGGAGTGGCTTTGAATACTTCAGTAGGCGTTGCTAACCGGTCAAGGGTACATATTGACTACCTATATACTTACCATAACTTTATTATGACCTTTTCAAATCTATTTGGCAAATATCTGACAATCGATCTTGCTCAAACAAGGAATGAAGCTATAAAATTAAAAAATATGGTTATATTGTTAACTAAACTCGGAGTTACGTCCCATTCTTTATTTAAATTGCACATTACTATACAAGTCTACTGTTTTATTGATTCAATATTGTTAAAATATTTGTTTATAGAATATTCTAAAAAGTCTATAAGAGCACAAAATAATGTCAATAACACAAACAAACTTAAATTACAATATAGGAGATAAATATAAACGTCTACATTATTAATTATAAGGAGTCAAAAAAAATATGCTCATTAAGGGCATAAATAATTATTACACGACCATGAGACCTAATCTAACGTAATAAATTATTTGTTTGACATCAAATAATGTGACATTCCAGACGGTTTAACACATCGTCGTGACTTTTTTAACAAACCTAATGTGCAAACATTTCGTGTTGTTACAAAACATACAGCATCTACTTCGTCGATTAAAGGCGTCATACAAAAAATCCACTCTGATAAGAAACATAATAAACCGATTCTTTTAAATCAAGCAATAAATGTAGAGAAAGATTAGGTCAGTCGGAAGCCCGATTAGGATACCTTAACTATGTGAACGAACTGTTATCTGAAGCACTTACTGTAATCTACCGATGTGGATTTATAGTTACGCGACGATACAGAATATACGTACACAGACACGAAAATGCATCTATTTGTATAAATACTTATCATCGTAAAGACAGACCTACTGTAAAACAACATATTTACGACGCGAGTTTTGAGCTCTGCAGCCGGTGATTTGTTAACTATAAAATTTGCAGCAAAAGAGATAATGATGTTAATAACAGAGGAGATTTTGCGAATTCCTCGACAATAGATGAATACGTGGCGACAAGTAATCATAACTGCATCGTAAATCGAGTAGTAAAGTGGTGCCCAGTAAACCGGCCACTCCTCCTGTCCGTAGAATTCACCGGAACGCATAGACAAGTTTTATGTCCTTTACATTGATGAGCATGAAGTAGAAAAGGTTAAAGGGCTCAGTCAAGTCAAGAACATAACATACGAGTATTATTACCTCGGACTTCGACGCCTAGACTATAAACAACAGCAAATAAAATACATTACAAAGTACAGTTTAGTAAATTAAAATATTTTCAATCGAATCCAGTTGGAATCTTAGACGGCTGTCGCTAAGTTTCTTATCCTCTATAGCAATTACTGTATAATATTTCAGCTGAGGACACTATTATATTACCCATAAGTTTGTGTTTTAATGTAGACGTCTCGTAACTATTAAAATGCAAATTTAGCATTAAAGAATCGATTCTAGGCATACATTATATCAATCTACACCTTTATGTCTGCCGCCACATTCAATAAACAAATCTCGTCAGATAGAGCAACTAGATGTAAATGACAAATAAATTGCAACGTTTGACTGTTGCATATGTTGCACATTTGATGAATCAAAAGAGTTTAATCAGAATAAAAAATAGACAAAAGAAAAGGGTACTCACGTGTATACAGTTAGTAGCATCCAGCACTGAAGTCGCGCGCCGGGAAGCCACGTGACGTAGCGACCAGTCAGCGCACAGTCGACACAAGATGCAATATACAGCATACCACCGTAGTGGCGGGTCCAACGGCACGCACCACACCGTGTTCTTTACTGTACTCTTTATTGGTAACTACTGCTACTTCGAATTGATTTGACTAGCTTCGATTAAACGTTCAAATTTTGGAATTTGTGTAAAGGCCGAAATTTAAAGTTTATTTGCGTCTGTCGATCATCTACTTGTCTAAGCACCGGCTGTCGTCAGCCGAGCTGAAGGAGTTAGCGTTTGCAGCGAGGAGGATAAACACTGAGGTAACTCTTCTAAGAGCACACCCCAGCATCTTGTTTCTATAGCTGCCTGTAAAATTACTGAGCTAGAGACGATTAACTAATTGAAATTCCCTAAAAGTGTGCCGCCCGAGTACTTCATTGTCATATCGGTCCTGCAACAAAAGAAACATGACAGTAAACATTTTATTCATTTTGATGGTTGTATAAATATTGGACAAAATTTAGTCGCATGCGAAGGCATTAGAAACCACCCAAAACTCGGTCAAGCGAGGACTGTAAAGGTAGAGCCATAAATAAATCACACCTTCACACAAGCCCGAGGCCCTTTTGTTTAAATGCTACCAAGACATACAAAAAACTTTTATTTTTCTCGCAAGTTACCTCAAAAAACTTGACACGGCCAAGAATTGTACAAGATCACAACAGAAAAATCATTAAACAATGCCTCTGCCAGGAATTGAGGTGTTTATTATATCGGTCCACGTTCGGCCAGCCATTCTGCAAAAAAGCTGGCATCCAGGTAAACTCGCACGGTTTTTTGCACTCAGGGGAACTTATTATGCGGGATTTATGTCACTTTTTGTTACGTCCGAGCTAATTATTGTTATCTGCTTTCTGCTTGACCATAACGTTTTCTATGGAGCAATAATGGCCCACTAATTCTCATAACACCTCCGGAGTTAAGGCGTCAATCGTTTCGACGTCTGCTATTGTGGGAACGGACAAAGCCACCCGCAAGTCCTACTGTGCTTTTAACTTTAACGTTTTTATTTGCATTCTCTACGTCTCATTCAACTTGCTCTTTCTAGCTTCCATCCTTATAGCTTTCGATTTGATATTTCTTCAAAACGCTAATTGATGACGTTTAGTTTTGACTGATTACCATACAGCTGACTCATTGACCGGCGTTGTTATGTGCTAACAAAGGGATTGCAAATTAATTTTTGGGAGGCACGTATCGGTATGCGGTGAAGGTAAAAAATAACAATAAAATTTCAAAATTAGACAAGCAATCTGAGCGCAGGACTTATTATTTTAGCCAACAAAGTAGAAAACCATTTACAATAAATCATTTTGAATGCTCTCTTGGTTCCCATGCGTCGAGCGGGCGTCGCAAAGGGTGATTTCTGTCGGAGTGTACATAAATAAAGGTCCGGAGTGCGGATCTCAGGTACATTCGGTTGAAGTTAACTCCGCAGAAATTGACAATATGGAAGCGATTCTTTAACAACAAACACCGCATATTTTACTAAGCGAACCGCGAGTAGATCAACGTAAAATATACTTTTCAATATTTTTACGTCCACAGCCCAACAACGTCTACAGTTTACACGCATTAAAACTAATCTATGAACAATAACACGTCTAACACACTATAATTTCTTACCTATACAGGACTCTAGACAGTACATGAGCGAATGTCTGAGTGTAAAAGAGGACTCGCAAGGTAAAATCTAAACCTAAAATCGTTTATTTTCAATAAGGGATCATCCATCAAAGATCACTTTTTGGAACTCAGTATTCTATTTTAGTTCTGCAATACAATCCTATCACTTAGGTACTGAGTATCAGTGGATAACCTTAGGTAAGCGGACCCTGGCTTAAACGCTGTAAAGTGAAGACATTATATTGGGAATATTGCTCTATTTGTATCTACAAGCGCTTTTATTTTGCGTTCCATCTTTTTGTAGTGTAGTGTCCTACTGCTGGGCAAAACTCTCATCCCTACTTTACCATCTTTTTTGCTCCTGAGCGATCTCTCTCCACTCTTTAACAAAAGCATCCAGGTTATCTCTACAACGCTTCCTAAGTCTGCCCCTACTGCGTCCAGGAGCTGTCCATTCCGACTTCGCTCATACACTTGGATGCATTTTGCAAATAGGACTAGCCTAATCCCATGTTCCACTATATAATGCGATAATCGCTATCGGCCCACTAGGGTCGATTAATTATTTCAAATATAATACCCACAGACGATCTGCGCTTCGCTCCAAACTGCGCACCCTCTGCCCTGTTGTCTTATTTTTTAACTGGAGGAGAGCCCTAAGCGCTCCTCATTTGTCCGGCATATGTGGTAAGTCTACAATAAGTGACGACAAAAAACAACAAAGTATATCTTATGATTAAAGTTCGGTATTTGATTGGAACATTTCCAGTGCAGCTCTACATCGGTCCCAGTGCACGTGTGACCGCGGTGTACCGACCACACTGCGTTTCTCAGACTGTTTGCCCTGCGATTAGACGCACGCTAGCGATGCATACGAATCGATAGACAACGCATCGATAGTTCGAGAATAAATGTTTATGGTTTTGTACTTTATTCGGAGTTCCGTTTTATTCTTCTCTTCTTCTATCGTGTGGGTTGTGAGGTGGATTAGCAACCCCATCAACCCTGGTGTCAGGGTATCCGTTTTATTAATATTAATTCATCAATTACACTCCATTTAAATGTATTTTAATTCAACGTGGCCATTTAATTGTATTCGGTCAAAATAAAAATCTGATAAGTTATATGAATAGAAATCTGTAAATTAGTTACGTTGTCCATGCTTTTCCTGCAAACCGCTCCATTTTAACAAAATCCGCAGTTTTTTTAATTGTAGATTTGTCTTGTTTGTCATAGACTACTTGACCGGACCAATGGTGAGCGGTGAGGGCTCTTTTCTTCCTCATTTCTTAACTCGATATAATAGTCGAATATAAGCAACACTACCGCTCGGCACCGCTCCGGTCGCGTAATATTCGTAATGGAATGAAGCGGTGTTGACTTATTTAAATTTTATTATATTTGTCCTAAGCCGTACTGCCTAAGTCTGGAATAGCTTTTAAGCCACATATTTACAAGTAGGCACCAGCAATGTCTCTGACGTGTATACACATAGCCATAGAATAAGAAGTAATACTACGTATAGAATGGCAACTCTCCGCTCCCCACCAGAAGCTGAGCTAGGGTTACCTCACCGCCCTCGGTCTTACTTTAGTCTTCAATCGTAAGGGCGTCATACGTTACACACACAGATGCGCGTGTACGATAACGTCAATGTGTAATGCCTGTATAAAACAAGGTATTTTGTATAAAGTGTCCCGGCTGTGACGACGATGTGACGTAGATAAAAATATTATTTGATATAAAAAAAGTTGTACCTACGTATTGAGATGAAAATTGAGAAGCTTACGGAATACAACCCCTTTTTTATACTGGGAGCTATGTAGGCCTTATTTCATGCACTGTAAGGTCAATTGTGATCGTCGCCTTATACTACGCAAAATGTCATAAAACATTAAGATCGTTTATTGCCAAACTAGTAATCTCAAATCACATCGCTGAGAAATAACTATCAATTCCATTGTGAAGCGGCACAAAAGTATATTATTAAGTATAAAGAAAGCAAATAAAAGTATATAGAAGTCAATTAAATTTGCAAAGCAGTAAATATGCGGTGGGTGGTCCTGTTTACACCCGCATTCTCAAGTTACTCTATAAAAATATTTATTTTTCGTTCTTTCGTTTTAAAATATAGCTCCTGTATAGTACGCGACTGATACCTGAGTCACAATATTTCATTTCGACAGCATTATGTTTCGAAATATACTCAAGTACTAAAATGTCTTTTCCATAACTGCGGGCTGTTAAGATTGAGGTTGGTCATCCACATCACAAGATAAAAATGCGACGAAATGCCCAGAATAAAGCTGCCTTATGAGTCTAAAAATAGTTATTGTACAAATAAACAGAGGGCAAGAAATAGGATAAAAACATAACAACGAATAATAACTGTATGGTCAACATAAAAATCCAAAATTCATACATGACACAAACTTTTCTTTACCTGAATCGGAAACAATTTCGGTTCCTACATGTCTGTTTATTTGTTGCGTATTAGGTAAGTTACGTGTCGGACGACGCGCAGTGGGTAGGCCCGCTACAAGGTGGACCGACGATCTGGTGAAGGTCGCGGGAAGCCGCTGGATCCGGGCAGCGCAGGACCGATCGTCGTGGAGATCCTTGGGGGAGGCCTATGCCCAGCAGTGGGCGTCGTACGGCTGATGATGATGACGTTTTTCGTTTATTTTTGAGACTATTGAAAACGAAGGACACTTTAGGTGACCAAATCTGCCAAAAAGTGACGTCATTTATTTCAAATGAAAGTGAATAAACAAGTTTTTACCAACTTGCTACCACTACTAAAACGTAGAGAATTTCAGGAATAAAAACTTGACCTACTGCAATAAATCACTCTGGCACTAAATGAAAATATTCGTCCGGTGAAAAAACAGACCGTACGGAAAATTGGGACGTTTTCATAAATCGTTGCCATTTGCGGCTTCAGGTTTTTCAGTCCCAACATTTTTGCTCTGCTGGATTTTGCCTTTTATATTGAACTCTGAACTGTGAGGTTTTATTGTGTAATTCTATGTTTTGAAACTTCTTTTAAAGTGTGACGGTGGAAATATTATTACGACGAGAAAATAGGAAATATAATGATTATTAACCAGCTATTACCGACTTACACCATTATTTGTTTTGTTGACGCTTTTACAAATGAAAATCATCTTATAGTCGCACCCCACATTAATTTTAGGTTACAGTTTTAATTGTCTCTGTGATTACCTACATTGCGTAACGTAGGTACTTATTACATACATAAACAGCCTATATACGTCCCACTGCTGGGCACAGGCCTCCCCTCAATCAACCGGAGGGGATATGGAGCATACTCCACCACGCTGCTCCACTGCGGGTTGGTGGAGGTGTTTTTACGGCTAATAGCCGGGACCAACGGCTTAACGTGCCCTCCGAAGCACGGAATCATCTTACTTTTTCGGACAATCAGGTGATTCAAGCCTGAAAAGTCCTTACCAAACAAAGGACAGTCTCACAAAGTGATTTCGACAATGTCCCCATCGGGAATCGAACCCGGACCTCCAGATCGTGAGCCTAACGCTCTAACCACTAGACCACGGAGGCTGTTACGGAGGTACTTATTATATTAACATAACTATAACAGCAACAACAAATTATAACAAAATATCGTGAGGAAACCTACACACCACGAGAAATGCGTTGTGGCCTAACCTGTGTCGAGCTTGTTTTCCCTTCACGCGTGATGGGAGGTCAGACAAGCAGTCCCTTCTGTAAAAACCGGACCTGTCAAATCTTCAGGTTAGGTAAGCGGACCTCGTCAAGAACGGGATTACGCTAGAGAGACGATATGGTGTTTTGTACATCATTGCTGAAATTATGGAATGATTGTAAAACGTACTCTCTATACGTATGTACGTAAAGTATAGCCACCAACACAGTTTACAGGATTAAGAACTTACAGCTTTACGCATTAGAATATGTAGTTTCATTGGATGAAAATAAGAGTCATTGCAGTTGTACAAAGGATACCTCACTTGGTAGCGTAACTTTGTCCCGAATAATTTCCCTTTGGTTGTACTACCATTCGGTCCTAGTGAAATAGAGGCCTGATAAAGGCCTAAACTTTGGGCTCACGATCCGGAGGTCCCGGGTTCGAATCCCGGTGGGGACATATCACAAAAATCACTTTGTGATCTGTAGTGTGTAGGACATTACATGCTGATCACCTGATTATCCGAAAGTAAGATAATCCGTGCTTCGGAAGGCACGTTAAACCGTTGGTGCCGGTTACTACTTACTAATGTAAGTACGTAGTCGTTACATGAGTCATGTCAGGGGCTTTTGGCGGCTCAATAGTAACCTTGAGACCAGGGTTGATGAGGTTGGTAATCCACCTCACAACCCACACGAGACAAGAACAAGTTTAGTGGCCTAATGAATGCTACAGAGAGAGAAAGGTAGATTTTTTATAAGGATACTCTGTGCTTGACAGAGTAGTGATGGCTCAAACAGGGTTTCATCGTGTTTCAAGAGTCTCTATCAAGTTACGTGAGGCTACGAATCAAATCGTGTAGTAAATTCCTAAACACAGAGAGTAACAAATTCATCAATGGCAAAGCTACGCACGGAGGCGACCAATCTCCCGTAGAATCCGAAAACAACCATCTATTCACTACGGGCAAACTCGAACCAATCATAAATCACTCTTCCTCTGAACGGACATTTTTATTTTCAGCACTAGTTTCAAAACTACATGTTTACTAGAAAACTGTTGTTACTATCGGCTAAGGTTACGATTGTAACTCGATCGTAACTTGTGAAAGTTTGGTCAAGTTTGGTTGTCCCAAAATATAATAGTTTGTAGTGTAAAATACACAGAAACTCTATTTGAAAGAAAGGATGGTTTAATAATATTTTAGAAGTGAATGTGATTTAGCAAAGCCACACATTTGTCATTGAAGCAGAAGCCTACCTTTCACTGACAGAGAAGCGAGCCTCTTTTAAACCTCACAAACTAAAAAAAAAAGATTATATCTTTTTAAGGCAATTTACTTATGTCATGTTACGTTTAGGTTATATTGGTTAGGTAAGGATGGATAACGCTAGAAATATGATGATTTTGATATTTCTTTTCCCGCTTATGAACAGCGTAATATGCGAAGTCTTATCTTCTTCTGTCGTGTGGGTTGTGAGGTGGATTACCAACCCCATCAACCCTGGTGTCAGTGTTATTATTGAGCCGCCATAGGCCCCTGACATGACTCATGTAACGACTGCGTCCTTACATCAGTAAGTAGTAACCGGGACCCGGGTAACGGCCTCCGTGGTCCAGTGGTTGAGCGTTTTGCTCACGATCCGGAGGTCCTGGGTTCGAATCCCGGCGGGGACAAATCACTAAAATCAAACTCCCAAACTAGGATAACCAAACTAGGGTTTGGTTAGGACATTACAGGCTGATCACCTGATTGTCCAAAAGTAAGATGATCCGTGCTTCGGAAGGCACGTTAAGCGAAGTCTTATAAAATTGATTTTTAAAGGAGATTCTGAACCGTAGTAGGGCCTACGTTCTGAAACATCCGAAAGTTAGTGAGATCTCGTCGAGTTTCTCTTGTAACGTAAAGTGCATTGAACGGTTTAGGTACTACTACTACACGCGAACGATTTAACCGAACAGAAATAGAAAATGTCGTCTGAATTTACCACTATTTTCTTCGTTATTGAAGGTTGTATAAGTAATGTAACACATTATTTGCATATAGTCTGTTCCAGGTATTCGTTTCGCATATTACATTTTAGGTTGCATTGTTAGTGTTACGTTTTTCTGTACCAACACACAGTGAAGCAATACAGGGTGTTAGTGACATCGTAACGAAAACTTTAAGGCATGATTCAGACTTCACTTCATATTAACTCAGAATCGTGGTCTGATTCATCTCTTCTGTATTCGTTACGATGTCACTAACAGCCTGTATAGCTCCTCCAGTTAAGATACCCAGTTGTTGGACGTATTGTAGACAATTTACAATAATAATTTTAAGAGAGTGATTAAACAGAAACTTTGTAAAAAGGGTAATTATATGTACGAAAATGTAACGTTACGAATATAAATGTTATATTTCAAATTTTGCTTAATTTTACCAACCTAAGCATGTATATAGCATCTGTTCCGTAAATCAGATACATAACATATATAAATAGCCTATATACGTCCCACTGCTGGGCACAGGTGTCGGCTCAATCAACCGGGGAGGGTGTATGGAGCATACTCCACCACGCGTGGAACATTACTACGGGTTGGTGGAGGTGTATTTACGGCTAATAGACGAAACCAACAGCTTAAAGTACCGTAATCAGATGATTCAAGCCTGCAAAGTCCTCACCAAACAAAGGGCAGTCTCACAAAGTGATTTCGACATTGTCCCCATCGGGAATCGAACCCAGACTTCCAATCCACTAGACCACGGAGGATGTTATCGTAAATCAAATAACCCGAATTAACCAAGTAACCTGAATCTATAGCACCACACACAAAGAGAACCACGGAAGCTTCCATATAACATTAAGTTTAGTTATTTATACATGCGACCAGGAAACACATTTTGAGTAGGTACTATTAATTAAATTATAAGTTATTCTGAATATTTTGCATATACAAAAGTTAAAAAATATAAGTTTAAAATCTCGACTACGGAAAAATCACACAACAGAAAATAGGTCTATACCTATTTTCTTGTTTTAGAGTGTGATTCGGAATAGTGATGTTTACATACATGGGTCGTTCTTCTTTTTTATCGACAATGATCTGTCTTACGTACTGCTTTTAATAAGTTATGTTTTATAATTTTATTTCATGTTTCCATTGTCCAAAAATATAGTTATCTTATTATACTCAAAATACGAGCAAAATACTAATCGGTTCCTCAATTAGTTATTAACGTAGCTTCATTGTTTTTCACAAAATTTTGTGACAGAGTGGTATATTGAAATGCTGTCTCCGATGAAAAGGGCCACTCTGTCACAATATTTTATGGAATGCGCCTGCAAAGAAAAGTATGTTACCAAGATAAAGAGAACCACTAAATAGTCCTTTACGGACAGATCTTTATATGATGTTTTAAAATATTTATTGCCGTTATAATTTTAAAGATGTTAAGTCCGATTAATTGGGAAAATGTCTTTTTATTGTCGATAAAAAAGAAGAACGACCCACATACGTAGCAGTCAAACACATCATCATCATCTCCCTAGCATTATCCCGTTTCTCACAGGTTCCGTTTACCTAACCTGAAGATTTGACAGGTCCATTTTTTTTTACAGAAGCGACTGCCTGTCTGACCGTCCTACCCGCGAAGGGAAAACCAGCCCAATAACCTGTATTGGATGGGCATATACCTCCGAAAACGCATTAGCGAACAAACACATAACCCTCCTTTTTGCTCTGCCGGGTAAATAGATCTGCAGTTTATTAACAGGACGCACATTATACCCAGTTCTCGTCTTCGTAGGCAATTGCTACGAAATATTGTATTGTGTTACGTCTTTAGATACGATTGTGTATTTTTTTTTATTTTGCAGCTTAAGTAGTACTTTATGTATTTGTGAGTGAAAGAAACTATTAGAAGAAAACAGTGAAAGAGTAGACGACTTCAATAACTAGACTGATAAATGTTGTGTGGTACTTACATTGATATTTTTTGTAAAATTTTAGTATGTAACAGCGTCTGTGGTCTAGTGGTTAGAACGTTGGGCTCACGATCTGGAGGTTCGGAATGATATTTACAGTATAAGTATCCTTTGTTTGGCTAGGGCACCGAGCTACAAGGAAAGAGAGGAAGGGGAAGACCAAGAAGAGCTTACATGGAACAGATCAAAGAGAAGGTGAACGTCGTGTTTTATAAGGAAGTGAAGGAATGGGCCTTTGATAGACAAGAATGGAGAATGCTACACCGACAAGAGCGATGATGGGTAGGACATCGCAGGCTAAACCACCCAAAAAAGAAAGATGATTCCGTGCTTCGGAAGGCACGTTAAGCCGTTAGTACCCGGCTACTAAACCAAACACCAACGAACCCTTAATGGAGCAGCGTGGTGGAGCAAGCTCCATACCCCCTCCGGTTGATTGCGTGGTGGCCTGTGCCCACCAGTGGGACGTATATAGGCTACTTATGTATTGTAGCATATAGGTATATTCCAGATAGTTTTATTGAATTGTACACTGTTGCTGTTGTAAATATAATTCAATTAAAAAAAACGCTTGCCTTCATAGGGTTGCTTTTGGGGGTCTTAACCCATTTTTTCGATTTTTCCTGCGCTTAATTGTTGTTAGTGATGTACCTATTATGTATCTACATGTATTTGATAATATAAAAAAAAAGATTTACCCTGTCTACTTCTGCGTAATGACCTAATGACAGTAAATGCGGTGTGGTGACTTTGTGAACTGAGAAGAGAAGGTGAGTTTTCATAGACGGAATAAACATTGTACTTGTAAGACATTAAACAATGTTTTAAGACCGAAAGAGTCGCACACATTAGCTTTTTGTCCACAATAAATTATTATAAGATTGTTTTTATTCTTACTACTTTTCTCAGCGACTATGTTAGCAATAATCAACCGAATGGGGTTTTATTCAGTAGTGGCCCCGCGACAGAGCATGACACTTAATTTGATCATTTAAGTACATAAAAGTATTTTACAGAACAGATTTTTTTTTCTGAAATGTATGGTAACCCTAGTACAGTCAGACTGCATATAAACGATTGAAAACTGTCGTAAAGTTGTTTTCCTTCATTATGCTACGGTCTTAAACATTTAACTAGCGCCAACAAAATCTCTTCGTCAACACAAAACATGTCGCGTTTTCATTACTTTTCTCTCTTTATGAATGGTAAATCGTTGAAGTAAATGCTTAAGCTTTCAAAAGAATAATAGGCTTCCTCCATTTTCATGATTGACATCCAAGAAAAGAAAGGTAAGGGAGCGTTGGGTTGAAACTTTAACGGGTTTCACTAAATGAAATACCTTAGAACAATAGAAATATGATGTATGTCTCTTAAACGTGATTACAATTTGCTATTCGCGTCGACCACTTCATTGCAATATTTATTTGCTAAGAGACCGTAATACGAGTAGTATTTCAATATCAGTTAAGGTGTATTAGTACGTTTAGCATGTAGACAGGCAAAACGGATTTTACGAAATATCCACTAGTGACGTCAATCCAACGTTCCTTGCAAAATATTTTTACATCACGACATATTTTTCTCAGTCTGTCAGTGCAACGACCAAACCCCAAAAACCTTTCGGTTTCGAACATTTATTGCTCATTTAGGAATGCATTTTTAACGCACGCATTTTTGTATTTTGTCCCACTTTTTTTACGAATACCAAACATTTTTCATTCAGATTACAAATGTTAAGTGTTCTCCTCGAAAACTTTTGTTAAAAACGAAATATTAAGGGATTGATAGCGTTGCGCGTTGGAACCATGCATCGTACGTAGAAATGGAAAAAAAATAATTGTTTCGTACTGCTTATATTCATGAGCTCCTGCACGTCTCAAAAACCGACCATGTGACCACGTGGCCTAAAGACACGATATCCTGTTCTGGACTTCTAGCACACCCCGGACACTTCACTACAAAAAACTACTACACATTAACGTACGCGCGCATCTGTGTGTGTGACGTCTGACATACGATTAAAGACTAAAGTAAGACCGAGGGGGAGAGGAAAAGCTAGCTCAGCCGCCGGGGAGGGAGCGGAGAGTTGCCGTTCTATACGTAGTATTATTTCTTTTTCTATGTTTATAGTAATTGGACGATAGGCTGGTCTGATGGATACTCGTAATATGGCGACTAGAGTTTTCGAGATATTAATTGTTGGGTTGTGACTCTACCTATTCAAAAAGGAGTTTATATTGTGTATGATATCATTTAACAAAGGCAAAGTTGGAGCTCAAAAATAAGAATTCTGGAAGCAAAGTTTGCAACAGTGGAAATGATTTCGGAAATAATATTTCAAACGGTATTTTTAGTCCGGAGATATCGGAAGTTTTAAACTTTGTACTAGCAGATGCAGTTTGAAAGAATGTCCGTCGCAGTCGCATTCGCTGCGTCGTGTTTTCCCCAACTTCACAAAGTTACCGAGTCAATAACACCATTCCGGTAAAAATATGGGATACCTGCTTTTATATATATTTATTGTAAGAACGTTACTCAGTGCGTACTTCCACTTATTCGGAAATAAATCTCCGAATTGAATTGTTTTGATTTGATTTAAGTACCCTTGTCTGCGCTAGAGCGCTGTGGCGTAGCGGTTTAGCTTTATGATCATCGGAATGTCGCAGGTTCGATTTCCGAGAGGGTTAATTCAAAAACCCAATAACTTGTGACGGATAGGTAGATCAAATCAAATCAAATCAAATATACTTTATTGCACAGAACTAAAATTTCAACAATCAGACATAACACATGAATACAGTACAATTTGGGCGGCCTTATTGCTCTAGAGCAATTTCTTCCAGGCAACCAACAAAGGAGACAAACATAGATGGTGTGTTTATGCTTGTAACCTGCAGTAGAGAAACGTGGTGGAATAGGTCTACCCAGCAGTGGGTTGTAGCAAATTATTGTATGCTAACCTGAACTAATACTTGTGATATTATCTAAATAACACATTCGTGTAGGTAAGTAATGATAGCCTTTCTGAAAGTATTTTCTCGTGGCTTTGTCGCAAAGAACCCAACGATATTACATAGGTAAAGTCACGACTATATTCCAATTGGGCTAGTCAGAGGAACATCCATTGCCAGATGAACTAAGTACTCGCGCTTCACCGAACTTCTTTCAAAGAAAGTTGAACTTTAGCTCAACACCAATTACTTATACTTAAAAATTCAAATTACTTTAGAGCAATGAAGCTGCCCTATTGAACAATATTTATGTGTAGTTTAAGTTTTATCGCCGTTACTGCTTTATTTGATTTTACACTTAACTTTTTTAATCTCTGCTTACCCCGATGGGAAATAGACGTAGTTTAAGTATTGTTTTTTTGACGTGACTTATTGTACATTTGCCACAAATAGCATTAACTACTTAGCCAGACAAATATGGAGCTACTGTGCATAAATTTTCTTCAACAAATTAGAGTTGCGAAGCTATGCTTTTATTATATTATGCTACCTGGTTGACCCAACGCGGGTCCTTCGATTTCCCCACATAATTACATAGAGAGCCTGTTAATGTTATGAGGGGAGACCTAAATAAATAAAACTAGAAAACTTAGTTTCCAAAATTGACTTAACAGTCGGAAAAGGAAAGTGACCAATCGGTCACCCATCCAAAATCCGACAGCGCTTTCAATCTTACTAGGTAATAAATAAAACTTATTGGAAAATGCACAAAAGAGCCTGGCTACATAATTCTTAAAAAAATAAACAATTCTATTAAAAGTTTCCCAATCAAAAAACTTTTCGTCGAATTCTAAATTTGAACTAATGACGGAAGGGTCATTCTCAATTCTAACATTCGCGCTTGTAACTTTATACGCGCCTCTTGATAATATAAAAGTATGGTTATTGAAAGCTCCCGTTGATATTAAACAGACTTGGTAGTTAATACTATAAGAAATTAATCATTTCGCCGCTCCCGTCGCCGCCTGAGGTAGGCTTAGCCGACTAGTCGTATACTGGCTACATAAGTAGCTGCCTAGTCGGCTTCAATAACGCAAAGGCATTTGTCGACACATGATATTGATGGAGTGCAACCAATTATTAAATTGTTACCGTTTACCTACATAAATTACGACACCTTTCTATTGGCTATAAAATGAAGTTAGGTGTGTTGGACTATAAAGTCGTTAGGTACCAGGCGACTATGTTTTCGAAATTAGAATAATTTATGTAAAATATTTTACTGTTGAATAATATTTTGAAATTATTATGAAAGTCTTTTTGTAATTTACCAATTAATTTACAGCATAATGATATAAATTTATTTTACAGATTTAATGTTTTTCTTACAAGTACGAAAATATTCAAAACATTAATTATTCTTGCCGTGAAGCAAAACCACTCAAAGTAATTAATAACATTTAAAGATAAATAATAATACTACAAAAATAAACCAACCAAAAATTTCCGGAGCAAATAAATCCAAATAAAATGTGCACAAAATAAAATACAACACTTTCACACGAACATAATGTTTCGGTACACCGATACACAGAACGAAATAAAATCTTAGAAGCTCTGAAAGTATGCAAACACTTTACACAACACACAACTTTACCGTTTGCCGCCAACTGTTAAGTCCGAAATAATATTATAAAGTTCAATTATTTCAATTTATAAAATAATCGCGAGTTCGAAATTGTAAACTGAAGTTTCGCGTCGCGTCGGGTCGCGTCTCGGGGTTTCGAATGTGGAATTTTCGGCTATGATGGGGAGGATGCGCGCATAGCTGTGGCTTAGATGAGACTGTGGCGAGGTGCCGCGGCGGTCGCACTGTGTAGCCAAAGCCGACTTTCGCCCCGACCGGTCGCCCTACAGCTCTGACAACCGGTGACGCATCCAGGAACACAGCTAATTCTTTGATTTCAACACTCCAACTATTAATTTCTAAGTATTTTGAACACCGCGTTTCTAACGCGGGGAGTGATCAAAAAATCACCCGACAGCAACCGCAGGGGCGAGCGGACCGGTCGACGGACAAATCGCGACTACGTTAGGGGTAGCAACCTGAGTAATGGTGAATGAATATTGTTGACACAGAAATTTTTGCGCGATCGTGCGCCTATTGTTGCAACCATGAAATTTTGTACATTGTTATGTAAAATATTCAAATTGTTCTCTATCGGAAGTGCGTCGTCATTATAGAGAATTGGTTGATGTGCATTATACCGAAAGACAGGAAGGGTAATTTCGGGGTTAAGAAAAAAAATATGTTTGCATATTTTGAACATTTGTCAACACTCAGAATTTATTCAGTCATTTACGCGTGAACCAACAGCTTATCACCGTAGTAATCTGATACGACAGTAATGAACCACCTCTAGTTTTACGCTTATTTCGCAATAAAAATTTACGATTCCTACGTTTTCATTCGTACTCTTGACTCAATAATATTGTTAATTAATGTGACTGTAAAACGAATGATTCATCTCCCAATTAAGCAGACTGGATTATTCATAAGCGTGGAATTTAAAATAGCCATTTTCAGAATTAGGTTAAACTTTACGAAAATAGGTTTACAAATTGTGAAAGGAAATGGAATAAATAGTTGTTTCGGTGAACACAAAGCTGACCGCAAACCGCACGCACTATAAATCAAAACTTCGGGAATAACAAATAAAAACGATGACACTTTATTTTAATAAGCGGCTGGAAGCAGCTGACAATAGATAAAATCAATTATAAAAACAACTTCTAAGAGGGTTGCATAGTAAAGTAGTAATTATTGTGGCTGTAAAAAGATAATAGGTATACGGTTATAAAATTATTCTTTTTTTATTTTAGATAGGTATACAAATTTAAAATACGGAAAGCTATTCTCGTCAAATACATCGCAGGAATGATAATTAAATTACTCAAACACTTTTTTAGTTGTATTTGACAAAGAAAATGAAGCACACAAAATATAATGAATTTGTGATTCACACACATCGATAGAACTGCAACTACCAGGGCAGTATAAGTTGACGAGAGCCATATAAAACAAACGGCGGTAGTTGTGACGGGTAACCCAGTTCCTGCAACTATGAAGCGGGTACCAGGAGCGCAGGAAGTGGAAGGAGCAGGATATTCCGACTGCAAGTCCGATACAACTGTCTACAATCGCGTCGTTGTTGCCACCGCTACAATGTTCGCTGTTTCTATGATGGCGAAATACTATAGGGTAGGATTATGATGTCTTGTAAACGAACCCTCATAAATGTACTAAACTTTTATATTTAATGTAGATGATTAGCGAAGCCTGTTTAATTTCTGTCCGCTATGGCAATGGGTTGAAAATTGTACTTACATACCTACATAAGATTACGGCTACTTTAGGGTAGGCAGGGACCACAGAATTCCTAGGACCCTGACACAGCACTTTCGCTTCTTCCACTCTCATCAAAGACTTTCAGAAATAACTCTTGTAAAATATTGTAGCGCACCATAAAAAATAATAGAAAAAGTTGAGTGCCTGAAAATGTATCATTGTTGTTTGCCTTGTGACATGGTGTGCAATAACCTAAAGGAAATAAAAAGGATCGAATCCCAAACTTCGGAGTTGACCAGGTTACCTACCTAATCACTAATATGTCATATGTGATTCTATGATCATGTAAACAACATAATATTTCGCCTGAAAGCAGAAACTCATGTACTGAAAATAATTAATTAATTGCCTCTTCCTTTCCATGTACCTCATGACTCCTATTTTCCTGGTATACCCAAGAAGTGATTCAACGTTTTAATTCATAATTTAGGTATGTGTGATATACTGTCATTTTATAAGTAGGACATGACAATAGGGTAGTTCCCAACTAGTCAAATCAGTTACTTTTTACTAAACGTCAAAACACGAAATTACTATGGAATTTGTATGAAAAAGCAACCTGTGACGTCATAGAAAAACACGACAAAATGTCGCGCTTATTATAATGTTTTTCTTTATTAAAATTAATAAATAGGTTAAATAGAAAAATTAAAACGTTTTTTGTCAGTTTAAAAATTAAAACGTTTAGATCGGTCTTTATTTCATAATTTATCTTTGACCTAGGCAACTACCCAATTCATCACACGTAGTACTAGATACTTCCTCGTCCTTGTAAACACACGCTCAATGTTATTCTTCTTCTTATCGTGTGAGTTGTGAGGTTGATTACCAGCCTCATCAACTCTGGTCTCAGGGTTATTATTAAGCCACCAAAAACCCCTGACATGACTCGTGTAACGACTACATACTAAAGTAAACTAAGTAAGTACTTAGTAACCGGTCCCAACAGCTTAACGTGCCTTCCGAAACACAGATCTTTCTTTATTTGTATTTTGTTGTATTTGTATGTATCTGATAACCAGGTGATACAGCCTGCAATGTCTTAGCCAAACAAAAGACAGTCTCACATTTTTAACAGTGTCCCCATCGGGAATCGAACCCGAAATAACTGACTTTACGATATACCTGGATTCTAATGCTATGCTTGCATTTTTTTTTTTTTTTTTTTTTTTTTTTTGACGTGACTTATTGTAGATTTGCCGCAGATGGCATTAACTACTTGGCCGGACAAATGGGGAGCGCTGAAGGCTCTCACCCGGTACAACGTTTAAGACGACAGGCCTGAGGGTGCCCAGTTGGGCGCGAACCTCGGCTCAGGGCGTCGTCTGAGAGGAAAAATATTTGAAAGAATTAATCGACCCTAGTGGGTCGATAGCGATAAGCGCTGAATGAGGGAAATCGTCGACCACGCCGGCGGGGTCGGTATCGGGGTCCTGAAGTGTTTGGTGTCGCGAGCTGATTGGCTGCCTCTATGGCTAGAGTAATCGGGTCGTCGGGATCGTATATTACGTCCTTCGGACGCCGATACTTTTCAGTACCGTCCCTAAGCGGGATGTATTCGGAAGCCGCAACTACCAGGGGATTTGGGTGGTGCGGAGCAGAATCGAAAAAACGTTTGGAAGCTAATTTGAGCCATTGGGCAATGGTTGGCAGACCTAGGTCAATGTGCAGATTTTCATTGCGAAGGAACCACGGAGCTCCCGTGGCTTTCCGCATGAAACGATTTTGTATTACCTGTAGACGGTGGATTTGAGAGGGACTCGCATGAGCGAAAACTACCCCTGCATAGGTCATGATCGGACGGATGCAAGTCGTGTAGATTTTCACCTTATTCCTAAGGGACAATTTACTTCGCTTGTTAAGAAGACAGTGAAGACGGCCCATTACAAACGCGGCGCGATCGCGCACACGTTTGATATGGGCCTTGAAAGTAAGACGTCTATCTAAGACTACGCCGAGATATTTGACTTGCTCCTCCCAAGGGATCGGCTTGCCAAACATCTTAATGATTTTAAGTTGACGGCGTGACCGTGGCGTGTTATAATAGCCCTTTGAAAAGTACACCGCTGCACTTTTCTCCGGGTTTACCTCGATTCTCCATTTGCGAAACCACTTGCCCAAGGCATTGGCCGCGCGTTGGAGGATTCCGGTCATCATAACTCGACCACGGCACGAAGAATAGATGGCTGTATCATCCGCAAATAAAGCTAATTCGGTATTAGGGGATTTGGGAATGTCACTAGTATACAATGAAAATAGTAAAGGGGAGAGGACGGAGCCTTGTGGGACTCCGGCATGAATCGGGTGCGGTGACGAGAGCGTCCCTTCTACGCGGTAGCGAAAGGTTCGATTTGAGAGGAAGTCTCGTATGATGTGCACGAGACGGTCTGGCACTCCCAGTGAATAAAGCTTGTAGATCAAGCCGTTGTGCCAGACTTTGTCGAACGCTTTCGCCACATCGAAGAAGAGCGCTCCCGTAGCGACAGGTTTTTTTAAGTTTAATCTACTGGAGATATGTTCAACAATACGGTGCACTTGTTGAACGCAGGAGTGTTTGGTTCTAAATCCAAACTGCTCTGGTGGAATAAGACTATTGGATTCGGCGTAGTCCCGTAATCTAGCAAATATGAGCCGCTCATAAATCTTCCCCATGGTATTGAGGAGACTTATAGGGCGGTAACTGGAAGGTTCGTTTTTAGGTTTCCCAGGCTTTGGTATACCAATTACAATTGCTTCTTTCCACTGCTGTGGAAAGACGCAGTTGCTCATGGCGACGTTGAATATTGCCGTTAGTAAGCAGATGAGGGGAGCACCGAAGTTTTTAAGGACACGATTCGTGATACCGTCTGAGCCAGGGGCTTTTCGGGTATGAAATCTTTTGATGATACCTAGTACCTCTTCCTCAGTAACCTGTGGAAGAGGAGGATCGGTGGGAGGTACAGAAGCCCTACGCTGAACTTCAGAGTTCACCGTCGAGAGGTGCCTACGATCGATAGGGAGAGTACTGGGCGAACATTGGGCTTCGAGACTGTCGGCAAGGCATTCGGCTTTTTCGTCATCGTCAAAAGCGGGGGGTTGGTTAGGCCTATTGAGAGGAGGAGTAGGAACAACCGTATCCTTTTGAAGAGACCTAGACAGCTGCCAGATGGCCTGGTGGTGGGGCTCAATGCCGCTCAAAAGATTATCCCACCGATTCTGTCGCATGTCATTAATACGTTTTCTTACAGTATGCTGCAAGAGACGCAAATGACGGCGACATTCCTCGGTGCGATTGGAATCATATGCGCGGGTGGCTGCGTTTTTCTCCGTTAGCAGATCACGGATATCGGTAGGCAGTTTCCAGCGATGGTCTTCCATCTCCGGAACCTGTTTTGAACTTTCATTCAAAACCGACCTCACGTGATCCGTGAGGGAGTTAATAGCTGTCGAGGCCTCCTCTAAGGAGGCTATTTCTACTGGGATACTATCTAAGTATACTGAACTAGAAGACTGGAGGCCTTCGGCCACCTTCTCCCAGTCCAGTACTGTCTTAGGGGTTGCTGGATTATCAGGGGCGTCTAAACGGGAGCCTAGTTTTAATATAACAGGTCGGTGGTCGGATTGTAACTCGTGTAGTACTTCTATAGAACATAAACGTAAGTTTATGTTCTTTAGAAGCGCCAAGTCGAGTATTTCTGGTCTGTGGTTCAAGTCAGGGGGATATCTAGTGGGCTGCAATGGTGTTATTATATCATAATAGAGGGGCTCGGCTAGAGTTTCTAATACCCTGCCTCTTGTGTTTGTTGTTAAGCAACTCCAAGAAAGATGTTTAGCGTTAAGATCGCCAGCAATTATGACTGAATTACTGAGATTAAAGAGGGCTTCGAGGTCACTTCTAAGTAACCTCTTAGAGTTATTAGGAGATAGATAAGCCGACACTAGTGTGATTGGCTGATGTCCTGTCATGCCCACTCGACAGATCGAAGCCTCAATGTCAGTGAGGGTAGGCGGGTCTATAGGTATACAGTGAAGTGACTTTCTATAATAAATGAGAGTGCCCCCTTTGGGCGCAAAGATCCTGTCGTTTCGCACTAAATTATAATTCGCCATCTTGGGGTCGCGATTAGAGGGTTTGAGGAAAGATTCCTGCACTAATAAAATATCTACCTGATGATGTTTTACAAACTCGTGAATCTCTGCACGTTGACCTAAGATGCCATCAGCATTGAAAAAACCTATTGTAAGGGAACGCGGTTTGACTCTACTTTTATTCGTACAATCCATTATTAGGCTTTAAATTGGGACAGGGAGTCTAATAAACTGTCAAGTTGACTAAGGGCCGACTTAAAGAGAATACTAAATTCCCTAAACTGGTTGACAGGAAACGCAGAGGCCTGAGGGGCCATCGCAGGAACCGGATGAGGCGCAAGAGTGGCTGCAGGAATACCTAAGTTGCTACTAGGTTGGGCGCGGAGCGGATTTGTGGGTCGGACGATTGCCGGGGGACGAATCCATGCGGATGGACGCTGTGGCGCGAGTTTGGTTTGCGTGAGTGGCAGAGCCGGGAAATCGCGAGTAGAGTGCGAGGAGGGGGCCATATGGGCCTTAGTGGGACCGGGTTGGGAAGCTGCAGCGCGGGCTGCCCTTCGTTGAGCTACCTTATGGTGGGTGCGTGGAGCCTTGGTGCATCCGCGATAGTTCGCAGGATGACCTTGCTGACCACACAGCACACAGCTAGGGGGTTCCACCTCGTTTTTGCCTCTAAGGCAATCCGAGGTAGCGTGATCACCTAGGCACTTTACGCACCTAGGCTTGGCATGACAATGCCTACTAGAATGCCCGTAAAGTTGACATCTATGACATTGCGTTGGGGGGCCTCCCTTATGGGGAGTTTCAACTTTAAGGCCAGATAGACCGCAACAAGTCTTCAGGTTGAAGATCTTCTTGCCCTCATCCGTCCTTTCTAATATAACGGTGACCATGTCGTACGGGACTTGGCCACGACCGCGGTGCATACGGTGCACCTCGAGAGCCGGAAAACCGTTTTTAATAAGGTCCTCCTTAACAAGAGTGGTTTCCCACTCCTTAGGGATTCCCTTTAGAATAATACGGAGGATACGTTCCTCCGGGAGGGCGTAGGTATGGAATTGTATTCCTCTACCTTTCAGAATCGAAGTGAGCTTTCTATGCTCAGAAGATGACGGGACCTGGATTTTGATCCCATCTTGGGTCGTGCGGGCGCTGGTGATTACGATGTTCTCCTCTTTCGCCCGAAGGGAGACTTCATTCCACCTATTTTTGTCCCTCATGTACAAGGGCGGAGGGGTGGGACCTTTTTGTACTTCAGTGACAGCCTTAGAAGGGCTGGAAGGGACCTTACGGACCTCGGGGATGGAAGAGGGGATCGACTTTCCCGAGGACGTCTTCTGAACCTTAGCAGGCTCAGATTCACGGTGACGGCGGGCTCGTTTTCCCTTACGGCCCTCCACGAGCGTGAATATGTCCTCCGAAGAGGACGACTCCACACACTCCGACGACGAATCGGACTCGGCAACGTCCATACGAACATCGCACGATACCTCATCGTCACCGGCGAGGAGGGAAGCAGGGGAAGGAGATGACGCGCGCGATTGGGACAAAGCAAGAGACGCGGTGGGGCGGGCTGGGCCGGGAAACGACGCGAAGGACGCGGTGGGGCAGGGGGTCGCGGGGAGACTGGGTGACGAAGCGCGGTCGGCACGAGGGCTATCAACGCGGGGCGCGGAAGGCAAAGTTAACGCCGCAACTTGCGGTACTAAACGGCATATCTCAGCGTAAAGCGCGCTGCTTTTATCCGCTAGGATATGCGTCAAAATGAGTTAACCGATTTCGGCCCACAGCTCGGAGCTGTCGGCCATTTTTAAGGGACGGCCAATCTGCTATAGAATAATTACTACCGCTTCGCAAAAGCGTTCCTCAGAGAATAAGCGGCGCAAGAAACTCTGAGGCGATCGCTCGCTAACTTTCGCAACTCGAGTGGGATTGCTCGAGGGTGTGTGAGAGTGAGTTTTGCCTCTTTGGTTGGGGTTAACAAAGAGGATGTGTGCTTATGGTGTGCCCTAAGCTGGTATCCCTTTGCCGATCTTATTGTGCAAGAGGGTTCCTATGCTCTAAGTGCGGAGGGTTTTTACACCCCGAAACACGAAGAGAAAAGAATAAGGGGTAGAGATTGGTCACTCTACCCCGGGTGACAGCTAGAGTCGACTAGGGTAGACCCCAAGGCCGGTGGTTCTAGCCCCGTCCGGGTAATATGCCTGCCTCAAAGTGAGGCAAGCGGACGCCCCAGGGCCACGTCCCACTCAGCTTAGTTAACACCGCAAGGTATCCACTGAGGACCACGAAACTGTGGTTTTAAATTAAGATCGATGCAACTGTAAAATAACAGTCGTTATTTTAACCTTGAAACTTAGATAAGCCAGCAAGTTCTGAAAAGAACTATTGTTGGCTCAATGTATGGCGGCAGGGTCACGCCAGCAGGTAGCCGGCAGACAATGGCGGCACGGGGCGCGGGGCGCGCGGCGGGGGGCTGCGGGGCGCAGCGCGGGGAGCTGCGGGGCGCAGCTCGGGACCTCTGAACAAACGACCGTTCGGGACGGCCGCTCGACGCAGAGTGAATGCTTGCATTAGCACTAGCCTATTGTGTAGCATAACTAAACTCAGGAATACGTTTTCTATTTTGCAATCGTCGTGTCCGTGAAAAAACATTTTGATCACTTTCGATCGAATTTATAATTTGTGAGTAACAAATCACGATACATGTCTGGGCTATCAAAGACACGAGTAAATCTTTGACAACGAGTTAGTGTTTACGAAACACCTGTGTCATGAACTCAGGATTATGGTCTGAATCATCCCTCAAAATTATCGTTACTGATGGCACTAACATTCTGTATATATGTCGTGGCCAGATCTAAGAATTGATCATTTCATGAAATAGCCAACTTAAGCTGACCAATGAAAAGTTTAATGATATTTCAATCAACGTTTGGCCATATCATTAATGTAGGCGGTGTCCATGCTATGTGGTGTAATAAAAATGAGAATAGTGTTGTTAGATAGTCGATTAATTTCTTAGATAATTTTACCTAATCAAAAAAGTTGAAAATTGTACAATCACACAGATTAAACGATTCATCGATATAAACATATAATATCAATTACTAAATATAATCGATTAAATCTATACAATCGACTGATTTCGGCAAAATTATCTGCAATCGAGAAGAAACGACTGGATTTGTCTATAATCGACTGGGATCGACTAAAATCGTCTGAATTCAAAATGAATCGAATGAAATCGTCTGCAATCGATTGGATTCGACTATTCCACAAAGTATTCATTGATCTGGCCAAATTACATCATAATGTGGCCAACGAGTGATATTCCATTTCATGAAATATGGCCATTTTATGAAATGATCGAGCACATCATGAAATGATCAATTCTTAGATCAAGCCACGACATATAGACAATCAAAAGCTATCGATAATTATCTATAACCATCAATATCGATATAATAAATACTTTTGCAATATCGATAGTGACTAACTATAGATGCTATGGATAGTTTCAATAGTCCTTGCAATAATCAGAAAGAATACTATCGATAATATTACTTACTTATATTATCATCATCATCTCCCTAGCATTTTCCCGTTTTTCACGGGGTCAGTTTACCTAACCTGAAGATTTGACAGGTCCCGTTTTTACAGAAGCGACTGCCTGTCTGACCTTCCAGCCCGCAAAGGGAAAACCAGCCCAATACAGGCGTAACCAGGATGACTTATACTATAGGATAACAGATAATTTTCAAAGTCAACTATCAGTAGTAAAACTATCGATAGTTCTGCAACACTATGGCCAAGTAAAGATGTTTTATCAATCGATGAACAACATTATAGAAGTCAAGGTAAGACCGTAAATATTCAAATATGTCGAAAATCTCGCCGGCGACACTCACTGGTATTAATTAAACTTTCTCTAGAGACGAATGCCCTTTCAATGACAGTCAATCTCTTTTTTGACGTGATTTCTTGTAGATTTGCCGCAAATAGCATAAATTTACTACTTGGTCAAACAAATGAGGACCGCTGAGCGCTCTCACCCGGTGGCATGTACTAGGCAAATTTGTAGTTTATTTATTTATTTATTTAGATGAGTATACCAACAGTACACATATTGTACTAACACTCTAGTGTAGTGATTTCACAAAAACGTGAACATGAGTAATATTTGTTACATTGCTATAGGATAGGATGCATTAAGTTGTTACGTATTATCATAAGTCTGCTGCACAGCATATTTATAAATCTCAACCTTGCTACAATGGTTTAACTCTATATCTATAGATAGAATTTGTTGCATGACAAATACAAACTAAATCTAAAAGCGCGCCAAGAAAATATATGCAAAATATTAGCACCTAAAATAATTATTTATAGCTATATCCCACGTTTGGGAAAGTCACAAAGAGAACATTGTAGTAGACCAGATTTGTAAGACCTCTTCAACGAAGATGAATGTCAACTTTCATTTGTTTCTCAGACTAGTTTCGGAACTAACATAGGATACTACATAAAAATCTATGGATTTTCTTGTTTACTGACAGTAAAAACTTGTATTTTTCTGTTATATCGAAATAAAAACGAAACAATGTACAATGGCCGAAATAAGCATGGAAATTACCTTATTAATTTGCGATAAAAAGTTTTACTGTAAAAAGATTCCTACTTAGGAATATAAACTTGTTACTTTTTATGAGAACTTTTTGTTACTTTTATGAGGTCTAGGAACAATAAAAGTAATTTTCTCTACACGTAATTACGTGAAAACCATAAATTACATAACATAAGTTCACGACTATATTCTGAATAGGGCTAGTCACAGGTACATTCATCTAATGTTGTACTAAGTACACACATCTCACCGAGCTTTCTTTTAGACCAACGTAGGTGGATAGCCGAATCGCATATATTAATTACAACCAGAATTAAAAACAAAATAAAGCAATATCTAAAGTTAAACATCTCAGTTACTTTTCATTGAAGAAACTCGTATAAAGGAATGGTGCTAAAATCACCTGGGGGGTTAAAAGGCCAAATCGTAGCAATAATGTCAATATTGGTTTTTCGAGAAATTGCTTCGATGTGGCCATTTTACCCCACCAGATGTCCTTAGAAAAACTTCAGAAGGATCTACTAAGAAATAGCGTGCATTATGAAACGATTGATGAATGTGAAGGAAGCAAGAGAAGTGTGTCAGTATCGAAGCAAATGGAATTCCATAGTATCTGCTTACCCCGGTGGGTTATAGGCGTGTATGCAATAAATACCAGTCATATTTATAATAGAACAGCTACTTTAATCTTATATGATTAGATAGTTGAGTTATCGTAGATCTACCGACATCTTACTCCTACTGGTGCCAATAAACAGAAATCCGATACCTCGCTACACCGCTAACAAGATCCGCGATAACATCTCTCGTTATTATTTACTACTGTAGCCGCATACGCCAAAAAGAACTGCACTTTTGTAAAAAAAAAACACCAATCAACTAGGTACCGGCTGGTTGGTTTCAGTAGGAATGTGGATCGAAAGAAAACTTAGAATGAATGTTTGTGCCTAAGACGAATTGTAGCGTTGACAGCGACTCTCCGAACAGCGACCCCCGCTACGGCGAGTCTCTTTACGGCGAGACATATTGCACAAGTGATCAAGATAAATTGAATTCAACATAATGAGCATACAACATTCCCATACAGACATTGCATCATATTTACCTATCAGATCTGTAATTGGGTAGTTTCCTAGGTCAAAGATAAATTATGAAATTATGATTATTACTAAACAAAGACAGATCTAAAAGCTTTTCTATTTAACTTATTTATGAATTTTAATAAAGAAAAATGTGCAAAATGTGCATGTGAAAAATGTGGTACTTGTGGCTCTGCCCACCCCATTAGGGATTACGGGCGTGAGTTTATGTATGTATGTATGTGTAAAAATGTAATATAATATAATAAGTGCGACATTTTTCAAAAAATAACTGATGTGACTAGTTGGAAACTACCCTACATACATAAACTCACGCCTATTTCGCACCGGGGTAAGCAGAGAGTATGGAATTCCATTTGCTACGATCCTGATACACTTCTCTTGCTTCCTCTACATTCATCAATCGTTTCATACACGTATACCGGCTCAGCCAACTACTGAATGCTATGCCAAGTAGTGAATGTCTTTGGCAAATCCACAAATAGTCACGTCAAATAAAAAAAACCTGTAAAAATTCTGTATTCTGTAATTCTGTGTGTGTGAAGTTGATGCCGATTTGTTAGTAAATTTGTACGTTACGCACAGAATATTCATTTACGCCTAAATTGATACACAATTAGCAGGATCAATATGCCAAACAAATTGCTCAAGTCGTAACTGTTTTGCGTGGCGCTCATATCAAAATCAATATACGAACTAAATTGAGCGGTTTTCTCTAATACGTACCTAGTACTAGCGACATTCCAAAATTTGCAAAACAGATTTGCGGAATCGTCTATAAAGCGGCGCATTACGCATGCAAACACGAGACCAGCTGCCGAACCACGTCTAAGGGCCTATATTAATTTATTCATTTACCCTTCACGCCCTAAATCCTCTGGTATAATGAACGGAGGGGTACGTGTGCGCATCCATCATTTTGGCGATGCAAAACTAATCGATTTCTAAGCGCGCCTCGTTTGTAATTTCATTAACACATTTTTTTTCCTAACTCTTCCTTACCAAATGGATTCTTTGTGGCCAGCATTTATTTATCATAAATATAATCTAATATATTTTTTTTAATATTTACTTTTTTAAACCATTTAATAATAGTCTATAAATAAACTACACGTTACTTACTTTTAGTTGAGTAAAAGATCATGTAACCAAATCCCATACTTAAAGTTATTCAATAAAATTGAAAACTGAATTGCCATTTAATTGATTAATTTGAATCGATAAAATATATTGATTGCATTTCACTTATCAATTAAAATTAGTCACAAATATTTTTTTGTTTTCAAAAACATTGGTGCTTTTTGTTCATATATTAACTAGGCATGCAGGTATAAATATTAAAAAAAATAGTGTACAACTTGTCATAACAGGTGGCTGGTGTCTTCTGGTTGTCTTTGATCGTATCTCGAATTTTAATTAATTAAAGATAGGAATCTTCAGCCGTGCCGAGACATGCGTTGAAAACCATCATAACATCCAATATCGTGCGTTCCATTCGTAAATAAGAATTTTAAATATGAAAATGTTAATTAACCAGTATTTATTAGTATTGGACACTAGAAACTTTCATTTACAATATTAAGTAGTGTCTATACCATCTGATCTATGGAATTATGTAAATGCAATCAAATAATATATCATTATTATTCACTGCTTCCTGGCCTACTAGACACAATTTTCAAAGTTCGGAAGGTTTCTGAAAATATTGTTCACCTTAAAAACTCGTCATTTGACTCCTGAAAGCATAAATTAAAACACTTCATTAAGACCTATGATCTGGTTAGCCAAGATGCGAACGATTACGACACTGGACTAATTTTTTATCGTGACTTATCCGAAACAATTGACAGTGACAGTGATAAAAATGTATGCATTTGACATAATGTGACAGACGTGCCAATTATTTTATCATCTCACTGTCGATTGTCATAATCGTTTGCCACTTGGCTTTGGCTAAGGCTCCTAAACTGACTTGTTTTTTACTTTTTTTTGCTTCAGTGGATTTCAGTTTAAAGAGCTTTATTTTCATAAAAAAACTATACATAGTCACTTACCATTTTTTTTCTTTTTAGTTCCATACAAGCCTCGCTGGATATACACATATATCTCCTAGCCGGCTTTCGGCTTCAGCGACTACTGCTTCTCATGGTAACTCATTTCTCAATAGTAGCCTGTATAGTAAGCTGTTTATATTTCTTTTAAATACTTCCACACTTTCCTCAACACACCTCGTGGTTCCAAAGCGAACGCAAACTCTTTTGTGGTGCATCGTAACCCCTGCGGTTCGGAAGTAGAGGGGTGCAGTAGGAAGCGACACCGGTTCGATTTCCGGCGCTGCTATCTGTATCGATTCCACGCCACAGGGTGTTACTATTGAAATCCCTGATTGATAGCCCACCCTATATGCGTCCACCCTTATGTCGCGTGCTGTGTGACAACGGCCTATTGATAGGATTAAAAAAACCGTTTCTTTTTAATAATACTCGTACTTTTCGAATTAGAAAAGATTAAAAACTGTGTTTTTTTTTTCAATAAACATTTCTGTGATTGACACCTTTTTTACAATCACTATTGTCGATGTGATTGCTCCGTTCCGGCGGAGGCCTGTGTTGCTCTATGATGTGATTGTCATTTTTTTTATTTTACCTCATAAAAGACCGTTTATTTGTTGATATTACACTAAATTAAATAAACAATATATAAAAGGAAATGTCGAAAATGACAGTCGCTGTCCTGTCCTGTGATAATGCCTGGATCATTTTATCTGTGATACCATGCCAATGATGATACCTATCTATTTAGGGCAGACAGAATTACAGGACATAAATAGACAACTAGCAGCTTCTCTCTTTTTCTTTCTTCTCTATCTATGTTTAGCTTCTTTTTGACGTGTAGATTTGCCGCAGATAGCATAACTACTTGGTCAGAAAAATGGGGTGCACAGAGGTCTTTCTGGGGCACCAGTCGAGCACAAACCTCGGCTCAGAGCGTCAATTGAATAGATAATATTTGTAAGAATCAATCGACCCTTGTGAGCGATAATCCTGAATGAGAAAAAACGTCGACTACGCTGGCAAGGTCGGTGTCGGGGTCTTGAAATATTTACTGTTCGCAAATTGATCGGCCGCCTCTAAGACTACTTTATTCAGGTCGTCAGGATCGTAGGTATATCACTTCGGACGCTGATATTCTACATTAGCTACGTTTAGCATTAGCAGCCGAAATCAACCAAATATTATTATATAAAGTGACAAATAGTCAGCCCATTGCCTACAGCCTGTGTACAGAAAATGGTACTATTATCGTCCACATCTACGACCAGCAATCTATGTTTTATTTTCGTCCCTGACCACACATTTAATATAAACATAAACAATGTTGGTTTTATATACCTAGTTGAATGTAATATCTTAATTATTATCTTTTTAACATCTCATACATACGGCTATAAAATTTCAATCCTATCAGCAATTGCGTTACAAGTTGCACTGAACTGTGCAATGTGCAAACAAAGTGCCCCTTTATGGGATGAAGATGTAAAACTCGGTCCCTGTGCCAAAACCGGTTGGATGAAGCCACCGCGTTCTGCTATTGTTAACATTTTAATTAGTATTAACATGCCAGAATTAACATAAGCCAGGGGTCAGCCTGATTTGAATAACTACCATGTTGCTCTACTCCCCCTATCAGAAACCAGTCAGAAAAAACACGCAACCAAATCAACATACCAAGTGTACGAAATCTTAGAACAAAAAACTAAACAGTATTCTGTGTGGTCCCTTCAAAATGGCGACAATGTAAAAACATAAATAAGTCAATTACAATAAAAAATACAGTGGCTCCCACCTCACAGACATTTTATACCTCTTGACAGTGACCGTCGATTATGCAAGCTACAATAAAAAGGTGATCATTCTCTATTAAAATATCATATTCGACAAAATCAAATTACTAATAGAAGAATGTTCAGTTATAAATTGTGAAGCTACGGCAATAAAACGGGTGGAATAGCGTATTAGTGACCGGCCAATAAATTAAACATTTATAGCAATATTAAAGATCAGTAAAATCTCAATAAACGGAGAGACTGCAACGTGATAAAATATTGAGAAATATTTCAAAGTTGAAGGTTCGACAATATAATATGCAGAAGGAATTGAAATGAAGATATAATACGAAGTTACCATAAAAGTGTATTGAGACCTTTCTCATCGTTTCGTGAAAACTAGAACAGAAATGACGTCAGTCTCTACATTTTTCCGTTGCTGTCGAACGATAAACAAATATCAGTACTAATAACATTAAATTCAGTTTGGCATGATTATCAGCCGGAGTAAATTTGTATTTAACGACATTCTACTCTACCAATTACTACTTTAAAAAATATAAGTTTAAAAACTAAAACCCGACTGCGACAAAATCATGCTCTAAAAATATGAAACAAGAAAATATTTCTAAACTTATATTATTTTGGGGTGTTATTTATTATTTATTTCATGCTTCAATTATGAGTTTTATACAAGATTTGGAAATGAATCCTATCCGGAACATGACTGAAATGTTATATTCTCAATTCAACGTAATTATCGAGGAAATACACAAATCCATGTCAGTAAATTAACATGCTAATTAAAAAAAACATATCTTATTTGTAAAAGTCTACTAGAGACTTTGATAAAAACATACCTTTAACTAAAAGACCACAAATACCATAGTTAATAGTATTCCAAATCAAAACAAAATTGTGAATCCAAATAATACGACAGTAATATTGATCAAACGAGATAAAGAAAATCAAAGCTTGCTTAGATATAGACAAATGTTGATTACAGAATCACAGTAAATAATCACAACCCGTTACATGATTGTCGAATCTATGATATTTATGACTACGATCGCGACTAAGGCACATATTTTTCCCATTATCGTCAAAATATAACACTTATAATCACACGGCTATCAGTGAACATAAAACAACGCGTGTTGCGTCACACACTTGCTCATATAATGGTAATGTTCGAAACTCACGAGCATAACCAATAAAACAATATAAAAATCCATTGACAATAATTTATTCAATACCATTCCGACATGAAACCAAGACGGAGTGTCGTCATAAAAGTGATATTCCTGATATAAAAGTAGAAGTGGATGTTCTCATTGCTTTATCACCTAAGGAATCTGTTTAGTTTGGAAATAGTTTAACTATTTAACTTATTAGTAATAGTTTAACTGTTTAACTATTACTATGAGGATAAAAACTGCCTATTTCTCCCATCAGGTGCCGCATTGTTGAGTGTTCTTAAATTTTGACAGTTCCTCATACTATTTGAGCAAACAAACATAATATTATTTCGGTTATATTTTTACTCTAGAACCCTTTGCGCAACGTAAATATAGCACAATCAGAATATTTATTACCTAAAGAAAGGAAAGAAGGAAACTTAGAAAAACTTATTTTCAATCAAAACTTCCTTTTTTCCAACTGGTTACTTTTCTTTTTCGTTACTCATCCTTGATACAGGATACACTCCACGTTGCTCCACATTTTATAGCAATTTATCACAAATTTTGCTGAACAATATGGAGAACTGTCACAATTTAGGAACATTCAATAACAGTGCCACCTACATGTTTCTTGTTTTTTTCTTTTTATGATAATCTCTTTATTCACGTCTATCAGTCTCATCCAATCAGGTAATAGCGGCATAATAACTGCTTCAAAACTTACTTCACTATAGGGATTTGCGGTATTATTCTCCATTTTATATTCTGCATTTTTTGGTTCGATCATTATATCTGCAATTTCGACAGAGTCCACTATTATAATATCTTTCACGTTTAAATCTACTGAACTGAGTTTACTGATATAAAATATCCATGAAATAAATATTACATACTATGTTTACAATCCCCGGCACCAAAGCGGCATGAAGTCAAAGTATTCAAAAAGTCCAACTGATAGTAACGTATGGTCATTACGGGGAATTATGTACAACGAGCCTAGAACGCGCATATAAATACGTCATTTGCTTCAAACTTATTCCTATATTTGTTTATTCAATGTTTATTACGTAAAATATTTGTAAAGATTACACTGATTCGTTTTTTGGTACCTGATTTGGTTTACTTTCTTTTCCGTTGTGTAGATATTGCTTGGAGCAGTACTGGAGTTAGCAGAATAACAAGTAATCAAAAAGGTACTTGCAACGACAATCCTAGTTTTATTCATACCGATTTGTAGCACAACCTAAACACAACCCCTTCTTCGACAAAGGTTTGTCACAATTTCACATAGATTATCTAATTAAACACTCTTTGTAATAATGTAATGATAATCATTGATGTTATGTCAAATGTACTTCTACAAACAAAAAGCTACAATGTTGAAAAAGCAAAGATTCATTAGAAGACAGTATACAAACTCAATGAAACCTACACCAAGGAATCGAAGTTTCCACCGCAAGGTAAATACTGACCGGTCCGGCGCTAATCTCTAACCATCGTCAACTGAATCATTTTCCTTTTTACCTTGATTTACTTTACATTTCTTCTTAGCTATTTCTGATAAAATATTATTCTCTTCTACAGAAGGCAATGAAAATTAAACAAAAGCTACAGAAGCGCCATCAAGTTTGTAGCCCGTAACATAATAATGTCATTGGTCTATGGAACGCGCAAGTTGACGCGACACCGGCGCTCGCGCAGTCATCGCTCCGTCGAGTGTTGACTCGCGTTGTTTGTTCGTCGAGACAAAGTCACATTACAGTTGCACAGATTAATTACTAGTATAAGTGAGTCTTGTCTTGAGGTTGTTTAAAAGACACATCTGTTTTATTTTTATAAGTAATAGACTAATAATCTTATGAACAATATTCCTAAACACGTTTTAGCTACCTACTACAAAATGACCAACATGTTTAAAGTTATTGTGTCAAACGTAATGTAATAGAAGCTAAAACCTAGCAGGTACTTGAACTTAGAACCAGTGTGCTATCCATATTTACAGAAAATCTTAATAGTTTTCGCGAAACGCCGATGTTGTCGATGTGTTTTCGTGAACGCAAAAAGATTATTGATAATGAATATATTCCAAAGATCTATTTAATAATAACGGTGAATTTAGGTCCTGGTTATTGATAATTTTTAAACTGCTTTCCTTATTTAACATGAATCTTGGGAGTTTACTTAAACCTCTTATAGCTGGATTCCTTGCGAAATTCTTGGAATCTCTGAATATTAATCAGTTATGAAGTCCTCCGCACTTTAAACTTCCTTAAGATTTTAGCATCTAATTGACATCATTGCTTATTTTCTTAAATGTATTTAGATAAACTTAATATTATCATAGAACATTTTATACCACAAATAAAGTTATATGAATATGATATTAAATCTTATTTATTTTTCCTGAAAAATCATCTATCATACCCTATTATGCTCTACATTCACCATTCTTCTTCTTTGCGAGTCGATGACGATCGACATTAAATTTCACCATTTCTCTTAACTTATATGCCAATGTGTCCATAATAATAAGTATATAATGTACCTATCGCATCTAACTGCATGTTTAATCCCTAACATAATGCATTATCTTTACCTGTGTTCATAAAGTCATGATGTCCGGCCAACATTTCCTTACAAATCGTTATCGGAAACAGTCGAGTCGAGTCGTTCCATGGAAAACTCTTATCTTACCGCAGAAGGAATGTCGAGTATCGCCACCTCAGATTTCAACTCGCCACTTAAACTACGAACCTCAATTTGTGGCCTATTTTGATATGAATTTATAATTGTTCTTTATCTCAAAAAATTGCTTGTCATGCTTTGTCATGTTTATTAAGGATCGGATCAACAAAACTCTTGATCCAGATACTTTCAGGTATTTTATTTTTACATTTTTTTTTGACGTAATATTCCCAGAACATTTTACTTTGCATCTAAGGATATATTTCTTGCTACGTTCCTACGCTGAACATTTTTATCACTCAAAGTCAGTAGCACATTCAAGTTTTGTTAAAGACAGAAGAACGAACAGGCCTGATGACGAAGTTTCCAAATCAGATTTGAAGTTAATATAAAGACGGCTATTACTCAGATAAATAGATTTGTATCAATGACTTTATTTTAGCTTCATCGCATATATTAAGTAGTGTAACATCAAGTATGCTAGCAGTGGCTATACAGACGTAAACAGTATTGTATTTAAAAACAAGTTACGTCTGTAGGAGAGCACTTGTAACACGCCCGTCATTCTCTACACCTTCTTTAATGTCCTGCTGTTATATAAATAATTGTCTAATAATAACCTTGCCGAGTGTCCCAAGGGTAGGCGAAATTTCATAGAAGATTCTTTTGAGAATTTACAAAGGATGTAGAATATACGTTTGAAAATATGTGAATTAGCTTTTATGCTTCATAGAAGAATAGACTATGGATACGAATAAGCATTTTATTCAAACCTGAGCTCTTATGGACAACAAACATAAGCATCTCAAAATAAAACGATTATCAATAGCAAGATAAATAAGAATAAATATAATAGTAATAACGGAGATACTCGTAAATACATAATGACCATAGCGCATTTTCTCTCTAAAATACGATCCAAGAATGTAACTTCAAAGAAAATATATGATATAGGTACAACGATAGAAGTAATCGATTTGATGCTTACACAATATTAGCATCCGCTAGTAGATAAGTAAACTGTCCCTACATTATCAATAATGATAATCTACATATTTAACATTCCAATTATTGTATTATTCCAAGTACCACTTAATATGACCTAAATAGAATATACAATATATTTTTGCAGGTAATCCCCATTATATTGCTGATTGCATAAGTACTATTACTTATAAATATTATAATTCCGTATTATTCTGATTGAAGACGTGTACTTATTTATAATTCCGTCTGCAATTAATATTATCATTAAATTAATCAATTTCCTTCTACGAATCGGTATAAATAGTTTCCACACTTATTTTACCACATTTATTAAACTTCAAAAATCACTGAATAAAGTGAGTAACAATTTGTACTAAACTTATATCATACCATTTAGTACAATTTTAAACAAGTTGCGATTTGCGCAGTTATAATCAATGTTTACTGTTTACGTCGCGTCGCATCCATTGATACCGTAATCGAAGCTAATCTATGATTAGTTGCGCGTGCGACGGCCCTTTAAAGAGATTCCTCTACTAATTTAATTGCCTTTTTTGTATTGTTATTTTATAGCGCTATCAAACGCCTGATCCTGTGATAGTATTTCTAGGTCGCCTGTTGACTTGTTTACGCTATTTGTTTGTCGTATATAGACCTATAAATGTACTAGTTTATACGTGGTCAACATTGCTTCATTAATTTTTATTTTCTTCCTGAGTTCTTCCTTTGTGTTTTACTACCTTGTTCTACCGCCTGTCAAGGTATTTTATTATCTGAAAACATCATAATAACATTATTTTTGTTTCTTCCAATAAAATACTCTACTTTATTTCAATTATTCAACAAGTCTTTGCATTTACAGAGATTGAGACGTCGATATTTTTATCATTCCCTTGAACAATAACTCCTGTTACATCACAATGAATTCGTAACTAAAATACATAAACTCGATTGGTCTATAAAATTCATTGGTTCTATAGAATTTATTCTTTGTTAACGCGAAGAAGGGACTATAAAACGGACCACAGCAGTCGGCGTCAATCCTTGGCAAGATAGTTCCCCTTATGATGGAACTTTATGGGCCCAGGAATATAGAGCAATTGACTGAATAAAAGGCCCACCCTGCATTGAGATACATTTCACAGGATTATGTACAATATTAACGCCAGGTCAACAGCAGTTTTGGCAAAGTAATAACAGTTTCAAAATGAGCGGGAGAATGTCTAGAATTACAGTCAGTACCTGCTTTGGCTAGCTTTTCTTGTATGATTTTTTAAGAACGTGCTGTGAGCCATTACAAATTGCCTAAAGTTTAAAGATTTTCGCCTAAATCCGAAAAAGAATAACATGATATTGTTAAAAGCTTACAGCGATTAAGCATACTTAATTACCACATCATCACTAATCTAAGAGTCACACTCTTGTCAGTGTACTTTTCTCCATGCTACTTCTTTAGGGAAAAATAGAGCAGTGGTTTCCCTCTTGCCTTGTATTCTGACTGACCCGAGTGGGATGGCGCTCGAAATAGTCTATTTCAAAGCCGTACTAGAGCTCCTGTCCTCCGCATCTAAATAGTACTGACAGTTACTGCTGCCCTCTGTCGGGTTCCAGTTTCTGTGACTTCATAGGGACTGTAACCTGGATGTGCTCCATCCGTCCTGAATTGCTACACCGATAGCTCTCATATCCGCCTCTGCAACCTTTGGGGTCTTCACCCTTATCCCTGAGCAATCTCAATCCTACTGAAGTAAGAGGCGCCCACCGCCGCGGCATGGATGCGCCTAACATGAATTGCCCCAGTGGAGGGCAGAGAAGATGACTCTGTCCACCCTGGGGCCTGGTTAATGGTCTTGTACGAAAACAAAACCAAAGGCATCACATAACTCAAAACATTGGAGCAAATATTTTAGAGAAAGTGAACCCCTAAATCGGATGACAATTTGCGAATCAATAACACATTTACCTACATCGACGTATCAAACCCCTCGCCGTTCATCATCCGCAAAATGACCATCCATTACACACTAAATAAATAGGAAACGAATAAATTCACGAGTAAATTGCTCGATTTCCGTCGAACCGACGAGTCAATTCGTCACGCGAGGACAATTGCCTGCGAAATATGAGCAAATCACTTCCTACATCCCTTGATCAAATACTGCACATTGCTCAGTTAGATTTACGGTCTGTTTTTGAGTAAAACGCAGTTCGGAAAGTCCAGAATTCATAATTGAAATAATCCGACAGTTGCTGACCATTATAAAGGAGCTAAATACCAAAATATCGCATTAAGGGAAAAGCATTGTAGTATTATAAGTATTATAACATATCAAGGGCATAATAACAATAATTTACACGACAGCTTTCACCATCTGCCGTCGAGGTATATTTGCCACGTGTCTACTCACAAAAGGATATAAATTGTATTACTTTCGATTATTGACACAATAGGTGTCAAATGGACAATAATTCATGAGGTATTGTGGTCAATCGGATGTGGTCGGGTTTTAAATTTTCTTAAACGCTATATGTCGTATAATTAGGTCGTAACTATTGCTTATCATCTGTGAAAAATTAAACTTATGTTCACAAAAGAATAGTATCAACAAAAGAAAGGCAAATAAACATTTCTATTTCTTATGAATCTATACAATTTTGTGACCTACTAACTCTAGTAGTGTGATACTAGTGTGTAATAATAATTTATTTAGGCACATACAATAATAGACGCTACTTAATTTTCGTCTGTCGCTGAAAAGTCAATATAAAATGTATATACGTATAGCTACCAACCCAAAACCATCACGCTCAAAATACAAACGTTAATAAAAATGACAGTTAAACATTCGTCATTGTTTGCATAAAAGCTAAACCGGTGATCTAAACCAAACAACCAGTAAAATAAAAATTGAACACATAATGTACTATTTATACGTTATTGTAACGTTGAGTTAAAAAACGGACATCATAATTTTATCGTTGACTTCGCCCTATCGGTAGATATTAGTTTCAATGCCTAAATAAATACCATTTTTTTAAGAATAGATAATAAAACAATCAGATGAAAACTAATAAGCTGAAAGTGCGCAACAATAGGATAGCAGTAGGTATCAATATCAACAGTCTGACCATAACTAAATATGAAATAAATGAATCTAATCTAATCTAATCTAATCATACCTAATACTACTATGCCACGATACTTAATAATAACTTAAAAAGGGAAAAGCCGAAAGGTAAACAACAAAAAGTAAAATCGTCGATTATTAATATTATGGAATCATTAAAAAACTTTAAAATCTGGACTCTGTTTAAGTTGTATAGTGCAATCCTAACTTGTAACATGATTTCCAAAGGAGCACTAATTTATTTAGACGACTGTATGTACCGTACAGGTAGCTGAATGAAATAAACACACACCCACACTGTGGAGGCTCGAATTGACAATTAATTAGCGATTCCATTTATAACAATCATTGGCCGAGAGTCCTTCTAACCTTGCACAGGTAATGCCATACTATTTACTTTGCACTTCTGAAATTGTAAACGATCCTTTTCATATTTTGACTAAAGCTTTTTTTATGCTTATTAATGTATCGAATAATGTGGGTACCAGTTTAAATAATGTACAACTAATTGTCCCTACCAAACCTGCAAAGCAATATGAATAAACGTACCTGACTACGTTTGAATTATGTCCTCTAAAATACGTCAAACAACAAAAACTAAGTACGTCAAAGAAACTGTCACAATAGTCTGAGAAAAAGTAGAGTCACGTAATTAATTAAAGATATTGTACGATGCGAGACTTGGTTCTTTATTCTCTTAGTTGGTAAGCATCATCAATAACCTGATATTTGTATAGCTCATATGCTCACAATTGAGAACAAAAAATATAGCACAATGTTCTGGGATGCAAAAAACAGTTCGCCAGACAGCGTGCCGCTCGCGTTAATAACTAATCTTGTTTACAAGGAGCTATGAATAGTGAAGTTGATAATTGATCTGTAAAACCTTTAACAGTTGTTGCAAATTATTGTAAATGTTTTCATGGCAGAACTTCGGAACGGAATACACTTTACGAACCTATAACTATTGAAATACATCGCCTTCTTGGATACTTTAGTGTCGACCTGGGGAAAGATAATATCATTCCAATTGTAACCGTTACAAGATAAGAATAAATTCAGGGAACGTGACGCAATGTTCCTGTGAACTGCCATTAAATATCCCACTGCAATCATCCTCCCATGAGGCGATGACAACAAAATCGAATATAAGTTTAAGCATGTTAATGATCTACTTATATAATAACTTAATGTAGACGAACAGCCAGGAGGTAAATTTTCCTTTCCAAATAGTAACTATTTACACAAATTCGCCACTGAATAAAAAGACGAAAATATCAATGACAATTAATAAACAGTAAAGATTGTAAGTGCTTCTCTTGTCTTGCCAGTCTCAGATAAAATCTTAGATGTACCTAATCGAAATTGAATAACTCCAGAAGAATCGATATTTATCTTCGCTGACGCACCAAAGCGTCGTAGGTTCTTGAGAAAACAAATTTTCGCAGAGCAATAGTATATAGTTAGACCTCCATTTGCTTGTTATTTGTTATTATCCGTCATAAAAATTTCATGGTCTATGTCACAACGGCTAATCCAATGTCCAACGTAATCTGTCACGATTCGTATTGCAAATAACCTCGTTAAACGTTTCCTCTTCCAACTGTACGAAAAACAAATAAAAAATTATTATCTACTTAGCACTGTTACTTTATTAAATTATGTAGGTAGTTAGTCTGAGAAAACCTTGATGCTAAAAATACGAATACCCAGGTAAGTCTATCTCGACGCTCCTGAATTCGATTCCGAAAACGGAGATGAAACTCAGACAGAACCTCAAAATGAAAATGATCACTGCTCCAAACCGATTATAGTATTGTAACTCGACGACACTGAACATCTGGCTAACCAAGGCCTGGAATTGAGGAAACTAAACCGCACAAAAAACTAATAAACCATTATTCCTATATCATTAAAGATCATCGTATGCAAAAACGAATACAAATACAAAACATAATGTACAAAAAACCTACAAAAAGCTAAACAGCCAATCTGGAGCAAACTTCCTTGACAGGTAACAGTTATTTAGATGCCAGCATTGCTCAATATATTATTATATACAAGCTTTATCATAAGCAAAAAATACTCATTAAGGCATTTAGCCGGTGATTTCTCACAATTATCTTGTTGAACTATATTTGTAAGAGCTTGATCGATACTATTAAAACAAATTCGATCATTAGGAAACGAATATTCAAGCATTATACTGTTATTTAACTCTAAAGGTTAGAGACCATTAAATTATAACTATGTAAACACAAAGTATTTTTTGTAAAATAACCCTTATTTCTATTGCTTTTTAACTACAATTTTTTTGGGTGATTGTCTTCCTCATTCTAATTTAAAAATTCTTTAAAAAATCATATATTAAAGTAATAACAGTGACCTATCACCCATACAATAAATTTATCACCGGCTATTTCTATAAAATACCATAAAAAGATAAAGTGAGACCTTTAACTGTGTCATCAGAATCAAAGAGCGAATCTATACCAAAGTTATGTTGAAATAAATCTACCGATTGCATTCGCTATTAATATTCTATTAAATCAAGTTGTCTTATCGATGTTATAAAATATTGCACTATAAATAAGTTTGGTCAGATGGGCAAATTTCTATATAACGCATCATTCAAATTTATTATTTCCTTAGACCTTAATGTTCTGTAATAAATATTCAGAATTTCACAATCAACGGTACTGACGAAATACGAGTATACAGGGTGTTATTGACATCGTAACGAATACTCAGGGGAATGATTCAGACCATGATTCTGAGTTGATATCAAGTGAAATTTTCCGTCACAAAAGTACGGATCGAAAAATAATTAATAAAACACAAAAAAACACGAATTTTTTGACAGGAAATTCCACTTGATATAAACCCAGAATCATGGTCTGAATCATTCCCCTGAGTATTCGTTACGATGTCAATAACAACCTGTATATACCTGTGCCCTACAGCGAGAAAAACTGATACTGTTTTTTCTACCTGTATACAAGTGAAAAACGAACTACCTAATACTGTACATGTCAAATCTGAAGAACATTTTCAGGATATAATTTTTGAATTTAGATTAAGAGATCAAGAAAAGAAATACTCGAATAAAGAGTGGAGGATTGATGAAAATATCAAATAAGTAGTTCAAGTATACTTCGTTCAAGAATATAGAAGGAATAAATAAATAATTTTCAGTGCAATAAACAATCCATTGAACATGAATTCCGACATAAATCAACACAGCTTTCTTTGGTCGATTTACGAATTGTTAATTAGTGTATGTACACAGTTCGACTACTCTGTTCAATGGCGGTCGAAACTACTCGAATCTGTCAAACTTGGAACACCTCAGCCTTTAAAGATTGATATATCAGACCCAAATAATTACATGAGAGCATTTGAAAGACAATGGTACCGATTCAGACAGCCCCCAACTTTTAAAAAAATAATTTGCCAGAACTAAAACTAGCTTTATCTCCTTTACACACTTATTGTAAATAAAGAACGGGACTATTTTAAAAGCTGTCAAACTTAAATTACGCTACCTTACACAAAGTTAACCGTTGGAATAGGCACCAATGATGGTTCGTTTCTTGTTATCAAAAGCTTTTTGTAAGTAAAAAGGTGACTCAGATTCAAAATTAAGATAGGTAAGCCTATACTGAGTACTGAGTAGGTATATCATCTAGGTAACATATTTAGAGGAATAAATTGCAAAAAATAATGATGATGATTTTTTAAATATAACTTTCATTATTTTGCTGTACGGTTTTTCTATAACAATCATCACCTCTAACTGTACGGGCACACGCAGTACATTTCAACACTGGTTGTTGTGAATTAAAATTGATTGATGTGTGACATAAAAATTTAACGCCGCCAGAAATCAATCACATTGATCAGGTTATACCAGCCTCGCGGCTTCTTTCATGACGCCAGTAGTATGCAGCTACGCTCGTAGGGTGGCCAGGTTTTGTCGAGGACACCGGACAGAGAGAACGGGACAGAGACAGATAGAGTAGTGCAGCTAAAATCTGTTCTTAGGTTTATTTCATATTGCACAATTGACAGCAAACAATGAGACAGTCTAAACGTTAACGTAACTTAGCCTATGGAATTTGGTATGACTTCGTAGTAAAAAGATTCGACCTTTTTATTACTATACTTTATTGTATTTGTATCAATATTATAAATCAATATCCTTGTGATAAATAAGCCTTATGTAAACAGGCCGTTTTTCTATTCAAAAATATTAAAAACGGGATTGAACGAAACCACTTTACCTCAATAAAACTATCAAACGATTAATCAGAGTCGAAATAAAATTTTAATGAAATCCATATTTACGTCCATAGCATTCGATCATTTTCCTAATATTAGAATTAATGTATACATTATGGTCATTCTACTAATATGTCCCTCGTAAAAATTAACAGCATCTACGAGATTTTCCGATTTCAACTTGTTAATAAAATAATAATTTATCTAATAATGACTCCTATGTAATGATTACAATAACAATGAATACTTAATAAGCATTGATTCGAAATTTTTAATCGATACGTCGTTAATCTTTCCCCGTGAGGAACGCCGATGAATAAAATTAGTTTATCATTGATTTCTCGATATTGGTTTTAGATTTATTTCTGCTTATCTTGGTGACATTATTACCAGTATAAACTGATAGCGGAACCTATAAGAGTGTGAAGTGGGTAGTTAAAAAATCTGTAATAAACTAAAATCAGCACTGTATCTTTATTTACTGAGATAAGTAAAGAAATAGACACAGCAACAGCCCCGTGGCATCTGTTTGGAAAATATTTTTTCCAAATGTCCCAAGTTGAAAGCGATAAAAAATAATGAACCGAGTTGCACTTCAGTTCGCCAACATTGTGTCGGGAAGTAGAGCGTAGAGTTACAGAATCTTGGCTCATCCTCTTTTAAAGGGCTATCCACACCGAAGCTATGTGACATGCAAAGTGAATAACAAACAAGCCGCCGACTTTTCCCGCGGGGTTTGTTAAGGTGTGCTACGAAGCTGCTGGCCGTCGCATTGTCGCTACTACGAAAACTGAGGCGCCTCGGCGGCTAGATACGCCGAAGAAGCTTGAGTGTGGATGGCACATAACAATCTTTAAACTGTTTTGTTTAAATAATTGTACCTTACTAGCCACTAGTACTAGCCTTAAGAAAGATATATTAATTGTTGTGTGTTTGTACTGTTGATGTGCCTAATAAATAAATTAAAATAAAATAAAACGCAGACAAAAAAAAGCCTAGTCGTCAAGCTCTCTAACTTAGAAATTGACGTAAACTTGTGTTGTCATATACCCTCGTAACCTATCAAACAAACTTATTTAGCCTATTCGATCTCACTTGATTATCTTTTATCCTTACATAAAAAATACAAAACTCAGCAGACTAGTGTTGCAAAAGCGCACAAACACTTATCTCTCTGAAAACATAAAAATGAACCCTTCGATGTTTGCGACTCTTAAAATCGAAAAGTTGTAAAATTGCTATAAAACCTGTCGGATTGCTGGTAACATGAATATTAAGAAATAAATACATTATAACACAAACAAAAGTAAAAAAACGAAGTAAAATTCTCTCATGAAACATCCATAGACGTTTCTATAGAGCCAGCATTTCCGTTGACGGAAAGTTTTAACAGTGACGTCACAAACCGTTAGCAGGTGACTGTCAGACAAATCAGTTTACGAAGCGCGTGATTCGATTTGCTCTTATCGCCGTATTTGCGTTGCCCGATCGAGGATTGAATGTCGATATTCGTAAATAATAGAACATTGTAAGTAAAGACAAGTTTTGTTAAAGTGCTACATTTAGTAAGAAAGTGAAAAAACATTCAGACATGACGTCAACGATTCAATGAATAGGAAAATGAGAGAATTTCTTTTTTAATTGAGATACCAGTTAAAAAGTGTTATGAAGTAATAGATTATTATGGGCGATAGGCTGATCTCTTGTCACCATACATAACATAACATAACATAAACAGCCTATATACGTCCCACTGCTGGAAACGGGCCTCCCCTCAATCAACCGGAGGGGTTATGGAGCATACTCCACCACGCTGCTCCACTGCGGGTTGGTGGAGGTGTTTTTTACGGCTAATAGCCAGGACCAACGGCTAAACGTGCCCTACGAAGCACGGAATCATCTTACTTTTTCGGACAATCAGGTGATTCAAACCTGAAAACTCCTTACCAAACAAAGGACAGTCTCACAAAGTGATTTCGACAATGTCCCCATCGGGAATCGAACCCGGACCTCCAGATCGTAAGCCTAACGCTCTAACCACTAGACCACGGAGGCTGTCACCATAAGGTTCATCATATTATCCTTATAAGGTTAATCTTAGATCTTCATGTCAACAGTTGTATGCTGTCTTTGATTACTTGTCACTCTGTCCACCCCAATAGTGATTACGTACGAAAAAAAGTAGTAAATTGCATGCAGTCGGTGATGATACCGACAGTGTTCTATCCAATCAAACTTTGACTGGCAAAAAAAGGATATTAGGTCAAATAAAGACAATACTATTAAACATGATATTAGTAACATCGTAACGAAAACTTTGCGTTTCTGAATCATCCCCCTCAGTATTCGTTACGATTTCACTAACACCCTGGATAGATACATCGAAAACAACATCAGTAGCTCTCTTTGGAGCATATAGAAAGAATTATCGTAATAGAATTACTTTGAATTTAGGTTACACGTATACAATACTAACCACAAGAACCTTCGAATCTGACGGCAATAATTTGCATCATATTTACAAGACGTAGCAGACTGAGACGGACGTAACCAATCAGCGAGACGAGATAAATGATAAAAGTTATTCGCGAATAAGAAACAAATCGTATCGGGGCACATCACTCAACTGCCACAAATAACCCATTTATGAATAAATCAATCGAAACAAAAAACTGCAAGCTCACACTGGAGGCAGCAAAAAGTCGGAACACAATTTCCGAACGACGGACAGGGATGTAGTTAGACGTTAACAAGGACCCTCTGTGAATAGATGATGATTTATATATATCTACATTGGCCGCGATTCCAGTAGACACCTAATTTTATTTTAAGTTATACCCGTTATTTGCTTATTTACCGAAAAGAAAAGGGACGGATGATTGACAACTGTCAATTTTAGAATGAAAATAATAACCCCAGCGATTATATTAAGCATCTCGCTCATATGCAATCCGTTTGACGTGTGAAAATTTTGGAAGGGTTTTTGAAATTTCTGCCTAAAATTGACGTGTGTTCCATAAATTTTATGCCTGTTGATTACCTGTCCCTTTCCTTTTCGGAGGATGAGAAAATGACAGGTATAACGTAAAATAAACTTAGATGGTGTGTACCAGAATCAGCACCATTATGTATACTACACACTACCACTACACTATTACCACAGACAATCCAAAAACACGAACGTAAAAAAAATTAAATCGTTGGTCTATAAAAAAGTTCTAACCAACAATCATAATAATCTATCACCACTTTATCGTAAATTGAAGGCTTTAAACATTTGCAAAATTCAATTCATTTTTGAGAAATGCAGTTTCGGAGGTATGTGACCTAACCTGTATTGGATTGGTTTTCCTTTCGCGCGTTGGACGGTCAGACAGGTAGTCTGCAGGTTAGGTAAGCGGACCCTGTGAAAAACAAGATAATGCTAGGGAGATGATGGTGATGACCAACAAGTGCACATGGTGTTGGTGACATCGTAGCGAAAAGTTTGAGGGATGATTCAGACCATGTCTCTGAGTGGAATTTTCCATCGCAAAAGTATGGAACTAAAAATAATTAAAAAACACAAAAATTTTCATGAACTTTTCGACAGGCAATTCTACTTGATATCAACTCAGAATCATGGTCTGAATCATCCCCCTCAGTATTCGTTACGGTGTCACTAACACCCACACCACTTGTATGGCTACCTGTATGTACTTGTACGGGCTGGTGGAATTTTCCATCGTCAAAGTATATATAGAATTTAAAATAATTTAAAAAACTTAAAAGAAAATTCCATTTGATATTAACTCACAATCATGGTCTGAACCATCCCTCTCAGTATTCGTTACGATGTCACTAATACCCTGTAAATATGCTAGGAGAAGGTATTAAGTATGGGGTCCCGGGTCGCCTAGATACGCCCCTGGTGGTGGCACAAATTGAATCCGACGCCGATGAACGCGCGGTTCATTTGCTTACTGGGGCTGTTTTGCATTTCCACGTTCTTCTGTGCTGCTTCCAGTTCGATAGGTTCGTCCTTAATATCCTTTACACTGAGTGGAGTCGTGTATTTGATTAGTACTCTTTCCTCAATTGAAAATGAGTCTGTTTTGTAAAACATTAGTTTTTAATAAACTGAGCTTTTCTGTATTTAACGCCTTCAATGTACCTTTGTTGCTAAAGACTTATAATTTCAACTGTAGATACATGAGCTTTCTGTATTTTGTCTTTTGATGAGTCTCTGCCGTTAAAACTTATAGTTGTAACTGTATTATTTTTCTACAAAGCAATTCCCTTATTATCATATTCTCCACAGTAACACACTAAAACTCCACTTATATATATAATTTACATAATCCAAAGATGCTATGTTTTTATATGATGTATTTTTTCTAAGCGATACAATCTCAGAGCGTGGTAAAAATGTGAATTAATTTTGTCACGACAGTACACAATAACAACGTCATAACATATAACATAATAAAGCAGCCACCGAATACTAAAAGGCAAGTTTGTCAATACAATAAAATACACACAGAAAATACGTAAATATACCTAATATAATAGAAAGCGTACAAGAAGCTATCGATGTTTTCATTCAAGTGCCCTATCATTCAATATGATATGCAAGCAAGAACATAAGTCTGTACAAAAGATTTGAAACACAAAACTGAAATATGAATGAGCATGGCCTGGTTGCGTCAGAAAGCTGGCAACATGCCAAGAGGCAGACGTGGGTAGAAAACTCCAAATGTTAGAGGTCAAACGTGAAATTAAGTTGTGCTTCCAATGGCCATTTTAATGCAACCTATTTGCAGTAAACGCGATAAGATTATCTTTGTTGTGAAACTATTTGTATTATGTTCTGGGTACAGGTAACAAACATGTCAGCAACCAAGCGAGATCATTATAGCAGTATACAGGTTGTTAGTGACATTGTAATGAAAACTTTAAGGGAAGATTCAAACTATGATTCTATGGTCTATGATTATGATTGAATTTCATTCCATTTCATATCAACTCAGAATCATAGTCTGAATCTTAAATATTAAAAAAAAACACACAAAATATACTTAAAAGCATCCTCTAACATGATGGACTAATGTTATGGGCGATAGGCTGATCCCTTATCACCATAAGGTTCATCATATCCATCTTAGGACTTCGTATCAACAGTGGCTGCAAGTTGTCTTTGATTACTTGTGGCTCTGCCCACCCCATTTGGGATTACGGGCGTGAGTTTATGTATGTATGTATGTAAAATATACTGAATTTTGCGAAGGTAAATCCACTTGATATTAACTCAGAATCTGAGAATCATGGTCTGAATCATCACTCAAAGTTTTGGTTACGATGTCACTAACACCTTGTATTTAAGTTACTTGATGTCGACATACTTTTATTTTTATAAGGGTAAGAAGTTGTTCCGATAAGACAAAGTTTTCACGTACTTAACATAATCGCACCTTAAGAAAAATGTGATCAACAGACATCCTAATCAAATTTCACTATATTGAACCATCCTTTAAAGGTTATATCTGAAAGTATGAATGGAGAAATCTGGATGCGAGCCAACCGGCGAGACGAGTGCGTGGGACCTGAAATATTCCAGGAAAGGTTAAGGGTGACAAAAATAATGTAACAATTCACTTTTCGAATAATTTACCGGATTATCAACGTCAGAGGAAGACCTAGAAGGACGTATATTGACCAAATTGGAGATATCCTTAGGAAGGGTTTAGTACGATCTTCTTTGAACCAGCGTGCGTGTATAAAACTATTGATGAATGTGGAGGAAGCAAGAGAAGTGTGTCAGGATCGAAGCATACGGAATTCCATAGTCTCTACTTACCCTTCGGAAATAGGCGTGAGTTTTTGTATGTATGTATTATAAACGTGACACAATCGTTTGCGATAGCGCTGTTCATCCGAGAAAAATACCAGTAGGTAAGTATCCGAATAGGGACGAAACTTGATAACACCTATAATAAAGAATAAATATATTCCTTCCTTGGGACCTCTTTTAGTCCCTAGAAAAAAGAAAAGACTATTCCTAGATATTCGGAAAGAAAATATCCCGGAAATGATTGTTGAAATAACTGGATTCAAAAAGAAATATTAGCTAACCAAAGGAATAAACTCCCTAAAGTATTAACGTCGCTCAGTAAATCTTAATCAGAACCACAGAATTCCCCGATAACATATATTACATTTTTTACGAGCTGATAAACGCACAAGCGAATTGTGTTAAATGAAGGCGAAAAAACGCAAAACACAAATAAAATGTTTATTGTACAATAAAACGTCAACGGGATGATTTCATTAATAATGTACAACTGGAGTTTATGATCCGACATGCGCGTAATCATAATAAATATTTACAAAAATATATAATTTAATCATGTGAGTAGTGAATTTACTACGTATATTGAGGATGACAATAGTAAACACACTTAGAGTTGCGAATATAAAAGTAGATAAATAGAGTAAACATGTAGAACAATTAATAAAGGAATGAAGGGTGTGAAATGAATCAATTATTCGAAAGCTATTAATGAGCTAATCGTGACGTCTTCACTAGTTCCTTTTATAATTTCTGATAAAAAAAAAACAATTTCTCTGTTCCTCGTGCGTACTAGAATTGCTTCTATATTCGACCATTGTTTAAAATTAGCGTTTAACTTGTATCTGAATGTAACCTCTCCACAAAATTGCCTAAAAGATTTTGCTTATAGACGACGCCAAATACTACGTCAGCGTACATTTTTATTGTACATTCTTTTTTAGCGCAATAAACTATATTATAATTGGTGCTAATAATCGTCGCATTAAACATTCATTCATCCCTCTTCCACCCTACTACAACCATACTTCGTAGAGGCAAGGCCAGCCGTCGACGCCCGGGACGCCCGCGCGATACTCCATTGAATTATTATACTACGATGTAGACAGTCGCCTACGCATGGCGTGGGTGTGATCGCCCTGAGAAAACTGGGAAACTAAACTACAGGTTGTTCTATTTCAGACAGTCGTATTTGGGAAAAGAAAAGAGATTATTTTTGGTGTGAATGATTATTAAGGAGAACCAAATGTACCACGCTACTTATTCTTCTCAATATACAAATGGGATATTCAACAACGGTCTGTTACTTAAGCATATTTCAACAGAAACTGCACTTAAGTAACTAAAAGTCATTTTTATGAGCCCTTTAATATTGAGGAAAAAGCTGCACCACATGCAGTTTTTCCTATAAAGTTTACTTCTATTTTGAACAACTCCATGGTAATACTTTTCATCCCAACATGAATAGTTAACTAAAACCGCCCATGGAGATGGCCCCATAGGCGTGTATGGACACCAGTAGAAATATTATCTGAGGAATTGTCATCCGGTATAAGTATATATTCGGCGTAAAGAGATGCGATCGACACCAGCACTCGCGACGGAGTGAGCTATAACTACTCTTAGTTTGACAGTTTTCTTTGAAGACTTAAGTCAAGAGTTATATCGAGGGCTTCGGCCAAGAGCCGTACGACGGCTATCCACGTAAATAGCATTCGCTTCGTCTATTGGTCGAAGCACTTGATGTAAATAGCGCCATGCGCGGCGCATTTGTCGTGTAGACCCTGCAGATCACCATGTATATAAACGTGGCAGCGTCTGGCGACGCTATGGCTTGCGATCCGACACACTTTCCATTGACGGGCGAGTAGGGTGGACAATCCACCCCTCGCCCACTACATCCAAAATCTGCAACGGTGAACGTCATAGTTATAAACACTATCTATATAGTGCTATGTTTGACGTAACAAATGCGTGGGATTCAAATATTAATCAAATAATTGCGAAGATTTTAAGGCACTGATTTCGACAAAAACGTATTTGAGCCTGATGCTTTAATAACAGCATCATTGGTAGTCGTCAATTTCACATAATGATTAAATCTTATTTACACCGAGATACGTTACGCCAGTCGGTCCCGGTAACTTTTTACTTACGTAAGGATTCAGTCGATACATGGGCCACGTCAAGGGCCGTTTACGACTCTGTAGTAACCCTATACGCCAGGGTTGATGAAGTCTGTGATTGATCTCACAACCTACAAGACAGTAGACGAAGAAATGTACACATACATTTTTCTAAATTTCCAAACCAATATAGAATAAAGAACTAATAGCCACACTTCACCGAGCTTTCTGTTAGACCAACAATAAAAACATAATAATAATTACACACAAATCACAAAGTAAGGTTAGTTTTATCACTTCACCCCTTTCCAATTACATACTTAGATAAACGATTAACTTCGATTACAACATAAAAATACAGTATAATAATTAATTAAGCTTGACATAATATAGCGTGGTACATGAACATTATAAACACTCCAATAAAGGTTTATATACCACGCAGTTGGTAACATTCGCAAGTCCTTCAGAGGGTCACACGTCCAGTTAAAGGGTTACAGAGGACATCAAAAGAGCCGCCTATTATATTTTTATTCGCCAACTAAACACTAACACTGATTTATTAGTCACGCAAGACTTATCACATAAGTAGAAAAGTTCGGATATGGTAACTTGGTTGGTTGGTGTGGCCAACACTGTCTGTGAGATCGCAATCGCATAAAGGGATAGAAATTCAAATTCAAATAATTTTATTTTATTGTATTGTTTTATTGTAATTTTATTTTAGAGATGTTATTTAGTAACGTCTGTAATAAATTACAAGTCAACTATTTTCAAATTCAGTTAGTATCCGTATATTCAGTATGTAGGTATCCTGCATTATGGCAGAACATAATATCCCAAACATCATCATCATCTCCCTAGCATTATCCCATTTTATACAGGGCCCGCTTACCTAATAATATCCCAAACATAAAGAAGAAAAATTTTAAATAAGTGTTGTTGTCTATTTACGGATATCTTTTAAGCAACCTTGACCTACATCAAAAAGTCACCACTACAAAACAAAACTTCAATAAAAAGGAAGTACAAAATCTTCAAACACTTTGAATGCAAAACTTGACCAAAATACGCACGACACCGCTAACCATTGTGAGTTACAATATTTGTACCACAATCACATCTACCGTTACTGTATTTTTTCATACATCTCGTCCAAATCCCGGGATTCTTTGTGTGTCCCACTTGCACGGGATTAGTGTCAATGACGTCACTCAGTTCAAAGCGAGTATCCGGCCAAATTGAATGGGCCGGATGAAAAAGTGGACTCTTCGCAAATTGTACCGCAAAGGGTGGCCGAGAGGTGTTATGATAATTTGGATTTTTTATATCGTTTAGAAGGGATTGTCGTATTTATATCGCGTGAGGGAATTGTCGGTTGTCTTACTACTACTGGACTTTTTGTAATTAGTACCTATAGTCATACATACATACATAAACTCACGCCCGTAATCCCTAATGCGGTGGGCAGAGCCACAAGTAATCAAAGACAACTTACAGCCACTGTTGATACGATGTCGTAAGCCTACCTATAGTCCTATACATACTTATTTAGATTAAAGGATTATGTATCGAGAAAATTTATAAGATGCCTTCTTTATAATAACGGCATCATCCCTTAATTGAATTCAAATAAATGTAAAACGTTGCATATTCTAAGTTTTTCACTGACCAGCCATAAAAACATTTTTTAATCTTTTTGTGAAGACACTGACCGTCCAATTATTAAAAATGCATGTTCAATACACATACATAGGTATATTTGTGTTTTTGTGGTTGGACTTATATTTGTGCGACTGATGAGTAGAACTCAGTCATTTGTTTGCGTTTACAATTTTACATTCTCAGAAGGTGTTCTGCAGGTAGGTTTTTTTTTTTATTTCACCACCTATAGCATAAGATGCGTACAGTGAGGATGAATTTAATGAATTTGTGAAGAATTTAATTGGTATAGGAAGATTAGAATGTCCATTTTTTGACGTAATTTTTTTACCTATCAAAAGACAAATAATTTTCATCGTCGATTCGAGCAATGTAGAGCAAGTTACATCCAGTGACTGATTAGATTAGCTATGTACTTACTTTAGCAGTAGCTTTTGATGATAACTTCCTTTTATATTCTTCTTATTGACTTTTCACATCCTCACAACCCACACAATAAGATACCAACCTCATCAACTCTGGTGTCAGGGTTATTATTGAGCCGCCAAAGGCATGACTCATGTAACGACTACATACTTAAGTCAGTAGTGATCAGGACCAAACTTTTTGGACAATTAGGTGATCAGCGTGTAATGTTGCAACCAAACTAGGGATCACAAAGTCCCCACCGGGATTCGAACCCGGGTGATCAGCCTGTAATGTCCTAACCAAACAAAAGATCACAAAGTGATTTTTGTGACATGTCCCTGCCGGGATTCGAGCCAGGGGCCTCCGGATCGTGAGCCCAACGCTCAACCACTGAACCATGGAGGCCGTTTTTATATTTAGATTCATTTTAAGATTAATGAATTTCAATGCATATTATATTGCAGGACAAAGTTACCCAAAATTTTCATGAAATTTCCGAGTGGGAATTCCACTTGATATCAACTCAGAGTCATGGTCTGAACCATCTTCCTCAGTATTCGTTATCGTGTTACTAACACCCATACGTAGTTGTAACCTATGTACCGTATGTTTGAAACGCTATCTATCTAACCAGACCTTCCACTGTAGTCTTGCATACCACATTACTCTATCTATCCTATCAATTCTAGCAACGAATAAAATCTTTCTGCAACAATCAACCCTACGTATTTCATGAAACAATCAATAGTTTCATTCAAAAACGTTTCACGATCGCGTTTTAACGTCGGCGAAATGTCGGCGGGCGCGCAGTAAAACGTCCTTTGAGTGAGTTCCAATATTTACAAGTTGTTTTATGGCGAAAATGGCTTTAAATATAGAAAACAATGTGGGCACATTCCACTGGATTGGTGTATATAACTTGAACGAACATGTTGCTAATTGTGTTTTGTATGCGCCAGCACGAAGTAAAAACTTGGGCGGCTAAAACTGCGCTTAGGACAATAATTACCCGACTGCGGCGAAGCAAAGCGGAGGGTTATGTGTTTGACCGCTATGTATGTATGTACGGTCACGAGCATTAATATGTATACACTTTGGTACCATGTCACATTAACTTATTTGACAAATTGAACTGTAACTTTCACTAAATGTCGAATATGTTAGTGCGACAGAGTCCTAAAGTGGGTACATTATATTGCTCATCATGAGGAGCTCGGTGGCGCAGCGGTTAACGCGCTCGGTCAGCGATTGTTGAAGTAAAGCAACTTTCGCAAAGGCTGGTCATAGGATGGGTGACAACAAAAAAGAGTTTTCATCTCGAGCTCCTCCGTGCTTCGGAAGGCACGTTAAGCCGTTGGTCCCGGCTGCATTAGCAGTCGTTAATAACCATCAATCCGCACTGGGCCCGCGTGATGGTTTAGGGCCCGACTCTATCCATCCATAGGGAAGGCCCGTGCCCCAGCAGTGGGTACGTTAATGGGCTGATAATGATGATATTGCTCATGACTGTATGTGTGTATGCACGTCTGCTCCCACCTAACTTCTAATCCACTTGTCGGAATTTAACAAATGATTTGCCATAGAAGCGTCTTGATTGTCCGAATATAGGTGATTCGAATAGTTCCAATAGACACAACCCCTGACAAATCTTAAATTAACTTAGTATGTACTACTTTTTTCACTTTTTCCAATCAACGTTCCCCAAACACACGATAGATGGCGTTGTTCACTTTTAACGTGATAATTACCTATTTTCTCATTGCTGGGGTCTAAATATTATTTATTCGTACGCTGGGGTACATAATTATTCAAAAATGTAATGTAAAGCATATATAAAACGAATTGTTGCTTGATATTTGGATCACATTATGTATAGAATGATGTTGCTACCTTTATTGTTTTTTCTTTATTTTGATCAGAATAATAATGGGTGGAAGTTATAATTGTACCTTGGTGTAATAAAAATGGTCATAATGTATATCCAAAAACAAAGATAAAAGATGCATATGCCAGTTATCCATGAAATTAGAAGTTTAAACGGAAAAAAATAACTAAACAACGCCATCTATCGTGTTTTTGGGGAACGCCGGCGCCGATTGGAAAATCCCTCATTATTATAGTTCTTAGTAACTACTATACTACATAAACTGCCTATATACGTCCCACTGCTGGGCACAGGCCTCCCCTCAATCAACCGGAGGGGGTATGGAGCATACTCCACCACGCTGCTCCACTGCGGTTGGTGGAGGTGTTTTTGCCGGGATCAACGGCTTAACGTGCCCTCCGAAGCACGGAATCATATTACTCTTTCGGACAATCAGGTGATTCAAGAATGAAAAGTCCTTACCAAACAAAGAACACTCTCACAAAGTGATTTCGACAATGTCCCCATCGGGAATCGAACCCGGACCTCCAGATCGTGAGCCTAACGCTCTAACCACTAGACCACGGAGGCTGTTCTACTACACTAACTACAAAGAAACTATAAATATAACATTTTGTGCCTACAGTAGGTACAAATTCAAGCCAAGTTCGTAACCAAAGTCCTGGATACTCCACTGTAATCAAATCAATATGTAATACCATTGATTGTATCATATTAATGATTATGATTAATAGATTCTCATCATTACACCCTAACAGTAAGAATTTGTTTTGTTTACAGACATGCCAAAAGTCGTATCTACAAGAAAACTATAAAGTTGCAGCTTCCAACACATGCTTCTTCTATTGTGTAGGTTGTGAGGTGGATCACCAACCTCAGCAACCGTGGTGTCAGGGTTGTCGCAAAAGAACACATGCTTATAAGTATAAGAACATTATATTTTCATAGCGAGTAGGTGCCGCTACTTCAAAAGCGCACCCCTGATGCCGGGCAGCAGCGGTATCAGTACTGGTTGGAGGCCGAGGAAATGGATTCTGGTAAGGCTCTAGCTAGAACATCACCGATTGAGAAATTGGTTGGTGTACTGCGGAACGGAAGGCGGTTGGGGCAACCACCGTTCTACACGCCCTATCTATGGAGCAATGGTGATTACTCCACCGACAAGAGCGCAACTCTTAAATAAAGAGAGAGATATTTTCATAGGCAACTAGCACATAAAGCGCCACTTTAGCCGCCCGCTTTTGTACCGATACCAGGAGATGCCTTGTCAGGATGAATCCGTGGAGAATCATTAATTTGCATAAGCTTAATTTTATAGCACTTCGCAAACAACGACTCAATACCTCCAATGTTGTGCTGTATTCTATACACGAGCTTTTGTGCATATTTTGCCGATACATAACAACACCCGAACACTTCATATAAAAAACCTCGTTTTACACATTACTTTGACGTTATCGTATACGCGCATTTGTGTGTGACGGCTGTCGCTTACAATCGAAGGCTAAGGTAAGAGAAGAAGCAATAAGGAATACTACGTATAGCAACACTGAAGAACGACAAGCTGGGTTTACCTCAAACCCCCCCCCCCCCCCCCCCCGTTTTGTTTTTAGCCGTGTACGATGTCAGACGTCACACACACAGATACCCGAGTACGATAATTTCAATGTTATTTGTTTATGTATGTTTGCGGCAATGATACATTTCATCTTGTGTAAAATAGATACGTGCTTGTCTTCAATCTCACCTCCAGGTTAGCCATAAGCGATAGCTTAAAAGATCTTATACACCGAAGATTATATTTCTCTTGTCGACACAAGTAATCTTCGGTGTTTAGCTAATTATGTGGTGACAAAGACTCGAGTTGAAGTACCTACTCGTAACTAAAAAGCTATCTAAAACTAAACTCACACTATAATTACAAATACAACTGTATTTCATTATAAAAATAGAGCAAGCTTTAAAAGTTGAGTGCACATTAAAACAATCGTACGCTTCCAAAGCGAGGTAGTTGCTAGCCACAGTGACAATGCTAAACCAAACTTGATATGGGCAATAAAACTCATGAATACGGTAGACGACGACAATTACACGAGGAAATATACAGACACGCTGGCAAGTACGAAACTGGACATTTTCTGTTGTGTCCACATTTTATTTCTTAAACATGTGGATGCTTCCTTTAGATGCTTCATTCAACTACTTAATCACTCTAGGAACAACTACGTGGTAAAAAGGCCACATATAAGCAATTCATTTAGAAACAACAATAATGCTATTTGACATTAGTTTGTTTTGCGCATTTACTTTTATATGCGCAAATGTCAAATTGCAATATTGCTTTTTTAGACATTACTAATACTAATAAGTACATGTGTTGGCTTAGTATTCATTAATCTAGTAAAGTACGAGAATGCTTTTGCATACGAACGTACAGTCATGAGCAATAATGTACCCACTTTAGGACTCTGTCGCACTAACATATTTGACATTTAGTGAGACTTACAGTTCAATTTGTCAAAAAAGTTAATGTGACATTACCATGTCACAATCACTTTGGTACCCAAAGTGTATACGTATTAATGCTCGTGACCGTACACCATCAAATTAAATGACGATGTCGCCTAGAATAAAACACGTTTTCTGGTGACTAAAACTAGTATTTCGTTGAATTTGCAATTATTTTCTTATATAAAAAATAGATTTTCGTTTGACCACAATCTCAAATGATGGTAAGTGAAGATGTGGCATAATAATATGGTGTACCACGTAATGGAAATTCAGAGCACGACTTTCCGGACCATTCTCTCGACAAGCTTCGTCATACATATGCTGGAACGCGACCCACGGTAATCAGCCACACACATCTGAAGCCAACCACCAGCCGAATGTATCAAATTAACCAGTTTTCAACAATGCCTACAACACTCAGTGACTCTCGCGCAATGCACGAATGGCGTATGAAATATCGCGTCGAGAATCGTCTCGGTGAGCAATTTGGGGTTCCGCCGCATGTGCTAGTGTGTGCTGCGGGTTCCGTGCCAAAATTGCTCACTTTCCTGCCGCCACGAGATGACGACGCCAGTCATGTTGGTAATCCCGGATTAACAGGCTTAGTGCTTTAATTTTGTACGGATTTTTCTTAGGCGGAAAATTTTATAAATCCTACCAGGATTTTCATTTCTTAGCAACTTCATATTGAAAGAATTGTATTACTTATAATACCTATTTACGCTAGTAACTCGTACTGGTATAGGTAAGCAGGTACCAGCCTTAGCCTACTATGTGTACCTATCATAAAAAAAAAATTGAACCTTATGACCGCAGTAAAGTAACTAATTACCAATTCATTCATCGACGCAAGACTTTGCTCCTTCCACGAAAAGCCTGAGATCAAAAGAAGTATGGATAATTCTTTATGTACCAATGCAATGTCTAAATTTCTGGAAGACCAGGGTTATACAACCTTTCCAACTTATTTATTTGAAATAAAAATATGGAATGGCTAACATCCAACTGTTTTGGTACTCGATGTTATCCATTTATCGTCACAATGCGTTTCAGGCGCTCCGTTTAGTACAAACAGCTTTGCAATATGAATCGGAAAAGACTTCATCGAACTCTTGTACGTGGAAACCTTCCAAATGTGTCTAGCCTATCCCCATTATTTCATGCCAAGTAAATAAATATAGGATAGGCAAGATTCTTCAGGATTTGAATAATACGTATAGAAAAATGAAAATGTTTAGCCTAATCCGTACTAATATAAATGCTAAGTAACTGTGTATATCTGTCTGTTGACTACGTACTTACTATTATATATTATGATATAATATGTATTGTTACTCGACCTGAGTCGGTTTTTTCTCCTTTCTCCCGCCCCGAAACCTTCAGGGAATAAGTAGATCGCAGTCTCTCTCTATAAACATAGTATTCTGTAAAACTTTTGATAGTATCATTGTTGTGTGAATGGCGGCTTGTTTATGCCTTATGTGTATGTTATCTGCATCTAGTAGACGACAATATCTATGGAAAACTTTGGCTACTACTCCAGTCGCTCCTATAACTATGGGTATTATTGGGTGGGTGTTTTCCAAAGTCAGATTGGGTGAATATCAAAATGTGTCAAATTTGGTGGCGACTGTCATATAATTTTTTCGTGAAAAATTGGGGAAACAGGGAAAATTGGGAATTGAAAAATTCCTTTTTCATGTCGGAACCCAGGATCCTTTTGGATATTTTTCATATCGGAACCCAATTTTTCGCGAAAAAATAATATGAAACTTCGCCACCAAACTTGAAATTTTGAGATTCACCCATTACTTCTTTTTGTAGCAAGTCATATTTGCTCAGTTTCTCTAATTCTTTTACCCTATATTATGGTGGTTATAATATTTTATTACTTACTATTTAGTAATATAATAAACTACTGCAGTGATAAGCTGCAGTAGCCTTAGACGGATGAGACGATCGTCATTATTTTTGTTGTATAAATTGGCAATTCAAAGTGCGAACAAACTATGATATCTAAATTTTGAGTGTGTTTGAGTTTATTTTATTGTTGTGCTGATTTGGATGAAAATTCACATACATAGCTTGAAACCTAGTGTCAAACACAAGGTACTTACCGAGGTCCATGGTTAGTGTACAGAAAGTTTTTCTTCACAGTTTTATAACTTATTTGTGTTTCTTCATTTCCGTGCTGTTTGTTGTACCTAAACAATTCCAAAGACCATAATTTAGCGTTTACACGAGGAAGTAGAGACAAGAAGATAGAAAACCATCGTTAAATATTATATTTACTTAGTCTAACAGTAGGCACTTGTAATTGAAATAATACGCTTTTAAAGAGCAATATACAATACTCTTAATAACTCCTTCACAAATGAATAGTTCGTGAAACTTTAACGATGTGTTTAATTAAGTATGAGAAACTATTCATACAAGTGTCACAATTTTTCAAACACTTTACTACTGCATTCTGCAACAAGGTATGAGCTTCTAAGCTGAAGTGGGACCGAATAAAAATCATAATAAAACGTCATTAAAACCAACAGCGGGATTAGGTTTAGAACCTTAGGCTGGTTTTCCGCCCGCGAATTCTTTTCTTTTTTCTGCGTGGACTTTATACAAGCTTTCAACCCTTTGTATAGCACTTTCGGCGATGAAATTTAAGGAACCTTAGTTAAATTTCATGCTTCTAGGCCCAGTATAGCTCTGCTTTCGGCTGTGCGTTGATCGATCAGTCTGCTAATCAGATTCTCTTTTTATATACGTATATATATTACTTTTATAGTACCTATACCTATACACTATTATATGAACGCCGGCTGGTTTACCGACACCATACTTTTCGTCGTCTTATCCATCTTATGACTTCGTATCAAAAGTGGCTACAAGTTGTCTTCTGATCATTTGTCGTTCTGACACGTAATTAAATTCGGTAGTAAGTGCATGTATGTCTGTATAAGTAAGTGTAAAAATTTCTCCCATGACTAGATCTTTACGGTCTACAGTTTGTGGACAATAAATCCGTATTAGCGATCAATCGTTCACTTGACACCGATACAGGCTTAAACGTACATCAGTCGGCAATGTTCTGCTTAAGGTGCTGCCACACCATTGTTTTGTAACGTTTCGAAACATAATCCCGGTTTCGAATCCCGGTGAGGGCATACCACATTAATCACTTTCTGATCCTTAGTTAGGTTAAGACATTACAGGCTGATCACCTGATTGCCCGAAAGTATGATGATCCGTGCTTCGAAAGGCAAGTTTGTGATGTAGGTGGGTAATCGTAACATGATCCATGTCAGGGGCCTTTGGCGGCTCGATAATAACCCTGACACCAGGGTTAATGAGGTTGGTCCGCCTCATAACCCACATGATAGAAGAAGAAACATAAATAATTTAGAATCGTAGATATACTTAGATACCTACTTAGATGGGTAAATTGTAAAGAATCGACATATCCACTGTTAAAATTATGTTGTCAATAGTGTTTATCGCAACTGCTATTTCAGACTTCCACTTACAAAAAATGCTACATTTTAAACTTCGAATCGCCTGTTGGTGAACTAAGATATAGCGAAATTTTAAAATGCAAATAAAAAATAAGGGAAAATTACTCACAGGATTTGTTGTGTATTCGTTATCTTCTAACCTCGGAGTACTCTTGAAGCTGCTCATCCAGTTTTTGATGGTTTTTAAACCAAAATATTGGGTTTACCAAACTTATCACGTATTCAAAGTTTCTTGAAAACGTACGCGCGCAATGGCGGTGATTTTTTTTTTTGTTTTGGTTTTCCCCGAAGGGTAAGGCAAAGGGAACTATGCCCATACAGCCATGTCTGACGTATTTTTTTTCTTGATGATTAATGAAATGATGAAAGGTGATGATGATGAAACCTAAGCCCCCACCCTCGGAGTAGACTCCTACTCCGAACCCCAAACGAATTAACTCAAAAGTCCGCATAAACTTTTGAGTTATGAAGCGGCTTCCCGGCACGAAGCGAAAATAGGCAGATACACTTTGTTCATTGAATACTCCAATATAATAACACTCGCGAATGTCTTCCGACTAACTTAATGCGATCATTAACCACAAAACACCACTTCGTATTAATTATTTAGATTACTCAATGAAGAAAGCAACTGTCCCGTTCCCGTTTCCCGCCGAAAAGCTGCAATGGCGGTGAATCGAATTAACTGGTATTTTTTTTAAAGCTTGGAGTCGGAGGATTTGGCGGGAACCAAATGAGGTTTTGGCCAGGATTCTTTGTCAGATTCCGAACACATTCTTATGATAATAATTGTACTGGCTATAGATATTAATAAAAACAAGCATTATAGGTATGAATATATTGATAAAAGTTTAAGAAGCGAAAGTGACGTATTTACCTCAATGGAAAATTCTCTCTATCTTCGATGAAGAGAAAAGAGTGGGAAATTGGCGTGATCTTATGTACGGTCACGAATATTAATATACACTTTGCAACCATGTCACATTAACTTTTTTGACAATTTAAACCGTAAGCCCCATTAAATGTCAAATATGATAGTGCGACAGGGTTTTAAAGTGGGTACATGATATTGCTCATGACTGTACGAGAAAACGGTCACCCGGTGGAGCCCCAGCTTAGGAGTGCAATCTGTTGGCGCGATAAACCTGCGGTTCCCACGTCATCGTCTTTCTTTGGACCCGCCGCAGGTTCGTTTATGCTGTTGGGTCAGATCGGCTATATCACGAGGAGATCGATAAACACGCACCGTGCGACACCAAATAGATGAATGCAGGAAATGTGAAACACTTTAGTAACACGGGGTATCTTTTGAAAGATCCTAGTTGAATACAATGAAAGAAATCTAAAAGTGCCTTGACAGCGATTCGGTTTCAGGAATCAGTTACAAAAACATATAAAAGTTAATCAACTATTTAATCATATTAAAATTCACGTACAATAGTAAGTTGTAATACTCTCCGCAGATGGGTGGGATTTCACCCCGATGGGAAGTAGGCATGAGTTTATGTATATACCTGATGTACCCACTTATTGATTACGTCATTGAGTTGAGAAAATGTTGAGTAAATAACTATTCATTTTAGAGGTTAAGTACAATACAAGTAACTCCTAAGTATTCATCAACAATAAAGGAATCGATATTTACACAAATGTCTAGCTCCGTTGAACAACCTTACAAAATTTCATAACTACTTTACTTTTCAGACTGAATGCAAGCGGCCCGTTGGTCTAGTGGTATGATACTCGCTTTGGGTGTGAGTGGTCCCGGGTTCAAATCCCGGACGGGCCCTTCTTTTAGGTCAGTTTATTTTACAAATTAGCTAAATAAGATCAGATTATTCAATTATGACTAAACTTAGTGTCCTATACAGTGTAGTTGTATGTAAGTTTATTATAATAATTATTGTACGTAAGTAGTGTATTGTCATTTGAATGCGGCGGAAACAAGAAAAGTATGTCAGGATCGAAGCAAATTGCATTCCATAGTCTCTGCTTACCCCGGTGGGAAATAGACGTGAGTTTATGTATGTATGTTTATTCATTTAATGATTAAATGTGCATTCTTGTACACGCTGCCCTCTTCTCGTCACAGGCTTACTAGAAGAAATTGTTGTTAGAAATAAGTTGTGTCTCTCTCTTCGTGTGGTCATATTGTGTTTTCTGTGTTGTCTCGTGTACAATAATTATTAAATAAATATAGATTATGTATTTTGGAGGAACATGAATCCAAAGTAGCTCATATTTTCATGCCTCTCCGACCAAAAACAGGTAATTCGTTAGATCAAACACAGGTAACAATATATAGGGGATAAGAAAAAACGGTTCTTTTCTAGCAACGTAAAGAAAGAGTAATGTTCCATTAATGAGCGAGAGAAAACATCAAAGAGCGATATATCGAGGTATAATTACCAATACGTTATACTTATCGTGGACACTCCGACAATATGAGAAATGCTTTATTTCACCCGCACCGTGGACAGTATTTACATGTCTATTAATGAGATTAGCTCAGGATTTAAAGTTTTAGGAAATAAAAGTACAGTGTTGCCGCTTTGAAAATACTCCAAAGAATGGAAGAATATTGACAAACAAATAACGAACGAACGAATATTGGTAACGAATGAGTGTTTTGTCGTATTGCTTATCCAAATAAATAAATAACGATCTGTTTTACATCAAGATTCAAGGTAATTATTTAATGTTAATTAATATTAACATACCTATACCAACGATCTGGTGAAGGTCGCGGGAAGCCGCTGGATGTGGGCAGCGCAGGACCGATCGTCGTGGAGATCCTTGGGGGAGGCCTATGCCCAGCAGGGGGCGTCGTACGGCTGATGATGATGGTAATGATACCTATACCTCAAAACAAACAGCCTATATACGTGCTACTGCTAGGCACAGGCCCTACTAGGTAATATAAAATCAGTACGTGAACTATAAAAAGATTTAAGTATAATGTCTATATTTACTTAAATCAGTAGGATTTTGCTTAATAAAACAGTATTTATGTAGGTACTAGGTAAGTTTATTAAATTAAACATCAAAACGATTAATTGGATATAGTAAGTCTACGGATAGATGCGTTAGTCAATAAAAATATCATATCAGATAATAAAAGTGAATGTGAACCGGAGAATAAAAAAAATATTCAATTATCAAACCGAATATGACAAATATCACCTGCCGTACCGAACACTCGCTGGTGTCGGTGTAGGACAAAAAGTAGAATTTAACGAGAGGATATCGCGGCGGTGGTGTAAAGTACAACTTTTTGTACACCTCTATGATCGGGCGATCAAACTTTAATAAATCGCTTCCTGTATCCTATCAATAATATACCACGGGTCGATAAAGTCCCCGGGGATGGAACTAATAGGTTTGTATGGTTATAAGAATGGGGTACACATATACTTATGTAGGATTTTAAAATTCCATGAAACGAATGTATACTTGAAGAAAGAGGTCTATGATCAATTTTGTTTTGTCTATGGCGATACTCTAGAATGCTCTATAGTGGTGTGCGGGTTTTACTTTTTCCCGAAATGGCGAAAGGAATATAATACATTCCTTAACAATATAATAAACTGTGTCGGAGCTCAATTGCCAAGCTTTTATTTCCATCCCACAACTTTCGGGGGCTCGTCCGGGATTTGAACCCGGGACCTCTATTGACTAATAAGGCCTATTATAACATCTATGAATATCTAACAAATAATAACCCTACATAATAGACAGGTATCCTTATTATTAACATTATGGTCACGTTTGTTTAAAATCCCATTGCATAAAATTTTGAATTTCATAATAAATAAATAATAAACAACTATTTGTATGCCTACTAACAAGCTGAATACAGAGATCAAATAATTTTATATAACATCTTTTTGTACACCTGCGTTCACAAATAAAGAATTTGATTTGATTTGTTAAAGTATTGGTTCACGAAAGATCTATTGCGAGCAAGGATTAACGATTTTTGACAAAATAATACATTTGTTAAGCAAAACCAATAAACCATTAGGTTTAGACCTCAGAACTGATATCTCATGAAGAGGAAGTTGGGAAGCGTAATACCACCATTGGGTCAAGAAGGACCATGGTTAACGAGGGAGAAAAGCTAGCAGCGTTACCTGTTTTGATGATGTGTTTACTGTCCAATTTGTTTGTTTAGGACATTGCAGGCTTGAATCACCTCATAGTAGGAGAGCTGGCAAGAATTTTTGGGTACGTATTTGAGGCAAGCTGAAAACTTGTCCTATTTCTCTCCTACTATATCCCAACACAGAACTGCAGACCTGCCTGGTGAGTAGTGGGGCTAAATCAACCCTTACATTTCTAAAAATATTATTTTTTTATTTTTTTCTGTGTTGGGGTATAAAAGGAGAGGTATAGGACAAGTTTTCAGCTTGCCTCAAATACCTACCCAAAAATTCTTGCCAGCTACAGGACTATGATTGTCTGAAAAAGTAATATGATTCCTTTGAGAAGGCTGGAAGAAATCTGTTTGTTTAGAGATAAGCTTGCCTGTACTATCTGTTTTCTTTGTATGTTTCTTGTGTCTGTTTTATTGTGTACAAACAAATAAATAATAAATAAGGCACGTTAAGCTGTTGGTCCCGGCTTCTAGCCATATCAACCACGCAGTACGCTCGCCGCTTGACTGAAGGGATACCTGTGCCCAGCAGTAGGTAGGATGTATATAAGCTGTTTATTTATTATGTACTCTATACAGTCATGGTTTTACACCACTAATATATACTATAATTATGTAGGACTTTATTACAAAGTGTGAAGCAGTACCCGTACTATAAAGATAAGCCAAAGCAAACAGAAGACTTCGCAATTAATTCATTTATTTATTAACAAGCAATTGCGGAATTCTCAGCTACTAGATTAAGTACTACTAGATGTATTAAAAAGGTGTAAAAGTTGGTTTATTGAATATTTTAGTATCGATGTCATAAACTCTGGTTATGTAGGGTCGAATATGGGTAGGATTTATACTGAGCGAACCAAGATAGGATGTAGACAACATACTTACCTACAAATTATTTGACGAGTTCTATTAGGTAAAGGGCATCAAGGGCGCGAGTTTATATTTGAGTTTATATACATATATACATTTTTTTAACTGCCTATATACGTCCCACTGCTGGGCACAGGCCTCCCCTCAATCAATGCGGGTTGGTGGATGTGTTTTTACGGCTAATAGCCGGGACCAACGGGTTAACGTGCCCTCCGAAGCACGGAATCATCTTACTTTTTCGGACAATCAGGTGATTTAAGCCTGCAAAGTCCTTACCAAACAAAGGACAGTCTCACAAAGTGATTTCGACAATGTCCCCATCGGGAATCGAACCCGGACCTCCAGATCGTGAGCCTAACGCTCTAACCACTAGACCACGGAGGCTATTATACATATATGAACTCACGCCTATTTCCCACCGGGGTAAGCAGAGACTATGGCATTCCATTTGCTTCGATCCTGACACATTTTCTCTTCCTTCAATCAATCGTTTCATACACGCACGACGGTTCAGAGTAGATCGTACTAAATCTTTTCTAAGGACATTTCCAATTTGGTCAAGGTACGTCCTCCTTCTAGGTCTTCCTATGCCAGCCTTACCACCAGTTAGTTTATATATAAGTATTGCATAACTTAAATAACAATATAATTTTGATATTAATCACTGTAAATACACAAAGTGATTTAACCTGTAATTCGGCTGATTATCACTTCGGGTTGGAAGGTCAGACAGACAGTGCCTTCTGTAAAAAAACCGGGCCTGGCAATTTTCAGGTTAGGTAAGCAGACCTTCTGAAAACGGGATACCGCTGGAGACGGCTAAATTGCAGATAAAAATCAAATAAATAATAAAATATCCTCATTATAAAAATATTAATGTTACTTTTAAGAAGTCAAAAACAAAAAAAAATACTTAAATTAGTTGAACGATCACATAGCCACCATTTATTTATATACTTTTTATTTATCCACATAAATAAACGAGACAGATAGTAAAAGCTATTACTTAATTAATTGTAAATGATAAATTTATCTATACAGTTAAATACATTATTCAGTTTATTGACAAACCTTCTAAAACGATGTAGTAGGCTATTAACTTTAAAACCGCTGCTTTTTATTGAAACTAACCGTTTACGCTCTGTAGTTTTCTTTTAGGCAGTTCTTTATTAAGAGCATACCACAGCATCACGCCTTTATCCCCAAAGGGGTAGGCAGAGTTGTATAAGATATACCTACACCACTCCTCACCAGCTGAGTTTAAGGGGCGAGCCTATTGTTAGTTATTTATTACTTTCAATTCGACTATTAGACAAATACTTAGTAATTCATGTAGGATGTTCAGTAGGCGCAATTTGGAATCCTATGATGTCTCTTAAACAGTTAGGAAAAAGGACAATGACCTTTACTTTCTTTATTTTAAAGTACAGTAGGTATACACCGCATACTTACTACTTAATGCCGAGCCGAGCCATGTTCATTCTATGACTTATAAGCATTCCATCAAATCCATCTCATTTAATGACCTCCGTGGTGCATTGGTTGAGAGTTGGACTCACGATCTGAGGTCCCAGGTTCGATTCCCGGTGCGGACTTATCACAAAAATAACCTTATGAACCCTAGTTTGGTTATGACATTACAGATCGTCACACAATTGTCCGATGACTCGTGTTGCGGAAGGCATCTGAAACCTAAGTGAGGTACTAGATAATTTAATGTACTCGTAGGTACCAAATAGTATCAAAAAGGTATTGAACTTTGATAGTTTCCAAACATAAAATATAGCACTTGGTCCAGGGGTTCTGACGCTAACCCGGGTTACCACTTCCTCATACAGCCACGTAGTCAACCGCTCAATAATATTCCTGACACCATGGTTGCTGAGGTTGGTAATCCACCTCACAACCCACACGATAGAAGAAAAGAATAAGATAGCTATCCTTCTCAGGAATTTGTATCAAATGGCTTCCGATACACGCCCTGCTCATCCTATTTGAAATCGCGGGCGTGAGCTTATGTATGTATCTACCTGTTACCTTGCTCTGCCCTAGAAATAGCACAGAAAGCTTAGTTACATCCTATAGCGCAACAAAAGCTTATAAAATATACCTATTTGCCCTCCAAATTGTGATATCCCTTGCAAGTAACCTACAATTACTATTAATTATCAGTAGAACAGTTACTTACCAATTAAGTTTGGTGAGTTGTAATTAATATATGGCCCAGTGTCACAAATCCCGGTATCGATGCCTGTCGGTCGGACCCTTTAATCGTGTTCAATTCGATGTTTATGTTATTATTCGTTGGTACCTTTAATCGATCGATTTTATTAATCGCTTTATTCGTCATAGAGTACGTAATGTAATTGAAGTAAGTCTGATAATTCTTTGCTCACCCACATAAGCATAGAATTATCAGACTTACTTTAAATGTGAGATCAATGCAGTACAATAATGATTTCAAACATAGGTAGTATTTTGAAAATTTATACTCTTTAAAATATTAATTCATCTACTTAGCTTCATCAAATACTTATTTGATGGGATGGCATTTCTAGAAACCGCCAAAAAGTGTAAGAACTCGTTATTATTTTTTACTATTTCATGCTATTTACACTTTGCGGGTTAAACAACTTATAAATTAATAAATTAACTTAAACACTCGTCTTGTCCTTCCATTCCCTCGCTGCACTTACGCCTGCCCAGGTGATCATATTTCCAAAGTAAATAGGTACTTACCTCCACAAGGCATTGTGAGCCTCACAGAGTCTGCAAGTGCGTAGTCATGAACATCCCAATTGCATTAGATATGAGCCTCTTATAAAATTACTTACTACCTCAGAAGCGGCCCGGAGGCCTCGGGCGCAGACAATATCGCTCCAGATTGAATTATCGATCCGATAATAGGATACCAAGAGAAATGTGCCTATATATTGTTCCATGTACTTTAATTACGAACATTGAAGAAATTGGACGCTGCATTCAAGTGAACGTTAGGTATATTTTTATTTACTGTCGTCTTATTGTGTTTATTAAATTAATTAATGTATAATACTGGCCTCGCCAATTATTAATTTGTTAAACTAAATTCTGCGTCTAAGCTATTCTATAGACACTAGTAGAACAATAAAGAGTAGGTTCGCACAACACTATCCAAATAAATATCTGTAAACTGTTGTGCCCTCAAGTATTTTATATGCAGTGAGCACAAGAAGAACATCAAAAAACTGAGAAAAACATAGTATATCAGATATCAATTTCACAGATCACGGATTATAACTGGATCTTCACGCGCCGAACCGATAACCATCAAAATGGCGCCGAAACTGTCACCAGAAAAAGAGCGCCTTAAAACGAAGCCAGTGTAAGTAATGGACATAAATTAAACAGTCATCCACGTCACTCAAGGATCTGATGATATACCGACGGAAGCCAGGTAGTTAAGATCCGAAACAAAAATATGAGATAACACAAGTTGAGATGTTAAAATTTTATTAGGAGGTAACAAAGTGGACCTAATTTACGTCCTTTCAAGACAGATAAGGAGCGGTCCTGCGTCTTTTGATGAATAGCGTCTGAAGATATCGTGAGAAGTCTTACGAGCAATGTCTGGACTCTTAATTAAATTCCACGTTGTTTAAAAACTCCGTAGGTATAGGTATATTAATATGCGACCATGAAAAATATGGAGTTTGCATCTACTTAGGTACATATAATACAGGAACATTTTACTTACCTATGAAGCATACATTGCAAAAGTGTGCCACAGAGAATAAACGACATTCCCAACAGCATCAGTACTGGGTACCGATACATAATAAATATTGGTTACAACTTTACAAGTAAATAACATGAAGCGAGCATAATCGCGCCCGCGGCGAACAATAGAGCAATAACGTGAACAACCGACGACTTGGGAAAGCTACTACGTACCTATCGGCAACAGATAAATCAAATGCCACCAGTCTTGTAGCATACCCCGGAAACACAAGCGAATAACTAGCAACCAAACACTCCGATATAACTCTGCACTGTTATATAAACTCTAGGGTTAGAACTAGAACACTACACTGCGTACAATTTATCTGTCCCATCTTCATAGTAATGATTTATTTGTAGAAAACCGCGTTAGTTATCTAAATTTTCTGGCAATTGGTCGACAAAAACTCCTAACTTATAGAACGTGACCAGAATTTTATTTCGCAAAAAATTGAATATTTAACAGCCACCTATTAAAACGAACGACGTTGAAGATTCTGGAATTTTTCGGTTATCTCTTAAAAATAGCGGAATCATAAAAGCCATGTGACTTTAAAAATAAGTCATTTAATTTAACAAACAAAAAGGTAATAATAGTTGTCAGCACGTGCACTTTATTTTTAGAGATATCATACAAACAGTAGTAAAACCGTACAATTATCCGAAATTAAGTAGCCCGGATTTTTCCACGGGTGATTTCATAAACATAATCTGAAGAGCATCAGCGCAGGTGGGGTCGCCATAATCCACCTTACTGCATTATGACAGTTACGCTGCGATAAGCATTAAGAAGATATAATCATCAAAACAATTGTTTAGTTTATATTTGATTTCCCGTTCGCCATTTGAGATTTATGTTAAAAGACGTCACCCTTAATTATAGCAAGACCTCTAAAAATGCTTAGGAAGGATGAAACATCTGAATACTATATACGTTACATCTGAAGGAAATACATACAATCGTAAGTATACGATATGTATTTTCGTTTTGCTTTGTGCACTAGAAGAAAACAAACTTCAGATTTCTCCTGTTTACGTTTCCTCTAACAACGTCCTTCAGACTACCAGGATGCGTCATGGGAGCAACTTGTCATAGGCGCTCGATCTCCGTATTTGATACCATCAGGCACGCGTTCTGACCCGAACTACGTGAGTCCACAAATTTCACCATAATTAGACTTGTTCTCATGCCACTCAGCTGACAGCGGCATGGAAAGATTCGATAAAAGTGAAAAAATTCATGCTACGTAGAAATGTAATGATTCGCTGATATCATGTAGGCAGCATGCAGGTATGAAGCTAGAGTAGTATAAATTACTAGATGTTTAGGTGAGGATACTACGAAAATTCATGCAGCTTTCATACCGCGTGTAATGGTATATTATCTAATGTTGTACCATCCTTATACCGCGTAGGTATTATTAAGTAGGATGTGAAAACAATGTCTTAACTGTTAATGGGTTTTGGTGAGTTACAAATAAATATAATGAATGCACCCGAATATTGTTTAATTCATATAAAATACAACAGGTTCATACGAGAAATAATTATGTAAAAGATAATTTGTATAAATATGAATTACTTACCCATTCATTTCATTACTTGTTCCAGAAATTAACTATTATAAAACATTGCGTTGAGTATTTGATAGTACAAGTTTGGTTTATTAAAACTATTACCACATTTGGTCATTGCCTAATTGTGAATAACTTATTGATATTAAAATACTTGTAAGTAAAAAATATAATTTCATGAGCCTAAAATACTTCCACAGAATTTACAACACACGGGAAAAATTTCATATAAAATAAAAATCATTGTTGCTAGAGTAAATTTTCGTTAATAGTCGTACTTAAAGTTATATGAACTTTCGGAGTCAGTTTTCTTTCTTCTCCAACTGCCGCTGGTTTCCGCTCGCCTGGATCCACGGCTGTCTTCTTGACTCCTCCAATTTCTACTACTACTACTACCTGTTTGAGCTTCACTTCTCCAGTTTCCTCTGTTCTCCTCACTTCTCCAATTTCTGTTATCAATGTCCTTTTTTCTCCTGCGAGTCTTATCGTTGGTATTTCGGTCATCTTTTTCATGTCTATTATCCTCATCTTCGTTGTCTTTGTCTCCGTCTTCTAAGGACTTGATATTTGTACCTTTTCTGAAATTCAAATCTGGAGGAGGCGGTTTCTCACCTAATATATCTGCTACGTAATTCTCTCTCTCAATTTGATATCCTCGAGCTTTTTCGAATCCTGCGTAAAAACAAGTTCTATATTATATATTGATAATGATAATTATCTAAATACAGTGCGTGATGTGACAAAAATGAATATTAATTTCTTAAATAAATTACTTACGTTTGATGGCCAGTTGACCAGGTATATTGAGACGATCGCGCATATAGCGACAAACCATGTAGCCTGTTCTGTTCAGGCCGTGAGTGCAATGGACGCCGACGAGAAATTCTGTAAATATAAAATAATATATAGTCTTGCACTTATAAGTTTTTGGTTTCAAAATCATATTTTCCGGTTTATTACTTAAGCGATTGCCTGTCTGCCCTTCAAACCCGCGAAGGGAAAATCAACCCATTACAGGTTAGGTCACATATCTTCTGGAATGCATTTCTCGGGAATGTGGGGTTCCCTCACTCACAAAGTTTTCCTTTACCGCTGGGCTCGTGATAATCATATTATATAATTCAAACATGAATTCGAAAATCGTTGGTTTAGGCCCGTGCTGGATACGAACCTGCGACTTCACAATAAGACTTAAGCGTTCTTCTAACTGGGCTACCACGGTTCCAAAGGAAGACTTTTTGCTTCTAAAATATAAGACTTTAAAGGTAGCGAGTGTTTGCATTATTTATTATAATTCTATACAAAACACATTTCTATTTCAACATAAATTACTTCATTCGTATTTCCATTATTTGTAAAACTCTAAATTTTTATAAGCGGAATAGGTATCTAGCACAAAAATTCGAAGCAAAATTCCTTACAGAAAAGGAGAACGATAAAAGTCTAATCGAATTACAAGACAAAGAGCGTTACAATCGATCGACCGCACTAAAGCGAACCGCGGGAAAATAAACGAAAACCTCATGTTTGCGTCTTCAAAATCGCACCGCAAACATCGGCCGGGGTCAACGACCTCCCCGCACCCTTACTAGCGGGGCTGCGAGAGGCGGGGTAGGAAGTCGTGGCCGTGGTTTGACACTTCCTCAGGAAGACCTTTGAAGTAGCACGAAAGATACTTGCATTGCATAAAGGGGTAGTACGTCCTTTGTGCTTTTTTAAACATTTATCGTTTAGGGTTGGTATTACGTAACCGATAACTGAGATAGAGGTTACAAAAATATTAGGTACTCAACGAATGGACTAAATGGTGTATTTTAAAATTTTTTGTACCTACATACAAGTTCGTACAACCCGGCGAGGCTACGAGTAAAAACAAGTAATTAACAGATGTCTAATAGGCACTTGAATTACGGCACCAGTGAGCACGAGACAAAAATGGAGCAAAAATAAAAATTGTCGATGCGAACATTTCCCACGGAGCCAAGAGGTAATGCATTTGAGGCAGCATGCATATGCATGCCAACTCAACTCGCGACGGACAAAAAAACCCAGTACAACAATCCATCAAGAGGCTTTGCCTGCAACTTAATTAACGTACGAGTCCGTTTTCAATTACACAAACAAACAATCCTGATAATTGCACTCCCTTGACACTGACGTATGTTAATTTCAGTTCTTTTTGAACATGTAAGGAATCTATTATTGTCGACTCTGTGTTTACCGAGCTCTGAAAGCCTTATCTTGGCTAATGGGTGCAGGTAAATATTGTGTCGGCTACAGTTGTTTACCGATTCGACATTGACTGAGCCATGTAGATGCACACGGTAACCGAATCACAAACAAATTATTATAATACAATGAGCCAATACATGTTACCACTTGCAAGTCACTTAGCATAGAAAGCGTGGTGCATTCCCGATGTAACTCGTAATAAACTCGATTGAAAATAAACATAACACTGGTAACTCAACGGACTGGCCCGAACAAACAGACAAAAGGTATCAAAAGGGGGCGTTTCCTATCATAACAATGATATTTGTGATGTATCTCATTATTGCGTAATACAAGGTCCCAACCATAGACGCACCAAAATTCAGAGCGGGCGCCACAAAAAAAAAAAAGAACGATAAAACCTTTGACAACATAAAGAACAACGAATTAACGCTAAAATGTTTCTATATACAAAAGTTGTTAGATCCATGTATATAACTGCTATTAGCTAGTTTGACGTCAATGCTACACCCGGCGGACACGGAAATTCCTATAGAAAAATTGTAAACAAGCTACTAAAACTCTTTTAATAAAACTTAAAAAATTTGAAATCAAAAACTACATCTAGTGTGTTAAATATGTGCGTCAGGCGAAATGGTTATGGCGCACCGTCGCAGTCGGGAAGGTGTGTGCATCGCCTCGCGGATCGATCGTCGACAATCGATGCATTGTCGACTCGCTTCGGGACCGATACGAGGTTCGCCTACGCGCGGCCTGCTTGCATCGTAATCGGCTTATTAGGATTTTACCACACGCATTCGTGAGACGATGTCTCAACATCATCTTTTGTCAGAATCGATTATGGCATTAACAATATCTTAGAAAATAAGAATTTTCCAAAGAACGAATTTCGTCATGGTTTTTCCAAATAAAAGTTAGTATAAAACATAAACAAAATAGATTCAATTTGTTTCTTTCCGCAACTGCACCTCTTTCTAAAGAAGTTGTAGATTAGGTAAAGATTAGATATTCAATATAATAAGTATTTCTGCATGAAACTTACAAATAAATCAAAAACAATCACTGCTAAGGAGCTGTTAAAATCTCTAACAAAAATATTAGTAAGTTGCAGACAAAGTAATACAACATTGTAATGCAAATAAGAAGTATACGACGTCAAACTCGATATTACACAAAGGTTAGAAAATTTAAATTTGTTAGAAAACAAAAGGTTATTAAATTACAAACTATAAACTTATGAGAATTATTATTGGACATAAGCATATTATGTCGTTTTAAAATAAAAGGGACGGACATTAATGTTAACACCTTTAAAGTATACATTCATGTGACATGTAAAACCAAGAGGTTTACAAGCAATAACAACTTGACTAGACAAGAGAAAAGACAATTTATAGTCATCTGAAACAAAGCTCAAAGGCTATCATTCAAAAAGCAGACACAGACCGAATCTCGGCAACATTTATCTCTGCAAGTAGCTAAAATGCAACTTAGTCCGATGCTATTTTGAACTCGCCAGCGATATATTCAGCACTGATATCAAAGTTACAGAAAGTTTTAGAGAGTTCGCGTAGATGTGACGCAGCTCAATACTTCAAAAGTATAAACTATTTTGCACAGTATTTTTGCTTGAAATGTTGAAAACTTTAAGTGAAACTTGTGGACTTTTAAATAAAATAATGCAATGAGTAAGCTATCTAAATCCCAATAATAGTAAATCAACACCAAAATTAATTAATAACTGACAAATAAGAGGAACGTCATCGATTATCAGATCTCGATATGGCATCAGTGGCAACTAGCAAGTCATCTGTCCATAACGGGAATCTAATTCATCTATCAACCGAACTGTGCAATAGTTTGACATATTCCGCGTGCCGCCGTCAAAATGACTCCACATCAAACATTAATAATCAATAAGCCATAATACTTTAGTAACCGTAATAACTTATGAAAATTGTACGATATGAATATTTAAATAGAAAATTGATTACTAATATGAGAAATCGAATCACGATTAAACGATTCATAGAATAACATAGAAAGCGCAAAAGAAAAAATTGATTAAACAATGAATTAGAAAAACATCAATTAAACGTACAATATTGCGGTTATATGCGGTTTTGAAACCTAGATAAACGAGCAGGAAATAACAACAAAATGATTCAAACACTGACATCGTATACAAGGAGTAACCAGTAAGATAAGTCCCGTTTTGCGCATAAATACATCGGCTTCATAAAGACCACCGCGGTGGTACAAACGGTAGCAAGTGTAGTGGCAGAGTGACTCCCCCGCGCATGCGGTATCGCGATATCGTGTAAATCGGGACACCAGCGCGATTCGCGTCCGATACCGCGTGAAATATGGATATCGTCGCATTACCGCCGCCGCGAATACGCCCGCCTCACTGCTAACAACCGCCAACTGACACCGCACTTGTTATTTGAACACATTTTTATTCGGAATATAATAAAAAAGTACCTACGTGGGTACAGAATCGGACTTACAATTCAGCGAAGAACAATATTATAATTGAATTGTAGGAAGAACTTGACCCGACGTCTATAAACTTACGAATCGGTCAAATGCTAACAGTTTAAAACACATAAAATGATATAGAATAATTAATGGTCACAGCAATTGGTTTAATTACACTTCTCATCAAAAAAATCGAAACACTTCCGTTTTCATTGTTTCTGTCCGAATTTAACACAAAAAAGAATTCATACGATGAAAAAAAATACATAAATGTATAGCTGGCAGTTTGGCCATTACAGTAATAAGCGAAAATTCTAAATTCAAAATTAGAATTTCATTTGTTTATCTTATAAACGAAATGAATCACTGTTTTGAGACAAATGTGTGTTTAGGGTTGGAGTACATTTAGCGTTTAAAAACTAAAAATTGGCGCCTATCCTTAAACTTTTTGTTTTTTATTTCAATACTGTGACTTTGGGACGTCTGAAAAAAGGTTTTTTTTCTAAAACGTATGGATACTTCGCCCACAGAAGCCGCCCAAGTTGTGGCATTGCTGGATTCTGGCCTTAGTCAACGTGTTGTGGCTGCAAGACTGCATCTAAGCCTGTCATCTGTTCATAGAGTCTATAAACGTTATCGGGAGACTGGTTTGTTCACGCGCCGTTCAGGATCTGGCAGGAATCGGGTCACTTCTGAGCGAGATGATCGATTTATTGTAACAACTTCTTTAAGAAATTGACGCCTTAACGCTTTTCAACTGCAGCAGCGGCTTCGTGTTGTACGAAGGGTGGCTGTAAGTGACTCTACAATTAGAAGAAGGTTGAAGGATCGTGGACTGGTACCGCATAAGCCAGCAAATGGGCCGAAATTAACTGCAGACCATCGAAGAGCGCGCCTTAACTTTGCACGTGAGCACCTAAATTGGTCATACCTACAGAACCGCCACCATATCTGACCTTTTCTTCAATGCAGCATTGTGCATAGCGTTCTCCGTCTCTTCTGTAGACCTTGTTCCTTCCGTCGTTACCATACAGCATAATTTTACACTCATCAGAAAAGAGAACTTTGCTCCACTGTAGGTATGACCAATTTAGGTGCTCACGTGCAAAGTTAAGGCGCGCTCTTCGATGGTCTGCAGTTAATTTCGGCCCATTTGCTGGCTTATGCGGTACCAGTCCACGATCCTTCAACCTTCTTCTAATTGTAGAGTCACTTACAGCCACCCTTCGTACAACACGAAGCCGCTGCTGCAGTTGAAAAGCGTTAAGGCGTCGATTTCTTAAAGAAGTTGTTACAATAAATCGATCATCTCGCTCAGAAGTGACCCGATTCCTGCCAGATCCTGAACGGCGCGTGAACAAACCAGTCTCCCGATAACGTTTATAGACTCTATGAACAGATGACAGGCTTAGATGCAGTCTTGCAGCCACAACACGCTGACTAAGGCCAGAATCCAGCAATGCCACAACTTGGGCGGCTTCTGTGGGCGAAGTATCCATACGTTTTAGAAAAAAAACCTTTTTTCAGACGTCCCAAAGTCACAGTATTGAAATAAAAAACAAAAAGTTTAAGGATAGGCGCCAATTTTTAGTTTTTAAACGCTAAATGTACTCCAACCCTAAACACACATTTGTCTCAAAACAGTGATTCATTTCGTTTATAAGATAAACAAATGAAATTCTAATTTTGAATTTAGAATTTTCGCTTATTACTGTAATAGCCAAACTGCCAGCTATACATTTATGTATTTTTTTTCATCGTATGAATTCTTTTTTGTGTTAAATTCTGACAGAAACAATGAAAACGGAAGTGTTTCGATTTTTTTGATGAGAAGTGTATTTAAACCACCAAGATCGGACTATATCCAAGGAATCTGGCTAGCGCCATAACAAACCAGTCGCGTATAATATACATCTCACTCAATCTACTTAGCGACACCGATAACCGGCCATTACCAATGAAAACGCCGACAGACACTAACATGCTTAGTTGCTTACAATTAATTGAAACTACCCACGTAATCTAATAAAAGCTAGTTTTGGTGATCAAGACAAACAAGGGCGCCCATTCGTAATTAGAACTTAATGAACATTCGGAATATTGAGTTCGGCACCGTGAGAAGTTCGACGATAACTACGATTTGTGTCACTGTAATTAAAAGTGTAGCTGCCGATAAACTCGGACATGCGGACCGAACCTACTAGTTTTGACTGCCATGAGTTATTGACAAACCAACCCAGGCAGACCTCCTGCGCCGCCCGCCGCGCGACCAGCACACGCACAAACCTATGCAGCCAAAGGATAGATTACGGGTCTCTAATAACTGAACACGTTTCACATTCCTCGTTAATATCGAAGCAGTCTTTAATTGAAATCGTATGTAGTGTCCAGTGTCATTGATAAGGCCATTAAACCATTTCGTTGACGTTTTGACGCAAGAGGCCAGCAGACCTGCAAATTGAGACAATGAAATCGAAATCAGACCTGTCCCTTATGGTCGGGAATTGATTCTGTTGCATTAATTTACATTCAGTTGCATAACCCACCTATGTTCGAATTTTATAGCTACGCACGAGACATAAGGCCATATTTTCTTAGAAGTCGCACACAATGAAATAACGATTTGTGACTATAAAGACTTCGTTCAACGACACTCTTTATGGTCGACTCGTAAAGTAATACAATTAGGCAATCGCTATGCATTAACACCTCACCGTAACCTCTTCACCCACGCAAATCAGCTCTAACACTTCCAAAGGCTCGTGAATTTAACCTACATGCACGTTTACAGTGCCCGCACTCATCTCAAACCACACATACACGAATTTCTAACCGTACATCCAATTGTAGAAACTTGGTGTTTAGATTACGAAGTGTATTGGCTGATCTCACCTGTGGTCGACAAACCGAGGCGGGCTCTCTTTACTTGTACGGCCACTGAAGAGGAAACCGCAACAACAATATAAGTCCGCATACAAGTGCCGTCATTAGCCACGGCCCAAAAGTAATCAAGTGCGTTAACACATTGTGCAAACGAAAATTTGACTCACCGCAATCTTTTCCCAGGAACTCGTCAACGGTGTCCATAAATCTGGAAGCAAACAAAGCAAATGAATACAACCGCGCCGTTTGCACGAGCCGACATGGAATTGTCGACCTGATAATTATTCCAGCATCTAGATTAGACTCTATGTTCCAAATCTCTACACATTCGGTTCCGGCTACGATAACAATTAGGTATGTCAAAATTTAGTACTTTCCAGAACTTTATAAACATGTACTTCCTAATACTATAAACTAAATCTATACAAACTTAGCGGCGATGTAAATTGATACACCGCTACAGTTATTCCACTATAAAATATTTAATTGAATTTCCCAAAAACACAAAATTCACGGCATCCGTCTCGACCGAAATGAAATATTATCATATATCGATCACAGCGTGTCGCCATACTTTAATCGATTTTTTACACCTAAAACCGCATGATCTGTGGGCGTCTTGGAATTACGAGGCGTTTCTATCGACAGGCGGGCTGCATTCTGCCAATGCGGTGAAATATGTTTGTTTTCATCATAACGAATGCTATTTAATATTTGCTAAGAGGGCGCCGACATCCCCAACACCGCATTATTGGAATGTTTTCTAAAATAACTTACGGGGGTGGTCTAACGACTCAGATTGTTCTGTCATAAAGTTCTCCCTGTCTAAAAATAAAGGGCCGTGAAAACACGATGACATCATGAAGCCGTTATGAAAATTCTCTGAAGGTAAAATACGAGGGATGCAATGATTAAGTCTTGTCATGTAAAATTGTAGCAGTTTGAAATACTTTGCTAAGCTCCATCATTTTCCAGCCATGGGAGTTTCCCCTCAGGCGGCGTCTTACATTACGGAGTCTGCCTCGACCAGTTGCAACTTAAACAAATTTACAATTCAGCCTATCATCGACATTACCATGTAAAACGGTCCAAATGAGCACTTAACTTAAAAAAGCATTTCTTGTAAATTTATTCGAAACTGATAACTGTTTGAGAAACATTATTATTACAAACAGTGGCCGATTACAATAACATTTTATTATTATTGATGTTAATAAACTACGCTAAAACTATTTGGATAATGGCTATTTTTTAACTATAGACAGATTTTAAATTAAACCTATATAATAATATTCGTGCTCAAAAACATCACAGCAAACAATTCCGAAGAATTTTGATATTTTTACTCTAATAACGTTTACAAAACGAAACTATCCGCGACCTGTGGCGCCATAGAGCAAACACTTTAATTATGCATAAAGTCACGATTTAACAAATTCAAAGAATATTCTCATCGAGGTTGTTTCTTACGTACAGTAATAATTTGATGCGAGTCACAGTATCCCAGGTTAGGAATTTCCAATGATTAAGAGGTTAACAACGACATTGAAGTCACAAGATACTTACATAGCCTTCACTTCAAGGAAGTGACAATGACAAGAATCATAAATGACGCTTTTATATTTCTAGAAACTCTTGAAAATGAGGAAAATTGAAAATGTTAAGAAGACAATGTATTGTTTTTGTTATGAATTAATTTAACTTTTGCCCTAGATATCAATCGGACTAACTAAATACCTACTAACAAAAAAACTGTATTGTCACAAATGTTAAACGATATAACGAATATATTTCACTGCTGGGTTGGATAAGTATAAACATATTCATTACATACATTAATTATATATTATTATTTTTTGTCTTTGTGTTTGTAATTATACAATTATTTTATTACAAGCATAGCGTGACAATCATCCGCTTTCCAATATGATAATTGATGCCTTACCGACATAATGTCAATGTGTTCAAATTATAACGGTGCGGTAAAGAACCCAAGTCTGTTAATTTGACTATTGCCATAAAGGGTTAACCATTTGGCTCTACAAGGTCCAGCCAGTTAATTGCTACTGACAGATCAATTTAGGAAGTGTTTATAATATAAAGAACAGCTTTCCAAGATAAATTTGTTTTACAATTAATTACTTTTGGTCACGATAACTAAAGAATCCTTAAGGTACCTACATCAAAAATATTTCTTAGGATTTTACGTGGTTAAACTAGTATTCATTAAAAATGTTCATCGTGATTTATTGCAATTGCTATGAATTTACGGACCACTAGGTTTTGTCCCTTTCCCAATGTACCAAAATTTAGCTTTCTACCTGGAAAATTGCGGAATGCGCCATACAAACTTCCACCCAATTTTAGGGAACGGGGGGGGGGGTTAGAAAGAAACAAAATATAGCCTCCATCCCTTTAACTATCTCCACTTTTAAAAAAAAAAATCACGACAATTCGTCGTTCCATTTTGCCGTGAAAGATGAACAAACAAACAGACACTCACACACACACTTTCCCATTTATAATATTAATAATATAAATATATCACTTGCAAGGTTAGCATGTTGAACGACTTTAAAACATCCGAATCAAACTTTCTAAGCATTTCCTGGCCTACACGGACGTCATTATTTAAAATCTGTCAAAATTGTGTATTTTATTACACGGCCGGCAGATCGGAGCAACGTGAATTACATGCTTTCTTATTTAATATTAGTTGCGTCTTGCGTTTGTACGATAATTTATATCTAGTGGCGTTATCTGCCGGGCGGATCGCTCCCGAGTTATAATCCGGGTATTTTTCATGCGGCACCGACTGCGGCTGCCGTGCCCTGTGCGGCGGCGGTGGAAAATTTATGTAACTACCAGGAGGCATCGCTGCAATTATTATTTCCCTTACCAATATTTAAGGCCGGAACGCACTAGGCGACTACCTCGCGTGATCCGAGCTTTATGGCGTATCATATAGCACAGCTCCGCGCAACGCCGACCACTCGCCGTCACACACTGCGTATTCACCCGATAAATAATGTACTACGAATTATTTTTTTAACTCAAATAATACATGCTTTAAAAAACTTGCTTTAAAATGCTGTAGCACGTATATCATTATACATCCTGACGATATGTTGAACATAAAGCTCGCGTATAAACTGTATAATCATTTTGTTGCAAATTAATTGCGACGTTTATTCATATTTAACATTTTGAACCGGTTTTCAATTCTTTCATTCGCTTACCTTGTTTTATAGTTGATCACATTGACAGTTATAAAATCAAACAACATTTTTAAAATTAATTACGTTGTGTTGTTTATATTTTGTTTTGATTTATTACAACAATGAATTAAACAAATCATAACATAGAGTCAGTGACCATATAAAAATGTGTCACAGATACTTTCACAACACCCCTGTCGGACCTCACATACGTGACGCGGACGCATCCATCATGGTAGGAGCGTATATGTCGTCATGTCGGTACCCAACAAGCGCCGAAAGTCGAAACAGAGATAATAGGCGACATTCTGATACAACGCCAGATAAGGACACAGAGGGTTCCCATGAGATCCAGGGCGTAGGAACTCGCATTCACAGGCCAGAGGTCAAACGTGGACAAAATACCATGAAAAATATATACTGGTACTTGAGGATGTAACAAACATCCTTTGATTGGATATCCCGATCCTGGTAACATAATTATAGAAATTTATAGGATCCGGAAGGCAATACGGCTTATTACTAATACAAATAGACCCCTTTAAAACATGCAATTTGCGAAACATACAAGAAATTATGAATTTTATGATTAAACATAAACATAATGGAGTTTTAGTAGGGAGTGTAGTTGAGAACATAATTTATGTGTAAGGGAGATCGTTTGCGAGCCGCGACTATGTTTACGGCGTGCAAACTGCACGACTGGCGGTGGCAGAATGCCGTCGGGAAGTAATTATCCAATGATACATAACCATCATGAGTCCGATTGAAGATGCGCAAGCGATTAGATAGAATGTTGGAGCTTAAAACGTTGACTTGAATATTTATTTTCCATTAACGTCGGAAACACTGAATTTAATAATCGTGCAGTTTACCTAAGCTTTACCATAGAACAACTTAATATCGTTTAACGAAAGCAAATTGAAGTTAAAGTAATTAATGAGAGAAATGATGATCATAATAAAAATAGGAAAGAATGTGAAAAAGGAAATACCTAAGCACAAATATAATAGAGAATATCCTTGCAAATCGAACAGTTGACGGCGGCGCTAGACTGGAGCTATTAGAACGTGTCATGACGTTACAAATGAACCGCGAGAGTTATTAGTTACGTATTATCGTCAACTGGAAGCCGCCTCGAGGCGAGGGCCAGAGCTGTCGATAGCAAAATTACTGGATTGCCGCTCTAGACGCGACCTTGTTTATGTTAGCTGAATTACCATGGGAAACGAAGAAAGAAAAACACGGGAGTATAATTCCTTCGGGAGAATACGTGCTTGATAATACTGGTGCTAATTCCTGTAAATACCATCTAATTTTATTTTAAGTTATATCTGTCATTTTCTTATCCGCCGAAAAGGAAAGGGACGGGTAATTGACAAGCATAAAATTTATGGAACACACGTCAATTTTAAGCACAAATCTAAACCAACCGTCTAAAAATTTTACATCTGTCAATAACCCGACACATTCATTTACTCATTCTTCCTAAAATTAAGAGCTGTGAATCATCCGTCCCTTTCCTTTTCGACGGATATGAAAATGACGGATATAACTTAAAATAAAATTAGGCGGTGTTTGCAGGAATCGGGGCCACTACCTACCAAAACTAATAATGGAGATCATAAAATACGTCAAAAGTAATATGAAATAAAAAATATATACTGTTGTTACTAATAGCGTACTCATTAAAAATCTACAGTTTGTAGTATTTACTGCTGGCAATTATGTAAATGTGTAAGAATATAATATTACTGGAAAATTTCCGTTTTGGGTAATAAAATCGTTCACATGACATAGTAAATGAGCCACAATGAGATGTAAATAAATTAAATGCCAATAAACCTATGGTAAATATTAAACAAGTGCTATACAGGGTGTCAGTGACATGGCAACTAATACTGAAGGGGATGATTCAAACCATGATTCTGAGTTAATATGTGGATTTTTCCGTCGCAAAATTCATGATTTTCTTGTTTAGTTTTTTAAATCACTTTCAATTCTATACAGGGTGTTAGTGACATCGTAACGAAAACTTTGAGGGGTGGTTCAGGCCATGATTCTGAGTTGATATCAAGTAGAAATTTCCGTCGCAAAAGTATGGATTGGAAAATAATTAAAAAGAAAAGAAAAATTTTCATGAATTTTTTGACACGAAATTCCACTTGATATCAACTCAGAATCATGGTCTGAACCATCCCCCTCAGTATTCGTTACGGTGTCACTAACACCCATACCTACTTATATGGCTACCGTATGTACTTGTACGGGGTGTAAGTGTCATCGTAACGAATACTGGGAGGGATGATTCGTCTGATTATTCTGAGTTAATATCAAGTGTAATTTTCCATCGCAAAAGTATAGAATTGAAAATAATTTAAAAAAACTAAAAAAAAATCATGAATTTTGCGACGGAAAATTCCACTTGATTTTAACTCAGAATCATGGTCTGAATCAACCCCCTCAGTATTCGTTACGATGTCACTAACACCCAGTATTATTGCCCCGTACAAGTACGTACAGGTAACCATAAAAGTAGGTATGGGTGTTAATGACACCATCACAAAAACTGAGGGGGATGATTTAGACCATGATTCTGAGTTGATATCAAGTAGAATTTCCTGTCAGAAAATTCATGAATATTTTAGTGGTTTTTTTTTTTCATTATTTTCAGTTTCATACTTTTGCGGCGGAAAATTCCTGTTGATGTCAACTGAGGATCATGATCTGAATCATCCCTCAAAGTTTTCGTTACGATGTCACTATCACCCTGTATATAGTGGAATTTATAATAATTTAGCTGTAAACATAAAGTATCAATTATTAGTGTAAATGTAAAGTTTAATAGTTAAGGAAGCAGCAGTAGGCCAATACTATATTTATAAAAGGGGTGTTAATTAAAATGGCAAGTTTCGATTCGAAGGCATGCTGCTATGACATGAAAACAAAATTATAATAACTACTCGATAACTTCATGTGAACATTAAAATACCGACAGCTTTACTGCACGCGTAAAATAACAAAGTATATAGTCTACTTACAAATATACATTTCAAGATTAAAGATTTATATTCGCAAAGAAAAATATATCAAGAATTTAGACGTTTCTTAAGCTCTATAAAAACAAAAATAATTCAGACGTTTATTTGTAAGATGATCACAACTTTACCAAAGTAACGTCTATTTTAAGCAACATTTCTTTTCTTGTCTTAGTAGTACCATAATTGGACGCGATTGTGTGAAAGTGCCGCCGTTCAATCAACACGAAAGTAACGACACCCCCTTTGATATGTTTACGTCGGGAAAGTTTGCGGCAGACTCAAGGCCTTGAAAACATGCATGAATAGTAAAAATAATTTCATGAATGTCGCAACTTTAATTTGTACAAATAGTTTTGTGAAACCAAAAGTTAATAACAGAAAACATAAATCACAAGAAGTAAGAAAATAACTTAATTTGAAAAAGAACAAGATAGTCTATGAGAACTATAAATTAGTTATTAGAAGTATGTTGCAGTAAATCAAAATGTTAAGTTTAACATCTATCGCTATGAACTAGCCTTAGAACAGTCGCAAATAGCCAAAATAGAAAAAAAGGAAAAATAGCACCCGCAATGTGTCGGTGGAGACGGACAATAAAATAAAATCTTATCGTTTTGTTGAAGTTTGGAAACGTTTGCAGTTGAGTCTGAAAACTTCACATGTCAATAATAAAGAGAATGCCGTACAAATAAATCCAGCATTTCTTCATAAATCCTGTAAGTAAACACGTGTTCTATGAATACCTATTTGTGCTGTTATTTTATTTTTGTTCGCAAATAAAACCATAACACGCTTCAGCGGTAGAGACAATAGTTTTGTAGACCCATACCTAATCCTCCGTAATTCTTCTTTTCTGTCCTAAAACTGTTTAATGAATTTAATACATTTCATTACTAAAATTAAGGTCATGAATCAGTATGTTCTGATATACTGTTAGTCATTCTAAACCAGTAGCACAGATCCGCAAATCGCAAAATATTTATCCAACTGTAACTCCAGCTATTTTTACGTATCGAGAGACACCAAACGATCCGGAAACGAACCCACAATAACGAGTGAGTGTTTTCGCAATCTATTATGAAAAAGTTTCAATTCGTAGGGTACATGTATTTGTAACCTGAGGAGTATAGACAATGTTTAAAGAAATCGTAATAACTTCTACTATGTATTTTCTGAAAAACTGAAAACTATTGCCGTTAAACGGATTTTGGAAACCCTAGACAATATAAAAGTGCCTCCTTGAAAACTAAATGTGTAGCAAGCATACGAAATATAAACAAACACATTAAAACAGCGACTCATCCGTACTACGAGTAGTTACTCAATCGTCCTGTACAACCACATGTCGAAAATAACATTCCCATAATAAGTGTGACTCATGAACCAGCGTTACGTGTCCCAATATCAAACCGCGGGAGTTATAAAAACCATGTCAATTATACGCAGTGAATCAGTGGCTTTAAGTCAATTGTTCCTATTATGCAAAGTTCCGAGAATACTGTTGCCTTTGCGGTCTACACCAGACCAATAATAGGATGATTAAAATGAGACAAAATAGTTGAACGATCATGAATAAACATTACTGTAATGTCACATACCCATTTAAGGTAAACTAAATTTAGCGAATGCATTTCTAGGTAATAACGATTGAAATTAATGTTATTTATGTAAAACTGCATCAAAATGGTCCGAACCATGTTAGAGCAATACACACTGAGGCAAATTATTGAAAATTAGAAACAGTTGCGTAAGATCGTCTACACAATTGGTAAATAACAGTAACTTCATAACAATTATTATTTTAAAAACGAAGACCAAGACGATACCATATTTGATAAATTTGAAAAATAACGTGTCAAACTTAACACTTCTTTTAAAAAATGGCACCTGACTAAATTTAATAAGCCTTACATAATTGGTAACATAATAGCGAAGCACCAGCTAATAAACATTGGGATACGCACACGCCTAATTGGCGGCATCAACCGCCGGCGCCAATGACACATACCCACAATGTTTGGATTACTCAAAACTAAGGATTACCATTATGAGTAATCGCACAAATTGAATAATTGATTCGGACCGTCATCTCTTAGAAAGCGATGTACTTTTAAATGAATATTCTCTGTAAATGGCACGCGTTAATTTATGGTACTAATCGACAATTTTACTGCGTAGTTACCGTTACTCGCCATTGTTCTCAACAATGCAAAATTATAGATTTCTGGTAAATACTTATCTCTATCATATTCATCTTATTATATCAAGCAATTTTGACTAACCAGGTATACAAGGTGTTAGTGATATCGTAACGAATACTCAGGGGAATGATTCAGACTATGAATTCTCCGTCTCAAAAGTATAGAATTGAAAATATAAAAAAAAAACACAAAAATGCCATGAACTTTGCGACGGAAAATTTCACTTGATATCGGCTCAGAATCATGGTCAGAATCATCCCTCAAAGTCTTCGTTACGATGTCACTAACACCCTAACACGTTAAGCCGTTGGTCCCGGTTACTACTTACTGATGTAAGTAAGTAGTCGTTACAAGAGCTAAGTCAGGAGCCTTTGGCGGCTCAATAGTAACCCTGACACCAGGGTTGATAAGGTTGTACTCCACCTCACAATCCACACGATAGAAGACTAACACCCTGAATAAAAAAATCCAACATTGGAATTGATTGAGTTTTTTTCGCTATATTTTTAAAACATTGTTCAATTACTTCAGTTTAGACATTGCTCCAGATTGAACTTGTTTTCATCACTCGCGGCGACTAGATAATAATTACGTATATTAAAACAAGACCACGCTAATCAAATCACATGTTTAAACCCGCGTTTCGTAACGCATTTAATTAAGTTACAAGCCGATCGAAATTTCGAAAGCAACCTTTGATAACTAAAAGTAGGAATAATGATAGGAGAACTAGGTGTAATGATACCTATTTGTCGAATGTCTCAATTATGCAAGCCTTGTGTGGTCCAGAGAACAGGTGATTAAACCATAATGTTGATAATGAAACAAAAGTATTACATTGTAGATGCTAAGAGTAGCTATTACAGCGAACCCAACGTTGTAACTACTAGTAATATTCACATGAATAGTATTATTAGGGCGTTGTCGAAAATAGTCGATAAAATATCGTGGTAGATTGAATTTGTATTATTAAAACCATTACGGAAACTAAGTAAATAGTTTATGAACTATTCAATTGAGATTGACAAAGAGCAAGAGCAAAATAATTTATAGGTAAGTACTGCAAAAATAAAGTATAGTTACACAATGTTTTTTGATAAAAATATGTTGGAAGTTCACAACTAGCCCGAAATTTGGAAAACGAGAAAAATAACCGATATTGATAGTGGAACGGTTTAGCGACAGTAAATTTGGACAATGGCCACCGGTGACTGTATTTATGTGTTTGTTATCACACTCGGAAGTCTCCTATCGAACGCTGATTTACAATGGGTACGCTAGACAAACAGTCAACATTGTAAGCTTCTAACACCTTTATGAGATAAAGGTGATGTAAGTCAATGTTCCTATCAGTCCTTATAGAGCCGCTAAGTGAAAGGGCTATATAAAACCTGTCAAAGGGTGCCAAATGCACTTCACTAATAACAGTGTCGAGCAATACAAGAACTTATGCGAAGAAAGCTAGGACTATTTAAGGATATTATAGACACGTGTAACGCTGACTTCACATATTTTGGTTTACTGTTATTATTTGTAGGTTCATTGTTATCTTTGACCTCACCATCTTAAGGCAGCTTAGCCAAAGTTAGCAAAACAACTTTTTATGGATTTTCCATTCAACTCACTATTATTACTAAAGCACCTAAAATACAAAAATGACTTAATACGTTGTCAAATTGTCTCGTGATAACTCTCAATCATGTGCTAATAGAAGCACAAATAAAAACTTATGGAGAAAAAAGCCCAAATGCGGATTTGGCATATATGTTTGATACGGATTTAGACATACCAATATTGGTTCAAACTCACGTGAGTAAGAACTGATATAAAATTTAAGATTATTTGTAGAAATAACGCCTGTGTGCTCCAGATAGGACCTACTTTGTTCGAGTAGCGGTATAAATATTAAACTGATTTGAATAACATTCATGAGACTGATGCGTATTGTTTTCATTAATTGCAATAACAATAAAACAATCATAAAACTAAAAAACTATGTTAAAGGACAAACAATAATGCATTTTCGAAACAATAAAACCAAAAAGAACCTAATGAGTCTATAAAAATCTGTTAACCGAACAATCGCACCAACGGCGGTGGTCACAATTTATTGACATTGATGATCGGTGTCGATCGACAATTTTAAAATGAGCTACGACTTTGTTCTCAAAGTGATAACATGAACAATTTCCATACAAAGCTGTAAAGATAAAATAAATTTCACGGTTCATTTAAGAGTTGTTGTGAGGATACAAGCAGGTTTGTAATGACGACAGGACTGTCAGTAGACATGAGTGGACATGGAAACAAGTAAAAATACCGCAGTGATAAATGAAGGGGTCAGCAACTCGGCACGCGAGCATCATTTGTGTCTGATGATCTTCATCGAAAAGGTCAGGGTGAGTGTATTTATTCATGGTCTTGTAATGACGCTACTTAGTACAAGATGAGGAGTGAGTTACTCACGGGTGCATTTTTTGGTTTTGTAAATATATCTAGTTTTTGATTCCAAAATACAAGCAATTTTTGCCACTCTAATCCATCAGATGTGGTCTACATAATTATTTGAATTGTAGTTTTATGATTCTAGTGAATATGTTATTGTCTTTCAAAACCATTTCGTAAAACAAATTAAAAAAAAATAAAAATCGCATTCGTTAAATTGATGAAAGTTCATTTTTATTAGTACATCTAGTGACTAAGGCTGAAGATAATTCAGTTACACCGGACGGACAACAGGTTCCGTCAAGGGACGTTCTGTCATTACCAAATAGCATTGCGGGTGGCTCATTTGTCTACTGCCTAGACAAACAGATGCGAGGACCTCAGCGATAACAGCCTATCTCAGATGCCAGTGGTTTATTTATGGCGAAGACAGCCGCTGGATAACAAAAGACGAGACAAATGGGACAGATATCAGTTTAAAGACCCCAGGCTCAGTTGATATATCTACCTACTGTCTTATTTTGATCTAAATCATGATACACGAATAAGGATTGTTACTGAAAAGCTTAATCATATACCAGCAACCAAACACACTAAACGTTCTTATCATGCTTTATCTACTACAAACAGCCTACGTTTAAAAGCAAAATATGGTCTGTATTGAAATGTACGACTTCATAATAATCAAATAACTTACGACTCCCATAAATAATTGTCCAATTGCTCTAAAATTGATTTCTGAACTAACATTTACTATGTATTTCTATAAAACTTGGTGTCAAAATTTATGTCTCAATAGGAATAATGTAATTTTTTGTGGACATGGTGATACACGCGACGCACCGGTGCGACAAATGCCTTTCGAATTCCGAAAGCGACGCGTGGGCGGACGCCGTGCGCGCGCGCTTCGGCTGTGGCTGAAGACGACTTTGTAAGATGCCAGTACATTGGAGCTAATGGAATGTTTAATATTTAGAGGACCTCAAATTCACGGGTTGCTTAGCGAACCTAAAGTAAAGACTTTACTAGATTTTTTTGTTTTTAAAGCAGAACGGAACTTACAAAGCTGAAGTAACTACAACAATACATCGACTGCAATTTCTGATATCAAAACGCTACAAACTGCCTGAAGACTTGGATCTAGGAATATAAACTATCGGTATATCGTCGTATTCAATTACGACGTACAAATTTGCATCGCAGCATGGCTTAGTTAATGTGAATAAAAAGCAATACAATAAAATCATCACATTTTAATGAATACTTTAAACTTTACGATGTCGTAGAAATCCTACCCCTGCTGCACTAGGCATGCACTTATTACGGCCAGTGTACCGCTACACACAGCGACCGTGGCCCTCAGGCGAGCGGTCGCCCACGCCACAAGAGATTTATAACATTACCCATATTCGGTCTACGAATGGCGCCAATTCGACGGTTCAAATTAAAACGCCGCGAATGCAAAACGATAACACTCGAATCGCCGCGCTGATCGATAGCTCGCTATTGAAGATTTACGCGGCACCGTAAAAGGGTGTAAAGCCGCTCCTACGACTCACAATACATGTCGACGATGACATCGAGATCAATCACGGTTTAACATGCCGCTAGCCTATACCCGACGGCTGTTTTAATTCGACCGAATACATTTTTAACAGAAAATTCTTTAAAACATTAGTCATAACTCCAAAATTTAAGCAACAGACAAACTTGACGTTTCATTTAGGAAAGCCGTCTTTAGTATCAATTAGCTCCCAATCTTACGCAACCGCACGGATGCATATTCATGATGTAGAATCAAAACATTATCTCGTCAGATCTTCTACTTGGGCGAGCTTCGGTTTGTGAGGGCAGTTCACATGAAAGCACAATTAATCGCATGTAAATGCGGGTGCGACTCTAAATATGGTGACCCATTTCAATGCAAAAGTACATGAAAAGTATGTCATTCTTTTATAACAAAAACGACGAGTATGTTTTATTTTTTAGTTTTAGATATAGGTATGGCATAAGCTTACCGTTGGACTTTGTTTTCTGGTGGTATAATGCGACCTGGCATTAAAATTTTCTGGTGAAGAACGCCCGCCGCTTGCAGTTCCTATAACAAAGCAAGCGCTCATTACAGTTTTACGAAGAATTCTTTAAGGTGGTCCTAGAAAAGAAAAAATAAAATTCTGCCTTTTCTGAATTTATGCATGAAACTGGAAAATTATAAAAAAATGAGTATTATAAACAAAATAGAACAGAATAAAATCAATAACAAAACAGTTATTTTTTTGGCGTCAACTACCATAATAAGTATGAAGATGCCAACAAGCACGGATAAATTGAACCAGTCAATCAAATGGAAGGTTAATTCACTACAGATATCAAAACTAGTTTGAAATGATGAAGATATAATTGTGTAGTTAAGATTATTGAGAACAAGTGGAGCGTGATAGACAAATCAAACGATTGAGCAGTAAGCGCAGATAATCTGTCTGACAGTCAATGACAGCTTATATTAAAGAGACGCACTGAGACCAAAATTAGGTACACAACACCTTTTTTAAAAATATTACGCTTAATAATTGTTTATAAAACTAGAAATTGTAAGTATTACAAAACTTACATGAAAATTAAAATAGATCATGAAACAATTTGCACTAAGGTCAACAAAGCAGATATATGCATGACACATATTACTATAACAAAATTTTAAAGCTGGCGACTATGCATGAAGATTTTGTTAGGAGTGGAAAAAGCGAGGTTCACCATATCTATCTTAGGACTTCGTATCAACAGTGGCTGCAAATTGTCGCCTGATTACTTGTGGCTCTGTCCACCCCCGTTAGGGATTAAGGGGGTGAGCTTTTATGTATGGAAGAAGCAAGAGGGTGTCGGGATCGTAGTAAATGGAATTCTGTGGGCTCTGCCAGCCCAAATAGGAAATATTCGTTATCTTATGTATGTATGTAGGTTCTAAAACCGCTTATGTATGTATCTGTCCGCAGACATTTCACGTTACAGTATCAAACTTTACATTTTAACATCCTTCGAAGTACATGGTAATTATCTCTTAACATCTTCAAACGAACATAATCACAAATAAGTATACTAGTCCAATTTGTCCCACATGTCTAGTCAATAAATAAATACCACATTATTCCAAGGCGCACAAATTTCTATTGATTCAATAAACGTCAATGTAATCCGACGTGACAGCCGCAAGCGACGACGCAGGCGCCGGCAACGATGCGCATGCGCCGCTGCCACGTACCAATTTCTAATTTGGACAAGCTATGACAGCTATCATACCAAAACGGGAACTTCTTGACGCGCAAATAAAAGCTTTCGATGAAAGCGATCAGTAACTACTGTGTAGTACTGTGTGTTTTGTTATTACAGTATAATAATTCCATCTTGGGGCAAAGAATTACTGAAGGTAGCGCCAATATAATGCTCTACCACTAGTAGCTTATGCAATTGACGCTTTATTAAACATCCACATTGACGTTATTGATCGTACATTTATCTGTCGAGAACTATTCAAGAGATTTCTTAAGTTTATAGCTGCTGAGAAGTCGCTAATGTCGTTATAACCGTTATGACGATTATCCGAATTTTACGTTGAAGCTTCGGCGGCACTATATTGGAGAGATTAGTGCGGACTACGCGCGAATACCGTAAACATGAAGAATGTGTGAACTAGTAGCGACGACGGGCAAACGCTATGTCTGCCCACAGCCAGGCCGTGGTATAAGTCAAAAGTTATGGGACTTAAAACACATAATATTTTCGAAATATTAAAATGAAAGAATATGAAGCGTCAAGATAAGATACAAACTCAGAATAGCTTTAATACGTAATTCAAAAACGTGTCAATAAAATAAAGTTCGTACTCACTATGAAATTGCAACAAAGTATCCATAACATAAATGAACGTACTAATACAATAAATAAAGTACCGTGTACGACAAAACCTACATTTAGTAACTTGTACTAGAGCAAGTTGCAGACCTTGCTTGCTCCATGAAAACGTGGTTTTACGATCGGATTATGCTGGAAGATGAATGCAAGGCAATCAGACGTAGGTACGAACAAAACATCGTAGTGGAAAATGTGACTTTCAATCGTAAAACTGAACATAATTTTATTGCTTCCCCGTATTTTAACACATACCAGGCGAGACGAGCGTCCTGCGGGCGGCGTCTCAATACTTCTAAGTCGTTATTCTACCCTAAGCACGATATTGTCTTCATGTTTGTAACTTTTCATTATAAGTAACAAGCCTCGAGGAATTTTTATGGATTCGAACAGTAAGCCATGTGCGAACGTACGCATAAGTGGTGTTTAAATGGGAAATAAAACATGTTTTGTTTTCTGGCATAAAAATAAATAAATATGAAGACAGCATTCCTGCTGCTGCAAACCAAAATGTAATTCTTAGAAAAAAACTCACCCGTGGATCATAATACCGAGCTGTATTTGTCAAATCTATAACCGCGCCCAAATTGGGTATGTTCTCTAAGAGCGCTTTGATATCCCATCTGTAGAAACAAAAAAAGGTTCATTAAAAGAAAAAATAAAACCTACAACTGCCGAAATCACCTATCAAAAAGTATAATTTGACAATAACGTAGGAGGAAACTTAAATAGTTCAATATTTATAATGGAGATCGTTGGCGTTAGACAAATAGCTGACAAAATCAAATTTTTAAGAAACGGTGAAAATAGAAACAATAACTTTCTAAATTAAATGTAGTTCCGGTTTACTACATGAGTGCCATGAGCTATAAATTAAATAAACTGGAAAATTTGTAGGAGTTCGATTTCGTTCATGTTTAATAAATCTATAGTATTGGCATAGAATAATGAATAATACTACGTGTATTGGTAAAATTATAGCTGTGTATTGATGTACTATTTCCACAAACTCGACAATTTAAACGATGTGTTTAAATATTTTTAATGTTCGCGGAATATAAATTCATTTCGAATTTTCGAAATTCGATCTTTTATATAAAAGATCGTTCCGGGTAACTCAACATGACCTTGTCATTTTCAATTTGCGAAATGTCCAATCCAGAGTACCATGGATTGCCTTTAACTTTGAATACCTTCTGATTGTGCAACAGTAATATTTTACTGCTATTACATTATGTAACATGAGAAGTCACACGTGAAATCGATCCCGGCTATAGGATTTCCCACTAACTTGACATTTATGTATTTTCACCACACTTTCACTGTTTCATAATAAGCTTTACAACCCCATTTTGCCTTGCATTAGAAACCCTTTTTATAGGTTTCAATAAATCAATCTTACTTGCATTTATTTTTCTTACACTAAAAATATAACGCGGACTTCTGATTACGCAATAGTTCTTAGTGGACGTAGTCGTAAGAACACGTTAAAAACAGTACAATATACTTACATTTCTTTAATTTCACTCTTCCCAATTTGTACGGCCTGGAACAAAGAAAGTAATTTATTAACATAAGTATGTTAGAAATAAATTAGACTTATATAAGTAACAATAAAGGCCAAGCAGCAAGGGTTATGCCATTAGCACATGCCTCTGTGGTCATAGACAATGCTTGTTTGAGAGAGCCGCATGTAGGCGACAGTGCAGTGATAAGGATGCAGATCAATCATCGCTAGCCCTACCGGACCGGAGTCGATGACCTCCGAGGGAGCCCACCTGACGGGATCAAGTTTTGGACACATCCGACACACGTTAGCCTTTCAAATTAGAAGCTTCAAAACAGAAAACTTAAACTAAATTCCATAAACACCTAAATCAAGACAAATTCAAGCTCTAATACAAAAAAAAATAACAGCAAAAATAAAAGTGGCAATACAATTTAAAACAACGAAAATTATGCAACATAAATCTCAAAACCCATCTCTTTATGCACCGCGGGCTAAAATTTTTGGGTAAAAATTTTCAATTTCGCCTAAAATTACATTAAATAAAATGTCAGATCCCATAATAATAGGTTGTTAGAGCAGTCATAATTTATCGACGGTGTTGACATGATGTAAAAAGATTATGGAAAAAATATCGGAGCGCCAGGAGGTGTGTCTAAATGGGGTTAATTTTCAATTTGGATTCGCCGGTGGCCTTTATAAATTAAGAGGGTACGATTTAAATAAATTCATGCAGTTACGATACCAAGAAACTTGCATAAATATTGGACATTACTACTTGATCATCGTCTTGATTAACATTTTATGTGATCGATTAAAATTAAATAGCTGCATGAGAAAGTTGCCGAATTTTGTCGACATCTTCTTCTTTACATAAAGCAATGCATGGGAATACCAAGAAATAATCCGACGATAAATTAATTGCAGAACAAGCTGACAATCGTAATGAAATGCTGTAAATCCTGTCATGAGAAACCAATCAAAAAGTAATTGTGCCATTCTCGTACAAATTGAAAAAAGTAAGATGTAAACAGTGATTTACAGATATGTATGTAAGTTCCAATGCGTTGTCACTTAACTCTTCGTGTTAATCGTTAAGATATTTACACAAAAATATTTTTGTTTATAGCAAAAGGAAAAAAAATAATGGCAAAGAACCTCATCGCGGGAGTTACCGCGATTTTCAATCAACATTAAACCGGAACAAATAAAACGCAGACGGGACAAAGAAGTTTATAGGAACCGCGAATTTCAATGTTAAAAGTGCGGCGGCAAACAATGTTAAACCTTGACGCCGAGAAAGAATTCATTTTAAAGAAACGTAAGCTTTGATTTTTACTGCTTTGCAAAAATTCGAGATGTACGTATAGGTATGACAACGAATTCTTGTCTTTAAAAAGACTCCAAATAATGCCACGGCATAAAATTAAAGTACTAGCTTTAAAAATCGATAATTCAAGGTATCTTAAAACAATTACGGCGAACAATCAATAAATCGAGATGAGAAAGAATAAAAGATATTGCAAACAACATTACAAATTGGCGCGCTGTAATAGCAGTGCCTACGAAATGTATAGTGAATTAAATGCAGCATGAGCCGAGCAATAAGATCGAGAAGATGATCCGCGGACATAAATCGTGTCCATTACGATATTAATGACAATCGTAACTCTCAATCACGTTGAAACTGCTCGCGCTGACACGCACCTACATCGAGGTACTACATTTCATATATGGTCAACAAAATAAAGGACGACTGTTGTCTAATAGGTGGTTGATAGCTTCGGCTTGCCTCACAAGATATAAAACCAATAGGTCCTTCTTTATTAATACCAATGCCAGAACCGGGGCGTAAATTAAAATAAATTAATAAATGTATGAGATAATGTCATGCTTGATATTTTGAATCGAAAAAGGCCACTTGCGGACAGATTATACGTAGTAATGTCGAACTTACTTTACCAATAATATTTTGCACGAGATGACATAAAATAATAGTACTTATATTATACGGACAATAGAATTAAACTGATGTCAAATCGCAACTACAAATTTTTACGGCGGCACATATTCAATGGATCGAAAAATAGAAGCAAACGGACAATTATATATTTTTGTACTACTCGTACTGCTTGTAATACTAACAAATGAACCCACTAACAAAAATCAGATTCGTTAAGCACTTTCCCATATGGCCTTATGAGGCAAATCGAAAACCCACATGGAACCATAACGATAAACCTTGACGCGAATTGAAGGAACCGTTAATAAAATAATCAACAATGTACGCCAATAAATCGTCGATTACCCGCTGACAATGACCATACACCGCACCAAGACATTGCTTACACATGTCACTTTCCGTAATAAATATAAATAAATTTGTCACTTCTTGATTATGTCGCGAGAACGTTTGCAAACAAAATTAATCAGGAACTATGACTGGTCATCAACAGATATGAACAGTTTAACATAATTACGATAGTTTAAATCGCGAAAACATATGAATATAATATGATGATAAATTTAAAATCTTTCAATATAACTAAATCTTTTCAATAAAACATAATGTGTGAAAACAAAACGCGAGATAAAAAGTAAAGCGTAAAACTCCGAAGGACCTCCCATCAGATAACAAGTGGCAAGCTTTGGAGTTATCGCGCGATCGCGTGTCGACAAAACGAATAACACTATCATACGCCTCGATCATATTTGACAAATGCTGGGATCAAATAATCGCAAATACGCCTACCACTCGCTAGCTTAAAATAAACCTATTGGATTCAAAAATAAAGATTCAACTACCTTTACAGTTTTACTTGCAAATATAATCGACAATAATCGGAATATGACAAATAATGATGTAGATAGACTAATAAATAATAAACAGAAATTTATTGAAAGGAGGATAGCACAGTCAGCTACAATCATAAATTACTCTGACCTAAACCTTAGGATATGAAATCAAACTATTACGCAAATTTGAAATGTAGCGAATGAGTCAGCGTTATGTCTAGGGTATTAAATTGCAAAACTAACATTATGGGAACGAATCTAGTCGAGAGTAAGGAGAATTTACGAGAATACACGAAGGTGCTTGAAGTTGGTTATCGAAGTTTAAACACAGACTAACTTGGCAACTTTCTCCCAATAATTCCGATCCTAGTGCATCGACAAAACGACAATATTTTCACAACAAACATAGCGCAAAGGCTGTATCAACTTTTATAACTAGAGCTACCAATTAAAAACAGGTCTAACTAGATTTCCCCAAGAATTTCGTAATCTACTAATCACCTTTGATAATATTCAAAAATATTCACAACGAACATTAACAAGCATGCACCATTTTAATTATTCAGATTCATTGTACATTGTTAAGTGACAAAAATTTAAACGGCGCCGCGGTCTATAAATGATTTATAGGGTAACTGTTTCGACATTTGGAAAATGCAAGATCACCGTCGCCTCTACGTTGTTACATTTTCTATCTATGTAAGAAGGCTTTAAGGTAAGTTTCAGTTTGTTCGTGCTGTTCATGCAGACGAGATAGAGCTCCGTTGTCATCGTGTTGTTTTTCGACAATCATCTGATCCGTTACCTCGTTTATTCCAATGGTAATGATGGCATAATTGACAGAGGGCAACTATTGTTCCTATTGTGTTCTATTGATATTAGAGTTTTGTCGCCTTGTAATGGTGGAGCTTTTAGTATTGTTTCAGGGATCGTTGCTGTGTTTTTTGACGCCGACACTGTGGTGAATTTAGAAAGGGTGGAGTTAGAATTGAATTATCTATTAACGAGTCTTTCTTAAGAGCATTTACACTAATAAATGTACCTACTAAGGTACAACAACAACAGGAGTTTTAAGATAGCTTAAAACTAAACAAGGCCTTGGTACAAAGTACTAAAACTGAAACATTTTTACAGCTTTTAATTATTACATTCCAATCTATCTAAAACGATAAATAAATCTTGCAATACAGTCAATAACATAAACCATTCAAGTATTACTTTGTAAAGCAAGGGACTGGTTTATCTGAGTAAGACATAAAAGTAATTGGCTAACACTAAAATAACAGTAGATGTCAAATTAATTGATATGTGGCCAATTTATCTTGTATGCGGGCGTAGTCAACACCGCTTAGTTAACCCTAGCGCCACGTTACGACATGTTATACTAATTTAACAAATCGATATTCAGCTACGTGGCCATACGGGTGACAATAACATAGAAGATACTACTTTTTAAAATAAAACTTTTTAAAATAAAAATAACATAAAGTTGGCTTTTCTTTAGATATGGTACGGCACCTAGCAAACCTGTAGATAGACTTTGAATAATTTGAATCAATCAATGTACTAGCCAAGTAATATTACATCTTAAAGAATTAACCTCATAATAATGAAGATTCGTAATATTATTTGGCTAGTAAAAAAACTTCAAAAAATATTTATTTTTCAAAATTGGCTTACAAAGTTAGCGCTTTTTGAACGTCAAAAATTAAATTACATATTATGTAACTAGCTGTAAAACTACTACCACATCGGAATCTGTAACGCTGAGGGAAAGACGTGGCCAGAAAACCTCCCAGCACAGGGCCCTAGTCCTACTGTTTCATCAGTAAAGGATGGTTACTTTCTAACATGCTATGAAATTCAATATTCTCTTTGAAACTGAAAACCCAATTACCCAAAAACGTATCATGAGATGTTTATCGACATGCACGAGGTGCTACATAAACAAGTAAAAGGAACCTGTTAAAATCGGATTTCATTCGATTCGATTAATCGGTCGAATTGAAAGCCAGTGTGTCTGACGTCTGGGCATTTATCGCGCCTAATTGCGACCACCGAAATTCGGGACCAACGTGCTGGGTGGCGCGATGTGGCGTGTGATACACCTTACTAGGAACCCACTGCTTTGAGGTTGTAGGGGGATACAAATAATTTATAATATATATTCAAAGTAATGTTAGCTATGAGATAACACAACAATAAGAAAATAAATAGCACGTATATAACTACATGATTTTTCCACAATGTAAGGTTAATTAGAACAGCTATAAACAATATGATTACTGTAATTAATCGATGAATGAGAAACACTACTTTACATAATGTCTTGATCAAAAGTCCGCTCATAATAAGTTAAAAAATAAATTGGGCCAATATAAAAATGCCACACAAATTAAAACAACATTTCCAAAGTGTAAAACACCTTTATCAAGTCCTGTCCATTTACCTCGATCATTTATTATTTCGATTTGTGGTTGCGGATGCCGAAAGGAATCAGCAGCGAGTCGTAATCCTGTCTCGAGATAACTCAATATTTAATGGTCACCCTACACGACGCTTTCGGGTGTTGCGAAATTAAGAGTTAATTGTTTTCTTTTTGCAACTCGCGCACGCGCGTAAATCTCAAAGGCAAGATTGTATTTTACGACAATTAAGACTCCGTAATCCGACTGGATAAAGACCCGTTACTGAAAAAGTATTTACCGGAAAAAGAAATATTCCGACTTCGATATTCGATTTTTAATGAGATCTTTTACCTACTTCCGAGTTTTTAATGCGGTACAATAGTTTATTTGAACGTTAACCTCGTTTAAGAGTTTTATTTCTCTATACGGAAGGAACTTTAACATATGAGCTTTATTTATTGCTCAATTAGGATGATATAAGCGCGTGTTGGTTTTTAGTTTTAAGTAAGAATATTCTATTAATGCCCTTACCTTTTAAGTTTCGTAAGTTTGGCAGTTGTAAAAAGTTTTAAGTAAGCTATTTGCTATTAATTTTCATTTATAAGTTATTTGTCGCAAGCTGCAAGAAGCCGGTAAGCACCGCCCAGTCAACGTTTAATTTCCTATTGAACGCTTGTTATTATAGTAATTACAGGCGATGATAGCTCCTACGTGTTGATATAAAAAATCTACGGCCCTGATAGGAGATTAATTCACATACTATATCAGTAGGTGTCTAGCTATAGCCTTTTGTAAGGAAGTTATCCGTTACTGAATTTATAATTCCTCTTAAATCCTATGGTGGTGTAGATACAGTCACGAGCACTACCTATTTATCCAAAAAGAATCCCAGTTGCGTGTATTGAGAACTTTGACAACTAGGTTCGCTTCCGATTGGCTGGTGTAGTTGAATAGGCCCCACCCAATCTCAGGTAAACAAGTGTTATAGATTGCGTAACATGTCCCGTGTATTAGTGTAGAAACATGCTCCTGTATGGGACTTGTAAATTACCAAGAAGATGAGGCACCCTCGCATTCCAAAACATCAAAACCAAAAATAACGGGACTCCTTGAGCAAGTAATTGACACTCTTGAGAAACTCCATAAAACTCTATAGGATGATATAAATGATACCTTATTGTAATGAAATCCTTTTGAAAGCATTATCTTGCGCTTTGTGAGGGCAGTCCGTTTACGGTTAATATTGTTAATAACTACCAAAAAGCCGCTGCTGACAACCTGGTGAACGGGAACCAGGCAAGCCTTCATCACGGTCCTCTTATTATTCACGCCATAAGCATCCAACATTGAAATAAACTGCACTATCTAGAAGAACTTCGAGTGAAAGATAAGGAAATATGTTAAAAGTTTTTGTATAACTAAAATGTACAGTTAAAGTTGAACAATAAATAATACGCGATACGTTATTTGTTGCTACTGGTTATCACGAAATTCTTTGTACTTATAATGTTGGAGACGTTGAAACAAACTTGAGTTGATTAATGCTAAAAGACGTCAGTTGTATCTCTCAACCCCTGGACCTTTGAAGAAAATGTAAAAAAGAGACATACAGAAAGGAACCAAGGCGTTTCTACTGATTATAATTCCGTGGTACCAAATGAAAACAAGACGGTCAAGAAAGCTGATTACACGGTGCTCCCACGATCTCATGCCCTGGCGGCTCGTGAAGTACGAAACTTGGCGCGTACGTGTCAAAAGATGTAATTATGAAGAAATCCAATCAGCGCCCGCGACGCCGGCGCAGGCGCTCCGACTTTGATTGAGCGATAAATTTACTCAAGATAAATCACCTGATCGCGACAAATCGGTAGCAAAAATGTACCCCTATAATTTTGGCTGCCAAACCGGCTCTCAAATTAGTGCAATGATACCGCCTGATGTCCCAAACTTACGGAACCTTACAAATCCGCCCGGAATCTGTTGATTTTAACTTATCCACAGCGAATTCTCCTAAAGTCAGTTTATTACGGCAAAGTATAACTACATACAAAACTATTGATACATGATTTAACTTTCCACTTCAGAACTGGCGCCGGACCGTCGCCACTTTTCAGGTCATATTTCTGATTCAGGATCTCTCGTGACCTGCGCGACTCTCGTATTGTAAGTATTGTGACATTGTGTGCTCGCTGATACTTTATGATATTCATTTATATGAATTATGGGTCTCCGCATTCACTCGCCCACAATTTTCAGTCAATAATTTCGTTAACATGTCGATGCTACTATAAAATTTTAAGAACTCTAAATTCATTTCAAAACTGTCTCTGTTTTCTGAGGGAATATGCATAAACATTTAAATCATCAAAATAGATGGTAATTCAGACAAGGGCTATAAATTTCTCAATAAAAGTAATATATTTTTCATATCACTTCAATGGACAAGGATAAATACAGTTTTAATGTTTCTTTGAAAACGCAGGTTCCTCCGCAGATGAATCTGAACACGACTCTTGAAATGTAATGTCCCTTTCTTGTAAAGAATTATTTTGAAATAATTTTACAGTGCAAAAATAGTTGTAGGCGAATTGACGGTCCTTCATGTCAGCGCGATCAATATTGTGATTGTGCAAAAACTATTTTTATAACATCATAAATTGCACACTATTCTTCCCTGATAGTTGTGTGGCTGGCTTACTAATAAATTATTATTAGTATGATTATTGTTTTATGATAAGAGATGATGATTTAAATTTTCTGTGAATTTTGTGAAGAGAACAGAAGTAACAACCATATTTTAAATTAACAAATTTTATATCCAGCGGTACACAATTCTGAAATTCAAATATTATTATCATATTCAAGGCCAGCTAGCTATATTAATATCAAAAACAATTTCACTACATGAAATCTCATGCGTGCAATCGCACGCATGCACAAATCATACAATTTCACGTGCAGTCCGGAGTTAATACTAGCCCCAGGCGAGTCTAGTACTAAACAGTCTGACTAATTAGACGCACTAAGCAACAAAGGGCCGTCTTTACTATTACAAATTTTGTTAATTCTTGATGGTTGATGAAAGTGAACTTAATAGAGTGAGTAGTAGAGTTGGTGCGGATGGTACAAGCACTTGCTTGTACACCTTTTTTTTCTTTTGTCTCACCGAACACACTTTACTACTTAGTAAAGTGTGTTCGGTGAGACGTGCGATGGCGGCGTACGATAGGCCGCCCACGCGCAGGCGCCGCGCCGCGAAATTCGTGAGAAGAGCTGCGCCGGCGCCGAGTGTCCAAACACAAACCAACGACACAAAAGGAGTTATAGGTGAAGTAATATACCGTAATGGTTACTGTCTCTCCGAGGATAAGCAATTGACCTATTGCAGATAACGAAAACAAGGTACCGGTCGAGCAACACTCGCAAGACAAGACTGAATTAGAAAAGTAGGTATTTGACACTATTATTTTGACGTTATTGTTTGTTATTTTATAATATAGCTTTATGTTATCAATTATTTTAATGAATTTATTAATCATACTGAAATGAAATAAATCTCATGTAAGGAAAATATATAAAATACAGAAATGAAAACCCAACTTTATGAAAGGCTCTTCATCTGTGACACAGCCTCGGGCAGCGCGATCAACCTTGCGTTCTTGGAAATGCAGGATTTATTATAATTTATGTTGTCATAGCGCCCTCCGAGCTCTTGTACAATGTCATTTACCATTTGAAGATCTTTAACATGACTAAGACCGAATCGCATATTGCATCACGGATTCCACAAAACGCGGCCATCCTGATTCACGTTTACGACTTTTATTATACAAAGTATTTACAATCAGAGGCCAAATCAAACATAATAAAAGTAACAAGCGAACACAATGAGGTTAAAGATTTCGTCGATAATGGCGTAAACGTTGAAGCTAATTGAACCTTGTCACAACGTTACGAAGCTGAGACGACCGTAACTGTTAAGAAAAATACTCGAAGTGTCAGCAGCCAAAATGCCTGTAGGCGAAATTTAGCCAAAAGTGAATAGTGTAATTAATTGAATGGTGCTTGTAGAGTTAATGTAAAGTATGTGAAGTACGGAGACGGAGAGCAATAAAACCAACATAGCGCTGGTTGCGAAGCTGTCGTCGGCACATCACCGGCGGGGCGTGTCGACACTCCTCTCTATTACCGAATACCCCTGTTACAGGTGTTGGGCCGAGAATGAAACTTCATTAAAATTGTTTCGCACTAACGTAGCAACACTATAGTTGGGCTAAGAGTTAATTAATAGTACAAATTGGCGCAAATAAAGCGTCAGCTTGCAACATTTATTGATGATAGTGTTGACAGAGTGTAAAAAGGTCTAAGGTAGGTACTAAATGTACTAATTATAGTAGGAATAACTAAAGAAAAATGATAGCCCCTTACAAAAAAAGTTAGTGTTATATTTTTAAAGTAACTAAAAATAAGAAGAATATTAAAAATACAAGAAAAGGAAGAAACTTTTGAAAAGCATAGCCGAAAAGGAAAGATAATAAAGAAATTAAGATTACCAGATAAACAGTGAATTACTGTCGATAAATAACCGATCAACAAGCGGCGTACTCGTGTAAATTGAATTAAAAGATAAGTATGCAGCGGAGGCTTTCGCGGGAACGATTAATATGACTGTTTGACCCGCGTGCATCCAGAGCACCACAAACCCTCGTAAAGATAACATTACAACGTAAACCAATGTTCAAGATGATATAAGCGAAGATAAACCCAACGGTACGCCATTAGGAAACGAATTGAATTTTAATAAAAGCAACGATAGAGAACAAGCAATACTTCATTAGCCTTATTTAAATGATTAAGCAATAACAACATACTCGCGGCATAACTTACACCAGTATCTATGATTTATATGTCCACAACAGTTTCCTAACTTACTAAATATACATGCTTGAATAGATCTTTATAATGAAAAAGCATTAAATAATAAATTAATGCCATAATTATGTATTCGTTAATTAATTAATTATGTGACGACAATGTTCAATCAACGCCAAGGTTAAAAATTAGCTGACAAACTTATAATGAATATGCATGCAAGTATAGTCTAACACAGTTTAAGAAAAACAATATTAGACTTTACGATGCGGCAATAAAAAAAGTGTGGTCTATAAATTATAACGCCAATAAAGTATAGAAGAGCAGTCGAATTTAAGCAATACGCAAATCATTTAGCCTTGTTCAAATCGTAAATTTAGTTTTACACATTACATCCGGATGTCTAAAATACACTAAAACATACCTCAACAGAATCCTCCTTGTTGGACATGCGTAAATTCCTCTAAAGACAATGAATTTTGTTTTATAATTACTGAGTTCATAAAAATGTGTCTCTCCGAGATTGTAAACTGTATTACAAAGTAATAATACCTACTTGCCGAGGAAGTAAGTACCTATCTTTCAAATTACCGCTTTATAAGGCCATAAATCAGAAGCGAATTCCGCCCGAACATCTTAATTTGCATTGCCGAGAGCCAACCGGCGACACTAACGACGCACTAACCAAAACAACTAAATGAAACTATCAATTTTCGTGTCCCCAAAAGCACCATTTAAATTCTGTACAATTTTAATAACGTTATTTAATATGTGTCCCTAAAATTATGTTCGTTAATTTTCATTCAAGATTTTTTCAATTACAATCCGTCGGGCGTAACGCCAGGAATAAAAGATCATTAGATAAATCTTAAATGCAACATCTACGTTATGCTTCTTCTTCTATCGTGTGGGTTGTGAGGTGAATTACCAACCTCATCAACCCTGGTGTCAGGGTTACTATTGAGCCGCCAAAGGCCCCTGACATGACTCATATAACGACTACGTACTTACATCAGTAAGTAGTAACCGGGACCAACGGCTTAACTTGCCTTCCGAAGCACGGATCGTCTTACTTTCAGACAATCAGGTGATCAGCCTGTAATGTCCTAACCAAACTAGGGACCACAAAGTAATTTTTGTGATATGTCCCCACCGGGAATCGAACCCAGGACCTCCGGATCGTGAGCCCAACGCTCAACCACTGGACCACGGAGGCCGTTATGCACGTTATGCTGTATGAAGCAGTTTACGCATTTTCGCGATTTCTCGTTAACGATATATTAATAGGTTAGCCGTTAAAAGTCCATAAATGATCATTAAACTGATATTACCGTTGTACAATATTAGAATGGAAACATTAATCGATAGTTTGTTTATTAACGCTGGAATGCAATAAAATAATGATGCTGTGTTTCCACTTAATCACGGGTTGATATCTTATTTAGAGGGAGCTAATGAGGAGCGTAGATCACATTTGGTAATGGTGACACGCGGAGATTTATCAAACACTTTCGATCCACAACTTATGCGCGGCGATTAAGGTATTTGTGTTGACATAATGACCGGCCAAACGGAGTTAAATACCACGATTTTTCATCGACCATTTAATAGTATTGCCGAAAATGTAGAAATAAACTTGCAGCAACTAATGGTTTCCGGCGACATTCTTTATAGAAAACCAAGGCTTATGGCGGTATTTAGTTTTTCTTTACAAAGTCAGTTGACGAAATGTTTACGGACGACAAACATTGTACCAGACAAAAGGGATAAAAAGATATGTGCATGTGAATCATGACTAAATTCATGAATAAAGTCAGTGTTCAAACACCAGTTATAATTAATGCAAGATTATTCATAACATGGTGGCAGTCGATGACGAAACACAAAGAAAGTTAGCTGCGAACTACAGTTTACATGGCAATATCAACTTATGGAATGGCCAGATCTTTAAATAGAAGCGCAATGACAATTAAGACGAACACTAGAAACTAATAACGGAGAAGTGTACTGATATGAGGCAACTCTATAAACGACTAGTGCTAAACATAAAAGACCATTAAGAAACTGATGTTTCTAAAACGGTAGTAATGAAGAGCCATTTGACCGTTAGCACGAATAAAACGATCAGCAATATCGTGTGTAGAGAACATTATTGACGGAGATCGCATCCAGTGACCGCTAGCACGCAAAACGAACCGCTGTGCACATTGTATGTTAAATGGTGCACCATTATAGAGAACGACGCTTAATAAACACATTACACACCGCGATATTAGACGCACATACAGTCGACTTGATAAAGAGCTACGAACGTGGGAACGTAGGAAGGTAAGTGAAGGTAGTAAGAACAATTAGAAACATACATAAATATAACGACAACTGATACATATTACTAAGGAATAATACAGGTAGGTATGCGTATTTTAAAAGTTAAATCACACAACATGTAATATCAAGTAACAGAAAAATCTTGGATGTGTTTATATTAAACGATCAAATCAAACTACAGTGGCAATAAACTTTACAATCAACTGGCGCAACCAGCAGCCCTAACATAAAATATCATATACGAAAACGCACTAAAACTAGACACGCGCTTACAACACAATGGAAACATGCTTTTATGAAAATATCAATAATAGTATTCAAGTTAGTTTAGTGCGCTATTAATGCACGGCGCGCTTGCAGACAAATTCAATTGACAGGAGTCTCCGTTGGAGCCCCGGGGTGTCCCTCGTTTACATCTACCCGCCTATCTATTTACGCTGGTATTGGATATAAAATTGAACGGCGAGATTGCATAGGATCTCTCAAAGGGTGCGATCGAAACTTTATGATCCGATTTTATTGTTGTCATCGACACTGTCGTCTACATAAACGAGCCGCAACGTTGTGGTAGGCTCCTTAGATGGACTGGAAAATTGAACTCTTAGTGTACCCGTTTGCACTCGGAGACTGCACATATAGAGACACTCGTTCCCACCAGGGGCAAGAGAAGTATTTCCGGATGTCGGCGACAGACGCTTTGGCACACTTTGCTCTGTGCCATTGCTGCGTCCAAAATTATAAATCGCCGCTTTTCACGGACATTTTGCAAAGTTAAGACTTCTTCGAGAATAAAGTATACACAATGTTACACGCATGAAGTAGCATTGTTCCGTTGCACCGAAGTCATGTTGCATAGCTTAGCCCCAAACCCGATCAACCCAATACGTTTACGAGATGCGTCCTAGTGGCGTTATCACAAAATATGATAGATCGTCGGGCGCGGCGCGACGCTCTCCCACGCAGCCCAACCGTGATTAATTATAATTCGAATTTTATTCAAAGTGAACACCGGACAAACTATGATACCAATCAATAAACGGTTCCATACCGACGACGGTACCGACATGATACTACAATTTACTGTTCCCGATAGTGCGTATGAAGACGTCAATGCCGGAGTAGCACGCTCAGATAGAGAGCACCGGAACAATAGTAACAGTATTTTGATTGTGATATGAATCCCTTGTAATACAATATGCAGCGGACGCGGGACTATCCATCAACACCACTGCAATTGCTTTTATTCTATAAATTGACTGTAATACAATAGAATGTGCATTAACATCATAAGAATTCCAATAAAACGATTAACATAACATCAGCTCACGACTTTATTCCCAAATGGGTTAGTCAGAGATACATCGATCGCAAGATGAACTGAGTACCTACGCGTCACCGAGCTTTCTGTTTTTGCCAAAGTAATAGGTGGTGGGTGAGCCGTATCGCCATCTATATTGGTCGAGCCAACAGTGTTGGTGAAAATTACAGTTAAGATAAATTAATAACTTATTGATGCAAGACCGGTATCGGGATTCGACCCGGCGCTCCCCGTTTGAGAAATAAGCCGGTGACATACAAGACAATAAAGGCATATAAAAAATATGCTGTTAATAATCGCTAGAAACATCTCCTACGATCTGTTTAGTATGAATAAACATCCAGATGCTAGCAGGAGGCACAGCTATAATCTGACATTCAAATGCTATAAAATATCCATGAGAGTCGTCGTAAGCCTCAGCTCTGTAACATCTTAAATTGCGCAACAGGCTTATTATTCAATAAACACATTTATATACACAAATTCTTGTAAGTCGAGTGTTTTGATCATTAGCCGCAGATATTAGACCCCCGCAAGTATCGGCCCATACTGCGTGAGAAATAGGCGGTCATTTGACAATATCGTCGCTGTGATAATTTCACTTCAGCCGACCAACACCAGGACTTCATTATCTCGTTGCGGCATGTCTTACTACAAACCAGTGAATAGTCAGATCCTGTTCACTATTCATGTGGATAGCTCGCATCATAACCTAACCATTTATTATTGCAAGCAAGAAAGTAACGACAGATCAATACGGCAATATCAAGACCAGTCGGTGCCAATAGCACTCGTTAACATAATACGAGTATCCTGCGACACAAAATTATGTACATTTTCTAAATTATTCCCGCTGTCTTAACGAGGGTATTTGCCTTTACAACATCTTTAAAGGAAGAAGTAAAAATTGTAAAGGCATAGCATTAACAGTCGCACACGTCTGTTCGCCGTGTGACAGTAATCACTGGTCCTTATAACCACATAAATCATACAGACGAGCTCACAAGCGCCACAAAGATAGAAGCGACTTCAAGCGACACACATCCCCGTCTCTCGGCATAATAAATAACATCCAGTTCTCGCTTTCAAAGAGCGGCCGGGGAGCAATAAGTCGCGGACGGGTCAGAGGTGAAGTGAATAAAAAACGGCCGACAATTAAATAGCGTTCTTGAAGGTTAATGAGCACAATAAATATGTTGTCGGCACCGCAGCTGCGGACAAACAAATGCATAGTGCCGTCATACGTGAGGAGGGTACAGCTCTGCTCTATGGGAAGGTACGAGATGCGGCACTGACTGGCAAGTTCATTGTCAGCCAACACTACCGCCATGTTAGAAACGTGACACATTTACTCGCTCTATACAACCGAATCGAGGTTAAATAAATATTGTGTCGGGCATAAAAATTAGACTAGCAGCCTTAAAGTTCACTAAATAGTCTCGAACAAACGCCGTGTTGTCGCTGTACTATTTTAAATCCAAAAATTTATAACAGAATTATGAAGTTAACCCAGTTGTTTATTACTTGTTTATTGAAAACAAATATCAAGAAAATCGGTCACGGTTTTGTAGCAAAGAATCGGATAGAAATCTTTGTTATATCTAATCTTCTTATTTATTATGAAAGTAACGTTAGTTAGAGTCATTTAAATTGAAAATCTTCGAGGAATTCTTATTCAAATCAATGAACATCAATATTGCATTCAATGGCATCGAATGTTATGATACTGATTCTTAAATAAAACCTGTTTGACGTGAACTTAAGGTAGCATCATAGAAATAAATGGCAATTCCAAATTTAGTGTAACACATTACATTATGCAAAAATTAGGTAGAACAGCTAAATGCTTCATTACGACGCCCCTATGCTGCTCGCAGCGGCCTTATGCAGTGGTACGGCACAAATCGCCCCCGCAAGGGTCGCATTCATACAAGACTGCTCCAGACGGAGTAGTACCTGCGTTTGATTTATAATGAGAAGGGGACAGCTAAACCGCGGCGCGGGTGTGAATTCAATCGGCGAACTCTACATCTCAGAGCTCACAGGCAACCAGGATCAAAGACCTCTGATAAATAAACCCTATTCCTACTTTGATCTTTTTAAACAAACTATGCGGGAGAATGGGAAGATCAAACTGAATTGGTGGGGTGAGATATCGCAGCGGGTAGCACGAACTGCTGGCGCCGCGGACGACGGAGTACCTTCGTGACCACCGACTATTATCAACGGCCTTTATAGATTTTTTACTCGCTACACCGATTATTATTGAACGTGACTTTATTGTAAGGAGCGCCGCCGACAACTCAATATGAATTTGTGCATACATTATCCATTTGAGTAATAATTTCATTTATAAACGAGAATGAGAAATGTCGATACGCTGCGTGTAGATAAACCAGTTTTAAATAATGACGAGGAAGTCTGCACTGATAATTTAATTATCGTCTATATTGCGGCGACTATCTTTAAGCACACGAAAAAATGCATTACCACAGTCATCATTACATCTTTGTTGCGTTTCACAAAGTTCAGCTAAATACATAGTGTGAATTAGGCTCGGCTTGCGGGCGCGCTAACTTATATCTCTGTTGCGTATACCCGTATCTTCTTCCATATAGAGTCCATTATTATTTATGTCAACAGTAATGGAAGATTGTTGGAGGTAAAAAATCAACAGGGACGTATTAGCACCAGCCGGAAGGTAGACTACCGTGGGTGTTCTTAACCAGTCGTATTTTTGTACATACTAACTACCGCAAACATATTAGGTAATAGGCAGGAAATTGATAAAAGCACGAACTAGCTCTTTGGGATTGAGATGTCTTGCCATGTAATGTCATTATTCAGATGTTAGGAAAATGTACATTTTAGACAGATACAGTAGAAGTTAATATGGATAGAAAGATAAAGCATAGTAAACAGTAAATTAAAGATGTTCCCATTCTAATAATTTGTGGTGACATCGGGATAGAGGACGTACACCTGCACGGTTTATGTAACGGTACAATCGCTCCTCTTTTTGTTTTAAGTTACAGAGGCAGTAGATTTATAGACCAAATAAACATTATTATCGATACATATGTTTCCAGGACTGGCCTTACAGAACATTTTAAGAGTACAATTTTTAAGAGAGGAACACAAAAATAATGGTGTGGAGTCAAAGTTAATAATACGTCAGAAAACGTTAATTCTGCAATAAGATTCTGTTTCTCGGTTTTTGTGGGTATTACTCATCAACTTGTTAATTATAGGTAACAAGCCCAGAAATTAGGTAAAGAAACGTATGAAATACAACTAGCAAACATTTAAATGCATATTCGCACTGGCTAAATCCGATATAATAATATGAAAGAAAAAAAACAATTTCATAAAAGAGACGCACAGGTGCCAACACTGGAATAGAGGAATCTTAAGGATCACTTTGAAATGGTTCGAGACGGTAAGTAATTTGAGGAAACAAAGCCAGAAGCGACAGCACAAGACTGAGTCCAAACATAATCCAATACTCACAAAAAATCTTAAGCACACCGGTGGCTGGCAAACGCCGCCCTCTGTTTTAGAGACGAGCGCAAACAGTCCGGAGATAGATGGACAAACAAATGTAAATGAACGAAATGTGAACGTCATGTTTGGCATTCCCATAAAGCAACGTTAACACGTCATTAGAGGTAATGATGGCGTGATTACAGAGTGGGAGCGGGGTGAGCAATGGTCAGATGATTGCCCGCTTACTGTGTGGTCCTCCTTTACAAACACACGGGACTCACCAATCTGGAGCACGTGTCTTTGAAGATGGACCATAATAGATGTGGTTCGTTTTTGACTTACAATTACTATCATACGTGATTGATTTTAGTTTCTAATCGTTGATCGCTAGGATGAAGATAATTACTTTCGCTTTTGTCTGTATAAGCTCTATATTCAGGGACAGTGTTCACCGACAGAAGTCTTCATAACCCTTCTGTAAATCAACAATGAACCCGAGCCGATCGGAAGATGTTATCGTACGTAAATAATTTATCGTCGACTTATCGCTCCATCTGCGTAATTGATACGGGTATGAGACGGTGATGGGACACTGTCTTTATCGTAAATATCATAATTCAATTATTTTCGTAATCAGAGGATATTTTCAAGAGTTTAATTCATTCAAAATTTGAGTAAACATTTGCGTATTCCTTACTTGCAGTCACAGAGTATATTATTATAATATTGTTAACAATTGTAACAATTGCACCCTTTTTAGAATTCATGGAATTTTCAAATAAAACACATACCATACATGGATAATAGAATGCATCAATATCATTTTCTTAAGGTTTTAAAACATGATGCACTAAGAAATCTGAATTGATGAACTGCGCCGCCGTCAAATCAAGACAGAGCCATTTCTTTGACAGTAAAAAAGTAACTATTATGAACACATAAAACTAACAAAATGTTACGAAATCTGTTTCCACGCGTTTCGCCTTTGGTGGTCCTAGTAAATTGTACTTACGGTGTCCTACTAAAGTAATACTGTCATAACATAACAGGACGTATATCGCAACAATAGAACCAATAATAATTCGGTAGCATTGTGACTAGAGAAGTACTGTTGAGTATATTTAAAATCGATATGTTGACATCGATATATTTTTTGTTTTATTTTTTATTGTTAGAGATTTGCTAAACCAATCTAAACTCGCCGATGGCTCTTTAGCCATCCATTTAGATAGAGAGAAAATAAACTGCGAAATCACACAATTTCAGTATACAGCAGCTTTTTTTATTTTACATAGACGTGACCCTTATTTGGCTAATGTGAGTGCACCCTAACCTTGTCTTGTTAATGCTTTGCTAACATTAGCTAACGCAACCTTGCAAAATACAAAATACAATTCGCTAAAGATTCTCAAGAAGAATAAATTCATAGTAGGGTGAAGCCGGGGCGGCGCGTGCGCATAACAGTCGACGCTGATTGAGCGTCGAATAATGCCCACCCACGGCTGTCGTTTGCATTGTACGATATAGCAGAAACTTACCAATGAGGAATGAACAACTGAACATTGTCGGTACTAGAGGTGATCGCGTATCGATAGAGATAGTTAAACTTATTGTCAATGGTTAGCATCACTTGACTAGGATTTCTGTAACAATATAATGATATAGTAAACTAGTTTAACATTCTCAACTTTGGGTCCTGAAAACGACCATTGGTCTACCTTTAACTATGGCATTCCACAGATTGGCGGTCTGCTTGCTGGTACAATTTTCTCTTGATTTATTGACAGCAAAATAAAATACAGAGACACTTCCTTGACCACGCATACCATTAATTTCATTATCATAACGTAACAAGGAAATAAATCAATAAATAAAACAATGTCAACCGGTATGGAGGACGCGCGTAGAACCAAATAATACACTTCGTAGTTCACTTGTTACGCTCAATAAATTTTAATTAACTCTAATTGGAGAACGACAGTAAGTTCAAACAATTACAATAAGTTGATTTACAGCTCACATGGAAATTATAATAATAACACAATTTATAATCGACAAACATTTACCCACTTCGTAGAACAACGTCGTTAATTAACGCAGCATGAACCTGTAGAGTAGCAATATTGAATTTCATACTTTGATACCGCGAGGGCTACATAAAATGCAATAATACGCAGAGCGTTCTCGAACACCCTTGGCCCATACACTAGACAATTAAACGCAGCGATCGGCGATATATCACCGTGCAAATTGGCAATCAGCAGGCATTGATTAGCGCGAGCGAAGCCGCGCGGTCGGGGGCAGCGCCTGCACTCCACAGTCCTCCGCTGTCAACGAGCAGCCAACAGGCGCCACACAACCAATAATCCCACTAATTTAATACCAAGCTCAATAATCATATATTAATCGACCGCAGACGGGATGACAATCCCACATTATGCCTTAACAATGACTAATAATCATATCAAACCCGCTAAATAAATGAGCTCATAATTTAACATGGCAATATATCTGGCAGGGCGTTACCATCACGATTATCGTGTCCAGAAATCGACGCTGACATCATGGCAATGATTCCATGGATGAAAAAAATAATAACAACAGAATTGATACGATGACAACACTACACCAACAATTGTTTGACGCAATCGCATGCGTCACGAGCGCCATGACGGTTCTATGTTTAACTATGAAATTACCATACCAAAAGTGCATAGATCACAAAAACAAAGTGTTCCCAAATAGCTATTATAAGATCAAACAGTTCGCTAAATGGGCGACCATTAACACTGCCCACTTGTATCGGCGACGCAATCGATACGATGCTAAACGACTCTGCAGCTAACAACATTTTAGCACATCGATACTAATCACCAATTACCACATACCTTGATAGACACATTCGCCGAGACAAATGCTATTTATAAACTCCAAGACTTACTTACCAAGTTCTTAAAAGGGTTCCATTGCAAAGTTATCATTCACTGGCTCCCGTTAATCTGCTGCTTAATCTTGAGGAAACTTTTCGACAGATATAATAAAAATGTAAAAGGCCAGTTGCAGTAGTGGTAGAGAGCTCACAGTCTCTAATAAACAGATGGTTTCCGAACTACCCCACAAGCCGGCGGTTGACGCCACGCGACGCGGAAGCCAGACAGCGGATAAATTATTGCTCTCCCTTCGCCCAAACACAAAAGACAAGTCTGGGGATTTTTTTCCAAAGTTTCTGTGTATAATTGAGGTGTAATTTCGCGTTCAATTCTGAACCATTGTGCGGTCGGAGCACGCCGTTGCAGTGCGACCTCCTAACGAAATGGACAAAAGGAATAAAACTGAATTAGAAAGTCCTTTTGTTGGACCGCCTTGTAATGATCATGATTTACGTCAATCCAGGCACCGGGTCCTAACATAAATTAAGTGGTAAGAACCTAATATTGATGGTCAAGGCCTCATTGACGCTTCTGGACAATTTAACCAAGCCTTGTAATGTTTCAAAGGATACCGTTAGTGCGTTGATCTTGAAGAATGAGTAGGCTCGCATCTCTAAAGTTATTGACGCTCCATCAGGTCCTTTATTAATTAAGGGATCCTTTACAACCTAATGAATATTCGATAGAGACTAATTTAAACCACAATTTAATGCGGCACAAACGAAATAGTTTTTAGTTCCAATTTTTACGAGCATGTAACGTTATATCATTAGGAGCATGTCGATAAGTGCGACGTATTGGTGCTTTCGCCGTCGGCCCAATAAAATGAGCGCTCGATATGAGCGGACATTACCAGCCTATGTTCCCAAGCCTGTCATCGGTTTATGACTTTTTTATTCGTCCTGATGGCCAGAGAAATGCAATACCACTCCCGATTCTGATTTCCACTTTGATACTGAAGAGTGCTATAAAATGTGTAAATGAATAGTTTTGGATCAATCACATAGTAATAAAGGCGATCCAATGTCGATCTATTACAAGCTGTTTCAATACGTAGAGTCTAAACGTCGATTCGAATACGATACAACAAGCACTGAAAAAATAAGTTATTAGCTTCACAAAAACTATTCAAGACCTATCCGATTCTACATTTCTGTGAATCATAAAAGGATAAAAAAACGAACCTGTAACTGATACCTTACAATAATCATGTCTTGTTATGACACCATGTCATAAAAATGAAAACGAAAGACAATAAGTGATATAGCTAAGAATACGAATACAAGGATATACTTATCTACATTATTCTATGACATATTCCGAGGACCACACATAGTACGTAAGAGGAACCGATCTCACCACTAGGTCGATTAACGGTGAGAGATATCGTACCATCGAATCAATCGCATTAAATCGTCAATTCTATTGAGGATTCACACCTGTATGGAAGTAGGTACAACATTACCGTATACTTGTAAGACACGTAGTTTGATTTGAAACTAGGAGGTCTCTCGCTCGACACGCCGGCAAACACATCGGAGAATTCATGGTAAACTAATAAAAGCCCCGTCTCTACCGCACGAGTAAAAGATAAAAATAACAATGTCATTTCTCTCCACATACCTTTTAAACGGTGCAAAGCAAACAAAAATATTGCAAGCACAAAGTAATGCCCGTCGTTTGTAACTTTATAAGACATCTTCATGTGTGTGCATAATGAAAACATAAGCGTTTGTCAAAGTCGTTGGTCCAATTGTGCGGTCGTGCAAGAGGCGATATCGTAAAAGTGTATTGCAAAGAGAAATTATTATTATTGCACCAAAGAATGCTTAGACGATTGATACGACGTTAGTTATGGCATCTGGGAAATACATTTTGCTGACGAACGTCAAAACAGTCTTGTGAAAAATGATAATGATTTAATCGCAACTGCGCTTACGCATTGAAACATTTAAGATTTGGGTATGAAATAAAACATCTACTCATAGTTTATTGAAAGCGATACCCTTTTCTTCGTTTAAATAAATTGGTAATAGCTTTATAACTCTATGAAATCTTCTCTTGCGTACCTTTGTAGGTACAGGGTACAGGAAAAAATACGTTTCTTTAGGTGACGTCATACAGTTACGTCGTTATTTCATTATTCCTAAAAAGAATAATTTACTTCTGCAAAAAATCTAACAATTTGTAACACTTCCCATTAGTAGCTAACATGACAATATGCGAAAAGCCATCTGCCACCTGGTTGAAAAGCGAACGCCCTCGTAACTGTCACTATTCATCATAATTACAACAAAACCCGACAAAAACTGCGACTAAACGTTCCATTCAGTCGACTAAAGCCTTTACAGTGGCCGATGTCACAAGTTACAATAAATTCCTCTTAATTTGGCATTAGAAAAGAAACAATTTAGAAAAAAAGCTTTGTATTCGTAGAAAGGTCTTAAAGTTAAGCAATCAGAAACTAATCTTCAGTACTGAATCACCCTAACGAAACGGTTGTATAGTCACGAGTGATATCAAATTACACCTACCGATTGCCATTAAGGTAATATCCCTTTATAATTCAAAATGAACAAAACTATCTAATTTATGGCCAGGTCCCGTTGAATAAAGAAACGGTATCAAAGCGCCACGGATGCCGAATAAAGGACTATTTTTAAAGAAAACTCAAAAGATGTAGAGATAAAAAGAATCAACTATTCATAGCGGTGAACGAGACACCCGCTGTTTTATCAAATATGGGATTAGCGCTTTGGGAGTCGGGACAGATTCTTTTATAATGGAATAAATATTTTGACACGCGGCTGAACAAATAGAGGACAGAATTAAAATGGATTAAGGTCATCTCTTTACGGGTAATTGCGCCTCATTTAATCCCTCTTACTTTTATCTTGTCGAGTGAGAATTAAAATTTACAAGGATTTAAGATCCTTAGAGGCACTCCTTTGGAACGAATTAAGGATATTTATTTATTTTATTTATAATAGGTACTAATGACATAAAATTATAATGTTGGGTATTAGACACATGTACCAACCACCACACTTAGTTTCTATGTTGTCAGTACTGACTGACATGATGTCTCTCTGTAACGAAGACAAACGCTATAGACATAATATGCTATTTTAACTTTTATTGACTTTTATCGATCGATTGGGATAAGTAGGGGTAAGTATTACCTATGCAAAACTCTTAACTTATCTCTTTCTCTTGGGTCAATCCCTCTATCTGAGGATCGTGGTCAGCATGGGTTGCATCTGAAGCGGATGATCTGCCTCCACCGGTTTCTGTCCACCGCTTCCCTTACGACTGTGGCTCTACACGACGAGTCTTTCACTTGACAGGTCCATATAGTTGGTGAACGACCACGCGATCTTTTGCCTTCAGTATTCCCAACCACAATTTGTTTTTCTAAACTGTCATCATCACCTCTGCGCATCGTGTGTTTCTTAACTTATACCTACCCTTGTAGTGACTTAACTATCTCTCGTAATAAGCTGTAAATAGTTTTACAGACGTAATATCTCACGTCTCCCTCGCACTAGATGATGTATATCTGTCCTTTTACCATTCTAATCATGCGACATAAAATAGGGTATAGGTAGACTAAATAAAACTCTTGTACGAGCACCTACCATCCTATTAGTACATACCTGCCATCTTACTATTACTTATCTACCATCCTACTCATCATACAACTTACCACCAGTTGCACAATAACCTCGATTAAGCTGGAAGAGAGTGGAGTGTTGACTGAAACAATAAAGAGCGGAACAAACCTACAGTTTCCACAAATACGGACTGTCTCGGCGACACAACGATGCGTTTAATGCTTTATGAACCTGGACACGATTTAAGTACCTTCCTTAGCGAGCGTTCAGTTGCGGCGAAAGCGATTCCGTATGATAATTGTATATTAAATCTAAAACACAGGTAGTTATTAAAATAAATCCGATCAAGTGCGAGTCAGTTCCGGGCAACGAGGGTTCCGAGGCTTCTGACTTTGCCGTTGAAAAAACTATTGTCTCGATACATCCAAATAGATGCAATTAGTTTATCAACTGCAAATAAGCTTGTTATCGCAAAAACGTACCTTTTTGTGATAGAGCAACACAATTAACGACCTTCCTGCTTACTAAATTTACCCCTTAGTTTTTGACTCCCTAAGAAATGTATGAAAATAATGTAAAAAATACAATAAACTTGACTCTTTACAGCTTCAAGGTACATAATAGATAACAAAAATTTTTCATATTACAACCAGGTGTATAGACTTCCTCCAGTCCATTATCCCGCAACTCGGATATCGGCGACGCTATGCAGAACAAATTAACACAGATCGCTTGTTTGCTGTTTGCCAAGCTGCGGTCAAGAGAACGCCCAAGCTCGACAGTTATGCAAACACGCATTGCATTGCTTGTGGACCAATAATGCATTTCATTGTCGGCGAGTCTTTAGTGCAAGTGGACGCCGGAACTTACGGGTGGGTCGGAGTAACGTCTAGTGCAAAGCTAAGGCAAAACGTCTTAAAGAGTTAGTGAGAGAGACCTACAATTTTTAGCCAAGAATGGCATTGCTAAAGACACCGTCGATCATAGGAAATAAATCATAAATATTTTTTATTCAACGCCCGCGACGCGTGTGTATCTACCATTGTGTAGGTTATTAAATAAGAATAAAAACTTCATAGTTTCTAACAACTTAAAAAATATAATTTAGTATTTTTCTGGTACGCAGTGACATCTTTTAGAAGTAACTAGAAACACTATGCAGCAGATTGCTTGTTTTAATAACCCTTACACATCGTAGATGGCGCTGCATGATAAAGAAAAATAAAATGTGAACAGTTTATTTGTTATTTCAGTTAAAAATATGTTGATATTATCATTATTTACAAATGGTAACAGGCAGGAGAGGCCTTTGCCCCATAGTGGGGTTATAATCTAGATTAATATACATATACATAAGCTAGATTAGATTATTAATATAGTTGACTACTGGACTTCCTTCGCTTAATGAATTAAGATTAAGTAAGTAGCTTTCTGGATTTTGTCTTTTTACCAGTCACAGTAATGAAGTGTTATTATATTAGGACTAACATTTTAATTAAACAAATGTTTCTTGAGTGAATGTGAAATATAATTATCACAAATAAAAATTAAATACAGTAAACATCAAAATTTTAAAATTGTAATCAATTTGGAATGGAAGCTTCTGGAAAATCCTTTTCTAAAAAATGTAAGCCTACACATGTGGAATAAAATCTGGTTGCATGACGATGATTATTGTATGTAGGTATGATTCCAGCAAACACCTAATTTTATTTTAAATTATAAGATATGACAGCGGATAAGAAAATAATGGTGCTAATTCCTGTAAATACCATCTAATTTTATTTTAAGTTATATCTGTCATTTTCTTATCCGCCGAAAAGGAAAGGGACGGGTAATCGACAAGCATAAAATTTATGGAACGCACGTCAATTTTAAGCACAAATCTAAACCAACCGTCTAAAAATTTTACATCCGTCAATAACCCGACACAGTTAAGTAGACAGCACGTCAAACGGATTGCATACCAGGGACGTACCTTTTGATTCGCCCGGGTTATTCGTTCATTTACTCATTCTTCCTAAAATTAAGAGCTGTGAATCATCCATCCCTTTCCTTTTTGACGGATATGAAAATGACGGATATAACTTAAAATAAAATTAGGCGGTGTCTGCAGGAATCGGGGCCAATGTATAACTAAAAATAAATTTAGGGCATTTTTTCTGGAATCAGCACCATTGTATCTACAAAATGTAGCATAATAAATTACTTACCTTTCTTAACGGCACTTTAAAGCATATAATCCTTGTTCCCTCAATAACCTTGCCACATGCTTTGTAAGGTATCCACCTGAAAATTATACAGTATAATAAATACTATTAATTTTACATTACAATTTATTTCACTCTCAAAAAATTATACCATCAATCATATTCTAATGCTATTTTACCTGTCAGGAATTGGGGGAGCCATGTTTAATTTAAAGAAGCAAGTAGTAAAATATTTTTAATATTTTTTTGGAATTTATTTTGAGTTGCAACCATATTACATTAAACAAATATAAATTACGGAAATAACCTATTTTTGTGATGTTGACATATGATACACACTTCTTTCTACGGAATATCTTTAAGTTATAGTTCATATTTTTTTTTAAGAAATATACTACTTATTTCATTTTTGTCTAAACTACTTCTTTACAGTAAGTTTTATATTGGTTTTATATTATTTCTTAATTTGATCACTATAGCATTTGTAGTCAAGTAAATAAGTTACAGATTTCTTTACAAATGTAATAGAAACCTGCATATAACGAGACGTTATTTTATGTACATGTTCGTTTCGGACAAAGACCAAGCTTTCGGAGCATGTTTGTAATTTTGTTTGTATGAAGACTAATGAAGACCCAGAACCAGAAGTATTAGAGATAACAAAATAATACTTGGTCTTTGTTGTATGTAGTTAGTATTTTCCATAAAAATACTTTCACTGGAAATCTTAAGAAATAAGTAAAAATCAAATAAAAGCATATTCTTTTCTATTTTGATTTCTTAAAATCTAGTACTCATAAAGTTTTTTTTTAAAAACAATTGTATACGCAATAGCAATAAAACGAACATGTTGTATTCGAAAACTTAACCTAGACGTTTATTTACAAATCTTTTTCAATTATAATTTTAATAAATACTAGAAAATATAGGAATATTGGGCTCTTCAAACAACTATTTTTATTGAAGTGTTCTACCGGATTTGTTGTTTTTGATTTATCAATACCACAGGTGAAGAACCTAATACTGGTTACTATAGAAACAAACAATGAAAAGAAAATGTTTAATCGAAGACGTTGACGGTAATCTCGACAGCTTCGAGAAGAAAATTAGAGCTAATTTCGCGAGTACTTCCAATTCAACTTCGGCAACAATGCACAAAAATTCAATCTGGTACAGGTCACTTCTTGACGCGGAAAAAACTTGCCTAAAAGAAGATAAAATAAAGAAAATTCACTACAAATTCGATGATGGCAAGGAAATGGTGGAAGAGTATAATATAGACACTCAAGTACTGCTACGTAGAGCGTGGAAGGTAAAAGCGAAGCTCGGAGGAGAAGGGAAATGGGATGTAGAAGTTGGTGACCCAATCCCAGATGGTATACCTACTAATATGGAAGCTGCTGATATAACGGAGAGAAATGATCAGGTATTCTTAGATCGTTGTAATTTAAATTATTCAATCAATGCATAGTTTGCTTCTCTTTAAATTGACAAGTTTACAGAGAATCTTCCACATAGTTTTATCCACAAGTAGTGATGGGCAGGGAAAGAAAAAATTGGGTGGGAAAGAAAAAATATCGGGAAAATATGGGAAAATAAAATAAACACCCGAAAAATTCCCGAATCATGGGAAAATATTTTTTATTTAATTATTTTTAATCTTATTATTATTTGTATGTCGTTTCCATGTCTCGGGTCGGGTCTGTCATGGAGTCCCGGACTTTTGGAAGGCGTGCGTGGGGCCGAAGCCAACACGTGGAGTCCCCTTAAGACAATTTACTCTAAATGTGTTGTGACATCAACCGGCGATTATCCCTGTATGCACTATGGGAGTGCACCCAAAGACAATCCCTGCTTCGTGTAGGACTATTGCAGATTATGGGAACAAAAGGAACGGGGCTATTGGGTTGGGGGTTAGTGAACCGGGATACTGGGGCTATGGGGGACTATGGCGCCTGCTCGACCAATTTTAATAACAGAGACACATTGGGCAGGCGGTGACTCGTCACTAACTGGTTGGGTCACCTATCTAGCCGACGCGACTGGACGGCAAGGCAACAACATGGTTGTGAGCATCTCAGGATGTCAAGAGGTGTACACCGCTTTCTGCGAGGCGGTTTACCCGCCTTACCAACTCGCGACTTATGCATCTTTCACTTCCACCCTGCGAGCGTATAGCTCTAACGCCCCACTCTGGCTGGCCAATGAAGGCAAGCCAGAGGTGAGAGTCCTGCGGCCCCCGCTAAGGTCCACTCTGGCCAGCCAGTACTGTCACCATCTTTGTTGCTCTTCTTTGGACTCTCTCGAGTAAAGAGAGATCTCTCTCTAGTAGAGTCCTTCCGATAGTAAAGTCTCCATATTTGAAACCCATGTTCTAACAGCGGTCTGACGTAAGTAAGTTTTGTAAAGCCTAAGAAACAATTCCGTATCTATATGATAAAAAGCTTTTCTAATTATGTATAAGAGGGAGTTATCCTTATTAGTGATTCCAATAATGTGTTCGTCCCACTTTAGATTATGTGTTATCGTTATTATCTGAACATTTTTTACTATGACACCAGAGGTGTATGACCATTAATTTGGCTTTAATTGGATTTTAAAAATCTCGATTTTTCATACATTTTGTAAAAAATAATATTATGTCCGTTGGGAAAAAGAGGTATACAAGCGTATTACAAAGGACCGTTAGAACATTTATTAGTATGGCGCCAAACTTCTATGACCATTATTGGACTTTCAGTTTTGGTTAATATGTTAAAATACCGGCCATCGAAAAAAATATGTCGAATCTGTCTAATAGTTGCTTCTCAATATTTTTTAATAACACCAAACATCTATGACCATTATTTTGACTTTTATTGGAATTTACGTTTTAGTTCGAATGTGAAAAATGCTGACCAGCAAAAATATCATGTTGAGAGTATCGAGTAGATGCCTGTTATATTTTTTTTCTATAGCGCCAAACTTGTATGACCATTAGTTTGGCTTTTAGTGTATTTTAAAAATCTTGATTTCTTATTTATTTTGTATGAAAATAAAGTGCTTTGGGTAAAAAATGCGGTACGGCGGATTACAAAGGACCTTTAGAACATTTAATAATCCGGCGCAAAACATTTTTGACCGTTATGTTGACTTTTTATTCATCTCTCTTTCCGTTTTGGTTCAAATGGGAAAATGTCAGCCAGCGAAACAAATAAGTCAAATCTTTTGGTAAACGACTTGAAACGTATTTTTACGATACTACCAAATGTCGACTTTGGCTTTTATTTGACTTTAAAAAAAACTTGTTTTATACATTTTAACAATGACAACAAGCAGAGCTTTCCCAATGACTAGTTATTAGTCAGATAAATACTTTGTGTTTTTGTTTTGTGTGTTGTTAGGTGAACTTCTATATTAATACTACCTGATTTTAGATATGACGTTGACTGTAGTTTTTGCATTCGACTCAACGTTACGGCCTAAGTTTAGGTTGAATTATGGTATTGATTCACCTTGACCGTAAATGGTTACCACCCTCCAAAGATAAGCTTGCCATCTAGTGACGAAACTCGTATTTTGGCATGACGCCTGAAGTATCTGTTAGGGAAAACAGGAGTCGGGTAGTTGTACTTATAATAAACTTTTTCTATTCTATTCTACTTTGCAAGTATGCCTATCACAATGTCCTGGTGCTACTCGGCCGATAACATAGTACTTACCTCTATCACCCCGCTGTTTATTCCTTGTATACACTTTTCTTTAAAAAAGTAGCTTCTTAAGCGTGTATCACCATCAGGTAAGGTAGTGGTCAAACGTAAACCTATTTTTCAAAAGACGACCACCATATTACGCCTTTAGCAAGATAGTTCCATTATCACTAGATAAAACTTTTTTTTGATTTTTGAAAAATCGAATTAAGTTCAAAATATTGGTCATAGTCGTTTAATGCCATAGTAATAAACATTCTGACGATCCTTTAAATAACGCGCCTGTTGTATTTTATTTTTATACAAAATGAATCAAAAATCAAGTTTTTTTTAAATCCCACAAAAGCCAAACTAATTAATGGTCATACACGTTTTTGTCATAGTTAATAATGTCTCGATAGCTTTGACATGTGTTTTTTGCTGACCGGCACTTTTCACATAGAAACTATAACGTAAAGTCCAACAAAAGTCAAAATAATGGTCATAGACGTTTGGTGCCCTAATAATAAATGGTCAAATGGATAAGTTCTAACGGGATATACAAATATTGTTTCATGGCCGGCACTTCACATTTTCACCAAAAATGTATGAAAATTCAGTTTTTTTTAATTCGAATAAAACCGAAAATATTGACCCTACAGCTTTGGTGCCATAGTAATAAATGCTCAGACAGATAAGTTCTAAGAATAATACCATTATTGTTACTTGGCCGGCACTTTACATTTTCACCAAAAATGTATGAAAAATACAGTTTTTTAAAATCGAATAAAACCGAAGATATTGACCCTACAGCTTTGGTGCCATAGTAATAAATGCTCATACGGATAAGATCTAACGGAATATAGCAAAATTATTTTTTGGCCGGCACTTTGACTTCTGGGCCGAAATCCGATGATCTCCTTTAGATAAGTTTTTTAAGAGTTCATACGACACTACGACAGAAAATAAATTGGGCATAAGTAGGCATACATTATATTTAAATGGTCTTTGTTGGAAATCCTTACTTTTAATACAAATATATGCGATAAAAAATATTTTCCCTTGAAATGGGAATTTTTCGGGTTTTTTCCCTCAGAATTGGGAAAATTCCCAAAACGCGGGAATTTTCCGGGTAAGAACCCAACACTATCCACAAGACCACAGAAAAGATCAGATTGATTTACATATGCATTGGATTTGAATAATTTCCTCTGTTCTATTTATCTGCACTCAGACTAATAAGATATGATGTTTGATTATTTTGTTAGAAATCAACCAATGTGACATTTCTCAATCTTCCAGAATATTTAATGCCCAAGAATGGAAATTATTAAGAATTGACTTTTTCCACAGCCACAACTAACAAGACGTAACACAAGAGTGAATCTGGAATGGAGAATCCGAAATTTGCCTTACCCCATTGAGACATATTCTGTTAGTGCCAATAATGATGAGAGGCGCATTATTATCCGTACTACTAATAAGAAGTATTTTAAGAAACTAGAGGTCCCCGAACTGGATAGACTTAATCTACCATTAGAGCAAGCCAACATACAGGCTTCACATAAGTATAATACTTTAATTATTGTGGTAAGTGTTGAATACCTGCTGTTTTTCTTGTAATATTTTCTTGAGTGGCTTTTAAATCTCTCGTCATCCTCCTTTTCTGTTGTATTTTATGCCTTTTGATTACTCTGAATTGTTTTGTGATTGTAATAATATTGTGGTTCTTCAAAAAAATGTTTATTTTTATTTCAGTATAAGAAACCTCAACCATTACTAGACATGGAGAAAGAATGGTACGAAGAATTGAAGAAGGTTAAAGCCGTCAAGGACATTCCTGATAATTGTAAAGCGCAGTAAATAAAACAGTATCTTGTATTGTTTTATAACATACTTGTTTCATTTGTTGCAACTTAGTAACCATAAAGTGTGTCTCAGGAAAAGTAATGATACACACACTAACAGGTGGCTAGCTTAGTCTAACTAGAGCTTAGTAGCAAAATGTCTGGTTATTTGCCATAATACAGGGTGGCCACTGAAATCTGGGTTGCAATGGTGTGTTGGTCATTTTCTTGTTGAAGTGTTGACGAAAACAATCCAACACTCTTATGTTAACTTTTTATTATTATTATTGTAAAATATAACTAAACTATCTCTTCCTATAGTATTTTTTAAACTGCTGCATTTTTATGGAATTCATTTGCTAAATTCCATAGAGGTCCTCTTTTGAAACTGGTGTATAAACATTTTTTTATCATAAATGCTTCATGTTAAAACACCAACACCTTTGCTTACTTGAACATTAAATATATACTTAGGTATTATAGAAAAAGTCAAATATACGGTTCCAAAATTTAAATTACTTATCTTAAAATAGTTAACAACTAAAAACTGAATGTTAAAGCTAATCACTGTCATCCATAACAAGTGCTTTTGCTTGTTTCTTCAATTCTTCATCATCTTCTTCTTTGTCAAGCAATCCTCTAGCTTTGAGATATTCTCCATACTGCTTTGGAATGCCCATAAAAGTCTTAATTTTTGCACGTAACTGCTTCCATGTCTCCTGATAGAAGTTTTTTTTGTCCCTTTCCATTGCTTTGTAATCATGCCCATATTTGTCAAGTAAATATGTTAAAAACTCCACTTGACTCTTAGGCAACCTGAAACAATGGCAAATATTTAGAAAAGTAGGTAAGGTTCAACTGATTGTTTATTATAGAAGATTGTAAAAGAAAAAAGTGACCGGCATAATATCCCAGATAAAGAACTAAAGAGACTGCACCAAAATCAAAAGAGAAAACCACTATTACAGTAAAAATATAAGTTATTACTCACATAAACTTTCTTTGCCGTGGTGCTCTTGCTTCTTTTTCTAACCTCTCCACCACTTCTGATTTTGGCACAATTTTAGGCTCCTCCTCCTCCTCTTCATCAGATTCGCCTAAATTAACTATTTTCTTTGCTCTTTTTAGTTGATCTCGTTTGTAACTTGGGATTTTGATCGCTTTATTGGGGTCATTTGCAAGGCCCATTTCTTTAAGGTTCCGTAGTGATGATTTTTTGGGGTCCCACGCTTCTTTGATAGCTTCACTGAAAGATAATTTTCACGTTAATATCAACACAATATTCCAACCATTCCTTATTGAAATAAAATGTTACACCCGTTATGCTGTACCAAATTGAGATAGTTACCATTGTACGTCGCCAGTGCTGCGTTGATGCCTGTTCATACGCTTTCTGTTTAGTTTGTGAAGATATTTCTTCTTCCGATGAACTTTTTTAACTTTCATTTTGCTTAAAAATGTGAGAATTTACTATCTAGGTAGGTACTTATTTCGCGATCAACACAACACGTGCGCTTCGTTCTATTGACAGAAGTAAAGGCGATCTCACACGGGGAGATTCTAATTTCCGGTCAACTAACCAATCCGTTTACCTTTGCGCCAACACCGTAGCATGCATACATGATCTATCTCGTAGATCTATATTAGAGTTGGTGCATAAACCGCAACGCACGCGATATTTACGCATGCAGCATTCTATCCTATCGGGGTTGGTGGAAGTTGAGCCAGTTGAACACACGTGGAACAGAACGGAACGCAACGCGTTTTTCAACGCAAATGTCAACTTTAACGGCTTTTTGGCGGGAAACGGGAACGGGACAGTTGCTTTCTTCATTGAATAATCTAAATAATTAATACGAAGTGGTGTTTTGTGGTTAATGATCGCATTAAGTTAGTCGGAAGACATTCGCGAGTGTTATTATATCGGAGTATTCAATAAACAAAGTGTATCTGCCTATTTTCGCTTCGTGCCAGGAAGCCGCTTCATAACTCAAAAGTTTATGCGGACTTTTGAGTTAATTCGTCTGGGGTTCGGAGTAGGAGTCTACTCCGAGGGTGGGGGCTTAGGTTTCATCATCATCATCTTTCATCATTTCATCAATCATCAAGAAAAAAAATACGTAAGACGTGGCTGTTTGGGCATAGTTCCCTTTGCCTTACCCTTCGGGGAAAACCAAAACAAAAAAAAAAATGTCAACTTCAACTCGCTCGACACGACCAGCTGACATTGACACATGTGTGGTCCATAACCTATATTTTTAGTAGGTCTTTGTTAGTAAGGTTTTCATTCAAGTATTAATTTTGCATTAAATTACTTAACTCCATTTATAAGTATCGAATATGCCGCAAACGGGTGCTACACGGTACCAAAAATTTTTAAAATCGGAAAAGAGTAAAACTAAACTGAAAGCTAAGAAAGATTTACCTAAGGGTACTAATGTAACAAAGACCAATTTTAAAGTGAAAAAGATTGTTATAAAGGAACAGCTGAAAAAACATGGGGAATCGGAAGCTTTATCTACTCGAAAACTGAATGCAAAAGAGCTGTTGTCCCGTCTGAATCATTTTAACACTCATTCACGAAGAGATGCGCTAGAAGGAATTAAAGAGCTGATAACTTCACATCCTGATGTTTTGGAGCAGAATCTTGGAAAATTCATTCTTGGTGTCACTCCTCTACTAATGAATGTTGAAAAAGTGGTATGTGCTGAATGGTATTATCAATACAAATATGCTGTTTACAATTGAATGTGCCAATAATTGAAAATTAACTTACTTTACAGGTTCAGCGAGAAGCTATCAAAGCTTTGCATCTTATATTATCGAATGTAACGGTAGAAAAAATAGAACCATTCTTTGATATCATGTCTACTTACCTGAGGAGTGCTATGACCCATATTGACAACAGAATTCAAGAAGATTCCCTCATGGCCTTAGATGTTCTTTTAGTCTGTACACCACAGAAAGTTGCCAAAGATTTTCACAAAATATTACCTAACTTTTTAGACATGATATCAAAGTTAAGAGTGGACTCTAAACCTGGAAGAACATTAACTGTAAATCTGGGTAGTCAAATTACAACTGTCAAATGGAGAGTGAAAGTCTTGCACCGTCTTCAAGACTTCTTACGTAAATTTGTTGAGTACCATAACATTAATGATAATGGCAAACCCAAAGAGACAACCGCATATTATTTTGATGACACTAAGATCAATCACTACAATTTACTCAACCCCAATTACATATCTGTTTGTCAGTTGTCCTGTTTCTCATCTATTAACTTGCAAGATGTACTGCAAATTGATGAAATGGACAAATTCAAAGAATACATGGAAACATTAATGCCTTTGCTGTTTGAAACCTGGCTTGAAGTTTGTCCAAATGTACTAAGTTCTGAAAAAAATATTGAAGCTGTTGTTACTGAAGATGCTGCAGTTTTATTAAGACATACTCTGGAGGTCATTGACATGTTGTGGAAACTTGTTCAACATTTTGATAAGAAATCTCCAAGTTCTAAAATACAGAGTCTATTTTGCCAAAAATACAAACAACCATTTAACCAACATTTTGTCAATGCTTTCCCGTTTGTTACAAATGTAAGGTCAAGACAAACAAAATCAGACAACTCAGTATTTGAAGACACAATCACAGATCCAAAATTAATAGCTGAAAACTTGGAAATATGCCACCTGTTCATCATGCTTAACCCAAATGTTAACATTAAAAGTCAAAACAGAGAAATCAGCTCAGTCCTCAATTACATTGAGAAAACATTCAATCAGAACACCCAAGATAACATTAGTGATGTTGTAATCAATATTCTTCACACTATCTTTTCAAAGGAAATCACTAGTTGGACAAAAACCGTATCAGTAATGGATGCTTTGTTCAGGAAAATTATTTGGGCTTATTTTAATAAAGATATGCCAGGCTCCGTCAAGCAGAAGATTTTCACATTACTATGTAAAATTGCTCTAAACGACAAGCTTGGGCATTTCCACAGGAGTGACACTTATGAGAAATGGCTTATCAATTTACCAGATATTTTGCTTGAAGATTCTATAACAGTACAAACCGTCGATATCATCCACAAATTTGCTGCATGTAACACCAAAACTTTCAATACTGTTGTGAAGCCCAAATTGTTGAAAATTATCATGAATTTGCCCACACTGACTATTTCAGATGCTACCAATGATGTTAATAGTTATCACAAGTTGTTTTCAATATTGTATTGGGTGAAAAACTGGGATTGTGAATCATTGAATTTGTTAGAACAACAGTTACTAAACAATGTTTATAAAAGTGATCATGGTAAATACATATTTGATACTCTAAGAATGAAAAGTGGTGGAATATTGTAAAAATGATTAATTAAATAAAGATATCATTTGGTAATAGTAATTTATTTCAATAAACTCAAACACAAATTATTCAAACAGACCCAAACATCTAGTCAAATGTACATACATTTTTGTACAATGGTAACACAATTACAGGGTAACTTTAAATCAGTACAAAATGCAGTCATTTCATGCACTTGAAATATTTTAATATAGCACAATCCCTCATAAAAATCATAGCTAATAAATATTACGTAGAATTTTATTCATGTAAGTGGCAGGCAGAAAGTACACTCATAATTTATCCTATAATACAACAGTAATGTAATCTCAGGAACAAAAACCAAATTACAGGAGAGGAACAAGATACTGTTAGACATTCATTTAAGAGAGTATATACACATATATAGAGGTTTTAATGATTACCAAATTAAAAAATGATCTTATTTTTTGTGCATAAACCCCCCAATTTGGTAATCCTATCACATTATGACTAAGTTTATCACATACGTAATAATACAACCACACGTACAAACTAAGCCAACACGAGAGGATATATCAGAAGATCCTCTCAGATGTTTATTGTTCAGCTATTCCAAGCTAGAGCCGAAAATTTGGAAGTTCAATGTTTCATCGCTTATCCTCGTAAGCTAGGTGGTCGCCTCTTCAGTTCGATATGCAAGCCTCAATGAAGCTTAGACTAGTTTGTTTCTAAAACTAACAAATATGACTACTATAACAAAATATTTTACTACTTGAGTCGTTCAGTTTTTATCATTTGGCAAATTTTGGCTAAAATTATAAATCACCAATAAGTGCTACAGCCCGAATGAAATACATACCTATTATGTATTGTTGAAGTGCTATTATATTTTCTAGGCAGCTACATACTTTTTTACAACAGATCAATTAAAGAATAATTATGATATCTTGTATATATTCATAAATGGGAAGCTAATCAATAGATTTTATAAATTATTGAGAATTGAGTTCTCATAAAGAGTAATACATTATTTCCGCATTGTATGCCTAATTAATTATAAAAAGACGGATGTCTGTCGTTTATAGTTGCTTTCTTTTAAGACAACTATTAATAGGAAAAATAAACAATCAAAACTTGCAAATAAATAGATGATTGAGTATCAGAGCTAAAATGAAAGGAGAAAATAATTTTCTAAATTCTAACATTCGTGTTGATAGAATGTTAAACCCAGAAAGAGCCTAATTGCAAAGAACTACATGCTCCCTTAATTTAATTTACACACTAATCTTTGAATGACTCATCAAGAGAGTGAGGAGCACGTAAGCTAAAGAAAATTACTTAAAAAATAGTTACTCATTTGTGTGTGCATTGTTTACTGAGTTTTCCTTTTAGTGGATTTTTTTGCGCGGGGAATTGTAGAGGAGGCCGTCAGCATTGCCTGAAAATAAAACGTAAAAAGTTTGAAACTAATACATAAAAAGCATAAGCACATATAAGTGTATAACATTCAGACAGTTATAAAATTACGTGTCTTTAATATTCAGTGTGTGATGAAAGTTGTAAAGACGATCAAAGTGTCAGATGAACTACTGTGTTAAGTTTGAGACAGTTTATTTATTAGTGCTTTATGGTTAGTATCGATCGATGTTGGTCAGCCAATGAAAATTATTTATCAATTCGCTGCTAAACATGAACATTCTAAGAGTGTCGGTACTGACTGGAAGTGGAAAACAAAACAACGCCACACTCATAAAAATATAAAATAAAAAACCTTAAAATAACTCAAACACGGCACACTATATTAAAATCATATATAAAATAATACTTAAAGAAATAAAACAATCAATATTGTACTTTCACCTAACTAAGGGTTAGGGGTATTCGTCATTAGTTTCCATAATCTCATCCAATGAGTTTTTTACAGTCAATCTACAACTAAAGCCCATGCGGGACGATCACACGCAAAACAAAACAAAAATAAACATACTGTTCTGCTTTCTTCAGCTATGAGAAATGGACTCGGGACTAGGAAGGCCTCATACATCAGTACTTTTTGATGAACTCGGTATTTCCCCAGTATTTCCATGCAATGAAAGATACTTATATTCTGGGTGACTCTCTATTTTTGCTTCAATGAGTTTCTGTAACTCATCACTTTTGTCTATAATATCTTGCGAAATTATTTCGCTTCCAATTTCGGCATCTTTGAAACTTAAGTGATCATCGGCTGTATCGTCGTCTCTCGGTGACTTCTTTAAAAGTTCATTCAAATCGTTACAACTTTGAAAGTCATCAATTGTCCTTTCGATAGTCGAGGACCTCCGACTATGGTCTCCTGACGAAGTAGATAAAGTGTCTTTAGTTTTGTCATCGTTTTTCCAAAAAGCTAACTTGCCTGGAAACTGTAAGAGTTTCCCTATGCCTGAACCACTTTTAGGAATTCTACCAGGTGACTTCGATTTGTGCCTAAGTTTTTTCTCTGCTATGGGATTGACTACTTGTAATCCTTTCTTTCCAGTCTCCTTAAATCCAGTATTAGGTAAGGTCTTCACGAATTCAAATAAACTTTCTTCTGTACCATCTTGAACATCTCGAGTATTTTTAGTGCCATCAGAGTTTTCAACTTGGTGTAGGGATTGTTGTGTAGTGCTTGGCGGTGGTGGTGCTTTCCCTTTACCATATTTTCCTTTCGGTGATTTTCTTTTGCTTTTTGGTGAATCATCTGGAGTACCAAATGAGGCCTCGTCGTCACTCTCTGCGGAATCGTTGTCATTCATTGACGTATCGAGACTCGTAGTTTCTACAGGATCCTCATTATTTACTACTTGAGGTACTACAACTTCTACAGGGTTGATCAAACCATCAAGATCTTTTTTCGTAATATTCTCAGATGTTGTTTGTTCATCGTTATCTTCATTTTTAATCGTTACTTGAACATCACATTTATCTAAACTTGGAACAGTGGTACTTGGTAAGTCATTGTCTTTTTCTTCATTTTTAAAAGGGATATCGATATGTTCTTTATTTTCATGCACACTTTCTGGTTTTCGTTCATCAGATTTTTCCTTACTAGCAAATTCATTATCATTATTGTTAGTAGAGTCTAATGTTTTAGGGATTTCTTTACTTTCGATATCAGTAGAATCCTTCATAGGAGAAGCGTCCTGGAAAGCTTCTTTTTGGTCCCATTGATCTGGATCGTTATTTTCAATATTAAAACTTGAGATATTAGTACCTAGTACGTGGATAACTCTTACTTGGTCTCCTACAAGTTGGTATATAAAGGGGGGTTCTGTGTTGGACAAGTACAGATTGTGGGGGAGATTTAAGAGGGGGGGCATATTCGTATAATCAAAACTATCGTCGTCGTGTAGCTCCTCGATGATTACTTCACTTTCCTTTAAATAAAAAGTTCTTAAGTCTAAATCAAAGTAGAAACAAATAGACTAATAAATGCATAAACAGACTTATAGATATTTGAATAGAAAAAAGACAACAAAGTTTATATGACATGCAAATAATACTAATGCTAAATTATAAGTGAATAAATAAGATTTAAACGATAAAATGCATATTTTAAAGTATTTTTTTCACTTGTAAATCGTGGCACCTACTTTGGGACCATAATATAATTTTAAAATCTATCTAATTACTAACAGAGTATTATAGTGATAGTTCAATTTTTATAATTTTCCCGTATATTCATTACACCAATATTATTTCGAAGCCAAAAGCAAAGGTATGTGTAATTTTTATTTGAGCCAATTACCATATCAAACCTTTATTTAGCTTTATTACTTTCGTGATAACACTTATAACCATACCCCAGCACCAATCCTACCCTGACATCGTTCCTTACTATGATTATTTTCACTTTTTTATTTTGATACTGATAAAAGTGAAAACCACCATGTTTTCACCTCACACTAGCAGAGAAAGATAAACAGAAGTAATCGCAATACATTAGAACATCATTATTTATTTTTCTTTACTAGTTTTATCTTTCCCTTTTAGCGTCATATTTCAACAACCAGTCTATGTATAGTTGACGCTTCATAGCAAATGCTTAGACTAAGACTTCACGTAATTTTAAAAGATAATTGTAAAATTATGAATTGTTCTTCTTTTGTTTTATGTAATTATTTTCACAGGGGTCTAAGCAGCATACATTGAAAGCGTCATTACATTTTTTGAAGATGTTAGGCTTATATTCAGTTCGATGTGTTTGGGAACGCGCAAAAAATGTTCATAACGATTATTATAATATTAAATACGCTGTTATAAGTATTGTTGCAATGTCGAAATCGTTTGGCTACATATTACCCGGTAGAATTTCCATATGAAGTTAAAGGTGTATTTATGTACTAACCTGGTTATTTAAATTTCAAATAATAACTTTTCGTTATAAAATTAAATTCGTTTAAACTTATTTTAATATATTTGAATACATCGAACTGAATACGGTATCAAGTCTAAATCTTAGTACAGAGTTACCAGACCTCGGCTGCTTGTGGTCGTTTGATGGTGGTGACGGTTGTGCGTGAGCGCACTTTGGCTCTAGACGCGGCGCTGAGCGACGCTGTGCGAGTGAGGGACGCCGAGTTGTCCGCACTCGAGTAGCCAGAGCTAATGTCCTCGCTTGATTTTATATGGCTGTGGAAGATGATTCTAGCGTGAATTGTCTGGCGTTCCATGCATGGTTGTTGACGGGAAGAAAGGTCTCGCCAAGTTGCCGGCGGGTTGAAATGCTAACGTTACGCAAAGTCGACGGCAGTAGATGTAATGTATTATAACATAAGAGTGACGTCACACTTCGGGCGCTTGCCCTGCACGTGACACCAGCAATGTGGCGTTACTTCCACATTTCAATACATTATAACTAGTAACGTCGCGCTATCGCTCTGCCACGCCTCACAATGTGACGAGAGCTTTAAGCTGCACGTCCTCTTAAGCTAAATCGGATTGTAAGGATTTCTTCCTTCGGTAAATTCGCGTCTGTCGCATGTCGCGTCATTTCGACATTCCGTAAACTCTGATACTGCTCAAGTGGACGCGTAACTTTAAGAACATTCCCTGCTGCATGGCATTGTGTCGTATCTAACATGACATGACTGATAGAACAGAATGGTTTAATGCTCTCAGATTAGCACAAATTGAACATTGTTAGACGGATACACATCAGGTTATAATATTGATGGTTATCCTGCTATCATTATTATGCACCACGTACAAATATCCACATTGGAAGTCATTCATCCATTACAAGCTCGTCAACTGTCATAGCAAACCTCAATCCGTGCTTAGCATGGCTATGAGTCTCAGTAGTTAAACCTCTCGTCACAGCGAGGTGAAGGGGCGCTAACGCGTCGCGATTAGATTACGCCCGCAGTGTGACGAGTCGCCTTTCAGTACCTATATTAGAACCACTAGCGTCGCGCTAGCGTCCCACCTTTGTGTGCCGAGAGAATTTTTAATAAATTTTCATAAAAACCTAAATCGAGTGCCGTAATGAGTGAACTAGAAGATCATAGAGTCTAATTGAATGCATGTTAAGGAGTATATATTCATGTCCTCACCTAAAATCTGGCTCGTCGCCCCGACTGGCGCGACCGGCGCGTAGATCCACGTCCACCTCCGGGAAGTACATCGGCGAACGGCTGTTCGACTCCGACGCGCTGCGACGTGTGTTGTAACCGCTGGAAAATTACATAAGATTATATTAGCTAAAATATGGGTGTTGAAGAGACTACGCTCGGACTCAGGCTTATTTGGGAGATTTTATAACTCCCAGCGGGCTCTGCACGGCAACCGCCCGAATAACATAGAGGGTTTCCACCAATGGACGCAGTGAGGGCTATCTACGTGGATAGACGTGGTACGGTTATTGGTCAAAGCCCTCGTTTATATTTTGTAAAAAGTCATTTGCAGGACTATAAGTACGCAATCTGTTTTCTCCGTCAAGTTGGGCAGGCTGCAACTCTTGCGCATATAGGCAGTTTATGTTAGTATGTTATGTTATATGTTTACCTTTTAACAGTAGCGCGTCGTATGAGCCGTGGCTCGGTGAGCACGTCGTCGGCCTCGTCGGCGCACCGCTCGTCGCGCGGCTCGCACTCCGTAAGGTCGGACAAGCTGTAACTCTTGCGCAGCTGCTGCACCAGCCCGCCGCCGCCCTGGACATAGGTATACATGTTACTGACGTCAAAAAAGAAGGCCTACGCAGATGAGGGTCAGTCCTCTGGGTACACTTCTGTCGAACTTGTCTGACAAATGTGACCAATAAAAACAAAAGTGACCTTATAATCTTAAAATCATCGCGAACAAAAAACACACAGTACCCAGAATACTGTGTCTCGTTAGCGCAGGCCTCAATTCTGAAGAGACCTAAATACTTCTGATAACTCTGTGTTATTGTAAAAACGTTCTGTTTTCGTATGCCGCAAGCGTTCTGCGTTTATATTGAAAGAATTTCATAGTTGCTTGTTTCACTTCCCACGACCTTGTTGAAACCCTTGGTGGCTATGTGACGTAATGATCATATACAAAGGGTCAGTCAAAATGTGTCATTAAAATGTCGTTACTACCTAATGCACTAGCGCTAATACAAAAATACAGAAAATTACTTACGTGTTTACGTCGAGTAACATTGTGTTACAAGTTTCTATAGGCAAAGCACATGCGTTAATACCCTTCTCATAAAAAGCAGCATTTTAAGCATTGCTTTTCATGTTGATAGTAATATCGACATAATTGTACAATGAAATACAACATTTAAACACTTTATTTTATTTAGAAGTTATCCAATATTTATACTAATCAGTCACACGTATTACTAACACTATGAACACAACACACAGTCTGTGATTTCACAACTCATGCTCGCTTTAAACACTAATTACAAACTAATAGAAGTCATGCTATGTAAAAAAGTAATTAAATGTTTTTGGACGTCTTGTGCGAGTTGTAGGAACCAAAATAAATATGCATTGACCTGCATGGATAGTTTGATTTTTTACAGAGTCTTGTCATGACTGCTTACATAAACTTTAAAACTGAAAAGGTTAAAATACTAATGCAAACAAAAATGATAGTGTTCACATGACGTGCGAGGATATAAAGGATACTTTGGCACGTGAAAAACCTAATACCTAGCGATGTGATATCAATCGAATACAATAATAAAGATCTCGAAGAGAAAACGTCAGAATTTACAATGTACTGGATTGTTTAAACGACGTATTATCCTAGCATTTTCTAAACAGTAAATCACAGTTGCGTTTCGTGGGTCTCAGTCGACGAGCAGTTGGTTTTCAGCGGCCGCTTGGCTCCGGGTGCGGCGGCCCCGAGACCGGCTGCGGGGGCGCTTTTCCTTGGCCACCTTGCGCTTCCTGACCACGTTGCCGCGGCTGCGCGCCGAGCTCGGCTCATACTCCGGGTCATTCGCGTCTCCGTCACCACACATCACATCGTCAGACTGACTATCCAGCTCAACTATCTCAACGATGCCTGGCAAGTTGTGGTCCGCCGAGCGCTGGTACTCCAAGTCTTCATACGACTCCGGGTAATCGGTTACATCGCGCCCCCGTATAGCGGGCCGCGCGCGCCCGTCCTTGCCTTGCTCAGGACTCGGCAGATTGAAGTTCTGCGTGTAGCAGCGATGGAATGGGAATAGGTGGGAGGGGAGAAATTAAAAAAGCGTGTTAATAAAATTAAAAATACAAAAATTAAATTAAATTAAGCAGTAATGTTTGGAATTCTTTACGTGGAGATAATGTCTGTGACATGATTGATGACAAAAGTGGCTGGTGGCGCTTGCTTGCTAGTGCTTGTAGGCTACTTTCAAACAACTGTATATCTAGAAGCTGTGCAAGAATCAACATCAAATGTGTGAATTGTCTGTCAGAGTATTCGGGTTTATTCAACTACGTGACATCAATTAAGAGCAAACAACGTAAATTAACACTTCAATTCGTAGTTTTTTTTTGTTAAGGGTTAATGTCCACCGTAAACCCTCTTTTTAACCCGAGTAAGAACTGTCACTTGATTTGTAAAACAAAATTGTGCTTAATATATCACTCATGAACATCGTTGAAGTACAGGGCATCAGTTTAAGTTTATGTCAAATTCTAACTAAATACCTATTCATACTGATGTGATATTGATTTAGCTGGTATTGATGCCTTTTTAGTTTTCTAAGTATGTAGGTATTAATATTTAAGTGTTAGAAAACTTAAAAACAAGTCAAGACCAAAACTAAATGCCTTATTTTTCCATTCATAAAGTTCAGTTCTTAATCGAGCTACTCGTACGCGCTTAATATTTAAACGAAGCATGCGTGACATTAAGCAGGGGTGGCGAACTTACTTTGATTGCGGTCTGCATAATGACTGTGGTGGCATAGTTGACGCCTTTCGTGCCCAAGTTGAGCACCGTGTGGTAGCCCTGGTCCTTCGCCTTGGCTATGTACTCATCTATTTCCTGGAAATTGAAGAAACAAAAAGCTTTATTATAATTATTCAAACTAAACTTCGTCTTACAACGGTCACTTGTTCAAATTGTACGCGAATGAATTATTAGCGGTATTTGAGTTATTGAGCTCCATAACCCCTCCGGCTGATTGAGGGGAGGCCTGTGCCCAGCAGTGGGACGTATACAGGCTGTTTATTATTAATTGAGTCACTTTTTTCCGGAAACCATAATCTGGTGAAGGGAGTATATTTCTTTGTATTAATACACATACACAACTACATATGTAACAACTTCGATAAGTTGCAAGTTCAAAAGCTACAATGGACTTGATTGGGTCTTATCCGCTTCATACAACTACGTTAATTTGTTCCAGTAAGATTTTTGTGAAAGAGGACACCATGAGGAAACCAGATTCTTCCCTAAAATCAATCTGTCATTTTCCCGGCACACAATTTTAAAAAGCGCTAGTTACATTGCATAGCCTAATTACCTACGTAGAAATATTGTTTGTGCAAGTATAGAATACACAATATTTTAGTCTATTTAAGCCGTAAGACGTTAAGGAGTAAGAGAGCGCGCTCGTACTGTCCGTTTCGCTCGCACGCACGGGGTATGGCGGTACACGGTAAGAATGAGATTTTTGTAAAAATAAAAACAATGTTAAGCCCATTTTTATTTATCTTAAGCGCAGTTTTCACTAATACCAGCTCGACCATTACAGACGGCGATACGGCTCGCCACCAAGCAAGTTAGTCTAACAGAAAGCTGTGGATACTTAGTTCACCTTGCAATGAATGTACCTCTTGACTACCCCATTTTTGTCAGATATAATACTTGGCCGTGGCGTTCTGGACACACTTTTGAAATCTCCAAAACACAAAAGAAGCGTTGAGATCGTATCTTGGACTACAAACTGAAGGTGAGAAAGCGTGTCAAGGTCTAACCAACGTTTAGCAGAATCCAAGGACGCCATTCTAATCAGATCCGAATTACAGAACCGGAAAATTCGCTTTGTATTAAAAAAAAATGCTGTCTAAAAAGGTTTGTTCTAGTAAGATACTCCAGGTACCTTACCTTTTTTTGACGTGACTTATTGTAGGTTTGCCTCAGATAGTCAAACTACTTGCTGGAGACTTAGTACTATAGAATGTTGAAAGTTAAAGTAATATCTCTCGTCTCTTTCGCACTACAGGTATACATCTTAGTATAAAAGAAACAAAAGACATGTCTTTCTAATCATGTTACGTTTTACACAGTATAATTATGCTGTAAGATGAAGAACTACACTACTAACCTGTTCCCGCCTGCATAGCGCCGGGTGTACAAACTTCCTGTACAGAATAGAGGAACCCTTGGTGGCAGGCGAGAGAAGCCACAGCACCAGCACTATCTTCACCTCGTAGTAGAACGGGAACCACGACAGAAAGACGTCTGTGAACGTCTCTGTGCAAGTGAACAGGGCGAAAACTATCCAGTACATCATCCATTTTACCTGGAAACATATTAAAAGGCTATGAAATTATGAATCTATCTATAGCTTCGAAATCTCAGAAACTAAAAGTGCGAGGAGTCTCAAATTTTGCATGGGGGTTCCTTTTAGGACGTAGGTGTTCACTGAGACGGGATTTTGCGGTATTCTACCCCCAAGAGGTTAAAAAAGGGGTTGAAAGTTTCTCATTTTTAAGGTTAGAATCGTGTAATTTTGGCGAACGAAGTCGTGGGTGGACAGCTATTGAAGGTCGTAAGTGGGTGTCGAAGGTCCGCACAGATGGTACGGTCAAGAACGTAGCGAATTAACCACTTATCAGTAATGTATTAGGGATTACGGGCGAATATATGTATGCCCGAAAGCCCGAAACGGTACACATTACACTTGTCAAATGTAATTGTGACCGATCGATAATTGTCCATATCGTCACGATATAGTCAAAATAAAGATTTATTTTTTGAAAAAAAAAACGAATTTTATTTTTGTTAACTAAACCTCGCAATAGACACGATAGTTTAGTCCTTTTCATTTCAATCGAGGTTTTGTTGATGAAAATCACATCATTTTTAAAATGGCGCCTTCGTGGATTTCAGTATAAGGCGTAGATAGATACTTTATACAGAAATTGAAAATTCAAAAAGAATAGGTAACGTGAAGGACAGGAAGCCCAATACATAGCAACGATGATTCGAAGTGTACCAGCAAAATTTCATAATGGTTCATAACTGCTTTTTTTCTGTGTCGGTTTCGTTTGAAACTTGAATCTTCAACATTTTATCTCATACCAAAACTTCTGTTTACTTTTAAAGATAATAATGATAATGAAGCTCTATAGATGTTGAATGTAAAGATAATAAAGGGGAAATGCTAACCGTTATAGAAAGTTGAAAAGTTAAACGACTCGAAACTCTTGTCAGAGGTCCCAAAGAGGAAAACTAATTTAATAATGCTGTATTGCTCATTATTCCCGGTAAGCGTGTCTTCTTCTGTTTGTTTCAGTTATTCAGTATTTAATTTACTCTATTATTATTCATACTGCTTTATTAATTTTATAGCGAATACACACTGCTCAAAACGCTCTATCTCTTTCTAGTACTAATCGTAAGTACAGAATAGCATTTTTAAAATCAACACCAGTTGGTATGTAAGTACCTTACTAAAATAAAATATGTGCAATAGACAAAAATTATATTAACTTGTTGATAAGCTTTTTAACATTTTACAGGTCAGACCAATTTGCACATGCTCCATTTATCAACTTACTCATTCTACTTTTGGCAACAATTTCGTTTTAGTTTAGTTTAATATTGCCATACCATATGAGATCGTTTCTTTTTTATGAAATTCCCTCTCATTTAAAATGACATAATGATAGCTATTGTGTTTGTAACAAAAGAGTAAAGCACGCGTGGATTAATTGCATGTAGGAAGCTTTGAACAATGTAAAGGACACAAAGGGAACTGAAGCGTTTCAAACAACTTGAGCGTGCACCCGTGACAAGGCCGCTTCATATTTGAACCTACTTCCAACACTTTTAAAGCAATTTGTAGCACTCCGTTTTAGTTTGATTTCAATGATTGTTGAATACGGCAACAACTTTTAGATCGAATCAACATCACAAAGTACTGCTGTTGGTAATACATATAACTTTCATAACTATCTAACTAAAGATTAAGTAGCAAAATGTTCTACTCACGTATTCCTTCAAATTCTTCGTGCGAACAGCTTTATATGAAGCGTAAGCCGGGTAAAGGGTCCCGAATACCAATCTGCAAAACGGATATATCACCAGGTAAGAGAACATCTTGGGCGCGAAGAAACCTGCGGCTACGGCCAGAAGGCCGAAATTTCCAAACGAGACACTAGGAATGCATCTACTTAGGGCCAAGCCTAAGTTCACAGCGAGGCGACTCCACACCCGAGCTCTCGAGGCGTCGAGAGGAGGGTCATAATAGTCGTATCCTTCGTCGGCGTTTGGATCGTATTTGACCAGTTCGCGGCTCTCGGAGGCAACGGCACGAGCGCATTCAGCCTCTATCTTGTTGACAATGAGCCGCACGCTGGACAGGTCGAGACTCAGCGTCGGCAAGCGAGGGTTGTCGTCACGGTTACCGCGCGCGCGACCTGCCTCCATGGATACGAGAGCCCCGACATTGAAGCTATTAACGATTGTCTATACACTCAATTTGATGAATTTTAAATGTCTGCTCCGAGCGCGCTCAAACTGTAAATAGACGTGCACAAGTTTGACGATTCGTAACAACTGAGTCGGAGATACATCTCCGCGTGATTGGCGTGCTATTAGCGTGTAAATCAATGCACACGTGTGAACTACTATCAATTAGGAAGTAGGAACACATACACATCGAAAACTTTACAATTCATTGTTCGCGTTAATCAAGTTCTAAGAACATTGTTAATATTCTTTCCTCATTGAAAAAAACATTACACTTATTCTCTTAAACAATATTTAAAACGACGACTTAATTGAAAAGTATACATGTGTAGATTAAAGGCGATTATTATCTGTCATTGTGAGAGCAGCTGAACGTGGGTGTTCGTTATTCTGATGCCAATATTCACAAAGAATTTTCAACATATAAATGTTTGCAATATACGTACTTTAAGAGATACAAACGACCCGTGTGTATGAATCGAAGTTTTGATTATTGTTTTGAGAAGGTTACAGAGGTGAGGTAAGGTTATGTGAAGTACCTATATGTCATCCTTCAGTCAGTAACCACTAGTTTTGCACCACACCGTCTAGTCTAGTGTACTTATCCTATTTGCTCACCAAGCGGTAAAATGCACGAGTGCGTAACGATATAACGAGTTACTAACATTAAATGCTGAAAAGCAGCGCGCCTACTATTGGTTTTCATATTATGAGGCCAGTATTTTAGAAAGCAGAGGAAGAAAGGAATGTCTGAAAAATAAATGAGCTCAGTCGGTCGCTCTCGCGACCCAAGTAGCATTGTGAAGTAAACGCAATACTTCGCCATAAGGCACTAAGACGGACGAAGCCATGCAAGGGGGTAGAATTCTGATGCATAATAAAATAAGCGAGGACAGAGCATTTATGCTATCACCGCTATAACGTGGCCTACCCCACGCCTTCAATACCTATACGTTCCTATTAGAATCAACCAGTAATCCAGACCCCGGTTAACTGGGCGACTTAAAAATAAACAAGACAATTGCACAGCAGATGCACTAATATGTATCTATAGATAGTGAAGAACAATCGTGCATTGTTTAATAATACTGTTGCAAATAGAGCTAGGTTTGTTTTTGTTTAGAGCCCATTTGTAGCTATTATACAATCAGAATATGATAACTTTGTTAATGCCTTTGAGTGAAATTTCCATTTCCTTGTAGCTCTAAGACTTTCTAATGAACCGAAATAAGTCTAAAAATGTAATACCAAAATGTATGGACAGTAAAAGAAAGTTTTTAACCAACTACCAAGAACTAAATAAGGACTGACATAATAAATCGCGGGCATAAACGCAAAATTCTGCCTACGCATGATGTCATCGTTAACAATTTGCCGCCCACTATAAAACTGAAGATAAGTTATAATAATGATATCTATAACGGGAAAATCTAAAAGGAAAGCAAATCAATCAAGCGCTAAGATTTGAATTATGTCCATACAACGAAAGAAGATTGGCAGGATAATACATAAGGATAGTTTGCATTAGACCGCATGCTCTTACTATAGATAGAGCCCTACGTACTAGTGATTTTGTTTTCAAATTGACAAATTGAAAGCGTGCACCTGTTTCAGAGGCCCTAATGTGGAACACACTAATCTTAGAAATGGGAGCATCTATCCAGAGCATGTAACACGGCATAGGAAAATGTTATGGTTGAGTTTCACAACTGCCCTAAAATAACCATAGGCGGGAGAGACGATGGCAATACTCCTAAATATTCCAACACACATTAAGCTCATATTTTCATTTTGATATAATAAATAATAACAAATCTATCAGTTTCTATCAGTGATAAATATAGATTATACTATATGGATATCGGTATAGCATGTTCGATTACAAGGAAATAAATAAAAAGTCATAAAATAGCAGTGAATAATCAATTAAAAGGGTATATAACGAAGAATCGTTTAATAAATAGTTTTTTTTCTATATACAGCAGTTTTGCCAGGCGATGACGTAAACTGCAAAAGTTAAATGAGCCGTAGAAGCTAACCAAGTGTAAACGGTTAAGTTGCTCATTTCTTTGATTTACTAATCATAATCAACAATCTGCCGTTAGTATTCACATATTTGCAATTTCATAGTGATCATTACGAGGTAGATGAATTCTGCGAAATCATTGTTTACATTAGTGGAAACAGGCAGTGGGATCCCGACACCGTTAAACGTAAGCAAAGCACGATTTTATTAGCATCCAACGTGGTAGAAGCATGGAGCTCATAAATAGTCAGTGCACATCGCCCTTGAGACATACCTACTCAACGTAGACATTTCTCCAATATAATTCGATCAATATAAAGACTTCAAGAGAATCAAAGGCCAAAAATAAGTGAAAATCAACCGATGTTCCTCCAAGCACGGAAGTTCATTGAACTCGGGAAATCGAAAACAAGTAGCACGATGAGGAAATATTTAACAGCAAACTAATACAAATGGAATGGCGCACGGAATGCAAGCAAATGCCAAAACGGGATCAGACATTATTATTTCTTGTTAACAGACACGTCCGCGGCATTGCGCTTTTTACGATTGCTAAATCCTCCCGATCCCTACTCATAAATCATCAAATACGACTTATAAAGTTCAGGCGTGGTATGTTTTGTACTTATTGTGTGATAAATTACATCGAGTTCTTTCAAACTCTGCAATATAATTTTGAAGATAACGTCTTCTATAAAGCTATTTTATTAGATGAGGTGGCTTCTAATCGTAAATACATCTGGCACATTATACGCTGACTGATAAAAAAGACAAACGGATAGTAAAATAAATCTGTAGACTATTATTATAGATAGGATAAGGCCCCGTACATACACACATAGTAGCAATTCATCTATAAATCAATATTGCAATTTGATATTTGCGCATATAAAAGTAAATGTCAAATAGCAACATTGCTTTTTTTAAATGAATTGCTTCGATGTGGCATTTTTAACCCCCCAGTACGTTGTATTTAAAAAGAATTAATTAATAAAAATAGTTACAATATCTCCCACTGAGCGGTATTGGTTGCATTTATAGGTCAAGAACCTTTGTCCACAGACTAGTGCGCCGAAACGCATCACATACACGCGATGTTTCAAACCTTTGTTGGTCGGTGGATTCAATGTTGTTTATGCTTAGTAGGGTTGCTACACTTTTTAACGCAGTAAATATTTTCTACCACCTACGCTTGCAACCTCAATACCACATAGCATTTTTTAGAATTCATGAATAGGTTATCTACTATAAAAGTCCGAACTACGGTAAATCTTAAGATGATGATGGTAAAAAGTAAAAACTCGAATTGTTCTTCAAAAGTTTTTTATCTCGGAATATTACCGGCAGGGACCTGGTCAGTCTTAGGAGTTACCACTGAGCCACGGTAAACTTTTTTTTTTATTCGATATTAGATTTTTTTTGATATTTGTTTAGACGTGCACGGCATACGATGGTAGCCGTAGTCCAGTAGTTGCGCGTTAAGCTAACGATCCTGAGGCCCTGGCCTGGATACGATTTCTCGTGGGGACACGTATTACGAAATCACGTTGTGGGACTGTCTATCATCACTTTCATCACTTGGTACTAGATTTACCAAGTTCAGACTTTTACAGTAACATACAATAGGCTCCACCATGTTATGTTAAGAATTTTATCAATATAAGGATCAAAGCCAATGGAACACAGTCATGTTTGTTTATCAATATAACGGTTCAAGATATACGTCATTGCGTACATCAATATATTTCCTTCCTTGGCTTTATCGATTTGTAGCCCCTAGATTAGTTCTTCCAGAGAGGGAGTGATCTAATTCTTCAGTTACATGACTGCATAAAGTGCATAATGTATCGGTAATAGCCCCAAGCGCTACATCACTGGTAGCCCTGTTACACGCTCGCTAGTGCATCGTGGAATAAATTATACTCTGCCTGCTTTGTTCGAAAGGTTATCTATTCTGAGTCACAGCTTGGCTTCAGGCTAACTTGGCCGTTGTGGCTTGGGGTGATAAATGTGTTAAGTGGGATGAACAAGGGAATCGTTATTGCGTATTTAGCGGCTTGTAGTGCCTACTTATGAATATAAACAAAACAAAATACTGTTTTACTAACCCTACTGTTTTGAATAAAACCTAAAGGCCATGTTGTTGTTAATGAACATGTGAATTGATAGATGACTGGCATGTACGTTAAACGTCTTATCCTTGAACAGACGAGCAAAATAATATTCTTCTTCTATCGTGTGGGTTGTGAGGTGGAGTACCAACCTCATCAACCCTGGTGTCAGGGTTACTATTGAGCCGCCAAAGGCCCCTGACATGGCTCGTGTAACGACTACATACTTACACCAGTAAGTAGTAACCGGGACCAGCGGCTTAACGTGCCTTCCGAAGCACGGATCATCTTATTTTCGGACAATCTGGTGATCAACCAGTAATGTCCTAACCAAACTAGGGACCACAAAGGAGGTCCCGGGTTCGATTCCCGGTGGGGACATATCACAAAATAATATTATATAGGCTATAAATAAATAACAATGATTACTAAAGTTACTTAATGTCTGCACCTATTAGCCCTATTAAAACGTTTCCGTTAATAACGGTACATAACATTAAACATGTAACGAGTGTAGTCAGACTGCCATTGGAAGCATATCGGCGACCGCACCAAACATGGCGCGTGCGCATCGCATATCCTCGGAGGCCGACGAATACCACTTTATAGAAACGCTGGCAACAGATTAAAAAAAAAAAACAGATATCAATTTGTTAAGTCTAGTAACATAATTAAGTGATATTGCAGTTAATATCAAATACCACTAAAGCCAGCCTTTAGAAGAGACTCCATAAGACAACAGAAAAGCTGATGATAATCACTGTAAAACTGAAACATTCACTCAGGCAAATTAATATAACTTTAGTAATGCCCTGCAGGTATGATTTATGGCTTTATGGATTTAGAATCTAGTTGCATACATTATTGAGGGTTGGCATAACATTCACTCAAACGTGATTCGCGACTTCATTCACTCACAAATTCAGCAGTTACTACCATGAATCATAAACCACCAAAAATATACCGTTGCCAGCGGAAGTACTGGCATACTATACCTACTAAACGTTCGAGGACTAAGTAGGTATCTACTAAGTAAAATGTTAAAAGGTGATTAAACCAAAATTACGAAATGAATTGTTTCTTTTTGATACTAATATGACATACACTAATGTCATAATGGGGCTGGTAACAAAAATATCCATACACACATAAACTCAAACCTATTTCCCACCGGGGTAAACAGAAACCATGGAACTCCATTTGCTTCGATCCTGACTTCTCTTGGTTCAGAGTAGATCGTACTAAACCTTTTCTAAGGATATCTCCAATTTGGTCAATATACGTCCTTCTAGGTCTTCCAAATAATATACAATATCCATAGATCACGTAAAACTGACACTAGTGACATGAGTAAGTGAAAGAAATAAATGTCTTCAGACTACTAACTTAACCTTGAATCAAATTATAAACATACAAAGGAAGCGGTGTCTTTTCGCCACACGATGCTGGGTATAGAATACAGCGACATATGATTTAATTGACATCAATAAAACCAGAGACAGATGTAACATAATCTTGATGTACAATATGAGAACAAACGATGTAGATATTAACGCAAGTTGTACTTGTCTCGACTCTATAGAAATACAAATAGGCTAGTTTCCAACTAGTCGAATCAGTTAGTTTTTACTAACGTCAAAATACGAAATTACTATGGAATTTGTATGAAAAAGCACACTGTGACGTCATAGAAAAACGTTATTAATTGTCCGACTTATTTTTACGTTTTTCTTGATTTAAATTCATAAATATTTTTCGTTAGTTTCAGTAATCAGAATTTCATAATTTATCTTGAATCTAGTACACGACCCAATTGTTCTAAAAATATTTGCAACAATGAGCCATCCTGCAGCAGTAACCAATTATTGGCTTTAAAAATGTTTCTAAAGAGAATGTCCTACAAAAAATTATACAGTTCAAAAAATATACCTGATGCAAACGCTCCGGACAAAAACAGTTTCTAAACCAATCGGAGCCGTTTACTCGTCAACTACACAATTTAACTTCCTGTCATTACGTTTGTCTAAATGCGGTCAAGCGTGTTCATTACAATTTCAAATCAGTTCAAATGGTAACACAATATTGGCTTCTATGATTCAATAATTCAAGTTTACTTAATTCACATCAACGACTGCGTAAAATCTCAACGGAGTTTGCTGCTACGGGCAATTATGGTCAAATGTGACTTTAATAGGCAGATATTAGCTGGTAAACGAAAATAGCCTTCTAACATAAAATTACGTCTTTAGATTTACCTTCGCTGTATAGAGTAGTAGCAGCATGGTCAAATGTAACAAAGTAATTACCTATTTCGTGCGAAACCCGAGGTTACCGTGAGTGTCGAACCTAATATGGTAAAGACCTTGAAGACCTGGTCAGTTTAGTAAAGGTGACTGTCAAAGCCAATTAATCTTCAAGAACAAAGCTCATACACCCACTCAAGACACCTATCAGCGCATCGCACTCGTAACATCCTTTATGCGTCGTCTCGCGACGGAAGTGACATCGGTTTGTGAAGACCTAACGGAGAACTATGGGTAATTATACTCCTGACATCCGTTTTTCTCTACGTGGAACTGTAGAATAGGATGTTATTAAAAGCACAGATACCTAATAAAATATTTTACTACAACAGTTGCAAATAAAACCTATAATACCTAACAACATTTTCCATTATACCTAATTTTTTTTAACACCTTATATTTCAGTTTGAGTATGACGCTGATGTTCAAAATCATTCCTATCCTGCAAAAACGTTCTATATTCCATTGGTTTTTTACTTAGATAATAACTGTAACTTGCTTGATCACAGGACAGTACAATGAACTTTAGAAACATTTGGGACTCGACATTTTGACAGTTTATTTTGGCAAAACTTAAAATATTTCATAGTAGATACGTTTACGAGGTTGATTCGACCATGGTTTAGGGGCCGTGTTTTCGTAACTTTAATTTCCCATTGTGAAAATAATATCGTTGCGCGTACGTAGACGTACAGCTCGTAACGTCGTCGACTACCAGTACCTACGTTAATTATGCCGAAGTTATTTTGGTAGGCTGTTCATGTGTCTGCTAACCTACATATTGCTCTGTTAAATATGTATTTCTGTTAAGCCCGCACACATTAAGTTTGAAGGAAAACTGATTAAAATTATATGAGCCATTAGCTGCGTGCATATGCCACGTAGTTTCAGTACCAACGTACAGCTGTCTTCTTTGAAATGGTAAAGGTCACTTAAAAATAAACACAGTGTAGGACTCATTGTATATTCTCCAGCATAACAATTATTATGTATACTACACAACAGTAAATTATTTTTTACATACCGTTAAATATAAATCACAACTACATGATCCTCGTAATAAATTGTTATTCTTATATCGAGTTTCGTTCGCGAAGACATTTAAAATTAAAAAGCTAGTATACGTCACCCTCGAAACTGGGTAAAGGTACACGTAATGCTGCCGAGGTTGCTCCTAAAATGGCAAGACAAGTGGTCTCAATAAGAGCATAATACTTCGAAGTCAAGGTACACGGTCGGGCCGCGCGAACAGATTGAGCGCACTCGGAACAGACACTATAACTTGAAGCGAAGATCGATATGATTCACACAACAGTTAGGTGTCAACGCACTTCACTAGTTGCATAGAACGGCGACGCGGGCGCAAACCGTGAGCGCCGCAGACTGAGGCTACTCTTCAGTGCACCCCAGAGGCGAACGGCCGGGCCACTCCGAAAATAGCACCCGGCAGTGCAGGGATGCCCTGATGACGAATTCCGCAACGCCCTAAGCTTCTTTGTTTCAGACGTAACACAACAGATTAGGTGTCAGGAGCTAACACAATAAATTCTAATATCTTCAACTTTTAATTTATGTTTGAAGTAAATACTGATTTTAAATTCAGAAAATAATGATAAAACACAGCACAGTCCTCCAAGATAACTAGACGATGTCTGAAGGTGAAAACAAGAATAGTAAAACAAGAGCATGCGGCTGTGTTGCCAAATTTTAGGATGGTGGCAGATCCCAAAATCGAGAATGGTTGGAGCGCTGCCAACTGTGGACTGAACTGAGGATCTTTGCAACACAATGAACCACATTGGAGCATGTGTAGAGTATTTATGAATTATAACAGCTAATATTTTAATAAACAATTTTATACTTTATAATTTCAAATAATGTTGAAGAATGTTGCAATACATATTGATTTTTTTCCTTTGAAGGAAAAGCTATGTCAGCTATGTATTATGAAAAATAAAATCTTAATTTCATTAAATATAACATGAAAAAAAACATGTAAATAATGTGAATGATAAAGCTATAATTATATAATGAGGATTGTTAAACCACTCACATTATGACACTTTGTGCGACAGCTGTAGAGGCACCTTCAGACACTTTTGGAATACTAATTAATATTTTGGAAATATTACCACATAGTCAAAAAGACACTGTGCCTCCCACAAACAAAAACCCTCCTGTGACATGGCCACCAGGCCCAGCTTGACTAAACTCCTTCAAAGATTTATCTGACCCAACAACATAAGACAGACTCATCATCATCATCAGCCGTACGACGCCCACTGCTGGGCATAGGCCTCCCCCAAGGATCTCCACGACGATCGGTCCTGCGCTGCCCGCATCCAGCGGCTTCCCGCGACCTTCACCAGATCGTCGGTCCACCTTGTAGCGGGCCTACCCAACACAAACACATAAGACAGACTAACTTGTGCAAAATATTAGGAAAGCTGACCACACCTAATGTGAGCAGGGGCAACAAAGAAAATTAATATTTTCACAAAAGCTAAGTTAATGATAAACAAGTAAATATACCTACCTTTATATCCTATTGCTAATAAAGCTAAGAATATTACTAGGTAGGAAACTAGGACCAAACACACCCAACTCACTACAAATCATAGTACAAATAAAAAAGTTCAATTAATTGAACATATTCTAGTTCTACATTGTGCTCGGTAATACCAATAAAATTAACTAACTAGGTATGTATTTTGAATTCTTGTTCTCTGATTAGGTATGTGTTTTGAACATAGATATATAGTTTAAACAATAACCCAAAATCAAGGCTCTAAAATTTATAGTCTAAATGTTTGAATCACTTTATGCCGTCAGTGCATTCCCATAAAAGAATTCAATAATAAGGGAATAACTAGGTGCCCACTACAAATAAAAATATATGGCTTATATTTATCATTTTGTATGACTTCACAATGACTCGCACAAATAGTAACAAGATGCAATAAACAATTTATAAAACGGAGACTGATACTTCAGAAAAAGGCAGAATTTAGTGTGGAAGAAATGTTGGAGTCAATCAGCTGTACCTTAGTTTAAAATTACCTCTCCATTGCTTTTTTACCGATTTAAAAACAACAATTTGAAATATATAATACGTCACATGGAGTCCCTCAGCAGATGCATTCATCATATAAATTAAAATACGTCTAATTATTAAGATATCAAACAAAGGGCTAGTAAAAATAAACACAATGCGTTGAAGAGTAGTGATCTTTCTTCAACGTTAAAAATAAGGAATACTTACATGACCAATCGGGAAATTATCGACGATATCATATTAATGCTCACATATGAAAAATCCAGCTAAATAATCACAAAAAGTAAACAAATCAAAACACAACCGTTCGGCTACACGTCTAGTCCGCCATGTTGCATTAACTGTCAAACTTTGATCACGTGACCTTGTGAAATCAATATGGCTTCCGTTCAGAGGCTCTGCTCCACAGAGGCTCCATCTATGTCATAAGGTACAAACTAAATGAAGAATTCAGTGTAACAACGTCCTCTATGGACAAATACTTGAACTACGACGTGAACTACGTTCTTGCCAGTTAAAATTATTATACGGCCAAATATAATAGTCACCTACTTATAAGTTAAAAGCCGGTTCAGGAAACCATTTCTATTTGGTCATCTTATATTGTCATTTGTGATAATGTAGTCGAATATGAAAGTTCTCTAGCCAGTGTACACCACCTTCGACAAGTCGATCTTAAAATGAGTCGTATAATAAGTACGTTCCGTTTTTTATGTTTTCCACGTAGTTTCCCTTCGCTCAACAGCGAGTGAGACGTGTTGTGCGTTTGAGCACTGTGTTTTTTGACGTTGTGTAGTTTTTTAATGTGAATAATGTGATTGTGTTGTTCGTTATGGCCTATAAATACCGTGAAGATTTAGTTGGCAAACGATTTCTCTCTGTGAGTGGTGTTACAAAAATTAACGTGAATAAAGTTTCCGAATGGGGATGGAAAGCTGGTGTTATCAGGGCAGCATCGCTCAAAGATAACAAGAATAAGGAGCTTCAGGTAAAGCTTGACCATTTTAGATTAAGATTTAAAGTAATTAAATTGGACTTTAATACATAATTTGTTACAATACTCTCGTATAAACTTTTAAACATTCTTCTCAACTACTTCGTTGTCGGTACTTACCTACGTAGGTGTTTGTAGTAGTGGACGTATCGCTACCTACTTGATCCACGTTACGTATCTACGACGTTTCTACCTGCTTACTTGGCTACTTTCCATGAGTTTTAGTAGCCAACTGCCAAATACTAGAAATCTTCTATGGTTAAGAATAGAGGTCATCGATGTCGGCTGTACATCATCAAGGTCCTTTGCCAAGATTTTTCTTTATTGCGGCTGATCGTTGATTGTTTCATTTTCTTCAGTCGGCCTTCGCGGTAATATAAAGCTGATGTAGTTATGTAAGTAGGTAAGTATAAAGATATTATAAAGCTGATTACTGAAAGGTTCACGTCTCATAGAGCTATAGGTATTACAATTTCACTCTTCAGTCCCTATGGAGTTCGCAATACATACCTACATAACCGCGTTTACTTTATCGTATAGCGTATTCATGAGCTAGAAAGGGAAGGAGGGAGAGAAGGCGGGTTTGAAAAGGGCTCTGTCTGTAGCTTTACACTTGGAAAAGGCTCTTTAAGGGCCAGGGGTGCTTGAGGCTTATTTAAACAGAACCAACCGTATGTTACCTAGAACAGAGAAATTTAAAAAGCCGTAATAGTGCCAGGTACCTACCTACCTACTTAGTACCTACCTAGGTAAATATTTAATAAATAAACACGATGTCAACGCGAATTTACGAGCTCTTACCAATCTAAAAACAATTCGGTAGGAAAGGTTATCCTACCTATTTTAAATTGCATGGAATCCGGTAGGTAGGTACCTACCTACTCTGAAGTCTACCAGTAGGTAAGGTAGGTTAAGTTAGGTAACTACCTCTATACCTACTAGAGGGGTTTCGTTAATCTGGGTAGGTACGTACCTACCTATTATGTCCTGCCTACATTTTGGTTTACCCTTACCTATAAAAGAAGTGGCTGGTAGGTAGGTAGGTGTCCCTCCCACCGGATGAAAGCCCTCAGCACTCCCCATTTGTCCGGCCAAGTATTTAATGCCATCTGCGGCAAATCTACAATAAGTCACGTTAAAAAAAACGTGTCCCTCCGGAACCGCTCCATACCTAGGCACCTCTACCTAAAGTATCTGCCTAAAGTTTGTCTGATTAAGCTAGGTCATGTCATGAAATAACACAACCAACATCCATATTAATAGGTAGGTAACATAAACTGCCTATATACGTCCCACTGCTGGGCACAGGCCTCCCCTCAATCAACCGGAGGGGGTATGGAGCATACTCCACCACGCTGCTCCACTGCGGGTTGGTGGAGGTGTTTTTACGGCTAATAGCCGGGACCAACGGCTTAACGTGCCTTCCGAAGCACGGAATCATCTTACTTTTTCGGACAATCAGGTGATTCAAGCCTGAAAAGCCCTTACCAAACAAAGGACAGTCTCACAAAGTGATTTCGACAATGTCCCCATCGGGAATCGAACCCGGACCTCCAGATCTTGAGCCTAACGCTCTAACCACTAGACCACGGAGGCTGTTACTAATAGGTAGGTATTATACCTAAATGGGAAAGTGTATGTGTGGTCTCTGTTTGTTTGTCCGTCTTTCACGGCAAAACGGAGCGAAAAATTGACGAGATTTTCTAAGTGGTGATCGGTTGTTGAAAAGATGGAGAGTGACAATGAGGGGTCGAAGTTTGTATAGAGCATTCCGCAATTTTCAAGGTAGAAAGCTACAAATTGGTATGCGAACTAGGTCGGTATTAGTGACTAACAAAATAATCGTGCATCTTTTTCTTGGAAATCAGCCCCCAACCTCTTCAAAGGATGAAATTCTATTATGGGACATTTAGCAGTTTTCAAGGTAGGAAGCTAAAAATTGGTACATTAGGAAAGAGGAACTGTGTTACCCCGAATTTAACACGAGCGAAGCCGCAGGCAAAAACTAGTAAAATTATAACGCTAACAAATCTTCCCCTTTACCTTCACCTATAGGTACCTTTTTAGGAACTCGTATTTAATTTATTTCCGATTGTCAATCGGTACAAATATTGTATAATCGGTAGGTACCTACCTACCTATTTAGAAGCAGACAGGTGTGTTATTTACCAACCTCCGCATTCCTTTAGGAAAAAATTTGAAAAAAAAGTTGTGGTGTAGAGGTAGGTACCTACCTACATGTTTGTATCTATCATGTAATTATATAGGTAGGTAGGCCCGTGTTGCTCTATGGTGCCCACCTCCTTATCACACGCAGTTGGCCCTTACCTACGTTCTTTGTTTCTGTTTAATGGGATTAACTAATTTTTACCTATTTAAAAATTCTACTGGACCCACTAGTAGAACCAAGCAGTGGAACCTACAGTCATTAAAAAACCTAAGTATTTTAATAATTTATCACGTTTCCCAGTATACGTAGGTACCTATTTTTCATTTCGGTAGTCTTTGATTTTTCTTTAAGACAAACATATTTCCTTTATCGATCCATTCGCCTTCATTTGAGACTTATAGGTAGGTACCTACGTTTGTAAGTCTTCAACAACAATGATCGTTTGATCTTGTTTTTATTTAGGTAGGTACTATTTACTTTACGTAGGTAGGTAAATTCAACATCTTCATGACTTGATCATGACAAATTATTAGTACCCAACTAGAGTACCCATCGAGAGATTCTCTTAGGTGAACTTGTTTTTATTATCTATCTCGTCTAGGGTCTGCAGGAGCTTTAACTGTTTAGACAATTACACTACCTACCTACATAATAAGATGTAGAGTTGAGTAGACGGCCCTTGTCGCCCGGTCGTGACAGGTCGAAGGGAGCTCCATTCTGCAAATTAATATCGGCCCAGGTAGGTCTAGGTACCTACCTACCTGGCAAGCGTTTAATTATTAATTAATCCGTGTAACTACTTGCACTACAAATAGATTGGTCGACGAAATATTGTCTGTCTAGAACAAGGCTTAGCTCAAACGACTTTGATTAATTCTTATAAGGCCCTTCGGCTCTTGCCATTTTGTCTGAAAACCCATTAGGTAGGCAGGTTTATCAAACTAGCTAAAGAAACATTATGGAAAGGTTAAATGTAGGTACCTAATTAAAAACTGCATTCAATTTTCTGTTTCAGCGTTAGGTCTTCTAGATAATGATAAGAGTTGTTCTTATAAAAACGTCAAGTCATGGTTTTTACCCGACTAGGTACAAATAAATGTTGGAAGAGTTATGTTAAAGCATTTTAATGTACCTACCTACATACCTGTAATACCTATGTATATTACTTATTAAGTGCGATTAGTATGTCTGAAATTATAGCAAGTGTGAACTGAGCATCCGATATCTATCGCGATTAGGCACCAACAAAACTACAAACCCGAATGCACATGGCGTAGAGGTCGTCGACCCCGCTCTCACCGCGTTCGATGCACCGCGCCATCCATACGCACCGTTTCTGAACCGAGCCCGGAGTCATCGGACAAAGAAAAAAAAAGAAAATAAACAGGCAATCGTTTATCTTCAGTCTTGTCTTGGTTGAAAATCTTTTCGCCTCCGATTGGGAGGTTGTTTAACTTTATAGCGTTTCAATCAAAACCACATTAATGTGTTTTACCGACGATTGGTTTAAACTTAATGCATTGGTTTTCCTTTTTTTTTTGTCTTATCCGGAATTTGTAAATATTATAGAGATAAGTCTGTTTATTTTACTACATTTTGCGCATTGCGTTAACAGTACCTTTCTAGAAGTGTAACATTGCGGTTCACACTTCCCACCAACCACTCTCACTCACCTGTCGCTCTCAACTTCTCAAGGCCTGTGAATCTATCGGTAACAAGTTTCAATATTATCTCATGCTTTTGTTTACGATCTGATTAAAAAATTATAGTTTCTCACAACAAAATCTTTCCCTCTCAGATTAGCTTCTTCAAAACATTTAAGTACGTTTTATGTTTTTTATTACATAAAATCTTTTTGGACTATATTCGATATTGGCATGAAGAGACATTACTGCCATTTATTTTAAAAAATAAGTAAATTATTTTTTCTTTTTTCTTAATTAAACCGGCCTGATACAATTATACAAACTCCTTAGTTGAGATAGAACCGTGAATGTAAAAATATAAGTACTAAGGTAACTATTCTTCCTCAACAAGTTAAGCGACATTGTTGAATATTGATGATCGTAAAATAAGTATTATTACTGTATTATTAGATTTATTTCTGTCCTTACTTTTGTGTATCTGTAATAATTTCCAAGCCCCTTTACAAGACTGAAGTTCTTTAAGTAGGTATATGGAGCGAATCCTTAGGTAGGACGAATACAGACTTACATTCATCATTTTTAGTTAGTTTGTGTGATCTACAACAAAATTCAATAACGGGTTTACAAAGTTAAATTCAGCAATATGGTTGTCTGAAATAGTTTGAATTTTCTCAAGGATTTTAACATGTTCCGCATTACTGGGAACTCATCCAAAGCACTTTAAAACGCAATTTATACGCCAAGTCACATATCTGAGGTATCTTACCCAACTTGTGTGGCTTATTATCTATAGCGGTGTAACAAGTTGTGACACCTTAAAGTTTTGTGTAGCTGTCTGGTTATTGTGCATTGAGGTAACTGTCACTTGTACTAGAGGCGTAATGTACCCTGTACCCGGGACGAGCCAGTCGCGAGCGCTCGGATACAAGACGAGTCGACAAAAGCGTCTCTGCGATGCGGCTGCATTGGTACAGTTATAAATAGACGACATATCTTTGAGCTGCACTCTCCCACCGAGTATGCTCGAGTGAGAAACGCCAGGCACACCTAGTATACATTCTGTTTGGTTTACCTACGTGATTTGAAGGTTGGCTTCACTTGTTTCGTGTTATACTGCAGATGTTTTCCGTTTTGGTGTTGAGCAAGCCCTCACTGACATTGAGGCTTCGATCTGTCGAGTAGGCATGACAGGACATCAGCCGATCACATTAGTGTCGGCTTATCTATCTCCTAATAACTCTAAGAGGTTACTTAGAAGTGACCTCGAAGCCCTCTTTAATCTCAGTAATTCAGTCATAATTGCAGGCGATCTTAACGCTAAACATCTTTCTTGGAGTTGCTTAACAACAAACACAAGAGGCAGGGTATTAGAAACTCTAGCCGAGCCCCTCTATTATGATATAATAACACCATTGCAGCCCACTAGATATCCCCCTGACTTGAACCACAGACCAGAAATACTCGACTTGGCGCTTCTAAAGAACATAAACTTACGTTTATGTTCTATAGAAGTACTACACGAGTTACAATCCGACCACCGACCTGTTATATTAAAACTAGGCTCCCGTTTAGACGCCCCTGATAATCCAGCACCCCCTAAGACAGTGCTGGACTGGGAGAAGGTGGCCGAAGGCCTCCAGTCTTCCAGTTCAGTGTACTTAGATAGTATCCCAGTAGAAATAACCTCCTTAGAGGAGGCCTCGACAGCTATTAACTCCCTCACGGATCACGTGAGGTCGGTTTTGAACGAAAGTTCAAAACAGGTTCCGGAGATGGAAGACCATCGCTGGAAACTGCCTACCGACATCCGTGATCTGCTAACGGAGAAAAACGCAGCCACCCGCGCATATGATTCCAATCGCACCGAGGAATGTCGCCGTCATTTGCGTCTCTTGCAGCATACTGTAAGAAAACGTATTAATGACATGCGACAGAATCGGTGGGATAATCTTTTGAGCGGCATTGAGCCCCACCACCAGGCCATCTGGCAGCTGTCTAGGTCCCTTCAAAAGGATACGGTTGTTCCTACTCCCCCTCTCAATAGGCCTAACCAACCCCCCGCTTTCGACGATGACGAAAAAGCCGAATGCCTTGCCGACAGTCTCGAAGCCCAATGCTCGCCCAGCACTCTCCCTATCGATCGTAGGCACCTCTCGACGGTGAACTCTGAAGTTCAGCGTAGGGCTTCTGTACCTCCCACCGATCCTCCTCTTCCACAGGTAACTGAGGAAGAGGTCCTAGGTATTATCAAAAGATTTCATACCCGAAAAGCCCCTGGCTCAGACGGTATCACGAATCGTGTCCTTAAAAACTTCGGTGCTCCCCTCATCTGCTTACTAACGGCAATATTCAACGTCGCCTTGAGCAACTGCGTCTTTCCACAGCAGTGGAAAGAAGCAATTGTAATTGGTATACCAAAGCCTGGGAAACCTAAAAACGAACCTTCGAGTTACCGCCCCATAAGTCTCCTCAATTCCATGGGGAAGGTTTATGAGCGGCTCATATTTGCTAGATTACGGGACTACGCCGAATCCAATAGTCTTATTCCACCAGAGCAGTTTGGTTTTAGAACCAAACACTCCTGCGTTCAACAAGTGCACCGTATTGTTGAACATATCTCTAGTAGACTAAACTTAAAAAAAAAACCTGTCGCTACGGGAGCGCTCTTCTTCGATGTGGCGAAAGCGTTCGACAAAGTCTGGCACAACGGCTTGATCTACAAGCTTTATTCACTGGGAGTGCCAGACCGTCTCGTGCACATCATACGAGACTTCCTCTCAAATCGAAGCTTTCGCTACCGCGTGGAAGGGACGCTCTCGTCACCGCACCCTATACATGCCGGAGTCCCACAAGGCTCCGTTCTCTCCCCTTTACTATTTTCATTGTATACTAGTGACATTCCCAAATCCCCTAATACCGAATTAGCTTTATTTGCGGATGATACAGCCATCTATTCTTCGTGCCGTGGTCGAGTTATGATGACCGGAATCCTCCAACGCGCGGCCAATGCCTTGGGCAAGTGGTTTCGCAAATGGAGAATCGAGGTAAACCCGGAGAAAAGTGCAGCGGTGTACTTTTCAAAGGGCTATTATAACACGCCACGGTCACGCCGTCAACTTAAAATCATTAAGATGTTTGGCAAGCCGATCCCTTGGGAGGAGCAAGTCAAATATCTCGGCGTAGTCTTAGATAGACGTCTTACTTTCAAGGCCCATATCAAACGTGTGCGCGATCGCGCCGCGTTTGTAATGGGCCGTCTTCATTGTCTCCTTAACAAGCGAAGTAAATTGTCCCTTAGGAATAAGGTGAAAATCTACACGACTTGCATCCGTCCGATCATGACCTATGCAGGGGTAGTTTTCGCTCATGCGAGTCCCTCTCAAATCCACCGTCTACAGGTAATACAAAATCGTTTCATGCGGAAAGCCACGGGAGCTCCGTGGTTCCTTCGCAATGAAAATCTGCACATTGACCTAGGTCTGCCAACCATTGCCCAATGGCTCAAATTAGCTTCCAAACGTTTTTTCGATTCTGCTCCGCACCACCCGAATCCCCTGGTAGTTGCGGCTTCCGATTACATCCCGCTTAGGGACGGTACTGAAAAGTATCGGCGTCCGAAGGACGTAATATACGATCCCGACGACCCGATTACCCTAGCCATAGAGGCAGCCAATCAGCTCGCGACACCAAACACTTCAGGACCCCGATACCGACCCCGCCGGCGTGGTCGACGATTTCCCTCATTCAGCGCTTATCGCTATCGACCCACTAGGGTCGATTAATTCTTTCAAATATTTTTCCTCTCAGACGACGCCCTGAGCCGAGGTTCGCGCCCAACTGGGCACCCTCAGGCCTGTTGTCTTAAACGTTGTACCGGGTGAGAGCCTTCAGCGCTCCCCATTTGTCCGGCCAAGTAGTTAATGCCATCTGCGGCAAATCTACAATAAGTCACGTAAATAAAAAAAAAAAAAAAAGGTGTTGAGCAAATTCTTGAAGCCAAAGAAACACGAGCCAAGAACTTATCTTCGATACATGGTTTACGAACTTAAATATAAATTCTGAAGTGACACGAACAAGCTCTCTCAACGGAAATGTTCGGTTTGAATGCAGCAATTTAAAATTTCGTAATACGACCTACATTTTTGAGGAAGTCTGGCGAACGTTTCCGAAAATTGCAGAGTGTTGTTCCAAAAGAATTGGTTGTTGGCCTAATGCCACCAATTCCTTGATGATAGAAATGACAAAGCAATTGATGATCTCAACAAACGGCATGGAGTTAATAGGCCATCGATTCCTAATTGGACTGTGGGTGTGGGATGGGGCATCAACCATTCCATCAAATCAACGATTTCATTCCTTGATAGACAGGCTAAATAGATACGTACGTACCGTTGACATAGCAAATCAACAGTACATAGTGTTCTACTAACATGTCAGGGCAATCTCGCGGTAGATAATGTACGGTTCCGAGATCCATATGGGCCCAGAGTATAATAGCATGAATCTAAATGGTTGCAATGATGCATCACATATACAACTGGATCTTATAATTTGTAGCAAAATGTATTTTGCAAACATATCTCAACCTTGGCCTTCTCGTATATAGTTAGAAAACTTTATACGTATACAGTACCTATAATACGAGTGAGTTTGCTAGAATATACCGAAATGTATGCACATAAATTGAAAGCTTGCACAAATTACCTATTTATCGAACGCATCATTTATAAATGAACAATTTGCCACAAATACAAGATTCCGATACCAAAAGAAAGTGAAGTTGAAACTAGTACATAGCCTTTTAGCGAAAACTACGTAAGCGCCTTTTTGAAAAATCACTTCATCCGTCTCCCTAGCATTATCCCATTTCTCACAGGGTCAGCTTACCTAACCTGCAGATTTGACAGGTCCGGTTTTTTACAGAAGCGACTGCCTGTCTGACCTCCCAACCCGACCTGACCTAACCTGTATTGAGGGGAAACCAACTCAATACAGGTTAGGTCACATGCCTCAGTACCGAAAATGCATTTCTCGGGAATGTGGATTATTTCCTCACGATGTTTTTCTTCACCGCTGAGCTCGTGGTAATCATTTATGATCCAAACATGAATTCAAAAACAAATTCGACAATCATTGGTTTAGGTCTGTGCCGGATTCGAACCTGCGACCTCAAAGTGAGAGGCAAGCGTTCTACTAACTGGGCAACCACGCCTCTCGGCTTTTTTGAAAAATCACATATTGATGTTTTTTCTGCAATAAAACCTCCACTTCTTTCAATTAATTTCGATCGGGGTAAAAATTTGTGCTCTACGTTTTTATGAGTATAGGGCAACGTGATAAAATTTTGTCACGGTCATTTTACCGGTACTGACGATATAATTATGTCGTTTTATCGATTGGTGCTAAATATGTGAACCCGAGGAAGTCATGTCGGTCTGTCAAAATACGAATACAATCACGTGGCACGCATGTTAGGGAAACACCCAAACCAATCGATTTCGACAAAAATTATTGACTCTATCGATTATTTTGTCACGTTGTGCATGTTAGCCCTGCCGGATTGTAATACCTTGTCTATCCTCGTAAAGCCGAGGTTTCCAGACACAATAGTAAAACCATGAAGTTTGGATTTTAAAAGGACTGTCGGCGTTACGACCCTATTGCGAGGTTTTGTTAACAAAAGTCCCACCTGAATATGATTTTTCAAACAGGCTCTTAAGTTGTTTTTCACTATATAAAGCGACCTATGTATAAATAGGTATTCACATACGTCATCGGTCATTATAATTATTAGATCGATTGTTCTACTTCACAGGAAGGAAGTTTTTCAAATGTTGATGTTTCCTTCTGTTTATGATCAAACAAGTCTTGGTTGTGATTGCAAATCTCCCCCTTGTGATTTTATGTCCGAACAACATCTGTTATAACACAATAGAATGTAAATTGCCAATTTGTAACTAAATACCAGCTTTCGAGAACTTTCACTGTTATTTATTTGTTAAATAATAATTCTGTTCTCACTAACGAATATCGTTTTCAACCTGTTGTAAACCATTGTTGAAAATTGTCAGTACAATAGATTTCTTTTAAAAAAGGTTTGAATTTATAGTAGGTATGTTTGTTTAGTCTCATCCCTCGAGTCTAGACATGTCCGTCATAAACATGTTTTCTGTATATATACAAAGGTTGACAGTGTCTCAATGCTACTACGTCTCTCATCTATATATCGGGTTAAGCAGAGGTACATCCATCGTAAGATGAACTAAGTACCCACACCGCACCGAGCTTTCTGTTAGACCAACATGATAGGTGATGATCCGTATCGCCGTCTATAATGGTCGAGTCAACTGTGTTAGTGAAAACTGCAGTTAAGATAAATTAATAATGAAACAAACCGAAAACTTGAGTAATATAAAAGATACCTATTAGTAAACAATGACAGCCTCGGTGGTCTGGTGGTTAGAGCGTTAGGCTCACAATCTGGAGGTCCGGATTCGATTCCCGTCGAAATCATTTCGTGAGACTGCCCTTTGTTTGGTAAGGATTGCCCTAAAAAGGACGATGATTCCGTGCTTCGGAGGGCACGCTAAGCTGTTGCTCCCGGATATTACTTGTAAAAACACCAGCAACCCGCTGTGAAGCAGCGTGGTGGAGTATACAGCATACCCCCTCCGGTTGATTGAGGGGACGCCTGTGCCCAGCAATGAGACGTATTAAAGGCTGTGTATGTTATTAGTAAACAAAGAATATTTAAATGTATTCAGAAGACGCCAGTTGAGTCAGCCCTTACTGACCTTGCTTGCGTGGTATATTGATTAAAGTGCGTTTGCTTTCCATGTTTCTTTTTAAAGTACTTATTTCCCGCACTATTCAATCGTAATATAAATAATGAATCTTGCATTGTAAGTACCCCAGCTATAATAACAGAAAGTGTTCCCAAGCGGAACAAAAGATCGTAACTCTAAAGTGGTACAGCAGAAAACAAAAGAAAACTCATATTTAAACACCCATCACTGTTTGACCTTCACAAGGTCATTGACAATGATGAGAAGTTTCTTGTGATGATTACACAAAAAATATCCACGCGCGCAAATAAATAATATTCATCCCCAAACGGTTACTTTTCCTCAACGTCAAATAAGCGAGATCTTATAAGTAATGTAGAGGTATAAATATTCGTAAGTACCATAATTATAATTTGTAATCAAAAGTCACGTTATTGTACTAATTATAAGTTCAAAGCACTCAGCACTATACCTATAAGTATCGTACGTACGTGCATCATTTTATTTTTGTAGGTAAGGAAATTAGGCACGTATTTTATGTTTACAAAACACGAACCATATGAATTTTCTCTGTAAATGAGTAGTGTAATAAACGTCTTTTTTACGTTCTTATCGTAATATCGCAACGTAACGCTATGAGAAGTACCGAACACAGTTACATAACACTACCTACATCTACTTATTAACCCCATGTTTACAATGTTTTGGATTCGAACCTAACTTTATTTGAGTTTTCATTTAATTCGCCTACAATTGCCTATAAATTTCATATAATTCGCCTACTACGAAATTTATTTCTCACAAACTGTGGTAATTGTGCAAATGATGAATTTGTTCTAGACAAAGTCCCAGCGTCTTTGACAAAAGGCCAACTCCATTTCAAAGCGTGACCTAATGTACCTACGCAGGGTTTGTACTTGTACATCTCAAGAATTATACAGCATTTCTGCCTAAGTACAAGTAGATAAGGAATGGAATGGAATTCTTATCAATACGCTTTGCACCTTAGGCATTCCATAACCACCACAAATTCTAGATGATCATCAAATAAACGTGTCAAACTAAGTGTTTTCCAGTTCAAATAATATTAATCGTTTTGAAACCAAAACCTGCTGCAGTTGCAAACTTGCAACCCAAATATGGGCAGATGAAATAGCAGTCCAATCGGTATTATCATCCAGCTGATACGGAGTTGTGCAAGTGGCGAGTGGCGTGCACAAAGATCGCTAGGGCGAGGGCGGGAACTAGGTCGAAGGGGCGAAGGGGGGGGTGCCCTTAGGCCACTTATCAACCGAGCGGGGCCGCCACTAACGCGGGGAAAGCGTGTCTCTTCAAAATTTTTGGTCCCCGGTTTTAGATGAGAGCGTTCCGTTGCCAAAAATCAACAACACTCGATCACACAACATTGTATGTTTGTATGAACACTTGAAACAATGACATCATCACGCTAAAGATATAACACCAAAAAAATCAAGATGAAATCTCCACGAACACATTCAATAAGAGACAAGAGACAGTTCTATTCTTTTCCTCACAATAACGATGTCGTGCTCATTTTCTAACGATTATCGAATAAGTTTGCGAACAAAACGCAATCTAGAACTTTTCCCTTTGAATGTGCTGTTATCGACACAATTTTCGTTAATGACGTTAAGTTGAACAGAAACCAAGATTCATTAAACTTGTATTACGAGTGGAAGTGAAAACATTCCTCGTGTGTCGAACGCTTTCCATCTGCCCTGCGACCAGTTTAGTGCTAGAAAACCAGCTGACAAACTAGTTACACAAGTTACAGTTTAATGATATTTTGCCCTCTTTAACGTTCTCAGGTGATCCTTTCGAAATAAACTTTCCTACGTGAATGTCACGTGAGCCTTGAAAACTTTTGGGCAGATAAAGTATTTTAGAACTAGGACAAATTTCACTAGAACACCATGATGGAACCACCACAGTTGCGCTACCAACAAAATGTATGCAGTTGACACCTGATACCGTTGGTTGCGCAACCAACGAGCAAGACACCAGGTGAGGTAGCGTATATACAACTGCTTACATTTTGTTTGTGGCGCGACCGTGCCACTTCAGGCGGTCCACATTACGGCTACTTTTCCGAAGTTTGTCCAGACTTATCCACCTATTTCTGAATAATTCCTCATATCGATCGTCAGGGTCTTAAACTTCAAAGAGCTAGACATGTTAAATTATAAAGAGCGTGAGAATTTGGCATTGAATTTCTAATTTAATTTCATTACATCTTGTAGAGACGATGTAAACATGACTGTAATGATTCATAGTTTTATGAGTTGTGAACATTTTAGTGACGAGTGACAGATTATCGAGACGTATAAGGTTGGCTGTGACCTCGGTAGGCCCTTCGCAACCTGCGCGGCCCCCGCTTCGTGCCATCGACGAAATACGAACTTGTTCGCCAGCACAACATCAAGCTGTTTTCTGATAAAAAAAAATGTCTGTTTCTTACAACAACGTAAATAATATAAAGTAAGTAACACAACACAAGTTACACTGCGATCAAAAACCGTTTCGTTTACAAGCACGGCTCGTATAAATGTAGCATTTTGTAACAACGCACATAACATAGAATCACGCCTGTATTCCCGAAGGGTGGGGAAACAACAACAGCATTTTGTTGTTGTGTTTAATACCTAGACCATAATTTTTAAAACTGGTTGATTTCACGCTTGATCCACTTTGATCCAAACATAAATATTGTTTATTTTGGTACTACAAGAAATAAGTTGGGCATTTCCATTGAAAATACGTTCTAAGCAACGTCTTTAATTAGATTCAGCATTTCCTGTTTGTTTATGTGACTGCTGCTACGAACAAAGACGTTCAATAAAATAACACTAACAACTTGTCACCGTGTTCTTTGTTGTTCTCGTATGAGGTGGAATTTCATTGTCTACAAGCGGGTTTCTTTAAATTGTCTGATTGTTTCCTTTATTAGCTGTGTGAACTTATTACAAATAGTGAATTCCCGTGGCAGTGTTATATAAATGCGTTGGTACGAGCGAGATGATTATGTTTCTGGAGGTTTACAATGAGGAACGTCTCGTAGGGATTTGCTCCAGGAGGAAGATTGGAAATAGCTTACCTCCCGAAGTACGGACGACCTAAATACCGTGCGTGTCTCGCGACTCACTGTAAGATACGCGAGTCTCATTCCAAAAATATCAGACTTCATCTCACCTGCAATGCAAAACTTCAGCAAATGTTATTCTGTTAATGATCTTGAGGAAATAATAACTGTTAAATTAATAACCATGAAGAGACCAAGAACACAGCTACATTAATCACAATCTTTATAGGGTACACTTCAGCAACGAAGTTGCAAAACCATCGCGTGCAAGATGTAGGCATTGTGATTAACACAATAGAGTGTCTTATAATATTGCAGTGAGTTAATAAAACCTCAGATAATCACAACAAAGCTCAAGCTCTGAATGGCTCTGATATAAGTATTTAATATGCGAGCAACAGTGAGTACGTATGTTTTCACAACAACAACACCGAAACCCACTTTCTATAAAGTGGGTGGTCAATCATGCATGTGGAAATTCAAAATATGAAACGAAATGATCTCACGAGTATAAAGTCAATTAAAAAGAAATTCTTGGGCGCATCAGCTGGCTGAAAAAGTTAAGCAACCGAACTTCCGCATTCAATAATCGTAGAGTATCGATTCTTGTTTTATATTCTGTGGCACAGCGGAGGACACGCTCGACGGTCACGCGCCGTGAGCTCTTCCGTTCGTGGCTTACTTGCCCTGCATTCTTAGTAACAACCTTACTTTAACGAGTGGTACGTATCTACCAAAGAAGGGGTAACAATAACAAGTGCGCACGGGGTCTCAAACATCGTATATAGGTTCGCTATGAACATACTCATATGAAATGCAATGTTTTGCTTTTTGAGTCAGTTTATTTCTTTATTGTTATTGGGTCACCGTAGTAATAAGTTATCGGTATTAATTTCATACAATTCAATACAAATCCTAATGTCGACGAACCTTGACATTTTCGTGGATACTGTCTAGACAAAAATTTGTCACGCGATACGATCAAAATTGAAATCGATAAAACTGCTGGATTTCTTTTAGTTTTAATAAAACGTCACAATAAAGCCAGCACGTTAAACGGTCACAAAGACCTTCGCTGCACGTCAGGAATCTTGGAAGCAAAGCAGGAAGGCTACAGGCACGCGACGCGATCTAGTGGCGCGTGACACGAGAAATTAACTGTTGTTTGTACTGTCGGCAATAATAACATGAGCCTTGACACGCGTCTCCCTATAACGAACCCCACATACGTAGAACGGCCACCGAAGTTGCCACAGATCACTTTAAAGTTGTCAAGATCGTATTACACCCATTGACGTCTGCAAATAAACTGTTACAAAATTAACCGAAAGTATTTGAGCATCGATTTCAGATTACATTCACAGTAATGTTCGTATTTTACTTTGTAATACGAAATAAATCAACGTAAGCAAACCATCCATCGTCAACTTCAACTTACGCAACTTTTTAGGCGTCGATATAATAGAAGTAGAGAAAGCAGTCTGAGATGCAGCAATTAAAATCAGCATCGTAATGGTATAAATTGTTGCTACGTTAGCTAGCTACCTATTTATAATATTGAGTGTATATTGAAATTCCAAATATTAATGTATTATGTGAGGTTGTCTGTGATGTGATAATATTTCACATTGACGTTATTACGTGCAAAGAAAATACAGCAAATATAACATGATTTACGACCTATCAAGACATCAAGACTAATAAATAAATATTCATAAGTCTACATAAAACTATTCATGGAATCGAATTGTCTATTATCACAACTAGAAGAGTTCTCAGTACTCAATTTTGGAGTATTGTTTGCTGGTAATTTGGTTAGTAAACTCGTTATTATTTTATCTGGCACCATGGCCAGCCATGACTGTCGGCCTTGGTCGGTGAACGGTCCAGGCCTGAGCCAAAGGTTTCGCCGTTGCAACATCAGCCTCTGCGCACTTACAAGCTGGATTTTTAATACCAACAATTTGTTCGGAGAAGCTATCCTTGGCCGTTGTTAAGATTCTTTAACGTAATTTACATCACATGAATAATTACCTGCACGTTGTATGTTGGAGGCGTTGTATTATCATTTGATACTTTTTTTTTTTTTTGTTTTGTTGATAATCAAAAGTATGTCTATAATATTTTTTTTAATACATTAAGTTTCCCTTACGATTTATTAATTATGTAAATATACTTAATATTTGAATATAAAAACTTAAGTTATCATCACGCCATAATATTTTCGTAGGTACTAAGGTTCTTAATTTATTTGTAACTCCGCAAAATTCCTTATCGCTCTACTTTATCCACACAGCATAGTTTCATGGTTATCTTACACAATATTCCCTTACATACACAATTTTTAATTATAATGCTTTATAAAACTTTAGAGATTATCTGTCTTTATTCCTGCTATTGTATATAGTAGCGTCATCGCCATTATCATTACTTCGCAAAGCAAGCTAACCTTGTACAAAGGTTCTTGCTTATCCACCCATTTAGGTCTAAAACCTAAGGCTATTTGTAGGCTTGACCTACACCATGCTTATGCTCTAGTACATGTACTTATTGGGTTTAGGCTAAAACTGTGAGGTCCAACGGTTGGAGGCGCCGCGTGCAGTTGACGACGGCAATTACGCAGCGGCCGACTGCCGCCCTAATGAAATCCCTGACTAATTAAATTTACTGAATAACATCTCCATACCTAGATACGTTTATAATGTTGGGTCTTAAAACGGATCGGTCATTGATACTCGGTAAATTGAAACGCGATTTTAAAAATATACTATTTTGCGAATAAGTACAAGGTAATCTTTTAAGTTTTCGGTTGCAGTTTCGTATTAAGTCTTAATGAATTAAATTTACAAAATAAACTAAGTTCAAGAATGTATATCAAACAGATTTGATACAGTTTTTTATATCTTAGCGTCGTAATATTTAAACAATGCCTTGTTGAACAAATTAATCTACAGGCATTACAAGAATGTTGTTCATTAAAATAATTATGTATCTGTACGTAGAATTTACGATTCAAGAGAATTGTGTTCTGCAAAAACTATGTTTCCAGTCTATGTGAATGTTTGGTAAGGTGTTTTGTCTGTCCTAATTGTGATATCTGCCACAACAGTACTTAACGTTTGTGAGATAAAATGCATTACGTTCGGTCGGTATGTGTAGTGTTTATGTCTTATTGTTTGTCAGTGATAAGCTATCACGCCACTACTATAAATAGAGTGAGTGGAAACGTACTATAATATCCTCTCTAACTAAGATCTGTGCAGTCATAAGATTGTAATAATTGTTGGCACTGCTCTGGTTCGATAAACGATTATTTTGATCCAACATACCAATAGGACCGTTACGCCTTATTACCTATTAAATTCGATTCTAACTGGATTTTTTCCTTATCAATTATGAATTGCTTTACCGTTCATATTATTACCGTTCGTATTATTTAGCGTTAGTAACTATTTCTGAGTTAGTAAATGTGCTTGTTACAATTACTTGAGTTTGACTGTTATATTAGTATAATTGAATCTGTATCCTTTCTAAGTAATTTCGTAGAAAAGTACTAATTGTTGTAGCTGTTTCCGGTTCTATTAAACTTCTCATTTAGCTCTGGTTTAAATTATAAGATGAATTTTAAGTCTTCTTTGATTTAAATCTTCGAGTCAACAAGGTCGAGTTACGTAACTTTCATGACTTAGTTTTCATTATATCTCTTTGATTGTGCGTGATCAAAGTTATCTTTTATTTTAAACAATTTTGAATTGTCGAACCAAGATCTAATGTTCTTTGAATTATAACATAGGATTTCATTACATTCAAGTTATCCAACTCCACGTAATTTTATGCTTCTTCATTATCCTGGTTTTAAACAACAGAAGAAGATTCGTATACGATTTTTATTGAGTTTTTGATATTCTTTAAGAACATAGTTCCTGGAAGATTCCAATAGTCAACTCGCATTTTAGTTTCCAAGAAACATTTATTACTACACACAATTAACAGTATGTTATTATGTAACCTGTGGCTCATTAGAACATTGTTGAAGTGGCGGAAAGTGGAATGTTAATATGTGGATGGTCAAGTTTGTAATGTATGATCTTTTTCGTGTCGATATACATCGTGTACTTTGGAATTTCACTTGTCAACTTGGTGACATTATTTGGGAATTTATAGGTATATATTTTAGGTTGCATCAGATATGAAAAACCTAATTTAAAGAACGATTTCCGATGTTTCTGTCGTGTTAAAGTCGTAGCCATTTTTGCCTATCTGCCTGTCTGCAATACAACTTCTTCACGGTTCTATTGTTCTCTCATCTTTCCATACTGAGTGTAAGATAAGATTTATTTTTTTGCCATAAATGCATGTAAAAAGTGTGAATCTTTAAATTCTTTCAACGTGAATTTTACTAAAGAATAGGTATTCGTATTCGAGCATGAAACGCGTCTAGATCGGCGTCAGATTGTTGTGCAACGCTCGCCGCACCGACTCGGGAACCGGTCGGTCCTCCCGCGCCCAAGTCATTCACTTTCACAATACCCGCACATTTTATACCTTGAAATAGTAAACATACGCTTTTGATAGGGTGTTTGCTTGCAGAAGATTTTGTATAAAATTAGAAACATTGCAGTTTTTCTCAGTGAATATGAAAAACGGTTCTGTATATAACTCTATTTCATGATAGTTTTTGCAGGTCCTTTGCTCGTTGAGAGCTCAGATAAAACTTCTGTCTAACAGTGAATTGTGAAAAAAATCAGACATTTTTCATCATTGTAATAAATGGTAACAAGGCGTAGATTACATTGCACTTTGTGATAAATGATCGAGGCATGTAAATAAAAGTGTATTGTTATTTATACTCGTAAAAGGGCCAGGTAAATGTTACTTTCTAAATGATTTGAGTTTCATCGGTAATAAAATTTTGCAATAAAATAGAGAGGTAGCTACTTAACATTTAGTATAGAAATGAGTCATCGGTAAAGTAATATCTACTGAACTCCTAGCCTACACCATCCCACTTCAGGGCAAAGGCCTCTCAAGAGGCGTCGTGTCCGACGGAGAAAAGGATAGCGTCACAAGTTGGATGCATACTTGACATCCTGGAAAGAAAAAGCCCTAGATTGGGAGGAGTTTAAGAAAAGGAGAATAATATAGCAAACGGAAAATGCTGTTTCAAATAAACGCCCTTGATCGTTCGTTATATTAATCATGAAGTCGCTGAATTAATCCCTCATCAATCCTACTTACATGAATTTATTTCTCTCTTACATTCTCGCCTACCACACAAATAACGCACACAAACATTTCACTCGTTTGTTGTAAGGAATTCCTTGTTTATTTTTACAACAGAACCATGATCATGACTTCGCTGTTTCTTGATAATCTTGGCACTAGATCCACCACTGATTCTTTCTGGAAATAATTTTAGCGCATCTACCACAACATTAGAACGTTGTATGTTGTAGAACTATCCATGTCAATGAAAAAGCTTGTACGTCAACTTCATATATTCATGATACATCTATGCGTTTACACAGTCTGTTTGTTTACTACTTTATCAGTGATAGACTTTTATATTTAAATGGAGCTCGATGGGACAACCAATGCATGAGACATGGACATAGACATACCAAACCCTGGACACACCATACAAAAATCTCTTTCTTCCCGTGTGCCGCCCTATAAGTGCGAGTGAGATAGTCCGCTAGCACTTTTCCTTACTCCTTAGAGGCTTACGGCCATTTAGACGTAAGACCCAGAGGGGGTGAGGTAAATCTAGCTTCGCGCCTGATACGAATTGGTGCGGGGCGAAGAGTCACCGTTCGATACAATGTTTATCTGTGTTAATGGTCTATCGATATATAGTTTTTTTTTATAGGGTGTAAATCTATATAATCGATCTTACATATCGGCTGTACACAGTAATGTTGTAAAACGAGTTCAATCATTTTCCTCTTGCGATCCCTTGACCCGGTTGGAGCGCTCTCAAGGAGTCATGCGCCATCGTTACTGTACTAGACACTTCAATTTATAAATAACGTTGTTTATACATGTTTTGCGTATGAAATGTTTCAATATAGGTATATTGAAACATTGGTATAGGGATATTGAAATGTTTCAATATAGGTATATTGAAACATTAGTATAGGTATAGTATAGGTATACTATACGTAAATACCCCCTGAATCCTAATTTAGATCTAGAGATATTGAGATAACAACTTATTAGGTAGGCACTATTTAAAAAAATCTAATTGTTAGCCTTACACATTGTATTGCGCGTTGAGTTGTATTCGGTACCTTATAATTTACAGACCTTAAAATCGTATCGCGAACTGGGTGCATTAAAAACTCATTCGTACAGTTTTTAAACTTTTTAATACCTCCCCCGTACAACGATTTCAAAATTATTGGTTTTCGAATTGATGTTTTAAAAACTACTACTTAACAAACTGCGTTTTGCGTGATCCAAGTGATTTTTGAACGAGTTTAACCAAAAACAAGTTCTGTTAAGATCTATAAGAACGAAAGGATAGTTAAAAAGTCCCGTTTTCTTCTATATCGTTATACGCAAACTTGTTTTTTTCTCGAGTCTTTATTTACTCAATCAACATTCCCGTTACTTGCTGTATGTCAATTCAATTTATTGCAATTTCGCTATGCTAATTTCGGTTTTTTTGTGACTTTAATTATACATTGAGCGGGTCATACCGTGCAAACTTCGTTATAGGGTTACTTCGTCCAGTCGTCCTGCAATTTGTAATATAAAACTGAACATTTTCACTCTTTCGTCTGCACCGTCAGCTTTCGACGTTGATAAATGCTTTTATTTCTTCAATTAAAAAGTTAATGAGAACACAGTATTTTTGCTAGCTTCATCCTGCTTGTGAGTCGGTGTCAGACGTATTTACTTCTAGTATTGCTTGTGTAGATTGTCCTTAAAAGGCTACAGTTTTTTAATTATCTTCGAACGTAAACAAATAGAACCTTCGTCGGATTACCTTGAGAGACCGTAATTAATGATAGCGTAAGATGAAATCTAAAACTTTATTGCTATGCGCAGTTGCTTTTTATTTTAGAGTGTAATTTTGCGTTACCTTATAGTCTTCTATTTACATAGTAGAGTAAATACTCTAAATCTTTGTTAAATCTTTTAAATAAATCTTTATTACTTATCTACAAGTTTTTTTATATCCAAAAAGCTACGAAGCGCTTCTTAGAACCGTTAGAAAATGGTCGTATTTACTTTTCCTTCACAAATTCGAGAGGGAAAATTGAGGAAAACTGTAAGTCGGACCAAAATCTACTCTTTACATTTTTTCTGTGGGAAAATATAATTCTGCGTGTAAATCAAATTACGTGAGCTAGCAGTAACAGTATTTTACATAACCCACCGGTAGTAGGTGGCCCTATATTTACAGTTCCGTAAACCGGTCGTTGACTTTTATAATCGTCTACAAATCGAACAGTGGTAGGGGAAAGCTCCGTGTAATCGGAACATTGCGACGGAATTCTTAAAAAGTTTCTGAACCTATCCTAACCCTTATTGCGTTTAACATTCTCTTAATTTCCATTTAGTCGACGACACGCGGTCATTGACACCTATTTCAAATATAAAAATGGAATAGTTATGTAAATGTAATACCTGATACAGAACAAGTCAATAGCGTAGGCGCAAGGAAGGACATTTAAAAAAAATAGTAACTTTTACCTATGGATACAGCTAACCACATAGAAACAAAAATATATCGTTACCTACTTACTGTGCGTATGTTAGGTTCTCTTATCACTAACACAATGTTTTTGTACGATTGATGAATGTAATAGTAGCAAGATATGATATTGGACGCAAAAACATCTTTATGTAAGTATTAATTAATAAAAAAAATAGCGGTCTATTTATTTATCTATTGCAAGTTGTTACCCTACGTATGATTACCTTAATTATTGACAAATTGAACCTATACTATACGTGACTATTCTGGTGTTTTGTTACGAAACTCATCAAAAAGCAGCGGCCTTGCGGAGTTGCGAGTTGCGACATAGACATTCGGCAGTATTCGGCTCGGTCGTTGACCCCTCGTGTGAGAGGACCTTGTCTGTCTGTTCACTTTCCTATTCGAGTTGACGAGACATGTCTCCTTTGCATTATGAGAAGTTGTTATGGTATTATTTTTCTAAGAACGTTGCCGTTTTCCGGAGCAAAATATGTGTTTTATTTAATGTTACCAGTGTGTTGAATTCTGGTGGTTAGTTGCATCTAATTTTATATAAAAAGGCTTATGGAATCTCGTAACACAACAGGCACTTCAGAAATACTGTCAGAAAAAGTCATGACGTGTTTTATGTTTTTGTCAAGTGTTCAACAAACCTACGCCCTACGGTCTAAAAACAGGGCGAGCAAGTGTTTTTGTTGGTAATCGAAACTCTACATTTAGCTAATGGCTCAATTCCGATTCAATACTTCAAAACAATTACGACGCGATTCGTGGAAACTTGCAACTGAACGTCTAAAACTATTAACTTCATTATAGATTGTTCGAAGAATCTTGATGTAAAGCCTGGTTTAAGAGAATTTGAAATTACAGCGCTGGAAACGCGATCAGTAATCATTTTCTGCTCATCACGTCAATCATTCTATTCGGGTCAATGGTTCGCGCTACTTGTACGAAAAGGACGCAAGATTTCAATTTTCAGAAACCCTCGGGGGTAAAGCACGATTGCACGCAACCCCATTTTAAACCTACTGTTCAAATGAGGGTCGGGAACTAGGTCAAAAGGGACGATATAGGCCGAATCTCGCGCCCTGCAGTAGAGGGGACGCTGTGCTGTGGAATTTGGCAACCGTGCCAAATATGATAAGATTACTCCTCGCCGGCTTAGCCGGAAGAGTAAAAGTAAATAGGCTAAATAAATGTTTGTTGTTTTGTGATTTTGGACACAGTTGTTTGTATTGTATAATGTGTTTTGGTAACTGTAAAACATAGAATTGTAAAACTGTAAAACATTAAATTATTATTAGATAGATTAATCTTCAAAATCTCTCTATACCTCTGTAAACGTAATGTCGAATCATTAAAAAAAAATTAGTACCGGTCCGATTTATCCATACAGCTATAAACATTGTTTAAAATACCAATCAAGTCACGACCTCCAGATGCATAAAAAAAATAATAGATTTCTAGTTATACGACCGTGTCGAGCCGCATTGTAGAGTAGTGTGCTTGATTTAGTGTGAAAATGAAATCGATTCTGGTCTTTGTTGAATGTTTATATTGACACCAATGTGCTTGCCAATGAAAAGACCAAGTTTATTTACAAACTGCTATGGCTTACATCGTGACTTGCGATTGTTAGGTTTTTTATTGGGCGTAGAAAGTAGTCTAAAGACGGTGAGAATTTCTAATCCGATACTGTCATTTGCTTGTGTTGGAATTTATAATTGTTCTTACATCTATATCTTGTTACGAATATCATGTCAACGCTCTCTACATGTAGAATACGTTACTTTAGCGCTATCACGATACGACAATGTTGTTAAATCGTCTCTGAGATTTAAATTATGTCCAAATGTTGTAAAACATACAATGTACACTTGGTACAGTGCAGTTCGTAACGATTGCAACGAACCGTACTGTCTGATTAGTTCAAGATTTATCTCAGAAGTCATCAGAATCATTCTATCATGCCCATGTAGATAGTTCTTGGAGTCTAAAAAGGCAACATTGAAGCAATTCGTCTAAAAAGCAATATTGTAATTTGACATTTGCACATAATATAAAAGCAATATTGTTTTTTTGGCCTTTTTAATCCCCCTGATTCGACTTCTACGATATGTCCGTGAAAAAAAGCAGCTGATCGTATTCTGTTTTTCTTTGCTGTCTTACCAGCAGAGAAATGTAATGCTTACTTTAATTTTAAATTATTTTTAGAACAGAAATACTTTTGTGCAAAAAGTCAATGCCCGCCCGAACACTGTTTCAAATTTTAGGCCGACAGTGTCGCAACTATTGTTTCGCAACGACCAATTTTGTTTCGTTTATTTCGTGACGTGAATTCTATAATAGCGGGTAGTACCTACTAAACGTGGTTAGTTTACTATGGACTTTACGCTTGAATACGTTCCCATACAATGGCAAATAAATCTCCTAGATACCGTTATAAGTAGTATTTTAAAGTGATTTTTGTCACAGCTAAAAAAACTATAGAAACACACTTTACAAGAGAAGACAAGGTTCTGCAAAACACATCAACTAAGAATGTATTTATATTTAATAAAAACTTCATCCAAATCAAATACGTTACTGGTGGACTCCGCACTATAGGGAAACCCTGAATCGCGTAGAAATAAAGTAGTACAATCATAAATCATTATAAAGTGCATTAAACAGGATATAATTCTGCTTGCAGTGCATAAACAGTTGCTTTGATAATGTAGCTTACACAATTAGAATCTGATCTAGCATACACCGCACTTGTCACTTATAAAATATTTCAGTATAAGGATCGATAAGATGGTCACAGTTGCTGTACAATTTGTTCGATTGACTGCCTGAGAATGCAGTAGCTAGTAAGTACAGATTCCATGTAATCTGAGATAAACGCAATCCTTCCGCAAAACGCACGTAATCCATACATTATCTTGCACAAATATTACATGTACATACATTAAGATTTTACATTATGGTCGGTGGATGTCATTATCTTTGTTATTGTCTTTGATGACAGTGGAATCGTCGTCACTGCGAACCCCATCGGGAGATAGTTGTGATATAATATTCTATCCTAAGATATGAAAATCCGGTGATACTCATACCTAAATGTTACCTAAATTATTTTGATTATGACCATGATTTCTATTCTATGATACATTGGCCCCGATTCCTGCAGACATCTCTTAATTTTACTTTAAGTTATACCTGTCATTTTCTTATCCGCCGAAAAGGAAAGGGACGGATGATTGACAGCTCTTAATTTTAGGAAGAATGAGTAAATAAATGAATAACCCGGGCGAATTTTTAGACGGTTGTTTTAGATTTGTGCTTAAAATTGACGTGTGTTCCATAAATTTTATGCTTGTCGATTACCCGTCCCTTTCCTTTTCGGCGGATAAGAAAATGACAGATATAACCTAAAATTAAATTAGATGGTATTTACAGGAATTAGCACCATTACGTACATTAAGTATAATACAATAACACCATAACCTAACATCACGCCTGTATCCCCGAAGAGGTAGGCAGAGTTTTATAGTGATACATCCACTCCTCGCCAGCTATGTATACCTAAGTCCAAATAGGCGCTGAGCCTATTGCCATTAACCGGGCACAAATCGTAGAAACCACGTGATATTAAATTATCTATCGCAACATGAATTCAAACTTCAATCGAATGCGGTGTTTAAGGGTGGTATTAATAAACTAATCTCAGCTTCGAGACTGCCCTCAAGATCTTGTCAATGTGACAGTTCTCATAAAAATAGAGTCTTGAGCATGATTTTGAGTTCAGTCTCAGCTGAGATTCGTTTAATAATACCACCCTTAGAGGCCGAGCCTAGATTCGAAACCGTGACACTGCGATGTGAGTCACGCTTTCACGTATAACATCGTAATACATTATGTGGGCTTAATGTACATAACATATAACCGTCGTCAACACCGTTGTCATACTTAGATTTAACTTTATATACATGTAATGACAGCTCACATTCGTAACTTCTACTAACGTATTCTTAAAATAAATATGACGCAATGTATAGTACTTCTAGTGTACTTCTATCATTATAAGAACGAGTTTTCTAGTACGACATGGGAGTTAGCGTGGTTGATTCCAAAGTGTCATTTCCTATCGTTATAGTCAGGCTGAACTACTTGTCAATTATGCATCTGGGTTATCGAAATTTGTCTTGTATTTGATACTGACATTCTAACTCTAAGGTAGGCGAATCGAAAAATGGATGATCACGAACCCTATAGATTGATATTACGTCAAATTCAAAAATACCTTTATTCTGTGGTTAACATAGTCGCACTTTGAATCGTCAAGAATAAACTATACGTACGGAATAATAATACATCTTTCTGCATTCACGTCTCTTCTGGAGTACACCTTGTAACATAATTGTAGTCGACGTTTCTCTATCCCTAATGGTTGTCATGACGTTAGAGTCCTCAATCACTGAAGTCCAAGGAAAGCGGTTTGGTATTCCGATCATTTTTCATTGCTGCCGCTCTATGAATTATTCAGATGACCATGCGAATTGACGTAACACTTGTTTGGGTTAACGCTTCTTGTGGCTATTTGTACTACTTTATTGTGGCTATCTGTATCGCATAGCAAGCGTTTTCTTTGTTTTTATTTACTTCTGTAATAGTGCCGATTCTGGGAGACGAAACTTGATTTTATTTCCTTCAACAGCTCCTTCAGTTACGATGAGTGCTAGACAGAGATAAAGGTAGTTTTGGAACTTTCAAACTAAATTAAAATTAATTTAGTGTGCAGGAATCAGCACCATTATTTGGTTACATGTGCAATGTAATAATTTAATATTGGGGTCATTTGCTAGTGTCTAGTCAGTAGTCTGTCTAACGTCCTAATTGTTTGTAAGGTCTAATGCTAAAGAGTAGTTTTACGGCAATCCAGCCTATTCAGGAAGGCCTATAATATTTGCTTTCATAGATACTAAGCGCCTTATTTTACTAGGACACCATCGCGCGCAACCACACGGTCGCGCCACCAATGAAATGTACATATGCAGTTGTTTAAACGCTACCCATTGCGCAACCAACAAGGCATAAGGTGTCAACTGCATAATATATATTCTGTTACCATGGTATGCTAGTGAGATATGGCCTTTAACATTTAGTCATGTTTCGGTCAACTTATAGTAGCAGATTACAATTTCTAGTGTTGTAGGATTTTACTAACTACTTAATATTCCAACCATAGGTACTTGTATTTTCTCGAAACTTCGAATTTTAGACCCGAGGCTTTGAATTTAGGTACCCACTGGAGGACGGAACACGTATTATTAGGATCTCAACCAACTTCATATTACTCTTCAAACACATCACAAAACAATATCATAAGATTCTCATGTAGTTTTAAACAATTTTTTGATCAACAGAAAACTTAATGTATTTATTTAATCGTAAAATCTTCCACTTAACATGAGACATGACTGTATTCCTAATTGATGTAGTCAGAGGTACATTCATCGCACAATGAACTAAGTATCTGCGCCTCACCAAACTTTCTGTCTATCTTCTACTTTATCATCATCAGTTACAAAAATCTTTAGAAAACGTTACGTCACTGACCAACAGTCTATTTTCGACATTTGCTTCGTGTATCATTATAAATCTTCCAACAAACCTGTTTGATGGTTTATAATTAATTATATTCATTGGTTTTATTATTAATTATATTGATTGAAACCATTCCGATCGACTGTTGTATCGTATATTATATTGCTTCGATTTATACTGTTCCTAATACTTGTTACGGGTAAGATTTACAAGTAACATAAGGCGAAATAGAATATAAGTAATATTTAACACTATAACAGCTGTAACAGTATTTATTGCTAGCTTTATTATGCGTAGACCCCATCATAATATTACCTACTTTTTTTACTTCACAGCACAATTTTATCCGACCGCTTTCAAGTTCCACAGATTGTTTCACGCAATTGCTACTTACAAACTCGCATATTTAACATTTATAAAGTCTCCAAACATTCCACAAAAACTAAATTACAACGTCCTTAATTGCTTTTCCGTGTCCTGCCTGAGTCCTAGAGCCGTGTGAGATGGAATCCGCATCGATCGGCGCAGACGACGCCGCTAATTCACTGCTGGTGAAAAATTAACGCCTTTGAAACCAGAACTTTTTGTCTAAAACTCTAATTGCTATGCTGACTGTGTCTCGACGGCTTTATTTTTTTACAACCAAGTAATTTGTTTGGAATACTTTAGAGAATAGTTCTTAGAGTTTTTACATAAGTTTTCTATCGACAGCTTTTCTTTATTGTTATTGTCACATTCTTACTTTAAAAAAATCCTTGATATAATTTTGCAAAAGACGAAAGCTTGGTGAACGACGAGATAGTGATCTTAATATGTCACAGTCTCTCACGGTTCTCTCTTATTCCTTATGTCACATATAATCATACAAAAACAACAGGAAGAATAATGCCACTATTCTACTCTGTCACCAAATGGGAAATCCCTACTGTTACCGCGGGTGATTTTCCATCGTTACATAACCCATGGAAACTAGCTTCGATAACCTATTTTATCGATTTAGCTACATACCGATTTAAAACAAGTGTGTCGGATATAAGCGTCATTAATACGGTACCAACTTTCAAATAGTTTATTTAACGTTTGCATTATGTAACACTTTCTATTTCTGACCGCTATGGGAGGTGAGTGGAGCGATCCACGGTGATGTGAGTTTACGAAATGAGAATATTCAAACATCTACGACTGTTTATAACTATACTTTGTACACCAGCACAGTCTATTTCCTAAAAAAAGAGAAAGTTCTTTGTTTTCATTCTTTGCTATGCGTATATATTCCAGGCACATCTCTTCGAAGACAACAGTTCTTTCTTACTTATTCGTCTATTTATAGCTCGTTACACCAACCTGTATCTATTCACATTGATTTATGAGTAGATAATGTGTTATATCTATTTATGCCTTTATAACCTAAGTTCTATCACCCCATCCACGCATAAGGCCGGCTATATACTAGTACTTACCAACGAGTACCAATATCACTTTTACTGGTCAGTAATCCAAGTGTGCGTGTGTAAAATCAATGCGTTTCTACTTTAGTAGCATCATTCTATAACGAGTGCGCGTAGACGGAACCGCGTGGTAAGCGCCCGTGCGCTTGCGCCGCGGCGCGTGCGTTGACCGCTCGGAATGCATCGCACGCGCAACCCAGCTGTTTCCCTGACGTCCTCGGACGAATGACAGTAGTTTTTGTAGTTTCTTATTAAAACTATTGTTTATGTAGAGTTACTGATTATTATGCAGTTCGTTTGCAATGTGTATTTATTATTCTAGTCAACGGGGTATTTTGGTCGCCACAAGAATGTGTTTTGAAAAAATATGTTTCTAAGTTTCTCTATTCATCGTCATCACGATCTTCCTAGCGTTATTCCTTTTTCAAGGGGACCGCAAAAGATATCTTTACTAAGAATGCAAAAGATGTAATTCTACAAAATATGGTGGAGGTGCCATTATGCGACGATGGAAAATGGATCTTCTTTGCCTTAGCTTTTATATTATGATTTATGCCGGAACCGCGTACCTAACTAGAGGAGTATGACAGGCGCGAGCGGTTTAATATTGATGATATTACAAAATACTTTCAATATCAGATGAACAACTTCGGAACTAATTTGGGAGCCCCACTGCGGTACGCTTAAACTGCTGGTGTCTTAATAACATCGACTGGTGTAGGTACATCATCTGTCTATTCTACAAGGTAAGAATTTACATTGGCCTCTACTCATCGTGCCTAATAGAAGCTCTTTGGATACTTGTCCACGTTCATTTTAGAATAGCCTCGGAGAATAGAGCTTTTTGTTTTGGTTTTCCCCGCAGTGCAAGGCAAAGGGAACTATGCCCATAGAGCCATGTCCTATGTATTTTTTTTTCTTGATGATGATTAATGAAAGGTGATGACGATGAATGATGGAACCTAAGCTCCCACATGCGGAGTAGACTCCTACTCCGAAAAGCGAAAATACATAGGTACACTTTGTTTATTGAATATTCCTATATAATAACACTATCGCGAATGTTTTCCGACTAACTTAATTATGCGTTCATGAACCACAAAACACCACTTCGTATTATTTTTTTAGATTATTCAATGAAGAAAGCAACTGTCCCGTTTCCGTTCCCGCCAAAAAGTCCTGGAGAATAGAGCACCAATATCGTAACCATAGAGCAACACGGACCTCCGCGGACCGAACGTAACCCATATTTTACTGACTGTCATTTTGTTCTCAACTCTCATAATTATGGGACTTTCCTTAAGAAGATTTTTACTATCGAAAGGGACATTTGTGAACGTTCGTCATAATAATATATTGTTTATTTTTCCTTTCAATCATGTGCAAATGTTAGTTAAACGACATGATAGGGCTCGTACTACCATTCAAGATATCACATCACCGCCATCATAACACAATATAATGTAACAGTACAGTTTACTAGATTAGGTATACTTAACTATGTATAGTGCAATCGTACTCCATGGTATGTAGAATGTAGGGAGTACATAATGAGCAGGCGCGTTCAGAATTTGGAGGGGTTGCAATTCAAGGCATTAAGCGAAAGCTTTGAATACGCAAAGATAACAACAACATTGACTTCTGGGATCGAACAAAAGAACATCGTTCTATAAACAAAATACTAAAGTAAGAATATAATAATTAACATTATGTTTTCTTGGTACAGAAATTTGTACAAGCAGTTCATTAGAAACACGTAAACAGGGATTAAACATCAACAAATGGAGCATTTAGATTTATAGAAGAATAATTAAATTAAAGAATATATAAATTAACATTATAATGTTTTCTTGATAATAAAACAAGGTATCTTACACCTGAAAATACATTCGAATAGTTGTAATGGCGTAATTTTGAATTTATATTTATAATCTCGAAACGATACCTACGTATTTTTCATTAATTTCGTGATTTTCGACATAGATATGTAGAATTTTATTATTATTTTATCTATCAAGAAACCAGACACAATAGATTGCTTCGACATTGTAAAGGTTAATTGTGTCATTTATTTGTAGGTATCTTATTATCGTAAATCAGTTTAGTTACTTAGGCAAGGCAACTCTTTGCCAAGTACCAACCCTAAGGCTTACAATTTCCATAGTCAATGGCGTGTAAGGAGGATACGACATAGCTATAGATTGGTACAAAGATGTCGTCATGGGAAGATAACATAACGGGCAGTAAGGAAGTGTGCTCGGAAGGGCTCACGGCGGTTGGTAGCCTTCCAGGATGTCGATTGCGATACTCCAGCTATGAAGGGTGGATATCTATCCACCGTGTATCTATCTACACGACTGTAGGGGTGTGTTACTTTATTCGTATATGTACTTGAGGAATTATTAAGACATTAGCTATAGGTTTTTTAAGCCTCCACCTTAATAATAATAAGTATTTATATATTTTCTACCTTATGAAGCATTTTTTCGTCCTAATTAATCAATAATAGACCCATTGAAACTTTTCTCTCTCACTTTATTTAAGAGCTGTACTCTTGTCGGTGGAGTATTCCATTCTTTTTTTTACCTTTGATGGGTTTGCTCTTGGCCCCAGACTTGCCCGAAGGCATTGACGAGGCCTAAATGGAGCTCGCCCAGAAGGTGCCTGTTCACTCTGGCCTTGAAAGCACCCGGGCATTCGGAAAGACACAAGACGGAAGAGAATTCCATTCCTCTCTTCTTCCAGCGAAATCCTTCACCTAGGTCAAACTTCTCCTAGGTCCAACTTTTCCTTCTGTAATGTTATTTATAAACGAATCGTGTCGTATCAGGTGGCCAATCATATTTCCTCTTCAGTTCTCTATTTTCTTTATTATAGTTCTTTTTCCATCTACTCTTTCCAGCTCTTTTTCATTTGACAGTCCAGTTTATATTTTTACTCCAGTTATTTAGATTTTTGATATTATCGAATAGAAAAGTTACAATCAATGAAGAGAAAAACACACTGCTATCCTTCTCCTATCATAATATATCAATATTGTAACTCGTCCTTAAAAGATGAAAATATCAGAGGGCACCTCCTTTCAAAACTTGATTGACCGATAGTTATCAGGTGCGTAAATAAAAATCAAGTTTATCAGGTTTCTCACGGCACGAGTGTTGATAAGATGTATGTATGTATTATAGCTTATTTGGTTTCATAGATACAAAAAATGCTTAAATACTATACTTTAAAACCATCTTAAAACATTATCTAGTAGGGAAACCTGAAATTCAATTTCAAAATTCAAATTACGCGTATCCAATTACTGTTAGGATATTACGGGAACATTTATAAGTTGTAAGTATCAACGCGACACCTGTCCATCAACAACGGAATAACTTTCAAAGAATGCCATTGAACCTTGAACCTTATTTGGCGTCAGGGCTCCGGAGCTCTGAGAAAATATGTTTGACATATTTTCCCTCGCTGGGATCAAACCGGGCTGTATTTCCCGAAGTTCCCAGTGTGGCGAGGGAGGGAGGTCCCTCCCTCGTCCCCCCGCGCCCCTGTCCTCTGTCCCGAGGGCTGGCTTTATCAGGGCCGCTTTATGAACAACGTCACAAGCGGCGTACTTATAAATGGGATCTGGTTTTACTGCCCTTACGTCCCTGGAACGAAAATCGCCGGGGACACCGAATGTTGCACGAACACTGTTAAAGATAATGCTTCGATAAAATAATTGATACAGAAAACGTAAACATGTTTTGTCCGCGTACTCTAGTCTTAATAAAGGACGACGAGTGAACGAACTGCAAATTATCGTAAAACCGATTTTTACATATTTGAATTCACTGCTTTAATTATGCTAACAAAGTTGGATTGTTTTGTACGTCTGTTTTTTATTGTGCTCTGATGTTGTTGTTATAATAGCGGCCCGGCCTCGCATTTGTGTCGGAGATGATGTAAGAAGTAATCCCTAAAATATGGAACAATTATCCGCACACACCCGTAATAATTCAATAACAACACCCTTCTTGAGCAGTCCTTTGAACGCACTGTCAAGTCGGCACACAGTCGCGTTAATCACGCCCGGGCTGGCCGAAGATGAATATTAATTGAACTGGAGCTTAGCAACCAAATGAAATTTCAACAAGGCGTAGCTAAATTATTTGGCGTTGTTTGTTTTGATAGTACTTGCTATGAGGCGGCTCGTTGAATATGGATCGAACGAAGGTCGGAGAGCCGGCAAGGCCGCGCGACTATGTATTCACAGATAATGTTCTTAACTATTTACTACTTGTTTAAACTACAACGTTTTCCATGATGACTGTAGGCAGATCGCCCGGCTTGTTTGCCAAGTTGTCAATCTTGTTAGTGAGTCGTATATCTTAATTTATTAAATACGAAAGGTGACAGACTCAAAACAATAATATGCCGCATGATATATATGCGTGATTTATTCAACTTTGTTGAATGAATAGGTAGGTCTTCGCCTCATAATCTGCCTTTGTTTATTAGATAGGCGGACACCACTGATCGCTAGCTTAATGCGTTTTGTACTAACTCATTTCGACTGATTTAGTTGGATCATTCTCTTCAAACGTGCACACTGGTAACATAAGAGATGTGTACGTGTAATTTGTTGAAAGTAGCACATTCTTCAGGGAGGGCTAAGTACCTCTATATTTAGAACATTACACTACGCGTTACTCTCAATAAGAGCATTACAAGCCTATTTGTTGTTAAAGAAGATCCTACGCGATGCGTAACCACATATTATCGTATTTACAATATCAGTATGGATAGTGATTCATATTTCGAGGTCGACAGCATAATACGTTCGGCGTATTATGATGTAAATGGTTTATCTGATTTTCTCACGCTATATCACGTACTTAGTTTCGTTCGTGTTCAAGCACTAGTTCGTGTGTGTACTCCAGTTGTTCTGGAAAGTAATTCGCTCCATAATGATGATGGTCTTGGTGTCTTTCGTAACATTAGAAAATGTTGACACTTATCACGAGAATTTTAAATGTTACTTGTATTTAAATATTAACATTCGCACCATTTCGCACTCTATAATATATTTTATGCTTCATTATTATCCAGCTTACGACATCGTATCAACAGTGGCTGCAAGTTGTCTTTGATTACTTGTGGCTCTGCCCACCCCATTTGGGATTACGTGCGTGAGTTTATGTATGTATGTATGTATTATTAGAGAGAAACAAGTGAAGCCGACAGGATTTTCCTTTCAGTACATTATCGACTGCTAAAAAATCATACCTTGTTTTGTAGGCTATTCAAGGTTCATTTGGAGACTTTGAATTGTCTGTTGACCATTCAATTCTCTTCGTTTGTGGCTCTTCGTTATAATCTATACGTATATATATTACCTTTAGTAACGCTACATCTCCGCTTTCAGTGTCCAGTCATAATGCACTAATACACATCGTTCAATACAATCTCTAATTAACCAGGTGAATTCCCAACTATCATTAAGTCTATACTATACATCTTCCTAATTGGTGTACTCTTTAGCGATCAAAATGGTTAAGTGGAATTCAACAGCAGTAGAGTCTCAGTACAGAGGTATAGTGGCATCGTTTAAAGGTACTGAATATGACTCGATGACGTCGTTAGCTGTGAGCACTTTGGAATCCGCTCTCAGACGCTCGGAGACTCTTCGCGGCTCATTTGGAGGGCTCCACTACCCAGCATTACCTGTATGTGTACATATTTTATGCTGCCCTAGTAGACATTTCATCTTTTGACGCAGGTTTGGGTCTCTGTAGAATAGAAGGCTGTGGGTTAGATCCACTATTATTATTTATAACAAGAAAAAAGGTAGAATATACGTATTTTCCAGACAGATTTAAGTTACAGGCCCACTTGTTTTAGCAGAGAAAATATAGGCTGAGCGGTAATTACGTATATTTGGTAATGACAATCTTTGCTGAGACAAAACAAAAGGACAGGCATAAGTCAATATAAAAACATTGGTGTTCTTATTGTAATTACAACAAATAGTTTTAACAATATACACATAATAACATAAACGGCCTCTTTATCTCCCATTGCTGGGCACAGGCGTCCCCTCAATCAACCGGAGGGGGTATAAAGCATACACCTCCACGCTGCATGACATACATTACACACATTTAAAACTTTCTGGCAAAGGAAAGATGAAACGAATGTGATGGGAATGTATAGTACGGCTACGAGCAAATATGTATGCACTTTAGTACCATGTCACATTAACTTTTTTGACAAATTGAACTGTAAATCTCACTAAATGTCAAATATGTTAGTGCGACAGAGTCCTAAAGTGGGTACATTATATTGCTCATGACTGTACTTAACTGTCCTAATAATACAACTGCATTTCAAAAGCTAACAAAACCCTAACACGATCTGTTGTATCATCCTGCTGGTATCATTACGAGACAAGTAACTTCGGCTTGATATGTCTACTGAAGCTTCCGTACTGTCTGCTGGCAAGACAAATGTGACATAAATCCAAGCTGACTTACGCTGGCTCTAACAATCGTCATGAAACAAGGAAAAGGGAATTTTGGAAGGTACATTAGACGATGCCTTGTACTCACGGTTCAATGCTCTAAGTAATTTGAAGTACGGCGACGGTAATAAAATGTTTAAAGAAATTCCTAGACGGTGCGCTGTGTAGCTTTGGAATAGAAATTAACGATTGCCATAGCACGTAATTATGTGTATTTTCTTTTGAACCCGACACGTTTCCCCATAAACGTTTTCATGACGTGTTTTCTTACGACGTTATTATAGTAATGTAAATGAAACGTTACGTTTGAATCTCAGCGCTTATCGCTAATGGCCCAATCGACTAATTCTTTCAAATAATCATCTCAGATGACGCCCTGAGCCGGAGCTCAGGCCTTTTGTCTTAAATTTTGTACCGGGTGAGAGCTCTCAGCGCTCCCCATTTGTCCTGACAAGTAGTTAATGCCATTTGCGGCTACTCTACAACAAGTCACGCTAAAAAAGTACGTCCGAGTTTTGTAACTTGTTTCTTCGTAGACAAACCGATCGATACTAATGTTTTTTTAACTTAAGATAGTCGATCGATACTATTGTTTTTTTTAAACTATGAATAGTGGCCTATCCATAAGCAACACTAAAACAAATAAAACTTAAGATTTTTACAAAAATGCAAACGTGTCATGTATAGCTTAGCTTACAGGGTGTTAGGGACATCGTAAAGAAAACTTCTTCATCGACGGAAAATTCCACTTGACATCAACTCAGAATCAAGGTCTGAATCATCTCTCAAAGTTTTCGTTACGATGACACTGAGGTTTAGTTGTGCAAGTGGAAGTGGTAAGAAGTGGTTGAACACTATCAGTAGTTAAACGGATTGTCCAACTGTCATTTTACGATTTGGAGTCGTAGACCCCATTGCAAGTGATAAGCGAAAGCGGTTCAGGGGTCACGAACGGTTGCATTATTGTTGCCGCCAGTGACAGTTTTGCTTTATCGCCCACTACTCATCAAAGTCATTTTATATTTCTTACATCAATTCAATATTGTTTGATTGTTGGGAGCCGTTGTAGCCCAGTTGGTAGAACGCTTGCTTCTCACTTTGAGGGCGCAGGTTCGAATCCAACACAGGTCTAAACCAATTGAATTTATTTCGTATTCATATTTGGTTCATAAATGATTATCACGTGCTCAGCGGTGAAGGAAAACATCGTGAGGAAACCCACGTTCGAGAGAAATGCATTTTCGGAGGTATGTGACCTAACCTGTATTGGACTAGTTTTCCCTTCGCGGGTTGGAAGGTCCGACAGGCAGGCTTTGTAAAAAACCGGAGCTGACAAAATATTCAGGTTAGGAAAGCGGACCCTGTGAAAAACGGGATAATGCTAGGGAGATGATGAATTCTGTATTTGTTTGTTATTGAGTAAGGTTTGTTTCTCATTATCATACTTATCTGTTTAGTAGGTAGGTCTACCTTATTCTCTTTCTTATATCATCATCATCAGCCGTATGACGCCCACTGCTTCTTATATATTCTGTTTAAATTCTTTCAAACATAAATACATAACATCACGCCTATACCCACCGGGGTAAGCAGAGAATATGGAATTACATTTGCTTCAAATCCGACACACTTCTCTTGCTTCCTCCACATTCATCGATCGTTGCACACACGCACGCCGCTTAGTAGATCGTACTAAACCTTTTCTAAGGACCTCTCCAATTTGGTCAATGTACGTTCTTCTAGTTCTTCCTCTGCCAACCCATTCCATTTCTTTCAAGCCATTTTTAGAAAACAATTAAAGGTTATTTTTTCTTTTTTTAGAGCAAAAATTTACATTTACACTTTAGGTCATCATTTACTACAGATTTATCCGCATCCAAGTCTAGTAAATGTTTGTTTCCTGGCAATAAGGCCGCCCAAGTTGTACTGTAATCATGTGTTATGTCTGTTTGTTAAAATTAAGTATTGTGTAAAAAACTGTGTGTGTATTTGATTTGATTTATATTCATGTTCGTCACCATTGAATAAAACCTTAAATTTCTAAGATCATCGACCATACTCAACATAACAAGATGAATAGTTTACAACATTAGTTTATTAGCAGCTCCCTAACTAGAATGGAATAGATCTGCCCTTGTAATTATTATTACAGTTTTATTTTATATCTTTAAATCCCAGATATCGTAAACTATGTAGGAATTAACAGATTTCTATAGCAATATCTATAGTCAAGGTCATATTTCGTGGCTGTATTCCACGTGTTCGCGTCCTTATTATCAGATATACTTAGAAACCTGTTATTAAAAATCGATTATTATATTGTATAATCTTTACAATTTAAACGTTTATAATGATAACTAATAATACAAACGGTTGTGTCATGTAATGTGGTTTTGCTTTTTATTTACTGAATTAAAACTACAGAAGTAAAGAATTATATAACAGAATGGCAATGAACAGTCAATAAAATTGGGTGTCTTACGCTCAGGTGACGGAAGCCAAATAGTTCTTCACCTCATGCTCATGTGATAGTAGCGAAACGGCCAAGCCACATGTTTTGCCTAAAGTGATGATGATGATGATGATCTCTCCGACCGATTTCGGCCATGGCGACCACTTCGACTCCTAGTCGGCACGACGCTGATGCGCCCGAAGATGGCTTATGTAGCCTATCTTTACAGTGACCTCCCGCGCACAGTGAGGGCACTGAGCACACCGTTTTGCCTAAAGTGTAGAGTTTGTGGACTTAGTGTTTGTATAATTAGGGCGTGTAGAGTTAGAAGCTTGGCTCTATGAGGTCTAATAACTTTATGACATTGCGATGGATATGTTAAAAAGTAAACATGTAAAAGCGATAAAAAAATACATAAACTCAACACCGGAGTAAGCAGGTACAGAGAGAGAGAGAGAGAGAGAGAGAGAGAGAGAGAGAGAGACGGGGTGCGTTACTATAGTAACTGTAAAAGTCGGATATACATATTGTGGCTATCCTCGGCCACCGCCTGTTGTGCTTTTCTGTATATGTTGTCCTTATCTCTGTAAGTATTTTATCTATTTATCTATCTATCTACGACGTACGGTCACGAGCTTTGGTATCATGTCATATTGACAAACTGAATTATAAGTCTCGCTAAGTTTCAAATATGTGAGTGCGACAGGGTTCTAAAGTGGGTACATGATGGGCTGCTTAGGACTCCAATACTTATAAGTACTGTTTTTCCCTACGTTAGTTTCTCTGTGTTGACCGAATTGAGACTACATTATATATTCGAGCGACGTTGACACAGCGGCTTATGCTGAGTGGAGTAAGGACCTTTTATTTAGAAAGTTCACCACCACCATAATAATTAATTCGACGTTGATCCTCTTTGTTTCTCTTATGTGATGCTATTGTGCTGTAAATTACGACAGTAATACAAGACAGTATATTTAATTTTGTTTAATAATAAATAAAAGCAAGAAAGAATATTTAAACCAGCTTAGCCAAAGACTCTCAAGCTGTATGCGCGTGCGCTCGTCCCGTGCACCAAGGTCGCGATGTTTCGCCACGGCGGCGCGCCGGCGCAGGTTGCGTTCATCGACCTACTGAACCCGCTGACTAGGTGCTCGAGTGAGCTCTGCCTAGAGCTTGAGCTTTAAAGGTGAACCCTAAGAATGACATAAATAAATTATTAAAATAAATTTAAACAATTTCATAAGTAATGAGCTCTTGAAGTGTAGACTTTAGTGAGTCTAGAAATTTTTGGTTTATTTATTTTTACATACTTGGCTTTCTTTGTACATAATGAATCTTAGGTTGGTCTTTGGTTGCAACTTGCTTCATAGCGTATAACATTAGGTTTCGATTTCAGTCCCCACCACTGATCTTTTATGGGTTGGAGGTGGATAACCAACCAGCACCCCTGGTGTCAGAGCTGCTATTGAGCCGCCATAGGCCCCTGACATAACATCATGTATAAAAAAAAATGTGTACAAGACATGGATGGAAAACCATTTACTAATTCTTTCTATTATAAGTACAGTTCTATTGTTCTTTCTAATATAAGGACATTACAGGCTGATCACCTGATTGTCCAAAAAGTAAGATGATTCCTGCTTCAGAAGGCACGTTAAGCCGTTGGTCCCGGTTACTACTTACTGATATAAGTAAGTAGTCGTTACATGAGCCATGTCAAGGGCCTTTGGTGGCTCAATAATAACCCTGATACCAGGGTTGATGAGGTTGGTAATTCACCTCACAACCCACACGATAGAAGATAAGTACCGTAATAACATTTGACCACGTTCCACTTTTGTCTGAATATGATGTTAGGTGCCTAATAAACAGTTTCTATAAATACACTCCTGATAACATTGAATACATGTCACTGTTTAATTATCTATTAGACATAAATAATATATTAAATGTATTGGGATGTTTATCTGTCTAGCCCTTAGACCTCGTATAACAAATAGACAACCAATCTCAAAAAAAAATGTGTCGCGGCGCATCTTGTCACAAGCAACGGCGTATAACGACACTGTACAACCCATATTGAACTTTATTTGACCAGCCATAGGACGAACGAACTTTTACTATCTACATAACACATTGACAGTCCCCATATGAAATATTTTGACTTCCTCGTAAGTCCCGCATATTACCTTATTTTTATACGTCCTCTAAACACTTAATACCTATTGAGTGCAATAGGAAGTAAACCATATCTCCTACTATCATGAAAAAAAAAATGAACTTTTAAAGGCCGCACTCAGGGCTCTGAACAAGTATGGGTCACGGACGTATGGAGCTAGTCCGTCATGAGTAGTCATGACCCGTATATGGATCACTGGACTTTTTTTTGACGTGACTTATTGTAGATTTGCCGCAGATGGCATTAACTACTTGGCCGGACAAATGGGGAGCGCTGAAGGCTCTCACCCGGTACAACGTTTAAGACAACAGCCTGAGGGTGCCCAGTTGGGCGCGAACCTCGGCTCAGGGCGTCGTCTGAGAGGAAAAATATTTGAAAGAATTAATCGACCCTAGTGGGTCGATAGCGATAAGCGCTGAATGACAATCGTCGACCACGCCGGCGGATCACTGGACTGTCAACGTGTTAATGTGTACGTATTTACAACACGGTTCAGGTGCTTTTTTAAGCTCCTAAGCGAATGTTATGCTATTTGTTTATATAGGCTGTCAGTGGTCTAGATATACCTAGTAGTACAATCTTTCGCTCTTGCCCTCGTTTCGCAACCTTGAATGCTGCCTCCCACGTCGTGTAATAATAATAATATCGGTGCCTCACAGCTCCATAAAGATGTCGATGCCAAACAAACAAATAAACAGAACTCACTGTGACGGAGATATTTTGATTTGTCATCCTTTAATCAATATTATGAGGAAGACGAAGTTACGCAACGTTGTTGACGTTGAACGTACCTATACAAAGTGTAGTCGCAGTAATATAGTTATATCCCTAGGGATATAGTTATCAGTGATTCGGGCGCTTATATGACTAAACTTTAAAATCAATTTATTTAAATAATAAAAATTACAGTGTCAAATTTATTTTTTAGTTACGATGGTAAATTTTGTAGGTTTCACTGACAATTATTCGGTACCGGATAATTATAACACGGTTTCAGTTTAGAAATAATATGATTATTTCGCTAAACTAATCTGGTCTAAAGAGATCTGGTTATAAAACAATATTTTTGGGTTGTATTTTATTGTAAAATCAACTTTTAGTAACCTACATTGTTCTTTGGCAACATATCGTATTAAATTAACCCTCAGTAATAGATGTTATAATTATTTTTTAGCTGATAATTTGCATATATAAAATAGCGAAAGTGATACTTATATGAATGAAGTGGACTTTATATTTTATAATTTGTCCGAGATGACTGCAAAAGTAATGTTTCACAATTATCCTTGTTTTGTCGTTTCTTCTCACACCCTCTTAACTAAAGTTCCGGCCAAGTAGTTAATGCCATCTGCGGCAAATCTACAATAAGTCACGTCAAAAAAAAGAAAATCTTAACTAAAGCCTCACTGCGTACACAATAGACTAGTAGGACCTCAATATACTCTTAACTGACCTTTAAAATCATCGTAGATAACACAGAGTTCTATTAATACAATTTGAATTGATAAAGTACGTGTGGTACCGAATATTTTCTGTCACGTAGGTTATGTAACTATATTTTATATAACTGTTCATAGTAATTCATATTTTTTTAGTAAATACTAATACTTTTAAAAAAATGAAAGATTGCTATAGAATGGTCATACTCGTATTTCGTGCGGCAAGCTTAAATAAAACATAATAAGCACAGTATTAAATAAACAAGACATAATAAGTGTTACAAAATTTTGATCAAGTCCAAAAATATCTAGCCCTATGGCTGACGAGGTTTTGATTTTTAAAAGCACACAACACGCGTGCAGCATTTTAAATAAACGTAATCTAACGGTCGAAACGCGACCATTCTATGGTAAATTTGTCTGTTTTTAAAACGCTCGTAGCGCATTTACTGTAAACTTAAAACGCACCAACCGCGTCTTGTATAATTGATATGAGCATTTTCTTTTTCACTTTTTTTTGAAGTGCTTTGGAGCATTAGTTTATGCTTGTGTTTGGTGGGGTGTCAAAATAGATAAGTACCCTTATACAACCGTAGCAAATTAAACTTCATTACAATATCGTCGGTCAAAGGGCGTCGACGGCTATCGTCGGCCATTGTCTTTATATCACTATGACGTACATTTTTACATTATTAAAGGAAGAGAGCTGATATCATTATCGTTTAACCGACACAATTGGAATGAATGTCATTAATTTCGTATAACACATGATCTGGGACAAAAATTACTACTTGGAAACTGTTTATCTTTACAGTCCAAAGCAAAACAACACACTTTGTGGTTGTGAACTCGTGACATTTGTAAAAAATATATAATACAATGAAGAAAAAAATATTTCATATTTTTTATATTGCACAGAATAATTTAGTATCTCACCTTTATTTTGAATATTTTTATTTATTATGTATATTTAAATATGTGTTTAGTGCTGTGTATATCTTGTATAATGTGTATATTTACGTTTATTTATGTAATTGTTGTTGGTACACATTCTCGCATCTATAGTACTTATTACATATCAATACTCCTTGCCTCTGGTCGTCTAGAAGAAAACGTAGCGAGTGTACAATAAAAAATATTTGATTTATGCAGTAGATGCCAACTAAGCGATCGAAAATACACATTAGAAGAACATAATGAACGTAAATAGCTAAATTCAACAGTAAAAGTACGTAGATGTGGTGTAAACCCACCCTAATCAAGCAAATGTTAGCAAACTCTACAATAAAACGTAAATATTAGTAACATACCCAGTTTTAAACAGTAAATGTTAAGTACCACAAATATCACTCTTATTACGGAAACCAAATATTATTACTACAAATTATAATAAGAAATATTAGACAAAAGAATACAGTAACTAGTCTTTTAGTTTTCGCTTCTCTCGACAATAATCGTCTTCACTTGTTTTTTTCTTCGTAGTCCCAGACGGAACACCCGCCAAAACGTTTTTCTCTTAAAAAGTGACGTGACGTTCCTTTTTTTTTTAATTGTCAACACAAACTAAATAAGTAATGTATATTTATATCCTAATTGAGAAATCGGCCTATTGCCTATATTTGAACATCCATCGCTAATTTTATTTACTTATCATAAAGTGAACGTTGTTGAATGTTCCTTTGTAGAGTTTCACTTAATTTGATCTTATTTGGAATTGGGATTATCGCAAAGTAGACAGATAAAACACATCATTGTACTATCGACAAGATAAAAGGTGTTTAGTTGTAGAATTGTTGTCCCATCAAATGTTATCTTTAAATAAAGTACGTAAACGTAGTGTTTTCTAGTAGTTATGTATCTTACCTTTTTATGTAATAGGTTAAAGAATGACTGACTAAAGACATTTCATCAATCAGTAAATTATATAATTTCTTAATTGTTAAACTTTTTACGAAATATAGATATATAACTAAGGATGCAAACGAACTATTTAATTGTTTTAAACTCGGAAAACCAAATAATCGTATATATTTGAAGATATAAGTTACATAACAAAACATAAGCTCACGATATATCCCAATCAGGGTAGTCAGAGTTACATCCACCGCAAGATAAACTAAGTATCCACACCCCACCTTTCTGTAAGAATAACGTGACAGGTCGTGAGCCATAGTAATGGTCGAGGCAACTGGGTTAGTGAAAACTGCACTAATAACTCATTGATTAACATTTTTATTATCATTATAAAATAAAGACAATTTTTCGTCAATCAATAGATTCTAGAATATCTTAATTGACATACTGTTTATGAACTATAGAAATAACAAAAGATGCAATCGAACTTATTACTGTTTTGAGGAGCTCGGTGGCAGAGGACCTCGGTGGCGCAGCGGTAAACGCGCTCGGTCTGCGATTGTTGAAGTTAAGCGAATTTCGCAAAGGCCGGTCATAGGATGGGCCACAAAAAAAAAGTTTTCATCTCGAGCTCCTCCGTGCTTCGGAAGGCACGTTAAGCCGTTGGTCCCGGCTGCATTAGCAGTCGTTAATAACCACCAATCCGCACTGGGCCCGCGTGATGGCTTAAGGCCTGATCTCCCTACCCATCCATAGGGAAGGCCCGTGCCCCAGCAGTGGGGACGTTAATGGGCTGATGATGATAACTGTTTTAAACTCGGAAAACCAAATAATCGATGAATATTTTTCAGATATATAACGTTCTTTGGTTTCACTAGACTAAGATGTCTAGTTAACCTAAGGTTTACTTCGGCCTTAGTTCAGCATAAAGTCGGAAAGTAAACAAAGGCTGCATTCGCACTTTGTTTACCACATCGGATGACGTGGCCGGAGTATTCGGGCGTCGTAAACTTACTTGCTATTTTGGAACGCAACCAACTTGTTCTGCAATACGCGTGCGTGCTCGATTTGATGATAACTCCACGCATTATTCTTGTTATACCACGTTGTGTACAGAATTGCGCTTTGGTGCGTTTGATTTGAAGTGAAAATTAATCACTAAGAGAAGTGTGTTTAAAATACGAATTAGACTTCACAACAGTAGTATTGTCTAGCTCGCATAAAGTTTTTTTACTAGATCCCCACATCACATTCTACATTCTATCGTCGCCTTATAGGTAGGTAACGGCCTCGGTGGTCCAGTGGTTGAGCATTAGGCTCACGATCCGGAGGTCCCGGGTTCGAATCTCACAAAAAATACTTTGTGATCCCTAGTTTGGTTAGGACACTACAGGCTGATCACCTGATTATCCAGAAGTAAGATGATCCGTGCTTCGGCACGTTAAGCCGTTGGTCCCGGTTACTACTTACTGATGTAAGTAGTCGTTACATGAGTCATGTCAGGGGCCTTTGGCGGTTCAATAATAACGATGACACCAGGGTTGATGAGGTTGGTACTTCACCTCACAACCATCACGAGAGAAGAAGATAGGTAAAACCAACACGAACGATATGATGTTCGGGTAAAAATTAACATTACAAATTTTTAAGCCGACGATATCTACGTATAGTATTTTTTTTAGAGTTCCAAACTTCAAAAGGTAAAACGGAACTCTTATAGGATCACTTTGTTACTCCGTCTGTCTGTCAAGACCTTTTTTATTTCATCATCATCAGCCGTACGACGCCCACTGCTGGGCATAGGCCTCCCGCAGGACCGATCGTCGTGGAGATCCTTTTTTATTTATTTATTTGTTATAAATTCGTGTGCAATAAAATACTCTATGTTTATTATTCAATCCATTATTTCTACATAATGAGTTTTATGTCTTGAACAGATTCAGTATTTCACGGTCTTTGAGAGCTTAAATTAGTTAATTATTAGTGATCTAACGATAACATTGCACCAAGCCGCTGTGAGCTCGGTGAAGTTTGCTAAAATATATAGGTTTTTCTTTGGGCAATAAGTAGAAGCTACTGTTTAGCAATTTATTTTACATCGGTCCACTTACTTCGTAAGTTACGTTTTATATGTATATAGAATTGTTCTAGGAAACTTATCGCGGCCCGAATTTCCTCCAAGGCCTTCCAGGGAAAGAATTAGGGCTCCCACACATAAACACGATACGACGTCGTGACAAGTTGTTATTAGAAAATCAAAGATAAGGATGATGAAATGGGTGGATCCAGTGTCTTTTGAGTATCTGTCTTTTCTTTCTTCATCTTCTTATTAACAGCAGAAGCAGAATGTATCTAGTGCGTTCCATTTTTACCCACGACGGAACGGAGCAGGTATATTCGGAATGAACTACGTGGGACGTTACGATGTCGTGTTATTAAAATTTTACGATGCTCATCGTAGATTTCCACGATGCGACGTCTCGTATCGTGAAACGACACGAAACGACGTCTTTATGTGTGGGAGCCCTTACTCATTAATCTAAAAGAAATGTGTATGTAGTAGTTGGAATTTGCGTATTTGAAACTGGAACATGGTGGAAGATAAATCACGCTTACTTACAAAATGCCTATTCACTTTGACCTTGAAGTGCTCTGAGTTGTAACCTCTGACGTAATATGCATTTTACAGTAAGTGTTTATTGAGTAATTGCTTACTATTTATTATATAATTAAAGGACTCAATAATACTTAAGGTTAATTCTACACTATCTTCTCTTTTGTTAGGTACAATTTAAAACTCAGTTTATTGCGTACCTTTTTTTGTCTATTATTTCGTTTTAACACTTGCAGTGACGGATGTAAATATTATAACATAACTTAGCATCACGCCTGTATCCCCCAAAGGGTAGGCAGTGGTGTATGTAGGTAAATATATGGACCCATTTCTCGCCAGCTATGTTTTCATTACCTATTTTCAATTTTCGGACATGTTAGTTTATCTCAACAACTATGTAAAAAATATAATTAGATAACATGTAAGGAACGACCAATCAATGGACGCTGCGCACAAAATTGCATTGAAAGTGAATCGAATTGAATTACTGCATTCTTCAGCGTTTGTTTTGTAAACATGGCAGCAACGTAAATGCCTCGCTGGTGAGTAAATGTGTAAATAGAGCAGTTTACTAGTCAGCCGAAGGTCGCAGTAAGGCTTCAAGAAACTAGGACACTCCGAGGGCTACTATTGTCTCGTCTTTTATGCCAGTTCTGTTGGAACGCTGTTAGAATTCTAGTTTTCTGGTTATATCTGGTTTTATGTTTGGAGATTGAGTGGCTAAATTTTTACGATTTCGGTGACTTAATTGAAATATTTTTAAGAATGCCTCCTCGAAGAACAATTGTGGGAATACATTTGTTTTGGTTTGAGTATGAACTTTTAACACGTTTTTATTTTTTCCGGAATAGATGAATTGAATATTCGTACTTCATGTGTTGGCTCGGCGATTGAAAATGGCACTTCTCCGATATATTTTTTTTTTCTGATAGTTTATATTGTTATGCAGGTTCTTTTATCGCTGGGTTTAATTCTAGTCCTCGTTTTAACTTCAATCTTCTTATCATTGTTTGAAGGTCAATAAGACAAGTGTTCCGATAGCTCTTCACCTTTTGTAAAAGTTCATTTTGACAATAGTCGTTTTGTCTCTCCTTTTCTTTTCTGTCTTTCCAATTCGACGGATAAGAAAACGACAGGTAAGTACTTATAACTTAAAATTAGGATTGTATGCAAGACCATCTACCTACATCAATGCATTTCGTAATGATAATGAACATCTGTCTCGTGATATCTAGGTAGTACCTACCCTTAAGTTCTGTAAACGTTGAAGTCCGGAAAGGATTACACTTTATATTTACGATACGAATCAGTAATACGATGACATTGAAAACATAATCCATGAGACGTAAGGTCACATCGCATCGTGCGTGCGTGCTGTGGCGTCGACGGGTTGAATGCAATGTACCTTACCTACTACTGTAGAATTAGCATACCTCCTCATGACATAATAGATCTAGCGTTATAAAATTGCATTTGTTTATGTTCGAGATACAAAGAATGGAATTATTTATAAATTAGTATCTACTCTTGCTTATCGTAAATTGAAAAAAAAAACAGTTTTCGTATAAGGTAAACCTACTTTAAGTAGCCTAGGTACTTCAAGTAAATACTTAGCTATAATTTTATCCCAATAAGAAAGCGTACCTACTTATAACAGGCCAAGGCTAGTTTAACACTGAGAATAGGTATTTTAGTCTGTTTCTGTATTTTGTGTTCTGTTATTAATAAAGTCGAAATTTAATCGTATGATCGATACTATGGAATATTCCAAGTTAAAATAAAATCATAAAAATTACGCATTTTTATACATGAATTCATAGACTATAGGTACCTACATTGAATACACGAGTACGACTGGGTATATTTACCTACATAATTATGTGTATTGTATACCTACCTGTTTCTACGCTAGGTGTACTATTAGTAGCCGAGTATTAGGTACCTAGGAAGCTATTCTACGCCCACCGTACACTTCTCAAGTTCTCGTACGTACCGGCTAGGCTACGAGCAGCCCAGCCAATATATTTTCCCAGATAAAAGTGGATTTGTTATTGTTGGCGTCTCTTTCGCATTATATCAGCTTGTCTTTGTCGCACGTTTCCGGGTCTATATGTCACCGTAAAATTGTAAATAACGTTAGATTATAATCTATCTCGCGAGATTGTGAACTGTCGAAAAATTATGAATCGTATCATATTGCTTACAATTTAACGTATTATTTTTCGGTAGATTATAATTTATCGCAGTGAAACCGTCAAATTGTGATACGAAACGCCCCTCGCGTGCTATACCATAGAGTTACAAAACTATTAGAGTGAGCATAATGTTAATTTGGGATTCTCTTAAAATGCATAAATGTTTTTGTCATAATTTTAATTATCATAATCCTTTTTGCATAACGTTTTTTAGCATAATAGTTTTACTTTCCCATAATAACATCTAGGAATACTGGTTTGTTAGGTATAACTTATTTTTGGGATTAATAAATAGACATCCATAATTCTTTTTTAGATTAATAGTGTTTTGTCATAATTTTTACAAGGCATAACAGTAGGTTAGGGTGCGGCGGGGGTGGCCCTTGGGCCACCCCTATGCCGCCAACATGTTTATCTTACACACGAAAAGTATACTGAATGATACGTTTCAGATTTTTTAATTTTGATACATTTTTTCTTACCATGTGATGTCAGAATTATTGATTACTTACTAAATAATTAATAAATACGTACTTGATTTCACAATCTTGAAGAGCATTTATTTTATTTGACTGACACCTGTGTTTTATTCCTAACTCTATGGACACAGAACGGTCTACTGTAAGGCCGACCAATCAGGGACAGCCGTCGGACAGTTGACAATTTGACAATTGTAAGATTGTGATTTAACAGTTTTACTTCGATAGATTATAATCTGACGAATAATAATACGTTAAATTGTAAGCAGTATATTACGTTTCACAATTTTTCGACAGTTCACAATCTCGCGAGATAGATTATAATCTAACGTTATTTACAATTTTACGGTGACATATACATTTTGGGCGGGGTCTTGCAGTAATAGCGAACAAGCAAAAACTTTTGCCGGGAAATGTGCTAAATTTGTGTGCTGCCACCTAGGGAGCAGAAAGTCAAATATGTTCACGGCTACTTTACTGGTACTCAGTGTTCTTAGTAGTTCAGCTACTCAACACAAGATGGCGCTACCTGCTACATAAATATGTTTTAAATTATCCGATAATTTTAATTTCGTTTACTATGTGTTTTATATTTGTTTATTTTGATTCCCTTTTTTTATTGTTTCAGGTTTTAGTGGAATATGACGGTGTGGACTGGCAGAGACGCGAATGGGTGGCAGTGTATTCTAGAAGAACGTTTCGTGTTTTTTTAGTGGAACGAACTTTAGTGTGGGCACCTAGAACTTACGAAGGCAAAGAAGTTAAATGGCCTGCATTGGTAAGTATTTTTTTCTGTATAAATTAATATTTTTGTGGAAAATTTCATGACTTTTGAAAACATCTATACCGCCATCTGCTACCACTAGTTAGTACTTTTAAACGTTTATAAGTGTTCTAGATGTTGTCGGTAGATGGCGTTAGTAGTATCAAAATCAAAAGTAAAATGAAATCCAAAGTCATCGTTCCTCGTAAAAAATGGAAAAGCACTATTCAAACTTATTATTCTTAATTGTAGCCACATAAAAAGATTTTAACCTTGACGAGGCGGGACGAAGGTATCATTTTCATTCAAATTGTAATTGTAACCTAGGTTGAAGTGGAATTTTAGATTAGCGGAGTCTCCGTGACATCATTTCAGTCCGCATAGATTAGCAGGAGGAAAACTATTGATTGTGCTAATTATAACAAAAACTTTCGTTTACTTACTTAATAATTGACTGTATAGTAGAAACTTGTTTGGATGTTCTATTTTTAACCGACTTCAAAACAGTTGAAGATTGAGACTTGATTATTTGTTATACCAATAAATTGTACATGTCAGTAACATTTAATTTATGTATGTCGTAATATCCAACTATTCATTATACCGACCTATTCTTTGGCATTGTAGGTAGGTATCTAATGGAGACTCTATCTAGGGACATCTCCATAAATTACGTATCACGGTCTTTTCTTTATTAATATAGTCAGAGCAGTCCTATTAACCCAGATCTGGACTATTTCTTAAAAATTAGGTCACTACATTGCCCATGTGTTTGCCAGCCATCATACCGTCTCATAACCATATGGGTCATGTAATTATGAAAGCTGTTAGCTGCTTATTATCGTGATAATAATGTTTATACCATGCATGGTCTTGAAACAAAAACTACTCGGTACCAATAGGTAGGTAAGTAGCTTTAGATATACAGTAGGTAGGTACTATATTAAGTCTGTGGTATCACACCGGATAATCTTATACCATCGGGTTCGAATCCCGGTGGGGACATATAACAAAAATCACTTTGTGATCCTTAAGACACGTTAAGCCGTTGGTCCCGCTTACAACTTACTGATGTAAGTGAGTAATCGTTACATGAGCCAAGGCAGCGGCCTGGCGGCTCAATAATAACCGTGACACCAGGGTTGATGAGGCTGGTATTCCACCTCACAACCCACACGATAAGATGTGTGATATACTTGTTATAGTATTATTATGGTGACCTGTTACTGTAACCTCGCAATAGGCAGGATAATTTCGTCCAGGTAAAAAATTGTGGTTTAAAAATATATTTTTTTTACCCGGATTGAAATTGAAATTGAAAGTTTGACAATATTAGGTTCGGTTTCACTCAACGCGCATTCAGACGGTTTCTGTCTTTTGTTTTTAATGTAACAAGAGTTATAATACTATTTCGTGCCATGTCGTGTTACCCCCTAGAACCTCCGTTTTACTCCTGTGGGGGTAATTGCCTCCAGGTTAGGAACCACTGCCATAGATAGATAGAGGACCCTATGACATCACTCACGTGTTTTCAGTCCTTGCTCTACATTGCGCACGCGTCGCTTTAACATAGAGATCACGTTCCCGGACACTCCCGGGGCGAATATGTAATCTGTCTCCATGTCGGGAAAGTGTTCGCTCGTTTAATATTTCAACAGAATACCTTTGCCTTAATTTTGTCTCGGCTTTATATAACGATTCTTACCTAATGTTAAATTCATTGGGGAATTAAAAAGGCGGGCAGGCAAGGTCTAATAATATTGATCCTGTAGACATTGTTTTCAAAGAATGTGTATTTATGTATCAATGTGCTACGTTTCTCTTAAATACATCAATGAATTTTCAATACACATTATTGCACCAAAATAAAAGAAAATAGTTACAAAAGAGACTTAACTAGGTGCTAAATTTAAGAAAAAATATACTTAACATAAACAGCTTACACAGGATGTAAGTGCACATATACAAGGTATTTTCAATTAATTAATTTCGTATTTACATGTTTTTATTTTGGTTTTAGTTTTTAATTATTGTGCATCTTTCAAGGTAAGCATTTACCTTTACCTTCGCCCACATCGTGACTAACCATCAGCTGAGTTTGTGGTCAAACACTAGCCTATCATACTTACATAAAAATGTCTTTATATAGGCATCTTTTCCTTCGTAAAAATAATGTATCCATTATTTAAACACAGGCAGCGAAAGTGACCTTTTACCTTTTGAGTCTGGCTCCATAAATTAGAAAAGCCTATATAGTCAGTGGAAATACCTTACACGTATTACTTTAGTACCAAGCGTGGGTTGAAGGCCCTGGACTTGGCAGAAAGCGATGGGTGGGAGACAGGCATAATTGCTCGTAGGTATGTACAATTACCTAATAAACCGAACGCGAATGTTTACAGCAAAAGCTATACCTCTCAAGCATGCTACTTTCTATTTCCATCACAACGAAAATAAATTATTTTCTCCTTAAATACGAAGTTAAAGCCCAAGTTACAAAAGAGGCAAATTTCATAATAATGCCGTCGAACCGACGACGTAGAAGACATAAAAATAAATGAAAATAATTTATCCCGTCGGCTAATTTGGTAACAATAACCTTATAACAACATACTTTCTGTACCTCATTATATAAATATCGATTTCATTTCTCTAAGAATAGAACACGTTGACTTATTCAAAGACATGACTCTTTCTTGGTTATAACACTACAACTAAGGTACTATAGATAGGACTCCAAATTAAACAGTTCTAGAAACTATACTCTGCTTATAACAATCAGGTCGTTGTGTGGTACAAAACATCTAATAGGGTAAAAACCTGTATGGGACATACCTAATAGTCTACCATTTATGGTCAGTCACATCTCTAGCGCGAGCAAGCCAACGCGTCTCAATGTTTGGATCTTGTAATTAATTTAATATCCTAAGTAATACAGTTCATTCAATTGTTTGTGTGGGGTTTTATTAAAATTACCAGCGCTCCCTACAAAACCAATTAACTTATTAATTTGTTTTTCCCGACATATAAAAGTATAATTAATACGTGTAACGATCGTGAATCTTTGAAGTCATTTGTTTCTCAAACTTGTACCTATTATATTCATCACTAGTAGCATTCTCCATGCTACTTTTTAGGGAAAAATAGGGCAATGGTTTCCCTCTCTGACGCGAGTGGGATGGCGCCCAGAGTAGTTTATTTCAGAGCCGTACTAGGACTCCTGTCGTCCGTCTCTGAACAGTACTGACAGTTACTGCTGCCCTCTGTCAGGTTCCAGGGTACAGTCCAAAGATGGCTCCCATCGCCGCTTTTGATACCGTTGAGACTTTTACCCGTATCCCTAGGCAAAGGTTCTACGTTATATCCCATAGGTCTAGGTTCCTATCCGAACTCAGCCACCTGGTATCTAGTCGAAATATTAGTAAAATTTTACATGACTAGTACAGGTGTTATTTATTCCAGAAAAGGTTAGGTATACTCGGAATACTGTACTTAAGTACATGTAAGATAAGTGGCGGCGGCGCTCTGTTCAGCTCACTAAACACAAGGTCGATTACTCCCCCTTTGTGGCTTGTGTTTCTTAGATCATGATCTTTAAGTAATTAATATAAAAAATCCAAGTTCGACTGAAAGCCAACTCATACTTTACTCAATTCATATTTTCAGGCAATTTATCTTCTCGTGCGTCCCAGCTGAACCACAATCCATCATTCAAGGTTTTAGACGTGGATTTATCCATCTTTGTGTAATGTAACAAAGAGACTACTCTGTCTAATATTTTATGAAGAAAATTACGAATTCGAGCCTGTATGTATATATAATATAATTTGACTTGTTGAAAAAAGCTACAAGGTTACGTTATCGAATTGAATTGACCGATGAATGTCCAAATAAGATTTTGATTTATGATTCGTTGGTCGCGTCCGTGGTCCAGTGGTTGAGCGTTGGGCTCACGATCCGGAGGTCCCGGGTTCGAATCCCGGTGGGGACATGTCATAAAAATCACTTTGTGATCTCTAGTTTGGTTAGAACATTACAGGCTGATCACCTGAATGTCCAAAAAGAAAGATGATCCGTGCTTCGGATGCACGTTAAGCCGTTGGTCCCGGTTACTACTTACTGATGTAAGTAAGAGTCGTTACATCAGCCATGTCAGGGGCCTTTGGCGGCTCAATAGTAACCCTGACACCAGGGTTGATGAGGTTGGTACTCCACCTTACAACCCACACGATAGAAGCAGAAGAAGAGGGAAACACTCATCATTAATTTAAGAGCCTCGTTTTTGTCGGTGTAGCATTCCCCATTCTTGTCTATCAACGGCCAATTCTTTGACACACACACGACGTTTTGACGTTTTAAAGGAAACACTTTGTGTCATAAATTAATTTTGTCTATTGTGCATACCGTTATTTTAATTTCATCATTATTGACTAAATACTTTGTACGTACGTCAGGCAACCTACCTTTAATATAAATTCCTCGAGTGTAGTATGAAAGGAAATTTCCTTGTTATTTTTCCTTTTTATTACGGAAAAGCGTTGTAGTAATTAAACATTCTTACCTAATTGACGACTTGCCAACGACGTTCAAATTATTTTCTACTTTAACTAAGTATATCATTAGGTACTTAGTAAGTAATGATGTTGCCGACCGTCTGTTTCTTGGTATAAGCCGCTAGATGGCGTTAGGATTAACAAAAGTATTTGATTGAACCTAATACCTACATGACTATAGTAATATTATACGTCAACAAACGTCTATAATGTATTTTCGGAATTTATTCATGAACGTGGAAAACAAACAATGTCACTCTGAGTATAGGCGTTTCAACCCGATCTACTGTTTCTGAATATTAACACGAGCGTGTATCCAAACGTGTTCGGTAACGCGCCAAGCTTGTAAACACATAAAATTATTATCAATTCGTTAAATAGGTAGGTACGTCATAAATACGTCATGAGTAATATTGTCTTTGAGTTGGTAATTATTACGTCAGGTTCATTATTACTGTAATAGCTTTTGAACAGGTATTTATAAGTGTAGGTCCATAAAATATCTTGTTATCCTGAAGACAGAAGACCTTCTAGTATTATCTATTACGTTTTGTGTACAATGGGCTATTAAATATACTTATGGTCGAGCCCCGTCTTGTGTTACCTTATATTTTTGTTATACGTTGAGGTATAGGTAGGTTTAAAGTTTTAGTTCACACGTTTTATAACATAGCTACAAGTCTGTGCTGTGACCCGAAAGAACTCATCATTAATTAATTCCATGTCGCAGCCATGGCGCTAGTGTCGCAGATACTGCATAGAATAGGCTAGTTTCCAACTAGTCAAATCAGTTACTTTTTACTAAACGTCAAAACAGTAAATTACTAAGGAAATTGTATGAAAAAGCACATTGTGACGTCATAGTCAAACGATAAAATGTCGGACTTATTATTACCTTTTTTTTGATGGAAATTCTTAAATAAGTTAAATAGAAAAAATAATGCTTTTTCGTTAGTTTTGGATCTGCCTTTATTTAGTAATCAAAATTTCATAATTTATCTTGAACTTAGTACACGACCCAATTATTATGACTTGTCAATAAGTTCCATTAAAATCCGTAGACTTCTTTTTTATTTCCTTGCGCTGACTTTATTTAAAACCTGGTATTATGATTAGCCGTCGTTTTGTAATAAAGCGAGATTATACTGGTAACCTTTCAGTAAATATTTCATCATACAATTTTTTAACATCAATATAATTTACCACCTAGGTGAGTAAATAGTGTCCTCTGTTTACTAATTTAGACAGTTTTCATTTTTATATTCTATAAAAAAAATCTTTCGATGTGAAATCTAAAAAGTAATAAATAAGTACAAAAATATACAACACCAAACACATGAAATGCAGATGTTGAATTGCAAACAGCTTATACATGGTACATGGAACAGGGTGTCCCTATTCCTGTTGTTGTTTAATTACACGAACAAGTCCTAAACAAACAGAGATATTCGATCAAAGGGAACACCCTATATCGTCGACACCTCGGGGAAATCCAAACTACGTGGGCCGCCAATTACGTTAGTATAAATACAGCTTTTAATTAGGTTTAGTTTCTGTTTTTAGAAGTACTGAAGTCTGTGAATGTTTAGTTAATTTTAGGTATATAACAACATAACGATGTTACGAGGTTGTGAATAATAAAGTTTATTATTATTAGTATTAACGGAGGTAGCATACATACATATCTCCTTAAACTGACGCCTGCAAATACAGGTTACGTAGAGTCACTAAACGTCATAACACTGTATCGGAATGATGGTATTAATAATATGTAGCAGTTTACCATGTAAACTGATGTACTGCGACTGACAAGAATATACTCATCATCATCATCTCTCTAGCATTGTCCCGTTTTTACAGGGTCCGCTTACCTAACCTGAAGATTTGACAGGTCCGGTTTTTACAGAACAACTGACAAGAATCTACTACTAAAAAAAACGTATAATAATTTTAATTTGCAAAAAAAAAACTGTAGAAGCACCTTAGGTGTTGAATTCTGACATGTATTACATTGTATTTAGAATTTTAGATTTAATTTGTTTAATATTCCTATCTTAGTGAGCAACTACGATTTAAAAGGAACTGTCGTGCAATGCAAAGTTTGAGACTCCTAACAGTTGTTGTTTCTGAAATTTTACAGGCCAGTGTATATACTATTTTAATATGTATATCAAATTTCTACAGACATTCTCCCCGCTGGCGGCGGACCTGACGCTGCAGGCGGACTGCCAGCCGGTGGAGTTCCTGCATGACCAGCACCTGCAGTTCCTGGACTACGCCGACCTACAGCCGTATCAGGTCAGTTCACATTAGAGAATGCAATCCCAAGTCGACATCGCAAATTCGAGATCCGAATTTTTCGGGGCTTTGCCTAGTTCATAAGAAAATGTAAAGTTAGGATGGCTAAAAACAATAAAAACTGCTAGTTTGTGATAGTGAGGATAATTATAGATTTTCTGTGTAACAAAATATTTTTTGATAGAAACCAAGAACCTATATTCTTCAATATTGCTAACTAAATAATTAAGTTTTCTATGGAAATCAGCATAATCAAAACAAAAAGTAAGTATAACTCAAGGAGATTCGCCCATTCCCGTCAATCTCGAATGGGATCTCATCATATATGCTTCGGGATTGATCTCGAAAAATTAAACAAGATCGCGCATGATCGGATTGCATTTCCTAGTTCACATGCCATCTTATAATATCTGCGTTCTAACATGACGCGTATGACTACACGAATTATTGATAACAGCCTCTTCACGAAGATTACATTAAGTTTTCGCTGTACTCAAACAAACATTGGTCTGTTATACCTAGCAATAAAATATCTATATATGAATCAAGAGATGCTCTCGAATGTACACAATAAAGGTGCTAATAAAACTTTGATTGCTTATTTACGTCTTTTCGCGTACATGTTTGTGTAGTTGTATGTTGTGTAGCCGAAGTGTATTAAATTTGACGCCTTTGGGCAAAAACAAGCAATATTCGCTTGACCTGTATCTTCAGTGTCAGAACTGTAGAAGTGCTAGGACAACGATTTCCCTCTATAAGGCCGATTAATTCTTTCAATAATCTTCTCAAGACGACGCTCTGAGCCGAGCTTCGCGCCAAACTGTGTATCCTTTAAGGCATTACCTTTTTGTACCGGGTGAGAGTCCTGAGCGCTCCTCATTTGTCTGGCCAAGTAGTTAATGCCATCTGAAGCAAACCGACAATAAGTCACGTCATAAATTAGTATTGAGAATCGACCTTAAGTCATAGCATTTATAATTGAAATATATAAATATATTTCTATTCACGCAATGTTATAGACATAGTCGTGTGAAACAAACTTCGCGTGTAAGTACTTGCTTACCACATTCACTGTTTACAAAATAAATAAAAATCATAGCAGGAAACCAAAACTTTTTAAGGTGACTTTTTATTAAGTACATATGTATGCTTGTAAATATGGATAAATGTATATTGTTATTATTATCATTTCAATAAAAAAACACATTTTTCGGATCCGAGTGGTCGGCATACAGCACGCTGGGCGCCCAACACTCGGATTCGAGCGCTAGCAATGGCAATTGGGGATCGCAATTCCGGACCAATTTTCAAACCCGGTATTTTGGTTATTGACCCCAGAACAATACCGGGAATTCGGGATTTGAAGATGCTATAGGTTATACAAAATGTCAGCATTGTAGCTTGAACATCAGCATAACTCATATATATTATTTTAAATCTAGTAGTACATAAAATACTCATGTGCATTTGAAGAATTATTTATTTAAATTTAAGCAAAATTGCGATAAAATCAAGACTATGAAAAGTTAAATCATACAACACAGTGAAATAAAATCACAACTAAAAGTTTAATTAAAAAGTTCACAAAGAATGGAAACAAAATCCGAATGTTAACAAAAATGAGTGTCTCTTCACATCAAAAAAAAATATATATAATAAATGCCATTAAAAAAATTAGGAATGTGCTACGCAAAAACATTTTGTGCAAAATCCTGGGGAACCTTCACACTGTTTGCATTCATAAATTGTTTGTACCCTCTTTTTATGTACCCTGCAGCCCTTGCACTCTTTTCGGGCCACTTCGGTAGTTTCTTTCATGACACTTCCTACTTTCTTTAGTCTCGCTCGGGTCTTTTCTATTTTCGTGAGCTCGTGCTTCACTTTTAAATCATTTCGTCGACTAACTTCTTGAGGATCTGGTAGAAGCGCTTCCAGTACCTTTAAACGGAAATCGTAGAGACTAATTTTGTCATATGCCGAAAATTTGTTAAACAGATAAAATGCATTGCTGAGGCTCATTTGCAGCATATGCACAAACAGCTTCTTGTACCAACGAATTGTCTTTCTTTGGACGGGATAATAAGCCAGCATCTGGTCTTGGAGAACTACGCCCGACATAAAATTGTTGTAAAGGACAATTGCCATTGGTTTCAGAACCATAGATCCTCTTTTGGAAGTGGTTTCCATCATTTCGTCGTCATGTTCCGTGGAAATATACAGCACGTAACGTTTGTCTCGCCATTTTCCTATATGTACACCATTTAAGAATAACGATTTGTTTTCGCCTTTTTTCAATGAGATAGTCCCAATATCAACCGGATTATCTCTGCGGTTTTTCCTCAATGTTCCGGTACAGTATGTCTGACGATCTAGTAATTTCACAGCCAAGCCATATGAGTTATAATAATTATCCATATAAACATGGTGGCCAGAATCTAGTCTCTCTTTCAGGAGTTTGAAGATGATGTTACTGGCATGTCCTTGACCTGATGTCTCATCATTTGCACCTGCGTAAACTTGGTATTTCAAAACGGTACCATCTGGCTCAGCTAGGACATAAAGCTTTATACCGTATTTATGCCTTTTGTTCTTAATGTACTGTCTGAACAGCAATCGACCGTGCCACAAAACCATGGACTCATCCAATAACAGCGCTTTACCCGGACAATAAATAGTGTTCATTTTATTGTTAAAATGATCCATAAATGGACGAATTTTTTTCAGGCGGTCTTCCTCACTTGTTTCAGACGTAAAGTGCAGGCATCGTAATATCAGTAAGAAACGGTTTCGGGACATGAATTGTCCGAAGCATGGAATATTAAATAAATAGTGTCGTTTCCAATAATCGCTGATACGGTTAAGTCGAATTGTTCCAGTGTGAAGAAGGAGTCCTAGAAATGTCAGCAATTCTTCCCTAGTTACATCTTTCCAATTTTTTATTCTTGATTTTCGCTTCACATTTTCTGCAGTACCCAGTCTTAATGCGTTTGCATTCGTCTCTCGGACAACAAGATCCAATAAATCGTCGTCAATTAATAATCGGAATGCTTCGTAAGGATCTGTTGGAGGTGGCACTAAAAGTTCCTGTTTTTTAGTAAAAACAATAGTTTTCATTGAAATTGGATTACTGCTCCAGGCGCTAGTGGTTCCTCGAGGTGAAAGGTCAGGTATTAGGACATCATCGTTATCACTTGGTAAGTTCGGAGTACTACATTCAGATCTCGGACCCGGCAAAGCAGAAGGAGAGGCGTCATTACGCTCTGGGGGCAAGTTTGGAGTGATCGCACTAGATCTCAGAAGAGTTACTGTAGGTGAAGAATGGTTATCCGTGAATAGACCTTCTGGTATACCGGGAAGAAGATCTGCAGCTGCTGAGGAACCAATATATGAATCTCGTAACTTTGAAGATCGAGCAGATGTATCACGTGTACCTGGTGTATTTACTCTCGTGGGACTATCTCTAAACATAGGTTTCAATCGCTTGCATTGAATAATAGGGCTACCGGTTGATTCACTTAAACGTCGCTTTGATGCTGATGACCTTGAAGGTTGAGCTGGTGTATCATCAGCACGTGGTCTAGGGCTGGTCGACTTGGTATTTAATCTTGAATTAAAAATACTTAAATCACTGTCGCTTGCAGATCCTTCAGAACTTGAAGAAAACTCCTCTTCATGAGCTAGCGAATACACATCTTCATCACTATATTCTCCAGAACCTTCCGAATCATAATCATCACTTTGCCGACGCTTTTTTTTAGAACGACATGTTGAAATAATCGGTTTAATTTTACTTTTAGACGACCCAGCCTTACTGTTCATATTGGCGGGAAAATACCTTCCGTAGGATCGTGTGTACAAATCACTATAACACTGTTAGAAGGATACCAATACTTGTTTTCGTAAGTTAATTATATTGCCAGAGTGGCCGCGCAAAGCGACATGGACTCGCCTCAAACGCCGTAAGTTTACTGACTTTACAAAATGAACCGGTCGCTCGCTCGGATCCGAGCGGTAGGCGCCGCTACAATAGCCCCGCCCCACTCGGATCCGAGCGGGGAGCGAGGAAGAGGTGTTGCGAGAGAGGTGAGAGGTGCTTTATTATACGTAATTTTGCTGTTCATTACTACTCGTAAACTTGTGGATGTAATGCACCTGCCAATGTGTCTTTGCAATTGTCCGTAGATACATCACTATATCAAATTAAGTAACAGTTTCAGCCATTAAGGTGTCCGGTTCTGTGCAATTAATTGAAATAAATGGGTTTATAAATTTAAATCCGAAAAGTTGCGCTAGAAAAACGATCAAGTAACGATACAAGTAAATACGAGACTACAAGTACGAAACTCTTACACACCTTTCGTACTTGTAGTCAACACTTCGGACACTTCATATAAAACACCTCGTTTTACACAGACACTACACATTGACATTATCGTACACGCGCACCTGTGTGTGTGTGTGTGTGTGTGTGTGTGGGTGTGTGTGTGTGTGTGACGTCAGACGCCATGCGATTGAAGACTAAAGTAAGATCGAGGCGGGGTGAGGTAAACTTAGGTCAGCCGCTGGTGGGGTGCGGAGAGTTGACGTTCTATACGTAGTATTATTCCTTAAAATCAATGATGCGATCTTAGAATGAAGAATCTTATTAAGTATCATAATAAAAGATAATTAGATGACGGGTGCAAGTCCATTTTTTTAATTAAGGGAAAAATACACACGAGAGCTTAGTTTGAAAACAAACCAACAATGATAATAGTGTTAATAATAAACATCACCGTGTAAACATGACTCACAACATTGCCCCTAAATGTATCTTGCCATAACATCTCGAAACCGCAATGCCATGTCCCCGGCATGCGATAGTAATAAAACGCTCATATAAATTACTTAGTTATCTGTTTCATATTATTTATTTTGCGAGTCGCGAATACGGACAGCGAAGTAGTACGTGAGTGGAATGATTCACATTCTAACGCCACCACATTCTGTTCCGACTGACTCACGTAGCTGTCTATTAGGTAACCTTTTAGATCTTATTTTGTATACAAGTGTAGTATATGAATTGCTCTCGAGGCTTAGCACCGGAATATCTTGAAATAACAGCGTATTCGTCATGCTCCAGGCTAAGCACTCGTATCTACATTTCTTTAAATTTTCCCTTTGAACACATTCCAAGAAACATATTTTAAGGCTTTACCGGCAACGGAGCATGTAATTTACATATTATTAATCATAGATCCTTTTATACATATGAAAATGTACATAAAACATTTCAATTGGAAACAAATTGTACCTTCACATGCTCGTAACTTTTCTTAGAGTGATGAAAGGAAAGAACTTTCCTCTTTGTATCTGATTTATCGCTTCCATAAACTTAACTGTCACGAAATGTATTAAAAGATCTACGAAGTCCCAAAGCGATTTATTGCCGCCGTTCAAATATATTATGATGGAACCAAAATAACTTAAAAAAAAAAGTTTATTAGGCAATCGGTGAAGTTCGTGAAAAAGCAAAACGCATCCGACCCAATTTCGAATGAGACGGTGTGTGTTTATCCAAAGTTGCGCGCCCGGGCGAAGTGGGGAGATCAAGGACGGGACGATGTCTGCCAAACAAGGGGGAGGGTTTCCCCGGGAGACGGGGTGCGGCGGCCGGGGCGAGGGAGACCTATGTTTTGATGCCCGCCGCCCTCTTTATTGATTTTCCTCGCTCGTTCCGCCCGCGCCTCCCCTTTATTATATACATATTCCGAGCCAGGTGGTAGCTGGTGGTGGTGCGGAGTGTCGCGCTATTTTTGGTGCGCCGGGTGAGCCGGGCCGCCTCGTGCGCGGAAAAACGATATGATTGATCGCCGCACCGACGGTCGCGCCGCACCACCGTCACCGCCGCCCGGCACAATTCATGCCAATTTGATTGTCGTAGCGACTTCAATATCACACCCATGACGATTTCCAGGTCCTTCTAGTGACAATGAAAACAATTAATTTCCAATTTTATTTCTAACACAATCCTATTTAATGATACTTCCGTTAAATTCTGAAGTTTGTATTTATTTAGTCCTTTGATGCTATTTTGATGTAATCCAATGATTATGTTAACAGATAGACCGATCGCGTGTATCGATCGACCTTCACTTTTCCGGAAGTTTGATATTGAATTATCTTGTATCAATACGCTTGTTTGGTGTAATAATATCTTCTTACCTTCTCGGAAATTCTTATCTATCACTTATATTGAGAACCCTGTTGGTTTTATCTTTTGTGTGTAGTGGAGAATTCATATCCCTGGTACACGTGCCGGCTAAATGTTTGCCGCTGTTAGATTGCTTCGCTTATATTATATCCCTCTGCAATGGAACGCCACTCGTTTTAGCTCTTTGTGTTTATGTAAGTATTCAACTTTTTATTTTGTACGATTTCGTCGTTAAAACCACACGAAAGAAATGTAGTAAGGGTTTATGTAGTAAACAAGTATAAATGTATATTTAGTGTATATACATTACGTCTCAATTCAAATCTTTACTTCTAACAATTTGCCTCTCCTTCTTCCGAAAACTTGTGTCAGATACTAATTATCTACTTGTTATTATATCAAGGCGTGCCTATAGCAACCTGATTAGTACGCAAGTAGTCTCGTCTCATATACATGGAACAGTAATTAAACGATATTCCACTTATGTAACTATGTACCTACTCTGAATGTTAGTTATATACCTACTTACCTTGTTTTCTAGTTATATCTATCTTCAAAGGAATCCAAGGATAACATTAAGTATTACTTTTATTATTACTTTATGTAGTAACAACAGATAAAAGGAAAATATTGTGAGCATGTAGATTGAATAACGTTATTCTCAGGTTCTTATTTATTATTAATACCGTGCTATTTATATGAAACATTCATATACATTATTACTGGAATATTATAATATAATAAATGTAATATAATAATATTAAAAATATAATAATGTACCTATTTACGGTTATTTAAAAAGATGAAGTGAAGCGGACCAAAGAAATTAAAGAGTTTAAATAGCATAAGATTTAAATTGCAAATTCTTTTTGTAAAAATCACTTATTTATGGTTAAAAACTCAATTAGCGGGCGGCAATGAAGTTTATCGTGAGTTTCTTAACTTCATCGTCATGCGGGGAGGTCTCCGCAAAATTTAAACGAGTAAAGTTTGTTTCTGTTGGCTTACGCTGTCCGGTTTACCCCATTCCCGTGTGCCCCCCGGGGGGTGGTACTGATTCTAGCGTGTGTTAGACACGAGGCTGTTTGATCCTACTCCCTATTTTATGAGGGCATCACTTCGTTTAGTGTTACCCCGTCAAGTGGATTTTGACGGTCAACGGGTTTCTCAATTATAGAACGGTAGAGTTGTTAATGTTTATTTTAGAGGTAATTTAATAATAATTTTTGTTAGGTCGTTGGGGTGTGTGGGTTGTGAAATATAATAATAATTAATTTGTATTACATCGTAAGCCCTAAATTAATTTTATAACATCCAAACTTGTCTGGAAATCTGGGCTGTTGGCACCATCTAACGGGTATCTTTTTTAATATTTTAATTCAGATTATAAAATAGCAACATTGTACTCTTCTTCTACGATCGCGCGTCGATTACATGCTTAAAAATATAGAACGTTCTTTTAATTTAAAATAAACCGTGGTAAACCTTGAAGTGAATAGGCACTTTCTAGGTAAGCATGACCCATTCTCGGCCACATCGTCACTTACCATTAGGTGAGATTATGGTAAAATGCTTGCCTGTCTCCCGTTAAAATAAAAAATATTTCTTTCACTGTACTCTTCATAACTACACCAGTGAGCGTGTACCATCAACATCTGCGTGAGACGTGTGCCTTAGTAAGATATAGCTTGCTGCCTCTATGCAATCTACATCTATGTAATATACGAGATTGAGCTTTCAATGCCTGTGAAGAATCTAGAGCTAGATAGCAGCAGTTAAGAAACGCCACGTTTATCGTTACTTGCACGTGCCACGTTTTAGCGAAGCTTTTAATGAAGATCGCTAACAAATTAATTTCAGAACTCCAGCTACTAAACAAATCATTCCAAACTCGAGAATTTACTCTGTTTATACTGCAGAAATTTCTCCAAAGTACTTCGATTTGTACACGAGAGCGAATATTGTTATAAAGCTATTGATAAAAAGACACATGGTTCGTGTACTTTTTATCTTATGAAATCACAGCGATATACGTCGGGATCTCGGAAAGTATTGACGCTTGAATAAACAGGTAAAGCAAGGGCTGTACCACACTCTATAATAAAGGTGGAACACGTGTGGTACGTGTAGGTATCTAGGGAAACGGCGGTTACATAGTGCTGGCCCGTAAGGCCGAAAGGTACATATAGATACAGTTGCCAACACAAAAGCCCAATTTATGTTCCGTCGAGTTTACGTGTTTGCTTTGCCCTCGCAGACGCGCATTCACCCAGACATTTCATCTCGCTTGATGGATGGGGTTTCACTGCACGTCTACGGATTTAAAGCTAACTACCTCTCGTTTATGACTCCCTAGTACTGCAACAGATACTTACTTACTACTCTCTCTATTTTATTCGCCTTTTACTGTATTTTTTTAAAAGTTCTCCTCTCTGTTGAAAAGTCATTTCATTGTCTGAAAAAGTTCTTGTAATGATGGAAATTTTGCATTTTATTTCCCTTGTTTAAGATCTAGATTTACTCGGATTGCTACAATAAATTTCAAGCATTTGCCATTATCGTAAAATTTCGTGTAGGTTGCTAAAATATTATTACGATGAAAATAAAAACTACTTTTAGCAAAACAAATAAATCTAAACAACTCGGAATAATTTTATGTATTTATTTATTTAATTTCGTTTGGTGAACTTTTCATATTTGTAAACACACAGAAATGGTGTATTTTATTACAATTTTACTACTCATAATAACATTTTACTACATATTCCGCTTAACTACCAGAACATAGTATGTAGCTTGTTATTACTTGTCTATAATATGTCTACAAATAACTTGGCTAACAGTAAACTTTCGGTAACATATTATGAGAAAACTTAAGCATGTATTAAATAGTTTCGTAGGTCGTATATAGATGGCGCTGAGTGTCTCGTTCAGTGCCAGACGGTGATGATAAAACAACAAAACTGTAATGACAATTCTTAGGTACCTACTTAAAAATGTAGGTCGCGAATAGGATTTTTATATTCATTTTACATTTTAAGAATATTATATTAATATGTTCTGCAATATTATCTACTTACATAAATAATATCTATCTCAAATTATAAGATAAAAATACCAATGTTATTTAGAAGTCCCCAAATATTTAAACGTGCTGATTTAGGCCCGTTGGTTACTTACTTTTTATTTTGCACTGTCTATCCCGCTACGTTTTTTTATTAAATTTATTTCCTATACTTACAGGTTGCCTTTTGTACTACCTATCTAAGTATAATAATGTATTTTTAATGAGTTTTTGTATTGTATTGTACTCTATCCGTAGGGAGATACTCCTGCAATGAAACTCTGGAAACATCCTCCTGCAGTAGTTGTTTTGGCCGTATGATGCAATCCTCGTCCCCTCTGCTATCCTATTATAAATGGCTGAGTAACGGGCATCATGTCTGCTCGTAACTCACCAGACAGGGAAGCCATTACGCTGGCACACATTCAGGGAGCACGCTCATTCAATTTCCTCTGTCCGCTCTGCGTTTCTGCTCCCCTAGTACTTTTGATAATCATTTTCGGCCGAAGTATGCGAAATGGCTTCTTATTCTTTTATCGGAATTTATTTAAACGATTGTTTTCAGAGCTCGTCTCTTTGTAAGAGCGAGTTTTGGGACACTACCATAGGAATAAGGAATTATACTACGTATAGAGTACGGCAACTCTCCGCTCCCCACCAGCGTCTGTGCTAGGTTTACCTCACCTCCCCTCGAACACAGTTTAGACTTAAATCGTATGGCGTCAAATGTCACACAGCCAGATGCGTGTGTACGATAACATCAATGTGTGGCGTATGCGTAAAACACGGTTGTTTGTATGAAGTGACACTACTAAACTTTATACGTAGCTTCTTTATTAAATACTCATGAGTATTTGAATATAAGGCACTGTAATTCGATACCGGATTTTGATATCTTAAAAGCAATTTTCACTAACACAGGCGAGTATCGACTATTATAGGGACCTTAGGCGGCTCAGTAATAACCCTGACACCAGGGTTTATGAGGTTGCTATTCCACCTCACAACCCTCACAATAAGAACTAAAATAAGACTATTATACATGGCGAGAAAGTTCACCACCTTTCACGTTGTTTTAACTTCTGTTAAACAACGGTGAAGCGTGAGTATTTAGTTCGTCATGCTTTTGATGTGCCTCTGATTACGCCAGTTGGGAATTTTTTAATTTTATTATTTAATACTAATCAACGCTAAATTTATTCAGTGTATATTGTTTTTAGGATTCCGAATTTGGACTTGTTTGATTTGCCCGCGTGATGGTTTAAGGCCCGTTCTCCCTATCCTTCCATAGGGAAGGCCCGTGCCCCAGCAGTGGGGACATTAATGGGCTGATGATGATAATGATTTGTCTTGATGAGCAATCTGGTGCTTGTTTTTGTGCGGAACCCCCGGTGCGCGAGTCAGACTCGCACTTGACCGGATTTTTTACTGTCTTATATAACTCCATAATACTTGGTGTACTAACTAATATTTGTTACCGAGTTAGTATTAAATAAGCTACCTTCTTTACGACAATTTTCCGACGAGTTGTTATTTATTTTAGTTGTGAGCTATAAAGTATGACGTCACTACAGTGGCTATAAAAAGGTACCAGCAACATAAACGTTACAATGATAACTGCAAAGTATGACATAAAACGCTGTACGAGTATCATTTCATGTTCATAACAGTCGTTATGAAATAGAACGTCTTGAGCTGCTGAGCAAACTAGCGCAGCTGTTTACTGTTTAGATAAAGGAAAGGCATTGCTGAAGTGGAATTACTGTAATTTGCTATATAACCCGCTTTACAGCGTAGTAAACAGTTTCCGTACTTTCTTTAGAGTTGAGAGATGGATTTACCCTACTATCAATGAGAACATTATACGTAGTTACATATATACATGAATCAGAAATCAGAATCAATTCAAAGTAATTATCATGGATAAACTTGTCGGTCAATGTAACATTTTTGAATTTACGTCATTTCTCAAGGTGAGGCTGAGGGGAAGAAATGACAAGAAACTGCAACAGCAACACATCTTTTAAATCAATGAGATTTTTTGATACATTACAAATTATTTAATAACTAGAAGAACACATTAAATACCAGACATTTTTATCATTTAGGTAGTCATTAATCTTATAATAAGCTTTTTTACATAAAGTAAGCTCACATGCGCTTTAAATTTATTTTCTGACAATTAATTATAATCAGATACATTCTATTGTCTATACATTCAACGTCGTTTATTTCAATGACTGTGTTCTTTCCAGGCTCAAAGTCGGTTGAGTGGACGTGCGTAACAATACACTGGCAAACTTAGATGGGCTGAAGCACCTCAGTGACTGCCATTACGCATACAAAATGGCCGTAATCCGTGTCCGCATCCTTCCGCCACGACCGTCGACCTAGTATTAATCACGCGTAATCCCACAGAATAGAGTAACCGACAAAAACAATAGTCCACGGTGGCGGCCCCGCCTGCCCCCGGGGCGTTGCGTAATGCCCCAGTCTGCTGAGTCAGACTCATCAGAGCGTGACTGTTACACAAATACTGTGATTACGAGTCGTGTCTCCACCCGAGAGAAAACGGTTTGACCGTGAAAAGATGTTCAGAATAAGGGCACGAGCTAGACTCTATATTTTTAGACGTATTGAAAATCCGGTGTGCGGGGGCGACGCAATTTAAGAAAAAGAAAAAGAAAAGTCTATGCTTGCAATTTTCGAATAGTAGTATCATTACACATTAATTCTGAATACAGAATCAACATTAAATTATACATAAGTACACCTACATGCGTCATCAGACTTTGAATCTCGCGTCGTCGTGTTCAGACATTAACATGCCTCGTTATTGTGCCTTCTATTTATCAATACTAAATTAATTCTTTGTTCCACTTTACACTAGTAGAACAGTTGTATAAACAAGATTTCCACATGCTGGTGACCCTGAACGGTCCAATGGCGGTATAGTTAGCAAACTGCCGGATACATTTAGATGTATAGGTATATAATAGGCACCATAGTAGGGGGTGGGAGGGGGGAGAGTTCAACGCACCGGATACGTCTGTCGCCGGGCGCAGGCCTGGTAGTATGCAGCAGACACAGGTGTGCGTCAGCGCCGGGCTGTGTGCGCTGTAACATTGACATAAATACTAGGTGCATGTGTGCACGGTGCAGTGTAGTGTGTGCACTGTGCACGCTACACGAGCTACACGACGTACACCCGACGTGCGGTGAATGTATAACTACAATCCCTATATGCGGTGAATTATTACTACATTTAGCGCGATATACGTGGGCAACTTGTGCTAATGTCGATCTATGGAGGCGTTCTATAATCTGGGGCATAATGTTTAACGCGTAACAAGTATGTAGGTTCGAATTACGAGGTCGTAAAAGTAACGATTGTGCGGGTATAATAGTGGTATTTATAGTTATTGCATTAGGAGTTATTCTCGATGATTATAATAGCATCACGTTACACGACCGCCGGTTGTTTACGATTGATTGTTCGTGTTTTTAAATCAAAGAGCGAGGTCGGTTTTAATAGCGTGTTATTTATTTTGTAATTGATTGGTAAGGCATGATATCTCCGTGACCTCTCGGCGCTGCCGCCTGCACTTGTTACCGCTGACTCTTACTTTATTATTACGGTATTTCGTTGGTATTATAATGATCGGCGAATGATATAATGTAATTAGATTGACATGCGCCATTGTTTTGCAGAGTTGTAGAATTTATTTCTGGATCACGGGACAGCATTAGACTTATCTGTCGTCTAAGATTACAAAAGAAGAAGACAAAAGCCCGTAGTAGCTTGAGATATAAGAATAGAAATGATTATAGGTATTATACTAGGTATACATACTACAGTTGATTATACCAGTATATAATAGGTTTAACAAGACGGGTTGCGACTTGCGAGCCCTTGGCAGACTTAAGCGACATGCATATCTATAAGTAATGCGTGGGTATTTAGTACGTCTTACGATGGATTTGACTAGCCCAATTGGGTACAGAAAATTACTCAAATAAAATTCAGAACATACCGTACTTGTAATCCCTAATGGGCTGGCTGGAGCCACAAGTAATATAAAACACAATCCCTATGTCGGTTTTTATATGTTCGGGAAGATAAGCAGAATTACGTTGAATAAATTAATTACAGTTGATTATCTTTTTCAGGAATGGGACAGCCAACAAGCGGGCGCGGAAGCAGGCGTGGACGCTGGCGTGTTATCGGCAGTGTCAAGCGAGGCGGCAGAGTGGCGCAGCATACAAGACGGGCAGCGCATACTGACGACCACGCCGTCAGTGCTGGGCGGGTGTCGCGCGCAGGTGTACCGTGCAGCCGGCGCCACGCAGTGGTACACCGCCGTCATTGTCGGCGTCAACGAACACACTGGGGTAAGAGCGATTGTCGTACGACTATGGTGGCGAGCGAGTATGGTGGTGAGGAAGAATGGTAGCGAGCGAATATAGTGGCGAGCGAGAATGGTAGCGAGCGATTAGGCGCCACCCTAATGGTGTAAGAATGGTGGCGAGCGAGTAAGGTGGCGTGCTAGTTTGTACCTGTGGTGGAGAGCGAGTATGGTGGCGAGTGAGTATGGTCGCGAGTGAGTATGATGGCTTACTAGTATACATGGTGGCGAGGGTGTATGGTGCTGAAAAAATACTTATTTTCACGATGTATATTCTTGCGTTGCAATCAAAAGGTTATCAATCTCCAAGCGCATTCAGCAGTTTAAGTATTTACGCTTTAGTCAGCAACTAAATGTATAAAGCTTCGATTTCTAATCGCATTATATCTGTTTATCTTCCACAAAACGCAGATACTTTACAAATAAAACAATATTTACAGTTTCAATTCAATTATTTCGACATTTAAACGGTAATACGACTACATTAAAACATTTCGTTGAAATTGTTAAACAGGATTGTATTGCAACCATTAATGCGGGCACAGTGTTACAATTTAATTGACGATGCTATTTGTGAATCTTTCATAAATTAGTTGTGTCACCCAGGCATTTAAGTTGTCAAAGTGTGTAGCAAATGTCCGCATTATGTCCGTAATTTGTTGTCAGCGCGGTAACAGTATTTCAGTGCACGTGCGGTTTGTCACTTAGGTACCTATATGAAGCACTATTGTAGACAATTGCAGGGGGTCTTCTTCTATCGTGTGGGTTGTGAGTTGAATTATCAACCCCATCAACCTGCAAATCAAACTACTTCCGCATCCTACGAACTGTCAGGATTTTCAGATTTATATGAAATTATAATCTATAATCACTATGACACTATGACAGAACAGAGAAGGCCGAATTAGGCTACTTGACAACCTAGTCAAATGAGATACTTTTTACTAAACATCAAAACAAAAGTTTTCTTTGAAGTTTGTATGGAAATACTGTCCTGTGACGTCATCAATAAAAGCGGTCAAACGTCGTACTCATTGTTACATAATTCAAATAAATAAAAAATAAATAAAAATAAAAAGGGTTATATTTCTGTCAATCATAAATAAAATTCGAAAATAAGTCGAAAAGTAAAATGTGATTGATATTTGATCATCTTAAACAGGCTTCTTCTTCTAGTTTAGCATTTTACAATTTATGTTTGACCCAGCCAAATGCCGTTTTGTTTTGATAATTTGAAAAATTCTGTTGCCATCCATCCAGTGACATTACGCGCCGAATTCTTATGACGTTTTGAATCAGAATTTTTCAAATTAACAAAACAAAAATAGACCTTATCTGTTTTGTAATATTTCGATATGAAACTCAAAATTCGAATTTTGAAAATAATAATTTATGGCTGCTTTTAGTCGGCTTACTACTACTAGTTAGATACCTCGGCGCCGCGCAATTGCAGATGCATTGCCCATACAATCCAAGGTCATTAAGGAACAATATTATCATTGTGTAGGACCGTGGCAAAGTTCCGTTACGCTTTGTCACTTGTGATATTGAATAACGGATGTGGTATGTGGGCCGTGACATAACGACGCCGAGGGGATCAGGACTCGTCAATTTTCTTTCATAAGTCTCAGGTTACACCGTGGTAGAGTTATACAATATCCTACCGGTTCCTTGGAATTTCGACACACGAGCCATCTACATATCATTCTAAGGTAATTTTTCTATTGTTTTTAATTCTAATTGTGTTTGTCTGAACTGAACTCTACCTAATATGACCTACGCTAAATTTTGTTCTTGGCAATCGTCTACTGGGTGGCTATAAAAACCTAAGGCGTGTAGCTAACTGTACAAGCATTCTACAAGATAATTCTGAACCGGGAAGTTCTGGATGAAACCAGTTTGGTTTATTGAACGCGATGGCATCCTACACGGTAACGACGCCGTGTTTATAAGGGCACGTATAGCCCCTGTATAAGCATGTTTATCTTCGTACAAGGAAACTAGTTAGCGAGGAACACGATATATAAGGCCTTGGATTCCGAAAAGGTTTCTCAAAAGGAATGAAACTTTCCACCTGCCTCAGATTTTATTAATACGGTTCTGAAAAGGAAGTCGACCCTCATTCTATTTACAAACGTGTATTCAGTAACTACTTTACGCGAACATGGTTAGGTGGCTTTTTATACTAATTAAACCTAAGTATTAATGACTTACTTAAAATGAATTTGTTCTAGTAGGTAAGTAAACAATTCTTTATAAATAAATGTCTCTTCAGGTACAAACTAAATTATCGTCAACATTACAATGTATCAATATTGCCTGCAGTCCGTGGCGGCGGCGGCAGGTTCCTAGTCGCCCCTCACCCTTTCGCTGTTCACCCCTACCAACTCTGCTAAACAAACTTTGTTGTTTTGCTTTATTGAAACACTTTATTGTTTTTCTTTCATCTCCTTTGAGGAGCTGTGTATCGAAACTTGAAACGTTCTCCGAGGAAATTGTTCGCAAGGGATGTCGTTAAAAGTTTTTTGTTTTCACTTTAAGTTTCGTTAGTTTCAAAGTTCAGCTCTATCTGATTTTAAATTTCTTTCAAGAAGCACTTTATCGCTTTGTCGATCTGGATTAAAAGTCTTCAATATGCTTTGTAAAACAAATAAATGTAAACATATAAAGGATTTCATTAACCGTCAAAGTATACAGTGCCTTTAGGACCTGTATCCTACCTACGTACCTACTCCAATCTATCCTGAACTCTAAGTAATTACAGTTAAAAAGTTGAGACGTTAAACAAATTTATACTTCGAATTAGCGAGTGGAAAAGTTGCCGAGCTTCGTATTACCGCCGTCCGAGACGTCAAAGTTTTGAGTAACCCCCCCTCACCCCCTTTCCTGGTTTTCCAAGTAACTTTCTTAAAGTTCCCTCTTTGTTTCTCGCGAGTTTGTTCCCAACTTGGTCTTTCGACGACATGTTTATCGAAAGCTGTTCTGAGTAATAGGTATAACTCCAGCTAGAACCGTAGCCGTCTGCGCAAGTTTGCTTTAATGTCGATTATTGCCGCAGTGCATGCTACGTTCCCAACTAATTGGACTATGCTTTTATACCTGTCATTATCAGAGCAGTTTGAGCCAGTCGGAAACTCGCGTTGAACCGTCATTTATTCAGTAATTACCTTTTCTAATTTTAATAGGCAGTAGACGTCGTTTACTTCAATATTTGTATCATCTATCTCGATGTAAAATACTATTTTGATGGCGTTAGTCATTAATTAGGTTTATATTAAATAAATTTATAATTTCTCCTGTTTGTAGTTCTACGGAAAAAGATTTGTAAACAACTGGCCCATTGATTAGTGAGGCAGAAGCTTAAATTGTTCCATTTTCCAGGAATTTGTAAGTATTTAGAAATACTATTTCTGGCGACGATGTCGACACAAAGCAGATAGGCGCTGTTTACGACGGATACAGAAGTACGCGTGAGAAAGTTTAGATGAGAATTTCGGGAATCTCGTTTACTTACAAATATAAAACACCTGCGAAACTTGTGTTTTTCTTTCGAACAATATCGGGTGGTGTTGTTTTGATACTTTGTGGAGGAATTTATTTTCGTCAGTATGACGCAGTGGGCAGGGCAATATACAACAAGTTGAATAGAGCTCTTTGAGATTGACGTAGATTTATAATTTGGGGAGTGGATTTGTAATGTGCGTGTTGTTGTTCGCAGGAGCTGACGGTGACGGATGACACAGTTCTTGAAGAGCACAGCGAGGACCCGTCTCTGGTGCAGATGAGGCTGCTTGGCGACGGAGGTGAGCTCGTCTACAAACAACTTTACCTTCATGTAGCTTATCATATCAACCCATTGGCCGTCAGCAAACATCATCTAACGAAAACGTTTTTACGTACTTTACTATCTGTTACCTGCGACAATACTGAGACCTTCGTTCGCGTGAAACCCATCTATTAAAACTATAGAAGTGTCATACAAACTTGGCCTCCTTTTTTTTTCCTCCTTTTTTTTGGGTTTGAATTTTGTTACATCTCTGCCTAGCAGAGACACACGTGTATTAAATAGAATCCCCATGCAAAATTTGAGACTTCTAGCATTTGTAGTTTCTGAGATTTCATGATGAGTGAATCAGTCAGTGACCTTATAAAAAATTCTACGGGTACGCTTATGTAATAGGCTTAAACTTGATTAAATATGGCCAACGGTATTAATTATTCCAAAGAAACAGAAATGCAATTTAGCTCAAATCTAAAGTAATCCGATTAAAGTATCCTCACCTACACATACGTGCAATAATTTGAGGAGGTAAATGTATTCCATTAAAATCCGGAGTTACTACCGTTGCTATCAATATTAATCGTTTTAAAATACATTAAATATTCCATTACCAAGTTTTCGTGGCATAAACTGGAATAACCGAGTGCCCCGGGGCGGGCGTTGTGCTGTGCTACCGAGGCACTGTTATTAATCGATCCTTTGTTTAGATACCATCGGGCAATAATAGCACAATAATAGTGGTCTATTATATTGCGCAACCTGTGCCGTATTGTAGTTAGCTCAAGCGTTCACTATTAAAGCCTAGTTATGTAAAGCTATAATGACAGGGGACGAGTTGATAACTACAGAGCCTTGAAGAAGTTTCTTCTGCGCACGAATAAAACAACGTTTACATAAATTAGAGAAAGACCTCGAGTTAAGCTACACGATCCTTGTATGTTACCCTTGTCTCCTTTATATTCAAACCCTTCATTTTCTCAAAAAGTGTTCTCTTAGATAGCAGACTTCTTGACCTTCCTTTCCATCTTGAAGTTTACGCCAAAGTGATAAATGTTCTTTAAAAGTTTCCAAGATATTCTGAGAGGAGAAATAATTTTCGAAATTGCTAGTTTCTTGGCTGAAAAGTTATCGGAGTACTTATAACAGACTTTATTTAAACGAGAGCGTTAATATTTTTTTTATTTTATGAACATATAAACAACCTTTGTAAGTCCCGTTTAGAAACATAGATGTAATTTTATTTAACGGTGATACTGGGCATAATTGTATAAAATAAATCGAAGTATAAGCAGAAAATCTCCGAAAAGATTTGAGTTGCTACAGATGTCTTCACAAGATTACAAAGAAAGCTAAACTTGAAAGTAACTTCTACCACCCATTTAATAACCGTGTACTTGCCTATTTAAATTGATCGGATGCAGCCACCATGCTACAAACTCCTCTTTACTAACGTAATGGGCTATATACGTTTCTACGGTCGACATGGGGTGAACCCGACAACAATAATTTGCATAATTGGATGCGCGAAGCCTTAGAAGTAGTTAACATTCTACCCCGTGCGAAATAATATCCTTACGACCTGCGTAATATGAACGTGTTTGTTGACGTAATGCGAAGACCATCCGTAGGTAAACATCCGTATATTAACACTGCAATTGATCGATCTAGTTTTATTTTTCTTTGTATTTGTGATTTTCATTGATCATTATTATTACTTTCCTTGTACGATCCATAATAAGCTTTTTCAATTCCTTTCACCTAGATGGCAAATTAAATTCAATTATTTTTTTAATTAAAATCAAAGCAATGTCTTGCTAATGAACTGAAAATAAACTATGAATTACGCTCCCGGCCAACAAATACAAAGCCGTCTGGGAAATAGCTTGTTTCGTATTTTTCTTTGTTTATTTTGTGCTCGATTGAATTTATTTGTGAGCGACGTATTGTGAACCGTTTCACAATGTGAATAGAGGCAGTGCTACCTCACAATCAATTTCAAATGGAGTTGTCTCTGGCACGGTATCATCTGAAACTTTTTAATTTATCTTCGCCCTCTCGTGGGTCGTTACCCCAAGGATGGGGTTAAAAGCAAATTTCTTATTATTAAAAACTTTCAACGATACTCTTGAAGACTGATTTCGTTTTCTTTTAGACAATGGAGTCAAGTGTTTCTATAAGTATTAAAAAAGTTTGCTGTCAACGAATATATTTCTATTATCTGGATTCTTCTGATTCGTTTAGACATAATCTTATATCCTTCAGAAATCTTCTCCTGTTATATGCGTCTCATTTTCTACTACTTCTATTAGAAATTATTATATTATGTTACGCTTTTCACTAACACAGCTGGTTTGACCACTATAGACGGCGATACCTCTCATCACCTATCACGATGGTCTAACAAAAAGTTTGGTGAGGCGTGTATACTTAGTTCATCATGCTGAATATACCTTTGATTACCCCAGTTGGGTATAGTCGTGAGCTTATGCAATGTTATATGTCATCATCATCAATTTAAGAGCCACGCTCTTGTCGGTGTAGCATTTTCCATTCCAGTCTATCAAAGGCCAATTCCTTGACTTCCCTATAAGACACGACGTTAACCTTTTCTTTAATCTGTTCCATGTAAGCTCTGATTAAAGAAAAGAATAAGTTATATGTATTAACTTACAAATTCGGACTATTATCTATAATGATAGTATTGTCTTTAATAGCTTGTTTTGTTTCAGTGATCGAGTCCATTATGCGAGGAGAAGTCGTGGGCGTGATGCCCCGCAGATCTCGCTCCAATCTCCAGGTGGGTTTTGTCTGCTAATAACACACCATTGATCATCCGCTCTATTGTAGTTTGTGCATCAAGTCAAGGCTCATGTACTGTTATCGTTACCTAACTGGACTGAAACTCAGTTCAGAGAACTGTAATATTGATATTTATCATTTGTTGACAGTGTGCACTTAGTTTGTTTTTATATGCGCAAATGTCAAAATGTAATATCCGATGTGACGTTTTTAACCATATTTAAGTGAAAACGTTGAAGCACGTTTTTGAACAAACATTCTGATGTAATTTTCTTCATAAAAATCTTGAAACGCACAAATTGAGACTACAAATATCGGAATTGAAACTAGTGTGTTTACAGCGAAATATTGTTAACAAAAATCACATCAGAATGGGATATTGCAAACATGCACTTACGAAGTTTTCATTATGGGGCTACATAATATATTATTATGTATTTGAAAAAAATAACCACGAGAATAGGGGGCGTTCTTCTTCAACCAACATTAATAATTAAATTTGTTTTGTGGTGTTTCATTACATGATTTAATTTAAATATCTTGTTTGCGTTTAGGCTTATTTCGGTTTGATTAACTCAAGACATGGATATACAACTACTTTACGAAGAAGAATAGGTACCACTTTACGAGAAATTATTGCGTGAAAAAGTAGTATAGTAGTATTGTACATGTACTTAATGAGAAAATTTATGAATGTGAATTGTTATGCCTTATTGTACAGGCCAGATGTTTCAGTGTTATGAATATGATAAGGTTGTAAAAGTTATTTGTGCGGATAAAATGTAATTACAGATTTGAAATCTAGAATGTCCACAGTCATCGATCCTCTCTAGTTGTCCCCTCCGGTTGGTTGAAGGGAGACCCTGTCCCAGTAGTGGGACGCATATAGGCTATATGTTTATGTATATCCACATATAACATAAAAAAGACAGTACCAACTTATTGGGATTGCGAGTGGGGCGCCGCTGTCGTATTTTTTTCTCTTACTAAATGCACCTGACAGTGAAAGGAGCACTTTATTACTACTGTCTGGACAGTGATTGCGTGTCTATTCGTGGGTTATTTCTGTGCAAGTCGCGACGGGTCCGGCGCCCATGACGCATGCGCTAACTTTATCCTGACCCTCCTGCGGCGGTCGAACTAAATACAGAATTAATGACTAATTGGCTGAGTTGCTCCAAGACGATTGCTCTCTCTAGCTCTTGACGACGACGCAGTTAACTTTGAAAAGCGTTATTAATATCTTCAAATCTACTATTGTCTGTATCTTCACCCTGTCTTGATCATCATTGGCCTTATACGTCTGTTTCAGACGATTTATGACGTCATTGCCTCGAAGAAATGCACTTTCTCTTGATAGACAAATGCACTGTTTCTTTGTCTTGATAGAGACGTTCTATTGATTACATTGTTTGTACTACCAGATGATCTTCTTTTAGTTTGGTTTGTCTCTCAAATATATCAATAATACAATACAACAAACAGTTTTACAATTACTGTGATTGATTAAAAAACTTTGACCTCCACTGTCCAAGTTAGCGAGATGGTTCCAGTTCCCGAGCGGGCTAAAACGTCGAGTTTCTACGCTAGTGAACTCATTTGAATATTGGAATAGAGGAACCGTACCGAACTTAGTAGAACCAGTTCCAGCATTGTTTTAAACTAATGTTAATCGGGGGATGTTTGAGTTGGACACAAGTGGAACATCCGCGTGTGTTGGCTTAAAACTTCCAGTGAAAATCTAATTTGGATCGGCTTCGAACTACCTAACAAGTTCGGGCATAATTAGTTTTGTAAACTTCATTGTCTAATTTCGTCTTTGAAACAATATTTTCAAAATATGCCAGTTTCACGAAGCTATGCATAAATGTGGATATTCAATTTACCACTTTTTCATACTTTACTAAAGTTTAAAATAAGGTGGAGATGTTTTACAAAATTGAGAGGGTATTTTGGTTCAAAACCACCTTTAAGGAAAACAAATGTTTAAAGACAACGCCCCCGCTCACCTCTAGATAGAATGTTATTTCAGAATATAAGGCTTGAGAGACGCCACCCTATTCCATCTTCGCTTTTATGAAAACGTTTTCCCACAATTTTCCATTGTGTTTGTTATTAAAAATATCTTGCTTACACGAGTTACACGCGAGTTCAATAGAATCTTACTTTTGATATTGGTAAACGTGTAACTGCTGCTTAAGGATATTTCATACACATATTATATAAACTGTGGAAGACAGGTGGATGGAATTCTGATACAGTCAATAGGAGTCTATTTGTTTCACATTTATCTATCGTTTCGTACACGCGCTCAAGACATTGGATAGTTTTAATACTCTTACCCTTACTGTAAAATTAAATATTTTTATACTCTAGTTGTCTCAAGGCCCGGACGAAGGTCGGATGAGCGAAGGACGGGTCCTTTGGGCGCTTCAAGGTACCGTCAGATGAAATTAGCCTTGAATGACTAATTGCTAAATTTACCTACAGCTATGTTCATAAAAGGGATTCTCTGAATCGTGTTTCACTTTAATGAAGGAAGTTTCCTTGGAAATCTAGAACATTTTGGTTTTATTAGCAAAACGATAATTATACACATTTCTCTCGTGTTCTACTTCTGTTAATACGAATATTAAAACATAACTTAAATTAAATGGTATAAAATAAAAGAAACTAGCCATAATTAGACCACTTAAGTATAAATCGTTACTTTAATGTACATTCTTTGCTATAAAATAAACTTATTTCGCTTTATTAAGTTATATAACTTATATAAATAGCTCCAATATTAACTGATGAAATTCTCGAAAGCCTTTGTTCTTCATTTTGAAAATCCTACTTGAATTTAAAATAGGTCAAGTTGCAAGAGGGCTAGATAACAATGGTAGGGATCAGCAAGAAGCGAAGACAAAGAAAGTAGACGTTATACTGCGCAATGACCCATTACAGCCGCGGGTGATACGTAATTTATAACCCACGGCCAATTATGAAGGACCCCATGCGTATCACTTATTTACTGCCAAACCACTGAAGTAAATAGAGGTACAATTGAAATTGTACCTATACAAAATAGAATACGTTACTTTGTTTGCGTTTTCAGAGACGTAGAGAAGGATACTATTTATTTACTAAAAAAGTTATTGAAAGTACAAAGTGCTGTCGTACATTCTTGAATCATAGTGCTAACACGTGTGTGTTGCATAGCTTGCAACACACGAAAATCTATCAAAAAAGAACATTAACGTTACGCTTTGAATAGCTTAACGAGAGATCAACATCATATTGTAAATGGCTTGTCATCAGCCGTGAAATACCCCGTCAGAGGCAAGGTTAGATTTAGTGGCGCATTGTGCATGAGACTCACGTACGGTCGTGCAATGGCCGATAGCACACATTTCGTATGCGGCCAATACTCCCCTCTATAATTCACTACCACGATGTTTGCTGCGCCATTCGACGAAATATGCCCTCTTGTGTGTGGTACAACAGCTATCACATTTCACTTTATATAAATTGATATACATTTTGTCGTAATTCTTATCCTTATCTTTAATTCCAATAAATGCACTTCGTTGAATACTTCGCTTGCTTTGCGCTAAGTAGGTATACTATCAAATAAATAAAACGAATCACTTTAATTTGAATGTGACAAGGAAACTAGTCCGATAATTTTCACTTTATCGGAATTCCACTTAAATTGGACCGAAAATTGAACACGACGTAAATCCTGCAAATAATGCGATTAAGCCGAACATGGGGCGTCGATTTGACAGAGGGACGACTGCGCGGCAATTTGTCTGGTTCACCGACCTCGCTCAAAGGCATTAGAATCCAGTCGCCATAAACAATTCATCTTGTGAAATTCACGCAAAACACGAGGATAACTGCCATTATGTATGCCCTTAGCTTAGTTATCGATTCGAAAAGTACACTCAAACAAATCATCTTCACTTTTCCCTCTAGCCTAACTCTAATAACACCATCTCTTTCCTTTCGTGAGTGGAATGCTAAACTGTAATCCTAACCTCGGTTGCTTCGTCACGTACCTCGGAGACTGTAAATGGGACTTTAGAAACTGCACTTAGAACTGTTTTTGGATTGCAACAGGGACTTTGGGTGCAGGTGTTCCGTGATCGTGAAACTTCTATTACTAGTACTTTTTTCTTTTGACTTCGAAATTGAACGGTCAAGGCATTTTGTCTGATATTGCTTTTTCAAAAGCTGCTATTTTTTATTGAAGCCTTGCACTAGTTCCGTTAAATAGATTATTTGTCAGGTGGTAAACTTTGCTAATGGCGTTACAGGGACGACTGTTTGGGAAAACCTGTAGTAACTCCCGTGAGTCATAACGTTACTTTTCATTGCTTTTGTAATCATGGTTTCGGTGAAATCTATTTAACAACCGACGTCATTACTTATAGACTACGTTATTATTTTATTGTTGTTATCTTATGCTCGTTTATCATTAAGATTGTGTGTATTTATACACTACTAACTTTCTTGTCCAATTCTTCATAGCAATTCCATGTAATTATTATACACATTAGTTTTTATGAAAAAAAAAAAGTTGTTATTTGCTAAGTTAAATCATATTTTCTATAAGTTAACCAGCGCTTTTTTATGTTTTGACAATCTTATCTTACCAGCTACAATTTATAACATTATAATTAATATCTATCGTCTGGATATGCTTACACTACAGAGCTTTATAAGGCACAGGACGTGTACAGAGATGCCATGCGTATTCAGAAATCAGGGATTAAATTTTAATTATCCCTCGATCTTGTCCCCGTTATTTGCTTTGATGTAGTGAGGGCTTCAGGACGAACATGCTCCGATGAATATTGTAGAGGGTTATCATCTTATGTAAGTTATTGTATATCTACGACTTTATTACCATCTTATTCGTTTATGTTTGCTAAGTTAACTTCGGTCAATGTTTTGCTTACATCCTTAATAAGCTTTTATGTAACTTTATCTCTTTTCTTATCAAATTCTGAAACTGTGTCCCTGAATATTATAGTCTTTACTATGCAAAGAGCTCTACATTGTACTGGCTCCGATGTTACTTTCCATTTGATTAAATTTGTCATACACATACATGTTGTTATAACATGCAAATATTATTATCCCAGTCGCGAGATAACCCAAACAGTCTTGGCGTAAGGAAGTCATTTCATTGCATTTGCAGCAACATTTCAGTGAAACCGTTTCAGTTTGGATGTTTGCCAAAAACAACTCGCCACCTTTCTGGCCAATGGGAATAAATTATCGTTTAATACTCTCCTGATGATTAACTTAAGCGAAAAGTTAGAGAAGATAAATTGTTCAAAGATAGTCTTCTTCTTGTATAGGTAGTTTTGGTATTTTTATGGAACTGACAAATGATTTGAGCACTGTACATCACATCACATGCGTTATTTTACACTCAAATAAACGTGTTTTTAATATGTAGATATTGAATTATCGATAGTTGAAATCTAACCTTAGTGTTTACAACCATGTACATAAGTTTTAATTTGTTATACTGTACAAAGATTAAACTATCCGAGAGATGAAATGCAAAACGAAGGTGATAAATTCTTGAAATAGAAACCCGAAGTGATGTTGAGAATAGAACGTGCTATGCAAATTGAAACTAAGGAAGCCGAATCTGAGCTTGTCAAGAAATGCACGAATATTCGTTGCTATTCTCCTTGGCTATTCTATCTAAAAAGTTTCTAAACCACCGCGAATCGATTGAAACTTTTCTATTACTGAGGAAATGCTGCCGGTGGTATCCTTGTTGTATACTATGCAACAATTGGGTCGTGTACTAGGTTCAAGATAAATTATGAAATTCTGATTACTAAATAAAGGCAGATCTAAAACTAACGAAAATCATTTACTTCTTTCTATTTAACTTATTTATGAATTTTAATCAAGAAAAATGTAATAATAAGTGCGACATTTTATCACGTTATTCTATGACGTCACAGTGTGCTTTTTCATACAAATTCAATAGTAATTTCGTGTTTTGACGTTTAGTAAAAAGTAACTGATTTGACTAGTTGGAAACTAGCCTATTTTCAAACCATTTTCACTTTTAACACACCGCTGTCAATATTGCATTTTATTTTAATAAAAACACATAATATTGATCCTAATTAACCTAATGTTATTAAACTAATTAATGCAAGCATCTGCAGATAGATGGACAGTTTCTTGTAGAGCCCTGAACGCAAAGCGGTCGCAAGACGAAACGGTATAAATAAACCTTTTGCTCTGGGGTCAGAACGTTGACAATATAACGATGATGAATGGGCTCCATTTTGAATTTTATTATTATCTACGTCTAGAGACGTCGGTGCATCTTGCGTGTTATTATAAGTCAGATATTAGACCTTGCCGTGAACAATTTATCATTATGCGGTTATATTTTTACGAATTGTAATAATATTATATGGCAGCATAATTTTGATAAATCATACTGAGTGTCCACGTCCAAGTCTATGAAGGCTATAAAGCTATGAAATAAATTCTTCACTGTCTAATAAAATCATTATGACTTTTATTGATTACAAGATTCCATTGCTTAGAACAGATTTAATTGTATCTATTATAGGAACGGCTACCAGTTTCACCGTACATACTTTGACGGTTGCTCAATTGTTAGCATTGATATACAACTAGTAGTTGTGTATCAATGATTTTAGCTATAATATTAAAGCTGAAATAGGTCCTACAGTAAATCTGCGAGTTGCAAATAGGTGATATATTTTAATTGCTTGCGCTGTTTAACACAATTACAAGTGTTTCACTGGCTGACACTCGCTTACAGCAACAACACGCGTTGTCATTGAGGATGTCAATATTGTTACTCGTGATTCATTTACGAGGGGAGCCTCGCGGTAATCGGTAAAGTTTGATACAACATCCCTCGACTTTCCACCTCTATCGGAGTTAGTTAATGCGAGTTGCCGAGTTCCGTGCACTGGTGTATCGATCCGGACAAGTGCGGGATGCCGGGATTCGTCTGGCTCGCCCGGGTAACCGAATCCACCCTCTCCCACCCTCCACCTGTCAAAAGGGTCCCCTTTAACGTGCCACTTACTACTTTGTTCTTGTTTTGTTTGAAGGTTAATATTCGTTTTGACCTGGATGACGACAAGTTTGGTTTTGACGGAAATTTTATAATTTATTGTTTGCGAAGTGTCTCGACTTTGATACCATTTGGTTCCGCTCGGTTACGTATTTCGTTCGTGTATTTGCATATGAATTAAGGCAGTTTAAAATTGTAGGTGACTTTGAAAAGCATGTTCAATTGTTAATTGTATGGCACCTTCTACTTTACTTATTGTGAATGTAAAATAGTTTTCTTTGTCATAGCAACAGCAGGCTTACCTACATTCAAAACTTTGCTACATTGTTCAGAAGTATGTTAAAGTTATGAGAAATCCCATCATCGGTATCTTGTTATCACAAAAACAATGACCTTGCATTTACGGAAGGCGCAACGTGTGTGAAGTCCAATTAATTATGCAAGCTTGTGTCTGGCGGGCGCGGCGCGGGCGGGGCCCCCCGCGCTCCGCGACGGCAGTATGCGCCATTCTCCCACAGAGACACCACAGCGCTTGGTTACTCGTTCGTATCGTTTACGGAACGCATCTTGCCTTTCACCGCATTTGAGCGTCACAAGTTTATTCGAATTTCTAATGTTTCGCGTGACGTCGTGAAGTGATTTTGGTGATTTGTGGCCATTTTGGACCGTGGAGCGGCGGACGCCGACGGCACCGGTACTTTATGACTCATTGTTGGCTTTTAGGACGCACTTGTGACTTCCTCTTACATAATTATTTATGTTTTGCATTATAAATCTCATGCCCTGTCGCATTTATTTTACCTTATCTATGTCTATATCTGTAGGTAGTTGTTTCTTAATATGTGTGTGAAAATTATGACTACATATTTAAATAATTTATGCAAATAAACAACGTAAAGTTCTTGTTTTATGTTCCATTAAAGTTTTTATTCTTTTCTTCTACAATATTTATTTTCTGTAGTTATATCTCTATTCTATCTCTTCACGAGTCACATTTAGAACTAATTTATCTACCTTAATTAGTTTTAAATTAAATCAGTAGTTAGTTGGCAAACTGTGTTAGCTACTGTCTTGTGATCTAATTGTCAGTTTCGTTCTCTTTGTCTCCTGATTCACGCTTCTAATCTGCACCGGTGGGCACGCATCGGAAAGCTAATTACCATATAATGGCATGAACGCTACCTAATGCACTCGTATGTATATTATTGCAGTAGCGTGCAAGTATGTACGCTGAGCTTGCACCGCATACAAAGTGGGTAGAGATAGCCACACCCCGATACGACACCGTCCCTCTTTAGCTCGTATCGGATGGTAACTATCTCTTTTTGGCGGATGCAGCTCTGCTCCGTTAATTCCGAAGCCGTTTATTATACTTTCGGATATGGAAACTCGTTGTAACTCGCGAGAGTGCGGAGTGCGGAATTAGACCAGTCGCGCGCCGCGGCAGCCGCGCGCACCGCACGCACCGCGCCGCGACGCCATGTTGTTATTGTTATTACATCGCCTTCGAAGGAAACAGCTCGTTTGACTCGCTCCGATGTTTGCTTTTGTTCTTTTCTAACTTCTTTGTTGGTCGTTATTGTTCCTTTGTTCGGTATGATAAAGCGAGCGCGACTGGACGCGTTATTTATAAACATTCACTCTTTGATTGGAATGTATTGTGTTGCGCTGTTCTCATAATACTACAACTTTTAAAGGTCACGTAGTAACTACCTACTTTCTTTGAAGTTGTAATTCTGTATAAGAGAGCGCGGTTACATAATTCTTAACAGGTGTTGTCGTCTCTCCTTGTATAGTGATAGTTGTCATTAATTGGAGTTTATAAGACATGCCTATATGTGAATAAGGCAATAAATTCCAAATAGGGAGTAGAATGGGTAAGTAACAACATAAAGGCAGTCTCGATTGTGGCCGTCTGCCCACGTAGAATGTAGTACGCCTACTCGGTCGTGTTGTAGTGATATATATCACTGACATCGGAGCGAGCCCCCCTTACACAGCCGCTCGTGCCTGGGTATGCGAGTATCGAATACCTGCGGCTGCCTTCACACAAGATTAAAAAAATATACTTGAGTATTGAAGCGCCGGATATATAACATCGGAAATAGAGAATCACCAACTTTGCTAACGTACAGGCAGTCAGACACGTATTTGTACCTATAGGTCATCAATTTATATCTCATTGAAATTTAACAGGGTTGTGGTGGTTTGCAAAATACCTGACACGCATTAGATGCTGAATAAGACAGACACACAAGTTGCGGTGTACTTCCGACAAGCGTTAAGCGGTCACGACGCAGCTCGATTTACGACAACCGCCCGAGATGCGCCGTTATGCAAATCCCTCGGTTTGATTTAATAAGCCGGCTTGTCACGGCAGTTTGTGGCTTTAAACCATATCTACAGCTTATTATGCTTGTAATGATCACGCGACATAGCTGTTTATTTACAAGTTGCTAGTTGCGTTCCAACGCTACAGCACCCTTGGAACTAATTTTAAATTTTACTGCTACTCCTTGACTTAATGAGCCATTACTTCCATAGGTGGGTAAAATGGCAAAATTTAATCTCTCTTTATTGTTCGACCTACTTTTCTCAACTTGCATTCACGTAGATTAATTAGCTATTCCTTTAGTTATAGCCAGTGCATGAGACAGTAATAAAGCAGATGTTGGAAACCCGCCAAGTTTCAGTTTTATATGTTCTGTTTTACGCCAGTTATAGTTCAACAATCTATTCCATTCGTACTTAAAAGTAACATTTTAGCACGTCGTGATATTTATGGCAATGGCAGTAAAAGATAGTCATAACCTCATAAGTTGGAAAAGTACGTATTTTGGCACAAATCGCTCACAAGAATCCGTCATTTTGCAAGGCGTTTGCTTTTAAGCAACACTTAAGTTAGTAAACGATTTTGAACACAATCAAGGATTACATCACGGTAGCAACAAGATTTCTGATAACACGTAACGTAATGTCTTACATTTCATAACCTTTTCTATATATTTATTGGCTCGAGGCTTTACAAAGCTGCTGGTATTTTAAATCTCGGTTTATACTGAAGGTAAGGAGTAGGTAGCCGTATCCGCGCTATAATCTAGTTAGAGAAGGCAGCCCCGGAGGCTTAGGGCAGGAATACCGGTTATAGTACCGAGGGGCGAGGGGGTACCGGTACGACGGCTCGTATTGCACTCCCGCCCGGCCGCCGGCTGCGCAAGATTGAGAGATAAATGCACGGAACACGACGAATGAACATTGTACGCGTTGACTCCAGGCGAAACACTTCACCAGCTTTAGCTTTGTTTGGTTTGGATGAGCGCATATAGAATTACGCACATGCATCGTCGATAAAGATTTTACGTGATTCAATTAGCCTTGACGTCATAAAGAGACTAGAACTGGAATCAGCAAATAACGACTTCGTGATTGTCGATAATGCTTCTAAGGTTAAAGAGGTCAATATACTGTTTATCGTCTAGTACTGAACGATGCTAATCTACCAGTCCCGTCTAATTAGCACATTTAGCGATAGATAAGTAAACGGTTCTATCATTAATATGTCGTTAGTACATACATACTGTCTACGTCGTAATAGTAGACCAAAGGTCAGAGGCGTTGCGTAATATGTGTAAGTAGATAATAGACATGCATTATGCAACTGTATGTTCGTATGCCGTTGTTGATTGTTGTCAACGCAAACATTGTTGATAAACAGAATCTATTGTGCGGTCGTGCAGTTGACGTGGCTAGTTATTTGCTCGATATTCAATTTAACTACCTATATAATAGTGTCGTTTACCCACACCCATTGTTTCTATTTCCTTGCCCTTAAACTTACGCATTAAGTTATTTTATTTTCCTGTTGTAGACCGTTTTATTATTCATTGAAACATAAAGGTCTAATTGCGTCTAAATAGAACTTCTGTTTTCAATGGAAAACGTTCCTTCTAACAAAGTGCAATGCTCAAAATTAACGGACCGTTAACCTCCCGAGTACAAATTGTCCAATTAAACCAGAGCTGCGTTGTCTCATATACATTTCCAGTTGTCGTTCCCTTGGTACGTCTCGAGCGCGAGTCAATAGACCACGTTATCGTGGTCAGTCGACGGTATAGTATCCGAGGGAGCGGCAAGCGACAACCCTGTAGGTAAACGCAAATAAATCACCCTATAGACACTCAATGGGCCGTTCACCTGCCATCGAGCATCCTGTATACGTATGATGTTGAACACGCGAGGAATTGATGAGGTCTATTCGGAGAGCTTATTTATTGCGGTGAACGGTATTATGTGCGAGTGGTAAAGGATTAATAAAGGATAATGTAGGTACCTGCATGTAGCCACGTTTTGTCGGCCGCCTGACTTAATCGGCTTTGTATGTTTTTGTTCAAAGTGGCATTGATGAATACGCTTTTATCGTTTCAAGAGAATTGACTAACAGTACATCGACAATCGCTTATTTATAAAATAAGCCATTAAATTGACAAGCTATTTGCATGTTTACGGCATTAAACATTAATTGAGGTCTTTAATGGGTGTTCAAGTTACTCGATACCTACAGCTTTACGATTCTGAACTGGGTTTTGTAAACGGAAAGCTGTGTATCAACTTTCTTCGTTGTATTAAAAAAAATGTATAAGCGTGCCTTCGCAGGCTTCCTTTTGAATAAAGAGGAAAATGTTTTGAAACATGTTCTAATTTCGTTCTATTGGCAAAGAAATACTTATTTTCGCAAAATAAGTCCCCAACAGAGAGAGACACCGTTGCTAGGTGACGGCGTTTAAAGGCTTACCCTCGGTGGTAAGACTCTGGGAAATTACTTCTACCTACAAGCCTCTTTGAGGGCTCTCTTAGCATTTAAGTGATCAAGCTTTTTTCGGATATTACTCTAGCTAGCCTAGAGAAGTAAATTGTATTTCTAGAGACATATTTATACATGAAGGAGAAAAGAAATGTAACATAATTTAGGTCTGTGGTAGTCTAGAATATTTAATTGAACATAAGTACGTATTAATTTGAATATTTAATTTTAATGGAAGTGAAAGAATTGGCCTTTGATACACAAGAATGAAGAATGCTACACCGACAAGAGCGTGGCTTATGTTTTAATAAGAAATTAATCAATATCTATAGATATTAAGTTTGTTACAACAAATTTCTTAAACAAAGCTAGCTAAAAAGCTATTCAAAGTTAATGAATGACTTTCGTACAAATCGCACGATTCATTGTCATAACTTTTACTGGATGTTATCGACCTACGTTTGAGCTGTGGAGATTCGATTGAAAGCAAACGTCGATGACTTACATACCTACCTACTTCAGGTACAAGTATAGTCGGATGCTAGGTACAATGCCGCCCTGGATACCACAGCCATTCACAAAGCACCGCCTGGATACACAAGCCCGCTTGTGTGCCGTGGAGTGTGCTGGACGGCCATTGTACCTACAGTGAATAATGTACAGGCATTGATACAGAACCTAGACACAACTATTGTAGCACCTAAAACGACCGCTGTGAACGTGATGTTTGTTGTATTCAATGAAAACGTGCACAAAACATACTATGTTATAATCGTGTTTGTAATTAAAGACAAAACAATGTTAAATGAAGCTAATACGGTCGACAGGCTAGCAAAACTTATTCGAGAGCCAAGCAAACGTTATTATCAAGGCTTGTATCTAAAGTTAGGTAGATTTATTGCAGCTTTGCCCCTACAGCACCAGCAACTAACAAATTGCCTCATACAACACCAATTAATGGATCTGCAAAGTTTATAGTAACAGCAAACTAGTCCAATTCGTACGGGCCTATTAGAGCCGTGGCCGATTCGGATTCGCTCCGGACCAGTATCCTGCTAATTGCTTTCTAACTTCTAAAATCGCTCATGTTATTACTTGTAACATAGTAACAAACATGGGTAATTTCAAAAGTTGAAATTGACCTATTACTAGAAGGATTTAATATATAAAATATTTGGCTAATATGTAATAGAGGATCTACGCATGAATTGCAACAAAGAAAACGATAATAATGGTCACCAATTTCGATCTGTCACGCGCAGAGCTCGATAAAGGGTGAAGTAAAGGCCCCCATTATTCCCTCGGGTGAATGACACGGCAGAGGGTATCGCGACATAAAATGGATCGCTCGCCTTTATGTCAAACTGTAGAGCATAAAATGTTTTTTATGCGTGACCTTAGATGTAAGGTTATTTAAGAATTAGTTAAGAACAAAGAACGAAAGAAAACTCCGCAAATTATGCGAATACACGCCGACGGGGAACTATCTCGAACTACAAAGTTTCGGAACGCGCGATTTCACCTCGGAGCAAATAAATAGAGTATGGCAGGCGTTATCGCTAGAATAGTTTCTATTTGTTGGCTGAGAGAGAACTTGTTTTGTCGAGAAGCCTTTGAAAGCAGACAAATATGTATAACGTCTAGGGAAGTGAATTAAGTAGAAGTAAGCAGAAGAATGCAAATGTAGAGCTGTTGTGCAAGAGCGCCTATGACACACTTACCAAGTGGCATTGCGTAGGTCAGTCATGAGCCCCACTTTCTCTAGCACAATTCACTTTCACCCAACTAAGAATTGTCTGTTTACATCTTTTCGTATTTCTTGTTTAACCTATGACTGAAATTTCTAATGCTTGCTGAAAACATGATCAAATGGAAAGATAAACTTTTATTTCTTTAATTACCTAGTCGCAGATAAATAATTCTTTATATTTCAAAGACTCCTATATGCCGATAGAAATACAAAACATGTAAACATTTACAACTGCAGTAAAGATTAAATTGGAAGTAATTGCGCCCGAGTCTAGTAATGGTCGGAACTTGGAAATCGATACTCAACGTCGAATCAATCATCGATTCGATTCACAGAATGACAGACGTAATATTACTACCATTTTTTATCAGATGACATAATACCGGTGTCGTTTTAAAAGTCAAACTCAACAAACACGACTAAATGACTCATAACTTTTCCTCCAGCTCGTGCAGTATGAATTCAAAAGTTATAATTAACGCTTTAAAACTTTCTATTGAAACAAAAAGTTCTACCTAGCGCTTTGTTTGTTTCAGTTTCGCAACTTAATTGATGTGTTATAGGGTTTCCGGAACGTTACACAATTATTTTTTACTTTAATGGGTAAATTGAAAGTCATTCAAGTCAATGTTTTTATCGTCTAACCTTTCACTTTTGATTGCTTGAAATATGTTTTATAAGTCTTTATAATAAACAATTGTTGTTATATTTCTGTTTTAGTAAATATGCAACCTTAACATGGAGCCGCCATCTCAATTTCCTGCTGTGACACAAACAGGTTGTTTGTCAATTTTGTGACGACGCAGCGCGCTGTCAAAGCATAGTGTTCGGTGTGCACATAAACAGTTCAGTCCCGACCGCCGCCGTTGCCTCCGCGCCCCACGGCCCTCCCGAGGGGGCATCACCCCACTCCCGGCTTTGCCCCATTTTTCACAAGTACTTAGCATTTCGTGCCGGCTCCCCTCGCCGACCTCCCCAAGTTTCTTTCACGCTTTTCACCGTAAATTTTGTTATTGCAAACACTCGGTCAGCTGAGCTAATATTTTCATACAGAATTCCTCTAGAAAACAAAGGAAAGTTAATATACTAATGTCACTAGTTACGATTTTATATACGCAACTGGAGTTATAATATGTGTGTGTGTTGTTTACTTTAATAATATTCTTTTGTTTCACCTTTATAGCATATGTAGGCCCTTTCTTTTGTATTTATAATTCGATGAATTTTTCACACACCGACGGGGATTTCGAGAGGAAAATTATACATCTTTATCTTGGTTGTTCTCGTAGCTTTTGTATCGCTGTCGTTATGGGCTTCGCTATCCCTCGTTTTTATTACGTCTCATGTTTCCCTTCTCAACACCGTTGATTTATTTGAGAGGTCCTTTTATTGGCCCTCGAGAAACTTCCGAGAATTTAATTATGATCCTGTTCGTTTCTAATAGTAACCTGAGTTCTTCTCTAAGTGAAATATTTGCTAACGATTGTATCTAATTGGTATTAATGTATTTAAGATTATCGAGAGGTAAAGTTTATCATTATTCGATATCAATCAGCATTAGTGCATTAGGTTGGTTGGCCGGCGGCTGGCGGGTGAGCGTTGATCGTTCTGGCCAGTCAGCGCAATAAGCGGTGGAGGTGCGCCGCTGAGTTGGTGCTGAGTCGGCGCGAGTTAGCCCGAGTCGGCAACTTGCCCGGCGTGAGTCAGCACCCGCCAGCCATGACGCGGCGATCGCACCGATCCGCCGCCGTCAGCCGAAATAAGTGGATTGCTCCTTCACGACTCAATGATTCCATTTTAAAAAGCGCTTTGTGATGACATCTTTCCCAACGTTCACGTACGATTGAATTTCACAGCTTTACTCTTCCCGTTATTATTTCCCCTCAATTGAAGCCTTGTTCACGTAAAGATGTTTAAGATCACCGATTATGCCGTCAGTAGCGGCGGAGTGGAGATTAGACGCTGACCTAAATTACTTTTTAATGAGAACGAAACGTTCCCCTAATTTTAGGGAACATGAATCTTGGTAAAGACGTAATGTATATGGATAAGCAATTTCCTTTTTGTATATTTTTTACCAACGGAGCACAAAGTAGAGAGTGATTTTGTTTTTAAGGCACTTCGTTGTAACGACAATTAACACGACATTTTCCTTCATTACACTGACAAAATGTATTAACTGCTTATTCCTGATATCAATTACATGCTTACAGAAATCCGAAACCTACTTTTTATTTTACAGTTGTTGTACATGTTATACCTATTATAAAGTATCAAGTGTTAAAATCTGTCTGACGGGTTGTTTTTGTTGGTTGCAGAGGGTTGAGCGTGAAAGCACTAAGAGTCCCGCGACAACCGGCGGCAGGAAAAAGGCTGCGGTGCGGAGCAACGGCCAGATCACGCAGGTTGACCCGCAACCACCACCACCAGGTAAACGAGACATTGTTATATTCCCAGCGGTGATAATAGTGGCTGAAATAGCGGCTGAAGTATCATCAACATAGGATTCGTCACGAAAAGCCGTTGACAGCTTAAAGAACGGAGATGATAAGAACAAAGATAATAAGTACGTAGTTTCTTTTTGTTCTTTACTGGACTCGGTTGGTTCCTCGGATGGCATTCATTACTTTTCCGGCCGTAAGCACGTTACAAATGATAAATCATCACATACTTACCTATTTAACATAAAGTATGAGGTATTTCATGCGTTAATTTTTGTTATTGGAAATGAAAAATCATTTAAATCATTTGAACACTTCCACAACCAACCCACAAATCCTTGCCAACGAAAATATGCAATATGTACATTATTTAGATTTACGTTAGCTAGGATCAATTATCGACGGATAAACATTTTGTAAAGTAGAATGGAGAATGCTGCGCCGACAAGATCGTTGCTCTTAAATTAGTGATGGTGAAACATTTTGTAAATATCAGATCTTGCAGACCCGACAATAAGTACAATGTTTCGTTTGTGGTAAATTGATATCATAAATGAAAGGATTGATATTTGACGTGTTATTTGAAAGAGACAGTATGGAGTATGATAGGAAATAAATTATTCGTCAAGCAATAGTCCTTTGTTGGAACAATTCCTGTTATTTGCAAAAGGCACGATATGTCGCAGGGAGCAATATACGGAACGGAGCACTTACAAAGACTCTCCAGGGAACGATCCGAGCGAGCCCGTAATAGGATACGATTCCGAGCATTCAGGTGTGTCGGGCTCCACTATGTTTTCTCTTGCTCTACAATTCTAGGGATTGAAATCTTTGCAGTTAGGTTAATTTTACCGAATTTATTTGCACTATTCTCTATAGAAGAAGTAAGTGAATATGGAATTTAATATCTTACCTGAATACCATTCGAAATTTCAATATTAATTACTGCTTACTAACTACTGAATCCGAACGTTTAAAAACGTGCGCCGGTAAAGGCGAGAACATAATTGTAAAAAATAATAATGTTATTCTCGTATTTGTATCCGCTACATACCAAATCAACGAGCAAATAGACCGAGCTCTCATGAAATAAATCCCAATAATCCCTTTGTAAACAGCTGAGGGCAATAAATATCCGACGTACATTCTTCTCTACTTCCCCTTTATGGATGGTTTGGTCTCGTTTCTTGACTGCATTAAAGATGGATCGTTGCCATTTGCAGCGGAAACGTTATATAGCTGCTAAACGGTTCTCTATTTTTACGCATAATTTTTTATATAATAATTTACCATGTCATAATGTTACTTGTCCTATCATTAGTTACGCATAATATTAATTTGTCATAACTTTTTAAGCATAATTTTGAAACTCATAACTACCATAAGCATAATAATTAATGACAATAATGACATATAAGCATAAGTATTTTAAGCATAAAAACTATACTCCGAAAAAAAAAGTTTTGGCACAACTTTGAACATTTTCGAAACTTACTTTTTCCTTGGTTGCATTTGGTTCATGATTGTGACTTTTAATATTTTTTGACTCTATTTCATGCTGTTGGTGATCATTCAGTATACTTTTCGTGTGTAAGATAAACATACTGGCGGCGTAGGGGTGGCCCAAGGGCCACCCCCGCCGCACCCTAACCTACTGTTATGCCTTGTAAAAATTATGACAAAACACTATTATTCTAAAAAAGAATTACGGATACCTATTTATATGCGAATCAAATTTATACCAACAAATATTAGTCCAAAAATGAGTTATACTTAACAAACCAGTATTCTTAGATGTTATTATGGGAAAGTACTATTATGCTTAAAAACGTTATGCGAAAAGGATTATGATAATTAAAATTATGACAAAACCATTTATGCATTTTAAGAGAATCCCCTGCTAAACACATTCCTGTGTATTAGAAGTACTTGTTTTAAACATAAATATTTTCGGAGAAGTGTTCTGGAATGCAAAAGGAACCACTCGTATTACCAACATAAAAGGTAAATCTAGCTCCGCAGTAATTGGATGCATTCGGCAACCACGGACTGGCATTAGCTTAATGAAGTAGACCGCTTCGCGCGCGATACACGGCACGCTCATTCAATTAGTAGCCAGAAACTCCATACCGGGTAATTCTACCTTTGGAGACATTCTACCCGTGTTGGAATGGAATTAGAATTGCGACTGATGCCCCTTTGCTCTCCTCGGAATCCTGTTTATGATAAAGTGGTGAATTTTAGTTTGTTGTATAAAACATAATTCCACAAACGTGATAAACGTTGGTAAAACGTGCTTCGCGAAGACTGCATATGACAGAACTGTGACGTCACGGCACAGGATGCTGTGGAGCGCACGCTGCACGGGCAGGAAAAGGGACGCGGATTGCATGTGTCATATAAATCACCCGGGTGACGTAGTGCTCTTTTGTAATGTGACTTTATGAGATACATCGTGTCCCGTCAATTAAATTTTCACACAAATGTCCTACATACGCACGTAGCGATGTCAGTGTTTGCTTTACATTTACTACAGCAGTCACGTCTGTGCCAACATTCGTATTTGATTCAAACCATGCAAACTGTCGTATCAACGAGGATTTCGTAACGCTCCCTCCCCTCTATCTATCTATACGTTGCATATTTAAACATGTTTTTTTTATGAATGAGGTATCCGTTGATTATACTGTGAATAATTTAAATTTTATTTAATTTTGTGTCCTTTGGGCTAAAATATTACCATAATAATGATCAGAATTTCGCATCTCATATTGTAAGCAGTAGACAGTTTTAATTCAGAAACGAGTTTGTACGGCTACATGTTTTCTAAAACACCTAACCGCGTAGGATTGAACGTGTTCTTAATAAAATGTTTAACATATAACTCGACGGAACATCAAAGTAACCGCAAGATTGCCTTATAAAATACAAGAAATATAGCGTTTGGTAAAATTACGGAAGATCAACCTGAGGGAATGTTATTATTCAGAATAGGTAACTCCATATTGGCTTCGAAGTTGTTATTCGCAAGTTGCGCGCGTGGGTTCCGAATAGATATTGTTCGGATCGTTGGAACTTTGTTCGCATTGTTGTTCATCGCTCAAACTTTGGTCACTTTCGTCGAATTTTCCGCGACCTGCGCCGTCCGAGCAAGTTTTGAATGGGGACCAGCCAAGTTCGCAAGTGGTAACAACTTGAGCCGGCAGCCCGCTCTGGTAAACAATGCCTCTTTACATAATTGACATTGTTTCTGCCATTGCTTTGAGCACAATATTTATCAGATTTTGACTGAGTCACGTTTACAGTCGCATGATTATTATTTTGATATTTTCGTGTTTGCACAAATATTTGTACCACTAAGCTGGTTTATACATAACTAATTATAACAAAGCAATAGTGTTGTTTGGGTTTGATATTCAACAGTTGTATAACTTTCTTATACTTACATACTATATTTGTTTACTATATACGTTTAAAAACTTTTTTGATATGTACGATTAGAAGTAGCTATCTACTTCTATATCCAACTACTTCTTTAGTTAGAATGTGGCAACATCAGCCAAAGGCGTATCAAATCAACAAAGGGTTTGCCGGCAGTGATAGTACATAATGTATGTAGTATGCGTTCACAAAGCGACGTGGAGGCGACAGTCCTTTGTGCCAGAGCCGTCTGTTGAACGGAATTCGGATATTGGATAAGCTCTACAGGCCTTCGTGTCACTGTGGTTGTTTAACCAATTTGATTTTAATTGGTTCCCCTTTCTGGTGTTTACATCTCTTTAATTAAAGTTCAATTTATAGAGTTATTGTACTAATAGGTATTTGATAAGTAGACCTCATTAATTTCAACAACGTTGATGAGGATTTGATGATACTACGCACAGACGACATGTAGGTTACGTGTCCGTTTGGTGACGTTCATTAGGATGCTTCACTGGCATTAATTATGATCACAATTTCCTCTACGAACAAATGTTGCGCAACATTCTTCCCTTCAAACCTGATTCATATTATAATGCAGATGCTTCGTTATTGTAGCCTAAGAGAGATTAGAAGACGCTATCTTGATGTTTCATAACGAAGTAATCTGCATTCAGGCGACGGGTACGTCACAAATTTTGCGTGCATGCTCGCCTCGCGTCGGCAGTTTGCATAACTTTACATATTTACCGTTAAATGCACCGACACACGGGGAGTGCACTCTCTTACATATAACACATATACCTACAAAACAAGGTTTTGTACATTATTATCGAGATAAAACGACGTTAGATACAAATGAGATGTAGTGAGGTCGTCAGTTCAGATTAGATAAAACCTTATTAAGATTAAGATCACGATTCTTCTACAACATGAAGCCATGAAGATACTCTTGGTACAACAAAAATATCTTCACTCTCTGTCTTCCTAATAAACTGTTCTTGAAAGTAAATCCCAATTTGCGTGTAAATATTGTACATGTTTAGGAAACGGGGCTCATTTATACACATTATGCTCCTTTATCATACTTTGCTTCCCCCACTGCCCTTGTAAAGTCAAAATAAAAATAACAACATTAAATTTGCATGCCGACGGAACGGGCTGAGGCACGCAATACGCCGGAGGCGGAGGTCCGGGGTGGTTGGCGAGAGGGGAGGTACACGTAGGGAGGGTGGCCGTACGATTTCGTGCAGGAATGCACCCTATCACCCCAATCTTTGCTTTAGTAATAAACCTCACCTGCCACCCGAATTACTTCGGAGGTATGATGCAATTTAGCCCATTCAACTCCACATTTGTCGTGCAACTTTTGGACTAATTTGAAATGCAAGTAGCAATTTTCTACCTTACTTCAATCCTTTATCTACTAATTAAATTCTAATAGTCTCTGGTTCGTTTATATACTTACTTAGGTTCATAATAGCAGAGCCGAGGTTGTACACTGTGCTACTTAAGCTTCTGGTGCAAAATCTGAATAGTTTCTTTTTTATTCACCTTTACTAGGCTCACCCTCCGCGATTGAAGTGTCACTCAGGTGTGAAAAGAACTCTTCAAAGTTGTCAATGTGGCACTCTATCACACATGCGTACAAGTGAAGTTGAATGAACTCTTTTCATAAAAAGAATGTGCGTGTACAGCACTAGTGAGCAATTAAAAATGACATTCGTATTGTTTTGTAAGGAGATGAAGTGTGGGAAACGAAACCGTGCCAGCGTGAAGTGATACGACTACGACGCGAGCGGCGGCGCATCCGGCAAGCGAAGGTCACTGACACACGCGTCCGTGTCCGAGAATCGCACGCGACTTAATTAGACAAACATATCTGTCTGAGGCGAACCTTTATTACTTACTGCCTTCACTTTATTGACTTGTCTTTTACGTGGACAGATGAATGCAACGGTGTTTTTAATTACGACTTCGTTGTTTGCGAATACTTTAAAACATGTTCCAAATTCAAATTAAATTCTATAAAAGTACTTAGCTAATTTATAAAGGCACAAAAGACAATTATACTGAACCCGAAATAAATAGGTGCGAGTATTTTAGAAGGTATTATTCCCAGCACACCTAATGTGGATATTTATAGCAACGGTAACAACGACAGTCGTATCGATTTTACCCACCACATTGAATTTCCTTACGGATAAACTCTATTCATGATTTAATTTCTTTTTCATATAACCGGCACGTTTATAAACCCTATGATAAAGTGAGATTTGCAAGTGGTCCCTAAAGCCAATCCCTGAGGGTGAATGAGGGTACTTTGAAATAGTGTAAAAATAAGGGTTACTAAAACATTTTCTGATCCGTCGGTAGACAGGCGGCAATGCCCTTTTTTGTGTCGAATCAACCGTTATTGAAGATTTATGACAGCGATATACATAGAGATTCTTTACGAGCTTTATAATTTTTATTTCAGAACGAGTTTATGATGAAGGAATTTGCTTCTATGAGCACTACCTGTTAAATTTTCGTTACGTAGATAATAGAATTGGAGTTGTTTAGGAAAATCAAGATTTGTTCGAGCTTTAACCCGTGGGTGTCACAGGCGCGTGTCGATACGTTAGTGGCTGTGTTGCGTGTGCGCGTCACGTCGTCGTTACGTAAAGAACAATGGCCGGTGGGAACGCGGCCGTGGACGCGCACAGAATCCTCACACTCTATTCTATTTATTTATTCATACCATCGTCTCCATTTTATACAATATCATTGTGGAATTGCAAATGGCCGGCGGTACCGTTTCCGTCCTCGACTCTGCATAAACACGAATTTGCATATTTTCGACGGCTGCCACCGTGCCGATCGTGGTCCGCCTGCAAATAAGTCGCGTGTTAATATCAAACCTGTATTTCAACTCGTTTCGCAACTAGTTATTTAAATTTCCTCAGAGAATATCTTCAAAATTGAATTTGTTGCATTTTTATGGTCGTCTTTAATTCTCGTCGATACGTTATCCGAATGGTAATTAGCTTGTTATTTTATAGGCGTTTTAATTTACTACGTGTATCGCGCGCTCAAGCGGAAGGCAATATAAATAGGCTGGCTGCACGGTAGAGTTAAAACTCTACACTTGACTCAACATTACGTGTACTTTCACCCCGGTGTACCGTTACTTGAACTACTGTGTGCGCTGTCTCGCTCGCACCTCGCCGACCCAATCTCGATTACCTCAGCCGTTCATAACAGCCTTGTTAACTATACTTGTCTTTATCTTATCCTTTTGAAATTTATTGAACGGACAGTGAAGGGTTGGTTTATAAGCGTATTGAAAAGAGGTAGCACGCACGAGGCATTGTATATAAAGGTTTTAAATAAAACAAAGGAAGGGTCGCTCAAGATGAAATCTACCACGCATGTTTCTTTTCATTGGAACAAACCTTTCTACAGTCTTAAGAATTATCATAAAGATTTATCTTCACTCGCTCTCATTAGAATATCAAAATATTATGTCTTGTTTACTGAAAAGTACAGGCTATTAATCTTATTGCAGTTATTAATGCTCATACTTTCTTTTAGTACAATTAAATTGGGAATTGTGTAGGTAGTTCTTAATAGCAATAGAATGAGTAATCTACTGGCGGTTATTTATGTTCATGAACGTCAATCTCAATGCTCTATGCAGCTTCAAAGAATGTGAATGCTTTGAAAATTACGTAGTACTTTGATTATCCACTTTTCCATTTCGCGTTAACAGCCTCAAATAAGGAGTCACGACCACACGAAGGCTTCTCACAGGGTACTGCGAATGCATTCTTCACACAATTATCACGAATGGTTACTCTCGCTCCGTTATGACTTTTATTTGCCCTCTGGAGCGTGGCCGGTTGAGACCGCCCAGAACCGGTTCGGCAACCGACACCGGACCATAAATACGGGGTAGGGCTGCAGGCACTATCAGGATAATCTCCCACATACATTCATCTCTCTCTAATCGCAGTAAAGGGGAAGATTCATAGTGCCCATAAAAGGAATTTTGCTGTCGAATCTTAATCGGTTCCTAGAAGAATTTATCACAACCCTTTCATGGAACTTGTTTCGATGCGGCTTTTACGTTAAGTGACCGCTGAACTCGTGGTTTATTTTGAATAGCGATGAGATCTCTAATTGAAATGGAATGCGACCTGTTTTACATGTTTAATTAAGTAAAAGCATTGAGCTAGTGACTAATGTTTACGTATTGGCTGTAGAAGGATCGTTTGTTTTAAAGTAAATGACAAAGCAAGGTGTTGAATTACAATGGCGTTTGCATATATTTTTCTTGAGTGATCAATAATCATGTATGCAACGTAAACAATGTCTCAGATATACATAAATTACTGGACTGCATTGAACACGATGCGCCACGTGTATGTACCTACATACAGAAATGTTGTTTTTGTAATTCTTGTATTAATTACTTCTTTGCCTTGTGAACTAAATACCTGTTGCGGTTGCCCGGTTGTTATTGTTCAAAAACACTAAGGTTTCAAACCCTGTTATTTCAACCGTTATAACACCTAACTTTAGAAGGTCAAGAATAAAATTTAACTCACTTAAAAAGTACTTTATTTCGCCTCGCTGTCGGGTCACCCGCGAGACGAGTTCCAATATGGCGGCGGTTACGTCACGGCGGTGCGCGGGCGCATTTAAATTGATCGTTGCGTTGATTGACGCTCACGGCCTTTTGTGCATCGTCGTTGAATAAATAACCTGGCCGTTATGGATGAACTCGACTTGTTGCATCATTGTCTTTGATTCATATCATTATCTTCTCGTAGGTTAATAGCTGGATTAAATGGTTGATAGCATCGGTACTCTCAGTAGACATTCGACCCGATCTGTAATACATCAGTGTCGTCGAACCCGTTTGCTTAACATGTCCAAAGATAGTATTCTTAATGCATTATGCATAATATATTAAAACGCAAACACATTTGCATATGTGATTGAATTAATTTACATAATTGTCAACTTTGTAACACGATCCAAATAAATCAAATTAACTTTACATATTTACGCAACATTGAATGAACCGGCAAGAAACACAATACTTTATTGATATTCGTTGACCTTCTTTATTAATGTGTAATGTTCGACGTTTCTATAAAAAGTCGTGATTGTCTTCCGGGATTACCAAACAAAACAATCAAATTTCTTAACTTTAAACCGACAACATCACAGTAGAATGGCTGTAATTAAATAAAATAATAATGGAACGACTTATTGATTACTCACAGTCAGATGTGCCACAGCAGGCAAAACACGTGAATGCAAGAGTTTGCAAATAAACATTTAAATATCTTCCTAAGTCCTTAGCCAAACTGCTATTAAACTACTAACCTAAAATAAACTATAGGTAATAGTAATCCTTTAATGGACTTTAAGGGGTTGCTAAACAAGGAATGCGAAATCTCTATCAATTTAGGCGGCATATAATTCAAAATGGGGACGTCGTCTTCTGACGGAAACTAGACTCGCGGCCTCGGTTCGAATCGCAATTTTACAAGACGATAAACAGAAACGATTGTGGATGTGATATGGACACGCAATAATTTGCTTTACAGTCACGAGATAATGGACGTGATGCTATTAAGACACGGATCGTGGACACGCCAGTACTACTCCTACTTAACAACGTCTATACTCGTAAAACACTACCAAATGTATAGACGAAACGGGGTTTGAATAGTCATGGGATTTGTTGAATGTTATAATTGTGGTTGGAACTAAACTCCATAAAGCTAAAGTGAAAAAACGCAGAATAATAATTGTTTTAGGTTCACATCTTAAAGGAATCTAGCTAAAAATAGTGGTTTTATGTTTTTAAACCTTGTTTATTTTTAATATTGTTTAAAGGCGAGTTTGACCATTTCATTTAAAAGATATTCTGGGATTCTGATGAGAAGTTTCTGACTAAAAATAAAATTAAACCAATAAAATATTTACAGATCGAAGCTTAGATTTCAAATCCTTCCTACAAATCAAAAGAACATTAAATTGATGCAATCAAGCTGCATCTCTTGCAAAATAGACGCGGCACTTAAGTAAATTGAGAGAATATCTCGGTTGGTGAAAGTTGCGGTTCCAATGTTTATTGAACGAGTGAGCGAGGGAGACATAAAACAGCCGTTTGGACCAAATGTGATAGCGAGTGCAGATCTTGATTGTAACGTTAAACTTGTTAAAAACGAGCAGCAAATTATATCACTTAAAAATGCTCGAAACATTTAAAAAAAGATTATAGCAATTGTGTGTCGAATTAAAGAAAATATCACAAAGAAGCTGAAACCGGATGCAAATTCAAAGTAGAATTAATAATAAAGTAGTAGAGCGTAGAGCCAACAAGTTAGTATATGACTCACGCATGTTTCGTCCATTCAAAAATGTATTGCTTTCGCGGTACCTATAAGTACTAACGACGTGCTAGAATGATTTATTGAATAAAATGTGCTGCAATGAACGGTATAATTACGAGGTGAGCTATGCGGCGGTAACCCCACGCTACGTTTATTTTAATTGCAGGAATTGCAATATCATCTGACAATTAAAGCACGGCTATTATCTTATAAAAGACAGAGACAGACGTACTTACGTAACATCTATTTATAGGCGAGGGCCGGGCGTAGCTAAGTGCAGATTAATTATCATAATAAACTCGTCATTATGTCATGTAATACTCTTAATCTCCATTCACTACAATCATTTGTAATCATCATAACACGTCTTTCTTTACAATTCCATGTCTATTTGCCAGTTTAATTATAGATTACGCCATAATATATTATCTCCTCTTGTGAACTAAATTACATCCGTTAATACTTCTCAACAAATTAAAATATATGAACTTTTTTAGCATGAACTAACCAATAAAAATGTAAATACGGAGTAATTTAAAAACACGTCTATTTTTATTTAAAATTTACATACGAATGTGTTGTGGAGTTTGTTTATTAGATCGACATACTTATTGTACAAGGAAACATTTTCGATTTGATGCAATCAATGCGCTCACCACAATAAAGTGAAGGGTGTAATGTTTTAAGGGAAATTGGGTCATAGAGAATAATTTAGATGGAATGGAAGCGTTGGTCTATGCACGCGGTCGCAACGCAAAATGGCTGCCGCGCGCGTGGAATGGCGGCCGGCCTTGGCGGGCCGCAATCAACTTATTATTCAATCTCATGTCGCGAATTGGTCCGAGGTCTGTCGGCCATTGACCCCCCGTTCCACTCCACTCGTTAACGTTCTGCCGGAGGCTGATAGATTAAATTACATAATTTATGCTGTTAATATTAACAGACAATAACGTTTTTGATGAGTATCATTGATCACTCACCTGCCTGTCTTTTAAGATTTACTTTATACAGTAAGACATTTTCTTTTCAAACCTTTTCCGTGGCATCTGTATTTCATTTACACCCAGTAAAAAAATTCTGCAAGATCTTCACCTTAACCCAATCTCATTAACTACCAGAATGAAACAGACGGAAATTGAATATTCTTGGAATGGTAAAAGCGAAACGAATCAAATTACGGAAGTTTTGTGCATAAAATTAGATGAATCCTCGAAGCTAACCCTTGCAGTAGCATTCCAAAGGTCGTCGGTCGGCGTTGACGTAAATCCGACACGGTCCGTTATGTCCTCTCGGAGAACAATGCCGGTTCGCGCTACTCGCCTAATGAGAAATGTTTGTTTTTCAGCCGTTCACAATAGCTACTACTCATTGCCGCTTTCATTATTACCTCCTGTAGCATTCTCGACTTTAACATTGATAACAATCTTCACATAGTCTCCCTTTTACCTCTGAATAACGGGTTCAGTCCCTTGCATCCATTTTCTTAGCATTTTAGGCATCCAAAATGCCTCATTCTCTAGCTTGTAGCTTGTTCGATTGGCTAATCCAGTTACCAAACTTTTTACCATACGTTATGCAAATTGAAAGCAAATTACAGGAAACGAGCTAATTCAAGATGAAAAACAAAAATTCATTCTATAATGTAAACTGGACTCTTAAATATGTACATATCATATAAAAAAGTTATAAAACAAGGTATAATTTAGAAGCAACGACGTTCCACCGACCTTGATTGAAGGCTCATTAGGCGTGCGGAGTCAGACGCGGCCACGCACTGAACCGGTCGTGGTCGTGAGTCCGCATGATTTATGTCTTTGCCTTTACAAAGAGCGTTTTTTTCTCGAGACCGGTTTGCCCGCTGCTCCCCCGCTCAGCTTTTTGTAGCGCTACCTGGATGCCGTGGAAAAAATATAGTGTCAGCTTTTTTATCGTAATAATAATACTGAGCATTCCTTTTGTAGCACATGCGGACGTGGGGCACGCTAGAACGTGATGTGCTGGCGCTGTGGCTTCATTATATTAATGGACCCAACCGGATGAATACAAAGACGGGGCCTTTAAACTCTGCTGCGTGTTGAATACGTGTTCCCTGCATACGCGCCGTGAAATTGGATTTATGGATGTGATAGCCATCTTGGGAATCTTAATTTACTCGCACCAGTATGTTTACTTGCAGCTCGATTAATTACAGCTACTTAATTGGACTTAAAGTCGAACGATCCACTTTGTGAATACAGAATGTTTCCATACATTTTAGCATACGTACAATTACACATTTAATTATTTCTTATGCAGAAAATGTTACCATTATTTCTAATTAAAATTACCTATTTTAAATATCTAACATGTACGGTTCTTAACTGTTTATATATTATATATAACAAGAAAATAACAATAAAATAAATTTACCTTGACCCTATTACAGTGTTATTGATTGCCTACTTTTAAATTATTTTAATTGATCGCTCAGTACGCTGTAGATGTTCCTGCGACCTTTATTTGACATTGACGCCGCGGCCGTACGACTCGACCAGTTTTTGTTGCACATTTTTTGTTGTAATGTATTTATCAGCCGGCTTATATACCACCTGCCAGGGTCGTTACCCGCTTAGAAAAACTCCCCTTCCCTCGACAAAAGAAGTTCCCAAAATTATTATTATAATTACGACTCACAAAAGAATTTCGGGCAGAAAGCTTTACTTTTTGTAGAGCAACAAAAAATTGCCCTTTAATTCTTTGGAAATGGGCATTCTTTTGCTTAAATACGAACCGTATGTGTACCTGTTTTTTACGTAAAAGGAAAAAAAATGTAAACAATTCGTTTCTTTTAGATCAGAGGGAGCTCGATCCCTTGCCAGATTGATGTTTATGTGTCCGGAGCTTTTTTCTGAATTATGGAATGCGTGTGACAATGGATGAGAATGTGCGAGGTATCGTAGCTGTATATCTGTTAGCACAATTGTTAGAGCAGAGGTCAGAGTGGCGTGAGATACGCAATCACCCACTTTGACGTATATAACTGACTTTCTGTTGCCAAACACGACTTTGTTTACATTTGCGCTAAATGTTTACGTTCCATGAACGTGTGAGCCATTAGTGACACGCGATGTATTCTCGTTAAGATAGCTGTATGACACACCGCTATTAACTCGCGTCTTTCTATAGAATAGTGCTCTGATACAAAGTTATGGTGTCGATAACAGATTGTAATTGCCTATTGTCACGTACCGTTCATTGTTTATTGTAAATTCAGAAGAGTAAATTGACCCGATCGGTTATAGATAATTCTATTCTTTCATTATCTATTATGTTTATTGGTGTGATTGTTTTGTGTTGTTTATTTGGTTTGAAAGCAGCTTCTTACAGATAATTGTAGTTATGTTGAATGTGATGTTCATTTCTCTTCCACCTGCATAGGCCTTGCAAGTGAGCGAGCACCGGTGGCTCCAATAATAACCGGTTCGGCTTCGGTGTCGGATATCGAGTGGCCGGACGCATCGGTGTCTGTTACTAAACACTATGAACTCCCATACACGGCTATGATTACATCTCCGCTGATATAATTGATCCAACAATACCGGTGAGAAATATTTACTTTGAATAGGAATAAACTTGAAAAGAACTACTTAATAGCATGAGAAATGAAAACAATGGTCTTAGTAATAGACATATATTATGTAAATCGTTTTAAACAATTAATGCTTCAGAGATAGAATGTGCTGTTATTGTACTTGTAGATATAAATAAATCATTATCGTTCCCCTATCCTGACATATGACTGAAATAGAACATAATAGCGAGGTATGTATCTGTTCAAGGAACTTTCTAAATAACGAACAAAGGCTAACTAACTTTCTGAATCAAATAAAACATTAAGGGCAGTTGTCAAAGCCGCATAAATCTCGATTTAGTCGGATATTGCCCGCAGCGGAACTTGGGAAAAACGCGAAACTTTTAATGCTCTTTCCTCCGCTTCTAATAACAGGGAGAACTTCCTCTGTGGTTCTTTGTTGTTATACTACTATTGTTGTAACGTCGTGAGGTTTTATTATAAGAAGAAATATACAGACATGAGAATTAGCAAATTGAAGGTTATACTCGATATGGGAGAGCGACTTTCGTAAAAGGATACAATGTAATGAACAATTGAGGATACCCTATATTTTAATTCGCTTGCGGTCATTAAATATTCTGTGTTTAATATTCACTGTTAAAAGCTGTTAAGTATAGATAAAAGTTGTAATGGCATTTCGATCTGTGTGACGGTGGTTTGACAACATTTTTTTTGCGCATGACTCAGGCTTTAAACCTGTTTTTATTAACAGATGGTTTTATTACATGCTTCAGGTAATATTTAATTTTGTATCGTCTGAAATGAAAAGCTGTTAAATATTAATGTTGAAGTCTCGCGTATTTTGATTGAAACCGCAAAAGCCAACATAGAATATAAAACCACTAGGGCGGTGCCTTGTCAGTATTTCAAATAATATTGCATAATATTTAATGAATACGAACTATGTATGTCATAGGTGTGTATGTATGCATGAATGTCTATTAATATTATGCGTAGACTATGCCTATTCCGAGTTTACGCATAAGATGAGACTAATTCCTGTTACGTTATTATCACGAACTGATTATAGTGATCATTTATAAGTTGATTGATTAAAAAAATAAGGAAATATCTGCTTAACAGATAAGATTGATTACCCATTGAAGTGAAACGCAGTTCTTCTTCTTATCGTGTGGGTTGTGAAGAGGAATACCAGCCTCATCAACCCTGGTGTCAGGATTATTATTTAGCCGCCAAAGGCCCCTGACATGGCTCTATCATGAAACGCAGTTCTTCTTAAGGGTTTTAAATAGAAAACGATTGTGTATACCTAAAAATGTATACCTACAAGCTGCATGTTATGGTATACAAAGTAATCCGTCCCGGAAACGGTTTTTTTTAAGGAAATACATTTCACACCTTGCCCCGCCCGCGTCGCATAATATCGGGCGGCGAATCGTGGTATTTTAAATTACATTCGTAATAAAAATACATTTACAAGCCTTATTATGTAGCTGTGTAGTAGAGGAGTACATCTTGTCTTATAAAGTAGCTTCTTTATATAAATCAATGGAAAATTCTACACTATTAGGATGAGGCCCTTAGAAGAATATTTTAACACAAGTTGTATAATTAAAAATTATATAACCTAACGAATCAAAGTCTGAATTTCGAATTATATTCTGAAGTTGAAAATACATAATTCGAAATTCAGTTTCGGAATCTTACCTAACCATCAGCCGCTTAGTGACGTACTTGATAATAACGTAAACAATTCTTAGTCACGACATGTTGTAAAGTTGTAACAATAAATAAAATATGTTTGCTTGTAACATTCAAACTACATCATTGTATTTAGTTATTATTGTATTTGCCGTTGCCTTGTTATGTTACGATATGATGTTACGTAATTTGATTGATAGCGCACTTGCGACTTAACTTATCTCATTACGACCGTGAACACGATAAAATATCAATGTAAACGAACACGATAAAATATTTACTTCATATTTCTGGAACCAAGAAAAAATGCTATGCTTGCCTATTATTAATTTTCTTTGGGCCTTAAACTATGCTATTATGTTGAATATTTTCTTTCTTTATAAATACTTACTTTTTTCTGGCTTTTTCGTTAGCTACGCTTAAATATTTGTATAGCGATGTTTAAGAACCTTAGAGAAATCTATAAATAGCTTAATATTTGATAATAATTATTGTAAAATAATATGTTGCATATGTTGTTGGTTTTCTCAACAAATGAAAATATCATATATACATATATTATCTCTGTTGACAATTGCAACATAAAAATACCTTTAAAAAAAGGTTATAAAAAATATTCATTCTTTACTTTTTTAATTAATTTTATATTCATCGATCTATCTCTTATTGTCGGACGTGTTTGTGACCTTTGTAATTACCTACTTAAAAGTGCGAAGTGGCAAAACAATCACTGTTTACAGATACAACAGTCTACGAGTGGTGAAACTAATCAATCCACATACAATTTAACAGTCCCAGCGTTCTCAGAGGTCATTTCATAGAATCCATAAAATGCTCCTTATGAACTGTAGCCATGTACCGTGCATACCAATGCACGGTACATGGCTACAGTTATTATTATTAGCATGGAATGAATGTTAGTGGTGTCTTCCACTGTTTTTGTTATTACGACCTTTGCTAATTACGAGTTCTAGTGGCCGAGTTCCACAGAAGTAAGATAACCCACTGTTTTGACTCGCTGAATGACCTTTTTATGAAGAATTTTGATATCTGATATCTTCCCAGCTGGACAGCGGGTGATGCTATAGTGACGCGAACATTCTGTCGTATATGTTTATGCGTGCCATATGTTTTTAATTTTATAATCAATGACAAAATATTGTTCGTTATCTTGGATTTTTTTATTTTAGTAACACGCCTTTAGGTATAGACGTGTTATATAATAGGTAATAGTCGCTAATTGATAATGAACACATAAATATAATATGATTTATAAATGGAAAATTCTGTAGATATTCGTATTTATCATATGTACTAAATTCTTTATCACTGTTGACTTTGAATATGTATTGAAGAAGAAGTATGTACAACAGCACAGACCTTTTATAATGCGACGTTCAGGCAAATCACGTCAATACTAAATGATATTTCGTATTACAAATTTTGCATGAGGAGGCATGTTCATGGTATTGTGTTTATATCGTATTAAATATTCATGTTTCCTGAATATGCACATATTTTTATTGAGAGAATAGATAATTATAGTACATATTTAACGTTCTAAATGGGTCGACCGGCTTTCATCCGCGCCTACGCATGTCACGCCAAGCGGTTCTATGACGTTAGAGCAATCTATCAACAATAGTACGGTTAATCCATTAATCTGTAGATACTTCTACGAATTATTACTATAAAGCATCTGGGACCAATTCTTTGTTATATTCGCTGCAATATATAATGTGCCTATTGTGGCCACACTCGCCACCGAGCTAGGCCTTCCGTTTTAGACATAATAAACGAGCCAATAAGTTACCCGATACTAATCTTTTTTGTAAATCGTATACTGTTTCATTGTTGAAAAAGCCCTATTTTAAACAAACTGAATTAAGTATTCAACAGACTAAACACGTGTTGAGTATGTTGAGTTCCATTAGTCGAGTCTTGTGAATATTTTATTTATAACCCACTGTTGTTTTACGTGTAAATCATTTTGATTAGTCAGTTTATTTCTCGTTTAGGTACTTTACCTATTCGAGAATTTATATTTCGCATATTCCAACAAATAATAATCACGTTTTATGCACAGATTTTATGGCTTCAAATAGTCATGTCCCGCAGTAATATTCCGGCTTTTCAATATTACAGCTCAAATTTACATAATTAATGTAATATCCTTATACAATTGCAACATAACATTTATAAATATTCATGTCTTTAGATAAATGTCGTGTGAACAAATTCAAGACATCTGCAGCTTATAAATGTTGTTTCGCGACATTCATCGTTCACCCATTTATGTCGTGTATGCGTAGTGGTTTATTTAAATAATTGTAATAACTTTCGCTAATTTGAATATAAATGGCATCATAAATCGCCCGTTGACGCGTCCAGCTAATAAGGCCACTCCTACGGGTCACTCCACCGGACCGGCTTCAGCTATACAGCTCTAATTAATCGGCCGTTAAACTTTAGTTCCTTGTATGTTGATAGTCATGCTCGATGGTGTAACCGGTCTGTGGCTAACCAGATTACTTTATGATCGATGGAAGAGCTCGTTTTAGACTCGATTACTTTTATAGTTACGCGTAAGTCCGCTGTATCAGGTAATGAATAGTTATGACGGAGGATATTACATGACCGTCAATTCACCTTTAGATAGTTGCTTTGAAACTTGCTATAAACACACTTGTTTCTCTGAGGAATGACTCCAAACTATTGTCCTATTAGAGCCACACATGCTCTCAGCATTATTACGCCATCCATCTCTCGGAAACGGTACAATGGGACGATCTATCATATTCAATTGCGATCGCGGGGGTCTGATGACAGTTCAGTACGTAGGTACGTAATGTACATTACACTGAGAATAGTATGTGGTGTCCGGCTAATGCTGAAAGGAGATTCTTCCGCATCGTAAGCGCTACCAGAATTTTCAGTTTTAAATGAATTATTATTACTATTATAGAACAAATACAGTTGATTTTTGTAAAGTTAATTTGATAAAATTGGTTGCCATTCAGTGACATTACGCGCCGAATTATTGTGATGATGTCATCAGAATTTTTAAATTAAAAAAACAAACTACTTATCTGTTATGTAATTTATAATTCCATATAAAACTGAAAATTCAAACAGCGCGTTCGACGTTGAAGGATAAGGAAATATTTATTTATAGTTACCTCCATGAGAATGCGTGCGGGAAGTATACTGCATGACACACTAATATTAATAAGCCGCCGAGTATTTACGCCCGAAGCGTGTTTTACAAGACTGCGCTCACTACGACTAGCAATAAAAGTTAGTTTCCTCGACCACGTCACCATATAAATGATATAGTACGCGTCCTGTAACTCTTGTAAGAGGCAGAACATTGGAAAAGTTTACTCATAAGACCTATACAGTAGCCTTCAAAAGTAAGTTTTTATATAAACTGGCGCACGCAAGCCTGTTATTGCCCTGCAGAATTTGTTGTGTGCAATGCAGTCGTGATACTGCAGTGTACTAACGGTAAAAGTTTAGATGTAACATGGAGAAATATTTTACAAGTCATAAAACTTTCATATTTCAAGGCTCGAGCTGACTAGAACATCAATGAACAAGTTTTATGTACAATCTAAAGTTTATGATAAAAATACGTAGGAAATATCAATAAAATAGTTGTTTTATCGCCACATAGTGACACTTGAAGCCTTATCGACGGCGATATATCGATAAGGCTGCCATAAATCATGCATTTGTAGATAGTGCACGATAATTTAAAAATGAATCTACATATGATTGCGAAATTGTTATCATTTCGGTGAAGTAGATGTAAGTGATAGGAAATTCCGTCGATAAAGATAAGTATGTAGGTACTTACAAATAGGAATGTGTGGATATGTTTATCACCCTGTAATTACTCTATGGGATTAGATGTAACACATTGCGTTGGGCAGTAAGTAGACAAAAAAAGGAAGGGTATACAATAAATATAATAGCTATTTTTGCAAATAAGACGGAAATGAAACCACTTCATGTATTCAAGCAATGGAAAACGCAAGCTAAAAATAGAGTTGCAAACGAGGCTTTTATAACCATTTCATTTGAATAAGGCCCAAATATTAACTACTGTACTGCGCTTTATATAACTCGACCTTTCTCGTACATTTTCATTTCATTTAAGTATTCGAACAGAATGTTCTTTTACAGTTGAAAATTTGTAAAGGCATTTTTTCCATGTAATTTAACTTCTATTGACTCCAGTGAGGTTGGATGTCTTCTCTCCGCTCACACTATAGGTATCACATCCCCGTCGACCCAGAAGGATGTTGATCTTCCAACTTTTTTACCAAATTTTACCCATAATTCTTTCAAATATATTAAAACTATTCCACTTCATTATATTAAAACTACATCTATTGGCCTTTAAAGTTAACGATCCGTTTACGAACATCTTAAACCTTCATCTAAATTAAGTATACGGTCTATAAAATTATAATATAATATAGTCGAATGAGTAAGTTTATATTACTATGAGTACAATTAAAATGTGCTTTCATGTTCATGATATTATATTTGATAAGCTGTAAATATTTAGTGTTCTATGCCCTTCGACCTACGATAACTTCTAGATAAGTTCTGCAACTTCCAACCATTTAATTAAAATAGAATATTTTGCATCATATAACAAGCTACAGTAAAGTTTGTTATTCGCTTAGGCCGCTGTAATAAATTATTTAAATACCTAATTTATTTTGAGCCGTTGAGTCAGTGTATAAATATGTACATGTCGCATATTATGTTTATTTATTTTGTAAACAGGAAAATAGAACATCTTTCCTTGTACAAGAGAAGATAAAAGTAATATAAATGTTGTTTTATTTATACCTATTCTGAGTGTTCAGTTATTTAGGACGTGTATAAAATCGTTGCGATAAACCTTAATATGTTATGCCTATAAACAACCGTCAGAATTTTGTCTTTGCAGTGTTATGCTAGGACATAAACACCTGATACATTCTTTAGTATAATGTCGTCAATGATGTGTTCAGTACATGACGTTTTCTACGATGTGCTCGGCCGCATCATTAACAATGAGCTTATGTTATTACAATAAGTAAAGATAAAGTGTGTTATCTTTACCTCCATACTGAGCACGGTATAAACATCTTTGTCCGGCCAAGTAGTTAATGCCATCTGCGGCAAATCTACAATAAGTCACGTCAAAAAAAAAAGGTATAAACATCTTTTGGAAGTGGTAATTTTATCTAGACGAATACAAGGCTATCATTTCATGTCTTCACTAAACTAAAAAACCTGCACAAAACCTTGTCTGACGTCTATCCGAGATAAAGCATCCAAACAGTCCTTGACTACTCTAACAATAAAAAAAAAAAACAACAGTTCCGAATTATTCAATGCACGAATCATTATCTGTTGCTATCACGAGAAAGTGGGTCATGCCTTACTTCACAGCTGTATCAACCTTGATAATAACGTCAATAATTATTATTACTTTATCGCTAAAATAAACTCTATATTAAATATTTTTGTTTTGTTTCAGGTAATGCATCTACACATTCAAATAATTTACATTACATTAATATTGAGGTAAATATTAAATATTTTAAACATGAAAATACTCACGTACGTTTATTTTGCCGGTTCACTATACTTAATCATTTATAAAATGACAGAAATGTATCAAAAGGAATAATTTTAATGCTGGCAGTAATACCGTCAATTTCATAAATAAAAATTCATTTAGAAATGTAAAGTGCCGTTCTGAATTTAAAATGCAAATGCATTTAACTTTTTGTAGTCAATTACGTTTGATATATTGACCAGTATAACCTGCACTTGTTATTGCTAAATGAAACCAATAACGGAAACGTTATTTATTGACCGGTAAAAGTCCCTTTCCTTTCGGTAACAGTACAGACCTCCAGTCATTACCGCTTACCCGCAATAACGGTCCGATACTTCTGATATAGCGAGACTTGTTCCCGTAATAAGTTCAACGTACTTTTACATTAAATTGTCGCAATTTGACAGCCATAATTAACATTTTCTCTTTCATTATTTTCGAGAAATAATGAGGTAAGAAAAGCAGTTATTCGAGACAAAGAGAACGGATCACTACGCGTTCGATCCTCGTACAGTACTTTCACATCATGAGACTTCGTTACTTCTTCACACATCATTTAGTACGTGTATCTTTACATTCTTTAACAATATTTTGCAATTCGTCATTCATTCGCTTGAAATTATTTTCGTTTACGACAATAGCATTTTCATCGGTCAAACAATACAATACATTTTCAGAATAATATTTATTATTAATAACTCTAATACGATTATTAAGGTAACACAGAGATAAAGATACAAAAATTCCGTATATTATATATTAAGCAGAAGGTCACTGTTTGTTTATTTACTTCTACTCGTATTTACATTCCATATGTGTAAAGATTTATTGGTCTGTTTACTTCCAAGGCTATAATATAAAGAAGCCTCGCAAATGTTTGAGTTTTCATGACGTTGTAAAGGAAGGAATTATATTAGTTTCATATGACGTTATATGTCATTAATAATTCCTAGTAATTCTATTTACTCGCGTAGTTCAGTCTCTTCTTGCGCAATCAAAGCAAATGAAGTGGCAATTATAGTGTCCAGCTATAATTTCTCGTCGCAGTGAGGTCATCCACACAGATCCATTGGCTATGGGAGTTAATTTCCCCCGAGTACGCCGGTAATGCGAGCGCGATATGACCGGGTTGTTGTCGCCATTATCGTGTTAACTGTACGCACCGCCATACCGCGCCGCGGCGGGATCGTCACGCCACGCCACGCCACGTCGCGTCGTCACTTTATATATTCCTCAAGAAAAATGACTATTGTCACTCAATTATTCGTGACGTCTTTTCTCGTACAAAACAAAGACGTAAAGTCAGCTGGACTGTTCGAGTTGCGCGCGATAAGCCATTAGTATATTTGAAAGTGATAGTGTAAGAAACGTTACACTTAATTAATTACGAAGTAGATAAAGCAGGTATATAGATAATTACGCTGTTAACGTCTTATTTCTCAAATGGACACAAATGTTTCTTTTGACTCGATGGTAATTATTAAATGTTCGTATTACCACGAAACATGAATCATCCGTTATTAGTTTATGGACTAAGATTGCTGAGAAACACATGATAAATTATACAGCCAATAAAGCTGTCACAACGCATACTACACGCGGAATTGGCGATGTTCATGCAACAACAATAAATCAGAGCGGGACAAAAATAAACCAGTGACGTCCGCGATATTGACGCAGTAACAACAAATCGATACATTTGATAGATAGCAGCGGAATTTACCGACTCACGTTATATACTTACTTACTACTAATGTGTCTATTAATGTGTTGTGCTCATTTAGTTTCTGTGCTTCGCCAGTTTCATGTTAAGCCAAAACTGATTTGTTAACAAAACAAAAGGTGAAGACCCTTTGCGAACGTAAATTCCTCCATAGCATCTAATTTTGGTTGTAAACAATAGAACGGATGAATAACACAATCGCCGTGACCACGCTAATGATACTCGGTAACGTCTAAAATGTTCCTAGTCACGGTCTTCTAATAATAGCAACTATCAACGAACTACGTGAAGGTCAAGTGTTCTTGTTCTTCTATTCACAACTTGCGTGTTATTGTTTTGTTTCATTTTGTTTAGTAAATGACCATCATACCTTATTTTTGTCACCAGTTATTTGGGAATATTTTATAAAGGACTTTCGTCTATCTTTATCTAATCACTTAACGTTTAGAATAAATGTTGCTCTAGCTATTAATTTTTGTTTACAAATTCTGTAACATTGGAGTTACATAGTGTTACGATGGCAAATACCAAAGAACTTGAATTATATCTACTGAATTAGTACCGGTAGAGAAAATATATAATACATGCAGTTCTGCCGCATGACATAGGAATGATGTCGGGCAAGACGCCAAATGCTTTGCCAAAATCATTCGTGAAGATTAAATTACGCTTTCTGTTTTGATTAGTTCACCTGACGTTGAAGCATTTCATGAGTGTGTGTAGGGGCCACTTTATCTCCAGCATAGAATAAACTATGCCCTGCACGTGAATTGTCTTGATAAATACAAAATGTGAGAAACATGTGTAAAGTCTAACCTCTAATTTAGATTACTAAAGAAACACACAAGCAAAACCTCCAAACGGAATCATGTGACCAGATAAAAATCTAAGCTCACTATTTACTTTACCTCATACCGTGTTATTACTCACCATCACCACTATCACGATGCAATAAATTATAACTATACGTAGGTATACAATAGTAGACTTGGAATCAAACCTTGAAAGGTTCTATTGTAAATTGGGCCATTGTAAACAGAATTCATCGCGAAATGGAAGTAAAGTTTTAAAGTTTCCATTTGCATATTTAATTGATAGCGGCACAAAGGAAAGGAAGAAATGTGGGAACCTAGCCTGATGGCCCGTAACATTCATTTTTTTATTGGGTTTTATAAAATATCACTCCAGTTGTTTAACTATCTGATGGCACAGTTGTTGATACGCTTTTGCTTCATTATTTAAATTCCGTTTGAAGTTATTAAGTAATTAATACTAATTACTTATTATTACTTGTTACTCTTGCTTATCTTAGACAAATATTCCTCGCAAATATTTTGAAGGAGATTAAAGGCACATTAGTGTAATCGTACATATTATAATGTGTTGATTAAGGTAATCGATACCGACGTGTAGGATGCACACCTCTCGATGTTGGTCAAGGCAAGGCTGTCGACCGTGGCGGCACGCCAAACGTCGCCCGTAATGGACGCCGTTTGTCATTTTTTTATTGAAAACAATCACCCAGGAGCATACTTATCGCAAACGCGCAAGTGCTTCACATAGTTTATACTTTAATGACTGCATAAATAGTTTCGTAACTGTAATATTTATTTACTTTGTAGTAAAAATAAACCAAATGACACCGATGTATGTACAAGTTCCGTAAATACCAATGCTAGAAATATCAAAGTGATGATAAAGTTTCAAAATATTTTGTTATTAGTAACCAGATACCTAACAGAAAACAAACATATTAAAGTATCTAGTAGAACAATGACGCTACTGTTAATGTCAGAGCAAACATGGAGAAACCTGACCGGAATGACTAACACAAAGACGCAATCAGAGGTCGTGGCATTTTGTCGGCAGTTGCGAAGGGACGGGAAAAATACAATTTATTAGTCATACATAACCTAACAAAAACTCAACCGAAAATATGGCTATAAATAAACTTCCAGAAGAAAAAACAAATTCAATAAGATCTTAGTATTGATAATGCGAGTTAATTTCCTCTACAATAGTAAATACCAATTCATTTTGGAGTCGTGTCCTTTTCTGGGCAAGAACCTCAAGTCTGTCTCCGAAAATGTCACAATACGTTGCAGAGAACGATAAACTTGTGTGTTAAGTAAGGAAATTAATGCGGTATCGCGAATCGGTTGGCCTCGTTCCAACCGAGAAATATGACTGCGATCTCAAGGACACTTGAATTTACGAGTATCCGATGTTTGTCTTGGCTGATTGTCTTATGTCGTGACATTTAGATATCGCAGATTTTTTATTGCTTCTTAAAAATTCAACTATTCAAAATATGACATGAGTAATGTAAGATTAAGATTTAAACTATAAACTGGCAATACACATTTTTATTCATTTCCATTCCTTAGATATCATAATAAATAAAAGTTGTTGTTTCGATTGTGTACATAAAACGCGAGATCATAAAGCGGGTTTTTCGATTTCATAGCGTCGTGAACTCGGAATAAGTACAAAAAAGAAAACAAATCCTAAACTGTGATTCATACCCGTACAAATTCCCGTGTACTTTCAAGAGAATAATGTTACAGAATTTGTTCATGTTCAGAGGTATTCCGTAGAACAAATATTTTGAAAGCTTGTCGTTTGAAGGCATATGATGCCGTTCATTCTATTCGATATTCAAGCCGTAGTCACCCATAGTGTCAAATTGAATTGGAAATACGCCAAGTTGGATGTACGGTAATCGTATTCCAAGTGTTTGTATCAACTGAACGCTGATTGATGGTTTCCCTTCCACGTAAACGGCCATTCTGACCTTCTATGTGTAAATGTGCATGTGTAGATGTTTCATTTGCGTGATTCTTAGATTTATACTTATACATACATACATAAACTCACGCCTATTGTCCACCCGAGTAAGCAGATACTATGGAAAATTCCATTTGCTTGGATCTGACACACTTCTAACTAGGTGTTAAAGATATAAAAGATTCCCTTTGTACAAAGTAACCAATTGAGCAAGTTCCGAATGTTTATGTTATAAAACTTGCGATCCAATTAAATTCTGATCGTGTAAAATACGTTCCCCTACGCGCCGCCCGCTCTCCCCTGTCCGGGCTTTTAATGAGTTTCCAGCTTAATTTACAGTTATTGTTTTACCCCTGCGGCCGAGGATTTCGGACTCTACGCTTCGAATACCAATTTTCACTTTAACAAGTTTAAGCAGACATTAAGTTAATTCAAGATTATCGTTGAGATTATTGGGCGTGATGGTAATTTTATGTCTGCTTCAAGTCAATTAATGTTCATCAGACCGTGAATAGTATGGTAGAATAATAACATTCGTTTGACTATGGTTCCAGGACTCAATGATATTGTGACATTCAACTTTTTATTATTACCGTCCAAATCAAGTCAGGTATCTAATAAGATTACCATCGGTCAAATTTATAATGCCAGGTAAACATAAATGTCAGTTTTAATTTTGAACGTGATGGTATCACTTTATTTTTGTGCCTTTCGACCCTCCTCGTGTTTCCAAACTTTATAATCAATTCGCAAAGTTTGTGAATCCGCACCAACTCCATTACACGAACTAGTTTGTTGAGAAGTTCAATCTAGTAACTTATCCATCAATCTGTAGGTTCGGAGGTCGGACTTAATTGCACTTGTTGTTTTAATATTAGTTCAGTTTTGGTTTGTTCAACTTGAACAATTGTTCCTCGAATCCAAGCTAGTTTCAGAGAGTGACTTCTATATTCGTTCAAGTTGCTTACATATTTTAAAACATTTCTTAGCTTGCGCTAGTTCTACTGAAACTTGTACGGCTCTACGTATATTCCAGCTACCCTAACAGGGTCTAACTTAGGAAACATAAATTATTATTAGCTACGAGTACTTTCATAAACACGAACAGCAAACTGTTCAGAAGTTACGGCGACGTATTTAGAAATTCCATTTAACATTCCGAACTTTACCTTCTAGAAACTGAGCAGAAGTTTTTATTTTTAAACGTCTAAAATTTCTCAACACGACTTTAAGGGGTTTCGGAAGTGTCAAAGACTTGTTACGGAACTTGTTATTGTCGTGTTAAACAATCATTCTAATATTAACTCACCACAACACATTTTGTTCTATTTTTCAGACGCTTCCGTTGTTACTCGCTTATGCAATAACCACGTAATAATTAATCAAACAATACTGTTTGTAAAACAATTGTTATCAAATCTAGTACGTGTAATTACAAAGCATTTCATTATCAATCATTGTGTTAATTTCATTTAGTTCATTAAAATCAAGATCTCACTGTGAAAGTAATTATGGATCGCATTACTAAAGTTTGGCTACAGTGACAAACTTTCAGATAATCTGCTCGAAGCCATTACAGTTTTGAAGGAGCCGAGTTTCAGACGCGAAGTTCGGGACTTGCTAACTTTGTGCGAGTAGCCGACTAACTTCCTCTTCGGCCCGATATGCTCCGGTTTCGATAACGTGTTTATTTACGTCCTCGTTGCATTTTACTGAGGCCCCGTTTTAGAACAAAGTTTACCTTGGAAAGTCAAATGTGTCACATTGTTTGAGTCCGTGCATATTGCTTGTACATACTGATTAGTATTCAGCGAATCTTATCGAATGGAAACAATACCTACCGCTGTACAATCTAATGAAGTTTTCGCATCATTGACTACCACTCAACAAGTATAAATTATTGATGAATTATTCAACGCGTACACAATAACGTCTAATGCTATTAAGATGATTTCAACGCTTTAATTAGTCCATAGATCATTTTTTTTGTCCTATCAAAGGAAGTTAGACCTTTAAGATTCGGAAATAATCGGATAGAATCGCGGGTGGTGGAACTTTGTCAATTTCGCCCCTTGCCGCAGGTTTGAACCGCTTTAAAGGGGTGAGGGAGCGGGAGGGACGCGGGCCTTGCCTCCTCTTTGGTGTTCGTGAATACCGCTTAAAGTTCCCGACGTAATTGCTGTCTGGCTGCGAATAAACTTTGTATTACATTACCCAAGTTAATTTATAGTGCCTTCTTATTCATTGCGTTAAGTTTTGTTTGTCTAACGACCAGAGATGTAGCAACTGCTGGTTTAGTGTGACTAACGGGAATTATCTCCCGAGATACATAAGTTACTATAATTGTGTCTCGTTTCTCTCCTAAAATTACTTTATGAAACTATTACCTATCCGCATTCGTCTGCGAAGGTGCAGCCCGTGAAGGAACTGTAATGTCATGGTGTGTTTTAATAAAACTTCATAGTTGCGATTTTTCACGTTTTTCCATTACAGTATTAATTCTACTTTTTCTGGCGCGTACAATATCATCAACATCATAATGGGCTATTCATTATTCTCACGGCTTATTTGCACGCAACAAGTTTCAGTGTTTTTACAAATGCATCGAGTTATGAATGGCTTTAGTCACGACTGATTATTCGTGATCGCGAACATTTGCTACGACCCGCTCGTGTATTGCTCGACCTTGCCTCGTCCCGGAATTATTCTCTACAATTTATGTCACATACATTGCTTTAAAGTGTTATTAATTTTTGAAATTATTTACGATTAGTACATTGTAGAGACTGTATCATATGATCAGCAGTCACGTAAATCACAACGCAGGTATCGCTTCAGTCTGTCGAGAAGTCGGTCACGAAGTGTCGTGATGACGAGCTTAAAATGTCTCAATTACGGGAGTCTCGAAACGCGGCCAATTGCGCTCCGTCCGCCGACAGCTGGCGAGTTCAAAACTATTGGCGTGCTAATTGACTGTGAACTTTACTATTAACAGGGTTAAGTGGACAGTTTTATCGAACGCATAAGCACAGTCACAACACAACACTGTTAGCATCATACTCTTAATTAAACCTAAAATGGAGGCAATATGGACACGAGAAGTCAGTTTGTATAACATAAATCAGCGACCGATAACAGAGTTTGTATATTCAACAAAGTCGGTGGGTACAAATAAATTTGATGAACCGCATTCGAAGGTTATCAATATTTGCGATGTTGTATCAACGCGCATTCTCTAGGCGAAATCCATTTATTATTAGCAGCGTATGATAACGATAAACCAACGAGGTCAGACGAGAGCGCGCAAAAAATAGAAACGCTGGTTTACTGCGCGTGACTAAAGAGCCGATGCAGGCAAGATGGCTGCACGCCCGTCTCTCTCTACCCTGTCTCGATCCGCATATCTGTCCTGCTCTACCAAATTCGGATGCCGTTATTTTTTTTTGCTAACTGGCTAGGTTTTTATCTACTTTTTGTTGTTGAATTTCACGAATTACGTGATGGAACCGAGAGGTCTGTGGACGTGGACATTTATCGTAGATCTGCTATCTTTGACTTATACAATGATAACTACGAACGATTGAAATGATTATACGTAGGTTGTATCGTTTAACATGCATGTGGCTAAGGCTACACGTTGGACAGTTATTTAATGAACATGATTCGAGTCGTTAACCACATTTGCATGCGGCACTTAACTGTCACTATGGCTACCCGAAGACAGACAACGAGATAAAAACTCTTTGCATAATGTATGTGGCTGGAGGGCCTGTTTACATTGGCAGCGCCGAGTTACATAACGGAGCTCACCTTTTTAGCCCTCCCGAGATTGATGCTCGAATCCTCCCTACCCTATTAGCCGGCGCTGGCAGCACGCGGCATACATACTAATGTCTCCTGCTACTCTTTGAAGCTTATGAAAACCACGCCTGTATGAATTTTCGTAAAATAACAAGATTAAACGGGCCTGACCGTTCTGGTTCTGACCCTAATATTTTACTTTTTATTAAGGACGTCTTTTGATAAGCTGTTTTAAACGTGTATGGCTTAAATTGTGTAATAATAAGCGTAGGTACCTACTATGTAAACAAGAAAAAACGGCGTAGACAAAAAATTAAGAGAGCAGGTAAGACATAATAAAGATTTAAAAAGATAAACATAAACCTGTAACGAAATAAATGCGTTGGCAACATACGTAATAATAACAAAGTAGTATAATAGTGAGTCACGCGTGGCGTGATGGGCTGTCGGTGAAACATTTGTCACGACAAACGTTAATGTGCTATGGCGTACTCCCACATGTAACATTACCATGTTATTGATCAAATATCGTTTATAGCTACTCATCCCATTCGCAGTCACAACAACATAATATGATAGTATTAAATACTATTTGTAGTTTCTATACATGTTTGTTTGTAAACTTTGTTTGGTATTTTAGTCTGAAACTCAAAAGTAGAGTCACAAATATTGAAACTATTAATCTATCGTCTGCCGGAACACAGATTTTGACCAGACACATTGAAAAATCTCTCGACATATTATAAGTTAATAGTGTTACTTAATAGTTTTTAAGATTAGCATAATTAATTGCATTTTTGAAATTGTTTGCTATTGGTTCAGTAACAATATCTGTTGTCGGAGAATTTATGGAGGAAGTCAACAATAGAATCCTGGAAATAGGCACTGGAACATGCACGTAGGAGGTCAAACTAACTGATATCTTATTCCGCAGACATTATGCGAATTGCTATTACGTGGGCACCGGAATATCTAATATGGTACATTTCTGCAAGTCTCTTACGGTATTTTCTAAGCGTTCTGTAATGACTCAAACTTACCTACTTTCCAAATGTTGCGCTTCATTGTTGAACATTACTGTGTTTATCTGTGCATACCGCAAACTGTTGTGCTATTCTCTTAACTTTACAGTTGTGTATTGTTGTTTTCCCCTTCATTGTCTTCCAAAGTTATACAAAGAATAGAATGATGCGCTTCGGAAATTTTATGATTAGTTTTCTATTGACATGCAACGCTTTGCTGGTAATTTATTCATTTATCGACATTGTGTCCGTTTTTACGAGCTAATCGATAACTGTTGAGTAAGGCGTGTTGCACAAACAAAAAACACGTGGTGTGCGCGATTGTTCCGCTCCGGTTGGCGCTTGCACGCTGTTGCCAGGCGGACGCGTGACACGTGATGTTTCCGAACGAGCCCACTCCAAGATGGCCGCCAATGCCGCCATTCGCTTTCCCACGTCGCGCATCACTCTGCACGCTTCATTCTCGTTTCTTTTCTATTACCACTATTCGCGATTGCAGTTGCTCAAACATTTTGGCGATTGCATATCTCCGGCACTCTCTACCGTTATGTTGTAGGTATTTTAAAATAATGTTACTTTAGTAGTTTCGCAGTCGTACCTTTGCTTTGAGGATACCTACTTACGTATAAAGGAGTCGACTTTGTTTTTGAATGTGCTTAACAGACATTAACACACACGTGGCACGTCGAGTTGGAGCCATTAGCTAACATGTGTTAACACCGCACCCGCGAACACGACAGATGTGGGTGACGACGACGTTTATGAAACAATCAATGACTGGACGGCATGTGTTTAGCACAAATTCTTCTATAATGATGCATATGTAATTTTATCTATGCGTGAAATGCGCTCATCCTGGTGTAAGTACGTAATACGCAAATTCATTATAGAATAACACAAGTCACTAACTTATCAGTGTTGCGATTACGAGGCAACACACGCATACAAGTTGTTTCTAATAACACTCTTCTCACTCTCGTATTAATTTATTTTTTACTACTTTAGCATTGTTCAGCGCGGCGTTAATATAAGGCTGTTCACATTGTTTTCACACCGCATGATGTCATGCTCATCATTCTCAGAACATCACTTAAACTCACAATTTACTTTTTTCGTCATTTATACAAACACACGCTAGTTTTAGTACCGCGCATACCTCGTTAATCAAATATTGACAATGTCCGTGGTATAAAACGAGGCCATTGCCTCCGCGGCAATCATGGCGGAGGACAATGCTGAGCGGAAATTACAAAAATAGGTCTCGTCAACGACGCAGAATGATAACCCGCAGTACGAGTCGTCTTGCTTACGAGTTACTGAACTTGAGGTAAAGGTCAATCGGACAATAAAAACTCTGTGGTCAAGAGGAAGAGCCGTCGCTTCTATTGTTTCAATTGTAATAGGTACTTAAACGTATTAATTATGTATTCAATCAAATTCATTGATTTAAATATATTGCATTGTATTGGCATGGGCACCTTGTCTAATTTTAAGATTAAACGTTCTAAATTTGTATTTAATGACGTGAAACCAACGTAGCATACATTAGGTTTTATATAAGAATCAGTAGAATCTCCAGTGACGATGTGTGTCACGGTTATAACTCGTGCGTGTGTGGCTTTCGAGCTCATACATATTCAGAAGCTGATCTGCGCCGATAGTCGATAGTTACTCGCCATTGGCCCGCAAAACTAGCTGAATACTAACTAAACTCCGTCGCAAGATCTGCATTGAAATTGCCTACGATTTTGGTTTCCTGTCTGATTGCGAAACAGGAAAAGTTGCTTAAGTTGCTTTCACGCAGATTAACGTTCAGTGTCGTATCAGGTATTTTCATTTACAACGCTATCTAAATGACGGATTACTCCAAATATATCACTATCAACAACAATATACCTACTAAAAGCAGCAGTTCACTTTGGCTCGTATTCATATTGTTATATCTATTAATTCAGTTTGACCCAGTTGCCGCTAGATAAGTGATATCAACACTTTAGTAAGTATGATGTAGAAGTTGTGCAATTCGTTATCGTCAATAGGATCAATGTTGATTCACAGGGTTTATCAACGTCCTTTGTTCCGTAAGGTGTTCTGTAAACATTGATTACTTACTGATCCAACTCCAATACTCAATAATACTCATTCAGTGTTCAATATTATTTGCACTTCACTGACGCAAATCACCTTTTGTACCGTGTGTAATTCTTGAAATATTTTATCTTCAATTCTGTTTATTTTTACATCAAACAGAAATCACCTGTATTGTATAACGATTTTACGTAATATCATATCGTTCTTTTTCAAAATGGCACGAAAATTATGTGCAATGTCAAACAAGTTATTTAAATTTTACAATGCGCTTTAATATGAACATTGTGAATTTACCTTTTGATTTATTGTTTGTGTTGTCGTCAACAGATAAGAGTCGTAAAAAAAAACTATTGACTTTACTAATTAACATAATAAGACATTTAAGGTCGAATCGTTTATTAATTTAATTCCAGTGCGAGTAAGCAAGATAAACTACTCTGGTCGGTTGGTCAAGGTGACCTTCTGCGCCCAGTCACACTGCAGCTCCGCGTCTCCCCATTCAATGTAAATTTCCGAGACCTTGCTCGCTACTTATGTAGCTCCAAACTTAGAATTATCGTTAATTCCGAGCAGAACCGATCGGGTAATAAATCATTTAGCGAGCACATTCTTTAGGTGCACACTGGCAGTTAAATAACAAAAGAAAGAGGAACACGTGCTGCGCCGGCCGCCATTTTGCAATATAAATACCAAGATGGCGTCGGGCCGTTGGCGAAAGTACTGGGTAATTATACGCGGCGGGAAGGCGAGCGGCGGCGAGCAGCGAGGATCTATGGCCGGCCGGTGCACGCAATGCTTAGCTTGATTTATATCGTTCTCTTGTTTCCACTCGGCCGATTGTTCTCGCTTTATGTGCCCCGAGACGCGCGATTCTGTTATTGTTACCGACGGCCATGGGAACTGCTCGCGTGGGCCCACCTTTATGCGTCTTTTACGGTCGCGTTATAGAATTTAAATTCTCGTTTGCTATTCAAATTCATTCGAGTTTGACTGTTTATACCCAAAAGAGAATAAAACGGAGAGATCTCCAAACCCTGCCTACACGTTACAAAAATAGATTTAGAAGAAATACAATGGAAATTACCTGTAACGGGAAAGTGTAAAGAGCTTTTCTTGTTGACTTTGATTTTGTACACTGACATCAGAAAATATGGAAATGATTTCGATACATTCAAGATATGATAATACATGAAGTTTCTTGAAATTCTAATATCGAAGTGACGGAAACGATTAAATTATTGAAACATAAAGCTGTGATAAATTCTAGAAATATTTCCTACACATTGATCTGTTTTTCTAGCTACATAACATAAGAAAAGTGAATAAACCCATTTCCAACGAAATGTATACATCGGACAAAAATATCTCAAATCAGACGCAGTACAAATAATACATTAATTATTTGTGTCTGCCTGCCGCTATCAAACATTGATACTTTACTATTTTATTGTAATGATGACAAAAAATAAAATGGCATCGCAATGTTTTAAATACTTGAAAGATTATTGTGTGTATAAAAATACCACACGAAACGATCGGCGGAACGAGTTTAGGATTGAAGTATTTAGCAAACATAACCGAATTCGAGGTCAAGCGAGTCAATGACGCTCGTCGATTAGTGTCGATTCACGACCAGCACGCCAGGCTATTATAATAAATTCGAATCACCGCTGTTTATATTACGCCCTCTTTCTTTTTTTAGGCCAATTACTTAATTGCTTAGCATGATTTGCAACATTTCCTTAAAATAGTAGTAATGTTTTATCTGATGTGATAAATTGTACACGAATCTGTTAGTGTTCCCTTTTAAGGTGTGTTTAGTGCGATAGTGGTTTGTTGTTAATTTATTAGAATTCATGGTCGACCGCTTATGTTTACTGAGTATGTATCGTGTAGATATTCGTATGCAGTTGTAGGCTGGTTCTAATGAGCTAACGTATGGCGCTTCTGAAGCTCTTGCGCATCGTTATTCGTAATGTGATGTGACCTCGTTCCAAACATTTTTTATTCATCCCACGGCTAACAGTTGTCGTCCAAACGCGTTTTTTATTCGTAGTGCGCAGGGATCTGTTGACACGGTCGCTGTGCAATCGATTAATGTTTTACTCCATTTTTTATGGCTACTAAAATCAAACCGAATTCGTTGCGGTTGCAATTTCCTTATTTGAGTAGTCGTCCGTGAAGGTTCGAGGCTGATGTAGCAAATACACAATTACATGTGAAAGGCAATCGTATTAAGAGACTTTATCTTCTAGTTTGTCATTACAATGTAAGTTATGTTTTCGTTGAATCGCTGCAGGGTGATATCACTCTGCCTTTCTGGTGTCTTCTCGTTGCCCGGGCGTAGTGTGACATGCAACGTGAGCTATGATTTACAAGCTTAGTTTCATTGAGTTAATAGCCCGGCGATAAGGCGGTGCGTTGAACGGACGGACACGGTTGATAACAATGTTGTTCCGACACGTAACTGGATTGATTGCGTTTCAATTGCTATTGTTATCGCTAATAATGTTTGCGTGTACTACTTCACTTTTTACAAACATTCCGCGAAGTTATGACCCATTTACCGAATTTGCATAACGCTGAACATGATTTATCGTTCGTCCAAAGAATACTTTTAAATATTAGTCCATTTCAATCAGTAACAATCACCAATATCTAATATATATATTGTGAATTAATAATAATAGTGCACTCCCATAGTGCATACAGGGATAATCGCCGGTTGGTGTCACACCACATTTAGATTAAACTGTCTTAAGGGGCCTCTACGTGTTGGCTTCGGCCCCACGCACGCCTTCCAAAAGTCCGGGCCTCCATAGGCCCGAGATATGAAAAAGACATCTATACTTATAATAAATCTGTAGAGAGGTCAATTCTGTACATTAAATATTTTTTCAAAATAACTATCAGGGGGTGATAAGTGATCGATACTGATGCCAAAAATGCAATCAGTAAAATTTTTGTCTGTCTGTCTGTCTGTCTGTCTGTCTGTCTGTCTGTCTGTCTGTCTGTCTGTCTGTCTGTCTGTCTGTCTGTATGTTCCTTATAGAAACAAAAACTACTGGACGGATTTTAATGAAACTTGGTACAATTATTCTTCACACTCCTGGACAGGTCATAGTATACTTTTCATCACGCTACAATCAATAGGAGCAGAGTAGTGAAGGGAAATCCTTTTGTATGAAAAATCTAAACCACTCAAGTTAGACGTTTGAAATTTGGCATGCAGGTACCTTAGATACCGTAGAGGTGCACTAAGAAAGGAATTCCCGAAATTCCTACGGGAAAGGGAATTAGCGGGAAAATCCTTTTGTATGAAAAATCTAAACCACTCAAGTTAGACTTTTGAAATTTGGCATGCAGGTACCTTAGATAACGTAGAGGTGCACTAAGAAAGGAATTCCCGAAATTCCCACGGGAACGGGAATTAGCGGAAAAATATTTTTGTATGAAAAATCTAAACCATTCAAGTTAGATGTTTGAAATTTGTCATGCAGGTACCTTAGATACCGTAGAGGTGTACTAAGAAAGGAATTCCCGAAATTCCCACGGGAACGGGAATTAGCGGGAAAATCCTTTTGTATGAAAAATCTAAACCACTCAAGTTAGACGTTTGAAATTTGGCATGCAGGTACCATAGGTACCGTAGAGGTGCACTAAGAAAGGAATTCCCAAAATTCTCACGGGAACGGGAATTAGCGGGAAATACCTTTTGTATGAAAAATCTAAACCACTCAAGTTAGACATTTGAAATTTAGCATGCAGATACCTTAGGTACCGTGGAGGTGCACTAAGAAAGGAATTCCCGAAATTCTCACGAGAACGGGAATTAGCGGGAAAATCCTTTTGTATGAAAAATCTAAACCATTCAGTTAGACGTTTGAAATTTGTCATGCAGGTACCTTAGGTACCGTGGAGGTGCACTAAGAAAGGAATTCCCGAAATTCCCACGGGAACGGGAATTAACGGGAAAATCCTTTTGTATGAAAAATCTAAACCATTCAAGTAAGATGTTTAAAATTTGGCACGCAGGTACCTTAGACACCGTAGAGGTGTACTAAGAAAGGAATTCCCGAAATTCCCACGGGAACGGGAATTAGCGGGAAAATCCTTTTGTATGAAAAATCTAAACCACTCAAGTTAGACGTTTGAAATTTGGCATGCAGGTACTTTAGTAAACTTAAAGCTTAGTTGCAACAGGATATTACAAAATTCCCACGGGAACGGTAGTTAGCGGGAAAATCCTTTTGTATGAAAAATCTAAACCACTCAAGTTAGACGTTTGAAATTTGGCATGCAGGTACCATAGGTACCGTAGAGGTGCACTAAGAAAGGAATTCCCAAAATTCTCACGGGAACGGGAATTAGCGGGAAATACCTTTTGTATGAAAAATCTAAACCACTCAAGTTAGACATTTGAAATTTAGCATGCAGATACCTTAGGTACCGTGGAGGTGCACTAAGAAAGGAATTCCCGAAATTCTCACGAGAACGGGAATTAGCGGGAAAATCCTTTTGTATGAAAAATCTAAACCATTCAGTTAGACGTTTGAAATTTGTCATGCAGGTACCTTAGGTACCGTGGAGGTGCACTAAGAAAGGAATTCCCGAAATTCCCACGGGAACGGGAATTAACGGGAAAATCCTTTTGTATGAAAAATCTAAACCATTCAAGTAAGATGTTTAAAATTTGGCACGCAGGTACCTTAGACACCGTAGAGGTGTACTAAGAAAGGAATTCCCGAAATTCCCACGGGAACGGGAATTAGCGGGAAAATCCTTTTGTATGAAAAATCTAAACCACTCAAGTTAGACGTTTGAAATTTGGCATGCAGGTACTTTAGTAAACTTAAAGCTTAGTTGCAACAGGATATTACAAAATTCCCACGGGAACGGTAGTTAGCGGGAAAAAACATTTGTATGAAAAAATCAAATCTAAATAAAAGGAGAAACTGACTGACTCAGTGACTGACATATCAACGCATAGCCTGAACGCCTAAATGTAGGCATTTGAAATTTGGAAGGGACATAGCTTAGGTACCGTAGAGGTGCACTAAGAAAGGAATTCCCGGAATTCCCACGGGAACGGAAATTAGCGGGAAAATCCTTTTGTATGAAAAATCTAAACCGCTTAAGTTAGACGCTTGAAATTTGGCATGCAGGTACCTTAGTTAACTTAAACCTTAGTTGCAACAGGATATTGCAAAATTCCCACGGAAACGGGAGTTAGCGGGAAAAAAACATTTGTATGAAAAAATCGAAACCGCGTAAGATAGATGTTTTCAATTCAATTCAATTAAATTATTTATTGCATTCCATGTAGTACAATGGGGTGTTACATAGGCATAGGAACTAAAACATGGACCCTGTAGGGCACAGCAACGTTGAAGGGAAGAGAGGAAGTGTGTATTAAAATTAAAACTCAATGAACAATCAATTAAAAAAAAATCAATTCAATCAATTGATTCAATCTAGCATGCATGCATACCTTAGTAAATATAAAGTTTATTTTTGGCTGTATTTTGAAAAATGGGAGTTATTGGGAAAAAAATTGTATGAAAAAATCTAAACTGCATAAGTTAGATGCTTGAAATTTGATATGCACTCCCACACACACAAAGATCTCTCTCTTATATAACACGCCACGCGGACGAAGTCGCGGGCAAAAGCTAGTACAATAATAATAATAAAAAAGTTTATTTAGGTAAATTCTCAGTATCTTTGAAGGTTTGAAGGCTATGTTTGTGGTTATTGAATTATAAAGTTAGAATTGAATAATGTGTGCAGTTTCTTGAACTGTGTAGCAAGTTTGAGCAGCAATCTCCCCGAAGCAGCAGTAGTTGCCAACGCATTGTTTATTGCCGCCAGATATTCCTGCGGCCGACATCGGGAGCATCGTATGCCAACTCGTTTGACCTCATTCCCGAGACTAGCGCTGCGTAAACTCACATATCGGGTTTATGAAAACACGACTATTTTTAGTTCGCGTATCAAGCCAGACCGCTCCAACTTATTATTTGTTTGTTTTACTACGAACGTTTGCCAAGTGCGGGCCCGTTCTGACTTCCCAGCATAATTTACGATAAGCAGACATCTGCCGACGAGAGAATTCATATTCGTTTTTCGCTTATGATACAAGACAATTGCAGCTGAATATATTACAGTGTAATTGGTATCCGATTACGTTTCTCGGAGCACGAAATGTTCAATACGAGCGTTGTCGTCGTTTAATTGTGAACATAAATCGATTTGCCGTTGCCTGTCGTCCTGTGCGACACATACATTAATTGACTGGTCGGGTGACATCCGTTAGCTCGCCCCGAGAAGCAAACGGGTTACTCACGTTATCTCAATTAGAAAGTTGAAAGAGAGTTTGACAATACTGACGCGTTGACCGATGACTTGAGCGTTCCCACGACGTATGGTAATCCGATAAGGTTATTACGAAGATAAGCAAAGTAGCTGTCTGGACACTGCCGTCATGGTAACTAATTGATATACATTTATCAAATAAATGAGTCCATAAGTACTTATTTATTTCTTATTTTATTTCTCGACATGTTTGCGCTTATCTTTGTTTTCTTAATATTCAAATCATGATTTTTCTTTATAGTTCGTCTTGCCGTTTTGTTAAGTAGATACAGCATCGGCACGCACATATTTTAATTCAAATTCATTTACAATAAATCTCCTGCGTGCGGTCTTTGATATCAAAGCCACGTCTGATCTATTTTCTCTCATTTCTGATTACACAGATAAGTTCCACGTTGTCGGTTCCGATCATCTACTTAATTCCGTTGAAATTGGATCGCAAATCAGCCGCAAGGTATATCGGGCAACGCTCCGGCTGAGTCCCCATTTCTCACGTTTGGACCAGTTTGCCAGCCTGTTCTGCAGACTGGTTGAGCCACATGCCAATCAAGAAAGGCGCCCGCGGTACCTTTAAGGACCAGCATGCCGGCATGTGTTTTTGCGCTCCCTTCAAGTATGGCCGCCGACCATTAACTGCGTGAGGCGGACGGAATAATGAACGTTCTGAATAGCCTTTTGTTTACGAGGATATGTTTTTTTGTTGGAAGTCATAATTCGTTCAAGTTCGGATTCCAGAATTAGATTACGACACCGAATGCTTTATTTGAAGTAGTATTGTTTATTTAGCGCAATATTGCAAACAACTTTATTGGAATCTTACAGTTATGCTCATAAAAAACAAATCATCAATGTAGAACCTATTTCGGTCAGTAGAGACCAAAGAAACATTTTATAAATTCTAACAAATTATAAGGACCAGTCTTACTTAGCCTTAGACGGGATTCGATTGGCTCCTGATAATATTAATTACCCTCGTTCCCTCGACTCGCAATTTGTCTCCCGTGATAATTCGTGGCGTTACGATAAATTCAGTTAAGCCGCGACCACCTGCGCCGGAGTGGATTAACGAGATGGCTTAGTACATCAGTATAACCAGTCGGGTTACTACGGGAACATTAAATTGGTTTATCCATTATTCAGTGTTTCTTTACTTACGTACATTTAGATTATGAAAGTAGCGGTTTCGGAATCTTATAATGTGAAACTGTATCATTAGATCGTATACTGTTACAGCAGTTATTATAGTCTCTAACTAATCATGGATTTAAATAATGACAACATAGGTAACAGGATTAGAATTTAAATACGTCTTAACCTGTCATATGCAGCGTATTTCTTCGCAAACGACATGATTATGCTAAGTGGCGAACATGCCATTAACTAGATACATTTTCTATTGCATAACTTAGAAACAGGTTTCTCTAAATGCCAGTGGAGGCATACAGCCGGCCGATCGTGGCTCGCACCTACGCTCTAAGTACGGGTAATGCGGTTTTTAGATGAATTAATTACGTTATCTCCTTACCTAATCTGGTTTGCGGAAATCTAATAGCGAAACCGCAATACGGGATTATTTCTTCTAAAGCTGAAAACAGACCAAAATTCTTCCGCATAGTACGCGCTTGCAGAATTTTCCCTTTTATATGGAATTACAATCACTATTTCAGAATAGATAAGGTGGATTTTTTTTCTGTTTATTTGACAAATGACGATGCAATCAGATTTTTTTAATTTTTCGTATAACATTTCATTAATTCTTTTTATTTCACACTTGAAAGGAAACTTCGCTACAGTATCTTGACTATCTTGAGGGACGGCATAATTAAAATGTACATTCTCTTTCTAAATGCATTTGCATTCTGTGAAAGGTGCACTGCGAAATGGAATCACAAATCCATTAACATGACGCATATAGCTTCACGGGTTAGTGAACTGCCAGCTGCGGTGTAGGAGTCGTGGTGGTACTCTACCACCTGCCACATGTGTTGTGGCCGTTTGACCATGGTCCGCCAGCAGTACGCCATCTTGGAATAAAAATACTAAGCAAAAAGTTTCTAATACGCGAGCTAAGCGCACTGGCTGTCAACGAGGAAAAAAGTTAAGTGTGAGACAATAATATGATAACGATATGATGACAGATGACTAGTCCAAGCTATTGTGTGTACCTACTTAAGTTGTAGAATGATAACTACTTGCTATGAAATTAATTTGCCATAGCATAGAGTACCTACTTACCTACTTTTTACTTGCGTTTTCCAGTATATTTACTCTGTCATCTAAAATTATGGTCGAGTTTATATACCTATTATTTACAATTATTAAAGATTACAACGTATCTAACGGTTGATTTTGAATGAGTCAACCCTTTGTAATTAAATAATTATCATAATAAAGGAATTATCATGCCTTTACTTAAACTGATAAATATGCATACTTACGTGTAAACTTAAAATTATTTACCTATTAAACATTCCAAGATACAAAGGATATTAAAATATTCACAGTGGGACAATAAAACGAGGCTTAAACGAGCATAGGTGGGGACATAAATAGCAGACTAGTTCCAGTAAAATATGCCACAGATAATATAAATAACAGTCACTTGTTTATTTCAGAAAGCTTGGCTTGGAACAGGTTATTGTGACCGGTCCAAGAATGGCAACTTGATAAATAATCATTTCGGAGTAGGTACACACTTGACCTTTGAATTGACGAAAATATTTCCATTTTAGGCATACAAATTATTTAAGTAAACTTCTGAGATAAGGCGAATCACGCAAACACGTTTGAGTTATGTACGTAAATAATTAAATATATATTTTTGTTATATACTTAAGTGCATAAGTGACTGTAATATACAGTGTGATGAATAGCTCTAGCTTCTATCTAACCTAACCCAACGTAATTGAAAAGATAAATTTGGAAATTCTGATTACTAAATAAAGACAGCTCTAAAGATGACAAAAAAGTTTTCTTTTTTTCTATTTAACTTGTTTATTTATTTTAATTCTGAAAAATGATTTGACTAGTTACAAACTACCCTATAACGAATACACTTTTAAAATCGTTTCGTTTAACATTTTTTTTTCTTGTTACAGAATCATCACCAGAACGGGAAACCAGAGAAATTAACAAAAAAGGTAATAAAATACAGTTGTTAAACGATTGAAATATGTCAAAGCTTGTTGATGTGAACACATTATACAAACCACAAATCTGAATACCAAATGTGTCGATACCGTCATTGTAACGCAACTGTTTACTCGTAAGGTTTCAGTAAGAATAATCTTATTGCTAAAGCTATAAAGGAGATGACATACTTGCCAACTTACAACGTTAGGACATTACAAGCTGTTCACCCGATTGTCCAAAAGTAAGATTACAACTTACTGATGTAAGTACGTAGTCGTAACATGAGCCATATCAGAGGCTTTTGGCGGCTCATTAGTAACCCTGACACCAGGGTTGATGATGTTGGTAATCCACTTATAACGCTTCCCTAACTATCATTACAGGCGATGACGCAAAACAAGATGATTACTCCAGATAAAAATATATACTAACAAAGTGTAGGTATTATTATGTTCATATAAATAGGACGGTCCCTTATTTATGAATGTATCAGAAATGTTAGCGGAAAATTACAGTTATCGCAAATACCTACTAATTCGTTTTTTTTATCATTATATAAATACATTTTATATGAATGTGTGGGTGTTCGTGATTTATTAACTGAGATATGAGCTTTATTTACGTTTCTCCGTCATCCAATCTGCAAGCCCCAATAGAATCACAAACGTGTTTGTGTTGAAAAATTGAGATCGCCCTCCGTAATTTAACATTCAAATCGTTATCTTTGTTTGTCCACTCCACATTTGCCTATGGATGTCCACTTATACATTACACCTTTAAAACTTGAGGTCACAGCGGACGACAAATACATTTGTTATTATTATTTTCCTATTTAAATTTCAATTGGGTAGGTACCGAAGTAACGGGGTCATGTCGTTTTCGATAGATTCTACATAATTCTTTATTCGTGCGTCTGCTTCATATTTTACAATAATGTTAACCAAGCTCTGCAACGGTACACGGTTTATATTTATGACATTCATTCATATGTAATGGAAGTCTCCTTGAAGGGACTGTTTACATCACCGTCTTCTAGATAATGGTAATTCTTTAAGCAGTGCATTTCCAGTAGTTTGATCAGCTTGTTAAGTCTCACTTTACGTTGTGCTTGAAGATTTGTTTGGTTTACTTGTAGGTTGAAATAACACGTTCCCTCCCTTCGGGTTTGTACGCCACACACGAGGTTGTGCCACCCTCGCTGTTATGGCTTTATTTTCTTTTCCCCACGTCCACCGCACCTTTTGGTACCCGGCGTAATAAAGTACATTCGAGGTCACTCCAAACCGACTGAAGCTTTTGTTTATTGCTCCATAAAACGTGGTGGCTAGCGTTAACGCTAATTAAATAGCCCTATCTCTACTCTCTTTAACTGAACTGATGAAATAATATTTATAAACAAGCAATTTCACAAATAACCGAATGTTACTTTCAATTAGATATTCACAAGTCAGTATTAAAAACGCATTAATATTTAAACAACTCAAGTGGTCATAAAAGTCATGATTGATTCTGACGCCACCGTATATTCCACGAATTTGTATTCGACTCTTAATCTACACTATAAATAAAACTAAAAAGAGAGAAAAAGGAAATCGTTACCGAACCAGTAACAGATCGGTTTGTGTGCGTCATCTCAACTCAAAACGCATGTACGTGTGTAATTAAATGAATATTCATGGCATGAAACGCCCCGAAACCATTTTTATATGCCAGCGCGGGGAACCGGTCTCTCGCTTTTTTTGTTGGTGTTTAAGTTCGGATCGTGCTCCAAAGCGATTACCGACTGTTATGGCCGCCAGTGTACGATATAACTTGTATTTATAATTTACAAACACCTGCTTATGCGTGAGTGTAGGCGCACAGCGGATATGATTAATACAATGCCATTTTATTACTCAGATCACGTTCCCTGATATCATTCCGCGATTATTTTTAACGAGTGCGAACTGTGTCTGCGAAATTGCAATCATTTGCAGAAATAAAGAGGACAGATAGTTCGTAATGATGAACAGTAAAAGGGAAGGCTTCTGGCGTTAATTAACCGAAGCAATTATAATGACCATTAATGGCGTATGATTACGATTAGCTGGGTAAAACGAAACGTTGCGTTTGTCTATAATGTTGCTTTGCAATGAGCTGGAAAAAGGTGATGGAAAAAATGTAACCCGAGGAGTTTCTATCTCAGCTTTGACATAGACATTAGCGCGAACAGATTGACAACACAAAAGAATAGTCGAACAATACCGGCGGCGGATAATGGCTGAGGTCAGGCGAACGAGTCTGACCAGTATATTTTCGTGTCTCGCCGCGTCGTATATGCCATGAAAGTCGCCGGTGAAAGTACGGCGCCGCGTCTAATTCGACCGACCGATAATATTAAATGCGTTTCATAACATACCTCGTAAACTCGTAATGAAACCGGTTTCTTCGTCTCAGTTTGCATGATAATCTTTTTCATATTATAGCGTTAAGTAACGTGTATGGCAGCGGGGTTTTAGAACTGTATAATAATAATAATATTGGTGGTGATGTATAGGGGATTTGTGAAGCTGCCCCGGGGATCTTTTGTGTCGTCGTCCTTGGGAAGGTCTCAATGTTATTATGTTGTTAAATAGGTTTCAGCCTGCTCTCCTTTCAAATAGTTTCCTTTATCCAATGTTACTATATACTTGTTTCATTGATAGTAATGAAAACTTTTGGGGCTTGTCATGTCACAAGTGGCTTTTAAGAGTACTTATATAATTATTTTCCTAATTATCTTCAACGGCATATGTTTACAATACCTATTTGAGTATTTTTTAAATGTATCTTATCTTGTACGTGCACAAAGTAATAAAAAAGACAACGTAAATAATAGCAGGCCATCAAGATAAGTGAAGTAAGCGCGGTAACCGTTATAATCGCTGCAGTGAGTGACTCCTGAGGCTCACATATAGGCGCGGGCGCAGCCAGGAACCGTCGCCCGCGCAACTTTGCAGCGATGCATTAATGAGCCCGCATGTCAACAGTTCATCGAACCACCGGAATTACTTTTTGCTATTAGCTAATATTATGATAAATATTAACTGATGGGTGTTAAAGCAAAATATAACGTGTGTCTGCAGTATAAGACGAGAAATACCTCAGTACTTAGTTTACCTTGACGGAAATAGTTGTTTTTCATCGTATTTAATAAACTATTATTAGTACTTGTGATTAATAAACCATTTTATCCTCTACCCATTCATGAGTAATATTTCGACACGTTTAATCTTCAATACCTAATATCAACCCTTGTGTAATACATTTAATAAGCACACTAACGTAAATACTTACCTTAGTACTCCTTAGCACTTGTGTGTTGGCTAATGCTCAGGTTTCACATACACTCGGCCCATAACCGGTTCCGAGTACCTAACATGCAATTTTGCTCGACTTTCTATCAGACGTGCATGCACCGCTCCCTCGCGTTTACACACCTATATAATCTTGTACTATCCTAGGTCAAAGATAAATTATGAAATTCTGATTACTAAATAAAGACAAGTCTAAAGGTGACAAAAAAGTTTCCTTTTTTTTTCTATTTAATAAAGAAAAATGTAATAAAAAGTGCGACATTTTGTCTCGTTTTCTATAACGCCACAGGTTGCTTTTTCATATAAATTCCATACTAATATCGTGGTTTGACGTTTAGTAAAGAGTAAGTGATTTGACCAGTTGGTAGCTACTCTATTATGACATTACTAAATACATGTTTTAGGTAAGTTTACCCTGCGGTTGCGTACAGTACTCAAGTGGCCCACGAATTGATCAAATAAGATTCGGTCGTGTGCGACGTCAATGGATTTCAATATACGTTCAAAGAATTCTTAGTTGAGTTTTAGTTTGTTGATATTTTGCTGAATCATTTCAATTTGAGAGCGACCGTCTGTTTTATTGTTTAATCTACGGATAACATTTGGAGCCGCATTGTGATAACAGTATCAGAATGATTTATATGAATAGACAATCGGAACAAAAGAACAAAGTGTATGATGATATTGAACATGCGACTGAATAATGATTGTATGGTAATAACTTGTAGTAATATGCGTCGGTTTGAATATAAACACGGCGAGCGCACGAGGGGAAAACACGAACGTAGTCTCATGCCCACACATTTTAATGGTACCATTATGGTTTCCTTGCGAGAAATAAGTAAACATTCTCTTTCAACTTTTTGTGTGTAATACTTGTGTTTACTTTAAAGGAGTTACGTGAAATGTGAATGTGAAACCTCAAACTGAGTTAGAAATTATACTTACGCACCGTACCTACTTCAAATAGCCTACTTAAACATAGTTGGCGAAGTGTGTTAGGTTAGTTATTACAGGCTGATCACCTGATTGTCCAAAAGTAAGATGATCCGCGCTTGGGAAGGCACGTTAAGACGTTGGTCCCGGTTACTACTTACTGATGTAAGTATGTAGTCCCTTGGGGCCCTTGGCGGCTCAATAATAACCCTGACACCAGGGTTTATGAGGTTGGTAATCCAGCAATAATGCTTCCCTAACTATTATTATAGGCGATGAAGCAAAACAAGATGATTACTACAGATAAAATTAGATACTAACAAAGTGTACCTACACTTCATATTTCATATTATTATGTTCATATAAATTGGTAGGCACCTTATTTATGAATGTATCAAAAATGTTAATTCCACCCCACACCCCACATGATAGAAGAGTGTAGATGCATATACTGGTTATCCAGCAAAACTTACCTGTATATAACCAGGAAGCGATGCATCTCCACGTAACATTTGTCACCACTGTCTCCCGCAGTCAGGGTCAAGTCAGCCACATTCGCCGCCTGCCACCTGCGACCGGTCTAGCTACTTGCTAACGTTACGACACGTTATTTATCGTCGCCATGATTTTATGTTACGCAATATGTGCGGCGTAAATGGCAATCGTCTTACATTCTCGCAATGTGGATTTGATTTGTCCGTATGTACGTATCTTATGAAGTGTTCAGGCGACGGGTTCAATCAAAACTAAATTAATTAATCTATTGTCTAAATGAAATTACTCTAGACGTATCTAAGCGCAGATATCAAACAGTTCTTTAATTTATAGGTATAATGTGAAATACTACCTAGGTGTAGGTAATACTGTGTTGAAAGCAATTTGCACATAAAAGAATTATCTTTCTTCATACATAAATTCTAAAGGCTGATACTGTCAATCAACACGTCGAATTGAGAAGTAAGACATAGTAATCTGCAATATACAGTGAATATTACACAAGGCGAATATTCCGTCGAGTTAACTGTTCGCAACACAAAGGAGGATGATTGACGGATTTTTTGCCAACTCACAGTCTGGTGATTTTTCAAGATTTTATTCCCCTTCGCGATAAAAGAGAAAGTTGAAGTGAAATTGACAAATGTCAATTTCGTTTATTCGCTGTAATGTTAGATACCTGTCTAATGCAGATATAATCTTTGCCAACTATTAACACCTGGCCAAATGTCGTTCTTGAACTTGAAGATCTTGAAAGTAAAGTCGTGACTGTGATTAAATGAGCCGAAAGTCTTTTGTCAGTAGTGATAGCACCGTATTAGTATAGTGTCGATAAAATCGAATGGTCCGACGTACGAGAGCGCGGTCGGTCCGGTCGTCACGAACATGCGCCGGAGTGTAGGCGGCTACTTTCTCCTAACGGTACCCTCCGGCCGTCTCGCCTACAGGAACAACAAGATTTGACTGACGCAAACACACACGATCGACATATAAACTACACTTTATTTCTTTGCTTGGCTACTAAGTCTTACCAGGCTAAACAGAAACAGAAATTCTGTGTTTCATTGTATCTAATATTGATACAATTGAGTTGTTACTTTGCCTGGCTCTCTATATTAGTCTGATTATACACGATTACGACATCTATATTTTGAATTTTGTTTATCTGCACAATCACGGTGATTATAAAAGTTACGTGTCTAACAAATATTTGTTACATTATATTTGTTTTTGGTTTGTTTGTGTTGTAAAAACAGTTAGACACGTATTTGTCATTTTGCTGTGTTTTAATGATTTTTGTTTTTATAGCATTCACCCGTGCTTAGGGAAATCCATAAAGAGAAAATTGAATCGCCGTCGGCTTAATGACGATACGTAGATCGAATGAATTTCGCATGGACAGGAGGAGGACTCGGTGGTGTAATGGTTAACACGCTCGTCCAGGCTTGACAAGAGTCAAAAATGTTTCGATTTAATTTTCTCTTTATGTCACTTATGTTTACGACGTGGCGGGTGAAATAACACAGCTATTTTTAAACTTGACTTGTCCTCACTATTTTTGGTATGGTAATTATCTGGCAGTGTTGAGTGCCAAGAATGGTGTAGATATGCATCTATTGACCGTTGTTTAATATAGATATAGACAATGGGATTATTTGAAACATACCATCAGGTAGAGTACCTAGAAGGGAGTCAAACAAGTTAGCGCGCCGCGGGGGACCCGGTGGAGGTCATGAGACCTGATCTTTGCCACTTCTGGCGTCTGAGGCAAGTTGCTGTCTGGGCCTCTTCACGTCAAGTTCTAAATCAGACGAGATTACGTACCTACATAATTGAACTTTATTGTTATTGTGTTGCCAATATCTATTTATAACAGAATAATAATCACAGATGTAGTCGAACAAAAACAGATTCTGAAACGCTTCTTTACACATTTTGCCTGAATGGGTCGTCCCACGCTTCATTTTACTTTTAGAGGTTGTAAAATGTGCCGGTTTTATGACGACGCATGTAAAAAAAACTGCTTTATGATTCCTAGTTGGACAACACTAAGTGGTAATTCCATGACGAATGTTACATGTTTTTTTGCTATCGTAATGTCAGGAAGACGAAGAATTTTGAAATTCGAAATATGTGACGTGGTGGAATTGTTTCATTTCCTGCATTTAGAGGAAGTACTGGAGAGGGAGTTGTAAAAATGGAGGAGCATTTGACAGTACCTAAAGGAACACAAAAAGAAATGTCTTGTTGTTTCTTGTGTTACAGTAACTTATTTAGAGCGACCAGTTTACAAGGAATATCAAACTGAATAATTATTTCTAATACAATATGTTGTCAACCGTCAACATAAATGCTTACACAAGCGTTAGATGCAAGTGTCACCATGTGAGTTCTACTTGAGTGAAGAAAGTGTCTGGCAACGAGCCACAAGCGGTCTTCTCAGAACTGCCTATGCAGTTCGACCTATGTTGAGCCGCAGACCGCGCCAACTTGCTAATTACGCGTCTCCTGCTGATTCGAGGATTACGTCATCCTCGCCGATGACTGATGAACACTTGGAACACTTCAGAACAGGTTCGTTTACCAACAATCATAAATCAGTCGTACAAAATGTACGTTTCAAACGCAACAAATGTATTGATTTCCTTTCCAATAAAAACGCATTGTCCGTTTGAAAGCTCGCGGGCACAAAGCGTGAAGACAACAAAAAGCTACTGCACAAAAAGGCTCGCCCATATCGGTGCGGTTGCGCGCACGACTTGCATTATTCCGTATGAAACGAAACGCACATGTGCGGCAGATGGCTGGGGTACTTTTTTCATATGTATTATTATTTCTCCGCCCTCACCGAGCCACCCCGCTGCGCAGTCACTGACCCCTTTTTGTCGTTTTAGTCGGTTCCACCACTTTGTTTTTGACCTGTTTCGTTAGTCTTCTCTCGGTCGCTATTTACAGCGCATAAACTTCGTCTCAATTTTCTTTAATATGGCTCCACTACAGTAAAACTTTCATTGCAAAGTGGATGGTATAGTAATCAGTTAATCTCTCGGTCGGCTTACGTGACTGTTCAGTGTTTATAGGTAAGTGTTGAAGCTGATATAAATAGAACTTTGCGTGTGTGTACACGTGGCCCGCCCCGTGGTGCTATGGGAGGGTTGACCCGCCGAGTAGGAGACAGGTCCCAAGGTTATTACCGAACAGCTGTTGTACGCCTTGTTTTTGTATTTTTAAAACGTTACTTACGATGGTTATCTACGTACATGATAATTGTATTGACAACGTGCGTTAGCTAGTTACATACATCATGTTCACTGATAACATTCTCGTCATTATATCTTAAATATTTGCAAATGAATTCCACAAGGTTGTGCGGGTAATAGCAATAACTGCGCCTACTCTACCCATCAATAGTTATTCAAATGTCTAAATTGCCAAGTTCAATGCTCTAGAATCGTTTCACGAGGCAATCGCGAGGTTGGTCTGCGAACACGAAGTAACCACTTGCTCGCGGCAAAAATGACGAAATATTTACGAGATCTCAAACTTTTTGTTTCACTTCGTGTTTTGGCGTGACTTTTGTAAGTGTGCGATTTTATACTTTAAGGTTTACTATTAAAACTTTCAATTCATTTGGTTACACGAAGCAGTTACTTTTAGTTTGGTCCGAGGTTTATTCGCTGGACCAAATCGTGTGTTCCCCGCAAAACGTGTTTGCTCAAACCATGAAGGAACTAGCAATTTAGCGTTTTTTGCTTATAATAGTTTTTTTATTTTGCTATTGAGTTGCTATAAACACCGAAGTTGCGTAATTTAACACCATTTCCTTGGGCGATGCACATCCATTATTACATCTATTCAATTGATGAGAATATAACATATTTTATTAATAAAATATGCTTTATGAAATGTCATTTTATCTGGAAGAGTTACAGCGAATCGTTCCTCGCTTGAAACAAAAGGAACCCAATTTCCTCTACAATTCTAGTCCATTGTTTCAGCTCGATTTTGAGCTCGATTTAATCAGAATTAAGTTTCTACCAAGAACACGTATTACTGAATATAATGTCTGGAATTTTATTAACAAGGACGACATTCCGGGAACCTGTTAAGCGCGGTTCGATCGCTCTCAAAGGGTCGCCGGGCGCAGGTAGAAGGGAGCTCCCATGTTTTTGCCCTTTCATCCTCATACGATACTGCGTAATTTATTCCTTTCTTCATTCCATGTAAATGCCTGTCGGGTGTCTGGCCGGTTGCGGGCGCAAGGCAATTTATTTAGTCCTTCCCACGAATATAGCAATAGTGATGCTCCACCGGTCGCGCAATTTCTCTTTCCGCGACACAGAGTCACCGCCAACGATTGATCAATTATTTATACCCGCTTGACTTTTATAATGATTATTTTATTAACAGTAATCGAACGACACCGGATAATGTTCGTAATTGCTTCTATTTTGGTATCTAATAAAATAACTACAGCTTTTTGAAATACAACACAGACTTAATAGTAAGTATAGATAATTGTTTGATATACCTACTTGCTATAGAAATGTGTAATGGTGGTTGATCTAATTTAAATTACATTTACAACAATTGTGTCAGGAAACAGTATACAAACTGTTTTGGAATGCACGGTAACGTAAACAATGGGCGAAACCCACCCAAACATAATATTAATTGTTAAACAGACTGTAAGACTGTTTACTGAGCGTAACTGAATCTGCGCTCGGAGAATAGCGTGGAATATGTAGGTATAATGTAAGTAGGCGAGCCAATCTCCTTCGGCAGTGTGTTTACAAAATCTCGTGGAATTGAATCGAGTGTGCGATAGTATTTGTAAACAGGCCGCCGGTCGCGAGCGTGGCTCCTAAAATACTTCAAACAGGAATTGAACCCACGCCAACTGGTGTGCGTAGACGGCGGCTCGCGCTCCCCTCGTAAACTTTTCACTATACGACACGTCTCATTTTATTCTCGTTCATCTGTCTTTTATGTCCGTTAATTTATAACCCCTACACTGCGACCGGTGACGCAGACTGAGAAATTGTCTCGCGAATATAATTGTGCACCCCCATTTCGGCTGACAAATTGTACATGACGCAACTGTTAATGATGTATCTCGCACCAAATTCTGCGAAAACATAACGAAATAAATTATTTCACGACCTTCTAGATTCATTATCGTATCGTTGTATAGGAGCTAATTGAATAGCAAGCAGCATACTTCTGCGAACCAACCATAATGAATAGTACCGGTTTGCAAGACAAAAACAAATGTAGAAACCTGTTTGCTATTTACGAAGGTATTTTGCGGGGCAATGATCAATTTAATATCAACTCTCGTATATCGTCTGTATACTTATTATGACCTTGTCACATGTCGCTTGGACTTTGTCGACATTAAACTACGTAAGCTATGCGATTGTTATAGCGCGACACTCTTTGCACAACTTCCTGTAACATAGGCAACGCTCCATTCTGTGTTTGCTAAGATTGTATTGAATGTCAATATTAATTTTAAACATGAACTTTGTTCAGTTTCATGTTGTATTTCCAGAAAGCTATCATCATGAATATTGTTTCGCGATCGATGTTGTTAATTGTTGCCTATAAAGGCTTTACGGGGACACCGTCTGCCATAAACGGTTATTTAATTGCAGTGTTGAACGTCCACAGCCACAACTTGCAATAAAATAATAGCCCGAAGAACGTCGTTTATTATTTTCCCTGTGTTCGCTCGCTCACCTTCATTTGCCCTTCAAATTTTCTTGTTTAAACACGAGGCCCGTTTTACTTGGCGCTTTATTAAATACAATATTTCACTTCTTATAGAGACGCAGGTAGAAGAAGGTTAACAGCGGTTTTTTGTTGGGACTTGTATCTATTATAAAGTTTTCCAAATAACAAAGTCTATTCTATGGTTGATTCAAATATAAGTATGGGATTTAATGTGGTGTTTTGCAATCTATATGACTAATATATTATGAAAGGAGTAACGTGCGACTAGTGGAAAGTACGTGGATATATATTTATGTTATTAGGCCCGTTGACCTATTTTAATCCCGCATAAATTGATCCATTGCATCGCACATAAACGTTCTTGATAGTCGATCGAAATGTGTTTAGTTTCAACCGTTTCGACATGTAGAGCACGTGTTCTCGCCGCTTTCACAGTTTATTCCAACGCCAAGTCCGCACTGATTACATTTTTGACACTTACGAAATGATCACTTTAAAACTATTGCGTCATTACTTTGGAAAGGAATGTAATATACTGCCGCTTATTTACAAACCGAGTTATTTATTACATTTCATATCAAATCACTTTGTATTCGTAGAACATTTGTGCAAACACTGCTTTTGTTTATCCATATTGCTTGCCGTCGCGGTTCTCAGACTTTACTGCAAGGTTTTATAAACAAAGCTCCCGACGGGTCTAAAATTAATGAAAAGCATTGCTAATGCATTGTTCCTGCGCGGTGTCGTGTGACTGGCCGCGGTTCGTCACGCGTGTCGCTTCGAGGAAACCAACAGTTGTTTCCATCGGCATTCTTCGCACGCCGCAAGCCGCAGTCCCCAGAGCACACTATTGCCGAGACCTGGCATAATGCAGCCTCCACTCGATACGCGTTTGCTGTTGCCAAGCGCAATTGAAACGCTAATTCCACACAGACGATTGCCGAAACCGCGGCGGTCACTCTCTTCTATTGCCTCATCTATAACTCGTCTAAGCGGATACAAGTACGTCTTCAAGGCCCCGGCGAGCGCATCTGTGCCGCATCACTACGATTTATTTATTTGTAAAGCGGATACGAGCCTATTTACGTCGGAGAGCAACCCGAAAGAAGATTGTTCGCCGTTTACACAATCTTATGTATACAAAGAAAGAGTTAAACGAACGCAAACATTAATCAGCGTTGTCTGTAACCGTAACCGTCTCCGGGGGGATTAGCCGCGAGATATTCTATTCTCCGACCGTAATTAATAGCTTTTGGCAAGTGAGCGTCGTTCGCCGGCAGGCATGAACGTCGACGCTGCAGTTGCGTAATTATATAATTAATACATGCGATACAGAAACAATGTGGGTCTGTAGGAAATGTTCGTTGCACATAACTGTAGTTGTAATGTGCACGCACATAATACGCGACCCACGCCCGTGTAAACAGGCCGTTGGCCTCGAGCGAGGTGTCGGCGAGGAGTCGGGACGGGCGACGCCGCTGCCAGGTGAGCGAGCAATCCCTCTACACTCAGTACACTCATAACAACATGAATAATAATACAGCGGCCGAGTCGCGGGCGTGGGCCGCCTGTCGAATTCTATTCAAAGTATTGAGCAGGCCGTCAACATAAATGTGTTTCGTGCACGAAACTCGGCACAAAGTGCCTCCGAGGCTTTGTGGTCCATAAGTCAAGAACCTCGCTGTTTAATTAGGAATGAGTTATGAACGCCCACGGATGTTAAGGCATTGACTTCTGGCTTTTTGATTCATTAGCATGCACTTACGCAGTTAGCTGTTTTGTTATTACAGAATAAACGGCGAGTTTGGCAACATAGTTCTAGCGAAGCGTCAAGTTCGTTCTAATAGATTTGAACTTTCGTCGTTAGTTGCACAACGTTTCATGAGTACGATTATCACTGACCGTAAAATCGGAAACGCGCAGCATAAAATAAAATATGTAACGGTTACTGCCAGCACGCGAAGTCAATTAAAACTTGTTCGAAAGTATGCAAAACGATAACGTAATCACAAGTGGAATACGAATCCAACGTCGGGCGACTTTCAATTCCGAACGGTATTGTAACGATTTTATCAGCGCTATCGCGGTCCGATTATACGGATGTAATTTAATTAAAGCGGTTTAAACCAGTTTCTGTTCGGGTGCCTCCGGGTGTCTTCGTAAACCACGATAGTAAATTAAACCACTAATGTACTGGATCAAGTCAAGTCAAACTCGCTCCAACATAAACTATCGAATTAATTACAATATTAATTCTGAATTAGCCACCAATATTTCTCACGGTATACATAATCAACTGATTCTGTCTATTGGTTTGCTAGGTAGGTATACATTTCTTTTCCTGTTGTTGAATTTGCTAATGGTCCTTACAAAAATTAAATTTAAAATATATTCGGTTTTCCGTAACTTGTTTTCCTCGTAATAGATTCTTATTCACTATAAATATGAATATTAAAATGGGATCTTTACATTCAAAAATTTGATTTACGTAAGTCGTGAGTAGATACCTCAGACATAGTACAATATGTATCATGTAATACTATGATTATGGTACAAGTGACCGTGATCTTTGTCAAGGAAATTTCCATACCTACTTGAAATATATGTATACCTATTCTCAGTATTGATAACGATGGATTCAGTAGTAGGCATAGTTAATTGCTAAAGGAAGGATAAAACTAATATTAACTTACGTATTGAGGTCACACGTGATGTGTCAATATTTATTGACTTAATCGTTTATGCTTTGAATTTGTAAATTGTTACTTGTCGTAGTAATTCTTTGCTTAACAATCGCTTGTGACTTTGAAGGTTGCGAATGCAAGTCAACATACCTACAGGCGATGTTATCGCTTCATTCGAATCAATTTGCATGGTACCAAGGTTGCGATTCTTAGGTAGAACATACAACCTCCACATGATATCTCGTTTTATATACAAATGTCGTAAACATATTGTGTTGTTGCTTTAGAACGGCGAAGCAGAACATATTTTTATCCGGATAGGGCAACAACTTAATCTGTGATTATCATCTAAATCGCCGTGTATCTCATTACTGACTTGACAGCTACGTTCAACGTGTTCTACCTCTATTTTCATGTTACCCATCAGTTTGTATAGGCAATAAAGGCGGTCAGCATACCTACATATCTTAATAAAACAAACATCGGGTATCCATTTACGATTACAAAGGCTAATAAAATTTCACCAAAGCGTCTGACCGAGGATTAATTCATATGGAGCTTGGGAAAGTGGCATGGCGTCTGATGAATAACAAACACCTCTTGTTTGTCGGCCGGGTTGCGCAACCAGCGGGCTATAGATAATTACAGCGGACGTCACGGCGTCACGCGCCGCGACGCGAATGAAGTCCACGACTGACGTCCACCGAGCCGCCCTGCCCTCCGCAACCTTCACTCACGAACTAGGAAAGGGGCAACCTCCTGAACCATCACAGATCTTGTCTAAATGGTCACGATTCATCAGACAACGAAAATGGGCGAACAAAGCGCGAACAACGGAACCATTGGAACGTGAAAACGAAACTATCACGAACTCAAATCGCGCTACTGCGGAATGCTACCGTACTTACCGTGCTGTGGCCTACATAGAACGTGTTGATTTTCGCCTGATAGTGTTGGCCTTGCCGTTTTAACTCAGTTGCCATTTAAAATGCATATGCGATCGAATTCAACACGCGCAATTTATTCCACGTAACCAGTTCGTAATTTAATTCTACAGTCGTTAAGGTGCATAATGAGTCATGTCCACTCCGCAACGGACACACGCCCTCGATATCAATTTCACTCGGATCGAATGAATTAACACTGATGTCATACTCATACGTCGCACCGCGACGCTAATCCGATTTGCTTCAACGAGAAATGTTAATAAGATTAAATAACAAAAGGTGCTCGAACGTCGTCGAACGCAAAAACAATTTCCCGCGAAGGTTCAAAGAATATGGCGTGGGCAGAAATGTCTATTGGGGAAAATGGAAATCCAATATGGATGTAGGTCGTCGTCAGCCGATAATGGAACGTCCAAACGTGACGCCGGAGCGAAAACGTGAATGCAATCCTATATTTACTCGAATACGAGTCGACCATTGGTCATTGTTTGTGTACTTTGCTATCAATCATACGTGCGAATGGTATTTTTATTTCTGAGGAATTTCTACAATTGTTATTACTAACTGAACCGTTGTATAATTACATCGCTACGAACAAAGGAAACTGCGGATCACTCGGTCGGAGAATAATAATTCGAGTTCGCCCTCGGAAACGTCTAGGTCGTATCTTACATCAATGTTTTTCTTTTATATATGCGAACAGAGCGAGGGCGAAGGGGCCTCTCCTGGCGTCCCTTCTAAAAGGGTTGACGGCTCGCTACCTGCGCCATATTTAGCTTATTTTGCAAACTGCGCAAAACATAATTGAATTGAAATTTGATTCATGACTATTTTGCCAACTTAAGCCGTGTCAGTCATTACGCCAGTAATATGTAAAATGTCTGCGTAATCAATAATTTACGCACTGGTATTCAGTTTACTGTAATACATTCCGTTACAAGCATAATGTTGTGATGACTATCGCAAAATGTTCATATTTCCAACGATACATTTCCATTGAATGCAGAGACTCAGATTTCCGCTGTAAACACGGATTTATTCCCGTGGAAAAATGGAGTTATTTTAATGAAACACTGAATGGACATGTGGGGATTTTGATCAAAGTTTTATAAAAAATATGGACAAAAGAAGAAGAATTATTCACCGTATGAATGAAATCAGCTGCTTGGAGGGTTGTTATGTGGGAACAGAGTAGGGGATGTTTTGCTGGGTACTTGTTCTGACGTTGCCATGGCAACCGCCCGGGACCGGATGTCTGCTCCGTTATTAGAACGTCGACAACATAAAAGCTGATATCAATTTAGTTAAATAAAGGAAAGTTGTAGGGATTGAACGTTACAAGTAACACGCGTTCTGCGTTATATAAGCGAACGATAAGATAAGCATTCAATTCGCCTTACTTATCAAACCAATGCTGGTGTATGTGGGACAAGTGATAACACATAACCCTTCCTGAATTTTTATGTTATCTCGAATAAAGGCGTTGACAACGGGAGTTGAAATACATCACAAGTATATTACACTCACGGGAATTCGGGGCACTCCAATAAATGGCCTCTTGTCATTATAAATAAAAGTATAACTAATCAAAGTTTTGCCCCCGGATTTACGTCGATTCATGGGTGACAACGTAAACACGCGGCGAGTGGTCTGTGGGGGTGGCATTCCACCTCGCCGCCCCGACCCATCCCCGGGGGCGGCGCGCGGCGTAGCGAAGCCTAAATTGTGACATTTTCCTTTTTCGTTGCCCCTTCGCAGTTCAATAATCTTTGAATAGCTCGAAATTCAAAAATTAAAATGTTGTTAAAATGGTGTTCATATTTTTTTTATAGGTATTTATGATTTGTCTTGTTTTGATATCGAAAGGTTTAAAATTTTGTTAGTATAATGAAAGGAAACATTCAGCGAACTGTTTATTGAAAATGAAACAGTTGCACTGGCAACAGTCATGATTCTGTTTCCTTACTAGATTTGTTTTAAATGATATACATAACATACATAAATAGCCTATATACGTCCCACTGCTGGGCACAGGCCTCCTCTCAATCAACCGGAGAGGGTATGGAGCATACTCCACCACGCTGCTCCACTGCGGGTTGGTGGAGGTGTTTTTACGGCTAATAGCCGGGACCAACGGCTTAACGTACCCTCCGAAGCACGGAATCAACTTACTTTTTCGGACAATCAGGTGATTCAAGCCTGAAAAGTCCTTACCAAACAAAGGACAGTCTCACAAAGTGATTTCGACAATGTCCCCATCGGGAATCGAACCCGGACCTCCAGATCGTGAGCCTAACGCTGTTACCACTAGACCACGGAGGCTGTTAAATGATATATGTTTTAAAAAATTGGAAGTAGGTAGGTACAGAAATGAATTATCAACATATTATAACACGCTGAGTAGGCGTGACCACTCAATATCGCGAGCCAGTTCATGCACATCGTATTACGTCGACGTTGGTGCAGAGTTGTGATGACAATTACTTTTCTATTGAGTAAAAGATTTATGAACGTTTGAAAGTACTTCCATTGCATATAAGTTGGCGAGAGCCAGACTGCGGTACTAGAGAGTTATATTTTAAAACTGCTACATGCACATTTAGTCGGTTATCGGTACTGTCGAAACACTTCTTGGCAGAAATCCAAACTAGCGAATAGCTTGCTGCAGTTTCTAAAGGTAGGCCCTTGATAACCTGCACACTTAGCCGTTAATGGAGGGCTTAATGCCCCTGTTTTGAATAAGCTGGGGTGAGCTTCACTATATACAATTGGGGATTCGGGTAGTGTTCCAACTATAGACAGTCGTGTATTTATACAGATCCTTACGTATATTTGATATACAAGCACTCTCTCGAAACGCGCTGTTATTGACTACGATTCCTTATAAAGGCGCTGCTGAGTTCAGAATTTTTCCTTGTTTTTCATATACGTCGAGTACAGAAACTTTCAAAGCGATATGAACACGTATGTATGTAATCTAATAATGTACGAGCGAATACTTTCAATGTACAAGCGGTACTTCAATATCGCTTCGAAGTCAGAAGCATTCTCAACAGCTGTCGATATGAGTAGTTAGAGAAACTATAATTGATTGGTTTGGTGTGAGCTGACAGCCACCCAAGCTCGCAAGGAAGTCATTGTCGAGTAGGAAAGCGAAGTGGAGGAATGTTCTAACAATAGAGTCATTGTGCTGGATAGAGCGGTCGTGGCGACCGATCACGACTTTCAGCTCTCACGAGCGTTCCCAGCGCCTCGCGATTGTTTGGACATCAAGATATGTGGAAAAAGTAAGCAACTAGGACAGAAAAAAGTAGTATCTTAAACATTGTCAATTATCTCATCAATGGTCTAGTTACAAAGTTTACAAAACGAACACGATTGTGTTCACGTGTCTAGTTATCACCTTGTATGATTACAAATTACTCGCTTTTATGGTATTCGTTTAGATATTGATTTATCAAAATAGTAATATCACCCGCGATAACATAAATAGTCTCTATATTGATAAAATACTGCGTTGCAAAACAAAACTAAACAGTTCCTTAATGTACAGAGAAAAGACCCATACCCACTTATTATTGGCACAAAAAATGACTATTCCCACACATAAAACTTGTCTGTTTGTCGCATACATAAAGCTGCGAACGTAATACCAAGTGGCAACGCTCACGCTATTCTTACGCGGCATAAAAAGCAAGTAATGTAACAATAGGCCGTTCTTAGACAGGAAGCGTCTGCGCAGCTGTCTGTGGGATTCGCGAGTCAACACCTCGATATATAAAATCTGTAAACAATAATCAATCCACAGCTGTTACAAAAGCGAAATTCATTAGAAGATCGCATGCCGTTCTAACCGACACATTTGCTTTTGTTAGATATGTTGGTGTAATTTCCTTGTTCAACGCGTGTGCCGAGTGCCGAGTGCCGCGCTGCGGTCGCAGGCAGACGGGCCAGCGGAGGTATTTCATTTCACGTTATTACAACTGGGCTCGGTACCTTCCTCCTTAATGAGCGCACCAACGTTGTTCTAAACCGCAGCGTGGATAGCGTAAAATCAACTCTGCCCGCGAACGAAATAACCACCATGCCAACAGTTTTAAAGAACCTTCAATGATTGAATAACTCACTCGGTTGCATTATACTAATATTAGATTAATAAAACACAGAACAAAAGAGCCAAGGCTATATAATCTTGACACTAATTGTTGTGAAATGACTCTATCGCCGATGAGTCGCTCGCAGTGAAGAGAAAAGACTTTTGATTGTGATTACACGGTACAATAGACGCGTGTGAGAGTTCCCCGCTTTGTGTTGTGCCATTAAATTTATTATTACGCCGGAGCATGCTCTATTTACTCGGTCGGCAACAATAGAAACTAATAAAGATCATTCTGCTTTAATTACACGTTGCGTGCGCGAAGACTGCAACGCTAATCGTATCATGATCGTTACGTGCGGCCGATCGAGCACAACGGAAGCGGTTTAACGAGGAAAAAAATAGTTTTTTTATAAATGGAGGTTATTATCTGAGTAGTTGTACATCATAAGGTCGTATTAATATTCACGTTGCGGCGCGCTCGGGGCGGGCAGGCTTCACAAAATGGCTGCCGGAGGCGCTCGCGAGTCGTGACCGCCACGAATCCACGCTCGTTCCGAACCCTCATCAATTATGCATGAATGCGGCGAGCGCCGATGTTTACTCTCCATAAGACAACAATTTATTGCACCGTGCGGTTTTTGACATTCGATCTTAAACCAGTCTGTCGCGGAGTGACGAAATTGTTACGATCCGCGTTCGCGACGTCGGTACGTCTTATAAATCATACAATTTACACACATCCGTTGGGCACGTATTAATAAATATATTTTATAGGGGACTATTGCGTGTGTCGAGCCAATTGTACGTCGCCAACCGTGAACTAAGTGATTCATAGAAGTACGTCAGGTGATCGAATTTATTAAAGTACGACGTCGTCTAATTGTTGGTTTGTTTCTGTCTAACCTTTATTATATCTATATGAATATTAGAATGTTTCTGAAATTGAAATATTAGTTTTTATCTGGTCCTGCACAATATTTAATATAGAATTGTCGTAAGGAATGTGTGTCAAGCGTAAGTTCTCCCACGTTGAGTCACGCCCGGAAACCGTGGTTCTTTGCACTGGGACGCGAGTAAACACCATCCTCGCTGTAATCTACCGCGACAATGGCTCTCGTTGACGGAAAGATAACACACCACTCACTAAGATAACGTTTATCTTCACACAAAGGTGCTCCTTACAACGGTTAAGAGTTTTATAAACACGCGATGAAAACAGGAAAAAATATATCATATAGCATTATTATTATTTCGATTTTAATTTAGAAAGAAACAAATTTACATAAACTCATGCCTAGTTCCTACAGAGGTAAGCTAAGACTATGGAATTTCATTTGTTTCGATCTTGACACATTTCTTCCACATTCATCAATCGTTTCATACACGCACGCCGGTTCAGAGTAGATCGTACTGAACATTTTCTAAGGATATCTCCAATTTCGTCTGCCAGCCCTACCACCAACCTTAAACAAGACAAGGTCTAATATTTGAATTAAAAAGTACTCCGGAAATTGAATAACATTTTGGTTGAAATTAAAATGATCAAAATGAGCCAAGGTTCGTTCGACCTTTGTGTCCCTTATAAAATACGAAAACAAGGCGAGCGGTTTTGATTCGGCATTCTTTCACACTATCTGCGTTGTTATCATGAATAATCCCGTATAAATAGACGGCGGTATAGCGAGTGCGTTATCACGATCATTATCACTACTGCAACCAGGTTATCGACTGCTGTGTTTGCCCGCCTTATCTATGTATTTACAAATTCCCCACCTCTCATGTAGTTATCTAACTACCTCTAATCTATCTATGTTCACGTTTGATAAGCTATTTTTAGTAGATAATGGTTTTCCTTCATATCACAAGCATAACTTGGCAACTGCTTGAAGTTTTAGATTAAATAAATACGTGATTGACGATAAATAGTGATATATTCGTAGCTGTTAGGGCTTATCTCGATCGCATTATCGACCGCATTATCTTCGTTATTTGGAAAATTGGAACACAATGCATTAAAGAGTCATTATAAGTAATCATCGCTCATTAAACATAACAACAGATTTGCTGTTGAAACGTTTTTTCTTCCTATACCATGTGTAAATTACAGTACATTAGTTATTCGCGTGTAACCGCTAATTCGATTAGCAAGGCCAAACAGATATGCGACCTCTTTGCTCGTTTTTTGCGAAAAACTTCACAAACCTGTTTTGCTTACGTCTGTGTATACCTATCTATATGCCCGCATGTCGAAACAAACCGATAAAAACAATTGCAAAAACAACCGCGGTATACTTAAATGGAAATGAACTAGTTAGCAAAAAGTAATCAATTAAGTTTTTCTGTGAATCTATTTAGAATAGATATCGAACTACAATAGCGACGTGGAAAGAAGTAATGTTAAACAGCTATGCAAATATCACATGCTTGCATCATGTTTAAATATGTCGCGTCGGTGTCGAGTAGGAAAATAGCAAATTTACAGCAGTCAGTTGACCCGAGTTGAACACACATCGATTCCGACTCTTTGTGTGTTATTTATAAAGTAACTGAACGGATAGCTTGTCACGGAATACATACTTGGGTCTGTGCCAAATCGTTAGCGCGTTGTAAAATACTTTCGGTATGTTGGTCAACGGCATTTGTTTATATTATTTTAAATTGCTTTAAAAAAGTTCGCTATTTATAGATGTGCGCTCTGTAAGTATTGTTGTAATAAAATGTGTTGTGTACAACTCGTATAATGATTGGATTTTCTTGGAACATGACGTGCACGTGTCAAGTGGGCTTATTATGAGCAAATTAATTCTAAAGTAGGTTAGGTAACCATTCGAGTAGGTATGTTTATACCGGGTAAATACAATCTGTAGGTAAGTTTGTCAAAACATTATTCATATTACTTTGTCATCCGTCAATATTACTACATGTTTGGGAACGACTTTGATGACTATCGATTGTTTTATAATCTGACTTTGAACAATTGCACTGTGTTGAAGTTTTCTTCAACCTCTTGTAATTAATTATATGTAGGATCTTAGTAGTAGGGTTAATTAACGAGGCAGTTACGAAGACGGAGAAGTTATTATAAGAAATATCCAAGGGGTTTCTAATGTCTAGACTTATCAGTAGGTGGGTAGGTACTTTCATTTCCTAGAACATGAGCAACTGATTAGAGTGGCTCCACAGAGTGGGTACTTGGTAAACATAACATACCCACCTATATACCTACCTAGCTATATCTATAGACTACCTAAGTATACTAAAGAACCGGTACCATTTTAACTTTATTAATGGAATGGTATATATCTAACTGTCCATTATCACGCGTTATTAGGTAGGTTGTATTATTATTCAATATAAAATAGCTACCTACCAACTAAATTAACTTACCTACTGACTTTATCTAGGTACCTACCTACCTACCAATATCGTTCCACTAGGTACCTATTGGTTTTTAGCCAACTGCACTGGTTCGTCATAATTTGCCTTAGTCAATATTAACAGTGTTTATTTCTGTCTTTCCTTATTTTAATTACGAATACCTACCTACCTATTTAATGATTCCCTGAACTTTGAACATTATTTGATTAGGTAGGTACCTGAGCGTGATTGCTGACATCTGTCCTTCCTTCCTGTTATGTCGGGTGGGTTGGATGGCTGCAGTGCATGCATGCACCGTCCGTCAGGTGCGCTCTTTGTACGGCAGCAGGGAGTCTCCCCAGGCGCCCCGCAACCCCGCCTCACCCCCGCGCTCCCGTTCACTTGTTGCTACGTTGGTGCTACGTCGCCGTCGCGAGACTGCCGCGGCCGCTCCCCCCGCCCCCCCTCCTAGAACCATCACTTCCCCGCGTTCAGTTCTTTGTGCGCCACCGAGGCTTTCACACGTCTGTGCTACACTACGAATCGTTCCGTACTCGTGAATCTTTGTACATAATTATACATAGCATAGCCAACTAGAGTGGTGTGTGTGTGCAGGTGAACGCTTGACTGCGTCGATTTCCTGACCGCATTCAAGGACGAAGGATCATTTCTAGAGGAAGCATTTTGAGGATCCATACCTTTTGGAAATCTGTGATAGTGACTTCTGCGTATAGTGATTATCCACTGAGAAAATAGTGTGTCATCTACGCTGTGATAAATTGTGAGAAAGTGGTACAATACGAAGTCTAACCAATTAACGTGTCTACCAGACTGCTATAATAATTGTTCAATAATCAAAGAAGAGTAAGTACCTATTCATTACCATTATTGTGATATAAATTCCAGTAGCTAGGGTAAAATATGAACATACACCTACCTAATAATTTCGGGGTCAAAAGCCGATAACATTGTTGTAGGTAGGCACCCACCTATCTAGTTTAAATTATACTCATTTTTTATAATTTATGGGCATAACATAAAATACGACCCGATGAGTAAAAAATATGCCGTCGTAAATTGGTAAATGAAACCAGTGAATAATTAATTAAATGCCACATCTTCTAAGGCTACGTATCCGCAAGGAGGCGAATAGTAGGTACAATGGGTAAGTACCTACCTACTTACCGAGTTTTAACCGTTTACCAAACCACAAAATGGCGGCACATAATATAAGAGGAAAATGATCAAAGTGACGCAGTTCACCGATCCTAGATTAAATATTCTCATTAAATAACCATTCAAAATTCATACGTTTAATTTAAAGCTAGGTAATTATGTTATCGGGCTCAGATAGATTACCCTCACGTACCTATTATTGGTTGGTAGGTACCTATTCTTATTTGACGAGATAAACGTTTAAAAACGTTAATAGTTTTTAAGTTAAAGTGTGTTAATAGGCTGGTATGCATACTTAGTTAATCAGTGGTTGCAGTAGGTGCATCCTTGAATGCAAGAAGTAGGCACCGATTATAGCATTACGCCGTGGTTATATCAAATTATTACTTCGCTTGACCTCTCTTATCGCGGTGTTATCGCGGCGCGCGTTCCAAGCGAGCATTGTTACAGTAAACAGCGTTTCGTTATCGCATCGTTCCCTTATCGCTAGACTCCATTGTTTATTGTGCTTTCGATTGACCCGACGTGTTCTAATTTCCCAGATGTTATTAGTCATTGTTTTGTGGGAACGATTTGTCATTGCCTACCTAGGTATAGACGAGGCATTACATTGCTCTCTCCTTGTTTTACCCATGATTATGAGTTATGGTTTCTGTGGGTAAGCAATAGGTAATTTCTAATCGTAAAATACCTACTAGTAATGATTGTTGTACCTACCTACCTAATATGAAAAGTATTATACTGTTTATTGATATGAAAGCCTCTTGTAATTAATACCTACCTACATACATTTGATTACCAAATCATTACAATATCAAAAACTAATAGATATTGTTGACAGGTAGGTACTAATTTGTAGAATGTGTAAAGAAACTTGTGGTGTGCGGTGGATGTTGTCTGCGGGGAATCGAGAATTCCAGTCACGAGCCATCGGGACGCGGCGTGAGATGCGAGAGATTACCACCCGCCTCCACGCTTTCAATAGCGCATTGCATTGCGCAATTTACTGCACGAGCTATCGTGATACCCCACCACACCATATCTTCAAGGTGGTGCCGGTTTTGTCACGACTGCGATCTCCGAGCACACAAATAGGTACACACGTAACAGATTCAGCTCGCGAATTACGTACGGACTAATTCACCAGGCATGCAAGCGAACGTGGTTGTCTAATAACGCCAGTGTGTAAGGTCGACAGGTTAACGCAATTACCTACCAGGCGCGCCAATTAACAAGCGAGAAACTGTGTTGACATTTCAAAAGCGAACGTATCTTGATGCAGGTAAGAACAGTTTGTATTGGGTTTAATTTAGAAAGTGAGACCGAACGACCCGCTATCGGTCACTTCGCCTTATCCAATATTGTGAGCTTTAAAAATGCCCACACGTTGTTTCGTAACATAATTCCATTTAATTGGTTGTAGGTACAGAGAAAGCTTTGTCACAGCTAAATGTCGTATTAACGGTTACTGCCCGAGTGGAAGTGTTTCATTACACGGTTGGCGAGGCGACACGCTCTACTGGCTCTAACGAGATGGCTTTAGTACTCGACAAACACGCTCGGATAACAGACTGGTTATGTGAGGTTATTTCTCTTTACGATTGACGTTCGTAGTATCAGACAACCTCTTTATCAACAAGCGTTCGAATCGCGATTTCATGACGTAAATATGCGGTATTTGATTATGTATGCAGTTCTTCCTTCTTTAGGCTTCGTGGTTTTCTTTTGTACTGTTATCTACGTTTTAAATCTACTTATATATTTTAGCTGCCAGTAACCTCTTTATGAATAATAACCAATATTGGTGAGCGTGTAAAACGTATTTGAAAGGACTGATTGATAGTTACAAGTCACGCGCCCGACTTCCTCTATGGAACGTTGTGCTTAGCTTAAATAGGTTTGATGATTTCGACCTCTTGACCCCATCTCTTTACAAGTCTTCCTTGTAATAGAACCGAGGAATTCAATAGACGCGTTCTATTTGAATACTAATCTAATATAATATAGCAAGCAGTTTGTGGTTTATTACCTGCCTAGGTACAATACTTATTTTAAAAACTTCATAGGTATTTAGCTAAATGACCCGACAATAGGTATTGCATTCAAATGAATTATTCACATCAGGTCGTTTGTGTAAGTCTACATAAGAATTCTAGACAATGAGTCAGTGTCTTGACACATTCTTGTTAAACATCGAATTGCGCGAATTTATTTTAACGTAACCTACTTACGGGTTCGCATGTTGAATTTCCATTAAGTTTTAAGGTGTATGTTGCGATGGTCGGTGCAATGGTTGCTTCTTGCGGCAGCTGGCCCTCCCTTCATGAATAATGCGGGTAGTCGCGGCCAGGATTTACTGCCGTCGGCACGCAGCGCGGTTGCGCTTCGTGGAGTCTCCACGTCAACTTTTTGCCCTGCCTTTCCTTTTCTATCTAATGAAAAGCTCTCTCACCGGTTCCGCCTCGACGTTTGTCCTGTCAGTCACTAGTTGCCCGCCGTTGCCGCACTTCCCCAACAAGTTATTTGTTACCCCATTGTCCCCGCCTGCTGATCACTGTCGCATTGTCTCACTACTTTTGTTTACATTCGCTCAATAGTCTTTTGTTTGTAAAGAGACAGGTTTGTTTTCTCCGCCCTGTTTCTTTTAACATTGTAAACAGATAAGTTTGTTGAATTTCTCGTTATCGAATATTGTTGTTTACTAAAAACACGTATCGCTTTACACCAAATCGATACGTATAATTGTTATTTTGCAGAGAGTACCTATCGCCTGTAATCGAATCAAATGGAAAGTCAATATTACTACGCATTACGTCAGCCTGTTTGTTTCGTGCGATAAGATAAGCGATTATTTTCGCTCGTTTGTGGTGAAAATGTGTATTTGCAACTCCAAAGTTCCGATAAACATCCGGCTGACGAGAGACACGTTTTTATTGCATTATCGTTGGAAGTAAACGTACTTAAGTGGCGGTTACGAGGCGGTGTTTGACCGAGGATTACGGGGAAATTCCTCGACACTACGGTATTATTAATTGGTCGCCATAGCAGGAAAGAATGCGGCCCGCCCCCGTCATTGTAGTGTGCGGTCGATTTCGCCGCGACCGGTTTGCCGTGAGTTCGTGAATAATCGTCGGGTGCATTAAAAATGGCGGCTGGGCCGGTGAGCCACAACACATTATCATATCATTATGATGTGTTGCCGTGCCGAGATGAGATTGCCACTTCACGCAGCTGAATAATGGCCCGCTGCACGCGCACAATCCCCAGTTTTCTTTACTGTTTACGTTCGTTATGAATAATTATTTATGCGATTATGTAAATGTGGATCCTCTTTAACAGCCCCTCATTAAAATTCCATTGTTCACTCGACACGCAGGCTCGCTCCTTTTGTTCACTTGTGGTGTACAATTTCGTATTTACACCTGCAATTTATTCAATTATTCTTTCTTTCTTTCATTAATCTATCTTTGATGTTTTTGCTGATGTTGGATAATGAATAAATTAAATCACTTCATTTGTTGCTGTTAATTACTGTTGATGTTAAATCCCAAACAATAACCATAAAATAACTGAATTGGACATCGGGCGGAACTAGTTCTAAACTTCCTTTATTAACGTGATTCACTTTAAGATCGTGCAGCATATCTGTATTAATCGCGACGGGATGTCCGCGCTTTTGTCATATTTGCCCTCGTTTTGCTTTCGCGCCAAATGACGGGTCGTGCAGCGCTGGTGGTACGGGCGCAAGTCGCTGGCGGGCGGCCAGCTCGTCATTCACGTGTGGAACGGTCGCGCCGCCATGTTTGCCAACATGTTCCTTCAACCTACGCCAGTAAATCCCTCTGCGATCCCATCTTCCTGTTCCGGTCCGCGACACTTATAATAAACGTGCCGTAACCAAACGTGACTCCATTAACTAATTCTTGTCACGCTCCTATCCAAGGCCAATAGTCATCGTGCAACTGTGAAAGTGCTTCATGCAATAATTATTAACTGCGTCAAGGTTCGCGCATAAAAACAGTCCTTGTTAGAATTGCAACAATGTTACGCGATTAATCGATTTATTCACAGTTGCGGCACAACAAAACGAATTAATGTCATCGGACTTTAGTATATTGCTACAACTTTTACCGATTCAGGATTCACCGTCACGAATATGTTCTCGTTAAGTTATTGTAGGTGTCGCCAGTGACAGTGTAAATTTGCGTGAAAGATGTCATCCGCATACAATACATATTTGAGGGTCCGTGGGTGTAGTGTGAATGAGCGAACGTTGGCATCGACCCAAACGTGTCGGCAATACGGCCGAATACATTTACGTCAGCCTGCCTGATGATATCCAGCCGATTAGTCTGCTGTTTTTTTTTAGTGGGCATTTTGACGAAAGAAAGTTTTATTTGATCGATTTGTGTTGTGTGATATGTGTGACAGATATCGATGTCGCAGTAGTACTAATTGCTTGTGTTTATAATAATTAGACAATAGGCGTAGCATTGTTTATTTATGACAGTAGTTTGATAACAGTTATTACTCTATTATTGTTGTCTTTAGACCAATAATTAACGTAATGTTTGTCATTGTTGCAGGTGTTACAGATAGTGTGAGTGCAAGTGATGTCACCGATGCCAGTGAGGAAAACAAGTGCGTGAAACAGGAGGAAGTGAAGCCGGAGTGTACAAGTGAAGGTGAAGTGAAGAGTGAAGTGAGTGCGGGCGCGGATGGTGTGGCCAGCGCCGTGGCCTCCGAGGAGGACGATTGTGTGATAGTGTGTGCTCGCGATGCGGACGAGCGGTCCGACTCGGGCGTGAGCGGGGTGCGGTCGGGCGGGTCCGCCAGCTCGGTGGAGGAGTGGCGCGGTATGGCGCACGGGTACGGCGGGGGTCCTCCGCCGCCGCTGCTGCATCTGCCGCCGCCGCCGCCCTCCATCTACGCCAGCGAACTGCTCTGGAAGCAGCGCTACCAGCCGCCGCTCCACCCGCCGCTGCACCATGCCATCGCGGACGACTACCTGGCGGCGGCCACCTTCGATAGAGAGAGACATGAAAGACTGCTACGGTAAGCAAACACTCTTCAAACTTGTATACATATAAACATAGACCTCTCTGTACTCAACTGAACGTAATTTCAGTTTACTCTTAAATAAAACAGTTTACACAGTAAAAGATTTACATGATAGACGATTTAGAGACTATCTATTAGAGAGGTAAATTATTCCAGCCGGCATGTTATGTTGACCAGTAGGTAAATAACTGAAAGAAAACCAATACGCGTTTAATATTAAAAGATAATAAACGAAATTCCATAAATGATATCTACATACAATTCAATTAGAAAAATGATTGTTCTTGGATACTAACGGAATGGAATGTTTGTAATATATATACCGGTTATATCACGTTGTGAGTCACGGCATAGAAACCTATGCCTCGTCGCAAGGAGCGAGAGGCAAATTGTCTGCAGTCACGAGCATGACTCATGCAACTAATCTGAAACTTTTCCTATTACCGAATCTGTCTAAATTACATTCTGTAGGCTTCGTGGAGAGTTTCATAAACTGTTGAAAGTGTTCATTCAAAGTGTTCATTCCATTTCAAGTTTAGTAATTTATTGGTCGGGTGACATTGTTTTACTTTGTAACCCGCATACTATACAGTGTAGCAACTTTGTGATAACACTTTATCACTTTTAAACTTACTATTTAACTTGCATTAAGAATTATGTCACACTCTTGTTAGATTATTTCTGACAATGTAAATTCTATGGAAAGATTTCGATTCTTTTTGTTTTGTTTTACACTCCTGTTATATTTAATTGGGTACTCTTCTGTCACAATTTTGTCGTTCATGCGTTTGCAACCAACATTATTGGTAGTTTTACAACTAAATTGAGTGCAACTGACTATTATTAAAGGTTATTATAATAATTTTATGATTCTTATATTAAAATTGAATAACTGTCATTACATTTTTGTAGGTTTGAGTGCCTATTACTGTCTTCTTTAACATAATATAATAATAAAAGCGTGGTCGACCGCTATTTCTTAAAATATCTTTTATGTTTTCAATACGACTTTGCAGAATAGTAAACCTATTTTGGTGTCAAACCACTTTCTTTAGCAGACATGAAACCATAATTTATGTGTCATCTGCACCCACATTCGCAGGCTGTCTAGTCTTTGTCCCATTGTACAGTTATAAATCTCTCTTGTGTAATCTTTTCCGTCCTGTGTGAACATTGTTTTGCTTTAATTACAATTTTCCTCAGCAATTATCTATATTGTTTTTGAATTAGTCACAATGTTTTTTTATTAGCTTAATCATCACGTCAATCTTTCACTCGATTTAACACTGCAATATTATTATTTTTATTTGCCTATCCTTGTCATGTGATATTCAAATACAATCATGGTAAGTTTTTAGTGATGTGAAGTTCTATAATGTATTATGTGTTTTTAGTATTTGGTAATAATTAGTATTATTACAAGTATATTGTTAAGTTACTAAGTTCCGTTTATCACGTACGCACGTACATTCGTATTTATTTTCAATATTACAACGTCCTCGAAATCTTAATTTTAAACAACAATATCTTTATAAATGTAGATTGTAGATAGTTAAATATTAATCATTGCCATTGTCGTTCTACTTTTTCTACCAAGGTGAATAGGTGGTCTCAGATGATTATAAATATACATGTTCATTAAATAAATATGAACACGTTTTTCATGTAATTCTATACTTTGTTTTATATGCAAAGACGAGAAGACGACAGCTGTGATAATAAAACACATTACATGAAGGCGACACGTTGTTAGTCCACCTGGGTGTACTTTTTTATTTCACATAACGATATTGTTTACAATGATGCTAACAGCAGTAATTTTGTTGTGTCAGAGAGCATCTTGCACTCATGATCTCATAATCATGTCTGATTCACGTCTTATCACATTGATCAGTCTAATGTCACGTCTTCCTGCTCATAATTTATCTTAATATTACCACTTTAACAATCAGTTGCACGTCCTCTGCGGGTCATACATACGTTTTTTTTACAGTAGGTATATTGTGAATATGACCTCGCGTTTCGAACTAGAATATTAATTAATTTCACAGATGTATGCTTATTCATCCCGCATATTGTCTGTTCATATCTGTTTTTCAATCTCGCATAAGATATTATATTAATAAGGTCAGAATATATTCTATTTATTCTAGACTCAAAATGTGTAACAATGTTTTAAGTAATACCTAGCTTCCTTTGACCCTTCTTGTTAATCATATTTGTAAGTTTTCCTTATTTTTTAAACGAATTGACTTTCAATAGCATTTTCCTTTAAGAATACTTACTACACGTGTAAAACGGCCTGTATGGACATTGCGGTAGACATGTGATGAAACCAGTGCTAAGCGGAAATTTCTTAACAAGGAATGTTCATGTGCCTTGTACATAATAATGTAAATTTATTTCTATGTCAACTTTTTTGAATTTATGCCTATTTACTAAGGTCAAAAGTCACTCAGTACTTAAAGTTACATCATGATTGTGTCCGATTAGTTCCCAGGTGTTATTTAAGATAATAATATTGAATTCAACTCTACTTCCTCAAAACTCAGACGATATTTATTACGGCAATCATACCTAACACATAATTCTGTTTGTCGTTTCACTTCAACCGTGAAGTGTGCTTAATTTTGTTTTAGAATGTGTCCATTGTCCATGAAATACTAGTATGTGAATTATTCTCGTGCGATTTGCTTCGTTTGCTACCGAGAAATGTGGTGAAACGTTACAAAATTTGCAATTTTAATCGCTTTAACATTTACATAATGACATAATACCTTATCTAACAACCGGTAAAATTGCAATAATATGGAAAAATATCTCCACGTATTTGCATTTCTCCATTAAAGACATAATTAGTGACCATTAAAAGTACCTTCCTTTATTTATATATATTTATATTTAATATTATAGTGGTATCGCCGAGCGATGTAATCTTTTCAGTTTCTATCCTAACATAACATCACATCTGTATTCGCGAAGAGGTAGGCAGAAGTGTATACACCACTCCTCTGCTATGTTTGAGTCCCATGTAACATAGGGTGAGACTATTGCTATTTGTAAATTAACATAAAAATAAAATGACAGCAGCGACTCGAGTTGTCTTGTCATAAAGGTCAAGGTCTTCATACTATCGACTTCAAGTCAGCTGACACAAGCAGTTTTAGCAAGTTATTTATACATTCTTTATCGTTAGTGACCGAATTTCGGAACGTTTTCGTTTCGAACTTGGTTTCCGTATTTATAATATATTTTCCTTCTTTAACTAAGCTCGCTGCACACGGATGCGGCTCCAGTAGCGTTTCGGTTTGATTTATTTGTAACATAAGAGTTTGAAAACGGGGAGCGCTGGTACCAGACTTGCATCAATGAGTTATTAATTTATCTTACGTACAATTTTCACTAACACAGTAGTTGGCTCGACCATTATAAATGGCAAGACGGTTCACCACTTTTCACGTTGGTCTAACACAACGATCGGTGAGTTGCTGGTATTTAGTTCATCTTGCGATGGATGTACTTCTGACAACCTCTCTGGGGTAAAGTCGTGAGCTTATGTCATGTTACTTTGTATGCACGCGTTCACGTAGAAATCCCCTTATCGGGTTGCCGCCTTTGTGTGTTGTTTTTACAGTCGTCGTACAAAGGCCAGAAATAAGGTTAGAACTAAGGTAATTATGTTAGATAACAATTCGCTTTCATTAAATAAGTATGAAAATAGTAACAATCCATTGTAAGTACAACGTATAACTAAGAATTTATACAGCTATTAACTTGAAACTGCAACAGAAAGCCCTCGACAATAATAATGACATACTTAAATAAACATGATGTCACATAAAGGTATAAGTTACGATAAGTACTAAGTAGGTATTTGTGATATTTTATACTCTTGAGGTTATTTCTCGGCAATCCATTTACCTATAGCAGTTGGCATAGGTCATTTGTAGGTCATGGCTGGTAGTTTGTGGCTAATTGGCTACTTGACAGTTGTAACAACGAAAAAAATAAACATGTCGGATATAGTAGTTTATCATTTAACACTAATTATCCAATAGTTTTTTTTTTTAATTTTTAAATATTTAATTTTTACAAAATAAGAATGCGGTTTTATCTGTGTATTATAAGACCCGAAACACGGGCGGCCATGATTGAGCTTCGTGTGACGTCACTGGGCAAAATGTCACGTGACCAACCGTTTTCGCGCGGAATTTAAAATCATTGAAGAAATATGTTTTTTTATTACATATAAAAAGCTTTTTCGAGAAAATAAAATATTTTAAGACGTATAAAATAAGCATCTGTAATTTATAAAATACTTATCCGAAAACTGCCAAGTAGCCAATTAAGCTTAAGTGCTTATCAAGATTTGTGAGTATTTTTATTAAGACCGCTGCTGACATTTCCGTATTTTTTTTTAAATACGTAGTGTTTACGTAAATGCGAGATCTATAGCACTTTCAGTTTTGAAATTATTTTTGCAGTCAGCGTGAGTATTATATGTATAGAACGATTTATTTTGTTATCGGTTGTGTTACAAATTATAACATTTATTAGATTTACCTATCAATCACTGACTGACATTCAGATGACAGATAATTCAGGTGGTATGGTAGTTTTTTATAGGCAATTGTTTTTGTGCTCGTATGCTTCAATGTTTATTATCGAAGCAGCGGAACATTTTGATAAAACATTCAATCAGCTGATTCTTTCTTACATAATTATATTACGCACATACACCCGATATTAGCGAAATATGTCACTTTACACTGTAAAAAACGTAATTTATGACAATTAAGAATAAACTAGGTAGATATGTATAGTAGGTCATAACGTCATAACAAAAGTAGGTATAATAGAGCGAAAGATAATAGAGAGAAAGATTCTGGGGAAAAGCTATAACGTGAGTCACAAATAATAAATATTAGAAATGTCACTAGGTATATTTTGCACATATGTCGGTTTCCGGTTGTACGTTGTGCTTGTGTTATAATGTATCTAATCTTATCAGTGCGATAAGAAGGAATGTGACTGTCTGGACGTGTAAAACAATCACTATAGTTGATTACACCTGTTGTCGTGTGAAAGGTCGAAAATAAACAAGTTAGTGAAGGATAAAATGTAAGTTTAAATCTAATGTACCAACCTACTTACATAATTTTTCGTTTGTTTATTGAAGTTCTTATGTAATCTGTTAATTTTATAGTTAAATGCTGTAAAAACAGATATTATATAATGTGTTTGTTATATGTACGATTTCTATTTACACAAATAACCTACATATGACCTAGCTCACGACCAGGTGGCGCCAGTCTGTCTAGTCACTCAATACTTTGTTGACATATAGCAAGCAGTCACTAGAGACTAGGCAGAATAATAGTCGTTTCCTTTGTCTAATTGCTACAATGGAACAAAGAATTTGCTCTATAACGGACAACCCTTAGACCCATCTCAAAATAATTCCATTTCTTGTTTACTCTCTGATGTTACATTTTCCCGGTATTTTTATAAATAGGTAAGTAATAAAAAACAAACGAAGATTAGAACGATTTCGACAAAGAACAAAGTAAAAAATATTATGTAAAATAAATTACTCTGCACCGGCGGAGGTCCGCGTTGCTCTATGCCTGCGCGGGCATTTTCTTTCTTTTTGCTAAACTAATTAATTTAGTTAATAAATACTCCTTTGGTAAAGAAGTTTTCTTTTTAAAACCAAAACAATTTTATTCAAAAATAGATTGAATATTAAATTTACCTGTGCCATTGCTTACTTTTTAAACGACATTTTACTTTTTAGTCTGTATCTCAGTCATTTTTGTTTTGGGGTCTGTCATACACAATCCTATTATTAGCATAAAATGCGCCTCACTACTCGTAACCGCAATAAAATCACTATGCAATTGAGAAAAAGAAGTAACCACAGAATTACGTAAGTAATAAACTTAAATTTGGTAATTACGTAAATGGCTGTGTTGCGTGCTCATTTCGTGGAAGGAAGGAAGTGTACGGAACGTGGTTTACAATCAAGGTTCACCGGTTTTACTTATTACTTTATGTTACTTATAAAGTTTATTTTTTCCTTCCTTAACAAACTTGGGCTCTTGTGTCAGTAATATTTATATAATTACCTAAAACATTATTTCGACAGAATTCTTGTTTTCCTTTTATTTGAAGTTTGTACCTACTTACTTAATTGATTTACTTTTGTTTGAATTAGGCTAAATTAGATTTGATCTATTCTAGACTCAAAATGTGTAACAATATTTTAAATAATTCTTCTTGTTAATCCTATTTGGTTTTCCTTATTTTTTACACGAATTGACTTTCAATAGCATTTTCCTTTAAGAATACTTACTACACGTGTAAAACGGCCTGTATGGACATTGCGGTAGACATGTGATGAATCCGGTGCTGAGCAGAAATTTCTTAAAAAGGAATGTTCATGTGCCTTGTACATAATAATGTTAATTTATTGCTATGTCAACTTTTATAAATTTTAGCCTATTTAGGAAAGTTTAGGCGTAGTAGGCGGCAATTTTATAAGGGCTTCGACATACAAAAAGTGCCAAAACCAATTAGTTGGCGTAGGCGCGGCGTGGAGATATTATAATTGTAGCATATAGGCATTACAATATGTACTGTTCTTAATTTTACAAAAAATCAAATCAACTATTCTTTAATACACACATGCACACACACTGTTAGAATTTGTATATCATACTATTCAAATGACAGATTCAGATTCAGATTGAGACAAGTGATTATATTCTAACTTTTTATTTTTGGTATAATGAACCTTGATAATAGTGTAATTTATCTTAATTTAGAGCTTTTATTACATCATATGTTTAAGATTGAGATGGTGGTTAAAACGACCTTGATCCACTTGCCACATAATCTACTTACCAACACGACAGACAGCCACTTAACTAGTTTGTTATCTGTTTATCTTAATGTCTGGTTAACTACAGTAATTTAAACACTGTCCTTATATCCTGCATCATATATATTAGTTGTAGATTTTATCGGTTTATTTCCTGTGGTTATTGTGTCAACACTACAATTTTTATTATCTCGAAAAAATATTCAGGTCTTGTGACTTATGTTTATGACTACTACATTATAGGATTAGGTTACCAGGCCGCTGTTTGAATACATTCGTGTTCATGTTAAACAAGACATGGTCCAAATCCGACTTTTGATACTTGAACGACGTGAATATGTCTGTCGATAGTAGTATTTCAAGTAAATATAATGTAAGTAAATACATGAAATAGGCTAATAAAGTATCTGCCTACTGTATGTTAATAATGTGCATAATGTTATCGATTGTATTGAAGTGTATTATTATCGTATTGTTTGATGATATATTTGACCTTGACCTACTTAAAGAGCATACCACACACTTGTTACATTATTACATTACCAATACTTGTCGACGACGATCAATGCAAGCAAGCAGTTCGCATTGTTACGGTCTGGCGACCTTCGTATCTCCGACGGATTTCCCATTCAGATAGTCCGTGTACAAGGTGAAGGATATTTTTATTAGCATTCTGGTCGCGTTTTTATAGTTTATTCTTTTTCGATGTGAAAGATAATTTAGTTAGAAACGGATAGTGATCATTACGACCTTCATTTTGAATGACAATTATTGCAATTAAAATTGTTGAGTTGTTTGAAACTATTAATGTAGATTGTAAGTTAATGAAGATTCCCTCAACCCCCGTCGAATTGATTGAGGAGAGGCCTGTATCCAGTAGTGGAAGGTGTTATAATAGTCTGTATATCTACTGAAGACTAATTAAGTAATTATAAATTAAGTAATTTACCAATTTAATTAAATTTATGTATGCATGTGTGTGTGAATTGTGTACATGTATTAGGATATAGTCGTAGCTTATGTATGTATGAGTGTTGTAAAGTTTCATCAGCCTTGACCTACTTTCAATAAAACTAACATACCTACAAAAAACTACTTGTATTACTAATAGGGAGGAATTTGGTTCGTCTGTTTATATAATGCATATTTTGTCTTGATTTCGAGCAATTTTAGTATAATGTATAAAAAACATGGTATCTTGTGTGGTCTTTGATTTAATTTTTGACTTTGACCTACTTTACAAGATTTTTACTTTGAAATTAGGTTTTTTAATTCGGCTTATTTTTTAATCTAATTACAAGTACATACATACATATAAATAACATTGGCCAATTTATAAATAAATTGTTTTTGCCCCTTAAAGGTCAATTTAAGGTTATCACTGTTTTGCTTGGAAACAAATTCTCAAGTTTGTTTTAGTTCGGCCTATAATAGGCTTACTGCTCTCTAGGGCGAATACAAATACATATATTATTTGAAGCAAGTTTGGAACTCAGATTAGGGTAGTAGTTAGGCTACATTTTATACTACGGATGGTGTTGTATTAGGGAGTTTGAGGGCCATCTGTCCAATCAGTAATGAAGTTTAATAAAATCAGCAAAGTTGCTTTAGGGTTTTTATAAATATGTGTTGTATAATATGTTTCTAAACTTTTGTTTTATAGTAGGTACAAAGAAACTTCTAAAAGTTTTTCCAATTGGATAAAAATAAATATTTTTCTTTATTGTTACAGAGAACGAAGGGAACAGGAGCAACGGGAGATGTTGGAAAAACAACAAAAAGAGAAAGAAAGAGAACGGATGGAACGTGAGAGGGAGAGAGAGAGAGAAAAACAAGAGAGGGAGGAGAAGGAGAGGAGAGACCAGGAGAATGCCGCGTCGAAGTTAGTGTCGAGGCACTTCGAAGAGTCATTGAGGCTGGCGAACCAGAAGGTAATGCATCTTTTATTTATTTAGTTGATCAGATTTTGGTATAGTATACCTTTCACATTATAACATTTGAAGTAAAAAGAAAACATAGAATCTCCCCCATACAGTTCAGTGTAGGCCGTCACCGTCAATCGCTTTCCTACAGTGTCGCCTATTTGTACCCGTGTTAATCAGACGAGTCTGTACAACCGCGGTACTTATTTACAGCGCGAGCGCAGCATGTCGTGGTCGCTGCTCAACAGCCTGGCGCCGTCGCGGCAGGAGCACGAGCGGCTGCGGGCGCCGCCCCCGGGCCACGATCGCGCCTACTACTCGCCACCGGGACACGTGTCGGCGCCGCGCGCGCCGCCGCCGCAGCCCGACTACTCCATGTCGCACGCGCGCCTCGCCATCCCCAAGCCCGACAAGCCGCCCTCCCATCCCTCCCTGCCCAAAGGCGAGCCCAACTTCGCGCCCTATAACTACCCCCCCTACCGTCCCGCCTACGAGAAAATGAAAGACCCTCACCTCCCGGCGCCCCCTCCCCTAGTGCCCGAAAAGAACTCTGTGATAGTGAAACACGACGCCAAACAGATCCACCTCGAGCAGAAGCACCCGTACGGCAGCAAGCCGCGCAGCGAGCCGTCGCCGCACTACCTGCAGACGATGGCGCACCGGCCGCACCGCGCCGCGCTGTCGCCGCACGCGCCGCACGCGGCCCTCGCGCCGCACGGCCCGCACGCGGCCGCGCCGCTCGACAAGCAGCGCCGCATGTACCAGCCGCAGGCGCAGCCGCCGCAGCGCTCGCCCGCCGCCTACTACCAGGCGGCGCCCGTCAAGCCCAAAGTGTCGAGCCCGGCGCCGCCGCACATCTACGGCAAACCGGGCAACTCGCCGAGTCCCGTGCACTATGGCGTCGCCGTCGAGCCGCAGCAGATGCAACAGTTGAAGGCGGAGCCGCCACCAGTGCCGTACCCTCCACCGTCGCCGTACTCGCCCGCGAGCCGCACGCGGCCCCCGCCTGTTGCACACTGCCGCACGCCCGAGCCGCGCCCGCCGCCGCGCGCGCACGGCGATGCCTCCTCGTCCACCCCGTGCCAAACCCAGCCGCTCGACCTCGGCGTCGCGCGGGACGACCCCGACCGGACGTCGCCGCGGCGGCGGTGCCCGTTCGAGCCGGCCGACTCGGAGGCGAAGAGACGGCGGATCGAGGAACACCCGGCGCCGGAGCCGCTGATAGCGGCGGCTGCGAGCGTCGGACGCACGCCGCACGGCTCGGAGCCCGCCCCGCAGGCGCCCGGGCCGCCCTGCGACGTGCGCGTGCCATCGGCCGACGGCAGCGTGGAGACGCCGGAGAAGGCGGCGGGCGCGTCGCCGGCGCCGCCCGTGACGCCGGCCGCCAGTCCCGCGCCGCCCGCCGCCAGCCCGGCGCCCGCTGCGCCCGAACCAGCCGCGCACTCACCACCCGCGCCGCCCACCACGCCGCCCACAACGCCGCTGGCGGATGCCGACACGCCCGCCAAGACCGCGTCGCCGACGCCCCGCGACGGCTCGGCGCCGGTGCGCCACCTCGGAAAGAAGGCGTGGCTGCAGCGGCACGAGACGGCGCCGATCGGCGAGGGGGACTGTTCCGGTGGCGGCGGCACCTGCATCACGCTGCCGATGACGATCACGAGGGTCTCCGAGCCGGACGACTCGAGCTCGAACATCGTCGTGCCGGTCGCGGCGAAGTCGCTCCAGCGCGGTTCACGCAAGACGACCAAACCTAGGAAACCTAACAAGGAGATGAACGGAAGGGTCGACGACGCCGAGGAGGGCAGCTCGAGTTCCGACCGGGAGTCGAGTTCGCAACCGAAGAGAAAACCGCCGAAGGCGAAGCGGAAAAAGGCCAACGCGCGGAAGGTCGGCGACGAGCCGAAGAAGAAGAAGGCGTCCGAAAGCGGGAGCGAGAGCGACAAGGAGAGCGACGACAAGGACTCGGAGTCGGGCGGCAGCGGCAGCGGCAGCGGCGGCGCGGCGCGCGCGCGGGGCGGCGGGCGCGCGCGGGGCCGACGCGCGCGCGGCGCGGGCGCGGGCCGGGGCCGCCGCCGCGACGACGCGCCGCCGCGCGCGCGCGCCGCGCCCGCCGCGCCCGCCGCTGACTCCTTCCTGCAGAACGGGCCCTGCTTCGAGGTGGCGCCGCGCCTCGCCAAGTGCCGCGAGTGCCGCTGGTCGCCGGCGCAGCGCGACAAGGATATGCCCAACATATTCTGCCGCTTCTACGCTTTCCGAAGACTGAAATACGCCAAGAACAGGCAACTAGCTATAGCCGGCTTCTCGGACCCTTACAAAGATGCCGAGGAGGTAAATATGCATTTTCACTTTTGTTTCCACTTTCAGTAAACTTGGTCCGCTGCTGAGTGCAAATACGTGATGTTGCCTCTATTTGAGCTTTAAATATGAATATAATTCTGTCTATACAATAATATCTATTGTGTGGGCAAAGTAGATGTTATTATCTTACAACGCGATATTTATTAATCAATATATTGTTGAACAGGATGATAAGAAACTATGGCTGTCATCGTCGGCGGGCGCAGCGGAACTCGACATCGAGATGAGCTGCTTCCTGCTGCGGGAGATTGGAGACCAGTTCTGTGAACTGCTACAGCAGGAGAAGGAAGCCGAGTCGCACCACCTCAACGATGGTGAGATACTGTCGCGCATGTTCACTCACTTTAGATATCAGATGGACGAGGCCTAGTCCAACTCTCGTCAAATATTGTAAATAACTTTATTTATCCTAAAGATAAATTAATACTCATTATAACCATCGATCAGATGACCATAATTTAGATATTTTCAATCATGGGGTTTCCAGTCACATATACAGGGTTTTAGTGACGTGGTAACGAATACTGAGGCGGATGATTCAGACTAGATTCTGAGTTAATACCAACTGGAATCAAGCATTTCTGGTATTATCAAAATATATTTTTTTTGCAAAATCAGTTTTAATTCCATTTTGGAAATTGATTTTCCAATAGGTACAAATCATTTTTTAAAGTTGTAACACCGAATGTCCTTTTAAAATCCGAACTCCATTGTTTGACAATGGTGTCTGGAAATCTCTGCCTTACGAGGTTAAGATGAGAAGACAGTTGGTAATTTATAAATATTTATTTTATTCAGATAAGACGATAGCGTGGAAGCGCGTGGTGCAGGGCGTGCGGGAGATGTGCGACGTGTGCGAGACCACGCTGTTCAACTTCCACTGGACCTGCGGCAAGTGCGGCTTCGTCGTCTGCCTCGACTGCTATAAGGTGAGGATCATGCACGTGGTGAAGGGGTGACGGATGGTGACGCGTCATCAATCTAGTTCCTGCCAGTGATGACTGGTATAACTAGTTCGCCAACTAGTTCCGCCCATGCAACAGATGGCGCCACCATTCAATAATGCAGTACTGAAACGCGATATATACAAAATCCAACATGACCCAAGTTTAATCGTCGATCCCTTGTCACATCCCTACTAACTTGTGACTAACGGAGTACTATGCTCTGTTCGGTACTCACATAACATACTTTGGCGGCAGCACACCCTCACCACCAAAACGCTATCCAAACATAAAAAAGTTATGGATCGTTTACTATTATTTCTATCTACATGAATGTAACAAAGTTGTATATTTATTGTATGTGAACAATATAATTATAGGTGGGTGAAAATCATAAGGTTTTTTTATATGTTTTAGTTACACAAGTAGTGTCGAAAATTTATTAGATAAATACTGGGTCCCATCTGATTTCAACCATGTTTATTTGTATGATTTTACTAAAAAGAAATACATCGTTACAGTCGCGGACGTCAGGAGAATCGGCCAACGCCACAACAGAGACCAACAATACATCAAGCGCTAGCAGCAATGGCGAAAGAGATTCATTTGGGTAAGTTTTTATTAGTGTAGCAAAGTATTATCGAGCTGATATAAAACATGAAGACAGGGATTCAGTTTTTGAGATTTTCAAACTTAGACGAATTACTTCGTTCTGTGTAAAGTAGAAACTGCTATTAAGAATAACTATTATACTTACTATTAAAAACTGTGATCTTGTTTACTTCTGAATAATGAATTCAAAAACATATATTATCTGTTTCAATTCTTATGTTTCGACCATTTTTGTGCCCATGACGCTAACTCCTCAAAACTCAAAAATATGCTTATACAGTTGGGAACATAGTTACTTTGAATCATATTTTTTTATATAAATATTATATTATTGTACTCGTGGTGGAGTGACTCCATACCTCTTGGTTGTTTGAGGGGAGGCCTGTACCCAATAGGCTATTTATGCTATTTATTGTCCGCCTAAAACTGCGGCTCGTCAGTGTGTATATATAGGCTTAATAGTTTTTGTCGGTGGATATCGTTACTAACTTGTGTTGTGGTGGCAGCTGGCTGACGTGCACGCACGGCGGCGCGCACCCGGCGCGGCGGCTGCTGCTGACGCAGATCGCGGCGGGCGGCGCGCTGGCGGCCGCCGCGGCGCGGGCGCACGCCGCGCGCGCCGTGTGGGCGCTGCCCGCCTGCGCCTGCGCCGCGCCCGCGCCCGCGCCCGCGCCGCACGACAAGGCGCGCGCCAAGAAGCTGCTGCATCGCGCGCTGCAGAAGGTACGCCTCCGCTGACACTTTCTTACTTTGCCTCTTATTTAAACTCGTGCTCAATCGACCCTGTGGCAAGAGTGTTATAGGAACTGAATTTAACTATTTCGATTTTGTGATTAAAAATGGCTTTGGAGTTGATTATATATCGTTAATTCAGAATCTTATGCTATATAACGGAGTAAAATAGTGAGAATAATAAATAACCGTCAATTTCATATTGGAACATTGTGGAACAAATTGTAATGCAATATAAAATTAATGAAATGTAATTTCCTTTCGACAACCATATCTAACGAATGATTTTCATTTACAGAACATCAAAAAAGAGGATGTGAAAGAGGAGGCTGTATCGACCAACGGCACGTCGCCCGTGAAATCTGAGAACGGCAAGACTGGCAGCTCGGTCGTGAGCTGGCTCTCCGACCTGCCACTCAAGACAGAGGTTAAGGAAGACAAGTCCGACTCTTCCTCCTCAGACTCCGAAGAGGGAGGCAACTTCTCCACGCTACGAGAGCTGCTCATAAGACCCGCGCCCGAGGGCGGCGAGACGCAACCCAAGAAGAAACAAAAGAAGAACAAGGGCGATATACTAGATGACGTCATATCGAGTGTTGTCGACGAGAAGAAAGACGAGGACGAGGAACAGAAGCCGTTTGCACTATCGAACGTGGTGAAGCGGTACGAGCGCGGACGCGGGCGCGAGGAGCTGCCCACGCGCATCATGACGCTGACCGAGTCCAAGCTGCTCTATCCCGACGTGCCGCACGCCTGGCTCTGCGACGGCAAGCTGCTGCACCTCACCGACCCCGTGCACCCAGGGAATTACAAGCCCTTCCAAGTAAGTGTGCGACAAGCTCGCTTTTTATTTAATAAGATTTCTTTTATTGTCTGATCATGTAAGATCTATTGCAATATTCGGTTTCTAACCCATATTTTTGTTTGTTTTAGGACCAGTGGAAACGTGGTCAACCAGTTCTAGTCTCCGACATGTCGAGTCTCCTCGACAAGGATCTGTGGTCGCCGGAGAGCTTCTCGCGAGACTTCGGCGACACGCGCGTGGATCTGGTGAACTGCGCGTCCGGCCTCGTGGTGCCCAACCAGCCGGCGCGCAAGTTCTGGGACGGCTTCGAGCTCGCGGGTAAGCGGCTGCGCGACGAGCGCGGCGCGCCCATGGTGCTCAAGCTGAAGGACTGGCCGCCCGGCGAGGACTTCGCCGAGCTGCTGCCCGCGCGCTTCGACGACCTCATGCGCGCGCTGCCGCTCGCTGAGTACACGTCCCGCCACGGCAAGCTCAATCTGGCCGCGCGTCTGCCCGAGTGCTTCGTGCGGCCCGACCTCGGGCCCAAGATGTACACAGCGTACGGTGGCGCCGGCGGCACCACCAACCTGCACCTGGATGTGAGCGACGCCGTCAACGTGATGGTACACGCCAGCGCGCCCGGCGACGCGCCCGAGCGAGCGCGAGAGGCGGCGCGCGCGGCCGACGAGGCGGGCGTGGACGTGCTGACGCGGCGCCGCGCGCGGCTCAAGCCGCCCGCCGCGCTGTGGCACATCTACGCGGCCAAGGACGCCGACAAGATCCGCGACTTCCTGGTGCGCGCCGAGCTGGAGCGCGGCGCGCGGCCGCGGCCGCAGCACGACCCCGTGCATGACCAGACGTGGTACCTGGACGCGGCGCTGCGCGAGCGCCTCTACCGCGAGTACGGCGTGGAGGGCTACGCCATCGTGCAGTGCCCCGGCGACGCCGTGTTTGTGCCGGCGGGTGCGCCGCACCAGGTGCGCAACCTGCTCGACTGCATCAAGGTGGCCGAGGACTTCGTCTCGCCTGAGAACGTGTCGCGCTGTTTCGAGCTGGCGCAGCAGTTCCGCCGGCTGTCTCGGCAGCACTCCAACAAGGAGGATAAGCTGCAGATCAAAAACATCGTGTACCACGCGGTGAAGGACTCGCTGTGCTGCCTCGAGGAGGCGCTCGCGGACACCGAGTGAGCCCCGGCCCCCGCCGCCCCGCGGTGTCGCGCCCCGCATTGATCTCAACCTCGAACGTAACATTAATCGCTAAGTTCCGCATTTAACGTAAGATTGGAGCGAGTGTGATACGCGCTGTGCGCCGTTTCGTGTATAAGATGCCATGTAAGCGTCAGTGGAGTGTACCAGTCTGTGTGTAAATGTACTCGAAATGTGATGTAGTCCGATGCGCTCGGAGATTGTGCAATGTAAATTAGTCTGAATATGGTGATATCGTTGAGATGTGGATATGTTTTATGTTCCTTATTCGAAATACAAATAAACTCTTCAGGTTATTTACAGCTTAATGTAGCTATAGTGATATGTATGTATTGTGTAAATTTTTAATTCGAATTCCATCGAGTACATATTAAGAAGTGTATACTTTTAAGTTATTGTATTGAAGTAAAACGTATTCGCTCGAAGCATTGTACATTAAACACGGCGTGTAGATAAGTTTCTCCTATATTAGATTTCTCAATTTGGTTAGTATGTTACAAAATGATAGTTAACAAAATATGTGACAATTTCATTTTGTCCTTATTGCTGTATTAGGCGAAAGCAAGTTTTTTTTGTACTGTGTATATTATGTATGGTTATAAGTTGGAATAAAAAAAGATGTTTATATTACGAGTAGTTTTCATTTATTCGATTCCCTCAAACTTACATATACATCAATGGTCGAAAATTGGAAGTCAACCCGACTTACTCCTGAGTAAATAAATAACATGGTATGGTTTACGCTTATGCTTATATTAATAATAAATATTTTTGCGTAAATCGGATTTATCTAGCGCGGATAATGGCCAAAATCGTTGTTCCTAGCAGAACCTATATGGCGCTTAGTATCTATATTAATACGATGACGCAAATTGGCTGGTGTAGGTTTGAAAAATGTAACAAAAAATGTTTCTTTTTCAAGTACAACTGGCAACACCCCTCTGCAACACGAGACTTGTGCGGTGAGCGAAGAAACTAGATACCAGGCCTATGACCTGTATTTTATATATTTTTTATCTATGTACCTTATAGGTTTCTCCTATCATGAATTATATTATGAGTGCCATCTATTTTTTTCGGTGCTAATTTAACACCATCTAGTGTCGAATATTAGTATCACATAATTGTACAAAAGTTCTCCTACTCACCGACAGATGGCACTAATAAAAAAATAAAATATAGCTTTGCTACTTTGTGCTAACCCCATCTAGTGTCAAGTATTAAGGTCTACAGAAGTGTCGCTAGCTTCAAGCACTATATTAATAATCGCTGTACATTATGTGTTGTTTAGCGCCATCTAGTCTCAATAAAACTTACCATGTATAGCAAACCTAGGTTTATAGACAGATAATAAATAATTATAGTTTTCTTCCTAGTAGTTTTTGATACCATGATATTCCTTATTTATGCAGCATTGCTGGCATATCAGACTTTAGCAATAAGGAAACTGAATGCATAAAGAAAAAAATGTCGTCTCTGTGGTAAATAAATAATAAAGAACATAAAAAGTATTTTTCTACGAATTGGATGACGAACAATGGAACATTAGCAACGCTATCGCCTACAGCTGCGTACGGTCGATTTGCATGGCTGCTCTCCGCGTTAGTCAACTACAGGTTCTGAGCAAATTCGTAATACCTGGCATGATATAAATAAAATACCCATCAACTATTTTTTCCACAAAAAGATAAAAGATTGCCTCACATTTATCTAGGTACGAGTAGTTACGTTACGTACCTATCTACATAAAAGACCTCCAACTTAGCCTAATGACTATTAATTTCAACAGCACCGTGTTACCTACAAGTAAAAAACAAATAAGTAAATACCTAGATATGTTTACTGAATTATCTTTTAGCCTTCCTCACACGTAGGTATCTAGCTCTAATTACATCGTAGGTACCTACGTCCCAAAATCTCAGTTTTGTTTGTATATTTGTTACTTATATTACAAATAAAACGTATTAGGTGGGTACACGTCTACAATAAACCGAGAAGTTGTTCTAGACTACAAGTGGACAATAACGATCCTGTTTATCCGCCCACAGGCAGACACGTTGACCCGCGATAATCTTATCGACACGTTTCGCACATTTGTTTGCACTGCTGTTCATTCAAATCCACTTCCAGGAAAGTTTCATTCGGAACAGGCAATGGACGTGTTTGGCAACAAACACGATTGTTGTACAAAGCCGGCGTCCCCCACTCTGAGAGGTTATAAAGAGATCATATCCCCAGTATTTGCCAGTTTACCTATACTGCTCACCGTGTGCAGATTTGTGCGATAAAAGATGAAGGCAGCCACTTTGATTGTTTTTGGTAAGCATTTTTCTCCTCATACCTAATACGGCAAGAGTGGGTTAGCCATAAAAATTATGAAAATAACAATATGATCACAATTGATTTCTACGCTACGAGTATACTCGAACTTTTCCGACTTTCAAATTTTATTTTCCAATTTAGATTGGTTTACATCGCACCTAAAATGCTTACCTTAATACTTACTATTGAATTGGCTAGTTAGGTATATAATGTATGTGCCTATTTACCGTTAGTTCACAATATTTTTCCACAGTTTGTGTAAATATTTATTACTTACCATTTTTTTGCATTTTTATTTCACAACACCGATAAGATCGGTGACCTCTCTAAAAACCGGTAGAACGCTCGTCAAGTAAAGTCTGTCTTTTATAATTTTCGTACTATGAAACGCATCGTAATTATATTTTGTCTAATATAATGTGTTTATTTTAAAGATATATTTATTTATTTTGGTTTAAAACTTTTGTTACCGGTTAGGTAGGTATCTAGTTGTAGTTTACTTTAGTGATGCAGATTTTTTGGTGAAAATCTCTGTTGGCAGTCTCTCTTTTCTCTTTGTATTTTTACTTAAATCTTATTTTATCATGTTTTAATTTACATTTACTTAAGGCAGATCTCCATGTATCCAGACCGGTCTAAGACATTTTGTTTCATTTAAAAGTTTTATCCCTTTTTTACTTTATCAAAATATTTAAATGATGCAAAAAATCCAACTTTACAATGAAATAAAACTACATAGCCGTAGATACCAATGTCTCTAAATACACAACAAAATAAATCACGAGCATTATTGAGTGACTAAAGCTATCACGCAGACATAGAGTGGTGATAAGAAGGATGGTACTTTACACCCAGAGATGAGTCCAAGTGGCCAGTTTCCTGCCATTACCTGATGAACATTTTACGAGCTCATTGTAGCAGAGGTCATTGGAAGTACCTCGCGAGCATACAAGGCTGCTTACGAAGGTTCCAGAAACACGCGTTAATATTATTCGGATTCATACAAGGAAAATCTTAACTTCAGCTCGTTTGTTTATGGTGTTCATCTGCGTTTGGTCCTGGGGGGTTAAAATGGCCACGTCGACGCAATTCATCTACGTACGTACGTAACGTACGTAAACAGCCTATATACGTCCCACTGCTGGGCAGCAGTGGGTTGATTGAGGGGAGGCAATTCATCTAAGAAAGCAATATTGCAATTTGACATTTGCGCATGTAAAAGTAAGTGCGCAATGCAAACGAATGTCAAAATGCAATATTGCTTTCTTAGATGAATTGCTCGATGTGGCCATTTTAACCCCCCTGTTCGACTCAGTTTTGGTCAGATCAATATTATCTTGTTTACTTAGAAACAAAATTAAATTTAATAACTGATGATTTCTATGATTGAAACGTACACGCGTGGTGTTTTAAATAATAAAACGTGTTGGTACTTGAGTTTTTCAAAATTAAATTTATACTATCTGATCCACTGATATACACTACTATATCATAGATCATAAATTATAAACTCCCGTCATATTGTAAAAGTCCAGAAAAGAATGTAAAAGCAGATGACTGTGGTGTGATCCACTTGATGATAGTGTGATCCGTTTATGCGGATATTGCTGTAAGTACAATACAATACAATATCATACAAATACACTTTATTGCACCAAAACAAAAAGAAATAATTACAAAAAAGGCTCTTAACTAAGTATATGGTAAATGGCGGCCTTAGCTACCTACCTTACCTTAGTACCTTTAGATTGTTATGTGAAACGTAGAAATAGATTTCAAAAGTAGATCATATTATGTCCTAAACCGTAAGAAGTTAGTCAGTTGGTCTCAGCAAGGATTAGAAAGTCTATCTATTCAACAGGGTAGTTTCCAATTCAAATCTGACCGACAAATGTAATAATTAGCTATCACTTGTTAGCGGAAAAAGCCAACTCCCTCATTCAGTGCTTATCGCTATCGACCCACTAGGGTCGATTAATTCTTTCAAATATTCTTCCTCTCAGACGACGCCCTGAGCCGAGGTTCTTGCCCAACTGGGTACCCTCAGGCCTGTTGTCTTAAATTTTGTCCCCGGGTGAGAGTCCTCAGCGCTCCCCATTGTCCGGCCAAGTAGTTAATGCCATCTGCGGCAAATCTACAGTAAGTTACGTTTAAAAATGGAAAAATCCAATATTCGATCGTTTTGTGGCAGAATAATTCAATATGTTTGGGTATGATCTTGAATAAAAGTTGAGGCACATAATAACGGGTTCTTACCGCGGGATTTAAACGCGGTGAGAACCCGTTATTATGTGCTTTAATTATGATAATAACCGCGTAAACTTAAAAGAATGTATAAAAGTTGAGGGTTTACAAATTGGCATATTAGAAAATTAAGAAAATGACAGCAAGTCGGTGAACCTCAGAACCACAGTGACTATATTATCCCATACATGCGATTTTTTCCATTTGTATATTGAAGAAATTGTTGTTGTTGTTTCCAGCGGTGGTGTTGGTATGCGTCACCGGCCGACCTGACAAGCCGGACCTGAAGCAGCTGAAGGCAGAAGCCGCCCGCAAGAAGGCGTGCACGCACGACTGTACCTGCGTCAAGTTCGACCCCGTCTGCGCCGGCAAGCAGGGGGAGAAGCCCAAGTCCTTCGGCAACGAGTGCGTCATGAACAACTACAACTGCGAGAATAAAGACAGTGAGTGTTTATATCTCAGGCTCATGTTACTCTCTCCCTCTCTCTTCTTCTTCTTCTATTGTGTGGCCGTTGGTCCAGGTTACTACTTAATGTAAGTACGTAGTTGTTACATGAGTCACGTCAGGAGCCTTTGGCGGCTCAATAATAACCCTGACACCAAGGTTGATGAGGTTGGTCATCCACCTGACAACCCTGGTGTCAGGGTTATTATTGAGCCGCCAAAGGCCCCTGACGTGAGTCAAGTAACGACTACGTACTTACATCAGTAATTAGTAACCGGGACCAACGGATCGTCTTACTTCTGCACAATCAGGTGATCAGCCTGCAATGTTCTAACGATACTAGGGATCACAAAGTGATTTGTCTCCAACGGGATTCAAACCCGGGACCTCCGGATCGTGAGCAGAACGCTCAACCACTGGACCACGGAGCCGTTATCTCTAAGGTGATTAGGATACTTACTTTTAAAGATTCACCCATTTTACATATAGGTACTTAACTGGAATAAAGGGTTTTTGAGTAGGTAATACTAATGTAAAAAAATAATACACTATGTTAATTATTTTTCTGAAGAAAATTCCGATCGTTATTAGGTATTACCTATGCCGAAATCTAAAACAGCAAATATTCTTCAATTTAACCAAGACACAGTAGCTACTTGAAAATATACGTTCTATGTTTTGTAGTGTGCGTAATGTTTCTCGATTACTTATTTAATAATTATTAAATTAAACAATTAATAAGGGACCGAATAAAGTCGTGAATCTGTGTCGCGACTTTATTATTTTCAATTTGACACTGGCAGTTAATTTATCTTGCTTTTTCTCTTGATTTCTGCTTTTTTCGTACAATAAAGTTTTCCCGCCTTGTTTGAAGTCGGTGGCGGGAATTTTGTTTCGCTAACAATATTATGGAGAAATGGAGAGATAACATAATGTTTATAAAATATAACATTGTTCAAGAGTATTGTTTAATTACGTGGAGCATTTCAGGTAGAGGCCTGTGAGCAGTAGTAGGTAATATACCTATGAAAGGAATTCTTTCTTCCAATGTATGTTGGGGCTAATCTCTAGTAGGTAATGTGCACGCGGTTACCCATCTGCTTTTACTAGGGTAAAATGGTACCCAGGCGAAATCGGGTCGAGCTGTTATTTATAAATTGATTTTGAAAGCATGGTATGATATACGTAATTACCTCTATCGTACTGTGACGCAGCGCGTTGTATAATAAAGGGAAAATGCCATTGTTAGACCATAAAGCTAGATTATTCAACACCTCTAGAGCATGACAGGTGAGGTAAGCGACATAATACTGCCCACTATTGTTGTTCTGTATTGTGATGAATGACTCAACTGGTGCTAATAGCGAACCGGCCTTTTTTGTGCATCGCAAAATTGTCAGCATTACTCATTGGCAGAATTTATTTTCCTTGTATAAATAAATAAATAAATTGTGTAACTCGATCTTGATGTAGACTCTAGGTTTGGCTGAGAATAGGCCAATAGATCACGGCGAATTTTAACATGGAATTATTGTCAGGTTTTGCATAATAATGATATTGCTTCGATCTCTGATTAACCTCCGATCGAGGCCAGTGTTCCTTTATGCCTCCGATTTAAAAGTTTCGGAACTGAAGTTGGGATCAGAGGCGGAAGTATTATATTAGAAAACAAAGCCAAAAAATGATTAAATTAAAAAAGAAAAAATATAAAGCTTTCGCCTCTTCGGAATCGGTGACCAACTCCAAAACATCCCTTTTAGTTCGTTCTGACACCATTAAACAACATTTTCATTCAATATTTTTACTAATATTTTTTATTTTTTTTCTAATTCCAGCTCTTCAAAAGATCAGCAAAGGCGAGTGCCCTGGATCTGATGGTATCCGCCTCTCTTAAATACGACATAATGCCACGAGTTTTTTTCCATTTTAGCAGTTCGTCAGAACTTTTGTTTTTTTACTCATATTTTTTAATTTTCTTTTGGTAAAACTACGTATAGATTATACTTTAATGTTTATTTTTTGGGAAGTTATTAAAAAACTAAATAACTGTTCCTTTCTGTATTACTTTTTGAATGACATTTTATAAATTAAAATAATTTCAGATTAAGTACAACAATTAAGTATGAATTTCTAAAAAGTTTTATCCATAGTTTTGTGCTGTTTTAAAAAGCAGTTTTATGTTATTTTTATAAATGTAATGAAAATTATTTTTTTTATTTTTGGTTTTGTATTTAGTGCTTAGTTTGCTTAATAACAAAGATATTTATACTTCAAAGCAGCTGTGATGTATTAATAATTATACGCGACTTGAAACGTGTGTTGTTTGACTGTAATAAATGTCATTATCTAATTAAATATTTTTCACTTCATTTAGTGTACTTATAACGCATTTCATCATTGGGTGTAGGTACTTCGCTACAAGTATAATTATTACTGGGTACGTATATCCCTCACAAAGAACCTTACACTATATATTTAAAAAGTGTTTATAAATAACTAATTACTAAATTATAGTTACCTACTTAGACAGCCATTTTTATACGACACTGTGCTCTTTTACCTACCTTTAAAATAAAAGCTGAAATGATTTAGACAATATTAACAGCATAAATCGGTTACGTGTATGAACATGTACAATTATGTAGGTATCTAATTAAACAAATGTTAAGTACTTATTAAAGGAGTCTAACTATAGGTAGGTACGTAGCTAGGAAGGTTGTTCACAACATCCAGTGGATAGGAGTTCTATTTGCGGTTATCGATTAATTAGACACGGAACAGATGTCAGGGAGTATCGCTGGCTACTCAGAGAATCTATACCGGAATACTAGGGGGTTAAAAAGGCCACTAAATTCATCTAAACAGCAATATTGAAATTTAACATTTACGGATATAAAAGTAAGTAATAATTTTATTAAGTATAAATTATAAATACATACACAAATACATTCCATTCAACTAAAATTGTAATAACACACACATTATTAAAAACTATTTTGAAATATTAATAATAATCTACTTATAAATCAAATTTGTCCTCCAGTTCACCACATCGAGGTAAAGTCCCAAAATTACTGGCCATGTTGCCTCCCTGCACCGCCAAACTGACTCATAATAACTGCCAACTCTAGGGTCGGAAGTTGTCTCGATTAGGCGAGCTGAAATCGTCTTTAAAAACTGACGCGCTTCTGAACCCCATGGGCCCATCGTTTCCACAGTAAAAGGAAAGAAAACATAACCCGCACCCAGACCAGTGATACGCCGCTTTCCTAACAAACAAATGTCAACACACAACAGCATCACGCCTGTATCCCTGAAGAGGTAGGTAGTTTTGCAAAGTATATGTATATACCCACTTTTCGCTAGCTATTTAATAGGGGGCGAGCCTATTGCCATTAACCGGGCATAAACTGGAAACCACATGATATTCATTATCCATGATCTAAACATGAATTCGAAATCATAAAGTGGAATTCAGTGGCTTACCTATAGCCCAAGCCGGGATTCGAACCCTTGATACCACGATGTAAGTCACGCATGCGTTCTCCGTACAGGACTATCAAGGATTAATCTATTCTCTGTTACGATAGGTACGTATTTTGTGTTGTTTACAGACAGGCAGTAACAACAGGCGACGCATAGTCTAAAGTAGTTGATTATTTGATGTATTTATTTATATTACAAGTTATCTATCGGCTCAATATTACTCTACTCTGTCCTAATTTAAACCCTTATTTATTTATAGATATAATTATCATACTATACATATAAATACGTGTACCTAATCACAATACTTAGTCCTTAATAAAGTAACAAATATCTTTCTGTCCCGATTTAGGACAAACATACGAGTGTTCATGCTAATATTAGTTCAAAGTCTCAATGATCCTACATTGAAATAAAAAATTGTTGATGTTATTATAAAGCTAATGTGCTTACACCTGTCTGTCTATGTCCTAAACTAGGGATCGTTTGTGATCCCTAGTGATCCCTATCTTGGTTAGGACGTTGCAGGGTGATCGCCCGATTGTCCGAAGGTAAGATGACGTTCAAGTTGGTCAACTTTTACTTGAGTAAGTATGTAGTCGTTACATGAGTCATGTCAGGGGCTTTTGGTGGCTCAATAGTAACCCTGACACCAGGGTTGATGAGGTGGGCTATTCATCTCACAAGCGATACGAGAGAAGCTTGAGATAATCAGACAGATAGGTGTGCATTAGCTTTATACAAACATACATACATAAACTCATCCTCTATTTCCTACGGGGGTAAGCAGAGAATATGGAATTCCATATGCTTCGATCCTGATACACTTCTCTTGCTTCCTCCACATTCATCAATTGTTTCATACACGTACGCCGGTTCAGAGTCGTACTGACCCTTTTCTAAGGACATTTCCAATGCGGTCAATGTCTTTCTCTGCCAGCCCTACCACCAATCTTCGCTTTATATACTGCTTTCGTAATCCTATCATCCTTCATCCGCTCTACGTCGAAACAAACTTAACAATATATTAGCTTTATAATTAAAAAACTGTTTATTTTCAATGTAGGATCATTGAGAACACTTATGGAACTAATATTAGCATGAACACTCGTATGTTTGTCCTAAATCAGGACAGAAAGATATTTGTTACTTTATTAAGGACTAAGTATTGTGGGTAGGTACACGTATGTATATGTATAGTATGATAATTATATCTATAAATAAATAAGGGTTTAAATTAGGACAGAGTACAGTAATATAGAGCCGATAGATAACTTAGAACGGTATCTTGTGCAACGGTTGTCCATCGAACGTGGAAACGCGGCTAGTGTGATGGGCACCTTTGCGCCGGGAATGACACAAGGAGGATTATTTTGACATGACACATGTGCATATAGATCAATTCATCAATTTTGGATTACTTAATTTAAAAATTATTTAAATATTGCTAAATATTGTTTAACAAATGAAATTATGTTTTTATATGTTATTGAGTAAGTTTTGCTAAACAGGGCACTGGACATGTGCTTTTTACATAACAGTAGGTACATTTATGATTATTAATCCGGGACGGCTTATTTTATTTAGGTATATCTTTACCACTGTAGGTAACATTGGCACATATACAATCACTTAGCGTTTAAATAACAACAAACATTTTATCTTTCACCTTTAAGAGTGTAGACATATTTAAAAAAACGCACACACAAACATCTCTCACCCTAAACGCATATACCTGCTCCGTTCCGTCGTGGGTAAAAAATGCCGTAAAGATAGCCCTTAACCCTTTTACGGACAGAGACCATGGGTCATTGATGGTTCATAATAGGTAGTATGAGAGTACGACAACTTGGAATCGGAACGTCATTAGACGTTCTGTCCTTGAAAGTGTTAAAAATGCTTGAGGATAAAGAAAATCTCCGTGTAGGTACTCTAGTGGTGTAGGTAGTCTAGAGTTGAGGACATTGTCGAAATCACTACTTTTGCTTCTATAAGAGTGGACTCTTATCAAAATCTTCATTGTATTCTCAACGGCCTCAGTTGTCCAGTGTGAGCGTTGGGCTCACGGTTCGGACGCTTTTGAATCCTGGTGGGGACATATCACAAAATCACCTTCTGAGCCCCGGTTTGGTTAGGACATTGCACGCTAATCACGCGCTTGTCCAAAAGTAAGATCCGTGCTTCGGAAGGCACGTTAAGTAGACATTACATGAGTCATATCGCAGGCCTTTGGCGGCTGAATAATAAATAACCCTGATTCCAGGGTTGATGACGTTGGCAATCCGTATCACAACCCACACGATAAAAGAATTGTATCCTTGGGATTTAGAGAAAGTAGGGTAAAGGTACTCTAGTAAATAATAGAGACTTTATGGAAGTATACTTTATTGAACTATTTTGTCAAGATGCCTACTGGCCATAGACATGGAGTACATTCACAAACACCATACGGTCGGATATCTCGTACTTTGTACAATAAATTAAACTACATCCGTATTCTATGATCCGGCTTAATACTAATGTACTTATAATTAATATCATTTTGATATTAATAAACTTAAACGAAACATTATATTAGTAAGAAATGCGTCAATTTTGAATTTTAGGAACATTCAAACCAAATACTTTTAATACATCACTTCTCCGTTTTCAATTTAAAACACAATTTTAGGCATAAAAATAATAACATTCCGAAATTTATCGAATAGCAACATTTCTAATATCTATCTAAATACCTATTACATAATTCTACTTCGTTGGAAGTGCATAAGTATTACATACTCAATGAACTTAGTAGAGCCTAGAAATGAATTTAAAAACGTGGGATTGTCAACCACTCAATATTAATAAGTATTACTTATACTTAGTTATAAAATTACTCATAATGTTCGTCGACGTCTGGTCAGCATTCGCCCAAGCTTGTGATCGCGTAGTCTGAAAGTATGAAATTAAATCGTTATTATTTACATTACGATCTTCTTCTATCGTATGGGTTGTGAGGAGGATTACCAACCCCATCAACCCTGGTGTCAGGGTTATTACTGAGCCGCCATGACATTATCCATGTAACGTAAGTAATAACCGCTACCATGTGATTTTATTACTTATGTAGGAATATATATATGGGGTGTTAGTGACATCGTAACGAATACTTAGGAGGATGATTCAGACCATGATTCTGAGTTAATATCAAGTGGAATTTTTATGTTTTTTTAAATTATTTTCAATTCTATACTTTTGCGATGGAAAATTCCACTTGATATCATCTCAGAATCATAGTCTGAATCACCCATCAAAGTTTTCGTTACGACGTCACTAACAACCTTTATAGAGGGACTCCCTACCCTTAAGAAAAGGTGCTCGCTTTCGAATTGAGCTTAAAGTAGACTATGTCGTAGAGAGTAATGGAGTTTAAATAAATATATTTTAAAATGAAGGACGGGTGTATTCTCAAGTATAATACTACAAGTATAGTACTAAGTAATATAAATAAACTAATTGACGTAAGTGCAGGCCTAGTAGATAGTAAGATATTATGATTATGTATTATCTATCAAGCGTTTATTATAAATGTTTAACACAGTTTGTACACTTTAACTTTATCAATATACAAAGTTTATGCCTGACGTAAAGGTGATAGCAATGTAACCTTTGCCTCCTTACAAACAATTAAGTTGGCTCCTGATATATTTCATAATCATTTAAAAATATTAGACAGTTTTGGACGCTTTAAAGTGTCTTGTCTGGAGAATGACAGCAGGACAGAGATATAGAATACCGCCTAGTGCAAAAGAGACGAGAGATATGTAATTTTAATTATGTTACGTTTTAGAGGGAGTAGATATTATTATGTTGAAGACAAGTATTTGATTAGCCAAGATCACAAATGGTGCTTTAAAGCATAAAAGAGTCAACACACGTATACTCCTTTTAACGTAGCACGATTGGAATGACAGCAGGACCAAGATATCGTCTATACGAAAGAGACGAGAGATATAACTCTTTCACACTAACGGTGAACAGCTTAGTACGAAAGAGACGTAAGTTGTGTCACTCTAATGATAATATGTTACGTTGAAAAGGGTACAAGTTACTTACAGGTGCTCTCGCGACACGACACGGCCTCAAGCTCGCACAATGTAGCGAATGTCCTGGCGGTTCCTGTAGCGTCGAAGGCGCAGACCGGCCCGTGGGGCGGCGAGGCGCAGCGGCCGGCGCAGAGGGGCGGAGGCACCCCCTCACGCACCTTGGCCCACGTGAGCACCACGGGCATCTTGAACCCGCCGTCGCCAACTTCGTTGTAGTTGCCGATCCGCGACGGCAACGCTGGTAGGCTGGCGGGGGTGGCGACTTGCCATGCTGGGAACAGGACAAACGAAAGTCATTACAAAAGTGAAAAAGGTCTTTTGGCATGTGACCAAAATCGGAACTTTAACGGAACGGTTACGAGTAGTTGTTCAAACGTTGTATACTTACTATTACGTATTTTTAAATTAAAATTCTTAAATAAGTAAGTCAAACAGAAAAACGAAATGGCTTTTGATTGTCTACCCATCGTCGCGGCGAATAGAAAAAAAAAAACATCAAGATTATAAGGAAAGCAAGCTTTATCCTTCTCGTAGGCTTGTTTGCAGATAACCGCAGACAAAGGTCGCGACCCTGACTGATACCCGCAGTTCGCGAAACAGTCGAAACTGAAGGAACAAAGCGTAAATCGTGAAGAACAACAATGCTCCTGTGATAATGGTTATCGGGCAATAAATTAAAGGGGACATATTGGTAGCTTAATTGTTTCTTGTTTTATTCCATTATTGTTTTGACGCGGCGGAGATTACGTGACATTTTATATGACCCTTAATCTAATCGTATTGTTTGTTACCCTAAAACTTTTCCTGTGATCCCTTATTACGCATTAAATGAGCTCAATGCAAACTAACGTTTGTAAACAGATGACTATGATATTGATTGCACACGTCGTTTCATTGAAAACATCGTACAATGTTATGTTTTCAATGCAAAGTCCCGTTGTTGAACCCTGTTATCTGTGTACTTGGTGTGATTCATGGTACTTATAAGAAGACAGGAGGGTTAAAATGGCCACATCGAAGAAATTCATCTAAGAAAGCAGTGTTGCAATTTGATACTTGCGCATGTAAAAGTAAGTGCGCAATGCAAACAAATGTCAAATAGCAATATCGCTTTTTTAGATTTTCTTCGATGTGGCCATTATTTTTCTTCTCTCGTGTGGGTTGTGAGGTGGATTACCAACCCCATCGACCCTGGTGTCAGGGTTACTATTGAGCCGCCAAAGGCTCTTGACATGGCCCATGATGTGGCCATTTTGACCCCCCAAGTATGCTTAATCCTATGACAAGCCGCCATTGCTAGCCCTCTGATGACGTAAGTGTTACCATTAAATTGGTTTCTCCAACATTCCAAAGATGATGGAAATTAAGTGAATTAATGACTAATGTATTTAATTACTGTTACTTGTCACATTATATAAAATCATTAAAACTGTAAAATGGCCACACATGGTGGGATTATGTCAGCTGGGCTAACCTTGAAATGTTAGCTGTCACTTTTGAGCATAAGTACCAGATTTTCTTATACATATAATGGTGTGATTAATCAGGTTCCCATCCGATTCCTAGGGAGTCATGTGTTCAGCAGTGGGCCGTAGGTACTTGCGTTAATTATAGTTTTAGTCCTGATAAACGTGAATACTGTTTTCATCCAACATCGGTATAATTTTACCCGTTCTGTAATGAAAATTGTAATCAAGTCATTACCAGTATCCTTCTTTGTTTTAATTAGTACGTAGGTTATACTACATTGTTATATATTATGCATGGTGTAATAATTAATTATATACATAATCCAGTTCATGTTTTTCTTGCGGTTTCCTCTTAGTAGTCGTATGTGTAGTAAACATTTTAGTCCAAGGTCGACACCTTGACATAGAATAAGGAATAATACTGCGTTTAGAACGGCAACTCTCCGCCCCCCACCAGCGTCTGAGCTAGGTTTACCTCACCCCCCTCGAACATAGTTTAGACTTGAATCATATGGCGTCAGACGCATGTGCGCGTGTACGATAACGTCAAAGTGTAGTGTCAGTGTAAAACGAGGTTGTTTGTATCAAGTGTCTGGGGTGTGATAGTAGAGGGAAGGTACAAGTAATGGTGTGAGACAATCGTGAGCCCACAGAACAGAGCCTGGGGGGCCTTGAATTTGGACATATTTAAATAAATAATACAATCAGTAAAATCCATATTTAATATATTAACACGTTCACTTTATATGAACCATTATATAAAGCAATAAATTTGAAACTCATACGTGCATGTCCCATATGTGGGGCACATTTTTTCTTGCCATAGTGTGTACATAAATTCCAATGTGTTTATTGAAAAATAACATTGCACGTGAGGGGTTGATATTTAATTTTCATTTACACAGTGAACGTATCAAGTATATTATATTTATTGGCAAATTGTTTTACAGATATAATATTTTTCTGACAATGAATTGATGGATTGTACATTGGTCATGGAGACCTGGAGACCATATCGGAATAGGAAGAGCCACTAGAAATCAGCTTGCAGCTTCTTCTTTCCTGTGGATTGTGAGATCAATGACCGGCCTCATCAACCCTGGTGTCCGGGTTATTATTGAGCCGCTAAAGGCCCCTGACAAGGCTTATGTATCGTCTACATAGGTACTTACTTAAGTGAGTACTAGACGGACCGACCATATAACGGGTGCCCTTCAAAACGCGGAATCATCTTATTTTTCGAATAATGAGATGAATTTTGCCCTCCAATGTCCTAACCAAACTATGACATAATATAAAATAAACAAAATTCTCAGTACAGGTTGTCTGCAGTGGACTTATAAAAGATATATAAATTTTCAAACTCATAGCTACTATACTTTAGATTTTAATGATATGCAAAAATAATTCGTCCTGGCACTATTTTACATGAAAATCATGTTGTTGGGATTATTTGGTTACTGTTTACGACGCGCCCGATATGCGTGTTAATGACTCATTCAAGGAAGCGATAGTAGGTGTCCTTTCTGGAAATGAGGACGTTCATAACCAACAAAATGATAAAAAAATAGTAACACTTTACTACGCATTGTACAAGTCAATGTCTAATTAACCTACTTTACATTATGACAAAGATCTTTTGTATAATAGTTCATTTCGGCGAAAAAGACGTTGGTTACTTGATTAGCCTTAAGAAGTCGAGTAATGGAAAGTGTTATCTTGACACTAGTAGAAATAGTTGCTCGGGTTGCAATGGAATTGGCATCCAGTTGTTTATTCTTGCATTATTAAACACTTGTATTGCACAGGTTTCCTTTTACGAGTTTATCTTAATGTTCTTGAAGAGCGGGTTGAGGTGACGGTTCATTAGTAGGTATTGTTTGAAGTCCACGTTTGACCACATTCTCGGCTGATGCTACGAGGAAATGAATGTTTCCGAAGGTAGTTTGTGTATTTCGCGTCTTGGAGACTCTTTTTCTGTGTCCAGGAAATCTATGTTGAGTATTCTAACAACAACAATTTTGTACATGCGTGTTTTATTTGTATTAAACAAGTTTTTATTTATATCCGTTTCGTGGTTTTCATTGTATATTGACTTTTTATTGCTAATAAAATATCAAGTTCAATAACTCTGTTGTTTTTTAGTTTTCTTATGAATCTGAATTGTTACGGACAGGTTTTTTCTTAGGAACAGACATTAGGTACATGAGTTCAAATTTCCATGTCAGGGTTTTTATCTTAGTTGGTAAGTAGGTAATTCATTATTTATTAGAATCTTTACCAAGAATACGACTTGCTTTAGAGGAATACCATATAAATAATTATAACGATATTCGTTTTCTATGAATGGATAGTAAAAACTGCGGAGTTCTATAGAAATAAAATAACTAAGATTGATGATGTAATTGGACAATGTTAAGGAAACTGCTCCTTTCGATCAAGTAGCTACTCAAGGCCCGTGACATAACTTTACTAAGTTATTACTTAAACGCTTTTTTTTTTTTCAATTTTCAGTACTGTTATCTAGATATTTACTTTGCTTCCGAATCCGAAAACACAATATGACCATGTTTCGTATAGTATTCAAAAACGTTCCAAAATGTAATAATAATTCGGGGTTAATTCTTCTTCGAGTCAGTTGTCTTTAAAAGAAATTGGGTTAGTTCCTAAAGTCTGTTCCTCGGGAAGAGAAGATGAATGTTTTATTTGTGCGGAATTGGGCGCCTGCAGTTGGCTAGGTCTTCAAAATCAAAAGTTTACTGTGTTCATCGGCTTGCTTATTAAAGCAGGAGTTCCGCTTTCAACCCCAGTGCCGAATTTGCACCAATGAGTTATTAATTCATCTGAAATGCTTTCACTAAGACAGTTGACTCGACCATTATAGACGGCGATACGGGGAACCTATCACGTTGGTCTAACAGAAAGCTTGGTGAAACGTGGGTACTAAGTTTATCTTGCGATGGATGTACATCTGACTACCCCAGTTGGTGTATGATCGTGAGTTTATGTTATGTCAAAATCAAAGTGCAGTGGGTTGTTTTGCTGCACATGCGTCGTCGTCTATGTGTCTGTCAGTTGGATATTACTCATCGCTAATTATAACCGGGCAGCGGTGGGTGTGCGCAATAGTGATAACCTCGGGATCAAGACGCCAAACGGTCTAATGTATAGACATAAAGGAATTTTTTCAAACACTCTCTTTGTTTATTCGGGAATCTTTTGGGAATTTGATCGTTATTTTGATTTATGGAACAGAAATCACACTTTTTTAACTTGATTTAAACATATTTGATATAATATGACCAAATTACAATGTTAGAATCAATATTCTGTCACCACCAGCTAAACAATTTGGTGTTCTTATGCCAAATATGATTCATACTTAAAATCTCACTAACCTTTTCTGATAGTCATTCGTTATTTACTTATTAATATAATTTATTGCATTACTTTCTAATACTTTAATGATTCTATTGATTGATTCACACAATCAAGTTTAGGATGGACGTAATAACTCACCAGCAAATAAAATCGCGCACAACAGAAACTTTCCGCTTAGCATTTCCACCTACTTGTGTCCTTGTAACTCAACACCACAGTCTCCACACACTATCACGTCCTTGCCAGTGATATCCCTACCTTAAACTATGAAACCAGCTTCTTTGAAAGTAATGCTCGTGGCACAAAAGCACGGCTTTAACTGTGTTTATAAATTGATGTTATTAGTAGGGGACTTATCGCTTTACTGGTGCATCAGAGCTCGAAGCGTCGGGATGGACGGAAGGGGGAGGGGGCGTACTAGTGGTGGGTGCGCGATAACCTTTGCCTCGCCCGGAGGACGGTGATAACGCAGCGACTTTCAAATGAGAGCGACCATTCTTTTACTACAGATAAACACACCGATAATTACTGTTTCAGTGTTGTTAACATTTGATTGCTGTAAGATTACTACAAGCGATTTAGCGTATGTTTTTTGGGGTTATTCTTTGTGAATAACTTATGACTTCGTCTGTGTGGTCGTATTTAATACCTATATGTCCTCGTGTACTTAATAGGTACTTTGTAATTTACATATTATAGGTAGTTATCTATCTACATAATTATGGCTAGTTACAATGTAGGTATTAATCGTACGTAGAGCAACACGGGCCTCTGGCGGATCGTGTGTAAATGGACGGGACAACGTCGACTAATCAAACTAATTGGTCTTGATGAGTATAACATTATATTTTCAATTTGACAACTGCACGCGCTGTAGGTATCATACGATCGCTGGCAGCAAGGATTTTAACTTGTCCTTATATTACATTAGGAGTAAGTAAATTAAAAGTAATAACTTCCTCCTTGGTCCAGTAGCTGAGAGTTGTGCTCACGATCCCGAGGTCCCGGGTTCGAATCCCGGTGGGGACAAATAACAAACATCACTTTGTGATCCCTAGTTTGGTTAGGAAATTACAGGCTGATTACCTGATTGTCCAAAAAGTAAGACGATCCGTGCTTCAGAAGACACGTTAAGCCGTTGGTTCCGGTTATTACTTACTGATGTAAGTACGTAGTCATTACATGAGTCATGTAAGGGCCTATGGCGGATCAGTAATAACCCTGACACCAGGGTTGATGGGGTTGGTAATCCACCACACACCCACACGAAAGAAGAAGACTGTACGATTTAATGATTTAAGCCAGAGCCCGACCGTTCACAATAATGGAACATCCACCAAATACCATCCACTTTGTGGAACCCCATACTAAATAATTACAAATCAAAGGCCCCGTAATTTAATTAAAACTGAAAACTTGTCAGAAATATTTAAAATGTGCACCCTTTTTATTTTTCACTTTGACTTTTATTTTTTTATGCGGAAACAATTTTGGGAGTTGCTAGTATAAATTACACATAGATTGGTACCGAAAATTAAGCGCATTATCTATTTTATGCCGCTCTGAGGGTTTCGGCAAGGCGATCTTCCGTGTTAACAAAATCAAATGCCGATAATATCAATGTGTCGCCAAGTTATTTATTTGAGCTGATCGATTAATTGTTGACTTAATTAACAAACGTTGATGATTATTACGATTTTCTCAACCTAACGGTAATTATACCACAATAAATTCAAAAACGACTTAAGGTGCCTAACCAAGAAAGCGATTTAAGTACATCGTAATTGCATAAGCACTTATTTCATTACTGAACTAAAATGACAAATAGTTAGTGGGTCGAAAGATAGGTACAGTGCTTTAGTTTAATGTTGAATGTTGTCTGGTTAACAAGTAAAGAAAATACAATATTGTACTTGTTTCAGTAGTATAATGAAGTGTTGAAAAAATAATCATGGAGAAATTTTGGGCTGTATTGTTGATGGTTATCGGTAAGCATTTTTTCATTTGAGTAATTATATCGGCAACTACATTAGATATCAAATTTTAAATATGACTTAAGAAATTGTAAAGGCAAATTATTCGATAGATATTTGTTTTAATTTTGCAGCGATTTTGTATTTAGAAGTTGATGGTTCGGCGATAGATCCAAATGGTATAACTGTCCGTAGTTTATGTAAACGACACGCTTTACAAAATGGCCAATATAAAGGAGGATGGAGAAAAGGTTTTTGTCATTTAATTCCGAGTACATCACATTCAAGTCCATCAAGTAAAGCTACAGAACCTTCAAAGGTAGTATTACCTACTCACACAAGCACACCATCTGTTAAAAGTCGTACTGCACCAGTTCCTGTACAACAAACAGGCATACATAATGCATCTTCAAGCAAATATACACGCCAATATGCAGTAGTTGTAACTAAACCAAGTAAAGTTGTTAAAAAAACTAAAACACATTTTTCAACCGTGACTGCTACATCTGGTTCATCGAAGGATAAAGAGTTTACCCAAATATTAACGAGGATAGCATCCGAAGTGAATAATCTAATTACGTCTAAGCCGATTACAAACAAAAGTTACAATTTACATGATCAGAATGTTTTTAAGAGTAATAAATCAGAAAAGAAGAATACCACAACTGCTACATCTGCTTCAACAAAACTTAAACGGATAAACCAAATATTAACAAAGTCTTTATTAAAAATGACTGATCGAATTACAATGAAACCGGTTTCAAACAGCACTCACGGTTTCCTTGTTGATAATATGTTGAATAAAAACGCATCAGAAAAAAATAATACCAGAAAGAAAATGGACAATACCATTCTAGATAATTCAAAATTGACGAATGACGAACTTGTGATTGCGCCTATGATGGTTTCGAAAGATGGTCGTGAGAATAATGAGGCAACAGATGATACTACATCAGTGTAAGTATATTTTTATTTGTAAGTACACTAAATTGTACACCTATTCCTTGTTATGCTTAGCCTGCCAACTTACAAATAAAAAATAAACCAGGGATGAACATGGGTTTAAGTATTTGACAGCCCAGCAACGTTCAGTGGAATTGCTTGGCTGTGAAATACTTAAAGCCACGTTCATCCCTGGTTTGTTTTTTATTAGTAAGGTGGTAAATGTCATATTTAAAATAATTATTAACACCATCGAGCAGCTGGTCGGTTATAAGTATATTATTAAACCAAGTAACTAGAACATAAAATATATCACATTTTTCTTGTTCTAAAGGACTAAACCAAGCAGTAAGAAAAAGAGCTGCGTCCACCAATGTATGTATTCAATGTCATTTGAGTTCGATCCAGTATGTGGAAATGATGGCATCACCTACCCTAATCCGTCGTGGCTACTTTGCTTTCAAATATGCGGAGTCAGTAAGTATCATTAAATAAAGTAAGATTTATTCTCTAGAAGTTCGTTACTGTTTTATTTTGTTTTACTTAACAATTAAGCATTAATATTATAGAGCTCATGTGGTCTTTTCAGGTACCAAATTCCATTCTAGAGGTCGTTGCTCAGCGTACGTTACCCGTGCAATTATACCAAATTTTGTAACGCCTTCAACTATTATGTAAGTGCTTTTCTTTTATAAGTACTTTATTTATAATATAATACTTGTCTTCGTAGTGTCCTACATTATATATCATAACATACATAACATAAACAGCCTATATACGTCCCACTGCTGGGCACATGCCTCCCCTCAATCAATCGGAGGGGGTATGGAGCATACTCCACCACGCTGCTCCAACACACATAACATACATAAACAACCTATATACCACTCACTATACATAACACTCACACACTATATATATGTCTCACTGCCGGAACTCCACAATTAGGCCACAAGGCCTGTGCCTTCCCTCAATCAAACAGAGGGGTTACGAATTGTGGAGTTGACAGCGACTTTCCGAACGGCGACCCTCGCTACGGCGAGTCTCTTTACGGCGAGTGGCCTTATTTTCCTTCTAGCTGCTTCACTGCGGGTTTATAGAAGTGTTTTTTTACGGCTAATAACCGGGACCAACGGCTTAACGTGCTCTGCGAAGCACGGAATCATCTTATTTTTTCGGACAATCAGGTGATTTCAGCCTGCGATGTCCTTACCAAACAAAGGTCAGTCTCACGAAAGGATTTCGACAATGTCCCCATCGGGCATTGAATCCGGACCTCCAAATTGTGAGCCCAACGGTCTAACCACAAGACCACGGAGGCTGTTACATAATATCATGTCCTTTGGAATTTGCATGAGATGAATTAGCAGATTTTTTGTTGTGACGTATTGTAGATTAGCCTCGGATGTTAATCATAGTTCATACCTACTTTAAATAAATGAGAACAGCTTGCTCAGGGTGCGGCGGATGTACGTAATGGACAGTAATTAAAATATTGGGTTACAAGAAAGGAGAAGCTGCTTTATTACCCAATGTTTTTATTTGACTATAAAGATCATTATGATCGTGATGACTAACTTTATAGATTTGAAAATTACAATTGAAATACCGTAGTGGTTCATCGTATGTATTTTTTTCCAGTTCTAGCACGATAACAGCATCCGAGGTCGAGGCATGTATTAGCAAGTGTGCTATGAGGAAAGAGCTGAAACCTTTATGCGGCTCTGATAGCGTGACTTACTCCAACCCTGAACGGCTGATGTGCGCACAAACCTGCGGTGTTGGTAAGTGATATTACGGACATATTGACAGCTAATGTGGTTTAACATTTTGCCTTGTCTTAGGTGCTTTATTATCAGCTATTGACACAACTCCTGTTATTACATTGTTTGAGGTCTACGCGGTTATTAATTAAAACACATAATACCGAGTCCTTACCGCGTTATTAATAGGGATATGAGACTCCCGGAATTTCAACACTGTTGCAAGTGCCATGATCACGGGACGACTGATGAAATTGGAGTGGAGTAGGTACATCTATAACCCGTAATTACCCGGGTGGGACCGGGTTTTACGTGTTTTAACTCCTGTTAAGGCGGAAGCGAACATTGCCAGGCATATGCTCTGCACGCCACGCACCTTTGTATTCGAGGCGAGACATGTGCTACACATGTATAACACATAACAAGGCGTATGACATGCAGGGCACATGCGTCGGAATGTTTGTATAAGTACCACCTTTATGTTCTGGTTGTGACACACACAACTCCTGCTATGGTTTTCATAAAATTCCTGCGAGAAATTTCAGGAGAAGCGTTGCTAGGTGTAATTATTACATCGCATAGTTGCTTCAATATACTTACCTAAATTTTAAACGTAACTAGCACGTACCTCATGTCCATTAGTATAACCTGACAAATTGACAAAAATACTGCTCATTACGACGTTGTTATTCCATTGTTTGACGTATAAAGATTGCTGATAGTTAGATGTACGGCGTAGATTTATTTGCGTTGTCGCAATATTTTGAACTGCAACGCTGAGGTCACGAGGACCACTCTCTTTATCTCCAAATTCTGGCACTTGGCACAATAATAAGTTTAAAGCGTAACCAGGAATATTATATTAGGAGGTATCTTTCGGGCTTTTCCCTTCCCGGGTCCCTGGACACACAGTCGTGGTCGTTGGAAGGTTAGCAGGCATATATTTAGTTTAGGTATTTTATTTCCTATCAAAATTGGGTCACTTGCGGATTTTACTTTTCTGTTAGGTTATAAGTGTTATTATCCGACTGTGACGAACCAAAAAGGAGGGTTATGTGTTTGACCGCTATGTATGTCTGTATGCACGTCTGTTACCATCTAACTTCTGAACCACCTGTCAGAATTTAACAAATGAGGTGTCAGTAGAAGAGATTCTGTGATTTGAGCGTCCGGTGTTACAGGTTAACCGACGTTGCGGATAAATCAATGTGGCGACCTCCAAAGTACATAAACTGAGGACGAAAAAATGTTGTCTTCTAAGGGTATTGTGTTGGGTATCAAATGAAAGGTCTTAATTTACACATTTTAAATATGTACATTATTATTATTATTACCCGCGGGTTTGTTTGTATTTATGCAATATTTTTTTGAAGGAATTATCTTCAAATCTAGAATAAAACACACAGTACAATGGAAGCACGTTACCTTAATAAATAAAAAAACATAAATAAAATTAAAAGTTTAAAAACTAAAATCCGACTACGGATAAATCGCGCTCTAAAAAGAGAATAATATATATTAGTCAAAAAGGGACAAATAAATCACTGTTATAATAACCTATAACGATTGTTTTTAAATAAGTTCAGTTATTTCTGATTCGATCTCCGTAACCATTGCTAATCCTCTCAAAATATCTTAAGATTAAATTCTACGATATCTTCCCTTAAGGCTCAAATAAAAAGGCTATTTAAAGCTTTATAATGGCTCAAATGATCCTATTTTGTTAATTTCAGATGTCAAGTTGTTGTATCAAGGAGCGTGCACTTCAAACAAATTGCTGCAGAAGAGACAAACATCAAATGCGGTGTAAGGATTTGGGTCCGATGCTAGAATTTAGTACATTTTTACATTCATTTACTGTTTCATTTGAGAACTGCAGTTTACGAAATTTGCTTATATTTCATGCTATAAAGTTGAGGTAGGTAGTCAGAAAATATTTCTCTAATTTATAATTAAAAATTAAGCATTATAAGTTAAGTACTTTGTTAATTTTTGCGCCTTTTTCAAAGTAATAAGAGGAAAGTAAGTTTTATGCATAAGTCCTTTATTTGATTATTCTTTTAGCAGCTTCATTTTTGAGTCTTCCGCATCTTACGCGTTGTCAACATTTTCAGTTTTGTATGGAATTATAATCACAGACCCAGATCGATCAAAAGGTTGAATTTAGTTTTGTTTGTTTTGTTTTGTTTGTGGTGTTTTTTTGAAATACACAAAACAAATATCGATTTTATCTGACCTGTAATACGTAATATTATATACTTAATGCTAATGCTAATAAAACTGAAATTTGTCACAGCACGTAGGGTTGGAAAATTTCTGATGTGTTTTCAGTTTTAGTGTGCTCTCCTTTCTGCTAAGTTACCTACTTTTATTTTACGTATTATTTCGTTATCTTCTTGTAGTTTGGTTCATTATATTGATCACTATAAAATACGTCTATTTAATGTTCAATCATTCGTTTTGCGATTTTTTTTTGTTTCAAGCTTGCACTTATTTACCTATAAAAACGGGCCTAAGAAACTTCCCTGTAGCACTCACTTATTCATCGCATTTTTCTTTTCATTGCTACAGATACGATAACTGATACTAGCTCACTTTGAAACCTGATAGCTGTACGTTACAAAACATATTTTGTTATATTTTTCATCCGTCACTTGCTCAAAAGAGGCCCTATAGAGGGAAAGGGACAGATACTTATCAATTTCCACGATGCTTGCTATTATTTTCAAACTGTGCTAGATATTTTTGATTAGATGCTATATTTTTGAACGGGTCACCTTGAGAATGAAAACAATTACTGACATTGTCATATTTTAGGTATCTGAAGCCGTCCACTTCAGTGGACCAGTGCATCAGCCATTGTATGGTAATGCCTGACAATGAGCCTGTGTGTGGCACCAACGGTGTCACTTACAAAAACATTGGATTACTGACCTGCGTCAAAAACTGCGGCCTGGGTAAGCGACTATAATTTCACTAGTCCATTATTTTTCATAAATTCCAAGTTATTAATCTCGCATAATTACTTAAGTCAGTATTATTTTGTAATATACCTACTGTTTCTTCAATGCAGACGTAAGTTTGCAGTCACAAGGGCGTTGCTCTTCGCAGCCACCAACACCTAAGCCTATGCCTACACCTGCACCTACTCCTGCACCTAAACCTACACCACCACCTAAACCTACACCACTACCTAAACCTACACCACCACCTAAACCTACACCACCACCTAAACCTACACCACCACCTAAACCTACACCACCACCTAAACCTACACCACCACCTAAACCTACACCTACTCCTATGCCTACACCTAAACCGACACCTACTCCAGCACCTAGCCCGTAAGTATTTGCATCTATTTTATTCCGATTACGCAAGATGCCAATTGATTTATAGAAGTTTTAAAATCAAAAATAATACAAATTATGTCCTTCCTTTACGAAATAGTACTACACAATCTTCTGCTGTGATAAGAAATTGTATCAACAACTGTCCCGTGACACAAGAGTACAACCCTGTGTGTGGCACTGACGGTGTGACATACAACAACATCGGTAAACTGACCTGTGCACAGCGGTGTGGTGTTGGTGAGTCTTGTCTGCTTTATGACAACAGTTTAATACAACATTTTGTAAATTATCTTTTTAAGGACCAATCAGAACAAGAAAAATGTATCTTATTTCATCATAATCCATTATATTGTTTTCTTACGAGTTGATGTTATATTGATTGACCAGTAATTGTTGACGGTCAACTAGATTCTAATGGATCATATCTACAAACTATTGCCAATTGCCGTCTTAAAAAAAAACTGTTAATCGTTTTCAGATGTAACACTGTTAAGACAACAACCTTGTCCTAAACCGACAACGAAAACTCCGGTTGTGGATCCCGTGACGCCTACAGAAGCGCCTCCTGTGTATGTATTATATATTCACGGAATTACAGTCGGTACGACCTTTAGTTTCTTTATTGATGTTGGCATACTTACTATGTGTTACAGGACTACGAAGTCCCCTATCGTGATAAGAAATTGTATCAACAACTGTCCCGTTACACAAGAGTACAACCCTGTGTGCGGTACTGACGGTGTGACATACAATAACATCGGGAAACTGACCTGTGCACAGCGGTGTGGTGTTGGTGAGTTATGTTTGTTTTATTGTATCAATTTATTATATAGAAAGGACTATATTAAAATACATCACTTGGTATAGTTTAAAAAAAAAATGCTTTATTTCAGATTACAATGATCCATAATTTACAATAATAAAAAAATCAAATAAATTAAACATACATGTCATGTGTGAATTCTAGATTTCCACGGATGGTGTTCACAAATTATTGTCGGTCGCAGGTTTAAAGAAACTGTTATTGTTTTCAGATGTGACATTGGTGAGACGACAACCTTGTCCTAAACCGACAGCGAAAACTCCGGTTGTGGATCCTGTAACGCCTACAGGGGCACCTCCTTTGTATGTATTATATATTCACGGAATTCCAGTTGCTACGACCTTTAGTTTTTTTATTGATGTTGTCATTATTACTATGTGTTGTAGGACTACGAAGTCCCCTATCCTGATAAGAAATTGTATCAACAACTGTCCCGTGACACAAGAGTACAACCCTGTGTGTGGCACTGACGGTGTGACATACAACAACATCGGAAAACTGACCTGTGCGCAGTTGTGTGGTGTTGGTAAGTTATATTTGGTGCAGCTGCAGGCGATTCAATTACCAATTATATTCTTATGTAAAATTCTTCTATATAAGTTAGGTACATGGGATTTTGATTTCGATGTATCTCAAATTAACTTTATTTTTCCAGATGTCACACTATCGATACGAACACCGTGTCCTCGTAAGCTTGCAATTAGATCTACCTCTCTAGAAATGGAAAAAGATACAGAAACGTTTACAAATGAGCCCGATGTGTATGTATACCGTGACATATAATGTACCTACCTATACTTTTTAAGGGTGAATTGTTGTAATTTCTGGCGCGCGTTTTTTGCACGTATTTCTAAATACCGTTTTGGCTACAAGTCAGAGCCTCATACGACGCGATCGTCAAAAAGGCAACCTAATGGTAACTTTCGCTTTACCGTTTAATAAATGATTGCGCCACCGAAACCACGGTAATTTCGATGTCTAAAATTCAACCTCAAAACTATTTAAAAAATAGAGTTATAATTATTATCGTATGTACTAAAATATTTTTATTGACATTTGTAGTAGCATTTCGACGGCCAACATGGTGATTATAGACTGTATCCGACATTGTGATGCCACGAAGGAGTATAACCCTGTGTGTGGCACTGACGGAGTCACATACCCTAACTCTGACTTGCTAGACTGTGCTCGTAGATGTGGCATAGGTGAGTTCTTTGTCTCTATACTTCAATTATATTTGCTATATCTATTTTATAACTTAACATTTACATGCAAATCAGATAGAGCTCAGTGGGTCTTTAAAAGAGGCATTTTTTTAACGTGACTTATTGTAGATTTGCCGCAAATAGCATTAACTACTTAGCCGGACACATGGGGAGCGCTGAGGGATTTCACCCGGTACAACATTTAAGACAACAGGCCTGGGGGTGCCCAGACTGCCCAGGTGTGAACCTCGGCTCCGGGCGTCGTCTGAGAAGATAATAAAAGACTTAATCCACCCTACTAGGTTGATAGCGATAAGCGTTTAATTTGCAGTTAAACGCTGCGCAAAGAATTATAATGTAAAACAATATGGTTGTTCACTAAAATAGTACAGGGAACTGTCAAAATTTAAGAATACTCAACAGTAGCGACACTTGATGAAAGAAATAGGTAGTTCTTATCCTCATTGAGACTTCAATGGAGCCTAATAATGATTTTATAGAAATATTACTAATAATAAAATCCACCCGTTATGATTTTAGACGTCAACCCGCTTTCGAAAGGACCCTGCTCTTCCATATCAACAATCAGACCATCTGTTCCATTCGAGAATGACAACGATCCAGTATTTCCCACTGCGGAACCTGATGTGTATGTATACTTTCATATAATTAGCAAACATTTAAAATAAATTTTCGCTTTACCGTTCAATAACTGATTGCGCCACCGAAATTACTGTAATTTCAATGTCTAAAATTCAGCCTTAAAATATTTAAAAAAATTAGATAGCATTACTAAGACATTCATTGAAATTTGTAGTAGCAGTTCGACGGCCAATATGGTGATCAGAGACTGTATCGGACATTGTGATGCCACGAAAGAGTACAATCCTGTGTGCGGCACTGACGGAGTCACATACCCTAATCCTAGCTTACTTGTCTGTGCTCAGGAATGTGGCGTGGGTGAGTTATACCTATTTATATTTGAATTATATATTACCTACTTAAAAGAGGCAATTGAGACTCCTACGGAGCGTAATCATTATTTTAAGTATACTAGTTGTATAAGTGTTATTTTGACTACTTTTCACAAACGTATGAAATAGTAGAAACGCGATCGTTGCGATTGAGTACTCTTTGGAAGGATGTGACGCACGAAATCGTTCTCAATTTAAAACGAAGTCAGACATAGTTCTTGTTGATGTTGCTTACCAACAAGTTTGCCTATACAACAAACTGCCTGTTCGTTTTAAAGAGATAACAAATTAAATAAGAAATAAAAAACTACATTCAAGTCACAGTTGTAAGCCTTCCTGTTAAGTAAATGTTATTATTCAGTTCATGAATTTATTGATAGAGATTGTGGTAGACTAAATTTTAATATGTGATTGATGATTTCTTTGCAATATCCTGCAATATTATATGGCCATTATTAATTTTGTATTCCATTTGATGGTAATGTGACCTACAATTTTAGCGTTACTTTTGACTTGATTTTGTAACTTTATTATTTTCTGTTTTATTCTTTTTTTTATCATACTTACTTAAATTTTTATGTTGAATACATTTACTTTCTATAATTGAGGTTAGCTTCGTTCAACTTATTTTTGACTATTCTGTATGTGTATTTCGTACACCATTCCTGTAATTGTTATGCGAATAAATACTCATTCCTTCTTAGTAATAAAATCTACCCGTTATGATTTTAGACGTCAACCGTCACTCGGAAGGACCCTGCTCTTCCATATCAACAATCAGACCATCTGTTCCATTCGAGAACGACAACGATCCAATAGCTCCCACTGCAGAACCCGATGTGTATGTATACTTTCATATAATTAGCAAACATTTAAAATAAATTTTCGCTTTAGCGTTCAATAATTGATTGCGCCACCGAAATTACGGTAATTTCGATGTCTGAAATTCACCCTTAAACTATTTCAAGAAATTATTATCGTATGTACTAAAACATGTTTTTTTTAATTTGTAGCAGCAGTTCGACGGCTAATATGGTGATTAGTGACTGTATCCGACATTGTGATGCCACGAAGGAGTACAATCCTGTGTGTGGCACTGACGGGGTCACGTACCCTAATCCTGGCTTGCTTGTCTGTGCTCAGGAATGTGGCGTGGGTGAGTTGTCTCTATACTTGCATTATACAGCGTGTTAGTGACATCGTACCGAATACTGAGGGGGATGATTCAGACCATGATTCTGAGTTATCGCAAAAGTGTAGATATGAAAATAATTTAAAAAAAAATACATGAATTTTGCGACGGATAATTCTACTTGATATTAACTTAGAATAATGAGCTGAATCATCCCTCTCAGTATTTCTTACTCTTCTTCTTTAGAAAGTTTCATTAAAATTTTTGTTTTTTTTTTTTAACTATTATATTTTCAGTTCCATACTTTTGCGACGGACAATACCACTTAATATCAACGAAGAATCATGATCTAGATTATTCCTCAAAGTTTTTCCATATATATTTGTGTAACTTATAATACAGATCAATAAAGCTCAGTGGGTGCTTTAAAAGAGGCAATTGCGATTCTAGTCTCTAACGGTTGCAGATACCGACCCCGCCGGCGTGGTCGACGAATTCCCTCAATCAGCGCTTATTGCTATCGACCCACTAGGGTCAATTAATTCTTTCAAATATTTTTTCCTCTCAGACGACGCCCTGATCCGAGGTTCGCGCCCAACTGGGCACCCTCAGGCCTGTTGTCTTAAACTTTGTACCGGGTGAGAGCCTTCAGCGCTCCCCATTCGTCCGGCCAAGTTGTTAAGGCCATCTGCGGTTAATCTACAATAAGTCACGTCAAAAAAAAGTCTCTAACGGAGCCTACGAGTAACAACTATTTTATAGAAATATCACTTACAGTTAGCAACGCAACTTACAATATAATCTGCCCGTTATGATTTTAGACGTCAACCGGCACTCGGAAGGACCCTGCTCTTCCATATCAACAATCAGTCCATCTGTTCCATTCGAGAATGACAACGATCCAGTAGCTGCCACTGCTGAACCTAAAGTGTATGTAATTTCATTAACTTGTCAAATTTATTTATTTAAACCAAAAAATCCGGCTTTACCGTTCAATAAATAATTGAGCCACCAAAATTACGGTAATTTCAATACCGAAAAATCATCCTTAAAAACTATTTCAAAAAAGTTTTATTTAAATTTGTAGCAGCAGTTCGACAGCCAACATCGTGATTAGAGATTGCATCCGCTTTTGTGATGCTTCAAAGGAATATAACCCTGTGTGCGGCACTGACGGGGTCACATACTCTAATCCTGACTTGTTAGACTGTGCTCGGAGATGTGGCGTGGGTAAGTTGCATACTTCTTCTTCTGTCGTGTGGGTTGTGAGGTGAATTACCAACCTCATCAACCCTGGTGTCAGGGTTATTATTGAGCCGCCAAAGGCCCCTGATGTGGCTCATGTAACGATTACTCACTTACATCAATAAGTAGTAACCGGGACCACCGACTTGACGTGCCTTCCGAAGCACGGATCATCTTACTTTCAGACAATCAGGTGATCAGCCTGTAATGTCCTAACCAAACTGAGGATCACAAAGATGATTTTTGTGATATGTCTCCACCGGGATTCGAACCCGGTACCTCCGGATCGTGAGCTCAACGCTCAACCACTGGACCACAGAGGCCGTTAGTTGCATACTCAAGTAATATTTTATGAAAACTACTCTGTAACATAAAGTGCGAAGGACAGCGATGTGCGGAAAATTAGCTCAGTTACATTTTGGAGAGGCCTAATGAAAATAACTTTAGCAAAGGCGTAAATTACGAAGCCCATATATACTCTATATATTTTACAGGAACATTATTTTAACTCATTTGTTATGGTTTTAGACGTCAGCCTGCAGTCAAAAGGACCTTGTCCTTCCAAATCTACCCTTGAAGAAGAAATAGATTCATTAAAATCAATGTACGTATTTCTTTATGAAGAGGTTCGTTCAGAATATGGAAACATTATCCAAAAAGTTTCTTCATAAACTCTTTTGCTTTTGTAGTATTTCTAAATTGACATCAGCTGTAGAACTAAGAGAGTGTATCCGCAAGTGTCCCGTGACGTCAGAGTACAACCCTGTGTGTGGCACTGACGGCGTGACGTACAACAATCCTGGTCGACTGCTCTGTGTTAGTTACTGCGGTTTAGGTAAGTTTTTTTTTCCATAAATTTTAAGGAGTTTTATAATATTTTATCATTAAATCGCTGTACCCAATCCGGTACCATATGTGTCATTTACCATATTTATTTATGTTACCACCTCTCTACCATATGGGAAGCAATAAATGACATGATTACGATTATTTATAGAGCAGGTTCAAATTTTTGCTTATGCTGTGTTCTTCTATCGTGTGGGTTGTGAGGTGAATTACCAACTTCATCAACCCTGGTGTCAGGGTTATTATTGAGCCGCCAAAGGCCCCTGACATGGCTCATGTTACGACTACTTACCAACTACTTACATCTGTACCATCTGGACCTACGGCTTAACGTGCCTTCCGAATCACGGATCATCTTACTTTTTGGACAATCAGGTGATCAGCGTGTAATGTCCAAACCAAACTAGTGTTCACAAAGTAATTTTTTTGTGATATGTCCCCACCGGGATTCGAACCCGGGACCTCCGGATCGTGAGCCCAACACTCAACCACTTGACCACGGAGGTCGTCATGCTGTGTATGTTTTTGTTAAAAACGCAGTTATGCTTAAAAATCTTAGAATATATGTACTTATTTGGAATTATTCGTTTGATATTTTCATTAAAGGTGTGAGTGTGAGGGCGCTAGGACCTTGTCCAGTTACGCCACCTATTCCGTCAACACCTGACACGTACGTATTCGATTTTATGTAATGATTAATTGCGACTATATTTTTGCAGCCTTTCTCTTATATTGCTTTATATACAAAACTAGCTTTCCGACCGTAATTTCCGGTAAGTTTTCTATAGAAATGTTATTATTTCTGAGCAAATTTCTTAATTTTCCTTTAAGTAAACATTTGGCTTTTAGCTTTTGGATGTACCTCTGACTACATCAATTGGAATATAACCCTGAGCTTTTGTTATCTTATGTGTTAAACTATCTACAAGTTAATAACACTTTTTTTAATGAAATCGGTAAAGTAATTTTAAAGTTACGGCGTGACCAAGAGAATTATGGATTCATTTTTACCGACTTCAAAAAAGGAGGAGGTTCTCAATTCGACCGTATATTTTTTTTTTTTTTTTTTTTTTTTTTTTTTTTTTATGTTTGTTCGGGCATATCTTCGTCGTATATGAACCGATTTTGATAATTCTTTTTTTGTTTGAAAGGAGATATACCCAAGGGGGTCCCATGTCAAGGAAGTCAGGATCTGATGATGGAAGACCAGAGAAATCGAGGGGAATTTTCAAAAATCGTAGGAGCGACTAGTGCGTTTGTAAAGTCATATTGATCGGATCGATCTTTAGGCTTCGGGAAAACTTCCCGACCTTCGAAAACTGGTCAGCATCAGGGAGATACCCTATGGCCTGGCAAAACTATACAACCTGGAGCAATTTTTCTTTCACGAAACGTATTTAAATCTTGATCAAATTCAATCGCCGGTGCAAAAAAACAAAATGGCGGAAAAAAAAGATGGCCGCCATACAAAATTTTGTCGATTTTGGAAGAAGCCCGTTTGGGTAAAAATAATGTATGGGGCGCTTACTCAAAACGTCATGTAGAGTACGGAAATACTTTCTGGTCACCAAAAACTGCTCCGCATCAGAGAGATACTCTACGGCCTGGCAAAACTATCGCACGTGAACCAATATTTCTTTCAGAGCACTTATTTAAATCTTGGTCAAATTCCATAGCGCGTAAAAAAAAACAAAATGGCGGAAAAACAAGATGGCCGCCATACACAATTTTGTTTTTTCAGAAAATGTCTCGGGATATAAAATATATATCGGGGTTGTGATCGGATCGTCATGTTAAGTATGGAAATACTTCCCGATTTTCGAAAACTGCTCCGCATCAGGGTGACACCCTACGGCCTGGCGAAACTATCACACCTGAACCAATTTTTCTTTCACGAAACCTATTTAAATCTTGGTCGAATTTAATGGCCGGTGAAAAAAATACAAAATGGCGAAAAAACAAGATGGCCGCCATACAAAATTTTGTTTTTCCAGAAAATGTCTTGGGGGTAAAAATGATGTATAGGGGTGTGATCGGAACGTCATCTTTGAAAACTGCTCCCAATCAGACATCCTACGGTCTGGCAAACCTATTGCACCTGGATTTTGTTTGTTTCCACGACACCCATTTAAATCTTGGTCAAATTCTGTCGCCGGTGAAAAAAAACAAAATGGCGGAAAAACAAGATGGCCGCCATACGAAGAGGGACAGTTTCGAATAAACAGGACACGCGAGCTGCTTTAGCAGCGAGCGAACCACGCGAAATCTACTGTATCTATATGTATGCGTGAGTGTGTATGATAGCAGCTTCCACTGACAACCACATGTGTGTATGTACACATACACATGTGTGTGTGTGTGTGCGTGTGTGTGCGCGCGCGCGCGCGTGTGTGTGTGTGTGTGTGTGTGTGTGTGTGTGCGTGTGTCTGTGTGTGTGCGTGTATCTGTGTGTGTGTGCGTGTGTACGTGCGCGTGTGCTCGTGTGCGTTAGCGCGTGTGTGAGTGTGTGTGTGTAAACATGTTCATCAATAATAATTGTGATCACTACTAATAATATATTATATTATTATATATGAATATAAATCAGAAAATCTGTCTGTCTGCATCCTTGCTCGGTCTAACCATCACTTAAAATCGTAAAATAAAATAAAATTTTTAACAAAAAAAAACCGACTTCAAACGCAAAACTAAAAAGCAATAAATAAATTTACTTCGCACAAAGTAATTAGTACGTATTTTCAATTAGTTAATTAATTTATAATTCTGAAGTCGGTGCCAAGTAAATGCTACAACAACCCTACTACAATATCAAATTACTATGTACACACAATATTGTTTAATACCTATATCAAAGCAATTACAAAACAATGTCAAACAAAAAATTACAAAACAATCAGTATTGAAAAATATATGAATCGGTACTTCGTTGTAGCATTTCCTTGGCACCGGCTTCAGAATTATAAATTAATTAACTAATTGAAAATACGTACTAATTACTTTGTGCGAAGTAAATTTATTTATTGCTTTTTAGTTTTGCGTTTGAAGTCGGTTTTTTTTTTGTTAAAAATTTTATTTTTTATATTTAACATGATAAAGACTGTGTTTACTTATATATGATGCAGAATTACAAAGTCCCCTGCGGAGATATCTCGATGCATGCGCTACTGTCCCGTGACGTCAGAGTTCAACCCTGTGTGCGGCACTGACGGTGTCACGTACAGTAACCCCGGTCGACTGCTCTGTGCTAGCGACTGCGGTGCGGGTGAGTGTCAACTGTCCTATGACGTCAGAGTACAACTCTGCGCGCGGCACTGTCTAGTAAAACATCCCGGACCCACTAAGCAAATACTTATTCATACTACTAATGCCTGAATTCAGCTATACGAAACCTTTCATTTTTAACTTACTGATTTCTGATTGACTAGATTAAAGTGGGAAAAGATAATAATACATATTGATGTTTTATTTAAAGTTGTGAAGCAGATAGCGCAAGGGCCTTGCCTAGCCAGGCCACCCACTACGCCAATCCCAATCGACGAAGAAAAGGACCCGTCAAAAACCACAAACACACCTGACATGTACGTATTCGATCATCTAAAAGACAATTTGCGACAATAATATTACAGTATTTTTCTTATACTCAGACATTGTTTTCTAATCTTATTATTATCAATTGCTGTTTGATGCAGAACTACGAAATCCCCTGCGGAGATATCTCGATGCATGCGCTACTGTCCCGTGACATCAGAGTTCAACCCTGTGTGCGGCACTGACGGTGTCACGTACAGTAACCCCGGTCGACTGCTCTGTGCTAGCGACTGCGGTGCGGGTGAGTGTCAACTGTCCTGTGACGGTCAGAGCACAACTCTGCGCGCGGCACTGTCTAATACCAAAATCCTGGACCCACCAAGCAAATACTTATTCATGCTACTAATGCATGAAATCAGTTATACCCAACCTTTCATTTTTATAGTTACTGTTTTCTGATCGACTAGATTAAAGTGGAAAAGATAATAATACACATTGATGTTTTATTTAAAGTTGTGAAGCAGATAGCGCAAGGGCCTTGCCTAGCCAGGCCACCCACTACGCCAACCCCAATCGAAGAAGAAAAGGACCCTTCAAAAACCACCAACACACCTGACATGTACGTATTCGATCATCTAAAAGACAATTTGAGACAAAAATGTTACAGTATTTTTCTTATAGTCAGACATTGCTTTCTAATTTTATTAAGTATCATCATTTGCTGTTTGATGCAGAACTACGAAATCCCCTGCGGAGATATCTCGATGCATGCGCTACTGTCCCGTGACGTCAGAGTTCAACCCTGTGTGCGGCACTGACGGTGTCACGTACAGTAACCCCGGTCGACTGCTCTGTGCTAGCGACTGTGGTGCCGGTGAGTTTTAACTGTCCTGTGACGTCAGAGCACAACTCTCCGCGCGGCACTGTTTAATACAAAATTCCCTGACCCACTACTATATTACTACTACCAATCCATGAATTTAGCTATACGAAATCTTTCATTTTTAACTTACTGATTTCTGATCGACTAGATTAAAGTGGGAAAAGATAATAATACATATTGATGTTTTATTTAAAGTTGTGAAGCAGATAGCGCAAGGGCCTTGCCTAGCCAGGCCACCCACTACGCCAACCCCAATCGAAGAAGAAAAGGACCCTTCAAAAACCACAAACACACCTGACATGTACGTGTTTGATCATCTAAAAGACAATTTGTGACAATAATATTACGGTATTTTTCTTATAGTCAGACATTGCTTTGTTTTCTTATTATTATCAATTGCTGTTTCATGCAGAACTACGAAGTCCCCTGCGGAGATATCTCGATGCATGCGCTACTGTCCCGTGACGTCAGAGTTCAACCCTGTGTGCGGCACTGACGGTGTCACGTACAGTAACCCCGGTCGACTGCTCTGTGCTAGCGACTGCGGTGCGGGTGAGTGTCAACTGTCCTGTGATGTCAGTCTAAAATAACAATCCCGTCTAGTCCATAAATCCCGGACCTACTAAGCAAATTCTAACCCATACGATAAACCTTTCATTTTTATCGTTACTGATTTCTCATCGACTAGATTAAGGTGGGAAAAGATTTGAAAAGATAATAAAACGATTAGATATTTTCTTCACAACTCTACGCGCAGCACTGACGGCGATGCGTACAGTACAGTATAGCCCCGGACGACATTTGCATCTTGGCTAGAGTCAGTTCGTGTAGACTAATGTGAAGTCTAAATACATACATAAACTCACGCCTATTTCCTACCGGGGTAAGCAGAGAAAATGGAATTCAAATTCAAATTCAAATTCAAAAATATCTTTATTCAGTAGGTAACATAGTTAGTTACACTTTGAGTCGTCAATTTTTACATAACGAACGTCTCATCCGCCTAAAACTACTGCAGCTTCTCACAACCTGTATAGCCGGGGAAAAGAAGCTGCAAGAAAAACCTCGGCACAGGGCCCTAGACGTTCTTTAAAAAAATAAAAATAAACATAAAATATTTATACAATTGAGTAATTTAGCTGCCTAATATCAGTTCTCAGACGGTTAATCCCATGAATTCATATCTTCTAAATAATCACTAACTTTATAATAACCTTTTTTGTAAAGTTTTTGTAACTACTGTCTTAAAACAGTTGAAAGGCAAATTCCATTTGCTTCGATCCTGACAATATACTTCTCTTGCTTCTTCCTCATTCATCAATCGTTACATGCACGCCGGTTCAGAGTAAATCTTACTGAACCTTTTCTAAGGAAATCTTCAATTTGGTCAATGTATGTCCTTCTAGGTGTTCTTCTGCCAGCCCTACCACCCACCTTCGCTTTACATACTGCTTTCGTAAACCTATTCTCCTTCATCTTCTCAATCTTAGTCACTTTATCGTCTTTTACACCACATATCTCTCTTATCACACTGTTTCTCACTCTATCACTCAATTTAACGCCAAATGATGTGATTCCTATTTTTTATAATTAAACTATTTAATTTTTTTATTCAAGATGTGAAGCAGAAATCTCGGGGGCCTTGTCTTGCGGTGTTCACGACAACATCGACTATGAAACCTGATGTGTATGTATACTAAAATCAAGTATTCGTTGAGTTTTTATTAACCTCTCATCTGCCGAGATACCAGACGCAATAAATTTTATATTGTTACTGGTCGAGATCTGCGTTCCGGCATACATACGTTTATTTTATCTTACTTACTTTTTCGGACTATCAGGTGATTCAAGCCTGAAAAGTCCTTACCAAACAAAGGACAGTCTCACAAAGTGATTTCGACAATGTCCGCACCGGGAATCGAACCTGGAACTCCAGATCGTGAGCCTAACGCTCTAACCACTAGACCACGAAGGCTGTTGTGTATGGTTGTATTGGCCTCTACCAACCCGCATTGGAGCAGCGTAGTGGAGTATGCTCCATACCCCCAAATCAAAATCATATCAAATATTATACTTTATTGCACAGAACTAAATTTTAACAATCAAACAACACATGAATACAGTACAATTTGGGTGGCTTTCGGCATGTCTCTCTGGTTTCTATTATCTGTGATTACAACATTTTTGTGTTATGTGCGACATTATTCAAAAACATAAAATATGACATCACTATAAAAACCAAATTCTAAAGGCCTTTAGACGTCTTTCAGCTTTTTGCAATTCGTAAACATTAAGTTCTTCGACCTGTCCGGCCACTGGTTTTTCCAGATTGTCACCAATGTTTATTAAAATATTACGTTTATTTGTTAATCTCGCAACTAAAAATACACATAATTGAGTAAGTATATTATTAGAAAGGCACCTACCTATGTTAGTTATTTCCATAGCATACCTTGTCTTTGTGAACATGATTTCATAATTTATAATGTTCAGTCCAGATATTCACTGGATGGCACATGTTTAAACGTAGTTAGGTCGGAAACATTTGCATTTAGTTTAGAGCTAGCTTCCTTACAAGTATGAAAACTAATCTACTTACCTATCATGTAATTTCTCAATTTATTACCTGCCTATGTATACGCTATCACTGTAGTAAGTACAATGTGATTTGTTTCTTTTTCAGATGTTACCCTTGTGAGTGACGGGCCTTGTCCGTAAACAGCCTGCCTGCTTTTAAAGTTTCAGAAGAATACTCAAATTGATTAAGAATTATTTTTTAATTTTTGATATAAATAAAAAATTACGTTTTATATTTTAATCTCATTCAAAACGCATGTTAAATAATGAGTGGTTATTTTTATAAAAAAAAACACACACCTACAAAAAACTCTCACGCCCACAATCCGTAATGCAGTGTAATAGCCACAAGTAGGTAAGTACTCAAGAAGACAACTTGCAGCCACTTTTGATACGGAGTCCTATGATGGATATGATGAACCGCATGATACAAATTATCAAGAAATAATTTTTTTTAGCTCTGATGGGTTTGCTTTTAGCCCCAGACTTGCCTATGAAAATAAAAGCTTGTTATTTATTTATTTAATGGATCATTTAAACAAAGTAAAACAGAACCAACGTGTAAGCCAACACTTGCACTTACTTATATTATCATAACTTATATTATCATAATAAATTATTGCACAAGTTGGTGGAAAAAACAAGAACGTTTTTGCTTTCTTCCAACACCCTGAATAAAATAAAAAATAAAATTATACTTATAATGGTACTTAATTTAAATACCGTGACCACATATTGCAAGGAGGTAAGGGCAATGATAAGAAATCCCGCGTCTGCAGTTTAGCTAAAAAAATTACATAAAACAATATAGAGACCCTATATATACATGGTACAGACAATCTTATAATCAGGTATTCGATAAAATAGGTACTTTTGAAACGATTAGGTAAGTAATATAATTGTTAATTTTATATTTCACGTCATATATTTAACTTGCAACTGTAAGCGGTTCCATATTAAAACAATTTACTGACTGTAAGCCTGAGTTATAATTTATTTGATCAAAAAGTACTTACTTACGAGTAAGTTACCAATAAATGTCGCTTCGAGTTTTAAAGCATGACGCAAATACCACACCGCTTTGACGTCATAGTAACAGCCATGACTATTAAATGACGTCACATACTTACTTTTAATTGAGAGCTAAAGGGGAATTTATATTAATACATAATAATGAATTATTATAATATGATGTCTCACAACATATTAATTTAAATAACCTGAGGAAAATCGGTTAGGGGTTTCGTGGTTTTACCAACACACAATTATTCCTGGAATTCGAATGTCCCCATGAACTAGTGAAGTGAAAATATCGATGTAGGCTTTATCGATTCGAAATGGAGATTGATAGATGCCCATAAATGGTAAAAAAAGCAGTTGCTCTTGCAGAAAAATAATGTACTGCTTCTCTGCGTTTGTGAATATTTATTAGGTAGGTTTTTTTTAAAGTTTGGTACCTATTATCAAAAACTGCGACACTCTTCTCTTTTTTGGCAGTGATTAGTCACTATATTATGCATAATAATATGGTAGGCTATATAGTTAAAACTCTTTAAAAACGTGCTAAGCATCTATAGAACATCTACCATCATCTATATACGTATAGTATCTAGTGAATATTACCAAAGATTTATGAAAGGATCCACATTTTGAGAAAATCAAATAAGCGAGTACCTCTGTGAAGTTGGGCCCTGTGTTTTAAAATAGAGCATTGAGGGTCTACCTGTTTCGGATAAACTATGGATACTATAGAAAGTCTACGTCAATATCTAAGGTAAAGTAAATATTTGTGGAACATATTGAATTTGCCATATTATAGGTGCGAATATTCTTATTGTCTGACAGAAATTGCAACACGAAATTCCCCGAAAACAAAAATCTGATAAAAATAAGCAATATCGATAAATATCAACAAATTAATAAATTGCACCGTACTTAGTTTTTGGTAGGTATTTATTGGTCAAACGACTTGTCTGATACAAACGAGTTTATAAACCTAAACTCGGCGATCGATCGAGTGACTGACGCCACGGACGCTACGCAGCCGCCAACCTAATTTAATTACAGAATTTTATTCCTAAAAAAACATGAAGCTGTACGTCTTCTTTTTTCTTGGTAAGTGATTTCTTTGCGCTTTGTTATCATTTGACATGCATGTCTCCATACGATGTTTACCTTAATCTTTAGCATGTGGTGTCAAAAATGTTGGAGCCAGGCCTTCACTCAATAAGTAGCACCACGCTACTGCTGAGCGTCTAGTTACCTTTCTAAACTAACTTTTCAGCCGTATTGTTGAGCGAGGCTCTCGGCATGAGCCTCAGACACAAGAGGCAGTCGGACGACGAAGATAACCTGGGCTCTGATGAGAACAACCTGGACGACACATACAGCTGGGACTGGAACGACAATAACGACAGCAACCAGAACAACAGAGGACAGCCGCAGCCTACTCCAGTCACAACCAGGCAGATCAGGTGAGTCTGGGTTTCATATATTTTTTCCATGACGCATGACGTCACGGTGTACTCTTGTATGCGAATAGGCTAGTTCCCAACTAGTCTAATCAGTTACTTTTTACTAAACGTCAAAACACGAAATTACTATGGAATTGGTATGAAAAAGCACACAGTGACGTCATAGAAAAACGTGATGAATGTCGGACTTATTATTATTAGGTTTTTTTTATTAAAATTCATAAATAAGTTTAAATAGAAAAAAGAAAATGATGTTCGTTAGTTTTAGATCTGTGTTTATTTAGTACGTAATCAGAATTTCATAATTCATCACGACCTAATTCCATAGTCAGTTCATGTTTTAACTTTTAATAAGGAACTTGTTGTTGTTGTTTAAATTCGTCTTAACTAAGGCAGGCAAAGATCAGAGAACCATACAGCCTTGACTTTAATAATTTATTCTTAAAATTCAAACTAGGCCTAAGTCGAATTTTGAATTTAAATGGAAAGTCGCTTATTCTTTTGTCGTTTCAGGGTGACAACCCAGTCGCTGTCGGTAGACGCGTGTATTCGAGCGTGTCCCGTGACGCCAGAGTACAACCCAGTGTGCGGCACCAACCTCGTGCAGTATTCCAACCCTGGACGTCTGGTTTGTGCCAGGAGCTGTGGTGTTAGTGAGTACCTACACACACATCTTTATAATAATAACCATTTAGTTCAGGCTACAAAGGCTTGGACAATAAATATCTTAACCTAAGTATATACCTAAGTGATTCCGTGCTTCGGAGGGCACGTTAAGCCGTTGGTCCCGGCTATTAGCCGTAAAAACACCTCCACCAACCCGCAGTGGAACAGCCTGGTGGAGTATGCTCCATACCCCCTCCGGTTGATTGAGGGGAGGCCTGTGCCCAGCAGTGGGACGTGTATAGGCTATTTATGTATGTTATAATATAATGTAAGACACTACGAAGACAAGTATTATATTATAAATAAAGTACTTATAAAAGAAAAGCACTTACATAATAGTTGAAGGCGTTACAAAATTTGGTATAATTGCACGGGTAACGTACGCTGAGCAACGACCTCTAGAATGGAATTTGGTACCTGAAAAGACCACATGAGCTCTATAATATTTCAAACTTCTAGAGAATAAATCTTACTTAAGTATTTTTTCTAATATGATGAATTTCTTACCTTTCAGATGTGACCTTGTTGAGGGCTTCACGATGCCCCACCGCGACCTCTGCTCCGGCGTGATGAATACACTTATATATTATATAATAATTATATTAATTAACACATTATAATAGTAATGAAATTTGACTGAAATAATGACACAATAAAGTGCTATTTATCTAGTAATTTATTTCTTTCTATACTTACACCTTATTGCTTTTACATGAGCTTATTAGAGCCGGGAAAGCGCGCGCCGAGGCGCAGGATTTTGAATTAAAGGTTTTTCAAAAATCCAATCATCATCATCATCAGCCGTACGACGCCCACTGCTGGGCATAGGCCTCCCCCAAGGATCTCCACGACGATCGGTCCTGCGCTGCCCGCATCCAATATACCTATATTAATTTTTGCGACGATTTAAAACCTAAGTATTTAGGTTTATCTATATTGCATGATAGAAATTACCTACAACACGTAATTCCCTAAAAACGTCAGATATATATAAATGGGCGACATCGATAAATGTCAACAAATTAATAAATTGTCGCACACTACTCAACTTCTGGTATAATAAGTACTTGTCAAACGACTTGTCGGATGCGCACGAGTTTATAAACATAAACCCGGCGACCGATCGCCAGTGACTGACGCGACCGACGCCACGCAGCCGCCAACCTCTGCCTACGAACATTTTATAAATTAATTTAATTTAAATAATAAAATATTTTTATCAAAAATGAAACTGTACGTCTTCTTTGTTCTTGGTAAGTGATTTTTTTCCTTTTTTGTTACATTTAAGGGCTTTGTAGGTGTTTTGATATTTTTCTATAAGTTGACTTACGAGTCAAGTTAGCAGGTAAGTATTTTAAGTACGCTTTCCACTACTAGCAAGGTTCTCTTCTCATTATCTACACAAAATAAGGAGTGTACTCACATCAACTCGCAAATGCGCATTGTTGGACTTTAAAATCTTCTATAATAAACAAGCTAATTTAAACATATGATATGTATTTACTTATAAAACTGGTTTCAATTTGTGTTCTTATTACCCGTAAGTTACGATTTACAAAGTATCTCTTCATAGTATGTGTGATAGTCATATCAACTGTGATATCAGTCTGAATCTGGCGGAACCTTCATGACTTGACCCTAAACAGTAAAAATACGATTACAAGTGCATTGAGAGTAATCTAAACATGTCTATTCTGAATGACTACGTATTATTTTTTATACGAGTAGGTAGCATAAAAAATTTGAATTCTGAAGCGTAAACAGAACCGTGCGTAAATGCTCTTTTGATGACCTTTAACAGGTAACTTTATGCATATTATTATTTTAAAGAAACATTTGCATTAAAGAATATGTCGCAAAAAGTCTTGTTTATCTTGTCTCTCAATCATAGATATACATTATCTTTGTTTAGACGCAACGGCTAATGCCGCAATATATTTATTACTAAACAACGTTAAGCTTATAAACATTAAATGTTTAATAATAAATGCACAAAGATATAATATTATTGAAAATAATACAATGAAAACTGCGCGTAAACATACTTCATACAAAAGACATCAACGAACGCTTCCGCGAATAAAAATAATAATACTTTTTCGTTTGATAAGTATATTGGACTTGAAAAATAAGTTTTTTATTTTTATTCTAACGATGTTCTCATAATAACATTATTAAACAAACAAAACTTTTTTTGACCGGAAAATCTTAGCCGTTTTTACATTACTAGGAATGCGTTTGGTATTTAATTTTCATTCGTCATCATAATTAAGTAATGTTATCAAAAAAACTGACACCAACCTCCTAAATACAGTAACACTGTAAATTAATAACTACTATTATAATAATGTAGTATCATGTTTTTAAACAAAGAATTATTTTTTTTGTTAAATTAATATAAATATTTATGTTTTTGATACATTAATTAGGTCGTCATTGAGATGATAATGTTATGACTTTTGTAGATTTTCCTTATTCCTTATTATTAAACTTATTCGAGGTTACTGATCATGTCAATTTCATGTGAATCATGGTTACTATGAGCATAACCAAAAACATAACATATTGGAAAACCCTACTTTCGTATACATATCTCCATGTTCCAACGCTTGTAATTCCTGCGAGGCTAGTATACTTTGTAATTATACTAAGTGAAGTATTTAAGTAAGTATTTATTTCCTCTACAAATAACATTAAGTACTTATAAGAATAAGAAGAATCCATAGTCGTTACATGAGCCATATCAGGGGCCTCAATAATACCCCTGACACCCGGGTCGATGGGGTTGGTAATCCACCTCACAACCCACACGTTTTTTTTTGACGTGACTTATTGTAGATTTGCCGCAGATAGCAATAAGTACTTGGCCGGAACAACCCACACGATAGAAGAATAAGAATAATGTTATTTATAACATGAACATTAAGCTGGAGCCTAAACTAGGAAACCCTGTGTAAGCATTATCAAACAAGCATGCAGTCATTTTTGGTTTTGTGCCTCAGGGTACCTATTCTTGGTACGTGGTACATCATGATGACGATATTGTAACAGGCTTTCAACCCATCTTCTTATATAGATACATGAGATATCACCTCTATTTCCCATTGAAGTAGACATGCACCATGGAATTCCACTTATCACGGTCTTGATACACTAACTAGGTACTTTCGCTTCCTCTACCTTCTTCTTCTTTGCGAGTCGATGGCGATCGAAACTAACTTTTCCTCTACCTTAATATCTTTATATACCTATACGGAATATAGTACTCTTGATATAACGCCTATTGCTCATGAGGGTAGGCAAAATCCACAGAATTCCACTTAACTACGATCCTGCGAAGACCGAGCTTAGTGGCGTGCCGTAGATAAGGCCTATGTCCAACAGTGGAAGAGCATAGTGTTAATGATGATGACGATAAGATCCTGACATGCGACTTTGCTTACTTACCTAACCTTACTAAAATAATGTTTCAGCCATAGTACTGAGCGAGGCTCTCGGCATGAGCTTCAGACACAAGAGGCAGTCGGGCGATGATGGCGACAACAACCTTGACGACAGATATGGTTGGGACCGGCCCGGCCGGGTCAACCCGCCTTGGCAGACCCGCCCACCTTGGAACAACGGTAACACCAATAATAACAACCAGAACAACGGAGGACCGCCGCAGCCTACTCCAGTCACAAATAGGCCGAACAGGTGAGATTAGGTTTCATATATCTACATTTTTATGCTCATACTATCCCCACCGGCCTGGACGCGTTGTAAGGGTCAGACCTCCGAGGGCCTCCGTGGTCCAGTGGTTGAGCGTTAGGCTCCCGATCCCGGAGGGGTTCGAATCCTGATGGGGAAATATCACAAAAATTACTTTGTGATGCCTATTTTGGTTAGGACATTACACGATCACGTGATTGTCCGAAAGTAACATGATCCGTGCTTCGGAAGGCACGTTAAGCCGTTGGTCCCGGTCAATACTTACTGATGTAAGTAAGTAGTCGTTACATGAGTCATGTCAGGAGCGTTTGGCGGCTCAATAGTAACCCTGACACCAGGGTTGATGAGGTTGGTTATTCACCTTAAAACCCACACGAGAGAAGAAAATGGGTCAGGCCCGCCTTGAGTCGGCAACAACTGTAACAAAAATAACAATGACAATAGTTATCTACTCCAGTCACAAATTGGCCAAATAGGTGAGATAAGATTTAACATGTATTGGCCTGGTTTTCCTTTCGAGTTTTGAAGTAAGAGTGGCAGTCGCTTCAGTAAAAAAAAACCTGACCTAAACCAGCTTTTAAGGGGACGAACAGGAAGAGATGATGACGTAACATTAGGTTTTTTACATTTTTTACGCACATAATTAGGTACCTCCACTCCTTTACTGAACTGGAAGCGGGTAAAAAACAAAACGGCTTTGGCTATTTATATTCTTGTCCAGGAGACCATTAGTGGGCATGTCGTGAAATCCGACAGGGCCTTCGTTCAGCGTTTTAAGTTTCTAGTGTTCTTCCTAATATAGTGGATCATTCATCACATCCATCCTAGGACTTCGTATCAAAAGTGGCTGCAAATTGTCTTCTGACTACAATATTAATGCGACATTAATACAAACAAACCAGATACGTGAGTCTCTGTTCAAATCGGCGCATGGGCAAGGGTTCGTCAATATTTATTCATTTCTATCAACTTCAACGATTTGCTATCTCAATAATTATCTTCGACGCTACAAGAACACAATTTTGTATTTCCTGTAATTACAAGCTGGTATAAACCAGCATTTACACTTGAGTCACTGTTACTGAACTGGGAATCCCAGATAATGAACTCTATAAGTATTTACATCCTTGTTACTTTTTATATACCTGTTAATAACTAAAGTGGTAAAACTTGTATTTGCAAGTAAGTAGTGAGTAAAGATTGTTATGCACGATGAAAACTCGTTGAGGTGCAAATTAAAGTGCAGTAAATACTTATGTTTATTCCCTAAGTACTTAAATATTGATAAGAAACATCGATTTAATAATACTTATTAATTTAATTATAAAAAGTAAAAAAAAAATTAAAGTAAGATGATTCCGTGCTTCGGAGGGCACGTTAAGCCGTTGGTCCCGGCTATTAGCCGTAAAAAAACACCTCCACCAACCCGCATTGGAGCAGCGTGGTGGAGTATGCTCCATACCCCCTCCGGTTGATTGAGGGGAGGCCTGTGCCCAGCAGTGGGACGTATATAGGCTGTTTACGTAAGTTAATTATACCAACAATCTTTTTTTTTTTTTATTTAAGGAGTTTTATCTTACAAAAAGATAATGTCATTCCGTAGTGACTTCTTTCGATTCTACAACTTACACAAACTAAAAACAACTTAAACTAATACAATAATGTTTAGGCTTAAAACAAACTGTTCATCCCCTTCTCTTCAAGCCCACCATTACAGTTTTGTACAGTGCCATTGCTTCTCCCGACAATGGGAAAGACAAAGCACTGTTACAGCCCCCCACCTGATAAATATTACTGTAACTATCTAGCAGCTGTATTCTCAGATCCTCGTTCCGTACACACTCCATCATGATGTGTTGAGCATCCTCGATAACGCCACACTCCTCACATACCAACAATCTTCGATTATTCAAAATTAAATTATTCACGTCAGAAAACAAAAGTGTACAAAAAATACAGTAGCGTACCTACAAATATACATTAAGTACATTTTATCAGTCACAAAAGAATTCCAATGTTATTGTACTGTGTATGAAAGAAATCTCCCGAAAGTCGTGAGCTTTTTTGCTATTATTATTTACATATAAAAGTCGGTTTATCGTTAAAACATACAGTAACGAGTACTTATATGTAAACACTGTGAAACCATGTCACATTAGCTTTTTTGACAAATTAAACCGTAAGTCTCATTAAATGTCAAATATGATAGTGCGACAGGGTTCTAAAGTGGGTACATGATATTGCTCATGACTGTACATAATCTGTAAATAAGTATGGTCGTAAGCGACGTGGTTTGAAAATATTCAATGAGAAACTAAATTAAAATTGTGAATATGCTTAATCATATTAAATGGAGTCTTCTTCTTATCGTGTGGGTTGTGAGGTGGAATACCGGCCTCATCAACAAATCATCACCAATCATTAAATAGATTGAAATCGATCGACTAGGAGCATCACTTATTTAGTCCCATCTGAGAGCTATCATAGAACATTAAAATTTGTGTAAAAGTTAATTTTTATAAAATATAATCGTATATTCTATTGAACTGTGCTTTCTATCTAATAGCATTTATAATAATTATTGTGTTATAACGTTTCAGGCCTACAACGCAGTCGAGTTCGGTAGACGCGTGTATCCGAGCGTGTCCCGTGACGTCAGAGTACAACCCAGTGTGCGGCACCAACTTGGTCCAGTACCCCAATCCTGGCCGTCTGCTGTGTGCCCAGAGTTGTGGCGTCAGTGAGTACACATCTTTATAATAATCAAAAGCAGTCATGTTTTTTTACCTAACAAAAAGGAAGGTTATGTATGTGTGTATGCACGTCTGTTATCACCTAACTTCTAAACCACCTGTCAGAATTTAACAAATGAGGTGTCACTAGAAGCGTGTTACTCGTCCGGTGGTTATAGGCTAGGCGACGTTTCGTAAAAAGCAATGTGGGGACCTTTTAGAGGACATATTTCTCCGTAGTCGTATTTTAGTTATTAAAGTTTTATTTTTTGGCGTAACGTTACTCGATGGTGTTAACGACTTGGTCGGACAATGGAGGTGCGCTAAGAACTAACCAGGTACAAAATTTAAAAGGAATCAATCTGATGTACTTATAGGACATATTATGAGCCGCAGTCGTAGGTACACACTCATTCTGAGGGGTTGAAAAGGCCACGAAGCAATGTATTTAAAAAGCAAAATTGCTTTTTGACATGTTGGCATTGCGCACTTTTATATACGCAAATGTCAAATATTCATAAGTATTGCTTCTTAGACGAATTGCTTTTTTAATACCTTCTATACAGTCCCTGTGACTTGCCTCTTCCGTCCTGCATTGCCGTACCGATGGCTCCTATTTCCGCCTCTGCAACCGTTGAGGTCTTCACTCATACCAGTGCTAACTTGTCTATAGCTCCTGAATTATTTTGTCAATGGGAAAATTGCAGGTCACGTAAACGTAAAATAAATCCTCCCACAGAAAATGCAATTACTGAGGAAATCTAACCAAGATCCAGGGTGTGGTGTGGGTTTTTAGTAAACGCTTGGGATGCCTATGTAACTACATTCGAACTGGGAGAATGAAGGATGTTTAGACGTAAAATCTGAAGTAGAAATCGACGATTGAATAACTGTATATTAATTTTCTGAAAAACCTTGCGTAGACACAACTTTTCGCTGGTATATATCAGTCACAACACCGCCGACCCGTTGTAGCCCAGTTAGTAGAACGCTTGCCTTTCACTTTGAGGTGCAGGATCGAATCCAGCACAGGGCGAAACCAATGATTTTCGAATGGTTGTTGTTTTCGAATTTATGTTTGGATCATAAATGATTATCACGTGCTTAGCGGTGACGGAAAACATCGTGAGGAAACCCACATTCCCGAGAAATGCATTTTCGGAGGTACCTATGTGACCTAACCTGTATTGGGCTGGCTTTCCCTTCGCGGGTTTGAAGGTCCGACAGGCAGTCGCTTCTGCAAAAAATCTTCAGGTTAGGTAAGCGGACCCTGTGAAAAACTGGATTATGCTAGGGAGATGAGATGATGATGATTTCAGTCACAACATAACGTAACACATAATATAAGCTCACATCCACCGTAAGATGAACTAAGTACCCACACCTCACCGAGCTTTCTGTTAGACCAACCTGAAGCGTGAGCCGTATCGCCGTATAATGGTTGAGCCAACTGTGTATATCAGTCATAAGGGCTACAATATTGAAATAACACGTAACACGAAAGTACTTACACGTCATATTTGTTAATAGGAAAACCTAATCAAGAGTCATCGTTAAACGTTGGTCACGTTTTGTTATTTAATTATAATATTTATTTTGTGGCCCCATTTGCGTAGATGGGTCTTTTAACGTAATTACATAAAACCTATTTAAACTAGTAAACATAGTTGAGGAAAACACCGATGTAAATACCGAAGTATATACTTATAAGGACGTAACTATTAGTTTTGTTTTTACCTTGCAACCGGTTACGAAACCACGTGACCAATGGAAACAATGTAATGTAATGTGCGGAATTTATGATTGTATTACGTAGTTGCTATTATTTGTAGTGATGTGTCGTTCCCACATGTTCCCACTTCGGGAATTTTCCCGGAAGTAAAAAGGCGCAACAGTTATGTAAACAAGCTTTATTAAGGCAGATAGGATCAGAGTAAAAGACATAATTTGAAAAAAAAAAGAACCAGCTACTGTCCTTTTTTAGTCTTTTATTTACTTAAGGGCTTTTAACAAAAAAAATTATGCCAGCCCCATCGATCAAGACTGACTAAAACTGATAAAAAATCATATTTAATGCATGCCCCCACCCATAACAGCCTAAGATGTGATGCTGTTGTGAATGAAAGCATAAATCAAATATTATTCTCTGCACGTAGGTTCTGATAAAAAGGCCTCCAAGATACCTGTATCACTATTCTGACTCCTAATTTTTAGCTAGTGTCCTTACTATTAAAGATTTTTTTTTTTACAACATGGACATTTCCACTTTTTGAACATTCCCGGGAACACTTGCTGACTTAGCAAATGAAATTGCTCTGAATAAGTCCTGTAGTGTAAATGTTGGACAAAACAGAATATGAATATGAAAGTTTTTCCGTCTTCTGTTTACGAAATAGAATAAGTGTTTTGAAAGATATCTTCAATGAACCTAGTTTTTCAAATATACCTTCTTACATCTTAGCATTAGTACATTCAGCGCATGATGAACTAATTACACACACCTCATCGAGCTTTCTGGTTAGCCGTATCGCCGTCCATAATGATCAAGTCACGTCTCTCTCTCTTGTCGGTGGAGTAATCGCCATTACTCCATAGATAGGGCGTATAGAACGGTGGTTGCCCCAATCGCCTTCCGTTCCGCAGTACACCGACCAATTTCTCAATCGGTGATGTTCTAGCTAGAGCCCTATCAGAATCCATTTCCTAGGCCTCAAACCAGTACTGATACCGCTGCTGCCCGGCATCAGGGGTGCGCTTTTGAAGTAGCAGCGCCTACTCGCTACGTCACAAGATCGTCATAGAACCTAAGTAGCATTTTATAGGTTAGCCCGTCCCAGTGAGCTACCCGCTACGTTCTGCTAATCCTGTCGCTGTTTGGTCGGGGACTGCTTATTTTTATATTCGCAGCTAACCATCATATCTGATGGCCGTTCCACTATCCGCCACCCGTGGACCCCACAGCTCAGCCAAGTCAACCGTGACTGATAGTAAATTATAAACACACACCCGTAGTTCCTAAAGGGGTACGCAGAGCCACAAGCGATCATAAGGCAACTTTTAGCCACTTTTAATCCGCAGTTCTAACTCGTTGTCTAGTTTTTCACACGTGGTTTTAGGTACGCAATATATCATTAATGAATATCTGTTTCTAATCTGATGAATTTCCTTTTTTCCAGATGTGAGTCTGATGCGGGCTTCACCATGCCCCACCGCCACAGCTGCTCCGGCGAGTTGAAGACTTTTACATACTTACTATTTTATATTAACACAATATAGTTACCAAATATGACACCACGATGACACAATAAAGTGCTATTTTATTTAGTTATCTATTTGTTTTTATGCATCCTAAAGAATAGCTAGAAATTGTAGAATGGAAATTCAACTAACTACGATCCTGACACACCACTTCATGCATGCTCGCCGGTTTAGAGTAGCTCTTGGCCTTTCATAAAACATCCTAGATACGTACATTGTTTTAAGTTTACGCGGTTATTATCATAATTAAAACACATAATAACGGGTTCTTAGCGCGTTTAACATAGACTATTGACTACTACTATTATTATATTACTATTATTATTGAATAGACTATTTTAAACGCGGTAAGAACCCGTTATTATGAGTTTTAATCCTGGATTAGATCACGGTATGAAGATACATTTACATAATGCTTAATTCCGGTAATATGTAAGATAAGAAGCCTGCTAAGAAATTACAAATGGTCAAACGTAAGGAATTCTGATTACTATACCTATTCAATTTTATCCATTCACAAATAGGTCCAATTATAAATTATATCCATGGGTTTTGTACCTAATGTCACTCTTCGCCCCGCATTGATTTATACCGGGCGCCTTCACCCCCTCTGGGTCTTACTATTACTCTTAATAAATAGTCGTAAGCCGCTAAGAAGAAAGAGGGAGAGCGCACGGACTGGATCTCGCTCGCACTTACGGGTTAGACGGCACACGGCAAGAATGAGACTTATTGTGTATGCAGTGTTCGGTGTGTGGTAATGAATGTATTTGCATTATATCTTATATCTGCTGGTTATGGACTGGTTTCGTTCTGCTGTTGAAGAAAGTGCGTCTAATTAGTAACCACCAAATACTACTTATAAAAGAAAAACGTAGAAGAAGAAATTGACATGTCGTTCAATACTTTATGAAGAAAAAGTAAATTAAATAAAGCATTAAAACAATTGAATTCAGTTTGTTATTGAGGTATTAATTCGCAGCAAGTATTTCAGAACACAACGCCATTTCATAAGGAGGACCTATATACAGGGTGTTAGTGACATCGTAACGAAAACTTTGAGGAATGATTCAGGCCATAATTCTGAGTTGATATCAAGTGGAATTTTCCGTCGCAAAAGTATGGAACGGAAAATAATTTAAATAAGCTCTAAAATTTTCACGACTTCTCCGACAGGAAATTCCACTTGATATCGACTCAGAATCATGGTCTGAATCATCCCCTTCAGTATTCGTTACAGTGTCACTAACACCCATACCTACTTGTATGGCTACTGTATGTACTTGTATGGGGTGTAAGTGACATCGTAACGAATACTGAGAGGGATGATTCAGCTGATTATTCTGAGTTAATATCAAGTGGAATTTTCCATCGCAAAAGTATAGAATTGAAAATAATTAAAAAAAACTAAAAAAATAGCATGAATTTTGCGACGGAAAATTCCACTTGATATTAACTCAGAATCATGGTCTGAATCATCCCTCTGAGTATTCGTTACGATGTCACTAACACCCTGTATTTAGGAAGGTGAGACAGGGACATTGTATGACTTATCTGTGCCTTAGTATAACAATAATAAAATAAACAAAATTAATGTTGGAATGTCAGTATGTGCCTTCCTCGTATCTGCCTTTTCTTTAACCTTTTCCTTAAATATTCTTTGTATTTTATTTTCAAAACCTTAAAATTTTTATATGTAGGTTTTGATTTTTGGCCACCGGGACGAGTTTTACAAGAATTTTCTATCAATAAAATTGCAAAGTATTACGGCGTGATCGCAATTTGAGTTTGGCGTCATGAATTATTATTATTAAGAACGATAACTTCGTAAACTTGTTAAACTTGAATATTATATTGTATTGAAAAAACTAAAACAATTAAGTTAAACAGTTTGATAAATTAATTCACAGAGAGTATTTGAGAACACACACCCATGATAGATTTATATATTTGATAAAGCGGCGTATTATGTTTAGGAAGGTGACATAGGGGTATTGTATGACTTACCTCTATCTACTTATTATGTAACAAGAACAAAGTAACAAAATGGTTGTTGGTACATACCAACATTAAGACACATACATATGTGTCTTAATCGTGTCTACCCTTTTCTTTAACCTATTCCTTAAATATTATTTCAAATCAAAAAAATCAAATCATTTATTCGCATAATTTGTATTTTATTTTCAAATCCTTAGAATTTAAATGCAATTACTTAATACATTTTTTCACAAACACAGTTGGCCTAACTTAATACGTTGGTCTAACAAAAACCTCGGTGAGCTCGGTCGGGTACTTAATTCATCTCTGACTACCCCAATTGGGATAAGTATAGTCGTGAGGTTATGTTATGTTTGATTTATGGACATCGGGAGGAGCGTCTCAACAGCGGTGAACATTTTACAAGTACTTTCCTTTCATTAGTGTTTTTGGGGCACTGCTGAAAATCAGCGTTGTGCTACTCCCTCAATGTCGGAGTGTCACGACATATTGACGCAACTGAGCTGACGTCCCTTTTTAGGAATAAGGTTCAATTACATCTAGAATAAATGATTTCTATTCTATTCTATTCAATGACTTACCCGTGCTTAGGGAAACTCACCAAGAGAAAATTTAAATCGAAAAAATCTGACCCGGACGTAACTTGAACCCGCAGCTCGTGTCAAGCCAGGACGAGCGTATTAACCATTACATCATCGGTTCTTCTTCCTGTCCATGCGAAACTACTGATGCTGTTTCTAGATAGATGACGTCGTCGTCGGCTTAATGAGAATACATAGATCGAAAGAATTCCTGGCTTGATTAGAGCTGCGGGTTCAAGTCCAGTCCGAGTCAGAATTATTACCAATTTAAATTTTATCTTTATTTTCCTTCAATTTTAAAGGACATGGTGTTCGCAATTTGATTTTGCCGTCATTAAATTTTGTAAACTTGTCAAACTTGATTATAATAAAAGGTCGATATTGCTAATAACACGATTGCTTCATAAATTATCGTAACCAGTTGCGGGCATTAAATTATAACGTTGGTGCCCTCTTCTTAGATCTGGTTGCAATCTGTATTGCAATATCTAAGTAAATGTATCACAAAAAATACTTTGTGGTCCCTAGTTTGGTTAGGACATTACTGGCTGTTCACCAGATTGTAAGATGTAGTAAGATGATGCGACGTAGTAAGACCGTGCGATTCGGAATTCGATTCGATTATATTATTATATTATAGAGAGGCACGTTAAGCCGTTGGTCCCAGTCACTACTTACTGATGTAACTAAGAAGTCGTTACATGAGCCAAGTCAGGGGCCTTTGGCAGCGCAATAGTAACCCTGACACCAGAGTTGATGAGAGTAGGGCCCCGATACCGACCCCGCCGGCGTGGTCGACGATTTCCCTCATTCAGCGCTTATCGCTATCGACCCACTAGGGTCGATTAATTCTTTCAAATATTTTTCCTCTCAGACGACGCCCTGAGCCGAGGTTCGCGCCTTTAATTTTAAATGAACGGTAGACATTTCAAGTATCGTATATCAAAAATAGGTACAATTACTCAAAATTGTGAAATAATTTTCAGAATAGGTACCTACTTCTTTCTTTGGGGAAATCTGTTACCGATATATTACTGACATTTTTGTATTTTCTTTTAAAATCCCTGAACAAAACTAGAAATACCTTATAAGTAACATAAAATTCCCTCACCGATACGCTATAGCCTGTCGTTGTCCTTAGGGATAACGGACACAGGTACTTACAAGTAGGGTTAAGAAAATAACTTACGTACATAAATTTTAGATTTAGTTATACCCTCACTGGCGACATAAAGTAAAACTTTGCATGACATGTATCCCAACTTAAAAAACTATTTCGCAATGGAAGTAAAATAATGGTTTTTCATATCCTGTTTCTTTGTATAAAAACAGTTTGATGCAATATACAAATCTCTTTGTTTCCGGCTACCGTTCAACCTATAATGTTGACACATAATCTATTCTTCCGTCTAAATATCCTTCACGTATATGTTACTCATATTTCTACGAATTCTTTGTGGAATCCTTGTAAAAACTCGAGAATGCCGGACTATTCATAAATCCAGCTTGTTACCTTAAACGCAGGGAGTTTACCGCGGCTAACGGTAAACCGAACGATGCACTTAAACACCTACTATAATAGGAGAGTAACGCGGTTAACACATGTGGTTATCTCAATGACAAGATATTAATGTTAATGATGATCCGTCAAATGATTCATCAGTCTCATCCAGTGCGGGAACGGGTTATGAGAGGAAACTAGGTGGGGGTTTTTATAAACATTAGCGGTCTTACACAAGCCTATAGTGTACCTTTGTGTCTTGACCGTGGCACAGTTGGTCGTAAACAAAAAGTATCTCAAAACAATTTTTAAACTAAATAAGTGTGAAGTGCTAAAATAAGTCATGGAAAAGTGTATCACAACTGTCGGTAAGTCATTATTAGTGTATCGTTTATGTTAATGGAGCTAATCAATGATCGCATTAACACTATCCGTTTACAAATTGGCGTTTATTTTTTTTCCTCAGTTCCAATTATTTACGTGAGCGTAGAGGCTTACGTACAAAAATAATGACTACTTGCTTATTGAATACCAAAATATAATTAAGAACAAAGATAATTGGATGATTACAAATCATAAAAAAATTCTACATGCATGTATCAATTACGGCAAACCATGTCCAAAACAATTTTTTCAGTAAAAAAATATGTAAGATTTATTTTCTTGATTTTTTCCTTATACTTTTGGGTGGCAATGACCACACATTTTGGTGTTTTGGAATTTCAAGGTTTCTTAACAGTTATATTTTAACAAACGACCACGATCACAATCGTAATTTTTTGCAAGAAAGTTAGTTTATTTTTTTTTACTTTTGTCATGTTATGAAAGTAATATTTAATGGAATGTTTACCAACAGTGGTGGTGACACTACTGAGCCACTTGACGGCGGGGAGGTCATATGCGGGGGTCCGCCTGGACAAGCATAGTGAGTTCCACCACCCCTTCGAGCATCACGAACATCGCGGCGACTGGATGGACAAACCCCACGGGTGGGACTCGCGACAACACCACCCCAGCCCTGCACAATACAACCCTACACACTACAACCCTCATAAACGCGGAGATAAAGAATACTGGCGATTGAATCATCCCGGTGACTACGAGCCCGATAGTCAAGGCGAGCAAACTGACTCACTGCCTAGAGGATGGCCTAACCACGGCAGCCATTCTTCCTGGTCAGACCAGAAACCTTGGCCAAACCACGAAAAACCTAACTGGTCTAATCAAGAACCTGACTTCTGGTCAAATAACGGATGGAATAATCAAGACAGGCCAAACTCGTGGACAGATCAAGGGCGACCTGGCTGGTATGATCCATCTGGGCATAACACTGAATGGTATGACCAGCAAAGACCCAATTCAAATAGCTGGGAGGACACCGGTAGTCCTAATACTTGGTAAGTTAAATTGTCTTTATTTTTATTTTTTATATTAACTTGAATAGTATTTAAGGTAACAATCAGTAGAACGTACGTCCTGATCAGAATAATAATTAAGTATCGAGCTACATTTTTGGTGATGCATCGAGTATTTTTAGTTGGAAACATATTGAACGGTGTGTAAGAAGAACACAGAGATTAGTGGATCACAACATGATATTAAAATAATGTTAGGATTAGGACGTCTTTAAAATCATAATAGGTATGTGAAAATTGAGCCACGATAAACATAGAATATCCGTCACTATGGGAATCAAAATAATGGGATAACGTTAATACAGCAAAAATATTATGTGAAGTCTCACTAATGTGATTGTCGATTGGTTTCAAGTAGTATAGTATCTGTTTATGTTTTTAGCACAGTATAGAATTTGACAATATTATTATTTAGGGCTGATATAAATACAGCCTCCATGGTTTAGTGGTTAGAGCGTTAGGCTCAAGATCAGAGACTGTCCTTTGTTTGGTAAGGACTTTTCAGGCTGGATACACCTTTTGTCTGAAAAAGTAATATGATTCTGTGCTTCGGAGGGCACGTTAAGCCATTGTTCCCGGCTGTTAGCTGTAAAAAGACGTCCACCAACCCGCAGTGGAGCAGCGTAGTGGAATATGCTCCATACCCCCTCCGATTGATTGAGGGGAGACCTGTGCCCAGCAGTGGGACGCATATAGGCTGTTGATTTATGATGATTATGATATAAATTAATCTGAGAGGACGACATTTTCATTAGTACAACGTACAACCATTATGGAGTTCTCTGCTCTGGACGTCCTAAAGATAAAGTATTTACTACGTTAAGTATATTTACAAGACATATTGACAATAAAAAAATTTTTGAAACGTAATGAAAAAGAAAATCTGCGTATTTTTTAATGGCGAAAAGGCAGAACACCATCTTTATATTAGGAAAACTCTCTCACAACTTGACGAATACTTACTCTGTAGATACTGTCTAAAGCTTTCCTAACTCAGCCTTAGTGGTAATTCCAAGGAACTTAGATTAGGGCTGTCGACGAGGATGTTTATAACGATATACTATTTCAGGGGTCCTGTTACACCGTCAACTACGGCCAATCCGAACACCAAGTCCCCACTAGCCATAGCTAACTGCATTAGATCGTGTCCTGTGACGTCAGAGTACAACCCTGTGTGCGGTACCAACAACGTCACCTACGGCAACCCTGGAAGACTGGACTGCGCCGCGTATTGTGGAGTTGGTAAGGATACGCCATTATATTCAAAAAAAAAAAAATCAAAAATATTTATTTTTCAAAATTGGCTTACAAAGTTAGCGCTTTTTGAACGTCAAACATAATTAAATTACATATTATGTAACTAGCTGTAAAACTACTACCACATCGGAATCTGTAACGCTGAGGGAAAGACGTGGCCAGAAAACCTCCCAGCACAGGGCCCTAGTCCTACTGTTTCATGTTTTCCTTTCTTTTCTTTTAATCCAGTTTGTATTACATAATTTATAGACTTAAATACAATGGAATATAGTTATGACTTAAATATAGTTATGGAATGGTTTAGGCTGATGGTGATGGCCTTGTGCTGGCCATGTTATCTACAATGGCTGCAAGTTGTTGATTATACTTGTACCTCTGCCCACCCTTTTAGGGATTACGGACGTGTCAATGTATGTAGGTGTGTATGTGTCATAGTTGAAACAAAACATACATGTCAGGAGCATTTGCCGGCTCAATAGTAACCCTGACACCAGGGTTGATGGGGTTGGTAATCCACCTGACAACCAACACAATAGAAGAAGAAGATATATACTTAGTGACACTAAACGATTTCAGCGATGCATACAGCATTGTAAGTAGTAGCAAGCAGTGCAATCAAGTAGTAAATATCGACAAAGGCATTGATTGCATCATTGATGTATAATGTTTCGCATCGGATAAACAAAACTACGTACTACTTACGTAATCGAGATTTAAGTTTATCAGTCACTAGTAAGTTACTTGAATAAATCTAAAAGTGTATGTAAGTATAGTTTGTAGATGCCCCAAACTCCGATCAAAGTTGGTACTTCATAAATAAGTTCTAGAAATATTTGAAGGCTTTCATACACGAATTATGATACGTATGTGTACCTTATAAGGTAAGTATAAAATAAATGGTTCCGGTAAATATGTTCCACATGGCTACGACCTTAGGGTAGGGAAACTACCGGCAATCGGCATAATTGACCGGACCACCGTTCAAGGTCGCACTTTCAAAAACCTTTATATTTTTTGAACCCAAAACGGACATATCTGGGATTTGTGTGCCTTATTACCTGCATTGCAATTATCTGAGTACTTTTATGGCTACGGCAAAGTAGTTAATGTCATTTGCGGCAACTCTACAATAAGTCATGTCAAACGAATTTCATGTGGTATTCGTTACGAGAGACGACAGGTTAGAGTGGTTGTCAAACAATATTACAATATCATCTTTACTTAATAATACAAAAACCAGAATTGAATTGAATAATATTTTTGTAGTCACAAATAGCTTGAATTATTTTTTTTCCACTGGGCGCTTACAGACGAACGACGATGGACGTAGACACTGGCCCCGATTCCTGCAGACACCGCCTAATTTTATTTTAAGTTATATCCGTCATTTTCATATCCGTCGAAAAGGAAAGGGACGGATGATTCACAGCTCTTAATTTTAGGAAGAATGAGTAAATGAATGAATAACCCGGGCGAATCAAAAGGTACGTCCCTGGTATGCAATCCTTTTGACGTGCTGTCTACTTAACTGTGTCGGGTTATTGACGGATGTAAAATTTTTAGACGGTTGGTTTAGATTTGTGCTTAAAATTGACGTGTGTTCCATAAATTTTATGCTTGTCGATTACCCGTCCCTTTCCTTTTCGGCGGATAAGAAAATGACAGATATAACTTAAAATAAAATTAGTTGGTATTTACATGAATTAGCACCACTGTTTACTAATTGTAAACAAAAGACATGTACATGTATGGTGACGGGTTGACAAAACCCAGAACATACACCATCGAAATAAACTTCAACGACATCTTTGTGTTTATACATTGTTTTAAGTTTACGCGGTTATTATCATAATTAAAACACATAATAACGGGTTCTTACCGCGTTTAAAATAGGGATATGAGACTTGCAACAGTGTCGAAATATCGGGAGTCCCATATCCCTATTTTAAACGCGGTAAGAACCCGTTATTATGTGTTTTAATTATCTTTGTATTTACAGATGTTTCCTTACAAAGAAACTCGGCGTGTACGGCAGTCGTAGCTACCGACAGTAATACACAGGGTCAGAAGAATAACACCAGACCGAGCCAGCCATCTCTCCCTTCAGAGCCAAGCACCAATCCTCCGGAGCCGACGAGGTTTACCACCATAGACGTACCGGTAACCAACAAACCCAGCCAGCCAGACCCTGCCTTCACCATCCCTCCCGACGTACTCAACAGCATCTTCACAAGTACAACCGAAGACGACCAATACGCAATTGACATTAGAACTAGAAGTAAATTCATGCCACAATACGTTTATCCGATCCAAACATAATATAAGTTATAATAAAATAGATTTAACGCAAACAGACTGCAAAATAATTATAATTGTAAATAAATTTATTTTTTTAAGTTACGGTAAAATGATTTTATTATTCTAAGACCTTTCATAAGAAATCGTTTAGTACGTATCTAATCTACTAATAAAATATTAAAAAAGAACCTGCACGTTTTAATCATTACTAGCATTAGTAAATTGATTAGACATTTATTTTAGGTGATAAATAAGTTAAATGGAAAAAGAAATGCAATGCACCTTTTCGTCATTAGTAGGTAATTAGATAATGACAGATACTTATCGTAGTATTCGATTTTGTTAATGGGTATCCTTTTAGTATAAATTGGGCAAACATTTTTATTTGGGATCAGTAGATATTAAGATCCTTTTAGTCACAGTAGATACCAGTAAACTTGCAATTGTACACTATGGAATTATTTTATTGTGTTGTGTTTTTCACCCTATTTGTAGCAGGATCGAGCGAGTACATATTCACACGTAAGTTTGTTGAAATATTTGATAGTTTTATTTTGGCTAAAGTGGTAGTTTTCTGTTTTTATAAAATTGCTATTATAGAAGTTTTCATATTCAAATGTAAGAGATTGATTATTCTACATAAGTATTAAATTTCTTTCGAACTTTGGTTTCGATCTCGATAGTTATAATTATACCTGTTATACTTCCATTGAGAAAAAAATAATGAAGTTTATTTTTCCCCACAGCTGCTTACTCTTGCAAGAACAATTCTTCAGAATGTCTGAAGGATTCTATCCAAGCCGCGTTACCCAGTTTTGTAAAAGGCGATCCCTCCCTGGGCACTGAACCTTTGGACCCTTTCATCATAAGAAAATTATCTCTAAAATTGCCTGGCAACTTGGATTTGGAATTTAGACAAGGCTCCTCTAAAGGTCTCAAGAAATGTGTCATCGATTCTGCTAGGTGAGATTGAATTTTATTTATGTTTCCCTTCGTATTTGGCCATGGCTATTGTTTTAAAATAACAAAAACAACCTAAAGTTCCGTACTGTGTTAGTATGCACTTCGACATTGTTCTGTACTGTTAGTTAGTATAAATTGTAAACATACTCTGTGAACCGTTGACCTATTTGGTGTTTTGAAACATTGCAGGATGGTGAAGGATACTTTAGATCTCCAGTTCCATTGCAGCTTGGTTATCAAGGGGAAGTACAAGTCATCAGGGCGGCTCCTCATGTTCGCCATCGATGGGGATGGTGACTCTACGATCAAATGCAGTAAGTGTCATTATAGTTTAGTATTTTATAAATCAAATTTATACAGTATATACACACAGCACATTACACACACACACACATTACACACACTAGTGTGTGTGTATGTAGTGTGTGTAAATATGACAATACAAGGCAATTCTTAATGTTCATTTCCGCAAATCACACTTAATCCTTATTTCGAACGCAGATCGAAACAACAATATGTAAAATCTTTTAGAAATGTTGTATATTTGCATAATTTCCCTGCGTATAACTTTCACACTATCAACTTTCCAGAGAACATCAAGATCCAGTTCTTGGCCAAGCTGGGATCGGCGGTGCAAGATGACGGCAAGAGACATTTAGAAATCAGAGCGTTCAAGTCATACCACTCGTTCGAGGGCCAAGTCTTCTACCGCATGACTAACCTTATCAAGGGAAACCCGCAAATAAGTAAGTTTTGAATTTAGAATCTCATGTAAATACCCGACGCCACGCTCTGATGGTTTTGACGGAATTTTACCACCGCCTTGTGTTCTTTGAAATATCTAATTGCAAGTAACAGTTTTTTATTCAGTGGTTCTTGGTGGTGGTTAAAACCACTAATAATACCACTGTAAAACAGTTTTCCATACCGAATATTAAAATATATTTTGAGATTTTAAAGTCCTTTGGAAATCCATAAAAGTTTAACTTTATTTACGATCGTATTCACATGTTGGTCGAAGATCAAAAAGTAAATGTCAGTCAACGTGACTATTTGTACACGCCAATAACTAATGAAATGATTAGCCATTACTCACAAGTGATCAGTATGATACATCCATAAAAACGATATATCTATACAATCAATTTGCGTTGTCTATACATCATCATTACTCGCAGCAATTTCTGTGTTATTCTCTTCTTTTTTTATCTCATCAATTCTGGTGTCAGGGTTATTATTGAACCGCCAAAGGCCCCTGACATGACTCATGTAACGACTACGTACTTAATTGTTCTATAGGTTTACCTATTTATTACTTTTACCTTGGATTTTATTTAATGTATAATATTTCTTTGCAGGTAATTTGATAGTAGACTTCATGAATCAAAACTGGCGTATGGTAGCTCAAGAGTTTGGAAAACCGATTGTGGATTTTGGTATATCATGTATTTTGAAAAATGTTAAACAGCTGTTTAAAGCTGTTACGCAGGAGCAACTAATTGGAATAACAAATGTTTTTGATACTGAATCATAATAAAATATAAACAATATTAAACATTTTGTTTTGCATGTTAAATTACCTGATACTTATCTATTTCTCTCTATGCCTATTTCTCTCAAGAGACAAATGAATCGCACGCTAGGCCTCTCACTCTACAACACTACATTAGATTCATGACATCATTATTTTCTATATTTATATAAAGAGACTCGCCGTAGCGGGAATCAAATTTCGGTGAGTAGCTGTCAACGCCATAATTCGTACGCTAAAAAGTAAATTATACTAACCGAAAATGTTATGCCTTTCAAACATAAGATAACAGGCGTTATAGGTGCCACACACAAAAAATACGTTTGCGCGTTGAAATGATTAAATTTGACGTTTATTTGAAGGCTTTTCATACCTATGTATTAATAAATTGCCTTTTACAAAAAACACAAACACGTAACTATTTCAGACATCTAAGTAAACAGTTAAAGTACTCAATATAATTGCATTTGGTTATTAAAAATGTTATTGGATGTCACATTCTAATTTAATGAATTCATTTTATCCCTTTCGTTTGGTGAAACTATACGTGTTGGTATAAAGGCTAATTCTAAAATGGAAGAAGATAAAGAAAACGACAATGAAGTTAATATAGAACATCTGGTCAACAAACAAAGAAATATTGTTGACATCATCAACACAATAAAACCAGCGCTATTCTTTGAACGTTTATACGGTATTTTTCGATTTGGCGTAACCAACGATGGCTTTGTACCGATTGACAGAAAAATGAAAGTATTTGGGGTTCTACTAACATGTCTTTACGTAGTTCTATTCTCTGCGTGGATAGAAATTCCAACTACTATAAGTGGAACAGGAATCTTGGTGGATGTTATGGACGAAATACCATCGATAGTGATACTTATTCAATACGTTGCATCCGTCATAACAACCTTATTCTTTCTCAGCGAGACTACTATAGAAATATTTTCAACTTTTGTGGAACTTGATACTACTCTATGCATTAACATGAACGAAGGTTTCTACAAGAGATCCAGATCCCGGACTATCAAGTTCCTCATATTACTTGCTGTAACTCATTTAATATTTACAATTGCCGATATTTCAACTGACGACGAATTTAAGATTCGCAAACTTATATCGATGATTTTATACTTGGAACAAGACCTTGAAATATTCGTGTTTTGCAAAATGATCCTGATGTTAAGGAGTAGATTAAACATTGTTAACGATTATTTAATGAAGTTTGTGCAGGAAAAGGACGTCAACACGACTCCAATATTCATCATCAATGATAAAGATGTCACTAATAAACAATTCAATTTCATCGGTCGAGTGTCTCACAATAATATGAAGATTCGTGATTTAGCTGCGATGTACGACACCATCGGAAACACTTGCTCTTTGATCAACGAAGTATTTAATTTTCAAATCTTTATGAATCTTGTATCAACTTTTACTTACGTAGTTATTACCATTTGGGCCTCTCTGTATTATTTTCGAACTCCAGACAGCACCTCCGGTCAGTTAGTAACTGTCATCATTTGGTGTATCCTCACGATCTTCAGTGTCGCTGTAATGTCGTTCACGTGCGAGACCCTCCTGACCTGTCGCAACAACACGAAGCTGCTCGTCAATGAGATAATCATGGACTACGACCTGCCGCGGACCATGCGAGTGCAAGCCAAGGTGTTCATGGAGCTGATAGATGCGTGGCCGCTCCGCATATTTGTGTACGACATGTTCTCTGTTGACATCAAGCTGATGCTTAAGTTTGTTAGTGTTGCTACTACGTATTTGATAGTCATCATACAAATATCTCACTTCGTTTAAAAAGGACACATAGAAGCAATTCATCTAAAAAAGCAACATTGTTATTTGACATTTGTTGACATAATTTGCGCACATTAAATAGCTATATTGCTTTTTCAGATGAATTTTAAACTCCCAGGTGTTTTAAAAAGAAAACCTGTAATTTTCAAATTAATAATTGGACTTTACGAAAAGTCGAATTTTGTCTTTTAAATAATCTTTCTGGACGTCGACGGCTCTCAATTCAAATATAAGTATATAATCATTTTAATTAAATAATACCTACTATATGTTTATCCTGTCATCAAGTGATTAATTGTTTTAAGCTAGGTATATTATTTTAGAAAACAAAGTGACAAATTTCAGTTGCTAGTCACCTCACCAACAATTACACTAAAAGCATTCAGTCAGTAATTTCATTTGACAACGCCTAGTGGCATAATTAAAACGTGCATTCTTTATTTTATAACAACTTAAGCTACACTGTGAATTAAAATGAGCGAGGTTACAGAAGATAACAGATCACAAAAAAGTGCTATTAAGAAAAACTACGTTAACAATATCATGCTCTCAATTAAACCGGTGTTGTACTGTGAGAGATTTTTTGGAATTTTCCGATTCTACGTAACTAAAGAAGGAGATATTGTACCAATTGAAGGAAAGTATAAAATAATAGTGTTGCTTTTAGCATTCATCTATGTCGTCATTTTTTCAACTGGGTTAGAACTTCCTAATAAGGTAATTAGAATGTCAACCATGACGGATGTAATGATCGAAATGCCATCAATAATTGTAATAATTGAACACATTACAATGATAATACTAACGTTGTTTTATCTCAGAAACAAAACTATAGAAATATTTTTGTGTTTCGTGAGACTTGATACAGCCCTGTGTACTAGCATGAATGAAAGTTTCTACACGAAATCCAGATTTTTAACAATAAAGCTACTTGTACTACTTACTGCAGTCCATGTAATGTTTACAATATTCGATGTTGCAGTTAATGCCGACGTTTACTTTAGTATATACCACTTTATATCGATGATTATATACTTAGAACAAGACCTAGAAATGTTTATGTTTTGCAATATGATTTTAATGTTAAAGAGTAGACTAGAAATCATTAATGGGTACTTAATGAGGTTTGTACACGAGAAAGATGCTAACAAGACTCCAATATTCATTATCAACGATAGAGAGATCTCATCTGAACTGTTTAATTTCGTCGGCCGTGTCTCTCACAATAATATGAAGATACGCGATTTAGCGGCACTGTATAACACCACCGGAAACATTTGCTCTTTGATTAATGAAGTATTTCAGTTTCAAATCTTTATGAATCTTGTGTCAACTTTCATCTTTGTAATCGTCGCCATTTGGGAAGCTCTTTACTACTTTAGGTCTCCAGACACCACGGCCGATCAATTGGTGACTATCATCATTTGGTGTATCCTCACGATCTTCAGTGTCGCTGTAATGTCGTTCACGTGCGAGACCCTCCTGACCTGTCGCAACAACACGAAGCTGCTCGTCAATGAGATAATCATGGACTACGACCTGCCGCGGACCATGCGAGTGCAAGCCAAGGTGTTCATGGAGCTGATAGATGCGTGGCCGCTCCGCATATTTGTGTACGACATGTTCTCTGTTGACATCAAGCTGATGCTTAAGTTTGTTAGTGTTGCTACTACGTATTTGATAGTCATCATACAAATATCTCACTTCGTTTAAACAGCCATTTCACTTCAATACTCTTGTAGTAACCTACCTATACTTATTTACGTGGCAAAAATATGTTTGTTGTGACGTTGTTATTAATTAACACCTATACAGGGTGTTAGTGACATCGTAACGAATACTCAGGGGGATGATTCAGACCATGGTCTGAATTATTAGCAATGTAGAATCATGATTCTGGGTTAACATCAAGTGGTTTTTATTTAGTTTTTTTAAATTATTTTCAATTCTATACTTTTGCGATAGAAAATTCCACTTGATATTAACTCAGAATCATGGCCTGAATCATTACTCAAAGTTTTCGTTACGACGTCACTAACACCATGTATAGTAACTCTTCACACAACTAGGGGTTCTTTTATTTTAGAAATAAGTAGGTATTAAAATGTACCCTTAGGTCACCCAATCACCAATAGTCACGTTTTTCTACTGCCAAGCTTGATGTCATGAATTTATTAGCAATGTAATAATTATGCCTACTTAATGAGGCTACGATCCCCAATAATAATATAAATAGAGCTGTCGAGATTTAACGTCATAATTACCTATCTTCTCTAACATAATTATTCAAAAATACAATGTAATGCCAGAAGCATATATAAAAATAAATTGTTGCTTGATATTTGGATAACATTATATATAGAATTATATTGCTACCTATATTGCTTCTCTTTATTTTGATCAGAATAATAATGGGTGGAAGTTATATAAATGATGACCCTTTTTATTACACCCAAGCACAGTTTAGTAACCTACCCAAAAATAAAGATAAAAGATGCATAATGGTGCTAATTTCTGTAAATACCATCTAATTTTATTTTAGGTTATATCTGTCATTTTCTTATCCGCCGAAAAGGAAAGGGACGGGTAATCGACAAGCATAAAATTTATGGACCATACGTCAATTTTAAGCACAAATCTAAAACAACCGTCTAAAAATTCGCCCGGGTTATTCATTTATTTACTCATTCTTCCTAAAATTAAGAGCTGTCAATCATCCGTCCCTTTCCTTTTCGGCGGATAAGAAAATGACAGGTATAACTTAAAGTAAAATTAAGAGATGTCTACAGGAATCGGGGCCAATATGTCTGTTATCCATGAAATTAGAAGAATTAGAAGGTTAAACGAAGGAAACCTTTACAGCGCCGTCTATATTGTTTTTGAGGAACAGCCTGGAAAATCCCTCATTAAAACCGGAAAACATTTTTAATAATTATGACGTACCTACTCGTTACTCGAAGATAGATGCGCTACGACGTATTATTAAGTTAATAGGTTTGTCCATATCCTCCTGTATGTACCTATATTCTCCAAACAATTTAATTGGTTTGCTTCTAATAGTCCGTGAGCGTATAGATTAAGGTTGGTTTATTTATTTATTTATTAAAAATAAGTACAGTACTTAATACATTTTTTTTACAATTGACGGTGCAACAAAAACCAACTTTGGTTGGTTGGTAAGTTGTACAGTCATGAGCAATATCATGTACCCACTTTAGAACCCTGTCGCACTATCATATTTGACATTTAATGAGGCTTACGGTTTAATTTGTCATAAAAGTTAATGTGACATGGTTGCAAAGTGTATACATGTTAGTACTCGTGACCGTACTTACAGTTTGTGTTGCTGGCAACACAAGTATAAAGATAATTAATTAATATTTTTTGGTATGGCAATGTTAAGACTCGAATGGCCGACGCCTCCCGCGAAAGCAATTTCAATTTTTACATTTTCCTCGCCTTATGGAAGTCTGGAAGAAATCTTTTTTTTTTTTTTTTTTTTTTCATTTTTGTGCCCAAACATGCGATCGGTCGACTGACCATAAGCAGTTTTGATGGTTTGGTTTTATTAACATGCAGGACAGGCCCCCTCATTAGAAGGCTGCCTTCATTAAGGTGCTACTGTATGTTATCCCATATGTGCGTCCTTTTGAGGCGTCTCATGTAGTGGTTGTCACTTAAACTCCGGGCCAGTTTGTTTTGGTGATGAGTAATTCGATCTCTGTATAGCCTTGTAGTTGTGGCAATTTCTTGCTTAACTGTCCTCATTCCAAGGTACTCGTGTAGTTCGTCCATGCGAGTGAACCAAGGTGCTTGCGCTATTGATTTGAGCACTCCGTTTTGGAAGCGTTGTAGTATTTCCATATTTGATGTTTTTGCAGCACCCCACAGCTGAATGCCGTAAGTCCATACTGGTTTCAGTACCGCTTTGTACACCAGTATTTTATTTTCGACGGAGAGCCGTGATCTTCTGCCCAGGAGCCACTTCAATGTCCTAAATCGGTGGTTACATTCATCACGTTTCTTTTGGATATGTGTTTTCCAAGTTTGCTTCCGGTCTAGATGAAAGCCGAGATATTTTACTGTTGTATTGTGTGGCATGGTCTCTTGGCCAAGTTTCACGGGTGGGCAGTCTTCTTTCCTCAAGGTAAAAGTTATGTGGTTGGACTTTGTTGCGCTAGCCTTGATACGCCAGGCTTTCATCCAGGTGTGGACCTTGTCTAGATGTATCTGCAGATTACTTGAAGCAGTCGCAGCGTTAATGTCCGATGACAGGATAGCAGTATCATCCGCGAATGTAGCCGTCATCACACTGTCTGACTCAGGTACGTCAGCCGTGAATACGAGGTATAACAATGGTCCGAGCACTGATCCCTGGGGGACTCCAGCCTTGATGTCATAGAAGTCTGAAACTGCGTCGTTGATTTTAACATAGAAAATGCGGCTCTCTAGGTAGGATTCTAAGAGAAGGTACATATTATGTGGTAGCGTTTTTTTGAGCTTGTACTTTAGGCCATCGTGCCAGACCTTGTCAAAGGCCTGTTGCACGTCGAGGAACACTCCTGAACAGTATTTCTTGTGTTCGAGGGATTTTCTAACGTGCTCACACACTCTATGCACCTGCTCAATAGTTGAGTGATGCCTCCGAAACCCGAATTGATGTTCTGGAATGAGCGACCCTTCCATGAGACATTCATTCAGTCGTGTTGCCAAGATTCTCTCAAACACCTTCGACAGAACCGGAAGAAGACTTATGGGTCGATATGAGGACGTCAGATGTGGCGGCTTTCCAGGTTTTGGAATCATTGTTATCTGCGAGACTTTCCAAATACTTGGATAATACGCAGACCTTAATATGGCGTTAAACAGAGAAACGATCAAGACCAGCGCCTTTCTTGGTAAGTTTCTTAGCACTTCCGCTGTTATTAGGTCAAACCCGGGGGCTTTTTTGAGTTCAAGGTCATGTATTGTCCGACGGAGCTCTGCAGGCGTACAGCATCGTACAGGAGGACTAAGCTGGAGATCGCTTTTTAGAAATGATGTCACCTCTCGATCCGTATCTCTATCACCAAGATCTTCGTTGGTCGTAAAAACACCACTTAAAAACAATCCAAACGCTTCCGCCCTTTCTTGGTCTGTTTTTGCCCACGTGCCATTTACATTTCTGAGTGGATGCTGAGCTGATTGAGGTTTTTCACGACATTTTACAGTTTTCCATAGCGAATATTCGTTTTTGGTGGGAGCAGCGGGTGTTAGGTTTTGCAAATGTACTTCCAGCGTTTCATTCTCGGTATCAATCAAAAGTTTTTTAAGCTCTGCCGCAGCTCTATTAAAGTCCTTTTTATCAGCTGGGTGTCGACTGCAATGCCAAACTCTCCGTAAGCGCCGTTTTTCCAGGATTTTCTCCCTAACGACATTTGGTATGTATTGATTGAACGGTGCCTTTGATGTTACTCGGGGTATTGGAGTACACAGCCATGCAGCTTCCTGAATGTTCTTTGTTATGTACTCGGCAGCACTATCGATGTCTTCTTTCGTTTTCATACTTAGTCTGAGATCTAGGTTTTCATTTAGGTGTTGGTAGAACGCACCCCAGTCTGTGTGCTTATTGTATAGGTAAGCAGGAATTGTTCGATGTATCAAGGTAGAACTCAAGGTTGCGATTTGTGGTACATGGTCTGATGAAGAATCCAGGCAGCTTTCAATGGCGAGAAAGTGAGATTGAACCCCTTTGTAGACGAAGAAGTCTAACAGATCCGGGACTTTGGTTGAGTCTGTTGGATAATGAGTAGCTTGTCCGGTCGACAGAATGTCGAATTGTTGTTGGCGTATGCTCTTGTATAACTGACGTCCCCTGGTGTTTGTAAGACGCGAGCCCCACATAGTGTGTTTAGCATTCCAGTCACCTCCTGCTATTACTCTATTGCCGAGTGTTTGAAAGAAACTATTAAAATCGTCTTCAATTGTTTCAGGATTTCTTTTCTGTTTTGGAGAACAATACACAGATGATATTGTAATAGAACTCTGTTTATCGTATATTAATATAGATGTGGCTTGTATTTTAGGAGTTCGGTACTCTGGTAGTGTATGGTGTTTCACATTTTGTTTGATGATTACTGCTGTGCCTGCATGTGCTGTGTTATCTGGATGATAAGTGGCATAGGTGTTATAACCATCGAGACGGAATGATACCTTAGCCGTAAGATGTGCCTCGGTAACCAGTAAGACATCTATATTGTGCATTTTTATAAAAGCCTCCACTTCATGTTTCTGGAAGTCTGAAGTCTGGAAGAAATCTGTTTAAGCGATAAGGTCCCCATTTGCCATGTACCTAGTTAAGAGTATTTTGTAATTATTTGTTTTTATTTTGGTGCAATAAAGTATCTATATTTGTACTTGTATTTAAATACCTTGGTAATTTAATAAACATAAATGTACATCTTATGTATGATTTTCCTTAACGATATTGTAATTATAATTCTATCATATTAATTAGATGTCTACGTGAAGTCCAATGGTCCAACTTTTCTGGGCAGAGAAAGAAAAAAATGCGGTTAGTTGTTTCTCACCTCAGAGCGCCGCATTTAGGGTATGTGAGCCCGTGAGCTATCCTTGTGGTGGGTAGCACATTTTGAGGCCGTAAATAATAGTAAATATATTACTTATCATAATTTTATAAAATAAGGAAAAAAAAACGCCTACGCTTTGATATAGAAGACTAATAAAATGCATTTGTCATCGCGACTACTAATACAGGCCACTTGACGCCACCTATTGTGGCACTTAAGAATTACATTATCGTATGGGTTACTTAAACTCATATCCACACGGTTCCATTGTACTTTCCTCCTTACGACTTTGTTCAAGGAGTTGCAGTTTTCGGCATCTAACGTGGGGTAGCGCTGTATTTAAAATTGCTCTGTCTACCACCTAAACAATTATGAGTATGAATTTATGTATTTGATTGACTGAAATAAATAATCATAATTAAAGCACATAATAACGGGTTTTTACAGCGTTTAAATGGGGATATGAGACGCCCGAATCCCGATATTAAATAATCATAGTTTGAAGGTGTGATATTTTTTAAACGGAAAGTGATGTTTTTTATGTAGTTACATGTTTTTAATTGTAATACCTATTTAATTCGATAATTTTGTAATAGTTTGCGTAAGGACGACTAGAATAATATTTCGACATAAGTAGGTAGGTATATTGAGCCATCAATTCGGTAATATGAGAAGGCTGATTTTTACGACATGCCCGGGATGATTGATAAGCGACGAGGAATACCTACTACTTGAGTAGATACCTACTTAGAAGATTTTCTTCCCAGGTGATAATTACATAATAGGTTACTCGTACTTCAAGCTTTTCTTTTTCATATCTAACAGAATTGTCCATCGCATTTTCAACCTCGAATGAAATTCATGAAATTGCATTCCTTAGTTGTCAGTGAACATGACATTAGCAGAGTAACGGGTATCAAATTGCGAAGTTTGTAAAATGTTTTTCAACTGTCAAAAGCACAGATAGCAGTGTAGGAGGTCCCAGCTGAGCGGGCCTGCGCCTGCTGTATCGACCGGAGGTTAGGGCGGCGCTGCTGTTGTCGATATCGACTATACGTTTGTTCCATTTTGGAATTATTTTTTAATAGATACTGTGTAGTGAGCACTGAATAGGTAATAACATATTTGATAAGTGAATGTTACCTCTGCTAATCAGTTATTTTTTCATTCTTATTCATAACTGTAGTGTACTAATTAGGTATCATCATCAATTTAAGAGCCACGCTCTTGTCGGTGTAGCATTAGGGGTTATTCTTGTTGGTGCAATTAGGTATATTCTGGTTTTTTACTGCATTAGAATATGAGTATATTCATTTTATTATTTTAAGAATTGTTTATTAATTGGGTAAGTAAGCTAGAAGTTTAACACATGTAAGTAGTTAACTCCTATCGTAAAATAATAGCAAGTTGTAAGATGGCGAAATAAAGTTACTCCGGTCACAGGCGAACGAGCTTAAATTTTCTTTAAAAAGTTAAACAGTTAACTCCAGGTGGGATATTCGGGTTTCGAGTATCGATGTAATCTCTCACCAACTCTATGCCCTGAAGGCTAAATAGGAGCCAACGCGGCGCGGCAGTGGTCGCGCGAGAGACGCGCGGGAGGGCCACGGGGCCGGCGCTCCGGCCTCCTGAGGCCAGCATTACCGCTGACGTAGCCATCAGCTCACCACAACCTGACGTCAATCATGGGGCAAACATCCGGCACCGAGTGCACGCCTGACGACGACGACGACGAACCCCGCATCCATGTCAATCCTACGCAAAATTCGCTGGTAAGTTAACAAAGAAGTTCAGCCATGGCTTTCACTTGATTTTCTATTTCATTTCCTGAACGGTTTTTTTGTGAAATTACTTTTATTTATATTTTTGTAATTAAATTATAAATTCAATTTGGAAATTCATTTCAGGAAAAGGTATAAACTGATTTTTATTTAAGACGGATTTTGGCGGATTTAGTGCAAATAAATGAGATATACAAAATTATATAAACAATCTTAATAATTTTAACATAGGTTTTACTTGTATTACGGCTGAAGTTCTTGTACTCGTATTGCCATGCTTTTATATAATACTTACATTCTAATTTCAACGAAAAAGATGTACTAACTTTTCGATAGTATAAGTAATTTTGTAATTATCGAGAAAAGTGGTTTAAATTAGAATTATATGTTATAGTAATAGTTTTATTTTATGTTGGTTATCTACCCAAGTTCCAATGGAGATGGTTTTGTATTATTCTAATCGGCTTTAGATTGGTACTTAATAAAGATTTCCACATCAGAAATATTAGTTAAGTATTTATTATCCAATAGGTATCCATACCTACAACTATTACAATCATATTATTTATTTAAGAATTTTCATTATGATATACATACCCACTGTAGCAGTTACTATGGCAACTAGGTACTTTTTTTTCGTTTCACGTGACTTATTGTACATTTGCCGCAGATGGCATTAACTACTTGGCCGGAAGCAACTAGGTACCTACCTATCTACCTATCAGTGAAAATGGGTTTTTAAGAATTTATTTATTTAAGTCAGGCAACATGGCCCATACTTATAATTTATGAATCAAAAACACAAAAATAATACTCACTCACATAAAATAGTAAATATTATAAATATGGTACCTATATAACATTAAATATCACTACTTGCTCCTTCGCGCATTTCGCATACATAAGTAGATAATAAAGAAACTTGGCAAAGGTATCGATTATAACTATGATGTACTTGATGATGATGATAATTATAATATATTTAATGATTTTTTGTTTAATGCACAATCACCCAGTGTAACGTACATAAGAACATAAATCAGTAAAATTGTTTACCTGCACATCGCGGGCGTAAATCAATTTTGCCGCCACACGTAATAAACGCTCGTTTTCATTCGCTCATCGTTTATTCCGCTCACTTGCTTGACACCTTCTTGATCTTGACAGTTGTTTGTTCAAAATAGTTGCCGTTCTGTTCGCACAAAGAACGGTCTCTGCGGGCGTTATTGCTTGCTCGTGAAACGAAACGTTATCGTATTCGCGTAGCCCAGCTGTCAAACGCTTTAGTTCACAAATTCTTTAATTTCGCTAATATTTTCCAAAATAATTATGGTTGATTAAGTTTTCTTGTGGTGCAAACTCTCCAATAATCAAATAAAGTAATTATAACTTGACTTTTAATTATCAAAAATGGGGTTGTGCAATTGATGTCAGAATTAGACTTTGTTTTTGTTACGAACTGCTTAGATTTTCATATGTTTTTCTTTTGAGTTTGCCGTGTTTCTTGTTAACGTGTAGTGCTAGCAGTGTGATTGGCCGGTCTTTTGTTTTTATTTGCGAAAGTAAAGCTCTGAGCTAAACAAGATGTCCAAGGTATCTTTAAACAATGTACCTTCGAACCCACGGATCAACAGGCTGAGAACGTTTTCTAGGGTAAGCATTATATTTCATAGCTATTTTTAACAAGATACTGCAAAGGGTATCGTGATTTGAGCAGAAACATCACGCTGAGATTGAGGTTATTTTTTAGCAGAATGAGAAGTTTGCTTGCTATCTAGAGTGTTCTCTTTCACAACAGACAAAACATTTTATTGTTTATAGATTGTGTTCCTTTCAACTGTAATACTATATTTCTAATATAAATTCAATTGCCACTAGCTTTATCTATCATAAAACATGACTTAATTAATTAAATATATCACACAACATTTTTTTATTAATATTAGGATTCTTAGTATAATTATAGCAGACAAGATGTTGAAAAATATTTTACTTCATTTCATATAATTGAGTAAGCAAGTATTGCTAGTTGAATACAAGATTAATTTTAAACTTTCCCACTTTTCTTAAATTTACTTCTTAAAGCCAGACGAGTGCAGGGCTGCGGAGGTTGGTCATCCACCATACAGCCCATACAATAGAAAAATAAGTTTCTAGTCCCTCTCTTAATAAAGTCAAATACTTACAATGCAGTTGCATTGAAGTATAGTACTTGAAATTGGCTCTTATAATATATCTATACACATGTGTGTCAGTTTATATGTGAGCATAAATATTTTTTATAAAAAACACATACCTAGTAATTTGTAAGTTATGTATTATAATAAAGCCCTCAAAATAGTGCTTAATTATCTATAAGGATGCAATGAGTTATATTTAAAAGTAATTCTATTCTAGTCTATTTGAGTCTTTAGTAACTAGTCCATAGCATAGTACTATAATGTCCATATCACCAATGTTTATCTACCATAGTCTCAAAGTCCACTATAAAACCTTTGTTCAGACTCATGGCTTATTCCACTGTTAGCCGTGTGTTATCACAATGTCAACATTTTATTTGAAATTCTATTACACTATTATTCTTTTTGTTTGATACAAATTGTGTCATGTTAGACAACCTACATTGAACAATACAGTGTAAATATAATTAAAATATGTTGGCTATTTCAATATTTTGTTGCAATTCATAAATTGGTAATGCCATGCTTTGTGCCAATATATTTAATAAAAATTATTGGAATTAAATAAAAATTAAATGTTCAATATTTGTAACCATTGATTATTCATCAAATGCCGAGCAAATTGATGCATACTTGCTACCATTTGTAACCATTTTTATCTACTTTTAAAATAAGAGTCTATAAAGGCAAAAGAATAATTAGGCAGTTCCGAAACAAGTGGCCTATCTTCATAAAGATTGTCTGTCATTTCTATTTCTAAGGTACTTTAATACGGGTTGAAAAGTCTGTAACGTAAATGTATTCAAGAAAGCTTTTTCATTCAAAACATTGTTTATGGTGTGTATAATTATTTATAACATGTGTATATTTTTCTTTATATCAAGGGTAAAGTTTGTGATTGTAAACTCGTGGGAATGATAGATTCATGTTTGTAAAGGCAAAATGTTATCGACCTATAAACACCAAGTTTTAAAATATTAGTTTTGTATTCTCATTCTGGAAACTAGGTTTATGGCCTACTGAAGCACTTAACTAGTTGAATAAATAAACAATTGCCTGTGATTATTTGGTAACATATCCAGTCTACTCCCAATTTTGATTATTGACTTCACCCTACGACATCAACTTGTCACATCAGGGTTCTTCACTAGGGTTGGGCAGATGACTGCTAGTAACACTAAAGAAATTAGTATTGTTATGTCTTTATAGGTTCTAACCTTATGTATCTAACATTCTTAATTTAAAAATGTTTGTAAGTTTAAAAAGAATGTTACTTACAAATAAAAAATCAGAATCATTTATTCAACGTAATTAACATAGATAAACTTGTTGAAGGTGAATTTAACTTTTATGAAACTACTCATTCATCATCATTCATTCGTCATTTCGCAAGGTGTTATGGCTGAGGAGAAGAAATGACAAGAAACTGCAACAGCAACACATCTTTTAAATCAATGTAGATATACATTACAAGTTATTTAATAACTAGAGGGCTACATTTATTACCAGGCATTTTTATCATATTATGTTTTGTTTTAATCAACTCAATTATCATTAATTTTCATGTCCTGTTTATCCATACAACATCCATTCAATTACTTTGCTAAACATTAGTCACTGTTCAGTTTTACGCGACTGTTTCGAAATGTCATATTCAGGATCAGATATGTTTTTCACGCATTACGCATAAGGGAAATGATGTAATTGTAATTATATGTATAGCCATAGCTTCTGACCATGGTCGGGAGTTGATGACATGAATGCTATCTACCTACGATGATTGTTTCACGCCATACAGTTCGGTTACACAATAATCATCTCCAGCGGGATGCGTGTTAGTAATTGGCACAAACGGTTTTGCGGTCACCATTTTATCAATGGCACGCTCGCGCTCTTTAATTGGAAGTGACAAAAATGTCCAGCTTCACGTTTTGTTATTTGGGATGCAACTGTATATATATAACATCTACTGAACTAAGGTAATTATGTCGAACTATCCTGGATCTTAGACGCCAGTAAAATGTTTACTTGTTTTGATTACTTAATTCAGTTTTCACGCATTTAAATTACCTAGTACTGACTAAATGCAACAGCCTCCGTGGTCTAACAGCCTCCGTGGTCTAGTGGTTAGAGCGTTAGGCTCACGATCTGGAGGTCCGGGTTCGATTCCCGATGGGGACATTGTCGAAATCAAAAAAAAAAAATGATTTTTTTTTTTGATCTGGAGGTCCGGGTTCGATTCCCGATGGGGACATTGTCGAAATCACTTTGTGAGACTGTCCTTTATTTGGTAAGGACTTTTCGAACTGATTGTCCGAAAAAGTAAGATGATTCCGTGCTTCGGAGGGCACGTTAAGCCGTTGGTCCCGGCTATTAGCCGTAAAAAACACCATCACCAACCCGCAGTGGAGCAGCGTGGTGGAGTATGCTCCATACCTCCTCCGGTTGATTGAGGGGAGGCCTGTGCTCAGCAGTGGGACGTATATAGGCAGTTTATGTTATCGCTTAAAAAACGCGCTTCACGATACCTGAGTCATACATAACAGAAACTTCTTGAAAGCTCCATAGAACTTAGTTGTCGTGGAGAAATAATTTATGGGCACATTGCTATATTATTATAAACGTCATGGCAGAATAGAAGAATTATTTATAGCATAAGAAGATTAGATCTGCAAGGACGTAATCACTGAGGAAGCAACGGTTGGAATACAAATAAATTATACTTGACATCTTAGAGCATCGTTCATATATTATTATGTTACCACGGGGCCGTGGCTAATCGTATACATATATATCCAAACAATAAGGTATAAGAGTATAAGAACATAAAATGCTGCTATGCTATCTATCACTCAGCCGCATAGCATAACAAGAAAGTATTTTTAGTTACGTACTTTATAAAAATATATTTTTATCTACTCTTATGTTTCTAGAATTATAGTATCAAGGACAGTAAATGAAGTACCTGTAGATAAATTTGCTGTTTCGCGCATTTCCTACTTTATACATAATGTTGGCATCTTCTTGTATCGTGTAAATGAACGTTTAAATCATTATTTATTTGCAATCCGCGATTCTGTTGTTGCGCGCACTCTCCATCCATTCACAACCTCCATAACTTTGGATAGAACTAGAATGGGGATCTGCCAATTTCTCAGGTATCTATTTGCTCTGGGTTTCCTGAACCAGAGGCTAATGTCCATTCTGCGAGTAGTGATCTGTACCGCTTCATCGTTGATGCAAAACCACGTCTGAAATAATACCTACAATAAATCATTACGATAATGATGACACTTGTCGTGTTAGTAATAAACACTAAAAACCAATAAAATAAGTAATAAACAACAGCAGAACATCTTTGTTAATTGCAGATGCGCGATGGTTCACGTGAAGCTTGCAAGAACATAATAAGTAAATAAATTCTACATTTCTGGAATACATTTCAAAGGCTGTACGTAACAGTGGCAGGTGTCTTTGACAATGGCCGTCCTACACAAGGCTGTAGAAGCCTTCGCAGGGAACTGACATTCAAGGTCCCATATAATCCGTTTTTCACTTCTATACCAAATTGAGTCTTATCGGACACATTATAAAAGCGTTTGTGGTATACAATAACCGAGTTGATCCAAATGACGCGAGTAGAATAGAGCAGTGAATTATTGAAATATAGTTAATCGATATAGGCGTACGTGTGCCATTGACTTTATTATTACACAAAGGTAAAGGCTTTTGGTCAGGAAGTGTCGGCTATTGTTTATAAACGTCATGGACACATCTTTGGAATAATTTTGGCCGAAATACCGGTATTTTAATAGATTTTCCGAATAAATGCTTAGAAATTCCGTTTGAAAACTCTATTTGCCAATTTGGTGTAACGACGGCTTAACTACAAGGAAAATAAAACCAAACCCACCCACTTGAAGGCGACCCACTAAAACGCCCTAGATTTGAGCCCTTTTAAATTGTAAGAGTGGTATCTACTTTGTTCAGTACGTTTTGTTATACAAAAATAGGGTTACTTACATTTAAGTTTCATTTTGTTAGATGGTTAACGCATTTGTTTAATGTTTTAAAGACTTAAAAGTGTCGTGATAAATTGTCACTCATTTCGCTAAGCACTGGACGTTTTTGACAAATGGCGTTCTAGGAAAAATAATTAACGAAACCTTTTAAGCGTACTCTATTTTCAGCTGGTAATTGAAAACTGCGTTTGTTACTTATCTTCTACAACTTGAACGACTAAGAAGTAGCGAAGGAATACCAATTCATAAGTTTTTTAATGTATATACTCGAAATAAATACCTAATAAATCAGATAAGTTTTAGATGTACCCATTATGTTACCCACATTTATAAGAACTTAAATATAAAAGTATGATTTAAATATATATTTTCATTTATAACTAGATTGTGGGCGATTGTTATGGTTCGATGCAAAGAAAAGATCTGCCATAGACCTGAAAATTTGTTTTTAATGGTTCGGAAATCGCCTCCATTTATAGGAATGTTAGTTAGTATAGATAAACAATATTTTTATAGTGCTCCTCCATTTTATATTACAAAGCGCCATAACCTCATTATGATTAAGTATATGCTGACACGTGTAGGATTTTCTATGGGATAAAGTAATCAGGCAATATCATTATGCTATGAAGAAAATACCTACTTGTCAGCGAAGTTTATTAGACTTAAGGCGTAACCTCGTGCCAAGAGATCAAGGAGAACAGCCTCAATGCGACAGGAAAATTATAGAGCACATGGCTCGAGCACCTTATGATATGGAAATTATTATACTAGATAACATTATTCGATATCAAATATGTTTATCTGCGCCAAGAGACAGGCTGACTTTGAAAGAAATTGCGAGAAACAATAACATTTCATGATAAAGAGAAAAGTGAAGATGGAATTAGAGAAGCCTTTGCCCTGCAATAAAACCAAAGGTTCATAATAATTATAGTCAACATGTGTGTTCCCCAGCGTGCTAGCTCGGAAACTATCTTCTTCTTCTTATCGTGTGGGTTGTGAGGTGGAATACTAGCCTCATCAACCCTGTCGAGCCGACAAAGGCCCCTGACATGGCTCATGTAACGATTACTCACATCAGTAAATAGTAACCGGGATCAATGACTTAACGTACCTTTCGAAGCACGGATCATCTTACTTTCGGACAATCAGGTGATCAGCCTGTAATGTCCTAACCAAACTAGGGATCACCGGGATTCGAACCCAGGGTCTCCGAGTCGTGAGCGTTGCTCAACCACTGGGCCACAGAGGCCGGGAGCGCGGAAACTATAATAATGAAGTTAGATGAGACAATAGATACCAGGTATGGCGTCGCGTAGTGCTTCGCAAATGTACAGATTATATGGCTTATTCTAGCTTGGTACCCACACGTCACCGAGCTCTCTGTTAGACCAACGTGATAGGTGGAGTCGTATCGCTGTCTATAATGGTCGCGCCAACTGTTTGTGAAAACTGCACTTAAGATAAATTAATAACTCATTGGCGCAAGTCCGGTTATTCTGATGTCATAGAAAATAATGTAATTCTGTATCAACGAAATAGAGACATTTGCGTGTTTGTAACCATTTAGAAGAACACCAAAAACTTTCCCAAAGTAGTTTTTATTGTAACTTTAACGCCGAATGAAGGACAAGTTCGAATAGAATGATTCTCTAGGTCAAGGTTAGGAACTTAGTGCTGGTCGTCAATAATTTATCTTATTTTAGTCTATAAACGAATGAGTGTGTTTCGTATATAGTAGAACGTTCTAGGCTTATAATCTACATGTTATTATACGTATACTGCTAGTACTACAGTATAGCTACATGAATAAATACTGGTTCCTTATTATTGTGAATGTATTTATTATGTGTTGTGGACCGACACTTCCTCAACAATAGTTGTGGTGTACGGATAGACTTACCTCTTATCGCCACCTATCTTTAAAGCATCCCGCTGGAGTAAAGGTTTCTATGGTTTATCTAACGTGTAATTATTGTAAATTCCTGTACCATCTTTTCATATAAATTAATAAGATAACAATATTAGTATTAGGAGGTCTATTATCTTGTACGAGCTAAAACAATTTATTGTATATTGTAAACAGATATAACATAACATAACAAATACTTATTTATTAGACAATTAAAAATAGATATCATATTTTAGCAATAGCGGCGTTCTGTTATATAGATTACAGTTACTAGTAGTACAGGTAGATATACGTTGTTATCAAATTCCCTCAATCAGCGCTTATCGCTATCGACTCACTAGGGTCGATTAATTCTTTCAAATATTTTTCCTCTCAGGCGACGCCCTGAGCCGAGGATCGCGCCCAACTGGGCACCCTCAGGCATGTTGTCTTAAACGTTGTTACGGTTGAGAGCCCTCAGCGCTCCCCATTTGTCCGGCCAAGTAGTTAATGCCATCTGCGGAAAACCTATAAGTCTCGTCAAAAAAAAGTTGTTATCAAGTTAAGTATTGTAATATTTACTTTATTAAAGCTCGTCCTGTTATACCTAGTAATTATATAATAACGTGACGAACGGGCTTTTGTTATCCTTATTAAGTAAGCAAAAGACGTTACAAAGGAATGGTAAGATGTTTTAGAAGAATATACAGTAAGTAGGTATTCTAGTAGTAAAATAAAATCGTGGTAGTTTCAGCATGTCACGGTCACGGTCTACTGATATCCATCTTGAAAGGTCCAAGCCGAAAATTACTGTTAGCGTTTCGAAATTAATTTGTTATTAGAATTCTATATTTTTAAATATGGAAGGCTTTATTTAAATATAATCTGTTGAATTTAGTAAGATTTTATTCCTCTAATAATGCTTGTCGTCAAAATAAGTCTTTTTCATTCAACGATCGTACCTATTTGTCAGGGTGCCGAAATACCAAAAAAGGGCCAAGAAATTATAAATATTTGAATAATTGCCATCGACAGACAACCCTGGAAAGAAATAAGTCGCGACAAGCGTGCGGCTCCAATCAATTACCGACAATCAAATCACGTGCTCAACCCAGGCTTCTCGGGCGTGACTGTTCTATAATTTTACTATGAAACACGTAACCAAGTAAGGTATTAAACATGACTTTATATGAGAAAATGGTGTTGAAATTGTTATATTCTTTCCGTGCCTCCTTCAATGCCGTGGCAAAGAAATAGAAAACACTAGTTGTATCGTAAAAGCGTTTCTCGCTGGCGTTTAATTGATATGTTTTGATCGGAAAAGTTTAGTGTGTGAAGTGCCATTAAATCTTCCGCATTCTCTATCGTATCTAGCATTAATATGGCGAAATACAGTGCTTAGTATGTACTTGCCGTACCTTGATGAGCAGGCTTTGATTAGGCTCTTTACGCTTTATCATTCCTTACGTGCATATATCCTTTTGTTGTTTCGTTTCTATCATTCTCATTGTCAGCAATGTTATAAAAAGCTCAGTTCTTCTTTGTGGTTTCGAATTTGTTCTCGAGTTTAACGATCTTGTGGAATATTAATGTACAAACATGTTTTCTGACTCAGTTTGTTGACAGATCGAGGGCATCTGTATTTTAAAACCACATGAATGATGCATGTTATTGGTCTTTGTTCATATACTGTCGTAATGTCGACCGTGTTATTATTATTATGTCTTCCTTTATTCTGGTGCCTTAGCAACTAATAGTTACTATTACCAATGATATCTAATAATCTTTATGATACTCTGCAATGCGGAATCTTTGGTTAATGTTGTTATAATTGATACGAACAGTTCTTTGTAATGTGGTTCTTTGTATGTACTTCATGTTGAAGTCAAACATTCTGAGGTCAGTGTGGTTTCCTTGTGTAATTTTAATTTTCCGCCTCGGCAAAGGCCGGGAAAATAAACGTTGCTACTTAAATAAATGCCTTTAGTAGTTCCTATGACACGAGAGCTTTACTACTCGTTATAATAATAGGTTTCGTAGTAGTAGGAAATTATAAAATCATGTATTTATTTATCCAATATAATATTTCCCAAAACATAGTAAATGATAGCTTATACATTTATAATGAAATGAATTTCTTCGGGCGTAAAGTATGGCAGCCGACCGTGTAATTGTTTCATGAGAATTTATTATCTATCACATGGGTAGGTGAACGTGTATACACGTTCAATACATCTAGCAGCAGGAGGCAGTAGACATTGTTAGCAAAATAAATCATTAAGCCGGAGCTGCGTGTCGTGTAAACACATGCAAGGTCGTCACCTGGTGTTTCGGTCTCAGCCGATGAGATTATATCAGACATCGTCGATGCTGAGTAACATTGTTTGTCAGGAGTATGAGCCCTAAGTGAGAAAAATATCTCGAGAAATAAATACCACATTGGTGCTGATTCCAATACACACCATCTAATTTTATTTTAAGTTATACCTGTAATTTTCTTATCCGCGGATAAAGAAAAGGACGGGTAATCGGCAGGCATGAAGTTTATGGAACACACTGGTCTCTACCGCGGAAATTTTATATCTACTGCAAAAGTTGATGTTGAGAATTGTACATTTGTTATGGGCTTGATTCACTTTAAAGCGAATACAGTAAAAAATGTAAAGAATAAAAATAGCAAGACCATTATTGTGAAGCCTCTCTCCAATTCCGATGACGTTGTTACGCTGCCGTAGACAATCTCGAGTCGATATACCTAGTAGGCTCTTCAGCTGAGACGGCAAAAGCGAGGAATGTTCTGAAAAATAATGTGGGGAGTATACAATACAATACAAATATACTTTATTGCACCAAAACCAAATTAAATAATTACAAAAAGACTCATAATTAAATAGAAGTACAGCAATATCTGAATATGTTAATCAAATAAACATATCTGCTACGGATATGATATCTATTTTTCGTAGTACGGTGTTGTACAGTACTCTGCAGTAGTGAGTACCAATTATAATTAGGATGGTACCTACTGTGTTTTTATTACAATAAGTAACTAGCGTTAATTTACTACTGTTTATAAACCAGCTTCCTAGTACAAATTTTCCTATTATTATGAGTCATACTTATAGTCATAGCGCCCTTTTGTTTACACTTTAAATTCGCCGTTGAAATTGAGGATTATGTTTTGATTATAATACTAATTTCATCAACATTTTATTATTAGAGTCATCGTATTTTCAAACAGATGGTTCATCGTATTTTGAAGCGAGTGGTGAGCTCAGTATGCATACGCTTCAGAATAAATTAAATTATTAAAATATTATAATTATGTTGTACGTAATTCATTTATTAAATATTCGGGAGATCAACAGCTGCTAATTTACTGACTCACATAAAAACTACAACCCAAAGTCAATCATCATTTAATTTAAGAACCACGCTCTTGTTGGTGTAGCATTCTTCATTTTTGTCTATCAAAGGCCAATTATTAGACTTCCTCATAAGACACGACGTTCGCCTTTTCTTTAATCTGTTCCATGTAAGCTCTTCTTGGTGAAGACCAACAACAAGAAAGAGAGGAAGGGGAAGCCCTTCCTCTCTTTCTTTCTATCTTCCCAAAACTAATTACAGATCAATATTTTCTCTTGTTTTCATAGAGTCCTCAGAGATGATTCTTATGCATACTCGATGTATTACCGCACAGGAAGTGCATGCTGCATTTAAATATGACGTGTGATGAGCCTTTGTTCCTTTGTTATGGATTGTTTATTGTCCTAGATAACTGCAGCCTTTGACTTGCAATTGACACGCGGCGGCACAAAGAAAATGAAATGATAAATTGATAATGTACTAATGACACACGATGGACAAGTTATTATCTATGCAGCATAAACATCTCCTTTCATCATAATCGTAATGATGCGTGTAATAATGTTATCGGGTTTCGCTACGGTAGCAGGCCTATCGGTGTTGGTAACAAGGTAAAGTTTAAGGTTGTTGTATAATTTCGTCTGTGTTTGTTTATTTTACTTTGCTTAACTTTCAATAAACAGCAAATTTCCCGAATATTGAATTTCGGATTCCATTGTCTTTATAAAACTAATTACCTTTGACTTTTAGGAGTGAATTATACTTTCATGCTTGGACTAACTTGTTCTCCTTTCTTTTCTTGCCCAAATTGGGCTCCTTTCGGGTTGGTGGTCAAAATGGCAGCCGCTTTTGGAAAACCGGACCTGTCAAATCTTTAGGTGTAAGCGGACCCCGTGAGAACGGGATAAAGCAAGGGAGATGATGGTTGAACTGCTTTGTCGTTTAAGTCACATTGAATTTAGTCATAATGAAAACAGTAAACAAGATGAGTATTCACAATTTGACATTCGATCTCACATTATTTCGCTTCGGTTCACACTCAATCGATTTTCTGTTCAATTGAGTGAACTTATAATGCCCATGCTATGCACTGATAGGGAAACTGATAAACAAGACTGCTTTATGGTTGTACTTACTTCTGCAAAGCATTTTTCATTATTTCATTTTATGCGGAAATCACTTACGCCATGTTTACAAGGCGTTTCAGGTGGAATATATTATTAAACATGCTACTACGTATGAAATAGTTCGCATGTGTACGTTTGGTAGTTTTGTTTTATTAATGTATTTTTTTTAATTTGTTTATATTTAGAATACGTAATACGTTTGAACGTGTAATAATATTATCTCCTAATACAATGCGAATGACATTGGCAATGACCATGACGATTCGACCTCGAAACTACGAGTACAATATACTATACTCGAGTGTTAACCAGTTTCAATAGATTTTGGTACCAGTTAAGTATATCGATGCAAATGAAGTTGATCAAAGGATACACTGTGGGGCTTCAGAATGGACTGATTGGCGTTTCTTTAGTGGCCCCTAACACGTTATGAGTACGTTGTGTTATTAATTACCATCACAAACTATTTGTGCAAGAGTTATGTGCTAGCTGCCATCATCGCCTAAAAGAAAATAGTAATATGAATATGGTAATGGAACAATGCTATAAACAGCCAAATTACACGCTTAGCCACTGCAAATGAACGTTTTATTGTAAACGTTTCGGACGTTTATACGATGAAACGATAAAGTCGAGTATAATCTCGGTGACGTCATTCATTCACTTTATGATACGTTAATTTTAATGCGAATATAAACCAGCTTCGTTTTTGTTGTCATGAGGCAATGGTTTAATTCGGGAACATTTGTCCACGCCCAGAATATGATTATGTTTTTTTTTCAAGAAAGCCTATATTTTCCCATTTCTTGCCATTGACGAAGACCCTAGTCTGTTTCTTACTTTCGATCTTTTCTAGGTGGCGATTAGCTCTCAATAGATATTATATATCAGTCTAATGTATAGTTATAGTAATTAGCTAACTGCAGGATGCTTAGTTAATTTATTTACTAACAATCAAGAGAATGAGGACCTGATAACATGCGTTAGTGTAGAACTGGCTTTCTGTGATAGTGGACTTATTGAGTTTGTCGTGCTTGGATTGTTCTCTTACTGATGACTGTAAGTTACTTAATTTTGTCGCAATATGTAGAGTAATAGTAAAATCCTTTCCTTGTCCAGAAAAAGCAAAAGCAGCTAAAGGTTTTTTAGAGCTTCGGGTTCATTCAAGTATTGACAAGATTGAAAATGAAACAAATAATAGCAATGCAAAACAAAATATTATAAATTATTATCTGTCTGCATCATATAAAATACTTGTGTATGAAGTCTTTTCTAGTCATCCATCCATCGATTGAATTTCGTATAGGTACAATATTTTCTTTATAGTAATTTTGTGGGATGTGTTTACTTTTTGTGACAGATTGTGTTGGCTTACCTTGCTTGAGCAGGAAAATTGATTACGTTGAGTAGACACATGATTCTTTTCGATCATGTATTTTTTTATCTAATCTGGATTATAGTTCGCACTGCCAGGTAAAGGCCTACCTTTTTTCTTCTTCCAGCAATAAGATACATAAAAAAACTATTGAAACTTTTTGCTATTTAAACATGCTTCAAATTCAAGAAATAATCATATTATGGATTAAATTTATCGGATATACCTAATGGCAATGGAGATAGCAAAATTAATAGAAGACATTGAATACCATTTTTTTTCAAACTTGGGACTGTATAAAGCAAACAGTCTATTTTAAGAATAAGATCGAACTTTATGTAAAATCAGACAACGTTTATTTTATTACTGTTTTGTCCTTGGAACATTCAGACATTTGGACTAAAATGTTTGGACTGAATCTTTAACGGTAGGAAAAGTTTCCAGGCATGAAGACTTTCGTAAAGACTATTAAGAGAACAATGATTAATTCTTGTCATTGTACCAAAGGTGGAAAGAGTATTAGTCTATCTAAATACAAAGAGTGGTTGCAGATTAATCTTCTGACAATTTCCGACTGTGCATACCCCAAAATAAATAGGAATTGTAGGCTATAAAACAGCTTGTTATTGCAGTCATACTGTACTTAGTATCTGTAATTAATGAATTAATTAAATTCAGGCAACTGAGGTTCATACAATATATCCCTTAATGGAAGAATACATACAATATTAAAACAACATGAAAAACTTTTAGGCAATTTTGTTCCCACTGGAAGTTTCTGTCTCTCATGTTGTCGAATTGTCTCTTGTTATCAAATCAAATACTTTATTGCACTGAAATTAATTTTAACAAGCAGACATAATACGTGGATACAGTACAGTACACTTCGGGGGCCTTATTGCCCTAGAATGACTTCTCCTGTTTTTTTTTGTTCTCCTTTGTACAATAATCATCATTATTATCATTAATTTAAGAGCCACGCTCTTGTCGTTGTAGCATTCTCCATGCTACTTTTTAGGGAAATATAGAATAGTGGTTTCCCTCTTGCCTTCCGTCCCGAAGTACTCTGTTTAACGCGTGTACAATACAATATTTTAATTAGTCAATTCAAACATATCTTTGTTACAGACTGAAAGTGAAACGTCATGCGAGGAGGCGGCGCGGCTGACCGCCGAGGGGGCGGCGGAGGAAGATGACGAGGCTTACGACTATGGCAACCTCCCCCCGCCCCCCGACGGTGGGTATGGCTGGGTGGTCGTCTTCGCCTCCTTCATGTGCAACCTGGTGGTGGACGGCATCGCCTACACCTTCGGCATATTCCTCCCCGAGCTGGTCACGTTCTTCGGCGAGGGGAAGGGAACTGTCGCGTGGGTCGGCAGTCTCTTGTCCGGAGTCTATCTTGCTGCTGGTGAGTTATTTCTACACTCAAAGTTTTAGAGAGGAGGATATCCCTGCTTAACATAACCTCATGGTAGTCAGAGGTACATCCACCACGAGATGAACTTAATGCCCATGCCTAACCGAGCTTTCTATTAGACCAACGTGAAGCGTTGTTAGACTAAAACGCTACACTACGCCGCGCCACGTGCGTGCGTTTCTGCTTACCCCGCTGGAAAATAGGCGTGAATTTATGTATGTCATATTTACACGTGGCATAATTATGATATGAGTGCAGCTCTAACTAGTTCATTATGTAATTAATTGTCAATATAGCGGGTCCATCCAAACAGTTGATATCTACTAAGATAATTGTTTGTTGTTGTATGATAGCTTATTACATATTAAAATAAAATTGTTAGGTAGCATAAACGGATTGCTTCTCAAATGGGAAGTGCTGGTTCGATCCCCGGTACCGAACTTGCACCAATGTTAGTTATTAACTGTCACAGTCGATTATTATAGACGACGATACGGCTCACCACCTATAACGTTAGTCTAACAGAAAGCTCGTCGAAGCTTGCGTACTTAGTCTTGCGATGGAAGTACTACTGACTAATCCGATTGGGAATATAGGTAGTCGCTTATGATAATGTTAGTAGGTAGCAGTTGCTTGATAAAGCCGAAGTACGTTATATACGATCCCGACGACCCGATTACTCTAGCCATAGAGGTAGCCAATCAGCTCACGACACCAAACACTTCAGGATCCCGATACCGACCCCGCCGGAGTGGTCGACGACTTCCCTCAATCAGCGCTTATCGCTATCGACCTACTAGGGTCGATTAATTCTTTCAAATATATTCCCTCTCAGACGACGCCCTGAGCCGAGGTTCGCGCCCAACTGGGCACCCTCAGGCCTGTAGTCTTAAACGTTGTACCGGGTGAGAGCCTTCAGCGCTCCCCATTTGTCCGGCCAAGTAGTTAATGTCATCTGCGGAAAATTTACAATAAGTCACGTCAAAAAAAAAGCTTGATAAAGTAGGTACGTCTGAAGTCCACTATATAATTACTTCAATAGATTCCTCTTGTTAAGCTATGATTAACGAGTTTTTAAGCTTGTAACTTAGTTCTCCATTAAATTCGGCATAAGATGAACTAGGTATGAAAAAAAGGTTAATTAATCGTCGAATCGTAATATCGTCACCGGAACCGTCAGAAGGGAAATGCCAATTATCCTGAGATGCAATTTGTTCCGATCGAACTGAAAATCGACAACTTCCTATTACCTAATACTAGTCACGTTGTCCGCTGCATGAATCCATTATTCATGTGTCGAATGCATTAGCTACTTGCATAAGTGCCAGTTTACGTTTGATTCTATAAAACAGTATTACGTCTATTTTATAAGGTTGCATAGGTTTATAAAACGTAATATATAGGTAGGGAAGTATGTCTACTCAACGCGAGGAAAGAATAAAGCTGAATTTGAAACTAAAACTTGGTGGAATTTCAAAACTACATTTTATACATATATTATATTATATAAAGCTACAAACCCACTGACTGACTGACTGACTGACTGACTGACTCACTGACTCACTGACAGGGTTGTTCTCCCAGAAGGAGCGTCGGGGGGTAAAAATGATGTATGGGGGGTGTGATCTAGATCTCTCGGTGAGTATGGGAAAACTTCCAGATCATGGAAAACTGCTCCGCATCAGGGAGACACCCTACGGTCTGGCGCAACTATTATACCTGGATAAATTTTTTTTCCGCAAAACCTATTTAAATCTTGGTCAAATTCTATCGTGAGTAAAAAAAAATCAAAATGGCGGAAAAACAAGATGGCCGCCATACAAAATTTTGTTTTTACAGAAAATGTCTCGGGGCTAAAAATTATGTATGGGGGTGTGATCGGAACGTCTTGTTGAGTATGGAAATACTTCTCGATCTTCAAAAACTGCTCCGCATTAGGGAGACACCCTACGGCCTGGCAAAACTATAAAACCTGGAGCAAATTTTCTTTCACGAAATCTATTTAAATCTTGGTCAAATTCAATCACCGTTGAAAAAAAATCAAAATGGCGGAAAAACAAGATGGCCGCCATACAAATTTTTAGTTTTTCCTTAAAATGCCTCTGGGATAAAAAATATTATGAGGGTTTTGATCGGAACGTCATGTAGAGTACGGGTTTACTTCCAGGTTTTCGAAAACTGCTCCGCATCAGGGAGACACCCTAAGGCCTGGCAAAACTATCGCACCTAGAACAATAATTTTTTCACGAAACCTATTTAAATCTTGGTCAAATTCTATTGTGGGTGAAAAAAAATCAAAATGGCGGAAAAACAAGATGGCCGCCATACAAAATTTTCGTTTTTCTCGAAAATTTAAGAGGGATGAGATCAAAATGTCATATTGAGTATGGAAATACTTCCCGACCTTCAAAAACTGCTCCTCATCAGGGCGGCACCCTACGGCCTGGGAAAACTATCGCACCTGGAACAATAATTTTTTCGCACAACGTATTTAAATCTTAGTCAAATCCAATCGCCGGTGAAAAAAAACCAAAATGGCGGAAAAACAAGATGGCCGCCATACAAAATTTTGTTTTTACAGAAAAATGTCTTAGAGGTAAAAACAATGTATGGGGGTGTAATCGGAATGTCATGTTGAGTATGGAAGTACTACTCGATCTTTGAAATCTGCTCCGCATCAGGGAGACACCCTACGGCCTGGCAAAACTATCGCACCTGGAACTTTTTTGTTTTCACGAAATCTATTTAAATCTTGGTCAAATTCAATCTCCGGTGAAAGAAAACTAAAATGGCGGTAAAACAAGATGGCCGCCATACAAAATTTTCGTTTTTCCCGAAAATGCCTCGGGGGTAAAAATGATGTATGAGGAATGTGATCGAAACATCATGTTGAGTATGGAAATACTTTTCGATCTTCATAAGCTGCTCCGCATCAGGGAGACACCCTACAGCCTGGCGAAACTATCGCACCTGGAACTTTTTTGTTTTCACGAAGCCTATTAAAGTCTTGGTCAAATTTTATCGCCAGTGAAAAAAAAACAAAATGGCCGAAAAACAAGATGGCCGCCATACAAATTTTGGTTTTTCCAGAAAATGTCTCACGAGGTAAAAATGATGTATTGGGGTGTGATCGGAACGTCATCTTGGAAAACTGCTCCGCATCAGGGGTCACCCTACGGCCTGGCAAAACTATAGCACCTAGAACTTTTTTGATTTCACGACACCTATTTAAGTCTTGGTCAAATTCTATCGCGGTAAAAAAATGGCGGGAAAACAAGACACGCGAGCAGCTTGCTGCGAGCGAACCACGCGACATCTAGTTATATTATATATAGCTACAAACCCATGTACTGACTGACTCACTGACATAATTGTTCTCCCAGAAGGAGCGTCGGGGGGTTAAAATGGTGTATGGGGGGTGTGATCGGGACCTCCCGGTGAGTATGGGAAAACTTTCAGATCTTGGAAAACTGCTCCGCATCAGGGAGACACCCTACAGTCTGGCGAAACTATCGCACCTGAAACGATTCTTTTTTCACGAAACCTATTTAATTCCTGGTCAAATTCTATTAAAGGTGAAAAAAAACCAAAATGGCGGAAAAACAAGATGGCCGCCATACAAAATTTTGTTTTTCCAAAAAATGTCTCGGGGGTAAAAACTGTGTATGGGAGTGTAATCGGAAAGTATTGTTGAGTATGAAAATACTTCTCAACCTTCGAAAACTGCTCCGCATCAGGGAGACACCCTACGGCCTGGCCAAACTATCGCACCTGGAACATTTTTTTTTCCACCAAACCTATTTAAATCTTGGTCAAATCCAATCCCTGGTGAAAAAAAACCAAAATGGCGGAAAAACAAGATGGCCGCCATACAAAATTTTCGTTTTTCCTGAAAATGCCTCGAGGGTAAAAATGATGTATAGGGATGTGATCGGATCGTCATGTTGAGTATTTCAATACTGCTTGATCTTGAAAAACTGCTCCGCATCAGGGAGACACCCTACGGCCTGGCAAAACTATAAAACCTGGAGCAATTTTTTCTTTCGCGAAACATATTTAAATCTTGGTCAAATCCAATCCCCGGTGAAAAAAAACCAAAATGGCGGAAAAACAAGATGGCCGTCATACAAAATTTTCGTTTTTCCCGGAAATGCCTCGGGGGTAAAAATGATGTATAGGGCTGTAATCGGAACGTCAAGCTGAGTATGGAAAAATTGTTCGATCTTGAAAAACTGCTCCGCATCAGGAAGACACCCTATGGCCTGGTAAAACTATCGCACGTGGAACTTTTTAGTTTTCACAATACCTATTTAAATCTTGGTCAAATTTAATTGCCGTTGAAAAAAAATCAAAATGGCGGAAAAACAAGATGGCCGCCATACAAATTTTTGTTTTTCCAGAAAATGTCTCAGAGGTAAAAATGATGTATTGAGGTGTGATCGGAACGTCATCTTGGAAAACTGCTCCGCATCAGGGAGGCACCCTACGGCCTGGCAAAACTATAGCACCTAGAACTTTTTTGATTTCACGAGACCTATTCAAGTCTTGGTCAAATTCTATCGCGGTACAAAAATGGCGGGAAAACAAGACACGCGAGCAGCTTGCTGCGAGCGAACCACGCGACATCTAGTTATATTATATTATATATAGCTACAAACCCACTGACTGACTGACTGACTGACATAGTTGTTCTCCCAGAAGGAGTGTCGGGGGGTGAAAATGATGTATGGGGGGAGTGATCGGGACCTCCCGGTGAGTATGGGAAAACTTCCAGATCTTGGAAAACTGCTCCGCATCAGGGAGACACCCTACGGTCTGGCGCAACTATTATAGCTGGATCAAATTTTTTTTCGCAAAACCTATTTAAATCTTGGTCAAATTCTATTGTGGGTGAAAAAAAATCAAAATGGCGGAAATTCAAGATGGCTGCCATACAAAATTTTGTTTTTTCAGAAAATGCATCGGGAGTAAAAACTGTGTATGGAGATGTAATCGGAACGTCTTGTGGAGTATGAAAACACTTCTCTATTTTCAAAATCTGCTCCGCATCAGGGAGACACCCTACGGCCTGGCAAAACTATAAAACCTGGAGCAATTTTTCTTTCGCGAAACATATTTAAATCTTGGTCAAATCCAATCCCTGGTGAAAAAAAAACAAAATGGCGGAAAAACAAGATGGCCGCCATACAAAATTTTCGTTTTTCCTGAAAATGCCTCGAGGGTAAAAATGATGTATAGGGATGTGATCGGATCGTCATGTTGAGTATTTCAGTACTGCTCGATCTTGAAAAACTGCTCCGCATCAGGGAGACACCCTACGGCCTGGCAAAACTATAAAACCTAGAGCAATATTTTTTTCACGAAACCTATTTAAATCTTGGTCAAATTCAATCCCCGGTGAAAAAAAACCAAAATGGCGGAAAAACAAGATGGCCGCCATACGAAATTTTCGTTTTTCCCGAAAATGCCTCGGGGGTAAAAATGATGTATGAGGAATATGATCGAAACATCATGTTGAGTATGGAAATACTTTTCGATCTTCGAAAGCTGCTCCGCATCAGGGAGACACCCTTCAGCCTGGCGAAACTATCGCACCTGGAACTTTTTTGTTTTCACGAAGCCTATTAAAGTCTTGGTCAAATTTTATCGCCAGTGAAAAAAAACAAAATGGCCGAAAAACAAGATGGCCGCCATACAAAATTTTGTTTTTCCAGAAAATGTCTCAAAGGTAAAATTGATGTATAGGGGTGTGATCGGAATGTCATCTTGAAAAACTGCTCCGCATCAGGGAGACACCCTACGGCTCGGCAAAACTATAGCACCTAGAACTTTTTTGATTTCACGAGACTTATTCAAGTCTTGGTCAAATTCTATCGCGGTAAAAAAATGGCGGGAAAACAAGACACGCGAGCAGCTTGCTGCGAGCGAACCACGCGACATCTAGTTTTAGATATATACGTGAGAGGCCGTAGTAACATATTATTATACATCAATGGTACTAGGTATGTTTCATAAAACGTACAGATTATTAGTTTATTTCACAGGTTTATTTAGTAGTAATTTTCTATACTTATAAGAAAGAAAGTTTATTTACACACACAGCTTTGTGACATCGACTTGTGTTGTTGTTACTTGATATTATGTTTACATACAGCATTATTTTGCACGTTATATAAACCACACGCAACTGTAAATGGTCTAAGCACGTGTAATGACGAACTTCACGGATCATATTTAGCCGACTGCGGCAAGCTAAAAGGAGGGTTATTGTAACTTAGTTTGCTTTGCTCGAATGCCTTTCAAACCTTGTTGCTATGCTATATTGGCTGCCCGAGAGTAGCTTTATGGATGGCTGAACAAAAATCGGATCAATCCGTTTGATTGGATTCTGTTTTCTATTTCATTAGTTGATGTTACGGATGTAGCGTTGGCATAGAGAGCTGGGAGATGAGGGAAGGTATAGATATGTTCTTAACAGTACTTACCTGAAATTAAAGTGAAACATATCAATATACACTTACCGTTGAAAGTTAGAGAACAACTTATTCATCACTAATTTAAGAGCCACGCTCTTGTCGGTGAAGCATTCTCCATTATTGTGTATCAAAGGTCAATTCTTTCACTTCCTTATAAGACACGATTTCTTTTTAATCTGTTCCATGTAAGCTCTTCTTAGTCTTTACCGTCCCCACTTTGTAGCTTCCCTTCTATGATGTTTTTAATAAATTCGTCGTGTCTTATTATATGTCCAATCATCTTCGTCGTCAATAACTCGCAATATTTGCCTCTTTTCCCTTGCTCTTTCTTACGAGCACTGCCTCATAGTAACCCTTTCTGTCCAATTTATTCTTTCCATCCTCCTCCAACTCCTCCTGTCTCTGCTACTTATTAGAGAACTTAAAAGATTTAATTCCAATGATAATCGAAACAAATCAAACTCTCTTTAGTTTGGTGTTGAATTGGTAAATTCCTGGAACTAGAACCACGAGACTTTTCTCGTGGTTCTAGTTCTACTCCTAAACCTTTAGCCTCGTTTTATTTCAAAATAACTAGGATTATACAGCAGATGAATACTGTCCTTGTTTTAATTGTTAAATGAAAATTTATATTTAACAAGATCTGATAATTATATGATAATTATATTTCTATTATATCAGGTGAAATGACGTCAAAATGGTAACGCAGGGAATCTAATTAATTATTATATTTGGTCGCTTCGTTCTTCAGATATAATAATTTTCCAGGTAGTTTCTTTAACTTGCATGGCAACATTCGCACGAAAAAGAATAACTTCCTGGTAAATTTATTATATCTTAGAATGAAGCGACTCATATAATAATGATTGAACTTCACTTAGAAGTTCATTTGATCATCTATAATATAATGTGTCACGTAGCTACGAAGTTCTAATAATAGACTGAAAAGGAAGTATCTCATTACACAAATAATATAATTCCCAAGTACAGTTATCAACTAACAGGTCCTAGCATTTGAACTTCAACATTTAGCACTGCCTTATCTAATTTGGCTTACTCTACTTTCGTCAAGATACAAAATGAAATGACGTTAAACGACACATGCCATTGTGTATTGATAAATAGACTGAATACTAAAATGTGCAGACAATGCACCGGATCATTGAACCTTAGCTATTGATTAACTGCCGCCATAAAATGAACGGAAAATTTTGTGTAGCGCCCGCTTAGTTTCCCGCCGTGTCAATGTTCTCCTAGATTAGATTATTTATGTATAGAATAAATGATGGGTTCTTCAGGATGGCGGGAGTCGGGACAGACTGGTCGCTAAGGGGCGTATGTTTCGCATTGTGTAATTGATCTTAGGGTGCAGAATAATGAATGAAGTCAAATAAACTCTTTTGACGTAAATTACAATAACATACTCAAGTTATGCAGTGACACGGTATCTTATTCGTAATAATTGGTCCGTTAATGAAGCACAAATAATTAACATCTAGCTTCAGCTATGTTGTCGAATTTAATTTACTATTTATTTTCAGATGACAACCCAATACGGGGTTTATAGTATAGTTAGACTATAGATGTGATTATAGAGTTTTGGTAGCTATATAATGCGTGTGTTATATTCTATGAGCAAAATAAATTATGCCAAGGATTATGTGCATAAATTATAGGTAGGTAAATGAAGTGTCTCTTGAACTGGAATACGAGATTTCCAAGTAATCAAATGCTTGGTACTAACGTACAATCTTCATGCAATCAGCTTGTTTGTAGACTTGTAGCACGAGGTAATATGGATGTGGAATACGCATAAACAACAGCGTAATATATTATTCCTCTATAAATTATACATTAGTGTGATTTGAAAAACAAACTTAGTCATTAAATTATTTTGCCATGTCTTAATACGCTGTATTTACATTGTTATGTTGTGGTCTGGTATAAATGTCATTGGCCTGCAAAATATATTGCAAGAAACGCAAAATATCGTCAATAAAAACATGGAGATTCACCTCGATACGGAGCAAGATTACCTTCGTTTTATCACACCCACTCGACATACCATTACAATGTCACACTCGATTACAAAATCCATCCATATCTATGAGAGTTAACAAGGGCTAGATCGTCTATAGGTATGTTATGAATAAGCTATTGTACAACTTAGTCAATGAGATACTTTTTACAAAAGGTTAAATAGAAAATTTTCTATTGATTTGGTGTGGAAAAACTGTTCGTGAAATTAGGATTTTTTTTTCATTGTTGTCATTTTAGGTCCTATATAAATATAAATTATGAAATTCTGATTACTAAATAAAGACAGATCTAAAACTAACGAAAATCATTTTATTTAACTTATTTATAAATTATAATGAATAAGAACGTAATAATAAGTCCGACATTTTATTACGTTTTTCTATGGCGCCACAGTGTGCTTTTTCATACAGATTCCATAGCAATTTCGTGTTTTGGCGTTTAGTAAAAAGTAACTGATTTGACTAGTTGGAAACTAGCCTATTTGTCATTGACCCAGTCAAATACAGAATTGTAGGTATGAATTTTCACACTTCCATTTTTGAAAACTGTCAAATAAGACTACTTAACGCAAATAAGATGTATTAGGTATCCATTATTTACTCCGATACTATGTTACTTCGAATGTCTGATTCGATGCTAAGGACGTTTTAGGCACGCTCACCACTCTGGATTGAACATAGGGGAACTATTCAGTACCTACTTGAACTTTCTCTACTTTATAGGACTCTTCCGAACCTATTACGTTGGACTAATAAAGTTCAAACATTATAGAAGGCAAAATTGAAGGGAAGAGAGGAAGGGGTAGACCTAGGAGAACATTTATTAAACAAATAAAAGAGAAGGTGCAGGTCGTGTCGTATCAGGAGGTGAAGGTTTTGGCGGGAAGAAGAGAGGAATGGCGATTACTCCACCGACAAGAGCTCAGCTCTTAAATAAAGAGAGAATAAAGTTCAAATTAAGCGCGGGTACTAAGTTCATCATGCGACTTGCTGTACCTCTGACTATCTTAAAACTGTAAGACCGAATGTCCTTTTAAAACCCATTCTCATTCCCATTGTTTTTAATTTATAAATCTCGGTCTTTTAAGGTTAATTGTATAGTCTTAAGTTTTTTTTTTGTTTCTCAGGTCCGATAGTATCGGCGTTATGTAACAAGTTCGGGTGCCGCGCGGTATGCGTGGCAGGGTCTCTGGTGGCCGCAGCGGCCTTCGTGCTATCCACCTTCAGTAAAAGTGTCACCGTCATGATGATCACGTATGGCCTACTTGGAGGTAAGACAGATTAAATATTATTTTTATTTATTTATTTGTTTTGAGGAAGACATACGGCCATATACATATTCTAAAATAAAAACCAGACAATAACTAAAGGCGTATTACAAGTCTCCACCTAATAGTGGCTAAGTTATTTGCCCTTTTACAATCATAAAAATTAAGAATTAAGTAAAGTAGGTTAAGTAAGGTAGGTACAAACATTTGACGTTCTCAAACTAGGGACAATAAGTCACTTGTGTCTCAAAGAAAGTTTTCGCAATCTTTTGTCGCATCATGGATACTTTAGAACACAACAGGTCTAGATCGTGCTTAGGCGGTAAGCTGTTAAAACTCAATAGATCGTATCAAGTAGGTATTATGCCTATTGTAAGTTCTCGCACCGTTTGCTTCAATATGTAAGGCTACTCTCCATATGCTCACAACTCCTGCCAATATTATCAGCGGCACTGGACACTCCATACATTTATTCTCGCGAACCACAGTGCCCGCGCTATCAAATCAAATCAAATATACTTTATTGCACGGAACTAAATTTCAACAATTAGACATAACACATGAATACAGTACAATTTGGGCGCTCTCCTTACTCCTTAGTGGCTTACGGCCATTTAAGACTAAAGTTCTTACTTTAAAGCGACCTCTGGCCTCTTGAGTCTTCCCAGAGGGGGTGAGGTCGGTAGTTCTTTATTCTATGTCAACGGTAACTTCCCTAATTTATCATCATAATGGTGCTAATTTAAAAATGTAAATACCATCTAATTTTATTTTAAGTTATATCTGTCATTTTCTTATCCGCCGAAAAGGAAAGGGACGGGTAATCGACAAGCATAAAATTTATGGAACACACGTCAATTTTAAGCACAAATCTAAACCAACCGTCTAAAAATTTTACATCAGTCTATAACCCGACACAGTAAGTAGACAGCACGTCAAACGGATTGCATACCAGCGACGTACCTTTTTGATTCGCCCGGGTTATTCATTCATTTACTCATTCTTTCTAAAATTAAGAGCTGTGAATCATCAGTCCCTTTCCTTTTCGACGGATATGAAAATGACGGATATAACTTAAAATAAAATTAGGCGGTGTCTGCAGGAATCGGGGCCAATACCTCTAGAATTTTATCTAACCAATGAGCTCTTCAGTTATTTACCGTTTGCTTCATGTCACAAACATTAGAAAAGCAATACCTTATTCGTTTAGATTCAGTCATACAAACACATATACGAGGGGAGGTCAAAAAGTTCGCGGAATGAGGGGGAAGGGGGTCGAAATTAAACACGAAACTATTTTTCCTTTTCAATATATTCTCCCTTAACCTTAACACATTTTCCGGATCTATCAAATAATTTGTTTATTCCATCATAAAAAAAAAGATTTCTCTTTGCTGTCAAAATAGGCCGAAATTGCAGACTTGACTTCTTCATCATCGCCAAATTTTCGTCCACGCAGTTCCTTTTTCATTTTTGGGAACAAATAATAATCGCTGGGGGCCAAGTCTGGACTGTAAGGCGGGTGGTTTAATTTTTCGAACCCGCATCGGTGAATGGCAGCCGTCGCAACATGGCACGTGTGGACGGGTGCGTTGTCGTGCAAAAGGAGCACACCTCTTGACAGCTTTCCTCTTCTTTTTTCCTTGATAGCCTCTTTCAATCTATCCAGTAAAGAAGCGTAGTAATGTCCCGTTATAGTCACACCACGATCTTTATAATCAATCAGCAAAATACCTTCTGTATCCCAAAAAATAGTGGCCATGATCTTTCCGGCCGATTGTGACACCTTAAACTTCTTTGGAGGAGGTGTGCCTTTTTTATGCCACTGCATCGACTCTTGCTTCGACTCAGGTTCATAGTGGTGAACCCAGGTTTCATCTCCAGTAACAATCCGGGCCATAACTTCTTCCTTATTCTCTCCACAGAGCTCTAAAAACTGGCGAGAACACTCGACACGCTCGCTTTTTTGAAGTGGCGTGAGCATTCTTGGAACCCATCTTGCGCTGACCTTAGTCATCCCAAGATGTTGATGTAGGATATTTAAAATACTTGTTTCGGATACACCGACCATTGCTGCAAGCTGCTTCTTCTTCAAGCGGGTATCTTCTAATACAAGTTTCTCTACTTTTTCGATGATTTCCGGTGTGGTGGCCTCAATGGGCCGTCCGGAGCGGGGGTCATCTTCAATCGACTCTCTTCCTTGCTTGAAAAGACTATGCCACTTGTAAACCATGGTTTTACCAGGGGCAGAGTCCGCGTAAACTGCTAACAGCTCTTGAAAAATCGTCTGAGCGGATTTTCCTTGCTTGGTGAGGAACTTAATGACGGCGCGGTGTTCAATTTTCTCCATATTCGCTGAGTTCTTCCCGATTCACTTGTTTGCTGGTCGATAGTTCAAACGTTAATGACCCGATTTGCTTCAAACTTGGTACATATACTGTTAATGAGGTGTGCAACTAGCGGCTACCTGTACGAGCAAACCAACCCCCTCCAACCCCTCCATTCCGCGAACTTTTTGACCTCCCCTCGTAGGTAATAACTATCGAAGCTATAGTTATCGTGCAACTCCTTATGAACATTTAGTCATTTAAAAATCCCACCTCTCTAATAGACCAAATTGGCTCTAACCCAAACATGTTTGGCATACAATTTTGGGTCAATTGAGTAGTCGAGCATTCCTTATATGGTTTCTTCAATTTGAAGCTCAATTGCAAAACGTGACACTATAAGATTGATGAGTAAGTGATACATACGGTTACGACGACCTTTCTCAAAAATGTTGTTCGTGTTTTGAACTCAAATATCGGTGGCGATGATTCCAAGAAATGTTTATCAACTTGTGACTTATACAGATGTAAACAAGTTCCGTATTCTCGAGAGTAGTTTCTATGGAACAAATAGCATTTGTTGTAGATGAACCTGGCCTGCATCCAGCCGGATACAACGTCATGCGGCCTATTTCACGTGTCAGTCAGTCAAAACATCCAGTTCGAAATTGACGACCACTGCCACTCGGTCGGTTTACAAGCCGCCAGATTCTAAGTAAACAGCTACAAATACCGATACCTGTACGTGTTGAATGAGAAAAATAGCCTTTTATTGTCGTGCCGTGCGTGGTCTGGTAGCTAGGTACGGAAAAAGACGAATGATGTTGTATACTTGCTAAATTTTGGTGGGATCTGCCATTCTGTTTATGTCGTCGACGATATTCTAATACAGTTTTTCTGTTCATGTATTGTTGACCAAACTCTCCCAAGAGCGAAAATCTTACAAAATATAATTTGATTTCTTTCGAAAGATCAAACCAGAATCAACGTCGTTTGCATTGCTAGAAAACGATTAGAATTCCTCAGCGACGTTAAAGATCAGTCAATAACTGGATGCGAGATCTGTAAAAGCTAAGCTGACTTATTGTTTTCTGTGAGCTGAAAGATTTAAATAAAGAATAGAAAAAGCCGTAAAGTAATATAGTTCCGTGTTTATTGTGCTTTGTGGTAGTGTAATTACAACTACTCACATAAGCGTTATTTGCGTCCAAGTCAATATTGCAGTTGCTATTAAAACAACTATTAATAAAGCCTCAGATGCATGGACTCGTGGACGTGAGAATTATGCAAATGTTCACGTTGTTGTCGACCTTGGCATAGTGGCACGGAGATACGAAAATGTGGGTCTTAAACGGCGCGGGCGCCGCACCCGTCCTTCGGCATTCGTTGTTTAGTAAACACATGTGGAATTTTATATGAGGTGTCTCTCTCGAATTGATTTCATTACGTAATCCTCTTGGCTTAAATATTCGCTACGAATGGATCTAGGTATGCAGTGACTATATATGTTGTTCTGGCATGAATAGTCTATTATTGGTCATTGATGGAAGGCAGAACTCATTATTTATAGTTGAAAATCAATGTCATTGAGAGCGAAACCTGTCTTGTTACAGCAGTTCTCTTTGTTTCACTTATTATTATTGCGTATGGCAGACAAATATCCTGCTTGGATCAAATATCCAGCTAAAGCTCCCTTAACCAAGTCTCTGCTGCATCCGTCACACAATGCAGCTCGGCTTTACCACCTGGGAACCGGTGCAGAGGGCACTCGTTCACTATGTGAGATATGGTTTGGTCCGGGTGACCACATTCACAGTATGGTGACTCCCTTAAGCCCCATTTACATAGGTGATGGTTTGACTTTCCATAGTCGGTCCTACACCGGTTCAGTCGTGTCCAGATTTTTCGCTTGGAGTCAAAGCCAGGGACCCTCCGCGAGGGATCCTGAATAAGGTCCGAATTTGTGCCGTCGAACATGTTCCACTCCAGCCTCCACGTATCTTCCACACTGAATTGACTTTTTATGCTCCACTAAAATAATACGTAGGTAATTGAACATCTACTAAAAGATAATGTTTGTAATAAGGGACTTTCCAGGCTACCTTCACTAAAAACAATATAAATGGTGTTGTACAACTTTATCGTGATGATAAACTATTTTACTCGTACGTAATTATTCCAAAATACAATGTAATGGGAGAAGAAGAATAAAAAATATTGTTACTTGATATTTGTATACTCATATTATGTATAGAATTATGTTGCTACCTATATTGCTTCTATTTATTTTAATCAGAATAATAATGTGTGGAAAATGTAATTAAAGGGGTCATCATGTATACCTAAAAACAAAGATAAAAGATGCATATATCTGTTATCCATGAAATTAGGAGGTTAAAAGAAGGAAAAACTGTACAGCGCCATCTATATTGTGTTTGAAGAACGTACCCTGGAAAGTCCCTCATTGTAACATCGTAACATGAGACCCAGTAAATATAACTGAAGTGTTATCAAACCCACGCAATATAACAAAATCCGACTACCGATGTACTTAATCCGCCAACATTGATTTATACACGGAAAACGAGGGAAAACCACAGAAGGGCGTGCCAGGATCGTGTCAGGTATTCTTATACCTACCTGTGCGATACGGACTCCACTTCCAACCAACTAGTGTAGACATTTTATTTTGCCTGCATTGCACCATTTACAAAAGCTCCAGAGAGTTGAGCGTGGAACGAATTTACATATCATTTGCCTCTCGTTTTAGTCGCTAACGAAGCCAAATTAGCGAATTATTTATGTCCATTAGTGATGACTTCATTAACGCTAATAAAAACATACTTGTTTTTTTTTTCATTACGCTCAATAGCGCGTGAAAATGTTGCGATGTAAACATGTAATTAGTTGTTCGTGCTAGAGACTGGAAGTACTTATGATACGACCCAAGTTTTTTGGAATTGAATTACCTATTGATGGATTTCCTACCCATATTTTTTGTTTGAGAAAAGATCCTCTTCGTCAGTGCTAGGGTGACATAGTGATGCATGAGCTCAATCCCTAATATACTTGCACAAAAATACATCCTGCTATTGATTGATAGTTACGTAATGTTCAAACTTAGCTCGGCCTTTAGTTTTGTCGTTGTGTCGAGGTAAGTAAACAGATAAGCCAAGAAGAATCGTCGTCAATTACTTGTTAGTAGATACTTACTGTTCCAGGACACTACGTATAGGGAAACACAATTCTAGGAAAAGAGCTGACTTATTAAACATGGAGCTAATTGAAGTACCTAGGTAGTTTAGCGTCATAGATGGATAAAATTGATCCAGACACGAACGTATTGAAGTTTGCCGTAACTTCAGGGGAAGCCTCAGGGGAAATTTAGAATCAATAGACCACTTGTTTTATAGCAATTTGCATCTCTTAATTAAATGCAATAGTAATGCAGAATATGCAAATCCACAAGTCGTAAAAGTAAACGATTATGTCCATATTTAAACTTATCTTTTTTATTTTGTACGTAACAATTTGCAACGTTCTACCGCGATTTCATTTCTTGATATTTTCGTTCCAAACTTATTATTTATTCGTAGGTTCCAAACCACTAACTCTGACATTTGTCTAACAAAAAGCCTAAAGCCTATTGCTTCTACGTCATTACTTAAATCCTAACACACGACTTAGCATCCTACAAAATTGTATGAAACGCTCGTACATGGAATTCAAAGGGCTCGATCTGTCAAAGTGGAAAGCTTTTGACATAACTGCAACTAGTAGCTTTGTACGAGAAACTTCCAAAGACAACAGCTTGTGTGTATTACCTGTTCCACTTTTAGCGACAAATGATAGGAGAAATATTTCCTCATTTGAATTAGATTAAATTGGGCACGTGATATCCTTTCTGAAAAGTCGTTCGGTTTGACTCGTGCGTACGTACTTCAATTACATTTCTTTTTTTGCGTTTAATCTGTGTGACGGTTAAACTGATGTTGTGGTGATATTTCGGATATTTCCAATGAAAAATACCCTAGATCCGTTCGCTATATCAGCGTAGAAAGAGCGACTAATAGGTACAGTGACTCTAAATCTGCATTCGTAACCAATTTTAATAGGATGCCATGTGCGTGTCTGTCTTGGAATTTAGCTTTATTGCAGACACTTATCTTTCCAGGTGATTCGCTTCTCGCCTGTAGTCAGATAGGTAGTGTTGGATGGCTGCCAGGCTACAGTCAAACGGCATGTCACTTGTGTGTGAGGTACCACGCATAATAGCCTTTGTTTAATTTCACGGTCGTAGGTATTATGTTACGTAGATATACTGATTGGTACAGTAGTTACGCGAATTATCAACTTTCGTTTAAAGCTAGCATCTTTATCTGTCTTTAAAATAGAAACAGATAAAAAAACGTTCAAATTAAAATTTTATTTCCATAAATCTTGATTCACATTCTAATTTAATTTAAACCATTCGGCACTCTATTCGTTACATGAGCCCTTTCCATAATTAATGGTAGGTAACTGGGAATGCCGGGCTTTCTATACAAAGCTCGCTTATTGGCGATCTGAATAATCGATATACAGTCTATGTTATACCTCCATATGTGACGGGTTTCCCACATTCGCAGTCACGAAGGGTGGCCTTCCAGGAAATCGAGTTGTTTTCGTTCAGTTTCATGATAATGAGTTTCATTTTATAGGTAGTGTACTCATTCGTATTATACGGTGGTATAAAAAAATCATTTCTGTTATACCGTACTATCATCTTATTACTGTGTATTATAGAAAAGGGTTTGATTGGGTAAGCACCCTAATGCACGGAAAAATAATGAGCACTGGGTATTGAGTTGGAAGGAAAGTGTTTCTTTAGCAGTTTGAGTACGGATTTTTACAAAATGGTAATTCCTATCTATTTTCCACATTAACGAATCGCGTTTTATTCAAAATAACACGTTAATATTCGTATTTGTAACAATTTACACATATACATCTTTTTGATCGATGGTTATTGCGAACACATATCGCCTCTCGCAGAGTGATTGAAAAGAAATCTCCAGGGATTATCATTCACGCAGGTTTTATGTGGTATTAGACCGTCCTTTTGTAGGCATCATCGTTTTCCTCTTCGTCCTTGAAGTGTTCTCAAGAGTAAACTAGAGGTTTAGTGAGGTTTATTTTTTACGTAATACATGTCCGATTGACAAAATAGTTGGACCAAGTGGTAAAAGGGTAAAGTTCCTTTTCTCCCTAAAATAGTTAATCTACGTAATGCAACAATGCAAATGCTTGTACGTTTGTACGTTGCTAGGAGACCCTGCTGTTGTTTATTGCCGTGTTCATTACCTACTTATTATTTACAACAACATTAAATGTACCACAGAACGTTTCGCTACAATTATTAAGCGTCGAGACGTAATGATTCTAATTCGCGCCTCTACCACGTTCTTAAGACACGTACGCTTGTTAATGAAAACAGAAAATTTCATTTACAGTTCCAAATTTAAATAAAGACGTTAGTAACGTTTCAATATGTCTCCCGCCTAGGTTTTTAGATGAAGGTCGTGAGTACTGAGTTGGATGTTTGCCAGCTGATGTAGACGTGATGGCGCCTAGCACTTGCCTACTTATCACGTACTTATTCGTCACTAATCGAGTTTAATTATAGATTATGTTACAAGGTTGTTTGGCTATGTTAGTAATTGGAAAATATGTGTAAGTATTGACTGAATATTTGGATCAAAGTGAAAAGTGCTGTTTGTGGTATAAGAGGTGTGTAATGAAATATAGTAGTTATTGACTATTGAAATTATTTACACGAACATTTATACAGTATGTTTAACAACAAATATGCGTATGCGTAACATTACACGCTTTATATTCGCAATTGGGGTTACAGGTGTCAATTTATGCGTTGGTAAACGCTAAGGGGTCCTTCCCATGGCGGGATCAGATATGGCATGGATGTATGATTTTAGGGTTAGACTACCAGTAATAGTCGTTTAACCATTTTTTCTTAACACATTATTTCATAAAAGTTTCATACACCTGTTTTGATGATTTGTAAAAGTACATGTTTTTTCTTTTTTTTTAAAACGGGTAAAGTATGTTGGCTCATCTATGCAAGATGATAAACATAGAGGAGCCCTAATTGCAGTAGCAACTGACAAGCAACGCAATGAGTCAGTTTGGAATCAGTTGCGACTACCATACTAGCATACTAGGTGCTTCTAGGTACATCTAGGTTGTCATTTACCTATTCGGATATCGCACGAATTGCATCGGCCCATGAGGTAACTAGCTAAGTGCCTGCAAAACTGCCGTAGGGAAATAGGGAATAAAAAAAAGTATGATCCATATTGTCTGATGCTTCCTTTGCTCTATGTGCTCAACAGTGATGTTTAATATTAGCTATTAAATTAGTACAATCTAAAGCCGACATAAAGACCTTTAAATAGGATAGGTTCCAACTAGTCAAACCATTTACTTTTACTAAACGTCAAAACACGAAATTACTATGGAAAAGCAATCTGTGACGTCATAAAAAGACGTAACAAAATGTCGCACTTATTATTAAATTTTTCTTTATTAAAATTCATAAATAAGTTAAATAGAAAAAAAAACAACTTTTTTGTTGCTTTTGTATCTGTCGTTATTTAGTGATCAGAATTTCATAATTTATCTTTGACTTAGGACACCACCCAATTACTTCCTTATAGTGGTGAAACTGTAGGATTTACTAGTGGGCATTGCAAGCGATCCGGTGCCAGCGCGTGAGATCATCGCGGTCGTCACTGGCTTCAACCAACTATTTCGGTAACACTCGCCACAACGGATTCCGAACATTTGTCGATCACCACTCTATGTACTACGAGTGCGAATAATGTAAATATGCGGAACTGGGGGGTTAAAATGGCCACATCGAAGAAGTTCATTTAAGAAAGCACTTACATTTATATGCGCAAATGTCTATTGCTTTCTTAGATGAATTGCTTCGATGTGGCCATTTTAATTATATACTTTATTGCATCTAACAACTAGTTACATCACAAACAAGAAATGGACGTTTACAAGGGTGGACTTCATATAAAACCGTTGAAAATAATAATAAATATACACAAACATATGCGTAAGCCTCTATAAATATATACACATATATAATATACTATACCTACATACATACCTATTATATATATTACGTATATATATAACTATATACTTAGACTAATATACACATAGCGAGGAGAACCGATGGCCGCTGGGGCGGAAGGGTTCTGGAATGGCGACCACGTGTCGGACGACGCTCACTGGGTAGGCCCGCTACAAGGTGGACCGACGATCTGGTGAAGGTCGCGGGAAGCCGTTGGATGCGGGCAGCGCGGGACCGATCGTCGTGGAGATCCTTGGGGGAGGCGTATGCCCAGCAGTGAGCGTCGTACTGCTGATGATGATGACTTAGACTAAGAATACTCTATGGATAAAAAGTGCTCTTTGACTCTCTTCTTAAAAATTAGGTAAGAGGAACTCTCCTGAACTACCCTCGGCAGCCTATTTATTTATGCATATGAAGGTACTTACTTGCCACGTGAATTGTGATGCTTTAAGATACCTTTAAAACACACTAGGCAATGAGGGACTTTCCAGACTACGTTCCCCAAAAATTATGGCGCTATATTTTCTCATTACTTGGGTACATAATTATTCTAAAATATAAAGTAATGGCAGAGGCATATATAAAAATCATTGTTGCTTGATATTTGGATCAGATACGTATAGAATTATGTAGCTACCTATATTGCTTCTCTTTATTTTGATCAGAATAATAATGGGTAGAACATGTGTTGGGCCTGAAAACCATTAACTGTTAAACCATTTATATCCAAAAACAACGATAAAATAAGCATAATGTCTATTAACCATGAAGTTAGAAGGATAAACGAAGGCAAATCTGTACAGCGCCATCTATTTTTTTTTTCGGAAACGTACCCTTGGAAGTCCGTCATTGTTGTAAGTTGCAAGTGTATTGACATTATGGCCTGTGTGGTCAGTTCGAGTAGATAAAAGTAAAGTAGAAAGAAATTAATAGAGAAAATATAGAAAGGAAACTGCCTTGAGCAAATTGAAATGATGTACGAGTATCTGATTTAAATATCAATAATACTTTACGAGAACTCCTTCTGCGATATGTCCGGGGATGATTGGAACATTCTAGGCGTTTTTCTTCCTTTCCATTGTTCCTTTTTATCAATTTGAGCTTTCAATGTTGGTATAAGTTTATAGGCGTAACTTATGAATTAAATAAACAGTTGAAACCAAAGATATCGATATCGCGAGCAGTTCCAACTCGTAATCATTGAAAAGCTGGTGTTATATACAGGGTGTTAGTGACATCGTAACGAATACTGAGGGGGATGATTCAGACCATGATTCTGAGTTGATATCAAGTGGAATTTTCCGTCGCAAAATTCATGATTTTTTTTTAGTTTTTTAAAATTATTTTCAATTCTATACTTTTGCGATGAAAAATTCCACTTGATATTAACTCAGTATAATCAGCTGTTTCATCCCCCTCAATATTCGTTACGATGTCACTTACACCCCGCACAAGTACATACTGTACCCATACAAGTAGGTATGGGTGTTAGTGACACCGTAACGAATACTGAGGGGGATGATTCAGACCATGATTCTGAGTTGATATCAAGTGGAATTTTCAGTCGGAAAATTCATGAAAATTTTTGTTTTTCTTTTTATTATTTTCTGTTCCATACTTTTGCGACGGAAAATTCCACTTCATATCATCTCAGAATCATGGTCTCAATCATCCCTCAAAGTTTTCGTTACGACGTCACTTACACCCTGTATACATAAAAAATGTTCCGAAAGTTTTTTTAAACAATGGCAATGGAATTTCTGATTCGGGATCGGAGTTGGGTCAGTTTGCATTCCTGTGATTATCATTTAGAGCGGAACCAGAAATGTAGGTCAATCAAGAAGGTTTGCCCGCCTTATTTGAACCCGCCGGCGCCGCCGGCGTCTGACAAATGTAGCCGTTTGTTATTTTTTGTAAAGCTTGTGATACAATTCATCTTCATGGCATACTTTATGAGCAATGGAAATGGTTCGAATAGTGTAGTATTTGCCATTATCGTCCTATTCCTGTTAATATATACCCTCTTATAACAATACTTAGTTAAGTAGTCCGTAGACTTAATATCTAACGCACACACTAAGAAACTAGAAAAACAAACGTGTCCACATGTTTCCTCAAGCTGCCCTAGAATTTGAGGAATGCACTACTGTAATTACTGCGAACTACATTATAATTATTACAATTATATTGTTTAACCAGAAACAGGGTATATGCCGGAAAGATGACGCATACTAATGCCGTCGAACTCTGTTCGCAACAGGCCATATGCTCCTTTGTGCGGCTCCAAACGATTTGTGGGCCGACAACAAACACTGACTCATCCCGATATCATATTCCAGATACAATATTTTGCATATACGTATGAATTACTCGAACGATATACTAATCAGCTAAATGGACAGCAAGGCGAAACTGGTAACACTGACTCCACGTCGTCCTTTGTTACTTTGAAACGCGTGTAAAAATGAATAAACGTTGGTATGTTCCCATTTTCATAGTCTTACTGCGACGGATCTACCAATCTACCTGGATTATCACTTCATTACAGCTTTTATACTCCCTTAAAATTCAAGTATACGTAGGTACAGTGATGTGTACAGTACTAACAAACCTCTTTATCGAATTTTTAAGTGGAAGTGGCAGTGTAATGCTGTTTCAATTTCCTTTATACTACGCACGTAGCGGGAAACGAGATGCGGGATGAATGTTCAGTAATTATCGCTTCACCCTCTTTGTTTTCGTCGTTAATAATGCAGCGTAAATATACACTATGCAAACGCTCACGTTTCTGTGCTATTTGAATTATATCTAAATTAAGTAGTAGTATATGAGCAATCGTCCATTTAATAGCAACCGTCAAGTGTTTCAGCGTATATGCTGGTATGATTGATGTCGAGGTCATCGGACACGAGACGCGAAATTGTCGGTTGCTCGGTCCCACACATCAAAGCGTGGAATCCCCAAACATTGCTTCTGGTCAAAGTACACTTTAATCTGGCAACGTGCCGAATTGAACGAAATTCGCCAATCATGGCCGACGGTCTTTGACTAACTCTTCATTCCAATTCTTTGTTGGTATGCAGATTGGGGTTCTTGAACTTGAAAAACTACGACGCAGGCATGAGCCAACTATTATTCTGGATTTATGTCTCGTTTGCAGTGCGTATTGAGACGATCGTCACATAAATATAAGTCTTGTTTATCGTGCCTTATCAACTCTTACAAAAGACAATAAAGCTTGAGTTTTCACGTGGTCTTGTCTTAATTTCATCTCTGAAGATCCTTAGTTATTGAAACGTTTTACCAATTCTTGCTCTTCCTATTCTCTTGCCTTCGAGGCACCCGCTCGGTCAATACTCCTACTTCACAAGATTTGTTATTTAACAAGATTTTTATGTAACCGAAGCACGTATTCTTCTGAAAATCGTTTTTGTCAGGATTAATATCAATCATAAGCCGTTGTCGTTGTTGGCTGCTTTAACCGTACAAGCGAGCTTTCTCACGACGCGATGAAATTCGTGCGATAGTCGAACAAATGAAGATTTGAGTACAAGGTTGTCATCTACCATAGATGTATTTTTTACAAATTCCGAATTTTTATAAAAAAATGGTCAAACATCAATTACTGGTATCTTTACTCTGAAATCCTACATCCATGGGATATCCAATCGAGTCTTGGGGAAAGTGTCTAAATTGTATATTTTGATAGAATCATCTGAAATATTGCATGACGTTACCACTGTCTAGGAATGTCGTGGATACACGTGCTGCTAAAGAAACACTAATGCTAGAAAAACTAAATATTACACGTGGGTGTTGAACGCTAGTCTGAATGGTTGCACTGATCTGTTTCTGCCGGATTTTCTTATTATAATGTACCTGCATATTATGTAAGTGAGGTAGAAAATTTTCATACATACATAAGGTCACGCCTATTTTCCGTCGAGGTAGGCAGTGACCACGGAATCTTTACTACGATCCTGACACACCATTTTCGTTTCTTACTATCATCAAAGACTTTCTGCATACTCGCCAGTTTAGAGTATTCTTGACCTGGCCTTTCTTTAAAACATCCTGGCTAATAATCCCATGCTCATGCTGTGGCATAGAAATATAAATCGGACCGTTAATTGTAATCTGTTTACCATCGCGAAATACCAAATAAAATTACCTATCTACTCTATCATAAAGTAAGATTCACGCTGTAACGACAACTTTGTAAATAATAAAACGTAACTATTTATTTCAGGAATCGGCTTCGGTATGATCTACCTTCCATCTGTGGTAGCCGTAGGCTACTACTTCGAGACCCGACGTTCTCTAGCCACGGGCATCGCCGTTTGTGGCTCAGGTGTTGGAACCTTCAGCTTCGCTCCTCTCGCCGCTCTCCTGCTAGAGGGATTTGGATCTTGGCAGAACGCAAACCTACTACTGGCCGGACTGATTCTCAATTGCGCCGTATTCGGGGCGTTAATGAGGCCATTAGTTTACCCTAAGGTGAGAGTTTATTGCACACCATAAAAGCGACCTCGTAATTCTCTACGCTGATTTTAGCTTGAATACACTGTGATGAATAGGCTCAGTTCTTATGCCAGTCATTTCATAGCGACATTTCTTTACGAATACTTTTTGTGAATACATTTTTGACTTAATTTGCCATGAGGTCGTGTTGTATCATTAGCGGTAATTGGTAAACTTCACACTTTGTTAGTTTTGGGCCTTATTATCACTTTACACGAGGAGTGTTAAGTGGTCAGAAGGAACTTATATCGGACAGTTTTCCTATTAAACGTAAAGTCAGTAAAGGGGGACACTTTTCAAATCAAATCGGCGGTGCCAACAATCTGTCTTATTTTTTTTTTGTATATTTTCAGACTTCAGGTGAAAAGCCTCTTTTACAACGTATGGCCGAAGAGAAAAGATTACAAATGGAAAGGGGATCCATTGGAGGCTCATATTTCTTAGTGCAGCTGCCTGATGGAACTATGGAGAAGAGAATGAAGGTATATTTCTGTAATATCACTATGTAAACGAATCCACGGACGATTCAAATTAATATTTCTTGATCGATGGAGCAACGCGGGCAATGAGCATCCTTTGTGACCATCGCCTTCGAGCTGAAACGAGCTGTGGGACGCAAATATACAGGATGTTAGTGACACTGTAACGAATATTGAGGGGAATGATTCAGCTCATGAGTCGTGTGCGTCAAGCTAGCGGCCTCAAAAAAAAATGGGCACGAAAAAATAATTTGACCATACCAAAAAATAGTACTCTTATTGAAAAAAATAGTACCTGTTGTAAAAAAAATAGTACCATCACGGTTCTGGATTTATAGCCATGTTTTATTGCACTTGCTAGCTTGACGGTGAGCAAAATTTGGCGAGAGTTAACGACAAGGTCTTTCGCTTTGATTTAAAGGCCACAAAATAGTACCGAAATAGTACTCACCCCCTGCAAAATACCGAAAGTAGTACTTCAACGGTTCCAAAGTTATAAAGGCAGTTCTTTGATCCCGCTAGCTTGACGTTTTGAAAATACCTATTATCTGGGGAACGCTTGCATACTTCAGTATGTAACTAATGTCAATAAACTCGTATGAAATAGTACTCCCTACCATCATAATTTTGATCCGATTCTCTTTGTAGAAATGTTAAAAAATCATCATAACCTATGCCATACATTTGTTGTTGATACAGTCACGTAGACAATTACATAACCTCACAATTTATGTAGTATTAGTATTGCCATCGCCAGTATTGCCATTTTGGAGGTCTACCCTACCATTTCTTTGCACTTCAGAGTGTTGCTATTACAAAAAATTGCTATTGCATACACCCATATGCAATAATTTTAATAAAAAATGGCTGCATGGTCTAGTTCTTATTGAAAACAATCTGTGATTTTAATACATCATAATACATTTTGAATCTGCTGTTTTATTTTATAATTTATACCTTCATGTTCAATTTGTTACGGATCGAAGTGTTTGTTAATAAACAATTTGCAGTATTTGTAGAATAACTCAAAGAGTTTCAACAATGATATTACTTTCATCTGACAACCCTGGCACTTCACCAATTTTTACCCAAAAATGGGGAAAAAATACTAAAATCTGACAACATTCTTCTTGAGCATGTGTAATAATTTTGTTCGCGACTGTACCTGTCTTGATAAATGTATGACATAGGTTATAATGACTTTTTGACATATTTCTACAAAGAGAATCAGGTCCAAATTATGATGGTAGGGAGTACTATTTCATACGAGTTTATTGACATTAGTTACAAACTGAAGTATGCAAGCGTTCCCTAGATAATAGGTATTTTCAAAACGTCAAGCCAGCGGGATCAAAGAACTGCCTTTATAACTTTGGAACCGTTGAAGTACTCATTTCGGTATTTTGCAGGGGGTGAGTACTATTTCGGTACTATTTTTTGGCGTTTAAATCAAAGCGAAAGACCTTGTCGTTAACTCTCGCCAAATTTCGCTCACCGTCAAGCTAGCAAGTGCAATAAAACATGGCTATAAATCCAGAACCGTGATGGTACTAATTTTTTTAGAACAGGTACTATTTTTTTCAATAAGAGTACTATTTTTTGGTATGGTCAAATTATTTTTTCGTGCCCATTTTTTTTTGAGGCCGCTAGCTTGACGCACACCATGAGTCTGAGTGGAAATTTCCGTCGCAAAATTCATGCATTTTTTGTGTTTTTAAATTACTTTCAACTTACGCCCCGTACAAGTACGTCTGAATCATCCCTCAAAGTTTTGTTTTCGATGGCACTACAAGCCTGTATAGGAAGATGAGCAACTGAACGCGTTCTGTGATTTTTTTTCGCTCCCAGCCCAGCGTAGAAACTGGTCAAGCAGACTTTAATCATCATTCTCATACGTGAGGATGATGACTCATACATTTTATTCCGAATATTATATACAGTTTCTAGTAGGGGGTAGGGTCAGTTTCTATGTCCATAGTAAAATAATAGATACAAATATTGTGAGAAGAAATATTATTTCTTGTTGTTGTTATTGAATATGTTGTGTGAATTATGCGCAGGCGCCGTTGAACATCGACCCGGGCGTGCACTCGTCACTCAACCTGGAAGCAATGGCGCGCGTGCCTACCGTGCCCAACATGCCGGGCCTGCCCGCCGCCCCCACGCTGCCCACCATCACTGAAGCCAACGTCACCGAACTCAATGCTGAGAAGAACAAAGGAAAGGTAAACATGACATGATGACATTGACCATTCACACAGGCATAGAATAATAATACTACGTGCTCAGCGGTGAAGGAAAACATCGTGAGGAAACCCACATACCCGAGAAATGCATTTCGGAGGTCAAGGTCAGATAAGCAGTCGCTTCTGTAAAATAACCGGACCCGTCAAATCTTCAGGTTAGGTAAGCGGACCCTGTGAAAAACGGGATAACTCACCTCTAAAGAATATGATGATGATGACTACATGTAGAAGAGATATGATTACCCCATTCCCGATTTGCGTACTCATTTCAGTCTGTAAGACTTAAGGAGTAAGGAGTACGCGCGAACTGTTTGTCTAGCTCGTACATTAGCATGTTTTCTAAAGTGTTGGCTTCAAATAAGTACGTCATAGATCACTCGTTAGAATCAATAAAAAGCTTAAACGATTAAAAAAATATTTACGATGTATAGAAGTCAATTTCAAAATTTTTACCTCCCGTGTCGTATAAACACTTATATCCATGATTAACGCGCTAAGAACCTGGTATTATGTGTTTTAATTATGATATTGATAATAACCGCGTCAGGGCCCTTTGGCGGCTCAATAATAATTCTGATATCAGGGTTGATGAGGTTTGTAATTCACTTCACAACCCACACGATAGATGATAAAACCGCGTAAACCTCAAACAATGTATACACTTACAACGTTGCAGGGCGAGAACGGCACGTCGCACCTGCCAGCGCCGACGCCGCAGCAGATCTCCCGCAACGTCTCGTCGCCCGCGTTCAGCGCGCAAGCGCCTGGCCTGCCGAAGAACGGCTCCGTGCCCTTCTTCGACCGCCAACGCAAACACAGCACCGGAGAGAGGTCAGCTGATAGGTATTGTAGACTTGTTTACTTTAGGGATGGTGTATGGTGCAGGGCGATCGAGGGTCTGTGGTATGTGGTAGTAGGCTTGTGTAGTGTGGATTGCGAGGGCAGTGATCGAATCTTGGGGGGTTCAAAAGGCCAATTTATCTAAAAAATATTGCTATTTGACATTTTAATTTTATATGCGCATGTATTTTTTTTTAAATTAGTTGTTTCCATGTGTCCTTTTTAACCCCCCTGGTGTCAGGGCTCGTTGTCTAGACCGTGCGATTTGTGGACATGTTTATTCTACAATAAGGCTGTTCCACTTTGGTTGCGATTCTTACGAAATCGATTTGTGCGTTTACGTACGAATACTGATCTATGACGGTCAACTCGCACCGGTGGTGGTCGTATTGTTCTTAGAAGATTGGGATTGTTGTTCATGAACGCACGAATCGAATTAGTACTAGCTTTAAAGAGCGACCCGCCTTATAAGTACAAAGTAATTTTATTGCTTATGATTTTCATGCACCCGTAAAAGATGCACGTTTGTTTATTTTGCACGATCACATAAATAAGATGAATACACGGTAAATTGTGCGGTCTAGAGAAGGGAGTGTTTGTTGCATGCAGGGTTTTTTTTTATATGAATGTGTTTTCTTACAAGTGTTTTGTGGCTGGGAGCCTGTACTGATGCTTGATTAGTTTGTATTTACGATTTTGATCTCTCATTTATAACCCACCTTATATAACTAGCAGGCTTTGTGCAGTTATGTTGCATAAGGCAAGGCAAAAGCTTTGAGTAGCTTTAAGCCCTTTGGCCATGTGCTGAGTAGCGAAATAGACTTCAATTCATGATGTATCTTTTCTTAATTAAGTATTTTTTTATTTTTCACTTTTCAGATTCAAACCGTCCTTATCTGCAATCAAAGCCTCGTCCAGAACTTCCATGAATAGTCAATTTAAAAATGCTCCTGATGTAAGTAACATACTAATATATGGTCTAACATAAGATAATAATATAATATCATTATCCTACCTATCCTATTATTATCCTACTATTATTATTATCCTACCGTCTATTATAAATGGTTATAATAACCCACAATTATCCAAAACGTAGTCCAAATAATTTGGTTACCCTTGACAGAAGGTAGCAGAAATTCGGCCTGAGCCATACTTGTGCAATTCCAGTTTCTATTACAGTCAAAATACTACGATTTTGATTCATTGAAATTGACAAATCTTGTTTGTTGAATTTTAAGCTAATCACAGAATATAAAGTGTTTCTAAACATAGAAAATTAGTCTTCCCGTATAGAGAACTGTGCTAGTAGTTTTTGTTCAGCAGTGGAACACGACAAACATATCCAACCATTCCATCCAACCGCTCCGGGCGAGAATTTTTCATTTTTTTAGATTATTAGATTAAAATGAAAGTAGGGAAAGCCTTGAACTCCACCGAGCTTCTGCCAAATGGCCGCCGGTTGGCCCTCGCCCAAACACTTCGTTATTGTTTACGTATAATTTACATTATTGTGGAAACGCTGCATGGGATTTTCCGCAACTTGTCAACCCCAGACAGCACCGTGTTTTTGTTTGTGTAACAGAGTACAAAAGTTCTATGTTCTAACAAAAACAATAGTACAACCAGAAATAGAGCTGTTGATAATCGTTACATGATAGAAATCAAAATATCCACAAATTAAAATACATAATATCGATGTCAATATAAATTATAATTATAGTTTATATGTTTTTTTTATGTTTGTTTACTATGCGTTATTCGGAATCCTACAACATGAACTTAGTAGATGTTTTTTAAGATGTTCTTACTTAGCACCGGTTTGTAGCGCGTTGTAAGCTGTGCCTTAGACTCGCTGCAATATAATAAGCCCTTTCCGCTACACACTGTAACGATAGATAGCATATAACCACCAGCTTCACGTCGGCTAATTACCTCGCTGACTACACACGTTAAAAATTCCCATACCCTTCGAATTTGATTTATCAGCTAGTTCCCAAATGTGGATACGGTAATATAATTTCATAACATAACATAAAAAGCCTATATACGTGCCACTGCTGGGCACAGGCCTCCCCTCAATCAACCGTCAACCGTCTTTAAAAATGAGGTTCTCAATTCGACTCATATGTACGCGACCAAACACGTCTACCAGTTTTCACGGATGTATCTATACCTATATGTATGTTTGGATAACTCCGAAACTACTCAATGTATTTCTTTATTCCCTTAAGTATTTATTTAGACATGAATTATCTCTTTCAGGGTGACGGAGATAGCGTAATGTTCACGTCGAAGTTGTCTGTCTCTGGACCGCGGGAGCCGTCGCGCATGGTGCGGCCCATGTCGCGCAAAGACATCTTCTACTCAGGGTCCGTGCTTAATCTACCTCAGTACCAGAGCCAGAAGTCCCTACAAGGCTATAGAAACTCAGTGCTTAGTCTACCACAGAGTCGACAAACTGGCGATTTGGAGAGACAGGAACGTAAGTATCATTTTTTTAGAATAGAATAGAATAAATTCCCAAAACAGTGCAGTACAATAGTAGAGAAGATAAAGATAAGTATACAAATCAAAAATACACTGCCAGGGAAAAGGGACTGACTCAGCATGTTGTTGCGAAGGATAGTAGAAATACCACTCTTAGCAACACTGATATTCTGTGCATTTTTTGCATACACATTTACAAGACAAACTAACTTAAAGGCAAAGGCGTTTTCGTTTTTCCTACCTTCGAAACTTTAATAGTCCTTTCACTCGGAGAATTTATCCACAGAACATAAAACATGCTGAATGTGCTAGTGGCATTAGAACTAGGTAACACATCGCTTGGTACAAAGGCTATGATATATCGCGTAATAGACCAGGGGGGTTAAAAAGGCCACACCGAAGCAATTCATCTATAAAAGCAATATTGCAATTTGACATTTGCGCATATAAAAGTAAGTGCGCAATGCTAATAAATGTCAAATAGCAATATTGGTTTTTTAAATGAATTGTTTCGATGTGACTTTTTTGCCCTCCAATTCTCGCGGCATGGCACCCACTCCGCGTGCGGCGCTAATTATGTCGAGGGCTTTGACCAATAGCCGTATGATGTCTTCCACATAGATAGCATTCGCTGCATCTATTGGTCCAGAGCCTGCAGAAGGAGAAAATAATACTATCATTTTGATCATGAGTTACTTGCTACGTATCCTGAATTTAATAAAACTTTATTAATTTGTTCTTAAAGGTCTGTTAGGATCTGAGATGGAAATAGGTAAAGGCGATATATTACTATTTCTTTATCTATGTATATAGTATGTTGTTCATCACCATCAACATCATTTCCAATATCGCCATTTTCGTCAAAAGAGCTGATCTTTACGTTTGAATAAACTTAAATTTTTGATTCATTTTTATAAATAGAAATAACACAACAAAGACGATCTTTTCAGTCTCATAAATCCTTATCATTCTTTAGCTGTGTCGTGTAGAACCTAAAACCCACAAAAATAATATAGATTTGTTTATTCCTTACGAGTTTAATGTAGTTTGTTTCATTACTTGTGGGTTTTATGTGTTATGTTACACAGATACAGGCACCCGCCTAGTTTGGACACCCCTGTCCATTTTTTTATATAATTAGTTTGTAAGAGCACATAATTCTAGTTGTGATTTTATGTAAATATTTTTTGTGCAATAAAGTTTATTATTATTATTATTTGTATGTCGTTTCCATATCTCGGGCCTATGGAGTCCCAGACTTTTGGAAGGCGTGGGTGGGGCCGAAGCAAAGACGTAGAGGCCTCTTAAGACAATTTACACTAAATGTTGTGTGCACACCAACTATTTATTAGTAATTGTTGTCGTAGTTTTTTTAGTAGTATTGTCCGTTGGTAGGTAACGAACCTTAAAAAGTGTAGAATCCGCGTCGCGGGACTTCGGTCGCGTGAGACGTTCTCTAGCCATAAATATAAACTAATTGAAAGAGATCGAATCGATTGGATTTTTCGACCTTTCTTGTAGGTGTAAGCCTAAAGCACGCTTAGTGCGACATGAATATTAATTATTTTTGATGTTCAATGGTGCTGATTCCTATACACACCATCTAATTTTATTTTAAGTTATACTTGTCATTTTCTTATCCGCTGAAAAAGAAAGGGACGGGTAATCGACAGAAATTTAAAAATCCTTCCAAAATTTCATATTGGCCAATAACCCGATAGAATTAAGTTGACAGCACATGTCCAACCGTTTGCATATAAACGAGATGCCTATTTTATTCGCCCGGGTTATTCATTCAAATTAAAATTAACAGTTATCAATCATCCGTCCCTTTCCTTTTCGGCGGATAAGAAAATTAGGATGTGTCTGCAGGAATCGGGGCCTTAATATTTGTTTTGAGTGCAATAAACAGTTTTGTATTGTGCTTTCCAGAGTACGACCTGTGCCCGTGCCTAGCCCTGCCCAGTTCATTCAAGTCGGCCCTGGCGTCCATGTTGGACGTCAGCCTACTCCGGGACCCCGCGTTCATGCTCATTGGAGTGTCCAATGTGTTTGGTATGGCGGGCCTGTACGTACCTTTCGTGTATATTGTCGACGCTGCCAGGTTGAATGTGAGTATTTATGTCGTATATTCGTATAGAGCGGAGACTTGCCGTTCTATACGAAATATTATTCCTTATTCTATAACAACGGACGTCGAGCTACATTTATCTCACCACCTCTGGGTCTTACTTTTGTCTAAATTATTTATTATTTTATTTTCATTTTGTTACACAACTTTAATATTGTTCGTAACTGCCTTGATCCATTTGTTATCATCGGAAATAATGTTAGTTAATCCATAACATACATAACATAGATAGCCTATATACGTCTCCCTGCTGGCCACAGGCCTCCCCTCAATCAACCGGAGGGAGAATGGAGCATATTCCACCACGATGCTCCACTGCGGGTTGGTGGAGGTGTTTTAACGGCTAATAGCCGGGACCAACGGCTTAACGTGCCCTCCAAAGCACGGAATCATCTAATCTATTATCCAAATTAGTTAATCCATAATCTACCTATTAACTTGTCAACATTTGCAGGGCGTGGAGCCGTCGCAAGCATCGTTCCTGCTGTCGATCATCGGCATCACGAACACGATCGGTCGTATCGCGTGCGGCTGGGTCGCTGACTTCCCCTGGATGGACTCGCTGCTGCTCAATAATATATGTCTAGTTGTTGCAACGGTAAGTATACCTCTTTGGAACTACATACACACATAAACTCATGCACATCTCCCTCCGGGGTAAGCAGAGACTAAACTTCTAATACATTCAACAAGCCTGTCTTGAAGATCTTGACGCCAGACACCAGATCCGAAAAACTCGACCCAAGTTCTCCTATCACTATACTTACAATTCATGTGGGACTTTCTATTGTGCTTCTACCAACAGGATTTTCACAACCAAATTTGGTTTTGCTGGCCACACGCGCCTGTGCAAAGGCTCAGGATAACACCGGGAAAGGGTGTCGGCGTCGACGGATACGTCTGGGAGGACATCATCACACCTCTATTTTACACACGGGCACACACCCCCCAAAACCCCCCAAACTACCCCTCCAAATTTTTATTTAATTTATACCTGTCATTTTCTTATCTAACGAAACGGAAAGGGACGGATAATTGGCATCTGCCAATTTTAAAATGAAAGAGAGATTGAATGAAGAATCTCGGGAATCAAATAGGCATCTCGCTGGTTTGCAACCTGTGTGCTGTAAACTTAATTCTGTCGGGTTATTGGCCAATATCAAATTTTGGAAGGGTTTTTTAAACTTCTGCCTAAAATTGATGTGTGTTCCATAAATTTTATGCCTGTCGATTACCCGTCCCTTTCTTTTTCAGCGGATAAGAAAATTTTGAGAGGGGTGTTTAAGATTTCTGCAGAATTATTGGATTACCTGTCCCTTTCCTTTTCGACGGATAAGAAAATGACAGGTTTAGGTATGTATGTGTATAAATGTATTGTGATATTTATAGATATCCGTGGGTGTGACACCGTTCTGTTCGTCGTATGCGGCCTACGTAGCAGTGGCCATTGCGTTCGGCATAGCTATTTGTAAGTATTATCAAGTGTTATGTTCAAAAGTTTTTAACCAGATTGTTTAGGTTTTGAGATTTTTGCTAAAAGAAGAATGACTTAATGCGACTATTATATTTCCAGCCAATTAGTTAATGCTATATGAGACAACAGGCAACAGGGTTAGGTCACAAAAATGAAGAATGAATGATGATAGTGAGTGATGTGAGTGTATAGAAGTGAATGAATCTCAAAACTAACAAAGTGTAGTTTTTCCGATTTCATTGCTTAGATAAAATCGTGGCTGACTTTACTAACTGACGTAAATGTATTTGTTTGCTAAAGTGATTTGTGTCTTATTGACAATTGTAAAAGGTGCAAATCAGTGTCGCTAAAAATTGCAGATACGTCAGTTCGCGACATCAGCGACGAAATGTCTGCATAAAGTTTGTTGCGAGATTTTAAACCACAGTATTCATTTTCCAGCGGGCTACATCTCCCTGACATCAATCATCCTGGTAGACCTGCTGGGATTGGACAAGTTGACCAACGCGTTCGGCCTGCTCATCCTGTTCCGAGGCGCGGCCGCCATAATTGGATCCCCGCTCGCTGGTGCCGTCTATGACGCTACTAAGAATTACGACGCGTCATTCTATATGGCCGCCGCGTTCTTCCTGGCCTCTACTCTTACGTCGTTTGCTGCACCTTTGTTCCGCAGGTGTGTACAGAGGAGACAAAACAGCCACATCGAAGCAACGTTTAGGCGCAGAATGTCCAATTTGCAAAATGTCCAATTAGCAGAATGTCCAATTCGCAAAATGTCCAGTTCGCAAATTGTTCAATTCTCAGAATGTCCAATATTCATCGTAACGTGATTAATTTACAATTCATCAAAAAAAAGAAAAATTTGTTCTTTGTCATTTTTTTGTATTGCGCACTTACTGTATGCACAACTGTCAAATTGCAATTGCTTCGGTGTAGCCTTTTGAAACCCCCCCTCCAACTGTTCTAATATAGCATCATATAGCAATGATAGATTATCAAATAACATAGCATCACGTCTATATCCCTGAAGGGATAGGCAGAGCTATAATATATAAATTTACTCGCCAGCTATGTTTAAGTCCCACGTAATAGGTGGCCTATTGCCATTAGCACTACAAACACTGCATAAATCCTGGAAACCACGTGATGTATATTATCTATGATCGAAACATTCATTCAAAGTCATAAAATTGAATTCTGTGGTTTAGAGCCCGAGCGAGAGTTTAGCGGGGTGTGTAATAATAAGTCTATACATCACCAGGTACAATATCCCTTTATTAAGACTACACAATGTTATCAACTGCAAGTTCAACTATCTTCCCCCAGAAAACAAGAAGAGATCCAGCAACCAGTGGACATCCTGACCCCCATCGACGAGGACTTAGAAGAGGGCGACGAAGAGGACCCGGACGACACTCCCATCACGATGGGGGCTGGGGCCCTCAAGCAGCGCCCTCCAGCCATCACTGAGACCGCGGCGTCGCCCTCCGACCCGCCCTCCTACGATGACGTCTCGCAGCGGGAGAGCGTACTCTAACGTAATATAAACACCGCTGATACAAGTTAGTCTACACCTTTACGCCGCCCGTACTTTGAACGCGTTTTCGTACGTATTTGTCTCGTATCACTGTGGTCCTGGTACATCGGCTTGCTTCTCAATGGGGAGCGCCGAAACCTCGGTAACGGACTTGCACCAATGAGTTATTCTTCATAAGTGCAGTTCTCAGTTCGACCATTATAGACGGCGATACGGCTACCACCTAACACGTTGGTCTGTTCATCTTGCGATGGATGTACCCCTATCCCAATAACTATCTATGATGCGATGTAATCGTGAGCTTAGGTCGTCTCGTGCCAACACGTACGAATACGCAGGAAAAACCCCAAAGTTCCAAGTACTATGGGATCGCGCAGATCGAGTGCGAGTTGGTTGTCATACACAAGTATTTTGTACGTGTGCAAATTCGTACGAAAACTGTTGACTTTCGGATGCGGTAGCGGACGCAAACAAAATATCTAATCATAACACAGCACCATACTTATATACCTGTATACCCCGAAGGACTTGGCAAATGTGTATAGTATAAATATACCCACTCCTTGCCAGCTATGTTTAAATCCCATGTAGTAAGGAGTAAGATATTTTACAATAGCTTTAATATTACGCGTCCAAGCTCGTCACCGCTCCCGTTGGTCAACGTAAACAAGCTTACATTGGGCGGCGTTTGCGATACACTGGGTTCCGTATCGAAACACTCGATATGGTACCCAGAATCGCAACAGTAGCGTGCTTTGAATGATATAAAATCTAAGATGCAGTCGACTATATACCGGTATATATGGTTGAATATCTGGAGCAACCAGTTGAAGCATTTCATAGCTTCATAACCTCAGAGGACTCTTCATACTCTATCACTATATTAATCTGTGCTCTTTTCCTCCAACAGTCTCGAACCTTAGCTTCGTGCAATTGTTGTGCCAATTTTATTATAATCTGTAAATTTCAATACCTATCACATCTCTTAGAATAATCATTTTTTTATGGAACTATTCAAAATGGAAGTATAATTAATTACAACTAAAATGTCGACTGCATCTTTGTATTTCAATGTATGAGTGGTTTCACTGAATGTATTAAAATGTCCAACTTCAATAGAACCATTATACCACGATCTCATAGTTATTGGATGTGCGACATTTTAATTTGTTTATTGAAATTGTCAATTAATAATAGGTATGATAGACTATTCAAAACGATTCGTTTTCTGAACATTATTACGTTATGTAGCGGTCTGGTGGCGAGAAACGTTATATACTGATATTAAACGGCGAATCGGCAAACAAATCGTTTTGATCATAAACATAATGTGGAGGTGCAAATGTGGTGAATACGTTACGATAAAGTTACCATATATTTATTAAGAACGACGTAGCGTGTAAGACAAAATGTTAATAAAAACAATCGACCGGAATTGACTGCGAGCAATAAAGCGTATACATTCGCTTTGCATTTGACCGAGACTATGTATTTCCAACGTGCCATAATGCTTCTCGTGGTGCTAGCGTCAATGTACTCGATGTCAACAACTAGCTACGGTTAATTAACTAATACTCATAAAAGAACTGAAATACAAATATTCAGAATGTCCAAAGAACTAATCAGCAATAAAAGTACTTATAGGCTCGTACTTAGGGGCAGAATGACATTAAAATATAAAAATAAAAAAATACTAATTTCGTAGATCATCTTTTTATACAAACACGTATATTGGATTGATTTGTATTTCAAATATTGACAATAAGCTGATGTCTCAAAAGCCTATGATTTGTACTCGTTCAAATGACATGGTTTTAATTTTAATTAATGTCTATAAGATCCAATATTTTGTCGATTTTATTACAACTCAGTGTAAATATGTAAAGAGATAGAAGCTATGTAGTTGTAAATACACAATGAAATAGATAGGCAATTTCCAATTATCGCAACTCGTCTTCTGAGCGTATTCTTGTATTTTTCTAACGAACGATGAAGGGACAGTCACGGTTTTAAGGTATGGGTTGAAGTTCCAAAAGTAATGGTAAATAAATACGTGGGTTAATTAGAAAATCGGTATCATTTCAAAATGAGCGAGTTGGATTTACTATTAAGTATATAACCTACGTAATATATAAACATAAACAGAATATATAGGTACGTCCTACTGCTGGGCACAGGCTTCCTCTCAAGGAAGGTCTTATTGTATATATTACAATAACTTTTGTTTTCTTTACAAACTTTGCCTAGTTATTTTATATATTAAAACTGTCAAATTGTATATTTTATGTATCATTCATTGTCTTATAGAAATGCTAATCAGATTAGCTAGTTCAATGGGACGCTTAGAATTGAAGTAGACTTGTTACCGTTTCTGATTAACCTAGTAGCATGTTTTTGAATGTTTACGTGTGTATAATGTAGAATAGAACTTACGCCTTTTAAACTCGCTAGACTAAGTTCACTTTTCGAGCTTGGCTTTTTTCCCCTAACTATTTTTTGAGAGACATGTTTCGTGGACTGAATATACAGAGCGTTACGGTTCGTATTCACGGTTAATTGTGATTAACGAGAGATTTTTGTCTCGACGTGGTATGTAGAAGTAATAAGTACAATGCGAATAAAATAAATACACGTTTTAATCGAGAACTTCACTGTATATTTAGGTATTTTTCAATCTATCGTGTGCCATTGCAATGAACAACTCTCCTGTACATAAGTGACGTATTATAAGGTTCTAATATAGAAGTGGATTAAAGCAACGCAGTCAATTTGCAAGTTTCAGATACCAAAAACTCATATAGTGACACTAGGCTCCATACACATGCCAGTCTCATAGAATGTATATAAATGCAGAGTAAAAGTACAATCTGTATTTTATTATGGAACTATTAATCATGAATATGCCTACGATTAAATTTTATTATATTTTGTTTATAAGTTTTAGTGTTAGCATAAATATAGTATAATTATGGTAAAGATTTGTATAGAAATGTATTATTGAAAGATTTATTGAGTAATGTTACTGTTGTTATAGCTTTATGTAAAAACCAAAAGTGTTATTATGTTTTTAAGAATGAAAGTTATATAGGAACTAAATGGTAATGTAAAGGAAATAATCTAAAGGAATTATATTCTGAAGTTTTAATTACAAAAATGATGTTTGAACACTAACAAATATTGAGTACGCATAAAACTGTACGTATTGAAGTGTTTATCTCGTGATTAATATATAATATAAATTGAATTCTCAACTTAGTTTTACGACTTTCAGTATTGGCTCAAAGTATTTTTTTAACTTGTGGATTAAAGGCTGTTTGCACACCTGTGATCTGATATATAGAGCGAATAGCTTCAGTTTAATTGTAAACACCATTTATTACATAAATGGATCACTGTCCAGAAAATTAATTCAGGCTACACTTGTATGTATTGCGATTACATATATATGTATTGCGATGTGCAATGTTTACTGATACGGTACTGTATCAAAAGGAAACTATTAAGATATTGTAAACCAAATGTGTGTGAACAGCTTTCATAGAGGTGTGTCAAAACAATCGAATTGTTTCAGATTTAGCCATAATAAATAATAACACACGCGCGCATGTATTTTACCTGTAACTTACAGGTTTAATGGTTACAATGAGAGCAGAGGTCAACACATACGCCAGCTGTATTCTGTCTCGCTCGCTCGCGCCCTGAGCGACCGCGGTGTGAATGAGACTCACACCTCTGACGCACATAGCGGGTGTTTTTTTACGATGTTAATGTGATATAAATTTACTTTTGTTGTCCTCTGCCGTCATTGCAAGTTTATATTTTCTATATATATATATCAGTGTAATTCATAAAAACTGATCTGTTAGTGTCAAAGACACGCTATCAATCAATACATTCTTTTATTTGATTGATTGATGTAAATTTTGATTCATGATCGATCAGTCATCGGAAATTACCAGTTTTTATGAATAGCCCCGTGTCACCGTCACGCAGTGCTGTGCATCGTATTTTAGAAACTTATTGTTGACAATGTCCACCGAAATCCTTTGTAAATAATAACAGACTCATTAAATGATGATGATGACTGATACGGATTGTTTTATTTGCTATATCGATTTGAAATATTTCCTTGACACACTTCAAAAGATATAAAGACTAAACACTCGCCAGTATAATAGTAAAGATGAAATCAAATTAACCAAGTACATAACCATTGGTGAAGTTATCAAACTCATTTCTATATTGTGTAATATGATAAAAAAGTTATGACGTAAAAACCTAGACATTAATCACCAAACTTAACAAGTTATGATACAAAAACTCGCATTGCAACATATGTTTGTCGTAAATGTAATATTATTGCATTAACACGATGCTTGCATTGATTTTTATTGCGCATAAATATGTAAAGTGGAACGTCCTGTAGCTCAATAAACAAAGATTATTCCATGTTGAAACAACTGAATCTTTCAGTATGTAATTGATGTCTCTAGGAATTAGATTGTCTCACTTTCAATGGTTAGGTTTAAAAAATCGTAGCTGATATATTACAAGTGATAGTTGCCATTATCAAAATGTGAAGATTAGTGGATATGAATTATCAAATTATGTATTTACCGCATGTAGGACTTGTCGCTTATCATTGATAGTTGATTTAGCACCTGAGGCAGGCGTATTGTCTGCCTTCTGTGTCTTTTAAAGTGAACACTTATTAGTGAGAGTGTCGTGTCATACATAATAATTTTAATAAGTTATGGTAAGTACAAAATATTTTATAATAATTTAACATGTTTATTACAACTCACCGTACTATTGGTTCCATCCATTCTATGTTTTTTCTGTTTTGTAAAACCACTGATGATTTTTCTGCATTTATCGTATGGTTTTCAAGCCTTTTAGCCGATTCGCGCGTTACATTAATAAACATTCTTAAACGAACAATGCACTACACGTTTAATTTCAACATTCAACTTAGCAATTAGTATCATGACCTCCTTACGCCGACTAAGTAGATACGTATATATATTGGAATCTGGATTGTAGGCTTACTTCTTTGCTAAAGCTGGACTAAAATTAAACTAAAAACAAAGATAATTTCAAGCCTGCTGATGTATATAGGTACGTAATTCCGGAAAGGTCATAAAACCGACACAAGTCCTTCGTAACTTCTGTAGCTTCGTAACTTCGGCTGGTCACTTGTCACCATGAGGTTCATCAAACCCACTGAACATAGGACTTATGAAAAGTGGCTGCTCCTCTTGTCAGCTGTAGCTCTGCCCACTCCTTAGGGATAACGGGCGTGAATTTATATATTTACTTGTATACAATAGGACAGCAAAATGAATAAAGTACTTACTTATAAATAGTAGTAAACATATCTCTAAAAATAGTCGAATTCCCGTCATTTCTGCAACCATTTTGCATATTTCCGGCTCACCACCTATCACGTTGGTCTAACAGAAAATTCGATGACGTGTGGGTGCTTAGTTCACCTTGCGATGGATGAATCTTAACTGGGATATATTCGTGAGCTCTTGTTATGCTCCGTATTTTTTATATTTTCAGACGGAAAACGATTCTTCGCGCGAGGAAGGGGTGCGACTGACTGACGGCCAGTCGGAGGTTGAAGAGCAGGGTCTACCACCACCGCCAGATGGCGGGTACGGCTGGGTGATAGTGTTTGCGTCGTTCATGTGCAACCTGGTCGTGGACGGGATCGGGTACTCCTTCGGGATATTCCTGCCAGAGCTGGTCAAGTTCTTCGGCCTGGGTAAAGGCACCGTCGCCTGGGTTGGCAGTCTGTTGGCTGGCATGCTGCTTGTTGCTGGTATGTATTACCACGGACACTTCATACAAAACACCTCGTTTTACACAAATACTATGCGTTGACGTTATCGTAATCGCGCATCTGTGTGTGACGTCTGACGCCCACACGATTGAAGACTAAAATAAGACCGAGGGGGTGAGGTAAACCTAACTCAGTCGCTGGTGGGGAGCGAAGAGTTGCCGTTCTATTCCTTATTCTATTATATTACTCTTTTTTCCGTCATAGTAGTTTAAAGTCCAACAATTAGTAATGTCATTCGTACATAGCTTGTAGACTGGGTATTTAGTTAACTTTATTTTGGAAGTTTTCATTGGTATTTACTATCTATTTAGCCACTTTAAAGTACTTTACTCATTTTATTTTTTAACTAGTGTACCTGGCTGACGTCTTGCCCAATGGTAACAATACACACCCAGTTCAATTGTAAATCTAAATCATCATCATAAAATTTTCCTCAAAATTAGGTCAAACCATTTTTTACACCATGATTAACACCACGCCAATTGATTCTTATTATGATCTGTGTAACATATAATAAATAATAGTTAGGTCATCTTTCAGTCATGCTGTTGAAAAAATATGTACCTACATATTATTAAAAATGGTATGAAGACAAGCAAATTGCATCTCGTTATTTTTGTTAATGTATTCCAAATTGCCCGGGTCACTGACTGGTATGTAGGTACGATAAAATCGATTGTTTGTTAATTTGGTCACTTTCTTGTATCATTTACCTACTGACTAAAAACTGCTGACCCTATTACATACTTAGGTAACGACAGATGTTTCAAACTATTTGCAAATATTATCCTCGCAATTAATTGTGCAATATACCTATATAGTTAGAGAAGGAGCCAATATACATCATACTTGATTTTTATCTTATTGTTGTTTAGCAAGAGAAGTGTCTCAGAATCGAAGCAAATAGAATTCCATAGTCTCTTTTTACCCTGGTGGGAAATAGGCATGAGTCATAAACTCACTATATATATTTTTCTGTTATGTTTTTTTTCCGGCTGTCCGGTTCATCGGCACCGGGAGGTTGAGGAGGAGAGAGTGGACTTGTACCAGCGCAACTACTTGTTCACTATAATACACTCACGCGCAGATGACTCCTTTTTATGATGATGATATATGTTTTTATCTTGTCTTTAGTGCTCCTCATTTGTTTGTTTAATGCTTGACACAGAGCCGGAAAAGCGGGATATGGCACAAGATTTTATAAATATGAAATCGCAAACAAATTGCCGCCTTTTTTTGGACGTGACTTATAGATTTGCCGCAAATGGCATTAACTACTTGGCCGGACAAATGCGCTGAAGGCTCTCATCCGGTACACCGTTTAAGACAACAAGCCTGAGGGTGCCCAGTTGGGCGCGAACGTCGGCTCAGGGCGTCGTCTGAGAGGAAAAATACTTGAAAGAATTAATCGACCCTAGTGGGTGGATAGCGATAAGCGCTGATTGAGGGAAATCGTCGACCACGCCGGTGGGGTCGGTATCGGGGTCCTGAAGTGTTTGGTGTCGTGAGCTGATTGGCCGCCTCTATGGCTAGAGTAATAGGGTCAATTGCCGTGCTCCGACACGCTTGTCTGTCTGGTTCTGTACGCATCAAGCTTAAGTAATAAAAGCCGCACGAAGAAAATCAATCAAAATACGCATTGATTTATGCAAGTGTCTAAAGAACTTGGTCTGAGCGAAACACTGATTGTTCATAATCCTCAGGAATTAGATACCGTGATATCACACGCAATAATCGATCATGTCGACATGCCAAAGCTCTTGAAAACATAAAATGTGTGATCATAAAGAACCTTGAAAACGGGGCATAGTAATCGGAAATAGTTTTATTGACACACACATTGTACTATTTGCAAAGAATTTTGCATGCCAGCGTTAATTACCTACTGACGCTCAGACCTTCCTTATCACATTTTACAGTAGATATACCTACCGCATTAGAGTCACTAAGCCAACAGATAAAATTATTATCTGCGCAGTGTATACTGCACGATTCACGGTTAGATGTATACATGTAATCTTGAAATAAATCTCAATATGAAAATCCCAACACTCGAACACCCTAGGTACAACATTTTTATCTACATTGATAGACTGATTGACCCGATTATAGTAGATTGAACGTCCAATATTATCATTAATATTCTGATTAATTATAATTATTAATTACAACCGGCAGCCTCTAATGCCGCTGTATTTAACACATAAAAGGTAAATGTATTTTATAATCACAGTATTAAGTCTCAATTGATAATTGACCTTATTTTAAGCGTTTTTATCTTTATAGATTGCGGGTAATAAAAGTAGGAAAAATTATCAACCACTATGTCAAGAGCACTGTTGGCAGGCAGATCGCAAACGATTTATCTGATACGAAGGACTATAAGGAAAGAAAGATGTTGAACTGCAATACTTATTTAATTTAGTAATCAAGTGTAGTTGGTACTATGACGGTAGTTCATCTGCCGGTAATCAGTGCTGATGACGTACTAAATGGTGATAGCGGAAGATAAGATATTTTTGCTAAGAGCTCTTAATGTAAAAAGTTTTATTATCAAACACGTTTATTACATATCTGAATATTACAAGGACATCCTATTAGATTTTAAGACTTAGTAAACATCCAATTATACATTAGATATTTATTTAAATGCCTCAACCTCAAGTAGTTTAATTTAGTCACTCTATCTATCTTATCTACCTATCTATTCTATCGGTTCAGCTCTCATATAGCTAGTGCTGGAAGCAGGCCTCTTTTATTCGCAAGCCCTTTTTTCTGATCTTGTGTCTAAGCTTTACTATATCGTCTGATTTGCTGCTTCTCGATATCTCTCCCGATTCCGGCCAAAAAGTTAATGCTATCTTTGACAAATCTACAATAAGTCACTTCAAGCTACTTCAAGTACTTACTATACGCTTACTTCCATTGTTTTCTTTTCATTATTCCGTTTAACCGAGTTAAGTGATGAGTTGACGTCTCTTTAACTTCGTTATCCGATTATCCACATCGACGACTTACGAACTACGAGGAATATCATCATCTAGAGAGATATTCTGAGCCCTGCCATCATTCTCCGTGTGAGTACATACTCAGACACGGGCAGAATTCCTGTCCGAAACAGGTATTTTCGTTGTGAGTTTTCACTAAACTCGTATAAGTGCTACAGAAACAAAATCTGTATATTACAGGTCCGATAGTGTCGGCGCTATGCAACAAGTTCGGGTGTCGCGCGGTGTGCATCGCCGGCGCAGTGTTCGCTGCGGCCGCCTTCGCACTCTCCAGCTTCAGCCAGAGTGTCACCGTCATGATGCTCACCTATGGATTGCTCGGAGGTGAGACCTGGAATCGAAAACTTACAGGATGCTAGTATTGAAAATAAAAATATGGAACTGAAAATAATTTAAAAAAACTTTCGAGAATTTTCCGAGAGGAAATTCCACTTGTTATCACGGGGATCATCCTCATTACCTGTACGGGGTGTAAGTGACATCGTAACGAATTCTGAAGAGAATTATGCTCATTATTCTGAGTTAATATCAAGTGGATTTAATCATCGCAAAAGTATATACTTAATTGAAAATAATTAAAAAACGCAAACATACGTTGAATATTGCTAGAGATAATTTTACAAAACCAATGACCTTGTCTCGCGAGGAAAGTCTTCATTTTATCTTTTTCTTAATTCCGTACAAATAATTATATACATAGTTTTACAAGTGGAGAGCTAATATTTGAATAGTTTCAGACATGCGTGATAAGAAAAAGAGTACTACTAATGACGTCCTTTCTGACACTTCAGGATTCGGTTTCGGTATGATCTACCTGCCATCTATCGTGGCTGTGGGGTACTACTTCGACACCCGGCGGTCGTTGGCTACCGGCATTGCCGTTTGCGGATCCGGTGTCGGCACTTTCAGCTTTGCACCTTTGGCAGCCTTCCTCCTGAGCACATTCGGAACTTGGCAAAGAGCTAACCTCGTGCTAGCTGGCATCATTCTTTGCTGCAGCATTTGGGGAGCTTTGATGAAGCCGCTTACATTCCCCGATGTAAGTTTTGTCGTTTTGTTTCTCAAAATCAAATTTCGTAACAAATATTTTATCCTATTTCAGAGCTTTTGGCGGTATCCTTAGATATCGCATCTCTTATTCGCAAATATCGCTAAAAGTTAATAATTCTAATTGAAACGTGATTGCTACGCACATTCTCTATTAAATGGCCACACGATAATATTTTTTTATTAATTTTCAGTCAAAGGACAAGCCGTTGCTGCAACGTATGGCAGAAGAAAAGAAGTTGCAGATGGCACTTGGTTCTGTGGACGGGACTTTGGATAAGAAATCTCAGGTAATGGCTACTTCTTCTAATTTCGAGTTGAAATAAAATTTGGTTTGTTAGTTTTATAGTTGAGGATGTGTGAGGCTGCATTACTTCTTATTAAATAGGCGATGGGTTAATCACCTATTACCAGGTTCATCAGATTTCGCATCAAAAGAGGCTGCAAGCTGTCTTCTGATTAGTCGTAGTACTGCATACTGTATATTTCTAGTTGAAAACGTGATTTCTTATTCTGTCTATGAAATTAGCAAATGCGTTGGAAGTTAGGTATTTTTATATTCGTTGGTAAGAATAATGTTTATATTTAATTTTTATTTTGTACAATTTTAGGGTGAGAACGGCTCAGCCCCCGCTCCTCATCTATCTCGCAATGTATCGTCGCCCGTGTTCAACTCAACCTCACCGGGGTTACCCCAACGAGGTTCCGTTCCTTCCTTCCAATATCACAGGAAGCAGAGCTTCGGAGACAGGTATTTTGCGAAGGTTTTTGTAAACGTCTCACGGTAGAAAGACAAGGGGAAATGTTTGTCATTTCATCAAGGGAAAGTAAAATGTGGGGTGTCACGTATGCAACAGTCCCACGTTATCATGCATGGTTTTTTTATTACACGTACAAATTCAATGAGGAATTAAAACTTGTACTTGTTATGCCATTGTACTGTTCGAAATTCATATCATTAACTATGTTACTGTGTTCCTATTTTCATGGTTATCAATTTTAGTATGGATTCCTACATAAATATTTCGCATAAATCTCGTTTTGAGTTTCTTTCATTGTATTGTCTTGATTATGTCTGTCCATGTGTGGTTTCGACTTTCAGTTTACAGCCTCCAGATTTGATCCTGCACGGGTCCGCGCCGTCGCTATACAAGTATCGGAGACAAAGCTTTGAATATGGGTAAGGCCTTCGAGAAACGTTGGCTTGGTGATGGTTGGTGAAGGGACTGTATTCGCATTGGTATGTGCTTCTCAAATCATCGTATGCAAATAGTACTTATAGAAAAGTGAATATTTTACTATGCATTTTGCTTTACAGCGCAGTGTACAACTCCAAGCTTTCAGTAGCTAAAGAGCCTCCAAGGATGGTGCGTCCTTTGTCTCGCAAAGATATCTTCTACTCCGGGTCTGTTCTCAACCTGCCACAGTTCCAGAGCCAGAAGTCATTGGCGGCCTTCCGCCAGTCTATGGCCAGCTTACCTCAAAGTCGTGTTGGTGATGTGGAAACACAAGATCGTAAGTATTAAGCCTCATTGTCTCCTCATTGTTGCCTCTGGATTAAATATCAGTCAAAATACCAATGCTAGGAGGCAAACTTTAATGGTGAAATTAATATGACCTAAAGTGGAAACAAGTTTGCATAGAATGTCAGCAAATGCTGCTAAGACACGAAATAATTTTCTGCGTCTTTTGATTGAGTGCCACTTTTTTGTTTTTGTACTTAAATTTTCTCGTATAAACCGCGATACAACCATGTCAATATATAATAATTGACAACTATGGTGACTCTGGTTATCTACAATTATTATCATTTCAGAGGGAAAATGCTGCGGTTGTTTGCCGAATTCCTTCAGAACTGCCCTGTCATCCATGATGGACATGAGTCTACTCCGAGACCCCGCGTTCATGCTGATCGCAGTATCCAACTTCTTTGGGATGGCGGGACTTTACGTACCCTTTGTGTACATTGTCGACGCCGCCAGGCTTAATGTAAGATTACACAATTACAATTTTTACATTTTATTCCCTATTTGATTAAGAATAAGATACGATGCTACACTAGATCACTTTTAGATTACAAAGATAGTATAAATCGGGTGATAAGATACGAATAATGGTAATACTCAAACTCAAAGCATAGTCAAAGGTTTGCTAAATAATATTTGCTGTCTATGACGATATAATGTTTTTTTAACAAGTTTATCCATTTAGAATAATTTAGATTGTTATAAATATACGCTTGGTGATGAAGGTCTATCTTTTCACAGTAGGTTCTGCACGAAGATCGCGTCGGCACTAATTATATCGAGGGCCTCGACCAATAAACGCAGCCAATGCTATCTACAGTATATAGTAGATAAACGTCGTGCGGCTATTGGTCGAAACTCTTGATATAATTCGCGCCGGCGCGGCGCGGTTGCCGTTCCGCAAGGACAGATGTACTCATAATAACTGCTTCAATTTCAGGGTGTAGACGGATCGCAAGCGTCGTTCCTACTGTCCATAATCGGTATCACGAACACGATTGGTCGTATCGTCTGCGGCTACGTCGCAGACTTCCCCTGGATGGACTCACTGATGCTTAACAACGTCTGTCTAGTCATTGCTACGGTGAGACACTATTTTGGTATTCAATTCACAATTCAATTTAATTTGTTGGTATTACTTCTTTCTTCTTTGGCTTATCGAATGTTACATCTCCTCATTTCGACGTGTTTGGAATGTAGCATAAGCACACCCAGGACACTTCATACAAAACACCTCGTTTTAGACAGGCACTACACATTGACGTTATCATGCACGCGCATCCGTGTGTGACATCTGACTCCCATACGATTGAAAACTAAGGTAAGACCGAGGAGGGGTGAGGTAAACCTAGTTCAGCCGCTGATGAGGAGCGGAGAGTTGCCGTTCTATACGTCGTATAATTCCTTATTCTATGGCATAGGTAATTAATTCATGTACTGGCAAAGTGTGAAGGAAATTAAAATTACTGGAGGAAACTGCAAACTCTAACTGAATACATCTTCTCATACTTATTGTTTATTTCTTGCAGATATCCGTCGGATTGACGCCGTTTTGTGCATCTTACGCTACTTACGTAGCAGTCGCCATAGCTTTTGGTATAGCTATTGGTCAGTATTTCATTTTATACAAGTTTAGTCTGTGCGTTAATCTAACAGAAAACTCAGTGAGGTATGGGTACTTAGTTCATCTTGTGATGGATGTACCTCTGACTACCCCAATTGGGATCCCACACATTCAGAGTTGACTGGTTTACTTGTGGAAGAAGATGCCCGTTGGCAAATCCACTAACACTCTGTGTAAACTTGTTATGGTCATGTCATTGTATTTTCTAATTCTTGGACACGCTATAAGTATACTATTTGTCCAACAACGCTGAACTTTATTTTATTACAATACGTTATCACGTATTGTATTTTTATTCAGGCTGCGATATGGCAAGCTCGCTGAATAGGCGCCTTCTGCGTAAGCTTGTTACACCATCGACATTTTCCGAGGCCTCTTTAAGAGGCAGAAGGGTGTTAAGAGCAAACCCAATATAATATAATTTGTTTTTTTTTTTTAAAAAAAGCTGTTTTAAATTGTAAAAAAAATTACACGTTACTTCCGGTTTTTCCAGCGGGCTACATTTCCCTGACATCAATCATCCTGGTAGACCTTCTGGGACTGGACAAATTGACCAACGCGTTCGGTCTACTCATTCTATTCCGCGGAGTGGCCGCTATAATTGGATCCCCGCTCGCTGGTGCTGTGTATGACGCCACTAAGACATACGACGCTTCCTTTTACATTGGAGCTGTATTCTTCCTCTTGGCCAGTGTACTATCATTCGCAGCGAAATTCTTCCGCAAGTAAGTTGGGAAATGTACATTGATGTACTTGACAAAGTTTTAATGTGTCTATTTTGAGTAGTGATAAAGTGCAGTGTAGCTGCTTGTTTGTTATATAACAAAATATCAAAAATGGAGTAGACTATCCAGCAGTAGATAAACACTGACTGACAATAATGTCTATCGTCGCACGATAGTGAACACCACGGCACATTTGAAATCTCATTTTGTCGTGATTTTCTTCAACAAACCCTTGATGTCATTCAATTACTTACCTAATTTCGTTCCGGGTAAAAATTTAGACCTCAATTTGTTTACTGGATTAAAACTAGCGTGTCTATGGCAAAGTTTTGCCAGCAAAAATCACTGTGTTTTTAATCAAAATGTTTTTAAAAAGACGCTTAAGTGCCTACGTGATTTGTCCTATAACACGATGCCCTACCTAGTATACAATTCACACTATCCAGTTTGCATTAAGATTCAAAACTTAGCTTATTTTTTCCCTGAAAGCCAAATAACATTATAATTTAGTACATAGAGACAAAGAATACAATCCCAATTGATATGTTGTCATAAACTTTTGTTTCCTTGTTTATATAAAACATAAAGTTACTATTATTAGCCGTAAAAACACCTCCCGCAGTGGAGCAGCGTGGTGGAGTATGCTCCATACCCCCTCCGGTTGATTAAGGGGAGGCCTATGCCCAGCAGTGGGACGTATATAGGCTATTTATGTTTATGTTCCTTGTTTATAGTTGTTCTATTTTCATTGAACTCACCAATAAAATAACTATTCCAGGCAACCAGAAGCAGTTCCACAACCATTGGACGCTCTCGCCCCCATAAACGAGGACTTGGAAGAAAGTAACGAGGAAGAAGACGAAGCACCCAACCAGATCAACAACGGACCCTCAGGGTACAGCGAGGTGTCTCAGAAAGAAAGCGTGATGTAATACTATAGACTTTGACGGCAGAAGGGCCCACTTGTGTATAATTCTTATAAGCTGGATTTGATTAGTGCCTGTGACCTCATCAACCCTGGTGTCTTAACTATTGAACCGCCAAAGCCCCTTGACATGGCTCATGTAACGACTAACTTCTTACTTAAGTAAATCGTGATAAAAACAGTGATAAACCGAATCACGGATCTTACTTTCGAACGAATGATCACCCTGTAATGTCCTAAGCAAACTAGGGATTAACAAAGTGATTTTTGTGATATATCTCTACCGGGGTACGAACCCGGAACCTCCGGATCGTGAGCCTAGCGCTCAACCATAGACCATAGAGATCTGGACCATAGAGGCCGGTGGGGCGCAGTTTAAGAGTTTCACATATTTTTTGGACGTGACTTATTGAGATTTGCCTCTGAGGGCGTTAAGTGTATGTCCGGACAAGCAAGGAGCAAGAAAGAACGCAAATGGTCCCTTTGTATACAGAAGCTATAAAACCAAAAATGTTTTTTTTTTTTAAGTGTGCAAGTAAAACGTTTTTAGTAGTAAGAGTGTGAATGTATAAATACTGGATTTTGTTGGTGAGAGAGACTTCTATGAAAGTAGATAAATACCTATATAATAAATAATAAATAAAAACATGTTTACAGGTATAAATGAGAAGGAATGTTATATAGGATACGCAGATAGGCTATTTAAATTAATATGTGTTCGTGACTATGCTTCCAATTATGGTAGACAGAGGTACTTTCATTAGATAATGAACTAAGTACTTACGGTACAGCTTTCTGAACTTTCTGTTACGTGTCAGTTAATGAGCCGTAATGCCGTCCATGTAATACCGAATGTACGCTATTTACTATAATTATAGTGTCATGAATTTGAGGTATTGTATAAAGGGCATTTTAACAATATATATAAGATAGAAAGATTCAATTAAGACAAATGAATGGGTCGTTTTGTGCAATCGATTTCAATAAGTGTTTGTTTGTTATTGTTTTGTAATAAGGAAATTTTATGAATTTGTATATAAGTACCTAATATACTTACCTACCTATAGTTATGTCTCAAGTTAATTAGTTTAAATTTAAGTAGGACAATTATCGTTTATGTTGTGCCATTGCAAGCTATCATCCAACACAGTGTATGTAACTAGAAAATGAGTATGTAATTTAGATATTATCTTGAGATTATAACGAAACTAAAATAATTAAAACTGTTAAACAAAATGTTAGGTGTTTTTTTTCTATTAAGTAAGCCGACGCAGCCCACCGACACAACCCGACGACCTTTAAGGTGAACCTAGACGCGCCGCAAGTTCTGCACGCGCCGAAGTCATCGCATTATGCAGCAAAATGCGGGTCATGCGGCTCGGACAGGTGCGACGTTGCGTACGATTTCATACAAAGATTTATAAAATGCGATGACATGGGCGCGTGCGGCTCTTGTAGCGCGTCTAGGTGCGCGTTCGCCCGCCGATATTTTGGCGACATGTCACCAACTTACGAAACATTTGTTCTCCGTTGCTTGGCGACACTATTCCGACTTGCGAGACTACGTCAGCCGGGGGGTTTGGTGGGTATTGTACTTTAGGTGCCCACCTATATCATTGACTTATCAATAATTTTGTCAAAATGCTGCTTAATCTTATACATTGTACCAGTAATAGTGTCTGGGAGGTTCCTGAAGAGTCTTGGACTTGTCGACTCCACTAAAAATCAAGGGCGTGATCGATAGATGCCTATAATACCTATATCTAGAAAGCATCCGGCATGACCAATTCGTCTACCATCTTTTTCACGACCGGTCACGACGACGCCTCTTGACATTCGGAACTCAGTCTGTGGGACAGACTCACAATTTAGAAGGAGCTAGCCTAGGATAGAAAGGATTCAGAAAGGGAGAGAGACTTTGCTTCGCGGTGGGATGGTACATAATAAATAATACGGTGAAAGGACTATACTAAGCACCATAATATAAAATTTCACTCTACCAGGTTTGCAAGTAGTTTTGATATTGCGGTTAAGACGTCTATCGAGGTTTAGTGCCTTTCTGTGGATAAACTTTCTTCTCACCGTAAGCAAAACTATAAAATTTAAAGTAGGTATCTATTAAACTTATTACGGCTAAGTAGTACCTGACAGCATTTCATTTTAAAGTCATTTAGGTGAGGCTTCTGTAAATAATCGCGCTATTTAACACAATTATGAGTATTTTTTCTTTATATTTAAATCATTATAACAATTTAATATAATTTTGTCAATGAGTAAGCTCCACAACCCCCTCTAGATGAGGCCTGTGTCCAGCTGTGGAACGCCTAATGTTTATAATTTTGTCGAATGCTCGATTGAGATTTCCTGGTTTCTGTATCAACGTTCAATCAAGACCGAAATTTTCAAAAACGAATTAGGTAGGTAATTGCTGTTTGAAAGTTACCTATAGTACTTTTGTATCGTCCCTTGCTAGACTACAAAAACATCTAGATCTCAAGATAAATCTTAGACTGAATAACATACTTATTATGTAAAATATTAATAATATATACGTCCTATATTTTGTGATAATTTGAAGACTTATGAATAAGTTACTATTAATTCAAGTGAATTCGTTTATGCACCGGTTTGAATGCAATGCATGATATTGACAATATTAAATTTTATTAATAGGTAAGTATATATTGTTTACATTGACTATCGATTGAAATTGTGCCACGCTATCAAATGTCACCTCTGTAACCAATTAACAGTGGTAAACAAAATAATATGCCGTCCTAGACGTACTTATTACTAACAATTTTATGTACTTTAATAACATATTTAGATTCATTATACACGACGATACGGCACCGTCAAGGTATCACGTAGGTCTAACAGAAAGCTCCTTCAGGTGTGGGTAAGTACTTAGTTTATCTTGCGATATACCTTTGACTACCGTGGGATATAGTCGTGAGCTTATGTTTAACCGACAGAGGGATTGTGTCATCTAACATGATGGACTAATGTTATGGGCGATAGGCTGATCCCTTATCACCATCAGGTTCATCATATCCAGCTTACGACATCGTATCAACAGTGGCTGCAAGTTGTCTTTGATTACTTGTGGCTCTGCCCACCCCATTAGGGATTACGGGCGTGAGTTTATGTATGTATGTATGTTATGTTTATGTAATGTTATATTTAGATAGCTACTTACATAAAGAATTAGATAAAATTACGCATTGGAAAAACATTACATAAGCTCGCGACTATATCCCTAACCTGCTTCACCTGAACTTTCTGGTAAACTCACGTGATACGGTATCGCCGGCTATAGTGGTCGCGCCAACTGAGTTAGAGAAAATTGCACTTAAGGTAAATAATTTCTCCATTATTGGTCGATAGAAGAAGAGAAGAAGATTATTGGTACAACTCCGGTACTGCGCCCCTCGTTTGAGAAACAAGCCACACGGGACTACAGTGACTAATTTGAAATAATTGGTTTCACAATTATTATATTAAGTACTTACGATGTTCGTATCGTAGACGCAGACGGCCATCAAGAAGCCACGCTCTTCAGATTGAAATTAGGTACTTATTTAATTAGGTATAAGACAAGGAATAAATTGAACTCAAGGAGTCTTTCATTTGCGTCATACAAATCAGTGAGAACAAAATCAATGGCGATGTACCCAACATCGCAAAACAACGATGACCATTCATAAATGTCTTGCGTACGCGAACGTAGCGTAGACGACGTGCAAATGTAATTTGCAGTCGGTTTTATGATACATTCATAAACATGCTATAGTCGGATCATTTTGTTAACGGCAAAAAAGTTTGTTGCGTTGCAGCCGAGGTCAGGAATGACAATTCACGTTTGTCTGAGGGTTCTATACGCAATATGGTTCAGTATTTATTATTATCTTATTAACCGTTTGGTTTTAACGTTGTATGATTTTGTAGTGTATCACAATAGGTAGTGATCTTACAAACAAACACAAACAAATTAATCTAATTACCTAACATCATACATGGCCTCAAATAAAAACAAAAAAATACTGATTAAGGTATCAACAACTTTATAGTCGAAAAGCCCCTGGCTCGACGGTATCATAAATCGCGTCCTTAAAATCGGTGCTTCCCCTCTACACCTACAAAAATTAACGGCAATATATATTAAGGCAAGCAAGTGGTGTAATATACAAATAGAAGCCTATTAAAAAAAGATACAATATTGCATAATATAAGGCTCACCCATAAATCTAAAGTTGTCGATGAGACGGCCAGACAATATTCACAATTGACCTGTTAAATGGCTGAAGCAACATGTTACCTCCTTACATCAGAAGTTCAACACTTTCAATTGTTGCCTATGACCTTATAAGAACTATGTCCTATTCACTTTCCGTATGGAAGTAATTGTTATTTAAATATCGATACCTAAACATTATACCGCGTATATTATTTATGTACTTACTTAAGTACATGATTTATTACTTATAGCTTTCAATTTCGTATAGATTTTGCATAGAAACATGCAATTTCTACGGATGAAAATCTGTAGCATATATTTGCTTATTGTGTATTTTTTAAAGTTAAATAGTACTTTATTATTTCCTGTAAAATTAAAAAGTATAGAAACCTGTACAAATAGAAAATTACCTGCGTAAATGTTGTACATATTGCAATCTGTCAAGAACATTTTTTAATTTGGGTTTTTTGCGCTCGATCTCTTTGTTAAAAAAAATGAGAAATTGTCTGCATATTGGCTGGATTTGCCGCGTCAAGAAGTTATGGCAGCCATTAAGTTTTGTTTTTAATTAATTTTTTAAGTGGCAAATGGTGTTATTTATTATTTTTTACGACAAATTGTGCCAGTTACTTATTATAAAAGTTGAATACACTTTTAAAAAGTTAAAGCGGTTTTAGCACCAGACAAGCTTAATAATTACGGTATTTTGTCATTTAAAATGATTTTTCAATTATAAAAATGAATTATTATTTACTTACATTAATACGAGTGGTTCATTGAAATAAACACGTTCATATACCAAGTTCCATGGCAAATATTGATCTAAATTAAATTGTAAATGAAGAAAAAAGCGTAAAAACCACTGCACACGTTCACCACGCTTCTCACTGAACAAGGGACCATGAGTGCCGTGTCCTTATTCTATAATAACTTGAGTGCCCCCTGATAATTTCACGTACATTGCTTATTTCTTTAGGTACGCGAATTTCTAAGAAGTTAAATACGCGTTAATGTAAATAAAACTGAACAGCTGGCTTTCAAAAGAATTGGCGTCAAGGTTGTTGACCGCTGGTGCAAGTCTGCCGGCGGTTACATCAGCCGACCTTCAGCACACGGAACAATGTCGCCGACTGTACTGACCACAGACTAAAAATTTACTTCCAATTGCAGTTTCCTGAAAACCAGTACCGTACCCTCCTAGTACGGAAGTTCGACAGGAAAAAGTAGATATCTAATAGATCAGTCGAATTGGAAATTAATTTCGGTATTTATTTAAAAATAATTATCTAAATACCTGAATATATTCGTTTTTTAAAGTAATTAAAGAAACTTAAAACAAATAATTTTTGACAAAATTCTGTCCTAAAAGGTTTTGACGGATGGTCACCCTAAGCGTACACCGATATGATTGAACCGTACTATTCGTACGGAACATACCTATTTGACAAAGGTGTAAAATCAAAAAATATATTATTTTGAATGTACATAACATAATTATGAATTGTATGAGTCTATTTGACAGATAATACAGTGAATATTCTGGCGAATCGCATCCAAAACTCAAAAATTGCAGGATATCGTATATTAACAGGAAGTGAGTTACTTACTTAATGGCTTAATGGTTTAACAGTTAATGGCTTGTTTTCATACGTGAGATATTTTATGTAAACATTTTCTTTACCTACATAAAATCATGGCGATAATTTCCAATGGGGAGTGCAGAATATTCTAGTAGGTATTCCATTTTGATCATTAAAATAATGAACCCTGATTATTTTGTATCACAACAGAAACATCGACGTAATTTTACGTGGAAGTTTCATCAACTGACGATTTTCTTACGAACATTATAGCATTTGTTATGATCTGTATTTAAATAAAAACTTAACAATGCGGGATAAACCGATACCTACATCCTTCCTCGTTGTATTATAAATAATTGCTTGTTGTAGCTACCTATTGTTTTATTTAGGTATATCTTATTGAGTCAGTGATCACTGAGGTACTGTGTGTCACCAGGTTGCTTCTCAAACGGGGTGCGCCGAGTCGGTCCCCGGTATCCGACGTGTGTGCCTCCGAGGTCTCGTGGTCAATCCAAGCTCACGATCGAGAAGGTCCTGGGTTCGAATCCAGGGGACATATCACAAAAATCACCTCGTGATCCGTAGGGTTGCTGTCGGTCAATGCTCTCACAGCCCATACGAGAGAAGCCTGCAGTTGGCTACACCACTATAGACGGCGATACGACTCACCACCTATCACGTTGGTCTAACAGAAAGCTGATGAAGCGTGGGGGCTCAGTTCATCTTGTAATGGATGTAATTTTAATAGGTATTGCATTAGGTATCACATACGTTGGTTTTTACCATGTATTTTGTGGAGGAAATTAACATTTTACCCCTGACACTGAGTGTATGTAACCTGGAACCTGACGTGATGTACCTACTTAGATCTGACTGTCCCATTCACTCAATTTAAATATCTGTATAAAATGAAGAATAATACAACGTATAGAATGGCAACTCTCCGCTCCCCACCAGTGGCTGAGTTAGGTTTACCTCACCCCCTCGGTCTTACTTTAATGTTGAATCGTATGCGCGTCAGACGTCTCACACACAAATGCGCGTGTACAGTCATGAGCAATATAATGTACCCACTTTAGGACTCTGTCGCACTGACATATTTGACATTTAGTGAGACTTACAGTTCAATTTGTCAAAAAAGTTAAAGTGACATGGTACCACAGTGTACCTACACATATGTATTAATGTTCGTGACCGTACGATAACGTCAATGTGTAGTGTCTGTGTAAAACGAGGTGTTTTGCATGATATGGCTGGGGTATTTACATGACATCTGTTTAGTCTTCACAAGTTTACTTAATGCAAAGTTACATAATAAAAATACTTCTACGTTATTTTTATCAAATGTTTTATATTTTCATCTGTTATTGATAATTGTTATCGACAACGCATAATAATAGCACATTGTATTTTGTATGGAAAAAAGGCACCTGGGTACATATAAAGTGGTAAAATTGCATTACAATGTTATTACTCTTATCGCTGACCTACTTATTATCACACAATCTTTTTCGTCATCATCAGCATGAATTTTGCCGTCTCAGCTTCACGTCGGATGAAAATAGCACGGTTGTAATCATATATGAAACCAAAACAACTGTTACGGAGAGATGCATTCCTCGCGGTCAACGAATGAGCTCGTAACTCGATGCGCGCACGCAGGCTGCTACCGCGACACCGCACGCGACGCACGACCACGATAACACATCGTCGCGCGACCTCCATTACACTGCCAGAACACGTCCGACACCCTTATCGCCGAAACAACAAGGCAATGAACATCAAAGTAAAATTATCATTCAATCACGTGTGACCTGAAATGTATCACGCGAATGATGTAACTTCTCGCAGACTTGCACCAGACGGATTCCTGTAAGAAAAAATTCAACGCTTTGTTAGCAAAAAAACTAATATAATAATGAAAATAAACCTGCATTCAACCTTGAGGTTAACTCAATATTGTTCAGCGATTGTTTCGATTGACTGACTGGAGGAAGTAACTGTAGGAAATTCTGCGAAAATCCTTTTAAGCGCCTTGGGCTAAATTTAATTATTACAAGTTGTGGGTTTTGCGACATCGGTAGGTATGCCTACATAATTTGTGTCCAGTATTCCGAGTAATGTATTTTTTTATAATTTCACGTTAACACGTTCACTGTGCATGGACCACATATGACGCAAAAAATTTGAAACTCATACATGCATGTCCCATATGTGGGGCACATTTTTCTTGCTATAGTGTGTCTATGTACATAAATTTCTGATGATTGCGGTTGATATGTAATTTTTAGTTACACAGTGAACGTGTTAAGAATGTCATTTTTGCATAATAATGCTCCGAGATCGCGTGGCAAACCAATCATACGCAGTCATCAACTCATCACTTGTAGATTGTAATAGATAGTTTGGGAGCAATCGTTGATCGTTTCAGATCACGCGAGATCACTGTGGACGCGATGATCCACGATGATCGGAACGTTTTCCACTTGGCTGGTAAAGCGGCCAAGGTGGCGCTAAGGTCGCTTGGCTAATGACTAATTAAAACTAATTGTAGGCTGTTTTATTCACGATTTAAAGCCGCAAAACGAGTTATGACTAACGGGAAAATCTGCACGTTTCACCCCGATAGACACACTTGTCTTGTTGTCATCGCTTTGCCATATTTATATGCTAAGCTAAACTAAGCTGAGGTTGTTGTCTCTTCGAACTTTTAAAGAACAGAAGCTAAGGGAGTACATTCTTCTTCTATCGTGTCAATTGTGAGGTGGATTACCAACCCCATCAAACTTGGTGTCAGGGGTATTATTAGGGTTAGGAAGCACATTAAGTATTATAACTAGGTATAATGTGTGGCTTGCCTGAAAATATCGGTTTGATTCTTTTGACAGATTTCATTGGAATTTGTTTCTTATTTTCAGCTTTAACGGGTACTTAAAATGTGAAGAAAAATAAAACAGGAACATTCCGTCATTCTTCAATACAACAACCACTCAAAGTGACAAATGTTATAGATTTGCATCGCTTGAATTTTCATATCTACAAAGACGATAAATATGAAACTTTAAGCACTTAAAAAGCCTTTGCTCGTCCGTATCTGGGGGTCTAAAGTTCTTACGTTGAAGCAATTCATATTAAAAAAAAAAACAATAATATAATAATATTATGCGTTATATTACTTTTATTTGCGCAAATTTCAAATAGAAATATTGCTTTTTTGGTGAATTGCTTCAATGTGGCTTTTTCCTTTTGACCCCTGTATTATATTCGAGAGTTAGTAATGTACAAGACGAAACTAACTACATACTTGTAAGGCAGATTTTTCACTTATAAGGTTTAATGGAATGTCAAGTTTACGATACAATGGCAAACAGCCGTAGATGTTCTCAGGGAAATCTAAACGATACACACACAGAGAAATATCGACGATGCAACCTCTAGACACAACACCAACTAAAGGGTTCTGTTAACATATCTGGCTAATAAATCAGATATAAGATGATGCACTTTCGTGACTTCTTGACGTGTTTTCGGATCTTGAGTGAACTACTAAAAAAGTACATGCTTACACAAACATATTTCATTCAATACACAGAATCATCATCATCATTAACTTAAGAGTGACGCTCTTGTCGGTGTAACATTTTCCATTCTTGTCTATTAAGGGCCAATTCTTTCACTTCTCTTTAATCTGTTCCATGTAAGCTCTTCTTGGTCTTCCTCTTCCTTGTAGCTTCCTTTCTATGATGTTTTAAATAAATTCGTCGTGTCTTATTAAGTGTTTGGTCCAATCATCTTGCCTATTCTGTCCGCAATAACTCTCAATTTTCAACATACAGAATATTAATAAAAAAATAAAGAAATATTATAAGTACCTACAATATGTTTTCCAGCGGACATCGAGTCAAAAGTCCCAGGAATACTGGCCACGTTGCGCCTCTGAACTGCCAAGCTGGCTCTTTGGGAAAAATAACTGCCAGACGATGTGTCTATTTGGTTCTATGGTCGATGCAGACACGAGGCTGTGGAGCGGAACCCCTGCTTCCGGCACCAGCCTACGGAAGCGAGAACAATCCGTCAACGCATATCGTTTACATCGACCACCAATATGGTATTGTTGACTAATAAAGCTGCTCTACGCAACTGGACATTCAGAGAGAAAAATGTTGTTTCAACATAGAGTCTTCGTATCGTTAGTTTATTTATGACCTTATCGGTCTCATGGAATGCTTGCAAGTTAATACAAATAAATGTTTACGGATCAATAGGTACTTACTTATGTTTTTCTATACTTAAGTAACTATTAGGGCGGAAGGAAAGAGGGGAACCACTACACTATTTTTCCCTAAAAAGTAGCATGGAGAACGCTACACCGACAAGAGCGTGGCTTTTACATTAGTGATGATGAGGTACTTATTACAATCTCGCAATCTGCAGGTCCGGATTCGATTCCCGATGGGAACATTGTCAAAATCACTTTGTGAGGCTGTACTTTGTTGGGTTAGGACATTGCAGCCTTGAATCACCTGATTATCCGAAAAAGTAAGATGATTCCGTGCTTTGCAGGTCACGTTAAGCCGGTGGTTCCGGCTATTAGGCGTTAAAAAAGCACTCCACCATCTCGCAGTGTAGCAGCGTGGTGGAGTATGCTTTTTATCCCTTCCGGTTGATTGAGTGGAAGCCTGTGCCCAGCAGTGTGACGTATATGGACTGTTTTTGTTATGTTGTTATATAGACTTAGATTTGTTTCGCGATTATCATTAATCGCAGTCAGGAAGTGAATGTCATCTGAGGAAAATCTACTTTAATTCACGCTAAAAGTACACATACATATAACACACACATACCTACATCCCATTTCGTTGTAAGTATGATATTTATAAGTTTGTAACAAATATGATATTTGTATTAAGTACCTACTATTTAAGAGAAAATCGCAATAGCCTTATTTATGAAATCGTGAGCGAAAGGTCAGGAGTACAATATCAATACCTAACTAAGTATATAAAATAAAATCTATTCAAGATAAACATTTAAACGCTTTATATTTTATGAAGCCCTTAGGTCACCATTGCTAGTACCTAATTCCGTTTCCGGCTTCAATTATACTGCCAACATTGCGAATTAAACGTGCTGTTTATAATTATTGCAACAATTAATAATCTCTACCGAATACCGAATACATTTTTTTCTTCCGATTTCGATAAGGACACGGAACTAAATTAAAATGACAGTTTAATAGACTCATGCTAGAAATATGCCTACCTATGACTAGCATTTTTTTTAGTGGGAATTCGAGAAGGTCGGTTTGAACTTTTTTAGTTTCTGGCTAGCGTATTATCTACTAAGTGATAAAATATTTAATGGCAAAAGACTTGCAAACGTTATCAGCATGAGTTCTATATTGCTGCGGAGCCCACCATATACAATGACCTGGGATAGATATTTAGGAGTTGCTGTCGCCGGATACGGTTTGGACGACATGACTGATATAGCTACACACACACAACGGTCATGGTTGTCTCAACCTTAACCTCCTAAGGTCAGACATAACATAAAAAACAGCCTATATAACGTCCTGCTGCTTGGCACAGGCCTCCCCTCAATCAATCGGAGGGGGTTTGGAGCATAATCCACCACGCTGCTCCACTGGGAGGTGATTTTACGGCTAATGGCCGGTACCAACGGCTTAACGTACCCTCCAAAGCACGGAATCTTCTTACTTTTTAGGATTATAAGTGATTTAAGCCTGGAACGTCCTTACCAAATGACAGTCTCACAAAGTGGTTGCGACAATGTTCCCATCGGGAATCGAACCTGGATCTAACCACTAACAATCTAACCACTAGACCATATAGGCTGTAAAGGTGAGACACGATAGTTAAACAATGGGGTTTGGATTTTAAAAGGACATTCAGTCTTACGACTTTAAAGATTGCAAATGTCTTTCATCATCATGGGGAAAAATAGGGCAGTGGTTTCCCTCTTGCCTTCCGCCCCAAAAAATGTAATGCAAATGTCTTTAATTAAGTGTAAAATCAGAAGAATTCATTATGTTCTGTACTGTTTAATCATCCTCCAGGATACATTTTAGGACTGGATCGCATCTATAACGATCAATATCGATACAACAAAACATAATCGAAAGCACTTATAAGTAATTCACACGAAAATATCAAAACCTGCAGATGTTTAAATAATAAATTATTACCATCTGTCTACCTTGCTAATGTGCTAATAAGGCAAAGTAATAAATAGCTACTTAATCAAAAGCTCATCAGTAAACGTAACAATTGAATATTAAATAATTTACTACTTATCGTTCCCCTATCGAATGGGTTGTGAGGTGGATTACCAACATAGGCATTTTTTTTTTTTACCTTTGATGGGTTTGCTCTTGGCCTCAGACTTGCCCGAAGGCATTGCCAATTCTGGTGTCAGGCTATTTCCAAACGTTAAAAAGCGTCTTTACAGTTTGCTCGACCATAATTGACGGCGATGCGGCTCTGCACTTCACTACCAATCACCTTTCTCTATCAGAAAGCTCGGTGAGGCGTGGGTACTCAGTTCATCGTACGATGGATGTATGTCTGACTAGCCCTATTGGGAACAAAGTCGTGAGCTGGTTATATTATAAACGTCCTTTAAATTATAGTAAAGGTTAAGGGTAGGGATAGAGTAACAACATTTAAATTGATAAGGAAAATAACATAAAACGCAATCAATTTATTACTTCCAATAATTTATAATATTTCCTTCAATTTATAAGATAATGCGACCTGGAAGGTCAACTAGGAATACCCTGCCTCACTAACGGTAGATTGACCTACAGACGGCCTCTGTGGTCTAGTGGTTGAGCATTGGGCTCACGATCCGGAGGTCCCGGGTTCAAATCCCAGTAGGGACATATCACAAAAATCACTTTGTGATCCCTAGTTTGGTTAGGACATTACAGGCTGATCACCTGATTGTCCGAAAGTAACATGATCCGTGCTTCGGAAGGCATGTTAACCTGTTGGTCCCGGCTACTACTTACTGACGTAAGTAGTCGTTACATGAGCCATGTCAGGGGCCTTAGGCGGCTTAATACTAACCCTGACACCAGGGTTAATGGGGTTGGTAATCCACCTCACAACCCACACGATAGAAGAAGAAGACCTATAGAGAACTTTATCGATCTCGGTAGAGGCTTTGTATAATAAATAACTTTATTACACAAAGGAAAACTAAACTCGTATAACAAACATTGTTGTTGGGTAAATTAAATCTCTACTTTCTCATTTGACATGGATCGGACAAGTAATTCTTAAAGTAGTAACGATAAGTTGTAGTGGGTTCGGATAAGTACTTACTCAAGAACTACTACTACTGTACTTATTCAAGAATAGGCGCACCTAAAGCTGAATCATCGAAGGGAACACCGAGCATATACCAACACATATGAGGCTTGAATTCACCGCGAGTATCTAAAAAAACAATTAAGTAACAGCCTCCGTGGCCTAGTGGTTAGAGCGTTAGGCTCACGATCTGGAGGTCCGGGTTCGATTCCCGATGGGGACATTGTCGAAATAACTTTGTGAGACTGTCTTTTGTTTGGTAAGGACTTTTCAGGCTTGAATCACCTGATTGTCCGAAAAAGTAAGATGATTCCGTGCTTCGGAGGGCACGTTAAGCCGTTGGTCCCGGCTATTAGCCGTAAAAACACCTCCACCAACCCGCAGTGGAGCAGCGTGGTGGAGTATATGCTCCATACCTCCTCCGGTTGATTGAGGGGAGGCCTGTGCCCAGCAGTGGGACGTATATAGGCTGATTATGTATCTAAAAAAAACAATTGAGAAATATAAGTAAATATCATATATAGTGGTCATATAGTGGATATACAGGTTGTTAGTGACATCGTAAGGAATACTGAGGGGATTTTCTGTCGCAAAATTCATAAAATTTTTGTGTTTTTTAAATTATTTTAAATTCTATCCATTTCGATAAAAAATTTCACTTGGTATTAACTAAGAAAATTGAACTGAATCATCTTCCTCAGTATTTGTTACTATGTCACTTACACCCCGTATTAGTACATACAAGTAGCCATACAAGTACGTTTGGGTGTTAGTGACACCGTAACGAATACTGAGGTGGATAATTGAGACCACGATTCTGAGTTGATATTTTGGTGTTTTTTTAATTATTTTCGGTTCCATACTTTTGCGACGGAAAATTCTACTTGATATAACTCAGAATCATGGTCTCAATCATGCCTCAAAGTTTTCGTTACGATGACACCCTGTATAGTGTAGGCGTGTAATAAGGGTACTCAACGGGAGGCTTGTGCCCATCAGTGGGACGTATATAGGCTGTATATATTATGACATTGTAGTAATATAATGTAAAAAAATCGAGAAGTAGGACCCTATTCTCCAGACACATCACTCAATTCTCCTAAACATCCTAATTACACTACACATTACTCACATATTGTCTTCGGCTTCTATCATTAGAACTAATCGGCCCTAATTACCCGTTTTAGGGCAGTAGTACAAGTAATAGTTTCAGTAATTTCTAGATATTTGTGTCAGAGCGTAATAGGAAGGTCAGACGCAGTTCCTAAGAATTGGATCTTGTGATAAACAGAATTGACGTAAGTATAATTTGATGTTGCAACGAACCCACCCTAAATACCTACTATTACGTTTTTTACAATAGGCAATAAAGACTTTTTGCATAATGAGGGGACGTTAAAAATACCATATTGAAGTAATTCAACTAAAAGCAATATTGCTATTCGACATTTGTGGACAGTGCGCACTTCGCAAATAGATGTTTCAGACCATGATTCCGGGTTAATATCAAGTGGAATTTTCTGTCGCAAAAATCATAAGTTCTTTTTTAGTTTTTTTTTTAATTATTTTCAATTCTATACTTTTACGATAAAAAATTCCTTCTCTTCTCTTCTTTTTATTTAAGAGCTGCGCTCTTGTCGTTGGAGTAATCGCCATTACTCCATAGATAGGGCGTGTAGAACGGTGGTTGCCCCAATCGCCTTCCGTTCCGCAGTACACCGACCAATTTCTCAAACGGTGATGTTCTAGCTAGAGCCCTACCAGAATCCATTTCCTCGGCCTCCAACCAGTACTGATACCGCTGCTGCCCGGCATCAGGGGTGCGCTTTTGATGTAGCGGCGCCTACTCGCTACGTCACAAGATCGTCATAGAATCTAAGTAGTATTTTATAGTTAGCCCGCCCCAGTGAGCTACCCACTACGTTCTGCTACTCCTGTCGCTGTTTGGTCGGGGACTGCTTATTTTTATATTCGCAGCTAGCTAACCATCATATCTGATGGCCATTCCGCTATCCGCCGCCGCTAAAAAATTCCACTTGATATAAAATCAAAATAATGAATGAATTATACACGTAGCCATATAAGTAGATACTACCACCCAGTTAGTGACACCGTAACGAATACTGAGGGGGATGATTCAGACTATGATTCTGAGTTGTGTTAATCATCCCTCAAAGTTTTCGTTACACTAACACCTGTATACATACTACATAACATAATTAAACATCAATAGTCTGTATGTGAATTTGAAACTAGGCAATTATAATTCAGAATACGGTGATACTGCTCACCACTTATCACGATGGTCCAACAGAAAGCGCGGTGAAGTGTGGGTACTTAGTTCACCTTGCGATGGATGTACCTCTGACTACCCCTTGGGACGTAGTTGTCGCTTGTGTTATGTTATTATAATTCAAGACAGAATGTCTCCTTTGCACTAACGGTATACGCACTAAGTACGAAAGAGATGAGAGATTATGTCACTCTAAAAATGGTCCTTGAAAGAAAATTCTTTTCTTGAGATACCTATTACCCTGATGACATAAAAAAATCTTATGTATGAGGAAGATCGTCTTCCAATTACAATCTAATGCCCTTTACATCGATTTCCTCCGAGCCTAAAGGCTATCTTAAGTAGGAAATATCCTGCCTCACGCAAGCTTGTGAATCCTAAGTAATTCGAGCCGCCTTGACATTGTATCGTGAAGAATTCGCGTATTCCGTAAACAAGTGGAAGGAAACTTCAATAGGTAAATTCGAATCCGTATATATATAAAAAGAAAGGTCACTTACTCATTGACTGACCCAATCACTCATTACGAAATCTTAGAAGATCGAGAATCTTTTGCATGGGATTCCTTTTAGAACGTAGATTTTATTTCATGTTAGAGTTTTAGAGTTAAATAAATAAATAAGAGTCTCTTCTGTTGATTTAGGGGAGACCTTTGTCCAGCAGTGGGACGTGTATAGGTTGTTTATATTATTGTCATGTTATGTATGTAATTTTGTACACTAATGCGATGTTGCCCAAGTCATCTACAATGAGAACTTGGTAATTTTTACAGTGTCGTTAACGAAGAGGAAAACGTCAGCCATATATTAGAGGCAACTTAGGATTTCCCCATCGCTTACCAACTCGTGATGTAAAATAGCAATTTCATTTCTTAACTGACACTTATATTTTTCTATAAAACGAAAAAAAATAAAAAGTAAGTCACCTGATACTGTTATTGGTTTTATGTGGTAATATTCAGCAGAAATGGCTTCATTGTCTTAGAAAAATAATGCTTAGAAAGTAAGTTATTAAAGTTATTATTACTTATTGTTAAGATTTTATGTAAAGAATAATCATTATCTTTTAAACACACAATTTAAAATCTGAACGACAGACGAAATCAATCTACAAAATCATAAAACTTAACATAACAAAAGTGATACTTCACACAACATTATTACATTCGATCTGACATGAGCAGAATATCATTTTAAGGGCAATGTAATAGAAATAATAGGTAACAAGTCATAGACACAGCAAAAAATAAACAGTCAGTAAATCTACAATAAGTCACGTCAAAAATAGCATAATTATAATAAGCGTTTGCTGTCACAACGAACTGAAACTCAACAATATTATTTAATTAAATATAAACAGTATTATTTACGGCCCACTGCTGGGCACAGGCCTGCTGGGTACTTAACTCAATTTCCGTATTGACAATATTTAAAAAAATCCTATCCTATGATTGGCTGAAATTAATGATTGTCCATTTTGTTTTAATTTTAGCCAATCCCGCGGTAGGAGTTCTGTCTGTCAAGTTTGAAACTTTTACACAAACACAAGATAACCCACTGTATTATGTACACTATGTCGTTGAAAAGGTTTGTCCTGACCCCATGAGGTTGTGAGTGTGACTATTAACGGCAATGCCCATAGCATGCCAAACAGTCACGAGTGGCGAGGCCTTAGTTTGCGACGTATGATACATTACAATTTGTACATATAAGTACGCAGAATCTGCGAAGATGTTAAGGATATTTATTTATTTGCTTAAATCCCATACCGTCGCTTTATCGCGAAAAATTGTAGGAGCCCATTTTAGAAAAACCACATTCGAGTGTGATTTTCAACAACGAAACCTCTAAATGTCATTGCTGGTTTTAATGCGAGTAATATAGTTTTTTTGTTAAGTAAGTACCTAACAAAAGTCGCAACGTTATACTAAAAGGTGAACGGCAAGAAATCACAAAAACGTGGATTTGTCTGGTCATATAGAAGACATCAACGCGCCATCAAATTACAAATATTAAATTATAATTTAAGTAGTTTCTTCTTTAAAATGATTGTCATAAGAAATGTATAACTAAATTTCTTAAATTAAACTGCTATAAAACCGTATTTAACTAGAATGTTCTCCTTTGAGATGTCTGTGCAAGTATTATGTGTTTGTATTGGCTACAAGCGAAAAAAAAAGGAAATGCTTAATAATTCAATAACAATTTTTTCTTCACTCGTCACAAGACATCACTTTCGCTATTTATAAGAAACAAATTGAAAAAAATGCATATAAAATATTCAAATCTCATCACGTCACGGGGAAAGTGACCTAAAATGCCAACAGTTTTTTTACCCAAAATGAATCCAGTTTATCAATTAAATATTTGTAACGAAAGGATCTTCGATTTTTTGGGATCGACATGTGTCATTCTCGCTCCAAATACTTGGTGGCCCGCAGACCACTTTAAGATGAGCTGTGACAGTTGTTGATAGCATTATTTCTTACCACTTTTTATCACCCATATAGTAGTCCCATTTGATGTAAGTACAATAAGTGTTTTTTTTTTGTTTTAGATTATTATTATTATTATTTATTAAATCGTATTACTAAATATACAATTACCCTGCCCTGCAAAACTTTTTGATTTTTATTTACATCATATATGTAATAGTAATTTGTTCTATTTCATTTACTTGTAGAGGCAAAAATAACATACATACACATACTTTTTTATTTTATTTTAAGACACACCCTTACACACAAACACATTAAATCGAAAAAAATCTGACTCGGACGGGATGAACCCACAGCTCCTATCCAGGCGGGACGAGCGTGTTAACCATAACACCACCGGGTCCTCCTCCTGTCCATGCGAAATTCTTCGATTATGTATCATCATTAAGTGGACGCCGGTGCTATCTATCTAGAATATTGAGTATTGAATAATATTTTTGTGTAGTTATTGTTTGTGTGTTCCCCTAAACACGGGTGAATACTATAAAAAAACATATTTGTAACTATGTTTCTCAGTTCACATTGTATTTGACAGTGTGCGAAAGATTGCATTGGTCACACCAGTATTACCAGTTTATTTATTATAATTATTATTTGATTTTTATAAATATAATTTACAGAATAACTTTCTATTACGTACTATGGTTAACAGTATTCGTATAGGTACTATTTTTATGGGTATAGTGAATCCGTTTATTTGTTGTGCACTTTAGTTATGCTTTTTTATTTAGGGGCACATGTGCTTTCTAACTTAAATACTTATTTACCTTATTTATATATGGTAGAAAACACAATAACATTAAACACTATAAGGTAAATATATTATATATTCATTTTTCTTGTTGTGCATTTTATATTTACCTTATATATATATGCGTATAATTGAATTAAGGAAAGCTATAGGACAAGTAGCTAAATTAATTCGTTTCCAGAAGTTTCACCGAACTATATTTAGTTTTCATCATCGGACTATTTTATCAATTCAAGGTGACTTTAAAAATAAAGACAGTACAGAATAAGAACCGCGCTTTTTGTTACGCCAATATGATAGGTGGTGAGCCGTACCGCCGTCTATAATGGTCGAGCCAACTGTGTACAAGTTACTTCTACCCTTTATTGTTAACAAAAGCGAAAATCAGTTTGGTTAGACCCTCTTTATTGTTTATAAAGACGCGCGTGGGTAAGCAGAATGACGTGCGCAAAGGCAGACGTCTCGCGTCGGTGGCTCTGCCAGTCACCAGCCTGTATCATCAAGCTTTGTATTTTTTTATTAATGCGTGTCCAAGCGTATCACATAAGCATTTACTTAGGATTCCGCAGATATTATGTACTTAGAATAAAAACAGCATATTTCATTTCCAGAAAAAAAAAAACATATTAAATTTAGCATACCCAAACTAGGTAAGTTAAGTAATTTTATTTTCAAATTGTATGTACTCACTTATTTTACAATATTAAATAGGGTATTTGACTGGCTCAAAGATAAATACATCTATAATTTGTCTACTAAACACGGAATTACATAATTAGTTAACAAAAATAGGTAAGTGAATCTTACCTGTATCTTTATCATAAGTAAGTGATAGGATATCACAGTAGCTAAAAAAAGTATATGTTGGTCATCAATGAGTCTACCAGGTACTATCGTTGTACTAGAAATCGTACGTGAAGCATTGCCCATAGTGCGTAACAACATTTTGACTATAAAATATATTTAATAGCTTCTTTATATAAAATATATTTTTATTGTCTAAATGCAAAATTTAAAGAGTTGAATTATGATTTACGCACGGAGAGATTACCTAAAACTTTTTTTTTTGACACACATCTGATGATTTTGAGTGGACTTTGAATTGACCGCGTGACCGTGGCGTGTTATAGACCTTTGAGAAGAACACCGCTGCACTTTTCTCCAGGTTTACCTGGATTCTCCATTTGCAAAACCACTAATGAAAGGAATTGGCCGCGCGTTGGAGAATTCCGGTCATCATAACTCGACCGCGTCATGAAGAATAAATAAATGGCTATGTGTCATCTACAAATAAATCTAGTGAGAAATTAAATCAAAATTATTGAGTATTTCAATTTGAGAATGCGGAACTCTAAAAAGTTTGCATTTTAATAGTTTTTCCTCCTCTGCAATACCAGGTATCACATTATGGTTATATTATCTAGACTATTGACGTCAGAAGCGATGTCTGGGACAGGCCAGAGAGAGAATAAATAATGTCCATACGGGTGAGGTGATTTCCCTTTGAAAAGTTTATAAACATTTCAGTTTATGTGCTGTATCTTATATGCATGGTTGAAGATCAAGGTGGACTAAATAATGTACTGTCGTCACGATCATTAATATGTTATACACTTTAGTACCATGTCATATTCACACACACACACACACACACACACACACAATCACTTATATTTTTTTTCACGCATTTGTTACCTATATCATGTAAGTTACTTTTGGTTGTTTTTACTTATTTGTAGTACAATGTCTTTTCTCGGGAAGAGCGGAGTCTCCTGATACAAACGCTACGCTTAAAAGGAGGCTCCAATCACCTATAATAGTGTATTGGTTTTCTACAAATAAAGTATTTGTATATTATTTTTTTGACAAATTGTATTGTGAATCTCACAAAATATCAAACATGTGAATTCGACAGGGTTCTAACGGTATAATTTTTGTCTATGACTATGCAGTTCAATATGAAAAATCTAGGTATTCTGCATATCTACTTTTGGTTCTGCACATCTCATTGAATATGGACGTGAATCCTTGTTTACTATTACACATGTGTAATGGTTGTTCAGTAGAAAGAATACTTGAGTCCAATAAGGGACTTTCCAGGTGACGTTCACCAAAAACAATATAGATGGCGTTGTTCAGTTTTACCGTGGTAATTACCTATTTTCTCATTCATCATCATCATCATCAACAGCCTATATACGTCCCACTGCTGGGCACAGGCCTCCCCTCAATCAACCGGAGGGGGTATGGAGCATACTCCACCACGCTGCTCCAATGCGGGTTGGTGGAGGTGTTTTTACGGCTAATAGCCGGAACCAACGGCTTAACGTGCCCTCCGAAGCACGGAATCATCTTACTTTTTCGGACAATCAGGTGATTCAAGCCTGAAAAGTCCTTACCAAACAAAGGACAGTCTCACAAAGTGATTTCGACAATGTCCCCATCGGGAATCGAACCCGGACCTCCAGATCGTGAGCCTAACGCTCTAACCACTAGACCACGGAGGCTGTGTTTCTCATTACTCGGTACATAATTATTCAAACATACAATGTAACGGCAGAAGCATATATAAAAATAATTGTCGCTTGATATTTTGATCACATTATGTTTAGAATTGTGTTGCTACATAAATATCGCTTATCTTTATTTTGATCAGAATAATAATGGACGGAAGATGTAATTGTGCCTGGGTGTGACAAAAACAAAGATGAAAGATGATCCATGAAATTTGAAGGTTAAACGAAGAAAAAACTGTACAGCACCAGCTACATTGATTTAGAGGAAAGTACTCTGGAAAGGCCCTCATAATACTCGTAATTTCAGAGAAACCGTTTTCTTTTGTTAATTTTGTAAAGAGAGGGACAGATGACAAGTTGCAGAGTTTGCATCCACATTTAGAAAGAAAGAAAGAAAGAAAGAAAGAAAGAAAGAAACATTTATTACTTCCGGACACCACAGACACAGACAGACAGGTACATTACATTTAACACAGGACAGAAACCACACGGAAATCAATAAGTACACAAACAAAAAAAAACAAAATACCAAAACAAAAAGAAAAACAAACCAAATACATAAAAACAATAATAATAAAACAAAGTAATACAACGCACTGACGGCCCGATCATCTGCGGTGAAGTCCCGCCACCAGTCATTTAAAACCATAGATAAATATTGTTTATGATTTATGTTACAATAGATCACAATTTAAGCAAAAACGAGGTCCATTGTACAACATTTAGATGGGGGCTATATGTAGCGGGTGCGTAATTGTCTGTATTAAGTACTTATTATAACTTCGACGGCTTTATTTGCTATTATATCTTATTAATTAAGTTACTAAATTCTTGGCTTATATTTTACTTTTACAAACGAAACGAGATGGTCTAGCAGCTAGTTTGTGATCGAAACTCCTTCAGAACCAAAGATTGTGGATAGCAATATAAGTAACCCTTTGTTTATTGGAGCTAGGGACGTTACGATTCATAAAAGAACCTTAATCACCAACCCAAGCCCAAGAAATATTAATATTACTTATCATTTATAAGCATGTGACAACTTTCGCAAAGGCCGGTCATAGGATGGGTGACCACAAAAAAAAAGTTTTCATCTCGAGCTTCGGAACCCTCCGTGCTTCGGAAGGCACGTTAAGCCGTTGGTCCCGGCTGCATCAGCAGTCGTTAATAACCACCGATCCGCACTGGGCCCGTGTGATGGTTTAAGGTCCGATCTCCCTATCCATCCATAGGGAAGGCCTGTGCCCCAGCAGTGAGGACGTTAATGGGCTGGTTGATGAAGCATGTGACAAATTGGCGTCCTCGCGGCATGGGTTGCGCCCCGCTCGACGCGATTATTTCGAGGGGTTCGACCAACAGCCGTACAGCGTTTATCTACGTAGATCCCATGCCGCTTATACTGATATTCCCTTCGACTTTGAAGGTCAGATATCGTTTCTGTATGTATATAACTGGTGACCCTAAGGTATACTAATTAATAACAGCTGCAGCAATGTAATATTTATTTATTTTTAATTTCTGTAATGGAAAAAAAGTGTGAAACAAAATATGATTTATGTATGTATATAACTGGTGACCCTAAGGTATACTAATTAATAACAGCTGCAGCAATGTAATATTTATTTATTTTTAATTTCTGTAATGGAAAAAAAGTGTGAAACAAAATATGATTTATTATTTATATATCGTTTCCATATCTCGGGACTATGGAGTCCCGGACTAAGGCGTGCGTGGGGCCGAAATCAACACGATGGTTTGTTTTATTATTATTATTATTATAAGAGGAAAAAAGTTAAAGCGATGATGATTCGTCATCAATCACAACACAGTTAACAAGTTTGACAATGAGTTTGGTGTTGATAAAATTGTTTCTTTAGAAATTGCTGCATGACTAAGTTGCCTTACACGACATCCACACGAGATTTGGATGCGTCATTTACTGGGTGATAGGCCTCAGCGCTCCTCATTTGGTATCCCAAGAAGTATTTACTTCCAAATGACAAAAGGCATGTCAAAAAAAAATGAAAAAAAAAAAAATTGATTTGATTATTATAATGATATAATGAAATCTACATGAAATTATATAATGTAATGACTATTCACAAGTTCATGACATGACATACAAGTATACCTAAATTGTAACAATATTTGCATGCTATTGTTGATAGCTGATAAGGAGGAACTTCAAAGGCAAATAAAGAGTATTTCTATTTTTTCTATTTCTAAAAAGAATGCAACGCTACACAATTTTACAAAATTGAAACAAAACAAAGCATTATGTATATAAGCCTCGCGTGACACCTAGTTATAAATTTGCAACGGTACCCTGACACCAAATTACACAAAAATCTCAAGTACAATCTAGTCTAGGCTTTGTTTTAACGTTTTGTTTCATAAAAGTGTACTTGTTAGTACTATACATAAGTACTTATGAGTAGATAGGTTTAAGTACCTACATCCTTTATGCGTCAGCGCGTAACGTAGGTATTAAATCAATGCTCAAATAAGTAATAAGGATGCATTTAAATTCTGCAATTAACACTCATATCAATCTTTTGTGTAACGGAACAACGTCATAAACATTTGTGATGCATTTAAGCATAAAATTAAATTCTTATTGGACGTTACAAGTTATTCGTATCTGCAGTGTGCCGGACTGGTTATGCAGTTTGTCTGAGTTATAAATATTGGTTTCATTTCACGCTACATTATTTTGTATTGCGGATGAAGGTAAAATAACAATTACACAAATAAAATAACTTATTTATTTTTATTCCTAATACTAATTAATAGATAACAAAACAAAAAGACTAGACGGCCACCACAGGAATCGTCAAAAATTTAATTAAAAACAGCCAATGAAATTAACACGAGCTTAGTTAAACAATCAAAGTCTGGTATTAATTAGTCTTTATGAGTAGGTACTTAAAAGTATATGTCTTAAATAATAGGCTAAATTCCGAATAAACCATGTTTTTTTTTTATTATTTAAAATGTCAGCAAATTAAACCAAGACAGGAAAATATCCTGTTTTTATTTTTAACAAATCCACGGGAGCCGTTGGCTTTTTAAATAAATTGTATTCATTATAATATTGGATATTTATGTAGAACGGTATGAGCTCTAATTAAACTTGAGGACAAATGTATTTTAAAACTTTATTCTAATAACATTGTAACCGCGTGTACACATGTAGGTAAGTGACGATAACAGACATCCCAAATGTTTCCTGTTTCGCGGTTAACAACATGTAAGTACCTATCAAAAGTGCTATTAGTTCGAACTTATCAGAATAACCTTGAAAATGGCCAAACATAAGAATATAAAATAAAAATAAAAAACAGACAGATAAACCCATATCGTACCTATAATTTAAAACACGACAGTAATTTAACTGAATGCAGGTTAAGTCATTCAAACAGATTGTCTTTTAACGCAAAATATATAATTTAAATGAATTGAATACTGGACATTCCTTGAGCTATCTATATTAAATATAAGTAATTTAAGTAAAATATTACAGCGCGATAAGAAGTTTCTTGGTCTTTATATATAAACTAATATTACTGGAACTAAGCGTTTAAAAATTGATTTCTTAAGTAGGTATGTAGGAATAATAACAGTTAAGTACCTACCTATTTATACTGAAAGTGAAACAACAAAAAATGAAAACGAAGCTACACAAGAAGGTAGGTAGGTACCTAAACATATTTTTTGCGTAGCGTTCGAGTAGGTACCTACATGTAGGTGTGTAAGACACATGTGCGATTAGCTATATTTTTTAACGACAGTTTGTTTGGATCGAGTTTATATTGTACTAAAACGACTGAAATACATCATGCGAGCATGCTTTAAACATGGCGGCGGCCGGCGGCCGAGGCTCAGTGTTCAGCCCGGTCCCGTCGTGGAGGCACGCGTTCTCTTGCCCGCAAACAGATAACAGAAATAAAATAAAATATCACAAAAAAACAGTGTGGACAAGTGTGCGATAAACTTCGCAGTTACCCACGCAACCTTGAAGTGTTTAGGTAAAAGAAAAAAAAAAAAAACAAAAAGCGCGGGAGTGTGACGAACGCGTGGATGTACGCCGGCGTCTGCTCGTGTTCGAAATTTGAAGTCAAGGTTGCGAATTGGAGTCCAATTTGAAGTTTTGAACCTTCGGTGTTTTGGATCGGGTGAGTGACACATGCATTGTACCTACTTCTAGCGCATAGCCTAGGCCGAGCTTTATTTTTACACGCGGGATGCGCAGACGCACCGCATCTATTTTTGGTTCACGAAACTCGCACCTTCTAAACCTACATTCTCGTCTCGAGTTACAAAAATAAAAAGAAAGTTGTAAAAAATAAGCTAGACAACACTGATTAATTTGCACGTGTGTGTAAATATTTTTCTTGTCGAGGGCTTTGAACCGATGAGCTTTTATAATTATTAATATATTATAATTAAGCAGGAAGCTATATAGGTAGGTTTAAATTATGGACAAAATCGATTTGCTTAACGAATACCTACTTACGAAGCCGTTTTGGTGAACTTGTACGAAACGCAGTAAGTTAATGTTTATGTAAATATTTACGTAAACAATCACTGTCGGTCGGATCATGAATTAACGTTATTTACGCACCTGTGAATAGTTAACTTTTAACACACCTATCAGCTAAAAAATGTTTTTTTTTTTTGTCTTTAATTTACTTAAGGGCTTTTAACAAAATTTGTTATGCCAGCCCCATCGATCAAGACTGACTAAAAAAAAAAAAAAAATGTTGTGACTACTTTTGACTAAACTACTGACTGGTAGTTTCATACAGTTTTATACATAGGTAGATTTATTGCGCGCGACAATCTTAAAGTACGTGTGCAACAGTTTCTGGATCTATTTCTCGTCTAGAATAATCCTGAGCTTGGCTCAGAACTGATTACACGTAGATAAGTTATCCTTGCTTAATTCTGTCGGGTTATACGCCAACGTTCGCAAACAATTTTTCAAATTTTTGGAAAGGGTTGTTTAAGATTTACGCCTAAAATTGACGTGCGTTTCATAAATTTTTAACCTTTCCTTTTCGGCGGATATGAAAATGATAGGTAAAATTTAAAATAAAATTATGTAGAAATTGTCAAATTTAGTACACGCATGTGTAAAATAAAATGCACACTGCTAACAGCTTATCTAAGTAACTTTGTCTCGCCGTGTGGTTTGCTAATGGGTTCATTCACATTGAAGACACGATACGTCTGCATACTATTCTAATATTAGTTTTGTACTTCGACAATACCACATTTTACGCGTTTTAATTATACCTTGGACAAACTGAAGAAAATTCAACTGCATGGAAATCATTCAAACGTACCGGTAGGTAGGTAGCCTAAGTAAAATAGTTTTACAAATTAAAGGTTACTTTCACGCTATCACGATGGTCTACAGAAAGCTCGGTGAGGTATGGGTACTTAGTTCATCTTGTGATGGATGTACTTCTACACCAATTGGGATATAGTCGTGAACTTATTTATCTTATTTAGTAATTTATTGTACACAGGATAACACAGAAACACAAAATGACAACATGAGGACAGACAAAAGACACAACTTATTTCTAACTGAAATTTCTTCCAGTAGGCCTGTAAGAGTGGAAGATTAACGGGGAGAGGGTAGATAGCGTGTACAAGCATACACATTAATACATACACGACACTTATATCTACAATTTATTACAAAATATACAAACATTACATACATACAAATAAATGTAATAATAACAATAAAAGGTACTTATGTTTTGTTGTTACAAAAAATTGGCGTGTTAATCTTACCTGAAAAATGTTTTTAAGGTAAGATTACTCCTATATTTATTTAGGAATTTTAAAATTAACCAATAATCTACGAAGACGAATTTAATAATACCTACTTATCAAAGTAGTAATTTACTAAATTAATAATTAAACGAAGAAACATGTCTTAGATCATGAAGCAGTTTAGAGTTCCTTATCTTGCCGTGAGTCAGAAGCTATCACACATTCGACCGATGTGATTTGACCGCACCAACTGAATCAACCTCTATTCAAGTTTCAAATTCGATATTTCAATTGTATATTACAAAGATGAATGACCTCTTGAAAATTCGGTAGAAAGTAAACGCCATTGTAATCGGCCTGCTGCATACATTGCATTTGGGATCATGGTTTAAGCTGGATGTACCTACAGTGTCTGAAAACCGGGATGGGCGGTGTGGATTTTTGTATGAAACCGCAAGCAAAATTCCGCGCTCTGGCTTGCTTCTCCGGCAAAGTTGCTAATGCCGTTTGTGGCAAATTTACCATAGGTGACGTCTTCTTCTTATAGTGTGGGCTGTGAGGTCAAATACCAGCCTCATCAACCCTGGTCTCTACGTTATTATTGATCCGCCAAAGGCCCCTGACATGCTCATGTAACGATTACTCACTTACGTCACTTACGTAACTGTACGTAGTGACCGGGAGCAACGGGTTAACGTGCCTTCCGAAGCACAGATCATCTTACTTTCGGACAATCAGGTGATCACCCTGTAATGTCCTAACCAAACTAGGGCTCTCAAAGTGTTTTTTGTGATATGTCCCCACCGGGATTCTATCCCGGGTGACGAAAAAAAAATAGTGAAACATTTTTTTTACTCACTTATCATAATATATTACAATGAAACCTATACTTAAACTAATTCATGCTTATCAAATCATACAATTACGTAATTAAGCTTAAACGTAAAATTGATGATTACTCTAGATGATACTCGTCAACCGAAAGAGTAAAATTTACTTCCCTTGCAAGTAGGTAATTGATACTTAAAGATACCACTAAGACTTACGGAGAATTAAAAATACCATCACGTTGCTAACTGAAATATACTTACAATTATTATAAAGTTAATGATACATTCCAAGTTTATATAAAAAAGGCGTCATACAATGAAAACCAAGTACGGCCACGAGCATTAATATGTATTGTATACACTTTGCTACCATGTCAATTAAGTCTCACTAAATGTCAAATATGTTAGTGCGACAGAGTCCTAAAGTGGGTACATCATATTTCTCATGACTGTACCTACCTAAGCGCCATTTTGAAAAATCAGATTCGAATGTGATTTTTCATTTTCGTCAACAAATTTCAGTTTATTTTCTTTTTTTTCCATCCAGGTAAAAAATGAGACAACAATTTATTACTTATCTGGATTTAAACTAGCTTGTCTATTATTAGGTTTTGTAAACAAAAGACACAGCCGTATGTGATTTTTTAAAAGACTCTCACTTGGTTTTCATTATGAGGCGACCTACACATGAATCATGACGAAGATTAAAAAAAAATAAAAGCGTGTGGGAGCAGAATCCGACATCGTTTCATATTGAGGACCTTGAAACAAAAAACTAGTTTTCAGTCGATGCACTAACTTGTAAGTCTTGAGTTGTACTTAATATTATTTGGCGTTATGTAGAATACACTAACTTGATATCTGTTTAGGTATTGATAGAAATAAGTGTGTAGGAATAAAAACGATATTATTTTAATGTCACGATTTATGTATTTTGATTTGTGCTAATATTTTTGGAGCAACCAGACGCATCATAGTCCATTTTAATACGGTACTTTTTAGTGCAATGTGTTTAGTACAATAACGAGTTGTGTCAGTGACTTTATATACTTAGATACCTTTTGTTGACGTGACTAATTGTAGATTTGTCGCACGAGCCAGTCACTACTTGACCGGAACATTAGATACCAACTCTGTGTGATAAAGTAATAAACCAATCTATTCGTTTTCATTGCTCTATCTTGAAATGCAGATTATGTTTAAATGCACTCATATATGCACAATACACATACATTTAACCGGAACTAAATGTTACGTGTTCCATCTGCGTTCATATGCACTCTGTCACGTTTTTATCACGTTGGTTTCACGTTCAATTTATTATATCGTAAAACAATTCCACTTTGATTATATGTATAATAGGTATTTGACCTTTAGACGAAAATTATAATGCAAAACTTTTATAAAATTATGCGTATGTAAATTGCGGATACAAACATTGCGAGGCATGTGTCCCGCACGCCGTATGCCGCATGCCCGTGAATTACGTTGGTGACGAATGCGCGAGAAGCACATGCGTCACCATGAATATGGAGGTACTCACATCGCCAAGGCATGCGGCGCATGGTGTGCGGAGCACATGCCTCGCAAAGTTTGTATCCAGCTTAAAATTTATATTACTTTACATATACACAATATTAGACTTGGATGTATCACAAATGTTAATAAAAATGCACTTGTTTTACGTAAAGTATTGCAACTGATTCATATTTGTCTGTAAGTTACTTATCTTACATAACAAAAATGAAAATTATGCAAGTAAGTATTTAAAACAATAGAACATCATTCTAATTTGAACTTTTTGGATGATTCAGTCTTGGATTGTTACGTAAACGCTGAAATAAATTGTATTATTTATTCGCTTTATCTTGCGACATACAAGAATTTTCAGTCAAGAATGTGTCTTGGAGATATTTCTAGTCTGAAAAGTATGAAAGTAGAAAAAATAACCTGTTATCTCCCTAGCGTTACTCTGTGTTCACATCGTCCGCTTACCTTACCTGAATTTTTGACAGGTCCTGTTTTTTACAGAAGTGACGGCTAATCTGACCCTCTAAGCCGAACGGAAACCCAGTCCAGTCCAATTTAGGTTAGTTCACAAACCTGGAGGTAGGAAAAGAGTTCTTATTTTCACATACCTATACCTCTGGTAAATAATATAATCCAGTGCGCTGACCATACATACTTATTATCCTTCCGCCGCTTAATCTCGTTTGATATCCGGATCAAACCAATAAACACACATCTGATCCCGCTTGATAGTAATCTGAGAAGTCTTAGAGATTAAGCTCAACGCTAATTAGTAGCTGTCTGATATAATGATATGAAATAATTATCTACCAGCTATGAGAAGAAAAACGCGACGAGCTGATGATAAGGATGTGCAAGAATCCATGTACAACATACATAAGTAAACGTTAAGGCAGATGCTATAAACCTAAATGGAGGTTTATAGCATCTTCTCTTAGGTAAAGAGTGCTTCATAGTTCCCGAGTAGACAAAAGGTATACTAATTATAGAATAGTTCTTTGTGGAGAAGTCAGCAATAGTAGGGTAGAGTACGCTCGCTTCACTTAAGTAGGCTATTCTTTCTTGACTTCGATCAAGGATTGAGACTTTGGTGTCTGACGAATCTTAGCCAACTTACACACAAGCAGCACTTTGCGAGTCAACTGCAGCTAACGACAGATGCAGCCTTGACGCTAAAAAAATAAAGCTAAGAATGAGTTTATGTAATCATAAATAGTTTGGCAACAAAATGCAAATGTAAATGATGTCACTGAACTTCTGGCAAAGACATTGTCGGGACTATCGCTAAGCGAACTTTGTATCCGACTGCTATAAGGTTTTGATTTCGTTGGCTGTTACTTGCCTAGTCTATGTAGATCACCTCTAAAAGCCTTTTGCACTCGTTTAGTCATGTGACGGCCTAGCCTAAAGCATTTTTCGCAACAACATAACCTAAACATCGTAGGTACTATAATATAATATTGATATACGAGAATATAATACTCTAACACATTCTTAATAATAGACTTTTTTAACCTTTGTCTCTCTCTTCTTCGGAACTTTCTAACATTGAAGGCGAAGGAATCTTTTTCCAGCATTAATACTATTTTACAGTAAGTAAATAAGAATTTAGAGCAACGATTGTATACCTACATTATATAAACATAATTGAAGACATAAAGTCGCGTGATCCCTAAAAAATTGGCAGACCGATAAGTAATTTGGAGAAAATTGGTCGAACTACATCTTCATCCTTAATACCCACCAGCTCGTACGAAGCGTTTCGCTTCCTTATTTCTTATTCGAACGGCTAAGGTCTGGAATCATCTGCCCGCGAATCTGTTTCCCGATAAATACAATCAGGGTCTTTTTTACGGCAAGAGTGAATAGGCACTTTCTAGGTAAATATGTTCAATCTTCGGTCTCATCGGCCACACTATCAGGCCATATAGTGGTCATATGCTTGCCTATCTTCCATAAAAAAGTGGTCTTAAGATACAATTATTAAACTGCCTCTTTATAATCGGCAAGTAATGTCGGTGAATGTGAAGGGCGCTTATGGCCGCTAAGTGGATGAAACTGAACGTGTAGGATCGTTAAGTGAAATATGTACGTACTGGTACTAAGTAAATTGCTTGAGATAAATCTCGGCTTTCTCTCCTAAAGTAACTTAAAATCAACGTACTTGACGACATGACTTAGAAGCTCAGACGTATCTTTCAATTGCTGCTTATATTATTAAAACCTGTAGGTACTATACGAGTCGAAAGCTTTTTTAAAATTATTTGTAATATTTCATATCTTATCTATTTCATCATCATCAGCCCATTAACGTCCCCACTGCTGGGGCACGGGCCTTCCCTATGGATGGATAAGATCGGGCCTTAAACCATCACGCGGGCCCAGTGCGGATTGATGGTTATTAACGACTGCTAATGCAGACGGGACCAACGGCTTAACGTGCCTTCCGAAGCACGGAGGAGCTCGAGATGAAATGTTTTTTTTTGTGGTCACCCATCCTATGACCGGCCTTTGCGAAAGGTGCTTTGCTTTAACAATCGCAGACCGAGCGCGTTAACCGCTGCGCCACAGAGTTCCTCAATCTATTTATCTATTTATTACACATATTTAACGCGCGTTTTTGAGGTTACCGCAGCGCTGGGGCGTAAAGACTTAAAAGAGTGATGCAAAATAGAGGAGGCCTATGCCCTGCAGTGGGATGATGTGGACTGACTGATGATGATGATTAACGGCATTAATTCTTTTTCACGGATGTTTTTCATTAATCTACAATTTACGAAATCTGTTAGAAAAGAAAGCCAATTTGCCCGACATTATCGTGGTAATATGTGATGTTCCAAATAGGTATTGCTCGACTTTTACTTTATAAGCAGTACCTATTATAAAACACTTCATGACACAAAAAGGGCACGCCTGCCAACATTCTAAAATGTTGTCAGACTGACCCAAAAAGATAACGATGCTCTTTTAAGTAAAAAATTCGGTTAATTCACTGATAAAAAACAGTAGTGTATCATATAAAATAGGATTATAATGCTCTTATCATAATGGAGTTCACCACGTTCATTTGATGGACTATCCATCTATATGGTCTGGGTTTACCAAACTATTATTATAAAGTAGAATGTACCTAATGGTTGGTCATAATATCCATCTTAGTACTTCAATACTAAGTCTGATGCGGCAAGTTGTCTGCTGATAGATAACAGATTAGAAAATAAGTAATTATTATTTTCATCATCATCATTAATTTAAGAGCCACACTCTTGTCGGTATAGCATTCTCCATCCTTGTCAAAGGCCAATTCTATGACTACGTTCACCTTCTCTTTAATCTGTTCCATGTAAACTCTTCTTGGTCTTCCCTTCCCCTCTCTCCTTGTAGCTTCCCTTTTATTATTTTAAAGAAAGAAAAAAATAAATGTTTAAATTATTGATGAACGGGGTCCGAGTAATCTTGACACTTGATTAATGTTAATGTACATTAACCATGATGTCATTATTTTACATATTTAGACTAATCCTTAGATCATTGTAAGTCCTATAATATCCGTTGTTTGTTTACAACAGTCAATGACATAAAAAATATAGTTTTCGACCCAGGCCTTATTTCTGATTCACTCGACATCAGCTCGTGTGCGAAAATGTATACCTGTCTCATCTTGTAAATGACAAGTTATAAAGCGCTACGTGAAATTGTATATTTTCGAACGCGGATTGAAGGCGAACGATTCAAAAATAAGCCCCCCACACGCACTGTCTGTAACATACTCGTTTCGTATCACTTTATGTAGTACTCTGAGTAGTTGACATTGATTTGATTCATACATCTGTCGTCGGTTGTAACTGTAAACATAAACACTCTCACACCATTGTTGAATTGTTACATAGATAAACTCTTATCCAATCATCAGAAACCGTAAGTAAGTATACCATTTTTGGATAGTTTTAGGCGGATAAGACGTTTGTTATTTAAAAATTGTCGAATTGAAGTGTAACTATGTTATCTACTGAATAAAAAAATAATAATTTGGATACACACAGAAGCGGTATCGGAAACTTTGTTATATAAAATAAACAATAATATTACGTGTAGAAGGGACATTGGCCCCGATTCCTGCAGACATCTCTTAATTTTATTTTACTTTAAGTTATACCTGTCATTTTCTTATCCGCCGAAAAGGAAAGGGACGGATGACTGACAGCTCTTAATTTTAGGAAGAATGAGTAAATAAATGAATAACCCGGGCGAATTTTTAGACGGTTGTTTTAGATTTGTGCTTAAAATTGACGTGTGTTCCATAAATTTTATGCTTGTCGATTACCCGTCCCTTTCCTTTTCGGCGGATAAGAAAATGACAGATATAACCTAAAATAAAATTAGATGGTATTTACAGGAATTAGCACCACTGTCTACTTCGCAGTAATACGAGTTTCAAGCGCGCTGGATATACATACCTCACCTCCTCGATGGGAGCCACTTTAATCCGTAAGTTAAGAAGTAAGGGTGCGAGCGTGGACTGTTTGTCTCGCTGGCACGCACGGGGTGAGGAGGCACACGGTTAGAACGAGATTTTTGTATGGAGTGTTCTGTCTGGGTTATAGTAGCGGTTATTCCTTATTCTATGGTTGTGGGCAGGATGTCGGCGTTTGTACGAAACCGCACCGCGCTGCGGCGGATTTCTTAAACCTAGTCCTTATAAATAAATAAATAATGCCCTCATACATACATTACATTAATAGGTATATACGTATTATTCTCAGTACCTTACCTACCTACATACATATAAAAATAATGATGATCATCAGACCGCACTGATGCGAAACATACACAAACATCCCATACATACACGTGTACAGACATATAGGTACCTATTATACGTATAGTAGACAATGAAACATAGGAAACATAAACAGCTTACAATAGAATAGGGTACCTAAATCCTGCTGGTGCCACAAAGGTACCAGCGGAATGATTTTTTTAATCTATGGCATGCCTCATCCAGTCTACCTTTTATCGTGTTGGTGGGAATTAAATTGTTAAAGATAATCTCTTGAATTCTAAATTGATCCAATATTTAAAACAAAAGCCGAATACTACAGTTTTAACATTTTTTTCATAAAAATAAGACCTAATACAAATTGTGACTATATTCTATGCACATGTTGTAGCATGTGTAAATATTGCGTTCCTATTTCCAAGTTCCATCGCAGCGGTGACTTTCATATTGTATCTCATCGAGTTCTCACTACGTTCGCACCTTTAGCTGATATTTCTATGGAAAATTACCGTATGTGATACCGGCAATCCCAGATAGAAAAAAACTAAGCGCCGTCTCATTCACAAACTTTGAAATATTACACCAAAAAGGGTCCAAAAAATTCCATTGAGTACTTCTGGGAATCAGACCCTTTAGGTAGGGAGCCACAAAAAATCGGCTTCTTTGACACCAAATATTGTGATAAGTTACACGTTGAATTTATAGCTGTTTGAATGATCTGGCAAATGGTGAAGAATCAATTCGAGTTTTTGTGCAACAAAACTGTATCCTTTACGTCAGCCAACTCTTGCGACGAGGATTTTTTGAACTATAAATTTTCGCTGCATATTCTTAGTTAACGTACTTTTGCGTTCTAAGCATTTTCCCTCAGACGACGCCCTGAGCCGAGGTTCGTGCCCAACTGGGCACCCTCAGGCCTGTTATCTTGAATTTTGTACCGGGTGAGAGCCTTCAGCCATTTGTCCGGCCAAGTAATTAATGCCATCTGCGGCAAACCTACAATAAGTCACGTTAAAAAAAATCGTTCTAAGCATCTTTAAAATAGTTGTTTATCTACAAAAAACGTGGCACCACACAAGTTTAAGGTTTCAGAAGGAACTTTTATTCAAGAAATCGCAATTTAATTATTGAAGACATATAGAAAATAATTTTTTTTTAATATATAAATTATAATAAATAACACACTGTCAGTACTGCCAGTGTTTTGTCGATCGATTGGAGGCTTCTACGCGATTGGAAACCTTCCTTCTACATTGCCATACAACATAAGTACGTCAACAACATACAAGATACGTCAATGAATAATAATTGCCAATTAGATCTGTATAAAAAATGTTATCACGTGACTATTATAGGCTTGTTTTCGCAAAAGGATGTTATATCGCAAGTCGTCAATTTAAACATTTGATTATTGATTCGTCATGCCAAAACTGGTTTATATTTGATATTATCTTTAGTGTGTTTGTTTTGTATATATTGGGTTAGGTCTTTACTTTACATCCACACATATCATTTCATAGGTATTAAATAGGTACTTACATATTTAGTCGTAAGTATTGGGGGCTCTAAATTTTGATTTTTGTTATAAAGTTCGCGGGTTCTAGCTCCCACTATTTATAATTTGTTATGAGAGAAAATAGTATACAGGTTATTGGTGAAATCGTAACGAATGCTGAGGGGGATGATTCAGAGTTGATATCAAGTGAAATTTTCTCTCGGAAAATTCATTAAAATTTTAGTATTTTTTTTTATTATTTTCAGTTCCATACTTTTGCGTCGGAAAATTCCACTTGATATCAACTCAGAATCGTGGTCTCTATCACTCTTCAAAGTTTTCGTTACGTCACTAACACCCTGTACATTGATAGGTAATAATAAAGTTAATTATAAGTACTGATTTTGCTAGTCGGGTTATATTTTGAAATCGTCTATCCTTCAACATGATTCATTAAACCAAGTATACGATATTATTATACATTTATGTAATGATTCATTAACAAAGTATCGATTTTGAGAACAAAAATACACCTATAGGTATATCCTGAAAACACTTGATGCTGTATTACCAAACTTTTATACTCATCTGCATAATAATAGCTTCACATGTGACTTGACAATATGAGTAGGTATGTACCTACTTTTAGCACTTGCTCAAATATTTGACATTTAGCATTTGACCTCAGAATGGAAAAATTCTGTCTGTTTTTTTCCTATCACATGTACAAAACTAACCATTCATTTTAAAACAATCGCATTTAATGTTTAATTACGCATACGAAGTTTCCATTTTCATAGAGATAGTTTCCTTATCAAAGAATGATGGTTCCGTGTTATCCGATTAATAAATAATTTGATTGATTAGTTTTCTTCAGATTAATAAATATTACAATTATTATATAAAAATGCAATAGAAACGGGATTTTATCGACAAAAATCAAATTCAAATTTAAAAATATCTAACAATCAAATATGTAATTTATTATAAATAAATACATACATAGCGGTCAAAAATACCTTCCTTTATACTTCGCCTCAGTCGGGTAAAAAATGTGTGTGTGTTGGCTGTCGGGTAGCTAAAAAAGTTTAGCTCTCAGAATCATTACCCTGAGACGATGCGAAAAGGAGGATTATTTCTCCTTTCCAAACGTTAATTGTTGCGAAGCGATTGAGTGTCCACTAAAAGTATCTTTTGTTATTTTCCACGTTGCAATTAATAAATACAATAAATAATTTAATAATAAAATAACAATAAATAAATACCAACTTTGTTTATTACATTTTTCCAGAGAGTAAACAAGATATTAAAAAGAAAGAAGTCGGCAACATGGTGCTGCGTCCACGTACCGGGGAAGCCAAGGAAAGTGGCTCCAACCGCATTCCTCGCTAAACGGTTGATTTATTTATATTTATCTCGTATGACATTGTGCTTCTTGTAGAATTTTACATAACTTTTCCGTTGTGGAGGAAGCACAAGAGATCTATGTCACGAAGCAAATGGATTTCCATAGCTTTGCATACTCGGTTGGGAAATAGGCATAAGTTTATACAGGGTTTTAGTGACATCGTTACGAATACTAAGGGGGATAATTCAGACCATGACTCTGAGTTGATATCAAGTGGAATTTTCCGTCACAAAATTCATGATATTTTTTGGTATTTTTAAATTAATATCAGTTCAATACTTTGGCTACGGAAAATTCCACTTAACTCAGAATCATGGTCTGAACTATCCCTCAAAGTTTTCGTTACGATGTCACATCACCCCGTATATATAATGTTATATTAAAATAACAAATAATTCTATTTTAAATAACAAATTTAAAAATAAAATAACAAAAATATAAATTCAAAAAGTAATTATTTTATTCGTATTCGGCCTTGACGACACATCTCTGTTCGATTTGAAATTCGAACACTTATATATTACCGCGAGATATAGGTACCTATTATGTAGATAACTACTAGTTAACATGTATATACGCACATACAATAATATTTTGATCGTACTAGCGGATGTTGTTCAAACTTATTTACGCATTTGTTGTTGTTTTGCTGCGTTTCTTGAGGAATTTATAGACCAAGAGCTTTGTTTCATACCAGCTTTTATTTTTTGCATTATTCCCTTAGGTACTAAAATAATAGAAGACACAGAAAACGATATTTTGTCTATTCTCATACTTCATTATATTTCACAACCACTTTTGCTTATTCCGTGATTCTATTTTGGGAGGAAATTACAGACAGTAACTATTGACTACCGACCTTGGGGAAAATAAGTATTAGTAACTATACATACATCTTAGGCTATACATACATCTTAGGTCACTTATCTGTCAGGTTAAACACAAGCTATGAAAAAAAAGTAATTTAAAAAAAAAAAACTGACTTCATAACCTGTCAAGTACAAAAGACGGTCGAATTGATAACCTCCTCCTCTTTTTAGAAATCGGTCACAAAATAAAAAGAAGCTTATTTTTAAGATTACAAAATATTGTGCAATACTAACCTATTAATATAAATTGATTGTTTTTCATTTACATAAAGAAAAAGCATGAAAAACATCATGGGAAAACTTGCACTTTTCAAAAAGAACTTTGGTACTTACGTACTCTTGCATTACTTTTCAATTTGGAATGTTGTAATAGGAATTCTTCGGTACATTTCTGCGGTAGGTTCCTAGTCAAAACCTGCCCGACTAGCTCTCGACATAGAACTTGAACATATTAACATACGATTATGCGATATAAACATAATCACCAACGTTTAATCAACAAACCGACGCGCTTCCTCGCTAACGCCACATGCCTTGAGGGGAATAGATTCTAGTGCAAACATATCTTTGCCTAATTTTATTATTTTATCACACCAGTGCTAATATAGTTGAAACGATCCGAAGGTAGGTACGTGCTATATTTCTAATAACAATTATGAACAAATATTACACCTAGTAAAGTAATTTAAAGTTATGGTACATAATAGAACACGTTCCATAATTAAAATTTGGAACTGTAAGTAATTCAGGTAAAGTTGTTCTTAATTTTAGAAATAAGTAAGTAGTAGGTTATACATTAAAAAAGTTAAATGAGTATCAATAAAACAGCCGTATAAAAGACTGAAAAGAAATGACCATCTCGTAAGTAAATTAGAAGTCTAGTAATTTTGTTCTAACACAATTGACTTAAGTATATATAATATAATATAATGTTACACAACTTGTAATGTAGAACTCAATAGATTACAGAGGGGTCAGTTCAGTGATTTAGCACAAGAACGTCATGTTTTGTCATGATAAAGGTGTTTGTGCAAACTTATTGGAGCCAAGGTTCAGAGGGTTCAAACTGTGATATCGGAATCAAGGAAAGCATGATTAGGATGCTTATTGAGAAGGGGCAAGAGCGGATATATTTAAATATATTATATTATACAATATACTTAGAAACTAGTTTCGCTATAAATGACCCAACAAATCTACGCAGACACAAAAAATGGGATTTCGCGAAAATGGTGTTTTAATCCTAATACATTATGGACTATTAAAAACTTAAGTGAAAGTTTTAGCAAATTGCCCATATTCTCCGTCATGCACTAATTTAAACAAATTCGAGTGGTATCTAGATATCACTACCATTATAGTTATTCTTAAATAACATAAAAAGGTCAAAGCATTATGTCCCATGCGAACACAAACATGATAAGTTGTACTTACTATTAAGTAAGTACGCCTAGTTTATCGATACATCAACTAGAAACCGAATTATTAAAAACAAAGATATTACAAAGATATTAAAAATTTTAAAGTGATTGTAGTAACATAATTATACATCAATGTTATAAAGTGACTAATCTGTTGTGGAAGTTTTCATTGTATTTTTCATGGAGTAACAACTTGACCCAAAAAAATCGGTATTTCACTTCAGTATTGTAGATGTCATTCTGCACCTACCATAAAAATATTCCACAAGTGAAAAATAATTATTTCATTTTTAGACCTCTTAAATTGTTATCTTTCCGCGTCCGTCTGCTATCTCCTCCCCTATCATATTATAAACAAGTTTCGCTTGGGTTGTGCATAATTTGCCCCCCCATTAATGTAAACATGATAAGCATGTGCATGTAATATTACGTGAAGTTACAGGACAAGAAACATAAACATTCTATTAGTTCTATTCGCTCCATTTCAATAAACATGAAACATGTTTCATGAATTATATAAATATGTTGTTGAAACACCCAACAGAAAGTGAGTGTTTATTGAAACGCATAGACTCATTTGTGTATTTTTTGCAGAATTTTTCCAATTTCGCAGTCGCGTTATATAATGCGACTAATGCCCTACATGCAAATATCGAAGGTTTGCGATAAAATAATCAGCAATAACCGATAAACCAAACCCTATCGCGATGATAACAGGGAGGCGGGAGCTTTCGATAAAAAATACTATGACATTTTTACACGTGAACGTAACTCTATATATTTAATATAAGTATATAAAGTTATTCCTGTACCTAAAGGTTGTCTGTTAGGTTTTTATTTATATGTCCAATAAATATTGTTATTGTATTGTATGTAGAAAATAAGAGTTACCAAGAGAGTCTAACACTTGGGAACACTTCTATCACAAGTGTAAATTATAAGAAATATATTAAGAAAGCTTTACATAACCTTTAATTGCTTTGAGCTAAGGTATTTTTAGCATACTTATATAACATGAGCTAACTACCATAACTCCTAATTGGAGTAGTTAGATACAATCATTAATCACAATTAATTAATTACAATACAAATATTAATCAATTACAATATTATTTTTTGTTATTATTTGTTAATTACAATAATTTTCTTTTTATTCTTAGTAATTTTGTAATTATCTATTTCTTTTTATTTTAGTGCAATAAAGTGTATTTGTATTGTTTTGTATTGTAATCATTATTTGATGAATGCCTACGCTTCACCTAGCTTCAGACCAACGGTTTAGGAGGTGAGCCGAGGAGTCGATGATACGAGGAAATGAGATAACGATGGAGTCGAGGGAACTGTTACTCTGAAAATTATAATACTATCAGTATAGTGTGTTAGTAAGAGTATTTTTTACCAATAAATCCGTTTTGCGCCGTTGGTATGCCAATTGCCATGGCAATGCAATCTTGCATGCAAAATTAATATACCAGGTGCTTAAGGGAAAACCATGAGTCATGCGAATTAAAAAGGGAACGGTACAAAGTAAGTAAGCGTCTAAATAATGTCATTGTTTTGTGTTTATTTTCTTCGGTGTTTGAATAGCAATACTCGTATACTTACTGAAATTATGAAGACGAAGATGATTTGGTTTCAAATAACTTCTTTGCTTGTTTAAAGTAATAAATAACAAAAACAAAATATGAAACTGTTCCAATTTTGAAATGAAAGTTGTGTCGAAATTTTGTGGGAAGTGTGGAAGTGGCTGTGGGAAACCGGCCAGTACAAAATATCGCCAGTTTTAAAAGCATTTTATCATTTCTGGGAAACATTGTGCTTTGGCAAACAATCACAATCTATTGAAAGCGGAGTGTGTTATCAAACAATTAAGCGACAAGCGTGCTGTTCTCGCGATGACGTGTATTGCATCATATCGTGACGTCGTGTCCGCAATTTATTGTTTTGTATGTAAAATTTCGTCAGTTTTTATGTAGCGTGTTTATGTTGGCGGTTTTAAGAACTGTAAAGTCGTTTTTAAAAGTCTTAATAAAGCTTATATGAGTTTTGTATAAGTTTTGGTGCTTTCCAGACATTTAAATGCACAAATGAACCAACTTAGATTAGAGTTTCTGTCCGCTAGAATCAGCACCAATGATAGTAATATCGTACCCTTTTGTAGCGTTGGTAACTGTTGAACTATAAGCAAGGAAGTAAATATCACGTCTATATCACCGAAGGATAAAAAGCTCCTCGCCTGCTACATAGCACTTACTTAAAAAACATTTAAGTCCCATGTAATAGGGGGCGAGCCCATTGCCATCAATCGGCCACATTAATTATCTATGATCCAAACATGAATTCAAATTATTTATCTAAGTTTTTTTTTTTGGTTGAGAGACCGATTCGAACCAGGGACAAATTGAAATCTACCGCGTAAAATGTGTTTGTTTGCACATTTCCATATGCAAGGACATGCAATAAACAGCTAGCTAATAAAAATACATTCTTGTTAAAGTATTGTAAGTAAGTTTAATACATTAGATGATATATATCAGGTGATATAAGAAGTCGTTTAACGCATGCGCGGTCGTCTTATCACTGCATAATGTTGTGATTGCCACTCGTTAACTATAACAGGTCAAATGGTCAGCCATCCAATAGTGTTTATTTCAGACCTTATCAAGTTTACTTACAAGGCTAAGGGTGGATTTTTCCACTGTAGAACAAAGAACTGTATAAAAGCGATATAAAAGTGCGCAAACACATTCAGCGGAGCTTAGCTTGGCAATAGTTCCGTATAAAGTTTAATGCTGCTGTACTTTGCTTGTTTTCCTGAACGGTTTTCTTGTAGGAAAGTTAGGTTACTGGTTTAATCGATTCAATGTAAATTTTTCTTCTTATATATGAATTGTAAGGACCCACACCAACTCTGGAAAATCCCCCCTCGATTTAATAAAGATTCCAATCTTAAGAAATACTTATAAAAAATGTTCAATTCACCGCACTGTACCAGGTAAAACATGTGCATCGTTAAAAAATAAACAATTCATGCAATTATTTCCTCATCTTTATAACGCGTGGTGATAACTTTATTGTCCAAAACCACAATAAACCAGTTTCTAGCGGATTTATTTGTTGAAGACACTGTTCAATCGAGTATGGAATAAATGAGCGTATTGTGGGAAGTATATTATCATTGTCACGTACCTATTTACTTATATGATATTCTGTGATTTTGTATCGTTATTTAGTCAACACGTAGCAGTTGCAGACGGCCCTCATAAACGATAAGGTCCAATGTTTTAAGATTTAGCCCAGTTTGAAATCTTGGCATCTGGATGAAGTATTTCTCCAAAAGGTATTTTGTAACGCCTGCCGCGTTTTACTACTGAGTGTAATCCAGCGGGTTCTACAACCCGCTGGATCCACTTTCGGTCCTATACTTACCCCACCGTTTCTGCTGCCCTGCTGCGCGCGCCGGTGTACCCCGTGTCGTCGTGGGAAGAGTTACAGGGAAGTGGCAGTTTTCCTACTGCACTAAGGGTGCTCAGCCAGTATCAAATTACCTGCGACCCAGAGATCCGATCTATGTACTTGCTAGGGATTTAATGTCAATAAACTTGGTTTAATTTCTATATACCGTTTTATTTACCCTAGTAAGTACAACCTATTTGATTCGCGGGAAAAGAACGCGACAATTTGTTTATTTTCTCTTGGACAGCATTATATATCTGGCATCTAAATATTTTAGGACAATACGCCTAACACGTCGTTGGGAATTGTGGAACCTGAGTACCCTTTGCAAATTCTCAGCCGCATTATTAACAGTATTAACAGAGAAATCCAACAAGGCTATATATATTGCAAGTATTTATAATAATAAAAATATTTCCTATTGTTGCAGATAAACAATGGTGGTCAGAGTAGCAACAGACGAGCGTCCGTTCGAGACGCCGTCTTCTGACGAGAGTGGGCTGGGTCGTAGCGACTCTCCCAGTGAGGAGTCGGAGCCTGAAGCGGCATTGGTAAGTCAACGTTTGCCTCTGACGGCATTAACTTGTGGTGGCACTCCTTGCCGGAAGGAGAGGTCTCCATCTATAATTGTAAGTTCTCTCATATCTAACTCGAAAGTACGATAATCATTTTTATACATGAGGTTTCATTCGCATCGAAAGAGGTTGCACGAATTCAAAGTTAAGGAAAGCGATATTGGATCTTCGTTACAAAGTGGTCAATAATAGAAACGCCACAATAACGTGACGAAGAAAATGCACAAATGACATAAGACAATTTTTCAACATGGCCAACGGATTTCATTGAAAAATTGAATTAATGTGATGGGGCTGAACGAGATGCCTCCGTTTGTGTTTGATATTTGCTATGTTAGTTGTCCCCTTCGTTAACACAGTAGCAGTAATAATTGTCGGCTCTCATATAATTTACACAATAATAGTTGCCTTAAAGAGGATCCAACTGAAACGGGAACAAGACCGGACGAAAGAGGAACAGGAGAAGTTACAGGAGCGCGCCGACAAACGCCGACAAGCCAGAAATGCTCAAACAGACAAAATATTCGCCGACGACAGGTGCATAGAAGCTTGCGTATGTGATGCGCCCAAACCTACGTCCAGCCGACATGTGGGGAACATGAAATAGCAACAATTTTAAGCTAAAATATGAAAAAAATTAAAAGTTTCACGCTACGAAATCACAAGTGTTAAATATATAAAGCTATGACAGTTTTTGAGAAGAAATTGCGAAGAAGGAGAATGTTGCGTAAAATTGCAGAGAAACTTATTAACGCTTGCCTTCTAGCCACCATCTCGTTGGCATTCGCCGAAATAACTATGACTGTGCTGTTGTTGTTGCTTTAGAAGATAATATTGCGGTGACGATAGACGGAACTACGTTGTAACAATGGCATTCAGAAATCTGTGGCGAAGAAGAAAGAGCATCTTACAAACAACCGCAATAATAATGGTCGATACATTTGCCTGGGTTACACTGTGTCTTGGAACATTCCTATTTTGTACTTGTTAAGCTAGAAAGAACCACACAATTATTACATGCAGAAAAGAAGAAGACAACTTGGCAAAAAGATTAAAGACTGTATTTTAGATGTTGTGTCCGGGATCTTTGTTTGTTGTGCAGCATGTTTCTTTTTACACCTAAAGTATGTTTAAATTAGAGCCATCACGAGATAAATGAATCATGTAATACTTAATAATATAAAACATCTCGGGTAAGCTCCAGAAGCGCGTGTTCAAATACACATTTTGTAATGTATTTAAGACTTTTATTTGGGGTAACGACAAAGTTTCTGATACTGTTGAGTAATAAAGCAAAGGCAATAGTATAGCTATGATCAATTTAATTAGAGCTGATTGTTTCCATGGGGCTGGGCAATTACTTAATTCTTGGAGGATTGTCGCCGATACATGAGACAAGCTTCAAGGTTACCCTCCATTCATAAAGACGAAGGCAAACGGTCACTTCTAATGTCCCTTACTTGGGTATAATAAGCTTTATTATGACCAGATATTATTTTATATACACTCACGAGCTGTTAGTTCTATATTTTCTAATAAATGCATGTAATTGAGTAGGTGCTATACTTATAGCAGTATCTTTTTAAAGATTTTAGTAATACCTAATCCAATGATTTTCGAATTAATGTTTGGATCATAAATGATTATCAGGTGCTCAGCGGTGAAGGACGTCGGAGCCCGTGTTGATGTGATCTACCTAGGTGAACTGAAGAGGTGGACCACGACCAATACGGGGTCGCGAGGATACCCATATTCATAAGAGATGCGTTTTAGAATGTGACCTAACCTTTATTGGCCTAGATTTTCCTTCGCCGGTTGGAAGGTCAGACAGTAGCTTATGTATAAAACCGGACTTGTCAAATCTTCCTAACGATAAGGCATCTATAAAATATATGTTTGACTAGTTAACTTTAACACCCCGGACACTTCATACCAAGGACCAATAGCTTCATACAAACAACTTCGTTTTACACAGACACCACACATTGACGTTATCGTACACGTGCAATGTGCATCTGTGTGTGTGACGTCTAACGCCATACGATTGAAGACTAAACTATGTCCGAGGGGGGGGTGAGGTAAATCTAGATCATAAGCTGGTGGGGAGCGGAGAGTTGCCGTTCTATACGTAGTATTATTCTATGCTTTAGCTGTGACTTGGGTGCGAACGTGCAAACAGAAATAAATAAACTTGCTCTGCAGGTGCGATATACATTCTACAAATAAAATATAGACAAGTAAACTTAGCCATTCTCCTTGATCATGACTTTGAAAGACATTGTCAAGGTTGACGCAAGGCATAACTTTGTATTTATGGCATTTTATATGTAAATAAAGTGGTTTTGACGAACTTTTTCCATTTATTTTGTAACTGATATTGTATTATATTTAAAATGGATGCTACTAAATTCGTTCCCAACACCATGAACGGATGTGGTGGTGATAAAGAAACCGGTGAACCGAAAATTGTGGAGAATTGTGTGTTGTATCGTTTTTGTTCTTATTCAGTGTTTCTTGACTTTATGATGATTAAGTACTTATATAAGTTCGTTACGCCTTCACGATGGCCTTATGACCTGATAAAGGCTGTAGGTAACCGTTGCTTGCATGCGGTTTATGTACTTACTGAAATTTATTGCATCATTCATTAGGTTAAGAGTCACGCTCTTGTTGGTATAGCATTCTCCATGCTACTTTTTTAAGGAAAAATAGGGCAGTGGTTTCCCTCTTGCCTTCCGTCCCGCAGTCCTCTGTCTGACGCGAGTGGGATAGCGCCCAGAGTAGTATATTTCAAAGCCGTACTAGGACTTCTGTCCTCCACCTCTGAATAGTACTGACAGTTACTGCTCCTGCGGGCAGCAGCAGAGTAGGGACTCTGTCAGATTCCAGGTAATTTATTTAAAAAAGGAAAATGGCTTTTGGGTTTATAACTTTACTGGGTCTTTAGATTTGGTTGGGTAGATAGTATGTTTTGCTCTTTTATGTTTAGGCTAGAGGTCGTATCTTATAAGTTGTTTGGTACTTATTAAAGAAAATAGAGTGAGGCATGGGCTTCCTTAGAATTCCATTACAACTTGAGTTGTGATATCATAGGTAGGTAATGATAATAAATAAATCTGGGTATCAGTAATAGATATAGTAATAGATACTGTCATGCCTTATCATGATAAAATAAATAAGTACCTAAATAACAGTTGAGTAGATGACTGGGTCAAAGATAAATTATAAAATACTTAATGAATGAATTAGATCCCAAAATATATTTATTTATTACTCATTTAAATCAATAAATAAATAGGTATGTAATGAACACGTACGATAAGTTTGACCACATTTTATTCATGACGTCACAATCACAATCAAATACCCAATTCAATACAAAATACATAAAAAGTTTTCCGTTTTGACTCAATTCTTCTCATTTGAATAAAGACGACTATACTCCCAATTAAGTACGGTAGTTAGAGATACATTCATCGCATGATAAACTAAGTACCCACGGTTGATCCGTCTCTTTGTAGAACAATTGACTAGGTTAGCACCTAGCCTTATTTAAGTGCAGTTTTCACTACAACAGTTGGCTCGACCAATAACGACGGCGATACTCTGCTCTCCACCAAGTAGCTCACCACTAACTTGGTCTAACAGGAAGCTTGGTGATGTGTAGATACTTAGTTCATCTTGCGAAGGGTGCACCTTCCTTAGGATATAGTCGTGAGCTTAAGTTATGTTTAACAAATCTTGACGGTTGTGGTATGTTTGCAGGTGGTACCACCAGACGGTGGTTGGGGCTGGGTGGTGGTGGTGGCGTCTTTCATGTGCAACTTCCTCGTTGACGGCATCATCTTCTCCGGAGGAATGCTGCTGGACTCCATACAAGAAGACTTCAAAGTGAGTATTGTATTTTGTTTTCGCTTTGTCAGTTGTAATAGATGAAATTTCGAAAACAACATACTTACTGTTGTAAATTAACAAAGGATTAAAAATCTCGAAAAGAGATTGTCAAGAAAGGATCTTGACAGACAGACGACGGATGGACAACAGTCAACAAAGTAACCCTATAAGGGCTCCGTTTTTCTTTTTGAGGTACGGAAACTACGGAACCCTAAAAGTGTTAGACTTCCTTCAAAGCAGAAAGGAATCGACTAATCACAGCCAGAGCGATATTCTTCTCTCTTGCTTCTTCCATGCTGTGATTGGTCGATTTGGAACGTCTCCGCTTGTGTATTCTCTTCGTTTTGGACGAAACCCCCTTACTAAATACTGCACATACTGCTTTTAGACAACAATAAAATAAATAAGGTTCTAATAAATAAATACGTTACGGCAGCTTCATCTATAGTAATAAATTCACGACATTCCATCACGTAATACAAAACATATCTTTCGAATTTTTGTGGGATAATAAATTAGTGTTCAGATAACGAACGCCGAACGTGATAATTAAAAATCTTTCACTATGTACTAGTACTTACTATGAAAACTTACTGAATATTGCATCAGTATAAATCTCGTAATCTAAAAATACTTGATGCCTACTTTTAGGATATCATTTGATTCCATAATGTATCATGTTTGGAATCCGTTACGGCTGACGAAATTTTGAACACAGTTGCATTTGTATCTAATGAAATTGATTGTTTAAATCACATTGATGCGATTGATGTATTCGTTGAGAAGTGAGAACTAGTTTAGATAGGAGATTTCCAGAGTGTCAGGCAACCGTCGCGTGCGCATTCTATATTTAGGCGAGGCCACACCCACCAGACGCAGTTTGCGTCAGTGCCGTGCCTCCGATTTTAAACTACTAATATAAAAACAACCAAACAGTATAGAGCCCTCTATTTGTATTTACTTTTTAATTTTTTTGTTTTTTTGAGTCGAGAAAAAATAAACTAGAGATCGTGCTTCAATGGACATTGGCGGGAAATGCTTCTTTAGTTTTTAAATTTAGATCGGAATGTGCACTAGAAATAACAGAATTATTTCTTGGCGTTTTTTTCCATTCGGGAAATTAAATTGTCAATCAAACATTTTTCATAATCTACTAAAGAGGTATACGTACGTCTTTCTCTCCTCTTTAATTTTCTAGTGCATCTAACACAGCCATAAAACTAATTGACAAGCAAGAAGGCTAGACAATAAGTCAATAATCACGTCCAATCTGCCACCAAGGCGAGTCCAAGTGGGTCGGCAGGAAAACGAATAACTAATTAGCGGGCGAGTGCGAAACTAGCAACTCTATGATTTCGGATACAGTGTCATTGTCCTACATTTTTCAGGCGACTCACTTGGAACATGACTAATCACATCTCAAACTCTTCAAAGTCACGCACAAGTCATGTGTAATAAAATTTGTCCGGCCAAATATTTAAGGCCATCTCGCGCAAACCTACAAAAAGACACGTCAAAATAAGTGCAGTAAAATCGGAAAATAACTACTTACATTTTGTAAGCATTACATATGGACTGGTGCTAATTCTTGTACACACCATCTAATTTTTTTTTAAATTATATCTGTCATTTTATTGTCCGCTGATAAAAAAAAATTAATCATATGTCAATTTTAGGCAAAGTTTTAAAAACTACCAAAATTTTTTATTGTCCAATAATCCGACAGAATTAAGTTGACAGTGGTTGCATATGAGCTAGATGCGTTTTCAACCATTACCACCTTTGATGGAAGCTAGTGGATAGTATCCCTTCCACGAACTAAAAATAATGATACCATAGTAGTTTAACTAACAAGTTACCACGATAAATGATTTAAATAGATCAGTGCCCTGTTTATCAAAACTTACAAGCACCGTATTACAAGATTTTCTTGTAAAAAAATTCATTATTACATCAAAACTACACAATATGTAGATTACATGTTACAAGCATCAATATTTATTTCATAAGTACTTTTTTAAAATCTCCCTAGTTTTTTTTTATAAACGTCGTTTATGTAAACTACAAGTATATGTATACTTGTAAGTAGCTTGTAGCTTGTGTGTAGACTTGTAAGTTTTGATAAACACGGCACTGATCAATTTGCTGAAGTAAGAAATTGAAAGGTCGCGCGCCGGCCAGGCGACTGCCGCCGGTAGACCGCACGTCACAATGCTGGTCCATAATTACCATAATGTTAAGGCCAAGGCCCCAATCCCCTCAACAAGTGTTCCATTCATTCTTCGCCATAAATTTACATCTGCTTCGCATTCACTTGAGTCTTTGATTACGTCTTGGAGGGCGTCAACACTCACTTGAATTCAATGAGAGGTAGGTTATTAAAATACATTCTGTTATTTATGATCATAAATATAAACAGCCTATATACATCACACTGCCGTGCACAGGCCTCCCCTCAATCAACCGGACGGGATATGGAGCATACTCCACCACGCTACTCTACTGGAGGTGGAGGTGTTTTTACGGCTAACAGCCGGGGCCAACGGCTTAACGTGTCATCCAAAGCACGGATCTTACTTTTTTAGACAATCAGGTGATTCAAGCCTGTAAAGTCCTTACCAAATGAAGGACAGTCTCATAAAATGATTTCGACAATGTCCCCATCGGGAATCGGGGGACCTTGAGATCGTGAGCGAACCTAACGCTTTAACCACTAGGCCGACATTTTTTTTTAAAGCCCCAAGACAACTATGTTTCAGAGTATTTATGTTTGCTAAAACATAAACTCCCTTACAATAGAAGTAAAGGCATAGAATAAGGAATAATAGTACAGTAAAGGTAAAGTCTACCTTAATTTTATTCAGAATCAGCTCACAGCGTCGTCGCAAAATCTTTAATAGCGCACTGCAATAACTCCTAGCTTATATTTATAGTGTCGTATTGAATATTCATACATCCAAAACAAAACCAAGTCGACATTCCGCATAAGGATCGAGCTGTAGAATTCAATACATTAATTACCGTCTTATGTAGCGATCGGCATAACGCGAGCCTCTCAGAACCAGTTGTATGAATTTTACGACCCGATCTGGTTTTCTCGAAATTTTCCACAAGATCTGGTCACTTGTGGGCAAACAGAACACGCCTATTAGGAATAGCTTTGTGTGAAGGTCAACACGGGTGATCGTCCGTCCTTCGAATAGTTCAATTTGTCTTGTTTTTTTCTGGATGTTTTCTCCAGTTTTGGGCTTTGCTAAGCTTACGAGGAGTTTCTCACATTAGCATCAATACGTAATATAAAAAAAAAACCTGAAAATACCTTCAACTTTACTTCAAGTTAATCTTAAGACCACTGAATGAATTGCCATGTGGCTTTGACTATAATGGTCTGAAATTCTCTACAAATACCATAGTGTAAAAAAATGCCTTGGCGAAACCGGGTCGAGTCGCTAGTTTATCAAATTGATTTTATATTTCGGAATATAAAATATTAATATGTAGTAATTATATCTCAGCAGGATGACGCAAATCAGGCCTGATAAGGAAACAAAGATCAATGAATGACGAAATGGGTCTTAAAAAACGATTTAAGTAAAGCGAAGTTTAGGTACGTGACACTCGCTCCATTACTATCTGAACTAAAGGGCTGGCACTGGTAGTGAGGTCAAAAACTTCTCACGTCCGAAAGTATGTGAGCGTTACGTAGTTTCTGTCTTCTTCTTCAATCGCGTGGGTTGTGAGGTGGAGTGCCAACCCCATGAACCCTGGTGTCAGGGTTACTATTGAGCGGCTCATATGACGACTACTAACTAAGCTACATCAGTAAGTAGTAACCGGGACCAACGGCTTAACGTGCCTTCCGAAGCACGGATCATCTTACTTTCGGACAATCAGGTGATCAGCCTGTAATGTTAGCTAACCAAACTAGGGATCACAAAGTGATTTTTGTGATATGTCCCCACCGGGATTTGAACCCGGGACTTCCGGATCGTGATCCCAACGCTCAAACCACTGAACCACGGAGACCGTCAAGACGTCGGATCCCGTAGTTTCTGTAACAAGTGTAACAACCCTAAATAGGTTGGACGTCACAGAAGCCTGGTGGGCAATTAATTGCACAATTTACACCACTCGGCGTCGACCTCAACGTCTTTCTACGAACTCCATCATCTGTTTACCGACGCAAATGGAAATGAAATAGAACCAATTGACCGGCTATTAGATAAATTATTTTGATAGGCCAGTGTTCTTGGCATCTACTTGGCAAAGTTTTCGATATAATAGACTTTGGTTTGTAACGCATGTGACAACAAGAGGTTTGTGTAATAATGCGTGCGGGTGAACGCGTGCGAAAACGTCACCAATCGCGTGCACGTGAGCACTATGAGTTAGGATATTTTTGGCATGCATGCAGATACGGCTACAGTTCACATGCGTATTTTAACCTGCTATAACTTTTATATTTTTAAATAACAAAATAATAATGTAATATCACGCTTCACCGAGCTTTAGACTAGTTAGTACCTAATTTACACTTTGGCGTCAGTTGACATAGTTTTGATAAAAACAAACTGAGCCGAGGTAGGTCGTCTTAAATTTTTGTACCGGGTTTGGGCGCTCACCGCTCTCTATTTGGTCGGCCAAGTAGTTAAAGTCTCGAAAAAATATATACCTACTTTCCTTCTCTGTTAACTAGAGGCTAATTTATTTATTCTTCTCGGATCTCATAGTTCACAATTAAGTATATATTAGTCGAGCCAACATAAAAAAATAAATTATATATCTGGCACTTCTCTCTATTCTTACATCTTTGGCTTTAAACTTTTCCACTGGGTAAAGGATAACACTTTGCATACGCATGCAGGGCGTTGGTTGCACAATGCACCGGGGTCAACGCCCTCGGCGACCTCGTGACGCCATTACCAACTGTTGTACTTCGAATGTTATGTTTAATTACGAATATCGTGAACTCTCTCTTTTATAATAGTGAAATTAAAGTTTTTTTTTAAATCTATTATTTGAAATAGGCGTATTTTTTACCGGGTATGGACCGCTGTCGATATGTCTGGCCAAATAGTTAATGCCATCGGAGGAGAATCTACAATATATACCTAGGGCAAAAATTGTGTTTTTAAATGTTTAACCTCTCATATGCCGAGATACCAGACACAATGGATTTTACATTGTGTCTGGTCGAGATCCGCGTTCCGGCGTTCGAAAGATTAAGTAAAGAAGTGTAAAACTCTACTTTGTTTACTTTGCTTTACCGTCTAACAACAGTTTATGAAGAATACTTACTTTTTTATTTGATTATAATTTGAGTACTTACTTACTAAAATAATGTAATTTTAACTATTTTAAAGGTTACGATACTGAGTGAATACAATAAACCCTGCAGGTAAGGTTGTTTTGAGGTGAACTTGTAATTTGACCGAAACATTTGCCCTCTGTATCTGTTCGACAATAAATGTGGTTGAAATTGCCTATATTAGTACCTAATTTATTTTTTATGTGACCTCTAATACCCTGAACTTACATAACGCTGTGATAATGTAATTCTCATTGTATCGACCTTAGTAGCTCAATGCGACAGAAATAAAACCATTAGTCGCAAACGCAACTATTGGGATGCAGCCAAATTGTAAAAAAATAAATAATGCAGACGCCACACTCGGTTCAATATTTGTGTGAAATTTCACATTTCACAACACTGAAAGCATGGCGCCCACCCGCCAACCTAATTTCGAATGTTTTTTAAAATAATTTTCCATAGCGTTACGAAATCATGACATTTTTAGATTTAGAAGCCGTGGTTTTGTTGGTCGTTTTACATTCCTAAAGTTCCGAGGAAGTAAAAATTCTCATCTTAACAAAGTTCCTAGGGACTATAATTCGAGTTCATATTTTTTTATTAACTAAGGTAGTGGTAGGCAGTAGATTCATAGGTGAATACTCAGAAGACCTATACTTAAAGGTTGCCTGGAAGAGATTGCTACTTAGCAATAAGGCCGCCTATTGTATATTCTATTTCTGTTTTGTTTTGTATATTGTATTTTTTGTTTGTGCAATAAAATATTTATGTTATGTTAAGACAGGAGGCTTTTTAACATTCTTGTATTGGTACCTACTTATTTATGCAAAAACAATGTAAGTAGGTATATTTGTTGTTATCGTAAGTATTTATCCTAAGGTACTCGCATTTTCCGCGAGCGATAAACGATAGGAAGAAAGAAACCTAGAAATATAAAAAACATTATTCATCAGACGTAATTAACAGTGATCGTAGGCTTCGCGCAATTCAGGGGACCTAATGAATGTTTACATAATAGATCAGTTCTCGTTAAGACATCCGTCTTCAAAGGTCCATTGCGATGCAGTACTTAGGTTTTATTACCGAGAAGTTAGACTTAAGTACAGTACTGACGGTTAGGTCCCGTTAGACCAATAGCAAGTCGGCGCAAGCACTTCACGGCTAGAGCAAATATAAAATAGGACCACACGTGGAATGAGGCTTTCATATAACTCATGAAACATTGCTTAGCCTATTATCACGAATAATTAGTCGATACAAATAGGAATTATCTCTGAAATTGGTAACAAAATTTTTACATTTAAGTACATAATCTATGTCAGGGGCCTTGGCAGCTAAAGCCCAAGAGAAGAAAAATAAGTATTGAAACCCAGTTTTAGTTCCCATTTTTTAAGAATTTTCTACCCAATGGAAATAGGTTTTAGGATTCAACGACAATAAAACAATACCTACAACGTAATCAATTGTCAACCAAAGTCCCGCCCTTACCCCTCACCTACCTACTCAACCACCCCACCTACCCACCCCCGCTTACACTACGGACCTACACCCTCCAACCTACCTACCTACGTGTGCCTACGCTTACCTAATACATAATCAGACTACCTAATACAATACTAATGAGTAGTGGACTGCGCTGTAAATGGTTATACGAGTAGTATGTGGTTGGCCCCTAACTTAGCTGTTTACTAAACATGTCTAGACCCGGTACGGTACACACAATATACAATAAGTACACATAATGTAATATAGGTAACATACACACAACAGCTTCCGTGGTCCAGTGGTTACAGCGTTGGAATCTGGAGGTTCAGGTTCGATTGCCGATGGGGACATTGTCGAAATCACTTTGTGAGACTGTTCCTTGATTGGACATTGCAGGTTTGAATCATCTGATTTTTCGCAAAATTATGATGCCGTGCTTCGGAGCGCACGTTAAGCCGTTGGTCCCGGCTGTTAGCCGTAAAACACCTCCACTAGTCCGCAGTGGAGCAGCGTGGTTATATATACTCCCCTCCAGTTGATTGGGGGACGCCTGAGCCGTATATAGGTGAGAACGTATATAGGTTGTTTATGTATGTAGGTATGTACGTAGTATAGGTACTTGATAATATAGGGATAAGTATTCATTATTCAACGCATGTCATTCAGGTAAGGCAAACATGTGACTAACCACGATCTGTTGTTTATCAATTCATAAAATTATAATAATGATAATGTCGGTGCTAACTCTGCTAGGAAATGATTTATGCCAGATTGTTATTACGATATTTCTTCCGGTCATTAGGATAGCAACGGCCTCCGTGGTCCAGTGAAGCATTGGTTCGACGGCTCCTCGGTTCGAATCCCGGTGGGGAAATAGGCCTCACAAAATACTTGTTAGGTATCCGTAGGTCGGTGAGGATATTGCAGGCTGATCACCCGATTATCCGAAAGTTAAGCAGTGGAACAGGCTATATTTACTTAAGTAATTATGTAGTTGCTACTTACTTAAGTAAGTATGTAGTTGCTACATGAGCCATGTAAGAGGCCGTTGGCGGCTCAATAATAGGTAACCCTAAAGATAATCCACACGAGAGACGACAGATTCAAAAATTAGCCTTATGAATCTGCTTCTGTAGAAAGTAGGTACGTATCTATCGAACTATCTGCTTAGTTGATTTTTACAGCTACCAATTGTTTCACTTTCTTTTTAAATGTCTTCGAGCGTTTTTTTTCCGCGACATATAACTTCCTTACTTTAAACAAGACATCCGTGTATTAAATTGTCGCTTCACTAATTGAAATCAAAAAGCGTAAATCTGTCACTGTCTCACAAGAAGGCCAGTGGGGCAGTGCGAGAGAGACAGAATGTCCAAGTGGGAAGTATGTAAACTGACTTCCACGTTCAGAGCCTTGCAAAAATGAAATTTCTTAATTTACCTATCTGGAATTTAAGATACTTAACTCAAATTGTACGTCAATTCGGAAGTTAATTTAATCAGCCACTTCCCTATACTACTTACGATTAATGATCTTAACTTATATGTATAAGTAGCCAATATAATTATGTCCCCGTAGTGAATATGGAACATGCATTTTCCATCCTATTGCATTGCGAGTTGATGAAGATGACTATTAAACGTTCGATCACCCATTAACTTATCGACCTTACCTACTTATCGCGATATTCGTGCACGCACACCCCGAACACTGTCTACAAAAATATTATTCTGACCGTAAGTGCGAGCGATACAGACTGTCCGCGGTCTCCCTCTTACTCCATAACGGCTTACGGACGGCCTTTTAAGACAGGGGGTGAAGTTGGCGGCGCCTGAGACGAATTGATGCGGGGCGGCGCGGCGACTTATCGTTTTATATCGTATCATCATCATCAGCCCATTAACGTCCCCACTGCTGGGGCACGGGCCTTCCCTATGGATGGATAGGGAGATCGGGCCTTAAACCACCACGCAGGCCCAGTGCGGATTGGTGGTTTAATATCGTATAGTATCGTGTTATTCTTTGATTTATGGCATAACAATCAGGTATTAATTTACTTACGTAGATAAGTACCTAATAGGTATCTATTATAGTGATACCTAACTACTTATTGGATATAAAAAACCACATAAAAAATAAACGCTTAGTGTCACTTTACGAGACTTAATAAGGTGTTTAGACACCAACGTTCGACTTATTGACACGAATAATAACTTAAATTGGCACTTAAATCTATCGTTATGTTGATTACCTATTGAAATGTCAGACTTCATTACTTAGGTATAAGGATTGCATTGACAACTTAATCTGATACTTTGTTGTGTTCCAATTCGGTCCGAAATTTTTAAAAAGTTATAAGTAATAAATAATTTAAAACTATTAAAAGTGATGGATACGGACAATCAGCCGTAAGTCCCGAACTTCACTTAATTGCTCAGCACATCTCTGCATTGGTGAAGTTTGAGCCTAACTCTTGTCCTTATTGGTATTGGGCCATTTTTCCGCAACTCGACGTCAGAACGTCAATTTTCCGTGATTCCTGAAACGGCTGGAGTACTCCAGCCCGCCCAATTCCCCAAGGAAGTCTAACAAGCTTCTAAAGTTACCGACGACCTCGCAGAGGCACCCCGTGAGATCGAGGTGCCTGGTAGGCAGTTGGCGACTCCTCCGCACCCCATGCAGGCTCGTAACGCCCCTAAAGGATGGGCATAACGCAAGTTACCTGAAGAAGTTTGGAAATAAATTGATTTTCTTTTTGTTACAGACGACGAAAGGCCACGTGGCACCTGTGAACTCATTACTGGCTGGTCTGTACCTTCTCGGCGGTCCCTTCGTTTCAGCTTTAGCAAACAAGTAAGAATTTATTATTTATTTATTTTCACGGGATAATAAACGTCTAAACTAAATCCCTGAGCCGATATTTTTCTTGCAACTTTTCCTCTGCTGTACAGATTGTGACAAGCTGGTGTAGTTTTAGGCGGATGAGACGTTCGACAAAATATATATTTATGTAAAAAAATTACATTAACGTGACGTTAACTATGTTACCTAATGAAAATTATTTTTTGAGTTTGAGATTTGAGTTTTTTATTTATATAGGTAACAACTTGTAACTGGATTGTACTGGAATAGAACTATAACATTCTAACAACTGTAACACTTCATGCCAATGTTATACCTAGTTGCGAAATGATTTTTAAGTATTATAAACGGAGGGTAAACTTCTTCCTATCTGAATAACTTTATGGTAGTATTATGGAGATCATTCTATGATTAGTTAGCTAGCCTATGACCGTCAAATGAAATAATGATAAGTATTTTCATGGGGTAGAAGAAAAACAAACAAAGAGCTGCATTGATAACGATGAACGTCTTGAATAAATCTAAAAAAAATCGTGTAGTTTACCTAAGGCAAATTCACACCTAAGTTTTACGTAACTTATTCCCGTTTGTTTCAGATACGGATTCCGAGTGGTAACAATCGTGGGTAGTGTGATATCTTCCATTGCGTTCGGCCTGTCCTATTTCGCGACGAGCATAGAATATCTCTACCTTGTCTATGGAATCATTGGAGGTTAGTATCAAGTATATTTAAAATCTAGTGTGCTAAAATATACGCATCTAAAAGGACTGGGACTGGGTCAAAGATAAATTAGAAAATGCTAATCTAGAAATAGAAGCCAAGCTTAAGATGTTCAAAAATCAAGCTCATTTTCCTTTTCGACTTTTATTATACTTGCTGCGGATAGTCCTGGGAAAGCGAACCGCTCTTCTGGTTCTATGTGCATCGAACTTTACGTATAATAACATAACATAAACAGCCTATATACGTCCCACTACTGGGCACAGGCCTCCCCTCAATCAACCGGAGGGGGTATATAATAATTTTATTTCAAAATGTTCCTTTTTTGACGTACTTATTGCCGCAAATAACATTAACTTCTCGGCCGGACCCGGTACAAAATATAAGACAACAGGCCTGAGGGTGCCCAGTTGAGCGCGAACCTCGGGAAAATCTGGGCCTCGTCAAGGCTAGAGTGAATAGGCACTTTCTAGGTACCTAAGAAGATGGGACACCCCATCTTCAGCCACATCGTCACTTGCCGTCAGGTGAGATTGTGGTCAAATGTTTGTCCATCTCCCATAAAAATATGTTAAAATGTTCCCCTATCACAGGTTTCGGTTGCGGCATGGTGTACATGCCGGCGGTCCTGACTGTGGGCTTCTACTTCGAGCGGTGGCGCGCGCTGGCGACGGGGCTGGCTCTGTGCGGCTCCGGAGTCGGCACCGTCGTATTCGCACCCATCACCAATAGTCTCAACGCGTCTGTCGGCTGGCGGGTCACCATCCTCATCTATGCAGGTTTGTTTGACATCATTCAGAATTTGATTACGAAACTCCTACTTATAATAGTAGAAGTTGTCACGCCTGGCCATGCGTATCCTGGTGGGCAAAGCTGCAGGGCATCAAAAAGATAACTCGCAGTTATTCGTTCCATGTTAGGTATGATGCACGGTACAGCCCATCGCAGTTGGTAAATAGATAGATAGATAGAAGTTGATAGGAGTTGAAGCTTGAAAGAAGTTATAGTAAGCTTAAATACCTACTTATTCCCATATTCCCAGAAAAAAATAGGATTGGGCGTCTTCCGTTATAAAAGCGGCAAGTTTACGTAACTCAGCCCGTAGAAAAGACATTAATCACATTAACGATTGTGAAATTCTATTAATACGTCCAAATGTGCGCGAGATGTAATTTATCTTTTCTATTACAGGACTCCTTCTGATTTGCGTGATCTGTGGAGCGATGTTCAGGCCCATCAAGCCGACTCGCGTCACCCTCGCCGACCAGGCCGAAGACACCGACACTGCTCGTCGGCACGAAGAAGCCGTCGAAAAACTTAACTCCATGCTCAAGCTTCACAGCAAACTCGACTCTGGAATCTCTATGCCAAACGAAATGAGGTTTACCAACAAAGTCAGCCCCCACACTTGGATGGGAGTCGCCAATAACACGCGGTACCCGACCGCTGAAGAAGTCTTCCGAGGAAGCAATTCCCATCTCAGCAGGAGATCGTCTGCCACCGCCGGAACCATCAAACTCGGAAACAAACCACTATTTATTACTGCACCTGTTGATGAGAAAGACGAACAAGAAGACTCTAATAGCAACATTGAAAACACGGAACCCCTTATTGCTCCGGGTGTCAAAGTCGTACCAAGAGAAGCGAGGTGCCGTCGCTCGCATGCTGACCTGGCCAGGCCTCTTTACCGTGATGATATCTTCTTCGGCGCCAGCTTGACCAGGCTTCCTCAGTACACATCTAGAACCTCACTTGGATACCACTTAGCTGTCACTCACGTTCCTACTAAAGAAGACGCGCAAGAAGAACGTTCTGGCAAGTGTAGTCTTTGCCCCGAAGCCGTCAGAAGGACTCTTGCTACTATGTTGGATGTCAGTCTGTTCAAGTCACCAACTTTCAACATTTTAGCCATCAGCGGCTTCTTCACGATGTTAGGCTTCTTCGTGCCTTACATGTATTGTAAGAAGAGAGCAGAAGAGAATGGAATGAGTGAACACAGTGCTGTGCTGCTGGTATCAGCTATTGGTATCGCCAACATTGTGGGTCGTATTGCGTGCGGGTTGGTGTCGTCTATGCCGAAGGTGTCTCCACTGTGGCTCAACAACATCGCTCTATCTGCTGGCGGTATTGCAACCATGTTCAGTGGCTACTGCTTCGATGAAGTCTTCCAATACACTTACTGCGTTGTCTTCGGTCTTGCTGTTGGTGAGTTGATCAAATTAAAATATCTAGTTATTGATTAAGATGGTGTCATTAGCTCGAGAGTTACGCAAAAAATATTTGAACACAAAAATGCCATAGTAAAATTTTCACATGTTATATTTTGTTCATTGATGCAAACACAGATTAAACATTTTCGAAATTGTCTACCTATGTACTAACCTAATTTTTTTTTGTCGATAGCATGTTTCGCGTCACTCCGGTCGATCCTAGTAGTGGAGTACATCGGTCTAGAGCAGCTGACGAACTGCTTCGGTCTCTTCTTGCTGTTCCAAGGCTTCGGTGCACTATTGGGCGCCCCTATTGCTGGTACGTAAAGCTCATAAATTTGTATTATATGATAAACAGTCCTCAAAAACACCTACTCAACTTGTAACTTACGCAGAGACCTAGATGCTATCAGCGGAAGTGGTCATTACAAGAGTAATTAACACATTCCTGCATAACGGCCGGCGCCAGCTATTTCTGGTCTCTGAGGGTTAGCGTTGGCGCATACTACGCAGGCGCGCCGCCAACTTGCGCACACGTCGCCCGCATAACAATGACCTAACTTGTTGACGTAGTTTACCGAGGTCCTTCAATTTATAGTGGCAGTTTTCATCATTACCCAAGCGATTATCCCATTTATTACTGTCATTCGTTTTGCAACAAGTGAAACCTTCATTGTATTTTCCCTTTACAGGTGCCCTAATGGATCTGACTAATAGCTACGATATATCCTTCTACGTATCGGGAGGCTTCCTTCTCTTCTCCGCTGTAATGTGCTACCCTGTGGACTACATCAGCAGGTGGGAGAAGGCCCGCAACAAACTGAACACCACTCCCAAAGTCTGAGGCACGGACGAAATCACAGGATCCCAAGCTGAACTGTTTTCGGTTGAAACAGACACCGAGTTAGAACCGCAATCCGATTATAGTGTTCTGAAAACAGTGACTCGTACGTAATACCATGTGATTTCAAATATTGAAGGCGCATTCCTCGTGAATGTGGTACGATAGACTGGATATGTAGGATAAGAAGCCTGTTGCAGTGCTTATGAGTGACGATGAAACAACCCAGATGAAATAGAAATAAAGTACTTACAATTGGTACTACGGTTATTTCGAGCTCGAATAATACTTTCATACAGAAATGCAGTCATACCCAGAATCTCGGAAATTATTATTTACTTTTAAATACAACACAATACAATTTGTTTAAACCTTGTACAAAAATCATCAAACGTAGGTTACAATTGAAATATTTATTGTGTACGTACTCTATCAGAAATCATGAAATTATGAATTAGAAACATTCCCAAAATGAATCTTTGACAAAACTGCCTTGGGATTTTACTGAATGGCTCAATACAGTCAGATAAATGCATTTAATTGTAGGTTTAGTAGTTTCAAGTACAAAGACTGTAGTATAGGCGCAGTTTTGTCGAAGTGGCTCCCAGACACTGTAGAGACGACATAAAGCCAAAATGTACTTTAATTTTTATAGAAATTATTGTTAGTGTGTACCCAATTTTATGTTAAAAAGTGGTGCATAATTATAAGACTATTGTTATTTAGGTACTTACTGCATATCACTGCTTGAGATGAGTGAGTTTAATTGTAATGTTGATAAATGTACATAACTTATACAATTTAACGCTTGTGCCTTGATTGTACGAAGTGATAATTTTGGTGGAAGTTTAACAAAATCGTAATCACGTTAATGTTTTCTTAACAATTCCTTATATTTAAGGAGATAATGTTCCGAAAGCCCTCTACTTTGTTTTGTAGCTTAGTGTACCTAGGTTCTTCGTACACGGTAAGAAGCACCAACTACCTTTATCTAAGTAGATAGATAATTTATAATTTCATCAAAAAAGTGTATGAATGTATAGTACAACTAACGAAACATGTTTGTAGGCACATAGGTATATCTATTTTACTATAATTATTATTGAGTCACCAATCGTACTGTACCCTGTGTACTTATAATTTTTTAAATATTTTCGAACAATGTTCTTTACCGTGTACGGATTTTCTTTAAATCGTAACTCTTTAGTGTAAGAACTACAACTGTGGCTGTGGAATTTATAGCGTAATGTTTGTAGATAAGAAATCATAGTCATTTGGTCCCTTCGTTGCTCTCACTCCTGCAATCTTCATATCTCTTTATCAACTCAAGTTCTACCAACGGATTTAAGCACACAATCGATAGTTTCGAAATATTCTTGTTCACAAATTGACTGTGATGTGATTCTGTGGGTTATCAGCTTGCTTCTCAGACGCTGAGCGCCGTACCTCCGCAGGTACCGGAGTGTATTAGTAGTGTGTTAGTTTTTACTACTTAATACAGGTCGCTCGACCATTATTTGACGGCGATAGGGCTGCCTATCGCGTTAGTCAAATAGAAAGCTCGTTGACGTGTGGATACCTACTTAGTACGATGCGATAAATGTACCTCTGACTACCCCGATTAGGAATATACTTAGTCATGAGATTATGTTGTATTTGTATGTTAACTATCGTTGTGTGTTTATATCCTAGTGATGTGTCTAAATTCGCCATTAGTTTCCATTTAGGTACCTGCCTAGTTTCTATGAAAACTCACCGCAAGTTTTATTTTTTGATTACTATATAGGTACCTAGGTACTTATTTTTCATTTCTCTATAATTAGAAATATTCATAATTATAAATGATAACAATAAACGATGTCGAAATAGGGGCTTTCCAGGCTACTTCCCTTAAAAACAATATAGATGGCGCTGTGAAGCTTTTTCATGGATAACGAACATACCTAACGCATCTTTTATCTTTGTTTTTGTTAGTAAAAATAATGATCCTTTTTATTACACCCAGGCACAATTAACCCATTATTATTCTGATCAAAATAATGAGAATCAACACATAAGTAGGTAACAACATCATTCTATACAACAATATCTTTACTTACTATATTTTTAAGGAATCTCGCCTGGAAAGTCCCTAAAAATCTGGTAATTTTTTGGATTATGCAATTTTTTATATATTTATTTTTGTTTTATAAATGGAAGCTTTTTTGGTAGATCTGTTGATATAGACTTATTAATGGTTGTATTTTGTACTTTGTTTTATGTTTGTTCGCGTTGGATTGTTTTTGTTAGTGACTATGATTTTTTAGAGTTAGTGTGTATGGATGCCACAGTGCCATAATAGAGGAATATTAAATTGTTTGCATGATATGTGCCCTCGATATATTGCCCCTAAGGTCCTTATTGGTCCTGTCCTATTTTGGTACTCATTTAAAGTTCCTGTGCATTACAATCTAATAAATTCGCAGGTGTAACGAGTTATAGCATAATTTCATTCTATTGAACGAAAGCCAATATAATGCAACTACGTTACGCCTGTCAAAATAAAAAAGCAATGACTTTTGATCCTTCCATTTCATGGAAAGATAGAAAGGAGGTTTTAACACATATCAGTTATAATTATGGCGGCAAAATATGGCAGAAGGATAAATAGATTATTTTAATTAATGAATATTCCGCCTGCTGCCATATTTTGCCACAGCTGCCAAGTGACAATGCAAGCAGTCTTCCTTAGCCTGTATTGAAGTGTTTTAAGAGGTTTTCCTCAGAATCATATTCTTAATGAATAAAAAGTAATATTGTTGACTTATTTTTGTGTTTTATTTATAATTTTAATAGTATTGACGCTATAAAAAATGAGTATATTATTATAGCACATCCATCAATCAAAGATTGAGGGATACCTTACACTGAGATTGAGAGCATAGTGGCAGAGTGGCGGCTAGCATAATACGGCGCGCTTGCGCAAGCGGTTTCTTACTGGCCCTCCTGAGCCACCAAACCACCACCTGTCCACCAAGGTGGCTGACGGTGACGTGCTCCTCTCCAAAATGATAGGTTCGGGGCAAAAATAATAAAAATAAAATTGTTTCTTTTCGATGTAGGGTCATCGATATGTAACGATCGTATTATAAGAATTCCGTAAGCTCCCCTAAGAAAATGTGATAAATAAAACATTCCACGTCATTCATTCATTGCTCCTTTGATATCACGCAACCACAACTAGCGCTTGTCTTACTACGCAACGAACGGCGGGTAAATCGATGGAGCTGTCTAGTCAGAACTGTATAATTTAGTGCTGAGGGCACATCTCCCTCTATTGTCTCTATGAACTAGGCTATACGTAATAGGCATTTCTCCTCGTTAAAAAGGTATTAAAACTGGTTTATTTTCCGGTCTAGTGCGATGAGAGATACTAACAGGAAAATGTGTGGTAATCCTGGTCCGCACATGTTCAGAAAGCGTCTTTCGCGCCATTGGGGTTGCTATAACCATATCATTTATAGCTTACTATGTGGAGTCAAGTTCAAACTCATCCATTGGTTGGATGAAAAAATGAAGGAGCGTGTCATAAGGATGGTAAGATTACAAATAAATAAAACAGTATTTTGGTGCAAATGGGTGTTATATTTGCATTTTATTTACAAGATATAGCCTACGAGTTGGAGTTGGGTCCACGGCGACGGCCGAAGGTCTGCACAACATTGACAAACCTGTAACAAAAAAAAAACTTTACAATATCTATAACCAAAAAAGTGATCTGATAGTGATATAAACCAAAGAATTGCACTTGGGCTACTAAAGCCACTTAAGTCATAAGTACATAATGTGGAGTGGTGTTAGACAAATCTTTTTTCTCTGTAGACTATTTTTCTATGGTGACTATTGTCTTACTTATAAAGATGAAAAAAGTATCACATCAAAATTTAATTTTTGTCACGTTACGGGTCATCTGCCTCCTTGCCACTTCTACTAAAACATAGCTCCGAGGAACTAACAACAAAGAATAGTTGCTTACCAACTTTTAGTATCTATTCATTCATAGCTACACACCTTTTGTGTTACATTGTGTGCAGTGCGCTCACTTTATCTCAACCCACAACTACCTTATTTTTTATATTTCTATTCTATAGAATATTATCACACATCTGCGAGGCGTACGCGGAATCCCACGGGCTCAGATATAATGTTAGCAAAAGTGAATTTCTAATATTCAAAGCTGGGTCTAAAACTTATTCCACACCGCCAGTCACCTTATGCGGTACAGAGATGAAGAAAGTGGATATGTTTAAATATCTGGGGCATTGGGTGACCGATACGTTGAGCGATAATGTGGATATTGAACGGGAGCGCAGGGCGCTGGCTGTGCGATGCAATATGTTGGCTCGCAGATTTGCACGTTGTACTAAACAGGTTAAGGTGACGCTTTTTAAAGCGTACTGCCAGTCCTTCTACACGTGCAGTCTGTGGACTGAATATACGCGGAGTTCATACAGCGCCTTGAGAGTTCAATACAATAACGCGTTCAGGGTGCTGTTTGGGCTGCCGCGTTTTTGCAGTGCGTCAAAAATGTTTGCCGATCACAATACAGATTGTTTCTTTGCAATTATTAGGAAGAGGTGTGCATCGCTATTGAGGCGCTTACGTTCCAGCTCAAACGGCATTCTGAGCGTGTTGACTGATAGGTGGGACTCCCCACTGCTGGGCCACTGGATGCGCTTACATACTGAAGTGGACTTGCAGATACCGGTGACCAGGCGGTGGGAACCTGCTTATTAGTAATGTGTTGTGTTAATGTGTACGTTTTCTTGTTGTTTATAATTGTCGAGCCGTGTCGTGTGTAAATGTTATTTTATTTTTATCGTTCTATTACTAACACTAGATTAAGTTGTTTATTGCTTGTTACTAACCACTATGGAACATGTCCGAAATAAACTCTTTTTATTTTTTATTTTTTTTTTTTATTATACTATTATTTTGTGATTTTTCTTCTCATGTAAGCGAATGTAATTCTTTATGAGGAAAATAAAGTTCTTAAATCCGAAAAAGTATGCATCACATTGCTGGGCCAATCAGAGGCCAAAATTTCAGCATTTTATCTGTTTTATCTGCTTCACTTTGAAAGAGGCATCACCCAGTAGTAGGTCTTTACAGGTTACATAAATGAAATATAATTTAATTACCTCCTGTTGTACTGGATCCTACGCTTGGCACGGCCGGTCTTCTTCTTTTTCTTCTGTTGCTTCTCAACTTTGGGGGTCTGTCCCTTGACCTTACCTGGGAATGACGATTAACAAGTGAATAACTTATTACTAGTTAAAATTGATTTTTTTTAAATGAATTCTATGTAAAATGTTCGATAAGGCTTTAATAACAGCCAGTAGGCCTCAAAAACAATGAACAAACACAAACTTACATTGTTTTATTGGAGTTGGAAACTAATTGAGTTTAGTATAGCAAATTTTAAGATTCTTGTTTGAAATAGGTAGGATAGATAGATCAGTATGATTGAAAAAAACCATAATAATATGATTCAGTTTCAACATAATAGCCATACTGTAGCAACTGTAGATGTCAATATTGAGTCACACATTACATTGTAGGAAGGTCTTACTTAAGAGGTTTTGGTATAACTTTAAAAAACACTTACCAGCACGAGCCAAGGATCCGTGCACTTTACCACCAAGCAGTGGGACTGTGAGGTCAAGCTCGTATGAAGATAGCTCTGATACTAAGCAGGAGTCCTCCAAGGGAGCTCCGCTGAGGGAGAGGGTCACGTCCTCATCGGCTACGCCAGCCAGAGAGCGCACGCGCTCCTGAAATTACAAGAGTTTTAATATGAAACAATGTCACTTTTGCATGATAATTACTATTGTTGTGAATTATTCTCTATGTATTAGTCGAAGAAGACGAATGATGACAATGTATGTGGATTCTCACCAAATATAAACAGTTTCCATTTGACCTTGATGTTAAATTCACTCTTCATGCAACATAACCTCAAATTCTAACAACTAGTTTGTTTTGTTAATTAATCAAAACCATGTTTTTATTATAGTTGACGGACATACAGGCAATAGTATATGAAAGTATTGACAATAAGTCAGGTATGGATTGGAAATTTCTATTAGAAGCACAGGCGAAATGAAATGATATCAGTTGTGAAAATTACATATTTTACCTTGATCTGGGCAATGGTCTCCTCTCCATTGACGTCTAGAACGTGGGTCGACTGTCCTCTGATGTGCAGCTGCATTTTGAGGCTTCTGAAATAGTAAAAACGCAACGTGCAACAGCGTGGTCGGAATACAAGTCACAGGAAGATAAATGTTTTACGATATGTATCACTACAACTCTGTCACTGAATTGATTTATACAAAGTAGTCACTGTCACAAATCATATAAACGCACCTTCTATCCACAGAATTTGGTAAAACTTTGGAAAAATTAAAAAAATCGTCGAATTACTAACCTTATCAGCCAAGTCTGACAAGCGAAAGAAACAAAGATGGCGGATCGGAAACGGATACATCCAATAAATTCGGATACACGCTCGCACTTTTTACATTAGTTGCTAGATTCAAATATTTGTGAACGCATCCGTAAGTTTGTTTCGTTATGTTGGTAAACATCTGTTCCACCCCGACGCTTGTGATTGGTCGATTGAAAAATGCGGGTGACGGCGGAGGACCGTGTGATCTGTCGATTTTTGTTGAAATACTTTAGGATAAAAATGGTTAAATAAAAGAAAGTAATTTAGTGCAATTGTTGTGTCCCAGTGAATTGCTCGAATATGCTGTCCCGCCTACTGCGGCAGTTTTTGTTTACTCTAATACATTTGGTTGTGAGTTTACTTGTTGCTGTGAAAAATGTTTATCACCGATACTGGGTTAAAAGAAGCAGTTCCTACAAGGATGAGGTGACGAAAAGTGATATACAGATGATCTTAGAACATGTACCAAGGGTGAACAAAAAGCTGAAGCATTTAGTGTTGATAGCGGATAGTGAACAGCAGTCACTGAGCGAGTTGGCGCGCCTGGTCGTGTGGAGCCTGGTGGCCGGGGTGCCTTACGTCAGCCTCCACGATATTACAGGTAATAAACTGCATTTAGAGTTTCAATAAAAAATACAGTACAATCGCTTAATGTTAAATGAGATATAACCTTATAACATGCATTATTTTATATTTTCAGGAGATTTAAAGGCAAATGAAGAAAAGCTTTTCCTTGAAGTAGAGAGAAACAAAAAAGGCATTCCAGGCTGCATAAAATGGTCAAACAAACCAAATTTGAATGGCTACACAAATGGTATTCCAGCTCACACTATAATGGTTAACATTTTGTCACCGGAAGATGGCCGGACAAGAATTGCACAATGTATACAAGAAATTGCTAGAGGTAAAATTCCTTGTCAAAGGAATTCTAATGAATTTACAGCACAAGAGTTAGATGAAGCTCTTACTTTAATGTATCCTCCAATCCCAGACCCAGATTTAGTTTTATATACAGGCCCTCTGTGTTGTACACACGGTCTTTTGCCTTGGCAAATTAGGCTAACAGAGTTCATACAGCTGTCAGTAGACCATAGCATAAATATTGAGAACTATATAGGTGCTTTAACTATATATAGCAAATGTGATCAAAGGTTTGGTAAATGAATTTTGACGTGTGTAATGAGTACCAGTCATACATAGGCCTAAATGTAATTTAGTCTTATAAGAATGTATATTTATTCTTAGATTACCTTTCCAAGGAAATAGTGGCAATATTATTTAAGAATTCAGAATTTGATATACAAAACTAAACATAAATTCTTTTGGTGTTAAGATAGCTATTGACTGTTTTGATGAGGGTGCTCTTTTACCCCTTGATATTTCCATAAGGTATTCTTCATACTGGCATTTATAATTAAGCTGATTTTCAATACTTCCCACAGTAATGAAATTAGTATTACTGTTTTAAATTCCTACTTTTAATACATTGGATGTTTTTAAGATTATGTTGAATAGGTATCATAAATAAACTAAAATTGTAATTCCTACTCATTTATTAAAAACAAGGTTTGTCCCTGAAATTATACTTAGGTAAACCCTAGAAACTTTATGTTGTACAGTGTATTTGAGAATAATGTTATATTGTGTTTTCTTGCACTGACTTCAATGTTTTACAATCCAGTGTAAAATAAAAAAGGTTAAACATTTATTTCTGAAATTTTATTTTAATGACCAAATTCAAGTCTATGTCTACTTAAGGACTCCTTGACAAACCAAAAACATTTATTAGGATCTCTTGAACTTCACCATCCCATTATTCCCTTTGCTTTGTATAATGAGACACATAACTGTTGTCAACAATCTTAATAAAATTGGTGTGTGAAATTCAGTTATCAGCTGTTAAGCATAATTCAACCCACTTTATTGAACTTTACCTGATAAGATAATTATTAGTCATTCACTAGTTCCGTTTATACATTGTCAGGTTTGGTTCTTAATGAAACATCATATATTTTTTCAATAATTTTATTGGAATAAAATCATGTAAGCTAGTGCATAAACCAGTACAAGCCAAACTCAAAAGACCATTTTTCAGTAAATCTGCTTTGAGCTTTGTGGGCTAACTGATTGGGAAAAACTATACACAACAAACTAGATAATTACACCTGAAGCAAGCACTCTACTGCCACACCTGTAAGAGAAAAAAATAGGAATAATATATCACAACCTCCGTTTCAGCTACGTGCCAGAAATATAATAATAAATACTCACAAAATTTTCTATTACAAGCACCATTCAGAATGAGTAGATTCATCTATTATTATATTCCTGACAACATATAATGTGCCTTAGGTTCTTATCTTAGTTTCCTACACAACTGCAATTTAAGCGGCTTCGGTTGACTTGATTCGTATGTTACGATAATACAGCAATCGAACAGCATTGCTCGATTTTTTTCTAGTTATATTCTATTTAACAGACTTATCAATTATGTTATATGTCACATATAACAGATTTTAAAAATATGACTTATTCTTTCATGGAGATGGAAGGTAATTTGTTTGATCGTGTTTAAAATAAGTAAACTAATACAACCTGTTGCTTTTGTAACCTGGTGTTCACCGGCGGTGTCGGGTCCGGCTGCCGCTGCTCGAGCGCCGCCGGTCGTAGTCCCTAGACCGCTCATACCTATCGTACTTGTCGTGGTCCCGCCAGGAGCGCTCGCGGGACCGCTCCCGCTTGGAGCTGTCGCGGTCGTACGACCGTCTGTCCCTCCGACGCGAGCGCTCCGAGGATCGGTCGCGCGACGACCGCCGCCTGCCCGATCGTGATTCGTAACTGATAGACCGCGATCGCTTCGACCGCTTTCTCGGCCGATCTTCATCAGAGTCATCCCTATATTTATCCTTATGTGACTTTTCATAATCCCTACTCCTAGAAGACTTGTGTCTATCGTAGTAGTCGTCTTTCTTTTTCGACCTAGACTTCTCATAGTCATCGTAATGTTTTGATTTAGAAGAACTTTTTTCATCTGACTTGTGTGATTTGTCTTTCTTGTGTTTTTCTTTTTTCGCTTTTCTATGGGAGTCGCCAGAGTCGGAACTCTTGCGTTTACGTTTCTTTGCTTTCGCGTCGACTTTGGTATCTGGTTCACTCTCTGAGGATTCACTGGAACTAGTTAAGGAGTCGGCCTCCGAGTCGCTTGTGGACGGCGAGCTCTCCTTCTTGTGGTTGTTCTTCTGAGGACTTGGCGTGTGTTCTTTCTTGTTATATTTCTTCGACTTCTCCTCCTGTATAGTATCCAATTTCCGAAAGCTATCTATCTTATCACTGGATTTGTAATTCTTTTTATCTTTAGACAACCGACGTTCAGGAATCTTCTCGGGAGTATCGCTTTCCACGGGGGGTGGTGTTGCTGATGACCCTGAAAGACAATTTTACTTCATTACACATTTCTTAAGCACGTGGCGGCTAAGCACTATTGAGAATAATTTTACAACACCTTTTGACGTGTAGTAGAAATAGGCGTGTTGCCATTCAAAGGTAGCAGAATGGTTCTAAAGTTCACGTGTCTATGGCGGCCTGTGATATTGAAAAGGTACCGATGGGAGTCTTGCGCAATGTTTCTCAAGATCATATTTATACAATCACGTCCGTATCCCTATTGGGATAGGCAGAGCCATAAATCATTAATAAGACACCCCGCAACTACCTCTAAAATAATTTCCAAGATAGACATAAAAATAATCACTCATACGGTAAACTCGGTCCTGTGGTTCACTGGTTTGCTTCCCAAACGGGTTCGAACCCCGTTAGCGGATTTGGACAAATGAGTTAATTATCTTAAGTGCGGTTTTCACTAACAGAATTGGCTCGACCATTATAGACGGCGATACGGCTCATCACATATCACGCTGGTCTACGTAGTTCATCTTGTGATGGATGTTGTACGTAGATAGTATGTAGTGTAGGTGCATACATGTCCGTCGCGGGCGCTCGGGCGTGTGCTGCGGCTCGGGGTCGCCCGCGTCGCGCAGCTCGGCGCGCCGCACCTCCGCCTCGATATCACGCGACGTACGCTCGAACTCGAATTTCTTCCGCTTTATTATGTCCTGGTACACAAACATATACATTACATACTTGTTCCGCGCCAGTACTTTGCGGCCAAGTAGTTAATGCAATTCACGTCAGGTAAAAAAAAAGTAAAAAAAAAATCCACGTCAGTAGTGCCACCATAGCCCCAAGCTTAAGAAAAGTTTCCTGGTGCCCAAATACCTCACTTTTCCCACGGCATTTACGCTCTTTGAATTCAGAACATTTGCGTTCCGTGCCAAAAATGTTGTCATTATTTTAATCTTAAGTACTAAACAATGTTCTTTATACTTTTCCAGGAAATCATGTTTTCACATGAACCTTTTTATTACAATACCATACAAAAAATATTTATTGCACTCAAGATAAATAATTATAATCTTTATTATGCTGGAACTGTAAAAAATGAGCCTTTTAATTTTAATTGTCGTTGAATTTATAAAGTGTGTTCACATGTTGTGATTTAGTTACCTTTCGGACAAAGTACAAAAACATGTTATGTAAGTATCTTTTTTACTTTTCGTGTGAGTTTTAAGTTAATGCCCGTTTTCACCAAGCCTCGTTTCATGTGCACTCTTATTTTTATTCCTTTTATGAGTACTCAAACTTGCTCGTATGTCGGTAAAAAACTTTTTGACGTGGCTTACTGTAGGTTTGCCTCTGATAGCCATTTATAGCATTTGCTACTTGGCCGGACAAATGAGGAGCGCTGAGGGCACGGTACAATAACCCTCCTTTTTGCGTAGCCGCGTAAAAATTAAGACAACAGGCCTGAGGGTGCCCAATGAAACCTTATTGGTTGTTTATGAAACAATCTCTGCTATCTCCAATTTGGTAAAAAAAAAAAAAATTACCTGTAGCTGCTGGTCGGAAACATCGTTCTGTTCGTCCTCCCCGCCGCTGTCTTCACTGCTACTCTCGTACGCGCCAAGCCCTGCACATACAAGAAACATGACAACAGGAGGCCATTTGTGCCAACCTACACCCGATCCGGTGTTGCCAGACTAAAACAATATTTAACAGACAAATCCCTAGAGCTGAGGGCCTAGACCATTATGCTCTTGCAAAACGATCAATCTTTTCATTTAAAAATAAACAGCCTCCATATTTTTTTAAACCTATTTTTATTACGACTTATTCGTCTCGAATAATTATATTTTCATTGAAAACAACCATGCTACGTCCAACATTAAATAGCTATTTCAATAAAAGAAAAAATAAAACAAAATATTTTTTTTTTCACATACAATAACTAACATTGATAAATAAATTCTTTGAATTTTCTTACCAATTATTCCACTACATACAATGTGTTAACACTGTACAATTACACGCAATGCCCACATGGTCAATGCTGTATAAATTTTGAAGCACAGCTGAAATAAAACGGCACTGGAACATAAATGGTGGTTCCATTTTCGCTTTTATTTTTTCATAGTGACAAGACAGACAGTCGAGACACTCCGACTTTAATATACGTAAGCACTTTTTTCAATTTGTCGCTTCGATAGTCGCGAGATTTCGAACTGAATGTCACTTGCACTTGACGCCATTTTGTTTTAATTTCGGATAACTCCTGAAACCACCATTTATGTCGAAACGAAACTGTCTCGCAGACTCTATCGCGATGGAAATAAGGTTTGCTAGTCATATTCGAGGAGTTACCAAGCGGAAGGTTTGTCAGGAGTATGCGAGGCAGTTCGTGGAGGGGGCACATTAGGGGCACGACTTACCGAGCCCGCTGGCGATAGCCGCGAGTGCCTTTGACTTGCTTGCCTTCATCGCGTTGAGGCGCGACGCTTTTACCATATAAATAAAACCAACATTAATCACACACACATGTATTCAGTTCGGCCAACATCTGAAATAAGACTTAGTTAGGATTGAAATAAAGACACAATTGTACACTATTCTTCACAGGTCGGTAGGTTATAATATCACAGTTTGATCACAGTCAGTACACGGCAACAGTTATTCGTTGTATATTGTAAAGTCTTGCGAGAGACCGTCGGGCCGTGCGGCCAAAGCATAGATGTGTGGAAATACCTTGTGCGGCGGTATATCGGGCCAATTCTTCTTGGCTCACCGTTTGGATCTCCGAGTCCGTCACCTCCAGCAGGATCTCCGTCAGCGACCGACGCACTGTCATCATCTGATGAGGGAACACATGTTAGATCAACCATACACCCTGCGTCAATCTTATGAACAGGCTAGATGATTGGGTCAAAAGATAAATTATAATCAATCTAATATACTTTGTTGCACACAAACAAAACATAAAAACATTTATAAAACAGTACATTATTGCTCTGAAGCAACTTGTGCCAGGCAACCACTACCGAGAATCAGCCATAAAAACTTAATATAAGCCAGCCAAAGATGATCAAAAATCATCCCATTTTTCATTTTGACTGATTTGCGAATTTATAATTAGGAATTAGAGTACGTTTGACCACGTTTATTCGCGTTGCTAGCATTAAAAACATACACAGTTTGTTTTATAAAAGAACCAAAATCAGTAAAATATAACAAAAATAAGATTATAATCAAAATCCCGAAGATTTGCATTAAAATTAAGATTTCGTTTTAGTTATCCTCAATTGATTACAGCTGGTATCACAGGTTATGGAAAGATAATATACTTGCATTTGATAATAAAAATGCTTTGCTGGAGGTCAAACAATAATAACTGATCTCAACATAAGAAACTAAATTTTTTGCTGTTTTATTTACATAGAGAAGAAATTATGCTATCCTACAGGGTAGCACTTCGAACACCGGTGGTCTCTCTCATTACCGATAACGCAAAGATACCCTATAATCTTTGGTATTTTGCATATATCCAGTTAGACCTTATGTAAAAAGACAAAAGATGATATTCCAAATATTTGTATTTAGTTCGATCGCTATCTCGAATAGATTGTTACATAACGATAATTCTTGGAATCATATTCTCAGGCGCCGTGGGTGTGGCCATTTTATGCTGCATAATTTTACAAATTTGATTATTGTCCTGTGTGGTAGCCGTGGTAGGCCAGTTGGAAGAACGCTTGACTCTCACTGGAAGGTCGCAGGTTCGAATACAGCACAGGCCTAAACCTGTGATTTCCGAAATCGTTTTTCGAATTCCTGTTCACGCACTCAGCGGTGAAGGAAAACATCGCGAGGAAACCCTACTCGAGAAATGCGTTTCGGAGGTATGTGACCTAACCTGTATTGGGCTGGTTTTTCCTTCGCAGGTTGGAAGGTCAGACAGGGAGTCGCTTCTGTGAAAAACCGGACCTGTCAAATCTTCAGGTTAGGTAAGCGGACCCTGTGAAAACGGGATAATGCTAGGGAAATCGTCCAGTGTAAGTTGGTCACACCAGCGCGCCTGTGGGTAGCACTTGGTATAGACGGCCTGATAGACTATGAAATTGTCGTGTCCTCCCTCACTTTATCATAACACAATTTTATATACAATGCATGCGGCAGTATGTATTCTTATCGCAGTTACTTTTTTAACTGCTATGCGAGTATTACGCGCGTTATCGCATGGTAAATTTACATTCGACGTCGTCATTTGTTTGTCAGCAATTTGTAAATGTCTACGTTCCGATACTGCTCAAGTGGACTTGCAGCTTTTTATTACATAATATTAGCGTGTAAAATGGAATTCTACGGTGATATTGCTGATGAATTCGGAAGAGTATCGTCTGCAGAAGCGACAATTTTGGGTCAGATTTTTTCGATCCAATTTTCTTTTTGCGTTAGACTACACAGCTCTTGTCAAGCTGGGACGACCATTGCAGCATACGCTTGCATGTTATTATCAAATAGAGTTTCCCTAAGCACGAGTGTGCTATTACAAGCAAAATCCTTTAGACCCACACAGGCCGACACGCATCGGTGTAAATCTCCTGGTGCGCAGTGCGTGACTCTCTGTAATCTCCTCTGCGTGATGATCCGCTGTCACGTACCGTGGGAGAGCCACCTTAAGGAGTTTAGTTAATCGTATCATTTCCTGCAAGTTCTCCGGCATTGGTGACGAGGCCACGCCTTAGATCGTCTTGTGGCGAATCACGCTCACGATTTATTTAGATTACATATATTTATCTAAAGTTAATTTTTAATATTCATGACGTAATAATATTATTTTGCTCATTTCCGAACGTTACTTTTAAAATGTCATTTTTCTGAACGGTCCCTGTTTGACAGATATAGAACGACTTTTTGAACGAGCACGCAACGTGTTGTAACGTGTCCGCTTGTAGCATACCTTAATTTTGTTTTTATTTCACAATTTATAAGAAAATATTATAATCACTTTACACCAAGCCGTTTGCTGTTTGAATCTGAGCCAGAATCATCACTCAATACCTTTGAGAACACCATCCAGAACATCAAGACTGCGATTCCCAATACACGAAAGTCTCTTATATATATAAGGAGTATAAATATCGTACCATTTCCTGCAAGATCTCCTCCTTGGTCTTCTTGGCGAGCAGTGGTTCCTCCTTCTCTGACTGCGGCGACTGCTCCCGGTCCAGCTGCGGCGGTGGCGGCGCGGTCACTTCTTCTTTTTCCGACTCACTCTCCGAGTCTGAGTCCTGTTTTAAAGAAAAGTAAATTCTTTATTTCCTTCATAAATACAATAAAAAAACTGTGGTCATGTGGTTAACCGGCTTGCTTCTCAAAAGGGGAACGCCAGTTCGAACCCCGGTACCGATATTGCACCAATGAGTTATTAATTTATCTTTAGTGTATTTTTTACTAACATGAGTTTTTACTAGCATGACTTTGTTGGCTCGTCTAACAAAATGCTGGGTGAGGTGTGGGCACTAAGTTCATCTTATATTGGTTGTACCTCTGATTACCTCAACTGGTATATGTATAGTCGTGAGCTATACTACAAAATCGTGCAAATTATAAGTGATTATAGACAATGATATATTTGCAGAGATTAAACTAGGAACCTATGTTTCAGGTCGGAAGGCAACTGTCATATTGTTCAAAGAGTGTATATAGTTCTAAAATCAAAACACATGGATCACAAACTTACGAATTTGCTCTTCGCCGGCACCATGGGTTGTCCATCAGCCTCCGCCTTCAACCTCTCCAACTCTTCTTCCTCCAATCTCTTTTTCTCTTTCTCCGCTGCTTCTCTCGCTTGCTTCTCTTGCTGTCTCTCTATTGCTCGCTGTTTCTCGCGTTCCATCTTCTCTAAGCCTGAAAGTTAAGGAAAAGTTGGAATTGGTGGTTTCCTAGGTCCCACCGGGAAAAAATAATACTTAATTAATTAATCATTATTTTAAATTTACTAAATAAAAAAGTAGCATGGAGAATGCTACACCGACAAGAGCGTGGCTCTTAAATTAGTGACGATTTCGCTCGACATCTAATTGTCTAGTTGGAGAAACGAGGCTATAAGAGTAACCACTGTACAAAGCCGTACTTTATACCATATATGCTCGTAATATACCAGCTTTCGAATCCAAGCAAATCTTCTTCTATCGTGCGGGTTGTGGGATCATTGATCAACCTTAGCAACCCTGAAAAGAGTTATATTTAAAGGGGAAACCACTGAGCCGTACATACTACGGTCAACCAAGGAACTTAAAGTAATATCATACCTTAAAAGCTAATATCACAATACATATTGTTATAACACAGTTTGGGATTTTTATGTTGATTCGATGGGCCAATTGCAAACATTCTTAGTTACCTGGTGAATTTTATCAAAACTATAGGCATGAGTGATTCAGGAGAATAGAATTGTTGAATCAAAGATTATTTTTCAATTTGCTATTCAATTCAGCACTGTTGAAATAGAATCAATGTAACTTAATATATTCCGAGATGTTTCAATGGGCGTAACTTATGTATTTACTTATTGCCTGTGCAAAGAAGCAATGAGGAGCAGTGATGTGCTCTTCCCTTTGGGAACTAACCTAACCATTAGACATATAAGACCAGACTACAAGAAAGAAAAAAATAAAAAAAAAGCAGCCAGTATCTTTAATATAAAAGAGTTTTTACAACGGCGAATAAGAAAATGACAGGTATAACTTAAAAATGGTGACTCCCGCTCCGGCTTGTTCCTGGTCCAAAGGCTCGCCATTGCCATTCAGCGCGGTAATGCGTTGGTGTTGTGGGCACCTTTGCTCCGGGAACAGTGAGGGGCGGGTTATTTAATGACTAGTTTTTATGTTTGTATTTGTGACGTATTGTTATAGTCATATTTACAATAAACACTTAAAATAAAATTATATGGTAAGTGTCCTGGAATTAGCACCAGTGTCATCACAAAACGAAGACAAACTAGTTTTAAAATATAGTCCGTATCATGAAAGAAGTCCCGCGGGCGCGGCGCCACTGTCGCAGATTCTGCTTTGTATCATTAAACTTGAATATGACTTGTCAATTAGTTCCATTAAAATCCGTCGACTTTTTCGTGGCGTGGCGTTGTTATTTTTGAACTTAAATAATTTTTGTTTTTTATAGCACAGGCGTTGGCTCAATGACGATACATAGATGTAAAGAATTTCGTATGGACAGGAGGACCCGGTGATGGTTAACACGCTCGTCTAGTTTGACAAGAGCTGCAGGTTCAAGTCCCGTCCGAGACAGAAATTTATTCGATTTAATTTTCTCCTTTTGAACTTAGTTTGTCTTTAGACTTTGTTTTATTATAATAGATATAGCAACCCAGACTACCCAACATGGTCTGGTAAGATTCCTGAACGAATCTCACGCGGTAGTATCCCCCCCACGTCTGTCAAATTCATATTTTTTCTTCTTCCAGACGATTCCGATCCATGTGCACGCTATACGCGGCCTTTCTGTTATTACTGTAAAAAGAAGTGTGCACTTTTTTGTAAAATACTTGTGTAATCTGAATATATCGTGCCAATCACCCCAATAAACGCAAGATTACCCTGAGATCAGACTGTTTTACTTCAACGCCTGACTAGCCCCATACAGTGTATTAATCGGTCGTTTTACCTTCTCGTATCCAAGCGGGTAGTTGTCTTCTCTTGGCCGCGTCGAGGGTGGGGGGCGGTGGAGTCGGCATCACTATCGGTTCGATCACCGGCGGCAACACGGGGCCTTTGTCCCTGAGGAGGTAATTTATAAAGTTATGCGGGATAGGGCATGAAGGAAACTATTATTTGTTTACCTTTGTTTATTTTAAACGTTTTTAATTTTCTACGTTTTCCTCTTTAAAAACAACCGTCCGCCATTTCCCTGTCATTCCGCAATTCTGTCCTCTCTCTCGCTCACTCCTCGTTCTCTTTCACACACCTTTGCGTTACGCTTCATTCAGCCTACCATTCCTACAGATATACATAAGCTTACTACTATATCCCATTTCGGGTAGTCAGAGGTACAGTCATGAGCAATATAATGTACCCACTTTAGGACTCTGTCGCACTAACATATTTGACATTTAGTGAGACTTACAGTTCAATTTGTCAAAAAAGTTAATGTGACATGGTACCAAAGTGTATACATATTAATGCTCGTGACCGTACATCCATCGTAAGCTTTATGTTAGACCAACGTGATAGGTGACGAGCCGTAACGCCGTCTATAATAGTCAAGCCAACTGTATTAGTGAAAACTGCACTTAATAATAATCCTATTTCATTGAGATTGTTAAGTATTTGAGATTGTTAACATAAACAGCCTATATACGTCCCACTGCTGGGCACAGGCCTCCCCTCAATCAACCGGAGGGGGTATGGAGCATACTCCACCACGCTTCTCAACTGCGGGTTGGTGGAGGTGTTTTTACGGCTAATAGCCGGGACCAACGGCTTAACGTGCCCTCCGAAGCACGGAATCATCTTACTTTTTTGGACAATCAGGTGATTCAAGCCTGAAAAGTCCTTACCAAACAAAGGACAGTCTCACAAAGTGATTTCGACAATGTCCCCATCGGGAATAGAACCCGGACCTGCAGATCGTGAGCCTAACGTTCTAACCACTAGACCACGGAGGCTGTTCATTGTTAGTTATATGTATATTAAGAAATAGGTAATACTTGATTGAACTTGATTCTTATTCATCATACCGTCACAATTTTAATTGAAAATTCTTCTTTCTAGTATGCTCTTCTACAGATATGAAAATCTCAAGGCTAATTATCTGAATATCTAGGGCATGTATTGAATTACGGCATGTTAGCATGTTTGAGTAATAACGTAAGCGTTATGATCTCATCAACCTTGATAATCGCGAATTCATTACATTTTTTTTTTCGGACGCCTGTATTTCTGGTTTGTCAAATTAAATATTGAAACAATACAACTACTACACTACTATTTCCGATTACTATTACTATACTACTATTTATTTACTATTTTTTTATTACTATACTAGTATTTCCTGGCATAACATAAAATCCGTCTTCGGCAGTAGATCAATGATCGACCTAACGGCCTCCGTGGTCGAGTTTTGAGCGTTGGGCCCACGATCCGGAGGTCCCAGGTTCAAATTCCGAAAATCACTTACACTGGTTATAGGACGTACAGGCTGATTACCTGATTGTCCGAAAGAAAAATGATCCGTGCTTCGGATGGCCCGTTAGGCCGTTGGTCCTGGTTACAACTAGCGAAGGATGTATCTTTGACTACTCCAATTTTCATTTTCGATTAGGATAATGTCTACTATCCGCTTTGAATTCCTAAGTATACCAATATGTCACGCAAGGTTGACGAGTAGAATGAGGGTTTCTAGCATATATATTAACCTAGAAATTCTACTCCAGTTGTCACGGCCTGCGGGGACGTATTGAACTAGCATTTCTAATTACGCAGCCGGGACCGACTGCTTAATGTACACTGCAAAGCACAGATCATCTTACTTTCAGACAATCTGTTGAGATTGAATGTCTTCATTAAATTAAGGATCAAAGAGTGATTTTTTACCACCATACGACTTACGTTGTGACAATAAGTCATGACGTGCCATATTAACCTCTTAAGACCGACACAATACACAATAGTTTCCAGACACAATAGTTAAACAATGGGGTTTGGATTTATAAAGAACATTCGGTCTTAGGAGGTTAAACGTACCTATGCGTTCGACTTCTAGAAGCTTTATGGTCCCGGTTCTTGCTCTTGGAGCGTCTGTCCCGTCCTCGACTGCTTTCGCGGCTGTTGTTCTGCTGGTCAGCTTGCGGAGCCGTCCAGTAGCCATGCTGGAATGTCGGTGTTGACCCCGTCGTGTACCTGAAAGAACACATCCAATATTATATATAAGCATGTAGGTTTGTATCTAGGTGTAGTGGTAGCCCAGTTGGTACAACGCTTGCCCCTCACTTTGAGGTCGCAGGTTTGAATCCAGCACAGGTCTAAACCAATGATTGTTTAGATCATAAATGATTATCACGAGCTCAGCGGTGAAGGAAAACATGATGAGGAAACCCACATTACCGAGAAATGCATTTTCGGAAGAATGTGACTTAACCTGTATTGGGCTTTTCTAACAGCGGGTTGGAAGATCAGACAGGCAGTCGCTTCTGCAGATTTTTGCCACATGTGATTTCCATCAAGATCTCTAAACGCCATACAAGACAACTTTTTTCAACAAGAACAATTTCTTTTCTTTCCTCAACTTTCTTTTTTATAATATCTATCTATTTCCAGATTAATCATAATGACACTCAATATTCAAACAAAATTGCGGTGAAGGTTTAGAGACTAAGTAAGGTCATAAAGGAGAGTATACAATAATTGAAATAAAACTTAAAGTTCATTTAATTGATACAATCATAATAAAACAGAGTCATGCTGCAATTGCAAAGTATAATTAAAATGAAAGTGAATGCGGTCTAGATATCTTACCCAGGCATTGGTGCTGTGCCATCTGGTGTGTACCCATCCATCATAGGCCCCATGGCCATCCCTGGGTCTGCACCCATTTTGGAGTCCACACCGCCTGCGCCCCATCCCCAACCTTGAAAGCAGGAAAATTAATTAAGTGTGATTTAGTGCATTTTTCACTAACACAGTTGGTTCCACCATAATATCATATTGGTCTAACAGAAAGCTCAGTAAGATGTGGGTAGCCTACTTAGTTTATCTTGTGATGGACGTACCTCTGACTACTCCATTGGGTTAGTCGTGTACTGTTATGTTATGTAATGTAGGATAGAAGTAATGATAATAGTTATCAATGTAATGTAATTTTAATAATAATACCATTATTACTCAAGTAAATACTAGCCAAGACCAACTGGTTAACATGCTCTCTGAGGGCATGGATCATCTTACTATGATAGGGATCGCAAACTTATTTTGTGTGATGTCACCATTGGGTTTCGAACCCGGGACCTCTGGATTGTGAGTTCAACACTCATTCACAGGCCCAAGAAGGCAGATTATTAGATACTAATCTCTCTGCCAATCTTGGCAGAGGTAGATTGGTGGACATGGGGTTGGTAGGTCCCCAAATCGTCGTAGTTTAGTAGCTGTTTTAATGGTACTGATTTAGCTTATCAGCTACCTAGGTCTACTACTTACTTCATGTCAGTTGTTTACATTACCTTATTTAAAGTTACTGTTGTATTGTATAATTCTCTGATAAAGTTATGCTTATCAATCAATGCCATTTCAAAGAAGGAAATTGATTTAAATTTAATTAAATAGAAAGAATAATATGCTTATATTAAATTTCTAGAAAATGTAGGATTTCATTGCTTTTTAATTTCTTGCACTTAGTTTTTGATGCATAATTTTTTTATTAACAGTTATTCAGGTTACAGTGTAAAATACTTTACATACCTATGAATGTATTGTACAGACTTGATATAATTATATAAAACAAACTAATCTATAAATATTTATACAGGTGATATTAAACAGTAAGCTGTATTTTAATACAATCATGGTATTAACAGCTCACAGTATGTATTCAATGATTTAAAATAGTATTCAATAGCTACCGATAATATAATGTAGGTCAATAATAAAAGCCAGGTTGCATAAAATTGTCACACTGATTAGAAAGAGTTGTTAAAAAAAAGGTTTTAAGGTTACACCTAAGTTGATTAGGTACTTCGAAACTATTTGTTTAAATAGCCTTACCCCATTGATTCCAACCAGCTGAACCCCAAGAGTTAGTGGCAGCGTCCCATTCGGCGCCGGGTGGGGGTTCAACGGGCTCCGAGTTGTTGTCTGGGTTCTCTACCTCCATCGGGGCTTCGCCTTCCTCCGCGTCCGGCTTCATTGACGGCGCAGGCGGCGCCGCCAAAATCGCCGCAGCTTCTTTCATAGCGATCCATTGCTGAGCTAAAGCTGCCCAGTCCACGGTGCTAGAGTCCACGTTCTGATACGCCGTGGGATTCAAAGCCCATTGCGTAGGATACGCTGGGTTCGCGGCGGCATCTTTGCCAGAGAACATGATTGCCGCAAGAATGTTTATTTACACTATTATATCAACTATTTCTATGTTCACACTACGTTATCAGGTTAAAAGTAACATTGGCACACTCATATTTCAGGTTTTACAGGGAAATAAAAGAAATAATACGTGAAAAATCACTATAACCACGGTACATTTTGTACTGCTTTTTTTTTTTCATCAGCTGCAATATTTATGTTGCCAATTTGTAAAAACAATTCCTACCATTATTATTATTCTAAATAAGTCAGGAATCACATAGGGAATTACAGTTAAAATTATTGTATTGGCTTTTATAATATGAATTCTAACGAAACCATATTTTAAATGCTTAATAAAACCTTATGGATTTTTTTTTAACTCTATTTTAGTCATTAAATTTTGCTATAATTATTTTGCTTTGGTAACATTACAATACTCCTGCCATCTGTTGAATAATTTTAAAAATAATTCATGACGCTATTCACCACTAGATGTCGCATACTTTTTTTGCTATTTGCAGCTAGATGGCGCAGTTTGAAGTGCATTTTCATTTTCATGAAACATCCTGAAGTTTTACGAATTATATTTAGGCATTTAGTAAAATAATTAGCTATTATTACTGTAAAATTAATGAAATTATGGGAGCGGCTTCTTAAAACAATGTATTTGGTAAGTAATAAAAATCCCGGAATCGAATTCCTGGAAATTAGAAAATATAAAAATACACAGGCAAATAAACGCCCTTTTTTATTACTCTTCATAGACATAGGTACTAAGTATTATTTGATTGTAACTAGAATAATTTATTCGTGTCATGTGATCCTGGTTTATCTTTAATATTATTTAGATTTAGTAAAAATAAAGAATAAACAATACAATAATTATTCTTTTCAGAAAAGGGAGCCACAAGCCGTTAGAAACCAAATTTTGGTACTGGAGTCAATGAAAATGAATAAACTTATGAAACTATAGGTCAGATAATTACAATACCTATAAACGGAACAACATTTAAAGAGAATGGAATACCTACCTATTTAATTTTAAAGATTTTTCTTTCACTACCTTTCTACTTTATTACAATGTCGTAAGTAGGTAGCTATAATATTATTGGATCATGCTAGGTACCTACTTACGTACCTATTAATAAAGACGATGTATTCATTAGTCATTCAATTTTAACGTTTTGTAATCGATATTAATCTATAGGAATTTATATTACGACATTATTTTATGAAACATGAGTTGTATCATCTTTTTACCGTGATTAATAGACCGAAAGGAGAGATAAATAAAGCGATAGTTCAGTTCTTAAGAATTTAATTTAATACATAATCACTTTTCATACATTTTACAATTCATTCAACACATTTGAACACTTCAATCGCACATATTCAATTAAAATTATTATAGTGAGCTCAATTCGTTTTCGTAGATCTATTCACTAAAACGACGAGACTTATAATAAGTTTTTTTTTACATAACAACTGGCCAATAAAAGCTGTCAATAGTTATAAACTCCTTCCCGTAATCTCTAATGGGGTGGGCAGAGCAACAAATAGTCAAAACCAACATGCAGCCACTGTTGTCGTTGTCGTCGTCATTAGTTTATTTTATAAATTAATAGGTAATGTCATTTTCAGATGGTAAAAAAATAATAATATTGTGATGTACATTAAAGACAATATATGCAACATTAAAGACAAGAGAACTTTCAGTAGGTGATTTTGATTACCTCCTGATTCGTAGTTACATTCAAAAATGATAAATTATAAAACTTTTCACCACACACACATAATATTTATATAGTATGAGATTATTTTGATGTCGTGATTGGCTTTATACAGTGACAGCCTTTATAAGCCAGAGTGTTAACTGTATCATGAATTACTCATTTCTATTGGAACACTCATTTGAAATGAGTAAACTCGAAAGATACAAACATTAATTCTACTAACCAGAAATAATTGAATTCAGATGGTTATTTAGTTACTATAAACGTATTCAATTCATGGGAACTTTTCAATTTCAAATGCGGGGCCGTTTCCAATGCATGTGCACTATAAATACTGGTATTGCATTGAACTTATGTAAGTCAAGTCTTTAATATTTACACCACAGGGAAGAGAAGACGCGTCACGCGATTAAAGATTGCTCACTCCGTAAGAAATACAGCGGGTCACTGTAATTAAAAATTTCGACAGTGTAACTGAGTTCGATTTTACAGAACTTATAATAAAACTTTTGGTTTTCTTGCAAGCGGCACATCTTTAAGCCCAAGCGCGCGTTCAATAAGTCTATCTACACAAATATAACTACATTAATTTTAACTTAACGCTAATAACGGCTCCTCAGACTCGGGCTTTATGCTCATGTATTTGGAATTCGCCTTCTTCCACTGCTCTTTCTTGTTTCGCATTTTCTGTTTTGTTTGTTCTAACTTCGCTTTCGATTTCGACATCTTCGAAACGGGCTTTTTCTCATCGAGACTTTCCAAGGTTTCGATTATGTTTTTGGGTTTGGACACCACTTTCCTGCTTTCTTCACCGACTTCGTCTATTGTTGCGTTTTTGTTGGCGTATACGACTACGTAGTGGGAGTAGGCCGAGTTGGATGGAGTGTTGATGTCAGCGAAGTCTCTGAAGTTGGCGAATTGGTCTTGGTTGTAGTTGGGCCTCGGATTGGCTATGTAGCCGACGGAGTGCGAGGGGCGCCCGTGTCCGTTGTTGTAGAACGAGTTGAATGCATCGTATTCGTCCTCGTCATTCTGGCCGCTGAACGTGCCTCCTCGGATGATGCCGAAGTTTCCAGAGCCGAGGACGCTAGCACTAGCGTCGACGAGCGGGGCGGACTGTTGGTTCTCGTTCTTTCCAAAGCCCTCGAGGCCTCTGAAGCCGTTGAATACTGGGTAGTTGAAGAGGGATCTGTAGCAGTTGGGTCGCTGGCTGTAGGCCGCTTCTTGGTTTCCGAAGCCGAGTCTGAAGTTGTTTTGCCTAGGCTCGAAGAGGTTGGCGAAGGAGGGGAAGAAGGTCTGAGAGCCACCCTCCAGCTCGACGGAGTGGTCGCCGTCGGACGCCGGGTCTTGCTCTAGTACAGCTTGTCGTTTTGGCGCGGCGATTGCTTCTTGTATGAATTCCGAGGGCTCCGCCATCAGATCTTCCGCGAAATCTGAAAAGGACAAAATGGAAATGTTAGGAAAAGTGTGTAAATACTTAATAGTTGTAACTCTTTTTTTCAATGGACAATAACCAGTTCTATAAGTAATTGATATTTTTGACATATCATGATCGCCTTTTTGCAGAGGTTGCAAATATTTATGCAAATTAGAATTCATAACATAAACAAATAACAACCGTCAATTAAGACCTTGATGGACACATTACATGGCATGTGTAATTTCATACGAGTTGTTGTAACACCAAACATTGCGATAATTCATACATTATGTATGCATCGGCTATTGTTTTATACATTATGTAGATTGGGCATAATTGATGTGGGCTTATGATTGAAGTGCTAGTGTATTATTCACAGGAAATTTAAACGGCCTCCGTGGACCGGTGGTTGAACATCATTGGGCTTGTAATCCGGAGGTCCTGGGTTAGATTTCCAGTGGGTAGACGAATAAAAAATATACTCTGTGAGATAGGTGTATTTTATAATCATTATAAGTTTCATTGCAATTTTCACTTTATACATTTGGCTATTGATGACTATAATATATCGTTCACCACCTATCACGTAGATCTTAGACTCGTTTACTTCATCATGGTGATAGTTGTACCTCTGACTGCACCAAATGACACTTCTTTTGAGCACAAAGGACACATAACAAGAATAAAGACACAAGGGAGCACAACAGGCTGATTTATAGGTTATGTAAGTTATTAATCGTAAAATTCGTCGTACCTACCTACTTCATCATCAGGAACCCTTTACCTATGTCAGGGAACACTAATTAGTTTCCTTCCGGGTATTCTGAACAAGTAAGTTATATGTACAAATCGTTACATGAATATTCTGATTTAATGAGTGCCTATCCTACTAATTTAAAACAGCCCTTTCACAACTGGCTTACGTCACAACAAACATAGGAAGTGTTACCACGGTGTCTAAGACCACCTTTTGGCGTCAGAAGCTCGTACAACATGTGCCACTGTAGTCTTAGGTATGCTTGTCACATGTCATTCTACGCCTACGAGACTGTAGTTCAACTTCTGGTGTTTAATACATACATAAACTCACGCATATTTCCCACCGGGGTTAGCAGAGATTATGGAATTCTATTTCCTTTTATTCTGGTACACTTCTCTTGCTTCCTCCACATTCTTCAATTGTTTAATACTCGCACGCCGGTTCACAGTAGATCATCCTGAACCTTTTCTAAGGCCATCTCCAATTTCGTTAATGTACTTCCTTCTAGGTCTTCCTCTACCAGTCCTACCAACAACCTTCGCCTTATATACCGCTTTCGTAATCCGATTGACTTCAACAATTGGATACTGACACAGAAAGACAGAGAGAGACTCGAGGGCTTTGAAATGTGGTGTTGGACGAGGATGGAAAGAATAAGTTGGACAGAAAGGGTCACTACTGAGGAAGTACTAGTAAGAGTAAGGAAAAAGAGGCTAATATTGAGAGTTATTGAGACCAGAAGAGGCAAAATGATTGGACACATAATAAGACACGAGGAATCAATAAAAAAAAACATAGAAGGGAAACTACAAGGAAAGAGAGGAAGAGGAACAGATTAAAGAGAAGGCGAATGTCGTTTCTTATAAGGAAGTGAAAGAATTGGCCCTTGATAGACAAGCATGGATAATGCTACACCTACAAAAGCTTGACTCTTAAATTAGTGATGATGAATCCTATATTCCTATAATCCTATTATTCTTCTGGTGCTTCAAGCCTTCAACTGTAAGTGTTCAATAACTGCCAGATCGACATCATATAATAAACAAATGTATTACGTATAAAGAGGGCAGAGCCGGGGTAGCCCAGTTGGTAGAAAGCTTGCCTCTCATTTTGAGGTCGCAGATTCGAATCAAGCACAGGCCTAACCTAACCAAACCAATGATTGTCGAACTTTTTTACGAATTCATGTTTGGATCATATTATCACGTGTTAAGCGGTTCCTGAGAAATGCATTTTCGGAGGTACGTGATCTAACCTGTATTGGGCTGGTTTTCCCTTCGCGGATTGGAAGGTCAGACAGGCAGTCGCTTCTGTAAAAACCTGACCTGTCAAATCTTCCGGTTAGGTAAGCGGACCCTGGTGAAAAACAGTATAATGCTAGGGAGATGATGATAACTACGTGTAAAGAAGGGACTCTCCGTCCCGCATTAATATGAGCTTGGTGTGTTATTTGTCGCGACGGCATTTGACGTTCTACGGTTGCAGGTGTCTTTAAACAGACACGTATTGCTGTGTCTAATTCATCTTTGTCTTCTCTCGTGACTACTATCATTTTAACATCTCATGACGTGCGACATCGCGCCGTGTCACAGACTAACGACACTAATTGCGGAATATTTTATATACTGGCAATATATCTGCATAAGATGCTTACTCATACATGTCCTGCTAGGCACATAGGTTAACACAACCAATATAATGACATTTAAGTACAAATGGATACGACAAACACAATAATCGGCGTTATTGCTAAATACTAATTTCTTCCTTTATCGGAGCTATGCTATTCTATTGCGGATTGATACGGAAACATTAAATATCGCTAAAGCGTATTTCTTAAGGGCTCCTATACACGACGCCGTCGGGACGGAGCGCCGGCTTTTGTCAAGCGGCACGTGCCGAGAGTATGTGCCGATGGCACGTGCCACAGAAACTTGAATGACCGGAGCGAACTGACCCCTGCGTGGCATGCCGTCGGCTCCTGTATGCGGTAAAGCCGTCAGTTTTATAACCCGGGGCCTGTTTAATAAAACTGAAAAATATTCGTGATCACACACTCCGCAATGTACATCAAATTGTCATTGTAATTTACAATAATTGTAAATTACGAATTGTAGATCACGAATATTTTTCAGTTTCATATTAGCTACGTAATGAACACCAAATTGTCGTTGTAATTTACAATTGTAAGTTTTATTAAACAGGCCCCTGGTATTCTGTGTAGACGCCTTAAATTAACTAGACGGGAAATTTAAATCGGGTCCTCTGGATTAGGTAATCATGGTCTCAACTATTACACCATTAGTGATTGTCTCCTGGCAACCTTTAGGTATATTTTATTGTCAACTTTTACAAATGGGAAATTGATCAGTGCTATTCTGCAATGTCATTAAACGAAGTGCGTAAATATTTATAGCCGTATGAAATTGGTTTGGAATTGCTTTGAGCAAGAAGAAAGGTGTTCCTAGGTGTGGTACGAGCATGGGCGTATTTTAATGTGTTATGATATGTACAGAAATACGCTACAAGTTATAAATGTGTGTTATAAATGTATTTATAAGTATATTGCAATAGGGCTTGGTAAAGTCATTATGATAATATTATCTTTGACGTACTAAGGGGTGAATATGCGGACATCCCTGCAAATATTATAAATGCTAAAGTAGAACTACGAAATGCGATTATATATATTATAACATTGTGACGTCGACGCGACGGCGAAAACAGCTGACGTCATCGTTTTCTCTTCATATTAAGTAATAGAATCAATGACATAAAAATGTTCTAAACTCAAAAGTACTACATCACTTGTGTTGTTTTACCCAGTTTACCGACGCTTATGAGTACATTCACATCATTACGTATGAGGGCACACTTGTATGTCGCGTTTTCCGCTCGACCGCTCAAACTAGCCGCGTTGGGCAGAGAAAACGAACTTATTATGTCATATGTAAGTACTGGCCACTACCGTCCTATTTGTGGCTTGCGGTCGGATTTATATTTCCTTTTCTTCAAAAAAGTTGATCGAGTTTTGAAATTAGAATTCAATGGGGTTTCGTGCGGTCACTTTAAGTATTTCTACTTTTTTACGTTCGATTAGAAACTCAAATGCAAATACTTGTTTGTTTACTAACAGTAGGTTGCGCATAAGTTTATATAATGCGTGATAATTTGATTTCCTTGTAAAATAATAGTTGTGTTTGTAAAATATTGGATTGTTAGTAATAGCTGTCTGATTCGTCTCACCTTTGCAACCTTTGGCCTACTGACTGTTGACGTTTGTTTAAATAAAATCTGCATTTTTCTTAGGAAAAATGTCGTCTTCGTAAAATTGCTCAAGTGTGTCATAGGTCATTAGAAAGCGAGGGATCACTGAATAAGGCCGCCTTTGAAATACGCATACGGAATAAGTATTCTGATGATGATGGAAGTGAATTAATTTACATGATGAAATAAACATGCAGTAGTCGCGTTAATCCTATTACTCAATGAGAATTGACTACATAGGTACATAATTTAGTAATAATCAATTTCCTAATGTGTACTATTAAACCGAACGACCAGTTCAGTACAATCATTGAATATATTTCAATAAGATAACATTTTACAATCTTGTCAATGCGTTCCTTAGTATAGTGATGTATCAGTCGATATTAGGTCGATCGATTCTTTTCTATCTAACACTACTTATTTCAATTGTCTACCTACTTTTTTATCATTGAGTAAAATTGGTAAAAACTTCGATTGATATTTAATGTGCAGTCTTACGGTAATCCTTCACGCAAAGGGGTATTATACGTTGCCTTATAGAGAAAACCACCCTTTTTTTGAAAAATCACCTACGATTGCAATTTTTGTTAATAAGAAAAAAATGCAATAGAAAAAAAGATAATTTCAATCCATGTAAAAATTGAGATCACAATTTTTATCCGAATTGAAAATACATGAAAATATCAAGGTTTTGTTGAAGAAAATCACATCAGAATGTCAGTACACAAAAAGGCGCTTACGGTGTTTTTACTAGGCGACGATGCATAAACTACTTTTTCATTTTCAAATAACCGCTGAAATTGTGGTGAAGTAAAAGGATGTCGTTGTTTTTGGGGTCGAGAGTCAAAGCAGTCTGTCAGAAAATAATAAGATGCGTCAGGCTTGCGAATATTTTTACTGCGAATCCTGTATTTTATTCAGTATGTTATATTGTACCGCTTGCATCCATTATTTCATACAAACTATTACAGCTTACCGACTTGTTATGATAACCATAGATCTTGTTATATCACAAGTTAGTTACTCTATCATCCGTAGTTTCCTAGACAAACATTACTTCACGTAATCTAACGTCTCAATTCGATTGACTTGTTTATGTTGTCACGCTCTAAAAATGTCATAAATGTTATATTTTTAATTTTCTACATCGGACTTTCATTTAAAAAAAATAATACGAAAAAGAAAACAAAATTCCATTAAATTGAATCAGCAGTTTGACCGAATCATAAAAGAAACAGTTTATCAGATGTTTATTTTTGTATACTGTCTGCACAGCGTGATATTGAATTCAAATAAAAGCCCAATGGAATTTTCCGACCAGATGGGAAAAGGCCCGATGGTCTGTCATTGATCCCTTGGAAGTTAGGTAGGTGTTTAGTGTGGTATGCGACTTGTGTGGACACATTGGCACCATCCCATAATGATGAAACCTATTCACTTCCGGCAGCTGCAGCTTTGATAGCAGAGAGCCTTAAAAAAAGGAAGTTTCTGGGTCCGGGTCAGTCCTATTTATTTGTACCTTTTACCGTTGAGACGATGGGACCATTTGACCCGGAGACAAAAAGTTTCATTAAAGACCTTTCGAAGCGTCTCATCGAGGCAACGTACGACCCTGCCTGGCAGCTTTTCTCAATGGTTTGGTTTAGTTGTTCAAAGGGGAAATGCTGCCAGTCTTTTGGGCACTTTGCCTCGGTGTGATGCTTTGGAGGAGTTACTCTATTTGTAAATAACTGTATTTTCAAGTATCTCAATAAAAGTTGTCAACAGGTGAAATCCCTTTTATTAGTTAGATATTAGTTACGCTAAGTATCTTCCTTATCCTCAGCGCTTATCGCTATCGGCTCACTAGCGCCCATAGCGTCGGTGCCAGTAAAGTCGATTAATTCTTTCTTTCAAATATAATCCTCTCCGCGGACGCTGAGGATAGTCGAGGATCATGATCGATAGGCACCATAGGTCTGTTGGCTTATTTTTTTTCACCCTTAGCGCTTCCCACATCCGGTCAAGTAGTTAATGCGGCAAATAAGCATTATATCACATTTGTAAGAAAAATCGTGCTTTGGATTTTGTCTCAGATGGCATTAACTACTTGGCCGAGCTCGGTGGCGCAGCGGTAAACGCGCTCGGTGTGCGATTATTGAAGTTAAGCAACTTTCGCAAAGGCCGGTCATAGAATGGGTGACCACAAAAAAAGAAAAACATCTCGAGCTCCTCCATGCTTGGAAGGCCCGTTAAGTCGTTGGTCCCGGCTGAATTAGCAGTCGTTAATAACCATCAATCCGCACTGGGCCAGCGTGATGGTTTAAGGCCCGATCTCCCTATCCATCCATAGGAAAGGCACGTGCCCCAGCAGTGGGGACGTTAATGGGCTGATGATGACTTGGCCGAGCAAGTGTCTGTACGTAGTACTATATTAATTTTGTAGTTAAAGAAATCATATTGTTAGTCCAAATCTGTTCTCACGAAGTCATTCGTGATATCACTCAGTAAAAGTGAACAATAAATTATAATACGCGTCAAGACACTTGTGTCTTGATATTCTATACAAAATTTACTAGGTAATAGAACTGTTATTTTAGCCACGCTCAAATAAATATCAGAGATGATAGATGCTTATTGCTTTGTTCTAGATACCATAGTTCTGTGGGTTGGTTATTAAAACGTTTGCAATTGGCAGGTTATTTGAGTTTAAAGTGGTTAAAGATTATGATAATGATTTCGTTAGGTATGCTTTAGGTGATAATAACATAAGTAAATAACTTAAAAAAATACACAAATAAAATAATTATGTACACTTACATCCACTCATTTCCCATTAAACATAAAATATTTACATAAAATAAGGTAAGAGTGACGGTTAGATCATATTGCGATATTTTTTACATATTAAGGCTTAGGGGACATCTCGTCCCAGTCTTGAACTGGGCCCAGGGACGAGTTTGCCCTTTTCTAATTTGATAGTGGGTAACTGGGCCCACTATGATTAGATTTTCAACGCCGTGGTAGCCCTGTTGGAAGAATGATTGGCTCTTACTGTGTGGTCGCAAGTTCGAATACCTGCACGGGCGTAAGCCAATGATGTTAGAATGCACCATAATATTGTTACGTGGTCAGCGCTGAAGTAAAACATCGTGAGGAACCCTACATTCCCAAAAATGCCTTTCGGAAGCAGACTTGTAATGGACGGTTATCCCTTCACGTCGGAAGGCAAAAGAGGCTGACACTTCTGCATAAAACCGTGTCTGTGAAATCTACAGGGGGGCTACCGGTAGCCCTAAGACGAAGCCGATTCAGATTGGAGCAAATCGAACATCGATTTGATCCTGTCGTACCGCGTAAGCAGCCAAGATGGCGATCCCCGATTCGTGACGTCACATGAAGTTCGGCAAGCCGATTGAACGAATGATTTCAGTACTTTTGATACTAAATCGGTACCGGGTAAAAAAACGAAGTTCGGCGTCTGAAGCCGATTCCCATTGGAAGTGTCAGTTGAAGCCCAGGTTAGGTAAGCGGACCCGAAGCAGATGTTCAATAAAGACTTCGGGATATTGGAAAGACGGATTGGAATTACCGGTTTTAAATATATTTAAAAAATGCCACTGTAAAAATGAATTCCCTAACAACATACGTATATACGTGGGTCAGCTGGAAGAAATCTCTTCGTTACGGATAAGGTTACCTGTACAGTCTAGATTTTTGTAAAAAATAGGTAAATAAACAAACATAACACGAACACAAAATGATTGCGCAGGATACGTTGTAAAGAATTTTCGATTAAGCAACATGACTGTGTCTAGGGGAAAGCTAGGGCTTTACCAAATGTGAGTATTTGTCCTAGTTTTAAATAGTTGTGTGGACTATAAAGATCTATATCGTATAAGTATTTGTTGCAGAATGAAACGGTTTTGTGCCAGTCTAAAAATAGTTGCGTAAGAGATTTTGTTACGAAAAAAAGAGAATTTTCCAAATAGGTCCAGGCGAGAAATCGGGGAATATACATAAAAAGCCGACGAATTGAGAACCTTCTCCTTTCTTTTAAGTCGGTTAAAAATGTGTTTTTAAAATAGTTGAATAGTTGTTAGTGTTGATAGGTCGCAGGTTCGAATTCAGCACAGGCCTAAACCAATGATTGTCGAATTTGTTTTCGAATTCATGTTTGGATCATAAATGATTTTCACGTGCTATGCGGTGAAGGAAAACATCGTGAGGAAACCCACATTCCCCAGAAATGCATTTTCGGATTAACTTATATTGGGCTGGTTTTCCCTTCGCGGGTTGAAAGGTCAGACAGGCAGTCGCTTCTGTAAAAAATCGGACCTGTCAAATCCTCAGGTTAGGTAAGCGGACCCTGTGAAAATCTCTGATAAGCGCTGAAAGAGGGAGAGCATCAACTACTCCGGCGGGGTCGGTATCGGGGTCCTGAAGTGTTTCTTGTCGCAAGCTGATTGACCCCATCGTCAGGATCGTATATTATTCCTTCGACGCAAGATTTTATTTTCGGGTCACTTTAAAGGTTTTGTGCTGTGAAGTTGAACAATACGATAAGTACTATTATTGTATCAATCGGTATTGGTAAAGCGGGAATATAATATACCTACTCTACTGGCGGGGCGGGACTGTTGACTACGTAAGATGTATATTGCCTGCTAATGTTGAAGACCACATATCCCAATTTTCACATTACCAGAGCAATCGCGGAATTGGCACTTAACCCACATATATGAAATCAAATATATTTTATTCTATTTTTCATCTATGCGTAACCAAATGAATAGACAATTTGTATTAAATCGTTCTTACGTTCATACATTATTGTGAGATGTGTTTGTTACACAACTGGTGAACTGAATTTTGTGACTTTTATGTCTTTTTGATTGAGAAATATCACATAGACATGCCATAGAAGGGATTACTCATCTTGTGGTTGCGTAGTTGTAGAAACATTTCTGTTTGATGGGGTTGAGTTTTTTTTTATTTATTTACATTTGCCATGGCACATAATCAGTGTAAGAGTGAGAAGTAATTTTATCTTGCAATAGAAGTGAGGTGGTAGCTTTATTAATCGCTGGGGTCAGTGTTACATTTATTAGGTATTATTGTAAAAAAATCAAAGCCAAACCGGAGTCGGAGCCGTGGTAGCCCAGCTGGTAGAACGCTTGCCTCTCTCTTTGAGGTCGCAGGTTCGAATCCAGCACAGACCTAAACCAATGATTGTCGAATTTGTTTTCGAATTCATGTTTGGATCATAAATGATTATCACGTGCTCAGCGGTGAAGGAAACAATGCGTTCGGAGGTAAATGATCTAACCAGTATTGGGTTGATTCTGCCTTCGTGGATTGGAAGGTTAGACAGGCAGTCGCTTCTATAATAAACCGGACCTGTCAAATCTTCACGTTCGGAAAGCGGACCCTGTGAAAACGGGATAATGATACGGAGATGATTGTAAAAAAATCTAAATCAGGGTTCCTTAAAGAAAAAAAAGTGAAAACAAAGACCGGACACTCCTTATAAAAATCTCGTTCTTACCGTGTGCCGCCTTACCCCATGCGAGCGAGCGAGACATACAGTCCGCGCGCGCTCCCCGGCTAAACAGACTAAAGTGGCCCCCAAAGGGGGTGAGGTAAATCAAACTCGCTCCAAGCTTGTGTTAGTGCGGGACGGAGAGTGTCCCTTCTATACGCATATTGTTTATTCTTTGGTTAAAATCACGATTCTATCTTGTTTCATTTCTACTGTTTTTGAGCATGTTAAGTCAAAGAAAATCATCACATTTTAGGGATATTATGTAACATTTTGCCGCTCTATTTTTACGCTCAGTTAAATGATTTAATACATACCAATTTAAAGATTAGCCTTTCCATGGGCCCTTGTAATGGTGGGGTGGATATGCTCTAAAACTTGGTAAACGAAAGCGATTTCGGGTCGGGTTAATTATTTTAATGTAATTGATATCATGTGGTTTCCAGGATTTGTGACAGGTTAATGGCAATTGGCTCGCGCCCTATTTTATGGGACTTAAATATAGCTGGCGAGGCGTGGTCGTATTATATACTATACACATTTGCCTAACCCCTTGGGGATACAGGCGTGAAGCTATTATCTAAGCGATTTAGTTTTCTTAAATCTTTTTTTCTGTAAGGTAGTCCACACACATTATACAATACAAAAACTCTTTATTGCATGGTATAACAGGCGACCTTATTTCTAAGGTAGCAGTCTCTTCCAGACAACCTTTATGTAAAGGAAATTTGGGATTTGTAAGTATTTTATATTATTTACGTAAATCGATACCTTAGACACATTTATGACATTTCTAGAATCAAACAATGGACGGAAGAAGGTAAGTAATATAAAAGGTGGTCTGTCTAATTAGTGGAGCATAATTTGGAATTTTTTTTTGGTTTGTATTGTTTTTTACGTTTTTGTATCTGCATTTCTCAAAGAAGACTACAATTGTAAATAGTATTTTGTCGAGTAAAAGATTTGAAAAGAGAAATTAATGTAAAAAATCCATCAATTTCCGTAAACTCTTTCAATAATAGAATATGATGGGTACATTTAATGCTAAGATCGGATATGTCAGTCACATGAGAGCACACGAACGACGCTCTCATTAGTTGTCGAGTCGCTGTGGCCGAATACGGTCAGGAAGGATTATTATTATGATGGGAATGTTCTTATAGTTGCATAATGTGAGAATTGCTGGTCTGGAGGTTTATGTAGAGCAAAGTGGTGAAATTGTCTGACCTTTGTCGGTTTATGGTAAAAACGGTTCGAGTTCCGACGTACGCACATTTACTATTGCGCAAGCCTGTTAGTATGAGTCTATTTACGAGTTGCACAAATTGAAAAGTATTTTTTAGTACTTTATACCACTTATTTACGGTATTTCTAAATTTGAATTTGGTATACTAGGAAAAATAAGTTACGCTAATTCTAAAACCATTTCGGGATTTCGTCTTAATTAGCCTCAATGCAAACTAAGCAAAGGCAAAGGCATAAACGTCATTCAGCCTACTTTTGAAGACTTTTTTAAATGTAAAAATATTGGATTAAAATCAAAAATTTTCAAATATTTTTTTTTTACTAGCTGACTATTTAATTTAAGAATATAAAAGAAATACTTTCAAAAATACCTTACATACCGAATCGTAGAATAATCTATCTACGGTCGATGGAGGCCTGTGCCCAGCAATGGGACGTAATATGTTTATGTCAAGTAGGATTTGTGACATAAGTAAATATAATATGTACACAAAAGAATAGTAAATCATATTAAGTCTAGATAAAACTATAACGTAAGTCGATGGCTGAACTTGGTGATGACAATACAATGCAATGCAATAGAATACAATAGAATACAATACAATACATTACAATACAAAAACTCTTTATTGCACTTAAATCATATTAAAAATAGATGACCTTTATTTTATCTAAATAACTAGCAATGTTCATTAAATTGCCTGCTATTACGTTTATATTATTCACCTACTGGGATTTCCGTGTTTACATGTAGTATGTTGTACCTATTAAGGTGAATACGCGCCTTGTGTGTTCTTGTATTCCCGCCTCTAGTATCTTAGAACAACTTAATAGAAAGTATCAGCCACCATTATCATAATTATTTTTTAAATAAAGAACATTATATTCATGTATATTTTATTATATTGCAAGGCAAGGGATGTGCTTTTTTTTTAACGTTGGGAAATGCATTACGCATACCACGCCGCCCGGGGACGACGACGTGGTTATGTGGGACTCCCCGGGTGTCGCCACCCGGTATACCCACTAATACCTCTTTAATCTCTTTTTTAGAGATAAGCTTACCTGTACTGTCTGATTTCTTTGTGTGTTTCTTTCTGTGTTCTATTGTGTACAAATAAATAAAACCCAACGGTGTTCCTCCTTGCCGCCGTGTGGCGGGGATACGGGAACGCAATTGCACACAACCGCGTCCCCGCCGGCGGAGGCAAGGGATGTGCTACGCAAGTGCCTATTAACGTAATGAGGGACTATTCAGGCTACGTTCACCAAAAACAATATAGATGGCGTTGTACAGCTTTAACGTGATAATTACCTATTTTTTCATTACTCGGGTACATAACTATATCAAAATACATAGTAATGTCGGAAGCATGTATAAAAAATGCATGTGTGCATGTGTGTGTGTAGGTGAGCATGTGTAATGCTCACCTGAAGATTTGGCCGTAGATCCATGAATCGTAGTTTTGTTACCATGTTGTTGCGGAGCTAAGTATATTTTATTGTAATATCTTTTAATTTGCGTCGTGTTTTCTCACCATAGTATTGTATAACTTGCATACGTTTAGTTGGGCTACAGTCTGAACCTCAAAAAGTGTATTATTTCATAAGATTTGTGTCTGTAACCTGTTACGTGTGTTTATTAAATAAATAAATGAATAAATAATAAATAATTGTTGCTTGATATTTGGATCACATTATGTATAGAATGATGTTGCTACGTATATTTCTTCTCTTTATTTTGATCAGAATAATAATGGATGATGTAATTGTGCCTGGGTGTTATGAAAAGGATCGTCATTTTATACACCATCATGTATACCCAAAAACAAGGATAAAAGATGCATAATGTCTGTTATCCATGAAATTAGAAGGTTAAACGAAGGAAAATCTGTACAGCGCCATCTATATTGTTTTTGAGGAACGTATTCTTGAAAGTCACAGTGCCTCGCAATGTCTGTATCTGAATTTAATCCTTTTACACACGAGGAGCACATGCTGCCGACGCGTGAATATTTGCTGTCAGCTGCTGTGGATGTCGACAGCTGCAATTGTCTCTGTTGACAGCAAATCTTGCTTGTTTGTAAAAGACCTTACACGAAAATGTCGCAGTAATTTTACTTCATAATGCAGGTATATAATCTTTCGAGTTGAACTTCAATTCTATAAAACATCGATAGTGTAAAATAAATGCGTGCAAATGGTGGCTAAAGTTGATTTCCTTATTATGATATTTGTATTATAGTCATAATTATTATGCGATTTAGAGTAGAGTAGGTTAGGTAGGTGCCTATACTATTTTTATTTTTGTCGTATTATCTACATATATTATGAATGGTGTTATATTATTATATTATAATTCGTATCCGCATCATCACAATGCGTTTTCTTAAAATTATGGTTGTTATTATAATAATTATGTGAGAAAGGATATATTCATAAGATAGGTAAGTAACTTCCTGGATACGTCGCGTCGGTTGCGCATATTTTAGCATATGCATCTTCACATTACACACCTTTTAGGGTAGTCAGATAAATTGAACATTGAAAGACAAATTAATTCTGTACTCTATTCTATGGATAATTAATTGTATGCTAATAATACGTAGTTTTCTTTTTAAAGTCTACGAAATCATTTACGAAACTATCTAGATCTTTTTTGCTTAAAACCACTACTTGCACTCACTACTTGGCTAGGCAAATGGAGAGAGCTGACGTCATTGAAATCAAGGAAAATTATATGACATAAAATAGTACAACATAAGCTCACTACTAAATCCCAATGGGGTAGTCAGAGGTGGGGTAAACCAAGGTATAGTATTATTTTTTTTTGACGTGACCTATTGTTGATTTGCCGCAGATGGCATTAACTACTTGGCTGGAAGAAAAGTAAATGAAAATATGAAGACGTCTCGTAAAAATCTTAGCTGCATAGTGCTTACGTCTTTGACTACTTACCGTCGTTTGATTCGTTCTCGGTCTAAATTTCAAAGGATACAGACATACATATGTATGTATGCATATAAATGTATGTATGTATGAACAAATATAAGTAGGTTTAACTTCCTTCTACAAGTTGGTGTATCGTAATGTTTTCCTGACTGCCTCCGGCGCGGTGCCAGCGATGATTAGCTATTCTTGCAATTCTTGCAATTTCCGATGGATACACGTGCCAATGTATGTACCTAAGCAATGTATAGGATTAAGTATATGAACACAGTATTTTAATGTTTTTTTTTTAAGAACGTCTAGAGCTCTGTGCAGCTCTGAATTACGATATTTTTGTATTTTGATTTTGAATTTTTAAGATTCAAGTACAATTTCTGTTCATTTTATTAATTTCAAATCGAATCGAATGAAGTCTAGTCATCTACGAGTATATTTAGTCAGAAGTTAAGTTACCTAAACAGTTTTCTCGATAACATAGCATAGCTTCACGCCTGCATCCCCGAAAGGGTAGGCGGAGGTGTATTAATAGAAGTCACTGCCCGTCAGCTAAGTTTAAGTCCAATGTACTTTTCTACATACCTAGTCTCAATTAACTTGAAATAAATGTATACTCTATAAGTAGTTCTCGCCAAATCCATTCCTCTCTTTTCTCCTCCTCATGCTACACGATCTGCACCTTCTCTTTTATTTGTTTCATAAATATTTTCCTACGTCTGTTCCTTCCTCTCTTTCCTTCAATTTTTCCTTCTATGGTGTGCTTTATTAAACGAATCGCGTCATGTCACTGGCCAATAATAACCCTGAGACCAGGGTTGTTGAAGCTGGCAATTCACCTGACAACCCACCCGATAAGAAGAAGGTAGCCAATCATATTTCCTCTCTAGTTCTTTAGTCTCTACAATAAATACAATAAGTAGTTACGTCGCTTGTAATAATTGAATCGAAACTATCAAGGTACTTACGGTTAAATTGATTCTTTCGTAAAATGACGAAATACTTTGATATTTGGTTTTATTACATACATACATAAACTCACGCCTATTTCCCACCGGGGTAAGCAGAGACTATAGAATTCCATTTGCTTCGATCCTGACACACTTCTCTTGCTTCCTCCACATTCATCAATCGCTTCATACACGCACGCCGGTTCAGAGTAGATCGTATTGAACCTTTTCTAAGGACATCTCCAATTTGGTTTTATTGCGTGATATAAATAGGTGGGAACTTTCCCCTTTAGAAATAACGACACGTACTACAGCTTTTTTTTTCATTAAGGTTGTTTCTATTGGCACTTTCCCGTATATTGCAATGCAATGTGTTTATTATACGTATTAAATTAATTAAACACTACAATAAGAACCCTTTTATTATTAAATCGATATCAATGGAACTTTAATCAAGAATTCAATCAAAGGGATACGATACGGTTCTTAGTCGCTTAGAAGTAAGTACCTTATCACATTAAAATGTACGTTACGTGAGCAATAGGTTTCGTTCACGATGCGACTTTAACTGCACTTATAAGTTAGACAGGGGCCTCTTCCTCGTAAGGGCAATGTCCCTCCAGCACCAGAAACTAGTTAGGTGACATCTTAGAATGGATACTCCAAAGTGGTACCTTGTAATACCAGAAATTTCACTTTCAATGTCAGTAAAGTACCACAGTGGTTTCCGTAAAAGGGCATAACTTCATTCAACGATGATGAATGGTTGTTTCATGTACTACAAAAAGTTTTAGGTATATTTTTACCTGACTGCCGGGGCAAAGCAATGAGGAGGGTTATGTGTTTGACCGCTATGTATAAATGTGTGTAACTTCTAAACCACCCGTTAGAATTTAACAAATGAGGTGTCACTAGAAGCGTCTTGATTGACCGGTGAGTAAAGGCTAGTGGCGTCACGGTAAATTCAATATGGCGCCCTCTAGAGGACATAAAGTGAGGACTATAAGTGAGAAGTATGAGTCTTCATAAACAGCCTATATACGTTCCACTGCTGGGCACAGGCCTCCCCTCAATCAACCGTGGGGGGTATAGAGCATACTCCACCACGCTGCTTCCCTTCGCGTTGGTGGAGGTGTTTTTACGGTATATAGCCAGGACCGGGACCGGGGCCGTTGTACCCGGCGATAAAAGTATTTGTTAAACATAGTACGTTTTGTACGAATAAAATATCTTTAGGTTAGGTTAGTGAACTCCAAAATAAACGGGTGTACAAAAACGGAATAACTTGTAACTAGTTAAAGTTATATAACACACTTGCATATTTGACGTGTTGGCATAAAGGTAATGTTGTTATAATGTGTGGATGGAAATAAAAGAAAGAATCGCGATAATAGGCAAATTATGTGAGGTAAGTATCTAATAATAGTGGTAAGAATTTGTAGTTTGAAAACAAAACAACATGTTTGCATGTTAAGTAATTTTGGTGATTTTTATTTACGAACACCTAGCGTGTGTGAGATAACTTCTGTTAGTGACGGTAAATAAGTTTTAAAAATATTACACATTTTTTTTAAATAAACAATCTGGAATTATAGTCAAAGCTATATATACATAATATACATATATCTGTCTACTTATACAGATTAGGAAAGCTTTATAATATTAATATTTTGTATGGAGTCTCCGGGGCCATAAGTAGGACAAAAAGTGTATGTCACACCGTATAAGGAAGTACACTACAAGATACTATGCGGGATAGACAGGTATCTCAAAGCTCATCGGAAAGTAGGTGTGTTTGTTTAAGTTATCCAACTGACAAGTTGCATAAGATCAGTAGAGCACGGTTCGTGACTGGACCCGAGTGACACTTGCACACATTAGAATAATATTTATACGTGTATAATAAAGCTGCTCACTCATTGCGACGCACGCATCACACGCTATGCGTGCATATCTTTCAAATGAAATCAATTTAATTATACTATGGCGGCGAAACGTCTCAACACCTGTCACATTGGTCTGATAGAAAGCTCGGTGATGCGAGGGTGCTTAGATACTTTATTGCAAAATAACAGAAACATACAAACACAACAAATTGACATAGTACAATTCGAAATGGACGCGGCAATTGTGCAACTAAATATATCTTTGTGAAGTGATCCTGTCTACATTTTCATAAGAAGCGTATCTCGTTACACGTGCGTAGCGTGGCCGTGCGTGTCTACGGATAAGAATCTCGTTACACGTGCGTAGCATGGCTGTGCGTGTCTATGGTTGAGAACCTCGTTAGCCGTGCGTGGCGGGGCCGTGGGTGGCGTGACCGTACGTGTCTATGGACGAGAATCTCGTTACTCGCGAGTGATGTGGCCGTGCGTGGCGTGGCCGTACGTGTCTATGGACGAGAATATCGTTACTCGTGAGTGATGTGGCCGTGCGTGGCGTGGCTGAGCGTGTCTATGGACAAGAATCTCGTTATACGTGCATGTCCGCGTGCGCCTCTATGGATGAGCGGTATAATATTATTATTTGTATACGTATAATGATACTCAAGTAAATACTTTTACTATATGCCTCTTGCGTGTCGGACAGGTTGTTTTGTAAGAAAATAAATGACAAGTTATGATACGTCTATCGTAAGTTGAAGATGGTTGTCATTAAAGTAAATATTATGTTAGATACATGATTTATTAAATACAATAATAATTCACGTGATGATGATACAGATGAAGGGCTATCAATTTAGTAATTATGCAATATATTTAGATTGTTATACTCATTAGTACCTGATTTTGCTTGCTTGAATAAGTAAGACGTTAAACATTGTACGCCCCATATCTAGCCATATGGGGCGCAACTCTCAATTAGAGTCGATTTGAAAATAATCTAAAATTCTAACCTCATCTTTTGTCTACATTAACATTGTGTTAGAAGCAATAAACAGGTACAAAAACACTGATTAATTCTATCTCTTCATACAATTTTATTAACTTAACTAAACACTCTGTTTCTTCTTTTTCTTTTGGTTCTTTTATTAATTTAACTTTGTTCTTATGACACGTCTCACGTATTATAACCTAGTTCCTGGAATATAGTTTATTTTAGTGTAAGAATAATTAAGGATCACAAATTGTAAATGTTTGGTTTAATAAATATTGTATTATGTTTTACTATAGGTACCATAAACAGAAAAAGGCCTCGACTTACACTCCGAATTCATGTCAAGAGCGTTCGAAAACTTCAAAACCGCACTAAATACACGACAACTAAAGCGGCGTACATACTTCCTAAAGCGGCGTACAAAACATTGCTTAACCCAGCACATCTCACTTAGAAGTGCTGGCGAAATCTAGAGCATGGCATCGATTTTACACTGACAAACGTAACAAATATTCGACCATTTTCTATTTTGTCTTTAAACGGCTTTAAATAGTGATGCAGTTCGATTGCCATATCATTTGTCAATAGTATCGATCTTATCAATGACACAAAATAATACAAATAGCTGACAAATCAATATGTAATTATTTCCTATTTACTTACACATACGATGGATATGTAAATTCAGCGATAGTGTATTTATTAGGTACTATTTCTTTCTGATCAAGTACACAATTCCTGTAAAAATAAATTCAAGACTGTATTTTGATAGGTACTCAAGAGATGAGACGTTATTGAGTTTCTCGACATTTTTTCTCTACAGCCATAACTGTTTCCGAAATGACGTAGATCTTTAAATGATTGTGTTTTTAGGTTACTTACAGCAATTCTCCTTTATTATAATGTAATTCATCCTTGATGATTAAATTGAACAAATCATTTAGATTCTAGATTTTTTTTTCAACAAATTAACAAAAACTATCGCTCGTGAAATTTATCAATAGTGCAACAACACTAACTTGTATACCTAATATAAAAATAAATGAAATATTATTAAATAAAGTGAAAAAAAATAGAAGTCGCCTCTGAATAAGACCACTTCCTCACGGCATAATAGTTAATTACAACATGCTTTATTCTCATTGGTCCTTTTCCTTTGACGTCAATCACGTATTTAAAATAATATTCCATCAACTTATAATAAGTAATATTTTAACATATAACAATTTACCGTTCGTTGAACGCAAATTAAAATGAGTATTAGTTACCTTATTAGTTATGGTAAGTTCATTATTAATGAACTGCGCTTTAGGTACCTACCTGACTGGTAGCGGTAAAGAACTCGAACTGCGTGTCATTGTAGAAAAACACACAACGACGTTTTGGCGTTTAATATTTATAAATCGCACAACAAGATTACTCAATAGTAATCCTTATGTATTCTGTAGAGTATACATATTGGGTATCCCCGGTGAAAGCTTAGTGCCTTCCTTAAATTACTAAGAAAAATGTTTATATTTCTTAAACAATTGTACATTTTATTTCTAAAACAATTTGCGCTTCCATGATGTAAAGGCAACTTCTGACTCTCTCCCGACAATTTTAAAGGTAAGTAAGTACCTTAACACACTGGCACATCACTGGTAAGTACTACGCACCGAAAAAACTCTTTAATAGTAAAGTCACTGGCTGCTATTTTTTCAAATTGTTCTATCTTGAAATAAGATCCTATCTGCCTAAAGACTAGGTAATAAATAGAGCTCGTTTTACTTAACTCGTCGCAAACTGTCAAATTTTTGGCGGATCTGATTTGCATTGCAAGACATAAATTATTTTAGCAGAAAATTGCAGATACGTCAGTTTGCAAAGTCAGCGACGAACTGTTGCGTCTTTGGAACGGCACAACACTGTTGTTCGCTATACGCTACTCGCCTGCGATAGAATCCGACAACCTCACAAAACACAAGGTTTTCTTCAGGATACAGCCATTGCCCAACTATAATGCGCTAGTGTAGGCGTGTCCATTATTTCGTCACGATTTATATATTATTATCTAATGTCTTCCCTATTCACTATACACACCCGGAACGATCTATGACGTTAAATAATGTGCATGTATGTTCGTATGTAGATCAGACAAATAAAAGCTTTTGTCAAACGATTAATCTTATAAGAAAATAGTTTGATTCTCTTCCTGCTTCGAGAGTTGAACAAAGAATTTGTTACTTGAATGACACACAATGAACCTATAAGTATCTTTTAAGCTTTGTTGAGTGTCATTTCTAAAATAACCTTACACATATTTTAAAACAAATATTTAAAATCAACTGAAGAACACCCGTATCTTGCAAACAGGAAGAATTTATAAAAAAATAAAAATGAAAATCAAAAGAGTTTCTATAACGGTCCTATCTCACTAGGACGCCTTGGTAGTTCCACGAACCACCACGGTTGTGTTACCAACGAAATGTATGCAGTTGTATAAAGGGTAGGTATCTCATTTGGATATGCAACTGAGTCCCGGATAATTTCTACACTGGTGGCTCAACCGTGGTGTCCTAGTGAGATATGGCTTTTACTACACTCATTCACTCTGCGTCGAGCGGCCGTCCCGAACGGTCGTTTGTTCAGAGGTCCCGAGCTGCGCCCCGCAGCTCCCCGCGCTGCGCCCCGCAGCCCCCCGCCGCGCGCCCCGCGCCCCGTGCCGCCATTGTCTGCCGGCTACCTGCTGGCGTGACCCTGCCGCCATACATTGAGCCAACAATAGTTCTTCTCAGAACTTGCTGGCTTATCTAAGTTTCAAGGTTAAAATAACGACTGTTATTTTACAGTTGCATCGATCTTAATTTAAAACCACAGTTTCGTGGTCCTCAGTGGATACCTTGCGGTGTTAACTAAGCTGAGTGGGACGTGGCCCTGGGGCGTCCGCTTGCCTCACTTTGAGGCAGGCATATTACCCGGACGGGGCTAGAACCACCGGCCTTGGGGTCTACCCTAGTCGACTCTAGCTGTCACCCGGGGTAGAGTGACCAATCTCTACCCCTTATTCTTTTCTCTTCGTGTTTCGGGGTGTAAAAACCCTCCGCACTTAGAGCATAGGAACCCTCTTGCACAATAAGATCGGCAAAGGGATACCAGCTTAGGGCACACCATAAGCACACATCCTCTTTGTTAACCCCAACCAAAGAGGCAAAACTCACTCTCACACACCCTCGAGCAATCCCACTCGAGTTGCGAAAGTTAGCGAGCGATCGCCTCAGAGTTTCTTGCGCCGCTTATTCTCTGAGGAACGCTTTTGCGAAGCGGTAGTAATTATTCTATAGCAGATTGGCCGTCCCTTAAAAATGGCCGACAGCTCCGAGCTGTGGGCCGAAATCGGTAAACTCATTTTGACGCATATCCTAGCGGATAAAAGCAGCGCGCTTTACGCTGAGATATGCCGTTTAGTACCGCAAGTTGCGGCGTTAACTTTGCCTTCCGCGCCCCGCGTTGATAGCCCTCGTGCCGACCGCGCTTCGTCACCCAGTCTCCCCGCGACCCCCTGCCCCACCGCGTCCTTCGCGTCGTTTCCCGGCCCTGCCCGCCCCACCGCGTCTCTTGCTTTGTCCCAATCGCGCGCGTCATCTCCTTCCCCTGCTTCCCTCCTCGCCGGTGACGATGAGGTATCGTGCGATGTTCGTATGGACGTTGCCGAGTCCGATTCGTCGTCGGAGTGTGTGGAGTCGTCCTCTTCGGAGGACATATTTACGCTCGTGGAGGGCCGTAAGGGAAAACGAGCCCGCCGTCACCGTGAATCTGAGCCTGCTAAGGTTCAGAAAACGTCCTCGGGAACGTCGATCCCCTCTTCCATCCCCGAGGTCCGTAAGGTCCCTTCCAGCCCTTCTAAGGCTGTCACTGTAGTACAAAAAGGTCCCACCCCTCCGCCCTTGTACATGAGGGACAAAAATAGGTGGAATGAAGTCTCCCTTCGGGCGAAAGAGGAGAACATCGTAATCACCAGCGCCCGCACGACCCAAGATGGGATCAAAATCCAGGTCCCGTCATCTTCTGAGCATAGAAAGCTCACTTCGATTCTGAAAGGTAGAGGAATACAATTCCATACCTACGCCCTCCCGGAGGAACGTATCCTCCGTATTATTCTAAAGGGAATCCCTAAGGAGTGGGAAACCACTCTTGTTAAGGAGGACCTTATTAAAAACGGTTTTCCGGCTCTCGAGGTGCACCGTATGCACCGCGGTCGTGGCCAAGTCCCGTACGACATGGTCACCGTTATATTAGAAAGGACGGATGAGGGCAAGAAGATCTTCAACCTGAAGACTTGTTGCGGTCTATCTGGCCTTAAAGTTGAAACTCCCCATAAGGGAGGCCCCCCAACGCAATGTCATAGATGCCAACTTTACGGGCATTCTAGTAGGCATTGTCATGCCAAGCCTAGGTGCGTAAAGTGCCTAGGTGATCACGCTACCTCGGATTGCCTTAGAGGCAAAAACGAGGTGGAACCCCCTAGCTGTGTGCTGTGTGGTCAGCAAGGTCATCCTGCGAACTATCGCGGATGCACCAAGGCTCCACGCACCCACCATAAGGTAGCTCAACGAAGGGCAGCCCGCGCTGCAGCTTCCCAACCCGGTCCCACTAAGGCCCATATGGCCCCTTCCTCGCACTCTACTCGCGATTTCCCGGCTCTGCCACTCACGCAAACCAAACTCGCGCCACAGCGTCCATCCGCATGGATTCGTCCCCCGGCAATCGTCCGACCCACAAATCCGCTCCGCGCCCAACCTAGTAGCAACTTAGGTATTCCTGCAGCCACTCTTGCGCCTCATCCGGTTCCTGCGATGGCCCCTCAGGCCTCTGCGTTTCCTGTCAACCAGTTTAGGGAATTTAGTATTCTCTTTAAGTCGGCCCTTAGTCAACTTGACAGTTTATTAGACTCCCTGTCCCAATTTAAAAGCCTAATAATGGATTGTACGAATAAAAGTAGAGTCAAACCGCGTTCCCTTACAATAGGTTTTTTCAATGCTGATGGCATCTTAGGTCAACGTGCAGAGATTCACGAGTTTGTAAAACATCATCAGGTAGATATTTTATTAGTGCAGGAATCTTTCCTCAAACCCTCTAATCGCGACCCCAAGATGGCGAATTATAATTTAGTGCGAAACGACAGGATCTTTGCGCCCAAAGGGGGCACTCTCATTTATTATAGAAAGTCACTTCACTGTATACCTATAGACCCGCCTGCCCTCACTGACATTGAGGCTTCGATCTGTCGAGTGGGCATGACAGGACATCAGCCAATCACACTAGTGTCGGCTTATCTATCTCCTAATAACTCTAAGAGGTTACTTAGAAGTGACCTCGAAGCCCTCTTTAATCTCAGTAATTCAGTCATAATTGCTGGCGATCTTAACGCTAAACATCTTTCTTGGAGTTGCTTAACAACAAACACAAGAGGCAGGGTATTAGAAACTCTAGCCGAGCCCCTCTATTATGATATAATAACACCATTGCAGCCCACTAGATATCCCCCTGACTTGAACCACAGACCAGAAATACTCGACTTGGCGCTTCTAAAGAACATAAACTTACGTTTATGTTCTATAGAAGTACTACACGAGTTACAATCCGACCACCGACCTGTTATATTAAAACTAGGCTCCCGTTTAGACGCCCCTGATAATCCAGCAACCCCTAAGACAGTACTGGACTGGGAGAAGGTGGCCGAAGGCCTCCAGTCTTCTAGTTCAGTATACTTAGATAGTATCCCAGTAGAAATAGCCTCCTTAGAGGAGGCCTCGACAGCTATTAACTCCCTCACGGATCACGTGAGGTCGGTTTTGAATGAAAGTTCAAAACAGGTTCCGGAGATGGAAGACCATCGCTGGAAACTGCCTACCGATATCCGTGATCTGCTAACGGAGAAAAACGCAGCCACCCGCGCATATGATTCCAATCGCACCGAGGAATGTCGCCGTCATTTGCGTCTCTTGCAGCATACTGTAAGAAAACGTATTAATGACATGCGACAGAATCGGTGGGATAATCTTTTGAGCGGCATTGAGCCCCACCACCAGGCCATCTGGCAGCTGTCTAGGTCTCTTCAAAAGGATACGGTTGTTCCTACTCCTCCTCTCAATAGGCCTAACCAACCCCCCGCTTTTGACGATGACGAAAAAGCCGAATGCCTTGCCGACAGTCTCGAAGCCCAATGTTCGCCCAGTACTCTCCCTATCGATCGTAGGCACCTCTCGACGGTGAACTCTGAAGTTCAGCGTAGGGCTTCTGTACCTCCCACTGATCCTCCTCTTCCACAGGTTACTGAGGAAGAGGTACTAGGTATCATCAAAAGATTTCATACCCTAAAAGCCCCTGGCTCAGACGGTATCACGAATCGTGTCCTTAAAAACTTCGGTGCTCCCCTCATCTGCTTACTAACGGCAATATTCAACGTCGCCATGAGCAACTGCGTCTTTCCACAGCAGTGGAAAGAAGCAATTGTAATTGGTATACCAAAGCCTGGGAAACCTAAAAACGAACCTTCCAGTTACCGCCCTATAAGTCTCCTCAATACCATGGGGAAGATTTATGAGCGGCTCATATTTGCTAGATTACGGGACTACGCCGAATCCAATAGTCTTATTCCACCAGAGCAGTTTGGTTTTAGAACCAAACACTCCTGCGTTCAACAAGTGCACCGTATTGTTGAACATATCTCCAGTAGATTAAACTTAAAAAAACCTGTCGCTACGGGAGCGCTCTTCTTCGATGTGGCGAAAGCGTTCGACAAAGTCTGGCACAACGGCTTGATCTACAAGCTTTATTCACTGGGAGTGCCAGACCGTCTCGTGCACATCATACGAGACTTCCTCTCAAATCGAACCTTTCGCTACCGCGTAGAAGAGACGCTCTCGTCACCGCACCCGATACATGCCGGAGTCCCACAAGGCTCCGTCCTCTCCCCTTTACTATTTTCATTGTATACTAGTGACATTCCCAAATCCCCTAATACCGAATTAGCTTTATTTGCGGATGATACAGCCATCTATTCTTCGTGCCGTGGTCGAGTTATGATGACCGGAATCCTCCAACGCGCGGCCAATGCCTTGGGCAAGTGGTTTCGCAAATGGAGAATCGAGGTAAACCCGGAGAAAAGTGCAGCGGTGTACTTTTCAAAGGGCTATTATAACACGCCACGGTCACGCCGTCAACTTAAAATCATTAAGATGTTTGGCAAGCCGATCCCTTGGGAGGAGCAAGTCAAATATCTCGGCGTAGTCTTAGATAGACGTCTTACTTTCAAGGCCCATATCAAACGTGTGCGCGATCGCGCCGCGTTTGTAATGGGCCGTCTTCACTGTCTTCTTAACAAGCGAAGTAAATTGTCCCTTAGGAATAAGGTGAAAATCTACACGACTTGCATCCGTCCGATCATGACCTATGCAGGGGTAGTTTTCGCTCATGCGAGTCCCTCTCAAATCCACCGTCTACAGGTAATACAAAATCGTTTCATGCGGAAAGCCACGGGAGCTCCGTGGTTCCTTCGCAATGAAAATCTGCACATTGACCTAGGTCTGCCAACCATTGCCCAATGGCTCAAATTAGCTTCCAAACGTTTTTTCGATTCTGCTCCGCACCACCCAAATCCCCTGGTAGTTGCGGCTTCCGAATACATCCCGCTTAGGGACGGTACTGAAAAGTATCGGCGTCCGAAGGACGTAATATACGATCCCGACGACCCGATTACTCTAGCCATAGAGGCAGCCAATCAGCTCGCGACACCAAACACTTCAGGACCCCGATACCGACCCCGCCGGCGTGGTCGACGATTTCCCTCATTCAGCGCTTATCGCTATCGACCCACTAGGGTCGATTAATTCTTTCAAATATTTTTCCTCTCAGACGACGCCCTGAGCCGAGGTTCGCGCCCAACTGGGCACCCTCAGGCCTGTTGTCTTAAACGTTGTACCGGGTGAGAGCCTTCAGCGCTCCCCATTTGTCCGGCCAAGTAGTTAATGCCATCTGCGGCAAATCTACAATAAGTCACGTCAAAAAAAAAAAAAAAAAAAAAAAAAAAAAAAAAAAAAAAAAAAAAAAAAAAAAAAAAAAACTACACTCATAATTATGTCTTGCTCTACAAATATGAAATCGTAAAAAACTAGTCCGGCTATTCAAATATTTACTAAGTCAAGAGTGTGGTATACTTTTCTCGTGTCAATATGAACATTACCTAACTTTAGAGTACTCGTAACATTACGATTGTCATTAGAGGTGTTCTCGACTCTTTTTATTTCTCGCTCGATTAGGGGCGTACGTATTGCACCACTACTCAAATCGTTTTGAATTTCGAATCGCACACTCTTTTTCTTCTTTATTTTAATTTTAATCTCTATTTCAGTAGGTAACTGGCCATTTTGAACTGTTATAAAAATGGATGACGACAATCATTGTACCTAACGTATATAGATCCGGGATGTTGATTGCTCTGGCATCGTTAACCAATTAAGACTTTATAGAAGCTATTTAAATGTAAATATTCTACATACCTAGCGTTGTGTCAAGTTAGCAATTACACATGTATAATAATACAGATATGCATTTGGAATTATTAAAAAAAAAACTGTCTTTTTCTTTTGGATAGTGAAAAATACAAAATGAGTAAGCGTTTTGCCTTTTCCCGAAAGAAAAATTATTAGAAAGATTATTTGGAAATAGCATGGCTCGAGTACCTTCAATTTCTTTTTTCATAAGGATCACATTTATAAAGCGGTTATATTAACATAAATCGCTAAATCCATAATCTACGTCACACGGATGATACTAATCTTTCTAATTAATCGTATTGCATTGTGTAACATTGTTACAGCTATAGACGCATGCATAATTAAATCTATCTTGTCAATCTCCATAACTAAGTCACGCTTACATCTCTAATCAAGTGTTATTTACTACTTTATCAACATGTCGCGGTGACTCATGCAGTAGCAGTTTATACCATCACAGTAACTCTTAGAACAAAGACTAGGAAACCTACGGTAGCTGTGATCACGATTTTGCGTACCTGTGTATGAGGAGCGAAGGTGTTAGAGCGGCACCTTTCTATATTCATTCCGACAGGCAATAATTGAACGCGTAAACTCTTCATTCGAAATGACAGCTGTCAAATTCGTTCAGTTTCTAATTTTAACATACATACATAAACTCACGCCCGTAATCCCTAATGGGGTGGGCAGAGCCACAAGTAATCAAAGACAACTTGCAGCCACTGTTGATACGAAGTCCAAAGATGGACTAATTAATGTTGGTTTTTGGTTGATGGTCTAATTTTAAATTTAGTAGTATTTAGCGTCCCATCATATTAGAGAGGTTCGCTACTTCAAGGTTTGAATCGATCGTTTCGAATCGATTTCCCACTCGAATTGTGTTGGCGTCTAATTTATAGGACGTACGTGATTGTTGATTAAATAATTCGATGTAAGTATGATTAATGTGCATACTGGATTTACATTCGCAATAGTTATTTACTTAATGAAAGTCGAAATGTTTGGTTGAACTACATTTTAATAATTATGGTATACCTATAATTTTACTTCGTGTATTTTGTTTCTATAAATTCTTAATATTCTTATGCAAGCTCACTTAGCCAAATCCAGCTATTCATGACTTCACCTTTCAAATGACATAAATGGTCCACAAACGCCATATAAAGTAGGTAACATGGTTCATACAGCTTTCTATACCTATTCCGTTTATTATATTTAGCGGTATAGCCTAGTAACTCATATACAACCGCATGTAAGTACATCACCTACTTAATAATGGCGTTCGTTGCAAAATTTCGAAAGTTTATAAGCTTGACATATTGAAATGTTCTACTTTGTAAAACATTATAAGTAAAGTACCAACCTACGCTATTAAGACGGGTATTGAAGAGTCCCCATTACATAATGCTGGCGGTAAAGAATTGATCTAATTTGTCAAATCATTAAGCTTGCTCTCATAATGTAAGAAGAGAAATTGATGAGTTGCAACTACTTATATGAAGATACCACGTTGGGTAAGTTGGCATTAGGACTTACTATGTGTTAAAATGTATGTGTGGTACTTACAATTAAAATACGTTCTACTTATTTGATTGCTTTGGTAAAATGTTACGTCTATTTAACTTAATATCAAATAAGTGCTAGATCTGGAATGACATATTCACTTTAAGTATACAAATATTTTAGATCTCTCTTAGAGATAAGTCCACCCTTGTAAACGTCCATTTCTTGTTTGTGATGTAACTAGTTGTTAAGTGCAATAAAGTATATTAAGATTTGAATATTTAGCAACTCTTCATCTTTGATTTGATCGCAATGCGTTAAGATCATGTGAAATCCCATAACATAAATATTATGTACATACTGAATATAATATTATGTTATGTAATATAATGTAAGAAATTGATATGAGAAACATGAAGTTTCGGTTTTAGTAACATGAGGTTTGATTGCACTGAAAGCTATAAAAGTTAAGGCTGTCTGCAAAATTATATTGCAACAGTATCAAGAGACATACATATACATATAATTACACGCCTCTTTCCTACCGGAGGGTAAGCAAAGACGATGGAATTCCATCTGCTTTGACCCTCGAAACTTTTCTTTCAAACACGTGCGTCGTGTTCGCGCCGGTACAGACTAGACCGTATACTAAACATTATGTGTGTGTGTGTGTGTGTGTGTGTGTGTGTGTGTGTGTGTGTTGGGGGGGGGGACATCAATTCAGTATCAAGAGAATAGTTTAACAATTTCATACTAATACTGTTTGAATGTTTGGAATGCCTTCTTAATTTCATAACGCTTAAAGCTAAAGGTCTATTTATTTATTACCCCCAGGTATTATAATTTTAATTATCTGAGCATATTAGGAAAGTAAAAGTCATCGAATCGTGACTTGAGGTCCGCCCACCGGAGCTAATATAAATAACTATTGGAGTATAAGCAATACTGATTTGCTCTGTTAATTCGCATGAAATTATGATAAGTTGTTAAATAGATATTATACGTAGTTTAAATAGTTTCACGCCTATTTCCTCTCGGAGTTTTCAGAGATTATGGAATTCCATTTGCCTCGATTTGTAGCCTGAGTTTATATATGTATGTAAAGTAAATCGTTTTACCGCATTTTGCATTTAAAGCAATCATATCTACACCCTTTGCTAACAAAAAATACCATAAAAACAATCATTGCAATACGATTTGTAGTTTCTGAGAAATGCGTGGAGAAATATGCATACATACCTATACATACACCTATGTTTGGCACACGTGTTTCTTAGCCCAAATAAACCAACATATACGACTACTATGCAATTCCAACAATATAACATACATACGGGTCAAATTGATTACGTCTTTATTTTCTTAAGTCGGTTAAAAGGCATTAACAGATAGTCAGGAGATAGTCAGGAGTACATCCATCGCATGATGAACTAAAGCTTTTAAACGCTTCACCAAGCAATAAACATTATTTAAAATAAAATTAATTTATATACTACATACCTTTCCAAACAAAAATGATTTTAATGCACACTACTGTTTTTTAAGATGACTGTACATTTTATTTTTTCCATGATTGTATCTCGCGCACTCTCTCTTCGTGAGTTGTCATTCATTTGTCATACCACACTCTCAGCTATAGGCTTCGATAGATAACATTGTAAATGATCAGTCGAACATAGCGTTCTATTCCCTTATCTAATGTAGTATCGTTCTTGATCTTTATAGGTTTTTAAATGGTTTAATAATGGGAGAAAGTGTTATATAAGTGGATGGTATTATGTTAAACAGCTCGTTACGGAATATTCCTTGCAAAACTTGTTACTATAAGGAACTCATTGCATATCCGGATAAGATCCAGCCTGCCTACTTTCTCTATATTATATTAAAAAGATTATTATAACAAAAAAGCGTAGTATAATCTTTATTGACACTTGAGGTGAGAAGTATGAACAGAAAGGAACGGGGTAATTGGCGTAAAAAATTGTTTTCTTCTAGAATAATTCCAAATATTCGATCAAGGTTTGGTATAAAGAGTTAGCCAACAATAGTATTAAACGCGTCGTCATCTCCCTAGCGTTGTTCTGCTTTCACACTTACCTTCCCCTTACTTGAAAATTTGACAGGTCCGGTTTTTTACAGAAGCGACTGCCTCTCTGACCTGCCGACCTGCGATGGGAAAACCAGCCCAATACAGGTCAGGTCACATACCACCGAACCGCATTTCTCGGGAATGTGGGTTTCCTCACGATGTTTTCCTTTATCTGAATACCTGATAATAATTTATGGATTCGAACCTGCGACCTTGAAGTGAGAGTCAAACGTTCTTCCAACTGGGCTACCACGGCTCCAATATCATTTATTAAATGCATACCGGTTCGAAATTTGAACTTTATAGCACATGGTAGGCAATGTAAACAACAGATTGTATCGGTAATCTGACATCTTTTCTAAAGCTTCCATCAACAGCCACATTACTCAATCCCTATGCCGGAAACATATCACGATCCCATTCCACAAGATTTTCCCCTTTAACTTTTTTATAAACTCACATAACAATCTGGTTTTAGATTTTGTAATCGGAAAAGGTTCTCTAGAAAAGAGAGGAGTGTGTCAGTAGGTTTTGTTTTGGGAAACATCAACAAAACCTGTTGTGTTTGAGACTATGAAACGAAGCGTGAGGTAATATTATGTAAAGTTACTCTACGTCTTCTTTATTACAGGGTAAGAGGGTATGACCCCTCACACCCTTTGACAGGTAGTTCACACGGCTATGATATTTATAGACAAGTGGGCGTGTCAAAACAAAAGTTAATTGCTACGTGTTACATAAACAGAGTTTGGCATTTCGCGGTTATATAACTAATCAATATGTGCATTAACACGTCATTTAGAATCAAAGTACATGTGTGAATCATAAGTTACTTAGATGCTAGGATATCGCAATATACATAACACAACATATATATTCTACATATACGTGTCACTGCTACGCACAGGCCTCCTCTCAGTCTACCGGAGGGGCTATGGAGCTTACTCCACCACACTGATCCAATGCGGGTGGGTTGGAGTGTTTGCACCCGGGCCCAACGGCTTAACGGTCCTTCTGAAGCACGGATTTGACTTTTTTTTGGAAAATCAGGTGATTCAGATATCCTAGCTAAACAAAAGACAGTCTCACAAAATGATTTCGACAACGGACTCATTGGGAATCACATTATTTGACTTGATATACTGGATGTTATTTTTGCTCCGATAGCATTTAGTACTAGGCCGAAATTTGTAACACTAATGGTTCTCACTCTGTTATTTTTATAATAACCCTTCTAATATGCATAAGACGATTGCTAGGGATCACGAATAAGAGATTAATAAATTAATGAACATTTTATATATTTGGATTATATACTCTAATAATTAAATTTCTTTTGTTTTTTGACGTGACTTATTGTAGATTTGGCGGGACAAATAGGGAGAGCTGAGGGCTCTCACCCGGTGCATATTACTTTTGTACTTTATGTGTTTTGTCATTCAAAACGAACTTAACACGTAACAAAAATAATTATCAAGGTTATTTTTTAGTCATTAGACACATTAAATGAGCTTGTTTAATGTTAATTACAAGTTTAAGAACACTGTACGTAGTTTAGTTTTTAATTTATTCGTACGTTATTATTTGTTTAGCGAGATGCCACTAGTCGATTTTGACTATAGACTGATGATAAAAATAATGACAAGTTATATTTCATGTCATTGACCGCTTGATGAGTCACAAAAGGTCAGCTAATATTTGTAAACATTGTTCTCTTGTAAGTACCGCAGAATGTACGTGAAATATTCCTTTGATGGTTTTATTACAAGGACTTTTAAGCAACTTTGTCCTGTCATTTGAAACAGGATACTTAGTACATAAATTTTCATTCACCGGCGGAGTATCAAGTCGTACATTCTTAATATTTAGTAAGTACTTTAATTTATAAAGCACTTTTCGTTTACAATTACAATATTCATAATAAAATAGGTAAATAGTAGAATGTACCTGTTTGATTAGTACTTTGTGTTTACGCATAATTTGTGTTGTTTAAATTGCGTTATTTTTGTAATTCTAATGTGTAAGTATTTAATATTATCTTGTACAAAATACTTAAAAAATGTACGAGTATAAAAACTAGTGTACTTGGCGCCATATACAGGATGTTAGTGACATCGTAACTAAAACTTTTAGGGATGATTCAGACCATGATTCTGAGTTGATATCAAGTAGAATTTTCGATCTCAAAATATGGAACTGAAAAAAAAAACACTAAAATTTTCATGAATTTTCCGTAACGAATATTGAGGGGGTGATTCAGTTCATTATTCTCAGTTAATATAAATTGAAATTTTCCATCGAAAAAGTCTAGATTTTAAAAAAATTTAAAAAACACAAAAATAAACATGTATTTTGCGACGGAAAATATTCCGCTTGATATTAACTCAGAATTTATGGTCTCAATCATTTCCCTCAATATTCTTTGCGATGTCACTAACATCCTGTATTAAAGTGTGGTACTGTATTAAAGTAAAAACCATTATCAAAGTAAACTAATTATGACGGTGATGATAAAAATCATTGCAAAGCATGGACATAAACGGGTCGCATGAATTATTCAACATCCTGATTTTTCATGGACACTTGGTAAAATAAGCCGCTTGCGTATTAAGAATGCAAATTGGAATATCCGTTGTTTTAGTGTTGTTAATTAAATCAACGCCTTTGGAAAGCTAGGCTATATTGGTTAGATGGTCCAACCTAAATTCAATTTATTTTTTAGATCAGACTTCTAGTAGATTGGCTGTTCTTGGATACCAAGAGGGAGCGTTAAGGGCTGTACATAAAAAACAAATTGCTAAAAGTGCGGTGCATATGCCTGCCTGTATTTATTTTTGGACCAATACCATAGACTACTATTACACTAACCATGTGCGTTTGTTCTTTATAATGATCACTTGTATTAACTTCCTTCATAATTCTCGTTACCGGAAAATGCACGGAAGCGACGTTCCTATGTCATCATCCCACGTTTTTGTCAACCGATAGCTGTATAGTTTATAGTCATTAGTTGTTTTTTTGCTTTGCAGTATAATAAGCAGGCTTCTTCCGCTCTATTCGTTCAAGATGCTTATTGATTCCTTTGGTTCCACGCAACTATCGTAAGGTTCATATGACCATTATTTTTATGAGAGTCGGTGTTGTCGATTATTAGAATATATATAAATAAGTAATTTATTGACGTTTCGCAGATAGATTTCTAACAGAAGAACTAATTTCTAATAGATAGATTTATTTCAATATGTAACTACCACTTATAGTTTCTTGAGTACATAATAAATCAATGTCACTCATTTCACCTAATAATAACTATCTACGTAATTGACACGTATTGAATTTCTACAAAAATACTTGGCATAAGTATCGAGTGACCGACTCAAAGATAACCTTTTTAACAATAATGATTTTAACTCATGCCCATTGAAATATTCATTACGGAATAAAAACTTTAAGAGAAAAATTGGTTCCGTCTTTGAGCCCATTTTATTTCCTTATAGAAAATTTATGCGTAATGATATATTTGTCAAATACCAAGCAAAATTGATTTGCTAGCGGGAGACTTATTCAAAAGCTAATTTACGTAATGTAATGAAATATAATAATAAGTTTTTAGTGTATAATCAATGCCTATTGTGAAGAGGCCAAAAGGTCATGATTATAATTTAAGGGCATAACAACATAAGACCATCTGACAATATGTTCATTATGAATTACTTCCGGTTAAGTGTCAGTGTCATATTCAGTTTTGTTGCGTGTTATGTAACATGACGTATGAAACTGTGCAAAGAAACCTATTAGGCATAATGTCCTATCTGTTTTGCCATTCAGTGAAGGACTTAAATGTCATCTACCTTGCAATGTGGTGTTTGTGCTTCCGGTTTAGTACCCTATAATGTAATGGTAAATATGTCAGCTGTTTTATTTAAAATTTATTCTTATTTATTATTTTTTGTTTTAGTTAGATCTAAACATCGTTAGATAGTACTTATAGATTTGTGACTAGACAATTTAACTATTAAATAAATACATACATACATAAACTCACGTCTATTTCCCACCAGGGTAAGCAGAGACTATGAAATTACATTTGCTTCGATCCTGACTTCTCTAGCTTCCTTCACATTCATCAATCGTTTCATATACGCACGCCAGCTCGCGCTAAATCTTTTCTAAGGACATCTCCAATTTGGCCAATTTACGACCTTCTAGGTATAAATAAACCTTTTGGATAAAATTACTTTACGTCTATTTATACATATTAACATTGTATAGTCCACTTTAATTTGTTACAATTATGAATTTATTACGGTATTTAAATCAGTGTTTGTCGCCAATGAATTCAAGTAGATAATTTGTAATAGATATTGTCGTTTGGCCTCGTAGATGATGAAGACCTACCTCTTCTACTTTAAATATAAATAGGGGAGAGACGGTACTAAGATAAATTATTTTCTTAGATAATCCATAAATATAAGCGCCCAAGTTTAGTAAATATTTGTTTCCTGGTAGTGGTTGCCTGGAAGAAAATGCTCTAGAACAATAAGACCGCCTAAGTTGTACTGTATTCATGTGTTATGTCTGTTAAAATTAAGTTCTGTGCAATAAAGTGTATTAGATTTGTTTTGGTAATATTACATAGAATTAGAAAGGGGGAGGTTTATTATTATTTATTCATTTCAACATGGTATACTGTGTTTTTCATGTATTTTTTTTATAATCTTATTTTTCTTTTTGTTTCTTTTTCATTCATATTTTATTTTGTATATTAGTTTTTATATTGTTTTCTCGTCATACAGTGCATTGGGTTACACTGTAATGTTGTATGTATCTTTATAAATAAATAAATAACAAAAGATACTTTTAGTGGATACTGGGTTTAATTTGTGTCACGTCTGACTAACATAGAATATGGGTTTTAAAGTTAAATTACAAGGCACTTACATTATTATGAAATTAAGAAAACACGGAAAGAAAGAAAAAAACTTAATATAAAATTGCATCACGCCTGTATCCGCAAAAGAAAAAACGAGACACAATCCAGTAAAATAGACACCGTCAGTTAGTTCATCGTCGTGAGCTTATGTTTGTATTACATAGAGATAGTAATTGTGCGTAATGATGAAGTCCTACTTTCCACGTTTACAATTCAAAACTCACATTGGCTAATCATCAGAGCCTACTCAACCGTTGACGTTTTGAATAAATATTTCCACACAATAGATCGAGAATAAAACTTTTTATTTCAACTTAGTGCTGTCAACAAAAGGGCTTCAATATTTATTTTTTATTTAATAACTGCCTTGAATTACTTAATCTGTTATTGTGAATCTATTCAATTCCACAACAGACAGGGCATGGCTAACCCATCGACCTTATGACGTGAATATCATCAAGTCAAGGAGGCCACGCCTCGTGAACCTATTTCTTGAGAATTTGCTATACACACAGGCAGAAAGACTCAAAAGTATTGTTAGCGATTTATTCGTCAGCTGATCGTTTATTCTCATACCTTGAAAACGGCCTATTTAGCAAAGTTGGCCCATTTCAAGGTAACGTCATTGAACTTAATTTTAAGATTCCGGTGCTTTCTGTTTTCAGTGTTTTTGTTTGACGAATGATATTTATGACAAAATAGCGTTTTAGTACTCTGATTAGACACGAAAAATAGTGAATAATAAGTCTGTATGTATGTTTTTAGGTTGCATGCGTCTGCTATTTTGCAGCACGAAGCATTTTTTTTTTCTTTTCTTTTATACATCAATAGTGTTATAACAAAACGAAGACTAAAGATAAACTAGGTTTAAAATAACGTGTCACGAAAGATGTCGACGGATTTTAATGAAACTAATTGACAAGACATAATAATTGTACCCAGAATCTGCGACAGTAGCGCCGCGGCCGCGGAACTTCCGTTGCGAAAACGACTATCAGTGTTACTACAAAACAAAGACTAAAAGATAAACTATGTTTAAAATATAATCCGTACACGAAAGAAGTCCCGAAGGCCGCGGCGCTAATGTCGCAGATTTTGCATAGAATTATGATGACTTGTCAAGTTAGTTTCATTAAAATCCGCCGACTTCTTTCGTGGCGCGAAATACTATTTCAAACCTAGTTTATTTTTAGTTTGTGTTTTGTAGTAACACTGTATATTTTTAAACCCAGTTTATCTCTTAGTCCTTCGTTTTGTAATAACACTGTCTATGTCTATACATATAAGAGAGAAATTATTTTCAAGTGTGTGACACAATAACAATTAACGACAACAATTAATAATTAACAACAACAATTAACAACACACAACAAGTTTAACAATTTTTATTTTTTTCTCTGTCTTTCTGCCAATCGTAAATTCTCATACCTCGTCGGTCGAACTTATCATCCGTATGTATTCAAGTGATTCGATGCATTTACCGGAGTATTGTTAACTGGGCGATGTTCAAGAAATCACCGTACAAGGCTGCCTAGCAACCGTGCAGCGTTTTTCGACACAGTGGGTCATTTTGCGACACGTCACGGTCGGAGGATTGACACGCGGTGAACTCAGGAGTTATGTTTTATTTTTAATTTGGTTTTAAGAGGTCAGCTACTTGACAGCCTAGTCGAATGAGAGAATACTTTTTAAAATAAATTGGGTCTTAAGTATCATCTTGAGCATCGAGAAGTTCGTTTACCGCGCAGATTATGCTCGATATTAGTAATTTAACTGATTATATGACTGGATGAGAACCCGGTGGTGTAATGATTAACACGCTAGTCTAGCCTTGACACGAGCTGCGGGTTCAAGTTTCATCTGAGTCAGATATTTTCGTTTTAATTTTCTTTTTTGTAATTAAAGGGCGTAAGATCAAACAAACTAGCGATAAGTAGAGGAAACTGTTTGAACACCATATTAAAGATTCTATATTGTAATGGATTGACAATGCCACATCACGTTGACCTAGTTATACCGTGTGCATAAAAAGAAAAAAAACCCACTTCCATAACAACATTCGTATTTTTCTCCAGTAGAACGTATCTATTTATGTTTATTTTACGTTTAATAATCTCATTCTATAGCTTTTCAAATTATAAACCTAGTTTTGGACTGCAAGAACAGACATATTTTACCAATAATCTTCTAAATATGAAGTACCTAATTATCATGGACGGATCCCCCCCATTGGGCGACAGGTTGGGTCATGGGTAGCCACTGCAATTGTATCTACTTCTCTCTGGATATAGGTTGTCTGCGACCTGGTGATCCTCCCTTGCTCCTGCTAATTATAGGATCGACTTTTAGTATAAAGAATTCCCAAATACATATCTAGTACCAAAGAGACAGTAGAATAGCCCGCAGTTCCGATGTATAACTTTAATAACTATAACTAGATTGCAGTAAATATGCACGCCAGGAATGTATGTAGTAAGAATGCAAGTAATTAACCGTTGTCGACTGATAACGAAACAGACAAGTAACACTACCGAGGTATACGAACTTTTTACACTTTCACTGCATTTTATTGAGTTTCTCATTGTATACATTGTACATGGTAATATGTTATCTGTATTTAGTGTGGTAAGAGCTATAAGTTCTCATCTGGCGTCTAGCAACCATTATGACGAACTTTATGATGGCAGGTTTATCAACTATCGCTTATGGTAAAGTCTCTCGAGTTGATAGCTGTTGAGAGACAACTTTATAACTCAACCACGACATTTTAATGCTGTTTTAGAAGATACGATTTTAAAACAAATTATGAAAACAACAACATAGCATCACTGCCTGTATATCTAAGGGGTATGCAGAGGTATCTAGTATTATACATCCACTGCCGGGAACGAGCCTATTTATAAATCTTGCAAACCATATGATATCAATTTTCTACGATTCAAACGTGAATAAAGACGAAATTCATAAATATTTTACGAGACCTTTTTCACAAATGACAATAAATAAATTAATCATCATCATTATCAGCCGTACGACGCCCACTGCTGGGCATAGGCCTCCCCCAAGAATCTCCACGACAATCGGTCCTGCGCTGCTGGCATCCAGCGGCTTCCCGCGACCTTCACCAGATCGTCGGTCCACATTGTAGCGGGCCTACCCACTGAGCGTCATCCGACCCGTGGTCGCCATTCGAGAACCTTTTCGCCCCAGCGGCCATCGGTTCTCCTCGCTATGTGTCCTGCCCACTGCCACTTCAGCTTGGCAATTCTCCGAGCTATGTCGGTGAATTTAGTTCTCCTACAGATCTCCTCAATTCTGAATTTAAAATTAATATGTGACTCTATTATGCAAGTCCGCGGAGGTCCGTGTTGCTCTGTGACAAGTACAGGCGTATCTACCTGTCATCAACATAATGAAACATAGAGCAAATTATAATTTATCATTGTTTCTATAACGTCGCAAAGACAACGTAAATACTACTTCCAGTTTACGAGTGCCTTTCAAAATATCTTGAGAATAAAGTTTAGTAATAGTAATAATTTTGTAGCTATTTGATCTATTTTGTTAATAAAATAATAACAATGGGTGTAGTCGAGGATAAAGTTCAATCTTTCAAGGCCTGTGAATAATGTTTACGACATACCTACTTACTCATAGGCGCAAGAGTTGATGTTATCTGCTTTTTAAAACTGGAGGTTTTAGCCACGTTTACAAGGCAGATATTATGATTGTTTTTTTTTTTCGTTTGGTCTACTTTTTTTAGGAAATAGCTTAAAAGCATCGAGAGAGTGACAATGGAAGCATTTGTTGTTGATTCTATTTCGGTGTAGGTATTTGGAGGAAACTTTTGTAATCTAGTATTTAATTATTGATAGGTTTCAGTTATATTTTTTTTGCAAAATATAATCATTTGATGATATTAGGGACCTGACTAGGTCTTTATAAGACAATAAAAGAACAGACCAGTCGGTCCTCGGCCTATAACTCATACGACAGAAGATGATAAGGTGATAGATGAAGTAACAACTTCTTTTTCACTATTATGAACTTGCGATCGCTGCATCTCTGTCTAACCTAAATTATAACCTTAAGTGCCTATAATTATAAAAATCTTGTGTAAGACAAAGGAGAGTTGTAATTAATGTAATTTTGATATAAATAAATTTTAAAAAAAAACCAAACACAAGTTAAGAAGCCTCGTCAACGAACTTCGCTACTATTTTGAGAAATAAAACATTTTTTAACCCAATTGGGAAAATAGACGTGCTTAAATGTCATTAAAGATAACAAGATCATAATTAATATTGAAATGAATAAGAAAAGTAATTTTACTTCATAATTGTGACATTTGACCTAAATGTGGTGAGTTGAAACAAAGCGTGTTGCCATAGGTCAGGAGTTGAATGTTGAATGTCGCGAGGATCACGCGTCACCACCAGCTGTACAGCTACCACCATAATATTTATATCTCAATCTAGATGAATTTGAATATGAGTTAACGGAGCATTTGCAAGAAGACATAAAGTTCATTTTATTTTAATTTGAAAGTTCTAAAAAGTGTTACATCAAGAAGGAGTTTTGTTTTCCAGCAGATATATTATTTTTATATATTTTTATTTTCTTAACAATATAACAGCTTCTTATTTTACGCCCTCCGGTTGATTGAGGGGAGGTATGCTATGAGGATATATACTATTTAGTCTATATTTAATATATTTACATTTTTGTTATGTATGCGCTTTTTTGCTAGGGTATACTAGTGTTTAAGTAATAAAACGACAGATACAGTTCGAATAAATTCTGATAATACGTAGGTAGAGTACCCATGAATACACAAATAATATACTTCTCATAAAAAATCTAAATAGTTCCCAATTTGTGTTCCTCAACAACAAACACGACTTAAATTCAATTTTAAATTTGAATTTGGAACATTAATTTATCTTAGAATTAAAAACCTGAAAATAGCCAGTATAAAATGATATTACTTTTTTATTCTTAATACTCGTATTTAACATTTTTCTGTTTAACCTTTACGAAACCTAGATTTGCAGGGTCTTTATTTTTTATTTTTTGATGAGAAGTGTATTATAAAAACTTCTTTCAACTATTTCCATATCTGTCACTTTAATTATGTACTGATTGTCAACATTATTTGATGCTATCTCTACAAAGCTGTAACCACGGGACGATTACCTTAAATGTCAATAATTTACTCATAGAACTACAGTATTACATAATTTACGGGCGATTGTCCATTGATACCACTATTGAGATTGGAGAATTATAGTATCTGATGACCTCAGTAAAACTTCATTGAATAAGGTGTTGACATCTCAGTTCTATATAATATCAGTGTTTGCATTGATAGATTGAAATATTGCTGATATTGAATATCAATGTTTATTTACGCCAGAATTAAGGTAAAGGAAAAATACCTATTTTTCTTTTCGAACCATTGCTTCTGCTAGTTATTTTATTCGAAATTCGAAAATTTATTCCAAAATTTTGTTCTTGAAGTAGGCGGAATTTAATAAAAAATAATAAGACAAAGATACCTAAGTACGTATACAATTGGAAACAGGAAAAGACCAAAACTACTTCGGAAAGTTTCGAAAGAATTCATTGTTGCTTTTCGCTTGCTAATTCTCATGCAAAATGTACAGTCTACATTTCATAAACGCGCTAAAACCATATCATTTCACAGAGAAATGTAATATCTACCATACAAATGTTACTCATAACCTTGATTTGTGTAGAAACCGAGTTTAAAGTAACGTGCTATTAATTTGTTAACCTCCTTTGTGAAGTGTTTATCCAGTATGAAATCCGAGGTGAAGTGAATTGGTGTAATTAAGTGCATCCTCAGATAAGGAGAGTCGGGCCAAATGAGCATCCGTTCATAGTTAAGCGAATTGCGCTCTAGTTTTTTTTTATAAATAAGCATTAACTTGTTTGTATATTTTGAATGTGAATTCAAAAGATAAGCAGGAATTCGTAGCCTTCTTTTGTTTTACGACTGTTGACAAATATATTATATTATTGAATAGGTTACTTTAGTTTAGTTAAGTACATAGATAATCTCAAAGGTAGGTCCTTCTTAAAAAATCACCCAGCTTAAAATGCATGAGATTTGGAATCACCCTTCGCTAGCAACCACTATTAATGAGATTCACCACTAATTCAAAACAAATACTTTCTTTTTTACAGCCAGGTAAAGTTTGCTTAGTACTAATGTGTTACTGGGGTGCTGATGACTTGGAAGAAGGCTTCTTAGTCATCATCTCCCTAGCATTATCCCGTTTTTCCACAGGGTCCGCTTACCTAACCTGAAGATTTCTGAGACAGGTCCGGTTTTTTTACAGAAGTGACTATCTGTCTGACCTTCTAACCTGTGAAGCGAAAACCAGCCCACTACTGAGGTTAGGTCACACAACCTCCAAAAATGCATTTCTCGGGAATGTGGGTTTCCTCACGATGAACACGTGATAATCATTTATGATCCAAACATGAATTCGAAAACAAATTCGACAATGCTGTACTGGATTCGAACCTGCGACCTCAAAGTGAGCGGCAAGCGTTCTACCGCGGCTTTTTTGAGCCCTTTTCATAGTCTAGGCACCAAAAGTAAAACATTTTTTACATTAGTCATTTCTTTAATTCATCAAACACTATGGTTTATTTTCATACAGATAAAAAAACGATGCACTCAGGGGAATGGAAAAGGTATCTGTGTCGACCAAATGGGTATCCGATAATTACTTTATGTCACGGTCGCATGTTTACTTAATGAAGATGGAGCGAATATTGATTAGTTTTAAATAATTTAAATTACATGGCCCTAATCAAGGGAGTTTAGATTAGGAATGCAACATATTTAAAATGTTATGCACAAACATAGGAATTATTTCATTTTATTTTGTATTGTTTATGCTTAGACATGAAGTATGAAGTGAGGAAATTCATGCATAGTAAGTAATTACTTTTATTATAATTTGTGTTTACAGTGATAATGATAATAAAAGGCGAAATCACTTCCGTAAGTACTGGTAACGTTTTTACGACTTCGTAGTAATATAATATAATATTTCACCTAAAGGTAGTTAGTATAAATATAAACGTTTAAATAATATAATAATGTTATATTTTAATTCAGTGCAAGAACTAAAAATAGTACGTTCTACGCCACTAGTCTAAAATTAAGTAATGATTATTTTCTAAGTTTAGTGATATTTCAAGTAAATTGGTTCGCATCGTGTGAGCATGTGAATGTACGTTCGTTCACATTTATTTCGATTTATCTACTCATTGTATGCTATGGAGATGGGGGTCCTTGAACTATTTGAAAGTACAATCACATGAGTAAGGAACGATAGTACGAGAAGTCTACGATGTACCATAACACGCAGAATTATTATTAGCTACGAGTATGTGCACACACATACCATAATATACTATTTCGGCGAACATCCTTTCTGCCTTATTGTTATTTTGTGAACATTTTGAATTATTTTATTGGTGCTGATTCCTGTATACACCATCTAATTTTATTTTAAGTTATACCTGTCATTTTCTTATCCGCAGAAAAGGAAAGGAACGGGCAATCGACAGGCATACATTTTATAGAACACGCGTCAATTTTAGGCAGAAATTTAAAATAACTTCCCAAAATTTTATATTGATCAATAATCATCATTAACAGGGTAAATCATTCATTTTAAAATTAACAGTTGTCAATTATCCGTCCCTTTCCTTTTCGGCGGATAAGTGTATAACTTAAAATAAAATTATTAATATAGATGATGATGAATATGATTACATTGAAACCTTACAGTGAATTTGTAAAATACTAGCAGTCCAAACTCCCATCGAGTTGATATTACCTGAAACAATAAATAAAGGTTCTAATTAGTTAAATGCCTTCGTTTAACTTTCTAATTTCATGGATAAAAAACATATACCTATGCATATTTTATCTTTTTTTTTGGGTATAAGTGATGACCCTTGTTATTACACGCAGGCACATTACATCTTCCACCCATTTTTATTCTGATAAAAATAAAGAGAAACAATATAGGTAGCAACATAATTATATAGGGAACAACATAATATAACAACATAATTCTGAGATTTTTTGTTTGGGAACATAACTTGTAGGTACAAGACGAGGGTGGCAAACATCAGAACAGCCGTCATACCTTGTCCCTACTTTAACACGGATTGTACCTATCGCTATAAGACAGATAAGTTTTTTTATAGTTATCATCCCCCTAGCGTTATCCCGTTTTCACAGGGTCAGCTTACCTAACCTGAAGATTTGAGAGGTCCGGTTTTTTTCCTATCTGACCTTTTAACCCGCGAAGGGAAAGCAGCCCAATACAAGTAAGAGCACATACCTCCGAAACGCATTTCCTGGGTTTTCTCCCAATGTTTTCGTTCACCGCTGAGCACGTGATAATAATTTATGATCCAAACATGAATTCGAAAATCATAGGTTTAGGCCCATACTGGATTCGAACCTGCTACCTTACAGTGAGAGTCAAACGTTCTTCCAACTGGGCTACCACGACTTAAGTATTTAAAGTGCAAACGAACAATTCGTAATTTAGTTGTTGTGTACGGTCACGAGCATTAATATGTATACACTTTGATACCATGTCACATTAATTTTTTTGACAAATTGAACTGTAAGTCTCTAAATGTCAAATATGTTAGTGCGACAGAGTCCTAATGTGGGTACATTATATTGCTCATGACTTTATGTATACTTATATATCACACATTTAGAAAGTGTCGCATGCCGTTGTAACGCATTTGCAGCAATACATTCAAATTATGGCCCGAGGCATGTGATCGGTACAAATAATTGGAAAATGAAATGCAATTCTCTCCAAATTACGCATTGCACCGATATTTCCTGTGAAATTATATGCAAGTGACTTTTACCTTTACTTTTCCTTCACTATTTTCAAGTCAATGATCTCGAGTAAATTAAATATCGATTATCTTCGCCGTTCACTTCATTGACTATGAATTTAACTACTAAACAGTTATAAGTACTTAAATCTCCGTTTTGCGCTCATAAACTCAATAATAATAAAATCAGAAATAAAATGTCTACCTTATTCAGAAAGCAAATGTATTTATTCCAATAATTTATATTATATAAATATATAATATTATATATATTATATTTATTTTTTGTATTTATTTATTTTTATTTTTGAGGGGAGGCCTGTGCCCAGCAGTGGGACGTATATAGGCAGTTTATGTATGTAATTTATATTAACAAAGTCGTCATGATGAACTTAGGTACCCACTCTTCATCGAGCTTTTGTTACACCAAACTGACCAGTATCGCCGTATACAAATGATTGAGCTCAGCGTGTTAGTGAAAATGGTGTAGAAAAGCCCGGTATTGTGTTTTTTTTTTATTTAAGCCTTCGTATTTTTTACACTCACATATAATGCCATTAAAGTGCACAGTGTTCACGCATTAAGCTAAACGAATCAAAACCACTTATGAAGATAAAATGGTTCTGCCATTTTTTTTCTGCGACAATTATTACGACTTGCAGCGGTTACGGAATGGCTCGTGCGCGAAATTAGTCACGCTAAGTTTTTTCATATACTTTTTATGTTATCCAGTAACCTTGGTCTAATTACTAATCGGCTTTCGCGTAATCATATTTTCCATCGATCATTTCTACGTACGGTCACGAGCATTAATTATATATATACACTTTGAAACCTAAACTTTGTAACTCTCACTAAATGTCAAATATGTTAATGCGACAGAGTCCTAAAGTGGATACATTATATTGCTCATGACTACGTTTCTAATATTGATAAAAAAAATGTAATGCAAGTAAGTGAACTTACATCAATGCCAATATATGGAATCTGAGTTTGTATTCGCATTAAATAAATAACCTATTTACAATTATTCAACGTACAAATAGGCTAGATCCCTAGGTCAAAGATACATTATAGTTTAATATAAATGTATAATGGTACTTATTGTAGTAGACACCGTCTAATTTTATTTTAAGATATACCTGTCATTTACTTACCCTCCGAAAAGGAAAGGGACCGATAATCGAAAAGCATAAAATTTATGGAACACAAGTCAATTTAATGCAGAAATTTAAACAACTTCCTCAAAACTTTACATTAGCCAATAGGCCGACAGAATTAAGTTGATAGCATATCAGCGAGTTGCATATTTGATTCGCCTGGGTTATTCATTGATTCACTGATTCATTTTAAAATTAATATCTGTCAATTATCCCTATCCTTTTGGGCAGATAACAAAATGACAGGTATAATCGTAACTTAAAATTAAATTAGTAGGTGTATTCAGGAATCGGGGCCAATGTGGTTTCAAGGATTTGTACCCGGTAAAGGGCAATAGGCTTGCAACTTATAGATACTATACACCTGCCTACCCCTTCGAGGATACAGGCGTTATGCTTGAATAAAACACGCGAATTTTAAATACGCAATAAGCGCAAATATTTTATGACGTTATAAATACATTCAAAAAGGACATAGCATAATATTTCACCACAAACCTTTAAGTTTACCAACGGTTGGTAAATAATTATTTCGTGCCTCAGTGCCGTCCCAACCTCTCAATGCAAATGGCGTGGGACAATGCACAGTGTTTCGTGTCTGGGAAAACGTGGACAAAATCTATTATAATTTTGACTTATATTGCATACGTTATGTGGCATTACGTTTGCATCACGGCAGTTTTAAAATGTAAGAATGTAGAATGAGAGAGTATTTAAGAATGATATTTAAAAGATAAGGCAATTGGTGTGATTGGAATGGAATTCCATGATCCCTGTTTACCCCAATGGGAAATAGGCGCGATCTTATGTACATAATTATGTATCTTTATATCAGTGTAAAAACTATTCTTGTGGATCTTTGATGAGGTTGACACCATTTTTTTCTTTTCATGTTAAAATCAGAACAAAATAATAAAAAGTCTAATCGCTCATAACTTGCTGAACGATACCTACTTATAAAATTTATTTTAATAAATAGACACAGTGTGTCCAATGTTGTCTAATTGGTGAATTGGTTAAGAGTTTGTCTCTGCGTGATTAGACCTGGCTAAATTAGTTTCAAGGTAGCATTGCTAAATAATGTTACAAAAAATTTAGACTAATAATTACTTAGTGATAATTTGGAAAGTTATGACTGATGAATGATTGTTATGACCAAAATAAGGCAGAATAATACAAGCTATTACACGCATCATAATATATATAGCATTATGCCTAAAAAAAAGTAAAAAAAAGTGTTAAAAAGTGTTTATTGTATTTTGTTTTAAAGTATAAAGTATTTTATCAAACTATCTAACTATCTAAATCCCCGAAAGGGTAGGAAGAGCTACAATAGTATCCCTATATATAATTAAGGAATTACTAAGAGTCGATTATATACAGATAATTTTACTCAAACTCAAAAATATCTGTATTCAGCTGTTAACATAGTTACACTTTGAATCGTCATTTTTACATGACGAACGTCTCATCCGCCTAAAACTACTGCAGCTTCTCACAACCTGCATAGCCGGTTCCGGCCAAGTAGTTAATGCCATCTGCGGCAAATCTACAATAAGTCACGTCAAAAAAAAAATGCATAGCCGGGGAAAAGAGCTGCAAGAAAAACCTCGGAAGAGGGCCGGCTCTAGACGTTATTTTTATTAAAAAAAACTTGAAATATTGTACATTGTTTCAGGTGTACGCGGTTATTATCATAATTTAAACGCATAATACCGGGTTCGTACCGCGTTAAAATCATGGATATGAGATATTAATTCATTTTTATGGGATTCCAACATCAAATGTAGAAACAAACGGCAAAGAAGAAGGGTAGACAGATAGGTGTGTTTGCCCTTAGATTTTTTTTTATTAGACTACTCCAATTTCAAGTCATCCCGTGATCATGGCGCTTGCAACAGCGTTGAAATATCGGGAGTCTCATATCCCTGATTTTAACGTGGTAAGAACCTGGTATTATGTGCTTTAATTATAAAAATAGTTATACAATTTAGTAATTTGGCTGCCTAATATCAGTTTCCAGACAGTTAATCCCATGCATTCATATCTTCTTAATAATTATTAACCTTAGCCGCCTAAAAGTACTACAGCTTCTGACAACCTGTGTACAGCCAAGGAAAAGTAGCTGCAGGAAAACCTTCGGCACAGTCCCTTAGATGTTCATAACAGAGTTCACATTGTTGTCTACATGTCCCACGTTTTGACACACTGTGTCTATGGCGGCAACTCCATCATATTCAGTCTTTGTGGTGGTATCTCTAATCTGACTTATGAAACCTGTGAAACGGTGCATTCACTCATCATTAAGCTAACTATACGGCATTAGGATGACTTGAAGCTAAAACTACATCGCATTTTGACACAGGAGTCATCAATTAACACCAAGGGTCTTAGCCAAGCTGCAAACGATTACGAAAAATAATAGTGACAGTGAAAATATAAAATAGAAACACGCTTGTAACCCCGAAAGGGTAAATGGAGGTGTTTAACTTGTACACCGATGCGTTGCCATCTATATTTAAGTTCCATGTAGGGGACAAATCTTGGAAACCATGTGTTATCAATTATCTGTGATCCAAACATAAATTCAAACTAAAATTAAATTAAAAAATATCTTTATTCCGTAGGTAACATAGTTTCACTTTGAATCGTTTTATATTACATAACGAACGTCTCATCCACCTAAAACTACTGCAGCTTCTCACAAAGTCAAAGTATTTATTGCACACCATACGGTAAATAGTTATTATAAATATTATTATAGTACCACATACGAACCCGGGAGGGTGTAGCAAAAACAAGAAAAAATAACAAGAAACTAAAAAAGAGATAATTATAATTATAAGTACTTAAATTGAAACAAAATTAATTATGAGATTAAACGAACTTACCTGTAAGTGAAGTTCTATCTCAATTATACGAAGCTCCTTGTTCGAGAGGTTTTAAACAGTGTAGTCTACGTCTTATGCTCCAGCATCGTCACAATTTTCAAAGCTCATATCCAAAGCTAAAAAAAAAAGTTAGTTTCCCGCTTCCTGAACGCAGCTGTCAACTAATGTCATTATGTTTAAAGCATGTTTCATGGACAACTCCATCACCTGTGGAAGCTTTAGGGCGGGATATTCAAATTGAAGGGAGGGAGTCCTCTCGAACAAGGAGCTTCGTATAATTGAGATAGAACTTCACTTACAGGTAAGTTCGTTTAATCTCATAATTATACTCGCTCCTTGTTCGAGAGGTTTTAAACAGTGTAGATGTTCAAAGTTTAGTTGGGAATGAAACATTTAAATTGAAACGAGTACCAATAATATGATTATTCATTAATGAATAAAGTACATTGTTATCACGAAAGCTAATTAAGCTGCCCATGACTTTAATCCCAATAAAGGCAGTGAGAGGCACAGCCGTCGCCTGATAAACTCAGCGCGGCGTTCCACCAAACGTTTTGATATTATCATGTAAAAAACAATAAGAATAATAACTGTTCGCTAAACAAGTTTCACCAGTTCTCAAGAATGGAATCGATATTATGTATGTTATATAATATATGGTTATACTATACTGTACTAGAATAGATACATAGTTCTAAATAATTAAGTTGAAGTTGAGCAAGTACATTAAATACCTATTTCACATTACTATCAATTTCACAACAAAAGAACTACACAAGAACAAATTTCTGAATGAGCTCAACATCAAGATTGGCTATAAGAGCCTCACAGGGACCTCACCATAGAGCACATTTCCGAAGCTCTTGAACAACAACGATAGTTATAGTCGAAAGGACTGTGAGACTTCATCATATAGTATAACACTCATTTTTCATTGGCATACCAAGGGCTACAATAATTATCAAAGTTACACATTATTTGTTTACATACATAAAAGAAGAAGAAATACATAAAGAAGAACGGGTAATGACGAGGGCACCCAGACACAAGATTGATTGTAACATCCTGTGCTAAGTTGGCAATTGTTGTCGACATTGAGTAGTTAAATGAATCCTAAGACAACATGTCAAATTGATTAGAGAAAATACAAATATAAGTACAAGTAAGAATTTCGATACATTTATTCAAATGACCTTTTTCATTAAAATATTCAGAACCACTGAACTAAACTTTCCTCTTTATTATAAGATATTGTTAAATGAGGCTGAAAGTATAAAGAGGGGAAGTGCATTTACATTATGTACTTGTGTGATAATTATCTTCGTAATAATTAAGATTTTGTTTTTATTAAAATAGATTACCTGAGCCCAAGTAATTGTGTATTACCTAATATCGACCATATGGGCTTGGTAATAATATTTAGTATATTTTTTTATGTGGTAATAATAAATATAACTTGTTGTGGATTTTTTTCCTATTCCTCTATGCAACCTTTCACCCACCAATCAGATGATAGAACAACGTACACACAACACATTAACACACGTAACATTGTTTACGCAGCTATCTCTTTAGTGTAATAATTATTGAATTTGTTTTTAGGACAGTAATAGTGACGTCCTATTATTTACTGGAAAAAATAAATAAATGAATAAAACATATTTTACCCTTAGGTGTGCAGTTACATATAAGGATAACATTAATTTATTAATTATCGGTCGTGTAGGTATATTATCATCGTTCGTAAAAATCATCCTTTCCTTTAAACTAACTTAACATGATCCTGTTGTTTGCACAGGGATTCACTTCTCGTACCCATCCTGAAGATTTAATATGTCAGGTTATTTAGTGAAGGGACCTGCCTGATTTACGTTACAACACTAACCGAAAAATAAGATAAACATATATTTATCATGAAAATATTATTGTTACTTCTCCACTGCAGTTTGGTTCCGATTGATTAAGTGGAGGGACATTATTGTTGTAATTTTTATATTAATTGTAAACTGTGTTTTGGGCTGATCAGCAACAACATAATAAATCTACAACAACATAATTTAGAGAAAACGCTAATGGTGATGTAAGTTATATGTTACTAATGAACTATTTTTCCTTCCTTTTCACCTATGAGTTAATAATAAAAAGGGCAACTATTCTATCTAACCGAACTAGGTATCAATATTTTACAATTTCGAATGTAATACTTGAAGGAAATTTTCATTGAAGTTATAATATTATCAGGTAGGTACCCCAATTTATACTGAGATTAGTATTGTTATTCCTGATTAACAAAGACAGGATTTGAATCCCATGTCTTAATGATAATGCTAAAACTTTTAGTGATAGACATTCGGAATTAATTTTACCAGAATCTTGAAAAATATATTTGCTTGTGCAAATTTTCCCATTATAACTTTATAGGGAATTCTTCCTCCTCATGAGGTACTATTCTTAAACGGCCTTGCTGCCTGGGCCACTGTTGATACTAATGGCTGTGAGACTGCTAATACATCTGGTTGTAGCTCTGCTACTACTGCTGGCTGTAGGGCTGCTGGTACTGCTGGTTATAGCACTGCTGATCATGACTGGTTGCATCACTGCTTTTATTGCTGGCTGTGGGGCGGCCTGCTGATACTGTTCCTTGTGGGCTTTCTGTTCATGCTGTTGGCTGTGGGGTTGCCTGCTGATACTGTTGTCTCTGTTCCACAGATCCTGTTGCTATCTCGTTTACTCACTCTTCGGGCAATGTTATTCATTATTATTTATGTGCTATTTGAATTTTATGATGTTGGTTGAAAGAATTTAATAGCAGTATTCTCTAACCATGTCTTGTGTACAGTTATCTCTTTTGAAAGTAATCTCTGACATTACATACTTTGATTTCTAGCACAGTTGAGGTTGATTAATAGAACAGAGGCTTTTAGGTTTTGAATTGTCGGTTATTTCTTCAGAATTTGTACTCTCATTATTTTATAATAATCAATTTGACATAATAGTCTATTGTTTCTCAGCATTAGTCTAATCTTGAGTTTCAACATGGGTAGGTAAGCCCCGACAATTCAATGGTTTATCTTCGATTCCTCAATTGACAAACCAAACATGGAAATAAAAGTATAAAAAATAGTTGGTCTATGTTCTAGCTATCTACTAGCGTTTAGCAAAAGGCGATACTTGTAGTGGTAGCTTTATGTTATTTGAGTTGATACCATCAAGTCCATTGTCTATCCTCTAAGTGATAGCTCTAGGTATGGAAATGAGAAATAGGTATATAGCGCTTGCTAATGCCGACCATAATCGTGGTAGCTCTTATATTAATAGGGTTCATACCATAAAGTCCATTGTCTATCCTCTAAGTGATAGCTCTAAGTATGGAAATGAGAAATAGGTATATAGCGCTTGCCAATGCCGACCATAATCGTGGTAGCTCTTATGTTAATATGGTTCATACCATCAAGTCCATTGTCTATCCTCTAAGTGATAGCTCTAAGTATGGAAATGAGAAATAGGTATGTTAGCGCTTGTCAATGGCGACTTTCTTAGTGGTAGCTCTTACATTCATTGTGTTGATACCTTCAAGTCCATTGTCTATCCTCTAAGTGATAGCTCTAGGCATGGAAATGATAAATAGGTATATTAGCGCTTGGCAATGGCGACCTTCCTGGTGGTAGATCTTTTGTTAATTAGGTTGATACCATCAAGTCCATTGTCTATCCTCTAAGTGATAGCTCTAAGTATGGAAATGAGAAATAGGTATGTTAGCGCTTGTCAGTGGCGACCTTCCTAGTGGTAGCTCTTATGTTCATTGCATTGATACCTTCAAGTCTATTGTCTATCCTCTAAGTGATAGCTCTAGGTATGGAAATGAGAAATAGATATGTTAGCGCTTGTCAATGGCGACTTTCTTAGTGGTAGCTCTTACATTCATTGCATTGATACCTTCAAGTCTATTGTCTATCCTCTAAGTGATAGCTCTAGGTATGGAAATGACAAATAGGTATATTATCGCTTATCAATGGCGACCTTCCTAATGGTAGCTCTTATGTGCATTGTGCCTTTAAGTCCATTGTCTATCCTCTAAGTGATAGCTCTAGGTATGGAAATGTAAAATAGGTATATTAGCGCTTAGGAATGGTCTTAGTGGTTGATTTTTATGTTAATAGGGTTGATACATCGAGTCCATTGTCTATCCTCTATTGTGATAGCTCTAAAGGGAAACAAATAGTCTGTCTATTCTCTAGTCAGACAGTTCACTACTAGTGCTTAACTAGGTGACTCTCCAAGTGGTGTTCTCTTGTTGGTTAGGTTGGTACCAATAATCATCACCCATACGTTGGAAGCTTGAATTATAATAAGATTAGAGTAATTTGGAAGAAATTGCTTACTATAATAAGGCTATCTTTTGCCTGTACTCTCTTAACACTCTTTCTGTTTTTATTGTTAGGGTATATTATCATCATCTTATATTGTAAGTATCATTCGGAGAAGATAACATTATTAACACCACTTAACAGAGACTGTGAGAAGGGATTATGTACTGTTATAATATATATAATATCATTTTTAAGTATGGTTATCTTGTAGTAAACCAATTATAATCCTCTAAATGTTTTAAGTGTTATCTTGAATAAGTTATGTATCTTGTCTACCAATGGTGTAGATGACCTCTGTGATATTGAGTACTACTGTGTCATAGGTACTTCTTGATGAACAGGGTAAACATGAAGTGCTTCTGTCATCTAATTATCTGAACTTGTCAAATTATTTCCGAGTTAATTATTTACTTTTCTATGCCATTCTGTGGTTATATTTCACTGGTTCTCTTTGTTTTATAATAAAACTGCTCATTTCATTCGCTGATAGTAAGTTATCAACCGCAACATAAGCCAAGAACACAATTACAATAAGAAACAAAAAATTTTTTTTTTTTGACAGATGAAAATAAAAACGCGGCAATCAGGGACTGAAGACAAGGCTTAGGCCTATTTTGATCGTGATTTTCGAATATTAAATTACTAAAGTCAAGACTGTATAGTTCTGAGATCTTTGCCTGCCTTATATAAGGCGAATTTAAACAACATCAACATCGGAATAAAGTATAACTTTTAAATCACTGTTATAACACGAACACGATACAATTTTAATATTATTATTATTTCTGTTAATAAAACTAGTTACTTTTATTAGTAATAAGTACCAACTTAAGTTACTTCTTCGAATGTTAGGATTATAAAATTATAACCTCAAAAAAAAGTAATTTGTTTTCGACAATAAAAGGAATTAAATTGAATTGATCATAATTATATCTTCTCTTGTTTTAGTAGATGGATAATGTTAAGACTTACCAGTATAATCCACGTTTTGTTTTATCAAAAAGAACTTACGCTCGTCGTCATCCACATTTTTTCTTTGGTACTGTTTCTAGCTTTTTTAGAGAAAAAAGCACTTGATTATGTAAGTAACAGATTTTTCGCACTATATCAATCATGTTTTTGTATTAAATATTGGTTTTCAATTAGTTTATTTACGGAGGCGAAGTGACGCGCCGGTGCACAAAAACCGTAATGACATTAGTTGACAGCTGCGTTCAGGAAGCGGGAAACTAACTTTTTTTTTTAGCTTTGGATATGAGCTTTGAAAATTGTGACGATGCTGGAGCATAAGACGTAGACTACACTGTTTAAAACCTCTCGAACAAGGAGCGAGTATAATTAATAATAACAATGACAATTTTAAAAACAATATGACAAAAATTTACAACACTTATAGTCTATTTACCATATAAGAAAACACTTGCAGAGTGTGAAAACCTTTCTCAATTAGGTTAAAAAAACTTTCTTAAGTTAATTTTAAACTTGTATAGCCGGCGAAAAGGAGCTGCAAGAAAAACGTCATAAAGTAGAATTTAGTTGTTTAGACCCCGAGCCGGGATTCCAACCAGTGACAATACGATGTACAGTCATGAGCAATATATACGTAATGTACCCACTTTAGGACTCTGTCGCACTAACATATTTGACATTTAGTGAGACTTACAGTTCAATTTGTCAAAAAAGTTAATGTGACGTGGTACCAAAGTATATTATACATATTAATGCTCGTGACCGTAAGTACACGGACTAGTAACTTATATTGACATGAAATAAAGTAAGAGCATCCAAGTTCACGTACCTAGTTTAAACAGAACCCCATGTCCTAATGTTCTATGGGTAGAAGTAGAGAAGTAAAGTAGACAATGCTAGTAAAAGTGTTGAGCGGCGCGGCGCGGGCGCAACCTTGACCGTTGGAAACAATAGTGGCGTGCGGTGATGCTGCCAACCTCATAACTCACTGTGGGAATTTGCTCTGTGCTAATGCCTATTTAGGACACGGGTTTGAAGCTAACTATTTTGTACTTGGAAACTGAATTTCATGTTTTATTTATATAGGTTACTTAAACTATTGCTAATATTTTTATCAGTCTACAAACATAAAGTCACGCCCGTATTCCCCAGCGTGGTGTGCAGAGCAATAAGTCTAATAAGTAAAACAGTTACCAATCTATGATAATGTAATAATAATAACGCCTTCCTAAAGTCCGAGACTCCATAGGCCCGAGATAAGGAAATGGCATACATAATAATGAATGCTCAATATAAGTCCAAAGTTTTGCTTCGTGTTTCACTTAAGACTACAAACATAAATGTTTAATACTTACCCACCATTTATAATTATTACAGAAGGGTAAAAGCGTCAAAATCAAAATGTTAAGTAACGTTCAAAATGGAGCCCCCGCGGTACGGTAAGCGAACCGCGAGCGGCGCGAATTATATCGCGCGTTTCGACCAACAGACGTAGCGAGTGTTATCTACGTGGATAGATTTAGTACGTGCATATCAATTGATTCAATTAAACCTTCGTACCTCACTTCCAGTCACAATTATAGCCTAACGAACAAGAACATCTGTTTTCTTGTTCGTAAATGTATGTAGTAAATGAACAGATTGAATAGACGCCTCGTATTTCATTCAATCATACTTTAAATTGATGTCGAGTATCGTGTTGTGATGTTACTTCCACTACTAGCTAGTCTCAGTGGGAGCGGAGAAGCGTGAAACGATGACTTGGTCTTCGAATCGATTGAAAATCAAAACTGCAAAAGAACCAACGTAAGTGGCTTATTGAGTTTACTTGATTTAAAATTGTTAACTGTTATTTCGCTATTGTTCGTTATCGTATTGAAAAAAGAGATTGAGGATGCCAGTTCTAACACTAACACTAGCATATATCTTAGATAGGGACCCAGACCTACGGAATATAACGTAGAACTCTAGCCTAGAGATACGGGCGAAGACCTCAACGGTTGTAGAGGCGGAGATGGGAGCCATCGATACGGCAATGCGGGACGGAAGGGGCAAGTCACAGGGATTGTAACCTGGATCCTGACCGAGGGCAGCAGTATTTCTGGGCGCCATCCCACTCGCGTCAGATAGAGAATTACGGGGCGGAAGGCAAAAGCGAAGCGACTGCCTTATTTTTCCCTTTAAATGTAGCTTGGAGAAGGCTACACCGACAAGAGCGTGGGTCTTAAATTAGTAGACTCGCTTATAGCCGACAGTGACACAATTACCTTATACCTGACTAGAACGTGTATTACTCATCTTCTTATAATAGCACTAACAGTATCCCGACATTTCGAACAATTTATTAACGTATCCTAAACCGCGAATACCGGTACTAAATATTTGATTACGGTATTGTTTTGTTTACGGTAACGAATAACGGTCTAACGGTCATTTACAGTACTTGTAATAATTGACCTAATAAATGTATTTTGATTGATTTGTAGACATCTTTGGCGTTTGTACGAAGAGAAAATATTAAATCGTTCTATGCAGCATAAATCATTCCACGGTAGAAGATGCTTAATCATTACATAGAGTTTTTCGTATCTAGTTCATAATATACATCATAGGAATCCATCTAAAGTGGTATGTAGGTACTAATACCGTCCTGCATATTATTAAACATTGAAATGGCCATATCTAGTGCATAATATATATCTTAGGACTCTATCAAGTGATTATAAATAGGTACTAGTACCGTCCTGCATATTATTAAGCAAAGAGATTGTCATATCTAGTTCAAAATATATATCTTAGCACTCCGTCAAGCGATTATAAGTAGGTACTAGTACCGTCCTACTTTTTATTAAACATAGAGATTGTCGTATATAGCTCATAGGACGCCATTAAAAGTGATTGAAAGTAATCTTTGATGTTTTTGACTTTGCTCAACCCAAAACAGATGACAGATGTTACTCATAATATTTTTAAGTAGGTACATGTATGTATATATGTATATTTTGAGCTGTAAATAGAGTTCGCTACAAATAGTATGCATCTCATCATAGGTAAAGAATATTACGTCGGGTAATTCTATACTTTCTAATCCAGTAAAATCCTTTCCGGAAAACAATCGATAATGTTTTCCGGAATAGGAAAATATTATCATTTACTCCAGTGAGCATTTGAGGCTTGAGATTGAATAAGAGATAAATCGATAAAATAATCGATAGATTGACTGTGGGGGCTTGATTGATTGATTGAGATTGAGTATTAATCATTGCTTGCCTTACATTCAATCTTTTAAGGGATATAGAAACACACACACACAGGGACTGGAACCTAACAGAGGGCTGCAGTAACTGTCAGTATTCAGAGGTGGAGACAGAAGTCCTAGAACGGGTTTGAAATAGACTACTCTGGGCGCCATCCCACTAGCGTCAGACAGAGTACTGCGGGGCGGAAGGCAAGAGGGAAACCACTGCCCTATTTTTCCCTAAAAAGTAGCATGGTGAATGCTACCCCGACAAGACCATGGCTCAAATTAGCAACGGTAACACCTTTGTGATAAGTTAGTAAATTCAGATTGTTAAGTGGATCGTTTTGACATCGTGATCATAAACAATTATTTTATGTGGTTTTAGCTTGAATGTAGGTACCTATCTCTTGATATAATTTGATAATATAACGATTCCTTAAGTGTACTTACAAACCTTTCTTGTTTTTTAAAACTTTTTTGTTTATGTGTATTTATATATGTGTTTGCTTAAATAATAAATAATAAAAAAGTCGTTTGGACTCAACGTACTATCGGAAGTCCGCTGTTGAATGCAGATCTCAATGTTTCAATAAAAATGCACAATAGACAAAGTGGTATTACAATTAAAAAATAAGCCTATATAAGTAAAGGAAGGTCATTGAACTTTGTACCTAATTAGTTATTCCTACAAGAAAAACTGCATAAGGATTATAGAGTACAAATAAAGTTATGATGATTAGTTCATTTTGTTTTATCCTCGTACTAACTAGCCGTAAAAGCTGAGTATGATAATAATGTAATGTAATAACATAACATAGTATCACACTTGTATCTCCAAAGGGGTAGGCAGACGTATTAATTAATAAGAATATACACTCGATCCTCGGCCGCTAAGTATGTATAAGTACGGTCACGATCATTAATATGTATACAATTTGGTACCATGTCACATTAACTTTTTTGACAAATTGAACTGTAAGTCTCACTAAATGTCAAATATGTTATTGCGACAGAGTCCTAAAGTGGGTACATTATATTGCTCATGGCTGTACGTAATAGGGAGCGAGCATATTGCCATTAACAGGGCCTTGATTAAGAGCCCGAACCTGTAATAGAACCTGTGATTCTACGATGTAAGTCACGCGTTCTCAAAACAGGGCTATCCAAGATTTATATTGATCGGTTTCTAATGTTTACCTCGCAAGGAATCAACGGATACAGTCAAGTCAAGCGGTATAACTATTGCTGCTATTGGCAACTTGGGCTTATGTGTAAATATTGTCCTACAATATAACTAGGCTGTGGTTTGGCGGTGTAGCGTACAGTTATGTGGCTATATTTTATGCAATAACTGATCACCAAACAATGAGTCAGAGGTCATTGACATTGCCAAGTTTATTGCTCTTTACTTCCTAGAAAACATAATATTTAATAATGTATATATTTTGTCCTACTTTTATATGAGTAGTCATAGAGTGCATTTGGTTTTTGTTTTTGTGTAGGTTTATGTAGGTTTTTATATTTATCACACACAGTCTATTATAGACGGCGATTCGGCTCATCACCTCTGACGTTGGTCTAACAGAAAGCTCGGTGAGGTGTGAGTACTTAGATCATCTTACGATGTACCTACGGGACTATTCCATTGGAAAATAGTCTTGGTGTTTCTTATGTTTGTTATGTTATATACTTATATTTGTCACTAAATCTATGTTTATTGTACCTTGGCCCCGATTCATGTAGACACTTCTTAAATTTATTTTAAGTTATACCCGTCATTTTCTTATTCCCCGAAAAGGAAAGTGACGGATGATTAAGAACTGTTAATTTTACAGTTGAATGAATGAAATGGATGAATAACCCGGGCGAATAAAATAAGCCTTTCGCTGATATGCAAACTGTTTGACGCGTGCTATCAACGTAATTCTGTCGGGTTATTGGCCAGTATAACATTTTAGGAGGGTTGTTTTAATTTCTGCATAAAATTAACGCGTCGATTACCCGTCCTTTTTCTTATCGGCGGATAAGAAAATGACAGGTATAACTTAAAATAAACTTAGATGGTGTGAACTGGGATAGTGTTTACAATGAATTATTGCGTTAACAGCGACTCCCCGAACAGCGATTCCCGCTACGGCGAGTCTCTTTACGACGAGTGGCTTGATGTCGCCCGATTTTTTTTGTACAGTAGTCATGGTAAAATCTGTTTGGAAATCACCTTTTCATCAATTCGGAAATGTTTTTATAGGAATTGAACCAGCAAAACTAAAAGTACGAAATAACTAGATACCTCGCTAGTATACTACTTCCTAGACGCGAGTATATTTGCAAGTAGGTATATTTAATTCACACGGACACAATTTTGTTTATCCCTTTGTGTGTTAATATACCTACACGCAGCAAAATGCCGTCGTGTAGAAGTCATGAGTGGTACATACCTAAACAAGTAGATAATGAAAATAATAGGGTACGTATTTGACTGCGTCAAAGATAAATTATAAAATGCTAATCTGGAAATAGAAACCAGTCTAAGGGTTGTATTAATTAACTAGTCTAAGCTTCGAGACTGTCCTCAAGATCATGTCAATGTGACAGTTTTTATGTAAAAACAGGGACAGGGAATTAAGTAACAATGAGTACGACGTTTGACTGCTTTTATTGACGACTCCAAAGAAAACTTTCGTTTGACGTTTCGTAAAAAGACTGTTTATTTGACTAGGTTGTCAAGTATCCTATTAAGGACAATTTCTTAATCTTTTACAATAATAAGTTTTTATGTATTTTTCGGTGAAAGAGAGCTTGTACGGATCAAATACCGTTCACAAGTAATACTAAATAATAATTCATTTAGTTTTGAAAGAACCACCCGCCCAGAAAATAATTACTAAACCACCTGCTAAGTTTAGACAAGCGTCTTAACAGCTTCATTAATTTACATAAGGTTTATAATAGCACTTAAATAAAACAAGCTTTTGGTAGTTAATTTGTGAAATGTATTAAGTAAGTCTTCACGGTGAAAATATTAACTAGTTATTACAAACAGGAAGGGTTAAGCCGTTCTCGACTGGCTCTTAGTGTAGTTGCATTAGAAATAATTGTAAGAGTAAGTACTTTTTTCCTGGACTGAGAGTATATACAGGGTGTTAGTGAGATCGTAACGAAAACTTTAAGGGATGATTCAGGTCATGATTCTGAGTTGATATCAAGTGGAATTTTTCGTCTCAAAAGTATGGAATGGAAAATTTTCTTGAATTTTCTGACAAGAAAATCTACTTGATATCAACTCAGAATCATGGTCTGAATCATCCCCCTCAGTATTCGTTACGGTGTCACTATCATCCATACGTACTTGTATGCATACCAGCACGTATTTGCACTGGCGGATGATTCATCTCATTATTCTGAGTTAATATCAAGTGAAATTTTCCATCGCAAAAGTATAGAATAAAAAATCATTTGAAAAATCCGAAAAAATAACACGAATTTTGCGACGGAAAATTCCACTTCATGAATCATGGTCTGTATCATTCCCCTCAGTATTCGTTACGATGTTACTTACACCCTGTTATAGTATAGTACTATAGAATCGCGACGTTTCACGACAACGTTAACTTGAATTTCCACATTACGACGCCGTGATATGGAGATGTGCACACGCCGCTAGGAATATTCCTGAGAAAACATTTGAATGTAGTAGTCATTCACCGCACGGTCACCAACCTTCAATTTCATTTGGCCCGTAAACAACAATTTTATTTATTCAAAACACTCCATTAGCATGAAACAAACTAACTAGGATACTAACAACCAGCTTATGAGGAAGCGGAAAATATGGCGCATTACTTGTTTACTTTAGAAAACCTGTCTCTTGCCATCTCACATCAACTTCTTCAATGCGGAAAACTGCTTCCATGCTATATTAGTATATAAAATGTGCAATGTATGGTCCTCATGATTTGTTATTCTATGCTCTATGTTAGACGTTTCATAGTTTACGTTTAATCATCATCAACTTAAAACAGTGATAGGAGGACTTATAGGTTGAAAAGGGGAAGGCGTAGACTACAACACTTTTTTTACATCATTTTTTTTATGATTCAGACACGCCTTGAATCGAAGCTCTTGTCAAGCCGGGACGATCTCTTTCGATCTCTGTATCTTCATTAAGCCGATGCGACAAAATAACCACGGGGGTCATTTTGTGCCCGGCCATGTGAGAACGGCCACTATGGTCCAGTGGTTGAGCGTTGGGCTTACGATCCGGAGGCCCCGGGTTCGAATTCCGGTGGTGAAATATCACAAAAATCACTTTGTGATCCCTGGTTTGGTTAGGTTAGGGCTGATCATCTGATTGTCTGTTCGTTGGTCCCAAGTTACTCCTTACTGATGTAAGAATGTAGTCGTTACACGAGTCATGTTAGGGGCTCAATATAACTCTGACACCAGGGTTGGTGGGGCTGGTAATCCACCTCACAACCCACATGGTAGAAGAATAATTCCCATCATTCCCATCAATTGTTTGAGAAGACCGTTACCCCAAAATCGTGATGATACTGTCCCCAATACTTTCAAACGTTACTTTGCATTTTCCATTAGACATCATCACAACCTCCGGAAGTACTTCAATGATAAACGATCGACGTCGACCAGCGTAAGGTTACGTAGATGCTCATCATTGTCACTCTTAGGTAATCATGTACTTTGGTTGTTAATGGGTCTGTACTGCAAGAAGTGACAACAATAAAATGAATAGACGTAATGAACTTGAGTAAATAGAAATGGTGGTATTTGAATAATTAAAAAACAAAATTGCAAGCTTACTAAATTAAAAAAAGTTCATTTTTTAAACGCGTGTGTCATGTAGATAGGAAATACCTGTATTTTTAAAGAACGGTTAAATGATGATACTAATACTTACTGACTAAAAGTATATTTATTTGCAATCCTCTCCAAAACAAAAGCACCTCGAAACAGACTAATATTGAAACACGAAAGCGACAAAGGGCAAAGACAGAATTTCAACAGAGTACGCTTCTGAAATTTTAATTAGGCTTGTCTGTGGCGCAAGCGCATTGTCACGACGCGCCGCAAACCGCAGTGCTCTTGCTAAAAGTCAATCGCTGTCATTATACCGTTGTAAGGTAAACAACAATTTGCTGTAATTAAGTTACTTTAAAGGGATTTTCGTGCTCTATGAATGTGCTATTAGGCTACCCGTGACTGAGTGGAGCAAGTACAGGCATACCTATTTGGAGTATGTACAAAATGGCGTTGATTTATGTGTGTGTGTTTAAGATTCACTAAAGACAACTTCAGCGTTTATCTTTTAGGCTGTGGCGTCTGTTAGCTCTGGAAACGCACCGCATCGCGCCTTTTTGGAAAATCTTATTCTTGTGTGATTTCTTTTAATTAATTTCAATCCGGCTTGTCGTATATACGACAAGAAGAAAGTCACACAAGAATAAGATTTTCCAAAAAGGCGCGATGAGGTGCGTTGCCAGAGCTAACAGACGCCATAGCGTACAAGATAACGCTGAAGTTGTCTTTAGTGAATCTTAAACACACACAAATAAATCAACGCCATTTTGTGCATACTCTAAATATGCCTATACTTGCTCCACTCAGTCATGGGTAGCCTAATAGCACATTCATAGAGCACGAAAATCCCTTTAAAGTTATAGCGCGGCCGTGTATCTCAATAGATGTTCTCCCTAACATTTTCATACAAAGCGAAGTTCAATACACGTGTGTTGCTACGTCACAATTACTTTCTCACAATTTTCAAATCAAATAGAATGAGACTGAACATTGGCCACTGTCTCTGGATATACAATTTTATAGCTCTTACATTACATTTTAGTGGACTGATGTAGTTTTACTTTTTATGATTTTATAGCCAGATTACATTGTTACACAATTTTTTATGCCTTTTCATACTGAACATCAAGCGAGCGTTAGATCTTAATTCTTTACACCAGTATATTGAGAGTAATAAAGATTTTATAAAGAAACACGCTCGTAATATACTTGTCGATGAACGTTATTCATTGTTACTTCCTGTTCTTATGCAATTTTCAAGTGCAATAAATAAATTAAAATCGATGTAAGTATGACCACACCAAATATAATTTCTCGTCTATGTTTTAATTTCTTGAAGAGGACAGCACAGAATACGTTCAGCTGATTATCATATCGGACATATCGGTTCGAGGAGTAATTTCGTGTCGAAAAGGTCGTTTATTTCACTTGGCTGGAAGATGGTTTGTCATATCCATGACTTTAATACTAAAGTATAATGGCAAATTGTCTTCTGACGATTTATAGACCTCCTATTTTCCTAATGTCCCTTATCAATCCGCTTTCCGAATATAAACGAATGCTAATTTCCATGTTTATCAATTATATTATTACATTTATTGTGTTACAGAATTTGAATTCAGAACTAAGTTTTTGTTGCTGTATTGTTGTAATGTAAGTAGTATGTAAGTTACTGTTGTAAGTGTTGGTCTTTTGTTTTGATTGAAATTCTGACACACGATAATCTTTATTTAAATTACCATTCGTATAAATTCGGTTACTATATGTACTGTGTAGTATGAAGTAATTATATTTCTAAGCCAGACACTTTACTCCTGACTATCTCACTCAAACAATTTTTAGAGAACTTAATATCGAATTTGTAAAGCCAGTAAAAGTTTATAGGTTATTTTATTAGTTCTATGCTATAATACGTAACAGTTATTTAACATCCATGTAACAAACGTGGCGACCCTGGACCTCATAGAATAGATCAAACACGAACTTATAATACAAATAAATGCATTAGTACCAATAAACATCAGCGAATAACAAACAGTCGTGATCTATAAGCAATTATAACATCGATAGTTATACAAATTTACACAAATCTATAACCATTAAATATTGAGAATTTGCAATTAAATAGCACAATTGAATAATCAGACCGTAGTGGGCATAATAATACCCAAAGAAGGACAAAACTGAATGCCAATGGGGATTTAGTGGCGTGAAGAAGATCGAATGATAGTGAACGTGATTTATGATGAGAAGTGAACGGTTCCAACAATATCTTACTTCGTGTATCTTTTGTTCTATAAAATATGATTTGTTGTTATTATGAAATGCATGCAAACACACTCGGTAAGCAAATTTGAAGGTCGAGAATAGGTATTTGAATTATTTTCTACGAGAGTATATGATATTGGTGAAGCGATACAACCAGTGATCAATAGTGAAGATTTAAAAAAAAACACAATTATTAACAGCGAAAGTACCAGAGATCAGATAATGATAAAGTGAACTCAAAAAGTTTACTTTGACACTAATGACAAAAAAAAAATAGAAACATAACAAAACAAAGCGTTCCGTGACAATGATACACTCGCGACGAACTAAGGAAGTGAATTCGACGCAGACGCACACGAGAAGTAGGAAGAATGTAAGTTACGAGTTACAACTGTGTGAAAAAGCAATTACGAATTATGTAAGCCAATGAAGGAGATAGTTGCACGCCTTGAGACCAGATAGGCAGATACCATCGACCTGATAATCGTTGCATACAAAGGCTTGTCTGGTCTAGTCTGAAAAAGTGTATGGGATCGCGTAAAAGCGTGCGCACATATAAATCTAGTTTGTGGCTTTGTGCAGGCGAAAGTTGCATGGAGAGTGATTTGTTGTAGATTATCTTTGTAAATAGTTATTAGTGATGACGATTAAGAACGAGTAGTATAATGTTAATTATTATTGTTAAAATAATAAATAGACTATCGAAATTGTAATAACAATTAGGAAGAGCTTCCTGACACAGGTCTTTACATGAGGCTTACTAGGAAGTCCCAATAACCGTCAATATGTTTGATGATATGTTTGTTTGATTTAAAGCAAATAAACTATTTTGATTTTGAGTAATCAGTGACGAATATAGAGTTTTACTAAATTGATGCAACTCGCACCGCACATTACACGCCACACTTATTTCCAAGCAGCTTTTGATTACGGACGTAAAACACACAGTATTAAATTACAAATAATTTACAACGTACATTGGCAAATGAACTACAGCTAAAACGCGGGTAGTAATTTGTATTGTATGAAATCGTTCTTAACTTCTCATTTTACGTAAGATATTAGTTGTTGAACTTGATACAGTTTGTTGCGATGGAGACGATGCAATCTTTGTATGATCTGGGTCAGTCTTTTGTACTTTATTTGTTTTACTTGTAAATGTTAGTAAGTAGACTTTTTAAACGGTGTTATACAATACATTACAACTTTGGACACCTCTCGCACTGCAAGCGCAAAACGAAGAGGTAGTTAATAAACTAAAAATAACATCTTATCTTTATTTCGTAAGTATATTAATGAAAAGCTGGCGCCTAGATCTATACAATTCCGTAACTAGTCTTTGAAAAGTAATAAAAAAATCAACATATTTTTTTATAGGGCTGATCTATTAAGTATCTACAGATGCACTATATTACAGCCTCGATGACAACAAATACTAATTATAATTTATACAGGGTGTTAGTGACATCGTAACGAAAAAAAAAATGGAACGCCTATTTTATTGTACTAAAAACGATGGTGGGTGTTTTTCTTGTCGCAAATGTTTAATTAAGATTTTCAATTTTTACTGTGCCGCAATGTAAGTCGAACAACGCGCCACACAGACGCTAAACTTACGCGCGGCTACCTACGTTACGCGTGTGAGATACGATGTTGATATCTAGGTAGGAGTTTTCATTCTCTTGTATTTAGATGCTTAGTAGTGGTTCAACGTTTAAAAATGTTGTTTGTTGAAGTAGAACACCTACTGCCACGATTTTTCACGCACGGTACCTACCTACCAGTTATTAAAACGTTCCTAACTTATTAACAATAAAAACTCTACTCTTGCCTTACCTTAATTGTTATTCCTTCGGATGAAGTACCTAGGTAGGTACCCTAGAACATGTCACGTCACGTAGGTATGCAACATCGCGTTTCCTCCGCGGTAGGTAGGTATCACACGCACTCACAAACACAACACCTTGCTCTTTAATAAACATCAACAATCTTCCATACTTTTGCGCAGTAAATGGTCTATGATCTCATCATAGTCGACACTACTCATTTACAGAATGAAACAAACACTCACAAACACGAAAAAAATATCCTCGAAAAACATCACGCGATTCGGGTCAAGCTTAGTATTCGACTGAGCGGAAGCGCGCGGCGGCGGCGTTAGCGCAAAGCATCAAAGGCGCCGACTAAGGACGCCGACGACGCACTGGCCGCGGCCGAGTCGAGCCGACGACTAGAGAGAGAGAGAGAGTATGTTTATGGTGCAAGTGACAGAGAAAGAAATAGTATCTGTTCGTATGCCTACTTTATTGGCGAGCGTTGCCCTTGACCCGTGCGCCGGCTATTCACCTGCGCATAGCTGAAGTTGTAGATACGTTATTATTATTATTGATGACATTGATAAAATTTAATAATTAGTAATTTTTATTTGTTTGTTTTAAATGTGCGTTCTATGCAGCTTAAAACACAATATGGGACTGAAAAAAATCTATTTTTTTTATGAATTTGGCGACAGGAAACTTCACTTGATACCTATCAACTCAAAGAAATACCTAGTATCTGTTCGTAATGCCTACTTTATTGGCGCGCGTTGCCCTTGATCCGTGAGGCTATTCACGTCCGAGTATCCATCAAGACAGATCAAACAAGCCCTAACTCGGAGGTCTTGCGTCCCAGGATCCTTTAATTATGTCTTAGAACCTTCTTGGCCTATGTGGTCCAGTGGATGAGCGATGGGATGCGGAGGGTCCGGGTTCGTATTCCGGTGGGGACATATCACAAAAATCTGTTTATAAGGCCTTTGGTTGGGACGTTACAGGCTGATCACCTGATTGTCCGAAAGTAAAATGATCCGTGCTTCGGAAGGTACGTTAAGTCGTTGCTCCCGTCTACTAGGTACTTATGTAAGCACGTAGCCGTTACATGAATATTGTACACAGAACAGGATAGGTTTAATTAGTTCTTTACTGATGATTTAACAATGAGATTTAAAACTACGAATAACTTAGTACTTAGTACCTCGGTACGGTACCAACATGTAACAAGAAAAATAAGATCACTCCACTCGGACAATTTTTTTCTTTGAACATGCCGACATTGCCTACGCGGCGGAGTTGCCGAACTATCGATAGGTAGATTATCAATTGTTGAACTTGAAAATTGTCTAAACTATCGAAAGTAGTGATAGTACATTTAGATCGATACTAGCGATAGTACCGATAGGTCTTGCTTTGTAACAATAATGGGTATTGATCTAAAAGATTTATTTATTTATTTATTTTCGATTTTTGTGTAGCGAGGTTTTGCGTAGGTACTTACATACTAAGTTGGTGGATGGTTGACATAGTAGGTAACTAATTACCTAATCTGTGGTGGTTGTGTTAGTTGGTTGTTAGTTATTCTAATGACAACAAAGAATACAATTATTTACTGTTTCAACTGTTTTAGGTAGATAATGGTCCTGATTCCTATGAGTAAATGAATGAATAACCCGGTCGAATCAAAAAGGTATCTCGCTGGTAACTTAATTCTGACGGTTGTTTTAGATTTCTGCTTAAAATTGACGCGTATTCCATAAATTTTATGCCTGTTGATTATCCGTCCATTTAAGAATAAGAATAAAATAAATTTATAATTTACGATAGACAGAGAAAGAAATAGGATCGGTTCGTAGTGCCTACTTTGTAGGCCGCGCCGCCGCCGCGCCGCCGGCGTGCGGCGCGGGGCGCGCGGAGCGGGGCGTGCGGAGCGGGGCGCGCGGCGCGGTGCGTGTGGCCGTTGACCCGTTCGAGCAGCTGTTGTCTCCATTACATCGAAAATTTTCGATAATTTGTCATTATTGTTTTTTTTATTGAAATTTGGGTTCTATGCAGCTAAAAGCACAATATGGAATTGAAAATAATTAAAAACAAAACTCAAAATTTCATGAATTTTGCGACGGAAAATTCCACTAGATATTAACTCAGAATCATGGTCTGAATCATCCCTTTCAGTATTCGTTACGATGTCACTAACACCCGGTATAATGATGACGATAACGTCATCGGTAAGTAGTCAGTAAAAATCCAGTCTCCTGTTTTTTTTCTGGCTCCATTTCGCAATTAAAAGTACCTAATTAAGACTCCATAAAAACAAAAAGAACTGTAGGTAGAATTTTGATAAATTGCTCTACAATATTTGAATTTCCTGATTTTTTATAAATCATGAATTATGTCTAATCACGTGTTAAGGAGCAGTTTGATATTAAGATCGTAATCTGTGTGTTGGCAGGTCGGAGCTAAACGTTGATAGATGATGTTGTTTTTAACGATGTCAGTGTCAATGGTTAATAAACTACCTTGTATGTAACACTTGTAGTTTTTGTAATATTACCGAATTCAAGGGTTCCAAAAGTAGCATTTTTCTTATATAGGTTTTAAAAAATAATAAAAAAATATTAAAATCTTCCTATTAAATTAACATTTTAGATTGTGGTTACCACCACAATTATCTCTCTAGAACCTTATTTAAAAAAGGTGAATTACGTCTCAAACTTTGATTGATCTTTAAGTAATTAAAAAACATTACAAACATTTGACCTACGTTCTGTAAATAAAGTCGAAATTTAATTGTAATGGTATATAATGATAATTGTCTTTTAATGCGTTATTTGCTATTCCACATTTTTTTTTGTATTTAGGATTCGTTACTTTTTTATATTGGGTTTTAATTAATTAATATTGTATGTTGATGTGAAAAACGTAAAGATTACGTTTTATGTCATATTTATATATACAGAACATTATTATTTCAGGAAAAAAATTGGCGGCTCAATAGGAAGTAACCTTAACACCTCACAACCCACGTGATATAAGTAAAATGGAACAGATTTATATATCTGATTGAACACAGTAATATATATTTAAATATATATTGTCATCCAATGACGATCACCATTCACTGGAATAAATGACTGTACTTAACCAATAATAAATAGCATCAACTGATTGTGAATCTATACTGAGAGACTAAGAAACAGTGATAAATTATTATTATTATGAATATTATGACGCTTGGAAAAAGTTTATAAATACTGAATAGCTTGCAATTTTCACATAATAAACATGAGTTTAACAGCCTCCGTGGTCTAGTGGTTAGAGCGTTAGGCTCACGATCTGGAGGTCTGGGTTCGATTCCCGATGGGGACATTGTCGAAATCACTTTGTGAGACTGTCCTTTGTTTGGTAAGGACTTTTCAGGCTTGAATCACCAGATTGTCCGAAAAAGTAAGATGATTCCGTGCTTCGGAGGGCACGTTAAGCCGTTGGTCCCGGCTATTAGCCGTAAAAAACACCTCCACCAACCCGCAGTGGAGCAGCGTGGTGGAGTATGCTCCATACCCCCTCCGGTTGATTGAGGGGAGGCCTGTGCCCAGCAGTGGGACGTATATAGGCAGTTTATTAAACATGAGTTGCTTGCACGCTTGCTGGAGGGACCAGCCGGAGTGCGCACAGGACTGCGAAAAATGGAAAAGAGGAAGAAACCTTTGCAGAGCAATTGGATCTTATAGGGTAGTTTAGATTAGAAACACATAAGAAGCATTTTCTACTGCAATTATGACTATATGAGTCTTGAAATAATGGGGATAATAACTAGATGCTCTAATGTAGGTGGCAGCACTGTTGAGTGTTCCTAAATTTTGACAGTTCTCCATTCTAACCAGCAATAAATCGTGATAAATTGCTATAAAATGTGAAACAACGTGGAGTGTATCCCGTCTGAAGGATAAGTCTTCTTCTTAAGAAGGATGGAAGAAGGATGAGTTACTTACGAAAAAGAAAGGCCATCAAATAAGTTTTTCTAAGTTTTATTCTTTCCGATTTTTAGGAAATAAATATAACACTATAATTTTGCAGGGTTATATGTAAAAATATAATCAAAACAAAATATTTGTTTACTCAAATAGTATAGGGTAGGGGGATAATAGTATAACTGTCAAAATATAAGTACACTCAACAGTAGCGACAACTGATGGGAGAAATAGGCTGTTATCCCCACTCTAATGGAATACTTACTAGTTATGAATAATGAATATTTCATTGGCCACATTCGCAAAGTAACTATGATAGCTTTATATCTATAATATTTCAAACTGTCTATAAGTTAGGTTAATTTCCTGAATACTGTCATAAACTATACGGTCAGAGGGAGAGATTTCACCATAAAGTATTCTATGACAGTTTTACGAGCGATTAGCTCATATAATAGTGAAGTCACATCTGACTGTTACGATACAGGTAGATACACGTTTATCTAAACTAACACACAAATTTTGAAGATGAAATATTTATTCAAATATTTTCTTGCAGCTTTTTTTCCCGGCTATACAGATTGTGTGAATCTACAGTAGTTTTAGGTGACTGAGACCTTCGTTATCTAAAAATTGACGATTTAAAGCGAAACTATATTACCTGTTGAATAAAGATGTTTCAAAATTTTGAATTTGAGATATCTGACACTATATTTAGAATGAGCTAACTTGCAAAACGATTATGAAACAAATTTACCTGGATTGAAAATAGCTTATCTATTACGATGCGAGGTGTTGTTAGCAAAAATCATATCCATAATGCGATTTTCAAAATGGCGCTTACGAGTTTTTCACTAAAAGGTGACGATATAGGTACCTGATATGTTATGAGCGTAGAATTTCTTCATACTAAGTATTCTTCATGCATAGAGCGAGTGCCGAGCATTATTATAGTCGTTTAAGATTTCCAAGAGTACTCCAATCGTGTACGACAGACGTGTCCATCCAATATGATTGTGCAACGAGCGACATCGGCAATATTCGTACCAAGTTTCACTTTCATGTGAGATATTCCGACCATGATGCTCGATGTGAACTGAATAGTGTTACATTGTGTCGCAAAATTGGTTCGGTGAATAGAGGAAAATTATTTACTTAAATGTTGATACTATTGGTCCCGATTCGGGCAATCACCAACATAATTTTAGCTTAAATTGACAGGACTAAAATTAGCAGCATCTTTTTCTTGCACTTATTGTAAGAGCTGTCAAACTGAAATTAGGTTATGTTTGTGTCCACCCGAATTGGCACCAACGTCTCTTTACAGTTTAGTAGTGTGATAGAATGCATTCATATTCTTATCACCCCGGCCATATCGTCCACAGATTTTCAATTTTCGAAGAGGTAAAATTTTCCAAAAATGTTTTCATCATTATATCGAATATTCGCTCTTATAACAATAAATAAAGTGATTTTAGTTTTAGTATATACTACATTTCTGTTAAGTTTACTATTGTAAACTTTCTGTTATGCTCGACGGACAAGACTTCTTTATTGGATAGGAACTGTTTATTAAGTTAATACCAAGTTTATGTAAGTTACATTTATCATTTACTAGATGGTTTACGTGGAAACGTAGAATTGAAATAATATTTTCATTGTCATCATCGGGAAAATATCTTTTAGAAATAACCCCACCTTTTGACATAAATTTTAATTGTTTATTGTTACTTTTTTAATCTTATGTGTGTTCTTTTTTATGTGACTTTATTGTAATAAAGAATTGAATATTAATAAAATTTTACATTTCTTCAAAAGAAGTGTTTCACCCGCCGGTGTTTACTACCGGTTATCTATAATAATATTTTAGATAATTCAAATTCAAAATTTTTTTTTTTTTTTTTTTCAATTCAAAATCTTTATTTTCAGACTATTGTCCATAGATGTTAGTAACATAGTACTTAATCCTAATGTTAGTAGACTAATAACAATCAGATTAGATTAGATAAATTAGATAAATTAAAATTAAATTATATATAAAATCAAATTAAATTAATATTATTGATAACATATTATTATTGTTATTGATAACAATGATAACATTTTCATTGCAAGAAAGGTGATGAGCTGACATGTAGTCTTATCCATCTCTCCAGCATCGGCGAGTCCCACCTCTCAGACAATGCGCTCAGGATACCGTTAGTGCCGCCACGAAACCGCTCTAGCAGTGAGGCGCTCCGCTTCCGGATGATCGCATAGAAATCATCGGTTTGCGCCTGCGCAAACATCGCCGAAGCGCTGCAGAATCGCGGCAACCCCATCAGCCTCCTGAACGCATTGTTATACAGCACGCGCAGGGCGCTATATGCCCGCCGCGTGTAGCTGGTCCACAGACTGCACGTATACATCGACTGACAGTAGGCTTTGAATAAAGTTATTTTGACTGGTATAGTGCATCGTGCAAATCTACGAGCCAGCATGTTACACCGGACAGACAGCGACCTACGCTCTCTCTCGATGTCCGCGTTGTCACATAAGTCATCTGTGACCCAGTGACCCAGATACTTGAACTTGGTTACCCTATTCCCTAGGTAATGAAGCAATGAATATCATTTGAGATATACTTTTAATATGCCGCATCAAAAAAAAAAAAAAAAACACATCAAACCGTTAAGTAAATATTTATCTTCACAACATGTGTCTGACGACCGCTTCTACGTACAAACTTAGTTTTAGTCGGAATGTAGCGTAACTCCACGCGTTTGGTCTGCGAGGTCATCGATATTGGACCAAATTCGGAACCGGTAGTCGGTCGATTGCAAATGTTCGATGTTTTCGTTTAGAATCCGCGTGCATTTGCCCGCGTTTTTATAATCTTGGCGCTTGAAAAGTAGTAACGAATGGCGCGCGAATGGGTTTTTTAAATCGACATTGCACGCGATAATTCGAATATCAACAAGTTGGGTTTGTATTTGGATCAGTATACTTCATAGACTTTTATCTACTCCTTGTTTCATAACGCTTTTTAGTTTTTATATTTTCTGACATTTATGTTTAAACAAATGTAAAAATTCGGTCCAAAAATTCACAACTTTGCATCATACAATCACATGGCGCTCCAAAAATTCATGGACGATATTTTTACGTCGCATTTTTTTTTGTTTATTTATAAAGCAAGGTCTTGGCACTTTACAAACCCAACATCAACGCCAATATTTGATAACTACGTAGATCATCGTAATCTTGACCTATAAACAATATACTTAAGTACTTACCTATAACCTCTGCCCATAAGTGACGCCTTTGCTCACCATTCTGAGGCAGTTTTGTTATAAAATACTTCTAAAAATATTATTGCACATAAGGTAAGTAAGAATAATTATTTATAACTTATCACTTATCAGTCTTGTAATAAAATACTTAAGTAAGTACCTATTTTTTTATCTTCTGTGATCTCTGATAATTCTGCCAATGTCGATATAATGCTTACACGTATTGATGTATAATTATGTTACTATAACACGAGTTGATACACATGAACTTCAAGTGTGTAGCTACGGCAGGTAATACCTACCAACCCTTCCGGTTCATAAAGACTAAATGAGGTAAATTGAGATTCAGACATGTATAGGAAAGTGTCGTAATGGGATTTAGTCTATAAGAACCGGAAGGCTACTGACTAAGATAACTAAGTTCTGTGTTCTTTTTCAAGTTTCGTTGTCGACTGTACACATAACATAAACAGCCTATATACGTCCCACTGCTGGGCACAGGCCTCCCCTCAATCAATCGGAGGGGGTATGGAGCATACTCCACCACGCTGCTGGACTGCGATTTATTTGAGGTGCTTTTAGGGCTAATAGCCGGGACCAACATAAAGTGCCCTGCGAAGCACGGAACGAAGCACGGAATTATCATACTTTTTCGGACAATAAGGTGATTCAAGCCTGTAATGTCTGCGATGCGATTGTACGTTTCAAGAATATATTTTTAAACCAAGTTAAGGTTTATAACACGAATTCCGTTGACACGTAACAAATTACATATCAACGACAAATTTGATAACTACGTGGTTATAGTAATCTTGACCCACTAAACAAATGTCAAAGGATCAAATTGTTTTGTTCAAACGGGCCCAGTCGAGCGAAAGCAGTCGGCACATAGGATGATTGACATGGAACGATAAATGCTATTGGTCCAAGGTTAGTGACTATTGTATTACAATTTGCATTGATGCAATCTCGTATTTACTGCAGCGATGATATTGTGAACTATATTGGGGTTTCTAACAACACCTCTGTAGGTTACTTTTAAGTTTTCTTTCATATTTATTGCATTACTGCGTTTTGTCTTACAATACAATAAAGTTTTCTTGTAAAGAAATAATGACCTTATATACTCTAAATATACTACTCTGGGCACCATCCCACTTGCGTCAGACAGAGTACTGCGGGGCGGAAGGCAAGAGGGAAACCACTGCCCTATTTTTCCCTAAAAAAGTAGCATGGAAAATGCTGCACCGACAAGAGCGTGGCTCTTAAATTGATGATGATGACTCTAAATATATAAAAAATATATAAATTATAGTTACCTTAAACATGGTTGGCGGTCTTTCATTTAACTCTGCATCAGAATTAGGTACACTATGTTATGTGATGTGATAATGGTGTACCTATGTTAATTAGGCAAACCCCACGTATTCCATACATTTAATATTTCGAATATATATTATTATATTTACTTCAAAATTGTTTCTTAAATGTATACACGGTAAGACTATTAAACAATTTAATTGTTATTGATGATACTAGTGTTGCACTAACAAAAACTGTATTATTATTTTATGATTAAGAGCCAATAGGTACTAATTTATGCGCAAGATTGATTGAATACTAAATGTTTATATATTGCATTGCACATAAGTAGGTGTAGTGGTAGCTAACAGTGACTTAGAATTATTTACGATTATAAATATGATAATTAAGTGGTGTCCCAACTTTATACATCCAACTTTATACAGACAGTAGTACCTACCAAACACTTTTACCACCGCCACGTCATCTACAATTTCGTCATGTTATAGAGTACGTCATATTTCAGTAGTTGCGGATATCAATACAATACACAAATCCTTTATCGCACATATAAACACAACATTAAAAATAATTTCAAAAATGACAAGAAAAGTACAATCTAAATAGCAATTTCTCCCAGGCAACCTTAAGATGAAAGAACTTGCTAAATATTGAAGTCGGGGACGGCGCAGTACAGGAATAAATACATAATGCAATAGGGTAAATTAACACAAAACGTTTTATCTAAAACATAATTATACTATAAACAAACCTAGTACCTACTTAAAATACATATATAATTATGATATCTTATCTTATCCTATCCTAAAAAAACAAAAGTAGCCCCTATACCCGATAAGCTGACAAGAAAGTCGTTTGAGGTGGTATGGCACCTAATGCGGATAGACCAGCAGCATGTAGTCCACACAGCTCTTTGCCTGCCCGAGAACAAAAGAGGCAGAGGACGCCCTCCTTATACTTAGTGGACCAGCATGTCCCGATTATTGAACAAAGAAAATTTACCCGACCCGACAATCCTAGACAGAATGTCATGGCGCCGCAAAATTAGGAGAGCCGACCCCACCTAAAGTGGGATAGCGCAAGGAAGAAGAAGATCTCATCCTATCCTATCTCATTCTAATCATCATTTCAAAACAAAACGAAACGGTACAAATCAAATGACGGAGCGCAGTCTGTTTATCCCTCATTACAATTACCAATCTTTAAAACTAGTGTCAGTGCCTATGGTAGGACACTACACTACCACACCCCCGACACTTCATACAAAAATAACCTCGTTTTACACAGACACTACACATTGATGTTACCGTACACGCGTATCTGTGTGTGTGAAGTCTGCCCATACGAATGAAGACTGAAATAAGACCAAAGGAGGTGAGGTAGAACTAACACAGTCGCTAGTGGGGAGCGGAGAGTTGCCGTTCTTTACGTGTATTTCTTATTCTATGACACTACCTTAAGCCACATCTTCACTTGCTATCAGATGAAATTTTGATTAACCTCGTAAGCCCTCGTAAATACTAACCTATTTAAAAATCTTCGAGTTAATGCGCGGGTTGATAAGTAACGAAAGAGTAAGCAAATATGGAATTCGATGCATCAAAACGCATCAATAACTCCATAAACAAGATACGAGTCTCAATTGGCTCGTGTTGAAACATAACATCATTGTTTAAATTACGATTGCCTTAATAGGGAGCGGTGCAGCTCTCTCCCATTTCATACAACGTCTTATCGTTATTTACTGTCACTTAGTATGAATTCTCTTACAATAATGCCAACAGCAACATCTCATCTCGTAATTATAATCCTTGCGAAGGTATCGAATTATGTAACCCGATAATGTGACACGTCCTTACTTGTGCATGTACCTACAATAGTGTAGTTCCTAACTAGTCAAATCAATTACTTTTTACTAAACGTCAAAACACAGAATTTGTATGAAAAAGCAACCTGTGACGTCATAGAAAAACCTTACAAAATGTGGTACTTATTATTACATTTTTCTTTATTAACATTCATAAATAAGTTAAATAGGAAAAAAAGAAAACATTTTTTGTCATCTTTAGACATGTCTTTATTTAGTAATCAGAGTTTCGTAAGTTATCTTTGACCTAGGAAACTACCCAATATAATACTTAGGCTTCATTATAAAGACACGGTGCGTAGAAATGCGCGTTATTTAATTCCGCGTTTTTGGATGGATTTTTACAACTTTATTTTTTTTACCTAATACGTAAACTTTTTGCATGTTTTTCTAAAGTATTGAATGCAAATATCGGTGTGATAGAGCATTTCGATTCGATTCGATCGACAAAAATATTTCATATTATGCGAAATAATTGCCGATTTTTTAATAAAAAATGCGCTAACAACGTATGGAGGTACTTTCAAATATTGTAACATACAATTATGTGTCGGTCAACATAAAAAAGGTCTTTTATACATATGCTTATACATATGCTTATGCATATACAATATGCTTTTCCACAAAACTTGATTACCAAGCAGAAAATATATTTATCACCCGAACTTTCTAATGACATGCAAAAGGAACAAGTTGACAGGCTTCCATTTTGGGTATGTTGTCGGATTGCCATTTATGTGTGTCATCTGAATCATGATGATTTCATCATGAATTATCCTTTTTAAAATCTTTGGATAATCGATACTTCAAATCATACAATATGGATCATCATCTTATTTATTTATTTATTTATTTATTTATTTAGATATCCAACAGCATTAACAATAGTCGTTTTCTTATATAATACATGTACAAAATTTCTTCGCCAATAACAGGATATCATAACATGCAAATTTAAATGAACCGTGTTCGCGTGTGTCTATGTGTGTGTGTGTATGTGTGTAACATTTACTTACGTATTTTATATTATATTGTATTGTATTATACCTATCCAAAAGACAATGAAATAACAAAATAAATACATACATATTAACATTAATAGCACAATATATCTAAGTAATTATTATATATATATATATATATATATATATTATAAATATATTATAAATATAATATGGATTTAACTACATGATGGTTATTTATATGCTTCTAATTTATAATTTAGATAACCTCTCGAGTACAAGTTTCTTAAAAGAAGGTTTCGATAAAGCATAAATGTCAAAATCACTAAATGTATTATTATAAACATTAAGTGCTCGTGAAGTAAAATCGTTGCTTCCGTAGTTTGTGCGATTCCGCTGGATATGAAATACTTTATGTAAGGGATGTCGAGGGCGTCGTTGTGGCGTGATAAGAGAGATAGATGATGTAAGTGCGGGACAATCAAGACTTGCGTTAACTATATTGTGCAAAAAGGCCATGTCCAGTAGTATTCTTCTATCCTTCAGATTACTGACGCGGTGATATATGCATCCCTCCTCATAGGATGGTAATTTTATTTTCTCTCTATAATTAAGGTGTTTAATGAATTTTTTTTGAATGCGTTCAATTTTTTCGACATATTTTTTGTATTGTGGATTCCATATTACGCTTCCAAACTCCAAAACACTTCTTACATAGGCATAATAGACCATCTTAATGCAGGCTATGTCGTCAAAGGGCTTACAGACTCGCATAACAAATCCTAGATTTTTATAGGCTTTTTCAACAATCGTGTCAATGTGTTTGCTGAAGGAAAGTTGGCTGTCCAAAATAACGCCCAGGTCACGAGACTGTACAACCCGTTGAAGTAGAATGTTATGTATATTATAATCAAACAGTATTGGCTTCTTTTTACGAGTGAAGGTAATTTGTGTGCATTTGTCAACATTCACGTTAATTCTGTTATATGCATAATATATCGAAAGCCGGTCTAGATCTGCTTGAATTTTCCTGCAGTCATCAAGTTTAGATATTTTTAGGTAAATTTTGTTATCATCAGCGTAGAGTAAGTGCCTGGAATGTACAAAGCACGTATGGATGTCGAATAAATACGCATTATAAAATAAAGGTCCCAAATGGGATCCCTGGGGGACTCCAGAGGGGATGTGTATATAGTTAGACTTGTAACCACCCAGCACCACTGCCTGCGTTCTATTTGTTATATAGGATTTTACCCAACGGAACAAATCGCCCTGTATACCAAGGTTATATAATTTGTGTAATAGTATGACGTGATCCACACGGTCAAACGCCTTTTCGAAATCCGTGTAGATCACGTCCACCTGACTGTTTTCCTCCATACTCCGAGAAATATATCTAGTAAAGGGACATAGATTAGTGTATACCGACCTGCGACGCAAAAAGCCGTGCTGGAATTCGCTAATATTGGAAGCTATAGTATTATAAATAGTATCGTATACAATCCTCTCAAATAACTTTGCTATTGTGTTCAGTATAGAGATTGGTCGGTAGTTCTGTATGATTGTCTTAGACCCCTTTTTATGAATTGGAACTATGTTTGCTTCCTTCCATACATCGGGAAATATACCCTCCTTGATAGAGCGATTAAAAATTATTGATAACGGTTTGGATATACTGTGTGCACACTGAATGAGAAATACTGGTGGTATACCATCGCTACCGGCTCCCTTATGAGGGTCCAATTTGTTAATGTATTTATATATTAAGTCACTGCTAGTCAGTAGGGTATGCACATAACAACTATCACCTCGGGGAGCAGGCAAGGTATCTTGTACAGGATAATTCAAGGCAGGTTGATTAAATACACTTTGGAAAAAGTCATTAAAGCCTTGGCAGATGTCAGGACCATTATCCAAGGTCTCTCGGCCATTCGAGAGTACATTAGGATATCCTGATTTACCACTATTTCCGCGCATTGTATGTATGAAACTCCATAGCATTTTTGGGTTGCGTTTAATATTAACTTGGGATTGTTTAACAAAATTATTGTAGCACTTTTCCTGCAAATATTTTTGGCGAGAGCGAAGTAATGAAAATTCGTCGTAATCTCTAGGGTTCTTATATTTTTTCCACTTTGCATGAGATTTCCCTTTATGTTTAATTAGTTTAATTAAAGAATTCGAGTACCACACCGGATAAAGTTGTTGATTATTATTAATATGTTTAACTGGGACATGTAACATTATCAAGTTATTAATTAACTCATAGAATATATTCGTTGCAACTTCCATAGGCACATCAGTAATTATAGAGTTCCAGTCGATTTTGTCAATTTCACTATTAATTATATTATAGTTAGCTTTATGGAATTGAAATTTGGGGGTACATGTTTTGGGCAAAGTAGGTAAAAATATGTCGGCAGCTTCTATATCCAACGTAATATGACTTGGATCCTCGTTCACGAGTGGGTTTAGTGATTTGTTTATAGTTAAAAAGAAATTAGAGAAAATTAAGTCCAATACGTTATCATATGCATTACTATGGACGTTAAATTGATTTAGCTCTAGCATGTTAAAAACGTTTAAAAGCCTCTCAGCTGCCTCCTGTGTCTCAGTGAGACCCTCCTTTACAATAGTAGCATGGGGCTCGGACCATTTAATACAAGGCAAATTAAAATCACCGGTAATAAGATAATAGTCATTAGGAAAAGAGTTGACAGCATTAGACACGGTATCCATGACATTAAAGATATGTTGCGCCTGATCTCTTTTACCTCCAACAATGTATGTAATACAAATGTGTAAGTCGTGTTCTACACCGCCAAGTGACCGTCGCGGAATTGTTAGCCATAAGAGCTCAGTAGGTGGTTTAGACCAGTCAGAGCGAAACTTGGCTGCTAGAGTTTTCTTCACACATATCAGTACGCCCCCACCCTTAGTTACGGTTACTCTATCGTTTCGAAAAACATCGTATCTATTATCACATAGCTCCGTGTCCAGTATCCCTGAGTGCAACCATGTCTCGGTTATTAAAATTATGTCCAAGTCGGAGCTCAATATATTTTGATAAAATTGTAAGGTTTTCGTTCTAAGACCCCTGACGTTTTGGTAGAATATAGACAACTTTTGATTAGCCATTAAAGATTGATAAACAGGACCATATAACATGAAAATTATAGCAGGTTTCTGAGTTAACTATGATGTTGTTGTTATATCTATTACATAATTTACCACGAAGCAAAAGTATGTGATTTTTAATGTTAATACGAGAGTTATGCATGCAAAGGCATGATTTAGAGAGAGGTGATGATGATATTGTCATATACTGAGAAAAACAAATAAACAATAGAGATATACATATATAGAATTGGTCTCGAAAAGTTAGGTTTAATATGTGTGTTACGTATGTAATTGAAAGTATGACATTATGAGTGAACATATTACTATAGTAAATAAGGATAATTAATAAGCATACAAGAAAGTACAAGCAGTTGTCTTTCATAATATCTGACAACAATGAGTTATACACAAAATATAACGAATAGAGACAATACAGGTAGCATTGTAAAAAAGGAGAATTAATATTAATGTTTAAGTGATTGAAGAAATGACTTGTTCTTTACACGGATGGCGACCTTGTCGATATCTTTTCGTAGGTAAACTTGGCTGTATTTCACCCATACAAATTTATAGTCATTCTCCTTCGCGAACTGTCTCACATCATAATGTAGCTGTTTTACTTCAGGTGATAAGTGCTCCGAAACATATATCATGCGTGTTTCTCCTTCAATTCCAATATGCTTCGAGCTTAGTCTGTCTTTGGGGTGTTCTTTATTGAAACGATGAGCGGCCGATAGAACCGAATCACGCAGCCCCGGCGACGCCAGTGTTACAATTATATTGCGAGGTCTGTTGGATGAGAGATCCATCTTGGCAACTCGCCGGCAGGCGTGTATGTCTACTTCTGTGACTGGGGTATTTACGGTTTCGCACAATTTCTTAAAAACCGTTTTCAACTCTTCTTTATCTCTTTCTGGGACAGCTTGCAATTCGATGTTGCAACTACGGGATATTTTTTCCAGAGAGGAGATTCGGTTGGACAAGCTTGCATAATCGTTCTGCAGCTTAGAGTGTTCGCTTTCGAGTTTCTTGATAATTCGATCCTTTTCATTAACCCTCGACTGCAGCTCTTTTACCTCGTTCATTATAAAATCTGTGGTTAAGGTAAAATCCTCCTTAATCTGCTTTATAGCCAAATTAATTTCTTCAGCAATCAAGGTTTTAACATCATTTTTCCAAGCAGTACGTAGGTTCGTCATGGCCAAAGAAGATGGTGCTAGCTTCTGATCGAAAAGAGCACTTATATCGTCAAGGGACAAGTTATGCGATGAGCGATGGGCAGTAGGCGATTCAGTGGCGCTAGCAGGCAGGCGTACAGAGGTATGTTCGGAGCGCATTCTACGAGATGCGTTAACATTCATGCATGAAGGGCATTTCAATGTAGCCAATAGCTCAGGTTTAATATCCGAGACCCTTTTCGTGTTGATGTTTAAACACGAAAGACAGTAGCGTGACCCGCAAGCATTACATTTGACGGTTCTACTCTCATCTAAGTTAGACGAACACCCAGTACAATCCATTGCTGGTAGGTATAAGGTGTTAATAATATGCAAGTGCTGACCTCTGTATTAAATTAGTGGTAGTGATCGTTAGATGCGCACTATCGGTGTATAGTCGCTTGAAGCGTAGCGGTCCGTTTAAAACTCACTAGATGGCGCTCATAAGAAACGTTGATAGTGATCCTCAATTTTAACGGCGAAGTCTCACGCATTCGTGGTCTAGCGGACAAGGTGCTGCACGGCGCTCTCAAGACCCCGAGTTCGATTCCCACGTCTCCGGTCTTTTTAGATTATCAATTTGTTTGCAATTTCAAAAAAATGAAATAATAAGCAAAGATTCACCGAATTCCGCACCCAATGAAGCGCAAGCGAGAGGTCCGATGAAATTCACAATGGCCGCCGTGGCAGATGGGTCCGCACGCAAGTTGAAGCAGGAGGCGCCGATTCTCTTCAAGTGACGTCAGGAATGGTAAGTGAGAGGTCCGAAGAAATCAAATATGGCCACTGCAGTATATGGGCTCTCCGATAAGAGTAAACAGGAGGCACCGAACTTGACCACTGAGCCAAAAGCAAGCAACTACAAATACTCAAATTAAATAATCAAAAAGTATAGTGATCGCACAACACACGTCCGCTCGGTTCGAGAACGAGGAGAGAAAAAAAAGAAGTCTTAAAGTATTTAATACCTTACTGTCGATGGATAGATTCGTTTAAACAGTTTTGTTTAGCCAAGCCACCTGCGGCAAATCTACAATAAGTCACGTCAAAAAAAAATCTTTTAAATAGTTAGTGCATTACTCCATGACTCAAGTTACGATTACGATAACAAGATGTAAGTAACATCACTATTTACTCTATTTAGAGATCTTCTCTTCTAGTTTCTAATAGTTTCTCATAATTAAGTTACATAATTTAGTTTTACGTTGACTTGTTAACAACAAAGTTAAGTAATTTAAGACTTTACAAATACGAGAATTACTAACAGCCCGCGCCTTCGTTTACGTCGTAGTAGTAGCCCAATATACGAAAATGTAGAAAGAGAAGAAAGGGTTTAAAGGCGGAAAATGCTATTATATCTAGTAGACATCATTCGCTGAAGTAAGTCTAATGATAGATGCTTATCCAATCAATACTTTATACAAAGCAATGGCTGTTCCCTTTGCAAATATGAACTATTATAAAGTGAAGTTTATAGTAGACTCTGGTTAAAACATTCTTTTCAGAAATGATGGTTTAAATATTTGACTTATTATGTATCTCGTTTCCATATCTCCCGTCCCGGAGTCCCGGACTTTTGGAAGGCGTGCGTGGGGCCGAAGCCAACACGTAGAGGCCCCTTAAGACTATTTAATTATTATTATATTAATAATAAGTCAAATATAATTTAAACCATAAACAATAAATAATCAGAAAAGTTTAAATCAATTTCTTTCAAAACTTTTGACAGACACTTCAATTGATTACACTTCACGATCATTTATGAATAAATAAGTTGTTTGAATGTTTATGACATATCATTCATTCACTTCTACAAATCAATCATTTGTGAGTGGGTACAGTTCCGGTGTGACTGCATCGTAATATCTGTCACTAGTACAAGTATCGGTAAGTAATCAAAAGTGGTTAACCCTATTGCTATTAGTCATGTAACTGTGTTATTTTGCGGTTGGGCTTAAAAGACGGATTACTACTATGGCTGAGTTAGTTAAAATTACGAATAGAATAGTAGAAATATGTTTCTCGGTTTTGTAAAAGTTGCATAAAGTGAGAACAAAATCATACTACACAAAAGGAACCTACGTTCTAAGTTTAAACAATTTTTCATTCCGAAATCGTTAGCTCAGTTTCTGGAAATAATAACACTATTATCGACACTGCAACTTTTATAATATTACACTTCTACCTATTATAATCATAATCATCCTTGACCTAACAAAACCTCATAAATTCGCCGCCTCACGTATTTTACATAAAACACCTTGTCATTATTATGTCATTAGGATCAATTATTTAAATTAAGTTAACCTCAAGGTTATAAGGTTACTGTTATGTAAGGTTATTGATGGGTTTTGTATGTATTCGGGTTGGTGACGAAGTTTCATGTTACGGAATATGGGAAGTAGGACTGTCGATGACATAAAAAGAGCGGAATAATACATATTTCACTGATAAAGTGAATTATTTGGTAAAATATTTGTTTATTGGGTTGGTAATAACGACAGAGCGTTCAGCAGCTTATTATCCCAAGAACCATTACTATTTTCTTAATTAAGAACGGCCTCTGTACCCAGTGGTTGAGCTTTGGACTCACGATCCGGAGGCCCCGGGTTCGAATCACTTTGTGATCTCTAGCTTGGTTAGGACATTGCAGGCAGATCACCTGATTGTTCGAAAGTAAGATGATCCATGCTTCGGAAGGCACGTTAAGCCGTTGGTCCCGGTTACTATTTGCTGATGTAAGTGAGTAATCGTTACATGAGCCATGTCAGGGGCCTTTGGCGACTCAATCATAACCCATGAGGTTGGTATTCCACTTCACAACCCACACGATAAGAAGAAGTAAGTACGTAGTCTTTACAGGAGGTTTGTCAAGGGCCTTTATCAGCTCAATAGTAATCCTGACACCAGGGTTGATGAGGTCGATCATTGACCTCACAACCGACACGAGAGAAGATCGCGGGCATGTTGTAGAACTGATTAAAGTAATATCAGGAGATAATTCTAATTGTAATTAAAACTCTCTGCATGTCATGAGAACAAGCTACAAGGCTGTAAAAAATCGCGAGGAGTGGAAATCTGTTATTCGAGCTCTACATCCCGACAGGGGATAAAAGGATCAGAAGGAGAAGGAGATAATTCTTTCATTTTTCGTTTAAAAGGATTTTGACGTGATAATAATTCTTATCGCCATTTGGTTCTTCATATCTATCCTAGACTTCAACACTAAGTGTGGTTGCGAGTTGTCTACGGATTGACTTGATAGGGATTACTGGTTTCCTTCGCACGAACCGTAGTAAGGTGGGGTGGCGTGGGTTTAAACGTCTATAGTAATTCAACTTATTTGTCTAGTTACCAATATCGTAATGCACAATCGCCAGCATTGCGTGAGGTGTTGCATGAGTTGCCGAGGGCGTAGTTTGCATTCATGCATTCCTGGTATTGTTTCTGCTTTTGCATTAATATTGTGCCCCGTTAATAAAATGTCAATATTCATTAATTCTAGATATCAATCTCTTTAGAATTTGTGTCATAATTGGTTACAAATTATTGTTGTCGTGATTCAGAAAAAAAACGGCACTTTTGTTTTGGTTTTCCCCGAAGGGTAGGGCAAAGGGTACTATGGACATAAAGCCATAGATTTTTATCAAGAAAAAAAAAACTGCACTGTTTTCTAACGTCACTTAATATTTAAACTACTATTTTTACAATTAATCGTTAGTCGATTTCATAAGTTTTTTTTTATTCCTTCACTAAATCGTAGAGGTCAGTAATATGGTATGTTCGATTGTTGAAAACTGGTGTCCAGTATGGAGTATGTTTTCATAACTTGTAAATAACCGTAGAAATTTACGACCCGATAAATATTACCTATAGCAGTTATGAGCTTCATGACACGTGCAATCATAATCGGCATTGTTTACACAAACTAATTTTCAAAAATCCTGTTATGGGACGGTTTTAAAACAACCATTTCTTACCTAACCGCTGTTGCATTTTGCATTCGCTGGCAATGTCAACAAGTGAGGTAGTGGTTGGTATTTTATAAACACCTCGAGTACTAAATAGTCACGTTTCGCAACGCTTCGTTGAACCAGATTGTTGGTGTTTGCTAATTTGCCCACTCGGGTGAACAAAAGTTGTTGGTTTTGGTGTCTAAGCGGAATCACAGGCGATCGGTGCTCACGGAAGTGTACGTTACATTGAGTGACGGTTTTTGAAATACGAATACTTTTTCAGCAATTAAAAGAAATACATTTTAGTTTTTTTTTTCAATTACGAAATAAAATGATTTTTTATTTTGTACACTTTGTGCCTTCCCACTTATATTGACCTCTCTCACCACGCGGGGTTGGCTGAAAGAGATCTCTTTTAGAGATAAGTTCACCTTTTGTACCTATTTTTGTTAAAAATAAAAGAGTTTAATAATAAAAACTGTTTCGGTAATAATTTAAAAATGGATTGTTCTGATTATAATTATAACAACAAATCTTTTTAAATATTTTATGGCTGTTCCAAATCTCCTGATCACATGGAATAAATTTCCGACAATGCCAATTGGGGCAGTCAGAGGTACATCCATCGCAAAATGAACTAAGACCACCCCTCACCGAGCTTTCTGTTACACAACAACTCAATAATTGGATCTACAAACCGTAGTAAAAATAATAATATAATCGGCTTCAGTAATATGAAATATCTATGACAAGCTTAATTCCTTCTAATTATTCTTGATGCTTCGAAACAGAATGGAAAGGTAGATACGTGCATCGTAATCGCCCTCATCGATGACAGATGTCATAACAACTCAAACTACAAATAGAGGCTGTTGCATCCGAAGGCCTCACGACAGATTGTTTCAGTCACCAGCGATAGGTACAATTGAATGGCAAACATAATTGCCCAGTTCGATTACTATAGAACGAAGGTTTGCCAAATCATAGTGATCACGGTGCCTTCGCAGGGCGTATAGTCACGATTGAGATTGTCTCTTTTAGTGATGAAATATTATAATATTCGGCGGTGTAGTAACGTCATTGACAACTAGTTTTTTTTAATTTATTGCGGCTCTAGTTACTCGACCATTTGCCGAAAAGTTGACGACTTGTCACAATCTGTGGTTTACGCACAACAAGTTGCGATGGTGATCATATTTCAATCAATTTTTTGTACAATTTTGGTATCGCGTTGCTAGGAAGTAAGTTGGCAACTTTACAAGTATTTGTGTCAAAATGAAAAGGCTGACATTTCAAGGTCTGAAATCTAAATCTGTACTGTAAAGTATTTGAATTAGATATTTAAGTAGAGTGATATTGGCCTACAAGTAAGAATTATCTTGCCATACTCGTATAACTATATTGAATTTACACCATAAAATAACGCTATAAAACTTTAATTTAACTTCACTATAAAAGAAACAGCAATACTTGGTGGTATTATACGAATAAATACTACCTACTAACGACTATATCCCAAATGGGATGGTAAGAGGTACAGCCATCGCAAGATGAACTAACTACCCACACCTCACCGAACTTTCTGTTACACCAACGTGATAGGTGGTGAACCGTATCGCCGTCTATAATGGTCGAGCCAACTGTGTTAGATACACTACACACTGTAAGCTATGAAAGTCTTTTTTTAATAGAATATGTTTATTTATAGTCGTATAAAACAATTCTGACATCGTGCAGTCACCTTCTAAAGCTAAAACTGCAGGACACATTTTCGCAAGGTGTTACCAAACCGATAGATCAGAAGCATGAACGTGCATATAATAAGATGCGTTTGATCCATTGTGTCGGTGCAGTCTGAGGTGTTACGCCGCCGGCGCATTGTGTAATGTATTGTGGAGAATGTACTGAGCATAATGTGTGAAAAGGAAATTAGTTTTAAGTGTGGCTACGTTCTCTTTAAGGGCAAGGGAAATGTGTCAAAAATACGGTAAATGTTGACGAAGAAGACAGCTTATAGTTAATCGTATGTTGCTACTGGTCGCATGTTATGGCCGCATGACAGATGTACATGATAGAGGAATAGCCAGCCTTTTGTGAACGTCAGGACCGCCTATGTACTTTTCTAACATTCACAAACCAAATTAAAGATAAATGACAACTACTTATTCATAAAGCATCAATAAAGGATTCGTCAAGTACGCTTCATGGCAGTTGTAGTTAAAACCATTATGTATTATTATAAAAAAAAAAACCCTTAACAAGGAGATTTAGTTTCTATTGTTTTTATACAATTCTAGGTTCATGTTTTGCCTGTAACAAGAGAAATCATTACAAAGGCTCAAAAAACTACAATGTTTTTACAGTAATAGCTGCAAATTATCTCTTTGGCGACCTTGTAACAATTTCCTATTGCGAATTTTTTTCCGTAATTAGGAGCCAATTTTTAGAAACTTAGCCTTTAACAAGATCTTTTGTTTTTTACTAGTGTCGTAGATTATGTCTGAAGAAAGCGGCCTTAAGTAAGTCGATAGTAACAAAATGATAAGTTTCGTGATCCTTAAGAAAACTTGCAGGCATTTTTGATACGAAGAAATGATAAAGTAAATACGAAGAAAAGAAATGATGAAGTGTTGATAGATCATCATATTGAAGTAAATATAGTTCTTCAGCTGTTTTTTACGGAGTTTATTACGCTATTAATCGATGCATCGGGTGCAGGTATAAAATATACCTATGGCGAAATCATTTCCTATTTCACTACTCTATCTATGGGTGAATATCAAAATGTGCCAAGCTTGGTGGCGAACTTTCATATTATGTTTTCGTGAAAAATTGGGTTCTGGCATGAAAAAAGATATTTCTAGCTACGAAGAACAAGTTACCTCGTAGTTAGAACTCTCCTTTTTCATGTCGGAACCCAATTTTTCACGAAAACATAATATGAAAGTTCGCCACCAAACCCGGCACATTTTGATATTCACCACTATTTATGCCCGAGCTAGCGTCCGTGACGCATTGGGCCTGATGGATTGGGTAGTGTAATACATATAATAAATAAAAAAAAAATAGCTGAACGCGATCTATGTTTTATTCTTCTCTTGCTTCCACCGAGAATAATGTTTATAACAAGGAAAAAAACTGACTTTTTGATACGGGTCTTTACTATAAAAGTCATATTTCGCAATTTGCCCACGGAATAGCATATTGGATTGTGATCGCGTGATGCAACGGTGCAACTTTGACTGCAGGCATTCCTCGTAGATGACATTTGGGAAATTACTGTAATGAGGATCTGATACTTATCTTGCATGATAGCAGACAAAGCTATAAGGTACTGTTATATAAGTTACTAAAAACAAAATGGTGATAATATTTTTTTAATGCTGGGGGAAATCTGTATCACATAATACATGTTACATAGGCAGCATATGGGTAAGTAAATTTGTCGATTGAAAGGAATATGGAGCATATTCCACTACGCCATTCGCTGTAGTAGTTAATAGAGGACTATAACATAACGCGATTCATCGACTACGATGCATCAGGGCACGATTTTGAATTACATTTTAATATACCTATCTGACAGCTACCTACCTGGCGCCTGACAGAGAATCGAACCCGGGTCTTCTGATCGATGGTCAAATGTGAATTGCAATGTCAAGCCACATTGTAATTCACTCAAAATTGAAAAAAATATACATAATTTTTAATTATACTGATAATTAATTATGATAAGAAGATAACACGTGCCATCATAATAATAATTATTCTTTTAAGGATATTTCAAATTACGTTTTTGTCACAATGAAATATTACACAAAATTAATCATACCTTTGTGGTCTTTTCCTTTTTCTCTGAGACATTATGTGGGATGCATGATAATATTTTTTTTGATGAATCATTGCTTACTTGTATCGTTTATAATAATAATAAACGTAAAGGTGTGAATTAAGAATTCAGAGCTTTTTAAGCTTAAAACTTTATTAATCTAAACGACATTTTCTAATCAATGTATTAGACATCAACGAGAGCTAAGAGAATTTATCGATATTAAAAAAAAATAGATAAATAATTGTACTTTTTTATAGCATGCACTACTTGTACGGACAAATGGGAAACACTGACCACCTCACGAGATAATTGTTCATTGACAAATTCTTGAATTCGCAACACTGCTTTTTGCATTAAAAGTTTTGCAAGTAGGTATTTCGTACTCGAATATGGTATTTAATGGCCAATGAAATGGCCATTAGCGTTAAAATATTGGAACATTTAATGCCCCAGGGTATCAAAGTGTAGTAAAGTTCTGAAAGTGCTATATAATATAATGTTGTGATGAGACTGATTGCTTGGTCAACTTCGAGATTTCGAGATAGTCATGTTTTATTAATACGAGATTTTTAATTTATGTAGTAATAAGAGTGATAATCTTATATCACTTATTATTTGTGTATTAATAATTCTAAATTAAAAAAAAATATATTTTGTCATTTTCTTTATTACAATGTTATAAACCAAAACTGGGTTATTTCTTCAAAAAATGTGACACCTTATAAATATTATAATGAAACTTTCAAGTAAGTAAGTAAGTATTTAAAAGACAAAAAATATATATTTTATTTTTTATTATAATCAATTAAAAAACAGTAATAATATCCAATACAATTCTTACCTATAGCTTTTTTAAAGTAGCCTTCAAAAATCATTGGTACAATTCAAGTGCAAAATAAAATAAAATGCTGGGTGCAATCTTTGATTTAAAAAATAAAACTACGAAATCCAAAAATTTCAAGCCAAAAACGTTTATTCAACAGTTTTTGTGTAACCTTCAAAATTAGACAATTTCCCCAAACGGTACGTATTGAGTAAAACAAGAGGCGATCGTTCGAATAGGACTTTCGATTTCGTGCCCACTTTCACTTACCTTGAGTCGAGGCAATGACCCAACGACAATACAGCTCATACGGCAACCCTTTATGCATTTCTCGTGCCATATTGCATTGTAGGAATAAAAAAAGTAAAGACGTCGCGCGCCAACGCGTGCGCGCCATATCCGTACGCGTGATATTGAAGTACTCCGTTGATGTTCATTATAGAATTCAAAAGTTTTTACAAAAGTGCATTCCTGTTCAAAATATAGTAAATTATAAAAAAAATGGGATTTTAATATAAAAATACAAATTGAAACGAAATAGAAAAAGATAGCTCAATGACCTTATCAAACATAAGCTACGCAGCGAGTAAAGTTGGTGAGATAGCGTGTGAGTTTAGGATATTTTTTTTAAATGATAGATTATTACAAATAAATATGTATAAATGAAAAATCTATCGTAAAAAGCAAACAGCCTCCGTGGTCTAGTGGTTAGAGCGTTAGGCTCACGATCTGGAGGTCCGGGTTCGATTCCCGATGGGGACATTGTCGAAATCACTTTGTGAGACTGTCCTTTGTTTGGTAAGGTCTTTTCAGGCTTGAATCACCTGATTGTCCGAAAAAGTAAGATGATTCCGTGTTTCGGAGGGCACGTTAAGCCGTTGGTCCCGGCTATTAGCCGTAAAAACACCTCCACCAACCCGCAGTGGAGCAGCGTGGTGGAGTATGCTCCATACCCCCTCCGGTTGATTGAGGGGAGGCCTGTGCCCAGCAGTGGGACGTATATAGGCTGTTTATGTATTTCCCACATCTGTTTATAAGCTATATCAAATTAATCAAAAGAACTCGTTTTTCTATTCATATGTAGTAATCAAATCAAGTTTTTATTTACGAGTTCATTCGTTGAGTCTCGTTTAGTTTTGGGTATAGTTCGATGACTTTATAATTGACAATTTTTATTGATTTGTATTGAGTACTGGAGAGTCATCAGCGCTACTATTTTTTCCGTATAAATAAGTTATATACCATAATAATATGTGAAATATAATGTTTTTAAGACTTTTCACATTTTATTTGGTCACGTAGTGTTTGTTAAAACTGGAAAATTACAATTTGTTATCGCAAGAAAATAACTTTCTCTTCGCTTTTCTTTTATTTTTTTTTCGTATTCAGATACGGTCCCATATACTGATGCTTTGTTTATATTTCTGGCCAAGTAGTTAACGCCATATGTGGCAAATCTACAGTTAGTCACGTCAAAACATAATTTTATTTATGTTCTAAAATTAAACTCGTTTAAAAGTGTCCGTCAGAATCGCTGGTTACTCGTATTCTGACGGAAACGTTTAAAAAAGTTATAGTTGCCTCTCTGTACGAGTAGCTGTTATTTTAATGAATTCGTTTCGTCCTAACGTATAAAATGTAATCGAGGAGTAGATATTAAATTAACTATTTATTAGATCAATAAAAAATATTTTATATAGTTATACATAATAATGTATAACTTTGATTTTATTTTTAGTTCTGTTTATATTCGATTTTTATATAGAAGTATGTTTGCGGTCTTGCAAAATAGTATTTCACATGTTATCGGCTTTATAAATGGTGACCATTTTTAAATACCCCATTTATAAAATTGTCGAATAAAACAATTATTTTGCTTTCAAAACTTTATCTGGTTTCAAAATTCAATTTTAAATATTGCATCGGAGTGGATTATCTTCGCCGCTTCCAATAAACTTGCGACACGCCTCTGTGGAAAGTCTTTGTTTTACTTTGGTAACTCGCTTCCATGGCAAAAATTTACTTACTGAAAAACTATAAAATTTACGTACGTTTCTATAAAAACAAGTACTTACTTAATAATTTTACTATGTGTGTATTCGTACCATGTATGATATGACTGATGAGGTCGATCATTGGTCTCACTTCCCGCACGACAGAAGATGATACATAAAACTATCAATTCGCCAGTAAACTCTTTTGAGAGGGTGGAATATTATATTTTTATTTAAGAGCGGCTTAGAAGGTTAAGAAGGTGTAAAATATCTCCAACCTGTTAGTTCAGGTTGTTTCTATTTGCTTAATGTCCTTTGGCAACCATGGCATTTCTTAATACAAACTACTTATCTATCAATCGATTGTATCGTTTGTATTTGAAAATACTACAGTCTTAGCTAGCGATTTTAGTTATTACACTAATTATGATGAATTAATAACTTAATTGTAAATATTAACCTTGTAGATACATTCTTACATGATACTATCGATAATTTAGTAATATTACGCTAATAATTATTAAAACGTACGACTGTTATTGCATTTACGATAACAAACTGATAGGTAGCCAATCAATTGAATACCAATACAGGTAAGGTAACGTTTGCACAAAAAATATTGCACAAATTAATGAAACTAAATAAGTATAATTAAAAGTTACGACAAGCACGTCTTGTGTTATTAAATTAATTCATTGATAAGAATATTGTAAAACGTGTTGTATCTTTATATTTGTATTGATTGTACAATGTAAGTAAGACACCTGTTTTGTATTGAAAAATATCTTTATTATGTCACTAGCTTTTGCCCGCGACTTCGTCCGCGTGGTGTGTTATATAAGAGAGAGATCTTTGTGTGTGTGGTGCATATCAAATTTCAAGCATCTAACTTATGCAGTTTAGATTTTTTCATACAATTTTTTTCCCAATAACTCCCATTTTTCAAAATACAGCCAAAAATAAACTTTATATTTACTAAGGTATGCATGCATGCTAGATTAAGTCAATTGATTGAATAGATTTTTTTTTAATTGATTGTTCATTGAGTTTTAATTTTAATACACACTTCCTCTCTTCCCTTCAATGTTGCTGTGCCCTACAGGGTCCATGTTTTAGTTCCTATGCCTATGTAACACCCCATTGTACTACATGGAATGCAATAAATAATTTAATTGAATTGAATTGAAAACATCTATCTTACGCGGTTTCGATTTTTTCATACAAATGTTTTTTTCCCGCTAACTCCCGTTTCCGTGGGAATTTTGCAATATCCTGTTGCAACTAAGCTTTAAGTTAACTAAGGTACCTGTATGCCAAATTTCAAGCATCTAACTTAAGCGGTTTAGATTTTTCATACAAAAGGATTTTCCCGCTAATTTCCGTTCCCGTGGGAATTCCGGGAATTCCTTTCTTAGTGAACCTCTACGGTACTTAAGCTATGTCCCTTCCAAATTTCAAATGCCTACGTTTAGCCGTTCAGGCTATGCGTTGATATGTCAGTCACTGAGTCAATCAGTTTCTCCTTTTATTTAGATTTGATTTTTTCATACAAATGTTTTTTTCCCGCTAACTACCGTTCCCGTGGGAATTTTGTAATATCCTGTTGCAACTAAGCTTTAAGTTTACTAAAGTACCTGCATGCTAAATTTCAAACGTCTAACTTGAATGGTTTAGATTTTTCATACAAAAGGATTTTCCCGTTAATTCCCATTCCCGTGGGAATTTCGGGAATTCCTTTCTTAGTGCACCTCCACGGTACCTAAGGTACCTGCATGACAAATTTCAAACGTCTAACTTGAGTGGTTTAGATTTTTCATACAAAAGGATTTTTCCGCTAATTCCCATTCCCGTTTGAATTTCGGGAATTCCTTTCTTAGTGCACCTCCACGGTACCTAAGGTACCTGCATGACAAATTTCAAACGTCTAACTTGAGTGGTTTAGATTTTTCATACAAAAGGATTTTCCCGCTAATTCCCGTTCTCGTGGGAATTTCGGGAATTCCTTTCTTAATGCACCTCTACGGTACCTAAGGTACCTGCATGACAAATTTCAAACATCTAACTTGAATGGTTTAGATTTTTCATACAAAAGGATTTTACCGCTAATTCCCGTTCTCGTGGGAATTTCGGGAATTCCTTTCTTAATGCACCTCTACGGTACCTAAGGTACCTGCATGACAAATTTCAAACGTCTAACTTGAGTGGTTTAGATTTTTCATACAAAAGGATTTTCCCGCTAATTCCCGTTCACGTGGGAATTTCGGGAATTCCTTTCTTAGTGCACCTCTACGGTACCTAAGGTATCTGCATGCCAAATTTCAAACGTCTAACTTGAGTGGTTTAGATTTGTCATACAAAAGGATTTTCCCGCTAATTCCCGTTCCCGTGGGAATTTCGGGAATTCCTTTCTTAGTGCACCTCTACGGTATCTAAGGTACCTGCATGCCAAATTTCAAACGTCTAACTTGAGTGGTTTAGATTTTTCATACAAAATGATTTTCCCGCTAATTCCCGTTCCCGTAGGAATTTCGGGAATTCCTTTCTTAGTGCACCTCTACGGTATCTAAGGTACCTGCATGCCAAATTTCAAACGTCTAACTTGAGTGGTTTAGATTTTTCATACAAAAGGATTTCCCTTCACTACTCTGCTCCTATTGATTGTAGCGTGATGAAAAGTATACTATAGCCTGTCCAGGAGTGTGAAGAATAATTGTACCAAGTTTCATTAAAATCCGTCCAGTAGTTTTTGTTTCTATAAGGAACATACAGACAGACAGACAGACAGACAGACAGACAGACAGACAGACAAAAATTTTACTGATTGCATTTTTGGCATCAGTATCGATCACTTATCACCCCCTGATAGTTATTTTGAAAAAATATTTAATGTACAGAATTGACCTCTCTACAGATTTATTATAAGTATAGATAAATTGTATTATAGAAAAATTATGTATGTCTTTACTTCATTCATTCGAATATTCTAACTTTTTCTATATTTTTTCTAATTCTAGTCAATGTTATTATTGTCAGCGGTGCATTTTTCTACATTTGTTTTGCATTTGACTACAATCTAATAAAAAATGCCGACGCAGCCTAAGGCGAGACGTGTTTATTTACACTCTTTTTCTTCTATAACTCAATGATTTATTAAAATTATACCACGAAAGAAGTCCCGCGGCCGACGCGCTAGATTGTGTCGCAAATGCTGCATCAACTAGTTCCCCTTTATTTATTTTAACCTTTATTTTAATCCTGGCAATACCATTAGCCGTTTTTCTTTAAAAGGCGGCAAAAAATTATGACATCTTTTCGTTTTTCCGGTATTTGTTTCATTTTCTTATTAACTTTTATGCTATCCATCTTCGCTCTGATCTTCGTCGTTTTATAGTGATAAGCTAAAAAATGACAGGTCTCAAGTTGCCTCCGTCCAGAGAACATTTTTTAAAGAAAATTAAGCACAATCTCAAAGCAATTTATAATACCTAATGAACTTACAATGAGTCAACTCACAAATATCGTCATTTTTACTTCCAATAAAAATAACAGCAAAAGTACACATTTCTTTATAAATAAACCTGGTGTTTTTACGGACTTGTTTTCTTTAAGACCTTAAAAGGTCGACTGTCAATATTTGTAAAGCCCTAACCCTAAGGTCGTCGAACCGAGGTCTTTACCTCTCAGGTACTCAAAAAGTCTTAAAACTGCATATTTGCATTCCTTTCGAAAGAATCCAATTTATTGACTTATTAATGAAGTCGTAAAATCTTTTATGTTGATCTTTATGAAATAATGGAGAAAAGAGATTTTAATTAGAAACATAATGTTTTTTTCGTTGAAAGTATAAAACACAGTCACATCATTATTAGATAAATTAATTAGTCGTAAGTAGAATTTATGTTAATGTTGACAGAAAAAGTAACAAAAGAATTGCCACCGTAGTCTGTTTGTCTTTACACGCGATATTTTTATAATAAATTGTTTTTATTATCTCACGCATAAATATATACTTTATCAACAATTTACGAGTCACAATGGGTAAAGCTCAGTCATTACGTCACAAACAGAACCAAGTAGTGACCCGTAGAGTATCTTACGTGGATTACACAAGAAAGCGGTTCGGAAGTGAACGGTTCCGTTCCCTGACGACAGAACGTAAACAATAGGTTTAAAACCGCGATTACACTCAAGTCATTCAACAGTAAGCATTAAAGGAGCCTTCTATTGTACTCTTCCGAGGTTGAAGCAATTAGGCGATATTACGCGAAGGTAATCCTTGAGGGACTAAGCTAAATTTGATGACTGTCGAACCGGCGCATTGTGTTTCGAACATTCTACCTAAAATTTTATCTATTCTCCGACAAAAATTTTACTTTATACATTTTTATTTCTAGTATTATAAAATGTCTTGTGGTTCATTACTATTTAAATCGTTTTATAGAGCGTGAAATTCGAAGACGTAAATTGTATTCTTTAATTGAAGATTTTTCACGAGTTGTTAGCGACCAAATCGTTTTTCATTTCCTTCTATTTTATTTATATAATCGTGTCGATATATTATTTAGAAAAGTATATTTTATATTCTAAATAATAATAAATCAACTAGTTAAAGATACTTATCTCATAAAATTCTAACAAATAGTTACGTTTATATGTCTTCAAAAGCATAATTTTCGGAAGCTTACCAAATATTTTTTTTAAACGTACACATTGCATATTGTATGAAGTTCTATTCTAATCTGATTACTATAAGAACAGAGAACAATACCGGCGACAATTTCAGTGTGACAAAAGGCTTGCAAAAAACCTTATTATATCGCAACTTGTCTATTCTTTCTGGAGAATTGGGACATTAGACTTATATATAGACAATGGATTTTAGTTTTAAATTTGGAAAATTAATTTGATGTTCAATTTTATGATTTTTCACGGCATCGTTAAGTTGCCTAGAATCTAGGTTAGTTAGCACAAACTAAACGAGAATTACAAATCGATGCTATGCTTATCGTTTACGTTGTCTAATAAGACTGCTTCAATTTTGAAGATTGCTTGCTTCGATTAATCTTGTAATTACAGTTTGGCAATAAATGTTTTGGTTTCTCTTTACATCTACTCTACATAGGTAATTCACGACCTATATTATTAATTTGGAGAATCTGAACTAAAACTAACATCTTGAAATGATATCTTCAAGCGTTATCCCGAGATATCGACCTTCAATGTTACTTTGCTTACTTTTGTTATTTATTTAATTGTTTATCGAATAAAATCTATTTTTTATTATATTACATTTTTTATAATCCTGTTCAATTTTTTAATATTTTCAGTAGGAAATGAAATATTAAGCAATTTGTACCTACCAATTTCCGTTATAAAAATAATCACACTAATACGGATATATTGAAGATAGGCAAAACGTCTAAACTATATATGGTAATCATTACTGATGTAATACTACTACCTACTAATTACTTTACATATTCGTTTAATAAATATAAAGTACAGTTGAAATTAGGTACCTATTAGCAGTCCATTGAGCCATGTCCATTAAAGCCTATAAGAACTTTGACAAGTTGTTAATAACAACTTTAAGAACTAACGCCAACGTCTTATGGCTTTTGGAGCTGATTTATTTACTATTGAAAACAGAGTTTAAAATTGTTGAAGTCAAATAAGTATAGCGTTAAATGCTAAACATTTCAAAAATGTAAATACCAACATAATAGGTAGCAGAGAACGATATTTACAGTATTGTTTACCAATCGCAAATTGCACATTTCTCAGAATTGTTTATAAATTTCGAAAATCGTATTTTAAATCAAAAAGTAGGTACTAAAATTCACAAATCTTTTTTCTTATAATATTGTATTTTATTGAGACCAGCCAGTTGTTAGCGGTATTAAGCGAATCGTCTCGATTTCAGTAGGTCATTGTCACTTGTAATGTGCAGAACAGCTGATTTTATCCCCGTGAAACTGCGTAAACGCTTTAGCAATCAGTTTCCTACCAACCTATTGGTTTGCGTAATTTTTGTTTGGTAAACCGATCAATTTCTATTTAATCTGTCCGGTGGATTATTTCATTGGATATTACTAATTTAGTTACCATTTTGCGAATAGATATTTGCCAACTGACGAGGTCCATTGTAATATGTATTTAGAAGTTTTAGTCATAAGCAATGGTGTTAATAACCGTAAGTGATTTTGGTTTAGTTTTATTACTTTTTTTAAAACCTTATGTTTTCGTAATTAACAAAGGGTAAATGCGTTTCTTTTTGACTAGCTGGTTTTGTAATAAAATAACAGGGTTACGATGCACTTGGTTATTTATTACGATTCCCCTAAATACTACTTCTTCCTACACGTGTTTGTCCTCCTACATAAAAATACCTGGTAGAAACCATTGTTTTAATAAACTATGCATAATTATTCCACCTACGTACCTACATCATCTTTAGACTTGTTTGAACGCCTGTATCACAGTAAGTATTTCTATTTCCCTCATAGGTATCTAGGAAAGTGTATTTTAACATTAGAGCTGTCAAAGTTTTATAGATAATGAACTTACTTACCTCTTGTAAAAGCCTTCTTAGGTTCGCCAGTAGGAATGGCGATCGCAGCGGAAATCAGAAGAAGCAAGCCGAAAATCCTTGCACTGACACCCATTTTTATTGTTCTTCACGAATCTGTTCTTATTCCAAAAAAAAATAAAATATAATTTTTAATTCCAATTTCTTAAGTCAAAATAGTTTAGTAGCTTATTTTTTAAATTTGAATTTCGAAAGGTAATTGTTCCGGATTTTTTAAATTGTTCTTTTTAATTTTAAAATTTTTGACGCAACTATTTCCCGCGTGCGGCCGGTAACATTTGCGCCTGCGTGTAGCGTGCGTCGCGGCCGGCGTCTTGACTCCTACTGGCGCACTTTACTTTCTAACGCGCAATGCACCCGAAAGCTTTGTTATCAGGTGGTGACTTTTCGACCCTGGTGTGCAAGAGGTTGTTCTTTGGTACTTGAGTAAACGTTTTTACACTTATAAACACCCTATAAACGTCCTATAACAACACTGTACGTAAAAAGGGATTTTTCACAATTCAGGTCGTATTAAGTTGTCCCACCGCAATGAATCTCTGCAGTTTGGTTTACCAAACTCAAAAACTAAATAAAAACTGGTAAAGATCGTCAAATTTATTTGATGTATATTTATTGTACACCAATTATGATAAACAGTTGTTAAAATTGTTACAGTATCACACATCGACACGGGAGGGTACAACAAAAATCAAGAGAAATGTAAATTACTTATTTATCATTATTTTGAAATTTAGATTAAATTAAGTATATTAATAAAAATCAAGAGACTTAAATCAAGAATCTAAGCAAAAACTATCTGAGTAAACAACATTGATGGAATGTAATAACTTATAGGTGGTCAATCAATAATACAATCATCTTGTCCGACAAGAGCGTGGCTCTTAAATTGATGATGATGATGTGAATCTATAATACAAAATTCAAAAATTTCAAAGTTTGAACAAAGCAGTCATTTGGGAATTAATCGGAAATGCGTAGAGGTATCAAATTGAAATTAACACGTAATACTTATGTCTGCGGTCTTATAAAACTGCTGTATGAAAATTAAGCTTTTAAATCAATGCAATCCAAAGATATCACTATTTTTAGCCTATTTCGCATTTACAAACTTATATTTGCGGTTGTTTAACTAATAGCCACATAGTCGATGTATGGGGACAACTGCTTTCCAACGGCAAATAAAAAATAGAGTTTTTTATTTAACAACATAACAGTCATAACATAGCATCTCGCCTGTATCCCCAAAGGAGTAGGCAGAGGTGTAAAGTATTATACAGCCACTCCTTGCCAGCTATGTTACGTGCGTGTGTGTGTGTTGCGTTTGTTGTGTTGCTATATTGTGTTATAGATATAACACATCGATTGATTGTTGTGCTATATTTTCAACGGGAAAGTCATATCTTTGTTTTTGACGACGCAACGCAAAGAAGAGTGTTATAAGTTTCATCCAGAACGGATAGTCCGAATTAGATACAGGTTTTTCATTTGATAGGTGGTATTAGCGAGAAGGTTCTTAGATGATTAAAGGTTCTAGGGTCTGATGATGGCCAGAATTTCCTATGACCAGGAAATCGACAGTACCTAATATGACGCAAGGCCCTCGAGTTTGGGCTTGTTTAATTAGTCTTGACGAACAGCCTAGGTGGTTGCTATTCAGTGTCTGATAATGACCAGGTGCTCATACTGTAGGAACTTGACATTAAAATGGCGCAAGACCCCAGAGTTTGGATTTGTTTGATTTGTCTTGATGAGCACTCTGGTGCTAGGTGGCTGTAGGTGGTTGGCATTCAGGGTCTGGTAATAACCAGATGGCAATCTGTACGGAACCCTCGGTGCGCGAGTGAGACTCGCAATTGACTGTTTTTTTCCTTTTGTTAAGTAATATCCCCACTGTACCAGTTATATGGTAATGATTGCCGTTTGCAATTTTGTGTTGATCTCCCAAAACGTTTTCATACAGTTTATTGAAAATTAATACTTTTGTTCAAGTAACTCACATTATCGGCAGCGTACGGACAGCAAAACAAATAGAGCGTGTTCAACAAATAAAGAAAAAATGCCATTAACCTGCTTTTTACGCATAAGTGGGCGGTGAATAATAATTACATTGAAAATTCTGTTTTCAGACGGATTTTATGCAATGTCTACTAATTTCTAACGTACCTACTACTAGTAGCCACTGACAATGTTCACTAATTAGAACTAAATGCTGTATATGTAGGATGTTAATGACATCGTAACGAATACTGAGGCGGATGATTTTAAGCGTTAATATCAAGTGGAATTTTCTGTGGCAAAATTCATGATTTAGACTTTAGACTAAGCCAACAACGACAATAAGGCTGCGCTCCATTGACGCGGAGCTTGGCGGAAAGGAGCAGAGATGTGCAGGAATCGACCAATCACCGTGAGGGAGAGAGTGACAGAGCATCTTCCTTTTTCGCTCTCTCGAACGCTGTGATTGGTAAAATCCGCACATTTTCGCTCTTCTCCGCCCATCTCCGCGTCAGTGGAAACCCAGCCTAAGCCGTTAAAGAATCTCGCTCGCACTTTCGTTGTAAGGCGGCAAAAGTTTAGAATAAGATATTTGTATGAAGTGTCCGCCGTGTGCTACTATCCTGATCGTTAGTGGTGTGGGATTGTATGAGTAAATACAGGGTGGCCCAGAGGTTTACGTTCAAAATGAAAAGTTAGATAGAGGGGCTCATTGGCTAGAAACACCCTCATGTATGTTCAGTGATTATTTACGGTTTAGGAGATATGGAAATCTTGAAAAAGGTAGAAAATGGGTCATATCTCCTTTCTCATAGCTAACGATAATTTTTCATTTTTAACGTGAACCTTTGGGCCACACTGTATATTGTTAATTAGTAACATACCTAACACTAAATCTTGTGGTAAAAATTTAATAATAGCAGATAACTTACTAAATGGGGCATGGTTGCACGCGTTACCGTCCCCTCACTTGGGCACCTTATTAGACGACGACTCTTTGCGTGTGGCGGTGGCTTTTCGCCTGGGTTGCAAGGTGTGTGAACCCCACATATGCACCTGCGGTTCCATGGTGGAAGCTGATGGCCATCACGCACTGAGTTGTCGACGTTGCGCGGGGAGGTTTTCGCGTCACCATGCACTCAACGATATTATCCGGAGGGCCTTAGTGTCAGCGAGCGTACCCTGCGTGCTTGAGCCCCCGGGCCTGTGTAGGTCTGACGGGAGGAGACCGGATGGTTTGACTTTGGTGCCTTGGAAAAATGGCAAGTGCCTGGTTTGGGACGCAACTTGTGTCAGCACGGTTGCCGCCAGCCACCTTGGTCGAACCATCCACTCACCGGCAGCAGCGGCTGAGGATGCTGCTGAGAAGAAGAGGGAGAAGTATGCAGCTCTATTGCCTGCATATAACTTCGTGCCCGTTGCCGTGGAGACCTTTGGTAGCTGGGGGGCGGACACCAAAATCTTTGTGTCAGATTTGGGTCTCAGGCTCAGGGAGAAAACAGGTGACTCCCGCTCCGGCTCGTTCCTGGTCCAAAGGCTAGCCATTGCCATTCAACGCGGTAATGCGGCTAGTGTTGTGGGCACCTTTGCTCCGGGAACAGTGAGGGGCGGGTTATTTAATGACTAGTTTTTAAGTTTGTTTTTGTGACGTATTGTTTAATAAAATAAAAATAGGAAAAAAAAAAAAAAAAAAAAAAACTTACTAAAATGTAATAAACAGGATAATTAAAATGGAGCCATCTGGAGTTACAATGGACGGTAAATGCAGGATTATTGACAATGATGATAAAAACAGTTAATTTTATGCCAAACTGAGTAAGTATATAAGCCATGGGGACGTATGTTATGCCACATTAAAATGAGGTAACCCACGAACGGATTGTCGTTGAGATGGCTCATTACAGTATCTGGTGCCTTGTGGTCTTTTCAATAATGTTCAAACGTTATGTGCAATGTTATCAGTATACTGACTTGTCTTATGGTAAGATTATTTTTTACTTTTTTCTTTTTGCTTGTTGGTTGGGCTGCCAGACTAAGACCTATAAGGACGTATATTGACCAAATTGGGGATGTCCTTAGAAAAGGTTTAGTAAGATCTACTCTGAACCGACGTGCGTGTATGAAACGATTGATGAATGTGAAGGAAACAAGAATTCCGTAGTCTCTGCTTACCCCGATGGGAAATAGGCATGAGTTTATATTGTCTTATTTTATAATAAGATATATATTTCCTTTATCTTATTGTTGCAACCTTATATCAAATGTCCTCTTGCTTGGTTTTACGTAACATAACATAAACAGCCTATATACGTCCCAATGCTGGGCACAGGCCTCCACTCAATCAACCGAAGGAGGTATGGATCGTACTCCAGCACGCTGCTCTAGTGTGGGTTGGTGGAGGTGTTTTTTACGGCTAATATCCGAGAGCAACGGCTTAACGTGCCCTCCGAAGCACGGAATCATCTTACTTTTTCTCACAATCAGATGAATGCTTAAATACGTCTTTTTATGTAAACTCTGTCGTTAAAATCGAATGCCGGCAAGAAGTTACTAAATTTTTTATCTTGATATTAGACCTTTCTGTCTGTGTCTGTTTATGAAACATGTTATAATGAAATAAACTTTGTATTTCAGAAGATACAAACTCTCAGGAGGAAATGACCAATACTTACACTAAAGACATATTCAGCATAGAAAAACCAGTTTGGATCTTTAAGTCAGGAATGAGCAAAGGAATTCGTCATGATCGGCAAGATTTAGGTGTGGTTCTTCTTAAAGACACGAAGATGCACATGGTAAAATCAAATTTGCTACGAACATTGAAGGGGTCAATACATTACATGAGTTCGTAAATATAACATTAATGTTGAATCAAACTATTACGATTTACCACGCAGAGCCATGGAGACTAAAAAGTGACAATATAGCATTCAATCAAATCTGGCCTAAGAACTCATGGCGTGTAACGAAATACGGCCTACAAAATTTGAACTTTAGTGACGATCCCCAGTTGAAAGTCATGTTCAAAATTGACTCTATCGCAAAAACATTTATTAATGAAGGAAATGATCTTGGGACTGATTTTAAGAACAAACTATTGTCTGCCATATCTTTACTCGAAGAAGAAAACCGACTGTTATATTTAAAGAAGTATCAATGTCTATTTCCACAGTTTAGAAATTCAGTACAAAACAAATTTAAGGAAATAAACGGTTATTTAGTGGAGATTCGAAGCGGCGAGCTAATTCTTCGTAAAGAAAAAGTTGAAGGGAATAACCTCACTTTCTATAATATACCAAACGGATATTACACAATCCGTGTTTCAAACACAACCGACAAAAACAGCCTACACCAACAGATAAATAATGTATCTTTCGGTCTTTCCACAGAAATAAACAACAAAACTAGATTAGTTGACGAAATATTTTTATTCCGTGGATTGGACAATGGCCTATTTGCAAGATTGGAAACTTTAATTTATGATGGATATGGTATTTTCATGGTAATTAGTGCAAATCCTCACCTGTATTTCAACAAAATATATGCTGCTGTAAAAGTAAGAGATGTAGCAGGTGCTATAAAATACGAACAATCGCTACACGGAAGAGGCGGTGATTATCGAAATGATAATTTTACCCTACAAGAAAACGATACGATTGAAATTATGCATTTGGAACTAAGAGCCAGGCTGCGCTATGATAACGACATCATAAATAAGGAGAAAACCTTAAATAAGTGGCTTGTGACTAAATATGGGTTAAAAAACCTTGATCTTAGTTATGATCCAATAACAGCTTTGATTACAAAGGTAGAAGCCAAAGCATCTTCGCTTTTGGAAAACATAAAACCACTACAACTGTCTATAATATCTTTAAAGGAGCCATATCGTACTATCTTTAAAAGAAAGTACGCAACTTTTTTTAACTTGCCTGGGTTTCATAATGAAATTTTGAACAATACTGTGCCTTCCGAAGCAAAGTGTGACAAAAATAGTTTTAAACAATTATCAAATCAACAAGAAGTTATCACAAAAATAGATTTTAATGCGACTATGGCTAAAGAAGATCTACAAAACGTTCAAACAGCCATCATGTCGCTTGAGGAACCAAAGCGCACTGAATTAAAGAACAAATACGCGATCTTGTTTCCCATTGATAGCAATGATATAAAAATTTAACTCTTTAGAGGTACTTAATAATTATTGTAGCACTTGTGTATAAGAATGTCTAATACTTAATTGCAAAAGTCGAATAAAAAATCCTTTTAATTTATTCGCTATTTATTTGATTTCAAACGTTCTGTTTTAAAAAGTTAACTAAGAGGATAGAATAGGGAATAATCCTACCAAAACATTCTGTAAAAAACTAGCCAAGTCTCGATGGAGCTGCTTGTTTATCTCTAAAAAGTAATGAAATCTAGACAAAGTCGTGCCAAGTCGAAGGTTCCTTACTGCGATTTCTTTATTATTAATTAGTGACTTGGCCTGCGAAATAGTTCCAGTAAAGGATGGTATGGCAGTGGTTGCTTCGCGCTCGACTTGGCGGGGGCACTGCCGTGCCCCCCCGATACTACGTTCTAAAAGTCCGCACCACGAAAGTCGCAAAAATTGCATTGAATTATTATGACCTGTAGTAGTTACATTGATATACACGGGACTTATTTCGTGGCTCTACATGTAATGTTGTGATAATGAGGAATAATATTTTTTGTCACTGTGTGATTGATTATAAGATTTTAATTGAAGTCAGGCACTCATCTACCTTAATGTTAGGCAACTAGGTGGCGCTAAGATATCATAAAGTGCCTACCTACAAAACAGGTCTGTCCACTTGTATTGTGCTAGCTAGGTCTACTTGTATTATATATTTTTTGACGCAGACCGGTACGTCTTGATGCATAACATCTATGAATGAAATATGAAGGTCAGTCAACATTACCAGACAATCTTAGTTACTAACTTTGATCTGTTTAGACACCGTATCACCGGTCATGGGAGTTTAGAAGAACGTTCAAAGTACTCAGCTAACATCAAAGGTCAACAATCTCTTTGCTTGTAGCGCCACCTAGTAGGTTTAGTGATAATAATTACAACATTGCTGTTGGTATAATTATGACGATGAAAGATAGCTGTATAAAAATAGTTATCAAGAAGTGCACTAGGTGGCATTCAAAAAATAAATTAGCAGTGCCATCTAGCGTCTAGTAGCAGAACTATGAAGAGACGAAGTTTGTTTAGATTTGAGTGTTTGTTTTCTTAATTGATACATAGATGGCACTACTATGCTTATAAGTTTTATGTAGTCGTATCGGATGTCTCTAGTAAAACGCAGTGAATTGATTATCTTTGTTCTTCAGACAAGTACCTATCTAGTTATGCCATTTGCGGAAAATCGACAATAAAGTCACGTTAAATAAAACCCGCCACGCTATTTATTAGTTTACAGATTATTATTTTAAACTAGCAATTTCAGTCTCTGTATTGTCTTTTTCATTTATGCATAATAATTGTTACTACCTAAGTAGTATAATATTATACCTACCTAGTAACCCGTATCTCAAAAACAGAAGTGACGTTTTTTATTTTAAATATTGTTCATATTTTTTCTTCTTTCTTTACTGGCCACATTATTTTTCTAATAATTTTCAAGCGGGTTGTTCAAACAAAACAAAGTGATGAGATTGAATAATTTTATTTTCATTTTAATACTATCATGTATGTACTTATACTTCAGATGTAACAAAAGTAGCTTTAGATTATGCGCGACATTACATTAATGTACATTTAGGAAGTATAGACACGGTAGGTATCAGTTCATTCGTTTATGCTACGGCACAAGTTTACATTTATTACTACTAAGTATACATAAATAAGCACTTAAATTAAGCTAAAAGTCTTTCTTGGCTAAAACGGCTTCAGAGCCTACTAGTAATACTAGACGAGATAGTTTAGAGATTAGTCAGTAATAAAACTAAGTTCTTGCATGGCTGAATTTTCAAATTGTATATGTGTTATTTCATTAACTTAAGCGAATGTTTAAGCCAATAGAACGACACATACAATGAATGTCAATAGAATATATAAATATAATAGAATCATTGTCAATCCTGAAAGGAAATAAATGAAATGTTTTGTAAGTTAATTTTTAGTGCAAAAGAATAAATTAAGTACTTGTAAAATATTTAACAATATTTCGAAGTAGCAATAAATAATTATATTCATGAATTAGATTCATCAGTAATAAATAACAGGAGACAATACAAACACAACAAGGCAGATAAAACAAAGACGCAATACAGATAGAGAGTTGCACGATGCTAATAAGTAGAGGAACTTATTACAACTGCTTAAATGCTAAGAATTTCAATAAATTAATGTTCACTAACTACACAATACTAAATATCACAGAGAAAGTACCCATTTCTTAATCAACAATAATATTGTTTCGTCAAGTACATCAACACAACACCTACAGAGAGCACATCAACAATTATTAAACGGGAGAATTCTTCAAAACTTTCTTACTCTCCGCGATCACAATTATTTAGTCTAATCACTGGCTTTACGTTGAAATTTCAACTGTCAAACATTTTTTTACAAATGATGTTAAAAATTACATTTCAACTACGAATCACTCCCAATACAATAAATAAGTACAAACGTTAAAAACCTAGAGGAATAAATAAGTCAATTTACATCCTAAAACTATTACGTCGTCGCTCGGCTCCTGGTCCTTACATTTCTGTCCTTTCTACTATCCTTTCTTTCTTTTAACATTTCCTCGAAGTCCTTGCATATCTTCCGTTGAGATGTGTTCTTGCCATTTTTTGGACACCGGAATTCCGAGTACCAGTTCTTCAGAAGGTTTCCGTACCCTCTGAACAAGAGGAAGTCGTTTCTTAGGCATTGCGTCGCGTCGACTTTCATCTCTAGTTTCGATAGATCGAGTTTGTTCTTGAATTGTGGAATGGTCATGTTGACCGCTGTCATGCTGTCGTTGACTTCTTGTATCGTGCTGTATAGTTTCAGCAATGTCTTCTGTAGTACTTCGTTGCGCTTGTTCTTATATGCGTTGAAGGGGTCGTCGGGGAAGTTCAGTTCTACATTCTGGAATCGCTTAAAGAGTTCCTCGTATTCGACCAGTGATTTGTACAGTTTGGGCATCAGGAACTTGAACTGCAACAAAAGAGGATATCACATTAGTCTCGTTGGAAATTGAAAGTTCAATAAGTACGGGTTCAAGGAGCATAAAGTCTATAACGAATTCAATTATTGTTCATTGGTAATTAGTTTACGTAAGTAATCAATGATTAAATGAAGACAGATACGCTACATTAAGTATATTAATTGTGTATATAATTCTGTGATATAAGCTGCGTTTAATGTACTACACGATAGTTTATAGCGCGGATTCGTGTCGAGGCTGAGTGCGATACAACTGACATTATTCTTGGGTCTACGATGTAGGAATCTCGTAGTGTTAACTACTAGCTAAGATTCTAAGCTGTATTTGACTCGATGATTACATTCGGTCGCGAGGCCTTGGGGAGGTTTCTGCGAGATTTACATAGCGCATGTTCAAAATTATTTTCCTTTAGGCATTTTGATTTTTTTATTGCAATTTTTTTTGAATATTCTTTAGTATGTTTCGAATACTACTTATAAAAAGCTTGTGTTCAGAATGTTAAACATCATTTTGTCCTGCTTATAAATGTAGTAAAGTTAAACGAATAATCGTGTACCATGAATGTCACAATACATTACATCAGGCAAATGTATTTATCGTAACGATTACATTTGTAAACTAAGTGCTTATTTAGTATCTGTTGATTATTAACGTAATTTAACATAACTTTGTATGATTGTACTGTGTAACACAGAATACCTTTTAAGTAGTGGCTCAATATTTATTAAGGAGCTAGTTCTTAGAAGATGTTGAAATCATTTTTTTTGTAAGAGATGATATTTGTAACGATTTATCTAGAATCTATGTCTATTAAAGACAATTGTTACTAGGCAAAAAATAGGTATACTTAATCATTGCCACATAAAAATTTTATCTACACCTTATTTGATACACTGAATGTAACAAATACTTCAATATTATCTAGTATTTTTAGTTCCAGTTTGTTATTGTAAATTTATGTGTCGTTTTATTTGATTGCTGTCATGTTTCATTAGCTATAAGCGTTTATTCCGTTTTCGTGATTTCAATTACGGCTACAGCAGTATTATGTGAATTACAATTGTCTATGAAATAATTGTCTGACAATATTATTATTATCGTTCATCTCGTTATTTATACTTAAAATATGATCATGTTCAGCTTATACGAACATATTGACAATGCCGTAAGCGTGGCCAATTATTAGTCAGCAAAATTTTAGTATCGATCGCCATTGACTCGCAAAGAAGAAGAAGCGTTAACGAACATGAAATCTATGTAGTTTGGTAAAAGATTCAGTTTCAGTCAAATTAACTTAAATACATGTACACTTACTCCTTAAATATACCTCAATGTAGGCTGTGTTTGCAATACTTTATTCTGATTAAGTTGATGTTCAAAATTCGAACACAAGCTCACAATCATATTTTCAATTGGGGTAATCAGAGGTACTTCCATCTCACCAAATGCCCACATTTCACCGAAGGAATTGTCTAATAAGGTGTAAGTATACTTAATGGGAAAATGTAGGTATGTGTAAAACCTTAGAACTACGAGCCATATAACAATTTTATTGATGTTATTTTAAATTACAACCGATTCACATGTCTATCAATGTCTATCGTTGTTTGTTTTAATTTAACAAGCTAATCTCATTTGTCATCAAGATTTTCACATACCGGATCGTACCGGTTCCGTCCTAGGACAATAAAGGTGCAAGAGTGAGAACTGAAGTCGAGCTAATATCTAGGTAAAGAAGTAGACATACCGGTTCTAGCAACCGATCTCTTGGATTTTTCAAATGCGAGTAAAAATGTCCTGCGTAAAAGGCACAAGTCATCATTTGTAATAGATAGTTTATTTGTAAGTATATAAATAAGTACTCTTTGGCTTGTAAATATATTTTATTATATTAATAAGCAAAAATAGTGTTTTACTGAATGACTAGTATATTTTGTTATCTACTTTTTATTAGCGTCGGCAACAGAGTTTTGAAAATGTTTTGAAACATATTTCGTCGTTAATATGCCACGATTTAGTAAATAGATACATAGTAGGTATTTATTTGTAGGTGTTTAATGTTTGTTGTAAGTGTAATATAGAGTTTCATTTGTTTTGTAGTGTGGCTAAGACAGAAAATAATGATAAATTAATTTAGTATAAAGTACGTAACAAAACATACGTCAAAATTAACAATCGATGGTTGACTGAATCAGAACTGTATGTTAGTAACAATAAATAACAAATACTTCAAATGTCGTCACTGTGAGTAACATTTCAGGAAAACGGTAAATCTTGAGTACTTATTAAACAGAGTAATGAATGAACTCATCCCGTTTGGTGCATCACAGTTCTTCGAATACAATTGACCCGTGGCTTCGGTAGTAGCGAATGTCACGGCATCGGTGGCATATAGTGACGTTTTCCCTGTCTTTTTATTAATCTACGCACCAATGTCATGTTTAAATATAGCTATAGTATAAGTAGAGTACTATCTTCAAGTAGATTGCAAGGATAAATGCGTAAGACGGGAATTCCCGAAAGGTACAAATATCGTTAGAAAATGTAGTTAGAAATTGTCATTGCAATTAATACTGATCAAGCAAAAATGTTACGGCATATTATTTTAATGTTATTAATATTTTTATAAAAAATGTATATCATAGTGCTGTGGTCAGTACCACCGGGAATGATAATTAGTGTTTCAGCTTAATCGAGCATTTGTTTATGTGGAATCGTATTACTATGTCGTCGGTTCCTATGACTTCCTCTCGTAGTTAGTGAATGGGTGACTCATGTTCCATAATATACGCATTCACATGTAGATAATATACATATTCGTCATCTTTTGTGTATGTTACCGTTATTACTTAATCCATTAAATAATCATCACGCACAGAACAATCAAAAACCAATTTAATCTACTTTTTTAAATTAAAAACTTGTTTTAAGAACTAGGGTTCCCCGAGAGAAAATTATTAACGATTGTAAAATTATTTGTTAATCTTTTACGGGTCGTAAAATGATTAGCGGTCGTCCTCACTCGCCGGTCGGAAACCCGATAATAAAAGCTCGACCAGCGCAAATACGACCGAGAATAAGCCGCATGTTTAGACCTCGAGTGCATCCACAATGCACTATACATTTGCCTTAAAGAGCAGGCTTTAGCTCCGTACGTGTCGTCGACAAACGCGCGTCGCCGGAATCGTAAGTTCACATTCGTCTCACTTGGACAAATAATGTGTTTTTAACATTTCGTGTTGTTTTGTTAAATCGTAAATACTCGGCAAACACTAGCCGAGGCTGCAGTGCCGGTCGCCGTGAAAGCCCGCCGCGTGGAATGCCGAGCCGAACAATGCCGGCCGTACACCATGAAAACCTCCACACCTAATGTTTTAAAGAATTATTTACGTCTCTTTACGACAAAAATAGTAATCCGAGACTAATACGAATTTAATTGAAGAAAGGAAACCATGATCCAAATGAGAGCAAAGATATTAGCGCATGATTCATCGACTCCACGCGTTCCACTCTAAGATAAGAATTGAAGCGAATCAATCACGAGGTAGGTCCACGCGTTGCTTTCGTCGAGGCCCTTTGTTTTAACGTCTCATTTGAGCGGTATTTAATTTTTAAATTGTTCGTAAGTCAACTTAAGCCGAAGCGGAGCCGAGATCACTTGAATTCTAACGCTTTCCTTTGCCCAATGTCAAATATTTGAATTTCTTAAGTGGCCATACATTGACGAACTGTCGAGACGTACATATGAAATATTTAATATTCGTCGGCGTGCACACTTGGCGACCGCGCGTTGTTGAGTTAGACTACTCTACGTTAAAGCTCCGATAGTTCTCCGCCAGCCCATAGTGTGTAGGGGCACCGAACACTTCTACTGCACACACACTTATTGTCTCGTGTCGCATTAACTTTTGTTTTGTGTACTAATTAGTGGGTGTCCAATATGAATACATAATAGAAAGTCGCGGTCCAGATGTGTGTTCTGTAAATAATAAGAGAGCTTAGCCCGTTAGTCGCGTGTGTATTTTATATTTTTATGAACGGAGGCGGCGAGAAGAATCGATGATCTGGGACCGAATTACCATAACCATAACTCGTTCGGTTAATTATGTCGGTGTGTAGCGGCTACGTGCGTGGCGGCGGCGGCGGCGGCTCGCGTGTCCGACGCCGAATCACCCGGTGTCCATCTATGCAAATTTCCTCGAAACATTTAACTGGCTCCTTGGTTCTCCCACAGACGCTAACAGCTTCTCAGATTCATATATCACCAGTATTAGATGAACTCTTTTACTTTAAGCGCGCCTTTATTTCTATCTGCGGTAACAATGTGACTGGCATAACGTTTGAGATCATTTTTCATTGGTTGTATCGTGTGGGCGGTACTTTTTTTCACAAACATAACTCATCTTGATTAAAAGGTGCTGATTTTATTTTGGTCTGATTTGTTAAATGATTGTTTTGTTTTTGTGTAATTATAATTACGTATACTTGTTGAGTGATTTGGGATTGACTGAGATTTCATTCAGCTGTTCCAAATGAAGCAATATTGATGTAGCCGTAATAACCCTTTATAAAACACTTAAAACTGCGCCGATTTTATAAACGCGAAGCGGTGCTTGAAATTAAGGGCTTGCACATCTAGTTATTGCCCTTAAGTACAATGTGAAGTAAATAAACGCGGTACAAAGGCAGGGCACATGTAATTTGGCTCGACGGAACCTCATTTAAGACGCGGCTAATGCACGCGGGAACCTTTGTCTTAAATAAAGCAAAAATAAATTTAAAATAATGTAAAAAGTGCGCGGGACAGCAGGATGGGCGGGCCTCGCTTCAGTACTGATCGACCAATATAATTACACTGTCAGATGTTAAAAATTCACATCAAATATTAAATACACTTCATCATACTATTGCATAATATAATTTATTCAGTCTACGGACTTGATTGGACCATGTTAGACGGTGTGACTCATAGATTTGCAGTGTTAATAGACGCGTGAGATAAGAGAGGAAAGGTAGGTAAATCAATGCTACTTCCACTAGTTTAACAATGAATACAAAGATAATAAAAATAATGTAAAAGATGTTATAAGTTTATGTAAAAAGATAAAGAAGTTACATAATAAGGTAAGTTATCGCGGAGACTCAAGTATAAGATAGAAACTCACTTTTCGTTCAGGAGCGGAGCTGCCATTCCTCTTCGCGTTGCCATTGTTGTAGTGCAGCGCACTGTTGTAGTGAATGTCGACGAAGTTGACCGTCGGCAGCCAACTCGGCACCGTCTCCCTGTACTTCTTCAACTCCTGCCTCAGTCTCAGCTGCTGCTGGTCGTCCCTGAAGAAACTCATCGTATTCTTCACCTTTCTCAGGATCTTCCTCGTTTCTCTCACGTAAATTTTCGCGTTTTTTGGTCGTCGGGGCTCTTTGGCGTCGCGTCTCGTGGGGAGTGTTAGATTCTCTAGCCTTTTCTGGTGGCGTCCTCTGTGCGCCATGCTAAGTCTGCTCGTGTCTTTGGTCTGTGCCATGCCCTCCACACGTTTGTGTCGCCTCCTCTCCAACGTTCGAGCTTCAGTCGGTGTTATGAACATGGCTATTAATACTACTAAGGATATAGCTACCAAAAGCTTTTTGGGAAAACCTGAAACAAGGAAATAAAGCTGATTAGCTTCGGCATACTTATGACATTTCGAAGCTTTCATTTCGGCAGAGTTGGGTAAAGTTACTTTTGGTCAAATTTTTACGAAGTTATTCAGGTATTATATAAGTAATAAAGTTTTTATTCAACTTTGATCATGAGAAGCCAAGTAAATTACTAACTTGACATAACAGTTTTCCTAAAAAATCGAAACAAGTTACGTATATAAAAAAAGTTTTTCGTGGTGATGTAAGCTCTGCAGTAGTTCAAGGCGAACTGATTGGCTAATCAAATTTCTCGTTTAATTTATATCAAATTTCTTAGATATGATTCATACACTAATCGGGTGGGATTGACATAGTTCATATTGGTAATAATAGACTTATCAGCAGGTGAGTGACGAACCGATTTTCCGATAACGACAAAAAGACAATAATAATGAAATGTATCTGTTTAGTTAACATAATTATTGTCCCGAGGAAGTAGATAAGGTGTTCAGGACATTATGACATGATAAAACCAGTTATAACGTGCTTTTTAACAATTTTTTGACATAAGTTTGATATTGTTACATAAGTGTTACATTTTCTTTTTACAAAAGGTAAATAATTAGTTTGCTTACATCCAAATACAGCTGCTTTTAAGAAAGTATATTTGGTTTGCAAAATAACAACAGTAAAGAACCTTATGAAGCCTTATTTGGATTTCTTAGAAAGAAGCCGCGAAGGAATCGGGAAATTATCTTTAAAATGCAGTCAAAAATGTTCATTGATTCGCACTATCAAGTGCGCTTCTCACGGTGCATTCCCATTAACTCCGGGAGTCACCGAGTCACATAAAAAATAATAAGGCTTGCGATTATCGTAAATGCCGAGCTTCGTACAATCTCCATCGCGACACAACTCGGCCTCTCGACTTTCTACACCATTACAAGTTACGCACGTGATTTTTTTTTAATCAATTTCTTTCCTGTCCCGGGATGAACGCCTTTTAGTGCTGAAGTACACCGACGTCATTTGTTCTGCCTCGTTCAACGCGCCCGCCGCAAATAATAGTGCCGTTGGTTATTTATATTAACAATATTTTTTGCTTGTGCAAAAACATTTTTATTATCCATTTTAATTTTAAGCTTCATCAAAAATAACAACATTGTGTTAAGCTTCGTCTTTAGCGTCTTATGGGTAATAAAGTGTATTGTTTTACCTTTATTTCGCGCGGAATGGCATTATTGCTCGTCATGTCATTTTAAACAGTATTGCGCAAAAATGACAGACGTGTTCGTTCGATTTAACGTTTGAAGCTTATTGAGGGTTTTGATGTTTCGCGCCGGGGCCATAAAACTTATTTTATGTCCCAACACAGCCTTGCAATTCTCTGAACGTTTTCAGATTTTAAAAGGAGAAGCACCACCAACATTGAAACGCCAAGCTTTGTTCGCCTCAGGTGCTAAAAAGGTAGAAAGTTACCCTTTCAAGTTATGTTATTTTACAACATTTATTACGGTGGGCTTGGCAGGAATAAACGGAAAATGTTCATAACAATACAACTCGCTTTTCTTTGAGAGAGAGTTGCTCTAAAGTAGATCAAACTATTTTACGTATTTGCTATATAGTATACTACACTACTTATTTGCATTAGTTGATGTTAACTTAAACATACATGCGTGGATTTTCCTTATTACTTAACGATTCTCCATGCTATTTTCGTTTACGTTCTAAGTCTGTAAATATGAGACTTAAATACAACGGATTTTCAGAATTCACTTATTAGAAAATCAAATAAGATCACACAATAGTGAACGGCAGACGTGTACTGTTGATGTATTACGTCAGACAAGGATAAAGAATGGCCCGTGGTCACTGAATCATTGGGTCAATCCGAGTCGTTGACAATTTAATGTATGTTAAGTAAATACGCGTGACATACATACTAATGCTTTTTTTCTCATCTCAGTCGTGTTGCTGTCACTTTCGCTTTCTTTGCGATAACAAGGACGGAAATATTGAATTTGAGCTTCGTCTAAAGTCTGGAATTTATGTTCAGTTCTTTTTGCTAAAATTTATTATTTTTATTTTTAATAAAATCTCAAAATAAGTTATCCGAATTTAAAATTTTGCGGTAAAATCAATTGAATTTTGACTCTTGAAAACAAATAGTTCTCGAAAGATTTTGGAATATAAAATTGAGAAAAATTAAAAAGGATTATGGTGTAAATTTAAGAGGATATTATGTATGTGAAAGGTGTGGGTGCCGAGATGATAGAAATGAATGGAAGAGGTGTACATGTTGTGCCGACCCCACTTAAAGTGGGATAAAGGCAGAAGAATGATGATGGTGTAAATTTTCCGGCTAGTAACATTTTTGGTTACAATTGTTTGTGACCGGTAGCATTTTAATGTATATCGAATGCATCGGACAATGAGATCAAACTGTATCCACATGATGAGGTTTAACCAAGGGGTTTTCCCAAACACACTCACTAGCCATTGTTTCAAATCACTATAGGATGTGTTTTTATGACATTACGTTTTTAAGCTAAAAACTGTGTCTAAATTGCTGTATTAGGAACAACTACGTAACGTTATGTCTATGTTTTAGACTTTAGTCACTCGTTATAATGATGCTGATTGAAGTAAATAAATATACTCAATGAAAAAAAAATCTAAGTATAAATGATTAATCTTAACTTTGGATTTGCCATTAATAGGACCATAAAATTTGTCATAAAACACTTTCATTAAGCAACCATAAACACCAAGTAAGTAGAAACCCGTCGATTATGTAAATGGTTGTCAATTCGAACAAATTAAACAATTACGGTTAGACGAAAAAGGTAGCGAGAGATCGAATGCTTCGTTCGGATCGCATGTCACCTGGTCGGTTTCAGCGAAAACCCTTTGATCGATCGCCGCCGGTGAATGTTGAACATTCTCACACGAACTGCTCCTTACATTATACTAATAAGTACTACAACTGTCCACTACCAAAAATGAGAAAGAATTCGATTGAAATGCTTTTGAATTTAGAATTGCAATGTGTTTTAAATGTTAGTTCGATTTAAAAGCTTTTGAATTGTTTTTTTTCGAACGCAGTAGGTAAGTAACAACTATAACAATTTTTTTATAGCTAATGTGTCATTTTACGAACCTATTTATTTTATTGTCGGTAAGTATTAAGTTTAATATACTATTGTGATACACTCAGGTAGGTACTAATTAAAGCTCACAAAGCTGTGGACTTACATTTAATAGAACATAATAGTATTATTAATCAATGTTATCAAGATTAGATTGAGTTTAGATAGATGTTGTTTAATATGTATCAAAGTAAAAGATAATTAACAAAAATAAATATCTACCCACAGACATTTGTTTACATGTGCCTAATTACAGATTAAAGTTTTCAAAACAAATCCATATAGACTCAAACAATACATGTATACGCATACAGTTAACACAAAATAAAATAATTAAAAATAAACAATAATAAAACACACACCAGTTAAAAAGACATCCATGAACAACGCATTGATGTAGCTCCTTCAGGCAAGTCCATATTCATACACGATTTTCCAGATTAATGAAAATGCAACGTTAAGAAAACACTGGCTGGAAACACTCGCGGAATTATAAAAAATAAGGGCACGTTTTTAATTGCACTTGTTGGTTTTTAATTTTCGAATGTGGAACACTAGTGTTGTATTCGCACGATATGTGCGGAGTGCGTGTGTCACCGTCGTGGCGCGAGGAGCGAGTGCGGACCGGCGCGCAAGCAGCCTCCTCGATGAATGGCCACCGAAATGCTGAGTCGTGTATGAAATAGCCGGTCAAACTATGCGAAAACCCTTACCCACCCGCCGGAAAGCGTACTCCGACCAGCGAGAGACTTCCTAAAGACAACGGGAGCTTAAAAATATATTTTTTAGGTCTAAATCCACGAACTTCACGCATTTTAGAAATTCTAGAATACCTTATAGACGAAATTGATTTAGCAATATTGCACAATCACTGAATTACTCATTATCAGTTGGCTGATTATTATATGTTGCAACAATTTAATACTTTCTTGTTTAAAATTACACAGGTTGATGACCTCATAGATAAAACACGAATGAAACTTTAATATGTTTTAAAGCTCACATGTATTTATTAGTCATATAAAATCTTTATCAACAAAAGCTTAGATAATGATTAAATTTATTAGATAAAGATAAAATATCTCAAACATTCAAGTAAGGAATCAGAATTACTTAACCCAATATTTTTATAAGGGTGCCTCTCCACGCTGTTCGTTTTCGGTATTTTGTGCAAGTGAACGGATTATTGGGTCGGCGTGGTGACGGTGAATCATCGATGAGTCTATCCGAATCCTATGTGACTTTTTATCGGGCGTCAGTCGCGGCACGTGTGGTACCGCCAACGGATTTAATCACCGCGATCTCAACTCACGATAGTGTGCTAATTCCTTACCGATCAAACCTCAATTGCGTAATCTGAACACATTTACCTATACAGAAAAAAGTAATTAGATCACTGCCAGTAATATCGGTCACTGTGAGCAAAATCTGTAATGTTTTTTCATTCCGCCTTTTGTGAACACAAGGCGAAGGGGGAGGGGGGGTTAAGTATGTCTCAATCTAAAGTAAATGACACTTTTGAAATGTAATTGATTAGATTGCGTGTTGTCGTGTGTTCTATGAGGATTCACCTTCCATCAATGTCATTCTGATTTTGGTCTTATTACTGGTACCTAAGCAACTTTAATGATAATGTTTGGTGTATCTAAATTTAGACACGCTAACTTTTCTTACTAACTTACACACTCACAACATAACTATTTAGTGACAGCTTTCATTTTCCTTCGAGGTTATGTCCACCATACAATTGTCCAAACAGCGAGGGCGCGAAAAATAATGAAAGGACCAAACACCAAGCGCAAATAAAAGAAAACAAATCAAGTCTGGGAAAGAGAAGAGACTCGACACAGATAGTCGCACAGATTCAACGAATAAACATGCTCAAAACAGGTCCATGTTAATCTTTCTTACTATCACTAAAAAGTGTCATAGCTTTATTTTTGTATGCTGGCAATGTAGCATGTTCACTTTAGGGAAATGTTGTATGCTGTGGTTCGATGTAGTTAGTCGGTTGGTCAGGTTTTATATTGACTTTGACACGTTTTTTGTCTCGTGGCTAACAAGGCAACACCATTGTACTCTCTTGTTGATACTGTCAATAGAGGATTATTAAAGCTGTGATTAATAATAGTTTTCGAATGTTACTGTTTTGTTTTGGGGGTTTTATTTTCTTTTGTTACTCTTTATCTCCTATGCTTCCGAGTTTATTTTCTTTTAGTTATATTTTTTTACCCAACTGCCAAGAAGGTTATCTTTACAGCAAATATTTTGTATTACTTTAAACATTTTTCATGGTGTACATTGACAAATTAGTTCATAGATGCAATTTTTTCTTAACATACCTGAATGAATATTCAATTAAAGTCATAATTATGCAATGAGTAAATAGCGACAGTTACCTACATAATAACGATGTCATAATCGTAATCGGTAATCAGAGAATGGTCTTTAAATGACTTTTTTTCCCGCGTCTGTGATTCCCACCACACGGCGTTTGCCCCACAGACATAATTACATAGCTTTCATCAATTAGACCATTATTGTTTTTTCTGAAGATTATTGTTTTTTGCTTCGTGGAAACCAATTTTAATCATATAAAGGCTTTCCCGAGCATTGCCTCATCGGTGAGTCACGGATTTCCCGAATTTCCGCGTGGGTGAAATGTTATGGGACGGTGCGTTCCAGTTTTGGCTGGCATTTACAATGCAATACAAAAACGCTTTATTGTACATGTAAACACAATACTAAAAGCAATTACAAAAGTGAAAAGACAAGCACAATCGGCGGCTTTATTGCTAAATAGCAATTTCTTCCAGGCAACCTTAGGGTCTGTAGATTAAATTCGTTTTGAAGCGATAGTTTGTGGAATACTTTTTTATATTTGTATTATGTTCTGTTGACAATGCTAGTGAAAATCAGCACTCTGAGTATAGGATAAGTAGTTATCTCGAGTTATTAGACTTTTCAGTTTAATTTATTCTTGTTTTCGATATTTTACGTAACGATCTAGATTTGTTTGTAGTCTGCAGTGGTTTGAATGAAAGAAACCCGGTCCTAAATGTTTTACGATGTGGTGAAGATAGGAACGCACCGGCGGAAAGCCTACAAAAGCGGGTGTCACTTGCGAATGAGTTCACAGTTACTCATCTTCATAGAAAGTAACCTTACCTTATGACTCGTCGGTGAAAAATATTGTTTTCGCGTCATCTCGCATTAGTGATTCATTATTATATTTATTTCGCATGCGCGTTGGTTTAGGGCGGTGGTTTAAGTTAGGTTACGTCACTATTGTTGTTAAAATGATTTCTTACATTGAAATTCGGTATTCACCTATATAATGTGTCTTGTTTTCCATATGACTTTGTATAAGATTTTTAACATATGCGTGTTACAAGAGACAAAAGAGAGTAATAAAGGTATTAACTAACTAAATTATGTACGTAGCAATAGAAACGATTCTACGTCAGTTTAACCGTCAACGTTCAATTAGTCAAACACTGATTAAATTATATTCCGCCTCGTAAGATCCGGTTTTCCGGATAAAAATAAAACAATGGAGGTTGGAGTTTAAAAGGATATTCGGTCTACGACCCTACGGCTTGTGGAAATGTGAAGATTTGTTTATTGCCACTGAAATTAATTCAAGTTTTGATACCGGAAATGTAGTGAAAGATGAGGGTAGCCTTATATTCGTGCACTGACTGCACTACAGTACAATGTTGAGCACTGTTAGCGTAAGTGCAATGGTTGAGCGTTGGGCTCACATTCTGAAGGTCCTGAGTTCGAATCCCGGTGGGGACGTATCACAAAGATCACCTTGTGATTCCTAGTTTGGTCAGAACTATACAGGCTGATCATCTGGTTGTCCGAAAGCAAGATGTTTAGATTATTGGTCCCAGTTACGACTTACTGATGTAAGTAGTCGTTACATGAGCCATGTCAGTGGCCTTTGGCGGCTCAATAATAACCCTGACAGGAAGGTTGACGATGTTGGTAATCCACCTGACAACCCACACGATAGAAGAAGGGGAAGTGGGTGCATATGTTAGGGCACTGCAGTGCTTTCTGATTTGGTACTTCGAACAATATGCGTTTTCTTCAGGCCGAGGTAGTCAATTTCGGTTGGTGAAATTCCTTAGCCGTCGGTTGGAGTTAATCTAAGTTTACCGTAAGGTTGACTAGCTTCCGCGACCGGCGTCGCCTGTGGCTTCTTCGTTGGCCGTCAATGGCATTGTTTGTCTACCGCAATATAAATCATACTGTACACACAGATTTTAAGCTGAACATAATCCTCTTAACATATATTTGACCACAAACAGTAAATATCATTTCAGTTTGTCTTCATATAAGTATTGCGTGAAATGAAATGTGAATATTGACAGGGTACGCTTCTAAAACGACTATCAAATTAGACACGAAGGAATTGTAGTCCGTTTTTATAAGCGCGAGATTTAAACATCGTTTACATAATATACTTTATGTAAAAAAGCTTATTATAAGATTTACTTGAGTTGTTTGATTTTGATTTTTTGATTTAGATTTATTTCCTTTAAAAATGCCTAGTATTAAACACACAAGGGACACATTCCACTAGTTATTAAATAACTTGTAATGTAAACGATGAATATTAAATAACTTGTAATGTAAAGATGTTGCAGTTTCTTGTCATTTCTTCTCCTCAGCCATAACACCTTGCAAAATGACGTAGATTCAAAAATGACACATTGACCTTCAACAAGTTTTTCCATGATAATTACGTTGAATAAAAGATTCTAATTTCCTAATTTTCTGTTTGTTTTATGTTATGTTATTTTATGTTTTATGTTGTGTTTTATTTTATGTTATTTTGTGTTAATTTTGTATTGTACGTGTTTTGTGTTGTGTGTTTTGTGTAAGTCGGTTTGTTTATCTTTAGGTAACTCATTCAATATATAGAGCAATATGTCCAGGTCCTCATTGCAATATGCGTTATTAGTTTTAGGTAGTTTGTTGATAAGCAGACTGCATAGGTTACGTTACCTATAGTGTCTAGAAGTTTTACTTAAAGAATGAATGCATTAATGATTCTCATGGACAATAGACATTTTCACTTTGTCAAAGACAGACATAACTTTACAAAGCCTGATTAATCCATGCGCATTACTATTATATTTCACTTTTACATATCTTGAAACAATATTTTTAAGTATGCTTTATGTAGATAAGTTTTGTATGTACGTACGTAGCTACTCTCTATTTTTTTTTCTTTGACTCTTATTTCTTTCGTTAAAGGAACTTTTTTGTTTTTGACGTGACTTACTACTTGGCCGGAATCGCGTTAAAGGAACAACATTATCAAATACTTACCGGAAATTGTATTTTCTTTTCTATATAAGTATGTCAATAACTGAACATGTAAATGAAAAGTTTTACCTGTTTAAGATAGGTAAATATTGATAACTTTTTTATTGGTACCAGGTAATTGCATTACGTGGTCTATTAATTAGGTCACCAAATTACGTGTAAGTAAATAAAAAGAAATAATCGATTGTGGTTTATCTACTGTGCATTAAATCATCACTTTAAATTGCAATGACTTTTCTTAGTAACCGTATAGTTATTTACGTAGGTCAATAAGGAAAATTCATAAAGTGAATATTTTTAATAAGCATGAATGAAACTTACTGTATCTAGAATACGTAGAGAGCTGTTTGGCTGAGGAACATCCAGTGCAACAATTGCAAAAATCGATCATCTTTGATGTTTTAACTATCACAGATAACTTAAAAAAATCTTTGGTATAACACTTAAACACAGTTTTCTTAAATCACTGGCACATCACTAATATTTATGAATTAAAACAAATAAAAGTTTGTTTAAATTCTTTTTTAGAACCTATTTTGAATTTAGCGCGTGTCCGTGTTCTATTTAATTTTAAATCGCACGCTGCGGTTTAGGATCGCGCTCGGCGGATACGTTCTGCTCGCCGCGTTACGTGTAAAGTGTGTCCTGAATGGATTTCCACGGCTTTTATGGTGGCCGGCCGGCGCTCCCGTGATAAAGGGTGCAAAAAACCGATTGTTTGCAGTAGAGGGCCCGCCATGACGTCACGAGTGCGACGTCGCGCGCGTTTGGCACGTAAGCGGAGCACATGCTCTTACGCAATCGCTTGTCAAAATAAATACATGTGCTACACAACCGGATCTCGTGCCCTGTGAAAACTTATCGGCTGTTTCAGGCTTTGCGCTATTATGACTAGGATGACAACTGTTATGATAGTCTGTATTGATTGTTACGTGATTGTTGGTAGTTTTATTATTGTGTGTATGTAATAACTGTGGTGTAATGGAAAATTTAATTAAACTTTATGTATCAAGGACAAACTTGATAAGAGGAATAAAACTTAAAATATTTAGTAGTAGTATATATATTAATACAATATTTAGATGTATGACGTAAATAAATAACTTTCATTTAAAATAATAATTATGTTATCAAATTCATTTATTTAACCTTCAGTACATAGCTTACAAAATATTATAAACATATAAGCAAATCTGTAAAGAACCCGGAAAACCCCTTCAAGGCGAACCTGCAAAGATTTATTTTTCTTAAAACCAAAAGCAGATGTTCTAATTCTGGTTGGCGCAAATCCTGGTTGGAAATTTGAATTTGACCTTGCGAGTCCATTTTCAGGCGGGGGAGTAGCTAGGCACATCCCGCCTCCTTTCTCACTTCTGCCATTGGCCGTTTAAAATAGTCCCTTTGCCTCACGCCTGCGCTTTATTTAAAACCCAAAAGTGTGTACTTGAAAGCGAAATTCGCTTGCCAGCATACCATTCTTTTGCCCAACCAATGTAGGACCTTAATTAAGTATCGCTCATAGGATTTGAATTTATTGGCTGAATAGAATAGGCTTTGCTGGTAGTAGTCAAATCTCTTTCATAACATTCAAATAGAATCTTGTATATGTATTGTTGTGTGTTTGAACATGAACGTATCGTATATGAAACCTACTTACTAGTTTTTTAGTATTTTTAAAGTAAGTATTAACACTTTAACAAACTATTAAAAGGACCGTACCATAAAAATATTTTCTTATCATACACGTTGACTACAGACAAGATATCTTCGTGATAACTCCAGGTATATATTCCGGGAAACCCCGAAGAGTTCTTGTAGGTTAGTATTTAAAATAACCAAATTCAGTATTTGTGGTTTAGAATTATTTTCTCTACCTATTACTTACTACTTATAAATTACGCGCGTATAATAGTATTTTATGCAACAGTTGTATAAGAAGGGTCAAAAAATGCGAGTGGCGTGAGTTGCGATGTGAGCCTTGGCGAACATCGCAATAAGAGACGCCACGAGCATTTTTTGACCTAGTTATACAACGTTGCATACAATACTTTTTCTACGACGACGTAATTTTAAACGAAACACAAAAATTTTCCAATTTATTTTCCAACGCGCGGGAAAATGGCGGCAAATGTATACTTTTTTTTTATAGTATATCTATGGCACCAAACAAAGTAAAGGTGCCAGTTCCCAGGTCAAAAAAAAAAAAAAAAACAACAACAATGCTTTTTTGGCGACATTATAGTACAGTTACACTTTGTAAACAATGCTTTTATAGGCCATAGAGCGTACACTTTTTCAAAGAGTTTAATTATGTATGTACTTATATTAGACTTTTTGGTTATTTAAATGCCAGATTAAAGTAGAGGAGTAGAAAAAATAAATTACTTATATTCTTATAATTTTTTTAAATTCATAAGTTATGGTTCTCTGTGTAAAAAGCACAATAAGTATCTATAGATCAATTATTTAATTAAACGGTGTCAGAATTTTGTGCCCTTATCAATAGGACACTATGGTGGCGCAACCACAGTCGCGCAACCACAGTCGCGCAACCAACTAAGATACCGACGTAGCGTTTACACATTATATAAGTACGTAATTTTTCAGTGGCACGTAGTAATTAATATGTAAGTGTTATGTTGTAAATAATTTAATATTTTATATTTCCGAGTTTGCGGGTAGTAATGGCTAAGCTCGCCTTAGTATATGTTTATAAAGAGGAAATTCAATCGAAAAGATCTGACTCGGACGGGACTTGAGCCTGCAGCTCTTGTCAAGTCGGGACGAAAGTGTTAAACCATTTGGTGCACCATCTTCATCCCGTCTATGCGAAATGAAAATACATAATGTTTTAATACATATTTTTTTCTGATTACATCTATGTACTTTGTTTGTTAGAATGTTTTCCTTCTTCCAATTTTAAATTCAGAAACATAAAACGCCATATTTAACTGTACTTAAATGTTTCTCGTGAAATAATTAATATCCATTTTGCGGCAATGCATGGTTGGAATAAAAATATGTATGTACATAGTTATGTTTATATGCGTTATTTGTAGACTTATATATTTCTGTTGAAATCATTTGTGGTCAATATTACTTATTGCTTTATGTGTGGAGACGTTGTGGATTAACAGTAGTAATTAGAGGTACCTATGTGTGACTTAATTATATAATTGAGAGCAAACTAAAGGCTTGATGGAAGATTAAAATAACTACTTAGCAGGTTCTTTTATTTTTCCCGGTACTATGCAGTTGGAGTGCAGGATGTGAGAAATTTGTATAAAATGTCAATTAAGTCGCACGTTATTTATTAGTTGTGAAGTATTTCTTATCAATAGTAATATGTCTGGAATATAGCTGAAACGAATTATCTATAAGTAGGTATATATGTGCGTATGGGAGCTTTATCTGATAAAATTATTACTCTTTATTTATTTATTATTATTTATTTATTTATTTGTACACAATAAAACAGACACAAGAAACATACAAAGAAAACAGATAGTACAGGCAAGCTTATCATAGCTTAGCTTTTTATGTATTTAGAGTATCGAATAAAAAGTATTATGTAAGTATAACGTACTTATTCGTATTCTCTCTTACGATATACACTTCTCATCAAAAAAATCGAAACATCTTGCAAGTTTACGTTTTGTCAGGATTATCAGAAAAATGTGTACATTTAGGAATAAATGTTAAATGTCGTTTAATAGTGAGTAATATGAGCTTATCAAATCTTAATGTTAATGTTCTAAATTTAAATGAATTTTTCATAGGTTTCGTATTTTGTTAAATGAGTCATTTTTATTCCGTATGGAGTATAAAGGAAATGGATAAAACAACACACGTAAATGAAAAAAAAGCTAAAAAACGTTTATTTAATAACTTGTATTCCCTCCCCGAGCTCTAATTACTGCTTCCATACGGTTCTTCATCGATCGGATGAGAGTCACGATCACATGCTGTGGTATATTGTCCCATTCCTCTTGGATTGCATCTTGCAGCTGGCTAAGTGTTTCTGGGGCAGGATCTCTTGCTCGAATTCGTCTCTTTAATTCATCCCACAGATGTTCAATGGGATTCATGTCCGGGCTTCTTGCTGGCCATTCCATAATAGAGATATCGACTTCGTTAAGATAATCTCGTACGACGCCCGCGGTGTGAGCCCTAGCATTGTCGTGCATGAATATGAAGCCGTTGCCAATAAAATGTGCATAGGGCATCACATGAGGCTCGAGACACTCTTCGACGTACCGATGACAGTTTAGTGCAGGCAGACGTGGCCTAGACACGAAAGCAAGTTCTGTCTTACCGTCGGCGCTGATTCCTCCCCAAACCGTCCACGAACCGCCACCATAGCTGACCTTTTCTTCAATGCAGCATTGTGCATAGCGTTCTCCGTCTCTTCTGTAGACCTTATTCCTTCCGTCGTTACCATACAGCATAATTTTACACTCATCAGAACAGAGAACTTTGCTCCACTGTAGGTATGACCAATTTAGGTGCTCACGTGCAAAGTTAAGGCGCGCTCTTCGATGGTCTGCAGTTAATTTCGGCCCATTTGCTGGCTTATGCGGTACCAGTCCACGATCCTTCAACCTTCTTCTAATTGTAGAGTCACTTACAGCCACCCTTCGTACAACACGAAGCCGCTGCTGCAGTTGAAAAGCGTTAAGTCGTCGATTTCTTAAAGAAGTTGTTACAATAAATCGATCATCTCGCTCAGAAGTGACCCGATTCCTGCCAGATCCTGAACGGCGCGTGAACAAACCAGTCTCCCGATAACGTTTATAGACTCTATGAACAGATGACAGGCTTAGATGCAGTCTTGCAGCCACAACACGCTGACTAAGGCCAGAATCCAGCAATGCCACAACTTGGGCGGCTTCTGTGGGCGAAGTATCCATACGTTTTAGAAAAAAAACCTTTTTTCAGACGTCCCAAAGTCACAGTATTGAAATAAAAAACAAAAAGTTTAAGGATAGGCGCCAATTTTTAGTTTTTAAACGCCAAATGTACTCCAACCCTAAACACACATTTGTCTCAAAACAGTGATTCATTTCGTTTATAAGATAAACAAATGAAATTCTAATTTTGAATTTAGAATTTTCGCTTATTACTGTAATGGCCAAACTGCCAGCTATACATTTATGTATTTTTTTTCATCGTATGAATTCTTTTTTGTGTTAAATTCGGACAGAAACAATGAAAACGGAAGTGTTTCGATTTTTTTGATGAGAAGTGTATAATACAAGAAACATGATGATAAAGAACGCTCTATATTCTTCATCTACAGAGAAAAAATACAAAATAAATTAAAAATAAATTGCAACAGAAAATCCAAATTCTAGTCCAGTTTTCCAGTTTACAATTTAATTATTTTCAGCCAGTAAAATGAAAAATAACTAAAATGTTTACTCATCTGTGACGTTTTCGTCGTTACAATTGGCTACTTAGCGACAATACACCATAAGAGATATCGTGACATCTCGCATTGTATCTGTACAGTAATTGTCGCGTAAAACTGCGCCCGCGCCGTGCCGGTACAAATACGAACACAAGGGCCAATTACAAGGCCCGCGTCACACCAACTACGAATGTGGGAAACGTTGTAAAAATGATTGTAATTTGTAAATCCCCTTAATCGCACAATCGTATTTAGTTAGTAGATTCACCAAATATTCGATAAGGTTATATATTTACATACCTAAAAAAACCTATCCAGTTTCTTTAAAATGGAATAAAATACTTATTCAACTTATTTTTATTTAAAATATTTGATCATGATGGTCCTTATAAGATTTTTTATTTCTTTATTTTCATTTTTTTATTAGCTGAAATACGATTCATGACCTGACGATTGGTTTATGAAATGATTTTTTGTTAATACTTTACTTTAGAATAGAATAGACGAATATGTTTTTTAGTAACCGATAATCTAAGGGCCAAATCTCACTAGGACATCTTGTTGGCTGCGCAACCAAAAACACACAACGTGAGGCGCGACTGTGGTAGCGCCACCAAAGTGTACTAGTGATATAGGGCCCTAATGTAGACGGTATAATACAATAAAACTTTTCAAATCAACAATAGAATTTTTAAAATTCATTTGATTGTGAAACGAACTCAGATAGTTAATTCTCGTCGGTGTAACAGTCAGCCGTAAGATTGCTTTACAAAAAAGTCTTTCGTCAGGGTATTCTAAATTGGTTTTAATATTTCATTGCATTCAAATCAGGGCATTTGAACATCCTGTAAGGTTTCACAGAAGACCATTACGCTCGCCAGTGGAAACCCCATATGATGTTACCGCATTATCTATGCTAATCTCTATTCTGCCATAACCGATTGTTTGTCATACTTGTTAGATGTGATCTCGAATATAATAAAACTATTTGTGTTGTAGTTTGGTATGGGATTTTTTGGTTGGGTTGGTTGACATAATTTACACATACATACATAAACTCACGCCTGCGATCCCTAATGGGGTTGGGAGAGCCACAAGTAAACAAAGACAACTTGCAGCCACTGTTGAGTATGATGAACCTTATGGAATACCTACAATAAATACTTTCTTTTCTTTCTTTCTTCTTTCAATGGATCAGTCAACATGACTGTGATACCTACTGGATATCTCTTCGAGCAATGTTTTAATCTAAGTATTCATTTTTTAATGTGTTCCCGAATCGTTAAACTACATTCATAATATTTTGGAGGTAAATGAATTTACAATAAAGTGAAAGTAAATGCGGTGTAAGTGATAGCGTTGGAAGAAGAAGACCTAGGAGTTCATACCGCGATCAGATCCAGAAACTTTTAAAGAAAGGCCAGGTCAAGTGTATACTCTAAACCATGTATGCATGAAGTCTTTCATAAGAGTGGAAGAAGCAAAGGTGCTGTGTTAGGATCGTAGTAAGGGGAATTCCCTGGTGTCTGCCTCTGGAACGGGAAATAAGCTTTAGTCTTCTGTAAAATTAAATAGCAAGGTATTAAATGGTCATAACAATCATTTTTTGTTTCTAGATACCTACTTAGTTGTAAACCGCAATATACACTTTAGTCTTTAAAAAATAGATAAGGCTCTTTGGGGTTTCCTTGCAAACTTTATGCACATTATATGCATCCTTTCCTCGAGTCATCTCTAAGTTATTTAGAAAAGAGACGACTGAACTCAAACTCTAACCTCTAAATTTCAATCTGACAGAACATAAATGATTTACCGAGCCGATGACTAACTTAAGCATGATGTTAGATTTCTGAGAACGCTTTGAGAAGACGCCGAGGAAATGCCATTATAACCTGTTGCAGAACCTTATTAAGGCAATGGGGAAGTAAGGTGAAGGTCATAGGATTTTAGTAGGTGTATCAATAGGCTACTTGACAACCTAGTCAAATGAGATACATTTTACGAAACGTCAAAATGAAAGGTTTCTTTGCAATTTGTATGGAAATACTGTCCTGTGACGTAATCAATAAAAGTTGTGAAACGTCGTACTCGTTGTTACCTAGGTATTTCATCACCAATGAGGGAGTTTCCGGGCTGTAAAGATTTATTTATACTGTAAAGATTTTCTGTTGTTTAACCTTATAATTTTATGGATAACAGACATAATATGCATATTATCATTTGTCTTTATTTTTTGGTTATAGATGTAGACTATATTTATGACACCAACAAAATTACAAATTGCACCCATTATTATTCTGATCAAAATAAAGAGAAAATTCTATATGTAATGTGTTTCAAATATCAAGCCACAATTATTTTTATATATGCTTCCGCCATTACATTGTATTTTTGAATCATTATGTACCCCAGTAATGAGATAATAGATAATTATCACATTAAATCTTCTATCTTTGGTTGGTTCATTCTCCATTCTTGTTTGTCAAGAGCCAATTCTTTGACTTCTTTAATCGGCACGACGTTTGCTTTCTCTTAAATTGTTTCATATAGGCTCTTCTTGGTCTTCAACTTCCTCTTTTTCTTAACTTTATTTCTTAACTATACGACATAATACCCATAACATATATATTGTAGGTCCAATGTTCGTTAAATAGACTTGTTCAATAAAAGTGGGACGACTTTTGTAATAACAACCATGACACAAACATCATATTCATAGACAAAGGCTGATTTGAATATTATGAGTACATCGTCTAGTTAGACAATTATTCTAATCTTGTTCCATCGGAATCATTTAAATCACGATGGGAGAATCGCAATAACTCTTACTATACCGGAAAAACCGGAAAAGGTTTTCCATAAAACGGTTTTTTTCTGTATTGAATGTATTTGAGTACGGTGCAACACTCCCACGCTTGGTCCTGGGAACAGCGTTTGTTTCTATCTGTACATCTGACGTATGTCGTACCTTCTGCGTGTCTGTCCGTTGACTTTGTCAGTCGTAGAGCCTTTTGACGAACTACTATTAGTCCTTTGGTTGATTTTTATAATCATGATTAGGTATTTAGATAATTTCTTTAAAAAGCAATTTCTTTAACATTGAAAAACTATGATATATTTTTGAGTTGCTAGTAATTTTTTACAAAATTATGTACTTATATATAAAAGCAATTTACACTTACAAGTATGTACTCTGGTTATAATTTCTAGTGAAAATTTCCTAAGTTTCCAACAATTACTTCTTGTGGAAAATACACTGAATAAATCCACGCCATACAGCTAGTCGACATATAGATAGCGACAATTAACACTATCGATTATTAGCAGCAAAAAGGTCTTGATCGAGCATAATTTGCTTACAGATACAGATTACAGAGAAATGAAACACAAAAACTGATGGAATACCCCTAGCGTGACATTGGTTCGTTGCGTTAAATGCGGTTTATAGAAATGTCGGTACATGCATAATGAATACTAATTACATCTTAATACAATAGAAGTAAAGTCCAAGATTACGAGGTGATAGCAAGTAGTAAGGGTATGAAAATACGTCAGGTTTGTATGGTTGTGTAACGTCTAACAGCCTGTACTTTTGCGCCAATGCGAAATATTTGTACTCTCTTTAGAATAATCAAGTACCTTATAGGAGTCGGAGAAGAATATATATCGTCCTACTGCCCAAATTATGCAGACACGATAGTTAAACAGGGTTTAGATTTTAAAAGGGCTTTAAGCCCATAAAGCAACGGTTTTATTTAAGTCTATAACTACAACAGATAAACTAAAATAAATAAAAAAAACAAATTCACGATTATATTCGGCATGTTCCCCATTGGGCTAGTCAGAGGTACCTACATCGATTACAAGTGGAACATGAAGCATGGATATACTAAGTTCATCTTGCGATGGGAGTACTAACATTTATCGAATGCAAAAAACCATCTCTTTCTAAGAATCTCGGAACAAAATCATCGTAACTTCTTTTTAAGTGTCGTTTAGTGTCTAAGTGTATATTTTTCAGCACTTACTCATGATATAATGGTGCTTGACTCATTTCCACTTTAGTTTTCCATTCCTCGAGAGACATTTAAAACACATCAACGTAGACAGCCTTTACGTCCCACTACTTAACACAGACCTTCGATCAGCAACGGATTGTGGTTGAGAAAGGGTTGTTAAGGGGGCGGGAGGGGGTTGGTGGATCACCACAGGAATTTTCAAAAATCATAATTCAGTCGCATAAAGTTGCGTTGTAAAATCGTACTAGACCGGGGCTGTTTTAATGTAGAGTTTACTGCATATTCACATTTGGAACAAAATCATAGTTACCGTTCAAAATCTTTTTTGTTCTAAGAATATTGCGGATGGATTGGTCTTAACTTATTTATTTTGGCGACAAGTTTTTTTTTTTATATTTATTACATTTTAGTTTCAAGCGTAAATGTTCAGAGGAAATTCCGATAAGCAAGATTAACAATAGTGTTATTAATTCTATTGTAGTTAAAACGGAAGCCAAGGAAACCAGGTATGCCAACCTAATAAAACGCAATCAGCCTGACTACAGAGAGGTCAACAAAAAAACTCATCGACCAGTGTCTGTTACATAAAACACCTGATACATCTAAGAGGCTAATTCCTCCGGACAAGTAGTTAATGATCACCATGCATTCGTTCCACACTCACCATTCCTGTATTTCCTGTTCTCATCTTACGCAAAATTGCTCTGACTTTAAATTCCATCGCATCTGCCATTGTAATGAGAAAATCGGTTCTTAGATTTTCATTTGCTTTGTTTGCATTATGAATTGTGTAATCAAATGGTTTTTATGGCGTTGTGTGAACGTTTTGCTTTTTGCTTAGTTACTTCTTTAGTGCAGTGAACGCTTGATTCTCACTGTCAGGTCGCGGTTTCGAATCCCGGGCCTAAACCAATGTTTTTCGAATTAGTTATCGAATTCATGTTTGGATTATTGATAATTATTACGTACTCGTGCAAGAAGAAATCAGCATTCCCGAAAAATGCGTTTCGGAGGCGTGTGACCCAACCTGTATCGGGTTGTTTTTTCCTTCGACTCTGAAAATGCAGACAGGCAATCTTCAGGTTATGTAACCGAACCATGTTAAAACAGGATGACGCTAGGGAGATGTTGATTTTTTTAGTGCGATGAATGAAGATGTCCGGTGTTCAAATATACTGTATGTAACAGGATAACGTATCTTGGGATTGCATAAGACAAGCTATTTCACGCTTTTACGTAGGTGCCGATGCAATGTGGGTAAATAACTAAATCTGTTATTCCCTTGCAAGTAGGTGCTTCCCCTGCCATAGGATTTAAATATTTATCTCAATTTAAACATCCGACAAATCAGTAAGTGCCGTCTTGCTATCTCAGGTGATATTCTAAATATGCCAACAATGTTTATTGTTGGTGTGTTGGTTTACTGTAGAGACATGTTGAACAATTTGAAACTAATTATCAAAAGAATCATTTCTATTAAAATTATTTAATCATAAAAATAAAATTTATTAACATTAAAATAATAAATGTATTAAAAGTTTTAATAAAAAGGTAATTTTTACCATATTCTAAGTTTTAACACGTAATTATCATTATTAAGTCTGAGGCCTTGGGCAGCTCAATAGTAACCCTGGCACCAGGGTTGACGCCTACATATTTACATCAGGCTTAACGTGCCTTCCGAAGCACGAATCATCTTATTTTCGGACAATCAGGTGATCAGCCTGTAATGTCCTAACCAAACTAGGGATCACAAAGTGATTATTGTGATATGTCTTCACCGGGATTCGAACCCGGTGCCTCCGGATCGTGAGCCCAACGCTCAACCACTGGACCACAGAGGCCGTCACTAAGTCTCTTTGCAACTATTGGCTGCCTTAATAAGGATCACATATTCGCGTGTGTTTGTGAAAAATATTTTTATTTTATATATTGCGAATTAATATAAGGAAAACAAAAGTCAATCACCTGCCTGTGGTCACGATATGTGGGTGGGGGGCGGCAGACCTGTCAATCACAATTACACGGACCCGTTACCAATTATCATTGTTCTAAATGTGCAAAAATTAATATAAAGTCGGTGTGCCGATTCTAAAGCTAGGTATTAGGTATATTGTATCGGCGATATTAAGGCGAACTATTGTACAGTCACGAGCAATATAATGTACCCACTTTAGGACTCTGTCGCACTAACATATTTGACATTTAGTGAGACTTACAGTTCAATTTGTCAAAAAAGTTAATGTGACATGGTACCAAAGTGTATACATATTAATGCTCGTGACCGTACTTATGTTGTCCGTCTGTGAATGTCCTATATAACATAAATGAAAATAAAGTTAATATTTTTATGTTATAGGCAATTGAAATTGAATACAAAATTATATAATTGTAATATTGGGAATAAAGTCATTGTCAGTCGGTTTTCATTTTTCGTTAAGAAAGAATCATAATTATTGTTTTAGCAAAATGTTGTGTTATAATTTGTACTATGAACAATAAAGAATTTCTTGATTGATTAAATGTTTGTTGTTGTGGTCTTAGCCTAATTAAACCTAAAATGAATAGAATGAAGGGACAGAGGGATCGCAGATTATTAGAAATATATAAATTTATTATCTTTCACAGTTTTGAACCTGTGACGCCTGCAAGTAATTTGGATAGTTATCTTCTTAATATTGTTAGCTTTTCATTTTGATGTTTAAAGCTGTAAATTGCTTTATTTTTGTTTTTAAATTAAGGTAAAATAATAAATTAATAAAACAAAACTTTATCATTTTAACACGTTTCAAAACTGCTAACGGCTCCGCATCGCATAGCAAAAAACCTTGTAAAATATCAATATGATTAATACAGGCGATTTGTCCTAACACTTTTTATTGAATTTGAATAAAATATTGTTATAATTAGCGTTACTAATCGGTTGGCACCTACAGGGTCCTTTTTCGTTAACACGTAGGTTGAAATTCATTTCTTTACACTTCATTGATTTATGGAAACTAACCTCATTCTCACGGCTTTGGTCGTGTCGTCGCCGGTCATTGGATAGCAGACAGTATATAGCTTTTCTTTAAGTTCTTTTTACTTTGGAATAATCCGAGACAGCCCTGTTCGGAGAACGCGTGACTTACCTATATCGGTCACTTCTGCCTATCCCTTTCGGGGATACAGGCGTGATGTTTAATTTGGAGCGTATATAAAGCTATTAACATCCGTTAAGCTAAGTCCATGGCATTCAGGCAGCTTGAACATTTAGGCAATCAGGGGGTCTAAAAGGACCACATAATAATATAAGTAATTTATTAGAAAAAGCCATTTGTAATTTGGCATTTGCGCATAAAAATGTAAGTGCGCAGTGTCAGAAAATGACAAATAACAAAAATGTATTGCTTGAAAATAATTAAAAAAGCACAAAAAATACATGAATTTTGCGACGAAAAATTCAAATGATATCAACTCAGAATCATGGGCTGAATCATCCCTTAAAGTTTTCGTTGCGATGTCACTAACTCCCTGTATCTATAAGTTTGTAATACATAAGTTACATCAAATGCGTAAGCTGGCGATATCTATCTGTACATTTATAGATATCATCATCATCATCAGCTCATTAACGTCCCCACTGCTGGGGCACGGGCCTTCCCTATGAATAGGGAGATCGGGCCTTAAACCACCACGCGGGCCCAGTGCGGATTTATAGATATATCTGGCTTATATATTTGACGTATGGTTTTAATCATATAAGTTACTGAATATTGCACAAGTCTTTCAGCAAACCTCCATTATATGTGATCTAACGTGAAATCAATAAATATTGTACAATTCGGTAGCGTGTAATTATTGTTGTGTGAAGTGATTAATGTAATAAAGATAACATTATAATGTTATTATCAAATGTAGTATCTATTTAGATATTATTTAGTATTAGCTGTCGATTTCATCATTATACTCTTTTTATTACTTTTAAAATGGTCATGGGCAAAAAATAAGTTCAAATGTTTCAGTATGATGCTTTATCACACATCATTGATTTAAGACCCACGTTCTTGTAGGTGTAACATTCTCCATACTACTTTTTAGGGGAAATTAGGGCAGTGGGCAACTCACGCCTATTTTCCAGACTATGGAAATACATTTGCTCCAATCCTGACACACTTCTCTTGCTTCCTCCATATTTATCAATAGTTTCAAGCAAACCGGTTCAGAGTAAATCGTACTGAACCTTTTGTAAGGACATTTCCAATTTGATCAGTTTACGTCCTTCTTGGTCTTCCTCTGCCAGCCCTGCCACTAGCCTTCGCTTTATGTACTACTTTCGTAATCCTATTATCGTTCATCCGCTCTACGTGTCCAAACCAACTTAACATTCCCTTCTCAATCTTAGTCACTATATCTTCTTACACTCTTATCACACTGTTTCTCACTCTATCACTCAATGTAACACCACAGATGCTACGATACTACGAACGACCTCATTTCTACGGCTTTGATCCTACTTTCATGCTTCTTCTACCATACCCAACTTTTCATCACATTCATTGCATTTCATGCACTATTTAATTAATAATAAATAACGTCAATACTGGTGGACATAAACTAAACCTAATTTTCGTCATTAACAAAGAGATACAGCTAATTTTTGTCCTGTCCAATTAGGAAAAATTAAAATAAAATTGATGGTTGCTAATCGGTACCAATGTGAACACTCACTTTGGTATTTTGTACATATTTCAAAACACGATCACTATAATCAGTGAAGTCTTTAAAATTGGTTTATATAGATTTGTGTTTAAATATGTAGTCGAAAGTGAAAGTCTGTAATGTAAACTAATTTGATATGATAAATACATCATTAGTATTATCTTTCGGATATAAGTACTTGACAAAGTGATATATCAAGTACATATTTCCGAAAGATAAATTGAATGATAATGATTCAAACATTGTATTAGATCACCGTTTAGCATTATTGACATGATGTAACAAAAAAATTGACGTTTGTTAAGTTCAATGGTCTGAAAACTGTACGTAATACATGTTTTTTAATTAGGTATTAAGCATCGTGGGAGTAATCTTATCAGCGACATGCTTAAACTATCTACGTAGACGCGACATATATAATGTGCGATACAACCAATAGTCAAAATAACTAAGGGCTTAACTCTCGAACTTGCTACTCATAATAAAACTTGCTCTTGCGCCGGTTCGATCCTCGATACGGAACTTACACCACTGAGTCACTAATTTATCTTAAGTGCAATTTTCACTAACACAGTTGGCTTCGATTGTAATTGCAATAAAGAAACCTTTATATTCGCAGTCTGGGTTATGTGCGATTTGTGAGTACATGCGCACAACATTGTCAGTTTGCCAAATGCTCTTACCACAATGGAGAGTGAAGCAACAAGTACAATATGCACGACAGGAACAAGAATAATCGTCAATTTGGTAATCATAATGTCCCTGAATAGTTTTCGTAAGCCTCATACTTCAAAAGAAGCCTCCCATCATTTATTAAAGGGGGTAAAGAAAATAGACATCGTAACATCAATGTTATATACATCCTCCGGTTGATTGAGGGGAGGCTTGTGCCCAGCAGTGGGACGTATATAGGCAGTTTATGTAACATCAATGTGAGAGACTCGAGAGGATAATATTTAAGGGAGGTCTACATTTCCTATGCAAAGCTTTAGGATGACCACGAAGCTGGTCGTTTGTAGACTTTTTTCATGCATTGTATCATTGTAGCCTATGAGGTCTATTGTGATCATAGGATAGGGTGAACACGATTATTTTATGTATGTGTTTTCTCACATAGATCAACACAATATAACAAAGCATCACGCCTGGATCCCCGACGATGTAGGCAGAGGTATACTTACACTACTAGCCAGCTTTGTTTAAGGCCCGTAATAGGGGGCGAGCCTTTTGCTATTAACCGTGCACAAACTGGAAACCACATAGATAAATTCTTTAAGATATACTTACTGTGATGTGCGAGTATGCTAAAGAAGCTGTTTATAAAATGACAAATGAAAATGGCGTAGGAGACGATGACGTAAATTACATGAACATTAATTTTAAAGGGCAATAAATATTTATGGCGGGTTAAGGACAAACATTTGTCGGCTTTGTGATTGTCGTTTGTGTTGCGAAAGTCCTTTATTCGGCGTCAAGATAATATGACGGACTTAACAGAAATGTTATGGAATTGGTAACTTTACTTTTTTCTACATACGTACATAACATACATAAACAGCCTATAAACGTCCCACTGGTGGGCACAGGTCTCCCCTCAATCAGTCGGAGGAGGTAAGGAGTATATTCCACTATGCTGCTCCACTGCGGATTGGTGGACATTTTTCTACAAAAAATATATAATTTTTTTTTTTTAATGTGACTTATTGTTAGATTTGCTTAACAACTTGGCCGAAAAACAAGAGGGCAAAAATATATTAATAATACTTTTAAAAATAATGTCCATTTTCAGCCCTTGGTAGTGGGCATAATAAATGTAATATAATAAAATAAATTATTAATACAGCAATTGTAATGTAATAAAAAAAAAATACTTGACATCGTCTGGCGTTTTCAAAAGCCAATTAATATTTTATTTCAAATAGTATAAGAACTTAGAGATAGTGTGACTAAAACCTGACTGAAGTTATACGACTCAATATTTCGACGTATTAGGAAATAGCATGCGCTAAAACAAAGCTCTGAAGTGTTCGACAAGCACTTTAATACTAAGTATATTACGACGCTTACATCATGTAAAATTTAAAAAGACTATAAATAGTTTATTTTACATACCTACTACATATTATGCATTTACCAGACATTGCGAGACTGTACACACACATGGATGTAGATAAGATTACAACCTTCCATCAAGTAACTGCAGCTACAGTTGTAAAAGTACCTAAAAATAAAATAACGTCTACATTTTTGCTACGATTTCACTTTACTGCAAACATTCGCAAGTAAACTTGCTAAAAATTTACGCAAAAATGTCTAAAGTGTCGCGTTGATTATTTTATTAGTACCACCGCGCTATGTTTGCGAAAATAAATGTGAAATTCTATATCGTCTAGAACTATGTAAATTGTATAAAATGTACAAGGTATTAAATGTATATTTTATTGCAATTACATTGAACCTTCGAGGACGATAAGTTGGCGATGCGCTGTAATTATTCAGTACGAATCAAAGTCGAGATCAAACGGGTTGCCGATGATTAACCTGTCATTTGGGGATGTCATCTTCTCGTCGTCGTGACAAGTCGTCGTATCGAAACCCTCATCACCTGCTTCATATAAGTTTACGATGGGAAGGCATTGGCCGCCCACGTGCTATATGGAAATCAGTAGGTCACTAGATGCCTCGTAACGAGATACACTAGATTCTCTTTGATTCATTCGGTCTGTGGGCGATCGTAAGTTCGATGTACTCAAATTTGCGGTACCTTTATTTGCATATCCTCAGGTCAGACTATAAAAAAACTGACACGAATAGATAGTATAGTATGTATTTAGTAGTGCAATGTATCAAGGCCACTGCTCTCTCCTTCAGTTACTGGGTAAGTGTAACGCCTAAAATCAACTTTGCTTATGATAAATTGCTTATTGTAAGTGAGATAAGTGTCGTTTATTTGAGTGGTTTCCTGTGTTGGTGTAGTGAAAGCTTGTCTTTGAGGTGTAAGGATTTAGGATATCGGTGACGTTTTGAAGCAGCTTGTTTGTATTGCGACCTCTTTGCTTGAGTCGCAATAAAATTGTCTCAGATTGTTATTAGTGACAATGTATGTCTCTTTGTTATTATAAGAATTCTCGACGACCTCCGTGGTCCAGTGGTTGAGGCCCGATGCGGAGGCCCTGGGTTTCATTCCCGGTGGGTACATTATATCACAAAAAATATTTTGTGGTCCCTAGTTTGGTTAGGACATTACAGGCTGATCACCGGATTGTCATGTAAGATGATCCGTGCTTCGGAAGGCACGTTAAGCTGTTGGTCCCGGTTACTATTTACTGATGTAAGTAAGTAATTGTTACATGAGCCATGTCAGAGGCCTTTGGCGGCTCAATAGTAACCCTGACACCAAGGTTAATGAGGTTGGTACTCCACCTCACGACCCACGCGATAGAAGAAGAAGAAGATTATAAGAATCATATTATGTAGATTTTGTCTCACTTTGTCGTAAAATAACTTTAACGGTGATGAAAGCTCTGAGCAGAAGCAACCTTTTACGGCCGACCTATTACTTTTAAGTTACATCATGTTAGAAAGAATAATGGGATAGGGAGTTGGATGAAACAATCATAATATCTTTTCATGTATGGAAATATTTTCTATATATAACCTCAATGTTATTTTGTAAGTAGATCAAAGCCGTCTATTAATACCATCAATGGCATCAGTTTTAGAAAGTCATAAAAGTAATTTACGGCAAAACCGAATGAGCTATAATTATACATATGACATTGACTCAAGAATACGAGAATTATTTTATTCTCGGAACCAAAACTGACGCGGCCTTCGGTCGATTGTCAATTTGTTACCTACAACACTACAATCTGGTGCAACGCCCTCTGACCGGAGATCCGTAAGTTGTCATATACTTTTGCAGGTTATACAAGTAGTAAGACCTAACTGGCTTCATTCTAAATTCTATAACCAGAACTGGTAATCCATAATTATCATTATTACAAACGCGAAAGTAACTCTATTTGTGTGTTACCATCTCGCTTGACCTTTGTTTTTTGACTTATTGTAGATTTGCCGCAGATGGTATTAACTACTTGGCCGGACAAATGGGGAGCGCTGAAGGTTCTCACCCGGTCCCGAGCCGAGCCGAGCCGGTTCGGGCCCAACTGGGCGCGAACCTCGGCTTAGGGCGTCGTCTGAGAAACTCAACCGAATTGAGGTGAAAAGTATAGCGATAATTTGAGACCTCACGATGGTTTTTATCGTGGAAATAACACTTTAAGGGGAAGACAACAGGAGTAGAAAAATATAATACTTGTCGCACGCAATAATATAAACGTCTGAACCGGGTGGAAAGCTAATAGATATCATAATTAAACCAACTACCTGGGGGGGTTAAAAGGGCCACATCGAAGCAATTCATCTAAAAAAGCAATATTGCAATTTGACATTTGTGCATACAGAAGTAAGTGCACAATACAAACAAATGTCAAATAGCATTATTGCTTTTTTAGATGAATTATTTCGATGTGGCCTTTTTAGCCCATTTGGTAAGATAGTCAACCAGTCTCATAAAATCATACCTAACACATACGAGCAGAATACGTTGAGAAAACTCAATATGGAGTCTTGTTCTTCTTCATTGCCCTATTGATAACATGAACGTACTTCAATAATTTGGTTTACTCGCTTCCATGCAGAAAAGTTTCGCCAATTGGTATGAGTTATTTAAATTCGTTCCAAGATTGTGTGCACATTCCTTTCTTTACCTTTCACGTTACGTTACTACATAATATTATTAATATACCTCCAATGTAGCTACCTTACCTAACGTAGTTTTGAAAATTGAACGGCGGTGTCGATTACTTTACTTACCCCAGAAGAATTCAAAGAACTCTTAAAGGAATGTCATAATTTTATTACATTTATTTACCGCAGTTCTTATCCGCTTACTTCCTAGCCACGACACGAGCGTCCAATACTCGAGAACTCCGGTACTTTACATAATAAGCTACTCCAGTATTCCATAATTTACACAATTAACTTCATTAAGGAAACGCTAATTCGTTCGAAATTGACAAGTAAGCTCAACTTGTACATTATTTCTGGTACAAACTGTCGGTGTGGTGTAATGATAATTATTATTATCATTAACCGACGTTTTTGAGAGTCGCTTAATAGGTGCGTGTGTTCGCAATTTGCATGCCAATTTGTTGGAAATTGCAATATTTTTGGGGACACTCTTGTAATCACCGAAGTTTTCTCGCGAAAATATATTTTTTCGTACCTATAAATGATTTTATATGGCGAATTTTAATGGGAAAATAAGTAAAGGCTCATTACACAAAGAATATTTATAAAATGTGTTTCTGTACATTTATCATACATGTAGCATACAACTGGTGCACAATTTCGTGTCTGACTTTTCAAACTGACATATCTGCAATTGTTTGCGAAAATAATTTGTGTCTTATTGACAATAACAAAAGGTGCAAATGAGATTCGCTGAAAATTTCAGATACGTCAGCGACGACTTATTTAATCTTTAATAAATTATTACATACTTATTTCTTATTATTTATTTACTTTGTAAGTACATTATTCTAAACATAAAATTCCTTACTAGTATTTCTCCGTTGAATAAAACAAAAATATTTTAACAAATCAATCAAGAAAACATCTCATTCAAATCCATCCTATTATTTAAATTATTTAAACAACAAAGATTGCGAAGGTGGCTTCGGATCTTTGCAAGTGTTTGTTTACGACCAAAAAGAGCATAAAACTAAGAATGAATTTCAAGGGCCTGATGACGAAACGTTGAATATATTTAATCCAAGAGCTGGAACCAATAAAGGGCGCAGACAATGGCATAAAGCAATTAATTTCACTCTTAACGCAAGGTCGGTATTGTCGCCCACTAAGGCCTACGCTGCATTTTTATTACAATATAAAGTTCTATAATTATATCTAACACATAGGAAGTTTCACAGAAAATGTTTCGTTTGGTGTCGTTTTTGTGTATAATGAAACACCTGAATGGAATTTGAGCATATCTTTTATTTCATACTACTTCATCATTACTTTTGCAGTTAAAGAAATTGTTGTCGTAGTAATGCGTATAGGTATTATTAAACAGAAAGTTTAATTCAGTACAGATAATGATTATTACGAGTACTTCAATATAGAAACTGTTTCACTATAACTTCAATGAAATGAGTTAGATCTGTCTAAGTACGTACTTACAGAAATCAATGTTGTGACGTTCATTATCATAGTGATGTATCAGGCAAGATTAAGCCGATCGATTCTCTTCTATCTAATAGTATATGCCCAATGGTTTGTTAACGGCCGTGGTCCAGTGGTTGAGCGTTGGGGGGCATATCACAAAAATTACTTTGTTTGTTTGTTTAGGACATTATAAGCTGATCACCTGATTGTCCGAAAGTAAGATGATGATGATCTTCGGAAGGCACGTTAAGCCGTTGGTCCCGGTTACTACATACTGATGTATACTTACTGATATAGTCGTTATATGAGCCATGTCGGGGGTCTTTGGCGGCTCAGTAATAACCTTGACATCAGGGTTGATGAGGTTGGTATTCCACCTCACAACCCACACGATAAGAATAAGAGAATGGTATGTTTTTGAAATATTCCTCTGTTGGGTCTAGGCGTCCAGCGCACTTTCAAAACACCTCAAGCATACCGAGTAATTAATTTCTCACTATAAGAAGTGAAGATCATAAATTAATCGACCACCTTTGTATTATTGAATTTACAATACCTGGCTATAAAGCTGTTAGTAGCTTTTATCGAATATATTTTAATATATTTTTTATATAATATGCGTGAGTTTATGTATGTATATGAGTTAGTAGATTTAATTAAAGGCCAACTGACGATAACATGAATAAATATAGGCAAGTTTTATATATGACATCGTTGCGCCAACAAAACGGTTTGGTCATTGATGAATGCGCAAACATATGTTTTCGAACCGTAAATACAACTTTGCATTGCCTCCATAAATAATGTCGCAATGTGAATATTAGTATCGCCATGAATTTGTCACTGGTTGTAAATATCTCATGTCAAGGAGAAAGTCTTATTTTAATGTTCATTGTTTATGTATGAAAATATATCATATTACAAGTTTAATATCATATACGAATATAACCGTACATGGACAGCCTACATAAAGGTATGTAGCACTTACCTATAATAACACTATTACTACCTAGTTTACCTACAACTTACAGTAAAAAAAAGAAGGTAAAAAATAAAGGTATTTTCTATCGAATAGAAAATAATATGTAAAAATATGCAGTAAACGACGCGATATTTAAGTAACTCTACATAATACTTGCCAATAAAATTTTATCTTCACATTGTTTATTCGTCTATAACATGTTTAACAAACAAAGGTACCATAATAACAGAATTCACAACACATAAAGTTTTAAAACAACATTACCAAAATAATACGTATTTTATAAACTCAAGCAACTGAAACATTATCAATATCCATATTTCCGTCACTTAGTTTCGCTTTTATAACAATTCGCTTCACTATTACTTCACTGGTAGAGTAAGCTAATCATTACTGTTTTCCACTTCAAACAACTTGGTAAACATCTAACTGTCACTTGATTGTTTTTTTTTTTGTTGGCAAAGGTCAACTCTATACAAACAAAGGTGAATCACGTTGACGTTGGCAAATCTGTGCGTACATTGAGACAGTCAATCAAGCTCCTCACTTTCACAGCCACCCACGCATGTCTCGAGGTAACACGTCTCGCCGCCTCTGGTCTAGTACGAGTAAAAATTATACACTCATTGTTCTTTATTGCTTTTACAGTCCAGCAGGACTGGGAACGAATAAAAATCATAGATTGAGCTCCATTGCTGATCTTCCAGGGCACATTGTAAAAACCAACTGAGGGATGGTATAATTTCTAAGATGATTTTAATTACATGTAGGGTCTGCATGAAAACTACTCGGTGCGAATTATATCGAAGGCTTCGACCAATCAACGCTGCGAATGCTATCGACGTAGACAGATATCGAACGGCTATATAATTCACGCGGCGCGAGGTATGCTTGCCGTGCCGAAGGCTGTTTTCCATCTGAGGCAAAACTACAATAATCCACGACAAAAAGAAAAACAGATAACGTGTTCATAAAGTTCATCGTATCTATCTTATAGTTAGTAGGTATGTATATGAAAAGTGCCTGCAAGTGTGTTTTTAATTACTTGTGAAGTATAAATACTAAGGATGTATTTTGCCTATTTATAGTCAGAATTTATTGGCCTTTAATTAGTTATTTTGCAAATATGCCTACGCGTTGTATGAAATTGTTTTATTTTTGTTTAAATAGTAGGTAAACTAAGTCATAAAATAATATTAGGTTACTTACTCCTGGGGCCTTAGGCAAATTGCAAACGATTACGAAACACGACAGTCATGGTAAATAATATACCTAAATATATGGGATGTCATGACAGTTGGTAGAACGCGTGACTCTCACTTTGAGGTCGCAGGTTCAAATCCCAGCATAGGCCTAAACCAATGATTTTCGAATTTGTTTTTGAATTCATTTGGATCATAAATGATGATGATGTTTCTATTCTATTCTATCACGTGCTCAGCGTTGAAGGAACCATCGTGAGGAAACTCACATTCCAATGTGGGTCATTCCCGAGAAATGCATTTCGGAGTTTTGTGACCTAACCTATATTGGGTTTTTCCTTCGAGGGTTGGAAGGTCAGATAGACAGCCGCTTCTGTAAAAACAGGACCTGTCAAACCTTCAGGTTAGGTAAGCGGGCCCTGTGAAAAATGGGATAAGAAGATGATTATTGGAATGTCATGACACCTTATGCCGCATTATTGACACACATTTTTAACACTGTCACTGTCGCTTTTCTTTCGACCGAGTAGGTAGTTACTGCCTGCAGCAAATCTCACGTCAAACAAAAAACGTGTCGCTTTTCGAAGTCGTTTGCAACTTGGCTAACCCCCAGGTGACAATACTGTCATGATGTCATTTATTATAATAATAAATGTAAACATTTTCTGTAACTTTTCAGGAATGCGGACTGACGTCTTTTCCTGTCAAGTATTGAATACCTTCCAGAGCAAAGCAATAAACCACGTTAAAATAAGATTGACGTCTGAAATGGGTCATGGAAGAAAAATTTCCTTACTGTAAACCCCACTGAAGAATCAAAGTGAAGTCATTAAGGATGCTGCTGTGATGTCATATCTAATTTGCGAGTATTTCATGACTTAATATTAATATTTCCTTCCCATAGGTAGGAATCCCCATACAACGGAATGTTAATGTACATAACACATGTATGAATCAATGTTTATATAAAAGTGAGTAAAGGCGTAGTATGTGTTTGTAGGATATAGTAACAAAATACATAACATAACATAAAACATAAATAGCCTATATACGTCCCACTGCTGGGCACAGGCCTCCCCTCAATCAACCGAAGGGGGTATGGAGCATACTCCACCACGCTGCTCCAATGCGGGTTGGTGGAGGTGTTTTTACGGCTAATAGCCGGGACCAACGGCTTAACGTGCCCTCCGAAGCACGGAATCATCTTACTTTTTCGGACAATCAGGTGATTCAAGCCTGAAGAGTCCTTATCAAACAAAGGACAGTCTCACAAAGTGATTTCAACAATGTAACAAAATATCCCTTTTAATTTATTATTATTTATTTATAGGTACATTTATAGTTACAAAACATTGTTACAATCATTATTAGTATGACGTCGTTAAATCCTAAGATGGTTCGTCCCACTTACTTTCCTACATACGAGGAGATTATTAATTTCCATTATTTTTGTTAAACATTATTATTATTCTAAATATTTATTTTTTATATAACAATTAGTCATAGTAATAATATTGTCTTGTTTTATAACGATTTTGTGTATGTAGTATCGGGTTATAAAATTTAATTAATTTATTTATTATTTATTTATACACAGACAAGGAACATACAAAGAAAACATACAGTACAGGTAAGTTTATCTGTGATGAGAGAGATATTCAAATATTATTAGACATACACACATGACATACCTTATCTAATTCGTCCCACTGCTGAGCACAGGGGGTATAAAGGAAGCCAAAAACGAAGGTTTTTGGCTTCCTTCGTGGATGGTGCTATATTATTCTATACACAAAACAAAACAAAGTATTTACAGTTGTATAAACGCTACTTCACCTGGATTCTTGTTCGTTGCACATACAACAAAACTCCAGGTGTCAACTGCATAATTTTTTTGGTAGCGCGACTGGTGGTGACGTCTTCTGCGGTAACGGAATCTGTATGGTTCATCATCATTGGGAGTAGACTGGTCTTGTCCAACATAGCATAAAAATAGCCTATATACATCCCACTGCTCCCAACCCGATCCCAACGCATCAAGCCCGGTGAATCGCGTAATGTAACAGGGCCGTTTGGCAACATTTTTGCCGCGCAATTAGGGATTATGCGCGTACCTTTATTTATGTACAGTCATGAGCAATATAATGTACCCACTTTAGGACTCTGACGCACTAACATATTTGACATTTAGTGAGACTTACAGTTCAATTTGTCAAAAAAGTTAATGTGACATGGTACCAAAGTGTATACATATTAATGCTCGTGACCGTATGTATGTATGCAATATTTTTGAAGGTACCTACAACAAACGCGACTTTGAAATTCTTATCGTTATATTTTATCACTTATGTCAATATTTAAAGTACTAAAACTTTTATTTGCAAAGCATTAATTGAACAATCATGTTGTCCTAATTAGGGTGTTCAAATTAAATTAAAAACTAACATATTACTTGCAGTTGTGAAATTTTTATCGTAATCATATTGGAGTATGACCTTTTTTGGCACACTGACGCATAATCTTAAACACCTACTGATAATTTGTCGTGTATATTGATAATCATCACCACGTGTCCTTATTAAGAATTTCCCTGTCCATCATGATGATTATCTTTAGAGGAGTCAAAGTACTCATTATCATTAAAAATCGCGTAAACAATATTAATTAGACTGGATTACGCTAAATGGACATAGATGAATTATAATACCTGTTCATAAACAGGTTATTAATACAGGGTGTTAGTGACATCGTAACGAAAACTTTGAGGGATGATTCAGACCATGATTCTGAGATGATATCAAGTGGAATTTTCCGTCGCAAAAGTATGGAACAGAAAATAACTTAAAAAAAAACAATTTTTTTTATGAATTTTTCGACTGAAAATTCCACTTGATATCAACTCAGAATCATGGTCTGAATCATCCCCTTCAGTATTCGTTACGGTGTCACTAACACCCATACCTACTTGTATGGCTACAGTATGTACTTGTGCGGGGTGTAAGTGACATCGTAACGAATACTGAAGGGGATCATTCAGCTGATTATTCTGAGTTAATATCAAGTGGAATTTTTGATCGCAAAAGTATAGAATTGAAAATAATTTAAAAAAATCTAAAAAAAATCATGAATTTTGCGACGGAAAATTCCACTTGACATCAACTCCGAATCATGGTCTGAATCAAACCCCTCAGTATTTGTTACGATGTCACTAACACCCTGTATAGTTATCAGAAGACAACTTAGCAGACACTTTTGACATTTTGATCATCGTCTATCGTATGGCTTGTGAGGTCGTTGATCAACCTCATCAACCCTGGTATCAAGGTTATTATTGAGCCTTCATGGCCCTTGCTAACGACTGTGTACTTAGTAAGTAGTAGCTGGGACCAATGGCTTAACGTGTCTTTCAAAATACGGAATTATCTTATATTTTGGACAATCAGGTTTTTTTGGATTTCAGCGTGCAATGTCCTGACCAAACTGGGGACAGTCTCACGAAGTGATGTTACGATGTACTAACTGTGTGGTCAGCACATCGCCTGGCACGCGATACCAACCATCCATTACGTTACAATTAGGTCGTGTACTAAGTTCAAGATAAATAATGAAATTCTGATTACTAAATAAAGACAGATCTAAAACTGACGAAAAACATTTATTTTTTTCTATTTAACTTATTTACGAATTTTAATCGAGAAAAACGTAATTATAACCGACATCACACACCGACAATTTTATCACGTTTTACTATGACATCACGTTGTGCTTTTTCATAACGAATTCCATGGTAATTTCGTGTTTTGACATTTAGTAAAAAGTAATTGATTTGACTAGTTGGAAATTAGCCTATTACGATCCCTCTGTCGATTTTACGATATGCCCAGGAACCAGGCACATGAGTAGCTGAACGTGTTCTATATTTTTTCTTCGCTCCCAATAGACCAAAGAGTAATAACATGATCACCAAGGTTAAGGACTCCTGTTTCGTTGCTCAAGGACTTATTTGTTATATCTTTGTTCAGGGTATGAGAGAAAACTATCGTTTGAATAAAATTAACCCTTTTCTTTATGAGTGAGGAGCTCGGTGGCGCAGCGGTAAACGCGCTCGGTCTGCGATTGTTGAAGTTAAGCAACTTTCGCAAAGGCCGGTCATAGGATGGGTGACCACAAAAAAAAGTTTTCATCTCGAGCTCCTCCGTGCTTCGGAAGGCACGTTAAGCCATTGGTCCCGGCTGCATCAGCAGTCGTTAATAACCACCAATCCGCACTGGGCCCGCGTGGTGGTTTAAGGCCCGATCTCCCTATCCATCCATAGGGAAGGCCCGTGCCCCAGCAGTGGGGACGTTAATGGGCTGGTTGATGATTTATGAGTATAACTAAAAACTACGAAACAAGTGATCAATTTCCCCTGGGCCCTATTAAGAACATTCCAATGTCATTGCCACAACTAAAACATTACATGACTAATATTAATTTTCCTTATTTCGTCCCATACACTTTTACGTAATTGGAAATATCCTGAAACCTATCCTGTTGGTATTCTGCTAATAGCACATACAGCAAATCGATCAAATCTGTCAAAATTAGGAGCCCCGATTCCGTTAACTTACCTACTATCAAATTCATATAATCGTAATCAATCAAATACTCCCTCATTTGTGAGTAAAATTACTTGTATCTCAAGTGAGAATAGCATAATGTTATACTATTAAACGCCAAGCTTGGCAAAAAATAGCTTTTACTCATTTCCATAAAGCATGATTTGGAACGGTATAGTATATTAGTCACCATTATGTAAGATCATCACTTGTTGAGGTCGAGAGTAGGCTATTACATACTTTTTATGTGAATCATTAATAATTTTCAACTACGATCGGTCCTGACTCGTACGCATAATCTCACGGTCGTAACAATTTGTAGCCATTTTTGGCGATTTTGCCTTTGAAAATAATAATAATATGATGCAGGGGAAGTAAACATAAACTAACTTAGTTATATAAAACTTCTTGACTTGCTTGAAGGCTTGAGTTTTAAACATACAGCCACGTGACAGAAAAAAGGTTAAACAAATTAGTAATATATTTTATGTAAGGTTAATTGGTTTATTAATATTATTTATCTTAATTCTTTATTTGATTACTTACTGCTTTTAGACGTAAAAGAGTTTTCAATTGCGTGAGTCATCCGATCATTAGGAAGTCGGCTTATAATATGTTATACCTATTACAATATTATTAAGAAATAAGATAAGTATTTAATTTCAGCTTCTATAATAAGCGGCTAAAACAAGTAACATAGATAATAATATCCAATATATTTGGAACTAATTGGTTAAATACATTTACATTAAATATTATCGACATACTAAATACATAAATGAAACACAATTACTGAAAAAAAAAGTACTAGTTACAATTATTACACAATCATGAGTAATTGACATGCCTATTTCAGTGGCAACGGTATTTCCAAAAGGAAACGGGAAATAGGCTGTGATTTGAAAGGCCTCGTAACCTTCACTAGGATGACGTACGATGACGTAATGACGTCACGTCATAAGCTACCCACTAAAGTTATCTAGTAGTATGAATCAGGGATTCCATTGCTAGATATGGGTGTAAACCACAAGTTACGAATTATGCTTTGGCGGGTTAAGTGACGTAAGACGTAAAAGTAGACAACCAAAAACCGGCCAAGTGCGAGTTGGACTCGCGCACGAAGGGTTCCGTACCATTGACCAGGTAAACAACAGTACAGAAATTTCATATTGCGTAACTGTCGAGCTAAGAAGGGCAAAAAATCGCGTTTGTTTTATGGGAGCTCCCCTTAAATATTTATTTTATTTTGTTTTTTGTATTTGCTTGTTAAAGCGGCAACAGAAATACATAGTTTGTGAAAATTTCACTAGTCTAGCTATCGCGGTTCTTGAGATACAGCCTGGTGCCAGGACAGACAAACAACTAAGTCTTATTAATAGGGTCCTGATCGTACCTTTTAGTAACGGTACCCTAAAAAGTATATATACGTAGATACCAACGTAGATACGGTTAGGTAATGTGGTGTTGGAGGAGGATGGAAAGAATAAGTTGGACAGAAAGGGTTACAAATGAGGAAGTGCTAGTAAGAGTAAGGGAAAAGAGACAAATACTGAGAATTATTGAGGGCAGAAGAGGCAAGATGATTGGACACCTAATAAGACACGACGAATTTATTAAAAGCGTCATAGAAGGAAAGCTAGAAGGAAACAGAGGAAGGGGAAGACCAAGAAGAGCTTACATGGAACAGATTAAAGAAAAGGTTAACGTCGTGTCTTATAGAGAAGTCAAGGAATTGGCCTTTGATAGACTGGAATGGAAAATGCTACACCGACAAGAGCGTGGCTCTTAAATTGATGATGACGTAGATACCTACTTAAGTAGTGAAGCCTGTAACAGTAGCCTTTATAATGTGGGCGCAGTGGAGAGTGAAGTTGTTACTTGTCTTGAGATAAAGATGAATTATGATGTACTCTACAGAGACAGGTAACCAGCACTTTGCCAATAATACGCCTATAATCTTAGACGCGTCTTGATTGATAACTTAGTTACATTCTACGACATTCTTGCTATAGATGTTAAGCAAGGTGGTAAAAGCTTATAATATTGTTATTACTTCGCATTACTTTTCACGCTGCTTGTCTTGCATTGCATGTCGTAAAATCCGACAGAGAGATTGTGTTCTTTCTAACATGATGGATGGACAGTTGTTATGAGCTAGGGTTTAAAAAGGCCACATCGAAGCAATTCATCTAAAAAAGCAATATTGCAATTTGACATTTGCGCTTATAAAAGTAAGTGTGCAATCGACACAAATGTCAAATAGCAATATCTAATATAGCGATAAATAGCAATATGTTATATGAATAACTTCAATTTGGCTTTTCTAACCGCCTGTACATTGGACAAAATACAAATAAAATGTACCTATGTCAGGTCCATTTTATTGATCCATTTCGTATCAACAGTTGCTGTATGTTGTCATAACCCATTAGGGATTGCGGACGTTAGTTATTGTATTCTTTTTAGGGTTCCGTAGCCAAATGGCAAAAACGGAACCCTTTATGTATTCGTCATGTCTGTCTGTCCGTCTGTCCGTCCGTATGTCACAGCCACTTTTTTGCATACTTATCAACATTTTCATAAATGCTTTGGAAACGTGCATTGTACATTTCATTGTGTGATAAGAAATTATTGAAACGTTTCCTGTGATTGCATCTTCGGCTAGCTCTTGCAAATGAGTAGGTTTATCTTCCCCGTAGTGTGTGCTAACATCAATACAATGTCTCCATCCGAACCGCATAGTCAATTAATGACGGTTCTAAACTGCGTTAAATGATAGGTAATAACCGCGAGTAATGACTCCTAAACGCTTGTGGCTGTAAAATTTTATTTGTATTAACTTCAGCCTACACTTGACTGTAACTTTCGACTGCTTTACTGCTAAGCATTGCGACTGTGTGGATCTAAATGCTGCACTTATTACGCCATAGTGCGTAGAGGAAGATATAGCAATAAATACCTTAGGCTCAATGAAGTTGTAACTGCAATTAGATTGAATTTATTTGCACTGCGTTTTCTTTGCGGCCATTGTGAATGTTATCGCTTTGTAATGAAAACTACATAAAGGCGTTTTTAAAACATCTCACTCAAATGTGATTTTTGCTAAAAAAAAACTCAAAAAAATATTGTGGTCTCAATTTTTACCCGGACTGAAAGTAATTAAAATAAATCAATGCTTTGCTGAAGAAAATCACATCGAAAGATATTTCAAAAAGGCTATTACTTGGATTTGCCACTAAGTCGACGATATAATTATTTGTTTGATTTTTAACCTTTTTTTATTTTTACTTATCCCCTTGAATGATCCTCTACGAATTGGGCATAGGAAAGGTAGGTTATCAGCTAAACTTCACTTTTAAGATTGTTACGTCATTCTTTTTCTTTTCTTTTTTCCTTGTCAGTATAACATCAGGTATGCAGCTGTGTGCGGTCGCTAAGAACTCTATCTGGAGGTATAAAGTATAAACTACAGTTTTACTACCGCCCGAACTTGCGTATTGTCATATCACCCACTTTGTCTCCAATCCCATTGATAGCGGATCGAATATTTCGCAAAACGACATGAAACGTAATATCGGGGTACTAAACTAGTGCCCTAAAGATTTACACCGACTTAAGTCCTTGTAAACCACGCTGACGTTTACTACTATAGTGACAATTATGTCCCAAGATGTGTGGGGTGTCTGTTCACAGGATTATATTACTCCTGCATAATACAATATAGGTTTAGAAACTCGGATTAGAAAGCCAGAATCGGGTAAGCTAAGCGGCTTGAAATTCAAATTGTTAAACAAAAGAGACTGTGTTACTCTATACCTTTCAGCTACTATTGCGATTCTTAATAACAAGACCACTTATAAGCGATTCATCTAAAACTTAATATTGAAATTTGACATTTGAGGTTTATTTGAGCATACAAAAGTAAGTATGCAACGCCAAGAAATGTCAAATTGCGAAATTGCTTTGATGTGGTTTTTTTTAACCCCCCTGTTCCTAACATGGTATTCCTGGTCTCATGGTATTCCTGTACCATGTGTGGTCTATTACTACTGTTACTTTTGTATCTCTTTCTATTTCTCTTTTGTTTTGTATTGTCCTGTTTGTGCAATAAAGTATTTGTTATGTTATGTTAATAGAGTACGGATGAGGGGGGTTCTAAAAGCAATATTGCTATTTGACGTTTGTTTTCTTTGCGCGCTTAGATTTATATGTGCAAATGTCAAATTGCAATATTGCTTTTTTAGATGAATTGCTTCGATGTGGTCTTTTTAACTCCCTGATCATGTTCATACTGATTATTGAATGAAACTGTTTATAATAAGCCTTTTAGAAGAACTTATTCCTTTAAAACAAGCTACCTCTTTTCCCACCTACTTTTTACGTCAATTGTCTTCACATAAAGACTTCACCTTATCGCCGTCGTAAGTAAATAATGTATTTAAATTTCCATACAAGTTGAAGAGAATCCCATTTATTTTCATAGCCACCCCGCTGGGCAATTGTATTCATGCCAATGTGAATACTCCGTCATTCTAGTCACTTATTGAATGAAGGGAAGCGCGGGGCTTTCGATTTGTCCGGACGAATGAATGGACTATAACCTCTGTAGGAAGTACCAGACCTGTTGCTACTTTATTATGTTTTAAGAATATATTGTATTACACTATCAAATGACGTTTCAATTATGATCTGTTTAAGCGTGAGAGTAGAAAGTGTTCGAATGCATTATACTTCTCTATCAGTTTTATAATTTGAAGTACAGTCATGTGTCATGAGCAATATTATGTACCCACTTTAGAACCCTGTCGCACTATCATATTTATTTGACATTTAATGAGACTTACGGTTTCATTTGTCAAAAAAGTGAATGTGACATGGTTTCAAAGTGTATACATGTTAGTACTCGTGACCGTACCTATTTATTTGGCCTGATATTTTACATTTATTTATTAGTGTGCTTTCTCATTTTGTTTTTTTTTTTTTGACATGACTATATAATAATATATTCATATTCTATTCTATTCTAAAGTATTTTTATGAATAAATAATCAAAAAATAATAATCAAGTTTTACAGAAATTGTGATATATTTTTTTTTTTTAATTAAGATGAACATAGGGAACTTGTTACATCACTATATCTCTATATCACCACTGTATCGCAAGGTGAACTACACTAACCCACTACTCACCGAGCTTTCTATTAGACGCGGGCTTCCGTGTTTCGGAAGGCACGTTAACCCGTTGGTCGCCGTTACGTATGTAGTCGTTATATGAGTCATGTCAGGGGCCATGGGCGGCTCAATAATAGCCCTGACACCACAGTTGCTGAGTTTAGTCATCCACCTCACAATCCACACGATAGAAGAAAATTAGACCACGTGATAGGTGGTGAGCCGTATTGCTATCTAAAAACAATTTGATTCAACTTAAAATTGACACCATTTAATAGCAATGAGTCACACTCTCTACGGAGGCCTTGCAGTGACATTGCAGCTCGTCCCAGATCCGCGTCGTTACTCAACAGCTGATGGATGCGCGGCGCTACTGCGGCCCACGTCTATGTATAGTCATACAATAAGGAATAATACTACGTATGGAATGCAACGGCCTCCGTGGTCTAAAAGTTAGAGCGTTGGGCTCTGGAGGTTCAGGTTCGATTCCCGATAGGGACATTGTCGAAATCACATTGTGAGACTGTCCTTTGTTTGGTAAGGACATTGCAGGGTCGAATCACCTGATTATCCGAAAAAGTAAGATGATTCCGTGCTTCAGAAGGCACGCTAAGCCGTTGGTCCCGGTCACTACTTACTGATGAAAGTGAGTAATCGTTACATGAGACATGTCAGTGGCCGTTGGCGGCTCAATAATAACCCTGACACCAGGGTTGCTGAGGTTGGTAATCCACCTCACAGCCCACACCATAGAAGAAGAAGACTCGGGAACTTCTAGTGAAATTTGTTTGACTCAACAGCTGATAGATAAGCAACCCTACTACGGCCCACATCGACACACACCTACTAGACTCAACGCAAACATGGCATAAGAAAGGTTCCTTTTACCGAGTGAGAGCCTTCACCGCTTTTCGTTCATTCAACCAATTAATGACTGCAATCCGAGGAAAATTTACAATCCTTAAGCAGCCCAACATAAAACATTTCTTTATCTGATTCTTAACCCATTTATTGATTTAAATGATACGCGAAAATTTATTTCAGGACTTTCCCAATGAGATATTACTCACTGTGTAAATATGTGTTGTGCTATGTTGTGTTATCTATCATATCATGTAGTCATTCTTGATGACAGATATTGCTTGTATCTTAGTGCCAGTCACTATATATCTTTGCAAATAAAAGGGTCTCATGCAAGCAAAGAATGCGCATGGTTTAGACAATTTGATGGTGTTTAACCTTCACTTGCCTATATAAGACAATACAATACAAATATACTTTATTGCACCAAATTAAAAGAAAATTGTTCCAAAAGAGAAAGAGACTTAACCAGGTACATGGCAAATGGCGGCCTTATTTCTTAAAGCGATTTCTTTTAAACAACCATAAAACTCGGAAATATTATGTAAAAATACAAAGATTGCAGGCGCAAACTAAGTGCAACTTACCAATAAAACATGCACAATAATAATAATTAATATACATATATAATAATAGTACTTACATACAAAATACCTAATAAGAAGTATCTCAAGAGCCACAGATTATAAACAACACCACCACACACTTCATTACAAAAACAGAACCATCTACAATTTCAAAAAGGAAAAGAAAAAGTATAAAGCAATTTCGGCTTGAAATCTCTAACAAATGACTTAACAAACAGCTCTAATAGCGCTCAGTGGAACAGCGTTGTATATTCCGATTAATTGAGGAGAGGCAGGCACCTTTACCCAGAAATGGGAAATATTAAAACTGTTTAGTTTAGATTATAATATTTTTGAACTACTTTATGTGATGTTGCTGCATTGCCTGTTTAAGCAATTCAATTTGAATTGGCCATAATTTCCAATACAATGTCCGTAGCGTCTAGTAGTAGAGAATGATCCATTTAATAAACGACTGAATGAACAATCAAACATGATAGTAATGGCAACACCTTATGCAAATTGTTGAACTAGACCAAATCTTTACAATGCGTGTCTACTAAGTGTCAGTAACAGTTGGCCCACAATTGGGGGCCGTCCATATAACATGAGGTGATTTAGATGATCAGAAAATCTAACGACATCCTGCAAGTTCTGCACAGCAACTGCGCGCGAAATGACATTGAGGGTTTCGACTAATAGACGCTGCGAATGCTATCTACGTGTATAGACATCGCACGGCCATTGGTCAAAGCCATGATTATAATTCAAGCCGCGTGCGCGGTTGTCGTGTCGTAATGCGTATTTTACTGTTAATACTTTTGTATAGAATTTTGCCGTACTTGTTTTGTCACACGTACACTGTTTCTTGCGGCAAAAAACTTTGTGATATTTTCCGGGATCCTCCACCTCACGCCCACGGTACGGCGTAATTCGTAATGAATGGATGCCCCCTTAGGCGGCAGACAGACGGTGCACCTACGACGTACGCTGCGCTTGCGCAACCCGGTGGCAGAGATTAGCATCGCGAGTGGGCGCTCGGCGACATTCGCATGTTCGTGTCTCTCGCCCGTCTGTCGACCGCAAGCTTGAAATATACTAAATGTCATCCAGTATAAAGTTTCGGAATGTATGAGAATTGTTTTAGTAGAAACAGAATGTTAAGTATCTCCCTCATCAATAAAAATTAAATAAGCATTGAACGTGTATAAAGTCTTTGACAGCCTGGCAAAATGTAATCGAATTATTTGAAAATTTGATTAATTTTCGCTTGGCTGTCAAATATGTATTTACACTCTATGTTCAACGCTTGTGTAGTTTTTATTAGTAAGGGGGTTCGCTCCAAGATAGATGCGATTAAAAGTACGTTGACAAATAATCATCAGCTCATCGCCTAAACATGTGAAGTACCTGAAATGTGCAAAGGTTCATAATGTAACATATAGTCAAAGTCGTAATAGTAACAGTTTAAAGTTCGAAGGTTCAAAATCTCGCAAACAACATTTCCAGGTAGGTATATCTTAAAAGATGAATGTCTGACTCCTGTTATGTTTGTCCGAGTCTCCAACAATGAACAGTTTCTACAGTAGCAAAACGGATATTGAAAAGCTCGTTTTACGAGTAAACTTTACTGAATAACATTCCATACACATATCTAGCTAAGTTAAATAAATCTATAGAAAACTTTTATAAACATTTATTTATATAACACTTTTGAAAAGCTTATTAAATATTAAATATTATTTATTTGCAAACTGAATATTGAATATTAAATTTAGTATAAATACACAAAAGGTTACCGACATAAATATCTTATCTTATTATTCTTTCTCAGTTTTCAAAATTCAATTTTAGAATTCTTATCCAAAGTTTTTCCAAATTAGCTTCAAATCTTAAATTTAATAAATTTTAAATTAAAATTAAAATTTCTTTATTTCAGATAACAATGATCCATAATTTACATAATAAAACATTCATTCAAATAACTTAAAATAATAAATAAAATAAAATAGAATCAGATAAAACAATTAAAATCAATTAAAATATAAGACAACAATGATATACAAAGCATCATAAGTATGTTACCAACGGGAAATAGGCGTGATATTATGAGCATATGTACGGTCACGAGCATTAATAATAATATGTATACACTTTGGTACCATGTCACATTAACTTTTTTGACAAATTGAACTGTAAGTCTCACTAAATGTCAAATATGTTAGTGCGACAGAGTCCTAAAGTGGGTACATTATATTGCTCAAGACTGTATATTTAGACAGATGTAACTTAAGTAAAAAGTAGCCCACTGTGACTTTCCAAGAACTTTTATATAGGCAAATAAGCTGCACAGATTGCCGGTACGGTGTCTACGTGCGCATGCGTCATTACTTGACTCTGACGCAATTGGTTAGGCTCGCCCGAGCTGGCGCTTGCGCTGAAATGTTTGACAAACTAGACAACACCTCCGTCGTACGAATAAATTTGTGTGGTGTGGCTACTTTATATTGAAAACACATTTTATTAATATTGGTTACAAATGGGGTCGTCTTGAAAGTACCGCCATTATCATGGCTGTGACTTAAAATGAAAGGGCTAAGAATGGATAACATAATAGTAGTATGTAGTCGTGTGTACCCATTTTAGAACCCTGTCCCATGAGCGCTGGGCCCCAAAGGGCATCCGCCGGCGGGGAAGCGGTTGTGTGCAATTGCGTTCCCGTATCCCCGCCACAGGGCGGCAAGGAGGAACACCGTTGGGTTTTAGTGGGTATACCGGGTGGCGACACCCGGGGAGTCCCACATAACCACGTCGCCCCCCCCCCCCCCCGCTGGTGTGCGTAACGCATTTCCCAACGTTAAAAAAAAACCTTGACAAGAGCTGCAGGTTAAAGTCCCGTCCGAGTAAAATTTTTCTTCGATTTAAATTTTCTCTTTATTATAAGACTAACTTTGCCATCTCTGTTCTTTCGCTGTAACAGTTTGATCCAAACGTTTACTTGCGTCATAGTGACGCTGTATAAACTGATATTCTTACTTAAATCGCGTAGACAGGGGAGTACTTAGAAATACTAACACCACAAATAAACACTTTTTTGCAATGTTTGAACTTAATATTTGCGAACATCATCTGTTTGCTGCAAAAATGAGGCTAAAGACTCTTTGTTCCCATAAGGCCATAGTAGGTGTGCTAAATGTATAGACAAATAAGAGAGATTTACTGATTTGCTACTTACAAAGCCGGGACGGCTTAATGAATCTAATGTTTGGATAACTGTTTAAAGGAAAATCTATTGTGAATTTAAGTAAGTGTCGTTACTAAGTTTTAACAGGTAGACAATCAATCAATGTTCATAATATGAATCTATGAATATGACTCTAATAACATGTAAGTACGAATACCAGTTCTTTTTGACGTGACTTATTGTAGATTTGCCATAAATGGCATTAACTACTTGGCCGGACAAAACGAAACCGATACCTACCTATATTTACACGCTTTAGCCACAAATAAACTTTTACTATCTGTAGGTATCGCGCTTTTGATTCGTAATGAAATAAAAACAATTTTTTCCATATTTACCAACATGTAATACAAACTTATTTTGAAGATAAAAACGTGAAGAAACAGTGATAAATCACGCTTGACAACTTTTTCCTGAACATAAATAGTATCTCAATCAATAGTATTATTAGTAAGTAGATGAATATCTTGTAATTATTCATTATATTGTGTTTATGTGCAATAAACCGTTTTGTAAATACCGTAAAAATTCAGATAGATATCTTAACACGGACTTCTAAGTTCCACTCGGAAATTCCCGAAGCAATTGATTAGCTACAAAGTGGGCGTGATCATGCAAGATTTTTATCTAAATCAAATTATACCAGATGGTAAATCCTTATAACTAGAGTAACAAGAACGATGTTCGTACGATACCACGAAGCAGTAGGTTCTCTTGACGCCATTTCATAAAAAAAGTTCCGGGATTAGTTTCCGTTTAGAATAAGTAGCTATATCGGTTTTTGTACACTCGCCATATTGCTAATTCGTCACTCAGAAGTGAATTTGTACTTACTCAATATATTTTATGCGTTTTAAACAACGTGACTAATTAATTTATTGTGTGATTAAAATTATTTTTAAGAAATTGCGTATCTATTTTTACTACAGTGAACAGTTTCCTTTTTCAGGCTACTGAAAACGTAAAAAAACACATTTTGTTAATCTACTGCGAAGTATTTTCAATACTACAAGAACGGTCGTTGATTTTAATTTATTTTCGTTTTTATTTATGTATTTTCCTTTGTATCAATTTAGTAAGAGTGATTTTTGTTTAGTTTTTCTTTTTATTTCCGCCCACTTGCTGCCGACCATTTATACTAGTATTCAAAATAGTTGCCAGTAAGTTTCATTACCTACTTGAAATATTAAAAACCTTGCAAATAACATGTAATATTGATGACCAACTGGAAATTATGTGTTATGAAAATTAATAAGAAAAACACTATAAACCACTTTAATAATGGGCAGTTTACTTAAGAAGCTTTGCGTATGTCAGTATTGTCTTCAGAGCAATCTATTGTTGATTACGTACGAACAATTCAAATTAATTTAAATACACAAAGGAAAAATAAGTCAAGTACCTATCTTATTACATTAAAGAGGAAAAAGTCGCTGCAAAACACTTCAATTGTATCTTCACCTCAAAAAATATTGACGTCTTACAAGATTATGCACGTCAAAAATAAATCAGCGAACAGTTAATATAGCAAGTAACGACCAACATTCGTCATTTAGCGATAATAATATTTACCATCTATTTTGAGGTGTGATTATTTATTTAACAACGAATCGATGAAAGGATCATTGTACGCTGATAAATGTCTTCAGACGTAATTCAAAGCAAATAGTGAGTAAATCGTCATGACGTACATAATCGTCAACAAAGTTATCTTTTGCAAGTTATAGCCATTTATGTCATATCTTATCTTCTATTGTGTCATCGATGATAATATCTGTCGTTTGTATACGGAAAAATGTAGCTATACCTACAGTTTGTATAACTGTGGGAACGCGATAAAGTTGATGTTTTTATCATATTTAATTTAATTAGGTTGCTATTTACAATGATAATGAAGAAAAAAAAATATGACCTAGATAAAATGTTTGTACAATTGATGTCAAAAATTATATTCTGACTATAATTTCTTCCATTTCTTTTCATAAACTTAATAAAATAATATTTATGCTATTTAAGCTGATAATGAAGAAAAATAAATAATGATCTAGATAAAATGTTTGCACAAGTGATGTCCAAAACGATATTCCAACTATATTTTTTTCCATTTATTTTCATATACTTAAAAAAAATTAAAAGATTTTACAACTCCAAAATTGTGGAACACGTTTCTCAGTTTACACATTGGTGTATAAGTAACTACTATAAGTAGGTATGCAAAATCTTAATCGCGGCAGATTGTACATCTAATTACACAAGAAAACCTCCTCCCCGACTCTGTAGGTCCATTCATAAAGGTTCACTTACTTACTTAAGTAATTATGTTTTTTACAAGCTCTCGGGTAGCAAAATTATTCATACTTCACATCCGGTAACACTTGGCGCCACTCGATGATAGTGTTGTGTACACAGACATTTTGCGGTTTGTCAATTCTATTCCTAGTATTGAATTCGGTTGATAAATACGTTTTGGAGAATCATACTAATATAAGTAAGTAGGTCACGAATTTTCAGGGTCAGATAATCAGCTAAAATACATTTTTTGGTTCTTAAATAAGACTAGTCAATACAGAATATCGAATTTCTTTCCACTTACTTATTGCAAATATTTCATTTTTGTCGATTTTCGAAAAAATACAGCACACTGTTGTAGTATTAAAATTTTGATGAATTTGGATGACAGATAAGTATTAATCACATAATAGTTTTATTCTAAGTATTTTACCTAGATAAAGTGTTGTATCGTTTAAGGCTATATAATCATTTAATATCTTCATATACTGTCTATACTATCAAATTCTAATATTGATTAATATAGGTTAAATGCGACTAAAATATGAAATGACAAAGCCACGATGTCAAATTGCTCATCTTCTCCCTAGCATTATACCGTTTTTCACAGGGTGCGCTTACCTAACCTGAAGATTTGACAAGTCCGGTTTACATAAGCGACTGTCTGTCTGACCCTTCAACCCGCGAAGGGAAAACAGGTTAGGTTACATACCTCCGAAAATGCTACCGCTGAGCACGTGATAATCATTTATGATCCAAACATGAATTCGAAAACGAATTCGACAATCATTGGTTTATGCTTGCGCTGGATTTGAACCTGCGACTTCAAAGTGAGAGTCAGCATTTTACCAGCTGGGCTACCACGGCTCACACACATCACATCACGACATCTAATTGATAAGACACAAAAAATGTGTTCTTAAATATTATAATAAAATGAGTCATTCGCGCTCATCATATAGTTTGTCATCACGCCTTCGTTCATTAGACACATCAATCAATTGATCGTTAAGGTAAGTTTATTAACATACGACGATTATTTTAAATACAAGGTTAAAGACAACAATTTATTGAAATAATAGTCTTAGAAAGCACAAGTTTTATTTCTAAAAACTGAATATAAACTGAGATTTCATTTACGTAAGTATATTTTTACTGAAAACTTTGATCTATTCAAAGTAAATCATACTTCTTTTTTGTTAATTTTACCTATCTGCGCCATTTTGAATTTTCTGTATGAGCTTTTGAGTAAGAAAAATATACTTAAATTAGTTCTACCATCTTTTTAATTTTCAGTACAATATACTAAAAAAACTGAATCAGTTCTCGATTTAAATAAGAAAAAAGAGAAAGACTTAAAAAATACAAACAATAACATGTAGAGACCTATTTTTTATGTATGAAGTCAAATTCCATAGATGTAATTTGCATCTCAAACGGTATTCGCGAACACTTACCGCTATTACTCTCAATCATTGATGAATTAATTCATGTTTAACAATCCAATTAGGAGATGTCACTGTCAATGAAAACACGGTGGGCTGAAGTACCAACAAGTGGATAAAAAATGTTAAGCTGTATGCCATTGTTTTGACATGGGGTTCCGCATGTGAGTTTTAAATCGTACTCTAGTTTTCGAATAATAGCGTTTAAGAGTAAGATTTGTAAGATTTTAATCTCAGTAAGGCCTAGTTTTTCATAAACAGATTTTTTTTAGAAGGACATTGGGCCTTACGTTTAGATATTTTATAAAAAGAATTAAGTTGAGGTATCCTGTTAATTGAATATTTAAATGTTATTATTTACTGTTAATCGCTACTTGATAAAGATTTAATTCGAATAAAACTTTTTATTTTCCTATAATTTTTTTTTTACTACTTACTTATAATTATTTCTTAGAATCAAGAGAGTACGTTTTTCAACCGAACTCTAAAGAAAAATAAAATAAAACGGAACTCTAAAGAAGCTAAATAAAAAAATTTGGTCACTGGCGCGTGCAATCACTTGTCAGGTTTCAATGATTCATTGCAATAAAAACATAATGCATATGAAGGATCACATTAATAACGGAACGCTCTAAATATTATCGTTTTGGCACAGCACTTTCTTGACAATTTAACATTCCATTACTTACAAAGAAAGTGTACTTAGTTATATTTTTTTTAATCGATTGGTTGTATGTTGCTTCTTTTGTTTTTCTTTTGTTTCTTTTGTTTTTCAGTGGCAGAAACAGTTTATCTTATATTCAAATAGGTGTTCCAAATTTTAAATACCCTTAGATGTTCCAAAAAAATAAATTAAATGTAACAATTATTCGTTACTTTTTTTTTATAGACGGACATTGTTTTACGATAGTTGTTTCGGAACAAATATGTTATTTTAAGTTTAGGTAAATTCTTCCGCATACGTTTGTAATATTTGTTTTGTTATATTGTGCAATTATCGTTTGGTTTACTACGGAGAAAAATTGTCTGAGAGTAGAATAAACAAAGTAACAAAACTGTTTCTATAGGATGTTAAAAATATAGTCAAATTTACAAGCATGCGACTACGCATACTAGTAAATCTTGCGATGGTAGAAAGGCACTTGTCGTCAGTCGTTTTACTTTTTTTACACAAATACCTATCATACATAAAAGTATCTCTGCATAGCTAAGTAAATCAGCATATATTCTGTTCCACGCTGACATCCTATAAACAAATAGACTCATATTCGCAAGGATTTTTTCCTAAAAAACCGTCCGAACAGTATTGTAAATACCTTTACAATTAGTTACGTAGATAGTATAAGTTCGTTCCCTCGGATAGCTATGTTATTGTCGTTCAAATATAAAGTGCAATATCGATTTTACATTGTCGTTACACGCCGTCGCTTGTGACAAGATGCGCTGAGGACACTTTTACAGTGATTGGTTGTCTATTTCTTATACGAAGTCTATGGTGTCCCACCAAAGGTCACAGCTTGGCCCCGCCTCACCATCGTGAGTAAACAATTCACTGTACATTTACTTATTAAAAGTAAAGACACACGTTGATCAACCTACCGCAGGCTAAGAAACAATATTTTCTGTTTTACAAGATACGTATTCATTCTAATGCGTAAGATAACATAAACGCCAGTAACACCCAAATGGGTATACTAGAATTGTATAATATATACGGACACTGGCCCCGATTCCTGCAGACACCTCCTAATTTTACTTTAAGTTATACCTGTCATTTTCTTATCCGCCGAAAAGGAAAGGCACGGATGATTGACAGCTCTTAATTTTAGGAAGAATGAGTAAATGAATGAATAACCCGGGTGAATCATAAAGTTATCTCGCTGGTATGCAAACCGATTGACGTTTGCTGTCAACTCAATTCTGTCGGGTTATTGGCCAATGTAAAATTTTTAGACGGTTGTTTTAGATTTGTGCTTAAAATTGACGTGTGTTCCATAAATTTTATGATTGTCGATTACCCGGCCGAAAATTATAGATATAATTTAAAATAAAATTAGATGGTATTTAAAGGAATTAGCACCACTATACAACTCTGCCTATCCTTAATATCCTGTGTAGTAGGATGCGAGCCTATGGCAGCGCGTCGACCACGTTCGCGGAGGCGGTGAATGCATTTGATGCCATCTGGTGCAAAAAACCGCATCCCTGCTAAACAGAATGCGAGTCAGCACCAATAGGATCCTGGCTGCAATTGCAAATAGGTGTGACAGCACTCTCATACTTGACCTCATAAAGCGTGAATTGTACTAACAAATAAACGGATCTGTGGTGTCTTAAATAATATATATTATTATGTATTTCGTTTCCATATCTCGGGCCTATGGAGTCCCGGACTTTTGAAAGGCGTGCGTGGGGCCGAAGCCAACACGTAGATGCCCCATAAGACAATTACATTTAAATGTGATGTGATGTAGCTATCGTGGATTCGGATCATAATGCAGACATAAAATAAAACCGTTTGAAACACTTTCATCATCATAGTTCATCGTTAAAATTACATTACATTTTGTATTTTTTGTTTTAGCGATAAGGCCGTCATTTGCCATGTACTTAGTTAAGAGTCTTTTTATAATTATTTATTTTTATTTTGGTGTAATAAAGTGTATTTGTATTGTATTGTATTTATTTATTTATTTATTTATTTCAAATGCAATATCATGCACAGTCATGAGTAATATAGAAAGAAAGTATTTATTATTAAATGAATTTATTTAATTGTAAATATTATAGTATTTTATGCAACAGTTGTATAAGAAGAGTCAAAAAATGCGAGTGGCGTGAGTTGCGATGTGAGCCTTGGCGAACATCGCAATAAGAGACGCCACGAGCATTTTTTGACCTAGTTATACAACGTTGCATACAATACTTTTTCTACGACGACGTAATTTTAAATGAAACAAAAATTATACAAAGAAAAATTTTATTTATAAAAATTATTTTCCAACGCGCGGGAAAATGGCGGCAAATGTATACTTTTTTTTATAGTATATCTATGGCACCAAACAAAGTAAAGGTGCCAGTTTCCAGGTCAAAAAAAAAAAAACAACAACAATGCTTTTTTGGCGACATTATAGTACAGTTACACTTTGTAAACAATGCTTTTATAGGCCATAGAGCGTACACTTTTTCAAAGAGTTTAATTATGTATGTACTTATATTAGACTTTTTGGTTATTTAAATGCCAGATTAAAGTAGAGGAGTAGAAAATAGTATTTTATGCAACAGTTGTATAAGAAGGGTCAAAAAATGCGAGTGGCGTGAGTTGCGATGTGAGCCTTGGCGAACATCGCAATAAGAGACGCCACGAGCATTTTTTGACCTAGTTATACAACGTTGCATACAATACTTTTTCTACGACGACGTAATTTTAAATGAAACAAAAATTTTCCAATTTATTTTCCAACGCGCGGGAAAATGGCGGCAAATGTATACTTTTTTTTTATAGTATATCTATGGCACCAAACAAAGTAAAGGTGCCAGTTTCCAGGTCAAAAAAAAAAAAAAAACAACAACAATGCTTTTTTGGCGACATTATAGTACAGTTACACTTTGTAAACAATGCTTTTATAGGCCATAGAGCATACACTTTTTCAAAGAGTTTAATTATGTATGTACTTATATTAGACTTTTTGGTTATTTAAATGCCAGATTAAAGTAGAGGAGTAGAAAAAATATTTAAATTGTAAATATTTCAAATTGCAAAACAAACAGCTATTATATACAGTATTGTAATTTCTATCCGGCAGTCTCTAAAAAAGCAGAGTCGTGAGAAGTCGCTAGATATGGAATCTTAATTTTACAATATTTTCTGATATATTTTTTCATATTATATTTTATTATAGTTTTTGTTGGTCTACCAGAAAGCTTGGTGAGGTGTGGGTACTTAATTCACCTTGCGATGTACCTCTGACTACCCCGATTGGGATATAGTCGTGAACTTATGTTATTTTACGTCTTGGTGTGCACTGACACCGCCGTCGGCAAACTTCGAAGCAGTCACGTGTTATTGATTATGCATAATGGCAAACTGCAAAAAAAAAAGACATTAGCTAACTAGCTCGTTGAGACCACGACAGTCAAGATGTGCAGTTTGAGAAAGTTCCCAAAATGGAAATGTTCCCGTTGTTATAAATTTTAATAGTAAGAGTGGTACAGTCATGAGCAATATAATGTACCCACTTTAGGACTCTGTCGCACTAACATATTTGACATTTAGTGAGACTTACAGTTCAATTTGTCAAAAAAGTTAATGTGACATGGTACCAAAGTGTATACATATTAATGCTCATGACCGTACCTATTAATAAAATAATCTCAGCTTCGAGACTGCCCTCAAGATCATGTCAATGTGACAGTACTCATATAAAAATAGAGACTTGAGCATGATCTTGAGGGCAGTCTCAGCTGAGATTCGTTTATTAATACCACCGTAAGGGCTGCTTTTCTTTTTAAAATTGTTCTTTTTTGTACTCTGGTCTTATCTCCCATAAAGGTTACGTAAAATAGCTCTATTTACAAACTGAAACATCGCGAGGAAACCCACATTCACGAAAAATGCATGGTGGAAAGAGGCTGTAGTATAATATTAATGTATGAGGGTGATTTGAAAATAATAAATGGTGTTCAACCTACATTCGTGTGTTTCACTACATGGTGACAGCGGTGGGATCCGAACCCACGCCCTTTCGGACTGGTGCCTAAAACTAGAATTGGACCAAGTGTACACCTAGGTTGGCATTTATAATGTATAGTTAGGTAGTTTAGACATGATTTCATTCATTATGCTTAGCTGTAAGGAATTGCTTTGTTTTCTGTAGGGGAAGGATGTAGTATAATATTAATGTATGAGGGTGATAGTAGCCCAGGTGGTTGAACGCTTGCCTCGTACTTTGATCGTCGAATTTGTTTTCGAATTCATGTTTGGATCATATAAGATTATCACGTTCTCAGCGGTGAAGGAAAACATCGTGGGAAAACTCACATTCCCGAGAAATGCAGTTTTGGAGGTATGTGACCTAACTTTTGGGCTGGTTTTCCCCTCGCGGGTTGGAAGGGAATAGCGCGGGTCAGACAGGCAGTCGCTTCTGTAAAAAACCGGACCTGTCAAATCTTCAGATTAGGTAAGCGGACCCTATGGAAAACGGGATAATGCTAGGGAGATGAAAACAGCTCTATTTACATAAGTTTTGCGTTTTTTTTACTGCCGGGAATATTCTCACTTCGGGAACATTCTCGGGAACGGCACATCACTGGTTGAGGCCGTCTACGATTTGTTTGCAATTGGTGTAATCTATCCGGGGAGTTTGACTGGGTTTCGTGTTTAATTTTATTTTCAATATTTTCTCTTCTGGATTAGGTGCAAAGAAAAATATCAAATTAATTCGGTTACTTATCCCCTATTCATGCTCTGGTTGTATGTTGTGCCCAGCAGTAGGACTTGTACATATTGTCTATTTATGCTTAATATAATAAATGTCATTATCAGCCCATTAACGTCCCCACTGCTGGGGCACGGGCCTTCCCTATGGATGGATAGTGAGGTCGGGCCTTAAACCACCACGCGGGCCCAGTGCGGATTGGTGGTTATTAACGACTGCTAATGCAGCCGGGACCAACGGCTTAACGTGCCTTCCGAAGCACGGAGGAGCTCGAGATGAAAACTTTTTTTTTTGTGGTCTCCCATCCTATGACCGGCCTTTGCGAATGTTGCTTAACTTCATCAATCGCAGACCGAGCGCGTTTACCGCTGCTCCACCGAGCTCCTCTAAATAATAAATGTATGTTTGCTTATTGTCCTGGGCATAGATTTTGCGTAGAGGTAATTAATGAGTTTAAACGTGGGAACGTAAGGTATACTTACCTCCGATAATGTCACTACACAACGAAATAGCATCGCACCTGGATCCCTGAAAGGGTAGGCAGAGGTGTATTAGTATGCACATCTACTTCTCGCTAGGTATGCTTAAGCCTACCTTGTAGTTTGTTTCCCACCTTGTAGTGAGCGAGACTATTGCCTCCGATAATAGCATAGTTTTATGTTATCATACCAAAATTTTAAATTATGTTAAAGTACATCCACATACATACATAAACTCAAGCCTTTTTCCCACCGGGGTAAGCAGAGATTATAGAATTCCATTTGCTTCGATCCTGACACACTTCCCTTGCTTCCTCTACATTCATCGGGAGAAAGGGAGAATGAGATTATGTTAAAGTATTCTTCATAAAGCCTTCTTCATCTTATCGATTACTTAAATCGATAAGATTAATTTAAAATTTTATAATTGCCTGTTACAAACACTGCTTAATCTCACGGAAAACTTGAATTATAGTACACGTTCACATTATGATTTACTATTACGATAGTTTGCTATTATGATTACTCACAACAATGTAATTTTCAAGAGGTCACAATTTTAAATGTCAATGATACTATGCGACACTAGAATAATAATTGCCAATTTAACATGTCTACGCTATAAATGTCACTTATCTTTGAGGGATTTCAATCCTTCGGACGGATTTCTAGAGAAATCATTGTGTTTTTTGGTAATATACAAAATTGAAGATTGTTTTCAATTCAAATCATACGATAAAGGTTATACTAGTAAGTATTTAGGCCATAATCATCTCCCTAGCATTATCCCGTGTTCACAGGGTCCGCTTACCTAACCTAAAGATTTGACAGGTCCGGGAACGTGGGTTTCCTCACGATGTTTCCCTTCACCGCTGTATATTAAATGAAGAATTTCGTGGTCTTTTTTCGTCTCGTTTTGAAGGTCCACTTACTTGAAGTCATTGACAGGTCCGATTGTCATCTGACCTTCAAACGTGGAAACCAGCCCAACTACATGTCACATGGCTTCAATAACTCATTTTCTCGTGTTACTTTTGTATGGTTTTTGGCTACTCTGTAGGGAATATTCTTGCTATGCATGTAGTCAAATCTGAGCATAGGTACTAACGTTCATTCCCGAGTTTATCTAAAGACAAACAGAGATATGACACCGCCTGCAGTACAAATAAAGCTCATCGACTCGTCCCGCGCTCGGGCGGCGGTGTAGTGAAATATGAAACTAAGGAACTTTAAGTACTTACATAGCCATGTCTAGTTTCTTCTTTTTCATAACATTCTTTTTTTGTGAGGTAATTTTGCTTTACCTACAAATAAAGTCCTGATATTCAATTTGTCAATAATAATGTAGCTGGTTATCGTTTATGCGTTATCGGCCTACGATTGTTTTGTACATATACCTATAATTCTCTCAGATGACGCCTTGAGCTCTGTGAGGCGTGGGTACTTAGTTCATCTTGCGATGGATGTGCCTCTGACTACCCTAATTTTTTTATTTATTTATTTAATTGGGATATAGTCGTGATTTTATATTATGTTAGTATTTGTATTGCTTTTTCTATGACTTGCCGACGCTTGCCGATGTCTTTTTGAATCGCTCGCCAACAAGTCACGTTCGAAAATATATGTCCATTTCACGTAGCATATCAGAACTTGCCATTTGCAAGATGAGACAGGTATACATAACATAAACTGCCTATATACGTCCCACTGCTGGGCACAGGCCTCCCCTCAATCAACCGGAGGGGGTATGGAGCATACTCCGCCACGCTGCTCCACTGCGGGTTGGTGGAGGTGACACAGAGACAGGTATATAAAATATATTATCAGTAGATAGCGAGCGATGCATAAATAAGGCTCCTAGTCTAAGATATTGGCCCTGATTCCTGCAGCCACCTCCTAAATTTATTTTTATACTCGTCATTTTCTTATCCGCCGAAAAGGAAAGATTGACAACACTTAATTTTAAAATGAATGAATAATCCGGGCGAATAAAATAAACATCTCAATGATATGCAACCGGTTTGACGTGTGCTGTCAACTTAATTCTGCCGGGTTATTGGCCAACATAAAATTTTTGGGAGGTTATTTTTTTCTGGATAAAATTGCCGTGTGTTCCATAATTTTTATGACCGTTGATTACCCGTCCCTTTCCTTTTCGGCGGATAAGAAAAAGACAGGTACAACTTAAAATAAAATAACGTGGTGTGTACTGGAATCGGCACCATTGTTTTATTATATTGACTCTAAACACTAGGAAGATGGACTTCAATTTAGTAATTGCTTAGGTGTTAACTTTGGTGTCGTAAAGGACTCTCACTTTATGGCGACTGTCGTGCAAATTAGTATGTTAGAATCCACAGAGGTCTGGCTTTTGTTTAAAATAATACTATAGAAAGAAAGGAACCATGTTTTGTACTGTAATGTTGTAGGTAAGTATTTAAAATAAAGTTACGAATATATTCCTAATTGAAGTAGTCAAAGCGTACTTCATCACACGATGAAGTAATTCCGCGTTTCGCCGTCTTATAAGTTTAGTATTAGTAATTTCCCGCGTTTCGCCGTCATAAAAAACAAAAAAACAATAATAAAAAACAACAAAAAAAAAACATTAATAAAAAACATAGAACACGTTCAGCTGCTTGTCTTCCCGGGCATGTCGTAAAAACCGACAGAGGGATTGCGTCCTCTAACATGATGGACTAATGTTATGGGCGATAGGCTGATCCCTTATCACCATAAGGTTCATCATATCCATCTTAGGACTTCGTATCAACAGTGGCTGCAAGTTGTCTTTGATTACTTGTGGCTCTGCCCACCCCATTTGGGATTACGGGCGTGAGTTTATGTATGTATGTATGTTCGCCGTCTTATAAGTTTAGTATTAGACCTGTATCATCGCCATGTACCTAATGGTTGACAGTGAAAATTGCACTTAATATTAATAGGTAATTATATAGATGTTTTAAAATGAAATGTCACATTGGGTGGAATTATATAAACAGCCTATACGGTATGTTAGTGACATCGTAACGAAAACTCTGAGGGATGATTCAGACCATGATTCTGAGCTGATATCAAGTGGAATTTCCCGCCTCAAAAGTATTAGAAATTAATTTAAAAAAAAAAAACACTAAAATTTTCATGAATTTTCCGACCCGAAATTCCACTTGATATCAACTCAGAATCCTGGTCTGAATGATCGCCCTAAATATTCGTTACGGTGTCACTAACAACCATACCTACTTGTATGGCTACCTGTATGTACTAGTACGGGATGTAAATGACATCGTAACGAATACTGAGGGGGATGATTCAGTTCATTATTCTGAAAGAATATCAAGTGGAATTATATATGTCTGTATATCCCGCTAATAGCTGGGATCAACGGCTACCATTAAGTTGCTTTTATTAGTTGAGGACAAACATAACTTATTTGAATCCTGGTTTTCTATTCCATCTTCTCAAACAGTTTGATTAATTTAAATCGGTATTTTATATAATTAGAGGATGCTCCTTTCCAAACAAGTTTCTAAATTGTGTGTTTTGATATGCGTCATGTTTGATAATATAACTGTTTTTTATCACACCTGTGAGAAAATTTGAATATTTTCTAATCTAATTTTAGATTATTAGTCTAACATTCATGTTTGTTTTGATGGGGACTATAGTAACAAGTATTGAGCCACGTGGAAGAGAATGAGAGGAACTCCGCTTCTGCCTACCCCAACGGAAAATAGGCGTGATCCTTTGTATGTGTTTGTATGGGTTATGTAGCATAAACATCTCGATATAAACAGAAACCGATTGAATTTTAGTCCCTTTTAAATATAAAATTGAAAATCGATTTTAAGGTAATTGCTTATTTAATATTTTTTAATGAGGCGGACATGGCGCGATGACTTGGATGCTTTCCTGGAAGGCTGGCCGGAGGAAGCACTGGAGAGAGAGTCCTGGAAGAAATATAGGGAGGCCTTTCCCCAGCAGTGGGACACTAAAGGCTAAATAAGAAGAATATTTAACCACGTATCGACTCGTTAAAAATAGTTTACGATTGACTTTTATATTCCGAGTGGCGTAAATCTACGGTAGACACAGTTTCAAGCGACTTTACTAGACTTTACATATACCTCTCTTGCCGGTCATTATTACCATTTGGTTGTAGGGTCCGGCTTTTTAATTAGATCAAGATTTATAAGCGGATTATATCGAGTTTAAATGACGTAACTGTCACCTATCCAATAACGAATCAACTAAGTACCTATATGAATTTGTTTCATTCTTTTAATCAGATTCAATCGAGAAACTCCGTTAAATATACGATCGAGCTCCTTTGAGATACGCTCACGACTTCATCCCTTCTGCTTCTATCGTGTGTATTATGAGGTGAAATATCAACCCCATCGTCCCTGGTGTCAGGGTTATTACTAAGCAGCCATAGGCCCCTGACATGACTCATATCAGGGTCGGACTACGTACTTACATCAGTAAGTAATAACCCGGACCAACGGCTTCACGTGCCTTTCGAAGAACGGATCATCTTACTTTTGTACAACATGTACTGTCCTAACTAAACTAGGGATCACAAAGTGATTTTTGTGATTTGTCCCCACCGGGATTCGAACCCGGGATCTCCGGATCGAGAGCACACGCTCAACCACTGGACCACGCAGGCCGTTACTTTACCCCAATAGGGGTAGTTAGATGAACATCTATCGCAAGATGAACTGAGTACCCACGCCTCACCGAGCTTTCTGTTAGACCGCCGTGATAGGTCGTGAGCCATATTGCCAGTTATAACGGTCGAGCCAACTGTTTTAGTGAAAACTGCACTTAAAATTAACTTATAACCCGACTGAAAAGCAAGTCGTTGTTCTACAGGACCACAGTATACTTAATTAAGTAATGAAATTAATTTTAGATAATAAAACTTACTGCTGTTTGTAAGACGAACGAACTGAGGAGACTGGTACCAAGACAAACCGTATTGTGGTTTAACGGTATCAGTGGTTTACCTAGCTATGTAACACTTTAATTATATAAAAAAAAACATAATATCGAGTTCGTACCGCGTTTAAAGCAGACATTTGAGAAACCCGATATTTTGACACTGTTGCAAGTGCCATGATCGCGGGATGACTGATGAGATTGGAGTGTAGTAGGTAGATCCATAATTTTCTGCGGGCAGACATGTCTGTCTACACTCTTTCTCTTTATGATAATAACCGCGTAAACTTAAAACACAGTATACTTAGTTTTTTTTTCAATGGCAGTCTGGCAGTATTAAGAGACAGTCAAAATATTAAGTATTATAAATATAGACAAACCAGACGACATATGTGTAACATTCGCTCTTGTATGACTAACATTATATAAATATGCTACTCTGTCTGTCTGTCGCATGTCGGCTCCACTGAGTGATTCAGTCTGATTACATATTTAACTTTTAATTGGGCTAATTGCAAAAAATACAACGCTACTGCACATACGTATGGAGTTGGAAAATTGAGTAGAGTTTTTAATTGACAACTCGCTATTTTTATGTCATTGCGATTTTTATAAGTGAGTGATTGAATTGTAATTATTTATGGCAGGATTTTTGTATTGCATTAGTTTTTTATATTTTTTATAATTCTGATATCAGAATCATTTATTCAACATAATTATCATGGATAAACTTGTTGAAGGTCAATGTAACGTTTTTGAATTTACGTCATTTCGCAAGGTGTTATGGCTGAGGAGAAGAAATTACATGAATCTACAACAGCTACACACCTTTTAAATCAATGAGGGTATACAAGTTGTTGAATAACTAGAGGAACACATTCAATACCAGACATTTTTAGTTTTTACATAAAGTAAGCTTCACATGAGCTTTATATTTATTTTCTGACAAATTTAAAATATAATTAGTGTCAACAACTTCCCAGTTTCCGTAAACATTACCATAATAAAATATTACTTAATTTTATACTGCAGTAGGTCTTTAGTTTGCGTTTTACCGTTTATGGTCATAGGATTTTTCTAATAGTGTATAGCGAATGAGTCACTCTCAGCCCAATGCCCGGAAGATAGAGTTTATTTTTAAACTGACCTACTCATATTTGCGGTTACGTTTGTATCACTCGGTCATTATAGTTTTTATTAATAGTAAAGTGGAATTAAAGTTTTGTTCAAATTACCATCGGTACAGTCATGAATGAGTGTACCATGTTTCGTACATGTAACGGCAACGATTATCTTGTTTTATGGGCTATGTAGAAAAGATTATAAAAGTTCCTAATGTAAAACATGCATCTTCTTTTACCGTTCGAGTAGCGGCGACTAGCGAATTGCACGTAATGTTATTCTGCGTCACTTTACCGCCTTATTACAAAAAAATAAGAAAACCCCCGACAAAAAAAGTACTCAATTATTATAACAAAAAATGTTAAAAATGCTAAACCCTATAAGCAAAAAATAATTTATCCCACATATGCTTGCAAGCAAACTGAGCTTGTAACGTTCCTATCACACTTAACAAACGACCTGATGACCTTGAAGACCTGATTTCCACCAAACCTTTCAAACAAAAAATAAACTTTTATCTATCCCTTTTATTCCGAGTAAGTGATGCGGTGAATTAACTAATATCCCGTAGCATGCAGCACGTATATCGCGCGCGACGCGATAGGCGAGATAACCTATTAGCTACGCGATAAATAAAAGATCCTGCAGCAAAACGTGACAGCTACACAGCCACTCTTACCATCATCTGTCAAGATGTAGTGGCCAATGATGATCATCATCATACGTCTGTTTCAGACGATTTATGACGTCATTGCCTCGAAGAAATGCACTTTCTTTCATGGCTGTGCAAGCCAATCCTAGACCGGCAAACTCTACCGCACACTCTGCAGGAGAAGTCTCCAACTGGTGGATTGTTGTCGGTTTGATGGCGTTTCATTCTCCCGCTCGCCAACGTGCCAAACCAACAAGTTCTTTCGGTTTAATAACCGTAACGCGCGCGGTATACGTGCAGAATGCTACGGGAGCATAATTATGATGATGTATTAAAACTATCATGCAAAAGATTCGTCATGCGCTTTTGATTGGTACTAGGTATATTTAATAACGATAGTCGGGAAAAAAATATTGTCGCTAACTGATATTAGTCTATACCTTACTCTTGAAGAATATTTAAAACTTTTAAAAGTAGATAAAAGATATTATTACTTACATATCATCATCATCATTGTTCATTACTAACATATTATTATACATAATCAATATTTATCTGTGCTTCACATTGTTAAAAATTTTCCTCTATTTTTTTTAATTTTTTTGTCTTTTTTCTTTTTCTATCACAGTTGTTAAGGTCGATCATGCTGTACGACACTTTACTGGTTTCACAATCTGGTATAATACTTTATACAAATTACAAATTGATTTATTTGTGAAACACAGGTAGAGTAGGTTGTTATACATATATATAGGTTAGAGCGCTGTGATCTGCCAGTCACACACTATTACACTATTAGATGTTATCCTCTATTATGATTGTTAACTGTTGTGCTCGTCTTTTAAATAAATAAATAAATAATCGTTCATTGTTTATCGCACTGGATATTTTCCGCTCGTCGCCACAACGCCCACAGTGGGACGCTATGACGTCCTTCTGTCAATGATGTTTAGGAAGTTGTTATTAATAAAAGTCTTTTATTGTATAATTGTATAAATACTATTGCAAATGGCAGCTTAACATGTGTGTCTTTATAAAATTACCCGTTCAAGTATTTTTATTTATATGTACCTTTATAAGTAAACCAGATGGATGGGAACAAAACATCGCCCGAATCTCGAAATGTTAAACATATATTAGGTTCTAAAGAAAAATACAGACTGCACTCAAGATCATGTCAATGTGACAGTTCTTATATAAAAAACAGGGACTTGAGCATGATCTTGAGGGCAGTCTCAGCTGAGATTAGTTAATTATTACGACCCTAAGTAAGTTCGCTCGTACTTGTAACAGCAGAATTATTTAAACACGTTTCAAAATCCCTACTTTCCATTGAAATAATCATAAATAATTGTCGTACACACGTACATGAACAAAAATAATTATTTATTCTTTTACTATCATACTATTTAAAAATAAATTAAAATATTAGTTAAGTATATGAACTTCGCTCAGCAGTGCTTAGCGGCTAATAATAATAATGTACTTATATTATAATGGCCGCTAAAGAATGCCAATAAGATTATAGGCTGGACATCCTATTTACATTACAAATACAATGAGACACAATAAATACCGAATAGTGAATTAGTTTAATCCGTCACCAATGTCCAAATTCAGGGGAATCCCGCGAATGTCTTGATTATTTCGTTTTTTACGCGTGTTAGTAAGCACCTTAGCCAATTGTAATTGGATGGCTTTATGCGGGAATGCTACAAAGAGATATAAGATAGGAAGAATACCCTGTTATCCTCCAGATTAACTAACCCATAAACAGCCTATATACGTCCCACTGCTGGGCACAGGCCTCCCTTCAATCAACCGGAGGGGATATGGAGCATACTCCACCACGCTGCTCCACTGCGGGTTGGTGAAGATGTTTTTGCGGCTAATAGCCGGGACCAACAGCTTAACGTGCCCTCCGAAGCACGGAATCATCTTACTTTTTCAGACAATCAGGTAATTCAAGCCTAACAAGTCATTACCAAGTAAAGGATAGTCTCACAAAGTGATTTCGACCATGTCCCCATCGGGAATCGAACCCGGACCTCCAGATCGTATGCCTGACGCTCTAACCACTAGACTACGGAGGCTGTTAATAATATTTTAATAACTAACTCAATATTGATAATTTAAAATGCCGCAGAACTTTTGAAACGGTCTCTGTGGTCCAGTGGTTGAGCGTTGGGTTGACATATGTGGAGACATATCACTAAAAGTAACTTTTTGATGCCTAGTTTGGTTAGGACATTACAGACTGATCACCTGATTGTCCGAAAGTAAGATGATCCGTGCTTAGGAAGTCACGTTAAGCCGTTGGTCCCGGTTACTACTTACTGATTTAAGTAAGTAGTCGTTACGTGAGCCATGTCAGGGGCGTTTAGCAGCTCAATAGTAACCCTGACACCATGCTTGATGAGGTTGGTAATCCACCTCACAACCCACACGAGAGAAGGCTAACCCCATATTGATAGTTTAAAATGTACCAGAACTATTTATGGGAACGTTAGGTTGGTTTGGACACATAGAGCGAATGAAGGATACTAGAATTGCAAAAGCGGTATATAAAGCTGTTAAGTGTTGGTAGGGCTGGCAGAGGAAGACCTAGAAGGACTTACATTGACCAAATTGGGGATGTCCTTAGAAAAGATTTAAGTAAATAGATTTACTCTGAACCGGCGTGCGGGTATGAACCGATTGGTGAATGTGGAGGAAGCAAGAGAAGTGTGTCAGGATCGAAGCAAATGGAATTCTATAGTCTCTGCTTACCCCGGTGGGAAATAGGCGTGAGTTTATGTATGTATGTACGATCATGCACACCGAGTTACCATTCTGTGATCTTTTGAGGATTTATGAGGTTATTTACTAGTAAACGAAACGTGATGAGTAAATTTTCTACCTGTCTCCTTTCGCAACGCCTCATCCACGGTTCCTGATTGTTACCCCCGGATTTGTCGAAGTAAACTCATCATGGGATTGATTGATTGGTCACGGTGACAACAGCCGCCGGTCACTAGTCGCGGAACTCGAAGTATTGTCTCCGTGACAAGTTCAGGGTCGAGAAAAATTTAGTATTTCTGCTCCATGGTAATAGATTTAGGTTTCTCTTCCGATTCCAAACTTAAAACAATTCGGCACTTTCCCAGGTCAAAGATAAATTATTTTAAAGGAAAATTATAATTATATTAAAGGAAAATTCTTTATTGTGCTTTTGTACGAAGCGAGTTAGAATACGCATCTCAAATTTGGAATCCCAGGTAAGTATCAAGTTTGCTGCAGACATTTTTTTTTCTTTTGTCTTATTTTTAAATAGTTTATTTTAATTTAGCATGTTTTATTCCGGCACGGGATAGTGAATTGTTAGTTATTATTATTTTTTCCATATTTTTTTTTGTATCATTTGTTTTTAATAAGTTTAGTGCTTACGCTTGTTTACCTTATTTGTAGTGTGTGTGTGTGTAGTGTAGTATTTTATAATTATTATTATTATTTTATGTTTTTTCTATAAGTTTTCAATAAGTTTAGTTTATGCTTATGTTTTAGTGCTTATGCTTGTTCACCTTACTTGTATTTAGTATAGTATTGGTGCTAATTCCTGTAAATACCATCCAATTTCATTTTAAGTTATATCCGTCATTTTCCCATCCGCCGAAAAGGAAAGGGACGGGTAATCGACAAGCATAAAATTTATGGAACACACGTCAATTTTAAGCACAAATCTAAACCAACCGTCTAAAAATTTTACATCCGTCAATAATCCGACACAGTTAAGTAGACAGCACTTCAAACGGATTGCATACCAGCGACGTACCTTTCGATTCGCCCGGGTTATTCATTCATTCACTCATTCTTCCTAAAATTAAGAGCTGTGAATCATCCGTCCCTTTTCTTTTCGACGGATATGAAAATGACGGATATAACCTTAAACAAAACTAGGCGGCGTCTGCAGGAATCGGGGCCATTGTATAATTAATGCTATCAGACCGATTTATATTATGTCTATTTGTGGAAACCTATAATTGGCTCCCCTGTATCGTATATATTTTTATATTGTTTAAAGTAGCTGTTGGTTTTCCGAAAATAAATAAATAAATAAATAAAAAAAAATTTTTGATTAAGTACTAAATCCCATAGACTTGGTAGACCCCGGAAACGATGGCGCGATGATCTCGACGGTTATCGAAAAGACTGGATAGAGCTCGCACAGAACCGGGATACTTGGAGAGATATGGGGGAGGCCTTTGCTCAGCAGTGGGATGATACAGGCTAACAAGAATAATTATAATAAGTACTAAATAAAGACAGATCTAAAAGTGACAAAAAACATTTTCTTTTTCATACAGGGTGTTAGTGACATCGTAACGAATACTCAGAGGAATGATTCAGACCATGATTCTGAGTTAATATCAAGTAGAATTTTCCGTCGCAAAATTCATGTTATTTTTTTTAGTTTTTTTTTAATTATTTTCAATTCTATACTTTTGCGATGGAAAATTCCACTTGATATTAACTCAGAATAATCAGCTGAACCATCCCTCTCAGTATTCGTTACGATGTCACTTACACCCCATACAAGTACATACAGTAGCCATACAAGTAGGTATGGGTGTTAGTGACACTGCAACGAATACTGAAGGGGATAATTCAGACCATGATTCTGAGACGATATCAAGTGGATTTTTTAGTCGGAAAATTCATAAAAAAAAATGTTTTTTTTTTAAGTTATTTTCTGTTCCATACTTTTGCGACGGAAAATTCCACTTGATATCATCTCAGAATCATGGTCTGAATCATCCCTCAAAGTTTTCGTTACGATGTCACTGACACCCTGTATTTACCTTAGTTATGAATTTTAATAAAGAAAAATGTAATAATAAGTACGTCACTTTGTCACGTTTTTCTACGACGTCACGGGTTGTTTTTTCATACAAATTGCATAGTTATTTCTTGTTTTGACGTTTAGTAAAAGGTAACTGAGTTGTCTAATTGGAATCTACCCTACTAGACTGATTTATTTTATGCCTCGGCCTAGAGCGTCGTCTGAGAGTACATATTATGTTTGAAAAAACGGGTCTGAGTGGCCTAATAGCCACAATAACACTAGGCGATAAGGCCGCCATTTGCCATGTACTTAGTTAAGAGTCTTTTTGTATTTTTTTTTATTTTGGTGCAATAAAGTACATTTGTATTGTATTGTATACAATATTGAGGAGCTCGGTGGCGCAGCAGTTAACGCGCTCAGTCTGCGATTGTTGAAGTTAAGTAACTTTCGCAAAGGCCGGTCATAGGATGGGTGACCACACAAAAAAAGTTTTCATCTCGAGCTCCTCCGTGCTTCGGAAGGCACGTTAAGCCGTTGGTCCCGGCTGCATTAGCAGTCGTTAATAACCACCAATCCGCACTGGGCCCGCGTGGTGGTTTAAGGCCCGATCTCCCTATCCATCCATAGGGAAGGCCCGTGCCCCAGCAGTGGTGGTGTATACAGTATTGCGCTATAGCGCTAAGCGTTGAAAGAGAGAAAAGTCGACTAGCGCCGCCTGTAAGATTGTAAACGCACTGTAGACAAACGTGCCGGCAAGTCACTCACCGTAAAATGACTCACTATTAAGACACCGTAGCCGAAATCGCTGTCAATGCCAAATTTAGGTAATTCTGTATCTATATCTTGAAGTATTTGCTGTCGCAAGTTCATCGTTTGGTTGAACTGTGTGTACCACAAGGATTTTTCTCCCGATGGGCCAACTGTTCGATGGTACAACTAAAAACTTTTCCTATGGAACAATTAATATACAGGTAGTTATCCCGTGATCATGGCACTTGAAACAGTGTCGAAATATCGGGAGTCTCATATTTTCCCTGATTTAAACGCGGTAAGAACCCGTTATTATGTGTTTTAATTTTGATAATAACTGCGTAAATTTAAAACAATATGCAGGTGTTAGTGACATCGTAACGAATACTGAGGGGGATGACTCAGACCATGATTCTGAGTTAATATCAAGTTATCCGTCGGAAAATTCATGAAAATGTTTGTGTTGTTTTTAATTATATTCTGCGACGGAAAATTCCACATGATGCCAACTCAGAATCATGGTCTAATTCATCCCTCAAAGTTTTCGTTACGATGTCATTAATACCCTGTATGCCGATAATCAAATATTTTCGAAACTATAGAACTCGAAAATACAAGTTTCCGTTTTCTAATTTGTTAATTAGTTGCGCATCAATTTTATCGACTAAGTATTGCAGTAATAAATGTATTTTACGGCAATAAAATATTACGAATGTGTTAAGGTCAGATGCTTATAGAATTGTGTAATTTAATTACATACTTAAAGTGAATAAGCTGATTTTATGACGAAGCTTAGTGATTTTATCTGGTACTTAATTTCTGTTTAAAACATTTAAGTACAGTATATTCCTTATCAATGCAAGGGAAGCTATTACGCGTAGATTATTGCCAATCGCCAGACACTTAGACATATATAATTCACATTTAATCCTCCTCTGGACAGAACCACAAAATCACGAGAAGATGACTACGGTAGGCACAATTGGTAAAGAGGTGGTCATGGATACATCGCCTGCATATGAGTAAGTAGATTGTGTTGGAAAAGACTCCGAGTTCGATTCCCGATGGAGACACTGTCGAAAATCACTTTGCTTGGCTAGGACATTACAGACTGAATTACCTAATTACCCGAAAAACTAAGATGATTCCGTTCTTGGGAAGGCACGTTAATCCTTTGCTACCGTGCTACTATCACAAATGCCTCCACCAACCAGCCGAGTATGTGGTGGAGTATGTTATATGGACGTACATAGGCTATTTATGTTATGTTTATGTTGTCTTGGAGAAGACTCAAGTCTGTTTCCAATGATGGTGAATTTTTTTACGTAAAGAATAAGATATCAAAAACATCAAACAAAACCATAACTAACTAACCATAACTATATATATCTCAACTCCAATAATCAAGCACCTGATACTTTAAGCTGTCCAATCTTTCTCAACGCTAACTAGTAAGTCAGCGGCTTGTCAATAACATCGCTCGCTAACCGGAGTAGTGACAGACACAAAATACACCCGCGGACAAAATAATAAGCCACGGTAGCGATATCGTAACCCCACTAATAAATGGTAATTTGACACGACAAGTCAATTATGAGCCGACATAAACACGTATCGGCTTCGGAATTTCGCTTGTAATGCCAGATGCAAGGAACATTTTCTGTGCTTTATATTTTTTATTGCACTTAATTGTAATTTGGTGAATGTAAAGAGGTAAATGTAGAATGGATTGGTTGATCAGGAAGTTGATGTTGCAATATATGCATGGGGAAATAATGCAATTTTGAAATTGTGTTGCGAGACAAAAAAATTTGATTGTACAGTCATGAGCAATATAATGTACCCACTTTAGGACTCTGTCGCACTAACATATTTGACATTTAGTGAGACTTACAGTTCAATTTGACAAAAAAGTTAATGTGACATGGTACCAAAATGTATACATATTGGTGCTAGTGACCGTACACGATTTAAATATTTATATTTAACGTATATGTTTTTTTATAAACTGACATTTTTAAATTGTCAATTACTCAAACAGAGCCCTTTTAAAAGTCGTGTTCATTTTGGATCCAAAATTGAATTTCGTGAAATTTTATTCGCTATATCTTCATTCCGTATTGTTATAAATACCTAAGACTATAAATCAATGTGGGAATTCATATTAAATAACTAATAAAGTAAACTAGCAATTAACACAAGGATTCTACATCTATAAATTTCGCACAATAAGCTGTCGTTAATACTATAAAGCAAAAGATTTAACAAATCATTTACAAACGAAATCTTAAATGCGCCACACGAAGACTGAGATTTTTAAAAACATTTTTTTAACCTAGGTCTTACTAGGCGCGAGGCATTAAGGAGTCCTGTATGCTTTCCTTAAATTGTAAAAACAAAACTTTGCATCGACACGACTTTGGCATCTTCTTCTATCGTGTGGGTTGTGAGGTGGATTATCAATCTCGTCAATCCAGTGGAGTCAGGGTTACTTTTGAGCCGCCAAAGGCCCAAGGACTTCGGCATCGAGAAACTCGGATTAAAAGTCGCACAGAAGGAGTAATGGGGTCGCCAATGTACCTAAGATTCATGGTGTTTTGAATCTGATTCTTCATGTAAATTGACTTCATAGGTACTAATATTCCCAGATTCCTCACATAGACATTCCGTTGTTAAGTATACTGTTAAGAAATGACGGGTTAAAACATACAACTTTTTAACTGTCTTCATAATTCGCTTCTGCACATAGGTACTACACTTTCCGTCGCTCAGTCTTCATAAAACTGTATTCACATAATAAATGCATAAAGCTTTCTCTTAGTAAAAAACACTGCAAGAAGCCGGCATCCCGGCTCATTAGCTCAATATCAACACGTCTTATACCTTTAATAGATATATAATCATGCATATTATTTAAATTGCCAGACAAATTACATGTCGGTCCGTAGTTGTAGTCGCTCTGTTGTCGGTTACGTTTCCACTTGAATTTCTTGAGGACTTTGCGGCTGTGGATCTTGCTAGAGTTGTTATTACCGGTGATTTTTTTTTGTATTTACGAATGTTTATCGTGATAGTTTTATTTAACTACACAGCAAAGCAAATTTTACAACGCCTTATATATTATGAAATGAGCACAAATCAGCTTCCTTTGGATATTTTACTCCTTTGCGATTTTGAAGGATAAGTAATGTCATAAAATGTCCGTTTGTGGTTATTGTATTCTGGTTTGTGTAATGTTATGTTTTTTATTTTATTTAGTATAACAAGGCTCTGTAATACTGGACGGGCATATAATAAAAAAAGCGTTCATATTGCATTTTTATTAATAAACATATTATAAAGACTGTATATTTCATATTCTTTAGTATTTCTTTATACAATAAAGATCTACTGCAGCACATTTTTTTTAAGTTTTATAATTTGCAATGTATTTTCGGCAAAACATAGAAGTAATTTATTCAAATATTACTACAAATTATATTATTATTACAAATATTTATATTACAATAAAGATAGTTGAAAAAGAAAACAAATACAAAGGAAGTGGTATTATCAGCTCCATATGAGTTCCCCATATAGTTCCCCACCTCAAAGACACGAGTCGTCAATTAGTAGTGGGTGCAGGAAAATGTGGCCGACGGGTAAAATTACGAGAATATGTGCTTGTTATGTTACAAGCATGCGTAGTTCGTGCCACGATCTGCCCAGACCCCTTTCTCAGGACTTGGCAAAAGTGAAAACGAACACAATTTGCTAAATGCTTGAGAACCGAACTCATTACTTGTTTCCTAATTAAGTTTTATGAAATTTATTTAACAGGAGAAAGTATTTTTTAATACTGATGCTTCAATATTATCCCCGTCGTACATTTGTTATTTCGCGACTGCGTCCGCTATCGTCATCACAGAGTCAACACAAACAAACAAAAACTAATTCGAGTTATGTTTAAGGAATCTCTTTTGTCCTTGGAGCAGAACGATAGCGAATAAATGTAAGAAATGTTTATAATAATTAAAACATTATTAGAGCTTGGTTAGCTACATCACAACAAGGGATAAAAGGATTAGAAGAAGACAGTTTGGTAGTAAAAGATAATTAATGCTGTTTTATTGAAGACTTTCAACATACATAACATAAACAGCCTATATACGTCTCACGGCTGGGCGCAGGCCTCCCCTCAATCAACCGGAGAGGGTATGGAGCATACTCCACCACGCTGCTCCAATGCGGGTTGGTGGAAGTGTTTTTACGGCTAATAGCCGGGACCAACGGCTTAACGTGCCCTCCGAAGCACGGAATCATCTTACTTTTTCGGACAATCAGGTGATTCAAGTCTGAAAAGTCCTTACCAAACAAAGGACAGTCTCACAAAGTGATTCCGACAATGTCCCCATCGGAAAGACTTTTAGTAAATGTAAATTGCGTTTCATAACATTGAGCTGCTTACGACTTTCAGAGAGGAGTTACAAACATAATCAACTTAGAAAACAGGTCTAAATCCAGCACTAAGTTGCTGAGCTTTGAATGATAGTTTTGAGATCAACATGCTTCACTTTAATCAATATTATCACTCATCATTGCATCGGGTAAGACAGTGACCAAGCGTAGATTTATCGGTAATAAAAATACCCGTTTCTTATGACGTCCTCAGGAAGTGTTGGGTATACGGGTACTGCGGGTGCCACACAACGTAAAGTGCTAACGACATCCTATAAGAATTAATTAGATAATCTATAGCTGCCAAGTTGAACATTCTCAAATTACAATCTGTATATTTTATCGGTATTAAAGCGGCATTTGCCCTTTCAGAGTTATCATCATCTGTAATAAATAATGCTAAACTATTCGTGTTAATTGACCGTTTAGTTAGGCAATTCAGGTTATGAATGTGCAAAGGAGATGGCATATTTTTATGATAAATCAGTTTTAATCTCACGGTCTTCTTTGTTTTTTAGTTGTCTCTTTCTAATTCTTCCACCATTCCATTTTTTAAAAATCTGATCATCATCATCTGGAAGTCCTTTTCTCCTCAATTCCTTTTCTAACCCTGCTCTGACAAAGGTTGTTCTAGTTCAAAAAGATTCAGTGTTTGTATTGCTTTTATGTATAATTGTTAATATATCCTTTTGTATATCAAGTATAAAGCAGTTAAAGTACACAACTTTTATTTACATAGTTTGCACTGTCTGCCCCGCTATTGTCATTTAATTAATTACTATCACCCAAAGGTTTCCTGGAATAAATTGCTACCTAGCAAGCAACTTTTACATTTAGGCGGATTCATTAGGCCACCTTTTGTACTTTTGTATAATTTGTATTCCTGTGTTGTATGTTCCTTTTGTGTTATAAAGAAATGTGTATTGTATTGAACCATCTAAATTGGTATTCTACCATGCTGGTGTTTCTACAATTACATTTCTTGTGCAATTTTAGAATTATATAATAAAAGAGAGCATTCGAACTGAACAAATTATTTTTAACCATTCGAATAATGCTGCAACCCAGCTACACAATAGAAAACCAACATAGTTACAAGTGACAATACTAGAAAGATCTTGTCAATAGCTAATTGATTATAATTGATTCCTCATACGTGCATTACCGTTAATAGCATAGATTTCAAACGTAGGTGTTTCGGAACTATTGTTTGATTTTTTCTACTAATAACTATGTCTAATATGAATCATTGTCCATCTATTGTTGTGATTAACAACGCTACTTGCCAGACATCGATATGTTAAATCATTAATCTTCAAAATTGCCAACGACGAGTTTCTAATGCGATAAAAAAGGCACGTGTAATGTTACGCCAAGGCTTTTCAGGGAGAGGTTCCGTAATTTTTGTTTTACTACGCAAGGGAAATAATATTTATTAAAAAACATAATTACTGCACAATACTTGGTCAGGATAAAAGAAAGCAAAAAGGAGCTTCGCAGGCCTCCATACTTAACTATCTGCTAAGTCATACCACGCGTTGAGGCATGATCTCTACCACGGATGTCGCCAATCGAACTTCGATATATTTCCAAAAAGCTTTGTTCACCAGAAGATCTGATGATAACCGTTTCATATACCTGTAGGTATAATGGTAAATAGAATTCATGAATTTGAACATCGACGGCGCTTAGAGCTTGACGCCAAGCGCGATGAATTAAAAGCCCGGCCACCTACGGCGATCAATTATGCATATTTAAATGGTGTACTCACATGCCCACCATGTGCGAGGATCTTTTCCAATAAGATTGGCTATATGCCACATGCGAGCACATGAACGTCGGAGTTGAAGCAGTCGCCGTAGCCGAAATCGGCTGGATCGCATCATCAAATAGAATGGTTGATGAAGGCTCAAAAAGTTTACTTACTTATTTTGTTGAAGCATCAGTAACGTAAGAACGCTACGATACGCAAAGAACTCTACAGAATATTGTCTTAAACATATTTTTTTCGATTTCTGTTCTTTGTGAATTTTTCCTAAGCAGTATGTGCTAAAAACATATTTGCATCAAAGAACTCTAAAAACTTGGGTAAAGCAACAAGATCTGAATGTTAATGAGTTCGTTCGGCACCTGAGAGTCTGGTGAGCCACTGTCGATGACGTCACTAATGTAATCATTGGCCTACTGAATACGAGACTAGTTTCTTGTAACATTATACTTTTATATTCACCTTTAAGTGTACTGGTTCTGATATGGGAACCGGAGTGAGTGTCAGATAAGGTTATTGCCTCTGTAGCTTTTAAAAGACCGTGTGATACGGAATCGACGATTTCGAATGAAAGGAGTTGTACGATTTCTACAATTGCCAACCTTAAAACAATGGGGATTGAATTTTAAAATAACATTCGGCCTTATGACTTTGATTCATTAGTTTTTGTGCCGAATAGTGAAAACAACCTTATAGGTATCATACAGTCACACTAATCGTTATAAATTCATATTACTTATGTCCAAAACTCCCAAACCACTGTGTAGTATAAGTATAAGTTTTTATGTAAATTATTATATATTCTTTTAATATTATTTTTGCTCAGCTTTTATTTCAAACTTAAGATAAGTAGTTAAGTAGTATCTACATCTGAAACATAATGTCGGTTTTAAATCTACATTCATTCAAGAAGCGACAACACTAAAAGGTCTTTTGTAAATGAGCTCCAAGTCAAATCAAATAGTACAACTTGACACTCACTTAATAATTCCTCCAGTAATATTTCTCTCCCTTCGGATTTATCTTAAACATTGTCACCACACAGCGTTCACGGAAACAGCGCGGTTCTTACGCAAATAGACATAAATATTACGTTTTAAACATAAATTACTAATACTATCCGCAAACTATAACCCTCGGGCCACTCTGAGACATAATCTCTAAAACCAGTAACGTAACAATACACATGCACACTGCCTTATTTACTACCACGTCGCGGTAAACAACAACCAATGAAAAGTTACTAGCAATTTATTACGTTGCTGCGTATACAACGCAAGTAATGAACGCTAAAATCAAGTTGCAGGAATGTTCTCAATAAACTTACGCAACGAAACATACAAACATGAAGCAGTAAAATTCTAAAAGCTATAAACTTAATCTTATGACGGGATATTACTCTTATCAAAAAGCCTTGAAAAGCTTCATCAAAAAGGTTTGAAATCTGTTTTCGAAGATGCGTGTTTCTTGTGTCATTCGTCCTTATAAGGCTTTATTGCATTACACGATTTCAAGAGCCCTAGCAACGACCTCCGTGGTCCAGTGGTTGAGCGCTGGGCTTTCGATCCAGAGGTCCCGGGTTCGACTCCTGGTGGGGACATATGACAAAAAAAAATACTCTGTGGACCCTATTTTAGTTAGGACATTACTGGCTGATCACCAGATTGTCCGAAAGTAAGATGATCCGTGCTTCGGAAGACAGGTTAAACCGTTGGTCCCGGTTACTACTTACTGATATAAGTAAATAGACGTTATATGAGCCATGTCAGGGGCCTTTGGCGGCTCAATAGTAATCCTGACACCAGGGTTGATGAGGGTGGTTCTCCACTTCACAACCCACACGATAGAAGAAGAGAGCCCTAGTTGAGGCGACCGGCGCCATTACTGTAAGGCAAAATCGGGACCTTTACTCCCTACGGCTTAATACACCATCCTCATCCTTCGGGTGTCTTTAAAATCGTGTTGTGTAATGTAATGTCTTGTAATCTGAACATTTTCTTCTCGCACATAATCATTTGACTTGTTGCTCTGTCCAATGTATTGGGAGAGCTGTGACTGCCTAATACTGCCTATGTCTCTTGTATTTGGATGTGATCATTAGGTTTCATGAATATTACAGTGTCATTGACATGCCACGCTATTTCTTGGTCGACAGCATTGTAAGGGTGAAAATTATTGGTATATTCTTTACTCATACACGAGGCTTTACTCATACACAGCGAGGAGAACCGATGGCCGCTGGGGCGGAAGGGTTCTGGAGTGGCGACCACGTGTCGGACGACGCTCAGTGGACCGACGATCTGGTGAAGGTCGCGGGAAGCCGCTGGATGCGGGCAGCGCAGGATCGATCGTCGTGGAGATCCTTGGGGGAGGCCTATGCCCAGCAGTGGGCGTCGTACGGCTGATGATGATTACTCATACACTACCAAATCAGTCTTGTTCCTTTAGACTTAGGCAACATTCTCATTGATTGGGTTAGTCAAATTACCTTTAGATTTAGGTAAACCCGCACCAATTTTTTGTTTGGTAACCATGAGTGGAGTATTGGTGTTTGTGTGAGTGTGATTTTTACAATTCTCCACTCATGCACTACCAAATGTCATGCCATTTTATGACAATCCCATACATATATTTATCACTGTCGATTGTCATAATCGTTTGCAATTCGGCTAACCCACCAGCCGTAGAATAAGATATAATGCTACCCCCAGCCTAAACGCTTGCTTATATTTTGTCTATTTTCAAATTAATTTATCTTTTACATATGTCTGTTCAAATTCAAATACATACATACATACATACAAAAACTCACGCCTATTTCCCACCGGGGTAAGCAGAGACTATGGAATTCTATTTGCTTCGATCCTGACACACTTCTCTTGTTTCCTCCATATTCATCAATCATTTCATACAATAATACCGGTCAAATATCAATATGAATATACTTTTTTCTGTTCCAATTCTACTGTTTGAACGCTTCTGTTCACTGAGTGATATATAGACGCAATTAATATTTATGCGACATATTACATGCAAATATTATGTTTGTAATTGATATCTTGTTATTTATGTCCTTGATTAGTATTTATAACGCACCTGACTTATCTGGTGATTGTTGGTTTATTACAAACTATGATTTAAACTGGAGGTGACAGAATACATGCGCTTTACTAAACACTCATAAATATTACTTGGCTATGTAATTTTGTAACTAGTGACTGTAAACCTTTGTACAATTATTGTAGCTTTTAAGGTAGGACTCACAGATTTACGTACTTAAAAGGTCTCTTGTCCAACAACTGAAAAATACATACCCACATTAGAACTTATCATTTGTAAGATGAGACAGCGTATTTATGCACGCGAGTTGAAGGCGAACGATTCAAAAATAAGATCCCCTGGTCTCGCAAATATTTTTTTAGAAAGGTGCCATAATTATATAGACCTATAGGTAATCTAAAAAATGCTACTTAGGTTCTATGACGATCTTATGACGTAGCGAGTAGGCGCCGCTACTTCAAAAGCGCACTCCTGATGTCGGGCAGCATTATCAGTACTAGTTGGAGGCCGAGGAAATGGATTCTGCTAGAACATCACCGATTGAGAAATTGGTCGGTGTACTGCGGAACAGAAGGTGATTGGGGCAACCACCGTTGTACACGCCCTATCTATGGAGTAATGAAAACGGAGGCGATTATTCTACCGACAAGAGCGCAGCTCTTAAATAAAAAGAGAGAGAGGTAATCATAGAAAAAATACACTCACCATACTATAGAAAAGTGTAGGTATCTGAAGTAGTTAAGACAACGCTCAAAACATGCAGTCTAAACAAGGAGAATCCACCAATCAGTGTTATAGTAAATCTGTCAACCTAAAACGAGCAATACATTCTAAGTCCAGTCGTGTTACCAGCCCTGACACACATACACATATCCTAGTACTCGTTATTACGTCTTTCTGAAATGGGAGAAAATGCGTTTGGCTACTTATGATGCTAAAGCTGCCATGAGTATGTCATATAAGTGGACTGGTGTAATTCCAATCGGCCAACGGCCACGAAGGCGCTAACTGGGGTCTTAGCCTAGTTCCAAACGATTATGGCAATCGTCAGTGACAGTGAAATGCGGGATTGATATAAGGTATGTCAAATCCATTTTATCATTGTCAGTGTCGATTGTCTCTATTCAGTATTATGAGACCGATTCGACATCTGTTGTCGAATACGACGGCTAACGTCAATGGACGCATACGTTGGGATAGGTCTCATACATTTATACACTTTACCAATAGCATAAAGAGCAATACTACATATAGAACGGTAACTCCTCGTCCCGCACCAATTCGTATCAGGCGCCGACCTTATCCCGTCTGGGTCTTTACTTTTAAATGGCCGCCGGAAGGTGCTAAGAAATAAAGGGTAGCGAGCGGACTCTCCGACTCCTTCGCACTTACGTGTTAAGCGACCCACAGTAAGAATGAGATTTTTGTAAGCAGTGTCCGAGGTATGCTAGTAATTAAGTGGCTTCGTGGCCGTCGCACGGCTGCTGCCGTCGATCGGCGGTTGTCGGCCGTGGCCCTTGGCCGCGTGCTTCGGAAATGCATTGCATTGTACGATTACAATGCATATTATACCCTCATAATCTACAACACTTTAATGTTGTTTTGTTCGCGCGGGAATCAAATTCGAATAATTCAAAAAAAAAAAACAATTCGATTCGATTTTAATTCGAATTCTGACGATAAATCTAAATTAGGTGATTGGGTCGTGTACTGGGTTCAACATAAATTATGAAATTCTGATTACTAAATAAAGACAGATCTAGAACTAACGAAAACCATTTTCTTTCTTTTATTTAGCTTATTTATGAATTTTTATCAAGAAAAACGTTATAATAAGTCCGATATTTTATCACGTTTTTCTATGACATCGTAGTAATTTCGTGTTTTGACGTTTAGTAAAAAGCAACTGATTTGAGTAGTTGGAAACTAGCCTATTGACGATCATGGAAGTTAGCATTTGTTTTATATAGCAATGCGATGATTACCAAGTGACTTTAAGAGAATAGAAGCACTGTGTCTAATGTGTCTGTCTGTCCAGCCGAGTCACTTCAATAATCCGACCCGAGCAGCCCTGACACACTTCCACACATCCTAGTCAGTATTCTATTATTTCAATTTCATTGTTGTTTATATCATTCTACATAAACATCGACCGTCTAGCACGACGGAGTAGTCGAATTGCATCATGATGACGTATTGCTATCGACATTCGAGTAGAATGTAAATTAGAACGAGTCTGCCCTTCAATGTCAGATGGTCTTTATATGGAGTTAAGTGAAGTGTTCGGGTTGGGAGTGTCAAAGATACATATTGATCAACATAGGTACATACATAATTATACTCATGCCCGGAAGACCTATAGGAAAAGCCGGAGCTACAACTCGTCACGCGACAATTTGCAGCCACTTCTGGTATTAGCCTGAGATAAATGTTATGATAACATATCATCATCATCAGCCCATTAACGTCCCCACTGCTGGGGCACGGGCCTTCCCTATGGATGGATAGGGAGATCGGGCCTTAAACCATCACACGGACCCAGTGCGGATTGATGGTTATTAACGACTGCTAATGCAGCCGGGATCAACAACTTAACGTGCCTTCCGAAGCACGGAGGAGCTCGAGATGAAAACTTTTTTTTTGTGGTCACCCATACTATGACCGGCCTTTGCGAAAGTTGCTTAACTTCAACAATCGCAGACCGAGCGCATTTACCGCCGCGCCACCGAGCTCCTCTATAACATATCATACGTGAAAACAGCACTTCAGTACTGAATCTAAAAGAAAATTAATTCTTAATAACAGCTTAATTGTTTTTTTAGACTATAAGTTCTTTCTTGTTTATTTAGTACGTAATGTCTCATGTTATGTTATTGTTTCCAATTTTTTCATTAATTTTTAATAATTTGTTTGAGAATAAGAATAATTATGAATGTTGAACATATTTTTAATTTTATAACGTATTTTTTATGATTGCTATATATTTAAGATGTTGTCGAATTGGGACCCTACCTGTAATAAACACATTGTATGAACATGTAAGAATTTAATAAATAAATAAATAAATAAATTTTCTACTTAAATCTCATTTCATTTCGGGTTTAGGTACCATTATTCCATATTTTAGCTTTTGCTTTACAAATAACCTATAACTCTTTATTGGAGCAACCTGCACTTAAGAACTGAATCTATAAGAAAGTTAATGTCATTAATGACAGCTTAGTTTTCTACAAATACAAAAACTCTTTATTGCACTTGAATCACATTAAAAATACATTAGTAAGTATTATAATTAAATTGGTAGTACAACCGGCGGCCTTATTGCTAAGGTAGCAATCTCTTCCAGGCAACCTTTAGGTATAAGATATGAATTTAATGAAAAATGTAGCGGGATAGACAGTGCAAAAAAAAATAGTTTTCTACTGAAATCTCATTTCATTTCGGGTTTAGGTAACATTGTTCTATATTTTAGCTTTTGCTTTACAAGTAACCTATAAGTTATTCGTTCTTGGAACAACCTCAACTTCAGCTAGAGTTAATTATTTATACTGAATTGTAGACCTGGTCGATTAGCTTTAGACCTTAAAACACTAAATTTAGTGTGAAACACAGTCCTTAAAACACTTTTAGTTAAATTTAGTCTGAAAATGCATTATATAATGTAATGGTCTTGTTCAATATGATTAGCACAGATTAAATACAAGCGAGCAATTATAAACTACGTCGGGTTCAGTACAATAAACCATTAATTGTGTCGTAATGATTTATTGCCTATACCCATGCGTCAAGTAGAACATAAATACATTTTAATTTATGCTAATAGCGTTATAAGTGAGCACAGGCTTGTAAGTAGGTTGTAATATTTACTTAATTAGTTTAAGGTTAAGTATCGAAGACTGTTGGTTTATTTTTTGTTCATTTGGTGATGATCATCTCTAATTTAAGAGCCACGCTCTTGTCGGTGTAGCATTCTCCTATTACTTTTTTTAGGAAAAAATAGCGCAGTGGTTTCCCTCTAAAATTAAAATATATTAAACTAAAACGGAACGCAATATTTTAGCCAATCCTAAAAGATTATTAAGTAATTCTTTGATTGATGAAAGCAGTGTCCAGTTATCATCATCAGGTCTAATACATCTTTTCCAGACGATTTATAAATTGTCTAGGAGGCAAATTTTTCATGAGGTACTGCAAATGAATGAAATCGCACCCCCCGTGGAAAAACGCAGTAAGTGGACTAGCGACATTTTTTTTTATTGCACCATTCAATTCAGCGTACACGAATACACCTTCTCACAAATTTTCATTAAGATATCAGTAAAAATGAAGAAATTATTACAAAAACAATGAAATTGTGCAACATTGATAAAAATATTTTTTCCCCCATAATAAGAAAGTAAGTATAAATACGTGATTTTTTTTTGGTATTTTCCCATATAGTAAAGTCATAATAACACTTACTTCGATTTTACACGAAAGTTTTTTAGGATGGTCGAGTCGTAAGTAAACGTACTGACATGTTTCACGACATTATACGACACGACAGTGGTTGTACGTCTAGTTACTTCGTTATTCCACGAATGTTTTAGCGTTACTATTTGTTGTAACTCCAGCTACTTGCCTATTCTGCGAATCTTTTAGTGTAACGGTTTGGTGTAAATATAATCACGTAGTTTTTTCCAAGCAAGGTTTGATATTACTATTACGTTATTTCATTTATCTTCATTTTTCGATGATATATTTTACACTATACTCTTCGTAAATATGAATACAACTCTTTTAAAGACAATAATTTGAATCATTTGTCGTGTTATTCTAATTACCTGCAAATATAGACTACTTATTAATGTCCTAAGTAAATATACTTACTTATCACTAGCGTAAATCCCTATGTTTTATTTGGTTACTGTACTTACGCCGTGCCAGCGGCGGCGGGCTGCACACTCAAAGAGAGGTATTAGAAAGATATTAGAGAGGTATTACATCTATCCACCAATTTTTCGTCAATCTCGACTTTTTATTCAACCAAAAATCGACCCTATTATTACTGTACTGTGATCGTTATTTGTAGGGTCGTATGCTGATTGTGGTTTTACCACGGTAAAACCAAGATCACCTATAGACAAAATTATTGCCGACGAAGTTTATAAAAAACGACCTTATTATTATTGCACTGTGATCGTTATTTGTAGAGTGAAAGCTGATTGTCTATTTGTGATCGTAGTTTTACCACGGTATTCCGTCAGTCAGCATACGGCCCTACAAATAACGATCGCATTGTAGTAATAATAAGGTCGATTTTTGTTAGAATAAAAAGTCATGATTGACGAATGTTGGATAGATGTAATAATTATCTCTCTATTTAATTTGTTCATGGTGGCTACTCGAAGCGTGCATATCTTTGTGTGGAAGTAAAAAACCCAAGGATTATACGTATGCTCAACTTGGACAAAATCGAAGATGGTGAGTTATTTACTTATAAATAGACTAGCTAGATTTTAGGTACCTATTACCTTACCTACTTAGTATATTACTATTTATTAGACTATTAATATTATTACCTACCTACCTGACGACCTACTTGACGTAAGTTGGTTTGGTTAATGCGTGATGATGATTGCACTGCTCTGTACTAATTATTAAAGTAAACTAAGCATGCCTATGTGCCTATTCGGTGCTTTTAATCTATAAACTAACTACCTATTTAAATTGGGGTGTGCCGTTTTTGTACATTCGCTATCACCTGGCATAGCACCTGGTATATGAATAAAATAAAGATATTTGAACAAAAAACTGTTACGTGATCAACTGTAGTATTTCGGCTTGGTTGTGAATTATCTACCTAGGTATATAAGTTAACTTTTGCAAAAACACCCTTGATTTTGTTGTTATTTGTGCGCTTGAGTTTGATACACATTTTATTATTAACGCATTGGTACTAACCTTCTATTTAATACCTAAATAACGATAAAATATCTAGGTTTGTGTCTAATTTTTAGGGTAATTTGGTAATGGGTCCTTTTTATTGCTTAACGTCTATTATGTACCTACCTACAAACAATGTATTTAAACCATTATGTTCCAATTAACAGATTCCACTAATACTGCATCCCAATCCAGTACAACCCAGTGGAAGAATGACCAGAAATGCAAAAATATTTCAAGAAACTATGGGATATCTTCTCGTCGTAGTCAACATGAGACACATTCTCTTGAAGGTTCGTATGTACCTATCCGTATCCTACTAAAGTTCTTCTCTCGTGTGGGTTGAGACAATAATTGACTGACCTCATCAACCCTGGTATCAGGGTTACTACTGAGCCGCTATAGGTCCATGACATGCCTCATGTAACGACGACATACCTGCATACTTAATTAAGCCGCAACCGACTGCCTAACGTGCCCTCCGACGCACAGATCATCTTACTTTTGGGCAAAAAAATAATATTAGTACCATTTCTGATTTTCGACTTGGCCGGGAAGCTAAGCAGCTGAAAACGTTCCATGTTTTGTATGCCGAAATATCCTTTCAGTATTTGTATTCTAGATTGATATAGGTATTTACCTACTAACCTGGAAGCGGCGCGTGGTAAAGTTTCTCTGAAATAGTCAGTGCCTGTGTATTTATGGTATAATTATTCTGTCATTTTCCTCTTATCATAACAACCATAGATATATTTTTGATTTGCTTAATGTAGTTTTTTCTAGAGTTATCTCCTATGCAAACCAACTGGCTTTTATGGGGTTTTAGCCAAGTTGCAAACGATTAAGTACGTAAAACGACAGTGACAGACCTTATGTCAATCACATACATTTTTATCACTGACACTGTCGCTTTTCGGATACGTTGGAAAATTGGCTCATCTCTAAGCTTACTATAATAGGTATTAATGGTTGTTTTTCTTTTTAGTAATTTATTATCATACTTAATAGTTTTTTATATTTTGTCATTTGCAGGTTCTACCGAAAAGCAAAGAGGGGGTGATCGGAAAGGAGCAAAATGTTCAAGAAAACACTTAATGACTAACTGTAATAACTGAAAATGAAGGTTATTTCTAATAAAGGCAAGTGCCATACCGTATTAATATATTTTGTGATTATGCATGTATTAATTAATAAACGTTTTAAAATTAAAAGTTGGATTTTAATTACAAATAGAAATAACTCCCTGAAAACTAAAAACCCATGCGGGTCAAACGGCTTTCGGCACAGCTAGTAAATAAATATTTTTTTTAATACAAATTAGAATAAACACTTAATTTAACACTGATTTTATTTGTTTCAATATACAAGGTGGCCCAAAAGTTCACGTTCAAAATGAAAAATTTGATGGAGGGGCTCATTAGCTACCAGAAACACCCCCGTGTATGTTCAGCGATTATTTACGGTTTAGGAGATATGACCCATTTTACACCTTTTTCTTGATTTTCTATCTTACTTCAGAAATCATCATTTTGTCGCTATCCCTTTCTTAATAATTCTAATTTTTTCTTTCTAATTTCTAATTATTTTGCTTCATAACTATGCCTAAGTATGTGCATCGCTAGGTGAAAAAATAAAAACAATCGAATGAAAGATAAAAAAGTCATTGGAAGTTGGAAGTCAAAGTGAGAATTCGTCTAAAATTGTTACAGTTGTAAGTCTTCGCCGAAGAATAATAAACACATGAGATTTTCATAAACCCTGAAAGTGTTTTTAAAAACTGCTCCATTTAATAGGCTTTTAGACACATCCAAAAAAGTACCCTTAATAGGGGCATAAAACTAAGTAATTAGCCCTCAAAGATTGCAAGACAGACAGATTTTATTTTAGCATCTTATAGTATGAATCACCAACAGTGTTTGGGGATAACTTTTTCCTTCATTACAATATGAATACCAAAAGTGAATGCAAGTTTTGTCTTCAGACTGTTGCTATGTCTACCCTGTTAGCGATTATGAGCGTGATTTTTTTTATTGAAAATGTGTCTTTGACCACAAAGGTAGTTAAAGGTTGTTAAAGAACAACGTTAGAAAGAAGCAGCTACCTACATTGTATGAGAATGTAAATTTTTCCTTCAAATCTGTCTATCTTGCAATCTTTGAGGTCTAATTATTTAGTTTATTGCTTCTATTAAAGGTACTTTTTTTGATGTGTCTAAAAGGCTATTAAATGGAGCAGTTTTTTAGAGATACCTACTTTCAGCGTCCATGCCAATCTCATGTGTTAATTTATTCTTCGGCGAAGTTTTAACAACTGTGACAATTTTGGTCCAATTCTCACTTTGACTTCCAATAACTTTTTTTTTGTCTTTGATTTGACTGTTTTTATTTTTTTACCTAGCGGTATATATCTTTAGACATAGTTGTGAAGTAAAATAAAATAATTATTAAGAACGGGATAGCGACAAAATGATTATTTCTGAAGTAAGGTAGAAAATCTAGAAAAAGGTACAAAATAGGTCATATCTCCTAAACTATAAATAATGGCTGAACATACATGGGGGTGTTTCTAGTAGCTAATGAGCCACTCTATTTAATTTTTCATTTTGAACTTGAAGTTCTGGGCTACCCTGTATAATGTATGAGCATACATACTTCTACATTCTAGACTAACCCCTGCAACAAACAAGTATTTAAAGATACATACAATTATTTTGAGATATTTCCTTATTAAAAAAGCAATTTCTATAGTTACACTATTAAAGATCATTTACTTTCACGTGGAACAAATAGGTTTCTCAACTTACGCAAAATATGTTGTTAAAATTTTTCGTGTAAGAACGAAGTAACTAATACTTACAACATCCGAGTAAGATGAAATCGGAAGGTGAACAACGTTGTAGGTAAAGTTACAACTGTCAATGTTGTTTGCACTACGTAATAATAAAGCAGTATCTGTACTTACAACGGAACGTTTGATTATAGTTTCGTGGAATATCTACGCAACCGTGTTTTTTTAATTTTTTTTCAAATATACACAATTAATTAAAAATTAATAAATGTGGGTCAATCCGGGCTACTTTTTGCTATTATTTTCTCTTTGAAGGTTATTTCCAGGACTTATAACTAATTAGTAGGACAGTTTTTTTTAGCTCCTGAAAAGTTGATAAAATCAACTTACTGCGTTTTTCCACGAAGGGTGCGAAATGAGAGTTTACCTAACAAAGTCACAGAATAACGGAGTCTATACATTTAGAGAGATAGAATCTGCTTGAAATTATAAAGCCGACTAGGATGGTAAAATCCTCGGGAACATCTCGTTTGCGTAGGCTGTGTAGGTGACGTTTCCGCTGCTTATCATGTATCAGACCTATTATAAATTATTAGTAAGTAATTTTATTATATTAATTACTTACTTACGTAACTTGTAGGTACATTTAGCTCTTTGTTGGAAGAACACACACAAAATATGGTTATATACCTACTTACGACAATAAGTAAGACGAAATAAGAATTACAAAACTAACATGATGTGTCAATGATTCCTTATCATGATGATACGATAAAAAGATCTGACGCGAATTCTTTCGCTGGAAGTGCAAGTCAAATGACATAATATATATTATGATACTTACTTACATGAAAAATGTAATTTTATCACAGACCTATGATTCGAGTATCCCATTTCATAGTTTGTGGATATCCACCATCAAATATATATTGTGTGGACATTCTGTGGATGTGGATTCTTTGGATATTCTATATTCTGTGGACGATTTTATTAAAAATTGACATTGTATTTTATTGTAATTACTTGAATGTAATTTTATTTTATACATAATAAATTTATAATTATTATTAGCCATGACATTGTAATTGATTTATTATCTTTTGACATTTTGATTTAATTTATTATCTCTTTGTTGACATTCTTTTATTATCATTTTCGACGATCATATTTATGTTGTTTCCGTTTTATATTGTGTCTAAAATGTGTTGTATAACTAAATGTGAAATAAATGAATCTAAATCTAAATCTAAAAAGATTAACTACCTATATTTATCGCAACAGTCGCTATTACAGGAATTGGCAAGGGACTAATATACTAGAAACTATGTTATATTCTAATTCATATCCTACTGCTAACATATTAACACGATATTACAATATTTATATAACAGAAAAGTAAACAAAGTTATGTCCAGATTTATCCACATCCACCTTCCTCCGTCGCCACCACAACCCATTGTTTTAAGTTTATGTAAACAAATTAGAATGCGCGTTGTGAACTACGGAACTACAGTTGGACAAGTACTTTTGAAATGTGTAGGCTAGCCCTAACGGGAATGTGCTACGGGCTTTGTTTGAATAAGACATTTGAACAAGTAATCTTCTTTATTTCGATGGCCCTTCTAATAGTGTTAAGTGGACTTGAAGCTATTTAAACATGACTACTTGTTCGGGTAATTTGTCGTTAGTTATTTTGAGGGTTACCTAATTTGGTGATGAGTTTTTCTATGAGAAGTAATGGGCGAGGATAATAATAATTGATATGTTATAATTATGAGATATTTTTGTCTTAATTTTACTCTTATTTTATTTATAGACATTTGGTCAGTAATTATATTTACTTAAGTAGTGAGTATATTAATCTTTTATGACTCTCCATATGTTATATACGTATAACTTCTAAGTATTATAATTACACAAATCTTTTTTAGAAGGTGTCTTTTTTAAAATTGTATAAAAGATATCACCTATTAGGTACTTTTATCGATATTAATTTATTATCACAATTTATACTGAATTGATAATTATACATTACAAGTAAAAACTTTACAATCATTATCGTTACTTATGTATAAAACGAGAATCAACCAACGAAACTATCACAACATATTTTCCAATCACATTGACATCTGATACTACACAATGACCCTTTAAACACATTAAAAAGACCACCCATGCCCCCTTAACTCACATCCAACTACAATATAAGTCATTTATTTCTTCAAATAAACGAACAATTTCATAACAAAACAAAGACATGGATTTTCTATGAATGAAAATGTGTGGGATGGCTCGTCTATCGTCAAGACTTCACGTGAAATTCAGCCTTAAATTCTCCGTACAACGTCGCTTTCTCTTTGAATTTACTATCATTGATCTTCGGCGAATGAAACGTTACTTTAAGAGCGTATATTGTAAGGCTTAAAATATATTTCTCAATGAAACTCATGGAGGTGTCCCTTTGCGAGCGATAAAGCTAAAGGCGTTAAAATATGTACGGCGGCTTAATCATTCTCATTGAAGATTATGGGAAATATTATTCTCAATATTTAGCATATTATACTTAATTATTTAAATTAATTTTTGCTATTTTCAAATTCCAAGTTATAGGTATATTGGTAAGCACTGTTTTTCTTGTCAAAAAATCTTCTATACTTCTTGATAAAAAATTCTTCTATCGTGTGGGTTGTGAGGTGGAGTACCAACCTCATCAACCCTGGTGTCAGGGTTACTATTGAGCCGCCAAAACTCTAATACCCTGATCACAGAATAAATAAGAGTTTGCTAACTGGCGTAACTGTAATATTTTGCTAAAGTTATTTGTGTCTTATTGACAATTGCAAAAGGTGTAAATCAGTTTCTACCAAAATTGCAGATACGTCAGTTCGCCACATCAGCGACGATATATGAATGAAAAATAAATAATACTAGCCAGTGTAATAATTAATAACATGTCAATAAAGGTTATTTCTAGTTTGCACTTGAACTAGTGGGGAATTGACATAATCATATTCTCTTCTATCGTGTGGGTTGTGAGGTGGATAACCAACACCATCAACCCTGGTGTTAGGGTTATTATTGATTTATCATATTTGTGTATTTACGTTAACCCTCTCTTTTGGCTCGACGCTATTAGTAGAACTGCACCCTAAGTGGGGGATTATTAATAGTATAGGAGTGAGAACAGGTGGCAATACTGAGGATGGGCTGAAAGTAATCGCTCACTACTGCACTATCGATATAATTCACTGCTTCTAATACAATTATGACTGTTTTCCGTGGACAAAACGGATCTTCCTATATTGTTTGAAGTTTTACAATAACTTGTTATGTTACTTTGAAAATAGGGGTCATTTTTGAAATTAAGTAGAATAAACTTGAAGATAAATGAAACAATGTTATGGGTGGATGGATCCATCGTTACAAAACATCGTCACTTGAAATTTAGTTTTCAATAATAAAGTAGATCAATGTCTACTTGGCCAGACAAATGGGGAGCGCTGAGGGCTCTCACCCAGTACAAAATTTAAGACTACTTATTTGAGCGCGAGTTGACCTCGGCTCAGGGCGGTGTCTGACAGGATTATATTTGAAAGATTTAATCGACCCTAGTGGGCCGATAGCGGTAAGCGCTGAATGAGGGAAATCATCAACCACCATGGCGTGTTCAATATCGGGGTTCTGAAATATTTCCTGTCGCGAGCTCATTGGCCGCCTCTATGGCTAGAGTAATTGGGTCGTCGGGATCCTAAAGCTGATCTACACGGCTCTGGTGCGAAGCAAAATTGAATCGTCGTCTACAGTATGGAATCCCTATGAGTGTACTTATGCTTTACTTCTGGAGAAAATACAGAAGGCCTTCTTGAGATTCCTCTACAGGAAAATGTACGGATACTACCCTTTCCTTTATCCAACGAAATTCCTTTTAGGAACTTTAGGGTTTAATTCTCTAGAGGTGAGGCGTAATTGCACTCTGCCCGGAGTTGGTGACGCAGCTGGTGAGACTGTACGTCCCCAACGTGCCCATACACAACCTGCGGCCGCGCAGCCACCCGCTGCTGGCCATGTCGGAGGCGCGCACTGTGGCGCGCACACACTCGCCACTCCTCCGTGCCGTGCACATGCTTAATGCACTCCTTGCATCGGCACCAGAGTGTGATCTGTCTGTGAGTGAGTGGACGTATGTGTGTCGCAAGTGTCTGAGGTTCTGCGAGATGATGAATGATGTGTGAAAATTAAATATGTTTTTATATTGTTTAAACTTAAGTTTTATATGTTTTTTATTATACTGTTTATATTTAAAGTTTCACGGCGCATTGGCGCTTCTGCACTGTATAGTCGCGAAATGTAAATAATCGTATATCCTACGAGCGCCGATACTTTTCAGTACCGTCCTTAAACCCGTATAATATCTAAATGTAACAACAGTACTACTTACTTAGAACACTACTTAAATACTATGTGATGCCTTATAGGCGATTTTAGGAGCCTACGGCGGCTCAATAATAACCCTGATACTAGGGTTGGTAAGATCAGTCATTGATCTCATAATCTACACAACAGAAGAAGAAGGAAACTGAAAAATATTTAATTATATTTGTACTATAAAGATTTCAACGCGTTCGCGCTAGTTTTTTTGAAGTCAGTTACCGCTCCATTACGAGCTTGGAATGAACTCTTATTTACCGTATCCCGCAATGGGGGTCACTTTAAGGAGTAAGGAAGCGCGCGCTTCCTGCCTGTCTCGCTCGCTCTCACGGGGCAAGTCCGGTATACGGTAAGAACGAGATTTTTGTACGGAGTGTCTTGGTTGTGGTCTTGCGCAGCGTTGTATTCGAAGGGACTTCACGTCTCATGTAGGTTTTTTAGGAAAATGGAGACGCCCCTAAGACTAAAGTACGAACTAGGAAATGCAATCTCGAGACTCGAGATCCCAAATTTGAGATCCCGCGGGATTGGAAATGTCAATACCGCGAGAACCCGAAAATTTCGGGATTTCGTCTAGTTCATAAAAAAATGTAAAGTTAGAATGGCTGAAAACGATGGAAACTGCTTGTTTGATAGTGAGGTTAATTATAACAAAATATTTTTGGAAAGAAAAGAAAAACATTTATTCTTCAATATTACTGACAAAATAATTAAGTTTTCTTTGGAAATCAGCATAATCAAAACAAAAAGTATCTCTAGAAGATTCGTTCAATCCCGTCAATCTCGAATGGGATCTCGAATGGGATTGATCCCGAAAAATTTGACGAGATCTCGCGAGATTGGGATTGCATTCCTTAGTACGAACACACTGGGTACGTGACGTCACACGGGCTAGTATAGCTGTAGGTGCCGGAACCCACCCACGCCTTCCTTTCTCGCCCGTTGCACTCTCACCCGGATTATCTATACTATAATAACATTGTTTGTACTCAGGTACCTATATTATATGGAATAAAGCTCATTACTTATAAAGGTTTCTATCTAAAATGGTTGTAAGTCGTTTTCTGATTACTTGTGGCTCTGACAGCCTTATTAGGGTATACGAGAATGAGAACGTAGTAAGATTGATAAGAAAGTAAGAGAGAATACTATGGAATGATAATGAATGAGGATTGGGTTGTTTATGGAATTTAAAAATGGTTTGTCTATCATTCGGAGTGCAAAGGTGCATTTGTTTTTTTTTTGTAAAAAAGGAGAAAATAAATGGAGTGAAGATAAATAAAATAATATCCCTTATAATTCTATATCCCATATTTATGTATGTATCTATGTATAGGTTTTGACAGAGCTTGGAGAGTTAGTAATAACTTAAGATCTATTGTGTGAGTGTCTACCTGTCTGTGGTTTGCCGACCTCGGCGGTGTAATGACCATTTGAGAAATGGTCCCGAGATTTATTCTAATCAATATAGATTTACATTTAACAATGTATTTAATAAACAGCCTATATACGTCCCACTGCTGGGCACATGCCTCCCCTCAATCTACCGGAGGGAGTATGGAGCATTCCACGACGCTGCTCCACTGCGGATTGGTAGAGACATTTGGGCTAGCAGCCCAGGACGAACGGCTTTACGTTCCTTTCAAAGTACGAAATTATCTTCGGATAACCAGGTGATTCAGTCTGCAATATCGTAGCCAAACAAAGGACAATCTCACAAAGTGATTTTCGGCAGTGTCCTCATAGGGAATCGAACCCGGACCTCCAGATCATGAGCCCAATGCTCTAACCTAATTATATTGAATGTATGTATAATAATTATACAGGGTGTTAGTGACATCGTAACGAAAACTTTGAGGGGTGATTGAGACGATATCAAGTGGAATTTTCCGTCGCAAAAGTATGGAACTGAAAATAATAAAAAAAACACAAAAATTTTCAAGAATATTTAGACTGAAAATTCCACTTGACATCAACTCAGAATCATTGTCTGAACCATCCCCCTCAGTATTCGTTACGATGTCACTAACACCCTGTATATGTAATTGTATGGAATATAATACTCCCGCCGTTCACGTATTTAGGCAGAGTGGAACGCATGCGCTTAGCAACTACCGTAATTTCTCTGAGGGTACCCTATGCTCGTTCTAATCGATGTAATCTGTTGTTGGGTTTTTATGGAAATATTACGTTGGTATTTAGAAAGTAATCAATGTTGTTCATTTGTTTCCAAATAAACTAAAAGCAATACTGTTTTCTCCAACCCAAATAGCTTAATAAGGAGTCAAAACACAATTCATAGCCTTACCCAACAAATTGCTTCGTAACACGAAAATCGTACATTTCATGTAGCTGCTTTAATTATTAATTTACATACGATTATACCAATAACTATTCAAGTAAGGAATAAGAAACAAATTAATATGCCCTCCGTTATAGGTAATTATTAAGCGCAATTTCATTTGAAAGTTGGCTGGTAATGTGAACATTAGATTGTGTGAGGTGTGTTCTGAGTATCGGAGATTAGCGGGAATCGACAAGCATGTTTTTTATACCTTTAATGGGTTTGCTCTTGGCCCCAGACTTGCCCGAAGGCATTGATGATGTAGTAGGTATGTACTTAGGTATAGACTCTAGTCTTATAGTATGTGTGGGACGGGGCATGATGAAAACGATTATATTTTCTCCAATAATTTGTTTATTAAAAGGTTTCATTATTTTTTACATCTTCCATTTTAAAACAACCGACCGCGTTTTTTCTGTCATTCCGCAATCTTCCTCTTCTCTCCCGCTCGCTCTACGCTGTCCCTTTCACACACCTTTACATTCCGTTTCATTCAGCCTACCATTCCTAAATATATAATTGAAAAGGCATTCAGTGAAACGTCCTATCCTCGTCAGATTTTGAATTTCTCTGACTTTGCAGCGACATGGTGCAAAAAGTAGTGGTCGCAAAAATTGCATGCAAGGAAAAGATACTTTACTAGTTTTCATTATAATAAATTTAAAGTAAGACCATTTTTGGTAATAAAATTTCATACTGGCTTTTGATATAACCTCTTAACTTTTATAAGTTCTTTTATTATTATAAATCTACAGAAATTCTCATACGACGCTTTAAACAAAGGACTCGAATCTACTCATCTTTAGTCGGCAGTATCACAACACGTGGATCTGTACACGTCGCAGATGTCTGCCCCATAGTGCGTCGTGCTTTATTCCTTTACATTTTGTATGGAACAGTAGTAAAATATTATTTTATTTTTAATTAGGAGAGATGTGACTCACATAAATGTCTGCGCCACGGAACAATGTCGATGAGGTAGAGAATCGAAAGTCGTGGTAAAGTAGTTTTCCACCAAAAATAATAAAATTATTCTCATAAGCTCCATTTTCTTCTTTCGCGTGGGTCAGGGTTACAATTGAGCCGCCTAACGCCCCTAACATGGCTCATGCAACGACTATATGCTAGTAACCGGGAACGAATGCTTAACGTACCTTGACTTGTAATAATAATGTCCTAACGATTATTGATGATAAAAAAGAGATTTTTATGATTTGCCCCCATCGAGATTCCAACCCAGAACCTACAGATCATGAGCCCGACGCTCAACTACTAGACCCCAGACGCCATTGTCAATCGTTAACTTCACTTACCTACATAGGTACTATACCGTTTGAAACCTATTTCCTTTTAGACAAGACCCTCCCAGCATCTAGCCAGTTAGTCAAAAGGCTAGACTTTATGAATGGGAGTTTGAATGAAACCAGTCCCGAGCTATAACTTACCCACGACGTATCAGAGGCTTACCACGATAATTTCAAGTTACGAAAGCAACGGGTACGGATAAGGATAGTTACATACGTATAGAACTTCTTCTATCATGTGGGTTGTGAGATGGATGACCAACCTCATCAAACCTGGTGCCAGGGTTAGTATTGACCTGCCAAAGGCCCCTGACATGACTTATGTAACGACTACGTACTTACATCAGTAAGTAGTAACCGGGACCAACAGCTTATCGTGACTTCTGATTCCGAAACACGGATCGTCTTACTTTCGGATAATCACGTGCTCAGCGGTGAAGAAAAACATCGTGAGGAAACCCACATTCCCGAGAGAGCATTTTCGGAGGTATATGATCTTACCTGTATTGGGCTGGTTTTCCCTTCGCGGGTTGGAAGGTCAGGCAGGCAGTCGCTTCTGTAAAAAATCGGGACTGTCAAGTCTTCAGTTTGGGTAAGTGGAGCCTGTGTAATACGGAATAATGCTAGGGAGATGATGATGACTATATTAATATAATTTATATTTATAAACAGCTATATACGTCCCACTGCTGGGCACAGGCCTCCCCTCAATCAACCGGAGGGGGTATGGAGCATAGTCCACCAAGCTGCTCCACTACGGGTTGGTGGAGGTGTTTTTACAGCTAATAGCCGGGACCAACGGCTTGACGTGCCCTCCGAAGCACGAAGCATATTAATATAATTATAAGTTAATATATACACTATGGAAGAGCTCGGTGGTGGCGCAGGCTGTAAACGCGCTCGGTCTGCGATTGGCGATTGTTGAAGTTAAACTTTCGCAAAGGCCGGTCACAGGATGGGTGACCACAAAAAAAAAGTTTTCATCTCGAGCTCCTCTGTGCTTCGGAAGGCACGTTAAGCCGTTGGTCCCGGCTGCATTAGCAGTCGTTAATAACCATCAATCCGCACTGGACCCGCGTGGTAGTTTCAGGCCCGATCTCCCTATCCATCCACAGGGAAGGCCCATGCCCCAGCAGTGGGGATGAATGATTAATGGGCTGATGATGTGTGATATGATATACACTATGGTAGTGGAATAACACATCCTGGATACTTTATAAACAATCTAAATCTTACCGTGTCCCGTCTAACGCGTAATGTCGAGCGAGACACACAGCTCGCGCGCTCCCCCTTACTACGTAAAATTAAAGGAACTCAGAGGGGGTGAGGTTGGCCTGATTCAAATTGTTGCGGGGCGGAGTTACCGTTCCTTTATTCTACGACATACGCTACTCTGTCGAACATGAGGCCTCGGTTTAAAACCGGAACGCGGTTTGCGGTCGGATGCGTTAGGCTTGTCGATGACATTAATTATGATGTATCCTTGTGGCCGAGCTTGAAACAGTGGTGTGTGACATGCGAGAAATAATACGCTAACCACTTCAGTTTAAGTTACAAACATTTATTTTTATTTATTAATGTATTCAAGTAACAAGGGATTGTTATTCTCCTTCTTTATTTATTTATGTAATTTTTAATAATAAGTATATTTTCAATAATTTTCTTTCAATGTACCATTTCTTTATTTTTTATTTTTTTATGTATATTTGTACGCCTGCATGCAGGCCGAACACATCACAACATTGTTATGTAAATTATTTTACCACCTTTTTTGTATTCTATGTGTTCTCGCAAATAAATTGATTGATTTGATATGAGATAAGCTAACGACTATATCCCAATTGAGGTACCTAGTCCACAATTTTGGATGAAAATACTACAGTAGTATTAGCTAGGCGGCGACTCCTCCGAATAACAGCACCAATTTGTATGACTCGACGCCTACTATTTGTAAAGAGTGGCGTTTCGTCCACGGATGAAATACATCTGCGGATGAGCTGTCACCCAAGTCGAACTACATTCATTGCAAGATGAACTAAGTACCCATACCTCACTGAGGTTACTGTTAGACGTAATAGATAGACGGTGAGCCACATCGCCGTCTATAATGCTCGATCAACTATGTTGATGAAAACTGCATTTCAAATAAATGAATAATTCATTGGTGCAAGTTCGATACTGGGGTTTCGAACCGGCGTTCGACTGAAAAACAAGCCGTGTACCAGTGACTAATTTTTTATTTATGTACTAAAGTACATTATCATCATCAGCTATCAGCCCGCATCATACCACGTACGGGTATAGGCCTCATCCATTTTGCATTATCCTTCCCGTTCCTGTGCTGACCTCATCCACAAGTAATAGTATCACAGCACAGGCCCCCTTCGATCAACCGGAGGGGGAATGGAGCAAGTTCCAGTACGCTGCATAGCTAATAATGAAGTAATTCGATTAAATTGCGTGGGATGTTTGACCATTGACCATTGATGTTTGAAATTGACCATTTTAGGGTTCCGAACCCCTAAAAGAAAAATGGAACCCTTATAGGATCCCTTTTCTATTCTGTGCCTTACGCATTTATGGATAAAAGTTTTATTTTCTTAATTTTGTTGTAATTTTGCCACAGATGGCAACCACTATTTCGACAGCAAATGGGGCACTCCATTTGACTGTCCAAATAGTGGTTCCAAATAGTGGCTCCAGGTAGTGGTCCCAAATAGTGGTCAAGGATGTCTTTATTAAAAAGAAATATCCACCCAAACAATTAAAGTGTAAGTTCATGTAGTCAATGTGTCATACTTGTAAATTCAATAGTGCGAACCACTAAAAGCTTCCTGACTATTACCCCACAATAGTTAATATGGAAAGAGGTCAAACAGTACGCGGTGCCTATAAAATAATACATACTATTTAAGTCCATATTTTATTACGCTAAGGTTTTGACAGGTTAGTAAATATATGACAGGCTGTTAGTCGCAATTGGAATTTTCAATCAATTTGCAAATTGCGTATCGCCTTTGTTCATCTTTATGGCTTTGTTTAAAAAGCATTACCTCGATATTTATGCATAAGGTCACGACTATATCCCAAATTGGGGTAGTCAGAGGTACATCCATCGCAAGATGAACTATGTACACACAGGACCGAGCTTACGGTTAGACTAACGTGATAGGTGCTGAGCCATAGCGGCGTCTATAGTGGTTAAAACGAGTTATCTCTGAAGCGAAATAGAAGAAAACATCTGAAGAAATGCATCTCCAGATAACCTTCCCATCACCAAAACAACCAACCCTATTTTGCACCTCAACGTAAGTCCACAATAATTTCCGGGAAAAACGCCTCAACTACCAAGAATACCTGCTTGCCAACAAATTTACTAAGTTGTACACAAGTTTACGAGACCAGTTTACAGATAGCGCTTTCTTCGGTTGAACTAGACATTTATTTTTGTTTATTTCGCTTTGCATATTACATTCACGACAGTAGTTGGGACTAAAGTATGGCCGTTGACCACTCGGAATGGGTACCTTTTGTATGTTGCACAAAGGAGGAGAAATATGCCACTGTACCACTGTGCATTAAGATTGCTGAGGACTTGATATTTTAATCTTAAACGCGAATGCAAAGGATTGAGATTCTATTTTTGGTTTTATTGTTTTGTGGGTAGTGGTTTCTTGATAATTTGTATGTTTATTTCTAAATCATTTTGAAGAGTCTGTCTCTTACGAGCTTTAGATTAGTATTGCTAAAAGAATTAGCTAAAGTTTAGCTTTCTAAAAAGCTGATATTATGGTGAGTATGCTCCATACCCCCTCCGGTTGATTGAGGGGAGACCTGTGCCCAGCAGTGGGACATATATAGGCTGTTTATGTTTATGTTACGCAGGTATGATATTATGTGAGTCAATTTGGGTAAAGCACAACATCAGTGCAAAATTCTCTTGTAGCGCTGTCTTTTTCATGTGTGTGTGTGTTTTTAATGCTCACGTTTATTTAAATCGTCATAAATTAGAACAAGTTCGGAAACCATTTATTGAAACAGAATTTCAAATTACAGGTATGCGCCTGACATCAGCAGACAGTGTTACAACACCACTAAATTACGTTTTGATATATTTGCAAAACGAACAATGGAGTCGACTGCGATCCTCGACTATGACGTCACAATCTTGGAGTCCAGTTCATCAGGAATTCGGAGTAAAAACATGAGTCAGTATAGTCTCGTGAGAACACAGCATAATAAAAAAGTAAAAGTGCTTTCTTTGTACACTAAATTGAAGTTCGATTATCGGTGCCTTATTTTGGCAAGCGTGATTCATTTTCGAAGGCTTGAAATTTAAGATAACACGTTGAGCATTTTCGATTAGCGGGAGAATGATGTAAGTGATGTAGTTTAACGGTAGCGGCGAGTGAACGACCCATGCACATAAAGTGCACCCTACTAGCTCCTGCTGAAGCGACGGACAAATATTGATACTTTATGGGCATGCAATTCTGTGCTTTATAGGTGCAGTTGTTCGAGTACTGTCCAGCTAAACTGTCATTTCTGTTATAAGTAATATTCTTGTAGCCATAAAAGGATATATGTGATCAACAATTTACCTGACAATATCGCAAATATTCACTTTAAAAGATTCACACACTTTATAAGTACATAGAAAACTATTTTTAACAGAACAATGCGTGATTTAATGTTGAATAACGTAAAAATAATTACATTAAAAAAATAGCTTACTAAATATCGCAACTTTCGCGGAACTGTTGCGTGGATGAAATATTTAAAATGGTCTAAGCCAGGTAAGTGTCCTCGAATCTCGTACCCAAGGCACACTACGTATAGGCAGATATTACACACACTGCGTTGAACATAATATTTTAAGAAGGCGATTGAGTGCTTGATGATACGTTTGGCCGGATTTGAAATCGTGTATTGGGCATGATTTACCGAATGACAGTAACCTGGTGTGCTAAATATAAAAAAATATCGATGCAAATGCATCGTCTGGGATGCGTCACTTTTTAATTGTTCCTCAAAAGGTGTGACCGTTAGTGCATTCGGTTTCGGTTCGGTAATTAACGGGATCGGTAACGGTCAGGGGTGAGCAGATAAAGGATCAATGGAAGGATTCGTGTCCTCAATAAAACGGATAACCGTATTATTGCGGCTTGTATAAATTTTTATCTGGTTACGGCATTTTACTGCCGTTTCGCTTTCAAGGTTTTTGAGAACTTGTAATCGTAATTGATATTTGAATATTAGAATAATCTATACTAATATCTATACTAATCTATACTAATATTATAAAGCTGAAGAGTTTGTTTGTTTGTTTGTTTGTTTGAACGCGCTAATCTCCGAAACTACTGGTGCGATTTGAATAATTCTTTTTTTGTTGGATAGTCCATTTATCGAGGAAGGCTATAGGCTAAATAACATTACGCTATGACCAATAGGAGCAAAGACAGAGCGGTAAATGTGTAAAAAACGGGGAAAATTATTCATTTTTGAAGGCTTTCTTTGCGTGCGCTGCGAAAACGGTTCAAGATACACAAAAAATATGTATGAAAGAATTATTCCTCTATACATGATCTAAAAAAAAGTCCGCGACGGCATATGTCTGTCTTTTAAGGTTTAGTCACAATGACCGTTTTTATGGTACCAAATTTGGTCGAAATAATTTGTTTAAGTTGTATCAACATAATAATATTAATCTTTATTCAAATATAAATATAAATATGTTGTTGGTTAAGAGTACTTCATCTATACTTATAATAAATCTGTAGAGAGGTCAATTCTGTTCATTAAATATTTTTTCAAAATAACTATCTGGGGGTGATAAGTGGTCGATACTGATGCCAAAAATGCAATCAGTAAAATTTTTGTCTGTCTGTCTGTCTGTATGTTCCTTATAGAAACAAAAACTACCTACTGGACGGATTTTAATGAAACTTGGAACAATTATTCTTCACACTCCTGGACAGGTTATAGTATACTTTTCATCACGCTACAATCAATAGGAGCAGAGTAGTGAAGGGAAATCCTTTTGTATGAAAAATCTAAACCGCTCAAGTTAGACGTTTGAAATTTGGCATGCAGGTACCTTAGATACCGTAGAGGTGCACTAAGAAAGGAATTCCCGAAATTCCTACGGGAACGGGAATTAGCGGGAAAATCCTTTTGTATGAAAAATCTAAACCGCTCAAGTTAGACGTTTGAAATTTGGCATGCAGGTACCTTAGATACTGTAGAGGTGCACTAAGAAAGGAATTCCCGAAATTCCTACGGGAACGGGAATTAGCGGGAAAATCCTTTTGTATGAAAAATCTAAACCACTCAAGTTAGACGTTTGAAATTTGGCATGCAGGTACCTTAGATACCGTAGAAGTACACTAAGAAAGGAATTCCCGAAATTCCCACGGGAACGGGAATTAGCGGGAAAATCCTTTTGTATGAAAAATCTAAACCACTCAAGTTAGACGTTTGAAATTTGGCATGCAGATACCTTAGATACCGTAGAGGTGCACTAAGAAAGGAATTCCCGAAATTCCCACGAGAACGGGAATTAGCGGGAAAATCCTTTTGTATGAAAAATCTAAACCACTCAAGTTAGACGTGTGAAATTTGTCATGCAGGTACCTTAGATACCGTAGAGGTGCACTAAGAAAGGAATTCCCAAAATTCTCACGGGAACGGGAATTAACGGGAAAATCCTTTTGTATGAAAAATCTAAACCATTCAAGTTAGATGTTTGAAATTTGGCTCGCAGGTACCTTAGATACCGTAGAGGTGCACTAAGAAAGGAATTCCCGAAATTCCCACGGGAACGGGAATTAGCGGGAAAATCCTTTTGTATGAAAAATCTAAACCACTCAAGTTAGACGTTTGAAATTTGTCATGCAGGTACCTTGAATACCGTAGAGGTACACTAAGAAAGGAATTCCCGAAATTCCCACGGGAACGGGAATTAGCGGGAAAATCCTTTTGTATGAAAAATCTAAACCACTCAAGTTAGACGTTTGAAATTTGGCATGCAGGTACCATAGGTACCGTAGAGGTGCACTAAGAAAGGAATTCCCGAAATTCCCACGGAAACGGGAATTAGCGGGAAAATCCTTTTGTATGAAAAATCTAAACCACTCAAGTTAGACGTTTGAAATTTGGCATGCAGGTACCATAGGTACCGTAGAGGTGCACTAAGAAAGGAATTCCCGAAATTCCCACGGGAACGGGAATTAGCGGGAAATCCTTTTGTATGAAAAATCTAAACCACTCAAGTTAGACGTTTGAAATTTGGCATGCAGGTACCTTAGATACCGTAGAGGTGCACTAAGAAAGGAATTCCCAAAATTCTCACGGGAACGGGAATTAACGGGAAAATCCTTTTGTATGAAAAATCTAAACCATTCAAGTTAGATGTTTGAAATTTGGCTCGCAGGTACCTTAAATACCGTAGAGGTGCACTAAGAAAGGAATTCCCGAAATTCCCACGGGAACGGGAATTAGCGGGAAAATCCTTTTGTATGAAAAATCTAAACCATTCAAGTTAGACGTTTGAAATTTGTCATGCAGGTACCTTAAATACCGTAGAGGTACACTAAGAAAGGAATTCCCGAAATTCCCACGGGAACGGGAATTAGCGGGAAAATCCTTTTGTATGAAAAATCTAAACCACTCAAGTTAGACGTTTGAAATTTGGCATGCAGATACCTTAGTTAACTTAAAGCTTAGTTGCAACAGGATATTGCAAAATTCCCACGGAAACGGGAGTAAGCGGGAAAAAAACATTTGTATGAAAAAATCGAAACCGCGTAAGATAGATGTTTTCAATTCAATTCAATTAAATTATTTATTGCATTCCATGTAGTACAATGGGGTGTTACATAGGCATAGGAACTAAAACATGGACCCTGTAGGGCACAGCAACGTTGAAGGGAAGAGAGGAAGTGTGTATTAAAATTAAAACTCAATGAACAATCAATTAAAAAAAAATCAATTCAATCAATTGATTCAATCTAGCATGCATGCATACCTTAGTAAATATAAAGTTTATTTTTGGCTGTATTTTGAAAAATGGGAGTTATTGGGAAAAAAAATATGAAAAAATCTAAACTGCATAAGTATGCACTCCCACACACACAAAGATCTCTCTCTTATATAACACGCCACGCGGACGAAGTCGCGGGCAAAAGCTAGTTTTAAGTAATATTGCAAATAAAAATATATTTTTACAGGTCTCGTATGTCCAAATGTCTGCAAGTGGAATGCCTATAGTAAACTAAATAATAAAAAAAAAATCCGAAATGAAAAAAAAAAAAAAAACGATACGATACGTTAGCAGTATGACTTTTGTAACTTGGCGATTTCTTTCAAAAATATTTTAAGATCTATTTGTTTGTAAATAATATATCAGAAAATCGTCTTAAACACACAAAAAAATGATTTAAAAAATATATAAAAACATTAATATTTTTTGTCTTATATTTTCCAAATCCCCCAACCAGTCCTAAACATTCTCATTCTTTTAAGGAACTCTAACAACTAGCAAGCCAATGGTAGCTCTTAACGCGTCACATTCAACAAGTACGGAACCCTTTCCGACCAATGAACGCATGCGAGCGTGGGCGGGGCGCCTGTTCCGTTTGTGGAGAATTACTTACCCGCGGGACATATTAGGTGTCCGGAATGCATTTTACTGGGGAGGTTTGTTTTACTTATTTTTTATAGGCACGGTATGTAACATACATACATACATAAACTCACGCCCGTAATCCCTAGTGGGGTGGGCAGAGCCACAAGTAATCAAAGACAACTTGCAGCCACTGTTGATACGATGTCGTAAGCTGGATATGATGAACCTTATGGTGATAAGGGATCAGCCTATCGCCCATAACATTAGTCCATCATGTTAGGGCACGGTATGTAAAGAGGCTCATAGTCGGTTTGATCATAAGTGTTTTTTGTAGATTTGCCGCATATGGCATTAATTACAAACATAAATGTACTTACATTCTAATTTAGCTATTATTTACCTCGTTCTATCATAAAAATGAAAACACAAACTAAAACCAGCCTCACAACTTCATAAATAAGGTTGAAACATCTCAGACTTTCCAGACCAACCGTACATAGTCGGGGATTAAGATAAATATTGAAATTAATTTCTTGCATCGTTAAATAGTGTTTATAATTAACTTTCACTGGCCCCACTGATGTCATCTAGCACATTAGTGAACCGGACTATATTAAACAACTTAATATGATTAGCTTCATGAATTATTTATAACTTACAGTCTCAAGTAACTTAAAAGCTCAGTGGCTTTATTAGACATAAAAATAGCAATAAAATTTAAGAACATGGCACATTTTATAAACGGCTTTTTGTAAGTTAGAATGGGAAGTGTGATGTAGTTGCACATCAAATTGTAGCGGAACTAAAAATATGTTAGTATGCGTAATGTTCAGTGATGGACAAAAGCGAGAATATTCCCGTTGTAAAAACTCTTTAATAGTAAGGACAATGGCTGCTTTTCTTTTTCAAATTGTTCTTTCTTGTACTCTCGGGGGTTAAAATGGTCACATTGAAGCAATTCATCTAAGAAAGCAATATTGCAATTTGACATTTGCGCATATAAAAGTAAGTGCGCAATGCAAACGACTGTCTTATTTGCCTAAAGGTTAGGTAATAAAGCTCTTTTACGTAACTTCTTTTACTTTTATTCCCAGAAAGGGCGCATCACTGTTTATGAATTGTTTTAAAAATGTCTTCGTTTTAGTAAAAAAAATATAATTGTCTTAATTGTATGCTCCATACCCCCTCCGGTTGATTGAGGGGAAGCCTGTGCCCAGCAGTGGGACGTATATAGGCTGTGTATGTTTATGTTATAATTGTCTTACAACGATCACTTTCACCAAAAGATTTGTTAAACTCTATTGTTTTGGTAGGCACAAATGACGTGAAAAGCTTTGTTCACAAAATTGTCATATGATACATAATTGACATAAGGTGACGTGTTAATCCCATATTTTTTAACATTGTCACACTTTTGAAAATCGTAAACAAAATATCAGTTGAAAATTATACATAGGTAATACGTAATATTATGCTAATTATTATTATTATTATTTTTTAAACTTTAGTTTATCTCCTCTTTCGGAGGGTATTTGCCAGAGACACGGGTCGCAGACCAAGTGCCTTATTATTATTATTTTCTTGTAACGTTAATCTTATCTCAGCTTATTATTATTATTATTATTATTATTATAAACATTTTATGATGTCCAAATAAATAAAGATATCGTGAGAGTGTCTAAAAATATTCATTATCGATACCAAAAATCGTTAAATGCAGCTTCATAAAAACTCACATAACTTCGCCGTGCATTAGTTAAAATATTACAAAAAAGGAACGTAATGATATTTTGTGTGATTTTAATGACAATAAAAATTTAAATGCTGTCGACTGTCCTAATTCGAAATGGGTCCTTAGCCATAAGATTTTACAGTTTAACACTTTGAGTATCTTGATCATTAAGTTTTTGTTTTGGGACCGATATGCACGCGTGGACGGGAAACCATAATTATCGTCATTTTTAGTCATAATAATCACGCTCATGTCTGCTCAATATGCTCATGCATGTGGTCATCCACAGCCCTAGTACGCCATCCGTGTGGTAAATCAAGCTCGCTCCAAGCTCGTATTGGTGCTGGGGGGCTGTCCTTTCTAGTAGGTATATGAAGTATTAGTCATCATCTCCTTAGCGTTATCCCGTTTTTTACTTACCTAACTTGAATATATGAAAGTCCGGCTTTTTTACAGAAGCGACAGTTTGACTTTCCAGTCCGCGAAAAGAAACCCAGCCCAATACAAGATAGAGAAAAAAAAAGAGAAATCACGTCATACCTACGGGAATGAGGGATCCCTTACGATATTTTTTCTTCATTGCTAAGCACATTGATAATCATCTATACGAATCTACGACCATACAGAGAGAGTGCCCTTCGAAGTACAGGTTATCTTGTTTTCGAACAATCAGGTATCCAGCGTGCAAAGTCCTAAACAAACTACGAATCACATAGTGATTTTTGTGATATGCCCCGGTCGAGATTCGAAGCCCGGGACTTCGCTCATCGCTCAACTACTGGACCATAGAGGCCATCATCAATAATACATATAAGTACACTTAAGGTGTGTACGTTGAATACGTGTCTCATTATCCAAACACTGCATCGGTAGGTCCGTCACAAAGAAATATTTCAAACTAAACCGCAGCTAAATCAGTTTTCGATATTATAAATTTTACATTGACTGCGCCATAAAATATATCGCCATTCGTTTTGTTTCCTTAACATTTTTATGTGACTTCAAAAAATAGTTTCCGAATATCTTTGGACGTAAATAAATAAAGCAGTGAGGTAGTAAACGTCGATATTATGCAAAATAATGGATGGTAATCTTCGGGTTGGTTTGTGATTTGCGACCGGCCACTTCAAAGATTAGCCGACTTGACCATGTTAAACTAACTCTTTGTTACTACTTATTTCTAACGTTTCGTTAAAATTTATAAGCTTTGGATTATAACTACCTTCTTTTGTTTCTATACGGAACACTACAGATATTATGAAAGTATTTATTTTCACTACAGATATTTGAGGAGCTCGGTGGCGCAGCGGTAAACGCGCTCGGTCTGCGATTGTTGAAGTAAAGCAACTTTCGCAGAGGCCGGTCATAGGATGGGTGACCACAAAAAAAAAAGTTTTCATCTCGAGCTCCTCCGTGCTTCGGAAGGCACGTTAAGCCGTTGGTCCCGGCTGCATTAGCAGTCGTTAATAACCATCAATCCGCACTGGGCCCGCGTGATGGTTTAAGGCCCGATCTCCCTATCCATCCATAGGAGAAGGCCCGTGCCCCAGCAGTGGGGACGTTAATGGGCTGATGATGATGATGATGATGATTTATTTTCATCTCCCTAGCGTTATTCGCAGCGTTGTTATTGGTAGCGTTATTGCGTTGTTAGCGTTTAGAGAGAGAGTGTGTTATTCCGTTTGCACGGGGTCCGTTTACCTACCCTGAAGATTTGACATGTCCGGTTACAAAACCACTTGTAACTTTTATAAAGTTTGTTAATATGGTGCTAATATGGGTTTATTCTGTTGTTTCTAATTCTACTATATTCATTCATCGTAACTGGAGGCGGAAAAGGAAATGATTAGATCCTTTTCCTGTATCTACTCGGGAGTCACACCCAACTTTGACATTTACGCATTATAAAATGTCGTCAAATGTCAAATAGCAATATTGCTTTTTTAGATGAATATCTTCAATTTGGGTTTTTAACCCCCCCCCCCTCCCCCCCTCCTCCGTATTTTGGAATAAAATACAAATAAAATGTATAGGTATAATAAAAAAAATATCAGAAACGATGTCGCTTCTGTGCAAGCTACTTACTCGTAAAGTTGAGCTTAATATTTTATTGCAGTATTGTACATCTTTAACATGGTTAATATCTTATAAGTACAGTAAACTTTTTTTAAACCATTTTGTATTTAGTAATAACATACAACTGTTGATATGAAGTTCTAAGAATAACCTTATAAGGATAATATGATGAACCTTATGGTGACAGCCTCCGTGGTCTATGGTTAGAGCGTTAGGCTCACGATCTGGAGGTCCGGGTTCGATTCCCGATGGGGACATTGTCGAAATCACTTTGTGAGATTGTCCTTTGTTTGGTAAGGACTTTTCAGGCTTGAATCGCCTGATTGTCCGAAAAAGTAAGATGATTCCGTGTTTCGGAGGGCAAGTGAAGCCGTTGGTCCCGGCTATTAGCCGTAAAAAACACCTCCACCAACCCGCAGTGGAGCAGCGTGGTGGAGTATGCTCCATACCCCCTCCGGTTGATTGAGGGGAGGCCTGTGCCCAGCAGTGGGACGTATATAGGCAGTTTATGATGATATGATTTAGTAATAGTAATATGATTATGTTGTACCTACATTTCCTAACACGTTTAACACATTTTACTTTACTACGGGAACATCCAGATTCTTAAAAAGATTCGCGTAAAATGAGGGTATTTAAGTTCATCATGCGATCGCTATGTATACCTAGTAACATAGATTCGTTATATTCGAAAAGTTTTGAAAAGTTCGGTTAGGAAGCGATTAAATATAAATGTCGATAGATAAAATCACACTAAAACCACCGGGGACACTTCATACAAAACACCTCATTTTACACAGATACTACACATTGAGATTATCGTACACGTGAATCTGTGCGTGTGTGACGTCTGACACGATTGAAGACTAAAGTAAGACCGAGAGGGGTGAGGTAAACCTAGCTCAGTCGGGAGCGGAGAGTCGCCGTTCTATACTTACGTATATTATTCCTCATTCTATTCTAAAACTTACTTTCATTGTCCAATTATCTTTCAATTCAAGTGGCAGCTATCTCATAACATGAATGGGTCACAGACGGATAAAGCGTGTCTACCGCCCACATGCGACCCCATGACATTGTTATTATTTTTATTATTGCTTATTGCAAACCGAGCATAGCAATTAGTTCCTACACACTTTCACGTCTGCACGCGCCTCGTCTAGGTACCTATGAATTCGGTCAATGACCTATATGCCTACTTTTTTCCTTTTTACTCGTGAAGGACGAAATCACGCCATTAATATGCACATAGCGCATTAACCAATGTCAGCAGACATAATGAATGAAAGAAAGAATAAGAAAATAATATTTTTATTATATTTATATATATTTTTATTATATATATTTATATTTTTATTATTTATATTTAAAATAATATTTATAATATACGTATATTTTCTCATTCATTCTGGGTAATGTTTGTAATGACACAAATGATAGTTGGATCGGTATTTTCAATCAGGGCCTATTTAAAAAGCTTTTTGCTTTCGATAACGCTACGCCATCGATAACGAAACCTACCTACGGATTGATATGACAATATACGGGAAAGCGCATTTTGGCTCAAGCGCAAGTTCTCACGATTTGCTACTCTTATTAAAGGTTACTATCAAGTGGAATTTACGTCGTAAAAGTAAATACTTAATTTAAAATAATTAAAAAAAAAACACAAAAAACGTCATGAATTTTGCGACGGAAAATTCCACCTGATATTAACTCATCATGGTCTGTATCATCCCCCTCAGTATTCGTTACGATGTCACTAACACCCTGTATGTATTAACCACGGTGTTTTGGGTTTTTTTTTAGATATGGTTCTTAATGTTATGAACGAAATGATCACTTGTATAGGCCATGAAGTTAAGTGCTGTCTGGACTTGAATGAACTCCGCCAAGAGCAGGAAATCCGACACGAAACTTACATATTCACGTATAGTGACCTGACCTAACCTGACATTTTACTGGCGTCAGGTTATACCTAAGAAGAATTTATATTATAGGTCAGGTACGGGTCAGACTACAATATTGAATGGACTTTTCATCGCCTTCATTCACCCACTTGGTGACGATTCTCACAGCGCGATTCGATGTAGCATTACACATAACATAGCAACAAACCCGTATCCCCGAAAGGGTAGGCAGCGGCTCCTCGCCTGCTATATTAATAGGAAGTGGGCCCATTAACCGGGTCGAAATTCTGGAAAGCACGTGATAATTATCAATATCTGTAATCCACGCATGAATTCCAACTCATATAGACGAAAAATCGAAGTCGAGTTTGATATGGCTTTGACTTTTACGTCATGAATATTAAAAAGAACTTAATAATAATTAAAATTATAACGATAGATAAAAATCTAATCTAAATAAATCGTGAGCGTAATTCGCCACACTAGTATGTAGGTATTGCTTAAGAGTGCGTTGTTTGACCATTTTCAGGTGACGTCATAACTCACTCTCTCATAGGTTTTCCATTAGATAGGTTTTGACGTTTCTTAAAGATTATAATAATTGTAATATTATCGTTATCATCTACTGTACATTCAAACCGTCAATTGTTTTGATACCGCACGAATCGCGTAGCGCTGTGAGAATGGTCGCTTACTTAGTAATGGTCGCGTGTTAATATCGATGGACAATGAGTTCGAGAATAAGGGTTCGCCTACACGCATCCTCCGACAGGATGTGCGGATCTTGCCTGTAATCGGCCTAATTGCGTTAATTTAACACACCCGCGCGGAGGTGTGGTGTGTCGTCGCCCTAATATTTCCATCTCATTGTTTCCATTCTTTTGTTGCTGGGAGTAATTTTGTGAGTATTATCCTTTGGTATCGCATTACAGGCCATTACATAATGTGCCGATGTAGACAATAAAGTATGCGTCATTTTGGCGTGATGGTTTTAGATTCACATTAGACATATCCATTCCATTTGAAAGCTTTATAAGGAATGAAAATTATAAAATACCAGGTTTAGGAAGGTGATACGGTCTAAATGTCGACCGTATAAATATAGTTATAAGCTACTTATATATTTATACTGTCGAGTATAAGATACTTGGTGGTAATAGTGTATAGTTTATTCCTTATTCTATGGTAGTGGTATGTGTATGATGTGTATGGGTGTGTGTGTGTGTGTATATGGTATGTGTGTATGGTAGTAGAATGTTATGTTATAAATTTCAATTGCTTAAATTCACCAGATGGTATATATTGTATATATATTGTACGTATATATATATTGTATTGTACCCGTCATTTTCTTATCCACCGAAAAGAAAAGGGACGGATGAAAGACAACTGCTGTAATGAATGAATGAATAAACCGGGCGAATAAACTAGTCATCTATCTGATTTTATACGCAACCCGTTTGACGTGAGCTATCAACTTAATTCTGTTGGGTTATTAGACGATATAGATTTTTGGGAAGGTATTATAAATTTCTGCCTAAAACGTGTCGTGTGCTCCGTAAATATTATGCCTGTCGATTACCAGTCCCTTTCCTTTTCGGCGGATAAGAAAATGACAGGTATAACTTACAATAAAATTAGACGGTCTGTACTAGAATCAGCACCAATGTATGTTATGAATATCAATTGCTTAATTTCCCCAGAGGGTATATAGAGTGTTAGTGATATCGTAACGAATACTGAGAGGGATGATTCAGCTCATGATTCTTAGTTTCTTAGTTAATATCAAGTGGAATTTTCTATCGCTCCCCGTACAAGTACATACAGGTAGCTATACAAGTAGGTATGGTTGTTAGTGCAACCGTAACGAATACTGACGGGGATGGTTCAAACCATGATCCTGAGTTGATATCAAGTGAAACTTTTTGTTTTTTTTTTTTCAATTATTTTTCAATGCCATACTTTTGCGACGGAAAATTTCACTGGATATCAACTCAGAATCATGGTCTCAATCATCGCTTAAAGTTTTCGTTACGATATCACTAACACCCTGTATAATTATCTCAAAACTTCTCTCTTGTTTTACTACACTCGTACAATAGGTACTTCACACCAGCGCTGTGCGTTCAGATACGAGAGTTAGTGGAAATCATAGAGAACGACCTATAATATAATGAATGGCCGTTGTAACTCAATTCGACGAAGAATTAAGACACGAATGAGCGGCTACCAGCGAACAATGAACAGTGGCTCACAATTTTAAAGTATTCTGGTAATTGCACCATTTATGATATTATCATCATCATCAACAGACATCAATATTACACCAGCAGCTGGACAGACCTTTATCGAGAATTTGTTAGGGAATGGCTTATAATTGCTACGCTCGCACGTACATAATCAGGGATGTACCGTACACGGGAATTATCCCACTTTGGGAACATTCCCGGCAGTTTTTTTTTGACGTGACTTATTGTAGATTTGCCGCAGAAGGCATTAACTACTTGGCCGGACAAAGGAGGAGCGCTGAAAGCTCTCACCCGGTACAACGTTTAAGACAACAGGCGTGAGGGTGCCCAGTTGGGCGCGAGCCTCGGCTCAGGGCTCGGGTCGTCTGAGAGGAAAAAATATTTAAAAGAATTAAACGACCCTAGTGGGTCGATAGCGATAAGCACTGAATGAGGGAATTCCCAGCAGTAAAAGACGCAAAACGTATGTAAAGAGAGCATTATAACCACGGAATAGGAGAAAGAGATTGGAATTGGGAAGGCCAAATTAGCATGAAACGCACGCCATACAAGTATTAACAAATAATTCACACTTCCACTTTGCACTCCACTCGTCCGCAAAGTTTACAACACACGGAGCTCCGCGATAGTATACTAAAAGATCGTCTTTTGCATTATAACCTGCAGTGAAAAATAAAATATAATATATTGACTATCATGCAAGGAGATCCCTCGTTTTTGTAAACTACTCTATTTTATAAGTAAATATTATTATGTATTCATTTAAGTTGTATTTGTGGGAGACACGGCTTCCGTGCCTCACTAAGCAGGGTCCACAGAATACCAGAGTCGTGCCTCGCGCCGCGGCTTATGCTGAGTGAGGCCCTTTTATAAAGGACACCACCACCATCGTTGACCAGTCCATACATTCAATTATTTGTATTTCTCGTGTATGTTGTTTTTTATTTTTTATTATGTGTTTGATTGTAATTTATGTGTTACTCCGTGTTTTATATTATATATTTGTTATTTATTTTATATTTGTTACTGTGGTGTCCCTTTATAATAAACGTTTCTTTCATTCTTTCTTTCTTTCTTATCACAGAAAAGCTAAAAACTTTAGTATGATTGGCTATTTATCATAAAAACACTTTTCCTGAAAATGTATGATAAAATTGCAGCCTGTTACATAAAATATACATTGCCAATAAAGTGGCTATAGAATTTGAGAAGCAGCAGAGCTATCGTAATTATCTGTTTGCAGGAGCAGTAGTAAAAGATTGTGAGGTTGAACCGGCGATAGCGGTTCTCATACAAAATGCGCGTTAGGGCCTTTCCAACCTCTTTTATTTCGTGGTTATAACCCAACCTTCAGGCCTATAAGACCAGAGTACAAGAAACAACAATTTGCAACAGCAGCCAGTGTCTTTACTGCTAAAAAGTTTTTGCAGCGGGAACATTCTCACTTTGGGAATATTTGCGGGAACGGCGCATCACTATACATAATCATTTTTATTTGCAATGCAGAGATCATTGATCATCATTTTCTTATTGATTATCCTTTCATGTGTATTGACCATCACCATTTCAACTAAGTACTAATCTTTCGTATTTTAATACAATAAAAAATAACGCGGGGTATAAAAAGGCCAAATAGAAGCTATTCATCGAAAAAAGAAATATTGGTATAAATGATTGATGTAAAATTATAGATAGATAAACACTTTATCCAGCACAACGGACACAGAAATAAAGACAACAGATACAGAAAGGCACAAAAGGCGAGCTTATTGCTCATATGAGCGATTTCTTCCAGGCAACCTTCTAATAACAGTTACGGGAAAGATTATACATAAGACCAATGTTGAGTGAATACTTCTCAAGTTTCAGCCATAATTTCTTCATCGTAAGTAGACTCTAACAAACTATGTTTCAAGTCATTGTGGACGAATGCCGACACTCCACCACCTGTCCTATCGTCGCGACAATTGCAGTAATGGGTATAATCCAGGACTCGGTCAGTAATATTATATGCAGTTTGTGTAAGAACAGTTGACGTAAGAATGCCGATATAAAAATCAGCATAGTTTCTTCTCTTCTCTCGTGTGGGTTGAGAGACCAACGATCAAGCTCATCAACCCTGGTGTCAGGGTTACTATTGACTTATTGAAGCGCCATGGATATGGCTCATGGCTTACTACTGTTTAATTATAAATTATAATATGTAAGTACACAAAGAACTTAGATTATTTAATAGCATGGGCGTGGTTGTCCGATATGAATAAATAAATGAAAATAAACAAAAATCAATTTCAAAATCCGACAAACAAAATGAAAAGGCGAACACAAAACAAACTCGATTAAAATAAATTAGTTTGGCATTCTTAAGATTTTATTTTGCAATCGAGAGTTTTTGAATGTGTAACAGAGATCGGTATTTTGTGCTCATTAGTCCATACATTTATACATAAAATTAATGGCGTTTAACAACTGCTGAGGCATTCTTTGTATGATGTGATCGTGTTCTTACAAAATTATTTAAATTGCCCACAATAAGGGCACGGCGACAAATACTCGTGTACAGTCGTGTAAATCGAGAAATAATTGATATTAAGGTTCTGACTGCACTGAGTCTTTGAAAGGAAATCTCGAGCTTTTGTTTGAATGCCTACTTTATTATGTCCTTTGTTGAACCGAATTTTCTTAGAAAGCGTTGATTTCATTTCGAAATGTTATTCGTTACTCAATAAAGTGATGTGATCCAGCCGATTTCGGCAACGGCGGCTGCTTCTACTCCAACTTTTAAAAATAAAGAGTGATTATTGAGAATAGTTGCTCCGGTTGATTGAGGGGAGGCCTGTGCCCAGCAGTGGCACGTATATAGGCAGTCTAATATTGAAAAGAGTAGGTGAACGTCATGTGTCTTAAGGAAGTGAAAGAATTGGCCTTTGATAGACAAGAATGGAGAACGCTACATGGACAAGAGCGTGGCTCTTGAATTAATGATGATAAATAAAGAGTGCCTATATATGTCGTAAGACAGCCGTTAAGGAGTAAGGGAGCGCGTTCGTGTTGTCTGTCTCGCACGCACGCACAGTTTAAGGATTTCTGAATGAAGTGTCTGAGCTGAAGTTTAGATGGATATTTTGGCCCCGATTCCTGCAGACACCTCCTAATTTTATTTTAAGTTATACCCGTCATTTTCTTATCCGCTGAAAAGGAAAGGGACGGATGATTGACAGCTCTTAATTTTAGGAAGAATGAGTAAATTAATTAATAACCCGTGCGAAGAAAATAGGCATCTCGCTGGTATATTCCGTTTGACATGCTGTCTACTTAATTTTGTCGGGTTATTGGCCAATGTAAAATTTTTAGCCGGTTGTTTTAGATTTCTGCTTAAAATTGACGTGTGTTCCATAAGTTTTATGCCTGTCGATTACCCGTCTCGTTTTTTAACGGATAAGAAAATGACAGGTATAACTTAAAATAAAATTAGATGGCGTTTGCAGGAATCAGGGCCATTGTGAACCAAACGTTGTGTACAACTTTACATAAGTACGTATACCTAAAATCGAGCTTATTTAGTCTTATTGCCGTAGTGTGTACAGGCTCTAAATGGACAAATAATTGATTCTAATGATGAACGCGAAGCACAAGTCATTTGGATTCACACCGCAGTTGCATTTGCAGATGTAATGTGCAAATAGTCGGATGGTAAAAAATGAGAACACTGTTTACGCAAGCGAAGGAATGCAGCATTAAGATGTACGTATGCAGTTGAAATAAATATTACCTTTGTACGATCTTAGTGTGCAAAAAGTACCATCAATAATCTTAGGTAAGCGGAGCTTTAAAGCGGTAGAAAACAATCTCACTGTTAACACTTTCAAGGACAAAGCGTCTAATGACGTTCCGATTCTAAGGTGTCATACTATCTATTATGAACCATCGATGACCCATGGTCTCCCCCCGTGAAAGGGTTAATTTAAAGCGCGGCGCTCACGCTATCCAGAGCAGTGATGAGCCGTTCCCAAGAATGTTCCCAATGTAGGAATTTTTCTGTTATAAAAACTCTTTATTAGTAAGGATACTGGCTTTTAAGAATTATTCTTTCTTGTACTCTAATTAAGCTAAGTTTACATAACATTTGGGCCTTTTTACTGCCGGGAATGTTCCCAAAGTGGAAATATTTCCAGGAACGCCACGTCACAGATCCAGAGTCGAGGCTAGGGTACACACGCGACGCGCAGCATCTAGGTATTTTTAAGCGTAAACTTCCAGTGCGCTCACTGGTAAATGGAGGCGGTGTCGCAGCGGTGTCGAGGCGGGGGCGCCTTCGCCATATTGTAATTTTATTTTGTAGATAGAAATCGCACCTCTACGGTACCGCGACGCATTCGTCTTTATACCTATTTTTTTAAGATTCTTGTAAAGAAATGTTTTCAGAATTTATCCCTTCCAGTCATAACTATAATCAGTGGCAACTGACGTTACTGTTCAAGGTAGAACACTGTAACTTTGCAAATTACTCGAAAGTTAAACTTCGTTTCTAAAAGAACCTTTCATTTAATAAGTTGTGACTAAGTCAAAAAACATTCCTTACGAAAAAAAAATAATGAAGTTAACCCATTCATGTAAACTAGTTGACCTAACCACAAAAGCATGTTAACTACACAGGACTACGTTCCTAAAACAAATTCATTCTCACGCAGAACATTATGGCGCCTATTACTGCAGATATATCTCGGATCTAAAGGGTTCATTGATGGTGGAAGGTAACCGCAGATGACTATCTTCACCCTTTATTGCCTGCGGTCAGACTCGTACGGTGATGGGTTAAGGCAAATGGCTGTAACTCAAGATATGGTAAAATATTAAAAAAATTAAGGAAGCAAGAGAAGTGTGTCATGACCGTAACAAATGGAATTCAATAATCTCTGCTTACCCCTGTGGGAAATAAGCATGAGTTTGTGTATGTATGTATTAAGTATGTATTCAATCTTTCTCTATGGTGTCAAAGCCAAACATGATCTTCGATTACCTATAAGCTTTGTTTAATAAAGCCTAGCTTTTTAGTGCGGCTCTTAACTTCTAACTTTCTTTAGAAATCTGAAAGGTTTAATTTATTCTAGAGCATGTTGAACTTAATATACTTAGTTGTAAACATCAAGTATTATTACACGACCATGTTATAGCAAATAAACGTATATGTACTTATTTTATGGGCATTTGTAGCAATAACTATACTATTATTTTTCATATTCACGTTAAGTTTATGAAATGTGTTTAATAAAAGGATGTCATACTTTTTTGATTCATTTATGACTTTTATTTTTTAAATCAAATCGCGTTTAAAAAGTGGTCGGGTCTAAGTTACACCGTTTTACCTTCAACCAGGTAGTTAATCTGTCATAACTAAACAATATTTTGTGTCGGCTATCGCGTTTGACGTGAAGACATGCGGCTCACTAGGCGCCTCTGATATGTTTAGGTTAGAATTGTGTGGATGTGTTGCTAGCTTGAATATTTTTTTTGCCGTATGGAGAATTTATATTATTAAATATAAGCGTAATATTTTATTATGATTAGACATTGTCCCCGATTCCTGTAGACACCTACTAATTTTATTTTAAGTTATACCTGTCATTTCCTTATCCGCCGAAAATGAAAGGGACGGATGATGGACAACTGTTAATTTTAAAATGAATGAATAATAAAATATATATCTCGCGCATATGCATCCCGTTCGACGTGTGCTGTCAACTTTATTCTGTCGGGTTATTGACCAATGTAAAATTTTGAGAGGGTTGTTTAAATTTCTGCTTAAAATTGACGCGTGTTCCATAAATTTTATGCCTGTCGATTACCCGTCCCTTTCTTTTTCGGCGGATAAGAAAATGACAGGTATAACTTAAACTAAAATTAGGTGGTGTGTACAGAAATCAGTATCATTACCTACTGTAGATTGTAGATTTGCCACTATTTTGTCAACAAACGTATAATAATGTTAGAATTTATTTTGCCAGACAATTGAGGAGGGCTGGGGGGATAGAAAGGTCGTATTATAGCGCAATTAATCTTGAAAGCAATATTGCTATTAGTCATTTTGTTGGCATTGCGCACTTTATTAGCACTTTAACAAACGTGCTTTTGTAAAATGTAGAAGTCCAGATGTAGAATTGTAGAGTTAAATTACATTACATATTATTATCACTCATCATAAAATAAAATCCGACTATACTTCAACAGCGCTTTCCGACAAAATTAAGAACGTGAAACGCTTCACATAATAAAATAACCAAATTAACGATATACGAAGTCAGCGTCTAACAATTTACGCGAACGCGCACGCAATAGCGCATCGTGTCGGAGTGCGCACGTATAAATTAGGCGCGGGCGCAGAAACCTCAGAGTATCGGGCCCGACATCTAAACACAGGCTTTATATTGTACGACTACTTGATATTTATTGTTATATTTATATTATTTATTGTAACGTGTAACCTTTTTATTGTTATATAAACATTAAGGTAAAATTGTTTTATTTACTTAATTAATTATGGTGACACAAAAGCGACTGTAACGCTACAAGAATTAGACCAATTTTCAGAAGTTACTAGGTGAATTAAGGCGGGAAAAAATCGTAATTAAGCATTATTGTATTTTACGAGTTAGGTATGATCAAATTGAAAGTAACATCACTTACTAGTCTTTTCAATATCTCCAGTAAATAGACAGTAGGTGATTGTACTTGCTATGCCCACCCTTTTAGGGATTACAGACGTGTGTGTATTAGTGTACCTGAGGATTAATAAGGTTTTCTTTTTACGTGACTTCTTGTAGATTTGCCGCAGATGGCATTAACTACTTGGCCGGACAAATGGGGAGCGCTGAGGGCTCTCACCCGGTACAAAATTTAAGACAACAGGCCTGAGGGTGCCCAGATGGGCGCGACCCTCGGCTCTGGGCGTCGTCTGAGAGACAGAATTAATCGACCCTAGTGGGTCGATAGCGACAAGCGCTGAATGAGGGAATTCGTCGACTACGCCGGCGGGGTCGGTATCGGGGTTCTGAAATGTTTGTTGTCGCGAGCCGATTGGCCGCCTCTATGGCTGGAGTAATCGGGTCGTCAGGAAGGGTTAATAAGGCCCTATCGAAACAATTCATCTAAAAAAGCAATATTGCGATTTGACATTTGTTCATATAAAAGTAAGCGCGCATGCTTATGTATAATTAAATATACTTCACCAAGTCAGTGTGATGTAGGTAACACTTTTTACTTTCTTTCATCTTAAATTGTACTTATTGGCATTGGCAAACATACCTAATAATGACTGTATCGTAATCCGTAAGCTAATGTATAATCGAGCCAACTATTGTCCATTGATTGCAAAAGCCATACCCTTGTGCCAAGTACCGTAAAATATGACTTTTTGGTTCAGAATACTAAGTGCGTAAACGTAAGTCTACTTATTTTTAAGTGATTTTAATATAATGTTGTAGGTAATTGTGGTCTTACTATTCAGTAAGTCTATTGGGAAGAAAATTCCCAGTAGTTCAATTGGTAAGTCTACTTGGTAAGATTACTTCGAATAGGGGAAAGTTTTACCGTGCACAGCAGATTAGATTGATTGAAAAAGATTGATTGTGTATGCAATAAAGTACATATTAAGTACGTTATGTAGTATGTAGTAGTAGGTAGGTAGGGGTTGGTCTATCTAGTAGTAGGTATTGTGTAATAAACATGTCTTTAAGAGTACCTGCGATGTTGTTATTTATATGAAAATATAGTCGAATAGACGAAATAATAGTACCAACATACTAACCTAATAAAGAATCTTCCTGCGCTAGTCATTCTTCTCCTGAGCCATAAGACGTTCCAAAGCGATACTTGGTAAATGATATAGGATTGTCAGCTTACTTACCTAGAACAAAAAATATCATCTTCAATTGAAGGTATTTACCTAGACCTAGCTCATCATGCGTAAAAAAAAAATTGAAAAAATCTGACTCGGACGGGACTTGAACACGCAGCTCTTGTCTTGCCTTATGATTAGTTATGATACATCATCATCATCAGCCCATTAACGTCCCCACTGCTGGGGCACGGGCCTTCCCTATGGATGTGTAGGGAGATCGGGCCTTAAACCACCACGCGGGCCCAGTGCGGATTGGTTATTAACGACTGCTAATGCAACCGGGACCAACGGCTTAACGTGCCTTCCGAAGCACGGATCTATGATACATAGATCGAAGGAATGTCGCATGTACAGGAGGAGAACCGGGTGGTGTAATGGTTAACACGCTCGTCCCGGCTTAAGAAGAGCTGCGGACTTAAGTCCTGTCCGAAACAGATTTTTTTCGATTGAAATTTTCTCTTTGTAAGTTTCCCCAAGCACGGGTAAGTGCTATAAAAACGAAAATCATTTGCTTCCGACTACGTCAAATGGGAATAAGTCGTGAGATTTTTATGTTTTCATCATCATCATCAGCCCATTAACATCCCCACTGCTGGGGCACGGGCCTTCCCTATGGATGGATAGGGAGATCGGGCCTTAAACCACCACGCGGGCCCAGTGCGGATTGGTGGTTATTAACGACTGTTAATGCAACCGGGACCAACGGCTTAACGTGCCTTCCGAAGCACGGAGGAGTTCGAGATAAAAACTTTTTTTTGTGGTCACCCATCCTATGACCGGCCTTTGCGAAAGTTGCTTAACACTTTCAAGGACAGAACGTCTAATGACGTTCCGATTCCAAGTTGTCATACTCTCATTCTACCTATTTTGACCCATCAATGACCCATGGTCTCTGTCCGTGAAAGAGTTAACTTCAACAATCGCAGACCGAGCGCGTTAACCGTTGCGCCACTGAGCTCCTCAATTTTATGTTTATGTTTTATGTTTTAAAATTTTATGTTCTAAATTTTATGTTTTAATTTGATCTAATTGGAAGTCGCACAGTATAAAGGTCTCGCATTCACAGACGCCGCAGCGGCACCGCTAGGCGCCGTTCGGTAACCGAAATGTAGTCTTTTTGCTGTTCCCTCCTTCTTTTTACAGACTTTTGGGGGTCCACAGGCGTCGTTTTTTAATGAATCAGTGTTAACCTTCATATGGAACGAGTAACAGGGTGCCGATTGGAGATAAACCGCCTGTTGGACTTTGTTTTTTTAAAAGGTAAATGGTAGGAGTGACAGGACATTCGGCGCGCATTTTCGCCCTGACTCCTTTGATAAAGATCGCTGTTCTCTTATTATGTCTGTTTGATTCGGGTCGGAGTTGAATGGATGTGAATGTTTGTCGTTTTCTGGCGCCTTTTCATGTTTCGTTTATTACCTATAATTTAGATATTTGATTATTGAAATTGGCTTCGTAAATGCTTATAAATTAATGTCAGCCAGCAGCTTATTTTAATAAAACTTATAAAACAGTGTTAAGATTACACGGTTTTGCTAAGGTCATCTTCAGCTATTATAGTTAAAAGGACGATATAAAGCCCCATAAAGTGTATTACAATACATAGTAACCAGAACAAAAGCACTTCAGTGGATAATTGCGTAAATTGTAAAAAGATTACAATATAGACAGACTAGCAACGCCATCTATTGACATTTTAATGAAGTATACTTTAATTTATCGATTTCAAACAGTTACAGGCTGATTGATTTTATAATTAATAAAATAACATGTACGTTTAATAGTTAAATTACTTTTAAAATAAAATATTCATAATACATTTTTTGTATCGATTTTATGCTACTCGACGCTAGATGGCGGTAGTTGGCTGAAGTTGTAAAGCCGGCTTTGGTTCTATAATTTTGTAGTGTCTGAAATAAATCTAAAGTTACGTTATAATTTGAGAGTCGAGTTGTTGATATAAACGATAGTAAGCTTACATTCTGAAGCACATTATTGGATAGGTATTGATGTCCTCTTGAAATCCGTCATGGAGATCCGTGGGTGGTGACACACGAGCTATATAATCCAGTAGTGTGACTTAGGGTTGCATTTTCAGGGTTAGTTAATAATTTACAATCACCTAATCTACCAATATACTCGTATCTTGATATAGATCTAATTAAAAACTTAATAATCCATTCCATCAACTAGGGATCGCGATCTTTAGGGAGGTTATGTTCAGGAATACCTATGGGAGTCGCAAATGTGTCCAAAACTAATAAATTATCCTGTTTTTTTTTTCATGCCTTTAAAGCGTATGAAACGTTCGCAAGAGATAGACAACACTAAATAGAAGCAGAAACGGTCGATGTTAAACTTCCCATAAGTTTTCAGGTATATATACCTAGGTATGTTCCACTTTAGATACTATTCACTAGTCAATACTTTATAACCATAATACAGTACTTTATACTTTGAAAGCTGTCAGATGCTTTTGGCGGCTCTCTAACAACCCTGGCTGGCACCACGGGTGATGACGTCGGTCATCGACCTCACAACTCACACGAGAAAAAACGTCACGCTTTACTATCTACAATCCTTTCCTTTTCCAATAACTAAATCAAATTATAAATACCCAATTTAAATCTGGTGTAATTTATCAAATTATATTAGACCGTCTTTAACAAATTATACATATTATAATAATACATGAACGAATATCCAAATATTGATACTTAAGGCGGTATCTTTTGGTTTCATTCAAGAAGGTTTGGCCACAAAATTAGTGGGTACAAACGAGGCTCCGGCGGTAGATTTATGAGTAATCCTGCCGAATTGTTCACAGCATCGGCACCCTTTCATCTTTGACCACCGTATTATAAACCATTCGTTAGCTCTAGATTACATTTTTTAAGATCTAAGCGGAATGGCTAGTGATGTACCAAGTATAGTTGTAAATGTTTTAAGTTTACGCGGCTATTATTATAATTAAAAGACATAATAACGGGTTCTTACCACGTTTAAAGCAGGAATATATCGGGAAATATCGGGAGTCTCATATCCCTGCTTTAAACGCGGGAAGAACCCGTTATTATGTCTTTTAATAAGTTGTAAATGATTCAATTAGGCAAATATATGCAAATATTATGATATTTTTTTGATTTATTTTTGTTCTGTGATTTATTGTAGAATTGCGGCGTATGGCATTAATAACTTGGCGGGAATAATCTCACCCAACAGGGTTACTCTTAATTTAAAAACCTCTATTACAAGTAATGGGAATATTTAATTATATTAATTGAACTTAATACCTATTTTACGGTAATATGATGGTAATTGTAAACTAAATAATAAATTGTAAAAATAGTCGTAAACAAAACACGTAGACTGATTTGTACCGTGTTTTTTGTTACTATTAGTCGATGTTTTTATAAGAGAAGGCAAATTAAATAAAATTATCTGATGTAACGCTAATCGCAATCATTCCGGATGCGGTTTCGATCGTCGTGATCATCATTTATTGTTTATACTTAGATCCACAAGTTGAAAGAAGAAATGCAGCTACTCTTGGTATTGATTATCCTTTATATTTGTATTTTATCCTAAAGTACCTAGTTACAGGAACCTATTGTCTATTGTATAGTGAATATATATATATATAAGTACTTAATAATGACGCTAATAATAATGAGGAGCTCAGTGGCGTAGCGGTTAACGCGCTCGGTCTGCGATTGTTAAAGTTAAGCAACTTTCGCAAAGGCCGGGCACAGGATGGGTGAGAAAAAAAGTTTTTATCTCGAGCTCCTCCGTGCTTCGGAAGGCCCGTTAAGCCGTTGGTCCCGACTGCATTAGCAGTCGTTAATAACCACCATCCGCACTGGGTCCGCGTGGTGGTTTAAGGCCCGATCTCCCTATTCATCTATAGGGAAGGCCCGTGCCCGAGCAGTGGGGACGTTAATGTGCTGGTGATGATGAATGTCGCTAATGAATTATTTGATATTCCACCTCACAACCCATACGATAAGAAGAAAATGTCGCCCTGTTCAGAGTGTACACATTATTATACAGACTTTCGATGATGTTTTCGTATTTTACAGACAAACCTCTTTAACAATAAGGGTGTTAAGAGTCAAAATCGTACTGGTACGGACTTCTCCCCAACGACCGCCGATGCAGCATCGACTTAAATAAACTTATTTGAATATTTATCTATATAGTCCCATCACTACTGGTAGCGCCACCGGATGTAGGCGGATTTCGATCAGAATTCGCTCCCTTTGAACGCGCCGTTTTCATTTTTCTACAAGCTTTCCCGTTTCAGTGGTGGCCAGGTTCTAAGTAAATGGGCATTCAGCGACATGAGTCAATGCTTGTTAACATTTATGGTTATACTGGTAGTAGTTTAATTCAAACAAGAGTTTTGCGGTTTTGTCGGTTAATAAATTTGAAGGTTTTGCCTAAGTTTGCTCGTCGGTTAATGTAATTTGTACCTTTCAAGGTTTAGATTTATATCAGATGTGTGCCATGATAAACGAACTGTGCGAAAATCCATACTTATAATATATTATAAATGCGAAAGTGTATGTGTGTGTCTGTCTATTTGTTTGTCTATCTTTCAGGGCATAACGAAGCGACGAATTGGCGTGATTTTTTAAGTGAAGACAGTTGAAGTGATGGAGAGTGACATAGGCTGCATTTTGTCTTATTCTACCCCTTAATTTTCTAAAATCGATGGGGGAAGTTTGTATGGAGCATTCGGCATTTTTAAGGTAGAAAGCTAAAAGCTGGTATACGAACTACTTGTGACTCAGAAAAAAATCATACGCATATTTTTTTTTTGAAATCTGTCCCCAACTCCTTCAAAGAGGGGGTGAAAATTGAAGCTAAAAACTAGTATATAAGAAAAGGGGAACCGTGTTACCCCGAATTTAACGCGAGCGAATTCGCAGGCAAAAGCTAGTTATCTATAAAATTATTAGGTATATGACTGAATTACGGTAGCTTGATGTCGCAACAGTCATTTATTTGTACAGTTCAAAACACAATTAAAATCGCTACCTGTGTTGTTGTTCGATTCATTTATTAAAACGCAAAAGTATAAATGAAGATATTGATGGATGGATGGATTGTTGGAGAGCTTAAATGGCGTAATAAAAGGAATCCCGTGAGAGAAAAAGAAATGAAAAAAACAAAAAAAGAAATAAAATTTATTCGCTCTAGAGTCAAAAGATCTCAAAGAGATGCCTCGTATTTATTATGCTCTCGAAATAGGCGTGAATTTGTCTCATATTAGTTTATAGAAAGAAGCTACGAACAATTTAACATAACAGCAGCATAAGAAAAATCGCAAGTACTAATCTAGCCATTGAAGACAAAAGCGGTTGCACATTTCATCCAGTAATAAAAAGGAACGGTTTCATTCAATATTCACGTTCTATTGAATGAGGATTAAGTGACAGTTTAAGCGAAGTTTAACGCTTCAAAGCGACCGAAACAGACGCGTCGGAGCCCAATCTGTAGCCACGATAAGAACAACCGATAATAAAGATGTGTTACGACAGCGAATGTCAAACTTTATTTTCTTATTTAGGATCCGTTTCACCGTTTGTCTATAGCGTCTATCTAGTCTATGTAGTACCTATCTAGTGAGGTAGGTATACACTTTGGTACCATGTCACATTAACTTTTTTGTCAAATTGAACTGTAAGTCTCACTAAATGTCAAATATGTTAGTACGACAGAGTCCTAAAGTGGGTACATTATATTGCTCATGACTGTACTTAGTTCATCGTATTATTCTTAGGATTTCGATACAAAGGTATTCAGCACTTCGTCTTTTGACAACTTGTGCCTATAATACCAAAGTAAAATCGATTTCTTCTGTTACGTGAGTTAATGAGGTTTAAGTACGAAAATGAGTTTGTAATGTAGGTACTACATGGGTTGTTTCTTGTCTACCAGTTGTCTGTGATTTACTTAAATGCATTCTGGTAATATTCACTCTTTTACGGGTTATGTTTTATTCGAATTCTGAATAATGTGACCACTGTACAAAACACAATATTTATTAACATCTCCTTATAGATATGAATGCATGGTATTAGCTGCCTGAGAACTGATGTTAAACAGCCAGATTTTTAATAAAGATCGTCTAGGGTCCTGTCCCGAGGTTTATTCAAATTCAAATTCAAATTCAAAAATATCTTTATTCAATAGGTAACATAGTTACACTTTGAATCGTCAATTTTTACGTAACGAACGTCTCATCCGCCTAAAACTACTGCAGCTTCTCACAACCTGTATAGCCGGGGAAAAGAAGCTGCAAGAAAAACCTCGGCACAGGGCCCTAGACGTTCTTTAAAAAAATAAAAATAAACATAAAATATTGATATACAATTGAGTAATTTAGCTGCCTAATATCAGTTCTCAGACAGTTAATCCCATGCATTCATATCTTCTAAATAATCACTAACTTTATAATAACCTTTTTTGTAAAGTTTTTGTTTAACTACTGTCTTAAAGCAGTTGAAAGGCAAATTCTGAATGTCAATGGGAATCTTATTGTAAAAACGTATACATTGCCCCTTAAAAGATTTAGTAATCTTATGTAATCGACTGACTTGTAAAGCAAGTTTATTTTTATTCCGGGTATTAACAATGTGCCGATCGCTATTTTTTGCAAATAAACCTATATGTTATTTGCAGCTTCTTTTCCCCGGCTATACAGTTGTGAGAAGCTGCAGTAGTTTTAGGCGGATGAGACGTTCGTTATGTAAAAAATGATGAATAAAGTATAACTATGTTAAACACTGAATAATGTTTGTGCAATTTTTGAATTGCAAAAATAGTAAAAAAAGTTATCGCCTTCCTAACTAAACTTTTCGCTTAAAGGTGATGTGTCGCCTTCTATAATGGTCGAGCCAACAGTGTTATCGGAATCTGCACTTAGACAATAAAAAAGCTCGGCGAGGTGTGGGTATTACGTTCGTCTTGCTACTGATGTACAGTCATGAGCAATATAATGTACCCACTTTAGGACTCTGTCGCACTAACATATTTGACATTAGTGAGACTTACAGTTGAATTTTTCAAAAAAGTTAATGTGACATGGTACCAAAGTGTATACATATTAATGTTCTTGACGGTACCTCTGACAATCCAGATTGGAATATAGTTATGAGCTTGTGTTATAAAATATTGTTTCATACGAATGCATTTCGGTTGACAATCACTGGTTGGTAACCGCAACTGCGGTCCGTCAAAGCTCACGCCTCCATCATCCCGAGATCATCGATAACTCGCTGCAAAAAAAACGTTTGCAAAACTTACCACTTTGTTTTAGATAGCATCTGCCCACTCAATGAATGTAACTGTACCTGCTAAACTATTCACAAACTGCGAACCCAGTTACAATAGCTCTAATCCTCCAAAGTAGCCGACGAAATATTTCTGTAACACCAAACAAAAACCCAGGTTTTCCTTTATTTGCTTCACAAAAGGGTTTTTAAAACGACGCACAATGTACCCAATATTGTGAAGCAAATGACATTAGATGAAACTTACAACGCTTTGACGCTTCTGCACAGATCTGTGCAGTGATGCAAACGAATGGATTGAGTGAAATGAATCAGTGACGCAGACATTTCGATCCACATCCGGGCATTTCACGCCTTCATTCGACTTTGGATTATCTATTATTACAACGATAACAATTCATTCAGTTGGTATGGTAGGATTTTCAAACGCGTTTTCACTTTACTCTTCATGAGGAGAAATGAAAAAGCCTGATACTAATGTTTCACAATGAAAACCCCTCCCCCTAGCCATTTTGATCAGGGTGTGCGCTGAAAAAACTTTCCGTAGAATAATTGACCTATCAAAAGAAAGTTTATGTTTAAGTGCGCATCTTAGTCGCGAGCGTGTTAAAACCAGTCCAAACGTGTTAATGTTTAGGTACTTGCTATTCGTACTTAATTTGATACAATTTACAAGTCACTGCTTTATTTGGTAACGATTCCTACTTATACCTAGCCATTTTTTGACTCTTGAAGTCAATATTATTACTGTCGTATACCAATTTTATAGAACCCAATACATTTTTAGTTAGGTACTATATCTTCCATCATCATCATTATCGTATTTATTACTATACCCAAAATATTGGCCATAAATTTTAAGCAGTAATTCCCATATATCCAGACTTTGAACAACAATATGTCGGCATTCGCACGCAAAGTAATACCATATCCTTGGGAATGTATGCGTCGTAACATTTCAAACTCGATCGCTATCTGCGTCTACGCATCGAGTATCGAATGAGACGTGAAAAATGATGAGCGGGAGGCAAAGGCGCGCCGACCATCGGGATTTGGGGGTCTGTAGGCGTTTGTTAGGTTATCAGGACATCAATGTGGAGCAGGAACAAAATTTACATCGCTTAAATTCCATACCGCTTTTTTGGTTTCAGTAAGTACTTAAATAAGAATTAAGAATTTGTGAAACTTTGAAAATTCTTTTGAAGAAATAAGGAGGATAAGTGGGATTTCGTAATAGTGTAAAAAAGAAGAATTAAATAAGTTTTGAGTTGATGAGGAATTTCGTTTGGTAACACAATAAAAGAAGTCAGATTAACTCTCAAAACTTTATTTGAATTGTAAAGTTCCGTAACTTCGCAATTTAGTTGCGTAACAATTTCACCCTACCTACAGAACCACTGAAGACGGCGCATTTTATTCAAATAAATTTTCTGTAAGAGGTAGAAATGGGAGGCGAATTTTGGTATACAAAGGCGGTTTGCTGTGACGTGAGCTTCAATGGAGGTCTCTCGACGGGGGGCGAGCCTTACCGCGCCAACTTCTCACAGCGCTCCCTTTACCACCACATCCTACCATCAAAAGATTATTAACAAGTTACGCAATACATTGCGTGCGCGCTTCTAAATGACGTCCCAAATCTAAAAACGCGGCGAACAATGAAAAGCGTATTAACGTTTTCGGTTGTGTAAATTGAGATGACCGTTGCCGCGTTGTCGTTTAATTAATTTATTGCAACAGCAACTGTGACGACGACACCTGGGTATCTTTAGGGCGGTATGTTTGGCCGTAAGATGTAGGTCCGTTCTTGAAATTGAGACATTAGCGGATCCTCTTGACTTTGACCAAAATTAGCCGGCCCGTTTTATGTGTCATCGTGGAATGTATTTGTTGGCAAACCTTGTATTGGACTAATTTATGACCGTCTATGATAGCTATTTCGTAACTTTTTTTTCTAAGCAATGAGGGACTTTTCAGGCTACGTTCACCAAAACCAATGTAGATGGCGTTGTACAGCTTTTCACGTTAAAGCTAAATAAAGCTAAATTACCTATTTTCTCATTACTCGGGTACATAATTATTCCAAAATACAATGTATTAGTAGAAGCATACTGGGTGTTAGTGACACCGGTTGATTCAGACCATGATTCTGAGTTAAAATCAAGTGGAATTTTCCGTCGCAAAATTCATGATTTTTTTTTAGTTTTTTTAAATTATTTTCAATTCTATATTTTTGCGACGGAAATTTCTACTTGATATCAACTCAGAATCATGGCCTGAACCACCCCTCAAAGTTTTCGTTACGATGTCACTAACACCCTGTACATAATAATAATTTTTGGTTGATATTTGGATCATATTATGTATAGAATTATGTTGCTACTTATATTACTTGTCTTTATTTTGATCAAGATAATAATGGGTGGAAGATGTAATTGTACCTGGGTGAAAAAGGGTTATCATTTCAATCAATCAATCAATAATAACGACATAATATATACAAAAGACATAAACATACGAATAAAAATAAAAACAATAGGCGGCCTTATTGCTAAACAGCAATTATACCCGAAAACAAAGGTAAAAGATGCGTATATCTGTTATCCATGAAGTTAGAAGGTTAAACGAAGGAAAATCTAATGTTGTTTCTTAAATTGTACTGTATTCATGTGTTATGTCTGACTGTTGAAATTTAGTTCTGTGCAATAAAGTATATTTAATTTTGAAATATATACAGCGCCCTCTAAACTATTTTAAGGAACGTAGCCTGAAAAGTCCCTCATTGGATCATCATCATCATCATCATCATCATCAGCCGTACGACGCCCATTGCTGGGCATAGGCCTCCCCCAAGGATCTCCACGACGATCGGTCCTGCGCTGCCCGCATCCAGCGGCTTCCCGCGACTTTCACCAGATCGTCGGTCCACCTCATTGGATAATGAATAATAATGATTATTATTTTTGAAAACACACAATAATACCTCGTAGGTTTGTCTCAATGATCCCGCTATTATTATTGTAGAGATTATTATGTATCGGTAATATTAATATACCTACTTATTAATCTACTTATTCACTAAATTGTGGACGGGGTGTGGAGCATACTCCACCACGCTCCTCCACTGCGGGTTGGTGGAGATGTTTTAACGGCTAATAGCCGGAACCAACGGCTTAACGTGGCCTCCGAAGCACGGAATCATTCAGGTCAATCAGGTGATTCAAGCCTGTAAAGTCATTATCAAACAAAGGACAGTCTCACAAAGTGATTTCGACAATGTCCAGAATCGGGAATCGAACCCAGACCTCCAGATCGAGCCTAACGCTCTAACCACTAAACCTCGGAGGCTGCGATGTTGGTGACACATCTCTTAAAATGTTTAGATCATATCGCTAATTGCTGTTTTTTGTTACCACACCGCGATATTTTTTAATGGAACTAATGGGAAAGTTAACATCAAAAATGCAAAATTTCAGACTTTAGACCTAATTTTACGCATGTTTATAGCGCGTTCCGTAAGGATTTGGTTACCTTTTTTGGTCAAATGATTTGTCAAAAAGTATATGACTATTAAAAGTTCAACGACAGTTGACTAAGTTCTGTACTTGGTGGTGCATTAGTCGAGCTGTCATAAAATGATAAATACTGGTGCAAGCTTAGCACCCCAATGCTATTGTCATCCAATGTACCAACAACGTCTTCACAAAGTGGCAAGAGTCATAAACCGAAAGGACCGATAATATATTTTCCATAAAAATATCGCATCAAAACATCGCGGCGCGGGCGCAGTACACAACACCGCTAAAACTAAATCCCGAGTTATGTCCCTCCCTGATATGAAACTCTTGGATGTGAAAGGTTTACTAATGCGCAATTTCATACTTTATTGCCAATAAAAACGGGCGCGGTGAGAATACATGAGTCGTAAATAAGCATGTTTATATGACGATAATAGATCGAATAATTGGGCGTAAAACTAAATGGAGTGGTGCGTTTGGGTTCGCCCTGTGTGAAAAGGGCCGCGCGCGCCGCGGCGCAGGAATGCGCTGCTCTGATTGGTCGACGCTCCCGCGATGAACATTGTAGTTGATTTGTTAAACCATTTGCTTGGTACACACGGTAGGGGATTGTGAAAAGGGTTGGTTATTTATAAATATGCAAAAATTGTGTCATATTTTAGAACACAATATATATTTAATAGCCGCTCTGGAATAACTTGATTGAGTTTGTAGTTTAGAATGATATTAAGTTCCATGTTGAAAAACTATAAGTATTCTGGAAGGCATTCCCAAACTTATTGTCCAAAATCCAATGCTGTATAAACAACACAAACTTGCCGAATACCTCAACACGTACTTAGAAACTTAATTAAAACTTTTTAGACGGAGTTGTGTGAACAAGTTCCAAAAGAATTTCGCCCCGTGTGTGTCTCAGGCTCCGATGATTATCTGCCGTGATAAATGGACCGCGTCAGAATTTATTGTGGGCTCCAACTCTACTATTGTCTCAATGAATGCTTTTTTATTGTCATAATATTATAAAGACTTTTGACAAGTGGCGTTTAGGATTATGATGCATTTTCTCAAATAGCTGCCCGACTCGATGTCAAAGCTGTTTCGTGGCCGACCATAAATTGATTTTGATGTCTTTTTTATGATGAATTGGAATCGATATTTGATTTTTATGGGTGAAGTGTTTTCATATGTAAATGTTTTAGATTATACGTCTTTCAGCGGCAAAGGAAATGCGTAGTTATGGCTCGCGATATTTTATGCGAGCTATTTTAGGTGTTATTATAAGTTTGTTAGCTTATTTTTTGTAGGGTTTGTAATCCTCTTTTGTGTGGCTTCTTTTATACTTTATATTAAACTTTTAAGGTCTAAAATCTTACTTGATTACTATAAAGAAAAGCAGTGATTTTGCCATTCCATTCATCTCATTCAGTGTCATCATCCTTTATACAAACCTAAGTTTATTACAAGTGTTATAGTTTAATTTATAACAGGTAGTTTAAAGGGAAGTACCTACGTGACGCGGCCGCAAGCACTTTAATTTTTTAACAAAAGAAGTTAAAATGAACATAATCTTTTTATAACTTGTGTGCGGGGTGCATACAAATGCATCGATTGTGCTATATATTATTTTTGTATCGGTTTTATGATACTAAATATTTGGACAGGGGTTTTATTGGTACAGTAACATGATATTTTTGTTAAGATCCGCCTTTGTTTTGGATTTTTACGGTTATTAGATTATGAGGAAAGACTGTTAATTCTTGTTTTGTGGGTAGAGTTTAATCGTGACTGCGACCAAAATAGATATTTGCTTCTTTTAATGTCTTCATTTTACGAAATAAGATTTATTTTGGTTCGTTTAACATCGTTTAGGAACCTACCTAATCAAAATTTAAGGTAATTTATGAACAAAAACTTAGGAGTAGGTATCCAATTAAAACCATAATTGTAATTAGGTATCCAAATAGTTCAAATAGTCATACAAAGCTTCCATGTACGATTAAGTCTTTAAAAATTTTACGTCATCAAAGTTTTCCTCAAATATAAAAACCAAACCAGAAAATAAAATAAATCTGTCTGCTCTAGGATGTGCCTGCGCACACCTGTCTCACGCATGCGTACAACAGCTGCGCCGCGTGTGCCATTGTCTCTTTTGCACGTTGTCCCTAATAAGATTACCGTGACATTTGGTCACATGTCGGCGATTTGGTGACAATTGCGGCGATGATATGGTAGTTTTGATCGCGAATTACGGTTTAAGATTTTAAATAGTGAAAAAATAATATAGGGAGCTTTTTTCTTATACATATATGCTATTCTTGTCTAATACATTCAGAGTGTAGGCAAATGCAGTGACTGATTTTGATTACTTAAGTGAAATATTTAGTGGAATATTTTACCTATCTTTTAGCTGATTTCTACATTGTGACAAGGAAGATTTCAGCGCTTTAAAACTATAAGAGAATCAACGCAAGCGCGCGTTGAAGTCTTTTCTAAGAGGAAAACACGAGTGCTACGAGCGAGTTACGTCGTGACTTTAGCGAGCGAACACCTTTGCTGACTCAGTAGGAAATAACACAGTCATGAACAATCTAATGGAAGTACATACAAAAGTAAAAAAAAACTTGTTTCATGAACGGAAATGCCACCAACGAGCCTCCGTGCGTCAGGTTCAAAGCCGCCGCGAATTCCACTGCACAATGCGCGAAAGCCTGTCAAAGTCATAAATAACCCTGAAATGATCGCACCGTCAACCCACACGCACAAAAACTTGCCTATTTGACATCTAAATTATTGCGAGACGCCGCCCCCTCCAACAAATCGCCCCCCGGAATAGGGCAGATGAACCATGCGAAACCCTAACAAAGGGAACAGCAAATAATACATCAGATAAAAGAATTTTCAAAACAAACTCAAAATACTAAAGCGTTTGACACGAGCATCCGCTTGCCCACAAAAAAGGTGAGCGAGCATGTCCGATTGGACCCTTAAAATGTACCCTACTTCAATATTGTGAAGGGTGATTTCGTCATGGCGCCGCGCGTGCTTTGATCCCGCGATAGATCTCAATAGCTGGTGATTAAAGGCGCCTGTGATTTTACTTGAATGCTTTTTTTTTCTGACGGTGGTGCTGCCTTCATCGGCTATACAAAACGGCATACTACTGTAAAAGAATATACAATTATTGGGCTTTGAATGGTTACAGCGGGGGTGAAGTGCTCATAAATTGTTATTTTTTGTTGGATGTTGGAAATCTTTTAAAAATCATAAACGGCATTTGGGGATGGATTTATTGAAGAGGTGTTAGGAGGTGTGAGCTTGGTTGTTTGTTACCCAACCAGCTATTTACTAATTACACGCTTCGATATGTTTGTACTTCATTGATACTTTTGTGGATCGCTTGACAATTTAAGTGGATTTTCGATTTAGTTTCAGGTCACGCTTTTTATGCTGTGGTGTCAGATAAAATAGGTGTGAAATGTGCTTGACAATTTTTGAAAGATGTAATGTGCTTTCCACTCTGTATTATGTGGGTAAGCACGGTGAAATTGATGTTTGGGTTCTTTCGTTAGTTACGCTAGTAGTAGCGTGGAATAAAGATAGTGACGTGTGTGAAATGGATGAGGAAGTTACTACCAAGGAGGTTAAAAAAAACATAATAAATCGGTTCATCTAAAAATTAATGCACTATTTGACATTCGCTGAGATTGCACACTTACATTTATATGCGCAAATTGCAGCACTTTAACCTCAGCATCCGAATTAGGCCAAGTTATAAATCGTGAAATACAACCGTGCAGGTTGTATTAGGTTTGTTTGAAATAAAGATATTTATGCATCGGTGAGATGTGGGTACTTCTGACTACACCATTTGGGATATAGTCGTGAGATTGTGTCGTATATTATTTTACATTTTAACATACCAACTCCTTACACATACACAACTACACCTATTAATAAATACCTATACATACGTATACCTATTTGTTGCATCCAATAGGAACCAACCAAGAACCACGATGAAAATATCCGCAAATTGGTCACCGAAGTACAAATAATAGTAACACTAATTGTAGTCATCACACCTCGTTTCCTATCTGCTACAGTTTCCAAAGCTTTTGTTAGAGAACATCTTCATTGAGCTAAAGGTGTTAATAGTTGCGCTGACGCTCATTGGCCGAGTCGTAAATTTGGTCCTCAAGGCCAAAGCACAAAAGGACTAAGAGTTTCCAGTCGATTTTATAAGAGGCTGCCTCAGACGCGCGTGTGGGCTCCCAGAACATGAGAATAGGGTGGATATTACGGTTAGTGTTTTGGATAGTTGTCTTACTAATAAAAATAAAACTTTAACTCGAACAAACATATTCCTTGAAGGTTTTACCCGCGCTGATGTAAGTCTAGTGCGCGAAGAGAGATAGATATCTTCAATAATAAATAGGTATGTAAATCGAGTGTAAAGATTAAATATACTTTCCGATTTGTTCCTTGTTAAAGTTACTTTATAATATAAGTAGACGATTACAAAAAACGACTGAGTAATAATAATAAGTGTAAAAAATATGTATGGGACTAACATTGTAACTTGGCTAAGGCTTAGCTAGTCTCAATATGAAGCACGAGCAATAAATATATTCCGTAGAGAAAGTGAAATTATGTTGTTAAAGGCAGAGTTTATATCACGTAGCATTTGTGTAAAAATAAAACAAAACATAAACGGCTCCACAAATCAGTGTTACAACTTAAAGCTAAGCAAAGTACAATCGAATTATTTGAAAATTGGATTCACTTTTGCTTACCTGTCATTCATCCTAAACAGTGTATAAGTGGTAAACACAATTTCGTGGTAAATTCGGAAATAATTTATCCAATTACAATATTGAAGCATATCCACAATGTATCAACATGACAAATCTCAATAGGTCACCACCGTCCTCATGAATGGGTGGTATCGTCGGGGGCCCTTTACAACGCGCGTTTTGTACGGAATGTCGTAACAAAAACCCTTAGATACACACCACGATTATCTTACCTTTTCCATTCACTAACTAAAAGCATCACAACTTAAACCTTATTGTCTACACCATAGAGTTATATGAGGCCCGCGTGGGCTCAAAAGACAAGTTGCCAGCTTTATAACAAATAAAAATAGATGAAAAAAATCTGTCGGGAGCTGAGAGTCTGTTTTAGATGTTTTATTAATTATGTCCAATTAATTTTCGTACGGTCCGTCTGACGCGTTGAATTGCAAATCCGTTACGGTGGTCCTTAATGGTAGTATGGATTAATATTTTGATGACTTTATTAATGGAATCGTGAATCGAATTTGGTGATATCATAACGTAAGTTTGGCCGTTTTTTTGGTCAATAACTCTTTGATAATGTTTTGATCGTCGAGTTTATTTTTATGTTCTGAATTTGAATAATGGTTGACGTATTTCACATAAATAGGCAAAAGTTTTATACGTTTCAAGGAAATTGAGTAGGAAACAGTAGAGATTTACTTTGAAACCAATGTTTTTACTTTATTTTGACGTAAATGTATTTGTTTACAACAATAGTAGGTATTTACTTTACGTGTATTGGTGTTAGTCGAATTCATTCGGAGACGCCTTTATATTTTTTTAAACTTACGCAGTTATACAAACAAGTAAAAAGTATTTAAATGAAAAGTACTTAAGTATTAAAAGTCCGACTGTCTTTTTAGCGCTTGGCTTATAATTAATAAAGGAAATAGGTAAAATAGGACAAGATATATAACTCGGCGCTATGTGTTTTATAGTTTATTTCGGAATTTGTTATGACTCTTGAACTATTCTGTCTCGCAAATTAGTTTCAAATACATTTGCTGCGCAGTATTTTAAACGTCGTCTTTTCTAAACTTTTATTTTTCATCAAAAAGCATCGCACTATCCGCCATAGAAGAGTTTTTTTTTCAAATTCTCCTGTTGGTGTGATCTGGATTTCACACGTAGCTATCATCGTCTTTATAATATTCATTTATTTGTAATATTGGTAGCATTGTGTGCGGAGCTCGCCGGCGCCAGTGCAGCCCATATTATGTTATTGTTAGAGAACTTTACGTCTACCGCGAAGTTATGGAATACGGTTGAATTTTACGTTATATAATCGATAAGAATTAAAAACTATAATTGAGATTTGCGACATCTTCTTGTAGTATTTTTGTATTTTGCGGCTAGAGGTACAGTCATGAACAATATAATGTACCCACTTTAGGACTCTGTCGCATTAACATATTTGACATTTAGTGAGACTTACAGTTCAATTTGTCAAAAAAGTTAATATGACATGGTACCAAAGTGTAAACATATTAATACTTGTGACCGTACGCCCGTATTAGTTTACTTGACTAAGTCCTATGTTAGTTAAAAAGATAATTAAATTATGCGTAATTTTACTACATACTTCATAAATTAAATATCTTTTACACTGTTACTGCAAATATATAAAAAATATATATAATATTTATTTTCTTTTACCCTAAGGGTGTCTGGCAGAAATTGATGTTTAATAATAAGGTCTATTGTTTTTATTTTATTCGTCTGTACATGTCCTGATTTATGATCTCTGTGTTTTTATGCAATAAAGAATTAATTATTGATTGATTGATTCTGGCGAACTATGTTTCCCATGTAAACATGGTTATAGATACTTACTTCTGGATTACAATCCTTTATTTTTGACGTAATTTATTTTAGATTTTCCGCAGATGGGATTAACTACTTGGCCGGACAAATGGGGAGCGCTAAGAGCTCTCACCCGGATTACAATCCAGTCCGAATACCACTGAAAAGGAATACACTGGCCACATCGAATTTGATTTATGAAAAGATAAAATATTCAGTGTCTTTGTACTATATTCCAGGCAAAATACATGTTGTCTTAAAAACCGCAATTTTTCCAGTACATTTCATTGATAGATCCATCTTGTAACTCTACCCTCGGGCCATGCTCCATCATTAGGCTGTCGCTATTTATTTGCCTTCACAATAAGAGTACAATAGTTATAGTATCGAGTTACCTTCCGCTCTCACTTACTCTAGTATGGATATTTTATTAGCATTGTGTGATTTGTGAAACTGTTTTTAAGATTTTTTTAATGAATTCCCATAATTGAATTCTATAGTCTCTGCTTACCCCGGTGGGAAATAGGCGTGAGTTTATGTATGTATGTATGTAATTCCCATAATTTTATTTTAGTGTAGGTTTGAATTTCATTTGCTTCGGACCACCGTCGCATTTCTTGCATAAATAAAGCAAGTAAAATAAGTTTAAAAGTGAATAAAATATAATAATGTAAAGTACATTGTTCGAACTTAGTCATTACTAGTACCTAAATTGTAATCTAATTCGTAATACAGTCATCAGAAACAGCACAGCTGAATAATGGCATATAGCGTATAATATAATATCAAATTAATTAGAAACAAAACGATGCAATACCTTGGCTAAAAGCAAACCAAAACAAAAATTTAACCACCTAAAACTCCTAGACCACCTCAAGAACAAACCACAAAAAAAAACAAATTCCACCAACCTAAGCAGCCTAACAAAACAACCACCGGATCGGTAACTGTCAAACGGTAAATAAAGATGGCGGAAAAAAATGGAAGCCGTATAAAAAATGACATTCACACGAGAGCAGATTAGGGGTCAATTAACGCCGGTTAAGCAAACCAGGGGTATGGGAATTGTCGCAGGATTTTTTTATTTGTCTTTGGTCCGCGCTTGAGTATGGCAATAGAGGATTAAGCTGAAAGCAGACCAAAATTCTTCGGCATCGTACTTTAAGGCAACATGTGTTTTCAGTTTAATATGGATTTATTAATCAGAATCATTATTACAGAAGAGGAAAGGTCGATTTTTGATACGTTTATTTGGTAAATTCTGATGACGTCATCAGAAGAATACGGTAAGAGTACGGTGTAATTCAAATCATATAAATCCGAATCAAACCGTCTCTGTTCAATGATAGTAATTGTAATTCCATATACCTAAAACTGAAAATTCTGGCAACGCTTACGATGCGGAAGAATTTTGATTTGCTTTAGGAATAGGTTTGAAACATGCTTAAATTTAAAGTGTGTCTATATCCTGTCTTCTTCTTTATGGCGTTTTTAAATAAGGTAATAAACCTATACTGAGTTCTTCTTTTCTTAGGTTCAAATTCATTATGTACCAAACTGTGATTAGAATCAATGCGAGATTCATAACATTCGTTTAATAATTAGAAATTGTATTAAGTATTTATGTACTGCTTGACAAGCTACACTCGTGTAATACTTCTGTCTGATAGCTATATAAGTACTTATAGAAACTTTCAGTACCAAATCACGAACTTGTGCCAATTTCGTCTTCGTCTCAATCATGCGCCGGGTACATACGACGTCATCGGACCACCACGCTGCTGGCCTTTTCAACTAGTTCCACACTTTCTAAGTTCTTAGTTTGCACTACGTCACCCAACAATTTGTGTCATCAAATGGGTATTGTTGTCTAAAGTTAAATATTAATGTTATCTAAAGTAAGTAGTCTTAAAGTCATAATGCTCCTGAGAACAAAATATTTGGCGCCAAACTTCCTGCTTAGGTAGCAAATATCCATTCAGCTACCTACTCGACTGCTTTTTACATTTTTTTCTTTACAAAATACTAGGACTTCCAAATCTTTTACTTAAAAAACTGTGCAACAAAACAATGTTGTAAAGATAAGGGTTTGTTGGTAGCAAATCGTTATCTGTGGTACAACTCATTTTGTTCGAAACAGATCGTTAACAACCCTAAAAGATAAGGATGCCACCTCTCAATTAGAGTTACTTTTTTTTTCTAGCAAGGTTTTGGCTTGTGTACCTTTTCTTATCTTGTAACTAAATGGTTGTAAAAAAAACCCATTGGTCATTGGCTTGTAGTTAGTGCTTAGTGGACTGATAAGTTCCCAAAGTTAATTGATTGTTAATCCTTTGGATTCACCTTTATTCGCGAGTAGACTAGACAATGTTTGACTTGACTCAATAGCACTTGGCAATTTTCTCCATTATTTAAGTTCCAAACATGAATTCGAATATCATTGATGTAGGCCTTTGATGGATGCGAATCTCCAATCACACAGTGAGAGTCAAGCATTCTTCCAACTGGGTTTCCAATGCTCATCACAATAAAACGCTATCATTATTTATTAATAGTACTTATTGTAATTATTAGCTTTGTTCATAATACTGGGTAGATCGTCAGTTTTGATAACTCTATAAAAACATTTTGCTACAATTGCATCAAGTAATACAAACATTTCACTTGGCGCCTCATTCAATAAACAAATCAATGAAGCGTATTTGCATACACTGAATCATGCGTCCGCGCCGCGCACCGTTTCTCTCTATTGGTAGACGAAATACGTTACCAGCGCGACTGCGAGCGATATTGACATGACCTTATTTATTCATATAATGCTGTTTATTTGCTATTTAAGACTGTACTGTTAGTCTTAAATAGCAAATAAACAGCAAATATATATACATATCTTCCTTTAAAATTGTTTTTTATTTAAAAATAAATACATTTCTATTAATTAGGTATTTAATTTCGTTGATTATAGAATGCCTTGGTCTCAGAGAAATAATATCGTCCTATTTAACAGTTTAATAATTAATTTAACAATATATTATTGTTATTTATTTATTATGTTTTTATTTTTTTTAATAATTTTATGATCTAGAATATTTTAACTTTGACTTACTGTAAACATTGGCGTTGAGTGTTATTCACAACCTGACTGGAAAAGCGATAATAGCTCGCTTCGACACACTAAGGGCAGGTCAAAAACAGCGCAGTCTGTATGCCGATCCGCGCATGTTATAATTCAAGAAGATTTTTTTTTGTCGCTACTCGCCAGCAGTCGACAAAGTGCGTAATTGCAAAGTTCAATTGTGACGTAGTGACTTACAGGTGGATATCTCATGGTGACTCATAGCCATGTGATTCACGATTCAACGAATATGATGGGAAGTGTACGGGAATGCTGTAGTACGATTTGGTGAGCGGAAAAACCGTAAAGTCTCATACGGCGTGTGGGCCATATGGTGGACTTTGGCTATTATGACTGATTATGATGAAGTTTAAGAACTCGTAAATTAGTTAATCAGATTTATCTTCTATCGGATATACTTGATGATATCCCTTCCGTTTAGTACATTGTTTCTTTTTTTACGAGATATAATCTAGATGTATCTGTCGCCATACTTCACACGTAAACTACTTTTGGTAAGTAAATTAAACGCCCTTGATATAATTAAATAAAAAAAAAGGAAAAAGCATTTTAATTTATTTTTTTATATTTTATGTATTTGTATTTACTTACAAATGTTTTATTTGTTGTACTTTTATATTGTAATATCTGAATTAATTTAGCAATACTCGATATGGGACCATTAGTGTGTACCTTTTCGCAATTAATTTTGTGCCTGCTTTCTATTTCGTGAAATACACTGGTTATCAATTTTTCAAACGTGGGAAATACCTTTAAACCTAAAATAGCCGTAACAATGGATGAAAATATATTATTCAATATAAATTCAAGGCCGAATGATAAGTAATATGAATGAATTGAACTATTTATTAGCGTAACGATTACTCAACAGATTAGTCATATTTGAAAGTCAATATTGATGTTGATAATATCAGAAATAGCTTCGTAACTTTCATGGTCGAAGATCAACGCCTTCAGTTTTGTTTTTGCTGCTTTAATACGAGGAGGTAAATACCTATTTTGGATACCTAAAATGTAAATACAAATAGATGGGTGATGTAATAGTCCATCATGATTGAGACGACGATCTAGTGCTCTTTAGGATTCATTCAACTTAGAACTTCGAAATTAAGCTCGTGTACAATTCAAATCAAATGAAAAATATTCTTTATGTGTGTGCACACACGTACACGAAACATTTTAAAACAAGCACAAGAAAGATTACAGCCACAGACATTCTTTTAATACTCTTGAGGGCCGAGAGAAAATGAGCAAATACTGTGAGAGCCTTCAGTACTGAATAACGTACTGTCTACGCGCTCCCTTTTAGTCCTTAGCCGCTTATGACCATTTAAAACTAAAGTACTAACCTAGACCCAGAGGGAGTGAGGTCGGCGCCCGATACGAATTGGTGCGGGGAGAGAGTTACCATTCTATACGTCGTATTATTATTTATTCTATTGACCAAAGATGCTAATCCAAAAAGTTACCGGATAAAAAAATAAAACTAAATTGAATTGGTATCAAAAATTTAAATTATCGATTACGCGGATTCCAAACATTCAAATTATGAGTTACTACATCGCGGCATATTTGTGCCTCACCTTATATTTAGATCGGCAGGTAAGTAAGTAGTATCAAATTACTCACCATTTTTTGCGTGGAGTATGAATCACTTTCGTTCGCGTTGAGAGAGCCGACCTTGCCATCGGAACTTGTGGAACTGGATCAAACGGAGGAGATATCCGGTTAATACTTGCTTGATGGTCCGGTATTTTATAACAACATGTTGGTAAGTAGTTTAAATCGGGGTACTATCGAATTCGTTGGAGGTTATGTAACCTAAGTATATCTAGTTATGTGATAAATAGTGATAAGTTTTGATTCTGCTTCTTTTTTGTGTCAATGACATATTTTTATATCTTATTATCAGCTGAGAGTCACTGTGGCTTTCTTCTCAATCGTAAAGCGCGAGTTTGAACCCCGGTACCTACCTGTACCGGACTTGCACCAATGAGTTATTTATTTATCTTAAGTGCAGCTAGCTCGACTATCATAGACAGCGATTCGGCTCACCAACTATCACGTTGGTCTAACAGATAGCTCGGCGAGGTATGGGTACTTAGTTCATCTTGCCATGGATGTACTTCTGACTACCCTAATTGGGAAATAGTCGTGAGCTCATGTTATGTTACTATGCTAAAAAGGTTCACCATTCATTGAATTATAGATCAAACCTAAGTATTTATATAAGACATGCCTTGAAGGTCCATTTCCCTTTTATGCTATTTTTATTTGTTCAGTTAATAAGGAAATAAACTTTACTTTATAAAGGTTTCAGAAGCTGTAAAAACAGCTGCTTTGAATTAACCACAGTTAGAAACACTAAATTACATTACAGTCATTTCAGTGAAACAGATTACCATCATAAATATACCTTAGTGCACAATAACAGACACATATAAACTTACATAACGATGCATAGTACAATTGGGCGGCTTTATTGCTTTAAAGCAAATTATTCTTGGCAACCACTACCAGAAAGCAGCCACAAATAAACTTGAAGGCGATGGTGCAACAAAAAACTACTTACAGTTAGTTTAATAGATACTAATTTTACATATTAATAAATAAATACACCTCTAATACCTCTGTGCAGCCCTTTGGGCATACACGCGTGATATATGGGTACATACTATTCACATGTATCCACATTGTCCTCAATCCCTCATTCAGCGCTTATCGCTATCGACCGTATCGCGGTCGATTAATTCTTTCAAATATTTTTCCTCTCAGACGACGCCCTGAGCCGAGGTTCGCGCCCAACTGGGCACCCTTAGACCTGTTGTCTTAAACGTTGTACCGGGTGAGAGCCTTCAGCGCTCCCCATTTGTCCGGCCAAGTAGTTAATGCCATCTGCGGCAAATCTACAATAAGTCACGTCAAAAAAACAAAACATTGTCCTCAAACAGAACACAAAGCACTGACTGTAGAAACATACACAACCAAAGTTTTGAAGAAGTAACAGCTATGTTGTAACAGTATGAATCACTTCGTGGAAACGGCAGGTTTTTGCTAAGAAATCCGCCTCTGGTTCCAGGATACACACCCTAACCTTGCGAGTGAGCTCATTATTACCTCAGCTTAATGAGTTAATAAGTAATGAGGTAACTTTGGTAAGCGGACTTACCGTGACGTGCGAAAGTGTTATGTAACTATGCGTCAGAGTAGAAATGTTTTGAGTAAGTCGGAAATCCGTCCTTTATACATTTTTAATTTATGGCTTAATATTGTAGTTGTGGGTGAAATGAGAATGAATAGGGTGGTGCAAAATGGAAGTGGTCTTTACCCAGCAGTGGGTTGATGCGGGCTGATTGATTATGATGATTGTAGATTTACCTTAGATTTTCTACTTGATCGGATAAATGGGAAGCCATGACGCGATATACTTATTTACTTTAAAACTATAATAGGGTATTTGACTGCTTTAAAAATAAATTATAAAATGCTAATCTATAAATAGAAGCCAGTCTAAGATGATCCAAAATCAATTTTATTTTACTTTTCGACGTATTTTTGAATTTTATTTATGAATTAAGTAACAATGAGTACGACGTTTGACCACTTTTATCGATAACGTCACAGGACAGTATTTCCATACAAACCCCAAGGAAAACTTTCGTTTTGACGTTTCGTAAAAAAGTATCTCATTTGAATTAATTGTCAAGTAGTCTTTTAGTTTAGTTTTTTTTTCATTTAATTTATTCAAATGTGTAATTAACTGGTGTAACGTGGTATCTAGTCGACTCACGGATGGAGTCTCAGAAAAAAACGGAAATAAAACCATACATTATCCTCTTGTTGCAAAGGTTCTATGGGTCAATCTATCGTAAAATATGTAATTAAACTGTAATAATGTGTTTTGTCAAACAATCACGGATGTGATCGTAGTATACATGTTTATGTTATAAAATAACATAACTTTACAAACAAGCAATATAGACCCAGTGGTCCCAACAGAACGTATTGAGATTTCTAAATCTCAATAGGTAAATATATTATTTTGTAGGAAGGCGTATTTGTGGCGGATTTAATGGTTCAATAAAATGTCGTAACGGGGTTATAAATCAGGAAGTGCTACTAAGAGTGAGGGAAAAAAGACAAATACTGAGAATTACTGAGGACAGAAAAGGCAAGATGATTAGACACCTAATAAGACACGACGAAATTATTAAAAACATCATAGAAAGAGAGCTAGAAGGAAAGAGAGGAAGGGGAAGACCAAGAAGAGCTTACATAAAGAAAAGGTTAACGTCGTGTCTTAAAGGGAAGTCAAAGAATTGGCCTTTGATAGACTGGAATGGAAAATGCTACACCGACAAGAGCGTGGCTCTTAAATTGATGATGATGAAAATGTCGTAAGTGCACTTAACGCTTTCTTCTACGGAGGTATATTGCTATATTGTTAAACGGGTTTTCGCGTGGTATTAAAAAAAATATGGTAATAAAAACCTTATTATTGCTTCCTCGACGTTTCGGTAGATGCCAGCCTTTATTCCAGATCTGTCTGCAAGATTCCCGAAAAGTAACTAACTACCCTCATTAATTAGAGGGTGTGCTAAGCATATTTCACTATTCAGCTTCACTGCGCCCTGTTGGAGAAACAAAATATACTAAGTACTTATATATAGAAACATAATTATTAGTTTACAACTACACTCGTAAGTGCGTAATGTTTTAATTCAAAATGTTATAATTATTACCGTAGCGAGAGATGTGTGTCTAAGCAAATGGAATTCCATAGTCTCTGCCTAACCCCGGTGGGAAATAGGCGTGAGTTTATGTATGTATATGCACTGTAGCGAGGGAGCAATTATATTCGCTTCTTGCATAAGCCTTATTCAGGCTTTTAGATAAGCGTCTTATTTCTTGCAAAAAAAAATGTGCGAAAAATTAAATGTTTTGAAAAAATAAAAAGAAATATTTTGAGGCTAGTCAGATTTCCAGCCATCGCATGATAAACTACGTACCCGAGAAGTAGTATAAGTTAAAAAAAAAAACTTCTGTTTAATTATAACTATAACGTAAGGTAACATTAACATTTGCAGTAAGTATCGCACGAAGGCACCTATCAATATCAACCGTAAAAAATAGGTAACAACAGCTTACAGAGCAAAATTTCAAAAAGATTCCCGCTAATGATGATGAGATCTGTACTGTTGATGTTTTTGTAAAATGTGAATCATGCGATATAATGTGGCCTGGAGGGTTAGCCAAGTTGGGAACGATTTCGAAAAGCGACAGTCACAGTGATAAAAATGACATAAAGTGACATATTTAAATATTTTGGTATTAATAATCTATGTACACTCATCATCATCATCAGCCTATTAACGTCCCCACTGCTGGGGCACGGGCCTTCCCTATGGATGGATAGGGCCTTAAACCATCACGCAGGCCCTGTGCGAATTGGTGGTTATTAACGACTGTTAATGCAGCCGGGACCAACGGCTTAACGTGCCTTCCGAAGCACGGAGGAGCTCGAGATGAAAACTTTTTTTTTGTGGTCACCCATCCTATGACCGGCCTTTGCGAAAGTTGCTTAACTTCAACAATCGCAGACCGAGCGCGTCTACCGCTGCGCCACCGAGCTCCTCAACGCACACAATGTACACTATTAACGCATATTTATGGAAGACGATGTTCGATTGTTTGTGCCTCACCCAACAGGGTCCACATAACACGGAACACCAGCGTCGTGACGCCGCGACTTGTGCTGAGTGAGGCCCTTTTATCATGACGTCCACCAAACCCTCATTGACGTCATTTCGACGAACATCAGTCTTGCGTTTTGTAATTGTTTTGTGAAAATTTAAACTTCTTTTTGTGTGTGGCGTCCTTTTATAATAAACTTTTTCTATTCTTATTCTATACACATTACTCCAAATATTAATTGTTATCACTGTTCCTGTAATTTCCGATAATCATTTGCAACAAAGCTAAGGCCCCTGTTATTCCGTTTCACAAACGTCCTCTCGAGGCTGATTCTCTTAAACACAATACTCTCGGATGCAGTCTAGAACCATCTTCGCATCCGTCGAGCACCCGCAGGCAGTCAAGCCTGTTGTTTATTTCGTACCGGGGTCAACCCTCTCTAATCATGCGGCCAACAGTTAATGCCATTTGACGGAAATATACAATAAGTCTCGTTAAAAAAAAAAGCTGCGGCGAAACAACGTTATAATTAGGTACAAACAAAGTATTATAAAGTCTTGAGCAAATTGAAGCTTTATCAAATCTTTACCTCTCTATTAAAGACATACTAAGTCAAAGTTCCACTGGTTATAATTAATAATTTATTCTTACTTTCCTTTCGCATGCCATTTCTGGCTTTTCACGTGGAGATGAAGTTTGTGCTCTATGGCTTCTTACTCGGTTATACAATTCTACAGTACTTATACAGGGTGTTAGTAACACCGTACCGAATGAGGGGATGGATCCACAATCAACAAACATTTTTTTTGCTACGGAAAATTCTACTTGTTAAGATGTCACGTCATGAGTTCAATCATACCCCTCAGAATTCGGTACGGTGTGACTAATACCCTATATAATCTGTGTGAAGTACCTCCACGCTGCTCCAATGCGGGTTGGTGGAGGTGTTTCTACGGCTAATAGCCGGGACCAACGGCTTAACGTGCCCTCCGAAGCACGGAATCAAATTACTTTTTCGGGCAATCAGGTGATTCAAGCCTGAAAAGTCCTTACCAAACAAAGGACAGTCTCACAAAGTGATTTCGACAATGTCCCCATCGGGAATCGAACCCGGACCTCCAGATCGTGAGCCTAACGCTCTAACCACTAGACCACGGAGGCTGATTTCATACGTTCATTTAACTTATAATAAGAAAAATACATACCCCTCCATATCATGGGAGCAAGCTACAGAGGCTGAAAAAGATGGCGAGGAGTGGAAATCTGTTATTCAAGACCTACATCCCAACAGGGGATAAAATTATTACAAGAAAAAGAAGAAAAATATAAAAACTAAAGTGTCTGTTAATTTATCTTCAACATTCTCTGTCTCTATTTAAGAGCTGCGCTCTTGTCGGTGGAGTAACCGCCATTCCTATCTTCTTCCCGCCAAAACCTTCACCTCCCGATACGACACGACCTGCACCTTCTCTTTTATTTGTTTCATAAATGTTAACCTAGGTCTACCCCTTCCTCTCTCCCTTTCAATTTTTCCTTCTATAATGTTTGCTATAAATGAATCGTGTCGTATCAGGTGGCCAATCAACATACATACATACATAAACTCACGCCTATTTCCCAGGGGTAAGCAGAGACTATAGAATTCCATTTGCTTCGATCCTGACACACTTCTCTTGCTTCCTCTACATTCATCAATCGCTTCATACAAGCACGCCGGTTCAGAGTAGATCGTATTAAACCTTTTCTAATTTATCTTCAAAACTACTTGTAACGCTGTTCTGTCTCTCCCAATCGTGAATGTGAGCGTGAATTTGCCTCGCTAATGATGATGAGTTGAACACTGTACAGTTTTTGTGAAAGGGAGTGAATCATGTGACATTATCTGTTCATGTAACAGTGTCGTGCGGACCTCCCGGTGTACTTTCCGGCGTGACCCAAATTGAAGATTTAGGCATACATCGCATGTCGAACTTGACATTAAGTAACTGTATCTCGCTTTATAAAGAGAATCGGGAGAAACGGCCTCCGTGGTTGAGCGTTGGGCTCACGATCCAGAGGTCCCGGGTTCGAATCCCGGTGGGGACATAACACAAAAATCACTTTGCGATCCCTAGTTTGCTTAGGATATTACAGACTGATCAACTGATTGTCCAAAAAGTAAGATAACCCGTGCTTCTGAAGGCACGTTAAGCCGTTGGTCCCGGTTACTACTTATGTAAGTAAGTAGTCGTTACATGAGCCATGTCAGGGGCATTTGGCGGCTCAATAATGGGTTGATTAGGTTGCTGAATAAGACGTGCCTGGATACATTCAATCGATTTTCGATACATTTCTATGCGCGCTTTCGCCAAACAATATAATTTAATTAATTAATTATTCTATATATAAGAAATCCATAGTTTATCGACTTACGCATTTTTATGGTCAAAAATAGCTGTAAACCAAAATATAGCCGGCATCTAAATGAGACTATTTTCTCAGTCCAAATATCGAATATGGTTAGCTACGGTAATTGCACGCGATGATGTGACTCACGCGCAGTGGTGGTCAACTATCTTTATTTAATTTTCTTTAATTTTATAATTGCTCTTTTTATATAGGAATATTTTAATAATAAATCGAAAAAAAAAATCTTTAGTGTTTGTTGATGAGTGAAAAAGGATAATAATTACACATTTACTATAATATGATTACCGGAGTAAAAGTCGATACATTAATTCTCATAACGAATTATTCAAAACATATTACGTCAGGCGGGATTGTGGTTCAACAAAAATCTATTTAACAGGTACATAATATAGGTATCATAAAAAAATATTACTATTAAATATTTGACTTTCATTTATTTACAATGTTTATACAGTCTATATAAATAAAGCACGAACTTTATTTTTCTATATATAGAAAAATAAAGCACGAGACTATTATAAAAATCGGAAATCTGCAACTGAAAATCGATTGACAACACCTGAAGAAAGGCACGCGGGGACTTCCTGTCATAGTTTGAGAGGACTGTGAACCTCGCAACTAAAACGTCACAACTCCATTTACATTGTCGTCGCTTAGGCTCTTTCGATCTCAAGGTCACCGAGGTTGTGTAAACGGAACGTGTGTGACCTTACGAGACGAAAAGATAATTGTTCACGATCACTTGTCGCCAATCCAGACTGTTTGATTTAATATATCCTTTCATTTGTAATGTCAAACTGTTTTGAGGGCATTAGCATCAGCTAGTCTTAAGTCGCTGTTGGATTGTTTCTAAATGATTTAGAATGTGAGATCCTGTGATACATACACACGTAAACTCACGCCTAATATCTCTAACAGCGTGGGCAGAGCCACAAGTTTTGGTTTACTTTCTGGTGGTACAGAAAACTAATGGCTTTTACTGACATGAAATAAGTATGAACAATGTTAGATTGTAATTTAATTTCCTTATAAGAATAATAATATAAGTAATCTTCTTCTATCGTATGCGTTGTGAGGTGGAGTACCGACCTCATCAACCCTAGTGTCAGGGTCACTACTGAGCCGCCAAGCCCTGACATGGCTCATGTAACAACTACTTACTTACATCAGTAAGTAGTAACCGGGACCAACGGTTTAAGGTGCCTACCGAAGCACGGATTATTTTACTTTTGGACAATCAGGTGATCAGCCTGTAATGTCCTAACCAAACTAAACACCACAAAGTATTTTTTGTGATATTTCCCCACCGGGAATCGAACCCGGGACCTCCGAATCGTGAGCTCAACGCTCAACCACTGGACCACGGAGGTCGTTAATAATATAATAAAAGCTTACGACTATATTTCCAAATGGGGTAGTCAGAGGCATAAGCCATTGCATGTTGAACTGCCTCGTATTCCATCGAGCTTATTAGACCAACTTAGGTGGTTGGAGTGGTCGATAGCCAACTGCGCTTCGATGGGAGATTACAAATTGTATTTAAGATTTTGTTTATTTAACGAAGTAATTATAGGGAAAATAATTGAGTACACATAAGCTTCCACGTTAAATATTCCCGACGACCCGATTACTCTAGCCATAGAGGCGGCCAATCAGCTAGCGACACCAAACGCTTCAGAACCCTGATACCGACCCCGCCGGCGTGGTCGACGATTTCCCTAATATCAATGTGGGTCAATACCCACTAGGGTCAATTAATTCTTTCAAATATTCTTCCTAACCTACCTAACCTAACCTAACCTAACCCAACTGGACACCCTCAAGCCTGTTGTCTTAATTATTGTACCGGGTGAGAGCCCTCAGCGTTCCCCATTTGTCCGGCCAAGTAGTTAATGCCATCCGCGGCAAATTTACAATAAGTCACGTCAAAATAAAAACACGTTAAATACCATGGTACAAACAAACGAACATCAAAAACTAATCAAAAACTAATCCAAATTAATTATGTATTCGCAGTTCTCAAAAGAAAACTCAAAATTATTCTATTTATGTTTTACTTTACACGAGGTAAAAATACGACAAAAAAGTCGCCAGCAGAAATAAAGTGGTAATAACACAACATTTATACATTGTTTTAAGTTTACGCGGTTGGGAGTCTCATATCCCTGGTTTAAACGCGGTAAGAACCCGTTATTATGAGTTTTAATTAACAAAACATTTTACGTAACTCGAAGTTTGTTTTAGGGCTCGCAAACGTAGGTTTGCTCAAACAAGGTCTGTTTGCTCGGTCATGGTAGGCGTGTGGTTTTGTCCAGGTCAAGAGTGTGATCCTGTCTTAAAAGGATCGATCTGATACAGGGACTTCCAAGTATAAGCTAGGACAAGTGGTCTATTTCTAGTACTTCTTTCGAGGAAGTGGTTAGTGACTGTGTTACGTTTTGTATATAATATTTATTCAGATTGGGTTGTCTTATTAATTCAAACGCAGATTACTTCGATATACGCTGTATTTTCCAAAATAACAAATTAAACAGTGAAAACTTGCGCGTGAGAAATATCGGAAGAAGAGAGAGAGATAGAAAGCAAGATGGCAATATATGACAGTGACAATTACGTTTAGAAATTTAATTACTATACTAAACACTATGCAAGCAGCATATACATATGCGTACATAAGCAAAATAATGGCCCCGATTCCTGCAGACACCTCTTAATTTTATTATAAGTTATACCCGTCATTTTCTTATCCGCCGAAAAGGAAAGGGACAGATGATTGTCAACAAGTTAATTTTAAAACGAATGAATAACCCGGGCGACTAAAATAGGCATCTCGCTGGTATGTAATCCGTTTGACGTGTGCTGTCTACTTAACCCTGTCGGGTTATTGGCCGATGTAAAATTTTTAGACGGTTGTTTTAGATTACTGCTTAAAATTGACGTGTGATGTATAAATTTTATGCCTGTCGATTACCTGTCCCTTTCTTTTTCAGCGGATAAGAAAATGACAGGTATGACTTAAAATAAAATTAGATGGCGTCTGCAGGAATTAGCACCATTATGTAGCTAACAATCACTGTAACCAGTGAAAAAGTGGGTTCACAAAAAAATAAAAAAATACATATATAAGTGCAGTGACGTACACGCATCAGCTTATGCTCCTAGTGTACTTAATAAATAATAATATAGGTAAAAAACAAAAATAATAATAATCACTGTGGTCCTGTGGTACACCGGATTGCTTCTCAAACACGGAGCTCCGGTTTGAACCCCGGTACCGGACTTGCACCAATGAGTTATTAATTTATATTAAGTGCAGTTTTCACTATCACAGTTGGCTCGACTATTGAGGCCGCAATACAGCTCACCAATTACGTTGATTTAACGGAAATCTCGGTGATGTGTGGGTACTTAGTTCATCTTGCGTTCACCTAAATTAAGATATACGCGTGGGCTTATGTCATGTAGAGAAAAGTTTTATTGATGAATCAATTTGTTTAGGCAAAGTTATGGTGAATGGATTAAATACTTGTGTAGGTAAATTGTGCATTACACCGGAGGAGAATAAAATTATACCTTTGTTTTACCCTAAACCAGACTGCAAGGCGAGGTAACCTTCATCATAAAGTAATTATTTAGATCAACGATTATGTAAACCAATAAAATAGCTAATAGAAAGCATACATGTATGATAAAGTTGTACCATGTACGGACAGACAGAAGGAAATAGCTGACTGTATAAAAGGACTTTTACAAATATCAATAAAATCTCAGGATTCTTCTTCTTCTTTGCGAGTCGATGGCGATCGATATTAAATTTTTGCTGACCAGTAATGACTCAGGATTCATTGGGTGCATTATTCAACAGTAACACTTGGGGTATTTCAAGATAAAATCTTTTATCACGGTTGTTGTTGTTAGCTAATTAATAATCTCAGGCGATGGAGTATGCTATCTTCTTCAATCGTGTGGGTTATGAGTGGATTACCAACCTCATCGACCTTGGTGTCAGGGTTATTATTGAGCCGCCAAAAGCCCCTGACATGACTTCTAACAACTACGTACTTACATCAGTAAGTAGTAACCGCGACCAACGGCTTAACTTGCCTTCCTGGATAATTTTACTTTTGGACAATCGGGTGATCAGCCTGTAATATCGTAACCAAACTAGGGATCACAAAGTTATTTGCCCTACCGGGATTCATTCCATTGGAGTGTGCTATATTACTCTCTGAGTGGTGTTTAGAAACCAGTGCTCCGTTGAAAACGTATTCTATTTTTATTTCTTGATGATTAGTAAGGTCAAGTGCTACAATTATATTCAGTCTTGATCTGATGGTCATGACAGATTTCCACTAAGTCAAGAAGCTTAAACGGGAGTTCTTATAAGTCTTTTTTTCAAGGGAGCGATGACTAAGTGTTTAATGGGAATCAAATCATTCTCAATCTTATAGTAGGTAGATAGGAAACAAAAAGAAAAAAATTGAAGTAGTCTTCGTAAATTTGTCTGTACTTATGTGGACAAATGGGGAGCGCTTAAGGCTTTTACCTGGTAATCTTGAATTTAACAGGCACAAAAACGGTAAAAAATAATATAAATTACAATACTTACTTACTTAACATACCATCATATAGAATTCAGTGTATGAATTTCATCTCCATCACATAAGAGTCGGAGCGTGTTAACGAAATATTTCATGCAATTGTAACTCGCAAAAGCAAATGAACCAAGTTATTCTGTTGTAAGGTTTTTTTAGATCCTGTGTAACCATTTGTTCTTGTAGACCTGTAAATTTGAAACACATATTATTTACATTTACAAACGAGAATGACCTACCGCATTGTTTTAAAGACATTTTTCATGACTTGCGCGAATTTCTTTGGACATATTATGGCTTGTAAAACTATGTTAACGGACTGAATACTAGCTCAATCATTTCCACCAATCTACAGTGGAGTAACGTGGTGACTGGTGGACTTTGCTCTATACCTACCTTATTTTATTGATTGAGGGGAGGCTTTTGCCCAGCAGCGGGATGTACACAGGCTGTTTATGTTTATGCTTGGGGACAAAGTTTTCACTCATGCATGCATATTGGTGGAGGTAAACTCTGACCCTAGACATTTTAGAAAGTAAGACGAGCAAACTCATTGTAAGTCTTAATTTAATAGTTCAACCACACCACGGACACTCCATACAAAACACCTCGTTTTACGCTGATACTACACATTGACATTATCGTACACGCGCATCTGTGTATGTGACGTCTGATGCTCATACGATGGAAGACTAAAGTAAGACCGAGGGGGAGTGAGGTAAACCTAGCTCAGTCGCTGGTGGGGAGCGGAGAGTTGCCGTTCTATGCCTAGTATTATTTGAGTTTAACCAATAAATAGTATGCCTGCCCTCTCAATGAACCCTAAAGGCACAAAATACTTACTCGTTTAACGATCTGTCGGCGTGTCACAATGGCGTTTAGGTCGTATGGGTGCGCTTGCGCTCTTTATCTCGCTCACGTTCCCTTGTTTTATTTATTAGAAAGATTTATATTTATATATTATTTACCACGGGGCACACACACGATGTGTCACGAATCTGGAACGAAAAAACGGGGTTATGTTAATGTGCAAGCGCACGTGACGGGCGGTTTAGGGTTGCGCTCCTAAAGGGGGTTCAAAAACCCTTGTTTCGTCCTATGTCTTATAAAAGAAATGGGTGAATATCAAAATGTCAAGTTTGGTGGCGAAATTATTTTTTCGTAATAAATTGGAAAAAGGAGAGTTCTAGCTACGAGGTAACTTGTTCCTTATTGTTGTTTTTTCATGTCGGAACCCAATTTTTCACGAAAAAATAATATGAAAGTTCGCCACCGAACTTGACACATTTTGATATTCACCCAAATATGAAATATTATGTCATATATGTAAAAAATGTATCATCAATATGTATTCCCACCTATACACCACTCTGGTTGGTAAAGGCCTTCCTTCAATCAAACGGAGGGGAAGTAGTTTGGAAATAAAAAGCTAGGGATTAAATGCTACGTAGGTACCTAAAAATATATTTAAGAACAAAATTACAATACACAGGGATATATTACAATAATGTTTGAAGAAAAGCGTTTCGATTACCATCGAGTACCTAATTACCTATCATTTTAAATTAAAAACAACAAGAATATTCTTTATCGATCAATAATTTAATAGTAAAATGGTATCACACAGGAACCCTATCAATTCATTTCAGATACACACTTAGCTGTTGTATTTGTAAGGTTCGTTAAAATTGAGTGATAATCGCTCTTTACTTCCCGAATCAAACTGTTTTTAATACTACTTTGTTGCATTTTTATAACAAGGATATAGTATGGTATAAAATATATGACGTATTAAAGGCGGATAAAACTATGGGCCACATCGAAGCAATTCATCTAAAGCAATATTGCAATTTGACATTTGCGCAAATGAAAGTAAGTGCGCAATTCAAACAAGTGTCAAATAGCAATAATGCTTTTTAAGATGAATAAGGAATTGCTTCGATGCGGCCTTTTTAACCATTCTGGTTTCAGTTTGTCTTTTTCCCGGTCTGCTGGCAGATTTCTATTAGAAATAAGCTGAAGCGTTTGTTTGTATTGTGTGTAAGCGACCTATCTTTTTATGCTTTAATTCTGTGTACAATAAACTATTAAATAAATAAAAAGAATTAATTGCTATTCGCATTGACTTAGAATTCTTTCGCGTTGTCGCTATTCGTTTATAATTCTTCATCAATAATTGACAGTCTTTTATATAACACGTTAGGTTAAACAGCAAGGTAATAAATGTCAATTACGTAGCTATTGTCAAGCACAGTATTATCAAATATTTAAAAAATATATTATATCAGTCTAAATACTGTAGTGTAAATACTTACCTCAACGACGACGTAGGTACTCGTAGGTAGTAGCGGTAAGCGCACTCAAACGCACAGTTGTCACCAAAAATACACATTCCACCAAATTATCACAACCTTTGACGGTTTGATTCCCGCTGGCAACCACCTAGGAGGCTTGTGACACATTATTACATTCTACCCGCTAAAATATTAAACAAATATCGCGGCAACCATTTTGTAAAGTTCAGATCAGTAGCGCTACTTTTATTATGTTAAGCTAAACCCGTGAAAGGCTAAAGAATAAGTTTAAGGCTTAAAAAAGGGTTCGTTTTGAATAATATTTCTCGTAGCCTTCGATAAGTGTTGATTTCTAGGGTTCCACTTGTTTCAATGATTGCTGATTTTGTTAAGAAATCAATATTATTATTGACCAGTCTGTTCATAATGTTACATTTAAGTAATTACAATTTTACAGTTCTTTAGTAAGAATACCCATTTTTATATGACGTTAAGCCCGATATGACAGAAAAAAAACCGGTAAGTAATAAAAATGTTTTTTTAAATATCGTGGAACGCATAACCTTAAATCGTTATACTAGTCGTAGTATAGTATTACGATTTATAATGATAATATTATTTACTTAAGTATTACTTACTTTTAGGAGGATTAGTGATTTATTGCTGAATCACAATAAATGTAGCCAATAGAATCGGCTAATATCTGGAGGATTAAGTTGTTATGCAGTATTTAAGTAAGTAATATAAGTACATAATCTTAAAACAAGCAATATCCATCCCTATGGTCGGAACCCTTCGTCTACAGGCTAGCAACGCACTTGATATTTTTTTTCTTTATTTTCCTGCGGCCATCCTCTCGCTCTAATTTGTCAGGGTGACCAAGTCACCAATGCAAATAGCGTTTCGTGAATATCTTATGTCAAGAGATGAAATTGTTTCCGAACGAACCATGGGAACGGGTGATGAGGGAATGTCGCTTATCTTTTTGTGGTGGCAATGATTATTTGTATATTTGTTCTACCTACGTCGCATCGAACGTTTGACGCGGACAATGGTCCGGTCTTCATACTTTTACACCGTAAGTATTGTTATATTGTGGCTTACAATAATGAAATGTTGCCAGTTGGTTTATTGTGTAGATATATGTATGTGTTATGTGTATTGATGTTTAAATAAACGTGAAATAGTCCATAATTTTATTTGAATCAATCATATTGTCAGTAAAATTTGTATTCAATTTTTAAATAAATTCTTCATTTCGACAATAATATCGAGATTATGCCTCTCAATTTTTTTTTTATATTATATGATACAAGGTACGATTACTTGTTCTGTTGGTCCATTAGTACTTATAAAAACGGAAATATTATTCTTTATATCAGAAGTTTAGTAATTTTGTTAGAAAAATTAAGCCATCAGTCGCTGTGTCAGTACAAAAATGATCTAACAATACATCTAATAGTTTTGCATAGTACCTATTGGGCTTTTTTTAGTAAATTTTTAGTATCACTATACGGTTCATCATTATCCATCTTGGGACTATGTATCAAAAGTGGCTGCAAATAATCCTCTGATTATTTATGGCTCTGCCCACCCCTTCGGGGAAAATGGGCGTAAGTTTATGTATGTGTGTATGTTTCTAGTATCAGGGTTAAATTATTTCTCTTTTTATCATGTTAGTATATGTAAACTTAATCTTTATTTTTGTCATTTCTGTGTAGGATGCGCAACAAAAACAAAGTCGGTTGTAATGCAATAATAATTTAATTTATTAAACATAGAGATTATGTTTCCTGCAGTTATAAATACTATTTGAACTATACAAATAATGATTAAGTCATAAATACACTGGCTCTGTATTTTACAATAATATAATTAACAGCTCTATTAAAGCTAGACATACTTCATTGGATTTCTGTAACAGTAATATAAATAGTTAACAAAGAGAGTAATACTAATGAAAGTAGGAATAATAATGTACAATTAAAATAAATTGCAGCCTCAACCGCACATTGGCCGTGACCAATCTATCGTCAGTACTAATATTGATCAGCAACTGTAAATTTGGCACCATTGGGATCCTCTCTGAACATGTATTGACTGTCTATAATCTTAATAAAAAGATCTATAACACTGACAAAGATGGAACAGGATAGAGAAAAACCCAAAGATATTAAATTTAAAGTCGCAGACCAATTAACACAATCATTTAACTCCTGGGTCTGAAGTATAAAATACTAACTCAATAATTTACTAACAACAATCATATCATTCAAATCTGTTGGAATTAAGTCTAGTACTAAAATCTAAAATTAAATACAATTATACCCAGTTTGTAAAGCCGATGAACCTTGCAAATTTTGATGATCTTTCAACTTAAGTAGTAATCTCATAAAAATGACCTTTATAAGTGAACGTGCTACAAACACAGGCCTATTTAGAAGATGATATTTAGTGGAATAACCACTTTAATAATATAATACTTGAAAATTATAATTGTACTGAAATACACATCAAGGTTTGCATAGTTGCAATAATATTTTCCTTTAATCGCCCAACTAGAAGGAAACCAAATTAAAGTAATCGAGAAATAAATAAGTTAAGACCTTGACTAGGATTATCGGAAAATTTAGAATGTTACGCTGCCAGCATACAATAAATAAATTCGTTAATATTTACAAAAATACAAAAGGAACTAATTCATTCTAGACCAAATGGCAATGTAATGGCAAAGACATTTTCTATATTAATTCTCTAATCAACAGCCAAAACAATTTTCTAGACTTTCACAGTGGGCTAACTGAGGAGCAATTAACTAGCCAGTGGAAATTCGCGTTTTATAAATAAAAACAACAACCAATCATTCAATAGCTCAAATAAGAACTACTTTAAGGTGACTGTGGGAATATCAGGGCCAGGCCGTCATTTCCCTACATAATCAAGTCTAAGTTCACACGATTGTGTAAAATCATGATCCAATTTTCTAAATAAGAGCATAACTACTCCTCAACATAAATAATAAAATTATCGTCATCCCCACACCCAACCAAATATTTTCTTACATATTCGAAGTTTCCTTGAAAATCAACAGCCCTTTTTTAGATGTCCACCCATTTCTATTAAGAGTTATTTATTATAAACCCTTATTTCTTGACAATATGAGACTATGGGCATCGAGTGCTCTTACCACTTCATGTAAGCAGGAAACAAGTAATAAATAATGTTTCCAAGTGCTTTAAAAATCGATTTGCAACTTTATAAGGAGCAAGATTCTCATGGGAGCTGCGAATCAGCCACTTTTGGTGAACATTAAAAATAAGATTAAGGGTATTCGGGAATGACACTACATAACACAACCACAGAGTTTCTTGTAAGCGTCTTTAGTTCTTCTCGTAGATGTCGGTTTTGCTCATCATTCTGAACAGCTCTTCGACGTATTCTAATAAGTTGATAGTGTCTCGGTAGATGAGGAAAGCATCCCTTACCGCCTCCCTCTCTTCCGTGTATTTGGGTATCTCCTTGTTGTAAAGAGGCAACATTCTCTGGTTACGTGCCCTTGTTACTTCCTGTAAAGATGAAACACAAATAATTAGACCAAGTTCTACGCATTTGCATCAGTTTCTATTGTACAGTTTCTATTGTTTTAAACTGATAATGATAATTTTATGAAGTAACGAAAAAAAAAACAGACATTGATACCGCAAATCTATAAAATGTAATTATTTGGTCGTATTTTTTGTTTTCTTTTTATTAAAGTTTTTGAAAAAGTGGAAAAACGAAGAATTTAATGGTGTAAATACTTACACTAACATAGCAGAGAACCAGGCGTACATCCTTGCTTGCCATAGTGAGGTTATTACGAAGATCGTCAGGCATCCATTTCTTGTCAGGTTCGCTGACTGCTTGCAGAGCAGCACCAACCATCTTCAATGCCTTGCTGATCACCGGCAGGAGGTTGTCTACTTTTGTTGGATCCTCCTGTTGGCAAAGAATTTCCAATATCAGGTTAAGTTTCTTTAGATTCCATTGGAATCTCCTTGATTTAAATCAACATCAGATACAACTATGTCAAACTTGAACAAAGAAAAAATTATTGCTGTTGTACTAAACTCCAACAGCCCAAGTCGCAAAGTCCAAAAACAGGAAGATCACAGTCACAAGACATACATTATCATCCAAATTGTCGATTACATTGATTGTAACGTTTGCGAAACGATTGTGTTCTCACGTAAGCGATAGTCGGACAACAATAAGTGCCACCGACGAAGGCGATTCTTCGAAATTGATTCAAAAACACATACGGATGCACGTTTTTGGCATCAGCGAATTCGGCGCCCTTCGATTATAGTGCTCAGAGGAAGCGACAATCTGGCAACGGTCATATTGTGATTCAATGGGAAACGCCGCTTTAAGATCACTTCAAATAATCATTAGATTGTAGATGTAGCATTAAATGGATTATTGATAGTTAGCTGCCTTGAAAGGAGTTATAGTGTAATATCGATGGGTTTAAAAGATAATTATTCAATATGTGTACATACCACCAGTTTCTTCAATTCCTCCTCTTCCATTGGTTTCCCTAACGTCTTGTTGTCAGGAAACGCAGGTTTCTCTAACCACGAGTCGTTGTAGGACCGTAACCACAGAGTGCCGCTCCATATATCTAACATATCCTCGAATTTACTGTAAGAGTGCAATTCTGCCTGTAACAAAAGTAAAAGGGAATTTAGTAATCACAAAATGTATGAATACCTAAGGATCGGTCTTAGTACCGATACAATTTGATTTGTTACATAAATAAAATAAAGACTCTTCTATATTTGTATATATCAAATTCGTTAAAATTTTATACCAATGCTGTTTTTGTTATGATTATATATCAATTGGAAATGCAGAGTACAGAACTGTCATTCCCAGCCAATATTTTACGTATATATGTATATATACTTATGAATATTCGCAGTGGTAAACAGATACGTGACTCATATAAACCCGTTGGCTTCTTTGAATGATGGAAATAGATTTACTAGTTAATACAATGCCTTGATTGACTTTCATGGAAAAGAAGATTGAACGGAAGATGGGATTGTGGTAGTAATAGGAGTTTCCTTTGCAGCTTGTATATAAAGAGATGGGGATCATTCTCTGTCTTAGTAAGACGTCTGTACTGTTGTTTTGTAAGTGCAGTTCCAGGAGCAACCCTATATTTTTTCAGGTATGTTCGCTATAAATTTAATCTCTGATAGAGCTGTTAATAATTTGTTAGAGACCATGAGCAGTTGGATTAAACTGCTGTGTATATTTGTTCAAGATTAGATTTGAACGTATATGAATTTTCCAATTTCCTGGTCACATTAAAATAAAAGGCGCAAATGGGCTCAAAAACACCTACACATTCGTGCTACCTAGTCGCAAATTGTTCTTCGAAATGGCGTACGTTGCATCCACGTGCATTATTAAACTGAACGTTATAGAACTGTGATCTCATAAAGAATATCCCTAGTTGCATCTCAAAATAAACTGGTGGTTTGTTACCAGCGCAATCTTTCTATCTGTTCGAGCTGTCAATTAGATAAATACGAGGGTTCTGAGTGCGTATTTGTGATTCGCCTTAATTTCGTATTTATTTAGCTCCGGGATCAGAAGTCAACGCATAGATAAGGGCAAAGTAAAATCAGGAAATTGGAGGGACGCACATTAGCTCGTTGTGTTCGGCGTTAATAAATATTTTAGTACTCAAGGTTGCGCGAAAGATGAGATTGAAACAGGAGGTCCGACCGCCGCTGACGACATCACGTAACAAAACCGTTTCGGCAATAAAATTTGACACTAAGTCTAGAGCATACGTGACAGCGGGTGAATAAACAAAAACTACTCCTAATTTACACGCACAGGGTTCAAAAACCTTTAGCACGTGCGGACTACCGGTGGCAGATGTAACGATGCGATTGAAATTAACTGTCCCTATTGAACACGACGATTGTTGCACAAATATTGTTACATGACAATACTGCTAATTAAAAGTGTACTAAAGGTGGCAAACCCTCGAAAATACGTAAACGTATTGTAATGTTATCTCGGTGTGGAAACGTTTGAGGATTTGTAAAGTATTGCTAATAATTTTGGGAATTAATTGCCTCGATTGAAATCAATCGGTTGTAACAATCAGGGCCTGCTGATAAAGTGTTTGATATAAACAATATTATAATATTGTGATTCGATATCATAAAGTTTAGGTATGTTATTTAAAGTGTAAGTATTTAGAAAAGTGCTTGGTGGTAGAAATGGAATGTGCTTGGTAGTTAGTGGCCTACTAAAGCCACAGGTGTTCGTCCGGTATCACACCATATCCGAAACACTACCTACACCCACACAACTACACTTTATTCCAAGTACATGAATCGTTATGCAATTACTTCACGTACCTTGTATAAACAATATACAAGTATACTGAATCGCCCGAGAACTTTTTTAAACTCTTCAATGATAATATGAACATAAATAGCTGGGTAAATAATGTTTGGAATATCCACAAATAAAAACAATGATTAGGAAAACCTCGTAATAAAAATAAATTACCAAAGCGTCAAGAAAATAATGTCAGGTAGGTACATATTCTAAATGTAAGTCACTTTTTAGTTTAGATACGTTCTCACGTATAAATAAATTTTATTGTATAAATGGAAAGTAATAAAACTTTACAAGTATTAGACTGGAGCAATAAATATTGGCGACACTCAATGGAAGGTGTTTCATTTGAATTCCAGCGGGCACTAGGTGCAGAATCGATTACGTTTGCATTCGGAAGGTCTGTGGGTGGGCCGACACTGAGAAATTCGACGACTTAGCATCCGAATGCCTAGCTCGACCCATCGGAAGCTTATCAAATAAACATGCACCCACACAGACACGGCATTACACGCATATCTATAGCACACGAGCGCGAGGGCGTCGCAGACAGCCTGTCGCCTCGTGTGAACAACGCTATCGCGGCAAGTACGTATATATGTACATATCGTATGTAATATAAGTAATTCAATGTTTATGTATCGAGTGAGGCCATGGCGAGATAAACGCTACTGATGCATAGCGCGAAATCATGCCGCAGCACGACACACTGCCTTATCAGGTTACGTCGCGAAATTGTACAGGTAAAAGTTAGTAAATATGCACGGAACTTTTTTGACAAGTACTAAAGGAATGCTGGTGACAAAATGTATGATAACATGACACCGGTAGTCAAAAACCTTCGTATGAGACATTCACACGGTGGCACTCACACAGTACCGGTAGGGTTCGTTGAATTTGTTATAGCGTTCTTAGCACGACATGACCAGTTATTATTTTATACGTAATGGCCTGGCGAGAGATGTGGCCGCCCGAATTCTGATATTGTCTTTTATTAACGTCGTCTCGGCGGCTTCCACATTTAACTCTATTATCATTATTTGTCATCTGTAAGGAGCATGACTAATACAGACTCTTAAGTAAATATTTAAACGTTTAGCCGAATTAAAATCATGACTCGAAACAAAGAAGACGTAAACGACCTTGGGTATCTTAACAATGACGGGACATTGGCTCTAAATATCGATCTAAATCGCAATAAATATGATACATTAGTAACGAATGACCGACATTAAGGGGAGAGACAGAAAAAAAATCGACGGTCAGGTGCGTCGCGCAATACTAATGCGCAATCAGTATTCGATGCGTACACGCACCGTCCTGTAGTTCGTTCCGGCTACTGTGAGTCGATAATGTTTTACGACGGGGAGGCAGAGGCGATCGAACAGGACGTCGCCGTCGTTACGACCGACGAGCCTATTACAAATGCCACCATACCTCATACGCAAACACCACTACCAATGCTTCAACCCAAACCCATCCCCCTCCGCGACAGCGCTTACATTGACGATGCAGTTCATGAGAAACTTTCTCAAGTATTAACTTAAGTTGAAATGGACAGTGTACAAACTTAATGTATCGCTGTTGTACAGGATGGTGGTAGAGAGTCATCCATAAATGATGCGAGGCGCGACAGCGACATCGCATTATTGCTCGTTGATCAACCCACCTTACTTCCGATTCGGAAATATTATATTCCTAGGATTGGAATGAATAGAATCGTCATGTGAATGATAGGATTAACATGTCAACGATTGTTTCTTATGAAATTAAAATTATTGACACGTATCTGAATGTAGGTTGTGGTGGTTCAGCTGTCACATTAATGCAGAACTTCCGAATTTTAAAATTCTCCATATGAATTTCAATACTGCTTGCTACTCAAACCTTTTATAAGTGTACGTGGTATGGGTTAATTTTTTTGTATTCGACTGACTAAACATTTTCTCACAGAGTTTCCAAGTGTTTCGATATTCTGGCGAGACAGCGCAAAATTATAATTAAAAGGGAGGAAGCGCGTCCGGACAGCCGAGGAGCGGCGCCCGCGCCGATGCAATCTCTACCACGCAAGCAACGCGGTGAGAAAACGTCGCTAACCTGCGCACGATGCAAGTTGTAAGTCAATTTGCCAAATTTTTGGAACTGCAAAATTGTACCTTTACAAAGTTACTTTTTGCTTTAGTCGTAAGTTGATGGTTGAATTTGTGCAAACTTACTGTTTTGAATCAAAACGCAACGAATATACTTATCGTCATCACGCCTCGGCATTTACAAAAATGTATTTTTCTGAGTTGCTCGTACAGCCGACGGTACTACTTCCATTCATAAATCGATAAAATCATTTAACACTGGGCCCTGAAGGCATGCGTTGACGTGCAAGTTTTATTGGTATTGGTGAGTCGCAAGCTTCGTCCGTTCATTTAAACGACGCGGCGGGCATACAGATGTGATTTGCTTCGCGATTGTCTCGACTCACTCAATGAAAGTGTTGAGGACTTACTCGCGCTTACACTGTGTATTATATCATCGACTTTACATGTTACTATTCCTATAACAACATTAGATTCTACATATTTATTATAATCGAAGTGTTTTTTTGTATCGTTCTGTTTTGTTTAACCTTAGCCTTTATCTGTAGTATTGTAAGTTTAAGCTGCAAAGGATTTAAAGATTGATTGTCAAACTGAAGTCGGTCAAAATAGAATTCTGCGTTGGAAAATGAGAAAATTACAAATAGTACTTACAATGTCATCTTTGTACCCCATCATTCTATTTATTGTATCTCTAGACTGTATCGCCACATCTTCGGCTAGTTGCGACTTGTATTTTAATTGAGAATTAATCTGGAAAGAAATAAAATTGTTAGATACACGGCTAATATTTGTCTGTAATTCTTATAAGTAAAAATATACAGCCTTTCTCGTTGCGGAAATAGTTTTTAAAGCATGAAAGAAATTCTTCTTAATGGTTCTCCCAACTCCCAATCGTTGTAAGAAGGTCAGAATACTACGATACGGTAAGCGGATGTCTCCTGTCGTTAGAAATATTATTGATTATCACATTCTTTTCTTACGTTGGTTCACCAACTAAACAGGCTACTTAATTAAGAATGACTCATTTGGACCAATGTAATTCGGAAAAATATAAAAGCCATTTTTATGTACAGATAGAGTACTTACATGTGACTTATTGAAGTCGCAAGGGTTGGACCACGTCTCGTTCTCCTGTTCCGTTTGTCGCTTGTCCATTCTGCGCGTCCGATGCGGTGCCGCCGACGACGGTGTGAGCCCTCCGACGAGCAGCAGCAAGCACACTGCTGCGCAGACGTTGACGTATCCTGAGGAGCAAATTGGACATGTTTAGCAATTTACTTCGTTTCTAGAGCCTTACGATTAAATTAAAAAGTTTTAAGCTGAAGAGGACGATCTAAGCTGGAAATATTTTGCAATATTCGTATTGATAAGCATGTGTCTACACAGAGATTCGCCGTGAAGTGACGAGGTTTCGTATAACGTCCCGCTGACCGGCCCGCAACGCTTGCGATACCAAGTATCAACTCTGCTTTCGTCGTGTTGATATGTATTCTAAGGTCTTTGATTAACAGATTTAGTTATGATTCTTAAACTCTCAAGATTGTCTATGTTACTACATAGAAGCGTATTTTATTTTTTTAATTATTCCCCGGTTACATCTCATCAATGAAACGTTGTGGCGTTCCGTATGCGGCACGCGCGACGTTATCGATTATGGTAATCGTTGGACATCCGATGAATAAATACTGCGCTTGCACAGAGGTGGACAGCCTTTGCTAATTGTGCGGTGAACTCGCGTGAATCGGTAATGCGGTATTAACGGTGGTCGGTTATAGGGACGTCTTCTTGTAGGGTGAATGATACGGTTGTCGACGTGATCGTATTTTCAGAAGGCACACTTTTGTGGTGGAATAGATGGTCGATACCCCCTCTGGTTGATTGAGCGGAGACCCGGAGACCCATGCCTAGCAATGGGACGTATAAAGACTACAGTCCCACTACTCCACACTACTGTCTGTAGACTGTATTTATGTATTTAATGGCATATATTCATGTAATATATGAGAAAGTCTGCAATATTTAATGGTTATAAAACTTTTTTTTTAAGTTTAATATACAAAATAAATATCTTACTGAATATCAAAACGTCACGTCGTACTTTCAGCTCCATTGCGCAATAATTCATTAAAATAAGAAATTAAACTTTCGAAAGTCTTTCAAAAATTTAAAAACTTTTGTGTTCTTTTAATAAGAACAAAATTACCAATTGTTACCTATTAGGTACTAATATAATAAAAAATAACTTAAAAACAGAAGTTAAGAAGTAAAAAATATCGATACAAAATATTTCAAAAAGCAAAAAACTTGAAAATACTAGCTACGCTAATATTGGATCAATGAAATCGATAGACTGAATAAAATTCCTGTTCATTCATAGCTTTTATACTGTTATCCCATAAAATAGGTATTAATGTTATCACCCCATAATATTAAAAAGGATAATGGTGCTACTACCGGGTCAAAGAATATTTTTTACAAAGTATTCCGTACTATTTATTTAAAAAATAATAACTCAGACCTTTGCACTTTCTTCACTCTTTTTCCATTTTCTATCCCTTTTTAATTTAAACGTTTTTATAAAAATGTACACATAATACATAGGGGTAATAGAATAAAAAATGCCCTGTAGTAGTTTTTTTTTTACTAAATATTATCACATTCAGTAAGGATTCACGAGGCTGTTACATCTAGTATAATTGGAAGTTAAATTTAAATATTTATTTGATGTTTGAGAAATTATGTGTTCACGTGGTGCTCAAGCTAGAGTCGTTTGAAGGATTTTGTCGTTTACGCACGGAATTCTAAAATTACAAACTTAATTGGCATTGCAGTTAATGGTTATGTTATCAAACGTCCAGTTTTTCTGCGTCAACGTATCCGCGTTATTTTAAACTAATTAATTAACAATAGGATTTACGGGAATAACGCACATGGAAATAGTATATTGATTAAAAAGGGTGTAATTATTAATTGTATTGTTTATAACATTCGAATGACTGCTAAGGTTTTTCTGCGGGAATTTGTGTTCTTTTGTGAACTATTCTTATTACTGTTTTTTTTTTTTAATTTATAGCGTAAAGTCTGCGTTGACTCTGCTAGACATTTACACATACAATATTGAGGAGCTATTAAAACCTTGAGTATCAAAAACAGACACCTGTTTTTTTCAAATAATTGACGTAAAATGCTATGTTTTAAATAACTACCCAAGCCTTTGAAGGGGGTACTAACATCTATTGTAACCAACTGTTAAAATATTATTATATTTGTGTTACTCACTCTAAGTTAATTTTTTTCACTGTTTTGACTCAATGTGTGAATCACTGCCTCTAGTATTATGTCTGAACTCGTGACTAACGCGACAATCTTGTAAGATGTTTCGCTGTTCGAAGGAGAATTTAATTAACTTTACTAATAATATAAATAAAAGAGAACTTGACACATCCTGTGTCAACACTATCAACCATTGAACCACGACCTATCTCAATAATTTTACCGTTAACTAAGCCATTATGACAGCCATTGGCCATATTTCTGTAGAAAACTAAATATTATGGATAAACTATAATTGTATACGTACTTACATTCGAAGTCTCTGTAAGAACAAAGTGTAAAGTTATTAATAACCAGGTGCGAGTAACATTGCTTTTATCGTTGAGTAATTATTCACGAGTTTGTTAAAAACCTATTTCTAGCTATTGAAATTTTGTCACATTACATTCTAAGCTCCTTGACAAACAAACGTGGGAAAAGAATAACCTCAAATCCATCAATACGCTCACATAATTAGCAGAAACGTGTGTGCAGTGCTTTTTTTTTATCTCGTTAGCGCGGAGGCAGCGCGCGCCCGGGGCGGGCGGCCGAATTAAAGCAGATTGTAGTTAGAGGGCAATCGCCGCTTATTATTTAACTAGCCCTCTGAACTGATCCCGATATCACGCCCCCTCGTTAGGACAGGCGCCATCTTACATCTCGCACGAAAATGCATTTGCATAAACGATATTGATCAGTGCAACGGACGGGCAGATTAGGTGAATTGGGGAGTCGATATATTTTTATAATATTCGAAATGTATCGTATTCTGGTGTTTTCACGTTTGAATTTTACATTAAAAATTAAAGGTAAAATACGCATATTGATATTAGGGAAAGAAATCCCGATCTCCCGAGATCTCGTCTAACTTTTCGGGATTAATCCCGAAGTATAATATGACGAGATCTCATTTATAGATTGACGGGATTGGGCGAATCTCCTTGAGTTATACTTTTTGTTTTGGTTATGCTGATTTCCAAAGAAAACTTAATTATTTAGTTATATTGAGAATAAAGGTTTTTATTTACATTAAAAAAATGTTTTGTTTTAATTAACCTCACTATTAACAAGTAATTTTCAACGTTTTCAGCCATCCTAACTTTACATTTTTTTATGAACTAGATCGCGAAAATTTCGGAATCCCGCGGGACCTCGAATTTGCGATCTCGAGTCGGGATTACATTTCCTAATTGATATCCTATCAAACAGATAGAGTAAAATACGAAAAGGTTTTCCCTAATTGATATATAATTTCACGCGAGTCATTACCAAGAAAACGTATAGACTTTCAAAGAAACATGGCTAGTTGCACAATCGGCGTTTAATTGATACAATAATAATGTTGTTAGCAGACAAAGCTAACCGCATACTGGCAATAACGATCATGTCAAAAGGAGACCCGACAACATGCGTTAAACACACCATCACACAGCTATAACATTTTATTAGTACTCCGGTCAAAAGCGGCCGCAGACTTGAGTTCAACCAAAAAAACATAACAGGTCAGATCGTAAAAGACATAGAGTCAACGTGGGACAGATATTTTTACGAGAAATGTTGAGATTTTTATCTAATTGATGTCGTATTATAACAGCCACGCTCCGTCGTCTCGAGAATGCGTTATTAGACGCCGCGGTACTTGGGTGGGAAATAGGATTTTCTCTCAATGAAAAGCTCGCTCGTTAGGTCAGTGGACCACATATTTACGTGTCAATTGATTAAGTTTTAAAACCTATTGATTTAAATGTTCATTAAACATATAACTACAATGTTAAATGAAATTCTAATGAATTGAAATTCTGAACACAGACACCAATTTGTCGAGTTATTTATTAATTGAAAAATAGAATGCACTTAATTAAATTCAAACTCGATTATTTGTAACACAATAATGAGAAGTCTCAATCGAATTCCTTAGCCCATTGAAGAACTGACCGGGCGACCATAAAAAACCGTAGATACCTACACGTAGGTAATACACAGGTTATAAGGGGGCATAAAAAAGTAGGGTCCGCGTCGGAGGTCGGCCCCGACTACCCGAGAAACAAAGAATTCGTTTATTTTTTAACAGCTCGCCCGTACACAAAAGGAGGCATCGCGGCATGAAAAACGACCCAAACGAGGGGACCTTGTTAACCTTTTTAAAAGAAATCGCGCGCCGGCTAACTAGAATTTCGGCTCGAAAACCGAGAAAAGTCGCGCCGCGCGCCCTCGCCGGATATCGTCGCAGGCGCCCGCGCAATCATTATGTAAATTCCGAACATCGACGTCAGAAATCTGAGCGACCATTATCTCGTTACAAAATGATCTCCACCAAATTATCGATGCGTTTTTGCATCCGAGTCGCGCCGCGTCGTAGGCCGCAGCGCTAGGTCATTAACGGTATCGATACTCATCCGCGTGACATAAAATAGAAAAAGCGTCATGTTTAGCCATGATAGAGGTTTAATTTGAGTCGGTTCATCATTTTGTTAGTAGCGGCTAACAACCGATGCGCTCGTAAAATTTGACTGCACATAATAAGGGCGATTATCGCGCGGGGACGCGCGTGGCGGCGAGCTCACACGCCGAGCGGTGATACACTCTTCATTAACTGAAAATCGCTCTAAATGGTAATAGCTCTGCGACGGAGATCGATCGACCTCGTCCGCTTTTGAATTAATGAAACAAGCGAAAATTTAATAAGGTCTCAATCGACGTTTACATGTTTCCCGTAATAACTTTTTAAGTCGAAATTATATGAAATGTATATTTATGTAATTGAGTCCGGCAATTTTCAGGCTTCATTATCTTTTTTGCGTAACTTTCCTTCATTAAAGCTGTTAGCAGCGGAGTCGTGTAAATAAGTACTTGCATTACGTCTAAGCTCGGTTCGACATGTCTCAGTAAATGGGTGACGGCTAAATACTGCAATTATGAGAGGTCTCACTGAAATAGCTGTTTATAATTGTGGTGTGGATCGTCGGGTGCACTTACTTGAGGAGCGCTTTTATGTGAAAATGTTGCTAATGAAGGAGAGGACGGCGGTCTAATGACGCGGACATACTTCGTGAAACTGACCGGCGCGGTGTGCGTGCGCCCTTACCGCCGCCTGCGCCTCTATACTTATATGACATTGCTATTATGCTAATAATTTAGAACAAACTAGTCAGGCTGTGCCTGCATCCTCCCGTACATAGGTACTAACATTACATAGGTATTTACCTCTCATTACGTACTTCGCGACACTACGTCCTTCCACATGAATATTTATATATTGACCGCTATGTCCAACTTGACAACAATTTATGTGAAGTGATTGATATTTGTTATGTGTATTATTGAGATAATTTCCTTTGAACAACAAACGGATATCTAGTGTTGCTATTATCTTAATTTTAGACATGTGCTGAACTAAAGATAAATATAACAATACAGTATGTATCTGTTAACCGCAACCCCAACATTGTATTACTTATTTGTTTCATTTTTTATTTGTCATGAAAAAGGGAAACCCGATTACTCACTTATATTTTTATAAACAATTTGCAGATCTTTTACCCGCACTAAACAATACATCATCCCTATTAGGACAAGTTTAGCAAAACATTATACTTCCCATGGGAAGGGAAAACCCTAAACTACTCTATCCTCAAAATAGCCGACAGAAATAAACACTCATAGTAGAACAATGACTTTACACAATTTGTACCGTATATCTCGATAATACGGTTCACACATACTCAAAATGACGAATCGCGTCGGTGTAAGCTTACTTCCGGGAAAATCATGGCAAACGTTTCAATGACTCGTTTTCCCTGTTTTGGCGGCAAATGCACGATTTATAATTGTTATTTAATTGTCTAGATAACATGCGGTTAGACTACCAAAACCGCGGAATAAGGATTATTAATTTGTGTTCTAAATACACTGTCACATCTGACGCAAGTCACACATAATTTAAGTAAGAGTTTAGAAATAAGAAAAATAAATTTTGCATTTTGTCCATTTTACTTATTGACAAATTATTGTACATTATTCTGTTCGATAAACTTTATATCATAAAAATTACGCAGATAATTATGCCGCGTCTTGTCATTTAAATAAATGAATTTTCATAGATATAAATAAAATGTATTTAAAAATGCGAGTTCAGTATCATAGTTCTTTCTTCCTTGTTTAACTAATAATTAAAATCATATTATTTAAAATGATAACAATGAAATATAATTAAAATTATAATTATTACAAGTTCAGATTATGTCACAGAAGCCAATGGCCGTGCCACAGTCACATTGTCGCATAATTATTATATTTCCTAAACATTGTAAAATCATCTGTGTTTTATCTCTACTACGGATTAGATGCTGTTCAATTTGAAATGAACTAATTATAATTCTGATAACTTAATAATTATATTATAAATCATTTTGGTTTTAAATAAATAATTTTATTAATTTTATTTTATTTTATGAGAAAGCAAATTTCTTTTCAGACGTGTAATCTGCAAATGTCGATTGATTTTGTGGATCTGACGATTTTTTTACGTTTTCGTAATTGATTTAATGCGCAAGTAACATACTTTACATACTTTATCATTATAATCCATGTTAGGACTTTAATGACCAAGTATGGCTGCAAGTTTTCTTCAAAACTTTTAGCTCTACCTATTCGTCCTGGTAGGGATAATAAGTTTATCTAATTAGGTAATAAATATATTGAAACTTAATATTGAACATTTTAAATTAAGAATCGGAAAAAAAGAAACTAGAATATAATTGATGACGATATAATAATACATAATAATGACTATTATGACACGCTGTATAATAAGCGATACAATTTATCTAGAAGTTATCTCCGGCCGACATTGACATTGAAATCTTGCAACTGTTGCAATTAATAATAGAAAGTTACTGAACTACATAATATTCATATACTGTTTAAGGGGAACACTAAGTGAGATTGCTAGTACAGGGTAATGTTTATAGAAATGATATAAAATGTATATATAATCGATATAATAAGCAACATAGTATATTCCAAGTTTTTATTCTGACGCTTAGGTAAATATATATAAATATACCTTTTCCGAAGTGTCAGAAGAAAAACTTGGAATAGTCTATGCTGCTTATCATATAGATTATAACATTATATAATCGATTAACAGATTATGACCTGTCTCATATCATTTCATAAATTAAATTGAATGGAAATTGTCATTTGCACCTCAGTTTGGTAAGGTTATCACTATGCATATTTATCTTACGGTGTAATATTGGTTGCATAGTTGACTTCATATTTGTGAATCTACCTAAGTCTAGGTCTAAAGTTTTATATATGTATACTTCCTGACGCGCATGTTTGAAGATACATAATAAAGGAAGAAAATGTTTGTTTGTTAGATACTAATCATTATCTATCCCACGTGTACTGTGGCGCTTAGGTAAGTGCATAACTTAAGTAAGTTTCTACTTAGGTATATGTTATCAAATACTCCGAGTTAGTATAATTATTTTTAATTTACCATCAAGATCAAATTGTACTATCTGCGCGGGTGGTCACTTGTATATTGTAAGTATACTTACTATCAGAAAAAAAAATCATATTAAATATAATGAACACGATTAATGTGCAATATCATTTAATGAACAGGCGACCACGCACGACATCTAGACGATTTGAAAAATTCGATCTTGTTAACAATATGTCCTTGTCATAATTACGTATTATTTTACACACTAATTATATTTAATCGATACGGCCATTTGTCAAAATTATGCATTCAGAGCGTACGGTGGGCGCAAAAACATAATTGGCTTGACTAACTGTTGAGCGTTCGATTATTTTTTTATCGAACTACACTTAAATCATTTCTTCCCTTAAATAGAGTCGCGATAGTACTAATTACGAAAGAGCGTCCTCTGAGCCATGGACATAACTGTACGGCTTTTAAAGGATAGAAACATTTAGTCAGTAATGTCATACCGGTAACAGTAAGCTGGTTTAATTACACTTTAAGCCCTAGTTAGTGAGTCCTGATCTCCGTGTTTCGCATTGTAGACTCCGAGCCTAGTTTTTGCTCGTAATAAAATTGTAAGCTCGATTACGGAGAGATCTTTAACTTTGATACTGGCCGGAATAAAAAGTTTCAACAATGCTTCTAAGTTTGAATTTGAATAAAATGGGCCTGAAGACTGAAGAAATGTACATAAAAAGTCGGTATTGTTTACGTAAAGAAAATTCTGTAAGAAAAAAACGTGGAATTTTATGAAAGATCGTTTTTATGATTTAAATTATTTCAATAGATTTCTGTGTCGTCAAGTTGATATGAATTTCACATTGTATAAACATTATAAATCCCAGACAGATCAGCATCTATGTAGGTAGGACCGGATATACAGTTTATATTAATAGTGCCACCCAAGCACTTAGTAGTCTAATCGTTATGATAAGAAATTCTTAATGACATTTTACGGTTCAGGGGTTCTTTCTCAGTCTTTTGGTTAGCAAACGAATTAAACTAACGTTACTTTCAATTAACTTGCTTATAAGTATTAACCAATACTAAAACTAAGAATGGAAAACTAATAAATAACTTTTATGAACGAGTTTTACTTAACCACCTGTTGCTTCGTTATTAAATTATTATCTTTTCAAGAAAATAAGTAAGAATTATTTTCTTTTAAAATTACTTAATAATTTAAAAAAGTAAATGAAAATGCTTACTACTTTTCGCCTCTCTCGTCCTGTAGGGTCGACATGTTCCCACTAAATCACTATCACAGTCACTATATTGGCTAACTTTTGTGGTCCTACTACATTGTTCACATCTCGCCACCCTCTGCAACACCCTCGACCAACTCTTCACGGGGTGAACAGTATGTTGACAAATACTTGAACTTTCCATCTTGAGTCTTACTATCACAGTGCCGTATCTCAACCTCGCGAAAGTAGGGATGCTAATATGTTCCATAGTAGCTGCCATGGCATCCCCAAAAACGATGTCGCGCGGTCGTGTCGAGTGTCCGACTAAATGACTCGGTGGCTAGCGCGAAGATAAAGCTTGGTGCACACGTGTTTGGAGATAGTGGGGACAACGCGGCGAATCGCCAGAGTCGTTGCGACGAGCCCGCGCCGGCCGGCCAATCAACTCGCGGCGAGGCGGGCCCGACCCGCCCAGGTACGAGCGACCTCTATGTAGGGGTCCGGTAGATAGGGGTTGGAAATCCGGTTGCTAAATTTTCGGTTTCGATTTAAAAGCGCAAAACAGTTTCCAGTGAAAACTGCGCCCGGGTCAGTGTCCCCGGAGCATCCGGTTGTAATACTTAGACGATGACCGTCAGAAATCTTCTCAGTTTATTTTTAGAATGCATTCCTCAATTAAACCCTACCTCAACTGACTAGTTTCAGTCTACTACGATAAGAATATAGGTCATTGACTTTAAAAAATATGCAAATTTTATTGCCGAACTTTATTATTACGTAACTGTTAAGGCATTAAATATAACAAAAGAGTGAAAAAAAAAGAATGCTATAAATATTCCATAAAATCCTCCAAGGGAGTAGAAGCGTCTCAATGACGGTGCACTATGACTCTATGACTCATGCCCATGCGCACGTCATACCAATTCTCTACGAGCCACATAGGTACCATTTCCTATATTTTTCCAGTCCTTACCGGATCCTATTCATCGATGACTTAGTCAATAATTTGGATAGTGGGAATTGTCAAAGAACGAAAATTTTCCCTTGATACGCCAAGCTCCACATAACTACAAAGTTAATGTAAAATAAGTATCTAACAACAGTTCAATTATTGGTTTTTAAATATGCACGAGTTACACGATACAGCACGATATTAGTTAAGAAGTATGTGGAAATGTTCTTTATATAAATTATATTAAGTACCTATATGAAACATTAAGGAATCAATGTATTACTTTTTTTAACCTACAGAAATAATAATTCAATATTGATTTTTATTTTTTATACCAGTGGGATCATACAGGTTAATAATAATATTATAAAAAAAATTAAGGAATGAATTACGAAAGCAGTATATGTATAAAGCGAAGGTTGGTGGTAGGGCTGGCAGAGGAAGACCGTACATTGACCAAATTGGAGATGTCCTTAGAAAAGGTTCACTACGATCTAATCTGAACCGGCGTGCGTGTATGAAACTATTGATGAATGTGGAGGAAGCAAAAGAAGCAAATGGAATTCCGTAGCCTCTGCTTACCCGAGTGGGAAATAGGCGTGTGTTTATGTATGTATGTATGTATGTATTTTATATTAAATGAGTATATTCTCACCAGCTGCAAGCAGTCTGACGCGTCTAAACGGAGAGAAGAGCAATGCTATGAGTACCAAGTATCAAATTATTATTCAATGTAAATCACAAATGAAAATAACCTCACTCTTTTTGAAGTCGGTTAAAAATAAACTGCCTATCGTCATAATATTATCTCACTCTACTAAACTTGTTTCTATATCCTCGTAAGGCCCGGATTTCCAGACACAATAGTTAAACAATGGGATTTGGATTTTAAAGGACTTTGGGCCTTACGACCATATATGGGTATTTGTATAAAAAGAAGCTTGTATGATGGTGTTCATGAATGTACGGTCACGAGCATTAATATGTATACATTTTGGTACCATGTCACATTAACTTTTTTGGTAAATTGAACTGTAAGTCTCACTAAATGTCAAATATGTTAGTGCGACAATAGTCTTAAAGTGGGTACATTATATTGCTCATGACTGTAGAGGAAGCAGAAATGTGTCGGGATCGAAGCAAATGGAATTCCATAGTTTCTGCTTACCCCGGTGGGAAATATGCGTGAGTTTATGTATTTTGTATAAAAAGAAAGGATATTGGCGTGGTCGACGATTTCTTGCTTTTATCGCTTATCGTCGGCCCACTAGTGTCGACTAATTATTTCAAATACGATCCTCTCAGATTTGGCCACAATAGTTCCAGTTAGGTCGCAGTGGCCATTTGGGCTACATTAGCTCAAGCCGTCTCAAACAAAATCCTATCAGATGCCACTATTAACCCAGGTTTGCGCCTAACTGGGCACTCTCTGGAGGAGCTCGGTGGCGCAGCGGTTAACGCGTTCGGTCTGCGATTATTGAAGTAAAGCAACTTTCGCAAAGGCCGGTCATGGGAAGGGTGACCACAAAAATAAATCATCTCGAGCTCCTCCGTGCTTCGGAAGGCACGTTAAGTCGTTGGTCCCGGCTGCTTTAGCAGTCATTAATAACCATCAATCCGCACTGGGCCCGCGTGATGGTTTAAGGCCCGATCTCATAGGGAAGGCCCGTGCCCCAGCAGTGGGGACCCTCAGACCGGTGCCCTGGTTATCAAAACTTACAAGCCCTGTATTACAAGAAATTTTCTTGTAAAAATTTTCATTATTACAAGAATGAGTTTATCAAAACTACACGTATAAATTACATGTCACAAGTGTCAATATTTATTTCACAAGTAAGTATACATTACAATCCCTCTACTTTTTTTGATAAACATAATTTACACGTACTTGTGAGTAACTTTTAGCTTGTGAACGTGTAGATGTAAGTTTTGATAAACACGGCACTGTTGTCTTAAATTATGTACCGGGTGACGACAGCCTTAAGCGCTCCCCATTTCTCCAGCCAAGTAGTTAATGCCATATGCGGCAAATCTACAATAAGTGGCGTCGAAAAAAAGTATCAAGAAAATATTAATCACACCGGGTTTGTCATAAAACTTCAAACTGGCAGTAAGTTTGTATTTTAAAATTAATACATAAAAAAATAATTAAAAATCCGCTGCATCATAAAACAACATCGTAATTATTACGGAATCACCGCACAGATAAGACAAACTGTGTTGAAAATTATCGTTTTTTACGCGCCATGACGTTTTATTGTACAGGGAATACCTACCGTAACATTACGTACATTATCGTATAAAATAATTTTGTTAGGTTTTTATTGTTACGTTCGAACTTTGAAGTACCTCGCTTCTTATCACTAATTGGAAAACCACAAGTTATTAGAAATAAATAATAAATAAAAAATTACTACTTTTTGTTTACGGGTGCATATTTAGATCATATTTCGTGAATGCAATATCGGAATCTACACAACTGTCTATCCCTTTGGAGATACAAGCGTAATGGTATGATACTATATGATAGGTATTTATTATCACGGAACACTCGAAATGATAATGATAAGTATCAAGGTCGTTAATTTCTCCATAAACACTTGCATTGGTACTGATTCCTGCAGACACCATCTTAATTTATTTTAAGTTACCTGTCACTTTCTTATCCGCCGAAAGGATGGATGATGTGGCAGATTTTAATTTGAAAATCAATGAATAAACAGTGCGAATCAAATAGGCATAATCATAATTGATTTATCATTGACCCAGTCTGCAGTAGAAATTCTATTTTTCAAAATGTCGCATCGAATTATTAAAAAATTTGAACGAATAAATAAGTTTCAAGATTTGACCTATTTTATGGCTTCTTTGGAATTGTTCAGAATCATTGGCCAATAAGTATTTGAAAGTTTTAAAAGTGAATAAAAAGTAGCCCTTTACAGTCATCCATAATTTTTTAATTCGTTGTAGCATGGCGTAACCGCCAGTGGTAACAAGTCGCCCACTATAATAGGGCTTAGGTATAAACTCACGACTATATCCCAATTGGGGTAGTCAAAGGTGCATCCATCGCAATATGAACGATGTATGTGTATGAAGATTTATGATGTGCACGATGAAGTAAAAGTTCGTGAGAAAAGCTACATGTATTCCGGAGAAATTCGTTTTAGTTGAAGTGACCTAACTTGTATTAGGCTGGTTTTTGCGCAGGTGCGAAGGTCAGACAGTCGCTTCTGTAAGGCTCTAGACAGATGGACCGCATTTCAACCGCAATCCAACACGACTGCACGCCGCCGACTGCAATTGAACTGCAATCGGACTGCCCGTTTGGTTGTCTATTGCAGTCGTGTCAACTGCATTCAAACTGCATCGGAACTGCAATTTGGCAGTCGGATTGCAGTTGAAATGCGGTCCGTCTGTCTAAAGGCTAAAAGACCGTATCTGTCAAATCTTCAGGTAATGTGAAAACGGGAAATTGATGCTTTATATTGCGCACGAGATTATAACACTTTTTAATTGTTTAATTTTATCATTATAATATATTATTATTCAATTGTGTTTGCTATTGGTTCGACTTGTCGCTGTAGGTATAATTATTTCACTATCAAAGGTTGGGTCAAATACATAACAGATCAGGATACAGACATCGACCCGGTAATGTAGACGTAAATATACGTCATACCTACTTTCCAAGCACACTAGCTTATCACAAGTGATTGTTTCTTATCAACCAAATAGGACTGCACTATAACACCGAACCGTTCAAGTAAATATTATGCCTTTAAGCTCAAAAGCGCATAATAAGCTATACGCTATTATAATTATTTTCATATCTTCTTATCGTGTGGGTTATGAGGTAGAATACCAACCTCATCGACCCTGGTGTCAGGGTTATAATTGAGCCGCCAAAGGCCCCTGACATGGCTCACGTAACGAATACTCACTTACATCAGTAAATAGTAACCGGGACCAACGGCTTAACGTGCCTTCCGAAGCACGGATCATCTTACTTTCGGACAATCAGGTGATCAGCCTGTAATGTCCTAACCAAACTAGGGATCACAAAGTGAATTTTGTGATATGCCCCCACCGGGATTCGAACCCGGGGCCTCCGGATCGTGAGTCCAACGCTCAACCACTGGACCACAGAGGCCGTATTTTCATATAATGAAACACTTTATCTTTAGTATTTTGTTCTTATTTATAAATCCCACTAACCCGCTGCTACTGTACATCTGTCAAAAACACTAAGGTTTGTACACTAAGGTTGCCCGGAAGAAATTGCTGTTTTAGCAACAAGGCCGCCTTTTGTGCCCATCTTAATATTTGCTGGTTTCTGTACTATGTGTCCTGTGTGCCGATTGAAGTAGGCATATTTATTATTATTATGTGTAATAAATATGCCTACTTCTATCGGTACCTGGTGGTATCAGTTACCTGGCGGCACTCGGTTGACCGGGAATTAAAAACTCTAGGCGTGTCATGGGAGCAAGCTACCTACAGAGGTTGAAAAAGATCGCGAGGAATGGAAATCTGCTATTCGAGCGCTACATCCCAACAGGGGATAAAAGGATTAAAAAAAGAAGAAAAAGATGTGTATGTAAAGGGCGAAAGCGCGTGCGTAAGACTAGTATCACATAAAATAGTGTATTAGTGTATTGTAGTGTAAATAGTGTATTGGTGTTACTACCAATACATCCACGTGTATTATAGTAGTGTATTAGTAGTGTACAATACAATACAAATACACTTTATTGCACCAAAATAAAAAGAAATAATTACAAAAAGACTCTTAACTAAGTTAATGGCAAATGGCGCCTTATCGCTTAAAGCGATTTCTTCCAGACAATCATAAAGTGAGGAAAAATTAAAAAATATATTAGTATTACTACCAATTATGCATTATTTATTTATTATGCATTAGTGTATTATAGTGTATTATAATACTCGTGGAAGTATTGGTAGCCAAGTATTGGTAACCAATACACTATTTACACTATAATACACTAATACACAATATTATGTGATACTAGTCTTACGCACGCGCTTTCGCTTGCTAAGACTATATTCTAAGCGTTGAAATAATCACTCTGCCTTTAATTACTATAGGTTCAACGGTTTATATCGCAACAGACAGATACTCACTTTCTCATCTAAGATATGAGAGAACTGTGCAACATACGTGCTAAACACTGACTTAACCTAATAACCCGGAGATTAGAAATTTCCTGGATTTGGGGGTAAACAGTTCTAAGATAGGCGGTAACAACACTTCCAGGAGAGGTGGTCACGATGTATACACATGTTGTTTTTGTCACCACACGTGGAAGTAACAGCGAATATAGTGAGGATCGAAAACAATGTATTCCAATAATAGTTATATTTTTCGTCGAAGCAGAAGAAATTACAGCGCGAATAACAAATTTATTAGTGCCAAAACTGTTTTATAAATCAATAACAAATCAAAATTATATGCTTGAATACCAACTTTTTTTCACAGGGAAATGTAACTGAGTGAGTATGAATGATTATTTGTATTTAAATTTAAATTCTTATGCGCCCACGTTTATGCCGGAGCACCATTAGAGAATGTTTTGTGTGACAAGGGGGGCCTAAAATAGTCCCGAAGAAGCAACTAGTCTTAAAAAGCAATATTGCTATTTGACAGGTATTGGTATGGTGCGTTTACTTTTACATGAGCAATTGTCAAATAGCAATTATTACTTTTCAGATGGCTACCCAGATAACAGACGATGCCGTAGGAGAAGGAACTGGGCAAGAGCGGCTTTGGTCTTGACGAGCAGAAAATTATGAATGCGCCCAAGAGACCGAAAGGGGAAGCAAAAATTTAACGGCTTACTTATTGACCTGACGCGTCTAAGAAAGAGTAGGTACTATCAATTTTTTACAAATTGAATTACAATTGATAATGCCGCCAGATTGTACTGTATATTTCGTTCATGTGTGTAAGACTTGTTTTGTATGTTATGTTGTTGATTGTAAAATATTTCCAGGTTTTTGTCAGCCTCAAAGAGAGGAAGAACGGTGCATGGTCACGAGGCCAAAACGGGATCTATCGATACGGGGGGGAGGGGGGGTAAAAAGGCCACATTGAAGCAATTTGTCTAAAAAAGCAATATTGTAATTTAACATATAAAAGTAAGTGCGCAATGCAAACAAATGTTAAGCAACAATATTGATTTCTTAGGTGAATTGCTTCGATGTGGCCATTTGAACCCCCCAGGAACTATCCACGGCCACCAACAATGATGGCCTGCGATTTGCTGCGGTCAACAAGTCCGTGAGAACTTTCCCAAGATGCAAATGCCACTAAGTCCTTGTAGACCTCGTTGATAGCACGCTTGATATTATTTTCAGTGAGTACAAATCTGCAGATCATGATCTACTGATCAAAATAATCTAATAGTTGAAATTATAATAATATAATAATAATTAATTAAAATTAATTAATTAATTAATTAATTAATTTTAATTATTATAATATCTAATAGTTGAAATTTTATAATACTTTATAAAATTTCAACTATTTTATAAATTAACGATAGGAACAATGTTTTGTTATCAGCCACGCTTTTCTGTTCTTATGATAACGGTTACGTTAGGTCATGATGAAGTCACATTAAGCCATACAAAGTATGCCACATAAACTACGTATTGTGAGGTTATTTGTAAAAAATAGCTTACTTTTATTACTTAATCTTTTATTTTTAAGCTAACATGCTAACTGGATTTAGCATAAACAGGACCAACATGTATTAGGTATTCAATACAAAAACGAAACAACAAGAAAAGCGGAAAAATTGTTTAAGAAATAGTCATTTCATGAATAATCAATACCTAACTAATTAAATGAATCAGCGAAGAAATCAACAGGTACTTATAACACCTATATGTAAAATAATTTAGTCATCATTATTTCATTTTGAAGGGTTATTTTTATTAAAGAAAGAAAGAAACGTTTATTATTAGCTCAAAAGGTATCATTAAAATATTATGAAACATGATCAACATCGCTCTAAAATTAAGTATCCCGTTTTCCTGTGGTCCGTTAACCTAACCTGAAGATTATAATACAGGCTTTTACAGCTATCTGATCTTCCAACCCGCGAAGGGAAATACCAGCCCAATGCAGGTTAGGTCAAACACCTCCGAAACGCATTTCTCGAGAATGTGGATTTCTTGACAATGTTTTCCTTCGCCGCTGAAGCCGCGATAATAATTTATGATCCAAACATGAATTCGAAAATAATTAGTTTAGGAGTTTGCTGGACTTCGAACTTTCGACCTTACAGTAAGCGTTAGGCAAACTTCCAACTAGGTTCCTAAGTAATATTACAGAACCGTATTTTTTGTAGCCTGGCGTAACCGCCTAACCGCGTGATTTAAATAGTTAGTCACAGAGATAGACCACAATTTACAACCACATGTGCTATAGATAGAAGTTCTAATATGAATATCATACACCAATCCATAATGGTGACAATATTAGTCTAGCGTTCATATAGTCCATAATTCAACTTCGAAGAATTCGACTTTATGAGTTTCAATTCATGTTTAGATCATAGATAATTGATATCAAGTAATTTCCAGGATTGTGTGCCTGGTTGATGGCGATAGGCTCGCAACCTTTTACATACAACTTACGTAAAAACATAGCTGGCGAGTAGTTTCTGACTACCCTCTCGGGAATAAAGGCGTGATTCTATTTCATGCCATGTGACGTAAGACGTATTTTTATAATTAATTTTACCCCGAAATTGCACGGGACTTGCACATTACTAATGGGTAATTTAACGTCAATTCCCCGGGTATAATACCGATTACCTCATTTGCATATTATCGAGCTCAACAATCATAGTATTGTATTAATTAATAGCAAGGAGATTAATATTATTAACTACCCGTTCAATAATGACTATAATTAGGTACTTTGCAAATTATCATAACCCATTTTAAAAGCAGGTGTAATATTAATTTTTGCTTTCATTAGTTAAAGAACGTTTAGTTAATGATGTAAAATAATCATGATTAATGAATAGATTAATAAAAAAAAAACAATTAGTTAATAAAAGACTATCATTTACTTACACTGCAGGTACATACTCCTTTCTCTTTATTGCCATTTATGTTACTTAGTTAATTTTTTAACGAGTGACTAACGACTTAATAATAATCTTTCGATTGTATTTAAATGAACCATTTAAGCCACAAATTGCACATTATCTGCGTTTACGTCATCCGTATACTGTAATAGCATTTTTCATTCGTTAATCTTTACACTTTGAGTATACTTTATCACAGATCAACCTCTTGTGTATATATTAATAATAATAATACACTTTATTGCACACAAATTTACAAGACATTTACAGGATAAACTTATTCTAAGGTGGCCTTATCGCTAAGAGCGATCTCTTCCAAAAAACCTTCGGCTGGGAATATAGTACACTTATACTGCAGCAGTATAGCGTGCAAAAATGTAAAACAAAATAAAAAAAAAATTATAAAATAAAAGACAAATTTTACATATATATGTATGAGGTATATTCTCATATATGTACCTATACATATACGCTACGTCTCCAGCTTTATTTTTGTAAATTTCATTTTATACTACGTAGTGTCATCTGGCAACATTAATTTTGACAGCAGATAAAAGCCATAATTTCAACAACAATTCCGTTTTGTAAACATTTTAACACTATAAGGTCAAACCTTTATGCCGTGTATATAGAAGACCAATGCATGATATTGTTGACAACGTGGGGCACGTGCTCCATCCGCGACGCCCAGTTAGATAACCAGATAAGCGCAGTCCTTCCTTTCCCAGTGCTTCTCATTTAAATCTTGAAATAAATCAATAAATATCCATATATTATGACTATAAAAATATACTTAGATATATTTATGTTATATATTTATTTAAGATACACCATCGGTATATACATAAAAAATACATGAATAAAATTCAACGGACAGTGACCGTATGTTACACCATTACAGGCGTATAAAACATTCAAATTAGTTTTAAACAAATAATAAAACAACACGTACACGTGTTTGAGGTAACTTAAAGCTAGAAGATAGATATTATTAGATAGGTTAATGGAAGATTTAGATGAGAAACCCCCAACCTCAAATTCAAAATAAATAATAGTTTTCATACTTACAAATAAAGTGATAGCAAGTGATATCAAAATTCAGTCCATAATACTAGATGGCACACTTTTCCGTATTTTGTAAGCGTTTGAACCTTTCCTATCTGGCTAAAAGTCAATCGTTCAACTTTCATCAGTAAGTACTTAAATCCCTTTTTTATCCTTTTCTACTGATCTTTTGCGTCTTTATTAACTTACCACGTATGATATAATACAGTTCAGTAGACGCAAATAACATTTTCTATCCATTGATTCTTATCAAGTCATCAACTTACTCACAAAACGATAACCAGACAAGTCACTAAAACAATTTGATAAATTTTATTTCGAGAAATAGAATAGTATTCCTTGGAAGCGTTGGTATCGGAAGACCGGACGTTACGTCAGGGTTTAAGTTCTGTGAACCTCACCTGCGGCTGCATCAGCTATGACTTTCCTGTTGATAACTTGCAAGGGTGAAAGAATGCACCGATAGAAAAAAAGAAAATATATCTTTGACCTTATAATTTTCAGGAACAACACCAGGAAGAAAGGAAAACCTGATATAAAATGTTTTTGAAAATATGGCCTATGCAGGTTCGAAGAGATGATGAAGACATCAAAAATTGACTTCAAATGTCAGGCAAATAAGAACAAACGCACTTTAAAGGTGAAAACTTTAAAAAGGTGGTAATATATCACAAAGTTATTTAACAGTAAGAGCTATTTCTGTATAAATAGCTTACGATTAAAAACACAGATTCTTTAAAATGCGAGTAATCAGATTACAATATAAATAAACAATTACACGAATTTTTTTTAGCTGACGCTACTGAGACGCTCTGATTAGATATGGAGACGACATGCAGTCTAGCACGTTATTATTGTATATGTATCCTATATTCATTATTACGCAATACGATTATATTTCGATGCAATAACTCTTGACCGCAAACTACAAATATAGTGACATTACTATGTTGGTATTATTTAACCACAAACTAAGTTCAAATATATTTAGTTCCAAATATTTATATCAAGTCATACCAGTTCTTTTGTGATACAATAGAAACTGAAATATTTATCTATAGTAAGTTTTAAGACGAACTCAGCGGAACTTGGAAGCTATAATATATGTATATAGAATATATTACATTATTATTATATCATGGTTTAGAATAGTATATATAATAATAAGCTGTGATTATAATAAAGAATATCATTATATTAGGACCCACAATATAATGGACAATAAAGCCACAGATAATCAGAAGACAGTATTGCTTCCTCTTTTGATACAAAGTCCTGTGATCATGTCCATTGGATTTACATAGTAATCCTAGGAAGAATTAAAAAAATCTTCAAATTAGCTCAAAAACAAGTGCTCAGAGACAATAGTTGCAGTGTTAGCTACGTGAAAGATATAAATGTTTATTTTCTTTGTTTTTTATACCAACTTGTACAGAAATTAAATATAACGATATATGTTATTAGATGTTGTTCTTTATGATGAATGTTGTGTTCACTTGTAAATGGCTTACAAATAAGTTCTGTTTTACTTAATTTCATTACGTTTTAACTAAATGTTATAATGTGCATAGCTGTATATGATTCATTAAATAAATAAATAAATTTGCGCAACAATGTATATTTCTAAGTTATACTGACTAGTATCACGTATACTCAGTATATAATCACCTGATCAAGTAACCTAAAAAAGAAATCTGATACGACCGCAAAATGTTTATGTGATTGCTCATGTACGCATGCTTCGAACACGTGCTTTTAGGCACATAATAATATTTGAAATAATACAATAATGCATCGTCAAATTAATAGAATAACCACATTGGTGTTAATTGATAACATAACCGAGGAAGATGGATGGAAAGTACGACGATTTGAAATAACAATCTGAAAAAGTTGTTGAAGATTATTATAGTTTCAACTTACAGTAAAGTTAATGGTCGTATAGCTTGTTAAAAACTTATCTGGTAGATAATAGCACAGCTACCAGCTAATTATCTGTTTAGTAGGCTCTCATCTTCAGGTAGTTTAGCAAGTGGTAAAAAGGGTCCTAAAAGGTACATATGAGCCAATAATTCATACAACTTGCAAGCAATGTTTCTTTTTCAAGAAGCAAACTATTTTTAGATGTATCTATGACTATAACGCCAGTGTCACCATGGATATTTCCTTTTTCAGTCAGCCAGTCAGTTTTTCCATGTAAATACGTGGTATATCGCTGACATCAGATAGCCCAACCTTACATTTTTCGAATTCGTCACTCAATACGTCATCATCCTTACTTAAAGTGGTTTGCACAAAGAATGGCGTGTACTAACTGTGTCATATCCTTGTCAAAAATATAGACATTGACTTAAAAGGATATTTTGGCGCCGACTCTTGTCTGTAGCTTGTTCTTAGTGAGCTAACGGAAAATCCAGGCCGTGTCTATACGCAAATATGACTTAGCCATGCTTCAATTCTTAAAACTGAAGCCAGCAAAATCATAGTATCGTTACATCCTATGTTAAACGTTCAATATTCACCACATGCTGTTCTTTAACGTCATTTTATTTATAAGATAACAACCATGTATCGTAGAAATAAACTGTTATCAAGTTATAAAAAATATATATATATTTGTTCATTTAATCGTCAAGCTACATAAATATGCTTAAAGTTGAATAATAAATTAGCTTTAAAGCAAATAGATCGCGATTCGCGATCTTGAGACATCGATTTTTCTCAACTAAGCAATATTATGAAGTCAAAAAACCTTTGTGGTAAAGATTTTTTGATACTTTTGAATCAATATGAACAATTCTTTCACAGATATAAACTTGAGTAATATTTATTAAGTAGTAGTTTAATCGTAGGTAGAATTTTATTATCTACCTATCTAGTTATAAAGAATAAAGATCCACGCGTAAATGTTAGACTTCTATATGCGAGTTTGTGTACTATTTTAATGACAAAATATCAAGTGATTCACATTGTAACCATCAGCCTGCTAAAAATATATCAACATTGCCAAGCTGCGATTCTCATCCTTCGCTTTTTTACCCAGTTAATACAGTTAGTCACTTTAAAAACGCTACTACTCCTATAAGTAAAACGTTTTACAATGCATTACAAATATTGATATCCATAATTCGCCAAACTCCAAACGCGTCAAAAGACCCGTACCATCACAAATGTACAAACAACAGCACAATAATGGTGATCTCATGGAAATTAACAAATCGTCACGACAAATACGTCATTATGTTTCTTAAGAATGTTACCCGAACCCCATACTTTAACGTTATGAATTCAGCTAATAAGTATCACTTTATATCTGACGTCTATAGTGACGAAACGAGGACACCGAAGGTCACATCTCAGAATCAAGAGCATATTACTAAGAAGTCATGAGAGGCCAATTTAGACGGCCAGCAAGATTACTATGTAGGAAAACCGGTATTTTCGATTACGCCACATGATGATAACGTCGAATTCACTATTATAGCGATACTGTGAATGGAGGTTGTTCCAAATGGTACATTAGTGTCCTTATACCGTTTAGGTACAGAAGGTCCAATTTGCAAATTGTCTTATTGTTTGGTTTGCCTCAGATGGTGTTAACTTGGCCGGACATATGGGTACCGCTGAGGGCTATCACCCGATACAAAAATTTAAGACAACAGGCCTGAGGGTTCCCAATTGGGTACATTTTTTTAGTATTAATTGGTACCTAGTAACTATACTATACTTCTTGAACTTACAAACTATTTTTTTAGTTTGTTAATCTAAGTTTTCCAGCTACTAATTTGTATGAAAAACAAAACTAGTTAAGATGCCCAAGCATGGATGAATTAGAACAGAATACGACTAAATCCTCACCAGAATTTGACCGAGAATACAATCGTGTTACGACTGTTTCAAATTAACAAGAACAGTAAATGGGTTACAACACAAGTAGCTCAAACTATGAAGCTTCAAATGAATGAAAGAAGGTCTGTCCGTACATTCAGATGACGAAAGCTTTGGCCTACAAGCGGAAAATGGCCTTGACTTTGCTTTTCAAGTTCACGGCCACATTCTAAATAAAACTCGGCTATTTATACCCGTGTATTATCGCCGCTCTAAATATATCCACTACTTTTGTCAAATTTTACTCAAGATTCTCGCGAAATCTGATCCAGGCTTTGTTGATGAAAGTTTAGATACGAGGCGACTTATTTACTCTTTCTCTTATGCTTCGTACTAATCATAATAAATTCATAATATTAATTTGGCCTCTTGAAAGTTGAAGGACTATTTTTGATACTCTATATTTTTTTTGTATCTGAAAAAGTACCTACCAATAAAATTCAAAAAACGATTCGCACGTTCCATCCAGTTATGACACATCGTTACTTCCTGCCAATTTGAATGCTATCCTAAGTAAATCCATAAATATGTTACGTTAAAAAATAATACAAACGATGCAAACCCGTACTTGACAATAATACTTTAAAACCAAAAAAGATTGAACGAAACTTCGAGTTAATCGTTTAATACCTTAAATGAGCTGATTAGCTAAGTCTCGAGACCTTTCAATTCATTACTTTTTTCTGAGTGACTCATGAAGTTAAAGAAATTAGAATGTTCGCACACTTTAAAAAACTTTGGGGCGAGTCACGGTGGTCGTAAAATGGTGTCACAATGAAGAATACGGTTGAGAATGAATAGGTAAAGATACCTGCTGAGAATATTCTTTAACATCAGAATGAATATATCGATGTATTTATTTTTTTTGGTGCTAAGTACTACAGACGACAACATCATTCCCCTTTGTACTTTGTAGCTTCCATTTTACTATAAGACAAAGGAATTGGTATTTAACAAAACTCATAAAAAGACTCATAAAACTTAATTCAAATGATGTAATTTACACTGTAAAATGTCATGCATTCGAATTTATACTCCACTTTTTAGGTAGCCAAATTATCAAATCAACATTTTATACCTCCGCCATCATAAAAGCTTAGAAGCCGAAACGCGAATTCGTCGCAAATTTAAAAACGCGTCGCGGCTATTATTTAAAACATAAATATAAATTCCTTATGGGCCATTAAAATTCGCAAACTGTTTATTGGATATTGTATACTGCCGCTTCTGTACTAGAGCGGTTCCTTTGTCACGAAGATTTGTTTTATTTACCGTTAGCGTTAGAACAATGAATTCAAGTTTAACTTTCACTACGTTATATATGATGCAATAAATTGATCTTTTGTAACGTTTTAGGTTTATTTTAGTGGGTCTGTTTTGGGTCTTTGTTTCTGTTTTAACGGTAGTGGAACCCGCTCTGTGGAGGTCCATAAAGATGCGACAAAAACTAGCGTGCGACTGCCTTTAAATTTCACTTCGGGACATTGTTGCAAACCGGCAGCCTATAAAAGTATAATGTTATTGTTTAGAGGAGAGAGCATTGCGAAAATTTACGCCAGGGAATTTGCAAAGTTAAAACAATAATCTAAATTCAAAGTAGAGTATGTGTTGCTTTTCTTACGTGTTTTGATTGTAAGTTATGTGTTATTCCGTGTTTTGTTTTTTATCTGTTATGTGGTGTCCCTTTATAATAAACGTTACTTTCTTTCACGGCTTCCGCTTGATCGCGTAATATTATTTGATATGTGTTTTGCTCAGTTTATTTTATATATTTATTTTACGTCTATTTTTTAATCAATCGTAATATTTTAGTTACTTAAATCTATATTTATTTAAGAAAATAAAGACAATAGAACTACATAACTATAAAGCCCGTAAACTTGCGGAGTTTTCCCCAAATAAGTTTTTCACATTTATTCCAATCTCCTATAAGTACCTACATGTCAAAAATGTCTTCTCCAATTGCCTCCACACTGCGTCCTTTTAAACATTCCATCATCAAACCGAGCGGTCTCATAAACGAATGTCATACAAAGCGAAGCCTTCACAATTCAAACTTCAACGAGTGGCGTGAAATTTTGCTCAAAATCTGTGAATAGAGGTATCATTGGCTGTTTGTTGGATAAATAGCTAGTCAACAATACGCCCTCTTTCCGGTGCAACTTTGGATAATTGACTTGTCGCTACAAGTTCACGGTTATTTTAACTACTTATTGCGATTTTGTACATTTACTTGAGAAAGAAATGGGAAGACCAAGAAGAGCTTATATGGAACAGGTTAAAGAGAAGGCGAACGTCGGATCTTATAAGGAAGTCAAAGAATTGGCCTTTGATAGACAATAATGGAGAATGCTACACAACTAAGTATCGATTGATCGAATTCAGTCGATACTGAGGGTGGTATTAATAAACTAATCTTAGCTTTGAGACTGCTCTCAAGATCATGTGCATATAGAGTGTAGTGTCAGCTGAGATTAGTTTCTGAATACCACCCTATGTCTTCTTTGAGAGCAGTCGTTACTATTAACATATTTGCAAATGATTTCAACTGTAAAAACAGATGACGAATGTATTTTTCAGGGTCAAGAGAGCGCGTTTCTAACAAGGCGGATATCGAAAAATACCAAATAACGCGCATGAAATGAATGACTCACTCACTTTCAGTGCGAACTTTTACTTGCCCTAACTATGATCAAAATTTGTGCAATAAGATGAAACATACACGTCAGAGAAATCAGAATAGCCAGCCAATTTTAGTACGAAGTCTTAAGATGGTTATATGATGAATGATGAACCTTATGGTGACAGGTAAACCCTTCCTAGCCATTATCTATGTCCATAATGTTAAAGTCGACACACAGCCTTTAGTCGAAATTTATGGCATGCCCGAGATAGTAAGCAGCTGACGGAATTTAATGTTTCTTTACTCCCAGTTCAGAAAAGAACAGCCTCGGCAGTCTAGTGGCTAAGCATTGAGCTCACGATCCGGCGGTGCCGAGTTCTATTTTCAGTGGAGACACGTCTTACAACAAATCACTTCGTGAAACTGTCTCTGGTTTGGCCAGGATTGCAGGCTGTAATCACCTGATCTTCCAAAAATAAGATGATTCCCTTCGGAGGGCACGTTAAGCAAGTTTGACTAAGTTAGTATGTAGTCGCTAACGACATCAGCCTTGGTGTCTGTATCTAAATACAGACACCAAGGCTGATGAAGGCGGTCCTTGATCTTACAATCCACACGAGAGAAGACGAAGAAGTAAGGAAGTACAAGACGAAATACACTGCAAGATATAAGCGTTCTATATAAAAATATAATCACATATTTTATAAGTGACACGGATCAAAGTGAATTCGCTGCCATTGAAAAGGTTATGAATGACACGGATCAGAAAATTTGGAACGAACTTGCCTTTAAGTCCGTGTTTTGCAATATTGTATTTGATTTCTAGTAACATGCGTACGTGATATGCTACTCGTGTATACTAGGATATATTATTATGTAATCAATTAACGTGTAAGTAATTAATATTCAAATCAGCTGTTTTAAATAGCTACAGGCTAAGATAATGTTTATATGGTAATTTGTGAGCATTGAAATAATCAATAGTAATATGGCTTAAAATTATGCTCACTTTTATTTTTTTTTATATTTCATGAAAATAATTTAAATATAGAAAGAGGAAAAATAAGTTACAAAACAATTGACTCCGATCAACTTCTTAAAACATCGATTCAACCAGACAGAACGAATGAGTCATTGTAACGCGTAGACACTGAATTCCAATGTCGTCTTGCTAAACGCATTGCGTCATATGTAAGTGTCTATTATATCTTTCGCTTTACATAACGAATATTCTCAACCAGTCAACCTCAACATATGCAACGGAGATTATCTCGAATTGACAGGACTATGCATCTACAAAAAGGCTGTAATGATGGAGTTCGGGCCTTTGCACCGCTACCGAACTAAGTATAGTAAACTTTTTGGTAACAGTAGTTTGTCTGGTACACATCAACACCTTTTTTCGACGTGACTTATTGTAGACTTGGTTAAATTGGCCGAAAAACTTCTTGGCCGGAACACCAGCACCACACACGTAAAAATGTAATTAATCGCCAGTACTTATTTACCTTTTAGCTGTTGATCCCGGTTACTACTTACTGATGTAAGTATGTAGTCGTTACATGAGCCATGTCAGGGGCCTTTGGCGGCTCAGTAATAACCCTGACATCAGGGTTGATGAGGTTGGTATTCCACCTCATCACACACGTTAAAAAGAAGAAGCAATATAATTTCGATATTTTTTTGAAGTGACTTATTGTAAAATATACTGCATGTGGCATTAACTATTTGGCGGAAAATAATTACGCCATTGATACGTAATAACGAAGTTATATTGGATATTTAAAATACAGTTCAGAACTTCTACGCGTTGGTGGAGTTCGGGCCTAACAACCGAATTACTGCAACAAGTACCTTGGCTAGTCTATTAAGTATACACTTCTCATCAAAAATAAACTAAACACATCACAATATTATTAGAAAAAAAAAATACAAGTAAGTACTAGGAATAAAGAGTTATAGGTTATAGTTTTTGATTCTTAATATTAATGTTCGAAATTCGAATTCAAAATTGAAATTAACTCGTGTTTTTTTGAAAGAAAATTTTGTAGTGATTCCGCTTTTTTCGATGGAAAGAACTTATATAAAAAATAATCCCCGTTTCCTTGGTCACGCCATTTTCTCCGCGGTGACGTTATAACTTGAGAACGACCTACTTTGTAGTAGGTACTTGTGGGAAGAAAAAAAATTTTTTTTTTTTTTTTTCAGAAATTTGACCAATGGGCTGATCCCTTATCACCATGGTCATCAAATCCAGCTTACGACATCGTATCAACAGTGGCTGCAAGTTGTCTTTGATTACTTTGGGCTCTGTCCACCCCATTAGGGATTACGGGTGTGAGTTTGTAGGTATGAGTGCAGAAAATTGGGAAATTTTAGAAAACTTAACGGAAGTGCACACGGATAAAATCGTAGGCGAAAAGCTATAGGTACTTACTTCATTACATCTGCGTTATCTTAAGACCACAATGAACATCATCATGACGCGGCAGGTAAAGACGGATCAAACAATAGACTTTGGACATTAGATATACCCATGACCATGTTCTAGCTTAGAATGACTAAAGGGCCTATTAAAAAATGTTCAATAAATCATCGCTTAAGGTGCAAAGTTGCAACGTAATCATTTTCAAACTTTTTAAACGGTTTTTGCTTCGAACTTATGTTAATATTACATTATATTATATTTATAGAATTACGTACACAATATAAAAATAAATATAATAAAATATAGGAAATTATAATTATTATTTTGTTATTTGTAATATTTTTTTTTTAATTGTAATAAAATGTACGAAAAATGTAATAAAATGTTATTTGTAATATAATAAAATATACGAAATTTTGTTATTATTATTTATTGAATGATAAGTTTTGTTTTAAATGTGAATCATCACCAGCCCATTAACGTCCCCACTGCTGGGGCACGGGCCTTCCCTATGGATGGATGGATAGGGAGCTGTGAATAGTCTTTTTTATTACGAAATCAAATTATAATAACTTTTGCTTGACCCTCCCTAGTGTCTAAGTGACGGCATTTTTCGCAAATAAATATGTGCGATTAAAATACTCAAAACGACTTAAAACATGAAACCGCCAACTAATTACCTAATTCACAATATTAAGACATACACTTTACATACCTAAGACAAGTTAGACGGTATCATTTGCAACATTGTTGCATGTACCTAGAATATCTAGGAATATCCTAGACTGGAGTGTATTATGTGAAAAATGTCGTCTAACCATACTAACATTATGTACCTAGTTCCAGAGGTAACTAAAGTTTCACTTTCTCAATAGTTATGCCATTTTGATCACGAATGAAAAGAGGAAATAGTTATTTACATAAAGAAATGAGTAGTTATTTAAATTACAACAAAACATAATATAAGCTCACGTGTATCCCGATTGGGGTAGTCAGAGGTAGATTCATCGCAATTTACAATATAATATATAAAGAATACAATTTTATAATGTAAATAGTTGTGAGTTTTATGTCAAATTAGAAGTACTTGCCATAATTACATTCTACTTTTTTCTTTTGAGTATTTTGTTATGTATTTAGTTTATAATACTTATAGATTTTTAAGGGTAAAACATTATCTATATTTTAAACTCTAATAACTAGTATTTTAATCTGAATACTCAATATCTGACAATACAATATATGTTATTATATCGTAAATAATAAGTACTTAACCAATAAAATACCTTTTTCATTTATCTGAAAAACAACGACAATTTTTTCCTCAAATGGAAAAGTGAAATTGTGCTTAACCAAATCTCGGTCGAAATTAAAGAAAACATTTTAAAGGAATCCTTTAAAAGAGAAATCTCACTTGGGGGTATCCATGTTGGCATGTACCGAGCCAACATAAAAGTACCATTAAACAAGATATAACAGCATAATTTCGTTTGATCTGACATGCCGAAACAATTTAATCATTATGGTTGGAAATTAGTTGAAACTCTTTCGAGTGATAAAGAAGCTTATGGCGTTTCCGTTAAGTTTAGGTTTGCACGGAGGCGTGTGGCGAGTTATGTCGTATGGATTTTTAAAACCGTAAGGCAAAGGAATTGTCGGTATTCGGCAAGGCTCGCAGTGGTTCGACATTGCGGCTCTGCTATCGCCGACTGGGTGGGCAGCAACGTAGGCCCCTCTCCTCTTTTTGTATCCCCATTTTCGAATTTAAAATTTCGAACTGTGCGAAACCATAACGATTTTATTTTTTACAAAAAATATTGCTTCGATTGCACGCGATCGAGACACTAACGCTTATAAGCCAGTGTCTGTAATTTTAGAAGTAATATTCAGTGTTGATGCTTTGTAGATGCTTTGATAACAGATGGTTACATTATTCGCATTATAATCCCTAATAATAATAAATCCTAGAAATAATAAGAAACATCACTATTTATCTTAAATGTTAATAAAATAAATCCAAAATGTTTAAACCATTTAAAAAGTAATTTTTAATTTACGACTTCACTTCTGTACTTTTATTTAGATATAGGTTTTATTTTATCCCATAAAACACACTCAATATCATTATCAAAAATTAATTGACTCATTTCCTTTCCAGATGATATATTAATTAAATCAGCGGTTTCCTAATTAGCTAAAAAGAAAAGAGAAGGGTGTACAATTAAAACATTACTGTGCGGACGTCAAATTATGTCGTAATTAACTCAACAATTAAAATCAAAGGCCATTATAGTGGTAAAAACTCGAAAGGGAGCGCGGTCCATTGATCTTCTTTTTACTGGGACAATAAACCTTATGCATCGTAGAGTTGGCTGTCATACGTTACCCTTAGATAAATGTAGCGTAGTGTTGCGTTGCGTACTTCACTGCACTAGTGTTTATTAAAACACTGAAACAGTGAACTAGTGCAGTGACGTATGCTTTAGATCTAAGCTGATAATGGCCCCGATTCCTGCAGACACCTTCCAATTTTAAGTTATACACAGGTATAACAGTTATACACAGGTATAACTTAAAATTTTAAGTTATACACAGGTATAACTTGAAATTGGTCATCATCCGTTCCTTTCCTAATAAAATGACAGAATTTTATTAGAAAAGGGACGGATGATTGATAACTGTCAATTTTAAAATGAATGAGTGAATGAATGAATAACCCGGGCGAATAAAAGAGGCAACTCGCTGATATGCGTTTGACGTGTGCTGTCAACTTAATTCTGTCGGGTTATTGGCGAACATAAAATGTTGGAAGGGTTTATTTTAATTTCGTCTGTCTATCCTGTTTATCACCACAAATATGTATTTTTATATAAAAATAATAATAAAAACGTTTATTTCGAACAAACCATAACAAACATAGTATACCTACATATATATTTTATTTAATTCCTAAATTAGTTATTCGTGATTATCTAGACGGTGATACGGCTCACCACCTATCACGTTGCTTTGACAGAAAGCTCGGTGAGGCGTGGGCACTTAGTTCATCATGCGATCCATCCACACCAGACACCAGGGTTGATTGGGTTAGCAATCCACACGATAGAAGATCATGCAATGAATGAGTATCTCTGACTGTAACTGTAATTATGTTCAAAGTGTAACTATGTTACCTATTGAATAAAGATATTTTTGAATTTGAATTTGAATTTGACTTGAATTGGAAATAAAGTCGTGAGCTTATGTTATGTGTCTTAGTTCTTCTTCTTCTATAGTGTGTATTGTGAAGTGAATTACCAACCTCATCAACCCTGGTGTCAGGGTTATTATTGAGCCGCTAAAGGCCCCTGACATGGCTCATGTAACGACTACTTGCTTACAAAGTAAGTAGTTCTTAAGTAGTAACCGGGACCAACGACTTAACGTGCCTTCCGAAGCACGGATCATCTTACTTTTTGGACAATCAGGTGATCAGTTTGTAATGTCCTAACCAAACTAGGGATCACAAAGTGATGTTTGTGATATGTCCCCACCGGGATTCTAATCCGGGACCTCCGGATCGTGAGCCCGACGCTCAAGCAATGGACCATGGAGGTCGTTATGTGGCTTAGTGATTATTAGTAAGTAGTTGGTAACACGCTTATCCCAGTTTGACAACTAAGTAATACTTTAAATTCTACTTTAGTCTTGTTGGCCTAATAGATTTGCTTCGAACGGCATTCACTACTTGGTCAAGGAAAAGAAAGTTTATTTATAAAAACAGTCTAAAGAAGCAGATTTCTGTGGTAAAAGCTGTGAGAAGACTCATCGAGCTCGCCACCGCATTGCAATTAGCATACCTCAGGCGAACGGGATATTTCAACCTAGCTAATTAGTATCGTAATGACGTACATGGTGAACAAAACTGGGGAATGAACTAGTTTGTGAACACGCTCTAATATCATCATACTGTAATTCCTTTTTTACGAGGTCGGCTTACCTAACCTAAATATTTGACAGGTCTGGTCTTTTACCGAAGCGACTGCCTGGCTGACCTTTCAACTCGCGAAGAGGAAACCAGCGCAATACAGGTTAGATCATAAATACTATCTTTGAAACACATATCTCAGGAATATAGGTTTCCTCACGATGTTTTCTTTCACCACTGAGCATATCATAGATTTTTCGATCACCAAATTTATATGATTTTCGAATCCTTGATTAGAACCTACACTTCTTCTCGAGTTTAGTCCACGGATAGTTGAATCGTAGAACTTTGAGAGATAAGACACAATTTATACAACGGAATGGGTGAAGCCACAAGTTGTCAGAAGACGATTTTCAAAAGTCCAAAATGGGGTATTTACGGTGGTTGTAAAAAGAAATAAGTACATATTTCTACAATTATAGTTATTATTTACAATAAAGAAGACGAGCAATTTCAATGCTAAGATTTACCTAGGCATTTTGTACAGATTCTCATAGGATAATATTCGTATCTAACGCTATATTACTTATATAAAATTATTCAGTATTTATTAGTTTCATATTAATTTCGATGGAACTTTGATAGGTTATGTGCGCGCGCCGCGAAGGTTTCCGAGGCAAAATTGGATCCGGAGTTGACGTCGCGGGCAATGAAAGTACGAATTAAAGATCATACCTGAAGACTTTCTGCGGAAACCTCTTCTGTTCTTCGATGCAACCATCCGTTCAACATGATGACCACCCTTCGATTTCGTCCCACGCGCTCCTAACGAATCCAACGTCCTTTTCCGAAGACAATTTACAACACATGATATTTTACCATGACCTCACGTAAATAAATAATTTCTTCAAAAATAGATTCACGAAAAATATTATAAAATCAATAAGAAATTTTCACATTTACACAAAGTGATGTGAAGACACTAATGTCAGCGTGTTATGTCAATTTGACGTTATCAGATGTTCTAGTAGGTCGGAGTTTGATAATACGATCTCTTTAGTTGTATAACTTATATTTTTTATTCATATTGCTGATAATACAACAAGACACCGCACTGCGATTAAATTCAGGATGTTTTAAAGAAAATCCAGGTCAAATGTAGTCTAAATCGGCGAGCATTCATGAAGACTTTGACAAGAGTGGAAGAAGCGAAGGTGGTATGTCAGGATCATAGTAAATGGAATTTCGTGGCATCCCCAACCCTAACGGGAAAAAGGTGTGTGTATGTGTCTATATGTATGTCTTTCTGATAAAAAAAATATGAATATATTGACATGTTCTAACAGCAAGGACCTTTTTGACCAAAGTTAGTGTTGAATCTAGCGGCCAAACATAGCCCAACACGGACCTCTGCTCTATGTATGGGAGATATCTTCAGAATAGTTCGGAAATATGGACTTATCATAAGTAGCTGACTGCAAACATATATTTATTTCAATATAGAAAATCAGATTTGTTATATTAGTTGTTCCCTGTTCTACGGGCTATAAACCTTACCTTGGCGCAATTAGCTTATAATTGAATAAATTCATAAATCATGCAATGGAATTAGAATGCCGTCTTAAGTTACATAATATTTAACATTTTCTGTAAACTTTAACACTAAAGAGTGTAGACAAAACTACAGACTTTGAAAAAATATTCATACTAGATTTGTGAGTTTATCGCATGAATCTGAGGGTATAAAATATAATGCAGTAGTTTTAGGCGGATGAGACGTTCGTTATGTAAAATTGACGATTCAAAGTGTAACTATGTTACCTACTGAATAAAGATATTTTTGAATTTGAATTTGAACTGCAAGAAAAACGATCATCCACTTACCGTATAGTTATTGCCTTCCGCCTGTAGCAACTGCAGATCTGCAACAAAAAGTCAATTTTTTTATCTCAATTTATTAAAAATACAAAAAACATTGCCGCATTTAAAATGCAGTCAATTTAATATTATTTTAAAAGAAGTTTTTGTATCGCAACCAATGATTAGTCGGCGTTTGATAATTTAGTATTTAGGTTCGATGGTTAGGCCTGGGGCTGAAAGCAATGGTTTTCGTGACCTAGATCTGTTTGAACACTTGACCAGAATGATTAGGTCTTTATCTTACTTCTTTCCTTCCAAAATTCACCCTCACCGTAATCCTTTATGTGACGAGTTATGGTTTTAAATCGGTTGCCGGCACACGTCTCTTGGGGTCCCAAAGCTTTGGTCTTGTATTAACGAAATTACAACCTGTCATATTGCAGACACGATCATGAGGAACAAGAGAAGGTCATAGCAATAATAAGCGTTTATCTATATGAATATAAATATCTGTTTAGACGGGTCTGAGTCGAGACACCGGACTTGGTTTTAAAGATTCAATGAACGCGTCAGTAGGCAGATTTATGCTGTATGAAAAGGGATGAAGTTTTTAGGACTATGTATTTATTATTTTTATTAGTTTGACACATACTTGTATAGGTAAGTATTATTCACTATAAAGATTTAGGTACTCGCTCACACGTAATAAAAACCGTCACGACGATTCTTTAAAAATGGTTTACTTTATATAGGTATTTTCATGACAAAATAGATTTGAGCTTTTTTTTCTTTTACAACATGCATACATGTAACTAAGTTGAAGACTGTAACTTCCCTTATAGCAACCCATCAGTGTTAAAGAAAAACTGCGTTCGCGCTGCATAAAACCTATTTAAATCTCCAATCGATTCCAATGTTCTTTATCTAAAACATTTTATATTTTTTCGTTAACAAGAATGTCTATAGAAAGCTTGAAATTTATTACTAGGTCAACAACTTAACCGGAATCCAGACTTACACGCGACGACGAAATACCTCCTTTTCAACTTTCCTATCTCCTGTTTCAACGCATACAATGGCCAAAGAAGACAATAGAATAAAAAAAAACCAAACAAACCGTTAGTTTAAAAATAGCTGCGTATAAGCAGATAGATGAACCAGGATTTCCTCTGAGCAAAATTAATCGGGGCAGAATCTAACGCGTAAAGCCGCCTGGCCTATTGTTTCCAATCAATAAACCAAATTAATATTGTTTGGTGTTAACAATAAGTACACTAACTTTTAGAGACGTGGTTGATGGTCTTTGCGATTAGCTTTAGATTAGAATATCGATTTTATAAACTTTTAAGTCGGTAACACATAGAATATCATAATATCGAATTAATTTAAATTAGTAACACGTATATTGTTTTTAATAACGTTATTCCACTCGTTGGTAATCGATTCTCTTGATTTCCAAAGCTAAGTATATTTATAGAGGATCTGCTAAAGGTCCCGGATTAAAAGTTTTACCGAGGTTTAAAGACGATGAACTAATTTTGTCGTCGACAGGAGAATTTTCTTTTAATATCTTTTTCTTAAAGTAATAAATCACCAAATATCCAAGTACTACTTATTCACTTGAGTAAGTAACTAAGATTTGATTATAATAATTTTATCCGATGACAATGATAAACGGACTGTCATTTTTTGCAGGTTTTCCATAAATTAAAAATCGATGTTGTGTCTGAAGTCGATTTTTCCCGTTCTTATCCGAGTAATACGTCTCTCGGTACTCTAGTTACACGAGCCAAGAACCTGATTACGGAACTCGATTCGAGCTCGAGCACTGTCGTTGTCCGCGCCGCTTCCTATTCCGGCTATTGTCGTACGTCCTGCCAACATGCGTACGCGTACTGCGCACGCATACACGCGTACTAGGCATATTCAAATTTTCTCAATTTTTTTTTTATTTAGATATCAGCAGCTAAGACATTACACAAATATATCACATACACATAAGACACACAACGGCGTCGGTGGTCCTGTGTTTGAGCGTCGGGCTCACGATCCTGAAGTCCCGGGTTCGAATCCCGGCGGGGACCTGTCACAAAAATAACTTTGTGATCCCTAGTTTGGTTAGGACATTACAGGCTGGTCACCTGAATGTGTGAAAGTAAGATTTGTGATTCGGAAGCCTTTGGTGACTCAATAATAACCCTGACATCAGGGTTGAGGGGGTAGAAGAAGGGTTGAAGAGGTTTGGTAATCCACCACATAACCCACATTACAGAAGAAGAAGCTTTAAGATACTACAATATAGCATAAGCAATTAGACTGTTATTATTTACATTTGCGAATATAATCTGAGATTTGACAGGGTTTGATATCTTTTTTGGGTGACTCCTTGTGGAATTAAATTTTGTACCGGGTGAGACCCCTCAGCGCTCTCCGTTTGACCGGCCAAGTAGTTATGCTATATGCGGTAAATCTACTGTAAGTCACATCAACAAAAACAGCAGTACTGTATCAAGTAAATTAATATAGTATTTTCCTTACGAGATAGTGAATGGGGACAATGTGCCAAGTAGCTACGAACGTACTTATCACGGAAAAGGTGTGAAGATAATTATAGCCGTACAGAAGGAAGAAACGAATGAGATCAATAATAAGAGGAAATGTAAAGGAAGTGAGGTCTTTGCACTTAGGAGAGGTTATATTATCGCGAGCGATGCGACATGTATCGATGTACAAGTCGTAGTTGTGTCTATTGGTCGAAGCCACGATATTTTTGGCGTCATACGCGATATGTTTTCCACTGGCGCAAGGAATGAGACATTAATAGTCTTAATTTTCTTACAAAGAAATCATAAGAACGAATGTGTACAGTCATGAGCAATATAATGTACCCACTTTAGGACTCTGTCGCACTAACATATTTGACATTTAGTGAGACTTACAGTTAAATTTGTCAAAAATGTTAATGTGACATGGTACCAAAGTGTTTACATAGGTATTAGTTAAAGTGTGAGTATGTAGTGTGGTCACAATGGTCATCTATATAGGTGAAGCGTTAGCTGATAACGATTATGGTTCATTTTTTCTTGTGACATTTTGTGGGCCTGCCTATCTTAATAAAACTAACTGCCGTAATCTCTAAATTAATACTTTCGTAGAGGTGCCATTGTTAAACAAAAAATAAATGCTTGTATGTGATAGCTACTTACCGAAAACTATTAATATAATACTAGTACTAGTAAAGCAATAATCAATAACACACACTAACGAATTATCGATACGCTACACTGATATCAACACACACATGCACACTTTATCAATGAGATGACGTATACGTACAACTCAATGAATGGGGACCTTGATTCTGGTTGTTTATCGTTCAACGTTGGATATCGATAGAGCATTGAACTTGGCACGAAAATGATATGAGAAAACACTCGAGGAAAGTAGTACTAAACGATGCCAAGATGATGTTTACATTCCGAATTGTGATAAATAAATGGAACATCTTCGGTTTTTTGTTATCGGAAAGTACAAAATGTTAACAACGAAAGTATAGTATAGAGAGTCTAAAAGTTTTAAGATGTTATTCAGAATGCAGAAAAATAACAGTCATTAGTAGGCAGTAGTCAACAGTAAATCATGGTAGACAAAGCGATAGATAAAAACAGTAAGTGGGTGAATATCAAAATGTGCCAAGTTCGGTGGCGAACAGTCATATATTTTTTTCGTGAAAAATTGGGTTCCAAAAGGATTATTTTTCATGTCGGAACCGAGGATCTTTTTGGATCTTTTTCATGTCGGAACCCAATTTTTCACGAAAAAATAATATGAAATTTCGCCACCAAACTTGAAATTTTGATATTCACCCAAGTAAGTACTTATTAATAAGTAAAATTAAAATGAAACAGTAAATTGAAAAATAAGAATGAAGCAAATCTGTTAATCAGTAAAAAGAAAATCAAAGAAGAAAAGAAGAACTAAAAATACAATGAATAAAATCAATTAATTTAATACGAGATTTTTTTGTAGTTTTGCCTTTGATGACATTCGGCAGACCAACGGCAGATAAGTGCAATGTTGCCATTCTTCTTCTTCGATCATGTGGGTTGTGAGGTGAATTATCAACCTCAGTAACCCTGGTGTCAGTGTTACTATTGAGCCGTCAAAGTCCCCTGATATGACTCAGATGTTGCCATTAAAAAACCTCGTGTAGAAAATATTGAATTTTTATAACTTAAAAAAAAAAGACTGGCCACTTTTAGCAATTATTTTTGTTATTTTAGGGGAAGTAACAAAGAGAACATTAGATTTAGACGTCGGCTTAATGACATCGAAAGATTTAGCTTGGACAGGAGGAGGACCCGGTGGTGTAATGGTTACCAAGCTCCCAGTTTGACAAGAGCTGGGGGCTCAAGTGCCGTCCGAGTCCGATACTTTTAACAAGACGGAATGTATAAGTCATAATACTTCGCGGAACAACTGTAAACCAAAAACTTTCAGAAAATACGTTGTAAAGTCAATAAATAAACAGATTTGTTCGTTATTTACCGGTCCTTTGCCAAAAGCTAACTCAAGACGTTTAGTACATAACAGATCATCTGCATGATGCATTTCTTAATAACCGTGGAGCCGCGCCGAGTTTCATTCGTACTTACTAATCGTATGCGTAATCGGAAATATCGTCTTGCGAAATACTTAAGGAACCGCTGTTAATCTAGGACCGTGAGGTGTAGAAGAAAAGAAAATACCTACATTGACTAAGTTTTTAAAAATCTTTTAATTGATAAGTAAGGAGCAAAAAGAAAGCTTGGTATGTAAGGCAAATTACGAGGAAGGTGACAAGTATGAATTTGGATGGATATAGGGGTAGGAGATGACCCAAGAATGTGTGGGTGGGTTGTATGAAGAAGGATATATCTGTGAAGAAAGATAATAAGTATAAGTACATGACGACTGACTGACAGAAATGAATGAAAGAAGAATACATCTTGCTCCTATCAAATTAGAGTGGGATAGCGACAGAAGGATGATGATATAATGTCTCTGGTTGGGCATTCTATCTTGTTGCAAAAATAGATAAGTAGAAGGAAATGTTTTATGCAGATAGAGAGAGAGAGAGAGAGAGAGAGAAAGAACATTTGTTCAAACAAGGCACACGTATAAACATCAAACAAACAAGAGAAATTACAACATAACATGGCAGCTCATTTCCACTATCTTCACGTACACCATCCTAACATATTATATTCTACAATACATAGGTAATACTTATGAGAATATACAAGCCTAATTCATATTTTTAATTAATAATGACGGTTATCGAATGAATGTATGCAAAAATACATAACAAACAGAAATAGACCATCAAATATTTAAATAGGTCATAAAAACTACGTTTGAATACAGCCCGCGAAGTAGAGTTCAATTAAATTCGTACAAATATATCAGTAGGTATATAAACTCATTCATCCAAAATTTTTCAATGAAAAAGGATTAAATATTTTTTTATAAAAATCAAATACTTATTCCATTAAATGCAAATATGTCTTTGTTTGAAGATTACTAGACTAAGTTGAATTCCATGTCTCATAATATTTATGTTATAAGAAGCACGAAATTTCTTTGATGATCCTTAATTTGACAAATAGATGTCTAGCCATCTTTTGGAGCCCTAAGAATATATAGCAACACAGACCTTCGCAGACTAGCGCAAAACGGGCGCCATTCAAGTATGAGCAAATATTTCATACTTCAACTTTGCACTCCACTCATCCGCAAACTGTCGTAAAGCAAGGAGCTCAGCGAAAATAAATTAAAAGGTCTTGTATATTATAACCTGCAGGGCCTAACAAAGATAATAATAATAATGATGAACTCTACACCGAACTCTGACAGATTGCCAATACATTGCATATTAGGTAAGTATATATCATAATATATAATATGATGATATGGAATGTATTGGTATTACATAATATAGCATAAGTAACAAAATATGATTTACCTAAGCTGACGATAATATTCCTAAGCGGACTAGTCAGAGGAACTTCAATGGCAATATTAATCAAGTATCCAATCTTCAGCGAACTTTCTGTTATACTAATTTAACAGGTGGTGAGCCGTATTGTCGTCTATATGATATAAAAGATATTCACGTATTAATATATACATACATACATCATTTATAAATAGCTGTAAGTTGTCTTTAACTACTTATGTCTCAGCTCACCCCATTAGGGATTACGGGCGTAAGATTGTATATACCATCATCTATAGAATAATGTTATTCGAGATTCATGAACAGAATGAAGTTCGGGTCATATACACTCTTTTCTTACTGATCTTAACTTAGAGATAAGTATTTTTTTAATCCAGTGAGAAAAAAAATTAAAATAAAAACAATACGTTTATTCTTCTTCCCTCACCATCATCTCCCTTGTGATATCCCGTTTTCACAGAGTCCGCTTACTTAACCTGCAGATTTGACCGGATTGTTCCGGTTTTTTACAGAAGCGACTGCCTGTCTGACATTCCAACCCGCAAAGGGAAAACCAGCCCAATGCAGGTTAGTCACATACCTCCGAAAAACATTTCTCGGGTATGGCGCTTTCCTCGCGATGTTTTTCTTCACCGCTGATCACGTGAAAATCATTTATGATCCAAACATGAATTCGGAAAACGATTTCAAAAATCATAGGTTTAGGCCCATGCTAGATTCGAAACGTGCGACCTTACAGTGAGAGTCAAGCGTTCTTCCAACTAGTTTATTTTTCTTTCCTGTAAGTGGAAAAAAATAAGTGTAGTAGTAAGTGTTAGTATTTAATAATAGTATGCTGACAGGTTTAATTACACGACCAAACAGTACTAAGTTAAGTTCCATGTCACATCTATTATAAGCTCGGATGTGACGCACTAGGTTCCTTTAAAGATCCGCAATTTGAATTCGCATGGTTTGTCCAGCTAGGCAGTTAAGTAACTCTATTGGAGTTAGTATTAACTCATTTTAGAGGTTTCATAATTTGACTAACCTCGTTAGTTAGTTCCATTCAAAGACATGTATTCAAGTAAGTATTGGTATCAGAGAATATTTATCGATAACAATCTTCAATACAAAATAATATAAAATAATGTCCTATGAATTTTGGGCCTATCTCAAAAACAATCAAATGAGTCTGCATCAAGCTGTTTTTACAGTAAGTATGTACGATATTAATATCTCCAATTAAAAACACACTTCATTAAAGTACATTATGTATGGTAAAATTTGTACCCAGGCAAAGCTGGGTTGAGGCGCTTCAGTTTTTATTATTTTATACCACACCTCTCCCGTATTTTAGAGATTATTAAATAGTTATTTATTTAATTATAAATAAAATGTAATCATATTTTTTTGGATTTGGGCTGGTCATATTTACAGAATGGATCCAGACCAGAGCAGTCACTGAATGGACACCACCGGGACGCAGAGGCTAAATGCTCACTCCCGTCGCCTATTCATATTCCTTCATTATGATTTACGTACTTTCGCTGTTTGCGAAGACGTAACTCTGCTAACAGTTATAGCCATATTTAGTTCTTTAAACAAGTCCAGGTCCCAATGTTTACTAACACTGCTTTTAGATTACGTGATGTACGCAAATGGGCGTCGAAGCATACTCGCTTACTTGTCATTGGTATTTACATGGACTTTGTATGTTTGGTATGCTAGACGACGACGTGAAACAAGTATTAATTTTTGAGGCTCGTCTGACCATCCTTTTTTCCGCAAGGCAGTGTCAAAATGTAACTGGTATTTTTTTATAGATATGTAATCTTCTTATGTATTTTATCACATTGTGTTCTATGACGTCATCATGGTTTGAGGTTTCATACAATATTTTCCATTTTAACGTTTAATGAAATTGAAACAATTTAACTTCTTGTAACTACTAAGTATTCTTTTTATGAGTTAGAATTAAATACAAGTAAAAATACAGTATAATTTACATTATTTAAGGCTATATCTACATCTTACTGGGACACCAACATAATGTACGTAGATAACACAGTGTCTTCTTGGTTGTGCAACCCGCAATATACTAGGTAAGGTACCGTTTATACAATTGCATACAACCACGGTTGCGGGCGGCACCACGGTGTCCTCGTGAGATAGGGCCCGTACAAACGGAGAAAGACGCGGTTATAATCATAACATAACATAAGCTCACGACTTTATCCCAATTGGAGTAGGCAGAGGTATATCCATCGCAAGATGAACTAAGTATTCACAGCTTATCGAGCTTTCTGTTAGATCAACGTGATAGATGGCGAGGCGTATCGCCCCGTCTATAATGGGCGAGCCAACTGTGTTAGTAAAAACTGCATTGAAGATAAATTAATAGCTCATTGGTGCAAGTACGTTACCGGATTCCAAATCAGCGGTCCCCAATTGAGAAGCAAGCCGGTGTACCACAGGACTAAAGTGACTGACCAAATACGAAATAACACTGAATGAATAATATGAAAATCAATATACTCTTGAACAGCTGAATGTGATCTATAAATAGAATGCAAGCAATTAGATCCGTAATTCAAGATCGAAGCTCAACTACCGAACCGATTCTTATTTCGGTAATTAGTGTATCCTGTTACTGCAATATTAACTAAGATTGATTAAATTACCTGTTAACGACAAAAACATTACTACGTTATTTTTATATCGACTTTCTATTTTGTTTATATACATAGATTGTTTTATTTAGATGCGAGTTAATTAGGTTGGTCATCCACCTCACAACCCACACGATAGAAGAAGACCTTTAACAATAAGTTCTAATCCTGCACAATATGAAAAGCTTCAAGATCCTGATGATACCTATAATATTTGTTTTCCTCTTGCGTCTCTTGCGTCAGTATGTATGTAACAATAATGATATTGGTCTACTTTCATTGACACTGAACACGGATCTACTACACGTTACTCATTCATTAATTTTCGTTACGTTCCGTAATAGCAAACCCGATACCGATCTGTAAAATCCGCACTGAAATTCCCCGAAAGGTCGGCACGGCTTTCAAAATCACGATCATTCATGACGCCATCAAAATCAGATCGCTATGACGCATGTGATCGTTATCGACGGGGTATACCGCAAACTATGATGATGGGAAATATAACAATGAAACCTTGTTCGCAGGTTAAGGTCAGCGCACATCAATAGCCCTATGCGCGGACGCCGAGTAGGTCGAGTGATGGGTACGCGTTTTTTTACTACTTGGCCGGACAAATGGAGAGCGCTGAGGGCTCTCATCCGGTACAAAATTTAAGACAACAGGCCTGAGGGTGCCCATTTTGGCGTGAACCTCGGCTCAGGGCGTCGTCTGAGAGGAAGAATATTTGAACGAATTAATCGACCTTCGTGGGTCGATAGCGATAAGCGCTGAATGAGGGAAATCGTCGACCACGCCGGCGGTACGGGTGCGGGTGCACATATTTACATGATACGTAACTTTTACGATTTTATTTTGAACTAGATGACCCGGTGAACTTCGTATCACCCTTTTCCATATTTTATCACCGTTTAAACCTGCCCTGGACTTCCACGAATATTTCAAGACTAAAATTAGCCGAATCGGTTCAGCCGTTACCGAGTTTTAGCGAGACTAACGAACAGGAATTCATTTTTATTTATATAGATAATCACTATCACACAACTAGTTGAGTGGATATTTTTTTTTTTTTTTATTAAAAATAAGTACAGTACTTAATACATTTTTTTTACAATTGACGGTGCAACAAAAACCAAAAGTCCGTACACCGACATACATTACTTAAGAAAATATCAAACTTATAATAAGTGGACGCGATAGTGTGTTGTTTTTTATGAGTTTTTGATTGTTCCGTTCAACGGATTTGAATGGTTGGTTGTTGGTGTTGGTTGGTGGTTGGTTGGTGGTTGGTACGTGGATGGATCGAACACTTAATTAGTACGTACATTTCAAGGACAAACGTGATTACACGTGACGGTCTTAGTAAACTCCTCGCAAGTTTATTTTTCATAAGGATTATCAGAAAATATTCATCCCCCCAGCACTATTTCGTTTTTCACAGGGTCCGCTTACCTAACCTGAAGTTTTGACAGGTCCGGTTTTTTACAGAAGCGACTGCCTGTCCGACCCTCCTTCCGACTTAGAAAATATTAAAAAAAAACAGTAAATATTATATACGAGTATTAGGAATAAAAACAAATAAGTATTTCATTTTACAGTAGGTATTCGTTTTTTAATTCTTAATGTTTATTGTTCCTGTCAAACGTTACGAGATGAACGTTATTGTTCCAAATTCAAATTTAAAATTTGTTTTGCGTCCGCAAGTTGCGATTATTTTGATGAGAAGTACATAATTATATATTGTAAAAGTTCACAGTTCACTTATGTCAGCCTGCGATTAGTCGCTGACCCTATATATCCCAATACTTTTTTTTTGCCATAATATAGGTGGTCTATGACGATAAGCAAATATGAATTACTGTTTGGTTTTCCTGTTGATATGCCATTACCTGCAAGGAGTTGAATGAATGAATGATGTCATATCAAAGAAGGCCGTCTCTACTGTTGTTTATATAAATATGTTCACTTAAAAATATATTTTTAATAAAAAGTAATCTTTATTTGTTTATTTTAAATATGGGTTCTATGCAGCTTAAAACGCAATATGGGACTGAAAAAAAAACTAAAATATTCATGAATTTTGCGACAGGAAATTCCACTTGATATCAACTCAGAATCATGGTCTGAATCATCCCTTAAAGTTTTCGTTACGATGTCACTCACACCCTGTATGTATATATCGTGGCCATATCATAGAATTGATCATTTCATGAAATGATCGACCATTTCATGAAATGGTCGTATTTCATGAAATAGAACAACATTCGTTGGCCACATCATGATGTGGTTTGGCCAGATCAATGAACACAAAACGTTTAACGATATGACCAACTAAATGCATGATTACTTCATGATATGGCCAAACGTTAGCGATCATATCGTAAAATAGTAACATTATCCACCGGTAGTGGCGCTGGTGTCGCTTTGTTTATGTTTTGCATAATGGCGGCGGACAATAATTATTCTTGTGTGAACGCGAATAATACGAATAATAATGAGCAAATACAAGATAAAAGTGCAGTGAAGCAATGTTTTGACACTAAGGTGAAAAGAAAAACTCGTATTAACAGTAGACAGCAACTATTTTTATTTTTAGGTTATATGGCAAATAATGAAGGTCGAGTGACCACGCTACGTAAATCAATGGACTATTATTGGATTTCAAAATGTGATATAATTAAAACTGCGAATGAAGAGATATTAATTTTAAAAAAGAAAAATATAGACGATCCTACTGTCCGTAAAGTTTCTTTTTTTGACGTGACTTATTGTAGATTTGCCGCAGATGGCATTAACTACTTGAAACGGGATTCTATTAAAACGCATAAATGTTTTTGTTATAATTTAAATTATCATAATCCTTTTTTTTATAATTTTTACAAGGCATAACGGTAGGTTATGGTGCGGCGGGGGTGGCCCTTGGGCCACCCCTACGCCGCCAGTATGTTTATCTTACACACGAAAAGTATACTGAATGATGACCAATGGCATGAAATAGTGTCAAAAAATATGACGACGACTTCAAAGCGAGATGCAGTTACGGCGTATATGTCAACTACATCAACACTCCGTTAATCGAAAATGACTTTTTAATTTTTATTTGACTTTTAAACATTTTTGTACTTTGTACTAGAGTAATACATTATTTCCTACCTTATTTCGCGTTTTTATTACACCACTTATCATGGACACCCTACATTTATGATATGGCCAAACGTGGATGGAAATATCATTAAACGCTGACGTTTAAACGATATGGTCAGTTAAAGTTGGCCATTTCATGAAATACGACCATTTCATGAAATGGTCGATCATTTCATGAAATGGTCAATTCTATGATCTGGCCACGACATATATAATGCGAATTTTCAAAACTCTAGAATGTGGGGAATCACATCAATAAGATGAAGGTTACAACTCAGAAAAGCGTAAGAGTATACTAAAGAAGTTTAAAACTTTGTCGAATTAAATCAGTTGTTGTGTTGGAGTTACTAACTTTGATAATGTACTCATATGAACCAGATTGAGCGTACTACTTTAAATTTACGTTTATAAAACTGAATCTAATATACTTTTAGTAAGACACTTTAAGATATTAGGCTAATAAAACTAGGTCAAGGCTACTTTAAACTAGCGTGAATGCATAAAGTCTTTAATGATAGTGGAAGAAGCGAAAGTGGTGCGTCAGGATCGTACTAATTGGAATTCCATTGTTACTACCTACCCCATAGGAAATAGGTGTGATCTTATAAATTATACTAATATTATTATAATTTTCTTATTGCAGATGATATAGACGCCACCACCTTTAATCGATTTGGTATAACAAAAAGCTCGGTGAAGTGTGGGTACTTCGTTCATCATGCGATGGATGTACCTGACGACCTCAATTTGTGATATATTGTCGTAAACGTATTTTATTTCAAAGATCACATTCTAAGGGAATGACGAGCCGCTGTAAATTAAAAATAATAATTATTAAAAGTTTATTTTAGACTTATAAAAAATGACCTTATTTGTTAGTAACACTACAAATTTAGACCTAGTATTAATGAAGGATCTAGTAGTATTAATTTATAATTCAACTAAATGCCAATATATACTTATACCAAATGTACTAAACATTTATTTTTAAATAAATAAAATTTATAAATTCATTTATTTCATTCAAAATATAGAATCCCTGACAGTCTAATTTCAAAAAATCGCACAGTCTCTAAGTTGGCAGAGGTTTCTTTGAAATATTACGTTAGCAAATAATCAATTAGGTAGAGTACATTTTTTTATCGTTTTTATCGAATATACCAGCACCTCAAATACTACCGAATTACTTCCTACGATGTAACACATACCTAAGTTGCGTTACCGCGCTATTACCCACAGAGTCGAAAAAAGATCGCATCGATTCACACCGTGCGTTCGTGACTCACGGTTATATGTAATGTTTGTTTTGTTTGTCTGTATGTCCAGCCAGTGAATGTGAAGGTCGCTTTCACCCTATGATTCACAGGCGATGGAAGTGTTAGATCGGTATTCGCAATGTTATGAAACTTCACGCTTTTACGACGCCACGAGTCATAAATGTAACACATTGCCTCACTAAACGAATACTTCATTAAATCCGATCGATTGTAATACGGTATTTGACTGGCTCAAAGACAAATTATAAAATGCTAATCTAGAAATAAAAGCCAGTCTAAGATGACAAAAAATCAATATCATTTAATTTTCGAATTTTATTAATGAATAAAGTAACAATGGGTACGACGTTTGACCGCTTTTATTGGAGAGAGCACAGGACAGTATTTCCATACAAACTCCAAAGAAAACTTTATTTTTGACGTTTCGTAAAAAGTATATCATTTGACTAGGTTCTCAAGTAGCCTATTACTCTATTAAAACATACTTTTGAAAATAATTTTGAATATAATATAAATACTAATATTACCATTACGTACTGTTATATTTGTACTGTCCTGCTTCAAATTTATTTATTTTTTATTTTTGCCTTGTAATTCTATCGTAAGATTAATACTAAGCAATGCGGTCCTTCTTGTAATTTCGACTTCTATGCATTTTTGTCATTGCATTAGATTACTCATGCATGTTTTTGTTATGTTTACGGTTCAATCAGAAAAAGTGTAACGAAAGGACCTACTGAAAACAAAATTGCATTTCTCTTAGTCACAGTCGTTATAAACCAAAATTGATTGGTATTTAGCCAAACTGAAGAAAAACAATGACGTAAACCCATATAAACTACAACGATCGTGAGTTCGCTTCAAGGCATTTTGGAAAACGACCAAAAAATTGGATTTCCCATAATGACTAATGATGCAGACGTCTTTAAAATGTCGCGGTTAAGGCATCTTATGAGATGAGTCAAAATTTGGGTGAAAGGTGCATACGACGTGCATTGGATCACGTATGCTAAAAGAATATGAACAGACACATATATAAATTAACTTAACCCATAATTCCTACAAAAATCCGCAAAACCAAAGGACGAGAATAGCTCGCGGTTTGAACCCTAAAATAGGACTTGTTAAGACGAACTGTATAGGACAGTACTCGCGGCACGGCAACAGAGCCGCGCGCGTCGCGAATTACATCGAGAACTTCGACCAATCGTCGTTCGACGTTTTGCCGCGTTTTTTGGTTGAAGCCCTCGATGTAATTCGCGACGCGCGCGGCTCTGTTGCCGTGCAGACCCTGTAGGAGATTCTAAAAAAGCAATACTGCATATTGACATTTAAATACATATAAATGAAGTGCGCAATGTCAACTTTACTATGAAAACCCTGATCATCTCTTGAGATGTCTTAGAAGACACTTCCTCATATTATCATAACGCGCCGACTTATCGACAGTATCAAGAAAGATTTTAAGTTTATCTAAACACATGGCCTAAAAACCTATACGTATCATCATAGTAAAATATTATCTGGAGTCGGTTGACTATACATAGGAATATTCGGAATGCAATGCAAGTAGTCAATTGCTAAATTCATGTTAATGGGTAAAAACTAACCCATTTTCTTTTACATATGAATTGTATCGCGTTTGTCATCATAATAAGTGGTGAGTATGCTATATTCATAAGTCATCAATTAGAAACACTATAATGAAAGTCGGGATCTCCCTATAAGTACAAGAAATTCGCTTAATCATTTCCTCTATTTTCTCAGTTCTATATACACGTTCACGTAAGATAAAGAAAATAAACATGGATAATACGATGATACTATGAAATACCGTAGTGTGTTGCGAATCCAGTATATTGGTGGAGTTACTCATAAAATAAACATAATATTTGTCACCTCTACATGCCTACTCGTATGACTTCATCATTTTGCCACGCAAACCATCTCACCCAGATAAATATTTCATAATATTCATATTTATAACATTTCTGTAACATTTGTAATTAGGTAACGGATTTTTGTATATCAACGGAAACAGATATTCTTCTGACATGGGGTTAAGTGGTGACCAACCTCATAAGCCCTAGTGTCAGGGTTATTATTGAGCCGCCACGTGCCCCTAACATGGCTCATGTAACGACTACATACTTACTTAAGTAAATAATAGACAGTAGCGACTGCTTAACGTGCCCTCTGCAGCACGGATCATCTTACTTTCGGAGAATCGGGTGATCTGCCTGTAATGTTGTAACCAAATCAGTGTTTTTTTGTGATATATCTCCACCGGGATTCAAATTCGAGACGAAAAGAGAGAATGATTGTCGAATTTGTTGTCGAATTCATGTCATCATCATCATCAGCCCATTAATATCCCCACTGCTGGGGCATGGGCCTTCCCTATGGATGGATAGGGAGATCGGGCCTTAAACCATCACGCGGGCCCAGTGCGGCTTGATGGTTTTTAACGACTGCTAATGTAGCCGGGACCAACGGCTTAACGTGCCTTCCGAAGCACGGAGGAGCTCGAGATGAAAACTTTTTTTTGTGGTCACCCATCCTATGACCGGCCTTTGCGAAAGTTGCTTTACTTCAACAATCGCAGACCGAGCGCGTTAACCGCTGCGCCACCGAGCTCCTCAACCCATATTCCCGAGAGAGCATTTTCGGAAGTATGGGACCTAACCTGTATTGGGCTGGTTTTCCCTTTGCGGGTTAGAGGTTCAGAAAGGCAGTCGCTTCTGTAAAAACCGCACCTGTCAAATCTTCAGGTTAAGTAAGCGGACCCTATGAAAAACGGGATAATGCTATATTTCAGAGTCCAGCATAAAAGCGAGTATTCAATTATGCTTACTTACCCAGTTTTTTTTTTAAATATGCCATAGAAAATCAATTATTCCGGTTATTCTGATGTATGACTTTCGATTTCTTCAAAGAGTTTTCTTTACCAAATAGTTCCTATAAGAAATAGCAAGTTTAGGTTGAGTGAGTAAATAAGCCGGCTGCTCGTGCAACTAGGATACACGTGTCTGGTGGACATAGACCTCTATTTTCACGGGAACTAACGGGGGTCATTCGACTTTCGAATTTTTTGCTGACTACTAGGCGTATCTTGGCAGCTTTTTTTAGAAACTGGGACTAAACAGGCCTCATTTCATGCACTGTATCACTGCGACCCGTAAGATCTATTGTGATCGCCGCTTTATGCTACAGTTCGCCTCTGCCCTATCTACCTATATAGTGTAGTACTTATTTAGGGATAAGATGTTTGAGCGCCTCTGGGGCCCTTCAAATACATAGATTTAAAGATTATCTTTAATCTTTAAAACTTTAAAATCGCCGCCTTATGCTACAGTTCACCTTTGCCCTATCTACTTATATAGTGTATTATTTATTTAGGGATAAGATGTTTGAGCGCCTCTGGCCCCTCATTAGGTGTCCTTCAAATACCGGCTGCAGCTGAAAATCAGCGTCATAGTCTAGCTACAGCTAGGCTGTCACATCAGCTGAGCCGAAGCTGTTTCGGCATTAAGTATAATAATTACTAGGTAATTTAATTACCTCTAAGTAAATAAGGTTAATTTAAGTGTTACCGAAAATATATATTTTTATATTTTAAATATGACACAACGCCCACACTTATATGGATACACGCACACACACACACTTCACACTTTTATGGTGGGCAGTTTCAACCTCCTTGTGGCAGAATTTACACAAGATTTAAGTAGTAACCGGGACCAACGGTTTAACGTGCCTTCCGAAACACGATTGTACTTCCGGACAATCAGGTGATCAGCCTGTATTGTCCTAACTAAACTAGGGATCACAAGGTAATTTTTGTGGTATTTCTCCACCGGGATTCGAACCCGGGGCCTCCAGATTATGAGCCTAAAGCTCAACCACTGGACCACAGAGGCCGTTTCTGTTCAACTTGATGGACAATTGTTATTTATTACGTGGGCCTTACACATAGCTGCCCTACACCTTTGGGGATGTAGGCTTGATGCTATGAAGATTACGTTGTTTTATATTTAATACTAGGTATTTATTATCTTCCTATCCATCCATAGGGAAGGCCCGTGCTCCAGCAGTGGGGACTTTAATGGGCTGGTGATGATGATGATGACTAGGTATTAATGATTATTTAGAGACAAAAAGTCACAAGTAGCAAATTTGAGTGCGTCACCCCGTCAACCCCAATTTCATGGTGTCCCATTCATCGTTCAAGATGAATGAATGACGCACGCGATCTGACTCAGAGTTACATAGTACACTATGCGTATCCGTGATCAGTATTGCTCAGTGAACTGAAACATCTTCCGTAATTGCGTCTCGGGAAAAACCATGGCAACCGGCCTACGTAAAACAGAGTAATGTCTAATGAGAATTCTTGTCATTGTCTTGTTAAGGATTAGGTCTACTGAGTAGAGCTGGGTAGGTAGTAGGATAAGGTTAGTGACTCATCTTCACAGCCTACTGATGGTGCTTAGTAGATATTTAAAATTCTAATTATTTATTTCAGATTAATATCCTTTTATTTATTTATAAAGTACAACCACATCACATACATTAAAACATTTTACATTTATATTATCGGTATTGTGACTAATATACAGGGTGTTAGTGACATCGTAACGAATACTCAGGGTGATGATTCAGACCATGATTCTGAGTTAATATCAGGTGGAATTTTTCGTCGCAAAATTCATGATTTTTTTTAGTTTTTTTAAATTATTTTCAATTCTATACTTTTGCGATGGAAAATTCCACTTGATATTAACTCAGAATTATCAGCTGAATCATCCCTCTCAGTATTCATTACGATGTCACTTACACCCCGCACAAGTACATACGGTAGCCATACAAGTAGGTATGGGTGTTAGTGACATCGTAACGAATACTAACCGGGAGGGTGCAGACTATGATTCTGAGTTGATATCAAGTGGAATTTTCAGTCTGAATATTCATGAAAATTTTTGTGTTTTTTTTTATTATTTTCAGTTCCATACTTTTGCGACGGAAAATTCCACTTGATATCATCTCAGAATCATGGCATCAATCACCCCTCAAAGTTTTCGTTACGATGTCACTAACACCCTGTATATGACAATTACGGCGTACATAACTTATACAAAAAAGGTATCCTTAATTGTAAGTAGTAGTAGTTGATAATGACGATTGTCTATTATTGTTTTTTTTAGACGTGACTTTTTGTTTTTTTTTTAAAATCTATTATTGAAAGGGTAATAAAAGTTATCGATTAAAGAGAAAACGAACGTCGTATCTTATAAGGAAGTGAAAGAATTGATCTTTGATAGACAAGAATGAAAAATGGTACACTGATAAGAGCGTGGCTCTTAAATTAGTGATGAAAACATTTTTTTTTATTTACATGTCCCAACGGAAATCGAACCCAAGACCTCAGGATTGTGAGCACAACGCTCATCCACTGGATCACGGAGCCGATAATGACTAAGTATTTTCATTGCTGACTAAGTAATCTAGAAAACAATAATCCATAGAGAAAGAAAATTACTAAACATGAGATTAATAGGTATATTAATGCATCATCTCCCTAATAGGTAAATTAATCTCATGTTGAGTAATTGGCTGGCGAATGGCTCGTACGACAGTCCTGAGCTCCTGTCTTCAATATATTTGAGGACTAACACTCTAGGCTTAAGGCAGCGTCCATTGCTTCACATACAGCGATCGAGAACTAACTATAGATCTAATGCGTTTCTCATACGTGCGAGCAAATCTTTTAATGAATCATCTAACAGCATAGATTTATTCCACACTAGTATTGCATCTATTAAGCGAATTCTAACACAAGAATATTTTGAGACTCAATAAATTTACTCATGTTATAATTATACTCATAAAATAATAATGGTTAAGTTAAATTGGATTAGTATACTAACCCACCTGCATTCGAACTGACTTAGGGTTTTGTTTTCTTTTTCCTTGTTAGCTATTATCTTTATGTATCATTCTAGCCACTTTTCTTATCTTATTTTAATTTCTCTCCTACCTTTTCATTTATTGGCGGGAACTTGTTATTAGCATTGTCTCATGTATATTTAGTTCATTTAATGTATAATTAGTCTGTAAGTTCTCCAAATTATATAAAAATAAAAAAAAAATAAAAAAATTTCAAATACATGTAATAGATCAAATCAGTGAATGAATGAATTAAAAGCTTTTTCAGCGTTTATGGTTTTCCTGTTAGGTCTTTACCTCCTTGAAGTTGAAAACTTTTAACTTTTAGCATACTTAACAAACAAAACCACATATTAAAAAAGCAATAAAATGCAAGTGTTATTCCATTCAACAATGCAGTAATGCAGTTCAATGACTAATAGTATCTTTAGAGTGGAAACATTTGGGTTGTGTGGAAAACCCTATGAATGAAACACGGGCTGGAGAGTGAATGAGATGAGTGAGTCAGTGTCTGGACCTTTGGAGAAATTCGTGACTTCCGATCTCAAATACTTCTCGTTATTGTGCGTCAATGGCATGCGACGATGGTATCTAGGTTACCAGTTAAGATGAAAGATAATGAATGTATGTAATGTGGTTGATACATACACACATACATAAGCTCTTTGGAAGCTAATTTTTACATATTTTATATCTTTTATTTATCTCTTTATTGTATACATTAATACAATGAATATTGTAAAAAAAAATAGGTACAAAAGGTTGACTTATCTCTAAAAGAGGTCTCTTCCAGCCAACCCAGCATGGAGTGTGAGGTTAACAAAAGTGGGAAGGCACAAAGTGTACAAATAAAAGATACGTAATAAATAGATAAATACCACACAGTAAATATATATAAAACAGCCTCCGTGGTCTACTGGTTAGAGCGTTAGGCTCACGATCTGGAGGTCCGGGTTCGATTCCCGATGGGGACATTGTCGAAATCACTTTGTGAGACTGTCCTTTGTTTGGTAAAGACTTTTCAGGCTTGAATCACCTGATTGTCCGAAAAAGTAAGATGATTCCGTGCTTCGGAGGGCACGTTAAGCCGTTGGTCCCGGCTATTAGCCGTAAAAACACCTCCACCAACCCGCAGGGGAGCAGCGTGGTGAAGTATGCTCCATACCCCTTCCGGTTGATTGAGGCGAGGCCTGTGCCCAACAGTGGGACGTTTATAGGCTCTTTATGTATGTATTTTATTTTATTTTGTAGTGATATCATTATTAGCTTTCTGTTAGACGAACGTCCTACCAAATAAACACACCCATATAATCACAAATCGTATCCTTAAAACCCCTTCACACGTGAATAACAGAATGTTACCGCAATAAATTGTAAATAAATAAAACTTATATAACTGTGTGTAATATAATCAGAGGCGCGTTTGTTCCGTTTGTCCGCACGATGACCTTGTCGCTGTCGCGGGTGACGTAACTCGCGATACGGCGTGTCGCCGTGACGCGCTGTAATGTCATTCAGCGATACGTCACCGCGTCGCTTCACAGAACTCTGCGCACGTCGTTAATGCCGTCACAACCGTGAGGTGGGACTTTTCCCAACAGAGTTCTCTCGAAATTCATGAATATGGGGGGAGATTAGGTTCTAATGATTGGAAAAGGATCCTAATAAATATAATATTATAATATATTATTATAATTTTTGAATCATGGTTAAGTTATTTTTATAATTATTTGCGTTAAGCAGGTAGGTACTTATTGAAATCATCAATAATTAAGTGAGGTTAAGTAATTGAGTAAAAAGTATTTTAATAGTAGATACTCGACCAAGATGAAAAATAAAATCTTTAGATGACATTTTTATTTTAAGAATAACACAAAATGCCTGCAGTTTTAGGTCACCTAATGACTCTACCTACACTAATCATGGGCGAAAACTTAATTTGAGCAGATATTTTTCACTCTATAAAATAAAACGAATTATTACACCTTATTTTCAATTACAATAGCCTTGGCAATATCAGCAAGAACAAAAAAAATCTTCATGCAAGAATCTTTCATTTCATATAGCTAGCGACATCTATCATAATTATTTCACACCAAAGTTCGCACGTTATACGACATCTATTGTTGAGTAGCGGTATTAATATTTTGCGGAACCATTTTTAATTGTTGTAGCGCCATCTACTGTAGAGTAGCGAATGTAACTTAATATCACATTTCGCCATGAGTGTCTGAATTGTTTTAATTTCCAAATAAGTTATTTGTGTAGTTGAACAAATATTTAATCAAATGGTACAGTCATGAGCAATATAATGTACCCACTTTAGGACTCCGTCGCACTAACATATTTGACATTTAGTGAAACTTACAGTTCAATTAGTTAAAAAAGTTAATGTGACATGGTACTAAAGTGTATTACATATTAGTGCTTGTAACCGTACATAGTTACTTTTAAATAAACACTTATAATTGTTTAATGGACTATGTCGACTATTGGATCACCTTAAACTACCATTTTTATTCATTTTTGTAGTCGTTGAATATTGTAAACTTGCGATTTATGTACCCACATCCATGGCAAAATGAACTAAGTATCTATGCTTACCTCACCGAGCTTTCTTTTTTGCTCTTTTTTGGGATAATAACTACCGATAGTTCGACAACAGTAATAAAAGGCAACCTATCCAGTCCATAGTCACTTTTAAATCACGTATCGACCCGTTAAAATAGTTTACTGTCACTATCAGCCCATGGCCAAGATTTATTTCAATCAACAATCGTCTCCAGTCTACAGCTCAATGTAGGTACATTATAATAGTAATATCTACCTGCAATTGCATAATAAGAACGTGATACCTAATGAATCAAGTACCTAAGTAGGTACTTTATTGTACTGGTTCCGTCTGAGCAACCTTGAACTTGGTCGGTATGGTTGATATTAATTTCCTTTGTTTTTGCTTCGATGCTGTAATCTTGAGCGGCAACTGATTTTAATGAGCAAAAACTGTCTTCAACCAAATCGGCTTTGGACTTTACTCTTTAAGCGCGTCACGAATTTGTTATACTTTACATCGAAAACGAACTTTTAGACATAATTACGAGAAATTTATGGACAACGTTTGAAGTAGGTAAATAATAGCAAAATGCATTGTGTTATAAAAAGTAAACAGATTAAGTTCTTCGAAGGGCACGTTAAGCCGTAAATCCCGGCTATTAGCCGTAAATAACACTCCAGCAACCAGCAGTAGAGCAGCCTGGTGGAGTATGCTCCATACCCCCTTCCGGTTGATTGAGGGGAGGCCCGTGCCCAATAGTGGGACATATATAGGCTGTTTATTTTATCTAATGATCTTTAAGTTTGTATAATATTGAGCATAAGTAACATTACTTATTACGAATGAGATGCCTCCCTCCTCCATGGTTGATGACTTCCTCTTCTCAACCATCAAAACGTTAGTAAGGTATGATATCTTGGTATTTACTTGTATAACAGTACAATTAGAAAGTAGTAGTCGGTAAGGGATTCAAAGAATATAATAAAATCTAAATCGATGTTCGATTATTTTTTGTTTTTGTAGACTTTTTTGACGGACACATCGTGACGGAGTGTGTTCCTTACCTCCTGTTGTTGTGTAATAATGATGTAAACAAGTAAGCAAACATACAACGTTCCAAATTGGCTGGTGAATCATTCCGTATTGGTGTTAGTTGGCATGATTACCTCTTACAATGTATTATGAGAGACTGTTAAACCGTATTACAATCAAGCTATAAAAGAATAATGAGCAAACATTGTTACGTATTTTTTATAGGTGAAAGGAAAAGAAAATAAGATTACAATATGACATTTTAATTCTTCTATATTGTATATATTATTGTATATTATTTATATATTATTATTATAATACCTTCAGCTAAACTCGCAATAAATGATTTTTGAAAATTGTTTAAAAGTAGAATGTTATGGGCGATAGGCTGATCCCTTATCACCATAAGGTTTATCATATCCAGCTTACGACATCGTATCAACAGCGGCTACAAGTTGCCTTTGATTACTTGTGGCTCTGCCCACCCCATTAGGGATTACGGGCATGAGTTTATCTATGTATGTTTATCCGTAGACATATTTATAATCTTGTGTAAAAATGTATATTATTATTTCTTATGATGTATATTATGTAGCTATTTTTAACAATACAAATATGTCTAAAGGAAGAAGAAAGCTAAAATATGTTAAGATACCATTTGAAAACTTGACACTTCTAAAATCATCTAAGAATACAATATCTAATCTATTAAGTCCAAATCTGTAGGTAGGTATAGGAGTGGGCATATTTTTATTGAGTGACATATCCATAATTGAAAATGGAAGAATTTTTAATAGTTCTGCCGAGGTTCTTGACACTACGGAAATAGTTTCTAATAGTAGCATATTTTACATCAATTCAAGACATACAAATAAGGTAAGTGAAAAAAAATTAGTAATTATCTTACGATTTGGACTATCAGGTGATTCAAACCTGTAATGTCTTTACCAAGCAAAGGGTACCTGGGGCCTGTTTCATAAAACTTACAATTGTAAATTACAAAGACAATTTGTTGTACATTGCGGAGTGTTTGATCACAAATATTTTGCAATTTCATATTAGCTACGTAATGACGACCAAATTGTCGTTGTAATTTACAATTGTAAGTTTTATGAAACAGGCCCCAGGTTGTCCAAAAAAGTAAGATGGTTCCGTGTCGTAAAAAACATCTCTACCAACCCACAGTAGAGCAGCGTGCCATACCCCCTCCGGTTGATTGAGGGGAGGTCTGTACCCAGCAGTGGGACGTTTATAGACTATTGATTTATATTTATGTCTCTTACATAACATAACATAAACAGCCTATATACGTCCCACTGCTGGGCACAGGCCTCCCCTCAATCAACCGGAGGGGGTATGGAGCATACTCCACCACGCTGCTCCAATGCGGGTTGGTGGAGGTGTTTTTATGGCTAATAGCCGGGACCAACGGCGGTTTATGTCTCTTATAATTACTTAATTTATCTATTACCATAGATTAAAGAATAATACTACTAGAACGGCAACTCCGTTAACGAAATAAAACGATACATCATGTTGCTATCTGTAACGAGTGAGGCACGTCAAGAATGTGCTAATGCTAAATATAGCACACGAATGCTAAAAACCACACTTGAAAGTCTTGAAATACGTTGAACGGAGCGGAAACAAAAGCGTGGGCGTCAAATGATTTAATACACATCTGGGAATCTAAATATATAAAAGGAGAAACTGACTGACTGACATATCAACGCACAGCCTAAACGGCTAAACGTAGGCACTTGAAATTTGGAAGGACGTAGCGTAGAGGTGCACTAAGAAAGGAATTCCCGGAATTCCCACGGGAACGGGAATTAGCGGGAAAATCCTTCTGTATGAAAAATCTAAACCGCTTAAGTTAGACGCTTGAAATTTGGCACGCAGGTACCTTAGTTAAATTAAAGCTTAGTTGCAACAGGATATTGCAAAATACCAACGGAAACGGGAGTTAGCGGGAAGAAACATTTGTATGAAAAAATCGAAACCGCGTAAGATAGATGTTTTCAATCTAGCATGCATGCATACCTTAGTAAATATAAAGTTTAGTTATGGCTGTATTTTGAAAAATGGAAGTTAGCGGGAAAAAAAAATGTATGAAGAAATCTAAACTGCATAAGTTAGATGCTTGAAATTTGATATGCACTCCCACACACACAAAGATCTCTCTTTTATAACACGCCACGCGGACGAAGTCGCGGGCAAAAGCTAGTCAACCATAAAGCTGTGCCCTCACCGCCAGCAGTCGCCTGTAATGTAACATTACATACATTAATGAAAAACCTCATTCAAACTGGTGTCAGGGTTATTATTGAGCCGCTTAAGGCCCCTGAGATATAGCTCAACTAATGATGTAGTCGTTAAACTTAAACTCACCACTATATCCCAATTGGGGTAGTCAGAGGTACCATCTCAAGATGAACTAAGTACCCACAACTTATCAAGCTTTCTCTTAGACCAACATGATAGATACACATAGTCAAGTGAATATTAGCCAGGACCAACTGCTTAACATGCCTTCCGTAACACGGAATATTTATTTTTCTCGAATAATCAAATGTTTTCAGTCTGCAATGTCCTGACCGAACCAGGGACAGTCTTACAAAGTTTTTTTTTTATTAAACGTAGAATCGAATCCAGGACTTCAAACCGTGAGCCTAACGCTCAACCGCTGAACTACAGACACCACTCAGTACCATTTTTATATTATACGGCTGTACGGTCACGAGCATTAATATGTATACACTTTGGTACCATGTCACATTAACTTTTTTGACATTAATTGAACTGTAAGTCTCACTAAATGTCAAATATGTTAGTACGACAGAGTTCTAAAGTGGGTACTCATGACTGTACTTATACTATACATTATATTATACGGCTATATAGATAAAGATGCGAATCTTCACGCATGTGTGCTTTGCGCCATCGGGATAGGAGGCATAAACCTTCTTCAAACAAAACCGCTCATACAAAATCGGTGTCAATGATCTTCCGCACGTGAATATCTTCAACTTCTGTGCTAAAGAGGAAATAAAGACAAAACACAAAGGATTAAATGCGTATCATCCAGAATATTAAGCAATGAAGGACTTACCAATGGGCGTGCCCCAAAAACGCGATAGATAGCGTTGTTAAGATTTTTCTTCGTTTAAACTTCTAATTTCATGGATAACAGACATATGCATCTTTTATCTTTGGTTTTGGGTGTGAATGATAACCATTTTTATTGCACTCAGGTACAATTACAACTTCCACGCATTATTATTCTGATCAAAATAAAGAGAAGCATGCAACATTATTCTATAGGTACATAATGTGATCCAAATATCGAGCAACAATTAGTTTAATTATTTAAAAATGTAATGTAAACAATGTTGTAAGTTGTAATGTAGCATAAATGCTCTGCCATTTCATTACATTTTTAAATAATTATGTGCCCCAGCAAAGAGAAAATAGGTAAATATCACGTCAAAAGTGAACAACGCCATCTATCGTGTGTTTGGGGAACGCCGATTGGAAAGGTCCTCATTGTTATGGGCGATAGTCTGGTCCCTTGTCACCGTAAGGTTCATCATATACATACAATCATATACATGCAAAACGTCTTTGATTACTTGAGGCTCTGCCTAACCTATTAGGGATTACGGGCGTGAGTTTCTGCAAGTAAAAAAGTATCTAAAACATGTTGTAAAACCCGCCAAAACCACCGGTAACGGTATAACGGTAATTTATTGGCGGTAGGAAACCTACCTCTATAAATCTACAATAGGCCACGTCAAAAACTACGTATATAAATGTCCATAATGGTTCATCATACCCCAATACCAAATCATCATTATACTAGTGTTATTCAGTTCTCACAGGGTTCGCTTGCCTAACCTGAAGATTTCAGAGGTCCTGTTTTTGTTTACAGAAGCGATTGTCCTTCTGACATTCCAACCCAAAAGGGAAAACCACCCCGATACAGATTAGGTCACATATCTTCGAAAACACATTTCTCAGGTATGTAGGTTTCCTCACAGTGTTTTCCTTCACCACTGAAGCGCTTGGGTCTTCACCCAAGCGTGATTTTGAAAACAAATTCGAATATCAATGGTTGGCCCGTGTTGAATTTGAACCAGCGAACTCACCATGAGAGTTAAGTGTTCTTCAACTTCTTTTAATACCAATTATAGCTGCAAATTATTGAGGTACTTATGACAGTAGCTCTGTCTACCCTAATGGCAATTACAGACGCTAATTTTCTCTATCTGTCTGCTTTAAATGCTAACTTGCGCGCTGATGCAGCGACTATACTAACAAGTACTAACAAGGCTCTTTCAGATGTGATTGATTATTAACTGATGAATATTACAAAGAAAATACTTATTTAATGCATAATGGATACGGCATCACCATGGAAAGTATCACAAAAAATTGTGTTAAAGAATTACGATAAAAATTGAACCCATAAATCATGATTGAGTAAAAAATTACTATTTAAACAGGTTACGCCATAATGCTCACGACTTATCTCGTTAACGTATTTTATTATGATGAAACATTGATCTACACAGATTATGAACAATAATACTAAGTATAGATTGGGCACTCTCTGCCCCATAACAGTTCGAGCTTGATTTACCTTTTAAATGCAATTTTGGCGATACGGCTCACTAATAATCTTGTAGATTTCACAAGAAGCTCGGTGAAGTGTGGGTTGGGAATTTAGTTCATCTTGCGATGGATGTACTACCCCATGGCGGATCTACGAGACATTTCATTTTTCATATATACTTATTATGAAAGTAAGTATATGGAAATCTCTAAGCATCCTTTTTAATTACTTGCGACCTGCGACTTAATACCTTGTTTTAAAATTCAATAATTTGACAAGTACTGGACCGATTTTTACAATTCAAAAAAATAACTTTCTCGTTCACATTAAATAATAAATATAGTTTGATCGAGTTTTTTGTGAGTTTATGTTATGAATTAATTGCAAATAGACATACACACAATGAGTCTATTCAATATGTATTAATTTATGTATTCTGGATTAATAACTATTTATAGCCGTCTGGCTAAGTAACGGCTCAATTGACACATCGTTTAAGTAAATGACGGTTGCAAGTAGCATTTAATTTTAACTGAGTATAAACGAGCAATAGCATGAGAATTTATTAGTCACATTATGTCTATAACAATCACTACATTCTGCGATATGTTCCACTACAGTTTAGGATGAAAATTATACATTATTGCACGCTTTATCAAACCCAAAAATATCTTATTAAGTGGGTAACATAGTTATATTTGGAATCGTCAATTTCTACGTAAGTAAATATATTTTTTCGGCGAAAGTCTTATCCGCCTAACACTACTGCAACTTCTCATGGCCTGTATAGCCGAGGAAAAGTACCTAGCTGCAAGAAAAGCCTTGGAACAGGGCCTAGACAGTCACTAATCTTATAAGTAATAAACTTTTTTATAAAGATTATGTGAATGTGAATCTTATATCATTTCGGGCAAGATTAGGTAGAAGTCGATTAACGTATCGTATTCCTTCTATGCTGAATTGGGAGCGAATAAAAAACAATACAAGCCAAACAATAAAGCAATATAGTTTAGCTCTTTGTCTCTCTGAGCCTGTCGTGAAATACGAACTGGTAGAAGGTCAAAATCAAATTAAGTAAATATAATGGTTTTAAGTTTACGCGGTTATTATCATAATTAAAGCACATAATAACGGGTTCTTACCGCGTTTAAATGGGTCTATCAGTCATCCCGTGATCATGGCACTTGCAACAGTGTCGAAATATCGGGAGTCTCATATCCCCATTTAAACGCGGTAAAACCCATTATTATGTGCTTTAATTATAAGTAAATATTAAGTACTTTATTCCACAGACACAACACAATTTCAACATACAGACACAAGATATGGATACAGTACAAATGTGCGATATTGTTTCAATTAGTTCAAAATGGTCTATCTTTTTAATGATGGGCCAATCTAATCCAATATAATGTAGTTTTCGACATCAATGAGGTATTTTATTAGGTGTATGGTACGTCAATGTACAATACTTATATCTCTTTTTACGCCCGTGTCGGTAAATGATGTCTGACTGACATCCGTTTATATGTGAATGACAGCTGCAACCAGCATTTACAGCTAAGTGCGTGCAGATTATTTTTTATTGAATTCTCAGTAAAACTACATAAAAAACACATGTAAGGCAAACATTTTTCTGTACACGTACGTGGAAAATATGCCTAAAAATCGTGCGACTGTGGCGCCATACTGCGGCTTTGTGTTATGCCGGAAAAATAATAAGATACTTATTACAAGGGAGCTTAACGGAGTTTATCGTGTTAACGAGAGTACTGGAGTGAATTAGATAAAGTAAAAAGGATTGAAGTATATTTCTGAATTAATAAGATGCACCTTACCTATTGAATTATAAATGGTTTCACTTCTAAGCAAATCAATTACAATCGGAAGTCGTCAATTAATTTACAATGAAACGTACACTCCCAGTATGTTAAGCAATTGAAAATTACTTACATAATATATCTGTATTATAAATACGTGTTAGCTCGGGTTTGATTCTAGCTCGGGAATTCAACATTATACATTTGAATTTATAGTTGGTTTATAGATAATTCCAAATGTTTCTACCCGCTTAATGGTAATAGGCTCGCCCCCTATCACCTAAATATAATGTAAACATAGCTGGAGTGGATATATAATAATACTACACTTACACTTCTGAGTGATGCTATGTTATGATATAGATCACTTAAGTTTTTAATGAATTAAGCTGAGCCGCGAATCGATTTTATTTTCTCTTTGTGAGTTTCCCAAAGCACGGGTGACTGCTATAAAAAAACAAAAACCGGATAGCAGCAGGTAGTTAAATAAATAAAAAAATAAATGATAAATGTTTCTTTTTTTGCAACTGGTTGACTGGAAGAAATTGCTGCTTAGCAATAAGGTAGCCAGATTGTACTGTATTTTTCGAGTAAAACTTGTTTTATATGTTGTGTGCAATAAAGCATATTTGTATTGTATTTGCATTGTAGTTTAGAACTCCGACCAAGTCTACCAAATAGGTCACGTGAAAAAAAGCTAATTTTGAATAGGGCATTAGAAATCTATTGGTATCTGCCACACACCTACACTCCTAACAAAGCGCGCAATATAAAAGATACGTACGTTCATAAAAAATAGTCATATCCAAATACGGGAACTAGTAGACAGATAGTTGACTCATCAGCCTGTTCAGATCACTGATGTCATTAGAAGTGAAATTATAGGTATGTGGGCTAGGCCTATCGTTAACGACGATATCGACAACGTACAGCATATAAGCAACAATTTCTTCCGGGCAAGACAACATTAATCACAATTTGGTGCGAGACAGTGCAACATCTTTATCTCTTTTTTTCTCTTTTTCATGTTTTGTGTTTGGCGTTACAAATGAGGGGTTAAACAGTGAGAAAATACGAACAGTAGAAATAGTAAGTACTTCCCTACCAAGAGTTCGAATCATATATTATTATATTTTGTATAATGGATTACGATTATTTACAATGGCGGCTCGTTATACTCGGTATAGAAATGACGTGACGAACAGTTCCACGATGGATCGATGATTCCGTAATAGTATGACAGCCGGTCAATGACGAATTTATTTACCAATGGCTAAAGCCCCGTTCATATAAGCGAGAGGTAGAGTGTAGAAAAATAGAGTTAGAGCGTAGAAAAACGGTTTTTGCCAGCATTGCAAAAAGAAAAATAATGTGTATATTATTTTCATACACATTTAAGATCACACCTATTTCACGTTAGGGTAGGCAGATACCACCGAATCCTATTTACTACTATCCTGACATACTACCTTCGCTTTATATAATATATTTAAAAAAGAATATTATAAACAAATATAAAATACTTATTCTCTTTCAAAAACTTCAAGGGTTGCTGTCATTATGTTCACTAGTAAGGAAATATCGTTTGCTTGCTAGGTATGCCGATACGAACGGTGTACTATCAGAAATATAAAAATCATCGTAAAACTGCATTTAGAATTATAGACGGATGTGAATGGATCTGTCACAAATGATTACCTATTGTTACCTATTGTTATTTAACCAGACAGACGCGACGCGAGGCATCACTGACTTAAAACCTGGGCTTGAAAAAGTTAAGGTATAGAGAGCTACGCTACAGTTATCATCATCACTAATTTAAGAGCCACGCTCTTGTCGGTATAGCATTCTCCATTCTTGTCTATCAAATACCAAGTCCTTCACTTCCTTATAAGACACGACGTTCGCCTTCTCTTTAATCTGTTCCATGTAAGCTCTTCTTGGTCTTCCCGTTCCTCTCTTTCCTTGTATCTTCCCTTCTATGATGTTTTTAATAAATTCGTCGTGTCGTATTAAGTTACAGTTATTATACCGGTATAAAATTACGTTAACCATTTCATGAACAAATAGAAAATCAGTACCGTAATTTCATACCGGTATGATAACCTTAACTGCTTCTGTACCTTAAACTTTTCAAGCTGAAGCATAGCGTAAACGGTTATTTTTAAGAATGAATTAAAAGCCACGTAAGTAATACCAAGAAGTCAGTGTTGCCGTGTTAATTTTGTCACCTATCAATATATAATATATTGTGGTGAAGTATTTATTACTTTGGTACCTACCTATAGAAATAATACCACCTATACGAAAACGTAAAACCGCAAATATAAGGTTATATTACTACACTAGCCCGTAACACAATACAGTGGATTTTATCTCATCAACTAAGGGCCCTATCTCGCTTCGACACCAATGGTGGCACCATGTCACCACGGTAGCAGTTGTAGAAACGGTGGTTCCTGGTTGCTAACTAATTTATTGTCGGCAACCGAATTCCTACTAAATTCCCGGTGGTTACGCAACCATTGTGTCAAATTAAGATAGGGCCCTAAGAGTTGATAGTGAACAATGTAATTCCTACGCTTAATAATTCGGTACCTACTCCACTAGGTACGGCAGACCCGGTGAAGTAGTCTATGCCTGGACAAACCATAAAAAAAACAGACCATAAAGTATCAAAAGGCAGAACGCAGATAAATACTTTCGGTATAGTACTTTAGCGTCATAACAATGATAACCAGCACAAAGACAAAATGATAAATTGGAATAAAGGGTATCTTGTGAAATTGTGAACCTTATTTGAGCCACTGCTCGGTCATTGTATGAATACCCTACGATTAAGAATGACATTAATTTCAAGTTTGTGATTGGAACGGCACTTACAATAGTCTAATAGTCGGGCTGTTGACCTAAATAGTGGTAGACAGTCGTTAAGCGTTGTAAAGGATCGGGTACTAGGTAGTCTAGAAAGTTCTACTCACAACATAACTGAATATGTCTCATAAGCGTCGAACTATACTTTATATCTACCTTCTCACATAATACTTCTAATTAAAGAACTGGATGGATGAATTATTTGAAGCTTTATTTAGTTTCCACCCGTCATGTCATAAATTTTGTTCGAAGAAAAACGTCATGACACAAACCCTTTAAGCATATTTACTGATTAAATGCAGTACTGAGTTCTAAAGTCAAAAGTTCGCCGGTCATGTAGGAAATGCTATCCGAGCTAAATATACAAAAAGGCACGTTAAAAATTTCATGCCCCAGTACATATTGGCCCAACTAGCTCGCTGCAATCCATGGTCACAATAAACGTTGGCCAAGCCGGCTCGGCCTACAAAAACAAGCCGCGTATAAGCTGGGCGAACTGGGCTCGGCCAACGTTTACAAGACCACTGATCGTGGCGAGCCAGCTCGGCCAACGTATTTAGAATGGAGTATTTGTCGCGCGATAGGCATGCGGGTGCTAGTGTCGATTTTAACCAACCTCCTAAAGTAAAAACTGGTAAATACATTAAGGTCAATCCAGAAGTTTTTGCGCAATCAGCACGCATACCCGAAATCGTTAAGTACAGTTTTTATTAAGTATGTACATCAAAAGTACTTCAAAACAATAATTCTATTTTTCACCTAATGAATATTAAAATATTATTTGTGTATATTAATTACCAAGGTAAGGTATTACGTGAAAGATCAAATAACTAACGAACCTCAAAATAACTTTGTAATTTGACATTTTGTCAGTTGTTTCAGGAAAACACGGAATTTTAATTTAAGTACCATTATCTCCAACAATTTTCAAAAATCAAATAATTATACGAGCGAATCTGAAAATGCCATTTCGTAAATTGAAATCTCAGGTGTTTTATAAACAGGGAATTCTATATAACCATTATTTCCGACAATTTTAAATTTAACTTTCCACGTACGTAATGACAAGCTGTAAATAAGATCTACAAATACTTATAAAACAAGTGTAAATTCTTACCGCAAGATGTTTCTTCTCAGACCTCGACGCAACACAAACAGTTCAAACTATTCGCGTCTTGTTAACTGAATTAAAAGGTGTGTAATATGACTGGGCGTGTTACTTCCCTCGTCAATAATTCATAACCCGAATACTGATACCAGTTTACACGATTTCAGTACAAGAACATCTTAGGGCACGCCCGCTTTCTAGTTTACTGATTGCAACTCGCAATTGCCATATCAGTTATGATATTGTTGATATGTAGATAACGTAGTGCTATCGATGTGAGTGGATGTGCTATTTGAAATTCAGTGTACTTATTTCAGTTAATAGTCGAAATCTTTTTTATATTTTGAACTATGTCCGAACTGTCAATCAAAATATTCCGTCGCACTGAATACTCACGTAGTTTACCACACACAGATTCCACTGACCGAATCTCACTCCAACTCGCAACACAGTTAGATAAACAGAAACACAAAACGAAATCGAAACACTTTCGCTCGCTTCACAGAAACATCAATTTTGACACGAACAAAACATTGGTCTGTTGTGCTCGACACCGAACGTCGACTGCGGCGTATTATCGCGAACAAACTAACTTAAACAGTACAAACTCGCATCTTAATACACGGCGAAAATAATACTGACGATTCAATTGTCTTACTAGTACGTTTGTTTTTTTTTTTCTGAATATAAAATTACATAACGACAAGCGTGTGTGGGGACTATCGCCGTTGTACTACCGCAGTCTTCGCCCACAATGCTATTTTCGTCAACTGTTCCAATGAACGTAGGGACATAAAGTTTGGTATAGAAAGGCGCGTTGCTATTAGGTAGGCACTAACGCAATTCTGTACGACGCTCGTGTAATCTTGATAAGAAAATTTATTGCCCAGCGCTCATTTTAATACGGCGTTGAGCGCTGTGAAGTTGGGTCGCCATACCATATTTCCCACTACAGAAGAAGAAAAAATCTTAATAAGTTTTCAGGAAAATCTTTATTGTTTTGAGTGCGCATGTATTAAAAATGTATTTGGGTCGTAAGTAGGTAATTTCACTTAAATGTATGTACGTGTACATATTTATATTTGTTGTATCATACAAAAAGTACTTTTATACTTTGGGCTTAAGAGTTCACCTGTTGAAATTTAGCATCTTACAACATTTTTTATGAATGATACATTCGCGACGTGACCACAATTGATAAGAAGATAATTCCCAGTCGGTAAAGAGTCTTAAGGTCCTAAGTATTTTAAAAATCCAAATCCCATCGTTTAATTATATATTGTGACTGCAAATCTGATATTACACTGATTTTAGCGCGTGTATATCAATGAATGAAGGTGGATGGATTGTGTGAAGAAGGATATATGTGTGAAAGGCGTGGGTACGGAGAAGACGACTGACAGAGATGAATGAATGAAGAATACGCCACCACATAGAGTGGGATAAGGTCAAGTCAGGAGGATGATGATATGAAAGTTCTTACCTACTAGCTGTACTACCTACGATAATGATTTGGCGGCAAGGGTGTGCTGCCGCCAAAGGATGTTTTCGGGGTAATGTAATGTTACTCATAACAAAAACAGCTCCACTACTTATGAGAGAATAAGACTCTTCTTCTTCTATCTTGTGGGTTGTGAGGTGGATTATCAACCCCATCAACCCTGGTGTCAGGGTTACTACTTAGCCGCCAAAGGCCCCTGACATGGCTCATGTAACGACTACTTACTTACACCAGTAAGTAGTAACCGGGACCAACAGCTTAACGTGCGTTCCAAAGCACGGATCATTTTACTTTCGCACAATTAGATCAGCCTGTAATGTCCTAACCAAACTAGGGACCACAAAGTATTTTTTGTGATATGTCCCCACCGGGAATCGAACCCAGGACCTCCGGATCGTGAGCCCAACCCTCAATCACTGGACCACAGAGGAACAAGACTATGAGTCTATGCAGCATAATCCACCTCAAGATGGAGTCACCACAGAGGCAAACAGTAGTCCATTACGGGATTATGGAAGGGATTGGGCTAGTAGGCCTAATAGCCAGAAAAACGATTGTATAAAAAAAAAACAGAACGTATGGAAACTTGCATACGATCGGGTTTTTATTCAATTCAATCGGGGACTTCCTGGCTACGTTCTTCAAAAAAATGCAGAGTTTAACCTTCTAATTTCATGGATAACACCACCTACATATGCCGACATATGTGCATATGATGGACATATGCACCTTTTATCTTTGTTTTGGGTATAAATGGAGGACCCTTTTTATTACATCCAGGCAAAAGATTGAATATGTAATTGCATCTTCAATCTTTTATTATTCTAAACAAAATAAACAAGAGATCCAAATATCAAGCAATATTTTTTTTATAAATATGCTTCTGCCACTACATTGTATTTTGGAATAATTATGTGCCCGATTGAAAAAATAAGTAAATATCAATTTAAAGCTGTACAACGCCATCTATATTGTTTGTGGTGAACGTAGCCTGAAAAGTCTTTTGTTCCTGATTAATGGCTTTTTTATGGTCACAATGCTAGTGTCGTTTAGTCAAATTTCACAGCAGCATAATCAAACCACATCATAACAAACAAACACATTCATTTATAACAAACATTATAGAAGGAAAAATTGAAGGGAAGAGAGGAAGGGGTAGACCTAGGATAACATTTATGAAACAAATAAAAGAGAAGGTGCAGGTGTGTCGTATCGGGAGGTGAAGGTTTTGGCGGGAAGAAGAGAGGAATGGCGGTTACTCCACCGACAAGAGCGCAGCTCTTAAATAGAGAGAGATAATCAAACCAGTATTGTGCATTAATGGTTTTTAGGCCAGGGTTCCCTAACTTCCATAATTAAAGAAAGAAAGATATAATCACACAGAAGATATAAAGCTGCTTATTGTGCTTATTTTTATTCGTATATTTATGTCCTTTGTATATGTCGTTGTGCAATAAAGTGTTATTGATTGATTGATTGATATAATCACACACCACAGTATCAAACATAAAACAAAACACGGAATGACACATAACTTACAACCAAAACACGCAAGAAAAACAACTAATTGTTTAATTAACTTACACGCTTTTTTCAGACTGAGAAATATGAACAGCAAAATCAAAAGAAAGAGCTATGAATGTACGTAGGTACCATAAACTGCCTATATACGTCCCACTGCTGGGCACAGGCCTCTCCTCAATCAACCGGAGGGGATATGGAGCATAGTCCACCACGCTGCTCCACTGCGGATGGTGGAGGTGTTTTTTACGGCTAATAGCCGGGACCAACGGCTTAACGTGCCCTCCGAAGCACGGAATCATCTTACTTTTTCGGACAATCAGGTGATTCAAGCCTGAAAAGTCCTTACCAAACAAAGGACAGTCTCACAAAGTGATTTCGACAATGTCCCCATCGGGAATCGAACCCGGACCTCCAGATCGTGAGCCTAACGCTCTAACCACTAGACCACGGAGGCTGTTGTTGTGCGTAGGTAAGAAGCAATAATTTCTTGGAAGTGGTCACTTCACACTTCCAATAAATTCTTGCTACTTACCAGGAAATAGCTACATTTTTTTTAGGATTCACTTCACTTCCAATTAACTATGACATACAGTTAGTTATTGCAATTAGCAATAATTTAATAAGCATTTTTCCGTTTGTTTTTACCTATTACCTATTTTCCAATAACAATAAAAACGGAAATACCCACTTCGAGAAATCGCTTTAAGCGATAAGCCGCCATTTGCTTTGTACCTAGTTTTAGTCTTTTGTAACTATTTTCTTCTATTTTAGTGCAATAATATGTAAGTATTATATTTGTATTGTATTGTATTGTATTATGTCAAGTACGTCTCAGGATCATAGTGTAAAGATGCCATTAAATCTAAATTCTTCTGCGTCATATGCACTGCCAAATTATTCAGTTTTATTAAGGAATTATGATCACTATTTTATTTGAAAAATAATCAATATGACATCATAATGACGTCATCGGATAAATTCTGACAACACGTACCTACTATGCGGAAAACATTGTTCTGCTTTCAGCGTAAGTAGGTCTATGGAAGTCCTTCCTTGAATTGATCTAGCTATGAGCCAGTTTTTACTCAAATTAGCCCAGCTTTACTTTGAACAGAAATAGTTACATAACATAAACATATAAACTGCCTATATACGTCCCACTGCTGGGCACAGGCCTCCCCTCAATCAACCGGAGGGGGTATGGAGCATACTCCACCACGCTGCTCCACTGCGGGTTGGTGGAGGTGTTTTTACGGCTAATAGCCGGGACCAACGGCTTAACGTGCCCTCCGAAGCACGGAATCATCTTACTTTTTACGTAATACGTACGTACGTAATACGTTCGTATTTGGTCACATTCTTACCTGACCGCAAGTGGCGGTGCTGCGGCGTAGCCAAAAGTAGAACGCTTACCCAATAGATGCCTATTTATAGGGTGAATACTCAGGTAAATATTTTGGTCATCGCTGTAATACACTGGCCCCGATTCCTGCAGACACCTCCTAATTTTATTTTAAGTTATACCCGTAATTTTCCAATCCGCCAAAAGGAAAGAAGACGGATGATTGACATCTGTTAATTTAAAAAATGAATGAATAACCCATGCGAATAAAATAGGCATCTCTCTGGTATGCAACCCGTTTGACGTGAGCTGTCAACTTAATTCTGTCGGGTTATTGCCAATATTTATAAATATTGGCAACTTAAAAACCCTCCCAGGGTTTTTAAAATTCCTGTCCAAAATTGACGTGTGTTCTGTAAATTTTATGCCTGTCGATTACCCGTCCCTTTCCTTTTATAACTTAAAATAAATTTAGGTGGTGTGTACCGCTATCAGCACTATTGGCTTGCAAAACTAAGCACTACATGTTTAAAATTTTACATATATACGTCATAAGGTGACGCCTATTTCCCGTTGGGGTAGGCAGAGACCACGGAATTCCATTTACTACGATCCTGATGACACACCACTTTTGTTTCTTCCACTCTCATGAAAGACTTCATGCATGCTCGTCGGTTTAGAGTATTATTGACCTGACCTTTCTTTAAAACATACTGAATCTGATCGTGGCATGTACCTTTCTTTTCATGTGGCCTTTCTTTTTTTGTCGAGGGGAAATGCCTATCGCATACCGTCCCGCCGCGGGGGCAGCGAGAGGGTTACGTCGAGCTCGCACCGACTGAAAAGGTGGATTTACATCGGTGCAGCTATAACCAACAAAAATGCACAAAAAAAAAATACTGAATCCAGGCTGCAACTTTGCAACTGGCTTGGCTTTCAGAGGCAGTCAGTTTGTGAAATGGTTACATTATAAGGTTTATCTTAAGTATAGTACGAATATAACTTATACCATTTATGTCAGCAAAAATAAAACGTAAATATAAAAAGATATACTTAAATAGTAACAACCTCTGTGGTCTAGTGGTTAGAGCGTTTGTCTCACGATCTGGAGATCCGGAGGTCAAACTGATAACCTCCTTCTTTTTAAAGTCGGTTAAAAAGCCGGACCTGTCAAATCTTCAAGTAAACGGGATAATTCGAGGGATATGCTGATATAATAATACATATTATTATATACCTAATATAACAACCATCGTGGTCTAGTGGTTAGACTCTAACCACAATACAATACAATACATACATACATAAACTGCCTATATACGTCCCACTGCTGGGCACAGGCCTCCCCTCAATCAACCGGATGGGGTATGGAGCATACTCCACCACGCTGCTCCACTGCGGGTTGGTGGAGGTGTTTTTACGGCTAATAGGCGGGACCAACGGCTTAACGCCAATACAATACAAATACACTTAATTGCACCAGGCTCACGATCTGCAGGTCAGGGTTCGTTTCCTGATGTGGATATTGCCGAAATCACTGTGAGACTGTCCTTTGTTTCGTAAAGACTCCAGGCTCGAATCACCTTATTCCCTGAAAAAGCAAGACGATTCCGTACTTCCAAGGGCACGTTAATCTGTTGGTCCTGACTGGAGAATATTACGTGTTCTATGCTTTATACGCCTTTTGTTTACGACGTAAACGTAAACTTTACGTGTTACGAGTATTGTTTAAGATACTTCACGCTTCTAAACAAGTATCAAACAGTGGCGACCCACAAACAATGTGTTAATAAGACAAAGCAGAGGCCGTACAAGGCTAGTGCAAGGTAACATTTATGCAATCCTTTTAAAAAGAATAAGTACCTACATAGACTGTACCTTGATATAATAAGTGTACCTGCGCTCTTTACAATACAATACAATACAAAAATGCTTTATTGCACATATAAACACAACACTAAAAACAATTACAAATCTGTAGTATCAAACTATGAAATAAGTTTTGGCTGCGTGGGTTTTCTATTCTCTCATTTTAACTGAGACTCATACAATGCATCTAATAGAATACGTTATAATTAGGAAAAATAATTCTAATAATCACGAAAATCGTGATGCAATAGGTACGGATTTTGGGTTGGGGTGTGGATTATGTGTGTGTGGTACGAAAGTGAGTAAATGTTTATTTACCAGACTGCGGCAAAGCAAAAAGGAAGGTTATGTGTTTGACTGCTATTTATGTATCTATGCACGTCTGTTTGAGGTGTCACTAGAACTTCTTGATTGTCTGGAGGTTATAGGCTATGTGACGCCACGCTAAATTCAATATGGCGCCCTCTGAATGAAATTAACTGAGGACGAAAAAAAAAGTTTTTTCAAATGGTATTGTGTTGGGTACCAAATGAAAGGACTTAAGACACAAAGTTCATTAATACTATTAAAACCCCACAAAACTAATTCCGCTAAATAATATTAGGAAAGGGACGTGTAATCGACAGGCATAATTTTTTTTAGGCAGACACTTATAGGCCAATAACCCAACAGAATTAAGTTGACAGCACGTGTCAAATAGATTGCATATGAGCGTGATGCCTATTTTATTTGCCCAGGTTATTTGTTCATTTTAAAATTAACTGTTGTCAAGTATTCGTCCCTTTTGGCGAATAAAAAACTGACGGGTATAACTTAAAATAAAATTAGGTGTCTGTAGGAATGTCCCCGCATTGTATATACGTATATATATTTTTTATTATATATTGATCGTGGAACATATTGGATCATACCTAAGTATTGTTTATGATCGTGCACAATATGTCATAAGTCTGCGAGTTAGGTACGTTATATATTACCTCAACAACATCATTACAACTACCGTAGATATGGTTTATAAATGTAATATTAGGTACCTATGTATTCATCATTGTTAGATGAGAGAATCCTATTGGATTACGAAAGCGGTATATAAAGCGAAGGTTGGTGGTTGGGCTGGCAAAGGACGATCCAGAAGGACGTACATTGACCAAATTGGAGATGTCCTTAGAAAAGGTTTAATACGAGCTACTCTGAACTCGCGTGCGTGTATGCAATAGTTGATGAATGTGGAGGAAGCAAAAGAAGTGTGTCAGGATCGAAGCAAATGGAATTCCATAGACTCTGCTTACTCCGATAGAAAATAGGCGTGAGTTTATGTATAATTATGTCAGTTTTTTTTTCAATTATTCCACTCTACCGTCATGACTGATGACTGACACTTAATTGTAAAATATTGATTGATTGTACGTACAGTCAAACAAATTCACTATTGTTTTGAGATGTATGTCGGACAGAATATAAGTACCTACCCATTTATTTTTTGTACCTTACACCAAAAGTACCTAACTGGTTTTTTTAAACCATTTTACACCTTGACTTCACCGGTACTGGAAATTATTTTTTGTATATAAGAGTATGTAACGTCATTATAATATTTGTATTTTGGACTGTACAAACAAATGACATACGTGACGTAGACCCACTCACTATATAGAGACTCGCCGTAGCGGGAATTGACGTACAGGGACTTGCTGTCAACGCCATAAGAGGATAGTTTCCAACTAGTCAAATCAGTTACTTTTTACTAAAAATCATAAATTATGAAAAAGCAAACTACGACGTTATTGAATAACGTGATAAACTATCGCACTTATTATTACGTTTTCCTTTATTACTTTATTAGTAAAAGAAAAAGTTTTTCATCAGTTTTAGATCTGTCTTTATTTAATTATCAGAATTTCATACATCATCTTTGACCTAGGTAACTACCAAATTCCAATTATAGTTCTAGGTAGGTTCTTTCTTAAATTTCTCTACAACTGCAAGAATTCACATTGAGGAACTCTAAAATTAATAACGACGTATTAATGTCGGTACTTACGTACTTGTCGAGTGTTAATTATTTTTATTTTAAAAATAAATTTTCATCGTTACGCTTACTTTTCTAGAGTCAAACTGTTTTTTAATTTCAAAATGCACATTATAGGTAAGCACTTTTTCTTAGAACAAATATTATAGTAGCACGTTAATGCAAATGTTTACGAGTAATATTCGCTTAAGCTATTAAGTTGTCAAAAAGTAATTAAGCGTACATGTGATGGTCGGCAGTGGTGAATAGTGGTGGGTAGTGGTAGGTAATGGTGACCGTCACGCGACCATCGCCCACAGGTCGGGCCACGAGGTCACGCGAGCTAGAAATAGGTTAGACTGGGTTAGGTTAGATCCTATCAGTAACTAACGACCTTCGTTTTAGCATGTTTAAAAACCTAGCCATAAAAATATGAACTACCTATATAGACCTCGTACAGCAAATAGACAACCAATCCAAATCCGGGCTATTGGACCCGGTTACTACTTACTGATGTAAATAAGTAGGCGTTGCATGAGCCATGTCAGGGCATGTTGCCTTGATGGGGTTGGTAATCCACCTCACAACCCACAAGAAGAAAACCAATCCAAAAAGTGTACGCGGTGCATCTTATCACAAGCGACGGCGTGTAACGGCACTGCACAACCGATATTGCACTTTATTTTTACAGCCACATTTTTTTAGCTTTATTTTATCTTAATTTGAGCGAAATAACTTACAGGATCCGAGGAGCTCAGTGGCGCAGCGGTAAACGCGCTCGGTCTGCGATTGTTGAAGTTAAGCAACTTTCGCAAAGGCCGGTCATAGGATGGGTAACCACGAAAAAAAAAGTTCATCTCGAGCTCCTCCTTGCTTCGGAAGGCACGTTAAGCTATATTTTCTTATACATTATTTTAAGTTTACGCGGTGTGGGAGTCTCATATCCCTACTATAAAAGCGGTAAGAACCCGTTATTATGTGCGTTTTAATTATAATTTGTTATTTTTAATAACAAAAGATATTTTTTTTTTAAATTTTTTTTGTTCTTTTGTTTTTTGTTTTATTGAAAGTATTGTACTTTCAATAAATTTACAAAGTAGCTATAGTTTCTAATGACCTGTATTACCCGTAGACCCACTGGCTATCAATGTTTAAAACGATAGAAAAACAGGTAAAAAAATAATACCCATGGACCCACCAGGGAGATATGTTGGTGGGACCACGGGTAAAAGGGAAACAAATAGGTTGCCTCCTGTAATGGAAAGTATGTCAAAAGATTAAGAATTATTTAGATCATTTCTAAGCTTAATAAAGCGACACCACTGCCACCAACAGACTAGGACATCATGATGGGAAGAGCAATCTCGGCAATGCATGTTGTCCTAGTGAGATAGGTTCCTTAGTGTATGTAGGTGACATATTGACCCACTGAAAAGTATAAGTATGTATAATGAGAACTAAGTGTTGGATAACTGAGATTAGTCATATTTTTGAATCTGAAAAATAGACTTGCCCATACAAAACACCGACCAAAGGAAAGGTACTTACAGGATTGTTGAATTTGCTTTCTTCTGACCCCGGGGTGCTCTGGAGACTGCTAGTGCACTTTCAGATTAAGTTTAAACAGCACAACTTGAATTAATATACTTTTATGTTATTTTAGTCTTGTACAGAAACGCGCGATGGCGGTAGTCGAGTCAACTTTATTTTTTCTTTTTTTCGTGGCTTGGGGTGGCGGGAGTTTTTGGCGCGAACCAAAGGAGTTTTGGAAGGGATTCATGGTCGGTGTCCTAACACTAAGTTTATCACTTCCATTTAGAAAAAAGTAATGGTAACAGGGTAAAAGGGGATTTGTTTATGATGTCTTTCTTTTCATAAATAAACTACTACCCTGCTTATTTATATCGCAATATTTATTATTATATGCTATTTCACTTTTCTTTTGTTTTATTTTCCACACGCATATGGTCGTAGTAGGCATTTGTTATTCTTCATTCTATAATATGGTCTTATGTGATAATAATATTTATTGCTATCGGTTCATCTAAGCTCATCAAGCCAGCTAACCCTAAGTTTTTATTTTGTGGCGATGCAGTGGACCCCATACGAGGGTTCCACATATGAAGATCCCTAGCAGCCACTCCTGCGCAATGGACGGTATCATGCAACAACAACATGTAAAAAAATAAAAATCCTTTTTGCGCAGTCTCACTTTCGATTACTTTGCGGATGCAGCCGATTCGATTCATTACTCGATCCACAATTACAGTATCATTCGTTACAACAAAAACATCGATTACAACAATTAAAGTCTTGAGCCGAGCCGAACTATTCCCGGTTCTCGTCGCTAAGTACGTCATCACGTCTATTTATTATTTTTTAGTTCTACACTGTGCTAAGTCTGTCGGGATTCTATTTTGAAGCCTGCGTCGATCATAATGTTCTTACCGAAAATAAAACAGGCAACTCATGAGGTGAATTACGGAAGACGCAATAACATACACTGACTTGCAAAATTAAGTACCTACTACACTTTTAAAATTATAATATCTTTTTAAGTGCACGAGACAAACTTTCGAAATAAAAATGAATGGATTGTTACTAATGTATAGTTTAATATTTACAAAGAAAACTGATAATATCTATAAAACAGTTTTTTTTTTAATCTCTAACTTCTATGGTTTAGAAAAAAAAGTGCAATGCTTGCATATATTATAAACGAACGGTCGTGATCTCTAATGGGTTAGCAGAGATACAAGTAGTGATAGATTTAGGACTTGAGGTCTCTTTCGCGGAAGCCGTGTAGCTACTTAATGCTTAAGAAAGTTTATGTGATCTGTATTAAAATAAAAATAAATAAAAAATAAAATAAAATCCAGTTAGTTCAGGTATGTAATATCAAATCGAAAATACAATTAAATTAAAAATCAACATTTGAAATATTTTTTAAGTAATCAATTGTGGTAATCATTAATGATGATGACAGTCACTCAGTTATTAATTTCATTGCGATTTTTTAATTACAGTATCATAAAGTAAACTATTACTTTAAACAATTAACTACTTTAAAATACTTAAATTTATTTTATGTGATTTAAAGAAACTAAACTTTGTAAGTAACGCAAAAAGATAAAAAAAGACTAAATTGTAATAGTACAAAAACCAAAAAAAAACCCTCACAAAATCTTCCTCTCGTTACGTACCTAACTAACTCACTTTTCTATACCATAGTTATGTATGATAACAATATGTTACGAGAAAAGTTTAATGATAATGAGTCGGTGTTCTCGGAAGAATAGAACCACTTTCAATTGCACCTGGCGTCTCACTGTCTGGTATTCAAACCACTTTAAGAGTGAAAGTGAATTGGGTTTTTAGGTCACGTACCATTTGATTAATGACCTCAAAGTGGACTGATTAAAATTTGAAATGTTCAATCGAAGTTTATTGGATATGTAGTTTGTGGAGAACTTATTGGGGATTGAACACCTGTTTTCTGTATCGATTAGTTTTATTTTTAATTGGCCTTTTGTGACGTCAAGTTTTGTTATCGATTTCGTGTTAGATAGGTTTTGTCATGTAATATTTATTGTGGAACGGACCATGACTAAGTGGCTACTTATAAGTAGCTATTTACTGGATAAGAAGCCATCATGTTCCAGTGGTTAGAGTAGTGCCCTCCTGATCTGAAGATCACTGGTTTGGTTCCCGGTGGGGACATATAAAAAAATCGCTTTGTGATTCCCGCTTGTGATACTTTCTAGGTCGATCACCTGATTGTCCGAAAGTAAAATGATCTATGTATCGGAGCGGTCCCAGCTACTATGTATCTCAGTCAGTGGCTAATGCAAACAAATGTCAAATAGAAATATTGCTTTTTAGGTGAATTGCTTTGCTTTTCATATGCATTTTCATTTTTTTGCATTATGTGACCTAATCTGTATTGGGATAGTTTTCCCTTCGCGGGTTGTACGGTCACACAGGCAGTCGCTTCTGTGTAAAACCGGACTTGTCATATCTTCAGGTTAAGTAAGCGGACCGTGTTAGAAACGCGATAATGCTAGAGAGATGATGATGAGGTGAATTGCTTTGTTGTTGCCTTTTTAACCCCCCTGGCCTATGGCGGCTCAATAGTAACCCTGACACCAGGGTTGATGGGGTTGGTAACCTACCTCACAACCCACACGATAGAAGAAGAAGAACCCCCCTGGTCACACTGTGGCTGTAATCTGCGGGCACTGGTGTTAGGGCGTATACAGAAAGAAAGCTGCAAACTTATAAGCGCTTATCAGGGCTTACCAGCGCTTCACAGCGCTGGTGACCCGCGCAGGACAATATATGAATGCGCACCGATAAGCACTGAAGAGGCCGACAACTTGTCCAGCTTTGTTTCTGTATACGCCCTTACATAGCATCGCGTCTGTACACCCGAAGCCACTCCTAGGCATGTATGCTTAAGTCCCCTCACACCTCGGACACATCATACAAACAACCTCGTTTTACACAGACACTAAACATTGACGTTCCGTACACACGCATCTGTGTGTGTGACGTCTGGCGCCATACGATTCAAGTCTAAACTATGTTCGAGGGGGGGTGAGGTAAACCTAGCTCGGTAACTGGTGGGGAGCGGAGAGTTGCCGTTCTATACGTAGTATATTCCTTATTCTATGGTCCCGTGTCATAGGGGACGACTAGAAACCTCGTGGTATCTATTATTATTATCTATGATCCAAACGTGGTTCAAAATCCGAGTGTGGATTCGAACCAGGGACACTACGATGCAAATCACGCGTTTACCGAACAGGGCAATAACGGATTTTGCACTGGTGTTAATCTGTGAAATATGAATTGTAAATTATAATGCCAGCTGCTAAAAAGGTAATAACTTAATTTGATAGACAGACATACGTGTCGACAAGCTACTTGCATTATATAAATATGTAATAGATTTATAAAGCAAAGTAAGTATTGTAAATTATAAGTATGCTTTTTTGTAATTTAAAATAGATCAAATCAGATTCACGGGATTCAATTGTAGAAGCTATTCGGTTGGACAATTCCATCTTGAAAGGACTTGAGCTTGTCATCTTTATGGGTTGGGCAGAACTGCAACTAATTAATTGAACCAATTGACACGAGACTCTTTGAACTTGTGACTAAGTACTATATATGTTCTGTTCGGTACCTCAAAATAACCTCTACCTTGCCAGTAAAATATTGTTAGCAATTACACAATTCCATCTGCTATTTAAATCAAAAATAATTCATAATAAATTTACATATTTTTTAGGTAAGTGACTAAGGTTTTGTTAGGCCAAGTAATTTAATGCTTTATTTGCCAAATTTACAATAAACAACTTTAAAAAAAGAGTAGAGGTATGTATTTCAGAAAACCGGGATGTAAAAGGTGTGCACTATAAAATGGTATTACTACCACACCGTATGTAAAGTTTAACCCTTAGGTATTATAGGTAGGTATTTTGATCTACGGCCTCCGTGCTCCAGTGGTTTGAGTGTTAAGCTCACAATCCGGAGGTCCCGGGTTCAACTCTCGGTGGGTACATATCACAAAAATCACATTGTGATCCCTAGTTTGGTTAGGACATTACAGGCTGAACACATGATTGTCCGAAAGTAAGATGATCCGTGCTTCAGAAGGCACGTTAGGCTGTTGGTCTCGGTTCTTTCTTACTGATGTAAGAAAGGAGCCATTTCATGAGCCGTATCAGATGCTTTCCTTCCCCGATGCGTGATAATCATTTATCAATGCAGCTATAAGGAAGAACATTTGTTGAAGAAAGACGATCCCCGTGTCAAAAGTTTGGTGATTAATTGAGTATATTGTGTACCTACATCTTCATACCAGACAAGGTCAACTAAGCCTTGAAACCGAAGCTTCATTTCATAAAACAACATATTCCAACCAAAGCGAACATAATCATCAAATCCATATCTCCGGGACTAGCGTCGCCACGGGCAAAATTGTCCCGTAATTGTCCCACAAATGACATAAATGACACATATTGACAGTCGGAATGTCATTTTGTAAATTATAGTAGCTTATTATAAGACGTAATTGGATTGGTCACGCAGACCTAAAGAATGTGAGTTAGAATTGGTTCGTTTGTCACAGAAGAAACTTCGGAATGGCGTCTTGTGGGATAGTGTATTTTGTGAGTGATATACTCATGAAAATACGGAACACGGATTTTTTTTCTATTATACAAATTTAAATAGATTTCCATTCCACTCTTGAGCTATTTTATACATGGTTAAACAGGGTGTTATTGAAATCGTAACAAAGTTTTCGTTACGGTGTCACTAACACCCATACAACAGCTAACAGCCGTATACAGCTACCTGTACGGTCACGAGCATTAATATATATACACTTTGGTACCATGTCACATTCACTTTTTTGACAAATTGAAATGTAAGTCTCACTAAATTTCAAATATGTTAGTGCGACAAAGTCCTACAGTGGGTACATTATATTGCTCATGACTGTACGTACTTGTATGGAGTGTAAGTGATATTATAGTAATAAATAATGAAAGGGATGATTTAGCTCGTGATTTTTTTTTAAATATAGAATTGAAAATGAACATGAATTTTGCGATAGAAAATTTCACATGATATTAACTCAGAATAATCCGCCTCAGTATTCGGTACGATGTCACTAACACCCTGTATAAGTGGCACTATGCACATAATAATATTGCTGTCATTACTGTAAATATTTACTTGCAGTATTAGCACCAACCAACGTATAGTCCTATAGGCAAGCATTCAGAATCACACATTTTATTTACTGATTTCATTTTAAACATAAATATTGGCCACTCGTAAAGAATTCTCTGCAGTTGACCTTAAACAAGAGGCATTGAGGATACCTTATTTACAATAAGATACCGATGTATTACAATTTGTGCAACAAATCCATCTATGCAGGTATTTTAAAGTGACTTGTAGGCTTGGACGGCATAATTACTATAGATTAGTATTAAGAATTCTTATTCTTGTCGAGTAGAATAGAATAGAAATCATTTATTTGAGATATAAGTAAGTATAGGTACACAGTAGGAGTAAACATAATAACTAAACCTTATTTCTAAAAAGGGACTCAGCTCAGCAATATGTTGTGACACTCCGACATTGAGGAAGTGCCACCACGCTGATTTTCAGCTGTGCCCCCTGACTCAGGGGGCTTTTGGGAAACTTTTGAAATTTCCGTATCGCGGTGTAACTTTGACAAACGAACCTCAGAGGTAGTTTTCTGTAATTAATAATTAAATTTAAGACAGAACTCAGCAGAAAAAGCGTTTCTGTCCGGTATAGACCGAGACGTACAAAACATGCAAAACTAAGTACCTACCCACTTGTAAATATTTCACTTTTTCTTAACTACTTATTGAAGTTGGAGATTTAAATAAAAAAAAAGGTAAATGCTTTTAGGGTGACCAAGCCACAAAAGACCAGTGAAGACAACTTACAGTCACGCGTAGTCCTGAAATCTAAGATGAATATGATGTCACCCTTGTTACGATTCAAGAAAACAACAGCCGACATTCCAAGTCGAGAATTGATTAATTTTGTCAATTGTTTCAAATTAACTTACGTCGAGGCCAATTTTATAAGGCTAAAAATACGCACTGATGTGTGCCCATAAAGTCTATATAAGATTGAGGTAAAATGAATATTAAGCGGTATTTTAATTTTAACTTGGATATTTCGTTCATACATACATATATAAAACTCACACCGATTTCCCATCGTGGTAAGCAGAGACTATGGAATTTCATGTGCTCCTTTCCTAATAGGTACTTGCTTCCTCCACATTCACTCGCTTAGTTCATCTTGCGATGGACGTACCTCTAACTGCCCCAATTGGAAACATAGTTGTGAGTTCATGTTATGTGTGTGTTCTATTTAAAGTCAGGTAGGGACGTAACCAACAATTTCCCAACATAGGTATAGGTAGATAAAAAGTAACGCCTACGTAAGTATGTGACATGATAATAGACAGTACTTACCTTATATCCTGTCTCTTTAGTACAGAAATGCTCCAGCAAATAGCGACAGTCGTGTACGAAATAAGTATAATTTGGCGCCGGCCACGCATGCGCCTCGAGCGGTAATTTTGCATGTCACTTGACAACTCGCGCGCATTGGTCCACTCGGGAGGGCGGTGCGTGCAGAGCGATGGCGGATAAATAGTGTTCGCAGAAACTTGTAGTTTTGAAATTATTTTCTTGCCGATTAGGCCTTTCGGCGGCGACTAGAGCGAAATGCGTTTTGAAATAAATGTTAAGTGACTAGGTACTTAAATAGATATATAATAAATTTGTAAATTTCATTATAATACCTTATCTACCTACTCTATATCTGAACTACGATCAATATGAAACGTATGGGACGAGCAAAGTCAACCAATATTTGAAAACCTCTAATAATAGAACCATTATTTTTAAATGCTGACTTTTGCGAAATTAAGATTTCTCTCAGACCTTTCAATTTTTATTCTTCTTGGGTGTGTACTTGTGTAATTAAGATAATAATAATAATATTTAAAACTAAATAATAGTTTTGTTAGACCTGCCTTTAAAGGTTAAGCGCTGTCTAGTGGGCAATAGAGAAACTAATTTTATTATTAGCAGTTCAACTCCTTTTAAGCAATTATTTACATATTTTATACTCTCATTAGAGTAAAATTATTTATTTTGAATATTTTTATTGCACTCATAATTGCACCAAAGACGCAAATAATAACTCTTTCTTTAATACTGTGATACAGCGCCACCTACAAAATTTAAGGTGAAAGAGAACCAGACAACGTAAGTTAACAATGCGCTACAATCAAGCTTCGCAAAAATACCGCTAGATGACACTTTTGTAAAAACCTAATTTTTACTCGGATCTTTTGGCAAAAAAACTTTTAAAACTTTATAATTAGATCTTTAGTGGTATATTATAAATTCAATGTATTTTGTTAAATATTTTATCACTGATTATAAATTCTAATGCTTTGTGAGAGACAAGAGACTACCTTCTGCAATTTATTATAACATTGCAAACTAAAACCTCACTTAATAAAAATTATGTTGACTAAAACCTGAATTGATAAAAATTGTCACCAACTTTAAATTCTTTCCCTCATTATAACTCTATTATAAACTAACAAAACGAGTTTAATTCGCCAATTTATTCCCCTCCAATCACCAGGTAACAGGTGATCACAAGTAATTAATTCAGTAGAGGCATTCAATCGCACTGATCGATTTCCGTCGAGTAATGGAAAATGTAAAATTGCTTTATTGTCCTTTATAAATGCTTTGAACTCAGCACCTTTATTATAATATGGAGGGATTTTATTGCCGCTGAAAGCGAACGGGGGCGAATGTGGATGGGTTTTATTTATACGTAAAGTAATTTTACCTCCTACACGTTGGTATAGGTACCTAGGTATAATGTTGTTTATACCGTACTGTTTTTTTTCTGGAAAGTGATTAGTCTTATTCTATCGTGTGAGTTGTGAGGTGGATTACCAACCTCATCAACCCTGGTGTCAGGGTTACTATTGATATAGCTCAGTCATTAATAATATAATAAATACAGATTTTTTTAATTATTATCATTCCAATTTTCAGTTAAGGTGTCCAAATCTACAGGTTCATTTACAATAAAATGCTAATTAATTACATTAAACCGATCACAAAATATATCTATAAAAAAATTGGAATAATATTTTGTTAGAATGTTATAAGAAAAAAATGGTGTTTTGATATAAGTGCCTAATAAATTTTATTGCAGTAATTCGAACACATTAATATTAAGTAGGTAACCGCATTTCTATTAGGCCAGACTTTCAACCATCGTCTACATTCAATCAACCACGGCCAACAAAGGCAAATCAATAATAATCTGCGTTGTCAACTTCGTACGGACAAGTTTCAATCACAGAGCATTAAGTATTCATCTGATGGCCGGTGAATGGAAGGATTTATGCACAAGCGACTGACAGCCGTACTTCGTTAAATCGTCGCACTTTACCAGTCAATAAAATCAATGCCACTCGAGAGAAATCTGGAACTTTGAACATTATGTATGTACGTAAAAATGTATCTCTCCTTCCGAGAAACTGTGAAAGGCATACTTACTTAGGAATAAAAATAAAATTGCTATTCAAAATTTTAGATTAAGTAAATTCATCTTCTTTGAGGTTATGTTTTTACAATAAAATACCCGATAATATTTTGATTTTGTCAGAAAATTAATTTAAAGCTAATCTAATCTAATCTAGCCTACAAGATCCCACTGCTGGGCAAAGGCCCCCCCTTCCTCTTTCCATTTTTCGCGGTCCTGTGCGTATTCCGGCCAGTCCCTCCGGCAAGCGTCCAAGTCGTCACGCCATCTCTTTCGAGGTCTGCCACGAAGCCTGTACCCGTCATGAGGCACCCAATGCGTGACGATCCGTGCCCACCGCTCAGGGTGCATGCGACAAACATGTCCGGCCCACTAGAGTTTGGCGGCTTTAAATCCCACATCAGCGATTCCCGTTTTTGAACGCAGTGTTGTGTTTCGGACTCGATCAATTCGTTTGACACCTAACACTCTACGCTCAATCGCTCTTTGGCAGACCTTGAGCCTGGACTTTTGACGTTCTGTCAATGACCAGGTCTGGGCACCGTAGGTTAGGATGGGCAGAATACACATGTCGATGAGTTTTTTAAAGCTACATTAACTGCCTATATATGTCCCACTGCTGGGCACATGCCTCCCCTCAATCAACCGAAGAGGGTATGGAGCATACTCCACCACACTGCTCCAATGCGGTTTGGTGGAGGTGTTTTTACGGCTAATAGCCGGGACCAACGGCTTAACGTACCCTCCGAAGCACGGAATCATCTTACTTTTTCGGACAATCAGGTGATTCAAGCCTGAAAAGTCCTTACCAAACAAAGGACAGTCTCACAAAGTGATTTCGACAATGCCCCCATCGGGAATCGAACCCGGACCTCCAGATCGTGAGCCTAACGCTCTAACCACTAGACCACGGAGGCTGTAACGTAACTAAATATCTACTGATAAATAGCAACCGAAGTTAGTCATTAGTTTCTCAAAAACGGAACTTGTTCATTCGAAACTGTGAAGTTTAATTTCCATTGTAATAAAGTTGAGTTCATAAAATTTTGATATTCTGCATGAACAGTTACAAAGTAAGCGAGAGTAAGGCGAACTTTGTGGTTTCAAATAAATGAATATATTTTTTACTGGAGACGCAAAAGTACAACAATTAAAGTAACAACAATGTAGAGAAAGCTGGAAGGAGATCAGGGAAACCGTTGCGTAGAAGTGGGACTTACGAGTACAGTCATGAGCAATATAATGTACCCACTTTAGGACTCTGTCGCACTAACATGTTTGATATTTAGTGAGACTCACAGTTCAATTTGTCAAAAAAGTTAATGTGATATGGTACCAAAGTGTATACATATTAATGCTCGTAACCGTACTACCTATATGCTACTAAAAAAAATATGAGAATATAGGTACAATATAAAGTCTTTGGATGAGGTTCAGAAGACATGAGTAGGTATAATGAAAATATCGTTGAAAATTGATAATGAAAATAAAATATAATCTAATCAATCCAAAATAGATAAAGTTAAGTTATATTATGATAGACACAAAACTAGTCAACTTTTGTCATTTCTGTTTACAGCCATCATAATATTTAGGCTAAAATATGACAGTGGTCAAATTGCGAGTCTAGTGTCTTCAGTATTGTCTACATATCGTTGAGTTGGCAAACAAATAAACGAGAAATTCCTTGGAATTCCCCAGGTCTCTGTTGGGACTTCAATTGTATCTACCCTCATTTTTACGAGTTGATATTTACCCTGGAGTCAAAAGGTGATTTAGGGTTACGCATTATTTTAAACAAAGTGAAAAGTCACATTCTTCTTCTTCTTATCGTGTGGGTTGTGAGGTGGAATATCAACCTCATGAACCCTAGTGTCAGGGATTTTACTGAGCCGCCAAAGGCCCCTGACATGGCTCATGTAACGACTACATACTTACATCAGTAAATAGTAACCGAGACCAACGGCTTAACGTGCCTTCCGAAGCACGGATCATCTTACTTTCGGACAATCAGGTGATCAGCCTGTAAAGTCCTAACCAAACGAGGGACACATTTTCTTCTAGCTTTCTTTATTTTTTTTTTGGTCTGAACTCAATTATTTCAGCCACTTATCCAAAAAACTATTTTGCTGAAAATTAAATCTGAATGAATAAACGGAACCTTCATTTGGTAATCTAACACGATCTTGGCAAATCCCGCCTATTGTTTTAGAATAGCCACCAAACCGTTGAATCCCTGGGTTTTCCATTCACCAAACTTACGGTTCGTTTGTCGCTACCCTATATGTGCCACATAAGGGCTTATGAATTATTCAGTTATCGCCTTCGACCTTTTTTATGCCGTAACATCTAACAAAATAGTATTTGAAAGGAAAAAATCCCTCATGAACGCACATTTTTATGTAAAGTCGAATAATAAGTATGCCGGTGAATGGCGAAGTTTTAGCGGCGTAGGAGTTGTTGTTACAGCTGTTATGGCTTGATTAGCTATACATACATACATAAACTCGCGCCTTTTTCCCACCGGGGTAAGCAGAAACTATAGAATTCCACTTGCTTCGATCCTGACACACTTCTCTTGATTTCTCCATATTCATCAATCGTTTTATACACGCACGCCGGTTCAGAGTAGATCGTACTGAACATTTTCTAAGGACATCTCCAATTTGGTCAGTGTACGTCCTTCTAGGTCTTCCTCTGATTTATATACTACTTTTGTAATCCTATTGTCCTTCATCCGCTCTACGTGACTTAATATTCCCTTCTCAATCTTAGTCACTAGGTATATCGTCTATTATACCACATCTCTCTCTTATCATACTGTTTCTCACTCTATCACTCAGTTTAACACCGCAGATGCTTCGCAACGACCTCATTTCTACAGAATTAATCCTACTATTAATCTATTAGTCAACATTCACTACCGTACTTCAGCGTAGGGACAAGTTGAACAGCCATCCTATTGGTTAGATATAGATTTTCTGTATTTTTTTTACGTGTCTTGTGGCATTATCTTCTAGAACGGACAAAGATTTTACTCTTTTTAACACTACAGGTACTGCGCGTGTCGTGTCAGTTTATACGCGGCATGTTTTGAGATGCGTATTTTAGAATTTGTCATATTATAGCATATTAACAACCCACTCTTTGCCAGCTATGTTCAAGACTCACGTAATAAATTCAAATTCAAATTCAAAAATATCTTTATTCAGTAGGTAACATAGTTACACTTTGAATCGTAAATTTTTACATAACGAACGTCTCATCCGCCTAAAACTACTGCAGCTTCTCACAACCTCGCCACAGGGCGCTAGACGTTCTTAAAAAATATATATAGGGGGCGAACCTATTGCCATATAACGTGATTTCAATGATCCAAACTCATAAAGTCGAATTCAGTAGTTTAGAATCCGAGTCGGAATTCGAACCCGGGATGTTGATTCATATCTCTATAAACTACTTTTCCGGTATCTAACTAGGTCCTGCTGAACGAAGGGTTGATAATACAGGTTATACTGTGACGAAAAATAATGGATATTTGATAGAGACTTTCTCGTTATAAGTGGAAGAATCTTAAAATACAGACAAAACAAATATAAGTACAACAAAGTATATTAAGAAAAACAAACTACAGGCATTTACAAAGTCTTAGCATTCCGGAATTCTCCTTTTCCTGAGCGAAGTGTTATTTTACACACAACGCCCGTGGTTGGAACAAAATGCGCTAAATTTGCGAGCTGAAGGCATGCTTCAGACACAATGCAACTTTGTAGAGCAAATGTTGATACTGCTCAACTCTGTCTAAGCTTCTAAGGTTTAGTTACAAGTTGTAGTATAACAAGAGCTTCTTCCTTAGTATTACAAGTACCTTCTGTATCTTAAGGCTTACGGAAATTTCGGGTAAGGGATTTTCTAATGCAATACTGAATATTGATCTCAAGCACGCATCTCATAAAATAGTCACAAATTACTAGAAAATAACATGCACTCTAGAAAATAACAGTAATACCAACTTATGAAGTCCTGAGATTGATATAAAGAACCATAATAGTTATACATCACCGAAGAAACATTTTAAAACATACACAAGAAAGATTCAACACAATGTCGACGGACGACGATTTGCCTCAATCAGCGCTTATCGCTATAGACCCACTAGAGTCGCTTTCAAATAATTTTCCTCTCAGACGACGGCTCAGGAGCCGAGGTTCGCGCCCAACTGGGCACCCTTAGGCCTGTTGTCTTAAATGTTGTACCGGGTGAGAACCTTCAGCGCTCCCCATTTGTCAGGCCAACTAGTTAATGCCATCTGCGGCAAATCTACAATAAGTCACGTCAAAAAAAAAAAACTCGATGTGTATGAGTAGGTAACCGACCTATAATAATTACCCATAGATAAAACATTGAAGGAAATTAACCGTTAGTTTACTTTGTTCTCTAGAAAAAAAAAAAACAAAAGGCAATAGCAATCACAGAGGGACAAAATGTAGGTACAATGCTTGTTTCGTAATGTCTTAGCGACTCGACTCATTTCCAAGTACAAACTATCTAAGTAATTATCTATCAATCATTTCTGATGTATAATTATTAACACTATACACTGAAATGTCGGTATTGGTATTCTCTCTAAGTCAGTGTAGCGCCTAGTTGCTTAGGAGTCTAAAATACAAGAAGAAATACCTGAATATTGGCAACGAGGCTGGATTCTGATCGGCGCCAATTTAGAGGCAGCTCACGCAGACGACTGCCACAAAACTTCCACACTAAATATTTGCCACACTCACCGCATTCAGGCTTAGAACTATTGGGTAAAAGATTTCATTTCACAATGTTAGCTACTGGTTTATTACGTAAGTGTGAACTGGAAATACAATCTTCTATATAATTGTAATTATAAAAACATTCAAGCAAAGTGATTTCGACAATGTGTGCATTAGGAATCGAACCCGGACCTCCAGAGCTCCACTAGAGCCGTAACCACTAGACACAGACAGTTGAATGATACTTACGTAGGTACAAAAACTCGGTTATTTTGAATTCGAGAAGCAGAGCCACAAATTGTAAAACATCGCATTCCTTAACAAACCAAAAGTAAGTTTTCATTTAAATTTTACATCGAAATTCAAAAGTGAAAAATTCTTACAGTTAAATTCCCCTGGTAAGAAGTTGAAAGTTGGAGAAGTGGTTTGTTAGTAATATGTAACTTTACTACTGCATACTGGCGTCATACTTTTGGAAATGCATCCCACATTATGCAGTTTTAAGTTGCACTTACATTTTGACGTTGGAAAGTGTTCAAACATTTTTAAAAGTTATTGAAATTCCAAGCAAGCATGCAAACAAAAGCAAGCAAGTGCAATTTGGGTACTTAGTCTGAAGCAAGAGAAACAATTTGAAAAGTCAAAGGGCCACAATCCTTTTTGTTGAAAACGAAAACTAACTACGTTCCAAAATGAAATGAGTGCGGTGACAAAATGTAAACGAATTCAATGTTTTAAAAATATTAAGTAGGTACAGTCAATTTGAGAGCCACGCTCTTGTCGGTGTATCATTCTTCATGCTTTTTTTTAGGGAAAATAGGGCAGTGGTTTCCCTCTTGTCTAGAAGAATTAAAGTGAATGTGTAAAAAAAATAAAAACGACTTTATAATTTTCTTTTAAATATTAATTAGCACGAGTGAGAGCTATAGAAATGAAATACTATTCTACCGAACCCCTAAGTTCTGGGGACCCACTTTGGCCATCGCCGAGCTAGATAATTGGAAACTGGCCATTGGTCAGCCATCATTATTACACCCGCGATTATTACAGATAGATCAAGGGGAAACTTTATCCCCAACGGTTCGGTTTGACAAGCGGGAAATCTGAAGTTTCTCTTAGAGCTTAATACTGAAGAACATTCAAAGTTTGTCTGACCTAAAATATTATAATACCTGTACCTAAGTAGAATAGCAAGTGAAGATTTTGATGGCTCTGTGGTGGACCGCGGATGGCATTTTTAAGTATGTATTACCAGAATTTGATGAATGAATGAATGAATTTTATGAATTTGATGACTAGATGCATTTTGATGAAAACATAAGAAAACTCGGATCTTCAACATACATAAGCAAAAAAAAAGAAGCTCAAGAATGCTCAAGAAGATTACAAAGATCTTTAACTTCATATAAAGGTTCACTAGCAAAAAATTAACAAAAGAAAAACACAAAGTGCTTAAAGTGAAATGTACACATACACAGGGTGTGTGTGAGTGATAAAGTGCTTTTACACGACTATGAAAACGGCATCAAATCAGGCAGATCGGCTATCAGTCTATCAGCAAGTGATAAAACCGACCCTTATAAACTCACGTACAGAAATTGTATCCCTTCTAACGCGTATCCATCCACTTGCTCTAGTCTTTTACGTGGCCGATGAATAGTTAACAGGAGCATTGAAATATTACTGGTACTTCTCATAGTTACAGTCCCTAGAGGGTGCGACGGAGACATTTTGTCGATACTTCCATGTTTTGTTTGATTAATTCAGAACTGTGCCTATATTTGGAAAACTGCCACGTGTAGCTTTATTGATCAGACGGGGTCTAAATTAGCGAAAGTGGAAACAGAGTGCCAGGAGTCTAAAAAAGTCACTTTGAAGCTGTTTATCTTTAAAATAACATTGAAATTTGATATTTGCGCACAGATATAAAAGTACAAAACGACCAAGATTTCAAAAAGCAATTTTGCTTTAATGATGTATTACATCAATGTGTCTGTTTTAGACCAGCGAAATGACTATTGATTTAAGTCTTCTTTTCTTCTATCGTGTGGATTGTGAGGTGGATTACCAACCCTATCAACCCTGGTTTCTGGTGTGTGTGGTGTTGGTGATGTGATTTGCTTTTAATGTCAGCACTTTGCCTTCGGCCATTGCTTTCTTTCTGTCTTTTCACTCTAAGAAGCTTACTGATTTATTTGTCGTGTCCTCAATCAGGGTACGGATGTGGTTTGTCGCGAAACTTTTTTACTGCTCATGAGTTAGGGACTGAGGTCGTGAACTGTTAAGCAAAGTTTTTTATGCAACAGGCATTTTTGTGACAAACTTTCAAAAGGTAATTAATAATTATGTACTTGCAACCTCACAACTAATCAAGTTAAAAACTGACGAACCTTTTCGGACATACATCACATTTTGTCTAAGACAAAAAAGACTGATAATAGACCTATTCCTGCAGACACCTTTAAATTTTATTTTAAGTTAAAAAAAGGGACGTATGTAGACAACTGTTAATTTTAAAATGATTGAGTGAATGAATGAATAGCCTAGGCGAATCAAATATGTACATCACTTGTATGCAAACCGTTTGACGTGTTCTGTCAACTTAATTATGTCGGGTCCGGTGGCCAATGTAAAATTTTTAGTGGTTAGATTTGTGCCTAAAATTTACGTGGGTTCCATTAATTTTATGTCCGTCGATTACCCGTCCTTTTCCTTTTCGGCGGATAAGAAACTGACAGGTTTAACTTAAAATAAAATTAGATGGTGTGTACTGGGAATTAAGAAGTCCACATCGAAGCTATTCACCTAAAAAAGCAATATTGCAATTCGATATTTGCGCATATGAATGTAAGTACGCAATGTAAACAAATATCAAATAGCAAAATTGCTTTTTTAGATGAATTGCTTCGATGTGGCTTTTTAACCCTCCTGGAATCGCCACCAAACTTTCCGTTACGCCTGCGCTGCTACGTCTTGTAAACTAACCTCATCGAAGCGCTAGCCAATCTAATCAAGAAGCGTCACCGTACGGAATTCATTATGGTGGCGAGTGTTCTTGTTTAAGTTTGGAACGCTGTCACCGTTGTCAGCGTTGTCAGTCTGCTGGTTGACACACTAATTACTTACCTTTCGCCTTTGAGCAGGTACTTGACGACATAATAGAGTGCTACAATATTCTACAGAATAATTAAAGCATAATTATTTTAAGTCGTAAATACCAAATTAATAACGTTCCGGTCGCGAATGCGCGAGCAGTTACTTTCGGGTTAGGTGCTAAGTCGCCTACTTCAAATCTGGCCTGCGGGCGAGTTTACTCATCATTTTGTAGTCTACTCGCCTGAATGTTTTTTTTTAGTAAACTAGTCCATTAGAATGAAACCATACAGACGAGTCATCACTAATTTAAGAGCCACGCTTTTGTCGGTGTAGCATTGTCCATTCTCCATTGTCTATCAAAGGCCAATTCTTTCACTTCCTTACACGACGTTCACCTTCATTTTAATCTGTTCCATGTAAGCTCAGCTGTATTCAGACGAGTAGGTTACAAAAAATATAAAAAGTGTCTCGGAACCCCACCAGCCTACCAATCGATTGAGGGACTTGTGACCAGCAGCGGGACGTATATAGGCTGTTTATGTTTATATTTGTTTTATGTAAACTCGCTCGCAGGCCAGATGGTGATTTGTTTTCGTTGTAAAGTTTAAAACAATTGACACAACTTACTTTCTTAGAATTCTGTGCCTGAATACCATAGATGTCGATCAGCCAAGTCCATCAGCGTCTTGCAAAATCATGAAGCAAGAGGACTTAATAATAATAAAGAAAAGCATATACTTACGAAAATATTTTGTCTAAGAGACTACCCTACTTTCAGCAAAGTACTAGTAATTCCAAATAGTTATACCTATAGACAATCTTTACGAAGAAGAACTTGAATAACAGTACTAATGATCACAAATAAAATGTTCAGAATATTTCTAAATTAACATTTTAATAATTTATATATCAACCACATTACGTCTATTAATAATTTGAAATATTTCTGAAGCAATTAGTGCAAAGTTCAAGAGTAATATCAGTATCAGATTGTAATGATCATAATTTATATTATTAGAGAAACCAAGCCCTGTCAGATACAACGACTTTCTGAACATCTCTCTTCAAAACACACACAATGGTTGGAAGCCGCTGTGGTGCGCGGTGGTTGCTATTAATTTTATAGGCATATATTTTTGTAAGTGCAGTTTTCACTAACAAGTTCGCTAGACCATTGTAGACGGCGTGTATCGCTCACCACCTATCAAATCAAATCAAATCAAATATACTTTATTGCACAAAACTAATATTTCAACAATCAGACCTATCATGTCGGTCTAGCAGAAAATTCGGTGAGGTGTGGTTAGTTATAGAACACGTGGTGTAGCTATTGTAGACTGTGGGTAAACAAAAACTGTAGTGGACGTCAAGTGCGTCTATGTAGTATCGCATACCTTAAAGAAAAATATACATATTCAGAAGAACTGTATGTTACGGCGTCACTAACACCCGTACGTACTTGTATGGTTACCTGTACGTACTTGTACGGGGTGTAAGTACCATCGTAACGAATACTGAAGGGGGTGATTCAGCTCATTAATCTGATTTAATTGAAAATTTCTATCGCAAAAGTATAGAATTGGAAAATCATTTAAAAAAAAAAAAACGAAAAAAACGTGAATTTTGCGACGAAAAATTCTACTTGATATCAACTCAGAAATTATGGTCTGAATCATCCCCCTCAGTATTTGTTACGATGTCACTAACACCCTGTATAAGTATGGGCGATATATCTCTACGGAACTGTTTGTTACCTATCATAATATCCAATACTAAATGTGACTGATTGTCTTACATAAGTTGGGTAGAGACCTAAGCCGATTGAGATTACGAGCCTAAATTAAGCGTAAAAAAACAAAAACTCGGCTCGTTTTCCAACCATCGTCTGTGCTGTATCCCAGGGAATAGCAGCAAATTTGCCCGCGCCCCGTGCTTAATAACTTGGCAGATGACGTTTGATGCAATTATGAATCCGCTGGCTTGTTCTCCAGGTGAAATGCATGAATGAATCTTCGTACCGCTTCAATGAATACTACGCGGTCGTCTTGATGTTGTCGAGGTATGGAATGTTAAGGGAATTACAGAGGTTTTGTTTTGAGGATGTTTTGAATTTTGGAAGTGAGTGAGAAACGTTCCTGGTAGGTCTTGACTACTTGCTGACAACTAATTGAAGGTTTTTATATTATAATAAGTATTGTTACAATAAAAAAAATCTTCGTTTCTTTGTCCATGATGGAGAAAACAAGAGAAATATTAAAGGTGCCATTGCACAAGAAAGTATATCGGTACATATCACAAAATATGTTCATCATAACGCGCACACACACACACACACACACACACACACACACACACACACACACACACACACACACACACACACACACACACAACACACACATTTTTGTTTATTTTGTTTTTGTTTACATTACCATATATATTAAGTAAAAAGTGTACTGATTAAACTTTCTTTCTTTCTTTATAACAGAAAATGTTTTCATTTATAAATAAAACTACATAACGTATTCATACTATAAAAAGATTTTTCCAGCGAAAAATGCTGAATTCAAAAGATTTAGGGATCATCGCAGCATGTCACGTCATGACACATGGCTAGCGGGACCTCGAGCGGGACATGCGATTCCTCGTGAATAAACTGAGGTGAGATTTTAACAAAATATACAGGAAACCTTTCACAAAATATGATTCGTACCAGAGAATATGACAGGAAAAAATCTAAGTACTTAAGTCCATTTAAGTAATTAGGTACATACATGGTGTTGTTACTAAAACTACAAGGGATGATTCATACCATAATTCTGAGTTGATATCACGTGGAATTTTCCGACGCAAAAATATGGAACTGAAAATAATTAAAGAAAAATTCAACATTTTTTTTATGAATTTTCCGACAGGAAACTACACTAAGCTGAATCATTCCCCCAGTATTTTTATTTTATTTTATTCAGTACGGTATCTTTAACAACCTGTAGTTGAATACATATTCGCAATCGCTAGTGTAGTGAACGAAGAGTCACACGTAATCAGAATACAACTTGACAACTGATTTAGAAAATGTAAAAAAAACATAGTTATCCCGAAAATCATCCCCTACAGGGATAGAAAAAAATGACGCACGCGTTAACTGAATTTTACCCAGACGGTAAGGTAGGATAATATAAGCGGCGAAACTGATCAATCATGAACGTAACACATGCTATATTAATACTGGCTGGTTCTAGTTATTGAAACTGAGTAAACATAATATGCTAGCGATATTAAACAAACGTAGACCTACCTATGTTACTTATACATGGTAAACGGAGAGCACTGGTTCCCAAACTGTTACGAATTTTAAAATGTTTAGAATTTGAAAACTATTTAAGATAAATGAAAGCCAAGCAAAGTTCAGTGGAAGTATCACAAACAATTCATTTGACCCCGATACCGACCCCGCTGGCGAGGTCGACGGCTTCCCTCAATCAGCGCTTATCGCTATCAACCCGCTAGGTTCGATTAATTCTTTCAAATATTTTTCGCCCGACCTGAGCCGAGGTTCGCGCCCAACTGGGCACCCTCAGGCCCGTTGTCTTAAAAGTTGTACCCGGTGAAAGCCTTCAGCGCTCCCCATTTGTCCGGCCAAGTAGTTAATGCCATCTGCGGCATATCTACAATAAGTCACGTCAAAAAAAGAAATACAATTCATCTGAACAAGCAACATTACAATTTGACATTAGCGCGTATATCAAGTGCGCAATATGAACAAACGTTAAAGAACAATATTGTTTTTTCAGATGAATTGTTTATATATGTGGCCTTTTTAACCCCTCAGATAGTTTGAGCATCACTGTCGATAGTCTTGAGGCGGATCGAAGGCGATCTGGTAATGGAGAAATTCTGTTTGTTCCCAATACTCACAGAACTTGTCCTACAGTGCAGACAGTTGCTTCAGCCCAATCACAGTTGTTACTGTGCTCTTGCTTTCAACTAGGCAGAACTAAAAGTATCAAGGTCTAAATATATAGGTAATTTTGAAACTTTAACCGCCTTGTTTTAAGTTTACTCGGTTATTATCATAATTAAAACACATAATAACGGGTTCTTACCGCGTTTAGTCATCCCGTGATCATGGCACTTGCAACAGTGTCGAAATATCGGGAGTCTCATATCCCTGCTTTAAACGCGGTAAGAATCCGTTATTATGTGTTTTAATTTTTAACCGCTTTTTTACAAAACGAGGACTAGTGGAGATGACCCACGTGCCGGATTGTTCTTGGCGAAAAGGTTGTCCATTGCTGTGCAGCGAGGAAATGCGGCTAGTGTGATGAGCACCTTTAGGTCCAGATAAGCCAGAGACGTGTTTTTTGACGAGTGCAGTAAATAACACAGAATCGTGTAATTTATTGTGCAAATTATTTTTGAGCAAATTATGTGAATCCAGTTCATGTCACGAAAGAAATCCCGCGGTCGCTGATTCTGTTTAGAATTTTTACAATTCGTGGCCTTTTTTTGGTGGCACGGACTATATATTAAACCTGGTACTTATTATCTTTAGCCTTTGCTTTGTCATAAATTGTTTAGAAAACTGGCTTCTGTACTGTCTGAAACTTATGCGCATTGAATTGTACTGAACAGAGCGTTCTGTTAATAATACAGTTTATCATAATTACTTTTTCCTGTATGCCGTAATGCCACTTTTAACGACGGGACCCAACTTAAAGCTACGGTTTACTATCCTACATAAAAGTACAAGCCAGCTACCAATTCCCACAAGAAAGAAATAAAAGTAAAACTCATGAACGCTTTACTTTCGCCACAGGAACACTGTGGATACTGTAGTTGCGTGTATAAATCTTGGTGCTTTCACCTGAAGCACGGAATAAGAAATGTGAAAGCGGGCATGTCGAGAACACATAATTCCACTCACACGGTTCATCCCTACTTCCCTTACATTCATAAATTTACGAGGATTTCGTCGCTAGAGAATACTCCCGCATAAATGCTCTCATCATTGAGATTTACGGAACTTAGGAAGTTTTCTGTAGGTAAATTCCTACCTTCATGTTATACTTATTATCCGTTATTACTTAAGTAATAACTTGCTTAAACAAATAATAAAGTAACGTTCACATGTCTGAGATATGTGTCAAGATTCTTGTTAATAAACAAAAGTTAATTAGAATAAGGTCCGCGTGTCACCTGTGTAACTCTGTAACACACCTATTAATAAATCTTTTCCGGCATTAAGGAAATATGACACTTTAAAAAGTCCTCCATACATTATGCATGGATGAGCATTATGAGCTATTACAACTTGTAGGACAAACTGAAATATACTGACCCAATAATATTAGTCCATCGTGCTAGAAAGAACACAATAACCAGCCTATTGAATTTTATAACTTGCCCGGAAGAATAAACATCGGAACGCGTTCTGCATACAGGGTGTTATTGACATCCTAACGAAAACTTTGAGGGATGGTTCAGGCCATGATTCTGAGTTGATATATAGAGATATAAAAGTATGAAAGCGAAACTAAGTGACAAAAAAAACACTTAAATTTTCATGAATTTTCCAAAAGGAAATTCCACTTGATATTAAATCAGAATCATGGTCTGAATCATCATTCACAGTTTTCGTTATGATGTCACTAATACTCTGTATTTTATTCGCTTCCAGTATAGCATAGAACCAAAGAATTGAAGTATTTTTCTTAATTTCACACAATACACGCCCCGACAATATCAGTTCGTTTTATTTATTTATTTATTTTCGGAAAACCAACAGCTACTTTAAACAATGTAAAAATATATACGATACAGGGGAGCCAATTATAGGTTAGAATATACACTAGTAAAGTATTGCTGTAATTAATCAGTTATGGAGGATAAAAAATAACCTTTTCTATTGCAACGTATACTAAATGAGTTGAATTTGAAGCGTATACGTTTAAACAATCAATCGTGTCCGTCGGAATCGCTGGTGACTCGTAATTTGTCAGCGTATTTTAAGTTGAAATGGTGCTCAATATTTGCTGCCTGGTGCCGCCTAGTGCAAGACATTTACTTCCAACATTAAATTATTTATAATAAAACAACATTTAAAAGTGACCGGCGGTCCTGACGTCAAGATGGCCGGTCACTCGGCGTCTTTATGGCTATAGAGGCCAAGATACGATAATGTTTATGAGCAATCAATGCGGTGTGAGTTTTGAGTTACGTAATACATGCATGCATACTCACAAGCGCAATTTCTACTGAGGTGGGCAGAGCCCCAAGTAGTCAATAGACAACTTACAGCCCCTTTTGATATTAAGGAAATATTGAACCATATCTATCGCTTTCATATAATAATAATACATCTCATCGCTTGAAAAGAACATTAACAAGTATCCCCTACCTAAAATTATTCATCAAAATTACACCTTAGATACAACTTCAACAGTAGAACAAAACCCATAAATGACTTGAGTCGTAAGTGTCGTAGTAACTTTCTTAATCCTAATCTTGTTTAAACCGTTATCAATACAAGCATTGTAAATTTGAATTACCTTTGTTTTGGAAGCGAGTTTATACATTAATCAGATAACTTTTGATTTATTCATTTGGCATTGCATTTTATTCGATTTTCTATTTTTGAAATTAATGGCAGACACTACAGATTGATATTTTATGGCGAGTAAATTTTGTTCTAAACTTGTAATGTTGATGTTGAATCAACATTAATAAACAAGGTGATGTTGTTGATTGAAAGAGACTGTTTGTTGTTGATGTTGTTTATTTGTAGCAAAAGCAGAAGCGCGTGACAGTTACTAGTCTTCATTTTTATAAGCTTCTTATTTATTTATTAGGCACATAGGCCATTTATGCATAGGCTATTTATGTGTATGTATGTTATTAGGCACATCAAGAGTACAAACACACAACGTATAATATAACTTTCTTATTATATTAATACAGATTTGCCGCAGATGGCATTAACTACTTGACTGGAGTATAACCTACACGATACATATAAAAAAAACAAAAATTCTGTCGGCTCAATTCCCTTGTCGTGCGCGATATAATTGAAAATTACTTTAAACTAGTAAGAGAAAACAAACAAAACTATCCTTGTCCTATTGGTATCACAATCAATCAATCATTTTTATTTGCCAGAATACAATTTACAAAAGATGGTATAGTATTATAGTATGCCACAGTATTCAACCTTAACTAGGCATTCAAATATTTTTAACAATTTGAAGACAAAACTGCCAAACATAATACATTTAAAATTTTACGTTTTCAAAGACAAATAATCATTTAAATCATAAAAACAATTCTCCAACAACTAATTTGTCAATGTTTTCTTAAAACAGCTTCCCTCCAATGACTTTAGACAATCGGTAGTTTATTATATATTAAAATACATAAGTTAAAATTATCTTTCAAACCAGTTTACAAGTAACTAAAAATGTCTATAAATAATAGCGTTTCATTGTCTGATACTGATCATGAATAAATCTGCCAAAGTTTTGGGCCCACAAATCATGTTATAAAGTTTCGTGGAATCTAGAACAAACGAATGGACGAATTAAGTCTCAATCAAGCTTTAATGTTCTTCGGACAGAAATTCATTTCGTAAGGACATCTTGATTAATCATTGTTTTTCTAATATGTATTCCGTACGTTAAAAGGAGGAAAAATCTTTGTTGGAACACGTTCCTGTCTGTCTATTATAAGTACTTAATTGGCTACTTTAAGTACTTAAAAAAATACAAGCGCTTATTTTATACCTATAATTTTTTGCTTTTTCCTTGAACAAGATTTATATAATAGAAAAAAAAATCATTTTTCTTCATTCAAATTTCGCAAACGTTTGGTCACGTGACATTTTACCTAGTGACGTCACATTTCAATAAGCAAAGAAACTGTCAAACAGTATAGCTTGAAACCTGACAGATAGTTTTTGATCATTTTTTGAAATGTGACGTTGCGCGAAGCCCAATCATGGCTGCCCGTGTGTCCGGTATTGTCATAGGTACACTGATAAAAAATCGCAACCATAATTATTTTGTAAAAAAAAAATATTTAAAAATTATCTTATTAGAAAAAAACTATTGGATAATTTTCGTTAAATGATATACCAGATGCCCAGGTATGGCAGAAGAAGCATGAAAGTCGGATCAATGCCGTAAAAATGAGGTCTTTGCGTAGCATCTGCGGTGTGAAGTTGAGTGATAGAGTGAGAAACAGTGTGATAAGACAGATATGTGGTGTAAAAGACGATATAGTGACTAAGATTGAGAAGGGAATGTTAGGTTGGTTTGGACACGTAGAGCGGATGAAGGATAATAGAATTGCAAAAGCGGTATATAAAGCGAAAGTTGATGGTAGTGCTGGCAGAGGAAGACCGAGAAGGACTTACGATGACCAAATTGCAGATGTCCTTAGAAAAGGTTTAATACGATCTACTCTGAACCGGCGTGCGTGTATGAAGCGATTGATGAATGTGGAGGAAGCAAGAGAAGTGTGTCAGGATCGAAGCAAATGGAATTCTATAGTCTCTGCTTACAACGGTGGGAAATTGGCATGAGTTTATGTATGTATGTATGATAAAATACCATATCCGACATACTTATTTTATTGTTACAACTGTTAAGTGGCCAATTATCGACAGTTTTTCTATTATTTTCAAATTATACTTTAGCGGAAATGAAGGAGACCTTCGTTGTGTATATCCGCCGTGAAATTAAATTTGTCGAAAACGTTAATTTTAAAATAAGGCAATACAACTGGAATCAAATTAAATGGTTCTCAAAACATAAACGGCTCGGCTTTACCACAAGGTTATATCTCAACTCAAAACTTTTCCGACTTAATATCACCTTAATATCTTTCATCAAAACTACTTATGTATACTGTGTGGATAAGTTAATCAACTTTTGGTACGTCAATCTTAGTTAATTAACGTAGCTACGTAATCCTATTATAGCAGAATCAACGTTTACCTAACGTTAGGATTTCATTATACGAAAGGATTATTTATTTCTATTATATTCATATTTAATAAGACGGTGAAATAAGGTTTGGAAATTCCTATCCCATTTTCATGTAATTCAATTTCGTGTGGATGATAATAGGCATGGAAAAGAAGAAAAAGATTGGAAAGACCCCGTTGAACCCCACTCTCTTTTACTACTACTCCTATAAACAGATGACTACAATAGCTCTACTGCTTCTCAAATTCCATAGCTTCCATAGTTACTCTTACTCAATTAACATACTTAATAATAATATTTAATAAAATGTTACAAATCAATTTTGTTACTTAGCAATAGAAAGTTATGTAGTGCATTCTGTTTGTACCCACCTAGACTTGAATAAATATTTAACAAGCATTGTGTTATTGTATACAAAACAGATTGACAACAGAACTGTCTATTGCTAAGTAGCAAAACTGTTTTGTAACATTTTACTTAGTTTCGTGATCATGTCAGTGTATTGGTACCGGTTATGTATGTCCGATCTAGGTATTGTCGCGATATGATCCATCTCCAGTGGCAAACCTCGAACATTTCATACAATATACCTCGTTTTAAACAGACACTACAGATTGACGTTATCGTACACGCGCATCTGTGTGTGTGACGGCTGAAGCACATACGACTGAAGACAAAAGTAAACCTAGCTCAGCCGTTTGTGGGAAGCGGAGAGTTACCGTTCTATATGTAGAAAGAATCATTCCTTATTCTATGCCAGTGGTCTAAAAAAATATAAGGTCCAAATTGTCATACCGGGTGAATATTGACTGTTAATTAATTATGATAATAGTTTGTAGCTTTTCACCATGGATTGTTTAATTATCTGTGTCGGGATACGTTTAAATTGATCGATGCCACTTAGACCTACACGATCTTTGTCTGTCTTTCTGATTAAATAATCAATTGAAGATTAATCTTACCTTAAAATCTCTAATAATAAATAATAATGACTAGCGATATTATTTTTGTATAATTTATCTTAAAAAGCTTATTATTAAGTATAAGTAGTAGCTTATTATAGTTATGTAATAGATTACTTAATGATTCGTGAAATTATATAAATGCTTGGTATTATACATAATCTCTTATTAAATAACTTGTAAATGATTTGTTGCTGTTACTTGACATTTCTTCTCGTCAGCCACAATAATTTACGAAACGACGTAGATTAAAAAATCAATTACAAGTTTATGCATAAAATATGATAAAAATACGTTGAATAAATGATTCTGATTATTTTATTGTATTTTATTTGTAAAGCTTTTCATATTGCTTTGAATTATTAGGTTGGGGTTAATCGTAGGCGTCGTACTAGGTAATATTGCGATCACTTGCCAATTACAACCCTCAAGAGTATAAAATCTGTTCACCGGATTATTCGACGTTAATCCGACAGCAGCTGATTTTGATTCATCGCGGATATTCTAAGACTTTGATTGATTTACTTGTCATTTGTAAATAAATGTGTGTTTCTTAGTCATTCATTATACTTGGAGCTAGTTGAATAAGTTGCTTTAAGTTTTCAGGCATCGCAGTTTTTATGAAATTGTTTAGTTTATGTATGTCCGCTCTATGTATTGTCGCGATGTGATCCACGAATGTTAATGAGGTAAACAATTAAAAATAGATAGGTATATTCCTATGTGAGACATAAATAAAAGAAAATAGTTACAAAACAGATTTATTTATTTATTTAATGGATCACTTACAGCTAATGCACATTATAACATATGGTTAAGACATAACTAAACTAACTAAAACAACACTAATGTGTAAGCCAATTATAAGTAAACACAACCTTTAAGGACACAAACAACATCTAGTCTATTAATAATGACCTAGTCAAACTAGAGTTTGCCGCACTAGGATTGGCTTGCACAGCTAAGAAAGAAAGTGCATTTCTTCGACGCATTGACGTCATGAATCGTCGGAAACAAACGTATAAGGCCAATGATGTTGAGTCAAACTAACTCCAGTGTCATAGAGTGATTAATAACAGTGTTTCCCATTTTCCGTAAGCTGAATACTAAGACCATTATACCTACTGGGTTTTGTATGCTGTATTTTTTGTAAGGTCAAATTAAAAGACACAAAGGGAACGGACTCTCAATTTGAACCGCTTAATTAATATTTACCTGATGTCATTGTTGCCTTAACGATGTTTTCTGATCCTTTTGTTAACCCGATGATAATGTAATGCACATAACGTGTACTTTCGTTATAATAAGTTCGTTATAACGTGTAAATTCTCTTTTTATAGCGAGTAATTAAAAAAATATATGTCGGATATTTCTTTTTTCGTACTCTTTCTTTCTCGATTTCCGTTGTAAAAGTCTGTACTGAGGTTAAGAGATCTTTAAACTATGCATCCTTTGTCGAGTAGCATATTTAACGTACTTCATAGAAATCGATCTTTTTCTATGTACTATTATTTGCACGTTTTTTCGCTGTCGTAAAGCGTGATGAAGTGTTCTGTATCCTCTTCAGTCGATAAAGAAACTTTTTTGACGTGACATATTCTAGGTTTGGCTAAAAAGACATCAACTACTTGGCGATAAAATAAGATCTCTCACCTGGATAAAGAAAGGAATGTATTGAGTAAAGCGACATACAACTTATATACATACATAAACTCAAGCTTATTTCCCACCGTGTAAAGCAATCGTTTATCATTTAACTTAACCTTTTCTAAAGACATCTCCAATATCCTTCTAGGTCTTCCTCTGCCACATAAACATAGTCTGTTTTTGTATGTCAAGACATACAAAGGCTGTTTATAATGTTACGTCATTAATAATAACGACCACCGCCATGATGAAAGAGAAATATTACTCACAAAGTACAGTTCCTAACTATCGTTTGGAACTCGAGCCATATAAAACACTTAACGTAGAATTTTTCCGCTTCAGATCGAACTCTTCCAATGAATATTTAAGGCGCAGGTCGGCACGTCTTACTTAAGGCTGCTAAATGTTTCCGAAAGTCGCCATTAGTGTGAAATATGAATTAATGGCCAGGGAGCGACGCCGCGGCGTCATCGGTATACGGCCACTGTAGAGGCAGCTGAGGATAGGAAAAGGTATGGAGTCGGCATTGAACTGTATTTTTAATTTTTAAGTCATTTTTATTGAAGTACTGCCAGGTGACTCGTTAGAACATTTGCAACTCTAATCTTTAAATTATTTTAAAATCTGATATAAATAGTAACGGCGTACATATATTTATCCACAACTTTAAATGATAAACTTTGTAATATCTAACTAACTAGGTAAATAACAAAAACTGCATTCTCGATTTTCTTGATAATAATAATAAAAATCACCGGGGCAATGCTGCTAGTGTAATGGGTTCGTTTGGACCAGGTCAGATTCAGAACACTTAAACGCCTAGTCTAGTAGAACGTGCCGACGTTACGTATGTTTCTGATTATGAATAAAATAAATAAAATAAATTATGAGTTTTCATTTTATTTTTATTTTTGAAATATTATTATATAGTGACTATTTGTATTTAATTATTATAATTATATTGGTAATAATAAAAAAAATATCTTACCAAATGTTTTAAAAACTTTGTCTTACAATTAATAAAATTATCGTAGAATAAATTGAAATCATTCATTCATTTATAGTATTTGAAAAAGACTTGTATTCCGAACAAAGCTGAGTCATAGGAGACAGAAGCCCCAGATGTATTTATGCGTTAAATAAGTATATATTACACATGGTGTTATTCCTTGAAAAATGATTCTGTTTGCTTTGTTACTTTTTCATACATGGGTATGGTCGTGTTACATCCGCCTCAGTCCAGTACTCACTTTGTTTGACCTATGATAATATATATTTTATCAAAGTAAGGTGCAGATATCTTTTGTTTACCGACAAAACACAGTATCGTAACAAATAAATAACATAAAAACAGCGGTTTCGACTCCACCCCTTTCCATTGACAAACGCGCATAACCAAGTAAGCTGAGCGGGTGGGTTATGATTGATTATGTCGTATTTTGTTACTCACGCTTTCACTGGCTCATTCTATGTGTAGGCGCAGCCTTTATCCTACAAATTCAGTTCGAACAATAACAGCATGAACAATCGAAACAGATTTCGTGTGTTCAACGCGAATCAAACTGAAGAGATAAAGAAGAGGGATCAGTATGGAAAGCAAGGGGGGCAAACTTTGGCTGGTAAGTGGTTTGTGTTTACAAGTGATAAGATAACGAAACAAACTCACTCATTTCTCATCAAAAAATCGAAGCACATCGTAAGCCTCCGCACCACCCAAATCCCCTGGTAGTTGCGGCTTCCGATTACATCCCGCTTAGGGACGGTACTGAAAAGTATCGGCGTCCGAAGGACGTAATATACGATCCCGACGACCCGATTACTCTAGCCATAGAGGCAGCCAATCAGCTCGCGACACCAAACACTTCAGGACCCCGATACCGACCCCGCCGGCGTGGTCGACGATTTCCCTCATTCAGCGCTTATCGCTATCGACCCACTAGGGTCGATTAATTCTTTCAAATATTTTTCCTCTCAGACGACGCCCTGAGCCGAGGTTCGCGCCCAACTGGGCTCCCTCAGGCCTGTTGTCTTAAACGTTGTACCGGGTGAGAGCCTTCAGCGCTCCCCATTTGTCCGGCCAAGTAGTTAATGCCATCTGCGGCAAATCTACAATAAGTCACGTCAAAAAAAAAAAAAAAAAAAAAAAAAAAAAAAAAAAAAAAAAAAAAAAAAAAAAAAAAAAAACATCGTAAGTTTATGTTTCGAACGGATTATCACAATACGGATTATCAAAATATTTAGAAATAAAATAATAAATGTTCTAATCATACACAAATAAATTTTAAGGATTTTAAATTCTTAATATTTTATGTTCTAAATTAAAATTTGAATTTTAATTAAACACGTGTTTTGTTGAACCTAAATTCGAAAGTGTTTAAATAACAGCTTTTATTATAAAAAGTAAAATTCGTGAAGGTATTTGTGAAGATCCGGATTTGAAGGCCGATAGGAGATAACAGAATAAATTTGTTTTATCAGTTGACCCAAATTACATTTGCATATCCGACTCAGCGGTGAGTCGTAAAAAATCTTGATTAATTACATTTTACTTCGTAAGGACATGCCTTATATTAAGGTTCCTATATTTTTATATGCAATCGTGAGTTCCCCTTAATTTATTACTCGAGTTCCTTTAAGGCAAGACTGAATAGGCGCCTTCTGCGTAAGCTTGTTACGCCGTTGACACTTTCTTAACCTTTTTAAGATGAGAATTGGTGTCAAGAGTAAACCCATTTGGTTTAGGAAATAAAATCTTAATTCAACACTTTTAAAAATAGTTAATTCTAGACATTCTGTGTTGCAAAAAATAAGTACAACTTACATACTCGTACTTATATGATAACAAAACTTCAAGTATTCTGAAACGAATAAGTAAGATATGATGCGATAACACAAAAGAAAACGCAGTATATAAGACGGTAGTGACAGCTGCTAAGACGGAGGCGTGTGTTTGTTATATGCGTATTTCACTTTATTATACGCTTCTTTTCTCTCGTTTTGGTTGTCAGCTCAAAGACCAATCTCATCAACCCTGGTGTCAGGATTACTATTAAGCCGCCTTAAGCCTGACATGGCTCCTGTAACGACTACATACTTAAGTAGTAAGCAGAGAAGCACATATCATCTGGCTTTCGGACAGTCGAGTGATCAGCTTGTAATGTCCTAACCACACTAAAGATTATAAAGTGTTTATTGAAGTATGTCCCCATCGCGATTCGAACCTGCGACATCCGAATCGTAATCACAACGCTTAGCTACTGGACCACAGATGCAGTCGTTATTGTAATTAAATGAACTATTTTATTTTTCCCCAGATTACGATGAGAAAGATCTTCACGGGCCTGAGATAACAGACAGAGATGGGCCCCTGTTGGACAAACATGACAGCTTCTACATCACCACCAAGAGTCTGCTCGTGCTCTTTCAGATCATGGGGGTTATGCCGATTATGAGAGTGCCTACGTGTAAGTGAGACCTTTATAATATGGTTTTTATATTTTATATTCTTTAAACATACCAAGAAAACACGCAGTACAGGTAGCTTTACCTTTAAGTAAGAGATTATTTTCTGCTTCTTTATTTATATTTTACATATTCAAATTCAAAAATATCTTTATTCAGTAGGTAACATAGTTACACTTTGAATCGTCAATTTTTACATAACGAACGTGTCATCCGCCTAAAACTACCACAGCTTCTTACAACCTAAAGCCGGGGAAAAGTAGCTGCAAGAAAAACCTCGGCACTGGGCCCTAGACGTTCTTTTTATTATTGATTTGCCTTAGATTGGACCTATTACTTAGCCAAACTTCTTCGTGATTTTTTTATAGAACGTATGCAGCATCTTTTCTGATCCTCAACGTCCAGCAGTCTGAAGTTCTGTTTCCTATATTACGATCCGGATTCTTTATACAAAAATCTAATTCTTACCTTGTGTCGCTTAACGCAAAAATGAGAGCTAGACAGTATGGGCTATCTCCGCTGCATTTGAAACTAAACTAACATCCAGGGAGGGTGCGTTCGTTCATTAATTTTTAACCTATTTTCCAGCTGCTAGAACCACACAACGTACAACTTTCAACTGGATATCAAAAGCAACCTTATGGGCGTATCTGGTATGGGGACTCGAGTGCATCATTGTCCTTAGAGGTAAGTATAAAATATCAAAATCATAATATTTCATTATTTTTCGGAACATTTACAGGTCACGAATGTAGAGATTAAATAGATTTGAATGATATAAAAAAATATGACCATTTTAGCAAGATCCAATCCTAACTGGCGTTGCACAGGTATTATCAACAGACTTTCAATAATAATTACCTAAACAGAACGGTAGTTCGTAATTAAAGTGAATACTGAGCTAGATAACCATGAATATAAAAAATATCGATAATCGACTATCGGTATGCAGCACTAGTCCTAAGCCATATATAACATACTTTTATGACTTTAGTGGGGAAGGAGCGACTGGAGAATTTCCAGAAGAACTCTTATAAAAGATTCGATGAAGTGATCTACAATATTATATTCCTGAGCATTCTTATACCTCATTTCCTTCTCCCCGTGGCTTCATGGCGACATGGACCGCAAGTGGCGATCTTCAAAAATATGTGGACCCATTATCAGGTAATTACGTATAAATATTATGATTGTATTCGTGTGACTTGATTTTTACGCTTGTTTTAACAATGACACTTAAAACACTCCATACAAAAGTTTCATTCCTATACGAGTATGTTGTGCCTCAATCAAATCTGCGCCATCTTCCCATCTCCCCGTTATTCTTCAGCGGCTTACGGCCATTTAAGACTAAAGTAAGACAAATTATTGGTGTGGTGCGGTGGCCGTTCTACACGCAGTGTTATATGAAGACTATAAAGTGCACTTAAGAATAAATAGGTAACTCATTGGTGCAACTCTGGTACCAAGGATCGAAACCAGCGGGACTCGTCATATGAGGCATGCCTTGAAACTAGATTATTGTTTGTAAGGGTGCTTAAAGATAACTATAAATCATTGTTACTTTCCAGCTAAAATACCTGAAGATCACTGGCACTCCTATCGTGTTCCCGAACCTGTACTCCCTTACGTGGGGTCTCTGCATCTTCTCCTGGGCGTGTAGCTTTGCGGTCATCCTGTCCCAGCATTACTTGCAAGATGACTTCGAGCTCTGGCATTCCTTTGCCTACTACCATATCATCGCTATGTTGGATGGCTTCTGTTCTCTTTGGTATGTAAAGTTATCAAAAAGTAAAGTAGACAATTTAAAATAACCAACAAGTTTAAAATAAAGTAAACAATTTTGTAACGGTAGGTAATACTGAATATTGTAATAAGTATAATAACTAAAATGAAACCTCCTTATCAATTGGAGGATCATAATTTCACCACCACAAAAAACATGCTGAAGCTACAATCGCCAAAATATTTGTTTAACTGCTATTTCATTGCTTGAACAGGATGGATTATTTTCAAACCATTCAATTCAAGTAAAATACCTATAAATATGCGTCCATTCAATTGCATCCTGGAATTTGAGCAGATGCTTCGATCGCGTCAGGATTTGTGACTTGTCATAATCAGTTTCAATAGAAACAAACTGACCATATTCAAAACACATAAGATCGTCGCTCAGTGAACTCATACATCATCATTTGACTTATTTCTTTAGGTACATAAATTGCAACGCTTTCGGGACAGCGTCAAAAGGCCTGGCAATGAACCTGCACAAAGCCCTGGAGGCAGAGCATCCAGCGTTAAAACTGGCGCAGTACAGACATCTCTGGGTCGACCTCTCCCATATGATGCAACAATTGGGTGAGTTGACGGATTAGATGGGTTAGCCAAGTTGCAAACGTGTCGATCAGTTTTTTTTTCTGACTCATTGTAGATTTGCCGCAGATTATCATTAACTACTTGGCATTCATTGGAAGAAACGTCGATGAGTTAAATCGGTCATCGGCATTGAGAAACGAAAATTGAATCGGATCGGATCTGATTCCCTTAGGCAGCGTTTAATAATAAGCCAATGAATTCAATATTGTTTTTTTTTTTACTTCAGTAGGACACCCACCATCAACAAAATGTTTGCAGTTGACACTTGTCTTGTTGGCTGCGTAATCAACAAGACACCAATGACCTTAATGGAAACGATTATTACAAACGACAATGACTGTGATAAAAATATATGGGAGTTATGGGATATGGGATTTTGTCACCTTATGTCAATTCCATACATTTTTATCACTGTCCCTGTCGATCGTCATATTTTTTGCATGTTGGCTAAGGCTCCATTAGAGGCGTTTATGCAACTGCATATTTGATTGTTTTTTTTTATTATTATTTACAGGTAGAGCGTATTCAAACATGTATGGCATCTATTGCATGGTAATTTTCTTCACGACCATCATATCTTTGTACGGTGCTCTGTCGGAAATCTTAGAGCATGGTCTCAGCTATAAGGAGATGGGCTTGTTCGTCATCGTTGGCTACTGTATGACACTGCTCTTCATCATCTGTAATGAGGCTTACCATGCTTCTAGAAAGGTTAGATTCATATTGCGACGTAAGTAAATAATAATGAATGTTATGCTGCTTTAGGAGGAGCTCGGTGGCGCAGCGGTAAACGCGCTCGGTCTGAGAAATAATTTTCGCAAAGGCCGGTCACAAGATGGGTGACCATAAAAAAAAGTTTTCATCTCCAGCTCCTCCGTGATTCGGAAGGCACGTTAAGCCGTTGGTCCCGGCTGCATTAGCAGTCGTTAATAACCACCAATCCGCACTGGGCCCGCGTGGTGGTTTAAGGCCCGATCTCCCTATCTATCCATAGGGAAGGCCCGTGCCCCAGCAGTGGGGTCGTTAATGGGCTGATGATGTTATGCTGCTTTATATCTAATGTTTCACTTGCCTTTTTTACTTTCATCACAATCTTGTTGACAATCTTTGTGCTACAAATCCAGAATTATCACACTATATTTAGCATAAAAAAACTCACAGACAGTTACAGAAAGTCTTACACTGTTTAGATATAAGCAAGAAGTGAACAAGAATAAGTGTTGATGTTGTAATTTGTAAGACTATGCAATAGATGATCAAAGGTTCAACTGTTGATTTTTAAATGTAGACCGAATGTTAAATGCTGATCAACTGCAAACTGTACCATTTTTATTGCAAGTAGGTATATATCTCTCTCCTTGGCATTTATTATTCCCATCTGATGGTGGGTTCTGCCTTCTTCGTACTTCTCTTCCACTTCGCTCTATCATCTATCTATTAAAGTAAATGAATTAATCATTTTTAATTATTTTTGACGATATACATGTGTTGCTTTACCAGGTGGGGCATGAGTTTCAAGTTCGTCTGCTAAACGTGAATCTAGGTGGCATCGACCACAGTACGCAACGAGAAATCGAGATGTTCCTTGTAGCCATAGCCAAGAACCCTCCTATAATGAACCTGGATGGCTTCACCAATATCAATAGAGAACTGTTCACTGCTGTAAGTAAACATTTTTTTTACAGGGTGTAAGTGACATCGTAACGAATACTGAGGGGGATGATTCAGACCATGATTCAGAGTTAATATCAAGTGAAATTTTCCGTCGCAAAATATATTTTTTGTGTATTTTTATATTATCATCAGTTCTATACTTTTGCGATGGAAAATTCCAGTTGATATTAACTCAGAGTAATGAGCTGAATCATCCCCCTTAGTATACGTTACGATGTCCCTAACACCCTTTATATTTGCGCCAACAAATATTGAATGTAATGCACATTATATCTAAGATATAACATGAGGTAGGTAAATTGTAGAAAATTTTAATAAGTACCAACAACTACACTGAATTACTTTACAATCTAGCGAACACTTAATATTAGTCAGTAATTTTATCCGCGGGGACCTCGGTTATATATACAGGGTGTTAGTGACGTCGTAACGAAAACTTTGAGGGATGATTGAGACCATGATTCTGAGATGATATGAAGTAGAATTTTCCATCGCAAAAGTATGGAACAGAAAATAATAAAACTTGATAAAACACTTGATATCAACTCAGAATCATGGTCTGAATCATCCCCCTCAGTATTCGTTACGATGTCACTTACACCCCGTATACGCGGTAAATAGATAGGTACTACACCGTTGTCTTAAGAGGCGGATTTATCTAAAGTGCAATAAGCTAGTTTCCAACTAGTCAAACATCAAAACACAAAATTACTACCTAATGGAATTTGTATAGAAAGCACACTGCTACGTCATAGAAAAACGTAATATAATGTCGTACTTATTATTACGTTTTCCTTGATGAAAATTCGAATAAATAAGTTATATATAAAAAAGAAAATATTTTTCGTTAATCCTAGATCTGTCTTTCTTTTAGTAATCAGAATTTCATAATTTATCTTGAACCTATTACACGACCCAATTGTCACTAGCCATGTTGACTCGACTAACACAGACGGTGATACGGCTCACCATCTTTAATCTTGGTGTGACAAATAGATCAGGTCAAGCGTGGGTATCTACTCATTCCATTGATGTACCTCTGACTAGCCCAATTGGGAGTATAGTCGTGAGCGTTAAGTTAGAAACACACATAAATAAATACATAAAGAGAAGTCTCCTAAGAGTTCTTTTATCGAGCGATAAAACGGACAATAGAAACATACACTTTGAGTAAACCAACAAAGTTTGAATGTTGTAGCAATTCTACAGCCCGTGTAGATTTAGGACATGCATTTTATGAACTTAACAGTCTCTGTGGTCCAGTGGTTAAAGCGTTAGGCGCGCGACTTGGAGGTCCGGGTTCGATTCCCGATAGCGACATGTTCGAAAGCACTTTGTGAGACTGTCCTTTGTTTGGTAAGGACTTTGCTGGCTTGAATCACTTGACTGTCCGAAAAAGTAAGATAATTCCGTGTTTCAGAGGGCTCGTTAAGCCGTCGGCCCCGGTTATTAGCCGTAAAAACACCCTAGTGTAAGGTTTGAGCTGTTAAAGGTCCACGACATAGATCCTGCCACGACTAATTACCTCAGCAGTTAGTAAAAATACAGAAATCAGCACAACAACTCCCAGTAGAGGTCCACTAGCAGTTCTAAGAATCGAACCCAAACCCTCCAGATTAGAAGCCAAGCGCTCAAACCACTAAGTCTTAGTAAACACGAAACTGTTTGACTAGTAGTATAGATCTTTATAGTTTTTTTTTTTTTTTTTTTCAGAATATATCATTTATGTCGACATACTTGATAGTCCTGATGCAGTTTAAGCTCACCCTTCTGAGACAGGGAGCTAGGAAGGCTATAAAGTCTATCGTCAGAACTATACTTAATGCTACTACTACTATCGCTGCCTTCGAAGATGATGATGATGATGAAGAAGAAGAAGAAGAATGAAATACTTAATGATATTTTTACGATGTTCAAGTGCAGATTTAATGGTAAAATGTTTGATATTTACGAAGATTTTATTACGATAGATGCAATAACAACATTATAATGAGTACATGCAATGATTGTAATTTGTGAACTAAATTTATTTTAAATTTAAAATTCCTAATTTTATTTTAAGTTATACCCGTCATTCTTATCCGCCGAAAAGGAAAGGGGCGCATGATTAACAACTGTTCATTTTAAAATGAATGAATAAATAACCCGGGCGAATAAAATAGGCATATCACTGATAGGGTTGCATATCAGTGATATGCCTATTTTATTCGTTAAACGTGTGCTGATAACTCAATTATGTCGGGTTATTGGCTAATATAAAATTGTAGAAGGGCATTTTAAATTTCTTGCTAAAATTGACGTGTGTTTTATAAATTTTATGCCTGTCGATTACCCGTCCTTTTCGACGGATAAGAAAATTACAGTTAAGTATAACTTAAAAGTATTTTTTAGGTTAAAAATAATACAAGTATTTCAACACTCACGTATTGCGAATATAAAGAACTAGTAGAAGTGGAATTTTCTATCGCAAAAGTATAGAATTGAAAATAACTAATTAAAAAAAAGGACATTAATTTTGCGAAAGAAAAATTCCACTTGATATAACATTGGATTAAGGTCTGAATCATCCCCGTCATTATTCATTACGATGCTACTAACAGCCTGTATAAAACTTTTCCTGGCGCATGCCGCTTTAGACGGAATTATACTGATTAAAAAAAAATAACTATTCTTCATAGCATCCCGATGATGTACCGTCTCAAGTTACGTGTATTTAAGTAAAAGTATACATCGATTGTTTTACAACGTTAAAATAGCCGAAACGTGCACTATACCTAATTCTGAAGCGTTACAATAATAAATGCAATTTTCGAAACGAAATTTGTTATCTTTTCATTACCCTTTCATAGGGGTGTTGTTATTTTTAGCTAAGCTTTTGGCAACAAAGCGAACACAGAGATAGTCATGTGCTTACTAACTTTATATATACAGAATAATACAATGTTGTTCTAGTCTGTGTCACTTTTAGGTCGTAAAGTAGTCGTAAACAAAGCCCAGAAGCCCAGTATCTAAACAAAATAAATGTCTGATAATGTCAGATAGAAAATATTTTTCGTTCTAGAAATTGCTGAGTACAATTGCCGAGGAATGAAATTGCAGAGGACATGAATAAAACTCGTAATATATAAGTGATATTTATTTATATTTCTCAAAACATACGTACATAAACTTACACCTATTTCCCACGTTTTCTAAGGACATCTCCAATTTGGACATAGTACGTACTTCTAGGTCTTCGTCTGCCAGCCGTATCATCAACCTTTGTTATTTCGCTTTTTTTTGCATCATTATTTCTCAAAAGTTTGATGTTACGTAAAACGGAAGGTTTCCTACTTAATAAAAGTAAACTTAGGAAGCATATTGGCGATTAACATAAAATTAAACAACAATAAAAATGCATTATATTTCCAATTGGGTTATCAATAAAGATTTATAAAATACACTCGACCATTCGTACTGTTACCACATCCACTATTTTCTACTCAATCCTTTTTACCTTTAGATACACTATAGTGTTCGAATACACCCACACTCATCAGCTCCAATTTAAAATCAACTCACCAAGCTATACTTATACGTAGTTAGGATACCTCCAAAACTCCGGAATTGCGGTACACACGCGGTTGCCCGCAAGAATATTGCTTTCCCTCAATCAGCGCTTATCGCTATCGACCCACTAGGGTCGATTAATTCTTTCAAATATTTTCCCTCTCAGACGGCGCGCTGAGCCGAGGTTCGCGCCCAATTGGGCACCCTCAGGCCTGTTGTTTTAAACGTTGTACCGGGTGAGAGCCTTCAGCGCTCCCCATTTGTCCGGCCAAGTAGTTAATGCCATCTGCGACAAATCTACAATAAGACACGTCAAAAAAAGTATGAATCATCATCATCAGCCGTACGACGCCCACTGGGCATAGGCCTCCCCCAAGGATCTCCACGACGATTGGTCCTGCGCTGCCCACATCCCGCAGAAAACATGAATAGTGGTACTAATTCCCCACTGCGTCGGCAAAGGGCGGAAATCAACACCTCTCTGTATAAATAAATCAACTGCACCAGTTGTAGTACCAGGGGACGGCTACAAGCATCCAATGTTTGCTCAGGCAAATTGACGCATTCTAAAGCCTACATCTGTTATATGGGTTATGGTATCTACATAGACGCGGTACAACATGGTCTTCGACCAAAGACTGTTTACTACCTAAATAAACAAAGATTTCAAGATAAACGACGTTGTTGCATCGCTAATTATCATCATCTCCCTAGCATTGTCCCGTTTTTCGCAGGGTCCGCTTACCTAACCTGAAGATTTGATGGATTCGGTTTTTTTACAGAAGCGACTCTCTGTCTGACCTTCCAATATGCGAAGGGAATACCAGCCCTATACAGGTTAGGTTAGGTTCTTCAAAATGCATTTCTCGGGATTGTGGGTTTTCTCACGTTGCGTCCTTTATTGACCACGTGATAAACATTTAAGATCCAAACATGAATTTGAAAATAAATTCGAAAATCATTGGTCTAGGCCCGAGTTGGGTTTTGAACCTGCGACCTTACAGTGAGAATCAAGCGTTCTTCCAACTTGGCTCTCATTATTCATCTTTTCATAAGGAAGAAAATTCTTTAAAACATCCGTTGACTTTTCTTCTTCAAACTGAAGTACAAGCACGGATAGAGTAAAATTGAATATCGACTAATCTATTATCATTAATTAGTTGCGGGAAATCCATTATTCATGGGGTGGGGATGCTAACGAGTCTTCCGTCGTAAAGCTGAGTTTGAACCGGCGGCAAATTTAATTTTATGAATAGCTTTACTATGTAGTACTTAATAGTGTACAAATTGTTTAAGCAGAACCTATGACGGCTATCATGATGGTCTAACAGAAAGCTCGGTGAGGGTTAGGTACTTATTTCATGTTACGATGGATGTACCTCTGACCCTAATTGGGATATAGTCGAGAGCTTATCTTATATTGATAGAGCAGAGGTGTGTACAGTATTGGTGTACAGTCATGAGCAATATAAAGTACCCACTTTAGGACTCTGTCGCACTAACATATTTGACATTTAGTGAGACTTACAGTTCAATTTGTCAAAAAAGTTAATGTGAAGAGATGGTACCAAAGTGTATATATATTAATGGTCGTGACCGTACAGATTTCTGTACTCAAGGTATTTGCACGTCACTGTAGCGTAGTTCTAGAATTAAACAATTTAGCTTAAAAAAATGTTTTTATACACTGCAGCAGAAGTTTGCTCATGAGGTCTAGTTGGAAATTTATGTATTCTTATCGTTTTTATATGTAAAATTTCTGTACCCTCCTGAGTCTATAATATTATGTGATACATTAACAATGTTAATAACTGTTGAACATAGTATGGTGTGCAATAAATACTTTGACTTTGATATAATATAAAGTACAAGGACATTAATTCAGGAAATGCATACAGTATATTTGACAGCAAAACAAAAGCTTTTATTGATTTTTTGTATTACCTTTATCTTTAAATTTATTATTGTGATTGTCCTTTTATAATCCTTTGGAAACAAGCCGCCATTCTAACACAAAAATAAAAATTGCTACCCAATAAATGTTTACCTACCAAACTCCTCTTGCATAATATATACTTAGATCATAACGTGAGACAAAATGTTTGTTAGCAAAAACATATTAGTAACCAGTTGCAGGATTTAACAGTCATATACTTTACCAAGAACAAAAAAGTTATGGATATTAGAGAGACTTCTTGATCAAGAAAACGCAAAGTCGGGAAATATGCAAATAGATACTTTAAGGCTCAACTCGAAGCATTATTGGAAAATTGCGTGTCGCGAATACTAAGTCATTCGAGACTTAAAAAAGTTAATTTTTATTTTTTGTAGCACTTACCCAACAACAAGCATAATATATCTGTTTAAAAGAACGCTCCAACCCTTAATAATTCTGTCATGTATTTATGTATCTATAATATATATGTATGTAAGTATGTGTGTATATATTCTATGTATGTATATATAATAGTAACATTGTAACATTGTTTCCAAAAAAGGTTATTATAAAGTTAGTGATTATTTAGAAGATATGAATGCATGGGATTAACTGTCTGAGAACTGATATTAGGCAGCTAAATTACTCAATTGTATATCAATATTTTATGTTTATTTTTATTTTTTTAAAGAACGTCTAGGGCCCTGTGCCGAGGTTTTTCTTGCAGCTTCTTTTCCCCGGCTATACAGGTTGTGAGAAGCTGCAGTAGTTTTAGGCGGATGAGACGTTCGTTATGTAAAAATTGACGATTCAAAGTGTAACTATGTTACCTACTGAATAAAGATATTTTTGAATTTTGAATTTTAACGAAAACAAAATCAGTGACCTACTTCGTGTTTATAAACATATTCCTAATTATTCTTATGTTCACTTTAGAATGTCTTAATTCCTTAACAGAAATCTTTTTATCGTCAAATATATTATGTAACACACATAACATAATCTCATTTTGAATATATTCCCGATCGGACCAGAGATAGGTATATCTTATAGGTATAACTTCACCGAGCTGTTTGTTAGACCAACGTGATAGGTGGTGAGCCGTATCGCCATCTATAATGGTCTAGCAAACTGTGTAGGTGAAAATTGACATACAAAACACATAACATAAAAAGCCTATATACGTCCCACTGCTGGACACATGCCTCCCTTCAACCAACCAGAGGGGGTACACTCCACAGTATACTCCACCACGCTGCTCCACTGTGGAAAATTTCACTTAACATAAATTAATAACTCATTGGTGCAAGTTCTTTCGTTTAAGAACTAAGCCTGTGACACACAGGACCACATTGAAAATATTATATATATATATATATATATATATCTATTTTTGTTGTTGTTGTGTTTTATGGTTTTTTAATGCTAATAGGTCCGTTAAATTACAAGAACCTAGAAAACTGAAGCTTACTCTAGATAAATACGATTGCAGAGAAAGATCTGCAGAATGTAGGTCTTGAAAAATACCCTTGGAATAATACTTGGTTGTTTGCAAACAGTGCAAGACTCAAGAGATAAAAGCTAGAATTTTTGCTATCGACACCTATATTCTTGACAATCTTTGTAAACACTCGAAATTGTCTGTAGAATAAGAGTAAGAAATGTTTTAAATAAGATCCTGCGAAAAATCGCCCGTCACTTTCGTCTGTTTTTCGATGTAGATGAATAAAAGTGATTTATTTTGTGAAGTAAAAAATTGCCGCCGCCAAAGAGCTTAAGCCTGTTGCAAACGATACGTTTTTTTCCTTTCCTGGTACGTGTCGCAGCCGGCAGGTTATTCTAGCAATTCTCGAATAGACAAAAATAACATGAGATACCTTTTTAAAAACGTCAAAAAGTCAAAACGGTTCATTTATTTTGGCATTTGTATAATCCATACTGATGACGTCATCAATAAACGTGCTCAAACATTGTACTTATACTTAAGTACGTATATATTTAACACTTTATTAAAATTCCTAAATAATTTAAAAAGGAAATTCTACTACTTTGTTTCTTTTTTCCAAATTATCATTTTAATAAAATGTAAACATCTCCGTTAATCTAAAATTACTTGTTACAACAAGACGGGGTATGTATATCTTAGTAATTCTTAAGAAAGTCCCATTTTGAAAGCATGAGATAGATCCAGCTTTCGAAATGAGAATTTCTTCGTCTCTATATCGTCACAGGAAAAGCAAAATTACGTAAGCGCCAATATCGTAATATTGCAGTCAATGCTATAATGTATTACTGGATATAGAAAATGAAAAAACTATGTATTGTAATCTTACGTTGACGTTATATAAATTGGATAAATGGGTAAAAAGTTACGATAAAAAAATTACTTGATCCCGAAATGGCCTGTTGGCGCTTAGGTATTTTTGCCTTTCCAATGACAATATATTTTTCTAGCTTAAGAAAAAACTATAGCTACTAATGAATGAAATTATACTGCAATGATTGCATTGCATTTTACTTGCATTTTGACATAGTAATCGAATATCGAAAATCAACATAATAATACTTTATCATAGGTATTATGAATGCAATCGCAAAATCTTATTGTGTGCGTTGGGCCTACTAAGAATTCTGTAAATGGGGTACTTAAGCTTTACAAATCAGAGATTTCATTTATCAATGCTAACAGCTTGATAAGAGTTGCTTGATTTTTTCTGTTATTCTATGTACCTACTCGTGTTAAGGTTGTTTTTGGTATTACATAAACTTGACAAAAACAGCTCTATATTCCACTGCAAAACATGAGCCAGCTCTCATCGATTGAGAGAGGCAAGAAGAAGCATAATAATATTTTTGTAAAATACAGCACGTTTATGTTTCGAAAAATAACGTACTTTTAAAAAAAGAAGGAATAATGTACAGGAGCGGCGTTTAGGTTGGAAAAACATGTTTAATGTTAGTAAAAACCTATTTTAATAATAAAAATACACATAAAAAAAAGAAAACCACATAACTTTTTTCATAAAACCACAGCCAATTCCTTTTTAAATAACACGAAAAGTTATTCAGTTCCATACAAATTCGTTAGCAGAATTTAAGGTTCAGAACTCAATATTGCAAACCTTGATTCGATGAAAAATTCATCGGCAGACGAATACGAAATGGAATCGATATTTTAATTAACACGGACTGGTTTTATTCTTTAATATTTTTATGCAAATTTTTACTATAAATATACTTAAACCTTATTGTAATAATAATATTGATAAGTTTTTATTTTTATCTTTCGTGTTTTCACTACATCTTGTGCCTAAAATCTTTTGTTAGAAAACGCCGTACGTGTCATGTAAAATTGAGTTACGGTTATGAGATACGACGTTGAAAAGTTACAGCTTTTAAACTAATTTGCAGCTATAAAGCTAGGTTCTTATAATCGACAAAGTTGTCAGTTTTAGATATAATTTTGTCTTCACGCTAGCGAAAGCCACAATGTTGGCAGTGGCTGCGCTGTTGGTAAGATTTAACTGCTCCATAAGTCCATAACTGGGTTAGCGGTAAACTGTTTATAAAATATACAAGTGCAAGCACATGTAAGCATGTAAACACACATACAGAGTGTAAGTGACATCGTAACGAATACTGAGGGGGATGATACAGACCATGATTCCATGATTCTGAGTTAATATCAAGTGGAAATTTCTATCAAGTGGATTTTTTTTTGAAAACTTTGATATTTATAATGGTTATGACGTTCTTTTTGTTCTCACAATAATATATTTTTCTAAACTGGGATAATTCAAAGATACAACCTGATATTTTACAAATTATAGATTTGAAATAATGACGACGCTTATTGAATAAAAAGCTAAATTAATAAAACTAAACTAATTTCGAAAACCAGAAATGAAAACATACGTAAAATAAATGATACCTATTTATTTATTTTTTATATACATACGTATATATGTATATGTAAGTAAACTTGATAAAGATACTATACAAAATATACTTAAATATAAAAAATCACGCCCATAATCCCTAATGGATGGTCAGAGCCACAAGTAATCGAAGACTAAGTACTTACTTGCAACCACTGTTGATACGAAGTCCCTAAGATGATGAAAATAAAGACACAAGATCAGCCTATCGCCCATAACAATTGTCCATCATATTCGAAAAGGATTAAGAATGTTACGACATACCCGGGAAGGCAAGCTGAACGTGGGCCTTGTTACTTATTCGCTCACAGTTCATTATTACAAAATCGATTTTGAAAAGTAATAGGTTAGGGTCACTGTGGCCCTACGGTACATCGGTTTGCTTCTATACTCTCTTCTATCTTCTACAGTTGCACCAATGAGTTATTAATTTATCTTAAGTGCAGTTTTAACTAACACATGTGGCTCAATCGCTATAGACGCGGCGATACGTTTCATTCAGATCACGTTTCTATCACGTTGTTCTAACAGAAAGCTCGGTAAGATGTGAGTACTTAGTTCATCTTGCGATGGGTGTACCTCTGACTCCTAATTGGGATATAGTCGTGAGTTTATGTTATATTATGTTGATTTTAAAAGGCAATAAAAGAAAGAAAGAAAGAAAGAAACATTAAAAAAAACAATAAAATACAACAAAGGAATACAATAAAGGATTATGCGCACGGCTAAGGAGTGGAATTATCTGCCATCTTCTGTATTTCCGAATGCATATAACCCGGGTGTTTTCAAGACTAACAGACACCTTCTGGGTAAGCTCGCTCCATCTTAGGCCTCGTCAATGCCTTCGGGAAAGTCAGGGGCCAAGAGCAAACCCATCAAAGGTAAAAAAAAAATGTAATAAAATCCCCATTTTATTCACTAATATCACAACTTACTACCCTTTGTCTGTAATACCTCTATTTATTGTGTATCAATACAATATGTTGCTATAGGTAGTACATAAAGAGTTACTTAAGTGGATATTTAGGTGGATGCCGACATCCGCAGTGCGGTCGCCGCATCGGTCAACTCACCGGCTTAGCGCAAAATCAAGTTGATTTAGAGGAAAACTTGTTCAAACTACTAAGCATTTTCTTCTACAAGAACATCGTTTGTTGATTTCAAAAATGTGATTCGGTAAAATGTATCTTAACTGCAATCTATAAAATATAGAAAATAACTGTTACGTATATTTTTACTATTTATAATTTATTTATTTATTTACATTTCACGACTTTACAGTTGTCCATCATGTTCGAAAAGGATTAAGAATGTTACGACATGCCACATAGATAACTTATTTATTTATCGGCAGACGAATACGAAATGGAATCGATGTTTTAATTAACACGGACTGGTTTTAATCTTTAATATTTGTATGCAAATTTTCACTATAAATATAAACCTTTTTGTGGCACCAGCAGCAAGGTACTTTAAATGATTGATTAATACAGGTAAACGGAACGCTACACAAGCAAACACTAATAAATTACGAATAAAACTCCCAAAATCTCAACGACTACATACCTACATTTACCGGGATTACAGTGCAGAAGCGCCAATGCGCCGTGAAACTATAAATATAAAAAATATAACTAAACATAATTATAAAATACTGTAGCTTTTAATTTGACTATGTTATATATTTTATTAACATTGTATTTAGTAATAATAATTTTACTCAAAATAAACATTACTAATTAAACATATAAAACTTAGGTTTAAACAATATAAAGAAATATTTAATTTTCACACATCATTCATCATCTCGCAGAACCTCAGACTATACAACATACAAACTGTAACTACATTCTTCAGTGTAATAAATATTGTCATAATACTTGAGGTTTTTCAGTCAATAAAGTATTTTTATTGTTATCTTGAACTAAATCAGTAATTTTATTACTTACTTTATTACAAGCAAAAGGACCCCAAAAACTTTTCATACACCATCCTCATAAAATGTTTTTTTTTTTTAAATTAAATCACAACGTCCCCATCAGTCTATTCGTTCCGAACACACCTTGAAAAGTGACCCATCGACGCTCCACATAGCATATATTTTCGCGTAACTCAGGTAAGCATACCATAAACCTTTAAATATCCAAACATCCCTATTACCGAGACTGAAAAATCGGCATCTTCTTTAAATATTTAAGCAAACCGTCATGTAAAATGTACTAGGCTATAACTTAAGCTGAGCTTAGCTCGAGGCGGAGGCAATACGGGACCACCTGTTGCTATGGCAACGCCATTACCAGCTTTAAATGTGCACTCAAACAACCCCTAACATAAAGACATTTGGGACGATATTCCTGTAAAGGTTTAATGTCGTTTGTTCAACTGATATGATCTGAAATTACGTCGAACATTGTTATGTGTTCCCATCTGCGTATCGTTCGAGATTTTCCTTTATATTTTATATTCTTTGTAAGATTTTGGGAGTTTTATTCGTAATTTATTAGTGTTTGCTTGTGTAGCGCTCCGTTTACCTGTATTAATCAATCATTTAAAATACCTTGCTGCTGGTACTAGAACGTTGAGGAAAAACAAATAATTACGTATCGAATCAACACCTACCAAACCAACACATTCCCGATGGGGACATTGTCGAAATCACTTTGTGAGACTGTCCTTTATTTGGTAAGGACTTTTCAGGCTTGAATCACCTGATTGTCCGAAAAAGTAAGATGATTCCGTGCTTCGGAGGGCACGTTAAGCCGTTGGTCCCAACGCACAAAGCTCCGCATTAGTAAATTAAAAGGTCGTCTTGTGCATTATAAGCTGCAAAAAATAAAATATCGACTACCATGCAAGAAAAACCCTCCTCATCACAGGAAAACTTAGTTTGGTCGGCTATTTATTGAAAAAATATTTTTGTATGCAGTATCTTACGAAAAATAATGATAATATTGCAGCCTAGCGTATAAAATATACATTACCAGCAAAGTGGCTATGGTTTGAGAAGCAGTAGAGCTATTGTAGTTATCTGTTTGCAAGAGTAGTAGTAAAAGAGTTGGATTATAGCCTTTCTATCCTCTTTCTTCTATCCTCCTTCTATGATAAAGACCTTGAAGAGAAATTATCTAATTTATACGTATATGGTAGGGCACTAAATTGGACTAGGTACATGTAACGACTTTTTAAAATGTACTTTGTTATGATATTTATGAATGTACATACAAACTCACGCCCGTAATCCCTAATGGGGTGAGCAGAACCACGAGTGATGAAAGACAACCTGCAGCTACTGTTGATATGAAGCCCTGAGATGGATTATGATGAACCTTATGGTAACAAGGGGTTACCTTATCGCCCTTAGAAATATCCGTAGAACGGATGTAATCCCAGCAACATATTTCTAAAGAAGATATAAAACTAAATTGCGACAATATATATACAGGGTGTTAGTGACATCGTAACGAATACTCAGAGGGATGATTCAGACCATGATTCTGAGTATTAACTCAAAAAGTCGTCGCAAAATTCATGTTATTTTTTTAGTATTTTTAAATTATTTTCAATTCTATACTTTTGCGATGGAAAATTCCACTTGATATTAACTCAGAATAATCAGGTGAATCATCCCTCTCAGTATTCGTTACGATGTCACTTACACCCCATACAAGTACATACAGTAGCCATACAACTAGGTATGGGTGTTAGTGACACTGTAACGAATACTGAAGGGGATGATTCAGACCATGATTCTGAGTCGATATCAAGTGGCATTTCCTGTCGGAGAAGTCATGAAAATTTTAGAGCTTATTTAAATTATTTTCCGTTCCATACTTTTGCGACGGAAAATTCCACTTGATATCAACTCAGAATCATGGCCTGAATCATCCCTCAAAGTTTTCGTTACGATGTCACTAACACCCTGTATATATATATATATATATATATATATATATATATATATATATATATATATACTGCGTAGAAGTATGTGTATGGCACCTTGTACAACACCTACGAACTTTCAACTCAAACTAGTTAGCCGTTAGTTCGCTAATCGCAGTTTTGACCTAACCACGGACAGTAAATTATTCTGTAACGTAACTTACATGAACACTTTCAATGTAGTAGTCTTCTTGGATTGTGAGGTGGATTACCAATCCCATCAACCCTGGTGTCAGGGTAAATTGAGCCGCCAAAAGCTCCTGACATGGCTCATGTAACGACTACTTACTTACATCAGTAAGTAGTAACCGGGACCAACAGCTTAACGTGCGATCATCTTACTTTCGAACAATCAGGTGATGCCTGTAATGTCCAAACCAAACTGATTTTTGTAATATGTCCCCACCGGGATTCGAACCCGAGACCTCCGGATCGTGAGCCCAACGCTGAAACCACTGGACCACGAAGGCCGTCAAAAAATGTAGTAGTTGCAATTTAAGTATATAATAAACTTGGGAAACTGCAATCGATTGCTATATAAATACAGTTTTAGTAGCTTATACAAGGAAGCGATGGTCGTGGAGATCCTTAGGGGAGGCCTATGCCCAGCAGTGGGCGTCGTACGGCTGGTGATGATACAGGGAAGGAAAATTCCACGTGATATTAACTGAGAATCATGGTTTGAATCATCCCCCTCAGTATTCGTTACGATGTCACTACCATCTGTATAGGGATATATGTACATTTCCGAGAAGTTTTTGATAATTAACGATGCCGATGATGATAGCATACGCAAGGTTTAAGGCCTCTCACTCGGATACCCACAAAATATAATAATAATGTAGTTTTATCAACGTTACCTCATTGCATTATTTTGTTGTTAGCCCGACTATGGTTTTGCCAAGACGGTTTCCTAATGATATATCTACGAACCAGATCCCTTCAGCTTTAGCTGAACAAAAAATCTAAGATTTATGACGCGTCTTCTAATTGGGGCATTAGGAATACTGGCTCGTACATGAGTATTTTTTTGACGTGACTTATACCAAATAGCAATGGCAATGGCATTTGCCGCAAATAGCATTAACTACTTGGCCGGAAAAATGGCGAGCGCTGAGAGCTCACACCTAGTACAAAATTTAAGACAACAGGCCTGAGGGTGCCCAGTTGCGAATCGTAAAAGCACAGATCATAATAATACTAATCTTCTTCTTTGCGAGTCGATGGCGATCGAAACTAAATTTTTGCTGACCAATAATTGGCCACGCTTACGGCATTGTCAGTGGCTTCGTAAAGGTTTTTAATAGTGCAGGTGTTAGGGTACTTAGGACAGCACAAAAGATGAGCCATATTTCGTGGTGATACTCCACACTTGCAATCATCGCAACCACCAACCAGGTATCCCCACCTGCAGAGATTATCCTACTAATAGCCCGAGAGCTGGCAAGAATTTTTGGGTGGGTATTTGAGGCAAGCTGAAAACTTGTTCTATGCCTCTCCTATTATACCCCAACACAGAACTGCAGACCTGGCTGGTGAGTAGTGGGGCTAAATCAACCCCTACATTTCTACAGTTTAAAAATATTATTTTTTTATTTCGAAAAATATCTTTGAGCCAACAAAATCTTGCCAACTCTCGGACTATAACGTAAAAGTAGGTGTAATACTATTTTTTAACTCGACTCGTTAGCTCAGTAGGTTAAGAGCGCCGTTATAATCAAACTCGTATGAGTCGTATCATAAGGTCCTTTCTTTTCTTTTTTGCGTTAAATTATATTTTATCTTAGGTTCTAGTCGCTGTGGTTCACCAGCTTGCTTCTCAAACCAGGGCCGCCGATACCGGACTTGCACCAATGAGGTATAAATTTATCTTAAGTGCGGTGTTGACTAACACAGTTGGAATATAGAAATATGTTTTTTTCAAAGTTGAATTTAGCTATACCCAAAAACTTCGTACCGTGGCGTGAAACCACGTACCTTTTAAACAATTACAGTGCCACATTAGTCACTGGCGACAGTATTTACGTTGGACAAATTGGCCGGCAGTTCCAACAGAGATAATTACATTGCAGATTAGGTGTGCTGGGCCGGTGCCAGTGCCTTAACAGATTACTACTGCGACTGGATAGGTTAGGGTTAATCTACTTATAAATTTTTGGACTTGATTCAGAATACAAATCCTTTTGTTGTGTATATGTCGTGGCCAGATCTTAGAATTGATAATTTCATGATGTGTTCGACTTTTCGTGAAATAGCCAACTTAAGTTGACCATATCGTTGAAACGTCAAAGTTTAATGATACATTGTTTGAGGTTTACGCGGTTATTATCTTAAATAAAACACATATAATACCGGGTTCTTACCGCGTTTATCAAGGATATGAGACTTCTGATATCACGGTCCCATGCCGTAGTCAGTCGTCCGACTGATGGAATTTACCGCGCCTTCATTTCGCCATCCTCAAACATAGTCTTATAAAAAAAACTATTATTCAAAAAATAATAGCATTCAAAATCTAATAGGAATTAAGACCATAAATAAGGTTTATAACGTCAGTAATCACCTTACAGCTTATAGTAAGAAGAGTATAATTATTTTTTCTAATACAAAAGTTAGCGAAACAAGTTAGCATAGTTTGGAAAAAGGGGCTGTTTGGTAAAAGGGGCTGTCTGGAAAGTTACATCAGATTTATTTTTTAATTATAAATAAGGGTCGCCCAAAATGGGACTATGAAAGTTTTCCCTTTACTATTTTGTTCAGGATCATAAAACCTCAATTTAATTGTTTACATCTCGGTTACCTATGTACAATTTTCCTCGTTAAATTGTACTTATTATTTATTTTGATTGTAAAATAAAGTCAACAATTTCAAGTTGCCGCTGTTTAATCTTGTAGTAAAACTTCCTCGTGCTCGCATCCCAAAATTATTTTGCCCGTAATCTCTGATAAGGTGGAAAAGCTACAGGCTATCAGAAGACAACCTGCAAGCACTTTTGATTCAAAGTCTTTTCTTTTTTTTTTTGACGTGACTTATTTTAGATTTGCCGTAGATGGCATTAACTACTTGGCCATTATTCGAAGTCCTAAGATAAAGATCTCTCTTTATTTAAGAGCTGCACTCTTGTCGGTGGAGTAATCGCCATGCCTCTCTTCTTCCCGCCAAATCCTTCACCTCCTGATACGACACGACCTGCACCTTCTCTTTTATTTGTTTCATAAATATTCTCCTAGGTCTACGCCTTCCTCTCTTTCAAGGAAAAAAAGAAGAAGAAGGGAAGAGGAAGGGTTTTTTTTCTTCATTTTCTTTTTTTTCTTGTTTTAAGATAAAGATGTATAACATCATAAGCTCACAAAATGGAATGGAAGCAAATGGAATTCCAAAGTTTATGCTTACCCCGTTGGGAAATAGGCGTGAGTTTATTATGTATTATAAGTTCACGACTATATTCCCAACTGGGCTAGTCAGAGGTACATCCATCGCAGATATAATGAATACTCACGCTTCACCAAGCTTTAAAGTCGTAAGACCCAATGTCCTTTTACAATCCTAACCCTATTGTTTAACTATTGTGTGTAGTAATTTCGATCTTAAGAAGTTGAGACACTTTTTACATACATACATAAACTCACGCCTATTTACCACCGGGGTAAGCAGAGACTATAGAATTCATTTGCTTCGATCCTGACACACTTCTCTTGCTTCCTCCACATTCACACACTCACACAGACACTTCACTCATTCAGACACTTTTTAATTTTTAAATAGAGATATGCTATGCATTATTATCGTAATTACCGTATTAATTAATTCTCATACTTACTTTGCTATAAAAACGCGCAACTGCGTAAACTCTCTCATACATCGCCAATTTTTTGAGTTTACCACACCTACGCTCCTACGTCTCTCGTAGTCGCTGTCCCTTCAGAAATGAGGCTACGCTACATAATTATTACTTAATTAAATATATTTGCAGTTCAGATTAGTAGTACTTAATCCATCGATGCAAATATTTGTGTTGGGTATTTTTTAGTTTTTAAATTATTTTGTCTGACCTACAATCTGACTGAGCACAATTTCACCAAACAAGCTCATCGCCAGCCCCCAAGCACCAAGTTAATACCAGGCGTGCAGGTAGCCGGTATTAATTGAATTTCGCCTCCGACGTGCCTCGTGTTTACTTTGCTACACAAATTGCCCCAGCCGATCTAATTAGCCTCCTGGAGCAAACTTGAGGATGTATCCACGAGCAAAAATATTTGGATACTAAAATCGCAAAATGTCTTGAAATACTCAAGACCTCTCTTAATATTTTGCTAAACTTAATTTTGTTTGCGCTTCTCGAAATCCAAACTCATGATACGGCAATGCCATAGAGGCAGCCAATCAGCTCGCGACACCAAACACTTCAGAGCCCTGATACCGACCCCGCCGGCGTGGTCGACGATTTCCATCTGCGGCAAATCTACAATAAGCCACGTCAAAAAAAAAAATGATACGGCAATGATACGGGATCATTCCTCTCTTAAGGCACCTAAGAGAAGCAATTTTGTACTATTCTAAATAACATAACAACACGCCTTTTTCTCAGAAGAAGAAGGTAAAGGTGTGTACACCCACTTCTCGCCAGCTATGTTTAAGTCCTATTGTGGGGCGAGCCTATTGCCATTAATTGTTGTCACCTTTGGCAAGGCTCTGCCAGCTCTCAGTTCGGCGCTCTCGACTCGGTGGACCGAGAAGTAATAAAGCTCATAGACAACTCGTTAGTGAAGAGTGGACTTCAAAGTCTAGACCACAGGCGAAGTGTAGCTTGTCTGTCGGTCTTTTATAAGATACACTTCGGTGAGTGTACGGACAACTAGACGTCGGCGGCAAGACAAGGCTAGAGTGAAGAAGCATTTGCTAGGTAAGCGTGATCCACCCTAGACCACATCGTCACTCTCCATCAAATGAGATGTGGACAAACGCGAGTCTATATAATTATAAAAACCAGACATAAACCCTGGACACGAGATATCCCCTATCTACTATAATCCAAACATGAATAGAAACTCATATAGTCGAATTTAGTGGTTAAGAGCCACAGCCAAGTTTTGAACCCGTGATACTATGATGCAAGCCCGTTGTCCGAACAGGACTATCACGAATTTGTTATTCTAATAGTACATTATTTAGGTACATACATACATACATAAACTCACGCCCGTAATCCCTAATGGGGTAGGCAGAGCCACAAGTAATCAAAGACAACTTGCAGCCACTGTTGATACGATGTCGTAAGCTGGATATGATGAACCTTATGGTGATAAGGGATCAGCCTATCGCCCATAACATTAGTCCATCATGTTAGAGGACACAATCCCTCTGTCGGTTTTTACGACATGCCCGGGAAGACAAGCAGCTGAACGTTTTCTATGTTTTTTATTTGCTCCCAGAACAGCATAGAAGCAAATACATTATTTAGGTAATCTTCAGTAATAACATTTTAACTTTATAATCCTGTCATAAAATCCAAATAAATATTTCTTCACGTCTCTAGTCATACTTACTTACATAAAATTGAACCGACTGAATTTTTGCAGTAAGTATTTATATGAATATTATGTTGAGTCTGTTTAATACCGCTTTATTTAGCTACTATATTTATGTCTAATCTAATCTAGTAAAGGCCTCCCCTTCCTCTTTACATTTTTCGCAGTCGTGTGCGTACAGTCATGAGCAATATCATTTGCCAACTTTAGAACCCTGTCGCACTATCATATCTGACATTTAATGAGATTTACGGTGTAATTTTTCAAAAAAGTTAATGTGACATGGTTTCAAAGTGTATACATAAATCACAAAACCTACGCAGAAGTAGAATCTATCTTGCTAACGAATATAATAATAACATAATTATATAACGTACATATACACTGCATAAGCGCACATACACTACACACCCTCACATACACACGTACACATAATTATTAGTTATGGAAGAGCGGAGCCTCCTACTACAAGCAACTTCTTGCTTAAAAGGAGACCCCGAGCCCTTGTATTGTAAAAATCTACTTTTAAAGTAAATAAACATTTTTTTTTTTCATATTAGTACTCGTGACCGTACTCCGACCAGTCCCTACGTCAAGCGATGTAAAAAAAAAAAAAGAAAAAAAAAATATTCTCTTCCGCATATAATGCTGCCCATGATAGAATGATCTCCAGCTTCCAATTGGGATATACAAGTAAAAAAGTCTAGAAAGCCAGAGAGTTAAGAGTAATAGAATTTTGTATCAGTTGCTTTCGGATAAAACGAAAATGCTGGTTTAATACGAAAGTTGGAGTTTGTGTTGTGTATAATACACTTTTAAATTATAGACACTCTAATTTAAGATCCACAGAGGACAATGTTTTTTTTATTCCAATAAACAATTTATTGAGAAGAGCCTATATAATATATATTATGTTCTAAATCTTTAAAAAAAACTCAGCTTATGACCTTGCGAACTTAATTTGTCAATAGCCAGATAGCGTCGATTCGTAAAATAAACTGTTCCAAATTAGATTTTTTTCATACTTACTAAATTTTATTGCATTCATCCATTGAGAAATAATTTATTAATTTATTGAAAAATATTAAATTATAAAAACGAATATAATTTCGAAGAAGGAATTTCGGCCAACCGAGAAGCCAAATGTTAAACCATAATTCCAGTTTTAAAGTTGTCTGAAACCTGGATTTTTAGATTAAAATACCTAAAGCTTAACCTGAGCTAGAAACCTCTCCTTAATTAGGCTTTACTCGTATCGCTACTGGCCTGGGTATAAGCATTAAATATGTGCCTCGGATGTACTTATTAGCCCTAGGTATATTTACGTCTTATAGAGAAAGTAAAATGGTACAAAATGGTAAAATGGTAAAATAGTAAAGTGGTGAAGTCTTCAGTCAATTTAGAAAAGCACTGAAGTTTGAAAGATTTAAAAAAGCTTGATCCTAAAACAACCCGACTTGAAATCAATCTCGTGATCTCCGTCTGGCTGATGGTGTTTATAGTGTCATCACACGAGGTCAGTACAGTGCCTTATAATAATAAATTCTTGTTTGTATGACAGTAACACGTCCGAAATAAGACTGAATACAGTGACTGTAAAAATATCATAAGCGTATTCTTGCGAATGAACATTTATAATTTTGATATTTTAAAATTCGAATGAAAAATTTTAATTTGTTAGTCTCTTTAAAACAAGAATTGCAGTGCTGCACTCACGTAACAGAACAACAACGTTATGTCCGAACGCAAACATTGGGTTGATCACCGAAAACAAACCAGTATAGTACCAACATTGTAATATAAACAACCAAATTGCGACTGCCAACACGTGTTGCAACTACTAAACGTTTTACTACTGCATAACATAGACCAATTTGTCTATTAATTTTGTCGGTTCATCCACGGTTCGTCCATCCAAGTATTTGAACATGCTCAGCGGAGTTAAATCGATGAACTTGATAATTAAATTCTCGGGTTTACAATCGTCATTAGAGTCTTAGTTCGCAGATACTCTGTTTCCAATATTACAGTCGATTACGCGCGATATGCGTCAAACATGCATAATAAGTTTGGCACTAATAACTCAGTAAGTGGTTGAGCGTTGGGCTCACGATCCGGAGGTCTTGGTTGCGATTCCCGGTGGGGATACATCACAAAAATTACTTTGTGGTCCCTAGTTTTGTTAGGACATTACAGGATGATCACCTGATTCTCCGAATGTAAGATGATCCGTCCAGCGGAAGGCACGATAAGCCGTTGGTCCCGGTTACTACTTACTGATGTAAGTAAATAGTCGTTGTAAGTAGTAAGTAGTCGCCCTTGGCGGCTCAATAGTGACCCTGACACCAAGATTGATGAGGTTGGTACTCCACCTCACAACCTACACGATAGAAGACGAAGACTTATCAAGTTACTTATCAAGAATTATTATAGAAGTGTTACTTTGTACCATTAATAGCACTCATAGATTTATAGACTCTACGTATTAAATCGATTAATAAATTGATTCGATTTTTGAGTAATTTGTATTGTTATGGCTTATCTGACCGCTCATCACCAGAAGGCCCATAATATTCAACTTATGACATAACAAACAATGGCTGTGAATCGATTATGTTAACATAAACAACTATTAATGAGTACTTCCATGTTTTTCCTAAACTTTTCAGGTTGGTATATTGTTTTGTTTTGTACCTAAAAAGAACCTTTCAATGTCTCTCAATGTTCTTGACTATCAATCATATGAATAAAATATATACCCAAAGGGTATTATCCTAATAAATATTGAAAGGCTCGGACTTCTAATTTCATACTTTCTCTATAAAATTGCTAATATGTCTAGGGCTTGTAAGTAAGTAAAATAATCTAAAACACATTTACCCAGGCCAGTATAAGTAAAACCTAAGACTCGAAAGAAGAAGAATATTGGAAGTAAGAAAACGTCCCAATATTTCCTACCAATTGGTGGTTCCGATAGGTTTTTCTCTAGCCATAGAGGCAGTCAATCAGCTCGCGACACCAAACACTTCAACCCCGACCCCGATACCGACCCTACTGGCGTGGTCGACGATTTCCCTCAATCAGCGCTTATTGCTATTGACCCGCTAGGGTCGATCAATTCTATCAAATATTTTTCCTCTCAGAAGACGCCCTGAGCCGAGGTTCGCACCCAACTGGGCACCCACAGGCCTATTGTCTTAAACGTCGTACCGGGTGAGAGCCTTCAGCACTCCCCTTTTGTCCGGCCAAGTAGTTAATGCCATCTGCGGAAAATCTACAATAAGTCACGTCAAAAAAAAATAGGTTTTAAATCATTCAAAAAAATAGCTCAAAGCAGATTTATTGTTATAGATAGATCAAAATTAATTTCAAAACATAATATTATCACTTCTCTTATAACGAGGAAATTCAATTAGTTCGCTTACAAGATGACGTGTCTAGTACCTCCCATCGCTTTCGACGGTTCTACTCGGTAATCAATCAAATTCTCATTTAGACACGTCATTCTATCGGAACACAGTTATCCATCTTGTCTAATTCTAATTTCGCCACATTACAACGTGTTAGTAAACCATGTCGACGGCAACCGTAATTGGCTGTAAGTGACTTGACGTTATCCTTTTCAGCCAATCAGGAGCGATGGCGTGATCGGTGAGTGACGCGATTGGTGATTTTTTTGTCAATCCTACGTACGGTCACGAGCATTAAAATGTATACACTTTGGTACCATGTCACATTAACTTTTTTGACAAATTGAACTGTAAGTCTCACTAAATGTCAAATATGTTAGTGCGACAGAGTCCTAAAGTGGGTACATTATATTGCTCATGACTGTACGCCTCAATAAATGAAAATACCTATTCAAGAGCAAAAATTTTGACAAAGGTGGAGTAGCAAACTCTGTATCAGCAGTCACTAAATGTCGGGCCGCGGTATTTTTTTATTTTAATAGTTCGATATTCAAAACATGGCATCCGAATTTTGTATCTGGGGAGAAATAGTTTATAATATTTCCGATATTATAACAATAACTGACAATATAATTATGATTGTATTAGAATCTTCGAGGTCATCGGTAGCACCGTGTCGTGTCCTACTTTCGATAACATTAGCCGATGTCCGGTCAACATAGCCACTCTTTCGGCCGTCAAACATACACTCCGCACATTTATATCTGCCTTGATAAACACGACTATATTTTATGCCTTTCTTAATACTTATCTTTATGTTAAAGAATGGAATTATCTTCCTGCATATAGATACCTATAATTTTGGCATTTTCAATGCAAGAATGAATAGGCACTATTTGAGTTTACATGCTCCACGTTAGACCACATCGCTGCTTTAAACCACGCTGGACCGTAGTCAAACGCATTCAAACCTGTTAATAAAAAAAATCTTGGTAATTATATGAATATTACCTGTATTATTGTAATAAATCAAAGGTACCTTCGTAATCATTGAGCTCGGTATGCAATGGCAGGCAATATTGGTCTAAGGTAGCCTAGGGTATAAGGAAGATGGCCCTAAGATTTTTAGAAAACAAGTAATTTTATTGAGCACCAGCCTTCTAGTCTTTAACACAGTGAAACATGAATACTAAGTAGTCTATCTCACTTTGTCAGTCAATGGTGGCGCGACCGCGGTTGCGCGGTTGCGCCACCATGTCATATATCCTAGTAATATAGGACCCTAATTTTCATTATGCGGGCGCTGTACCTCTGACTACATCAATTGGGAATATACACTTAAGGGTCATGTTACTATCTACACTGCTAGGCACAGGACCATAAAGGATGGCGTCTCTTTCACGCCATTCTTTACGCTTCTGTGCAGGTCTCATATAAATGAGACCTGCACAGAAGCTCGCTTTATAATTATACGTTCAACACAACAGACGTCTTATAGGGGTAACATTAACTCTATTACTAGAAAACCCTCTCTCGTCCAAGATTAACTCAAAAGAAATCCCAAACCTCGATTGATCCCTGAAACTTTTTACGCAGATTTCCTGTCTGAACTTCTTTCACTAAAGTGGGAAACAACCGTTAGTTCCAAACTTAGGTCTACATAAAAGAATTCCCAAGCTTATAGTGACTCCGGACAGTGGGACAGAGATGGATGAAGGAGGCTTATCTCAACTCAATGAAGCCCTTTCAACGCAGACAATAGCCTGAAATGTGACAAGAAAGAATATAATAATAAAGACATAAAAATAAATCGTTTTTTCAAACAAAATTAGCTTCAGTATATAAATCCTTCTGTCTCGTTCTCAGTGACCATCTTTTTTTTTTATAAAAATGATGGACGAATTATTTACGTGCACCATTTAATTTTAGAATCGATTCTATGTCGTAATAAGGGCAAATTGATGACATATTGGGCAGGCGTGTAACTTGCGTGACTTCATACAATGTTGAGTGAGTCAGAGAACGTATTTTTATCATGAAAACCAATTTATATCTAACACGTTCCATCGCTATCAATTAGATAATGTTCATTTCTTTCCCAAAATTATTGAACGCAGAACATCTGCACCATCAATCAGCTGCTTCGTAATTTAAAAATTCGTGTCTTATCACATCAATCCATCGAAATCGCCTAAAACCGGCGGCCGGCACAATATCTACGGCATTTTATCAGGAAATTGCTGAAGAGCCATTACGCAGACAGTGGCCGTCTATACGTAAAACTAGGTTGCGTCGCTCGTCTAGGGCGGCGGCCCATCGGCCCATCTACAGGGGGTGGTAGTGGGTGCGTATCGTAGCAACGGCAGCATCCCTGCCAGTGTCGGTACGCAGGTCGCCTCGGCCGCCCGTGCCGCTAGCGCCCTACTCCGCGCCACGAAAACCACCCCGTGTAAAACGTTCCAAACTACTAACTTTCAAAGTGCAGTGACATAGTGATGTACACACAATGTTCATCCTATTCATATTGTTGACGGTGTATCTCATAACTCTATGCCACGGTTGAAGTGTGCGTAAAAATAATTGCGATGAAGGATTTGAGATTATCAGAGTGAGATAAGAAGCGTGTTTTTGCGAAGCTGTCCGCTGAAATAGCTTCGTTCCGTGTTGGTGTCAACATTTTGACTGTTGGTGAGTCTTAACCTTGCAAAACAAAGTTGTTATTGCTTTATCTTTCTACAAATACAAAGAAGACGCTTATAATAAGTACCTATGTTATTATTATGAGCCGGGAGTTTTCTTTCTAGCTAAGAGCCGTGTACATATTCCACACAGAGCACAGAATTCTCTCAGAAAATCAATTATTTTCTTAACGTAAGGCACTCTCTTACAAAGCCGAATTCTTATTCAGATATTTTACTGTTTGTACGTTGCTGTTCATACAATCTCATTCCAAGGAACTGTGTGTCACAATTGGTACACTAGGATATAATAGTATAATTCCATGGGCCCCATTACAACACGGATAATTTTAATTGATATTATAAAGGACTTTGATTGACTTTCGAAACTGATTATGCCGGGTTTGTTTACCAAGATTTTACCAATGACGAGAAAAGATGACCGTGAAAGTCGATCTCTATGCAAATATCGCTAACTTATGTTTTAATCTAAAACTTTATCATTCATAAATATACAAGAGACCCCTCTTTTTGTATTAACATACTTACTTACTTAATTAAAGAAAAACAACAAAAAGCGACGGAATAACAGTTTGCCGTTTTTGCATTCTGAATGCAGATTGGGCGCATTAACAGTATTCTGTTATTCTTTGCATGTCATACGGGTTGTGAGGTGGATTGCCAACCTCAGCAACATCCTACAGTACATATATTTATGAGATCACGCCTATTTCACATTGGGGTAGGCAGAGACTATGGGATTCCTCTTACTAGGATCCTGATACACCACTATCGCTTCTTCCACTGTCATCAAAGATTTTACTCGTGCTCGTCAGTTTACAATACTCTTGAACTGACCCTGCAGTATTCGTACTGTTTCTACAATAGTGGTAGGTTCTTTAAAAACTGAAGACGCCTTGCAGCAAATTTTTGATTACTGTCCTATATAAAATCATAGCTTGCGAGTACCTATTGGATGTCTGAACTATGTACACCTCTGCCTATCCTTTCGGGGATATATACGTGAGGCTATGTTTATGCATTGTCCAATATAAAATACTATTTTTATCTACACATAACTATAAAAAGAAAAAAAATCTTTTTATAATGTTCGACGGAACCAAGTGGATTCGGTAAACTACCGTAATTCCACATACAACAATAGGTTTATGAGCATGAGTTTATTTACGTACATACTTTAGCACGTAAATAAATTCACGCTCATAAACCCTAATGAGGTGGGCTGAGTAAAGACAACTTGCAGCTACTGTTGATACGAAATCCAAGATGGATATGACGAGCCTTATGTTGACAAAGAATCAGCCCATTGTAAAAGTTATGCCTTATTAAAAATTAGCCTTATACTAAATCAATTGATATCAACATGTTAGTTAAGTATGTCCGTCAGTTAACGTTAAGTTTTGTGCAATAAAATATTTAATTTAATTTGATTAAATCGATCACAAAATAATAATTATACCCTGAAACTTTTTCCTTGCCCCTGACAACGGATGCGTAAAACAAAGTACCTATTAAAATATTCGAATGTCGACTCGAACGTTAAACCACTGAAGTCGGTTTTAAAAGTTTTAATTCAGTTTTGGATCATAGACAATTGATATCACGCGGTTTCCAGGATTTGTGCCTGGTTAATGGCAATAGACTAGCTCTCCTATTACATGGGACTTAAACCTAGCTGGCGAAGATGTCTGCCTACAACTCTCTATCTACCTTTTTCATGCCATGTTAATGTTACTATCGTGGCCATATCATAGAATTGATCATTTCATGAAATGATCGACCATTTCATGAAATGGTCGTATTTCATGAAATAGAACAACATTCGTTGGCCACATCATGATGTGGTTTGGCCAGATCAATGAACACAAAACGTTTAACGATATGACCAACTAAATGCATGATTACTTCATGATATGGCCAAACGTTAGCGATCATATCGTAAAATAGTAACATTATCCACCGGTAGTGGCGCTGGTGTCGCTTTGTTTATGTTTTGCATAATGGCGGCGGACAATAATTATTCTTGTGTGAACGCGAATAATACGAATAATAATGAGCAAATACAAGATAAAAGTGCATTGAAGCAATGTTTTGACACTAAAGTGAAAAGAAAAACTCGTATTAACAGTAGACAGCAACTTTATTTTTATTTTTAGGTTATATGGCAAATAATGAAGGTCGAGTGACCACGCTACGTAAATCAATGGACTATTATTGGATTTCAAAATATGATATAATTAAAACTGCGAATGAAGAGATCCTACTGTCCGTAAAGTTTCTTTTTTTGACGTGACTTATTGTAGATATGCCGCAGATGGCATTAACTACTTGAAACAGGATTCTATTAAAACGCATAAATGTTTTTGTCATAATTTAAATTATCATAATCCTTTTTTTATAATTTTTACAAGGCATAACAGTAGGTTAGGGTGCGGCGGGGGTGGCCCTTGGGCCACCCCTACGCCGCCAGTATGTTTATCTTACACACGAAAAGTATACTGAATGATGACCAATGGCATGAAATAATGTCAAAAAATATGACGACGACTTCAAAGCGAGATGCAGTTACGGCGTATATGTCAACTACATCAACACTCCGTTAATCGAAAACGACTTTTTAATTTTTAATTGACTTTTAAACATTTTTGTACTTTGTACTAGAGTAATACATTATTTCCTATCTTATTTCGCGTTTTTATTACACCACTTATCATGGACACCCTACATTAATGATATGGCCAAACGTGGATGGAAATATCATTAAACGCTGACGTTTCAACGATATGGTCAGTTGAAGTTGGCCATTTCATGAAATACGACCATTTCATGAAATGGTCGATCATTTCATGAAATGGTCAATTCTATGATCTGGCCACGACATTACCACGTTCGTTTTTTAAATGCAAGGAACTCACTTAGCTGGAAGAATGAATGTTCTTGCTATTAACCAGTACAATTTGAAACAACACCAACGTATCCTTTCCTCGCGCATGGAAGGTTATCCTAAAACTGTATGTAAACAACACACAAGCCAGTCACCTATGAAATCTCATTAGTCAAGGTCACCAGACTAAATGAACCGTGCTAATTTGAAGCATGAGTACGTACTGTGTAGGGTACATGTGTAGGAAAGTGAGTAGAACGGAACGTAAGATTGATAGAAAGTAAGAGAGAATACTATGGAAAGATAAAAAATGGGGATTTGGTTGTTTATGGTATGAATTTATGATGGTTGATGAATGGAACGGAAGAAAGTTTTTTCTTTTAAAAATAAGATAGGTAAGTACTTTTCTTTTTGGGTACGGCCGTTGTTAAGATGTTGGAAAAGCATTTGTAAATAATAAGGTTTAATAATAATAATAATTAAAGAATTGCAAACAAATTATTTTAAATCTCAACTGTATAATTGGCTATGTGATAAATGTTATTTATGTACTTATAAAAGATTATTTTTAAAATGCTAAAAAGTTTAATATTAATAATGTGTTTAGAAAGTTTTGAGACTATTTATTTTTTTTTTGCACTGCGGGGCGGAAGGCAAGAGGGAAACCACTGCCCTATTTTTCCCTAAAAAGTAGCATGGAAAATGCTGCACCGACAAGAGCGTATCTCTTAAATTGATGATGATGATTTATTTTTGAAAATTATTGTAGGTTTGTTTTTTTATTAGATTCATATTAGGTTTCATATTAGGCGATTTACAAATTGGGACCCAAGATGTCACTTAGAAATAAATTTAAAGAAATTAATATTTTAACTTTGGCATCACAATATATCTTTGAAAACTTAATATACGTAAAAAAACATATAGGATTATTTGCAAAAAATAGCGATCGGCACATTGTTAATACCCGGAATAAAAATAAACTTGCTTTACAAGTCAGTCGATTACATAAGATTACTAAATCTTTTAAGGGGCAATGTATACGTTTTTACAATAAGATTCCCATTGACATTCAGAATTTGCCTTTCAACTGCTTTAAGACAGTAGTTAAACAAAAACTTTACAAAAAAGGTTATTATAAAGTTAGTGATTATTTAGAAGATATGAATGCATGGGATTAACTGTCTGAGAACTGATATTAGGCAGCTAAATTACTCAATTGTATATCAATATTTTATGTTTATTTACGAGTATTTATTTTTTAAAGAACGTCTAGGGCCCTGTGCCGAGGTTTTTCTTGCAGCTTCTTTTCCCCGGCTATACAGGTTGTGAGAAGCTGCAGTAGTTTTAGGCGGATGAGACGTTCGTTATGTAAAAATGACGATTCAAAGTGTAACTATGTTACCTACTGAATAAAGATATTTTTGAATTTGAATTTGAATTTGAGTTAGTTAAGTTAGTAAGTAGATTTATATTAGTTAATTAAGTAATTACCTACTTACCTCTTTAATTTTTGCATGCTTATATCTAGCAGATCATGTAAAACTTAGAACATAAAACCTACCAATTGTTTACGAAACCATGAATCCTATGCGAATAAATGATTTGATTTGAATATAAGAAGTGGACACAATTTTCCTATACACATTTATATTATTTATTTTTATAATTTTATGTTCTACAATATTTTTTTAGTACGACGAAGTCTTTTCGTGGATTTGTACGACATACCCGGTCATCCCCTGGGTGTGTTATATAAACAATTTAAACGATAATACTTCCACTACACTCTCACATACATAAATACATATGCACTTATTTTGATACTGACTTATTATTGTTATGATTACTTCTACTATTACACTGGCATACACTAAACTCGTATACTCACACATTCATATTGCTACTTAACACACACCCTCCGCTGTAATACTTAGATGTAAGTTTAATTTTAAGTTTCCTTTGGCAAACTATGCGCCAATATCACATGTACCCATTTTTTTACGGTTTCCCAAGATACAGGCTCCGCCTAGTTTGGGAACCTCTGTTCATTTGGATATATTTTTAATATAAGTACTCATCCTATTTTATGTGCCAATTTGTATTGTTTTCTGGTAATAAAAACATTTTTCATTTTTCATTTTCATTTTTTTTCCATTTTCTTTTATAAATAAGTTTTATCGTATCGTTTGGTTAGGGGAGCTTAAGCTGGATATTTGATCCAAGCAGGATATTTGTCTGCCATACGCAATAATAATAATCGTATCTTTTGTATAATACACTTCTCATCAAAAAAATCGAAACACCTTGCAAGTTTACGTTTTGTCAGGATTATCAGAAAAATGTGTACATTTAGGAATAAATGTTAAATGTCGTTTAATAGTGAGTAATATGAGCTTATCAAATCTTAATGTTAATGTTCTAAATTTAAATGAATTTTTCATAGGTTTCGTATTTTGTTAAATGAGTCATTTTTATTCCATATGGAGTATAAAGGAAATGGATAAAACAACACACGTAAATGAAAAAAAAAGCTAAAAAACGTTTATTTAATAACTTGTATTCCCTCCCCGAGCACTAATTACTGCTTCCATACGGTTCTTCATCGATCGGATGAGAGTCACGATCACATGCTGTGGTATATTGTCCCATTCCTCTTGGATTGCATCTTGCAGCTGGCTAAGTGTTTCTGGGGCAGGATCTCTTGCTCGAATTCGTCTCTTTAATTCATCCCACAGATGTTCAATGGGATTCATGTCCGGGCTTCTTGCTGGCCATTCCATAATAGAGATATCGACTTCGTTAAGATAATCTCGTACGACGCCCGCGGTGTGAGCCCTAGCATTGTCGTGCATGAATATGAAGCCGTTGCCAATAAAATGTGCATAGGGCATCACATGAGGCTCGAGACACTCTTCGACGTACCGATGACAGTTTAGTGCAGGCAGACGTGGCCCAGACACGAAAGCAAGCTCTGTCTTACCGTCGGCGCTGATTCCTCCCCAAACCGTCCACGAACCGCCACCATAGCTGACCTTTTCTTCAATGCAGCATTGTGCATAGCGTTCTCCGTCTCTTCTGTAGACCTTGTTCCTTCCGTCGTTACCATACAGCATAATTTTACACTCATCAGAAAAGAGAAGTTTGCTCCACTGTAGGTATGACCAATTTAGGTGCTCACGTGCAAAGTTAAGGCGCGCTCTTCGATGGTCTGCAGTTAATTTCGGCCCATTTGCTGGCTTATGCGGTACCAGTCCACGATCCTTCAACCTTCTTCTAATTGTAGAGTCACTTACAGCCACCCTTCGTACAACACGAAGCCGCTGCTGCAGTTGAAAAGCGTTAAGGCGTCGATTTCTTAAAGAAGTTGTTACAATAAATCGATCATCTCGCTCAGAAGTGACCCGATTCCTGCCAGATCCTGAACGGCGCGTGAACAAACCAGTCTCCCGATAACGTTTATAGACTCTATGAACAGATGACAGGCTTAGATGCAGTCTTGCAGCCACAACACGCTGACTAAGGCCAGAATCCAGCAATGCCACAACTTGGGCGGCTTCTGTGGGCGAAGTATCCATACGTTTTAGAAAAAAAACCTTTTTTCAGACGTCCCAAAGTCACAGTAACATAACATAACATAAACTGCCTATATACGTCCCACTGCTGGGCACAGGCCTCCCCTCAATCAACCGGAGGGGGTATGGAGCATACTCCACCACGCTGCTCCACTGCGGGTTGGTGGAGGTGTTTTTACGGCTAATAGCCGGGACCAACGGCTTAACGTGCCTTCCGAAGCACGGAATCATTCAAAGTCACAGTATTGAAATAAAAAACAAAAAGTTTAAGGATAGGCGCCAATTTTTAGTTTTTAAACGCTAAATGTACTCCAACCCTAAACACACATTTGTCTCAAAACAGTGATTCATTTCGTTTATAAGATAAACAAATGAAATTCTAATTTTGAATTTAGAATTTTCGCTTATTACTGTAATGGCCAAACTGCCAGCTATACATTTATGTATTTTTTTTCATCGTATGAATTCTTTTTTGTGTTAAATTCGGACAGAAACAATGAAAACGGAAGTGTTTCGATTTTTTTGATGAGAAGTGTATATCTTTAAGACTACCAGTATCAATGCCAACACAAATATCAGCCTCACGAATGTATTCCCAATGACTGGAACTTTCCAGACTACGTTCACTAAAAACATTACAGATGGCGTTGTATAGCTTTAACGTGACAATTACCTATTTTCTCAATACTCGATTAGATAATTATTCCATAATACAATATAATGGCACAAACATATATAACTATAATAGTTGCTTGATATTTGGACCTCATTATGTATAGAATTATCTTGGTACCTATATTGCTTCTCTTTATTTTGGCCAGAAAAATAATGGGTAAATTGAGGAGCTCGGTGGCGCAGCGGTAAACGCGCTCAGTCTGCGATTGTTGAAGTTAAGCAACTTTCGCAAAGGCCGGTCATAGGATGGGTGACCACAAAAAAAAACAAGTTTTTCATCTCGAGTTCCTCAGTGCTTCGGAAGGCACGTTAAGCCGTTGGTCCCGGCTGCATTAGCAGTCGTTAATAACCATCAATCCGCACTGGGCCCGCGTGATGGTTTTAGGCCCGATCTCCCTATCCATCCATAGGGAAGGCCCGTGCCCCAGCAGTGGGGACGTTGATGATGAATAATGGGTGGAAGATGTGATTGTGCCTGGGTTTAACAAAAAGAACCATAATTTATACCAAAAAACAAAGATAAAAGATGCATATGTCTGTTATTTAAGAAGGTGAAGCGAAGGAAAATGTGTACGGCACCTGCTATAGTGTTTTTGAGGAAGACAGCCTGGAAAGTCCCTTATAGAGCTAGTCAGAGGCACATCCATCGCATCGATCATCGATGAACTGAGTACTCACGTGGTGAGCCTATCACTACCTCATCTATATTGGACAGCGGTAAATCTCTTACACGGCTCATGTACAGTCATGAGCAATATGATGTACCCACTTTAGGACTCTGTCGCACTAACATATTTGACATTTAGTGAGACTTACAGTTCAATTTGTCAAAAAAGGTAATGTGACATGGTACCAAAGTGTATCAGTAAGTAGTAACCGAGGCCAACGACTTAACGTACCTTCCGGAGCATGGATCATCCTAATTTCGGACAATCAGGTGCTCAGCCTGTAATGTCCTAATCAAACTAGGAATCACAAATTGATTTCTGTGACCCCGGGGTTCGAATCCGGTACCTCCAGATCGTGGACCTAACGCTCGACTGGACCACAGAGGCGGTAGAATGCTCGGTGAAGCGTGGGCACTCAGTTCATCTTGTGATGGATGTACAGTCAAAGAGCAAAAGTGCAGTCACTGAACCGAGCGAATTATTTGTAAATAGTGGCGAAATATGAACCATCATTATAAAATTTATTTTGTAGGTGTTTTTGGTCTATTACAGAAACGACATGTAACCAGGAGGTCTTAAGTGCAAAAAGTTAATTTATTACTTTGCAAGACTGATTGGACTTTTGCACCTTATCCTACATCTTACCAGCCAAATTGGAAACAGAGTCGTGAACGCAAAATATGAATGTACAAGACATCAGATCCCAGGTGTACAAAATAATGAGATCCTCTGTCATTTTGAGCAAGATGTTAACTTGACCTTGCAATGTGGCCTTCCAGCGTTTATTGGCTACAAAGAGATTTATTGGTGAAATAAAATTACGTACTCTGTTAAATAGAATTTACTGCCCACAAGGAATAAAAAACGTGTCGAGTACATTTGACAGGTCTAGAGGCTTCAGTGCCCGGGAATTTGAGAGAACTTCGCTTCAAACTTAGTCACCTTTCGGCATATCTGTTCAGTTTTATTCGGGATCTTGCGACCGTTTCCATTGTTCGAAAGACATCATCCTGTTTTTCACGGGGTCCGCTTACCTAACCTAAAGACTTGACAGGTCCAGTTTTTTACAGAAGGGACTGCCTGTCGGACTTTTCGACCCGCGAAGGGAAAACCAGTCCAATACAGGTTACGACACATACCTCCAAAAAACATTTCTCGGGAACGTGGGTTTCCTCACGAGCCATTCCATCCATAGCATATTCCATTTCGTTCCATTGTTTGGAAGTGATGATGTCAAAAAGAAGTATAACGTAAGTGCATATTAGGTTTGCGTGTAATGGGAGGTCATAACATATGCCAAGGATACGTAAACAGGATACGCTGCAACGGAAATCTTTAAAAAAAAATTACAAAATGTGTGATAAATACGCTTCATGCTATAATATAATTACGTCAGATAAAACATAAACAAGCGGCGAACATGGCGTTAAAGCATTTAACAGCCAAGTAGAGTTCAATCAAATTATTTTGTAATAGGTTTTTAATTATGCATGGCTGCAAAGTAATTAAATACTTTCCATTGCTTGTTTATATTTTTTATTGGCAAGGTAAATAAACATTTGAATCTTTATAAAACGCTAACGTAATGTGTTGATAATGTTTGACACTACCTACGTACGACCCAACTTGGTAATCCTTGCTACGACGTAGTAGATGCTACGGTTGGATATAAATATTGTCGTAGCGTCTACGTTGCGTAGTACAATCGAATTTACGCGTTGGATTCAAAATATTTATTATTAAATCCTATAAAAAGGTGTTTGTCTATGGATTAATACAAATATTTATAACACGTTACAAAGCGTGGTGCGAAATTTTATGTCGTTGTGCTCGTATGAATCATTCATTTTATGGGAGTTTCCGGTTATAAAGCTTACTGTCGTTGTCAACAGCTGCATGCAGCGAATGTCCAATATTTTTACCATGGTAAATATTTATAAATACAATACTTTCGTATGTAACCTGTATAGGTAGACAGAGCCACAATGTATTTTTTTTTAAGCAGACACTTTTTGGTTTCAATTTATAAGTGTCTTAGCATTTCAATACATCATCATCAGCCCATTAACATCCCCACTGCTGGGGCACGGGCCTGCCCTATCTATGGATGGATAGGGAGATCGGGCCTAAAACCATCACGCGGGCCCAGTGCGGATTGATGGTTATTAACGACTGCTAATGCAGCCGGGACCAACGGCTTAACGTGCCTTCCGAAGCACAGAGGAGCTCGAGATGAAAACTTTTTTTTTGTGGTCACCCATCCTATGACCGGCCATTGCGAAAGTTGCTTAACTTCAACAATCGCAGACCGAGCGCGTTTACCACTGCGCCACCGAGCTCCTCAATACAATTTCAATACAAAATGTGGTTATTTAAGGGCTATGACACCATGGTGGCGAAACCATGATCGCGCCACAAACAAAATTTATGCATTTGTATATACGCTACTTAACCTGGTACCATGTTGGTTGCGCAACCAACATATAGAATTGACACGCGGAATAGAAAAAGAAGAAATCGTTAGCCACTTCATAACTCCACGGTTGTCAACTGCATACATTTTATTGGTGACGTCACCACAGTCGCGTCAGTGAGATATAATCCTAATAAAATTTGACCCTTATAGCTCTATACATAATACACGTGTTGGTAGGGTATTGATAATTGACTGGGTCAAAGATAAAGAAATACACCCCAACATCCCATGGGGATGAAGGATTAGACGAAGAAGAATCTAGAAAGAGCAGCCCGTTTATGATTTAAATTATGAATTAGGCAAGCAACATGAGTGCGATTGTTGACTATTTTATTGATGACGTCACGGAAGCATCTCCTTACAAATTCCATAGAAAATTTTCAATTTGACGTTTCATAATAGTACCTCATTTGATTAAATAGTCAAATAGCCTATCGCGGGCGTTAGCTGTCTGTCCTTTTTTATAAAATATAGTACACGCCGCGAAAGAAGTAACGCGGATTTTAATGGAACTAATTGACAAGTTATAATAATTCAATTTAGATACTGCGACACTAGCGCCGTGGCAGCCGACCTTTTTTCGTGGCGCGGACCCTTGTACCTAAAGTTACTTGCCCATAATGATGATGATGATGATAATGTGATGCAGCCATTTCGGCTACGGCGACTGCTTCAACTCCGACGTTCACGTGCTCACATGTAGCTTATATAGCCAGTCTTATTGGAAAAAATCGAACATAGCGGGCACTTGAGCACAACATTTAAATATGTATTGGTCGCTCATGATGATAAGTATCATAATAATACGATTTGTTTTCGTCCCTTACAATGTACAGCAACCTCCGTGGTCTAGTGGTTAGAGCGTTAGGCTCACGATCTGGAGGTCCGGGTTCGATTCCTGATGGGGACATTGTCGAAATCACTTTGTGAGACTGTCCTTTGTTTGGTAAGGACTTTTCAGGCTTGAATCACCTGATTGTCCGAAAAAGTAAGAAGATTCCGTGCTTCGGAGGGCACGTTAAGCCGTTGGACCCGGCTATTAGCCGTAAAAACACCTCCACCAACCCGCATTGGAGCAGCCTGATGGAGTATGCTCTATACCTCCTCCGGTTGATTGAGGGGAGGCCTGTGCCCAGCAGTGGAACGTATATAGGCTGTTTATGTATGTGTGTACAATGTACGGAAAACGTAAGGCGAGGCTTCGTCCGCATACCCGGACACTAGATGCGTGACTCGATACACGCGTTATACTCAATCACATTAGTGGTTTACTTGTAACAAAAATAGAACTGTTGCGGACAATTTGCTACCTACTAGCTTTCAACAGTATATTTTATGTAGTTCAACGCAATATAATATAAATACAAATATACCTTTTTGCACTAAAATAAAGCAACAATTGCAATAACACTTATTTACCAAGTACAAGGTAAAGATGCATGGATATATTTAATAAAAAAAAAATAAGTACCTATGCATTTTCACGCTTAAAATGTATTTTAGTATTTGATTACAATAAAAAAGTAGTAATTATATCGACATAAAAAATGTCAATATCGCGCTTTAAAAAGTATGAGACAAGAAAATATTTCTGAGATATTCTTTAGAATAGTGATGTTTAGGTGATAGCCGTGGTCGTATGCCAATCTGTCCTAAGAATTGGCTTACACATCATATGCATCTTAAGACTTCGTATCAACAATGACTGCTCTTGTATTTGATTTCTTGTGGCTCTGCCTACCCTGTTAGGAATAAGAATATTAAAGTCGTAATTTTATGTATATATGTCAAGTCACACATTGAAAAAAATACATAAGTAAGTATACATACATATATAAACTCATGCCTATTTCCCACCGGGTTAAGCAGAGACTATGGAATTGCCTCGATCCTGACAAACTTCTCTTGCTTCCTCCACATTCATCAATTTATTATTTCGCACACGCACGCCAGTTCAGAGAGCATTATACAAAAGCAACTACAATTATATTCTATACTAGCTTTTGCCCGCGACTTCGTCCGCGTGGTGTGTTATATAAGAGAGAGATCTTTGTGTGTGTGGTGCATATCAAATTTCAAGCATCTAACTTATGCAGTTTAGATTTTTTCATACAATTTTTTTCCCAATAACTCCCATTTTTCAAAATACAGCCAAAAATAAACTTTATATTTACTAAGGTATGCATGCATGCTAGATTGAATCAATTGATTGAATAGATTTTTTTTTAATTGATTGTTCATTGAGTTTTAATTTTAATACACACTTCCTCTCTTCCCTTCAATGTTGCTGTGCCCTACAGGGTCCATGTTTTAGTTCCTATGCCTATGTAACACCCCATTGTACTACATGGAATGCAATAAATAATTTAATTGAATTGAATTGAAAACATCTATCTTACGCGGTTTCGATTTTTTCATACAAATGTTTTTTTCCCGCTAACTCCCGTTTCCGTGGGAATTCTGCAATATCCTGTTGCAACTAAGCTTTAAGTTAACTAAGGTACCTGCATGCCAAATTTCAAGCATCTAACTTAAGCGGTTTAGAATTTTCATACAAAAGGATTTTCCCGCTAATTTCCGTTCCCGTGGGAATTTCGGGAATTCCTTTCTTAGTGCACCTCTACGGTACTTAAGCTATGTCCCTTCCAAATTTCAAATGCCTACATTTAGCCGTTCAGGCTATGCGTTGGTATGTCAGTCACTGAGTCAATCAGTTTCTCCTTTTATTTAGATTTGATTTTTTCATACAAATGTTTTTTCCCGCTAACTACCGATCCCGTGGGAATTTTGTAATATCCTGTTGCAACTAAGCTTTAAGTTTACTAAAGTACCTGCATGCTAAATTTCAAACGTCTAACTTGAATGGTTTAGATTTTTCATACAAAAGGATTTTCCCGTTAATTCCCATTCCCGTGGGAATTTCGGAAATTCCTTTCTTAGTGCACCTCCACGGTACCTAAGGTACCTGCATGACAAATTTCAAACGTCTAACTTGAGTGGTTTAGATTTTTCATACAAAAGGATTTTTCCGCTAATTCCCATTCCCGTGGGAATTTCGGGAATTCCTTTCTTAGTGCACCTCCACGGTACCTAAGGTACCTGCATGACAAATTTCAAACGTCTAACTTGAGTGGTTTAGATTTTTCATACAAAAGGATTTTCCCGCTAATTCCCGTTCTCGTGGGAATTTCGGGAATTCCTTTCTTAGTGCACCTCTACGGTACCTAAGGTATCTGCATGCCAAATTTCAAACGTCTAACTTGAGTGGTTTAGATTTTTCATACAAAAGGATTTTCCCGCTAATTCCCGTTCCCGTGAGAATTTTGGGAATTCCTTTCTTAGTGCACCTCTACGGTACCTATGGTACCTGCATGCCAAATTTCAAACGTCTAACTTGAGTGGTTTAGATTTTTCATACAACAGGATTTTCCCGCTAATTCCCGTTCCCGTGGGAATTTCGGGAATTCCTTTATTAGTACACCTCTACGGTATTTAAGGTACCTGTATGACAAATTTCAAACATCTAACTTGAATGGTTTAGATTTTTCATACAAAAGGATTTTACCGCTAATTCCCGTTCTCGTGGGAATTTCGGGAATTCCTTTCTTAATGCACCTTTACGGTACCTAAGGTATCTGCATGACAAATTTCAAACGTCTAACTTGAGTGGTTTAGATTTTTCATACAAAAGGATTTTCCCGCTAATTCCCGTTCTCGTGGGAATTTCGGGAATTCCTTTCTTAGTGCACCTCTACGGTACCTAAGGTATCTGCATGCCAAATTTCAAACGTCTAACTTGAGTGGTTTAGATTTGTCATACAAAAGGATTTTCCCGCTAATTCCCGTTCCCGTGGGAATTTCGGGAATTCCTTTCTTAGTGCACCTCTACGGTATCTAAGGTACCTGCATGCCAAATTTCAAACGTCTAACTTGAGTGGTTTAGATTTTTCATACAAAAGGATTTCCCTTCACTACTCTGCTCCTATTGATTGCAGCGTGATGAAAAGTATACTATAGCCTGTCCAGGAGTGTGAAGAATAATTGTACCAAGTTTCATTAAAATCCGTCCAGTAGTTTTTGTTTCTATAAGGAACATACAGACAGACAGACAGACAGACAGACAGACAGACAGACAGACAGACAGACAGACAGACAAAAATTTTACTGATTGCATTTTTGGCATCAGTATCGATCACTTATCACCCCCTGATAGTTATTTTGAAAAAATATTTAATGTACAGAATTGACCTCTCTACAGATTTATTATAAGTATAGATGATCACTTAGACGTCATCAAAGCAAAATACTTACCTAATAAAAATAGATGTGAAAGGAATTGAAATTCCGTGTCAAAGTTGAAGCCGGAGGAAGTTAACGCAAAGTGATCCTCCTACTGGAGGAATCCTTGGGGACAATGAAAAAGTTGGTAATTGCAATTGGGGAACTTTCCTTACATTTAATGGGATCCTTTTATTGGGATCCAATACGACGCAGTGATTCCAAATAACGCCTCAAATAACTAAGCTGGCCGACTGAAATTGGGGATTTTTTATATTGACAGCCTCAATTTTTTCCGTCTCTGTAATAGGTATTATTAGGAAGTTATATGGCGTTCGTTCATTGTTGAATTTGGCCGATTTCAACAGACTGTTGAACTGGGAGCGCATTGAAACTAATATTGCCGGGAATGTTGTAGAAACCGGCAGATGTTTTTTTTTTTTTATAATAACGTTTTTATTAATAACTTTTTGAACTTATTCATGCTATCAACATAATATATATCATATATCTTAGACAACAACATATATCTCAGTCTGGCACCTATTTGTAGATTAGCATTTTATGATTTATCTTTGACCCAGTCAAATACCCAATTTTGTCACGTTTTTCTATGACGTCACAGTGTGCTTTTTCATATAAATTCCATAGTAATTTCGTGCTTTGACGTTTAGTAAAAAGCAACTGATTTGACTAGTTGGAAACTAGAAAAATTAAAGCGTGGTATGCGACATGGCTGGTTGTCAAGCGTTGTTCGCGTGAACTCGTTTGACATTTTCCTTCCAAAAGAGCAAGGGAAACCACGAAACAATTTGCGAAGATACTTCGCACCTACAACTCATCCATATTAGAAAGTACCTTACGATTTTGTGAAGAGAATATACTGTATTGAATTTAGGCTTTGCACCGTGTATTGCAAAGTATATCTTATTTAGAAAGACGATTTAAAAATTATCATATAAACAGATAATACTTAAGTACCTAATACAGTCACCTCTAGCCAACAACAACAGCCTCCGTGGTCTAGCGGTTAGAACGATTTGGAGGTCCGGGTACGATTCCCAAAGGGGACATTATTGAAATCAATTTATGAGACGCTCCTTTGTTTGGTAAGGACTTTTCAGGCTTGAATCACTTCATTGTCTGAAAAAGTAAGATGATTTTGTGTTTCGGAGGGCACGTTAAGCCGTTGGTCCTGGCTGTTGGCGTAAAACACCTTCAACAACAGTGGAGCAGCGCGGTGGAAAATGCTCCATACCCCCTCCAGTTGAATAAGGAGAGGCCTGTAGGACGTATACAGGCTTGTATTATGTTAAGTACCTAACACAGACATGTCTATACCAAAAAAGGCTAATCATATTTATATTTCGGTATAAGCTAAGTAATTCAGCAAGGAATGGTTTTATTTTACTTTTCGTGAACTTTTAGCCTTTAGGCTGAAAAGGCAATTATAAGATTTTTTCGACTGGTAATAATTGTAAAACGGCGCTTGCGTTTGAATAGGCTAACTCTTTGCGACATGAAAATACTATTAAGAATTGAAAATAATGGTAGGTTATAAGTACTTAGTATTTTTTTCCCGATCAAAGGTTATGTACTTATACAGTTTTCTTTGATCCTATATTAGACATGAGCCATCTGTATAAAGATTTGAATTACCTTAATAGGTATGTATACATAGGTATACCTAGATTTAAACATTTTGGAAATTCAATTGTCCCATGTTTAAATCTCACACAGCTTTACCGCGCTTGGAGTGCCGTTTACAAGAGCCCTTAGCGCTCCCCATTTTCCCAGCCAAATAGTTAATTTTATCTGAAGCAAACTTCCAATCATCATCATCAGCCCATTAACGTCCCCACTGCTGGGGCACGGGCCTTCCCTATGGATGGATAGGGAGATCGGGCCTTAAACCACCACGCGGGCCCAGTGCGGATTGGCGGTTATTAACGACTGCTAATGCAGCCGGGACCAACGGCTTAACGTGCCTTCCGAAGCACGGAGGAGCTCGAGATGAAAACTTTTTTTTTGTGGTCACCCATCCTATGACCGGCCTCTGCGAAAGTTGCTTTACTTCAACAATCGCAGACCGAGCGCGTTTACCGCTGCGCCACCGAGCTCCTCAAACACAAAACTTCAAATAAAACTTCCAATAAGTAACATTAAATAAAACCTATAAAATACTAGATGTACTCAGTAGTGCGAACTAGGTTTTAAACCACCTTGAGAACTCTAAATCGATGTGTCGATGTGAGCTGCGAAAGCTGGAAACAACTGTCATGAAAGCCATGAAAAGACTACGTCAAAAATTGCTTTACTATGGTACCCGTTTCAAATAGATAAGTGCACTAGGCTATCCGAACCCATAAGTCTCAATTATTTTATCGGTTTTTCTTCCCGCTAGAAACAAAAAAGCTACGGATAGCGAGACTTTATTTTTAGCCGGCTATCAATTTTACACTTCATGCCTTCCTAGGTCCGTATAAAATATGAAAGTAAAAGATGAACCTCCGGGGAATTTATAGGTTTTTATTTCAAAAGAAAAATAAGTGTACATTTCAGGAAGCCATAATGTAGTTGTGTTAGTCGCAGTTCTAGTTTCTTAATGTCTCTCTTCATTTATCTTATTTCCGAATAACAAATGTTAATTTCCATGTCCATCAATTATTAGATTTATCGTGTAACAGAATAAGTTCTTTATTGTTGTTGTGTTCACGCCGGAATAAAAACAAAGTTTTTGTCGAAGCCTGTGGTGGATGCCTAGTCTTTTTTTTATTATAAATTATCGATGAAACAATAAAGTAAGTAAATTCAGTAACTTATACACACAGCCGTAAGCGTAAGAGACAAAATTGTTTAAACATTACTAAGTATTTAAAATTCATAAGTTACGAATTTAATAATTGGTCATTACGACAAATCGCAATTTTTCGCTTTTACTCATACTTTTCTGATCTCTAGTCATAAAATCATAATAGGTGCGGTATCCTTTCGACTTCCATATTATGTTCGGGAAACCATTTTAATATTATATAGGCATCTTTAAATTCTAACCTCATTCCTCCTGAATCTCTCTTAATAAAATGCCATAACATAAGTATTCCGTATAATTCGAGGAACCGTCCGTCAACACTCACCACGGCACGTGCTAACGGCTCTCCAGTCCATTCTCACGTACTTCACAACCACTTTACAAAGAATCTTGACTTTTCAAATCTTCCAGAAATAGGTCTACAAGCAACTCAAGCCGCTAAGCCAAGTCAGGGGTCACTGTTAACTGGGCAAATGGTATCTCATCTTCAGGGAAGGTTGTATAGCAAGAATAATGGTATCTTATTTTAAACGCGGAATACGTTCTTAAGGCTCCAAAGGGATGTTAGGTAAAACCTTCTGAAGGTGTTCAAGTCTCTAAATATAAATGTCTTTTATATTATTGGTTTCAAATGTCCTATTCAACTGGATAACTGGAGGTTTTTCTTGCAGCTTCTTTTCCCCGGCTATACAGGTTGTGAGAAGCTGCAGTAGTTTTAGGCGGATGAGACGTTCGTTATGTAAAAATTGACGATTCAAAGTGTAACTATGTTACCTATTGAATAAAGATATTTTTGAATTTGATAGTCTAATAATAGGTGATGGTTACCGATCTGATTTTGGGCCAGTATGTCTCAACGCGTTGGGGCCACATCACATCTTTGTACCGCAAGAGTTGGCCGCCCTGTTTCCGCTTGTCTTCTCGCAGTCCCGCGTAAAAGACGCGCTTTGCCACTCTATCATTAGACATACGGGAAATATGCCTACAAAACCACAACTGCCTCCTCATCAGATAGGCCTCAACGCATCCAAAATTCACGCGTCATTCTTGGTCTTCCTTATAAGAGAGAGTTCGCCTTCTCTTTAATCTGTTACATGAAAGCTCTTCTTGGCTCCCCTTCACCTTCTCTTTCTATTATGCCTTCTATGATATTTTTATTAGTTCGTCGTGGTTTTCTCTATAACGAAAGCGATATAGTTAAAAAGGATTATGCAAGTACTTAGTTTCATAATTACCTTTTAGAAAGCAAGAAAGACACATAGCGAAGCGCTTAAACTTTTTCACTTAGCCGTCAACTAAATATACAAAAGTAGATAGGTATTTCAACAGCGGAAGTTTCTATTGATATTTCGACGATACCAAGACTCGGATACTCATTTCGCGGAAAAAAAACGAATCGTATCGTGCCAACTCAGTTAAGTGGAAAGTCCAAACATTATTAATATATTTCGTACTGCTGTGCCAGCTTCTTGAAAAATTATATCGTAATATCAAATAATGAGCGCTTATTTTCTCGCCTATTTCTTTCCTAAAGTCTTTAGTTTAACTAGTTTAAAAGCCTGAAAGTCCTTACCAAACTATTTGCAGCCAGCTATTTGTATTTGGAAGCGTTTTTTTCTTAAATTAGCTTTATACAATAAAATAGAAACATATAACTCAGACAGAGTTATGTTTTGTAAAAGTCCTTAGTAGAAAAATATAAAAAAAAAACTCTTGTCTTCACAGTCATTGCCCTTAACAATAGTTCTCCTAGAGAAATATATGTCCTTAGATATGCTCAGTGCTCATATTTTAGTGGCGAGAACACTCATATCGTCTCGAGTGTCCGCGAGCGCGGTCATAGCCATTCCCGACCCAGGGACACACCACTGATAATGCGAACGAATGTACTTGGACAGATTTAGTCGTCGGTCAACGTTACATGTTCTGTACTTCTTCTCTCGTGTGAGTTGTGAGGTGGATTACCAACCTCATCTACCCTGGTGTCAGGGTTACTATTGAGCCGCCAAAGGCCCCTGACATGACTCATATAACGACGACTTACATCAGTAAGTAGTAATCGGGACCAACGGCTCGTGCCTTCCGAAGCACGGATCGTCTTATTTTCGGACAATCAGGTGATCAGCCTGTAATGTCCAAACCAAACTAGGAATCACAAAGTAATTTTTGTGATATTTCCCCACCGAGATTCGAACCCGGTACCTCCGGGCAGCAAGACGATTCGTGCTTCGGAAGGCACGTTAAGCCGTTGGTCCCGGTTATTACTTACTGATGTAAGTACGTAATCGTTACATGAGTCATGTCAGGGGCCTATGGCGACTCAATAATAACCCTGATACCAGTGTAGGGAGCGCTGGTAATTTCAATAAAACCCCACACAAACAATTGAATGAACTGTATTACTTAGGATATTAATTAAATTACAAGATCCAAACATTGAGACGCGTTGGCTTGCTCGCGCTAGAGATGTGACTGACCATAAATGGTAGACTATTAGGTATGTCCCATACAACCAGGATTGATGGGGTTTGTAATTCACCTCACAACCCACGTGTGGGTATAGAGAAGAAAAATAAAAAATATGATTTGTTGTTGTGTTATGCTAATAGACGGAACAAATACAATAATTATCTTGACGTTTGTATTTTATAGCATAAGGATGTTTGTACTGTTGATATATCTATTGAAATCATCATTATCTCCCTAGCGTCTTCCCATTTCTTACACGGTCCTTACCGTGCTCACCTAATCTGAAGATTTGCCAGGTCGGGATTTGCCACTGTCCGTCTGACCTTCCAGCCCGCGAACGGAAAACCAGCCCAATACAGGTTAGGTCACATACCCCCTAAATGCATTTCTCGGGAATGTGGGTTTCCTCACGATGTTTTCCTTCACCGCTGAGCACGTGATTATGATCGAAACATGAATTCGAAAACTAATTCGACAATCATTGGTTTAGGCCTGTGCTGGATTCGAACCTGCGACTTCAAAGTGAGAGCCAAGCGTTCTACTAACTGGGCCACTACGGTTCGACCTTTGACCTAGGAAACTACCCAATTCAAATGTACTTTATTGCACCTAAATAAAAAGGACATGGTTACGAAATGGACGGTTTATCGTTTAAAAAAATTCGTTCTAGACAACCATAAGGTGAGGAAAATATGCAAGAGATTTAAACGTTTATTATGAAAATAATGATCTTCTAAGGTAACATTATCCAGTGGGGTTACTTATAAAGTTAGGTGCAAAGCGTCCTAAACTCACAGAGTAATCCTAAACGTCGTCTCATCTTACTTTGCATCGTATTTCTCGGCACTTGTACAAGAACTTACTAACAGCATAAGGGATTTAAAAGTTTGGAGTTCTTCTTGAAATAACTCAATTGCTAAAAACTAACTTCATAGTGAATGCAAAGGTGTGTTACAAGAAAGTAGTTTTGGTTTATTTAGAGTGAAAAACTTTAATAAATTCAGTTTTTGCATACTTATTAGTGGTGACTTTTATCCATCGTTTCAAATAATTTTCTCTCAGACGACGCCCTGAGCCGAGGTTCGCGCCCAACTGGACACCCTCAGGCCTGTTGTCTTAAACGTTGTACCGGGTGAGAGCGTTCGGCGCTCCCCATTTGTCCGGCCAAGTAGTTAATGCCATCTGCAGCAAATGTACAATAAGTCACGTCAAAAAAAAAATAATATCGCATTCGAATTAGTTATTTATCATCGTACCTCATTTTGTATTTTGACGTAATTTAAAAATTTTCAAATAAATGTAACATACTTAAGTATTTTTAATTGCTTGTGGCGTCCTATAATAACAAAAGTTCTTTCCTTCGCAAGGGTCTTTACAATCCGCATCTCGATACGTACTCCAATTTCCCAAAAAGTAAACAAGACAATAATTAACCCACTTACCCCATTACATTACAAAAAGGCTTTTTATTCAAGCGGTGACGGCAGAGATAAATCAGTGATACCAGCACAGCTACAAATGGAATTAAACAATTATTCAAATGACTGTACCGAAATGAGCATGATATGCAAATCGGCAACTCTACTACTGAATCCGCTGTTAATTGTTTCCACTGACAAATAGCTTTAAAATGTAATATCATTACTCATTATGCCTCAACACCTTACAGAAATGAGTACTATTGAATTTTCGATAATATTCTGACGATGATGCAAAGCCTTATGTTTTTTGTCATTGTTACAATAGATACCTACAAGTAGGCCCGTATTGCTATATAAGTACCTATTAAAAACTTTCTCATAGCAAACCTGTTCCAAATAAATGTACCTCTATACTTTCGATAACTAATGTAACGAGGCTGTATAGCGTTTAAAACAAAAAGGTAACAGCGATTAAATGCACGGCCCCTCATGCCTTTTCGCTCACACTCTCTCACTCTCTCGCTCTCGCGCCGTGAATGGCAGCGGATTGTTATTCTGTATCTTAATATTTTCTTTAATTCTTTCTCTTCGAGAACCCTGTAACATCCTTTTAAAAATAAATCATTACCACCATATTAAACTAATAATTTTTGACTATGTTATGAGACCAACTAATATTCTCAGCCAAAACCCCTTTGGTTCCCGCCACGTCTAGTAACTAAAAAACTTAAAACGTCAGTTTATGCGTAACTTACCGCCATCACGCGCCTATCTATTTAAGGACTTTAAAAACATTATAAAAGACTGTTAAACCTATTTATCTCAGTGAAAACCCACTGAAAAGTGCATCAGCAGCGTTTCAGAGTATCCCGGGGTCAGAAGACAAGAAAGTGAAAGAAAGCCTGTGAGTCCTTTCCTTAGTCGGGATTTTATTTCGGCGATTGCATTATAATATATAACTTGCTAATATAATTACTTCTCTACAGTACATAATGTAGGTATAGTATAGTAGTGTAGTTCATGAAGCATGTAAGTAACCATAAATACTTTTAAAAGGCCCTTAAAACTAGTACAGTTTGTTTCATTGTTAGAAAATTAAATACATTCACAGAAAATCCTTACATTGAAAGAAAAAAGAAGTAGGTACAAACACACCTGTATCGCCAAATCTATTTTTATCCCCTTCCCTTCGACAATTATTTCCAGGCAAGGATTCTGTTTGCACAAAAGCTATCGGCATGGCTCCGAGGTCGGGAGAAAGATACAATAAAGAGATGTAGAAAAAAACTAATCCACTTTGAAAGGGTTAGGTCACACAAAGCTTAGAGACAAGTTTCTTCGGAGCAGAAATTTCTTCTTAACCCTATAACAAACGGTTCGTTAGTTTTATAAGGAAACGTGTAAGATTTTTATAGATAGAGGTTGATGAAGTTATATTTTTTTATTATTTTCTGAACGAAATGTTTTTTTTATTTACATAGTAAAATTTTCTCGTTTGCTAGATTGATTTCTAATAAAATCAGTCTTGTAATATTATCACATATACTCGTATGAGTAGTACTATTATCTATAATATATTTATCTACTTATTAAATTGGTATCAAACAATTTTAATAAACGTAAATACGTACAATTTGTACAAAATAAGAGAAAATTAAGAAAATATATTAACTAAAACTTTTGTTAATAATGGAACTTCGCTGGGCACCAGAGGAAGTGACAATAAAGTTTTAGGAATATTACATACACACACATACATACATACATAAATGTCAAAGGCTTCATAACTTTCCCACTACACAAACACATGCAGTAAGTTGTTCGAAGTTTAAATGAGCAGTATGAGTAGGCTGTATCTGTGTAACAACTATTGCCAAGCTTGGCATAATGCTGTAACGAGCACTCAAAGCCAAGTATGTGATAATTTGAGAACTTTACTCTAAGCTGGTGCCATTTATTGTTGAAATAAATTTATGATTATATCTTTGAAAATGAGACGCTAGGGACTATATTCAAGGCTGCAATAATGTCAAACGCTTTTGCGTGGCACAATACTATATACTATATTATTTACTATACTGTACTGTATAGTGAGGAGTTTGGGGGAGCAGCGGTCAACGCGCTCATTTGTGACCACAAAAACAAAAAAACAAAAAAAGTTTTTCATCTCGAGCTCCTCCGTAAGGCACGTTAAGCCGTTGGTCCCGGCTGCATTAGCAGTCGTTAATAACCATCAATCCGCACTGGGCCCGCGTGGTGGTTTAAGGCCCGATCTCCCTATCCATCCACAGGGAAGGCCCGTGCCCCAGCAGTGGGGACGTTAATGGGCTGATGATGATGATGGCTGTATAGTATACTTGCCTAGTACTTACCTAGGTTAGTATTTGTGCTGATGACGTTACACCAGACAACCTGAGTCTAACGACCTGGCACAAACGGCTTATCTTCACCCAACATTGTTTAGACACCCTTTGTGCGGACCAAATGTACTGGAAATTTTTAAACCTGCAATAAATCTCGCTTTGAGATAGTTGAACCGGCGTATTAAGAATTTTCTGGAAACTTGAGACGTTTTAAGAAAATTCGGCGCCTACGTAAATTGTGAAGCTGAATTTATTTGGCACTTTGTAGAATACATTAAGGTGTTACTGTGTTGTGGAATTAGCTAAATGAAGGAGAATTAACAGCGAAAGTCTTATAGTTACTACTCATTAATTGCCCGACGAAGATTGAAAGGTAGCTAAAAGTATTGCACGGTTTCGTGGTGTATATTATACAATCCAAACGGTAAAACATAGTTAAAAAATATGGGAGCTTATTGAATATTGGAAACCCCAATCACTCAAGTCACGCGGCAACTTCAGATAATCAAGAAGATATTTGACGAAGCCACAGTCTAGGAACATGAATATGCATGCTGTAAGTAAACGGAATATTTAATCGAACGCAAACACTATCGATCCTACACTAGTGCATCCTCTGTCAAATTTTAAAATGGAACCCAAATTGTGTTTGCTTTCCATTATGCTTCGTACACGTACACTTTGGGAAATTAACTGAATTGCTGTTTCACAATTTAAAATGATATAAATATTTATAAAAAACGTTTCTTATAATTTAATCTCGAATCCTGTTAATAAACGGACACGAAAATTTAAAATTTTAAGTTTACGATTTATTTTCTTAGAAATTGTTATATTTCTCAAATGTTAAATTTCTTATTTCAAAAGCTACTAATTTTATCCAAATAAACTCATTGAAGAATAAGAATAAAATAAATTTATTTCCAGTAACAAAACTGGTCTGGAATGTAAATACAAAATTGAACCAAAACAACGTAATCTTATTTTCAAGACTAAGTACTTCAAATGCCCTAATGAAACCTTTAAATAAATACGAAATAGGCGAAATCTAGTTTCAGTTTTCAATCCACGAAAGTCCGTCGAGCGACCAAAGTACGCAATTGTGTTAGGAGTAAGTGTCTTAATACTAATTATAGTTAGTATTAGTAGATAGCTGTTGAAACCCAGTTTAATTAAAACAGACAATTGGTGGAGCTTTGTTCAGTGAGATGCATATTATATCACTTTGTAGTTCAGTGCTAGTGGGCTAACCGGAGCAGAGAAACTTAAGATGGAATGTGCTAATATCCATAATAACTTTCTAAAGCCACAGGGAAACAGTTTGTCGGAGTATGCTTAATAATAATAATAATAAATAGTGCATAAAGGGATAATCGCCGGTTAGTAAAAGTGTTGGCTTCGGCCCCACGCACGCCTCCCAAAAGTCCGGGACTCCATAGGCCCGAGATATGGAATGACATACATAATAATAATATTCATTGACAAAAACCGGACCTGTCAATTCTTCGGGTTGGGTAAGCGGACCCTGTGAAAAACGGAATAATGCTAGGGGGATGATAATTGACAAAAAAGAAATGTCAGTACAATGTTTTCCTTGGTTCTCTATTTTTACGCATATTTTTTATGTAATAATTTACCATGGCATAATGTTACTTGTCCTATTATTAGTTACGCATAGTATTAATTTGTCATAACTTTTTAAGCATAATTTTGGAACTCATAACTACCATAAGCATAATAATTAATGACAATAATGACATATAAGCATAAGTATTATAAGCATAAAAACTATACTCCGAATAAGAAAAGTTTTGGCACAACTTTGAACATTTCCGAAACTTATTTTTTCCTTGGTTGCATTTGGTTCATGATTGTGACTTTTTATATTTTTTGACTCTATTTCATGCTGTTGGTGATCATTCAGTATACTTTTCTTGTGTAAGATAAACATACTGGCGGCGTAGGGGTGGCCCAAGGGCCACCCCCGCCGCACCGTAACCTACTGTTATGTCTTGTAAAAATTATGACAAAACACTTTTATTCTAAAAAAGAATTATGGATACCTATTTATATGCGAATCAAATTTATACCAACAAATATTAGTCCTAAAATAAGTTATACCTAACAAACTAGTATTCTTAGATATTATTATGGGAAAGTACTATTATGCTTAAAAACGTTATGCGAAAAGGATTGTGATAATTAAAATTATGACAAAACCATTTATGCATTTTAAGAGAATCCCGTTTTCCTTCAGTTATGCATATAGTAGTAAATTTGACATAAATATAATTGAGTAGGTACCATAGCTGACTAAGTATGGAAATACGTGTATTTCAGTCTATGACGCCTATCTTCTGGAGATCAGACACAGAAATGTAGCTGGTATACAATCTTACGTTGCCGTTTCTTTCTACCAACTGTTTGATAATTTGTACAACAATAATCGTATTCTGGCCATCAGGCTTCGTATAGATTATGTTTAATGCATCTGTTTACGAAACCGCGCAATTTTCTGCTGGTTAGGGACTTAGAACTCGATTAGCTGCTTATGTCTTGAAATATGTCGTAAAACTCAACAGAGGTGTTATGGCCTCTCTAGCATAACTGACTGTCAATACAGCGATGCTACACCGCTGTTTTATTGTAAAAACCGCGCGCGTTAAAAGCGCAAGTCGACTCGATTGTACGAGTAAGTATGGGGTGTGCGCCCAGTGGTCTTAATGCTAATAGGTAGTTCATCACCGTCTAACTGCAAGCTAACTCGTGACCAATAATATAACGATACATTTATTTCTGTTGAAAGTATTTAAATAAGTTATCCTTGACCTGCTTAATAATACGGAAAATAATTGGAAGCCGGAGCAGAAACGACGCCATTCATTTTATTTTTAAATTTAGATTATAAAAGCCAACACAAAGTAACAATTATAGCGCTCGGACACCGTATTATATTGCTACTATAGTAACATAGGGGTATTATAACACGAATTATTCTTTTGTCCGACTGATTGTTCTTTCGAATCTTTTTTGTGTAACTTTTTCGTGAAAAAAATCAAAGAATATAATAAACTTTATTTACACCATAAACAAAACAGTTACTTACAGAACAAAAATATCAAACAAAACAAAAATAAAATGAAATAAAACTAAAACAAATAAAAAATCTCAAAATAAAATAAATTATATACAATTAACACTTAAAAAGAAAATTAAAAAAATTTGAATTTTCTTTGAAATTAATTTCAAAGAAAATTCACCTTTTCAAAATCTTTCTTTTTACGTTTAGAACCCGTAAAAACCGAAAAATCGATAATGATGATTTGAATACATAATAATTCAGAGATTTAAAACCGAATAGAATATATACCAAAATACTAGGAACATATTAAAACGTAGTACTTACTTATGAACCAATTCGACTCGCGAACCTGAAAATCGCCTTATCATTCGTTGACGCTGTACCACCATTCAGTGGCCATAATCCTAAGTTAATTGGAAACAGGATCAGAAGGATTATTTTCTATTCCAACGTTTTAACAACAACTTTTTTGGACGAGTATGTGAAAGGGAGATAACGTGGTCACTCTACCTTCAATATGTACTTTTGAAAGCATATGCGGCTGTTACGGAACAAATTGACAAATATTAAATTTAGAATTAGTTTTGTTACTTAACTTACTGGTACTGGCTGGGAGTCTAAAAAGCCCACATTGAAGAAAGTTACCTAAAAAAGAAATATTTCTATTTCATATTTGCGCATATACACGTCTGTATTGCCAAAGGGGTAGACAGAAGTGTATAGTATATACACCCACTCGCTAGCAATGTTTAAGTCCCATGTCATAGGGAGCCTATTTCTACAAGTCCAGGAAACCACGCGATGACAATTGTGTACCGTACAAGAATGAATTAAAATACAAAAGGCAAATCTCGGTGGTTAAATAATGCTCCAATATGTCACACAGGATATAAATCTTCTGTGCGCTTTTACGATATGCCCTTAAGCAGCTGAAGTGTTCTGTGTGCTTTATTCGCTAACAATACAGCATAGAAACATGAATGTTTGTATAAAACATAAACAATACAGTTTCTAAGTAGAGCGAAATAGTTAATATGACTGCGAGCAGAAGTCATTAAGAGCTAGCGTTATCCCCGGAGGTTGGTTGGAACCTTATTCACGGCGAGATTCCAGCTTAATTAATACACCGGGCTGATTCCCCTACTTAGTGCATAATTATGATTTAATTAGTAAAACGGCTTGTTTTAAGTGTGAGTTTACAAAATGTAACCAAAGATGGAATGGCGCGAAAAGTTTTGCACTTATAACGAAATCGGAGACCAGACCATCACTCTTAAAACACTGTATACTTACACTTGTTTTAAGTTTACGCGGTTATTATCATAATCAAAACGCATAATAACGGTTTTTTTCTTACCGCGTTTAAAGCAGAGTTATGAAACTCCCGATATTTCGACACTGTTGCAAGTGCCATGATCACGGGATGACTGATGAGATTGGAGTGGAGTAGGTAGATCCATAATTTTCTACGGGCAGACACGGGAGATATCTGTCTACCATCTTTCTTTGCCCCTTGTTTATGTATTTGATGTCGGAATGTCGGAATATCGGAAGTCTCATATCCCTGCTTTAAACGCGGTAAGAACCCGTTATTATGCGTTTTAATTACTTACAATTGAACAGTTTTGCTGTGTTGTAATCGACACACATGCATAGTACTGTGGCATGACGGGTGAAGGTAGAGGCCAGGAGTCCCGACGTGCTGGCAGAGTGGTACGGTCACGAGTACTAATATGACTTATAACCGTGTCATATTAACTTTCTTGACAAATTGAACTAGAAGTGTCAATAAATGTTCAATACGTTAATGCGTCAGGGTTCTAAAATAAGTAAATACACAATATTTCTGATGTCTGTACATACCTACTGCCTATATTTTATTACAGCTTCATTTTAGCATATTTTCAAGTGCCAAAATAATCTCGTATGATTACCGTCACAGTGCCAAATGATACTACTTAATGTATACATAGAACATAAACACACGCTTGTAACGTCTAATGGGTTGGACAATATCATAAGGTAGTAATATGGACCCGTTCTAGTTTTTGTTTTAATTCTCTCCCACGTTCCCAGAATATAACGGATACACTTTCTTATTTATTTATTTAACCGCACCTACACATACTTATCATTTTATATTTTTTTTGTATCGCTAAAAATGGTTTCTTATATCTACATTAAGTTCTAAATGTTGTACCGGGTGAGAGCCCTCAGAGTACCCCATTTTTCCGGCCAAGTACTTAATGTCATTTGCGGCAAATCTACAATAACTCACGTCAAAAAATGTACATGAAGTGTAATGGAAACTTCAACTAAGTTCAAGTTGTTTTAGTAACAGTTAGGTATGTATCAGCTAAGTGAAGAACGATGTAGTTTTTACTCCTCCGTCCATAACCTACTTTATTAATCGTTTTCATGATTACATAAACAGCCTATATACGTCCCACTGCTGACAATAGTGGAGGTTACAATCCCAGCTCAAGCCTAAACCAATGATTTTCGACGTGTCGCTATCGGGAATCGAACCCAGGTCTTCCGAATCGTAAGCCAAACGCTCAATCACTGGACCACGGAGGCCTATAAGCAGTTGATCGCATTATGTTTTCCTTCCAAAAGTACACGCAAACAAAAAAAAACAGACCTATTCATGTATTGTATTTTAAGCGAGTTTTAAATACGTGTTAGATAAGTGAACATGGAACATGGGAACATAACAGTGGTATCAGGCCCCAGAGACCAGGTCCGGTTACATTGCAGCTTTAATTAGTGTCGCAAGTGTAATCTAAGCACTACTGGGAAATGTGCATGGAATATAAAATGCACTCGCTTCTACCGCAACGGTATTCCACCAGTTACTCGTGAAACTAAATTAAAATTCTGTTTTAAAACGATTTTTTAGCTAGGAAGAGTATCAGAAGCTATTAACATACTTATGTAAATAAAGTCATAATCCTTAACAGGTTGAGTGGACACACAAGTATTTAATCAAAGGACAACTTATTGTAAGAAAATAGCTTATGAGTAACATTGGCACACTCTTATTCTTTCGGCCTACGATCATTTAGACTAAAGTAGGACTTAGAGGGGGTGAGGTAAATTACTCGGTGCCCGATACCAATTGGTGCGGAGCGGAGAGTTTCCGTTATATACGAAGTATTATTCTTTATCCTATAACTGTGTAGATAAATATGATGACAGATAAAGAAATGAAGATAAGAGAGAGAGAGAGAGAAGACGTTTATTCAAACAAACAGTTTATTCAAAAACACATAAAACGAAATCGAAACATTGAAATAACACTTAAATATAAATATATATAGCTATAGGCTATACATAAAAGAAAAGAAGTAACATTAATGACAAAAGTGTTGTGTGAGATAATGTGCATTTATTTGAAAAGGTAAGGTAAGGTAAGATAACGATTAATATTGTGTATAAATTGTGGTACAGTTATAAATAAACATTACAGTTATAGTTGCAATTTGCGTCCGCCTAAATTTTGCCTTTGCAGACATATTACACACATTTCACACAGGCAATAAATAACATTACATGTACAAGTAACATAACAATATTTTTTTATGAGCAACAACAATTAAATTAAAATTAAGAATTTATTTCGAGATCATGTTAGTGAACAAAGTTAGAAACAAAAAACTAATTATTTAATAGTTTGTTGTGTTTTACAATGGATAAGCAAGTAGGTGCATAAAATAAAAATTCTTTGACGTCATAAAAACATAGATTAGCCTTCGCGCGTTAGAATGCACACAATCTCTTACATGCCCGGAAAGACAAGTAAGTACTGTGTGTAAGTATTTATTATAAAGTGTAGGTATCACGTAAAATCAGTAAAAACAGTAGAACACATTTCCAACTACAATTAACACTAATCTGAGGAACTTATTGGTAGGACTCAAGTAGTCCCTTTGTTGATAACGAGAATAGTTTACCAAAAGTCCGAGGCAAATTCAAGGGTCGCCTCTGAGAAATGGTTCCAATTATTTCTCGGACTACTCTCCAGGGGTGTAATGGTTTATGTGAATGTTTCCAGGAAATGCAAATTAGGTGGCCTTGGCTGATGTATCTTGTTTCGTTTAGACACGTGGATGTCATATTTTTAGGGAAAATGGGTATACTTAAACGTAAAAGAATGTCATTGTATTCATTTATTGATGTTAAAAATAGATGTGCCTTCACAAAATGTTAAAGCAAGGAAGGTAATTTTAAAATTATGAATAATGTATCTCAGTATAACTGAGTACAAAATTCAAAAGGAAACCATTGGAAACATTCTGCGGCAGAATTAATCGCGGTGGCAGCTTGGAGGGTGTGGTAGCGTTGTCCAAAGAACAGTGAAGTTGTCGAATATATCTATATCCCAATGGAGTAGAGTGAGGTACATCTATCGTAAGATGAACTAATTACCCACACCTCACCGAGCTTTTTGTTAGACCAACGTGATAGGTGGTAAGCCGTATCGCCGTCTATAATGGTCGAGCCAACTGTGTGAGTGAAATCTGCACTTAAGATAAATCAATAACTCTTTGGTGCAAATTCGATACCAGGGTTCGAACCGGCGCGCTCCACGTTTTAAAAGAAATATACGTTCATTTCCTGTTCTAATTTCTTACTGATGTTTATAAATACTACTCGGACTGCTACTCAAACAAACTAAGGTTTCTTGTCAGAAAAGGTAGGCCGAAATAAGCAGTTCTAATCTTAGTAGATAATAATGTTAGCCCTTTGAAATCCTATAGATTCTAAATGGGAGAAGCAATAGCTCCGTGACTCGTTTGATAAATAGAGTCATTAAAACGGTCGTTGTACAATCCACTTGCCAATTAATTTGATTGTAAGATGTTTCTAACAAATATAGAACATTCAATTCGTGTGTTGATTGTTTCAATATAATATGGAAATTGAATTTCAGAGGGTTATTACTACTTCGCTTATTGCTTGATTCGATGTGATCGCTTGTAAGCGAATTTGCTAAGTCAATGAAATTATACTTTATTGAATTATTGCCCAAGTATTCCGTTAGTTGGTATATAACCTTAATAATACCTAAACAAATTTTCACGCATGTATGTACTTCAAGTGAATAAATCATTGTAACACTGGATTTATTTTAAAACAATATAGGTATATTATATAGGTAGGTATGTAGAAAGGTATTTTATATAGGTATTATTAAGGTTATATACCAACTAACGGAATACTTAGACAATATAAGATCATACGATATAAACATACGAGTATTTCAAATATAACTGGTACATTGGCTCGGTGCCATCACAGTATGAACACTAAGAAATAATGAAACTAAATGTACCCTTACAGCTAAAAAATAAATGCTTCATTGTAATTAAGAAAGAAAGAAAGAAAGAAAGAAACGTTTATTATAAAGGGACACCACAGTAACAAATACAAAACAAATATATACGTAATTTAAAACACGGAGTAACACACAACTTACAATCAAACAAAACACATAATAAAAACAACATACACGAGAAATACAAATAATTGAGTGTATGGACTGGTCAACGATGGTGGTGGTGTCCTTTATAAAAATTAATTAATTATGTACTAAATATTAAATAAAATATACATTGTTTTAGTTCAGGTTTAAAGGGTGATAGACAGAAATGGTTATCCTTATTTAGAACTCATGTAACATTATGACATAGCTAGCTGGGAGTGGATGTCCTATATAATATATCACTGCCTACCCCTTTCAGGATACAGACGTTGTGCTACGTTGTATGTAACATTATTAAGTGATGAATTTATGGAATCGATATTTTAAATTTTAGACATCTGTGAGTACGATTTATAAAGTTGATACTTACCTCTATTATGTTTCTTCTTTATATATTACTAGCTTTTGCCCGCGCCTTCGTCCGCGTGGCGTGTTATAAAAGAGAGATCTTTGTGTGTGTGTGAGAAAGGTTAAAAAATGCTTATTTTTTATTTTTAAATGAGGTTAGAGTATAAATAGCTCAGTTAAATAATGAATTGTTATTAATTTTTAGATGATAATTTGGTGTAATATAAATTTAGGAAAATACGATCAGAGGAGGCTAACCCTAAAGTACCTATCTATAAGCTTTCGTCTGGAATTCAGAGATGAGAATGTTTTTTCATACAAATGTTTTTTCCCGCTAACTCCCGTTCTCGTGAGAATTTTGCAATATCCTGTTGCAACTAAGCCTTAAGTTTACTAAGGTACCTGCATACCAAATTTCAAGAGTGTAACTTAAGCGGTTTAGATTTTTCATACAAAAGGATTTTCCCGCTAATTCCCGTTCCCGTGGGAATTTCGGGAATTCCTTTCTTAATGCACCTCTACGGTTCCTAAGCTAGGTTCCTTCCAAATTTTAAGTGCCTACGTTTAGCCGTTTAGGCTGTGCGTTGATATGTCAGTCAGTCAGTTTCTCCTTTTATATATTTATATACGTATATAGAAGAAGATAGATAAATGATTATTATGAATCTCCAATACAAGCGTAAATGGAAACTTTTCTATATTGTTTATCGCCCTAGCGTTATACCGTCTTTCAAGGGGTCTGTGTAACTAACCTGAAGATTTGACAGGATTACAGGGCCGGTATTTACAGAGTGACTGTCCGTCTGACCTTCCAACCCGTGAAGGGAAAACCAACCCAATTCACGTTTAGGTCACATGCTCCTAATAAGGCTTTCCTCTACTAACTAAACTTGAATATATTGTTATACACAAGCTTCGTCAAAAAACAAAACCACAACAGGCTTCGTCCAAAACTAAATACTCTAGAAGCCCACGCCAGACCGCTTCCTTCGCTTGCTTCGTTTTTTTGTTATACTGGTGTAATTGATGTATGTTGTCCCATCGCTGTCCATTCACTTGTATTTGTCACAGAATCTTACTTGTCATGTTATTTGTACAGTACTGTGGAATTGTCTATTCTCATTTCTTTCTTTTTCTTATTCTGTTCGTCATTTCACTTTTGTAGTTTATCGCAACCGGCCGTCATTTAGAGTAGATGACGATTAACTATTATGTTCTTATACTAGACATAAAGCTAAATGCCCCCAATTCCTGCAGATACCTCCTAATTTAAAAAAAATGCCTTTTTCGGAAACTTTAAAAAAATATGTGGTGTGTAGGTACAAGAATGAGCACCAATGACTGACTAGACTGCGAATGTCTTTAAAAAGGTTTTAGGACAATCTACTCTGAGGCGGCGTGTTTGTATTAAACGCGGAAACAAGAGAAGTGTGCACATGATCGAAGCAAGTGGAATTCCATAGTCTTATTACTTCGCAAAATAGGCGTGAATTTATATATGTATATTTATTATGTATGAATAAAGCCGGGAAGATACAAGTACTTAGTGCTTTAAATAATATAAGCAGCGTTTGGACGGAAGATGACTTGAATAATGATTAAAAAAATAACAAGTATCTTATTGTTGCAGATTATTGGTTTCTACATCACCATGTAGACGGAATTCTTGGTAAGTTATTGCTTGTTAATATAAACAGGGTATTAACTAAAACATACTTCGAGTTTCAACGAGCTAAGGTTAAAAACAACACGAACGGACAATCGGACCGTTGTAAGGTCAGTAATATACATATTTCTCCCCCTAGCATTGTCCCGATTTTCAAAGGGTCCACTTACCTAACCTGACGATTTGACAGGTCCGGGTTGTTACAGAAGCGACTGCCTGTCTGACCTTTCAACCCGCGAAGGGAAAACCAGCCAAAACAGGTTAGGTCACATACCTGCGAAAATGCATTTCTCGGGAATGTGTTTTTCCTTGCGATGTTTTCCTTCAACGCTGAGCATGTGATCATCCATAATAGACACATTAAAGAAGTTAAATAGTTTTATTCCATTTTCAAAATGCATGTATATAGCAATGTTATTCAAAACAACTAAAATAATACAACCCCAAAACCCATACCCTTTTTATTCAGGAACAGCTGTCGCAGTGTACGTAACTTAAAAGGTTCGCTCATTCGTAAAGCTATGCTTGATAGAAATTGACTAATGTAATTTATAGAGGTGCCAATAAAACTGTCTTCTTAAGATTTATTACTGTCGCCTTCGGGTTCACTGGCGGGCGTGGTAGGCTCTGCTTTCCTCTCTATTTCCCTTATTGGTAAATTAAACTCCCTGACCAGTGGCGATTTATGAATTTTCAAGACACCCGCTTGTTGAATGGAAAAGTCTGAGTAGCAAGGTTAAAGTAAATCGCAAACGATCTACAATACTACTTATATAAATATAAAATAAATTATAGGCCCAATCCGACCTACGTTCTGAAGCCAACAAGCGAAAATGAATTCGATAACGTAAGCCTTAGATTTATGCGAATAGGTTTATAGGCAAGTGAAACAATTTCTCTTGCAGCTACACGTTTGAGAATGGACCTTTAGTTAATTTATGGTTGCGGAAACAAAGATATTGGGCATAGGAATATTGTCAGGTATTTCCACAATGTGGTGGATGTAACAAAGATAATTTATATCGTAAGGCGTAGTAATAAAAGCTTGATTTGTTGTAAATCAAGGCATGCATATAAAGTCTTAAAAATATTTAAGAACAATGTCAAAGGCTATGGTAAAATCATAGTAAAAATACAAATACTAGTTTATGAATGTTACAATAAAATAAAGTTAGTTCGCTATATGAAGTCGCTGGCTTATATTGCTTCTTTTAAAGTTTGATTTGCCATTGTCGTGGTGAAACGATTTTTCAATCTGCAATATTATTTTTCACGTGTTTTTATGATCATCTATACTATATATTATGTCCTGGTACGTCGCTTGGTCCTATAATACATTACAAAAACTATTTATTGCAGTAATATATCTTAATATATACATACATACATACATAAACTCACGCCCGTAATCCCTAATGGGGTGGGCAGAGCCACAAGTAATCAAAGACAACTTGCAGCCACTGTTGATACGATGTCGTAAGCTGGATATGATGAACCGTATGGTGATAAGGGATCAGCCTATCGCCCATAACATTAGTCCATCATGTTAGAGGACACAATCCCTCTGTCGGTTTTCACGACATGCCCGGGAAGACAAGCAGCTGAACGTGTTCTATGTTTTTTATTTGCTCCCAGAACAGCATAGAAGCAATATATAATTTTACATAATATATTTATTGTACGTACAACATACATAATTATTCATTCACTAACTACCTACTTGGCTGATCAAATGTGATTAAACATCACGTAACTATCTGTACTGTAAGTTTTTTATAATAATAAGTGCAAATCGCGACAGTATAAGTGCCAAATAATACTTGCAATAAACTGCCTTAATCTATCTATTTTGGATTCCTTTCAGGCTTTCAGCAGTGACGGAACATTCTATAGGTCAATACATTTGACCTATTAGACGTTATCGACAATTTTTCTTCGCGTCTGACCTTTGACGTGGGTCAATAATACACGGTAGTGAGTTTGTTTTCTTCGGGCGTTTAGGAACCTGCTCTCTGAAGATTGTGTTTGTGCAGCCGTTCTTACGCAAACATTCTATATTGCTTCAGTATTAGTCCTTCGTCTAGAAATCTGGGTAGTCTTACTTATTACTGATGTTAAATGCTTATTGTTATTGTTTTCTTATATACCACATAAAAAAGAAGAAGACAGAAGTGTATTGTATATACAGCCACTCCTCGCGAGATATGTTGAAATCTTATATACTCGTGACAGGGCAGACACAATATTATTTTAAAAGTGACACCGTCTATACAGACGTCTGTTAAGTTTTTACTCTAAACCGCTTCTTCTTATCGTGTGGTTTGTGAGGTGGAATACCAGCCTCATCAACCCTGATGTCAGGGTTATGATTGAGCCGCCAAAGGCCCCTGACATGGCTCATATTACGATTAGTCACTTACATCAGTAAATAGTAACCGGAACCAACGGCTTAACGTGCCTTCCGAAGCACGCTTTCTTTACCGCTGAACCGATTTAGAAGTAAATTGATATTGAGATAGTGTGATGGAGGATTGGACATTATGATAGTTTAATGGAGGATCGGACATTATGATAGCTTTTTTTTCGGAAATCACCCTTAAAGGGAAAAAAGGAATGGATAATAAAGCGCGCGGTTCACGTGGAAAGGTAGTTATCTATAATTTTATTTGACGATAGTTTTATTGGTGTTACCAATACCACCTATTAGTTCTTATTACGGTCTATAGTACTGTACTATATTATGTATGTTAGCAGGACAGAAAAATATAGTACAATAATATATTATGGTATACCTATTGTATGCAGACAGAGGAATAAGGTAAACGCGATACTTTTTGAGTAATAGCATGGTTCACAAATGTTAGCTGTAAGTGATCCATTAATAAATAAATAAATAAATGAACATCATAAAATACTAAATACCTGAGTTAGATAAATAAAATACGCAAGTGAATTATTATTAAATATAAAAGGCATTCGATAATTCAAAAAGAGTTTCCTGCTACCCTGCAGCCCCGGGGACTCATGATATTCGCTTTATCACGTTCCAAAGGGACAGCATATATAAAATACTTGTACGTGGAAGTGTTCAGAAGTAACCATAATAACCCTACCTAACGTAATAGTCTGTTACATTTATTATTTGTTAGACAGAGAAATAGATGCGAATCATGCTCGCTCGTCATCGTTATTGAGTTAGCTGTAAGTACAATGCATAAGGAAACTAATCTTCATTCTCTTCTATCGTATGGGTTGTCAGGTGGATTACCAACCTCATCAACCCGGGTGTCAGGGTTATTATTGAGCCGCCAAACGCGTGACATGACTCATGTTACGACTTACGATTAGGTAGACCGGAGAGGATAGCTTATGATCTTTGATTAACTTTAACAACGTCGAGATTAATTAATTCCATATTTTTTTTACAGAAGCGACTGCCCGTCTGACCTTTAAACCCGCGAAGGGAAATCCAGCCCAATACAGGTTAGGTCACATACCTCCGTAAATGCATTGTTTGGGAATGTAGGTTTCTTCATGATGTTTTCCGTCGCCGCTGAGCACGTGATAATAATTTATGATCCAAACATGAATTCCAAAATATATTCGACAATCATTGGTTTAAGTCTGTGCAGGATTTGAACCTGCAACCTCAAATTGAGAGGTAAGTACGTGTTCTACCAACTGGTCTACCACAGCTTAAAATGCAGCCACAATATCCCACCTAACATTATAAAATAATATTCTGTTCCATGTATTTTACATCAAATTATATAGGATTAATCGAATGAAGAAATAATATATTATGCAATATTAAAAGATATATTTGTAGGTTGTAAATAAATACATACTAGCTAGGACTATAGTAAAGTTAATTCAAATTAAATTCTAAATTGAATAAAAAATATAACAAATGCTTAATAAATAAGTAAATAAAAACTTTAATAAAATGTTTTTAGGTTTGAGTTTAGGTAATAGATATAACAATGGTGTTTTTATGAAATTTCTGCAGTGTTAAATAGGTGAACGCATTAAATATAATCCAGGAGAGAAGCGTATTTTTTTACCTTTAAAATGAGGTCAGCGTCCTTATATCAGTGACATGGCGCGGTTAGATAAGAAAAGGCTGCGTCGAATAAACCCTACCTCCCCTGGGTACAGCCAGTCGATAACGTCAAAGTAGGGGAAATGCGGATTTGCTGGCAATTTTAATATTGTTTTAATTTTTTCACGTGTCAATCTCTTTGGTACCAATGAATGGTAAAATAGCATGGTTTCCATACTTTATTTCCCGTACTTGATATACCCTGTTAAAGCTTGAATAATAAACCTACAGCAGAAGAGAAATATAGCAGAGGCGTTTAGACAGAAGAATGGACTTTTCGGATAACATGGTTGAAACAATTAGACCTGGACACCGAACTGGCCCAAAACCGACCAACCTATAGAAGTAGGATAAGGAGAGCCGACCTTGTATAAGCGAGACAGGGCTTAGGTAGAGAGAATGGACTTTTCGGATAACTCAAGCTATATTCGTCGCGCTGGTGGTCGTCGGGAGCATACCGACACATTCAGGGTGCCGTGGTGTAGGACTAATCTTGCCAGTAAACATTTTCTCCCAAGACTGCTCAGAACGTATAACCAATGTTGGAATGAGTATGATCTTGACATATTTCATAACAGTTTGCCTAAATTAAAGAAACTCATTGTGCAATCATCTAGTCATTACCGTTAGTTTAACTGGTTTAATAGAAAAAAAAAATAGTAGTTTTTTTTTTTCTTTCATGTACCTATTCTTCTTTTTTTTGTTGTTGTAGTGTTGCTTGGCTGTAACTTTTCATACCTTTTGTTACTCCGTTATTTTTTTATTTATTTTTTTAAAACAAATTCTACATACATGTTAATTACATAAGTTGTGCACGTCTGTAATTGGTGCAAACACTAGTACTAGCCTTAAGAAAGTTTTATTAATTGTTGTGTGTTTGTACTGTTGATGTGCCTAATAAATAAATAAATAAATAATATATTTTAATCAAATATATTATAGTACAGTAGCACGAGTAAGATTTTTTTTTATTTCATTAATATTGAAATTTAAGACGTTGGTCTTACAGCAAGCTTAGTGAGTTGTTCACCTTGCGATGGATGTATGTACGTATATCTTTAATTAACTTAAATTGGGAATATACTCGTGAGCTTATGTAATGTTATGTAATTTAGAAATCTAGTTAAATCGAATGAGCCGATCGAGCCGTGGCCCAGTTGGCTTGCCTCTCCTTTTGAGGTCGCAGGTTCGAATCCAGCACGTGCCTAGACCAATGATTGTCGAATTAGTTTTCCAATTCATGTTTGGATCATGAATGATTATATCACGTGCTCAGCGGTGAAGGAGATTTTTGGAAGTATGTGACTTAACCTTTACTGTTTCCTTTTTCGGGTTGGAAGGTCAAACAGGCAGTCGCTTCTGTAAAAAACCGAACCATTCAAAATCTTCAGGTTAGGTAAGCGGACAATACCACCTAGACCTTGTACAATACAAATACAAATACACTTTATTGCACCGAAATAAAAAGAAATAATTACAAAAAGTATCTTAACTAAGTACATGGCAAATGGCGGCCAACAATACGTGATAATGCTAGGGAGATGATGAGTTTAATCGAGTGAGATTCAAATACTCAATAGATACAGTGTCCTTAGCCTGAACGATTAATAATTAATTTCCGGAACAAAATGGTTCAGGAGGCTATAGTGAACATTTCACATTTCGTGGTGCGGTTGAGATAAAAGAGAGACCCAATAAATCCCGTGCCTAGGGAATGTTGGCAGCGGATAATATCGACGGCGAGGGGAATACTTCTAAAGGATGCAGATGATTATTTAAATTGGTATTCTGAAGAAATACCTAACGTATTTTAAAGGTCTCTCCACACTGTAGCAGGACTTGGGTTCTGGGGACTGAAAACGAGATTTCCGAATTTCAATTGTGTATACAAACGAGTATTTTTTATTTCTTTCTTCTATATTAGGAAAACCACGCTAAAGCCATTTTTACCTATAGATTTAGAATGTATAAGATAATAAAATAATGCCAATAACCATCAACTTTTTTTAACTTAATTTGACAGGACTACAACAGCTAGCTCTATCTTTTTCTTGCACGTGTTGTAAGCGAAGGACGGCACTATTTAAAATTTGTCATTTTTGTTTTTTCTTTTTATTCTCTTCTTATTATTATGAAAATCAAATTTATTATTTTCTATTTTTAATAATAATTATTACTGTCAATTTGATTTGAGTTGTGCTACTGTCTTCTTCTATCGTGTGGGTTGTGAAGTGGATTACCAACCTAAGCAATGCTGGTGTCGGGGTTATTATTGAGCCGCCAAAGGCCCCTGACATAGCTCATGTAACGATTACGTACTTACATCAGTAAGTAGCTTCTACTGTTATAGCTACGAACTTAATAATAATTTACCGTGACTGCCTAACTGGTAACATCTGTGTGTGTATTTATAACAATAATAAATATGTATTTAATTACGTATACTACCTGCGTAGCTCTTATGATTATGATTAAACTGAATGTATCTAAATAAAAAGATATTCGCATCGTAACAGCTGCGTGCGCTGAATCAAAATAATAAAGTAAATAGAATAGAAAAGAAAGGCGTTTATTTAAGTAATACGTATACAAAAGAGTGAAATTATTCATTAATTTTATTCTGTAATATACTATATTGTGTACATTACATACATTGGTACCTAATCTTTACAACTTAAAAGATAAAGCTCAAAATATAATGTATAACCGGTATTACTAGTTTTATAACAAGATCCATTATCGTACGTTTTAATCAGAACGCGTGCTCTACTTTCACTGCGAACAATGGCAATCTATAGAAGGTAATCTTAATTTTAGCACTGTCTTTCAAGTTTCCGTGGTGTAGCGGTTATCACATCTGCCTAACACGCAGAAGGCCCCCGGTTCGATCCCGGGCGGAAACATACTTTTTAAATTTTGTAATTTGTTTTGTATTCTTTTCCGTGTGACTTGCAAAGTAAGATACACTTGTTGGCTAGTTATTTTTCTTTTATTACCGTATCTTATTATAGATTTGCCTCGGATGATATTTTTTTTTGATACCTATACCGTTAGGAGAATAGCGTGATGACATAATATATTATTTTATTTTTTTTAAAACAGAGAAAGGAAAACACAATTTCTGAATAGTCGAATACAGGCATTTATCAGTGAAACTGATATGTTGCCTGCTTGAGTTAATAATCTATACTTATAATAAATCTGTAGAGAGGTCAATTCTGTACATTAAATATTTTTTCAAAATAACTATCAGGGGGTGATAAGTGATCGATACTGATGCCAAAAATGCAATCAGTAAAATTTTTGTCTGTCTGTCTGTCTGTCTGTCTGTCTGTCTGTCTGTCTGTCTGTCTGTCTGTATGTTCCTTATAGAAACAAAAACTACTGGACGGATTTTAATGAAACTTGGTACAATTATTCTTCACACTCCTGGACAGGTAATAGTATACTTTTCATCACGCTACAATCAATAGGAGCAGAGTAGTGAAGGGAAATCCTTTTGTATGAAAAATCTAAACCACTCAAGTTAGACGTTTGAAATTTGGCATGCAGGTACCTTAGATATCGTAGAGGTGCACTAAGAAAGGAATTCCCGAAATTCCTACGGGAACGGGAATTAGCGGGAAAATTCTTTTGTATGAAAAATCTAAACCACTCAAGTTAGACGTTTGAAATTTGGCATGCAGGTACCTTAGATACCGTAGAGGTGCACTAATAAAGGAATTCCCGAAATTCCCACGGGAACGGGAATTAGCGGAAAAATCCTTTTGTATGAAAAATCTAAACCACTCAAGTTAGATGTTTGAAATTTGTCATACAAGTACCTTAGATACCGTAGAGGTGTACTAAGAAAGGAATTCCCGAAATTCCCACGGGAACGGGAATTAGCGGGAAAATCCTTTTGTATGAAAAGTCTAAACCACTCAAGTTAGACGTTTGAAATTTGTCATGCAGGTACCTTAGGTACCGTGGAGGTGCACTAAGAAAGGAATTCCCAAAATTCTCACGGGAACGGGAATTAGCGGGAAAATCCTTTTGTATGAAAAATCTAAACCACTCAAGTTAGACGTTTGAAATTTGGCATGCAGGTACCTTAGATACCGTAGAGGTGCACAAAGAAAGGAATTCCCAAAATTCCCACGGGAACGGGAATTAGCGGAAAAATCCTTTTGTATGAAAAATCTAAACCATTCAAGTTAGATGTTTGAAATTTGTCATGCAAGTACCCTAGATACCATAGAGGTGTACTAAGAAAGGAATTCCCGAAATTCCCACGGGAACGGGAATTAGCGGAAAAATCCTTTTGTATGAAAAATCTAAACCACTCAAGTTAGACGTTTGAAATTTGGCATGCAGATACCTTAGGTACCGTAGAGGTGCACTAAGAAAGGAATTCCCGAAATTCTCACGGAAACGGGAATTAGCGGGAAAATCCTTTTGTATGAAAAATCTAAACCACTCAAGTTAGACGTTTGAAATTTGTCATGCAGGTACCTTAGGTACCGTGGAGGTGCACTAAGAAAGGAATTCCCGAAATTCCCACGGGAACGGGAATTAACGGGAAAATCCTTTTGTATGAAAAAATCTAAACCATTCAAGTTAGATGTTTGAAATTTGGCACGCAGGTACCTTAGATACCGTAGAGGTGCACTAAGAAAGGAATTCCCAAAATTCCCACGGGAACGGGAATTAGCGGGAAAATCCTTTTGTATGAAAAATCTAAACCACTCAAGTTAGACGTTTGAAATTTGGCATGCAGGTACTTTAGTAAACTTAAAACTTAGTTGCAACAGGATATTACAAAATTCCCACGGGAACGGTAGTTAGCGGGAAAAAACATTTGTATGAAAAAATCAAATCTAAATAAAAGGAGAAACTGACAGACTCAGTGACTGACACATCAACGCATAGCCTGAACGGCTAAACGTAGGCATTTGAAATTTGGAAGAAACATAGCTTAGGTACCGTAGAGGTGCACTAAGAAAGGAATTCCCGGAATTCCCACGGGAACGGAAATTAGCGGGAAAATCCTTTTGTATGAAAAATCTAAACCGCTTAAGTTAGACGCTTGAAATTTGGCATGCAGGTACCTTAGTTAACTTAAAGCTTAGTTGCAACAGGATATTGCAAAATTCCCACGGAAACGGGAGTTAGCGGGAAAAAAACATTTGTATGAAAAAATCGAAACCGCGTAAGATAGATGTTTTCAATTCAATTCAATTAACTTATTTATTGCATTCCATGTAGTACAATGGGGTGTTACATAGGCATAGGAACTAAAACATGGACCCTGTAGGGCACAGCAACGTTGAAGGGAAGAGAGGAAGTGTGTATTAAAATTAAAACTCAATGAACAATCAATTAAAAAAAAATCAATTCAATCAATTGATTGCATGCATGCATACCTTAGTAAAAATAAAGTTTATTTTTGGCTGTATTTTAAAAAATGGGAGTTATTGGGAAAATAATTGTATGAAAAAATCTAAACTGCATAAGTTAGATGCTTGGATATGCACTCCCACACACACAAAGATCTCTCTCTTATATAACACGCCACGCGGACGAAGTCGCGGGCAAAAGCTAGTAAATAATAATAACACATAACACATGATCAGCCTATATACGTCCCACTGCTGAGCACAGGTCTCTCCTCAATCAACCGGAGGGGGTATGGAGCATACTCCACCACTGTGGGAATAATAATACACATACATACATACATAAACTCACGCCCGTAATCACTAATGGGGTGGGCAGAGCCACAAGTAATCAAAGACAACTTGCATCCACTGTTGATACGATGTCATAAGCTGGATATGATGAACCTTATGGTGATAAGGGATCAGCCTATCGCCCATAACATTAGTCCATCATGTTAGATGACACAATCCCTCTGTCGGTTTTTACGACATGCCCGGGAAGACAAGCAGCTGAACGTTTTCTATGTTTTTTATTTGCTCCCAGAACAGCATAGAAGCAAAAAATAATAATAATAATAATTTATAAAATGTAAGACAAATGATTTGAAAGAACTGCAGCATTTATAAAACATTTTGTGGCCCAGAAAGAAACACGTGCAGAGTTGCACGTACAATGTCACTTTGAACTAGGGTTGTGTCTACGGTAGTGTACATATTGCCTTACATAGCGTTTTATACACTGAATCTATATATCTATCTACTGTGTATATTAAAAAAGCAAAAAGTCACTCACTCACTGGCTGACTCATCATCATCAGCCCATTAACGTCCCCACTGCTGGGGCACGGGCCTTCCCTATGGATGGATAGGGAGGTCGGGCCTTAAACCACCACGCGGGCCCAGTGCGGATTGGTGGTTATTAATGACTGCTAATGCAGCCGGGACCAACGGCTTAACGTGCCTTCCGAAGCACGGAGGAGCTCGAGATGAAAACTTTTTTTTTTTTGTGGTCACCCATCCTATGACCGGCCTCTGCGAAAGTTGCTTTACTTCAACAATCGCAGACCGAGCGCGTTTATCGCTGCGTCACCGAGCTCCTCCTACTGGCTGACTCACTCTTCATTAAATCTCAGGAACCACAAGGGCTAGGAGTCTCAATTTTTGCATAGGGGTTCCTTTTAGGACGTAGCTGCTCACTGAGACTTCGTCTTTTTTAAACTTAGAATCGTGTAATTTCACGGACGGAGACGCAGGTACGTTTAAAAACTAGAATCTGAATACGTAAAACAGCCTCCGTGGTCTAGTGGTAAGAGCGTTAGGCTCACGATCTGGAGGTCCGGGTTCGATTCCCGATGGGGACATTGTCGAAATCACTTTGTGAGACTGTCCTTTGTTTGGTAAGGACTTTTCAGGCTTGAATCACCTGATTGTCCGAAAAAGTAAGATGATTCCGTGCTTCGGAGGGCACGTTAAGCCGTTGGTCCCGGCTATTAGCCGTAAAAAACACCTCCACCAACCCGCAGTGGAGCAGCGTGGTGAAGTATGCTCCATACCCCCTCCGGTTGATTGAGGGGAGGCCTGTGCCCAGCAGTGGGACGTATATAGGCAGTTTATGACTCCGGAATTCTTCCAAATAGTGATATTTACGAGATAGTCGTGGTTGTTGTGGTAGGCGAACTTTGACACATTGGCATTCAATATTTTATGCCATAATTTTTATGTCTATCGATTATCCTTTTCAGCGGATATTAAAATAACAAGCATCATCATCATCACTAATTTAAGAGCCACGCTCTTTTCGATGTAGCATTCTCCATTCTTGTCTATCAAAAACCAATAATAACAAGCATATAACTTAAAATAAACTTCGTCTGCAGGAATCAGGGCTAGAGATTTTACATTAAGATTAAGTAAGATTTAGTAAGAGTAAGTAAGATTTTTAAGTTACTGTTCTTATTCAAATTACAAGCATTTCATTGTTCCATTAACCGCATATTAATCAAAGATGCTTGTAATATGGCCGTTATCTTAAAAGTTTAAGAACCGCTGGTGTAGTGTCATTATTATAAAGTGGTTTCGTTTCTTTTTAATTTCGCTATTTCTTATCAGCATAGCAGCAACTTGCTGGCTAGAAATAAAACAGATTTGCTCAAGCCTGCTCCATACGTGCGGACCCTGATTACCTCTGATTACAATTGTACATTAGTATGGAACGCTTTCCATTACACGTACACTTAAGATTGGATCTTTTTGCGCTCTTTATTTATCTATTTTTAGTTACACAGGCAACTAATTTCAGAAAAAGAATTTCTTATTTATCTTTGTTTTTATTTCGCTTTTGGTTTATATAAATAATTACATAATTATAACTAAAAACCGTTCTTAGGTAACTTGTGTAGTCCGAAAAGAAAATAATTATTATAAAACTTTAATCTAGTAATTATTAAAAATACATTTATTATTAAAATTAAAATTATTTACTTACTCTCTTTATCTCTTGAGAATGTTTATATTTATTAAATTCAACGTAAAGCAGCAAAAGATGTAGGCATTAGTTTATTTTTTCATGGTTCTATTAGTTTTTTATGTCATTTTTATTATTTTCTATTGTTATTTTCTGTCCTTGTCAGTGTTCTTTCAATAAAAATCGGCACGGATAGTATTTTTTTTTTGCTTTCGATATTCTATTATTCAATGTATGCACTCTCAACATAGTAAGAATATCAAAACATACCGATAAATACCTACCTAAATATTCTTAATCTCTAAAATATATTACTCTACACTGCGCTATTAACGAAACTAAACAGTTAATTTGTCACTCTATTTAAAATGTCGACTTTATATTCTCATTCGCGACACTATTTACAACAATTACACCAGACACAGTGTAGCGATATTTCAAAGTCTGAGAAATGAACCAGTTACTCGGTGATAAGGCTTCTAAATGGATCGTCTTGATGAAGGCAGACAGATTGAAATGCAAATTAGACACTTTAACAACTGGGCTATTGACTTTCATTAGCTGGTGTTATAATCGATTAATGACGTCATCAAAAGGTTCGGGAATAGAGTAGTTATAAGATTGTTTGATTATGTACGTATATTTACAGGTTTGTTAATTTCACACAACCTACACATCGTGTTAATGACATCGTAACTAAAACTTTGAGAGATGATTCAGACCATGACTTTAAGTTGATATCAAGTGGAATTTTCCGTCGCAAAAGTATAGAACTGAAAATAATTAAAAAAAAAAAATTTCATGATTTTTCAGACTGGAAATTCCACTTGATATCAACTAAGAGTCATGGTCTGAATCATTCCCCTCAGTATTCGTTACGATGTCAATAACACCCTGTATAATCTATTTTCATCATTCAACAACCATTGTTAGATTAGAATTCAAATTCTGATGCACGGTAAATCTTATAATAATTGATGAAATGGAAGAAGATCAAGAAAATAATAGCTCTGTACGTCGCCCTTGGTTTAAATACTAGATAGTTTTGTTTTTACTAATTCCTAAGTATTTTATTTTCATCAAGTTGAATTCCATAGTCTCTGGCTCCCCAATTGGAAATGGGCGTTATTGTATTTATATATGACATGGTTGTCATAAAAGTTTACTGGGGTTCCCAAGTGCCTTTCTCTGTTGAATTTTTGTACTTGTGAAAACGATCGTTTGTAGATTTCTTTAAACGAAACTCTCCTTTGTCTTTTATAGAATCAAAATTCAAAATTCAAAATTCAAAAATATCTTTATTCAGTAGGTAACATAGTTACACTTTGAATCGTCAATTTTTACATAACGAACGTCTCATCCGCCTAAAACTACTGCAGCTTCTCACAACCTGTATAGCCGGGGAAAAGAAGCTGCAAGAAAAACCTCGGCACAGGGACCTAGACGTTCTTTTTAAAAAAAAAAAATAAAAAAAAAAAAAAAAAAACATAAAATATTGATATACAATCTAATCTAATTCCGACACATTCCTTCAAGATTTTATTTTCAGAGACGGATTGGTATTAATTATCCTTTCTGTACTTACCCTTTTCCTCGTACAATACAATACAAGAGATTTAATTAAAATAAGAAATGAAGTCGAGACTCATCAAGACAAGTCTGAACTGAATGTGATTCGAAGAATATTCTAGAAATTTCGTCTTGACGACAATATGTGTAACCAAGGTCGGAAAGTTAGATTAATTAATTCAAACAGTCGTATGTTCTCGCATAGCTGGAAGTCTTGTCTGATAAGGAAATACAAAGGAATTTGTTGAATATAAAGCAGCAATAGGTACTTGTATATTTACGTACATTCTTATCTTTATATATTTGGCATTGGTTGGTGTTTGTTAATAACAGAAAGATGTAGAAAAATCTAGTTTAAAGACAATAATGAAGTACTTCGTCAAAAAAAATCAATATTGCTTTTTCACAGTTGTGGACATTGTAAACTTAATTTCATTTGCGCAAATGGAAATTGCAATATAGCTTTTGTAGGTGAATTACTTTGACGTGGCCTTTTTAAACCGCGAGTTCTTTTGTTTTCTTGTTCTAAAATATGTTTATATTTCGTCATTTTTTCTGAAGAATAGTTACAGGTGTGAGTACGATAATTACTTTTTGCTTTATTAAAGCGATTCTTAACCTAACCTAACACATGAACACACCGCCTCGCCGCGCTTCGCTACAAAAATCCGCGTCGTGTGATCATCGCCTTATTAATTTGACTTCAATGGCAATTATTGTGCCTCATAACCTTGTGTACGGTCAAATTAACTTTTTGAAAACTTTAAATGTCAAATATGATAGTGCGACAGGGTTCTAAAGTGGGCTCATGACTGTACATAACGATTGTGTGTCAGTTGGAGTAATCAGAGACTAAGTACCCACAACACACTGAGCTTTTAATGTAAAACCAACGTGATAGGTAGTGAGCTGTATCGCCTATAATGATCGAGCATATTGTGTTATTGGAAACTGCATAAATTAATAACTCACTGGTGCAAGCCCGTTACCAGTTTGTTTGAATAAACGTTTTCTCTCTCTCTCTCTCTCTCTCAGTTTGAACCACGCTCCTCGATTGAGAATGTTCTTCGCCTAGATAAAAACGGATTATTTCTTCAGGTTTAATAAAATATGTTAACGTAGTTAGCTATACAGGGTGTAAGTGACATCGTAACGAATACTGAGCGGGTTGATTCAGCTCATTATAATAATTTTAAAAAATACAAAGATTTTCATGAATTTTCCTACAAGAAATTCCACTTGATATCAACCTCAGAATCATGGTCTGAATCACCCCAAGTATTCTTTACGGTGTCACTAACACCCTGTATATTAAAGTAGCAGGCGAAAATCCCTAAAAAAAGTAGTAGAACGCGTGTATGTAAATACAATCACAACCACGAATACGTATCAGGCTTTCAGCGAATTTGCATCAGAGAGGAACTGTGGGTAAGTAAAGGAAGGTTTTATGTACTCGTAGGCCTTTCACGTTTGTTAGTGAAAAAAAGGTGACTTCGCAATACCGCGGTTGCGATTGTATTCCTTTCATTTTGTGGTGGACTGATGGCGTAGACTGGCGCCCGAGATAGACAGATTAAAACTGTAGGTATTTACAATTAAAACACATAATACCGGGTTCTTACCCAGTGATGATGATAATGACATCATCCCGTTGCAGCAGTATTCTTCTTCCTCTATCGCGTGGGTTGTAAGGTGGATTACAAACCCCATCAACCATGTTGTTAGAGTTAACCTTCAAGCGGGTAATCAAAATTATGAAAAAAAAACAATTAGTAACCTAATTAAAATTGGCGTGTGATGTCTTCAAGGATCCCGCTATGTATAATAATCCGAAAAGTGCTTGGATTTCCACCGCACCGGGAATAAAACAATTGCGATCTGTGGAGTGGTGGAAGCGCCCCGAGCCACGGTTTATTCTTTGTTTTACTCCCAATGACATAGCGACAGGGTACTAAAAGTGACAAATAAATGTAATAGGTAATAATAATAATATGAACGAAAATGTCCTAAGCGCGGTCGATTCGACTACGCGCGCCCGCTTGAAGGTTTCAACAGTGTTGATATGTCGGGAGTCTCATATCCCTGATTTTAATGCGGTAAGAACCCGGAATTATGTGTTTTAATTATGATAATAACCGCATAAAACTCAAACAATGTGGGTATTTATGTTCAATAAATATTATATGGTAATATTGTTGGTTTGGTTTTTGTAATAAATTTCAATTTATTTTTTCATAAAACAATTAATGATTTTAAAACTAAACAATGTATGAGTATATAAAAGCCAATAATAAATGTTTGAATCTTAATCAATTTATTTTTGAGACTGGTCCCTAAATTAGATACAAGAGTATTACAGGTCACCAAGTGAAATTGTTCACCAGCTTTTCTGGTTAATACCAGTTTGGTTTTAGTGACTTAGGTGTTCGTGGTGCATGGTATCCATCTTAGGCCTTCGTATGAACAGTGGCTGCAACTTTTCTTAGATTACTTGTGGCTCTGCCGACCCCTTTAAGGATTGTAGGCGTGAATTTCTGTGTGTATGTAGATATTATTTGATATCATTGCAACGGCGGGAAAGTTGTAAATGAGGTTACCGCAAGACCGGAGAAAATGGTGCCAAATGGAGGAGGCCCATACTCGCAGTGGGATGATACAGACTGATTGATGATGATCATGATGATGATGAGATATTATATATAAGGTGGCCAGCAGGAAAAATAAAAAATACTTGACACATCTGGCAATAAACATGATTATGATGCATCCAATAACCCTTGAGTTTTCTCTTCCCACAACTTGACGCAATTTTAAGACTCCGTCACGTAATAAAAGGTAACAATAAAACTACTCTTGAACCTAATAACAATATCATTCGACACAATCGAAACGTCTACAATTAAAACCCGACCATTGTACCGTGAAATAGCGAAGTATCCGTAAAGAAAGGCTATTATAAAACCGCGTAAAACTCCCATAAGCCTACTGTGAGGGCTAAAGAGAGTACAATGGTATAAAATTAACACCACCCGTCATATTATGCAGGACGTAATGGGCTGACCTTAATATTAGAACGCTGCCTCGTTGCAGCCTTATTGCTTAGACGATAATCGCATAATAGCGGAGGAAGAAAAATATTATAATGGTACTAAAACAGATGTTTCGTTTAAAAGGAGCGTTAGCAGCTCCGATAAGTCTTATTCCAAACGCGGTCACGTAGATTTAATAACACATAACATAATCTCACGACTATATTCCAATTGGGGTAGTCAGATGACAGATTAGTCACAAGATGAACTAAGTACGGTCACGAGTACTAATATGATACACTTTGATACCATGTCACATTAAATTTTTTGACAAATTAAACCGGAAGTCTTAATGAAATGTCAAATATGATAGTGCGACAGGGTTCTAAAGTGGGTATATGATATTAGTCATGACTGTACCCACACCTCACCGAGTTTTCTGTAAGACCAATATGGCAGGTGACGAGCCGTTTCGCCTGTAATGATCAAGCCTGTGTTAGTAAAAATGACATCATCTCCATTATCCTGTGTTTCACAGGGTCCGCTTACCTAACCTGAAGATTTGCCAGGTCCGGTTGTTTACAGACAAAAAACTGCATTTATTTATTCATTTATTACATTTGCAACATAACAGAAATCCATACCGTTACAAACAAGTTTCGACATAATATATAAAACACATAAAATAAAACATTATATAACAGAACTAACAGGCATAAGTGGTTCAAATACTGTCCTACTGTCACGCATCACACACTCAATCGTACTCGCAAACAAGTCGCAATGTGGCGCCGCATCGAGGACGGAGTTCAGCAAGTCAAGAGCGCGAAGTACCGGCGAATGGCGGTGAGCCTGCGTCCGCGCGTGAGGCCGCACCAGCAACTCATGACGCCGAGCGCGCATGTAAGTGTCCGGTACAAACAGTTTTTTTTTTTTTTGACGTGACTTATTGTAGATTTGCCGCAGATGGCATTAACTACTTGGCCGGACAAATGGGGAGCGCTGAAGGCTCTCACCCGGTACAACGTTTAAGACAACAGGCCTGAGGGTGCCCAGTTGGGCGCGAACCTCGGCTCAGGGCGTCGTCTGAGAGGAAAAATATTTGAAAGAATTAATCGACCCGACTCGGTCGATAGCGATAAGCGCTGAATGAGGGAAATCGTCGACCACGCCGGCGGGGTCGGTATCGGGGTCGGTACAAACAGTTGCACCATCTGCTGCACTAAGTAAGTGCTATTCACTTTGTAGCGTACAATGTTTACTACACCATTTTTTGCATTTATGATAAATTAATGACTCATTAGTGCAAATCCGGTGCCGGGTTCCGAATCTATGCTCCCCGTTTTCTCCGGCTTGCTGAACCACAGGACCACAGCAACTAACTAGCTAGTTGATTTACTTACTAAAAAAATATTTAAACGTTCAGTTTATTTGGTTGACCTATCATCAGTTGGGTTGCTTTTAGGAATGATAAATTATTTTAAGTACTTAGTCTTAAGATAATTAATTAATTAATTTAATTTAATTTTAGTTTAAGTATTGTGATTTTTGTGATTTCTGTTTTGTAATTCTCTATTAATGACACCTGTGTGTGCTTCTATTTAACTTTCATGGCGCATTAGCGCTTCGGCACTGTAATGTCGTGATCGTAAAAGGTATAATAAATAAATAAATAAATAAAAATGGCAATTAAGTACTAAACTATAGTTTCAATTACTTATGTGTAATTTTTAAATATGCCAGTGAATTTTTAAGGTTGAAGTTGGGTTCTGCCCAGAAGCAACTATAAAAAACTTAATATAAAAACAAATAAATAAGAATTCAGTTAATAATAAATTGAAAATTATATTTGTTTAGTTCTCTCCGAGGGCCATCACAAAGGGAAGTTTTATGATGTTCTCAAAAGAATAATCCGTCAAAAGAATTTTAATTAACTCGATCGGAAGGGAAGAGAAATAAAGCAAATAAGAATATTTCAGTCCCTGTGGATCTATATTTAAAAGCATTTTCCTACTTGTTTATTTTCTCACTTTTTCTTTCCTGAAGACAAGGAAGAAGGCAAAGGGAACTGATTTGTCAGTGTGAATATTTTAGTAGATGTCGCCACCATTTCAAGGTAGCATTTAGATATGCGGAAGTTACTAAACTTAGGCATCACTGATCTCTTAGAATGACGTTTAATTTCATGATTCTTTCGTTTATGTATTATAATGTATTGAATAACGTATTTATGATAGTCTAGCCGGGTCTTCACGATAACCACGCCGCGCGCGGTGCGAATTATATTGAGCGCTTCGACCAATAAACAATACGAATGCTATCTACGTAGATGGACGTTATACAGCTATTGGTCGAAGGCCTCGATATAATTCGAGCCGCGCTCGGCCTGTTGCTGTGCAGAGCCTACAGGGGTCTCAGTGAAGTTGCAAACGTGCAGAAGAAGCGACAGTGTCTTGTTATTCAGATACATTTTATTCGATTACGTTGTCGCCTTTCCCTATTTATTGTTCCGGCCAAGTAGTTAATGCCATCTGTGGCAAATCTACAAATAGTCACGTCAAAAAAAAACCTATTTATTGGGACTTAACGTACTAATCTACATACATACATAAACAACCTATGTACGTCCCACTGCTGGGCACAGGCCTCCCCTCAATCAACCGGAGGGGGTATGGAGCATACTCCACCACGCTGCTCCACTGCGGGTTGGTGGAGGTGTTTTTACGACTAATAGCCGGGACCAACGGCTTAACGTGCCCTCCGAAGCACGGAATCATCTTACTTTTTCGGACAATCAGGTGATTCAAGCCTGAAAAGACTTGACTTTGCGAAATGACTTAGAGTCAAAAATGAAAAAATGCCTACAACACGTTTGTTCATGATAATTGTATTGAATAAATGGTTCTAATACTGATTGGAAATTCTCTCGGTATTTTTTACAAACTTATACTACAACCAGGTGGCGCCTCTTAAAAAATATTTTTACACGACTTTAAATAAATGGCCTGTGTTCCCCGGATAGTGTCACTGTAAAATATAACTTAATAACATGTGTAGTTAGTTTTATTTTTTATTATTAGGTCATCCGTAAAGAATGGCCGCACTCTAGGGAAATGGTTTATGACGTGACCGAGTTTGACTGGCCTTTACAGGTAAAGCTATTAAAATATCTCTTTCATTTACACAAACAACAAAACAAAATGGAAAAGTACTAGTTGCAGTGACTTATATATTTTTTGACATATTCGTTTCAGATTAGCAACTCAATAATTAAGGTATATTTATCTACATTATGTAGTAAGTATATGACAATTGACCATTAAAATAAGCTAATTGGATATATTTCTATATATATCACTTAAAATATTTTAAAGAGAGAAAGAAAGAAAAATGTATTATTTCTTTTTATTTTGATGCAATAAAGTGTATTTGTATTGTATTGTATTGCATTTATTATTTTCGGACATCACAGACACAAACAGACAGGTACATTACATTGAACAGGACAGATACCACGCGGAAAATAATAAAAATAACTAAGATAAAAATTTCTGAAAAAAAAAACGCCAATATCCCATCTATATAATTTTCTATTGCGCACACTGAAAATCAAACCAAAATGCAAGTCACTTAAAAATCAAATATACGAGACAATATAACTATATCTGACGTATCTTACTTTCGTCGTATAACAACTTAAAGGACTATATTTTGAAATCGATCTTCCTAAATCCAGATTCTATTTTCAACAATGAGCATTGTAGACGGTCGGACTGTAACTGTTATATTACCTATAGACTCATCTAGATCCCTGCGGTTGCATTTGGAAGACTTCGCAACTTTGCCATCAGTGGACACCGCTCTATTGGAATTTAGAACGAAAATACTTCCAGTAGAGCTCGCTTTTGAATGAAATGTAGCGGGGTATTATGGTATAGTTTCGGGGATTTAGTTGGGATTTCATTTCAGTAGTATTGAGTTTGTAATACGAATTTTTAGCAAACTGTATTTCAAATATGAAACACCTTTCCGTATTTATTTATTTTCAATTTATATATCAGAGATTAAAAATATATAAATATGCATTGTTGATAGTGGCATTTAAAATATCAAATTTTAAATGACAAATTCTTAAAATATTTTGGCATATCCCATTCTGTGTCATTTATTTTTTAAATTCTTGCATTATTTATTTTAATAGCACATATTTTTCCATTTGAATTTGATTTGAAAAAATATTATTCGGTTTATATATCACTTGCTTTTGTGTAATATTCGGAACACGTGGATACATCCATGAATATCGCGCGGCACTTTTGTTCGAAACTACTCTTTTATGTCATATTCACGCCATTTCTATGAACATCATTCGTCATGACGAGACAATAGTTGTCACACGTCACTGTATGGGCCGCTCTAATTTAATTTCCCGCTGTTACTCCTCTAACAGAAATGCTTTTAGGCAAATAATGTGTTTTACTTTCTCATTGATTTCTAAACTAAAGCTATACTAGAATCTAATATTACATTTAACATAATAGACGGCTAAAAATAAGAAAATATCATAAGAAAGAAGAAAATAAATGTTATGGTGACGTATTACACTCACTATAATAAACATTAAAAATAGCTAACACAAATTTTATCAATATTATAACTGCTACAATAATATTTTGTAGACACAGGTTCTCGTACATGAGTAATTATTTGTTACCTTTTGCGAATATTTCTAACAAAGCTTTATTTTTTTACACCTATTTAACGAATTTTGTAATACCTAACGGAAAAGCATAAAAGTGCAGTGTGACATATCGAAAGTTAAGATAAAATCGTCCACAGCTTGGAAAATGCTTGCGATAGGTAATAAAACCTTATTTTATCTTTGTAGCCTAGGAACCTAAAAAAGTTATATTACTTATTCCGTGAACGAACACGCCTTAACTTAGGGTGTGGTGTTATTCTATACCTCTTAATGGAAGGTCCATCGGTTTCTATTGGTCTTTCAATTTAGGAGATGTCTAAAGAAAACGGTGACTGATAGACGTAGGTATTAATTTGTGAAGATTTAGAATATATTTTTTGTTATAAAAATTAAGGCTAAGTACCTTCGATATGATATTCGATTATTAAATATGCTACTAACCTGAACACGCTCTAACAATTATATATTTTGTTAGGTATAATGAATCCCATACAAAATTCAACTAACTTTTATGTGAAGTGTACATAGTTCCTAGATCTGGAGGCTCAAATCTTCAATAAGTACAATAACAACAGAAAAAGCACAGAAAAAGAGCACGAAACTTTCATCCATTCCCCGGCTGATTGCACTTTATCCTACAAAATTTATCCAAATTGAGCAGCAAAGAAGTCATAATAGATAACTTATTTATTTTTCTATGTGCCAAAGAACATAACTGACGCAAAAGTTGACTGTCAATTCCCTATCTTATAAATAACTATTCGTACATCTAAAAGCTAACCTAAATTGATCGCCTCAACCCAAATTGTCGCCGGAACGCCGGAACTATTGGAATGTCATTTTCGCGGCCCTTTGTGGAGGTGATAGACACGTTTTATGATATATAAATAAGTTGTCTGTCAATGAGAAAAAAGATTGAAGATTTTCCTATAATAACATACATAAACTCACGCCTATTTCCCACTCGGGAAGGAGTCCCTGACACACTTCTCCAATAGGTATTATTTACATCATAACATAATATGAGCACACGATTATATTCATAATTATGCCAGAAATATATCCATCGAAATATGAACTGAATACATACGCGTCACTGAGCTTTCAGTTAGACCAACGTGATAAGTGGTGAGCCGTATCGCCATATATTTTATACTACAATCGAGCCAACTGCGTTGGTGACCACTATGACATTCATTAATCTACCAGGCAAGAAAATAATGAACTGTTTGTTGAATACGATGAGCTAAAAATAAGGGCAAAATCACAAATAGCAATATTGTTATTTTAGACAAATTGCTTCAAAGCAAACGATTACTTAAACAAAAATAATCATGTAAGTAATATGTTAATTGCTTTAACAAGACCACGTCAATGGTGTCCAGTTAAACCCCCTGATAACATGCGGTTCATCATAATATCCAGTTTAGGACGAATAGAAGAATGGTGATGTCCTATTGATCACTTGGCGCTTCGCCCGCCCACGGTACAAATTACGGGGTTACTTATACACACGTATGTATGACCGCATTCCACGTGTATATACTACATTATTATAATAATATGAATAACCGTATGTATCTAGATATCATTGTAGTAAAAGAGAGGTTATTGCTCACTAGACATTTACGGTTAAAGAATATCGAGTGCAAAGGTATAAGTGACATTTAGGACGGCATACCGTCCTAAATGTCACTTATTCTATCGGTGGAAATGTCCTAAATGTAATGAGTAGAAAAAAACGTATTTTTTGACTACTTAAATCTATTTTCTGTCAACCGGGCTGTGTAGTCTATTTATTTATGATATCAGAATTGAAAATAATAATCTTTAGGTTAATCTAATCATTGTGGTCGATTTTTATGGTACGGAACCTCTGCACGTGAGTCAATGTCACACTAACCTGATTTTATTTTTAACACTAACCCACTTGGTCAACAAAGAAATAGTTTACTTTTAAACATTGTATTTTTCTTTTTTTCGTGACTAAGCAGTTTTATTAATAAATATAAGATAAGAGATTTAAAACCTACACTAGTGGATAAAAAAAAACTCAAGTTGTTTTTTTTGGGGTTTGGGAAAATAACTGTTAACAAAAATGATTGGGAATATATGCCATGTGGCATACAGGATGTTAGTGACATCGTAACGAAAACTTTGAGGGATGATTCAGGTTGTAAGTTGATTCTAAGTTGATATCAAGTGAAATTTTCCGTTGCAAAAGTATGGAATAGAAATTAATTTAAAAAAACCATGAATTTTTTGACAGGAAATTCCACTTGATATCAACTCAGAATCATGGTCTGAATCATCCCCCTCAGTATTTGTTACGGGGTGTCACTAACACCGACAGTAACCGTAAGTGACATCGTAACGAATACTGAGGGGGATGATTCAGCTCATTATTCTGAGTCAATATCAAGTGGAATTTTCCATCGCATCTGAGTTATTTTCCCAAACGCCCGGCAACAAAGTTGAGTCGATTTTTTTTGTCCCTTAGTGTACATTTTTAATTCAAGGTAGCATACAATCCTAGTCGGTGTATTATTGTTAGACTCATGCACGTTTCCTTAAGCCTACACGTATGTTGCACTCTTGGCTACAGCACACAGTGGACTTATCTTGATTGAACACGTGACGAAGCCTTAGCAAACGTTTGAATAACATAAACCTGTTAGTAAGTGACGACTATAGCACAATATTTGTAATAGCTCGTGTAACGGATATAACTTCGTCTCTATGCAAGACATGCGACTACATTACGGGTGACTTACTGTACAGGCTTTGTGTTGGAAACAAAACAGTTCTTAAGCTTCAATATACTTTTTACTTTATTATTTTTAAATTTACTAAAATATGTATGACGTGTGGTCTCTAAGACAAACGGGAACTAGCAAATGGCCACGTGGTGGGGACCGACGTCGATCAACTTGCGTATTGCCCGCGCGCCTCTCCTCAGGCCCCTCATCGTCCATGCTTAGACATTTACAATAATTCAAATCCCGGTTCGAGCTATGAACAACTTCATGAGTTTGAATTCATATTTGGAACTTTAGATAATTGATATCACTTAGTTTCCAAGATTTGTGTCCGGTTATTGACAATAGGCTTGCCGCTATTACATTTGACTTAAACATAGCTGGCGAGGAATGGGCACGTGTACACATCTGTCTACCTCTGCGATGTAGGCGTGATACTTTTTTTATGTACCTGGTATTTATAATATTAGACGATAGAAAGAGACTTAATTCATTTGTTCTAAAAGATTACGAGGAAATTCAAATAATTTATTTCAGGAAGTTAAAAATTCCATAGTTGTTAGCAACATGACCTAGGGTGGTATTAATAAACTAATCTCAGCTTCGAGACTGCTTTCAAGATCATGTCAATGTGACAGTTCTTATATAAAAACAGGGACTTGAGCATGATCTTGAGGGCAGTCTCAGCTGAGATTAGTTTATTGATACCACCCTTATTCTATGTTACTATCATTAAATTATGCGAAAAGTGAAAAATAACAAAATGTAAAAAAAAAAGAAAAAAAAAATAAGTCTATTTCTGTTTCAGCGTACAACGTAGTCAAAGTAAACCTATTACTTGCAGAAAATATAGCACAATATATTATTAACTACAATTATCTTGCCAATGCACTAGGCCAAGTTTGTATTCTACTTCTTTATTACTAGGTGAGGTCAGGTTAAGGTTGGCGCTATATTTATTGTTAATCGTCATGCAAGTTTCCTTTTAACACTTGTTTGTATGCATTAAGGCTCATTTATTTTATGCGCTTTTTCTATCAGATGTAATGAACTAGCGACCAAAAAAAAAAAATGTTGTGAAACTGCTTTTATTTATGTACCTAAATAAAATATGATTTTCGCCTATGGTCGGGTTTGACTGAAATGTCATTCGAACAATATAACATAAGCTGACGACTACATCTCATTTGGAATAGTTACAGGTACATCTATCGCATGATGAACTATGATCCCACACCTCATTGAACTTTCTGTTAGACCAACGTGATAGGTAAGCCGCACCGCCGTCCATAATGGTCGAGCCGATTGCGTTATTCGAAAGTACTGTTTAATATCTATTCTGTGTCGAAAATCCCCGTCCGCTTGATTGAGGGGAGGCCTGTGCTCAGCAGTGGGACGTTACGCGTTTATGTTATGTTTATGTGTCGAAAATAACAACTTTGTAGCAAAGACTAAAACAGCGCAACGTAGGTTACAAAATGTAAAATAATTATGTTACCATTTATGTGCATATTCGTAAAAATAATTTTACATAATCTAATTAATATAGAAGGCGCGCGCGGGGGGCGGAAGGCAAGAGGGAAACCACTGCCCTATTTTTCCCTAAAAAAGTAGCATGGAGAGTATTTTACAGAAATGCTGCACCGACAAGAGCGTGGCTCTTAAATTGATGATGATGATGATGAATTAATATACAGGGTGTTAGTGACATCGTAACGAATACTCAGGGTGATGATTCAGACCATGATTCTGAGTTAATATCAGGTGGAATTTTTCGTCGCAAAATTCATGATTGTTTTTTAGTTTTTTTAAATTATTTTCAATTCTATATTTTTGCGATGGAAAATTCCACTTGACATTGACTCAGAATAATCAGCTGAATCATCCCCCTCAGTATTCGTTATGATGTCACTTACACCCCGCACAAGTACATACGGTAGCCATACAAGTAGGTATGGGTGTTAGTGACACCGTAACGAATACTGAGGCTGATGGTTCAGACAATGATTCAGTAGAATTTTCAGTCTGAATATTCATGAAAATTTTTGTTTTTTTTTATTATTTTCAGTTCCATACTTTTGCGACGGAAAATTCCACTTGATATCGTCTCAGAATCATGGCCTCAATCACCCCTCAAAGTTTTCGTTACGATGTCACTAACACCCTGTATAATCATGAGAGAGACTACAAAGTTAAATTCACATTACCTACTAGACGTTAAAAATAACATTACTTAAATACGAAGTTTCTCATCCATAAATATTCCACGTCTATATTTTACGATTTTCCTGCTAATTTATACGCCACACTAACCTCCAACAAATTACATAGCAGATAAAATTTTAAACTTTTTATCGCTCCTTTCAGGGAATTTATATTTTTCGTTGTAAATTAGGTTAATTACTCTAAGGGTTAAAATGATAAATGTGCGTCTTTAGAAATTACTTCGTGCGAAAGAAATTAAAGGCCTTTGGTGTCAGGGGCTTGCGAAAAAAACTCGCGCACGTGGTGATGACGTAGATTGTTAGGCTGTAGACAGGACAGGCGCAAATATTAAACCTTTAAAACAATATTCATCACAAAGGAAGGTTTCCGAAGGTCCCGGGTTTGAATCCCGGTGGGGACATATCACAAAAATCACTTTGTGATCCCTAGTTTGGTTAGGAAATTACAGGCTGATCACCTGAATGTCCGAAAGTAAGATGATCCGTGCATCGGAAGTCACGTTAAGCCGTTAGTCCCGGTTACTACTTACTGATGTAAGTACGTAGTCGTTACATGAGTCATGTCAGGGGCCTATGGCGGCTCAATAATAACCCTGACATCAGGGTTGATGAGGTTGGTAATACACCTCACAACCCACACGATAGAAGAAGAAATTCCTCAAATCAAATCTTTGTTGGTCTAACAGAAAGCTCGCTAGAGGTACTAAGATCGTCTTGCGATTGATGTACCTACCTTCGACTACCCCAATTGGGATATAGTCGTGATCTTATGTAAAGTGTCCTCTAACATGACGGACTAATGTTATGGGCGATAGGCTGATCCCTTATCCCCATAAGCTTCATCATATCCAGCTTACGAAATCGTATCAACAGTGGCTGCAAGTTGTCTTTGATTACTTGGGGCTCTGCCTACCCCGTTAGAGATTACATAAACAGCTTATATACGTCCCACTGCTGGGCACTGGCCTCTCCTCAATCAACCGGAGGGGATTACGAGGCCATGAATTTATGTATATATATGTTATGTAATGTGTGTTGTGTCTTCAAATCTTCATGTTATTTCTAGCATTATACATAAACATAACCTAACATAGAATCACGCCTGCGTCCACGAAGGGGTAGGTCAGTGGTATAATATAGGATATACATCCATTTCTCGCCATATATATATATATACGTACATATGTTTAAGTCATTAACCAGTCATAAATCGCGGAAACCACGTGATACCAATTATCTGTGATCCAAATATGAATTTAAACTCATAAAGTCAAATTCAGTGCTATAGTGCCCGAGGCGGGTTTCGAGCTCGTGGTATGTCATCATCATCATTATCAGCCCATTATCGTCCCCACTGCTGGGGCACGGGCCTTCCCTATGGATGGATAGGGAGATCGGGCCTTAAACCACCACGCGGGCCCAGTGCGGATTGGTGGTTATTAACGACTGCTAATCCAGCCGGGACCAACGACTTAACGTGCCTTCCGAAGCACGGAGGAGCTCGAGATGAATACTTTTTTTTTTGTGGTCACCCATCCTATGACCGGCCTTTGCGAAAGTTGCTTAACTTCAACAATCGCAGACCGAGCGCGTTTACCGCTGCGCCACCGAGCTCCTCGTGATACGTATAGCTACATTATCTATGTAGGCAATTCACGCTTACTCTAAACAAGACTATCACGGATTCATTCATTTTATATATTTCATTCTTAAAATGAGTCTTTCATTTATATTATATTTCTTTCTCAAAATAAGTCTATAAATAATCATAAATAAAATACACATCTCACTGGTATATACTCGTATTATTCCGTTACATCTAACCTTCCAGAAGAAAGGGAATGGTGATCACCACCCTCCTAGCATTATCCCGTTTTTCACAGGGTCCGCTTACCTAACCAGAAGATTTGACAGGTCCAGTTTTTCACAGAAACGACTGACGGTCTAACCTTCCGACCCGCGAAGGGAAAACCAGCCCAATACAAATTAGGTCACATACCTCCGAAAGTGCATTTCGGGAATGTGGGTTTCCTCACGATGTTTTGAAAGAGAAAGGTGATACATTATTAACAATAAAAAAAATAGTTATAAATACTCATTGCCTTTAATATAATTCTCATAATATATTTTGAAAGTTCGAAAAAAAGGCGCCTTCTTGTATCTGATTTATTTTATTTTGTTTGGACAGCATTGTAATTCACATACTTTGTTTATCCTAGACTAAAATAATTAAATCTAAAAATAGAACGATAATTAAAATTATAATTTAGTACAAAAATTTCAACCCATTAATTTTGAGTTATAATAATAAAGTTACTATCACAAAAGTCTACGCCTGTCTACGCGTCTCCAACATCGTAGCACGTGCTACGCTCGAAATGAAATATTGACGTGAAGCGCGTCGTAGCGCGGAGGATATTTCATTACAGACATTTAAGACCCCAAGGCTCATCCACGCCTCAGTGACAATTAATGCCATACATCTTTAACCTACCCTCATAACACTTGCTAAAGTTGTTACATAATCTTGTTAGTCACCTTGAAAATGACTCGCTAAGCTGTTACTATGCTGTCACTAAACTTGTTTGTAGAGTTTAGTGTTACTACGGGCGAACTAAGTCTACTCCAGTGATTGGGCGACGGGCTCACGATCCAGAGGTCCCAGGTTCGAGGCTCGGTGGGAACATAATAATAAAAATCGCTTTGTGAGCCCGAGTTTGATAAGGACATTGCAGGCTGGTCATCCGATTGGCCGAAAGAAAGGTGATCCGTGCTTCGAAATGCACGTTAAGCAGTCGGTCCCGCCTAAATAAATATGAAGTCGTTACATGAGTCATGTTAGGCGCTTGTGGTAGCTCAATAGTAACCCTGACACCGGGGTTAAGAAATTCGGACAACTTTATACCCACATGTGAGTGAAGAAAGGGCGAACATTGCGAAAATCACAACAACTTACCCGGTGTAAACAGGGTGTTATTGACATCGTAACGAATACTTCGATTCGGACCATGATTCTGAGTGAAATTTTCCGTCTCAAAATTCATGATATTTTGTTTTTTTTTAATTATATTCAATTCTATACTTTTGCGATGGGAAATTTCACTTGATATTAACTCAAAATAATGAGCTGAAATACCCTCCTCAGTATTCGTTACGATGTCACTTACACCCCGTACAAGTGTACAAGTGTATACTAGTAGCCATACAAGTACATATGGGTGTTATTAACAGCGTGACAAATACTGAGGGGGATGATTCAGACCATGACTCTGAGTTGATATCAAGTGGATTTCCTATCGTTCCATACTTTTGCGACGGTAAATTCTACTTGATATACATATACACTAACACCCTGTATACTACACACTTCTGTCTACACCTTTGGGGATAGGTACAGACAGACGTGATACTATGTAATACTGTATTTTTATAACGACTTATTTACGGTGTGAGAATAGATAACCACTTAGTTACTACGTTAGATGTTTGTTTGTATATAAATTAATCATTTTATTCTATACAGTAACAACAAAGTCTTAAAATAGAACATCTTTCAAAAGATTCCTTAAAATATACAAACAAATCACTACATAATATAAAACAAAGTCGATTTTTCTGGCCCTATATCCCTATGTACGCTAATATCTTTAAAACTACGCAACGGATTTGATGCGGTTTTTTTAATAGATAAAGTGATTCAAGAGGAGGGTTTATATGTATAATAACATCCATTAAATAGTGGAGAAATACTGTTATTTTTGAGGTTTTTAATGTGATGTCGTAAATAATTTTATTTTTTCCTCAGCATTGCACCAGAGCGAAGCCGGGGCGGGTCGCTAGTGAGATATAAATAAAACACTTTATTAATGAAGTGCTGCGCTCAAAAACCGGTATAGCTGATGTTGGCAAGAAGACCGCCAGGCTAAAGTGGGACTGGGCTGGACACGTGTGCCGCATGCATCCGGAACGATGGGCAAAGATCATCACGCACTGGGTACCACAGGACGGACACCGTAGACGTGGTAGACCCCGGAAACGATGGCGCGATGATCTCGACGGTTATCGAAAAGACTGGATAGAGCTCGCACAGAACCGGGATACTTGGAAAAATATGGGGGAGGCCTTTGCTCAGCAGTGGGATCATATAGGCTAATAATAATAATTAATTAAATCATTTTTTTATTATTCCGGACATATTGAAGAAATATTAATTAGGTCCTTTAAGGTTTTATTTTTTATATAAGTATATTAGTAAGCAAACACACACTCGTTGTGTATGGAGCGACAGTATTTGTCAAACAGCTGGTGATTTTGTACTATTAAACAAAGTGCAAACAGGCAATTCAGAATCAGCCTGTCCGCAAACACAAATACAATAGAATTGCAAATGTATTGCCTTGGTCTCTTAATTGTTTTCTCAGTAACAGTACATTCACAGTGAACTCGTTGCAAATTGTATTTTTGCAATTTATTTGCTACTTAAATGCTATTCCAAACTCGTATAAAATGGAGATTACCTATTTATAATAGGTAATCTCCATTCTTACCCCATTGGTAAGAAATAGTGGCACTTATTATGTAGATTATTACTTGTGTGCACAGTAATATTAAAAATAGCTCTACGAGAAGTAGGGGGTTTGCAAAAAATGAACTTTTGTTCACGCAAGGTTACCTCCGTAAATAAGTTACATATTCTTATAGAAGTTATGTAAAATAATGTTTCCTTTACCTAAGCTGTGCAAAGAAAAAGAGCTTTAAAACTGTTCTATATTGTGTTGAAGTTCCAAAGTTACGTATAACTACAGAAAAATGAGGATCTTACAAGAAAGTATCTCAAGTAATAATGTTTAAGAGCCAGCTAACTATATAAGTTCTTGAAAGTGTTTAAACTTACTATCGCTATGAATTTATATTTAGTGTTGTTAGAAATAAAACTGATTATTACGCTTCTTGACTGAAAGCGTTCTTGAACCAAACACTATTATGCAGAATATGGTATTATCAAACTAACTCTAACCTAAATGTACTAAAGTCATTTTTAGCTTAATAAATTGTTAATGATGCTAATCCCTATACACACTAAGTATCTAATTTTATTTTAACTTATACCTGTCATTTTCTTATCCGCCGAAAAGGCCGCTGTTTTGCAGTAGCAGTAGATCTATTAAATCATTGCTTGCGAGTAGTCATTGCAGCTCCTAGTTAGGTATATTATTTTGTTTAGGTACTTATATTGTGTTTTGTTTTGTTTTATTTTGTAGGTTTGCTTATGTTTTGTTTTTGGTTTTGTTTTATGTTTATTATTTTGTTTAGTACATAATTATTATGTGGTGTTCTCACCTCCGTTAGCTGTCTTTTCTCTATCTGTGGTAGCTTGTAATTAGCCTTTATTTATTATTAAGGTTTTGATTGTGTAAATAATGCTGTAAGCTCTTCGAATAAAATAAAATAAAATAATAAATAAATAAAATGGAAAGGAACTAGCTGTTAATTTTAAAATGAATGAGTGAATGAATGAATCTTTACGATGTATATGTGTGCTAACGAGTATATAATGTAGATATATAAGTAATTATCTATTTCTTCTAATGCCTTTATCTCCTGTTGGGATGTAGGGCTCGAATAACAGATTCCTACTCCTCGCGATCTTTGGCAGCCTCTGTAGCTTGCTCCCATGACATGCCGAGGGTTTTCAGCTCTCGGCCAACCGAGTGTCTCGCCAGGTCTCTTTGGGCCGCCCCCTTATGCGTTTTCCACGCGCACTCCAGGTCAGAGCTCATCGGGACGGGTGTGCCACAGGTCTTCTAAGGACATGACCAATCCACTGCAATTTGCGTGTGAGGATTTCAGCCTCTAAAATTAATATTTATTTACAGACACAAAATGCATAAATACCTACAATAAAAACCCCACAGAACCAATTTCTCGGTATGTCGTGGAGAATAGATGGTGGTATAAAAGCGGTTTATCACTTCATTGCATCAAGTTGCGAAATATAGGCATAGAATTTCGTGCCAAACCTAGGTATGTAGATCGGAACGTAAAACCCCAAACACCGACCGCGACGTCAGTCGTAAAATTTAAGACAGTTGTAAAACGTGCTTACGTACTTATTAGAGCCCGTTCTATCAAAACAAATTGTGTGGAAACTAATAAAAGGAGATAAAAGGGTACTAACGAATATATTGGAAAAGTTAGTATGAGGTTGGGATTCCCGTCACGTGTTCGAATGTTAAGATTCACTTTGGCCGTTTTGCAAATGAAGGCAGTTTCCGAAATGGCGTCAAATCGCCAACTTTAGTCCTAGAAAGATAGTGAGGGTAATTTTTGGTAACTGACCTATTACAGAGCTTTCACAGGGAATGGGTGGAAGTTTTTGTACTATTCAAATGGAAAACTGGGTTAGCAAGATGGAATTCTTTGCAATGTAACAGTGGCTAATGGTTTTCGTTTGTTTTAAGTAACTTGAGACCGAAGTGAAATAACCGATTTTTTAACCTTTTCTTTTTTCTCAAATATGCATGTTAAACTAGAAATATATCAAGTTAATACATCTTATATCTTCTTACCTATTATAGATAAATACTTCTTTCGTCCTAGACCATTTCGTGAACGCATCAGCACATTATTTAATGTCTCGTTTTAATATGAGTAGACTCATTTAATTTAAAGCTCTCCGGTACTGTTTCAATTAATATTTTCATGATAATAATTTCTTTGTCATCGAATTTAAAACCAATTATGTTGGAAAAATGGAACTCTTTTATGATTGAACTGAAAACAAAATGAATGTTTTTTTATATTAATTATATTTTTAAAAGAAAGAAAGTTATTTTAATTTTTTATCTAACGAAGAGTTCGGAAGTTGTACTTCTTTTTATAAATACGTTGTATATTGCTCTCTTCTGTTGGCAGTATGACAATGCGCAGTAGGAGCGTCCCTAAGGAGCGTCGTTCAAGACACTTTGATAATTAATCGAAAGCCCCTGGTTCAATTATACTTAGCAAAATTATCTTTTTTAAATTAAGAACCTCACAAAGACAAGTTTCATTTATATTACGAGCACTTTATATTTTAAGACAGAAAATAATTACACAAACGTCCACAGCAATTATTGACCTTATACCTTATAACCCCCCTCCCCTTTGTTACCCCCTCCGGTTGATTGAGGGGAGGCATGTGCCCAGCACTGGAACGTATATAGGCTATTTATGTTATGTGTATGTTATACCTTATTTATATTCTAAATTCCACCTCTATTAAAGAAAATACTTTTAATTTTTTGTACTTAAATAACTTTCAATAAGAATTTCTTTCGCGTCTCTCAGCGGTAATTAAAATAAGTACCAAAGCACTTCGCAGCCTAAAATAGGAAGGGCCCCGAGCTACGTGTTTGAATAAATTTAAACTTGTTTAGTAAAATTTTTGTTATTTTTAACTTGGCCATTTCTTAAAATAGAATCGACCTTATTTTACTAAGAAAACAATTCATGTTTGTTTCATAGATAATTAAAACAGATAAAAAAGCCAACATTATTTTTTATTACCTATGCACAAAATACATAATTTAATGCCTCCTGCTTCTTCTTTCGTGTTGAATACGATGCTATCACAAATATAATTAAAATCATGTGGTTTCCAAGATTCGTAGCCGGTTAATGGTAATAGGCTCGTCCCCTGTCACATGGGACTTAAACATAGCTGGCGAGGAGTGGGTACTAATGTACACTTTTTCAGGGATACATAGGCGTAATGCAATGTTGTGGTACTAACCTGGTTGCCCAAACTGGCAACACTAGACAGACGTCCATATTTTATACCAGTTAAGCCGGGGGATATACCACCTAGAACCCGACATTACTATACAGAGGCGGAGGACAGAAGTCCTAGTACGGCTTTGAATTCGACTACTCTAGGTGCCATCCCACTCGCGTCAGACAGAGTACTGCAGAGCAGAAAGTTCCCTCAATCAGCGCTTATCGCTATCGACCCACTAGGGTCGATTCATTCTTTCCAATATTTTTCCTCTCATACGACGCCCTGAGCCGAGGTTTGCAGCCAACTGGGCACCCTCAGGCCTGTTATCTTAAACGTTGTACCGGGTGAGAGCCTTCAGCGCTCCCCATTTGTCCGGCCAAGTAGTTAATAAATCTACAATAAGTCACGTCAAAACGAAAAGTAAGCGGGGCAGAAGGCAAGAGGGAAACTGTTGCCCTATTTTCCCTAAAAAGTAAGAAAGTAACATGGAGTATGCTACAATTAATGATGATGAAGTCGGAATATGGTGTCCACCTGTAAAGTCAGATTTATCTCATTTTATTGTTGTTGTTTTTTTTGCGTATTACTTATTAATATTAAATAAGTTCTTTTGTACCTACTAACGCCTATGGTTCCAAATCCGAAATAAACATTTATTCATTCATTCATGCATAAAGTTTAAGTGCCTCTACTATTTTTAAACGTTTTCTAAACTGATCCACGCAATATGTAAACGATTTTATTATAGAAAAAAAAAAGTTTTTTTTTTTATTAAACTGACATCGTCAATACGGCCAGGATTATAAACCCGCCTGCGAATTGGCCTTAATTCTCTGGCGACAATGCGAGGCAAATAACGAGAAACAACATTTATATCGTTGACGAGAAAAATTGGCACAAAATGAGTACTGTTTCGGAATGCTAATTTGGAATTGTACAGTACGTAACGATCGTACCAGTATATTCCCGAGGAAATTATTTTTGCTTAACAAACGAAAAAGTTTTTAAAGCTAATGAAGTAAATAAAAATATTGTTGTTATTTTTATATAGCCTGCATCATCGCAAAAGTATGGAGAAAATAACTTAAAAAAGCACTAAATTGTACGTGAATTTTCCGACAGGAAATTCAACGTAATATCAACTCAAAATTGTGGTCTGAATCATCCCTTAAAGTTTTCGTTACGGTGCCAGTAACACCCATATGGCTACCCGTACGTATTTATACATGGTGTAAATGACACCGTAACGAATACTGAGAGGGATGATTCGGCTCACAGTTCTGAGTTAATATCAAGTGGAATTTTCCATAGCAAAAGTGTAGAATTGAAAATAAATAAAACAAATAATAACATGAATATTTCGACGGAAAATTTCATTTGATATTAACTCAGAATCATGAGCTGCATCTTCGCCCGCTGTATTCAGTACAATGTCACTAACACCCTGCTTTGTTTGATTCTGCTTAACACCTTTGAAACATAACATAACCAGTGTTGAGACTTCTGTTCTAGCCGTAGGTCACTGGCTCGACAATGTACGGTCACGAGCATTAATATGTGTACACTTTGGTACCATGTCACTTGAACTTTTTTGACAAATTGAACTGTAAGTCTCACTAAATGTCAAATATCTTAGTGCGACAGAGTCCTGAAGTGGGTACATTATATTGCTCATGACTCTACGCACACAAACTGTAACAACGTCCACACTCACCCTCGGCTCGTGTGACACAGACGTTTGTTCATTTACGCGCGAACACACGAGACAATGTATGTACGTCTTTATTAGACGTCTACTACAACCAGCATCACGCCTCTATCCTTGGAGGGGTAGACGGAGAAATAATAGTACATCCACTCCTGTTAAACCTTCATCATCATCAGCCCATTAATGTCCCACTGCTGGGGCATGGGCCTTCCCTATGGATGGATAAGGGGATCGGGCCTTAAACCATCACGCGGGCCCAGTGCGGATTGATGGTTATTAACGACTGCCAATGCTGCCGAGACCAACGGCTTAACGTGCCTTCCGAAGCACGGAGAAGCTCGAGATATTTTTTTTTTGTGGTCACCATTCTAGACCGGCCTTTGCGAAAGTTGCTTAACTTCAACAATCACAGACCGAGCGCGTTTACCGCTGCGTCACCGAACTCCTTACTCATGTTTCTTCCATGTATCAGACGAAACCTTGTCATTTACCAGATCCTGGAAGATTTCGTGATATCAATTATTGTTGAACCAGACATTAACCCAAACTGATAAAAGCCTAATTCAGTAGTTCAGAGCCGGGTTTCGAACCCATGACACCACGAAGTAACTCACGCGTTCTACGAACAAGGCTATCTATTCACGTCTATGGTGTAATGGTACATAAGTTAGTACGAAACCATCTTATTGTTTTTTCTATCGTCTAGTTTGTGAGGTGGATGACCAATCTCATCAACTTTGGTGTCAGAGTTATTATTGAGCTATCGAAACCATCGGTCCGTTTAGATTACGACAGTTTCTAAAAAAATTCAAGCAATAAAATAGATATTGTACATTTTTTTCTTTTTGTTGTCACATCCAAGTCACGTTTGACGACGAGCAGCTTTGCCAACATTAATGAAATATTAGACTCATGTTTTTATTTTCCTCTTGAACATACCATCGTCCAGAACTCACTTTGAAAGTAATTCTCTTTACTATAAAATAAATAAAATACTTTTATGTCTCCAAACTTTGAAAGAGTAGGCAATGGAAAAAGTTTTAGGGCCAAAGATACTCGTAAAACGTGTACGTTCCATTTCATGATAGACAGATTAATGTATATCTACTTGTACAGTGTCTGTGTCTATTACAGTATCACGTTCCTATAGTTCTTTTATTTTTCGTTAGGTAAAACAAAATTGGAAACTAAAATCACGACGAATCTAGACGTGGACTGAGATCCCATCCCAATGTCGTTAATATCCCACCAGCCCGTGTGAAGCGTTTCGCTTCCTCATTTCTAATACGAACGGCTATGGTCTGGAATAGAGAAGTTTCCAACTAGTCAAATCAGTTAATTATTGATAAACGTCTTATCTACTGAGATTTTAGTCAAATGCCTACCACCCATAAAAAACACGATGAAATCAGACACGGCACACACACGCATATGTCGGCGGAGGGCCACAGTCCACATAGTGAGGTTCCATGGGGGATATATACGTAAGGAAATCCTTTTGAATGTATAGTTCACTTTTTTTATTGAAATTCGGGCAGAGTAACGGCTTACAACACAGTTCAAATACAAATGTGTCCGCTCAAATGGCGCGCGGACTTAAATAGTACGTGACAAACAACCCCCCACTACTACCCTGACCACGCCATTCAAGCGTCGTGACTTACAATTGATTTAACTTCTAATAAATCAATATTACAATTAAATTATTAGTAAAAATACAAGAAGTTGCATATAAATATAAATACAATTAAATAACTTATTTTGCGTAATTTAAATACAGAATTATAAATAAACTAAACCGTAAGTTGTAAACACTCAACTCGGATGTAATCATAAATTGATTTAACATAAAAAAATAACACGATACAGTTTTCCTACTAATTACTTATAGTAATATAGTGAACAAAAAGGTACGCCGCCCATACATACATACGTAAACTCACGTCTATTTCCTACTAGAGTAAGCAGATTAACGAATTGCAATTGCTTTAATCCTGACATACTGTTGTTTCCTCTACATACGAGTAGGTAGATTAACGTTAAAACACGGGCGCCGATTCAGAAATGATCGTATGCAAACGTTTATTGCGAACATCCTTCATTTGTTCAATGTACGTATACCTAGGCCTTCCTAAGTCTATAATATGGTTGAATATAAGCACATTATTCTCTCAAACAAGTCGTTACTTAAGAAAAACGACACCGCTCTTCTTATGTATAAATATGTAGTTAAAACAATACGTGTTCGTAGCTTGAGCTTGAGATATAAACTTGCATATAATGAGGTAAATATCTCTCTTCAGCACAAGTTTGTCCCTAACGACTTCAGTGGATATGTTCCGCTGAGGGTTGACGGAGGTTCCAAAACTTCTACCTAGCTCAATTATATAGCTGACATGTTCATAGGTTTCCCCAGATTTGATCTAGGCTCAAGGATATCTGGATATTATACGTGGTTTGATTTAGGTTTGGTATGCACGTAATTTAAATGAATAACTCATTGGTACAACCCCGGTGCAGGACTTGCACCAATGAGTTATTAATTTATCTTACGTGCAGTTTGCACTAATACCATAGAATAAGGAAGCTAATATTGTTGGCTCGACTTTTATAGACGGCGATACGGCTCTATCACTTGGGTCTAACAGAAAGCTTAGTGAAATATAGGTACTTAGATCATCTTACGATGGATGCATCTACCCCATTGGAATGTAATGGTGAGCTTATGTGAGTTATATTTTTATAGTACCGTCTGTTGTTTGAAATAAAACTTTTTTTTTTGGAATTGGTCACTGTTACTTTTCTTGTTTAGTACCTATTTAGGACAGGCTCAATATCTTTATCCTTACTCTAAAGGCTAGGACACATTAGGACACAATATAATACAAATAACTTTATTACACACAACATACAAAACAAATTTAACACACATGGATGAAAGATACAGTACAATCTGGCGGCCTTATAAGCAGCAATTTCTTCCAAGCAACCAAGACACCATGTTGGCGTATGCAGTTGCTAAATGCTGTAAAATAACTCAGTAAATAACTAAAGGATTGGTTTCATTGGTTTGGCTAGGACATCGCAGGCTGATCACCCGATTGTTCGAAAGTTTGAATATCGGAAGGCACGTCAAGCCGTTGGTCCCGGTTACTACTTACTAATGTATGTAAGTAAGGCCGTTGGCGGCTCAATAATAACCCTGACACCAGGGTTGATGAGGTCATTCACCTCACAACCCACACGATAGAAAAATAATACGCCTAAAGGATAGTTGACAAAAGGATCAACTTAGAAAAGGCTTGTTTACGAAAAATCGAGTACAAAAATAAAACTCAAAGAAAAAATGGAATATTCGCCTTAATTTGTGTATATTTGATAGAATCCTAAATAAATAGCAATCATGCTATATTTTTCTACTGTAATACAGAAACTAGAAGATGTTGTATGGGTATACATTACGGGACAAAGGACGGAAAATACAAGAAAATTCTGCCAAACGTTAAGTTTAAGTCAATATCGATATTAAGTAGCTCATAAACATTATACCCCGGTCCCGGGTTCGAATTCCGATGAAGAAATATCACTAAAATCACCTTGTGATCCTTAGTTTGGTTAGGACAGTACAGGCTGAACACCTGATTGTCCGAAAGTAAGACGACCCGTGCTTCGCGGGCACGTTAAGCCGTTGGTCCCGGTTACTATTTACTGATGTAAGTACGTAGTCGTTACATGAGTCATGTCAGGGGCCTATGACGGCTCAATAGTAACCCTGATACCAGAAATAGAAGAACATTATATTAATGTGGTGTAGTGACTCCTATAATATGTAACATTTGAAAACAAAGCCCGCAAGTGGAAAATGTAACAATATATAACATCACGCGTATATCCCCGTAAGGGTAGGCAGAGGTGTAATAGCATACACTTACACCAATTCTTCGCCAGCTGTGTTTAAGTTCCATGTAATAGAGGGCGAGCCTATTGCCTCAAGCCAGACACAAATCGGCTTACACTTTTAAATAACTATTTTCTTCAAACAGTACGTAAATAATTAACCTTTCACTAAGTACTAACTAGGTCGCACGAACTAAAGCAAAAACGCGTGTAATTATGATATAGTGCAACCTTATGCAAATTACGCAAGGGCAGTCATTTCGCATAATTTGCATAACACTAATAGTTTAAATGAATTATTTTAATGGTATTTAATAATATAACAGATTAACAACCCTAAATACACGGGAAATTACGGTATACATTTTCAGTAATAAAAAATGTTCAGTAGGTCATTCGTTGGAAAAAATAAACAAACATAAAATTCAGGGTGACCCGTGGTTGCCCCGTTGTAAGATCGCTTGACACTCACTGTAAGGTCGCAGTTGGAAACCTCATTGTTTCCAACTTGGCTAAGCCTCGAATCGGGCCACGAATCTGCCCACCGCTTATTGAAAGTTACATACATACATAAACTCACGCCTATTTTCCACCAGGGTAAGCAGAGACTATATAATTCCATTTGCTTCGATCCTGACACACTTCATACACGCACGCCGGTTCCGAGTAGATCGTATCGTCGACCTTATTGAATGTTGCGTATTTAAATAATTATTTTCGCATACATAACATTGCGACTAATTGCAGATATTAAAAAAAAAACATACATTTTAAACGAAATCTCTCATAAATTTTAAGCCATGTTAGTTTAATTAGCGAATTGTGAAACCAATCTCATAATATAATGGCTAATAAAACAGATTTTTAATTGTGTAATGATTTTCGTTGACAGCCTCCGTGGTCTAGTGACAGCCTCCGTGGTCTAGTGAAAGCCTCCGTGGTCTAGTGGTTAGAGCGTTAGGCTCACGATCTGGAGGTCCGGGTTCAATTCCCGATGGGGACATTGTCGAAATCACTTTGTGAGACTGTCCTTTGTTTGGTAAGGACTTTTCAGGCTTGAATCACCTGATTGTCCGAAAAAGTAAGATGATTCCGTGCTTCGGAGGGCACGTTAAGCCGTTGGTCCCGGCTATTAGCCGTAAAAACACCTCCACCAACCCGCAGTGGAGCAGCGTGGTGAAGTATGCTCCATACCCCCTCCGGTTTATTGAGGGGAGGCCTGTGCCCAGCAGTGGGACGTATATAGGCAGTTTATGTAATGATTTTCGTTAAGTATGTGTTTTGATATTTTCATTGAAATACAACTACTTACTTCTTTTTCTATCGTGTGGGTTGTGAGGTAGAGTACCAACCTCATCAACCCTGGTTTCAGGGTTACTATTGAGCCGCCAAAAGCCCCCGACATGGCTCATGTAACGACTACTTACTAACTTTATTCGATTATTGACATTATTGTTTTCGTATTTATTAACACTACGATAGCAAATAATCTTCTACTATTGTTACCTCAGAAACCTTGATCAAATGTATAATATGTTTTAGTCTTTATTCCAAAATGCAATTTACGTTACTCATAATTCCATAGTCATTTAATCCCATAAGCTTTACCGCGATACGACCATATCTAACTGCATATTTATCATGGTCGTGGTCCTCCAATAAATCCGGATTAGAGCGTTCTTTGTCCTGAGTGAACTTGATATCTTCGTTGGATTTATTACTGTCCTCACTCCACCTGTCCTCTTTAAGTTTTCCGGGCAATCTATTCTCCCTTGAGACAGTTCGATAAGGACTTTCGTAATGCCGCGCGCTGGTTTTGGTTAGCTGGGCGTTCGTTGCCGGGTCTTAGGCGATTCTCACACTGCCCCGCATGATACAGCGTAGCGTTCATGCGGATGCGTTTTCTGTGTGTTAGACTGTGCGTGTTTTCTATACAAACGGAGATACATACAAGCAACGGAAGAACACCCATCCACGCGCTACGCTGAATCATGTGGGGCAGTATGAGAATCGCTTTAAAGCCTTTATACATTGTTATTTCGGCAGCGATGCAACCGCGCGTTTGTCAGCATCTTTACACCAGGGGGGTTAAAAAGGCTACATCGAAGCAATTCACCTAAAAAAGCAATATTGTTATTTGACATTTGTTTGCATTGCGCACTGACTTGTATATGCGCAAATTTCTAATTGCAATATTGCTTTTTAGACGAATTGCTTCGATGTGGCTTTTTTAACCCCCCTGTTATAAACAAACATTTAGATCGGGTGTGCATCGGAGTTGACTTATTTTGATAGTGTTACATATAAATAAGGTATATATTTTTCTTAATCTGTTACCACTCAATTAAACATAGCTATATTGATAATCGAGCTCGGTGGAGGAGCTCGGTGGCGCAGCGGTTAACGCGCTCGGTCTACGATTGTTGAAGTTAAGCAACTTTCGCAAAGGTCGGTCATAGGATGGGTGACCACAAAAAAAAAGTTTTCATCTCGAGCTCCTCCGTGCTTCGGAAGGCACGTTAAGCCGTTAGTCCCGGCTGCATTAGCAGTCGTTAATAACCATCAATCCGCACTGGGCCCGTGTGATGGTTTAAGGCCCGATCTCCCTATCCATCCATGGGGAAGGCCTGTGCCCCAGCAGTGGGGACGTTAATGGGCTGATGATGATATTGATAATCGAAACATCGATATTTGTACCTACTATTATTATTCGAATCTAACTCATTTTAATGTTCCCCGTGACACTATTCCGGTGCTAAGTTTGCGAATCGAAATGTCACATTAAACGTTAGCATGGCATGGCGGGGGATATTAACTAGGGTAACAAATCACAACATTTTATTGCGTTCTTTATGATCGGAATAAAGCAGTCTTCATAAAATCAACAGCTTTTCAATATCCAAAGCTTTTGCAAGTTTTGAAAATAACTCCCGCGGCCGCGCCGGAAAAACTAGCGTCGCAGTACCTACTTATCTGCCATCAGCATAGAAATATTGTGACCTTGTATGATTTGTCAATTAGTTCCATAAAAATCCGCTGGACTTGTTTCGCGCATACTTTACTTTACTATCCTGACCTGTTTTATACAAATACCAGATGTTGCGTGGTTCGCTCGCTGATAAAGCAGCTCGTGTGTCCCGTGTTTGTTCGAAACTGCCCCACCTACCTCTTTGTATGGCGGCGATTGTATTTGACCAAGATTTAAATAAATTAAGCGAAAAAAATTATTGATCCAGGTTTAGTTTTGCCAGGCCGTGGGGTGTTTCCTTGATGCGGAGCAGTTTTCCCATACTCACCGGGAGATCGTGATCAACCCCCCCAACCCCCCAAAGCTCCTTCTGGGAGGACAACTACGTCAGTGAGTATGTGAGTCAGTCAGTCAGTAGTACATGGGTTACCAGCAATATATATTATACAAATATATAAATTACAGCAACGCTTTTAGATAAATATGACACTGTGACAGTAACATATTCCGCTACATAATCCGAAATCTAAACTCCACTCGAATCTGGACATGTAATCAGCACAGATCGATGCTCAAACGCATTGTTCTGTGTTTATCCGTCTGTCTGGCAAACTTCAGCCAAGCGAAATAAACAAACCGCTTCTAAATTTCGATTTTAACGAGTGTTCCCCGTTTTTATTTCAACCCGATGGTTCAAGCTCATTCGATGTTGTATCGATTCCTAGATCGGTGGATTAATCGGGTCAGTGGTATTTTGTATCGTCTGCACCGAGTTATTTGAAGAGGTCATCGCTCTATCGAACGGTTGGTATGAATTATTAATTGTATTTGTTTTGTCTTTCAACTGTCTAATGGCTTTTGCTGTTGGTGTGCGTGTTTCTTCAGCCTTGTTTGCGAGTTCTGGTGAAGGAGCTTACTGAAATTTTAATTCTGGTATTTCTGGTTTGTAGTTCTTTTTTTTATCTTCTCGTGTGGGTTCTGAGGTGGATTATCAACCTCATCAACCCATGTGTCGGGGTTATTATTGAGCCGCCAAAGGCCCCATCGTAGCAAGGTGTAGTTAATATCTGTACTTTTAAAAACATCAGTAACAACATAATATATTTGCCTCCTTCTAATTTGATGAATTATTTATCACTTGATAATAAATGTGAAAAAAAAATTATGAAAAAAAATATATATATACTTTATTGCACTTAACAACTAGTTACATCACAAACAAGAAATGGACGTTTACAAGGGTGGACTTATCTCTAAGAGAGATCTCTTCCAGCCAACCCAGAGGTAGTATTAGAATAACTGCGGAAGAATACTTTTATCAGCCTACAAATTGCAAAAATACTTACATTTAAAAAATAATATTAAAAATTCTAGATTCAATCAACTGTTAAAATATTTTCCCGTAAGTAGGCCACGCAGAATTGGCCTTAACAAAATATTTGATAAATCCTTCGTCCAATTACGTCCGCCAAACAGCTTTTACGGTTTTTATTTTTTAATTTTAATATCCGGCCCGTCAGTGTTTACATGAAGAAGTGAAAAATCGTCTGCTTTTATAACAATATATATTTCTTCCTTAGTTTCCTGTTTATTAATTAAATTTTTTATAATACTAAAAGAAATAATCATATTATTAAGATCCGAACTTACTACTCATCAATTGTATTAGAATATTCAATTAATAATTAAGTGGCAGTGAATAGACGGTGAAAGTCAATGAAACATCGATCGAATATTATTACAACCTTTGCTTACGCCCTTCAAATATATATGTACTGAATATATTACACCTGTACTAAACAGACGAGCGACATTCACGACCGATCATAACACGCCCACTCAATCGATTATTTTCGTCTATATAAAAGATGTATTGCGCCCTTGACTTTATAGTTCAAGTTACCAGTCCTTGACAAGACAGTCAGTCCTCGATATGAGTACAAAAGAACTGAATACCGAAATACTTAGAGAAAATATTGTTTGTTTGTTACCCAATATACTATAGGAATAAGATTCCTAATTCAGAAACTGGAATTCCTTATACTTTTAGTACTTAAGCCAGTATTATCGGGTTAGGTAAAGACAAAAGTCGTTAGAAGATTTATTTATTATGATGCAGCAGTACGTACATACAAACGCACAATTAAAAATAACTTCCGGTAAGTTCTGTTCTTTTTATTTTATAATAACACTAGAAATAAGTCATTTACTAACGCATATGAGTCAATAGTTACTTGCAATAAAGATTTTATTTATTTATTATTTAATCCTGTCAATTATGGGCGCACACAACACGACAACACTAACAATAAGAGCTAAAGTTTACAATAATAATTTATTTCCCACCGGGGTAAGACGGAATTCAATTTGCTTCGATCATCACACTTCTCTTGCTTCCTCCACATTCATCAATCGTGTCATACACGCACGCCGGTTCAGAGTCGATCGTACTGAGCCTTTTCAATAAAAAATAATAAAACTAATTATTTATTCTGTTTTTGTTTAAAAATATACAGGATGCTAGTCACACCGTACCGAATACCGAAGAATGTGAATCATCACACAGGAAAAATACACTTGACATTAACTCAGAATCATCCCCCTCAGTATCTGACACGGTATCACTCATCTCCCTAATATTATCCCGTTTTTCACAGGGTCCACTTACCTAAACTGAAGATTTGACAAGTCCGGTTTTATACCTTCTAACCCGTTAAGCGTAAACCAGTCGAAAATGCAATTCTCGGAAATGTAGATATCCTTACGATGTTTTTCTTAAAACCGCAGAGTACGTGATATTCGTTTATGATCCAAACATGAATTCGAAAACAAATTTGGCAATCATCGGATTATGCTCGTGCTTGATTCGAACATGCGACCTCAAAGTGAGTGGCAAGCGTTCTACCAACTAGGCTACCACGGCTCCTCGATACGGTGTCACTAACGACCTGTATTAATATCCTTTTTTCTACTCCTCTACTTTAATCTGGCATTTAAATAACCAAAAAGTCTAATATAAGTACATACATAATTAAACTCTTTGAAAAAGTGTACGCTCTATGGCCTATAAAAGCATTGTTTACAAAGTGTAACTGTACTATAATGTCGCCAAAAAAGCATTGTTGTTGTTTTTTTTTTTGACCTGGAAACTGGCACCTTTACTTTGTTTGGTGCCATAGATATACTATAAAAAAAAAGTATACATTTGCCGCCATTTTCCCGCGCGTTGGAAAATAAATTGGAAATTTTTTTTGTTTCATTTAAAATTACGTCGTCGTAGAAAAAGTATTGTATGCAACGTTGTATAACTAGGTCAAAAAATGCTCGTGGCGTCTCTTATTGCGATGTTCGCCAAGGCTCACATCGCAACTCACGCCACTCGCATTTTTTGACCCTTCTTATACAACTGTTGCATAAAATACTATAACAGTACACTTTAAAATAAATACACCTGGTAGTAAACCTTCAATGTCTTCTGTACAGTTAAACATAACGTTTGTCGTCATAAAACACGACAGCGATACGTGGTGTTGTCGCAAGTTACGAACATGACGTAAACTTTATTGGGTTCGTTAAATTTTCGCTTTGACAACGACAAATTTTATCGCGTAGAGATTATGGGCATAATGACCTATCACATAAAGCTATCACAAGTTTTGTCCAAGATTTGTTTTGATACAATGTTTACCGCCTCAAAGTAACTCTGATACTACAGTTGGTGGGTTGATTGACCTTACAGCCTGGTGAGAGTTGAAGGTATAATCGTAAACTTTGCCATTCATTACCCATGAAAAATTACCTATAGAGAGTACACAAAACTTAAAACTTAATTAAATTAAATTGTAGCTTATGTAACTTTCGAAATACAGATCTAATTAAGGTCCCACCCATCATTTCAGTAATTTTAAATTTTCTGTTCTCACCGAGGCGTGGTGGAGTATACCCCATCCGTTTGATCGAGGGAAGGCATGTGCAGTGGGACATATAGGCGGTTAAGTTTATGGATTAGTCATCATCATCATGATCAGCCCATTAACGTCCCCACTGCTGGGGCACGGGCTTTCCCTATGGATGGATAGGGAGATCGGGCCTTAAACTATCACGCGGGCCCAGTGCTGATTGATGGTTATTAACGACTGCCAATGCAGCCGGGACCATCGGCTTAACTTGCCTTCCGAAGCACGGAGAAGCTTGAGATATTTTTTTTTGTGGTCACCCATTCTAGACCGGCCTTTGCGAAAGTTGCTTAACTTCAACAATCGCAGACCGAGCACGTTTACCGCAGCGCCACCGAGCTCCTCCATGGATTAGTATTTCCATGTAAACAAAGTGTTTACCAGCTTCTTTAAATCCATCTATCTCTGTAAACATTTTACCAACCTATGTATAAGGTAGTAGATACTATAAAGTACAATTTCAAATACAAAAACAATTTATCTTAACTTTGAAAACTACGAGCAGTGGACAGTCATTTGTTTCCTTCAAATGGTTTCATTTAAAGTTGTTTCGTACTGAAAACATGTTTAATGTTTAGAAGTTTACGCCGAGATAAAACTTCATGCTTTACTTGCTTTTGCTTGCAACTTTGTTTGAAAATTGTCAACTTACCTTATCGGCACTCCACGCGTCCAATCCAATTCTTACTTCAATTCAATTTCACCTCTTTTCATAATTCGACCAAAATCATGGTGATTCCAATTTATGGAGATATTTTTTCAATATTTATTATTCTCTATTTAAAATGGCGATATGCCTTTTAAACTGCCCAGATTTTCAGAAGGTCCCTACCTATCAAATACTTACTTTTTACTTTTTTTATTTCGTTACGAATTTTATTACACACATTCGTAATCGCTTCCAGCAACCTTCGGTTATTCACAGATACGTTTATTTGCTAGAACGTGGTCATGTCATAGAAATAAAAAAGTGTTCCATTTTTAAATCCCAGAACACTCACCGACATTGGCAATGCATAAAACAATAGTTCTTTACACCAACCCAGTAAGGTCAAAGCTAATCTCCTATCCAGTTGATTGATGTCGTTGCACCATTGCCGGTAAATTAACTGCCACTCGCCCGTCAAAACGAGGCTCCAACGTCACTCGAACAGCTGGCTACGAGAAAAAGTAATAAACTGGCACTGGCAACCTCTGGCCGCCGGGTGTCACTTCAAACTTGTGAGAACAATGTCATTTTGGGAGATCTGGGGGTTAAAAAGGCCACATCGAAGCAATTCATCTAAGAAAGCAATATTGCAATTTGACATTTGCGCATATAAAAGTAAGTGCGTAATGCTAACAAATGTCAAATAGCATTAGGTATAAATTTCTTAGATGAATTGCTTCGATGTGGCCATTTTGACCCTGTTATAGTGATGTGGCCGCAATGTCAAAAAATGTGATGAACTTATACTATGATGGGCTGATAACCTATCACGGTACTATTCATCATAATTATCTATTTTGGAATCAATATCAAAAGTGTTTATGGATTATCTTAATGATGAATTGTGGCTCTGTCAACCCCTTTATGGATAATTTGACTTACATCTGATTTGAATTTCTGAACTAAAAACTTAAGAACGTTTCTTTTGTCCGTCAAGGTTAATAGGTATGACTTTCCCGATGAGTTTCAAGAGTACTATTTACCCGTAGGTAGGTAGGTATGTTCTTACTACTTCACCAAAATGATCATGTTTCAAGTCACTTCAACGTGTGTAAACTTATCAAAAACATTTCAACAACACCCAACCACTCCTAGCATTATCCCGTTTTTCACAGGGTCCGCTTACCTACTCGTAACTTAAAGATTAGACAGGTCTAGTCTTTTACAGCCTAACGGAGCACCCTCAAGCCTGTAGTCTTAAACGTTGTACCGGGTGAGAGCCTTCAGCGCTCCCTGTTTCTCCGGCCAAGTAGTTAATGCCATCTGCGGCACATCTACAATAAGTTACGTCAAAAAAGAAAAAAAAACAGTTTTTTACAGAAGCGACTGCCTGTCTGACTTTCCAACCCGCGAAGGGAAAACCAGCCCAATACAGGTTAGGTCACATACCTCCAAAAATGCATTTCTTGGGAATGTGGGTTTCCTCACGATATTTCCCTTCACCGCTGAGCACGTGATAATCATTTATGATCCAAACATAAATGATTATGGTTTCAGGCTTTTTGGCGGGAAACGGGAACGGGACAGTTGCTTTCTTCATTGAATAATCTAAATAATTAATACGAAGTGGTGTTTTGTGGTTAATGATCGCATAAAGTTAGTCGGAAGACATTCGCGAGTGTTATTATATCGGAGTATTCAATAAACAAAGTGTATCTGCCTATTTTCGCTTCGTGCCAGGAAGCCGCTTCATAACTCGAAAGTTTATGCGGACTTTTGAGTTAATTCGTTTGGGGTTCGGAGTAGGAGTCTACTCCGAGTGTGAGGGCTTAGGTTTCATCATCATCACCTTTCATTATTTCATTAATCATCAAGAAAAAAAATACGTAAGACATGGCTGTATGGGCATAGTTCCCTTTGCCTTACCCTTCGGGGAAAACCAAAACAAAAAAAATGATTATGGTTTCAACATTAACACGAGTATTCAAAATGATCCCAAATTAAATATCGTGGTCTTTATACAAGGCAAGAAATCACACAAGGGATTAAATAAAGCTCCCATTTAATTACCGTATCCCATTGTAATTATTCTCCGTTTAATAAAATATGATTGGGTCCAACCGCATAGGTCGTCACGTCATTAATTCCTCGTGCAATTACGGGTTAAAAAATGATAAATTATTACGGTCCATCATTTTGGGTCCCATAATTTTTCGGCCCACACAGATTAATTTTATGTACAACATATTCATAGGTGCCTTGTTGACTGAAGGACAATATCGTGGGGGAAATGATTATAACATCTCGTTATGGAAATGTGTTTGGCTTTGGAAATTCTGAACCCTCATTTATTTTACAAACCACACATTATACCTGTATTCCTTTTGAAATTACCTGGATAATAAATATATTTATAATGTGAAAATAAATTATTGTTTTGCCGCAAATTACTTTTAATACTTGGCTGGAATACACGATACCAAACATATCGTCAATAAGTAGAAAAATCGTTCTTATTATAATACTAGCTTTTACCCGCGACTCCGTCCGCGTGGCGTGTTATAAAAGAAAGATCTTTGTGTGTGTGGGAGAAAGGTTAAAAAATGCTTAATTTTATTATTTTTAAATGAGGTTACAGTATAAGTAGCTCAGTTAAATAATGAATTGTTATTAATTTCTAGATTATTAGTTTATGACTTGGTTTGATATTTTAGAAAAATACGATCAGTTTCGAAAATTTAAACAAAATTTAAAAATTACAACAGAAATACGCCGTGAAACGTCCGCCTGGAAAATTCAACAGAAAACTACCTACGAAAGATTTGAACCATCCAAGAATAGTGAAAAGTTCGCCCGCGGAATTCAATATTTGACACGACCATCAACGACGTCTGCCCTCACGCGTCTGCCGCGTTTCGGTTGCTCACTCGGGTATCTGCCCCCCCCTCCGCGCCTCGCCGCCGCTGTCGCCGCCCCACAAACGCCGCCGCGGCCGCGACGTTTCTTGGTTGCCACTACCGCGAGCTATAAATTTCAAGCCTCTAACTCGCTTCCCGTTCCCAGGGAAATTTTTAACTTTGCATTCACTAAGGTATATAATATATGCATGTCAAATTTCAAGCATCTAACTTATGCAGTTTAGATTTTTTCATAATTTTTTTTTTACCCGCCAATTCCCATTTTTCAAAATACAGCCGTAACTAAAATTTATATTTACTAAGGTATGCATGCATGCTTTTATTCGTAGCATGCATGCTAGATTGAAAACATCTATCTTACGCGGTTTAGATTTTATCATACAAATGTTTTTTCCGCTAACTCCCGTTCCCGTGGGAATTTTGCAATATCCAGTTGCAACTAAGCTTTAAGTTAACTATGGTACCTGCATGCCAAATTTCAAGCGTCTAACTTAAGCGGTTTAGAATTTTTATACAAAAGGGTTTTCCCGCTAATTCCTGTTCCCTTGGGAATTTCGGGAATTCCTTTCTTAGTGCACCTCTACGGTACCTAAGCTACGTCCCTTCCTAATTTCAAGTGCCTACGTTTAGCCGTTTAGGCTGTGCGTTGATATGTCAGTCATTCAGTCAGTCAGTTTCTCCTTTTATATATTTAGATATTTCCGTCATACATGATTTCTATGTAACTTTAACCATTAAGGCTGCTCATGCGACGGAAGCTTAAAAAATGGAGTAACTTCTCCCGTTTTCCCAAAATTTCCCTTCACTACTCTGCTCCTATTGATTGTAGCGTGATGAAAAGTATACTATAACCTGCCCAGGAGTATGAAGAATAATTGTACCAAGTTTCATTAAAATCCGTCCAGTAGTTTTTGTTTCTATAAGGAACATACAGACAGACAGACAGACAGACAAAAATTTTACTGATTGCATTATTGGCATCAGTATCGATCACTAATCACCCCCTGATAGTTATTTTGAAAATATATTTAATGTACAGAATTAATTGACCTCTCTACAGATTTATTATAAGTATAGATTCTTATTATGACAAAAGAAATTAATATAGAGTCATTTTAACATCATAATTGGTGCTAATTCCTGTAAATACCATCTAATTTTATTTTAAGTTATATCTGTCATTTTCTTATCCGCCGAGAAGGAAAGGGATGGGTAATCGACAAGCATAATATTTATGAAACACATTACATGTCAATTTTATGCACAAATCTAAAACAGCCGTCTAAAAATTTTACATCAGTCAATAACCCGACGGCAGGCAGGCAGCACGTCAAACGGATTGCGCGAATTTTTGATTCGCCCGGGTTATTCATTCATTTACTCATTCTTCCTAAAATTAAGAGCTGTGAATCATCCGTCCCTTTCCTTTTCGACGGATATGAAAATGACGGATATAACTTAAAATAAAATTAAGCGGTGTCTGCAGGAATCGCGACCCTTGTGTGGGTTACCGGGTTAGCAAGCCAATATTCTGGTGATTCACCTTTACTGCCAGCCGTTAACCCTTAACCCTCTACTTGCTTCCACCCATTATATGGCCAGAATATACTTTAGCCTTGGACGGGTTACCCTTAACATTAGTTTCTTTATGTGGTACTTTGCAATAATGTGTTGGTAACCTCAAGTATTTGTCCGTCTTATAGAGAAAAACTTGTAAGTTCCTTTTTGAAAAATCAAAATAGATACGCTAGTTTCAATCCAGGTAAAAAATTGAGGTCTCGTTTACTCTAGCCATAGAGGCAGCCAATCAGCTCGCGACACCAAACACTTCAGGACCCCGATACCGACCATCGACGACTTCCCTCAATCAGCACTTATCGCTATCAACCCACTAGGGTCGATTAATTCTTTCAAATATTTTTTCCTCAAAAAAAAAAGATACCGGTGTGCCTGCTGGTCCTCGGACCGATTGCAAGTGGTGACAAAATAAGAAAAAAAAATGCTATTTCACATTTGATGAGCATATAGAACTATTCACGTGTATTGTCTGGTATTAAAGCCGTACTGTTTGGTCTACGGCCTGGTAATGTTTACCATTAATTCCGTGCTACATGAACCTAACGGTATATTCGTACCATCACTTACGCTATCGTATCTGACCGCTCATTGCAAGCGGCCGTAGTTTCGATTGCATCCAGTAACGACTTTGTTTATTTGATACTTGCTATGGATAGTGCAGGTTGCTCTAATTACAATTGTACTCCGTATAGAGATAATAGGGAATATACCAGAATTTAAACTGAGTGATTTCAGCCAGCAATGTCCAAAGAAACAATCTCACATAGAGTTTTTTGTAAGAAGTGACTCACCGAGTATCGAACCCAGGACTTTCGGGTCGTAAGCCCAACTCTCAAACACTGGACCACGAAGGCCGTTAGTGGCTCTTGGTAGCTTCAAGCAAATAATGAGGCTAAGAGATCTGTAAGAGATCTTGATCCCTTCTGATTATAATATGCAGTAGTTTTAGGCGGATGAGACGTTCGTTATGTAAAAATTGACGATTCAAAGTGTAACTATGTTACCTAATGAATAAAGATATTTTTGAATTTGAATATGTACAATCAAAGGGCCAAAGTGCAGTTACTAAGCCCAGCGAATTTTTTGTAAACAGTAGTGAAATTTTGAACCATTAGTTGTCATAATTATAAAATTTGTTTTTGGTCTATTACAGAAACGATATGTAACCAGGAGGTCTTAAGAGTAACCAATTAATTTATTACTTTGCAAGAAACTGATTTTACTTTTGCACATTATCGTACACCACACACGTAATGCCCTAAACTAGTAATGTCCTAACCAAACTAGGGACCACAAAGTATTTTTTGTGATATATCCCCACCGGTAATCGAAACCGGGACCTCCGGATCGTGAGCCAACACTCAACCACTGGACCACGGAGGTAACGAACCCTAATATGTATTAAACTGTTTAAATCATAAATGTATACGTCTATGCCATTTCCGGCAAATCTATAATAAATCACGTCAAAAAAACACGATTGCACTGCAAACACTTATTACTTATTAATCCTTTCATCAACTTATTCCATTTTCACCGAGAACCGACTTCGCGTAACTTCAAATAAGTTAAAAACTTTAAAAATAAAATCTTATACAAACATGATGTATATTTTTCTTTTCTGCGTTTACAAGAATGCTTTAAGTTAAAATACCGTAAAGAACTCGTAGCGTCAGCACTTTACTTCCCTCCCCACTCAAACGTTAACAACGTTCGACGCAGCTGGTGTTTATATGAGGAAAGATTACAAAGAACTTGTTTACTTGCATCAGAAAAGACAAAAACTAACTTCTTTTCCAGATTAGACTAGTTTAAACAAACTATACATAGTAGAATAATTTATCATGTCATAAAGGGTACTTCTCATATCCTCTTGGACATAATGAACTGATATGCGGTAGGGTAGATAATCTTTACACAATACATTGTTTTAAGTTTACGCGGTTATTAAGTATCATAATAAATAAATAAATAATAAAAAACATTGCAATGAGATATTGATGGCCGAAAATAATCTGCAATAACAAATTACTCAAGACAGTCAATATTCAATATTCAAAAACCTAACATTCTAAAATTGAATTGAACACTTGGCTCTTTAATATTTACAGTTTAGTTGACGGAAATCTGTTCAAACTAGTTTATATATTTACTACAGAGCGCACATGGTATACGAAACAAAAATCAACACAAAAAACTTCCACCGAAATATTCCAGAATTCCGTGCCGTGCAAATGCCCAGAATATCTCACAGTTCCCTTTCGTACATTTGCGTTGACACACAGCCTCCGAAACCCGAGGCTTACCGCTTTGGTCTATTTACATAAGTGGCTGTATGGTGGCAGTGTGGCCAGTGACAATGCAAATCGAACAATAGCAGTTATCGCTGCCTGAGATAGTGCAAATGAGCGGGCACGTTGTTCCATTCACTTGGCTACGGTGGTCAGGGTTGACGTTAGCTTCATTAGGTTGAGCTGAGCTGCCTTCCAAGTAGGCCTTAGCCTTGATTAATATTCAATTCATAGCTTTTCTTGTTATTTTATATGGTTATGTTTTATGTAAATTACTTTTTAGAATGTCAATTTTGTACATAAAGAAGTGGGAAATTCAATTTTATTATTTACAAAGAAAGCTCTCCTTTGTAACTCACCAGTTGACTTTTGTTCCAGTAAACCTCTAAAACGAGTGAACCTATTACCTTACGTATGTCCTCTAAGAAAGAGTTTAATTTTGTATATAAGTTACAAAGAAGGCTGTAAAATTATGTATAATTAAGACGCTTTTTATCTTAAATCTCAAACTTCAATAGTTTGGAAAAAAAAAAGTTTTAAAAGTGTAGTTTTTAGTTTTGTAACCCAATGTAAGTTATCTACGCCAATACAGAGCACCTTTAAAAGGAAAAAAAACATATCGTACCATCGTTCAACAAACATAGAACTACGTACTACGTATTTACGTACGTGTATTGACCCAATTCTTAGCCAATTTTACATGCTGTCAAACTAATATATTGTCCGTCCGTTCGTCCTTTGGTATATTCCATCAAGTTTATTTAAGGCAATCAATTCGTATTGCTTCGGAAATACAGCCATTAGTTTGATTACTAAGATAATCGAGATAGAAAAGCCTCTGATGTTTTAGAATATAGAAAAAAGATTTTATATTATGTTGACTTCAAAAGCTTTGTTATATCTATGTCGTTTCTTTATAGTTAACTTGCGGCCTGGTCCCGGCTTCGCACGGGTTGACATTTTTAATTTATTTCAAATTTATTTAATAATTTATTGTACACAGAATAACACAGAACCACAAAATGACAACATGAGGAGAGAAAAAAGGCACAACTTGATAGTTTTATCTATATTTTAGTGGGGATCCCATTTTTTTGTAGTAATAAAATATAGCCTATGGTAAAATGTAACTTCAGGGATGATGTAGCATTCCAATGGTGTAAGAATTTTTAAAATCGGTCCTGTAGTTTTTGAGTTTATTCAATACAAATAAAAAAAAATCTTTATATATTAAGTATAAGTATAGGTTCTCGTCTTTTTTCATCAAATGTCAAATAAATGTAGACCTAGACTAAAGCCTAGAGATAAGTAATGGATCAGATGTTTCATTACTTTTGCAACTCACGTTTCAATCTTTGTTTTCTGTTAAGACTTTGATCCTAGTTCCATTATTTATATTAATTATTTTCATAGTACGAGTATTGCCCAATACTAAAACCTTAATAAATAATACACTTAGAGGGACTTATAAAATTTTCAGGTTAGGTAAGCGGATCCCGTGAAAACGCCATAATGCTATGTAGATGATGATTATAAGTACCTTATAATTAATTATCACCTACCTTACCTATTATTATATTAGTACCTTATTATTAGTCGTTACACGAGCCATGTCAGGTGCCTTTGGCGGCTCAATAGTAACCCTAACATCAGGGTTGATGAGGTTGGTAATCCGCCTCACAACCCACAAAATGGAAGAAGATAATTATTTGAACATCAATACCAAAAACACCTGCTAGATTTTAACCCGACTGCGGCGAACCAAAAAGGAGGGTTATGTGTTTGACAGCTATGTATGTATGTGTCTGTGCACGTCTGTTACAACTTAACTTGTTTCATACTTTTTCCGTATTTGGGTTTTACTTTTTAACCATTTATTTTTGTTCCAATGACTTGCGTCTCTGCTAAAACCGATTAGGATTACATGCGTGAATTTAATTCTTATATACAATTACAGAATTCAATATAAGTAATATTAGAAGGAAACCTTTTGTAGTTTCTATTTAAATTCAAAACAGACGCGGCTTGGCTCTAGGGGCCGCGATCGGTGAAGATTACAATGTCACGCCAATGTCACCAAAATTTCAAATTCAGAATATTTGCACTAAGTATTGTTCTGGGAAATAAGAAAACTTGAACGTGAAAGCAATTCTAAAGTCCCTTGAGTAACCATATCTCTTAGAGCGCTAATGATCACCAAATGAACCTGAATAGTAGATATTTTATCAGACAACTATAAATCGCTGGCTGCGATTTCAGTGAGGAAATCGCGTGACCATTGTGCTAATGTCCAATCGCTTACCATTCATTCTGTTCTGCTACCATTTGGTTCAATGTGTTACAGTTTCGTGCATCCTGTAACCATTGTCAGCTGAATGCGATTTAGAAAGATGTCAAACGGTTTCTGAACGCTACTGTCGAGTAGAAAGTACTATTCTAAAGCGGAAGAAAATAATCCTCAGTGTTCCCTATTTGTCTGTACATAATCTATGTTGTCTAAAAACATTATTACCCTTTACCAATGTAATAAAGCTCAAGTAAACTTGAACAGAGTCCTTTTCTTTGCCCTCCACTGGGGCAACTCCTGTTCGGCGCGTCCTTTCCACGGGGTTTGGGCGTCTCTTACGCCGGAGTGAGATGGTGGCTGAGTTCGGATAGGGACTCAGACCTACGGGGTATAACGTAGAACCCTTGCCCAGGGACACGGTGAAGACCTCAACGGTTGCAGAGGCGAGAATATGAGCTATCGGTATGGCAATTCAGGATATCAGAGGGACTATATATATATATATATATATATATATATATCTTTCTCTCAGGCGCCCTGAGCCGCGGTTAGCGCCCAACTGGGCACCCTCAAGCCTGTTGACTTAAATTTTGTAGCGGGTGAGAGCCCTCATTGCTCTCCATTTGTCCGGCCAAGAAGTTAATGCCATTTGCGGCAAATCTACAATAAGTCACGTTAAAAAACCACTGAAAATTAAGTGTCGGATTACGGATGGTGAATCAGGACCTTGCTAGTACGTATTTTAGAATGTACAGGAAAATACAGCTTTGTTCTGAAGATAAACTCATCTGTTATGCTTACATACGGCTTTACTTTAAAAACTTTCTCTGTAGCAATTTGAATTATTAATAGTAACACAGTTTTTCGGGCATAAATACTTACACTTTGTTTTAAAACTAGTTCAAGTTTGGTTCACTGCGGAAAAACTTGATAACACGACATTTTTATTACTGAGGATCTCTAAGGAAACATAAAGTATATAAGTCAACTAGTTAAATCAGCAGTATAAAGGGCAATGCAATTTCAAACAAATAAAAACAGACTGAGATGAAAAATTATCTTCGACACGAAGATATCAACAGATTATTTCAACTTACCTACTTATACTTAATTAAGTTAAAGCGAGTAGAAACAGTCAATCAACAGTCAAAATATTTCAAATAATTTTCGAAAGAATTTGTTTACCAGACCCCTGTTCGGGATTCAGTTATTGTGAAACAAGTTGTGTGAATCCTTTGTTTCTTAAGATAAACGCGCTGCTTGGCTAAAAGTCCGGTAAACATATTTCAATCTCACCATTTGATGAGAGTGGAGGATACGAAGGTGTTGCTTGAGGGTCGTAGTAAGTGGAATTCAGTCGTCTCTGACTGTGACTACCCCAACGGGTAATAGGCGCGATCTTATGTACTTATGTGTATATGTAGTTTTTCCAACAGCCTGATAGATTGTAAATCTAACAGCCTCCGTGGTTTAGTAACAGCCTCCGTGGTCTAGTAACAGCCTTGGTGGTCTAGTAACAGCCTCCGTGGTCTAGTGGTTAGAGCATTAGGCTCACGATCTGGAGGTCCGGGTTCGATTCCCGATGGGGACATTATCGAAATCACTTTGTGAGACTGTCATTTGTTTGGTAAGGACTTTTCAGGCTTGAATCACCTGATTGTCCGAAAAAGTAAGATGATTCCGTGCATCGGAGGGCTCGTTAAGCCGTTGGTCCCGGCTATTAGCCGTAAAAACACCTCCACCAACCCGCATTGGAGCAGCGTGGTGGAGTATGCTCCATACCCCCTCCGGTTGACTGGGGGGAGGCGTCTGCCCAGCAGTGGGACGTATATAGGTTGTTTATGCATGTAAAAGTCTTTACAACTTTCCTAAACAAATACCTTATTTCTGAGCCTTCATCAACTTTCCCCCTTCCCCAACCTCAAAGTAAACACTAGCGCAAACTCAATTGGTAACTTTATTCGATGCTTCAAGCAACACAATTTAGTACTTTTTCTATTGTTTCTGTTTACTCGCGGCTCAGTCTTCCGTTTCCGTAAACCTTTTATATGCTTTATACTCTCGAACGAGTGCTGAGACTCGACGAGTCTCGCCGAGAGCTCGTGCCCTATAGGCCAGTTCGCAGGGATTTAGGCGAGAGCTACCATTTACACTCGCATATCACGCATAGCTCGGTAACAAACGAAAGTGTAGGATTAACTTACATACCTATACAATACATTTAGTTTTAAAGATGCTCCTCTATTCTATCGCTTCTACGCAGGCGACATTATTATAACAGTCTATTATGTGGTTGAGCTGGTACGTTTGCAGCATTTCATTGTAAGCTCTTAGGACCTAGCTAATGTGTGTGGTGTGTGTGTTTTAGAATGATTGGCTGTTTTGTTTACCCCGTAATCTTTGGCATGAGTTGGTAGCTTATGCTGTTCTAATATTTACATAATAAATTTTATTTGCAGTAAGTCAATGTAAATATCACGCGAAAGTATGTAACACTACTTACTTAAATAATTTTAGAAATGGGTACAAACTACCCAAATGGTACAAACGAAAACGGACGAACGATGGAAACAAAAGATAAATACAATAAAACAGTATTACAATTAAAGGCTCAAAATTGATTATAAATTGAGATTTAAGTGAGTGAACTATTAAAATGCAGATGGAAAGCAATTGAAGACGACTGCATTTCAAATGCGGAGTAATCAAGCAAGTGACTTGACTGAGGCATTCACAAATAGTTTGCCGAGCAATCTGCACTTCTGCAAACCTATTGCTTGAATACTACCAGATATGTCAATTGCGTTTGGTGCATAATCTGTAATAATTATGTATCACTACATAGTATAAAATAAAGTCGCTTTTTCTGTCCCTATATCCCTATGTAAGCTTAAAACTTTAAAACTACGCAACGGATTTTGATGCGGTTTTTTTAATAATATAGAGTGATTCAAGAGGAAGGGTTATTATGTATAATAACATCCATTAAATAGTGAAGATATACTGTTATTTATGAGGTTTTTAGTGCGGTACGGTCACAAGCATTAATATGTATACACTTTGGTACCATGTCACATTAACTTTTTTGACAAATTGAACTGTAAGTCTAACTAAATGTCAAATATGTTAGTGCGACAGAGTCCTAAAGTGGGTACATTATATTGCTCATGACTGTACAGTGTATGGCGAGAGTATTTGGCTTTTTGCCAGAAGATTTACTATTGATTTATTGTTTTGTTTTTTCAATTATTCTTTTTTTGATAGGTTACCTTTTAATTTTATAATTGTATTTTTTTGTGTTTTTCATGTTATTTACAGTCTTATTTTTCTTTTTGTTTCTTTTTTCATTCATTATTTATATTAGTTTACTTATATGTTGTTTTCTCGTCATACAGCGCATTGGGTTACACTGTAATGTTGTGTGTACCTTTGTAAATAAATTTATTTTATCAAGATGGATGAATTCCAATAAGATCGTCTCAATTATTAAGGCCTTTATTCTCTGTTTGTCAAAGCCAGAGACATCTTAATTCAAAATGGGGTTCACTTGAATGACTTGATATCGTAAAATAAAGTATAAAACACTTGGAAACTCCCAATTTTCTCGCACCTCACCTGCCCTTTGTCTTGCCGCGATATTATGCAGCGGAGTGACCGAAGCCTCAGGGGTCCACCTCTTATGTTTTATTCTTGAATACCTGAAATACTTCAAACTCCTCAGACTTACGAAAGTCAGCTTAGCTTCTTACCAAAGACAAAGCTAAGAAGATTCAAAAGTGAAATCTTGTCATTTTTGTAATTGCTTTTAGTGTTGTTTTTATATGTGCAATAAAGCGTTTTTGTATTGTATTCTATCTTTTTAATACCTACGCCGCATGCGTAGGGTTGTACGAGCATAAGTTAGACACTTCTGTGAGGGTAGTTACACTTCTGTGTCCACAATGAATTATTGAGGTACAATTTAAACTGTCCACTTTAAAAGTTAAAGGTCTAAATTCCTACCAGTACTTCAGTGAGGGAATCAATGCAATTACGGATAATGTTCATATTTTAATAAAGATGAGACAAAATATTTTTCGTCATTGACCCAAAATAGACTTATATAGTATATTACTAGCTTTTGCCAGCAGATTCGCTCGCGTTTAATGAAGGCTTTCAAACTTGAGAACTGCGAAAAGCCCCATATAAAATTTTACCCCTTCTTTGAAGGGGTTGAGGTAGATGTCCAAATAAGATGCATTTTTTGTTACTCACAAATAGTTCGCATACTAATGAATACCTTGATAATTTGCGGAATGCTCCATACAAACTTCCACCCCCCATTTTAGGGAAGTGGGGAGTTAGAAAGAGACAAATAGCTTATGTTACTCTCAATCCCTTCAACTATCTCCACTTAAAAAATCACGTCAATTCGTCGCTCCGTTTTGCCGTAAAAGATGGACAAACAAACAGACAGACACACAAACACACTGTCCCATTTATAATATTAGTATGGATTTTGTTAGACATAGCACGTACCTCTATGAACACTGTCGAAGAAAGTGACAAAAACATGTCTAGACGACATGCCTTATTAGTTTTCTTGTTCTAAGCAGGCAAAAAGAAACCTATCTATATATTAGTAAGGCGTACTTAGATATAAAAGAATTAGTGTTTTATGTGTATGTGGCTCATTAATTGCCATTCATTATAATCCGTGTTCAATCTACGTTTCCCCCATTAAGTTATAAATTAGTTTCGACATTGAAAATTACTTCGTTTCAATTTTAATCTACAAAATGCAGCGTCCTTCTGAACTACTGAGAGTGGTTTAATGTATTATTTACAGTATTACAGAAAGCTTTCCAAGAAAGATTTTAGTCAAACGAGACCTTGAAATAAACCGAGATTCTTTTGAGTTTAAATGATACTTATGAGATATTTTATTTTATATTATTTGGAGAACTTACAGACTAATTATACATTAAATGAACTAAATATACATGAGACAATGCTAATAACAAGTTCCCGCCAATAAAATATAGAGTGGAAAGAACCCGTACCGTAGGAGCCGTGATAACCCAGTTGGTAGAACGCTTGCCTCTCACTTTGAGGTCGCAGGTTCGAAGTCAGCACAGGCCTTGTCGAATTCGTTTTCGAATTCATGTTAGGATCATAAATAATTATCACGTGCTCAGCGGTGAAGGAAACCCACATTCCCAAGAAATGCATTTTCGGAGGTGTGTGGCCTAACCCGTATTGGGCTGGTTTTCCCTTCGCGGGTTGGAAGGTCAGACAGGCAGTCGCTTCTGCAAAAATCCGGACCTGTCAAATCGTCAAGTTAGGAAAGCGGACCCTGTGAAAAACGGCATAATACTAGAGAGACGATGAAAGTGGAAAGAACGTTATATTATAACGAGAACATAATATGGAAATACCTGAACACATTTAAACGATATTGTAGGTACTCGTACCTTCCTATTGTAAGGAATATAAATATTCAAACAATTCGACTTAATAGCCTGTGGAGTAACAACTCGTTATAAACTTTAAATAACTCCCATACAAATTCCTTTATTTCTGACTGCGCCAGAAGGAGAGTTATGTTTTTCGGGTGTATGTATGGTGGTTATGTTTATATATTTGCTTATACTGTGTCTATTTATTTGGGTCGCTTTGTAGCCCAACGGTTTGGAAGATTGTAGAATCATAAGGTGTATAGGTACTTACGCGGTGTGAGAATCGAGACTAAAAAATATATATACATACATAAACTCACGCCTATTTCCCATCGGGGTAAGCAGAGACTATGGAATTGCATTTGCTTCGATCCTGACACACTTCTCTTGATTCCTTCACATTGATCAATCGTTTCATACACACACGCCGGTTCAGAGTAGATCGTTTAAAGCTTTTCTCCTTAGATGTCCTTACATCTCCAATTTGGTCAATGTCCTTCCCTGTCCTTCTAGGTCTTCCCAAAAAAATATATGTCATCTAGTTTCCATATTTTTAAAGTTCATCGCTATTTACTGCAGCCGGGATTTTATACGTTTTAAATATACTTTTTTTATTCTAGAGATCGCGAACCTATCTCATGATAGAAAAGCCTACTTACGTAAATATGTATAACAATGTTTAATCTAACAAAGCACTCTAAAGAAGCGCTATTTCAACATTTGATTGAGCCGGTAGGTACTTTGTAAACATTCAACAAGCCAGCTGACAATGGATGGCCGTTCATTCAATTTGTACTAGAGCTACCAGTAAATAAAACCTTCATCGCTTTATTTGTCACTCCACAAAGACTACAAAATTAACTCCTTTTAGTAAGCAATCTGCGTTTTCAATGGACTATCGATTTCATTCGATGACGTCATATCTTAAACATCCTGCATATAGGCTTCACCTCATATTGCGACATTCGTATATGGAATGCCATCTCCACACCGCTCTACTACTGCGGCTAAAAAGTTAACATAACAAAGCATCACAAAGGGGTAGGCAGAGATACTGCTTCTGTATTGTTGTTCATTGTTTACATGTAGGTATTTTATCAGCATCATCTCCCTAGCGTCATCCCGTTTTTACAGGGTCCGTTTTCTTAACGTGAAGATTTGACAGGTCCGGTTTTTTACAGAAGCAACTGCCTGTCTAGGTATATTATGAAAATCATAAATAAACGGTATTCAAGGGTAAAAAAATGAATAAACGATATGAATGGGTAGCATCGAAACAACCAGGTAAATTTTATCATGATGTTATGTAATTACGATGATCTTTTGTGTGATCTCTCAGTCAACTTCTACATTATTATTTTTATTTTTAAGGATTAGGTACCTACCTTATCATCCCCCTATCATTATCCTTTTTTCACAGGGTCCGCTTACCTAAAACGAAGATTTGACAGGTCCGGTTTTTTACAGAACCGCCTGCCTGTGGCTAGGTACCTATCTACTATCGAATATCTTTATGGCTTTTAAAACAAACTTTGGAAGTGGACGCCTGGAGATCTAAAATACAGGGTTTATTACAAAGATATTAAAAAAAGGAAAATTAAATCGAAAAAATCTGACTTGGACGGATCTTGAACCCGCAGCTCTTGTCAAACTGGGACGAACGTGTCAACAATTACACCACCGGGTCCTCCTCCTGTCCATGCGAACTTCTTCAATATATTATGTATTGTCAATAAACCGACGCCACACGGGGTACATGTCTCTACAACTATATTCTTGTCCTTATGTAATGCTCCACTATAAATCTAGGTACTTTGTGAAGGTAATCTCGCGTAATGTAATGCGTTCCAATCCACTCCAGAAGTACCAAGACTCTTCAAAGTTTGATCCTCGAGTATCTGCAATCGCATTGTATCTTGAACCCGTAGTAAGGTCGCGTTCCACTTTGCGTACTATCAAATGGAAAGTTCTGATAGAAAAGAAACATACCCAAGTTTCCATCTATTGATCAAGTTTCAATTTGTGGAAGTTTCAGATTGGGTTCACTTCCATCGAAGGTCTACTGACATGCTTAACTAAACTTGATTTTAGGTCATTTTTTTTTTTTGACGAGTTACATATCTTACGAGTATTATTAATATTTAACATTACAATAACGACCTCTGTGGTCCAATGTTAGAGAGTTAGGCTCACAATACGGAAATATCACAAAAATTAGGACATCCGAAAGTAAGATGATCCGTGCTTCGGAGCACGTTAAGCCGTTGGTCCCGGTTACTACTTACTTGATGTAAGTAAGTAGTCGTTACATGAGTCATGTCAAGGGCTTTTGGAGGCTCAATAGTAACCCTGACACCAGGGTGGATGAGGTTGGTAATCCACACATCCAACCCACACAAAAGAAAGAGAACATTACAATAAGGCCCATAAAAAGCAAAGGAAATGAATGTTGAAGTCTAGACTGAGGTGCCTGCAAATTGCCACGAGTAGGTATATTCAACCATTCCATGTCCTACCCTATTATCATTAAGTACATACGATAATATTATAATATTCCTTCTAAACATAATGTTATGTTTGAGACTAGTCAATTTAAATTAACATAATATAAAATAAACGAAATCATAGGCATCGGAGAGTATGCTAAGTTTGACTGACACTTTTAAGTATAGTTTTCTGACATTTATGGCTCTAGCACAAAACAATATATAGAATATAAACACTGTATCATAAGAACGAAATCCAAGCAAAGTTCGATCAAATTATTCGAAAATTGTGTTCACTTTTGCTTACCTATCAGTTTTCATAAACAGTGTGATAAATAATTTTATTGTATAGCCGTTATAGTTTCAATGATACTTAAGTGCAAAATAAATTCTAAGCTAACTTAATTGGGTCGTGTATTAGATTCAAGATAAATTATGAAATTCTGATTACTAAATAAAGACAGATCTAAAACTAACGAAAAACATTTTCTTCTTTCTATTAAATTTAATTGTGAATTTTAATCAAGAAAAACGTAATAATAAGTCCGACATTTTATCACTTTTTCCTATGATGTCACAGTGTGCTTTTTCATACAAATTCCATAGTAATTTTGTGTTTTGACGTATAGTAAAGAGTAACTGATTTGACTAGTTGGAAACTAGCCTATTGCCTATACTTAGCATTCTTTTTTTAAAATGAAGCCACGGTAAGTGTTTTACTCAACCGAAATCGCGTGCAACAGCTAGTATCAGGCAAATTACTCGCATCACATGTATGATATAAGTGATCGTATGTAATTTGCGATCCACGGCATACGAGAAGCTTAAGATCCTCAGCGATATTATGCTAATTTTGTTACCAGATGTGATGTGGCGTCGTCAGTTACAAGGAAAGACGCTTTAGCGTTGCTTCAGCCTGTAGCGGGCTAGGACATTCTAAATTAGCCTTTGTAGGAAGTAGAACAGCAAAACTAGAACTAACTGCAATGCGGAGGCAAATCAGATTTTGTTGACGGTAAAGATATGCACGGCCTGCCAAAGTAATGCTAATTATTTGTGAAGAAAATTTTTCTTTTTATTCATTATTTTGCGTAGGTACATTTTTGTTGGTTATTTATGATTCAGGACGAGATATTGACTCTAAATCCGTTGTTGCTACAAAGTCGAAGTACCTATCAAAAACTTAAGAGGAAATTGGGCAAATAAATTCTGCTCGACGCATCAACAAGAAAGTTTCTTCCATCACATGATATTTCGGCGAAACGGTGCCAAAATTCCACTGAAAATATAATATATCATTATGTGATCACCTAACTTTAAGAATTTGTGTAGCAAATCAAAAGTAATGTATAGTTTATTATAAATACATAATATATCTTTTTATTTATTTAATAGTTTATTGTATACAGAAACAGAAAGAAGAGTTATCAACAAGACAAGGATAAAAAACAAGAAAGACAATCTTTATTAACATTATGCGACAGGAATCTTATTTTTTAGAACATCAAAAAGAGCAAGATAGGTTCTTGTGTAAATTCACGTTGACGTGAAACGATTTGCACTGGGCCACGTAACAGCCAACAATGTTGGCCCATGTTGGCCCAACATCGTGAATTTTCAAAAAAGAAACCTAAATATTTTGTCTCGTAATCCTTTCATTCGATGCATCTAAAGCTTCGTCATCATCATAACCACCATTACAACCTCACCTCGGACACTCCATAAAAATCTCATTCTTACTGTGTACCGGCTTACCGCTTAAGAAAGAGCGAGACAGGTAGTCTATGACCGCTTGCTCTTTCTCCTTCTCCACTTACGGCCATTTAGATTAAAGTAAAACCCAGAGGGGGTGAGGTTAATCTAGCTCGGCGCCCGATACAGATTGGTGCGGGGCAGGGAGTTACCGTTCTACACATATGATAATACGAAAGGATGTGCCCGATGCATTTTTTACTAAAATAAAGGATTCAGTTCATGAGAACATCGAAAATGTGAGAACTGTTCAAATGAGTAGGTGGATTTGACTCGTTTGAAACGAGAGTAAAGGCAGAGGCGTGCGTGTAATTACAAGGTGAACTCAACTCGTTATTTTTGTTCGACGACTGGAACAGAGAGCCGTAATGACGTGCTTTGTAAAGAGAGGATTCAATACGGGAACTGCAGATCTTATTAGAAGTAATAGGCTCTAGACAGACGGACCGCATTTCAACTGCAATCCGACTGCCAAATTGCAGTTCCGATGCAGTTGACACGACTGCAATAGAACTGCAAACCAAACGGGCAGTCCGATTGCAGTTCAATTGCAGTCGGCGTGCAGTTGTGCTGCACAGTTGGCACTTCTATTGCAGTAGTGTCAACTGCATTCAAACTGGACTCGAACTGCAATTTGCGGTTGGATTGCAGTTGAAATGCGGTCCGTCTGTCTAGAGCCTTAAGGTGATTGGGGACTATTTCCTAGGTGACATAAATTTGTAAAGTCTTCTCTCGTGTGGACTGAGAGATCAATGATCTTCCTCATCAACCCTCGTGTCAAAGTTACTATTAAACTGCTAATGAGTGACATAGTTTATGTAACGACTACCTACTTACTAAAATAAATAGTAACATTAACGTCAAATATCAAGTTAATTTACAAGTCTTACTTAAAAATTAATGCAAGGTCAGTGACACCGTGACGAATACTGAGCGGGATGATTCAGCTCATAATTCTGAGTTAATATCAAGTGAAATATGCTGTCGCACACCCCGCACAAATACGTATAGGTTGCCATACGAGTACGTATGAGTGTTGGTGACAACGTAACGAATTCTGAGGGGGATGATTCAAACCATGACTCTGAGTCGATATACTTAAAGTAGAATTTCTTATGCGATAATTCATGAAAATTTTGCAACGGAAAATTCCACTTGTTATTATTGACTTAGAATCATTGTCTGAAACATTTCTGAAAGTTTTCGTTACGATGATACTAACACCCTGTATAGCTCCTCCGGTTAAGATACCCAGTTGTTGGACGTATTATAGAAAATTTACAATAATAATTTTAAGACAGTGATTAAACAGAAACTTATTGAACTGTATTTAAAAATTAAAAAATACATTACGTTTACTTAACTGGATTTTTTAAACATTGATTAAATAATCCGCAGAATTAGTTGAACTTTAAAAGTAACTGTAAAATAAAAGTAAATTGGTCAGAAAAAAAATATCTCGACGAAATACACCCTGTAGATGTGATATAGAGTAAAAATTGGGCTAATCGCGCGTCGAGGGACGAACGGGGCGTTAATATTGTGGTAATCTCATGAATTTTCTTTTTACGTCCATTTATCTCCGCTTTCCCGTAAGACTGTGGTTCTATGGAGACATTTAAGGAAGGAGTAAAAACATTTTGTGGTCCTTAAATTTTAATGCAAATATTTGCTTGGGTTTGCAGTTCTTTGCCAAGTCTATTCTAAATCTTAATAACTTATAATAATTATGTAAGTACGTCTACATTTCGAAAAAAGAGGGTTATTTATTATTATTTTTCCATAATGCTATGACCGAGAATATACCAATTAAAAGATTTTCAATCGTGTAGACTAACTAATAATGAGCAATTGAGAAGTCAGTGACCCGCCACACCGATCCTGGTTACCGGGCGAGAGATTTGTTCGGCCAAGTAGTTCATGTCATTTGCGGCAAATCTACAAACGTAAACGTAAACAGCCTTTATATGTCCCACTGGGCACAGGCCTCCCCTCAATCAACCGGAGGGGGTATGGAGCATCCTCCACCACGCTGCTCCAATGCGAGTTGGTGGAGGTGTTTTTACGGCTAATAGCCGGGACCAACGGGTTAACGTGCCCTCCGAAGCAAAAAGTCACGTTAAAAAATTCTGTTGTCAATCAAGTTTAATCAACCGCTAAACACGTAATATAGTTCATGTAGTGACTACCAATGTTGTGCTCAATGCCATGGACAGAAGTTTTGCAAAAAAAAAAAGTGTTAAGATAACAGGTGCAGTTTGTTTTACAAATCTGCCGGGTGATTCTCGATTTATTCATTAACTTTGTCTCAAACCCATTACTGCTCTTTAACTTTAATTAAATTAAGAAAACTAATTAGTGGCAACATGATTTCATTATTTAAATTAAATTAGCTTTTAACTTAAACGTTTAGCATAGAATAGACAGCGCAGAATAACTTAAAACTTGTTTTAGCTTTTGTTTGTTCTGATGTGATTTTCAACTTGTCGTTAAGACTACTCCCCATTTGTCCGGCCAGGTAGTTAATGCCATCTGCGGCAATCTACAATAGATATGTTTAATGTTTGCGGAAGGTTGGCGTTTTGTGTTTGCATCGATGTCGTGTCGGGACAGCATCGGTACTAAAATTCTCACTGTATCAAGGGCCTTAATTACATGGTTTTAGCATCTTGTGGATGGAAAGAGAAACGCAGTTATACGCGGGGATTGCGGCATAATTTTACTTCGTCGAAACTTTAAGCATTATGACCGAAACTAGAAAATTTCATTAGCGCGTTTCAGGACCATTTATTGTTATCGTTACATTAATTACTAGCGATTTGTCCCGGCTTCCCTTGGGTACCATTCACACCCTATCTCATTTTTAACCGACTTCAAAAAAGAAGAACGTTCTCAATTCGTCTGTATGTATATTTTTTTATGTATGTTCACCGATATATCCGTCAATTATAGACGGATTTCAATATTATTATTTTTTGTTGAATAAGGTTCACTTCCGAGGTGGTCCCATATTTGAGGGAAAAATCGAGGGTATCCACCGAAACTTGTATGATCGTATGATACTTTTGTTACGAAATCATGTCTTATTAAGGATGTAGTGGTTCTCCAAAGTAATAAGTGATTTTGTCGTTTTGTCTGTAACATAATACGGGTTGTATTGTGTTAGTGAAAACGATGAAATGTCCGTGTACGCGGTGGCGTCCGGAAGTCGGGTCGCACCTTTCTCTCAAAAATGTGCGAAGGGAGCGATGGCTGGCTTTCTCGTCAACTCGTGATCGGGTGCTGCGTATGTGGACAGGCCTGCTTCTGTCAGGGAGCTCATAAAACACTATAATAAAGTCACATAAACTCTTTTTTTTTTTCACTTTCCTTCCACCGACTGTAATTGGAATACCATTGTATTTAATTTTATACATTATGTAATACAAACTGGATTTAAAAAAAGAAAGGAAAACATGAAACAGTAGGACTAGGGCCCTGTGCTGGGAGGTTTTCTGGCCACGTCTTTCCCTCAGCGTTACAGATTCCAGAGTAGTTTTACAACTAGTTACATAATTTAGTATTATCGTAATTTAGTTTTTGACGTTCAAAAAGCGCTAACTTTGTAAGCCAATTTTGAAAAATCAATATTTTTGAATTTTGAATTTTTTGACGATACGCCTTGCGATATGCCTTTTAACGATACGCCTTGTTTAAAACTAGAATTTGGGTCTACAATTCGCCGCCCGTTGCGCTGACATTTTCCAAAATAGAAATACAATAACTAAACTTTTATAAATGTTATCTATAATAGTACCTGTTGCACGTCATCTCACTCGCGAAAGTTCGCATAAAAATGCAAACCGAAAAACAACTTTTCATTGAAACATATACAATACACCTCTGAAACATATAGGTATTGTTTTATTGTTTTCGTGTAACAGTGAGATTCGCATCGCACGGTAGCTTTGACAATCATCAGAGCGGAATTCACGTATCCTTTGTATGAATTTTATTTTGTAATTTTGGCGAATTCAACTTTCTCTACGTTTCGTGTTGAATTCGCGCGCACATCGCGGCGTGACATTTTGTATATTATTGAATTTTATTAGGGGATCTTACGTTCATATTTACAAAGTAACAAATATTATAAATAACTAAACCCCAATTGATAAGCTAGCACAAATGCTGGGGATTTTTTTAAATATTATGTATCATTTAATCAAGCAAGCTAGGTATGTTCAGAAGAAAATCTGGTTTATTAAGGAGAATAGACTTAACGGTCTCAATGCTAGCACCAAACATGTCAAAACAGTTGAATCCATTAAGCTTGTTGATTTTCCTTGCATAAAACTAGTCCGGGGTTGGACCTAAGTTCGTTGAATAGGAAGATATAAAATTATTAATCCATAATCGCCCTGTACTTAAGCGATTACCAGCTTACAGTACAACGCTGCGACGGCCTCCGTGGTTCAGTGGTTTGAACGTCCGGCTCACGATCCGAAGGTCCCGGGTTCAAATCCCGGTGTAGACATATGACCAAAACTACTTTCTGATCCCTAGTTTGGTTGGGACATTACAGGCTGATCACCTGATTGTCCGAAAGTAAGACGATCCGTGCTTCGGAAGGCACGTTAAACTGTTGGTTCCGGTTACTACTTACTGATGCAAGTTAGTAGTCGTTACATGAGCCATGTCAGGGGCCTTTGGCGGTTTAATAATAACCCTGACACCAGGGTTGATGGGGTTGGTAATTCACCTCACAACCCACGCGATAGAAGAAGTACAACGCTACGCCTTTCTTTATAAAAATACCGTCGGCATCAAAGTATAGAAAACCATTAAGCAAAAACAATGAACTTAGCACAAAATTATTTTATAGGTCAAAGAGTATAGCTATTATTCGAAACAAAAATAACACTGTCACTATTATTCGCTATAACAATGAGTGATCGGACAAAGAAAACGTTTTAAAGCATTTTTCCTTGAAAATTGTTCGGAAAAGTCTTTAAGTTGTTAGATTTCTTCGCGGGATATTAAGGAACTCAAACGGGAGCGCCCGTTTAAACCCTTGTACCGGAGTTAGACAAATGAGTTATTAATTTATGTTAAATGCAGTTTTCACCAACACAGTTAGCTCGACCATTATAGACGGCGACACCGCTCACCTCCTATCACGTTGGTCTAACAGAAAGCGCGGTGAGGTGTGGGTACTTACTTCATCTTGCGATGGATATACGATGAGCTGCAAAAGTCCAATCAGTTTCTTGCAAACTAATAAGTTAACTGGTTGCACTTAAGACCTCCTGGTTACATTTCGCTTCTGCAATAGACCAAAAACACCTACAAAAACATAAATTTTATAATTAAGTGTGACAAATAATGGTTCATAATTTCACCACTGCTTACAAATAATTCGCTGGGCTCAGTGACTGCACATTTGCTCTTTGATTGTACCTGTGACAATTGGCATATAGTCATGAGCTTATGATTATGTTATATTAAGGATGAGACTTAAATTTTCACTACACCAGGCATTCAAGTTTTTCTTCCATCTCTCTCTCTCTCTCTCTTTATTTAAGAGCTGCGCTCTTGTTGTTGGAGTAATGGCCATTCCTCTGTTCTTCCCGCCAAATCCTTCACCTCCTGATACGACACGAACTGCACTTTCTCTTTTATTTGTTTCATAAATGTTCTCCTAAGTCTACCCCTTCCTCTCTTCCCTTCAATGTTTCCTTCTATGATGTTTGTTATAAATGAACCGTGTCGTATTAGGTGGCCAATCATATTTCCTCTCCGGTTCTCGATAGTCCGGTTTATTTTCTATACTTACCTATTATAATTATGTGTAAATGTCAACCATAGATCAAATATACTCAAACAATTCCGCTTCATGCAGTTCTCGTCCAAACTTTAGGAATGAAGTAAACTGCTTTAATAGTTGTACTGTTAAAGAGCGTGAACTGAAGGTAGCAGTAAGTATAATGGATAATGATATTACTGGCAATATTACACCGATTTGTATAAATTTGCTGCTCCAATCCATTTGCCTAATGCCGCGTCGCATTTCTACGGCCGTTCGAGTGGCGAGATTCTCTCAGTTATTAAATTTTGAACTTATGCGCCTTTTCTTCGAGAGATTTTTCTTGCAAAGTGTAAATGGAACTTTAGCATTTGTGTTAGCTACAGTTGCAACTACGTGGAGTGAACATCACTTAGATTTTTATAAGAGTTGAGGCTTACGAACTGTGTATATAACTTTAACCCACTACATCACTATTAGAATGAATTATTATTAATTAAAAACCTGCAATAAAAATATTCAAATTAAATGGGTTTAATTTTTTTTAATGAATTTAAAAGGCCTTATAAGTTATTTATATATTACATACTTATGTACTCCGACGATTTCTTTAACGTGTTCATTATGTTAATATGTTGGTACATAAGCAAAGATTTCAATGACTGGAATTCCATAGTCTCTGCCTGCTTATCCCGGTGGGAAATAGGTGTGAGTGCACTCCAAAAACAAGTTTAATTACAATATAGGTAGTTCTGTTATGCGAGAATCCGACCTATTTATCATTATAATCAATCTAAAAATTAAATAAAAAGTAGTAGTAGAAAATAACTTAAATAAAATATATTAAAATTAAATATTGATATATAAATATTTTGTATTATATAGGCCAAACGCAGACTTAAAGTATTACTCCTTATTCTATGCTCCAACTCCAAAATATCTATATGAAGCAGGTTCATAAACTTGTCTTATTTATTTTTTTGTATTGTAATATTCTTCATTTTACATTTATTTTATAGTTCACAAAATATAATATAAAACTATTATTAATCTTAACATTACAAATAATTAAAACTTATATCAAATATTATATACAATATCATTTATTCATACAGTATACCTATCAGTCTATGGAATGTAGACCGTTCTACGATTCCTTTATATTTCGTATTCGATTCACGAGTCAAATAAAGCGCTATTCATGTTCAAGTTATATCGGAATATTTTACTGCAACAATAACCTTAAGGTCATAAAGTGTTACGACAAAGTACCATTAAATAACAAAACTGTTTCTAACTTTCTTATCCTTTCAATCATATAAAAGTTTAGTGTGTGTATAAAATATTCTTATGCTTACTATCTACTTTACATAGAAGTTCAACGATCGAACTATATCTATTCACTTACTTACTTAAGTATTTTGTAAAAACTTGCAACCTAAGTTCTTTATATAAAAAGAACTCACGATAATTATTACATAATTTTCAACATACCTATGTAACGCGAAACCTCACGCCTATAAAGCGAAGGTTGATGGTAAGGCTGGCAGAGGAAGACCTAGGTAGAAGGACGTACATTGACCAAATTGGAGATGTCCTTAGAAAAGGTTTAGTACGATCTACTCTGTACCGACGAGCGTGTATGAAACGATTGATGAATTTGGAGGAAGCAAGAGAAATGTGTGAATCGAAGCAAATTGAATTCCATAGTCTCTGCTTACTCCGGTGGGAAATAGGCATGTCATCATTTTCAAAAGTAGTAATTTACTTATAATTTAAATCATGAATTAGATTAAATTTCACTTTACCTTTCAGTCTCACAAGATTCCGACCAAGTAGTTAATGTCATTTGCGACAAATCTACAATATGTCACATCAAAAAAACACATACACTAATACTTACATAGTTTCTTACCCACTTCACGCCTCACTTCAAATCAACAAATTCCCTCTCTCATAAAAATATTTACCTAAAAAATAATACCATGCGTGAACACAAGTAATATGAGCGAAGTAACATATTATTAGATAGAGCCGCGTGAAAAATTGCACCCATCACCGTTATAGGATAATGCACTCAACACGAGGTAGGCACTCCGGCCAAATGAGGAATTTCATATCATTCCCAGCTCCATTATACCCATGTTATGGATCTTGAGGCGTACGTACTCATGTACATTTTATTGTCGTGTTACGACCTGCTCATGTGGGTTAAAATCTGATTACTAAATAATGACAGATCTAAAACTAACGAAAAACATTGTATTTTTTTATTTTACTTATTTATGGATTTTAATCACGAAAAACGTAATAAGAAGTCAGACATTATATTATCACGTTTTTCTATGACGTCACGATGCGCGTTTTGACGTTTAGTAAAAAGTAATTTATTTGACTAGTTGGCCATTGGACTATCCACCGATTATTTTAACCTAACCGATCAAAATTATATTTTAATGTTAAGTATTTTCTCTTGAACCTTGACGTTGGCAGAATCATCGTTTCTGAACGATGCAGCCAAAAACAAAGAAAATAGAATAGACTAGTTGGAAACCAACCTTGTCATAGTTTGCAATTTGGCTAAGGCCTCTAGTCTTTGACTACCTAAAAATTACATAAGTCTTTGGCGACCGAAGTTCTTTGTATTACAGTTCTTCTACCTTCGAACGCAACTATCTAATTCATTATCAAAAAAAATTAATCTACCCAGATCCATTTTGAGCCGGTAATCTATCCATCCGTAATCAGATATGCCATCGAATTGGATTTTCCAATCTCCAACATGCCAAAGTAGTGGAGTGGATTTGAAAACTTAAATTGAAAGTCAGCACACAGCCCAACGATTGATGAGCTTGCCATTCAGGTTGTAGAGGCCTTATTCGCTGTACCTACACGTTTGTGACCTAGTGGTGATCTTACAGACTATATTATTTTCTTTCTCTCGTGTGGGTTGAGAGGTGGATTACCAACCTCATCAACTCTGGTGTTAGGTTTAGGGCCCGCGTGATGGTTTAAGGCCCGATCTCCCTATCCATAGGGAAGGCCCGTGCCCTAGCAGTGGGGACGTTAATGGGCTGGTGATGATGATGATGTAACGGGTTCGAATCCTGGCTCGGGCTCTAAACAACTTCTTCTCTCGTGTAGGTTGTGAGGTGGATTACCAACCTCATCAGCCCTGGTGTCAGGGTTACTATTGAGCCGCCAAATGCCCCTGACATGACTCATGTAACGACTACTTACTTACATCAGTAAGTGGTAACCGGGACCAACGACTTAACGTGCCTTCCGAACCACAGATTATCTTAATTTCGGACAATCAGGTTATCAGCCTGTAATATCCTACCCAAACTGGGGATCACAAAGTAACTTTTGTGATATTTCCCCACCGGGATTCGAACCCAGGACTCACGGATCGTGAGCCTAACGCTCAACCACTGGACCACGGAGGCCGTTAGACCATATTTTGTGTCGGTAAATAACAACCGAACCGAATTACTTATCTTATCCAGCCTTGGTTTTTCCACTCCGACCAAACCCTCCGATAAGCATTGAGGTCGTCACACCATCTTTTACGCGGTCTTCTACGCCCGCCTTGAGGTGTCCAGTGGGTAACGACTCGTGCCCATCGCTCCGGATGCATCCGACAAACGTGTCCGGCCCAGTCCCACTTCGGTTTGCGAAGTACTTATTATAAATTAATCTTATCTTCTATCGTGTGGATTGTAAGGTGAATTATCAACCCCATCAACCCTGATGTCAGGGTTATTACAGAGCCGCCATAGGCCCCTGACATGACTCATATAATTACTACGTACTTACATCAGTAAGTAATAACCGGGACCAACGGCTTAACGTGCCTTCCGAAGCACGGATCTTTTTTTGACTTTTTGGACAATCCGGTGATTAGTCTGTAATGTCCTAACCAAACTAGGGATCACATAGTGATTTTTATGATTTGTTCCCATCGGAATTCGAACCCGGCACATCCGGATCGTGAGCACAACGCTCAACCACAGGCCAACGGAGGCCGTTATAATAAATTAATTATTATCTATGCCTCTGCTTGCTTATATTTTTGTATAATTATAAAATACACGAGCAAAGAGAAAATAGGTAATCACGTTAAATCTGTATAACGCCATCTATATGTTTTTTGAGGAACGTAGTCTGGAAACTTCCTAATTACATTGATGCACTTACGAAAAGCTTGCGATAACGTAAAGAACACTCTGAGGAGTAAAAAATTGTAATCGCTTTGTAACGAAGAAAATAAATCAAACAAAGTTTTGAAATATTAGTCTGAACAGCGGCTTTTTTATTGAAAAAAAGATTTATTGACGTAATCAAGTGTTTAGCTAAAAACAGCCATTCAACTCGTTTCAATTTCAAATTCGGCATAAAATCGTAAGCTTCAAAAGGATTAAGGTCCAATTCATCAAACAGTTTCAACAAGCCGATTTTCTACCGTAAAACCATGGGTATAACGCCCAATTTAACTTTTATTTATTGGCTTGACACCGCAAAAAGTTTTTAACGAAGCAGGACTAACGAGCCACAAGTGGCAGCCGTCTTTGCACACGTCATCATGACGTCACGGCTTTTGTTTCTACTTGAGGCTGCGACCTCTGGGCAGCGGAGCGGGGGGCTTTTTTTAAATGCATCATCTCTCTCTCTCTATTTAAGAGCTGCGCTCTTGTCGGTGGAGTAACCGCCATTCCTCTCTTCTTCCCGCCAAAACCTTCACCTCCCGATACGACACGACCTGCACCTTCTCTTTTATTTGTTTCATACATGTTATCCTAGGTCTACCCCTTCCTCTCTTCCCTTCAATTTTTCCTTCTATAATATTTGTTATAAATGAATCGTGTCGTATCAGGTGGCCAATCATATTTCCTCTCCGGTTCTCTATAGTCAAATCCGGTCATCTAGTAGTAAATGCATCATATCGCGTGCGAAAAAATATAACTATCATCTTGCAAACGACAAGTTCTATTATGCTACGTTAGTTAAAGGCGAGCGATTCAAAAATAAGGCCCCGGGACTTTTAGCGACCATGCGACCTTTCTCATCGCGTGATTCGATATTGCGTTCATTTGCAATATTAGGGTAATATAACATTGTAACATAGACCACAAGTATTTTGATGACGTCACACATAACTTGCAATTTCTTGCTTTCACAGACACGGCCTCTGTTATATAAATATTTTTCGAGAAAATAAAATATTTTAAGAGGCACTAAAAAGAAATTCCAAAAATTAAATTATTTAATTAATTTCTAAAATTTTCCTGTACCCAAAGGTTGCCTGGAAGAAATTTCTGCATGAGCAATAAGGCCGCCTTTTGTGCTTTTCTGTATAATTATGTTGTCCTTATCTCTGTATTTTGTGTCTATCTAAGCATTTGTATTTTTTTAAATAATACTTATCCGAAGCAGCCAATTTAGCGACAAGCCGTCAATATTGGCTCCATATAAATCAGGGATTATTGTCATTGCCGCTAATACCATTATCGCTCTCCTGTCTACAGTGGTCTAGGTGCGTCATTGCTGTCACTCCTTAGAACGCGATACTTTGCATCACAATGCTGCTTTAGGGTTCTTTGTCAAACTCTTAATGAGTTTGCTGTAAATTCAAAATGGAGTACATAGTAATGTTATTATGTAACAGAATTATTAATTACCAACCCGCTCTGGAACATCATGGTGGAGAATGCTTGTTGAGCATGCTGGTAATGACTCCCTCCGTTTGATGGAGGGGAGATCTGTGCCCAGCAGTGGGACGGGAGCAGTGAGATTGTGATTGAAGTGCTTCTTGGTTAGTTCATCTTGTGATGGGTATCCCTGACTACCCCATTGGGATATAGTCGTGAGCTTATGTTATATGTATGTTACGCTACTTGGGTAGAAAGGTCAGAAAGGCAGTCACTTCTGTAAAAAATTAGACCTGACAAATGTTCAGGTTAAGTTAGCGGACCCCTGTGAAAACAAAATAAAGCTAGGGACTTGATCATTATTTACCACTATCGTGTGGGTTATAAGGTGGATTGCAAACCTCATGAATCCAGGTGTCAAGGTTATTGAGCCACCGAAAGCGCCTGACATGGCTCATATAACGACTACGTACATTAATAAGTAGTAATCGGTGCCTTTCGAAGAACGACTCTGCAATTTCTTAACCAAACCAGGGCTCACAAAGTGATATTTGTGATGTCTCCATCGGATTTCGAACCCGGGACCTCCGGATCGTGACCCCAACTCCCAACCACTGGACCACGAAGGCCGTTGAGATGATGATGATGAAAACCAAACACATAATATTAAGTATGTAATTCATACTAATAATGAAACCCATCTAATTCTAACCAAAACCTTCAGATTCACTGGTGTCCAGCACTATCTATTTGATAAGTAGCAGCTATTTATCTCAAAGAACAAGACAAGTGCCAGATATCTATAACCGGAGCGGGTTATCCGATAGGATTTATACGGTCGTTACACTTAATTGGACGAAATATGAGAGTCTTGCGTCGTAATATCTTCTATGACACACACATGGCGCCAAGCGAAGATGTGAGGGGGAGGAAATACGTAAGAGAGGGAGTTTCCTTAGCTACCTATTTGTCAATGTTAAAGTAGCATGCTTTACTACCGTGTGTGCGTACCGAATCCCTGCTCGAATAACGTGTGATTTACATCTTAGTGATTCTGCGATTGTTGAAGTTAAGCAACTTTCGCAAAGGCCGGTCATAGGATGGGTGACCACAAAAAAAAAGTTTTCATCTCGAGCTCATCCGTGCTTCGGAAGGCACGTTAAGCCGTTGGTCCCGGCTGCATTAGCAGTCGTTAATAACCATCAATCCGCACTGGGCCCGCGTGATGGTTTAAGGCCCGATCTCCCTATCCATCCATAGGGAAGGCCCGTGCCCCAGCAGTGGGGACGTCAATGAGCTGGTGATGATGATGATGTAACGGGTTCGAATCCTGGCTCGGGCTCTAAACAACTTCTTCTCTCGTGTGGGTTGTGAGGTGGATTATCAACCTCATCGACCCTGGTGTCAGGGTTACTATTGAGCCGCCAAAGGCCCCTGACATGACTCATGTAACGACTACGTACTTACAACAGTAAGTAGTAACCGGGACCAACAGCTTAACATGCCATCCGAAGCGCGGATCATCTTACTTCGGACAATCAGGTGATCAGCCTGTAATGTCCTAACCAAAGTAGAGATCACATGATTTTTGTGATATGTCCCCACCGGGATTCGAACCGGGACCTCCGGATCGTGAGACCAACGCTCAACCACTGGACCACGGAGGCTCTTAAACGATCTAAACCACTGATTCCGACTTCATGAGGTTGAATTCGGTTCATGTTTGGATCATAGATAAATTAATACCACGTGGTTTCCACGATTTGTTTCCGGTTAACGGCAACTGAATCGCTTCCTATTACATGGGACTTAATATAGCTGGCGAGGAATGGGTCTATTTGTATACTATGCACCTCTGCCTTACCCTTTCGGTATACAAGGCGTAATGCTGTGCTGTGTTACTTCATCAGGAAGTTCATCAGCAAAAGGAAATCTTTCAGCTTCACAACTAGAATAGAATAGGAATGTTTTATTGCGACCATGTGTTCGTACAAATTGTGGTGTTATAAAAATACAGAAGTAAGTATAACAGTATCAACATGGACCTAACAACCTACCTGGAAACTTGGTGATAACGATTGTACTGTATTTTGTTTCATCGACAAAAAGAAAGACATAATTTACGTCCGCAATTATTTTCGGGTTAAGCAGAGCAACATAATTATGATCACGAGACAACCTGCTGCCGATCTTGTCACTAAGAGAGCGTTTAGGATAAACTTATGCAATTTGATACAGAAACACAAAGGAAAAGATATGTAAGTACGTTCGTTAGGTGTCCCATAATACCAGCGCCGCGGCCCGTGCTAAGCACGTGTCACGGCATTATGCTGAGGGAGAACCTTTTTTTATTTTGGGCGCCTCCATTGTGTATTTAATGTCTGTAATTATTTGTCTTTGTTTTTGTTTAATTTCTGTAATTTAAGTTTGTAAATGTAGCGTCCAATATGGAAATAAATATTTTCTTTCTTTCTTAAAGAGATGTACAACTTAAAGCACATAATAACGGGTTCTTACCGCGTTTAAATGGGGATATGAGACTCCCGATATTTCGACACTGTCACAGACATATCTGTCTACCCTCTTTCTTTGCCGCTTGTTTATGTTTTTGATATCGGAATGTTCGGAACCATCTAAACTCGCACGAAACACACTACGACAAACCGCACTCACTGTGTCCTCACGTTTTTTCACCACACATCACTAAATTATGGATCTACCTACTCCACTCCAATCTCATCCCGTGATCATGGCGCTTGCAACAGTGTCGTAATATCGGGAGTCTCATATCCCCATTTAAACGCGGTAAGAACCCGTTATTATGTGCTTTAATTATGATAATAACCGCGTAAACTTAAAACAATGAAGTACAACTTATTGTTAAGCTACAACTGGGGAGCGTTAAGGGCTCTTATCCGGTGTGAAATTTAAGACAACAGGCCAGAAGGTGGCGTCTGAGAGGACAATATTTGAAAGCGTGAATAGGCCATAGTGAGCCGATAGCGGTAAGCGCAGGCCATATAATACTATACCTACTACTATGTATTAAGTAGAACACACAATTTAATCATCATAAACTTTTATAACACTCGTAAGTCATAATCTAAGCTCCGTTCAACATGGGTTTACTGTTGGAATATATTACTCAGGCTAGGTAGTGTTTGTTACCCTGTCATCTAATCTGATCGTTAGGTCATGCTACGGAGACATTACCCGTAATAACAAGACGAGCGTAGAACCAGTTAATTGAGATACACGACTAATCTCACAGAGAGTGAAAGACTTCTGGCGACTACACACCGTTCTCAAGTATTTGGAAAATAACATTAACAGCCACGTTGTTGTCGGTGTAGCATTTTCCATTCCAGTCTATCAAAGGCCAATTCCTTGACTTCCCTATAAGACACGACGTTAACCTTTTCTTTAATCTGTTCCATGTAAGCTCTTCTTGGTCTTCCCCTTCCTCTCTTTCCTTCTAGCTTTCCTTCTATGATGTTTTTAATAAATTCGTCGTGCCTTATTAGTAAATAATAATAAATAAAATAAAAAAAATAAAAATAATGTTTATTTCTCTCACTAGCTTAGAACTTGAGTACAATACCCAATGAATACGGGTACAGATTAATAAAGCAGGCGAGAGACTGGTGTCTGTGATAGGCGTAATCCTGTGTTACAGATCACCAGGCCCCAACCTTCGGACATTACGGAATAGATAATATGATCATACAGCGAGCTAATACTTTAAACGAGAAACAACATTTTATACAAGAAAAATAAAATAGAAAAAAAGAAAAAATAAAATAAAATATAAGCTAATTATGTGGTGAATGTGTCTGAGGTTTTATGTGGGTGTGTGAACATGTAAGTATATGTGTGAGTGTGTAAGTGTGTACGTATGTGTGTACGTGTGTAGCCCTACGATGGTGGTGTCCAATCATCTTGCCTCTTCTGTTCTCAATAATTCTCAGTATTTGTCTCTTAACAAAAAATAACAATCGGTTAATAAATAGTTGTTATTTCACGAGATTCTATCAAATATTGTAAGTATAGTTACTTTCTGTCTCTCAAGTCCCTTAGTTTGAGAGACAGGGTTACCTTCTGCTTTAAAATAGCCACCATCAAAATTATATAAACTGTCAATTTAATTGTGAATAATATGTAAATTCGGTGCTGACTTTGCAAACTGACGTATCTCAATTCTTTTTTCTAAAATAATTTGTGTCTTATTGAGAATAGCAAAAAGTGCAATTTAGATTCGCTAAAAAAATCAGATACGTTACTTAGCAACGTCAGCGACGAATTGTTGTGTGCATATTTTGTCTATTATATATTATGCATAATTTGTCCCACTGCTGGGCACAGGCCTCCCCTCAATCACCCGCCCTAACACCTGCACTATTAAAGACCTTTACGAAGCCACTGACATTGCCGTAAGCGTGGCCAATTATTGGTCAGCAAAAATTTAGTATCGATCGCCATCGACTCGCAAAGAAGTACTTTTTTACTAGCTTCGTAGGTACAAAAGCATTGCGTAGATAGTACCTCGATTATTGCATGTATTCCGTTAACCAGCGCTTATCACTAGCAACTCACTAGGGTCGATTAATTCTTTCAAATATTTTTCCTCTTAGACGACGCCCTGAGCCGAGGTTCGCGCCCAACTGGGCACCCTCAGGGCTGTTGTCTTAAACGTTGTACCGGGTAAGTAGTTAATGTCATCTGCGGCAAATATACAATAAGTCACTTAAAAAAAAGATTATTGCATGTCACCTTATTTACTCATGTGTACAACCCTTCACCTGATTCACCTATTTTCCGAAAAAGTAAGATGAATCCGTGCTTCGGAGAGCACGTTAAGCCGTTGGTCCCGGATATTAGCCGTAAAACACCTCCATCAACCCGCTGAAGAGGCTTGTGCCCTGCTGAGACGTATGCATATAGGCTGTTTATATATCTTTGTACAACCCTTTTAACGTTCATTCGGTTGTAGTATTCGCCCAATGGAGACTAAACCGACATGTCACCAATTTGAATACCTATTCACTTTAAAGTACAAAAGACCACGAGCCATACGCAAACACGTTTACACATTACAGCGCCCGAAACTCATCACTCTGAACGGTTTTGTAAACACGAATTTCGTACTTCAATTACGCGAATATCTGTGATGGTGTCAGTTTCGATGGCCGATTGGGATATTTAGTGTGTCGCACGTATTGTAGGCTTAACCGACTTAAGCGTGGCTTCGGCCTCTCATCAGCTACTAAATGCGGCCTTTGAGTAGGCCAACGGGTGAATAACAAAGCGGTTCTAATTCGGGCCTGTAGGCCAATTAGGCCTTAATAAATGGACTTCGTGAACGCGCAGACTGCGAATTACAGGAGCGATTCTAGTTCAGCTGGTTATAACTGAGTTGTGGAGAATTAAAGTATTTTTGCGGTTTTCTTTTATTTATGTAAGTATTTGTATTTCTATTTCAGTTTGCTGAACAGTTTTAAGGTGATGCAAGTCCCCTACTTCGAACTTAACCTATCTTATTTCTTTTTAAACCAGACCATTATGCGATCCGGCCTCCGTGGTCCAGTGGTTGAGCGTTGGGCTCACGATCCGGAGGTACATATCACAAAAATCACTTTGTGATCCCTAGTTCGGTTAGGACATTACAGGCTGATCACCTGATTGTCTGAAAGTAAGATGATCCGTGCTTCGGAAGCCACGTTAAGCAGTCGGTCCCGGTTACTACTTACCTATGTAAGTAAGTAGTCGTTACATGAGCCATGTCAGGGGCCTTTGGCGGCTCAATAGTAAACCTAACCTTACAACCCACACGATAGAAGAAGTTACCTATCACGTTAGTCTATCAGAAAAGTTCAGGGAGGCGTGGGTACTTAGTTCGTCTTGCGATGGATGTACCTCTGACTACCTCAATCGGGATATACTCGTGAGCCCAAATTACGTTCCTTTTTTTGTTGGTACAAATTCTATACCAGAATCACCGCCATGCGACAGTTCGAGACACTTAATGTGTTGTGGCGTGTTATACTCGATGTACTGCGCAAGTAATGTACGTTAGTAGCTATACGTCTAGCCTGGTCTAATTCCATAGATACTTAAAGTCACGAAAGTGTTCCCAATCAAGAAACAGCCAAATGGTTAATAAGACAACCGCGCAACCACTTCTAACATTCGTTCTAAGATGGATACAATGATCCGTCCAGTTCTACATATTGCAGTAAGATAGTTGTAGTGATATAGTCATATCCCTAGAGATATAACTACAAGACGGCTCCAGTTTAGTGATATTATTAAGTGACTAAACTAACCTGGTTAAATAGTTCTTTTTCTATCGTGTGGGTTGAGAGATGGATTACCAACCTCATCAACCCTGGTGTCAGGGTTACTATTGCCAAAGGCCCCTGGCATGACTCAAGTAACGATTTCTTACTTACATCAGTAAGTAGTAATCGAGACAAACGGTTTAACATGCCTTCCGAAGCACGGATCATCTTACTTTCGGACAATGAGGCGATCAGCCTGCAAAACATTTTTTTGTGATTTTTCCCCACCGGGATTCGAACCCGGGACCTCTGGATCGTGAGCCTAACGCTCAACCACTGGACCACGGAGGCCGTTAAATAGTTATAAATGCAAAAAAGAAACAACATAATTTTGGTTTTTATTTTATTACAAAATCAACTATTTATATTTATATAAATAGTACCTAATTATGAAAACCTTGATACTTTGTAAAGTACTTATTACTAGTCAACAGTTTTGGGACAATAACAATATTTAATTAATGAAAAAGAACGAGAGTCATAACATCTAAAAATATATATTATGTAATTCACGTGTCTTTTACAGAGGCACCTTTTAGTTGACAATGTTCCAATAAAACACAAGACTGATACCACAATACTACTGTTTTATTTGATTCTTGGGATATTTTGTCGAGTGTCAACTGTCACTCGACAAAATGTCACCTAGTGAAAACGATCCTTCAAACAGTGCTTGAGACAGGCCTTGTACTGTACGTGACATAATAATTTCAAAGTCTGAGTGATCTTAACGGTGGAATCGGAGTCAGAAACAAGTGTTACTGACAAGGCTTATAGTGATTTACCCTCTGGGAAACTTCACTAATTCATGTTGAAGAGGTTGGTTGCAGCAATGAATAATTAATGTTTGTACAGAGCCAAGTTATTATTACAATATTATTGTTGAAGGACAAGTACATCTTCTCTGGTCTAGCGCGGCTTGATTAAAACATTTCAGTTCGTGTAAGACAACTTATATTTTGACAGATAGAATGCCATCCTCTGATTGGCTAAAATCTCAATTAATTTACAGGATTCGTTGGCTTAGGATAGGATTTCTTTATGTCAATATAGAAACTAGAGTTACACAATTAGGTCTTGTAGTGTCCAATAAATAAGATCACACTAATTAATTATGGTTTGTAAGTCGAAATTAAAGTGTAAGTTCTAATTAATTATGTTGGTCTTACAGAAAGCTCGATGAGGCGTGGGTACTTAGTTCATCTTGATGGATGTACTTCTGAAAATATAATTGTTTGCTTATGTCTTTAAAGCTTGCGTTCGAAAATCCAAATATAGACTTGAACAAAAACCACGCACCTATTTACCTTACTGAATTAGAACGTAACCGACTTTTTACTTTTGTAGCGACGCCATTTTCCCGTGTATAAAAACGGTTTCCATGTCAACAACCGGTACATTTTTGCGGTTCAATTTGAACACGATCTCTTTTAATGAGACTAATTTTTCTTGAACCTGGGACTCGTTTTCATCATTCAAAGGTGAATTTTTTAGGTCGTATTTTCTTAAATGAAGTAAGTTTCTATATACAAAAGTATCATAAAAAAAAAATGTTTTTTTAGGTACGTATTACTTATTGCACTTCTCTACTAATTCAGCAAAATACAAATATGGTGGAATCATTAAACAAGTTGCTAAGAAGAAATTGCGGTAAATAGATAGGTCACAAAATTTAAACACAATTTATTTTTCTGTTCCATACTTTTGCGACAGAAAATTTCACTTGATATCAACTCAGAATCATGGTCTGAACCATCCCTCAAAGATACGATGTCAAAGACCCTGTTAAGAAGTTGGACAATAAACGTGTTAAAGCGACTTCTCTGATTCACAACACCTCTTTCCATTTTCTTACTACAAGTAAATAGTAGCTGGAACCAACCGGTTGAACATTCGTCTTATTTCTATAAAAAAAAAATCAGTAGAGTAACGTAATAAAGTACGCTCAATACGAGTATGTGAATGAGGAAATACCGAATAGGCTGAAGTTAAGAGGAAAAACTACAAACAGCAAGTTAGTTTAAAAAAGACTTAACAGTAAAACTTATTAGAACTACATTGCCCTAAATGTTGTAGACTTAACGTAATTTGGAGGCGTGGATTATTATGGCCGACGGATAGGCACACGTGAGCAACTGACGTTAATGATCACTCCGGAGGGACCTGCTGCGCCTACCATTACCTCACATGCCCATATAGCTAAATGGAAACCTACATTTAAATCTAATAAAAACGTAAAGTTATAAAATTATCTGGATGCCTCGCCTCTTTTTGTTATTAAGTAGTTTCCCACAAATTGTGATGTAACTGTGCACTGTGTGATTTATTAATACTTTTGCTGCTTTTGTTACATAAAGAGGAAATTAAATCGAAAATGTCTGTCTCGGGTAGGACTTGAACTCGTAGATCTTGTCAAGCCGGGACGAGCGTGTTTACCATTACGCCATAGAGACAATTCAATCTTCTTCTATCGTGTGGGTTGTGAGGTGGTACCAACCTCATCAACCCTGGTGTCAGGGTTACTATTGATTCAATTCAAGGTACTCATCATCTTCTCATTTGATCGTACTTCTATTGTTATGTTATAATGAGAGACTTTCAAGGCTACGTTCCTCAAATACAAAATAGATGGCGCTGTTCAGATTTTCCTTCGTTTAACCTTCTAATTTGGTGCCCGCCGAATACCAGCGTCATAGCTCACGCCGCGACTTATGCTGAGCGAGGTCCTTTTATTCCGGACTCCACCGCAAATGATCGGGCCGTTTTATTATTATTGTGTTTTTCTTTTTGTTTTGGATATATATATATATATATATATATATATTTTCTTGTGTATTTATTGATTTCCGTGTGGTTTCTGTCCTGTGTTAAATGTAATGTACTGTCTGTCTGTGTCTGTGGTGTCCCGAAGTAATAAATGTTTCTTTCTTTCTTTCTAATTTCATAGATAACAGACATAATAAGCATTTTTTATCTTTGTTTTCGGGTATAAATGATGACCCTTTTTATTATTTTACAGCCAGAACCAATTACATCTGCCACCCATTATTATTCTGATCAAAATAAAGAGAAGCAATATAGGTAGCAACATAATTTTATACATAATGTGATCCAAATATCAAGCAACAAATATTTTCATAATGCTTCTACCAATACATAGGAATAATTATGTACCCGAGTAATAAGAAAACAGGTAATTATCATGTTGAAGCGGTATATCGCCATTTATATTTTGTTTTTGCTGAATGTAGCCTGGAATGACCATATTTTGTGTTTATGTCTTTTCTATTGTTTTTACTCTTTGTTTCGCTCTATGGAAATAACGATTTTTTATTGTTCAATATCTCTCTCTCTCTCTCTATTTAAGAGCTGCGCTCTTGTCGGTGGAGTAACCGCCATTCCTCTCTTCTTCCCGCTAAAACCTTCACCTCCCGATACGACACGACCTGCACCTTCTCTTTTATTTGTTTCATAAATGTTATCCTAGGTCTACCCCTTCCTCTCTTCCCTTCAATTTTTCCTTCTATAATGTTTGTTATAAATGAATCGTGTCGTATCAGGTGGCCAATCATATTTCCTCTCCGGTTCTCTATAGTCTTCAATATGGTTCTCTTTTCTTCAACTCTTTCCAGCACTTTTTCATTTGACACCATTTCAGTCCAGCTTATACCCTCCATCCTTCGCCAACACCACATCTCAAACGCTTCCAACCTCTCTCTGTCTCTCTGTGTCATAGTCCACGTTTCACTTCCATAGAGTGCAATGCTCCAAATATATGACTTAATAAACCGTTTCCTTATTTTTAATGATATGTTTTTGGTTTTCAAAATGTATTTTTTCCTGTTAAATGCTTGATTGTTCAATATGAAACTCATAAATAAATGAAGTGTTACAAAAACACATGTCATTGCTTAAAAACTAGATATTAATTAAACTTAAGTCAAATAGCCCGCCTCGGAGCATATCCGGCTCAAATGTACCCATCACGCTGGCCGCGTTGCCGCGTTGGATGGCCAGCGAGATGTGCTGTACCAAGTATGATCCGGAGCGGGGGTCGCGACCACGATCTCGCAGACGTGTTCGCTCTATTATTACAAAAAAACATTAATATCAAGTCTACAATTTATTAGCAAATACTAAATAAACATTACGAACAGAAATAATTATTGATAAATAGGTATTTTTAAACTACAATTATCTTTTTTTTTGCTGTCCTTATCTCTGTATTTTGTGTCCATTGTGCTCAATAAAGTATTTCATCTATCTATCTTTTTCGTAAAAGATAGATTCATCGATTTTTATTTATATAATTCAGTTGTTTAAGTTTAATATAGGTATATAGTATTAGAGAGACACGATGAAGGTGGCTTTAAAAAACCCACCATAAATAAAACATGATTTAAAAAAAAATAGCAAATATTTTAATGAAACATTAAAATTCTAATAAAAAGATAATTAAACCCCCATTATGTTTGTTCGGATCGAACAAAACAATACCCACAGGTTCTATTATTCGACGAGAAAAAAAATAATTGTTTGCGTTTTGTTAAACCGACGATAAAATAAATCTATAGGCTGTTTATCGCCACGTTCCAGTGTTTAGATCAAGCGAAAATTATTATGAAAGTAAACTGTTTGAAATGAATTCTGGATTTAAATATTGAATTTGAATTAATTTAATACGTATTAGTCCCTTCTGCAGGTTCAGCGCGACAACTGAACACGGAATTATATAGACGGTTTCAACCAATATACACACCAAATGCTATCTATATGGATATACGGTACGGCTGTAGGTTAAAGCCCGCGATAAAATTTGAGCCTAGTTTCCGTGGCCTAAAGTCATAGGTAGGTAGAAGTAAAACATTTTTTTTGTTTTAAAATGGCAACACATTACTTTAAAGTGCTAGAGATTTTTATAAAAAAGTCATAAAATAAAAAAATATATATTTCAATGAGTTTCCAAAAATAACCCAACATTTCTTCCATGAGCACTTTTAAAACCTTTAGTACCTACCTGTAAAAACCTTTCACCTTTTCCTCGAGGATTGTAAGAACATTCTCACGACGACGAATCTCAAGTATCAAGTAGGCGATACCGTCTGTAAGCTATATTATTATTACTCACTAGCTTCCCGCCCATGATTCCGTTTGCCAGGACTTCGATAATGGCGCCCGTTCTTTCCCACCCCTTCACATCTCGTCAAAAACGATTAAATCCAAAAATATCTTTAGTATCAATTGGGTAGTTTCCTAGGTCAAAGATAAATTGTAAAATTCTAATTACTAAATAACGACGGATCTATAGTTGACAAAATAGTTACTTATTTTCTATTTAACTTAGTTACGAATTTTAATAAGGAAAAATGTAAGTGCGACATTTTCACGTTTTTTCTACGACGTGCTTTTTCACACAAATTCCACAGTAATTTTGTGTTTTGACGTTTAGTAAAAAGTAACTGATTCGACAAGTTGGAAACTACCCTATTTTTACATAAATAATTATATTTTTGTGATACGTCTCATCCGCGCCTAAAACTACTGCAGCTTCGCATAACCTGTTTAGCTGAGGAAAAGTAGCCTTTAAAAGTGGAAGCTAAGTATCTCCATACCAAATTTCACTTAAATCGGTTCAGCTGTTTAATCGTGGAACGGTAACAGACAGATAAGAGTTACTTTCGTATTCATAATATTAGTATGAAAGTATGGATTTGTCGAAAACATTTTTTTTTTTCATTCTTCTTTTTTGCGGCGGTTGTTTTCGTAGTAATTGGCGGCCGCGGCCTCTGTCGAGAGCCTCCAAAGTCGCTTGACACAGATCCGCTGTAATTTACCGTTGGAAATGTTCGTACTTGCGGTCTGGGCTGAGCAAAACTGGCTGCTAATACGATTGTTTTCGAACTGTTTAAATCACTTCTGGGTCTTTTAAAAGTCACGTTTAAATTATTATATTCAAGATTGTCACAGTTGATATATATTTTCATTTTGTAAACTATTTGAAAATGGAAGTAAGTATATCAAAATCCTTTTGACGAAAATAATCGGTTTGGTCACCAAATTAATTTTAAATTCAATACAAAACATTGGACACTTTAACGAAAATCCATTTTTGTGCATGAAGTTTCTGCCATCTTACAAAAAAAAATAACGGAATAAAGAGGCGTTTTTTACCAACAAATAGCCGAGATCAGCGGCTTAATGTGCGCACTTACTTTTATATGCACACATAACAAATTACGATATTGCTTTATATATATACGAATTGCTTAATTTTGGCCTTATTAGACTCTCTGTTCTTACATTTCCAAAACCCACTTTAAAAAGAGAATCAATCCGCCAAGACAACCAACTCTTCCGCCTCCAACTCTTCAACTCGAGTGTCAAATGAACCGTTTTCTCAGCGAATGTTGGCAGACGGTTGAAGCGTTTCGTCGACTCAAAGATTGGCACGAGTGGCCGACTTGACACCAATATCTAGTTCGTTAGAAGCTTTGTGAACAGTCTCTGTTCCATTATCAAGACGATTCTTCTTTCAAAAGCTTTAGGGGAGTCTTGTTTAAAAGAAAAACTGTTGTAAATTATTTTAATTTAGAAATAATTCTAAGAAAGAAAATAAATGGAATTAAATTAAATATACTATGGGCTAACAAAAAGATCTCTGACGTGTGGGTACTTAGTGCATCTTGTGATAGAACAGCGTACGATACGACTGTATCCCGATTGGGGAGCTTATGTTATGTTATTTTTTTAGATATGAAACATCGAGCGTTTATGTGACTATTTTGTAAGGCTTCATCATCATCGGCCCATTAACGTCCCCACTGCTGGGGCACGGGCCTTCCCTATGGATGGATAGGGAGATCGGGCCTTAAACCATCACGCGGGCCCAGTGCGGATTGATGGTTATTAACAACTGCTAATGCAGCCGGGACCAACGGCTTAACGTGTCTTCCGAAGCACGGAGGAGCTCGAGATGAAAACTTTTTTTTTGTGGTCACCCATCCTATGACCGGCCTTTGCGGAAGTTGCTTAACTTCAAAAATCGCAGACCGAGCGCGTTTACCGCTGCGCCACCGAGCTCCTCACATAATAACTTCCAATAAATTATAAAAATTATAATATCATACTTCATAGGTCTGGTAGAATCAGCCGTTTTTGTATCATGGCATTCGCTACGTAACGTAGCGAAAAATGTGTATTCGTAGCCAGCAGCTACGGGACGTTACGGTTATATACATCATGCTACGTTTTTCCCTATCGTACTGGAATAGCCTCTACGAGTAGTTTTACAGTTTAAAATAATAAGCGCTTTTTCTTGTTTCAGAAACATAAGAATTCCAAATGAGCTACAAATACCTTGAATGTAAGTACGTTTCTTTCTAAATAAATAAATTTACAATATAGATCCTTGGGGGAGGCCTATGCCCAGCAGTGGGCATCGTACGGCTGATGATGATGATAGGTAATAATCGTAAAATTATCTCCATGGCTACGTCTGGTGCGCGAGTCAAGTTTGACTCGCGCATCGAGGGTTCCGTACAAATTTCCACCTGTCATTATCAGAACCTGAATATCAACCACCAACAGCCACTTCGTCAGAGTGCCCATCGAGACAAATCAAACAAATTCAAACTCCAACAGTATAGTTCTTATAGTGTCGGTAAAAAGTGGCTTTGACATACGGACGGACAGACATATAGACATGACGACTCTATAAGAGTTCCGTCTTTTGCCATTTGGCTATGGAACCCTAAAAAGTAGAAAAATGAAAACGTTTAGCAGCTAATTAGATTGTGTATAAAATAAACAACTAGTATCTGGTTATAAGTAAAGGTTACCTTAACTAACATAAGTATATGTAGATATTTACGACTTTATACCTATTTCAAGGGCGCACTCCCCCACACATAATCTACACTTAACAGCGAAGGCACACTTTAGTTTTGTAATTATGGGACCACATTATGGTCCCGTGTGGTCCAATTTATTTAAAGCTCACCTGTCCTTTTGTTTAGTTTGTCTTTTCTATTTTATTATAATGTTTAAGTACTTTTGAAAAAGTACATTTTCTTTTTTGCGAAAGCGGTATATAAAGGGAAAGTTGATGGTAGGGCTGGCAGAGGAAGACCTCGAAGGACTTACATTGACCAAATTGGAGATGTCCTTAGAAAAGGTTTAGTACAATCTAATGTGAACCGGCGTGCGTGTATGAAACGATTGATAAATTAGCCTATTATGACAGGTTTGAGCCCTGCCTACCTCAATAGGGTTCACGAGCGTTAGTCTATGTTTGCAATAAACACACTTGTATTTCCCACCGGGGTAAGCAGAGGCTATGGAGTCCCATTTGCTTCGATCCTGACATACTTCTCTAGCTTCCTCCACATTCATCAATCGCTTCATACACGCACGCCGGTTCAGAGTAGATCGTACTTAAACTTTTCTAAGGACATTTATTTATTTATTTACTTTTAAGAAGATTAACGGTTGAATATTACAGTAAATAAAATCACTAGTATCTATATTCTAATTACAAATCTCCACCTATAGGTTTTAACATAGTTACTCTATAAAGTTTGTGATTATTTAGAAGATATGAATGCATGGGATTAACTGTTTGAGAACTGATATTAGGCAGCTAAATTACTCAATTGTATACCAATATAAACATAAATATTTTTATTTTTTTAAAGAACGTCTAGTACCCTATGCCGAGGTTTTTCTTGCAGCTTCTTTTTCCCGGCTATACAGGTTGTGAGAAGCTACAGTAGTTTTAGGCGGATGAGACGTTCGTTATGTAAAAATTGACGATTCAAAGTGTAACTATGTTACCAACTGAATAAAGATATTTTTGAAATTGAATTTATATTTGAAGTAGGCTAATTTAATGAACATAAAAAGAACGTTAATAAAATAAATTTCAAACATGCGTCCATAACCGAAACAATAACAATCACAAACAGTGCCAGTTTGTCCATACAATTTACTTCTCCAATTTGGTCAATGTAAGACGAGATTATAACTCAAAATACTTTTGTATGTCTCAAAATGTAAAGTTATACGTGTATGAATATAGAACACGTTTTTAGAGCCATATATTCGTGTAACGTCCCTCGACATCATTAAATCGAGGCAAACTTTGTTAACACATGTAGGTAGAGGAAAGTTCTAGAATATTTTTGACGTAAACGTTGGTAATCCTGTGCAACGGAACTTTAAAGACTTTTGGGATAGAGGTTACGAATTTTTTTTAAATATGAAATATTTATTCAAAAGGACTGTTAAAACTTCAGTGACGGAATTTTATTTTAACACAAAAAAAAATATTTTCTCATGAATCCATTCATATCTTAATTGACTTAAAATCTAATCTAGTCTATTAGATCCCGATGCTGGGCAAAGGCCTCCCCTTCCTCGTTCCATTAAAAAAATAAATACGAAAAAATATATATTAACAAAACTTAAAATAAAAAATATTTTTTAAAAATATCTTAATACATTTTACCGAAAACCTTTCTTTAATGGCTATCCATATAATTCAAGAAAAATACCTAAACACATTACAATAAGGTCGGGTAAAAATAGGTCCGGTTTTGTGCTCCGAATAACCAGCCTTGTCCAGTAACGTCCGGTAGTAAAACCCTTATTACAGCTTAATTTATCGCGCCCGGACCCTTTTCAAAACTTAACCGAATAAAAAATTGCCTAATTATTTCTCGCTTATTAAGTCCTTTTATTGTAACCGTATGAATTTCCATATGTAACTGCGAAATTAGCAGCTTAAAGTCTTTTCAGATAACGTATAGCGTAAGGCGGATTTTGACCTGCGAATTAATTATTATTACTGACCTATACTATCGCACTTCTTTACATATTATATTGTTTTAAAGTATTAATTAAGTTTTTTTTACATATTATTTATTCCCCATTCCACTTATCATCTTTCCCCTTTTCCCCACTCTATCTTGGACTATTACGTTCCTAGCTGCCACAGCCGCATGTAACGCGTACACCATCTAGTACAAAATAAAACCAAACTACTCTACCTATTTGTAGAGTGCTGTAAACCTGTCAGCGTGCTCCGGCGCACACGATTTATCGATGTCACCGCACAGACGTTGATGCTCATTTGTCTCTGTCACTCTGCGGAGAATTTGCAGTGCAAATGTTGCAATTCTTTAAAAGGTGTAAAGTACTTACCTGGGGAACGAACGAACAAAGGGTCTAAAAAGGCCACAATGAAGCATTTCATCTAAAAAGCAAAATTGCAAAAAGGTATTAGCGTAAGCGAGCAATGTCAACAAATGCCAAATAGCAATATTGTTTTTTTTATGTATTACTTCAATGAGGCCCTTTTAACCCCCAGGTTGGAACGGTAGTCGACTTTATTGGACCAGTTGTTGTCTTGTAAATTTGTGTGCAATAAAGTTCTTTATTATTATTTGTATGTCGTTTCCATATCTCGGGCGTATGGAGGCCCGGACTTTTGGAAGGCGTGCGTGGGGCCGAAGCCAACACGTAGAGGCCCCTTAAGACAATTTAATCTAAATGTTGTGTGACACCAACCGGCGATTGTCCCTGTATGCACTATGGTAGTGCACCCAAAGACAATCGTCGGTTCGTGTAGGACTATTGCAGATTATGGGAACAAAGGGAACTTAAGCGACTCTATCAACAAGCAAATTGAGTGGTATTTCAACTTTGTGCCAGGATAATCAATTTTGAAAAAAGGATCCAGGCAGGTGACTAATATAATACAAGACAAACCGTAAATACAATTCTTAAAATTATAACTAGAAACATTGGTACTAATTTCTGTAGACACCATCTAATTTTATTTTAAGTTATATCTGTAATTTTCTTATCCGCCGAAAAAGAAAGGGTCAATTTTAAGCAGAAATCTAAAACAACCGTCTAAAAATGTTACATCGGCCAATAACCCGATCGAGTTAAGTAGACAGCACGTCAAACGGATTGCATACCAGCGAGATGCCTATTTTATTCGCTCGGGTTATTCATTCGTTTTAAAATTGACTTGTTGAAAATCATTCGTCCATTTCCTTTTCGGCGGATAAGAGAATGACGGGTATAACTTAAAATAAAATTAGGAAGTGTCTGCAGGAATCGGGGCCATTATGTCAATAACAATTCTTAATATAATGAAAAAAGTTTCAATACACTTTATAAAACTGGCTTGGAATTTTGTCTCATAATCGTAACTTAATACGGAATTACTTATACAAGATTAAGTAAATAAACTATAAACAAAACTTTATTCACACTATAACAACATAAAGTCAGTAAGTAGTTCTAAATTAGTTCAACTTCGCTCACAAACAGCTAAAGTTGGTTGTGTTGTTTAGTGCTCTGCACTCGCCGTGATTACGACAATATGAAAGTGTCTTTAGCTACATGACCTAAGCTAAGTTACGTATGAACGTAATAAAAATAGAAACTGGCTGACTAACAGCCCGGCTAACAACACTTGCCCAAACCACTGGAATTAGAAAGATGTAGTGTCAAACTTTGTACCGAATAAGAGCTCTGAGCTCCATATGTCCGGCCAAGTAATAAATGTATCTTAGGTAAATGTGCGAAAACCCACGTCCGTAAATACTCAGATATTCAACCCTGAATGAAAAAGATAGGTATATTATAATTCTAAAAAAAAACGAATAATTATAACATAAACAGCCTATATACGTCCCATTGCTGGGCACAGGCCTCCACTCAATCAACCGGAGGGGGTATGGAGCATAATCCACTGCGGGTTGGTGGAGGTGTTTACGACTAATAACCGGGACCAACGGTTAACGTGCCCTCAGAAGCACATAATCATCTTGATTTTTCAAGTAATCACGTGATTCAAACCTGAAAAGTTCTTACCAAACAAAGGACAGTCTCACAAAGTGATTTCGACGATGTCTCCCCATTGAGAATCGAACCCGGACCTCCAGATCGTGAGCTTAACGCTCGTACCACTAAACCACAGAGGCTGTTAATAATCATAACGAAAACAAAAATATTACCTACTGTAAGTAAACATTTTTCCATTCCTTCGTGAACAAAAAACAAGAAGTACTTAATAAGTTCTGAATTCAAATTCTGAAACACGATAAACCTAATATAGTGAACATGAAAATTTGCATACGTTTGTATTTGGAATAGCGATGATTGTCGAGAGACATTACGTAAATAGAAACAGTGCAATGACTTTTGAATACTTGGATCAAATATGCTAATTGTAGGCGGAGTAAAGTGATATTATACTAGTTATCAAATCAAACAAAATAACCTTACGTCAGCAACTATACGAAAAATAATCATTTTGTAAATTACTTACGATATTATTCTCCTAAACACTTACATCTATAGAGAATTCCGCTGAGTGTCAGTTCGTTTCGAGCGCGGTTTATTAGCATAGAAAGCAGAAAAGTTGCCAGCGAGGCGTTTCCCTTTCTTCAGACGATCTTGTTATGCGGATACAAGTCAATGGCGCTTTTGGGAGTACCTTTCTTGAAGGAGATTTTCTTTGCCATCAATAGGTATTTGCGGAGTCTTGTTGAAGGATTGATTGAAAAACTGCCTGGAAAGGCGAGTTCTTAGGGTTTATTTGTGTTACAACTAGTATAGAACTACAAAGCGTATTATATTGAAACTACCCCGACACTTCAGTGCATCGGGCATGTTAGCTGACGCGCGAGTGTCTGACTTCTACTCCATTCTAAGATCTAGAACTGCCTCCTTCTGGGACCAGCTCTGTAACAGCCAGAACGGTATCCTGATGACTGTCAGTGTAGATATATTCATCTGACTATATTATAATATGGTTATTGCAGATTTATCTTATGTGTTAATACTTTAAAAAATAAGCAGTTTCGTACTCACACTATCTGGTCCGGAAAAAAAGGGCTAATGCGATACACGTGCGATGCGATTACAATTGATAATTAATCCGTTTATTAAAAAATTCAGGCTTAAGCTATTAAGTTAAGAAAATCCTCATTTAATATTAATTTATGCTGGTTATAATTTACGTCTAGGTGTATTTAGATTTTTATGATCTACCAAAAATTATCATTTTTCTTTTTGTGCCTATGCAAAAAGTTAAGTCTAAAGATAAAACATTTTACGAGTACAAATTAAATTAAATGTTATCTCATTTGGATGAATTTGTATCGCGAAGTCAGGTCCGTCGTTAGGCATTTGAACTTCGGCAAACATGATTTTGTTATAAGTTCCAGTGTTCACAAGATTTCATCAACGAACACACGCCAGAAATGAACAAACTACATGATTACCCTTCTGTACGGAGCTAGCAGACATTGCGTCACAACTTGGCCCTCAAGAAGAGGGGATCTAAAAACTACACATTGAAGTAATTCGTCTCATAAACTGCCTATATACGTCCCACTGCTGGGCACAGGCCTCCCCTTAATCAACCGGAGGGGGTATGGAGCATACTCCACCACGCTGCTCCACTGCGGGTTGGTGGAGGTGTTTTTTACGGCTAATAGCCGGGACCAACGGCTTAACGTGACCTCCGAAGCACGGAATCATCTTACTTTTTCGGACAATCAGGTGATTCAAGCCTGAAAAGTCCTTACCAAACAAAGGACAGTCTCACAAAGTGATTTCGACAATGTCCCCATCGGGAATCGAATCCGGACCTCCAGATCGTGAGCCTAACGCTCTAACCACTAGACCACGGAGGCTGTTAATTCGTCTAAAAAAGCAATATTGCCATTTGACGTGTGTTGGTATTGCGCACTTAGTTTTATAGGTGCAATTAACAAATTGCTTTTTAGATGGATTGCTTCAATTTGGCCTTTTTAGATCCCCAGTGAAATTGATTTTAGAAAGTCACATAATTGAGTAGTTTCCCAGGTCAAAGACGAATCATAAAATTCTGATTACTAAATACAGACCTAAAGGTGACAAAAACGTTTTCTTTTTTGCGCGAATGTCCAATCGCTTTTTAGATGAATTACTTCAATTTGGCCTTTTTAGATCTGCAGTTCTGAAATTGCTTCTAGAAAGACACATAATTGGGTGGTTTCTTCGGTCAAAGATAAATTATGAAATTCTGGTTACTAAATAAAAACAGGCCTAAAGGTGAAAACATCGTTTTCTTTTTCTATTTAACCTGCTTTAAAAAAACATTAATTATAATTTTGTATCATGTGTAATTAGACCTACTTTAAATGAATTTTAATAAAGAAAAATGTAATAATAAGCGCGACATTTTGTCACGTTTTTCTATAACCTCAGAGGTTGCCTTTTCATACAAATTCCATAGAAATTTCGTGTTTTGACGTTTAGTGAAAAGTAGCTGATTCGACTAGTTCGAAACTACTTATTGGCTGGCGTGAAAGACGTGCATGTGTAATCAATAAACAATCAGCATAAAAGCCCACATTCACGTCTTATACGAGTAAGAGTGTTTGTAAGTAGCGCCCTACTAAAACTGACTCTGCTTTAAGCTCCTCTAAAATGTTACGACTCTGAAAATTTTAAGAAACCGTTTTTCCTTGACTTATTTGTTTTCCTTATAAGAGCTGACTCACTTTTCCTTAATCTTTAAATGAGTTTTCTTTAATAACTTTTTCGCATTGTATGACGTTATAACGAAAGAAAACAAAGAAAGAAAACAATCGTTTTTTAACCGACTTAAAAGAGAAGGAGCTTGTAACACACTTAGGTACAAGTGTGATGATGCCTAGGTGGCTGCAAACCTCGGCTTGGGGCGTCGCCTGAAGGGTTAATATTTAAGAAAAGTGGCCCAGAGTGGGTAGATAGTTATGAGCGCTGAATGAGGAAAAATGGGACCTGAATTGATAACTGTCTAGAGCCAATTGGCCGCTGGAAAAAAACGATACCACACATAAGTATAAACCATTTTTTTTATTATAATATACTAGCGGCCCGTCCCGAGCTTCATACGGATGGAGATTTATTTTTAAGAGTAAATTTTAGTAGGGATCTGTATTTTTCCTAGTAATAAATATAATGAAATACTCAGGATTAATGTAACATTCTAATGGTGAAAGAACTTTGAAATCGGTTCAGTAGTTATTGAATTTATGAAATACACACAAATATACAATTCTTTCCTCTTTATTATTTATAAGTAATTTAAACACAGTAAGTATAGAACAAATATTACAATAAAACATTTTTGAAACACAAATCGTAAAAAACGAAAGAAAAACACATTTGTCCGTCTCATTTCTAAGTCACGATAATATTTTACTGCAACACAAAAACGCGGTCCGAAATTATTGGGACCGCGTAATATTTTCACACGTGTGGCTTCAATATAAATCGTAGCGTGAAGAACACACTTCTGTGAAGCCTGTCGCCATTTTATTTCCACTGGGACAATGACCTAACTACAACCATATAAAGTTAATAATAAGCAAGAGTTCCGAGATCCAGTTTTTTCTTCAACGTGACTTATAAGGCTCTACACAGAAGGACCGCATTTCAACTGTAATCCAACCGCAAATGGCAGTTCAGGTGCAGTTTGAATGCAGTTGACACGACTACAATAGAACTGCAAACCAACTGTGCAGCACGACTGCACGCCGACTGCAATTGAACTGCAATCGGACTGCCCGTTTGGTACGCCTAGGTCTTCAAATCAAATCAAATCAAATCAAATATACTTTATCCTTTTATACTTTTCCTCTTCTAACTCTACCAAACACACGTTAACTAAACTAACGCACACTAACTACACTCATAAGTTTAACACAAATTGAAGTCTCATTTGATGCAAAGTCCTAAGTATCAAACAGTACAATTTGTGATTATATTATGAGTCATTATCAGAGACATTTGACTGCTCAATAATAACCTTGACACCGGGTTTTGTGAGGTTGGCAATCCACCTCATAACCCACATGATAGTAGAAGTGATTATATTTCAACATGGATTATGTTTGCAAGTGTTGTGAAGTTCATTAGCATAGTGATGTATCAGTCGAGTTTAGGCCGGTCGATTCTGTATAGATAAGTATGATGAATAAGACCGGCCTTATGGCAAACGAGTACAAAGCAGAATATGAACGACCCACTCGAATGAAAGCTGTCGCGATTTTATTTCCTCAGAGACACCCTTCCTACGCCGTACAAACTTTATAACAACATGTTATTACAATGTAGGAGTTTTAGCCTTACAACTTGGCAATATGGGTTTTCAGACTGTAAATGGGGTTGTTAAGTGTATAAATGAGAACATGTATCAGTGTCACTAGGCGCGGCAAGAGGTGTATGGCTGAATACCAGCGGATTAGCAGTAGGTCACACCAGGGTTGATGAGGTTGGTACTCCACCTCACAACCCACACGATAGAAGAAGAAGCGGTAGAAAGCCGCTGACCTCCGTGGGCCAGTTGTTGAACGTTAGGCTCGCAATCCGGAGGTCTCAAGTTCGATTCGTGGGGTCATATCACAAAAGTCGCTTTGTGATCCCTTGTTTGGTTACAGGCTGATCACCTCCAAAAGTAAGTTGTTTAGTACATTGTTTTAAGTTTACGCGGTTATTATCATAATTAAAACACATAATAACGGGTTCTAATTACGGGTTATGTGTTTTAATTATCAAAAGTAAGATAATCCGTGCTTCGGAAGGCACGTAAAGCCGTTGGTCACGGTTATTACTTACTAATGTAAGTACGTAGTCGTTACACGAGTCATGTCAGGGGCCTATGGCGGCTTCATAATAACTCTGACACCAGGGTTGATGAGGTTAGTAATCCACCTCATAATCCACACGATAGAAGAAGATTCGATGGCTCGCTATACGCTAACAGTCAGACGTGTACCAAAAACTGCCAGTAATAATCTGTGAAATGAACGTCTGATGACCGTTCTCCGCCTCGTGAAGTGACACATTCAGCCTACGCAGATTTGTAATGGACATCTACTTATCATCAGGGATTGGTTCGAATTGAAAGGAAAGTTTTATTTGTTGTCAAATTGCGCGCATTTTATACACATTTCTTTTTTATTTATTTATGTTTATGAAAGACAAACGGTCATTTACATGAAAGTATTTTATTATTTAAGTACATAACGTTTTTCTTCTTCTACTCCATTCTTCTTACATCTTCTTCTTTATAAAGAATGTATAATAGTACTGTCATGGTTTCCTTTCTTCCATAGTAATGTATGTATACAGGGTGGCCCAGAAGTACAGGTTCAAAATGAAAAATTAGAAAGAGGGGCTCATTAGCTACCAGAAACACCCCCATGTATGTTCAGCAATTATTTACGGTTTAGGAGATATGACCCATTTTGTACCTTTTTCTAGATTTTCTACCTTACTTCAGAAATAATCATTTTGTCGCTATCCCTTTCTTAATAATTATTTTATTTTACTTCACAACTATGCCTAAGTCTGTGTACCGCTCAATCAAATATAAATCAAAGTGAAATCAAAGATAAAAAAAAAGTTATCGGAAGTCAAAGTGAGAATTCGACCAAAATTGTTACAGTTGTTAAAACTTCGCCGAAGAATAATAAACACATAAGATTGTCATAGACACTGAAAGTATTTCTAAAAACTGGTCCATTTAATAAATAGGCTTTTAGAAACATTAATAAAAAGTACCCTTAATACGGGCAAAAAACTAAGTAATTAGCCCTCAAAGATTGCAAGACAGACAGATTTGAAGGAAAATTTGACATTCTCATACAATGTAGTTGCTGCTTTCTAAATTTGTTAAAGATGCTCAAAGACACATTTTCAGTTAAAAGTAAATAAAAATCACGCACTGGGGCCAAGAGCAAACCCATAAAGGTAAAAAAAAATATCTGTCGCATGATGCCGCAGATAGGCGCGTTGTGGCGCCTCATCGTATAATTGTGTTGTCACCCTTCCATTAAAATAACTTACCATTTTTAAAAAACCTACATGAAAAATACCTAAGAGAATGAATTTGTCGAGTACAGTAACAATTCTTACAATCTTCAATATACCACCCATTGCACATTAAAACTTGTTGAAAATTTACGGCATAACACAGCAGAAAATATTTTCGATCAGCTATATTGAGAAAGTAGGGCGAAAGCACATTAAAATGCTAATTGAACCAGTATAAGTTTAGCGAGGATGAAGCGGCCGCGATAAACTATTCCCGTCTCCTTTTAAATAGGTAATTAGAAAGTTGCTTTGAATTTCATCCGGTCGAGTTATGAACTTCCGGCTAAGCAGAGAATGTCGTTCTGTTAGGTTGGTATCAGTCTTTTTTTAAACAAAAGTTTTTAAGTCTGCAGAAACACTATTACAGAGAAAACATCGAGTGTAAAATACAGAAAACAATTAATTATCGGTAGCGGTTCTCTAACTTTCAACGACTCAAGTCGCGCGCGGTTAAGGCTGACTGACTTGTAGTACAAACGTACTTAAAAGAGTGTTGTTGAAATAAAATATGTTTAAATACGTTTGAAATTCTTCAGTTTTGATTTGGGATATAACAGTTCGTTTCATTATAATGGTCGCAAAGTAAATTTCTGTTTTCCGAAAGTTCCCTTTTCATCGCCAAATTTGTTTATTGTTAATTATTAGATAGATTAGATTATATGTATTTTAGTGTTTATTAAAGTTTTTCCCATTTTATTATTATTAAAACGTTATATTACAAAGTTCCCTAAAACCGTAATATCTTCCATTCTTCATCTAAGTTAAAATATCCATGAAATCGACTCAACATCATAGTCATAGTGTTAAAAAAAATGATGACTGTGATGGAATCAAAAGAGGTCTCATCATCTCCCTAGTGATATTCCGTTTTCACAGGGTCCGCTTACCTCGCCTGAAGATTTGACAGGAAGCAAGAGAGATATATTAGGATTTTTCCGGTGGAAAATAGGCGTGTGTTTACGTAGTTTTATACAATGTGTTAGTGATACCGTAACGAATTCTGAGGGGGATGATTCAAACCATGATTCTGAGTTGATATCAAGTGGAATTTCCTGTCGGAAAATTCATATAAATGTTAGTGTCTTTTTTAATTATTTTCAGTTCCATAGTTTTGCGACGGAAAATTCCACTTGATATCAACTCAGAATCATGGTCTGAATCATCTCTCAAAGTTTTCGTCGCGATGTCACTAAGACCCTATATGTATGACACAGCTTGGGTTGCAGATAACTGCGTTGCGGCGTCACAATACACGGATCATCATCATCATCATCAACCGTACGATGCCCCAAGGATCTCCACGACGATCGGTCCTGCGCTGCCCGCATCCAGCGGCTTCCCGCGACCTTCACCAGATCGTCGGTCCACCTTGTAGCGGGCCTACCCACTGAGCGTCGTCCGACACGTGGTCGCCATTCTAGAACCTTTCCGCCCCATCGGCCATCGGTTCTCCTCGCTATGTGTCCTGCCCACTGCCACTTCAGCTTTGCAATTCTCCTAGCTATGTCAGAAGTACAATACACGGATATATCCTGATAACTTAAATCGATCAACAAAAAGTGATCAGACTTCTTTATTTGCCTTTAGTTGGTAATTATTTTTTGAACAAAATATCGTCTATAAAGACTCTGGAATAATTTTCTTTCTTGGAAATGAAGTTTTCAGTAGGCACAGATGTGTCTGGACCTAAGGACCGGAATCTCCCAACTAATCTAATTTCTTCTGTCCGCTGTTGACCCGCTTTTCACTTTATTTATAGACCTCCCATTCTATGAGAATGACACACCCGTTTAAAGTAGTTATTTTGTTTACTTTTCTCATTTAAGTTCTGTTCTGTTCTCATGACTATATCCCAATTGGGGATGTCACAGGTACGATAAGCTACATAAGTCCAATCAGCTTCTGGCAAAGTAATAAATTAACTGGTTGCACTTAAGACCTCGTTACATGTCGTTTCTGTAATAGACCAAAAACATAAATTTTATTATTATGACAACTAATGGTTTATAAATTCACCACTGTTTACAAATAATTCGCTGGGTTCAGTGACTGGACTTTTGCTCTTTGATTGTACATTCATCACAATATAAACTAAGTACCCACGCCTCATCGAGCTTTCTGTTAGAACAACTTGATAGGTGGTATCCTGTATTGTATATAATGGTCGAGCCAACTGTGTTAGTGAAAACTGCACTTAAGATAAATTAATAAATCATTGGTGCAAGTCCGATATCGGGGTTCGAAGTGGCGCTTCCCGTTTGAAAAGCATGCCGATGAACCAGATGACCACTGACTTTTCCTAATATTTATTTCAAGTATGATTTTCGCAGTGTTGTTGTGTACCTTCAGATACTGTATCTAGAAGTATCAGTGTACTATGTAGGTACTCAGGTTGCTATAAAGCTTAAAAATGAAAAAAAACCTTGAAAATTCTCTCTCTAAGGATCAGTGTCCAGCGCCGTAGATTCCACTCCAACACCATGCACAACAAGAAGTGGTCGCGTCGTAGTTCAACCTGCGAGATATCGCTAAGAAGGGGGATGTCCAGTAGTGAACGCAACCTAGAGCTCGATTGTCTGTGCTCATCCGTCAGTGTCTACTCTCTTCATTATTATATAGCTAGTCTATGGATTGCGTATCACAGTGATCTTCTAATGTAAACAATATAATTAATATAAATAATAAATAATAGTGCCCTGATTTGGGGCATTTCATTATAACATAGTACATACATAATTATAATGAGTAAGAGATTCCACGCGAACGAAGTCATTGGCCCTAGTATATCATTAGGTACCTACTTATGACACATTAAGTATTCTACTTCCCTAGCGTCTGCTTGTATAATTTCTGCCTCAATCAGCTGATTTCATTAACGCTCCCATCCCGCCTCTATATCTCGTCAGAGCGGCAGTACAGGCGTGACATGACAAATTTTTCGGGGACATATTTGCGGCATTTCGCACGAGCCGCGCGGATCCAATTCTGATGCAAATCGCGGCAAACAGCGCGCGAGCGACGCGTCTTTATTCATGACGTCACAGGGCTTACAGGGCCGGTTCTCGCCAGATTTATCCGGTTTTTACAAATAGACAATGGGAAAGATAAATAGTGCCAGAAATATGCATGCTGCGAAAGCTAGATGTCGCAAAAAGGTGGCACATGGTGTTTCTTTCTCTTTAATTTTAATTTTGGACTTAGTTATGTTTTGATTTGTGTTGAGTTTTGTTTTTCAACTACAATTCAAATGCATAAGGCAATTTATAGTTATATAGGCACTCTTAAACACGAATAGAACTCTGCTATCAACAAAAGCCTACTTACTGCAGTTGTCATAGTTTATCGACGGTAATATTCGACATAAACTCACACACACACACACACACACACACGGCAGCAAAGTGCTGAGTTTTCAATGTTTTCAAGGAGAAATCATCATCATCATCAGCCCATTAACGTCCCCACTGCTGGGACACGGGCCTTCCCTATGGATGGATAGGGAGAAATACTAGATGAAAATAGCGGTACGTTTACAAGAATACAGTCATTCTGTACTTATCCTTTAGAAGCATTTTACCCTTGAAATTTGACTTTCCACTCTGTATACAGAATATTCATTAGCCTGGCAGCCCTACTGCGCCCAAGTTAAACTCCCTTAAGTTTACATCGCGAAGTTTTCACTCCTCCCTTTATAGGATTAAACTCCAAACTCACAGCTTCGTATTTGTAGGCCACCGTCATTATTAACAATTTCAGACGGATTTTACGAGATTTCAGGTTTATCACCTGTCTATTATTTTGCGTAGTCTACGGTTTACATACATACATAATTAAACTCATCATCTCCCTAGCATCATCCCGTTTTTTACAGAGTCCGCTTACCTAACCTGATGATTTAACAGGTCCGCTTTTTTATAGAAGCGACTGCCTGTTTGACCTACCCACCCACGAAGGGAAAACCAGCCCAATACAGATTAGGTCCCATACCTCCGAAAATGCATTTCTCAGGAATGTAGGTTTCCTCACGATGTTTTCCTTTACCGCTGAGCACGTGATAATTATTTATGATCCAAATATGAATTCAAAAACAAATTCGACAATCATTGGTTTAGACCTGTGCTGGATTCGAACCTGCGACCTCAAAGTGAGAGGCAAGCGTTCTACCAACTGGACTACCACGGCTCCCAAATATTTAATTTTATTTTATTACCATATTTAAACTCGCGCCTGTAACCCCTAATGGGGTGGGCGGAGATTCGAGTAATCAAAGACAACTTGCAGTCACTGTTCATACAAAGTACGAAGTATGAAGCTTATGGGGACAAGGGATCAGCCTATCGCCAATAACAATTGTCCATCATGTTAAAGGACACAATCCCTCTGTCGGATTTTACGACATGTCCGGGAAAACTAGCAGCGGAATTTGTTATATGTTTTATATTCGCTCGAACAGCGTAGAAGCCACAGAGCTACGGTTTACTATGAGCTCTGTCATTCTACTTCGAAATCAAATAAGAATTATCGTGAGCTTTTGAAAGATTAGAATGTGCAAAATGCGTCTTTGTACCTAATAGGTAAAGCTATTTTTTTAATATATTATTATAGCCTCGCGTTTGACCACAATTTTACCTAATGATAAGTGACGATATAGACCATATCGTATAGACCATATCGTGATTCACCCTAGAGGGTGAATCACGCTTACCTGTCAAATACTTATTCACTCTAGCCCTGCAGACTCCCAGATTATGACGAGTTGGAAAAACAGACAACGGCAGACGGTTCCAGAACTTCCGATCGTTTGGTTCGAAGAGGCGAAACGTTTAGTGCGTATTGCTGGTATATCCACAATATGAGGATAAAATGCCAATCGAGATGCCTAGTTGGCCTCTTAGTGATCGCAATTTTATATTTCAACATTGTTTGCAATTTCGTATCTACGATTTAAATCTATTGAAAGTATCTTGAAAAAGAAAAGAAATTTGCTTTCAAATTTTTGAACCGAATATTTTTTTTTTTTCACTGTCCGTTAAGAACAATTTCACGAGACATTTAAAAGAAAATTCTTACGTCCTTCATTAACACGAAACTAATTCTCTCGCCTCCACTAACAGACTAACAATTGTTGTTTCTTTGTTCGCAGATCCCAGCCCACCTATACCAGCACGCTTTATTGAAAAACTTAACAAGAAACAACACCTCTCAAACTAACGACGCTGTAAAAGTGATTCAAAGTATTTCTTAACAAACAGTCGACGGAATCTCGAGTGTAGTCGAGTGTAATCGAGATAATTCTGTGGCCAGCCCACAGTTTACTCGTCGAACGCCTTTTGAATTATTTAACACGTCAAATAACCACTCAAGCCCTTTGTCACAAAACCCTGCCTGACATTATATTAGTGCTTATCATTACCAATTATTCTCGAGTTTGGCTTAATGGAATTTCGTCGGCTGTTTTCTTTAAATGGAAAGCGAAGAATTTAAATTTAATTTGCATATTATTCGAGACAGAGTTCAGTAAATAGTAACTAAGTGAGAAGACCAAGTGTAGTATAATAGTTTCAAAGTGGATAAAGGTGTGATTTCAGTTAATAAAAGCTACCGTTTAACTAAGCAAAATAAACAATAAAAAGTAACACGTTGCATGAACTTTTAATGCGCGTTCTAAATGTGCGATTTCGTTAACGTGGCGTCAGCGTTCTTTATTGGTAAACGCAAAAGTGTAGCCAATGAAATTATTCAAGTTATTATCGTAGCGTCGGATTTTTGATGTGATAATTAATCCAAAAAGTAACAGGCTTAGTAAAAAAAGTGTGCGATGTGTGAACTATTTTCATAGCATTGAAAATACAATTTCGACTAATTACTAGAAAAAAAGTGCGATGTGTGACATACTATCATAGCGGTGAAGCTGAAATCTCGACTAATGAATGTGCGAACAATGTTGTGTCGTGTGTGTGGTGCGGTTTGTGTATTGGCGCGCGCGGTAGTGTAAAGCTGGGTACGCAACGCCACGGCGTCGCCGGTGGAGGGTCGCGGGGGCGCGGGGGACGAGGGGCCCGCGCCCGCGCCCGCCTCCGACGCAGAGGCTCCGCCTGTCCGCCGCCGCCGCCACCGCCCGCTCTACCGCCGCCTCTTCCACTATGTCCGCACCGCGTGGACCGGCGTCAAGTTTGCTTTAGGTATGCTATGCTACCCTGGTACTCATTCCGTTAATTAGTTTCTAGTTTTGATCATAGTTTTAACATTGAGGGACGTACCCTCTAACACCGCCGCCGCGTCAAGTTGGCTCTAGGTTTGCTATGCTACCCTGGTACTTTGTATTTGCTTTCACCATTAGTTCATAAGTTTAAATCTCCTTAGTGTTTAATCTTTATTGAGGGATATCTCTAGTAGAGACTCTCTACCGCTGCCTCTTCCTATGTCCGAACCACATGAACCGCCGAAAAACTGCTTTATTTACGATACTTTTTTCTTTATTAGTTAGAATAATTAATTAGTAAATAATGCAGCTTTTAACGGTAATTTCACATACCACATTGATTTTTAATATGACAAAATAAAAAATAAAATAGATAAAACTGGTAAACATCAATTTAATTTTATCTTACTAATGTTAATGTCCAACTCCAGACCGTTACATGAAAATAAGCCAATCACAATAGCAAGCCTGAAACGCGCTAACGTAATTTTCTCTATCGAAAGTTACAGGGTGATAGTGACATCGTAATGAATATCATGATTCTGAGTTAATATCAAGAGGGATTTTCCGTCGCAAAAATCATATTTTTTGTTTTTTTAAATTATTTTCAATCCTATACTTTTGCGATGGAAATTTCCACTTTATATTAACTCAGAATAATCAGCTGAATCATCCCCCTGCAGAAGCTGCAGTAGTTTTAGGCGGATGAGACGTCCGTTATGTAAAAATTGACGATTCAAAGTGTGACTAATGTTACCTACTGAATAAAAATATTTTTGAATTTGAATTTGAATTTGACTCAATTCATAAATAACATTCGAAAATAAATCGGAAAGTAAAATGAGATAGATTTTTAATCATCTTAGACTGACTTCTATTTCTAGATAAGCATTTTATAATTTATCTTTGATCCAGTTAAAATATCCTATTGTATTAGGTACATGACGCATAATACAACCAATATTAAAAAAAAACTACAATGCAAGTAAACCTGAGACTTATAATAACATCGTAAACCTTGTTATTATTAATAGCTCTCGATGTCCCACTGCAGGGCAAAGGTCCTTCTTCCCTTCTTCCACTCCCCCCTCTCCCAGCTAAACCTAGCGTAAACCTTGTATTGCCTCAAAAGGAATTACAAAACGAATTGTGACTAGAAATGACTAAGGAACCATGAAAACTCGCATATCAAGTAAACGGCTCACTCAACTCACTTTATTCCCTAAAAGGAACTGGCTGAAAATATCGAAATGCAAAACATCCCAAAAGGACTTAGAACAAGTTCACAAACTGTGTAGAACCGAGTCCCATTGCTGTATATTTTTTTTCATAAAAGTTAAGAAGTTTCACAAAAACAAAGGTAAGGTTACCCGGAATTTGCCGGGTGAATTTTAGCGACTTTACACTTGACTGGTTATTGTGTAGGTGGCTTTTGATGTGTGAAACATTACGTCTTACCTTGCCTTTAATTTATTCTGCACTTGGTATTTTTCCGATAATGGTAACAAGGTATAAAGGGGAATGGATATTAAGTACGACACTTATCAGTTATCATATATTTTCTAAACTCGCAGGACTACAAAGTAGAATCATCATCATCCTAGCGTTTATCATACATCATCATCATCTATCTAGCGTATCGCGTATTCACGAGGTTCGCAGTTTAGGTAATTAAAGTGAATATTCGACAGGTCCAGTTTTTTTTCAAAGCGACTGCCTGACTGACCTTCCAACCCGAAGGGAAAAGCAGGCCATTACCCTCGATGCACGAGTACGCCTCGCATTTGACCGGCTGGTAGCTTTGCAAGTTTGCAAGCATTTCAATACAATACAAATATACTTTCATCATCACTAATTTGGATTGAGAAGGGAATGTTAGGTTGGTTTGGACACGTTGAGCGGATGAAGGATAATATAATTGCCAAAGCGGTATATAAAGCGAAAGTTGATGGTAGGGCTGGCAGAGGAAGACCGAGAAGGACTTACGATGATCAAATTGGAGATGTCCTTAGAAAAGGTTCAATACGATCTACTCTGAACCGGCGTGCGTGTATGAAGCGATTGATGAATGTGGAGGAAGCAAGAGAAGTGTGTCAGGATCGAAGCAAATGGAATTCTATAGTCTCTGCTTACCCCGATGGGAAATAGGCGTGAGTTTATGTATGTATGTATCACTAATTTCAAAGCCACGCTCTTGTCGGTGTAGCATTCTCCATGCTATTTTTTTGGGAAAAATAGGGCATTGGGTTCCCTCTTGCCTTTGCTCCGAAAAAATAAATAATTTATTGCACGAAAATAAAAGAAAATAGTTACAAAAGAGATGGTAGAGCCTTATTTCATGCATAGTATCACTGTAAGTACCCATTAAAATCTATTGTAATCGCTGATTTGTGCTTTAATTCGCTTGTAAGCTCTATATTATCTATATAATGTAGTAACTTAGGGGTAAGAAGTTTGAGCGCCTCTGGAGTCATGACTTTACTTATATGAAAAGCGAAGTTGAATATACGTATGTGTAGAGACCCTTAGAAACCTGATAAAGTCATGTTTATTCACTAAAATGAAATGTGGCGTCCCAACTCGGTAAGGCTTATCGAAAACATAGGGTCGGATGATATTTACATAAAACTCCGACTTGCTTTCATAGGAGCATCCCCACTAAAATGATATAAGAATAACATAAAATTAACATATCGTAACCCTGGCATGTGTAGAGAAGATAAATTATAAATGGAACGATAAAAATATTAGATTAAATAAAAATATAATTTAATTCGACTTTTGGAAAAACGGGATCACTTCACGTACTTACTATTAAATATTTAAAAAAATACAAAATGACTAACATTATTACAAGTAAAAGCTTGGTTTAGTTAACCTTCACAACACAAAAAATCAACTGAAAGGACATAGTTGAAGTATGGCGTACCAGACGTCACACACATAGGTGCGCGTGTATGATAACGTCAATGTGTAGTGTCTGTGTAAAACGAGGTGTTTGTATGAAGTGTCCAAGGTGTGCCTAAACTAAACTCACAAAGGAATTTCAGCAATCCAAAAGACATTGTACATTGTATACACACATGAACACTTCTCTCTCCCACTATTTAAGAGCTGCGCTCTTGTCGGTGGAGTAACCGCCATTCCTCTCTTCTTCCCGCCAAAACCTTCACCTCCCGATACGACACGACCTGCACCTTCTCTTTTATTTGTTTCATAAATGTTATCCTAGGTCTACCCCTTCCTCTCTTCCCTTCAATTTTTCCTTCTATAATGTTTGTTATAAATGAATCGTGTCGTATCAGGTGGCCAATCATATTTCCTCTCCGGTTCTCTATAGTCTTCAATATGGTTCTCTTTTCCTCAACTCTTTCCAGCACTTTTTCATTTGACACCATGAACACTTACATCAGGAATATTTAAAAAATTGTAATTGTGCGCAAGAGGGAAACCACTGCCCTATTTTTCTCTGACAAAGTAGCATGAAAAATGCTGCACCGACAAGAGCGTGGCTCTTAAATTGATGATGATGATGAAATTGTGGGCACTCATTGTCTTCACTTATTACTTTGTAACATACAAATGCTGTATTAGGACTCTCTGTTGTCCAAAAATAAAATAAAAATAAATTCATCTTTGCCAAAAAGTGCAATAACATAATGACCTTGCCAAAGGATTCCCTAAAGAGCGCCCAAAAGGACTTGCCCCAAATTTCCATAAACGTGTTCCCCTATCGCTCTCGACGACGTACCAGAATATTTAATATCCGAACTACCCGCATAAAATACGCCAGTTAAGAACTATCCGCGTGAACGGAGATATAACTTTCTAGATGTATAAGGACGTCACGTTCTTCTTTAAAGTCTTCTTCTTTGCGAGTCGATGGCGATCGATACAAATTTTTTGCTGACCAATAATTGGCCACGCTTCCGGCATTGTCAGTGGCTTCGTAAAGGTCTTTAATAGTGCAGGTGTTAGGGCAATTAGGACAGCACAAAAGGTGAGCCATAGTTTGTGGTGATACTCCACACTCGCAATCATCGCAACCATCAACCAGGTCTTTAAAGTTGTATAATAATTAAAAAGTAATTTTCCATAGTTTTAGTGACCATTGTTTTTTACTTCAACAACTAATCCATAAAATTACGTGCACTAAATAGTTATTGTATTTCAAAGGGATTTTTATAATATGTCCTCATTGGGATTTGAACCGGGACCTTCGGATCATGAGCCCAACGCTCTATGTTATGCTATATATCTCAACACTCTAGGTATATTAGGATTTTGTGTATATTTTTAAGTATAAAGTACTACGTACCTATACGCCATAATGTAAGTAGCAGAGCCTTCAAATAATAGTTGTTAGACGGCTTCCGTGGTCCAGTGGTTGAGAGTTAGGCTCATTATCCGAAGGTTCCCGTTCAAATCCCAGACGACATATTATAAAAATCACTTAGTGATCCCTAGTTTGGTTAGGACATTGCAGGCTGATCATCTGATTTTCCGAATGTAAAGTGATCAGTTAAGCCGTTGGTGCCGGTTACTACACACACACACACGAGAAGAAGAAGAATGCAGCTAGAAAATAAATGAAGAGGAAACCGCTTCATAAAATGTAATGATATTATCATCACATTATTAATACGAGTATAAACCATGGGTCGTTTTCATCAGTTCTACATTCGCGGACCATAATCGTAAAAAAGGTGCGTTTCGGCTGAAAATAGTAAAGGCGGTAATCCCTGACCGAGCTATAATTCTATACGACCTCGTAATTCTCAATACCTCCTACGGCATTAACTGATATTAATAGTACTTAATATTGTTTTTACTTTATTGTCCCATTAAAGAAGATATCTTCTTTGCCGTAAAAATTCCAATGGAAAATTCTAGCATCCACGCGTGTTTAATAAGAGACGCTATAAACCTAATACAGCTGTACTCGCAGACTGTACTGCATTAAAAGGTCATGGTATAGAAACCTCAACTAGTTCGCGTATGTAGATATGATGAAGATAGAGTAAGTTTTTTTTGACGTGACTTATTGTAGATTTACCGCAGATGGCATTAGCTACTTGGCCGGACAATATACGTATACCTTGTAGAGTATATACATACACATACACATACATAAACTCACGCCCGTAATCCCTAGTGGGGTGGGCAGAGCCACAAGCAATCAAAGACAACTTGCAGCCACTGTTGATACGATGTCGTAAGCTGGATATGATGAACCTTATGGTGATAAGGGATCAGAGTATATAACCTCGTAGATTTTCTTACACTATGTATGTACAAGACAAAATTAAAAAAAACTTTACAAATTTAGTACAACTATTTTTTAGCTATAGTTTAGTAAGCGTCAATCGCGATAAACAATTAAGTATCATTATTATCATCACTAATTTAAGAGCCACGCTCTTTTCGGTGTACAATTCTTCATGTTACATTTAAGGGGTAAATAGGGCAGTGGTTTCCCTCTTGCCTTCTGCCCAATTAAGTATCAATAAAATAAAATAGTAGAGCTCGCACAGAACCGGGATACTTGGAAAGATATGGGGGAGGCCTTTGCTCAGCAGTGGGATCATACAGGCTAATAATAATAATAATGAAATAAAATAGTTTTACTGACTTTTACAGTTATTTTAGTTAAACGAAACTTATTAATTCGTGATCCGAAAAACATTTGCCGTGATACAAATTGCAATAACAATGTCACATAAAACTCTCCAACTGAAATGAGGACTAACAAAATTACAGCTAATAAAAGCTATAAAGTTCCGAATACAAATTTAAACAAAATACAATATCAGCTCGCTTACTTCCCTCCAAATAAAAGTGGCGAGGTGCTGAACATAATTTGCAAAGTTCATTATGCCGCGAGAACCGCCGAACGCCGCGACTGCCGCCAAACTTCCCACAAACTCGCGGTCAGTGATAAATTGCTCTTTACTCGGCAATTCCATAATTGCCTTATTAATGCTTATGAAAATAAGATTACAATTCGAATGTTATTCATTGTGAAACAGCGCAGGACTTGTTCAAACGCAACTTTATTGTTGTAAATTCTAAGCTTTAAATACTACTTTAAAGGGTTAATTTCGCAGAAAGTCGTTTAAAATCCTTTCCGTCTTGCTTGGTATATTTCAATTGGGTATGATATCAGATCTCTGTTTATTGAATACCGGAAAGAATCTGTTCAGAAATTAACAGTGCTATTTTAAATAATTTTGAAAATAAGGCTTACAATCTACTTTTTTAATGATAGCATATCCATATCATACATACTATCGTATTCGTAACCAATTGACTCCACCAAGCAGTTTTTTAGTTTTAAATGTATTTATTTGTACACAATATAACAGACATAGGAAATCAGACAGTACAGGTATTAAGGATTAGTGTAAGAAAGATATATTTTCCAGCTGATCTATTTTTCGTCGAGATATTTTACTCGTTTGCAAATCCTCTTGAAAGCTTTGCCTCTTAGCCTAATAAGGTCGATTTGAAACACTTAGGCACAAATATTACACGGCTCAGAGAAATAACTTTTTAGATACTCGTCAAAATGGAAAAAAGTTCCTTTCGAGAGTAGCCATCCGAAAACGGCTGAAACATTTTAGCCGGAGGATAGTGAGTTTAAGTCAGAGTCGTTAGAGCCACTTAATTTCTATCCCAGATAAACCCTCTTAGGATACCAAGATTTCCAAATTGTTCATCTGGGGATATTCTCGATTCCCTTTCAATTGAAAGGATTTGGAGATTCTCTCCGTTAGATCAGAATGGAGAGAAAATGAGGCCGTTTGATTTGAAAGATAAGTATTTGTTGAAAAGAAAGATGGTTTAGAACCATCGTCCAAATTTTTTATTCAGTAGCAAGCGGTGAAGCTAAGAGATACAAATTGCTTTCGAGCGTGAAACCGTAGAAGAAGAATATTCATTAAAGTCGTCGCACCTGGCGACAGTATGTGAACAGTCTATACAAAAAACGATTATTCTACATTAATATATAACAAATATATATTATACTATGTATAATATAAATATATATATATATATATATATTATATTTTTATGTTTTGTGAATTTGTGTGCAATAAAGTGTTTTTATTATTATTATTATATGACTTTTTCATATCTCGGGCCTATGGAGGCCCGGACTTTTGGAAGGCGTGCGTGGGGCCGAAGCCAACACGTAGAGGCCCCTTAAGACAGTTTAATCTAAATGTGGTGTTACACCAACCGGCGATTATCACTTATTATTATTATTATATATTATACTATGTTTATTCTATATCCCTAGAGAACTGGTATTCCCTCTACCACATCGTCACTTACCATCAGTTGATCCCTCATTCAGCGGTTATCGCTATCGACCCACTAGGGTCGATTGATCCTTTCAATATTCTTCCTCTCAGACGACGCCCTGAGCCGAGGTTCGCGCCCAACTGGGCACTCTCAGGCCTGTTGTCTTAAACGTTGTACCGGGTGAGAGCCTTCAGCGCTCCCCATTTGTCCGGCCAAGTAGTTAATGCCATCTGCAGCAAATCTACAACTAGTCACGCCTAAAAAAAAACCATCAGTTGAGATCGTAGTCAAACGCGACCCTATTTTAAATAAAAAAGGGTTATTTAGAGCATAATTGCAACTATCCACCACTTTGCTATATTATGACAAACAAAACAATTAAACGTCCGTTTCTCTAATTGCTGATTCGTTTATTATTTGCTAATCGATCGAGAACATTAACCTTCTACGTTCTACCTAAGTACTTAAAAATTACATTATAATATTTAAATGCGTTTATTATTACCAAATAGAAGCTTTTATAAATCCACGCTGTCAAAATGAAAATGTAAGTGATTTATGAAAAATAATAATGCATTTTCAATTTACATTATGAATAAAATATAACTTCTAAATGGTCACGCGCTTGAATAGACGTAGGGAGGTTTGAACGTTTGAATCGTGCGTATTTTCCTTTTTCTTTGTAAGGGAAAGTAATCCTTCTTTTCTTGTTTTTCGGTAAAGGGCTGTTTGCTGATCAATATTCCACTGAGGCCGGGAACATTTCCAAATTGGTGTAGAATGCAAATCACGAACAAACATTGTTGCCTCCGAGTTTATATTAAACACGAAGCCAATGTGTGTTTGTTGAAGGTGAACCGGTGGCGTCTGAAGGAAAATAAACAGGTAGAAATAATCTTCCCTTTATTTATTTATTTGTTTGTAGAGAAATGTTCGTATAAAAATGAGATAGCAATAAATTAATCTTGTCTAAGATTCCCATTATTGCAAGTCACTTTTGAGACTGTCTTTTATTTCTTGTAGGCTTAACTGATGGTCCACTTTATTAAAACTTCAACATAAATTATTGTAGAGTTTTCTGACCAAGTAGTTAATACCATAATATGCGAAAAATCTACAATAAGCCACTTCAAAAAAAGAAGTAGAGTTAATTAAGGACTCAGCTGAATCATTTATTCTATTCATTATTCATTCAACCAGTAACTTCTAGATGCAATACACTCCCCACAAAACCGAGCCATTCTTTCAACAACCTTCATCATCCCATTTTTCACAGGGTTCGCTTACCTAACCTAAAGATTTGACAGGTCTAGTTTTTTAAAGGAGCGACTGCCTGTCTGACCTAACCCGCGAAGGGAAAACCAGCCCAATATAAGCTAGGTTATACCTCCGCAATGCATTTATCGGGAATGTGGGCTTCCTCACAATGTATTCCTTCACTTCTGAGCACGTGATATTCATTTATAAATTCCAAAATCATTGGTTTAGGCCTATGCTGGGATTCAAACCTGAAAGTGAGTGTCAAACGTTGTACGTACTGAGCCACCACGGCTATTTTCTTTCAACAACCTTACTTCGTGAAGTTCTCTGCTCGGCAAAGTGACCTAGTGAAGGCATAGAATTCGCTGTAAATCAATCTCTACTTCTCTTCGAATCGTTACTTTCTAAGCTAGGTAGGTTTTCCATTAGTGAATGGATTATCACGTACACGGGTAAAAGCGTTGCATACCCAGCCTCTATATGAGGACTAGAAGTTGGCGTTTTGCCAGTAGAGTGCGCCACTCGTGCCCTGATCATGCCATGTTGAATTAAATTCATAATATGGAATTGGCTCGTGTCCTAGGTTCAAGATAAATTATAAAATAATGATTACTAAATAAAGACAAATCTAAAACTAACGAAAAACATTTTCTTTTTTATATTTAACTTATTTATGAATTTTAATCAAGAAAAACTTTATAAAAAGTTAAACTTTTTATCACGTTTTTCTATGACGTCACAGTGTGCTTTTTCATACAAATTCCATAGTAATTTCGTGTTTTGACGTTTAGTAAAAAGTAACTGATTTGACTAGTTGGAAACTAGCGTATTGTAAGGGGATTTGATTTCTCACATAATTGGCATCTTCTTTTTCTCTGTCAAACAGAGAAGCACAATTCGTTGCCATTTCGTATCGAAGAGAGCAAAACTACAAGCATCATCATCTCCCTTTTATCAACGGGACTACCACGGCTCTTAACAAAACTACAAGCAACCACAAGATAATTTGAAAATACACTTAATGGTATTGATTGTGTACAACAGGCCACCTACCACAGCTACCGGTAATTATTTTTACTTTTTGTTGATACTTGCCGTACACATGAGCCGAGTTTTTTTTTTTAAATTTTGAATTTCGATAGATTATGAAAAACACAATTTATGTTTTACTCTAGAACCGGTTAACATTTACAAATTGATTGGTTCTTATTTTGTATGTTGTGTGCAATCCACAACTATGTAACTGTAGTACCATACAGCGTGTAATGGATATCAAGTATCTTGGCATCATGATAGATCAACATTTAAATTTTGATGCTCATATTCAATGCCTTTCAAAACGTACTCGTATTAGAAAGACCATAGGAATAATTAAGAAATTAAGGTCATCTGCTGATAAAACTTTTTTAAGATCTGTTTATATAGCTATATGTCAGTCGGTTGCCAGCTATTGTGTCTCCGTTTGGGGTAGTGCTGCAAAAACTAAGCTCAAGGATGCAGAGAGAGCACAAAGATCAGTTCTAAAAGTAATGCTGAAGAAACCCTACAGATACCCCACAGACACCTTGTATAAGGAAGCCAAGGTACTAACAATTCGACAGTTATTTATTCTAAAGACATGCATTATCACCCACAAACACATATTAAATTCTGACACATATAAAGAACTGTTAAAAAAACGCATTTTCAGCGTACCTTTGCCGACTGTTAACACGGCTTTCGCGGGTAGATTTGAAGAGTTTGTGAGATCTCGCACTTACAATGCAGTAGCTAAGTCTTGCTGTATTATAGACTGCCCTATTCCGCTAGCAAAGTCCGTGTTAACAGACTGGTTACTCACCCTGGACTATTCCACTACTGAAGACCTCGTAAAATAAATTTTCTACACCTCTTCCTCAATTTACAATTATACTACACTTTATTTTGTAATGCTTATCTTTGTTTTCTTTTGTTTTTTTGTTATAATTTTACATTGTAAGTAAAATTAAGGCTAATAAAATATAAAAAAAAATATCTGGTTCCCCAAGATTCAGGCATTGCCTAGTTTGGGGACCCCTGTACAACTCCTGAAAACTAATTAGATTATAAGCACACCTTTGGTTTTAAGTAAACAATTTTTGTATTTCTCCTATTTTGTGCAATAAAGTTATTATTATTATAATCAAGAATTATTTATTTGTATCTGTTAAAATTTTATGTAATTACCCAATATAGGCGGCGACACAGTCGTCTACGTCGTCTGCGTTATAACTTTTACGAAACTAGTACATAGCAAATGACGGCTTTATCGCTTAAAGCGATTTCTTCCAACAAAAACAGCGCGAGCAAACTTTCCATGTCGGACTCCATCGTAGGCCGCGTTGCAGAGAGCTGGTTATAAAATGTGGCGGCTTCCGAACCATTGACTGTCGCGAGGTTAAAAAGGCCACATTGAAGCAACCTGTGGTGTAGGTAGATATAAGTCTTTTATTTATAAGATATTGACGGTAATTGTTAAATGTGCTCAGTCGCTAATATACGCTTCAATTGTCAAGACGTGGTCTTATTTACCGTTCCCGCCAGATATCACATTTGGCGAACGAGGCTGTTATTCGTGTACGCGTGGTGTGGACATTATTGTACGGTAGTGAATTTAGGGAAAATGTCGATCGGTCACGTACGGGAGTTCGATGTAAAAAGTGGGAGTTGGTCATCTTATATTGAACGACTAGAAATGTTCTTCAAAGTGAATAAAGTTGAGGACAGTATGCGGCTACCGACACTCATAGCGGGAATTGGTGATGAAGCGTACGACTTGCTGGTAAACTTAGCGAGTCCGGCCAAGCCGGCGGAATTACTTTATTCCAAGGTTGTGGAATTAATGAGAAACCATCTGGAGCCGGCACCGTCAGCACTCGCTGAAAGATATAGATTTCGTCAACGGAGGCAGGCGGGTGGCGAGAGTATTGCAAGTTACGTGGCGGAATTAAAAAAACTTGCCAGACATTGCAAATTCGAGAGTAACCTCAACGAGAATCTTCGAGATCAATTTGTATGTGGACTAGTAAATGACGTCATCCGACAACGATTATTTGCAGAGGACGAATCGCTATCCTACTCTAGCGCAGTGAAGCTGGCTACCTCGCTCGAAGCGGCAGAGCGAGACGCAGCTGCGGTGGAGGCGAAGACGACAGAGGTGAGCGGGGCGCTGACGGCGGTGCATGCGCTAGCTTACGGAGCGAATAAAAGCGCGGGGCGCGGGCGGGGCGCTAGGCGCGGAAGACCCGGCGGCAACGAAGGAGTCCCAAGTGCAAGGACTCATGCCGCGGGAGGGGAGCGCGGTACAGCGAGTTACAGGCCAGCGCGGAACAGCGTGAACAACGGCAGGAATATGAATTGGAAGCGTTGTTACGGGTGCGGAGCGACGGATCATGATTACGCATCGTGCCGATTCAAAAATTATACGTGCAGTAGGTGCAGGCGGGTTGGACATCTCCGACGAGTTTGTCCAGACGGGAGCGACGGTATCGTCCGCGGGGACGGCGGGGCGAGGCAGTCGCAGTTCTACTTCGGGGAAGCAACCGATGAATATACCGAGACCCAACAGGGTGAAGAAATGGATTTCCATCACTTATGTTTGAACGATTACCGGGCGGTGAGTTTACCTATTTCCATTGATGATCAAACCATACTAATGGAAATAGACACTGGTACAGCGGTATCGTGTATAAACGAGGGAACATATAATAGCTACTTCAGCCATTATCCGTTAGAGAAAAGTGAAATATTGTTTAATTTTATTGATGGGTCAAAAATTAAACCATTAGGAATGATAAAACCATTTGTTAGCTATGAAGGTGTATGTAAACAAATCGAACTTTTTATTGTAAAAGGAGCAACCACTTCCCTACTGGGTAGGCAGTGGTTAACTGAGCTCAATATAAAAATACCTACATTCCAAAATTGTTATTGTGTAAGAACAAATAATATTCCAAACCAAATGTCTCGAGAGATAAATGATTTGTGTTTTAGGTATAAGGAGTTATTCAGCGGCGGGCTGGGGCGATATACGGGAGGCAAGGCGACGTTGCGAGTGCGGGAGGGGGCGCAACCCGTATTTCACCGCGCGCGACCTTTGCCCTTCGCGCTGCGAGACCGCGTGGATGCGGAGCTCGACGCCATGCTGCGCGACGGCATCATCGAGCCCGTCAGCTGCTCCGACTGGGCCTCGCCGCTAGTGCCGGTAAACAAACCTGACGGCTCTTTGAGAATCTGTGCTGACTATAAAGCGACTTTGAACCCAGTTCTACATATTGATAGGTATCCATTACCTAGGATTGATGACCTCATGGTAAACCTTAGGGGATCTTCATTTTACTCGAAGATAGACCTTTCCCAAGCATATAACCAAATCGAATTGGATGAAACCAAGAAGTATACGGTTATAAATACGCACCGCGGGTTATTTAGGTACAATCGATTAGTGTTTGGATTATCTTCTAGCCCGGGCATCTTCCAACGTATAATGTGTGAATTGTTAAAGGACATCAAAAATGTAGAAGTGTTTTTGGACGATGTTATTGTGGGCGGAAGAAATAAACAAGAACATTTAGTAGCGTTAGAGGCGGTGTTTAGTAGATTACACAACTATGGTTTAAAGCTGAAAGGTGACAAATGTGTATTTTTAGTTGACGAAGTTCGGTATTTAGGATATGTCCTGAGCAAAGACGGAATACGTACGGACTCGGAAAAAGTTAAGGCCATTAAGAAAATACCCAGACCGACAAATGTCACTGAATTGCGGTCTTTCTTGGGTATCATTAATTTTTACGGTAAATTCGTAAGAAACATGAGTGCTAATTTGTCACCTTTGTATGAGTTATTAAAGAAAGATAAACAGTGGTTTTGGAGCAAAGATTGTGAAAAGTCTTTCGTTATCATTAAAGAATTATTATCTAGTGCGGAAGTTTTGGCACATTACGATCCCGAGAAGCCTCTAATAGTAACGTGTGACGCGAGCGCACGTGGAGTAGGGGGAGTGTTATCACAGCTGAGCGCCGACGGCCGCAGTGAACGGCCGGTAGCCTATGCGTCACGCTCGTTATCAGATGCAGAGAAGAATTACTCGCAAATACATCGAGAGGCTTTAGCGATTATATTCTGTGTTAATAAATTCCATCAATACTTATATGGCAGACGATTCACACTGCGGACCGACCATAAACCTCTAGTTTCCATATTCGGACCGAATCAAGGTATACCAACGATGGTAGCTAGCAGAATGCAGAGATGGGCGATAATATTATCTGCATATTCGTTTGACATTGAGTATGTACGTACTGACGAGAACGGAGCGGACGGCTTTTCTCGTTTACCGTTAGCGGACAGTAAACAACAATCGTCACTGCCGGAACAAACGTATTTACATTTAGTACAGCAGGCATTATTATTAGATTATAGTGTAATAAAAAAAGAAACATTACGGGATCAATTACTATCAAAAGTATTATATTATATTCGCGAGGGTTGGCCACCACAATGCGAAATAGACGGATTGCAACCATATTATAATAGGAAAAAGGAGTTATACGAAGAGTTAGGCTGTGTCATGTGGGGTCATAGGTTGGTAGTGCCCGAAAACTGTAGACAAAAAGTCTTATTAATGATTCATGAACCGCACATGGGAATCGTAAAATCAAAAGCCCTGGCTCGGAGTTACGTTTGGTGGGGGGGCGTCGACGAAGCGGTGGAGCAAATGTGCCGCGCGTGTGCGGTGTGTGCGGCGCACGCGGACGCGCCGCCGCGGCAGGAGCCGCGCATGTGGCCCTGGCCTAGCCGTCCCTGGACCAGGTTACATCTAGATTTCTTGGGACCCATGGCGGGGAAGACATATTTAGTAGCGGTGGATGCAACTTCCAAGTGGTTAGAAGTATATAATGTTTCAACGGGTACATCAGCAGCTGTTCTAATTGATAAATTAACAGAATTATTTAGCAGGTGGGGCCTACCTAAACAGATTGTTAGTGACAATGGTCCGCAGTTCACTTCAAGCGAATTCAAGGATTTTACTCTTTATAACGGTATCGAACATATTTTTACGGCTCCGTACCATCCAGCTTCAAATGGGTTAGCCGAAAATGCGGTACGTACAACGAAACGAGTAATAAAGAAGGCAATTCAGGAAAACCAAAACATAGACAGAGCGCTGTGGACATTTCTAATGCATTACAGGAACGTCGAACATTCTACAACAGGTGAGAGCCCGGCCAGGCTCCTCATGGGTAGGCACATTCGCACTCGTTTGGACACATTAAAACCCGACATTGAGAATAAAGTAGTACGTACACAACAACGGCAAAAGGAATCTTCCGGGGGGGTGAGTAGGAGTATGGTTCTGAATGAGGATGTTTGGTACAGACAGTTTTTGAAAGGGGAAAAGTGGGTTCCAGGTCGCATTATAGATCGAGTAGGTCCTAGTAACTTTAAGGTACTAGGCAAGGATGGCGAGACGAGACATAGACACATTGATCAATTACGTCAGCGACCTAGTAGAATGTCACTCGCTTCCACTACTCCTAGTCTTTGCACAGATTCTCCAAGTCAGGATAAGTTAACCGAGAATATCGCGACACCAGTGAGGCCGCTGTCGGCGCGGTGGTCGGGGTCGGTGGCGTCGCCGGGCAGCAGCGTCACTCCGGGGCATGCCAGTAGTGACACAGTGACGTCACCAGAAGGGAACTTTGCCACGCCCTCGCCAACCGTACCATCGCCCCGGTCTCGTCCCATTAGACAGTGTCGTCTGAAACTGCCTAATTATAGAGATTAATAAGTAATACGTATTTTGTAATAAAGTAAGGTTTCACTTCTTGTTAGTTTATCAATTATTGTACTTCGTGTTAATTAAGTGTGGAGGAATGTGGTGTAGGTAGATATAAGTCTTTTATTTATAAGATATTGACGGTAATTGTTAAATGTGCTCAGTCGCTAATATACGCTTCAATTGTCAAGACGTGGTCTTATTTACCGTTCCCGCCAGATATCACACAACCCATCAGAAATGGCAATATTTCTATACTTTTATATTCTCAAATGTCAATATTACAATATTGCTATTTTAGATGAATTGATCCAATGTGGCCTTTATAGATCCCCTACGCTCTGCTGTATCTGTGACTGATGGTCCGCTTGCGCCGACACTTGCAGATAATATGATAAGCTGATGAACACATTCTATATGTTTTGTCACCCCCCCCCCCCCCCCCCCCTATCTTGTCCTAAATCTTTTGAAATGTATATTAATATCGCCGTATGGCAGGATTCGCTGCTAGACAATTCGCATTCAGATGTTTTCAAAATTTCCTTTTACCATAACAAATTAAATACTTTATTGCACACACAATAAAAAAAAAGAAAATTGAGTCATTTAAAAGTCGGTAATAAGTTCCTCCTTCTTACTTCCTAAGGAAGGTACTTTTATTGGAATCAATTAATTAGAAATTAGAAATTCATTTTGTGAGATTCCTAGCAACAACTTACTTAGTTACTCTACGCTTTATTAAACCTAAAAGATCCTTGTCCACTCAAAGATCGCCAAGACCGTTCTAAGTTTATCCTCTACAAAGTGGTGGAGTATCGAAGTTTGTGTGTACAGCAAACGATACAGTGCCAAGATACTAGAGAGATAGCACGCGCGTCACTATCGCAGACTAATTGTGTAAACATCGTATACAAAGACATGATCTACTTGTTTGGTGGATTTATCCCGTGTATTGGAAGTGAAAACAGGTTATTTATTACAAGATTTGAGTGCGTAAGGTTAAAAATGATAAAAAATACGTAAGATACAATAAAATACAAACAAGAATGTTAAAAAAATAATAATTTAGGTGCCTTAGCTTATTAACTATTAATTACATGGAAATAAAGACAAAAAAACAGAGCTAAAGCTAATTACAGGTTCCCCCAACATACTTATATATGGTCAAAAGAAAGTACGTTACGAGCTTTGAGTAAAGTATCAGTTTCATCGTTGTCATTGGCCTTATACGTCTGTTTCCGACGATTTATGACGTCATCGCCTCGTCATTGTCGTCACTTTCTTTCATGGCTGTGCAAGCCAATCCTAGTGCGGCAAACTCTACCACACACTTTGCAGGAGAAGTCTCCGACAGGTGGATTGTTGTAGGTTTGATGGCGTTTCATTCTCCTGCTCGCCAATGTGTCAAACCCACCCATCGAGCACACGCTTCTTCCACACGTCTCGATCATCGGCGAGCTCCTCCCATGCCTCGTGGTTAATTCCGAACGAGCTCATATCTCTTTTGACGCAATCTTTCAATCGGAGCACCGGTCTTCCGACATCTCTCTTACCGTGTGCTGTTGCGCCAAGTAAGTAAGAAAGTGAGTGAGTAGTCAGTGAGCAAATAAATGATTATGGTTATGAAAGTATTAGTTTACACTTTAATTTTTTCATCTAGATCCATCCAGGGTCCCCAGGATAGTTTTAGTTGGAAAGACACCTTTCTTATGGAAGAGATTTGTAGGACATTATTTTTGTTGTAAAATTACTACTTTTCACGAAGTTTTGCAAATATTGACAATTTTTATCTTAGATCAATTAAATACATTCACGAGCGCTAAATGTACCAACTTTAGAACCGTGTCGCTCTAACATATTTGACATTTAGTGAGACTTTAGAGTTCAATTTATCTAAAAAGTTAATGTGACATAAGTACATATGACCGTACATCACTAGTGGCTCCAAGTTGACTTTAAGAATTCTGAGACCAAGTGTGAGTAAAGTTTATATAGTATATAAACTAAAAGCGATAAATATTTATGCGGCATAACTGCACTGACGCACAGGAATAGGTACTTATAGTATATTTATAGTCACACAACCATAATTCAAAGCATTAGCACTCAGTTCGACAATAGTAATACAGGAATTAGCTCCTCATTTATAATTGGATCGCATCTGAATTGTCGCTCCATAAACTCCTGGCAGACAACCAAACTCGACTCAAATACACTTGTGCTATTATTTATTGAATGTGTAGCACCAAATGTGAATATAGATTCGAGTATTATAATTTTGATGAGGAATTAAAAGAAAGAAACGTTTATTGTAAAGGGACACCACAGTAACAAATAAGAAATATATATTATAAAACACGGAGTAACACATAACTACAATCTAAACACATTATAAAAACAACTTACACGAGAAATACAAATAATTGGGTGTATGAACTGGTCAACGATGGTGGTGGTCAATTTTATGTATGTGTTAGTAATTAGGGGCAGATTTTTTCATAATAACTGCAAACTTCAATTTCCAAACGAATATTGCGATTGCATTGAGCATATAATATGTCTTTGGCTGGGATTTAGTTTAAAACAATTATTTTGTACCTTTTTTTAATGTTGTAATCCCAACCTGTTTTGTGAGCCTAATACATAAATAAATATTAATTTTAAGTTGCTTATATTACTTTGTTAGATAGGTACTTACCTTTAGACCGTATCATCATCATCATCAGCCCATTATGGTCCCCACTGCTGGGGCACGGGCCTTCCCTATGGATGGACAGGGAGATCGGGCCTTAAACCATCACGCGGGCCCAGTGCGGATTGATGGTTATTAACGACTGCTAATGCAGCCGGGACCAACGGCTTAACGTGCCTTCCGAAGCACGGAGGAGCTCGAGATGAAAACTTTTTTTTTGTGGTCACCCATCCTATGACCGGCCTTTGCGAAAGTTGCTTAACTTCAACAATCGCAGGCCGAGTGCGTTAACCGCTGCGCCACCGAGCTCCTCATTAGACCGTATACCGTAAAGCAATTTATTTTTAATAATCTGTGATACTTTCGCTATGTACGAAACTTTCGAACATATTTAAAAGTGAATTAAAAAGGTGCAATGAGTATGTTAATAAAACGCAAACGAAAACTCGTACGACGTCATAGATATATTTTCGTCACGGGCTCGCCCTTACAACTAAGAATTGATACAAAGCCAAGTGCACCGTCTAGACAACGATGCGTTGCAAATCTCATAGTGAGTACTCACAGTGGCGCAGCGTTTGTTGATGTGTAAACTAATAATGTCCGCTCATTAAACATAACAATAACCCCGCTCTTACTCCACATACCAAAATAAACGCAAATACGGAGCTAACGGACTCGAGTGCAGCGAAACACACAGTCAAAATAAGACCTCTGAATGTGAAACAAAAGCCGATTGTTAAAAATGTAACCGAAACGAGGATAGAAGTGCGCGCAGTGGCGGGTCAAAGTGCTGTGAAGCCGACTGAATATCCGAATGATGTGAGAACTGCTAAACATGGTTTACTGAAAAGCAAAAGATCCGGGAAAAGAAAGGGGTGGCAGGCGAAGAAAAGGGTGCGCTTCACAGACACCGAGCCGTCAGCCGGGATTCCGCTCTGTGAACGTTTTGCTCGTTTTTTCCATTTCCTGTGGAGCTATATGCGTTCCACAGTCAGCACTCCTCTAGGTAAGTCTTTATCCCATCTCACAATAACTCGTGCATGGCACCAGCTAAAATTGCGTCGACCTTTGTCTAAGTCCCAAAAATTGTACGCGAGACTTAATACATTATTCACGCTCCTGAAAGTTAATCTCGTTCGATGTTTTCTAATTTTGTTACGAACCTTTTCAAGAATATTTTTAGTTTGCTATCTGCGTTGGGAGTTCGTGAAAAATATTCAATTTTCCGTAATATGCTGCCAATTTTACTAGTAATAAAAAGTCAGGCAATCATAAACTTTGTCTATGGTATCCCTACTGTTAGAAAACCATAGCATTGGGCCAATACCGTAAAGTTTGGCATAAATTACCGACAGTTTCACATTGGCCGTAAAGTTTTTAAATTAATAAAACATTGTTTGGAACACAACTACACGATATTTCAGGGTGAATTTGATGAACAATTCTGGACGGTTGGGCCTGCCGCAACTTCCAACAAACTTCACTCTTTGCCGAATTAATGAAATTACCCGATACTCCGGTCCACCACATCGGCTTGATGGAGAATAGTTGTCAATCTGTTTTATCGATCACTGTTTCAATTTACAACATTATTTATAGCTAAGTAGTTTAGATTTTATATAGTATTAGGTAACGTTTTCTCCCACTAGTTCTGTTGCACAGTTCTATTAATTACTAGGATTTTTGACCCATTAGTCCTGTTAATTAGTAGTTATGTTTGACAGTTCGGTTATGCCGGGATGAGCGGTACGTCATTCATGAAACAAATCAAAGAGAAGGCGAACGTTGTGTCTTATAAGGATGTCCATGAATTGGCCCTTGATAGACAAGAATGGAGAATGATACACCGACAAGAGCGAGGTTTTGAAATTGATGATGATAAGGTTAATCATATAATGATCAGTAGGTAATGTTCCGTGATATCAAAATATTAGATAAAGAGAAGATAAATAGAAAGTATAAGATAAATAGAAAATCCTTCTTCCACTTCTGTGGATATAATGTTACTGTGCTTTAATATCCAAGTAGGTACCTAACTATTCGTATCTCAGGACCGCCACCTATCTTCTGATAAAACGCATTTTAAAGCCTGAAGACCTTTCAGTGAAGAATTGCAGCTTGATGAATATAAGGGTCAAGTTGGTGAATATTTTAAGCTCCATTCGACTATCATCTTATCTCAATGGCTATTGGCCTCCATAAAGGAAGTCTGTTCTTCGCTCAAAACGGTTTGGAAGTGTAATCATAAAGTCGATGGCCAATAAGTGGAATGAGCTGGTCACGTTAGCACGTCCATGGTGCATTCAACGTCGTAATGCCAAGAATTCTAAACACAGTAGTTAAATAATAGGTTTGGATTTTAAAATAGTGGTCTTACGACTTTAAGGAGAACTCGAAGATAAGTAACCCTAGGACTTGGAGTTCCGCAATATCGCGCGATGCATTCAAATATATGGCGATATAAGAGAGCGTTCAACGCCGGGAATGTAACACGGGACCTCCCGATCGCGAGCCCAACGCTCAACTATTGAACTAAAGCGGCCATCGGTCAATTATTTTCGCTTATATAAACTGAAAACTCGAAAACAATGATGGAGAACGCTATCCATAACATGGACCTGCCCACCCAATAAAACTGTTCCGCTGCCCATGGCCGCTTGACTGCCACTTGCTCGTAAACTCGATCGCTCACTCGGGACGTCCACATAAATGCTTTCGGATATTGCTACTTCAAATCGTTACTGAATTTATATATAACCCGTGGCGCGGATAAGCTCTCAATTGTTTCGAGAAATCACATGTCCAATACTTCTTTATACATTTAAAAAAAAAATCTGTTGGTTATGGCACCGCTCTGCCTCGCGTCAGCCTGAGCTCAGCAATGAGATGTCCATAAGTTGTTAACTGTATGACTTATTTATTAATATTCTTAGTTACCTCTTTCAACGCATAGATATACCTAATGACATCTTGTGGTTCAGAGGCTAAGCATCTCGATAGTTATTAATACTGCTACAATACTAGTAAACTGATTGTTCAAACTATAAAAGGTTTAAGATGCAGAAGTCTAAAGTGTTAGATAAAATTATGTAAGATAAAAAACAATGATGTAGAAAAAAACAAAAGCAGCTTTTATTTCAAACACGTACTTTTATTTATTTTATTTTTTCATTTAAGAGTTATGGATTTTATAGCAGAACAAAGAGAGGATTTCTCGAGATTTCCTTTTATTATATTTTCATGTCTTTATTGTTTTCTTAACGTTCAATGCTTGGTTAGGGATGTAAAAAGACTTAGAATGTTTCTTACTACTACTTAAACTTTTTTGCTTTTTTACTGAAAATTTTATACAAATATAATAGTAGCAGGTTGCTGCATCCTAACATAATAAATAATTAAAAGAACTACCTCCATGAAATAAGTACATTAAACTATCTTTAATATGACATAACATAACAATGATAATAGAAATATCCTTTCATTAAATTAAATTATACACCTCTGCCTACCCTTTTGGGAATACAGGCGTGATGTTACATTATGTCGTTACTTCATTGTCTGCTGAATCTGCTAATGGCTAAGACAGCCATTTGCCATGTACTTAGTTAAGAGTTTTTTGTAAATATTTCCTTTTATTTTGGTGCAATAAAGTATATTTGTACTTGTATGGCTCATATGGTACTACTCAACAGTACTTAGGGACGTAAGTTAATTTAAATGTGTTTAATGGCATAATTATTCTCAACATTTCACACTAACTTACCAAAATGACGCCCTTTTAAAAACAGTTAATTCAGCTACCCAAATGAAATGAGCCGACGTGTAGACCGGTTAAAATATTACGCGGCGGCAGAAAAATGGTCACCTACTAAATACGGCGGAGAGGTTTAAAAAATATAAACCGACGGATTATAAAACGCTTGCAAAGCTTGTACTGACACAGCAAAGCTGTAAGGTGTTAATTTATCGTTCTATACTTTTGAATTAGCCAGCATAATGCGCCTACTAAATCACTTTTACGCAGCAAAGGTAAATTACTTGGGGCTAATTTATTATTATGAGCACCCCTATAGGTAGCCGTTACTTTGAAAGTGCCTACCGGATCGTAGCTATATCCGGTCTTTGTGATGAGTTTTTAAATTAAGTTGTACGTATTTACTTATTTGTTTCTTTATTTTAGTATTTACTGCATTCAACACAGGGTGTAAGTGGCATCGTAACGAATACTGAGGGGGATGATTAAGCTCATGATTCTGAGTTAATATCACGTGGAATTTTCCGTCGCAAAATGCATGATTTACTTTGTGGTTTTTAAAATTATTTTCAATTCAATAGAATTATTGCGATGGAAAAATCCACTTGATATTAACTCAGAATAGTTGTTCCCCCCTCAGTGTTCGTTACGATGTAACTTACACCCCATACAGGTACGTATGTACATGTAGGTATACAAGTACGTATAGGTGAAACTGACATCGTAATGAATATTCAGACAATGATTCTGAGCTGATATTAAGTTGATATCAAAATTTCTTGTGGGAAACTTAATGAAACTCAGAATCGTGATCAGAATCAGCCCTCCAAGTTTATGTAAAGAGAAGAGATATGAATTGAGTGTTATGTTGTCTGAAAAACAATTATTTGAATATTTTTCCGAATTGAGTTAGAATTTATTACTCAGAAAACTAATTGAGAACTTTTTCTTGATTCCCCAACCACCGCATCGATTCCATCCCGAAAATTCCTGTCATAATCTATCTATGCTTGCGGAAACGTATCAGCATTGTCGAACAAACTTATTTTTCTTTCTTTTCCTTAAAACAGCCATTATGTTCAGATAAAAAAGTACCTATCATTCAAGACAGGTATAAATCCCCAAAAAAATAAAAAGAAAAGAACATCCTCATTCCATTTCAGTAGATATCATAGCAATTTTTCCTCCAGTTGTGGTTAATTTCCATCGGAGTTGGAAGTTTTATAATTACTTAAATCATTCCCGGGAAAACGGGTAAATTTACCGCATTGTGGGAAACAACAACAGTGTTGCCAAGTACAACATTGAAAGTTACTGGGTAATATCGGATCGGAACGAGTTCGGAACTTTAGAAACAGAAATTCACCGGATATTATTCTCATTTTGTAACTTTCTCACCTACTGAAATTGCAATGATCAATCTGTTTAATAACTTTCATTTGTTTTTGCTTGAAGTCAAAATGGATTTAGGTATAAAATTCGTGAAAATGTTGCACTAATTTATTGTCAATTGTGTCTTTAAGGTACATTACACCTTCCGTGGGGAGCGCCGTCGGTTCGATCCCCAATACCAGACTTGCGCCAATGAGTTAATAATTTACCACAGCGATACGGCTCGTCACCTACCATGCTGGCCTACCAGAAAGCGAACGTGAAGCGTAGGTACTAGACTACCCATAATCCCGGGAATACCCGGAATTTACTTAGTAAATCGATTTCTTGGAATTTCGGGTACTCTAGTGGGTACTTCTAGTAGTCACGTACCTCTGACTGGCCCAATAAGAAATATAGTCTGAACACCACTGGTAGAATGAACACCAAAACTCCAAACTGTTACATTGTGATCCGTCAGTTGATATGCTTGGAATAATTATGACAAGCAGCATAAAACACTACCTAGCATAATAAACAAACTAATGTTTACAGAGATCATTATTGAACTTGTACCATTAACAATAGTTACCAAATGTGTCAAGATTTGCAGAATTAGGTTAAATATATCAACGATTACCATAGAGATTAATGACAGATCTGACAAGTGGATTGTGTTATCTCACATAATCACTTGATGGTACAAGTAAACAATTGTGTGAATTCTCGTTGATGACATCCTGTTCGTTTTCAGACGCAATGAGGGACTTTCCAGGGTACGTTCTTCAAACACAATATAGATGGCGCTGTACAGATTTTCCTTCGTTTAACCTTCTGATTTCATGGATAACAGACATATGCATCTTTTATCTTTTTTTTGATATAAAAGATGACCCTTTTTATTACACCCACAATTACATCTTCCACCCATTATTATTCTGATCAAAATAAAGAGAAGCAATATAGGTAATTATGACTGTTAGGGAGTTTGACTTCGATAGCTAAAGAGAGAAAATTGGACTGACCTGAAGCTCCTCGTCTGCTGGATTTCGGGGCACCCCGGCCTCGTTCACCACAGGCAGTGTATATAGTCCTTGTGTGTAAGATTGCACTTGTCTTGTGTCGATAATTTAGAGTAATTGAGCACTTTTGGGAAATAGAAAAGCCTAGAAGGCGTATGAGCTCGTTGAGCCGTTGTGATTCGACTTGAAAAGTCTTGAGAATGTAATGAGAGAGAGACGTAGTTCAGTCTCTTCACGTTGGCAGTACTGTCGTGTGCGTTTCATTAGTGCACTTTACAAAGCGTTTTGATCATATCCAAATTTCAAATTAGCTATCGATTTGGATGAATAGAAATACATAAATTACGAACTAGAAATAACCGTCTTGTGCTTGTGACAATTGGTTTTAAAAGAAGTACGGAACAATGACATTTAAACTGAACAACGCCATCTATATTGTTTTTTGGTGAACGTAGCATGGAAAGTCCCTTATTAAGAGTGAGTGTTTGAGTGAGTTAATTAGTTAGTTAAGCTAGTTAGAGTGTTTAGTTATTAAATTAAAAAGTTTACTATCTGCATCAAATCAGCTAGACGTTGGCCATTTCACGTGGAGCTAGTAATAAAATTATGATCGAAAATGGCTGTCGCCGTTTAAGCTGGCACAGCTGCAGCGCCATTTTGTGTGGCTAGCGGTGTGAATGCGATGACGTTACCGGGAGTCACAGTGTGACAGTGATGTGTTCGTGGTTGAGCACTGAGTTATGTGTCCTAGTATCGGTTGAATCGAGTAACTAGTGTCTATGGCTTAAAATTAATCAACGCTTGTCATAAATTCCTATTAGGAAAACAGATTACCGGCCACTATACGCTGTATTTACCAGACGACGACCAATATCTTATAATATCATTATAATAAGGCACTTCGTGTCGCCTCTTTTATTGTCGTGCCCATGCAGGGCGTCACATGTACCTTCTAACTGTGATCCACCTTAATTTATGTTTGTGACATGCAAAATGAATATGAATATAAACATGATGGTGAAGCTAAAAGTGGAATATAATTTCAGCAGGTTGTTTTTTATGGAGGAGTCAGTTTTGTTAATTGATAAAAAAAAACTTATCTGTTTACGCTTCTTCTTCTATCGTGTGGGTTGTGAGGTGGAGTACCAACCTCATCAACCCTGGTGTCAGGGTTACTATTGAGCCGCCAAAGGCTACAGTTTGTATACGCTACAGTTTGTATATCTGCATTTTTTTTACATAATATTTATCCTCTATCGAAGATTGTCTAGAAGAAACCGCGATAAGGCCGCACTTTTAGTTTTCAGTTTTTTCCTTGGTAAGGTGGTGCAGGAGTGCGCACTTAAAGTTCAATTAGTTCTAAAAATAAAACAAAAGCAATTAGGAAAATCAACTCTATTAAATATTATACAGTAACTAATAGACTATTATTTGGAATATATTATTTTCATCTATAATAATTATCTTTGGACGTATTTCAATTAAATCACAAAATGAGATTTGCGCACTTTTACACTCAGGTGTGTGTAAGAGTGCGCTATGAGACGGATAAGAGTGCGCAGTTTATTTGTCCACGCAAAAGTCACATATTATGTAAGCTCCTACGCCTGTATACGCTGTACATTTTTCATGCCACCAGTTTTTGCATCCGGAGCACTCAATCCAGTCTTCATCAATAGGTTTTTTATATATTACGTCGCACCCTCCACATTTCCACTTTTTCATTTTGGGAGCATTCTTAGGCTTTTTAGGCGTCTTAAAATATAATCGAGGCTTTTTTGGTTTTTTGTTCTACTTCTATCGGAAATGTAAGATCATATCTTCCTGATTTGGTTGCAATTGAAGTTCTGAGCAACCTCTTTCTTAAAGTAGATACCGCAATTCCAAGAGATTTAGCAACCGATCTCTTACTTCACCTCCATTGACGCGTTTACGAGCTTCTTCTTTCTAATAACGAAAGTGGACAATTTTGTCGGTCAGTTTTTCTTTCTCTTTTGGCCATGCTGCAAGTCAATAAAAATTGCATAAAAATTAGAAATCACTAAAATATCCACCGATGTGTAAAAGTACGCACGCGCCATCTTACACACCCTCGTAGTGCGCACTCTTACATTTTTTCTCAAATCGCAGTAATGACTTTACTAGCACCATCTCTGCGCAGCAATTATAATTATTTCTTTCGAGCGGCAAGTTGACAGGTTAGGTTGTTTAATAATTGTAATCAAATACTTGTAGTGGGTTGCTTTTTGAAACAATCACACATTGAAAAAGTTGATATTTAACATAAAAAGCATTAAAAAACTTCGGGCTTACCTGAGAGACACAGTTTTCCCTCAATCGCGATTATTTTTGGGGAGCGTAAACCGGCATAGTAGATGTTCAAAACATGATTGAAATTAGCAGTAAATATCTTTCAGTTTTTGCACAGAGCCATATGCGCACTCTTATCGCCTGCGCACTCTTGCACCACCTTACCCTATACCTGCTTTGTGTTTGAGTGTGCAAGGAAGTGTACATTGACTCGATGATTTGCTGATTTTCTTACAAGAAATGTCTTCATTTCCTTCATTTACGGGCATTAGTAAATTGTCATGTACAATGTTTTTGTGTGGGGAAATAAATATTTTTCTTTCTTTCTTTCTTTCTTTCTTTCTTTCTTTCTTTCTTTCTTTCTTTCTTTCTTTCTTTCTTTCCTTCTTTCTTTCTTTCTTTCTTTTTTTTCTTTCTTTCTTTCTTTCATTCTTTATTTAGGCACGCATCTATTACTCCATTCATAATAATACTTTACACGTATTTTATCTGATAGCTTGGTAGTAAACTGAACGTTCAATTCAAAGTAATATGATAAATGAGACGTACAGTACGTGAGTACATAGTCGTTACATGAGCCATGTCAGGGGCCTATGGCGGCTCAATAATAACCCAGACACCAGGGTTGATGGGATTGGTAATCCACCTCATAACCCACACGATAGAAGAGAATGAGATGATCGACTATTTTTCTACTTTCTGAGAAAGAACATATTTATCCCATAGAAAAATATGTTTGTCCCTGGTCTGGTAAGAATCAGAATAAGGCAGTCTAAGTGATAATCTACAGTACAGGAAAATAGGAAGAGGCTCAATAAGGAAAACGACGAAATCAGGAGCCTCTAGTAAATTTCCTTACTCTTACTGCGTTTAATAAAGTGATATTAAACTCTTGTGACAACCCAAAAGCTGGTACCCGTGTAATCCCGGATTAAAATATTGCCAGTCCCCAAACCTTTATGGTATTAAAAATGCGAATATTTTTTTTGTTATTTTATTACAGTTGAGTACATTTTATCATGAAACACCAGACACGTAATTGTTGTAAATAATGTTTATTTTAGTTGCATACAGACCTGCCAGAATTGTTTAATCATAATTTTTCACGGGGTCCGCTTACCTAACCTGAAGATTTGACGGGTCCGATCTTTTACAGAGGCGACTGTTTAAGTAACCTTCCAACCCACGTAGGAAAAACCAGCAATATAGGTTAGGTCACATACCTCCGAAATACATTTCTCAGGAATGTGGGTTTCCTCGCAATGTTTTCCTTCACCTCTGGGCACGTGATAATCATTTATGATTCAAACATGAATCCGAAAACATATTCGAAAATCATTGGTATATAGACCTATGTTGGGAGTCGAACCTGCGACCTCAAATTAAGAGTCACGCGTTCCACCAACTGGACTATCATGACTACCTACCTACTTACTAATAAATATTGTTAAACTGCCGTAAACTCATAATAATAGGTGTATAATATTGCCATGAGGAGCTCGGTGGCGCAGCGGTAAACGCGCTCGGTCTCCGATTGTTGAAGTTAAGCAACTGTCGCAGAGGCCGGTCATAGGATGGGTGACCACAAAAAATAAAAAAGTTTTCATCTCGAGCACCTCCGTACTTCGGAAGGCACGTTAGGCGGTTGGTCCCGGCTGCATTAGCAGTCGTTAATAACCATCAATCCGCACTGGGCCCGCGTGATGGTTTAAGGCCCGATCTACCTATCCATCCATAGGGACGGCCCGTGCCCCAGCAGTGGGGACGTTAATGGGCTGATGATGATGATGATGATAATAATACTGAGATGCGTCACCTAAATAACTTAAATTCTTATAAAGTGATGTATCAATTGTAGGAAGTCAAAATCAGCGGTTTCTGTCTATCACATGGGAAAATGTCATCCCTCTCACAACTATCTTATTTGAGTCTTATTGACAAATTATAGAAAGTGCAAATCATTTTCGCATTGTAGATACGACAGTTAGTCAGGAGAGCGATATGTAGAAGGTTATGCCCTTGGCCAAGCTTGGTACATTAATTATTTACTTAAAGCAGACTTTAGCAGTGTCTGTTTACTATTTTAACTCAAATAATCTCCATAATCATAATGTATCAAATTTATGAGATCCTTAATACAAACAATAAATTATTGAGGTGTTCACTAATGTTAATAAATATTAAGATAGTAATGAATGTGCTTTGGTTAATAGAAACGTTCTATTTAAATTCAGTAGACACAAAAAAACGACATAGAATTAGGACACAAAATAGAAACTACAAAAAACACTTTCTAACAAAGATATCTCTTCCAGCTAACGTAATAACAGTCCACACACACACACACACACACACACACACACACACACACACACACACACACACACACACACACACACACACACACACACTCACGCGCACACGCACACGCACACGCACACGCACACGCACACGTACACGCACACGCACACACACACACACACAGAGAGATAATGTACCTAACAAAATATTTAATCCATGCTGAAAGTTGATGTATAAAAACCCAGATTCGATATTACCTAATAAATATAAAGTACTGTCATCCAGCGACCAATTAGTTTAATGAATCAGATTATCTACGGGCGTGTATGATAATCATGTTAATGAATCGCTGTTACATTTATGACGTGTGTGTGTGCGTAGGCGCTGATAAATGATGCACAGAGAAACATTATTAATCACAATGACGTATTTCCTAGCTTCAATTTAGTGCAACAGGTTAGATATAGTGAAACAGCGAAAGGTAATGGGAAGCAAATTGGTGAAGAATGACCGTAAAAAACCTGGCTTAAAAGAGAAGGCGACCTCTAACTCCATTCTGAAGACTATCGCGGGGAAATATGACTCTCCAATGACTCTCCGATGATTCGATGATGAATGTAACAAAATAATCGTCTTGAATTCATTATAACGCAATAATAATAAAGAGATGTCTGTAATGACCAGCTTCAATGTTGCTGTAACGACATTATCAACTGATCGCATTACGAACTCGACAAATTACAAAGTAATAAAATATCCCGAAGCCAATATCAGATCGTAAAATTCAAGCACCTTAATACGATTTCCATTACTTTTCAATTTCTCCTCTCTATAAAATTTCCGATTACTTTCATACTGTAAAAATGAGTGTATAAATCAAATTGATGAGTTTGTTTACAGAGCTCTTGTACACTGAGTGAAAGGATGCTTCTCTCGGAAATAGCCATTTCCACTTTAAATACCAAACTTAAAATACTTATCTACATTAAACTTAAGTAAGGCTTTAATAGAAACTCAAAGTGTCCGTCATTATCTATTATTGAAGAAACTATTTGTTTTTTTGTTACTAAAATATTATTTGTCATTTCAGTTCACTTACATGCGATAAATTGTTTTAAGGAAAGCACTACTGGACTGAGATTATAGAAAAAGCAGAGTGAGTTATATTGTTTCTCGCTTTGTGTAACTCCGTATCATCAAATTGTGACGTTCAGTCGAACGCCAAACAAATCTACTGCTATCCATTTCTTTTCCTTTGAAGCCAACACGTACTTCCTGCCAACAAAGGTCGCTATAAGGTCGAGTTCTGTTAATGAACCTACGTTAGACGAGAATAGACAAGTGTTTACATTACGTGGCTCATTGCTCATCGCACTCCATTGGGAACAGGCCTCAACAACCGTCAGGTGTTAATATGTTGATACTCTTGAAAGGTGTGGAGATGTCTGTTATTCGTCTTCTTCAATTTTAAATATCTAGATCTGGAGTAGTCTAACATAGGATAATTTTTGGCTCACAGACACATTTGTGTACTTTTATTTCTATAACTACTACTTTCTCTACTTCTTCAGTCATATGTTTATGCGATATCACATCGATACCTAACGCCTATGATGTCGTTCTATGTCGTATCGCTTTTACGTTTTTTAATTATGAACATTGATGTTCTAACAATTTATTAGTCATTATCATTGCGTTGCACCGGCCTTTGTAAAATTTCCACCCAATAAAAACATTTCAACATCGATAACAAAACCAATCGTAGTAAACAGTCATAATCTTTGACGACCGTTCCATTCTTAATTCAAAGAATACCTCAGATTTACGAGCTTTAAAATAGCTATCAGGAATTTCATCTCTGCGCGTTTCGCTGTTCGATATGAGGACTTCTGATCTTTGTACGTGGCCGGACTGTTACAGATATGCATTTAACATTTTGCGCAGTGTATTCTCGGCTTCGCGAACAAAAGGATCGCAACTTGTCGGATTGACTGATAATCGGATTGTCGGAGAAGAATGGAGTCGATAGACATGGAGAATTTCTCCGCGAAGAAGAATCTAAGACGGCGGACTCTGAACACGCTCAAGTCAGCCGTGACGGCGCTGAAACAAATCGCCAGTAAGTGCTCTTCAATTCTTTTATCTAAAGTGTAACCCGTTGTTTTACGACCCTATTTTCTTATCTTTACTTTTTTATTTTTTTACTGAAAATCTTTGACGAACTATCGACAAGTCATTGTGTTGTGCTGAAGTGCTTTTGTCTCGCGTAAACCTTGTTATGAAGTTTACAAAAGAAAGTTACGAGTAAAAAATAAATAATAAACTTTTTAATTAAATATTTGCTTGTTGTCGTTTTCGCAACACAGCTCGTGTGAAAGTAAATCCAAACTTTGATGTTTACCAGCACCAATACATCACTCCTTAATAACTTTTGACGTATTATTAAATGTAAGTGGAAACTCTCAGCTCTCATAAAAGTCTGAAGGAGTGTTCGAACAATCTTGTAAGTACTGTTTGTTAAAATATAAATTGGTCTGACAGATTCCCATCTCCTGCATGGCTCACTTAGAGGATTGCTCTTAAGAAAGGGGTCAAGTTATATTTGTCAGGTTTGGCCAAGCGTCAATGTCTATAAAGTAGGTGTCAACCAAAGGTTTTAAAAAAGCTATTAACCGGAAGACTTCTCTATTGTAGTATCATCTTCGCCATCCGTAATGATAACTTTGTTCTGATCTTCAGATTTGTTTATCTTTTGTTTTTGTTTGTAAGTTGGAGGCGCGTAGTTTTGTGATAATGATACTTTTATTGCTTTTGAGTATCTGTTTAAACAAGTAATTTGTTTTTCGCATTTCCTATGATATAACAAAGTTTATCATCCTCCTAAACATATCGTCGAACACAATAAACCTTTTGTAGACGATATAATGCCCATTAACCTGTCGCTGTAAAGTAAATCATATTTATCTAAAGACATAAAAAACAAAGTTAGCTGCTATTTTGTAAGAATTGACTGTTATTAGCAGTTTCTATGCCGAACAGCACTACTGGCTTACGAACAGATAGAGCGCCAGTGTTCAGTTGTGAGTTAGTGCTACTACATTAAGCAGTGTATGTACTTCTACTGTTATAATGTAAGGTATTTACGTGCATCATCTCCCTAGCGTTATCGATCCCGTTCTCACGAGGTCCGCTTACATAACCTGAGGATTTGACAGGTCCGGTCTTTTACAGAAGCTACTGCCTGTCAGACCTCCCAAACCGAAGGGAATACCAGCCCCATACCCTAAGGTCAGGTGACATAATATACAGAGTGGGTTCCTGCAGATGCTGTCAGACGTCGGGGAAAACCACGAAAAAGATGGCGCGACGAGTTAGACCGCTTTTCGAAACGGTGGCACGCACAAGCTGGGGACAGGGAGGAGTGGAAGGAGGGAAGAGAGGCTTTTGCCCTGCAGTGGAACATTGAGGGCTATTAACAATAATATAATAATAATAATTACTATTTAATGTGGGTTTCCTCACGACCCCCAATTTACTGGGGGAAACTTAAGTCTATTTAAACCGTAAGCCGTTAAGGAGTGAGGGAGCGAGTGCGGACCATTTGTCTCACTCGCACTCACGGGATTAGAACGATTTTTTGTATGGAGTGTCCGGGCTGTGGTTGAATATAAAATTCTATAATCTATTTTCACAAACTGGAATAATCTCTGAGAGTTTCCTTTTCCAGAAATGCAGAACAATCTGTCGTAAGGAACTCTATTTCCAAATCTGTCTGTCTCGGTGTTCATTTGAGTCCATTAGCTAAAATTACATTGTTCTGCTTTACAGCTACAGAGGCAGAGGAATGAAGTTAAAAATTATTTTGTGTAATTTTACCTACAGTTTACGCCGGTACCGAGTCGGAGATGAAAAAAGTTTCATTGCATTCCTAGCATGAGGGTAAAGTTGAAGAAAGAGTTAGTTTAGCAATAACGTTGTTTAAAAACGGCTTTTATTGTGGCTTTATATCTAGGTTTTAGTAAAATACGTAAAGAATCCATACACTTCCCTTTGCTGGGTACAGGCCTCCCCTCAATCAACCGAAGGGGGTATGAAGCAGGCGGTGCTCCACTATGGGTTGGTGGAAGTGTTTTACGTCTAATAGCCGGGACCAAAGGCTTAACGTGCCCTCCGAAGCATGGAATCATCTTACTTTATCGGACAGTCAGGTGATTCAACCCTGCAATGTTACTTACCAAAGGACAGTCTCACAAAGGAAATCGATCCCTTACCTCCAGGGGCCTGTTTAATAAAATTTACAATTGTTAATTACAATGCCAATTTGTTGTACATTGCGGAGTATGTGATCACGAATATTTTGCATGTGTTTCATATTAGCTACGAAATGAACATCGTCGTTGTAATTTACAATTGTAAGTTTTATTAAACAGGCCCCAGATCATGAGCCCAACCCTCTAACCACTAGACCACGGAGGCTATTGTTGTTGTTAGTAAAATACTTAAGTACTTGTAACATAGTGAGCAGTGATTAATACGGAATAGTAGTTTATTTCTACTAGTTTCCTGGAAAACCAAGTAAGCAACACTGTTTATTCATCTGAGTCGATCACTACAGTGAGATTTCACAAGATATGTACCCAAAAGTCCACTTTGATCCCCTTAAAGGATTATTAACTTGTGTATAAATTGAATAATTACCATTTGCTTCGTTTATTTAATTTCCTAAGCATAGAAAATCATTTCCCAAATACAGATTCGCCACAATTAGAGTTACTTAGCAAGAACCCGCTGTTCTGTCACGTTCCAACCACATAAACACTCAACTATTAATTACAGAGAATTATTTATACAAGTACGAATCGAGTTTGCAACAATCGCAAGTGCACAAACCTCAGCGATTTAGCTGCCCGAAACTTTGCTCGGCAAATACCGCCGCAGTCGGCGCTCCTCGATTTTATTATTAAATTATAAACCCGCTTACAACTTAAAATTACATACATATTCATGTTGTTGTTTGCAAAACATATAAGTACGTAAGAATAATGGTGTTAAGTTGCAGCGTTTGAATCGAGAGGATAAAGAAAACTGGAAGAAATATTTGAATTTGAAAATCGAATTGAAAGTTGAGAAGGGCCGGCTTTAAGGGTTATATAAGGATAGCTTTGCTTTGATCCCAAAGGGATGAAAATATAAAAAGAATTTAATATTGTAACTCAGAAATAATCGAAGTAACTTTGAGTAAATCGAGATTTCCAACAGTTAGCTGTTAAAGTGTTTTCTCATTCTTTCAGAGAATTAATTTCAACAGTATTTCCTCGAAAAAGCTATAAGAAATAAAAAACTGTCTTTAACAATCTAATGGTTTTCCATAAAATACCTACAAAAGAAACAGGATATTCTACTGGGCGTACTAAGGAAAGACCAGTAATAATAGAGTAAAGAGTCGGAGCGACGTTTGAAAGGCTTTTTTTACCTTTGCATAATCTGTGGTGTAAATAAAAGTGTTCCGTCGGACAATACGACGACGCGGCCTTATTTTGAAAGCGTTTCCTGGCGTGAATCGTTTGATCCCTAGTCATGAAAAGGGTTTCTCTTTTAACATGATCCAATAATCAGGACGGACATTCTACTGCACGCCTAAGACGTGTAGGTATCGAAAAAGCACCGCCAAGAATACTCGTAGGAACGGACTGAAAAATAATTGTATTTAATAGTGACGGGTGACAAATAGCCTTAAATAAGCCTATAAAACTAGTTAGTACTAATATTTATAAAAGTTGGTACTAAAATTTATAAAAAATACATCGTCGTAAGTTGATTGGTCTACGCCATCGATATAATTAGCGCCGCGCACTGAGTTACTTAGGTGTCTTTAGAGGCTGCCTCAGTCAAATAAACATTTAATCTCAAAGCACATACATGCGGCATGCGGAACCGTGACCGACTTGGTCCTGAATTTTTCGTAGTATTCTTTCAAACTCCTGCTCCCTAGCTGCAACCCTCACGGTAGCGTTTCTTTATGCATTGAACCTTAACCAGTTTCATTTTCAAATTCTGGCCGATATTGAACTGAGTAAAATCTAAATGCTGGCAATAAAATTTGCATATCGTTTTTCACGGTAGATTTACAATGCTTATATTATGTACGCTTTATCTATTTATTTAATTTTACTTGCTATATAAAACACAAAACGTTCTTTATTTACTTTCAATATTATTTTTGCTTTAGAATTCTTAGAAAGTGGGGCAACAGCTGTAAACATAATGTAATACCTACCTAAGTTTCTCTTGGAGGTTCTAAGTAAAAAATGTTAAAATTCGTTCAGCTGCGTGTCTTCCCGGAGATGTCGTAAAAACCGACATATAAGACATAAGAGCAACGTGATGATGGGCTGATCACTGATCACTATTTGGTTCATAATGTCAATCTTGGAACTTCGTATCAAAATTTTACATTTTTATTATTACGTTTTTGTAATTTACGAGTACTCAGAAATCAGAAATCAGAATCATTTAATCAACGTAATTATCATGGATAAACTTGTTGTAGGTCAATGTAACATTTTTGAATTTACGTCATTTCGCAAGGTGTATGGCTGAGGAGAAGAAATGACAAGAAACTGCAACAGCAACACATCTTTTAAATCAATGAGGGTACATAACAAGTTATTTAATAACTAGAGGAACACATTCAATACCAGACATTTTTATCATTTAGGTAATCATTAATCTTATAACATAACATAAGCGCCTGACTATATCCCAAGTGGGGTAGTCAAAGGTACATCCATAGCAAGATGACCTAAGTACACCTCCTCGAGCTTTCTCTTAGACAAACGTGATTGGTGGTGAGCCATATCGCCGTCTATAATTGGCGAACCTATTGTGTTAGTGAAAAAATAATAACTCATTGGTTTAAATACGGCACCGGGGTTCAAACCGGCGCTCCCCGTTTGAGAAGCAAGCCGGAGTACCACAGGACAGTGACTGTGTATGCTGTGACTACTGTAGAGTTATATATATGTTGTATATTTAGGTAATGCGTATAAATATAAAAAAATCCGTTACCGCTAACTCGGGAGCCTCGTTTCGTGCACTTTTCTTTTTGCTCATGTTTGCAATCTCATCTGCCGAGCGCCAAAAACATGATCCGCTCCGGTTTCCATCTCCCTAAGCATACCTAGAGCTAATTAATTGCCTACAGGAGGGAACTTTGGCTTATAACAAAAACTTGGCAGTAGTCTTATAAAGTTTTACAGTTCGTCCCTTAAGGGACGTTCAAATTGCTTTTTTTAAGTGACAAAACCTCAGTTGGTTTTCAAAGAAAGAAATCAGAGAAAGAAAGAAGTAAACAGGCGGGGAGGCTACAATTTAAACACAAACTCCTCGACGTTCTATATTAAAAATCATATTAACAGAGAAAATAAGTAGTTATACTAAAAATTATAGACTTACCCGTGTAGTATTTTCCAAGTCTTCATTCAAATCTAATTATTTGACTTGTTTACGAGTGTATAGTAACATGAAATACCAAAAAAAAAAGAAAAAAGTTAGGCTAAAAATTATACACTTACCCGTGTAGCATTTTCCAATCTTCATTCAAATCTAATTCTTTTTTGCGAGTAACATGAAATACCAATAAAAACGGTGAATATTTCGCGACGAAAAAAGATAACAATGCTGTCCTGGTCCATCCCCATGGGACTTCCATTCTCCACGCTGTCGGATGGAAATTCCTGAAACGAAGCAATTAAAAGCCTGCAGCTTGCATCGGCGGGCACAGAAGGCCAATTTTCAGACACCTAACGCTTATTTTTCGCTTTACACCCAACAGCATTTCAATTATGGCTGAACGTAACTCGAAGCGGTGCTGTGGTCACCGTTAAACGTTTAGAACGAATGAGTTTAAAAATAAAAATAGAGAGAAAATGGCGCTGAAATTACACTTTTACTCCATTTTTAAGAAACTTAAGTAAAGTGGTTTCACTTCATGGAATACGTTTAGCGTGATAGTTTATTTACCTCTATATTAACGTTTCACTTCTTGTTTCTTGTTTTTTTAGCTGTAAGTACTTATTGTAAATGTTGAAACTAATATCCTTTTTCTAGCTTAGCTTAAATAAAAACATTTACAAAGTGACAAAGTGGGTTATTGCTAAAAATCACTTCCTTCCTTGCAACCTTAGGGTCAACACCTTAGCGATAGAGAATCATGTAAGTAATAATCATCCATAAAGTTAGGACTGTATCAATTAGGTATCTACAAAAAAATATAAATAGATATGTATGATTGATAATATATAAGTACATTTCTGATTTATAAGTTAGTTCCAGTTTACCTGTTATATAACTTCATGTACCTGCATACCTATAAGTGTAGTGATCTTGTTAGCTTTCAGACTTTACGGAATTTTTAGCTATTCATAGCAGGTAACCTTTAACGGTCCACTGATGCGTTTAAACGATGCTCTACGTACATACATATATAGAGTGTATGTATAATGTGTGTACGGCTCTCCATTCAAAAGGGTCCTAGCCTAGCGCGCATAAATTGTATAATACATTTCCCAGAATTTTTCGAGAAGTGCGCACATTTTGTATTATGTGCCGTGTGTATGATTTACTTTTATTATGCCTCCTAATAACATTAAAAAACTAATCACGGTGACTATAACGAAATTTATATAGTATATATTTGCATAGCTGCAGATATACATAAATAATATTGGATTAAGTTCATAGTGGGACAGAAAGTAAACATATACTGCAACTGTACGAAAATATTTTTTAATGAATGTATTCATGTTTTACAAACAAAGTGAATATTTTATAGAAAATAAAACATTTTAACACGATTATCGTTTCGTCACCCACATCCATTCATATTAAAATTGAATTTTCCAGAATTCGTTTTTATAAACTTTTCAAAACACAGCTCAAAAGCTCAGTCGACAAAAAATCAAATCAAATTTTAAAAAATACCTATTGCAAGTTTATTGCTTTTGACACATGTTTCGTACAAAACTATAAAAATCGTTTTTCCGTCGAAAATATATTCAAGCTTTTAGGTTATGCATATATTGCGCACCTTTAAAAAATAATTCTACTTATTTAATTGTACTTTTGATAGTAGTATGAATGAACAACCGTAAACTAAAGAAATAATAAGCAAAAAAATTAAATAATAGGAAGTAATTAGTGGGCTTATCTATAAAAGCAATTCCTTTCTAGACTTTCTAGACCTTAGGCCTCAAAAAAGAGAAAACACGTGGACCTAAATGAAAAGAAAATTTCACTACTCAATGTGTGTATAAAAGCATATTCTCTCATTTTCCCCTTCAAGAAATATGCCAGTAAAATACGAATATAACCGTCCCTATTAAAGTTTCAGCGGCAGACCTTTAATCGAAGTGGCATTGCAAATATCCATAAAGGAGATCATCGGCTCTCCATACTTTGGCCGGCCCAAATTTGAAAGTGCCGGCCAGAGAAAAAAAATGTGTCGAACCTTTCGAGTAGATTGCTCTGGCCATTTTTTACTATGACACCAAACGTGTATGACCATTAGTTTGGCTTTAATTGGATTTTAAAAATCACGATTTTTCATACATTTTGTAAAAAAAAATATTATGTCCGTTTGGAAAAAGGGGATACAGGCGTATTACAAAGGACCGTTAGAACATTTATTAGTATGGCGCCAAACTTTTATGACCATTATTTTGACGTTTATTGGACTTTCCGTTTTGGTTAATATGTTAAAATGCCGGCAATCGAAAAGAATACGTCGAATCTGTCTAATAGTTGCTTCTCAATATTTTTTAATATGACACCAAATATCTATGACCATTGTTTTGACTTTTATTGGAATTTACGTTTTAGTTCAAATGTGAAAAGTGCCGACCAGAAAAAATACCATGTAGACAGTATCGAGTAGATGCCTATTAACATTTTTTTCTATAGCACCGAACGTGTACAATCATTAGTTTGGCTTTTATTTTATTTTGAAAATCTTGATTTCTTAGTTATTTTGTTTAAAAATAAAGTGCTTTGGGCAAAAATTGCGATACGGCGGATTACAAAGGACCTTTAATACAACTTTGAACATTTAATAATCTGGCGCAAAACATTTTTGACAATTATTTTGACTTTGGCTTTTATTGGACTTTTTAAAATCTTTATTTTTTTTATACATTTTAACAATGGCAACAAGCAGAGCTTTCCCAATGACTAGTTATTAGTCAGATAAATACTTTGTGTTTTTGTTTTGTGTGTTGATAGGTGAACTTCTATATTAATACCATCTGATTTTAGATATGACGTTGGCTGTAGTTTTTGCATTCCACTCAACGTTACGGCCTAAGTTTAGGTTGAATTATTATGACCGTAGATGGTTACCACCCTCCAAAGTTAAGCTTGCCATCTAGTGACGAAACTCGTATTTTGGCATGACGTCTGAAGTAGCTGTTAGGGAAGACAGGAGTCGGGCAGTTGTACTTTGCATGTATGCCGATCACAATGTCCTGGTGCTACTCGGCCGATAACGTAGTACCTCTACCACCCCACTGTATTTTCCTTGTATACACACTTTTCTTAAAAAAAAGTAGCTTCTAAAGCGTAAACGCAAACCTATTTTTAATTTATAAAAATGTGTCAAAAAGACGACTATATTACGCCTTTAGCAAGATAGTTCCATTATCACCAAATAAAACTTTTTTCGTCAAAGTGTAGGTATCTATGAAAACACCAGATTTTTGAAAAATCGAATCAAGTTCAAAATAGTGGTCATAGACGTTTAATGTCATAATAATAAACATTCTGACGATCCTTTAAATAACGCGCCTGTCATATTTTATTTTATAACAAAATAAATCAAAAAACGAGATTTTAAAAATCCAACAACAGCCAAACTAATGGTCATACACGATTATTGTCATGTCAATAATGTTTACAGGTATCTTCTCGATAGTTTTGACATGTGTTTTTTGCTGACCGGCACTTTTCACATAGAAACTAAAACGTAAAGTCCAATAAAAGCCAAAATAATGGTCATAGACGTTTGGTGCCATAATAATAAATGGTCAAATGGATAAGTTTTAACGGGATATACCAATATTGTTTCTTGGCCAGCACTTCACATTTTCACCAAAATGTATGAAAAATACAAGTTTTTTTTAATTCGAATAAAACCGAAAATATTGACGCTACAGCTTTGGTGCCATAGTAATAAATGCTGAGACGGATAAGTTCTAAGGATATATACCATTATTGTTACTTGGCCGGCACTTTACATTTTGACCAAAAATGTATGAAAAATACAGTTTTTTGAATTCGAATAAAACCGAAGATATTGATCCTACAGCTTTGGTGCCATAGTAATAAATGCTCAGGTGGATAAGGTCTAACGGAATATAGCAAAATTATTTTTTGGCCGGCACTTTGACTTCTGGGCCGAAATCCGATGATCTCCTTTATTCGAAATATTCCATTTTGATGGCGCCTCTCGGGTCCCTTGGGGGGTTATCGGCCTTCTCGTGTCCTTCGCCCTCTGTAGTGTCCGAGGTTGCAAGTTCAAATATCGAAAAGGAAAATGGTGATATTTTCCCCAACTCGTGGCCACGGACTGATTACCCCAAGTAACATATGACTACGAAGTAATTTATCCCCCCTCCCCACTATTCGCAATCTTATTGGGGGAGCTTGTTTTGAACTTCTGATATGTTTTCTTGAGATGTTTTCTTTCGTTATTCATACTAATAACATGGTTTTAGCTACATGCAATGTTGGTTGTTGACGAATATTATATGTGACTATAAAATAATTCTGAATATTATATTTGTGGACTACTGCGGTGGTCTAATATGTTTTTCTCTGTCATCTACATTACTATTATTTTCAATGTTGATGGCAAGTTCATCAAATTAATATAATAATATTGTACGTCTGTTGGGGAGTTATGGCATTGACAGCGATTCTCGCTACGGTGGATCTTTTGATAGTGAGTGGCTTGGAACAGTCTCATAAAGATTTTTTTGACAGATTTTTTTGATCCAAAAATAAAATTAGGGAAAAATATGTCGTTATTTTATTAAGTTTTTTACGCTAAGACACTTGTTGTTAGGTAACTCTGTTTATGACCTTAAAAAAATAAATAACAAATATACGTGTCCCCACCAGAAACTGGTCCATCACCTCCGAATCATGAGACCAAAGCTCGACCAGTGGACTGCGGAAGCCATTTTGTTTTCTTCTAATAGCGACTAATTACCTTCCTAGCTACAAATATCAATTATCCATGATAATGTATCAAGAGGGGCTGTTATTCCAACTCAGAGATCGTTAACTTGTTGACTTCCCATGGAAGATACGTACGTAATATAAAGTATTTGTTATGTTATGTTATGTAATATTACGATGCTGAATTTTTGTGTCAGCGAATATAGAGGTGGGTGGTGTGTCTTTAAATTATGTTATTTTGTCTTAACGACGCGTCGCATGTCGAAAAAAAACAATTGGGTCGTGTACTTGGTTTAAGATAAATTATGAAATTCTTATTACTAAATAAAGAACTAACGAAAAACTTTTCCTTTTTTTTCTATTAAATAACTTATTTATGAATTTTAATCAAGAAAACGTACGACATTTTATCACATTTTTCTATGACGTCACAGTGTGCTTTTTTATACAAATTCCATAGTATTCTCGTGTTTTGACGTTTAGTAAAAGGTAACTGATTTGACTAGTTGGAAACTAGCATAATGCAAGATACAAATGCAAAATGGCGGTGGATTATTGTATTGATTCCAAAAGAAATGCGTTGAATATATCGGCAAATCCCTCCGTATAATGTTATTTAAACACATGAAGCTTTATTCCAATTGTGATAGTCAGAGTTACATTCATCACAAGATGAACTAAGTACCCACACCTCATTGAGCTTTCTGTTTCACCAACGTGATTCAATGGTGAACCGTATCGCCGTCTATAACGGTCGAGTCAACTGTGTTATTGAAAACTGCACTTAAGATAAATTAACGACTCTTTTGTGCAAGTCTGGTACAGGGGTTCGGCAACGGCCTCCGTGGTCCAGTGGTTTGAGCGTTGGGATCACAATCCGGAGGTCCCGGGTTGAAATCCCCGTGGGGGACATATCACAAAAATCACTTTGTGATCCCTAGTTTGGTTAGGACATTACAGGCTGATCACATGAATGTCCGAAAGTAAAATAATCCGTGCTTCGGAAAGCTGTTGATCCCGGTAGCTACTTACTGATGTAAGTAAGTAGTCGCCTCAGAACCCACACGATAGAAGAAGACCAGGGTTCGAACCGGTTCTCCGCGTTATAGAAGCAAGCCAGTCTACCACAGGACCACAGTGACTATATTGTTATTTGTTTGATAGCATAAACACAATGAGTATAGAATTTGGGACTCATCATTTAGAAATTAGCGCGTCCAAATCCATCATGAATGAAGTAATTCGATAACGCTAAATTAAATCGTATTCAAACGCCAATTTGAACGTTCTGTGTTTATCAAAATAAAATATCAGTAATTCAAATGCAAATAGGAATTTAAGTAAGTTTGTTTGTTTATTTGGTTTGTAGATTTATTTAAGGACCTACTGATTATATTTAATTGTACAAATAGCTAAAATAGGCCCGATGAGTGGGTCAAAGATAAATTATAAAATAGTACCTAATCTAGAAATAGAAGCCAGTCCGTAGTATTATTCCTTATTCTATGGATAGTTTAAGATATTTAAAAATCAATTGCATTCTTTTTTTACTGATTTATGAATTAAAGAATAGGGAGTGGAAGTCTCTACCGTCTTCTGCATTTCCGAATGCATATAACTCGGGTGATTTCTAGGCCAGAGTGAACAGTCTCCTTCTGAGCGAGCTCTCTCCATCTTAGGCCTCGTCAATGCCTTCGGGCAAGTCTGGGGCCAAGAGCAAACCAATCAAATATAAAAAAAGAATTCCAAAGATATGTATCGTATTGTATTGCAATTTCGTAAAAAGTATCTCACTTGGCTATTATGGCCTATTCAGCAAACATAAATTCTAGACTACAAAGCTCATTTATCTCATGTCACACCAGCGGGTTAATTTCATCGAGCATTACAAATTCGAATTCCCATTCTAATTTTAAACATTTATGTTCACCAATAAACAAACGAACATCGACACGTTTGAATTACGAACATGAATAATGTGTCAATGAAAATTCTAAATGAATTTTGTTTTGTTTGTGCGTTCTGTTGGAAAATTGTGGTTCAAAATAATGTACTTAATACTTGGGAGGAAATGAAACTCACGATTTCTCGAAATCAAATCAAGTAAGGAATGTACTTTACAACTAAACTACGAGTAATTTTGACAGATGTGCACCAAATCGAAAGCTTTCTGAAGGAAATTACATTTCATCGAAATGTCATTTCAACGAAGCCACAAATTATTGGCCAAAACGTCATAAAATTATTAGCTAAAAATATTAGTGTTCCTACTTAATAGATTGATATGCACATAGATAAGATATTAGGTTCTAAGATATTAGATTTTCCAATAAACGGCTAGGCGTATGAGCGGTTATTGAATTTCTAAGACATCTTATGCAAGGATAGAATGTGCACATCATATTCTGTCTAGAGATTCTATGTAGTGTCTCGTAATATTATCCAAGATACTCTTCCGATAAAAGTAGGGCTACATGAACGAACTTTTAGAGAAAATTAAGTTTGACTCGGACGGGACTTGAACCCGCAGCTCTTGTCAAGCCGGGACGACAAACACAATTTACTCGCAAGGCATCCAAGGCTAGCCCGTAGCGGTAACCTAACGTGCGGGGAGTGTTGCGGTTCAGTGCGGGGAGGTAAATGTCCCTACAGGACGTAGGTAGTACGGACACGAGTACTAATATGTTTACACTTTGAAACCATGTCTTATTGACAAATTAAACCATAAGTCTCATTAAATGTCAAATATGATAGTGTGACACGGTTCTAAAGTGGGTACATGATATTGCTCATGACTGTATTTACTATATAAATTATATGGTAATAATGTTGTAATCCCAGACACATTGTATCCTTGATAGATCCTGTAGAGTACACCTTTTGTATACTGCCATGATTTGGTTCGCCAACACACCATCACTCTGTACAGGCAGACCGTTCTGCATAAAGATAAAAAGATAAAAGATAAAGATAATTTATTTGCTTTTTTTTGCATTGACTGACTGTTTGTCTTGCTCTGTATTCAAATGACGTATGCGCCCGAGACAAGGATAGCAATATCAATACACTACAGATCCCACTACCCGGGATATTATGATAGTAAGCAAACCCACCCGGAAACTCCCTGTATGCTTCTGGCATATGACGGGGGGATACCGCAAATAATCTCCTTGTCTCCGGTTTCTTGTCCCTTTTTCCCCGGCGCTATCGAATACGAGATCTTACTATACAGCCTTTTAGAAGGGAGATATATTTTTTTAATTATATGAATAATCTATTGGATTTATGTTTGTTTACAAACGTCTGATTGATAGAAGGAACCCAAATAGGTGTGTAGCGATAAGCGTTGATAGAAGGCGAGAACAAATCGACCACGTGAAGGGATATCACAGTGGTAATAAATAGTAATGCCACCCGAATCGGGTGATCGGGTGACCCGATGCGTTGGAGCGGTTACGTGCCATAATTCTACGTATAAATCACAACGACGACACGCCTCACGATACCTCGCAACGTTGTGGCAGTATGTGAAATCACATCGTTTGTGGCAGTTCGTTGAAATCAGACGTTGCCAGCTCATCGACGAACTGGCAACGTCTGTGTATCTTTTCTCTTTGACACAACGCCATCTTGTACTCAAAAGAGCAAACAATTACATCCAACAAAATACGAATCTCCAAACTTCCATTGAATATTCCGCCCCCTTTATATCGTAACAATAACAACAAGAAACTTTGATTCTTTTATTGTGTGTCATGGACACGCTCACAATAGCTTTCCAACTTCGCCAAATATACCACTTAAAGTGGGAACTTCTAGAACCTTCGCTTCTCACTTTCTGTTGCGCAGGACAATGGAATAGTTCTTATGTAAATTTAATGTTGCCATTTAAGACTGTTGCTCTTTACTTTTATATGCGAATGATGCAAACTTTCGGTTTTCAGTTTAGCATAATACTGTGTCCTTAGTTTGAAAAGGTTCGTTTCGTTTTTATTGCTCTGGTTTTGCTTCTGAGTTATGAGATGGGTGGAGAATGTACAGTGCAGTATCCGGATATTAGCACTCATATTAGTTTCAGATCAAAGCGTAGGTATGATCCGTTACAGACCTAGCATGCCAAAACCCGGATCGGAGACTAGAATATTCTATGATCTGTGGTTAGACCATCGCTTCAAGTGACGCGAATTTCTCCATGTAAACATGCTACGTATATTGTACGTACTTTTATTTATTTATTTATTTATAAAGTACAACCACATCACATATATTAAAACATTTTACATTTATAAGGTTACGGTATTGTGACTAATATATATGACAATTACGGCGTACATAACTTATACAATTAAGGGTACTTAATATTTAAAAATAAAGTAAAATTAAAATTACACATCAAACTTAATAATTAGAAATTAGAAAGATATAAGTATATGTAAAAAAAGTAAAATATAAGTAAGTAATTAATATCTGTTGAGCTTTAAATAATCTAAAATTTTTCTCATATATATATTCAGCGGATCATGGAACACATCAAGATCTAAGATTTTGTTACAAAAAGAGTTGTATTCTTGAAAAGTTCTGGTTAACGGGGCTTGAAGACCAAGATTCGTTTTACAACGGGGAGTATAAAATATATTTGTTATTTTATGTCTGATATACTTATATGTATGTATGTACGTAAAAACTTATCTCTCCTTCCGAGAAACTGTGAAAGGCATACTTACAATACAAGAAATAAACATAAAATTGCTATTCAAAATTCTAGATTAAGTAAATTAAATTCATCTTTTTTGGGGTTATGTATACGTTTTTACAATAAAATACCAGATAATATTTTAAATTTGTCAGAAAATAAATTTAAAGCTCACGTGAAGCTTACTTTATGTAAAAAAGCTTATTATAAGATTAATGACTACCTAAATGATAAAAATGTCTGGTATTGAATGTGTTCCTCTAGTTATTAAATAACTTGTAATGTATATCCTCATTGGTTTTTAAAAGATGTGTTGCTGTTGCAGTTTCTTGTCATTTCTTCTCCTCAGCCATAACACCTTGCGAAATGACGTAAATTCAAAAATGTTACATTGACCTTCAACAAGTTTATCCATGATAATTACGTTGAATAAATGATTCTGATTTCTGATTTCTGATTTCTGGCACGCTGAGTGAGATGCTCTCGTGAAGGTGTACTTTTGCTTTAAACATACTCGTTTTACACTACTGCGGACTAGATACGCATGCGAACCGTACGCGGTACGAACTGGGGAGTTAAAATGGCCACATCGAAACAATTCATCGAAGAAAGCAATAAGAATTTTGACATTTGCGCATAAAAAAGTAAGTGCGCAATGCAAGCAAATGTCATATAGCAAAAAAAAGAAAGCAATAGCTTTCTTAGATGAATTGCTTCGTTGTAGCCATCTTAACCCCCTTGTACGCATTACTCTGTAACGTAAGATAAGCTCACGACTATATCCTAATTGGAGTGGTCAGAGGTAGAAAGATACAATCTTTATTTAGATTACATCCATCGCAATATGAACTAAGTACCCTCACAGTCACCAAGCTTTCTGTTAGACCAACGTGATAGGTGGTGAGTCGTATAGCCGTCTTCAATGGTCGAGCTAACTGTGTTAGTGAAAACTGCACTTACCTATGATAAATTAATAGCGAGTCTAAATCCGGTAGCGAGGTTCGAAGCAGCGCTCCTCGATTGAGAAGCAAGCCCACAGAACCACAGCGACGATATTCTGAAATTAGCCCAATTATTCACACATCGCAAACACTGTGGCGTTTAGGGACATTCTTCGGACCGCGTCCCACCGCGGATCGATTCAGCTCAGTCACAATAACGGCTTCCGTGGTACAGTGGTTGAACGTTGGGGCTCACATCCGGAGGTCCCGGGTTCGAACCCCGGTGGGGACATATCACAAAAATCACTTTGCGATCCCTAGTTTGGTTAGAACAATACAGGCTAATCACCTTATTGTCCAAAAGTAAGATGATCCGTGCTTCGGAAGGCACGTTAAGCTGTTGGTCCCGGTTACTATATACTTACTAATGTAAGCAAGTAGTCGTCACATGAGCCATGTCAGGGCCTTTGGCGGCTCAATAATAACCCTGATACCAGGGTTGATGAGGTCGGTAATTCACCTCACAGCCCACACGATAGAAGAAGAGTCACAATAACTGCCCCAAAACACTATCTAGTGTAGCGTATTATCCACAATCTCATCAGATTGGGTTTTGTTGCCAAAACTTCCCAATAAGGCTCGGAATTTGATGACGCGCCAAATTGTTAAAAACATGAGACATTTTATTGTACTGGCACCGTGGTTGTGGCAATGCACATAGGGGTTATTGTCTCAGCCTTGAATACTTCATCATCACCAGCCCATTAGCGTCCCCACTGCTGGGGCACGGGCCTTCCCTATGGATGGATAGGGAGATCGGGCCTTAAACCACCACGCGGGCCCAGTGCGGATTGGTGGTTATTAACGACTGCTAATGCAGCCGGGACCAACGGCCTAACGTGCCTTCCGAAGCACGGAGGAGTTCGAGATGAAAACTATTTTTTGTGGTCACCCATCCTATGACTCGCCTTTGCGAAAGTTGCTTAACTTCAACAATCGCAGACCGAGCGCCCCGTACTTGCTTAAATACTTGTTTATATTAAATTTGTTTCTTTTTTATCATTCTCCTACTCTTATCCCACTCTAGGTGGGGTCGGCACAACCTGTATTCCTCTTCCGTTCATTTGTTTTAGCCGTCATCTCAGTACTCACACCTTTCACACACATATCCTTCTTCACACAATCCATCCACACTTCCTTGAGTCGTCCCCTATCCATCCATATTCATACTCATAACACATTTGTTTCTTTATATCACCCTTAAATAAAAATATTTTCGAATAGCTATTCTGTAGATTCAGTTATATGTATAATCACTTCAGTATGTATATATTCTTTTAAAAGATAAATTATTGTTTTTTTCGGGTAACCGCAATAGGAAACACCAATACCAACCCACAGTAGAGCAGCGTGGCGGAGTATGCTCCTTACCCCCTCCGGTTGATTGAGGGGAGGCCTGTGCCCAGCAGTGGGACGTGTATAGGCTGTTTATGTTTATGTAACAGCAATACGCTCGCCTATGAGATTTAAAAGCTGGCGAGGAGCGGATGTATACACTATACGGTCACTTTGGTACCATGTCACATTAACTTTTTTGACAAATTGAACTGTAAGTTTCACTAAATGACAAATATGTTAGTGCGACAGAGTCCTAAAGTGGGTACATTATATTGCTCATGACTATACACCTCTGCATACCCCTTCGTGGATACAGGCGATGCTATGTTATGTCAGGTATCGTATTTTCACTACACAAACAACTAGGCATTAGTTACCACATGATGCATCCCGTGTTAACTTTGGGTATAACCCGACTTGCAGGCGAACTTCTCCAGTGTTCTATATCCAACATTTCCAAACTGCCTGTGGTCATCTATCATACGTCATCTCGTCTACATACCTCGTACTGCAGAGCTTGAAAACGATCTATCAAAATACAAGTCAGATTGCCGATAAGGGAAGCCAGACCATTTATTCGATACGCTCCACATCGCGCCATTACGTTTCACGCTCAATTCACTTCGATGTACAGGTTTAGCCAACCTATAACTAGCCTTGGACCTCAAACTATTAATAATAGCATGGTATAAGAAGACCAGGTATGTTCAATCCTATGATAAGCCGGCATTGCTAGGTAAATTTTATTATTGGAAATTAAGTGAATTACTGAATAATGTATTGAATTACTATTATTTGTCATATTTATAAAAAACATTACAACTGTACGTAAATCTTTCACTAAAAATACAAAATTTCCTTGCAATACTTAATTAAAAACATTGGACGTGGGTAAGTTATTTTTTACGAAATGGCAACCCAGGGGCTAACCTTGAAATGCTAGCTGTCAGTTTTGAGCAAACCTGGTCCTCTTATACCATGAATAATACGAGAGTGCTCTTTTTAAAAAAAGAACATCTAGGGCCCTGTGGCGAGGTTTTTCTTGCAGCTTCTTTTCCCCGGCTATACAGGTTCAGAAGCTGCAGTAGTTTTAGGCGGATGAGATTTTCGTTATGTAAAAAAATGAGACTATGTAATACTAAATAAAGATGTAGGATCTGTAGATAAACATTCAGTAAAAAAATAGCCAAGTCTCGATGGAGCTGCTTGTTTATCTCCAAAAAGTAATGAAATCTAGACAAAGCCGTGCCAAGTCTTAGGTTCCTTACTGCGATTTCTTTCGTATTATATTTAATGTTGTATTAAGCAACCGATATTGCTTAACGTGGCCTCCGAAGCACAGAACATTTTACTTCGGAAATTCGGATGATCAGCCTGCGAAGTCTAGTTTTGTGATATGTCCCCACCGAAATTCGAACCCAGGGCCTCCGGATCGAGGACATTACAGGCTGATCACCTGATTGTCCGAAAGTAAGACGATCCGTGCTTCGGAAGGCACGTTAAGCCGTTAGTCCCGGTTACTACTTACTGGTGTATGTATGTAGTCGTTACATGAGTCGTGTCAGGAGCCTCTTGCGTCTCAATAGTAACCCTGACATCAGGATTGACGAGGTTGGTAATCTACCTCACAACCCATACGATAGAAGAAGAAGATTGGATTAAGCTGTATTGACGCATAAACTCCAATCTACTTAATTATATTCAAATAGGTATTCTAAATCCGTCTTAATATACTTAGAACATAATTTTCCTTAAACGTAACACGAAGAGGCTCATTCAGCGGCATTTAAATGACACGATGGCTCTATCAGCTTTTCACACGTCATCAGTTTCCAAGCACCCTTCACTCCACTCCTGGCATGGAAATTTCCAACGACCATGCCATTCGTAGGTACCGCTGACTAAGTATTTTGGATAAAATGCTTCGTTCCTGTCGAGAACGAAAGAGTTTTTGACTTGTAGAATGTACGTTAGAGAAACTTCCTTTCCTATTTGCTTATTACGAGTACGAAGAATATAATAGAAAAATATACCTTATCTACGATAATAAAACCCAGACTCCATATGCCCAGCAGTGGGACGTGGGTGTTAGTGACATCGTAACGAAAACTTTGACGGATGATTCAGACCATGTTTCTAAGTTGATGTCAAGTGGAATTTTCCGTCGCAAAAGTACAATTTTCATGAATTTTCCGATGGAAAATTCCACTTGATATAAACTCAGAATAATGAGCTGAATCATCCCTCTCAGTATTCGTTACGATGTCACTAACACCCTGTATAGACTATTTATGTTACGTTGTGTTAATGTTATGATAATACGTTTTACTCTTTTAAAATAGGACCATTTTTCTAACTAATTATCAAATAAGCTGTATCTACTCACAACTGTCATTATTATAGTAGAATTTTAAAAACCTGTACGTGTTTTTATAGGCCGTATACTAAACAATAGGCCGCGTTAGCTATATATTGTATACCTTCGCTACCTCTCGTCACTTCTAACATCAACATTACATACATATACACAACATAAACAGTCTATATACATCCCACTGCTGGGCACAGGCCTCCCCTCAATCAACCGGAGGGTGTATAGAGCATACTCCACCACGCTGCTCAACTGCGGATTGGTAGAGGTGTATGGGCTAGTAGCCCGGGACCAACGGCTTAGCGTGCCTTTCGAAGCACGGAATCATCATACTTTTTCGGATAATCAGGTGATTTAAGCCAGCAATGTCCTTACCAAACATAGGACAGTCTCACAAAGTGATTTCGACAATGCCCCCATCGGGAATCGATCCCGGACCTCCAGATCGTGAGCCCAACACTCTAAACACCAAACTGTGGAGGCTGTTAAACAACATTTTTTTTTTTTTGACGTGACTTATTGTAGATTTGCCGCAGATGGCATTAACTACTTGGCCGGACAAATGGGGAGCGCTGAAGGCTCTGTTAAACAACAACATTATACTATGCTGATTAACATTACACTAAACAATATAATTTTATAGCTGTATATGTGTCACTAGAGCAAATATTAGCAGATTTAAATCGTCTGTCATCGTTTTAAACATTATCGCAACGTTAAACCTTTTCAGCCTCATTTGTTTCACGGCCAATTCACATAATCCACTGAAATAATTTAATTCCGTTCATTCGGATCGCAGTGAATAATGGACCAATTGTACAATACAATAATTTTATTGAGACAAAGCCACTGATACTTTTACTGAAGTAAGTATTTTACTAAAAGCTGATTAAAAGTAGGTATAGTTTAAGGTGAATTGATACACAAGTAAGAAAATTTGTATCCGCTCCTAGTAATGTCCTAACCAAACTAGGGAACAAAGAGTGACTTTTGTGATATGTCCCCACCGGGATTCGAACCCGGGACCTCCGAATCGTGAACCCAACGCTCAACCATTGGATCACGGATGTCATCGGTCGGTATTTTTGGAATAACGCGGATAAAGTCAAATTCAGTTTACACTTCCTCTGGCTACCAAACTACTTTACTATTCTACATACCAGTATTCCGAGAATAGGGTAGTTTCCAACTAGCCAAATCAGTATTTTTTTACTAAACGTCAAAACATAAATTTACTATGTAATTTTTATGAAAAATCATCCTGTCATGGAAAAACGTGACAAAATGTCGCACTTATTTTTAAATTTTTCTTTATTTTAATTCATAAAATAGAAAAAATAAAACGTTTTTTGTCACCTTCAGATCTGTGTTTATTTAGTAATCAGAATTTTATAATTTACCTTTGACCTAGGAAACTACTCAATTGGGTCGTGTACAAGGTTCAAGATAAATTATGAAATCCTGATGACTAAATAAAAACACATCTAAAACTAACGAAAAACATTTTCTTTTTTCTATTTAACTTATTTATGAATTTTAATCAATAAAAACGTAATAATAAGTCCGACAGTTTGTCACGTTTTTCTATGACGTCACAGTGTGCTTTTTCATACAAATTCCATAGTAATTTCGTGTTTTGACGTTTAGTAAAAAGTAACTGATTTGACTAGTTGGAAACTAGCCTATTGTCAATTTCTAGAAAGTTGATTCTATAACACTGACTACTGGATCATTCTACATCCAGAGCTACAAAATGAAACTGACGCAGCTCCCGGTTTCCCAGAAGCTAGCAATATATTATCACAGGACCAATATGCAATACGGAGGAGTTAAAAAGGCGACATCGAAGCAATTTATCTGAAAAAGCAATATTGCAAAATCACATATACGCATGTAAAAATAAGTGCGCAATGCAAACAAATGCCAAATAACCTGCTTTCTTAGATTAATTGCAACAATGTTACCTTTTTAGACCTACTGATCTCTCGAACATTCCACGTACATTGTTTACATGCTGTTAGCTAAGAAACAAAAGCTTAAACAGCTAGTTCCCAATTTTGCAAAAGCAATTATTCATCGCAGGTCCAAAATATGCAAAATTGAAGAGCTGCAGAAATTTCTAGAACGGAGTACCGTTCTCAGTTCATTAGAGTTTTAGAACTAGGCGTATTTGAATAGCTGAAGCCACTATGTACAGGTCCGACATTTAGTTTACTACCGTTTCACTCATAAATCCATTTAATAAACACTATAGAAGCGCATATATGAATTCCTGGAACTTTATGTATGCTTTATGTACGCGCGAATTTGATTTCTATTAACAAAATCTCGCAATAAAAAATAATAAGTAAAAAATTATAGTGTAAACTTTTACCCGAATTGAAATTGCAGCTCATTTTCCCCGGCTATACAAGTTGTGAGAAGCTGCAGTAGATTTAGGCGAATGAGACGATGTAAAAAATGAGGATTCAAAGTGTAACTATGTTACCTACTAAATAAAGATATTTTTGAATTAAATTCATTTAGTCGTGCGTGTATATTATAATGTCCGATTACAAAATTTACAATCATAATTAAGTAGTATTAGTACACTCCGGCAAAAAATTTTTACTTTTTTTATTTATTTTTTTAATTTGAATTATTTAAATGATATACAGGTTTTAATGAAAAAAATATCGTCAAATACGACTATGAATATGACTTTTTAAAATAGTAAGCCCCGACGTGGTTTTTTATGGGGTAACGACAAAGGCTCAAATACCCTAATACCTGGTAAAAGTTGTAAAATGAGAGCCAGGTGAACTGCTGGTTTCAACAGACGTTTGATGAACTGGGTTCCTTCTGAAGCAACGGAAGGATAATATATTTTTGATATGAAACTTGCAACTATGTATCATGCCTTTTGCTCAAGGGACTGGTTCGCTTACAAAATATACCTGAGTTAGGTAGTAGACCTATGTCAATAAATGCCAAAGATTCAGGTTCCAGTGAAATATAATACGTCACGAATATGTTTAGAGTACCTACGACTACCTGGTACTCCAAAAGTAAGTAGAATATTGTTTATTTATCTCCGAAATTCTATACACCGACTTTGTCAAACATCACTTAACCTTATAAGCGATGTAGGTAAACAACTTACTTCAATGCTTCTTGTACTCCAACGTTTTTTATCAAAGGGACCTGGCATATTTTTCATGAGAGGGTGTACAATTTTTGCAAAACACTTTCGTGTTCTAAAAAGGCAAAGTGTATTTACAATCTCCCAAAAAGGCTCTTTCTGTAATACTTCCTTGTGTCGTAACTTCGCCAAACTATTGCTTACTTTCAAACAGTAAAGTCGGCAACAAACTTTGTTAACTTCTGTTTACAAACCAGGTCAGCATATCAGGTCCTTATTGGTTTACAAAACAAACAGTGAAATCACAAAAAGTAATATAAAACGGAAACACTGTTGACTTATGTTTGTATTGGTTTCTCACTGAATTCCCATCTCGGAAAATATTATTTTAAAAAGTACTTACTATTATGTATCTGAGGAATTACTTTATGCCTTGGTGGTATAATTATGTAGGTAAGTATACTAATTATTATTTTTTACTTATAACAGACTGAAAATTCTGTAGTCCTGACACCAAGTTTTTAATAAATTTAAAATGCTAAAAGTTATTAACTAAAAGCAAGCCTGCATTATTTATAAGCATATTTTTTTTATGTCGGAGAGCAGGCAGCGAACCATATAATGTTCAAACAGTATAAAGTCGGTTTCAAATTCAAATTCGGAATTCAAGCAACCCAATACAGTTTAGGTCACATATCTCCAAAACGTATATTTCGGTAATGTGAGTTTCATCACGACGTTTTTCTTCACCGCCGAGCACGTGATAATCAGATTCAAAATTCGAAAATAATTACTAAAATCTTAAAGCGGACTCCGCTTCGATATATACATAGTTAGTAGGTATATTATACGGAGCATAAACATAAATGTTTTACGCACTATATACCTACCAGTAGCTATTTTGGTTGCTACCCAGTAAGTCTGAAATCTAGATTAAATTATTCACGTTGATAATTGTTTTGAAACACGATATTTTATTCATGGGCGTCGTAGTCTCATTAAAAATTTCGAGAATAAGTACATGTTCTACTAGTTTGGCGATCGACCTTTTCCAGTGACTTTGTCTGCGTATTTTGATGTAATATAATATTTTGAAAAGCTTTTGTTGTGTTGTGTTGGTTGAACTGAATAAGCCGAAGAATATGTTTCACAGCGGTGTTACTTATCGGTACTTACATGGATTTTGTTTTTCACAAAAGTCTTCAACTAAACCTTTCTTGTCTTCTTTCTTCCCCGCTTGACGCTATTGGCCCATTTCGGGCCCCTTAAGTCTGACGCAATCTTTTTTTATTATTTTAGTTTTTTGTGGTAATGTATTATAAATATGCCTACTTGGCCAGACCAATGGCACCCATCGAGGCACCAGGAAATCCTTAAGATTCTAAAAAGTAAACAAATAAAATACATGAACAATACTAACAAAAAACATTGCTAAATAAAAATCTATTTCAATCAAAAGCCATCTAAAATTGCCGTGTCATTTTTATTATTCGCGTCAGTTTGTACCGACCGTCCATTGCGTGCCGTAGTGTGTTCCGTACCATAAAGCCGATACTAAAAATGATGTTTGTATAAAATTTACAGCTCTGAGCCGCAGTAAATACATTGTCGAGGATGTTTAGTGCTGTGCAGCTGTGCAGACTGGGTTTACCTTGTTTTGTTTGTACTATAGAGCAGTTTTGTAGACTTTTTTAGATTTACACCCTTTGAGGGTATTAATTACGAGATCACTGCGCGAAATTACCGTGGTCAGAGAGTACCGATACGAACCCAGGTACTTTACTTGCACCAATGAGTTATTATTTTTTGTTAAGTGCAGTTATCACTAACGGTTCGCTCGACCATTATCACGTTGATCTAACATAAAATTCGGTGAGGTGTGGAAACTTAGTTCATATTGCGATGAAAGTACCCCTGACTACCCCAATTGGGATATAGGCGTGAGCTTATGTCATGAAAAAATGCAGTTAGTACATTATAAGCATTATACTCATATGTCTCTCCTTGATCAACAGGAGGGGTATAGATTATATAATAAGTACATAATTTACCACACTGTTCCACTGTGTTGGTTAAGCATATCACCTCAAAATAAATGAAAAGTAAATGTAAATCTTCTTCTATCGTGTGGGTTGTGAGGTGGATCACCAACCTCATCAACCCTGGTGTCAGGGTTATTATTGAGCCGCCATAGGCCCCTGACATGACTCATGTAACGACTATGTACTTTAATCAGTAAGTAATAAATGTAAATGATATAAAACTACACATTTTATTACAAGGCATATTGTCAAAAATAATAACTATCCAGGAAAGTAAAACATCTGGTGCCCTTAATAAAGGGATGGGATAATTAGTTTTCACCCTTACCTTTAGACAATGACGTCAAATAAACTTTTGTTTCTAACCATTACCATCCCCACCCGTAAGCTCCTCCTTGATCATCAGCTACATTACAATTAATTAAATTAATAACGCCTTCACAGTAAATTGAATTTTTCTCCTTAATGAAATCCTGAGAGCAGACAGTCGCTTCAAATTTTAATTTCACCATTCATTATTATTACTTAATTATACACTGAATAATTCCAATTCTTATTTCACTTCTTTAGATAAGCTTCTTTTATTTTCTTGTAGTTTGTTCTTTCTTTCTTTATTTTTTTACGATTTACATTTAAATATTTATTGCAAGAAAAAAGTTGAAAAAATTATCTAGAAACAAGGATATAGAATATTAAACCATAAAAAATAATAAATAAAAAAATGAATATTATTATTATTTTTTTGTTTTATTTGAATTATTATTATTATTGTTGAATATTTCATAATATTTATCCTCAACCAGCGTTTACAATAACAGGCACAATAACGGCCTAACATTTTATTAATTTACGCCCACCTACAGTAGTAGAGCTAAAACTTTCCAAACATTACAGTAATGTAGTTACATTACGCACAATCCACGATCGTTTCTTCCTATTATGGCCAACACCATAATATCTAGGGACCGGATTGTGGTATAAATGAGAGGGCTATAATTACGTATATAATATCACATCTTGGGTGGGGCGAACCTGTTGTATCAATTGACAAATTAATCTAATCTTCTTCTATCGTGTGGGTTGTGAGGTGGATTACCAACCCCATCAACCCTGATGTCAGGGTTATTATTGAGCCGCCATAGGCCCCTGACATAACTCATGTAACGACTACGTACTTACATCAGTATGTAGTAACCGGGACCAACGGCTTATCGTGCCTTCCGAATCACGGACCATCTTACTTTTGGACAATCAGGTGATCAGCCTGTAATGTTCTAACCAAATTAGGGATCACAAAGTGATTTTTGTGATTTGTCCCCACCGGGATTCGAACCCGGGACCTCCGGATCGTGAGCACAACGCTCAACCAGTGGACCACGGAGGCCATTATTTATCTAATGATCGTCTTATGTGTGTTGATGATCTACGTCACCAACCCTGGTCAGAATTATTTTTAAGCTGGTGGGAAGGTCTTTATAACAAAATTTAATCCAATTAAACACCTATATCCCGAAGGCGTATATAGAGATGTCATAAGTATATACACCTACTCCTCGCCACCTATGTTTAAACGGGGAGAGCTTATTGCCATTTACCGGGCACAGATCCCAGTAACTACGCGATACCTTAAAATTAAATTTCTAAATAAACCCATCGGACGAAAAGTATGTATAACAAACGCAAATTAAGCCACGATTTCATCTAAACAAACACATTCAATCTGATCCCTTCATCAAATATTCTACGGGTCAATTCGACCCCCATTAGCACCTCCCAAATCCGCCCCAGATACAGGTTTAGACCCCCAGTGGAAAGTTCCAGGCTGGCAATAAAACGGGACATAAATCGCACACTACATAAACTCAATGTGCGTAAGTTATTTCAGTGGTAACTTAGTGGAAAATTTTCAGCCTCATGCCTCAATTTAGACTGGCGGAGTGGGTTGTGAGAAGGCATTAAATTACGCCTACCCGAAGCCTTTTATTACATAAATTGTTTTTCAACACAATTTTTAGGTATTTCTTTTTTTCGGCTAAGTAGTTACCGGCCATATGCATCAAATCTACAGTAAGTAACATCAAAAAAAACTTTTCAATACAAACCAAATCACTTTATTGCGCAAAAACTCAATTTAAAGGATAATAGGGTAGTTTATAACTTATCAAATCGGTTACATACATAAACTCACGCCCGTAATCCCTAATGGGGTGGGCAGAGCCACAAGTAATCAAAGACAACTTGCAGCCACTGTTGATACGAAGTCCAAAGTTGGATATGATGAACCTTATGGTGATAAGGGACTTATCAAATCGGTTACTTTTTACTAAACGTTAAAACACGAAATTACTATCGAATTAGTATGAAAGCAACATCTGACGTCATAGAAAAACGTGGTAAGATGTCGCACTTATTATTTATTAAATTATACATTTTTCTTTATAAAATTCGTCGTCATAACTAATTTAAGAACCACGCTCTTGTCGGTGTAGCACTCTGCATGCTACTTTTTAGAGAAAAGTTGAGCAGTGGTTTCCCTAAAAAAAACATAAATAAATAAGTTAAATAGAAAACAGAAATTGTTTTTATTACCTTAGAGGTCTAAAAATCTGTCTTTATTTAGTAATCAGAATTTCATATTTTATCTTTGACCTAGGAAACTACCCAATTACAAAAATACAGCAAACAATAGGCAGGACGGCCTATTTTTGGCCTTTGGTTTTTGAGTTTTGTTGACACTCCTTGAATAAAATACTTTCTCTCCTAATCTTGGGGTAGGCAGTACAAAAATCTTTTTAGGTAACTTCACAGGTAGTTTCACAAAGTGTCTAAATCCTTGTAGGGTACAAAGGCAAAAGGTTGGCCTTAAGATGTGATAGGTCGGTACAAAGTGACCGGACAGACCTACCGGCACTTTTTGACGTAAGTATTACCCTTTTGCTTTATTTACAAACCATAATGTTTTAGTGAATATTTTATGCATGAAATGTATTTGTAAATATATAACTACGTAGAATTACGCCTGTCATATCCGTAGGGACAAACAGACGTCCAAATAAGACTGGCAACTGTAACGGCCAAATATAAAACATTATTCAATTTGTAGTATTACTATAAGGAAGTCAAAGAATTAATGGCCTTTTATAGACAAGGATGGAGAATCCTCTTCTTCTATCGTGTAGGTTGTGAGGTGAATTACCAACCTCGTCAACCCTGGTGAGCCGCCAAAGGTCCCTGACATGACTCATGTAACGATTACTCACTTACATCAGTAAGTAGTAACCGGGACCAATGGCTTAACGTGCCTTCCGAGGCACGGATCATCTTACTTTCGGACAATCAGGTGATCAGTCTGTAATGTCCTAACCAAACTAGGGATCACAAAGTGATTTTTGTGAAATGTCCCCACCGCGATTCGAACCCGGGACCTCCGGATCCTGAGCCCTGCGCTCAACCACTGGACTACCGAGGCCGTTATGGAGAATGCTACACGGACAAGAGCGTGGCTCTTGAATTAGTAATAATGAGTTACCAAAGAATAACGAATAATACTAGAGGTGCCGAGCTAGATTACCTCACCCTCCCGCTGGGTTTCACTTTTAGTCTAAATAACCGCTAAAGAGTAAGAGAGCGCGCGGACAGTCTGTTTCTCTCGCACTTCTGTAGTTAAGTGGCAAAGTGTAAAAACGAGTTTTTTATGGAGTATCCACGCTATGGTATTACGAAGCTAACTTTACCCATAGTCATTTGTAAACACAATAGTGTATGATTTAACCGTTGTCATAGCCTCATAGCACCGATACTGTCAATGACATAACATTATAGCTTTGTTACTCAAAATAGATTATCCTAAATGATAACTTAGTAAGCACTTTTCTATTTTCAGCAAAGCATTCAAATTACTAAAACGCGTAGAAAAATGCTACGGCGGAGGTGTAAATGCTACGTCGTAGGCGGTGAATTAAGTTTTATTAATGATTCAACATTCATGTGCCTCTCTTCATATTATTAAGATTAGGGTCGTGTTGTTTTATATTCATATAAGTGTTTAATATACAAAGTGTTTATTTTTAGCATTTAAATACAATTTGTCACTTATAAATTAAAATTACGATTAATTAAACCATTTTAAATTATTGCACAAACACTGCAGGTCAGTCCAAAATACCGCCCCCTCTCGACCTTCTCGAAAATGTTTAATTATTTTTATTTTAAAACAGGACGTTTTTTGGCTATATACCTGGCGACCCTCGGTTAACCGGGAATTAAAAACTCTCGGCATGTCATGGGAGCAAGCTACAAAGGCTTCAAAAGATCGCGAGGAGCGGTCTGTTATTCTTCTAAGAAAAATAAATATGTTTCTTCTAATCCTTTTATCCCTATTTTTTTTTATTACACTATTTGTAGTATAATAAATAGCTATTACGAGCATATTTGCTGACAAATATAATAAATCAAAAGCTTTAACCACAATGATATTCAAACGTAAACGATTTAATGGTATTATATGTTTTTGTGTGGCGCGGACAGATGTTTTTAATTACCCGAAAAAGGGTCCGATTCTGACAACCACTCGAGACGTGAGATGAATGATTAATGGTTGAATGGATGGTATTTGATGTATTGATTTGAAGCCCTGTGTCATCACAGAGATGTAGTTGGTTCATCTTTTAAGGAATATAATTTCTTTTGATTGAAAACAAAACGTATAACCCAATCAGCTGCGCGTCTATTTACGGAGGTTACTAAACCTTCGCGGTCTAATAGTAGTGCGTTAAGTCTCTCGATCTATAGATCTTGGGTTCGATTTTCGGTAGGGATATATCACAAAAATCACTTTGTGGTTTCTAGTTAGGCATGTAAGATGAACCATGTTTCGGAAAGCACGTTAAGTAGTTGGTTCGTCTAATATTTACTTTAAATATGTAGTTGTTATATGAGCCTCGACAGGGGCCTAACGTTCAATAGTAATCTTGTTACTACGGTTGATTAGGTCAGTCATTTACTTTACAACCGACACTCGGCCTCTGTGGTCCAGTGGTTGAGCGTTGGACTCACGATCCAGAGGTCTCAGATTCAAATCCCGATGAGGACATATCACAAAAATCACTTTATGATCCCTAGTTTTATTAGGACTTTATAGGCTGATCACCTGATTATCCGGAAGTAAGATGATCCGCGCTTCGGAAGGCATGTTAAGCCGTTGGTCCCGGTTACTACTTACTGATGTAAGTGAGTAATCGTTACATGAGTCATATCAGGGGCCTTTGGCGGCTTAATAATATCCCTGACATCAGGGTTGATGAGGTTGGTGATTCACCTCACAGCCCACACTACAGAAGAAGACAACTGACACTATAGAACAAGCTGTCCTAAACCGAGAGGTGTGTAAATACAAGGGTTAATGGATAAATACAGTGATGCCACCGAAGATCGGAAAAGTGATATAGAAAAGTTGTCAAAAAAGAGTCCATCAAAAAAAAGTCATCAACGATCAAACAAGTGAGATACTCAGTACAGTCACGAACAATAAAATGTATACACTTTAGAACCATGTTGCAGTAACTTAGTTGACAAATTGAATCGAAGTATGACTGTCAGGTTAAATGTGTTAATATGACAGAGGCTTATGACCGTACGTACTCGCATTGCCGACACACAACAATATAGTATTTCATGTGCCAACTGTTGCTATATGTCAATTATGAAAGTTTAAATAATCAATAACACACACACACAGTTGGCTCGACCACTATAGACGTCGATACCACTCACCACCTATCACATTGGTCTAACAGAAAGCTCGGTGAGATGTGGGTACTTAGTTCATCTTGCGATGGATGTACCTCTCTATACCCCAATTGAGATATATTAGTAAGCATATGTTATGTGTTGGAAAACAAAAAAACAATTTTATCAATATTCCTAATAAATTTCCCGTAAAGCCAAGATAAGAAAAAATACTGTACGTATTTGATCAAAATTGAATTTTTAATCACCTTTTTCAATTTATTTTGCAATCTTCAAAGTAGCTTTTGCTGATTAGCTTCTTTGCAGAACTCTTTTCAAACTGAATACTGTATTAGTTCCTCAGAATAAGACTTTGAAATAAAAAATATAAATAAATAAAATATGTAGGATCTGAAAAAGTTCGCCATTTCGTTTTTAGTTATTTGATATTATTTATACTTATTATCAAAATGCGTAACCACGCATTACAGTCTACACAGTTGTATAGACTGTTTAACAATCGCGTCATTGTAAATTTAAACTTTTCCGGGTAACCACGTAAAAACGGTCAAAACACAAATTCAAATTCAAATACCAACATAAAAACATGAACCAAAACATAAAAACTCTTATATTATAAAAATAATACAATGAACGGTCTTATACATCAATTTGTTCCAGAAGTTTCCAGAGTTCCGGATAAATAAATAATATTTTTATTCCATTCCCCGGGGACTTTTGTTTAGGGTAGCTGACTCCGTTCCCGGGTTGGGCTGTGATTGATTACTCGCATATACATCAATATTTCTTATTTCATTGTTATCCCGGTAATATTTCACGAGCCGGCCGACGATTATGCCTTGTGTGTGATACCCCTGACTGATGTACCCAATATATTTACGCTCTCTCTACGTTTATCCTGAATACGGGTGCATGTATTAACATGCCAGAAATATTTTTGTAAGCATTAATAATGTATGTGGACTCAAAAGCGGCTTAAATGGTGTACAAGGTTAAGACGACCTCTTATTCGAAGTTTCTTCGTATCGGAGGGTATTTATTTTATATGCTAACCTGTATTATTTACGATTAGATACATCCAGCGGCCACGTGTAAGGTCTCAGAGGTAAACCCACAGACAAAACTACTTCAGTAAACGACTTCGACCTCTTATAAACAGAACCGAAGGTGTTAAGGATGATTCAGTAATCATTCAAAGATAAAACATATCCCTTTTATATACTAGTTGGTTCTTTACTAACAAAACCTATATAAGCATTTATTTACGCTCTTTTTCTTCGTTTATGTTGAATGTGGGTGCATTATTTAAATATATTTTTTTGAACTTTTCATTTAAGTAGCAGCTAAACAGAATAAACACAATTGGGAAAATCCTAAACACACCACATTTTAGACTTAACCATCTAATTCTGTAGATAAAAGTATCTGAAACAATATTCTACATGCTATTACCCTACCCTGTAATAAAAAGTTGCTATTTTCCCAGGTCTCACAGAGGAGTCCGAAAGTAAGCTCGAAGTGACAAACTAAGCATGTATTTAATACTTAGATAATTCATGACATGTACCTATACCTACTTCATAGTTGCAAACATTATGAGTGCATTAGTACCAATTTCACATTATAGTAGCGTTGGCTATACTATAGAACTCCTAAAAAGTAGTACCTACCTACATCATACCAAACCCCTAGTACACTTTATTGCAAATTGGCAGTATAAAGCCTCGTATCCACTAGACAACAATTGACGCGCAACATGTGACGCTCAACATGTACAACAACGTTGCACAACAGCGCGCGACGTTGCCAGCTGAAGCGTAACACGTCGCGCGGCTTGTTGTTTGTTTAGAGATCATCGTTAGTTGCGCATCAATTGACAACATTTCATTTTTACTAAGGTGCCTTAAATCGAAAACCATTTCGAGATATTTGTATGATTTACACAAAACACATTTTTTCAGATTTTTTAATTCAGTAATAATAAAAATATATTGAAAATCCACGAGGTCAGAAGAGGAAGGCATAATAAGTTCAGACCTTTACATAAAAATTATAAAAAAAGTAAATGTCATACAGTATAACATGACACTTTGTTTGCGACTTGTTTTAAATACGCATGCAAAGGTACATTACATTATACTGCCTTCATTCTATCAATGGCAGAATCCAATTTTCAAAAAATATTTTTTGTAACTTCTAGTGGAAAAATCTTGAAAAGAAAAAATACGTGTCTTCTATTTAAACAAGTACTTTCGAAATAGCACAAAAAAACCACGGCTTAAAAATTTGAAATGTTGTCAATTGTTGTTGAGTGGAAACGTGACGCGCAACAACACTAGTTCCACTGGCGACATGTTGTCGACGACAGACGTGTAGTAGATGTGTAGACAGACAACGTTGTTAAACAAAAGTTCCGCGTTAACTTTTAACATACATACATAAACAGCCTATATACGTCCCACTGCTGGGCACAGGCCTCCCCTCAATCAACCAGAGGGGGTATGGAGCATACTCCACCACGCTGCTCCAATGCGGATTGGTGGAGGTGTTTTTACGGCTAATAGCCGGGACCCACCCCCGGTGGGAAATAGGCGTGACTTTATGTATGTATGTAGCCGGGACCCACGGCTTAACGCGCCCTCCAAAGCACGGAATCATCTTACTTTTTCGGACAATCAGGTGATTCAAGCCTGAAAAGTGTTTACCAAACAAAGGACGGTCTCACAAAGTGATTTCGACAATGTCCTCATCGGGAATCGAACCCGGACCTCCAGATCGTGAGTCTAACGCTCTAACCACTAGACCACGGAGGCTGTTACTTATTGGGCGGAACTTTTAACATACTGGGCAACATATTGTGCAACATGTCGCGCGCCAAATGTTGCCAAGTGGAAAAGCGGCTTAAATTTTCCAAATTGTCTCAAAAAACACAGTTGCAACGAAGTATACTTTATAGATTTTCACCACAGTTTTTAGATTTCGAAATAGAATTACTTTGAACACTAGAACATTAACTTAGCATGACGTAGTTCTTCAAAATCAACCTCTTACCTACACATTATTTCACACTTTGACTTAGTACCATCACAACTTTGAACTTACTCTAGTCGTTTTTGCGAGTAAAGTGGTTTTTTTATAGCGGTAGAATTTTAGCTCACACATGCCACGTTATCGGATGAGGTAAGTTTTTAATAAAGTTCTACATTTTTTTTATAGATACTGTCTAAACAGAACGATTAACAACTGTGTATTAGGCACTGAATGATTGACGTCCAAACTATTTATAAGGGATTTAATTCTCGTCCTCTCTACACTATAAATATGAGTACAAATATTGTTCAAAGTGTCCCAAATGTTATCATCTAGTGTAATTATTATACCACACTAAGAGCTCTCGGTTTTAAGAGACGAACTTATGTAGATTTTTGCGAGTACAGCATCCCTCTGTGCACAGCAGCGGCCGTTAAGGCCGTTTATACGAGTATAATACTCTCAAACGTACACAGGGTATTAGTTACAACAAAAACAAAAACTTTTAGGGATGATTCAGACCATAATTCTGAGTTGATATCAAATGGAATTTTCCGTCGCAAAACTATGAAACTGCAAACAATTAAAAAAACAAAAAAATGTTCATCATTTTCCGACAGGAAATTCCACTAGATATTAACTCAGAATCATGGTCTGAATCATCCCTCTCAGTATTCGTTACGATGTCGCTAACGCCCTGTATATTATATAAACTATACATAAACTGTCTCCTATAAATGCGGTCTATTTTGTAGATTAACAATAAATTCTAAGGGGTGACTATTTCCGTTTGGCAAATAAATTCATGCAAAAAGTTGGGCCTCAAATAGACTCTTTGTGGACAAATTAAAGTTGGCAAGATTACTGACTTCCGAGTGAAATGGCGGGTCGCCTTTATGTTCATGATAGGATTTCAGGATTTTATTACCGAAACTAATAACATACATACATACATATATAAACTCACGCCTATTTCCCACCGGGGTAAGCAGAGACTAATAACAAAACTAATTTATTGTAAAATAACTTAATGGTAAGCACCTACCTTACTTAAGAAACAAACAAACAAGAAACGAGAAACATTAAATGAGAAGCTGTGTAGGTACATACATTCAGGTGTCAAACATTATGAAATTGTCTCAACAGCATGTCCATGTCGGACGTACAATATTACAAATAATGTCAGTATTAAACATCAAGGAATTAAGTAAGTACCTAATAAATTAGTCACATATATAAAAATAGCTATAGCTTATATTAAAATAGCTTTAAAAGACAATGACAAACTCCTGTAAACTCAGAACAAATATCTAACTTTAAACAAAGTAGTTTTACAGCTCAATTTTCTACCTCAATTGGCTCGAAACGCATGGGAATAAAAATAAGTACATTATTATGATAAAAGACTACGGAAAATAACGACTATTATAACTTTACAAAGAAAACTTGTTTCACAAAGGGAACACAGCACGCTCTATACGCGGCCTATTATCGTCGAAGAGAAAAAGATAACTGCGTGCACGACTTAATTTTCTCTTTTAAAAGGGAAAGAACATTCTGCGCGCAAATAGGGAATTCTAAAAAAGAACATGTTGTGACGAAACGATGTTTTCCTTTTAAATTTTTCTGTTGTGAACTTTGTTATTTACGCAAATTGGAATTTAGGCTCGCTATAAATGTGTTAGAATAAAAATAATATTAAGTTCCTTAGTGTCTATGTTTTTAAAACAATATAAGACTTGGCTTCGGCCTTAATTCTGAAATCAAACTAAGACTTGGCTTCGGCCTTAATTTTGTAAATATACGCCAGACTTGGTTTAGGCCTTCTATGAATTTTATAACTAAAAATAAACAAATAAATATAACACATGACTTGGCTGTATGGGCTATGATCCCTTTGCCTGTCCTATGGACAAAATAACCAACAAAAAAAAATGTCTATGTTTTTAAATGTCAAAAATGTGATCTGCGATAACGATTTCACTACTGAAAAGAAGTTCGTTTGACGATCAACAAAGTCAACTCTTACAGTTTTTACGAAGAAATTGTCCGGATTTTCTAAATAACAAAGAAATACAAAATATTAATCCCACAACCAATAGACGAAAGAGCAATTTAAAATATCAAATAACAATAGCAGAAAATATAGAGAAAATCGCTTAAACTTGCTGGTCTTCCAGAGCATGTCGTGGGCTATAGAATAGACTGATCCCTTATCACTATAAAGTTATCCCTTATCACTGTAAAATATGTAATTATTAATTCGCTAATAATCATTGAAATATAGTCACTAATTTTATTGTACCGAACTAGATGTTCTGTTGAATACTATAAAGTACTAGCGTCATAAAGTACTCATACTTAACACTGAAGAATTTCGTAGGCGTTCCAAAAGTATGTCTCGGCCAACAGTTTATTAAGAAAATTCCTTATTCCATGCTATGGAAGGAAGAGGACAATTTTGTCCCAACTTTACTCATCCATTGTATTTCTCTAGAGCTCCAAGTGATCTCAAGTTTCCTTGAAAATACTTCCAAGTGCTATGTTTAAGTTTTCTTCAGTGAAATTAATTTGTAAACATCGTCTCGTCCAAACGGCCGAAGCCAAACTGTTCGTAATTAAATTTTAATTTAAATTAAACGAAAGTGTTGCTGTTAAACTAATTAAAAATTAGCTCTCGTCAGCAATTAATTTTCTTTATTAACTCACGCTAACCGAATTATAAAGGTATTATACAACATTATCGCAACAGTAACAGGTCGGTTGGGAGTTCAGTTTGAAGTTGTATAACAAGCCAGTTGAGTAGGTTCAATCCCATTCACAGCAATTATTATTATTAGTCATAACGTAAATATAGGTTTTGGTAAGATAAAAATAATAAATGATTCTTTCCATCTTTCTTAAAGTCATAATTTACAAGAAAGTAATGTGAGTAAATATTATAGTAAATATGTCATCATCATCATCAGCCCATTAACGTCCCCACTGCTGAGGCACGGGCCTTCCCTATGGATGGATAGGGAGATCGGGCCTTAAACCATCACGCGGGCCCAGTGCGGATTGATGGTTATTAACGACTGCTAATGCAGCCGGGACCAACGGCTTAACGTGCCTTCCGAAGCACGGAGGAGCTCGAGATGAAAACTTTTTTTTTGTGGTCACCCATCCTATGACCGGCCTTTGCGAAAGTTGCTTAACTTCAACAATCGCAGACCGAGCGCGTTAACCGCTGCGCCACCGAGCTACTCAGTAAATATGTATTATTATTTTTTTGTTTGTATACTCGGGCACTTTCTAGAATGAAAGCAGTTAATATCTGCTTCACTCTCTTAAACAACACGCATCATGTTACCTTATTAAAATGTCACGGTAAATTATGAGATTACTCGTTTAAAAGATACTGGGTCAAAGCAAAGTTTTAATACATGGCGAGGTTTGAGCCACTAGAGAGATCTTTATGCAAACTTTATAAGACAAAACTGTGTAAAACTGTGCTAAGAGTTTGCTGTAAAAAACTGGACTTTCTCATAATTATAATAAGGTTCAAATGGCAACTGTGAAAATAAAACTTTTCTATTGTTTCACATTCATTCATCTAGACTTTTGTCTTAGAGATTGGTATAAGCAAAAAAATATATTTTATTACTAATCTTCGTAAAGACAACGACAATACAGCTCATCTCCTATCACGTTGATCTGACAGAAAGCTCGGTGAGGTGTGGGTACTTAGTTCATCTTGCGATCGATGTACCTTTGACACCCCATTATATATGTTATTTAATTTTGTTAAAATAACATAATTTTGTCTGGAATAGACGTATGACTTTGTGCCGTTTGCCGTGGACACGGCGGGGTCTTAGGTCTCTGAAGCGAAGTGCTTTATCAGGGAGGTGGGCAAGCGGCTTAGAGAGCAAAGTGGCGACTTCCGGTAGCAAATTTCCCTCGCCATCCACCGGGGTAACGCTGTGAGCGTGACGGGCACATTAGGTCGAGAGGGAAAAAAGAGAAGAAAGAGAGAGAGAGGGAAGGGTCGCGGGGGGTACAAGGGAGCATTTTTATTAGACCCTGTATTTATGTACTTTTTTAAAATTTCATCATCATCATCATCAGCCCATTAACGTCCCCACTGCTGGGGCACGGGCCTTCCCTATGGATGGGTAGGGAGATCGGGCCTTAAACCATCACGCGGGCCCAGTGCGGATTGATGGTTATTAACGACTGCTAATGCAGCCGGGACCAACGGCTTAACGTGCCTTCCGAAGCACGGAGGAGCTCGAGATGAAAACCTTTCTTTTTTTTGTGGTCACCCATCCAATGACCGGCCTTGACTATTTTTTTAAATTTAATAATATTTAATCCCAACAAAAAAAAAATGTAAAATGTGCCAATATGAGATCGCAATGTCAAAAGGTTATCAGATCTCATGTAGAGCCAAGCTTCTAACTTTATACGGGCTAACTATACAAACCCTAAGTTTACAAACTCTACACGTTGTGCAAAATATGGGGCTTGTCCGTTTTGTTTCTACGGCAATGAACAGTCGATAAAGTTGCCCATGGTGACGGCATAAAATTGTTTTTTTCACCTAACGCTTATGTGATGGTAGCGAAACGGCCAAGCCACATATTCTACCTAATATGACAAATTGAAATTGGAGGTCCGGGTTCAATTCCCGATGGGGACATTTTCGAAATCACTTTGTGAGCCTGTCCTTTGTTTGGTAAGGACTTTTCAGGCTTGAATCACCTGATTGTCCGAAAAAGTAAGATGATTCCGTGCTTCGGAGGGTACGTTAAGCGGTTCGGGCTATTAGCCGTAAAGACAACTCCACCAACCCGCATTGGAGCGGCGTGGTGGAGTATGCTCCATACTACCTCCGGTTGATTGAGGGGACGCCTGTGCCCAGCAGTGGGACGTGTATAGGCTGATTATGTGACAAATTGAAGAATAGATAATAATTATGTAAATATTAACTTCATTGCAAACTCCTCTCGCCACTTCTATTCAAACGTATCTAAGACAAAGAGACACACATACATACATATATAAACTCACGCCTATTTCCCACCGGGGTAAGCACAGACTATGGAATTCCATTGTGGAAGCGACACACAAGTACGATAATTTGACTTTCACAACAACGGGTTATCCCCAAGGACCTATTGAGTTGCTATTTGAAACACCCCTGGACACTCCTTTTGGTTACAATGACACCCTCCAGGGGTGGGTACCCTCACCCCCACGTTGCAATCTTTAGTACCACAGTGCTCTTGATACCAACAAGTACCACTTCACTTGCATAAGACCCTTGAGGTTCCTTTCAGGATTTTGACCGAACATCGCCTCGAAAATTGCATTCTTGGCGAATCTTCATTACGTTATTATATGAAAGCAGTCTGTTTGAAAGGTTGGTAAAGTGGTCAATCGATTTGAAGTGAAAAGGTGCGAACTATTGGAAAAGTTGGCTTTTGTTTCCTCTTCGTAAACGTAATTCAGAAGAAGACCTCTCCAAAATCTTTTAAGATTTCTAGCAAAACCCCTAGTACGTAATATTATCAATTTGATTTAATTAAAAAAAAATAACACGGATAAAAACCGTGAACAATATTTTTTTCGTTTGAAATAACATAAATAAGTACAATCAAAGAGTAAAAGTGCAGTCACTGAGCCCATTGAACAATTATGAACCATTAGTTGTCACAATAATTTATATACTTTTTTACGTGTTTTTGGTCTATTACAGAAACGACATGTAACCAGGAGGTCTTAAGTGCAACCAGTTAATTTATTACTTTGCAAGAAACTGATTGGACTTTTCCACCTTATCGTACATAATTTAACATACATTAACAATTAAAAAAAGAAATGTAAATTAACATTAAATTGGTAAAATAAGGAGTATTTAGATTGACAATCGTTATGAAGAAACTAATAAATACTTAATAAAGAAAAACATAAAGCACAAGTATTATGTCGAACAGGTACTCATTCACATTTAACCAACATGTCCCGAGCGATAACAACACAATCACCACACTAGATCTTGTTTCTAATCTAGCCCCGTTTAATGATTAATCATTCTATTTTCCATCTTTCCAGCTCAGAGATTCAAGTTTTTTCTTCTCATAAAAAAAGTAATTAAAGTTTTAACGAGACGCCGACGGATCCAGCGCGGACAGAGCAAAATACAAAGATCTTGAAGAAAAATAATATAGTTCATTTTTAAAGTACGTAACTGTCATTAAGCTTCAGGATAGACAGAGCTTACATTTCTGTAGGTAATCGTGTTTTTAATACATTATCGAATCACGTTTTATTAGCTTCCGCATTTCAGCCCTCAAAATTAAATTATTCTTCTAATCGCAACTAGTGTTTGTGGGATTCGTTTTTTTTTTTGACGTGACTTATTGTAGATATTTTGCAAATGGCACATACTACTACGCCACAAACAAATGAGGAGCGCTGAGGGATCTCACCCAATACAAAAGAGAACAGGCCTGAAGGTGCCCAGTTGGGCGCGAACCTCGGCTTGTGACATAAGTAATGTCTGTAAATGTTTTTTTTTTACAATTCCCAATCGTCAGCAATATCATTTACGACGAAATTATAGACGGCGAAATGGCTCATCGTAAATTCCGTTGGAGTAACTGAATTCTCGGTGAAATGTGGGTGTTTAGTTCATCTTGTGACGAATGTAACTCTAACTACCCCAAGTAATTGATTCATAATTTATTTTTATTATCACTCGAGAATCCAATATACTTGCAAAATAAAACGATATGATGTACATTTAAGTACACTCAAAGTTATTAGGAAGGGATCGCCATGCTTAAAAGCAAGTGTAAGTATTATCATAGATCATTAGATTAGAACGTCTAGGGCCCTGTGCCGAGGGTTTTATTGCAGCTTCTTTTCCCCGGCTATACAGGTTGTGAGAAGCTGCAGTTGTTTTAGGCGGATGAGACGTTCGTTATGTAAAAATTGACGATTCAAAGTGTAACTATGTAATCTACTGAATAAAGATATTTTTGAATTTGAATTTAGACACAATCAATGCTCACCTGAAGATTTGGCCGTAGATCCATGAATCGTAGTTGTTACCATGTTGTTGCGGAGCTAAGTATCTTTTAATTTGCGTCGTGTTTTCTCACCATAGTATTGTATAACTTGCATACGTTTAGTTGGGCTACAGTCTGAACCTCAAAAAGTGTATTATTTCATAAGATTTGTGTCTGTAACCTGTTACGTGTGTTTATTAAATAAATAAATAAATAAAAATAAATAAATCAGAATATGCTGGAATATTACGTAACGTTATTTGTTTGGATTTTGTTTTCATGTAACAGCCATTATGTGCTGGATCAGTTGCTCATACAGGAAACAAATGAAAATTGCCTGCAGAATAAAGAATGAGTTTCCTTTTTTTTTTCAAAAACTGTCCATAACAATCCTTTTGTCATTACAAAGATGAAATCTTTCCGCTGAAGTTTGAATTGCATAGTTTTCGCAGTTTTAATAAACGAACTTGGTTAGAAGAGGGCGAATAATGGCTTTCTGCTTTTTACGTCTGTCTAAACGACAATGGAAGCGTGGGCGCAGAGAAATTTAACTTGCGTTTTATACCACAAAATACTTTAATTAGTATAGTTACTTAATATTAATTCTGGTAAACATCTCAGCAAGCTTAAGAATCAAAAACATACATAAAACATAAACAGCCTATATACGTCCCACTGCTGGGCACAGCCCTCCCCTCAATCAACCGGAGGGGGTATGCAGCATACTCCACCACGCTGCTCCAAAGCGGAGTGGTGGAGGTGTTTTTACGGCTAATAGCCGGGACCAACGGCTTAACGTGCCCTCCGAAGCACGGAATCATCTTACTTTTTCGGACAATCTGGTGATTCAAGCCTGAAAAGTCCTTACCAAACAAAGGACGGTCTCACAAAGTGATTTCGACAATGTCCCCATCGGGAATCGAACCCGGACCTCCAGATCGTGAGCCTAACGCTCTAACCACTAGACCACGGAGGCTGTTGAGGCTGCTGAAGAATCAACAGAGCATTAAAAAAGAAAATCTCTTCACGTATACAAGGTTTCTTCCTTCCTTCTATTGAAGAGCGGATCCTCCGTAGGGACAAATATCCCGTCCGCTCCCGCGCCGCATTCCCTTCGTGAACATGGCCTTAAGGTTGGTTATTGGCGATTCTTGTCGCGTCCTACTGTGCTTTAGAAAACGGGCATTTTGCTTCAAAAAACGGATTTCTGCTGAATGGCACTGAACAAAGAATATTTATGCTCGATTGCACCTCGGAACGCTTGAAAATAACGTGAAAACTCGCTTTGGTTGTAACGAATAGGTTTATTTTTTAAATATTGTCGTCATTTCAATTCAATTTATAAGAGACAATGTGGAATTCCAATTCGTGTTTGGATCAGAGGTAATTGATATCATGTGGTTTCCAGAATTTTGTGCCCGGTGGTTAATGGCAATAGGCTCACCCACCAGGCACAACCTATATACAACCTATGTAAAAGAAAAAGGGGGTGCAGATTATAATTATGCACAAGATGACTTTAATTTAGTGTCGCGGAGCTCCGTGGGACGTAAAGCGTATTTTGAAGTATGAATTATTCATTCCCTTAATCAGCGCTTATCACTATCGACCCACTAGGGTCGATTCATTCTTTTAAATAATTTTCCTCTCAAACGACGCCGTGAGCCGAGGTTCGCGCCCAACTGGGCACCCTTAGGCCTGTTGTCTTAAACGTTGTACCAGGTGAGAGCCTTCAGCGCTCCCCATTTTTCCGGCCAAGTAGTTAATGCCATCTGCGGCAAACTACAATAAGTCAAAAAAAAGTTTCGCGTTCACTCGGCCCTTCCAACCTTTTTCCTCTATTCCATAGTTTATATCATGTAAATACTACCTACCTGTTGAATATGCCTTTCTGAATTGTTAGATTTGAACTCGATCTACAATACAACACAATAAATATTATATTATTCACAATGTTTATTTGTGCATCACATTAGTTTCACTTCAACACGTTGTTATTATTAATTGGATTGCAAATATTTTATAGTAAACACGACTACTGAATGTTAAACCACACGGAATTTAATTAAAATAAATACTGACCAAATAATAGTAATAATATTTAAATTGTGACTTGAATAGTGGTTTAAATAGATAGGTATATTTCAATAGTAAATTTTATTATATTAATTTTTGATTTGTATCCAGTTTCTGTTTTGTTGATTTATTTAATCGTAAATGAAGTAAAACAAACCATAAGCCTTCACAGCACGGACTATATTTACGTGCTATTGTGAAATCTGAGGAAATAATTCATCCCAGAGCATTCCAGCCGAGATTGTTGGCTTAAAACTTAACCCCATGTTGCTACCCGGTTAACTGTATTCAGGATATTGCTGCTTATGCTCACTCCTATAAATAGCTTGATGGGTTTTTAATGATATAGTTTCAAATAGAGAGGAATGGCGATTACTCCACCGACAAGAGCGCAGCTCTTAAATAGAGAGAGAGAGAGAGAGAGTTTCAAATATACTAGTAATGTCCTGCGTGAAAGATGTTTTGTTTGACAACTTAGCCCTCTCTCAGGTCTATCTCTTATTATATTTTTTATAGTTAGTTGAATTCGAAATAGCGCTACATTTATATCGTTACCAATACTTATGTAAAGTCGTAAGACCCAAAGTTCAAACCCCATTTTTTAAATATTGTGTCTGCAAAAGGGCCTTACGAGATTGAAGCACTATTTCCGACTTAAACGGACACAACGTAATTATGTTACTAACTCATAATATATTTGTAATATCATGATCGATAACTACGTAAGTTGTAATAATATCAATATAATATACTAATACTAAAATACGAATACTACCTAAAAGTCCTCCAGAGTTCTTTCATTAAAATTTCTGAGAAAACTATGCAGAATTTTGCAACATAAGTTCAGCGGAAAGATTTAATCTTTGTAATGGCAAAACGGTTGTAAAGAAGATTTCAACTCTCTCTATAAAAAATTAGAACCTATTATACAGATGTCGTTATACGAGTAATTAGCCGGAAGAAGAAGGCATGCGCGAACGTACCGTGATCAAATAGGGGATAATATCATTATTATCCCCTGTTTGATCATTGTATCATTAAAATGCAAATATATAATATATGTTACGGTAAATCTGATTAATTGAAAATTATTAATATTTTTACAAAATTATTAATAATAACCACATGTTTTGGTAAATGTGAATAAACGATCGAAATTTATTACTTTTAGTAGTAATTATTAATAATTCACGACACATATTGGTAAAAGTTATAAAATAAATAAAAACCCAATGTTTTTTGACCAGCAGGTATTTATTAATAATATTAAACACAGTCTTACAATTATATTAAATAGAGATCACACAAACAAGGTTAAAACTAAGCAAACAACAAAGTAAGAAAGTCTTTCGTGGTACATAAAATTTTAACAAAAATAAAATTAAACAATTATTGTTTCATTGACAAAATCAACACGAATCCTAAAAGCAATCATTAACAATCATATTTCGGTAACCTCGACTTTCGGTAATTATTATTAATAATAGATAATTATTAATAATCTTCAATTATTCACTCTTACCGTGACATATCGATCGCCATCGACTCGCAAAGGAGAAGATATAATATCTGTTGTTTTATTATTATAAATACATGAATTACTTATAATTAACGAATACAATTAATCCTTCACGGAAAGCTATTTTCTCGTTTATTGTTCCTTTCTTGTTCCAAGGTACGCTGGAAGTAAACTCAACTGTTGAGTTAAGCTTGCCTTTGTACATGTTCATTTCTGTTATATTTCTGTGTAATTTTCTTGTGTGTTATAAATAATAAATGATAATAATAATAAATGAAATGAGTGGATAGAGCATTGGGCTCACGATCTGTGAGGGTGTTCTTTATTTGGCTAGGTTATTACAGGTTGAATCACCTGGGTGTCGAAGAAGTAAGATGATTCCGTGCTTCGGAAGGCACAGTAAGCCGTTGGTTCCGAGCTACTAGCCCAAATGCCTCCACCAACCCGCAGGAGAGCAGCGTGGTGAAGACCAGACCCTTCGGTTGATTGAGGGGAGGCCTGTGCCCAGCAGTGGGACGTATACAGGCTGTTTATATTTATTTATGTTAACAATAAATAAAGCGTTCCAAAACTAAATCAAAACCCGCAATTAGCAGCATTTCTAAAGTCGGAATTGAGTCCGAGAAACTTTCACGTCCAAGTGAATTCCCGGATCTGAAGAACGTCGCAAGTTGGAGCATTCATCTTCAGAATGAACTGGGTAAGTGTAATTGTCGACTAATGATCTGCATCGAAAGTTTGTCCCGCTCCCGGCGCTATGAGATACTGATAACTTTAGAACGGGGAACTGACGAAGGCGCGGCGTTGTCATGAAGGTACTCTGGCGTTCAGGCTAATGCAGGCTGTGGAACTCAGTTCTTAAGAGAAGTTTTAAATTAATAGAATAGGAGTAGGAGTTGGAATAGGAGTCTTCAAGGCCAGAGGGAATAGGCATTTGCTAGGTATGCGTGCACCCTAGACCACATTGTCACTTAACATCAGGTGAGCACAATCTCACCATAGTCAAACGCGAGCCTATTATATTAAAAAAAAAGTTTTATATTTATTTATTTAGGTACATACAGCAATACATATAAAATTTTACAGACAGCATTAAAAAAGATTAATTTGGTTATAATGCTTGCCAATTACAAACAAACTAGTTATATAAATACGAAACTAAATAATCTATATTAAGAATATTATTTTGTCAGGGGCCTTTGGCGGCTCAATCATAGCCCTGACAGCAGGGTTGATGAGGCTGGTATTTCCCCTCACAGCCCACACGGTAAGAAGAAGAATATTAACATATTTTTGTATAAATATGTTTAACAAAATATAAATGTAAGTACATTTTAGCGCTTATAAGGACAATCAAAGTTATTTAGCGCTTCATTTTTGTGTTTCTTTTAGCAAATATAATAAGTATTAGTTTTTACCTAAATTTGGGCCTAACCTAGTGCTAAATACAACCAGTGCCCAAAGAGGTGAGGTAGGCAGCTGAAGCGAATTGGTGCGGGACGGAAAATTGCGATTCTATAAGTACGTAGTATTATTCTTTATTCTATGATTTGACGGCAGAGAAATGAAAAACATGATTACTCCTAGAACTTTTCAAACAGCTTGTAAATAAGGTTTAACGCTCCTTTGTTTCTTCCCATTGCTTCAACTAATTACCGTCTAAATTCTTAAATAATACAAAGCAAGTAAATCTTTCAATGAGTTGTTACATGACACAGATTTAGACCTGTTTAATATTAGACCTAAAGTAATTAAGCACCAGCTGAGCTGTCAATTTTTTTGAGTAGTCTAAACACTTTCCAAATAGTGCGGCGGCGTGAAATTTTTTCCCGAGTTTGTTGTTTTCAAGTCATATTTGCGTAAACCTATAATTGGCTTATTGTACAGCTATAACATAATCTTCTTTTCCGTGTGGTTTCTGTCCTGTGTTAAATGTAATGTACCTGTCTGTCTGTGTCTGTGGTGTCCGGAAGTAATAAATGTTTCTTTCTTTCTTTCTTTCTTTCTTTCTTTTGCTGTTGGTTATCCGAAGAAAATAAAAATAAGGTATCTAACGAACTAAGTACATCAAAACGATGATTTAATTAGCTGCCAAGCTATAAAACGACCCGGTAGTCAGTCATTTCAACCCTTCCCTAAACATTAGCTTAGCGCAACCACCACTGAGTCAACGACCAAAATTGTCAGTAAATACTTGCCTTCTAACGGTAGAACTAAGTAGAAAACAAATGCCGCTAAACGATCACACATTTACCAAATGGCCAAGATGTGGAGGGTTAAAAAGGCCACATCAAAGCAAAAGGCTAATTTCCAACTATCGAATCAGTTACTATTTACTAAACGTCAAAATACAAATTAGTATGGAATGTGTATGAAAAAGCAATCTGTGACGTCATAGAAAAACTTGATAAAATGTCGGACTTATTATTACGTTTTTCTTGGCCAAAAACCATACATAAATTAAATATAAAATAGAAAATGTTTTCGTCAGTTTTAGATATATATTTTATCTTTTTTTTAATTTATTTAACATTTCGAACGCCGGAACGCAGTCTTTTGTTTCTAGTATCTCGGTAGATGAGAGGTTAAGCCTAGGATAAATCTAAAAAGCAATATTGCAATTTGACATTTGCGCATGTAAAAGTAAGTGCGCAATGTCAACCAATGTCAAATAGCAATATTGGTTTTTTTAATTTATTTCTTCGATGTGGCCTTATTAACCCCCTGACCACTGGTCATTTGTTCTTATAGTTCACCAGCATTGTTCGAAAGTTTTTGAAATTGCTCTCGGTCGATATAATATAGTATGCATTGGAGCGAGCTCCTGCGGGCAAGTAAACCTAACTTGTTATCGCTAACATGCGCCAAGTATTGCTCTGTAATTTACCAAATACATTCACTGCAAATGCTTGCACTTACCAAGTTTGCATACGCAGTACCATTTTATATATTTCCATGGTAATTCAGCTAGAGGTTTTCCTGATAGTTAACTGATAGTCCGGTTATGGTTTGATAATATTAGTCTTTAGTGTAAACTTGCGTTGAAAAGCTTTTATGTAGTTATTATGTAGTTTTATTCTGCATGTTAGCGAAATGAGAATTATGCGCTATATGATGAAATACAAAAAAAGAAATACAAATTATATCACAATATTCACACACACACACACACACTCAAACGCGCGCACGCGCGCGCTCAAACTCAACACACACATTAACAAAACACGAACAGTGATCCTCGTCTTAATTGGCTATCCGGTGAACCACAGGGATTTTAATTCTATACTCATTAGACAAAAGGTAATATATAATATAAATATAATATAATATATATTATAAATATATTATATAACGAATGAGATTCAAAATTAAAGTCAGATTTAAATATCGAATCAAACTGTTCCACAATACATTTGCCCCTGCTAATGTTATGACATAAAAATATTTTTATGAAACATTCTTACCTACTGAAAAGGGCTTTTTTTCGAGAAGGTTCTTTAGTAATGCACAATGCTGATATCGTAAATCGAGTTCCATAATTTTCCTCATCGTTGAAACTTGATTTTTAGCCTCTTTATACGTTATTTTATTTTGCGAGTCCGAACAAACTTTTTTATTGTTACCCAAAATGTATTAACAGTTATCAGCCGTAAATATGGAGTTATTTCCGATACATTTTATTTTAGCGGCCACAGACTGCCGAAATCATTCTCTTTTCCAACACAATGAGCTATTCAACTTGCAAAACACGACAATCCAGCCCGTAGGCCTCTGCAACGAACATCTCTTTATATTGTGTCCCTACAATAAACCGAATACGTCCAAATTACACAAACCGAAACTAAGTCTATTCGGCACAAATTGTAGCATTTATCGCCGCAAAGCTTTGCATTGTTTTAGCTTGACAGTGACAACTTCCAATCGACATTCTTATAACTATAGCCATCTCTGTCACGCTTATCAGAAAATTACCCCTGTCTCATTCCAGAGAGGAATTTACAATGTCTTCAGTACTGAAGTGTGTTATTTTGAATTATTAACAGCCCGGAGGTTCTAATCACACGACTCGCTGCCTGATTTGCGTAAAGGAGTGTGATGTGCCTTTGTTAATTTCGTGAGGTAATGAAAGCGATGTAGCGAAGCCGTATCAAGTTCATGTGTGGAATAACTGATAAGGTAATGCCTAATTAATAAAATATCTAGTAGTTGAGTGGTTTTGAAGAGCAATAAAGCCGCCTATTGTACTTATGTTTTTATTCATATGTTTATGTCGTTGTGCAATAAAGTATTATTGATTGATTGATGGATTGAATTAAACACTAAATCCTTTACATGGCAAAGAAACACACTGACACTTAATTATTAACTTTATGACTACACCAATAAATCATGTTACATAATAGCACACACCGGTCACGCCATACAATAATCTCATTCTTCCCGTGTGCCGCCTAACGCGTAAGTGCGAGCGAGACAGAGTCTGCACGCTCTCTGCCTTACACCTTGGTGGCTTATGGCAGTTTAAATAAAGTCGTTATTACATTACCCTGTCAAGGTCAAGGTCACATCGAGATTGGGAAAATCGACGCTATTACACTAGCTCGGAATCGTGGTTACCATGGTTACTCCCCATCAACTCGCTTGAGATCGTGGTTAGCATGGTTACGAATTTGCTATTAGACATCACGATCTGATCGGCAAACCCGTAACCTTGACGCGACGGGCCAGATGGACAGGCCAATGTAATAACCGCTTAAATAAGAGCCAGAGGGGGTGAGGTCGGCGGCGCTGGTTCGAATTGGTGCGGAGCGGAGTGTGACATAGTATTATTTAGTATAGTTCTATACATAGTATTATTCTTTATTCTAAGATATTAGGTAATTCCTATCGAATCGATTTACCCAGGCTTTTTTAGCTTTCCTTTCGTAACATAACATAAACAGCCTGTACACGTCCCACTGCTGGGCACAGGCCTCCCCTCAATCAACCGGAGGGGGTATGGAGCATACTCCACCATCCGGCTCCACTGCGTGTTGGTGGAGGTATTTGGACATCACAGGCTTGAATCACCTGATTGTCCGAAAAAGTGAAATGATTCCGTAAATCAACTTTTGTAAATCAACAAAAAGTCTAAATTGTCAACAACCAAACGTATAGATTTCACATTTCACAATACAATGCTACTGTACGGAGCACGAAGCATGTTTTATTCAGACAGCAAGTGAACAAATACAAGCCTCGAGCAGGCTGCAAGATATCCGCGCTGAAACCTTTGACAATGAAACAGGGATCGGACTTTTATGAACCCATGTAACCCTCCGCGCACTAGGCACTCAGACTGCAACAGCCAATCTGCTCTGATCATCATATTACGACGAATTGGCTGCCAGTGTCTGAAAGAAAGATTATTTTTTAGCCGACTTCAAAAAAGAAATAGATTATCAATGTAACCCGTATGTAAGTAATTTTACTGTTACAATCACCTCCCCAAAAATCAAGAGAATTCAACTCATGAATCTGAAATATAGGTACATAATATCTGTACCTATTACGATATGATCATGTAAGTGGTCTAGTAGATAAAAATATTAATCAGTTTTTTTTTTCTTAAATAATAAAGGCTCGCGTTTGATCACAATCTCACCTGATGGTAAGTCGATGTGGTCTAAGGTGGATCACGCTTACCTAGTAAATGCCTATTCACTCTAGCCTTGGAGATTCCCAGATTATAACGAGTTGGAAAACAGATGACGGCAGACAGTTCCAGTCCTTCGCTGTTCGCATCGAAAAGGAAGAGGCAAAACGTTTAGTGCGGATTGGTGGTACTTGTATATCCACGTAAAGATGAATGCCTGCCGACATCTATTTGTCCATAGAGTAAGTAGGTACCAACTTTTTAAAGATAGGATAGTATTTATATATTTTACACTATATTGTTGTCTGTAAAAGAAATACTTCATTAAATTTTTCAATGAGGTTAACAAACAAAAATGACTATAAAATCTTATTAATTTTAAAAAAACTAATCTTATACTTTCATTTTTCTCACCTTATTAGGTAAGATTGCAGCCAGGATTGTAGTTGTAACGGGTAAGAACCAGTTACAACTGATTAAGATATTTCATTCTCAAAGCCCGAACAGTCGCCAACATAAATCCCCAGGATTAACTCGCGATTGTTAGCCCGATATTAAATAACACTCGCAGAATGTTCAGGGTTTATAACATCCTTTAAATAAGAAAGTTTTAATCGTAACTTATACAAAAACCTTAAAAGCTTCATGCGAATATTATCAATCAATCAATCAATCAATCAATAATACTTTATTGCACAACAACATATATAAAGGACATAAACATACGAATAAAACATAAGCACAATAGGCGGCCTTATTGCTAAACAGCAATAAGTCCGCCTATTATTATTATTATTATCTCATGTTAAAATAACGGTATTTTTATAATAATAGACTAAGGAATGTATGTATATGCGATAAACATTACTTGGTGCCATGTGAAGTGCTGTCGTATTGTAAGAAGCAAGCGTTATTACGTTTAAAACCGCATTCTATTCTTCTTTTTGAAAAACGAAATGTACGCTCGTTTATGAAAGATCCAACATTCTGAAAGGTGTAAAAAAGAAGCAGCAGGTAGTGTAAAGATTCAGAACGCAATTACTTCTGCAGCGCAACAAAATGGCGCTTACATCCCGCCATTTTTCATATAACGCACCTACCAATTTGTCAACGAAAATGAATGAATAATCACAGCGAAAATTTGAAATTGGAAGAGAGATTGCGCCCAATTGCGGACAGGAAGCGGAGGCGGACGAACGAGTGAATGAATGGACAATGTGCACGAAATAACCATCTTTGCTTCGCCATCTGTTATTTATTGATGACTTTCTTGCAATTTTTGTGATAACAAGCTTTTAAATGTGTTTTTGTACGAATGTAATTGAATATAGATACACTTTAATAATTATATTAAGTGTTATATTGCAACATTACTTGGAATTTGTATATCTTAACTATTCATTTTTAGACACGCAATACAAACAAAACCATCTAAGTATTTAATAATAATTGTAACACTTTATTGTACAAAAGGAAAAGTAACACAAACAACATGATAAAAATATCCACTCAATAATGCACAAGACTATAAGCAAATATAAAATTTATTTCCAATCTCTAAAAGCCGAGCTATTTTCAGAGGCACTCGCGATTTTATTCAGCCCAGCGAATAATCTGGAAATGATTCCGCGTTTAATATGCCCGGGTATTTCTGTTGGTATAAAAAGTGAATGGACGGGGTGCACAAAAAGTGCAGCGAGGGAGCATGAACTGTGGCTGTTAATGCACTCGGATGCATCCGGACCTAGTAGCGCACATATGAGGACAACCTTAAAACAGATTAAAAATTATGTCAACATTCTGTTGTGAAAGTAAAAATGACATAAAAAATGTTTACGTTCTTTTACATGGATTGGAGTCTCCATCACATAGCCTGTTTTTGTACGCCCCCCTTTTCCATTATAAGAAATAAATTGTCAGAAAACAAAGCAGTAAAGAAACGAACTAGATTTTACAAATTATGGGATACGTTGACATTAAACGCCTGTACGTTTATATACACATTACAACACATACATACACACTTACAACACATAAAAGACACATACACACAACATCACATTTACATTAAAAGTATTTTATCTATCTGAGAAAGAAACATTTTATACTTTTGTTTCATTCATTAGTCACTTGAAATAAGTTATGGGGTGCATAAAATGAGAGTGTACGAAGTGAAAGTGGTGTGGCAGGTTCTTACTAAATGGAATTGGGTCAAAACTAAATGAATCGTACAAAATAAATAAATACAAAAATCGGCAAAATAAATCGTGTCGTCGATCTGGTGAAGGTTGCGGGAAGCCGCTGGATGCGGGCAGCGCAGGACTGATCGTCGTGGAGATCCTTGGGGGAGGCTTATGCCCAGCAGTTGGCGTCGTACGGCTGATAATGATGATGATGATGACAAAAAATTTTAGTTTCTACCTAACCCAACAGAAAATAGGCGTAATGTTATGTCTCTTGAAATAAGTCTCATAAAATTAAGTTGAAAATAGGTGCCCTTAAAAGGATATTTATACGTAGTCTCTAAAAATACTAAAATTGAAAATAAACGTTTCAAATATGCATTCCCTCTTCAACTGATATTAAAAACATTAGAAATACATTCAGAGAAAAGTAGTGAAAACTTGCAAGTCAATTTCTAAGCTGAATAGGTACTGCATTATACGTAGTAGTATCCAAGTACCAACATTACTTCACCGAATAAAACTCATTTCCCGGGAACAACTCCGGTTCAGTACCTGTACCTACACTCATTCATCGTTGGAAAATAAATTGCTTCTGTCATGTATGCAAATTTTACGCCAATACGCTTTGTCGATATAGAATTGTGACACGTTTCACGCGTACAACGCTGCGGTTATTTCATTGAATCCACGAAACATTGACTACTTCACAAAAAAAGAAGAGCGCTTTTTATCACACTTTCGACAATTTCGACGGAGTTAATTTATAGTTTGTATGACATATTTTATTGAGCCTACGACGCTATGTAGGTATATCATAAAGGCCTACGATGACGAAAACTTTGCAGGATGATTCAGACTATGATTCACAGATATCAAGTGAAATTTCCTGTCGAAAAATTAATAAAATATTTTGTTATTTTTTTAAGCTATTTTTAGTTCCAAACTTTTGCGACGGAAAATTCCACTGTATATGAACTCAAAATCATGGTCCGAATCATCCCTCAAATTCGTCACGGTGTCCCTAACACCCTGTATAATAATTAAAACACTTAATACCGGGTTCTTACCGCGTTATTATCAGAGATATGAGACTCCCGATATTTCAACACTGTTGCCAGTGCCACGATCAAGAGACGACAATACATACATAACATAAACTGCCTATATACGTCCCACTGCTGGGCACAGGCCTCCCCTCAATCAACCGGAGGGGGTATGGAGCATACTCCACCACGCTGCTCCACTGCGGGTTGGTGGAGGTGTTTTTACGGCTAATAGCCGGGACCAACGGCTTAACATGCCCTCCGAAGCACGGAATCATCTTACTTTTTCGGACAATCAGGTGATTCAAGTCTGAAAAGTCCTTACCAAACAAAGGACAGTCTCTCAAAGTGATTTCGACAATGTCCCCATCGGGAATCGAACCCGGACCTCCAGGTCGTGAGCCTAACGCTCTAACCACTAGACCACGGAGGCTGATGTGTTGCTGTTGTTGTGAGACGACAATAACAATAAAAAAAGAAACAAAAAAAACGAAAAAAAATATATCGGGAGTCTCATATCTCTGATAATAACATGGTAAGAACCCGGTATCGTGTGTTTCAATTATGATAAGAACAGCATAAACCTCAAAGAACGTACTCTGTATCACTACATAGTATAAAACAAAGTCGTTTTTTCTGTCCCTATATCCCTATGTTCGCTTAAATCGTTAAAACTACGCAACGGATTTTGATGCGGTTTTTTTTATTAGATAGAGTGATTCAAGAGGAAGGTTTATATGCATAATAACATCCATTAAATAGTAGAAAAATACTGTTATTTTTGAGGTTTTTAATGTGATGTCGTAAATAATTTATTTTTTTCCTCAGCATTGCACCCGAGCGAAACCGGGGCGGGTCGCTAGTAATAGTAATGTAATAAGAGTTAATTAGTTAAGAGAATATGCAAATGTAAACCATTTGGCAGTAATAAATAAATAAATAAATATAGCTTGTTTATGTTCGTGGCCACCGGCGTACTGGTAGTGGTTTGAAAATCGGTCGATTTTTCACTTAAATAATCCCGACGACGACGGTTCCCATTAATTGTAGTGGCTCTTATCCAGGTCTGCGGTTTCATGAACCACCAGTTTACGAATAAACTTATAAGTATATTAATGTTATAAACATTTAAATAAACTATCTCCTTTTTTAGTTTTTCACAGGGTCCGCTAACCTAACCTTAAAATTTGACAGGTCCGGTTTTTGACAGAAGCGACAAACCAGGCCAATATAGGTTAGATAAAAAATTTAAGAAACAAGAAATATATAAATTATTTTTTTTAAAAGGACGCAACACACAATACATAAATGACAAAAAATAATGCTTGAATTCGAATTAAATCCCTTATTTTCTTATCCTATTTTTTTATTACTCGGAGCAACCTACTGACCGGAAACTATACTCCTGTCAGGAACAGAGTCCGGAAATGACGTACATTAGTAACTGATGCAAACAAAAGACGTAAGAAATAAAGGTGGCAGTAAATCTTAAAATAAACATCCACTTTACGAAAGTAGTTTTCAGGTCACCATCTTGTAAACAAAATGAAAAAGTTTTTTTTTATTACCCTCAAATTCTTAAAATCTTAAAATAAACATCCACTTTACGAAAGTAGTTTTCAGGTCACCATCTTGTAAAAAAATGAAAAAGTTTTTTTTTATTAAGTAATATGGTAAAAAAGATTAATTAAAAATATACCGGAATTAATAGCGGAAGCATTTTTTCTGTTTTTCAAAAAAATCTGCAATAACGAAAAAATGCCAGATAAAAAGAACCTTAATACCAGTGCGCAGAGGCGTTTTCAAAAATGATTGTCAAAATTGTAAAGGTTGGTGCTCAAGAGAGCTAGAATCAGTATGGACTACATGGATACTAAGTAGTCGTATCGAAAAGGCAATTTATAAATTGGATAATTTATTGTGTGTTTGTGTTTTTCGTTGCGTCTGTATAGACGCTTGAATTTATTGAGCTATTTATTGTAAGTATTTACAATAAATAGTTTGAAAGGTAGATGGAGAATGAATGCAGTAACTACATGGAATGCAATAACCTATTGAATAGTATTCTAAAATCATCATCATTAGCCCATTAACGTCCTCACTGCTGGGGTACGGGCCTTCCCTATGATGGATAGGGAGATCGGGCCTTAAACCATCATGCGGGCCCAGTGCGGATTATAGGTTATTAACGACTGCTAATGTAGCCGGGACCAACGGCTTAACGTGCCTTTCGAAGCACGGAGGAGCTTGAGATGATTTTTTTTGTGGTCACCCATCCTATGACCGGCCTTTGTGAAAGTTGCTTAACTTCAACAATCGCAGACCGAGCGCGTTTACCGCTGCGCCACCGAGCTCCTCCGTAGTACTCTAAAATATGTCAATATCTGACAGCAATCATCACATCACCTCTTAAGTTTAACTTTCCACCTGCCTTTCAAACTATTCATTGGATAGACGCGACTGTCCGACGGAACCACTAAACTCATTTACTTAATTACTTGGCCCACTTAAGTTGAAGTTGGCTATTCAGCGAGTACCCGCTAAGAGGGCATAGTTAGCGACTTAACTACTGGCTACTGGAACCCGTTATCAATTTTTGCAAACTCTCAAGTTTTCTCCGACTTTCCAAAGAAGTTTCGCAAGTTTCCAAGAAATAACTAGGAACATTTTTATTTAAATAGTTTTCAGAACTCGTAAATGTTATAGGCATGCTAAGCAATATTTATAAACCCCGACTGACTATTTATCGACCCTCATTTACCCGACTTCGGCGAAGCAAAAAGGAAGGGTATGTCTTTGACCACTACGTAAGTAAAGTATGTACATACAGAGTGGTAGTGACAGCGTAACGAATACTGCAGGCGATGATTCAGACTATGATTCTGAGTTGATATCAAGTGGATTGTCCTGTCGGAAAAATGGTGAAAATTGTTGTATTCTTTTAAATTATTTTCTGTTGCATAATTTTGCGACGGAAAATTCCACTTGATATCAACTCAGAATGATGGCCTGAATCATCCCTCAAAGTTTTCGTTACGATGTTATTAACAGCGTATGTTTGTATGCGCGTCTGTGCCCACCTAACTTCTAAACTGCCTGTCAGAATTCAACAAATGACGTGTCACAAGAAGCGCCTTGATCGTCCGGTGGTTATAGGCTATGTGACGTCACGCTAATATTTCGCTTTTTCTTCTATTTTTTACTACTGTAGTGTTTATATTAAACATAGTTTTAAGTGATTGTAACTATAAGTGCCCCTATGTTGCCCAAATAGATACATATCTCACTCTGGCTCACGTTCGATAGGTGTCCCATAATACCAGCGCCGCGGCCCGTGCTAAGCACGTGTCACGGCATTATGCTGAGGGAGATCCTTTTTTTTATTTTGGGCGCCTCCATGGTGTATTTAATGTCTGTATTATTTGTCTTTTTGTCTTTGTTTTTTTTTCTATTTTTTTTATTTCTGTAATGTAAGTTTGTAAATGTGGCGTCCAATATGGAAATAAATATTTTCTTTCTTTCTTTCTTTCTATCTTATCTTTATATAGGTACGCAACCCACTGAGATTGGGAGGACTGAAATTATGATTATCTATTTATAACACACTTACCTACCTACGTACTTATACTTGCCTAAAACGCTCTTAAATTGTGAAATTGACGGGTGAGAGCTTACTAGTCTGACCAAGTAGCTAATGCAATTTGCGACAAAACAAAAACCAACCACATAAAAATAAAACTAGTGCTCTCTACCAGTTTATTCGTAATAGGTAAAATTCGCGAACCAAATTTCCACAAGTTGACGTCTAGTGCGGCGTATTTTGCTACAAGTACTGAAAATACATAAAGCGCGTTCCATACTCCTGCTTCCCGCTTGGAAACTCTTCCGCAACCGCATCTGTCTGCATTGATGTTTATAGGACATATGCCTACGGCACGGGTGGCATGGTTGACCGCGCCGCGATTTATATCGACGGCTTTGATCAATAGACGCAGCAAATACTATTTACGTGGATAAACATCGTGTCAGCGCTCTACCGCAGACCTAGATTAACCTACTTCAAACTTCTTCCAGATATTTGGAGCTAGAGCAAGTTTCTGTACAGGTAATACGGGTAACCTTACGACGTTGTACCAAGTAGGTCTCGTGTAAGTACTAAAGAGCGCCTTTCCAAAGCAAAGACCGCTTAATATGTAAATTGTGGAGAATCCCCCGTCTTGAGTAATAGTTTATGTCGGAAAACAATTTTGAAAGTAGAATATGTAAATGAAGTGTTGAGATGAGAACAGACTGTATTCTGTGAAGTGGAATTCGCGACTTTATTTCTTATTCGCGAATAAGACTGAGATATTTTGACGCGTGAAACTTTTGTTTCAATTGCCTAATATAAATTCTTTACATTATCTTATTCATCAGGGGCTAGAAATTGAGCGGACTTAATATAAATAAGAACTGCGTAACAGGTGGTATTATTGCTCATGCGGCAATTTCTTCCAAGCAACCTAAAGGCAGTACGAGAAAAAATATGTTCCACACACCCAGCGCTTTATTGGCCTGTGTTTACGCAAAAAAAAAACAACACAAGCATTTAATCTAGTCAAAAAACCTAAACTAGTGAAAAATGCTAGATTCTCCTTACAGTGTGTCAATGTGTAGTGCTCCGGTCATTTATAAACACTAGATATTGGTTCGTGGTTATTCTCTCTCTCTCTCTCTCTCTCTCTCTCTCTCTATTTAAGAGCTGCGCTCTTGTCAGTGGAGTAATCGCCATTCCTCTCTTCTTCCCACCAAAACCTAGTTATTCAGAACCGCAATAATAATAATCCACGACACGACACACCCATTTCCGTTTCCACAGCTTATAATTACCAAAAATAAGCCACACAGCCGCTAACGATAATCCTAAAATCATTCCGCCTTTCATCAACCTACAATGAACTGTAATAAACAAAGGTTTCACGACAGCAACGAAAATATTAACTTAAATTAAATTCAATTTATTATTTAAATTTCAAATGTTCTAAATTATATTAGCGTGAGGAAATCCAATGTCATTTATCTTCGAAATGACTTTACGTCGATTTAATTCTGGCTAACTTGTTGAATGTAATTTAAAAGTATGCGGAGTCTTAAGTAAGGGCTTTCGGTAATCGTAGCCGAGCCGCAACGGATTAGCGCAGAGGATCAGGAAAGCCTTTAAATACATTATAATTAGGAGAATAACTCGTTTCGTCCTTTCTGGTTGGCAACAGGTGATTATTAAAGGTTCTTATTTTAATTTAAAATATCGATTAAGAAGAAAAATATAAGTGGCGACTCTACAAACTGACGCTTTCTTACGCAATCTCTACCCTTCCAACGCTTATCGCTATCGGCCCTCTAGGGTCGATTTTTTTTTTCAAATATAATCCTTTCAAACGATGACCTAAGTCGAAATGGCCCCCTCAGGCCTGTTGTCTTAAATTTTGTTTCGGGTGAGAACCCTCGGCGGTCCCTATTTGTCCGGCCAAGTAGTTAATGTCATTTGCCACGTCAAACAAAAAGAATACGCATACGCTACAAAATATTCGATTCAGAGTAATGAATCAATGAAATAACTAGCATATTTTGAAATAAAATACTAATGTTATTTTCTCAAGAGCGTCTCGTCTCATTCGTAAAATCTCATTGGTAAGATCTTACAATACCTTCTCCATTATAAAAACTTCTAGACTATATATATTATTACCCATAAACAGTCGCGTTGTCTGAAGGGAATAAGAGTCAAAAGTGCCCGAAGCAAGTTGCTCCATATCTGTTTGCCCGCGGGTAGTTTCTAAACTTCGACTCACAGTAGCAAGATTCCACAATAGACCTTTTTTTTACTTATTGTAGATTTGCCGCAGATGGCATTAACTACTTGGCCGGACAAATGGGCAGCGCTGAAGGCTCTCACCCGATACAACGTTTAAGACAACAGGCCTGAGGGTGCCCAGTTGGGCCCGAACCTCGGCTCAGGGCGTCGTCTGAGAGGAAAAATATTTGAAAGAATTAATTGACCCTAGTGGGTCGATAGCGATAAGCGCTGAATAAGGGAAATCGTAGACCACGCCGGCGGGGTCGGTATCGGGGTCCTGAAGTGACCACAGTAGACCAATGGCAATATAGACATTAGTGAGTCGTTTCTGTAACACAAAAATGTAACGTTTCTGTAATACTTCTATTTTCTGTAAGTTGTTAGACTCACGTTTTTTTTTTTAATTTATTTATTCAATATCAAAAAAACAATTAAATCCTTAGAAATAAAATAAGACGCTCCTCTAAACAGAAAACCCGTACAGGTTTATGCGAGGAGTGAATGAATTTTTTCGTTCACCATATGGCATAAGTTCGTCAACCATATGGCTGCGACAGTAACGAGCAATGGTGTGCACGTCATCATCACCAGCCCATTAACGTTCCCACTGCTGGGGCACGGGCCTTCTCTATGGATGGATAGGGACATTTTTTAATAACTCTATCGAACGGGGGGTTCGTTTAGGGTTGCATCGATTGTGGAAAAGGTGAAAGAAAGCCGGTTGCGATGGTACGCCATATCCTGAGACGCGAAGACGACTACTCCATCAAGAAGGCCTTAAACATACCTGATCGACCGCCTGGAAGAGGCCGACCGCCTTCTACCTGGTGGTCAAATATGCAGAAAGAGATTCTATTGGATAATCTGAGTACAGAGACAAGCCAGAACAGAGTTCTCTGGCGCAGACGTGTAAGGAGACCCGACCCCAGCTAAACTGGGAACAGGGATGGACAAAGAAGAAAGAATTGAACCGGCATTCCCTGTTTGAGAACCAACCCGGTGGCAAGCAGTAGCACAGTGACTTCCAACAATATAATAATGTAACAGGATATTTTCTTTGAAAACTAAATAAAAAGCTTCATATGAAATGTACTTAGATAATATTGTATTAGCCTCAGCAAGCACAATGTTCTGTAGATCGCAGAAATATACTAGAAAAGAATAAAATATTACTACAAGAACCAGAAAACCAATAGACAACATATACTATAAATCTATCAATGCCAAAATATATATTGTAGTATACAGGTAGTTCTTTTAATTATTTTTTAAGTTAGAATGCACTAAGCCGCTATAACTATTGTATTTGTAAAAAAGTCGTCTACCCAAAGGTTGCCTGGAAGAAATTGCTGCATGAGCAATAAGGTCGCCTATTCTGCCTTTCTGTATCTGTTGTCCTTATTTCTGTCTAAAATCTATCTATCTAAAAGCACAGATAAAAAGACTACGTTAAAGACACCTAAAGTTTATAATCATGGATATAAAAGGTACAGAGTATCAGATAATTTTACAGTGCAATTTTGCGACAATATGAGACTTGTACAAAGTTGTTCAATGTAATTTTCTGAGTCTAACTACTTTAAGTCTTGCAGTTTTACGGCTACCTTTTATTATCTGATGAGTGCTCATGAAACATAACATAAGATCAGGGTTGTATTCCCAATTGGAGTAGTCAGAGGTATATTGTAATTTTTTTTGTGTTTTTCATGATATTTATAGTTTTATTTTCCTTTTCGTTTCTTTTTTCATTCATTGTATATTTTTGTATATTAGTTTTTATTTATTTTTTCTCGTCATACAGCGCATTGGGTTACACTGTAATGTTGTATGTACGTACTTTTATAAATAAATAAATATTCATGATGAGCTAAGTAACCATGCCTCACTGAGTTTTTTGTTAGACCAACGTGATAAGTGAGCCGTATCGCAGTCGAGCTGTGTAAACCAGAAGAAGGGCGTGTATGTGTTTATATTCAAATACCTCTCTTCTTCCATGCGGCTGGCATCGTCAGTATCTCCCTCTAGAGGAGGAACGTCTTCAGGACTCGATTCCTCAATCTGGATAGGCTCATCCTCATAGATACCAAGGCCAAGCTTGAACACACGGTAGATGCGAGATGCATGCACCTGGGGCTCGTCAAAGGTAAATCCAGACGGCAGCAGAGCAGTCTCATACTGAAGGATGACCGAGTCCTTCCGTGCTTCGGAAGGCACGTTAAGCCGTTGGTCCCGGTTACTACTTCCTGATGTAAGTATGTAGTCGTTACATGAGCCATGTCAGGGGCCTTGGGCGGCTCAGTAATAACCCTGACACCAGGGTTGATGAGGTTGGTATTCCACCTCACAACCCACACGATAAGAAGAAGACCGAGTCCTTAATACCTCTCTTTATTGAGAGAGAGAGAGAGAGAGAGAGAAATGTTTATTTTGCAAAACTGCACACACAAAAATCAAGCAAAAAACAAAGAAGAAGAAAAAAAACAGTAAGATCTTACAATAAAAATAAAAATTACAAACAAAGATACATACAAAAGTTGTGTGCAGTCAGGAAAAAGGGGTACGACTCAGCGATGTGCTTGCTTCATACAGTATGGAGCAAGCGCTGTTATTCTGCCGCCCCCTTCTCGTCATTCAAATCCCAAGCAAAGATTGTGCGCATAATAGTAAAAGTAGTACATGTATTGTGTAAAATAAAAATACAAAGTTATGTGAGTGTAATACACTTTCAATTTTAAATTATAATTGATAAATAAGTTAAAAATTGTTAGTTTCAACGAATAAAATAAGGTCATAAACGTAAAGGAAAACTGTAAAGTAGAAAAAATAATAATAATAAATAAAAAAATATATATTCTCAAAAAGTACCTACCTTTGTGCCGCCGTCAGAGCAACATTTGTTTGTTTAGGTATTGTTAGAGTATTGGGTAGTTCCATAGGTCAAAGATAAATTAAGTTGTGTCTTTTGTTTCTCCTTATGTTGTTATATAGTGTTTCTGTGTTATCCTGTGTACAATAAATAAATAAATTATGAAATTCTGATTCCTAAGTAAAGACAGATGTAAAACTAAAAAAAGTTTAATTTTTTTATATTTTACTTATTTTAGAATTTTAATTAAGTCAATTGAATTCACAAACGCAATGTTTTTCTAGGACGTCACAGTGAGTATTTTTATAAAATTCCATAGCAATTTCGTGTTTTGACGTTTAGTAAAAAGTAACTGATTTGACTAGTTGGAAACTAGCATATACCGTAGATATTCGATCATTTGATCACCAAAAACAAGGAATGCACATAGCACAAACAAAATAATAGAATATAATAAATATAGTAACCGCGCAAATATAATATGTTACGTCAACCAAATATCGTGGAGCAAGGAAAACATTCTTGATAGTTTCCAGATTTCTCACGAACACCGTACACCTGAGCGCAAAGAATAACTTAATATTAGAGATGGGAAAACTATTCGCAACCTTATTCTGGGAGTTGAATACTTTGGGAATAAAACTTTAAGGACTATTTCCGTTTTATGTTAGTATTTCATGCTCACTGCTATCGAAGGCTATCGAAATGATCATTTCTCAGAATAATACCTAAGAAATGGAAATAAGAGAATGACGTCACCGCGATATATTCAAGTAATATTGCAAGTGGACATTGTAAGTGCACAATATGGCAACAAATTTCCAATGACCTATTTCTCCCACCAGGTGACGCTACTGTCGAACATTCTTAAATTTGACAGGTCCCCATACTATTTGAGTAAACAAACATATTGCTTTGATTATATTTTTACACTGTAACCTTTGCGCGGCGTTTAATTGCAAAATCTTAGTAAGTATTATATTTATTCCCTAAATCGGAAGGAAGAAAACATAGAAAAGCTTGTTTTTAATCATAATTGCCTTTTTCCAACTGATATCCTTCAGAAGGGATACACTCCATATTTCTTCACATTTTAATACAACTTATCACGAATTTTAGCTGGACAGTATGGAGAACTCTCAAAATTAAGGAACACTCAACAGTGCTGCCACCTACATTTGAACTTCTAGTTTTTATCCTCTTCAATGTGGCCTTTTAACCCTCCAGATTACTTGTAGTACTGTCCACTCACCCCATTACTGGTTACAGAGATTAATTTATATAACATCATCATCATCAGCCCATTAACGTCCCCACTGCTGGGACACGGGCCTACCCTATAGATGGATAGGGAGAACGGGCCTCAAACCATCACGCGGGCGGGTGTTTATATATATATATATATATATATATATATATATATATAAATATATACGATTCTTTTATTGTTTCCTGAATAAGAAGGCGTACGTCCTCCGTGGTTCTATCATTCCATGTCATGTTGTATAGACCCATCAAGGAGAAAATTAGGATGTCAGTTGTTCAGAAATATACTCGGTTTTAGCACGTCATGATCTGCCGTAATCGTAATGGATTGCGAACGTATTAAATAATATATTATTGCGTATCTATTGCTTGTCGGAAATTGTATAGTCGATGTTGACTAGTCGTTGATGTATCATCATGATCAACCCATTAACGGGCCCACTGCTGGGGCACGGGCCTTCCCTATGGATGGATAGGGAGATCGGGCCTTTAACCATCACGCCGGCCCAGTGCGAATTGATGGTTATTAACGACTGCTAATGCAGCCGGGACCAACGGCTTAACGTGCCTTCCGAAGCACGGAGGAGCTCGAGATGAAAACTTTTTTTTTGTGGTCACCCATCCTATGACCGGTCTTTGCGAAAGTTTCTTAACTTCAACAATCGCAGACCGAGCGCGTTTACCGCTGCGCCACCGAGCTCCTCGTTGATGTACTTATGTCAGTTGTCAATTATCAATTGAGTAGACAGGTTTTGTGTAGAACTGTACCAAAAAGCACCCGCTACCTTTTTTCACTTACGTTCAGCTCTAATTAGGTACTAATTTATTCGTAGATTAGGTAGAATAGATGCTCACTTGATATATGGCGTACAGGCGAATTTCCAGTTTTTTATTGTTTTATGATCGGCTCGCCTGAAAGGTTTAATTTCAGTGTACTCCGAATAAAGGGGTAATTTGGTCCTAAAAAAGTTAATGATTAATTATATTTCGTATGTGCGAAAGGACCACATTACCTCTTCATTCGCCTATCCTTAGCTACCCCCTTATATTAACAAAAGCAAGCTCAATTAATAATTTAATAATTCTAAGCGTAAAGATAATGAACAAAGTTAACCCATTTGCGTGGGTTGTGTGATCTTAATTTTCCCTTGAAGGAAGAGGAAGAAATAACTTGCGTGAAAATGTATCTCTTCTGACGAGAAACTGTAAAAGGCATACTTTACAATACAAGGATTAAAAAAATAAATTGCTAATCAATATTCTAGATTAAGTAAATTAAAATAATCTTTTTTGAGGTTATGTATACGTTTTTACACCAGATAATATTTTGAATTTGTCTGTTAACTACTTTATTAATACCCATAAAACATCCAGTTACCTATCCAACTACACAAAGGCGCACTTACTTAACGACACATTTGGCTCAGACCATAAAATTATGGACCCCTGCCGACACAGGGGCAATTTCCCAGAGATTAATCGTCAAGTAACAACTCTCTAACAGGAAAACGCTAGTAAACAACACTAAGGAAAATACAAACTTAATGTGTATACCTAGTTCCTACCTGTTCGGAGTATGCGTGTCTTCATCATCATATCACAGGTTCGAATCTCGGCTCGGGACCGAAACCACTGAATTCGACTTCTCTTCTTATCGTGTGGGTTGTGTACAAAGAAAGGGAAATAGTTACGAAATGGTAGTAGGTATATAACTTACAAAGTGCAAGTTTAATTAAACAATGATCAAATCAAATCGAATGCATTTATTGTATAACTACAGGTAAACAAATAGCAGGCATTATGCTAATAGTATGACATTCTCTATAGTTTACATTTTCATGTGTACAATATTTGTTAACATAGAAATTGTAATTAGTTAATAATATAAAAAAATGTAAATTAAAACGTACTAATAATTATAATTCTACATCTCAGACATAACACAGTAAACAGACTAACATTCCACTGTAAAACTGCCTTGCACACAACCACTTGCTCATAATTATTTAAGGACTTAAAGCTGTCAGGTATACAGTTAAATATTACAATAAACATGTAGAAAAAACTCTTACGAAAAAAACTACTCTTATGGATGCCAGAATGGACGAGTTTGTGATTATCTCTCAAATTTCTGCTATACTTAGTAGTTGATTCGTACAGATACACATATTTTTTACCAAACATTGCTACCTTTTTTACATACAGACATGGCAGAGGTAATATTTTATACTTAATGAACGTCCTTCTTTTTTTAAGTCGGTTAAAAATAAATAAAACCGTGATGGATGATGGTTACGCCATCACCTACACAATACATTCACACAAATATTATAAATGCAAAAGTAACTCTCTCTGTCTGTTAGTTACCTTTACATGCTTAAATCGCTGACTGTTTTAGATAGAATTTACTTTGAGATCTAAAGATACACAGAATAGTTTTATCTCGGAAATCTCCCTCAAATAGGATGAAAAAGGGATGTAAATATGTCGCGCGCGGTAACCGAAGTCTGTATAGAAAAAGTCGAATGGAAATATTGTAATGCTTATTAGAAACGCATATAAACAAGCGCCCTATCGCTATAGGTGCGTTTCAATAAACAATCGCACTATCTATTCTAGTTCTTGCAAAGAACCGCTTTGTTTTTTATTTATTTATTTATTTATTTGTTGCATGTCACATGGTGGCTTACAGTTCTTAAAGTAAATAATGTACAAGCATGTGACACCCTGTAAGGGCACCGCAAAAGTAACAATAACTTAAAACTAAAAAAATATAAACTATTTTTTATATAACTAAACTTACTTTAGAATTTAAAAATTATATAATATATACTACCTACTTATACTATTATTATTTTTAAGTAATTATCAGTAACTAAGCTTTATTTTATATATTTAGATAACAATAAAATTATATTATTTATTTAACTTATTACAATCATTAAATAGCTCTTCTATCTTATAAAAGGCTTTATTTAACAAATACTTTTTTAGTAGTTTTTCGAAACAGGAGAACTTCTCTTCCTTTTTAATATAGTTAGGGATGCTATTGTAGATTTGAATAGCCATAGAGTGAGGACCGGATCTGTATAACTCCATTGTTGTAAATGGGAGTTTTAATTTATGTAAATATCGGTTATTTCTTTTAACAGCTGTGATTGGGGTGTAGAGGTGCATATTCTTTTTGACAAATTTACAACACTCTAGTATATATATAGACGTTAATGTTAATATGTTGTATTTAATGAAATAGGGTTTACATGAAACTGTTTGGTTAATGTTAGTAAGTATCCTGATGCATTTCTTTTGTAGAATAAATATATCTTGAATAATTGTACTATTGCCCCATAATATTATTCCGTATGTGAGCCTAGAATGGATGTATGCATAATATGCCGTAAGAGCTGATTTGAAATCAGTTGTTTTTTTGAGTATAGTTAATGCGTAAATAAAAGAGGAGAGTTTTTTCGTTAATTTGTAAATATGTGATTTCCAGTTTATATGAGTGTCTATATCGATTCCTAATAATGTTGCTGTGTTTTCTGTGACTATTTGGGTGTTGTTATACATGTATTGTAGGTTTAAAGACTTTTTCTGGAATGGCCTAAATTCTATAATTTTACATTTTTTATAATTTAATTGGAGATTATGTGCATTGAGCCAGTTTTGAATTATATCGAATGTGGAGTTTAGTTTAATTTTGATTTCTGAAATGTTATTGCATGAAAATAGAATAGATACGTCATCAGCGAAGAGTGTACAGTAATCGTTGAGAATTTTGGGTAAGTCGTTGATGTATATTAAAAATAGTATGCAACCAAGGACCGTACCTTGAGGGATAGAGTTTTTGATATTGATTTTGTCTGATCTTACATGTTGTATTTTTCCGGTATTAAAATCAGTATTCTCTACGTCTACATATTGCACACGTTTTGAGAGGTATGAGGTGAGCCACTGGTGTGCTATTCCTCTTACACCCGTGTCGTACAGTTTGTCCAGAAGTATATCATACTGTACACGATCGTATGCTTTGCTCATGTCAAGTAAGAGGCCAACGGCGTATTTTTTATTATTTAGTGTGTCTAATATTTTTTGGGTGTATTTATAAACTGCTAGAATAGTAGAGTGGTGCTTTCGAAAACCATTTTGACTTTTGTCGAAAATATTGTATTTCTCGTAAAATGAGTAAAGTCTCTTGCATAATATTGATTCAAATATCTTTGACGAGGTAGGTAATAACGCGATAGGTCGATAATTGTTTGGATCTGTTTTATTTCCTTTTTTATGAATTGGTCTTACAATAGATATTTTCAAGGCATCTGGAAAGATACCCTCTGAAAAAGACTGGTTTATAAGTAAAGTGTACGGAACTGTTAAAATATCAATACATTTTTTAATTAACGTTGGGGGGATTTCGTCAATACCGTAGCTTGTTTTGTTTTTCAGTTTTTTTATTATGAATTGTACTTCGGCGGGTTCTACAGGTCGTAAGTATAAAGTATTTTCTATATAGTTATGTACTTTTGTTGTTTTAGAATTATAGTTTTGACGTGAAGATATATTTGTATTTCCTATTTGGGCGAAGAATTTGTTAAATGAATTTGCTATAACTTTAGGGTTTGTTTCGCATGTGTTATTGTTTTTTAATATTATATTTTGTTTATTCAGATTATTTTTATTATTATTTGTTTCATGATTTATTATTTGCCACATTGTTTTCATTTTATTGTATGATTTTTTAAATTTATTTATGTTACTTATTTTTTTAGCTCTGTTTACTGTTTTTTTAAGTATTTTTTCATATAATTTATAGTGTGTATGTAAGATATTGTTGTCAGTTTTTGATAATAGTAATTTATATAACCTTTTATTTTTACAGGATGTTTTAATTCCTGTTGTTAGCCATGTATGTTTTTGTTTATGATGTATTTTTATTACTCTTTTAGGTATATTTTTGTCTAGAATGGATGTTATAGTTTTTAAGAAATTATTATAATTTTCATTTATATTTTTCTCAGGTTTTATAATATCTTGCCATTGTATAGAGTTTAACGAGCTTTTAAATTTGTTCATATTTTTTTCGGTAAATAATCTTTGTTCTATTGTTAAGTAATTTAAGTTTGATGTTTTTATTATTTTTTGTACACGTATCGAAATTCCTTTGTGGTCTGAGAAACCGAATTCTTGAACAGACGTCTCTACAGTAATTTTTTTCAAGTTAGTGAATACAAGATCTATACAAGTTGATGTAGATTTAGTGATCCTTGTTGGTTTATTTATGCTTTGTTTAAAGTTTAATGTTAACATCAGATTGCAAAGTCGTCGTTTTTCTTTTTCCTGTTTACTGTTTTGTTGTTGATCTACATTTAAATCTCCGACTAATATTATAGATTTTGACTTATCTTTAATTTCTAATATTTTTAGTAACTTTTCATGTTGGGAAAAGAAGGTTTCAATCTCTTTGCTACTATTTGGCCAGTACAGGACTATTAATAATACATTTATTGTATATAATTCTATAGCGCATATTTCGTAAACAGATTCTACAGATAGACTATTTATGTCTTCACGTTCTTTACATGGAGTTAAGTTTCTTAGTAGTATACATGCACCACCTCCTGGTTTGTTCTTCCTGCAGTAAGATGCAGCAGTGTAGTATCCATTTACTTGTAAATATTTTAACTTTTCAGGGTTAATCCAGGTTTCAGCGATGCATATTGCGTTGGTTTCCGGTTTTTCTTCTAGGAGAGATTCTAACAGGTGAGTTTTCGGTAGTATACTTCGGGCATTCTGATAAATTATGTTAAAATCAGAAGTTATTGTAAAATCAGAAGATATGTTAATATCAGAAGGTATGTTAACAGCAGAAGGTATGATTTTATCTTCGAAATGTATGTATGTTATTTGAGAAGTGGCTCGTACTCAATTCTTTGTTTGAGGAATCATTGACATTTGTAGTGGTAGCTTCTATATTTTGCTCAATTCCATTTACATATAGTTTATTTTTACGAATGATCGCATGTTTTCCGTTTTTCTTTGCATTTTGTAGAAGTTCTTGTAATTTTTGCCTCTCTTTGCGACCTTGTTCATCATAGTATTCAGAAACGTAGAGTCCAGTATTTTTCAAATAGATTGAATTTTGTAGTATGTGTTTGGTCATTCTCTTGCTGATTAGTTCTATCTTTACAGGTCGACGGTATCCTTTTCTTCCTAGGCGACACAGGTCCTCTATGTATTCCGTTAGATCTACATTATATAAGTCGTAGAAGATATCGATGATTTGGCAACTGAGGCTATAATCATCTTCTCCGTAGTCTTCGTTAAGTCCGTATAAAACAATTGTTTTATCATGTTCACATGAATGGTGCGTCAACTTATGTGTGGCTAGAGCGTAGGGTTTTGAGTCTTGTTGGGTAATCTTAATTGATAGTTCGTGTAGGTTTTTCTCCATAAGTTGTTTTTCTTCTTCTAACTTTTTTATTTTTGTTTCCAATGCTTCAATGTTTGTTCCGATTTTTACTTGTTCAAGTTTTAAGCTGTTAAATTCTTGCATGAAATCTTGTTTGAAGTCCTTCATTGCGTTTGAGAACAATATTTCGATTTGGGTAGATAATGCTGACACTATGGACTGTTGCATGGCTTTTAGTTTAGTATCTAGAAGGCTGTTCAATTCCTTAGAATTTAATGGTGCTGTAATAAGTGTATTAGTTGTTGGTATAATGTGTGAATTATTTATCAGAGTATCGCCCATGATGCTATTTTCAGAGTCGTTGTAGCTGGTATTTGGCGTAGAGTGAATGTTTCTTGCTGGAGTGCTATCATTTCTTGGAGCTCTTTTTGAGATATTTAAACATTCGGGGCAAGTCCAGGAAATATCATATTTTTGTGCATTTGCAATGTACTGAGAATGTGAGATGTTAAGACATTGGTAGTGATAATTTCCTTTGCAGCAGCAACAGGTAATACGCCCTGATACGTTTGCCGGCTTTTTGCAAGCAATGCAATTCATCTTTTTGTTAATAACGCCCTCTAGTCGTAATTAGAAGTAGCACTTTTTAAAGCGTTTGCGGCGTAATGCGATTAGACGATTATCCTAGTTAGTTCCCATATTTTCAGGTAGATGGCATTGGTAGAATATTGTAGTGCGACCTCTAGCGTCGATTTACAGAAACATATCGAACGCATCAATACGTTATCCTTGGACTCCTAGTTGTCTACCCTATTTGTTTCCTGTTTGTATATAGATGGCGCCCCTAGTATGTAGTGAACAGTGATGATGAGAGAATGTAGATTTTTTAAGGTTATGTTTATTTATTGCACCGATATAATTATTAACAATCGTTACGATTCAATAGTTTTCGTTCGTATTATATAACTAAAGTAATAAGGTACACGTCATTTACGTACCTAATTGTCACTTATTTTCACTAATTTAGCACTGTTTATTTTTACGGGTATTTTTGCTATAAGCACTATTATTTAGGTAAGTTTATTTATTGCGCACGTTATTTATGGCACAAGGAATAATAATTTCACTTCACTGTAGTTAAATATTCACTCTAATTATTTTAATTTGCAAAAATAACACTAGCTTATTGTTTACGTAGGACAGTAGCGCCCTCTCTCCAGCTTGTTTCTGAAACCTCTTGCAGATTGGTACCATCCATCCTAACTACCTTCTATACTTATGGTTAATCTTAGTTGAGAGGAGCAGCTTCATCCCTAAATTAGGTTCACTAACATGAATGTAAGTATTGTTCGTAGCGGATTTCTCACACATTCTAGCTTCACCGCTGTCCAGCAGGGCTATCATACGCAACATCATAAAATTATCTATCGATCAATTTTTTTTTTCGAAATCGATAAGTTTGTTTTTTACGTACCATGTGTTTTGTTCTAATTTTGATAGAACGAGTTAGGTTATGTGTGTAATTGTGTCGTTTTATCGACATAATCGACAAAATGCCCGTGACAAAATTTATCACGTTGTGCATGATAGCCGTGCAGGTGTTCAGCAAGCGTCATAATATAATAATTATAAGAAAACGTCTAGGAGAACATTTATGAAACAAATAAAAGAGACGGTGCAGGTCGTGTCGTATCGGGAGGTGAAGGTTTTGGCGGGAAGAAGAGAGGAATGGCGATTACTCCACCGACAAGAGCGCAGCTCTTAAATAGAGAGAGAGAAAAGAAAACGTCTAGTACACTTCAAAGCTCTTTACAAACCCGTGTATACTAGGTATAGTTAATCCTAGTTGAGAGGGCAGCTTCGCCTCTAAATTAGTTAAAAGCCGCCGCTCTTAAGACGCAATGACACGCGCGGAGAACGTCTGACGAGGGTCCAAACGCCTTCGGATCCATCACTTGGGCATTCAATCACTTTCACTTTTATTAGCACCACCACATTTTCGTTGGAGAGCTCCCGAATTGGGTAATCTTTATGTTTTAGCTGATCTTTAGTTAACATGCGAGTATATTATGCTCATTATTTATTTACCTCATTTTGTTTTCCTATAACTACAATTTTTCTTCTCTACTCTGGGCGCCATCCCACTCGCGTCAAAATACTGCGGTGCAGAAGGCAAGGCAAAACCACTGCCCTATTTTTCCCTAAACAAGTAGCATGGAGAATGCTACACCGACAAGAGCGTGGCTCTTAAATTTTTTATGTACTTATAAGAACATAAATACATAACATAAACAGCATATTTATGTCCTACTGCTGGGCACAGGCCTCTCCTCAATCAACCGGTGGGGGTGTGGAGCATAGCCCACCACGCTGCTCCACTACGGGTTGGTGTACAACGGCATAGCGTGGCTTATAAAGCAAGGAATCATCTTACGTTTTCGGACAAGCCTGAAATGTCGTTACCAAACAAAGGACAGTCTCACAAAGTGATTTCGACAATGTCCCCATCGAAATCGAACCCGGACCTCCAGATTATATAGGTACAATAAAGGATATTTTATTGCATTGTAGATATGTAGTTCGGTAAATGAAGCAACTGGAAAGTGTAAGATTACTGAAAGTATCCCGTTGTGTTATAGTAATTATAAAGATCACTTATAAGTAATTGATGACAGATAGAAGATATTTTTTAAGACATTACGTTAATGTACTTTATCGCGAAGAAGTTGGAAAACAATAAAGCCGCCTCTTTAGTAAGAGAGCTCTTACAATACAAATACAATACGTTATATTAGAGACACGTGTAGGAGTCAGTCTCGCTCTAAACCATGAATTTAATCATTCACGAGCAAATTCCTCATATATTATGGTAATGAGAGGAGTGACAAGCACTCGGGCGAGAGGCAAATAATCTAATCGAAACAGGATGATGTGCCTAGAAGAGGTCACAGTACCAACTAATTACTAGTTACCTAATTAGGTAGGTAGTTATTGTAGCTTAGGCATAAACGACACGAAAAAATAGTGATTCTCAGCCCTACAAGGGAGTAGTCGCTCTGCGTGTTTCTGTTTAAGAAAGAAAGAAAAGAAATCTTTCTTTTAAGAAAGAAAAAAGCTTTCTTTGAAGAAAGAAATCTTTTTTTTCTTTCTTAAACAGAAGCACGCAGAGCGGCTATTCCCGTGTAGGGCTGGGAGTCACTATTTTTTCGTGTCGTGTTTATGCGAAAGAAACGTTTATTATAAAGGGACACCACAGTAACAAATGTAAAACAATACACGAAATAACACATAACTTACAATCGAAACACGCAAGAAAAAATACTTACACAACAGAGTACAAATAAATAGATAGTAAACATTAAGACAAATTGTAATAGAGTGTACTGGTCAACAATGGTAGTGTCCTTTATAAAAGGGCCTCACTCAGCATAAGAGGGGGATGCGAGCGACGACGCTGGTATTCTGTGGACCCTGCAAACCCTGCCATTCTTCATGTCATTGCTCTCACGTAGCGAGCGTTTGGGCAAACGTGACCACCCGTGGTCAAGGTGGGCTTATAATTGCCACCGGCATCGCCCATCTCTAAGGTCTGACGCTTGTACGAAAACTTTAAGCCAATAAACCGATCGATTTAAGTTGATGCGAGTTATTGTTGGAAAGTGAGGGATTGTAACAGGTGTGAAAATTTGTGTTTTGTAATTGTTGGCTAACTCTTTATTTTGCTAACTAATGAACGATTATTTGTCCATAATGTCATGCAGACATCATCTCTGCCAAAAGAAAAATTAATCTTATGGTAAAGTACGTTTTACACCTAATCTTTGTTTTTATTCTCTCTCTCTCTCTCTCTCTCTCTCTCTCTCTCCTTTGTAGTAAAAAAGGGACAAGGAAAATATTTACCAGTATCGTAACAAAATATTTATCCACAGCGAAGTATATTACTTATCATTCAAAAATAATTTCAGTTTTCCTTATACATAAACATCCAGTCTCTAAAAATTCATTTGAAACAGGTTAAATTCTCTTTGCGAGTCTTTTCTTTACCTCGCTAATAAACAATGACTTTTATTTAACTTTCCCTGAACGTTTCTAGACTAAGAGCGTTTGTCTTCCGACCGATCGTTATTACATTTTGTTAATTAAAACGAAGACATTGGGAAGTTTACGAACCGCTCGCTGATCTAAACTAACTTGTCCACTGGTGGGAAAGTGATTATTTCCTTCAAGTTAAAAATACAAAGTTAATCAGTGTGTTGGACAAGGCAGCGAAAAAAAAATTTGGTAGAATTCGAGACACCAGACACTGAATATACTTACATTATTAATACGAAATGCTGTGTCTTCTTCTTCTTCTATCGTGTGGGTTGTGAGATAGAGTACCAACCTCATCAACCCTGGTGTCAGGGTTACTATTGAACCACCAAAGGTCCCTGACATGGTTCATGTAACGACTACTAACTTGCAAGTAAGTAATAACCGAGACCAACCGCTTAACGTGCCTTCTGAAGCTCGGATCATCTTACTCTCGGACAGCCTGTACTGTCCTAACTAAACTAGGGATCACAAAGTGATTTTTGTGATATATCCCCACCGGGATTTGAACCCGGGACCTCCGGATCGTGAGCCGAACGCTCTGGACCACGGAGGCCGTTAGATTCTTATCACAACGTACGACTGCTATCGTCAATAATAGAATGAAGAAAGATCAATGAAAGGCAAGCAATACAATACAATACAATACAAAAACTCTTTATTGCACACACACAAGAAAAATACCAATTAAAATAACATGAATATATTATTCACAAAAGGAAATCCAAAAATACTTAATATCTTTGTTCTGATTTTTCCTTATCCTACATAGTAAAATAGGTCTTAGCGCTTCTAGACTAATATAATCTATCGTTTTAGTCTAGTCTTGCATGATACGACTACCTTTCACCAGGCAATGACATACATACATACACAAAGTCACGCCTTTTTCCCACCGGGGTGAGCAGAAACTATGGAATTCCATATGCGTCGACTCTGATACACATCTCTTGTTTGCACCACATTCAACTTTTCTATTTGATCAATGTACGTCCTTCTAGGTCTTCCTCTATCAGCCCTACTACAAACCTTCGCTTTATATACCGCTTTCGTAATCCTATTATCATTCATCCGCTTTACGTGTCCAAACCATCTTAACATTCCCCTCTCAGTCTTAGACACTATATTCCAGGCAACAAAACTGGCTTAAACAGCATTTTACGCCAAATCTTTTCTTCCATCCTAAATTTTATGAGGAACAAAAACACAGTCCTCGTGTTCAAATTAAACTCTTTACACTCCGAAAGAGTACGTTTACCCAATTAGAATCGATTCTTATGCAAGAGACGGTAATCCTTCACCGAACAACAAACAGAAATTTGGCTCGATCCCATAGCATAGTAAAAAAAAAACAGTGGGTATCTTCATACCACGTTTGTGGTTCTCTAAAAGCTACGTCAACGTTGCTCTGGGGCCTTAGCCAAGTTGCAGACAATTACGAGAAACGACAGTGACAGTGGTATATAGGATTGATATAAGGTGACATGTCATCGTGGGTACATTTTAATCGTTATCACAATCACTTTTCGATATCGTTGGCAACTTAGATAACACACACCACACGATTTTGTTCGTATTTTTTATAGAACAACATTACTTATTTGGGTTCACATATGACCACCAATCGACAAAACGAGATAATTCTATCGTCAGAATCGATAAAATGATCGTGACAAAATCTTAACACGATGCGCATGTTAGCCCTACTGGTCGCGGACTCTTCGACGTCTCTGTCAGGTCCATGCAGAAGAGATTGACATGCGCTCGTCGTCAATTATTGCCAGCGTAAATCCGATATTTGTGATAAAAAATCAATGCCTTAGAGCGCATTCCTAATGAACGACACGAACGAACGAACAATTGGGTAGTTTCCTAGGTCAAAGATAAATTATGAAATTCTGATCACTAAATAAAGACAGATCTAGATGACAAAATAAAAAAGTTTTCTTTTTCCTATTTAACTTCTGACTCCTAACGTCTGCCTCTTGCTTTTTCATACAAATTTCATAGTAATTTCATGTTTTGACGTTTAGTAAAAAAGTAACTGATTTGACTAGTTGGAAATCAGCCTATTTGCACTTCGATCAAAGGGAGAACCTACGCCATAACCCACAAATCTTTTTTATTGAATTTAAAAGACAAACATAACAAAAATAAAGAAAAAAATAGAGGGGTCCAAACAAGACCATATTTCTTAGGAAGATTTTATATGTACGTTTGTATGAATATGTCGTGGCCAGATCATAGAATTGACCATTTCATGAAATGATCGACCATTTCATGAAATGGTCGTATTTCATGAAATGGCCAACTTCAACTGACCATATCGTTTAAACGTCAGCGTTTAATGATATTTCAATCCACGTTTGGCCATATCATTAATGTAGGGTGTCCATGATAAGTGGTGTAATAAAAACGCGAAATAAGGTAGGAAATAATGTATTACTCTAGTACAAAGTACAAAAATGTTTAAAAGTCAAATAAAAATTAAAAAGTCATTTCGATTAACGGAGTGTTGATGTAGTTGACATCTCGCTTTGAAGTCGTCGTCATATTTTTTGACACTATTTCATGCCATTGGTCATCATTCAGTATACTTTTCGTGTGTAAGATAAACATACTGGCGGCGTAGGGGTGGCCCAAGGGCCACCCCCGCCGCACCCTAACCTACCGTTATGCCTTGTAAAAATTATAAAAAAAAGGATTATGATAATTTAAATTATGACAAAAACATTTATGCGTTTTAATAGAATCCCGTTTCAAGTCGTTAATGCCATCTGCGGCAAATCTACAATAAGTCACGTCAAAAAAAGAAACTTTACGGACAGTAGGATCGTCTATATTTTTCTTTTTTAAAATTAATATCTCTTCATTCGCAGTTTTAATTATATCATATTTTGAAATCCAATAATAGTCCATTGATTTACGTAGCGTGGTCACTCGACCTTCATTATTTGCCATATAACCTAAAAATAAAAATAAAGTTGCTGTCTACTGTTAATACGAGTTTTTCTTTTCACCTTAGTGTCAAAACATTGCTTCAATGCACTTTTATCTTGTATTTGCTCATTATTATTCGTATTATTCGCGTTCACACAAGAATAATTATTGTCCGCCGCCATTATGCAAAACAAAAACAAAGCGACACCAGCGCCACTACCGGTGAATAATGTTACTATTTTACGATATGATCGCTAACGTTTGGCCATATCATGAAGTAATCATGCATTTAGTTGGTCATATCGTTAAACGTTTTGTGTTCATTGATCTGGCCAAACCACATCATGATGTGGCCAACGAATGTTGTTCTATTTCATGAAATACGACCATTTCATGAAATGGTCGATCATTTCATGAAATGATCAATTCTATGATATGGCCACGATAAATATACTGTTCTTTTTATACTGTGCCTTTTACATTACATTGTATAAGAACATACTATGTTTTAAGAGAACAGAAAACATCGTATGTATGTCTTGTTTGGATGACAGTAGCTTGCTTTTGTTCATCGCAATAACTGGAATTAGTTTTCTTATTTGTAACGACATTCAGTCCAAGATTTATGAAAGAAATTACTGTGTTACCGAGATATCTATTCTATTGAAAAGAACGATGTTAATTAAGAGCAAACAAGCGGTAAACATGGGATTAAGTATTTTAGCCAAGCAAAACTATATATATTATATTCCATACAACCATACTTGGCTAACAAATAATATTTATTTTTCATTGGTAAGGCGGTATTTATCAAGTGTTTTCATGTAGCAATATGCTACGGCGTAGCACTCGTGCGTAACGATCCGAATCCGCAACCTTTGAAGTAAACATACACCCACGCTCTTGATCTCCAATGAGGTGAGCACAGCCAAGAGTAATCTAAAATAACTTGCTAAATACTTTTGATACTAATTACCAGGGATAAACACATACATATATAAACTCACGCCTATTTCCCACCGGGGTAAGCAGGGACTATGGAATTCCATTTGCTTCGATCCTGACACACTTCTCTTTCTTCCTCCACATTCATCAATCATATCATACACGCGCGCCGGTTTAGAGTAGATCGTACTAAAACTTTTCTGTGGACATCTCCAATTTGGTCAATGTACGTCCTTCTAAGTCTTCCTCTACCAGTCTTACCATCAACCTTCGCTTTATATACCGCTTTCGTAATCCTATTATCCTTCATCCGCTCTACGTGTCCCAACCAACTTAACATTCCCTTCTCAATCTTAGTCACTATATCGTCTTTTACACCTCATCTCTTTCTTACCAGAGATATATATGGTTGGCAATTTAAAAAAGAGTCTCATAAAATTAGTAAGTACGTTACTCCTATACCAATGAGAGAATGAATTATGACGTATCTTATAATCACATGGACACTTCATACAAAACATCTCACAAACACCCCAGAGGTTAACGTACAGGCGCATCTGTGTGTATGACGTCTGACGCCCGTCAAGTAAAGTAAGACCGAGGGGGGTGAGGTAAACCTAGCTCAGCCGCTGGTGGGGAGCGGAGAGTTGCCGTTCTGTAACTGTAGTTCCTTAGTATTGTTCCTTATTCTATGACATAATATTGCTTTCGTTCGAATATAAATTACCATCCTTATTAGCTTACAAATAAAACTCTGCTACAGTCAACTTATTTTCCATATATTTGTGCATATCACTGCGGCCGAAGAAAGCGCAAGAACCCCACAACAACATCAATTAACCCCCGCCCAAAGTTGAACAACGCACAATAGTGAGTCTCAAGTATACTGCATAAAGTATCTACCCCAAAACCGACGTAAAAGCGGCAAGCAATAAAAGAATGTGATGCTTTGATCCTATTATAATAAATGCTCAGACAGATAAGGTCTAACGGAATACATAGCAATTATTTTTTCCGATGTGATGATCTCCTTTATATGAAACATGTAACGCCGAAGTATGCATCCGAGGTAGTATGTCACAAGTCAGTCAATAGTCCTCTTTGTAGCAGTATTCAGTATTTAGTTTTATAAAGTAAATGTAATGTAGTTCCGTGGTAGCCAAGTTGGTAGAACGCTTGCCTCTCACTTTGAGGTCGCAGGGTCGGATCCAGTATAGGCCTAAACCAATGATTGTCGAATTTGTTTTCGAATTCATGTTTGGATCATAAATAGCATGTGCTCAGCGGAGAAGGAAAAAATTGTGAGGAAACCCACACAGTATGTGACCTAACCTGTATTGGACTGGTTTTCCCTTCGCGGTTCGAAGGTCAGACAGGCAGTCGCTTCTGTACAAAACCGGACCTGTCAAATCTTCAGGTTAGGTAAGCGGACTCTGTGAAAATTGGGATAATGCTAGGGGGATGATGAATTAGTAAATGTAAATTTAATAATAATATGTTAATGCCGTATCAACTTGTCCCTTACGTTTTTTTTTTGGCAGGCACGAAACATTGAAGTACATGGATCTGTCAAGTTCATGATATTATATTCTTCCGTTATGATATTATCTATGTTGTTCCGTTTCGTTCCGTGATGTTTTTTCTCGCTAAAAGTCAGTAAGATATCGAATTACTCGCTAGTCGCCAATAGACAAGCGTGAACCCAAAACCTCTCCTTGAGAGAGTAAACAAAACGCATCTCTCAGTCACGCAGCCGAGTCGATTCCTTTCATCCCTCGCTGCCTGACTCATCGGAATACATCCGCATTCCGAAACAGTCGCCCCAATTCCTGCCACTGCTCCCAATTTTATTTTAAGTGATACCCACCATTTTCTTTTCCGCCGAAAAGGAAAGGAACGGGTAATCGACAGGCATAAAATTTAAAACAATGGTCACTCGACCATTGTTTAAAATGAATGAATGTAAATTTTAAAATGAAAGAGTGAATGATTGAGTAACCCGAGCGAATAAAATAGGTACCTGATATGCAACCGTTGACGTGTGCCAATTAATTATGTATTATATTTTTAAACTTCTGAAAAATTGACGTGTGTTTCTTAATTTTATGCCTGTCGATTACCAGTCACTTTCCTTTTCTTTTATATATTAATTTAGGAGCTGTAAAACTAAAATTACGTTAAGGTTGTGTTCGTCAGAATAGGCACCGTTGGTGAACAGCATTCTCCTCAGCCATAACACCTTGCGAAATGACGTAAATTCAAAATTGAAGTTCAAGTTTATCCATGATAATTACTTTGAATAAATGATTCTGATTTTCTAATTTTTGAAGTTATCACTATGCCAAGCTAATTGTTTGACTTCTCTGTAAGACATAACATACAAACTAAGATTCAAAATACCAAGCAATTTGAGGTCAGATCACGACCTAAAATTGCACACCATTTGTTATTTAGATCCGGTGCACCGGTTGTTATTCTAATTTATGTTGAATGCGGAATAATACTCGACTGCACTTCGCGCAAGCTTTCTTCATTGTTTGATAGAAAGAACAGATTTAGAGCGCTTTATTTTATAACGATTGCTTCTTTGACATTGAACTAATAATATAATAATTGCTATTTATTTATTTATTGGCCCCTCCGGTTGATTGAGCGGAGGCCCCTGCCCGGCAGTGGGACGTACCTGTACGTACGACCTCCGTGGTCTGAGGGTTCGATTCCCGGTGGGGACATATCACAAAAATTACTTTGTGGTCCCTACTCGCTGGCTGATCACCAGATTGTCCGAAAGTAAGATGATCCGTGCTTCGAAAGGCACGTTAAAGCCGTTGGTCCCGGTTACTACTCACAGATGCAAGTAAGTAGTCGTTACATGAGCCATGTCATGGCCTTTGGCGGCTCAATAGTAACCCTAACACCAGGGTTGATGAGATTGGTACTCCACCTCACAACCTGATTCCTGATTCCAGTACACAGCATCTAATTTTATTATAAGTTATTCCTGTCATTTTCTTATCCCCCGAAAAGGAAAGGGACGGGTAATCGACAGGCATAAAATTTTAGGCAGAAATTGAAAAAAGCACTTCCAAAATTTTATGTTTGCTAATAAACCAACAGAATTAAGTGCTGAGTTGTTGCATAATATCAGCGAGTTGCCTATTTTATTCGCCCGGGCTATTCATCAATTGTCAATCGTCCGTCCCTTTCATTTTCGGCGGATAAGAAAATGACGGAACCTTATTCAATAAATGAGGAATCGGTACCATTATTTGCATAAGATTATATTGTAATAATTATGAGAATGGAATTGTCTCCATTTATTTTTATTTATTTACTTACATTCCACTACATTACAGGGCAGAAACGCCATAGCTCCGTATACCTTTTATGATATATAACGCAGACTTAAGAAATACAATTACGCAGTAGTAGCTTTATCGTTTTTCGATATTAAATGAAGCGTAAAAGGTACCAAATGCCCATACTAATCGCTCCATGTTCTTTATACTTAACTTAGACATAAATAGGTTATATACTCAATCAACCGGTATAATTACGAAGAATACTCTACCACGGATTGGTGATTATTGTTAATTATTATAACTTTCTAATAGAAATTACCGTCAAGATGGCGGAACCACAGTTTAACGTGTATATCATTTAAATGAGAAAGGTACTAGATTTTTTAGTTTAGGTACCAATTAGTACTGGATGGGTACTATATCTAACAATATGCAATTTTAACACCTATCAATTGGTCCCGCCCTTTTGACGCTAAAAATAAAACGAGTGAGCGTAAAGCAGAATAACCCAAATTCACAAGATACGTATCAGAGGGGCTAAAATGGCCACATCGAAGCAATTCATCTAAGAAAGCAATATTGCAATTTGAGATTTGCGCATATAAAAGTACCTACATGAAGTTTTCCCTCTGTAACAGAAACAACGAAATGAGGGATTTGTGAAACTTGTTAGTCGCTCGCGACAACTGTTCTTTCAGACGTGTGCGGAAATACAAACGATTAAACTCTTTGTTTGAACATTGTTCAAACAAAAGAGTACACCCGTGGGGTATACGCGTCGTGTGGTAAGGTATTTCTTCTTCTTCTTCGTTCCCTCACTGCTGAGGCGATCCTCAGCGACCACAGGTTATGGTTTTCCACTCGGTACGGCTAAATGCTGCGTGGACCGCCTTCTGAATGCTGCCGCCCACCGTCTTCTTCAGGATGTCAGACCACCTCGTAGGTGCCCTTCCTCGCGCACGTTTGCCATCCATTTGCCCAACAATGATCTGCTTCTCCAGACTGTGCTTCGGAGACCGCATAATATGTCCGAAGAAGCTTAGGGCACCATTCCGGCATATTGAGGAGAGCCGTGTCGTAAGACAGAGCAGAATTTTATTACGTACAATCTTAGGGAAAATTGTCCATGACAATCCAAAGGAATCCTAGAAAAAAAAGATTATATTTCACTACTAATTGTTTCTGATGGAATGTTTTCTATTATATAACATTTCGTTTAATAGTCAAAACATTCGAAATTAAACAATACTAATTAAATTACCTTTTCCAGTAGAAATAAACAACGTTTCGATAAAAACACCTACAAGATTTTCTGAGTAAAATCATAACAAGTTTTTATTTTCAACAAGTCCTTCTTCGTATACGAGTATATTTTACAATCCCAAATGCTGCCGACTTCTTAGTTTGAATAAGATACATGAATAGAGTGCGGATGGATGAAATTTTGAAATATGAAACCTTCCGAGTTGGCAAGACAGATAAAACGGATGGTTCCATCCTATTTGTTCATTCGAGTCGAATCTGCTTTTCATCGTACTTTCCTGCAGTAATGAGTTACTATGATTTCTCGAAACTGAAAGTGAGTTTAGTGTATGGAAAGGAAATTGCCAACTGGTCAATTATATTGTTCGTATATGAAATAAAATCAATCGGCCGAATCTCGACTGATCGTCACTATGCTAATAAAATATCACAGCCCTGGCTTTTGCACTTTGACAGATCTAACTCGTACCACGAATTTAATCTGTTGTTATACTTATTGAAATAAATGACTAATTGTATTGTACCATAGACTTTCTGTTCAATAATAGACAAAGCAACAAGTTGTCAGAAGACATTTTTTTTTTTCAATTTGCAATTTTATACCCATTAAACACTAATATAAAATAATAAATAATATGTTTTGTCCCATAGTCCCACTGAAGGACTTTTCAGGCTACGTTCTCCAAAAAATACGGTTGGCGCTGTATTATAATTATGTTGCTACCTATATTGCTTCTCTTTATTTTGGTCAGAATAATAATGGGTGGAAGATGTGTTGTGCCTGGGTGTAATAACAAGGGTCATCATTTATATCCAAAAAGGAAGATAAAAGGTGCATTGTCTGTTACATTAGTAAAACGGAAGCAAAAAACAGCGCCATCTATATTTTTTTGGGGAACGTAGCCTGGAAAAACCCTTGCCCAGCAAGAGGGCACCTCCCCTCCCACCCTCACTTATACGGAATATGGAGCATACTCCACCACGCTGCACCAATACGGGTTGGTGGAGTTTCAGATTTTACGAGTAACCTACTACTAAAAATAAGTATTACATTTGCAATATGGTAAACATTTTCAAAAACCCATTATTTATTTTATTTATTTATTTATTAAATCTTAATACTAAAAATACAATTATCAATGCCCTGCAAAACTGTTTAAACAGTTTGTCTGCAGAAAAGAATCTCTACTAATAATATTAACTTATATCTAATAGTCAATGAATAACATAAGTTAACTAGGAATAATAAGTTAGCTAGGACACGAGTCTAGAAGGTGTTGTTTAAGTAATTTTTTATATTTACTTTTATTTGTTTCTAGACGGATGTTCTCAGGCAAATTATTCAGTAAGTAGGGAAGTCTTTTTTTTAGAGTTCTATCGCCATAGTAATTATTAACTCTAGGGACTTCGAATTTGCCCGCGAACATCACCATTGAAAATAACGTATACAAAATTGACATCACAATGACATGACTCGCTTCCTCCTTCATTATGCGACCTAAAGAATGGAATTCTCTTCGTGCGTCATTGTTCCCTGGTACATACAATTCGGGGATTGTCAAGGTAAGACTTCCGGCCAAGTAGTTAATGCCATAAGTCATGTCAAAAAAAAAGTAACTTGAGTGAATAGGCACTATTTGAGTTTGCGTGCTCCATCTTAGACCACATCGCTACTTAAGACCAGACTAGATCGGAGTCAAACGCACTCAAACCTTATAATAAAAAAAAAATCAAATCGAGAACAGAATGAGAACAGATAGTGCCACTTTGGCACTCTCCGGAGCATTCTGAGTCTTCGTTTCAATATTCATTCACATTCAACATTTGAGCTCTTTCTCTGACATAAGACAATAGCACGAGCCCACTCCTTATGCCCTGGGGGCATAGCATCCTCCTTCTATTATATAGATGACAGTTAGCTAGTTACAGCTTTTACAAGTACTGTGTACAGAATGTTTAGAGACAGAGAAAAAAAACTATGACGTATATTGTTTTGCAAAATCGGTCACTCGTAGGCAACATGTGAAAGCTGAAACTTTTTCTCAATAAAGGTAGTTGTAACATTAAAAATAAAGTTACTTTATTTTTTAAATAAATCTGAAATAATATGTTAAGAAATAAATATATCCTTTCTGAAATGAGGGTCTTTTAGGGCTATGTTCCTCAAAAATAATATAGATCGCGCTGTACAGATTTTCTTTCGTTTAATCTTCTAATTTCATGGATAACAGACATAATGCACCTTTTATCTTTCTTTTTGGGTATAAATGGTGACCCTTTTTACTACACCCAGGCACAATTACATCTTTCACCCATATTATTTTGGTCACAATAAAGAGAAGCAATATAGGAAGCAACATAATTCTGTACATAATGTGATCCAAGTATCAAGCAACAATTATTTTTATATATTATGTACTTATATGCTTTTGCCATTACATTTTATTTTCGTATAACTATGTACCGGAGTAATGAAAAAATAGGTAATTATTACGTTTAAACTTGACAACGCCTATCTGGTAAAGCGACACGTTTTGAAAGTATAACTTCTAAATTATTGGAATGGACAACAAAAAACAATACAATACAATACAAAAATGCTTTATTACACTTAAATCACATTAAAAATACATTAGTATTATAATTAAAATTAAAAAAAACTGGTTAAGCTACTCGTAATCCTTTATTTGTAATTTATTCAATATTTATATTTAATTTTGTAGCTGCTACACGAACTCGTATACTGGCAGTATATTAAAAAATAAAAAAAATAAAAGTAAAATAATCATTATAAAATGTTAGCACATTGAATAGTATTCCACAATCAACGTCAATGGTTATTCCAGGTCATTATGCAAATGATCTGGTTTGTCGCCGCCAAATGTCAATCAGCTAACATTCTGCCTTTACAGGCAACAAGTTGACAACTGTACATAAATATCCACAGCGTAGACCTTAGTCAAGTCTTCTTCTGTCGTGTGGGTTGTGAGGGATTACCAAGCCCATCAACCCTGGTGTCAGGGTTATTATTGAGCCGCCATAGGCCCCTGACATGATTCATGTAACGACTACGTACTTACATAAGTAAATAATGACCGGGACCAACGGCTTAACGTGCCTTTCGAAGCACGGATCATCTTACTTTCGGACGATCAGATGTCAGCATGTAATCCCCACCGGGATTCGAACCCGGGACCTCAACGCTCAACCACTGGACCACAGAGGCCGTCGACAGTGACAGTAATTAAAATGTATGGATTAGACATATCGATCCTGTTCGATGCGTCAAGGTCATGGGCTCGGCGATACAATGTTCGTACTCCCTCGATCCGCATTGGACATGTCTTGTCAACGTCCATCAGCTGCATAGGTACGACCCAGTGAAAGCGGGTATAGAAAACCTACCTTTTTTTTTGGTTATTTTATCCGTAGGACAGGCAAAGGGATCATAGCCCATACAGCCAAGTCATGTAGAAAACCTACCTTACACGGTAATTGTGCTACTTGACAACCTGGTCAAATGAGTTTTTTTTTTGTTTTGGTTTTCCCCGAAGGGTAAGGCAAAGGGAGCTATGCCCATATACAGCCATGTCTTACGTATTTTTTTATCTTGATGACGAATGAAATGATGAAAGGTGATGACGATGAATGATGAAACCTAAGCCCCCACCCTCGGAGCAGACTCCTACTCCGAACCCCAAACGAATTTACTCAAAAGTCCGCATAAACTTTCGAGTTATGAAGCGGCTTGTTGGCACGAAGCGAAAATAAATAGGTACACTTTGTTGATTGATTATTCCGATATAATAACACTGTCGAAAATGTTTTCCGAACCACAAAACACCACTTCGTATTAATTATTTAGATTATTCAATGACGAAAACAACTGGCCCGTTCCCGTTTCCGCCAAAAAGCCTCAAATGAGGTACTTTTTTACTAAACGTCAAAACGACAGTTTTGTTTGGAGTTTGTATAGAAATACTGTCCTATGACGTCATCATTAAAAGCGGTCAAACTCGGTAAGACTCACTGTTACTTATATCATAAATAAAAATCCAAAATAAGAGGAAAAGTAAAATGAGATTGATTTATTGATCATCTTGGGCTATTTATTTCTAGATAAGCATTTTATCATTTGTCTTTGACATAAGTAAAACGCTTATTTCGTAAGTTTCCAAGTAGTCGACGATGACGAAGACGAAATTACTATGGATTTACACTGTAACATCACAGAAAAAGTGTTAAAATGAGGGGCTTATCATAAAGATTTTCTTTATTAAAATTCATAAATAAGTTTAATAAAATAAAGAAAATGTTTTTCGTCAGTTTGAGATCTGTCTGATTTAGTAATCAGAATTTCATAATTTATCTTTGGCCTAGAATACTGTCTGATCATGTAAACTAAAATTAGATCATGAACAAATAACTCATCAACATCACTAATATAAGAGCCACGCTCTTGTCGGTGTAGCATTCTCCATGCTACTTTTTAGGGAAAAATAGGGCAGTGGTTTCCCTCTTGCCTTCCGCCCTAACAAACAAATAGCTGCCACTCTGATATGGCTGGCTATGGAGATGCCACCGTCCATATACTTAGCATCATTTTGGAAAGAACACACTTTGGTTAAATTACTGCGTTAATAGATTATAAATGAAAAAATAGACCTTGCATTGAACAATCTAAACTCAAAAGATTTTGAGACAGCCGCGAAGGGTTCTGGCATGTCGATTTATCGAATAAAAAGTACTAGAAAACTGTGCCATTTTATGAATCTTCTCTTTTAACATATAAACATATTATAAATCATCGCTTTATCGCGAACAACGGACCACAAAAGTCAGCACACTTCAACATGCATCAACGCCTTTCATCGCCTGTCATCCCTCGCACCGCGGTGTACCTAATGTGGAACGAATCAACGACTTCATGATTAATGTCAACGAGATGAGGGTACGAGACGGTCCCATTACTGAAATAATTGTGTTAATTTGATGATGCGTTTAAAGTTTAATTTGAATCAAGTATATTTCAGGCCGGCCCGTTTTTGCTAAGTATAGACCCCAGACTTCAATAGGTGGATTTAGACCAAACGGCGAATGCTCATTCCATAAAGGAGAGGCAGAGACAGGACATTATTTTGTAGCAAGAACACAAGAAAATAATTCTGGTTCTATGTTCTTGCTCTATGTTCGTTTGGTCTAAACCCACCTTATGTTGCTTCTAACTTTAACAGCCTTATTACAAAACGACGACTGGTCTTAATCAGCGATGTGGTTTAACGTGGAGCACACAAACAGTGTCAAACACAAATAGTGCCTATTCACTCTTGCCTTGAAAATCGCGAAAAGTATAATAACAAAATAATAATAGTGAAAATATCACGTTGCAGGTTCGAATCTAGCTCAAGCCTAAACCAATGATTGTCGAATTTGTTTTCGAATTCATGTTTGGATCATAAATGATTATCACGTGCTCAGCGGTGAATGAAAACGTCGTGAGCAAACCCACATTCCCGAGCAATGCATTTTCGGAGGTATGTGACCTAACTTCTATTGCGCTGGTATTTCCTTCGCGGGTTGAAAAGTCAGGCAGGCAGTCGCTTCTGTAAAAAACCGGACCTGTCAAATCTGCAGGTTAGGTAAGCTGACTTCGTGAAAAACGGGATAATGCTAGGCTCGTACTAAAAAAAGAAAGTGCATTTCTTCGAGGCGATGACATCATAAATCGTCTGAAATAGACGTATAAGGCTGATGATGAATCGTACTCACATTAATTCCAAGAAAAAATCAGTCGTATTAATCAAAAACTACGTCAGTACGCGTATAAAAGTTTACCTTGCATAAACACAATAACTCAGTAAATGTTGTCAGTGGATAAAAGAACGTTCAGGGCGCGTGTTTATGAATATTTTCGTCATTTCGACCAAATGTCGCGATAGGCACAATATATGTTTATGCGACCTTTTTATGCTGTTGATATGTAATACCTAACATAATATAGCATTACACCTGAACCCCCCAAAGAGGTAAACAGAGTTATGTTTAATTCCCATAGCCGGCTATGTTTAAATCCCATGTAAGAGGAACGAGCCGTAACATCAATACCACATACTTACATTTACATTAACAGCCTCCGTGGTCCAGTGGTTGGAGCGTTGGGCTCACGATGCGGAGGTCCCGGGTTCATATCCCGGTGGGGACATATCACAACAATCATTTTGTAATCCGTAGTTTGGTTAGGACATTACAGGCTAATCACCTGATTGTCTGATAGTAAGATGATCCGTGCTTCGGAAGGCATGTTAAGCCGTTGGTCCCGGTTATTACTTAGCAATACAATTCGCATCTTATGCAATTTTATTTAAACATTGGCCCCGATTTCTGCAGACACCGCCTAATTTTATTTTAAGTTATATCCGTCATTTTCTTATCCGACGAAAAGTAAAGGGACGGATGACTGTCAACAAGTTAATTTTAAAACGAATGAGAACCCGGGTGAATAAAATAGGCATCTCGCTGGTATGTAATCCGTTTGACGTGCTGTCTACTTAACTCTGTCGGGTTATTAGCCGATGTAAAATTTTTAGACTGTTGTTTTAGATTTCTGCTTATAAATATTATGCCTATCGATTACCCGTACCTTTCTTTTTCAACGGATAAGAAAATGACAGGTATAACTTAAAATAAACTTAGATGGCGTCTGCAGGAATTAGCACCATTATAATTATTATGTACTTATAGGTAACATACCTACTTACCAGTACGAAATCCGCAAAACAAAATTAATAATTATCGAAATCTTCTACTAAATATAGCCGTTTCATACAGGTTTTATTGGTTTATATCTGGAGAATATATCCGGGGGAAGTTGGCAATGCCGCAAGAATGATAATATGCTGATTTGGCGTATTCGTAGTTTATCGCAGCTAGTTCCCAAAATAAATGGACTTGGTATAAAAAAGCCTTTTTAATTTTCAACTGTTGTCTCTTCAAAGTTTCTTTTAACACTTCTTTTGCTTAAAAACAAAATAACTTGTATTGAGTTATGCGAATCACACACATACATACACATAACAAAAAACTTAGACCGACATAGACACATCGTCCAAAATCTTAAGGTCAATTTTTGAGATTTCTAATGAATATATTTTGCGCAGGTTAAGCAAAACAGGAAAGAAAATGGACGCCACTCTCTTATTCTTCAACGTAAGGGGGCAACCAGCTTCTGGCGCTCTCTCTGGCTAACAGATTTTAGGTATTCCATACGCTCCATGTACTTGCCTATGTGTGCGTAATGCATACACACACTGACAGTCGACAGAAATAAGGGGAAATGTCAGCAATCGTCCCGATATTTTTACTCAAATTGCGCCTTAAAAATAGTATCTACTTATTAATGATTTGCTGCATACATCGAAAAATAAAAAGACTGTAATTTGTTACTGAACGATAAACAGTGTCCAAAAAAATTGCCACGTCACGTACATTCAAACAAACGGTCTCGAGTTATGAAATACGCCGAGATAACATCGTAAATAAACTTTTGTTTACCGAAAATCGAACCACTAATCTTAGAGAAAACATCGCCAAATCCCCAAAAGGGGACGAATTACGACCACCTGCTTAATAAGTCGTTTTCTCAAAGCATTTGTACCGGGAAATGAGCGTCCTTTTCGGTAGTTCTAGACAACTCCTTAGACGCTTATAGAGGCTTCGAATAATGTTGAATTTTTCGAAAGTCGTTACGTATAACACGTTACAACGTGGTAAATGTAGTAACTACCTATAGATACAGCATTGCAATAATATTAATCATCTTCTATCGTGTGGGTTATGAGGTGGAATACCAACCTCAGCAACCCTAGTGTAAGGGTTATTATTGAGCCGCCAAAGGCCCCTGACATGGCTCGTGTAAGGGTTACTCACTTAAATCAGTAAGTAGTAGCCGAAACCAACGGCTTAACGTGCCTTCCGAAGTACGGATCATCTTACTTTCAGACAATCAGGTGATCAGTCTGTAATGTCCTAACCAAACTAGGGATCACAAAGTGATTTTTGTGACATGTCCCCACCGGGATTCGAATCCGGGACCTCCGGATCGTAAGCCCAACGCTCAACCACTGGACCACAGAGGCGTATTAATAATGTAAGTATATTCAGTTTCCAGTGTTCCCAATCCTACCTAATATTTTTTTTCACTACCTTATCCAACGCACTGATTAATTTTGTATTTTAAACTTTATATTTCATATCTTATAGTTTATTATGCATAAAGTAAGCATTTCTATGTTCATAACATGAGAAGCAAATGCTTTTACGTTTTTGTGAAACGAGACTTTTTATTATATTTTAAAATACTTTCGCAAATCTACATACATGGTACTCGTATTTGCATGCTTATTCGAATATCGATGCAGTTTATTCCAATTCATTTTGAGAATGTACATAACTTTTGAATGTTTTTACTGTCTACTTATCTCTATTCTATCTGTGGCATTTCTCCCGTGAATCCTTTCCTAATCCCAATACAATTTTATTATTTTGCTGATGCCAATAGGGTTTTTGAGGAAAACTGGCGGGATAAACGATTTTCTCCCTGCACATTTGCTGATCGGAAACCTTTGTAGATACGGTATTTATAACAACATAATGTAAAATACGCTTGCGACTATCTCCCAATTGGGGTAGTCAGAGGTATATCCATCGCAGGATGAACTAAGTACCCACGCCTCACTTTCACCATTTCCAACACACACATGAGATAGATGGTGAAAGTTTATATAGGCAACTCTCCGCCCCCCACCAGCGTATGAGCTAGGTTTACTTCACCCCCTCGAACGCCGTTTAGACTTGAATCGTATGGCGTCAGACGTCACTCACAAACAGATGCGCGTGTACGATAACGTCAATGTGTGGTGTCTGTGTAAAACGAGTTTGTTTGTATGAAGTGTCCGGGTTGTGATTATGTGTTAGAGAATTAAAATGAGATAATGACATATATTGCGATACATCATCGTCAAATAAAGAAGATCGCTCACCGATATCTGAGGCTCACGTAACACGAGGCGGTGGAATGTCGCTCGCAGACACCACAACTTTAAACACGCGATCGCGTGTTACGGTACACCCAGTGCCGGATTTTGCATAAACAAATAAGCAGTTATAAAAGCACTTACAACAAAATAAGTTGCCAAATACGCACATCCTTATAGGCAGAAAGTCCATGGCCCCCTTTCCTTCTTACGAAACAAAACAACAGGAAGCAAGCGTAACGAACAGTAAGCGTTTATCCAATTTTTGCCACAAGGATTTTAAATAAATCACGTAACAGGAGTAGGCTGACTGTATTTCTACAAAAATAGGTGCCTTCTGAACTTCCAACCCGAAGAGAAAACCATTATTATAGAAATTAGGATTCCGGCATCCTGCCTATTGAGTTTGTAAGTAAAATATAATAAATAGATACGTTCTCAAATCAAATATACTTTATGGCACTTACATACACGAAACAATTTTAAATCATACACAAGAAAGATCATCATCATCACTAATTTAAGAGCCACGGTCTTGTCGGTGTAGCTTTCTCCATGCTACTTTTTAGGGAAAAATAAGGCAGTGGTTTCACTCTTGCCTTCCGCGCAAGAAAGATATAGGGGACCATTCCTCCGCCAAATATTTAGAATGCTGGCATCCAAAACACTGACTCCGACCCTGGCCACAGCCGACTACTAACCCTTGACATTGCACTTCACACGAGCCAAGTGGTGCCAAATGGATTTTGCGTGAGAAACTGTTGTTTCAGCGGTTTTCAACTGTTTTATTTTTTGTTTTGAATTTGAGTGGGTATTGTTTCGCGACACTTAGGTGATATGTTTTTCAACTTGGATATTTTTATGAGACAGATTCACAGAGCATGTACCGTATTTACGAGTATGTATATCAGTATTGGGAAATTTTATGACTTGGAACTTCAGATAATAGTAAAATCTTAATGTTTTGATCAGAATGTTTTAATGGATGTTCAATGGCATAATATTTGTCATATACAGGAAGTATTATAATATATATTCCCGTTTTAGACTTATTTAGTCTAAGTATTTAATAATATTTAGTGTAGTTTTTTTTTTTTTTACCAACCCGCATTGGAGCAGCGTGGTGGAGTATGCTCCATACCCCCTCCGGTTGATTGAGGGGAGGCCTGTGCCCAGCAGTGGGACGTATATAGGCTGTTTATGTGTGTGTGTGTATGTGTGTGTGTGTGTGTGTGTAGTTTTTAATAGGTAAGTATTTAATATTTTTTCTCCCTAGAAATTATGATTTATTCCATTTATTATGTATTCTTCTAATGTATGTTTGTGTATTATATATTATGATTAAAATGAGCAATTTACCGCATCAAACATGTTACACTTTTTTTTGCTTCAAGTTAGTTACTCAAGCATTTTCCTATACGCGCTTTTCATGTAAAAAGTGTTTATTTATACAAATTACTTGATCGTAACATGCAATGTATAATTATTCCGGGGAAAATAAGACGTACCCAAAACACTCGACGTTCTCAGTTAAACTTACCCGCTTTGCCTCTTTTGCAGTATCCGCACTTCATAAAAACAAAGTGACTTTCCAAATTCCATCAAAGTGTCCTATTAATGTCGGAGAAAGTGTTCGGTGAAGTCAGTGATGGCTTTAAAGGGGAAGTGGCGTTATTGCAAATAGTTGAGCCGTTGGAGTTGTGACAGCTTATTGGCCGTATATGGAGGAAGTTTGGCTGTTACCAAAATTGGCCGTGCTTGTTTTGTTACTTCTATTTTTAAATGCGCTATTAAAAAATCGTTTTTAATATACAGGGTGTTAGTAACATCGTAACGAAAACTTTGAGGCATGAGGCAGGCCATGATTTTGAATTGATATCAAGTGGAATTTTCCGTCGTAAAAGTATGGAACGCAAAATATAAAAAAACACTAAAATTTTCATGAATTTTCCGACAGGAATTTTCACTTGATATCAACTCAGAATCATGGCCTAAATCATCCCTCTCAGTATTCGCTACGGTGTTACTAATACCTATACCTACTTACTTTTATGGCAACCGTATGTACTTGTATGTGTAAAAGTTGTTTAATTATTATTATTATTACTATGGTTACGGTCTGACATTGTCGATTATGTCAGTGTTTATTGATATCCTATATTTTAATTTAATAAAATTATTGTATTTTCTTTTGTTTTTTTGACATTTCTTATTTCTATTTTCATATTGTTTCACATGGACATTGCTGTATTATTATTTATTTTTTATGTATAATATTGTTGACATTGAAATAATACTTACATACAGGGTGTTAGTGACATCGTAACGAATACTGTGAGGGATGATTCTGCTCATTATTCTGAGTTAATGTTAAGTGGAATTTTGCATCACAAATGTATAGATTTTAAAATAATTAAAAGAACACAAAGAAATCATGAATAAAATTATGCGACGGAAAATTCCACTTAATAATAAATCAGAATCATCCCCCTCAGTATTCGTTACGATGTGACTAATACCCTGTATAACCTTTGGGGCGTCGTTTATGATGATGCGATGCATAAGGCGTGCGTTGAGTGACATTTGGCATCTCTGCATAGGCCCCTGACATGACTCTTGTAATGACTACGTACTTACATCAGTAAGTAATAGGGACCAACGGCTTAACGTGCCTAACGAAGCACGGATTATCTTACTTTTGATCAGCCTGTAATATCCTGACCAAACTAGGGATCACAAAGTGATTTTTGTTATTTGTCCCCACCGGGATTCGAACCCGGGACCTCCGAATCGCGAGCACAACGCTCAACCACAGGACCACGACGGCGGTTAACACAGTCACACTAAATCGCCGTTGTAAGATACGATAGTAAAGCGGCCCAAACTGTTTTCCAAAACAGCTCACTCGTTGCAATCCACACATCGCGTCACATCACTGTGTTCGGTTTTATAGCGACTTTCGACGTTCGCCGGACGGTCGTAAACGGACGGATTTACAGCCACCGTAACGTGTGTAGCCGGACGAATGAGCGTACGGTGCGTACCATTGCTAGCGGGGAACCCAGGCGACACATTACAATCGGCAATGAGCGTTTCTAACGTTTCGTTGCGAAAGAAATTGCTACCTATCAATAAGGCTATTGTACTCTTCCCATTTCTCTTTTCTTTCGTATTTCTGTATTTCCTGAGGGTGAAATATAGTATTTGTTATGTTTTTTTTTTTAATGTAACTTATTATAGAGTGAGCTCGGATAGACAAATCCGGTGCTTTCAATCGGTAAAAATTAAATGAAATATTTAAAAAACCCCCGACCAAAAAAAAGTAGTCAATTATTATGACAAAAGGTTCTAAACTCTATAACATAACATAACATAAATAGCCTATATACGTCCCACTGCTGGGCACAGGCCTCCCCTCAATCAACCGGAGGTGGTATGATAAACTCTATAAAAAGCAAAAAATAACTTATCCCACATATGCTTATAAGCAAACTGAGCGTGTAACATTTCTATCACACTTAACAAACGACCTGACGACCTTGAAGACCTGAACCGATTTCCACCAAACATAAGAACACTCTTGAGTGATATACCTTTCAAACAAAAAAAAACCGCATTAAAATTGGATCATCCATTTGGGAGCTACGATGCCACAGACAGACACATACACATTTACACAGACACGTCAAACTTATAACATCGTTTTTGCATCGCGGGTTAAAAAATATAAACTCCACGAGTTTCCTCATGCAAAATGTAATCATGCGAAATTGCCGCTATCTTTTTTAGAGATAATTGCCCACTTTCGTTTATAACTTTTCTTTGTTTATTTAAATATACAAAATTAGTTTTCGATTTTACTTTTACATTTCACAAATGCTTCACCTTTACCAAATTAGGAGATAGAGGATGTGAATGGACGATAGAGTAATCCTAAATAGCGTTAAGACGTGCATGTGATCCTTATTGGTAATTAATTTCTGAGAAATAGAAAATAAAAAAGATGACACCAACCACGCGTCATGGTCTATAAAAAACCTACTTCCCGCTCGTCGCTATATCGCTAGCACTCGCACAAATAATAAAACAGGCGATAGTTTTCACTTTATTTACAATGGAGAAACGTCTGTTGATGTATCGAGTGTTGATGGCTGGTTGAGGTTTATTGTTTCAACGATTGTTTGTTGTGACGTTCTTGCTTTGTTCAGTTATATCATACGATGTTAGATTGCCTTTCATTCGCTTGTAGACGGGAAATTAATAGAATATAACATGTTATGGTAGATAATGTTCTTGTATAAGTACTTATTAGAATAAATATTCAATTTCAATTTCATTTATTCCGTAAACAATATACATTGTGTTGGAATGTCTTACAAAATAAATAGATCACAAATTACAATTTAGGAATCACACTGTAGGGATATACATACATGTCCACTTAAAAATATCATAGTTATGCAAGATAAATACGTGGAATTTAGAATAATTATTATATGTAAGTATTACTTCAATGTCAACAATATTATACATAAAAAATAAATAATAATACAGCAATGTCCATGTGAAACAATATGAAAGTAGAAATAACAAATGTCAAAAAACAAAAGAAAATACAATAATTTTATTAAATAAAAAAATAGGACATCAATCAACACTGACATAATCGACAATGTCACACCGTAACCATAGTAATAATAATAATAATTCAACAACTTACCGAACTTAGCATAATATCACGCCTGTATTCTCGAAGGGGTAGACCGGACAAATGGGGAGCACTTAAGACCCGGTAGCAAATTTAAGGCAACATTTAAGACGACAGGCCTGAGTGTGCCTTGTGTCGCCTTGTATCTAAACGTAGCATCATACTCCTAGCATTATCCCGATTTTCACAGGGTCAGCTTACCTAACCTGCAGATTTGACCGGTGACCAGACTGGTCCGGTTTTTTTACAGAAGCGACTGCCTGTCTGACCTTTCAACCCGCGAAGGGACAGCCAGCCAATACAGGTTAGGTCACCTCCGAAAATGCATTTCTCGGGAACGTGGGTTTCCTCGCGATGTTTTCGACGTTTGTGTATCTAAAAGGTATCTCCAATATAAAAGCTGTCGTGATGTAAGTCTACTGTCCTTGGTGTGTATTTGCCTATCCTTCCTCGTGCCGTGAGGGTAATATTATTTACGTAAGAAGAAGGGCTCAGAGGCAAGATTGAATTACTCTTCATTGGATTACGACGCCATCTTGCTAATATGTGATGATGTATCACCATGGACCGGCGGGAACGTGGTAAGGGTTACAACGCAAAAACCACTTCTACTATATTAACAATTTTTTTGACGTGACTTATTGTACATTTGCCGCAGATGGCATTAACTACTTGGCCGGACAAATGGGGAGCGCTGAAGGCTCTCACCAACTATATTAACACAAACACAACATAACATGATAAAAATGTCTGGTATGAATGTGTTCCTCTAGTTATTATAGTGGGGACATATCACAAAAATTACTTTGTGGTCCCTAGTTTGGTTAGGACATTACTGGCTCATCACCAGATTGGCCGAAAGTAAGATGAACCGTGCTTCGGAAGGCACATTAAGCCGTTGGTCCCGGTTACTACTTACTGATGTAAGTAGTCGTTACATGCGCCATGTCAGGGGCCTTTGGCGGCTCAATAGTAACCCTGACACCAGGGTTGATGAGGTTGGTCTCTCCACCTCACAACCCACACGATAGAAGAAGAATGGAGCCTGCCAAATCAAAACTCTATCTAGCACATAGCTTAAAGTTAGTTAGCTACCTCGGTTCCAAAAAGAAATAAAGAAAAAAGGTGATGAAGATTTATATAAAAAAAGAAATAAATCCTCAGCCGGCACTTTGGCACTGAAGTATTCTGAATCCCTGAACCGTGATACATTTCTGTCAATAAAAACTCTTATTACGACGTCCCGAGAAACCGCGCAAATGGTAAAGTACTACAATAGAGCGGGGAACACTGATCTGAATCATTAAATACAGAATCTTCAAATCCTTTTTCACGTTACTCCACTAATCACTGTGCTACGCGCGTAGCAGCTAAAAAAATAACTTCGCCTCGTAAATGGACACATGTTCAACGTAAGCTATCAACAGCAACGACCTTTGTGGCCTAATGGCTGAGTATCGCGCTCACGATCCTAAGGTCCCGGGTTCGAATACCGATTGAAACATATCACAAAAAAATCACTTTGTGATCCCTAGTTTGTTTAGAACATTACAGGCTGATCTCCTGATTCTTCGTGCTTCGAAAGACACGTTAAGCCGCTGGTCCCAGTTACTACTTACTGACGTAAGTAAATAGTCGTTACACAGACACCAGGGTTGATGAGGTTGGTAATCCACCTCACAACCCACAGAAGTAGACAGTTGTACGATATCCACATGAAATTACTATGCCATTTTATAAATACGCAATTCTACGAATATTACAATGTACATTTTTATCTTATTAACCTGTATATTACTGGCAAAGAACGCCGCGATAAACAATTTATTAAGCAATAGATTAAATATATATAATCTGTACCTTATACTTTTTCTGCATGGGAATTGAGTCAATCATTCAAAGAAACTTAATATATTCACCTACGAGTGAACCGCGGGAGTGAATAAAGGGAATCGCAGGCGGGGGACTTGCCTTCTAGAACATAATACTAACGCGGTTTCATTAATTCTTTTTATTTGCTCTTTCTAGCGCGTTCTTACATTGTTGTGTCAATCACTGGATGGCAAAGAAAAGGTTTTATGTCTCGTGAAGATCCAATTTTTGCTTTTGTTGTGACATAATTCACACCCATTTTGCATGTAGGAGAACCAAGTTATAATAAGACAACCGTAGATGGTACGAAGTACTATAAATGCATATGATAATGATACACATACATAAACTCACGCCTATTTCCCACCGGGGTAAGCAGAGGCTATAGAATTCCATATGATAATGATAATATTTATAAAAACATTTATTTTTACTACGTTAACATGCTCGTCCTGGCTTTACAAGAGCTGCGGGTTCAAGCCCCTTTCGCGTCAGACTTTTCCATTTAATTTTCTCTTTGTGAATTTCCTTAAGCTAGGGTAAGTGCTATAAAAACAAAAATCCTTCCTAGTTAGAATCTATATCTATCTGCGTCGAAGCCTAAAGGATACAGCACACTGGATGAATTGTCTGTTGAAGAGACACCACCACTAAAGCCTTTCGTACAAAACTAGACGTTGACTCAAACATTTGCTTTGTAGAAAATAATTACGACCCCAATCTAACCGAGAATAGCCAGGTATAAGCTCGTAGAAGCAGTGCGCTTGGCTGGTTTCCAAAAGGTACGAAACTAGTGGGGGTACTAATCGTTTATCTACACCCCGTCATCCTGCGGAAGCTATCCGCCGTCGGAGTTATGAATATGTTGCTGCTACCAGTGATAGATTTCCAAGTAACTATGACAGGAAATTGCACGAGTAATCTCGAGAATGTAAACTTGCATATTGTGAGAGTTGACAATGAAATTCTTGATAGAGGTTTCCAGACAGACTATACTGGCTATAAATAAGAAGGGAGTTTAAAAAACACAAAATCAGTTACTTGTTTTTTTTTTAACAAATTTGGCGGCGAGGGTTTGCTGCCACCAAAGTATATTTTCGGTACTTATACCGAACTGAATATACTACCCCGCTAGCCACAAGTTGGTAACATGACTAGGGATCGCCAACCCACGAGTGTCATATCGGAAGTTGTATATATTGCGTCGCGCTGTGCAAACTTCGCCTGCGCGTTTCAGGACTTTGCGCACCATCTGTTGGTTGTGGGTGGAACTAGCTGGTCAACTAGTTGAGTCCGCCACACAAACAATCAAAAATTGATAGTTTCTTATAACGTGGCCTTCTAGTGAAGACCTTTTTGAAAAATTACATTGAAATGTCATTTTTGTTAAGTAATTACTGAGAATTTTACAAGTAGGCCAACTTGAGATACAGAACAACTTTATCATGAGCAAGTTATTTCCTCAATCCAGACAGGAATCTTGTTTAAAAACATAAAATTTCTGCTTTCACCACAAACAGTCTCGTAATTCTCGGAAATAAACCACAATAAAACTCGTCGAGTGTAAGAAACGGCTGCGGAATACAAAGATGCATTTGTAACAACTAAAACTTAGTTGGGCTGTAAGGTGCGTTCACATTGAAGCGAAGATGAGCGAAGACGTAACTGCAGCGAGCGAACACAAACAATAAAAGCGAAACAGTCGAGCGAAGCGAACAATTACAACAAGCGAAAGAGCGAGAGAGAAAAAATTCTGTCTGTTGTCCTAACTGTATCAATTAGGACGTACTAGGTTCAAGATAAATTATGAAATTCTAAACTAAATAAAGACAGATCTAAAACTAACGAAAACCATTTTATTTTTCCTATTTAACTTATTTATGAATTTTAATCAAGAAAAACGTAATAATAAGTCCACTTTATCACGTTTTTCTATGTCGTCACAGTGTGCTTTTTTCACACAAATTCCATAGTAATTTCGTGATTTGACGTATAGTAAAAAGTAACTAATTTGACTGGTTGGAAAGTAGCCTATTGTAACTTTGTTGAGCACTCGGCGTAACTATTAGCGAGCGGAGGGAACGTAACGTAACTACAATTAGCGAAAGAGCCACAGAGTGTCTTCCCTATCGCTTTCTCGCTCGTTGTGATTGGTCAATTCCACACACCTCCGCTTCACATTGCACTACTTTCTTCATTAGGTTCCTACTGACTTTCCGGCCAAGTAGTTAATGCCATCTGCGGCAAATTTACAATAAGTCACGTCAAAAAAATCCTACTGACTCCTGCATAAGTATGAACTTTTTGAGCTTTTGATGCGTTCTTAGTTCCTACAAAGCGGAGACGATGTAAAATAAGCGAACAAGTACAGGAATGACTCGCAGCTATCAGAGAAGACTTCCCCGTCGGTATTACTCGCTGTGATTGGACAATTCGGCAAATCTCCGCTGCGCTTCAGTGGGACTACACCCTTCATCTTGCATTTGTAACAACTGAAACTTTGTCAAGCTGTAAACTTGAGGTCGGTATTGCGATATTGCAATTCCGTGTCCGTTGCATACAATATGCAAGTTGCATATTAGTTTGTATAGCGACGCTTGGATATTATTGAATAAGATCCCATAAAGCCACTAGCGATGTTCTTGTTTGGAGGCGATCCACGAAGTTTAGGGTAGTTATCGTAGTCAGTCAGTATCCATTGTGTGGTCGTCCACAGCAAGAGTTAACCAACATACTCGTAATTTAGGAAGCATATACATAACATAAACAAGGCCGCCCGTTGTGCTTTTCTGTATCTGTTGTCCTTATTTCTGTATCTTGTGTCCATTGTGCTCGTGATTCCTAGTTTGGGTAGGACAATACAGGCTGATCGCCTCATTGTCCGAAAGTAAGATGATCCGTGCTTCGGAAGGCACGTAAAGCCGTTGGTCCCGGTTACTACTTACTGATGTAAGTATGTAGTCGTTACATGAGCCATGTCAGGGGCCTTTGGCGGCTCAGTAATAACCCTGACACCAGGTTTAATGAGGTTGGTATTCCCCCTCACAACTCACACGATAAGAAGAAGATTGTGCTCAATAAAGTATTTTATTTATCTTTCTATCTGTAAACAGACCTCCCTTCAATCAACCAGAGAGGGTATGAAGCATAATCCACTGCTCCCGCGGGTTGGTGGAGGTGTTTTTACGGCTAATAGCCGGGACCAACGGCTTAACGTTCCGAAGCACGGAATCATTTTACTTATTCGGACAATCAAGTGATTCAAGCCTGCAAAGTCCTTACCAAACAAAGGACAGTCTCCCAAAGTGATTTCGACAATGCCCCCATCGGGAATAGAACCCGGACCTGCAGATCGTCGACTGACGATTTATGCCTCGGTATCGGGCAGAGTATTTTGTTTTGGACTTGAATTATTGTAGATTTGCCGCAGATGGCATTAACTACTTGGCGGGACAAATGGGGAGCGCTGAAGGCTCTCACCCGGTCCAAATTTAAAACAGGCCTGAGGGTAAACCTTGGAGTGTATACGTACACATTACTTTATACCTACCTACACCCCATGCATCGGGCCCGATGGATCGAGTAGTGTAATAAGGCCTTTAGGACTTCAATACCAAGTGCGATTGCAAATTATCACTGCAGCTCTGCCAAGTCCGTTAAGTTAGGTTACCTGCGTGAATTAAGTGATGTAAGTCTAGCAACCCTGACAGTTACGTAACTTTGGCGCTTTGTGGCGAGACTGTATCATTCCCTACTGCTACATGAATAAATTAATCGCAGCCAAATTATTAATTAGTCACGCCTATTACATACTAATTTGTTCATTATTCGTGTAATACATGCATAATTTTTGATGTGCTAATTAGTTGGAATTTATGAATTGATTTTTGATCTTAAATGAATTTGTGATAGTAAATCATTTGAAAGCATACATTGTTGTCGAAAGATACATTATACCTATATCTACCTATTTTATGTGGCATAGGATGATATGCCATCCGAAAGAGAGAACAAGAAAGACGCTAATTTATGCATAACACATCCTAATTTGTATTCAGGTACAACGATCTGTAAAACTGGCCATCATAAGAAAGAAATACCTGACTTGAAGATTTGACAGGTCCGATTCCGTCCGATCTTTTACAAAAACGACGATCTGAAAAACTAAATCAAATCAAATCTATTTATTTACGAGAACACATAAAAATACAAAAAGGTGGTAAAATAATTCACATAACAGTGTTGTAATGTGTTTGGCATACACACTATACCCTACATTCGCTACTCGCTACATAGCGAGTGCAATTTTTACTCTTTAGTCTTGTTGGTGAAATGCAGATAAAAAACCGCAACCTGTAAAAACCGCATGCAAAATCATTGAGTGGTTCTACAGATTGGCCCGAAAAGGCAGCAGACAGACTTCCTTAATTACTAATCAAATATATTATTTTTAATTATTACTCTCAACTTGAACTTTTTCATCTCTAAGTTAAACGCTATAAGCTAATGATAATTTCTGGCAAAGTTGTTATCAGAAGGATCCTTAAATTTTTGATCAGTACTTACTGGTCAAATTAGCCGTGGTAACTCAGTTGGTAGAATGCGTGCCTCTCACTTTGAGGTCTCAGGTTCGAAACCAGCACAGGCCTAAACCAATGATTATCGAATATATTTTCGAATTAATGTTTGGATTATAAATGACATTCCCGAGAAATGCCTTTTTGGAGGTATGTGACCTATCCTGTATTTGGCTGGATTTCCCTTCGCAGGTTGGAAGGTCAGACAGGCAGTTGTTTCTGTAAACAACCGGACCTATCAAATCTTCAGGTTAGGTAAGCGGACTCTGTAAAAAATGGGATTATGCTAGGGGGATCACTTACTGACCACATCAAAATACTTTAAATGTTAGAAGTGTCACGTAGCAAATTATGATTTAATTCTTAATCATGCTTTTGAGTTTGCGACCACTTAAAAATCTTAATGATTTTCACACTTTAACTTCGACCACATAATTCTAATTTCCAAGACAGACTTTCAAAAATGGTCTATTATTTAAATCCAACCTAGAGTAGTAAGAGCAAGTAAGCAGCTTATTCTGCGGCGCTTGAGCATTCAAATACAGTCAAAACCCAAACTATGCATTCTTACTCGCTTCTATTTGAATACACTCAGCTTTGAACGCCGGAGCCAATGAATTTATGAATGAGTACAGAGTTGAAATATAATCTGTGTTGGTGCTCAATTTCTGGCACATTCGTGTTGAAATATTCGTCCTAAATGTCAGAAAAGAATATAAAAGAAGAAAATTCTATCGATACTTAATTAATTGAACAAGCTTGGCAATTATTCTAAATTATCTTTTAGTAATTTTAAAGAAGAATAAAATATAATTTGAATTATTCTAATCGTACTGCTGCACCTATATAAGAACCAACACTATTGGCTAGCGATAAATAAAGCAATTCTGTTGGTCCAAATATCGCAGCAGTAATAATTAATTTAAAATTAGATTCCTACGATATTTTCTTCTAAAATCAAAATCAACCAAACAGCTATGAAGTCAACTTCAAAGTAAGTTCTCGAATCTGTATCTGTTTTTTTTTTTGACGTGACTTATTGTAGATTTCTCGCATATTATATGACATTAACTATTTGGCTGGACAAAGGGAGCACTGAGGGATTTCACCCGGTCAAAATAAACACGACAATTCCATTACCATCCGAACACGACGCAAACAATCATAGTCGGGTAAAAACACTTCAAATGTAATTTAGTACTACAATCTCACAAACGATGACAACTTAAATCAGACATCCAGTAACTGTATACAGGGTGTTAGTGACATCGTAACGAAAACTTTGAGAGATGACTCAGACCATTGTTCTGAATAGTTATCAAGCGGATTTCTCCGTGCCAAAAACATGGAAATGAAAATAATTAAAAAAAAACACTTAATATTTTCATGAATTTTCCGACAGGAAATTCCACTTCATATCAACTCTGGAATCCTGGTCTGAATCATCCCCCACAATATTTGTTACAATGTCACTAACACCCATACGCACTTGTATGTCTATGACCACCTGTAAAATGGTCTATTATTTAAATCCCTGAACCTAAAATAGTAAGAGCAAGTAAGCAGCTTATTCTGTACATACTTGTACGGGGTGTAAGTTGCGATGAAAAATTCCACTTGATATTAAATCAGAATAATGAGCTGAATCATCCCTCAAAGTTTTGGTTACGATGTCACTAACGCCCTGTATAAAGTGACTAGAGTCGTAAAGTTGTTTGTCCGAAAACAACAAACAAAATAAAACATCGGTAGAGTGACATCGAGCTTAGACAATGCTAGTACATTCAGAACAGTAAGGTATGCTCCATCTCCATACACTCTCCGGTTGAATGATAAGTGTGTGCCCAGCAGTGGGACGTATGGGCTATTTATGTTACGTATAAACAGACAATTATAATACTGAAAATTATAGGTAACTTTTCTACGTAAATAAACATTTTTTCATTCTTTGTCAGTTCCAAGTGTTTTGAAAATAAGTTATTCTCAGTTATTCTAATGTTATTAAACGTTTTAAGATATAAGTACAGAAACGTAAAGTCGTATACATTCTTAATTAAACCAAGTATGGTACCGTGCAATAGAGCTTACTGTTCCGTCCGTTTAAGCCGGTGAAATCTTACCGAGTGAAACCCAACCAGTAAAACCGCAAACAATTTCCCTCAACTGAAGCAAACTTCTAAAGTTCTCTCTGTACTGATTCCAATGACCGAGATGCAACCACCTTTAGACAAACTACGATTGTAAGTCTCCAACTAATTGTACGTTGCAATGTGTTTAGTCTGCGCCATTTTTGAAGTTTGATTAACTTGCGCGTAATGGCCGTCCGAGCTTTTTTGAATATGGAACGAATTTAATTTACTTTTTATTACTTAAATATAAACTTATTTAATACTGAATTCTGCTTTTCTTCATTAAAATAAACATTTATTAATGATATTTATTTATTAAATCTTAATGCTAAATATATTTTATACAATTTAGCACATTTCGCCTGCAGGAATGAGTCTCATAAAGTAATTTGTAAGTAAGTACAATATTTTTAGGACTTAAGGTATTGTAAAAGTATTTTTGAAATTAGTTTTTTATGAATAAATACAGGAAGAATAACGTTTAGATGCCAGGTTATTTTTATCTTTATAATGGCGTTGGCGTTGAAAATGGCGGCAAATTATCTTCTGAAGATTTATGGCGCTGTATGTAAAAGTTACTATGTCACTTGCTATGATAAGTACTTAAAAAGATCGTAAAGTTGTTTGTTGAAACCAACTTTGAAGTCGTATCATAAAGTTCTTTACACGCGCAAGTTTTCCATCTACCGGTTCAATAGAGGATAAGTTCCAGAAAATAAATAATATTTTACGTCTCTCAAGACACTTCATAATAATTATACTTAATACCTATTTAAACTCTATCTTACAAGCAGTTAACAATACTTAATATATTATAATAATATCAAGCATCAATTGAGTAATCATAATTTACAATAATATAATATTAACATAGTATCACGCCTGTATCCCTGAAGGGGTAGACAGAGGTTTATAGTACACCCACTACTCACCTATCTTTATTGTTTATAATATTCACGACACATTTTATATCCGCTGGAAGTTTTTTAAAACAGTAGTTACATATACATAACATCCCACTGCTGGGCACAGGCCTCCCCTCAATCAACCGGAGGGTGTATGGAGCATACTCCACCACGCTGCTCCGCTGAAGGTTGGTGGAGCTATTTTTACGGCTGACAGCCGGGACCAACGACTTAACGTGCCCTCCGAAGCACGGAATCATCTTACTTTTATAGAATCAGTTGCCAAACAAAGGACAGTCTCACAAAGTGATTTCCACAATGTCCCCATCGGGAATCGAACCCGGACTTCCAGATCATAAGCCTAACGCTCTAACCACTAGACCGTGGAGGCTGTGTTTGAAACAGTAGGTATTTAAAATCTTTAACGTCTCTTACAGTGCTCGAATTTTCAGTTCGAGCCCAACATGGCCCTTGGAAACTTTCGGATTGTCGGTAGCGAAAGACTGTGGAAATTCAATTTCGTTCGATTCTCATATCGGATAATCGGCTCAGCAACGGCGGTGCAATCTCCTGCCCGACTCGTCAGTGTTTCGCACGTCGCAAATCGAATCGATTTTTATTCGTTTGGTTTCGTAAACGAATAACGTAAGCCTAACGCCCTTTTTAGTGACTATGATGACACAATGATAATCGTATGGCCATTCATATATATTATTTTTTATCGCTCTAGATATTTTTTACAAAAAGTCGATCACCTCGCGTTTATGTTTGGTTTAAAGGATTATAAAAAATATTGTATGAATATTAAAAATGGAGTAGGTGTTTCTAATTCTTATTATTATTTTTTCAAAACCACTGATACGAGAAATAAAAAAAAATCGTATTCGTAATACATTGCGGAGGCAAACTTTTTTTAATATTGAAGTTTTCACTCATAAATATTACCTCCGGTCTTGCACGAGTGTAGAAGTAGGAATATTGTAACCGGGCCGGCGTCGTGTCATGTAAGGAATCTATGCCTCCGGATGTGGGATTCCCGCTCCCAGCTGGCTCCGATCCACACGCCGCACCACACAGCAAATACAAATTTCCTGACACCAAGCATTTCTGCAGTCGGTTTGCGGTATTCACGTCTAGTTTCTATGTTTTTACATAACAAGCTTACGGCTACTGCCCATTTAGGGTAGTCAGAGGTACATCCATTGCAAGATGAACTAAGTACCCACACCTCACGAGCTTTGCGTTAGGCCAACGCGATAGGTGGTGAGACGTATCGCCGTCTATAATGGTCGAGCCAACTGAGTCAGTGAAAAGTGCACTTAAGATAAATTAACAACTCATTCGTGCAACTCCAGTACCGGGGTTCTATGTCTTCAGCTTTCGAAATCGCAACTACACTTATACTAAGAGAAAATTACGAGGTAGATCTGTCAAAGTGCATACGAGTAGCTGCATTAGGCCAGGCGCGCACTGCATGTTTTTCGCCGCGCGGCAGAAAAAAGCAGCGGCATAATGTCGCACTGTAATTCTGTACCAAACAGTTTTAAATTGTATTGCGCGCACTTGACAGCAGAGCCGCCGCAGCGGCGCAGTATTACAGTGTGCGACATTATACCGCTGCGCGCCTGGCCTTAGCATAGTAATATCAATCTAGATTAGGCCGATACGTTCTATCTAACAATTTTACCTATTCCGAATGTTCTTTTAGATTTAAAATGTAAAAGATTGCCTCTCCTGAACATAAGCAGAGACTTCGGACTATTTTGTACCGCGTGCTCCACGTGCAATTTATTAAAGCCAGTTGCCAAAATTTTCCTCCCATTTTCAATTCTATAAATTGGTACAAATTCTTCCGGAAGAATTTCGAAGCCGATTAAATAATTCGAGTTAACTCTCTTCCGTTTGATTTACATTCTTGTAAACTTTAATAATCGTATTTGTAACGTATTATTATCTTGAACATTGTGGATTGTTTTCGTAATGAAAGTTTTTTTCTGCCCCAGAAAACTAACTTATTTCGAATATTAAATTTGAAAATTCGTCTTGTATTCACTAAACGCGATGAACTTCTTTCATCCTCATAAATCTTCGGGTATTGTTAATATACGTAGGTTTCGGAGGAATTCCTTCCGAGTTCCGCGAGAGCCAGTTTGTGACAAGTGAAAGAGTTTGAATTTATTGCTCTACGGGAAATATTTTATTCACGACCCCCGATGATAGAATAGGCCTTATTGGAAAGAAAATATATTTACCTACGTTACCTTTTTTCTCCACATTAGCGAATTCATTTAACCGAATGTAGGTATGTGAGTTCGCATATAAAACTTCCTTGTTGCATATAGGTTGCAGGAATTTAGAACTTGTGTATGCCGTAAGGGATGATGCGTATGATATCACAGCGTGAATTATATTGAGCGCTTCGACCAATAAACGATACGAATGCTATCTATGTAGATGGACGTCAAACGGCTATTGGTCGAAGGTCTCGATAAAATTCGCGCCGCGCGCGGCAAGGTAACCGTGCAGAGCCTACTGTTCACAAAAATCACAAATCTATCTTCAGATACGTATACATAAAGTCATTCATTAGAACATCCCCAATTTAGTCAATGTACCTACGTCCTTCTAGGTCTTATATTTACTATTCTTCAGATGACCCTTACCAACACGCCTGTAAGTTCTCTTCTCATTAATGTATGTACTAAATAAGGACAATTTATTTGGTTAAGTTAGATAGATAGATAGATATAAGTTGTTATTATCCGTTGGGAACAGGCGCTGCATGCTGAGATACAGGTTTCACCTAGTTCGGCTGCAGAGGCTTATTACCTTACCTGTTATAAATATTATGTTATTAGCCTATGTAAATTAAAATCTTTGTCTGTAGCTTTGACCTAAGGCATCGATGCACCTTATCACTTATCGATGCCTTAGCACTTATTTTTATAAACAAAGTAAAACAAAAAAATCTACCAAACATGCTAGTCAAACATCAAGATTTTATCCGCACTTCGCTCGAGCGATCTCCAATATTTTACGATCGTCTGAAATTGGGCCGCAAGTTGAGGCGATTGAGCGCACCTGTGGGTAAACGCCTATTCTGTACCACAAACTGTTCTTTTCGGAACATTCAAATCGTGCCGTCCCCAATAATGAGACGCAATGCGGCAGACGTGCCTTGGGACTCCGGTAAGCTTACCCCTGAACAAAACTGGTTAGGTTACCCCAAGGGTCAGCGCAGAACGCGGCAATGCTCGCGTGCGCTCGGTCATTCTCTTGAGTGCTCAAGACTGCTCGAGCAGTATCTGTTGATGTACGGACAATAGTGCTTTTTTGTTCAATGGCTATAAAGTATCAAACATCACTTTGTGGGACTGTATTGAAGACTGGAATCGCTCTGTGCATTCTGTACTTCGGAAGGCGCGTTAAGCCGTCGATGCCAGGTGCTATTTCCTTAAGTACACAAGTCTTCTTCTTGCAGTGCCTGTCCATTACTGGCCGTTGGCCATGAGCTTGGAGAACTCTTCTCTGTCAGAAGCTAGACGATTGTAACGCCAGTCCATTCGCGGATGTTCCGCAGCCACGACTTCTTCCTACTTCCTAGACGTCTTCTCCCCATCATAATTAATTGGAGCAGCTGGTTTCTTTCATTGTTAAGAACATGCCCCAAATACGCTACTTTCCGTTTTTTGATGTTTTTTTTTAAAGTACTCTAGTGGAGATCCTTAAATGCCAATAAAATTGGTGTTATCAAAAATGGACAGGATGAAGATGATGATTACCTGTTGGTTTAACGTTTTAGATTTAGATTTTTATATTTTTTTTCTAATCTTGATATTAGTTTCACGTGTGTGGTATTCTAAACAGCTGTATTATATAATTTTGTACCTAATTCATTATCATCAGCCCATTAAGGTCCCCACTGCTCGGGCACGGGCCTTCCCTATGGATGGATAGGGAGATCGGGCCTTAAACCACCACGCGGGCCCAGTGCGGATTGGTGGTTATTAACGACTGCTAATGCAGCCGGGACCAACGGCTTAACGTGCCTTCCGAAGCACGGAGGAGCTCGAGATGAAACCTTTTTTTTTGAGGTCACCCATCCTATGACCGGCCTTTGCGAAAGTTGCTTAACTTCAACAATCGCAGACCGAGCGCGTTTACCGCTGCGCCACCGAGCTCCTCAATTAATTACTTAATAATAATATTTAGTTAGATATTATAATATTATTATAATAAGGCATCTACTGTCGCTTGTTTTATATTGCCGTTCCCTTGCAGGTGGTCACATGTACCTTTTTACTATGTTCCACCTTAATTTATGTTTGTGACATGCAATAAATGAATATGAATATATTGAATATAAACACGCTCCTCCCGGCCTGACATGAGTTGTCGGAGTCAAGCGTTTTCGATTTAATTTTCTCTTTGTGACTTTCTTTAGGCACGACCCAAGAAAGTGTGGATGGTTTGTGTAAAGGTGGTTTGGTTTGTGGAAGGATATGTGGTGTGAGTACCGAGATGACGATGGACAGAAATGAATGGAATAGGAATTCTTGTTGTGCCGACCCCACCTAGAGTGGGATAAGGGAAGGAGGATGATGAGTTTCAGCACTGGTGGTCTAAAAAAGCCATTGCATTTTTGGATGAGTTGCTCCAATGTGGCGTTTATAACCCCTCTGTTGACTATAAAAAAATTAAATCCTTTATCGAAAACTGCTCGTCTCGCCGGTGCTCGTGGTATGCGCTAACCCCAAGGTCACCCCACCTCAATCTCGGCATTTACGGATGTGACTTCTGGACTGTTCTCTGACTGATCCTAAAGGGCTAAAGGTCGCGTCGAAGCTTTACGTTTCATTTATCGCGCGCAACTAATTCTGGAACTTTTCTTCGTAGAATACTTATTGAAAAAGTAGGAAATTATTGTGTTCTAAAATTATTATTGTTTTTTTTTTTTGAAGAAAATCAAATCGGAATATCAGTTATCAAAAGCATTACCCTCCTTCTTTGACAGTCGGGTAAAAAGGCATGCACTTACGTGGTTGTCACCATAAGGCGACGATATGAAGATTGAGAGGGCAAGAAGTCACTAGAACGCAACTGACTTGGTTTTGAAGTGTTAATAAAAATATGAATAACTAATTATCGTAGAAGAAACTTAAGTATTTTAAACTCACCAATAACATCTCTCAATACTTCTGTTCTACTTGAAAAAAAAATCCGTTTTTACGTCTTCTTCTATCATGTGGATTGTGAGGAGGATTACCAACCCCATCAACCCTGGTGTCAGGCTTATTATTGAGCCGCCAAAGGCCCCTGAAATGACTCATGTAACGACTACTTACTGTAGGTGAAAATTTTTATTTAGCTACAAGCATTAAGACCTTAATGCCAGGAGTGGAGCACTAATTCTGACTGCCAGTAAGTACTTAAGCCACTCGATGTTCACGCACATTCAAGATTATTCAGACATTCATGGGAATACCGTTGGCATTTTCAGTGTCAAACGTTCAGGGCTGTGCTGCTGAATCCTGGGATTTGCATACATTTTGTAAACACCGGGATTTGGTAATAATAGACAATAGATAATATTCACTTTAGGTAAGTATTTCGTTAGCTGACAATAATAACTATCTAGACACGCGGGAGCGGGTCAAGCCAAGTTTAGCAAGTAACAGAACTGGCGAGCAGCACCGTGTGTAATATTACACGAACCATTATATTATAGCCTTCGCAAATTCTAAACAGACAAGAACTTGTCGGTTCTTATTTTTTATATAATTCCGAAAATTTGGATTGCTGGTAGAAACTAGACATCGGAAAAAATAATTCGTAAAAACTAGCCAAGTCGGACCTTAGGCTATAATATATTATCTTAAGTTATAAGAAGAAATTATATTATTACTTTAAATTTTCAAAACTGACCATTGAACTTGGCACCCATTTAGATCTCACTTCTTTAGTCGTTGAAGTCAAAACCAAGGTATAAGTATATCATAATATTGAACTTGGCTCTCATTTCACATTTATGTTTTTGATGGGATTACTGATTCACGATAGACGATGGATTTGACAATCGTAACCTACCTAGCCATACCTAGGCATGCTAAATACCTATTGAGTGGAATTATATATAATTCTAAAATTTGTAAATCAACTATCTTAAGCCGTTTGTAAAATAAAAGAGACATAGGCAAATTGAAAATTTAAAAAAAAACATTAAACGTCGGTTTTGTAGGCTTACAACTATTCTTTACATGTTAGTTAGGTTTTCTAATAAATTACACATATTGTATGTGTTGTTACAATTGTAACTACAATTGAAACAACACTGAAATGTATTTGTTCATGTATTTTTAATTTAAGTATGTCTAATAAAACTATATTTTTTATTTACATATTTATATTAAGGTTTTCCATACTCTCCCGTGATGGTAAATTACGATGTGGCCTATACGATTATAGGCTACTACGATTACTAATACTACGATTATTGTTAGTAAAAAGGTAAAAGGCTAAATTCTAACCAATTTTCCCGAATTTCCGTTCATAATAGTTCATATTACATGTCATATGTCCTATATAATCTAGGTTACATTCTACTAGTAGAATAATTCATTAGGTATCATTCATTACACATTAAAAAAAAATAATAATAAAAAAAATTCAGCACATCCCTATACCCACACTCTAGTCGTTACCCTCTGCTGTGCAGTCGGGGCACGCACGCAACCTCCGCGCGTCATACGTGCCCCGCCTTCAATTATACTACATTCACTCCACTTGCGAAGCATTCTCATTTCAATGACGCCGGGATATTTACGGAAGTTATAACTCTACATTAAATCTTCTGTTATGGCCATGATTTAATGAGCGATTTTCCAGGCTACCTTCACCAAAAACAATATATCTAGATGGCGTTATAAAGCTTTACCTACGTTCTCATTACTCGGGTATATAATTATACAGAAACATATAAAATAATTCATCATCATCATCATCAGCCGTACGACGCCCACTGCTGGGCATAGGCCTCCCCCAAGGATCTCCACGACGATCGGTCCTGCGCTGCCCGCATCCAGCGGCTTCCCGCGACCTTCACCAGATCGTCGGTCCACCTTGTAGCGGGCCTACCCACTGAGCGTCGTCCGACACGTGGTCGCCATTCCAGAACCTAAAAAAATAATAATTGTTGCATGATATTTGGATCACATTATGTATAGAATTATGTTACTACCTATATTGCTTCTCTTTATCTTGATCAGATTAATAATAGGTGGAAGATGTAATTGTGCCTGGGTGTAATAAAAAGGGTCATCATTTATACCCAAAAAACAAAGATAAAAGATGCATGTGTGTTATCCATGAAATTAGAAGGTTAAATGATGAAAAATCTGTAGGTACAGTGCCATCTATATTGTTTTAGGAAAACGTAGCTTGGAAAGTGCCTCATTAAAACCGAGGTAAACAGTGCAGGGAAACGGGAGTTAGTAACCGCACCACGATTTTTATGAAAATAGGTGCAAACAGATCAAAACATTACAAAGAATTTCACTATAAAAGTATACTGGAAATATTCTTCACATCATACTAATTACTACCACTACTGCACTGGTTTTTTATTGTACCAATATTTTTTGTATTCTTATTAAAAATAAACATTCTACTTACTTACTTACTAATTATTGCTATTGCTATTTCTATTTTGTTTGTAATTTTGTACTTCCTATGTGTGCAATAAAGTAATTATTTGGTATGTTAATCCTCCTGCTAAAACGAAATACCACTGCCGCCATCCCTAAAGTTGGAAAACGCTCAGCCAAAACCCAAATCCAACACGTTTTTCTGTCTAAAAACAAACGAAAAGAGACGGCGTCATAATACCTGCGAATTAGACTTCAATTTTTTACGTGATCGTTTACCTCTCCGAGAGAAAAAGAGTCATTTTGCGACTGTCACAGACAGCCACACAAACGGTAATGTTGGTACATCCTTCAAAGGAATTGTACGCGTATTTTTTCCTCAACGGAAAAACAATGAAAAACTGTGAAAAGAATCTTTATGATTGTACCTGTGTTACAAGTATTCATGTCACAGCGATGTTCTTTTATTATTCACTTACTATTTTCTATTATGTTCTATTAACTAGTTTTTTAAGTTTTCAGTTCTTTTTTTTTATTGCACTTTTATCTTCTTCTTTGTCGTGAAATGTGCCATTTAAAATGTAAGTCTTTTATTGTTTTCTATTACTTACTTTTGTTTATTCTAAATTGTATATTAATATCTTATAATAGTACTGTTATGAAAGGCTAGCTCGCCGGTTTATTTAAATATGTTTGGTAATAACAAATGTCCAGGACCTCCGCGATACAGGGTTTCCCTAGTGCGGGGTCCGCCAGTAATGTATACATGTTTAAGTTTTTTGATAAATAAACATATTCTATTCTATTCTATTTCCCGTTCGACGTTTGAAACTTTTCGAAAAATTTGAGTTCGTAAAATCGTGATCTTAATCGTAAGTGATTTCATAAGTAAAATGGTCTTAAAAGGCGTTATTCAAATTTATTAATGATTTTGATTTTTCGCAACAAAACATACATTTTCCCATTACATGCATTCTTCATTAACAAACCTAACTACCAGATCTCACACAGAGACAGCTATTCCGCTGCCTGTGAGGACAAAGTATCTTTGCCTTGTAGAAGATTCAGCTCTATAGAAGGAATTTTACGCTTCTCCTCTTGAAATACTTCATACACCAGCTACTTTTAGACTTTGCGATGGATGTACCTTTGACTAGCCCCATTGGGAATATAGTAGTGACTTTCGACTTTTTTTTCTTCAGAAAACCCGAATACTTATCCTGACTACTCGTACCTAAGTACATAATAAGAAAAGCTGTGAAAAGTGTTTACAAAGCTAAATATAGAAATATTAAATACACTTGAAATGCTAGAGAAACAAAGCTAAGCAATATTAAGGTGAACGAGGTTATATTTATATCCCCTTAATTCCCCTTTAATCCGTTGTCAAGGGCCTCCGTACCTTTGACAAGAATCCGTTTAGAATTAACTTCGACATCGGGATTATGATTATCTACGTATATTATATGTATTATTGTATAATATGACCAAGAGCTATCGATTCCCCTAGTATTGGCTTTAGTAAACATTAAACCAGTTGTTCGATAAAATTATTCAAATATCCCTACGTATATATAAGCCCGTCCTCACTTACGCAAACACATGCTGTAACAGTGCTCTAGTAAGTAAGTCTGTAAAGTACTTATTTATGCCAGTTCACTGACTGTACCAAAACTCATAATTATTTATTTTTACTGCTTTGATAATTGTATTTTAAAAAACAAGGTATTTAAGGAAGTAAATTATGTACAATTATCGACGTAACTTATCAAACGGACGTATAAATTGTATGTGCCACTATATTCGGTGGTTTTTATTCCATTCGCATTATGTGATTCAGTAACATTGTTTAAAGCCGTGGTAGCTCAGTTTTAAGAACGCTTGAATCTCACTGTGAGGTCACAGATTCTAATCCTAGTCTGAAACAATGATTATCGAATTTGTTTCCCAATTCATGTTTAGATCATAAATAATTATCATGTGCCCAACGGTCAAGAAAAACATCGTGAGGAAAGCCATATTCCAGGGAATTTCGGAGGTATGTAACCTAACCTGTATTGGGCTGGTTTTTCCTTTCGGTTGGAAGGCCAGATAAGCAGTCGCTTCTATAAAAATCCGGACCTATTAAATCTTCAGGTTAGGTAAGAGGACCCTGTGAAAACGGGATAATGCTGGGGGGATGATGACATTATTTTCAGTATTGGCGGTAGAATAGTAGATAATTGCAGTGGAAAATGATCTAATTTCAGATTCATAGTGTCGACCGCACCGATTCAGTATTCTAAACAGAATAAAGCTGTTGTTTCAGTCCGCCATATTGGATGGACAAGTTCGTCAATTATTAGACGAGGTGACCGTTTGAATAATAATAATTATTTCGGTGCAATTTGTTTCCGGTAATCCGGTTATTTAAAATTCAGTTACGGGTTCGCTTTTGGCACGTGTTTCGGTTGCCTAAATGGATACTAAAACAAAAGCCTATGTCAATACTGAACTGTGCCTATTGTAATTTGTAATCAATATGAAAGCCAACCAGTATGAAGGTATTTGCTAATACGTGATTTAGCAAACTTACTAAAAATTACCTACTTACTTGTTGTCTTTTTGAGACTTAGTACATACACACACATAGGTATATAAACTCACGCCTATTTCCCACCGGGGTAAACAGAGACTATGCTATTCCATTTGCTTCGATCCTGACATTTTTATCTTGCTTCCTCCACATTCATCAATCGTTTCATACACGCACGCCGGTTCAGAGTAGGTCTTACTGAAACTTTTCTAAGGACATCTCCAATTGGTCCAATTTGGTTTGTGACTTAGTAAGTCGATATAAGACGCCTACCTTTCTCAACGTGTTTAAATTCTTGATTATTTAACTTGATTTTTTTTTTGACGTGACTAATTATAGATTTGCCGCAGATGGCATTAACTACTTGGCCGGACAAATGGGGAGCGCTGAAGGCTCTCACCCGGTACAACGTTTAACACAACAGGCCTGAGGGTCCCCAGTTGGGCGCGAACCTCGGCTCAGGGCGTCGTCTGAGAGGAAAAATATTTGAAAGAATTAATCGACTCGAATTAATCGACAGCGATAAGCGCTGAATGAGGGAAATCGTCGACCACGCCGGCGGGGTCGGTATCGGGGTCCTGAAGTGTTAGGTGTCGCGAGCTGATTGGCTGCCTCTATGGCTAGAGTAATCGGGTCGTCGGGATCGTATATTACGTCCTTCGATTATTTACCAAAGTAGGTAAATAAATTATATCAAAATGAGAAATAGCGCCCATTTCATACAAAAATTTGTCGACAACTTTGGTTGTTTATTTATTAGCATTCGCAGGCAGCCGTGGTTTGACACGGTTGTATCAAAACAATCGCGCCCCGACACGACTTGTCTCGTTAAACGAATGTTTGGTTTGAACTTTGTTTTGTTTTGTTTGTCACAATCTCCTAAAATAAATGAAGCTTTCAAAAGTGATATTCATTTTTATTTCATTAGAAATGGAACACTTTAATGTTGTTAGAGTAAAAGATTTTCCATGGAACTAAATATAAGACGATATACCTACCTACCTATAGAAGGAATTCAGCTGCTTATCTTCCTGGGTTGTACAAAGCAACAGAGAGATTCTCATTACGATTTACACTTATCTATGTTAAGGGCGTTTTCGAGTATCAAATTTCTAATTAATTTTCAATTATATTTTATCGCTTAAAGACCAGCCAAAGTCAATTATTCGCACTAACCTATTCATGAGAAAATATTTGCCCCATCATGAAATTCATCAACTTAAAGGCACTTTATTTTTTGTTCAATCAAAGAGGGGAAGAAAATTTGTAAGGCCCGTGCTAAATTGCCAACTCGACTTTACTAGGTAATGAAAGTTCCGGAATCATTAAAACGGGATCGGCCTGTGGTCGCAATTCCCTCCACAAGCGAGGGAGCAGTGACGTCAGAAGGAAGTCTAGTTTATTTATTTTTTACTGTTTTTCATACAAAGCAAGTTTCAGGCTCTGACCGTTGGTATTTGGGGATATTCCGCTCTCGGTTTTGTGGCACAATATTTGAAAATGGTACTGTATGGTGTGCAAAACAGACGTTGACTTTGACATAGCAGACGTTTGAACCTGAATCTGCAATGGTTCACTTCACAATCAAACCATTTTTAATTTCCCGGGGAAATTGAATAATATTTATGTCAAATCAAATGTAGTATATATTTTAACGCCTACTTTTAAAATCAGATTTATTCTTATTACCTGATATACAAAAAATTCATAGGCAATAAGTATTTTCCTAAATCCCTGATATTAATTCACTATTGAAAGCATTTTGTGTGCATTAATTCAAATTTAAATAATTTATTTTTGAGAAAAAGAATTCCATGTACCTACTTGCGTTAGCAATATAACTTATTCTATGCTAGTATCATTAAATTATACATAACATAACATAAACTGCCTATATACGTCCCACTGCTGGGCACAGGCCTCCCCTCAATCAACCGGAGGGGGTATGGAGCATACTCCACCACGCTGCTCCACTGCGGGTTGGTGGAGGTGTTTTTACGGCTAATAGCCGGGACCAACGGCTTAACGTGCCCTCCGAAGCACGGAATCATCTTACTTTTTCGGACAATCAGGTGATTCAAGCCTGAAAAGTCCTTACCAAACAAAGGACAGTCTCACAAAGTGATTTCGACAATTAAATTATATTATACGAATTAAATTATACGAAAGTGAAAAATTACAAAAATAACACACACATCAACACATCAACAACACCAACACAAACAACACAAAAACATCACCAACACAACATCTCAATAACACTGTCAAAAAAATCCCCGTGTAAATATGACATATACTTACTTACTTACTGAAATCATTGACTAACACACACACCAACAATAAATACTTTTATATGAATTCCAACAAATTGTATCGACACCCGAAGCTAAACTTCTCTTAAACCGCCAGATAAAATAACTTACAAATAAATTTGCTACGATTTTCCGCCCCTAGACCCAAGAGTAACCTAAGTCCTTACCGTGAGGGTTCGCAATAAATTACTCGTTATCACTCGTAATTGCACGGTGAATGGAATGCGAATTGGAGACGGCTGTAGGTAGAGTAGGTAGCAATTAGGCGCAGACGCCGATTGCAGGCGATTTGTCCTCGACGATTCATTACGCGCCGCCATGATGGAAACTTTCCTCACACGCCGTTTAATTAAAGGATTAAGTATAGATATAATTCTGCTACTTCTTGCTATGTAGATACTAAGACGTTTTCAATTTACATTAAAAGAAAAAACCTCTGTCAAACATCAACCCAAGTCTTGGACTTACAGTAAACATTTCTTATAGGCAAAAATCTAATTGCTATTTGGATAATCAAAATTACATTATAATCATGTCTTTATCAGACGATTTTGAATGTATGCTATTTCGCGACAATCCAAAAAGTATAGCACTCCAGCAGCGCTAAAAAAAAGTAAAGAGGAAACTCGTAAGGAGATACTTCCATTTTTAATTCACTCTCTGCAGTGCCATAAATCTCGGTGGGAAGAGCAGACTAATTAAGGGACGACGCGTAATATCTCGAAAAGTAAAAACTTTTCCATCCCATTGTATGCCAGTCAGACACAGACGGTGCATGATATAATATCAAAGGAAATTATGTCAGTTACGTGGAGTTGCCAGATGAAATAACAAATACTTACTCGTAAAAACGTTTATCGAATAAAAAATACTCGTTTTTTGAAACTGGATAAATGTTTTTAAAACAAATCGCTCAACTTTTGAAATTGTTGTTTTATTTAATGGTACATTTTACACATTCTAAACGTTTTTTTGTTATGAATACAGGGTGTTAGTGATGATTCAGACCATGATTCTGAGTGGATGTTAAGTGTAATTTTAGTATGGAACTGAAAATAATTTAAAAAAGCACTAAAATTTTCATAAATTTTCCGACAGAAAATTCCACTTAATATCAACTCAAAATCATGGTCTGAATCACCCATCAACGTTTTCGTTACGATGTCAATAACACTCTGGAAGTATATAGTTCGCTTTGACATTAAAATAATTTAATACAAATAAGTACAGCAAAAAATATAAAAACATGCCAATGATCTCAATAAATGAACAACTATTTTACATTGTTTTATGCCCGTTATTGTGCTTTAATTAACAACTATTTTGCTAAAAAAGTAAATAAATTGCAAAATATTTTTGAATCAGTCAAAGATAAATTAAAAAATGCTAATCTAGAAACAGAAGCCAGTCTATGATGATCAAAAATCAATCTCATTTTACTTTTAGAAATATTTCCGATTTTTATTTATGAATTAAGTAACAATGAGTACGACGTTTGACCGCTTTTATTGATGACGTCACAGGACAGTATGTCCATACAAACTGCAAAGAGAGTTTCGTAAAAAGTATCTCATTTGACTAGGTTGTCAAGTAGCTAGGTTTATATAAACAACTTAGCTTTTCCAATATTTCAACGTATAATTTCCAATTTCAAATTGCCAGCATCTACCCACACTTGCTGTAACGACACAATTCCCGCGTCAAGAACCACTTCAAGTCCGACGGGCGGTTGTATTGGGCTCCGTGCTTTATCGAAGGTCTGAGCCCTTGGCACACAATAGCCGCGAACAATGAAGGACCGGCGGGTTATCATTTATTATAATTCGAGATGAGCCGTCAGAACAAGGCACCTACAGCCATTGTGATTGTTTCTTGTTTCAAATCTTGTTGCTTTGACTGGCTAAGTTCAGCTTCAGCTAGTAAAGGGTCTTGAATTATAATGCGTAGATATTTGCTGATTTAGAAGGGTCTATAAATATTTTTTCAACTGATTTTGAACCTGCAGTAGGAGTCGAATAACACGTGATATCTTTTATAGTGTTTTATAGATAAAGGTCTCAATTATTTTAAGAAACTAAAACTGAATTATTCTTCTTCCAGCCTAATAGATACATAGTGTCCTGGGCCAAAGATAATTTATGAAATTCTGCTTAATAAAGACAGATCCAAAACTAACTCAATTTAATAACGTCAATTTAATCAAGAATAACGCAATAAGTAAGTGCGATATTTTATCACGTTTTTCTATGAAGTGCTTTTTTATACAAATTAATTAGACAATAATTTTCACGTTTTAATATTTAATAAAAAGGAACTCATTTGAATACAAGTTTTCTACACGTTACTATGTGTAATCCTAATACTATCTATACCTACGATCAGAAGCATGTTTTCTGAACTGCGCTTGTTAATGGAATTTTATTACACCTATTTGAACTCAGCTACCTATGTTAGAGAGAGAGGATACTTGACACAATTCCTCGTCATAGGCAGCTATAAAACGAGGCATACATACAACATACAGAGCACTTGCAGTCACTTAATGGAAAACGCACTAAATTATATTGGACTCCATCGACCACTTATGGCGGAAACACAATCAAACTGAAAGCTCGGTGGACAGTCTAGAACCATGCCATATAAGCTCTTAACAATTTATACAGGGTGTTAGTGACACTATGCAATACTAAGGGGATGGTTCAGCTTTTGAATCTGAATTAATGTCAAGTGGAATTTTCCATCGAAAAAAAATCATATACTTAAAAGAAACAGTACAAACACAGGTAATCTTATCTCTAACAAAAGACTTTTCTGTTGGTTGCAGATTCGGAACTCGAGGAGTTGGGTGAGCAACTGCCGCGGTACCGGCCGGACTCCATCGCGGCGCTGAGGAGACAGACGCGCTTTACGGAACCCGAGCTGAAGAGATTATATAGAGGCTTCAAGGCCGAGTGCCCCACCGGCGTCGTCAAAGAGGACACCTTCAAAATTATCTACGCGCAGTTCTTTCCGCAAGGAGGTATGTATATCAAGACGAAAGCTGGACGATAGTGGAGAGCAACGCAGCGCTCCAACTTTTTTTTGTCATAATGTGCCGTTCCAGTTTTAAATTCCTGTTCCCAGTTTGGCAACATCAAAACACCCGACACGAATTGGTGCGGGGCGGAGACTTACCCTTATATACTCAGTGTTATTTTTTTATTATATGCCAATATGTGACTAGTGACGTGCCGTAGCAAAAAGGCGGAAAAATTATGTAAGTTTAATTACCTAGCTTTTAAGAAAGAACAGTTTGAAATAAAAGCTGCCAGTGCCCTTACTATTAAAGAGTTTTTACAACGGAAATATTCCTAGTTTGGGATCATTCCAGAAAACGCACATCACTGGTGATATTAGCATAGAACAAAGAGTAATAAAGCGTACAGAGGGGTTAAAAATGCCACATCGAAGCAATTCATCTAAAAAAGCAATATTGCAATTTGACAATTGTTCATATAAAAGTAAGTGCGCAATGCAAACAAAACAGTAATTTTCCGCCTTGCATCGATTCGTATCGGGTGCCGACTTCAGCCCCTCCTGGTCTTATTTTAGTCTTAAATAGCTTTCAAGGACTAAGGAGTAAGGTAAGGGAAGCACGCGGTCTATCTGTCTCACTCGCACCCACAATAAATTAATAAACGTATAAGTGAAAAATACATACTAGGTAGAGTCAGCTCCATAAATAAACTAATTAAATAGTTTATCTTTACTATCTAAATTAAAGGAAAGTTTAGAAAGAAAAAATACTTATTTTTATAATGAACGCCACAAAAAAAAAAACAAATTGTAAAAGTAGGTACAAAGAAATTGAGCTGACTTTACCTACGAATGCAAAAAATAAATTATTTTAAACGTACAAGAGTTTCATTTCCCCGTGACAAGTCCATATTGAAACAGGAAGAATGAAGATGGTTGGCAGAAGTAAAGGTAAGTGAAATATAAATCGGCAAAGAAAGCTTTGAGGTCTTAACAAAAATAAATGTTTTTTCAATTCAATTCAATTCTTTATTCATACTAAATATTACACGTCAACAAAATATATATCCATGAGTATACATTCTATAAATTACGTTACAATATTTAAATATTACATCACATTATAAAATCATATATATATATATATATATATTAGATCGCTACATTGTCGTCATCCTAATTTTATGTTATTGAGAAACTCTGTTAAGTCATAATATGCTTTATGGACCAAATAGTGTTTCAATTTATTTCCGATGCATGCGTCTCTGGGAGCATCCCTTGTTTCTAATAATTATAATTAATTTACCTACTAAGTAAAGGAATGTAACTGTTGGAAATATGACTTCATATTTCATACCTATATACAGGTATCCAAACGGTATCTTTATACCCAGGGTGTTAGGAGGGTACTTTGGACAATTTATGGCAAAATAAAATCTTTATAATGTAGGCGTCTTTGCAACTTTGAATGGATTAGAATTAGAATAGATACGGATCGAAAGTCACCAATCAAGAACAAGATTAGATCCGGTGATCATGATACAACGTCATTTACAGCGATTTGTAAAACATGACGATATATGAAATATATATATAAAAGAAATTTAAGAAAGAAAAATAAAAAAGAAATATAACATATTATATTTTATATTTCGTAAGCTCGCTGAGGCGTACCCGCTTAGTTCATCATGCAATACTGACTCCTGTAGCTACCTCAACTGCCCCAATTAGGAATATAATCGTGCCTATATGTATCTAGAATGCCTATAATACAAACAAAACACAAACTTTTCTCATTCAACAATGATCGTCTACTAGGTTCAAGGTAAATTATGAAATTCTAATTAATACTAAATAAAGACAGATGTAAAACTGACGAAAAACATTCTCTTTTTTTTCTATATAACTTATTTATGAATTTTAATCAAGAAAAACGTAACAATAAGCCCGACTTTTTATCACGTTTTTCTATGACGTTACAGTGTGCTTTTTCGTACAAATTCCATAATAATTTCGTGTTTTGACGTTTAGTGAAGAGTAACTAACTTGACTAGTTGGAAACTTATTATAAGATTAATGATTATATAAATTATAAAAATGTCTGGTATTAAATGTGTTCCTCTAGTTACTTAAGTTGCCGCGGAGCGAGGGACTCTTTTTAAAAAGCAAAAATTGAATTTTGAATTTAAACCTTTTAATGCGTACTTTACAGTGGTCAACTTAAGACTAAACTTATGAGCTAGTTCTATGATCTAAGAAAGCTATGAAAACAACAATACCTCCCGGTAGTTCGGGCTTATCTAAAGCTGAATGCGCAGGACGGATGTTGTTCGTCTGCGCCGGAGGTCTGGGAATGCGCTTCATACAATACTTAGAAAGCTTACGTCGGGACTCTTACAGTACCCGCGGTAGGTCCGGAATACATAACTCCTCCCTCCATAAGATTGGAATTATCGGAGGGGTGGTTTTCAGCCCTTTGATGATTCCGATCTGATAATATGAAATTCTTAAAACGTTTAAATGAATATATGAAAATACTTAAAATTATGATTACATAGAGAAGTAGAGTCCCTATACTAATGTTTCTTGCGTTCACTACACTTCCATATGTGCTCACTTCACTTACTAATTCACTTTCACTATTTTTCAGGACATGGGACAGGCTTTGCAGGGTCTGTAAATCTATTTCATCCAGGTTAAGTGGTTTCTTCGAGACGACTGGTTTTGACGTCGACAGTGATGGAAGATCAATTATTGGAAGTTTCTCATATAAAACGTTGCCCGCCTTCGATCGGTGTTGTTTCAGAGTTACATTTTGGATTGTTATTTCGCAGGCGTCTTCAATGGTAAGTATATAGGTTCCTTCAACATATGTTCTAGTGACATCCTCTCCACATTGTGACGTCATTAGAGTAGCGGTTTTGCAGTAGAATATCCAACGATTTGACTCTATTGGCTGTAACTTGAATTTTGTTATATTCACGTGAATAGGGGAACACATGGTGGTATTAATGACGAACTTCAGTAGATCGGTGATGCAGACATCTTCCATAGTCGGCGGAACAATGGAGTCTTCATGACACATGAAGATGCCTCTTTCTATTTCCAGGCAAGAGTGGGAGAGCGACAGAGCTTTCGACTGATTCACAATAAGGTAAGGATATTTAGGAATTATTAGGGTAGTTAGATTTAGGTTATCTGTTACAGGTAATGACAAGACTCGATAATAATGATAACTCTCGGATCTGACTAACGGAACTTCAATAATAAAGGTAATCTGATTTTCTTTAGAAAACGCTTTTAACTCTACACATTGTTCAATTCTTATCAAATTATTTAATTCTACGGGATAAACCAATTTATCAGTTAATTCTATTTTCTTAAGTACAGTCATAAATTCATCGGTATCAATAATCGATTGATGTAAAGTTCCTACCTTACTAAATGCAACGGCAGTTTCAATTTCGTCCAGCTTTATGTAGAGCATTTGGAAGTTATGTAAGAAAAGACTATAGACATGGATAACTTTATTTATACTTTGGCTTGTCTGGATTGATTCATTTAGTAATATTTTCAAATCGTATATTTCTTTATCGAGCTGGATAAAATTGTTCTTCGTAGCATTTGTTACATTTGCAACAGATCCCATAATTTCGGTTATCAAGGCGATTTTCATAGAGACACTATGTTGTTGTTGTTGTAATTTACTGATCTGACTATCGTACCTTATTGCGTCTTCGTTGTCTAAGTTCCCCGTTAAAACTTTAATTAGTGAACCTATTGGGTTTAACAGTCCTCGTTTTTGTCTGACAGAAGGAATAAGTTGTCTAAACTTTTGTATGGTTATGTTCTTTATATGTTCAGTTTGTACTTTAATATCAGTGCATTCGGAGGTAATGTTTTGTTTAAAGTAATGTAGCACATGTTCGTTTAGATCCGCAAGTCGATTAACATTGAGCTCTAAATCTTCATATACAAGGTTTAAATCTAATGTCTTAAAAATTAACCATTTGTCGTAGGTAATAATGGCGCGTCCCTTTCTCACAGGAAGTATTCCAGGGTTCCGTTCAATCTTCTGCAGTTGAAGGGCCTGGCTCTGGCTCTGGATGCTCATTACCAGCAGCACGGTCGCGAACCTGTGGGGGCCGTCGAATATCCTTAATAGTTACCTTAGTTTCGCGGTTCCTAACGTGGATGGGTACAGTGTTCCTAACTATATTTCCAGATACTATTGCCTTTTCAAAACGTGGTTTGTCTTTGCTACGTCTAGTGTTCACTCCTTTGATGTAAACTGTCTCTCCTTCGTCTAAGTTAATGTTTTTCTCACCTCCTCGCTTTTCCCTAATATTTTCCTTGTGGTCTATCATTTTCTCTGTTAGGTACTTATATAAGAATTTTGTTCGGTTCGCATGATCGTTGATTAGTTTTTGGGTGTAATGTTTATTAAAGTCTACATCAAACGCGTTTGAGGAATCTGTGTGTCCTAATACTACTTCGAATGGGGTTAATCCAGTAGTAGAGTGTATTGTATGGTTGTATGCCATGATAGCATACGTCATGACGGAAGCTGCGTCGGTAAGTTTTCGCTCATACTTTGCGATACGATAGATTTCTAAAATGGTAGAGTGAAACCTCTCTACTATTCCCATGGAATTTGGGTTGTGCGGAGTTCCGATATGAGGGTTTATTTTGTAGAAACATAAGGTTTCTTTCAAAAGGGTATTATTAAACTCTGTGCCGGGATCTACATTTATGATTCTAGGGGTACCGTAATAAGAAAAGTACGAAATTAATGCGCGTACTATTTCAGGGGTGTTTTTACTTGGGATAGGGATAGCTTGTCCCAGTTTGCTGAAAGCATCTACTATTGTGAGGAAGTATTGTCCTTCTATAGAGAATACATCCATAAAAAGTTCTTGAAATGGTTTATTCTGAGTTTGCGTTAACTGTAATTCCGGTTTGAAGGGTTTCCGATCGTATTTAAGTTTTTTGCATGTTTCACAGGAATTGATAATAGCGGTTACTGTAATGTCCATATTGTTCCAGTAATAGACACGTTTTAATTTCATTAAGGTTTCTTTTATACCACGATGACATGTAGAGCCCTCATGATATTTCAGCACTATCTGTCTCTGTTCTTCTTCATTTTCAACGGTTATTACTCTTTTGGTACATTCCATGAGATGTACAGCGCCCTTCTTGAATAGGGATATAAATGCCTGTACAAACTGTTTACGATGAATTTCACTCTCGAAGTAAATGAATTGTTTTATTTTGGGTCTTACATAACCTTTCAGGAACTCTTTTACTAAATCCGGTCTATTCAAAGGTAAGGTTACTTCAATTATTCTTTGCTTTGAATTTGACAAATTATTAATTGATGTTTCATTTCTGTTCCAGGTATAAACCAGTATCTGATTGGGTTTGCTGTCGATTGCTTCGTTCAAGATGGGGATTCCATTGGTATCAATATCGCGTGCGGAATGGATCGTATCGGTGTTACTATTAGTGTTTTCAGGGATTGTAATGGTACTTTCCGATGGTGAGACGATTGGGAATTGGGACTCCAATTCGTTGTGTCCCGCCCTTGGGGTCTCGCTTCCATCGTCCGATGAGAGTTCTATTACATCATCTGTGTTTACTTGCTCATTACGTCGATTTTGGGGTCGGCTTCCTAGTCTGACTACTTCGTTTACCACGTCATCCAAGTAGGATCTGAGTCTATGTTCACTTTCGTCAACATTGACTCGCATGGATTCCGAATCGTTACCTACTGCGTTTACCCTTATTCTGGATAATGCATCAGCATTGTTATTCTGTTTTCCTGCTTTATATACGACATCGTAGTCAAACTCTGCCAAACGTAGTTTCCAACGAGTTAATTTACTATTGGTTTCTTTCATGGACTTTAACCATGTTAGTGGGCGATGATCTGTATATATGGTGAACTTATTCCCATATAGGTATGGGCGGAAGTATTTAGTGGCCCACACAATGGCAAGAAGTTCCTTTTCAGTTGTGCTATATCGGGTTTCTGCATCGTTTAAAGTACGACTAGCGTATGCGATTGGTTTATCCGAACCGATTGGTCCTTGAGATAGGACTGCACCTATTGCATAGTCTGAGGCATCAGTGGTAAGTACAAAGGGTTTTGTGAAATCCGGAAATTGTAGCAAAGGGGCATTTACCAAAAGCTCCTTACACTTTTCAAATGCGTTGATGTATTCTTGATTGATCTGAATCCGATTTCTTTTCTTTAAACAGTTAGTGAGTGGGCGTGTTAATTTGGAAAAATCTTTTATAAACTTTCGATAATATCCGACTAAACCAAGAAAGCTTTTAATTTCCGTAGTTGTTTTTGGCAAAGGGAATTTCAAAACGGCTTTAATTTTGTCATCGTTTGGTTTCAAACCTTCCTTAGTTATTACATGGCCTAAATAGAGTACTTCTTTACGAAGAAACTCGCATTTATCAAGTGTGACTTTAAGATTTGTTGCTCTTAATCTTTCGAATACCTTTTTTAGCTTTTCTAGGTGTTCTTGTAGGCTGGATGAATAGACGATTATATCGTCGAGATACACCAAGCAATGTAATCCTTGCAAGCCACGGAGGACATTGTCCATTGCTCGCTGGAACGTCGCGGGTGCGGTTTTAAGACCGAAAGGCATACGGGTAAATTCGAAATGACCGGCTTGCGTAGAGAACGCAGTTTTGTGTCGATCCTTCTCGGCTACTTCTATTTGGTGGTATCCACTCGCTAGGTCGATGGTACTGAAGTATGTAGATTTGCCTAGTTTGTCAAACAAGTCGTTGATGTTTGGAAGTGGATACTTATCGTCGACTGTGATGTCGTTGAGGCGACGGTAATCAATTACCATACGGAATTTGGTTTTTCCAGAAGCGTCTTGTTTTTTGGGGACCAAGTGCACTGGCGCACTCCATGGAGAGTGCGACTCTCGAATAACGTTATCTTTCAATAACTTTTCAACCTGATTTTGAATTTCAAAGTTTTGTGCAGGTGGGTGACGATAAGGCCTAATATAAATTGGATCTTCATTTGTCGTGCGAATTTCGTGTTTTACTTGATTTGTAAAGGTTAACGGAATGTCTTCACTGTAGAATATATCTCGAAACTCGTAGCATAATTTTGATATTTTGTCTCTCTCTTCTTGGTTCATATGGTCCAGTCTTAGTCTCTGTAAATTTTGTTTCAATAGGTCGTCAACGTCGTAACTATGATCGGTGAAATTTACTATGATCTCGTTCTCTTGGAATGGTGTCACAGGCAGAGGTTTATTAAATGTCACTGCTATGGTGTCGTCAGTAGCGTTTTGTATAACTGACGTAGCCATAAAGTCTACACAGTTTACTATTGCGGTTGGCATGCGGACACCTTTGGTGAACTCTATAAAGTCCAAAATTGCATGTCCGTTTTGTAGATCAGTTGGGATGCGAACCCTAGTTTCGGTACGAGGTCCTAAAATCAACTCGTGTGGTGCTTCGTATAGTATGGGTATTTCGGTGTCACGGGTCCGCAGTACTTGGTGTTTCATATCTATGGATGCGTCCAGTTTTTTCAATAAGTCTGAGCCGATTAGACCGTCATAGCGACTATCAACATCGTAGACATAAAATTTTTGTTGTAATTTGCTTTTAAATGTTTTTAAAAGGGGAATTTGTATTACTTCATTATGGCAACTACGGGCATGTGTGCTGATAACCTCGAATGGTTCCAGAATTTTGAATTTTGCAAAAAATTCGTTTGCCTTTTTGGGACTTATGAATGACCTAGAACTTCCGGTATCGATCATAAATGTAGCGTTAATTTCAGGTATTCTAATATGGGGTAATTTTAGTGCATTTACGCAGTTTATTCGGATTATTTGAGACGGGGTTTTGTTGAGGCCTTTGATTGAAAATTTTCGGCTGGCAAGTCCGTTGGAGTCAATTCATTTTCCTCAGCTTGTTGTTCAGGTTCAGAGGGAGGAACGCCCTCGCAGTTCTCAGAAAAATCGTCTTGCGCGGTGAAATAGTTTTCCTCATAGTTGTAATCGTATGGGACAAAGCAATCGTCGGTATAGTAGATGTTATTATATTCGTCTGGGGAGTCGATCATATATTGCGCTGTAGCAGTCCGCATCGACACGTCAGGCTCGGGTAATGCACATGCATGCGGTTTCTGAGGTTCGGCTTTAGGCATAATTTGATACAAAGGTCGTGTTTGTTGCGGGTTATTAAAGTTTTGCCTATACCACGGATGATTCATTGGGAAATTAAATCGTGCGTTTTGGTTTGGGATTCCAAATCTGAAATTTTGTTGATTAGGGATACCGAATTTAAAGTTTTGGTTATTAGGTATTCCAAATTTAAAGTTATTTTGGTTGGGGATACCAAATCTAAATCCTTGATTTTGGTTCGGGGGTCGATATCCGAACTGGGGTTTTGGTGTGAATCCGAATTTATTAGGTTGGAATTGTTGGGTAAAAGGATTACGGGACTGTTGTGGAAACGGTCCAAATCCAGCACCGGATGGAATGAATCTGAAATTTTGAGCTGTTCTCGTAAATGGTGTTTGTGAAACTTGTGCGGATTGAGTTTTGTTCTTATTTTTCGCGTCGTATTGAAATTGGAAATTTACTTCCTCCGTAACTACGCTTAAGGCGTTCTCGAGCGTGTTAGAACCCTTAAGTCGCACCGTCCTAATGAGGTTCTCGGGCAGATTATACATGAACACATTAAGGCAAGTGTTATTGTAAATTATCATTTTCGCGGCCTTAACGCCTTCATCCTGTAATAGATTCACTTTCGCAAACAAAGTGCTTCGCACTTGTTGGATTCGACAACAAAAATCGTGATACGATTCGCCAGATTTAATTTTCATTGATTCCAATTCGATAGCTATACATTCTTCCGACCTTGGGTCACCGAAATGTAGGATTAATAAATCTTTTAAGGAAGACCAAGTGTTCACATCTTGTCTTTCGCTTAGTAAATGTGCTGCTTTGTCTATTAGTCTGCTTGAAATAGCATGAAATACATATTGCGTTTGGTGTGGATTGTCCTGTTGCTGGGCATATGCCGATAATACATACTCAGCTTTATTAATGAATAAATTTAGCAACTGTGGTTCGCCACTGAATTTTGGAATAAGGCTTAGCATTTCGTTTGGAACAAGTGAAATTTGTTGCGTCATTTTTATCTACTTAAAATATAACACAAGACACAAAATACAATAGAAACACAATAAAAATACACAAGTAAATAACACAAAATAAGACAATAATATAAATCACTTTCAATTATTTCTGTTCAATTATATTTTATTATTTTTCTTTAGAAAATCAGATCACTTAACTACTTTATGCTAATTATCTAAAACATTCGGCGATTGTGACCAAATGTCAGATCCTATCTAAACTATGCTAGTTGTCTAAAACATTCGGCAATTTATGTCCGATTGTCAGACCCTACCTAAATGAGTCTCACAATTAGCTGGAATAGAAAGGGATAAGACAGGATAGTGAAAAAGTCTACTCACAGACCGCTCGATCCCATTTCCTCCTACTAGAGTTGTGCGTTGCCACCGAGAGAGTACTCGTCCTTTGTCTCACGCCGCTTGTCCAAAAGTTATTTATTTGGTTCGTAGAATATCCACCGTACTGTAACCCGTGATAACCGAGTTGCAGGTCTTCTGGGTACAGCTTCTTCCAATAGCGGATATCCTACCGGCTGCGCCACTTAAGTTGCCGCGGAGCGAGGGACTCTTTTTAAAAAGCAAAAATTGAATTTTGAATTTAAACCTTTTAATGCGTACTTTACAGTGGTCAACTTAAGACTAAACTTATGAGCTAGTTCTATGATCTAAGAAAGCTATGAAAACAACAATACCTCCCGGTAGTTCGGGCTTATCTAAAGCTGAATGCGCAGGACGGATGTTGTTCGTCTGCGCCGGAGGTCTGGGAATGCGCTTCATACAATACTTAGAAAGCTTACGTCGGGACTCTTACAGTACCCGCGGTAGGTCCGGAATACATAACTAGTTATTAAATAACTTGTAATGTATACCCTCATTGATTTAAAAGATATGTTGCTGTTACAGTTTCTTGACATTTCTTCTCCTCAGCCATAACACCTTGCGATTTCGCGATCACGTAAATTCAAAAGTGTTACATTGACCTTTAACAAGTTTATCCATGATAATTACGTTGAATAAATGATTTTGATTTCAGATTTTCTGACTATCCTATTGGTAGATATAGCTTACGGTCCCAAGAAGAGTATTAAAATACATTACGTAAGTGCTTACTTACAATAGCAACATTTTGTCTTTCACTACACTAACACACGCGCGCACAGAAAACTCAGGTCCTATCATCAACTAGATCTGCAACCTAGCAAGAAAGACATAAACCAGTTTACTGCTCTCTAAAAGTTTATTCTAAGTCGAATAAAACTATACTCCATAATACCTACACATAAACCTATACTCAGCAAAGTAATCTACAAGTTGACCTTTGTAATATAATGTAACGGTTTCAATAATAATAAACATAATTGCACGAAATAAGTGGGTAGGCCCGCTACAAGGTGGACCGACGATCTGGTGAAGGTCGCGGGAAGCTGCTAGATGCGGGCAGCGCAGGACCGATCGTCGTGGAGATCCTTGGGGGAGGCCTATGCCCAGCAGTGGGCGTCGTACGGCTAATGATGATGATGATGATGCACGAAATAAAAGATGTATCATTAAGATGTAGGATTATGATTCGTGTTTATGTGTTGATGTTATGATCCTATGATTGATGTTTATGTGTGAGATTAAGGATGTTTAGTTAAAACTATAAATGCGCTTATAAGTATTCTAGATAGATTAAAGGACTAGCCAATGCCTGAATCTTGGGGAACCAGATATTTTTTTTATTAATAAGTAGCCTTTATAACCTTTATAACCGTAACAATGTATAATTTAAAATAAAAAACAAAAATAAGCAATACAAAATAAACAGTAGTATAGGTATAAATTGAGGAAGAGGTAAGTATAACATTTATTTTACGAGGTCTTCTGTAATAAGTAGTATAGTGCAGGCTGAGTAACCAGTCGGTTAACACGGCCTTTGCTTTCGGAATAGGTACAGCAGTCCAAAATACAGGATTTAGTTACTATTTAAAGTAACGTACATCTGATGTTACAAAGTTGGTACTACAACAGGGTTTCTAATTGATTTCTGAAATAATATAGATAGTTTCACTCAATCTCTATCCCACTGATAAGTATTTTTAATACTGTTCCTACCTTTCTGCAGAATATTTGAAGCAGTAAGTACCTACTCATTCATGTTGTGCGTAACATAAGCAAAACGTACACGACTGTGGTGTATAACAAGACATACGAGCGACAGACATACTTTACTGTCTGCGTAAAATAAAACACAATTCAACCTAACCCTTTACACCAACATAACCCTAGTGCTATGTAGAAACAAAATATTACTGGCAACACAGAGTATGTTAATAAAAGATACCGTCCGTACTAAAAGAATAAAATGGCGGACATGAAAAACGCATCACAATAATCGTATAATCCCATCAGGTTGAGTAGCCTGCCCGTTCTTTACATTTTGTTGTGTTATTGTCCAAATGGCCGTAGGCCGGGTTTTCGCCGTAGAAATCTTGTCTATGGCTTTGTAAAAATGTTATTCGCACACCTTTGTACATACGCTGCTACGAAAATTTGGGTCTGCAAAGAAAGAGCGCGAACATCTGATGGCGCGCGAATCACTTTATCTAAACATACATACATAAACTCACGCCCAAGTTCCCCGAAGAGTTGGCAGAGCCACAAATAATCAGAAGACTATTTGCAGCCACTTTTGATACATAGTCCTAAGATGGATAATGATGAACCGTATGGTGATAGGGGATCAGCCTATCGCCCATATAGATTCATCATTTTTGGTAGGACGGTCATCATTTTTATAGAATACATTTAGATTTAAACTAAACTGAATACTTGTTGTCTAACACATAGAATGGTAGCAATATCTTTTCATTTCAAGCACTAATGTGCACTTGAAAAGAAAAACCCCATAAGTAGGTACCTAATATAAAATCTACTTAAGTGAAAGTATATAGGTACTTAAGTATGTATTTATATCAACAGTTCTGATCCGATATCCACACAAACGTACCTACAACTTATATTCAGTTTGTACGATGTCACACAATAGCAAAGCAACGATCTGTATTTCCAATCCGACTACCTAACGTATCGAATGTGCGCCGTTTATTTGAAAGCTCCATTTCTCGAGACGTTTATAATCGCCCACTTCGAGGCTGCACTCGCTTTGCAACGGATAATGGTTTTCGAATAAATACAGCTTTCCAAAATGTTCGGCTCTGGAAATTTAAGAAATTGTGCTCTCGAATATACATCATATATTTTGTTCGTATGTTATGTTTTTCAAGATAAATGGCCAGTCTGAAAATGTTGTTTATTATAGAGAGGACTGGGGGGTTAAAAACGCCACATCGAAGCAATTCATCTAAAAAAGCAATGTTGCAATTTGACGTTTGCGCATATAAAAGTAAGTGCGCAATGCAAACAAATGTCAAATAGCAATATTGCTTTTTTAGATGAAAATTACTTTGTGATCCCTAGTTTGGTTAGGACATTACAGACTGATCACCTGATTGTCCGAATGTAAGACGATCCGTGCTTCGGAAGGCACGTTAAGCCATATATTCTATTGGGTATTCTATTTCTCTTTTGTTTTGTATTTTGTTTTTTCCTGTTTGTGCAATAAAGTATTTGTTATGTTATGTTATGTTAAGCCGTTGGTCCCGGTTACTACTTACTGATGTAAGTACCTACGTAGTCGTTATATGAGTCATGTCAGGGGCCTTTGGCGGCTCAATAGTAACCCTGACACCAGGGTTGATGAGGTTGGTAATTCACCTCACAACCCACACGATAGAAGAGAAGAAGATGAATTGCTTTGATGCGGCCTTTTTAACCCCCCTGTAGATAATCGTAAGCCCAATTTACAATGCCCACCCTAGAAGTCCTTTTTTAAAGTACTTGCCTACTTTATATCAGTACATAAACAATTCCCGGTTATTAAGTACTTAGTGATGTAAGTTAGTTGTCGTTACATGAGCCATGTCTTTGGCAGCTCAATAGTAACCCTGACACCAGGGTTGATGGGGTTGGTAATCCACCTCACAACCCACACAATAAAAGAAGAGCAAAACAAAAAGAAAATCTCTGCAATCAAACAAAAGTTTTTAAAGTGATAGCTACCCAGCGACTGCGTTACACTGTCTGCCTTTCATTTTCTTTTTGCTATTGCCATTTTAAACAAATTAAGTATTAGCAGTAAAAAGAAGTGGAAATCAGCTGCAAATGGCTTCCGTATAAAATTGAATGTCGATGAAGGCAATTTGAATGGTTCCAAAGAGAGCTAACGAGGGTTCGAACGAATCTCGCTATAGGCGTTTGGAACCGTTGGATTGCCAGCGGTGATTGCCTCCCCACAGTACAATTAATTATTTAAATGAATGCTTTCTTTTGATCACTCTCTACCTGTATTATCTTTGTGGTCCACGGTTTCCTTTTGCGGAGTAAAAGTTGGATTCAGTTTGCTTTTAAGTAAGTGATCCGACTTACTTACGGATTTGAAATGTCAAGAAAACTTGCCAGATAAAGTACCTATTCTTCGTCGACAAAACGTATACTATCCGTTACCATGATTCTCACTGTTCGTTTAAGTCTGATCTTATCCTATCATTTACAAAGTCCTTCACAATACAACCCGTCCGTAGTTGTGCTTCCAAATTAATTGTTTCTTGAGATCATCATCTCAGGCCTCTACATCTTTATCAGATGATTCAAACAGCGTTTCTGTGGCAGCTTTAAAAATGGCTGTAAAGTCCGATGGGAGAGCGACAGTAGCGGCCGCATGACTACTACTACTTTCTTGAGATACTCAATTGTCAATTTTCACTAACGACTATTTTACATTACTTTACTTATTAGCTTTGGAAGTAGTTACCGAAGAGATAGACGTGTTAAATAACTTTAACCAGCAGTGGGACAAGTATAGCTTATTCGAGAATGACGCCAAAAAGAGCGAAATGTGCATGAAAAGGAATTTTCCGAGATTTAAGGTAGTTACGATGAAACTACGTGGCTCGATAAACACCCGAGGGAAATGCATCTCATTATGACGCGAGGACGTAAAAGCTAAAGCACTGCCTCGCTCACAACCAGCTTCCAGACAGACAGAACTTTGTAAAATGTTGTTATGTTGGCAGTAACATAATTAGCGCTATTTTGTTGCATTGAATTGTAATAGGTATTTAACATACTAATATAACATAAATACCCTATACACGTCCCACTGCTGGGCACATGCCTCCCAGATAATTATTAATATCTCCTGTGAATTAAAGTTATTTGAAGTTTTTGCCCAAGCGCCGTGGAACACTTGACTCCGTCATGGGCCTAAACCAATTTATAACACGTAGAGACATCGGGATTTTACTTTTTAAAAAAAAACTACGTAAGTTGGAATTTAAAGAGAATTTTCTAACTTATATAGTAGATTAACTAGTGTCAGAAATTTTCATCTAAGTATCTTCATCTAATCTTTTCTTACGTGTCTTCGTATATAACTGGCGGCCTCACTGTATCTCTACATAAATACTAGAGTAATATTTTTATAAGTAAGTACCACAAAAAATGTTCGGAATTTACAATTGCTCAAGAAATCCTGACGTAAAATTTTTTGACCTACACTGTCTTCTACCACAGAACATAAATTTATATACGTAGTACTACGCTATTACTTATGTTATCTAGTTCCCGAGGAAAGGTACGTTAGAACCAGTTCACCGTAAAAGGAAATCGAGCAATAACTATTTTACCAAATCAAGTCGAAAGAAAATCTGTTCGAAGCTTAAGGGCGAGTCTTTAGTTACTTTATGTTACGCTCCGGAGCAAAACCACTTAACAGTTAGTTTCACTTACAGAAGAAATCCAACTAAGATTGTAAATACGAATTATTTGTTTGTCCTTCTTTTACGAGTACGAGAAAACGGAGACTTACCTGCAGACAGACATACTTAGGTTACATTTTATTCATACCTCCGGGAATATTCTTATGGTTGAATTACATTCGCACTGCATCGCACTTTCCTATGCGTCTATCCTTTTCTGACACTCAGAACGGTAACTTTGCTACTGTGAGATAAAAAGCGGGGTTGTGCTCTATGGTGTGACCGCATTCCGACCGCCTCGTCTATAGAGCAACGCGGACCTCCGCGCTTCGTCGTACCCGCCGCGTGCTATCGCATATAGGAAAGTTAGAAAAATGCAATTCCATGCTGCCAGATACATATTTGTGGAACACGATGTTCGTGCCTCACCCCACAAGGTCCACGCGTCGTGGTTCACGCCGCGACTTGTGCTGAGCCCTTTTATTTATCTCAGGACGTCCACCACCACCTTATGATCATTTCGACGAACATCCGTCTACCTTTTTTCTAATTGTTTGGTGGAAAATTGATATGATATTATTGTCTTTTTTTTTTGATGTGGCGCCCTTTTATATTAAACTATTTCATTCTATTCTATATAAGTAATGCCAAGTAGTACGTACTTTCACAATTCTCCCTAGTCACTCAGGTGACTGAATATTTGGTGACATGTTATTTGTAATACTTGCTGCGCTCACCATTTGTCTGACCAAGTAGTTAATGCTTATTTGCGACAAATCTACAATAAGTCACGTCAAAAAAAAACTGTAAGTACACAGGCTTTATGCACACAAACGCTCTAATGTCAGCAATAGTTTAAAAGCTAAAGCACATTACCTTAGTGGCTCTCTGAGAGTATGATGAAAGGTGGAAAAGTGAAATGTGCATATTGTATGTGTGTGCACTCACCTCGACAGACTGTGTAACACCTGCTTCATACAGCTGCAACAGCTGTTAAGGACATGCTTTCAAATGTTACTTCACTATGATAATTCCTCATTTAGGTGCGTATTGCTTAGGATAGTTAAGTATAATTTCATTTTCACCATACGGTAAAGTGTAAAAATAGTAGCCACGTATTAATTTAATAGAACCATGTTGCATTAGCAAATCGAAACAAAGTCTCACTAAATGTTAATGCGACAGGGTTCTAAAGTTTTAAACGTGACCACAAATCAATACAAAAATCGGACAAAAAGTTCAAATAACACATCATATTGATTTTAACGTAGGCATAACATAAATTTATGACTATATCCCAATGGGATAGTCAGAGATACGTCCATCGCAAGATGAACTAAGAACTAATCCACACCCACAGAATGTGAGTTAAATTAATATAATTATATTAATTTTAAAGAAGCTATTTATAGCTAAGTATCCAAAATCAAGGACCCAACAGGACCCAACCTACATTTTATTTTCTCTTACCCGTAGTCGAGTAATGAGCAAAGTTAGAACGCACATCTCAATCACTAACTACATACTCCACAAGTAAAAGATTCACACAGACTTCCTTTTGAAAGTTTTTATTTAATTTAATGCTAGCCGCAAAATTTAAAAAAGAATTTTCTTTTAAAAACAGCCGAGTGCAGCAACCTCGTATCTTTGCACTAGAGCGAGTTTTTAAACTTTTTAAAGATAATTTCTTTGGCTGTAGAGAACCACTAATGAAGCTAACTACTTCACGAAAAAGTATGTTTTAAATTTAAATACACAAACTAAAGTTCATTATAAATAATTATAATTATTATTTGTATGTTATTTCTATGGAGTCCCGGACTTTTGGAATGCGTGTGTGGGGAACCGTTAGTTAAGCTACGATTTGTTGAGGAATCCCTTTAAATCTTTTGGTCGAGTCTCAAAAACTGATATTGTGTTTGACATATCCGGGAATCGAACCTAGGATATCCGTTGTCAATGACTTAACCACCCAACCATAGAGAGGGTAACTATATCTATTATATCCGGGATGATCTTCTTCTTTTGTGTCGAGGACAAGTCAAACAACGTAAGTCAAAACGCAATCAGCCACTCTTTCTATGCTTATCACAAAACCGAAAAAAAGCAGCTTTGATAAAAAATAATGGCTACAACAGTTTTATTGCCAAAACAAACAACAAATACTAAGAATCAAAAGAATGCTGCGCAAAATTGAAGCACGTAGCAAAATTTAATACGAACAAAAATTATGAGGGTTGAAAGTGATTATTCGCAACCGGCCGGCGTTATCGGTGCGCGGCACAGGCCACAAATCCATGATTCCACACAACGCCGGAATAGGCAGAATACAACAATCATTGCCCATAAAATCCACTCGTGAAAAAAGTAATTTACGATGTACTGAGGTTCGTTCATTTCAAGTTTGAATTAACGTGTACAGATCACAAGAAAATAGGTACTCTCTAAACACAATTATCAGTTTATAACATAGTAAGAATAACGTAAACCCAGGAGTTCGCAAGGTTACGGTTTCTTTGAGTAGTAGTAGATAGTCTTTTGAAGCACTAAGAAGTAAAGTTTACCAGTACAATTATAAAGCCATGTGTAGGCGTACGGACATTTCTTATATCTTGTGTACAGACAACTCCAACACTTTCCATTGCGATTAACGTATTTCAAAACAATGAGGGACTTTCCAGGCTACATTCCCCAAAAAAATATAGATGGCGCTATGCAGGTTTAACGTGGTAATTACCTATTTTCTTATTGCTCGAGGTATATAATTATTCAAAAATATAATCTAATAGCAGATGCATATATAAAAATAATTGTTGCTTGGAATTATATTGTTACCTATATTGCTTCTCTTTTTTTGATTAGAATAATAATACGAGTATGTCGAAGATATGTTATGCCTAGATGTAATAATAACAAGGGTTATCATTTATAACCAAAAACAAAGATAAAATATGCATAATAAATAAATGTCTGCTATCCATGAAATTAGGTTAAACGAAGACAAATCCGTACAACGCCATCTATATTTCTTTTGGGGGACGTCGCCTGTAAAGTCATTCATTAACAATCAATAATTAACCCTTAAGCTTTTAGTTTTTGACATAGAAACAAGAAACCATTCCTATTTCCAATTGAAACGAGATGTATTTTCTACGTGTAACGGAACGTATTATCGACTTTGCGCAACACTAGCAATTTCCGGTAAACTGGTATCGATAGGCACAACACTAGGCGGAAATCGATACTTTTTCTTTATGTTGGCAATTCTAAGAGGAAATCAATTGTAGGTCTATTGATTTTTAAAAACTATAATTAGAACTTTTAAGAGAAATTCCATGAAATGCCAGTATTAAGAATTAATTACAAGAACCGTACATTACGGAAAACATATGCTTCACGCAAAGAATTGTTTTTAATGCATGTATTTGTGTGCAATCAATGTAAAAATATAATTGTGAATATCTAATAGCCTTCATTAAATTTGAAATCTCCATTATTCATTTAAAACGACAAAAGTAAACTGCATCGAACATCACTGCGCAGAAGCGCGCCATTTGCTGTGCGCCGTTTTTATTCCGCTTAGGTTGGCAGCACTGAGCTTCCTCCAAGCCATTCGCGACGAACCAACCGGACGCCATTACCACGCCACCGGATTGTGAATCTGTCAGTAGTGCGTCTTTGGTGAAATAATCTTTGAAGATCCTTTGGATACAGTGTTTTTGTGTTGATAGTTCCAAAAAGTACACAAAACTCAAAATGTCTGACGAGAAAAAGGTATGTGTTATGCCGTATTGTCAGTAATTCTTGATCACAATGTTGGCTCGCGACATGGCGTTCTTTGTAAAATGTGGTTACTTTCTCGATATCATACTGTGTAGCCGTAAGAATATAGCGTTGACCTTATCATAAGTTTTCTGATTAATTTGCAGGGAGAGAGCGAACACATCAACTTGAAAGTGCTAGGTCAAGATAATGCAATCGTCCAGTTCAAAATAAAGAAACACACACCTCTGAGGAAATTGATGAATGCTTATTGTGATAGAGCGGTAAGTGCCCTTTCCTTACACTTGATTATAGGCAGAAGTATTAACCATTTTAATTTTGTAGTTGTTAATTGTTACGTTACCTACCAAGACCATCCCTCGTAGTAATGGGCGGCATAATTGCGGCTTACTATAACCTACAAACCTCCCCAAAAATAATCCTTATTTGACCTTCGTGGCAATTTTATAGCCAGCTGGTTTATTGAGATAAACATTTTGGTTAATACCTTCAAAGGGTTAATGACCTGTATGTCCAATTGCAACGGCATTGTTTTTAGTCTAATTATCATTGCTAGCAGATTTATCTATTGTTCTAAAGAGTTTCAAATACTACTTTATATTATTATTCTATTAAATTGTCTTTGTTAGTTCTTGATGTTATGGAATTTAGTTTGTACTGCAACCTTGACCTACTATCAATATAAAGGTCTCTTTATCTGATGACACTTCCTTTCAAAATGATTGCATTTTGTTGAGCAAACTTAGATGGACTGTTATTAGATATAACATAAATAATCTGTTTTTTTTTCTGCAGGGATTGTCAATGCAAGTAGTACGGTTCAGATTTGACGGGCAGCCAATCAACGAGAATGATACCCCAACGTCACTGGAAATGGAAGAGGGAGACACAATAGAAGTATACCAGCAGCAGACCGGTGGTGTGCATCTAGTGTAAACGCTTTAGATAAGGAACTGTCACTTTCCATGGGATCGTCGTGGTGTACCCATCTCAAAACTTTTTAACATTAAGTTAATTTTAATAACATTTGTAACTGTACGAATTGTTCCACTAAACTTTCAACACTCTTTGATGCTTATCTGTAACGAGTTTTGAAAGTTTAGTGTTTAATTAAGGAAATTTAAGGTAAACCAAATGTTATAGATAACTTCAACATAATTATTCCAATGTGATAATGTTTAGTTGACATGTCAGAATCAGCCAGTATTGTAAATGTGGCAAGCATTTCAGTTTTTTGTTGTGGTGGCTAATTTATTGGGCATGCGTCCATTCCGATCAGGTCTTTAACTCTGATGTACCTATTTGAAATAAAGTAAATGTAATACATATATTTGTCCTGTTTTTTTTTCTGTAATCCCCTATTATTCTAAATAAATAGTTGCCATAGTGAATGTAATGAATAATTATACCTGTAAAGAACAAATCAAATAGTACTGCAAGGCTAATTTGCAGTTTTGACTACTGCAATATCACAGATCTAAGGTAAGTAGTAGTACTTGCCTTATAGATCTGTAATACTACAGTATTGAAAACGATAATGTAAATTACCTGTACTAAGCCATACAAGTTATATTATTTACTTAGCCCAATCATTCATTTATATCTACCTAACTGATATAGAACATGTAGGTATGTATTTCAATACCTACCTCTTGACTCACTTGATAGCAGTTGGAATGTTCCAGAAACTTCATTTGATTTTCTCGGTCTATTTTAGTCCTCTCAGCTTTTGCTATCATTGCTGAATTTTGCAGTTCATTCAATTTTCCTCTCCGAACAAACTCCGCAATGTACGTTGAATGTGGTGAGACAGTATGTTTACGTTTAGCAGAATCAGCCTGATGACGTCATAGCTATTTATATACCTACCTAGGAGATACAGGTATGTATTTCACCTGCAGATGACGTAAACTATAATTTTAATCAAATTAACAAATACAGGATGTGCGATTTCAAGTTTAACGGTAGATTCACTATATACTTAGTTACTAGAGCTACATTGATATAGGTAGATAGCCACAAAACTATATTACTATTATTTACTTAATAATGTTTTAAATAATACAAATAGTAATGTGCTATACTTACTAGTCGATATTATTCGATTCGGCTATCCATATGCAAGTATACAACACTATCCTAAGCTTATCTTCACGCTCCTGTCGTTTCAGGGGCAGTAAAAGGACGCTGCGCTTTCTAGAACAGACATTTTACATTTTGTCATTTTTCCTACAAGATCCCACCTAGACATACTTTATTGTGGTAGACAGAGAGACAGGTCAGAACAGAAATAAACAGACAGTTCATGCCGGAAAGATTAACGTACGAGACATTAAGGACCCTGTTGTTCCGTAAAGCGGATTACATTGGTTCAAAGAAAATCGTTTCCTAATTTTGACCTCGAATCGAACCCGGTTTGATGCCCCAGTATTTAGCACACTGACCTATATTTTACTGAAGTTAATTTTTGTTACAGCCAACACCGCTTCGTATGCGCACTACGTTTTCAACACATTGGACCAAGACCGAAGTGGCTTGTTAAGTTTTGAGGTAAGACCCTTTAATTAGGTCCATTAATTATTTACCCCTATCTTATCGATAAAATGTAGGTAGAATCTTTATACGGCTCGGTATAATATGTTTTAGTCCACTAAGTACCTCCTCTTGAGAATTTACGTTTTTATACTTAAGTACCTTCCTAGAGCAACACTTACTTACTATTACCTAATTTGTGGCAACACCGGACCTCCCCCACAAAACTGTAGAATCAAAGGAATGCTTATTATACACCGGTGGGACATATGCACAAAACGATCATAGTATATGAAGTAACGATCGTAATATAAAACTTTCACGTCATTCATTGCTTCTTTGGTAACGCGCAGCTACAAATAGCGCTTGTGTTACTACGCAATGAACGGCGGGTAAATCGATGTAGCGATGCAGCCAGAAATCTCTTGGTGCGGCCGCTTCAGACACCGATGTGAGTAACAGGCGACATGCGGACTCATGTAATTTAGGGCATATCTCCCTTGTTTCTATGATCTGTGGTGATTTCCTATTCTTATGACGACGGTTACCTATTCACAAAATTTCGCTAAAATTAAAAACCCAATCTCTGTTCTTTCCAGGAGTTTGTAATGGGTTTATCTATACTATCGCGAGGCACGATGGAAGAGAAGTTACGGTGGACGTTCTCCCTATACGATATCAATGGAGACGGATGCATCACCAAGGAAGAGATGACGGAGATTGTCTCCGCCATATACGACCTGATGGGCAAGATCGTTGACCCCAATGCTGATGATGATATCGTGCAGGAGAAGGTGGAAAGACTGTTTCAGGTTGGTACCAAAACGAGAATAGCTATTCAATTTACTAACTTTTTAATTAACATACATAAAATCATGCCTATTTCCCACCGGGGAAGCAGAGACTAGGGATTTCCATTCTCTTTGATCCTCTCATACTTTTCTTGCTTCCTCCACATTCATCAATCTTTTCATACACGGGCGCCGGTTTAGAGTAATCATACTACTTACCTACATATTTAAGGACTTATTTGTGGATGAAAATTCGTCCATGTTATGTACAGCTGGTCCATCCTGTTAACACGACAAAATAACTATCGTATTTGAAGACGTGCTTGGAATAATAAGCAGTTCAATGCATACTGACCTTTTCTTTAGGTACTTACCTCCCAATCTAGCAGAGGAGATTATACAAGACTGAAAATATGCCTACGCGTATTTATGTAGTCACGCTCGTATTCCTATTGGGGTTGGCGGTGCCATAGGCTATCAATAAGACAACCCCTAGTACCTCCTGATTTGTCCCAGAGTGCATGATGAATTGGTGACGAGTTATCAACCCATCGTCTAAAGATTTGACGAACATTTTAGAAAGGACGTTAGAAGCTACATACACAAGCTACATACAAGCTCCTACAAGCATTGTAGTCCTAAATAAAATTAAGTATATGGTTTTCAATGTATATATGACATGAATCTAAATAAATTCCAGAAAATGGACCTGAACCGCGACGGGGTGTTAACCCTGGACGAGTTCCTGGACTGCTGCCTGCGAGACGAGGAGATCATCCGCTCGATGGGCGTGTTCGATAGCAACTTCTGACATCCTGCAGGCGGCGTGCGCGCCAACCCTAGCCGCGCGCCGTGACCGTTGCTCTGTAGCCCTGTCTGCTAATTTGACGTGAAAACACCTATTAATATTTATGTACCTGTATCACTTGATGAGTCTGGCAGATATTAGTGTTCTGTCCTGCGAAGGTCCTGAGACAGAAAGTCGTCACGCGCGTTACATAGACACACAGCAGGCTTTCTGCCAAGGTTACCAAGAGCCAGGACACAAGAACGCAAAATATTAACACTTTCCATCGGATATGACTTTTAATATCTACTGCTATCAGATATCCAGCAGCAGTGCAGTAGTGTGGTCTGTGGACAACCACCATTTACTTATCAAGAGGTATAAACCTAATTATAAACCAAAATAATGTCCTGAACAAAGGTATCACGAATAAAGGTGTTTTCTCTGATGGTAGATCAACCTGCATCAAATTAGGAGACAGTGGTATAGCATCCATTATGTTATGGGAACCCGCCTTGATCACAAGTTTATCCCCTCATGTACATAAAACTTCTTCCAGAGAATTCTTCGTAACGATCGATAATACCATTGCGTTGGTCTTTCAAACGCTTACTCTTCCTTACTTTTCAGATGGAATATTGAATAGATACTTGCGCGTCGTCTGTAGGTATAGATAGAGAAATACTTACCTAACTGTTTTGCAAAGTCTTGTACTAATTAGGTAGTTTCGTTTCATTTAATATTAAAGATAAACCTATATGTACACCATCATTTACTTATAATATCAAACGGAAAATAAAAAATATTTCAAAAACATCAGGAAATCACTTTTCATCTTTATGCGCGACATTAAAAATCGACTTTTGGTGCTCATTTGCGGCACACTTTCTATATTGTAAAATCTATTCGTCGGGCGCATAATTTCATGATCTAAATCTAAAATGTAGGTAGATATTCATTAGTCTAGTCAAAACCACGTGGTGATTTAGAATCTATTTCCTCTGAAACCAAACAGTAGATTTGAACTGAATATCATCGATAATAATTAAATTCTAAAATTCTTACTGTTACTGTTCTTGTAGACGTAATTTCGATTTAGTAATATTAATAAAAAATAAATATTATCATCGTTTCGGCGCGATCTTTAAAAAATATTCCTTCTCACACTTCAACTTAGCTATTGTAAATAACTTGTAAATAGCATTAATTTTATATGTTTCCAAATCATTTTCATTCTATGCTTGCCTCATGTCTAAATATTCCTCTTACTTTTCTTCTTTTTAAATCGTTCCGGCCATTTTTATTAGATGTTAGACTAAATTATTTATTTAAGGTAATTTAATAGGAATTATATCCATACCTCAGTACCCGTAAAGGATTATAATTATTTATTACATGTATATTACTTATATTTAAGCATCGACTGATGTTTTGTCCTTGATTTCTCTTCCCGTTTATTTGTCCGCGTTATATTTTGCAGCAACTTTATGACTAAGTTTTGTAATATTTGATAAATGAAACAGGTCATAACATAACACTGCCATAAAATAAAGATCGCTTACGCAATCGCATTCATTTTATGGGAATTATGGTTCACTTTTTGTTTCATTGTGGCGACGATATTAAATTCAAGAAAGATATAAAACTACTCAAGCTGTTAAGTTTTCGTAGATATTTATATTTCAATTTTAAAATCTAAAGAGTTTTATTTTGAATTAAGTATAGGAGTTAAAATATTTTTATAAACATCAAGTTACATTTTATGAACAGTGTTCCCAAATAAACATTCAGCGAGTTTAATGAACTTAGTTCATGTTTTTAAAACAAATATATGTACCTTAAGAAATTACCTATCAGTGTAAATAAAGATGTATATAAACAATTAATTAATATTGAATAGTTAAATGTGTATATTTTCATAGTGAATGTTAAATGGAACCAAATAACTAGATGGCAGAATAAACATTGTTCATTATCACAATAAAAGTAAATGAATGGTAGATGACGCGCCATGCTATTAATAACAATATTTATGAAAGTAATGTGATTTAAAGTGATGAAAAATGCAACTAAATAGTTATGTACTTATTATTAATTAATATATTATTTTCATGTTGAATAGAAACATAATTATACCTATCTGGTGTCCACGATATAAAAGCTTTATCTAAAGATTCGCACTTGATGAAATAGTATTTTCTTGAAATATAAACACCTTATTGGGCGAGCTTAAATAGTTAAGAAAGTTATGTGTCTTCCTCTAAATATGTTCTAACACCCCTCATACAAATCAGTGAGAACGAGAAGCAAGACACCTTGGTTTGTTTATGAATAGGTATTAACAAAGCATAGGATAAGTGTTAAAATTCAGGTCTTATGAATTGAAGTTTAGATATTATTACATAACATATTATATAACAAGAAAAGCTCCTAGGTCCCCTAAATGTATTTTGTCCACCTTGCATTATTTACCCGAAACACATGCTTAATGGTATGTGTAAAGATTCTCATTAATCATATTTTAGATGAATAAAGGTACTATTTAAGTTTTAAATATGTGTCGGTGTGTAATAAATAACACTTTTTAAACGATGTCGATATTTATAATTTGTGCCAAAACTGGATGATGTATTGTAAACGATCGTGTGAACGTAGCCTTCTCTAGCGCCATTAAGGTATAAACCTTAGTTCACAACGGCGGGAACCGCGTGATTCCCGCGCGTTTTCATACCACAGTGTAGTTTGATGTAAAATTCGCCTTACTGATATTATAAATACAAAAGTTTGTAAGGTGATGTATGTTTGTCGCTCTTTCACGCAAACACTACTGAACAGATTGTGATTAATTCGACAGTTATATTTAATTTGGTAAAATATAAGTTTCTACATGGAGAAAGCAAGTACGCGCTGCCAAAATGGCGGCAGTCTAACGCACTGCAGGCGAAATGGAGAAAATCGCTCATAACCAAATGTGTCACACACTCGTGTAACGCGTGACATAAATAGTATAGGTCTGTATACTATGTGTTTGTTACATTGTTACGAGTAAACCGTGGACCGAAAGCAATAAAATTACTCTGTGGTTTGAATACGCGCGGCAACCGCGCGGTTGCCGCCGTCTCTGAACTGAGGCTTAAAATAAAATATACACAAAAAACAATTTCATTATAAATGTACGTAGTACGTCACGTCACCGACTTGGTATGATATTTACTTACTTAAATGAAAATAAATACTATAGATAGGTAGATTGTGAGATGGTGCATGAGCACTGAATATTGTAACTTAGTTATTTGTACGAAAGATAATAAGTTGTCAGCGGTTATTTCACTGAAACCTCTGCGTGTATTTATTTCCAGCGTTACGTAGGCCTATATAAGAGAAATTATTGAATATCGATTCTATCATAAGGTCCATGTACTAGTTTAAAGTCTACAGGTACTTGGTGTTAGTTATTTTAGTGTACCTAGTTGCTGTTGCATGCGTTGTCATATCTACAAACAATATGTGCGGAATTGTTTAAGGCCAAACTCTTTTTGACTCGGGTGAATAGAATTAAACATTCAATAACACGATTTTGTATGAGAGACACTGTATTATCCGCGCAGGCACTTGTGATTGCGCGCGCATATATAGGTGAATTTCAGAGCACCGAGTGGCTTTTCCAAATATCCAGTTGTGACTTTACTACCAAGCAAGTACCCACTTGTAACTGAATATTTGCAAAACGACTACTTCGAAATTCACCCAAGTCCTCCAAGTTTAGTCCGCTACCTGTGCGTTAGATATATGTATCAGATTGATTCGCAAAAACGAAACAACATATCAATCATTTTTAGTCATCTTGGAAGACAAGACGTAGCTCCATGCAGACGCACCTACTTTACAGAATACGGTACAATTAGCCCTTGGCCCTACAAGTCCCTTGAAAATGAAAGAAAAAACAAACTTACATACTTTTTTCTGTCTGCATAAGATTTGCTAAATGAGATCGAAACATTTTTTTTGAGACTTGTATGGCCTTTTAATTTCTATATCTACCCATGTATTACAAATAAAACTATCTATGTATACTTCCTTATTTCTAATGTACCCAAAGTACTTAAGTTATTCTAGCGTGGTCTTAAAAGAAATGAAATTGTTTAGAAACGAAATCTGTAATTAGATATTTGAATATTGAATTGTTTATTTACAAATCGTATGTGTATTTTATAGAAAATTAAATAAATTGCAATGAAAATTGAGTTTTATTTCAACAACAAGGGACTGTATCAATGAAACAATGTTTTACTGTACAAAAATGTATTAACACAAAGATTCGTGACACACTAAAAATAATTGTGATTCGAACAGAAATAAAATTATTGAGTAAAATTATTGTTTTCTTTGCTAAATAAACACTATACTAGAAAAAGAAGAGATTTAACTAAAGAAGTGCGCCTTTTGGAAGAAAATATCCTGTGATAAAATAAGTAGATCTAAGTATTGAAATATTTGAGCAAATATTTAAAAAATGGTGAATGTGATATGGCAAGTTCAATTTAAGTATTTACGTTTGTGAGGCGGAACATTTCATGAGATTTAACATTCGACTAATTTCATACCTTCAATGTCTTTTTAAATGATGAGCAAAACCTTAACTAATATTACATGCTTTTGAAGCGATTACTCTAACTTAGAGAATAGTTTGAGGCACACTTTGTCCGGAACACAATATTCCTACTCACACACAACTTAAGATAATTTAAAACTTCAAATGTATTGTAAAACAGACCATAATAGAGATTATACAATATTTAATCGATTGAAATAGCCATTTAATACAACTTTAAAATGTAATTTATGTTTTATGTATAATTAATATACAATTCCTAAGTACTATAAAAATGTAAAAAACGTCACATTTTCAACTGTTACATTAACAGGTGTTATGAAATTTTATCAAGTCTTTGCAATTAGATGTTTGTACTTTTAGATAGGTATGATAAAAATGCAAAAATGTACCTATTTTTCTTGTAAAAAACAATAAAAAATATGCATGATTGATTATATTAGTTGGTACTATTTCAGTTCATTACATTATAATTAACTAATCAACACTATGTTGTTCTTTTAATACATTGAACGCCTCAAGAATTTAATCAAATAAAAATTAAAAAACATAATTTCATAAAACTATAAACCTAAATACCTACTATAATTCAGAGAGCTAATTTAGTATTCATTTGTCCGGTGGTCTGTTATGGCAGATATAATCTCAAGCAACAACATAATTAGAATTACATAATAGTCTATGTAAAATTAACTACTCGAGATCTTTCACTAGCATCAATTATCTCAAAATATGTTTGATGAAATTTATTTATTCACAATACATAATTATTATGTACAAAAAATGTAAATATTTTAAACTAATGCTGGATGATTTGCCAAACTTGCCACGGTTTGGTTAGTATATTGTTGCCCGATAATCGACTGTATATTGATTGATAATCAATTATTTTCTAAGCACCTAAATAATCTAGATAATGACATGCCTATCGAATAAATCGATACTATCGATATTGAAAATTCTTTAGGTAATATTGCTTAAAGTATACAACAATAGTATCTTCGATAATCGATTATTGCAATACACATAATAGATAGTATTGCAATTATTTTACAATCAATTATATCTAACAATTTTAGTATATAATCGATATAATTGTAGAATTTCCAATGTCGATAGTATCAATACTATCAATAGGCATATCGATATTTAGATTATTTAGGGGTAAATAATTGATTAAGCGATTATTCGGCAACTTTAAGATAAAATCCAACTATCGTAAATACTCTATGTAGTCAATAAATCAAAATTTTATTATTATATCAAAGTGTTAACTGAAACTATTCTTCAATATCATTGCATTCAATATACAGTTATTTATTGATAAAATTATTGTTTTGCAAGTTCAGAAAACCATTGCATTGAATTAGAGCCGGCAGTTCATTGGACGAAACTGTGAAATAGAATAAAGCCTACAACCAACACATGGTGCCCGCATATCGCGTAAGACGTCGTATTTCAACCAATCGAATTGGTTTATTTAACGCGTAGTCAATATATTTGGGCTGCATGCTACAACCATTGAGTTATCATGACGAGGCTTAATTTTATGCATGATTATAGAACTTTGGGTATAAAGATAGAGGGGACTCGTTTGCAATACCTTTCCCAGGCGGCCCCGTAGCGCCTCCGACACCGGGCGTGGTCCCGCCAGGCGCGGTGAAGGAGCAGTGCTATTGTAAGTAACGCCGGTACTGCAGCCACATACTGCTGGGACAATATCCCTGGCAGTGCCAACGCTATGTGTATCAGAATGTCACCCACATAGTTCGGATGACGAACCACACCCCAAACACTAGACACAAGCAGTTTTTTTCCGTGGAACGTCGGCATCGAGTCTAAGTCTGAAATGTAAAAAGAAAAGGTATTTAAAATCTGTTGCAAAGATGTACTTCAAATGTAATAATACTGTAAATGAAAAGGATGGAATCCTTATGCCCCTCAAGCATTGAGAGAAAAGCTGAGGCATGAGTTATAAAACTAAAAAGTAATGAAAAATTTAAGTAAAGTCCACAACACCAATACATACATCTAGGCATAAATTTGATTTATAATTAATTGGGCTATAAACTTAAAATTAGTAATAAAAAGGATTAAACTTACTTGACAAGCTTGGCTGCAGAGGATTTCTCCTGAACTCATATTTAATGTTGTTACTGATAAGCATTAAGAAGAATCCCAGCACATAGAGAGTTGAAGCAAATATTAGTGCGTTAGTTGAGAGGGACAACTGTGTGTCTACTATGTATTTAGATATTGTTGTGAAGTAGAACGGGTACAGGGCCGCAGCCACACACTGTAGGTATCCCAAGCCTTCAGATTGCCAGTAGAATGTGGTAGTAATCTTATACTCCTTCATCACAAAGTTTAGGATATAGATAATCTGCATCATTGAGAATATAAGGATTGTAGGCTTCAACTGTACTTTGCTCAGGAATTCCTTGTAGTTTTCAGTGGTCAAGTTTCCAGCTTTAGCTGGCAGGTGCACTCCGTGTTGGAAGATTAATACTGCAAGAATCAGCTGGAAAATAATAGATGATATATTATTAAAATGAAACAGAGTGCCAGATTACGTAAGTCAACAAAATAAGGCAAAAAGATCAAGGCATCTTGGAAACTTTCGCCAATATGTTAGCTAAGACACATCCATGTGCTATGTATGCTTAATTTTTCATAATTTAGAGGAGACCTGAGTGTAAACTGTCTATATTCACCACTTTACTCATAAAAAATCTTCTTATTTTATAATGTATGTAAAATATATTAAAATAATATTTAAAAAGTTAAGTAATTGTGTTGAACTATCAAGAGGTATTTAGTAAGGCAACCTTTGTTTAATTTGTATTCCTGTTTTATGTGCTCCTTCAGGACAATAAAGGATTGTGTATTGTATTTTCCAAATTAGGAATACACGTTAGAACAGTATACTACTTACTACTCAAAAATCCAATGAAATCTAACAAAAATGAAAACCATTTTAATGAATGCTTCAAGTAGCAGGTATTGATAGGCCTAAAGCCTTTGTTATCAAGTGCATTGCATGCAAAATACATAATTGATAATGAATGATAAAACACAATGAGACTTCCTAAGAAATAAATTTGCATTTATTTACATTATTGGCATTGATATTAGAAACTACAACAAAATGTTATGTTATATACTATGAAAGCAGGGTAAAATAATATTGTATAACAAAATTTATAACTACATAAATAGAGATAGATACTCACAGTATTTATATTGGCAATCCTTGACACCCAAATTTTGACATCCAAATTCTTGATGTATGGATGGATCTCTCTTCCCATACAAAAGTCATATAATTTATATCCAGTATTTCCATAAGGGTTCAGGTCACTATCATCCATTTTACGGCTCTTCACATACAAGATGATGCTCAAAATAACAGCCAATATGTATGATGCCACTGCCAATCTCAAATAGTTGCTCAACAATATATTGCTGTTGTACAAGTTAAAGTAACTCAGTGTAAATAAAACATTTACAGTGAAAATACTTGAGAAGAATGCATTGAAATAATACTTTGTGCCAGATTCATCCATTCGGTCAGCTTTTGTTCCAAGTATTGGTACAAATGCCAACATGGCCAGTGTTATGCTCTGCGTAGTAACAACAGCTAGTGCTTCCCAGCTAAACCAGGCTGATGCTGATTTGTATGCAGACAGATCTAATAGAGACTTGGCTGAACACGATTTTGTGCATGATAACAGAATGGCAAATATTGTCACTGGAAGTAGGAGCATCAATAATGCAGATCCTACTCTTCCACCAAACTCCCATCGGCTGCTCACTTGTGCCAGCTTGCTCACACTCTCCCTCAGCGGTGTCGCTAATTTCCTAGTCACCGACTCTGATTTCGTTTTCATCAAGTCTTCTTCAGAGTGTTCGTCATCAGAGTAAGTGTCTATCGACTGACTAACAGATTTGCTAATAGACGACTTGCTTAAGGACTTACTGAGACTCCTCCGGATGTCTGGCACTTTCTCAACAAATTCCCGAATCCGGCTAGATCTGCGAGGTGTCACCTCATCAACTGATTTCCTGTTTCGTAAGCCATACACTTCACTAGAGTCCAAAGCATCAACACCATTGACTTTATCAACTTTATCCAGGGTCGGCAAATCATTTTGCAAGTCCTTGATGGAATACTCGGAGCGCCTTGATCGCGTGCCCCGGAATATATCCAGCTTTGTAAAATCTTGTAATTTTACAGAAACATCAGATTTGATTGCCGGCCGTTTTGCAGGCGACTTCTGGGATGCAGTCTCAGTGGCCTCCTTAGTAGTTCTCGCTGGCGACTTTCGAGCGGGAAACTTAGAGGCTGGCTTGCGACTGGGTGATTTACGTGAAGGTGACTTGCGGGATGAAGACCTCACGGGGGGTGAACTCTTCCTCGTCCGTCCGGGAGACCGCCTCGGCGGTGAAACACCTTTCCGAACCCTTGGAGGACTAGCCTCAGCTAAAGTAGGCCTTATGCGACCGCTTCTCGTTGACATTACTGGAATCAAATCACACGCGTTAGACAACTTATTTTTGTTGATCTAAAATTATCACTGCACGAAAACCACATGGGGTGACTTACTTGTCAAAGAAATTGTATATTCATTGATTCAGTATCAAAAGATATAGAAATTTTAATATTCTTTGTTTACAGACGCCAAATCGAAATTCACAACAATACACAACGCGATTTCCAAACGCCACACAAGCGAAACGCAATCCGACAACGCCAAGCGCCAACGACGCCGAAGAATTTATTTGAAAAGGCGTTCTGTGATTGGCTAAAAATAGTTGCCGCTATATTTATCCCGGAAGTGTCATTGTTGTATCTCTTTTTGTCTCAAAGAAAAGAAAGGAACAAATAGAAAACTAACAGTTATAATTTTAATGTTGGTAGCTTAACTTCCTATATTTGATGCAGCCCTATCCAAATAAAGTAAATTACCGATTTATTTAGATAAAACCGTATTTTTCCCGCAATAAAATAATAGATAATGTAAACATCGACTGTAATAGATAGGCAATCTACCTGGAATTTTTGGAAATATACCGATTCAAAAAAACATGTTTGTACATTATTTACTGGCTTTTCGGCGGGAAACGGGAACGGGACAGTTGCTTTCTTCATTGAGTAATCTAAATAATTAATACGAAGTGGTGTTTTGTGGTTAATGATCGCATTAAGTTAGTCGGAAGACATTCGCGAGTGTTATTATATTGGAGTATTCAATAAACAAAGTGTATCTGCCTATTTTCGCTTCGTGCTGGGAAGCCGCTTCATAACTCAAAAGTTTATGCGGACTTTTGAGTTAATTCGTTTGGGGTTCGGAGTAGGAGTCTACTCCGAGGGTGGGGGCTTAGGTTTCATCATCATCACCTTTCATCATTTCATTAATCATCAAGAAAAAAAAATACGTCAGACATGGCTGTATGGGCATAGTTCCCTTTGCCTTACCCTTCGGGGAAAACCAAAACAAAAAAAAAAACATTATTTACTTATACCATGTGACATGCAATAAATAAATAAAAAGGCCAGGGACAATAAATATGGGTATAAATTGGGGGGTACGGTAGGGTCTCCGCCAAGTGTGAATTTACCCAGAATACCAGATAAGTTGCCTATATATAATCTGGATTGGTAGGCTTTTTTAAAGAGGTGTATTGATTTACATAATATATTATCGACATTATCAGAAAAAAAATACTTGGTTATTTATATTAAGAATAATTATGATTATCGTTATCACCTCATGAAGAGAATCCGAAATCTTTATAACTGCGGGTGGTATACAATTTTACATCGATTTTGATTTACCCAAATTAATAATTTTGATTTTGTCTTTAAAGTGTAAACTTTTGTACAACTTAGTGATTAGATTTGTAGCTTGGTTGTATCCATTTTAAATGAGACTTTGCAGGTTATGTTTCTCAAAAACAATATAGATGGCGCTGTAAAGAATTTCATTCATTTAATTTCATTTTAAGGTTAAACACCTTCTCATGGACAGACTTGTGCATCTTTTATTTTTGTTTTTGGGTATATAAAAGACGACGCTTTTTATTACACCCAGGAACAATTACATTTTCCACACATTATTAATTATTCTGATCAAAATAAAGAGAAACAATATATACAGGGTGTTAGTGACATCGTAACGAAAACTTTGAGGGGTGGTTCAGGCCATGATTCTGAGTTGATATCAAGTAGAAATTTCCGTCGCAAAAGTATGGATAACGTAGCCTGGAAAGTCCTTCATTTCTGTGCACTAGATTTAATATTAATTTTAAATAAGTAAATTACACTTGGTGATTATTATCTATCACTAAAATTAAAACGAATAAAACAACTTGTATTATTTAAAATATAGTTTATTTGTGAACAATAATAGCAACGGAAAGACATATATTTGTATTAGATATATTACAAACATATAACAGACGTATATTATATAATAGAGTGCGACAGCCATTCAAATGCAAAGGTGTAGATGATTAATAGTATATAAAACTACTTATGTCTTTTTGATCTTTGAATCAAACATATTTTAGTGAAACTATATAAAAAGAACTCTTATGAGTTTATAAATCCCGATTAGATTTTCCCTTACCCTTAACTACACTAAACTTGCACCTTATAAATGGTACTCAACTATTCTAGCCGAAAAAATCTAGACTAGAAAAAACAACTGACGAAAAATCACAATTCGTATGCCATTTAATTATTATGTATCACCAATGTAAATTAATAGCTAGTGAAAAGATCGAAGTCCGTGTTTGATAACAAATTGTTCCCAAAAGACGAGAATTTTATCATTTTAACCGTTATGGTGTTATCATATCCGTAAAAAAAATGGATGGCAGCTAATCACAACACCTAAACTTGCAACTACTATAAAGCGTGATACATTTCAAGTAAATATCTTAATATCTAATTCTGAACATTGTTACTCATTTTTATCTTAATTTGAATATAGAACACGAATCGAACCCCAGGATGTTAGTTGTGTGCTCAAATCACGCTCCGTTGTGCGGGACATCAAGCAAATCATCAACTCAAGCTCGTTTGAGATCACGAATGTCGCGGCATCTCGCAAAAGTTGCGGATAAAAATGATGGAAAACACAACGGACCGTGAATGTGATCCTACAATGTGATGCTACTGGCACACTTTTGGGGCCTTAATCTACCTTTAGGGTTTTATTTTACCAATATTTCTCAAGGGATTTGACCAAGTCCAAAGGATCTGTGTTGGGTCCGTGGCGTTCAACGGGAACGCCGTTCTTGTCAATGATGAATTTGGTGAAGTTCCACTTGATGAAACTGCCCAAAGTGCCGCCTTGTTTGTGCTGTAAATAGAACGGGATTGAAAGTTAAATTATGTATAGCATTAGCTGTACCCTCGATGGAATAGGCAGAGGTGTACAGTAAGAGATGTATAGAGGTCTATACACTCCTTCCTCACCAGCTGTGTTGGTTAAATTACATTTATAAGTAACCCGGTAAGTCCGGGGTAAACTTTTAAAGTCATATTGACGAACCTTGTTGCTAATAAAGTTTGTTCTTTGACGAAGCTTGTGTGAATTTCATTGACAGTTTATAATTACTTTTTGACGAAGTCTGTTTTGGTTGCCTAGTATTTTTGTATTTTTTTTATTAATAAATACTATCTGGTTAAAAAAGTAATAATTATCGAAAAAATGGTAAAGCGTCTAGAATTTTAAACGATTTTACGTATTCTATGGGGATTACAAGTACTTTGTGCAGCGTTAGTAGGTATGTTTCATAAAACTAAATGCTTTTAACATTAATATGTTAAATATGTTAAATTATAATTAATTTATTTTCAGCATGGCTTTAGCCACGGTTACTATTTCCATTAAACTTCTTATCGCAAATTACGCACAATGTTTAAATTCTAATGTCGTTTATTAGAGGACAACTAATTACCCCTGTGAATTTCATGAGGAAATTAAGGGGGTGGTTATCGGTTATACATCTATTGATTTTGAGTGGACTTAATGACTTCGTGATAAGTTATACCACTGGCTCTATGCTGCCTGTTGTAGAAAGGGTAAATTTCCAAGGCTAAATAAATCAATAACAAAAATAGACACTGCTAAGGTAATATTGACATTAATCGTATGACTGTAAGGTGCATAATTGTTTACGAATTTACGAATACTCTTCATTAGTAGTAAGTGTTATATATAATAATGCGGTATATTCCCATGATAATCGATAACCAATATCGCGATAACATTTGTATAACAGTTACGTGGTTGTATCAGTGTTTGTTTAATATAAGTAGACCTAGTACATTTAAGTTGTAGTAGGCAAGGACCTATTCAATTATTTTAAAATATTATGCAAATTGTTAAAACTAATTAACTAATCTTGTCATTACATTTTTACTTTCTTCTGGTGATATTTGACAGAACCACAAGTATTTTAGATTTAATACATAAATGCAAAAGCAGACATAAATAATTTTAAGATTGTTATTTGATTTGATACAAATCAATTTCAATGAGACTTTCCAGGCTACGTTTGATAAAAACAATATAGATGGCGTTTTACAGATTCAACGTCATAATTACCTATTTCCTTATTGCTAGTACATGATTATTTATTTATTAATATATGTACGTATAGTATAGAGTATTTATTATATTAACTTTAGTTTTACTTTTAGGTATTTATTTATTTATTTTTTGTTGCACCATCCCGCATCCAAGTTGTAAATGTTTGTTTCCTTTTGTTGGTTGCCTGGAAGAAATTGCTCTAGAGCAATAAGGCCGCCCAAATTGTACTGTATTCATGTGTTATGTCTGATTGTTGAAATTCTTGTTCTGTGCAATAAAGTATATTTGATTTGATTTGATTATTCAAAAATATACCCAATATAATGTAAATTCAAAAGTATACCTGTATAAAAATAGTTGTTACTTGATAGTTGGATCACATTATGGTATAGAATTATGTTGTTACCTATATTGCTTCTCTTTAGTTTGATCAGAATAATAATGAATGGACGTATACGCTTGTGTGTAACACAATAACAAGGGTTATCATTTATACCCGAAAACAAAGATAAAATATGCATAATGTCTGTTATCCATGAAATTAGACGGTTAAACGAAGACAACTCTGATCACCACCACCACCATCACCATCTATAAAAGTACATAGCCTGGAAACTCCTTTATTCAATCAACTCATTTCAATCTATACAAACAATATCAGTATCGATTGTCTGTACTGAATATAGCTTCATCAATTATTATGTATAATGGATCGTAAGGGTTGTTTACTACGTTACAGAAATCAATACTAGAAGCAATTTAAAACTAGGTTGAAATATTCACACCTATTTCTTTTCAATACATTATAGTTTTACAACCACGATAATTGGTAATTGATACCCTATACATACCTCGTACATGATATTTTTTGCTTGACTGTTAGACTAAAATAGGATTAATGTTATTTGTACTTGAGTCCCACTGTACTGCCAACCTACTGTCCATTTCAATTTAATTATCTTTTTTTTTATTTATTCAAAGTAATAATAAACATTTTACAATCAAAGACGGTATCTCATAAACCTATCGACAGGTTTTTCTGTACACCGCAACTCAACGTCTGTTTTTGCATCTAGAATGTAAACATGAGAAAATTCCGCTTGGTATATACTTTGTTTCCGTTATAGGTCATTTGTATTATTGATATGAACTTTAAAGTTTGTGCAAGGTGGTTGGTGGACAGGGCAGTAACCAGTAGGCCTAATATGCGCAACGTGATAAAATTTTGTCGCGGTCTTTTTATCGATTCTGACGATAATAATATAATTATATGTCGATTGACTAATATAAGTACCCAAAGTCATGTCTAAATACAAACATAATCACGTGAAAAAACAAACTTATCGATTTCGACAAAATTAAGTTGAATCGATCGATAATTTTATCACGTTGCGCATATTAGCCCAAAGTTGAATAGAAATAGCAAACTTGATAAGTCAATAATTAATAAAATAGTCTTTACGATGCGCGGTTGCACGTACGCATTTTGCTACTGTTTGCGTTAATCCGTAGAATTTATAGTAGAATTGATTGTATAGACCTACTTTCGATAATGCGTACTTGATCGATTCATATCTGTTTTTATCGAAATAAAGATCTAGAGTCAAAGTGTAAATCGCTAATCGGATTATGTTTGTCTACTCGGGTGTCATTCTGAAGAAATAACAAAGTTCCTTAAAAAATAATAATCAGTAACCATGTTTTTTTTAAATGTAGGTACAGAATTGTTAGCCAGTAGTAAAAGGTTAGAGGGCTCTAAACTTAGTACCTAGAGGAAAGAGACTTTAATAACAAAGAGATAAAATATTAACCAGTTTCACAATACAAAGGTGTTTTTCATGTGTCTTACGGTTGCCTCAGAGAACTAATGTAATACAGGCAATGTACAAAAATTGAATTATATCACATACCTTCAAGAACTTCCACAGAGGATGGGCACCGTCACCATTGACATCAATTTTCTCAAACATGTCGAACTTCACTTTACGGTCAGCGATGAAGCATTGGATCTGCTCGGGGTCACCAGGCTCCTGTCCAGCAAACTGGTTGCAAGGGAACGCCAGGATGCGCAGACCTTGGAATGGAAAAAAAAAACATCCAATAAAATTTTATTCCTATCCATTATTGATTTAGAAACATATCTATTAACGTTTTTACTTAATTTATAATGAAAACATCATCATCATATTGTAAATAACATTTTACTATTGTAATACCTATCAACAATAAATATAGTTCACTCCCACTAGTGTATACTATAGCCTCATAAAACATCTCAAGGATATACTTTGTCACCAGCGTAAATTCAATGAAATTGTCTTTACCTATTTAAAAAAGTTACCTTTGCTCTCAGCATACTGATCGTACAGCTCGTTCAGTTGTTTGTAGTTGTTAGCAGTAAGGCCGCACTGCGATGCAACATTCACAATAATCAACACATGCCCTTTGTACACATCCAGCTTCACCTCATCCCCCTTAATATTCTTCACGGTAAACTCATGGACCGAAGTTGCAGTTTTGTAATCGGGATTCTCAGCCATTTTTCTAGAAAAACAACAATCACCTTGAAATCGTTATCAATAAGTAGGTAACGAACAAATATTGACAACTTGATGACCCGGGTAAAGAAAGATAACCGGTATATTTTGACGGAAATTAGGGTTGTCCCAAATATAGCCGCGATTAGCCGGATGCATTGCATAATAATTACACAAATAAATAACTTTAAAATGTTATACATACACTCCTGTGACGAACTGAGCTCTTGATAAACAAACTACGTTACCAACAATAGGTGCAACAAGCCTGGAAAATGCTCTAAAGCCGATTGTCATGATTCCAGTGGAAAAATAGCTTTAAATATAGAAAGCGTTCAAATACTATAATAATTAATTATGTTGCTGTGAAAACATAGAGACACAGTACGTATTCGCGACATACCTGAAGTTTTTATTAAAAAAATATATAAATGGCTTCTAACTCTTTTGAAATTGATATGTTGTGTATATATTTGTCAGTATACTTTTAGGGAGTATGGTTTATTTATAAATTAAATGTTATTTAATTTTTGAAAGCGCCTTTAAACGTCAGTTATGACAGCTATGTGTGCGTTCTGAATATCATCCGTTACGTTACCATTTCAAGTTTTTTATTTTTAATGTTAAGGCTTGTGTTAAGGGGAAAAGGCGAGCACTTTAAGCTGCACATAAATAATTTAATTATTTTCATGTATTTCAGGCGTAAATAAAGCTGCGACTTAATAATATTGACGTATATATTATTTTCTTTTTAAATCATGACATGTACCACATGGAAATGAAGAAAGTCGAAATAATATGTTAAGAACGAAGTCTCACTTCTCTAATTTTCAGCACAAACAACGAACGTACTTGTGATTCGGAAATACATATTCGAAATTGTTGGGTTTTCAAGCAAAATGGCGTTCTTAGTGCGTAATATACGTAAATGTGTGAGTCTAAACAACCTGAGCAGTGTTTCCATAGTCCAGTCAGCGTCTTATCATGCTAACGTAAGTTTGTTTTGCATTGTGTAAGCAATGTCAAGGATTATCGATTTCTATATCAACAACGCAATGCCAGAAAACTTATTTCACGGGCTAATTAACTAGACTTTTTATAACGTTAGGTCACTAGTATCGCCCTTACATTCCTATTCTTTAATTTACATTGAGATTGTTTTGATTCTTTTTAGGTTATCGAGCATTACGAGAACCCTAGGAACGTAGGTTCTCTGGACAAGAAGGATAAGAATGTAGGCACAGGTTTGGTGGGCGCGCCCGCTTGCGGTGATGTCATGAAGCTGCAGATCAAAGTAGATGAAAATGGAAAGATCATTGATGCTAAGTTCAAGACGTTTGGATGTGGCTCTGCTATTGCATCAAGCTCCCTTGCTACTGAGTGGGTTAAAGGGAAGACAGTTGACGAAGCGCTCAAGTTGAAGAACACAGACATTGCTAAAGAACTATCTTTGCCGCCTGTCAAGCTACATTGTTCTAGTAAGTATCCAATTAATAACTTGTAAACAATCTGAGTGATATAATATTAATCTGCATGTGTACTAGTTTACAAAAAGATGACTTTTTTAAATAATTTAAAGATTGACTTTTAACAACATTTTTTTTAATTTTGACTTGTCACTGTAGGGTTGACCCAACTGTGTACAGCCAAAAAAGGGGTCTTATGGTACATGTTGTTTAGTAAATTTTATATTTTACAGTGCTTGCCGAAGACGCTATCAAAGCAGCTCTTTCAGACTACAGGATCAAACAGCAAGACAAGAAGTAAACTGGACTGATTGGCTATGGAACAGATCTGTGATTGACTAATAAAAAGTAGGGAATGTAAATAGAGCTACATAGTGGCGATTTTGATGCTGAAATGTAATGTTCACAGAAATAGTAACAACAATAAAATGCAAACTTTAAATTAAAATATTTTTGTTTATCATGTTATAGAGTAGACAAGTTGATGTTTTAGAACTACTCAATGATATTACAGTAAAAATTGCTTCATAAAAAACCCTTTTTGTTATGGGTAGTGTAGATGAAGTTTTAAATAAAGTGTTACATTTAACAACTTGTTTTATTTAAAAGACATATTTGTTTTGTCCTTTCATTGTAACATTTTTGATAAGCTGAATGGTAGATAACTTATCTCAAATTGTAAAATTCAAAATATTTCGATTGCAAAATATTAGTGGCTATTTTTACTGTGTCATTTTATCCTGAGATGGAAGCTTCTCTGACTACTCCAATCCTGTATTTATTTAATGATAAAATTCATAATTTCTGTTACCTTTTCATGACTGAACCACTGGATTGATTTGGATGAAAATCGGTAGATAGATTACCTGAAACCTTAGGTTATAAATAGGGTTCTTTTCAAGGATGTTAGAATATCCAAAGCTAGCCTCTAGCCATTTCACTACATTTGTCAGGTTCAAATATTGGTTACAAATAAAACTCAAATTCTAATAATTTTATTTAAATTTACTTATTAGTAAATAATTTATCTAATCAGTATCTCCGTCTAGGTAGTAATCCCTAGTTTCTGCAGAGCCAGTTGCGCGGCGTCAGCTTTTGCTTGCTTCTTGTTGGCGCTGGCCACCGCGGGCTGGTACTCCACGCCCGCTACTTTCACCTAAGGGAACAAAAACATTTTTAATAAAACAGGCAATCATAATATAAAACATGTTATGTCAGTAGTCATTTTTTATTGAGGTGCGTTTCCAATGACGCCAATGACCAAACAGAGAGTGAGGTTGAAGATGCTTTCTAGATTTCTTTTTTAATCTTGTATGCTTCAGCTCCCTTTCAGTGGGAATATGTTCTTACAGTTTGTAGGTATATTTCTAGAACGACATATTTCTGATATTTGTTCCAAATTTAAATATTATTGCTACACAGTAATCTGTAGGATGAGCGATAGTTTACGAGAATGCCTTTATTCATTTTGGTAAAATCTTTTCATTATTGTATCTTTTGACGAACGTCTCATCCGCCTAAACCGGCTTCTCACAACCTGTAAAGCCAAGAAAAAGTAACTGCAAGAAAGTACGTTCGTAAAAAAATATGAGGCATCTACGCCCTCTGGACTCCTCTAATAGACGAAAATTGGACAACCCAACAAGCCATACCTTAAACAAGAAGTTCTTTTTGTGATCAGGTCCGCACTCGAAGCACAGGTCGTACTCTGGCGGGCCAACCTTCTGTTTGGAGCAGTACTCTCCTAGTAGGGACACCGGGTGCTTGCCGCCGGCCACCAGAGGGGCAGGGCCGCGCCGCCCGGGGCGGACTGCTCTCACCTGGCGTGACAAGGAAGGATAATGATTACCTACGCTTCTGTATTGAATTTCAAATACTTTTTTTTAATTTGTTGTTTAATACAAATTAGACAGTTAATTTCTATTTCTTAGACACGCTACTACTCTAGTTGGGAATATGTTTGCAAATCTAGTAACATAGTAGGATATTATGCCTTGTCACGTTACATACGGGAATACGTACTTGGTACGGTATTGGTAGCCTGACGCGCTTCTACTTCCGCAATACAGGTTAGATCCTAGTGCGAAAGTGGGCCGTGGCCGGCCGTCCAATGGTATGCCTATAGTACTACCGTGAACATGAACATGCTGTATTATATTATTGTACTTTTACAGTGTTTCAACGCAAAATAATGTTTTTTTTTACTCTGCTGCAATTCCCAAATTGAGAGCATAGAGAATGTGTTCAACTGCTTATCATTCCTAGCATGTGTGTGATGAAAATGATAAGAAAATGACGACTTTAAATTTGAACATAAACTGGCGACTATATCCCAATTCGGGTAGTCATTGCGAGATAAAATAAGTACTACACCTCAGCGAGCTTTCTGTTAAGACTAATGGCTGAGCCAAATGATAGTGAAAACTGCACTTAAGATAAATTAATGACTTATTAGTGCAAGTCTGGTATCGAGGATCGAAACGGTGCTCCCCGATTGAGAAGCAAGCCAGTAAACCACAGGATCATGTGGTCCTGAGGCTTTGATCACTTAATAATGTAATTATTTAAATTAAAAAATAAAAACACAGTTTAAAACCACGAACCTACATAAGGACGCGCGCGATCGCAGATATAGTGTTGCTAATTGCTGTCATTTTTACTCCATACTCAATTATTTATTGCATTCCATGTAGTACAGTCATGAGCAATATTATGTACCCACTTTGGAACCCTGTCGCACTATCATATTTGACATTTAATGAGACTCACGCACGGTTTAATTTGATAAAAACGTTAATGTGACATGGTTTCAAAGTGTATAGATATTAGTACTCGAGACCGTACTGGGGTGTTACATAGGCATAGGAACTAAAACATGGAACGTGTAGAGCACAGCAACGTAAATTAGTAAATTTCAATCTTCTTTTTAAGATTGCATAATATTTACATCGCTGTTTCATAACGTACGTACTTAAAATGACATCGCATTGCTGAAACTATTATTTTGAGCGTACTATGTACACATTTATAATAAGAAAAATCCTCAAGGTCAAAAAACAGTTCAGAAGTAATGACTCACTTGACTCAGTATTGCATAATGTATCGATGTAGTGGCGTGGTGTTAGTAACACGCAAGTCACGGTAAATAAATGTCGGCCGATGCTCGATACGAATCCGTGGACTTTGCCAACTAAAGTACGATTGTGGATGTGAGTCAAAATGTCGGAATCGTCAATAATATAATTTATAATAGCTGATATGCAGTTCAACAAACTAGCCGACGCTAACGTCATAATTATTTATGTTCAAAAATTATTGCAACTTCAAAAACATTTTTACTAACTAGAAATTACAAAAAGAATACATTTAGTACCAAGGCGCATGCGTTTAAAACAATGAGGCACTTTTCAGGCTACGTTCCCTAAAAGTAACATAGATGGAGCTGTCTAAATTTAACGCGACAATTACCCATTTTCCCATAATTAAAACACATAATAACGGGTTCTTACGGCGTTTAAAGTAGGATAATAACCGCGTAAACTTAAAACAATACCTATTTTCTCATTGCTCGGGTAAATAATTATTCAAAAATATATTGTAATGGTAAAAACATACATAAAAATATCTGTTGCTTGACATTTGGGCCACATTAAGTATAGAATTATGTTGCTACCTATATTGTTTCTCTTTATTTTGATCATTGATGGAATTCTATAGTCTCTGCTTACCCCGGTGGGAAATAGACGTGAGTTTATGTATGTATGTATGTATTGATGAGAGCAATAATGAGTGGAAGATGTAATTGTGCCTGGGCGTAATAAAAAGAGTCATCATTTATAGCCAAAAAATAAAGATAAAAGATGTAGAAAAAAAATGAAGATAACGAGGATAGGAGGATAACGAAGAATGATAAAAGATGAAGAAAATGAAGGAAAAAAAAATACAGCGCCATCTATTGTTTTTAGTCTGGAACGTCCCTCGTTAACTATTTGGAGCGTAGTCTCTTAACAATCATTCAAATATTCCTACAGTACAACATAGTATTTGGATATACTTACTCCTTTCCCTCTAACAGCTTCTTCCTTCGCCTGTAGACCTTTGGTGTCAAGTTTGACCTCCAGCAGCAGAGGTTGCAGGGTGCCCGTGCCTTCTTTCCCCAGCCCTTGCCCCGGGGTCCACCCCATTTTCTGAAGAAGATGCATCCCCATACCCCCCTCTACGGGAGCAGCTCGCGTCAGTTGATCCTATATGAGAAAATGTTGGTAAATTCCCGATACACAATCGTTGAGCGAGGATAATGTTAAAGTTGCTTGCTTGTCGAAAATTTACTCTCCTGTTTGTTTAACTGTATCTTTATGGATTAAAATTACTTACATTAGATAAACAAAAATATCAGCTTTACTTTCTTTATTAGTATTAGAGAAACCTTAACTTTTACTGTCTGTAATGACGAAAATATATATCTTTTTTTCAACAACAGGATATTGTTTCTTCTTTCACCAGGATACTTACCTCAGTGCGAATGTTAGATGTTCTAACATTACCACGTGGTTGATCGATGGACCGTGCCGTATAGATGTAGCGTTACGACCAAACTCGCGGGCGCCTTATAAAAAGCTGCAACAAATATTCATGAAATCCCCCGTTTAAGAGCAATTCTTCTATGAGCCGAGAAACTCAACCTAATCGAGTTTCTACAGCTCAGGGAATAACTGCACTTAAAATTTAAGACTGACTAACGATTTCTTGGTCCGAGTTCAGAAAAATATTCTCCAAGTTATTAATTAGTATAAAATATAATATAAATACTTCCACATGTATATAAAGATATTGTTTTTATGTTAGTCGGTAAATGAGACTGTTTTGAGCAATAAGTAACAACTAACAGAAACTATCCATTTTTTTCCAAGTGAAATTGCTACTGAATACATGTAAATCGATAATATGGTAATCGATTAATCAAAAATATATTACTACCACTACATAGTATAAAACAAAGTCGCTTTTTCTGTCCCTATATCCCTATGTACGCTTAAATCTTTAAAACTACGTAACGGATTTTGATGCGGTTTTTTAATAGAGTGATTCAAGAGGAAGGTTTATATGTATAATAACATCCATTAAATAGTGAAGAAATACTGTTATTTTTGAGGTTTTTCATGTGATGTCGTAAATAATTTCATTTTTTCCTCAGCATAGCACCCGAGCAAAGCCGGGGCGGGTCGCTAGCTAGTTATGTTCTCAGTCAATAGGTCTCAAGTCAAACAAAACTGTAAGAGGGTCTCAGTCTTACTGTCTAAGTCCTTTCCGCGTAAATGCAAGCGAGACAGATAGTCCGTGCGCGCGCCTACTTACTCCTTAGTCAGTTACGGCCATTTAGACTAAAGTAAGGCCTACACTTTATGCCTAAGGATTGTGAGTATGAATTTATGTATATACTTATGTAAGTATGTATGCATTACAAAGTTATCCATAAATATAAAAATATCTATTAATATATTAAGTATGTATCGTAAAAACCTAGTCAGTCACTTTTACGAAAAGGGGAAATCTGAATATTTGTATGCAACATAGTGCAATGATAAACATGACAATATGGCTTTCTAGACACTCGAACCATATGAATCTGTAATATTTTTTTCATGAACTGGCAAGACAAGACATATTTGAGAGAATTATATCAGCATGTAAATTGTCACGGATAGTGCCTTGCGCATTATATGCAACTTAACCTCTTAAGGCCGAGATTTCCAGACACAATATTTAAACAACGGGGTTTCGATTTTAAAACATTCAGTCTTACGACTTTAAATGTACATCACTATTTGATACAGATGTTGACAACTTTGTTGGAAGGTCAAATAACTTTCGCTTCTACCAAAAAAATATTAATTTCTTTAGGTAAGAACTTTTTGATTTTTGCGAAAAAATCTAGTCAATTTATACAATAATGTAACAGATTTTTAGATACATACAAAAACTGCAGTGCTTATTATCATCGAACACGATGAATTAATGACATGGAGGTCTGTTACTATGTATAAAGTTGATCGTTATTTATCTTTGTACACAGTGCTTCCATTTTTAAAATGTCTGGCCGGAATCATCGCATTCCGGAATACAAACAAACGAATATCAAATTTCCATGTTCATCAAGTATTCGATTTAACGTGTGTCACAATTTGAAATTAGAACTAAGTACTTTATTGTTGTTTCCTTGACACGTCCCTGCATGCTTTAGTATGAAACGCGGTTTACAAATGTCTAGAAAGCCTTTGGTCATTACACTGTACGATCGAAGAGTGTAATGAGCGAACTCTCGAGTTCTCTCTTTACACGGAAATGCGGATTTAAATGTGACGGTTACAACAACTATAAGTCTTTTCTAGCATCCAAATGGAAGCTGGTGAATAGTGAGTAAAATAATGTGCGTGGAGTAGGAACATGCTTACATTATCAGGATGAGTTTACATCAAAGCGGAGTTGTGCGGAATGGCCAATCACAGCGTGCCCAAAAATGAGCGAGAAGACACTCTGTCTCCCTTTTGTGGATATAATTCGACTCCTGTACATTTCCGTACCGCTTAAATGAAAACTCACCCTTAAAACACAATTTTCTAATACGGTTGGAGAAACTATTTTTTTGTTCTAAATATGACTTCAAGTAAAATCTTCAAGTTCAGATTCAAACTTCCCTGGCAGCTATAATTGTAAAGGTCATAGAACATTATACCGGCACCGCAACTGCAGAGCAACGCAATTTTGTAGATCATTCGCCAGCTGCGAGGTGTAAAACTCGCAATGTCAGAGTTACAGAGGTTTAATATAATTAATTTGTGAAATTATGTATTTATTTAGTATATAACCTGGTACACTATTTACCTTATTTATGATTTTTTATCAATAAAAACGGAATAATAAGTCCGACATTTTATCACGTTTTTCTATGACGTCACAGTGTGATTTTTGCTTCAAAGGAAACGATAATTCGCAACCATGCCATTGTCCATCCAAGTATTGTACGTCCAAATATTCTGTGACCATTATGTACACGGACTAACACTCCGTACACTGCGTACATTGCGTAGACAAGATCTGTCCATAGTAGTTTCGTGTTTAGTTGGAAACTAGTCTATTGTGTCGATACATAGTCGGGGTGCAATAACCACGCGTTGGGCGCACTGTAAGTTCGCGGTGCAAACGCTTAAAGCGCGCGGGCTACGAGTAGAGCTGTATGCTAACGCCAAGTTCGCTCACTGCCAGCCTGAGCATTTTCATATTCACATTATAAAATGTATTATTTGACACACGATTTAATGCTCTGATTTGATTGACAAGGTAATTGCTGGGTTGGAGTTGTGCTGTTGCGGTGTCGGTATAATGTGCTGTCTTTTAGAGTCGATGTCTATTAATAGAATGTTTATAAATATTCCAGCTCTTTTTATTAAAATACTATATTTAGTGTAGGAGCAGAGGGTCCACTGAGAATGGCTTATAATACTTAAAAAGGCTAATTTATTGCAAAATTGTATTCGAGTATTGAATTTTCATTTTTCAATTGTGTATATTTTATCCGGTTGTTACAATCCTATAATTATTGTTTAAATTCTCATGTGTATTTCTCAAAAAGGCCAATTGTGAAGGTTGATTGTGCAATAAGTGTAACACTTTAAATGTGTAGTGTGCAGTTGTTGTAATCGTCACTAACGACTAAAGGTCAGAAGGTATAATACTGGTGTATTATAAGTTCTGACCGCACGGCCTCCATCAGTTTCACGCAAAGCTGAAAGAAAATTCATAGAGGAAGCGTTAAAGTGTCAGACGAAGCCAATCAAATGTATTATCTCGTAGTGAGACTTTTTGGAACACATTTAGTAGAAAAAATATCTGTGATAGGAATGTACATTGAATAGAAGGGTTCTGTAATTAATTATATTTGAAAATAGATATTTTCAATCCAAAGACATTTTAGCCCTATCTACTTTTGTAAAGTATTGAAATATTTTTTTTTTAAAGAAAATGCGTTGGGAATTGATTTGACTGTTAGCTCTCCTTAATTTTAATAAATTTGTCAAAATAACGACGATTATGTTAACGTGTGCACTATTAAGTGCCAATTCTGGCGCACACAAACATAACCTAATTTGTTTGACAGCTCTTAAACTAGTGCAGTTCTTCACTTACAATTAGTGCAAGAGAGAGACAGGGCTAGTTTTAGTTCTGTCAAATTAATTTAAAATGAAGTAGGTGGTTGTCTGAATCTAAATGGCAAACAAATTATTCTAAAAATAAGGAATGAGCGCAAATATCGACTTTATTTATCTTACGATATTGCCGGATTGTTTATTGTTGTATTTCTAAAGATACTGTACCTTTTGCAAAATTAAACTTTACTTTATTTCACTAAGGCTGTAATTGGTATGGTTTCGTATGACACTTTAACACATTGTTTTGCCTTTAGAAAGGAAAATGTTCTTCAGTCATCACAAAATTAAGTTCATATTTGTGTGTTTGTGGTGACGAAAGAACAGATTGTCTTTGTCATGAGAAATGTTCAACGGATCTATTAGTACTGAATTATGTTCTTAAAAAAATGAAGTTAGGTGTTCTATTTACATTTTTTTTAGTCCTTAATACAGTGTAGTAGTATGTGTTTTGCATCATAATTATGGTCTTCTAGCGTGTTTACGATCCATGATAGCTCTGTTCGGAGATCGCGTGAGTTACATAGTTGTGTAACGGTTACGGGTTGTGTCATCGTTGTGATCCCGGTTCGGGCTCCAAACCACTGAATTCGACTTTATGAGTTTGAATTCAATCCATGTTTGGATCATAGATAATAGATATCACGTGGTTCCCAGGATTTGTGCCCGGTTAATGGCAATAGACCCAATATTTATAGAAATGATATTTTAATTGAATGTCTTGGAAATTATTAGTCCACTAGAAAATCTGTAGCGGCCCTACCACAAATCGGTATTATAACAAAATAAGCGAACAGTACTAACAGAGAGTTGGACAGATCAAATGACGTACTCTGTATCCCGTCCGAAGTAACTAGACCTCTCGCTAGTATGCAATACTCTTAAAGCGAGATGTCACGTTAATAAGGCCAAACCGTTTAACCAAGTTGTTTCTATTTCGACTCTCGCTAAGAACTAACGCGAATCGAGACGCTTTTCCCGTTGATGACGAAGTGTTCGCAATTTGGACAGGTTATACGTTCGAGATTGTTCACATAGAAACACTGGAATTTATCTAGACCTCCGCACTTCGGGTTCTATATCTGGCCAAATTAAGAAGACCTCTCGCTAACATGCGATCCTGTTGCAGCGAGATGTCAGGTTATATTGGACATGGTTCTGTACACGTCAAAGTTAACAAGACCCCTCGTTAGCATGCAGTCCTGTTGAAGCGAGATGTCAAGTTACATTGGATGGTGTCTACTAAGTTTTCCACCGTGGTGCGAGGGGCTGTGAGTACCTTCTTAGCCCACGCTTGCGTGCCGCTGGCGAGCTCGCGTGGAGTCAGGATCTGCGCGCCTGTGGAGCCGGTGAACTGGCCCAGGGTTTGCTCCTTTGACCAGCCGAACTGTTGAGGAAATGTCATGATTTAAGACTTTATTAATGCAGTAGCAGGTACATTGTTTCCTAAGTTTTTTTTACGTGGTTAATTGTAGATTTGCATACGGCGTTATCTGCTTAGTCAGACAGATGGGGAACACTCGCCGAGAGGCCTGAGGGTACCCAGTTGAGCGCGAACCTCAGATCAGTGGTATTAAAAAGGCTACATCGAAACAATTCATCTAAAAAAAGCAATATTGCAATTTGACAGTTGCGCATATAAAAGTAAGTGCGCAATGCAAACAAATGCCGAATAGCGATATATTTATATTAGGTATTTATTTAGGTTAGGTTACCCAAAAACTTAAAAGTAAAAATCAGGGATTTTTATACAATTTACGAATTGCAAAATAAATAATAAATTGAAAGACAGATACACGAATGACGATACATATATCAAAAGAATTTCGCATGGACAGGAAGAGGACACGGTGGTTTAATGGTTAACACGCTCGTCCCGGCCTGACAAGAGCTGCGAGTTCAACACCTGACCGAGTCAGAAATATTTTGCATTTAAATTTTCTGAGTCTGACACACATTCAAACTTACGCCTCGCGTGGTGCCTAGTTCGCTTTGCTCTTGCTCCTTGCGAATCATGGCTATTTTCTGTGACACGATCGATGCATAGTCCTGAAAAAAAAATTGCACAATTACACATACGAAAAGTTACTATTTACATATTAATATCTATCTAGATTATGTTTGTTTACAGACACTATTTCTATTAAAGTAATTTGGTATTATATTATAATGTATGTACACCATTAACACATGTTTATGGAACACGATATTCGTGCGTCACTCAACAACCGGGACTGGACCCTCCACATAATATCAGCGTCGTGGTTCACGCGGCGACTTGTGCCGAGTGAGGCCCTTTTATCTTAGCACGTCCACCACCAGCCTATGATCATTTCGACAAACATCTGTCTTGCTTTTTTGTAATTGTTTTAGTGGAAATTTGATATGATGTTGTTGTCTTTTTTTGTGTGTGGCGCCCTTTTATAATAAACTATTTCTATTCTATTATATTAAGTCTTTATTGATTTTGCATCATACATAAACCCGATTCGGCGCACTGCCATAGTATCGTGATGATGTGACCTCTAGGCACAACCTCGTTTTACACAGACACAACACATTGACATTATCAACACGCGCAACTGTGTGTGTGACGTCTAAGGGCTGCCAATTACAATGCCTAATATAATCGTCATTACTTGCTTAGGTAGGTAGTACCACTTACGAAAGATGCTTTTATAATCATCAGTTAAAATTCATTTATTTATTTACCACACAAATCACAAGGAAGAACTTTTGAACAATGAATTAAAAAAAAGTAACGAAAAAAGAAACAAAAAAAGAGAGAAGAGACAAGAGAGAGAGAAAAGAGAGTTGTTGTTAACTCTGTTGTTGACCTTTAATAAATAAATAAAAGTAAAACCAAGTTGTACTTACAACTTTCGGTGGTTCAAGTCCGGGGGGGTACGCTTGTGGGCCGGGCGCCGGTAACGCTGGCAACACAGGCAACACGGGCACCGTCGACAGCTCTGCAAAAATGGCAAGTTTTATAAAAACTAAAATCGAATTATTAAAATAAAAGGACGTAAATGTTTTTTTTTTGACTTGACTTATTGTAGGTTTGCCGCAGATGGCATTAACTACTTGGCCGGACAAATGGGGAGCGCTGAAGGCTCTCACCCGGTACAACGGACAACAGGCCTGAGGGTGCCCAGTTGGGCGCGAACCTCGGCTCAGGGTGTCGTCTGAGAGGAAAAATATTTGAAAGAATTAATCGACACTAGTGGGTCGATAGCGATAAGCGCTGAATGAGGGAAATCGTCGACCACGCCGGCGGGGTCGGTATCCGGGACCAACGTAAATGTTAGCAAAGGCAAGTTTATTGTATGGTAGCGTGGCGTTGTGGCCAGTCATGTGCCGTTCCCGGGAATATTCCCACGTTGGGAATGTTCGCGGCAGTAAAAAAGCGCAAAACTTGTGTAAAAAAGAGCTTCATTACCTAACCTTCAGGAAGATAACTAGAGTACAAGAAAGAACAATTTGAAAAGAAAAGCAGACAATGGCCCCGATTCCTGGAGACATCGCCTAATTTTATTTTAAGTTATATCCGTCATTTCACATCCGTCGAAAAGGAAAGGGACGGATGATTCACAGCTCTTAATTTTAGGAAGAATGAGTAAATGAATGTGTCGGGTTATTGACTGATGTAAAATTTTTAGACGGTTGGTTTAGATTTGTGCTTAAAATTGACATTGTGCATAAATTTTATGCTTGTCGATTACCCATCCCTTTCCTTTTCGTGTGTGTGGGCACGTTAAGCCGTTGGTCCCGGCTATTAGCCGTAAAAAAACACCTCCACCAACCCGCATTGGAGCAGCATGGTGGAGTATGCTCCATACCCCCTCCGGTTGATTGAGGGGAGGCCTGTGCCCAGCAGTGGGACGTATATAGGCTGTTTATGTATGTGTATGTGGTATTTACAGGAATTATCACCAATGTCCTTATTATTAAAGAGTTTTTATAACGGGCACATTCCCACTTCGGGAACATTTCCGGGAACGGCACATCACTGGTAAACCTAGTTCAGCCACTGATGTGGAACGGAGAGTTGCTGTTCTATACGTATCGTGGTGCCTCCGGATCGTGAGCCTAACTCTTTTAGTTTTAGTTATTAATTTAATTTTAAGTCTAGTTTAACTAAAACTGATTCAACCGTTTTTACTTTATTTTCACTTATTTTCTTTTTTTTTTCTCAATTCTCACCATAGTATATGTTTCTTTTTGTAACCTTAGAGTCATCATTTATATCCAAGGCACGGGGCCTGGTTACTTGTAGCACAGGCGTAAAGCCTTTAACAAGAACCAGCTCCCACAAAATTTTTATGTTCTAAGCCAAGACAGCACGAAGTTGTACATTTTTGTGGTGAGAGTAATAAACATTATTTTTTTTTAACTCTCAAACACACAGGTGACGTATTAAAGTAGCATTTCGAAATACGCGGACCACGATGTGGTATGATACATACGGGTTCCAGAAGTGAAGTTCTTAGCGTATGCGGGCGGAGGGACGGGCTCGGAGGCGGGCGCGGGCGGCGTGGGGGGCGCGGGCGGCGCGGGCAGCGCCAGCGGAACCGCGGGCGCCTCCACCGGCAGCGGCGGCCTGCGGGACACGTACACATCGTGTAAATGTAACCATTAACATAGACAGTGGTGCTACAAAACAAAGACTAAAAGATAAACTATGTTTAAAATAATATAATCCGTATACGAAAGAAGTCCCGAAGGCCGCGACGCTACTGTCGCTGATTCTGCATAGAATTATCAAGTTAGTTTCATTAAAAGCCGCCGACTTCTTTCGTGGCGCGCAATACTATTTCAAACCTAGTTTATTTTCAGTTTGTGTTTTGTAGTAACACTGTAATAGTCTATTGTTAGATACAACTGAATCAAGTATTCGTCAGTCACATTGAAATTCCGCATTGAGAATACTTAATGTTATAACGGGTTTATAGTTTTCGAACTCCGGTAAATAGTTTTACGGAAATTTGAAACAACGGTAAACAAGTACAAATGTTAATCAAAACGCGGAAATATGATACAAAACAAAACACAATTCCAGAAAATAAAAAAATATCGGAATTAATAATTCCTTAACATTAACATAATTATAAATGCGAATCAACTTACTTAGGAGGTTCGACTGGCTTAGGTGCAGCCGGCTTCGAGTTCAATTTTGCTACTTGCTGTAAACAATAAAAGCATAATTAACAATTCAACTTTCGTTGAAAGTTGCCGGCCATAATACGAAGACCAATAGATACAACAGAAGGCAGACAAAACAGTTCAGCTTAGCTATATTTTCAGGATTGATTATATGTAATAGAACAGGGTTTCTCAAACGGTTGCGACCCACTGGTGGGCAGCGAGCGAATATGGAGTGGATCCTGACAGTAGAACGACAAACCAGTCCTTAATATACAGATACCGGTAACGGTTAAATTTCCTAGTGGAGGTTTCCAAGTGTACAAACATGTTATTGATGGCTCATAGCACACACCCCTTCGGGAACCATTGTAATATAAAGAAAGAGAAAAAAAACTACCAAAAGAATATGTTAATAATATTATATCTTTACTAAAATAAAATATATGATAATGGTGCTAATTCCAGAAGACACCTTTTAAGTTATACCTGTCATTTTCTTACCCGCCGAAAAGGAAAGCAACGGGTAATCGGGTTGGTGGAGAATAATTGATTAAATGTGAGTACCTACCTATTATGTTTGACTTATTAAATAAATAATAATGTTTGACTTACCATTTCACTTTTCTTCGGCGAGACGGGCACCCACTCCGAAGCTTTCTCGCGATGTTGTGATCCAGAAGACACGGGGAACTGGAGTCGTAACTCTTCCTTATTGGCTACTGGAAGTATGCTCGTGCTTTTGACTGGTAGTGGGGCGCCGCCCTGTTGAATTTATTCACTTAGTACGGTCACGAGCATTAATATGTATACACTTTGGTACCATGTCACATTAACTTTTTGACAAATTGAACTGTAAGTCTCACTAAATGTCAAATATGTTAGTGCGACAGAGTCCTAAAGTGGGTATATTATATTGCTCATGACTGTACACAGTAAGAGCGCTGTTACATCTTTCAAACACGCACCAATAAAGTCAGTGCCGACGAAGTTCTGAAAAACCGACCTTATTATTGGCCCTGTGATCGTTATACTGTTTGTCAAAAGATTGACCAAAAACCACCGATAGAATTGGTGCTTACAATCAAGCTACTACCCACACAAATAACGATCACAGTACAGTAGTAATAAGGTCGATTCTTCTTTGGATCGTAGGTCATGATTGACGAATGATTGACGGTTATTTAGAAGATATGAATGCATGGGATTAATTGTCTGAGAACTGATATTAGGCAGCTAAATTACTCAATTGTATACCAATACTTTATGTTTATTTTTTTTAAAGAACGTCTAGGGCCCTGTGCCGAGGTTTTTCTTGCAGCTTCTTTTCCCCGGCTATACAGGTTGTGAGAAGCTGCAATAGTTTTAGGCGGATGAGACGTTCGTTATGTAAAAATTGACGATTCAAAGTGTAACTATGTTACCAACTGAATAAAGATATTTTTGAATTTGAACGACTGAAAGATGTGATATCTTCATAATAACCTGTATTACAGGCGTTATGTCTATGTGAACTATGGAAATCTTACCCTTATATTCATAACAATAGGAGCTTTCTCCTTGACTAAGAAGGGGTGATGGAACGCGATCGTATCTTCGTTCTCGCTCATTCCTTCGTCGTTTGACGAGACGGATGATAGTTCCCCCAACGCTTCCTTCTTAGATAAATGCTTGCAGAAGTCTGTCAATTCGTCGACTGATTTACCTGTGAAAGCAATGTTAGCATTGGTGTAATATATCGATAACGTTTTATCTATTTTCGGTACTAACATTTTTTTTGACGTGATTTACCGCAAATGGCACAAGCAGATAAATAGGGGGAGTGCCGAGGGCCCGGTAAGGTACTAGCATTTATATTAATTGTTTCATAGTATAAGAGCGGCTACAGTACGTCCTAACCTACGAGGTCCTTGCTTCCCTGCGTGTACTAGTGATGTTCCGAATATCCGTATCCGTATCCGCGGATATCCGAGATAAAAGAAAAATCTGTATCCGTGTCCGTTACTTTTCATGCGGATCTTTTACGGACCTTTTTCAGGTGATTAAGTAGAATTATTAAATAAAAAATTATAAAATTCCATTCATATTGTTTTACCATAACCAAAACAAAAGTACTACCCGCACAATGCAAGTTAAAACGTGTCCTGCCTGACGTTACGGCGAGCGAAGACGTCTACTATCGTTTCAAGGTCGCGGGCGCCGACACCAATCGAATAATATCGAATAAGAAAATTAAGATCCGTATCCGTATCCGCGGATCTTTACACTAAATATCCGTATTCAGATCCATATCCGCGGACATACATTTTTAACGATCCGGCACATCACTAGCGTGTACGTCTCTCCCCGGTGCGCGGGCGGCAGGGTATAGCCTACAATGTTCAGTTCCGCAACGCCGAGCGGCGCTACCGCGCGACCTTTTAATGTTTTGTGTGAATTCTTAAGTTATTACAAATAAACTAATTGTATACTAGTTTTCGGTGTTTCCCTTAAAATAGGGAAATGTTTAGGTGTACCACAGGATGGTTGGCCCATCGGGAGAAAAACTCCTTGTGGTGCAACCAGTTGTACCAAGCGGTTGTACCCCGGACCACACAGGAATCAGAGGCCTTTGGCTGACTTGTCTTCCCCACTAATCACTCAAACAAACTGAAGCTCTTATAAATCCAGTTTGAACTGACCTCCAGACTGTATAGCGGCCATGACCTGGTTCCTGGTGTGCGGCGGCAGCGCGGCCGCGCCGGCGGGGACCGCACCGTTCTTCAACATGTTGATGGCGTTCCTTCTAGCCACTTCTAGAAGACGCTTCTTCTCGCTGTCTGCTAGCTTCACGCCTGATGGTGACCTGCTGTGGTTGAGGGTAATATGTTGACGATAATTTATAGGGACACTCCATATAAATATCTCGTTCTCATAAAAGCGTCACCCCGTGCGTGCGAACGTAATAGACTGACCGCGAGCGATTCTCACTACTTACGTCTTATGGAATCGGCAGTGGAGTAATCAAGCTCGTATCGGTGCAGGACAGAGTGTCATTTGTATTATTATTTGTTGACAATTGCAACATAAAAATACCTTTTAAAAAAGTCTAATTGTCGCTTGATATTTGGATCACTTTATGTATAAAAAAATGTTGCTACCTACCTATATTGCTTCACTTTACTTTGACCAGAATAATAATGGTTGGTGTAATAAAACATTATGTCTGTTATCCATGAAATTAGAAGTTAAAACGAAGAAAAAACTATTTAGTGTGTTTTTGGGGAAAGCCGATTGGAAAGTCCCTCATTGGTCACTCATTTTAAGTGGTACAGTGAAGAAAAATAATCAGTCTCCTCACCTAGACCTCCTGCGATGTCTTGAAGTGAGCCTCCTAGCCCGTGTCCGTGATGTGGAGCGCCTGGAGCGCGAACGCGAGCGGTGTCGAGACCGACTGCGGCGGTGAGATTTGGATGAGGACCGGTGGTAGCGCCGCGATGTCGAGCGCGAGCGAGAACGATGTGACTTGCTGTGCGATCTGTAACAGTATAAATAACATAAATGTTAATTACCTATTTCCCCAGCAATGAGAAATGACAGCCTCCGTGGACTTACAAAATTATTAATTGCATTCACATTATTTTTACATTGAAAATGACAAAAAAAAAAGATTTTAAAGGACTAACAAAAATATTTTTTATCGGCACATCTAACTTCTTTTAACAAATATGATTAGTACTTACCTCTTAGGAGATCTGCTTCTATCCTTGTCTCGCTTTGAAGACTTGTGAGAACTCTCTGAATGCTTCTCCGTGTGTTTATCTGAACTTTTACTCTTTTTGGATTGACTCTTCTGTTCTTCAATTCTAAAATTGATAAAACATTACAGGTGGAGGTTGCAAGTAGTTTACCGATTACATCCGACGCTGCCTACCCCAGATAGTATGATGATGAATGTGCGAATTGATTTCTTTTATAATATTAACACTATACAAAGCTTCTATATGTATATGGAGCATATACGTACATATATATTATATTCAAGTTTTTAAATATCAATAAAAAATAAATAAATTGAGAGATATTGAAGCCGAGTAATGTTACATTCTAAATAAACAGGCAATGTGTATAGAACATATGAAAACATACTTCATATCAAGTTCTTCTTTCAATTCCATCCTGGACTAAGTTAATGTAGCAGTAGGTGACTACTATGACAATATTACAATCAGCTAAATAATTATGGGTTTTTTACTACATCTTTGTAGTCTTAATGATTCATAAATATTGATGCTAATTCCTGTAAATACCATCTAATTTTATTTTAAGTTATATCTGTCATTTTCTTATCCGCCGAAAAGGAAAGGGACGGGTAATCGACAAGCATAAAATTTATGGAAAACACGTCAATTTTAAACACAAATCTAAACCAACCGTCTAAAAATTTTACATCCGTCAATAACCCGACACAGTTAAGTAGACAGCACGTCAAACGGATTGCATACCAGCGACGTACCTTTTGATTCGCCCGGGTTATTAATTCATTTACTCATTCCTTCTAAAATTAAGAGCTGTGAATCATCCGTCCCTTTCCTTTTCGACGGATATGAAAATGACGGATATAACTTAAAATAAAATTAGGCCGTGTATGCAGGAATCGGGGCCATTGAATGTTAATAATTAAAATATTGAAAACTTACAGTTTGCTCTCTTCGACTGCTTGTTTTTTCAATATTCCACCTGGATCAGCAGATTTTGGAAACTGGGAATTTGTACACTCAGGCTTGTCAGAACAGCTTGATGAGTCTGTGTATTCACCTTCTTCATACATCTTCGCCTTCTTCCTTGCTTCCTCTTCAGCTTTCTTCACAGTTTCTTCATACACCGCACTGAACTTCAAATTCTTTATTTGAATTTTACCCTTAGACTTATCATTGTCTCCTGAATCACATTTCTTACCTTCCAGTCTGACTCGCAAATCACATGTATTAAGGTTGCCATCCATAGGCATATCTGGGAGTGGAATATGATCATTATCAATACTATGTGATATTGGACTATGACCATCTTCATGTTTCACAGAAACTCGCCTCTTCTTCTCTTCTTTGACTTCAACTTTAACTTTATCTGGCTTTTCTTCCTTTACAGCAACTTTAACATTAACCACACTTTTGTCATCTTCTTTCTTAATGGCTAGAGTCTTAATTAATTCTGGATCAGGTTTCAATTCAGGCGTTCTGGATCGTGATAAGGAAGGTGTCCTTTCCCATTTATCTTTATCTTTACGTTTGGACTTAGACTTACTCTTCTTTCTTTTCTTATGTTTGTGACCGTCGGTGTCGGAGTCACTACTACTGCTGCAGCTTCTACTGCGCTTGCTTTTCTTTTCCTTTTTGTGCTTCTTCTTACTCTTTTTTGATTTCTTCAAGGTGGCCTCGTCGATCTTAGGAGGATCAGCGTTAAACGCACTAAATAATTCTGATAGAATCTCGCTCGAAGACTTCGTACACTCATCTTTTCGTTTCCGCTCAGGCGTGGTCTTTTCACGTTTAATCAACTTCTCTATTTTATCTATCAAACTTGTCATACTTGTATTATACAATTAACACTCTCTTCAGTTATTATTTTACACTAATAAGCTCCAAATTACAAATCAATCACTTTTATACCTCTAAACAAATCAAATGACACACCAATGTCCACCATTTTATTGTGATTTCGTTTGACACTTTTGACAGTTGATTTGACAACTTGCTTGACATTTCGTTTGGAGAAGTTGGTACACTTGACTTGCGTTCAATTCGGTAAACTCAGAAATACTCTCTTGTAATCGTTTTAAATTATTTAAACATAAAAATAATTATTTTTATGTTGAGTTAATAATAAAAATATCTATTCATGAAAATAATTATCAGAATCGTACAAACGTCTCAATGCAACCATTATAAAATAAAAGAACAAGGAAAAAGTGCGGCCAAGAGCGAGTCGGATTCGCCCATGAAGGGTTCTGTAGAGCAAAATAAAAAAAAACATCTCCCCAAACAAACCGTATTATCTGATCGCGCATTAAGTATGGGAGACCAAAATTTTTAATAAATCTCGTTCAAACCAATTTTTTGTGGAAGTTTATATATTTTTTTTTTACCGGGGGTTACGACGACGACGACGACGACACATTTTACCACTTTGGAAGAATCTCTCGCGCAAACCATTCAGTTTAGAAAAAAAATATATTAGAAATCTCAATAACATTTTTGAAGACCTATCCATAGATACCGCACACGTATGGGTTTGCTGAAAAAACAGTTTTGAGCTTCAATTGTAAGTGTGAGCAACCCCGATAATTTATTGTATTTTTTTTTCTATTTTTGTGTAAAAATGTTAATGCGGTTCACAGAATACATCTACTTACCAAGTTTCAACAGTACAGCTCTTATAGTTTCGCAAAAAAGTGTCTGCGACATACGGACGGACAGACGGACGGGCAGACAGACATGACGAATCCAAAAGGGTTCCGTTTTTGCCATTTGGCTACGGAACCCTAAAAAGGAACGTGAACGACATGGTGCTTTCTTCATTGATTAATGGTGTTTTGTGGTTAATGATCTCATTAAGTTAGTTCGATAACATTCGCGATAGTGTTATTATATCGGTATATTCATTAAACAAAATGTACCTATCTATTTTCACTTCGTGCCATGAAGCCGCTTCATAACTCGAAAGTTTACGCGGACTTTTGAGTCTGCTCCGAGGGTGGGGGCATAGGTTTCATCATTCATCGTCATCACCTTTCATCATTTCTTTTATCATCACGAAAACAGTACATAAGACTTGGCTGTATGGGTATAGTTCGCTTTGCATTGCCCTTCGGGAAAAACCAAAACAAAAAGAAATCGTATGGTAAGAAAGGCGGCAATTTGAAATTGCTTGCTCAATTTAGTTTTTGGCAGGTATCATTTGGTCTGTTTTGAAGAAAAAAATTAGATTTCGTCAATAATTTATTTATTTTATTGACGTTTTTTATAATTATTAAACTTTTTTATAGATTGTTTGTATGGGTTAATTTGATGCAGATATAATACGGGCAGCAAGCAACTTCTGCCTAGGCACTTCAACTAAATTAATACGACTGTTTCGACTTATTTAATTTAGACACACTAAAAAGCCCCTCATTGCTTGGCTTATTTAGCGTAGATTTTTAATACTGAAGTGAAAGTCTGAATGTCTTGATCTGTTGTCTCAGTGTTTGGACTTTATCTGTAGGATTGTGTAGAACGGTGAGTGTACTTATGGCTAAAGGTAAGGTGTTCCAGAAATAACAAACGAAACATTTTGTATACTGTTTTAATTCTTTTGTTGTACCTTTGAAAGGTAGGTAAGTGAAACAATACAGAATGAACACTACAATCTTATGCGTTTGCGGGGGTTTCAAAATATGCCGCGTTGTTTCCACTGCCGGTTTCTGAGGACGGAGATTGTGTCCTTTATTTTAAGATAAGGTAAGGATAGTGTTCAGAAAAAGTTCTTACAATTAATAATTTCGTAAATTCTCGAACTACTTACTCGACATGTATTAGACCTACTGAGTTAGTAGGAAAGCTTATAGCATGATTACATGTAAATGACAGTATTTCTCGATTTAGCAGTGATTGATTATGCTTTAAATATGTTGTTCCTAATTATTTGTACCTCATGCAGTTTTCCCGCCACTGCTAATTCGAAGTTTTTCGAAGTACCTATTGAGGTGATCACATTACGCGTAGAATATCATTTAATTGTTCACTATCCTATTTTTTCCTGTCCCAATCAAAACTTTATTATTTAATAAAGACAAGCACAATTCCAATTACAAACAAAAACAATAATTTGGCATTAATTTTGTTGAATTTATTATAATTTTAAGAACATAGACTTATTGTGGAAGCTCTTTGTGTTGAGCAAGAATTTAATTTAATTGATATCTTTTAGTTCTTGCAAAGTAAGTGGCTGAGAATAAATTATTCAACAATAGCAAAGAAAGCTACACCATTATTTATTATATAGTGATATTTATAATTATGAAAACGCTTTTCCCTTAAATGTAGCTATAATTGTTACTTTGTCTTTACCAAAGATGTATTCCAGTCTTAACTAGATTAAACAATAAAACTAAGCGAATTACTAAATAAATTAAACAATAAATAAGTAGTATCACACATTCCCGTTAGTTAGGTAATAAATATTACAAATTAAATACATTTCTAAGCGGTCGTCTATCTCGGGTACAATATTTATAGCAAACTTTTCCAATACAATACTTCAATATAATAGTTGTAAAATACATTCCCGTATTAAAATACCTACCTATCTACTTTTCGTATCAAATTTTAATGATTTTCACATAATACTCCAACAATGTCTTTTTGTTTTATAAAAAGTTTTAGATGCCTGGTAACTGAAAATGGTTAGCACCTAGTATCTACCTAACGGACAAATTGTGAGCCTTTACAGAAGACATTACTTAAGTTTGTCTCAATGCCGATGTTCTCAGCTGTTAAACCTCGTTTCTATACTCTGCCATCACATTGATAGACTACACGATACCCCTTCATATACTTACATACTTTTAACTCAACGCAATGAAAGAAAGAAAGTTAAGAGTTACCCTATTATTTTAAAATTCTTTGCTTATTGTTAACTTATGGTGCTTTAAATGTTTTCGAGTTGTGCAGACAGGGGGTGCAATGTCGGCAACCTTTCTTTCTCATGTACATTTGTCAATAACAGGTAAAATACGTACTCTAACGTTTTTATCACACTTCAGATCATAACGGGTCCCAAAATTTTATAAACCATGAGACAGAACAGTTTCCGCTCGGTCAACGAGTGGTAATGAAGCGTTCGCCTAAATGAGAGAGGGGCGTCGCATCAAGAAGCTGTGTAACCTATTCAACTCCCTAGACTGCTACGTAAATTATTTATTTTTTATTTACCATAATATCTCACTGGCCTGTCATAACTTACATTCATCAATCATCGAAGTGGGCACGTTAGATTTACCCTTATCTCTTCGTTTCAAGTTCACTCTTGATGCAACTACTCCCAGAATCGTTGAGATCAGTAACTAGGCTAGCGCCAAAAAACGCTGCAAACGGCTAAAGCTCTCGAATCTGCCTCCGAAGCTTAGAAAGTGGTAACTAGTGGACATGTATCAAAATAGTCGGACATAACATTTGAGGAACATTCATCCATTCAACAAGTTCAACAAGAAAGCTATTCGTTGTCGTCGTTAAGAGAAAAGACAAGAAGTTTCTAGAATTTTAAAAAAGCTAATAGCAGAAAGGCCATATCTTCGAATTAATTAGCTAAAGACTGAATCACACAGATCGAGAGCACTAGCCGCTCCAATCTTAAAGCTACTACTAGAATTCTCTAAGCGATCAAAGATCGCAAGCTAAATTGATTTTTCAAAAGTCTTAAAAAAATAAAATCTGCTAGTGATCAACTTTTACGCGCTCGAAAGACGCGGGCGCAAGACGGCGCGCACCGTTCGGAAACGCTTCTCAAAGCCGAGTTTCATGTAGAGCGAGCGGGACGCGTCGTTTTCGGGACGAATGACGACGAAGGGTTTGTAGCCACGAGCGGCGACTTCTTTGGTGAGTTTGCGGGCAAGGTAGATGCCGTAGCCTTTCCTGCGGAACTCGGGGCGTGTCTGCATGGAGAACATGGCGCCGTAGTAGGACTGCACCATCCAGGCGGCGAGCTGGCCTTCTACGAAGATGCCGTATGCTGGCAGCTCGGCCACCAGCTTCTCAAACACCTCGCGGCACTCGATGTCGCTCGCCGGGTACAGGTCGTGCACCGCCTTCATGTGCTCGGGCCGCAGCCGCACTAGCTCCACGTCCGGTGGCAATCTGAAAATTTATATGCAATTAGAAAACGCGTTCCTGGAAAATCCGTTGCCAATCCGTCTTCTAGTGGGTAGGTACAATTCAGCTCGATGTAGGGAGTAGAGAAGTAGTAGCAGAGAAGGGGGGTTAAAAAGGCCAAATGGAAGCTTCAATGTGGCCTTTTTAACCCCCCAGAAGGAGTTACACTCCGTTTCAGCTTTACTTTGTGAAAGTTTTTTAGAGGCGTAACTAGATCTTATTGTACGGGTCTGTGCAGCTATGAAGCTTAGTAGGTAGATAATTAATATATCTAGAGTTTGTAGAAATGGATTAAGAAATATAAATTACTCTTCTTCAGCGTCCGCCGGCGGGTTGTCGCACACGTAGACATCGCCAGTGATCTTGTCATGCGCCTCATAGTGTCTCTCGAAGCGGTTCACTATAGCTTCGTGAGTGAAGTTCAGGTACAAAGGCTGAGTCAAGTCCAACAGGACGTCTTCGGACGTCACCAGGTCAATCAGTTCTGCCCGCTCTGACGGACAGAATGCTGTCACGCTCTCGTAGGGGAGACTGTTCGGCTGCAAGGAAGGGACTAATATAAGTTGGGTTTTAGAAGGTTGTACCTATCCTTTGTATCTTACGGGATTCTTACGGGTCGTAGCATTTAGAATAAATGACGCGTGCCATGTAAGTATGGACAAAATAAACTTGATTTAGCCAATAGAGTTTGGTCATTTCGCATAGCGCGCGATGCAAGAACACCATGGATCGATTATGTCTTATTATGTTATGGACAGACTATCAAATATTACAAACAACAAAAGCAAATAATTATGTATAGGGAATGAAATCTACCTATATTTAACTAACGTATAGAGGATTATAAATAGACGAAGAGAATTACGCGTAACAAAGGGAAACAGGTATGTATGGATTGTAAGGCCAGTCGAACCTATAAGTGAGTGAGTAGATGTATGTACATTCTCCTCATAACATTAGATAAACAATGCCGCACACATTATTGATTTTCTATTTGACCTTCTAAGTTGGTTTGTGCTAGGAATGCAAGTAAGCGTCTTCAATTGCAGAACCTCACCTCACTATTATGTAGATGAACTCTGGAGTCTACATGTGAAGTGCGTTTGTTGATTGGAACTTCATAAAGGGACGTTCCATTTTGCAATGATAAAATAACTGATATTTGTGTACTCTAAGTAATGCCCGTTAGTTACTGATCGTTACATAGTTACCTTTCCAAAAAGACCATGTATGAACAACTTTCCGCGCCGGTATTGCAAATGCTTACGTAGGGAATACTTGTTTCGGTCCAGGTTAGAGACAGCCAAGTCGTGAAGTTAATGTGATAGTCATCAAATACCTAGCTTGAGCATTTGACCTCTATCAACTAGACAAGCTTTTAAACGTAGAACCATTAGCACAAGCTTAGAAACCACTAAATACTCGTATATACTAATTCCAGATTCTATATGCCTACTTCGCTCTATGTGCCTAGTAACGGAAAGTACATAAGCCGTTAATGTTCGATTTATAAAGCTGCTAAAAGGGGGAAAAGGAAACTTTTCTCGCGTAAAGGTACCACTCGAGATGGACGAGTGGGTTGTTCAGCAAACGAGACTAACTGCCGTTCTGTCAGCAACGGGACTGTGTTTAATATTTCCTAGAGTAAACAGCGAACTACTGCTTTATTTAAATAGGTGTAGGGTCTGCGAATACCTACGATTAATGTTGTCATTCTCAGGAATTTAAACCTATTTGATATACTTATAGGTTTAGGGATAGATAGGTACAGTCATGCATGAGCAATATCATGTACCCACTTTAGAACCCTGTCGCACTATCATATTTGACATTTAATGAGACTTGCGCTTTGATTTGTCAAAAAAGTTAATGTGACATGATTTCAAAGTGTATATTATTATATCTATATTAGTATATCATTATTAGTATCATTATTAGTATATCATTATTAGTACTCGTGACCGTACTAGATGTGTTACTAAGGGATAACGGGCAACTGAATTACAATACGTACCTACGAGTCCTAATATAACAAAATGTACAATACATTTGAAAAGAGAAGCAATAATTCTAAGACAATAAAACACGTACGTGATAAAATTAGCATTAGCATTATTTGAAATAATAGCTAATTTTAATGAGCATTCGAATAAGGATATTTCTCAATAAGGAACCGATATTACTTATTAATTATACTGTAATGAAAAAAAAATATTTTCCTTCGATATTTTCATACTTTGTGGAATGTATAGCTAATAAAAGAAAATTAAGTACTTACTGTAATTATGAGTCTAATAATAGGTATACTTAGGTACAAAAAAGAAAGTTACCAAACTTTTGACTCCTCTAAATTATGGATGTATATTAAAAAATATAATGTCATGGCAGAGGCATTATAAAACGGATGAGGGACTTTCAAGGCTACGTTACCCAAAAAATATAATACTACCTATGGGAAAAAACCCTCATCAGTAAGGTAGTTAGTACTTATATAAACCTACTTGTTTAATTCAAATCTCGACCTTTCGGGAAATAAGTTATATAGTTGGTGACGATTCCTTTATGAGAAACTATTACTTATTTTTTCTTTAAATACAATTTTGCACTGCATTCAATAAAAAACCCCGCAAGAACATGTATGTATTGTTTTAGGTAAGTATTGTTTTATATAAGGATTCTTTTTAGTGAATTTATTGTAAAACAATCTGATTACTTATAGCTCATTGGAACATAATGTAGACCGTAAGTAAGTACCAACAATAAATATCAGCAACTTGGAATGAAAACTATGAATACATAGATATAATCTTTGGATTTGGGTACTAACCCTGAGACCGCAAATTATTTATTTATTTTATTAGGTTTGCCAACAGACAAAAACACTTTTATATGTAACTTAACCTTTTTATATGTAATTTGTAACTTACCACCACTTTTATATGTAATTTGTAACTTAACCTATTTACAAATACTGGACTAGTGCTCGTCCAATTATAGGCAAACACAACATGCTACTTTATTAACGCTACAAAGGACGGACGGATTATCTTCTTATAGTTAAGTATTTTCGCGGTACTTCGTTACGCTTGACAGAATTTTCCTCTTTTCAGTCGAGCTATAGAACAATGATTTATAAGAAAAAAATAACAATATAGTCTTACCGTACTAGTACAGCCAGGGAAATGCACACAGATCGGATCCTCCGGCCAATTCTTGGCTACATAAAAATTGAAGTCCCACACCTTGTTGTTTAGATATGTTTGAATCGTCTGATGAAACTTGAAACAAGAGAAATACGTTGATTAAGCGGATGATGTTGTTAAGGCGTAAGTCATCATCAGTGATTTTAGTTCCTAAAGCAACATAAGAGGTCCAGTTTTCACTAACATAGTTGGCTCGACCGTTATAGACGGCGATTCCACATATTACGCTGGTCTAACAGAAAGCTTCTATGCTTCTATGCTGTTCTGGGAGCAAATAAAAAACATAGAAAACGTTCAGCTGCTTGTCTTCCCGGGCATGTCGTAAAAACCGACAGAGGGATTGTGTCATCTAACATGATGGACTAATGTTATGGGCGATAGGCTGATCCCTTATCACCATAAGGTTCATCAAATCCAGCTTACGACATCGTATCAACAGTGGCTGCAAGTTGTCTTTGATTACTTGTGGCTCTGCCCACCCCATTAGGGATTACGGGCGTGAGTTTATGTACGTATGTATGTATGTAACAGAAAGCTCGATGAGGTGTGGGTACTTAGTTCATCTTGCGTAGGATGTACCTCTGCCTACCCCAATCGGGATATAGTCGTGAGCTTATGTCACGTTAATAACATAATGTAACCTAGTTTCCTAATGAGCTGGAATTTTAACCAAATGCAAACACCAGGATTGAGATTGACATTGATATTTGACATTTAAGTTAAACAGAAACCTCTAGGACGAATAGCAAATTGTTATTTGCAACACATACAGATGGGAAATATAGAACGCGAAACAGACGTTCGGTCCTGTCGAAGATTAGGCATCGAATTAAATTCTTGTTCTTCTCTTCTTCTATCGTGTGGGTTGTGAGGATACACCTCATCAACACTGGTGTCAGGGTTGTTATTGAGCCGCCATACGCCCCTGACACATGTAACGACTACGTACTCATCAGTAAGTAGTAACCAGGACCAACGGCTTAACGTGCCCTCCGAAGCACGGATCATCCTACTTTTGGACAATCAGGTGATCAGCCTGTAATATCCTAACCAAACTAGGAATCACAAAGTGATTTTCGTGATATGTCCCTACCGGGATTCGAACCCGGAGCCTCCGGATCGTGAGTCCAACGCTCAACCACTGGACCACAGACGCCGTTACTGGACCATAGAGGCCGTTACTAATTTTTGTTAGTTTATCTGTACACTAAAACTGTGCAAGTTGGCCTAAAACTGTTTCTTTTCTACCCTATCAGTCTTACCTTAAGAGATTCAGGCATATACTGCACTAGCGTGTCGGCCACCGCTGGGAGCTCGTCTTCCGATACCAATCGAAAATTTTTCCCCTCGGGCACGATTTCCATTTCTGTAACAAAAAAAACTAACTAAGCGTGTTTTATAAGCATACTAGCGACCCGCCCCGGCTTCGCTCGGGTGCAATGCTGAGGAAAAAATAAATTATTTAGGACATCACATTAAAAACCTCAAAAATAACAGTATTTCTCCACTATGTAATGGATGTTATTATGCATATAAACCTTTCTCTTGAATCACTCTATCTATTAAAAAAAACCGCATCAAAATATGTTGCGTAGTTTTAAAGATTTAAGCGTACATAGGGATATAGGGACAGAAAAAGCGACTTTGTTTAGTGAGCATAATATTCCCGCTACATAGAAAAAAAGTATAAATGGGAGAGGACAACAGTATCTGTGGGACATTACCACTTGTACTTATACCTATTGCATGTCTACACTAATCCTTCGAGATTTGAAAAGTTTGAATTAAGAACAATTTGCTAATGTTACGCAGTTATGCAATCCTTTCGAGATAGGCACGTATCAGTTGCAGCAGGGGATTGAAATTGGAGATACAATCGATATTAATTGACTAGACGCTTAGTCAATATAACGCTAGCTCTATACACATAGTAAGCATGTGGATGCTGGCGTTCCATTTTGGACAACAAATATCTCAGGCAGAGTACAAGCTTTACTCAAACTTTAATTTTAAGAAGTCCTTTCACCCTAAGGTTATACATTGTTTTAAGTTTACGCGGTTATTATCATAATTAAAACACATAATAACGGGTTCTTACCGCGTTTAAAGTAGGGATATGAGACCCAAAAAAATAAAATAAAAAATGAAATATCGGGGGTCTCATATACTTTAAACACGGTAAGAACCCGTTATTATGTGTTTTAATCACCCTAAGGTTGCCTGGAAGAAACTGGTATTCAGCAATGAACCTGCCGATTGTGCTTTTCTTGTTACTTTGTAATTGTTTTTATGTGCAATAAAGCGTTTTGTATGGCATTGTAAGTTTGAAGCACTTAAGCACCGTTATTACTCCAAACCCTCTGCAAGGTTGGAGCAAGACAATGATGATGGAATAAGAAGAATGGGGCGCGAAGTGGATAAATGCTTCGCGTTCCATTTTACGCTTGTAAATGGCGATCGTTTGCTAACTTAGGATCTTTAAAAATAAATAATAGTTAATAAAAAAAAACAAGTATATCATAAAAACACAAAAAACCCGATTGTACTCTAAAAAGAGGAAACAAGCTCCACACGAATATTGTATAAACAATAAGAAATGTATTCGTAATCATACCTATAAGAATAACTCGGTCGAATACAATAATCATCTCGCTCATATGCAATCCGCTTGACGTGTGCTGTCAATTTAATTCTGTCTGGTTATTTGCCGATATAAAATTTTGGAAGGGTGTTTTAAATTTCTGCTTAAATTGACGTGAGGTCGCCTGTTGTCCTATCTCATCATCATCAATTTAAGAGCCACGCTCTTGTCGGTGTAGCATTTTCCATTTCAGTCTATCAAAGGCCAATTCCTTGACTTCCCTATAAGACACGGCGTTAGCTTTTTCTTTCTTCTGTTCCATGTAAGCTCTTCTTGGTCTTCCCCTACCTCTCTTTCCTTCTAGATTTCCTTCTATGATGTTTTTAATAAATTCGTCGTGTCTTATTAGGTGTCCAATCATCTTGCCTCTTCTGTCCTCAATAATTCTCAGTATTTGTCTTATTTTTCTTGCTCTTACTAACACTTCCTTATTTGTAACCCTTTCTGTCCAACTTATTCTTTCCATCCTCCTCCAACACCACATTTTAAAGGCCTCGAGTCTCTCTCTGTCCTTCTGTGTCAGTGTCCAAGTTAACATCCATAGAGGGCTATACTCCATACGTCGTGGTTGTCCTATCTAACTGATTCATCATCATCATCATCATCAGCCCATTAACGTCCCCACTGCTGGGGCACGGGCCTTCCCTATGGATGGATAGGGAGATCGGGCCTTAATCCATCACGCGGGCCCAGTACGGATTGATGGTTATTAACGACTGCTAATGCGGCCGGGACCAACGGCTTAACGTGCCTTCCGAAGCACGGAGGAGCTCGAGATGAAAACTTTTTTTTTGTGGTCACCCATCCTATGACCGGCCTTTGCGAAAGTTGCTTAACTTCAACAATCGCAGCCCGAGCGCGTTTACCGCTGCGCTACCGAGCTCCTCCGGTATACGATAAGTACATTATTATGTTGCGTGGTAGGTATAGTGTAGGTATGCGGGTGATCTAACTGATTACAATTCTTTATTTTTAATATTTATTTTAAGTGCAATAAAGAGTTTCTGTATTGTATTGTATTGTGAATTCCATAAATTTGATGCCTGTCGATTACCCGTCCCTTTCCTCTTCGGTGGATAAGAAAATGACAGGTATAACTTAAAATAAACTTAGATGGTGTGTACCGGAATTAGCTGTACTCTCTCGTTATATTATTACAACATTGTACTCATCACAATGTTCCAATTAAATTCCCATATACCTATATAACATGATGCCAAGTAATCATGTCAACTAATTAACTTGGTAGAATATTGTTGACCGAACTATTATTAAAACAGACAAATTGGGTTGTTGTCATCTATATAAATAGATATAACACTAAGCTATGTTATAATTTGTACGAATTATTTAGAAAAGAGTGTATAATTCAAGTCGGTAATATTCATTACTTGAAGTAATAACTTCTTGTTCTCATTTAGACGAGTCGATTATAGGTACATAACTATATCGATATTTTTATTGTCGTTAATTTACTGTCTCCACCAACCCGCAGTGGAGCAGCGTGGTTGAGTTTTCTCCATACCCCCTCCGGTTGATTGACGAGAGGCCTGTGCCCAGCACTGGGACGTATATAGACTGTTTATAATAAAAATAAAATAGACAAATTAAATATTGAATATTTTACATAGTACAGTCATGAGTAATATCATTTACCCACTTAAGAACCCTGTCGCACTATCATATTTGACATTTAATGAGACTAACGGTTTAATTTGTCAAAAAAGTTAATGTGACATGGTATCAAAGTGTATATATATTTATACTCGTGAACGTACTCTGTTTGTATTGGTGGGAAATAAACATGCGTTTATGTATTAAGTAGGTAAGTACTTCAAAATAATTCGAAAATATTTATGATAAATAGCTAATATCTCCATTTAAACGCGGTAAGAACCCGTTACTATGTGCTTTAATTATGATTAATTGGATTAAAATTATGTCAGTACAATCAGAAATATTATGTTCTTTCAGTGGCTGGCGTCTTTTAGTAGATAAGTATCTAGCTGTTGTGGCATACCAATCTACCTACATTGTACAGCCAATCACAATCATTGTGCTGTAAAGTGCCGTTTCACACGAGACTGTCTGTTATTTATACTAAATAATGCAGATACAGTCTTGCAGAGGCGATGCATCAGTCAGTGTAATGTGAGGTCAAGGGTATAATATGCATGCGATGCAATTTGCCCCTACATAGCGTGCATTTTTATTCGATAAACGTTTTTTGTTAGAGGTGTACACTACTATAATTTATAGGGGTAGAAAATGCAGTTATTTCAATAAGGTATCTCCTATTGATCTCCTATAAATAATTAAAGTAAGTATAAATAAAAATATCAGAAAAAGCATTTTAAAAATGCGATGAATTAATTATGAAATGAGTTTTTATTCCCTAAAAGCATAGAATAAGGAATAATAGTTAATAAGTTAATTTAAATTGTAAAGATTTTTAATGTTTAACGACTAAAATATTTTTTTTCATGAAATTTAAGCCAGCCACAGAGTACATTGTATCATACGCACTCTCGAATTATAAGCCCTCTTAAAATTGGTGAGTGGTGTTTTACGAAAGATTTCAAATACCTATTAATTAAACGTTTTATCAAAGAGAAATGAAATTAATTTGAGCTTACCAAGGTAAACGCCCTGCGAATTTTTCTATTCAAGTAAAAATTTATTTTATCCATCATTCAAATAGGTAAGCATTAAATAAGGTATTTTCCTACTATTTAAAAAAATATAGTTACTTACATAAGTATTTTAATTTTATAAGAAGAGGCAAATATTTTCCTCATACATTACATTTTTAATGCGTTCGCAATAATTGCCACCTCGATGAAACAATATTATAATAATATAACTTAACGCTAAAGACATAGGCTAAAGGTACACTTTTAAGTACTTTTAACTGCACACAGTTTCATAGAAGAGTTAAGTAGGTATCGCGTTACCAGTAGGCATAGAATAAGGAAAGCAAGGATTTGCATGACAACTGCGACACGCGCGGTGCGAATTTTATCGAGGGCTTTGACCAATAAACGCAGCGAATACAATCTACGTAGATAAACGTGGAACGGCTACTGGTTGAAGCCCCCGATAAAATTCGCGCCGCCCGAGACGCTGTTGCCGTGCCGCGAGGGCAGTTAGGTACTTATGTGAAATAGAATCCGAAATATAAATAGACCACACTTGCATGTTTTTTGGCCATAAATTATGATAGTCGAATTCGGTAAATATAGACTAGACATACGAGTTGAGGACAAACTCTATGGGAAACACAATGGTAGTCATAGTTTAGCAACAATGTTATATAAATAGACGGGAGTCGGTCGTTTTCAACAATATAAGATATCACGTCTGTGTCGCCGAAAGGGTAGGCTATGTGTGGCTTATGTAACGTCATGTGCTATCCATAATACATTGTAAGGCCCAATATCCTTTTAAAATGAAACCTCAATTGTTTAGCTATTGGCTCTGAAAAACCCGGTTTTTTTTTCTGTAGCCTAATCAATGTCCCACTGCTGGGCAAAGGCCTCCCCCTTCTCTTTCCAACCCTCCCTGTCCCGGGCATCGTTCCGCCAGGTGTGCCGGAAGGCGTCCAGCTCGTCCCTCCACCGTCGTCATGGTCTACCTCGACGTCGACGGCCCTGTGGGGCCCAATCAGTTGTAATTTTGGCCCACTTTTCCGGATGCATACGGCAGACATGTCCCGCCCATTCCCACTTCAGTTACCCCGGTAAAAACCCGGTATAAGTGAAATAACATAACATAAGCTCACATCTGTATCCCAATTGGGGTAGTCAGAGGTACATCCATCGCAAGATGAACTAAGTACCCACACTTCGTAAGAAATGAATAACTCATTGGTGCAAGTCCGGTAACGAGGTTGGAACCGGCGCTTCCCAACTGAGAAGCAAGCCGGTGTAACTCAGCAACACAAAAAAAAAAATAGTGAAAATTTTAAGTGATGGTTTTGTGTATGGCGTTTTTTTATAATAAACAATTTCTATTCTATTCTCAGTCATAATGAGTGATATGCCGGTAACCTGTCACATATTCATTAAGTAAGTAACCTTCTGTTGAAATGCGCCTCTGCACACTCTGAACGATATTCCGGACGTGAAGTCTGCCTATTAAAAATAAGTATTTAACTTAGTTCAGTAGGCGCTGCACGGTAACCGCGCCGCGCGCGGCGCGAATTATATCGAGGCCTTCGACCAATAAAGCGCTCAATATAATAGGCTAGTTTCCAACTAGTCAAATCAGTTACTTTTTACTAAACGTCAAAACACGAAATTACTATGGAATTTGTATGAAAAAGCACACTGTGACGTCACAGAAAAACGTGATAAAATGTCGGACTTATTATTACGATTTTCTTGATTAAAATTCATAAATAGGTTAAATAGAAAAAAGAAAATGTTTTTCGTTAGTTTTAGATCTGTCTTTATTTAGTAATCAGAATTTCATAATTTATCTTTAACCTAGTACACGACCCAATTCGCGCGGTGGTCATGCAGACTCGGCAGGGGGATTAAGAAGGCCACTTATAAGCAATTTTTTAACATTTTCTTATATAAAAGTAAGTGCGCAATGTCACATAACAATACTGCTTTTTAAATGAATCGCTTTAATTTGACCTTTTTAATCTCCCAGTAATGTTTACAGGACAGGATGTTAGTGACACCGTAACGAATAATGAGCAGGATTATTCAGACTATGATTCTTACTTGATAACATGTGGAATTTCCACTCGGAAAATTCATGAATTTTTAAAAACTTATTTTCAGTTCTTTTGCGACGAAAAATTCCGCTTGATATCAATCCAGAATCATGGTCTGAATCACCCATTAAAGTTTTCGTTACGATGTCACTAGCACCCTGTATAAACTACTTAGTTAATGCTAACAGTTTATACCAAGTAAATGCTGCATATTTATTCACAACACGTGTAAATTGCCAGTTAAAATATAATTTGAAGTGAAACAACCGTAGTGACGTCACAATCACCCTTGAACTGCTGCAATGAGCGCGATAATGACTCCACCTTAATTGGGTTCCCCACCACCACCACAAGGAAATGGAAATGTGCTGCTAAGGGATCTTTCTGACGGCGCGACCGAATGTCGCATGGATGTGCGATTTTACGGTAAGGTTGTAATATATTTTCGGTCGTCATCATTTCTGCCCTACAGCTTTACATTCTGATCGGTTTTTTCCTAAAATCCATTCTAGAATCATATTAATTCATTTTATTCTTCGTTATTCAAAATAAGATAAGAAAATAAAAGTTGACAGTCAAGTCTGCCTTGAAGTCTTTTATTCTTCTCTTCTACTGTCAACGAGCCCCTGGGATTCCCATAAAAAGACCCGTGTCAGGGTTGCTGGTATTAGACCACATGCAACAAAAGTTGGTCAATTTTAATGATGTTTTGATGACGTCATAATTAAGTATGCATATTTTCATAGACACGTCTTGAAAATGTGAAAAAAAAGCATAACGTCAATCTCTATAGCATGGTGCGTTTGAGCAGGACAGAGAGATGGAGTATAGCCTAGTACGAAAAAGGCGAAGAATATGTATTTGACAGCTTTTCTACGCACCATCCATGCGATAACGTAAGTGTATAAGTTGTGATTTGCCCTATACCTACTCAAAAGTCACTTGTTTCGATATCGCACATATCGCATCGCTCCGTGAGGAAGTTACCTAGTCACTAAGCCATTGGCACAACCACAAACGGCATGATATGTTGTTTGTGACATGACACTTGGCATGAAATTCAAGGCTTTCCAGGGTTAACATGACATGTGGTAGCCATACGCGATTGTGAATTCGAATGAGCTTTTATAAGCGTAACTGCTATGAGCGATACAGTGCGTGTATCACTTGATTAACTTGACACAAGCAACAGAATTTATTGTTAAACATTCACTAATGTTTATACAAGGATTATATAAATTTTCTTCGAGAGTAACTATTTATGTGCGAAGTTTCCTTAGCATAATTTGTACAAAAACAAAAAATAATTTGTAAGTATATAAAAGTAGGAGAGGAGCTCGGTGGCGCAGCGGTAAACGCGCTCGGACTGCGATTGTTGAAGTTAAGCAACTTTCGCAAAGGCCGGTCATAGGATGGGTGACCACAAAAAAAAAGTTTTCATCTCGAGCTCCTCCGTGCTTCGGAAGGTACGTTAAGCCGTTGGTCCCGGCTGTATTAGCAGTCGTTAATAACCATCAATCCGCACTGGGCCCGCGTGATGGTTTAAGGCCCGATCTCCTTATCCATCCATAGGGAAGGCCCGTGCCCCAGCAGTGGGGACGTTAATGGGCTGATGATGATGATCTAAAAGTACTCTAAACCGGTAGGCATGAAGATTTGGGAGAAAATGGAAGAAGCAAAAGTGATGTGGCCATAGTAAGTGGGATAACAATGTAGCTATCTACCCCAGTGTAAGATAGCGTGATGTTAAATATGTATGTATCCAACATTATTAGCAAAACAATATTGTCAAACAATGCGTTCTTTGTCTACTTTCTGTATTTAATAACTGTCGGTTTTCCTTAAATAAATGAAGATTCATAAAAATGGAAGACCATTGGGTCTTCAATGAGCACCTAATTACCTACTTACATAAAATCAATTAATTTAGCACCTTTCATGTCGTGTTGTGACAGCTTTATATATACGACGCGACAGTTTTCGTTATTCGCTTCATTGGCACATTTCGCTGTCGTTAACATTCAGTGGTGAAGCTGAAATTTACGTTATCGTACTTTATACTGTGTTAATTTGTTGCGTCACGTTAAATTTTAATGACTCTATAAAGTATAGTGTAGGTAACAAAATAAACACTTCTCATCATTTTATTTTAATAATTTTGTTAATAAAACTTTTTACCACAATATTTGAAAGTGAATTTTATTTTCATAAAAAAACTGGCTGAAGAACTTAAAAAAATAATAATAGCCATAATGTCTGCAAAAAAAGAAAAAGTATTTGCTTTTAACACTTTTTCATGGCTAATGTTAAAAAGTTTTTGTGATCAGCCAGTAACGATAGTTGAATAAATTCTTTTTGGATATTTATTTTATTTTCTTTATGTAACTAACCTAAACGTTCAAGTGGTCTATCTAGATTAGAAAATGTACCCCCCCCCCCCCTCGCAAAGGTGCCCATGACACTCACCGCGTTGCCACGTTGAATGGCGATGAGCAGCCTTTGCATCAGGTAGGACCCGGAGCGAGCATCACATCCCCTCTCTCGTAACCGACGCCCAATCTCCTTGACAAAGTTAAGGGCGTCCTATCCCCAACATCCCGTGGTCTCGAAGGCCAAAGGGGCAAAGTGGTACTAGGCCCCTAGAGCAGCATACTAATGGAATCATATTAATTCTCCCTTAGATTGCGTCATTTGGCATTATATTTCTAAGCTTGCTAGTTACCACCTATTTCTCTTTGTTTTTGGAACTATAGCTGTACTTATTGTGGATAAGGCACAATGTATTGCGTTACCTTGAACTTTTCTATTTTCTTTTTTATTCTTAGAGGAATTATTCGCACGTGACGGGGCGCGTGTTGGATCGTCGCGTATTAACGTCACGACTTCAACTTGAATATTTTAGTATCTAAAGTAGAGGCTGAGAATAGTTAAACGTAATTTTGCTTGTTGGGCAGGTATTACTTATTTGTTATGTAAGCTAATGGGGCAAAAAAATGTTGTGTATGCAGACAGGGTCATCATTTACAATTCTTTCGATAATCCTACTTGAAGTAGCAGAGAATAACTACGAATTGTATCGAGGGTTTCGATTAATAGTCGTACGACGTTTAACAGCGTAGATAGTTTTCGCTGTCTATTGGTCGAAGCCCTCGATATACTACGCGCCGCCTGCGGCGCGGTTACTATGCCGCGGGGGCCCTGCTAATTAAAAAATAGCTAAAACAATAAAAATTACAAAATAGGTTTACGCAACTCTCTTTGTGAAATTTGGCACCTCTACATCACATGACCACAGATTCATCTAAGCATATTTGTAAAACATTTCCACATATAAAACTAAGTGCGCAATGTAAAAAATATCAAATAGCAATATTGCTTTATTGATGAATTGCTTCAATGTGGCGTTTTTAGTTAAAACGGGGAGTTCCCTAGCATATAGCTTTTGGTGCAATAAAATAATTGTATTGCATGCTGGTCTGTGATGGCGGACAGTCCGTCTGTCCTTGAGCCACTGCAGAGGCGCGACGATCGATGATATTCCACTTTTTCTAACATCTTTCATGCTCTCAATAGAAAACTGGGCTTTCCACTTTGTATATAGTTGGCTTCTTTGTACAATAGAGGCTAGAACGGCGTTGTTAGTACCAGCAGTAAAGGGGAAAAACGGTAACCAACGGAATTTTAGCGTCACTTGTTCTCAGTCTGCTGGCTATTTTATTCTGCTTATTTTTTCAGACCTTTTATGTCCTGACATAAAGGCCTGAAAATATACTCCTGAGTAGCCAATTAAAATTAAAAAAAAAGTATGAAGTACAAGTGTAGTATGTAGTATGTAGTTTTGTAACAGCCTCCGTGGTCTAGTGGTTAGAGCGTTAGGCTCACGATCTGGAGGTCAGGGTTCGATTCCCGATGGGGACATTGTCGAAATCACATTGTGAGACTGTCCTTTGTTTGGTAAGGACTTTTCAGGTTTGAATCACCTGATTGTCCGAAAAAGTAAGATGATTCCGAGCTTCGGAGGGCACGGTAAGCCGATGGTCTCGGTGATTAGCCGTAAAAAAACACCTCCACCAACCCGCAGTGGAGCAGCGTGGTGGAGTATGCGTCATGGTTGATTGAGAGGAGGACGTATATAGGCTGTTTATGTATGAAATTACGCTGCGGTGTTTAAAAAACGAACATTCAAATTAATAATATAAGTAACATATCAAAATTGACGATTGGCCAAATGCGAAGGTAAAAAAATATCTTAAGACGTATATCAGATTGGCTGCAGATTGTCTTAATTGCAAAGCCCACACGTTAAGAATTACGGGGGTAAATTTAGGTACCTGTGTAAGTATAAAAAAATAACTATGAAATTATGGAAAGCAAGCTTAGTTAAATAGGTCAACGTGTAGTTTTAAAAGTGACTCGATTTTACAACTTCGCACATAATTATGTTTGCATCATTAATGTGGCTTGCTTCTGACTTGCAAAAAAGAATGTTCTACAAAATTAACGCTGGAAAAGTTACTTTCAGGAGAAGTTTATACTTGTTACCGTCTTTTGTATGGTATCTTATTGAGTTTCAAAAATAGAACGAAACATTGAGAAACTAAAACGGTGTTCGTAATGAACTGTAATTTCGAAATATAATTAACTATTTTTGTATCTTACTAACAATATATTTTCTTTATCTTTCTAGTCGCCTTCCAAAGAACTTGAGCGAAAATGAGAAATACATAATATGTTTGAGGGACATAATATCGAGGTTTGTTCTTTAATTAACATTAATTATGACTGTACTTCACTTTACAATTTCACCTTCAAGCTTTCACTTTATACCTATTCAAATATATTTCTAAACAAACTTGATAAAATATATTGGAATCATAAAAATCTAAAATCTCAAGTTTTATCTTTGCGTAGCAAAATCGCCGTAGCATGCAGCATCTCGTAGCCGTTACGAACCTGCTACGGTCGGCGCTATCTCTCGAATATTGGCTATCTTTAGGACTCCCGTGAGAGACTTTCACTGGTATACTCGTTATACTAATCCATGATTTCTCCTTCATTTCATTTTATTTAGAGAGAAGAATAGAATGAATTTATTCGGCAATAAATATATTATTTATTCTAAAGATTCTCAGCGTACATTTGTCTTTGTCTTCCAAAATGTTTGGGCAAAATAGCTCTTGAAAACAGAAAATTGATTGCTTTATTATGTTTTATTTAAGGAGTCAACAGTTTCGGAGAATTCTTCAATAGATTGTGACGTCAGTCTTATCAATGGGCCCATCAGTATTACAGTCGCTTTGTTCGTATTTATTTCGGACATCTACAGTCATGACATGAGCAATATAATGTACCCACTTTAGGACTCTGTCGCACTAACATATTTGACATTTAATGTGACATGGTACCAAAGTGTATACATGTTAATGCTCGAGACCGTACACCCACTTTAGCTAAATTGTGGCCTAGGGCAATGAAACTCGCTCAATATAGGCATGTCCTTAGTTAAAATGAGAACTAGAAATAAAGGATCTTGTCCGACAATTAAATATATCCTATAACCAAAGACTTACTTAGCAATAAGGCAATAAGGCCGCCTATTGTACTCTTCTATTTCTCTTTTGTTTGTAATTTTGTATTACCTGTGTGAGAAATACAAGTAGTATTTATGTTATGTCTTCATAAATGAAAGTAGATTTTAACCTTTTTCAATCAAGCCACTGAACTTTTATATATGGTTTTCGGAATTTAGGATTATTATGGATATAACCACACTAAGTATAATGTTCTTATAAGGTGCGTGACAGATTGGCGTGTTGGCTTTGTGGGCTGAGCAGTTTTACACGATTCTCAAGTCACCGGCTCAACTTAGGCGTAGCCGCAAAGTGTAATAATAATAAGTTGCTTTAGGTTCAATGCCAGAAAGCTAAAATTACCCCGCATAGCAACTATTGTTTAAATTACGAGAACTTTCAAGAAATGAACAATCATTTATAAACTATTGTTATTAGGTAAAAGAGTTACCAGTTAACAGTTTGTTCTGGGGGGTTAAAATGGCCACATCGCAGCAATTAATCTAAGAAAGCAATATTGCTATTTGACATTTCCGCATATAAATGTAAGTGCGCAATGCAAACAAATGTCAAATATTAATATTGCTTTCTTAGATGAATTGCTTCAATGTGGCCATTTTAACCCCCATGATTTGCACCTTTTGCTATTGGCAATTAGACAAAAAATATTTTAGCAAAAAAAGCAGATACGTCAGTTTGCAAATCAGCTACGATATGCTCCATACCTCCATCGGTCGAGTAAGGGGAAGCTTGTGCCTAGCAGTGGGATGCGTATAGGCTGTTTATCTTTTGTTTTTTTTTTTACTGTTGCCACAGATCATAAAATTATTTACGTCCATAGGTAGGTGTATATCTTCTTCTTCTATCGTGTGTTACTATGGTAGCTACATATTTACTACATACTTCCAGTCTTCCGGGTAAGCGGAGACTATAGCTTTCCATTTGCTTTCAATCTGGTAATTATCTTGCTATTGGTAACATAATATAGCATGACGCCTGTATTGCCGAAGGGGTATATCATCATCACCAGCCCATTAACGTCCCCACTGCTGGGGCACGGGCCTTCTCCAAGTTCTCCAAGGATGGATAGGGAGATCGGGCCTTAATCCACCACGCGGGCCCAATGCGGATTGGTGGTTATTAACGACTGCTAATGCAGCCGGGACCAACGGCTTAACGTGCCTTCCGAAGCACGAAGGAGTTCGAGATGAAAACTTTTTTTTTGTGGTCACCCATCCTAAGACCGGCCTTTGCGAATGTCGCTTAACTTCAACAATCGCAGACCGAGCGCGTTTATCGCTGCGCCACCGAGCTCCTCATGGTAGCTACATATTTACTATATACTTCCAGACTATAGCTTTCCATTTGCTTTCAATCTGGTAATTATCTTGCTATTGGTAACATAATATAGCATGACGCCTGTATCGCCGAAGGGGTATGTAGAGGTGTATAATATACGCAATATACTCCTCGCCCACTGTAAGGACAAATAAAGTATCATTTTGCTAAAACACCTCATTACGGAATTCTAACCTAATGGTTACACGTGTCAGAATAGCAAAAATATTATAAACGCCTGTAAATATAAAGATACATATATTATGTAAGTACTAAGCCTTATAAATCACTCATTTTTATATACACTTAAAATAATTATTAGTCAAGATTCTTTAATAGCTAAAAATCAATTATTATTCCACTTCACAAAATATTAAAGGAAAATATAACTGTAATTAGGGGTAACAAGCCAAAACCTACCTTTCCTCTATAACTATTAAAACTAAGTTAGGATCATAATAATAATGATGGTGGTGTGTGACTAACTGCAGTAGGTAGATAAGACATTCGTTATTTAAAAAATGACTCAATGTGACTATGTAACCTACTCAATAAATATTTAAATATATTATTTCAATTTGAAAATTTGTTTATTTAAAATCGCAACAATACAACTAAGTATTTTACTTTTCTATTAATCTTTTGTTTTGTAATTCTATATTTAATACTGTGTTTACAATAAAGTACTTATTATGTTATGTTAATACAAGTGGCAGCTGCAAATTGTACTTTAAAGACTTTTAATTGTCTACTTGGGGGTTAAAAAGGCCTCATAAAAACAATTCATCTAAAAACGCAATACCCTTTTTCGATTATAAATGCGCGTAAGTACCTATAGCTATTACCTTAACTGCGATAGTAACATATAAAAATATTTTTTAACAGCTTTTTAATTCATAATACACAGATTCACATCAACACTCGGACGTGCTAAAAAGCTTTATGACCATAGAACAATAGCTTCATGCAAAAAGTTTCATGAATACATAACCCGACTTAGCAGGAGCCACCAACCAGTTGCCGCACTGGACAATATTCTCAGATAGTTGTTTGTTTGTTTGTATATTCTTTGGTGTTTTATTTTATTACAAAAGATTGGTGCAGTGCACGTTTTTGAATTTATTCTAGAGTGTTGTTGGTAGTGGGTCGTGGTAGCCCAGTTGGTAGAAAGCTTGCCTCTCACTTTGAGGTCGCAGATTCGAATCCAGCACAGGCTTAAATCATCGCCACTTTATCGTTAAAATAATATTTAATCCATCTAAGTTACGTATAGGTTGATGGTTGCGACGAGTGCGAGTGTGGAGTATCACCACAAACTATGGCTCACCTTTTATGCAGTCCTAAGTGCCCTAACACCTGCACTATTAAAGACCTTCACGAAGCCACTGACAATGCCGTAAGCGTGGCCAATTATTATTGGTCAGCAAAAATTTAATATCGATCGCCATCGACTCGCAAAGAAGAAGATAGAGGAAGCTTTTACGTAAGGTCGCCTGGTAGAAATTGCTATCTTAGCAATAAGGCCACCCTTGGTACGTTTGTTTAATTCGTATTGGGCACTTACAATTTCACCTTGTAAGTGCCCAATACGAATTAAATTGTGTATAGAAAGTGTTCTCTTTGTTATTCGCTCCTAAGCGCTTCGCTCTTAAGCTAAATTATAGTCTTAACGAAAACAAACAAACTTGTATACTTGTGTTTTATATTAGAAATGCTGCTTTAGGTAAGACAATAAGTTTCTGTGTCCAACAGCCCATTACCTAGTTTACAATAGGTATAATTATTTTCCAGTTTTCCCGCACTGCTGCAGCTGTACTATGATTAAATTTTCTCTCTCGTGATACTTTTATTAATTTTCTTGTTAGAAACTTATTTTCCTTTTAATCATTTACCTAAAGGTCGCTCTCTCGCTCTCTCTTTCACACATAGATACGGTACTAGCAGCGTTCCAGGGGTGTTTTTTGTAAGGTTCAAGATTTAATAAAATAAGTAAGTAGTTAGGTAAGTAGTTAGGTAAGTAGTAGGTAGGTACTTAGCAATAAGGCCGCCTATTGTACTCATTCTATTTCTCTTATGTTTTGTATTTTGTTTTTTCCTGTGTGCAATAAAGTATTTGTTATGTTATGTTATGTTAGGTAGGGTTCGTTACTACTAAGTATTAGTAGGTGGTTAGTTAAGTATATACGGGATGTTAGTGACTTCGGAACGAAAACTTTGAGGGATAATTGAGGCCATGATTCTGAGTTTTGATATGCAAAAGTATGGAACTGAAAATGATTACAAAAAAGCAGTAAAATTTTCAGGAATATTCGGACATGAAATCCCACTTGACAGCTCAGAATCATGGAGTGAACCATCTATGTGTGAAGACCGTTAAAAGCTTTGGTAGAAAATCAGCTCGTTGACCCAAATGAGAAGGCATTGTTAAGAGAGTTGGAATAATTGAATCATTTTCTTATGTTCCACGGATTTGTCTAGAGCTAGGCTAGAAATGAACGTTCTATCTCGAATGTTCTCTTTGAGAAATTGGATTCCTTTGAGAAGGTTCTTTAAGAACAATAGAAGAAGAAAAGGTCTATGAATGAAGGACATTTCAGGCTACGTTCTCCATTAAAATAGCAGCGGCATATATACAAATAACTGTTGCTAGATATTTGGATCAGATTATGTATAGAATTATGTTGATACCTATATTGCTTCTCGCTATTTTGATCACAATAATAATAGGTGAAAGATATGTTGTGTTTGGGTGTAATAACAAGGGTGTTAATTTATACGCAAAAAAAAGATAAGAGACGCATTAAGAATAAGATTTATTGCCAGCATTTTGTCTGTTATTATAGAAGCTGAAACGAAGGCAAATCTGTACAGCGCCATCTATTTCTTATTTGGGGAACGTAGCCTGGAAAGTACCTCTTTATGATAATAGAATAGTAATTAGAATGAGATTCTATTTTGATTACAGCTGCTTTGCTTTGATTAACATTGATTGGCTTAACCACTTGTCGCCATGGTTTTAAAGATGGTCGCAATTTGCCTTTTGTTTGATTACTTGTAAGTTGAACCTAATAAGATTTGTCGTAAAACTGCTAGTCCCTATTTTATAGAGGTAGGTATCAAATCTAGTTAGAACTTTTAGGCGGCTTGGCAAGTTTGCGAACTGTGGGTATTAACCTGAAATAACCTATTTGAACTCTGAACTAGGTACATAACATGTTCAGTAGGTACCTACTATAAAGAATTTTGAAAGACCCATAATATAATCACGCAACAATAAGTAAGTACCTATAAAATACTGATATAAAATTCATATCCATTAACCGCATTAAGTAAAAAATACCTATAGACATGAATTATTTTCCCATTCGCCGTCATATTATGAACATGTCGTCTGCGCTATCGCCTTACACTGTTTCCTGTCTTCTTATTATCCTTATAATATAACGTCTATATTTATATTAATATCAGGACATTGTCAACAAGACACAACGACAGTAATTTAATATTCGTATGTAATTAATCTTACATACTTTGTGTTATACTTAATGTACTTAATTCATGTTACACAATGTCATAAACTTAAACTGATGTAATGTACAATGATGATGTAATGTGTAATGAGTGGGTGGACTATGCACCTGTCCTACCCTTCGAGGATACAGGCGTGACTGCTGTAAGTGGTTTTAATTTCATAGCACATAGAAGCGTTACCGGGGGCGGCGGAAGCATGAAACTGCGCCGCTCGATTTTCTATGTGAACGGCTGCATTAAAATCCCGAACACTCATTAAAAATATCCCGCGAACTGAAACAGAACTAAGGGGTTAAAAGGGCCACATCGTAGCAATTCATCTAAAAAAACAATACTGCAATTTGACATTTCTTTGCATTGCGCACTTACTTTTAATATGCGCCAATATTTTAGATTCTTCTTCTATCGTGTGGGTTGTGAGGTGGGTCATCAATATGACAATATTTTAGATGAATTGCTTCGATGCAGCCATTATTATTTAGCCATTTTAACCCCCCTGTTCCCGTTGTTACCGCCTCTGTTTTTATCAGGCTTCGGTTGTCAAAATAGCCTATGGCACTCAGGAATGATGTAGCGCTGTACTGGTGAAAGAATTTATCAAAATCTGGTGTTTCGCTTTTAACTGACATCGTTTACCATAATAGTAAACATTGTGAAAACCCCACATTCCCGAGAAATACGTTTCGGATGTATGTGACCTAATCTATATTGGGTTGATTTTAACTTCGCGTGAAGGTCAGACAGGCAGTCGCGTCTGTGTAAAACCAGACCTGTCAAATCTTCAGGTTAGGTAAGTGGACCCCGTGGAAAACGGGATAATGCTAGAGAGATGATGAGATCATTTGTCATACAGGTACCTAACATGCGACTAACTTTACTTTATCACTTACACTTATCACAGAAATAAATAAATGAGATATAGATAATCAACCTTATGCAAAGCCTAGATACGGTGTCGCAATACGGTGCCTAGACTCTCCAAGATACAGGCCTTTAAGCTTAGTTTGGAGATCAGAATTCAACAATTAATTTGTACATATTTATTTGTCTTCCGTTTAATCTCAGTGTGTCACTACACACTTGTACAAATCTGTTTGGAAATATTTTTTTTTATTATTATTAATAGTGGACTAAACTTTATTTTATTTTAGGGTGACAATTCTATAAATAGTGCTGTTTGTATAAAGCCAGTTTTAGAATTATCAAAATAAAATTATGTTTGTGTTAACCAGAATCGACGTAATTGACGGTTGTGTCAATATTTATGTAAACCCCGCCCTACACATTTTCCATCGGAAATTCGTGTGTTTCATTAAACCTATGAAGGAAGGTAGGCTGCCATCGTATGGGCGATGAGAGGATCACTCATAATACGGTCATCATATTCATAAAGAGAAATTTAAATCGAAAAATATCTGACGCGGACGGGATTTGAACCCGTCATATTCATCTTAAGGCTTTGTATCGATCGGAAGGTTCTGGGTTCGATTTCTGGTGAGGAACACGTTTAACAAAAGCCTAGTTTGGCCAGAATATTGCAGTCTGAAATCAGATGAATGCATGCTTGGCAGGGCGCGTTAAGCATTCGGTTTCTAACTAAGTATGTAGTCGTTACATTAAGCCACCTCAGAGGCTTTTGGCGGCTCAATTGTAACCCTGACATCAGAGTTGATGAGGTCTGTCGTTGATCTCAAAATGACAACCCATACGAGAGATGTTCTCTGTCTATCTACTCAGTCGGTATCCACCCACTGCTGGGTATAGGCCTCCTCCCTTTCACCCCATCCTTTCCGGTCTTGTGCAAGTCTCATCTGCCTCGATATCGTGTACCATCCCTTGGCCACCATTCAGAAACATCGTTAGTCCATCTGTTATCTTCCCGTCTTGCCAAGTGTCCATGAGATGTTACCTTGTGATTACTTGTGGCTCACTCCATACACAGATTACGGGCGTGAAAGTTCACGTACGTATGTACTTATGTATCAATCTACATTAATTTTCCACTGGAAATTTACAGTTTCTAAGCGACGTATGAAGGTATTGGGCTAACGTAACGTTAATGGTCGGAGTTCACCGTTGTTGTCGAATCATTAATCCGGTCTTTTCAAGCAAAAGTGAATGCGCAGTTTCACGCAAACTTCCTGTCCCTTTTCTACAACGTCCTTATTTCGTGTAAATAATAAATAAGGTAATCAGGAAAGTACTATTTCTAAAATTTGATTAGTCCCTTTCGCTCCGGTTGACCTTTATATTTAATGCTTGCAAAACAGAGACCCGGGAAATCAGGACTAAGGCAATTTTCACATGACACGCGGATGTGCCCTACATATACATATAATTTTAAGTCCTTCGAATAGCTTGATGAGGGCAACATAGAAAAAAGGCGGATTTATAGAATCACGATATTTATTTTCTGGCACGAAAAGGTTACACCATTTTATTATATTGAGTTTTTCTCTAACTAGCCATAGACTATCAAAACTATTGTAGTATTGCTATACTTAGCTAAAATATTTATGGTTGACTTGGTCATAAACAGGGAATCCAGTCGTCCGCGCGGTTCTTGTGTTATGAAAAAGTAAGGGCTCGAGCTGATGATTTGCAGTCCGAATAGCCATTGCGACCTTGTGAGATCTAATGTAGCCATAGGTTTCGGCGGATTACAAACAAGCTTCGCCGCCAACTGCGTTGGTGCGGACTGTCGCTTGACAGTATCTGCACATTCGATTTGAAGTGATTTTAAAGTCGTTAGTAGATTGGAAAAAAAATCCAGCTCATTTTGAGGATCTACATTCTTCTTCTTCTTCTTCTATCGTGTGGGTGGATTACCAACCCATCAACCCTGGTGTCAGGGTTATTATTGAGCCGCCATAGGCCCTTGAGATGTTTCATGTAACGACTACGTACTTACATCAGTAAGTAATAACCGGGACCGACGGCTTAACGTGCCTTCCGAAGCACGGATCATCTTACTTTTGGACAAGCAGGTGATCAGCCTGTAATGTCCTAAGAAAACTAGGGATCACAAAGTCATTTTTGTGATTTGTCACCGCCGGGATTTGAACCCGAGACCTCTGGATCGTGAGCATAACGCTCAACCACTGGACCGGAGGCCGTTGGATCTACATTAAAAAGCATACTATTTAAATTTCGCATAACAGTACCTGCGTAAAAAATACTTTATGCCAAGTATGGTATGATGTGGGTACCTATGTTATGAAAATTAATAGGGTATGCCAATTAAGGGACACGTCATTAACTCGAGTATGTACAATACAATCTCGATCTATTATTCTCTAACTGTACCTACTGATGCATACAGCATAGGTACATATACGTAATTCTTACATAAACATTCGAAGCAAAATCTCTCTACGAAAGCGAACTAGATAGAATTATCCGGATAAAACGACCTCATTACACAAATGAGGATTGCAATCTAATTGTAATGAAGCTAAGAGACAAATAGTTTTAATTTCCTGATGCAGTTTGCAATTAGCTAGTAAGCTCAGTGGACACACAAGGAACGCAGACCTTGGCTTCCTGCCACGACAGGTCGAGCCAATTTTCAAAATATTACTCTCCAAAGTTTTAAAACGTCAACATATTTTTTATTGTCGATGCGAAGTCGTAAATAAGTTACGAAGGCTGGTGTCATGCTGGCTTTGTGGAAATGATATTACTTTATTCAGTCGTTCTGGCGGTTTGTTTTATGTGTTCAGAGATGCCTCATGGCCTCTGTGGTCCAGTGGTTGGGCGTTGAACTCACGATCCGGAGGTTCCGGGTTCTAATCCCGGTGGAGACATATCATAAAAATCATCTTTGTGATCCCCAGTTTGTCTTTGTCTGAAAGTAAGATGATCCGTGCTTCGGAAGGCACGTGAAGTCGGTGGTCCCGGTTACTACTTACTGATGTAAGTGAGTAATCGTTACATGAGCAATGTCAGGGGCCTTTGGCGGCTGAATAATAACCCTGACGCCAGGGTTGATGAGGTTGGTAATTTACCTCACAACCCACACGATAGAAGAAGAAGATATGAAAAGAAAAGCCCGGAAAAATAGCATGGTACTCCATGCTGTTTTTTCCCATGAATAAACCATGCACCAATTCGTATAGGTGCCGAACTAGATTTATTATAACAACATACTTACTGGAGACATCACCCCATCATAGTTACATGAAAGCTTTTAGCTAGAACACGCTGGGATGCAACCTCTATTTTCCATCAATCAACGTCCAATCAACTTGTTTATTTATATTCCTATGTCCCGTCGTAGTTCTGTCCAACTACGATAAACGCTACGAATTCGAATCTGGGTGTTCTTTCACCAACTCGTAGCAGAGCAAAGAAAAGCCTGCTATAAGGCAACCAACCAAGCTAACTAACAGACAATAACGGTTACTGTATAAAATACAGCGCCTATAAATAAATATATATGTATATTATATCAATGACAGTCTAAACTTCGGGGAAAAGTTTAAAAACGAGATCGAAATCATTATAAATGTACGCGATTTAAACTTTCTAATTTCGAACTCTGTCAGGGTTTTTTTATAAGCACCTACTTATGGAAACGTTTGCCTGAATATTAAGATTCCTTATACATAAGAGAGAATTCTCTATTTTGTTTCGGTTCGTCATATCCATCTTGGGAATTCGTCACCATCAAGTCAACTGGTGGCTATATATATCTGGGCAGCTTTTCGATTTAGAAGAGCTGTATAGTATTAACTGGGTTTAATGAAAGTTGTATAATATTGGAAACAGTCACAAGAGTCACAACCAATAATACCGGTTAATAACTAGTAGAACATAATTTACTATGAGCTGATAACTTGCTTGTGTAATTATAATAATATTACCCTTTTTAGCGGAGTTCTGTTTTTCCAGGTCGTTATAATCTGGGAGTCTTCAAGGCTAGCGTGTCACTGACCATCAGGTGTGAGATTGTGGTCAAACGAGAGCCTATATTTAAAAAAAGGTCCGTATTGCTGTATGCCTTTTTAGGACACTGTAAACGAACCGGTGCTCCCCGTTTGAGAAGCAAGCTGGTGACACACAGGACTAGAGTGACTACCTTCACAATGAGGATATACTACGCCAATTCAATTCAGTTGTAATCGTGAATTAGGTTATTATAAAACTAGGTACTTATTAAATTGTACAGACAAAAAAAGGTTATTATAAGGTTACTGATTATTTAGAAGCTATGAATGCATGGGATTAACTGTGTGGGAACTGAAATTAGGCAGCCAAATTACTAAACCGTACAACGATGATTGTTTTTTTTAAAGAGCGTCTAGGGCCCTATGCCGAGGATTTTCTTGCAGCATCTAAACGGTAGATCTGCTTTTCCCTTTATATTACCAATGTAACATTCCTCCATTCCTCCTATCCAACTAAACCGTACAGATAGTCATAACTTTAGCAAATCTCCAGTATCACGGGCAATTTAACCCCCGCATCAGATTACATTGAACGCTGGTAAACAAGACAGATGGACCGTTGGCTCGGAGCCATGATAGCTGTGCTGGTTCATCTCGACGGCGCCAAATCACCTGGACTCCGACCAACCCTCGACTGTACCACTGAAGCCTTGGGATAATCTACCTACTTACATCCAAAATTCCATTCCATTTAAACTCGTAAGGTCCGGTTTTCCAGACACAATAGCATAGAATGAAGAATACTATTTATCGAACGGTAACTCTCCACCCGGTGGTGGTGGTGGTGCCTATAAAATGCTACTTAAGTTCTATGACGATCTTGTGACGTAACGAGTAGGCGCCGCTACTTCATAAGCGCATCCCTGATGCCGGGCAGCAGCGGTATCAGCACTGGTTGGAGGCCGAGGAAATGGATTCTGGTAGGGCTCTAGCTAGAACATCACTGATTGAGAAATTGGTCGGTGTACTGCGGAACGGAAGGCGATTGGGGCAACCACCGTTCTATACGCCCTATCTATGGAGTAATGAGCCTTCATTACACCGACAAGAGCGCAGCTCTTAAATAAAGAGAGAGAGACAGGCTGTTAGTGACTTCGTCATGAATACTGAGGGGGATGATTCCGCTCATAATCTGAATTAATATCAAGTGGAATTTTCCGTGGCAGAATTCATGATTATTTGAGTGTTTTTAAATTATTTTGACAATATTTTTGCTATGGAAAATTCCACTTGATATCAACTCAGAATCATGGTCTGAATCATCTCTCAAAGTTTTCGATACGATGGCACTAACACCCTGTATATTGACTTACCTTCAGGTGAGACTTTGGTCAAACGCAAGCCTGTTTTGATAAAAAAAATACAAGCAAACTTGACTCTGAAAATTGTGTTACTCCGTAAAGCAGGAAATAATATTTAGTTTTTTGTTTATTTGAGGAAGCCATCCATCATCCGATGTTGGTCAGGAAAAATGCAGCGGTACGTATTTTCTCCGTTAAACTTTGTATAACTTTTAATGCTTGTTTCACAAAGGGTCAGGAAATTGGGCAAGCGTCTCAGAATTGAATATACTCGTAAACGCGAGCTTTTGGGTCTCCACAAGTAGAGTCGATTGCAGGCCTGAAAGCGGGGTTTTGTAACACGGTGAATTTCTGTGTATATCTCTACGTATGATTATTCGATGTTTGATTTCATATGTGTGTAATATAAACATGAATATTAAAATATACCATTAAATATCGCTTGATTAGAATGTCAGCTGTAAGAACGATAGTTCTTTTCTCTCTCTTTTGTAGTGCGGAGGGCACGTTAAGCCGTTCATCTCGGCTGTTAGCCGTAAAACACCACCAACCCGCAGTTGAGCAGTGCTTCCTCTGTTGTTTGAGGGTAGGCCTGTGCCCAGCAGTGGGACGTATATAGACTGTTTATGTTATGTCTTTCCCGGTAGGCTGTACACTATGTTATTTTTGCTCTGTTGTCATTCTCAAGCTCAGAGAAATAAAAGAGGGGAGTTAAGAAGCGCACGCGTTCCCCCAGACGAAGTACATGAGCGATCGGTGCGTGTTTTGTTATTTGTGTAAATGTTTTGTTTTGGTACTCATTTATAGAGACGTTTTTTTTCTTGATTGTGGGCAGTGAGTAGATCAGATGTATGCTGTACGTTGTTACCTACCTACCTTACCTCCCTCAAAAAGTCAGAAAGGAAAAGCTGTAGTGTGTAGTGTAGTACACTACACTAAACTAAACCATATTGCACTACACTAATAGGTACACTACACTACAGCCTGGGAACTCCCGTCTATAATTTATCTGACTTTTCAATATATTTTCCATGAATGAAGTTCAAAAAAAGTTGCCGGCCCAAAACACACCGGTCTACCTTGCGTGTGAAGTGACATCACTTCACGTGCCTGGGAATGTTCCCAAATTGGGAAAGTTCCCGTTCCCGTTGTAAAAAAAACTCTTCTTAACACTTTTGTAAAGACACTGGCTGCTTTTATTTTCAAATTCTTCTTTCTTGTACTCTGGTCTTCTCTGCCTAAGGGTTTGACAATAAAGCTATTTTTACATAAGTTATGCGCCTTTTTATTGCCGGGAATGTTCCCAATTTGGGAACGGCACATCACACTGCGTGTGCATCAAGCTTTATGGAAGGGTAAGAAATGTTCGCGATAAAATTGAAATTCCGATAAAATACTTCCAATAACTCAATAGTCTCCGCAAGGGCTTTAGCCTAAGGTGTTGGGAAAATTGGAACTCAAATCGTGTTGCTGGGTGAAAGGCTCAGGGAAAGATTCTATCTCGTTAGAGAATTTATATAATTTACGTTTATAAACCTAACATCACTTTCACTTTGTAACGGCCTCCGTGGTCCAGTGGTTGAGCGTTGGGCTCACGATCCGGAGGTCCTGGGTTCGATTCCCGGTGGGGACATATCACAAAAATTACTTTGTGGTCCCTAGTTTGGTTAGGACGTTACAGGCTGATCACCTGATTGTCCGAAAGTAAGACGATCCGTGCTTCGGAAGGCACGTTAAGCCGTTGGTCCCGGTTACTACTTACTGATATAAGTACGTAGTCGTTATATGAGTCATGTCAGGGGCCTTTGGCGGCTCAATAGTAACCCTGACACCAGGGTAGATGAGGTTGGTAATTCACCTCACAACCCACACGATAGAAGAAGAAGACTTTCACTTTGTGATCCCTAGTTTGGTTAGGACATTAAAGGCTGGTAACTTGATTGTCCGAAAGTAAGATGATCCGTGCTTCGGTAGGCACGTTAAGCCGTTGTTGGTCCCGGTTACTGCTTACTGATGTAAATATGTAAGTAGTCGTTACATGATTCATGTCAACTTTAGCGGCTATTGAGCCACTAAAGTTGATAAGAACCTGGGTTGATGAGGCTGGTATTTCGCATCACAATCCACACGATAAGAAGAAGAGAACGTAAAATATACCGATAGTAGCATTTTCGTAAAAAAAGCCTAAGCTAAGTATTATTACAGGTTCTTAAAAAATCTTTGTGGCATAATGTACAAAATTCTGAAATGTGGTTTAATTTAAATCTTGCTGGTAATTAGTTAATAACGTAACTACACGAATAGTAACTCCTATCAAAATCCATAACTTTTCTTTGTTCAGTAGCTATTTATAAAGTTGCTTAAGTACAACCGTACCGTACTTCAAGTTTTAAGCAAATGTTAAACACCTATAGTCAGTGTTAATTCCCAGACAACTCTTAAGTAAGTAAGTTGCAAGTACCTGTCATTTTCTTTTATTGAGTTTTTTTTTCAATTGAGTTTACAATCAATGCCATTGTTAGTAAAACGCTCTAAAATTAAAAATAATATATTACATGATCGTTATGCATCCAAAGATATATTCATATTCATCCATCATTTTTAATTTTATTTTTGTACGGATGAATCTAGATAAAATTTCTGCATTTAAGGAAAATATTAAGGTTTTAGATATAGATAGATTAAGATAAGGATTCCCAAATTTTAAGGTTAACGGAACCCACAAATATAAATTATTCCACCAAATTATTTAGTGATACTTTAGATGACAGGCTAAATTAGTAATGAAATTAAACAATTTCTTCTTTACCCCAGAGAGGTTAGCTGCTAATAACACCTTTAAAGGTTTCCATTTCAGGTACCATTACGTCGGATCTGAAAGCCTTATTCCCTAGCATCACTTATTCGAGGCATTACCACTTCGAGCCAAAATAGCACTTTGAGTGAAGGTTCTTACGGTCTCAGATTACAATCATAGAAGAGAAAAAGTATTCCGTTTGGTATTACAATCGTGATTTTCCCTGGAGGAAATTGAACGAAGAAAATGTAGGATTCAGGCTTCTATTATAGTTTTAAGGAGGGAAAAGCCTCAAGATCAAACGCTAGACTGATATATTATTTGATTTATAAGTACGTGATTTTTTTGGTTAACTTTTTCTATTGAAGTGAAAATGAACGGCCAAGTTGAAGAAGTCCCAAATCCACTTAAATACTTCGATCATGTTGATAGTTCAAGAAGTCCTTAAGTGGCCTCACGGACTTGGACTTTTGGACTTGACAAAATTTAAGTTTTTGGAGCTTGGAAATCCATTTTGTTTATTTTCAGTCAATGTATTTTTAGATAAGATAAGATAATTTATTTTATTGTGTATTTTTGCTTCGTATGTTTTCTCACTATTAAGTAACAAAGATAACCTACAGATTACACTTCGTTTTTGTTACGAACTTGCCTTCTATTTTAGTTTTGATTGGTAAATTCTAATTATACATCAATGGGTAAAGTTTTTCAGAGACAACACATTAAAAGCGCTTCCCAAATGCCAAGCGCCTACTCACTTTTCAATTTTATCGGTACCTAACAAAGTCGAAATTGGAAAACATAATAGATAAAGAAAGAACGGTATTGACAAATTATGTAGAACTTTTGTAAAAAGTATTTTATATGGTTTACCAGAGAAATTAAATTCAAAGATTATAATAAAAAAAGTAAAGATTATGGCGTCTATTTCAGTCTTAATGGAAATGTACCTAATTAAGTACTTACATAATATATTTTTAGAGACTAACATTACTAGGTAGGTACTAGCTCTAAAACATATCTCATGTTCACCTACTTCTATTACAAGTTGTGAACTGTCTAAGTCTTGAAACTTCTCGTGAGCTTCGTGGAAACTAAAGGGCCTTTCAATTTCTGAACTTCCACTTTTAAATCGCAGTAGGTATACAAATTCAAAAGCTAATGTTGAATTTATTCCGTCGCGTGTTTGGAAAATTCTTCACTTTTTAATAAAGCTGTCGCTTTTAAGTACCTAACGCTGCTTATAATATCGTTACCGCGACAGAAAGTGATTCGCTATGCAAAGTTGTGTACGACGGGTTAACCGGATTAAGTCGCATTTTACAACTTGTTTATTTACAGCTCAGAGAAGATGACAGTGGTGCTTATTCTGGCGTACACAAACTTAACGTAATTTTAGTTTGACAGCTTTTAATCTAGTGCCGTCTTTCACTTACAATAAGTGCAAGAAAAAGATAGAGCTAGTAGAGCTGTCAAATTAAGTAAAAAATAAGTAAGTGGTTTCTCGGATCGGCACTAATTTAAATTGTCAGTGTTATTGATGTATTTTTTAATATTGCTTTCTATTGGTATGTACCTAGTATGTGTGTTTAAGAGATAACGTTATTTTAAGCGAAGAGGTCTCAGGTTTTTACCATAACACTGGGTTTACTCCCGGGTTAATTTCCCTTTATGTCCACACATACTTAATAAAGTAAGTCTGTTGTACGTACTTATAGGTTAATCTCGAGAACCACTGAATGAATTTGTATGCGGTTTTTACTGTTTATGATCTCGACTAAGACTCTAAATTATTCTAAGAAGGCTTTATATAGGGTTAAAATTATACCCAAACAAAACCAGGTCGAGTCTCGAGAGTAAAGAACAGTTTATTAAAACAACTAATCTATTTACGACAGCCCTTATTGAGTAGAAAATTTCAATACTTCTTAATTTTGTTTGACAAGTCCTTTTGATGAACTTTATAAAAAAACCTTGACCTAAATCCTACCTGGTAATCCAAAAAAAAAATACGATTTATTAAAACCGGACCTTTAGAATAAAGAAATAAGACGATTTTTTTTTGCCCCGGGGTTCCGGTAGCTTTAAGCTTTGAATGGGGGAATGTTGAATGAACCGCATTCAAAAGCTTTGCGTTTTTGTAGCTTTAAAAAACTATGATTCAGGCAATAGTCCGATCATATTCAACCTATTCAAAGACATTTGCATGGAATACATTATTAAGAAAAAAATTGAGTTAGATGGTTCATGGCGAAGTTCACTCTTTTGGGTGTAAAAATAAAGTAGAAATAATAGGAACCTGCCTATATTACTACCTTATATTTGTCATAATATGAAAGATAATTTTGGTTTCTTTTTAGCTCATGCATTATGTACCTATTCAAGGTTGTTCTACTTACGGTAGAGTCTTGTAGTTTCAGTAGATATTTCATTTAAAGGTCCAAAAGTTGCTTGAGAAACTTATTCTTATTAGTATTAAAGCAGTAAGGTCGAATGTTATTCTTATTTGACTGTTTGTTTAATCGTCATTTCTTATTCAGTATTATAGAGTATGTAAGTAACTGTAACAGGAAATAGTTTGAAGATGATCAAAGGTTCGAAGTACCTAATGAAAATTACGTGCAAAAATGTAGGTATACGAGTAAATTATGTCTATAAGTTCTTAATATTAAAAATAAAAAGATGGATCATTTATATCGACAGCCAACCGGCACAATACCATCTTCCATTCTTCTTACGCATTGCGGATTCCTCTATCGAAGTCCTTTCTTTGTTGTCTTCTGTGCGAAATTGCGTTGAAATTATAATGTTATTGCGATGTGAAATCTTATTAGAAACCAATTCACGTAAGTTTGTATAGTACCTACTTTAGTAAAGTCAGAGTTATGCGTTATTAGGGGTAGTGTAGCGTCAATAAAATAACTAGATGTAAGTCTAGGGAATGACATACTTATGATACCGTAGTCCAACAGGACAGTCGCTCATAAAAGTTATTAAACAATTTCACATAATATTTATTATTATTACTATTAGGTAATATTTTAAATTCGCTAGATAATTGTCAAAAGGGAAAATTGATTCGCAAAATATGGAATCAAAATGCAGTCGTCAGTTGTTAAGGTATAAAATGGTCAGCCAATCTGTTTCGTAGAATTTAATCCAATCAATCTAATAGCTCTATTTGAGGCTATTTGCAGGTAATATCAAATTCTAACAGATTTAGGCTGTAATCACGCAATGATTTTGTAAATTAGACCTATTAATATTGCTACAATATAAACGCAACTTCCGTCAGTTTTCCTGCGTGTTTAGCATAAAGGAATGTTAACACGAAATCATAAAATGTCACACATATAGGTACTATACAATAAATTATAATATTTATAGATAGAAAGGTTATAAATTGCATTAGATATGTGCGGGTTTACTTTCAATTGTGAGTTGTAGAATAGAGAAGCCGTAAGGAGGGAAGGTCAGACACAATACGCTACTTGTCATTAAGGGATTAACCTCTGCCCTTATTTTGCACAAAGGGAATCGGTTGATGTATTGCTCTTTTTGTCATAATGCAGCTTAGCGACCCTGCGTATGACACAGGGGAGAATGTTTATAGTAATAGGTGAATCGGATGTGGCAGTGAAAAGCGATTCAGGGCGGACATGTCAATGTATAATGGACGGTACCTTTTGAGAGCGAGCCCCGTGTGCGAACGCCGGCGTCCGTGGCGCTTTGCCCCCGCAGATGGAGTGGTAGTGTAAGGGTGGTGGAAGCGCCGGAGGCTCCTGGCCGCAGGGGCCGGCGTTGCTGTGCGCAGCGGGCGATAGCGCGCGTGTACCTCGGAGTCGGTCTGCCGGCGGAGTGGCCGGCTGCCTGCTGTCACCGCCGGGTGCGCGCGCCGCCGCCGCATCCAGCGCGCATGCGCCCGCCGCCCGGCCCACCGCCTCAACTTAACCACCATACACCAACACGCAGTCCCTACATGTGCTATATTCGCCTGCATTTGCATAAATATTCGAGGTGAGCCATGATTTTGTGGTGTTTTCCATCAGTAATGGTTTGTAACTTGCATGCTACATTTTCTGTTCTTTTGACATTGCCGCCATTTTCGTAGCTCGCTTGATTTGGAATGAACTTTTGTTTACAAGTGTACCTACCTGCCGCCTACCCGGTTTGAATGATTCAGTGGGTACGTCTTTAAACAGTTTAGTTGGATAAGCTTTCAAGTTAGTTATTATGTTCGATGGGTCTAGATTTGTTAGCGACACGCAGAGGGGTGTCGGGATCAGCTGTTCGCAGTGGGGCGGTATCGATTGGCGCCACTTTCACCTAGGGCGCGAACTTCCTTGTTTTGGCGGGCAGCCAGATTTGTATGGCGTCCGTTGTTACCATGCACGCCACATTATCGCCCTCTATATCTACTACTTACTTTACTTAGCTAAGTGATATCTGATGACTGGTCTAGCGAATTTAATCTGCTGAAAGTTATCACTACGCTAAAGCAATTAAGCACTGCGGTACATTTCATGTTGTTTCTGTTAAAAGATATCTTTGTTGGTAATGAACGGATAATGAGAAGTTGTGTCTGTATGTTACAACAAAGAATAGACTAATAACTGTCCAGTAATGTTAGTCAGGAACAAAGGGAATGAAAGAAAAATATGCGCTAATAAATAGCCCTCTAATCCACGAGATACACGGAGGGTTTTGTTCCGCTTGAAAATTACGCAAATAATTTTGCGTTATCTTTTAATCCAATTTATGTTTTAAGTAAAGGTAGGTAACAATTATCATGTTAAGAAATTGTATGTAGACACTAGGTATTTCAACTGGTAGTGTTTTTAATTATTTACTCAGCTTATTAAATTATACCTAGTACTTAATAACATTTTTTTTAATAGAGTTAGAAAGGAGATCATCGGATTTCGGCCCAGAAGTCAAAGTGCCGGCCAAAAAATAATTTTGCTATATTCCGTTAGATATTATCCACCTGAGCATTTATTACTATGGCACCAAAGCTGTAGGGTCAATATCTTCGGTTTTATTCGAATTCAAAAAACTGTATTTTTCATACATTTTTGGTCAAATTGTAAAGTGCCGGCCAAGTAACAATAATGGTATATATCCTTAGAACTTATCCGTCTGAGCATTTATTACTATGGCACCAAAGCTGTAGGGTCAATATTTTCGGTTTTATTCGAATTAAAAAAACATGAATTTTCATACATTTTTGGTGAAAATGTGAAGTGCTGGCCAAGAAACAATATTAGTATAATCCGTTATAACTTATCCGTTTGACCTTTTATTATTAGGGCACCAAACGTCTATGACCATTATTTTGACTTTTGTTGGACTTTACGTTATAGTTTCTGTGTGAAAAGTGCCGGTCAGCAAAAAACACATGTCAAAGCTATCGAGAAGATACCTGTAAACATTATTCACTATGATAAAAATGTGTATGACCATTAGTTTGGCTTTTGTTAGATTAAAAAAAAAACTTGATTTTTGATTCATTTTGTAAAAAAAATATAATATAACAGGCACGTTATGTAAAGGATCGTCAAAATGTTTATTACTATGGAATTAAACGTCTATGACCACTATTTTGGACTTGATTCGATATTTCAAAAATCTGGTGTTTAGGTATCTATGTACCTACACTTTGGCGAAAAAAGTTTTTATCTGGTGATAATGCAACTATCTTGCTAAAGGCGTAATATAGTCGTCTTTTTAACACATTTTTATAAATTAAAAATAGGTTTGCGTTTACGCTTTAGAAGCTACTTTTTTTTAAGAAAAGTGTGTATACAAGGAAAATACAGTGGGGTGATAGAGGTACTACGTTATCGGCCGAGTAGCACCAGGACATTGTGATCGGCATACATGCAAAGTACAACTGCCCGACTCCTGTCTTCCCTAACAGCTACTTCAGACGTCATGCCAAAATACGAGTTTCGTCACTAGATGGCAAGCTTATCTTTGGAGGGTGGTAACCATCTACGGTCATAATAATTCAACCTAAACTTAGGCCGTAACGTTGAGTGGAATGCAAAAACTACAGCCAACGTCATACCTAAAATCAGATGGTATTAATATAGAAGTTCACCTATCAACACACAAAACAAAAACACAAAATCTGACTAATAACTAGTCATTGGAAAAGCTCTGCTTGTTGTCATTGTTAAAATGTATAAAAAAATAAAGATTTTAAAAAGTCCAATAAAAGCCAAAGTCAAAATAATGGTCAAAAATGTTTTGCGCCAGATTATTAAATGTTCAAAGTTGTATTAAGAGTCGTTTGTAATCCGCCGTATCGCAATTTTTGCCCAAAGCACTTTATTTTTAAACAAAATAAATAAGAAATCAAGATTTTCAAAATAAAATAAAAGCCAACCTAATGATCGTACACGTTTGGTGCTATAGAAAAAAATGTTAATAGGCATCTACTCGACACTGTCTACATGGTATTTTTGCTGGTCGGCACTTTTCACATTTGAACTAAAACGTAAATTCCAATAAAAGTCAAAATAATGGTCATAGATGTTTGGTGTCATATTAAAAAATATTGAGAAGCAACTATTAGACGGATTCGACGTATTCTTTTCGATTGCCGGCATTTTAACATATTAACCAAAACGGAAAGTCCAATAAACGTCAAAATAATGGTCATAGAAGTTTGGCGCCATACTAATCAATGTTCTAACGGTCCTTTGTAATACGCCTGTATTCCCTTTTTCCAAACGGACATAATATTTTTTTTTATAAAATGTATGAAAAATCGTGATTTTTAAAATCCAATTAAAGCCAAACTAATGGTCATACACGTTTGGTGTCATAGTAAAAAATGATCAGAGCAATCTACTCGAAAGGTTCGACACATTTTTTTTCTCTGGCCGGCACTTTCAAATTTGGGCCGGCCAAAGTATGGAGAGCCGATGATCTCCTTTATTTTCTTTGTAATTGTACCTACCTACTTCATAACTTTCAATAGCGAGAGTTGGTTGCTTATATTATTGGAGCAATTTACATTTTAGACGTTCGAAATTTAAAAAAATAGGTGATGATTTAACTTTTTAAAAGCTCATGGCCAGTATATCAAGGTGCATTTGTCCGCTGCAGCGACGCATTGGGTCAAGGCAGCGCCGCATTTAGGATCTGTGGTCTCCTAGGTTACACTTGTGGTGGGGACCCCATTGATTCCATGTTTTTAATTTTCCCATAAAACTTTTTTGAATATAGGGAATCCTAGTAATTTCAGCTCCAATTCACCTCACATTGGTAAGTAGAAAATTAAGTACCTACATTTCCATCTATTCCTACGTAGGTAGTTTTCTAAATAATTATTATGCCTATTTCTGGGAACAGTCCTTTTGTCAGTGATGTGCCCTTCCCGGGCAGTAAAAAGGCGCAGAAGTTACGTAAAAAGAACTTTTTTAGCTAGCCTTTAGGCAGATAGAATATAAGAAAGAAGAATTTGAAAACATAGCTGCCAGTGTCTTTACTATTAAAGAGTTTTTACATCAGGAATATTCCCGGGAACGGCACGTAACTGTGGGCCCCTTTGCGGCGAGGGCCCTTAGGCTACAGCCTGTGTAGCCTATGCTTAAATGCGGCGCTGGGTCAAGGGCATTTGAGCCCGCAGTCTCCTGCCACTATGACGCAAAGGATATGGTTTTTCTGTGGCAAACTGCCAAATATTTAAAACGTCCTTTCAGATAAACGACTACTGGTGTTAGTTATTTTGGAGCAGTGCATCGGAATTTATTATGTAGATTTGTTGAATAGCGTTTTTGGAAGCATTTTTTGAGATACATACGTAATGACGCCAGATATCCCTAATGGGGTGGGTAGAGCCCAATTTGTTGGAAGACAATTTACTCCTTTGTTTGAAGACGGTTAAAAATGCAAATATAAGTACTTTTTTTGCACATAACGAAGAAACATTTTAAGCCACAGACTTATTCTGAGTTTTAAACATAAGTACACAAGAAAGAATACAGTACAATATAGCACTTAGTATCTAGTATTTTTTTAATCCGCTCCCAATCTAACATAGTAGATGTCTGATGAATTGAACTTTGTTTGTTGGCAGGCAGTAGGTAAAGTATGGGTGGCTGAGTGAACGTGCTGCTAATCCGCAGCTATCCCCGTTTAAATGACGCTTTTACTTCAACATATCAAAGGTGAGTCATAACCTAAAGAAAAACATTTTACATAATGGTTTAGGTACAGGTTAAGTAAACGTTGAGTGGGTAGGCCGAATTTCTTTCCATCGCACGAATACACGAGCTCTGCTGACGATGGCCGAGGACTTTTTGTTGATGAAAGTAAATATTATAATTTAGTGAAGTTTACTATTTGGTTACCTTACCTGTCTATCATCCTTCTATGACCAAATAACTTTAGATAAACAGCTAGACATAATCATTATATCCCTGTGCATAACACACACGGTATGGTAAGCAGATGAACACATTGTACGTAGGTATCTTCCTACTGGTTTTTCATTGTTCCCAAAACTTGTAACAAAAACTTACTATAGTTGTTTCATCGGCAAAAACGTAAAAAGTTACAAATACAAATAGGATGTATGGCACCAAGTCTTTGCTTTCAAATGAAACGAAATCTAATCGTCAAAGATCCAGCGACGGCTAGAGAAAAAAAAAAACTGTCAACAATCAGCTGACACTGACTGACAGTTTGTTTATTGTGTTTCAGTCGGCGTTCGTCTTGAAAACGATAATCGATCGAAATAATTAAGTGATTCCACAATTGATTACTTCGCTCTTGATTATCCTGACGAGCAAGAGACTGGGGGTATTTATCGTTACAGTATTTAAACTTGCACCAAATTGTATAATTAGGTTACAAACGGTTACAAATCAATAACATCATTGATACAAATAGACTGCCACTATTGATCCGGCCGAATTCTTAATAATTAATAGATTTAGACGATGCGATTTACAAAGGACGTCCTTTAGTGGTGTTTTACAAAGTCTGCAAGCGAGTCGTGTTTCTGTAATCATACATTTTTCATATTTGCAGACCACCTGACCAAATTGAAAATGTCCCGGCTGAGATTTAATAACCGCCAGCGGGATGGGTACTCGAAGGTCCCGACGGACGACAGCGGCTTCTCTGACGCCCAGTTCGAGATGCCGCCTCCGAAGATACCTTGGAAAGCGATCTCTTTAGCCACATTCCTGTTCGTCGTTGGAACTACGTTGCTTATAGTCGGCAGTCTCATTGTCACTGGACACATTGATACCAAATACTCCGACCGTCTGTGGCCTATGATTCTGTTAGGTGGAATCATGTTCCTGCCAGGAGCATATCACATAAGAATAGCATATTACGCATATAAGGAGTATCCGGGTTACAGCTTCGCAGACATTCCAGAGTTCGAGTGAATGGTGCCACAGAAGAATATTTTTGTGTAGTTAACATGGGGGAACCTCCAGTCAGATTTGATTGTGTAGAGGTAGACACCTCTTAAAGAGATTTGTCTGTTGCATATTGTTAATGTACATTTGCCACTCTACTATGTAGCAGTAGTTATTTAATTACACTATGTTGTTGTTTTTCAGTCAGAAAGTTTGTAAATAATCAAATAACATGTTACTACATATTAACAATATGGACTATAATTCAATTAATTGTAATGATTAAAATTTCTACATACCTTGTGATTAAAAACATAAAAGTTAAAACTAACATTTGTGTATGACCATGAAGTGCAATTCTTTATTTCAATGTGAATGTGATTTACATGTTTAAAGTTACCTAATAAATATTATATTTCTATCTTAAATAACAGTTTGTCTTAGTCGTTAAAGGAAATGATACTGCAACATTCAATAGGCATACTTTTAATGATGACAATGATCATAATTTCAATAAATAGATTGATAAGTCAATTTACAACTTGTAAAGATCTTCACTGATTAATTCATACCTTTAACCTATCTAAATAAATTGCCGGTTTATCTATTAGCTCTTTTGCCTTTCTTAGGTTGAGTGAAGCTAGTTTGTGGGAGGGGCACCGAGTGCCCTGTCTTTTTTAAATGTTCAAACAATTTATTCTTAGACGGGAAGTCTGTTTGACAGACTGCACATCTAAGATTAAGAGCTGTGCTCGAATCTTCTGTTTCAGTATTTTGAGTTCTAGGCTTCCTATCTACTAGCTTCTTTGTCTTTATATTTCTTTGAGCTTTGGGTAATGTTGGTTTGTCTTTAGGCAAAGCTGAATCTCCAAGTGCATCATCTGTGGGTGTTGTACTTGAGACTTCACATAAGTTTTCTGTTGAGGTCTGAGATTGGGATCCTTTCTTTAGACTAGCTTCCTTTTTAGCCTGTATCTGGCTCTTCAGCATGTTGAATTTCTTGGCTTTCCTACTGCGGGAGGGCCCCTCTATTTCATTAAAGCTCATCTCGTCGTGACTATCATTGCCCTCACTTTCCGGCATTGCGATAAATGACTTCTTTTTGTTTTTCTTCTTTTTCTGGCTTTTGGGTAGTGCCTGCAAGTGAATTTTAGAAACTATTTTGAAAGGACATATAGGTCACACAAATTGACTCTATCATCATCTCCCTAGCATTATCCCATTACTCACAGGTTCCGCTTACCTAACCTAAAGATTTTATAAATACTTTATTAATTAAAAACACACTGTAATAAACAAACAGTGTAGTATAATTAATAGCCCCTAACATAAGCCCTGATGGTTCTACTTCAACAAAATCTGCTTAAAAATAACATTAAAGCTAGGTTACTAACCTGCACTTTGTCAGAATCGTCACTAAGAGTTTCCCTGATATCATTGTCTTCTATGTCAGATGTAGAATTTGCATCCTCTTCTTCTTCGGTCTGACCATTCACTTTCCCTTCTTCCTTTATAGGAATTTCTACTTCATCATCATCAACTTGTTCATGATCTGAAATATCTATATCATCCTCCAGGGTCATATTTGCAACATTTTCCTTATGTTTCTTACTATTTTCGTGGTTTTCAAATGACTTGATATTTTTAAATAGCTTATTACAAGCAGAGCAGTATAGATTTCTCATAGCTGCTTTAGATTTCGAAGTTTTTGCTGTCGTTTTCGATGTTTCACTTGCCTGCAAATTTGAAATTTCACTTAAGTGTATTTCCCATAATCAATGTTATCAACCAACCATAGTTATTCTATTGCATTACACTGTTACAATCTATCACGACAAAATGATTAATTATGTAACCCGCGCCCGCCATTTTGATCCATCCCTGAAAAGGGCCCTTTAAAGTATCCTTGGGGACTGGTATGAAAATTTAACGATGATCAATTGAATTAAGATTTGAAAGTATAACACTTAACACTCTTTTAGCATTTATAATATTGGTTAGGATAAAATTACCTCTTCAGTCTTAGAACTCTCCTCATTACTGCTTTCCATTCCACCTTCACTAATAGTGTCATCATCAGATGATAGGCCGAATTCTTCTGCTAAAAGTGATTCAATCTCGCTAAGTTTCTTCTGGTACTCTTCACTTTGTATAAAAGAGGTTTCACCTTCCCTTTTCTTTGCTTCTTGTATTTCCTTCTGCCTCTGAATTATCCTGTCCCTTCTCATTTGTTCTGCCTGAAAAGATATAACAATTAGATATATTTCTGCTAGATGCTTTAGAAAATAAACTATCATAGTACTTTTTAAGATGAGTCATATCCATGCCTGGAACAAATCATACCAATAGATTTTTTTAGCAAGCATTTGTTCATAATACACCATATATACTTGATATGCTTCATAAGCGCATACCTTTCTCTTATTCTCTTCGGCCTTCTCCTGTAGCAGCCTGGTGTGTTCAATGACCCGTTTGTCCTTCCTCCGTACGAAGCTGACCAGCCTCCTGATCTCCTCGTTCCGCTCCTTGCGGGCCTTCTGACGTATCTTGTTATTTTCCTTCTCCATCAACTTGATCACTCTACGGTTGTCGCCTTGCTGGATTTCGTATTGATCCAGCCACACATAGCCTGGAAATTACAAAGAAATTATTGAAGAAAACCTTCTTTGACAACAATTAGATTATTGATTGTTGATTGAGGAGCTCGGTGGCGCAGCGGTAAACGCGCTCGGTCTGCGATTGTTGAAGTAAAGCAACTTTCGCAGAGGCCGGTCATAGGATGGGTGACCACAAAAAAAAAGTTTTCATCTCGAGGTCCTCCGTGCTTCGGAAGGTACGTTAAGCCGTTGGTCCCGGCTGCATTAGCAGTCGTTAATAACCACCAATCCGCACTGGGCCCGCGCGGTGGTTTAAGGCCCAATCTCCCTATCCATCCATAGGGAAGGCCCGTGCCCCAGCAGTGGGGACGTTAATGGGCTGATGATGATGATGAGATTATAATGTACTTAATTTACTACCTATCGTTTTTACAGTATTTTGGGGAGAGCAGACATGGTAAGATAAGCAGCTGGACATATTCTACGTGTTTTACGGTATTAACTGGATCAAAGATAAATTATAAAATGTTAATCTAGAAATAGAAGCCAGTTCAAGGTGATAAAAATCCATATTATTATATTACTTTTTGACTTATTTTCGAATTTTAATTATTATTTAAGTAACAATCATATGGTTGAACACTTTTATGGATGAAGTCACTTGAACAGTATTTCCCGTTATATATTTATCGTTTTGATGTTTCGTAAATGTATCTCATTTGACTAAGTAGTAAAAGCCATTACTAAAAGACCAGCAGAGTGGTTAAAATATGAAGTTACTTACTTTTATTAGTTGAGAATGCCATCCAATATGCATAGAACTCATGCACTTCCTCGTAAGGAGTAGTGGAGTTTCCAAACTTGGGTATTTTAGCCACGTCTTCCGGATCATCAAGGAAATCTGTCTCCTCTGCTGTCAGTTTGGAGAATACCTGCAACATTCAAAATAATGGGCTTCATTTTGGTTTGGTAAGAATAAAATTCATACAGAGCAGTTAAAAAAAGGTGGTACGCTTGATCACGGAAAAAGTTATTGTCACAGCAGTACACATTTACTGAACAATGTTTTGTAACAATAAGAGAACAATAAAGTTTGGTACGCAACAGAAGTAGGTTTCGAACAAAGGCTAGGTACAGAAAAGTGTTGAAACAATACAAGCTTCTCCCATTTCAACTAGACAACTTTTTATTCAAACCTTCTGCTTAGGTACATTAAAACCGGCATTGCAATTAAAGAAAATTAATTACCCTTCTCTCTTATCTAGTAGATTTATTGCTCAGTACTAAATATTAAAGGATAGTCTTGATTGGTTTAGATAAATGTTTGGTAAATTAATTAGATGCACCTTCCTTCCTTTTTGTGAATTTAAGGTGCAGTATATCCTGACACTTCTCTAGTGTGAAACTCACAATTCACACCAGAGAAGTAAAAAAAGATATAACAACTCAATCAAACCTACATTGAGTGTTAAGTTCATTAAGGTAACTAAGAAGAGGCAAATGTGAAGATGTTTTTGGTATAATATATAGTGCCAAAAAATTAGTAGCACCTAACATCAATGAATGCAGCCAACTAATGAGGGCTCTGTCCTACATGCCTTTAAAAATAGCCATATTAACTGCTTCTGGTCAGTCAACCGATCACATGATAGGGCACATAATGAAAAAAAAAATGTTTATGCCATGCAAGCAGCAGGCTATCAAATTTCAATATTGGTATTTAACTCTACCTCTGCATAGACTCCATAGAATCCCTGAGGATCGTCCCCGAATCCTTTGTAGCAGGACGGACTGAAGTATGGGTACACATCCAGACTGTCATCATTGTATGAGCTGCCAGCACCACGCAACAGTTGTTCCCTATGATTGTCATACCTGAAAAATAACCATCAAAATATTCATGCATTAATATCTTAAGTGTGGATGTCCATAAATGGAAAATCTACCATAATTTGTTCTTGAACATTGTTATTTTATTATGAATTTTGTAAGTATGGTCATTGATGTATTTTGGGAAATAAGAATGGATTTGGAAAGAGATCTTCAAATGGAAATAAATTGATAGTTTGTTTCAAATAATAAAACATTTTTATTAATTTGGGACTACAAATTACACAATACGTCCCGATAATTTAATATGTATTTTTTATTAATAAGTAATAATCGGTACACGACTGAAATGAATAATGATGCATCTAATTTAGTGATTCCTAACAGCTGTCATAAGAACTATTAAAATAAACGTAGGTATCTTACAAGAAAACTTACCAGGCTCTCTCTTGAGGGTCTGAGAGGACTTCGTAGGCATTCTGGACTAGTTGAAACTGTTCTTTAGCTTCTACAAGATTATCCAAGTTTTTATCAGGGTGCCACTGCAGTGCGAGCTTACGATAAGCTTTTTTGATCTCAGAAACGCTCGCTTCCTTCGCAATGCACAATACTTCGTAATGACACTTCATTCTGCTATCATTATATCACTTTTTCAAAATAATATCCAATTACAGCTACGTTTCAACAAAAAATAATATAACCTACTGAATCATTTATCATTAACGATTTTATCGCATATAACGCAACGCACTACGATGAAACTACAATTAATTGATAAATATTAAAGCGAATCAAACACGACTTTAAAGTTAACGTAGTTAGTCCTAACAGAAGAAAAATATTATCGATCTATTTTGAAGAATTCGCAAAACTCTCCTCACAAAAACGACGTCCATGCTGCTTGTCCTGTTTTTTTTTTTTTTTTTGGTTTGGTTTTCCCCGAAGGGTAAGGCAAAGGGAACTATGCCCATACAGCCATGTCTGACGTATTTTTTTTCTTGATGATTAATGAAATGATGAAAGGTGATGATGATGAAACCTAAGCCCCCACCCTCGGAGTAGACTCCTACTCCGAACCCCAAACGAATTAACTCAAAAGTCCGCATAAACTTTTGAGTTATGAAGCGGCTTTCTGACACGAAGCGAAAATAGGCAGATACACTTTGTTTATTGAATACTCCAATATAATAACACTCGCGAATGTCTTCCGACTAACTTAATGCGATCATTAACCACAAAACACCACTTCGTATTAATTATTTAGATTATTCAATGAAGAAAGCAACTGTCCCGTTCCCGCCTCCCCGCTGCTTGTCCTGTTTGATACATTTTTTTATCAGTATTGCTATTTCAAAATAAAATTTACCTCACTTAATTCTATGAAATGACGTGTGACGATGTTAAAATAAATGGAGTGCGTGGGGATTGGTGTGAATTAAGTGTTTTGAATGTTTTCTGAAATAAAGCTTTATTATTATTATTATTATTATTATTAAGTATAATTAATAATATGTTATCTTAAAGCCCCTGTATTAAACACCTATTGTACGTTATGGACGGTAACTCCCTTATTAAACATACTATATTTAATTATGGCAGCACTATCATTGACACTTTTTTTTTAAGTATAGGGACCTGCTACACTTATACAAGATTTTCTTTGCTTGTTTAAATGTGGGACTGTCGCGTCGCATCGTTGCGCAGATATATTTTAAGATATCCCGAAATTTTCGCATGGATTTTTTTAGCTCATTTACTGGCTACATTTTAAACCATGCATAATATTGGTATATTCAGAATACACAGCTCACATTTAATAATAGGAAGTAAAGGGACCAATAGTGTAGCATGGCCCTGATAAAGATTACGCGCGGTATGCAGGCAGTGCAGCATACCGATTGGTTGTTGCTGTTGCGATGTCGGGTCGGTGTCTGATCGGGTGCGGGGCGCCTCCCGCGCGGTATGCGGGCCTGCAACATACCTACCGCTCAGTTGCGTCTCGACATTTGCAAGCAGTAATTTTGTCGACGTAATTTAAAATATTCGTTGCGCCATGGCCGTGGTTGAACGAGATATTCACTACAGAATTACTAAAGAAATAGAGAAATATCCCTTGCTGTATAATTACAATTTGCCGGAATATTCAAACAAGATGTTAAATCAAAAAGCATGGGATGAAATTGCCATGACTCTGAATCGAACTGGTGAGTACCTAGACTTATAGAAAAACAGCATATCTGCTATAGTAGTGAATGTGGCGGGAACTCTACATTTGAAGCACCATGAACCAAGTTTCAGTGTCCATTTTCCATTTTTTGATGTGGGCATGTAAGTTATTTCAATGTGTGCGTTATTTCTAGTGTTGGGAATTATTTTGTGAAGTGTGCCTAGCATTTAAACCTACTTACTTAGAAGGTTTTTAAGCTGAAAGCGTAGCATTTAAACCTACTTAATAGGTTTTCAAGCTGAAAGCGCTAGTGTGTCTTTTGTCCGGTCTGGATAAATGCGCCTGAACAAAGACACTTGGCAACAATGTGTTCTCCACTTATTTCGGGATTGCGAACTTTTTTTCATTTTAACTCTTTTTCCTTGGCTACTACCTACCCTGTTGTCTTTGGTATTACCTATCTACTGGTTACTTTATTCAGTCGTTTTCGCCTCGCGCTGTCTACTTCCCTACCCATTTATTTTTGCTGCCATGTCCGTGGTAGTGAGTGTTCATATTCTATGGTTCTGGGAGGGCAAAGGGCGGCGGCAATGGCGATATAGAGCAAGTGTCTTGTCCAACATCTGCCTTACCATAGCATTGCGCCTGTATCCCTGAAGGTAAAGACACACGTGTAAAACTGTCCACGTTCCTAAGTATTCTCGAATTTTCACAATAAAATGTCATAATGTGTGGACTAAGTGACGACGCGGTGTTGGCGTCGCGACTCTACTTCTCGATGGCTACAGAAGCCACTCTAGGTGAAACATCCGGCTGTGTTTTGTACTTGTAGTCGGTACTTTAGTCCACTGCCGGTAAATGTACTTCCTATTCCTTCCACCATTAAGAAGAAAAATATGCAAACGAACTTTCACTACCAAAAATCTTATTTTTCAGTTCACGATTGCAAAGAAAAATGGAGGAATATACGGTCGTCATTTATTAGAAGTCAAAAATCCCAAAAAGCTACATCTGGATATGAATGGAAACATAACGTATGGAAACCAAAGAAACGGTACTACCTAGCCGATGATTTAGCATTTATATTACCATACCTGAAACCTCAATTAGGTTTAGGTCCTGACACAGAATACGCACCAGGTAGTGAAGATGATGTATCCCAGGAATTAGAAGAGGCTAATGAATCAACGCAAGCTAAAAATGAGGCAGGAGATACTAGTGATGACGAAAATGATGAAGTTTATGATGCTAATGTTGAAGGTCCCACACCGCGCATTTTTGCTGAACCAATTGCAGCTAGTCATCATTCGAATCGTGCTAGAAAACGACTTATAACAGAGGTTGATAAGACGTATATCGAGTGCATGACAGATAAGCAATCTAGAAATGAAACTGCTGAAACAACAGCTACACACCCAATGCAGTATTTCTTCCTTAGCTTGTTGGGAGAATTTGACACTATGACTGAAAGTCAAATGAGACAATTTAAAATAAGGGTTTTACAGACTATTGACGAAATTAAAGCCAATCGAGGGCCGGTGGTATCGTCACCTATCAGGGTATCGAATTCACCTGAACCATCTCAATCGTCTGCTATAAAATCCGAGAAGTAATGTATCGTGATATATCCATCCAACTCAGAATATTCATTCAACAAAGCATAGGTAGACGATAAATAGAAAAACGAAGAATCGGGCTTGTTTGTGTATGAGCGCGAAATTGTTTGATTGCAAATAATAAAAGCTTAAATACGGGAGGATTTTAGTATTAATTACATACAGAGCCACAACTCATCATAGCAGATAGTTAAGTTCTAAGTTATACCTACCTATTAACTGCTTATATGCCTGGCGATGAGCAAATAAACAGTTCATCTTTTACATCGTTTACCAACTCATACTCATATATACATACGGTCCTCAAGGGGATCAGACAAAGGTGCAGATACCCACTTTTCGTCAGCTAAATTATCTACTCATAACATAAGAGCCTATATACGTTCCACTGCTGGGCACAGGCCTCCCTTCAAACGACTGGAGGAGCATACTCCACCTCGCTGCTCTACACACCTCAAATATGTTAAAAACTGTCAACATTCCAACTTTATGTCTGAGAACGTTTTGCACGTAGCCCTGAGCTATTTTTGTGTAATTATCTTTTGCAAAACTAATGCAGGCTCGCGCGGTCACGAAGTGGAATCACGAGGGACTGTGCTTTGTCTTTATTCGGCCAATTTGGCCAAATAAGGCACTTTTGTCGTTGCATTCCAGAGTAATTCGCATTGCGAGCTTTCAAAGACTCGGGTCATGTAATTAACTGATTTCCTTAGCGAGGACACAAGGCTAATAAAGTGGTATTAAGAATTTGTGTCAAATATTAGAACCAGAGCATTATGTTCTTGTACTCTATAAAGTGTATCTAAATATAAATTAATCACAGAACTGAAACAAAAAAGTTAAAAATATCGCCTTTAAAATCTGTCTAATGAAATGTACTAAATAATAATATATTTTGTTTTTTGTAGAATACCATGTTAGAATCTAAATTCTGAAGTTCAACGTTCGTTACCAACAATTCGTTCGTTATCAACAGTGATTGAACAATTCGTTTACCTAATGTATGTCCGACACACCATTGTCCTTTTTCCAATTTTCTTTAAGTTACGCACAAATTACTCAGCCTCTATTAGTATAGTCGACACGCAAGATTCCTAATAATTTCAGCATTAGGACTTTTTTGACCATAACATAAAAACTACTAAACCTATTTCGATGACACTTGCATAGCGTTCTTCCAATACATCTACACAATTAAATTACCTCTAACGGGTTCATGTTGTCTACTAACACTGATAAGCACTTCCTTCATACAAAAGACATCAACGAGATCATTGTAATTGTTCCATAATAATATTTTTTGTCTTTAACTTTAAAATGATTTATATTTTCTGAGAAATATGTGGACTAACCTACACATATGAAAATTTAATACATACAAGTGTTTAGAAGCCCACATAGACCAACATTATACGAGTAATGTGCTATTCCAACAATATTACCTACTTTTTGAAGTCGGTTACAAATAACTAGAATAAAATCTGTAGAATACAAAAAGCGAGCATTCTTATAAAATTCCTAGAACATTCCACAGAATCTTAGTGAACAATATAGAATTAACGAAAGAATGCACTGCCTCTGTTTACACAGAATTTTGTAGTATAAAATACGCTCAATAGATGGCGCAACTGGTATGCCAAGTTTTATATTATGTAGTATGGAATCCATACTAAAAATTACGGCCCCTTTTCTCACCTACTTCATTTTTTTGAGCTCAACAACTAAATAATACAGAACAGTGACGATAGGTATTTTTTTATTAAAGCTTACATACTTTACCAATATGTATTGTTAACTTTAAATGTAATATACGTATCCTAAAAAAGACCTTATGAAGGCAGTTAGATTCTGTAGATCCCCAGGCTACACCTGCACTTCCATGCATAGCTGTATCTACGCAGCAGTCTTCTCCTTCATGTATCGACCTCATCAACCCTGGTGTCTGGTGTTACGTAGCAGTGTACGCCCAGGTTACGCTCGGACGGGATTTTTTCTAAGAAACATACACAAAATATTTTTATTTTTTAAATTAGATTAAATATAGTCTATATAATAATTAGTACAATACTAATATACTTTATTGCACCAAAAAAGAAAACACCTATCTATACCTGAAGTCTTCGCTGCATTTTGGTAGATTCTCAAATTCTGTAAACCTTATGATAAAAAATATAAAAAAGTAAAAACAAAAAGTAACTAATCAATACGTATATTCAAGTATAATGTGTAAAACTATAGTAGGATAATAAAAATAACATAATGATACAAGAAAAATTAAACAAAATTAAAAATCAGAGGAAGATAAAAACTATACCTACCTACACTTGGTTTTCATTCTAAGTAAGTAGTTTCTTTGAAATTTAAACTGCGTCGATTCCTCAATGTCCAAATTGACTGTTCATCGATCCTTAGACATACTGTCGGGTCGGCATGACAACTGCCGCACGCGGCGCTAATTATATTGAGCGCTTCGGCCAATAAACGATACGAATGCTATATACGTAGGTAGACGTCAACGGATATTGGTCGAAGGCCTCGATATAATTCGCACCGCGTTCGGCGCGGTTGCCGTGCAGAGCCTACTGGCGTCCGCAAAACTACCAATTTGGGGGAGGGGGTCCTTTGGGTTTGAAATCAAATTCAAAATCAAGATCATCATCTTGGGCGTAAGTGGCGCTGCCCGCACCGAGTTCCAAGGTAGCTTTGCTCGGTCTAAACGACGCCGTACTCGTACGAGTAGCATCGTCTATATAACTAACTCTACTTAGCTGCCTCGACATTTGCCTCCTGAATGACGAGCTAGTAGCGCCTTTCAGACTTGTCGTAGAAGCCCGAGTTGCGCGTGGCACGGCGTCTGGCGGCGTGTAGAAATCAGTGTTGCTGGTACCGATATCCGTAACTCTTCTGTGACCGAATGATTTAGCAAACAAGGGTACACTAACTCTAGAGGATAAAGTACGCTGCTTCAACGACGAAATGCTTCCTGAACGACTGCTTAAGCCGCTTCTTCCGAAAAACAGCTGAAATGTAAAAATGGTTCGATAAGAGTTTTCATCATGTGTCATTGTAACTTATGATTTTTTATTCATTATTTTACTTATTCCTAAAAACTATATTTTAGTAAGAGGAAATCTTACATATTCTCATGAAGTCTGTAGGTATTATCCTGTTAACTCATAGAAATTTTCCTCGAGTAAGATTTATTTAGAACTTATATTTTGAAAATTCTAGCGAATGGTTTGGTTACTAGTCCAAATAGCTCTACCAACACACAGTAGTGGAGTGGTGTGGTGAACTACCCTCTGCGGTTGAATGAGGGGAAGTCTGCGCCCGGTAACGGGAGATATAGTCTGTTTATAAAGGATTGTATATAATGTATTGGCGCTTACCACATCCTTGTCCACGGCGAACTCATCCTGGTAAGTCTTGGTGCGAACCATCGGTGGTGGAGGATCCTCGGATTCCAGCATTGGTTCCACCCAATTTTCATACAGGAAGGAGCAGGGCCCAAGCGGAATGTCGCAATTGTAGCGACAATTTGCTTTTATCCAGTCTTTTTCATGACTATCCGGTGATCTGAAATATAGAAGTTACTCTCGTAATAAGAAGTACTTAAAGATACTAATACGGTGGAAACTTTGCGAGTTTAGCTCAGTTAAAGTTCTGATCTTTTGTAGGTTTTTGGGTAAAAATCAAAATATTGGATTAGTGTCTAGTGTCTACATAATATGAAGCTCAATACAACGGGGGATCGTGCTCCAGATATTTGTAATGATCCGCCATGGTGTGGCGTGATTTCATAAAAAAACGAATCTTGTTTTCAATGCCTGCGGTACCACCTCTATATTGGACTTTAATATACTTAATTACCTACTTCTTAATTACTTATTGAGGAATTAAATTAAGCAATTTCCAATGGGCTTACCTGACTATAGCTGTGAGGTCATCATATTTGTAAACCATTTTGGTTTTGGGATCATAAACACCGTCCCCGGTATCGTAGAAACCTGGAGGTAGGTACTTCGAAGGCTGGTCTGCTGTTATGTAGGAGGCTCCAGCTGGTTGTATTATAGTGTCGTGCTCTGCAGTGTATCTGCAAATTACAAAGAATTTTGTGAACACAAATTGATGAGGGAATTTGGATATTGAGACACTAAATATTCTTAGACACGACTAGAATTACTAAACGAGCGATAATATTCGCTAGTGGTAACTACATCCTAATGTAACCTCTAGCCTGTATTACATACACATACATAAGTAAAATCAAAGAGCAAAAGTGCAGTCACTGAGCCCAGCAAATGTATATGTAAACAGTGATGAAATTATGAACCATTAGTTGTCATAATTATAAATTTATGTTTTTGTAGATGTTTTTGGTGTGTTACAGAAACGACGAAACTAGAAGGTCTTAAGCGCAACCAGTCACTCTTTAAAACTGCAAGTTTATACTTATAGCGAAAGTTTTGTGAGTCTGACGCTCACACTACAGCGGTTGCAACCACTTGGCTTGGCTACTAGCCCAAACACCTTCACCAACACGCAAAAGAGCAGCGTGGTCTTCATGATTGAAGGGAAGCCGATGTCCAAGGAAGGGAAGTATGATTATGCTCAAACCTTCGGTCAGGGAACCGGCAGTAGGCCCAGTCCTTCTCTTCGTAGTGCAACCCGTCAGCAAACATGAGACTCTTTTCTATGAGCTGCCCCTTCCTCCACTTGCCCTTCACAATGGCTCCACAGTCATATAACAGTTCTCCATTGCCGTCAAACATTCCGTCGTCGAAATGACCCTTATATATTATACCTGGAATATGATGTAATATTATTTTTCATCTGTAATTGCAAGAAAATATTATTTACTACATCTTTGCTGAAGTGGCATTAAATTAAAAACATAGAACCATTGACATACTATAAACAAATGCATACAACATACAAGTTGTTTTACCACGTCAGTGCATAGAACATAGAACGCGTTCAATATTTGTTTTCGGGCTATGCACATGCACTGGTAAACTGTCACCACGAAGTTTAGTTTTAATACTAGCTGTCTGCCCGACATCGCTCGCGAAATTTCATGATTCTAACTTTAAAAATGACAATTTTTCATACAAACGTTCAACCCCTTCTTTCACCCCTTAAGGGTGGAATTTCGCTAAATTGCTGTCTTAGTGAGCACCTACGTCTTAAAAGAAAACCCTAGAGTCAGCATTTGTGGCTTCTGAGATTTCGTGATGAGTGACTTCAGTCGGTGGCTTTTCCTTTTAATATTATTATATTTGTACTCTCTACTTACTCACTCATCGATCATTGGTCTCACAACCAAAGAAGGTTCTACCTTTATGTGGAAAGGCGTAGACTCCTCTGCCGCACATTCCCAGCATGTTCCACTCGCCAGTGTAAGTGGATCCCGTTGGGAACATCTTCTGCTCGCGAGGAACTTTGGGCATCTTCTTTGGGATCGCTCTTAAGTGTATAGTAGAGACAGCAAACATTGTTTATTTCAATGTATTATTGAAAATCAAGATTATTTCAGTTTAGTTGTAAGAGTCGGATATTACTATAATATCACAACTTCAGAACGTGTAGCGTGTGGAAGAAATGGTATTAGAAAGTCTTAATCATGCTCATAATAGCGATCAAATTTGGGGGGGTTGTCATGGGGATTATGATCCTCCCTAGGCTACAGGTTGGATCAAAGCTACAGATAGGCTGTTTGCGACCTGGTGACCCTGACAAAATACCGGGATCCGCTCCTGCATGCTCAGCCTAAAACATAAGTTCACGACTATATTCCTTGGGCTAGCAGAAGTAGCTCCATCGCAAGATGAACAAAGTAACGTAAAACTTTTAAGTAGAATTTCGTGGTTTCTGCCTGTCCTAATGGGAAATACGAGTGATTTTATTTATGTGTGTATGTTACAGGGAAGAAAAACTGAAGCAGAAACTGTTCTTACTTGCAAGTCTGTTTTCGACTCTCGTGAAACTTCTTCATGATATCTTCCCATTGCTTTTGACCATTACCCGCTAGCCCTGTGGCCCTAAACAAAGTATCACATTAGTAAAAACCATGAAATAAACAAAAGCCACGTGGTTTCTGCCCGAGGTACGGGGACCATGGTGTTTCGAAAATACATAATGGTGCCGATTCCTGGAGACATTGGCAGTTCTAAAACTACCTCTGTCTGTTTCTTGCACTTATCGTAAGAGAGGGATGACAACATTTTTTTAGAGCTGTCAGACTGTAAATAGATTTTGGCGATAAAACAGATGAGATCATAACCGCTCACTGAGTTAATCCGTCATGTTGGGAAATATACATCCCTTAGCTGGCTTTTACGACGTGGTCGCAATGATCCAAGTAGCTTTTCTTCACTCAGGTCAGTTTTGAGATCAACGTCATCAAACCTGGTGTCAGGGTTGCTATTGAGCCGCCAAAGACCCCTGTCATGGTAATTGACAAGTAGCTTAATGCAAAATTTTGCTTTATTCTCCTTATATATTAGATAACAGATGTCATGCATATTTCGAGAAGTAATCATACAAACAAAATAAAAAAATATTACATGGATACTCCTCGAGATTTTCGAGTGAGTGAAATCGTCTCCAAAGCCTGGGTCTTCGTAAATGCTGGTTCTGCTTCCGTAGAGTCTACTGAGTCTGGCATTTTGACGTCCGTTTAAGGTATACTTCAGTGTAATAATATATTTACCTGAAAAGGTACTTGTAAAAGATAAATAGGTACTTAGGTACTAACTTTGCATGTTTGCTGGATTTATTTCTCTTGTCTGGCATGGCTTGTTAAATTAATTACTTATTAAAATATTATACGAGTAAACAAATGTATTTAATTGTCTTCTCTATAAGTATTTCTCCAAAATTATGAGGTATTGTATAAGTTCATAAATATATTTCCAAAAATCACCTTATAAAAATTACTTCATAATAATACTAAGTACTAAATACGCATAGACGGTTAGGGAACCATCTAGATTTTCAAATTCGGATTCAAAAATGTAGGTAAGTATACTACTTATAAAGATAAACGACCATTGGGGTTAAAAAGGCCACATCGAAGCAATTCATCTAAAAAAGCAATATTGCAATTTGACATTTGCGCATATAAAAGTAAGTGCGCAATGCAAACAAATGTCAAATTGGAATATTGCTTTTTTAGATGAATTGCTTCGATGTGGCCTATTTAACCCCCCAGTTGGGGCTCTTGTTAGGAGGACTGTAATATTTCTCCCAGTTTTTCTTTTGAACGCCGAGTTTTTAGAAGGATTTTATTGACGCGAAATGTAAGTACGTAAATGAAAGAAAGAAAGAAGAAGAAAGAAAGTTTATTCAGTACAACAAGTAACAATTATTAAATAAGGCCCTGGCTCCTAAACTAGTTTAACTGTATTTCAGGAGCCAGTAGCCAAATAATCATTCATGAAAGGAAACACTTCAGTTCTAGGATGAAACGAACATCATGTCCGCAAGGGTTTATGACGGGCATCAAATATGTGCGACGATAAAATGTAACGGTAACATATATAATTAAATATAGTTATACTTATACAATAAATGCATTTCATTTGATATGAACGTTAGTACCAAGGATAGTTCTTCAGAAATCTCTCTTTCATCCTGGCTCATTAATATTTACGTTCAGAAAACTCTTCAAAGCACTCCCTGTTATATAGACGACTGTAAATCACACAGAGAGGCAACGTCTCTCCGTAGGGTCATAGAATAAACAAGAAACTACGTATAGAACGGACACTCTCTGCCCCGCACTAATACGAGCTTGGATTGAGCTTGATTTACTTCAACCCCCGATGGAGGCCACTTTAGTCTATTTAAGTGGTTATGGAGTAAGGTAAGGCTGCTCGCGGGAAGAACAAGATTTTTGTATAGAGTGCTCGTGCTGTGGTAGGGGCTCCAAAAATCCATCTGTGTATGTGTGTGTGTATGTTTGTGTGATCTTGGCATTGTCGACGATAGGAACCCCTCGACATTGAATGAGGTCAAATTTATTCAAATTGGTACTCGGGACAAATCCTGAGAAATACATTTCGAGACTCAGAAAAACTCTAAAATGTGATGTAGGTATAATCACCAAAAAAGTTAGATAGTGGCACTTAGAATAATACATAACATAAGCTTAACGACTACATTAAAATAGTCAGAGAGGTACATCCATCGCAAAATGAAATAAATACCCACATCTCACCGAGTTTTCTGTTAGACACACGTGATAGACGAAAAGACAAATTAGGAATAATTTATGCTACAAAAAACACGTTTGCAATAAAAATAGGTAATAATATTGTTGATAATACCCAATTGCAACATTAAAATACCTTTTAAAAAGATTAAATAAAATAATTTAATAATTTTCATATCTTTACTTTTTAATTGGTATTCGGCAGTCTTCAATGTCAGACGTATTTAGTACTTATATAATAAACGAACTGCACAAAACAGTCACCATTTAATTTATTATACCGTCTACGACAAGTAGTGGAGGTAATTAGATTGGTGGCTGCTGCAGTGTCTTTGCACTCACTTTAACAAATGTAATGCAGGTTACCTGTCGGTGATTTGTGCCCTTCGGTAAAATCGCAATTATCGTCCTCCGTGTGCTTATAAGTTGCTAAAAACTATAGATATCTTAAAAGTACAAAACTGGCTTCCAAACAACGTGAAGTATAATTAGTGACAATAATATTTAGTCTGAAAGTATGTGTCAAAAGCTTTTTTTTAATTTGACCTGGGAATCCACAGAGATATATCACTATTACGTTTTATGTCACATTGTGTCAATTCATTGTGAGCATCAGAATGACTGCCCAAAATGACAGATCAGCTTTAAAATATTACTAACATCCAATACCTTTTAGCTACTATTTAATACCTTTGTTTAGATATTTTCTACCTAATTAATAAATAAGAAAATTTATTTAAAAAATGGCCAGTCATTCTGATGTCTGAATGACCACCCACATTTAGAATCTCCACAAAAAGGCTCCGAAATGTAATTTCACCTATACACAAATTTAGTACCTATTCAGTACCTACCTAAACAAATATTTTTTTTAGATTTTTAAAACTAGAAATAAAAAAATATGAGCAAAAAATGTTTTAACGAAAATGTTAATTGTTTATTGTTTACAACTCAATTATGCACATAATACAAATTATAAAAAAGGAACAAATGCAATAAAAGATTAATATGTTCCTTTTTTATAATTTGTATTATGTGCATAATTGAGTTGTAAACAATAAACAATTAACATTTTCGTTAAAACTTTTTTTGCTCCTATTTTTTTATTTCTTGTTTTAAAAATCTAAAATAAATATTTGTTTAGGTAGGTACTGAATAGGTACTAAATTTGTGTATAGGCGAAATTACATTTCGGAGCCTTTTTGTGGAGATTCTAAATGTGGGTGGTCATTCAGACATCAGAATGACTGGCCATTTTTTAAATAAATTTTCTTATTTATTAATTAGGTAGAAAATATCTATACAAAGGTATTAAATAGTAGCTAAAAGGTATTGGATGTTAGTAATATTTTAAAGCTGATCAGTCATTTTGGGCAGTCATTCTGATGCTCACCAATTCATTTCATCCCTAATAAAATCACTATAAGGAGGTCCGTGTTGCCCTCCACAGAATAAAAGCAAATGTCAAACACCAATATTGCTTTTTTTAGACCCCCATTACTGAAGAAGCCTCCTTTCTTCAAGAAGTTGCCTTCGTCAAGTCATCACTATTTCAAAATGAGTCAGTCTCATTTTGTCCGATGCCTTCATGTTCTATGGAATAAATGGGACCTACCCACTATTTCTTTTCCTATAGGATAGTATTATTTCAATTGTTCCCAGTACTTTTTTCCTATGATGTCCATCGGCTGTTAAATGAATCTGAACAACGGGAACAAAACTTCCCGTTGGTCAGATTAGTCTGACCATCTGACCAGTCGGGAGCCGGACAAACGGAGACCTCGACTCGACAATGTTATTTTAAATTAAACACGTTTTTCTAAAAAAAAAAAAAACAAAGCTGTTAGTCAAAAAGAGAACCATGTGGAAAGACGTGATAACGCTTGGGAGATGATGGTGTTGAATAAATAAAATACAAGAAGGTAAGGCACTATTTATAATCCGTTAGTCGCGGCATGAGACCGAGGGTGGTGGATATGGAGGGCGACCGCGTGGCTGCTCGAGACGACCCATGGGACGAGGTTTGCGACCGTCCCCGGCGCTTGGGAGGCTCCGCGGGCATCGGGGGACTCTCCTCTGGGTCGTAGTTGAAGTAGTCTTCCGGCTTGACCCACGAGGACATGTCAGTCATCTTATGTTGGAGCTGAAATACCGATCATACTTAAAATACATTATCTAACAGTCTTATCCTAGCCGGTCGTAACAGACAGAAAGCGGTCATGCGTTTGAGCGTTTCGCGTTCATATTCTTCGTTCCCCGGTGTTGATTATATCCAACCACAAAAATAGTTAACAAAATACAACAGCAGCTCACACAGATCCCGAACTTATAAGCTCGAAGGCGTGACCGCTTTCTGATAAGACCCATACTAATAAAAGATAAACAAGCGGTGACCTGTGTATAAATATTTCATAGCCAAGCACAGTTCAATCGAATTATTTGTTAATTGGATTCAGTTTTGCTTGGCTGTCAAATATTTATAACGCACGATTTTATTTGTAAAGTGGTAAGTAGGTACCTATCTGATAAATGGTTTAAAAGTTAGGAGGAGCAGCTCTGCGCAAAGGTACCTATAATCTTCGTAGCGGTCAAACACAGAACTCTCCAAAACCCTTCAGCTTCTGCTTTGTCACACCCCGAACATTTCATACCAACAACCTTGTTTTATACAGACACTACACATTGACGTTATCGTACACGCGCGTCTGTGTGTAACGTCTGACGCCATACGATTCAAGTCTAAACTATGTTCGAGGTGAGGTAAACTTAACTCAGCCGCTGGTGGGGAGCGGAGAGTTGCCGTTCTATACGTAGTAGACGGGTAAAAATAGAAAGTTCAAATGACTTACAACATTGAGCCCTGTCAGGGGCCTTTGGCGGCTCAGTAATAACCTGACCAGACCCTTTGTTCTCATAATATTATATTCTCAAAATATTACATTCGCAAAACATTACGTTCGCAAAATATTATATTCTCAAAATATTACCTGTACAATGAAACAGAAAATATGTAAAAATAATCATCTAGTAACGAAAAAAAAATCAATTAACTTTCTATAGCGATCTGCGGCTTGAGAAGACTGATGCGGGTTTGTGAGAAGTATGCAGGTGGCCACGGTTTAACATGGAAAAGCCAGTTTAAGTATTAATATAAATATAATAATTAAAAAAAAAATGTATGTACCTACTTTGTGATCACGGTTTTATATTATAATTGATTTAATGTTATTATGTAAATTATGGATCATAGTAATCTGAAATAAAGCAATTTTATTTTTTTAATTGTCATGCAATATGTAAAGTAATAATGTTTATCTACTTTTACTTTTGTACTTCATTATACAAAAGATAATATATTGAGAATATAATATTTTGCGAATGTAATGTTTTGCGAATGTAATATTTTGAGAATATAATATTAAGAGAACGAAGGGACCACCACTGACAAGACCACACGTTAAAGGAAGAGACTTACAACATCATAAAATAAGCTTTCGGTGGAGATCTCCTCTTCGGAGATAACGCGGGGTGCAGGTGGGTACGGTACGTCCAGCTGTGGTTCTTGCCATTCTTCATATATGTGATGGCCAGGTCCTATCGGCCCGTCGGGTGCACTCCGGCAGTTGTCTAACACCCACTGTTTTCCATTCCTTATGGATCTGGAACGATTCGATTCAACCACTGACATACTATAAACAAATAGACTCATTCGTCCCGTAGCCAAATGGCAAAAATCCGTCTGTCCGTCCGTCTGTCACAGCTACTTTTTTTCTGAAAAAGCGTTCGCACCGTGTTGTAAATACGTATACATTACGAGTATGTAGATAGTTTCGTTCCCTCCTCCGTGGTCCAGTGGTTTAGCGTTAGGCTCACGACCCGGAGGCCCTGGGTTCGAATCCCGGTGAGGACATATCACAAAAATCTCTTTGTGATTCCTAGTTTGGTTAGGACATTACAGGCTGATCACCTGATTCTCCGAAAGTAATATGATCTGTGCTTCAGAAAGCACGTTAAGCCGTTGGTCCCGGTTACTACTTACTGATGCAAGTAGGTAGTCGTTACATGAACCATGTCAGGGGCCTTTGGCGGCTCAGAAACGACCCGACACCAGGGTTGATGAGGTTGATATTCCACCTCACAACCCACACGATATGAAGATCTTATTTTGAGGGAACGAACTTATACTATATATATACAGTCATGAGCAATATCATGTACCTACTTTAGAACCCTGTCGCACTATCATATTTGACATTTAATGAGACTTACGGTTTAATATGTCAAAAAAGTTAATGTGACATGGTTTCAAAGTGTTTACATAATTATTAATACTCGTGACCGTACATAAGTTAATGTATACGACAATATGAAAGAGTCTATTTGTTTATAGTATGTCAGTGATAAAACACCATTCACACCATTAAGGATTGTATATACAATCCTTTATACCTAACCACTGCTGTGGGGTCATCCTTTCTGTACACCAGGTCAGTGACGGGATCGAAGAAGCCGTCTCCCGTATCATAAAGCCCTGGTGGTATCTTGACGGGCGGGTGAGGTTCCGTCATGTATGACGCGCCTGCCGGCTGGATACCATCGTAGTATTCAGACGCGAATCTGTCAACAAAACATTGAACATAAAATTAAAATATAAATAAAAGCATAAAGTCACCCGAATGATGAACCCTTTCATCACGAATTTAACGGCCTCCGTGGTCCAGTGGTTGAGCGTTGGGCTCACGATCCGGAGGTCCCGGGTTCGAATCCCGGTGGGGACATATCACAAAAATCTCTGTGATTCCTAGTTTGGTTAGGACATTACAGGCTGATCACCTGATTGTTCAAAAAGTAAAATGATCCGTGCTTCGGAAGGCACGTTAAGCCGTTAGTTCCGGTTACTACTTACTGATGTAAGTAAGTAGTCGTTACATGAGCAATGTCAGGGGCCTTTGGCGGTTCAATAGTAACCCTGACACCAGGGTTAATGAGGTTGGTACTCCACCTCACAACCCACACGAAAGAAAAAAATTACGATTTCTCAGAAATAGGAGTCTCAAATCTTGCATAGGGTTTCCTTTTAGGACGTAAGTGCTCACTAAGACGGGATTTTGCGAAATTCAACCCCTAAAGGGGTAAATAGGTCTAGCAAAGTTTGTATGAAGTTTCTATAGTCTTAATGGTAGGGTTTCATGGGAACGACTCAGGAACGAACGAACGATTCAGGATCCCTCGCGGAGGGTGCCTGGCTTTGACTCCAAGCGAAAAATCTGGACCCGACTGAACCGGTGTAGGACCAACCATGGAAAGTCAAACCATCACCTACATAAATGGGGCTTAAAGGAGTCGCCATACTGTGAATGTGGTCACCCGGATCAAACCATATCTCACATAGTGAACGAGTGCCCTCTGCACCGGTTCCCAGGTGGTATAGCCGAGCTGCATTGTGTGACAGATGCGGCACAGACTTGGTTAGGGGAGCTTCAGCTGGATATTTTATTTTTGTCTGCACATACGCAATAATAATAATAATAATAAACGGGAACGAGACGCCGTTCCAGGTCGGTTTATTATTGTTTTACGGGTCAGCTAGTAAAATATAAATAAGTAGCACAATAAGTCCAATTTGGGCACCTCAATAATTAACACTCTACACACACACATCACAGGCCTTTATATCTTGATCAGATGACTTATACAGCATTTCTGTGGCAACGTCTTGTATGACTGAAATGTTCAATACACTCTACAACGCTGCTTCAAATCGGTTTGGTAGAGGTGTTTGGACTAGTAGCTAACCCAGTTTACTTGGCTTAACGCTATTAACATTGTGTCAATCTTGTGTCAGCTGGAATCCACGATTTTACGTTAACTCTGAAGCATGGAAGAGCCTGAAACTACTAGTGGTATTGCTTTCAAGAATAGTTTACGTTTTTTATTGAACTTTCTGATATATTTTTTAGTTTTATAACTTTTGTATCGTCATGCGTCATCACAGATGACTCGTGGTATACACGTGAAGAATGTCATCGCATATAGGTATGGCATCTGATAAAATGTGTAAATTATTTACGGTAAATCAAATATCCAAAAACAAGGTAAATATTACATATATGAGTAATGACAGTGATTTGTAGTCATAATATCTCATTGCTGAGCGTTTCTTCGCAAATGAGACGCTACTACGAGCTAAGGATACATATTTACGGTACAAATGAACGCGATTATCGTTTTCTTTCATCTATTTGAGCAAATATGCTCGCTTTGACGTGAAAAGCTTATCTTAAGCTTGTTATATTATAGAACATAATACCTTCTCTCATCTTTGTATTACCGTGCTGTGTCACTGTGGGTTTTAGATGTAGGTAACATAGATATACCTATTAGTGACTTTTTGTAGATCAGATATATCGCGTATGGCATTAACTACTTGGCCGGACAAATGGGGAGCGCTGAGGGCTCTCACCCGGTATAAAATTCAAGACAACAGACCTGCGGGGCGTCGTGTAAGAGGATTATATTTGAAAGACTCTGGGACCGACAGCGTTTTAATACACGGACCCGTAATAAACATTTTTAGTACATCCCTAATTTGTTGAAATGTTCCATCCAATGTTACAACCTTCTAGGTCTTCCTCTGCTAGTAGGGCTAACATGCACGTCGTGATAAAATTTTGTTGCGGTCATTTTATCAATTCTGACGATATAATTATGTCGTTTTATCGATTGGTGCTGATATGTGAACCCAAATAAGTCATGTCGTTCTGTCAAAATACGAACAAAATCACGTGCCACGCATGTTAGGGAAATAAACAAACTTATCGATTTCGATAAAAAATATTGAATCGATCGATAATTTTATCACGATGCGCATGTTAGCCATGCAGCCCTACCAACAACCTTCGCTTTATATACTGCTTTCGTAATCCTATTATCCTTCATCCGCTCTACGTGTCCAAACCAACTTAATATTCCCGTCTCAATCTTAGTCACTACATCATCATCTTTTAGACCACAATTCTCTCTCCATTCCTCAACAAAACAAAATAAGTACAGAAAGAAATATCAGGTAAGACTCCCCAGTGCTCCCCATTTGTCATGAATTGAATTTGTAATGTAGCGACTTGAGGAGGCGATGCAATAATGTCACATCACACTCCCAACGAGTTAGGTCACAAAAGGTAGTTGATCTGAACTACCCTTAAAGATAGTTATCTATTAGGACGAAAATAAGCTAGTATTTTTGTGACTGATAGTTATTGGCGTTTAAACCATACAAATCAGTGAAAGTCTAAAATCTAAAGTAAGAAATAAACAACAGAAATAAAATAAGGCCGGGCTAACACAATCAATAAAGCCGGGTTCGACGGGGCTAAAGACAAAAAAAATCCACAACATTAAGTAAATCGTCCTGTAACTTTTATCTTCCAAACGAGGTCACGAGAGTCCCACAATTTTACAATTGCAAAATTTCCACAAACTGCCCGAAAGAAGTCCAAACATTTTAGAAATTTGTGAACTGTCACAGTCTCAAGGGATTTATCCGTCGCCCTATACATTATTCGGGCTTGAGTTTCTTGAGTTTTCAACTTGGGCTTAAAAATATTCCATCTGTGCTCTGTGGCTCCCTAGTGGCCATTCGCCTCACATAACGCCAGATTTTAATCTCATTCCTGAGGAGATTCAATTTCTAGAATGTTCTCGAACGTTGTCGTACTACGAACTTTCCACATTTCATTTGATTCAGAATTGCCTAAGCAGTAGGGTAGTTTCCAACTAGTCAAATCAGTTACTTTTTACTAAACGTCAAAACATGGAATTACTACGCATTTTGTACGAAAAAGCAACCTGTGACGTCATAGAAACACGTGACAAAATATCGCACTTATTATTTACATTTTATTTATTCAAATTCAAAAATTAGTTACTTAAATAGAAAAAAGAAAACGTTTTTTAACACGTTTAAATCTGTCTTTATTTAGTAATCAGAATTAAATAATTTATCTTTGACCTAGGAAACATTTTTTTGTAACAAATTTGATTTTACGTTTTATTCCATATCTGGTTTGATAGGACTCTTTGAGGCTTTGACTTTTATACTCTTAGAAAATCAGCTGTAGGCAGTAAGAAAATATGGAATACTATTTTTAAATTGCTTTAGCGGTTAGCATTTGACCACAATCTCACCCTACTTCGGTAATGGCGTCTCTCTTTAAAAAAATAATTATTATAATACTAAAAGTAATTGCTCCGTTTGTGGTAAGTTGGTTATATATGTGCGTAATTATGCATGGCATGATAAACCTTGAATTTATCGCAGTAGTTCCAAGATATTTTTTCATTACTCTTATTTGCTAATGTTATGGATCAAAATATAAGTACCTAATTTATTGTACCTAAATCCTAAAATGTCATTCACTGGCAGGAGAGATAGACAGAACTTGATGGCATCCGGTAAATTCATATGAGAAATTTAAATTACTTACTATGAAAATACGGTAGTGTAATAAATGCATGCAAGCGCCTGCTAGAATTAATTACATTATTTCGCATTGTGACTTTATTTCCGCTTTGATGCGAATATGTTTTTATAAAGTGGACGACACGGCATGTTCCCCGCCTTTGTGGCACTAGCTTATTTTAAATTAGCTAATCTTGCCCGTTTTGCCCGAGCAAACACTATTTTTGTTGCAATTTTCTTTACCTTGTTACGAAAACAACTTTAATTAAACTGTATTTAGAGTAGGTTCAGAGGTCATGTGTTTATTTCTCGCATGAAAATACAAGCTAGAGATATAATTTAGTGAGGTACAAGCCATTTTCATGACGGAACGTAACGAGAAATGTCACGAAATTGCGACAGAAGGTATGTGAGTTAGCACATCAATCATGTGATGATGAGTTACGACCTTCACGCAGCCAACAGATGAGAACAGACCTATGATCAGTAGTGGAAACTAATAGGCAATACAGTATATGTAGGGTTATGGTACATTTATGTTCTAAGAAGTTCCTAGTAATGCCAGAGATATGCTGTCACGTCTAAGAATATGTATAGACCAGTAGGGCTAACATGCGCAAGGTGATAAAACTTTATCACGGTCTTTTTATCGATTCTGACGATATAATTATGTCGTTCTATCAAAATACGAACAAAACCACGTGGCACGCATGTTAAGGCTTTAAAACGCATGCTTTCAAATATTTTTTCCTCGCAGACGACGCCCTGAGCCGAGATTCGCGCCCAGGCCTGTTGTCTTAAACGTTGTACCGGGTGAGAGCCTTCAGCGTTACCCATTCGTCCGGCCAAGTAGTTAATGCTACCTGCGGCAAATCTACAATAAGTTACGTCGAAAAAAAAGCTTGTTAGGGAAAAACACAAACAAAATTTATTGAAATTTGATCGATAATTTTATCACGTTGCGCATAACACAATCAATAAAGCCCGGCTGGTATATTTTAGAACCATGCCATGAAGTCACTGTGGTCCTGTGGTGCACTGGTTGGCTTTTCAAATGGGGAGCCTCCGTTCGACCCCGGTATCGGACTTGCTCCAATGAGGTATTAATTTATCTTAAGTTCAGTTTTCGCTGTTGGCTCGACCATTATAGGTGATACGGCTCATCACATATCACGTTGGCCTAACAGAAAGCTCGGTGAAGCGTAGGTACTTAGTTCATCTTGCGATGGTTGCACTTTTTACTATCTCAATTGGTATATAGTCGTGATCTTATGTTAGAACCATGCCGCAGTAACTAATTTGACAAATTGAAACAACATCTTACTAAATGTCAAAATATGTTAATGCGACAGGGTTCTATACATAATTTCGGTCGTGACCAAAATTTAAAAAAAAAAAAGAAATATTTTTCAAAATTGGCCTACAAAGTTAGCGCTTTCTGAACGTCAAAAATTAAATTACATTACTATGTAACTAGCTGTAAAACTACTACCACATCGGAATCTGTAACGCTGAGGGAAAGACGTGGCCAGAAACCTCCCAGCACAGGGCCCTAGTCCTACTGTTTCATGTTTTCCTTTCTTTTTTTTAAATCCAGTTTGTATTACATAATTTATAAACTTAAATACAATGGTATTCCAATTGCAGTCGGTGGAAGAAAAGTGAAAAATAAATAGTTTATGGGCATTTCTACGGAAGGGTCTATTTTTTCTCAATTCGGTGCCGAAATTGAAATTTGGTTTTTATGAATATTTTAATAACAAATATTGAAGTATATTCCGTCTTGTATCTAATGATGCAATTGGGACTAGATTTGGTGAAGTGGTTTATGAGAAAAGTTAATCACCAAATTGAGCAACCACCGAATTGAGAAGCGGCTCAGCGAATTGAGAAAATGAATCACGGCATTGAGAAATAAGCCAGCGAATTTAGAAATGCTGTCAGTTAATAATGTGAATTTATCACAGAAACAGTATTTACCTTCTATCAGACGGCGTGCAATATTCCCAATCGTTCTCCTTATAAAGTATACCATCAGGGAAGACGATGGTGCTCTCTACTAGCTCCCCGTGGTCCCACTTGCCCTTCACCATCGTACCGTCTGTGTACTTCAACAGACCGTCTCCGTGGAACACGTTGCTCTCGAACTCGCCTTTGTAAACCACTCCTAAAAGGTCAAAACATTTACCATACAGGTCCACTATTGGGTACGGGCACGAGTACTAATATGTATACACTTTGAAACCATGTCACATTAACTTTTTTGACAAATTAAACCGTAAATCTCGTTAAATGTCAAATATAATAGTGCGACAGGGTTCTAAAGTGGCTACATGATATTGCTTATGACTGTACAGACCCTCTTTTCAGTTAAGCGAGGGCGTATGGAACGTACTTCACCACGCTGATTTTCGCCATTTTGGCGCTGATTACTGCGTGAATTCCGTGAGCGTCCACGGAACTAATATGAGGGATTTTAAGGGGGCATTTTTAGTACTCAGGACACTCGAGAGGGGACGCTTTGAATCGGGACAAAAAACACACTATCATTTGGTTTGGAATATCAGCTCCAGCGTACTTGTATTATACATGCCAATACAGTGTGTGTGGCTAGTATAACGACGTCTAGTTACTCCATGGCGAAATAGAGTACTAACTGCTATACTGCGGTCCTTACTAGTGTTGAGCCGTTCCCGGGAGTAAAAAGGGGCAAAAGTTATGTAAAAAGAGCTTTATTACCCAACCTTTAGGAATATAAACAAAAAACTTTATTTCGGACAAATTTACATCCATATCTACTAACCTAAAATACAAGAAAGAAAATACTTAAAAGCTATAAAACACCATAATGGCACACACTTAAATGCTGATGGATCCAGTGCTTTATATAGTACCCGAGTACAAGTTATTCCTTATTATATTGCACAAGTAAGAACAATTTGAAAAAGCAGCTTATGTCCTTACAATTGAAGAGTTAGTACAACGGGAACATTCCCACTTTGGGAACATTTCCGGGAATGGCACGTCTCCGGTCCCTACCCAAACCACAAAAAAGAGCCCTGGTGGCGAGCATTGGTATGAATGAAATGAAATGAACGAAATGAACGAAATGAACGAAATGAACGAAATGAACGAAATGAACGAAATGAACGAAATGAACGAAATGAAAGAAATGAACAAAATGAACGAAATGAATGAAATGTCTTTATTAATTAAAACAGAGTTACAATATTATTTTACATGATGATGACTCCTTTTAGACTACAAAATGTATGGAAGGGAAAAGACATGGTCGTACCATCTGGGAACGTGTACGTCCCAAAGCCGCACATCCCGAATGTATCCCAGGTGCCTTCGTACGTGGAGCCGGTGGTAAATGTCTTCAGGGGTCGAGTCTGACACTGCACGACTTCGGGTGCTGCAAACCTGTGGTAACATCACGCTCTGGTGAATAATAACAAAATGTTTTTATTGGACTACTCAATTTAGCAACTATAGGAAACTATGCTGTAACCTCACGCTCTGGTGAACGAGTAACCGAGTGATTTTTTAATGTGCCTCTAGATAGATAGATAAAATACTGTATCAACCAATCAATCATTTATTCATATAGATTTTCTATATATTATAGATATTTTTAAGAATTATTACTAATCTATTACCTTTTGGTTTCAATACTTATTTTACTTATTTATTAAGACTATTGTCTAATGCGTCTAGACGTATAACGATTGTTCAACGAGCCATCATTTTAGATGGACTTTGAAAGATCCCGTGCTCGGAGTTTCTTTAATGGATTCCGGAAGCCTGTTTATTTTTTAATTGGGTGAATATCAAAATGTGCCTAGTTTGGTGGCGAACTTTCATATATTTTTTTCGTGAAAAATTGGGTTCCGACATGAAGGACAGGACAGGATCCTTTTGGATCTTTTTCATCTCGGAACCCAGGATCCTTTTGGATCTTTTTCATGTCGGAACCCAATTTTTCACGAAAAAATAATATGAAATTTCGCCACCAAACTTGAAATTTTGATATTCACCCATTTATTTATTTTGTTGTAAACGTGCGGTTTATTGAGCACAATGGACACAAAATACAGAGATAAGGACAACATATTATTATACAGAAAAGCACAACAGGCGGCCTCTACATATAGCAGATAGGCAGGCAGGGTATATTTTTATAATGATAAACCATTAATTTACCACTACCGTAGATACAGCGCTTGATACAATAATGCAGCTAAAACTTGGCGCTTGTTAAGCTATACATTCGTACAGAGCGGTATATACATTCAATAAAATCGTGTCAAATTAAGAAAGTACGCATCGTTTTATTACGTATATTAGCGCGTGGTGCTTCGTAACGCGGTCGGGTTATACTGAGACTCGGATTGACCGGAAGTATTTGTTTTAGTGTATTTTAACTAAAATAATAATGTTGGTGGGTTTTACTGCGAAAATTAAAAATGTTTATACCATGACAACGTGCACAATGTCATTACTTATTAGAAATATGATGTTCCTTCCTTCTTTTTTCGCTTTGAGCTTCTATTTTTGCAAGTTTTTACCACGCACTTCCCCGTGTTGCCAGTTCGGCGCCTAATCGCGCACTAAGGTAAAGTACTGTCAACGTCGCTATATTAACAGTAACTTTTCGTCCCACTTTTTGAGCGCTGACGTTCAATCTACGGTAGTAGTAAATCTATAGGTATATGCGATAAACCGTCAGTGAACACGCTTTTTTGTTGATAGAATTGAAGAGAGGTATGACTTATTTTTATTTTTTTCCGCTTTTAAAAATTCTTCACTTGGAATAATTGATTTGAATACGCTAATTCTGAGTACTGGTTCCAACTAGTAAATAAACCGCATTATAATTAAAAATAGGTATGCGTTTGACCCCAAACTCACCTAATGGAAACTGAAGACGTGACCTATGATGGTGTATGATGGTTACCTAAATACCTAGTAATAAATGCCTAGGCATTCATGTTGCAATTATTTTTGAAATAAGCGGGTAGGTAGATAGATAAAAAAATCATAAACTCACGAGCATTTGAATTCACTGCGCTTGGCATCCAAGGAGAATTTCCTCATTAGATATTCCCATTGCGATACCTTTTCTGAAGCCCTGGTAACATAAACTAGTCAGATTTTGCATTATTTTAACGGAGCGTCGGTAACTGGTCGTTATTCTCTGGGTGCTTCAACAGCAGGGATGTGTCTATACCAGGAATGTTCCCGTTGTGAATACTTTAATAGGTAGCTAGGTTAGCTTTTATGCAGATAAGATCAGAGTACAGAAAAGAACAATGTGAAAAGAAAAGCAGCCAGTGTCCTTACCGTTAAAGAGCTTTTACAATGGGAATATTCCCACTCACACACACACACAACGGCAAATCATTGATTACTACGTATAGAACGGTAACTCTCCGCTCCCCACCAGCTTCTGAGCTAGGTTTACCTCACCCGCTCTCGGTCTTACTTCAGTCTTCAATCGTATGGGCGTCAGATATCACACACACAGAAGCGCGTGTACGATAACGCCAATGTGTTGTGTCTGGTTAAAACGAGGTATATTGTTTGAAGTGTGCGGGGTGTAGAAATGACTTACGTTGAAGCAATTCTGGAGTTTCTTCCTCTGTAGCTTCCAATAGTACTTACAGTGACTCTGCGGTTTTGGAGGAGTTTGTTCACCTTGCAATCATCGCTTTTAATACTATATAAAACATAAGCTCACGGTCAATATCACCAATTTGGCTAGTGAAAGGACATCCATTGCACAAAAATACATAAAATATTTATAAACTCATCATCTCTAGGTTATTCCGTTTTCACAGGGTCCGCTTACCTAACTTGCAAGTTTGACAGGTCCGGTTTTTTACAGAAGCGACTGCCTGTCTGACCTTCCAACCCGAAGGGAAAACCAGCCCAATACAGGTTAGGTCACATACCTTCGAAACGCATTTCTCGGGTTTGTGGGTTTCCTCACGAAGTTTTCCTTCACCGCATAATATGATTTTCAGCGTCTCCAATGTGTCACAAGAATATTTCAAGGATTTCTGGAAGCTCAACAGTGACTTTGATACAAGGATTGGTGTGGTTGGTTACTGATCTCACCACCCAACAAGCGAACTGACTAACTTACTTGGAATGTAACGACTATTATGATGAGAGAGATATAAAAAGAAAAAACTAAATTCAAAATTCGGAATACAAATTATCAGTATTTTTAGGTCTCCGCCGTCTACCTATTATTCTTTAACTATACGAACCTTACTACGGAGTTGGGCATTTTGTATCTTCACACGTTTACCAACGTTTAAAACTTCAACTACTTAAGCTTTTAGCAAGCGTTTTGGATGCGGTAAGTACCTGAAAGAACAGTTTAGATATTAGCAATTGGGCGAGTGAACTTCGTTCGTTTGCGATTACTCGTATTAATATTTGTTTTCTTGACAACAAAAATCCAATGTTGTGATGAGTATTATTTTTGATTTTGTAAACGTTGAGAGGCGAGTTACTTTAGCCTAATAAATCAAATCAAATCAAAATAAAAAAAGTGTTAAAAAAGTGTATAAGAAACATAGTGATTAAGTGTGGCTTAAGTATATAAAATACCTATAGTATATAATATAAATTCAAATACAGAATTTTCAAAAACAATACTCGTTTTATTTTATATTTATAATTATGCGATATTGTAAAAAAAAAAACATTTTAGAGCACTTAAAATGGCGGAAATACAATCAGCGCAATACTTCGCAAAATAGCTGTCTGAAATGGATCCTTACCTTAGGGTGAATGAATCTGTAATAAAGTAATCTGAAGTATCATTAAGTATACCGTTTCTATCGCCTGTCATATGAATGTTAAATCCTATGATATCGAAGAAAGAGATTCCGCAGTAATATTTATGTTAGAAGACATCATTCATTTCCGCAATTACCATACAAGAACGCATATAAAATTTCAATTTCAATTAGCAAATTCATATTTAATAGCATTTAATAAAACTCCGTTTTAATGGACATCTTGCAGTGGTTTCTAATTGAAGATTTATTACACCAGCTTTCCGACTGCTGGTGATATCATACATGAAGCCCGTCCTAATGTCCGTCTCCTCTGGGTTTCAATATATCTGTATCTATAGCAATTAACATCCAAATAGAACCATTGCAGTGGTTAAGGTGTGTAAAGACAGACAGGTAGAGTAACTTTCGTCATTATAACTAAGTATTAGTATATAATTAGAAACATCATAGAAAGAAAGATAGAAGAAAAGAAAGGAAGGGGAAGATCAAGAAGAGTTTACATGGAACAAATTAAAGAGAAGGCGAACGTACTGTCTTATAGAAGTCAAAGAATTGGCCTTTGGTAGACAAGAATGCAGAATGCTACACCGACAAGAACATCATCTCCCTGGAATTATCCCGTTTCTCACAGGGTCCGCTTACCTAGCCTGAAAATTTGACAGGTCCGGTTTTTTAGAGAAGCGACTGTCTGTCTGACCTTTCAACCCGCGAAGGGAAAACCAGCCAAATCCAGGTTAGTTCGCATACCTCCGAAAATGCATTTCTTGGGAATGTGGGTTTCCTCACGATGTTTCCCTTCACCGCTGAGCACGTGATAATCATTTACGATCCAAACATGAATTCGAAAACAAATTCGACAATTGACTTAGGCGTGTGCTGGCTAGAGCGACAAGAACGTGGCTTTTAAATTACTTAATGATTATGACATGCTTAGTTATATACCTACTAAAAAGGAATTCTGCCCTCAGTATTTCGGTTTATCTCGGGAACTACCGAATGACGTTAGATGGGATTTTTACTGTTGCGAACTGCATTTCTTCAAGAATACCTACTAAGAGTCATAAGATCAAGAATATTACTACGTATAGAATAGTAATTCTCCGCTCCGCACTAATACGCACCGAACGCCGACCTCACACCCTCTGTGTCTTACTTTAGTCTTAAGTGACCGTAAGTTTCTTAGCAGTAAAGGGGAGTGCGCAGACTGTCTGTCTCGCTTGCAATTACGCATCATGCGGTACACGGGAAGAATGAGATTTTTGTATGAAGTGTCCGGGGTGTGATTGAGTAAAACGAAGCTGGGTTTTGACGCCAGTTTTTTTGACGTGACTTATTGTAGATTTGCCGCAGATGGCATTAACTACTTGGCCGGACAAATGGGGAGCGCTGAAGGCTCTCACCCGATACAACGTTTAAGACAACAGGCCTGAGGATGCCCAGTTGGACGCGAACATCGGTTCAGGGCGTCGTTTGAGAGGAAAAATGTTTGAAAGATTTAATCGACCCTAGAGGGTCGATAGCGAAAAGCGTTGATTGAGGGAAATCGTCGACCACGCCGGCGGGGTCTTAGACGCCAGTAGTAGACAGAATAGGTATTAGCGATTTTATTGAAATGCTAAGAGACAAAAGTAAAAGGACACCGGGAAATCTGACGGAGAAATGTATTCTATTGTATAGTGTATTAGTATTCAGCGTATATGGTCGCTTTACAATACGGTCATGGTCAAGCACGTTCCGTCGTGAATTATTTATAGGGAAGAGTGAAATTTGCCAATATATTGCCGTCGTTAACACTTATAACGAAACTTGTGGAAGTAAGTACAACAGGATTTCCTTGTGTAGGCTTTTGTTATAATATCGTTGTGTTTTTTTTAGTTTATTAGGTTTACCAACAGTTACAATATTATTTCTACACTTATTCAACAAACATAAGTGTTATTCTAAATGCGTAATCAATTAAAGCTAACATTTTTTATAAACTTAACAAGCTAAAAATAACGTGTGTGTGTGTGTGTTTGAGTGTGTTTGCATGTGTATGCGTGTTTACGTGTGCTACATTAAGTATATAATGTATATGTATATAGTATATAAATATAGACACATACGATATAATATACAAAAAACTTTATGTAACTGTAATTTAATATAAAAAACATGTTAGAGAATGTGTAAGTACAAAAGGAAATTCGGAACCCTTATTTGACTTACACCCTTATGAATCCTTATTTGTTGTTTGTCTGTCTGTCCGTCTGCTTTCCTGTTGGACTGTGTGGCATGTAAAACCGACAGAGATTGTGTATTTTAGTATGATGGATAATTGCTAGTATGGGCGATATGTTGATCACCTTTTTTTTTTGGAAAACTCTACGGTAATTAAGTAAGTACATATACGTATAATAACATAATACGTCCCACTACTGGGCACAGGCCTCCTGTCAATCAACCGGAGGGGGTATGGTATGGATCATACTCCACCACGCTGCTCCGCTGCGGGTTGGTGGAGGTGTTTTTAGGCCTAATAGCCGGGTCTATCAGTTTCGCCCTCAGAAGCACGGAGCATATTTAATATATAAACTATATTCTAAAGTACAGTGATAAAGTTACCAAATAATCCCTTACCTTTATTTGTCCGGTATTTACTATAAAATAAAATTATCAATTGTATATTATATCAAAATATCAATAAAGAAGTAAAATCTAGAAAATTAAAACCGCATTGAAAAATTAATTTTCATATAAAATAAATTATTTAAAAAATCATAGTCAATATCTCGCGGAACAAAATAAAAATGACGTTGTCAAGGGCAACATCTTTTTTATATTTAATTGCAGATTTTTTCCTTTTTGGTTTAAATAGATTGTATTCTTATATATAAACTACTACTACTATATTGTATACTTAAACTGTTATATCTATATCAGATACTTTTAAATCATTAAAGTTGTTACTTTTTCTAAATCTAATTTAATTTTGTAATGAAGTACCTAAAGTATTAGTGCATGTTGTATCCACCTGTAAGTGGCGAAGCGCTTAGTTTTTTTTTTATATGTATTAATTACAAACTGTAACCATGTATCAGTGACCATGTATCAGCCGTTGGTTGACCAAATAAATAAGTAAATATAAACTCACGACTGTGAAACGTAACTTTTTTTTTATTGTAGATTTGCCGCAGATGGCATTAACTTCTTGGCCGGACAAATGGGGAGCGCTGAAGGCTCTCACCCGGTACAACGTTTAAGACAACAGGCCTGAGGGTGCCTAGTTGGGCGCGAACCTCGGGTCAGGGCGTCGTCTGAGAGGAAAAATATTTGAAGGAATTAATCGACCCTAGTGGGTCGATAGCGATAAGCGCTGATTGAGGGAAAGTGATCCGTAACGGGATGGGGCATTATCGTCCGATATTGTAATTGGTATTCGCGGGCCGTCAAGGAAATCTAACAAGCCTGTGATGTTGCTGACCACCTCAGGGAGGCACTCCGTCAGGCCAAGACGCCTGGCCTGGTAGGTGGCGACTCATCCGCACTCTTGTAGCACGTGGACAGCTGTTTCCTCCACCTCCGTGCAGGTTCTGCACAGAGCGCTGTCCGTGACACCACCCATTGGCCCCGATTCCTGCAGACATCTCTTAATTTTACTTTAAGTTATACCTGTCATTTTCTTATCCGCCGAAAAGGAAAGGGACGGATGATTGACAGCTCTTAATTTTAGGAAGAATGAGTAAATAAATGAATAACCCGGGCGAATTTTTAGACGGTTGTTTTAGATTTGTGCTTAAAATTGACGTGTGTTCCATAAATTTTATGCTTGTCGATTACCCGTCCCTTTCCTTTTCGGCGGATAAGAAAATGACAGATATAACCTAAAATAAAATTAGATGGTATTTACAGGAATTAGCACCATTGTTTATCTAACAAGTCAGAAAGGACGCATCTGTTTGCAGCGTCGTCTGTGTCGGTTTTTACGACATGTCTGAGTAGATATGCAGCTGAACGCGTTTTATGTTTTTTATTTCGGGGCGGAAGGCAAGAGGGAAACCACTGCCCTATTTTTCCCTAAAAAAGTAGCATGGAAAACGCTGCACCGACAAGAACGTGGCTTTTAAATTGATGATGATAATGATTTATGGTCATGGTTTGAGTCATTGGCCTTTGACGGCTCAATAGTAACTTGACACTTGTCTCAACCCACACGAAAGAAGAAGAAGATTTATGGGGTTAATATGTATAATGTGTAGGTCTTGTGAAATAATTAAATAGTTTAACTAACTACCTTTAAAAATAGTTGGTAACATTGTTGTGTCTTAGCAACAGATAAGTATTGTCTCCATACAACCCTGGACAATTCAATTAGTTACGTGTGGATTGTTCGGCATTCGTTGAGGAGAAAGCGTCTACAATGGGCGACCAACATACACTGGAAAATTAACTTTAGTACTCAGTCTAGTTTTATGTGTCGTTTTATTTTACATAGTCTGGCGTGGAATGAAAGCCTAGAATTTTCTGTGCCACTTATTTCAAGCGACAAAGGCTCATACAACAAATTAGAAATACAATTTTTCTCTCGGCCTACTCATAAAAAAACTTAAAGATCCATTTTGAGAGATCTAATAATAGGGTAGTTTCCAACTAGTCACGAAATTCTATGGAATTTGTTTGAAAAAGCAACATGTGACGTCATAGAAAAACGTGACAAAAAGTCGCATTTATTATTAAATTTTTCTTTATTATAAAATAAGTTAATAAATAGAAAAAAAGAAAACGTTTTTGTCACCTAGATCTGTCTTTATTTAGTAATCAGATATTCATAATTTTATTTTTGACCTAGGAAAATACCCAATTAACAACCTTTTGACGTGACCATAGAGCAACACGGACCTCCGCGGACCGGAACGTCACTTAGGTACTGTATTGCTAGTTAATGGCAATAGCGAAGGTATTCCCCCATAGCTAGTGTAGTGGGTGTAATACCATATACCTTTGCCTACCCGTTCAAGCATACAGAAGACCAAGAGGAGGCCATTTTCCATCAGTGAGATCAGTTAGGTAAAATTAGATAAATAAAATAAGTTAAAGTAAGTAAAAAGTTTATTTCTTCTACAAAAAGAATCCATAACAAAAGACATTTGGTTTGTGCATAAAATTTTTGAGAAGAGGCTGGTGCCTAAAGTAGGTAAAACCTGTCATATAGGACACCAGGTCTCCACCTCCAGATATTAAACAGTTAAAATTACAATTATGAAAAATTTGCAGAGAAGCTAGTTAAGTTAGACAGAATAAATGGGAAGAGACAAGGAGAAGATTTATACAAGGTGTTAGTAACATCGTAATGAATACTAAGGGGAATGATTCAGATTATGATTCTGAGTTAATATCAAGTGAAATTTTCCGTCGCAAAAGTGTAGAACTGAAAGTATAACATAAACTGCCTATATACGTCCCACTGCTGGGCACAGGCCTCCCCTCAATCAACCGGAGGGGGTATGGAGCATACTCCACCACGCTACTTAAAGTAATTTAAAAAAAAACTAAATGGTCTGAATCATTCCTCAAAGTTTTCGTTACGATGTCACTAATATCCTGTATATTTTATAGAATGACTCATAGAAAATAAATTTTTGTTTCAAATGGGGTCCCGTAGTTTTTTAAAATAAATTCGGTCTCGTCAGCTGGTCACAGGAAAGTTTTTCTCTCGCTTTTGGTGAAATCGGACACAGTGGGACAATGGCCGCGTGTTTTATTTGAACAGACAGACCAACAGTGCGCAGTTAGCGTCAATGTTTTTGTTTTATATGCACCGTTTTGATAATGTTCTCTGCTAGACTAGAAGTACTTTGAACTACAAACAAAGCATGTGTTCAGCTGCTTACCACTGTAAACATGTAAAAGCTGACTTTATGTCTCATCATCATCATTAATTGAAGAGCCACGCTTTTGTCGGTGCAGCATTTTCCATGCTACTTTTTTAGGGGAAAATAGGGCAGTGGTTTCCCTCTTGCCTTCCGCCCCGCAACACTCTGTCTGACGCAAGTGGGATGGCGCCCAGAGTAGTCTATTAAAAAGCCATACTAGGACTCCTGTCCTTCGCCTCTGAATAGTACTGACTGTTATTGCTGCCCTCTGTCAGGTTCCAGGTTACAGTCCCTGTGACTTGCCCCTTCCGTCCTGCATTGCCGTACCGATGGCTCCTATCACACTTGGACTTTATGTCTAAGCCAGATTATATAATCTGCCTTATTACATGACGGCTAGCCGTTTTACAAAACAGAGCCGTTTTGTAAAATAGGTCAACAATTAGCCAATTGGGTACAAGATAAATTATGAAATTCTAATTACTAAATAAAGATAAATCAAAAACTAACGAAAAACATTTCCTTTCTTTTATTTATTTATGAATTTATCAACAAAAACGTAATAAAAAGTCCGACATTTTATCACGTTTTTCTATGACATCACCGTGTGCTTTTTCATACAAATTCCATAGTAATTTCGTGTTTTGACGTTTAGTAAAAAGTGATTTGACTATTATTATTTTATTGACTGATTGAAGAAACTAGGCTATTCGTCTAACCGTTCGGCCTCCTATTAATTTGACAGATATCATGAGAGTGATTTTTCCTGATAGGTTAGGTTGTTATACTAGCCTGTATACAGTCTTTCTGCCGAAGTTGTCTAATCAAAATCCACCTCTAGTTATTGTCCTGAGAGTAAATATCATAATGAAATGTTCGCCTATTTGCCCTAATGAAAGTGGTGTCCTAACCTCCTTGCACAAAACCGCCACTAGCGCATCGCTCTCACGGGTGTTGCACTAACAATCACAGACACGCAACCTTACAAAAATGCAATTAATCATCTTGTCATACGGCAATTATGACACGGTGGTAATTGATATAAACAAATTTGAAACAGCTAACTGTTTCGACACTGCCAACGACGATGGATTTGTGATTGTCACGCACTCTCACACACACATTTTTTCTAACGTGACTTATTGTAGGTTTGCCGCAAATGGCATTAACTAAATGGTGTGCGCTGAAGAGAATAGGCCTGAGGGTGGCACATTCACACATAAACGCACACACTCTGTATACGGACAGGGTAATCAATACATTTATATATTATTATATATTCACATTTTTTTACCTTTACTTGATAAACGAGCCCAAGAAATTCACATAAAAGAAGATGATATAATGTTAACAATTTTAACGAGTTCAAAAGCAGGTGTTAACTATATAATGACCCATTGTTTTTTGTAGTGTTGAAAAGAAATTTAGTTAGCCAATGATTGCTTCAAACCACATTGATGAGTTACGTGGTGTGATATAATTATAGTGTGAATACTTCACGATTATGTATACAATGGTCTCGATTCCTGCAGACAACTATTTTAAGTTCAGTCATTTTCTTTATTTATTTATTTATTAAATCTTAATACTAAATTAAATAAACAATTTATCAATGCCCTGCAAAACTGTTTAAAAAGTTTGTATGTAGGAAAGTGTCTCTAGTATTAACATGCATATCTAACAGTAATTTGTACGTATATCACAAATGTATATCACATACATAAACAGCCTATATACGTCCCACTGCTGGGCACAGGCCTCCCCTCAATCAACCGGAGGGGGTATGGAGCATACACCACCACGCTGCTCCACTGCGGGTTGGTGGAGGTGTTTTTACGGCTAATAGCCGGGACCAACGGCTTAACGTGCCCACCGAAGCACGGAATCATCTTACTTTTTCGGACAATCAGGTGATTCAAGCCTGAAAAGTCCTTACCAAACAAAGGACAGTCTCACAAAGTGATTTCGAAAATGTCCCCATCGGGAATCGAACCCGGACCTCCAGATCGTGAGCCTAACGCTCTAACCGCTAGATCACGGAGACTGTGTATCACATACATTAACCAAATAAACAATAAGTACTAGGAATTAGCCAGGACACGAGTCCAAAAGGTATTGTTTAAGTATTTTTTTTTAATGTACCTTTATTTGGTTCGAGACGGATGTTCTCAGGCAAACTATTTATCCGCCGAAAAGAAAAGGGACAGATGATTGACAACTGTTAATTTTAAAATGAATCGCGGGAAATAAAAAAGGCATATCACTGATATGCAACCCGTTTGACGTGTGCTGTGTTAATTCTGTCGGGTTATTGGCCAATATTTTTAAAATTCCTGCCTAAAATTGACGTGTGTTCCATAAAATTATATGTCTGGCCTTTCCTTTTCGGCGGATAAGACAATGACAGGTATAACTTAAAATAACACTAGTTTTATAAGTCGTTTGTATACTAACATTCTATGAACTTTGTCCGAAATAAATGTTTTCTTTTTTAAATTAGATAGTGTGTACTGGAATCAGTAACAATATGTTTTTGGAGCCGATCTATGCGTGATATGAATTTTATGCCCTCCTAGTTTATCGTATAAAAAAGGTTGAAAATTAAACTTATTCGCGAAGGTATATTTTATTGCGTCACCAACAAAATTCTAATCAAAAGGCGCGTAAAAAATGCGTGTTGTTGTCTTTCCAACTTTGAAAGTCCCAAAAGTTTTTATTGTCCTATTGTAAGGTCCAACTTTTATATTTCTTGTTCCCAACTACAGTAAACTTACGTTATTCTCCTACTATTTGTTCGATTGTTATGTAAATAGAGCCTTGACTGTGGTAACTTGCCCATATCATACTTTTCCCCTGTTTGATATTGAAATGTGAGAAATACTTTTTTATTTCTTTCGGTAACTTTACTTAACACACTTACTACCAACTACACAGGTGTTAGTGACATCGTAACGAAAACTTTGAGGTATGATTCAGATCATGATTCTCAGTATCAGGTGTCATGGCTTCTAGACAGCTTAGGTAGGCACCTCTTCTTCTTCTATCGTGTGGGTTGTGAGGTGCAGTACCAACAACCCTGGTGTCAGGGTTACTAATGAGCCGCCAAAGCCCCCTGACATAGCTCATGTAACGACTACTTAAGTATGTATAAACCTCACAAAATCCCCACTAGAGTAGTATTTATTATTCTTTATTGCATGGGACTGGGCCGACTAAGTACAACCATTTCATATTTACTTGCTAATGAAACGGTAGAAGAGTTGCTTGACAAACTTTTAATTGGACAGTGTTGCTTCCTACTAAAAGTTGAAAAGTAAATGTTATGTTGCCGTCGCAATCATCAGGTACTTTTAAACAGAACGCCTAGTTCAGTACAATTCGTGACTATATTGCAATATAGTCAACAAATATAAAGATTTTACAATTAGCTCAATGCGCGGTAAGAATGAGATCTGTCAATGTAAGCTAGTGTTGTGATGTTCATAAGCCTAGTGATGTAAGAGTCGAAATGAGGTGGTGTGGAAATGTGAGGTTACTTTGCCTGCTTTAGATAATAAAACTCACTACTGCTGTTTGTAAGACGAACGAACTGAGGAAACTGGTACCGAGACAAACCGTATTATGGTTTAACGGTATCAGTAGTTTACCTAACAATGTAATACTTTAATGATATAAATAAATAAAAAAAAACAAATATTTCGATCGATTATTTTCGATCTAACTAGAGTTAAAAGAGGAATGTTTCTTCGATTTTACCATTTTGTACTTCATAATAAATAATACATATAAATGGCCTATATACGTCCCACTACAGGGCACAGACCTCCTCTCAATCAACTGGAGGAGGAATGGACCATACTCCACCACGCTGCTCCAGTGCGGGGTCCAGTGCAGGTTTGAGCTCGGGATCAACGGCTTAATAAAGAATAAATAATAGAAAAAAAGTGTCTATAAACCCTGGTGTAAGGGTTACTATTGATCTACGTAAACCCCTGACATGGTATATGTAACGAATACATACTTACTTAGGTAAATACTAGTCGGGGCTGACTGCTTGACGTGCTCTGCTAAAGACGGATCATTTTACTTTCGGTCAATCAGGTGCACAGCTTGCAACGTCCTTACCAAACTAATAGAAGTGATTTTTGTGATATGTTATCACCGGGATTCGAAACAGGGACTTCCAGATTGAGAGCCCAACGCTCACACACTGGGCCGTGGAAATTGTTAGACACCTAAAATACTTATGACACATTTATCAAGTAATAAAACGCCTGTTTTTCCGAAGGGTGTTTACTCAGCTTTTTTTTTATGTGACTTATTGTAGATTTACTTGGCCGGACAAATGGGGAGCGCTGAAGGCTCTCACCCGGTAAGTTTACTCAGCATTATCGTAGGAAATAATGAATGGGACGATTTTTCTTTCGTTTTGTAAAAACTGCAGGTTTTATTGCTGTGATTCTTGTTTCCGTCGTCGCCGGCTCATAATTGGGACTCCGTTAGCGGTATAAGGGCAGGTACAGTCATGAGCAATATAATGTACCCACTTTAGGACTCTGTCGCACTAACATATTTGACATTTAGTGAGACTTACAGTTCAATTTGTCAAAAAACTTAATGTGACATGGTACCAAAGTGTATACATATTAATGCTCGTGACCGTATATGATTTTTCTTGTATATGATTGTTCTTGGCGATATGATTACCTATCACGTTGATGTAACATAAAGCTCGGTGAGGTGTGGGTACTTTGTTCATCTTGTAATAAATGTAAATGTGTTGTTCGAGCACTTTGACTATTTCGGATATAAATTATATAGTTCCACCCAATGCTATTTAAAAAAAACTGTAAAAACAGAACACTGCCTCTCAAGATACAGGTCTCCTGGTTTGAGAGACAGGGTTACCTTCTGCTTTTAAATAGCCATCAACAAAATTATATTTTATTGTTAATCAAATCAAATCAAATCAAAAATCAAAAGTCATTTATTTCAGACATGATGGTCCATATTACATTAATTAATTACACACTTAAAAAGATAAAATTAAATAAAATTAAAATCAAAAGTTAATGTAACGTTTAATAATATGTAAATTGTTGTTGTTGTGTGAGAAATAAATTTTATTATTTATATTTATTAAAATGATAAAAAATAAATGATGTACCTCTGACTATCCCAATTGAGGTGATCGTGAGTTAATGTATGTAATGTACATGTAAGTGCATGTAATGTAAAATAAAACTTATTTTTTTCTTCTATCGTATGGGTTGTGAGGTGGAATACCAACCCCATCAACCCTGATGTCAGGGTTATTATTGAGCCGCCAAAGGCCCCTGATATTGCTCATGTAACGATTACTCACTTACATCAGTAAGTAGTAACCGGGACCATCGGCTTAACGTGCCCTCCGAAGCACAGATCATCTTACTTTCGGACAATCAGGTGATCAGTCTGTAATATCCTAACCACACTAGGGATCACAAAGTGTTTTTGTGTTATGTCCCCACCGGGATTCGAACCCAGAGCCTCCGAATTGTGAGCCCAACGCTCAACCACTGAACCACGGAAGCCGTTTTTAAATTTCTCTTATTTACTAACTTAGTATTAAAGCCGCCTTTTGTACCAATTGTTTCTCTGTAATTGTTTATGTTATGTATTTCTTTTGTATCCAATAGTTATTGTATTGATGCTGGTCAAAATAATCAACTAGGTACTGCTTCAACTATTTTGTTGACCATCCAATCATCTCTAGCGAGGCACTCCATATCATCTGTTCCTTAAATCAACTTCCTATCAACCATCTGGCTCTAACATTCCTCCAATTTAGCAGACAGGCGTGTAAGTACTTCGATATGTTTACCTAAACGTCGATGCTTACAACCTGTTTACTACGATTATCGGATCGCATACCTACTCGTATGGCTACGTTTACGTACTTGTACGGGGTGTAAGTGGCATTAACAGGTGGATGGAAGTGTACATGAGGATAAAATAATAAAGTTTAATAATTTATCGTTTTCAATTTACATAATATATAAGATATTTATTCAGAAACAATAATAATAAAAAACAGAATGTAAATCCACCACAGGCTTCGTCAAATAAAAAATAATAATTAAATAATTAATAAAATTATTATTATTAATTATTTTATTTTTTTTATTGTAATTTATAATTCACCTATAAAATGAAATAGGATATATTATTTTTTGACGTGTCTTATTGTAGATTTGCCGCAAATGGTATAAACTAAGTACCTATTTGTCCAGTTTAAAAATACGAAAGAGATGGCACTAAATGTAAGTTTACAAAGTAATATTCTCATTCGCTTTTGTGAGCAGCCCCTTGCTTCCGTCACGGGTCTGCATCTATCGGTACTGTTTGACGTATTTAAAAAAAAACCAGTGACCAACCCAGATCCCGTTCGGATGCGGTTTTCGGTTTCCGTTGCCTGCACATTCTATTGGAAAAAATGAATTAGAACCTGCGAAGGTAGCCTCTGGACGAGTAAATTACCTTTTTGGGAATAGAGAAAGTCACGCACGAAAACTCGACAGAGCCCCACAAAAAAAAAACCAGAAATTAAATTGAAAATGTCTTCATCGAACGGGACTTCAACGCGCAGCTCTTGTCAAGCCGGGACGAGCTTTCAAATTCTAAGTCAAAAATATCTTGTTCTATTTTGTGCTAACATGTAATTGGCCATAAGGTTCATCATATCCATCTTTGGACTTCGTATCAACAGTGGCTGCAAGTTGTCTTTGATTACTTGTGGCTCTGCCCACCCCATTAGGGATTACGGGCGTGAGTTTATGTATGTATGTATGTGTGTATGTAATTGGCTCTTATGTTTCGATATGTGTATTTTGTGTATCTATATTGTTTCATGTAGGTGTCAATCAATCAATCAATCAATAATACTTTATTGCACAAGAACAAATATAAAGGACATAAACATACGAATAAAACATAAGCACAATAGGCGGCCTTATTGTTAAACAGCAATTTCTGCCAGGCAACCTTAGGATGAAAGAAGATTATTCTCTCTCCCTCTCTTAGTTTTAAGTTTATCTCTTTCCGAGGCTACTGGAGGAGATTTCTATTAGAAATAAGCTGAGCCGTTTGTCTGCCTTGCGTTAGTCTAACTGTTTTTATATTCTGTTCTGTGTACGGTTACGAGCATTAATATGTATACACTTTGGTTCCATGTCACAGTAACTTTTTTGACAAATTGAACTGTAAGTCTCAGTAAATGTCAAATATGTTAGTGCGACAGAGTCCTAAAGTGGGACTCTGTCGCACATTATATTGCTCATGACTGTACAATAGACTATTAACCAAATAAACTGTGAAGTAAATAAATAAAACTCCAACTTAAAACTCAATACCCTTTTCCCTAATCAGTGTGTAATCAAGCGTTTGGGCTGGCTTGGCAATAAATCTGGTTGTACGTCGAGGTTCTAATTTACATACATTTCAGCTACGTGCCTCGCATCCACCTAGTTTTGAGAGGCACAACTCTATTGGCTGGTAATAGGATGCTATTGATGGTAGCTTCGTGAATTGACAATTAGTCGTCATGTATTATAAAACAGTAAATGTAAATTATCATATAGTTCATGATACGTGAACATAACATCATCATCATCATCACCAGCCCATTAACGTCCCCACTGCTGAGGCACGGGCCTTCCCTATGGATGGATAGGGAGATCGGGCCTTAAACCACCACGCGGGCCCAGTGCGGATTGGTGGTTATTAACGACTGCTAATGCAGCCGGGACCAACGGCTTAACGTGCCTTCCGAAGCACGGAGGAGCTCGAGATGAAAACTTTTTTTTTTTTGTGGTCACCCATCCTATGACCGGCCTCTGCGAAAGTTGCTTTACTTCAACAATCGCAAACCGAGCGCGTTCACCGCTGCGCCACCGAGCTCCTCAACAAACAACAACATAACATAAGATTACGAATATATCCCAATGAGGTAGGCAGTACAATCATCGCTAGCTTAGACGAATTAAGTACCCACAACTCACCGAGCTCTCTGTTAGAGTAACGTGATCTTCTTCTATCGTGTGGGTTGTGAGGTGGATGACCAACCTCATCAACTCTAGTGTCAGGGTTACTATTGAGCCGCCAACGGCCCCTGTCATGGCTCATGTAACGACTACTTACTTAGTAAGTAAGTAGTAACCGGGACCTACGGCTTAACGTGGCTTCCGAAGCACGGATCATCTTACTTTCGGACAATCAGGCGATCAGCCTGTAATATCCTGACCAAACTAGGGACCACAAAGTAATTTTTGTGATATGTCCCCACTGGGAATCGGACCACGGAGGTCGTTAGGAACGTGATAAGTGAACCATATTGCCGTCTATAATGGTCGAGCCAACTGTGTAAGTGGATACTGCACTTAAAAAATAATAAATTAATAACTCATTGGTGCAAATTGAGGAGCTCGGTGGCGCAGCGGTTAATGAGTTCGGCCTGCGATTGTTGAAGTAAAGCAACTTTCGCAAAGGCTGGTCATTGGATGGGTGATGACAAAAAAAAAGGTTTTCATCTCGAGCTCCTCCGTGCTTCGGAAGGCACGTTAAGCCGTTGGTCCCGGCTGCATTAGCAGTCGTTAATAACCATCAATCCGCACTGGGCCCACGTGATGGTTTAAGGCCCGATCTCCCTATCCATCCATAGGGAAGGCCCGTGCCCCAGCAGTGGGGACGTTAATGGGCTGATGATGATGATGATGGTGCAAATTCGGTACCGGGGTTCGAACTGGCGCTCCCTGTGTGAGAGGAAAGCCGGTGTACCACCGGACCATAGTAGCTTATGAAAATGTATTTGTAATTATCGTAATATAGGTCATTGTACCTTTAAATAGATACGTCATTACATTAGGCGGCTCAATTATAAACCTGATACTATAAGTAGGCTTAGTGAACGTATAAGTTGTATGCTCTATACTTAAAACTAATAAAGTATAAAGACATAGCTGTCCGCCCGCGACTTAAAAAAGGACAAAGTTTCAAACAAACTTTCAATCCCTTTTTGAACCCCTTAGGGGTTGGATTTCGCGTCCCGTCTTAGTCAGTACTTACTTAAGTTCCAAAATTTGAGACTCCCAACAGTTCGTTGAAGGTAATAGGATTTCATGATTAATCAGGTTTTCGCGTTTGTACAGTCATGAGCAATATAATGTACCCGCTTTAGGACTCTGTCGCACTCACATATTTGACATTTAGTGACTTACAGTTCAATTTGTCAAAAAGTTAATGTGACATGGTACCAAAGTGTATACATATTAATGCTCGTGACCGTACCCACTTTAGGACTCTGTCGCACTAATATATTTGACATTTAGTGAGACTTACAGTTCAATTTGTCAAAAAAGTTAATGTGACATGGTACCAAAGTGTACTCGTATACATATTAATGCTCGTGACCGTACATAAGACGTAGATTTAACGAATTAACCTTGATAAACAAAACCACGCCTATTTCCCGTTTGTAGGGACCAAGAATGAATACAAAATTCACGGGACCAAGTTGGTTCCAGCGGGTATGATTAATTCACTTCCATTAATCCTGGAGCAATTCCAAGGAATCATTAAGATTTATCATCACAAATTTCGAGTGTTTTCGGAACAATTTTCAGGATCGTCCGTGAGAAGGTTCCGTATGAATAAAAATTGTTTAATTTTGTTTTTTTTTTTGCCGCAGATGGACAAAAGTTTAATTTTCCAGTATTTAAGAACTGTTTGAAAATAAGATATTATTTTATAATATATATAATAATACAAAAGGAGTAGAATTCTTTGCCGTCTTCTGTATTTTCGAATGCATACGAGTAGAACCCGGGTGCTTTCAATGCCAGCGTGAACAGCGCGCTTCTGGGCGAGCTCGCGCCATCTTAGGCCTCGTCAATGCCTTCAGGCAAATCCGGGCCCAAGAGCATCCCATCAATGGAAAAAAATATTGTAAAGACAAAGAATGTTTAATGCTATTACCACCCCAAGCACGTTCAAGACTAAGGGTAGGGTAGCCAGGTTGTCAGACCTAATAGCTGGACCGAGCCGATTTTGCCGAACATTTGGGTAAAAAAGCCTGACAATCAAAATTATTAAGGATTGTGTGATTTAGTTTTAGGTAATATTTATTCGAAAAACGTCATATGTAAAAACAGGCATATTTGATCATTTTGTCTTAATTTCTGTCCCGCACTGCGCCGCGCCGCTCGCAAGAGCTATGAAATCGGAAAATCTAAAAACGTGGAAAAACCGTTTAATTACACTGAACGCGCTTTTAATAAGCCTTTCCTTTCCTCTACACTGACTCCCATAATACAGATTCACTCTAGTTTGGAAGTTCAGAGGTCAGGACCTTGTGAAAAATGTAAACACATTGTGTAATATTTTTTATTATTATGTTTATTAATTTATCTATGTCCGCTTTTAGCTTGATAGGGTTTCCTAGTACACAGGGAACAAAACTGTCTTAACCAGGGACCCTAAAACCAGGACGAGCTTCGTACAAACTAGACCATTAAAGTTGGCACTTGATTCTGTGGAGTCGGCGCAACAATTAGCGGAGGATGATTTCCAATTTTTTCAACATCTTTTTTTTATTTTTTTTTATTTAATTTACATGAAGATTGAGTTGTAATCTGCGGTTATGTCGCACCTGGAAACATAATAGATAATAATAATAATAGATTTTACAAACCCTCATGCCCGAGAAATGCGTTTCGAAGGTATGTGACCAGGCCAGGTCAGACAAGCAGTCGCTTCCGTGAAAAACTGGAGATGTCAAATCTTCAGGTAAGGTAAGCGTGCTGTGAAAAATGGCATAACGGAAGATACCTAATAGGTTTGTTAGGGAACGTTATTGAAAGTCAAGATTCTCTTTTGATTCCTAGTGTAGCGTAATCCAGTCCACCGTCACAAAGTGATCTTATTAACATGACATACCCATTGAATCATACAAAACAAAGAAAAACTATCATGTTCGCGAGACGCTTTTACCTCGCAAGGAGCAAGCATGTCACAAAAGCATTTGTCATCTATTCACATTTTCAGACAACTACTCTCGAATAGCGACTTAGGTCAATACCCTCAAGTACTAGGTTAAAGCTGTCAAGTCAACTCAACTGGTTACATTTGAAGAGTCATTAGCAGCAATGACTGGATCACTTGAATAAGAAATCCCGTGTCCAGGCGAGTCGAGTGCACTTGGCATTGTGTGTCCAGCGGCTCGGCGTTTCCATACAAATGTGAAGTAGTGATGTGAAGTTACGTGTTATGTCACAACTGTTTGAGGAATGTCTCTACTTGTTTTATTGTGTACTTGGATGAAGTATTCAAAAAGCAAACGTATGCTAAAGTACTTACATACTATTTATGCAAATGCGGATTAGTTCGTGGAGGTAGAGTTACGTGTCAAGGAAACGATTGGCACGGCGTCGCGTCGAAGAGTCGTGCGGTAAAATCAAACGTATGGATTTATTTAAAAGCGTTCATGTATCATTTTAAAAATTGAACCATTTTGATGTCATCAGATGTATGTTAAAAATAAGTATTTGTATTTGAGTCGAGTATACTAGTTTTTCGACACCTGAAAAGTGCTTGTATAAATAATTGTTTTTTTTTTACCTTTGATGGGTTTGCTCTTGTCCCCAGACTTGTCCGCAGGCATTGACGAGGACTAAGATGGAGCTCGCTCAGAGATGCCTGTTCACTCTGGCTTTGAAAGCACTCGGGTTATATGCATTCGGAAAGACAGAAGACGGTAGAGAATTCCACTCCCTTTACTTATCGAATTATATATTTCCACTAAAATAGAGCATGTTATTTTATTTACAGCACTTATTAGAAATATATGAACGGAAACTGCTGATTGTTTTAATATAAGTACCTCAGAGTTGTGACAAGACAATGAGTTGACTCAGTCGTCCCCTCACGTATTCACGGTGGTCATTTATGATGTATTCAGGCTAGCCCATTAGGAGAAATTTACTTTCGACTCAAAACGGACAATTGTGGTGCTATGGCCAAATTGGGTCGTCATTCGTCCCTAGGTGTTGCCTCATTTAGAGGTCAATTTTAAATTACGTCAGACAAAACGCTGTGCATGTAGAACAGTGTGTGATATTCCAAATTGGTTGAATCTCAATATACAGAAGAATAATCTGAAACGTATTTAGGTAGAAGTAAGCACGCAAGAAGTAGGCAATAACATTGGTGCTCTTCTAAAAAAGTTTTGTGAGTTTCCTTCTTCTTCTATCGTGAGGGTTGTGAGATGAATTACCAACCTCATCAACCCTGGTGTCAGGGTAACTATTAAGCCGCCAAAGGCCCCTGACATGACTCATATCACGACTTCGTACTTACATCAGTAAGTAATAACCGGGACCAACGGCTTAACGTGCCTTCCGAAGCACGGATCGTCTTACTTTCGGACAGTCAGGTGATCAGCCCGTAATGTCCTAACCAAACTAGGGACCACAAAGTCATTTTTGTCATATGTCTTCACCGGGAATCGAACCCAGGACCTCCGGATCGTGAGCCCAACGCTCAACCACTGGACCACGGAGGCCGGTGTGAGTTTCCTAAGCACCGGTTAGTGCTATTATTTACTTAACACAACTTATTAAACTATAAGTTGAATTTGTTAGCCAATCACAAATACGGTAGTGACATATTATACATCAATGACCATAAATGTTGACGAGCCGTGGTAGACCAGTCGTAAGAACGCTTGTGTCTCATTATGAGGTCGCAGTATCGAATGGGCCTGAACTAATGATTTTAGAATTTGTTTTTGAATTCATGTTTGGATTATAAATGATTATCACGTGCTCAAAAGAAAATATCGTACGGAAACCCACATTTCCGAGAAATGCGTTTCGAAGGTATGTGACCTAATCTGTATTGTGCTGGTTTTCCCTTCGCGGGTTTGAAGGTCAGACAGGCAATCGCTTCTGTAAAAAACTGGACCTGCCAAATCTTCAGGTTAGGTAACTGGACCCCGTGAGAAATGCGATAACGCTAGGGAGACCATAAATATTGGAAGTTAGACAATAATTTCTCAGTATCTGTCTCCAGTGAAGTACTGTGTGTTGTGGAGAGGAATATCCTTTAAAGATCTGATCTACAAAAGGAAGAGCCGAATACAATGCATCGTGTCCGTATTTCTGCTTTGTAACAAATATGATCAACCAATCCCCAATCTATTTGAAACTAACAATATGCATCTTCTGCGTAGCTCCTGTAGAGTGTGCAGTAGAATTTGCCGCTCCATAATTGGCTTGTGCAGCTATGGGAAGTACATCACTTCGCGACAATGAATCGTCCAAAACAGACGTATACTATTAACAAAAGACAGACAGACGCAACTCCAGGAATCATATTCATCTTCCTAGCGTTATCTCTTCTTCACAGGGTTCACAGGTTTGTCAAAGGCTCCACGGTCACATGTCCAAATATATGCAGGTGTAAATCTTTTTTGGGGTTATGTATACGTTTTTACAATAAAATACCAGATAATATTTTAAATTTGTCAGAGAATAAAACAGCTCACAGGAAGCTTACTTTATGTAAAAAAGCTTATTATAAGATTAATGATTACCTAAATGATAAAAATGTCTGGTATTAAATGTGTTCCTATAGTTACTAAATAACTTGTAATGTGCCCTCATTGATTTAAAAGATGTGTTGCTGTTGCAGTTTCTTGTAATTTCTTCTCCTCAGCCATAACACCTTGCGAAATGACGTAAATTCAAAAATGTTACATTGACCTTCAACAAGTTTATCCATGATAATTACGTTGAATAAATGATTCTGATTTCTGATTCTGAAACGCTGCCTCACCTAGTGTTTTGATGGTTGCGTAAGTTTTAAACCTGAATAAGCAATCATCAAATAGGTACAACGCGGATCACTTCTTCGTTCTTATTGGTAGTACTGGTTCACCCCAGAACGAATACGGACAAAAGCTTATCTGTCCGTACAAAACTATCCAAAAAGATCTCCAATAGATAACAGAACATAAATCATGGCGATCAAACAACTGTCAGCGGTGATAGTGATCGGATGAGAAGTGGCAATGGTTCGCGTTCCGGCGCACGCGGCGGAACCAGTTGCGCGGGCGGCGCACTGACCTAATACAATACACTGGACAGGTTCACGGTTAATATTTTTTTTTCCGGCCAAGTAGTTAATGAAAATGTTCACTATTTTGATGTTACCAAAATGTTCAAATGCAGTGGGGCGTTAAAAACAAAAAGTCATTTTCATAAGCACTGCTTATTATAACAAACACATCACACGTATACTCGTACGTCAAATCAACAGTAAACCGCGTCTGAAAAAAAGGTTAATATTTTTGAATAAATTAATTTGATTTTGACAGACCTGTCAAAGTTACAAAATAAGCCTTTAGGTGGTACATGGGAGCCAATCCAACGTATTGTATAGAGGTCAGTGGTGTGTCGTCAATCGGCGCCGGCGCCGGTCGTCGACCCGTCACGTCAACCTCCACGGTATTTGCCCGCGAACTCTATGCAAATGAAGTTAACAACGTTCTTAAACTAATAAAGATGTCATTACTTTTTTTCTATGATTTTTAATCTCGTACTGGTGATGTGGCTAGGTAAGCCCTTGATTAATTTTCTCTAAGGGTTACCAATATTAACTTTCTTTTTGACGACGTTTTGATCTTAGCTGCTCTAAATACGGTTATTTGCGTTAAGTTATTATGTCGGTACCGATAATCCACGTGTTATAGGTACGTACTAACTATACTCTAACTTTCCTAATTAATAAAAAAAATATATCGTCTTAATGTAACAAAATTCATTCATGAAAAATATTACAGCATATTTTGTTTTTTAAATTTAATTTCTTCAATATTACTTTGAATTAATAAGCTCGTTTACAAATAAATTTATTTAATTATTTTCACTTGTAATAAAATAAACTTTAATATTTTATACGCCTCCTGTTTATTGCTCTATCACCGCGTTTACAGCTTGTATGTAAATTGAAATAACTTCTTATTGCAGCGAGTTTACTGCGACAGTTTTATAGCAGTGTGAAATATTTTATTGACACAAAACTTACAAAATCAAGCTTTTATAATCATCCTAGTGGCAAAGAATAGGTACCTGTTAAATATTACAGTTACTTTGATCTAGTATCAAGTAATACTTATTAAAAAATCCCACCAAGAAATGAAGAAAACGATTTTCCTTTGTAGGTATAATTAAATATCTTTTTTTTTGTAATTTCGGAAGGTAAGAGGGAAAGGACTGACCTATTTTTCCCCTAAAAGTAACATGGCTCTGAAATTAGTGATGATGAATTAAATATCTATTTGATTTATACATACCTAGAAGTTTATAAAATAAGAATAAAAAAACATTATCATTACTACTTATAATTCGCCCTAAACAATGCCTTTGTTTACCTGATTAGTCCGAGCCAGTCCAAATTATATACAATCATTATGCGGTCAACGTAATTGCGTATAGCCAAGGATAAGCAAAACCTCAAGTTTGGCCGCAGATAGCGAGTGATAAATCGGGCTGTCTCGCGGGAGGTGAGAGGACATCCGAAAGTGGAGTGATAGCCGGAGGGGCAGAGGTTCAGTGCGCCAGACAGCCACAACACAGCCTCAGTGTGACGTTGCCTTTACGCGAGCCCGCGCGCGTTCTCCCGCCGGACCGACCTCACGCGACGATAACCACGTTCTAAAATCATAATTCAAATTTAAATTTAAAAAAGACTATTACAATCTTTTTCGTCTTCTCTCGTGCAGTTCGATATGTTTTTATTTTTCTGAACTCCGCTAAACAGTTTTGCTGCCAGTGTTTTTACAGGTGAGTTTTATAAATACAGCTTCTTCCCACAGGGTTCTATTTCTGCCTATAGGAATCCTGTCTTTAGTTGCGACTATCCTGTTTGGTTGCATGTTTTTTTTATGTGTAATTTATTCTTTAACAAATTGCCTATTTTTATCCGAGCAAGGAACCAATAAATCGTTGTTTAAATATAGCAGCTTTATATTTTAAATTGTAATAGTTCACGTACTATTTTATTTAATAAGAATCTTTTGGTGATTTTTATTAATTATTTCGTATTCATAGTGTTATTCTCTCCCAATAATCAAGAGGAAGTTTTATTACGAAACGGTGTTGATTACATACGTGCGCAGAAAGGGAATCAAAACTTTTTATTGCTTTCGAGCTTTGAACTGAGACTTGTACCGTGGTATAACTGTAGTATAGTAATAATAACACACTTTAGTAATATTACGTGAGAATGAAGACTCTTTTTGAGCCAGTCGTATACTTGAAAGCCAAAGCCGGAGCTTTGGAGCTTTTGAGCTTTCGCGAAAGTTCATTTACTAGAATGAAATGCGTTAAACGGTTACGGTGGATGTAATTTTGTGAGAAAGTGTGCAAAAGCTCTTATAGATAAAAGTTTAGTACAACAAATACAGGTATCTGTGAGAATGTGGCCAGGTAATACACGCGTTGATGTCTTTTATATTTTGTTTTACGAGTTTCTTTTTAGATTATGGCAATGGGTAGCTTAGGGGTACGACCATTCTGCTAGTTACGAGATTTATTTTACTATTATTTATTTTATATTTATTATGTACGAGTTTTTTTATACAAACTATTTTATTTATTACTTGTCGGTAAAGTGTTATATTGTCAAATACAAAAAGACACTTCACGCTATTGATCGTTTTAGGGGTAGGCAGGACTACAAGTCGCCATTAGACAACTTGCCATTGCAAGTAGACATACACTTCTGTACATATCTGAACAATACACTTGCCGCCTTAAAATAACAAATAAACCAGCGGTGAACGTGTGTTTAAGTAATGACAGCCAAAGTCCGATCAAATTACTTTTTATAGATACGGTGATTGGTGTAAAAGTTGTCAAATTTGGTGGTACTTGGTTCAAGATAAATTATGAAATTCTGATTACTAAATATAGACAGATCTAAAATTAACGAAACCATTTTCTTTTTTCTATTTAACTTATTTATGAATTTTAAGCAAGGAGTTCGGTGGCGCAGCGGTAAACGCGCTCGGTCTGCGATTGTTGACGTTAAGCAACTTTCGCAAAGGCCGGTCATAGGATGGGTGACCACAAAAAAAAATTTTCATCTCGAGCTCCTCCGTGCTTCGGAAGGCATGTTAAGCCGTTGGTCCCGGCTGCATTAGCAGTCGTTAATAACCACCAATCCACACTGGGCCCGCGTGGTGGTTTAAGGCCCGATCTCCCTATCCATCCATAGGGAAGGCCCGTGCCCCAGCAGTGGGGACGTTAATGGGCTGGTGATGATGAAGCAAGAAAAACGTATCAATAAGTCCGACATTTTATCACATTTTTTCTATGACGTCACAGTGTGCGTTTTCATACTAATTCCATAGTAATTTTGTGATTTGACGTTTATTAAAAAGTTAGTTAGTTTTTTTAATGTGACTTATTGTAGATTTGCCGCAGATGGCATTAACTAATTGGCCGGACAAATGGGGAGCGCTGAAGGCTCTCACCCAGTGGCTTGACTAGTTGGAAACTAGCCTATTATGATGAACCTTATGTTGAAAAGGTTACTAGCCCATTGCTCACGTATAGGACCCTATCTCACTAGGACACCATGGTGGAGCCACCACGGTTGTACCACCATAAAATGTATGCAGTTGTATAAATGATGAATATCATGGGTGTGCAACCAATTGTTGCCGACAACTGGATCGCGAATAATTCCGCGCTAGACACCAGAGTATAGATAATGCATCTTTATGGACTAGACATGCGCAACGAGATAATATTTTGTCACGGTCATTTTATCGATTCTGACGATATAATTATGTCGTTTTTGTTGTATTTTTTCGTGCAAGTTAAATGTAAGCAAGACGTGCTAACAAACAATTTTTACTTGAGTACCATCGTACTTCGACATTCAATGACACTTAATTCATTTATTACCTACAGATAAATTTTCCATACAAAAAAACAATACGAATTAAAATAAGCAAAAATAATAAACAGCCAAGTAATAGTTAGATAAGGTATTAGTTTATTATTGTGTAATAGTTAATTATTATAAGCTTTTTTTTACGTGACTTATTGTAGATTTGCCGCTATAGTAGGGGAGCCCAGAGGGCTAAATGCGTTTTTACTCGAGCACTTTGAAGACCTATTGGATCGCAAAAAAAATATGCTAAAGAAAAAAAAAGTTTATGTGATGTATACCTGTTTAGTGGTGGGGGAAGCGTGTATAAATTTTCAAAAATGTAAAAAAAAAACAGTTACTTACAAAAAAAACTTCAAGCGCGTCAGTGTTCAATAACGTGAACGGTCTACGATTCTCTTCTAATACTAAACTGCTGAGCTCGAGTCACATACGAAATCCCCGCTTGGGCTCCTGTACTACTACTTGGCCGGACAAATGGCGCTGAAGGCTCTCACCCGGCCCGGACAGACCGACGGATTAAATGGATCTCGCTCATTATTATAAGCAGCCAGTGGCCCCGATTCCTGGAGACACCGCCTAATTTTATTTTAAGTTATATCCGTCATTTTCATATCCGTCGAAAAGGAAAGGGACGGATGATTCACAGCTCTTAATTTTAGAAAGAATGAGTAAATGAATGTGTCGGGTTATTGACTGATGTAAAATTTTTAGACGGTTGGTTTAGATTTGTGCTTAAAATTGACGTGTGTTCCATAAATTTTATGCTTGTCGATTACCCGTCCCTTTCCTTTTCGGCGGATAAGAAAATGACAGATATAACTTAAAATAAAATTAGATGGTATTTACAGGAATTAGCACCAGTGTCCTTTCTATTAAATTCTTTAACAACGGAAACATTGCTACTTAGGGAAAAATTCCGCTTTGTTACGGCCGGGAAAGTTCCCAAGTGGGAAAATTCCTGGGAACGGCACATGACTGGTCCTCAAATTATGCAACATATTATTTCTGCGCGCGCCATTCGCTCACTACCCCTAGACTAGACCATCCCGGCTTTATTACCGTGCCGAAGTAACATTTTAATAATCCATTAAAATATTGCGTTGTGGCTCCAGGGAATTTACGACTCTATAGTTGCGTGATAGATGGTTGTACCTTCCTCACCTTTTGAATAGGTAATAAACACATGATGGAGTACCACTGGAGAAGGTTTAGCTTAAAGGGTAGGTAATACGTCGACTTACGTTATATCTATTTGGTTATAAACTAAAGGCCGTAACGAGGCTGTCCGCAGTTATTAATACTCGCAAGTTCGTTATTTTACGAATGATATGGATGTGAAGTCTTAGATGATTCTCATACGACGCAGATTTTGTAGCGGTGCACGCGGAGAGACGGTGTGTTCGTGTGTTAGGCATCAGCAGATTACATCTAAGTTAACTTATAACAATAAGTATCGGCCTCCGTGGTCCAGTGGTTGAGCGTTGGGCTTACAATCCGCAGGTCCCGGGTTCGAATCCCGGTGGGGACATATCACAAAAATCACTTTGTGATCCCTAGTTTGGTTAGGATATTACAGGCTGATCACCTGATTGTCCAAGAGTAAGACGATTTTACGTAAATAGTCGTTACACGAGCCATGTCAGGGGCCTTTGGCGGCTCAATAATAACCCTGACACCAGGGATGATGAGGTTGGTAATTCACCTCACAACCCACACGATAGACGAAGAAGACAATAAGTATAACAATATTTAATGTTTTTTTAAAGAACTTCTATGGCCTATGTCTGAATCTGTGCAAAAGGCTTCTTTGTTAAGTTTTTATTATATAAGCCTTTCCGACATTATTGTATTCTAATGAATACCCGTCGGTAAAGTTGCCGATAAGGTGTGAATTTACAAAGCAGGAAATCAATATTGACAGCTTATTAATCTAGAAGATGCATCTTTACGAAAGCATACATATCTAATTGACAATATCTAGAATCGAATATTCAATAATGTGTTAATTAAAACTTCCTGTGGCATCGACTACTCCATTACTAATCCTAGTTAACGGCCTCCGTGGTCCAATGGTTGAGCGTTGGGCTCACGATCCGGTGGTCCCGGGATTGAACCTCGGTGGGGCCCACAAAAATCTCTTTGTGATCCCTAGTTTGGTTATGACTTTACAGACTGATCATCTGATTGTCTGAAAGTAAGATACACGCTTTAAGCGGTTTGTCCCGGTTACTACTTACTAATGTAAGTACGTAGTAGTTACATGAGCCATGTCAGGGGCCTTTGACGGCTCAATAATAACCTGACCGGGGTTGATGAGGTTTGTAATCCACCTCACAACCCACGCGATAGAAGGACTCATTTACCGGGTGAGAGCCTTCTGACTAATTTGGCTATGCAGCCCGAGTACAAATTACGTTCTCACGTTAAAAAAAAACTAGTACTGATGTAGTTATAAAGTAAGTATTTGCTCTTGATAGCATAGAAGAGGTGAAATTGAATATTACCAATACTTCCCCTTCAAAGAAGTGGTGAAATTTTATATGGGACCTTTCCAATTTTCAAGGTAAAAACTAAAAATTGGTTCATTATGAAAGGGGAACCGTGTTACCTTGAATTTAACGCGAGCGAAGCCACGGGCAAAAGCTACTAGATAAAATTAACTAACGCCGCGCACTCTTAACTCTACAGTGACAGATTACCACTAAGTAGTTAATCGTTTTAACTTTCGTTACGATTTATTGTTACATCAGAATGGCTATTTTTATGACCCCATCACTATAAAATTGTAATCACGTTAAAAAAAGATTGCAAGCAAACACGTTACACCAAATTTTACGAGCTCGCAAAACTCGCAATACTGTAAAATTACGGGTCGGTGGTCATAATTTACACGCCGGAAATCACCTGGGTATAACGTGGGTAAAATATAAAATGTATTTATTACTTTGATATACTAATTTAAAAAAATCGCGAGTATGCACTTTTATGTGGTTAATGATCCATTTTAAATATCATCAAGTTTTATTTCAGAAGAGGAGTGATATTTCCACCTTTCTTACCAGATATCCAAATAGATTAGTAGCACCTCTCGGTACGACAACGTGCTATCAGATGAACTGTTTGTTTATGTGTACAAAAATCTTTAATAAACTGCCAGAAAGTATCAGAGACCTGCCCATAAGAGTGTTTAGACGATCTTTGTTTAAGCTACTGAGCGAGAACCCCTTTTATAGTATGTCATTGAATTTCTTGATCACAAAATGTAATAATTAATTGTATATAAAACTGCATGGCTCTTTTCTTTATTAATGTATGTTATTTAAATTTAATTCAATGTTAAATTGTATAATAATTTGTATTATGTATTTATATTGTTTTATATTATGATGTAAGTGCTGATTGTAATTGTAAATGTTGCAAGACCTCTCTGTATTTGCATACCAATATTGTTTTGGTTAAATGTGTGAAACTTTAATTTAATCATATATAACAACCAATGTACCACATTTACTGCAAATAAATGATTTGATTTGATTTGTGAATTATTATTATTCGACGTCAGTTAACGTGTCTTGAGCCGTGGTAGCCCGGTTGGTAGAACGCTTGCCTCTCACTTTGAGGTAGCAGGTGCGAGTCCAGCACAGGCCTAAACCAATGACTGTCGACTTTGTTTTCCAATTCATGTTTGGATCATAAATGTCACGTGCTCAGCGGTGAAGGAAAACATCGCGAGGAAACCCGCATTCCTGGGTTCATTTTCGGAGGTATATGACCTAACCTGTATTGGGCTGGTTTTGCCTTTGCGGGTTGGAAGGTTAGACAGGCAGTTGCTTCTGTAAAAAACCGGACCTGTCAAATCTTCAGGTTAATAAGCGGACTCTGTGAAAAACGGGATAATGCTAGGGGGATGATGATATAACAATGACCCATGGCAACTTTACTTAAGGTTATAAACCCATTGAAAAGTGCATCAGTAGCTTCCCAGAGTACCTCAGAATCAAGGGGAAAAAAACCTGTGAGTACCTTTCGGTGAGTTGGTATTTTATTCAGCTATTCCAGACGCAAAGTGGAGTCTAAGCACTAACTGGAAGATAGGCATAAGAATAAAATTCCCATTTTCTGCAGTAGTTCACCCAGTAAGAGACACTCGTAAAGATAAGTGGTTCAAGTTCTGAACTTCAAAACACAGCGTGTTCTCTATATAAAGGTGATTTTTAAACCGGTAATGGACTAATGGTCTTCACGTATTGAATATTGGATTTGCCTTAATCTTCTTCTATCGTGTGGGTTGTGAGGGTGATTACCAACCCCATCAACCTTGGTGTAAGGGTTATTATCGAGCCGCCGAAGGCCCCTGTCATGCCTCATGTAACGACTACTAATTTACATCAGTAAGTAGTAACCGGGACCAACGGCTTAACGTGCCTTCCGAAGCACGGTTCATCTTAATTTCGGACAATCAGGTGATCAGTCTGTAATGTCCTATAACCAAACAAAGTGATTTTCGTCATGTGTCCTCTGGATCGTGCGCCCAACGCCCAACCACTGGACCACGGAGGCCGGTCATTTGCCTTAATAAAAATGGTATTTATATTTTTAAATAATTTTATCTGTAATAGAATAAGGAATAATACTACGTATAAAACTGCAACTCTCCGCTTCCCACGAGTAGCTGAGCTAGGTTTACCTCACCCCCCTCGGCCTTACTTTAGTCTTCAATCGTATGGCGTCAGACATCACAAACACAGATGAACGTGTACGATAACGAATTGACGTTTCATTGAAGTGTAGTGTCTGTGTAAAACGAGGTGTTTTGTATGAAGTTTCTGGGCTGTGTCTATAGGTAAAAGTAAAATGATCCGTGCTTCGGAAGGCACGTTAGGTTACTATTTACTGCTGTAAGTGAGTAATCGTTACATGAGCCATGTCAGGGGCCTTTGGCGGCTCAATCATAACTCTTGGGTTGATGAGACTGGTATTCTTACAACCCACACGATACGAAGAAGAGCGTAAAGCGCTGGCGTATTATGAGTTCGTCGGCTCTCTGCACTATGTAAACTATACGGGCACAAAACTGTCGAGGGTGGAGGCTTTAGGCAGCTTAACCTTAAAATGCGGTGGATATTTTATGAGAGACTGTCTGGTGTTTCTGCCAGTCTGATTTTAGGCATTTGGATTGCTCAGGTATATTGCATCGTTTGTTGACTCGAGCTAATTGAGTAACGTACTTATTTTGTCCTGAGTGTATAGGAGTATTGTGAGCATAGGTTCCTTATAAAATAAAGTATTATACAGGATGTTAGTAACATCGTAACGAAAACTTTGAGGGATACACGTTTTTTTTTTGTTATTCACAAATAGTCCGCATACTTATGTTTAGCTTTCCACTTTGTAAATTGCGGAATGCTCGTTCCACCCCTCATTTTAGGGAAGTGGGGAGTTAGAAAGAGACAAAAAGCAGCCTATGTCACTCTCCATCCGTTCAACTAACTCCACTTAAATATAACGTTAATTCGTCGCTACGTCTTGCCGTGAAAGACGGACAACAAACAGACAGACACACACATTCACTTTCGCATTTATAATATTAGTATTCCGATGTGGTAGTAGTTTTACAGCTATTTACATAATATATGTAATTTAATTTTTGACGTTCAAAAATCGCTGACAATGTAAGCCAATTTTGAAAAAAATAATTTTTTTTATATATAGATGCACTTTATATACACTACTATTAACAGTAACTGTTTGTTGACATTTAATAACGAATCAACCTGTTAAAAATAAATAAACTAGCAACATGTTTTTATTTGTTTCTTCCGTTAACTAGATTCATATTGACCTATTATTCACAGAACAGACTTAGTGACGTGGCGTTCCCGGGAATGTTCCCGTTGTAAAAAAATAATAATAGCAAGGACACCGGAGGAACACTGGCCGGTTTTTATTTTTCAAATTGTTCTTTTTGTACTCTGGTCTTATCTGCCTAAAGGTTAGGTGGTAAAAATCTTTTTACATATTATAAGTTGTGCGCAAAAAAAAAGAAGAAAAAAAAGAGAAGGTGCAGGTCGTGTCGTATCGGGAGGTGAAGGTTTTGGCGGGAAGAAGAGAGGAATGGCAATTACTCCACCGACAAGAGCGCAGCTCTTAAATAGAGAGAGAGAGAGAGAGAGAGAGAGAGAGAGAGAGAGAGAGAGAGAGAGAGAAGTTGTGGGCCTTTTTACTGCACACCACTGCAGGACACCCCGTATCCAGAAGTTGTAAAACTTTCGATGTCCACGTCCTACAGTTAACTCCATTGCTTTACTTTCGCAGGCATTAAATGCGGTCGTATCTCCTTTTACGCGTTACGGAAAGTGAAAGATCCATCCGCTTTCAGCGCAAAGTGCACAAAAACCTACTTTTTGTAGGTTGCCGGTTAAAAGGGATATGTGGGTTGACCTCTTTTTTGACGCTTTTGCTTTTTTGACGCGTTCATTTTTGGTGACATCGTGTGCTGAATTTTAAGTCGACGTGCTGTTTTGTTTGAGAAAGGTTTTTTAAGAACCCTCGCATTTTTAAGAACCGTCTTTGAGGTGTAAAACTGCTTGATAACTGTGCAATTGAGACGTTACGTCACCGAATGAGCGATATGATATTTATCTATATTTTTTGCATGTAATTGGGTAGTTTCCTAGATCAAAGATAAATTATGAAATTCTGATTACTAAATAAAGACAGATCTAAAGGTAACTAGCCAAATCAGTTAATTTTTACCAAACGTCAAAACACGAAATTACTAAGGATTTCGTGTGAAAAAGCACACTCTGACGTCATAGAAAACCGTGATAAAATGTCGAACTTACGTACACGTAAAGGAAAACATCGTGAGAAAACTCACATACCCGAGAAATGCGTTTCGGAGGTATGTGATCTAACCTGTATTGCGCTAATTTTCCCTTCACGGGTTTGAATGCCAGACAGGCAGTGGCTTCTGTGAAAAACCGAACCTGTCAAATCTTTAGGTTAGGTAAGCGGACCCTGTGGAAACGCGATAACGCTAGGGAGATGACGATGTTTACGTATGCCATCATAAAAAAATGAATAACCTCACGTAAAAGATGTAAATAAACACACAAATGGGTACAATTCTGTGTTAACAGTATTCTGGGAACGTTCATATTGGAACTTTATTACCGCAATCAACTAGGGTCATCGACCTGCACTTCGGTATTCACATATTTAAGTACGAATTATTACGAATATAATACTTATTTTATCGTTTTGGCTATATATATGTTATGTAGGTGCTTTTTATTTAAAAAAGACTTTTCGAAAGTCTTTCGTTATAAGACAGTATACTTGATATAAATATGGTAGGTACTGTTCATTTATGCGTTTTAGGTATAACAACTGTGATAAAACTTGGCAAAACTTGTCTGGTTTCGTTCGGGAAAATTTTGACCTAAGAAAAAACAAAACACCTTATCTGAGGTTCCAAAGTTAAAAGTAAATACGCACCTAACTGTAAGACAGGTATAGAAAACTTTTGAAACGACTGCAGTTGCACCCGAGACGGAACAAAAAGATGTTTGAAAACTCCACGCATGTGAAGACATATTTGAAGAAGGTATTTTGGCAAAATAGTTAGTATGTAACTAGATGCAAAAAATCCTCGTATCTCTATGGGATCGGTAGTACTACACGAAATTAATAAGGTACCTAAACCACGGCTATCTCTGCTACTCAAAATAATTATCTATTAAAACTTTTCATACAACAATTCTGAAGTAAATACGAATAACAGTTATTTTTTACTAAACGACAAAACACGAAATTTCTATAGAATTTGTATGAATAAGCACATTGTGACGTCATAGAAAACGTGATAAAATGTCGGACTTATTGTTACATTTTTCTTGATTAACATTCATAAAAAAGTTAAATGCGAAAAGGAAATGTTTTTAAAGAAAGAAGAAGTTTTTTGTTGAAAAGTTTTAGATCTGTCTCTATTTATTAATCAGAATTTCACAATTTATCTCGAACCTAGTACACGACCCAATTAAATATCCGAAATTACAACGGACGATGCGTTTTCTGTTCTGAGGAAAAACCTCTATCTGAAGCAACCTTATTACCTATTCCGAGCGCATGTACATACATAAGTGTTAAGAAAGTATTCAAAGTAAAAACAATAAAATACAATACCTAGTACCTACTTAAGATAGAAACGGCACGGAAGTCTATACCAAACGTAGTAAATATACAATTAGAAAGACCTTAACAATGGGCTACTTTCTAAAAGCGCTAGGCTACAGAAACGTATAGTCACGAATATTAGTACCATGTCACATTAACTTTTTTTTAAAATTGAACTGTAAATCTCACTAAATCTCAAATATCTGAATTCGACAGGGGTTTAGTGGGTACATGATACAGCTCATGACTGTACAGCACATAGGTACTCTTTCTTAGAATTTAAAGCTGGGTTTATGAACACATTTTATGTACATACTAGCGCAGGCAGGCAGGCAGGCTAGTATAGCGTAGTCGCAAGTGTAGATAAAAAAAAGTAATATCTACCTACCTACTATGTAGTAGGTACGTATAGAAACATAGACGGCGTTTAGTCATTTTAAAGATTTTGAAAAAGGAATGAACACAAGACAAACACAAAAATATTCAACTAATTCCCAGCTAAATATTTGCTTAGAAAATCAGCAGTTTTTACTGCGCAGAGCGGCGAGTCACGAAATCTCTGTAACCTAATAAGGCTGGTTGCTTCATCTCATTGTTTTGAGCAATTTTCTTTCTCATAATAAAATATGGCGAAGTATTACTGCATTCTGCATTGCAGGTCATAGGGAAAATGGGGCGGCGGTCGGTTATGAACTGGGATTACGACGTCGGTTTGCGGATGGCCACGTCAATATGCTAGAAAGTATTGATGCGGAATCTTTAATGTGACGGATAATGGTAGTGGTTTTGAAGAAAAATTTGGCCGTAAACTGAGACTATACACATAAATAGCCTATAAACGTCCCACAGCTAGTAAGAAACTTGTTAGTAATTGGTTCAAGATAAATTATGAAATTCTAATTACTAAATAAAGACATCTAAAACTAACGAAAAGCATTTTCTTTTCCCATTTAACTTATTTACGAATTTTAATCAAGAATTATTACGTTTGTAATAATAATTCCGACATTTTATCACGTTTTCTATGACGTCACAGTGTGCTTTTTCACACAAATTCCATAGTAATTTCGTGTTTTGACGTTTAGTAAAAAGTACCCGATTTGACTAGTTGGAAACTACCCTATTATAATAGCATGTGTGTGATTTGAAAATTACAATGATTACCAATTATGAATAGTAAAAAGTAGGCATTGTTATACCTATTATAACAGATTAAGCACAGAGTTCCCACCCAATAATAAAGGACGTAAAAATTTGTGATCACGCATGATTTTTTATTTACCCATTGTAGTGAGGTCCCGAGCCACTGCTAGACCACACACTTCCACCAACCCCCAAGAACAGCGTGTTGGTGTACGCTCCATACCCCCTCCGGTTCATTGAGGGGTGGCTTGTTCCCAGCAGTGGGATGTATGATAGCGCAACAGCGAATTATTGACACGTGCGGCTAGCAAACACCAACACCTGCACTTGTTTACATACGTGCAAGGTACGGTAGTGGGGACAACCCTTTTAAGACGGCGAGCCGCACGTAAGTACCATTCTTGTGTCGAACTCCGTACAGAGAACATCTAATAAAAGTAATCCGTGACAGTGAACCCATCGTTTAGCTGGCGCTTTGCGTCCTCCACAAAGGTCCCTGTTACCTTGGGATTAGAGTACTCTACTAGTGTATATAGGCGAATTTTTCAATCTATTTCATCCCTTCACCTTCATTGTCGATGAATACTTTCAAATATAATCTTCTCAAACGACGCCCTGACCCGAGGTTTGCGTCGAACTGGGCACCCTCAGGCCTGTTGTCTTATTTTTTATACCAAGGAGAGACCTCATCGCTCTTCATTTGGCTTAGTAGGCTTATGCCATTTAAGGCGATTCTCACACTGCCCCGCAAGATGCAGGGTAGCGCGTGGATGCGTGTTCTTCCGTTGCTTGTATGTATCTCCGTTTGTATAGAAAACGCGCACAGTCTAACACACAGAAAATGCATCCGCATGAACGCGCGTGGATGCGGAAGAACACGCATCATGCGGGGCAGTGTGAGAATCGCCTAAGACATAAACAGTCACGTCAACAAAAAATGTCTTCTTAGTCTACCCGGACTGGAGCAGCCTGGTAGAGTGTGCTCCGTACTCCCTCTGCTTGATTGAGGGGAGGCCTGTGCCCAGTAGTGGGACGTATGTAGGCTGCTTATGATGGTTTATGAATATCAGAAGTGTCTGCGGATCTGCCCACCCCATAACAGATAAGGGACACGAGCTTCTGTACATGTGTATGTTTAGTTAAATACTAGCTCCAATTCCGAATGTGACCTTATTCCTGACCTGCCGTAATGGTTCTGTGGTTAGGTCAGGTTGCTCGGTTAGGATGCAAGTACGTTTGAAACGAAAATTAATTACTTTTCAAAGTTCCTAACCTACTTTGCGACCTAGCATAACGTCAGCCTAGAAATAAGCTTAATATTGTGTTATTAATTTACTTGTTTACATAGTCCTATTCAGCTTACTAATAAAAAATAAAAGCGGTCAACGAGTGCATACATAAGTACTTAACAGATAAGCGAAGTTCAATCCAATTATTTGATAATCCGGGACTTTACACGCTACGTTGCTTAAAACAATATAGAGGGCGTTGTTAAGATTTTCCTTGGATAACAGACATGCATTATGTCTTACGTTCCCCAAAAATAATATAGATGGCGCTGTCTAGATTTAACGTGATAATTACCTATTATCTCATTATTCGGGTACATAATTATTCAAAAAATCAACGTAATGACAGAAGTATATATAAACGTTGCTTGATATTTGGATCACATTACGTATGTATAAAATTGATTGAATTTGAGGAGCTCGGTGGCGCAGCGGTTAACGCGCTCGGTCTGCGATTGTTGAAGTAAAGCAACTTTCGCAGAGGCCGGTCATAGGATGGGTGACCACAAAAAAAAAAGTTTTCATCTCGAGCTCCTCCGTGCTTCGGAAGGCACGTTAAGCCGTTGGTCCCGGCTGCATTAGCAGTCGTTAATAACCATCAATCCGCACTGGGCCCGCGTGATGGTTTAAGGCCCGATCTCCCTATCCATCCATAGGGAAGGCCCGTGCCTCAGCAGTGGGGACGTTAATGGGCTGATGATGTACGAAATGGAGATTATCACATCACAAATTATGTTGTCCATTCCATCAATCCTTAAGTAAAATTTTACGATGTAACCGGGAAGACAAATAGCTATAAGTATACGTTCTATGTTTTTTGTTCATTGTCAATCTTGATAGAAGAAAAAGAAACTTCTCCATAACGCTCTTCAATTATAGAACTGTCGAAACTTTAAATCAAAGCGGAAACAACTCGTCAATAGTTCTAGAACCTACCGGAACTAACTTCACGAGTTTTCGGATCCATTCCGTTTAGTTCTGATAGCCTCGAAATTTTAGAACTATTAGGTTTGAACGCTATTCCTGTTGGGGCACTAGGGAATATTGAATTTGTTATGACAAGTTTCCAAGTTTATTTGCGTACGTAAATGGCAGTTTTGGCGGTTTTAGGCTTGAATTTGGAACGAACTTTCTCGTGGTCAATAATATTTCTCCGTAGAACGAAGTGAAATTAACCTTTCAGAATTACAAATTCAAAAATATCTTTATTCAGTTCGTAATTTTTTACATAACGAACGTCTTATCCGCCTAAAAATACTGCAGCTTCTCACAGCATTTTTAAAATACTGTTATACAATTTAGTAATTTGGCTGTCTAATATTAGTTCCCAAAAAGCAAATCCCATGCATTAATATCTTCTAGATAATGACTAATCTTATAATAATCTTTTTACAAAGTTTCTGTTTAATTACTGTCTCAAAACTGTTCAAAGGTAAATTCTGAATATCGATAGGAATCTTATTGTAAAATTGTATACATTGCTCTTTAAAAGATTTTACATAGTCGACTCATAAGGCAAGTTTATGCTTATTCCGGGTATAACAATGAACAATAGTGATGTAGAGCATAATTAGAAAGCTTCAATAAAAAAACTACTTATTATATTTTTAAAACGTACTAAAATAAAAATTAAACGAACATCTCTGTTTAGTACAGCTGCGCTCACATTTTAAACCAAAACAAAAGTACAGTCGTTGAGAGAAAACCATTAAAGCAACCATTTCATTACGAACATAGAGTTGATGTGAGAGTATACTGGATACTATCATTGTTGTTTGTTCGAGTTTAGCGATTCCAGTTAAATTGCGAACAGCAAAACAACCGTAAAGCGGTCAGGCGGGTTTTGACTGAGGATAGACGGAGGAAGATTCCTTTTTTTTCTTGGTTTGAACAAGTGTGTACTAGGAGAAGCGGTGAGAAAAGTGACCGAACAATTGACTGTAGAGGCTATTTGTGGACAGTTATTTTTAGAAAAAAACAGCTTTCTTTTGTCGGTTGTTGTTGTTGGACAAGAGCCTAGCATGGAATTATTATCAGACTCTCACACTTGTCATCAGGAACCATGTCATGTGAGACTATTGTGATAATAAGATCTAATAGGTACGTTAAAATATTACCATTGGATATTCTAATGAACATTATATTAGTAAACTATCCCTCACACAGAAAAGGCCATAACAAAGTGTAATGTATCTGCCTAAATTATTTCCATCATTAATTTCTGACGAATCTTCGAAAGAGATGAAATAATTCCGAATGACAAAGGTAACGGTAAAGTAAATATTTGGAATTCGAACGCCTCTAATTGGTTAGAATGCTAAGACGTAACAAAATTCGAATTGATTTAAATTTCGAATGTACAGTTGACGTTAAAAGTTACTACCTCTAACTTGTAACTAATAAAAATGATAGGTCGAATGGTTGGTAATTGTTACGTATTATGGAATGTTACTTTATTTAAGATCGCGAATAACGGTAAGTATCCATAAAAAAGGGGAGTATGTCCGAGTGATACTTTAAAATCGATTTCGAAATTATTATTTTTTTATTAATCTTACGACATTGCTCTTGTCATGATTATAGAGATATCGAAGCAGTCGTCATAAAATTAAACCGTAAAGTAGACATCGAGTAAATAATCGTCGTAATCGAATCGAGTCGAGTTGTTTTATTGTTTGCTCGAATCGAAGAACTGAAGAGGAAGAAAAATAGCTCTTAGGTATCAGCAACGATGGATGGGATTAAATTGAGAATTCTGTTTACTGTACCTATTGAAATAGCTAGGTAACCATAGCGGATGTTGCGTAGCCTAGCAGTTCACGATATTGAAGTCCGGGTTTGATTCCCGGTGGTGACTTTGTCAAAAAATTAAAAAAATAATTAATTATGGGGAATTATGTCCCCGAGTGAACAGCCTCCGTGATCTAGTGGTTAGAGCGTTAGGCTCACGATCTGGAGGTCCGGGTTCGATTCCCGATGGGGACATGGTCGAAATCACTTTGTGAGACTGTCCTTTGTTTGGTAAGGACTTTTCAGGCTTGAATCACCTGATTGTTCGAAAAAGTAAGATGATTCCGTGCTTCGGAGGGCACGTTAAGCCGTTGGTCCCGGCTATTAGCCGTAAAAACACCTCCGCCAACCCGCAGTGGAGCAGCGTGGTGGAGTATGCTCCATACCCCCTCCGGTTGATTGAGGGGAGGCCTGTGCCCAGCAGTGGGACGTATATAGGCAGTTTATATATGTCCCCGAGTAATGAGAAAATAGGTATTATCACGTTAAAGCTGTACAACGCCATCTATCTTGTTTTTGGTGAACATAGCCTAGAAAGTTCCTCATTGGTAACAAGACTTGTGTTAGAACAAAAATTATAGTATTTACACCAAACATCGACGCAATAACACTTTTTTTACGTGACTTATTGTAGATTTGCCGCAGATGGCATTAACTACTTGGCCAGACAAATGGGGAGCGCTGAAGGCTCTCAGCCGGTACAACGTTTAAGACATCAGACCTGAGGGACCGCAATAACACTGCGCACAAAACTAGTGCACTGTACCACCACTCCGTCATTGAACTTGACACTTTTTTGTTTATCACCGAGGTCTTTCACACCATTATGTAGCGGAAAAATAAAAAAGTATTTTTTTATAAGTACGGAAGTAACTGCGACAATACTTTTTTCCTCGGTCCCGTTGATATTGTTGACAGTTAGGTACGAGAAAAAAGTGAGAAATGGCTTTCTCTTGTGCGCATTGCTATGCTGGCTGGCCATCGGTTAACTTCACAATATACACGGCCTGGTCCCCTAGAGACATCGATCCTGCAAGTAGGACACGGGTTCTCAACTGTTAATCTGTCTAGAAACCTCAGACCCTTATCGAGCCTTTGGGAATCAAGTTTAGAAGCCATTTTGGCTAAAATGAACTTTATGCTTTAGTCTATTCCATAGTCTCTTCTGACCTCGGTGAGAAATAGGCGTGAGTTTATGCATGTGTACACTCTACATGTGTACATGCACATATGCATGCATACATGTCTGTGTGTGTGTGTGTGTGTCAGGATCGAAGCAAATGGAATTCCATAGTCTCTGCTACCCCGGCGTGAGTTTATGTATGTATGTATAATCTAGTCTAAAAATTGTATATCGTTTTCCATTTGTCCGGCCAAGTAGTTAATGCCATCTGAGGCAAACCTGCAATTAGTCACATAAAAAAGTGGTCTATATTTTTCTGTAGATAAATTTCACATACATACATAAACTCACGCCCGTAATCCCAACGCTACCCATTAGAAGGCCAAACTTTATCACGCTGTGGTCAAATGGAAAACAGTTTAAGAACCGCTGGACAAGAGAAATTTGCAATAGCATTACCTTCGACGTGCTCCATAAATCTACCTTCGTACTTGGATGGATAAGTTCAAACTAGGTTTTGGTCTGAATTATTAACTAAATTACAGATGCTTGGCAAGTATTAGGAAGTTTCGATGTGTTTGTAGTCACGGGTTTAGAGGGGTTGACGTGAACCTTACATAATATATGCCGATGACTGTACTTATTTAAAATAAATGATGGTAAGGTGTAGATCTAAATGTTGAAGACCGTATGTTAGTTAGGTAAGTACCAAAAAGGCTTTATCGTGCATATATACGGTATTATACACATTGAACGATTTCTCATGTTCCTTAATGCAACAACATTTGTAAACGTAACCTTAAAATTAATAGTTAAAACGAGACTTAAAATTTCATTATTTATTTTATATTTATGTCACTACAGTGCAGAAACGCCAATGTACGCAAACTTTAGAAACATAACTACTATAGGTAACTTAACTATGTATAGGTACTTAAACAAAGAGTAAAAAATATTAAAACATATTTCACACATCACACAATAAAGAAAATCTACCAACGATATCCTATCATACGTTACTAAGCAATTTAATCTTATTTATTATCTGTTTCTCTCAAGTACTTAAATACATTATTTTACTCCAAATGAGATCGCCAAACTACCAAATATTTTACGTCAGTCATTGTGAAAATAATAGTAATTTTATACAAAAGGTAAGTAAGTAATTAAAATCTTTATTTCCTCTTTCAAAATACATAGAATAGAGCATCGAAATAGATGCCATAAGGTAATTTAAGTATCGGCTGGCGTTTGAACCGTTTTTTGCCAGTGGTACTAACAGTGGTACTACCAGTGGTACTACCAGTGGTACTACCAGTGGTACTACCAGTGGTACTACCAGTGGTACTACCAGTGGTACTACCAGTGGTACTACTAGTGGTACTACCAGTAGTACCATGGGCAAAATTTTCTTCCCGTAGTACTATAACTAGGAAACCCCGTATTTTGAGACTCTTAAGCCTCCACCTTCAGATAGAAACCTCCAAGAATAAACAACAATTAGGGAAACATAAAGACGTAACCGCAATTAGTAGCAATTTCAATACAATAGTTGTTACATTCCCACAAATATACCACTCGTAAACAGAAATGCACAGTACAATTATACAGTAATCTTCACAGTTTCGCGAAGACGAACTAAGTACCTACAATATATTATAACATTTCGATTTATAGTCACTTTTACATAACGTTATTCACACGTAATTATTATTGTGTAATATAATAAAATATTTATAGCAATATTTTGCACTATGCAAAATGAATTCCAATAGTAATTAACCTCAATTCGACTGAAATTTGGCTACGAAGGCGTTATCATCTTTGAATTCTAAAGCAGGGAGGATATTGGTCAAATAAATAAAACATAGAAAGATGAATTCATGGAATACAGAATTAGGTAGGCTCGAAAGGAAACTTGGCACAAACAGGTTAGGGGTAATAACAAATAAGAAGAGCAATAAGAATGTTAGCGTACGGTCACGAGCATTAATATGTATACACTTTGGTACCACGTCACATTAACTTTTTTGACAAATTGAACTGTAAGTCACACTAAATGTCAAATATGTTAGTGCGCAGAGTCCTAAAGTGGGTACATTATATTGCTCATGACTGTACAACTCAGGGAAGGGAGTTGTCGACTTTTATTACTCAAACAGAAATATAATTTTAACATTACTTATCAATAATAAAACCGTACGTTTTGGCGCTAACAAGACACTGCCAATCCTCGAGTTGACAGTTGACGTCTAACGTCAAACGAGAGGACACGTTTACAGAGTGAGTTACTAATACGAGTAATTGAAGTTAAAATAATTTACAAAAATTACAACAGTTTATATAACTAGGTAGTTGTACATTCAATTATAATGTAATTGCGCTTGCATGTTTTCAACTATAAGACGACGTTATCGAGTCTTCAGCTTAGATAGAGGCAAAGAAGAAGAGAACGTACCCATTTAAATTCAAACCTTATCGAAAATTTGATTACCTAAGCAATATTTTGTTTTCATAACCCAATTTCCACAGCCGGGATCAAACCCAGACCATCACGAGTCCCGACCCGACACGCACATGCAAATACTACAAACAAACATATTCAGGATTGAGGGTCCAATAAGTGAATTTACTCTTTAACCTTGCTCTGGTGGTCAAAGTGAAAGAACAGGGGTGTACATAGGAATATTTTGTGAAGCAAATACACGTAAAATAAGTACAATGTGCTATAAGATGTGTAAAATGGTGAACAAAGCGACCGTGTACGCTTTATACAAATTAGGTTATAAAGGTTTGGGATTAAACGGTTTATAAATGGCTTCTTCTTTTAACTTGAGATGCTCTTATTTTGGGTAGGGACATTAATCAATTTTGGCAGTTTTTCTCATGGAACTTGGACTAATCATCTATGTATATTACGATTAAGTACATAATACAGGTTATCATTTCGATGAATAGTTACAAGATAGTTTTTATCGATCATTGATAGATTTTTAACAATAATCTCAACCTTATGTGCAAGTAAGTACGTGTTCCTATTGTAACGTATTTAAATCAAAGGTTTGGGTATATCCTGTCTGTATGTTGGCCGTGTATATTTTCTCTATTCACGCTATCGATTTGTTTGTGGTGGTCAAAAAGAAGTTTGGTACATTTGTTTAGTCTTATTATAACATTTCTCGTCTTAAAAAGTGAATGCAACATTCATTTATTTATTTATTCATTAGGGTATGTTACATGTCAAATAATTAATCAATATCAACATTAGATATATAACAACCGGGAAGGGCACAACCACTTCTAATAATTACTAAAATATAATACATACATAATATACATAAACAGCCTATAAACGTCCCACTGCTGGGCACAGGCCTCCCCTCATTCAACCGGAGGGGGTATGGAGCATACTTCACCACGCTGCTTCATTGCGGGTTGGTAATAAAATGTAATACTTCGAGATAATTATTTATAAAATTACATGTTATGTAAAACTACGTTACAAATAAAATATCACATATTTAAGTCAGTTTGTAATTCGTACAGTCATGAGCAATATCATGTAACTACTTTAGAACCCTGTCGCACTATCATATTTGACATTTAATGAGGCTTACGGTTTAATTTGTCAAAAAAGTTAATGTGACATGGTTTCAAAGTGTATACATATAAGACCGTACCTGTGCCTTAATCATCTGAAAACTCCAAAATAGTAAATTATTACGTACAGTATAACACACGCTACCGTACCTAGATTTTACGGAGAACTTGTTCTTATAAACAGAATTAGAGATACGATTCGTCTTGCAAATCCCTGACATAAATAATAACAGATTTCGCTGCCCTGAGGAATAAATTATGACGAACCCGCTTAGAATGTAGATCATAAACGAATAATTGAATTAAAGAATGAAAACTTTTTCGATTTTTCCAGCTTTTGTATCGTATTTATCTCGATTTCCGTATTTCTACAGGGCTGTTTTATGATAAAATATTTATAAAATAATAAATACTTAACATGTTTTTTGTCAGGGATTATAAAGTATAGGAGTGTCTTTGTTCAGTAAAGCATGCTGCATCGTGATTTTAATATTTTTTGGAGATTTTTGAGCGGTGAAAGTAGTTGACAAAGTAGTCGATTTATGACAATATTGAAAAGCTCTAACATATTATTTTAAAATGCTTACCTATTTGATGAAAAACACAGTAAAAACTCCCGTTTGTTCAGAAGCCAATTTAATTCGAAACGGGGCTCATCGACATTGTAATTTACAGATAATACAGATGTCCAACTTTTATATCATGTTGTAAAAGAACCTTGTTTCATTTAAAGCTTTACAATGGTAATGAGAAAAAATCTCTCGTACTTGACACGGTTGCAATGAAATTTCTAAAAAAACTTTATAGAAATACGGAACAGTAAGCGATGACATCATTGTGATAACGAGTGTATCTCGGACGGAGACAAGAGCTGGTCTTTGTGAGAACGTAATGAGAATGACCCAGAACTAAGCACTAAAGCCTAACGCACACTAAAGCCGTGTCAGAAAAGCGACTAACGCGCGTCACAATAATTCCGAGTAATACGTTTTGTTACAACTCTCTCTAGTCATAAGTCTTGTTTCTGCTGTGCTGTGACTTGCCTGACCATAGCACGGTTCACGACAGATGTTTTAACATGTAGACAAAACTCAAGCCAGAAATTTCTAAATCTACATGAATTAGAATTGTAGAAATAACGAGAAAAGATAGTCCAAAACTGCGAGCAAAATACCCTAGTGTTGTACGCATTTCTACATCCACATAAAACTATTCTTGAACTATATCCCATAGAGTAATTTTGCACTGATTAAAATATCACTGTTCACCGTCTGTGTAAGGGTTAAACTTAAAACAGTGAGCATAAGAGCTCTGTTGGAAATTGTCAAGTGTAATACTAAAAGTTTGGAGTGTCATAGTATTAAGTTTCCTAGAATATTGTGTTAGTGTGAAGCTTTCAAATTGCATAGAAAATAGAAACATCTACGTTTACTTACGAGCAATGCAAATAATATGTTAATAGTAAACATAGACAATTAAAGCACATAGGTAATACCGAGTTCTTACCGCGTTTAAAATAGGGATATGAGACTCCCGATATTTCAACACTGTTGCAAGTGCCATGATTACGAAACGACCCATGATCATGGCACTTCCACTTTCGATAGTATGTGTTTTAATTACGATAATAACCGCGTAAGAGATTTGGTAGCTCATATTGTAGAACGCTTGTCTCTGACTTTGAAGTCGCAGGTTCGAATCCAGTACAGGCCTAAACCATGATTATCGAATTTGTTTTCGAATTCATGTTTGGATCATAAATGTAATCAATCATGTGCTCAGCGGTAAAGGAATACATCGTGAAGAAACCCACATTCCCGAGAAATGAATTGTCGGAGGTATGTGACCTAACTTGTGTTAGGCTGGTTTTCCCATCGCGGGTTGGAAGGTCAGACAGGTAGTCGCTTCTGTAAAAAACCGGACCTGTCAAATCTTCAGGTTAGGTGAGCGGACCCCGTGAAAAACGGGATAAATAATGTATAAACATAAAGCAACTTAAATAATAGGGTGGGAAATATTTATTTTATAGTAATAAAGTGTTAATTTAATTTTACTATTTTATTGATTTTGGAAATATAATTTTAAAAATTTAATTTTATAATTGCTAATGTGAATACGAGTAACATGCCTGAAATAAATTGATTTTATATTTTATTTATTTATTTATTAAATGTCAAAATATGATAGTGCGACAGGGTTCTAAACTGGGTACATGATATTGCTCATGACTGTACACATTTCGATGACACGAAAATTACAACGGTATTATGATATTTCGTGTGTAATATAATAGCACACGCCCTAGTCCTAGCAGGGTATAATGAGGGCACGTGCCTCCAGTAATGAGTTTGAGAGCAAAAACTCATCGTGTTTATGGCTCTGGCTCCCAGCGGGCTCCAAGGAAATAACTTTCTCGATATTGCTTCTAATGATCATAAAAATTGTATTAAATATTTGATGGTGTCTGTTTCTTCTCTGATTGTGCGGAGATTAGATTTTTGTGTACGACTTCGAAAAGGGTGAAAAATTAAATGTTTTTTGGATTAAATATACTTACGTCATTTGCGTACCCTAAGTTTGATTTGTCAAACGAGATGCTGTAATGCTGGGACGCCAGTGTACAGTATGCACACCTACTTCTTGCCAGATATGTTTAAGTCCCATGTAATACGGGGCGAGCTTATTACTATTTACCGGACACAAATGAATACTGGAAACTTAGTAATATAAATTATTATCTGTGTTCATACGGTAATTCAAACTTGTAAAGTCGATTGCCGGGATTCGTCATTGGAGTTCATATTAGACTAGATTATTATTATGTATTTAAATCAGATTACAAGATCCATAAATATGTAAATAAAAAAAAAGTAATAAAAAATATCATCATCTCCCTAGCATCATCCCGTTTTCACATAGAGTCCGCTTACCTAACCTGAAGATTTGACAAGTCCGGTTTTTCACAGAAGCGACTGCCTGTCTGACCTTCCAAACCCGTGAAGGGAAAACCAGCCCAATACAGGTAAGTACACATACCTCCGAAAATACATTTCTCAGGAAAGTGGGTTTTAAATAGTAACAAACAAACACAAAAATATATTAATCATGCATTAAATTCATCCAATGGGGCAGTCGAATCTCTCTGCAATGGCTGTCAGGATGCTATTTTGACTTTGTCTAAGGCGTTGCGACAGAGATTCTGATTTCTAACGAATTATAGCTTGAACACCATCCGAGCGCTCTTCCGCGAACATACCACAAGCATTGTAGATTGTCTGTGACTCTGCGTTTCCGAATATTAGGAGTAAAGTCTAACAAATGTAGGTAAAGTAGTCCCGTAGCAGAAATACTTTTAGATCGCTGAGGGTTAGTACAGCGGATAAGCTCAAAGTAAACGTGAGATTGAAAATATATCGGGTATCGGAAACCACGTAACGCTAACTTATAGGCCGCTCCCGGCAAAGTATAGCGCTCCTGGTAAGTATAGCTCTGTGCGATAGGTATGACTCACCATAGGGTATTCCGTCGCAAAATTAATTCATTTCTTTTACTTTTGCAATGGGAAATTCCGCTTGAGATTAACTCAGCATAATGAGCTGGATCATCTCTCAAAGTTTTCACGATGTCACTAATACCCTGTATATTATTATTACAATTATTAAAGTATAATATGGGACTGAAAATAATTAAAAAATCGATATATTTTTCATGAATTTTCCAACCGGAAATTCCATTTGATATCAATTTAGAATAATGGTCGGAATCATCCTCCAAAGTTTTCGTTACGCCGTGTGAACACTTTATATGTATGTATAGCTTTTTCAAATACGCAAACGGGACCTTAATGCGATCATTAATTTGCAAATCAAAAAGGACCAGTGCTCTCATTTCGTGTACCGGACATTATGAGGTTTCTTCACAGTTTCTCAACTCTTTGTAGTTAATAGCTAAACAGCCCATAAATTACCGCACTCAATACGACTCGCCGACAGCAATTCAAAAAGCTTTTCAATTTCCTTGTGTAACTACGTTTGTTTTTGTTTAGAATGCAAACTCATCTGGCTTTCATAACTCGCTTGTACAAATGGAGTGGTAGTCGTATAGAGCGATGCAATTATGTATGTGGGTATAAATGTTTACAGAAACATTTTTCGTTTTAATGTTTATTCAAGTTTTCAATTTGTTTCGAAGTAAAAATAATTTCGCAGTCCGCCGTCATACTGAAACTTTTGAGAGGAAATGTTTTGTTATTTAGAATGAAAAACTAATAATGATAAGTCCACTGCTGACAACATATCCTGAGAATTTGTTTATCTAGTAAAATCCAAATCTGATTTTGAAGTTATGTATGAGGATTCAAAAAAACGACGAAATGTTTCGAGAAAAGATAGGTAGTGTGCGCTTCGCTTTGGCCGTCTTTGCAGATAATGAAAGAAAATGTTTTAGAAGCGTTATAATTAAAACAACATAACACGTAGCTTCACGCATATATAACCGGAGGGGCAGGCAGAGGTGTAGTAGTATACTATACACCCACTCTTCGCTAGCTATAACGGGTGTTAGTGACATCGTAACGAAAAAAAAAATGGGACGCCTATTTTATTGTACTAAAAACGATGGTGGGTGTTTTTCTTGTCGCAAATGTTTAATTAAGATTTTCAATTTTTACTGTGCCGCAATGTAAGTCGAACAACGCGCCACACAGACGCTAAACTTACGCGCGGCTACGTTACGCGTGTGAGATACGATGTTGATATCTAGGTAGGAGTTTTCATTCTCTTGTATTTAGATGCTTAGTAGTGGTTCAACGTTTAAAAATGTTGTTTGTTGAAGTAGAACACCTACTGCCACGATTTTTCACGCACGGTACCTACCTACCAGTTATTAAAACGTTCCTAACTTATTAACAATAAAAACCCTACTCTTGCCTTACCTTAATTGTTATTCCTTCGGATGAAGTACCTAGGTAGGTACCCTAGAACATGTCACGTCACGTAGGTATGCAACATCGCGTTTCCTCCGCGGTAGGTAGGTATCACACGCACTCACAAACACAACACCTTGCTCTTTAATAAACATCAACAATCTTCCATACTTTTGCGCAGTAAATGGTCTATGATCTATCATCATAGTCGACACTACTCATTTACAGAATGAAACAAACACTCACAAACACGAAAAAAATATCCTCGAAAAACATCACGCGATTCGGGTCAAGCTTAGTATTCGACTGAGCGGAAGCGCACGGCGGCGTTAGCGCAAAGCATCAAAGGCGCCGACTAAGGGCGCCGACGACGCACCGGCCGCGGCCGCGTCGAGCCGACGACTAGAGAGAGAGAGAGAAGTATGTTTATGGTGCAAGTGACAGAGAAAGAAATAGTATCTGTTCGTATGCCTACTTTATTGGCGAGCGTTGCCCTTGACCCGTGCGCCGGCTATTCACCTGCGCATAGCTGAAGTTGTAGATACGTTATTATTATTATTGATGACATTGATAAAATTTAATAATTAGTAATTTTTATTTGTTTATTTTAAATGTGCGTTCTATGCAGCTTAAAACACAATATGGGACTGAAAAAAATCTATTATTTTTATGAATTTGGCGACAGGAAACTTCACTTGATACCTATCAACTCAAAGAAATACCTAGTATCTGTTCGTAATGCCTACTTTATTGGCGCGCGTTGCCCTTGATCCGTGAGGCTATTCACGTCCGAGTATCCATCAAGACAGATCAAACAAGCCCTAACTCGGAGGTCTTGCGTCCCAGGATCCTTTAATTATGTCTTAGAACCTTCTTGGCCTATGTGGTCCAGTGGTTGAGCGATGGGATGCGGAGGGTCCGGGTTCGTATTCCGGTGGGGACATATCACAAAAATCTGTTTATAAGGCCTTTGGTTGGGACGTTACAGGCTGATCACCTGATTGTCCGAAAGTAAAATGATCCGTGCTTCGGAAGGTACGTTAAGTCGTTGCTCCCGTCTACTAGGTACTTATGTAAGCACGTAGCCGTTACATGAATATTGTACACAGAACAGGATAGGTTTAATTAGTTCTTTACTGATGATTTAACAATGAGATTTAAAACTACGAATAACTTAGTACTTAGTACCTCGGTACGGTACCAACATGTAACAAGAAAAATAAGATCACTCCACTCGGACAATTTTTTTCTTTGAACATGCCGACATTGCCTACGCGGCGGAGTTGCCGAACTATCGATAGGTAGATTATCAATTGTTGAACTTGAAAATTGTCTAAACTATCGAAAGTAGTGATAGTACATTTAGATCGATACTAGCGATAGTACCGATAGGTCTTGCTTTGTAACATTTTCGATTTTTGTGTAGCGAGGTTTTGCGTAGGTACTTACATACTAAGTTGGTGGATGGTTGACATAGTAGGTAACTAATTACCTAATCTGTGGTGGTTGTGTTAGTTGGTTGTTAGTTATTCTAATGACAACAAAGAATACAATTATTTACTGTTTCAACTGTTTTAGGTAGATAATGGCCCCGATTCCTATGAGTAAATGAATGAATAACCCGGTCGAATCAAAAAGGTATCTCGCTGGTAACTTAATTCTGTCGGTTGTTTTAGATTTCTGCTTAAAATTGACGTGTATTCCATAAATTTTATGCCTGTTGATTATCCGTCCATTTAAGAATAAGAATAAAATAAATTTATAATTTACGATAGACAGAGAAAGAAATAGGATCGGTTCGTAGTGCCTACTTTGTAGGCCGCGCCGCCGCCGCGCCGCCGCCGCGCCGCCGGCGTGCGGCGCGGGGCGCGCGGAGCGGGGCGTGCGGAGCGGGGCGCGCGGCGCGGTGCGTGTGGCCGTTGACCCGTTCGAGCAGCTGTTGTCTCCATTACATCGAAAATTTTCGATAATTTGTCATTATTGTTTTTTTTATTGAAATTTGGGTTCTATGCAGCTAAAAGCACAATATGGAATTGAAAATAATTAAAAACAAAACTCAAAATTTCATGAATTTTGCGACGGAAAATTCCACTAGATATTAACTCAGAATCATGGTCTGAATCATCCCTTTCAGTATTCGTTACGATGTCACTAACACCCGGTATATTATGAAGGCTTATTCTTGTGATAAGTGGGATCAACCCACGGAATAGAAGAAATAGGTTGGAAAGGCCCTAACGCGCATTTTGTATATGAACCCCTGTCGCCGGTTCAACTCCATTTTCTTTTACTACTACTCCTACAAACAGATAACTACGATAGCTCAACTGCTTCTCAGTATTTTTGTTTATTGATAAACTAGCTTTTGCCCGCGACTTCGTCCGCGTGGCGTGTTATAAAAGAGAGATCTTTGTGTGTCTGGGAGTGCATATCAAATTTCAAGCATCTAACTTATGCAGTTTAGATTTTTTCATACAAATATTTCTTCCCGCTAACTCCCGTTTCCGTGGGAATTTTGCAATATCCTGTTGCAACTAAGCTTCAAGTTAACTAAGGTACCTGCATGCCAAATTTCAAGCGTCTAACTTAAGCGATTTAGATTTTTCATACAAAAGGATTTTCCTGCTAATTCCCGTTCCCGGGGGAATTCCGGGAATTCCTTTCTTAGTGCACCTCTACGGTACCTAAGCTACGTCTCTTCCAAATTTCAAGTGCCTACGTTTAGCCGTTTAGGCTGTGCGTTGATATGTCAGTCAGTTAGTTTCTCCTTTTATATACTTAGATAGCCGATAATACTAAGGTTTTTAGCTTTCCTGTAATAAGGAGGGATCTCCTTGCATGATAGTCGATATTTGACTTCGTGCCCTGCAGGTTTTAATGCACAAGACGACCTTTTAATATACTATCGCGGAGCTCCGTGCATCGTAGAGTTTGCGGACTAGTGGGGAGCAAAGTTGAAGTATGAACTATTTGCTCATACTTGTATGGCGCGCGTTTCGCGCTCACTTGGTCCTTCCAACCTCTTTCTTCTATGCCGGGGATCAACCCAATGTATTTTAGAGTAAAAAGTCTTGACTACGAGACGTAAACTTTTGGCAACTTTAAGGTTTGTAACTTGAACATTTTGTCATAAACTTGATGCATTTTTCAAGAGAATGCGCCTCTGTAACTGCAGGTATATTTGGCAGCTCTCCAAAGATGTTAGTTGGAACACGTTTTGTAACACTCTCTATTTTTCACAGTTACTTACGGGAGAAAATCTTTATTTTAGGGTACGGCTCGACTCGGTGAAGGCTTTTTTGGAGACAGAAAGATAATGTCAAACAGCCAAAGGACATCCTCTTTTCTTTTAATCTACGGTACAGAACACCTGTTTTGGTATTCCTCGTTGTTCTTTAATAGTACTATATATGTATAGAACGGTAACTCTTCGCCCCGCACCCCTGCACCAATGGGTGACTTTCCAGGTTACGTTCATCTAAAACAATATATAAATGGCGCATCTTCTACCCATTATGATTCTGATTTAAATAAAGAGCAGCAATATAGGTAGCAACATCATTTTCTGCATAATGTGAACAAATATCAAGCAAAAAACTTTTTATATATGCTTCCGCCATTACATTGTGACCGACCTCCGTGGTCCAGTGGTTGAGCGTTGGGCTCACGATCCGGAGGTTCTGGGGTCGATTCCCGGTGGGGACATATCACAAAAAAAATACTTTGTGGTCCCTAGTTTGGTTAGGACATTACAGGCTGATCACCTGCTTGTCCGAAAGTAAGATGATCCGTGCTTCGGAAGGCACGTTAAGCCGTTGGTCCCGGTTACTACTTACTGATGTAAGAAAGTAGTCGTTACATGAGCCATGTCAGGGGCCTTTGGCGGCTCAATAGTAACCCTGACACCAGGGTTGACGAGGTTGGTACTCCACCTCACAACCCACACGATAGAAGAAGATTACATTGTATTTTGAAATTTTGTACCCGACTAATGAGAAAAGAGGTAATTATCACGTTAAAGCTGTACAACGCCATCTATATTGTTTTTGGAAAACGTATCCTGGAAAGTCCCTCGTTTTAGGAAAGTTTTTTATTCTAAAAAAACAGTATCAACATATTCGTCGACACACTCCCTCGTCTCGAAAAACTTGGACAGTTACCAAGAAAAAATACTTCGCGAAATAGTTGTAGTACAACACCACTGGAAACATTTTCTAAACTTCCCGGAACATTACGACAACACGAGTTTCACATCCAAGGTACTCTTGTACCCTAGTTACTGTACTCTTCTCCATTCGAGATCAGTTACAGACCATTCCGGCGAACATTTTGGGTGTAACGCTATCTAAATTGCCACTGCCGTGAGAATGACTCCAGCCATTGAACACCAGATATGTAATTGGTTAAACACTTTTTGTCCTAAAAAGGGCCCTTAAATTGAGCGCATAGAATAGGAACATACGTAAATTAACAGAAATTCCACTTATAATTTGTTTTTGAATACATAAAGCGAAAAGTTTGCAGGAGATAGAAACCTGCAGCAATTATTGGTACTCGCGTATAATTTGTGATAAGTACTGGGTAGCAATATGACTAACTGGTGTAAAGATTATATCGCAAAGCGTTTAGATATCACTATCTCGACTTCTAAAACATACACAGAATGCGAAAAATCATGTTTTTATATTTTTTTATGTCATCCCCACCTTAAATAGAGCGTAAGCCATGCCCTTAATAAGGGCCCTTATTACGAGAAAGGTAATGTGACATTACTAATGTCCCTGTCTGTCGTGCTCAGTGACTAATTTACGACGAAAGTAATTACGTAAAGCAAACAGAACCATGCTTTCTTGTTACTCTTGATGGTAATTTATGGCTAATGCTTCCAAGAAGCGAAATTATACAGAATATTGTTTAATGTGTAACACAAGTCAGTAATTTCGTTAATGTGATAGTGCATTAGGCACAACTTTTTTTTCATGTGACGTTGACTACAATAATTCTATTGCTCAAAAATTGCTCTTGGAATTTTCGTGTTAATTATCATAACAATAAGTTTCGTGTACAATATTCCTCAGTCTTAAAATATTAAATATTTATATCGTAAAAGTCAAAATATTATAAGTACTTCTTATGAAAAACATCGAATCACTTCCGTGTTTTGTTCGACGAAAAACGAATTTCATAACATTTAAAATTTTGAATTTGGAACATTAATATTAGGTACTTAAGTGAAAATTAAAAACCTTATCCTGCCTACTGTAAAATGTAATTTCTTGAATATTTAATATTCTACTTTTTAAGAAACATAAACTTGAGAGGTGTTTCGAATTTTTTGATGAGTTTAGATAAATAACTTATTTCTTTGACGGGGCCACAAAATCGAGGCCTTACTCAATCCGCGCCTGCGCACAAACGGCTACAGTTATCCGTTGAGAAACAATAACTGTTAGATTAATTAGCTTAACATTCACACCCTGTCTAAAGCAATATGCATTCAATGAGACAAGTTCAATTACATTGGTAATGGAATGCATAATTGAATGAATAAGCGATACTGGTTGGTTTTTACAACATCCGCGGCGGCAAGAAAGTCCCTTATTGTATGTTGTTACTGTTCGTATTAGAATTAGCTCACAGGCGTATAATAAACCGCCAATGAACTGTCAGACAATACAATGGATTACGTTTATTATCTGTTTATCTGCAAGGAGGTATGTTACGTGAGAATTGTTCAGTTTTAATGATTCGCGTGGGTTAATGAGAGTCAAAAGAACGGTATCCGACAGCAGTGTTCATTTTTTACGAATGATTACTAGGATTTTGTATTGCAGGGTTCTACTTTTAGTTTAGGTATCAACTCCTGGATGAGTAATATATCTAACACATACATACATACGCAAACTCACGCCTATTTCCCACCGGGGTAAGCAGATTATGGAATTCCATTTGCTTCGATCCTGACATACTTCTCTTGCTTCCTCCACATTCATCAATCGTTTCATACACGCACGTCGTTTAATACTAGATCGTACGGAACCTTTTCTAAGGACATCTCCAATTTGGTCAATGTACGTTCTTCTAGGTCTTCCTCTGCCAGCGCTACCACCAACCTTGGCTTTATATACCGCTTTCGTAATCCTATTATCCTTCATCGGCTCTACGTATCCAAACCAACCTAACATTTCCTTCTCAATCTTAGTTACTACACCCACTATAAGATGGCATAATATAGTTTGACATTGTATAGTCATAAGCAATATAATGTACCCACTTTAGGACTCTGTCGCACTAACATATTTGACATTTAGTGAGACTTACAGAAAATTTGTCAAAAAAGTTAATGTGACATGGTACCAATGTGTATATATATTAATGCTCGTGACCGTACTTAGTAAATACATAAACAAATATTTGACATTAGAAATGACATATAAATAAAAACGTGCTATTAAAATATTGTATTGATTATACGTATGTATTTTTTTGGGTAAGCATAAATTTCCATAATGTTATCTGCGCAAATTAAGTAGGTACGTTTTTTCCAAGTATTTATGTTTTTGTGTGGGCGTTTAGATTTATTCCGTTATAATCTAGATTCAGATTTTTAATATATTCTGTCTGTAAAGAAAATATTTTCAGAATTTTTCTTTGTGGTCGTAATGAGCTGTCGTTAATGTTAATACAAATAATAAAAACCTGTCAGAAACAGTTGAAGTTAGGAAAAAAAAAATCGTTTAATACGTTTGCTCGCGCTCGTTTAGCCACCTGTCCCGGTTTTGTCTATCTTTTTCCCCCGAGCGCCGGTAATTTTCTTCAGAGCGTTAAGCTGTGTATTCATTGGGGAATATCCCGGGACTGTATTTGCGGGACAAAATTTGCGGGACTTACTCCCATGTGGCTAAACTGTGGAATGTTTTCGCGGAGAATCAAGTTGACACGTGCAGTTGATATGGCGCGTGTTGTGTTTTTTTTTATTTAGTGTTTATTTAATATGTACGCAGAAGAGGCAAAGTGATTGGCCACTTAATAAGACTCGCTAAATTTAAACACCATGGAAGGGAAGATAGCAGGAAAGCAAAGAAGAGGAAGACCAAGAAGAGCTTACATGGAACAAATTAATGTGAAGGTAGAACGTCATGTCATTTAAAGTAGTGAATGAATTGGCCATGGATAGTTAAGAATGGAGATTCCAAACCGACGTATGAGGTTTCAAATTTAAAGTTGAAATTTTTATCATAGATACGGGTATACGGAGGATCGACACAATGACCGATCCTGTACTGCCCGCGTTCAGCGCTTTCCCGTGATCTTTAGAAGGTCATCCTTGATGGTCCACCTAGTAGGGGCCTACATACGCTGCGCTTTTAGGCCCACGGTCGCCCACGCTGTGCCCCCGCTGTACCTCCGCTGTGCCCACGCTGTACCCCCGCTGTGCCCCCGCTGTACCCCCGCTGTGCCCCCGCTGCACTGTGGAATATTTGGGTGTGTTTCGGATCAAAAATCTGTAACTCCGTCAATTTTAAAGATAGAGCGATGTAATTTTGCACTAATATAAAGGAATATATAACAATTCATATAAGTAATGTTTGGTGAATTGAAATTACGCGTATTTTTTTTTATTAAATAAAGAAAACTCACAATCGTTTAAAATGCTATATATTTATTGAAATTTATATTTTTAGTTATATTATCTTACCTGTATTTCTTAACACTAATTACTCAATTAACATAACTTATCATATTAATGATAAAATAAAATAAAAAATGGTACAGTACCTATAGCTATACATTATGCTAAACATAGAAATTAATCAAAATTTTCTTAATATTATTAATTTAACTAGCTATGTAATAGGGTTTCTTGTTAGTTTCATTGTATCTATAGATAAGATTCTAGCTGCAGTGTGATCTAATAGATCTTGAATTCTCAATATTTTCGCGTATGTGTTTGTGATTTCAATTGTTGACGATGGTGGATAGCATTCCTGTTTCATTTGTTGTATTTTGTAATATGGTGGAAATATTGGACAGTTTCTTTCATCTGTAACGTTCCTGAGATACAGATATTGTGCTTTAGTTAGTTCCAAGTCGATGAAAACACTGAATGCTTCTTCATCTGTAAGCGTTTTGATTATTTTTGCGTTATCAAAGTGATTCAAAACGAAAAGCTTTTTTTCAGCATCAGCCAACCTTAATTCTTCAACTAGTTTTGCTTCCGTTCCTTCTCCCATAGAACGCAATCCTTGAAGATATCCGCCCAGAATGTGCTCCAAACCATATTCGTTCATCAAAATAGTGTTTCTTCTTTTTTTGCTTGATTCTGAAGAATCTCCATATGTCACACACGGTCTTCCTCGTTTACCAGAAGAAGTAGACGGTGTTGAGTCTGTTGACACGTTTTCTGATGTAGGTATAGTCACGGAATATTCAGAATCCAGCCAATTTGTGTTATTTTTTAAAAATATATTCTTATTGCGTGCTGCTTCTTTCCAGCGTCTATTAAACGCAGGGATGATAGTCTGTTGGATTTTACCAATTATAAAACATATATTGTCTTCTGATACTTGTTTTTCCTCCAAATATGTCGAAAGTGCCGCAGTCGTTTTACCGCCTTCTATATAAGATTCTATTAATTCACGTTTACTACAGTTAAAAGTAGACATTTTGAAGAGTAAAATAGCCGTACTATACGAAAATACCACTGAAATTGTAATGGAAACATATTTTGTTACCTCCCTTTATATATTGTTTCAGAATGTGTGAATTAATTCAGATATCTATTTTCTCACGGAAAATGACACCAAAATGATAAAAACATAACAATATAAAATAATCAATTGATAAACTATACCACAAAGTATTGTTAAATCAAGTCAACCACGAAACCGCAATTGATAGCAATTTCCGTTCCCTGACTAGGATTCGATTTTATCTCATATCTCCAAAGTTCGCAAAAAATCGCAGCTAATTTTTATATATGTTGTTGATAAGTAACTAAACTATCAATTAACATTAAAATCAAAGCACCGGTAAACGCCGGTAAATGTTAAAAGCTTCGACGAAGTTGAAGAAAACCTTTTTTTTCCTCCATTTCTTCTTTAATTTTTTTTACGTATATATTCGTATTAAAAACAATCAATTTAATTTGTTTAAATTTTCCGATAGATAAGCTTTTCAAAAATATATAATACCATATACCTTTCATTTTAAGTTTTAAAACTATCTGACTTTGAAAATCGTCAATGAGGAACTTGATATTTCCCAATTTCATGAACCTTAACTTTACCAAATGAAAACAACTACTTTCACCAAATATAATATGAATTGCGCTACAGAATATGAATCTCCGACTTTCGAACTATTATATTACATTGATAGAAGTACCTATTTCAATTAGTGAAAAAATGAATTTTGATACGCGTTTGTTCTACCATATTCCATAGTGCGCTGTACCCCCGGTGTGCCCCCGCTGTGCCCCGCCCACTGCCATTTCACTTTAGCAATTGTTTAGGCTACTATTGTTGGTGACTTTCGTTCTTCTTCGGATCTCCTCATTCCTGATTCCATCACGCAGAGTAACTCCGAGGATAGCCCTTTCCATCGCTCTTTGAGTGACCTTAGTTATTTGCTCCTAATTAGATGTTGAGATGAGACTGCATTTAGTCGTTTGCTTTATTTTCCTCTAAGATTTTAAAGTGTTCAAGTACTTTTATTTGTAGCGTAACCAATAATATCTGGAACCTGACAGAGGGCAGCAGTAAGTGTCAGTAGTAGGTATTCAGAGGCGGAGGATAGGAGTCCTAGTACGGCTTTGAAATAGACTGCTCTGGGCGCTATCCCACTCGCGTCAGACAAAGTACTGCGGGCCGGAAGGCAAGAGGGAAACCACTGCCCTATTTTTCCCTAAAAAGTAGCATGGAGAATGCTACACCGACAAGAGCGTGGCTCTTCAATCAGTGATGAACCAATAATACAACTAACAATCCGGGCTATTCGTGACGTTCTTTCATCTACGTGAAAACGTGACAAATGTGCATGCAGCACGATACGTTACCGGTAAAACTGATTTGTGACGTTACCGGCAGCTAACTGGATCGCTAAGGCGGTATACACACCGCGAGCTTTCGCTGTAGTACTGATTTTAGATCCTTTTTTTTTGACGTGACTTATTGTAGATTCGTCGCAGATGGCATTAACTACTTGGCCGGATATTTTAGATCCATAAAATAACATAAATTGCCTATATAATTACTGGGCACAGGCCCCCTGTCATTCAACCGGAGGGGGTATGGAACATACTCCAGCACGCTGCTCCAATGCGGGTTGGAGGAGTTAAGATCTAGACACCCAAGTCGGACCTTCGGCTACAATATATTATCTTAAGTTATAAGAAGAAATTACGTTTTATTTTGTTATAAATAAATTTCAGGACTGACCATTGAACTTGGCACCCATTTAGATCTCAATTGAACATGGCTCTCATTTCACATTTATGTTTTTGTTCAGATCCATGTCACATTAACTTATTTGGTAAAGTAAAACTTTTCACTAAATTATCTAAAACCAATAATGTACCAACTAAAAAAATGGGTGTTTTGGGATGTGTTATACAAAACCAAATGGCTCAGTTCATCACTCAAAGACAGTTCATCATTTAAAAAAAGGATATTATAATATTGCTAAGGTAACAGTTCTCGTGGTAGTCAAGATTACGAAAGCTTTTTTCCGTTCGAAATCGATTGCAAGTTGGCTTAGTTGTAACAGATTGTAACGTTCACAGTTCTAAAGGTTACAAAATGAATGCGAATGTTCGTTGGTTGGTGCTTCGAACCATCGCAGTAAATAAGTACTAAGTAAAGTTGCATTGTTAAAAAACACGCAAATGCTCTCGGTGTGTAAACATATTTATGGGTAGCTGGCAAAACGGCGCATCTTTACGAAAATTGTATATATTTGTGCTTTGCCCTTTGAGCAATGGAAGGAAATAAAGTTACATAAGGTTTGTTTACTTCTCTGCTTGGAAGTGAATTCAATGCGACTTTTTGGGGCGAAAGAGCCCAAAAATGTACAGTACGCTTTCGTATTTCGGGACTGTTATGCAAGACTGTTTTAAATTTAGCTCAGTAGAGCTACATAGTAATGTAGCGCCTCAAATCGCATACGCTGAATTTTTAGTTTTATTTGGAATTAAAATCACTATTTCTCAACAGGATAACATCGATAATTGTTTTGTTAATCAAATCAAATCAAATATACTTTATTGCACACAACATACAAAACAAATTAACACAGATGATGATAGATACAGTACAATCTGGCGGCCTTATTTAAAAGAGAGAAGTTAATTTGAAAAATTCTGGAGAATTCTGCCCGTAATGTCATCGTGGAAGGCATAGGAATTTTTCAAATTCACTTCTCTCTTCTTCTCTGTTCTGTGATAGTGATTATAATTACCTACCTAAAACTGAAAATTCTGATAGCGCGTAGAAGAATTTAGATTTACTGGCACTTTTAAACAATACAAATAAAAATAAATTATACTTTCTTGCACCAAAATATAAAAAAAATACATACAAAAGACTCATAACTACATATTATGTTTATGTGTCATCTTTTATATGTTTGATTAAGTACATTTGGTATGGTCAAGTAAAAAATTGTGTTTCTTCTTTTAATAGATGATTGCGGTATGGCAGATAAATATCAAGAACCGAGCGACAATGTAGAAAAGTAACGTTTGTAAATTGATTATACCAGAAATCAAACCAACTTTTTGCCAGAAAAATACATACGAAAATAAATACGAAATTATATTACTTATTATTCTTTTTTAATTATGTTTATTGCACCAGCCCGTGCACCAATGCATAATCTTCTTTCACCCTAAGGTTGCCTGGCAGAAATTGCTGTTTAGCAATAAGGCCGCCTATCGTGCTTATGTTCTTATTCGTATGTTTATGTGCTTTGTATATGTCGTTGTGCAATAAAGTATTATTGATTGATTGATTGAAATTCACCGCCATTTTATTTGTAAGAGATAAATATTAAGATCTGCTACAAGTTGACAAGACGTGCCTGTGTTTATCCTAATAGAAATAACGGTTCTGAGTCTATACATATCTACAGATATATGTACCTATGTACTTACCTTATGAATGTACATGTGGGAGGTCTTTATTATGTTAAAGGACAGAAAGAGTTGATGATAATATTTGTTTAGGCCGTCCCATTACGAGGACAGGGGCGAAATGTATTTTCATTCAATTTTAAAACTCATTTCTAACTGTTGCCACAAGCGGTATAAAAGCCTGTAACAGGCTTAAAACGAGTGGGTTGAAGTTAGTTAAACTGGCATTTGGAAAATGTTCTGATTACTTAGTTGTATCTTAGTAGTTATTTCTCTGAAAATAGCATGTGGTAAAACGTAATTTCATTTTGCTTACTCTCAAATAACTGGGGAAGAAGAAACCCCTAGAAAATAATCAATGGTGTAATCATCCCAAAAACTGGATCATAGTGAGCCCAGTTACCCATTATCAAATTAGAAAAGGGAAACTCGCCCCTAGGCTCAGTTTAAGACTGGGACGAGATGTCTCCTAAGTCTAACTGGCGATCTATTATTGAATCCATACTAATATTATAAATGCGAAAGTGTATATGTGTGTCTGTTTGTTTGTTTCACGGCAAAACGGAGCAACGAATTGACGTGATTTTTAAGCGGATATAGTTGAAGTGATAAAGAGTGGCATATGCTATTTTTTTCTCTTTTTTACCTGCCACTTTCCTAAAATGGGGATGGAATTTTGTATAAACTGCCAACATTCTGCAATTTTCTATGTAGATCTCGTTCATATGCAATCTGTTTGACGTGTACTATCAACTTAGTTCTGTCGGGTTATTGGCCAATATAAAATTTTGGAAGGGTTTTTAACTTTCTACCTAAAATTGACGTGCGTTCCATAAATGTTATGCTTGACTCGTCCCTTTCCTTTTCTGTGGATAAGAATATGACAGGTATTATAACTCAAAATAAACTTAAACGGTGTTACCGGAATCAGCATAGTTGTGTACCTACACTAATCCATAATATTGTATTATTTAATTATTATTAGATTATTATTTAACTTAATAAGTGAATCTGTGTCACGAATTTGTTATTTTTAAGCTGAAGTTGACATATTATTTATTTTGTTTTATTTTTGATTTCTTTTTTTTCGAACGGGAACGATTCATTAATATGAAGTTACGAAGTTCTCACATCCTTTGAAGCGCTCGGGTAGAGATCTACTAGAGGTAAACGGGTAGGTGTAATTATTACAGCAGCATAACTACGACTAGGCATGGCACTTAGTTAACAGGTGCACTATATATATAGTGTAGTGTGCACCATATACAACGTAGTGTACACTATATAGTGTACTGACGTCACTCATTAGAGACGTAGTGTAAAATGTTATTGCTCTGCTGGACTGGGAATAAAAAAAGAAATCTATATCAAAAATGCGTTTGCGTTTGACCACAATATCACTACAGGTCATGGCCGGATCGTGAATTTGTGGGGCCCTGGACTGAAACTACTTGGGGGCCTATCTTAATACTCAACTAATAGCAAAAAATATTTTAACAGACATTTTTTTTTCAATTTATGGTCTACATTTTAGCGGGATCTGGGGGCCCTTAAAACTCAACTAATAGCAAAAAATATTTTAACAGACATTTTTTTTTTTTTTCAAATTATGGTCTACTTTTTAGCGGGATCTGGGGGCCCCTTGTGATCCCAGGGCCCTGGGCTGCAGCCCAATCAGCCCATAGGTAGATCCGGTCATGCTACAGGTCAATATAGTAATTTTCTATTCTATTCGCTCTAGTTTTAAAGATTCTAAGACTGTAATGGGGAGGGAACACAGTTTGCGGCAGTTCATTCCTTTGTTTTGCCGTTTAGGGAAATTGATGTGATATAATATTCGTATGTCAGGATCGAAGCAGGAATTCTATAGTCACTGCTTACCCCGGTGGGAAATAGGTGTGAGTTTATGTATGTATAATAATCTAACACTAAGTTAGCACTATATGTTGCCTAGTGTGCACTACGCAGTGACGTCGCTCATTAGAGCTGGCGCAGTGCAAACTACGGTCGCATCTGACCGCGTTTAGTGGGAAAATTATGGAGTTGAATTTGGTCATTGCGGTCCTGTGGTACATCGGCTTGCTTCTCAATCAGGGAGCGCGCAGTTCGAACCATGGTACCGGAATTGCACGAATGAGTTATTAATTAAAACACATAATAACGGGTTCTTACCGCGTTTAAATGGGGATATGAGACTCCCGATATTTCGACACTGTTGCAAGTGCCATGATCACGGGATGACTGATGAGATTGGAGTGGAGTAGGTAGATCCATAATTTTCTACGGGCAGACATATCTGTCTACCCTCTTTCTTTGCCGCTTGTTTATGTTTTTGATATCGGAATGTTCGGAACATGGCACTTGCAACAGTGTCGAAATATCGGGAGTCTCATATCCCCATTTAAACGCGGTAAGAACCCGTTATTATGTGTTTTAATTATGATAATAACCGCGTAAACTTAAAAAAAGTTATTAATTTATCTTAAGTGCAGTTTTCACTAACACAGTTGGCTCGACCATTATAGCCGGCGATACGGCTCACCACCTATCACGTTTGTCGAACAGAAAGCTCGGTGAGGTGTGAATACTTAGTTCATCTTGCAATGGATGTACCTCTGACTACCGCAATGGGGATTTAGTCGTAAGCCTATGTTATAATTTGGTATTCTTGTGTAGCGTTTAGATTAATTTTACGTGCAAGTGTCTATTGTAGTAATAATGAATTACTACATTGGTTTGAGTCAAAATAAACATTTGGAACGGATTGTTAAACCTATAGTCATCTATAAATTGTTTTTGAGGATTTTAGACTGGAAAGTCCCTTATTGTGATGCTTTTTATAAACCGTCAAAACGAACTTTTCTATGTTCGAAAGTATTTTCTACTAAATAAGTACGGAAATACTGTTCGAGTGACTTATTAAAAAAAGAAACAATAGAATTCTAAAATTGTAAAAATAGAATTCGAAAATTGAAAACGTACAATCTGGCTTCTATTTCAAAATTAGCAGTTTATAATTGATGGTCTATTGATAGGTTATACGTTACCGATTATATGAACGTAGAAATATTTGCAACTTGGCTAAGACATTCCGGGCGTAATGATGTAATTAAATTTGACTATAGCAACACTTAGCCGGTCTGTACAGAGTGTTAGTGACACCGTACCGAATCCTGAAGGGGATGATTCAAACCATGGTTCCGAGTTGATATCAAGCGGAATTTCCTATCGAAAAATTCTTGAATTTTTTAGTGTTTTTCTTAATTTTTTCAGTTCCATACTTTTGCGATGGAATGATGGAAAATTTCACTTGATATCAATTCAGACTTATAGTCTATATCAATGAACCTTCAAAGTATTCGTTACTGTGTCATTAATACCCTGTACTTATAGTGCATAGACGAATTTTAGATTGTTTCTGCATTGAATATTTATGGCTATTGAATACAAATGCATGTCGATTTTGGATTGCAATTTTAGTTTATGAGCTCTGCGGACGTAATTAGCAATAGGTCACATAGGACATTTATCAAGTTAGATGGGTATTTTTTGTACTTAGAAATCGTTTTTAATAAAACAAGTATTGGTCATTTTAAAATGTACAATGTATCATGTTGTATTTATGATGGACGGAATATTATTTCAAATAATTTTCAAATGTCTTCCCTAGCATACCTACTTACCAACATTTTGTTTCCCGGAAAATGTATTTAAAGAACAGATTACGTAAAAGAAAAAGATTTAAATATATTAAAACCATCTTTGTGATGTTTTTCCTTAATTTCCTATCCAATTTCCCTGAATCTGAACTTTATATTTGTCCTTCTTTGTTTGCAAGGAAATCGCAGGGATGACATCAAACTTCTTGCTGTCTTATGAACTTAAACGGCTTAAAGAGCGAACAAATTATACCTGTTACCCTTAATTAACTTTCAAAGGAGTGTCGGGTTAACACGAGCTTGTAATCTGTGAGTTTTAATGGACAAGTTTCTTGGCTGAAGTCCAGAACACGACTGGGAGTTGAGTTTAGAGGCCAACGGGGGGCTGTGTGTCGGAATACTTAAGTCTTTAACTTTACTTAAAGGTGTGAAAGGAGATTTGGTAACTTTCTAAAGAAATTATATAAACATATACCCATATACCCCCTCAGGTTGATTGAGGGGAGGCCTGTGCCCAGCAGTGGGACGTATATAGACAGTTTATGTATGTATACCCATATACACATAGGTACCTAAATACAACATAAATATAATATTATATTGTAATACCTGTTCAGGTTAACTGGGTGAGAGTCCTCAGCGCTCCCCCATTTGTCCGGCCAAGTAGCTAAAGTAATATACGGCAAATCTACAATAAATAATAAAATAATCTTTTTTGGGCATGGACCCATCTTTCATCGCTGTTAGCGCGGGAACAGATGCTAGTAACCTCAAATGACACTTGTAAAGTGTTAAATACTATAGTAACTTATTTATATAAATCAACGTTCGTGAGTTTATGTATATATAAGTGTTTGTATTTGTCGCGTAGAAACTAAATATCTATTTTTGTTCACAGGTAATCTAACATTCTCCACAATACAAGTATACGTCACCTCGATTTAATCTGATGCTGCGCTTTTAGCTTATTATCAATGTAAGTGTTAAGCATTTAGTACTTTTATTTTTGTCCGGCCAAGTAGTTAATGCCATCTGCGGCAAATCTACAATAAGTCACGTCAAAAAAAAAAGTACTTTTATCGTACGGTGAACTTAAACAAACTTTATGTAAACGCGTCCGCTTTATTACAAAACGAAAGTTAAGGATAATACTAGGCTTAAAATAATATAGTCTGCGCCACGAAAAAAGTTCCGCGTTCGCGGCGCTAACCAATTGTTCCATTAAAATCCGTGGACTATATTCGTGGAATGGATTATTTTAAACCTGGTTTTTTATTTTAAGTCTTTAATAAGGAGGCTATTGTTACGTGTGAAGACTTCGACAGAATAGTAATATCTTCTGAAATAAGTTTGTATAAACTTTGATTTCTATACAAGGTGTTAGTGACATCGTAACGAAAACTTTGGGGGATGACTTAGACCATGATTCTGAGTTAATATAAAGTGTTTTTTTTCGTCGCAAAAGTATAGAAATGAAATTATTTTCATTCAAAAAAAAGAACAAAATGATTTTTGTGACTGAAAATTGTACTTGATATTTACTCAGAATCATCGATGTCACTAACACCGAAACAGGTGCATACAAACTTTTGGGTTTTTTTTTCAGTAACACAGTTGCCTCTTGCAGTATAGACGGCAATACTCACCGTCGACCACGAAAAATGTGCCCACTGCTGGTTCAATCCAGGGGCCGCCTTGTATACACTTTGAAACCATGTCACATTAACTTTTTAGACAAATTAAACCGTAAGTCTCATTAAACGTCAAATATGACAGTGCGATAGGGTTCTAAAGTTGGTACATGATATTGTTCATGATTGTACATTGAGATTTATATTCGAAGTGTTAATAGAGCGGAGAGGCTAGCCATTAGCACCGGAAAATTAAAATCAAATCAAATTAAATATACTTTATTGCACACAAAAAAAAAACAGGGAGGAGCAGGTCTTCATCGTTACGAACACTTCAATTAAGTGACTTAATGTCCAATAACATCTAGATAAACAGGATACGCGCTAGTTCTAGCAATCTATATAACTGTTCATACGTATCCATGTGGAATTTTGCCGTTTAATAAACAAATATTATAATAATTCACAACCGTAATGCGTATCGGGGTTGACAGAGCTACAATTTCGAGTGTTGTGCTCCTATCTCATTTGAGCCATTTTTTTTGAGCCATACAGGGGCTTTTGGCGGCTCAATAGTAATTCTGACACCATCGGGCTTAGCACCGTAAGCACGCGACTCTTTCTCGCCTCGACATATGTCACCCGTCACTCTCTCACAGTACTGCACAGAAAGAGACAGATGATCTCTGTCGCGGCGAGAAAGAGTCGCGTGCTTACGGTGCTAAGCCCGCAGGGTTGATGAGGTTGTTACTCCACCTCACAACCCACACGAAGGAGAAGAGAAGGTCTCATTTTTCTCAACTTATGAATGTTCTTATAATAGATGGCGCTACTAGCCAGGCTGTTACCTTTGTTTTTTCAATGAACAACTGTACATTTCAAGACCTAACTTTTTAGTTTAGATCTCAAAATCTACATGTCGTAAACTGGAAATATATTCAAAAAACTGTTATACAGTTAAAACTGTAGGGTTGGCTGCACTGGGTGTTCATTTAGATCGCGGACGTTGCTCGTCTCACTGTTTGCCCGTGGCCATTAGTCGCGTGACAAGATAAACTGTCGTGGTACACGTTGAGGTGTGGTGCCAGTGGAGGAGAGGAGCGGTTTTTTTAACAGGATATTACCCTCGACTTCGTTTCGCATGAAACTCTACTATTAAGACTATAGAAGTTTCATACAAACTTTGTTACCCCTTTTTACTCCCTTAGAGATTACATTTCGCAAAATCCTACTTAGTGAGCATCTACTTTCTAAAAGGACCCCCATGCAAAATTTGAAACTCCTAGCACTTGTAGATTCTGTGATTACGTGATGAGTGCGTCTGTCAATCGTTGACGTGTAATATTTATTATGAAAAAATAATAATCAGTAAATGACCTTTCACATTTATACGGGGTGTTAGTGACATCGTAACGAATACTGAGGGGGTTGATTCAGACCATGATTCTGAGTTAAAATCAAGTGGATTCTGAGTTAAAATCAAGTGGAATTTTCCGTCGCAAAATTCATGTTTTTTTTTAGTTTTTTTAAATTACTTTCAATTCTATACTTTTGCAATGGAAAATTCCACTTGATATTAACTCAGAATAATCAGATGAATCATCCCTCTCAGTATTCGTTACGATGACACTTACACCCCGTACAAGTACATACGGTAGCCATATAAGTAGGTACGGGTGTTAGTGACGCCGTAACGAATACTGAGGGGGATGGTTCAGACCATGATTCTGAGTTGATATCAAGTGGAATTTCGTGTCAAAAAATTCATGAAAATTTTTCTTTTCTTTTTAATTATTTTCCAATCCATACTTTTGCAACGGAAATTTCTACTTGATATCAACTCAGAATCATGGCCTGAACCACCCCTCAAAGTTTTCGTTACGATGTCACTAACACCCTGTATAGATTGTAGTCAGGTGGAATTGGCGTGGGTACCCATCTTACGAGGGTTAACCTGTGGCTTGTCCAACTTTTGGGAAAATGTATGTAGTTGTGAGTTTTTGATGTGTCACTATTTTACTATTTCGTAAATTCAGTTCAGAAACATCAAGTAGGTAAGTCTGCTGGCTTTATATTTCAAAAATAAATACAGGAAAAAAAAGTTTTGACGATTTATTAGGCAATGCATCGGGCGTTTACTAATAAAAAATATTTGATAATGTCCAAAAAAAATACTTAAACGAAAAATAAGAAAAATAAATAATAAAAATTCTGACTGCGCCTACTACGATTCCACCCAGAATCGAAGAATCCCTCTACTGAATCGTAGGCGCGGCCAGAATTTTTATTTTTTTTGCTTTTCTACCCCCTCCGGTTGATTGAGGGGAGGCCTGTGCCCAGCAGTGGGACGTATATAGGCAGTTTATGTTTATGTTGCTTTTCTAAGTCATACACCGCTTCAACTCAGACCCCACACTCGGTAGTTTCTAACGATATTATTACGAGGTGTCCTTTAAATAGACGTGTTTGTATGTTAGTGGCGGTTGCTGCTAAACACATGTCTACTTGTTCTTTATAAAGGGTGAATGTTACTCTATGGTATAGAATAAGGAATAATACTAAGTACACTATTTTTTACCACTACTTTTTACTTTTAGCTTGATAAGTTTATAAAAATTGTTAGCTGTGTTTACCTTTAATTGGTTACGCATTTAGAATAACACCTATGTTTGTTGAATAAGCGTAGTACATACATACATAAACTCACGCCCGTAATCCCAAATGGGGTGGGCAGAGCCACAAGTAATCAAAGACAACTTGCAGCCACTGTTGATACGAAATCCTAAGATGGATATGATGAACCTTATGGTGATAAGGGATCAGCCTATCGCCTATAACATTAGTCCATCATGTTAGAGGACGCAATCCCGTAACTGTTATTAAACCTAATAAATTAAAAAAAAAATACAGAACAGCAACTTTCCGCCCCCCGTCAGCGTCTGAGCTAGGTTTACCTCACCCCCGCTCGAACATAGTTTAGTCTTAAATCGTATGGTGTCAGACGTCACACACAGATGCGCGTGTACGATAACGTCAATGTGTGGTGTCTGTGTAATACGAGATTTTTTGTATAAAGTTTATCACTATTCTTTGTTATATCAGGTGTTAGGGGCTCTAACAGGGCGTCTTGTACAAATTCATACTCATGGTAATCGTACTGTACGGTCACCGCGACACAAGCTGCGCTTAGTGCGGCGACCACTGGTTTTCTACCCACATTAACGATGCTACAAAATGTATTTGCCTAGATTGTTATCAACTTTAATGTATTTGTTTTGCATGTTTGGTAAAATAAAGAAAGAAAGAAAGAAATAAAGTTTCCGGGGTGTATCTATGGTGTGGCCAACTGTATTTTCTTGTAGCTCTTCTAGAAGTTACAAAAGGTTACCTCTCACTCGTGCACAGAACAGCGGATCCCATATTCCACTTCTATCGGATTTGCTCCTTGACTTAATGGTTGAGAGTAATGTGCAATCAGAAACACTCAAGTTTGATGTGTACGGTCACGTGCATTAATATATATACACTTTGGTACCATGTCACATTAACTTTTTTGACAAATTGAACTGTAAGTCTCACTAAATGTCAAATATGTTAGTGCGACAGAGTCCTAAAGTGGATACATTATATTGCTCATGACTGTACTTCCTACAGTTAATGGAAGACAATTTTAACGGTATGTAGAAACGGCTATCTTTACAACCATTGGTTACAAGTTCATGATGAATCTGGGAGTCTTCCAGGCTAAAGTGAATAAGCATTTGCCAGGTAAGCGTGATCTACCCTAGATCATCATTTACGATCAGGTGAGATTGTGGTCAAACGCTTTATGCGGTCAATACGAAAAAAAAATGATTGATTTATATATCTAAGACGAGATAGTTTCCAACAAGTGTATATAAGGAGATAGCCAATATTTTTTTTCAGTAGGTACGACAGATTTCGTGGTCCAGTGTTTGAGCGTTGCGCTCTCGATCTGGTCTGGAGGTCCCAGGTTCGAATCCCAATGAGGACATATCACAAAAACCTTTGTGCTCCTAGTTTAGTTAGGATATCACAAGCTGATTGCCGGCTTGTCCAAAAGTAAGATGATCAGTGCTACGGAAGGCACGTTAAGCTGTTGATCCCTACAGCTGGGTCTGCATGACAACCGCGCGGCGCGGATTATATCAAGCGCTTGGACCAATAAACGATACGAATGCTATCTACGTAGATGGACGTCAAATGGCTATTGGTAGAAGCGCTCAATATAATTCGCGCCACGCGCAGCGTGGTTGTCATGTAGACCCGGCAGATGTAACTACGTAGTAGTTACATAAGCCATGTCATGGGTTTTTTTAAGGCTCATTAATAAACCTGACACCAGGGTTGCTGAGGTTGGTAATCCACCTCAAAGCCCACACGGTAGAAGATAAAGAAGTACGTCTGTTTTTATTAATATCTCTTAGGAGAGATTAGCACGATTATGGTGGCTTACGATTACGTTTGCGTTGAAAGTACAAGACGTAAAAATATCTTATACTTATACTGTAAATATATCTTATACTGTAATATACCTTATACTTATAATATATCTTATACTGTAAAGTAAATAATAGATACGTAGATTAAGTAAAGAAAATTTACAATAGAGCGAAATGTCAAGAGCATAGCAAAAATAATACAGAATAAAATAATATCCTTGGCTTTACACTTTCAAATACACTATTGATAGCAAAACCGCAGAATGTAATAAAATTTAAAAAAAAATGACGACGCGCCCCTGACAGTAAAGTATTTGAAAGAACTTTTATTTTTAACAAAAAATGCATGCACCATTCAAAATTAAAGATTGTTAAAAGTAATAGCATAAGGTGTGGTGTCCACTTATGGGATATTACAGGGTCAATGCTATAGCTAATTGAAGATGGCAGCTCAATAATAACGGTAAAGAAACCGATTGAAGACACGAGAATTTCAGAATTGAGGTTGTTGCAACACAAAGATATACCTACTTATGTTGTTAATATTCAACTATCATATACCAATATATACTTTTTGTTGTTAATGTTCTTAATGATATCGTCACTGGAAAGGCAAAATTACGTAAGCGCCAAAATAGGTATTTTGGGTTTTTTATATATTCGGAATCAGCGTTTCATTCTGCGTCGATCTGTCTGGGTAGCATTGCGATACGAGCACTTTTTTGGCGCTTACGTAAATTTGAAAATAGTTGACTTTTTTCAATTCCAGTTTCTTAAACGACAAGATTTTGGTGTTTTTTTCGTGACTGGTGTATAAGTAATATTGTGGTCCTATATAATAACTACATATTAACTTTAAGTAAATTTGGCATTCTATAGTTTGAAAAGTATAATTTTATTAGTAATTTTGGACTACTGAAAATAAAAAATAGACTATGTATAAGTCATTTTTATTTACAGCTTTTAAAATAAGTAAGGCGTATAAGAAAAAAATGTCTTAGCATGTTTATGCAGTGAATGGCGTATAAGTAATTTTGACTTACAGTATTTAGAATAAGTAAGGCGTGTACGTAAATTTGCCTTCGCATTTTTATGCTGTTATTAAGCAAGTTTGTGGGCTAGCAGTAAGTTTCCCAGGAAGTTATTTTTTAACAATAGATCTAAAAGTAAAACTATTTTAGAATTGATTTTATAATTTATTAGCGACCCGGCTTCGCTCGGATGCAATGCTGAGGAAAAATGAAATTATTTACGACATCACATTAAAATCCTCAAAAATAACAGTATTTCTACACTATTTATTGGATGTTATTATACATACCTATAAACTTTCCTCTTGAATCACTCTATCTACTAAAGAAAATTGCATCAAAATCCGTTGCGCAATTTTAAAGATTTAAGCGTACATAGGGATATAGGGACAGAAAAAGCGACTTTGTTATACTTTTTAAGTTCTGTCGTTTGCATATTTAGCGCCAATTTTGAATTGAGAACTCAAAATTCAAATTTGTTGGAATTTCGAATATCAAAACAATTGAAAGCATTAGGATTAATGCAATTGTTTAGTCACAGCGTTGGTTTGAATCTGTCAGGTCGCGTCCGAAAATGAATCTTACAAAGAAAAATTTTCTATAACTTTCGAAGAGGCCTACTGCGACTTCAGTGTTTCAAACAGTTAAAATCTCTATTCCACGATGAAGTGCCATGTCTGCGAGCCATCGAACGCTGGTATTTAGAATTCGAGCGTGGACATCCGCCTTCACTGAAGATAATATCGTTGCTGTGAGACAACTAATCCTCAAAAATCGTCATGTGACATACCGAGAATAGAGGCGTTATTAGGCATTTCAGGGACAACCATTTAAACGATATTGAATGAGGCACTTGGTGTGAGAAAACTAGTTTGCCGTTGCATCCCGCATTTTCTGACGATCATAAGGTAGCCCGCGTCAGATGGTGTAAGAAAACTCTTCAGAGGTTCAACCGAGGAGAGTCAAATCACGTGTACGACATCATCAGTGGTGATGAATCTTGGATTTATGCTATTATCCTGATTCCAAACAACAATCCACAGTTTGGGTCTTTCAAAACGAGTCAAAGTTGTTCGCTCTCGAAGCACTTCAAAGAAGATGGTGGCTACCTTCGTGGAGAAAATCGGTCATGTTGCGACAATTGCACTTGAAGATCGTAGGACGGTTAATGCAGATTGGTATACCACAAGTCATCGCCGAACTTCGAAAATCTAACCCAAAGCGACGCATGATGATGCGCAGGAGTGCAGGATGCTGCACCATGACAACGCAAGCTCACACACCGCTCGTCAAACGATTATTTGAAGCAGGAAAACGTAGAAATTCTTGACCATCCTCCATACAGTCCTGACCTAAGCTCCAATGATTTCTTTACATTTCCTAAAATTAAAAAAGAAACTCTTCGCGGTCAAAGGTTCCAGTGCGGTGAAGAAGCGGCCAACGCTTTCAAGTCAGCCATTTTGAACACTTCTACTTTGGAGTGGAATAAATGTTAAATAACACCTAGTTCGAGCGAATGGAAAAGTGTATTAAACTTCGTGGTAAATACTCTTAAAAACAATAAGGGGAATTATTGAGGAATTAAAAAGACTTGACCCTTCCAGAGACTTGACTCGACTTAGAGCCACGTATGCTTGTCCTAATTCAAACAATTTTGAGCCCAAATATACTACTGCATGGTCGACTGTGCTGCCCTGCATATGTTATGTTATGTTAGTGGGCTCTGTTTTCCGCATTTAGACTCTAAGGTGGCCCATTATGCGTGTAATTGTTGACTACGTAAGCCAACCTATCTCCTTCCAGAAGCTCAGAAGCCTCCTGGGGATTTCACAGGCTTCGCGGAGCGACCCCACCCAGCGATCCACTGTGCTGCCCTGCATATTATGGACGGTGGATGACAATGACAAAATTAAGGGCAACATCCTTCTTTCAGTCATTTTGTAATATCGTCCATCTTGGATTTGAAATTTTGACATAATGACAGTATTCTACTAGTGTAGTCCTATCTTTGATACCCATATTGAGGGGGTTGTGGAAAAATATGTACCTAGTCCGCTATTTTGGAACGGCGGCCATCTTGGATTTTAAATTTTGACATAATCACAGTATTCTACTTGTGTAGCTATTTCATTTGATACCCATATTGAGGGGGTTTGGAAAAATATGTAATCCCCCATTATGTACCGGCTGCCATCTTAGATTTATAATGTTATTGATTTTATTATATTGTATTGACATCGGAATTAAAGGTGCGTACCAAATTTCAGATCAATCTGACAACAGGAAGGTACTTAAATTGCAATATCTAATTTTGATACAAATATACCGTACGGGTTTAGCTAAATAAAACCGTTTAACCCTTTCACGGACAGAGACCATGGGTCATTGGTGGTTCATAATAGGTAGTATGGCACCTTGGAATCGGAACGTCCGTATACGTTCTGTCTTTGAAAGTGTTAAAAATAAACTTTTACAAACAGATAACGGGTTGTACGCTATTATTTATATTTTATGAAACTTTATTTCTGGCACTTCAGTATTTTAATAGCCATTTTTATAAATCAATTGAAGTAATAAGTAGTTTAAGGAGGTATTAAGAATAATTATTTGTCTCTTACGTCTTTTTACCCATGTAAGATATATTACAAAAACTTACTTTAAAGAATTTTTGGTGAACTGACATAATCAATCGATCACTTTTTAGGCAATTTTTACATAATGAGAGCAGATGTGTAAAAGTCGTTACAGTAACTTTTACTCCGCTAACATTACAGTATTATTATATTTAAAGAAATATTGTCGTTCTCGTATGCATTGTCTTAAGAGCTGTAAGTAATTTTGCTTCCAAATAATATTTTAACCAGATGGCGGTTAAGTAAATTTGCTTTACTGTAAACTGAAGTCATTTTTACGTAAGCGCCACTATATCCTAAAATAGCAATCCAACAGTTATAATATGTATTGCTGGACATAGAAAATTAAAAAACAATGTAACCTTACCTTGACATCATCTAAATTGGATAATTGGGTAAAAAGTTATGATAAAAAAACGAAAAAATGAAACTTTAAACGGCTTTTTCTCGAAATGGCCTTTTGGCGCTTACGTAATTTTGCCTTTCCAGTGACGATATGATATTTGGATCATTAATGATTATCACGTGCCCAATGTTGAAGGAAAATTCATAAGGAGACCCAATTTATCGAAAAATGCGTTTCGGAGGCATGAAACCTAACCTGTATTGGGCTGGTTTTGATCAGACGCTTCTGTTAAAAACAGGACTTCAGGGGGTTTAAAAAGGCCACATCGAAGCAATTCATCTAAGAAAGCAATATTGCTAATATTTGACATTTCTTTGCATTGCGCGCTTACTTTAATGTGCGCAATTGTCAAATTGCAATATTGCGGACCCGGTGAGAAAAGGGATACCTACTGCTAGGGAGTGTTTTCGTATGTTACAAAAGGCGAATTGACAGATAACACTTTAGAACCTACATTGTCTTTCATCCAATCCAATTTTGAAATGTTCTTGCCTAATATCATTAAAATAATTACAATTGGAGGAATTCATTATCGGAGTGATTGAAGTACATTATTACAACGTCCTTGGAAATAATTTGATGCCATTAAGTTCTTACAAAAAGCTGGTTGCTGTTATTAGCCAATGGTTTCTCCGATCTTATAAACGAATTCTTAGTACAAATACAAATACTTTCTTTGCGGGACTGTGAATAGATAATAAACATAACAATAAACATAGTGAGTAGATAATAAATATAATATTTAAGTAAGTACATACCTATCTAATGTTGCACGCCCGATTGGGTTAAATTGTACCTAAGAACTGTATTTTTTCTTTTTAAAATGTAACTATGACAATTTTTTTTGTAGTGTACAATTACAATAAAACTCTTTGGATTTTTTGACAAAACACTTATAGCTGCTTATCTTTTCGGGCATGTCGTAAAAACCGATTTTGTTCTTATTGAAGAATTTGTCAATAAAGATTCATAATATCCGTCTTAGGACTTGTTTGTGAAAGTGGCTGCAAGTTGGCTTCTGAATAAGGAGCTTATAGACTAACGACACTGATCGACAACACCGTCGTCGACAGAGTGTTGTTAATCTATAAGCGCACTTACTTGTGGTACTCCATTAGAGGGCGCTAGTTATCTATGTGGTATTGTACAGTCATGAGCAATATAATGTACCCACTTTAGGACTCTGTCGCATTAACATATTTGACATTTAGTGAGACTTACAGTTCAATTTGTCAAAAAAGTTAATGTGAATGCTTGTGATCGTACATATACCACCGAGTTCGAGGGCCGATTTACCACCTATACCATCTAATAACCCTCAACTACAATGCCAGTCGTGCGGCCGCTACTGTCGCTCTCGCATTGGACTTTACAGCCATTTTAAAAGCTGCCACAGAAACGCTGTTTGAATCATCTGATAAAGATGTGAAGGCCTGAGATGATGCATATATCAATTTCACAATTATGCACATAGTGATGCGAAATTCTAGCAAAATTACAGCTGTAAAGATTGGCGATTGCTAAAACAATATGCCGAGACATCCTCTTATTGTTGTTCTCACCTCTGATATAATTGCTATCAACTGCAACATCTTTACAACTCGTACAATGGACCACACAATGACAGCGCACGTTATACTTGTTTCTATACGACCGTTATTATATCTGGGTGGTAGATTGTAAGCATTATTGCGAATTCAGATAGAGTTGATTGACATTAATATTCTTTATTGGATTGGATAATGTTAGGTCATTATCTATTCATACGTGATGTGCAAATGCTATTAAGAAATGAAGTATGAACGCTAGACAATGTTACGTAATATCTGGAGTCGATGATGTGGGCGGCATGCTATTGTTCGTTGGTCGATCGAGACTTATATGCCAACAATATCTTATATCATCCAGTGTTTCAGTTTAGATTTTAGTAACATAGCATAACATAAACAGCACCTCCAGCAACTCGCTTTAGAGATTTCTGTTCTTACTTTGCATTTATATTTAAACATCATCATCATCATATATTTTGTTTGGATTTTAAATACTTTATTTACTATTCAAACAATTAAAAACAAAACAAACACATCTTATAAATAAAACACCTCCTCCAATGCGTCACACTGAGGCAAGGTGCCCAACAGGCTGGCAGCATTACCCCTCTGAATCGCCAGGCTATTTGGATTTTAAATTGAATATTCTGTTGAAATAAAGTTTCTTACATGATTCATAAATGAGCCGTGGTAGTCCAGTCGGTAGAACGCTTGCTTACTTTGAGGTCGCAGGTTCGAATCCAGCACAGACCTAAACCAATGATTGTCGAATTTGTTTTCGAATTCATGTTTGGATCATAATGATTATCACGTGCTCAGCTGTGAAGGAAAAGAACGTAGAAAATCCACATTACTGAGAAATGCATTTTCGAAGGTATGTGACCTAACATGCATTGGGATGGTTTTCCCTTCCCAGGTTGGAAGGTCAGACAAGCAACAGCTTCTGTAAAAAACCGGACCTGTCAAATCTTTAGGTTAGGTAAGCGAATCCTGTCAAAACCGGGATAACGCTAGGGAGATGATGAAATAAATAGTTTCTTACCCCGGTACCGGACTTGTACTAATGGTTTTTAATTTAAGCATCTTAAGTATAGTTTTCTAAAGACACAGTTGACTCGATCTTAACGTATAGACGGCGATACGGCTCACCAACTATGACGTTGGTCTGACAGAAAGCTCGAAGAGGCGTGAGCACTTATTTCATCTTGCGATGGATGTCTCTCTGACTACCCCAATTGGGACATAGTCGTGAGCTTATCTTATATTAGCTGACGTAAGAATAATACTGTAATTTGGTTATTTATCTTTGAGTGAAGCTTCTCTTGTAAAATTACCGATAAAAATAAATCCTGAGGAGGAAAATATTTTCCCTACAAAGCTCCATTGATGTTTTTCATACAAAATGTTTAATCTTTTGTTGAAAATTCGTAAACGTGAATTGCGTTAAATTCACCATTATCTGTAAGAACATTTTATGCACAAATAACAGGCCGCGAGCGTTTTGTAGATATTGCACGATGATTTGGAATATCTACATTGTTTGTGGTGCGCTATCTATACATACATCAGTCGTAACATCCGATTCCGCTATACTATACGATACATAATACTTTATGCAGCTAGATATCTATCTTTTTCCCCCTCAAATAGCGCTTATCGCTATCGACTCACTAGGGTAGATTAAATCTATCAAATATACCCTCTCAGACAACGTCCTGAGCCGAGGTTTGGGCCCAACTGGGCAGCCTTAGGCCTGTTGTCTTAAAAATTTTGTACCACATGAAAGTTCTCAGCGCTCCCCATTTGTCTGGCTAAGTAGTTAATACCATTTGCGGCATGATAATGTCACCTATGATATCAAGTCATAGGTACGTATGACATATCTTCGGTATTTTCTGCTTTTAGAGACAATCGGATAGAAATTACAGATAACATTATATAACACACTAGCGACTCGCCCCGGCTTCGCTCGGGTGCGATGCCGAGGAAAAAATGAAATTATTTAAGACATCACATTAAAAACCTCAAAAATAACAGTATTTAAGGAACTTCCTATTTTATGTGCTAATATAGGTACTATTCTTTACTGCACTACACTTTACTGTCTGTACATTATATACTTTGTTTACAATACTCTATTCTTCCAAAAAACAAAAAGCTACATAAAACGCTACGCTACGGGTTTTGTAAGTTTACCTCGATACCTCAGTTCCCTCGTGCGAAATTCCCGATCAATCGCGGCTTGTAAATCGAAACACCGAGGCGTACCATCAACAATGTATCAGGGAGTAGCTCGAGAAAATTGCCTGTAAAGGATACGAGGCCGATATCCATCGACGATACGACCACGTAGACACCTCTAGAGTTATTATAATCTTCTTCTACTTATCATGTGGGTTGTGAGGTGGAATACCAGCTGCAACCCTAATTTTAAAATTAACAGTTGATAATCTTCTTCTTCTTCTAAAATGTGGGTTGCGAGGTGGAATGACAACCCCATCAACCCTGGTGTCAGAGTTGTGATTGAGCAGCCAAAGGCCCCTGTCATGGCTCATGTAACGATTGCTCACTTACCTCAGTAAATAGTAACCGGGAGCAACGGCTTAACGTGCCTTCCGAAGCACGGGTCATCTTACTGTCGGACAACTAGGTGATCAGCCTGTAAAGTGATTTGTGTGATATGTCCCCACCGGGATTCGAACCCGGGGCCTCCGGATCGTGAATCCAACCCGTAACCACTGGACCACAGACGCCGTTATTATAATAGGTAAAATGAAGACGGAAGGATAAACTAGGTTTAAAAACATAGTCCGTGTCAAGAAAGAAGTCCCGCTTCTGTGGCGCTACCGTAGAATAGAATTATTATGACCATTCAATTAGTATCATTGAAATCAGTCTGATTTGACATAGAAAATAATAGAGTTTGTTCTATCAAGTAGCTGAAGTATGGAGGAGTGAGAGAAGCAGGATACTGATTGGCTCGCTCAGATCATAGACACAAATTCTTATTCTTATCGTTTACCGCTTTAAGCGCAAGCGAGATAGATAGTCCGTCCCTCTTACTCTTTAACAGCTTACGACCATTTAAGACTAATGTAAGACTTAGAGGGTGTGAGGTAAATCTAGTTGCAAATTGGTGCGGGGCGGAGAATTGCCGTTCTACAGGTAAGTATTATTGTAGAAATAAAAAAGCTGGTATAAATTATAAATGGACTGAATTTTAAAATTAAATTTAACAAATTACAGCCATTATGCAGAAAGTTGAGAAGAAGAAAAAAATACAAGCAACATACAAAAACTTAGGTTATGGTGTTACCATTTTACATAAAAACGTTTTGTTATTTTTTTATTATAATTGTACAGATTATATATTATGAAATGAATGAATTTAAATCTTATTATTTATATAATAAAAAGTAGCATGGAAAATGCTGCACCGACAAGAGCGTGGCTCTTAAGATGATGATGATTTATATAATGAATTATATACATTATTATTATTTATTATATGTTTGATATTAATTAATTTAACAGTTTTATTTTAATTTATAGTCACCTGTGGATAAGCCAAGAATTCGTCGCGATAGTAAAATGTTATCGGGCGGTCAACCGACAAATTTGTCAGATGTGTTGACGGAATCCGTTCATCTATTACTAGGTGTCTAAGAGGTTGTACTGTCGTTGTCGATAACAAATTCTCTGCCAGCCATGAGATAGACGTCTATAAAAGTAATCGAGGAGGCTCTGAGGCAAATCGCTTCGTAAGGAGAGCAGGAAAGAGCGTTTCCTGCCACGCGAATCCGAAATGAGTATAATATATTCAGTGCTCAGATAATCTGTATAATGATTTGTACCTTTGTTAGAGATAATTGTACATTTTAAAGCTGTGATTATGATCTTATAAAGAAAATCACGTAAACACCTTTTAGAAAAATCACATTCTGATGTTATCACAAAGTCATTTGGCCTACTTATCATCATTCATCACAGAAAAGTAATATACATTTCTATAAGATCTATCCGAATAACTTTGTAATACTATTTTCTTATTATTTTCAGTAACAAGAACTGGACTGTTCAGTGGAATAGTTTCGTCGTACTTAATTTGAAAAGGAAAATGATTAAAGTTTAATTTGGACGGTTCTTCTTACTCGCTAGCTTTTCGCTTCGCAATTTTGCATCTCGGAAGAACATCGAAATATTTACCAGCATTTTTATAATATGCATTACTACATACATATACTGTATTCAGTAAGATCTACTTTGAACCGGCGTGGGTGTATGAAACGATTGATGAATGTGGAGGAAACAAGAGAAGTATGCCAGGATCGAAGCAAATGAAATCCATAGTCTCTGCTTACCCTTATTATCCATCATGTTAATGGCCATATTCGGGGGATAAGCAGTTAAACGTGCTGGGTTGTTATTTGCTTCTATTCCAGCGTAGAAGAAAAGTAGACATCGCAAAAAATTCGCAACTTTGTCGTGGTAAGCTTAGCCATATCCAGCTATCTATTGCAAAGATCGCAAACTATCAAAAGTCGTGATTTAGCACGGCAATAAAATAAAATCTTCGACATCTCAGCAACAATTGGCACCTTGCAATATTGATGTTGCGACATCCAATCGACCTACGACCACTCAACACAAAAGCTAATCTGTCGCCTAATATCGCTGAAAAAACCAAACAATAGCAAATGCCAGTAATAATGCAATTTGTTAACCATTGTGTTCTTACGTAACGATGCAAGTTTCTGTGCAATATATTGAAGTCGTGAGAGGTATGCTTCTCGGACTAGGAGCCAATAAAAAAAGTTGTAATTTCCTATTTAAGGGGAGAGTTTATGCCCTTTATTGTATAATGGGACATTATTCGGGTGATGGGATGATTAAAGAAAGCCGACTGAGCCGAACCGTAGTAGTCCGGTTGGTAGAACGCTTGCTCTCACTTCGAAGCACGGATCTTCTTACTTTGGGACAATCAGGTGGCCAGCCCGTCTGAAAAATTAAGATGAGTCCATGCTTCAGAAGGCTCGTTAAGCTGTTGGTTCCGGTTACTACTTACTGATATACGTAAGTGATGTATATAGTCGTTACATGAGTCATGTCAGGGGGCTTTGGAGGCTCAGTTATACTTGACACCAGGGTTGATGAGGTTGGTTTTTTCACAACCCACGCGATAGAAGAAGATAGCTACAAAGTTACACGAAACCAATGTAACTAGGGCAATAAAAACTGCACTTTTACTGCGGCTTTATCGTCATTCTCGAGCGTTACATAAAACAGAGTAGACATTACTTTTACGACGTCCTCAGTGGGGTACATCGATTTATATCAATGAGGGGGTTACGTGGTCGGAATGACCAACTGTTTGTGGGTATCGCGGTCCGCTTGTTGCCCCCCGGGGGTCTGGGGTGGACCTAGGGACCCCTAAATTTGGTAGAGAGATGGTTTGGATACGTATTACCCGTCCGTATGAAGTAAACGTCTTACTAGCATGCAACCGTCGTGAGGGGCTTGGTTGGTTGTTTGTTTTTTTATTGAAGTTTGAGAGGCAAGAATTAATTGGTTAAGTTATTCGTTATCAATTAGCAATACCATACCGGCTTGCGTATATGAAACGATTGATGAGTGTGTCAGGATCGAAGCAAATGGAATTACATAGTCTCTGCATACCCCGATGGGAAATAGGCGTGAGTTTTTGTATGTATGTGAGAATGAAAGCTTATTATGAATGTGATGTGTATGAGGTGAAGTTTATGAACGTGTCCCGAGGGGGTGGGGGGGGGGGGGATGTTTCGTTATGTATAAATGGAGGAAAAACTGTTAAATTAACATGAATCATTCCCCTCAGTATTCGTTACGATGTCACTAACACCGTGTATACAGTTCTTATGTCTAATAAACTGAGTCCGTGCCTGTCGCGTCCAGCCCGGATATGGCTATAAGTAATGTGAGCACTACGTTACCTGTAAAGCGCGTGGCGATTCCAGTTTCAATTTGGAATCTGATGAAATGGTCCATTCCGCTTCGGCGCTTCGGGATTTGAATTTCGAAATTATCGAAGCGATTTGCGAAACATCGAAGTGTATTCAAATGTGCGATTCCATTTTTATTTGAATATAATTGGGTATGCATTTGACCAATATCTCGCCTTTTAAAAAAGGAACTCGACTGGACTCTATAAATAATAATCCGGATTTAACTCCTTAAGAAAAGCAGATCCTGAATCCCGACAGAGAATTCCGCATCTTTGATTGAATAATTAATTGAGAAGCGAATGGGTTTGTGCAGATCGATAAATTATTAATACTTTATAAGAAAATTTGAAAAGAGGGTTATGGGGTTGAGTTTACTTTAAAATATCAGTAAGTATTATGAATAAGTATTTTCAGTAGGCAAGACACAGTTGGCTCGTTCATTGCAGATGGCGATATGGCTCACAGAAAGCTCGGTGACGCGTGGATACTAATAATCTCTATATAATAATATGATCTTGCGATCATAGAAGCAGATTTTATCGTTTTTAATCTATTTATTATTATTTAGAAAGCTGAAGTAGTGTCTGTTGCTGGTGCGTGCTTATCGATTCACTTGTGCGTCCATGTTTCTTCATTACAGGGTGTTAGTGACATCGTAACGAATACTGAGGAGGATGATTCGGACCATGATTCTGAGTTAATATTAAGTGGAATTTTCCATCGCAGAAGTATGGAACTGAAAATAATTTAAAAAACACAAAAAGATACCTGTATTTATCAAGTTTTGAAGCAAATATCGGAGGGAGCATTGATCACAGAATTTGACAGCATACTAAGTTGGCGACTCCGAAATATGGATCTAATTCCGAGACGCAATTGGAAATATAGTCGTGAGTTATGATGAGATTTATCAGTCGTCAGGTAGATAAAGAGTAAACTTGATCATGATAAAATAATTATTTAAAAATGAATTGTTTATTTTAACGGTTAGTGATTTAACAATTTAAAGTAAAATATACTTAACTTCCAATAAAAATATTTCTTCACTAATGTGAATTACACACTGTGTGTGTGTGTGTGTGTGTTCTATGTGTAGAACTTATTATATTATCATCATCATCAGCCCATTAACGTCCCCACTGCTGGGGCACGGGCCTTCCCTATGGATGGATAGGGAGATCGGGCCTTAAACCATCACGCGGGCCCAGTGCGGATTGATGGTTATTAACGACTGCTAATGCAGCCGGGACCAACGGCTTAACGTGTCTTCCGAAGCACGGAGGAGCTCGAGATGAAAACTTTTTTTTTGTGGTCACCCATCCTATGACCGGCCTTTGCGAAAGTTGCTTAACTTCAACAATCGCAGACCGAGCGCGTTAACCGCTGCGCCACCGAGCTACTCAAGCTATAATAATATAATCCTCCATATATATTATTATATAATATATAATAAATATATATTATATATTTTTATATTATATATATAATCCTCCTTGTCGTATCCGACAACGGTGACCTCAGTCTCTTCTCTCGTGTGCTCGAATGTGACTGGCAAAGCCAAACTTTGTTCTGAAAACCCGGTCACATTGGGGGCAGAATTGCTGTCCATCCGAGTTAAGGTGTAGCTATAGATGGGTTTAGGACGATCTTTGCGTGTTTGGCGTTTTTCGTCGAGCTCTTTCAGACGATTTTGCTCAAAGTTGGCCACCCCTGTTTAACACTTGTTTAGAACTTATTACAAAGATACAGAATGTGGAATTCTTCACCAACTTTGTTTAAAGAACAATCTAGAGCATTGTCCATAATATTGATCGCGGAGCTCATTCCTCCGTTTTAAGACGGCAAACTGGTCTTTATAGTGCAACGAGCAATCGTTCGAGCTAACTCCATTAGCCGTCACTTAAAACTTCAATCCATTCTACTTTGCTATCGTTCTAGGCTTTCATTTTGCTTACAATCGCTTCCTATTGATTTGTGAATCGTGACGTTGAGTTGTTGATCAATTAATAGAGTAGTCTACTGTGACGAATCCAGGATTGTTCAAGAATTGTGTGATTTTATAAATTTTTGAAGGGACTCGGCAAATCTACAATTAGTCACATCAGAAATATATACGTATGAGCTTACATAGTACAGATTAAAGAAAAGGTTAACGTCGTGTCTTATAGGGAAGTCAAGGAATTGGCCTTTGATAGACTGGAATGGAAAATGCTACACCGACAAGAGCGTGGCTCTTAAATTGATGATGATGATATGAAGTGACTTTTGAAAGTAGCGTTCAAGTATTATCACTTTATTTAAGGGGATAATCAATATTATTTGAGAGTATAATAATTTTAGGGTAATTTTTAGGGATGTGTTATTATGAAAGAATGTCTTGGGTGCTTGTTCAAATTAGTTGCAAATATTTTTAATCTTGAGGGGCATATTCAACAGGGGGTTTAAAAGGCATTGCAGCTATTCATATTAAGGGAAATATTGCAATTTGACTATTGCGCATTTATAAGCAAGTGTCAAATAGCAATATTCAATTTTATGATGAATTGTGTCAATGTGGTCTTTGTAACTCCCCAAAACTAAAGAAATTGTAGAAAGCCTTAAGAACTACCGATACCCTCACTAGGGTTCAAATATGTGACATTCACATTCAAAATAATTATTTCTGAAACTAGTCCATATTATGTTAGTAAAAGAAAGCTTAACCTAGTATTAGTAACAGATTCGAAAGACGACAACATAAAAATAAGCTAGGTACATGAGACCGGCCCGAGTCACCGATGCCTCGGGCAGCTATGTGACTGCGTGCAATCGCACCCAGCGGTTCAGCAGCGGCGAGTCGTACGGTCACGAGCATTATTAATATGTATGTATACACTTTGGTACCATGTCACATTGACTTTTTTGACAAATTGAACTGTAAGTCTCACTAAATGTCAAATATGTTAGTGCGCCAGAGTCCTAAAGTGGGTACATTACATTGCTCATGACTGTACCGGTCCATTCATTAGAACAATTGTGTTTTTCAGTATAGTTGGTAACATATCGAATTATGTATAAAGTTAGTGATTATTTAGAAGATATGAATGCATGGGATTAACTGTCTGAGAACTGATGTTAGGCAGCTAAATTACTCAATTGTATATAAAAATATTTTGTGTTTATTTTTTTTTGAAAAGAACGTCTAGGGCCCTGTGCGGAGGTTTTTCTTGCAGCTTCTTTTCCCCGGCTATACAGGTTGTGAGAAGCTGCAGTAGTTTTAGGCGGATGAGACGTTCGTTATGTAAAAATTGACGATTCAAAGTGTAACTATGTTATCTACTGAATAAAGATATTTTTTGGATTTGAATTTGAATAGGTAACTACATATATTATGGAGTTAGATTGTCTCAATGACGAAGGGCGACAACTAATGCAATACAATTACATATGTAGATTGACCTGAGCATAGATGATGATAACTCATTAATCAAATTGAAGTAGATAGGCACGCATGACGACTAATTGGGTACTGTACTAGGTTCAAGATAAATTATGAATTTCTGATTACCAAGACAGATCAGATCAGATTTATATAGACAGATCTAAAACAAACAAAAAAACATATTTTTTCTATTTCAGTTATTTGTGAATTTTAATCAAGAAAAACGTAATAATAATTCCGACAATTTATCACGTTTTTCTATGACGTCACAGTGTGCTTTTTCATACAATTTGCTTAGTAATTTCGTATTTTGACGTTAAGTAAAAAATAACTGATTTGACTAGTTAGAAACTAGCCTATTAACATGGTTAGTAATAGACTTGTTTGGTATTCAAGGGTGTGATTACCAGGTTTGTCATTAAATATTCTTATGGAGATATTTATGGTTATTCTGATTTCACTATTATAATAATCCTTTATTATTGATCATGAGACAATACTGCTAATTTAAAAGGTTAATTTTTTTTTGTCACTGAATAAAGTGATTATAATTATGTTATAATAACATAGTACATTTTGTAGAATAACATAGTACATTTTGTAGAGTTCTTATAAAATGAGTAAGTAAAGGAATAACCTTTACTCGGAGTATGTATACTTAAGTCTCTATTAAACTCAAATATTATATATTAATATTTTATGCAGGATGGACTATTGTTTTATAGCACTTACGCGTGCTTAGGGCAACTCATAAAGAGAATATTAAATCGAAAAAGGCGCCGGCGTCGTTTTAATGACGATACATAGATTGAAGAATTTCGCATAGATTAATCCTTTATTATTGTTTTCTTTTTTTTGTTTTTTCACTCCTTTTTTGCTGCGGTTGTATACTCCGGATACTCCTGACACAGGTAAATTAATTTGCCTACTAGGAGATCCCAATTTACTGTAATTATGTTTATTTGGTTTAAGCAATAAATATTTTTCATTTTCATTTTTTTCATTTTCACAAGAGGAGGACTCGGTGGTGTAATGTTTAACACGCTCGTCCCGGATTGACAAGAGCTGCGGGTTCATGTCCCGTATGAGTGAGATTTTTGGATTTAAGTTTATCTTTGTTTAGGATTTATTTATTCTTATTCTTTTTACGAATATAAGTACATATATAAATATTTTCTTTTACATAAAGAGCTTTTATCCAATTCGAAATCTTATTCCTAACTAAGCCCCTGGCCTTCGTTACGCAATATCTTAGCTACCAGGAGTCCATGATTATCTGATGGCCACGCAAATAACCAACCATGGTAGATAGTTACGGAATATTTCCCCAGTGTTACGCTTATCGCGCTTCTAGCTACACAGGATATTTATTACGGTACTTTATAACACAATAAAGGAGAATGCTCGTTAATAAGCTAGTGAAGAAAAGAGCGGTAAAGATATTTCATAGCGGAAGTATATATAGCTAGAGTTAAGTCTTTATTTGCTAAACTTAACGGGTACTTAAGGAACTTATTAAAAGCTTTAAGCCATAACATAAGCTTACGACTATCCCAATTGGGGTATTCAGAGGTACACCCATCGCAGGATGAACTACGTCCCCCCCTCACCGAGCTTTCTGTTAGACCAACACTACAGGCGGTAAACCATATCGCCGCCGTCTACAATGGTCGCGTCAACTATGTTAGTGAAAACCATAACTCAGTATCACTAACAAATGTGAATGTAACAATGTTTGAATTATAAATACAATTTATTGTTATTATAACTCGGCGAGACGTAATGACCAAAATCCAAATGAGCAATATGACTGATGACTCAACATTTGGTTGAATGGCTGCATAAATGAACTGGCATAAAATATTATCTGTCTCTACCTATATTTTTTGTTATTTTCATTTGTGCAGGGCTTATATGTATAGTTAATGTATTAACAAGTCAAGAAATGTTTCTAATGTCTAATTGAGTTCGCTGCTATGTACTTGTATATAGATACTGTTTTTGATGTCTATATTATATCTATCGTTTTGTGTATGACAAGTTTTTGTAACACACAGGAACAGCCTATATAATGTCCCACAGCTAGGCACATGCCTCCCCTTAATCAACCGGAGGGCGCATGGAGCATTCTACACCAGGCTGCTTCACTGCAGGTTTATGGAGGTGTTTTTTTACTGTTAATTTTTTTTTAATTAAAATTTAAAATTATTTATTTCAAAATAAAAATTGGGTACATTTTAAGGTTACATGCTGAATCTTAAATGTATAAAGATTATTTGCCTGCAACATAATACTGTTGAGTTCGTTTCACTCGCAGGTATTTAGATACCTGAGTGTAGGTATTTTTCTACTGTAAAATGGCGTCTGAGTAGGTTTTTTATATAGAACGTTATTTTATTGACAATGTTAATAGCCGGAACCAACGGCTAACTCTTCTTATTATTTCATTCGGTACTCAATACGAACCTAACAAATACATAAGTCTATAAATCGGTGACACTGCTTATACTTCTAGGCTTAAATTCTTTTCGCTGCTTATACACTTATTCTGTGACGTAGTACTGTAGTAGTGAAGCGGTTGAGTGGTCCACATTCGTCACAAAGACGCTCTTTGACGTCGCGAGACAAATTTTGCACTGAAAGTGGATTTTATTTCAGAACTAGGACTTAATGGTCGACTCGCGACTCTTTTGTATGCTGTACTAGTCAGCAATCTGTTCTGTTCTGTATTCTTAGAGCATGGTAATAAAGATGACACTCGGTTTAAGTATTCAAAGGGGATTTGAATGTGATTTTATGTAAGGAAATGTATTTTTATCAGAAGACAAAAAGAGGAAAGATAAGGCAAACTAATTTAAAAGATTAAAACACATAATAACGGGTTCTTACCGCGTTTAAAGTAGGGATATGAGACTCCCGATATTTCGACACTGTTGCTAGCGCCATGATCACGGGATGAACCCGTTATTATGTGTTTTAATTATGATAATAACCGCGTAAACTTAAAACAATGTATAATTTAAAAGATATTTTAAGCCTTGGGATCTATGGTTACTGAAGGACGGATGTAGCCTAGTAATCCTGACACCAGCACCCCTAGCACGTTAACTGCGCGATAAAAATGAGTGAATGTCAAAGCGTGAGTTGTCAAATTTGACAGACGGTTTCTCGTTCACGCATCGACTTGCTGACGACTTGAATATAAAAAGTGTGTTACACAATTACACAAATGATGTTAAAACTATCATTTGCCTCATTTTTTATGAAAATAGGTATCTGTTTTTTTCTTGGCTCTTCTATAAGCAATATACAATAATAAATTATTTTCTTTGGAGTGTGACATGACAGCTGTATTTCAGTTCCATGTAATACGCAAGCCTATTGCCATTAACCGGGCTGGAATCCTGGAAACTACGTTGTTGAATTATGCTGTTCAAAAAAAAAAATTCTATAACTGACACATTTGTTAACTTCGTTACGTTGAAAATTAAAATGAAAACGAGCCGGCGCGAACGTATCGCCCGTGAAACGAATTGGTTTGTAAAATATTTTCGTATTAACAACTGTTTCACGTTGAAAGCCCATCGCTGTCGACAATAAATAACTGCATCCGAATTGCAGCTTCACACGTCGAGGTAAATTGAGATAAACGGACGTGCAACTATTTACTCTGCTTCCTCGTATTGAAAAGCGCTTGCTGCTGAAGCTATCACTGATTGCTTTCGCGTGTTGAAGGTACAACATACACAGACGCTCGTTTGCTGCAAGTACTGGAAAAGCAGCTTGCAGCTTCTACATCATTCTTACAAAAAATAATTTCAAAAATTTAAGCGGCTTGAAAATCTGTTAACAAACATACGCAAGTACGGTCACGAGCATTAATATGTATACACTTCGGTATCATGTCACATTAACTTTTTTGACAAATTGAACTGTATGTCTCACTAAATATCAAATATTTTAGTGCGACAGGGTTCTAAAGTGGGTACATGATATTGCTCATGACTGTACCTGTGAAAGCACACGAATATAAAAGATATTACGTTTTATGTCGTGTTGGTCGCACAATCAGTGAATATATCTAAACCGTATCCAAGGACGGCGACTCCTAAATATCTATCCCGAGTCGTTGTTGTGGTGGGCTCTGATGTGGCTGGCGAAACCGAACTTCGATATGAAGGTCCGGTCACACGGCACACAAATACGGACACGGATACGGTTTGGACGACATGATGATGATGATGAATATATCCAGATGAATGATATCGTAGCTGTTTCCACATATCTAGATGGATATGTATTTCTTTGTCCTTACCAACCAACCGTATATTATTGGTTGAAGATCTTTAAAGATAACAGAGCTATGATATAAATTACAATGTACGGTTTTATTTTTCACCCTCACAATTTATTCTAAAACAGAAGCTTATCTAAGGAAAGTTAATAATTTATTATCGGCCTCTTATACAGGTAGTAATTATGTTGAGAACATCGTCGTTGTACTGTAAACATTTGCAAACAATGTTAAATTAATATTGCAAGAAACAACAGAAATTATGATAACGTGGGCTTGGGTAGGTTTCCAGGAATTTCAGATGCTAACGAACATCTAACAAAGCCTTATTTACCTGTATTATGATTTACATAAGCGTAATTATTTGCGCTTGGATATTTTTTACAAGAAAACAAGTAAAATTTAGAGGAGTTAAAACGGCCACATTGAAACAAATAATATCACAAGTAAGAACACAATGTCAACAACGTCTGATTCAAAAATTGCTTCAAAGTGGCCTTTCTCTTTTCAGGCATGTCATAAAAACATTACCCTTAGGCTCGGCGCAATCGGGCCACCGACCACAGCTACCGGTGGCTATCGCGCGTTAATGGTGACGGCTTCTGTCACTATTACAAGTGACAGCTGCTGTCACTATTACAAGTGACAGAAGCTGTCACTATTACGCGACTGCCATCGGTGTTTGGACGCCGCTACATTTTACAACTCGCTCTCTGTTCTGAGATCTCACGATAAGTATGTTTTTCTTTTTTTTGACGTGACTTATTGTAGATAGATTTGCTGCAGATGGCATTAATACGTGGCCGGAAAGTAGCTACTTGGCCGGTAAAACGATAAGTATGCGAGGAGATGCTAAAAGGTAAAAATAAAAGTAAAGAACTGTCAACCGCGTTTAGGGTAGAGCAGTGCGACAGTGGCGTCTTTTTTTTTTTGGAATTTTTGGCCTGGTTACCTAGTAGACCTTTAGGCCACGTCTTCATTTTGGAGCTGGTTCCAGCAGACACATGGAAATACGCACTTATATTTTTTGAAATGTTTTCTTAATGTAATTATAAATTGTTTGGACCGCAGTTAGTGATGTGCCGTTCCCGCAAATGTTCTCAAAGTGGGAATGTTCCCGTTGTAAAAACTCTTTAATTGTAAGGAGCCTGAATGCTTTTCTTTTTCAATTGTTCTTTCTTGTACTTTAGTCTTATCTGCCTGAAGGTTAGGTAATAAAGGTCTATTAACATCAGTTTTAAACCTTCCCAAAGTTCCCGCAGCGAAAAGTGTCGCTGCCACTTGTCGCTGCGGGAAGTGATGTATCGTTCTGGGGAATGCTTTCAACAAAATGTATGAAAACGCATCTCAACCGCTTGTAGGTGGGTAGTGGCCCGTTTTCACCGATACTTAACCTTATAGATTCATTATCAGCCGTACGACGCCCACTGCTGGGCATAGGCCTCCCCTAAGGATCTCCACGAAGATCGGTCCTGCGCTGCCCGCATCCAGCGGCTTCCCGCGACCTTCACCAGATCGTCGGTCCACCTTGTAGCGGGCCTACCCACTGAGCGTCGTCCGACACGTGGTCGCCACTTCAGAACCCTTCCGCCCCAGCGGCCAGCGGCCTTATAGATTGTGTTTTTGTTATTATTATTGAAGCGAATGAGCTATGGACTGATCGGTTCATTATATCCCCTCTTAGGATTTCATTTCAAAAGTGGCTGAAAGTTGTCTTCTGATTACTCGTGACACTATTACGGATATGAGCAATTCTTTGTTTTTTTTTTAAGTGACTTATTAGATTTGCCAAAGATGGCATTAACTACTTGGCCGGACAAAATGATATGAGTGTTTGTACGTGTGTACTTTACATAATCAGACCATTTGTGTCAGGTTATTTTACTCCGTAAAAGCGCTAGGAGAATACGATAAGGGAGTACTTAATTCTTATCCCAAAGGACACAAATACGATCCCGAGTACGGTAGCTTTCATGCATTTTAATTAGCTTTTCTATAAAAAAGTAAGAGCACTTTGTTACATAAATTAATTTTGACATATATATTTTGTGTGTTACGTTATTTATGAATAATAATTAAGAATTTTGTGATTTCACCAAAGAAGTTTGTCATCAAATTATTCAGTCAGACCTTTTAGCTGAAGGCATATTTAAAAAAAGAAAGCGTCGTGGATCTACGAGATAACACTTGACTGTGGCCACGTGAAACAAAAACCAAATTAATCTGGTTTTTCTTAGTTCTCATATAGAGGTATAATCATTTATCTAAGTTAATTTCATATAAAACGATGGAAGAATTTTGGTGTGCGTTCAGCTGTGCACTGTGTGTAAGTTACTCAGCCTGCAATGTCCTTATAAAACACCAGACACTTTTATAGAGTAATTTCGACAATGTGCTCATCGAGAAACGAACCCGGATCTCGAGTGAATTCAACACTAATCTTTAACACACGATGAAAAGCAAGCACGAAAGCCAGCCATTACCTAAATTTTACAATCAAGCACCGTTTTCTACACATCTGTTTTCACAATTACTGTGTTTATTACTCCATATACCTCTGCAGGCTACTAAAACCTTTATGCAAATACATAGTTATAAAATGTTATACTCTCAACACTATCTGTTATTTATATCGAGTCGTAACTTTATAACTATCGTCATAACTTGGAAAATAAGGCGTGCTACAGAATGACGGCAAACGGTACTCAATCCAAGATTCTCACACTACACTAACCACTCAGACATGACACTGGGTTCACGTTTATGAACTTTTTGTTTTATTTAACCTACTAAGCGGGTTGATAACTGTTCCTCTTATTTATTCTGGGTCTTAAGATTTTTTTTCAGTTATTATTTTCAGCCTATCTTCCTCCATGAAAGCTTTCTCGTTAAGAGAAAGAAAAGGGAGAGGCATGACAAGTCTAAATAGAATAAGTTCTAATCAGACGACAATTTATGACCACTTCTGCCGCAGTACTCTGTCTGACGCTTGGGATAGCGCCCAGAGTAGTCTATTTCAAAGCCGTACTAGGAAAAAGTGTGAATGGATTGTTGATTGTGAAACAATCCATTCACACTTTTTTGAGTCGTCCTCTACCCCGATAGTCATTCATATTCCTAAGACGGATATGATAAACTATTATTATGGATGACGAGCTAATAACCTGTGGTTCAAAATATACATCGTAGAACTTCGTATTAAAATTACTTGTGACTATGCCCACTCTATTAGCTATCGCAGGCATGCGTTTAATAGGTCGATTAAACTTGCCATAACGAAAGAGTATATAGATAAAACATATTATTTTAATATTGTAGACAATATTCTATAGACACTAGCCATTAGGCGATACTGCGAGAGATAAACTCTATCGTTTGTCGTTAAGATTTATTAGTGAGACTATCGACTGCTTGCGTCTTTCCTTGTGTTTGTACTCTATGCATTTACATGGTTGTAGTATACTGATATTACCAGAGCCCTGTTCATCAAAACTTACAAGCCCTGTATTAAACATTTTCATTATTACAATAATATGTTAATCAAATCTACACATGTAAATTACATGTTACAAGTGTATATTTTACAATTTTATTTTACAATACCTCTACTTCTTTAATTTACACGTACATGTCAGAAACTTGTAGTTTGTGAACGTGAAGACTTGTAAGTTTTGATAAACACGGCACTGTTCTATCCTACTTGAGAGTAGGAAATATTATGTTTGAAGTTTAAGCAAGACTCGGTGTGGAGTTTATGCATTGTGTAGTTGGTTTTTACAACTCTACTACTATCTCCTTGATAGTCCTGTTCGGATAACGTGTGACATACATCTTAGTGTAACGGGTCAAGGGTCGGGTGTTCGAATCCCGTGGGTGTATGTACTAAACACCTCCGCATATCTTCAGGAATACACGCGTGATGCTATGTTATATTTACTATTATAAATTTTTATAAGTACCTAGGTTTAAGAACTATAAGTAACTATCACTAAAACACATAGTACCGGGTTTTTACCGTGTTAAAACAGGAATCAATCACGTTGATCATGACACTTGCAAGTGTCGAAATATCGCGAGTTTCATATTCCTACTTAACACGGTAAAAACCCGGTATTATGGTGTTTAACACACAGGTTTGAGCAGCTCGGTGGCGCAGCGGTAAACGCGCTCGGTCTGCGATTTTTGAAGTTAAACAATTTTCGCAAAGGCCGGTCATAGGATGGGTGACCACAAAAAAAAAGTTTTCATCTCGAGCTCCTCCGTGCTTCGGAAGGCACGTTAAGCCGTTGGTCCCGGCTGCGTTAGCAGTCGTTAATAACCATTAATCCGCACTGGGCCCGCGTGATGGTTTAAGGCCCGATCTCCCTATCCATCCATAGGGAAGGCCCGTGCCCCAGCAGTGGGGACGTTAATGGGCTGATGATGATGATGATCGTGTTTAATAATAATTATTACTAATTAATAGTATAAGTAATTATTATATAAGGGAGTACTATTTAAAATGTTGTCTGAAAAGAGATTTAGATCAGCCATAAAGTAAATTACTGTTCTTGTATCTCGACAAATGAGAGGTTAACAATATCATTTAAAATTTGCACTGTTTTAGTATTACCTATATGATCTGTGGTTACAACACATCAACTGAATTAAAGTTTGCGATGAAAAATAAAATCATTTAACGAGTATTAAATACACATATTTCGACACAATAAATCAAGTAGAAAACGAGTGCGTTTGTCTAAAAAAATGACCAAAAATGTGTGGATTTATGTTTTGAAGTACCTAATATTTTATTTTTATTTTACAGTAACCCCTCGCATGCACTAATAGATCGGATAAAATCAAGGGCCTCAGGTAATGTCCAAGGTTCTCCCAAACCCGGATGTCAGGCATTAAGGCCGGCCACACACTAACGATAATCTGTGCAAGCCTGCGGTCGCGCGGCTGTGGCCGGCTTTATCGCATTCCTGATACGCTGGATGTCTAATAAAGGCAAATGGCGGAAAATTGCTTCCAATGTAATATAGCGTGGATACAGCAAGTGATAGTGCTAAAGTGGTTGATTTATCTATAAACGAGACACACACATATAAACTCACGCCTATTTCCCACCGGGGTAAGTAGAGACTATGGAATTACACTTGCTTCGATCCTGATTCTATTCTGTTTCATACACGCACGCCAGAGTAGATCGTACTGAACCTTTTCTAAAGACATCTCCAATTTGAAACGGACGGGAACTTGGGAAATTTGTGGTTTTGAAACTGAATAGATATTTCAAACAAAAGTAAAGGTTTGATTTATATTTGCTACTTGGCAAATAAATTTTAGATAAACTATCAAGCACTTTATCCTCTCTTTCCTTAATTTTTCCTTCTATGATGTTTTTTATAAACGAATCGTTTCGTATCAGGCGGCCAATCATATTTCCTCTCCAGTTCTCTATAGTCTGTATTATTACCTTTTTATATATAAAATAAAAAGGCAAAAGTCTCCCTTAATAAGAAAGTAACAAATGACGTTCTTCCATCGGCCATAAATTCAAATTAACTGAAACACCACACAAAAAATGCAGCTCGGTAAAAATGCGGGCTGACTTCGCTAAATTCCAAATTCGCATATCATCAATGTTCATTAGGCTGAAAGTACTTCAGTATAAAAGCTTCAGGGATTTAACGTGAATATATTTTTGACTGCTTCAAAAAACTGCCTATCGATCGGTGTTTTTATGAACTACGTCCAGAGGTCTTCAATTAATCAAAAATAGCTATATATATTTGCGTGACATACCACAATATATTGTGTTATCAATCATTTCACTTACAATAGTATTTATTTTTTCTCACTGCCCTCTTCTATCGTGTGGGTTGTGAGGAGAATGACCAACCCCAGCAACCCTTGTTGTCAGGGTTATTCTAACGTGTTAACGGCCTCCGTGCTCCAGTGGTTGAGCGTTCTGCTCACGATCCGGAGGTCCCGGGCTCGAAACCCGGTGGGGACAAATCACTCTGTGATCCCTAGTTTGATTAGGACATTGCAGGCTGATCACCTGATCGTCCAGAAGTAAGATGATCTGTGCTTCGGAAGGTACGTTAAACCGTTGGTCCCGGTTACTAGTTACTGATGTAAGTATGTAGTCGTTACATGAGTCACGTCAGGGGCCTTTGGCGGCACAATAATAACCCTGACACCAGGCTTGATGAGGTTGGTCATCCACTTCACAACCCATATAATAGAAGAAGAAGGGTTTTTCTGTACACTACGTACTTATATGTCATTTATGTAAGCTTTTACAGCAAGCGACGTTATTTATGGGTGTGATCTCTAGAAGAGATAGAATACCCAGTATTTCTTCTTTTATATTTGTGGGTATTTATTTCACCCTTGCCCAGGGATACGGGTGAAGACCTCAACAGTTGCAGAGGCGAAGATGAGAGCAATCGGTATGGCAATGCAGGACGGAAGGGGCAAGTCACATGGACTGTAACCTGGAACCAGACAGACGGCCGTAGTAACTGTCAGTACTATTTAGAGGCGGAGGACAGGACTCCTAGTACGGCTTTCAAATATACTACTCTGGGCGCCATCCCACTCGCATCAGACAGAGTACCTACTGCAGGGAAGAAGGCAAGAGGGAAACCACTGCCCTATTTTTCCCTAAAAGTAGCAAGGAAAACGCTACACCGACAAGAGCGTGGCTCTTAAATTAGTGACGACTTATTTCATCTTGCGATGGATGTACCTCTGACTACCCCAATTGGGATATAGTCGTAAGCTTATGTTATGTACAATATTAACGAAGTAGCGTTAATTAGTCAAAAACATAAACTTCACCTAAAGTATAAGTACAGTTATTTTCACAAGTTGCTATGAATACGAGTATAAAGAACGCTATAAAGACCTACTTTTCGTTTTCCCATGACCGCTAGCTCTCACTAAGTAAATCGCTAAGTAATGGACATGTAAGGTATAGCTTATAATTATGCACGTAAGCACGTATGTACAATCTGGGTCGGAAGATTTCCACTAATGGCCCTATCTCACTAGGACACTATGGTGACCCTACCACGGTCATGCCACCAACAAAATGCAATTGATATAATATGCGTAGAATCCATAGACGCTACCTTACCTGTTGGTGGCGCCGCCGTGGTGGAGCGACCGAGGGGTGAAGACGGTGGTGGTACTACCATGGTGGTGCTACCATGGTATCCTAGTGACATTTGGCCTTAAATTACACTCACACACTCAAATCATGCTTGTGATTCCAACCAGTGTAGGCAGATAAGATTTTGTAGACAGAAGATTTGTGGTCACAGTCACATTTTTGGTATTCAAGATCATCACTAATTTGAGAACCACGCTCTGTTCGGTGTAGCATTCTCCATGCTACTTTTGTAAGGAAAGGTAGTGGTTTCCCTCTTGCCGTCCAGCCCGCAGTACTCTGTCTGACGCGAGTGGGATGGCGCCCAGAGTAGTCTATTTCAAAGCCGTTCTAGGACTCCTGTCCTCCGCCTCCGAATAGTGCTGACAGTTACTGCTGCCCTCTGTTAGTTTTCAGGTTACAGTCCCTATGACTTGGCCCTTCCGACCTGCATTGCATTGCATTGATATTCAAGATACAAGTTATATTTGTTTTTGTATTTGTAGCTAGATTATGTTTATCTAAAATATAACTTCTTATAATTCTTAGCCTTTATGATGCAGTGGAGTGTGAGAATAAAGAATACAGTGGTCACTTAGTAGTTGCAACAAGTTTATATTTTCCTGACGGAGTATTCGTTTTGTTAAACATTTGTCGTCTGTTCGGTAAGACACAAAACAGCTGATCCATTTCTCTAAACAATTTCTTGATAAGTGACAATTTGATCTTATTATCAATTGCATTGTTCTAGCAATAATGAAAACAAACAACCTAACCAAAGTACCTACGCAACCGCTCGTAAAATGTTACATACTTCAATTTGCGAGGCAATGAACCAAACGACTCACAGATTAAAAAATCCAGTATCACAATTAATGTGCCGACTGTACAAGCGCATAGAGCAAGAAACTCGACAAAAGTAGATCGAGTCCCAGTGATGTGTATTCCTTTTAAATTGGATGAAAAGGAAGTGAAATCGGGTTAAATGCGGCTCGCAATCTGATCACGGAGTCTCTGAGGTTTACTAAGTCTATGTTCGTTCGTTACTCAGTTACTAAGGGGAAAGTTTATGGAAGAATTTACTTAAAATCAAGATATTATTTTATGCGTGGTCAGGGATAGAACAGAGTAGGACGCGCATGATGTAGGACACGCGTTCTTCGAACTGAACAAGACTAAAAGAGCATTATGGTCAAAGCGTTCATAATTAGCATAAAACCTCAGCAGTTCATAAAAATTAGGAGCACTCCTTCCAACCTCCAAACAGACGTATTCTACACTAAATTGCTCGACTGCGGGTTGATAGAAACTTCTAGAATAGTTACTGCAGCCCGCCATAGAGTAAAGAATATTCGTTATACTACGTTTAGAAGGAAAAGAAAATATGTTTTAATGTTCGTCCACAGAACGTCCGTAAACCACAGCGCTTGGACGTGGCTTTGATAGAGAGAGAGCACAAACAAGAACTTGTGTCGAAAGAATAATACTACTTACGGTCACGAGTACTAATATGTATACACTTTGAAACCATGTCACATTAACTTTTTTGACAAATTAATCCGTAAGTCTCATTAAATGTCAAATATGATAGTGCGACAGGATTCTAAAGTGGGTACATGATATTGCTCATGACTGTACATATAGCATGGTAACTCTGCGCCCCGCACCTTTTCGTATCGGGAGAACGGCCGTAAACCGTTAAGGAGTAAGGGGAAGCGCATGCTGACTACCTGTCTCGCTCGCACTTTGGTGGTAAGGCGGCACATCGTAAGGCTGCGGTTCCATTGACGCGGAGCTGTGCGGAAATGAGCGGAGATGCAGGAATCGACCAATCACAGCAAGGGAGAGAGTGACATAGCGTCTTCGTTTCTCGCTCTCTCAAATCCGCACATCTCCGCTCTTCTCCGCCCATCTCCGCGTCAGTGGAAACCCGGCCTTAGAGTGAGACTTTTGTATAGAGTGCGCTAGTGCTTGTAGTTTTCATAGTTTGTTTTGGCATTTAAGCATAAAAGTACTAAACATTAAATGCACTACTCGGTCACCCATCCAATAACTGACTGCACTTAGACTAATTAGCCTTGTCGGAGTTAATTCCCAAGTGATTAAGCTATGGGCCTTTTATCTGCTTCCCTTATAACTTAAACATAAAGCCTTAATCACCATTATTTACTTATGCGGTTTTGATTTGCACGTCTGTATTAATTTACATAAATAATGCGTGGAGGAATATTTAAAGGCGTACGTTTTCGTGCGGTTGTATGGCGAGGTGTATCAAACGATGTTTAGAAAGGCGTGATGTTTTGACAAATTGAAATGGCGCCTGTTTGAAAAAGATTTGGTACGTTATACCTATTTAGTAGAAATTAGGTTAATGTAAATATTTTCAATGGCGACCACACACCGGACATCCTATACAAAAATCTCATTATTAATCATCATCATCATCATCCCGTGATCATGGCACTTGCAACAGTGTCGAAATATCGGGAGTGTCATATCCCCATTTAAACGCGGTAAGAACCCGTTATTATGTGTTTTAATTATCATCATCATCAGCCCATTAACGTCCCCACTGCTGGGGCACGGGCCTTCCCCATGGATGGATAGGGAGAGCGGGCCTTAAACCATCACGCGGGCTCAGTGCGGATTGATGGTTATTAACGACTGCTAATACAGCCGGGACCAACGGCTTAACGTGCCTTCCGAAGCACGGAGGAGCTCGAGATGAAAACATTTTTTTTGTGATCACCCATCCTATGACCGGGCTTTTGCGAAAGTTGCTTAACTTCAACAATCGCAGCCCGAGCGCGTTTACCGCAGCGCCACCGAGCTCCTCAATTAATGTTTGTGTGCAATAAAGTATAGGTCTTGAATTGTTTATTTATAATTATATTAATATTTAATTTGTAATTGTATTATTATAATTTTAATAAATTTAATTAGTGTAAGAATAATAAATCTTAAGACATCTGGATAAAGGATATTGTGATTTGATAGATTTGGTTATCACCGTGTGTCGTTTTACAGCGTTAGTGCGAGTGTGACAAACACTCCGTGAGCACTCCTTCTTACTCTTTAGATTTGGACTAAAAAAGGACCCAGAGGGGGTGAGGTAAAGCTATCCGAGCGCGCAACACGAGCTAGTGCGGGGCAGAGAGTTACCGTTCTATACATAACTAGTAATATTACTTTCGACACAAGTTTTTGTTTGCGCTCTGTCTTTCCGAGACACGTCCAAGCGTTGTGGTTTACGAACATTTGTGCGTGAATATTAAAAAAAATGTTTTCATTCTTAATTCATCATACGAATACTGTACCTGGTGGCTGCAGTTTGTCTTGATGAATTGTGGCTCTGTGGATAGGGTACGATCGTGAATTCATTATGTAACCTAATATTATACAATGAATTCGTTTCTTATAAAATCTCCCACGTCGTCGGTATTTGTATTACAGTGTACACAAAAATAAATCATTATTTACTGAATGTCGGGTTCACAGCTGTGTTAGCTGAAAACATTGCTGTGTGCACAGACCCTACGAAAGAACGATGTTTCATATAAGATTCATTTTACGGATGCGAGCGCCGAGTTTCGAAATTGGGGCGCAAAATTGATTATTTCTCACCCTAAGACAAATTAGAGTGATGAATAACGAATATTTCTTGTTTGATTAAATTTGAGGAAAAGCTTTACTTGAGTGAATAAACAGTTAAGAGTAATATGATGAATTAGAAAGGGAATTCGTTTCGTTTTAAATGTTCGTTGGTCATTCGCATCGTCCCTTTTTGGTTTGCTTTGTTTTTGTGTACTTTAACTAAAGGTCCCAACAAATTAAAATAATGATCAGCCAGAATTTTCAGTTTTAAGTGGAATTATAGCATCTGAAAACAACAGGGTTTTTAGCTTGAAACCCGGACATTTCATTTCATATTATTTATACAGAAAAGGTAAAAAACTGTAGTTTAATCGAATTTGAAAGTTTTAAAACATGGACAGTGTTGAAAATTCAACTCAGATAAAGCTCACACAACATCCAAACTCAGAGAAATTCATGGATAGAGAAAAGGAGTGAGTCAAATAAAATTCTGAAATAAATTTTTTGAATTGCACCTTCGATTTTTTTATCATTGAACATTCAAATTCATAATGACCTGAAGGTAGAGACAGATTTGGTTGTTAGTGAAACTACTTCATATGGAAGAGACTATTCTACCATGTGCTGATAATTTGTGCCAAATAAGTACTGGACAGTCTATCAGACAGTTATTATCAGCAATAGTTAAAACAGGCTCAATCAATCAATCAATCAATAATACTTTATTGCACAACGACACACAGCACAGCCTCCGTGGTGTAGTGGTTAGATCGTTAGGCTCACGATCTGGAGGTCCGGGTTCGATTCCCGATGGGGACATTGTCGAAATCACTTTGTGAGACTGTCCTTTGTTTGGTAAGGACTTTTCAGGCTTGAATCACCTGATTGTCCGAAAAAGTAAGATGATTCCGTGCTTCGGAGGGCACGTTAAGCCGTTGGTCCCGGCTATTAGCCGTAAAAACACCTCCACCAACCCGCAGTGGAGCAGCGTGGTGGAGTATGCTCCGTACCCCCTCCGGTTGATTGAGGGGAGGCCTGTGCCCAGCAGTGGGACGTATATAGGCAGTTTATGTATGTATGCACAACGACATCTACGAAGGACATAATCATATGTTGAAAATAAGTTAAAAAAATATTTATTAGATTTAATTTAGCACGTACTTACCTATTTTTTAATTCTTAATTATTGTAATTTAACCAAGTGAGCGAGACTGTGATCCTGCAGACAAATTGCTTATGCAATTTTGCATTTAAACTAATGTTATACTTAAGGCTTAATAATAATAAATAAATAAATAAAAAATACGAATAAAAACATAAGCACAATAGGCGGCCTTAAAAACAGCAGGCAGGTGGCAGGTTCTTAATCGAATATAAAGCAGTTTCACTACTTATGTAGTAATTACTTGGTAATCTGTGTCACTACTTCAAGTTACGTAAGCGGATTCCGTTATAAAGACGGGACGCTAGGGGATGATGATGAGTTTCACTATTATGTTTACTATTAAAGGATAATTATGCTTTTTATTATTATTTTGTTTGTTTTGTCTTTCATTGGTCCCGGTTACTACTTAAAGAGGTAAGTAAGTAATCGTTACATGAACCATGTGAGGGGCCTTTGGCGGCTCAATAATAACCCTGACGCCAGGGTTGATGAGGTTGGTAATCCACGTCACAACTTACACGATAGAAGAAGTCTTCTTATTGATAACCACCAACCAACTCATTAAAAAGAAAGAAGCTATCAAGCTCCGCCGCTTTCCTTCATTATTCCGATCCAAAGTTATTTTAAGCCGTTTTACAAATTCCGCTACTTTGCCCAGACATTTAAATATAAAAGGAATGAATGAATAAATTAAAAGTCGATTAATTGCTTCGTTCTGTGATCTGGGGTTTTGAAATTGTCTCCGTTGGCTGGCACCATGAATTTGTAATCACTGAGTATGGCGTACATCTCACACATTATCCTCTAATGAGCAGAATTTCGAATAATTACGTATACTATGTAGACTGTACTGGTATACTGAATTAGTAATACATACACATTGAGGTACGGGAACGCAACACTTACTTATATATTACTTACTAATTATGATTGATTTAGATACAATTTCATATGTAATAAATAAATAAATGTATTATATATATATATAGTGCACAGTGTAACTTGTAAATTTTCCATAATAATAATATTATATAAATATTATTATTATGGAAAATTTACAATTTACACTCTGCACATGCAAAGTTACAGACTATATAAAAAAGATTAAGAGCTAGCTGAATTACAAGTAGTCACAGCATACACAATTAAGTAATTTAAGTGAATTCAGATTTCGATTTAGAATAAGGTCTTAAATGTTTATATTATAATTTTTTATATAATGTATTTAGGTCTTCTATCGTATAGGTTGTGAGGTGAATTACCATCCTCATCAACCCTGGTGCCAGGGTTATTATTGAGCCGCCAAAGGCCCCTGACATGGCTCATGTAACGACTACTTACTTACATCAGTAAGTAGTAACCGGGACCAACGGCTTAACGTACCTAAAATATAATAACTGTATCCGTGTCGTGCCGTGTAATATTTAGGTACTTTTATAACAAAAAAGCTCATAACAGTTATTTGAAAGCATTTGTATTTTTTTGTTATTCCAAAACACTGTCCAGTTTAGCTTTTGTCATGGAACTGATATCGATGCCTTTATTGAACTACATAGAAAACGCAATGAGATTATAAATCTTTTTTTGTTTGTTGTAGTTTCGTAGTATTGTACATTGTTTCGTTTCTTTTTGTTAATTTTGTAAATGTTTTCTAGTCGATATTACGTTCGACCTAATTGTACTCGTAATGAGTGACATAATTGTGATTGCAGTAAAATATTATAAGTAACTAAAGGTATAAATAATATACTTATTTCTTGAATTATTTTTTAATGTCCTACGTAGTCCAGTGGTTGAGCGTTGGGCTCACGATCCGGAGGTCCCGGGTTCGAATCCCGGTGGGGAAATATCACAAAAATCACTTTGTAATCCCTAGATTGGTTAGGACATTACAGGCTGATCACCTGATTGTCCGAAAGTAAGACGATTTGTGCTTCGGAATTACGTTAAGCCTTTGGTTCCGGTTACTACTTACTGATGTAAGCACTTGCTTGAACATAATGGCTCATGTAACGACTACTTAGTCGTTACATGAGTCATTATGTTCAATAAACAGTACAGTAAGCAGACTCATGTAGCGACTACGTACTTACATCAGTAAGTAGTAACCGGGACATGATGGTCAGGGCCCTTTGGCGGCTCAATAGTAACCCAGACACCAGGGTTGATGAGGTTGGTAATCCACCTCACAACCCACACGATTGAAGAATATTTTTTGAGAATGGTTGAGTTTTAATAGTCTTATACAACTAGTATTTTTTAGTTTTATATTTTCACAACATAATACGTGAAAACCCTTTTGAAAGCGACGATTTTAATGAGGAATTTTCAGGTTACGTTCCTCAAAAGAAATATACATGGCGCTTTAAAGATATTCCTTCGTTTAACCTTCCAATTTAATGGAGAACTCACATATGCATCTATTATTATTATTATTAATAATAATAATAATAATAATCATTTATTTAGGACTCATCCACATTGATTACATCCATATTTGTTAGTAAAATTGCAAGCTTACAAAACTAGTGTTAGTAACATACAAATATATTAAAATGGCAAGTCCGGATGGACTCCCCGACGCTGGCGGCCAATCATACGACTGCGTGCAGCCGAATCCATCGAGCCAGCATCGGAGAGTCCCACCGGTCAACTAGCGCGCGCAGGATGGTGTTGGGACTGTCGCGCGTGCGGCGCAGGATGGAAGCGCACCGCTTTCGCACGATGGCTGCAAATCCGTCCGTGTTAGCCGCAGCGAACATCGCGGAGGCACTGCAGTAGCGCGGCAGTCAGCAGCACCCGGAACGCGTTATTATACTGCACGCAATATTATTTATCTTTGTTTTTCGGTATAAATGATGACCCTTTTTAGTAAGCAACAATTGTTTTCATGTATCCTTCCGGCATTTTTGAATAATTAGTATCCGAGTAATGAGAAAATAGGTAATTATCGCGTTAAATCTCGACACCCTGAACCGGCGTGCGTGTATGAAGCGATTGATGAATGTGGAGGAAGCAAGAGAAGTGTGTCAGGATCGAAGCAAATGGAATTCTATAGTCTCTGCTTACCCCGGTGGGAAATAGGCGTGAGTTTATGTATGTGTAAATCCCGACAGAGTCATCTATATTATTTTTGGGGAACATAGCCAGGAAAGTTCCTCATTGGGACATAATATTAATAAATTATAAAATAAAATTACTTATTTATGTAACAAAGAGAAAATTAAATCGAAAATGTCACTCTGACTAATAGATGAAAATAATTATAAATACGTCCATAATTTGGTCCTTTTGTAATTTAACAGAAAACTCATTTCACATTGTGCTTCTCTTCGTTGTACGTTGTATCTAATGAAATAATTGTCTATACAATAAATTCTACTAACCAGTTGGATAAGGTCAATCATTGATCTCATAACCCACACGACAGCGAAGTCTCATTGACAATATTTGTAAAAGGAGCATATCCGTTACGCCAAAAATTGCAGATACGTCATTATATTCGCTAAATCAGCGATGACATAATGCCATTATTTTAGAGAGGCCATCTTGTTTTTCCGCCATATTCTCCTTCTCTCCTTCTTCTATCGTGTGGGTTGTGAAATGGATTACCAACCCCATCAACCCTGGTATCAGGGTTACTATTGAGCCGCCAAAGGCCCCTGACATGGCTCATGTAACGACTACTTACTTACATCGGTAAATAGTAGCCGGCTTAACGTGCCTTCCGAAGCAAGGATTATCTTACTTTCGGATAATCAGGTGATCAGCCTGTAAGGTCCTAACCAAACTAGGGATCACAAAGTGATTTTTGTGATATGTCCCCACCGGCATATGAACCCGGGACCTCCGGATCGTGAGCCCAACGCTCAAACCACTGGACTACCGAGGCCTTTATTGATTTTATAAAAACAAATGAACGAGTTCTAAGTGTTTTGTTTGCTTGCACCCCAGAGTAAAAGCTATTTGTATTCTTGGTTCCAATAAGTAAGGTTAAAATTTATTCCAGTGGAAAATTTGCATTAATTTGACGTTAAAGCGGTAACCCCAATCAGATACGTAAATTAGCTCGTTCATTTAAGAAATTGTTTCGTGAGAAAACAGACTCATTTTAATTCGGTACACATATTTAATTTGTAGATACAAACATATTACATATTTTCATACTATTAAATAATAAATATTTTAGAGTGTTTTATTTACTATTCCAGACTCCCGGTTACTAACCGTGACTCGGGAGTCTGGTATAAAAAAGCACAAAAAAAAAACATGATTTATGCGAGACGCAACATTCTACTTGATATCAAATCAGAATCATGGTCTCAATCATCCCTAAAAGTTTTCGTTACGATGTCACTAACACCCTGTATAACAACAGTCTAAATGTGCGTGAAATAATTATCATTTAATTCCCATATTATTTACTAACATCATAGTGTCACACACATCACACTTCATGTGTTATGCCTGATTGTTGTACTTTTTTAGTTCTATGAAATAAAGTATATTTGATTGATTGTGACATGTTATCGTAATTAATACTTGACTCATGAACTATAATGGTAATGGTGTTGTAATAAAATAAATGAACTTTTTTATCCACTATTTATAACGCTTAGCAAGAAAAACTTTGTGAAGCTCACGCGTATAAATTTAAATTATTTCTCCTACTCGTAGCATAACTTTGGCTTTCGCTTAGAAAACTATGTACGGAAAGTTAAGTTTCAGAAATTACAATATTATTTTCCAGTGTGCTTGAGATTTAGTTTGCTCATCTGTTAACAAAGAGCAATCCGTTTTCATAAAGAGCATACGTAAACGATTTGAGCTCGCGTCGTCTTTGACTTCGTATGAGAGGTATGGTAGCTTAATAGGTAGGTAATAATGTATATGGTTAATGGTAACAACCTCCGTGGTTTGGCGGTCATATACTTATGAATTATTTAATGACGAGATTACAACAAAATTAATGAGATTATTACTATTCTCTCCTAACGTACACTTAAAGCAGCGTCCGTACATCAATTTGTATTTAAAATTAGGGAAAGAAATCACCTAGAAGTACGCATACTGAGTGGCTCCGCTGGGGAGTATGCTCTGCAGTGAAGCCACTTTAATTTGTTATTTTCTTTCTTATTATCGCTCGTACACATAAAATCTTTTTACGTACACTATGTACGTAGTACGTACATCGATCTATACTTCAATTTACAGGAAGAAAACATCTTGAAGTATGCAAACTGAGTGGCTCCGCTGGGGAGTATGCTCTCCAGCGAAGCCACTTTAATTTGTTGTTTTCTTTCTTATTATAGCACGTACACATAAAATATTTTCACGTACACTATGTACGTAGTACGTACATCAATCTATACTTCAATTTACAGGAAGAAAACATGTTGAAGTATGCAAACTGAGTGGCTCCGCTGGGGAGTATGCTCTCCAGCGAAGCCACTTTAATTTGTTGTTTTCTTTCTAATTATAGCACGTACACATAAAATCTTTTCACGTACACTATGTACATGGTACGTACATTAATCTATATCGTCTTCAACAGATTTGGAGGTGGTGGCCCCGCGACAGAGCATCACACGAATTAGCACCTTTATCTTTAATCTCCGTTTTGTAAATATTTGAAAATGGCATCACAATCAGACCCTTTAATTAACCCTTTGCTTAATTTGTAATATGTTTTTGTTACAGGTACATTCAGACATTTGACAACATTCAGAGTTGAACAAGTAAGAGTATGATAATGATTATGGCAGTTTTGACGTTTGTTGTCACTGTATTCAATAAATATAAAAAAAATCTAGTTCGAAGTAGTATTCTAGGGCACTTTCGTCCTAATGCACAGTTATGTTTAGGCTTTCCGAAATAACATACAGATATCAAATCAAATATAAGTACTTTATTGCACACAAACAAAACATACAAACATAATATAGCAACAGTACAAATGGTAAGAATTTTGCTCTGAAGCAATTTCCAGGCATATATCAGGATTCAGCCATAAAAAATAAATAAGAAAAAATGTACTTCAATCATGTCAAAAAAAACATTGCCAACAATGTGGGATTGCTTCTATGCATACTCCAACTGGACTAATAACGAGGTTACTGTAACAATATTATAACTACGCACCCCACAGAATATAAAACAGAGCTAAAACTGACGCAAGATTCACACACTTGATTTACTGCCGGAGTATGAGCAATATGAAGCGAGACAGGACCGGATCTAGGGTCTTAAGGACTCCAAGATTCCCTATAGATATCTGGGTTAGCATGACTTTTTTTACCTTTGATGGGTTTTGCTCTTGGCCCCAGACTTGCCCGAAGGCATTGACGAGGCCAAAGATGGAGCGAGCTCGCCCAGAAGGTGCCTGTTCACTCTGGCCTTGAAAGCACCCGGGTTATATGCATTCGGAAATACAGAAGACGGCAGAGAATTCCACTCCTTAGCAGTGCGCATAATGAAGGACGCGTTAGGTATAACCCTGGAAACATCATACAATAATGACTTTCTTACCGTCGTTCTAAGTATAGCGTAAGTTCGCACGAAACAGACAGAAATCAGAATCATTTTAATCAACGTAATTATCATGGATAAACTTGTTGAAGGTCAAGACTTTTCTCAATAAGTACTAAAATTATAATATTATATATAAGCTATATTATTTTAAATTACCCCAAGAGTCAGAGGGGGCAAAATAAATCTGCTTTTTATTTTGAAACCAGTTGTGCGTCACTTCTAAATACATTATATTATTTTCTTTATTATTTTATTCTATTCTTCGTTAGGGCTGTCACTAATTCTTCTACGACTCTCCACAATAATTAAATAAAGTCAATACTGGAATCCTGGATTCGACACTGTAGTGAGTCTGTATCTCGTTGTTTCTTCACGAAATGAACTTCAAGCTTCAAGCCGTAAGCTTACCAAGTTTTCATAAAGAAAAATGTTCACAACCAAGTTTTATGAACGGCGTCTTCTGAATATAACCGAGTGAGATGGAAAACTGTAGCAGATACAAAACTAGTTTTTGTACGTAAATTAAGTCGGTAGACAATTTTAATGATAAGTTTCTTTAACGCAAGTAATTGGCACTGCGACGGATAGAGGAAATAGAAGACGAATATTTTTTATGGTTATCGGAAAGAAATCGTTTTAAGCGATAAGGCCGTTATTTGCTATGTACCTAGATAAGTCTTTTTTTAAAACTTTGGATTTTTATTTGAATGTAATCAATTATATTTTTTAAGTTCAATAGCTGATTGATATTTTTTTACGCGTAACATTTTTTTTTTTTAAATTGAAACTCGTTTGATTTATGAAATCGTATAAAGGAATCAATAATTGTTATCCAGATAAGAAGTTAAAAAAAAATATTTTAGGATATCCAGTGTAGACAGGTGTACGATGGGATATGACAAAATCATCCAACAATAATTTTTCGATATTCGCCTTTTCATCCCATAGTAGACAAATCTCTCCAAATAGTCTGTTTATGTTGGAGCACACTCCTTATGATCGAGTACTACGATAAATTCAGACTTGGAGCTACAAAGTGGTGCTCAAGATTATGTCAACTTCCGTAGGCAAAATACTCGTCGTTTTAAAATAAATAATTGCTACAATTTCACAAAATTGTTGAATTTATTTATTTATTTAATAAACACACGTAACAGGTTGCAGACATAAATCTTATGAAATAATACACTTTTTGAGGTTCAGACTGTAACCCAACTAAAAGTATGCAAAAATAAATAAAATAAATAATTGCGACAATTCCACAAAATTGTTGAATTTATTTATTTATTTAATAAACACACGTTGCAGGTTACAGACATAAATCTTATAAAATAATACACTTTTTAAGGTTCAGATTTTAACCCAATTAAATGTATGGAAAAATAAATAAAATAAATAATTGCAACAATTCCACAAAATTGTTGAATATATTTTGTTCGTGGTCAGTTTATTCATTTATTTAAATTTCGGAAAACGTAAGAAATCTTTCAAATAAGTTTTTTTTAAAGTCTTTATTTCTATGAAGCAATCCTAAGATTTTAGAGGTTACGCAAGCGGATTCTATGAATAACAGGTTAACGCTATATTTATATGACAATCTGTTCAAAATGAAACCACAGCTAGACCACCATTTAGGTACTTTGCTAAGATATAAATAAACATGATGACCACTTATGACAAAAGCAAAGTAATTCCATATCTACGCAGGATTGCAAATATCCGCGCGTGGATTGCCGCAATTTCAAGAGGGAAATTGAAGTGTGGGAACGTCTTGACGTGGTCTGTGGAACGTGTGCTCGAAGGAAGTTTAAATACGGATATGACATATGCGTATGTCGTTTTGTTGTTTCAATATATCTGTATTGTATAATCGCAGAGGTGATGACAGTTTAGAAAAACTGATTGTGGTTGGGAACACTGAAGGAAAAAGATCGCGTGGTCGTTCACCAACTAGATGGACCGATCAAGTGAAAGATTCGTCGTCATCCAAGCTCTACACAGTCGTAAGGGAAGCGCTGGACAGAAACCGGTGAAGGTAGATCATCTGCTGACCTCGATCCTCAGATATGAGGGACCGTCCCAAGAGAGAGAGAGAGAGAGAGAGAGAGAGAGAGAGAGAGAGAGAGAGAGATATATATATAGTACAAGAAAACCGGATATGCTCAAAAGTGACAGCTAACATTTCAAGGTTAGCCCAGCTAACATCATCCCACCCTGCGTTGTCATTTTCTAAAAAATTAATTACCCACGACCAATGTTTTTAATTTACTTTGCAGGGCAATTTTGAACTTTTAGTAAAAGATTCTTACAGTTTTAATTATTTTTATATATATAACAAGTAATAGTAATTAAATACATCAGTCAAAATTCACTTAATTTTCAATAATAAAATTTACGTTTTTGGAATGTTAGAGATACCAATTGAATGGTAACTCAGTGGTTACACTTACGTCATCAAACGGCTAGCAATGGCGGTTTTTCATAGGAATGAGCATACCTATTTTTTTATACCATGTTTGACACCGTGCACCGATGCGGTTGGTGGTGAAGCTGTCATCAAGGTTACATTGGCTTGTGTGTAATTCGCTGATGCCTAACACACGAATGTCACTCTCACTCAACAAACACTAACCTTTTTTTTAACGTTGGGAAATGCGTTACGCATACCACGCCGCCCGGGGGGACGACGTGGTTATGTGGGACTCCCCGGGTGTCGCCACCCGGTATACCCACTAAAACCCAACGGTGTTCCTGCCTGCACTATTTGACGGGACGCGGGGGCGCGCGAGCATTCGTCCGCAAAAACAAACACTAACCTAACCTTATCTAAGCTATCAGAGAATGTAAAAGAATAACACATAGAGAACAGGAAATATAAAGGAAAGAAAACTGGCTCTGATCTCCATGTCAGGGGAAATTCGTAATTAAAAAAAAAACCTAAGCTATCACACGTATACCACTTCATCGCGCGGTGCACCTCTCGTACAAAATCCTTAATGTTGGGAGAAGGGCATATTTTAAGATATTGTGTGAGTTGTGAGTTCCAGGAATTAACCTCAGCAACCCTGGTGGTCAGGGTTGATCGTCAATTGAGTGACTGTGATATGATTGTTTGGGATTGACAAAAAGAGACAATATGCCAAGTCCAATATAATTTCTTACATACTTTAATGCGAATATAATATAAATGATAACTCGTAGCCCCGTAGCACCAACATCTTTAACAAAGTTTCCAATATCCGACTCCGGAGCGGAGGGAAGATTAAATTAACTTTCAGCTGCGAGTGTCTATAACCGCTACGTTCTTCATCTCGGACATTGCTCGGCAAATAAATCCCAAGTATTTGTTGTGAAGCAGTTTGTCGAAGGAATAAGGACGATATTGTATACGTAGACGTAATAAAGAGAGATAAACTTATTAAATTTACTTCTCTGTAAAGTGAATTGAATCTCAGAAGCGTTTATTTGGTACAACCATAGTGGCGCAACCTATAAGACACCAGTGCCCTGTTTATAAAAACTTACAAGCCCTATATATACCTATTACAAGACATTTTCTTGTAAAAAAATTCATTATAACAGTAATGTGTTTATACATTGTTTTAAGTTAACGCGGTCATTATCATAATTAAAACACATAACGGATTCTTACCGCGTTTAAATCAGGGATACGAGACTCCCGACATTTCGACACATTGTCATCCCGTGGTCTCATATCCCTGATTTAAACGCGGTAAGAACTCGTTATTATGTGTTTTAATTAAGAATGTGTTTATCAAAACTACACATGTAAATTAAAAATATTATATATTTCACAAGTATATTTTACTATATTTTTTGATAAACGTAATTTACACGTATCTGTGAGTAACTTGTAGCTTGTGAACGTGTAGACTTGTAAGTTTTGATAAACACGGCACAGGTGTCAACTGCATGTGTTTTGTTAGTGGCGCGAGTGTGGTGGCGCGACCATGGTATCTTATTGAGATATGGCCCTTAAAAGGCAACATCTTGTATACTCGGTACTAAACTTCTAAGAAGAACGGGTTAGTAGCTGTCTATTTGTTGAAAACACAAATCCCTTTGGCGGTTCCATCGGCGTACTATACATCAGTAAAATGTGTTTGTAACTCTGCAAAAGCGCACTGACCTCACTTAATACCTAAATAGGTGTTGCAGGGTTTATTTTAAGCTGGTACAGTCGCCTTTTGTCTGCCTGGGTCGCCAGGAATACTCTGCGGTGGCAACTTGTTGGCTGAATAGACGCGTTGCATAATTTAACACCTGAAGTACGTTTATATAAACCGTACATTATAAACATACCTGTAATGTGTATTGAAGTAGATTGAGGCGAGTCATCAGTAGTACTCAAAAGACAATATTATGCTCCTCGTGGTATTGGCATCCCTGTTTTCCTAAAAACGGACCTGTCAAATTTTTAGCTTAAGTAAGCGGACCCTGTGAAAAAACGGGATAATATTTTCCTAAAACAGATCACATTGAATTGCATTACTTCGTTTCGTGTATTTTGTAACGACCTATGTAAAATAATACACATATTAACGTGACGTAGAAAAGAAAATGCCTTATGCGCAGCCAAATCGCCGCAATTTGCCTACAGATATTTCCCACGTGTTCAATCCGTTCATGTTAGCAGTTGCACGACGTTATCACGCTATGCTATGCACGAAAATTGCATCAAAAACAATATGACAACATAGAATTGAAAAACTGTCGGAATTGCACCAATGTCGTCGACACGAACGAATAGATGTAGAATAGATAGAACAGTAGGTATAAAATTTTCACAGCCACTGTTTTCCGACGGGCTAGTTTTTCTGCATTTCAGAATGGGAATGTCGAAAGTTTTTATTGTACCACCATAAACTGTTTTTTTTATAGCACTGTATGCAGGAAAATATTTTGTGTGAAAATAAGTTCCGTTCGCTTTTCTCGCTGAAGTTTGTGACCAGTCTAATTCAGTTAACTAATACATGATTTTGTTTTAAAGAAGCACATAACAGAGTGTAAGGTTTCTGTTAAATGAGGAGATTAGACCCTTCGTCACCTTTGAATTGAACATCCTTCCTTCTTTATCTCTAGTTAGTTGTGAGATGAATGACCGACCTCATCATACTGTTGAGCCATCAAAGGTCCCTGTCATGGCTCATGTAATGACTTATACTTGTTTAAGTAAATAGTAGCCGGAACCGACAGCTGTTTTGTCCAACTACTGAAAAAAAACCTTACTGACTGCTGACTGCTGATAAATGTCATTCCTTAGCGTTTCCTTTCGTATAGCTTCCATTTCAAAAGAAAAGTAAATAAAAAAGGTCGATTGTTATAAATAAATTCCCGATATAATATTTCAAACTACATATTTTATTAGACATTACAAAGCTCCAGTGTAAAGTTATTGGCATAACGAGTTTATCTCTCGTTCCTTGTGGAAATTCTCACAGACTTCCAATTGGGGTCGACTAATGAAGTTTTATCTCGAACAAAATTACAGCTTCTTATGAACTTTATAGGAAGTTTGTATGAAAAACGATAATGAACAGTTTGAAGGAAGTTGGTTACAGTTTTTCCTTCAAAGATAGTATCTTTAGGAATGAAATGGTAGCTGTAACATTAATTTGTCAAGATCACATGCTAGAGGAAAGCCAGCCCTTGATAGTGTAATGTAATGTAGATTTGCCGCAGATGGCATTAACTACTTTGCCGGACAAATGGGGAGCTCTCACCCGGTACAACGTTTAAGACAACAGGCCTGAGGGTGCCCAGTTGGGCGCGAACCTCGGCTCAGGGCGTCGTCTGAGAGCAAAAATATTTAAAAAAATAATCGACCCTAGGGGGTCGATAGCGATAAGCGCTGAATGAGGGAAATTTGTCTCAAGCGTACATGTTCAAAGACGCAGTACTTAATAACCCTATCATTCCTATAGAACGGTACCTTTCCGTACCGCACCAATTCGCATCAGGTAACGTCGTCACCCCCCCCCCCCCCCCCCCTGGGTCTTACTTTAGTCCTAAATGGCCGTAAGCCGGTAAGCCCGCTCCTACGCTTTAAGCGGCACACGAGAATAAGGTTTTTGTATAGAGTGTCCGGTATGTGATAATACCCAACATTATGAAATGCCCGCGATGCATAATGATTAGTGACAATTGAAAACATTATTGTTTCTTTGCTTCTAATCGTACATAGATAGGTACTATTAAATAGAACGACCAATTCAGCACATTTATTGATTATATTTTAATAAGATAATTTATTTATTTATTTCAAATTGGGAAACAAACAGCTTAAATAACAATCTATGAAATGCAAATAGTTTGTATATTGGCCAATGAAGTCTCCACTTATAACTAATACATGCATCACTGAGAAGTAGACAGAAGTAATAAATTAATAATTAACAATAACGAAGTAAGTAATACTAAAAATAACAATTTACAATCGTCTGAATGCGCGGTAAGAATTAGATCTGTCAAAGTACCTAAGCTAGTGTTGTGACGTTCATTAGTATAATGATGTATCAGTTGATATTCGGTCGATTGATTCTTTTCCATACAATAGTACGTACACGGACGGAAAATTCCACTTGATATCAACTCAGAATCATGACCTGAATCTTCCTTCAAAGTTATCGTTACGATGTCACTAATCATGTACGTATATACAGGGTATTAGTGACATCGTAACGAATACTGACAGGAATGATACAGGTCATTATTCTGAGTTAATATCAGGTGGAATTTTCCGTTGCAAAATTTATGATTTTTTGTTTAGTTACTTGCTATACTTTTGTCAGGGGAAATTCCACTTGATATTAACTCAGAATAATGAGCTGAATTATTCCTCTCAGTATTCGTTACGATGTCACTAACACCCCATCCAAGTACATACAGGTAGCCATACAAGTAGGTATGAGTGTTAGTGACACCGTAACGAATAGTGAGGGGGATGATTCAGACCATGATTCTGAGTTGATATCAAGTGGAATTTCCTGTCGGAAAATGTATGTTTTCTTTTTGTGTTTTTTTTTTATTGTTTTCATTTCCATACTTTTGCGAGAATCATTGGCTGAATCATCACTCAAAGTTTTCGTTACGACGTTACTAGCACCCTGTATATGTTTCTATCTATTGGTCTGGAAACATAGACAGGGGCTAACGAGCACTATTTATGGAGCAGGCTGATGAATATTTAAAGGGCAGGCGCAATGATACCTCTAGTTGGGTCAGGCTATGATTTAGGTCAATAGGTCTCACAGAATTTTTATTTTAACAGCTGATTACTTTGTAAAATCAGCACAAATCTAAAGCCTGAACTCCTCGATCTTACATAACAGCATTACTCCTGTATTTGGTGTAGGCAGAAGTGCATACTATACACAGGCACAAATCCTGAGCCAGAATCAGAATAATGTTTGTTTCCGTACTTTGCGTATTACATAAATCATGGAAACATGTGGTATCAAGTGTGGTAGAGTTTGCCGCTCTAGGATTGGCTTGCACAGCCATGAAAGAAAGTGCATTTAGCATGTTATTGAGAAACCTAGAGAGTCAATATATTATTTTATTATATAACTTTACGTAAAATATATATATATATATATATTACCTATTCTTATTTTTTGTAAACTTGTTTATTACTGTTTTTTATTATTGTTTCTATTAAATTAATACCTAATGTTAATAAATAAGATAAAAAAGAAAAATATATAAATATTATTTATTTGTATACTATGATGGTGTACAAGTACAAGTTTGTAAGTTACATAGTTTCACATCACAGACCCTTTCGGGCACAACAAAATAGAAGTTTAAAAAACAGAAGGAAGCTTTTCAAATAGTAGCATCAGTATCATTAAGATATTCACTAGTGCTGTAAACATTTATTAATTAGAAGTTCTTTTATTTTTTAATAAAGATTTTGTCACTTTTTTCTTCTTTTAATATGTTAGGCAGGGTGTTATGTTATTTCTATGAGTATTTACAAACAAAACAAACCTCCAATCATGTTGTCTGTGTAATTTATACTACTGTAATATTAAATACTGATTACATTTGAGCGTCGTAGTATCGAGATAATAGATTATCAAATATTCATAGATCTAAAAGTACTGATGTGTAGATTAATGTATGAATTAGTCATTCCCTTCCCTGCGACTTGCTATATGCGTAGTTATATCTTTGGAGTTTCTGCAAACCAACCTAAATAGAACATTATAATGAATAAAACTTTCCTATCAATTATCTGATACAATGGAGACTTTGTCGAAATCACTGACTGTCCTTTGTTTGTTAAGGACTTTACAGGCTTGAATCACCTGATTGTCTGGAAAAATAAAATGATTCCGCGCTTCTGAGCTGGATATTAACCGTAAAAACACCTCCACCAACCCGCAGTGGAGCAACGTAGTGGAATATGCTTCATAACCCCTCCGGTTGATAGAGAGGCCTGTGCCCAGCAGTGGGACGTATATAGGCTATTTATGTTATGTATCTGATACGAAACATATACAAAATACTACACTACCTACACTAACACTACTGCTCTTTACACTAATACTACACTACGCCTTTTTATCTACTGATAAATGTATCATTAGATGATTTTTGCAGTCTGACTTGCATCCCAGGGGCTTGATAGGACTTATCAGAGGTTCGAATCGCGCCCGAATCGATATGTTTTCGTGCTATGCATAATTCAGGGTCCACCGGGTGAGAGCCTTCAGCGCTCCCTATTTGTCCGGCCAAGTTGTTAATGCCATCTGCAATAAGTCACGTCAAAAAATAAAATCAGGGTCCTATGGCGTTCAATAGTATCTCTGACACCGGGGTGATGAGCTCGGTCATTGACCTCACAACCTACACAAGAAGAATACCTACTTAAAATAGGAATAACTGTTATGTAGGCGATCGCGGTAACCAAGTACACCGCTTAGAGTGAACGAAAATAATTACCCAAAGCTTCTATTCCGTTTTAATCTAATATAGGATTACGTTTTCAAGCTCGGCTTCTTACATAATGTATGAAGCTCCATAGCATATTTAGGCATGAAACAATAAATATTTCAACCAGATAGCTAGGGCTTCGGATAGTCTCCTCGTTTGAATATAAATCTCGCCACAGAACTTAGATGTAAAATGTATTCTATTCCAAAGATACACTTTTAGGCGAGATTTGAAGATAAGACGATTCGCCGAATTGTGATATACGTGGCTTCTTAGATGATGTTCAGAGTGCAAAGAGAATGAAGACGAAAGAATAGAAATAAAATAAATATTCAGATAATATTATGTGTTGGCGTCAGATCTGGCCAAGATCTGGCAACCCCGCCTGGGTTTGTTGATTATATGGCGCATAGCAACGGGGGTGTAAAGTAAGGTTTTTTTTTATATTACCTACATTATATCTCCTGGCTCTAAACTACCTCCCTGACAATTTTCAGCTAAATCGGTTCAGCCGTTCTTGAGTTATAAGTGGAGTAACTAACACGACTTTCTTTTATATAATTATATAGATAGCTAGAGACCCATTGCCTGGCTGACTGACTCACTCATTGATAGAGTTGTTCTCCCAGAAGGAGCGTCGGGGGGCAAAAATGATGTATGGGGGGTGTGATTGGGAATTTTGTATTCTTTTCCATAAATATTGAGTTGGTCATCTTTGATTTCGCTCGCTAACACTTATGGTTACATGTTGAACCTGATGTTTACTATTTGAAAAGCTTCCTTCTCTTTTTTAAATTTGTATTTTCTTGTGCCCGAAAGGGTCTGTGATGTGAAACTCATTATGTATCGTACAAACTCGTACACCATCATAGTATGCAAATAAAGAATATTGAATATTGAACCTCGTAAGGTATTTCCGGACAATATAATTAAATAATAATTAAAAGAGAAGGTGCAGGTCGTGTCGTATCGGGAGGTGAAGGTTTTGGCGGGAAGAAGAGAGGAATGGCGATTACTCCACTGAAAAGAGCGCAGCTCTTAAATAGAGAGAGAGAGAGAGGTAATTAAATAATGGGGTTTGGACTTAAAAGAACGTTTAGTCTCGAACGCATACTATGAGCACAAGCCTTCCTCCGTTCCCGTTATAATGCTCTGATTCAGTGTTAATTAAAATAAGAAAGGATTGCTTTTTTACCCGACTGCGGCGAAGCAAAAAAGAGGGTTATGTGTTTGACCGCTATGTATGTATTTATGTATATGCAAGTCTGTTCCAGCCTAACTTCTAAACCACCTATCAGAATTTAACAAATGAGTTATCAATAGAAGTGGTTATAGGCTATGTAATGTCATTCTTAATTGAATGTGGCACTCTCTAGAAGGTTTAAACTGAGGACGAAAAGTAATTTATTTTTCGAAAGATATTTTATTGGGTCTCAAGTCAAAAGGCTATATTTCCACATTTCAAATATGTATATATTACTAGCATTTACTTGCGAATTTTCTTGTATTTAAATTGATAACATAACTCAGACATATTCTGGATAAGATTTATCTTCAAATCTTGCATAAAACACGCATTGGTAGGACGTTATCTTAATAAAAAAGACTCTAAAACAATAAAAATAAAAGTTTAAAAACTAAAACCCGTCTACGAAAAATCACGCTCTAAAAGGTGTCATCATCTCCTTGGCATTTTCCCGTTTTCACAGGGTCCGCTTACCTAACCTGGAGATTTGACAGGTCCGGTTTTTTACTGAAGCGACTGCCTGTGTGACCTTCCAACCCGCAAAGGGAAAACCAGCCCAATACAGGTTAGGTCACATACCTCCGAAAATGCATTTCTCGGGAATGTGGGTTTCCTCACGATGTTTTCCTTCACCGCTGAGCACGTGATAATCATTTATGATCCAAATATGAATTCGGAAACTTTGACAATCATTATTTAGACTCTGCCGGGTTCGAACCTGCGACCTCGAAGTGAGAGGCATAAGCGTTCTACCAACTGGACTACCACGGCTCACGCTCTAAAAGATGTCAAACAAGAAAATAAGTATATTTCTCTGAAATTATTCGAGTTTTCATCTCAAGCTCCTCCGTGCTTCGGAAGGCACGTTAAGCCGTTGGTCCCGGCTGCATTAGTAGTCGTTAATAACCATCAATCCGCACTGGGTCCGCGTGATGGTTTAAGGCCCGATCTCCCTATCCATCCGCAGCAGCCCCCGTCCCGGGCGCGTCCGTGCCCCAGCAGTGGGGACGTTAATGGGCTGATGATGATAGTAGATAACTTTTGATTATCTCGATTTTCTTTCGGTATTTTAACGACACTCCAAAATCAAATAAGTAGTCAGAATACCTAAGCAAACAAAGCGTCATACTAGTACCAGAGCACTCTGCCAATTCGCAAAATGACAATTTTGAGTGATGTTTAGGAAACAGTGGTCTATTTTGTTTGCGTCATAGTTGAAATACCTATAATAATCAAATTGTACGTTGCGACCCAGTTCGCCGTTACATCACCGTGTCAATGTCAATCATCTCATGTAACTGTCCCACGGTAACGGTAGCGATTGTTGGTGACCGTCCGACCGTAACGGTGGAATGGTAAAATGGTAAGATGGTGGTAGGTTGCCATTTCTTTCTTTGTTTTAGCTGTTATAGCGGTTAGTTTGCAACTGTTTGCAACTTTTTTGCGACACGACGGGTTATTGTGTTTTTTTTTTACAATATTCGTAAATTGAATGATGTGGATATATTATTCGAATGACTTACACGAATCAAAATTAATTATTCAACGTAATTATCATAGATAAACTTGTTCAAAGTCATAATTTTGTATTATAAAGATCATAAATAAAGTGACAAGGCTATGTAGAATACAGAAAAAGGATAAATGCAGCGAGTCCAAAGTAAAATGTACATTTAGATTCTACTATCGGAAATCATTATAAGTCTAATAAAAATAACTCAATAACAATATGATTGTCAACCATAAAATATTATTTAATAGGTACTTACGTAAAATTAAATTGCATCAAGCAATGTCTGAAAAAGTATCTCAACTGTTATAAGTTACCAGAACAACTTCTCATAATCGAGAATTACAGTTAATCTTCGCAGGAATTTATTAAAATATCCTTACATAACTAAGGTCATAATAATTACCATAAATCACCAAAGTTTAATGACCCTAAACGAGTCGTGTAACGACAAAAGAAACTTGATCCGTGACTGCTTGAATCTTAGTGGGATTAGTTAGAGATGGTAAGATAAGGAGGGGTCTGAGTAGTGTGGTCGTTTAAGGCATCAGGTGTCCTACATTTTTGTCGGTTAACGCCACTAACTGCTTGTCAAAACACAACGGAACTCGGTGCACTGGAGGTCAGTGAAATGTGACTGTCTCTGTAGGGGTCCAGTTAGCACGTGACTGTTGGATTAAGAAAGTACAGTTGTTCGAGCTGTGGTCATGTTGATTCTAAAGATTAGGTTACCTACAAACACAAACAAACAAATACACTTTATTGCACCAAAATAAAAATACATAATTACAAAAAGACTCTTAACTAAGTAAATGGCAAATGGCGGCCTTATCGCTTAAAGCAATTTCTTCCAGACAACCATAAGGTAACCACTGCTACTGTACTACTGTAATTATGAAAGAAAAATTACGAACAATTACTAACCTTTTGCCTTGTTATCTAACCATTAAGAACAGTATAAAGGTACACAGTCGGTCGTTATAAATAAGACAACTAAAGACGTCTTCAAATTGGTGGCGCTGCTGTCGAGCCAATGAGGGACTTTCCAGGCTATGTTCCCCAAAAACAATACAGATGGCGTTGTACAGATTTAACGTGACAATTAGGTACCTATTTCCTCATTGCTTGGATACGTCATATTCTCCCTACCGGGCGCTTAGCGGCTTGCTTTTTCCACTGAAATGGCTCAATGCCGCACTTTCTTTGAATACACATAAGATGACGCCCATTTCCCATTGGGGTAGGCACGGACTTAACCCTATTTAATACGATACCGACACACCACTTCTTCCACTCTCGTCCAAATCTTCATCATCAGCCGTACGACGCCCACTGCTGGGCATAGGCCTCCCCCAAGGATCTCCACGACGATCGGTCCCGCGCTGCCCGCTTCACCAGATCGTCGGTCCACCTTGTAGCGGGCCTACCCACTGAGCGTCGTCCGACACGTGGTCGCCATTCCAGAACCCTTCCGCCCCAGCGGCCATCGGTTCTCCTCGCTATGTGTCCTGCCCACTGCCACTTCAGCTTTGCAATTCTCCGAGCTATGTCGGTGACTTTAGTTCTCCTGCGGATCTCCTCATTTCTGATTCGATCCGATCCTCCTCACGAGACCCATAGTAAGCGGCCACGTCTCACTGCCGTAGGTCATCACTAGCAACACGCACTGGTCCAAATCTTCATGTTGATGTAATGATTAGAAAATATGCGAAAACTTTCTTTGAGACACAAGTGACTTATTAGCCTTAGTTTGGGAACGTCAAATGTTTGTACCTACCTTACTTAACCTATTTTACTTAATTCTTAGTTTTTATGATTATGAAAGGGTAAATAACTTAGCCACTATTAGTTGGAGACTTGTAATTAGCATGTAGTTATTGTCTGGTTATAATTTTTCTAAAATAATACCTACAACAATAAAACAACAACAACACAACAACAACAACGACAACGACAATAGTCTAGACCGTTAGTCTTTCTCAAAATAAATAAATAAATAATAAATATTAGTTCTATTATTAAAATATGTATATTTCTCAGTTTCAGGAGTTGGAGAGTGTATGGGAGCTCAAGATGAGAGCGTTATTGTGTCTGCTGCTCGCCTCCGGATGCGTGGTGGCTGATGAAAGCGAAAATAGGTAAATACTGCTTTTCTTCTTTGTATTAACTTTATGAGTCGCTGTGGTCCTGCGGTCTTGCTTCTCAATCGGGGAGGGGTCGAACTCCGGTACCGGACTTGCGCGAATATAATAAATAATAATAAACGTTTATTGCATGAATTCAGGTTAGGGACATTGCAGATTACAGTGCATAAAAATAGTAGGTATCACCAAATTCTACTTTTTCAAGCATACACAATGAAAGAATGGAATGACGAATGAGTTATTAATGTTTCAACAACACTGTTGACTCGAATATACACGGCGATACGGCTCACCAACTATCATGTCGGTCTAACAGAAAGCTGAGTGACGTGTGGGTACACATTATTATTTCACCTTGCGATGGATGTACCTCTGACTACCCCAATTGGTATATAGTCGAGAGCGTATGTTATGTTATTAGCTTTGTGTAAACGAATATAATATATAAAACACATTCAGCTGCTTATGTTCCCCAGCAAACTGTAAAAGTCTACAGAGGGATTGTATTCTTTACAACATGATTGACGATGGGCGATGGGCTGATCAATATCCTAGGACTTCGTATTCAACGTAATGTCTTCTGAATAGTTCGGATGCCTTGTGGCTCTACCCACCCAAAAGGGATACCTTGCATCAGTTCATCTATGTGTGGAACAGTATGATTGACTTTAAATTCAACTTTGCCTTCTTAAAATTCCAGGCGTTCCAAGCTGCCCTACATCGCTGATGCAGTGGGGAACACCCTACCTCCGCCCTCTAACGGACCAGCCACCGTCGGGAGCCCCGTCAACCTCCTTACGCCAGATCGCTACGAATTCTACACCTTCGACGAATCTGGTGAACTTGTCAAACGACTGATGACGTTAGAAGAAATACAAGCCATAGTCGCCGCAGGTGAAGAAACCGAAGGACTTGTAACATTCGCTAATGAAAACCAACCTACAATAGCGTTTAACTTCAGCCAACCACCATACACAAAAGTTCATAGCGTAGTAACAAACGTACAGAATGTTCTCAAAGCTCAAATGGAAGCTCACAAAAACAAACCACAAACCCAACCCACCCTTGACACACCTGATGTTTCAGACTCTTGGAGCTTGATTTTACCTTCAATATTCGGCAACACTGGTGTTGACATTGTTCCTGATAAATCTTCTGGTACATTCACAACTCCTGAAACAGAAACTATTGAATTGGATCATCCAATAGAGGATAATTCTCTCAGTAAAGAAGGCAGTAATCAAATTCTAAGTAGTCCTACTACGAGTGCTGATGAAAATATAAAAGAACACCCAGTAACTGAAAAATTGACTTCCGCTACTGAAGCACCTAAAATTACTACAAGTTCTACAACAACAACACGTAAACCCACGACGACTATAACAACGACTACAACTGCTAAACCTTTGTCTACAACTACAAAATCTACAACTACAGCAAAACCCACTACAACAGCCAAACCGACTACTGCGGCTAAGCTGACCACTACTACAGTAAAACCTTCGAGCACTACTAATAAACCCACTACAGTTAAACTACGTACTACTGTCACTACAACCACAAGTCGTCCAAGAACCACGTCGACTACTAGCAAACCTCGCCAATCAACTACTACAACAATTAAGCCAACAACTAAGATTGTTAGAACAACCGCAGTACCAACAACAGCCAAACCAATCTTAACTACAAAGAAATATTCCACTACACTTAAAGATAATGAAGTTAACTTCACAAGAATTCAAATTCAAACCGTATCCAATACTGCACCTTCGTCCGAAAAACCTACCGTTCAGTATGAAAAAATAAGCACTTTTATTCCTATTTCCACAGCGGCTTATGTGACAGAAAGGCCAACGCAAAAAACAGTCCAAACCACTAAACGGCCCAGTTTAAGTACTACCAAGAAATCCGTGCCGAGTACTACGAAAATTCCTTCAACGACTACTGCTGTACCTCAGCCTCCAATCACGACTTATAAACCATCTATCAGTACTGCAGCGTACGTATCTTCAACAACTAATGATGATAGCGAAAAATTCAATGTCACTACAGTCACAACACAATCAGTATCTCCATCAACAACAGTATCATCTGAATTTGTGTCCATTGGGCAAGTTTCTCCGTCGACTGAAAAAAAACCTACAGTGACTGAAACAAATACAAACAACATCAGACAAAATGAACCAGAAATACCACTATTTGACGTAGCTCAAAGTATAAGCCAGATAGCTTCTGACCTTGGTGGAAATTACAGACCATTACCTACATCCAGTGATTTACTTGATACTACTAAAGTAAATGATATGAATTTAGAAAGTAAAGAAAATATGGAGATAGATATACCTGTAGAAGGTGATAAGGTAACTGACATTAAAAATGTGGAATCAGAAGATAAGATTGTTGATAATTTTGTTAAAATATCAACTTCGGAACCTCAAAGGCAAAATGAAAATAAAGTTGTTACAAAGATCACCAATCCAAAAGTGGAAACAAAAACAACGACTTTAGCGACTACTATAAAAGCAGAAACTAAAACTACAACTACCAAACCAACTACAACTACTATTGATCCAGTCTTGTCAGAATCAATGGACGATTTATTATCCCAAGTTGTTAATCAGGCACCTCAATCTATTATTAACTCTGGAAAGAAACCCAATAATCATAATAAAACTCTGAACATGGAAACAACAACAATCACTTTAAAAGATGATAAACCTGCTAAGTTAGAGACCACCTCTGTATCTTCACTTACGACTAATAAAGAAAAGTTCAAAGATTCTAATGATATTACAAGCATTGACATGACAACTCCAGAAAAAAATGAAAATAAACCGATACAAGAAAATAAAGTAGATGAAAAAATTAAAATAAACAACAATTTGGCTCAAAAAGTTAAAATTGATAATAGTAATGCTCTAAACAAGGTAGAAAATAAACAAAATTTGGTAAAAATATCTCAGTCAAATACAAAAATAGAAGACAAAGAATTGAATCCCCAAACAACTACTTCAAAGATAGAGGAGGTGAACAAAATTAAAGAAAACATACAAGTGACTACCAAAGAGATGACAGCGACCACAGAAAGTATGACACCTGCAAATGTATATAAGAAAGACCAACCAAAGCCTACAACTACAACTGAAATTCCTTCTAAAGTAGAAACTTCCAAAACACCAATAAGTTCTACGAAAAAACCTGAAATTGTGTCTTCTAGCACAAATAAAATATTGCCAACAGAAGACAACAGATTAGCTCCCAAAAAAGACCACGAAAAGCTATCAGAATTGTCACCTACACCACCATCTCTACCGAAAGTAGAAGAATTTAAGAAGAAAATACAAAAAGTTAATATTGACGATAAAGAATTGGCTAACGAACGCAATAATTCTTGGAAGCTTATTTCGACCGTAGCGCCTCCAAAAGCAAACGAAATACCTAAGGATAAACACAAAGCTGACAGCCAAGAAAGTCTTGATGATAAAGATATCGTCTTAGATTTCTCAAAGGAGAATCAAGGATTAGAAGTTACTACAAAAGATATAGGAGAAGATATAGCCCAATTTACTGAACTGTGTAACGAACTGGCTTTTAGGTACTGGCAAACAATGACTGAAAATATTGAAAAAAGAAGAAGTTTCGTTCTATCACCTTACTCAGTAACTTCTATGCTAGCCATGATGTTTATGGGTGCTCGAGGAGCCACATCTGGAGAAATGAATGAAATTCTTAAACTAGATGATATGGTAACATTCAACCCCCACTTCACATTGAAAAATATTTCGGATTCTATTGAAACATCTTCGGGGTCGGGTGTAGCAGTCTCTGCATTCGTAAGAGAACTGTTCAGTGACAAGAGCAAAGGAAAAGTTCTTACTTTCTACAAAGAAAGAGCTCAACATTTCTATAATGGTCACGTTGAAGAAATAAACTTTAAACTAATTAGCGATATCATAAGGCGGAGAACAAACTTACTAGTAAAGCGATACACATGGGGGAGGATTGTAGAATATATGAAAGCTAATACTATCACAATGACTCCTCCTCTTGCGGCCTTCTCAGCTAACATTTTTCAGGTGAGTAGTTATAAAAAATAATGCAACTTTTATTTATTTGGGATATCTTCTATTATAATACACTTCTCATCAAAAAAATCGAAACACTTCCGTTTTCATTGTTTCTGTCCGAATTTAACACAAAAAAGAATTCATACGATGAAAAAAAAATACATAAATGTAGCTGGCAGTTTGGCCATTACAGTAATAAGCGAAAATTCTAAATTCAAAATTAGAATTTCATTTGTTTATCTTATAAACGAAATGAATCACTGTTTTGAGACAAATGTGTGTTTAGGGTTGGAGTACATTTAGCGTTTAAAAACTAAAAATTGGCGCCTATCCTTAAACTTTTTGTTTTTTATTTCAATACTGTGGCTTTGGGACGTCTGAAAAAAGGTTTTTTTTCTAAAACGTATGGATACTTCGCCCACAGAAGCCGCCCAAGTTGTGGCATTGCTGGATTCTGGCCTTAGTCAGCGTGTTGTGGCTGCAAGACTGCATCTAAGCCTGTCATCTGTTCATAGAGTCTATAAACGTTATCGGGAGACTGGTTTGTTCACGCGCCGTTCAGGATCTGGCAGGAATCGGGTCACTTCTGAGCGAGATGATCGATTTATTGTAACAACTTCTTTAAGAAATCGACGCCTTAACGCTTTTCAACTGCAGCAGCGGCTTCGTGTTGTACGAAGGGTGGCTGTAAGTGACTCTACAATTAGAAGAAGGTTTAAGAATCGTGGACTGGTACCGCATAAGCCAGCAAATGGGCCGAAATTAACTGCAGACCATCGAAGAGCGCGCCTTAACTTTGCACGTGAGCACCTAAATTGGTCATACCTACAGAACCGCCACCATAGCTGACCTTTTCTTCAATGCAGCATTGTGCATAGCGTTCTCCGTCTCTTCTGTAGACCTTGTTCCTTCCGTCGTTACCATACAGCATAATTTTACACTCATCAGAAAAGAGAACTTTGCTCCACTGTAGGTATGACCAATTTAGGTGCTCACGTGCAAAGTTAAGGCGCGCTCTTCGATGGTCTGCAGTTAATTTCGGCCCATTTGCTGGCTTATGCGGTACCAGTCCACGATTCTTAAACCTTCTTCTAATTGTAGAGTCACTTACAGCCACCCTTCGTACAACACGAAGCCGCTGCTGCAGTTGAAAAGCGTTAAGGCGTCGATTTCTTAAAGAAGTTGTTACAATAAATCGATCATCTCGCTCAGAAGTGACCCGATTCCTGCCAGATCCTGAACGGCGCGTGAACAAACCAGTCTCCCGATAACGTTTATAGACTCTATGAACAGATGACAGGCTTAGATGCAGTCTTGCAGCCACAACACGCTGACTAAGGCCAGAATCCAGCAATGCCACAACTTGGGCGGCTTCTGTGGGCGAAGTATCCATACGTTTTAGAAAAAAAAAAAAAAAACCTTTTTTCAGACGTCCCAAAGTCACAGTATTGAAATAAAAAACAAAAAGTTTAAGGATAAGCGCCAATTTTTAGTTTTTAAACGCTAAATATACTCCAACCCTAAACACACATTTGTCTCAAAACAGTGATTCATTTCGTTTATAAGATAAACAAATGAAATTCTAATTTTGAATTTAGAATTTTCGCTTATTACTGTAATGGCCAAACTGCCAGCTATACATTTATGTATTTTTTTTCATCGTATGAATTCTTTTTTGTGTTAAATTCGGACAGAAACAATGAAAACGGAAGTGTTTCGATTTTTTTGATGAGAAGTGTATTTATTACCATTTCTTTCTTCTTATTTAATAATATTTTTTACCATTTCAGACCGACTGCTCGGGTTCTTCAGTTGAAGGCAGAGATGGAGAAATGTACTTCGTCGTTTCTCCGAACGTCCGCCAAAGGCGCTTGGTACCCGTGCCGGCAGTGGTCTACAGAAATGGATTCCTGGCTGGATACGATCCAGTTCTCGACGCCACAGCTGCTGCATTAGGAAGTACTAACTCTGTCATCAGCACGTTATTCCTTATGCCCGGTCAACAAGGAAATATTGTTCACACTGAAGATTTGGAAGCTCTAGAAAAGAGACTGCTTGATGCCAATCCAACTACACCTGCATGGAACAGACTTTTGCGAACTTTGCTTCCACGTATCGGATTGGAACTTCAAATTCCAAGATTCTCCCATAAGTCTATCTTCAACGTTTCTAGAACTTTAAAGAAAATGGGTCTGAAGGAATTGTTTGACCCCGATCACGCGGACTTGGGTGGCTTAAACGGACCTTCCAAAGATCTTTACCTGTCTGACATGATTCAATCAACGACTTTCGTTACTTGCGGGGAAGGTATTATAGGGGAACAGCATCATATAGAGGAATATCCCGAGACTTTGTCTGGCCCGCAGAGACGTAGAACTTCTCGATGGGCAAGTGGGTGGGACGAGCCGAGAGATTACCAGCGAGCTTTCCACGATCCACATGACGTTGGAGATGCTATGCACTTGCCGCTACATCTTCGACCGAGACAAGCGCGACTTCCTGCGAGAAATGCTCAACCGGCCAGGTTAAAGTTTGATCGGCCATTCCTGTACTTTGTGAGACACAATCCCTCCGGCATGATACTCTACGTTGGCCGATACAACCCGCGGCTTCTGCCTTGAAGGCGTCAGATAAGACTGTTAGTTTAGTTTAATTATATTCCTAAAAGGAAAGTGATAAGGATATACTGACGCGTGTGATATATGAATGTTGTTGATCAATGAGCATTTACGTGACAGTATTATTTGTAAGTGTATCGAAGTGCGGATTGTTCGTCAAAGGGTCTGCGTAGCATTATCTTAATTCATATCAAGTGTGAATAGATCAAAATCGATTTATTATAATGATGATGAACGTTTGCATAATACGAGGGTAGTGTACTTTTGAATCATTATGTGGTTTCAACATTAGAATAAATTCACTCATTAGAGTAAACATAAAATTTATTGTTTCATTGCCCTTATTTTAATAAAAGAATTCTCTGCATTCGTCATAGAACTCTTTCTGCTTCTGGCATATTTTCGTTTTAACCATAATGGCTGGTGGACAGTCCTGGAAAAAAGTACCAGTAAAATTAGCAATGATTGTAAAGTTATCTGTCAAATATGAATAAATATCTATAAGATTCATCCACCGGTGTTTCATCGGCATAATTGTTTGTCAGTAAGTATGTCTATAAGTCAGTCCTACTTTATTGAGCTGCATTTTGAATGAGACAGACAGACAGATAGACTATGAACAGGACCAGTCTCGAAGTGGACCCTTATTCTTATGAAATCTTTAACGTGAAATAATTGTCTTGTGTAATCTTTTGTAAGTACTAGATAGATAATTATTTTAGGCACTTAGGTATTTTTTTAATCAATAAATATGAAATCTATAGGAACAAGCATTTTGGGTAGATTGTTAAACAAGAGTAAAAACTTACTAGTTTTAGATAGTTCCTTAGGCATTGTATGTATTGTTTGAACATGCATATTTGTAAAGGCATCAGTGGCGCTAAACCTTCTTTGCACACAATTTTTGCTTTGAAAATAGCTCGTTTAAACTCAGGGTTCAGTTCCAGCCATCTGTCTAAATGATCGTACATCCTGTATTCATCTACGGTTTCATCTTGCAAATTTTCGGCTGTATAAATGCGGTATCTCATCAAAATACAGGTCCATTGTTCGCACTGAAAAGATAAAAGGACGTACGAGTAAAAACCAGCTTCTATTTGAAATAAAAAAGTAATAAAGGTACCAAAACTATTTTATTGCTAGAATTATTTATCCCACCAAAACATACACATAGACGTAGTCATCTGTGGTACCGGCTTGATTCTCAATCGGGGAGCTCCGACGGTTTGAACCCCAATACCGGACTTGAACCAATGAGTTATTAACACTTTCAAGGACAGAACGTCTAATGACGTTTCGATTCTAAGGTGTCATACTATACAATTATCTATGAACCATCAATGACCCATGGTCTCTGCCCGTGAAAGGGTTAATTTGGCTCGACCATTATAAACGGCGATACGGCTCACCACACCACCTATCACATTGGTATAACAGAAAGCTGAGTGACGTGTGGGTACACATTATTATTTCACCTTGCGATGGATGTACCTCTGACTACCCCAATTGGTATATAGTCGAGTGCGTATCTTATATGTTGTTAGCTTTGTGTAAACAAATATAATACATAAAACACATTCAGCTGCTTATGATCCCCAGCAAATTGTAAAAGCCTACAGAGGGATCGTATTCTTTACAACATGATTGAAGATGGGCGATGGGCTGATCTCATGGATGGGCGATGAGGATAGTTCCTAAGTGAGGACTTCGTTTCTAACGTAATGTCTTCTGAATAGTTCTAACTAAGATGTGGCTCTACCCACCCAAAAGGGATTATCTTGCCATCATCTTGCCATGTATGTACCTCTGACTGCCCCAATTGAGACATAATCCAGAGCTATTGTGTCTTGACAAATTCTCTTTGAGACATCACTTATAAAATTGTAAAGCAATACCAAGTTCAATATAATTTTCCGTACTCCAAACTGAGCTGTATTCCAAAACTATCACTTTGAATCTACCAAGGAGTTATATTATACTACAGTAGGACGGAGTGAGATGGTGGCTGAGTTCGGTTAGGGACCCAGAACTACGGGGTATAACGTAGAACTCTTGCCCAGGGATACGGCTGAAAACCTCCACGCTTGTAGAGGCGGAGATGGGAGCCATACGGCAATGCAGGACGAAAGAGGCAAGTCACACCTGGAACCTGACAGAGAGCAGCAGTAATTCAGAGGTGGCGGACAGGAGTCCTAGTATGGCTTTCAAATAGACTACTCTGGGCGCCATCCCACTCGCGTCAGACAGAGTACTGCGGGGCAGAAGATACGAGGGAAGCCACTGCTCTATTTCTCCCTAAAAAGTTGCATGGAGAATGCTCTTAGCGTAGGTTAGGAGTATGGTTCTTAAATTAGTGATGAGTTATATTATACGAGTAACGTAATTTCCTGTAACACGGAAACATAAAAATACAAAATGTCCTCACAGTGAGCCCGATTCGCGCCAGACCAGTGATGTTTGTTCCCGGTATATTTTTTTCTACCACACCAGCGTGCACGCCGCAAACCAATGCTATTTCTTTGGCAAAGAATGGAGGGATGGGACAGCAAAATGCCATCTGAAACATATTTGACAAAAAATATATAGAAGTGAAAACAAACACAATACAAAAATAATAATTCAAATTAAAAATATTTATTTCGGAAACTAGTCCTTATTATGTTAGTAACAGAAAACTTAACATAGTGTTAGTAACAGATTCGAAAGACGACAACATAAAAATAAGCTGCATGAAACCGGCCCGAGTCACCGATGCTGCGGGCAGCTATGTGACTGCATGCAATCGCACCCAGCGGTTCAGCAGCGGCGAGTCGTACCGGTCCACCAATGCGCTCATGATGGTGCTGGGGCTGACACGCGCACGGCGCAACAGAGACACACGGCGCTTACGCATGATCGCGTGGAAGTCGTCTACACGCGCCTTGCAGAACATACTGGAGGCGCTACAGCGTCGCGGCTGCCCCAGCAGCGCCCTGAACGCATTGTTGTATGGCACTCTCAGGTCACTGTATATTTTTTCGTAAAGCACGTTTACAAAGATGTACAAAAGCGTATTTTTTACTTGTATAACATAATGCATAATGAGTGTAAAGGTATAGGTATGGTGCAAGTGACACCGTCCCGAAAACTTAGATGATGATTCAGACGATTCAACTCATGAACAAGTTAATATATTATATTTTTTTAGTTATTTGCAGTTACATACTTTTGCGACGGAAAATTCCATTTGAACTTAGAACGATGAGCTGAATCATCCTCCTCATTATTCTGTACGGTGTCACTAACACCCACCCAGTGTGTGTATTTGCGCTTGCGCTATGCAATGGTGTTTATGACACAGGACAAAAATATAGAAAATATAAATAGTATAAATTCGTTCTTTTATTTAAATAAAATAGGCTCGCGTCTGAACACAATCTCACCTGTTGGTAAGTGTCGATGTGGTCTGGGGTGAATCACGCTTGCTTAGATAATGCCTATTCATTCTAGCCTTGAAGACTCCCTGATTATAACGAGTTGGAAAAACAGACGACGCCAGAAAGCTTACTTATTAAACCGTCCAAGTAGGTAATGCGTTACGCGGCAAAGTTGCGTCAATAAAAAAAAATACTATTTTTGTTATATTGACAGTCTCTCGGATAGGACTAGAACCCGCAGTTCCTTCTCGTCACTCTGGAACCCAAAATTCCCATGGAGAGGATGAGGAGCATTCAAAAAGAGCCCCCGTGGTGTAATGAGGCTACGTTCGGACTTTCCAGGGTACGTTCACCAAAAACAATGGAGCTGGCGTTGATACGCTTTAACCCTTTCACGGACAGAGATCATGGATAATTGATGGTTCATAATTTATGTAATATGACACCTTGGAATCGGAACGTCATGAGATGTTCTGTCCTTGAAAGTGTTAACGTGACAATTTCCTATTTTCTCATTACTCGGGTACATAATCATTCAAAAGTACAATGCAAGAGCAGAAGCGTATATAAAAATAATTAGTGCTTGATATTGGGATCACATTATGTATAAAAATGATGTTGCTACCTATAGTGACCACGCTGCTTCCGAGTGTTACAATATATAAATACTTAACTTGAAAATAAAATAAAGTGAAAAGAAGAACAAAGTTTAAAATTAACTTAAAAAATTTCCTAATTGAGAAAAGTTTTTACACACTGCAAGAGTTTTTCTTACATGACAAATAGACAGTAAGTGATGTAGATTTTATTGATATTAATAGTTTTTAAGATTTTCATAGTTATTTTTAGATTAAGTTTGTTTAATGTTAAGTACTTGTTATTATTATTATTTTTGTATTTCTGGCCTAATGTACATTTCTTGATATTTTTGTTTGTTTTTGCTATACCCTCCCGGGTCCATATGTGATACTATAATATTTCTAACAACTGTTTACCATATGGTGTGCAATAAATACTTTGACTTTGACTTTGACAAAAAGTGAAATATAAACAAAAATTTGCATGCATTATTAACTATTTCAAACAGCAGGCTTTGTTTGTGTGTGTGTGTATGTGTGTGTGTGTGTGTGTGTGTGTTATATATGTGTGGCAGCATACATCATCATTATCATCACCGGAGCGTCCGTATGCTGCCACATATGTATGATTAGGGGGTTAAGTAACTTTTGTCAAGAGTGTTTCAACATCCTGCCTGATGCGTTAGACCTTTGAGCCACTCAACCATCACTGGTTTACAATTATAAAATGTCATGGAGTAACCTATATTGCTTCTCTTTATTTTGATCAGAATAATAAATCGAAGTTGTAATTGTACCTTGGTATAATAAACAGGGTCAAAGGGGAGTGTTACTTACCTGTAAATCCAATGTCCCGTAACAATGTGCAGGCTTCACTTTTCGACCTTGTACTACTTCTTGCATTTTTACAAATTCCTAGAATAATAATTTATTCTAACAACTGATAAAAATGCAATTATTAATAATTAATTTATTTTATTTTTACAGTATAATATAATAAAATAGCTTCATCATGGTACACAAGGTCACGCTGCTGGGCACACAGATAACCGGAGGGAATATGGCACATATTCCGCCACATTGCTGCGTTTCGGGTTCGTAAATATGTTAGTTATATATTATTTTATTTATTCAGAAGAAGAAGTAGAAAAGCGAAGAAAAAAAAAGTTTAAATCGTACTTACAAAAACAGATATTACAATACTAGCAATATATAAACTTTTTGATGATAATACTTTCATATTGGTCACAATGGAAACTAATCCACTGAGTAACCGTGTGTTGAGCTACGTAATACAACTGGTCATTGTAATTATGACTACAATCAGGCAGAATATTGTATAATATGAGCCAAAGACCATTGTTTGGAAACTGTACGAAACTCTACTCTTATTTCATCAAACTGCAACTCTAGTAACTGAACTAATAAAGCTACTATGATACTAAGAAGTAGACTGGTAGGTAAATACGTATATTATTTCTTATTAACGGCCTCCGTGGTCCAATGGTTGAGCGTTGGGCTCACGATCCGGAGGTCCCGGGTTCGAATTTCGGTGGGGACATTTCACAAAAATCACTTTGTTATCCCTAATTTGGTTAGAACATTACAGGCTGATCACCTGTTTGTCAAAAAAGTGAGATGATCCGTGCTGCGGAGGGCACGTTAAGCCGTTGGTCCCGGTTTCTACTTACTGATGTAAGTAAGTAGTCGTTACATGAGCCATGTCAGGGGCCTTTGGCGGCTCAATAGTAGCCTTGACACCAGGGTTGATGAGGTTGGTAATTCACCTCACAACCCACACGATTGAAGAATTTCTTATTACAATGTAGTTACTTACATGGGCTCACATATATTCAGTGTTTATTGCTATCGGCCCACTAGGGTCGATTAATCAAATATAATCCTATCCGACGACGCCCTAACCCGAGGTTCGTGCCCAACGGGACATCCACAGGACTCTTGTCTTAAATTTTTATACCGGATGAAAACTCTTAGCGCTCCCCATTTGTCCAGCTAAGTAGTTAAATACCATTGGCGGCAAATCTACAATAAGCCGCGTCAAAATACAAGGGCTCTTGTGTCCTATAATTCGATGCAATTAAATAATGGATTATTTGATTTGATTTTAATTAAATATGTAGGTATTACACAATTGGAATTATAAAAATTAAGTATTTAAAAAGTTATAAACAACGTAGAGTTGGGTATTACTGTTTATGTTATATTTATTAACAATATATGCGACATGCGTATAATATAATAACTTTTAAAAAAATGTTTTAAGAAAATACTTAAATATTAATTTGACAAAAAATCAAGGTTTTTTTTCTGTTGGAACATTGGACACGATATCTTAAATTCTTTAAGCTTTGCGCAGTTTGAAGTTTTTTTCCAAACTGGACATTCCTGAAAAAGAAGAACTGCGTCATGTCACGATTCTCATTTAGATATAAAGTGTTGGTGGTGGTAGTGATAGTGGTTGTGGTGGCAGTGGTGGTAGTGGTGGTGACGGTACTGGTGGTGGTGATAGCGATAGTGGTGGTAGCGGTGCTAGTATCAGTGGTATTACTATTTTTATTTTTTTTTATGTGATTTAAGTGCAATAAAGAGTTTTTGTATTGTATTGTATTGTAGTCATGGTTGCGGTAGCGGTGGTAGTGATGGTGGTGGTGGTGTAGGTAGCGGTAGTGTTGGTGGTGGTGATGGTTATGGTAGTGGTGGCAGTGATGGTAGTTGTGGTAGTGCTGATAGTGGTGATAGTGGTGATAGTGGTGATAGTGGTGGTGGTGGTGGCAGTAGGCTCATTATGACACAAATTCTTATATAAGTAGTATGGTGCGATTGCATTGGTTTTTATTGATCCTACCTAGAAAGAAAAAATCGAAGAAGACGACAAAAGAAAATCTGTAGAATGGTGGTAGGTATTTCTGTTTGTGTATGGGCACTTAGTTCATCTTCCGATGGATGTGGTATCTGACTAGCCCAATTGCCGATATGGGAAATTGTAATGTTATCATGTTTTCTACAAAGATTTATGATGAGTTGTATAATAGTACCTACTACGATCCTGATCACATTACGGGTGATGATGGTGGTGTGATAGGTACCTTTGGCAATACTTACAGAATAAATAACTGAAGCGTAACACAAAACCAGTCTGTCAAGTAAACAGTTATCTTCAGACTGATTGTCAAGTCTTGACTCCCGATCCACACAGTATTCTTTAACCACTTCTACTGCAGACTTGAAGGCTGGATGTTCAAGGACCCACTTGTCGATGAAGTTAAAAAATTGAGACGCATTCAAAGTATCGTTTTCATATAGAAGTTTGTGTCCAGATAACACGCAATTCTTTTGAGTGCACTGAAATGTAAAATAGTTTATTTGTTTAATCACACACATCACTAATTTAAGAGCCACGTTCTTGTCGGTATACGAGTAGCATTCTCCATGCTACATTTTAGGGAAAAATAGGGCAGTGGTTTTCCTCTTCATCGAAAATCGTTTCGCCGTACCTGTGTATCATCTTTACGGTTCGTCATATTATAACGGACAATATTATGCTTTAGCCCTTAACCAATTGAACAATATGCCTGAAAAGATAACGTCGGCTTATAGTTAAATCTACTGTTTCTCTCAAATCAAATTCACATTCAACATTTCAACAGCCGATTTCTTTCAATTGATTCCATTCCGGATAAAAATTGAGACGACAGTTTTTTACTTGGCTTTAAAGTAGAATGTCTATTCGGAGATTTAGTTAACAGAAACCACATCCGAATGTGATGTTTCAATAAGGCGCTTACGTGGTTTTCACTATATGTATCTTTTCAGACATATTGTTTTAACTGGTTAAAGTACATTTCAAACTCACATTAATAAGCCCGTCAAAATCTGTGGAAATGTTTGACTGTGGCACATCCGTTGTCCAAACACCGCAATTCAAGAAGATTTCTTCAGTAAAAAGCAGGGGCGCTATGCAGCATTCTGTACTTTTCACCTACAACAGGAAGTATTACAGAAAAGAAAGAAAAACGATTTATGATGGACGCCACAATACACACATTTTATATCCAAATTTGTTATTCTATTATTCTTACTAGCACTACTAGCGTAGGTACTCCATCCCACTGCAGGCCAACGGCTTCTTTCCTTTCCTTCCACACCTCTCCATCTTGAACTCTTTCTTTCCAAGATGTCAAGTATGCATTCAATTTTTCACCCCATATTTTTCGCGAAAAAAATTTTAGCGCAATTAGAGGGACAATGGAAAGCGCCAAGCCACACTACTCCTACCATGATGCTTACAACAAATCCAAGGCTATTTTTACCGGAGGTTTTTCGCGGCAAGAAATTTGTGTCTGTTCATCAATGTAAGGATATTCCAGTTCAAAAGACTCAGGCGATTCTGAAGTGCTTTCGGTTCTTACCTGGAATTAAAGCAAAATAATACATATACTCGTATCGGAAGAGCCACATAGTGTATAAAACTCTTCGCACAGAGCATACAATCGAACGTCTCGAACAGTAAAAAATATTCTCTGTCTTCTTCTAGGTAATATGTGTGACACTAGCGCCGCAGCCGCTTGACTTATTTCGTGGCGAGGACTATTTTTTAACCAGATAATAAGTTAGGTATGATTGACAGCCTCCGTGGTCTAGTGGTTAGAGCGTTAGGCTCACGATCTGGAGGTCCGGGTTCAATTTCCGATGGGGACATTGTCGAAATCACTTTGTGAGACTGTCCTTTGTTTGGTAAGGACTTTTCAGGCTTGAATTACCTGATTGTCCGAAAAAGTAAGATGATTCCGTGCTTCGGAGGGCACGTTAAGCCGTTGGTCCCGGCTATTGGCCGTACAAACACCTCTACCAACCCGCAGTGGAGCAGCGTGGTGGAATATGCTCCATACCCCCTCTGGTTGATTGAGGGGAGGCCTGTGCCCAGCAGTGGGACGTATATAGGCTGTTTAAAAAAAGGTATGATTGGCACATGTTGATATCAGTTGGCAGAGATCGGTAAAAGGAGAAAAAACATCCTGTGTTAAGTAGGTAGTCTTCTATTATTCTTATTGTGTGGGCTATCAAGCCTCGTGTCAGGGTTCTTATTGAGCTGCCAAAGGCCCCTGACATGGCTCATGTAACGACTACTAACTTACACCAATAAGTAGTAACCGGGATCAACGGCTTGACAATCTTCCGAAGCACGAATCATCTTACTTTCGGACAATCAGGTGATCAGCCTGTAATGTCCTAACCAAACTAGGGATCACAAAGTGATTTTTGTGAAATGTTCCTACAGATCGAGAGACCAACGTTTAACCACTAGACTACAGAGGTTGTGTTGTCACGACAAATAAAGTTCAACATCGAATACTTACAGTAACAGCTATTGATATCCAAACACATAGTTTTATTGTCATATCCATTCTTAGTAGAGAAATCAACTTGAAAAATTCAGATCTTCTTACTACAACTTGGCTTACGACTGGCTCGTGATGCAGTCTTAATTTAGTATCGGTTGCGGGACAGACAATCATGACACCATTGTTTTCTTAGTGAAAATGATTTGAAAAGGAGACACACCAATAACGAGTTCTTTGTAAAAATACGATCTGGCGCATAAAATGATTTTTTGATCGCCTTTTGTTTTGCGTACGTGAGTTTGAGACAACCTTCCAACATTCAGGTAGATAGGTATAAGTCAGATTGGTCGTTTTTTGCCGTTAGGTTGTGACCACACATCATTTGATTGACTATCCCAAGTTCGTATTTGACGATGACCTTAGAGAATCACACTGGGGGACTGGGCGTCACCGCAAGACACGGTAGGTAAGCGTTACCAGGGCTTGAAAGTGGTTACAGTAGTATTTACATAAGTACATACATAACATTTTCACTTCCTGCGATCCTGTCACACCAGTTTCGTTTCTGCCACTTTTATTAAAGTTTCATGCGTGGTTGCTGGTTTATACTGGGTCTGGATAACCAGACCTTTCTTTAAAACGTCCTGGACATAAAAACACTGAAACGATGATTAAAACACTAACAACACCACCTCTAAGCACCTGTCACTGTTTGTTAAAAACTAATCTTATTCCCGAATTTTACCATAAAGGATTCGGCTCACCCGGGTATTGATTACGAACGTGAGTTAACGTATGTATGTGTATGTACAGTCATGAGCAATATCATGTACCCAGTTTAGAACCCTGTAGCACTATCATATTTGACATTTAATGAGACTTATGATTTAATTTGTCAAAAAAGTTAATGTGACATGGTTTTAAAGTGTACATATTAATACTCGTGACCGTATAGTTCAAAAGTCTGGAGAAACAAGCTATGTGCAATGTCATTAAAAATAGATTTTCTTCTTAATCAGAAATTATGTTTATTTACAAAAGTGAATAAGAGTACATATAAATTAATATAGATATACGTAATAATTTTTATCTACTAAATGTATTTGCGATTGCTAAATGCTCTGGAGTTAAGCTTTGACGAAGAAAGGTTTGCATTGCTCCATGTGGTTTTTCAGCGCTTGGCAGCCATCAGTTTGTTCCCAAACTGGACATTCCTGAAAAAAAAATGTTACTTACTTGATTTTTGGTGGATGATATAATTAAATAACTAGCATAGTTAATAGGAGGAGATAGTCTAACCTAAACATATATCTAATATATACATATTATTATTAATTTCATTTTTATAGAAGACTTCGTATTAAAAGTGACTGCGAGTTCTCATTTGATTACTTGCATTTCTACCATTATGATATCGGAGTTATCAAGAATATAATGAGTAGCATGCCAGGTAGCATGTCACCTTAGTTCAGTGTTACTTACTAATAGTATAAGATTGTAGCCAAATGCAAATTATGGTCGTAAGGCCAAAAGTCCTTTTAAAACCATACCCCATTATTTAACTATGTCTCAGGAGAATATTAAAGAACAAAAATACTTACGGAAAACAGCGTGGATCCAATGCAGAAGACCATCTTATTGGCTTCACAAATCTGTGGGGGACCCGGGAGCTCCCTCCCGAGACACCTCTGCTTTGCCAGGGTTACCGACGGCTTGAAAGCTTCATTCGTTTCCGCATATTTGTCCATATACGCCGAAACCGCCTCTTGGTCTACCGCATCATCTTTGGTGAGACCATATTTGTTCAAAATGCACATCTGCTTCGAGCACTGCAAGATGAATTGTGATATAAATAAGATGATTCAGCTACCAACCAGCTGTACCATGGCCCATGGCACAGGTAGAGCGCGACGAAGTAACTGGTTTGTGATGATTATTATTTTAGACTGTGTTCCTGTGTCATTGAGTAGTTTCCTAGGTCAAAGATAAGTTATGAAATTCTTATTACTAAGTAAAGACCAATCTAAAGGTGACAAAAAACGTTTACTTTTTTCTATTTAACTTATTTATGAATTTTAATAAAGATAAATGTAATGATAAGTGCGACCTTTTTCAAACAAGTTCTATAGTAATTTAGCCTTTTGACACTAAGTAAAAAGGAACTGATTTGACTACCCAATTGTGAAATAAATTTGAGAGCAAAATTTTGGGGTCGTTTGACGAGCTGGAACGTTTTCTGGAGCAATGCTGTGAACAGGCTGGGAACTCGGAGCAGTGAAAGAAAAGGAGAGAGGCCTTTGCCCTGCAGTGATGCACACAGGAGCTCGGTGGCGCAGCGGTTAACGCGCTCGGTCTGCGATTGTCGAAGTTAAGCAACTTTCGCAAAGGCCGGTCATAAGATGGGTGACCACAGAAAAAAACGTCTTCATCTCGAGCTCCTACGTGCTTCAGTAGGCACGTTAAGCCGTTGGTTCCGGCTACATTAGCAGTCGTTAATAACCATCAATCCGCACTGGGCCCGCGTGGTGGTTTAAGGCCCAATCTCCCTATCCATCTATAGGGTAGACCCGTGCCCCAGCAGTGGGGACGTTAATGGGTTGGTGATGATGATGCACACATGGCTATTAATAATAACATAACATAAGCTCACGACTACATCACAATTGGGGTTAGAGGCACATCTATCGCAAGATGAAATAAGTAGCCACACCTCACCGAGCTTTCTATTAGACCAACGTTATTGGTGGAGAGCCGTATCGCCGCCTATAATGGTCGAGCCGACTGTGTTAGGCAAAACTAAAATTATTCTTCAAGGTCAGGTGTAGGAAGAAGTTGCAGTTCGGTAGCATTGAGGACTTCCTTGGTAAGGTAATAAGGTTGTTGCATGTTTCGTCATGGTCTTGGATTACGTCATGCATGAAGGACGTTCATTTACCACGTTAAGGTTACTATAAGTCAATGCTGCTGTGTAGCCGATCAATAGTAGACTAGATAATTTCAATACTTAGTTAAAAAAATCCACTTGATATTAACTCAGAATCATGGTCTGAATCATCCTCTCAGTAGTCGTTTCGATGTCACTAACACCCTGTACATTACCTATTAAGACAATTGAACTGTCTTCATGCAAATAGATGATCTATCTATCTATCTGTTTTACTTTCTTTATAGGAGTAATTGAATGTACTTAAACCCTAGCCTGTGACAACGGTAAAGGAAAAAATTGTTTTGTAGGGTTGAGCTTTTATCCTACTGTTGGTTATGATCACGGGATGAATCGCCAGAGTAACCTTTATTTTAATAAAATTGTTATAAATATTGTAGAAAATTCACACACTAGGCAATTGACAAGATTCAAAGTTCAAAGTTATTTTTTTTACGGAATCCAAAGTTATACAATATTGATCGCCATGACTCACCTCTGGTGGCCCCTGTTGGCGTCCCTCAGATGCGTCCAGCTGCTTAAACCCACAGGCCTCGAAGTCCTTCTCACTGAAGAACGGAGGAATCTTGCAACACTCGTGCGGTCGCTCCTTCTGGAATTTATACAGCAAATGTAAGTATAATGACATTTTGAAGAGAGCAAATATATAATATAAAACGCGTTCAGCTGTTTATCTTTCAGGGAATTTAGCAAATTCCTTTTGAAATGATTAACTGAGCGAAGGGTTGATCATCCGTCATCATTCAGTTCATTTAATTCGTTAGATCTTTGTGTCTAAAATGACTCTATAGTACCATATCGTACATCGATGGCTGTATGATGTCTATACTTGCGGTTCCGCAGTAGGAAGGAATTAGGTACATTACTTTTAATTTTATCGACTTACCATAAAAACAAACAATCTACATAATTAAACATAAATTTACGCCTGTATAAGGATGCACGGATGGGCGGAGTCACAAGTAATTGAAGACAATTTCCATCTTACAGTCACTGTTGATACGAAGTCTATTAAGATGGATATGATGAACCATATGGGATCAGCCTATCGTCACACCCCGGACACTTCATACAAACAATCTCGTTTTGCACACACACTACACATTGCCATTACCGCGTCTGGGTGTGTGACGTCTGATACCATACAATTCAAGTCTAAACTATATTCGAGGGGGTGAGGTAAACCTAGCTCAGACGCTGGTGGGGAGCGGAGAGTTGCCGTTCTATACGCAGGATTATTTTTTTTCTATGATATCGTCCGTAACATTTGTCCATCATGCCAGAAAAGACACAATCCCAATGTCAAATATTACATGTCCGAGAAGATAAGCATAGAAGCAAGCGTTACCCAGAGAATTTCGGAAAGCAAACCTACACGTTAAGCAATGCACAATCTATTGTAATTGGTATATCAACAGATCTTGCGTAAATGAACAGAACAACAAAGATTTGTAACAAGATTGCAACAAGGACTGCTTGTGCATTAGATTAGTAAGTAAGTATGGATCATACAACATATTATTATATTGTCCATCATATCCATCTTTGTGCTTCCTCACACCTCGGACACTTCATAGAAACAACCTCGTTTTACACAGACACTACACATTGACGTTATCGTACACGCGCATCTGTGTGGCTGAAAGTTGTCTGGTACTTATTGCTGCCTACCTTATGAGGAATTACGGGTGGAGCTTACGCATGTATGTACTTACCACACCAGCTGGAGGTCCTCTGCACTGTGGTGGAATTTGGGGCCCCCCTGGAGGGCCTGGGGGCCCCTGCGGCGGCCCTTGTGAGTATATCACCTGCAAAATAAGTATAATTAAAAGTTTATACTGGAAGAAACATTGATGGTAAACAGATTAGCCTTAAAGTGTGTGTATGACTTTTATATTAGAGATAATATTTACAAATTAAACTTATAACTTAGGGGATAGAGACATTGCTTAGGGCGGAGATGGATGAAAATGGGGAGGCCATTGTCCAGAAATGGTACACTTTAGTCTAGAAAACCGTACCTCTTGTAACCCTTAAACAAATTACAACACAAATTCATCATGAACGTCGTTGATAGTTCCTTAAAGTTACAAATAATTTTTAAATTAAAAAATATAAAATAAAATCATAATAATCATTAATAATTAATGTAATAATTGAATGCTCCTTCTATTTTGATAACAGAAAATAACAATCTTAAAAACAAGTGCAGTGAAGTACACGCATCAGCTCTGAGCTGCTATTGTACATAAACAAATATAATATAATAGTATTAGTTTTTCTTAACTAAAACTAACGCAAGGGTGGGGCGGGGGGGATTTACCTATCTTACTGAGATACTTGCATGCATTGCTATTGCAAATATAAAGGGGATGTACACCAAATATTTGCGTAACCTATTTGTCGCTGGCAACGAAACCCTTAGTAATTCCGCTGGTGCAATGGTGGCGCAACCATGGTGTCCTAGTGAGATAGGGCAATAAAGCAGCGTTTAACGCAACACACAATACCTAAACCTATGTGAATCAGCTTCACACAATAGCACTATTATTTCTAATTATCCTATAGAAACAAACCTGGAAGCTTGCTACGAGTAAGAGAACACAGCTGGGAGCGAACATTTTGCTGCAATGATGTCGTGACGTCGCGCGCGCCGGTTATATAGCGATATGCGCCGGCGCAGCCGTGACCATTGTGCGCGGGAAACAATCAAGGTGTCGCTGGACAAAGATTAGGCGGCAGGAGGTCGTTAGGATTAGGTTTTTTACCTGTCAATTATTGGAAGTCTTGATCGTATGCAATGCCCTTTATGCGTATTGTCTTATCCATCTGTCTCACCTGGTATTATTATTATTCTTCTTCTTCTCCTAATCCTTTTATCCCCTGTTGAGATGTAGGGCTCGAATAACAGATTTCCACTCCTCGCGATCTTTTGCAGCCTCTGTAGCTATGTACACTACCCTTCGTCCGTGTACAAGACATTGGAGTCGAGTTTCTTTCTGAAATTAGTGATGATGTCATGAATATATGCTTGCTGATTTTTTTTAAGTCTTCCTTTAGCAAGCAGTATTATATTATTTTTATACGTACAAGTATTCCGGTGCTCCACTATCCCGCTATATTATATATTAATATATAATTATTATATAATATTCAATGTCTCCTATATTTAAAGGTTACCTGGAAGAGATTGCTACTTAGCAATAAGGCCGCCAATTGTACTAATTCTATTTCTCTTTTGTTTTGTATTTTCCTGTTTGTGCAATATTGTATTTGTTATGTTATGTTAAGCAGGTAGAAACTAAAGATCAGTCGTGTCTGTAGTATGTCGAATCTATGACATTTTAATTGAAAGGAAATTCGCGTAGATTCGCTAGATTTTAGGGACGTCAAGTCTTTCAATGTGCTTATATACAAACTGTATTTGAAATATCAACGAGCAATTTTTCGGGCTACGTTCCTCAAAACCAAAATAGATTGCGCCGTACAGATGCTCCTTCGTCTAACCTTCTAATTTCATGGAACAGACATATTATGCTTCTTTTATCTTTGCTTTTAGGTATAAATGATGATCCTTTTTACTACACTCGGGCACAATTACATCATCCACCCATTATTATTCTGATCAAAATGAAGAAAAGTAATGTAGGTAGCACCATTATTGTATACATATTATTATTGTGATCTAATTATTAAGCAACATAAGGAATTGTTGCTTAATATTTAGATCACAATAATAATATGTAACAATTCCTTGTGTTGCATTTTGTAATATGTATGTACCCGAGTATATAGAAAGTAGGCAAATATCACGTTAGAGCTGTACAACGCCATCTATATTGTAATTCGTGAACGTAGCCTGGAAAGTCCCTCACTGCAAGAAATTTTGCAGCTGGCCGGTACTTCAAATGCAGACAGTCTGTATAAGGATACAGCCCCTAATAGGACGAATTCACAGCTTGTTAATAAAAGCTGAGATGACTGTTTGTTACTAGTTTATGCTTTCAAGGGAACGCCCGCAAGGTAATTTGCAATGCTTCATATACCTCCTCGTATATGAAAAATACAATTATTTACAACGAGTAAATTGGTCATTCTATTGTAACTCTAGTTTCCTGCTTTATATTAACTACTGTACTACAATCATTACACGTATATACTTAATCATTCATCAGTCAACAATTTATACAATATACGACATGCTAAAAAAATGTGACGTACGCTTAATAGTGGTGCTAATTCCTGTAGACACCATCTAATTTTATTTTAAGTTACGCCTATACGTATATACCTGTTCCTTTCTTTTCGGCAGATAAGAAAATGACGGTATAACTTAAAATAAAATTAGAAGGGTCTATAGGAATCGATGTACAATCTAAGAGCAAAAGTGCAGTCACTGAGCTCAGCAAATTATGTGGAAATAGTGGTGAAACCATTAGTTGTCATAATTATAAAATTTATGTTTTTGTAGGTGTTTTTGGTTTATTACAGAAACGATATGTAACTAGGAGGTCTTAAGTGCAACCAGTTAATTTATTACTTTGCAAGAAACTGATTGGACTTTTGCACCTTATCGTAGTTAAAAGTTGTAAACGTTCTTCTTCTACTGTCGTGTTAGTTGTTCGGTCAATAACGGACCTCATCAACCATGGTGTCAGGTTTTCAGTTTAAAATTTATAATAAATTAACCTTGTAAGATTAGGTTTCCCTCAAAATTGGGCTCCGTTAAGGGCAATAGGCTCGCCCTTTACTACATGGGACTTACAAATAGCTGGCGAGGAGTGGATGTGCCAACTATAAAGCTCTGCCTAACCCTTCACGATACAGGCGCTATGCTATGTTTGAAACATTCTAAGTTTATTTCATCCCACACAAACCACAAATTCCGCTTATTTATTACTTGTTAAAAGGATGATGTAAAACATAATGAGACAAACCACAAAACTTATTTTGTACTTAAATCTATTTTAACAGACTTTATTACTAGGAAAGGGACGAGTAATTGACAAGTATTAAAGTTTTTACAGTAACTCCTCAAACTCACAACTACACTCGCCTGCAAACCTAAGTACTATACTTTTAAATATATTTTTATCTTTACTATATGTACTTAGTAATTAGAGATTTAAAATAAAAAAAATATATTTTATAGATAACTTCATCAGTGTTTTTATGATCAAAATTAGTAACATTTCGACTCCTTTTCATTTCGAAATTTTATCTTGCGTGTTTAAAAACTTTTTATCATTTTCAAAGTGTGGTACATTGTTAAGCAGGTCAGTGTATATTCCTTATTAGGCTTGTCAACCCATCGCATGATGAACTGAGTACCCACGCCTCACCAAGCTACTCATAAGTACTTGTTCACATTGAATGCGGAAAAATGAGGATCACGTCTAACTAATGGACTCCTAACGACGATGCAATTGTGGTTCGTGAAGTTTTTTATGGCGTGGCTGCAACGCGACTAATGACTGGTCTATAACCGGCATCTTGCTGTAATAGTTACATAATAACGTTTATCTTATTTACATTTATTGGCGAACTACCAATAAAACCTGATTCTCATGCAATAACAATATATTTTCTCAGGTGCCAAACGACAAAGTCATATCAAAATACAAAGACGATAAAGGAATAAAAACGGCATCAATAAAATGGTTGTGCTATCTTGCACAACATTGATAATTGCATGGATCTACTAAGTTTATAAAAAAACAAATAGTCTTTTGCTCTGATTTTCTGCAACACTAGATATATAGTGATGACAAGTAAACATCATGAAAGCTGCAAAGAATATGATAGAAATATTTTAACCTCGCAAGTTTCCAACTTCTAGAAAAGTTTAACAATAAGATTTGAATTTCAAAAAGCATCTAGGCCATACGACCTTTTACGAAAATGGGCGTATCGTGAAATTTCTAATTAAATAAAGAAAAGCCAAAAGGGGCGGAAAGCAAGAGGAAAACCACTGCACTTTTTTCTCTAAAAATTGTGTGTTTCTTAAATTAATGATGATGACGACGGTACCAGGTATATTCATTACAGAATATATTGACAAATGTTTAAAGTGTTCTGCTTAGTGAAGTTGTTTGCAGTTCTTTAAAACGTAAGTCTTCTTTTAAAGCCCATCGAATTGCTATTAGTAACGAACTGGTTCTGAGTAAATAATATTCACAAATGCCATGTCATGGGCTTTACTATTGTCTTTACAATCTGTTATTGTATGTTGATTTACTATTCCGTGTCTTATTCAGTCTTGTATATTTAAAATCTATGTTAATGTGACTCATTAACGCAACTTGTTTTCTAATGTTCCTTGCTGAGAGAGTAGGTATGCTGCTGTAGGAAGCGTAACAAATATGAATAAAATTAAATTAAAAAAAAAACAGAAACAGCTATATATACTTCGTCTTCTTCTTATTCGTCGTGCCGATGACATGTCTCTATCTCATCCATTGCTATGTACCTGCGAATGGATTCGTTGCTCTATGAGAAATATTTTTGAAATGCCCAGGGAGTGCCTGACGTAACTGAGCGGTAGAGGCTGGTACATTGTGGAGGCTCAACAGAACCCTAAAGGCCCTATATCACTAGGACACTATAGTGGGTCTACCACCTTGTTCTATTGAGTACGACCTTTACAATTTTAATGTTTACTATAGTAATACCATTTCTTAGGGTGCGATTGTAAAAAAGATGAGTGATTTGTTATTATACACCACAGTACGGTAGCTATGGTATTTTTGAAGCTAATTTTGTTGCAGAAAGAAATTTATGCAGCTGAAAAACTACAACTCTCTCACGTGGCTTTATTTTTACGCCATGCATTCAATATAGCATGTGTCAATAACAGCTAGTTAGTAATTACTGGAAATTGTAACCTAACATTTCCTAGTTGACTTTTCAGAACTGTATGTATCATTAATATTACGGTATTATACTATTTCATCATCCTATCTGACACGCACTGCCAGCGATTAATAGTTTAGGTAAAAGATGTTTAGACACAACGTAAACATTAATTTCAAATCAACATTATCAAATAAACCTAAAGCTAATTAGTTGTTATAATCTATGAAAGGAGATTTGAAAGCACTATAAAGCGTAGAATAAAGAATATACTGCGTAGAACGGTAACTCTGTGCCCCGCACCAATTCGTATTGGATATCGAGCGAGGCAGAACTACCTCACCCCTTCTGGGTCAAACTTTAGGCTAAATCGCCGTAAACCGCTAAGAAGTAAGGGAAAGCGCGGGATTAAATTTGCGCCGACAAACACTCTTGGCATGACTCTTCTTCATAAGTAGTCGTTACATGAGTCTTGTAAGTACAAGATGATAAGCAGGCGAATGGATTCTATCTCTTTTCTATATTTCTACTCTCACAAAGTTATACAAATTGGTACCTTTAGTAAACCTAGAGAACCCAGTTAAACATACGTCCGATTCGCACCACTTCAGATTTTTTATCATTACTGTTCACTATCTTTGGTTTTGATCATTGCAGTAAACATGTACGTAATTTAACCTTAGCACGTGAATAATATGGCTGCAGCAATAGGTATTCCCCGCCCTATGTAAGACTCAGGTCCAAGCAAAAAAATATTAAACAAGAAATATGTAGGTAAAAAAGTTATTATAATTTGAAATAAAATCTGAACTATTACTCACCAGCCAAATCATCGAAACAATGTCAATGAACTTAATCAATTTGACATGAAAATCTTCAATTAATTTTGAATTAGGCACAAAGATAAGCATGACATCGGATGTCCTCAAGGAGGCTCACGGTTTGTGATCAGTGTCAAGTGGAACTAAGGCCTTGGACAATGCGGCCGTAGACAATTATACGTATGCTTCCATCCTCAAGTCCCGCCAATTGTATATAGGTACAAGGTACATTAGAGGACTTCGTGTACAAACAATAGCGCATAGTACAATGAACTGACGGATATACAGACGTGTGACTTTAATGATAGCATAATCGGCGTACCTCAGGGGTCGGTTTCTGCCCTGTTTTATTATTTTTGTTTTAAAATATAATATTTGCATGATTGCAAACATGAAGTTACATGAAGTTAGAAACACGAAGTAATTTTTTATTTGTTCAGAAGTGACATTATATCGAAGTATTTTCTAGATTTCTTTTCTCGGACATTGTAATTTACAATAAACGTCATAGGTATATAACAATTATTTATGCTATTAAGGAGAGATCTTGTTGGTCTGCCTGCTAACACTTCCACGCTTCTTTAGGACATTTCTGAAATAAAAGCATTTTATTGTTAGAAAAGAAAACATTCGATCAGTGAGTTATCCTATTATTCTTCTTTTTTCGAGTGTCTTCACACTTTATTAATGCCAATATAGGTAATATGTGTTTTTTGTTACAATTATGATGAACTATTTGTAATTCAAATTACATAATATATATTATATAAACTCACGCATATAAGTCACAAGAACTTGCGTCTCCTTTTTATAAGGCCTTAATATATATACAGTGTGGATAATAATTACAATATTACCTTTATCATAGCGATTCCAGTGCAAGTGAACACATCATAAGCTTTGCAAGGTTGGTCTAGATACTGTCGAAGTTCCTTATCCACGCAATCCTGGATGGCTTTCTCCACAGCCTCTGACCAGCCCTTGTGGTTCTCAGCCCACTGCCGCAGGTGGGTCCTGTAGGTATCCTTGTTTAGAGTTTGGTTGTTAATAAGGAACCCAGATTTCTCGAACACGCATTGGACGTCATTGCACTGGAATAAATTGTTGGTTATTACTGTTGTTTTTGATATTATTGTTTTACAGTAATTAGTGTCTATCTTAGGATTTCACATTAAGAGTAACGGGCCTCTGAGGTTTTCACTACTAGGCGAAAATATAACGAGGGGCTGCAAGTTTTGTTTTGTTTACTTGTGGTCTGTCCATGCCATTAGGGATTACATACGTAAGTTACATACTTATGTATGATAATGTACGATAAGGTGCAAAAGTCCAATCAGTTTCTTGCAAAAATAAATTAACAGGTTGCACTTAAGACCTGATTAAATATCGTTTCTGTGATAGACCACAAACATCTACAAAAACATAAATTTTATAATTATGACAACTAATGGTTCATGATTTCACCACCATTTACAAATAATTCGCCGGGATCAGTAACTGCACTTTTGCTCTTTGATTGTACGTAAACTATAATGTTTCAAACTCAAATCACTTGACGAGACTAAAAACAGGGTAATCCCTAGTGCTCATGATTATTTTATTGACAACCTCGTTGGTAAAATGGCTAAACCTTAACAACCAAATCAGAAGTCTTGAGGTCAAACAAGTGGTTAAAAAAAGGATATCTTCATGAATGCACTTGTATATCAAAACAACAGTTTTGTAGTTTTTGTTAATACAGGTTCACTAGTTTTTTGTTATAAGGGTCAAGCGGTCTAATCATTTATGGAGATACTTAAATAAAATAATTTGCTTCAAGTAATAATTCGCACAAATGTGTGTGTGTGTGTGTGTGTGTTTTTGTTCACTCTTTTACGCAGATGGCCCAAGTAGCAACCGATTGTCTTAAAAGAGAATTGTAGATATCTTGAAGGCAAGTAGACTAAATCAAGCCCTTGTCTTGGATAAGTCTTATATGTCTCCAAGATATCCCTCAAGATATCTTGAAGACACAGTTTAGTAAAAGTGGGCACATACTTTAACTCTTATACAAGACAGACTTAAGACAACGCTAAGTCAGACTTAAACCCTACTTTAGACAATGTTCTTGCGTATTCTAAACTTAGAATTCTTGTAGTATCACTTAATACCAAGAATGTATACTTGAAGATATCTACAATACTTAGTTAAGACTATAGGATTGAATTGCACTGAGTCAATTGTAACTTAACGAAGTAAAACTTCAGGTCATACTTAAAACGATTTTTACTTCACGCGTCTTTATTTTAGAATATAATGGCGAACATTTACATTAACACAAGAAATGAAGTCTGTAAGAAAATGGCGACTAAAATACTAGTTGTTATTTTAACAAAAGGTTATTCCGCCGTTTCACATACAGGAAATTATAAACGCATGATTGTTTCTCGTGTAAAATCGATAGAAAGTGTTAAAAAACAGAAGGGCCTTGAATATACCAGAAAAATAATAATAAAATTTGTATTGATTATTCAGCAAATAAAAAAAATGGTGACATATGGTACAGATAAATTCATTTTCTATTAATATGTGACAGCTGAACGCAGTAATTGTTACTACAACAGAAATATTATATTAATTTACTTCAGTTTTTGACGATAATATTGTCAAAAAAAATTACTTGTTTTCGTCCCGTAAGTGCAAAATGGCGTTAAGTAATATTTTTCTAAATGAAGTAAGACTTTAGAAACAATTGATTTCGTAAGAATCAGTTTAGAAAAGTAAAGTCAAGTTGCACTTCATCAAGTACTAGTTAAGATAAATTTTACTTCAATTGTCTAGGAGTATACCCACTTAAGACAAAAAGTATTTAGTGAATTCCTACTTAAAACTCTTATATCTAAAGTTATCCTCTATTTTGATTTAGTGAAGTAATGTCGTAAAATCATGTTTGTTTATTTTGTGCCAGAATTAGCTATGTAACAAGTAACAATTAAAATCGAACGAGCTTTTAAAACGTATGGAAAGTATGTTTGTTTAAGAGGTAAGTTTTTCGACTCGTGGAAGATAAACAATATTGTTATGCTAAGTTCTTACTTGGATAGGAATGTGATTTACTTAATTGTTTAATATTTATCAGAAATGGAACTAACAAACATAAACTCAATTTGCTAATGAGTCTCCGCGCATACATTCTCATAGGTTACCTACATGGTTCGCTGATGCAAAGTAGGTACGATCACCGCGCTTCTAATTGCCAACGGAAACAATGTGATTATTGTAAAAAATTACGAGTGTCCGTTGAATATTGTATATACGAAGAACCCCTGCAATTTGATTAACGTCGTGTGTGTGCGCGGTAGTTTCTAATCCCACCAAAAACATTATTGTTAATAAAGGCGGCCAAATTCCCGATGACTTTTATCAAGCTAAAAACATATTGGAATCGAATCTAATGCTCACTTTAAATGCATTTAACCATACACAAAACTTAAAATATATTTATGATTGTGAATAAAGCTTAGTTAAAAATAGGTACATTTTTAAAATTATTAAAAGAAATAATGAAATGAAAGAAGAAAGAAAAGTATCTAGACACGCGGTAGCGTGTCAAGCCAAGTTCAAGAAATAGAACTGGCGAGCCGCACCGTGTGTAATATTACACGAACCATCTGGAGCCACTTTTGACCCCCTCATAAATCAAAAACTATATCACATAAACGTATCAAATTTGGCTCATATATTGAGACTTGCAACATACATATGTGTTCTAAATTTCATAAGCTTATCTCAAACGGTTATTTAGATCTCGTATCTCGTATCTCGTATACGAGGTACGCCGCATTGATTGGCATTTATGCCTACTCGGTACGACAGTGCACTGTGTGTGTTTTTGAGTTCATTTCTTTCAATGTTTTCTGTATTTTTATATTATTATTTTTATTTTATTTTTTATTTTTCTGTTTTAATGCGACGAATGGGTGCCGAGACAAACCTCTGTGGTTTAACGGCATCATTCAAACCATGTATTTAGATTAAGGATATAATGATAATAAATAAATAAAAAAAAAAAAAAGATATTAATATCCAAAAATCCTCACTTTTATCATTGTCTGACTGACCTATAGATCAAAACTCTAACCCAGTTGCAGATGACCTAGAAAGTTAAAATTTGGTATGCAGATAGGTAATTAGATGAATACAAAGGAAAAAAAAACTAGCAACTTTTAAATAATTAGATTCTATTATGAACGCTTAACATAAATACCTAATTAGTGCCTGTACCTAACTATAGATGTAAGAATCAGTAAGTAATCAAAACTCATGACAGCCGGTCTTTTTGTGGTAGGTATGTAGATTAACTTAACATAACATATCACGCCTATATGCCCTATCGGGGTAGGCAGAGCACTAAGTGATCATGGAACCACTTGATGCCACATTCGACAAGTACTATGAGGGTAGGTAAGCAAGTTGGAACATGTGTTTAGCGGTGATAGGTTGTCAGCTTTTCGCCCATGATACAACACAACTCTCATCCATTTTACTGGCATATACACTTCTCATCAAAAAAATCGAAACACTTCCGTTTTCATTGTTTCTGTCCGAATTTAACACAAAAAAGAATTCATACGATGAAAAAAAATACATAAATGTATAGCTGGCAGTTTGGCCATTACAGTAATAAGCGAAAATTCTAAATTCAAAATTAGAATTTCATTTGTTTATCTTATAAACGAAATGAATCACTGTTTTGAGACAAATGTGTGTTTAGGGTTGGAGTACATTTAGCGTTTAAAAACTAAAAATTGGCGCCTATCCTTAAACTTTTTGTTTTTTATTTCAATACTGTGACTTTGGGACGTCTGAAAAAAGGTTTTTTTTCTAAAACGTATGGATACTTCGCCCACAGAAGCCGCCCAAGTTGTGGCATTGCTGGATTCTGGCCTTAGTCAGCGTGTTGTGGCTGCAAGACTGCATCTAAGCCTGTCATCTGTTCATAGAGTCTATAAACGTTATCGGGAGACTGGTTTGTTCACGCGCCGTTCAGGATCTGGCAGGAATCGGGTCACTTCTGAGCGAGATGATCGATTTATTGTAACAACTTCTTTAAGAAATCGACGCCTTAACGCTTTTCAACTGCAGCAGCGGCTTCGTGTTGTACGAAGGGTGGCTGTAAGTGACTCTACAATTAGAAGAAGGTTGAAGGATCGTGGACTGGTACCGCATAAGCCAGCAAATGGGCCGAAATTAACTGCAGACCATCGAAGAGCGCGCCTTAACTTTGCACGTGAGCACCTAAATTGGTCATACCTACAGAACCGCCACCATAGCTGACCTTTTCTTCAATGCAGCATTGTGCATAGCGTTCTCCGTCTCTTCTGTAGACCTTGTTCCTTCCGTCGTTACCATACAGCATAATTTTACACTCATCAGAAAAGAGAACTTTGCTCCACTGTAGGTATGACCAATTTAGGTGCTCACGTGCAAAGTTAAGGCGCGCTCTTCGATGGTCTGCAGTTAATTTCGGCCCATTTGCTGGCTTATGCGGTACCAGTCCACGATCCTTCAACCTTCTTCTAATTGTAGAGTCACTTACAGCCACCCTTCGTACAACACGAAGCCGCTGCTGCAGTTGAAAAGCGTTAAGGCGTCGATTTCTTAAAGAAGTTGTTACAATAAATCGATCATCTCGCTCAGAAGTGACCCGATTCCTGCCAGATCCTGAACGGCGCGTGAACAAACCAGTCTCCCGATAACGTTTATAGACTCTATGAACAGATGACAGGCTTAGATGCAGTCTTGCAGTCACAACACGCTGACTAAGGCCAGAATCCAGCAATGCCACAACTTGGGCGGCTTCTGTGGGCGAAGTATCCATACGTTTTAGAAAAAAAAACCTTTTTTCAGACGTCCCAAAGTCACAGTATTGAAATAAAAAACAAAAAGTTTAAGGATAGGCGCCAATTTTTAGTTTTTAAACGCTAAATGTACTCCAACCCTAAACACACATTTGTCTCAAAACAGTGATTCATTTCGTTTATTAGATAAACAAATGAAATTCTAATTTTGAATTTAGAATTTTCGCTTATTACTGTAATGGCCAAACTGCCAGCTATACATTTATGTATTTTTTTTCATCGTATGAATTCTTTTTTGTGTTAAATTCGGACAGAAACAATGAAAACGGAAGTGTTTCGATTTTTTTGATGAGAAGTGTATTTTTTTTAACTTAACGTGAATCTTAAACAAGTTTAATAGGTACTTATTCAAATGTTTTATTTTTATAAAGTCGACTTTTAGTTTTGAATTTGTCCTTTTAAAAGGACCCACGCGTTACGAGGATATGTACTTACCTACAAAAAGTAATGATATCCAATCAAAAACATAAATGTGAAATGAGAGCCAAGTTCAATATTATCGTTAGCAGTTTTTTAGTTACAAACAAACTCAATTTGCTAACGAGTCACCGCACATACATTCTCATAGGTACATGGTTCGCTGACGCAAAGTTGGTACGATCACCGCGCTTCTAATTGCCAACGGATACAATGTGATTTTTGTAAAAATTAACGAGTATCCGTTGAATATTGTATACACGAAGAACCCTTGCAATTTGATTAACGACGTGCGTGTGCACGGTAGTTTCTAATTCCACCAAAAACATTATTGTTAAAAATGGCGACCAAGTTCCCGATGACTTTATCAAGCTAAAAAAATATTGGAAGCAAATCTAATGCCCACTTTAAATGCATTTTACCATATACAAAACTTAAAATAGATATGTTTATGATTGTCAATGAAACTTTGTTAAAAATAGGTACATTTTTAAAATTATTAAAAGAAAGAATGAAAGAAGAAAGAAAAGTATTTATTTATTATTAGACTAATAGGCACCTACTTTTAAATTTGAACTTAGCAGGTTTTTAATATAAAACTCGATTTTTCATGGTGTAGTGTTGCCGTGCGCTTAGACTAGGTTAGACTAGTTTAATCATTTTTGAGAAGATTTGTGCGAGACGTAGGTACCTGGGCCGCCACACGCTGGTTCGGAATTGAAAAACAGGAACTTACGATTTTTTTGACAAAATTGAATGATTGTGTTATACTAATCGATAGAAAAAATTGATAGCAATGAAGAAGATATCGCATCGCTAACAAAAACAGTAGGATGTGCATTATCACAGGTTAATTTTCTGTATTTAATTTTCTGCATTCGAAAACCACCAGATCTTTTTATTTTTTGAACTTCGTCCATCTTTCTGCTTGCTTCTATTTCGATTTTATCGTCCAGTGAATAGACTTTTCTTATGTTTTACTTATTGTAGTCAAAAACGAATAAAACAGTCTTGTATAAGAGCAACAAATAATCTTAACTAATCTAATCTCAAAGCTTAGTATTAAAATTGCCTTAAGTATATCTAGGCAATTCATTTTTTACTTTACAAGACTAAACTGATACTTCAGTAAATCAATTTAGTATTAAGTGAGCCTTCAAATAATCTGAGTAAAGTAAAAATATACTTTTAGACTTAACAGTAGGCTGAGATAAGACTAAATAGTTTTGAGAATACTTAACTTGGTTTTGTGTATTCTAAATTATCTAAAGTAGGATTTGTTGAAAACTATATAGTATTAAAGAAGGAAAAGAATTTATGAAGTCCTAATAAGTCCTATTTGATTTGGATAAATCTCACTTTAGCTAAAGTTTAGACATATATGACTTAATCACAATTCTTGTTTGCTACTTGGGGGGTCTGTTTTTTATGATAAAAGCATATTTAATCAAGTAGGTACAGGATTATGAGTTAATACATACATTTACTCGCGATGCCTTCATTTATCAGTAAATAGTAGTTGAAACACATAATACCGGGGTCATATCGCGTTAAAATCAGGTATATGAGATTCTCAATATTTCAACACTGTTGCAAGTGCCATGATCACGGTATGACTGATGAAACTGGAGTGAAGTGAATTAGGTGGATCCATAATTTTCTAAGTCTACCCTCTTTCTTTGCCCCTAGTTTCTACACTTGATGTTGGAACAGGTGGCAAAGAAATTACTTTCATATTACTTGAGAACTAGGGATCACAAAGTGAGATAGGTCCTCACCGGCAATTGTAACTAGAACGTTCAGATCAAGAGACCAACGATTGAACCAGTAGACCACGGAGGCCGTTAAAAAGTAGCACCTATTCGCTACATACAAGGAGTTCACAAATATCCCAAAACCTAACCTTAAACGTCTTTTCATAATAATGGGATCAAGTACTTACGGGTCCAGGCAATTTGGGATTAGAACATTCAGTCAACGGCTTTGAATTGCCTAATTCAGGAATATCACAACACGCTGATAACGGTTTCTGGAAGGATACAAACTACATAAAGAAGAAGAAAGATAAAAGAGAACGGAAAGTTCAAAAGATTACACACACAAATACAAAGCAGAAGAGAAAGTTAAGGATAATAATTATAGTAAATAATTACCAAAGTAGCGCCTTTGTTTCTCTGTAGGAATAATTCAGCATAGGTTGCCTGGAAAAGAAAAGATAACTTACACACTCAAAGAACAATTACAAAGTAGGACACAATAACTTGAAAACAACATAAACACATAAAAATAGGTAAGACACAGTTTAAATGCAGGCTCTTCCCAGCCTATTAAGTATCGCGGGCGTCAGGTTTATATAAGTATGTCTGTCACTTATAGATTTACTTACCGAAACAAGACAAATAAATACAAACAACTTTATCATTTTTAGACTTATCACACCAACGTTTCTCTTTGAACTTCTTTCATAGAATAAACATATAGTTTCTGCAGGAGCATATGAAGGTAAAAAATCTATATAATTTATTTATATTAACTAGCATTTTGTATGCGACTTCATCTGCGTGGATATCATTTATATCGCGCTATATGTAGGTCTTAGCCTATGATTTATCATTACATACATACCCTCACGCCCGTAAACCCTACCCTTAGAGCCAAAAGCAATCAAAGAAAACTTGCAGCTGCCGTTGATACAAGGTATATGTTAAGATGGATTCTCAATTTATTTTCATATAATTTGTACGTGTATTTTGGTATATCTATCATAATACCATTAATGTCTCCTTGTCACGTAAGTCAGCTGGAAGAAATATCTTTCTTAGAGATAAGCTTCCTGTATTGTCTGCTTTTTGTATGTTTCTTTCGTCTATTAAATACTTAAATAAATAAATTGATATGATGAACCTCATGGAGGCAAGGGTGGCCTATAACAGTTGTCTATCATGTTAGAAAGCACACAATCCCTCAAACAATATCCTCTAAGCCAACCAAGGATCACGAAGTGACTTTTTGTTATATATTCCCTCCGGGATTTGAACCCGGGATCTCCGGCTCGTGAGCCCAAAGCTAAAACGGTAACAGACAGACAGAATTACTTCATAATTATAATATTAAAATATAAATAAACATTATCTAGAGTCAAGGGTCAGCGGTCTTGGATACATTGATATTGACAGCGACGCGACTGTTGAACTTAAATATTATGTTTATCAAGTGAGACTTTTGCAAGTGCAGAACAAAACAAAAACAATATAAATAAATAGTTGTTAAACATAATAAGTGAAGTTCTAAGAAGTTATTAGGGAAAACGATATGTACAAGGAAAATGTCAAGCATAATTTTGAAAACATTGAAAATATTATGATGTTTAACAGAAGAAAGATAAGATTTATTCCTATTAGTAATCGTATTCAATATTTTTCGATTGTTTTTTATGATAAGTAATCACACACCGAAAGGCTACATTTTGCCTAATGTTGTCTGCGAATTACCTATGTCACGACCAATCTATTAGGGATTCGGAATTACTTGCGTGACTACATTATATCATGTATTGTTGTTATACATATATAGCGCATTCATTTATTTTTCACAAAATATAACGGTTTTAATAACTACGAGTGTACCCATTCTTTCGGGAAAAGCTGGAACTACGTGGTTTTCAAACAGTTACGAAGGCGTCACTGCGATACGTTGCAAGTTCCTTCGTATTCTGCGAGATGGCGCCAGTAGTTCGATTTTGTGAATTTTACTGTGAAATGTTTTCGAACTTTTTGAAACTTTATAAAAAGTTACAAAATCTTCTTTATTAGTAATTTATTTTTCACTGTTGCTTTTTAAGCGCCTTTTTGAAAGGTCACTTATTTATACTTACGGATGCGATTTTATTCAAAAAACCTTCCTCGTTCCGTAACTATGTTCGTTAACTAACCTTTTTGACGTAACTTATTGTAAATTTGCCGCAGATGGCATTAACTACTTGGCCGGACAAGTGGGGAGCGCTGAAGGCTTTAACCCGTACAACGTTTATCAGCGAACCTCGGCTCAGGGCGTCGTCTGAGAGGAAAAATATTTGAAAGAATTAGTCGACCCTAGTAGGTCGATAGCGATAAGCTCTGATTGAGGGAAATCGTCGACCACGTCGGTATCGGGGTCCTGAAGTCTTTGGTGTCGCGAGCTGATTGGCTGCCTCTATGGCTAGAGTAATCGCGTCGCTAACTAACGTGTTGCGAGATAGTTGTAGACAAAAATCACATCTGAAGGTTTTCAGACAAGGCAGAAATATATGTATATGAAAAAGTTTTAATAGAAACTATGAAAGGATCCACATTCCTCACTAATATTATAATTGCCAAAGTAACTCTGTCTGTCTGTTGCGTTTGCACACTAAAACCGCTGAGCCGATTTCAATTACATTTGGTATGGATTTAGTTTGAGACTTAACAAAGAACGTAAGGATATTTTTATCTCGTTAATCGTCCCCTAGGGGGATTAAAAGGGGATATAAAAAACATCGTGATAACCAAAGTCCGGTACCCCGAAAAAAAGACATTGCAGATTGTTCGAAAAAGTAAGATGATTCCGGGCACGCTAAGTCGTTGGTCCGAGGCTACTAGCCCAAATACCTCCACCAACCCGCAGTGGAGCAGCGTGCTGCATATCCTCTCCGGTTGATTGAGGAGGCCTATGCCCACCAGTGGGACGTATATGGGCCGTTTATGTTTATGTTAACCAAAGTCCATGCGAACAAAGTCACAGATGGAAAGCGGGTGGTATTCGTATAAAAACGTATTTCTTACACGAACTGTAAGATCAAGTTCCGATATAGCAAGTCCATTAAAACTTGGAGCCGAGTGCAGCATAGTGCAGTATGTATTTGTATGCACATTTGCACTCAATATCTGCATTTCCAACTTTGAAAGTTAGCTGTATCTGTAAGGAGTATTACAATACTTTTGACTAGAAAATTTGTTGGATTTAAAAGTTGTAACGCGTAGAGTCTTGTAACCGAGAGCATGTAGCTAACTACAAACAAGTTTGCAGATGGTAGGATCGTTGAAATAGTTATTTTAACCCGTTTTTAGTCCCTTGGGGGATCTCAACAACCTGAGGGGTTGAAATGTCCACATCGAAGCAATTTCTCTAAAAAAGTAATATTGCTATTTGACATTTTTTTTTAATTATGATGGGTTCGCTTTTGACTTCATTCTTCCCCGAGAAGAAGAGATAGTGGAACGAGCTTATCCAGAAAGACACTGGCACTCTCACACACGCGACGGAACGCAGCAAGCTACTTGGCGCCAGACTTTAGTGAGAGGGTGGGTGGTCGCAAGCCAGGCGGTCCCTTACGGGCCCTACCACTCTGCAGGGGGATCATTCAGCCGTCATCACTGACTGGGGAGTCAGGTGATGCCGTTGCCCAGGGTGAACCACTAGGAAGTAGATCCCCTTCCACCCACATTTGTTTGCAATGAGCACTTTTATGTGCGCAAATATCAAATTGCAATATTGCTTTTTTGGAGGAATTGCTTCGATGTGGCCATTTTAACCCCTCAGATTCGGGATTCGTACCCGTGACTCCCGTTATTATTTATTCCAAACTAGTGACCCGTCCATACATCGTATGGATATGTAGTGATTTTGGAGATGATAGCTATTAAAATATATAATATTGTATATCAATATTTTATGTTTATTTTTATTTTTTTAAAGAACGTCTAGGGCCCTGTGCCGAGGTTTTTATTGCAGCTTCTTTTCCCCGGCTATACAGGTTGTGAGAAGCTGCAGTAGTTTTAGGCGGATGAGACGTTCGTTATGTAAAAATTGACGATTCAAAGTGTAGCTATGTTACCTACTGAATAAAGATATTTTTGAATTTGAATTTGAATAAAATATTGTCCATACAAAGTTACACGCCCTATTTCACCGCTTTGTAAGTGTTGTTTAGAAAAAATATTCAAATATAATGAGTATTTTCTAGTAATTTAGAAACCCTCTTATTAAAACTAGCGAACCCGTTAAAAGTGAAATGCAAAATTTCAGACTCTTAGCACTTGTAGTTTCTTAAACTAATCTCAGTTGAGACTGCCCTCAAGATCATGTCAATGTGACAGTTCTCATATAAAAACAGAGACTTGAGCATGATCTTGAGGGCAGTCTCAACTGAGATTCGTTTATTAATACCACCCTTAATATTCGTGATGAGTCAGTGAGTGACATTTCGCTTTGTATACATATATAAGTACAGATAATTAGAATATGGGTAGGTTAGAGAGGTACCTAACCACCTCTCAATCTTTAATCTAATTATTACTTCCCATAACTACAATACATATTGGAAATAGACACGTTTTAAGGCCATAATTTTGTAACTTTGTATTAACTATAGTCCCCAAATCTAGTATAAATCTTAAGGAAAGCGCTAAAACTCAAGATCACAAATTCCTTTCCAATAAGTACCAAGACCCTATATGTAGTCATTCTCCCAGTTTACGCCCTCAACGAACACGCATAGCTGAAGTGATCACTAGAATTGGTCCGTTTATGTGCCGTAAACGGAACCTTAACTGAATTCAGGCAAATTACAACGTCCCATAAGCTTGTATGAGCATGGTTTGACGTTGTCCTTATGAGCTTGCGGAAAATGTATTTACATTAGGTATGATTCTAGAGTAATAGCTATTTGCATCTGCGAATTTGTTTGCAATACGACTGAAAAGAAAACACAAATGGTTTATCAGTTCAAATAATTGTAGAAGGAACTTTATTTAAAATTAAAGTGTGATAAATTCTTTCATCATTTTTAAATTTGGAATGGTCCTGTCGATTTGTCTTTTGTACTTACTTATTTTAATTTTTTATAAAATTATTTAAAATAAAAGTGTGAAAAATTCTTTCATTATTTTTAAATTTGGAATGATCCTGTGGATTTGTATTTTGTAACTACTTATTTTCATTTTTAAAAAAAGAAAAAAAAAACAGAAAAAATATTACGTAAGTATTTGAATTCCGAATTTAGTAGTAATACCGTTCCAATTTGACAATTTGTGGCTCGGCATAAATACAGACGCGATATACGCAAGGACGGATTTATAAAATTTAATTTTTTCGAAAAGTTATAGGTACTTATATTATGAATGGAACAAACGCTAAAGTTTTTCTGACTCTTTAAGTACCTACAAGTTGGTTCCTACGGGTCCAACAGTTTAGCTGTGAACATAGGCGGTTTTATGTGTCGTAAACGTTTCCATTGCGACACCCCACACATTGCCCATCTTAGTTTTATTACTATCTGTCTCGTTCTACACAACTATTCACCTTATCTACATTATACTAAACCCCATGTTGAAGTAGATGGCACCACAATCGAAGTTATAATTCTATGGTGAAATTGATTTGTTACAAAGTTGCTATATCTATCCGCAAGAGTTTATTTAAAATTAACATTGGCGCTATATACATCTCAACACACACACACACACACACACATTTTGGTTTTTTTTTAAGTTAAGGCTTGAGTTTTTGTATGCATTTTTGTTTTTTCTTATATTTCAACCTCGTAAGGCCTGATTGCCAAATACAATATTTATTTGAAATGAATGAATTAAAATGAATTTTAGATCATTAGATTAATATGACTATAATGTACCTGTTCGTATTATATGTATACGGTACCTACAAAACTACAAAAAAAAAAATATCCGATACGTTGTTTTTGACTCCTGCGTGCCATCGAAAAGATTAATCCATAAATTAAATTAAAATTCAGAAATCGGAAAGTAATAATGTCATCGAAATAATTGAAAACGAATAACCAATCAAATAGGTAGAGCTCTGCAAAATTAACATTCACTATAATAGGTAGGTACTTTCCTATTGAATTGTATAACAATATAATTATGTTTATTTTTTTAAAGAACGTCTAGGGCCCTGTGTCCAGGTTTTTCCTGCAGCTTCTTTTCCCCGGCTATACAGGTTGTGAGAAGCTGCAGTAGTTTTAGGCGAATGAGACGTTCGTTTGACGATTCAAAGTGTAACTATCTTACCTACTGAATAAAGATATTTTTGAATTTGAATTTGAATATCGTACACTGAAACTTTCACTGATGGTTTTTCCCGATTGAAAATGGTCACATTACCAAATTAAAAAAAAAAAAATGTTTATTGCCAAGAAAGAACTGACGTAGATATTTGATTTTCGATTCTAAAGACAGTACAATACACGATATTTTAAATAAAAGGGTACTTTCTGTACCTGAATTAACCTGGGGGCATATGGCTTTATTTATTATAAATACTAAACTCACACTTAATTCACACTTTTTTCCCAACTGCGGTTGTATGCCTATTCAGTTCGGTACTAAGTAGAGCATAGGAAAGTGAACATCGCTTAATATCGAGTGAGTCACCTAGTTTCCCATGAACTGCTGTTACAGAGTATAATGGCCATATTGACTCCGCTTTACCATTCGACATCGTTATTTGAGGGAATTCAAGTGATTCTCCAAAGGCGTTTATCTTACAGAAACCCCTTCGGCCGCCATCACAACCACGTTTCGCAACCGGTTGCCAACTAAGAATATTTAACAATAGCAAAAATAATAAAAAAATAAATAATTAAAATATATGAAAGAATATATTAAAATTAATATAATAACTTATATATCAAATTATACTAAAGTATAATAATTATTATTATAATTTGTTAGTATAATTTGTTTAATATTTCACTGTGAATTTGTTACCAGATTTGACATAATTACGTATTAGTGTTGCCAGATAATCGACTGTATGTCGATTATAATCTCAGCCGCTAAATAATCTAAATGGGGATAAGCCTATTTATATATATAGTAATGGATTACAGCTTCTCTAATTATTAATTATGCACAAAGTACTCAATAAATCCCACATATCGCTGCGTAAACGGCAATAACTTCAGTTGATGGCGTGATAAAACACGCAGGCGCCACTTGGCTAGATTTCTACATTACAAAGTACCACAAGGGTCCTAGCCAGACTGGCTATTAATAGTTCCTACTTAGTGATATTGAGTAAGGAATTCAATACGAAACCCATAACACATACATAGCATCACGCCTTCATCCCAGAAAGGGTAGGCGGAAGTATGTAGTATACCCACTTCTTGCCAACTATGTTTAAGTCTCATGTAAAAGTGATCGGTGAAAACACCGTGACCTTTTTAAATCACTCATGTGATAGTAAGTGAAGATGTCCTAGGGTGGTATACGCTTATCTAATAATTGCCTATTTACCCTAGTTTTGACCAAGAGTGATAAGTAGGAATATAGCAATAAGTTAAATGACAAAAAATTCTGAACAATACGCTATTAATATATTTTGATATTCTTTTATTAGATGTTAATATAGATCTACCCACTGTACTTCAAACGCCATACAAAAGCTGTCAATATCGTCTACTGACGCATGTTACCCTCACCACCCGGTTTGAGATCAAAAGATTTTCAGATATTTAAAAAATCAAATCAAATAGATCAAAAAAAATTTACACCATAAACAAAACAGTACATAAATAAAAATACCAAAGATAAAATTAAATAATACTAAACTAAATAAACAAAACTAACAATAAAACAATTTCTATACAATTATCAGTTAAATTACTCCTTACTTAAAAAGCCCGCTTTCAATCGTGCCAGGCGTAAATGTCATAATGCTGGCTGCCAATCAAATCAAAAACATCAAGTCAAATCTTTACGTATTTAGCGAACTCTGTGAAAACAGGTTAACGTTTGGGTAATGATGATTAGTCAAAAAATAATTATTTAATTATGCTAAAAACAGATTTAAATAAGTTGGAACATATGATTATGTCAAACCTTTGTTTTCCAGAAAAAAAGGTACAATAAGCTGCAAAAGTCCAATCAGTCTCTTGCAAAGTAATAAAATAGCTGGTTGCACTTAAGACCTCCTGGTTACATTTCGTTTCTGTAATAGACCAAAAACAAATTTTATGATTAGGTATGACAACTAATGGTTCATTTCATCACTGTTTACAAATGATTCGCTGGGCTCAGTGACTGAACTTTTGCTCATTGATTGTACCTTTATTAAGCCATTTCACATTAAATTATTGACACTATTTCAAATAACAAAACCTTCAACCGGAATTTCACAAGCACTTTAAATTTAGGGGATAGTTTAGTTTGTTTGAATTCAAGAGTTGAGACTTATTGTTACGATTACGAAACGAAATATCGGAATTATTTAGTTCCTGGGAGGTATTTGAACGTCCTAATTGCTTTTGCTTGTACCCTGGTTATTAATTGTTTTTATTGCCACCCCATAATCACAACTTTTGAAACTATTAAGAAGACAATGTTGAAGTGTATTTTAAACACCTAACAATGTTGAAAAAATCCTTTTTTGCGCGTTTACGTACTCGTTTTCTACTTAGGATCTTCATTGTAATTTTAGTCTTAGCAAAAAGTCATAGTTACTACTTAACTGAATTGCATGACATATTCGGTCAGGCGTTTTCGGGGAAAATAATGAAAGTGGTCGCATCGTACATCATTGTGGTGGACATATTTATATCTTCGTAATGCTCTTTACTAATGTGTGATAACAAATGTTCCATCTTTTTTACCTCAATTCTTATTCTGACTAACCTATTTAATAAAGAACACCGAAACGAAAAATTACTTTCATGTAGTATTGATTATTATCCATTATGCTTATTTGTTAGGGTTAGGCAAAGACCAAGGAATTCCGGAGTCCGATTCATGACGTATCTTCATCCACTTACATAAAAGTTCTCTTTAAACTACCCTCTGTTCTTCTCTAAAAACATCTCTGTCTCATTTACTTTCTTCTATAATGTAAAGTATATTAATCTTTATTGTCACTGACGGAAAATAAATGAATACCTTATACTTACTTAATCTTTAATTCGATGTTTACTAAGTGTCCTAACCATCGTAATTTTTGAAAGAAAGATTTTTTTTTAATTATATCATGTCTTCTTTCTCAATTCTTATCCCTACATCTTCTTTCACCCCAAGTACCTCTTTCAAAGCCTCAATTTAAATTCGCACAATTACGTATATATTAAGTAGACAATTCAGTTTTTGATTAATTGCTTCTATTGTTTTTGGATTTGAATCTGAGATCTTCAGATGATTAGCCCAAAGCTCAAATACCACCACATGACATGAATGGTACGCCGTGAAACTAACTATAACCTTCTGCTGCCCAAATTTCCAGGCACAATAGTTTTAAACGATTTTGAAAAGAAACGCTTTGGTCTTATTTGACATAGTCCAAAACTTTTGCGAGTTATTTTCTAACAAAATTTTATGGTTTTGCATTCTTCTTCTGCAAAAAAGAACTGACTCACTGACTAACATATCAGCACCTCTGGGATTAGAACGTTGAATTTTTGCGCATAGCTTGCGTTTAATATGTGAGCAAGCACTTTTTGAAAAAAATGCTCTGAATGGATTAAAGAGAGAATAGCTAGTTTTACTTTTTTATGACGTCATAACTGTCTAGCTTACTATATCCATCTTATTGTTCGTTGCGTGTCTTGAAAAATGAGGTCTCTCGCCCACAGAGGTAGTGTGCGTATGAGCTTTATTGGCCTTATCATTCCTCAGCTTTCTTTCATCTCACTACCTTTTGTTATCCCACAATGCACCAAGGTTTATTTTTGTCCTATGCACCTGAGATCACTGAATACTCAGTATGCGGAACCTCACCAGGGCTGTATCTTAAGCCACTTTATAAATCGCTAAACGCATAGGTGATCTGGAAACTTATCAGAAGAAGAATAGGATGGAGTATTAATATACAATTTTAAAACATGAGCAGCCTTCAGTAACAGGTAATCTACCAAGCAGCAACATGTTGGATTGTCACTGAAACATTGAGTAATAGTGAACCTTTTCTTTATATTATATTTCCAGGTTCAAGATGCCAAAAGGCCTCAGAAATATTGAGTGTCTGGGATAGTAGTGAAGATATGTACCAAAGATTTAAGCCACCAAAAGGCCTCCTCCCCTCTTCTTTTAATCCTTCTATCCCCTGTTGGTATGTAGGGCTCCAATAACAGATTTCCACTCCTCGTGATCTTTTGCAGCCTCTGTAGCTTGCTCCCATGTCACACCTAGAGTTTTCAACTCTTGACCAAACGAGCATCGCCAGGTCTCTTTGCGCCGCCTCCTTTTGCGTTTCCCACGCGCACACCAACTCAGAGCTCGTCGGGACGGGTGTTCCACAGGTCTTCTAAGGGCATGACCAATCCACCGCCATTTCTGTGTGCGGATATCAGCCTCTACAGTATTTTGCCCAAAAAGCTACGTGTTGGGGGTAGCAATGAACCTACTTTGCAGAGTTTCAAGGCGACAAAAAGCCTCAAAAACATTGATTGTTTGGGCTAGTAGTCTACTAGCATGTCTTCTTGATGAAGTGGATAACCAACCTCAGCAACCCTGGTGTCACGATTATCACTGACATGTCTTCATAGCCCGGATCTACGATACGACAATATACACAATATATATTTTTTTACGGAAACTTTTCTAATCTGAAAGCTCGAAAGAAAAACCTGAGTCATTCAGCTGTGGAGAATTCTACTAACATAGTCATCATATCTCTAGCGTTATACCGTTTTCACAAGGCTTGCTTACTTGACAGGACCAGTTTTTTACAGAAGCGACTGCATGTCTGACCTTCCAACTCGCGAAGGGGAAACCAGCCCGACACAGGTTAAGTAGGGGTTTCCTCACGATGTTTTCCTTCACCGCTAAGCACGTGATAATCATTCGATTCGTGTTGGGTTCGAACCTACGACCTTACAATGAGAGTCAAGCGTTCTTCTAACCGGGCTACCACGGCTATAGACAGTAAGATAGCAAAAAATCTTTAAATTAAAAGCTATATAAAATCACTATCAATTTGTCTTATTGACCCATATTAGCAACCAGGTACCTATTATTTTATAAATAAAGTCAATAAGGCTGTAAATTAAAAAATAATACCCTTGAAAAGTTGTTCACACTTGTTTTCTTGTCACGTACCAATGAACACCTGCGGCAGTCTAGAATAAGTTATCAAAATAAGAAAATAAATTTTACATACTTATACACATTTTGCAATTAAATTCTTGTAATATATTACGTATATTTATCTTTTTAAGGACTAGTCTTATCTGTTTTAAGTGTTAAACTGTATGGACTCCACGATTAGAAAAACGCAACTTTACGGGATGGATAGGTATTTTAATTTCAAATATTTGTCTTGAATAGTTAAAAAACCTTAAATTTAAGTCTCCATCTGATGAATTATTATCATTAAAATCCATGAATTAAAAAAAATAGGTACATACTAACTAAATATAACAATTATTTTAAACAATAAATTGAATTAAAATAATTAGGTGATAGAAGTTACATTATCAATGTTATCACCTCTTACGTTGCTGTGCCCTTGTAGGGCGTCACGTGTAACTGCTACCATGTAATACTTGTAATAAATAAGTTAATTAATATGAATCGTAGGTGCTGCCAAGTAATAAAAGAAAGAAGAATGACTTTTTTCCTATCTGCTCTGCCCGCGCCTCACATTATGACTTTCGAATTACGATTCAAAAATATTGCTATGAAAATCTTGTCAGGCGTGACAACATTGTATGAATCTGGTTAATAAATAAAAATATGAGGCAAGAGATGATATTTTATGCTACCTCCCTATGTAAAGTATAACGTTGATGTCGCAACGTGGGCGCCGACTAGCACCAATCATATTTCTCATTGTTTACCGATCGTCTCCCCGTTGTCGAGCCGCCATTGTCGAAGAAAGTAGATCGCACTACGAGTTTGCTATGTTTATTCATTTAGGCGCTTATTTCATTAGTTTAATACTTATCTACCTACAACTGTCTTAGGTATAAACATAAACGTAAACATAACACAGCCTATTACGTCCCACTGCTGGGCACAGGCCTCCCCTCAATCAACCGGAGGGGGTATGGAGCATACTCCACCACGCTGCTCCACTGCGGGTTGGTGGAGGTGTTTTTTTACGGCTAATAGCCGGGACCAACGGCTTAACGTGCCCTCCGAAACACGGAATCATCTTACTTTTAAGACCTTTTTTTTTGCTTATTTTTTTTTGTCTTAGGTATAAATCTAATAAAATAGGATGAATTTACCAACATTAGGATGAATTGCCTACCGACGTCTAGTTGTCCATAGATGGAATGCAGTGGGTGGATTAAATAAATCGTGACGTTACTACGACTTGCGGACTTACGGAAGTAACACCGCATAATATCATATTTTATTACCACCTGCTATATATATAAGGGCTATTTATAGGATTTCAAATAAAGTAATATTTTTTTACTATTACTCTATAAATATACCTTACTTTTTGTGCCATTACACGAATTAGATTCAGTCTTATTCTTCTCTTCTGTAGATTGCGAGTTCAATGACCGACTTCACCAGTCCTGTGGTGTCAGTAACACTATGTATATATTTTTTTTAACAAAATTTGCTATGCCAGCCCCGTCGATCAAGGCTGACTAAAACTGATAAAAAAAAATATATCTAATTCACGCCCCCACCCGCAACAAAAATACATATATTTTTTAAATAATTATATATTATGGCAAGTGACGATGTGGTTAAGTGTGAGGATGGATCACGTTACCTAGCAAAAGCTTCTTCTTCGAAAAAGAGACGACCGCAGGTACTTTCAATCCGTCGCTGTTCCCATCAAAAAGGATGAGGCGAAACGTTTAGTGCGGATTGGTAGTACCTATATCTACAACATAAGGATGAAATGCCCGCTAATGCTTAAAGTCGTAAGTTGTGGTAAGTTGATCGAAACAAATGTATTAAATATAATATTTTTTTATTGTTTTTCATGTTCATAGTCTTATTTTCTTTTTGTTTCTTTTTTTTCATTCATTGTTTTTTTTTGTGTTATATTAGTTTTTATATTGTCTTTTTTTCTCGTCATACAGCGCATTGGATTACACTGTAATGTTGTATGTACCTTTATAAATAAAATAAATAAATAAATAATAAATTAAATTAAAATGAATTTATTGCATTAGGTAAATTGAATTTATTACATAATAATATTAAAAAAAAAAACATTTTACTTTCAGAAACAAACGTGGCTGATAAAAACATAGTAAGACCCTGAAAGTTAAGAACCTAACTTTATTTGTAGGTAGGTACAATGTTTATACTTAAATGGCTCATTTGATGAAAAGAGGGATAGTTCAATCACTGAAACGAATAAGATTTTTCATCTGAATTACGGACATGTTTCAACGAGAAGGAGCCTGTTATTTGTCTTTAGAATGATGTAATACATTGCGACGAAAACGTAGAATCACATATGTACATAAACAGCCTATATACGTCCCACTGCTGGACAGTCCTCCCCTCAATCAACGGGAGTGGGTATGAAGCATGCTCCACCACGCTACTCCACTGCGTTGCTTTTATAAAAATCATATTTTAAACATAACTTTTGCTCAAGGTGTTTTAGTCCTACTCACATAATAATAATAAATTGCCATAAGGGGCCTCTACGTGTTGGCTTCGGTCCACGCTCGCCTTCTAAAAGTACGGGTCTCCATAGGCCCGAGATAGGGAAACGACATACAAATAATAATAATATTTTAATGGTTGTTCAAATAATTTTAGATTAAAATGTTTTAAGGTTCCTCTACGTGTTGGTTTCGGCCCCACGCACACCTTCGAAAGGTCCGGAACTCTGTCTATAGTCCTGAGATATGGCAAAAACAATACAATAATAATAAAAAAGATATAGTTCGAAATATTTATAATATATATTGCGTTATATAAACTTATTATTCGCAACGCAATTATTCTATGCTTAGAGATGTAGGAAAACATTGGGATGTGTAATTTGAAAATTATTGGATCTCCAAAGTCGGGAAATCTCTAAAACGAGTTCTTTTTATCTTAATATCTATTTTGATTTTATTTTATTTAACTCTTAAAAAAGTGTCCCCACAATCCTTGCATAATTGCTGTTTATTCGTAAAAGATGGATATATCGCCCTTTTGAATCCAAAATAACGCTAATAAAAGCTTAATAATTGTAAGAAAAATGTAAAATGACTCTGAATATTTCCAGATGACCTCAAGAAGATGGGCAGTTTTAATTTTTTGATTTGCAGAAATTGGGATGCAAAACGTGTTAGTGGGGCTATTAGGGTGCGGGAGGCGGGCACCGACGCTATATAAACGGGCGGGGAAGCCTGAACGCAACACACTTGTTGCCATCGCCGCCCGTGCAAGATCCCTCAACCCCTCAACAGCCAGGTAAGTGGAAAATATGTGAACTCACCAGGAAAACTTCCGCGGACAAGTTTTCCGGAAAGCAGAAAATTATTGACGATTCTGAAAACAAAAACACTTGCATTTTTCTGGTGAAAACTGTTTCCAAACTTTTCTAAAGAAGTTTTCTGAACAAAATGTGAGTAGTGTGCATTGAATTTCCTTAAACAATTAAAAAGCTTTGTGTAAAACTGTCTTTCAAAAATGTTTTATTAAAAAACAGTTCATTGAAATATTTTAACAAAATGATAAAAGAATACTTATTTTTTTTTTCTTTTTTTAGAATCCTAAATGAAATTTCAGTCTTACGTAATAAAAATCTATAATTTAATCTAATAATTTCCGGACATTTCTGAAACATAATACGTACTTATGTAGAAACATTTAGAAATTGCGTGACTTGCATACAATTGCGTGTTAGTTTACATAATTATCTTTTTACAAAAGTCAGTTTTATTCTCAATTATTATTATAATACAATTTACACGTCATATTAAGTAAGCGGTTGTACAGAGCTTTCTCTGTATGAAGTAAATTTCAACATGTAAGAAAATGTTACATATTGTTAGCAGATTATTTGAACAACTATTAAAATCTCAATACATTAATATAAAATTAACGTTTTCTTTCCATAAAACAACAAGGTTTTGGTCTATTTTTAATAAGGTTCCGTTTTAGTACTGCTGCTGCGGCTTTAAAATTTTGTAACTTTCAGTAAAAGTTTTGAAGTACTTAAATGAAAAAACAGGAAAAATTTGTGTGAAAACAAAGTGGTTAAAGTGTGTCTGCAAATTGTCTATTCATAACTAAATTATATATAAAAAATATCTACTGCAATTTTTTTTTTTTTTTTATTTATTGGTAGTTAAAAAAATAATTATTGTAGATCATGTCATTTACAAATCCATTGTGGATATAAAACTCTATTTCCTAACTAACCCGTCAGGGATCGAACTCGAGTTTCGGGATTTGATAGTTCAGTCGTTTGAAAAACAATATCAAAGTAGAAAGTTATTTTATGAAACTTAATTGAAAATAAACTGTTTTGCATTTTTATAGTTTTGGTTAAATTGTCCTTTATTCTAGTGAATAGTAAATTTAAATTAGTTGAAAGAGGGATTTGAAGGGCCGATTGTGGGTAAATCCATTCTAGGCATACATTTGAATATTTTCCCTGTTGTTGGAGGTATATTAATATACGTATACGTCTATGACATCCCACCGGGGAAAGCAGAGACTATAGAATTCCATTTGCTTCGATCCTGACACACTTCTCTTGCTTCCTCCACATTCATCAATCGCTTCACACTCGCACGCCGGTTCAGAGTAGATCGTACTAAACCTTTTCTAAGGACATCTCTAAGTTGGCCAATGAAAGTCCTAGGTCTTCCTCTGCCAGCCCTACCATCAACTTTGCCTTTATATACCGTTTATGGAATTCTATAGTCTCTGCTTACCCCGGTGGGAAATAGGCGTGAGTTTATGTATATATGTACGTGTATGACATTAAAACGTAGTAAAGATTGTTCAAGCATTGTTATTGCATAACGAACACTAAAAGATGAGAAGAAGAGAGAAGAAAGAAGTAAAAAAAAAAGCCGCGGCGCTACTGTCGCAGATTCTGCATAGAATTACGTATATTTTGATTTTTCAATTAGTTTCATTAAAATCAGTCGACTTATTTTAGTTTTGTAATAAGACTGTTTATTTTAAGAGTTGTTCTAAGAAACAGTTAGTTACCTAATAAAAGACTTCAACGCACACTTGGTATTCTAATAAAGTTTACATAAACTCTATGTTTTCTTGCGTACTATAATATATATACGTAGCTCTTAAACATGTATGTTTTTAAAGTTTGTGCTCACATAACTCTTCTACATCTATCACATAACTCTTGCTATATAAAGCATTTTTTTTATTTTTAAAATGGAATAGTATGACCAATGCGCTTTTGGGAATAGATCGTTAATAAATATAGACAGGGGGATGAAATATTCTATCCATTATACTATGCAATGTAACATAAAATATCTACTGCATATTCTTTACCACAAAAAAATATAAAAAATGAAAATAGTCTATTTTCCAAATCAACATAACAATATGTGAATAATTCCACTCATTAACTTAAAAAGGCTTGTGTAGGTAACTGATTGGCCGCCTCTATGGCTAGAGTAATCGGGTCGTCGGGATCGTATATTATACGTCCTTCGGGCGCCGATATTTTTCAGTATCGTCCCTAAGTACGCCCTACCCTATACTAGGGGATTGACATGGTCCGAAGCAGAATGAAAAAAACTTTTTGATGCTAATTTAAGCCATAAAGGAAAGGTTGGAAGACCTAGGTCAATGTGCAGATTTTCGTTGCAGAGGAACCAACGGGCAACCGTGAAACGATTTTACCTTTTCTCATGAAACGATTTTGTATCATCTCTAAGCGATGGATTTCAGAGGGACTCGCCTGAGCAAAAACGCTGCATAGGTCACGGTCGGACGGAACATAATCAGTACATATAATACAAACATTACATAAAATCAACATTAATGCAACTTACAAAATAAATATGAAAAAGGAATAAAAAAAATACTAAGTATAATATATACTTAAGTAAAATATTTTTCCTTAATAAAATCGGAAATCCTGACTATCCATTGATAGTCAACTTCTGACTATCCATTGATAGTCAGGATTTCGCATCATTATGCGAGGACGAATATCATATTATTGATTTTTTTTTTATATAAAATATCCTACTTGGGGGAGGCCTCTGCCCAGCAGTGGGCGTCGTACGGCTGAGGATGATCCTACTATCGATCATTTTGCTATTTCCAGCTTCATCAAGGTATATTTATCATTTAGATAATAGACAGTTGTACATAAAAATATAATAAGATTTATCATGCCAATGTCACTGGTATTGCTTCCGGAAAGTACTTTTCCTTGTGCAATCGATCATTTCGATAAAAAATTTTGTTACTCGCAAATACGCACAAGACAAGTTTTTATTTGCTTCGATTTTCATTATAAATTCACATTTATTTATAACATTACGCTTTAAGAAAAAAAAACAAAAATGTTTTTATTATCAGAAATAATATATATAAAAAAGAAAGAAGGCTTATGTTTGAGGTAGGGTACAATAGTTATAAGTTTTACAAAATGAACAGAGGTTCCCAAACTAGGCAGAGAATGTATCTTGGCTTTATTTTATACGTATAACGATGCTAATTCCTGTAAATACCATCTAATTTTATTTTATTTAAATATTATTTATTTAATAATTATTATATTTTATCTGTCGTTTCCTTATCCGCCGAAAAAGAAAGGGACGGGTAATCAACAAGCATAAAATTTATGGAACACACGTCAATTTTAAGCACAAATCTAAAACAACCGCCTAAAAATTTCACATTGGCCAATAACCCGACAGAATTAAGTTGAGAGCACACGTCAAACGGTTTGCATACCAGCGAGATACCCGGGTTATTCATTCATTTACTCATTCTTCCTAAAAATGAGAGCTGTTAATCATTAGTCCCTTTCCTTTTCGGCGGATAAGAAAATGACAGGTATAACTTAAAGTAAAATTAGGAGGTGTCTACAGGAATCGGGGCCAACATTATAATAAAGCGTAATGTTCACATTTGGACTCCTAATTAGAGGCGGCAGTAACACAAACCGTTTCACACATCATTTTAAATACGAAATTATCCTGTAACTTTTATGTACATGTATCTGGAATAACGAACCTCCATCAGGTACTTGTACCTGTCTCCTTTGATTATTGTACCATAATAACGTTAGCAATTAATTATTAAACAGAACTTGGTGCGTATTTTATAGCATATCGTCCCTGGAAAGACAAAATTACGTAAGAGCCAAGAGGCCATTATCGTAACCCAAAAATATTTTCCACCATGCAGGCTTGGCTGGAAGAAATCTCTTTTACAGATAAGCCTACTTTTTGTTTTTAACCCCCGACGCAAAAACGACAGGGTGTCTGTGGCATCGTATCTCCCAAACAGACGATCCGATTTTAATGCGGTTTTTTTTGTTTGAAAGGTATATCAGTCGAGAGTGTTTGATGCTATGTTTGATGGAAATCGGTTCAGGTCGTCAAGGTCATCAAGTCGTTTGTTAAGTGTGATAGGAATGTTACACGACCAGTTTGCTTGCAAGCATAAGTGGGATAAGTTATGTTTAGCATTTTCAATCTTTCGTTACTTATGACCTCTACTGCCACCCTAAGCCATCGACATTGCCTTGCATACCCGCTGGATTCGCCAATATGCAATGCTTATCAGCGTGGACTGCCTGAAAAAGAGAGAGAAAAAAAGAGAGGAGGAAAGAGGAGAAAAAGTCGTTTAAAGTTTTTTTTTTGTTTTTATATAAAGACTCTTACGATAACACTTCCTAATCTGTGATAGCCTTGTTCGGATTACGCGTGGCTTACATCTCAGTCTCTGGGTTCGAAAAGAAATATAATATATATTTTCTTATTTCAAAAGGAGGAAGAGATCGTTTGCTATCTTAAACCAAGAAAATGAAAACCTAAGTTACGTTTGGTAGAATAGAAATCCGTGTTGCTCTATTTCAGAAACTAATACCAATAAACACATTGTAGAATTGAGCTTCGTATTGTCTGCGTGAAGTGAAATGGTTTCTTATTTTAACGAAGAATGTAAAATTTATTTTCAAATTCTAATAACTGTTTAATACTCCATCCAACACTGCGCCTTTTCTCCTCAGCCATAGCACATTCGTAAGTGAGGGTATTTTTTTAACGTGACTTATTGTAGATTTGACGCAGCTGGCATTAACTACTTGGCCGGACAAATGGGGAGCGCTGAAGGCTCTCACCCGGTACAACGTTTAAAACAACAGACCTGAGGGTGCCCAGTTCCTAAGTGGGGGTAGATGAGCACTAATATAATTCAATTAGAATTTTTTGACTTGATGACTCCTACATTAAAACTAAACATTTTATTAAAGGAATTTCACGGAGTTCTTACCTGCAGTGGAGCAGCGTGGAGTATGCTCTATACACCTTCCTATCCCCCCCCCCCCCGCCGGTTAATTGAGAGGAGCCCTGTTTACGTTATGTCATGTCTTATGTCTCACAGTTTTGTACGAGTATACTCATTCGACCTAGTAACATTGGTTGCCAACCACCGCTTATGATGTAATTACTGTGGACTCTTTCTAATACTGCCGATAACTTCTAATTGCCCTTTTACGAGTGCAGTGCAACTTTTATTATTAGATAACTTTCATGGCACTAAAGTGAGGCTATAATAGATAATGAAGTTAAAGAAAAATGACAGTAAAAACTTAGCTAAACCGTATGGTTTAACCTAGACAAGAGCTTTTGCCAGCTCCCGTTTATGTTTAATATTTAAGTTAGTATAGTAATCTGGTTTTCTTTAAGGAAATTGTAGGTAAATGCACTGTTAACCGGACCGGTACTTTACATAACATCTGATAAGGTATAACTTCGACCAGATGTGAACCTATTTGGTATTATGACACTTATAATGTAGTAGAAAAGTAAAGTAGTGTAGTTGTGCTATGAAATGTAGTCATCTGAGGCTACAACAACAGACGGATCTGACAAACCTGACCAGAGACCTGACAGAGGCCAGCAGTAGGTTAGTCCTATTCAGAGGCGGAGGACAGGATTCCTAGTAGCTTTAAAATAGACTACTCTGGGCGCCATCCTACTCGCGTCAGCCGTCAGACAGAGTACTGCGGGGCGGAAGGCACGAGAGAAACCACTGCCCTTTTTTTCCAAACAAAAAAGATTTTTTCCAAAAAAGTAGCATGGTGAATGCTACACCGACAAGAGCGTGGCTCTTAAATTAATGATGATGAGGCTACAATAAAGCCACGGCCGACAAAAGTTCACGAAAGAAATGTACCAAATTATTTATCGATATTTATGTAATATTTACCTACCAAAAGACATATTTCTTGACATTGGTTTATTTCACTGTCATCGTTATGTAATTTTCATTCATTCACTCTATTTGACCAAACATTCCTGTTACTCAATTGAAGTCTTCAGGAGTAGTATAGGGCTTTATGTTTAGTAAAAGCGATTTTTTAATTTCATTTTTGACATTCATGTAAGTACCTAAAAGTACAAAAAATCAGAATGTGCAAAAATTCAAATTTTTATCCCGTTTGCAAAACCTCATAAAATTATAATGAGTCGAATGAAAAACATTGTTGAATACCTAAGTAAAATATTCCAAATGAACATTACTTTGTGGAATCAAACAGAAGGTCTCGACTTCATTAAATTCATTATTGATTCAGAATTTTGAATGGGAACAATGACTAGAGTTCAAGCTAGCTTGTATTATGTTCTTACGTCTTTTGTCCTTCGAGTAAGAAACTCATTTTATTGTGAATATACGTATATATTATAGTGAGATAGATAATATGTAATTCATATTATTTGATTATACTTCCTTGTTCTATCTCTAATCATATCTACTACAAAATCCTGCAGTATATGGAATTATAAATTGATATTTTACAGCAGTATCTCATCATATATAACATATTTATATATTATACCACACTTTGTTTACCATAGCAAGAAAATACTTAGTTCTTTTTTGTGGCGTTAAGTCTGTGGTCCCTGTTACTTATTTACGTACTGATGTAAGTGAGTAATCGTTACATGAGCCATGTCAAGGACTTTTGGCTTCTATCATAACTGTCTGGCATCTATCATAAACCTGACACCAGGGTTGACAAGGCTAGTATTCCACCTCACAACCGACATAATAAGAAGAAGAATTATTATTTTTTAACGTACGAGTTTTTACGTAAAATGGAGAACGAATTTCAAATTAGGAAAACAGGACAACAGCCATTAGATTAACAATATGAACAAAATGTATTGTTCTATATATTCCCGATATATAAAACGAGCAGTTAACATAAAATTTGCTTCAATAATTGGATCCTTTGCGGAGTAATCTTGTATTATGATGTCATCGTCCTCGCCGACCATAGGCCAAGGTATTTATATTTTATGTTATTAGAAAATTCTGGGTTACATAGCTAAAAAGGTAACTTAAATGTACGGAAATGTATTATAATTACCTTAATTTGCAATGACTTGTATATTTCATCGATTTAATTATTCTAACGAAACAACTATTTGCTTACTCCAATTTATGATGTTAACGTTAACGCAAGCAATAATGTTAGTTACGGGTATGAGCACGTTACTGTAATTAGAAAACTTTATCAATCATATTAGGAACAAGTTGCAATTTGACATTCTACAAAATATATTTCTCGTCAATAAAATATAAACGCTTCCGGATTTTTGTTCATTAAGTTTACATTAAGAATTAAAAACTCATATATAGAATTCTCAGGGGGATGATTCAGACGATATGATTCTGAGTAGATATCAAGTGGAATTTCCTTTCGGAAAATTCGTGCAGGTTTTAGTGTTCTTTTTAATTATTTTCAGTTTCATACCTTTGCGAAAGAAAATTTCATTTGATATCAACTCAGAATCATGGTCTGAAACATCCTTCAAATTTTTCGTTACGATGTCACTAACACCCTGTATAATTTCTACCATTGTACTGTAATGTTTAAGCTATAGGTACCTTAGAAACTGGCTTACCTAAAGATTAAACGTTTTGAAGGGGTCGGATTGACATTTCACTTCTATTCCCTTTTGAGCGTAATAGGGTATATATATTACAGAATAGGCAATGTAAGGTGGCTGTGGGTTGGCCTTGATTTCAATATCCTTAGCTGAGTAATAATTTAACTAGTATGAATCATAAGAGTGAGACCACAAGGTGCGTATAAGCCCCTGTGGTCTTTGTCTCGTCAAAAAAACTCCAATATTTTGTTCTTTTGGAAAAACAAATAACTCATTTGTGTTAGGTACACATTATAAATATAATAATACGAGTATATTTGTAAGAAATTATCAAAACATGCGACATTATAGATCCAATATACTTCTATCTATCTATCTACTCAGCCTGTATCCACCCACTGCAGGGTATAGGCCCCCGCTCTTTCACGCCATCCTTCCCGGCCTCATCCACTGCTTTCCGGCGTACCTCACAATATTATTCGACCACGGGGCTGGTGGTCTGCCTCAATATCGCATACCATCCCTTGGCCACCATTCAGTAACAGTGTAACAGCTTTAGTTTATTTGTTGCCTTCCCGTCTTTTCAAGTGTACTTCCCATGTCCACATACAATAAAAAATATACATAGCTAAGTATATACAAATATATACCGCTCCACTTTGTTTTTATGGAATGGAAATGACCACCAAGAGGACAATTCGCTCAATGCAATGGGTTTGTACCACAAGTTTCTTTCTATGGTCGAGTAACAAGAATTTTAGGGAACATTTTCTGTCTCTATATGGACTATATAACTATACTTATAACTATATAATATACGTATAACTGTACGTATAGGTAACAATCTTAATATGTAGACAGAAAAACTACCCTGATAGAAATACGATACGATTTTCCTTTACGCTCTTTACGATTTGATATAACATCTATATCTTTGAGCTATTATTAAAACATTTTCCATCATTTAACGGAAATTTCAATTTCATTTCTTCTCTGAAGTAAATGCCTTTAACATTTTACGCAATGCCCGTTAAAATTGTATTTAATAAAAACTTTATGATTGGATTAACTTTATTTTTTACGAGGTGAAATACTTGAATTTTATTTAAAACAATAGAAGTTTTTAGAAAAAGGAAATGTAAATTATTACAAAACGTTTGACGTTTTTTATACGCTGGCAAAGCATAGAATGCTTTCTAACCTCGCGTAAGTAAGTATGTCATAAAAACTGACTTAGCTTACTCATGACGCAATCGATGTCTATTTAATCTGGATTGGCATGGTAATTTAATATTAATAAGTTGGTGAGTGTGCTTTAGACTAACAAGAAGTGTATTACATATCTTAACTGGGGGGTTAAAAAGGCCACATCGCAGCAATACATCTAAATAAACGCATATACCTGCTCCGTTCCGTCGTGGGTAAAAAGCAATATTGTAATTTGACGTTTGCGCTTATAAAATTAAGCGTGGCAACACTACGCTGCTAACATTTCGGACTCCTAAGCACCAGGGAAGATCGAAGTGGTCTGTTCGATTAGATATTTCTTTCTTTTTATCATACTTTTTACTTTGTTTAGGTAAGTTATGTTTGTTTTTTTCTGTATATATTAATTGTGAAATAAATTAAATCGTCGCAATTCGTTATATCCACTTATAGACTGCAGCACCAATTGTATCCGCGTTTCCCTACCCTTATTAAGTTTTCAGTAAGAAAACTAGCTCAGAAAATCTTTTAAAGGGTTTCGAATTTAGAGGCTCCGCACAAAGTTCCTTCACACGCTCTTATTTGTTTAACCTTTCCACACGTCAGGAGCAGTTTCGTCAAACGTAGAGTTTTAGTTTATATTATACCGAAGGTGTGCTAACTCTGATAAAACTTGAGGTTGGGTCGACTTTATATTTAGCATAAATGGGTTACGAAACTTGCTCACTGTTAAGAATGAAACAAGCCACATCATAACATTATTTCATTTATCTACTTCCTTCCTATTCTGTATTATATATTTCTTATCTATTTTCTTCTTCCTTCTTCCTTATTCTTCTTCTTTTTTCTTCTTCATCTTGTTTACTTTCTTCTTTTTTTTCGTATATTTACTTCCTTGATCACCCTACTAACTCGCAGTTGAGCAACGTGGTGGAGTATGCTCCATACCCCTCCGTTTGATTGACGGGAGGCCTGTGCCCAGCAGTGCGACGTGTGCTGTTTACGTTATGTAGTACTTCCTTAATAGGCCTTGTACTAGTGTTCCTCGATAATCGACGGTATATAGATTAATAATCGATTATAATCTAAGCCCATGAACAATTTAAATAAAGATATACCTATCAATATTATCGATTAAATCGGTACTATGGCTTTTGGAAATTTTACAATTATATCGATTATAATCGATGTCAGAAGCCTTTGGCGGCTCAATCATAATCCTGACACCAGGGTTGATAAGACTGGTATTCCACCTCACAACCCACACACGGGTTTAAATCCCGGCTCGAATTAAATTCGACAGTAATTATGATTTGAATTAATGTTTAGATCACCAGTTATCCGTGTTAAAGAAGATAGTAATCCCTACCTTCTAATCTTTTAGTAATTTTCAGACTTCGAGGAAGGAAATCTATCGAGTCGAGAACTTCAGAAATTTCTAGAAATGACGAGAATCAGATAAATCATACCTTATTCAAGAGGTCACGTTTGAATTACAGGATATCTAAGTTGACTCAGAAAATCGATCTATGTTGTCATACGGTTCGAACTTCGGTACCGGACTTGCACCAATGAGTTATTACTTTATCTAAAGTGCAGTTTTCACTAGCATAGTTGGCTCGACCATTATATAGCGGCGATTCGGCTCAACACCTATCACGTTGCTCTTAAAAAGCTTGAGGTACTTAGTTCTCCTGCGATGGATGTACCTCTGACTACCCCAATTATAATTATTAAAATATATAATTAGTCATGAGCTTATGTTACGTGTCATACCAGAATTGAAACAACCTAAGTAGTACACCATTTGAGGTAATAAGTCACGCAAAAAAGTTTTTTTATTGTGTGGGTTGCGAGGTTGATTAACAACCGCATCAACCCTGGTGTCAGGGTTACTATTGGGCCGCCAAAGGCCCCTGACATGGCTCATGTAACGACTACTTACTTACATCATAAGTAGTAACCGGGACCAACAGCTTAACGTGATCAGCCTGTAATGTCCTAAGCAAACTAGGTATCACAAAGTGATTTTTGTGAATGTCCCACACGGATTTGAGCCCTGGACCTCCGGATCGTGATGATCGCTCAAACCAGTGGACCACGGAGGGAGTAAAATTTGTACTGTCACGTTGTTGTTCCATTGTATCTGAGTGGGTGTTTGTTATAGAATCTTTCAACCGCATGAAAATTTTACCTTCGGCCTATCGTAAGATTATTTTCTTATTCCTCCAATATTATTACGTAATATCAATGTCTTTAACATAACAGCCCTTTGATCAAACCTGGACTTATTGGAAATAGTATTCTTGTTTGAGAAAAAAAACTTTTGGATCGAAATACGCGGGATATTTTTAACGTATAGCTATTTGCTAAATAAGTTTAGTATTGTTAAGTAATGAAGAGCAAATGTTGTAGTTTTCTAAGAAGATTGTAATTATGGCGAAAATGTTTCACAGAAACGAAGCCAAGTCGTGCCACGAGTACATAATATATGATTTTGACCTACGCTACGGCGATTAGCGTGTGATATATTTAACAAATTGTCCTGGGTGGTAAAATCGTGTGCTTTCGAAACAGCGCGCTCAACTTTTTCGCAAAATTTTGATGATCGATTAGAAAAGTTCGTTGGTTATTTTGGTACTTATTAACGGATACGAAGCAGAAGTTTCGTGGTAGATAATACACGATATTACAGCCTTTTTAGATTATATCAAATTCATATTACACAGGCTGTTAGTGACGTTGTAACGAAAACTTTGAGCGGTGATCCAGTCCATGATTCTGAGTTGATATCAAATGGAATTTTTCGTTGCAAAAGTATGGAACAGAAAATAATTAAAGAAACTCTAACATTTTCATGAATTTTCCGACAGGAAACTCCGAATGACGATCTGAATCATCTCCATCAATATTCGTTACGGTATCACTAACACCCATACGTGCTCGTATGGCTACCAGGCGGTTAAAAAGGCCTTTTTAACCTCCCTATACGTACTTGTATTGAGCCCATTATTCTGAGTTAATATCAAGGGGAATTTTCCACCGCAAAAGTAAAGAATTAAAAATAATTTCAAACACATAAAAACATGAATTTTGCGACGAATTCCACTTGATATTAACTCAGAATCATGACCTGAATCATTTATCTCAGTAATCGTGTATAAGATACTTTTTGCTCAGATTATATTGTTCAGATCCAGCCAGAGTCAATGATTTTATGCCATAGTCACATCGAATAAAGTCCAGACATACTGTTTCTAATCAAGTCTTAAGACGGATATTATGAACCGTATCGTGTGGATATAAGTTATCGGACGTTCGCTTATGGACAGTCTATCATATTGAATAGGATATTATATTTGATCCTTAGTTTTAATCCCTTAGTTGATTTTTATACTTAAGCCAGGGTGATAAGCAGCTAAACGCATTCTATGCTATTTCTTTAGGCCTAATTTACATTTGTGGTAGCTTGTTGGTTTGTATTGAAGTATTTATAAGATTTATCACTTCTTCTTATCGTGTGGGTTGAGAGGTGGAATACCAACCTTATCAACCCTGGTGTCAGGGTTATTACTGAGCCACCAAAAGCCCCTGACATGGCTCATGTAACGACTACATACTTACATCAGTAAGTAGTAACCGGAACCAACGGCTTAACGTGCCTTTCGAAGCACGGATCACCTTACTTTCCCACCTTCCCTTCGAATGGATTCCGGCAAGGAATTACTTTAGTGCTAGTACAAAATGTGGTACAAATTACAAATTAATTACAGTTACCAGTTTAACGGAGTGCATGAGAGTGACAGCGTCGTGTGCATGCGCCTGACGTCATAACGGGTTGACCAGAGGCTGTTACCCAAGTTTATTATTGCTATTGTAGTGGGCACTTGAATCCCTTTCAAGGAGTCAAAGGTTTGATTCCCAGCACGTTTATATGAGTAAGAACCTACTATAAAACTGTAGATTTTATAACCGACTTTCGTTATGAAAGGGAATGTAAAGAACAGCTATGTTATTTATTTATTTTAAGGGATCTTTACAGCAAAATAACACAAAATGTATACAAATCTAAGAAGCTACATACCAACAAAAAATTTCCAAATATATGAGTCTAAATAGTTAACTAAGTACATACTATAAAACGTAAACCGTTTGTTAACGGGACTAGTCCAATAACAGCAGCTTTACTAAATAAATAGAAGAAAGGAAATAATAAACGTGTACAGTATGTTATGTTATGTGATGCGTTGTATGACTATAAATGGGTATATAAAAACAATTCTGTTCTGAAGGATTATTTGTAGATACGAGTAATTTATTTTATTTATTTATTTTGAGGAAGACTTACTGCCACATACATTTTCTAACATAATATCCAGACAATAACTAAAGGCTAATTACAAGTCTCCACCTAATAGTGGCTAAGTTATTTACCCTTTTACAATCATAGTGATAGATAGTTTACACTTAATTTATCATAGGAACGCTACACCGACAAGAGCGTGGCTCTTAAATTAGTGATGTGATGTGCTCACTGCGCACCTACAAAGTTTTCTTTTAGAGTAATAAAACTACAGTTAAATATACTACGGTAACCTGTCATAGGTTATCAAAATGATTTGTCAATGTATCTCAGTTTCTAGAGTAAATAAATAATGCATTGGTGCTAATTCCAGCAGACACAATCTAATTTTATTTAAAGTTTTACCTGTCATTTTCTTATCCGCTGAAAAAGAAAGGGACGTGTAATCGACAGGCATAAAATTTATGGAACACACGTCTATTTTAAGCAGAAATCTAAAACAACCGTCTAAAAATTTTACATCGGCCAATAACCCGACAGGTTAAGTAGACAACACATCAAACGGATTGCATACCAGCGAGGTGCCTATTTTATTCGCCCGGGTTATTCATTCGTTTTAAAATTAACTTTTTGACAATCATCCGCCCCATTCCTTTTCGGCGGATAATGAAATGATGGGTATAACTTAAAATAAAATTAGGAAGTGATTGCAGGAATCGGGGCCATTATCTTTTGCAGGTAACATAAGGGGGTTTCATAGGGGGTTTTGACCGATAGCCGTGCTACGGTTATCGACATAAATCATTCGCTGTGTCTTCTGGTTAAGTCTCACCTTTGGGCGGAACTTGTGCAGCGTGTGTTATAGCCTTTAGGCAATTGGCCTAATTATATATTGTGTATGAATCGCAGTATAATAACGTCATCATCTCGGGTTCGCTTACATAACCTGAAGAATTGACATGTCCAGCTTTTATAGTAGAAGCGACTGCCTGTCTGAACTTCCAACACGCGAAGGAAAATCCAGCCCACTACAGGTTAGGTCATATACCTCCGAAACGTATTTCTGGGGAATGTGGGTTTCCTCAGGATGTTTTCCTTTACCTGTGACGGAAATCATTTATGATCCAAATACGAATTCAAATCATTGGTTTAGGCCCGTGCTGGGATTCGAACCGATAACCCCACAGTGAGAGTCAAGCGTTTTTCCAACTGAGCTACCACGGCCCAGTAGAAAAATATGATGAAAATATTCATGTCCTCTTGGATTGACGTAGAGGAGAGGAGAATGCATCTCGTTTAACTAGTTGGCAAAATCTATGTGGGTTGTTGTTACATACTTTTATTATGATTGTGGACAAGTCTACCATCTTGTACTAATAATCAATTGGCGGGGAGATTTCTGGCGTAAGTGGAGCCTAATCGTGACGTCACTTGTCAAACGTGGGTGACAGAGCACTGTGAAGCGATGACGTCATTCAGCTCGATACACATAGAATGCAGGAAGTTTCGTAATGTTCGAGAGTATGCATTCCTTGTCAGAGAAATCCGGGGTCTCTCGAACTCCCGCTTCCTGCCCCAGAGGGTGTATCGGAGCGGATATACTGTACAGAGTTTTGAGCTCATACATATTATTGTATTACCAATAGCTAGGTACAGCCAGCTGCAATAACATAAAAATGCGCCAAACATTCAACATTATATATTTATATGGAAAAGGTTTATTTATATATTTTTTTTTATTCAGGTAGTCAACAGCTTACAATTATAAATGAGTTATTAACAGTGTTTAGTTTACATCGTTAAGCCAATAACAGACTACTACAGTATTAATGTGTTCAGAGTGTAACAATCAGTAAGAAACTGGAAGGACAAAATAACTTAAAGTGTTTTAGCAATCGATTTCTGTAACCAAATAATGATAAAAAAAAGGAAAAAGGAACACCGGTTCCCAGAGGAAGGTTCAAAGGTTATTGTGGTTCCCATTATATATGTGTAATATGTGGTTCCCATATTGTGGCTATGCCACCTGGCATAGCCGAGCTACATTGTGTGACGGTTACGGCAGAGACTTGGCTAGGGGATCTTAAGCTGGATGTATCCACGCAGGATATTTTATTTTTGTCTGCCATACGCAAAATAATACGGAAAAGGAAATTAAAACAAATTCTTAGAAAAGCGAATAAGCAAAATGTACCTAATATATTCGTAATCTATCTATATTTTTGTAAAAGAAACAATATTTAGGTAAAATTTATTGTATACCATCATCACTGATTTAAGAGCCACGCTCTTGTCGGTGTAGCATTCTCCATTCTTGTCTATCAATCGGCGAATTCTTTCACCTCCTTAGAAGACACGACGTTCACCTCCTGTTTAATCTTTCTTCCCTTTCCTCTCTTTCCACTTTATACCGCGGACTTTATATTATCTTAAATACCAGTAATTGAATTTATATTAAATATACATGTCATTTCCTTTCTGAAAGTTACGCATTATCTTTTCACATGGATAATAGTGAGTGAGTTACGTCAACTCCACTTTCAGATTAATATGTAACTGCAAAATTGTGCGTTTCATTGTAGATAAAATGTATTTTATATACAATACATGTCCGAAACGAATGTGATCTAATGATACTAGCACTTACCTGGGACTGGTTCGTTCGATTAGAATTTTTCTTACCTTCTTAGAGATTTCCAAGAACCCTTTGTGTTAGCAAGCAGGAGTGTATCAGGATCGAAGCAAATGGAATTCTATAGTCTCTGCTTACCCCGGTGGGAAATAGGCGTGAGTTTATGTATGTATGTATGTACCACGCAAGCTCTCTCTTATGTTATAAAGTACTTTAAATATGACTTTATCATATCGGTAAAGGTTACATCACATTTCCTTATCACAGTAAGTTCATGTTAGTATAAAGTTTTGCGGCCAGCAGCGTTACGAATATTAGTTGTGGATTTAGGATTTATATTTGGATTTAGTGAGTATGTACACACAATTTATAAAACATGGAAATTAATAAGAGTAAGGTATTATTTATAATCATTCCGAATAGAGAATAGAGAATAAAATATTATTTTTCAATCTAGTTCACTTTATTGAAAGCTAAAAATGTTTAGCCCTAAATAACTTCTTCAATCAATCACATCAATCAAATATTCCTCATTGCACACCAGAGATGTTATGAATATGAAATTTTGGATATGGATTGAATACAGATTTGAGAACGATTATTATACCGGATACGGTTAATAAATTATTTCGGTATATCCGTTATTTTCGGATAATTTCGGATATGATGTTAGTGGGCTCTGTTTTCCGCATTTCCATTATGCGTGGTTACGGATATTATTTTTTTAAGGAATTTCAAAAGTACAATTTTAAACAACTTATCATAACGCGTCTCAATTAGGCTCCGCCCCTATCCGTTATTATCCGAAACTTTTATTTCGGATTCGGTTATGGTTACGGAGCTCCCTAACATCCCTGTTGCACACACATGCACGTAACGTTCTAAACAACTTCTGTTAGGGACTGATAAAGACAGAGGCAGGTAAAGAGCAATCGATATCATTATATATTAATACAATAGGTAGGCAATGTTTTCTTAAAGGCACGACCATGAACTCGATCTTGACATTGCCGTATCCAGTTACTGCCCAACGTAAATTTTATTTCGCCAGACTGAAAACGAAAAACGCTATCAGTTGTAAGTACGTTACTGTATATCTATCATTTCGCTGTTTTCACCAATAACACAGACTTACTTACGTCGCCAACAAACTGCTGAGAATAAAATTCATTTGCACTTAAATAAAAGATTCACATAACGTTACATAAAGTGCCTATATACATGCCATTGCTGGGCACAGGCCTTCCCTCAATCAACCGGAAGAGGTATTGAGCATACTCCACCACGCTGGTCCAGTGCGGGTTAATAGAGGTGCTTTTACGGTTTATAGTTGGAACCAATGTGCCCTCCGAAGCACGAAAATTCAAATAAAATAAAACATAAAAGTCAAAATATCAATATATTATATGAATATAAAGTCATAGACCATTAGAATGGCCACTGTGGTCCAGTGGTTGAGCGTTCTGCTCACGATCCGGAGGCCCCGGGTTAGAATCCCGGTGGGGACAAATCACTTTGTGATTCCTAGTTTGGTTAAGACATTGCAGATTGTCTCCAGAAGTAAGGTGATCCCTGCTTCGGAAGGCACGTTAAGACGTTGGTCCCGGTTACTACTTACTGATGTAAATACGTAGTCGTTACTTGAGTCACGTCGGCTCAATAATAATCCTGACACCAGGGTTGATGAGGTTGGTCATCCACCTCACAACCCACGGTCGCGACAGTCAGTAAGAATTGCATTTTTTTTTTTTTGTATAGAGTAGGTGTGACTCTGGTAACGAGGATGAGTTATCTACGGTATGCTTTGCTTTTTTTAACTTAATCTTTCAAGTTTTTAAAGTAATTGTTTAGAAACCTTCAGCATTGTAGACATTGAAGTCGCGCCAGTTGAAGTTCTATTGATAGAAACACAATCGCCTTTGTAGGGTCGACATGATTTAATGTCAACAGGCCCTTTACGTGTAAAGGAACGTATGTTTGGAAAGATCGACACAAACATTTGCAAATTGAAAAGGAAAGTGTAACACTGTGAATCAAATGCGTAACAGGAAACGTTGGAAAAAGTTCAAAAATAAGAAGTGACGTAAAAATATTAATATTTTAGAAAAAAAACATTCGTAAGTAGAACTAAAGGCCGAAAACGTTCTGAATTTGAATTTGAAAAAACGGTTTGTTGTTTCCATTGATAAACAATTTACCCCTTTAGTGAAAAGATTACATAATATTTTTGTAAAAGTACTATAACAACAGCTTACTTAGATTTCGCATCTTAATAAAAGTAAAATTATGTTTGTTATCGTATGTTTTTAGTAATATTATACTCCATTAATTCGGTTTATGAAAATGTTTGCCTTACATGAATTGCTTTGAACAAAATATTCAAAATACCTATATGAATTTCTTCGAACAAAATATCCAAAATCTTGATACTACGTATGCTTTAGACCTGAATAATACTAGATCAACTCATTTCACATGTTCTTTATTCAAATCTTTACCTACTCAGATACTAACATCCAATATTTACTTAGTAAATATTTCTGCGAATATATTTCATAAATCCATTGGAAGTATCGTCTCGTTTCAAGTCAAAATCCCACTTTTCATAGGACTTTCTGGATGGGCGATATAGTTTAACAAAATGTTGGTGTTATATAAATATCAGGAATATCGGGACACTTGAGGTATTGGTTTTGATGGAAGAAAATGAGGAGGTACTACAGAGCCGTATAATAGGAAATTTGACACCAACCGTCGCGATGACGTACTCGATATGTGAAAAGAAAAGACGTGACAAGTCTGAGAGGTTTCGATCCTTATTTTAGAAAGGTTAGCGACTACTTAGAAGAAAAAAATGCTTAGGAATAACCGTCTTGGAACCAATATTAGGCAGCCAAATTACTAAAATTGTATCACCATTTTATAAGACCGTCTGGGGCCCTGTCCTTAGGTTTTTCTAGAACCTATTTTTATCGGCTGTTCAGGTTGTGAGAAACTGCAGTAGTTCTTTGACAAGCAATATATTTTTGAGTTTGAGTATAAAAACGGGTTCGAATCCCGGTGGGGACATATCACAAAAATCACTTTGTGATCCCTAGTTTGGTTAGTACATAATAGTAAGATGATCCGTGCTTCGGGAGGCACGTTAAGCCGTTGTTCCAGGGTACTACTTACTGATATAAGTGAGTAATCGTTACATGAGCCATGTCAGGGGTCTTTGGCGGCTCAATAATAACCCTGACACCAAGGTTGCTGAGGTTGGTAATCCACCTCACAACCCACACGATAGAAGAAGAACTATGAAAAATAAAGAATTCTTTTTGCTTGTTTCGATATTTACGAAACATTTTTAGAATCTCTTACTAGTTACTTATTATGAATTGTTTTTGAATGTTTTAAATTTAAAACAGAAGATCTTTTAAGTAATATTGTTCTTTAAAGTTACCATCGTCGTACTAAGACGAACTAACTTATTAAATGGCGGTACATATATTTTTGTTGAATAATTTTGTTTTATTATTCTAAGCCGGTGTTAGGTATTTCTAGCACAAAACCTTTTGTGAGCGAGTTAGACTTTAACAATACGACTAACGGCTTTTATCCCTTAAAATAACGGTTTGAATGTTTTATAGCTAAATGACAAGACGTTTAAAAACATACGCCTAATAAAGGCTAATCATCGACTCTAATATTTCATTTTTACAACATAACATGACCTGAACGGGCGGAAGGGAAACCACTGCCATATTTTATCTTAAAAAAATTGCATGGAGAAAGGTACACCTGAAAGCTACAAGAACGTCGCTCTTTAATTAATTATGATGATGAACATAACAACAAGCTCGAGACTATATCCCAATAGAGGTAGGCAGAGGTGCATTCATCGCAAGATGAACAAATTATCCACACGTCACCGACCTTTCTGTTACACCAACATGATAGGTGAGCCATATAACCATTAATTTTACTTGCATTATAATCGTTTTATTGCTGGGGGGTTAAAATGGCCACATCGAAGCAATTCATCTAAGAAAACAATTGCTTTCTTAGATGAATTGCTTCGTTGTGAAAATGTTAACCCACCAGATCTTTATCTCCCTAGCATTATCCCGTTTTTCACAGGGTCCGATTACCTAACCTGAAAATTTGACAGGACCGGTTTTCCACAGCAGCGACTGCCTGTCTGACCTTTCAACTCGTGACGGGAAAACCATCCCAATACAGGTTAGGTCACATACCTCCGAAAATGAACTTCTCGGGAATGTGAATTTTCTTCACCGTTGAGAACGTAATAATAATTTATGATCAAAACATGAATTCGAAAATAAATTCGACTATCATTGGTAATTAGGCCTGTGCTGGATTCGAAAAGAGAGAGAGACTGAGAGAGTAAAAATGTAATAATATTGACTTCTCCTCTTAATGTAACTTTGCCCTATGAAATCTCGATATTCGATGTTGCAGAATGATTTAACCCGTAAGGTGACGTAGAGGGATTTTCGTGTATATTAATATTTCGATACGATGCTACCACATTACTTGACGGGTTTTCAACATTTTTGTAGGTAAAGCATTTTCCTGTACATCGTAAATAATAATATGATGTCGGGGAATCCGATTTATGTCGACTGAAACTACTTTTTTGTTGATAAGTAAATACCATAACATAAGCTCACGACTATATCCCAAAAGTGTTAGTCAGAGGTACATCCATCGCGAGATGAACTAAGTAGCCATAACTTACCCAGCTTTCTGTTAGACCCAATAAGTAAATGTGCATTACATTACAATACAAGTACAGTACAATTAATGCGAAGTGCTCAGAACAATATAAAAAAACTCCCTAGACAGCCAATAATAACTAAAGGATATGCAAGTCACGAAGAAGAAGAATCTTTCTTCAGGCATGATTATTGTTTCTTCACTTTTGTTGTCAAAAGAAAAAGAATGTCTCACCTCATATGTTTTCTAGCCGTTTATTTGTGGAATGTCTCCGGAGCAACATAAGACTCAAACTTTCATAATATTGTCGCCAACCCTCAGGAATTCCTACTACACCTAGTGTTGCAAGTTGAAGAAAATATATACAATTGTAATATCACCATTTTATAAAAGTTATTTTTTCTTTTTTTTGTCACGTTATAATAATATATTATTTAATTTTCTTCCAAATCATTCCCTACCATTTTTTTTAATTGTGGAATTCGTCAATTTCAATAGGTGTTGATTTTGCAGATTGAATGAAACACAGGAAAGCTCTTATCTTAAGCCGAATTTCATAATGAATAGAAATAATAGATAGTTAATAAAACGCCATCCATTTAAATGTAAACCGAGGATAGTTATAATTGGCTTATAAATTTCATCTTTGTACTGTAACCTTAAAATGTAAAGCTGTTACTATCCCTACGAATAAATAAATAAATAAATAAAAATATTATGTCCACCCGATGGCCGAAAATATATTTGCACGTACACCCAGCCACACCCCGAAAACTTCATACAACTCGTTACACAGACACTACACATTGACGTTATCATACACGCGCATCTGTGTGTGAGAGATGAAGTAAATCTAGCTCAGCCGCTGGTGAACGAAGTGAACGTGGTACCAAATATTTATTTTAATCTTAGCTGATGCTCAGTTTTATTTTTGCTAGGTTTATTTGTTGAAAATGAAAATGAATGAGAACATGAGACACTATTAAAACTTGTCGTTATAAAGTTCATCACAAATTGCTATTATCTTAAGACATCACCACTAACTAAAGTTCGGATTAATTTATTTGGGTCCCGTACAATATATATTGGTTTCAAGTAGGTAAACAAAATAAATAATTATTTCACACATAATACTAGTCTAGTTGAGTTGTAGTTGGGGGAGGCCTATGCCCAGCAGTGGGCGTCGTGCGGCTGATGATGATGATGATAATACTAGTCAAATAATAGAATAATTATTCTGTTTTATTAGATAACATATTATCATTTTTAGATACAATACTGGCAACACCACATTCTTGTTTTAATCTGGGCCGGTATCCTCGGGGAGGCCAACTCATATTTGCCATGACCTCTTGTTTTTTTTTTTTAAATTCCACCTTGATTGTTTTGGCAGGAAGCAGGAATAAACTTATTTTTCTGATAGATAATTGTCTTGTTGTCAAATTCATAGCATAAGTAGTACCACTTTCTGCTGTATAGAAGAACCTAGTCGGGTAGTCATTAGTGGGGTAGATAATTCAGGCCAATGTTTTGAGTAAGTATTTATCTATCTATTTTATCTTTGCTCACAAACACAAACTATAAGTCTCAGAATAAATTGTAAGTCTCACCATGCATAAACAATATGAAACTGCTAGTCTCAATTTCGTAGCAAAAAAGGAAGAAGCAAAAAATTTCCTTTTTCATAAAGTTCAGGAACAGAATTATATTCAAAATGTAAAAATCTATTTAATAATATTTAATAATAACTTACTTCAAAGGGCTTATAATTTCCGATTCCAAAATATTCCCAGAAACAATTCACATTAGAAATAACCTAAAGAATTTCCCGGATATTATTTGAAAATTCTTTGTAAAAGAATTTTGTTGATCTTTCCCGAAACGACTTAGTTACTCGGGGCCACGGGAGTACATAATTCACTACTTTGTCATGATGTGCAGATGTTTTTAAGGTTCCGAATTTCAAAGGGAAAAACGGAACCCTTATATTGTTGTCTGTTTGTTTGTCCATCTATCCGTCAAGAGCGGGCGTCAGATACATTTATCGATACACGACAATGTAAAAAAAAAGTTAAAAATATTTAATTACCAAATGAAGTAAAATTAACACAATAATAAAATTAACGGCCTCTCTGGTCCAGTGGTTGAGCGTTGGGCTCACGGTCCGCAGGTCCCAGGTTCGAATCCAGGTGGGTACATATCACAAAAATCACTTTGTGATCCCTAGTTTGGTTAGGACATTACAGACTGATCATCTGATTGTCCAAAAAGTAAGACGATTCGTGCTTCGGAAGGCACGCTAGGTCCCGGTTACTACTTACTGATGTAAGTAAGTAGTCGTTACATGAGCCATGTCGGTGGCCTTTGGCGGCTCAATAGTAACCCTGACACCAGGGTTGATGAAGTTGGTAATTCACCTCACAACCCGCACGATAGAAGTAGTACACTTAATGACTTGTAACAGTATTTTAACATAAATAAAGCACATAATTTAAATGGGGATATGAGAGTCCCGATATTTCGTGGCACTTGCAACAGTGTCGAAATATCGGGAGTCTCATATCCCTATTTAAACGCGGTAAGAACCCATTATTAAGTGCTTTAATTATGATAATAACCGCGTAAACTTAAAACAAAGTATTTTAACATTTCCTTAAATTTGGATTTGGGGGAACGCGTATCGTTTCGCATTTAAAACATCCAACGCAGGTGAACAGCCGGCGAATGAAAGAGTTGGCACGACATGATTGATCACTTGCAATATCGTTTGCTCTTCTATGCAATATCTAAAAATATTTTTCATGTGTTTATGGCTGTACCAGTAACAGAAATCAGACATTGAGGGCAATGGTTCTTTTGATGGTATATATACGTACCTAGTACCTTTTTTTTTTGGTAACGAAGGGAAAATCCTCATGGATACCTCGCCACCCGGGGGAGCGACGAGGTTATGTCGGACTCCTACCGACTAAAACCCCTCCGATGGCCCTCTGCGGTGCATGTCGGGGAGCTCCGGGATCTCTGTCGAACGCACCGGTGCTCCCCTCGCACTTGCTTTCACTAAAGCGCGTCCCGGGGTAGATCCTCACCCCTACGCCACGCCATCCCAGTTTTACGGCGATGCGAGGCCATATCGCATTGCCGTCCATCCCGGACATCGTGTGTTGAGTGGTTCGGGCCCCCGCCCTTATCACTCACGATCCCCAGTGTCCCCTTTCAGTCGCCTCTTACGACAGGCAGGGGGTACCGTAGCTCTATTCTTGCGCCCGGAACTACAGGGCGGATACGTACCTAGTACCTACAATAACCGGCAGAATTATGATACATATCGCGTTTGACAAAATGTCTTCCAGCTTATACCTCGTGAATATAGTTTGATTATAATGACAGTAGTCAGAACAAGGTCTAAAAGAAAAACCTCTGGGTTGGTTTAGAAGGTCACATTGATGCAACTCATCTAAAAAGGAATATAGCTATTTGATATTTAGCGGAAACGTCAAATTGCATTATTACTTTTGAAATATATTTTTTTTACTTAAATGTAGGCTTCCATACTATTTAAATAAATTGTTTCAATGTGGTCTTTTTAAACCTCAGTTACTTTCCTGATAACTATATCTTTCGCAGTATGTCCTGCTGTTACTCATAAAGCCATATTTCTGTTTTTTTTATTGTATGGTCTTTTCTCTACTAAAGCAGAGCATCATCTTCTATTTCTCTAGACTTCTATGTCATATTCAATGATGCTGAATATGACATTGAAAATAAACTAAATTAAATAAAATATATATTTTTATACTTTTCTAAAAGATCAAACAATAATATTCGACTACTAACTGACCCGTCAAATGTTTCAGCAGTTCGCTATAGTTAAATTTCAATTTGTATGCAAATTTTAGTTTTGTGTATGTTTTGCTTTTGTCTGTTGTTGACGTCATTTCACTTAAACTATAATTTCGTTTGTCTAACTAGCAAATTTTTAGGTGTAAAAAATATTATGGGCAAGGTTTTTTTCTTATTTTATTCAATACAATATTAATCATCATCATTTCCCTAGCGTTGTCATGTATTCACAAGGCCCGCTTTCCTAACCTGAAGATTTGACAGGTCTGGTTTTTTACAGAAGCGACTGCCTGTCTGACCTTCCAACCCGCGAAGAGAACACCAGCCCAACACAGGTTATGACACATACCTCCGAAACGTATTTCGCTGAACATGTGATAATCATTTATGATCCAAAAACATGAATTCGAAAAAAAATTCAAAAATCATAGGTTTAGGCCCGTGCTGGATTCGAACCTCGGACCTTACAGTGAGAGTCAAGCCTTCTTCCAACTTTTGCTACCACGACTGGTCATTTCAAAATATTAATATTTGTATTTACTTACATTTAAACACTAGAGCAATGCCACCTCTGCGTTGGTTGCTATGCGTCACCGCTCCGTGGTTTTACATAATAAATTACAACGATATGTCATAATATGATAACCATACGATGCGTTGTCGTTCTATTGCGACGTCGTTATGGCGTCCAGTGTGTGGCAGACTAACAGTCCGTTCTGACTACGACGCGACGGAGCCAAACAGCCGTGAGGCATTTCACTTAGGTATTTATACAATAATAATTCATACTTAATCATTTATTCGCAATAACAACCTCCGTGGTCCAGTGGTTGAGCGTCGGGCTCACGATCCGGAGGTCCTGGGTTCGATTCCCGATGCAGACATATCACAAAAATTACTTTGTGGTCCCTAGTTTGGCTAGGACATTACAGGCTGATCACCTGATTGTCCGAAAATAAGATGATCCGTGCGTCGGAAGGCATGTTAAGCCGTTGGTCACGGTTACTACTAGCTGATGTAAGTAAGTAGTCGTTGCATGAGCCATGTCAGGGGCCTTTGGCGGCTCAATAGTAACTCTGACACCAGGGTTGATGAGGTTAGTACTCCACCTCACAACCCACACGATAGAAGAATTCGCAATAAAAATGGTACGATATTCTATATAATATTTTAATGACTATAATAACATTATTACTTTTGCATAATATTTAAATATAGTCATTATTGGCAACGTACCAATAATAAACCGGTTTTCGTGCAAAAAGCAATATATTTCACAAGAAGACAAAAGATAAAGTCATTGTCAAAAATACAAAGACAATAAAGGAATAAAAAACTATATCGAAGTGGTAAAATTCTATAGAAAGTTGTGCTATCTTGCACATTCATCAAACAAACACACATATACCTACCCTATACATAAACTCACGTCTGTATTCCCTCAAGGGGTGGACAGAGACACTAGTAACAAAGACATGAAAAAAAAAACAAAATAAATAAAATAAAATAAAAAGGAGTTAACATGCAGCCATGAAAGCAATCAATAAGTCTTTCGTCCATTAACGTTCCGAATATAACTCGCATATTTGCTTTTCATTAACGGCTCTCCCAGCTATGGCTATGTATTACTTGCTAACAATAGCAACGATGGAATGAGCATCAAAATAGGTAGAAAGAAAACAAAAGCTCTAATTGCTGTGCTGTTTCTTGAATTAGATAAACCGTGGTGTAGTATGCAAGCGATTATGCGGATTGTCTATTGTATTACAAAATATAATAAAAAAAGGAAAATAAAAATATAAATGGTGTTAGTGGTATCGTAACAAAAACTTTGAGGGATGATTCTGAGTTGATATCGAGTGGAATTTTACGTCGCAAAATTCATGATTCTCATTCATGATCATATTTCTTTGGTGTGACTTCTTTACGGCCCGAAATCACCAGAAAAAACAGGCGTCCGAAGGTCCCAGGTTCAAATCCCGGGATCACAAAAATCATTTTGGGATCCCGATTTTGGTTAGGACATTACAGGATGATCACCTGATTGTCCTAAAGTAAGATGATCCGTGCTTCGGAAGGCACGTTAAGCCGTTGGTTTCGGCTACTATTTACCGATGTTAGTAAGTGTCAGAGGCCTTTGGCGGCTGAATAATAACCCTGACACCAGGGTTGATGGGGTTGGTAATCCACCAATGGAAGAGATAGGCGTGTTTTAAAATAAAAATGCGAGGTAGTGCTAACAAAATCGCCCCCGCTCCATCTTGCGCTTCCGCTAAAACTCAAGCGTATTCCAAAGGACAGACATTCCTAAGAGAGTACTAAGGCAAAGCATACCGAGGTATCTAAGGTATCTTCCCTCTGTGAACATAAAGAGAGATTTGTAGCGTAGTTCAGAGGTTACTTTCTCCTCCCAAGTGGGTGGTGAAATTAACTTCAAGTTCTTGGTAATCCTCGCTAGAGACAAGCGCCAGGAAGCTTGTAAAGTAATGGTACGTTATATATTGTTTCTGATGTTACAAATTTAAAAAAAAATCAAAGTAAGTAAACAGGGTGTTAGTGATATCGTAAAGAAAACTTATAGAACTGGAACTTTCCGTCGCAAAAATTTAGAACTGAAAATAATTTAAGGAAACACTTATATTTTCATAACTGTTCCGACAGGAAATTCCACGTCATATCAACTCAAAGTTGTGGTCTGTATCATCCCCCTCAGTATTCGTTACGATGTCACTAACACTAGACTGTCACTAATACTAGAAAACTTGTTGAGCATGGCCACTGTACGCGGACCTTGTCGACGGGCAGGTATGTTGTACCACGAGTCAACAACTTCTTCGGTGACAGAACACTCCGTAAACGAATACCGTATCTGTACAACATGCTGCCGGTCAACATACGTCAGGAGTGCAATATAAATAAATTTAGTAAATCTTTATTTAAACATCTTATGAAAAAGATCTCTTAGCTTTAAGTTAACTGTAAGTATTTTAAGACATAATAACTAAGCGAACTCCACTCCCACAGACAAACCGAGGAATTGGTTTTGTGGGGTTTTTATTGAAACAAAATTTTCTGTATTTTTTTACTTACTTACTTAACTTGAAAAATAAACATTTTACTTACTTACGAACTTGTATGGCTACCTGTACTGACGTACATGTACGGGGTGTAAATCACGCCATCCTTTCCGGTTCTGGGCAAGTCTTATCGATTGCTAAATATTATAAAAAACCATATTGAAATGTCTTAGAAACCTCCCTTCCTTTATATTACATCTTTAACTCCCAGTATTCCTTTCGCCAAATTGTTTTGAATTCCTGTCAACCAACCGTTAATTAAAAACTGAACAAAATATTTGCCACAGTAACCCAAATACTCCGAAGAACAAAGAAGGAAAATTTACGCGAAAAACATAATATTATTAAGTACCTACTGAACCTTACGAGGTAATCCCAACCGAAGAAAAGTTACCCAAAGTTGAAGAAACAGCTCTTTCACTTGACTGTACTTCTGCTTTATTTATGAAAGGTATATAACCTACTTAATGTTACTGGTTAACAAAAACAATGACGGTCTAATATAATACATTTAACACTAACATACATACATGAGCTCACGACTCGGAAGAGTACAGCAAGAAAAATTGATGGACGCACATCCCGCTAGTTGTGGATACAAAAATTGTACCTAAGCTGGTTGATAGTGCCAATAAACGCAGGAGGTTCTTACATCAAAGCCGCAGACAGGCCATTGCATCATCTAAGCCGCAGAATGGCCGTCAAAAACCATGAAAGTTCCGCAACCCACGCCAATGGAAGGCACCCCAACACTGGCTGATCGTAACCAGTCGCGACAGATACTTCTGCAGGGGCAACACAAGCTCGGAAGACTCCCCGTGCCCAAGCAACGGGTTCGAGAGAAGGTCTGGGGTAATAAACGCAGTCAGTTGAGCAGTTGATTTTCGATACGACTTCATTTCATTTCGATCCTGATCTCGAACACTACACAAACAGTCCACAACAGTACTCATACCTCACCGAACTTTCTGTCTAATACTTACTCTTATATTTTTTCGTTAACTTCTTGTAGATATGCTGCATATTTATGGCATTAACTATTTGGCCAGACAAAAACGAAGAATTGAGCGATAAATTGGGTAGTTTCCTAGGTAAGTCAAAGATAAATTATAAGATTCCGATTACTAAATGAAGACAGATTCTAAAGATGTCAAAAATATTTTCTTTTCCTATTTTACTTATTTATGAATTTTAATAAAGAAAAATGTAATATAAGAAAAATGTAAAGTGCGCCATTTTGTCACGTATATGATGTCGCAGGCTGCTTTTTCATACAAATTACATAGTAATTTCGTGTTTTGACGTTTAGTAAAAAGTAACTGATTTGACTTGTTGGAAATTTATTTTCATCTGTGTTATTTTTTGACAGCCAACCACATTAGGAGAAGTACGTCCTTTATGTATTTCTGTTTTGAATAGACAACATATTTTTTTTTACAATAAAATACCAGATAATATTTTTGTCAGAGAATAAATTTAAAGATCATGTGAAGCTTACTTTATGTAAAAAAGCTTATTATAAGATTAATGATTACCTAAATGATAAAAATGTCTGGTATTGAATGTGTTCCTCTAGTTATTAAAATAACTTGTAATGTACCCTCATTGATTTAAAAGATGTGTTGCTGTTGCAATTTCTTGTCATTTCTTCTCCTCTGCCATAACACCTTGCGAAATGACGTAAATTCAAAAATGTTACATTGACCTGCAACAAGTTTATCCATGATAATTACGTTGAATAAATGATTCTGATTTCTAACGTAACAACATACATTCACGACTATATTCCCGATTGAGTTAGTCAGAGAGAGAGAGAGAAGAAGTTCAGTACCAACACCAACACCCAACATACTGCCTTTATCATTATTTATCTAAATACATAATGGTGTATATGTTACCGGCCGAACCCGATTTTAGGACAAACCAGTTTTGCCTAGGCTCAACTAGTTCTTCCTATACGCGATAGGATTAACTAGTATAGCCTTGTCCAAACTAATTTGTTCTAAGCCCGATAGGATAGACTAGTTTAGGCTAGGCCAAACTAGTTTTGCAGAGTGTCATTGCCTTCTTCCACTGGCATCTGTTGGTGGAACAGTTCTTGTTGCAGCTGCATCTCACAAAACCTTGGCCTGATCCAACAAAATGTTTCGTAGCTGCAGTTCATATGTTTTGACTAGGCTATACCAGTTTATTCTAGAGTGTACGTACTTATATCAGGATCAACTAGTTTGGCCTAGCCTAAACTAGTCTATCCTATCGGGCTTAGAACAAATTAGTTTGGACTAGGCTATACTAGTTAATCCTATCGCGTATAGGAAGAACTAGTTGAGCCTAGGCAAAACTGGTTTGTCCTAAAATCGGGTTCGTCCGGTAACATATATACCAACAGTACATATATCGTAAAGCTATAAAATTCAAATCTTAAGTTAACGTTCTTATATGAGTCCCAATTATAGGTACACACGGCATTCACAATTACAACAACAAAACGTGACTATGTAATTAAATGTAATTAATTACTTACATAGTTACACCTACTTTCAGACAGATAGGTACTCATATGCATTTCAAACTGTTCAAGTTTGCAATATACACTTACAAGAGTCGTATATTGGAATGTTTTTGACAAACTACACGATAAATTATAATAACGTAACGTTCTAAAAGGCGTAAAATATTGCAAAAGTTTATAATTTATACATATATTTATCTCAAGGTAACACACACAAAAGCAATGAGAATTTATGTATGTGGCTTAGTCTTTAAGTAACGCACAGAGGAATATATCGTCCTACCAAATTGATATTTCTAAATTCCTTCGCCAAAAGGGCTAAATAAATTAACCACCTATTTTACACCCCAATACCAGTTTTGATACTACTACGAGATAGCCCTCCTTTTTGCTCCTCCGCCTCGGGTAATGATAAGTTTTTAAACAGCGTGTGCGAAATGTCTCTGGCTACTAAGCAGAATAATTCAGCTAAACGCTAAAGGTATGATGTGACATATTTGCGTCATAATCCGAGTTCCGTGTAACTAGTTACGCGTTCAGGACAGCGAATAGTGACGTCATCTTAATAAGTAATACGCCATTTAGGACTGTAGTTCTGTTAAAATGTGCAAAAAGTATTTTACACTTCTGAGACATGTCTTTTGAAAGTATGTGACGGTTTTTCCTTTACGGGTTGGAAGGTCAGATAGTCCACCACTTTATCACCATTTCGACGAGCTTTTTTTTTGTTATTTTGTAATTGTTTTGTGAGAATTATATTGATGTTATTGTCTCGTTTTTGGGTGTGGCGTCTTTTTATAATAAACAATTTCTGTTCTATTCTTCTATTCTAGTATCTACTGTATAAACTGAATCCGTCAAATCTTAACCTTAGGGAGATGGTGATTGATCATCAGACACAATTAAAGTACTTTTACGTATTGCACTAAAAATTCAATTTTTTATAATATACTTATTATGGTATACTTACATATAAAAATAAACTCAATGTTTGAACCGAACCGAATGGACATGAGTATTTGGAACCGGGAGACTTACCGCTCCCAAATACCATTACCTTCCGTCTATCTCACCATCAGACTCTCTGACCGTCAGTGCCCGACCACTGAAGTGTACCTTACATTATACTAATCCTTGTTGCCTATAACAACATAAACCCGTTGAACCCGAAGCCTTTAGTACTGAGCTTTGAAATATCCCTTGTCAAAATTTACGACCACAACAGCGTTACCGCATCTCTCCTCATAGATTATTCATTGATATCCACCACGAATGAGGTATATATTCATGTTGTTTTCTTTACAGAGATAATCTAAATGCTTTTTTATACTTACATTTTTTCGAGGTTTACGCGGTTATTATCATGATTAAAACACATAACATAACACACAATCCGACATCAAATATGCAAATAAAAAAAACGGCAAAGAAGGAGTGTAGACAGATATTTTATATCTATCTTCTCAGCCTGTATCCACTAATTGCTGGGTAAAGGCCTCCTCTCTTTCAGACCATCCTTTCGCGTCCTGTGCAAGTCTCATGTATTGGTTTCCGGCGTACGACCTGGGGGCTGGTAGTCTGCCTCGATATCGCATACCATCCCTTGGCCAGCCTTAGCCCATCTGTTGTCTTCCCGTCTTCCCGAGTGACCCGCCCATCTCCACTGAAGCCATCATCGACTTTAGTGCGTTGTTGAATTTCGACGTCAGATATGTTAGCCTTTAGAAAATGATGGATCTACCTACTTCAATGCAATGTCATCAGTCATCCCGTGATCATGGCACTTGCAACAGTGTTGAAATATCTAGTAATGATAGATTTTAACACGGTAAGAACCCGGTATTATGTGTTTTACTTTTTTACCGGCTGACCGAAAAAAAAACTTAGGTTATGAGTTTTTTGCAATTCCTGTCTTAATTGAGTCACTGTGGACATGTGGTGCAACAGCTTGCTTCTCAAACGGGGCGTGTCGGTTCGAACCCCCTGGTACTGGACTTCCACCAATGAGGTATTAATTTATCTTAAGTGCAATTTTCACTGACATAGTTGGCTCGATCATTATAAGTAGCTACGGCTCGTCACCTATCAGGTCGGTCTAACAGAAAGCTCGGCGAGGTGTGGGTACTTAGTTCTTGCGATGGATATAGTCGTTAGCTCATATTATGTTTATAATTCGGTTCGGTTTAAAAAGGCCGGTCATAGGATGGGTGACCACAAAAAAAAAGTTTTCATCTTGGGCTCCTCCGTGCTTCGGAAGGCACGTTAGCAGTCGTTAATAACCATCAATCCGCACTAGGCCCGCGTGATGGTTTAAGGCCCGATCTCCCTATCCATCCATAGGGAAGGCCCGTGCCCCAGCAGTGGGGACGTTAATGGGTTGATGATGATGTTTATAATTATTATCTAAGTGATAGGTTCTTGGTATCCATCTTAGGGCTTTGTATCAACAGTGGCTGCTAGTTCTCTTTGATTGCTTGTACCTCTGCCCACCGCTCAAAATATATATATATATATATTAAATAAATTTTATTTTAGTTTCATTTCCATTTCCTCATTAGGGATAGCGGACGTGAGTTTGTGTATGGGTATGTGTGTGTGTATATCTGTGTGTGTATCTAGGAGAAACTTTTGTTATCAACCACGACACCAGAATCGTCTTACTCTATAACTGTACAACTACAAATAACACGACTATCCCATTTGCTCGATAGGCTAGTTTCCAACTACTACTACTACTTATTTACTTTTTACTATAAACGTCAAAACACCAAATTTGTATAAAGACCACTCTGTGACGTCATACAAAATCGCGATCAATAAATGTCAGACTTATTATACCTATTTATTTTTTGAAAAAAGAAAATGTTTTTTTCCTCAGTGATCTGTCATTATTTAGTAATAATCAGAATTTTATAATTTATCTTTAAACAAGGACAGAACCTAATTCAAACGCCGAACTAATTTCGCGTCAAGAGTCTGCGAAGACTAGTTCCAGCTCTTGATAGAGCAAATACACACATAATTTGGAAGGAGGAAGACGGAGAAGTAAAATTGCGCAATATAAAAATCAAGTGGCGCTTCTAGAGCTCAAGGTGGGTAATTTTGATTAGATCTACCGCGGTGAGTGGGAACTCGTTAGTTTGTCCAATCTGCTTATTAGATCGCTGTCACCTTGCCCTTATTAAAGTTGCTACCATGAGTACACAAACGGAGAACGACGCTTTATTTTTTTAAGTCCATTTACACACCGGACACTCCATACCATACCCTAGTGAGATCAAATATTCGAATCTGACGAAAGAACATCGGCGTCCAATTTCAAAATTCGAACATCACTAAATTGATATAAAATAAAAACAATGGTTCGCGCGCAACCTTCACATTTCGTGTCAAAACTATGTTCGAGGGGGGGAGGATGAGGTAAACCTAGCTTAGACGCTGGTGGGGGGCGGAGAGTTTCCGTTCTATACGTAGTATTAATACTTATTCTATGCTCCATACTTCCAACAAATTATTTCTTATTCTAGTAAATGCCATCTGAAGCAAATCTACAACAAGTCGCGTCAAAAAAACTCTTTCCAAGTACTTATCGAGCCAGCCAAAACGTGTACGTACATTAGATACGAATAAGTAAAAGTGCACGTATGTACAAGTCCCATAAGACCAAGCCGTCAACTGTCTTCCTCATCATAAGTCCTAACTCCTTAGAGACCGACTTATAATATTTGACTGACAAATTGTTTTTGTGGAATAACTGACATTCGATATTTAAATCAATTTAAGAGACCTGAGAGTTAAAAAGGCCACATCGAAGCAATTCATCTCAAAAAGCAATATTGCAATTTGACATTTGCGCATATAAAAGTAAGTGCGCAATGCAAACAAAATGTCAAATAGCAATATTGCTTTTTAGGTAAATTGCTTCGATGTGGCCTCTAGCCGACGTAAGTAAAAAAATTAATAACATGGAATACCTTTCCAAATAAGTATCTAAGTCAAAGCTTTTCCAATTCAATTCCAATTTATATTTTTACAGCATCAAAGAAATACATTAAAGTCAATTTATAAAAATAAACAAAATTTAAATTTAAAATGTGTTTCGAATCGTATAAAAATATCGATATTACCTACATACGCAGTTTGATCAATGTTACATACATACGCGTGCAATGAGAACCTCCAATTTTGAAGTAAGTAGCTTAAAAAAAGTTCAATCAAAGTCTGGCGTTATCTTACAAGATGGAAGTAGCTAATTTTAGGCGGCAAATTATCCCGGTAAATGTTTATCCCGGCAATTAACTCTAGCCGACGATGTCCCCGGAATATTTTCAGAGTCCGTGCTACGAAGTTGTACCCTTGAGAGCGAAATGTTTTAGCTCAAGTTATTACATTTAAGGTTATTCAGTACTTGTTGGGTAACAGACCTCAAAGCTCCCCGTTTATCTGGCCAAGTTGTTAATGTTATTTGCTGCAAATTTACAATAAGTTAAGTACGTTAAAAAAATACTTGTTGATAAAATAATAGCCGTTGGTCCCGGCTGCATTAGCAGTCGTTAATAACCATCAATCCGCACTGGGCCCGCGTGATGGTTTAAGACCCGATCTCCCTATCCATCCATAGGGAAGACCCGTGCCCCAGCAGTGGGGACGTTAATGGGCTGATGATGATGAAAATAATCAGACAATTCTGTTAAGTACTTACTATATTATAAGTGTCTAATAGCGACACTGTAATCTGTCAGATAAATTCTATACAGTGTATTAGTGACATCATAACGAATACTTTGAGGGATGATTCAGACCATGATTCTGATTTGATATCAAATAGTATTTTCCGTCGCAAAAGTAAAGAAATGAAAATAATTTATTAAAAATACTAAAATTTTCCTCAATTCCACTTTATATTGACTCAGAACCATGGTCTAAATCATTCCCTTCAGTATTCGTTACGATGTCACTAACACCCATACGTACTTGTAAGGCTACCTGTATGTACTTGTATGGGGTGTAAGTGACATCGTAACAAATACTAACAGGGGTGATTCAGTTGATTATTCTGAGTTAATATCAAGTAGAATTTTCCATCGCCAAAGTAAAGAATTGAAAATAATAAAAATTACCAAACAAAGATCTGTCTCACAAATTGATGTCCACAATATCCCCATCGGAAATCGAACCTGTACCTCCAGATCGTACCTAAGGCTCTTAACTACGGAGGCTGCTAGAAAAACTGACCCCTGTACAGTCATGAGCAATATAATGTACCCACTTTAGGACTCTGTCGCACTAACATATTTGACATTTAGTGAGACTTACAGTTCAATTTGTCTAAAAAGTTAATGTGACATGGTACCAAAGTGTATAAAATATTTTAATGCTCGTGACCGTACTTATAACCACTTAAGTGTATAGCTCTAAGGTAGAGACTTCCTATCAAAATGTCAGTGTCTATTCCAGGAAATAATCGTAACAGATCTTTCCAAATACAATGACAATATTGTGTTAACCATTATAATAATAAAAGAAGAACAAATCGAAAGGGTGTAACGGTTCCGTATAATGTTTGCACAATGGAGTGGGGAGTCGTGTTGTGGATCCATTACCAAATTTGCTCAACATGTATAGTCGATGTACAATAGTAGATCGGTTTTATATTAACCGTTTTTTAGGGTTCCGTAGCCGAATGGCAAAAAACCGAACCCTTATAGATTCGTCATGTCTGTCCGTCCGTCTGTCTGTCCGTCCGTCCATCTCTTTTCTCCGAAACTATAATAGATATACTGTTGAAACTTGATAATTATGTGTATTCTGTGAACTGCATTAAGATTTTTATGCAATGATAGAAAAAAAACAATAAATTTTGAGGGTCCCCATACATAGAACTGAAACTCAATTTTTTTTTGCATCGAACCCATACGTGTGGGGTATCTATGGATAGGTCTTCCAAAATGGTATTGAGGTTCCTAATATAATTTTTTTCTAAACTGAATAGTTTGCGCGAGAAACACTTCCAAAGTGGTAAAATGTATGCCCCCCCCCTGTAACTTCTAAAATAAGAGGAGAATAAAACTAAAAAAATATATATGATGTAGATTAGCATGCAAACTACCATCGAAAATTGGTTTGAACCAGATCTAGTAAGTAGTTTTTTTTTAATAATCATAAATCGTAAACCGTAATTTACTTTTATATTATGTTACTTGCTGTTACGGAACCCTTCATGGGCGAGTCCGACTCGCACTTGACGCTTTTTTTGTTCCTACGTTTTTTTTGACGTGACTTATTGTAGATTTGCCGCAGATGGCATTAACTTCTTGGCCGGACAAATGGGGAGCGCTGAAGGCTCTCACAATACCCACATTCCCGAATGCGTTTTCGGAGGTATGTGACCTAACCTGTATTGGGCTGGTTTTCCCTTCGCGGTTTGGGAGGTTAGACAGGCAGTCGCTTCTGTAAAAAACCGAACCTGTCAAATCTTCAGGTTAGGTAAGCGGACCCTGTGAAAAACGGGGTAATGCTAGGGAGATTCTTCTTCTATCGTGTGAGTTGTGAGATGGATAGCCAAGCTCATCAACCCTGGTGTCAGGTTTATTATTGAGCCGCCAAAGGCCCCTGACGTGACTCAAGTAACGATCATGTACTTACATCAGTAAATAGTAACCTTGCCGACGTGAAAAAACGTGCCTTCCGAAGCACGGATCATCTTACTTCTGGACAATCAGGTGATCAGCTTGCAAGGTCTTAACCAAACTAGGGATCACAAAGTGATTTGTCCCCACCGGGATGCCAACCCGGGACCTCCGGATCGCGAGCAGAACGCTCAACCACTGAACCACAGACGTCGTTAGCTAGGGAGATGATGATGATGATGTTCGGTTACGAGTACTAATATGTATACACTTTGAAACCATGTCACATTAACTTTTTTGGCAAATTAAACCGTCAGTCTCATTAAATGTCAAATATGACTGTGCGACAGGGTTCTAAAGTGGGTACATAATATTGCTCATGATTGTTCGTATGGCGACGTATGAGTCGTTTACTAGGATTGAATTGGCTATAAATAACAGTAATAACTAATAATGATACAAGGCTACAGTCCCGTAGTGCATATGTACGGGGATAATCGCTGGTTTATGTCACACAACATTTAGAAAATAGATTAAATTGTCTTAAGGGGCCTACGTGTTGCCTTTGGCCCCACACACGCCTTTTAAAAGTCCGGGACTCCCTAGTCCTAAGTTACGGAAATGACTTACAAATAATACTATAAACTAACACCTCGACACGTGACTTGGACTTATAAGTGTGATTTGAATTTAAGCCACATTATTATGAAACTTTTATGTTATATTATAATATGTAACTTTTAAATCCGGTTATTAATTTACAAAATAATTATTAATTCTTGTTCGAATGGCGTTAACCACTAAGTAGACTTAAGTCTTGACCGATCGTCGGCGCCTTCCCCATTTGAATTCAAATTTAGAACATTTTTATTCTAAACAATCGAATAGGAAACAAGCAATAACTCTAGTAATAATTCAATAACGTAGGTATCATATTTATTACACACGTCTAAGCTTTAACCTGAAAGACATGACGTCACTCGACTTGATTTATGAGTTTTATGACCTAGTGTAAGCATCGAAAAATTCGTCCCACATAAAGTACCTACGTGATGGGCGATGCTGACGCCATATTGGCCTGACTGGCGAGATAGAGATGAGATGGATAGCTATTAACAGCCTATGTAGAATTTATGTTTGAAAAGTTAATTCATTCTAATCTTACTTACACGACAGCAGGGATAACGCCTTTGCTTTTATAGTTTTTTTTTTTAATTTCTGTAGCCTAATTAATGTCCCACTGCTGAGCAAAGGCCTCCTCCTTCTCTTTCCAACCCTCCCTGTCTTAGGCTACAGAAAAAAAAAAAAATTAAGTGGAAGTGAAATTGTTATTTTATAAATCCGTTAGTAATTATATTAGGTACATTATAGAGGTAATTATGTCGTAAGCCTTCTGAACACTAAGTAAAAAAACTAACAATTTACTACACCTTTATGAAGTTTTAGTAAGGAATCCTATTTTTTCTAGAAAAAAAAGTCTATGTTACTCAGTAATAATGCAGCATTCTAATGGTGAAAGAATTTTTGAAATCCGTCTAGTAGTTTTTAAGCTTATACAATATAAACAAAAAATTAAATCTTTCCTCTTTATAATATTAAGTCTAGATCCGTGCCGTGATCCGTGCTTCGGAAGGCACGTTACGTCGTTGGTCCCGGTTACTACTTACTGATGTAAGTTTAGTAGTCGTTACATGAGCCATATCAGGTGCCTTTGGCGGCTCGATAGTAACCCTGGCACCAGGGTTGATGAAGTTGGTACTCCACCTCACAACTCACGCGATAGAAGAAGTATCAAAACGTTATATAATAAATTCAATGTTCAAACAACTTTTCACAATAGAATAAATTCAATTGAGTATAATCATAAACAGACAATTACACATCATTCAAGTAATAAAACATACATAAAACTGACATAATAACGATCATCACAAACTATTTTAATGTACATGTTATTCACTAAGAATGCACTCCGATTTCTATTTTATTGCACGGAACATAGTGTCATAAACTTATGGCATAAATCTTGTAGTTTGAATGTAGAATTGTATCTCGTTCGCGTCCGTTTAGTACCAGAAGCCTCGTTTAGATGTTAAAAGTGATATAAGGTGACGAATGATTTCAAGTACCAAGTCTAAACACCTACTGGGGGGTTAAAATGTCCACATAGAAGCAATTCATCTAAAAAAGCAAAACTTACGCGGACATTTCATTTTCAGATGCTTTCAACTTAATTTTAACAACTTCGACGTAACATTGTTCCTGAATATCAAATTAGATTTACAATGTTACGCCAGAAATAATTACAATTCAGTTCGCACAAAAATACAACCTTCATCAAAAAAAAATCGTTGAAATTATGTCTGGCGAGGGAGTTCGTTTGTTATGAAGACAAGGCTGTGTGGAATTGTACGAAAAGTAAATAAATTCATGGTGTTAGTGAAGTACTTTGAGGGCTGATTCAAACCAGGATTTTAGTTAATATCAAGTGGAATTTTCCATCGCAAAAGTATATAATTGAAAATAATTTACAAAACACAAACAAATCATGAATTCTCTCTCTCTCTCTATTTAAGAGCTGCGCTCTTGTCGGTGGAGTAACCGCCATTCCTCTCTTCTTCCCGCCAAAACCTTCACCTCCCGATACGACACGACCTGCACCTTCTCTTTTATTTGTTTCATAAATGTTATCCTAGGTCTACCCCTTTCTCTCTTCCCTTCAATTTTTCCTTCTATAATATTTGTTATAAATGAATCGTGCCGTATCAGGTGGCCAATCATATAAATCAAATAAAACAATCATGAATTATGCAACAAAAATTCCACTTGATATTAACTCAGAATCATAGTCTGAATCATCCCCCTCAGTAATCGACATCACTAACACGCTGTATATTATTTGAACAACATTTCTTAAAACAGGAATAATTCTTGAAGCTTTTTTGAATTGTTGTAGTTGGTAAACTTTTAAAAATAAAATAAACAGCTTTTCACTAAGTACATAATATGTGAAAACATGAATTAAGTATAACTAAATTCAAGCCAAATCCTAATTTTAGGATTCAAACTCATAAAGTCGAATTCCCGGATAATATTTATCTATTTCAGGTAGCTAAGCATGAACCTGCGGTATGAACAGTGGCGTTGCAAACAATGTTAATGCTAATGAAATTTGAAGTTTTATCACAATCGAATTAGCGGCCACGACGCAATCATGTGGACAGACAGACCTCGGTAACACAATTATACATGTTTACTGGGGGGGGGGGAGGTAAAAAGGCCACATTGAATCAATTCATTTAAAAAAAGCAACATTGCTATTTGTCGTTTGTTAGCATTGCACAAGTTGTTCTAAATTTAAATGTATTACTTAATTTGCAAAGTCGTGTATGCCGTGAGGAGAAATTCTAGGAGTCACGTAAAAATCACACAGACACTAACACCTTTATTCTAAGACGTGCACTCCACTTTACCTCCACTCGAATCGGCCTCAGCTGAACATTTTGGTATATTAAGTTGGCATTTGCATTCTCGTCTTCTTCTTCTATCGTGTGTGTGTCAAGGTTATTATTAAGCAGCCAAAGGCCCCTGACATAGCTCATGTAACGATTAGGTACTCATTTACGTCAGTAAGTAGTAACCGGAACCAACGGATGTGATAGATAATTTACTTGGCTATATTGAAAACTCTACAAATAAGGGAAAGCGCCATAGTATACGCCACAATATACAAAAAGTTATTGTCACTAGATGGTATTTTAGCCCAGACGGTCTTTTCTACATTGACCATATATATTATACTATTAAACAAATACAATTATAAGAATTAAATGATACTAAATGACAAACAATACTACTTCGAAAAGTAGATTAAAAGTAAACTCCGACGAAAATCATGTTTCGTTTCAGATTACAAAAGATTTGAAAATAGAACACAGTCTTAGTTATGAGACGGCTTTTGACTTAAAACTACAAATCTTAAAAAAGTATAAAACTACAAACAATGCAATGTTGTTTAAAACTAATTTCGTCGGTATAAACACAAAATAAATGGAATAAATAAAAATAATGTGGTGTTCAGTCTTCTCTACTCGTCTGCAAATAAGCAATGTCGTCATAAAAGGATTCATATAGACTTTTTATTTTACCGTCTTTGCACAGTCAGAGAGACTATTTCGCGATACAAATACTTCATAGTAACAGGTTTTTCTTTGCAAAATAAAAAGGTAAATTTCAATTTTCGGTTCTCGATCACTATTGGTCGGTTTTGAAAAGATTTTTCTATTCCCATCCCTATCTGATATCGGCTCGATTTTCAAACGTAGCGTTTGTCTTTTGTTTTATTCGTTATTTTGTTCGAATACCGATTTGAATCAGTATTTATCATTTTATGTATATTTTTTTATATACCAATCTTTATAAGTAGAATAATAGCAAAAACAGTCAAAATAAACCTTAACACAAAGCAAATATAGTTATACAATGAAAGATTGATTAGTAACATTAGGTACAAAAATATAGGCAACAACACAAAGCAAATATAGTTAAACAATGAAAGATTGATTAGTAATATTAGGTTCCAAAATATAGGCAACAATATACACTGGTCATTAATTACATGAAGTAATCTAAAACTTTTATTCCCTAGCGTACCATTTAGAAGGTTACCACTCAATCTCCTTGTTCCATACACACATCAATATTCTAATTAGAAAACTCTCATGTAATAAGATAAAGTTACAAAATAAAAAAGTAAATTATGAAACAATCAACGCGAATGAGATTAAAAAGTAAATAAATTAGTATAGTACCGGAATTTTCCTATTTTTGGTCTCCATAATTAAATAATATTCAATATTTTATAAATCTTTTATGTTTGACCGTTTATGAGATACTCTGCAGCTAAATATCACGGAAATAGTCGAACACTTTCACCAAAGTGGCAAAATACCTCATCGTACAAAACAACAATAGTCACGTAGGCCATAATATTTAAATCTACAAAAAACACGCAAACACGCACTTACAACTTTATCATAACAAAATATAGCTTCACGAGTACATTCCAGTGTTAGACTAACGTGATAGGTGGTGAGCTGAGTCGCCGTCTATAATATAAAAATATCCTCTTTATTCCACTTTTTCGGCATACATACGTTCTTTACTCCATTGGTTAAATCACCTTTTCTTGTTAAGTTATAAAAAGGCTAAAAATGTCTTTCGAAAAAAATGCGATACAGAAAAAGTTAATTTTAGTCTTTCCCGAGGTTGTTCACTATTACCCACGTTCATCGTAAATAATATCTGCTACGTGCTACATAGCGTAGGCGTGGCGTAGCGGTCGTAGTACGCGTAGACAAAAGATTTTCGACGCTGATTGAATAATTTTCAATTCTATCAACAGATACTTATGTAACATATTCGATTATTGGAAATATCATACGAGATATTTATAGCAACCTAGGAGTTCAGGTGATTCACCTATAAATGCGTAATCTGACATATCCTACCTGCTATTCCATCTTAAATTTCTTTATCACCTTCTAGATTTTCTAGAATTTTTATTACTTAAAAGTTGGTTTTCTAGCTTCTTATATATCTTTATATTATTGATACATTTTGCATAGGATCTGTTGCCGTAACTAATAGCTCAACCAGTTTAATCTCTGCCTGGCCGAACGCTGATCCCCAAGACACAGGCCTATAAGCTTAGTTTGGAGATCAGAGTTAAACAAATAATTTGTACACTTTCTATATAGGTACTTAACTTAATCGCACACCTGTACAAATCTCTTTGATAATAAAGAAATTATTATTATATATTCGACTAGCTTTTGACCGCGACTTTGTCCGCGTGGCGTGTTATAAAAGAGAGATCTTTGTGTGTGTGGGAGTGCATGTCAAATTTCAAGCATCTAACTTATGCAGTTTAGATTTTTTCATACAAATGTTTTTTCCCGCTAACTCCCGTTCCCGTGGGAATTTTGCAATATCCTATTGCAACTAAGCTTAAAGTTTACTATGGTACCTGCATGCCAAATTTCAAGCGTCTAACTTAAGCGGTTTAGATTTTTCATACAAAAGGATTTTTTCGCTAATTCCCATTGCTATGGGAATTTCGAGAATTCCTTTCTTAGTGCACCTCTACGGTACCTAAGCTACGTCCCTTCCAAATTTCAAGTGCCTACGTTTAGTCGTTTATGCTGTGCGTTGATATGTCAGTCAGTCAGTTTCTCCTTTTATATATTTAGATTATTGGAAATTCCATACGAGATATTTATAGCAACCTACGAATTCAGGTGATTCACCTATAAATGCCTACAATGATCAGTGTGGGTACTTAGTTCGTCTAAAACGGGTGTTTAGTAACTGGTAACATTTTTCAGTCGTATTGCTTATAGCGTTCTCTTCCAGTAGGGCTAACTTGCGCATCGTGATAAAATTTTGTTACGTTCATTTTAGCGACTCTGAAGATACGATTCGAATTATGTCGTTTTGTCGATTGGTTGGCTAATATGTGGACCCACATAAGTCATGTCTTTCTGTCAAAATACGAACAAAATCACGTGGCACGCATGTTAGAGAAAAAAACAAATTTAACTATTTCGACATAATTTATTGAATTGATCGATAATTTTATAACGTTGCGCCTGCTGGTATCTATACGAGGAGCTTATTAATATAATAACAGATAACGGGTGCTATGTCGTGTCACCCCATGCATAATAAATTGAAAAATTGGGGATTATTTATAAATATCGTTCAGACACTTGTAAAGAGACATTCATCATCATCATCACCAGCCCATTAACGTCCCCACTGCTGGGGCACGGACCTTCCCTATGGATGGATAGGGAGATCGGGCCTTAAACCACCACGCGGGCCCAGTGCGGATTGGTGGTTATTAACGACTGCAAATGCAGCCGGGACCAACGGCTTAACGTGCCTTCCGAAGCACGGTGGAGCTCGAGATGAAAACTTTTTTTTTTGTTTTTGTGGTCACCCATCCTATGAGCGGCTTTTGCGATGCTTAACTTCAACAATCGCTGACCGAGCGCATTTACCGCTGCGCCACCGAGCTCCTCTAAAGAAACATTATTTAGGTTTAATACTTTTTCTGTGTTATGTAATTTTTATCCACAATCATTTGTAAGAAAACGTAATCGATCAAATGTGACGTCACCCACGTGTATTATGCAGGAAAACTCGGCAGACTCTGTATTCGAAGGCAGTTCTTCGAAACGCAGGTGTCACGCAAATAACCGACTTCCAATCAGTAAAGTAAGTAAAGTAAAGTAATCAGCCATTAGCGTTGATCGATTGCCCATTGTTTTCTATTAACATCATAAAGTCCCTTATGTCTGCAGGTAGGCTCTGAGCGGCTTTAATAGGGAAGCTACGATCCCGACGACCCGATTACTATAGCCATAGAGGCAGCCAATCAGCTCGCGACACCAAACACTTCAGAACCCCGATACCGACCCCGCCGGTGTGGTCGACGATTTCCCTCATCCAACGCTTATCGCTATTAAATATTCTTCCTCTCAGACGACGCCCTGAGCCGAGGTTCGCGCCCAACTGGGCACCCTCAGGCCTGTTGTTTTAAATTTGGACCGGGTAAAAGCCCTCAGAGCTCCCCATTAGTCCGCCATGTAGTTAATGCCATCTGCGGCAAATCTAAAATAAGTAACGTAAAAAAAATTATTGAGAACCCCGGCCTTTGTGACTCTCACACCTCTCTTTGTATTTGGACGAAATAAACCTACTTTGTAGATCATCCATTTATCTTAAGGAAAGATACGTATAAAAAAATATACGGTCGAATTGTGAACGTCCTCCTTTTTGGTTTTGTAAAAATGGTAGAAATCTTTAATGATACTAGTTATTGATTGTATTCTAGATTACTGATTGATTTAATGCAGACTAAACAATACGATTAGGGAATTGAATAGGATCGTGAACTAGGTTCAAGATAATTCATAAATATGTTAAATATAAATATTTAACATATTTATGAATTTAAATCAAGTAAAACGTAATAATAAGTCCGAGTAAGTTCGACATTTTATCACGTGTTTCTGTGTCGTCACAGTGTGCTTTTTCATATAAATTCAAAAGTAATGTTGTGTTTTGACGTTTAGTATTAAGTGATTTGACTAGTTGGAAACTAGCCTATTCCATATAAAACTTAAAATTCTGTCCGACAGATGCGGAATTTTGATTTGCTGGTACTTTCAGAATGAGCCCAAAGTTTTCCACAAAGTGATGTTATTAAAAATAGTTTATGAGACCCATCCATCAATGTGTAATCACAATTATATTATCTGTGATAACTGATAAGTACAAACTGATCAAAGAAAGCTATAGATAAGCAAGCAATAATCAACTTAATACATTTTTAATTACTTGGGGGAAAACAGTAAAAGATATGAAACACACGTTAAGGAAGGAAGAAAATAGAATGTGTACAGCCGATAATACCGGCGTGGTTAAAAAAATCATCAAATTATTTAAGATAAAGTAATTGGCACATTGTTAAGGGTTAGCCTATCCGTTACCAAGATGGCGTACGTACAGCGGATACAGTGTAAAACGTAAAGATATAAAAAGTTATATTAAGGTCTTTAATTATTTTATACACAATTCTTCCGTTAAATAAAAAAAAATCCATAAGTTCACATAAGGCGAAAATAGCAAGGGTTTATAATAATTTTTATATTTATTAGAACTTCAAGTAGTGGCAAAAAAATATAGAGCTCATTTAGCTTAGTTTATCTAGAACAAAAATAATTACTGAATGGTGTGGCTTTCACTTACGCCAGGGTCCCAACGTCCCAACACCCTTAAGAACCGGAATAAAAATAAACTTAAAATAAATAACAGCGGCAATGTATTCGTTTTTACAATCAGATTCGCATTGACTTCCAGAATTTTCTTTAAAATTAGTTTTATTCTTCTCTCGTGTGGGTTGTGAGGTGGAGTACCAACCTCATCAACCCTGGTGTCAGGGTTATTGAACCGCCAAAGGCCCCCGACATGACTCATGTAACGACTACTTACTTACATCAGTAAGTAGTAACCAGGACCAACAGCTTACAACGGCTTGCAGAGGCTACAGTTTTATTGTAACAAAGTTTATTATAAGGTTAGTAACTATTTGGAAGATAGGAATGCTTGGGAATAACCGTCTGGGAACCAATAGTATTACAACAGCATTGTTTCAGGACGTTTAAGAATTTGTGCCGAGGCTTTTCTTGCGGCTACTTTTCCTCGGCTATACAGGTTGAGAAGCTGCGGCAAAAAAAAATGGTTTGAAATATGCAAATGGTCGTGTGTTTTCGCGTCCTTTCCACTCGATGAGTCTGTGAGTTTTTGAACGTATTTTTTTTGCGATTTTTTCCGTGACGCTTTTTTTTTCTTTTCCAAAATGTTGGCTATAATTGAAGGCTTTATAGAAACTCGATCTGTTCAAGAAAAAAGGAAAGGAATAAGCAATAAGGTACTCTCGTTTTATCAATAAATAAACGATTTTATTTTTTTAAAGAACGTCAAGAGCCCTGTGCCGAGGTTTTTCTGGCAGCTTCTTTTCCCTGGTTATACAGGCTGCAGTAGTTTTAGGCGGATGAGACGTTCGTTATGTAAAAATTGACGATTCGAAGTGTAACTATGTTACCTACTGAATAAAGATATTTTTGAATTTGAATATTAAAAAAAACTCAGGTATTCTTTTTATTTTATAGATTAGCTGTGCTTTTAGTTAGAAAGACATACGTTTGAAAAACGATACGTGGTGTTTGCACATGAGTGCTGGCGACGCGAGACTCTGCTAACAATTGTAAAACAAGCGCTAATGAGCCGCTCTCTCCCGGAAAAAGAACTACACTGAAAACAGATACATCTGTTTGAGTATACCTACTAGATTTTCTAAGCCGTAAGAGTTAGGTAAACACTTCGTATTAAAGAAGTTGTGTTCTAGCGACGTGCATTAGTAATTCTAAGCGAAACGAAACTCCTAAAGCGATTTTGATGTTTAATACAGAAATAGATCAAACCTTGAGAAAAAACATAGGTTAGATTTTATATTATTTCGGGGTGGAATAAACATACCGCCTTATTTTTTTGTTTTTTGACGTGACTTATTGTAGATTTGCCGCAGATGGCATTAACTACTTGGCCGGACAATTGGGGAACGCTGAAGGTTCTCATCCGATACAATGCTTAAGACAACAGGCCTGAGGGTGTTCAGTTGGGCGCGAACCTTGGCTCAGGGCGTCGTCTGAGAGGATGAAATAATTAACCGACCCTAGTGGGTCGATAGCGATAAGCGCCGATTAAAGGAAATCGTCGACCACGCCGGCGGGGTCGTTATCGGGGTCCTGATATAAACGCGGACCGAGCGAATATAATGGCTATCATCAGGAATAGAACTTCTTCATTACGCTCATATATGGGTCAAAACTTTGTTGAAGGGACTAAGATAATAAGAAGTTAGTCCTTGGTTTAACTTCTAACTCGGATTTTCGGTTCTCTCCGATCTAAATCACGAACAAAGTTGTTAAATCAATTGCGAAGGGTATATTAATGATAGGTAAGTAAAACTTGTACGAAATTACCTATCTTATTAGGTTATTAGGCTAAAAAGCTGTGGGTTCAAGTCAGATTTCTTTTTAATTTTCTCTTTGTAAGTACTTGCTTGCCTTGTTCGGTAAAGTGCCAGTAAAAGCTATATTTGTAAACAGAGCTCACACATGGAGTGTCACCACATCGGTATGACATGAGACAATAGAGGTAGATGTTGAAAAACAATTGTGTCGATGTACCAGACATTATCGGAACGTTTCTATCTAACACAAACGTTTGCTTGACACAAATGGATTCGATTTTAAAAGTCTGTTTTATTTATAATGTATGTATTGGATCTGTATCCAATACAGACGATATACATCATCCTATGTTATGTAATGTGGGTGCAATTTGGCTTGGCTGTCACATACTTCAAGACATGTTCACCGCTTTTTAGATTTTTATTGGTAAGGCGGTTAGTATGCACTATTGTTAGTATAATATAGATACAGTAAGGTCAATTTTCGCTTGCACTGCAAGAACCACTTATACCAACATACCGTTACAAAAAGCAGAGCTGCCAACATTTGAATAAATGACAAATATCATCCATTAAATAAGGTTATGCTTTATCAACAAAAAATAATACGTTAAATATATTATTTTCTTTTTTTTTTTTTTCATAAAAATAGGTAAAAAAAAAGTAGGTTTTAGTTAAACAGCCTCTTCAAATTCGCTCTAGATAAAAAGGAAACAATGTTGCTGCAAGCAAATTTAAACTTTCTAATCGGACATTTAAGCATATTTTTTCGTGCAACAGGCATTTCTGTAATAAATTTTCAAAAGGTAATATGTGCTACCTCGCAATGAATAAATTTGAAAACTGACAGAGCTTTTCGGGCTAGTAACTGTACTTACCTACGATTCAACTATACAGGGTGTTAGTGACATCGTAACGAATACTGAGGGGGATGATTTAGATCATGATTCTGAGTTAATATCAAGTGGAATTATCCGTCGCAAAATTGATGTATATTTTGTGTTTTTTAAATTATTTTCTATTCAATACTTTTGCGATGGATAACTCATCCCTCAAAGTTTTCGTTACGATGTCACTAACACCCTATATATGTATACACAGCTGTTTAGTCGTGGGTGTAAAAGACTCATTTACGGTGGAGAATTTTAATTTAATCCCGGTTTCATTACGGCGTCGATTGCAATTTAATATGTTTATAAAGATTAAATAAAGTTGGCTGTTCACTGAAGTCATGACATTTTTGTAGAAATATAAAATAAGTACTCCACATTTATAGCATAATCATTGTTCTATTGTTTTATGGTAAATTCAAAAAACTCAATTCTTACACAAAAAACAGATGATGATTAATAAGGAAAATTTAAAAAAAAAACTTTACAAAGAAACGTAAAATTATTATACTTATTTAGTCAACATACCGAACTAGAACTGGTAAAATTATTAAAATACAAATATATTTTTGAGTGACTAGTTTGTTCCAATACCTAAACCTTATTTTTAATTAAAAATGTATGTACAAATCTTTTCTAGTGAAAATGCGGCTTAAAAGCATCAGTGCCAACTTTATCGTGCAATTTTATTTTACTCTATCTACTAACTACGATCATAAACTTGTTATCACTCGCAACAGTTCTATTTTTATCACTTCTAGCGGTTTAGTTCTTTGTTGATTAAACTTTTTAAATCGTTTCCGAATCATTAACAGAATTCATTTTATTGATAATTAGTTAGCGTCCAGAATGTTATTTACTTACTCCTTTTTATATTTTCTTTTAAAACATATAAAAACATGTGCACTAAATTCCTAAACTTACTAATTATTATTGCAAGTTTACAATGTGACGTCTAAAGACAGATAAACTGTCGAATTTTGATAAGTTAAATTGTATTTTTTGACTAGTTCATAACTTGCTTTTATATGCCAACTAGCGACCCGCCCCGGCTTCGCTCGGGTGCAATGCTGAGGAAAAAAAATTAAATTATTTACGACATCACATTAAAAACCTCAAAAATAACAGTATTTGTCCACTATTTAAAGGATGTTAATATACATATAGACCTTCCTCTTGAATCACTCTATTTAAAAAACCGCATCAAAACCCGTTGCGTATTTTAAAGATTTAAGCGTACATAGGGATATAGGAAAGAAAAAAGCGACTTTGTTTTATACTATGTAGTGATATTCACCGAAACCGCTTCAGTAACAGTATTAGGTGTGAAACACAGACTGTGTCTCTCACATTTATAATTTGTAACGTGTTGAAAGTGAAAACGGTGTTTACAAAATAAACAAACGAAGACGAACGAAATGGTCTGAATAAATTATACCGGGCAAATAAATTGCAATGGTCTTGGTGGTTCGTAAAGAAAATTAAAAACAACGGACTTGTCATGACAAAGAAATAAGACTAGACAGAGATCGTGCTACGAATGCTAAACAGCGAGTGAATTGTGTGAAACGTTTTATAAACACTTGTTTTTCTAACTAGAATCATTACATCTGCCATATAAGAGCGCATCTTAGGCGCACCTAGATTGGAAACTAGTCGCCATGGCCGAATACGGCTGTAAAAATATTATTATATTATCCCAATGCAGAGCAAAGGCTTCCCCTTTGAGCTTCCATCTCTTTCCATCCTGGGACACTCTTAATTCCGTCTCAACCACATCTGAGTCATCTCTCTATCGCTTCTGGCAAAAACTGACAAGGACTCCTTGTCAGTTTTTGCCCACCTATTCATCCGACAAACATGACCTACCCGCTCTCACTTTAGCTTTGAATACACTTATGCTTTCTAAAATGGTTCTTACTCTCATCATATTTTAATTGTTAACCCCTTTTATCGCGCCATCGGAGGGTCTCCCGCCTGGAAGTAATCTAGCGTGGCCCACATGGAAGTCTTTAAATAGGCTCCGGACACAGGTTGGCCGCTGCAAGGATAATCTCTGCAGGTGGGGATATCTGGTTGATGGTTGCGATGATTGCGAGTGTGGAGTATCACCACGAACTATGGCTCACCTTTTGTGCTGTCCTAAGTGCCCTAACACCTGCACTATTAAAGACCTGTACGAAGCCGCTGACAATGCCGTAAGCGTGGCCAATTATTGGTCAGCAATTTAGTTTCGATCGCCATCGACTCACAAAGAAGAAGATAGCACATTTATTGCTATATTTACTTAAACATGTATTTATTGGTTTTACCATAATGTAACATTACATAAGCTCACGACTATATCCCAATTGGGGTAGTCAGAGGTATATTCATACCAAGATGAATTAAGTATTCACACCTCACCGAGCTTTATGTAGTTTTTTTGTGTGTTTGTGAGTAGGTACCATTATATTTTTTTTTTTATACATACATAATATACATAAACTAATCTTACAAACATTCACTTGTTACTACGGAAGAGCATTGGCTCCTAACACAGGCTCTTATGCTTAAAAGGAATCATCAACCCTAACTTAGAAACACTATTGTAAAATGAAATAAAATATTTTCATTTTAATTTTTCAATGGGGTGTAAATTAGAAGTGTAATGATTTTTAAAGGTTTTATAATTTAAATCGAAAAAGTCTGAGTCGAACGGGAATTGAACCCGCACCTCTTATTAAGTCGGCTATTCATAATCATTTATTCGCTATAAAAATGGTATTACAGTTTAGAATAGAATAGAATCTTTATTTGCTTTAAACACGGTATACAAAGATGGAATAAATTATACAGGTCCATGACATGTTTAGCTAAACATTGTAGCATGCAAAATATAAAAAAAAAAAAATATATATATAAAAATAAGTTTGCAGTTGGTCACTATTTAACATTTGGTCTACATTTCGTGACGAGTGTGTTTTTTAACCATTAAACCAGCGGTACCTCATTCTGTTCATGCGAATTTTTCGATCTATATCGAAACAAACAAAACGTCGCGTCTGAGTCTTTTTGAATTTAATTTTCTCTTTGTGAGTTTCCTATGCACGAGTGACTGCTATAAAAGACAATAATCCTTTAAAATGTTTCCTTAAAGAAAATTTGTTTTCTAATGTATAATTTAAATTGCTGCTTCGACTGAGTAAAAGTTTCCTCCATCAACTGAAAGGGGTCAGGACCTACATTACGTTGCTGATTTTTTTTTTTTTTTCATTTTTTTTGTAGATTTTTTGTAATAAATTAGGCTCGCGGCTTGCGTTTGACCACAAACTCACCTGATGGTAAGTGACAATGTGGTCTAGAATGGATCACGCTTACCTAGCAAATGTCTATTCACTCTAGCCTTGAAGACTCCCAGATTATAAACGAGTTGGAAAAACGACGGAAGACAGTTCCAGTCCTTTGCCAAAAAGGATGTGGCAAAACGTTTAGTGCGGATGAATGGTATATCATCCGCACTAAACGGATGAATGGATGAATGGTTGATTGATTATATCCTCAACATAAGGATGGAATGCCCGCCGATGTCTAGTTGTCCGTAGACTGCAAATGGCATTAACTCTTTGGCCGGAAAAATGGTGAGTGCTGAGGGCTCCCACGTTGCTGCAGTCAGATAACATTTCTAGGTATGCTGGTCTATTCAACCACAAGTCGTCAATTCATCCTCATCTCACTAATCTAAAATATTCCACCGTCAGTCGTAAATGTTTGATCGTAGTTTCACACCTTTAGAAACTTTGGCTTTTCGGTTTAACAGGATCAGAATTATAACTTCAGAAAGATTATAGCGTCGAAACTTTGTAGAAGCTATCTATTGGATTTTACGAGTTTTCTGAAATACGGTTTTCAACTTTTTAACTATGAGCAAGCTCGTTAGTTGCTGCTTTCTTGGATGAAATTTGGTTTCCAATACGTCTTCTTTTTACCCTACTGTGGCGAGGCAAAAATGAGGGTTATGTGTATAGCGGCTGTCCTTTGTTTGGTAAGGACAAAGCAGGCTGAATAACCTGATTTTCCAAAAAATTAAGACGATTCCGTGCTTCCGAAGACATGTTAAGCCATTGGTCTCAGCTACTAGCCGTAAAATACCTCCACTAATCTACAGTGGAGCAGCGTGGAGGAGTGTGCTCCATACCCCTCCGGTTGATTGAGGGTTGGCCTGTACCCAGGGGCGAAACCGCAACAGCAGTATAAAGGCTGTTTATGTTGTGCTGCTAAATAAAACATCCGATAAATTTTGACTCAAATAACGTTATCAATTTTGTAACATTTGGCATACTCGTAGCTATGCGTGTGAATGATAACAAATGTGTATATTAAACTGTGACATTAGGCAATTAATTACGTTTTCGACACATTTTCCGCGGAATGACATCGAAACGGAAATTGATTATCCTGAAATAATCCAATTTATTTACGACTAAGGGCCACATCTCACTAGGACGCACTGGTGGCGCTACCGTAGTCGCAGCAGTAAAACGTAAGCAGTCGGTTGTGCAACCAACAAGACACCTGGTGAGGTAAGGTTTATACAACTACGTACCTTCTGTAGGCGCGCAACCACGGTCTGGGCCATGGTGTCTTAGTGATCCCTAGTTTGGTTAGGACATTATAGGCTGTGATCAGCCTATAATAATCATCCAAAAAGTCAGATGATCCGTGCTTCGGAAGCTCCCGGTTACTACTTCGAGATGTAAGTAAGTAGTCGTTACATGAGCCATGTCAGGCGCCTTTGACAGCTCAATAATAACCCTGACACTAGGGTTGATGAGGTTGGTAATTTACCTCACAACCGACACGATAGAAGAAGAAGGGGGGGGGGGGGGGGTTACACAGACCACATAGAACCAATTCATCTAAAAACCTACTAGTAAACAGAAAATGTCTCATTAGCAACCACGTTTGGTACTACGTACATCCAAAGATGGATGGTACCATACGGTAACTGATGGTCTTACTTTATGTTTACCGAAATAGAAGATAAGCATATGAAGCTATCAACCGTATGGTAATCAAGTTTGGGACATAATATTCAAAGGCCATCTCATTTTACATTAAAGAAACCAAAATGTGTCATATTCGTAATAAAATGTCAGTTTTATTAAATTTCTCTTGCAGTCCTTTTGTGCACTGGAGTGTAGCGACAAAGGATTGAATTTGATGTTTTTATATTCAAGGCTATTCTTTCCGAACATTTATTTTAGTATTTTGATGTGATTCATTTGTTTTGAAAGTAGGGGTCTTAGCCAAGTTACAGACATTACTTTCATTGATAATGTCGCTTTTGCAGTGTTATGCAAATTGACTTCGCATTCAAAACTTTTAGTTTTAGTGATTATTATCACTTTTACGGATCAAATAATATCGATTTCTGATTTGTTTGTATGTGGGTACGTTGAAAAATTCGGCTTGTATCCTATATGTAATTTAATATAATATATAAAAACACCCACATTTCCGAGAAATGCATTTTCGGAGGTATGTGACCTAACCTGTATTGGTTTTCCCTTCGTGGGTTGGAAGGTCAGACAGGCAGACGCTTCTGTAAAAAACCGGACCTGTCAAATCTTCAGGTTAGGTAAGCGGACCCTGTCAGAAACGGGATAATGCTAGATGATGATGATGATGATGATAGATAAAACATTATTTAATTCATGTAATTTATTGCAAGTTTTATTTTTCATTTGGTCAGTCCAGCGGATAAACCTTTCCAAGATGAAATAGTTTTGCAACGGTAGTTTAAACGAGTTTCATGACTAAGATTTTAAATAAAAAGTAGATTGCAACGAGACAAGTTCATAATCGCGATACGGATAAAGTTTTATAACAACTTGGTGCCACTAACAAGTGGCTTGGACTCACAAATGGTGAACAAAACTTCAACTTTCGCGATACCATAGAATAAGGAATAATACATTAGAACGGCAACTCTCCGCTCCCCGCGGCTAAGCCAGATTTACATCGGAGTTCTGTAGGTATAGAGTTCGCTATCTTATTTATTATAATGATTATGAGGCTTGATGGGGTTGGTAATTCACCTCACAACCCACACGATAGAAGAAGAAGATTATGAGGCAATTTTATACTTAAAATTGATGTGAATATAACTATTACTCATGATTGTGAATGGGTACCTATACAGGGTGTTAGTGACATCATAACGAATACTGATGGCGATGATTCAGACCATGAGTCTGAGGTAAAATTCCACTTGATATCAACACAGAATCATGGTCTGAATCATCCCTCAAAGTTTTCGTTACGATGTCACTAACACCCTGTATAAAATGTTGTAGATGTATTCCTCGTACAGCTCCGTCTATACCTGACCGTGGCACCTACGACATAGAATAAAGAATAATACTGCTTATAGAAAGGTAACTCTATATAGAAAGGCATCAATTCGTATCTAGCGCCTACCTGATCACCTATGGGTCTTACTTTAGTCTTAAATGGCCATAACCCTCTAAGGAGTAATGGGGAGAGCAGGGATTATCTGTCTCGCTCGCGTAAGTACGAAATTTTTGTATGGAGTGTCCGAGCTGTACCTAGGCTAGTAGCTCCTACATTAGGACCACGATACATCATTTAATTCAAGAAAGGCTAAATTAAAGGCTTTTTTGTCTTTAGATATACCGTCTCTAACGGAGAGCGATATTCTCCCGAGTTTTAACTTTCTGTCAAATTTCCTTTTTCAAATCTTTTGCGGATTGTTACTAATAAAATTTTCACCTGGAATACGTCAAGCGGATATAAATGGGCTTTGTATTACAAAGAAACAGCACAGAATTATTTAAATGTTGCTAACTTACGTACGACTGACGAACAGATAAATGGTTTTTGTCATTTAAATTAGATAATCGTCTCGTAGGAAAAAGTGTAAGGAAGGAATTTTAAATATCGTTTCGAAAGTTTTTGACTAAAATATGTGAAATACAAATTCGTGGAAATCAAGACGGTAAAAATTTTTGGAACGTCAAATAGTACAGTCATGTTCACACGTGTGTGTTATGTCAGGTGGTCATGTAGCCATTTTAGAACCCTGTCGCACTATCATATTTGACATTTAATGAGACTTACGGTTTAATTTGTCAAAAAATTTAATGTGACATGGTTTCAAAGTGTATACATATTAGTACTCGTGACCATAATTTACACGACTCGAAAATTTTAAATTTATTTTGTTCCTAACATGGAAAATGGCTCAAGTAAGTGGATAAAAACGATAAATGTTTCATGGAACAAAAAACAGCTGAATCTACAACAAGAAATCCTTCAATTACTCACTAAAAAAGTTCACCATATTAGCCTTATCAGAGGGAACCGATCACTTCCATTTAGTGCTTCAAAAAACGGTCAAACCGATACTCGATTGTCGTGTGACTACTTCCCGTGAAATAGGCAGGCTTAGTGCACACCGTGAACTAGCGGAAAATTGCATGACGTCATGAGGGAACGTAATTCCTTTTTTATTTAATTTGTGCTGGACACTGATACCGTTAGTTTGATTCGTTATTAAATGTTTTTGTGGCACGAACCGTCGATTATAAGCATTATAAAAAAAACATGATTCTTTCAAAATGAAACCGTTGTTATAATGTATTAATATTATATATTATTAATGCCACCAATGGCAAAGATACAATAGGCTACTTGACAACCTAAATCAATTGAGAATTTGTTTTACGAAACGTCAAAACGAAAGTTTGCTTTTGGAGTTTGTATGGAAATACTGTCCTGTGACGTCATCACTGAAAGCGGTCAAACTTCGTACCGATTGTTATTTTTGGCTGATTTTTGATCATCTTAAAATGGCGTACTATTACTAAATTAAATTTTATAATTTACATTTGATTTTTTTTCAGTCAAATACCCTAACCAAATTTACAAAAATCGTCGTTCATATTATGCTAGGAACAGAAAGCTTAACCTAGTATTAGTAACAGGAATGTAAAATGACACGTAATAGTAATAATAAGCTATACGACCTGATAACGTCACTAATCAAAGGACAAATTCGCTAATAAGGGCGCTTACAGACCAACGACCCCGCCACTAAGTTAGGTACGTCAAAAAAGAGGAGTATTGAAATGCATGTGTCCACCATTGTTTCAATGCCTAATTACGACAGTTGCATACGCAAATATTTACTTACATCAATTATGTGAATCCGCCTATTGTACTCATTCTATTTCTCTTTTGTTTTGTATTTTGTTTTTCCTGTTTGTGCATTAAAGTATTTGTTATGTCATGTTATGTTAAAGTTTGTGTATCTCAAAAACTTGTCGGAAAATATATGTCACCAATGAATATAGAAAATTGGAAAAAAGAGAAAAATGTGTTTAACTTCTTCATTGTTATTATTCTCCAAATTATTTTAAAAAATAACCATTATGATATTGTTTTGGTAATCATAAAAACTTCATAACTACGCATAAGTTTGTATAAGTTTTTTAAAAAAGCAGTCTATACTCGTCCCACTGCTGGGCACAGGCCTCCTCTCAATCAACCGGCGGTGTGGTGGAGTATGCTCCATACCCGAGGGGGTATGGAGCATCACACTGCTCCACTGCGGGTTGATGGAGGTGTTTTTTTCTACGGCTAATAGCCCAGACCAACGGCTTAATGTGCCCTAAACAAAATACAACATTATAAGATAACACTAATCTTTCTTCTTGGTTCAAATAATGTAAAAAAATGTATGAACCTGGCGGATATATACACGGTGTTAGAGACATCGTAACGAATACTGAGGGGAATGATTCAGGCCATGATTCTGATTTAATATCTAGTGGAATTTTCCGTCGCAAAATTCATGATATTTTTTTTTTTGATACTTTTTTGATAGAAAATGCCACTCGATATCAATTCAGAACAATGAGCTGAATCATCGTTCAAAGTTTTCGTTTCGATGTCACTAACACCGTGTTTTATATAGAACGGTTATGGGTGGATGGTAATGCTTTCTGAACGCGTAATAAATAGGATTTACATTATAGATAAAATAATATTACGAAATTCAATTGTATAACCTCCATGGTATAACATACTTGTTGCGATGCAAATGGTATAATATTATATCTGGCTGTTCATACTAAAAGCCGATTTGTCGTACCGGAGAGGATTACGAGGCGCATTTCGCTTGTTTACAGATAATCAATGACAGACTAACAGTGTTACTACAAAACACAAACTAAAAATAAACTTGGTTTGAAATAGTATTTCGCGCCACGAAAGAAGTCGGCGGATTTTAATGAAACTAACTTGACAAGTCATAATAATTCTATGCGCAGGATCTGCGACAGTAGCGCCGCGGCCTTCGGGACTTCTTTCGTATACGGATTATATTTTAAACATAGTTTTTCTTTTAGTGTTTGTTTTGTAGTAACACTGTATATGTTTACCTATGTAAGATGAATATCGTGAAAACATAACCTTCCTTTTTGCTACCGGAGTTGGGTAAAAATGTGTTTATTAGGTGTAGTCTATCTAGAAGTTATGTGTGAGGCAGTAGCGAATTTCTTTTTACATCTTACGTGTAACACGGATTATTGAGATTTCAAGGGAGCATCATGTTTGTGTTACTTCAATATTATCCCACTTACCTAGGTTTAAAAAATCAAAAGGTCTCACTTATCTAGATCCCAATTACCTAGATAAGTGGGACCTTATGACGCCTATTTCGTATGTACTTTAAAAACGTTATGTCAATAGAAAGAAAATAGTTCTTGTTAAGGCTTCAGCATACCAAATGCAGGTTGTAAGCAGTGCTAACAATAATAATCTTAGTGTCACATTTCACATAGAATCGTTATATATGCGGATGCTTGTAGTTGGCCTTCTACTAATTAACTTGTAATTAAGCTGTTACCGCCCCGACGATAATAAAATAATTAAATAAAGTAGCATACCATCTTTTTGAAAATAAGACTAAAAAATAAAAGAAGATTGTGCAGAGTTTGAGGTTTACGCGGTTATAAAACATAAACAGCCGCACGGCACAGGCCGCCCCGGGCCTCGATCAACCGGAGGGGTATGGAGCATACTCCACCACGTTGCTCCGCTGCGGATTGTTGGAGGTGTTTTTAGCGGCTAATAGTCCTCCCTCCGAAGCACAGAATCATCTTATTTTTTCAGACACTCAGGTGATTCAAGACTCATAATCTCACGGTTATATCACAATTTAAAAACATAATACCGGGTTTTTACCGCATTAAAATCAGGAATATGATACTCCTTGTGGGAGTATTATGTGTTTAAATTAAGATTGTGCAGCCCAATCTATACTTTAAATTAAAATAACTTTCAATCTGTAATCAACATTTGTATTGAATATTCTAATGTAATCTAGCCTACAAGATCCCACTGCTGGGCAAAGGCCTCCCCTTCCTCTTTGCATTTTTCGCGGTCCTGTGCGTCCCTCCGGCAAGCGTCCAAGTGGTCACGCCATCTCTTTCGAGGTCTACCACGACGCCTGTAAACATCGTATTGAATATTATGTTTTCTAATTAAGAAATCAAAATACTTGCCACTTTTGCCACGGAATAAACCGAAATGGGATGTAAGAGTCCAATACAACGTGAAACTATTGTTAATGTAGGTAATAGCCGCAAACTCCTAATATTGCATTACAGCGACCGCTAAGGCCCTTCCAGATCCTACGGGACCCAAGTTATTATCTAGTTAACATGAAGTTATTTAGAACATATCGGACAATGTTCTCGATTAGGAGCGAAGGCCGTTGCAAAAGTAACGAGTAAATACCTATTTATTATTAACTTCGACATTCTTTTTCCATTTTTATTGTTTCGGAAGTATTTTCATTTTGATAAATTCTTTCAAAGTACGAATCATAATCTCTTTTCGTAGCAAAACGTCTACGCCGCGTAGCAGCTACGAATTTATACGGTATTTCCAATAGTAACAAATGGTGTATATTCCTCCACGCTACTCTATTGCTCTATTAGAAACAATGATTGCTCTGTTCCGAAAACGCACAACTGGTATGTGTCACGGGTTCGAATCCCGGCTTTGGCCACAGAATTCGAATTTATGTGGGATATAGAACGGCTAAGAAAATGGGAATTTAAATATCTTTACTCCTTCTATTTCAATTAATTTTAACAAAACAAAAAAAAACTTCTTCCCTTATCCTCTAACCCTGACAGACATCCCACAATAGACTCGCCTTTCTTCTTTTTAAAACTGCCTTACGTCCCATTCATTAACCATCCTCCATTCATACCATAAATTATCAAATTCCCATTCATTATCATTCCATAGTATTCTCACTTTCCTACATTTATGAGTTAGAATTCATGTTTGGATCATAAATAATTGATATCACGTGGTTACTAGGATTTCTACCAATGGTAATAAGCTCACTCCTTATTGGCTGGCGAGAAGTGCGTGTATTATAGGCCTGTGCCTACCCCTTCAGGGATAACAGCATGTTTATGTTGTGTTGTTGCTCTATTGAAAGTTAGTTGTGTTTTCTAAACTTAGTTGTCAAACAAATAATAAACTGTCAACCAACTGTTGTTCGACCGCCTAGAAAGTTACTTACTTTTAATTTCAAAGCGAAAAATGCAAGTAATAATACAATACAATACACCTACAATATGATATTCTTTAATGTACTTGAAACAAACATTAAAATAATCAATTATTTACTATTTTTATTATTATCGTTACTTCTCTATAACATAAGACTTTTCTTTAAATGTTTGTCCTAGCTAGTTTGTTTGTATAGTTGATTCCAATGTTTTAACATTTAACACTCTTCAATCACATTAACACCATAGGCGAGTTACAAACGATTACGAAAAACGACAATTCAAGTAAATAAAATAGACAGCATTGACATAAAGATGATATATCGATTCTTTAATTTGATTACACTGTCATTTTTCGTAATCGTTTTCAACTTGCCCAAGGCCCCTATAAATCAAAGCGCAACCCTGTCTCTTTAGATATATTTACATACATAAACTCGAGCCTATTTCCCACCGGGGTAAGCAGAGACTATAAAATTTCATTTGCGTCAGTCCTGATACACTTCTCTTGCTTAGATATATTTACATAACATAAACAGTCTATATATATCCCACTGCTGGGCACACGCCTCCCCTCAATCAACCGGAGGGGGTCATACTCCACCACGCTGCTTAACGTGCCCTCCGAAACACAAATAAACAATAATAATAATATTTTATAGTTCCTGATATGACTACCAGAGGCGCTAGTTATGCATTTCCAGTTTTGACGTTTAACAATCGCGGCGTGTTTAAGAAGTGGACCGATAAGGCAGATGTGTACAAAGGGAAGCGATAAGATATAAGATAACAAGACTCTTGTCAGCCACAGCATCCCTTTGTTAAGGTACCCACATCTACTCAGTTCGTTGAAAAAACTAAATAATTTACTTAGTACAAAACCGGCAACTGAAGAATTACGTAGGGGAATATAAGTAACATAATAAGGGTTAATGAGGTTAATGGGGTAGGGTTGATGAGGTTGGTAATTCACCTCACAGCCCACACAATAGAAGAAAGTAACATAATATAACATAGCATGACGCAGAGGTGTATAGTATATGCACCCTTTTTTCACCAGCTATATTTAATATAGCAACACTCTTGTATCCCTGAAGGCATAGGCAGAGGTGTATTTTGCATATTCTCACATTGCCATTAACCGGTAATTGTTAAAAATCCGAATTTTCTTTTTTTCCTTTAAGAATACTTATAAGCACCTTCAAGTTCTTAGTACTTCAGGAGGTAAGCATATCGCATCATAGACGTCTTACAAACGCGCACAAGATTTTAAAAGGCCACTTTGAAGCGGCCAAAATTTTTTTTTTATTTTTGAAGCAATTTGATAAAAAAGAATATGCAATTATAAATTGGTGCTGATTCCAGTGCACACTATCTAATTTTAATTTAAGTTATACCTGTCATTTTCTTATCCGCGTATAAAAGTAAGCGAAAATGTCAATAAATGTCAAACTTTTTTAGATGAATAGTTTTAATGTGGCCTTTAAAGCTCTCCAGCACTTTGCTGTCAATAGAATCTTCTATCTGCAGGTACAATTGCTTCTGCCGACAGCAGCAGTTAGCTGCATCTACAGCAAAGTACTGCTCGCGTGTAAAGGGTTTACTTTTGTAACTTTTTTAATAAAATCCAAAAGAATAGTACAATACAAGCATCTTGTGTTATTTAAGTTTCGCCAAAAATTTCGTACTGGTAATTCTTCTTAAAGTATTTAAGTATACAGAAATCCGGGACCACCGGTCCCTTAAATAAATCCCGGATTTCTGTTGGTCTGACCGTTGTATTTTTCTTTCAGATTTCATTTGAACAGTTAGAAAAGAACCAGTGACGCGAATGTTTGTCTGTACTTAGTTCCAAATACTTATAGAACAGGGTTGGAATTAGAACGTTGTCTTATTCAAGCCAGAGTGAACATGCACCTTCTGGGCAAGCTCGCTCCATTTTAGGTCTCAACAATGCCTTCGGGCAAGTCTGGGGCCAAGGGCAAACCCATCAAATGTAAAAATAAAAAAAGCAACATTTTATAAGTCCTATATCCACACATACATATTATTACATATACGTACATACTTGTATACATATGTATACTTGTATACATTGTATACATATATAACATATCATCAAGCGTTTTCGTCCAAGCATTTTTTTATTATTTAAATTTTTGCATTTCACCACGATTCAGCCCCTGGTTTTAAGCAGCGATTTGGTTTATGGTGAAGCTCGCAAACTCATATAGTGACCATTCACTCTTGCCTTGAAAGTCTTCAAAGAAAGTAGATTAATTGCTTCGATGTGGCCATTTTAACCCCCCAGGTGCCTGATAGTCGATACCTACTGTAATCAAACACATATTTGACAGATAGTCTATCATATCAGACAGTTTATCAGCGAGAGGATTTTCTAATTCTGTCTGCAGCATTTACCTTACTTACGACCTTGGAGTATTGTGTTTAGGAAATTAATTTTACCGCGCGTTGAGACGTCGTCAGGCTCAATTAATTTATTATAAGTAATTTAGACTTTATTATTAATATTCAATATAATTAGAAATTAATTCAATATACTTTGTTCAAACGTGATTCTTGATAATTGGTAGAACTTTAACACATGCCATTTTACAAATTTTAGTGACCAGCTTATTTAGAAACTACTAGGAATTGTTAATTTTATTATAATATATAATATTAGTATGTTGGGTTTATTAAAGCATAGATACATTTTCCAGCAAGCAATCCGTACTTTCAAAAATCCACGCCCAATTATCATAATCGGGTCTATACGTGATATGCAATATAATAATCATTATCAGAATTTATTTTCTTTTTTTTTTAAATTTCTCTTTTAGAGTGTCGTGGTAACCCAGTTGGTAGAACGCTTGCCTCTCACTTTTGCAGGTTCAAATCCCAGCACAGGCAATCAATTTATGTCGAAATTGTTTTCGAATTCATGTTTGGATCATAAATAATTATCACGTGCTCAGCGGTAAGGAAAAACATCGTGAGGAAACCCACGTTCCCGAAAAATCCGTTTTCGGAGGTATTGAACCTAACCTGTATTGGGCTAATTTTCCCTTTGCGGGTTGGAAGGTCAGACAGGCAGTCGCTTCTGTAAAAAACCGGACCTGTCAAATCTTCAAGTTAAGTAAACGTATCCTGTGAAAAACGAGACAATGCTAGAAAGATGATGATCAGAATTTCTTTTAGCTTGTCTAGCTCGAGATAAACTTGGAGATAATTATCAAGTAATTTCTGTTAGTCCTCGTTTTGCATCGAGCGGCAACGTGCTTGGCATTCGCACTCTAATGGGCACTAACGAACTGCAAATGACATAAAAACCTCACTCCCTTACTTGCTTTGAATTTAGAAGTCGTTGAAACTAGTCCTTGTTAGATAGAACAGGGGTTTAAAAAGGCCACATCGAAGCATTGTTTGCATTTCGCACTTACTTTTATATGCGCAAATGTCAAATTGTAATATTACTTTCTTAGATGAATTGCTTCGATGTGGCCATTTTAACCCCACAGATTCCATCGGCCTAATCTCGACTGGTACATCACTATGCTAACGAACGTCACATCATTAGCTTTTGTACTTTGACAGATCTAACTCGTGGCACGCATTTAGGCTAGAGTAAAACATCATCTAGAGGTATATTGAAATGTAGTCACTTATTATACTGAATTAAACGTTCTGTTTAATACTGTAGAATTGCAAGTGGATATACTAATAGTAGTGAACAAAGAGTTTCTTGAGTCGCTTTTTCTCACACGTTAGGAAATGACACGATTCACATATCCCTTTTTTTTTCTTCTTAGTATTTCTTTTTATGTTATACTTCATTAATTCACAATAGACATATTGATGTCACATTAAATTCTCGCTTCCAAAAATAAAGCTTATTTGTGTACATACCCGTACGAAATTGTACTATAAGTATAAGAAGGTAGGTAGCATTATTCTTTATTCTGGGCTATAAATGTTGTCATCCATCAAACGTCTTGTTATCCTGTAATCCGGCACTTTTCATATATTGTTGAACTAGCAACCTGCCCTGGTTTGCTTATTATATTTTCCTACGATGTTCACTCGTCAACTTTGTGCCGCTGTAGCCCAGTCGGCAAAACGCTTGACTCTCACTGTGATGCCACAGGTTAGAATCTAAAAATCTATACTTATAATAAATCTGTAGAGAGGTCAATTCTGTACATTAAATATTTTTTCAAAATAACTATCAGGGGGTGATAAGTGATCGATACTGATGCCAAAAATGCAATCAGTAAAATTTTTGTCTGTCTGTCTGTCTGTCTGTCTGTCTGTCTGTCTGTCTGTCTGTCTGTCTGTATGTTCCTTATAGAAACAAAAACTACTGGACGGATTTTAATGAAACTTGGTACAATTATTCTTCACACTCCTGGACAGGTTATAGTATACTTTTCATCACGCTACAATCAATAGGAGCAGAGTAGTGAAGGGAAATCCTTTTGTATGAAAAATCTAAACCACTCAAGTTAGACGTTTGAAATTTGGCATACAGGTACCTTAGATACCGTAGAGGTGCACTAAGAAAGGAATTCCCAAAATTCCCACGGGAACGGGAATTAGCAGGAAAATCCTTTTGTATGAAAAATCTAAACCACTCAAGTTAGACGTTTGAAATTTGGCATGCAGATACCTTAGGTACCGTAGAGGTGCACTAAGAAAGGAATTACCGAAATTCCCACGAGAACGGGAATTAGCGGGAAAATCCTTTTGTATGAAAAATCTAAACCACTCAAGTTAGACGTTTGAAATTTGTCATGCAGATACCTTAGGTACCGTAGAGGTGTATTAAGAAAGGAATTCCCGAAATTCCCACGGGAACGGGAATTAACGGGAAAATCCTTTTATATGAAAAATCTAAACCATTCAAGTTAGATGTTTGAAATTTGGCACGCAGGTACCTTAGATACCGTAGAGGTGTACTAAGAAAGGAATTCCCGAAATTCCCACGGGAACGGGAATTAGCGGGAAAATCCTTTTGTATGAAAAATCCAAACCACTCAAGTTCGACGTTTGAAATTTGGCATGCAGGTACCATAGGTACCGTAGAGGTGCACTAAGAAAGGAATTCCCAAAATTCTCACGGGAACGGGAATTAGCGGGAAAATCCTTTTGTATCAAAAATCTAAACCATTCAAGTTAGATGTTTGAAATTTGTAACGCAGGTACCTTAGATACCGTAGAGGTGTACTAAGAAAGGAATTCCCGAAATTCCCACGGGAACGGGAATTAGCGGGAAAATCCTTTTGTATGAAAAATCTAAACCACTCAAGTTAGACGTTTGAAATTTGGCATGCAGGTACCATAGGTACCGTAGAGGTGCACTAAGAAAGGAATTCCCAAAATTCTCACGGGAACGGGAATTAGCGGGAAAATCCTTTTGTATGAAAAATCTAAACCATTCAAGTTAGATGTTTGAAATTTGTCATGCAGGTACCTTAGATACCGTAGAGGTGTACTAAGAAAGGAATTCCCGAAATTCCCACGGGAACGGGAATTAGCGGGAAAATCCTTTTGTATGAAAAATCTAAACCACTCAAGTTAGACGTTTGAAATTTGGCATGCAGGTACCATAGGTACCGTAGAGGTGCACTAAGAAAGGAATTCCCAAAATTCTCACGGGAACGGGAATTAGCGGGAAAATCCTTTTGTATGAAAAATCTAAACCATTCAAGTTAGATAATTGAAATTTGTCATGCAGGTACCTTAGATACCGTAGAGGTGTACTAAGAAAGGAATTCCCGAAATTCCCACGGGAACGGGAATTAGCGGGAAAATCCTTTTGTATGAAAAATCTAAACCACTCAAGTTAGACGTTTGAAATTTGGCATGCAGGTACCATAGGTACCGTAGAGGTGCACTAAGAAAGGAATTCCCAAAATTCTCACGGGAACGGGAATTAGCGGGAAAATCCTTTTGTATGAAAAATCTAAACCACTCAAGTTAGACGTTTGAAATTTGGCATGCAAGTACCTTAAATACCGTAGAGGTGCACTAAGAAAGGAATTCCCGGAATTCCCACGGGAACGGAAATTAGCGGGAAAAAAACATTTGTATGAAAAAATCGAAACCGCGTAAGATAGATGTTTTCAATTCAATTAAATTATTTATTGCATTCCATGTAGTACAATGGGGTGTTACATAGACATAGGAACTAAAACATGGACCCTGTAGGGCACAGCAACGTTGAAGGGAAGAGAGGAAGTGTGTATTAAAATTAAAACTCAATGAACAATCAATTAAAAAAAATCAATTCAATCAATTGATTCAATCTAGCATGCATGCATACCTTAGTAAATATAAAGTTTATTTTTGGCTGTATTTTGAAAAATGGGAGTTATTGGGAAAAAAATTGTATGAAAAATTCTAAACTGCATAAGTTAGATGCTTGAAATTTGATATGCACTCCCACACATACAAAGATCTCTCTCTTATATAACACGCCACGCGGACGAAGTCGCGGGCAAAAGCTAGTCACTAGAATAAAACATGTCTTATTATTCTGTGTTACTATGTCTGACACACCTTTAACCGATTTCCAATTTTGTTTAATTTACACTCAAATAGTTTGGTTTGGGCGCAAAATTCTTGATAATATCAGCGTTACGTCTAAAATTTTAACAGTTTCTTGCATAATTTGAAAATTCATAAACCGATTTCGTTGAAAATTCCACTGTTCCCACATTATGTCCAGGTAACATCATACGAAGAATGTGCAATTCAAACAATCCATACTAATATTATAAATGCCAAAGTATATGTGGGTGTCTGTCTGTTCGTTTGTCCGTCTTTCACGGCAAAACAGAGCAACGAATTGACATGATTTTTTTAAGTGAAGATAGTTGATGTGAATGACACAGGCTAGTTTTTGTCACTTTCTATGCGTAAGGTAATTCATGGTCCCGAATGGAACCAAGACTTTACAATGGCCCCAATTCCTGCAGACATATCCTAAATTTATTTTAAGTTATACCTGTCATTTTCCCGCCGCCGCCGGATGGTTGATAACTGTCAATTTTAAAGTGAATGAATAACCCGGGCGAATAAAATAGCCATCTCGCTGATATGCAACCCGTTTGACGTATGTTACTTAGTTCTGACGGGTTATTGGCCAGTATAAAACTTTTGAAAAGACTTTTTAAATTTCTGCCTAAAATTGACGTGTGTTACATAAATTTTATGCCTGTCGATTACCTGTCCTTCTTTTTTTCAACGGATATGCAAATGTCAGGTATACTTAACATAAAATTTAAATTAGATAGTGTGTACAGGAATCAGCACTAATATTTTTGTCTTACTTATCAGGTGATGTATACGTAATATATCTTATATTATATTATAAAACTTTCAGTCTATCGTGCAAAACCTCTGTAGCAAAGAGAAGGTCCGTTTGTATTGTTTTAAAAGCTATTGTACCAGAGACGCCACGTGCTAACACCAGCCTTTTAACGACAGACTGAGTCTAGCTTTGTAGTCAATTGATACTGCAAATGTGACCTCAAATGCTACCATGCATAGGTATGCTATGTTAAGAGTACGCTCTCCTCCTTCCTACTTTTGCTGTGCCTTCCAGGGTCCTTCTCCGACTTTAAAAAATAAAGTTATCAATTTGCCACGTATGTATGTAATACTATCTTTATCCCGCGGCTTCGCTCGCGATAAACTCGGGGTAACACGGTTCCCCTTTCCTGATGTAAAAATTTTTAGGTTCCTACCTTCAAAACTGTGAAAAGTCCCATATAAAATTTCACTCGCTCTTTGAAAGGGTAGGGGACTATTCATTATATCCTCACCGGGATTCGAACCCGGGACCTTCGGATTGTGAGCCCGACGCTCAATCACTGGACCACGAAGGCCATCACTGGACCACAGAGGCCGATGTACCTTTGATTGGGTGCAATTGGGATGTACTTATTTATGTTATTTTTTTATATTAATCTACTTAGCATAAACCTCCTTTCGTTGAATTGGAGTAGGTGTGAAATATGAACTGTACAATACATCGTAGCAAATGTTTCTTAAAGTTATTTCATTTGAATATAAAATCATTTAGTGAAATAACGTAATTACAAATACACAATCACACAAATGTCTTATACAATTTTGCTCACAAAACAATAAGCTAAAGTCTACTTTGAGATGTGTACACATTGTTGGTTTTGTAATGTAAAGTCACATAATATATTCTTTGGTTCTAAGTTTCTGCAATAACTTCTGATGAGTTTCATTCAACCCTGTTTCCTAGTTGTACAATAAACTCGTGATTTTGACTTGAATGATGTTTTTCAGACTTAATAATTATATGACTTTAGCTAAATTCATTTTGTTCAGGAATTTTCTGTTTCTAGACTACGGAAAGATGTAATTGCGTTTAAATCGTTAGAGTTCGTTGAAAATTATCGGGCGCAGGTAATCTCACGATGTTTTCCTTTGCTGATTGGATCGTGCTGACAAATTGCGATCAAATACATTCGAAAATAAATTCACAGGGATTAAACTTAGAAATTAAAATTTACTTATTTAATTTAATTTATTTAGTTTAATTTGGTGCTACGTTGAGAGTGGAAGAAGCAAAAGCAGATTTTTGTGATATATTCCCACCGGGATTCGAACCCAGGACCTCCAGATCGTGAGCCCGACGCTCAACCACTGGACCACGGAGGCCGTAGGAGTAATAAATAGGTGTCGATGAGTAAAAACATATATGTCGCAAATTTCAAGGTCTAAGATATTTTCTTGTAACTTTGTCTTCAATCCATTGGGCTGTTTAAAAGTAAATATATTCCCTCGAAGATCGAGATGTAAGGCCACCTTGTAAACTATATCTATCAGTTAATTGATACGGAGGTACAGACTAACTAAACTAATGTAACTCGAACTTCATGACTTCATATATTATGATCAAATCACTATTCACTAATTCAAGAACTTTTGGACGCAAAACTTCTTGTGTTTGGTACTCGCCATAACATATAAGGCAGGAAGAAATGGATAAAATAAGCACAATAGACGGCTATATCTCGGATTTCAATACAATACACATTTTTTTGTCTATAGACTTTAAAAACAGGACCAGTGGAATTAATCCGAGATTTTCGCAAAGACATAAAGCCAGTTGTAACGATTTGTTAACTGTTTCATTACAGAATAATGTCGGGACGGAATTGAACTTTCACGCCTACAGAAATTCTACTTCTCACCTTACAAATACAAAAATATCTTTATAGGCCCTTAAGATGTTTTGAATTCTAATTTCTAGGGCATTTATCTGCCCAAACTATTGAGACAAAAATATGCAAGCCGGGGTAATCTACAATACAATACAATACAAAAACTCTTTATTGCACTTGAATCACATTAAAAATACATTGGTATTATAATTAAATTGGTAGTACAACAGGCGGCCTAATTGCTAAGGTAGCAATCTCTTCCAGGCAACCTTTTTCCTTTACCTTTTCTTTAATCTACCGTGATGTCGCCTCCGAACATCTCACATCATTACATTTTTTTTTAGCTGATCCTTTTTAACTTTCTTTAAACCGTATGTGACATTAGGTTTAGAAACAAATTCATTATTTTTCTGTCACCTGATTTTCGTTGGAAAACATACCTACTTTATTTTCCATATGCCTCATCATTCTATGTTTTCCTATTCTAAGTCCCTAATTTCAAAGAGTCGACGTCCAGACAACTTTGGGAATCACTGAAATAATGCTAAATAAAGTAAAACTGTTACTAGCTAAATCAAAATAGTGTATTTTGTTTTTTTATTTAAAAAATTGAATTTTTTTGAATTTGAATAATATATTGCCAGCTTGTAAGGTACCATGCTTCAATGCGAAGCATTGGTAGAGGTGTTGATTTGTAAGACGTGTACTAGACCGCGGAGGTTGTTACAATAATCTTAAACTTACAAATCACAAATTTAGGTAGCATACTTAAATAATGGTGCTAATTCCTGTAAATCCTGTAAATATCATCTAATTTTATTTTAAGTTATATCTGTCCTTTTCTTATCCGCTGAAAAGGAAAGGGACGGGTAATCGACAAGCATAAAATCTATGAAACACACGTCAATTTTAACCACAAATCTAAAACAACCGTCTAAAAATTTTACATTGGCCAATAACCCGACAGAATTAAGTTGACAGCACACGTCAAACGGTTTGCATACCAGCGAGATACCTTTTTGATTCGCCCGGGTTATTCATTCATTTATTCATTCTTCCTAAAATTAAGAGCTGTCAATCATCCGTCCGGCGGATAAGAAAATGACAGGTATAACTTAAAGTAAAATTAGGAGGTGTCTGCAGGAATCGGGGCCAATAACAATATTTATCCGAGTTGAATTTTCCCATATTTTCTTTTACGCTTTTATTCTACTGCATTGGTAGAAAATATGGGAGTAAATTAATACTTATAATGACAAATACTGAAATTGAAATGAGAATGAATGTGTTTGCTTTTTCATGCTTTATGACAGATCACTTCACAGTGCATTTGCTAACACATTTATTTTTATTAAAACTCGGCGTGCAATATTTTGTGAGGTTTGCATTCTGTTGACCAATTTTTTTTGTAAATGGACGTTACTGTGAAAGTATGGTCCTCTCATAGTAGGACACCATGGTGTACTATCTTACTATATTATAAATGTGAAATTTTGTGAGAATGGATGTTTGTTACTCTTTCACGCAAAAACTACTTAATAGATTTTAATGCAACTTTACAAAAATGTAGCTTATACGTCAGAATAATACACAGGCTTTAACAATAAAAAAAAAACAGAAATTCTTACCGCGGAAACCGAAATCCACGCGGACGAAGTCGCGGGCGACCGCTAGTGTAATATAAAAGGCCTGCACCTGGCGCCTGGTTGCGCAACCAATATTTTGCTTGCAACCGAATACCAAATATCCCGCTGGTGGCGCAACCGTGGTGTCTCACCGTGAGGTACGGCCCTAATATAAACAACTAGCTTTTGCCCGCGACTTCGTCCGCGTGGCGTATTATAAAATAGAGATCTGTGTGTGTGTGGGAGTGCATGTTAAATTTCAAGCATCTAACTTATGCAGTTTAGATTTTTTTGATACAACATTTATTTCCCGCTAACTCCCATTTTTCAAAATAAAGCCATAACTAAACTTTATATTTACTGACGTATGCATGCATGCTAGATTGAAAACATCTACTCGTATCTTACGCGGTTTAGATTTTTTCATACAAATGTTTTTTCCTGCTAACTCCCGTTCCCGTAAGAATTTTGCAATATCCTGTTGCAACTAAGCTTTAAGTTTACTAAGGTACCTGCATGCCAAATTTCAAGCGTCTAACTTAAGAGGTTTAGATTTTTCATACAAAAGGATTTTCCCGCTAATTCTTGTTCCCGTGGGAATTTCGAAAATTCCTTTCTTAGTGCACCTCTACGGTACCTAAGCTACGTCCCTTCCAAATTTCAAGTGCCTACGTTTAGCCGTTAAGGCTGTGCGTTGGTATGTCAGTCAGTCAGTTTCTCCTTTTATATATTTAGAATACCTGTACTTCTTGTTGTGTTTGTGTTCATATAAAAAACAATATATATTTTTTTTATTTCGGACAAAGTCTATAGAATGTTAGTACAAAAACAACTTATAAACTAGCGTTAGTAAGACATTATTCGGGCGATCATAAAAACAAACTTATAAAGTGTGAAGCTCCACCACCTTTTTAGAAGAGGGGAGTCCCACCTATCACATAACGTCTTCAGGATACTGTTGGGGCTGGCTCGAGTTCGCGTGAGAAGCGACGCACAACGTTTCCGCATGTCATATGGTCATCATCACCAGCCCATTAACGTCTCCACTGCTGGGGCACGGGCCTTCCCTATGGATGGATAGGGAGATCGGGCCTTAAACCATCACGCGAGCCCAGTGCGGATTGATGGTTATTAACGACTGTTAATGCAGCCGGGACCAACGGCTTAACGTGCCTTCCGAAGCACGGAGGAGCTCGAGATGTTTTTTTTTTTGTGGTTACCCATCCTATGACCGGCCTTTGCGAAAGTTGCTGAACTTTAACAATCGCAGACCGAGCGCGTTAACCGCTGCGCCACCGAGCTCCTCGTCATATGGTCAGTAAATGATAAATAAATAATACTCAACTCATTATTGTAAATACTTAAAGCACAAAAAATACTATACAGTTAAAACACATTACACGGATTAAAGGATATATAATCGGCGGCATAATTTTTAAGTAACTAATACTTCCAGGCAACTTTAGGTTAAGAGCAACTAAAGCTGACCAAAACAAGAATGACGTAATAGAACTCGGCGCGTAATGTCGCTGGATGGCATCCGAATTTTTCAAATTGGGGACTTTCCAGACTACGTTCCTCATATACAATATAGATGGCGCTGTACAGATTTTCCTTCTTATTTTATGGATAACAGACATATGCATATTTTATCTTTGTTTTTTTGAGGAGCTCGGTGGCGCAGCGGTAAACGCGCTCGGTCTGCGATTGTTGAAGTTAAGCAACTTTCGCAAAGGCCGGTCATAGGATGGGTGACCACAAAAAAAAGTTTTCATCTCGAGCTCCTCCGTGCTTCGGAAGGCACGTTAAGCCGTTGGTCCCGGCTGCATTAGCAGTCGTTAATAACCATCAATCCGCACTGGGCCCGCGTGATGGTTTAAGGCCCGATCTCCCTATCCATCCATAGGGAAGGCCCGTGCCCCAGCAGTGGGGACGTTAATGGGCTGATGATTATGATGATGATGACATGGTATTTTGGAATAATTATGTACCCGAGTAATGAGAAAATAGGTAATTATCAGGTCAAAGCTGTCAACGCCATCTATTTTGGTTTTTGTAAACGTAGCCTGGAAAGTCTCTCATTAACTAAACAAAAATCGAACTTTCTGTGACAGTGATTATATAATTCTATAAAATTAAAAATTTAAAAACCCCCGACCAAAAAATGTACTCAATTGTTATGAAAAAATGCTAAACCCTATAAAAAGCAAAAAATAACTTATCCCACATATGCAAGCAAACTGAGCTTGAAACATTCCTATCACACTTAACAAACGATCTAATGACTTTGAAAACCTGAACCGATTTCCACTAAACATAGCTAAGAACACTCTCGACTGATATACCTTTCAAACAAAAAAACCGCAATAAAATCGCATCATCCGTTTGGGAGCTACGATGCGACAGACAGACACATACCTACACATTTATACAGACACATCAAACTTGACACACCGTCGTTTTTGCGTCGGGGGTTAAAACATTCTGACAGCGCCTACAATTCGGAAGAATATCTATAAAAGCATTACTGCTATTTGACATTTCTTGACATTGTTTTAAATATGCGCAAATGTCAAATTGCAATATTGCTTTTTAGATAAATTGCCTTGATGTGACTTTTCAGCCCCCCGTCTGCTTTTAGCATGTTTTTGGGCAATGTGATAAAACAAACTACAGTAATAAAGGAAACTAAGTGTACCTCATCTTATGTCAGTATCGCGTAGATAAATTCGACATTTCCTTTTACGTTTGTAGCTAATTTTGAACATGTTGGTAACATTTCCTTCCATTTTTATTCTCTAGAGACTTCATCTTCGTAGTTTTCGGCCTCTGTATAATTGTCCACATTTCTCTTCTTTCTCGAGAACATTCCGAGGCGTGTGCCCCGCACGCCATGCGTTGCACGCTTGCGGAAACTTACGTACAACTGGGGTCTAGTCGGAAAACTTGTTTCCTAAACTAATATTTACACTATTCCTTTGGCGTGGCTTTGTATAGATTTACCTCGGATAGCATTCACTACTTCTTCACTTGATCTTAGTGTTTTTTTTTTTGTGTATGATTTCCGTGTGGTTTCTGTCCCGTGTTGAATGTAATGTACCTGTCTGTCTGTGTCTGTGGTGTCCGGGAGTAATAAATGTTTCTTTCTTTCAATAAATTAAATAAATTTTATTTTATTTTATTTATAAGTTTATCTCCTTCACGGTCTACTGGAACAGATTTCTATTAGAAATTAAGTAGTTAAACTTTTTGTCTGTTTTGTGTGTAATCTACTTATCCTTATGTTTTTATTTTTGTGTACAACAGCCCTGATTCCTGCAAAGACACCTTTAAAGTTCTACCTGTCATATTCTTATCCGTCGACAAGGAAAGTGACGGATGATCGATAGCTGTTACTTTTAAACTTATTTATCATGCATGTAGGTATCCATAACATAAATATACCAAAATGCAAATAAGAACATTAAATATTTTTTTATGAATTATGATACTACAAAAGCGATTTTGCTTTAAAGGTCTCTTAAGTATCACAGAATTAATAAGAACATGAAACCTTTCTAGCCATAAATCAAAGTTATCTCTAACTCTACCTGTAGTACTGAATTAACTTTCCTAAGTTGAACCGCTTGGGATAAAAGTTATATTTAAATAACTCAATGAGATTTTAAAGTCATATTCTATTCGTAATATTCCATTGTAAGTACATAATACGTCATTTTATAATTTAAGTAAGTATATTAGTTTTCCGTCCGTATGAATTTTGGTTATCGCACACGGTATGTTTATTCCACCCTTAAATACTATAAAAAAATATCAAGTATTCTTTCCCAAGGTCTAGTCTATCTTTGAATCAAATTTCATCAAAATCGGTGAAGTGGTTTTGGCGTGAAAGCGTAACATTTGTACCTTTAATTTCAAAGGCCGAACCGTAAACCGTGAATCGGCCATGAGCAGTGGTGGCCCAGTTGGTAGAACGCTTGCCTATCACTTTGAAGTCGCAGGTTCGAATCCAGCACAGGCCTAAACCAATGATTGTCGAATTTGTGTTCGAATTCACGTTTGGATCATAAATGATTATCACGTGCTGTGCGGTGAAGGAAAACGTCGTGAGGAAACCCACATTCCCGAGAAAGGCATGTGACTTAACCTCTATTGGGCTGGTTTTCCCTTCGCGGGTTGAAAGGTCAGCAGTGGCTTCTGTAAAAAACCGGACCTGTCAAATTTATTTTTATTCACAACCAAGTCCTTCGCGGATATAGGAGTGATGCTATGTTATGTTATACATCACAAAACAGTCTACAAATGCGCACTAAAACAATTCACAACTACAACCCGTACTATTGAGTCAATTTCTAAGCAAACTTCGTATGCATAAGAGACAGTGAGGCTTTATTTATGTACATACGGGCTGCACTAACGAGCTGCGACCTCTAAAATGTCCCTTGTTTCATGTTACCTGATTGCATAGGTCTGTTTGTCGGGATTTTCACTGTTATACGGAAGACAAGTTGGTATTTGTATGGACTTGTATGTTTATTACTTTTACTTTAGTAGGTACTTTTATTTGTATGGTGTTGTATGGAGTGCTTTGTATGGTAGAAGCTTTTTTGACGTAACTTATAGTACCTACGTGACAAACTGGGAGCGGTGAGGGCTCTCACCCGGTACAAAATTCAAGACAACAGGCTTGAGGGTGCCCAGCTGGGTGCGACCCTAGTGGGTCGATAGCGATAAGCGCAATGAGGGAAATTGTCGACCACGCCAGCATCGGTATCGGGGTTCTGAAGTGTTTGTTGTCGCGAGCTGATTGGCCGCCTGTATGGCTAGAGTAATAGGGTCATCGGAAAAAGTAAACTGGTCGTCGGAAAGTTGGTATCAGCGCTGCCCGGACAATCCATATGAAAATCCAGTTTTTTTTTACGTGACTTAACTACTTGAATAAATTGTGTGCTGCCGTACACACAACAGTCCAATCACGCTCCTTAACGGCTTCCGTGGTCCAGTGGTTGAGCGTTGTGCTCGCGATCCGGAGGTCCCGGGTTCGAATCCCGGTGGGGACAAATCACTTTGTGATCCCTAGTTTGGTTAGGACATTACAGGCTGATCACCTCATTGCCCAAAAAGTAAGATGATCCGTGCTCCGGGCACGTTAAGCCGTTGGTCCCGATTATTACTTACTGATGTAAGTACGTAGTCGTTACATGAGTCATGCCAGGGGCCTTTGGCGGCTCAGTAGTAACCCTGACACCAGGGTTGATGTGGTTGGTAATCCAATACACATGATAGTAGAACGGCTTACGACCCAAATAGACCTAAGTTGTCACCATCATACCAGGGTATTCGATACGACTCACCAGCTATCGTTGGTCTAACAAAAAGCTCAGTGTACCGTGGGTACTTAGTTTATCTTACGATGGACGTATCTTTGACTACACCAATTGGGATAAATTTGTGAGCTTACGTATGTTATGTTATGAAGAAAAATGAGCCTTACTTACACGTTTTCCTCGAAAACACTGCACCCTAAAACTCCTGAAAAAGTAATTCATTAAAATAGTAATTACTGTCCTACTGTGACTCAAGCCTTCACAAATTTTTCGCCTTGCATTGTATTCTATTCACACAACTGTAAAAAATCTGCGAGTGATTAAAACATAAGTAATAAACCGTAGCCACTTAGAATAATAAATCTTCACGACACGCATAGTCATAGTCACGCTACGAATGTTGTTTAAACTAAATAAAGTAGGCTTTTTCGTACAAATTAGGCCAATTACCCATTGAACTTACAGATCTGACATTTTCTTATCCGCCAAAAAAGAAAGGGATTGAATTTGAATTCGAATTTTAAAACAAATGAATCAAATAGACATCTCACTGATATGTAACCCGTATGATGTGTGCTGTCAACTTTTTTCTGTCAGGTCAAATCAGATACTTTTTGATAAATGTCAAAACACGAAATTACTTTGGAATTTTTATGAAAAGGCAACCTGTGACGTCATAGAAAAACGTGACAAAATTTCGGACTTATTATTACATTTTTCATTCATAAATAAGTTAAAAATAGAAAAAGAAAAAGTTATTTATTTGATTTGTCTTTTTTTTTGTAATAATCACAATTTCATAAATTATCTTTGACCTAGGAAATTACCCAATTATGTGTGGCTAATTGTTTAAATTTCCGTCTTCTATAATTCCCAGTCCCTTCCATTTTCTTTCAATAAAAAAAGACAGGTAAGTAATATAATTTAAAAAAAAATCTTTAGTAAATATACTACACGCTAACGACCGTCGCGTTCCAGTATATTATATAGAGTCACTAGTTATTGACTACAGGGACGGAAAATTGCAGTTTATTTATTCATTTATTTATAGAGTACTGCCACATCACATACATTAAAACATTATTTAAGTACATTTAGAAGTATTGTGACTAATTTAATTATATGACAATTACAACGTACATAACTCATACAATTAAGGGTAAGTATTTAAAAATAAAGTAAAATTAAAATAACACAGCGATATTAAAAATTTGAAATTTGAAAAATATTAGGTAAATATAAATATAAGTAATTAACATCCTGTTGAGCTTTATATAATCTAGAACTTTTATCATATATTTATTTATTTGTACGTGATAAGGAGACATGCAGTGTATAATACTACAGATAGACACACCTACATACGCGTACAAATCTTATGAAATTACAAGAACAATTATACATTAATAATAATTATTATTATCATATATATGTGATATATGCACTTGATATCAAGTCAGAGTCATGGCCTGAATCATCCTTCAAAGTTTTCGTTACCATGTCACTAACACCCTGTATACGCCAAACAAGTTCACCATTCCATGATGCCAGTGCACTTTAAATAATATTATTATATCTTATAATAATATAACATAATTTTTACATATTTTTTGTAAAAATGCAGTGCGTATTTTTTTGAATAAATAAATAAAATTAAAAATTATATTTTATCACACGGGACTCTTTTTCAACACAGAGTAAGACATAAATTTGCTATTACAATACTTTTTATATACGTAGAAAGCCATAGTTAGTCACCTATTAGGGATTAAATGATGAATGGAAATGCCGCTGTTATCGAGGGGAAGTAGGTACTTAGACGACGGAAATTGTGTCGTCGAAACGAAATCTGATATCACTCTTTTTCTAAATAGGGTTCCGTTGAAGTTTGACGGCTTACGATTAACAACAATAAATAATTTACTTTTTATTAACATAATAGTTTAAAATATTTCTACAATGTACGCCACGTAGAAGTTTCATACGTGCGTCTAATTGTGGTGTGGTATAATTTTCAATATTTTTTTTATAATATTTAGTTAATGTTTATGTTGTGTAAATATCAATAAGTGTATTTGGCGGCTCAATAGTAACCCTGCCACCAGTATTGATGAGGTTGGTACTCCATCTCACAACCCACACGAATGCAAGAGAGAAACATTTTAATTATTTACTTACTTTACATTCATCCGTAATCTTCTACGGAACTCACAACAACGAACACACTATTGACGGTATTTGATAACTATATACGTGTAATTAGAGGCTGAGAGGGTTTTGTCAACATTGCGCTTCGCTGGCCCCCATGATAACACCAGATATGAATCTGGTTTCAGATATAATTCCACTTGGGTACTGAAATTCTCCTCAGTGGAGACGAATCCTTCGCTCTATTCATCAACCAATTTGTAATACCAAACAAGTGAGTATAAAACCACTTAACTGACTGTTATCCTGTTCAAAACAAAATGAAATCGTTCGAATTTTGAAATTATCGTAGTGAATCCTTAAAAAAAACACTTTCGAATTATGCAATTTTCCAGGTATATTTTTTAAGTTTTCATTTCGTTAATTTTAACATTAAACAAATAATTGCTTATAATTTCCGTTCTTGATCAGTGACTCGAAAACAACCTATATACGTCCCACTGCTGGGCGCAGGCCTCCCCTCAACCAACCGGAGGGGTTATAGAGCATACTCCATGTCACTGCTCCACTGCGGGTTGGCGGAGGTGTTTTAAGCCCCTGACGTGCCTCATGTGATTGGGCTAGTAAAAAGTAGGTAGATCCATCGCAAGATGAACTGAGTTATTTACATAGGGTGTCTCAAACTGTGGGTCATGACCCACTGGTGGGTCACGAGTGATTATGTAGTGGGTCTTGCCTATAGAACAATACACCTACAGACCGAGCCAACAACGGCCCCGAAAGCTTTGTTTGTTATTTGAAAGTTTGAAAATTGTTTGTTCACAACTTCGGGAACCATTGCTCTAACCTAAAAATACATTTATATTGACGTGATCGCTTAAATGTCAGCAGGGTGACATTAAATTGTCTTTTCTAAAAAATCAACGTAGCTAAAAATCCTAAACTAGTTTGTTTCGCGCCAAAAAACCCTCCTTTTAGTTAAAGTTTAGAATTTCCTATCTGCCCTTTATTTAACAGGCTTTTACCGAGGCCATTTTGACACAAGATGCCGAAACCTTCACTAATTTTCCGTTAGCTTTTCTTTTATCAAAGTTCAAAAGAAAAATAATTGTCATTAGATACTTTAATCCTTCCTGTCTGTGATCGGAAAAACGTGGGAGAATAGGTATTATGAGTTGTTTTTTATTTTACTTTAAGGTTGTAAGGCCTATATGCCTTTTGAAATCCAAATCTAGTAGCTGAAAGCCGGGCCTTACGAGAATAAACTGTTAAAGTGGTTTATTGCTTATACTTGTTCATAGAATCCTCTAGGAATTAACACAAGTACATACAAATGACATGAATTGCAAGCTTAAAAAAGTATTAAGTAGCTTTAGTTACATAACACAACAGTATGCAACTGAAAATAATAAAAAAAACTCCTTTTTTGATGAATTTTCTGAAAATTTCACTTAATATCAATTCAGAATCAAAATTGACGCTTAATGAAATGAAAATTTATTGTCACAAATGTGGTAGGTATATCCATGGAAGCGAAGCTTATACCGCTCAGCACTTTTAGTCATGTTATGACATACAATAATAATTACATAAAGTACTGAAAAAAGGTATTAAAATAACTTAAATGTTATCAAAAAGGTATATTTCTCTGAAATTCTTCCGAATAGTGATGTTTACGAGATAGCCATGATAGCCGTGGTCGTATGCCGATCTGTTCTAAAAGTTTGTTTACCACGGCATGCGACCATGGCTATCTCGTAAACATCACTACTCGGAAGAATTAGAGAGAAATATACCTATTTTCTTGTTTCATACTTTTTAGAGCGTGATTTTTCCGTAGTCGAATTTTAGTTTTTAAATTCACTTACAAGTTTAATATCACTGTCACTGTCGATTGTCATAATCGTTTACAACTTAGCCATACCGTAATATACCGTAACAATATATTTTCTGTGGTATTTTTATGCAATTTCATGTCATACCTTTACTACTATAGTCACAACGGAATAAGTAATAAAATATGAATTACCGTCACTCTAGATAATAAAACACTAGTTTCATCGTAACTCAGTAGATTCGATCGTAGCTACAAAAAAGAACCTACTTCGTGTTATTTTTTTTATCCACTTTACTTACATACATTTATTTTGTAACGTACATACATCACGCCTGTATCTCTAAAGAGTTAGGCAGAGGTGTATCATATTAATTTAATATTAATATTATAAATGTGAAAGTTTGTGAATATGGATGTTTGTTACTCTTTCACGCAAAAACTACTGAATGGATTTTAATGAAACTTTGCAATAATGTAGCTTATACACCATAATAACACACAGGCTTTAACAATTTAAAAAATCGGAAATTCTTACCGCGGAAACCGAAATCCACGCGGACAAAGTCGCGGGCGGCCGCTAGTATAGTATATATAATCTACTGTTACACGTCAGTTTAATTGTTTATATTTATGAATATATAATATGTATTGATTTGTTTGTATGCTCCATACCTCCTCCGGTTAATTGAGGGGAGGCCTGTGCCCAGCATTGGGACGTATAATATAGGCTGTTGATGATGATGATGACTGATTTGTTATTGTTCATATATTTATTGGTAAATTGTGCGTCCGAGTAGTATGTCCTTAATAGTTTTGAGGAGCTCGGCGGTAAACGCGCTCGGTCTGCGATTGTTGAAGTTAAGCAACTTTCGCAAAGGCCGGTCATAGGATGGGTGACCACAAAAAAAAGTTTTCATCTCGAGCTCCATCCGTGCTTCGGAAGGCAAGTTAAGCCGTTGGTCCCGGCTGTATTAGCAGTCGTTAATAACCATCAATCCGCACTGGGCCCGCGTGATGGTTTAAGGCCCGATCTCCCTATCCATCCATAGGGGAGGCCCGTGCCCCAGCAGTGGGGACGTTAATGGGCTGATGATGATGAAAAAAAAAGTTGTTGTCTAAAAGTTGATTTTAAAAGGTTAATTATTTCAATTTAAAAATAAGTCATATTCTGTGAGGCCGCAGCATGTTGGCAATCAAAGTCTTATAATAATATATTTTACTGTAATATATTTTGCTATAGCAATAACTATGTGGACTAAATATATGGAATATGTGGAATAAATATGTGGACTTACGCCACAGACTTTGCCGCCAAGAGATTCTTTTCGTGTCTTGCTAACTTATATGTAAATAATTCCTAGTTTTTAATTCCAATACAGTCCACTTAACATCTCGAAGAGTTTTTATTTAAAGAAAGAAAGAAACGTTTATTATAAACGTTAACGTTAACGTCGTTTGGCGTTTGGTTGGGACACCACAACAACCAACCGCCACAACCAAGCAACCGGAGCAACCATCGCCTCCAACTAATTGTCCTTGGTTTGCACCCGCAATGTTTAATTTTTTACATATTTCCTCACCTTATGGTTGTCTAGAAGAAATCGCTTTAAGCGATAGGGCCGCCATTTGCCATGCACCTAGGTAAGTCTCTATTGTAAATATTTTCTTCTATTTTGATGCAATATATAATGCAAAGTATATCTGTATTTAACCCTTTGGAATACAGGCCTGATGCTTTGTTATATTAAAACAGCAGAAACAGAAAAACACAAGTAAACTTACGTAAAATAGACCACTATTATGTCACTCGTAAAATTAATTTGACTTTTTACCTTTAGGGTTGTCTCACATCTGGACGATTTATTTCTTTCTAAATAAATAACAAAAAAGGAAAAAGATAAACAAGAAAAATTTTGACCAGTAGTGGTTCTGTTTCAAAGGTACCTTTACCCCTAGCCGTGTGTGAAGTTACTTGAAGAGGTACGCAGTATTTCAAAGGCTTAGGTACCTCTCAGCTGTAAAGAAATCCCTCTTTAATTTCCGGACTCCCATCATTTGATCTATAAAGTGTACGTAGGTTTGAACTCTTTCCTTGTGTGGTACTTACACAGAAAATTCGGTACACATACAAAAAGAAAACATAATTATCGTCGAACTTAGAACCTTTTTACCCGACTACGGCGAAGGAAAAAGGAGGGTTATGTTTGACCGCTATGTATGTATGTATGTATGTACTATTGTCCGATGACGTCACAACAAAATCAATGTGGCGCCCTTCCCCTCCCCTTCCCCTTTTCCCTCGCCCTCTACAGGACATAAAATAATATAGATTTTTTTAATATTATTATGTTATCTTCCTAATCTTTCCGTAGTAGTCAAGATTTTCCGTAGTAGTCGAATTATTATTTTTTTAGGAGTCGATTCTTAACGAATTGAGAAATGTTTATTGAGACTTCTTCCATATATTGCGTAAGCCCAATAAAAAGATCCGTACTCTAGGGCCTCGTATCGCTCACAGTATATTTGTTTCCGTGCTATCGATTGTTTTCGGGAAATGCCTAGGAGGGCAAATTAAACACGAAGGACTAACATACCATTTATTGACCCGGTCAAAAAGAACCAGCGCATGCAAGTGTTCTTTTAACACATTCACTGTTTACAATATAAATAAAAATCATAGCTGGAAACCAAAACTTTTTAAGGTGAATTTTTATTAAGTATATGCATGCTTGTAAATATGGATAAATGTATATTTTATTATTATAATTTCAATAAAAAAATACATTTTTCAAATCCCGGTATACCGGTATTGTTCTGGAGGCAATAACGAAAATACCGGGTTTGAAAATTGGTCCCGAATTGCGATCCCCAAATGCCATCCCTAGCGCTCGGATCGAGTGGGGATCAAGGAATGTGTAAAAATTGGAATAAAAAATCGTTAATTTTGAATACAGTAAGATCATTACAGCACTCTTATTGCATTTCGATTTGGTATAACAAAAAGCTCAAAGTCTAGAAACCTTGTGATGTGAATTATTTTTTATCCAAAAGTGAATTCAAACCCATAAAGTCGAATTCAATTATTTAGAGCCCTGCTGGGTTTTGAACACGTGAAACTGCAATAAAGGTAATGCGGTATCCATACTATTACGGATTTAGGAGGATGTATTTACATTTTTGTTTTTTTTTTTATGCGTTGTGATGGGTGTATTTTTCTGAGGTAAAGAAGCGGCTCAAAAGCTCCCCAATAACCTTCCAATAAAAAAAAGTTTATCAATTACTAATAGTTGCATTCACATGTAAAAGATTTGACAGGTCCAGTTTTTACAGAAGCAACTGCCTGACTGGCTTTCCAACCCGCGAAGAGAAAAACAGCCCAACACAGGTTAGGTCACGTACGAGTACCTCCGAAACACATTTCTCGAATATGTGGGTTTCCTCACGATGTTTTCCTTCCTTATTGAGCACGTGATAATCAATGACCTCAATTTCAAATTGAAATACTCCGACAAAATACGAGTGACCGGCTATTCTGACGGATGCTTATTTGTGTTGAACCAAACATGAATTCGAAAAACGATTTCGATAATCATAGGTTTAGGCCCGTGCTGGATTCTAACTTGCGACCTTATATAGTCCTCCTTGTCGTATCCGACAACGGCATGCGCTTGAATGTGACTGGCAAAGCCAAACTTTGTTTTGAACACTCGGTCACATTAGAGGCAGAATAGCTGTCCATCCCAGTTGAAACAGTTGTAACATCCCAGTTGTAACAGCCTCCGTGGTCTAGTGGTTAGAACGTTAGGCTCACGATCTGGAGGTCCGGGTTCGATTCCCGATGGGGACATTGTCGAAATCACTTTGTGAGACAGTCCTTTGTTTGGTAAGGACTTTTCAGGCTTGAATCACCTGATTGTCCGAAAAAGTAAGATGATTCCGTGCTTCGGAGGGCACGTTAAGCCGTTGGTCCCGGCTATTAGCCGTAAAAACACCTTCACCAACCCGCATTGGAGCAGCGTGGTGGAGTATGCTCCATACCCCCTCCGGTTGATTGAGGGGAGGCCTGTGCCCAGCAGTGGGACGTATATAGGCAGTTTATATATATAACGAAAAAGTGTAGCTACAAATGGGTTTGGGATGATCCTTCGTGTTTGGCGTTTTTCGTCGAGCTCTTTCAGACGATTTTGCTCCAAGTTGGCCACCCCTATTTTGACACAGTGACGCCACTCCTCCCAGCGTTCAGTGGAGATGTCACAGGCGGTCAGGTTACGTTTCAAGACGTTCTTGTACCACAGATACTGTCCTCCGCGTTTACGCTTCCCACTCGCTAGTTCGGAGTAGAAGACGAACTTCGGGAGTCTAGTCATTCATACGGTGGACGTGACCTTACAGTGAGAGTCAACCGTTCTTCTGACTGGGTTACCATGGTTGGGTATGTGTTATCATGTGTACAATCGATAATTAAATAAATAACAAAAACAGACTGGAAACAGACCTGTAGGTACAGTCACAGATTACCTACAGTCTTCATTCACTAAGACAAAAGCTATAGCACAAACGTAATAGCCATGGACAGCGCACTACAAAGCACACTTGTACAAGTACACTTCTACTACAAACCGACAGGCTATACAGCTAACAGCTCTTTGTATTGTCCAAGCCAGTAAATGGGTACTGTGGAGGCTTAAGCCAATTGCGTAAGTTTAAGTGAGGCGCGATGTGCCACTATACAAGCCGATGATCTGTTTAGTACGTGCCAGTTAGTGGACTAAACAGAGTGCAACATTTGTACTTTACATATAAGTAGAGAGTTGAGTAGCAAAGATGATAACTACGTATTTGAAAACTTAGATGAAGGCATCAGGAATTATTATTATAAGAAATACTTTTTTCTCTGTAAAACCACGCGTTTCGAGTCTTCAGGTTTTAGCTGTTGTGAACACATTGTCCATTTGTTAACTTTTTTTATTCTATAAAAGTAATTCTGACTGGGATTTTACTTAGATAATACTATTCAGAAGTCCTAGATGCTGTAGGAAGCAGTTTCTAGGTTACAAACGTATTTTAGGGACATGATTGTGATCCTTATTTTTGCCTAATCAGAAATCACCGTTACAGCATACGATTCATCATATTATGTAAGATATTAAGTACATTTTGATCACTTGTGGCTCAATTTTAGAAATTACGAGCGATGATTTATTTTGTGCGTACTATATAGCCTTGTATGTAGTTGTAACTAGCTTGTACTAGTCGCTTTTCACGTGTAAACAGTCCTATTACCGTGCTGGTCTAAACAAGGCCTTGCCAGCTTGCCTCTAGCACCCCCAGTTCAGTCGTACGTACCCCGCGTCCCAGTGAACTGCCTCTACTATATAGGTACCAGCTTATATCTTGCCTTCAGACAAGGATTGTTGCCTTAAAGTTCTGCCACATTATCTCCCCTGGTACTTATAACTGGTAATTATATTCACGATTCTATGTCACGTTTTGTTATAAAACACTCTTGGGTTTTGCTCCTATGACATTTAAAACGATATCCCTTATGTTATGTTTATTAGCTTATTCATCTTACATTGGCATATTATGCGTTTTATTAACTTAATATTTTTTGATTGATCAGTCTTCATTTTTTATTTTTAAGGAATGTCAGACCCATCGTCAACTGTTAAACGGTAAAGGAAAATATTGTGAGGAAACTCAAACAGGTATTTCGGACGCATAAGGTCATGGAATGAACAATTATAATTTGTAATATGGCCATTCAATGCTTATCGCTATCGATGGTCGATTCATTCTTCCAAATGTTTTCCTCTCAGACGTCGCCTTTAGCCGAGGTTCGCACCCAGCTAGGCACCCTCAAGCCTGTTGTCTTAAATTTTGTACCGGGTGAGAGCCCTCAGCACTGCCCATTCGTCCGGCCAAGTAGTAAATGCCATTTGCGGCAAACTTACAAAAACTCACATAAAAAAAGGTAGCTGTAGTCAGTGGGCCGTTTAGAACAGAAATAGAATAGAATAGAAATAGTTTATTAAATTCAAATATAATAATAATTATAATAAGTAGTTTGTTTATTTCATTATATCAAATTTCCACTAAACCATTACAAAAAAAGCAAGACGGATGCGTTTGTACCAAGCCTAATGAATAAACTTTAGTGAAATAAAAATATTCTTAAAAAAAATAAAAAAAAATCTTTATTTCTTATCTACGGACTTATTTTATCTTCTTTTGTCTGTATGTTTTGTTGGCTATCACGTTACTCTAACACAGATACACCTCTGGCTACCCCAACTGGGTTATGTACCAGGTTCAAGATAAAATATGAAATTATAATGACTAAATAAAGACAGATCTAAAACTAACGAAAAACATTTCCTTTTTTCTATTTAACTTATCATGGATATTAATCAAGAAAAACGTAATAATAAGTTCGACATTTTATCAAGTTTTTCTATGACGTTACATTTTTTTTTTTTTTTAGTTTTCCCCGAAGGGTAAGGCAAAGGGAACTATGCCCATACAGCCATGTCTGACGTATTTTTTTTCTTGATAATTAATGAAATGATGAAAGGTGATGATGATGAAACCTAAGCCCCCACCCTCGGAGTAGACTCCTACTCCGAACCCCAAACGAATTAACTCAAAAGTCCGCATAAACTTTTGAGTTATGAAGTGGCTTCCCGGCACGAAGCGAAAATAGGCAGATACACTTTGTTCATTGAATACTCCAATATAATAACACTCGCGAATGTCTTCCGACTAACTTAATGCGATCATTAACCACAAAACACCACTTCGTATTAATTATTTAGATTACTCAATGAAGAAAGCAACTGTCCCGTTCCCGTTTCCCGCCGAAAAGCCTCTATGACGTCACACGTGTGTTTTTTCATACAAATTCTATAGTAATTTTGTGTTTTGACGTTTAGTAACAAGTAACTGATTTGACTAGTTGGAAATTGAGCCTATTTCTTATGTTGTTTCAGAATGGTGCGATTGAGCTGCTTACTGGCATGCTGCGCGCTGGCTGCGCTGCTCCTCGCCGTACCAGCCTCCGCTTACCCCAGGTAGTGGTACTTACTCCAATATAACACACACATATCTACTTACATCAAGATTACACACTTCTAAACTAGGGATCTATTGGTGTTGATTCCAGTACACACCATTTAATTTTAAGCTATACCTATCATTTTCTTATCCGCCGAAAAGGAAAGGGACAGATAATTCACAATTGTTACAGTGTTACTACAAAACACAAACTAAAAATAAACTAGGTTTGAAATAATATGTCGCGCCACGAAAGAAGTCGGCGGATTTTAATGAACTTGAGAAGTCATAATAATTCTATGCAGGATCTGCGACAGTAGCGCCGCGGCCTTCGGGACTTCTTTCGTATACGGATTATACTTTAAACATAGTTTATCTTTTAGTCTTTGTTTTGTAATAACACTGATAATTTTCAAATGAGTCACATTATGTGGCATACATAGTAGTGTCACGGATTGGAATCCCGACACGGGACCGGACTCTAAACCACTGAATTGGAAATTATGAGTTTGAATCCATATTTGGTTCATCTCTCTCTCTCTCTCTCTCTCTCTCTCTATTTAACCTCTCATCTGCCGGAACGCGGATCTCGACCAGACACAATGTAAAATCTATTGTGTCTGGTATCTCGGCAGATGAGAGGTTAAGAGCTGCGCTCTTGTCGGTAGAGTAACCGCCATTCCTCTCTTCTTCCCGCCAAATCCTTCACCTTCCGATACGACACGACCTGCATCTTCTCTTTTATTTGTTTCATAAATATTATCCTAGGTCTACTCCTTCCTCTCTTCCCTCCAATTTTTTCTTCTATAATGTTTGTTATAAATGAATCGTGTCGTATCAGGTGGCCAATCATATTTCCTCTCCGGTTCTCTACAGTCTTCAATATGGTTCTCTTTTCTTCAACTCTTTCCGGCACTTTTTCATTTGACACCATTTCAGTCCAGCTTATACCCTCCATCCTTCGCCAACACCACATCTCAAACGCTTCCAACCTCTCTCTGTCTCTCTGTGTCATAGTCCACGTTTCACTTCCATAGAGTGCAATGTTCCAAATATATGATTTAATAAACCGTTTCCTTATTTTTAATGATATGTTTTTGGTTTTCAAAATGTATTTTTTCCTGTTAAATGCTTGTTTGGCTATTGCAATTCTGGCTATTATGTCTTGTGTGCATCTAGAGTCACTATTTACTACACTTGGTTCATAGATAATTCATATTTCATGGTTCCTAGGATTTGTTTGTGTCCGGTTAACGGCAATAGGCTCGCCCCCTATACCAAGGGACTTGAACCTAGCTGGCGAGGAGTGGATGCATACACAGCACAGGCCTTCCCTTAATCAACCGGAAGGGGTATGGAGCATACTCCGCCACGCTACTCCATTGCTAGTAGCTCGGGACCAACAGCTTGATGTTCAACCTGCAATGTCCTAAACAAACAAAGGAAAGTCTCACAGCTTGATTTTCGACAGTATCACCATCGGGAATCGAACCCTTACCTCTAGATCGTGAGCCCAATGCACTAACCACTAGACCACAGAGGCCGTTAACGTTAATGGTGTTATTTTTACATACTTCAGTCCGAACAACTACTTCCGCGACGAGATCCAATATGAACCTGAGGAAATCATGGACATGCTGAACCGTCTCGGAAACCTGCTGCAGATCGAACGCAAAATGGAGAAGTGAGTATTCCTCAAGTACCTACGTTTAGGTCCGGCCGCGTATAGCGAAACCATAGAATAAGGAATAATACGTATAGAACGGTAACTCTCCGCTCCCCACAAACGGCTGAGCTAGCTCCCCAACTCTGGGGTCTTACTTTAGTCTTCAATCGTATGGGCGTCTGACGTCACACACACAGATGCGCGTGTACGCTAACGTCAATTTGTACTGTGGTCTGTGTAGTATGAAGTGTCCGGGGTGAAGCTAAATGCTACTTCAGTACTTCCCTGTCGGTGGAGACAAACTGAGCTGGCATTTCCAAACGATTAATACGCGCAAATCGTGTTCCAATACGTCTCAGACGGTGACATACTGCAGTGGGATTTCTAAGGGCTGTTCACACCTTGCATGCGTTTTCACTTCGTCCGAACACTTACGAACACGCAGGAAAAATCTTAACCGTCTTTTTTTAACGTGATTATACGAATACTATGGGGATGATTCTGACCATGATTTTTATTTAATATCAAGTGGAATTTTCCGTTGCAAAATTCATGATTTTTTTTTCAATTCTATACTTTTGCGATGGAAAATTCAACTTGATATTAACTCAGAGTAATGACCTGAGTTATCCCTTAAAGTTTTCGTTACGCTATCACTAACAAATAAATATACGGGTATATTTGCCGCAAGTGACATGTATTACTTGGTCGGCCAAATGGGGAGTGCTTTCACCCAGTACAAAATTGAAGAGTCTGAGGTCGCCCAATGGGGGCGATCCACGGGTAAAGGAGTGGTCTAAGAGAATTGATTGTTAATCGTCGACCACGCCGGCGGGGTCGGTATTGGGATCTGAAGTGTTTGTTGTCGCGAGCTGATTGGCCGCCTCTGTGGCAAGTTCCAAGCATTATGGGAGAGTACACTTATTGGGAGCGAGTTGGTTGTCAATGTTGTCATAGACCAGTGTTCAAACGTGTACGCACGAATTGAATTCGTATGAAAACGCCTCCAAAGTGCGACCAGCCTAAACACTTGAATGGTTAGAAATATTTTGTCTCACGTCATGTGATCGTGAAAACAATAATCTTGCTTTGAAGCAGTCAGCCATTTTGAATTGGAACTATACATGATTTTTTGTTATTTTTAACGCATCAGAATTATCGATTTGCCGTCTTGTTCTAAATCTTTTTTACAAATTGCTTCAAAGCAAAATTATAATAATAGAAGTGGAATACAAAGTTTGAATTGTGCATGTTTTACTTTACAATTCTACACTGGGATTTTATGTTTCTGATTTAAAAGTTAAATTATACCATTCATAATGAGTTCTTCATTCCAATGTACTTAACCAAGAATATTGTTATTTCGCGAAGGAAGAAATTTTGTAGAAACAGAATCATGCTAAACAGAACATGAATACAGTAAAGTTTTTAATACAACGTAGACTTACATAGCTTTAACGGGCAAATTATATTTGTATATTCATGACTATTAAGCAAAATATAATTTAACAAGGCTGCTACTAAAGTTCAAAGTAACAGTGACATAATTATGAAATTAATTGTAATATTATTATATATTTTGACATCAATTGCTAAATACAAAGGTGACGTCTGCTAATTATGATATTAAAGTTCTGTTTACAATTAATTAATTACAATAATTTTCGTTTTAGGCCTTGTGTAGTTTGTTGTGTGTTGCTGTCGTTGAATAATGGGGAAATTCTGTATTCTAAATATAAATAAATTTAATTATTTTTTTACATTAATATAATTCGCCATTCGTCAGCGACATGCATTTTAGTTTATTTATTACATTTTATTGTATGTACTCTAAATGTGTTTGTCTTTTTTCAGCTTTAAAGATGACATTACTAGGTACGTCCTGGATGTCGTATATAGAATCATAACAACCTTAACAGACATCAGTTTATTTTTGTTCCAAATAATTTGCGCAACTGTGACTATCATTTTAATGTTCAATGTATCGGTGTCTTAAGTACTTTCCTTTATTAATAACGTGTACACGAACCGGAAACATTTAATTGGGGGTTAAGAAAGCCACATTAAAGCAATTCAGATAAGAAAACAGTATTGCTATTTGATATTTTGTTGCCATGGCGCACTCACTTTTATATGCGCAAAAGTTAAATGGCTTTTTTTCAGTACCTACCTCACTAAATAGGGAAAGGGCATCCACCATAAGACCCATAAAATGGGCACAAGATAGAAAAGTGGAAACTAATTTTCTTACCAATGTACATACATACATAAACTTCCGCCTATTTCCCATCGGGGCAAGCAGAGACTATGGAATTCCATTTGCTTCGATCCTGACACAGTTCTCTCGCTTCCTTCACATTCATCAATCGTTTCATACACGCACGTCAGTTCAAAGTAGATCTTACTGAAACCTAAGGACATCTCCAATTTGGCCAATATACGTCCTTCTAGGTCTTCCTCTGCCCGACCACCCCTTGGCAATGCAATTTTTACCATTTTATGCTGTAAGTAATTGTATTTCTAGTAGATTAGAGATCCACTCAAATTGATTCAACAGTTTAAACATGAAAATGAAATGGACAGCTTGACAGACAGATAATTACTTTCGCATTTATAATATTAAGTGTGGATTAATTTGACAACTGTCTTTTCCGTCTCATGTCTCATTTGTATGTTAGGAATATGGTCTAAAGTCATTTTCATTAATTGAAAAGCCACGCTCTTGTCGGTGTAGCATTCTCCATGCTACTTTTTTAGGGGAAAATAGTGGCAGTGGTTTCCCTCTTGCCTTGAGCATTGCTCTATAGTATTTCTCCATTTATCGTAGAGACAGGATTGTGTTATGTACACTATTGGGACAACAATATTGTACCTGCCCTACGTGACACGTGGTACAACTGCGTGGTACAACTGGTTGTACCACAGGGATTTCTCCCGATGGGCCAATTGTCCGATGGTAAATTTAAACAGAATGTACGTCATAAACGCACAATAATTCTAACTTTAAAGTCTAATATAGGACGCCTGTACTTACACTGTTCAAAAGGATATCTTATGAATTACTTGTACATGTATAACTTGAATTTGAATGTCAAAATTAAAATGACAGCTACAAGATTATGCCCGCCTTCATACATATTTACTAACCCTCTAACTGACAGAATGTAAGATTGCTTTTATGCTTTAGATGTGTACTAGTTGGGTACTTAATATTTAGAAAGAGAGAAAGAAGAAGGAAAAAATTCACTTACAACTTAAATTACTTACAACTTACTTAGAGGTAATTAAATCACCTAATAATTAATATACTTAATGCCGAAACGGCTTCAGTTCAGCTAATATCACAGCCTAGCAGCAGCTGTAGCTAGACTATGACGCTGTTTTCAGCTGCAGCCGGTTGGGGAATCAAAACGACATTGAAACAAAAAAATTGTCACATTTTTAGACAAGTAAAAGGTACTTTATGTTGGCTACATTTCATAACTCCCACTGCTGGGAACAGGACTCCCTACAATCAACCGGAGGGGGTATGGAGCAAATTCCACCACGCACTTCCACTGCGGGTTGGTGGAGGTATTAAGACTGTAGGGTTAACGTGCTTTCTGAAGCATGGAGTCATCTTACTGTTCCAAAATGTCAGGTGATTCAAGCCTGCAAAATCTTTCTAGTTTATGTAAACTTATTATTATTGTATAATATAATTACACAAAGAGAAACAGAAAATCTTGTACTTTACGTTTTTCTCAAATAACAAGCTTCACACCTTAAATGTTGACTTCTGATTTATCTTTAGATAAAACTGTTTGGGTTCTGATTGAATTCCAAACATAGCTTTTGATCCCCTATTTTCGCTGTAAGAATTTGAACCTTTTGTTGGTTGATTGAAAACCGGTGCCTGACGATTTCTTCAGGTAAAAACGGGATAAAGGATTAATTAAATATAGATAAAGCATTTTGTTCTGCGTGTGTATACATTAATATACCCCCATTCCCGAGAAATGCTATTTCGGAGGTATGTGACCTAACCTGTATTGGGCTGATTTTCCCTTCGCGGGTTGGAGGGTTAGACAGGCAGTCGCTTCTGTCAAATCTTCAGGTTAGCTAAGCGAACCCTGTGAAAAACGGGATAATGTTAGGGGAATGTGTGTATATACACAATAATATAATATATACGCGTAATTTTTCACACAGGTGTATTTACGTGTATAAATAAATATAAACGAATTAATGAAATAACACAGAATTCAAAGTTGAGGAATGTGTTCACACACATTCCCGACGTTTTTTCCAACGGTATGCATGACAATGCATGCACGCATACTTTTCTAAACATATACATTACTTACATTTTTAAAATGACTAAATAAAGAGGTCATTTTGTAGACTCTACAAACTTCTTTTGACTAGAAGCGAATAAAACATAAATACATATAAATATAAACTCAGAACTATTTCCCACTGGTGTGCAGAGATTATGAAATTCTGTTGGCTTAGGGGACATCTCGTCCCAGTCTTAAACTGGGCCCAGGGACGAGTTTGCCCTTTTCTAATTTGATAGTGGGTAAGGCTTTGGCTTTTTGCTTCGATTTTCGCTTCCTCCAAAATTCATCAATCGTAAAATCATAAGCGAGGTTATTGTTGATGTAATAAGTAACATTTCACGCGGGAATTTGATACAAAACAACAATAAAGAATTCAGTTCTGAATTCAAATTCTGATAAGTACATGATAAATGGACATGGAAATGAAACATGGAATGAAAGCATTCGTGTCTATTCGGAAATGCAATAATTGCTAACGGATATACAAAATGTAGAAAAGCACTGCGTCTATTTCATTAGTATTTTAATCTTCTATCGTGTGGGTTGTGAGGTGAATTACCAACCTCATCAACCCTGGCGTCAGTATTATTATTGAGCCGCCAATGGCCCTAAACATGGCTCATGTAACGACTACTTACTTACATCGGTAAGTAGTAACCGGGACCAACGGCTTAACGTGCCTTCCGAAGCACGGATCATCTTACTTTTGGACAATCAGGTGATCAGTCTGTAATGTCGTAACTAAACTTGGGATCACAAAGTGATTTTTGTGATATGTCCCCATCGGGATTCGAACCCGGGACCTCCGGAACGTGAGCCCAACGCTCAGCCATTGGACCACGGAGACCGTAGTATTTTAATAGACCTCAGCAACTTTTTGTTCCAAAACCCGTTGAAAAATCTTGTTTTAAAAGCACTTAATGTTGTATTACACAGAGCTCTAAAAAGGCCCTTTTATGAATATTCACAGAATAAGGTTTGTCGAAAGAACCTTTTTCGAAGCCTCATGATTAGATGCAGCCTTCGTACGTTCCATTATTTAAGCTTGCATGAAATACCTGGCAACATTTATTGCTAATTCAGTGTTTACACTTTAGGAACAAACCAGTTAGATACAATCATTTTTGACTTCTTTAGCATGGACTTTATTATAACGCTTGTCTTTTATTGTCTTGGGTATAAGCGTCATTTTGTTTCTTTCGCGACTCTCCAGAATTCTATCCGAGTTCGTAAATGACGGACAGTAGAAAATTACTTAGAGAAATCCGATGAGGGATATCGGATGTAGTATGTAAGCTGCCATACAAATAGTTAAATACAAACAGTTCTACGAAAGGGAAAGAACTTTCACGGACTTGGATCGGATATGGATCGGCTGTTGTGCAAAATTGCCCTTAGTTTTTTTTTTATCCAATGACATACAAGGTGTTAGTGACATCGTATCGAATACTGAGGGGGATGATTCAGCTCAAGATTCTGAATAAGTATTTAGTGGAGTTTTCCGCCGCAAAATACATGTTCTTTTTTTGAGTTTTTTATTATTATTGTCAATTCCATAATATTGCATTCCAATGAGTTATTAATTTATCTTAAGTGCAGCTTTCGCTAATACAGTTGGCTCGACCATTATAGACGGCGATTCGATTCACGACCTATCACGTTGGTCTAACAGAAAACTCAGTGAGGCGTGGGTACTTAGTTCAGTTAAGATGTTGTGCTACTATATACTGTTGCGATGGAAAATTCCACTTGATATTAACTCAGAGTCCTGAGCTGACTCATCCCCCTGAGTATTCGATACGGTGTCACTAGCACTATGTATACTTATATCAGTCTTTATTCCCCAGTGAGAAGCGAGCGCTCGACCTGGGTCTCAGCCGCGGCTACTCCGGAGCTCTTCAAGCCAAACACCTGATGGGACTGGCGGCTGCCAACTACGCTGGCGGACCCGGAAGAAGGAGGCGAGATGCCCATTAAACCTGTACAAACAAACGCCCCCAGTAATTTAGACGAAATAAATATTGTTTTATTGCGACTGTTTTTAGAAACGATTTTTTATGCGAATAATTTCTTTTCAAATCTTATCTAAAATTATCATCGTAAGTACTTGGCCAGGATTTAAAAAACACCATTAAATGGGATAAAAGGACATTGAACAAATCTGTATGGAACTTGATCCCAAATATCGACCACTAACGAGACCTATTATTATACTACGGAAAATATTTTCCCATGTAAAGATTAAAAAACGTAATTTTTCTTTTAGCCATAACTTTTTACTGACAGCATATTTTTGACTGCGGTTTGGTATTTATTACTCTTTAGTGGTCTATTTCGGTATATAAGTCTCGTTGGTGGTGGACATTTGGACCACTTTTGATCAATATCCTTTGTATTAGGTAACTCAGTATATCCACCGCGTTACTTATAAAACAAAATTTTCGCACGGGTTCTACTTCTTGTTTTATTCTTTAGGGAACGTGGTTGATCACTCTTTCTTTTTCTTTCCACTCGGCTTTAATACAAATATATTTTATTTCACACTCATGCAGAAAATACTAGGATAATAATAATAATAAAAAAGTTTATTTAGGTAAAATCACTGTTAAGAACGGTACGTCTACAACCGTGGTCCCGATCTCAAGTGTCATAAGTATTATGAACGAAAGAACAATTACCCTTTAGTGTCCGTGAAAGTGTTAAAACATACATACGAAACATCTCGCAGAATAAAACTCTCGCAGATATTTTTCCTATTGAAATTCTCTCTCTTTATTTAAGAGCTGCGCTCTTGTCGGTGGAGCAATCGCCTTCATTACTCCAGATAGGGCGTGTAGAACGGTGGTTGCCCCAATCGCCTTCCGTTCCGCAGTACACCGACCAATTTCTCAATCGGTGACGTTCTAGCTAGAGCCCTACCAGAATCCATTTCCTCGGCCTCCAACCAGTACTGATACCGCTGCTGCCCGGCATCAGGGGTGCGCCTTTGAAGTAGCGGCGCCTATTCGTTACGTCACAAGATTGAAATTACTTCGTCTAAATTACTTAGGGTCCCAATATGCAGTTATCAATCCACCAGTCTCTACTCTAGTCATCAACGAATTGGCTGGCTCATCCCACATTGTCGTTCGTACAAACTTCTAAGCTTAAATCTGTTGGAAATTTAATATCTTTTATAATCCCACCGACTTGCTTAGATATAAATGTTTAGAAAATTTGAGAAATATAAAGAAGAGTATTAAATTATGGTAGATGTAAGATCTTATAAACAGTTGCATAGTCCCAAACGATAATATTTTAAAGTTTCATCTATAATTAAATTTACATGATAAAAGTATTATTAAAAAAATATCTACGGAATTTCTACGCTTTTGATTCCTTGTAGTTTCAGTGCATTTCACTTGTACTTACTATGGCTAAAAGCCTTTATTACATAACTTACTTTTTTACATTTTTAATTTGAAAATAATCTAACTACAAGTTAGATACTTAACTAAGCTATTCGTGTTTTAAACAAAATCTTATTGAATTCATTGATTGGCCGTCAGTATTCTATAAAAACAGTATTTTCAACTATCTTCTGATGTAAAATCTTCTAGAACATAATGCCATCTTGGAAACGCTTAAATAAATGTAAATTAGATATTTTAATGTACTTAAATAAGAAAATCCCAGCTGTTTAGTTTTAATCAATAAATGTCTGTAACAATGAATCAATGTTACTATCCTTATGTATGTATGTGGCAAATTTATTAGTAAATAGTGAAAATAAGTGATAAAATACCTCCTGTCTAGAGTTTATTGTTACGAATAAAGAGATATTCATATTTACACCATTGTCTTTTAATTTAATTATTTCATTAATAAAGTTTACATTGCTCGCACTATTGGAAAATTACACATAAAGTAAGCTAAAAATAAAATAAAAAATAATTTTAAATTTATATTAATTTAAATTAATTTATTTAATTTTAATTTTATATTTATTCTTATTTTATTTTGCCTAATATAATCATACAAAAGTTATCAACGAATTCATTGATACTGTTCCTAGTAACGATTTTTCGATCGAATAGTTATCTATTCCCTAAGTTCGACGATACATAATCCAATAAAAAAATATTGGAATGTGAGAAATACCTGAACAACAGTCATACTCGTAAGCTGTCACAAATGAAGTGGGTCTCAAATTGATACATGTAGCGACATCTACTAGCCCATGACGTAACAAAATGTAAATTTATGGCAGGAACTAATAATATTATAATTATTTTTTACATTTAGAAGATAAAGGGCGCCAAAAATAGAGAACATCGTTATCAGAAGAATAATTATGCAATAATTATGACATGAAAACATATTGTAAGTGGGTAATAAGTAGTGTAATAAGTAAAGCGCCATCTATCATGTTCGTGACGAACTACTTTCAGACTGGCTTCCACAGTACTATTTTCATAATTAGTTCTTTATTATTTTTCTAGATGTCGCCACATTGTACGAAAGTTGAGTAGTTTTATTTGCTTTGTAGTTGCAAGTATTAGCGCTAGATACCGCTACTGTACACTTAAAATAACTTTTTGTTATAATTTTATTTTTAATAGGTTATTTTCTAAAGTAATGATTTTTAGTGTTTTGTAAAAAAAAGTAGGACGTACTTATACCTGTCAAAAACCTTTAAAAAACCGAAATTACGTTTATTATAAATTCCAACATAAACACATTGACATGTGTTTAATAATCACTTTAATTACTGTAATTCAGTTTCATAATTTAGTTTAATTATTTTAATTGTTAATAAATAAAAAAAAATTTCAAAAATATTTACCACAAAAATGCTTTCCAGTTATATACGCTAATTTTATTCTACCATTCAACATCCCGTATGGTCTAGTGGCTAGGATACCTGGCTTTCACCCAGGAGGCTCGGGTTCGATTCCCGGTACGGGAAACCTTTTTTGGCTTCTCTTGTTTTTATATTTACTTTTTACGGATTTATATTTACCTACGTAGATACCAGGAAATAATTGTAGACAGACCAATATTCTGCTCACTGCTTTTATTTTTATTTGTAGAATTCTCTGCAAATTCTGACGTAATCCAGAGACAGTACTATACCTACCAGTGGCTATACATTGCACCACCCTAGCTAAAGAGCAGTGTCAACAAAGGTGGCATGTGCAAATGGGGCACCCTGCACCAATTTAACCTGGTCTCCGATACTGAAACTTCCTCCGCTTAAGTTACTGCTTCGCCACGTGTCTCGGGAGACGAGGGAGCTGTAATTAAACTGGACGGCACAGACGAAGCGATGAATGTGTATCCACTTGAATGCCCAGGTTTTTCAACATGGACGAACGTAGTATTTTTACTTGTGCCTTATTTAGACGGAAGGTGACCGACATCAGACAAGCCATGTAATTGAAAATGTAACAATAGAATAGTTTCCAACTAGTCAAATCAGTTACTTTTTACTAAACGTCAAAACACGAAATGACTAAGGAAATTGTATGAAAAAGCACGCTGTGACGTCATAGAAAGACGTGACAAATTGTCGCACTTATTATTATAAGCTTTAATAAAATTCATAAATAAGTTAAATAGAAACAAGAAAACCTTTTTTATCATCGTTAGATCTGTCTTTATTCAGTAATCAGTGTTTCATAATTTATCTTTGACATAGGAAACCACCCAATTCTAGCTAAGACATAACATGAGCTCTCGGCGGCTACCTATATTCCAATAGGCTAGCTTCCAAATAGTCAAATCAGTTACTTTTTACTAAAAACGAAATTGTATGAAAAGGCATACTGTGACGTCATAAAAAAATATGATAAAATTTTGGACTTATTATTACGTTTTCCTTGATTAAAATTCTTAAATAAGTTAAACAGAAAAGAAGAAGATATTTTGTCGTTACTTTTAGATCTGTCTTTATATAGTAGTTATGAGAATTTCATAATTTATCTTGAACTTATTACACAGACCATTTGTCAATAGTGATAGTTAGGGTAGTCAGAGGTAGGTACCTACATCCATCACTAGATGAACTAAGTACCCACACCTCACCGAGCTTTCTGTTAGACCAACGTGATAGGTGACCCGTATCGCCGTCGAGCCAAGTGTGTTAGTGAAATTAAACTAACTTAAAAGAAAAGTCATTGCACATAATCATTTTAGAATAAGCCATATTCCCAGTTTGTGAGTAATTAATTCAATCTTCTTCTATCGTGTGGGTTGTGAGGTGAATTACCAACGTCGTCAACCCTAGTGCCAGGGTTATTATTGAGCCGTCTAAGGCCCCTGACATGGCTCATGTAACGATTGCTCACTTACATCAGTAAGTAGTACCCGGGACCAACGGCTTAACGTGCCTTCCGAACACCGGATCATCTTACTTTCGGACAATCAAGTGATCAGCATTTTTTTACTTTAAGGGGTTGAGGGGTGCTACTTTGAGGTCTCCCACCACCTAAATATTTTGCTAGGGCCTCGACTGCGCACATCAACCTATACTTATCATTGATAATTGCACGTAATCATTACAATTGAAGGCGAAACAGTAAATTACAGGCTAGTAGGAATAACAACCGATTAAAATAATTATTATAAGACTTATTATTAATTCATTGCATACAACTGAAATAAAACAAAGAAATCCATCATTCGATACAATTTTTGAAACGCAATTTAGGTGCTCTGTATTTCAGAAATTCATAAGATTTTGAATGAATTTGGCGTCTGCATAAAATTCATTGAATTACTTTCGAATCCCGGTGGGGACATAAATATCAAAAAAATCACTTTGTGATCCCTAATTTGGTTAGGATATTAGAAAGAAGAAAGAAAGAAAATTACAGGCTGATCACCTGATTGTTCAAAAAGTAAGATGATCCATGCTTCGGAAGGCACGTTAAGCTGTTGGTCCCGATTACTACTTACTGATGTAAATAAGTAGTCGTTAATAGTCAATAGTAAAAAGGGTTGATGGGATTGGTAATCCACCTCACAACCCATACGATAGAAGAAGAAGAGAAAGAAACAATGAGAGTTGTCTCATTGTTTAATGTTTTATGCCAACCGAAAATAAGATATTTGATTAAAACAATAACTGTGTTTACATTCAAAACGGCATGACCTGACATTCGAACTCAGTCTAGTATATTACCTAATAAGAACCTTTAGCTTAGCATATCTTTACTACAGCACGCGACAGGGTTAGTGCCCCCGGTCGATACTATGCACCTCGGTGCATTTTGCTTCGATAACCTCTCGACACTTTCATAATGGAACCCTTGTTACGCTGAATAAAGCCTGAATGCAAAGCTTTTATCAAGATTTTCAATTTGTTTGTTTTGATAAAACCACGGCGGTTTCTTCTACGCTTCTTTTCCAAAAATATATGCTGGTACTGTTTTGGCTACGGAAATCAGTAACAATTAAACTACATGACATAACATAACATCACGCCTGTTCCCTCGAAGGGGTAGGCAGAGGTGTAATAGTATACTGTACACCCACTTCTCGCCAGCTATGTCCGAATTAATAAGGGGCGAGCTTATTGCTATTAACTGGGCACAAAAAACTGGAAACCACGCGATATCAATTATCTATGATTGTAACACAAAGTCGAATCAGTACAATTAAACTAAATTAACTGGGCTGCTAAAAAAGTTATATTCGATGCTAAAAAATTATAGCGGAAATCGGACGTCGTTTAAGAGAGAATGGAGATGACCCCTGTGCCGGAGCAAAGGTTCTTGGAGCAAAGGTTGTTCATTGCTGTACAGCGAGGAAATGCGGGTAGTCTAATGGGCACCTTCGCGCCCGGATTAGTCAGGGGTGGGCTTGCAGTGCAGTAAATAGCATTATTTTTGTTAATTATTTATGTAATTTCGTGTTTAGTTAATGTAACTAAATTTGATTAAACTCATCATCATCATTAGTCCATTAACGTCCCCACTGCTGGGGCACGGGCCTTCCCTATGGATGGATAGGGAGATCGGGCCTTAACCCATCACGCGGGCCCAGTGCGGATTGATTGATTAAACTAAAGCTTAATAATTAGTATAAACCGGGATGTGGTGTCCGCCGGTAAAATTATGCCTTTTACATTTTTATATGGGTACCTATTTTTCTACTGTTACTTTTATTTTTGTGTTCTATTGTACCTACTAACATCTGTGGATCCAAATCCAACATAAGTAAACTAAATTCATCGTTTTTGGGGTTATGTATACGTTTTTACAATAAAATAAAAGATAATAGGCTAGTTTCCAACGAGTAAAACCAGTTACTTTTTACTAAACGTCAAAACACGAAATTACTATGGAATTTGTATGAAAAGCAACATGTGACATCATAGAATAATGCGATAAAATGTCGGACTTATTAAAACGTTTTCTTTGATTAAAATTCATAAATAAGTCAAATAGAAAAAAGGAAATGTTTTTCGTCAGTGTTAGATCAGTATTTATTTAGTAAACCGAATTCCATTAAATTATTTATTATATTTACTACTTACCTACTGATGTAAATCATGTCAGGGGTTCATTGGGGTTCAACAATTACTCTGACACCAGGGTTGATGGGGTTGGTAATCCACCTCACAACCCACACGATAGAAGAAGATTGGGCTTATAAAATCAGACGTGTCAATTTTAAAAAGAAGACAGACTTGTGGTCGAAGCAGAAGTGGTGTGTCAGTAAGTAGTCATCATCACCAGCCCATTAACGTTCCCACTGCTGGGGCACGGGTCTTCCCTATGGATGGGTAGGGAGATCGGGCCTTAAACCACCACGCGGGCCCAGTTCGGATTGGTGGTTATTAACGACTGCTAATGCAGCCGCGACCAACGGCTGAACGTGCCTTCCGAAGCACGGAGGAGCTCGAGATGAAAACTTTTTTTTTGTGGTCACCCATCCTATGACCGGCCTTTGCGAAAGTTGCTTAACTTCAACAATCGCAGACCGAGCGCGTTTACAGCTGCGCCACCGAGCTCCTCAGTAAGTAGTATTAAATGGGAAATCTCTCCCACGAGAAATAGGCTTGATCGTGTATGCAGACCTGTGACGTATCTGTGTACGCTGACCTCAGGTTTTATGACTCACATAAAATATATTGAGCCAACAGTAAATATATACATATTAATATCTTACACGTGGCAAAACTATCCAGATCATATAGGTATATTTGTGTCTCCAATGTCGCCAGAGGGTTAGTAGCATAATAGGAATTACGATCAATTGCATTTATCGGGTTGAACAAGGAAGGTTTGGAATTTGGAAGGTTATCTTTGAAAGTCATGTATGACTTTATATTTTACTTTCTTAACCTTTTGCCGCGATTTAGTATTCTAGATTAATCTAAACTAGTATTTGCTCGCGGCTTCGCTCGCGTTAAATTCGGGGTCAAAAAATCTGTGTAATTTTTAGCTTGTTACCATGAAAACTGTAATTTTTTTCCGATTGTTTTGTTAGTCACAAATAGCCCGCGTTCCAATTTTTAGCTTTCTAAAAATTGCGAAATGCTCTATACAAACTTCCACCCCCCATTTTAGGGAACTGGTTGCAAAAGAGACAAAAAGTAGCCTATGTCACTCTACATCCCTTCAACTATCTCTACTTAAAAAATCACGTCAATTCGTAGCTCCATTTTGCCGTGAAAGACGGACAAACAAACAGACACACGCTCACATTTACGGATAATAATATTGGTATGGATAGATGGCATTCGCAACTCGTCCAGGACTGTAAACTCAAGCTAAGTACTTTTCGTAATTTCAATAAACTTTAATAAATAAACGCACACCTATTTCCCATTGGACTAAACGGATACTATGAAATTCCATAATGCTTCAATCCTGACATACTTCTCTAGCCTCCTGCAAAATTCATCAATTGTTTCATACACGCACGCTGCGCCGGTTCAGAGTAGAGCCTACTAAACCTTTTCTAAGGACATTTCCAATTTGGCTAGTGTGCATCCTCCTAGGTCCGCTTCTTTGTTTCATAAAATTAAAAGACAAAGGTATTATTTCAAAGTAAACAAGTAACAAAGCGAGCCGTGTAGACTGAAAAATTCCTTCGACGAAGGAAATTCCGGCTCAGGTGTCACTAGCAAATCAAATTATTCAAAGCAATTAAAGTCGTATAAGTCCAAATAAGGTTTCGTCTGAAAAGGAAATCTTCTCAAAACGTTCAGCGAAAATCTTGCTAAAATAAAACATATTATCATTTTCAAATTAACGCCTACAGTATGATCAAATTCGCTTTTCGTAAGTGCCGGATTTCGCTGGGATTGAATAGTACAGTATCGAGGTGATCTGATCTGAACGACCCGTTCGTTCTACTATTGTCTCAAAATAAAATTGAAATGTTCTTTTCCAGTTACAATTTTTTATCTCTTGTATAAATTGAACATCAGTGTTACTCTATTGACCAGAGTATTATCATTAGGTATTTCAAAGTCGCTTTACGAACTTGAAATATTTCACTTTTGCGTTATCCTGTTATAATAGATTTGTCAGGTCTAGATTTTTTACAGAGGCGAATGTCTGCCTAATCTTCAAAAACTAGACTTATCATCCCCCAAGCATTATCCCTTTTTGCACAGGGTCCGCTTACCTAATCTGAAAATTTGACATGTCTGGTTTCTTACAGAAGCGACTGCCTGTCTAACCTTCCAACCCGTGAAGGGAAAACCAGCCCAATACGGTTAGGTCATATACCTCCGAAAATGCATTTCTCGGGAATGTGGGTTTCCAAACGACTAGACTAACTAACAAAATTCAAAGATTAATTGTTTTCAAGAATACAATATTACTGTTAATGTACATTACACTTAAAAATAATGGAGTTTTCAGAATTAAGTCGTACGTAGCATGTAACATCCTACAGTGAACTGATGAATACCCGCGGCGTTAGTTGCTTCTTGCAAAGTTATTTTGGGATCTGTTTATATTCAAACAAAACAACAAATCGAATTCTAAAAACAAAAACAAAGTTTCGAAGCAAATGGAATTCTATAGTCTCTGCTTACCCCGGTGGGAAATAGGCGTGAGTTTATGTATGTATGTGTTTATATTCAAAGGATCTTCAACCAATATCTGGCTTGATGCAGAAACAGATGAAATCAGAAGGATTTCAGATCGAGAATATCTTAACCAACTTCAAAAAAAGAGGTTGTACCGATGACTTCACAACGCATGTATCTACACGTATTTTTTTCTCGGAATCAATACAGCAAAACAAATTAATGTTAATGTATTTCAATCCAAAATGTCATAAGAGCACCTACAATAATACGTACATAAACAGCCTATATACGTCCCACTGCTAAGCACCCCCTCAATCAACCGGAGGGGATATGGAGCATACTCCACCACGCTGCTCCATTGCGGGTTGGTGGCGGTGATTTCATTTTTACCAACGCAACGGTTGAACCATTGTGTGTGTACATAAATGTTAAATCTATTGAAGTTCTGGGTAAAGAAACAGACAATTTTAATAATATTATATTATTAACATCTTTTAATATAATTACTTCAGCACCTTTTAATGAACATATATTATCTACAGCTAGTATTTGAATATTCTGCTTTACATATAGGTATTTGTATAACAAGTACTGCTTTAAATTCACGTTTCCCTTTTCAATCAATACCATGCAACCGAATTTGCTTTAAAGAGGCGCAAATTATGATGTAGCAGTTAGTAGTAGATATCTACTCCGCCATGGCTCGTATTATGTTGTTGTGTCTTCTAACGATAAACGTTGTATCGGGATATATCTACAACAATGTGACGTCACCAACGGAAACCCAGCTATTAGATTTTAAATTACGACATCATGTAAGTACTTACCTAGATGATTACTATCTCTATCTACAGTCTATTGAATCAGAAGTTCCGGAAATCCATTTCCGGATTTAGTTAAAAATCTGACGGTAGGGGCCCCGGCCAAAACGAGCAAAGCGAAGCGCAAAGTCGCACTACTTACTCAAGTTTGAATTATATTAGATAAACCAAATTTTCAGGAAGGATATGCTTATTAAACATATAAAAAATTCAAATCCATAGCAATTATACTTCAAATTGTATTGATATGTAAAAAGAACCCTTTTTTGACACTCACAAACTGATGATTGACTGACTGACTCATTAACGATCATCATAATTATAAGGTGCATCTAGATGGCTTAGAAGGCTAAAATTTAGGATGTAAGCTACTATGTAACTTCGAACTTTCATCCCTCAAACAAAGACCAATTTATTAATGCGGTCGAGTTTCAAACATATTGTATAAGCAAACGTATAAAACGGAGTGAAAAGATAAGATTTTCGCGCCTTTGGTTTACGGCACTTCGTTACAAGACCGAGTTTGAGAACTTAGGGTTTGTATGGTAAGGACGTGTAGAGTTAGAAGCTTGGTTCTACGTGAGATTTAATATTTTTTTGAAATTTCGATCGATATGACCTCTGGTCTTGGCAACTTTAAATTAAAAACTCCTAAATTATTTGCTCAACATCAATCTGTTCAAATTATACTTGCTGCACTTATTAGCAACAGTTAAGTGCTGTTGATAATTCTACAAAACTTAAGGAAATATTTTTATCAGGCGTTTATTTTTAAGATATTTCCGTTTATAAATTTCAGTGGAAAATAAGTTAATTTATTCTTTCTTTTCTAGAAACCGATTGGACTACTGACTGTGGGGTCTGGTTCACCAGTGGACATCCGAGACTTGATCAGTATCAACTCTGACCTATTGCGAGATGAATACTTCTTTGACTCACAAACTCATATTGCCGGAGAGAGGGTTCCCGAGCGAGAACTTATCCCCAAAGGAACGGCTTACTGGGGATACTTCAGAGTCACTCACGACGTGTCCAAATACACAAGCGCTGACGTTTTCAATGGTATAGGGAAAAAGACTCCAGTTTTAGGGCGATTAGGAGTTGCTTTTCCAGAACGAGGGGGTAGCGACGTCCAAAGGGATCCCAAAACACTTTCCACTAAATTCTACACAAAAGAGGGAAACCTGGACTTTCTATGCTTAAATATACCATTCTTTTTGTTACCAGATCCAATAGATTTTATGGAAATTCCGCATTTAATTGGCAGGAATCCACGTACACATGTCCTTACCGCTCCATCCACGTCGTTATGGGATATGTCAACCTTAAGGCCTCAAACATTAGAATTTTTGCTCTACCTTCTCTCAGACTACGGACTTCCCGATGGCTGGAGACATATGGATGCCTTTCCTGTTTATACTTACGAACTTCACAACAAGCACGGTGACCGTTGGTATGTAAGATTTAACTTCAGAACCGAACTGGGGTTGAAGAATCTCACAACTGAACAAGCGCAGCGGATACAGAGTACTGACCTTGATTACTATATCAGAGATATGTATAATGCTATAGAAAATAAAGCATATCCCTCCTGGAGGCTGGAAATGGATGTTCTGAGTCTTCACGATGTACAACATGTTGACTTTAATCCTTTCGATCCATCAACCACCTGGAGGAGAGGCAGTTACCACACAGTACCCATAGGTCGTTTGACGTTTACAAGAAATTCTGACAACCAGTTTAGAGATCAAGAACAAGCAGCTTTTAACCCTGCTAACTTAGTTCCTGGCATACCAGGTCCCATTGACGCCTTATTCAGAGGCAGCAGAATAGCATACAGAGACGCACAGAATTATCGTATCGGACGTAACCATTTGAAGGTTGGTGTGAATGCGCCGTTATACACGAAGTCATACGTTCGAGATGGTCACCCTCCAATCGGGGATAATGGAAGAGATGCTCCAAATTATTATCCTAACTCATACAACGGGCCAGTTCCTTATGTCGATGACGCCAGGCCTCGAGAAAAGTTGAAAGTTTTAAAAAGCAACGCGGTAGACCTACAGTCCATGGCAGATTTTTATAATGAATGGAACGATGAAGGCGGCAAGCAGCGCTTAATTGAAAACACTGTAAATTCACTTCTAACAGTAACTAATCCTACTCGAAGCCGAGCTGTAAGATTGTTGAAACTTATCGATCAAGACTTAGGTCGTCGAGTTATTGCGGGCTTAAAGTTATTTAAAAGAAACAGACGATAAGTTTAGATATTAATTTATATTTGTATAAAGGCATAGGATAACGTTCAAAAAGAAAATAAAAATGTACGAAAAGAAAAAACATTTCATATTAGCACGCACTCAAACCGCAAAAAAATGAAACATATAGATATATACGCGCACGCATTAGCAACGTTTTTAAGTGACTGATTTTAAAAACGTAAATTGTTACAAATGTAACAAGTTAGTAAAGTCGCGATAAATATCGCGATTTGCAAACGCGCATTTTTTTGTGTCTCATAGTAATTGTATGGTGGCACCCGCACTGCGATTAATCGCACTCGGTTTTTAAGGTTCCGTACCTACCCAAAGACTAACAGGAAAGTAATATAAAATTGTGTATCTGCTGTTGTTTACCTAGTCAATCGTACGGAACCCTTAGTGCGCGAGTCCAACTCGCACTTGGCCGATTTTTATTTTTTATTTTAAAATCATAGTCACAACACACGTTGCTCGCCAGAAATTCATGTAACGGCTTGCGTTTTTACTTTTTATTCTTAAATCGCTTACGTTTAATTATATTGCGTTTTAAGCCTAATAACTACCAAATGTACCCCAAATCTACATACTAATTAAAAAATAACAAAATATTCAATCGTCTCTCTCTCTTATCTACTTCTACTTCTCTCTCTCTCTCTCTATATATATATATAGAGAGAGAGAGAGAGAGAAGCGATTTTATATATATATATATATATTTAAGAGCTGCGCTCTTGTCGGTGGAGTAATCGCCATTCCTCTCTTCTTCCCGCCAAATCCTTCACCACTCCTGATACGATACGACCTGCATCTTCTCTTTTATTTGTTTCATAAATGTTCTCCTAGGTGTACCCCTTCCTCTCTTCCCTCCAATTTTTCCTTCTATGATGTTCGTCATAAATGAATCGTGTCATATCAGGTGGCCAATCATATTTCCTCAATCAATTCATTTTTTTCAATCGTCGTAATATTATATTAAATCGGTCAAGTCCCTAACTAAGGATTATCAACTGATAATCTTTACAAGAATATACTCCTATAACGAGTGTATACTTAACCAAAGATTTACATCATCAAGTTGATCAGATTTATACCTTTAGGGTTTTGCTATTTGGCTACGGAACCCAGAACGTGCTCATAAAAAAGTAAAACATATCTCCTGTATTTTCATCGTTTTTATTTCAATTTAGTAAGTGAATATAAATACGAACATCCGTCGGTTATGCTCCTGATTGACGTCGATTCCTCACCACTTAAGATGTTACGTCTAAACTTCATACCTGATATTTTTTAATATTCTTTTATAAGTACAGAAACGTGTATATTACGCTTATCCTACAAAAAAAAATCAGAAGGAAAAGCTACTCGCTTTTCTGTAGAAATAAAAGTGTTAACCCAAAAAAAAATTTGAATAAAATCGAACTATACACTTGTGTTAACTATGGGTACGAGCGACTATCAAGATAAAAAGAAAAACAGAAAAATCATACCCAGTTTTAAGAATCGTTAAGTCGACCCGTGGCCGCGGCAACAGTGTCACAGACTCAACATAATAATTGAGTAATTTCTTACGTCAAAGATAAATTATGAAATCCTGATTATGTACTACATAAAGACAGATCTAAAGGTGACATAAAAGCTTTTCTTTTTTCTATTAAATTTATTTATAAGATTTAATAAAGAAAAATGTAATAATAAGTGCGACGTTTTGCCATGCTTTCCTATGACGTCACAGGTTGTTTCTTCATACAAATTCCATAGTAATTTCGAGTGTTGACAATTAATTTTTTAACTGATTTGACTAGTTGGAAAATACCCTATTATTTTGACATGTCAATTAGTTCCATTAATATCCGTAGACTTTTTTCGTAGCGCGGAATCAATCTTAAATCTGAATTTAATCTTCATTTTGTAATGAGGCGGTTTGAATTCAATTCGTACTTTACCGGCAACATGAAATATTAAGCAGTTTAATGTAGTTCTTCCTAAGTCCTTGATTTCAAATTAATAATATGAGGGATGGAAACTGACATTATTCAAACAATTTAGCGCCATGGCGCGAACTGGTTTTCTGGTTTATTTTTTGATAGTAAAATGTGCATTGGGATATGAATATTCTAATTTAACTTTACCGCCGACACAAACACAACTACTAGACTTCAAAGTAAAACATCCAGTGAGTATTTATTTTTATGTGGCATACTTACATACATACTGGCACCCGTATCCTGTATGAGAGCCACTAGTACTCAGAAGACAACTTTCAGTCTATGGTAACAGAGATCTACTCCTCTCGACATCTGGTCATATTAGGACATGCCCCGACAAGCGCAGAATGCATTCTATGTTTTTTTTTGTTTTGGTCGCTTCCAGTCCATCATAGAAGCAATGTTTACTTATTTATACATACATACATAAACTCACGCCTATTTCCCACCGGGGTAAGCAGAGACTATAGAATTCCATTTGCTTCGATCCTTACACACTTCTCTTGCTACTTATTTATGATAACATCAATGTTGTCTATCTGTAAGTATTTGAAAACTTTTTTTGTTTTAGAAACCGATTGGACTGCTAACTGTGGGTTCGGGGGCACCAGTTGACGTTCGAGATTTAAGCAGTATCAACTCTGATTTGATGAGCAATGAGTACTTTTTTGACTCACAAACTCACATTGCCGGAGAAAGAGTGCCATTAAGAGTGGCTCTCCCTAAAGGAACAGCGTTCTGGGGATACTTCGAAGTTACACATGACGTATCCAATTATACATTTGCTGATGTCTTCAATGGTATCGGGAAAAAGACTCCAGTTTTAGGAAGATTGGCCGTTGGCCATCCAGAACGAGGAGGCACTGATGTTGGAAGAGATCTTAAGACTATGTCTACTAAATTCTATACTAAGGAAGGAAACTTGGATTTCTTATGCCTACATACTCCGTTTATCGTCTTTAAGGACCCAGTGGACTTTGCCCTGATCTCTCATACAATTCGTAGGAACTACCGAACTAATATTGCGACTCAAAGTCCAGCCGCGTTGTGGGATGTAGCCACTCTAAAACCTCATGTGATGTTGACCCTACTGTATTTTCATTCGGACTACGGTATCCCGGACGGATGGCGACACATGGATGCCTTCCCTATTAATGCTTACGAACTAACCAACAAGCACGGCGATCGATGGTACGTAAGATTCAACTATAGAACTGAACAAGGTTTGAGGAATCTTACAACTCAACAGGCCCAACAAATACAGAGTACTGATCTCGATTACTACATAAGGGATATGTATACTGCTATTGAAAATAAAAATTACCCATCTTGGAGACTGGAGATGGACGTTCTTTCTTTGCATGATGTTCAACGTGTCGATTTTAATCCCTTCGACACAACAACCTTTTGGAAACCAGGAAGGTATCATACAGTACCGATAGGGCGTTTGACGTTTACAAGGAATTCCGACAATCAGTTCAGAGATCAAGAACAAGCAGCATTTAATCCAGCTAGCTTAGTCCCTGGCATTCCTGGTCCAGTAGACACTTTATTGAAAGGTAGAAGACTCGCCTACAGAGATGATCAAAATTATCGAATTGGTCGTAACCATTTTAAGGTGGGAGTAAATGCACCATTATATGCAAAATCTTACGTTCGCGATGGTCACCCTCCTGTTGGGGATAATGGCAGAGATGCTCCAAACTATTACCCGAATTCATTTAACGGACCAGTGCCTTATGTGAATGATGCCAGGCCTAGAGAACAATTGGAAGTTTTACATTCGAATGCCGCAGATTTGCAGTTCTTAGCAGACTTTGTAAATTTATGGCTTGACGATGCTGGCCGTCAACGGTTGGCAGAGAATCTCGTGCTTTCACTTCAAACAATTCCTAATCCAACTCGAAGAAGAGGCGTTAAGTTGCTAAAACTCATTGATCAGGATTTGGGTAACCAAGTTATTGCTGGTTTAAAACTAGCACTTAAAAGTAATAATGGTTAGTTAGTTAATTGGTTCACAGCCATCTTACAATTGCTATTTGTAAGCGGTATGTCACATCGAATTATACTCTTTAGAGTGTTTGGGATATGAAACGGGTTTCAATTTGTGCTAATATTATGATTTCAGAGTCGATTATTTTATTTATATTTTTTCTTATAATACACCTTTGTTTTGTTATAAATTGTTGATTTTGCCTTATCTTATTAATAAATTCAAAACGTATGATAAAACCTTGTGTTTTAAAAAATATTTTCCTAATCCTTAATAATATTGATTATAACTATCTACTTGTGTTTGAAACCTATTTGAAAACAATATTTTATAGGGTTTGACTAAAAACCTTTTTACTTACTCGTTTAAATTATACCGTCCACTTGAAGATATCAAATCCTTTCCTAAATAAATCAGACGTTCCCTCCGTGAAAAAAAAAATTGATTAATATTACTTTACGCACGTAAAGTAAAATATTATATATTATGATTGCCACCGGGGCAAGCAGAGACTATGGAATTTCAATTGCTTCTATCCTGACACACTTCTCTTGCTTACCACATTCATCAATCGGCGTGTGTAAAACGATTGATGAATGTGAAGGAAGCAAGGGAAGTGTCAGGATCAAAGCAAACGGAATTTCATAGTCTGTTCTTACCCCGGTGGGAAATAAGCTTGAGTTTATGCGTATTATGTATGTATGTGTTAGATCAAATCTACTTAATGTAATTACAATCAATCGGCAATAATCTACTCAACTAATCAATTATTTTGCCCAATTAAAAGATGAATTAGTATTTTGTTAGGTACTTCGTTTATTTTATTACATTTTTACATCATTAGATATGAATTTATCTCGTTCAAACCATCTTCATATTTAAGTATTTCACTAACTTACTACGTAGGTAATAATACTAATAATGTTGCAGTTAAACTTCGCTGCAAGATGGTTAAAAAAATTATAAACACCAGCTACTCGATAATACCCTCTACTGCAAGTGACTTAAACATCAGTCGTGATGCTTTGTTGTTAGTTTCTTTTTATAATTAGTTTTACGCTTTCAAAAGTAATCTAAAAAAATAAACAGGCATGAATAAAAAATAATAAAAGGTACGAAATAATATTTTGTTGAAAAGGTACTTAATATAAATTTTGAATCTAAATTCTGAAGTTAAAACTTAATTGGTGGTTAATAAATGTTTGTTATCAATTACAATTCAATGCTCGTTTTTGTTATGTCTAATGTTTTGATCCCGACTATAAGTATGGTAAAAATTAACGTTTACCGTCTTTGGAAAATATCTAGTATTAAGTTGCTTGTTCTAATATTTCATAATATTTCATTTTTTTAAGTTTACTGGTAACATAAATAGTGTTAAATAATGCGAGCCGAAGTTCCTTTGTCCTTGCCACGAATCTTATTTCAGTCAGAGAAATCTTAGATCACTCATTTTGTTTAATCACGATGGGTCGGCTAGGAGTCTTGACGTGGTTTTTGATAATAAAATGTGCACTCGCAAATATTCCAAACAATTCATCTTTACCGCCAACGAACACACAACTTCTCGATTTTAAATTAAAACATCCAGTAAGTACCTAATCTTTTTAAGACAATTATATACAGGGTGTTAGTGACGTCGTAACGAAAACTTTGAGGGTTGATTCAGGCCATGATTCTGAGTTGATATCAAGTGGAATTTTCCGTCGCAAAATTCATGAAATTTTGAGTTTTGTTTTTAATTATTTTCAATTCCATACTGTGCTTTAAGCTGCATAGAACCCAAATTTCAATAAAAAAAACAATAATGACAAATTTTTGAAAATTTTCAATGTAATGGAGACAACAATTTTGCGGTATCCGTAATCAGCTGCTCGAACGGGCCAACGGCCACACGCACCGCGCGCCGTGCGCCCCGCTCCGTACGCCCCACTCCGCACGCCCCGCTCCGCACTCCGGCAGCGGCGCGGCGGCGGCGCGGCGGCGGCGCAGCCTACAAAGTAGGCACTACGAACCGATCCTATTTCTTTCTCTGTCTATCGTAAATTATAAATTTATTTTATTCTTATTCTTAAATGGACGGATAATCGACAGGCATAAAATTCACACAACACGTCAATTTTAAGCAGAAACCTAAAACAACCGACAGAATTAAGTTGACAGCACACGTCAAACGGTTTGCATACCAGCGAGATACCTTTTTGATTCGGCCGGGTTATTCATTCATTTACTCATAGGAATCGGGGCCATTATCTACCTAAAACAGTTGAAACAGTAAATAATTGTATTCTTTGTTGTCATTAGAATACCTAACAACCAACTAACACAACCACCACAGATTAGGTAATTAGTTACTTACTACGTCAATCATCCACCAACTCAGTATGTAAGTACCTACGCAAAACCTCGCTACACAAAAATCGAGCGAGGTCGCGTCTAGAATTGGGCGGACACTCCGCCAGAGTGTTGCCTATCGATATTCTATCGATAGGTACCTAGTTAAAAAAAAAACAATAGTAGGTACCTATCGATAGATCTCTTATATCAATACCTACCATTATTGTTACAAAGCAAGACTATCGACTATCGCTAGTATCGATCTAAATGTACTATCACTACTTTCGATAGTTTAGACAATTTTCAAGTTCAACAATTGATAATCTACCTATCGATAGTTCGGCAACTCCGCCGCGTAGGCAATGTCGGCATGTTCAAAGAAAAAAATTGTCCAAGAGGAGTGACCTTATTTTTTCTTGTTACATGTTGGTACCGAGGTAAATAAGTACTAAGTTATTCGTGGTTTTAAATCTCATTGTTAAATCATCAGTAAAGAACTAATTAAACCTATCCTGTTCTGTGTACAATACCTATTCATGTAACGGCTACGTACCTACTTACATAAGTAGTAGACGGGAGCAATGGCTTAACGTGCCTTCCGAAGCACAAATCATTTTACTTTCGGACAATCAGGTGATCAACCTGTAACGTCCTAACCAACGGCCTTATAAACAGATTTTTATGATATGTCCCCACCGGAATAGGAACCCGGACCCTCCACATCATGAGCCCATCGCTCAACCACTGGACCACATAGGCCAAGAAGGTTCTAAGACATAATTAAAGGATCCTGGGACGCAAGACCTCCGAGTTAGGGCTTGTTTGATCTATCTTGATGAATACTCGGCCGTGAATAGCCGCACGGATCAAGGGCAACGCGCGCCAATAAAGTAGGCATTACGAACAGATACTAGGTATTTCTTTGAGTTGATAGGTATCAAGTAGAATTTCCTGTCGCAAAATTCATAAAAATTTTAGATATTTTCAGTCCCATATTGTGTTTTAAGCTGCATAGAACCCACACTTAAAATAAACAAATAAAAATTACTAATTATTAAATTTTATCAATGTCATCAATAATAATAATAACGTATCTACAACTTCAGCTATGCACAGGTGAATAGCCGGCGCACGGGTCAAGGACAACGCGCGCCAATAAAGTAGGCATTCCGAACAGATACTATTTCTTTCTCTGTCACTTGCGCCATAAACATACTTCTCTCTCTCTCTCTAGTCGTCGGCTCGACTCGGCCGCGGCCGGCGCGTCGTCGGCGCCTTTGATGCTTTGCGCTAACGCCGCGCGCTTCCGTTCAGTCGAATACTAACCTAGACCCGAATCGCGTGATGTTTTTCGAGGATATTTTTTTTCGTGGTTGTGTTTTGTGTTTGTTTTATTCTGTAAATGAGTAGTGCCGACTATGATGATGGATCACCATTTACTGCGCAAAAGTATGGAAGATTGTTGATGTGTTATTAAAGAGCAAGGTTTTGTGTTTGTGAGTGCGTGTGATACCTACCTACCGCGGAGGAAACGCGATGTTGCATACCTACGTGACGTGATATGTTCTAGGGTAGGTACCTACGTAGATACTTCATCCGAAGGAATAACAATTAAGGTAAGGTAAGAGTAGGGTTTTTATTGTTAATAAGTTAGGAACATTTTAATAACTGGTAGGTAGGTACCATGTGTGAAAAATCGTGGTAGTAGGTGTTCTACTTCATCAAACTCAACAATGTTTAAACGTTGAACCACTAAACATCTAAATACAAGAGAATGAAAACTCCTACCTAGATATCAACATCGTATTACGCACGCGTAACGTAGCCGCGCGTAGGTTTAGCGTCTGTGTGGCGCGTTGTTCGACTTACATTGCGGCACAGTAAAAATTGAAAATCTTAATTAGACATTTGCGACAAGAAAAACACCCACCATCGTTTTTAGTACAATCAAATAGGCGTTCCATTTTTTTTTTCGTTACGATGTCACTAACACCCTGTATGTCGCTATCAACATTTTGCACAAGTAATAGAAATAAATAAACATGTGTTCCGCCTCTCACTTTATTTCATACCAATCCACACAGCAATTATGCATTTATATAGAAATTTCATCATCATTAGCCCATTAACGTCCCCACTGCTGGGGCACGGGCCTTCCCTATGGATGGATAGGGAGATCGGGCCTTAAACCACCACGCGGGCCCATTGCGGATTGGTGGTTATTAACGACTGCTAATGCAGCCGGGACCAATGGCTTAACGTGCCTTCCGAAGCACGGAGGAGCTCGAGATGAAAACTTTTTTTTGGGGTCACCCATCCTATGACCGGCTTTTGCGAAAGTTGCTTAACTACAACAATCGCAGACCGAGCGCGTTTACCGCTGCGCCACCGAACTCCTCATTCGTTCCTCCTATAGACACTTAAGTTACTTAATATTTGGATTGGAAATAAAGTCAAAAAATGGTGTTCCAAAGTTTTCCATCTCCATCCCATTTTAGTATTTATTGATTGTGTTAAATCAAATAAAACAAAAATGTTTACAAAATTGAGTATTCAGTGATTGCTAATAATAAATGTGATCTTTTTCTAGAAACCAATCGGGTTGCTGACTCTGGGTTCCGGTGCGCCAGTAGACATTCGAGATTTAATCAGTATCAACTCTGATTTGATGCGAGATGAGTACTTCTTTGACTCACAAACTCACATTGCAGGAGAAAGAGTGCCGGCAAGAGTAGTTCTCTCGAAAGGAATGGCCGTTTGGGGACACTTCGAAGTCACTCATGATGTATCCGAATACACATTTGCTGATGTTTTCAATGGCATCGGGAAAAAGACTCCAGTTTTAGGAAGATTCGCTGTTGGTGTTTCTGAAAAAGGTGGCAGCGATCTTGGCAGAGATCTGAAGTCAATGTCAACGAAATTTTATACGAAAGAAGGAAATCTCGATCTTCTTTGTCTAAACAGTCCCTTTATCGTCTTTAAAGATCCAATTGATTTTGCGCTACTTGCTCATGCAACTAAAAGAAACTCTCGTACTAATATTCTCACTACAATTTCAACAGCGCTTACAGATGTTGCCTCATTGAGACCACATACACTGATCAATGTACTGTATTTTCTCTCAGACTATGGACTACCGGACGGTTGGAGACATATGGATTCTTTCCCTATTCACGCTTATGAACTTGTCAATAAACATGGTGAACGATGGTACGTGAGATTTAATTACAGAACCGAACAAGGTTTGAGAAATCTCACTACTGAACGGGCATCAGTAATACAAAGTACCGATCTTGACTACTTTTCTAGAGACATGTATAACAACATTGAAAACAAAAATTACCCATCGTGGTTACTGGAGATGGATGTTTTGTCTTTGGAAGAGGTGCAAAAAGTTGATTTCAATCCATTTGACACCACTGTCTTCTGGAAACCAGGCCGCTATATTACTGTACCGATAGGGCGTTTAACGTTCACCAGGAATTCTGACAACCAGTTCAGAGATCAAGAACAAGCATCGTTTAACCCTGGCACTTTGGTGCCAGGTATTCCAGGCCCAGTGGACACATTAATGATGGGCAGAAGGGTAGCATACCGAGATGACTCAAATTATCGTATTGGACGTAACCATTTGAAGGCTGGAGTAAATGCACCGTTATACGCGAAGACTTATCTCCGTGACGGACATCCTCCGCTTGGGGATAATGGTAGAGATGCTCCAAACTATTATCCGAACTCTTTCAACGGGCCGGTGCCTTATGTGGATGATCGAAGACCACGTGAGCAATTGGAAGTTCTCCATACAAACGCGGTAGACTTGCAGTATATGGCAGATTTTTATAATCAATGGCTTGATGATGGCGGCAGGACGCGGCTGGCTGGGAATATTGCATTGGCTCTGCAAATTGTTACTGAGCCAACTCGAAGCAGGATGATCAGAATGATATCCCTCATTGACCCAGATCTACAAAGTCGACTCGCTGCAGCATTGACTCTAGTAGCTCTTCAGCAAGCAAGCAGTGGATAGCTTATACAAATATAACATTGTCGTAATATTTCTTGGCTCCTTATCGGTTTTGCTATTTCTTATTTAAGTATATTAATTTGCAACAACCAAAATGATATGAACTTTTACTTTTTAAGAGGTCATTTTCTGGAAATACACATAAATCTTATCTCCATAATTTCTCGCAAATCTCGCAATATAATTGACTTGGTAAAATTGATTTTGTTTGTAATGCACATAGTAACCATGTTCTCGTTACTCAAGTCTGCAGCTTAGAAAAAACGTAAGTACCTATATACATATTATATTATATAAAGTTTATACATATATAGGGTTAGGGGCGTGATTTATGTATATATAACATACCCTAACCCTAACGATCTGGAGGTTAATGTGAACGTATGTAAGTAGTTATATTCTTTACAAAGCAACTACATGCAAGTATTCTTTCACACAGCCATCCGTTTTGCAAGCCGGTTTTCATCGTATACGTTTTTTTTATATGGTGTAGGCCATCATACATATATAATAGTCGTATGAGCGTGTCCAGAAAATATATAAATAATTATTTGAAAACTAAAACTTATCCGAAAAAATGGACCTTGAAAATGGATCACTATAGCAAAGCGCAAATTAGAAAACTACTTAGTTAGAAAGATACGTTTGATATGAGTCTTCAGATGCACAAAATAGTACGGGAAAGGTAGGTATAGGTACAAAATGATTCCTTTAAGAGACAATGCTTAGTAGGTAGTTTAAGTTAAGAATGAGAGAAGCAAAACTACAAATTTTCGAATAATCTTGGATGGAACTTCCTTGACCATTTCAGTACACAAAGACAAGGACGCTACTATGCGTCAGAAAAGGATTCCGTTAAGAAAAAAAAGAGAAAGAAGGATTTTATATCAATATTCGAATACTCTCTGGTTAAAAAGTTTTTATGACCGACGTGACGTTGTTAATTCGTCACATATTCCGTGAAAGATATTAAAACATTTTTTATTATTATTCTCTTTCTGATTAATAAAAGTTTCCTCCGCTAATACTACACCCCGACCACAGGGTCGATTAATTCTTTCAAATATTTTTCCTCTCAGACGACGCCCTGAGCCGAGGTTCGCGCCCAACTGGGCACCCTCAGGCCCGTTGTCTTAAACATTGTACCGAGTGAGAGCCTTCTGCGCTCGCCATTTGTCCGGCCAAGTAGTTAATGTCATCTGCGGCAAATCTACAATAAGTTACGTTAAAAAAAAAGAAAAGACAGGCAAACATAGAGTGACACGAACCTCCGACGGACCGGAGCGGACAAGTCACCACTGGCACGCGTATTTACTTCTCCCTTTCATAGTCCGGTCAATAAAGGAGTCGTAGAGTGCGTGAGAGGAATCCTAAGATTTTTCGTCAGCAATGTGTTCAAGGTGTTTAGAGAATTAACATACTAAAACTCTTCTGAGTCTTTGTAGCATTTGTTAACAGAACTATAATGAATCGAACTAGTGAGAACAAAGGTCAAGCTAGAGCCAGGGTTTGAAAGCGGTCACTTTACCATACTAAGGACCAATCGGTACCGTAATTTCCTACTGGTATATAAGCCGGAATTATTAAACTGTAGCCTAACCTTAACTGTTTTCAAGCCCCAGCTACATCTAAATACTCAACAAAGAATGGAATCAATAACATTGCTGGCTTCAAATTACGATTCGACACTAAGATTTTTGTAATTATTTACAACTGCCTTCTCAGTTGTGGTAAGTATTTTGGAAGTGTTAGGTATCTACAAAGAAAGACTTATAGACACAAAACAGCCTGATGAGGAATGGTATCTGGGGCTTAAAGATTTATTATAAAATGCTGATTACTAAATAAAGACAAAGCTATAACTGACGAAAATAGTATTTTATGCAACAGTTGTATAAGAAGGGTCAAAAAATGCGAGTGGCGTGAGTTGCGATGTGAGCCTTGGCGAACATCGCAATAAGAGACGCCACGAGCATTTTTTGACCTAGTTATACAACGTTGCATACAATACTTTTTCTACGACGACGGAATTTTAAATGAAACAAAAATTATACAAAGAAAAATTTTATTTATAAAAATTATTTTCCAACGCGCGGGAAAATGGCGGCAAATGTATACTTTTTTTATAGTATATCTATGGCACCAAACAAAGTAAAGGTGCCAGTTTCCAGGTCAAAAAAAAAAACAACAACAATGCTTTTTTGGCGACATTATAGTACAGTTACACTTTGTAAACAATGCTTTTATAGGCCATAGAGCGTACACTTTTTCAAAGAGTTTAATTATGTATGTACTATAAGAGCGACCATAGTACACCCTAAACTACGAGGCCCTTGCTTCCCTGCGTGTACGTCCCTTCCCGGTGCGCGGGCGGTAGGGTTCAGCCTACAGTGTTCAGTTCCGCAACGTCGAGCGGCGCTACCGCGTGACCTATTGACATTTTTTGTAAATTCTTAAGTTATTCGAAATAAACTAAGTGAATACAAGTTCTCGGTGTTTCCCTTAAAGTTCAGAAGTGAGATGAAGTCATGCTTACAAGTTAAAATTCGATTATAGTGCTAGAAACATGAAAATACATGTTCAGGAGTATCTATTTATTTTGTCGTAAGGTCGCGCGAGCTGGCAACATCGCGCGCGCGGTTCGATTACTTGATTTGTGTGTGCTCGTTGGTACCTAACACGTGCTTGTGCGTTTTATGAGTGAATTACAGTTTGTTTTCCACTTAATTGTGTTTCTGCTTAAATAAAAACAATTGTTTTAATATTAAAAGAGTGTATAGTGAGTGCGGAAATATGAGAAGTCGTGATACAAGTGAGGAGCGTGAAAATCAGCTCCGTAGACGATTATTGTTCGAATTAGAGACTCGCCGGTTATCGAGACGAATACAAGAATTGGAAAAGGAGATATTTAGCGTTCGTGAGACCTGGGGTAGGTCGGTGCCTGTGGCTGACGCCGGTAATCAACAGTATGTGGATATTCAGCAATCGCCGCCGTCGCCACTTCGCGCGGGGTCTGGCCCCGGCGCGGGCGGCGCGGGCGTGGTCTCTAGTCCGGCGCGGGCTGGCGCGGGCAAGGATTTCGACCGCGAGGCAGGGACGCCACCACTACCTACGGGTTGGACTGCACCAACTCAAGGAGTTAAGGGATATTTCACCGCTCCTCTGTTCGAGTCAACGCGGCTGTCGAGCGCGCCGCTGCGAGCGCCTACGATGAACGCGGTTGCGCCGCCGTCTGCTCCGGAGGGAGCGACGGAGGCTCTGCCGGCCTCTGTGTGTGTGTCGGCGAATGCTGCGCCGTGTCCGCATATCTCCGTGCGCGACGCCGCCGGCGGGCCGGTGCCGTCCGCCGCTGGGAGCAGCGCCGCGCCGCCGGCGCCTGCGGTTCATCCAGGTTTTTCTGGTATTGGACTTTCTGGGTATGTCGAAAATTCAACTAATTTGCCGTCACTTAGATATGTCGGTCGTAATGACCCTATACCGGAGTTCGATCCTAAAACATCTATGATTACTATGGAAATGTGGATACGTAAAGTAGAAGGAATAGCCAGTATGTATAGTTGGGACGAAAAGACAGTCATGTTTAACTGTTTGTCGAAACTAAAAGGTTACGCCCGTCAATGGTACGATCAGTTGCCTGCAAATGACATGAATACGTCATGGCCCGACTTCAAAACAAAGCTTTTGACTGCCTTTCCGTCCCACAAAAGTAAATTAAATATGATGCGTGATTTAGTGAATATTGTCAGGCAACCCGACGCCGATTACCTGCAATTTTATTACGATAAATTAGCGCTGGGGAATGCATGCGGTATTCCGTCGCCTCTGATAACCGAGGCGATTATTGGGACAATTGGTAGCGATCTCGTAGAGGTTGGGGCGGTGTCCGCGGGCTGTACCGACCCTAATAAACTATTAAATTACTTGTCATCGCTGAGGGCGACTATGCGTGTTACAAACCGATACGGTGGCTCTTACAGCACTAAAAATGAGAATGTCATCAAGTGTCATAACTGTAAAAAACGTGGACATACTGCGGCTCGTTGCACGTATAAGATTCGCGACAAATTAGCTTCAGTCTGTAATTTTTGTGGTAGAAAGGGGCACCAAGAAAATAATTGTTTTACAAAAATGCGTAAGTGCTCTTACTGTAACAAAATGGGACACGTTAAAGAAGATTGTTTAAAATTGAAAAGCCGTAGGTCTTCCGCTGCGAATACTGATGCAGGGCAATCGACACATACAGTGCGTGTTATTCAGGATGCGTCAGGTGGTTCAAAATATTATACGACGGCGAAAGTGAACAACGTGTCTGTTTACAGTTTCATTGATTTTGGTAGCTCATGCGTCACTATAACCGAAACCATTGCGAAGCAGTTACATTTAAATGTCAATGAGTGCAATGGTGTCAATGTGATTAAGGGTTTCGGCGGTTCACAAATAACACCAATAGGTGAGAGTTTGATTAACGTGACGGTAGACGAGGCTACTTGCGAGGGTATTAAGGCGTATGTTGTTCCGGATTATGCACAGGATTTGGGCCTGATTATCGGTCAACCTTTTACGGAATACTACAACGTTTACGTACTAAAGACACCTACTTCTTTGAAAATATATAATGCTAATTACTTACACGAATTACCGAAATCAAATATCTGTGAAGATAATGAACGCGTTAAGTTGTGTGCGCAAGAAAACATTCAATTGCAGCCTGGTGTGAATAAGATAGTCCTGTGTTGCACCGATGTATCAGGTCCCATTTCAATAAACAACACTGAGACTTCGAAACCAAGGTCTGAGTATATTATACCGGAGAGTATTTCAGAAATAATTGAAGGTCGGTTGGTCGTAAACGTAATTAATGAAGGGAATGAGGTGGTAATGATTCCAAACGGTAGCTGTGTTGCACGTGCGACTGTCGCGACGGGTGATCTCCAGTCATATAAAGTAGGATCAGACTTGGAACCTTCTGTTGTTGCGACCCTTGAAGACATTCTTCAAGAGTTTTCGGAATGTTTTTCGGGTGATGAGAATAAAATAGGGAAATGCGCCGTTAAAATGAAAATAGAATTGACTGATAATAAGCCTGTATATTATCGTCCCTATAGAATGTCCCTTGAGGATCGTCAGCTTGTACGTAAGATGGTATCAGAACTCTTAGACAAAGGCATTATAGAAGTTTCAAACTCACCTTACGCCAGCCCTGTCCTTCTAGTGTCTAAGAAGACAGGAGAGAAGCGCATGTGCGTTGACTACCGCGCTCTAAATAAGATAACAAAGAAAGAGCGCTACCCGCTCCCGTTAATACAAGATCAGCTAGACCGCCTGTCAAATCAACGAGTATTCTCTTGTTTAGACGTTACGTCCGCGTATCATTGCGTACAGATTGATGATGATAGTAAGGAGTACACAGGATTTATTACACCCGATGGACACTTCCAATATACTCGAATGAGTTTTGGTTTGGTCAATGCCCCATCCGTCTTTCAAAGAGCGATGGACGATATATTAGGACCGCTTAAATTCAAATTCGCTACCGCTTATCTTGATGACATAATTATTTACGCCGAGAATAATGCCGATGCTTTGGACCGTCTGCGATCGGTTCTAGAGAGGATTCGCGAGGCTAATATGACTCTGAGATTGGACAAATGCTCTTTTCTTGTGTCAACTGTCGAGTATTTGGGTCACGAGGTGAGCAACGGTGAGGTAAGACCTGCCCAGCGCAAGTTGAATGCTGTACGCGATTTCAAAGTTCCTGAAAATGTGCACCAGGCGAGGCAGTTCATGGGGCTCGCGAGTTATTTTCGAAAGTATGTCCGTAACTTTGCATCTATTGCGCGTCCCATCACATTACTCACAAAGAAAGATCAGCCTTGGGCTTGGGGTCAAGGTCAGCAACAGGCGTTCGACGAATTAAAATCAATTTTAATCAGTCGTCCAGTATTAGCACTATTTAATCCTGAGTATCAAACTCAGGTACACACAGATGCCTCTAAAGTCGGTCTTGGTGGGATTCTTCTCCAAAAGCAACCGGATGAGTCTTGGAAACCTGTCGCTTACGCCAGTAGGCAGACCACCCCAGCTGAGCAAAAATATCACAGCTATGAGCTGGAAACGTTGGCGGTGGTTATGAGTCTCCAAAAATTTAAAGTGTACGTCAGCGGTATAAAGTTCACAATCATGACAGATTGCAACGCTTTGCGTTGGACGTGGACCAAGCGCGACTTAAACCCTCGTATCGCCAGGTGGTGGCTCGAAGTACAGGGTTATAATTTTGATGTTGAATATCGAGCCGGTAAATCTATGGCGCACGTTGACGCGTTGAGTCGTAACCCCGTAGAATCAGTCATGCGTTGTGTAGAGAAAGACTTAGTTGAAAGTTTACAAAGAGGTGACGACTCAATACGATCAACTATCGAACAGTTACAGGACGAACTCTCAAAGAACAATACTAGTGGTCTGGCTCGAGATTATGTCGTTGAAAACAATGTTTTGTTCAGAAAGGTTAATGGCGAAAATAAGGTTGTCGTACCGCGGTCAACGCGTTGGTCACTCGTACAGACTTTTCATGACAATAATGGGCATGTAAATTACAATAAGACGTACGATGCAATGAAAAGTAAGTACTGGTTTAGTGGCATGCGCCATTTTGTACAAAAATATGTTCGTGGTTGTATCTCCTGCCAATACGCTAAAAAGCCTACAGGTCGTCAAGTGGGACTTTTACATTCGATTGAAAAGGTTGCAGTTCCTTTTCACACAGTACACGCTGACCATCTCGGTCCTTTTTGCAAAAGCCCAACGGGCAAGATGTATATCTTAGCCATCATTGATGCGTTTACCCGCTACATTTGGATCGAGGCGGTGCGTGATACTAGCTGTGAGAAGGTATTGCAAACATTTGATCAGTTCATAAAAACTTTTGGTCTGCCGACCCGCATCATCACAGACCGTGGTAAAGCGTTCGATTGTCATGCTTTCAAAAAGTATTGTGTTGACAGGCAAATAAAGCACGTAATGACAGCTGTTGCTAGTCCTAGGGCGAATGGGCAAATTGAACGTTTCAATCGCACCATTTTGGATGCTCTAGTGGCCTACGTTGGGGACGATGATCAAGGCAATTGGGAAAAATATCTGCCAAAGGTTCAACTAGGCATAAACTCCAACCAAAATAATACCACACGTAAATCGCCCATGGAGTTGCTGTATGGTTTCCGCCCGCGTCTTTCGGGTGACATTGTCGTACCTACACGTAACGATATGTGTGAAATGAGGGAGACTGCCGCTACTCGTTCACGGGAGGCGGCTTACCAAGCGAAACAGCGTTTTGATAAAACTAGACGTGTAGAAAAGTCGTTTAAGGTCGGAGACCTCGTGCTTGCTGAACGTAAGATTATCCGTAAGGGTCTTCGCAGTGGCAAATTGATACCACGATTTGATGGACCATATGTTATTGTTAAAGTTTTGCCTCACGACAGATATGTACTTAAGAGTACAAATACTCGTGGTCGCCCTTACGAGAACGTTTTCGCAAGAGACAAACTAAAGTCTTTCCGTTCGTCTAGTGCCGATTCAGATTAATTTAGCACTTAAGAGTGATCGGGTTGCCAATCTCTAATTTGTGATTATGTTGTACTCGGATTAAGAACCGAACCACTTTTGTTTGATTGATTCATTATTAGAGAAATTGTCTAATAATTTGTTATTAGAGTAATGATGATTTTGTGTTATTAAATTGTCTATGATCGATCATCATTAATTATCATAACCGTTTACCAGGCCTGTACTCACCGTTAAGAGGTAGTGAGTTGAGATGACAATGAAAGTGGTACATAGACGTCACCTTAAGAGGTGGTCGTTTGTAAGTCATCTGGATACGTGCGCACGATAAAAAGACAATAAGATAACCGAAGAGGTTTTCCTGTAATATACGCATGCGGCCTTTCAGAGGGCAAGACTTTTACGACGGGATGCTAGAGGTGAGACCTTCAGAGGTGGACCATCTGTTGCTAGCTTGCTGTTCGCTGGCCTTCGGAGGCTAGTAACCTTCAGAGGTTTGTTGAACGATCACGAGAATGAAGTGAATATTACCCGTCCATTGTCAGCCTTCAGAAGCTGACTTCACCCAACTGTCAATGTTGGATCCCAACCTTCGGAGGTTTAATCATCTGCTTTCAGAAGCCTACTGTTCCCAATCTTCAGAGATTGGTGAGGCCTTTGGAGGCTGTATAAGATTTCCCTTTAGGACTTCTGCGCGGGACGCGCAGATATCAGGATGGCCGACTATAAGAGCGACCATAGTACACCCTAAACTACGAGGCCCTTGCTTCCCTGCGTGTACGTCCCTTCCCGGTGCGCGGGCGGCAGGGTTCAGCCTACAGTGTTCAGTTCCGCAACGTCGAGCGGCGCTACCGCGTGACCTATTGACATTTTTTGTAAATTCTTAAGTTATTCGAAATAAACTAAGTGAATACAAGTTCTCGGTGTTTCCCTTAAAGTACTTATATTAGACTTTTTGGTTATTTAAATGCCAGATTAAAGTAGAGGAGTAGAAAAACATTTTTTTCTATTTAAAACTTATTTATGAATTTTCATCAAGGATTTATCACGTTTTTCTATGACGTCACAGTGTGCTTTTACGTACAAATTCCATAGTAATTTCGTGTTTCGACGTTTAGTTAAAAGTACTGATTTGGCTAGTTGGAAACTAGCCTATTGCTGTCAGTTTATCATTAAAAAAATAGCTCCCTTGATGAGGTTTTCTTTTTAATTTACCCATTAATTCGCACTAAATCCAATTTGCACAAGTAAGCGTGACGGCATATATCCGGAGCTAGACGTACCTATATGCTTACTTGTGCAAATAAGAATTTGTGTAATTACTTAAAATTGTGCGTGCAGCGGTTCCCAGGTATGTTGAGGTTTTGTGTTTCGAATTATCACTCAAGAATGTAGTGAGAGCCGGTTTTTTGGTGGTTTTTTTGTGTTGCATATCAACATTACAACACACACATTATATCACACATTACATTCACTCGCTCTTTGCACTAACATGATAATCTTTGCATCTAATAAATTAAAAAAATAAGTTGGCGGTACTTGAGCCGTGGTATTCTAGTTGGAAGAACGGTTAACTCTCTTTGTAAGGTCGCAGGTTTAAATCCATCACGACGCTAAACCAATGACTTTCAAATTCATGTTTTGATTTTAAATTATTATCAAATGCTTAGCGCTAAAGGCAAACATCGGGAAAAAATCCACATATTTATTCAGGAAATTTGCATCAATATTTTCCAGTAAAAAGCCAGAATTAGCAATCAGTACACATTACGAGTATCTAAGATATTAGTGGTGCTATTTCCTGTAGACACCATCTAATTTTATTTTTAGACCTGTCATTTTCTTATCCGCCGATAACAAAAATGGCGGGCGATTGATAGCTGTTAATTTTATAATTGAATTAGTAAATGAATGAATAGCCCAGGCGAATAAAATGGGTATCTCGCTAATATGCAACCCGACTAACGTGTGCAGTTAACTTAATTTTATCGGGTTTTTGGCGTACAGAAAATTTTTTGAAAGTTGTTTTAGATTTGTGCCAAAAATTGACGTGTGTTCCATACATTTTATGCATGTCGATTACCATTCCCTTTTCTTTTCGGCGGATATGAAAATGACAAGTATAACTTAACTAAAGCACATAATAACGGGTCCTTACCGCGTGTAAATGCGGATATGTGACTGTGAGTATAACTTAAAATAAAATGTTATGGTATTGACGAGTGTTGTATTATTTATCTATTTTATACACTACAGAACTTCTAATCATGGATAAGGACACGGCGTATTTACTAATAAGGTCTAATTACATAAATTGTACCTATCATACAATATTAAAAATATATAAAATTAAAACTTCCTTTGATTTCTCTGCTAAGCGTAGATTTCCTTGTAATGCCACAGCTAAACTAAAATTTTTGCTTTTTAGTAATACCTAACTATTTTCTAATCTCTAATCCCTATGAGTACCTAATTAGAAAATAACCTTCAGCCACTGCACTGTTGACAGGAAGTCCAAAGATTAAAATATAGGGAACTGAATTATGACGGGTGATAAAACCAGCATCGTCGATAGAGTCGAGAGAAAATTAAATCTAAAACAAAATCTGACACGGACGGGATGGGCTCTTGTCAAGCCGGCATGAGCGTGTTAACCATCACACCACCGGGTCGTCCTCCTGTCCATACGAGATTCGTTTTAATTTTCTCTTTGTGAGTTTCCCTAAGAACATGTGAGTGCTGCATCCCCAGTCACTAAGCTGCTGAACATAATCTATACGTATTTCATTACCTTCCAGTCCAGTAGAAAACGTACACATTGATAATAGAACATATAGGCTTGCCCCCTATTACATGGGACATAATATACATGGCTCTCGCGGAGTAGGGTATTAGTGATATCGTAACCAAACTTTTGACGGATGATTCTGACCACGATCGCAAAAGTATGGACTGAAAATTATTAAAAAGAAATACTAACATTTTCATGAATTTTCTGACGGGAAATTCGACTTTATATAATGGCATATATTGTATGGCTACCTGTAAGTGCTTTTACGGCGTGGAAGTGTCATTGTAACGAATACTGAGGGGCATCCCCCTCAGTTATCATTGAGCCCCTTATTCTGAGTTAATATCAGGTGAAATTTTCCATCGCAAAAGTAAAGAATTGAAAAAAATACATGAGTTATGCGACGGAAAATTCCACTTGATATTAACATCAAATCATGGCCTGATTCATTCCCTTCCAATATTCGTTACGATTTCACTAACAACCTGTATACTATACACCTCAGCCTACCCGTCGGGGATACAGGCATGATGTTTTAAAACCGAAATAAGGCAAAGTATATTAACTTTTTATAGTTTAAAAGTAACATTAACATGCAATGAAGTTCCTGTATACTCGGAAACGAGTTAAAATGCATCAAGTAAGAAACTGTTTCTTTCATATACTGATCAGAACCATGGCGCAAGCTGGTCTTTTGGTGTGTTTATTAATAATAAATTATGCTGCAGGATATATTCAGAACAACTCATCCCTAGCGCCAACAGAAACACAACTGCTGGATTTCAAACTACGACACCCGGTAAGTGTACCCTACTTTATATTCTAATTCAACCAGAAGGTCACATCAAAGCAATTCATCTAAAAAAGCAATATTGCTATTTGACATTTGTTGACTTTGCGCACTTACTTTCTTTTAGTGTCGCTTTTTTAGACCCCAACGGTTGCGGTATACGGTGTACTTACCGATTTGATGGACCAATAGGAAATCGGTACACCTTAACCGCTTTCAAGCACTTTGAACATCTCACAAATCACAGATCCGGAAAATTGGTACAAGTGAGCCATTAGGTACTTATTTAGTATGAAGCCGCAAACAAAATTCCACTTTTCCTGTTTTCTCGGCTCTGTGAGCATCAAGCTTATTAAATAATTTGTAAGAGCAAAGGACGATGAGTCAAAACGTCTCCCTCCACCAACAGATTCAGACATATCTCATTCGAAGCGTCTTAGCAGTAGTAAGAATACCTCCACCAATCCGGAGTGGAGCAGCGTGGTGGAATATTATGCTCCATACCCCCTCCGGTTGAATGAGGAAAGTCTTGTGCCCAGCAGTAGGATGTATAGGGGCTGTTTATTTTATGTCGAAATACGTTTAGCCGGAATACGGTTTTTACATATGATTTTATTTGTGATTGTATTTTGTTTTAGAAACCAGTCGGGCTACTTACACTGGGCTCCGGATCAGCAGTCGATGTTCGCGACTTGGTCAGTATCAACTCAGACCTGCTCCGAGCTGACTACTTCTTTGACTCCCAAACTCACATTGGCGGAGAAAGAGTACCAGCAAGAGTTGTTCACCCTAAAGGAACCGCTTACTGGGGGTACTTTGAAGTGACAAATGATGTCTCCAAGTACACATGCGCTGATGTATTCAACGGTATTGGAAAAAAGACCCCAGTGCTAGGAAGGCTTTCTGTAGGCATCCCTGAAGCTGGTGGCACGGACGTATCAAGAGATCTCAAAGGCTTCGTCTTGAAATTCTACACTAAAGAAGGAAATCTCGATTTTCTTAATCTACAACTGCCTATGTTCACTTTCAATGATCCCATAGATTTTGCGCATATAACTCACTCAATTCGTGCAAATCCACGAACTAATATCATAGAATCCTTCCCCACTTCACTTATGGATGTTCTGAGTTTGCGGCCCGCTGCATTGACCGGACTACTTTATTTATTTTCGGATTACGGACTTCCTGATGGCTGGCGCCACATGGATGCCTTCCCCATACATACTTATGAACTCTACAACAAACACGGTGAAAGATGGTACGTCAAATTTAACTTCAGAACTGAGCAAGGCTTGAAGAACCTGACAGCTCAAGAGGCAGCGCAGATACAAGCTACTGAACTCGACTACTTTATCAGAGATATGTACAATGCCTTAGAAACTAAAAATTATCCATCTTGGAGGCTAGAAATGGACATCATGTCTTTAGATGAAATTCAAAGTCAAAGTTACGATCCGTTCGAAGTTACAGGTTTCTGGAAGAAAGGGACATACCACACGGTACCAATAGGTCGCTTAGTATTTACTAGAAATTCTGAGAATCAGTTTAGAGATCAAGAGCAGGCTGCGTTTGATCCATCTAATTTGGTGCCAGGTATACCAGGGCCCGTAGACGGGTTATTTAGAGGCAGGAGAATTGCTTATAGGGATGATCACAATTACCGTATTGGCCGCAATCATAAGAAAGTTGGAGTGAACGCGCCATTGTACATGAAGTCATACAATCGTGACGGACACCCTCCAGTGTGGGACAATGAACGGGATGCTCCCAACTACTACCCGAACTCTTACAATGGACCAGTACCCTTCGTTAACGATATTAGGCCTCGAGACCAGATGCAGATATTACAACCCAACGCGGTAGATCTGCAGTATGCTGCAGATTTTTATAATGAGTGGAATGACGCAGCAGGGAAACAACGTTTGGCTGACAACGCTGTCACCGCACTATTAACCGCAACAGAACCAGCACGCATGCGCCTAATCAAATACTTTGAACTCATCGACAGTGATTTAGGTCATAGAGTCATCAAGGGCTTGAAACGAGCCCTCAAAAGAAACCGTGGATAATGATTTATATACATATAAGTAACATATTTGACAATATGGCTGAAGACAATACCAAGTTTTCTACAAATCGCTTTTCAATTTGATCTTTTTTCTATTTTATGTTTTACTGCACTATTTTAAGGATGTTGTTTGTGTTACTAAAAAAGGTTTTAAACAGCTTACCTGCTTGTTTTTATTTTCAACAATCGTATACATATATTTTGAGGTATTCAAAATGAGCCTTTCGAGTATATTATACCTACTTCCGGCATACCCAGAGCACTAGTAAAACTATCCCACCCAAATTGGAAAATATTTCACTACGGTGACCAGTCAAACTCATTTAAATCAAACATGAAGAAACGAAGAAGGCTGCAGAAATCCCTTACTGTAATTATGACGTAGTTCTTTTTCGTCATCTCTCTATCTCTCTGTCATGTGTCATAATGAAACATTCAATTCATTTTATCAAACATCTCGTATGAAACTAACGACTTATGATTTGCAATAAGTTGTGGACTTCGTCTCTAGCAGCTGCAAGTTGTTTTTGGATTACTTGTCTGCCCACCCCATCAGAAACTATGGGCGTAAGTTTATGTATGCAACTTACGTGTTTATCTAGTCAAAGCAACAAAGTGAATTGGTTTATTTCATTAAATTCTGATATCGTATCCATCGCAGTACGGTGGGTCATCCCAGTGGATTATGTAAATAGCGTTCTATAAGCGTGGGTTATTCCATGCCCGTTGTTTTGGAAAATCTCCGCCCCGTACGCTTGCTGTCCTATCCCTCTCATATCTACAATAATACATACACATATCTACAATAATATCTACATAAACTTACAACCAGTCTCTCTTGAAATAATTATAGCCTTCGTTTTCTATTGCTGAAGCGTGAGTACTCTCTTCTTTTCGTGTAGGTGGTTGACCAACCTCAGTATCCCCAGCGTCAGGGGTTATAATTGCGCCTCCAAAAGCCTCTGGCTCATGTACCGATTACATACTAACTTAAGTAAATAGTAGCAGGGGCCGACTGCTTAACGTAATTTTACATTCGGACAATTGAGTGATCAGCCTAGAGTGTCCTAATAAAAGTAGGGATTCCAAAGTCACCATTGAAAATTTTTTTTTCCATTGTTTTATAATGACAAACTGTACAGTCAAACCACATAATGATGTTCTAAGATACAATGCTGGTTTAAGTATATCTACTTGTGTTACAGTATAATTGATTACATCCTTCGATTTCCCTCTAACTGTATCCAGCAAAGTAATTACAGTGTTACCGATAAAGGTCAGTCCTCGAAATTTAGTAACAAGCTAAAACAGATGCAACTCACTGCCTAATGTAAACATCAAGACAGGTTGCAGCCACTATTCAAATTGGAGACCTAACTGTGATGAATCATAAAGTGACCAATTGTCAATCCAGCGCTTATACTTCTTCTGAAGCAGCTTTGTGTGTGCAAAGGCTGTATATCACTAGGATATAAACGCTGCCTCACCTACATACACTTTAGTGGTGGCGTGAATGTAGGGGTGCCACAATGGTGTTCTAGTGAGATTGTCATAATGACCCTTAATCACTGAATAAAACAAATATTTTCTGTTAAAGGCCCATCTGCCTAAAACTTCTTTTCTCAGTCCAACAATGATATTGCAGATTTTAAATTTAGAAGCAGCATTAATGGTTGGTATATTTAACAGAGCATACAATTATCTAGGTAAATAGACCATTCTAATTATCTAGATGAACTAGATGAAAACGTATCAGCAATCAGTTACTTAGTTTTTTAACATGGCTCCACTTGGTGGTCTGGTGGTGGTGTGTTTTTTATTTCTAAAATGCGCCTCAGAACGAATTCTTAATAATTCATCTATGTTACCAACGGAAACACAACTATTAGAATTTAAACTGGAACATCCAGTAAGTACCTAAATTATTTTTACTGATTCAGTGTAATTAAAATTAATTTGCCGAAACTTTGATTACGAAAAATAATTGTAAATACTTAATTAATTACTTTTGTTTTGTGGTTTGTTTTAGAAACCGATTGGGTTACTTACTCTGAGCTCCGGATCACCAGTCGATGTACGAGACATAATCAGTTTTAACTCTGATCTATTGCGGCATGACTTTTTCTTTGATTCTCAAACTCATACCAGTGGAGAGAGAGTGCCGACACGAGTTGTTCATGCGAAAGGAACAGCTTACTGGGGACACTTCGAAGTCACACATGATGTATCAAAGTACACGAGCGCTGATGTGTTCGATGGTATCGGGAAAAAGACTCCAGTCTTGTCAAGGCTGTCTGTTGGCAATCCAGATCCAGGAAGCTCCGACGTAGCAAGAGATCTGAAAGGTTTTGTCCTAAAATTTTATACAGACGAAGGAAATCTTGACTTTTTATGTCTTCAACTTCCCGTTTTTGCTTTCAATGATCCCATAGACTTTGCTCATTTTACGCGTGCAATTCAAAGGAATCCACGAACCAATGTCCTTATTCCTACCCAACTATGGGATATAGTTTCTTTAAAACCAAAAGGATTACTCACTGCTTTCTATTTGATGTCAGACTACGGAATTCCGAATGGTTGGAGATACATGGATGCCTTCCCTATTCATGCTTATGAACTTATCAACAAGCACGGTGATCGATGGTATGTCAGATTTAACTTCAGAACTGAGCAAGGGTTAAGGAATCTTACGACTCTAGAAGCAGGAGCTATTCAAGCCACTGAACTTGACTACTTTATCAGAGATATGTATAATGCCATAGAAACTAAAAATTATCCTTCTTGGAGGCTAGAAATGGATGTTTTATCTATCAATGACGTTCAAAAACTTGATTACAATCCTTTCGATGTGACAAGTCTTTGGAAAGAAGGCACGTACAAGACCGTACCGATTGGCCGTTTAACATTAACTAGGAATTCTGACAATCAGTTCAGAGATCAAGAACAGGCGGCATACAATCCAGCCAATTTAGTTCCAGGTATTCCAGGTCCTGTGGACGCGTTATTTAGAGGCAGAAGATTCGCATATAGAGATGATCATAACTATCGTGTTGGACGTAACTTTGACAAGGTCAGTGTTAATGCGCCTAAATACTCGAAATCATACATTCGTGATGGACACCCTCCAGTTTGGGACAATGAAAGGGATGCCCCCAACTATTATCCGAATTCATACAACGGACCGGTACCTTTTGTAGACGATTTGAGGTCAAGAGAACGTTTGCGAGTGCGAGAGAGTAATGCAGCGGATTTACAAATGGTCTCTGATTTTTATAATCGGTTGGACGAGCCTGCTAAACTACGATTAGTAGGGAACGTTGTTCTGGCGATGAGTCAGGCAACAGAACCTACTGTGAGCAGGGTCGTGAAACTGTTTGAGCTCATTGACGGTGACTTAGCTAGTCGGCTAATTGCAGGTTTGGTAACCTCACGCAATCAGAACAATGGTTAATGATAACACAAACTGCAAAACTGACATTTCAGATATTTTTATTGTTAATTGATCCTGTTCATATTCAATACAAAGTTGCTGATGTATAACAAAGAAATGTTTCGTTACCAATTTCATGCACATTAATAAAGAAACTTTTGTTGACGCGTGCAATACAAACGTGGAGGTAGCTTATTACACGCATTCGTATCTTCAAAGCATGTGTGAGTAGTTTTATTGCGACTCATTAATATACCTACTTGGTCAACGGTTACTGCTTTGGTTGTGCTCAGACAATTTCAGCCGAAGTCATACTTATATAAGTAATTATGACATTTCATGATACTGATTTGAACAATTTCGGTTCTTCGATAACAAATCATCGTAAGTATGAATAAATGCATTAGGATAGTTATTTAACTGAGCGTGTCTTAGAGCACAATTTACAAAATTATAGTTTTTACTTCGAACTTATTTTAATTTTCCTGCGGCTGCAAAGTAGCTAAGAATAATGATACATAAAAGGTGCTCCCTCATCGGGAGTATTCGCCTGTAATGTAACATTTATGATTCGAGTTTGATTATTCATTTCATTAATGCCTCACTGAGTGACATTAAAAAATTTGTTTCTCCCCCCTCGCTGATCGATTCTATTGCGTTACATTACAGGCTCGTAAGGGAGCACCTTTATAGTCCGCTCAACGAACTTCATAAACACGCTGCTTATTTAAAAGGCAAAAATGAAATGAAATTATTAATAATAAACACGAACCCTGGAGTTGTTGTGGGATGTACTCTCATAGTGCACACATGGATAGTCATCGGTTGGCCTACCATCACCTTTACATATTTTTTTTTTTTGGAGAATACTGCGTTTTATTTAGTGTGAGCCGTGGTAGCCCATTTGGTAGAACGCTGATTATAAATGATTATCACGTGCTCAGCGGTGAAGGAAAACATCGTGAGGAAACCCACATTCCCGAGAAATGCATTTTCGGAGGTATGTGACCTAACCTGTATTGGGCTATTTTCCCTTTGTTGGAAGGTAAGACTTCTGTAAAAAACCGGTCAAATCTTCAGGTTAGGTAAACGGACCTGTGAAAAACAGATGATGGTGACTCTACATGTTAGCTTCCACGTCGAATTCGAGAAAGGAATGTCCGCCTTTCTGTGTCAACGTAAGTTACATGGACTTCTAACAAACGGACAATACTTAAACTGTTTATATTTATAACCCAGCCCATCATAGATAAAACGTAACGTAACGTAGAGCTGCCTGTAGGCTTTGACGATTTTTATAACATCACTGGCTTTTGCCTAATGTACCAATTTTTAGCTTCCTACTTTGAAAATTGGGAAAAGTTCCATATAAAAATCCACCCCCTCTTTGAAGGGGTTGGAGGCAGATTACAAAAAAAAATGATGCACGATTTTTTTGTTGGTCACAAATACGCCGCATACCAATTTTTAGCTTTCTACTTTGCGGAATGCTCCATACCAACTTCGTCCCTCCATTTGAGGAAAGTGGGAAGGTTAGAAAGAGATAAAAAGTAGGTACCCTATGTAACTCCCCATTCCTTCAACTATCTCCACTTAAAAAAACACGTCAATTCGTCGCTCCGTTTTGCCGTGAAAGATGGACAAACAAACAGACATACACACTTTGCCATTTATAACATTAGTATGGATTCTGGAGCTAGGGTCGAGACTGCAATTTCCATTCCTAACGATCATTTCACAGCTGAAGAAATTACGGCGGATAACTTGATTTGTCCGCTTTCTTTGATTAATTCCCTCTAGTCGACTTGATGAAGTTCCATCCAATCCTGTTTGAAATTTTTATGTTCTAACTCAGCGGATTCATCGTTACGTCTCTAATCCGTATTCAACTGGAGCGATTGTTTACTTTCTAACATAATAGGCAACAGCCTCCGTGGTATGGTGGTTAGAACATGTGTCTCTCGATCTGGAGGCCCCGGGTTCGATTTCCCGGAGAAAAAACAAAAATCACCTTGTGATCTCTAGTTTGGTTAGGACATTGCAGGCTGATCACCAGATTGACCAAAAGTGAGATCTGTGCGTCAGAGGGCACTTAAATCAGTCGTTCCCGACTACTATTTAATTGTCTTGGATCTTTGGCGTTTCAATTGTAACCCTCACACCAGGGTTGTTGAGATCGACCCCACAACATGAGAGAAGAACATAATGGGCAATGGGTTGATCAATTATCACTATACGATTCATAGCGATAACAAAAGAACAGGATTTTAAAGAATTAAAAAGATTGACTTTTGTAAAGAAAGTGAACTAAAATCGATCTTATTTCTGTAAAGGGGTGTTAAAAGGGCCACATCGAAGCAATTCATTGAAAAAACAAATTTGCTTTATGACATTTGTTCACTTACTTTTTTAAGTGTGCAGTGCAATTTTAACATTAAGTAATTGGCTCCGCCATTTTGACGCTAATGTCGTGCAGTGGCACCTGACCCGCTGGAATTTGATGTATTTTCAGATCTACCTATCTTGTTCTTCTATTTGGGTTGTGAGATTATTGATCAACCTCAGCAACTCTGGCTTTAGGGTTTTTATTAAGGCCATAGGCAACTGACATGGCTCATGTAGTCGAGACCAACGGCTTGACATATCCGAAGCACGAAATACTGACCATCACATGATTTCGGTCTGCAATGCCCTTACTAAGCTAGAGACAAAGCGATTTTTTGTTAAATTGGCCCTCACCGGGAATGAAACCCTGGACTTTCGACTCCTTCGCCAGTAGACGAACGAGATCTACACCTATTAAATAAGTCCTTACATGGATAATGATAAATCATATTAATATATAGATATAGGTACTATTATGTTGTTTTTCGATATGATTTACAAGATATTGTATCCGCAAATGTCAAACTGCAATATTGCTTTTTTTATGAATTGCTTCGATGTAGCCTTTTTAACCCCACTGTACAGCCTATTACTAGTATATAAACCAAATTATCCTTCGCTTAGTTCGTCATATTTCCGAACTAAGTAGTTTTGTAATCACTTTGAGTCGCGCCATCAATCAAATATATTGAACCACGCCTGGTAATCCTAATGACAGTTTGATTGTTGGATCTTACTGCGAAGATATTACATTCCGAAATTGTGATTGAGGTATAGAATGTGGTTTAGGAGACGGCAATACATGAGATCACGCCAATTTCCCATAGCGGTACGTACAGACTTGGTGGAAGATGGCTCGCGTACCTGTGTTTCTCCTTGTACTGGAAGGCGCACAATGGTGTTTTACCTGAAGGTAATCCAGCTGCTCCCCCAAATGATTTCTTCTATTGTGTGGGTTGTAAGAGAAAGTCCAAAGTAGCACGGATCATCTTACCTCTGGAAACATCGGTGATCAGCATGTAATGTCCTAACCAAACTATGAATCACAAAGTCAACAACATCTCTCTAGCATTATCCCGTTTTTCACAGGGCCCGTTTTACCCAACCTAAAGACTTGACAGGTCCGGTTTTTTACAGAAGCGACTGCCTGTCTTACCTTCCAACCCGCGAAGGGAAAACTAGAACAATATAGGTTAAGTCATATACCACCGAAAATGCATTTCTCGGGAATGAGGGTTTCCTCACGATGTTTTCCTTCACCGCTGAGCAAGTGAAAATCATTTATGATCCAAACATGAACTAGAAAACGAATTTGACAATAGCCTACCATTCTACTACTGGCTTACGGAGGTCGTTAATACACTGAAGGACAATGAAAACAAACAAGCACAACAGACGGCACTGAAAGAAAAAAATCGTGCATACTAAAATCTCGTTCTTACTGTGTACGTATAAGTGCGAGCGGAATACAGTCCTGAAGTAAGATCCAGAGAGGGTGAGGTCACCGTTCAAAATGAATTGGACGGGGGAGAGAGTTACCGTTCTATACGTAGTATCATTCATTATTCTGTGGCGAACCACAGACTTAGCCAATAAAAGTTTACCATCTCCCATAGATTTCAATTCACCGTCACATTTATTCGAGTCTCCCTTTAACCCTTAACGTTTATTTGAATTTCCCTTTGAGCCCCAACGTATTCCACACCCGTTTATCTTGCAAGGGAGGGCTATTAATTCTTAGATAGCATAATACATCGCATCTAAGATTCAAGCTCAGTAGGTAGCACGCTGACAACATAATTAAAGCACATAATAACGGGTTCTTACCGCGTTTAAATGGGGATATGAGACTCCCGACATTTCGACACTGTTGCAAGTGCCATGATCACGGGATGACTGATGAGATTGGAGTGGAGTGTTGGTGGCACTTGCAACAGTGTCGAAATATCGGGAGTCTCATATCCCCATTTAAACGCGGTAAGAACCCGTTATTATGTGCTTTAATTATGATAATAACCGCGTAAACTTAAAACAACGCTGACAACATATCCTGAGAATTTAATTTAACTGGTATAATCCAAACCAGAGTAATGCCCCTTGCGCTTCGCTTTGCTCGTCGTCGCGGGAGCACTCCCGTGCCCCAGATCGTCACAGGTTAGAAAACAAAACATCAACATGATGGATCACATAAGTAGTGAAATATTTTATCATCAAAAATACAGTACCTATCACGAGTGCAGATTTGCCTTCTTGGTTTCAATAAATTCACCGTAGAATACGAATTCACTACAAAAGCCTATGACGTCAGTCGGTGTTTATTTCAGGGTTAGACAAAACGAATGGAGGTGCGGCGATAAACATTTGAAATGCTAAGCAATGCCCGCTGGTTGTCACCGGTATTTCTGAGCGAGGGTCAACATTCGGAATTCACGGTAGGTATGTATAGAGGGTTGGTATTTATACGATACAGTTCGCAAAATTCATAATTATTTTTCAGTTTTTTTTTTTAATTATGTTCAATTCTATACTTTTGCGATGGAAAATTCCACTTGATCTATCCGTATCCGTTACGATACTGAGAGGGACTCACTTACACCCCTTACAAGAACATACAGGTAGCCATAAAAGTAGATCTGCGTGTTGCCATGACCATGATTCTGAGTTGATATCAAGTGGAATTTCCTGACGGAAAATTCGTGAAAATTCCACTTGATATCATCTCAGAATCATGTTCTGAACTATCCCTCAAAGTTTTCGTTACGATACCTATGACTTAAACGTTTGACTCTGTATAATAATTATTCTTCAACAATAAGATGCTTCTAGCTAAAAATTTCACAAGCAGTTCACTACGAGTCATCACACAAGTCACCAAGTTATTTATCATGAATAAGGCTCACGAGCCGGGGCTCCCGGGTTAAAATCCCGTTGGAGATACATCACAAAAATCACTTTGTGATTCCTAGTTTGGTTATAGGACATTAAGCTGATCAATTGATAGTCCGATAGAAAGATGATCCGTGCTTGGAAAGGCACGTTAAGCCGTTGGTCCCGGTTACTACTTACTCATGTAAGTTAGTAGTCGTATCGGGGCCTTTGGCAGCTCATTAGTAACCCTGACACCAGGGTTGATGGGGTTGGTTATCCGCTTCACAACCCACATGATAGCAGAAGAAGAAGACCCTTTTCCATATTTTATCACCGTTGTAACCTTCGCTGGACTTCCTCGGATATTTCAAGCCTAAAATTCGCTAAATCGGTTCAGCCGATTTCGAGTTTTAGGGAGACTAACGAACAGCAATTCATTTTTTCATCTAGATTTTAAATAGGCACTTCAAAGACAAAGGGGAAGTTAGCTAAAAGCTAATTAATCTTCATAGTGGAGTTAATAAAACCGGAGCTTCCTAACTAACTTCTTATTTGCCAGGAACAAGTCCGATTTTGATGGGATTTTTCTTTTGTACGGGTAGTTTTAGGTAGGTAGCAAGGTAAGTGAACCCTGTGAAAAACGGCATAAAACACTAGGGAGATAGATAGTTTAACCTTATATAAAGGTTTATTGTTAGATATGCGAACAACCTTTTGATCACCTACCTTGAAAAGGATCTAATTTTATTTTTAAATAAAGATTCATAATTTAGGGCTTTCAGTGAAACATGGACCTTTTTCTAAAAATAGTTCTTTTGACCGACGAGGCTGATGGAAAGTAGCGACGCGGTTGGCAAGCCACGAGAATGGAATGGCCTAGGTATTTTACTTATTATGTAAAATAACAACCACAAATATAACAATGTTTTATAGAATTCTTTCGTGCGGGTGAGGTGGATTACCAACCCCATAAACCCTGGTGTCAGTGTTACTACTGAGCCGTCATAGGCCCCTGACATAACTCATGTAACGACTACTGAAGTCCTTGAATAGGCTCCGGACACAGGTTGGCCGCTGCAAGGATAATATCTGCAGGTGGGGATACCTGGTTAATGGTCGTGATGCGAGTGTGGCGTATCACCACAAACTATGGCTCACCTTTTATGATGTCCTTAATACCCTAATACCTGCACTATTAAAGACCTTCACGAAGCCACTGACAATGCCGTAAGCGTGGCCAATTATTGGTCAGAAAAAATGTAACATCGATCGCCATCGACTCGCAAAGAAGAAGAAGAAGAACGACTACTTACTTACATCAGTAAGTAGTAACCGGGACCAACGGCTTAACGTGCCTTCCGAAGCACTGATCATCTTACTTTCGGACAATCAGATGTTTTATGGTATAGCAGTGATTCGACATGAGTAGGTATAATCACACCGATATGAACTCATCCTCGTTAAGCACAGTTTTCACCCAATGCCTATTTGTATTATTATTCTTTATTCTACGCCTGTAGTCTTCTTGGAAACTAATACAGATTATAACATAAACATTTTCAGCGATTCTCAAGTTTAATTCGAATAAGCAGAGGACAAACTTTCTCTCATTCTCATCTCTTATCCCATATACAGTCATGAGCAATATTATAATGTACCCACTTTAGGACTCTGTCGCACGAACATATTTGACATTTAGTGAGACTTACAGTTCAATTTGTCAAAAAAGTTAATGTGACATGGTACCAAAGTGTATACATAATATTAATGCTCGTGACCGTACTGATTAGCAGAAATCCGTTTAATAATTAAAAAAGAATTATAAATGTTGTTTCTGCATCCCTTGTCACAAATATTATTTATTACACACGATATAAAAAACAATTAAACATATACAATGAAGATCATAATATAATCCGCCCGCATATAACAGCAATTTCTTCCAACCGACTAGTAGTGGAAGGTAATAGTAAAATTATGTAAGTAATTGTTACTGTTGGCACACATTAAGGTCTTGGTACTGTGATTCGTCAGATATCATTTGGGCCGTCTTTTCGCAGATGAATGCGAATTTGACGTCACACCAGATATCATCCAATAGTGCTGTCCGGAATATGGCACCACAGAAGGTCTCGAACTGAACAGGTTTATTGGCAGGATGGCCAGAGTGATCAGGTTGTCCACCAGACCACTTATCGTACCCAGCTGCCTTCAACGACTGTCCTGAAAAGGTTATTAAAGGGATTAGACGGTTCCGCAAACTATAGCCACTAGCATAGAATAAGGAATAATACTACGCCACTAGGGAGTTACGCCCTCAGCACTAAATTAGACGAGTCACCTGTTAACTCACATCGGCGTGTGAAGCGGTCGCACCAAGACTTTCTTTATGAACGTCTACCTTTTTACTCCATTTTCATTAGAACATTTGTTAAAATCCATACACACACACACACACAATGGCTCCGTGGTTCAGTGGTTGAGCGTTGGGCTCACGATCCGGAGGTCCCGGGCTCGAATCCCGGTGGGGACATATCACAAAAATCACTTTGTGATCCCTTGTTTGGTTAGGACACTACAGGCTAATCACATGATTGTCCGAAAGGAAGATGATCCGTGCTTCGGAAGGCACGTTAAGCCGTTGGTTCCAGTCACTCTTTACTGATGTAAGTATGTAGTCGTTACATGGACCATGTCAGGGGCCTTTGGCGGCTCAATAATAACTGACACCACGGTTGATGAGGTTGGTAATTCACCTCACAACCCACACGATAAGAAGAAGAAGATTAGGACATTCTTATGAGCAAAACCCGTCATATCATGACGATAAAGCTTATGATGTTTATTATGATAAGGCTTAAGCACAGACGTCTGTGCGTAAGCGTCATGATGATGATGAAATTTAAAAAAACTGATTTCAATTTAATAAAGCAAATAAACCTACCGTTTATAGTCAACCATCCGCCTTTTTTGCCCCAGTCCAGGAATCCGATCATGGCGGAATCTTTGAATTGCGAGTCGATTTCTGATTGAGGGTGCTTCGCAAACAAGTCGTGTAACACTTTAGCTTCCTCTTGGCTATTAATGACTGTCAATTGTGCGCCTTCCCCTGCGCAAATACCGGCTGCTTCATGCCAGGTCCTGCCTTCTTTATGGAACTTGTAACAGCTGCCAGTTGCACTTTCGAACCCATACCCTGAAGGAAAATATGCAATATTGGTGAAGCAAAGGTAAAGCCAGGCGCGCACTACGAGTTTTTCGCCGCGCGGCGGAAAAAGCAGCCGTCAAGTGCGCGCAATACAATTTAAAATGTTTGGTACAGTTTTACAGTGCGACACTATGCCGCTGCTGTTTTCTGCCGCGCGGCGAAAAACTCGTAGTGAGCGCCTGGCCTAAGGCAATGTTTAAGATCAATCTCTAGAATCTTGTTCATGAATTACACTAGCTGATAAGATTTACATTGTAAATGTACAAGTTTATTTTGTATTCACTCCCATTTTTAGGATAAATGTGACAGATCCCTTTGAAGGTATCTTAATCAAAAGTACATTTCCCAAGAAACCATAATGTGATTCTTAACAATTTTTACAAATACAAAATATACTTTATTGCACCAAAATAAAATGAAATATTTACAAAAGACTCTTAACTAGATACGTGGCAATTTTTTGTTGTCGTTTATAGAATTTTGTTGTTTTGTGGTGCGTTTGTGTAGGTGTTAATGGAAAATAATATAAGCAAAGACAAAAACATCTATGACTAACGTACCTTTGTCTGAAGTTCCACATAGACTGTTGTAAGGGATGTTCTCGTATTTCTTATAGCAAAAGTAGGGGTGTGCGTTACTCCTGTTGGTCATATCGATAGAACCATCAGGCAGCAACATGTAGCTGTCACCGATCTCTTCAGTGCATTTTCCCCGTTTCACATGCCACTTTGAAGGGATCTTAGTTAGTGGTACTCCTGAAAAAAAGTACACCTTCAATTAATGTTTTGTTTTTGATAATGAAACTTGTTGTTAGTTAGAAAGTAAGTCAAGAAAAACTGTGCTAGTGTATAAAATAATTACTGAGAATTTTCACCCCTACTTATTATACGGGTGTGTAGAGGCGGTCTAAGCAAAATATTTTGGTGGTGCTAGACCTCACAGTGGCGCCGCTCAAAATACAGTCTTTTTCGATTAGTTTACGGCCACTGAAAAATACCTACTTAATTAAATCTTTTAAAAATGTCGTTTACGGCCATTAAATGTATGAGTTGTATGTGCCCGCTAAAAGGTCTAGTACGGTCACGAGCATTAATATGTATACACTTTGGTACCATGTCACATTAACTTTTTTGACAAATTGAACTGTAAGTCTCACTAAATGTCAAATATGTTAGTGCGACAGAGTCCCAAAGTGGGTACATTATATTGCTCATGACTGACAAGGTTGTACACAATTATGGCGATACTCACACGACGCACCTACATGGCAGGCACGTCATCATTACCAGCCCATGCCCTATCGATGGATAGGGAGATCGGCCCTTAAACCATCACGCGGGCCCAGTGCGGATTGGTGGTTATTAACGACTGCTAGTGCAGCCGGGGCCAACGGCTTAACGTGCCTTCCGAAGCACGGAGGAGCTCGAGATGAAAACTCCTTTTTTTGTGGTCACCCATCCTATGACCGGCCTTTGCGAAAGTTGCATAACTTCAACAATCGCAGGTACATGGACAGCAGGCAGGCAGGTGCATCGTGTGAGAATTGCCTATACTTCTGACGATAAAGACATACATACCTGAAATGGAATAGAAGTAACCCTCAGAGTACGTGTCATGAAACCCGGTGAACACACCGCAGTGGACATTATTCCTGTTAATCATCACAGTCATCGTTTCCAACATCTCAGCGTCTTCAGGAGATGCTAGTTCTGCACCTAGAAGAATAAATACAAGGTGTTAGTGTCATCATCACTAAAACTGGGATGGTTCAGACCCTGTTTCTTTTGCGACGGAAAATCACTTGATATCAACTTAGAATCATGGTCTGAATCATCCCCCTCACACTCCTAATTAATCTTTAATCTAAATTACTATAAAATATATTTACTTTATTTTGAGTTTTGTTTATTTGTTTGAGTTTTATTTAATTTTGTTTTTCTTTCATATTTTTGTTCTGTAACTGTTTTGTTTATGGTGTAAATAAAGTTTTATTTTGAAATAAAATAATATAATACAACAAAACAAGGTATGCTCAAAAGTAGCACATTTCAAGGTTAGCCGCGCCAGCCTCACCCTCCGTTGCCATTTGAAATTTCAATACATCATCAATTTATACTTACGTTATTTAATTGTTAGAGGGACATATTTAAATATTAATATATATTATAATATATATTTCTTGAAAAGAGAGAGCCTAAGATCGGGGGAATGGAAGAAAGGGAGAGAGATATTTGCCCTGCAGTGGAATAGCGTAAACTATAAATTTCAATAATAATATAATGTAAGGCTTCGGCCCTATGCACTCATTCCAAAAATCCGGGACTCCATAGTCCCGAGATATGGAAATGTAATACCAAGCATACGTAAGAATTATGAACTAACCTTCACTTTGACACCTCATTCGCGCTGTCTCCCAGTTTGCCGGTATACGATGGAGTTTCAACCAGCCATTGATTCCGTCGAAGTATTTGTAGCCCGTCCGCCATTCTTTCGAGCCGGTTACAACTGTAGTGTAAAATAATATCCCACAATTATAAGGCTAATACACAACTACAAACAAAAATACAAGGAAAATAACCCTAATCAGGGTTTCACGAACTCCGTAGTTGCTACTAAGAATCGTCTCCTTATAGCGAAGACCACGGAATAGAAGAAGAGGTTGAAAAGATCCTAACCTGATTTTGTATGAGAACCCCTGTCACCGATTCAACCCCACTCCGTTTTACTACTTACTACTCCTGCAAACATCTACGATAGCTCTACTGCTTCTCAAATTCCATTGCTACTTTACCTTTATCCTTTATGTGATAGGCTGCAATGTTATCATTTCGTAAGTTACTGCTTACAAAAGGACTTTTTGGATAAATAGCCGATTATACTAAGGTTTTTAGCTTTTCTGTGATAAGGAGAGATCTCCTTGCATGATAGTCGATATTTAATTTTTGCCCCGCAGGTTATTTTACCAACTAAAAAAAGGGATGAGTGGGTTGCAAAGTTGGAGTAGTCGCGCCCACTTAGCCTTTTCTTCTATTTCCGGCCAAGTAGTTAAAAAAACCTTTCTTCAATTCCATGGTGAAAACCACAAAAGCGCCTCTTTGTAAAATAACACTCGGACATGAAAATGAACGAAATGAAATCGAGGTTTTATTGAAATAATCACATCAGAATGTGACTTTTCCATATTATGACACTTACGTGGTGTGTTTACTATAGGACTATACATATATCACTCTTATAATAAATAATACTAGACTTTATAATCCCTGGATATGGATGTTCGAATCCTCACATAAAATAATGTGGCAACACTAGATTTCAGTTTTTAATTCGACCACAAGATGGCCATTCTATCAATTTTTACTTCAACCTCTTTACTTACTCACTCAACATGTAACTATAATATTATTAAATACAGTCCAAATTTAACTTTTATGTGCAATTTTATTTAAATTAACTCCAGCTCCGCACAATGGAAATAAATTATAATAATAATTACCCATTTATTTCAGGCTATAAAGGCCCGAACAATAAACAGGTTAACTTAAGTACCTATACATTAAATAAACTAGCTAGCGGCCAGCGACTTCGTCCGCGTCATGATTTTAACTTTAAAAATGACAAAGTTTCATACATACTTTAAACCCCTTGGGGGTTGAATTTCGCAAAGTCCCGTCCTAATGAGAACCGACGTCCTAAAAGGAACTTCCATGCAAAATTTGAAACTAGGAAAATTTGTATTTTATGAAATTTCTTGGATTTATCAGTGAGTTCGCTTTAATAGATGATCAACTAAAAAATAGTTTCTGCATGTCGGTTCAGAGTAGGTCGTACTAAATCTTTTTAAGGGCATCCCCAATTTGGATAATATACGTCCTTCTAGGTCTTTCTCTGCCAGTCCTACCATAACATTCAAAGAAATTTACTTACTTGTAAGACAAAGCAAAATCGCACTGTATTTTAACATTTTAGTAATAATAACTATTTAATTACCACAATTTATCAACACATTCAGTTAAGGAAAATATATCGTTAATTCTTTCTTATAGACTGGCACGTCAAGCAATCGAGTACGCCTTATAAACTGGATTTTATCATATTATGTGGTTGTTTTCTATATGTAAATGTTCATACGTATGTTGGTATATAGTCTGTCATTACGATCATTCACAGGTTCACCTCAAAACTCAGTAACTTAAAAATCAAAACTTTTTTGGATTTAAAATACTGTACGGTAAGAACAATTGATGCAGATTTTTTATACAACTTGACCCCTGTCATGGGGGTCATGGCCCTGGTTGACAGGTTGGATCATGGATGGCCAGTGCAATATTATCTACGGAGATGGGTTATCTGCAACCCGGTGACAACCCCCCCCCCCCCCCCTCTAACATAAAAGCTGGATATCCCTCTGTATAGGTCACTAGGGTCCATTAATTATTTCAAATTATTATTATAATCACTTAATGTTTTAAGGTTTCAATAACGATACTTACATAAATCGAAAGAATTTCGCAAGGACAGGAGGGCTGCGGATTCAAATTCCATCCGAGTATTTTTTTTTTCGATTTAATTTTCTCTTTGTGAGTTTCGCTAAGCACGAGTATGAGTGCTATAAAAACAAAATAATAAGTCACGCCGAAAAAAATCCACTTAAAATGGATATGTACTGGATATTATAAAGATTTAAGATACACACTTTGCCTCGAGTGTCGCTTCTCAATAGTTACCTATAGTTATGAGGATATTAACATCTGACAGGTTAGTCCCTCACGAAACAAGTTAACGCATCAACATGAAAAAAGTAGTTCTGGTTTTCTAATGAACTTGAAAACGCGAACTGTTTTTATACAAAAACAAATTGCCAAGATACTTAATAAATACCTAAGTGAATAAAAAATGTCAAATAGCAAGTCTAGTTAGTGGCTTCCTCTTTGGAAGTTTAGCGTAGTATATTTGCCCCAAAATAAATGTAGAGATTTTACGTCGAAAGGATAGCAATTAGTGATGTAACGAATATTCGTATTCGCAAAAAGCATCAGAAAAAATACCTTTTTAAGGTAAAAAGTCACCATCTTTGTATTTGTGAATCTTTTCTTTTTACACTCGGTAAATATCATTGAAAATATCGTAGACCGAAAAACCTCCACAGATTTTAGGTTGAATTTAGTGTAGTGTAAAATTAACTTCGAAAGACGTGCTAACCAATATCATTTTTGGCAAGTTGTCCAAGTTTATGACAAAAAACGACATGGTTCAATAAATAAATAGATAGCTGCGCACAATATCCCACGTTGTGGGAGCAAAATAATATATTACACAAAAACGGCAGACCAAATCCTTAAATGGAATAAAATAACAATAACATTTGGATAAGTAGATCACGTGGCGAATATAGAAGATAATTTTGGGAAAAAGGAGACCAACTCGACCTTGAAGTAACAATATTCCTGTACAGGTATATAAAATCATAGTCACATTTAAATAGGCTGTCACCTAGGAACCTCCACCTAAAAGGGACTCTCGCCAGAACAAGCAGAACTGGTTATAAAAGTAACTACTTAGCTGAAAAACAAACACTTAGATTGACATGTGACGCCGCATGAAACTGTTGTTTTCTCCCATAGGCATATTCCAAATAGAATTGTTAATTTATCAATTCGTATTTGTTAATGTTGTCTATGTTAACATTGTCAACATTTGCAATTAAAATTAAAATGGCTTGTTATATTCTGTTGAAATTCAGATTTAGACAAACCCGTATTTGAGCAAAATGATTTTTTGTCTTTATAAAGTTATAGGTAAAAATCCTTATGAATATTTTATGTCTTATCCTTATCGGTTATCGTAATTATAAGTATTATCAAAAAATACTGAAGTTAGTGAAGTGTGAGTGAGTGTGAAGTGAAGTGAGTCTGAAGTGAAGTAAGGGAGTGGGTTTCATATCAAAAGTGAAGTCTGAACACGTGCGGCTTTCATATATCTCCAAACCCAGTCCTCTGAGTACAGCCCTGGTGTTTGTTTACTTAAATAAAATACTCAAGTGTCACAATCGAGCCTATAAATGATGAAAAGTCTTTAAATAAGGGCAAATCCTTAGAAAGTCACCTTTCAAAACTTGGTTTTTCGGAGCCTTTGTTTACCCTAGCCTTTACACCATAAGGTAGAGTTATTTTTAGCAATGACGTTGGCTCCCGTGGGTAATAATAGACTTGTTTTTATAGGGTAAGATGCCCCACCTGTTAGAAGTTTAGGAGTGGTTTATTAGCGTCGCGTGTTAAACAAAGCTTGAGTTCTAAATGGACAGATTTATTTATACAATGAGAAGGGTTATTTAAGAATGTATTTATTTTTATAATTTTATTTACAGCAAAACAGTAAATGACTGGTTGAAAAATAAATTACAAAATTTTAACAGCCGGTGTAAAATTAACCAACAATTATTTTTTTTTCGACTTAATTATTTACTTAATTTATTTCAAATTTAAGGACTATGTAAAAATGATGCCAACGTTTGATCACAGTACATACTTATTTAATAATCTCTAGTTTGACCATGTTTATTGATGACGTCATAACATAATTTTCGTTTTGTTGTTTAATAAAAAGTATCTCATTTGACTACATGGGTTCTCATCGAGTCTAATCTGTAGTGACTAACTAATTGGTCTGGAATCCGGTTGCCTAACATAATAATAAAAAATGTAAAATAATAATTTATCCGCACTGGGCCCGCGTGATGGTTTAAAGCCCGATCTCCCTATCCATCCATAGGGAAGGCCCGTGCCCCAGCAGTGGGGACGTTAATGGGCTGATGATGATGATGAATAATTAATAAGACGTCATAAGAACCACCTGAAGGGTATGGATTTTTCCTTTTTAACCGTACGCACTACTTTGGGGTACACATACATACATCGGGTCCTAACTGTTAATATTGTTGATAAAGCATATTCGTGAGCCGCGGTAGCCCAGTTGGTAGAACGCGTGTCTCTCATTTTATGGTCACAGGTTCGAATCTAGCACAGACCTAAACCAAAGATTGTCGAATTTGTTTCCAAATTCATGTTTGCTTAGTGGTGAAAGAAAAACATCGTGAGGTAACCCACATTCCCGAGAATTGCATTTTCAGAGGTCTGTGACCAAACCTGTATTGGGCTGGTTTTCCCTTCGCGGGTTGGAAGCTCATACAGGCAGTCGCTTCTGTAAAAATCCGGACCTGTCAAATCTTCAGGTTAGGTAAGCGGACCCTGTAAAAAACGGGATAACGCTAGGAAGAGAGGAGAAAGCTTAATATTCTTTCTTGCAGCTTCTTTTCTGGCTATACAGGTTGTGAGAAGCTGCAGTAGTTATGTAAAAATTGGCAATTCGAAGTGTGAATTTGAATTTGAATTCGTCCCACTGCTGGGCACAGGCTTCCCCTCATTCAACCGGAGGCAGCATCAACGATATTCCACCACGCTACTCGTAGGTGTGCGGAGTGGTTAAACAATCAAGCAGCACAAAAGACATACCCACTGGCACCTTATTTACGACCAAAGAACCTCTATCTGTGTACGATGTATTTGCTGACACTCCAATGGAATATCTCATAAGGACCTTCCTCACAGAGCGATGTCTTATTATATATTGTTCTTGAATATATATTGTTTCTGTTTTATTTAAAAATATATACTCTGCAATTTTACAAAAATTATGTTTCGCCAAACTGCAAAACAGTTTGTTGGCGAGCTTAAGCACCCAATATAAATTAAGCAGCTTATCTATACTTCTATATCTAGTCTATTCTAATATTTATAAAAAGGTGAATTTTGTGAGGTTACAGTATGTTTAACAAAAAGGTCTCAAAAACATTTCATAAAAACAGGTTTACTTATATTCGCAAAATCGATCAGTTGAGCCAATTTAATTTATTGTCAATTGTGAGCCCCAGATGTTTTTGTGTGAGCCCCAAAATTTTTGTTAGTTTGCGAAAATAATACACCTAAATATTACTATTTATCGGTTTTAAAACAATATTCCTCTATCCGTTTTCCTGTAGTAGTGCATCAACTTTTGTATGGAAAACGGATCACCTTAAAGAGTTTCTACAACAGGATAATTCCCAGGCAGACTGCTTAGGATTATACTTGTGTGTTTGGAGTTTTTCGTCGAGCTCTTTCAGACGATTTTCTTGGATGGTAAGTATATTGAAATCGTCAACTGTTTTTATATTGCACGAATCGCGACGCACTGCGAGGAGGGTCGCATTATGTACACATGAAGGATGCCTCTACAATATAAGGTTGAGGGGGAAGAGGCGACATTTAAACGAAATAAAATTTCCCTCGAGGCCTCCCCTCCAGTTTTCTCTCAACCTGTAACCCGAGAAGCGCTTTTTACGAGAGTTTCTTTTTCGGATATAATTTCTATGTGCGATAGAATTTTCCTATTTTATGAGACTTGAGACAAATGTGCGTATCCAGCTCTAGTGTTATTTTATGTTTATTGTTCCGTCGTTAGTTTAAGTTGTTTATTTTCTACGATGGATGTGTATGTGTAAACGTTATTTCTTTATGTACGATAATCCTTAAAAAAAAAACAGAGTATCGATACGGTAGAAGAAGACTTACACAATTTGCATATACGTAAATATGAAATATTCCGTTGCGCCGTTGGTCCCGGGGTATTAGCCCTCCAACCCACCAACACGCACTAAAGTAGCGTGGAGGAGTATGCTCCAAACCCCGTCCGGTTGATTAAGGGGAGGCCTGTGCCCAGCAGTGGCAGGTATATACAGGCTGATATTGTTATGTTATGAAACATTAATGTAGGAAAGTGAAAATACTATGGAAAGATAATGAATGGGAATTGGATTGTTTATGGTATGAAAGGAGGATGGTTAATAAATGGGACGTAAGGCAGTTTTAAAAATAAGAAAGGAGAGTCTATGTGCAATGTCGGTCGGGTTAGAGGATTTTGTTAAAATATAAGGATTAAAGATATTAAAATATCCCGTGTTATTTCTATATCCCACATTCATCCATTTATTAAGTAAGGAAGAATATCAATTTAGATAAAAATCAGACTTTCCCTAAACCACCAGAATTAGAATTGGGTATACTGCACCAATTAGGCTAGTTGCCAAACAGAATAGATGTTAGATAGTACTGACCAAGGCAAAAAGTTAGAAGTAGGCACTCGTATAACCATGGTCACATAACTACTTACATATTGACCAGCCATTCTCACAATCTTCTTCTATCATGTGGGTTGTGGGCTGAAATACCAACCTCATCAACCCTGGTGTCAGTTATTATTGAGCCGCAAGGCCCTTGACATGGCTCATGTAATGACTACGTACGTCAGTAAGTACCAACGGCCAAAAAAACCGGGACCAACGGCTTAACGTGCCTTCCGAAGCACGGATCATCTTACTTTCGGACAATCAGGTGATCAGCCTGTAATGTTCAAACCAAACTAGGGATCACAAAGAGTGAGCGAGGTGATTTTTGTGATAAGTCCCCACCCCGGGACCTCCGGATCGTGAGCCCAACGCTCAACCACTGGACCACGGAGGCCGTATTCTCACAATGATATTCTTAATTTTTCTTTAGAGAAGTGCTTCTAAAAGCACCACGCCTATATGTCCAAAAGTATAGGCAGCAGTGTACTTAATAGGATATTTGACAAACATAAATTAAAAATTTCTAATCTAGAAATAAAAGCCAGTCTAAGATGATCAAAAATCAATCTCATTTTACTTTCCGACTTATATCCGAATTTTATTTTATGAATTAAATAACAATGAGTACGACGTTTGACCGCTTTTATTGATGACGTCACAGGAGAGTATTTCCATACAAACTCCAAAGGAAACTTTCGTTTTCACGTTTCGTAAAAATTATCTCATTTGTCTAGGTTGTCAAGTATCTTTAGTACACCCATTCCTCGCTAGAGTTATGTTCGTAATAATGTAAGTGATTTAACTTCAGTGAAAACATAACAGTAACAATGATTTCTTAATGAAATGACGTTGAAATGACATTATTTTATTTGCTGAAACAATGGTGTAGTGTATTCGCCTCAATCTAAACCGCTTAAACGCTTGAAATTTGGCATGCAGGTACCTTAGTTAACTTAAAGCTTAGTTGCAACAGGATATTGCAAAATTCCCACGGAAACGGGAGTTAGCGGGAAAAAAACATTTGTATGAAAAAATCGAAACCGCGTAAGATAGATGTTTTCAATCTAGCATGCATGCATACCTTAGTAAATATAAAGTTTAGTTATTTTGAAAAATGGGAGTTAGCGGGAAAAAAAATTGTATGAAAAAATCTAAACTGCATAAGTTAGATGCTTGAAATTTGATATGCACTCCCACACACACAAAGATCTCTCTTTTATTGTTATAAACGTGGCGTGTTCGCCACGCGGACGAAGTCGCGGGCAAAAGCTAGTATAATATATTATTATAATTTAAATATCAGCTCGCTGCCACACACTACGTCTTCACTCCAAGTCCGTACCGTCTCGAGTACTAATATGTATACACTTTGATACCATGTCACATTAACCTTTTTGACAAATTAAACCGTAAGTCTCATTAAATGTGAAATATGATAGTGCGACAGGGTTCCAAATTTGGTACATGATATTATATTGCTCATGACACATTCACCAGTACTGTTCACTTTTAAAAGTGTAGCCATCGCGTAGTACATTACCCGAGTTGACAGAATAATAATTTGAATCGATAATATCGATTCAAGTATTTTAAATTATATATTTAATTTTACGTGCATGTAGTATTTTATTGCATAACATTTAAATTGTTATTTGTAAGTAGAACAATTATTAACTCGCTCAACGATATTATTCGCAGAGCACTCGTTGCGGCCAATGTACCAGCGGTGCGGGAGCCGAATGGCATATTCCGTTCGGATGGTAAGCGTCCAGATGGAATGACGCTGATCCCTTGGAAGTTTGGCAGATCTTTGGTATGGGATGCCACTTGTGGCCACTGGCGTCGTCGCATCTGGACGGTACTTCGTCTCGCCCCGCGGCAGCGGCTATTGCGGCTGAGTCCTTGAAGAGGAGGAAGTACTCGGGTCTGGCGGGATCATTCCTTTTTGTCCCATTTGCAGTTGAAACGATGGGTCCTTGGGGTCCAGAAGCAAAAATATTTGTTAAGGATCTCTCAATGCGTCTTATTGGGGCTTCGGGAGATGCTAGGGCTGGTAGTTATTTCTGTCAGAGAATTAGCCTGGCGATTCAGAGGGGTAATGCTGCCAGCCTGTTGGGCACCTTGCCTCGATGTGACGCATTGGAGGAGGTGTTTTATTTATAAGATGTGTTTGTTTTGTTTTTAATTGTTTGATGCATTTTAATATTATTATGTATTTGATTTTTTAAAGGTAAACTATCACACAAGTATGATATGGAATATTTAAAGTTTCTTTTATATTATCATCATTATGTTTTGGAATCAATTGACTACTTGGCAGTTTACGGAAAAGTATTTAAAAATTACAAATGATTATTAATATGAAATTATTAAGTAAATATTTTCTTTGTAAATATGTTTTTCACTTCTATAAGTACTAAGTATACATTTTACGCTTTACAATGTTACATTCAAGTACATTTTTTTAGAAGTTTTTTCATCATTTTTCTCAAGATTCCCATTGGCATTCAGAATTTACTTTTGAATAGTTTTAAGACAGTAATTTAACTGAAACTTTGTAAAAAAAATTATTAAGGTTAGTAATTATTTAGAGGATACAAAGGCATGGGATTATCTGTCTGGAAACTGATATTAGGTAGCCTAATTATTAAATTGTATAACAATATTTTATGTTTTTTTTAAAGAATGTTTAGGGCCCTCTACCGAGTTTTTTTCTTGCAGATTCTTTTTCCGGGCTATGCAGGCTGTTAGAAGCTATAGTAGTTTATGGCAGAAGAGACGTTCGTTTTTTTAAAAAAAAAACGATTCAAAGTGTTGCTATGAATTAGTATGTGGGTAGTAGCTATAGCAACAGAAGGATTAATTTCATCCTGGTAAGTGCGAGGTTCCGTTGTAGGCATAGCCGATCAGGTCTACAAACCTCTCGAGGCGACCTTGAAAGGACGTTGAACTTGGAATTAGACGCACTAGAAGACGCATCTAATGCTCTTATTAATGTATAATTTTATTGTGCTCTGTAACTGGTTGGACTAAGACTGTTGGACATATTAATAATAATAAAAAAATACTTTTAAAAATGGAACTCGCGCATAAATATTATCTACGGCAATACAAATGTCACTTCGGCAAACGAATACGCATTCAAATCTTTTTAAACGTTGGGAATTAAACGTTGCTGGTAAGGAGTGGATGTCTCTACTATATATCTTCGGGGACACAGTGTGGTGCTGTTGTTTTTAATACGCATATCTGCAGACTGTAGTGCCGTTTCTTTCAGCCTCCGGATTAGTTACAGGGGATCCGTTTTATAGCTTTTTTTTGTAGTATTGAACACAGCGCCATCTCGCCTTGTTCGATGTAAGGTCCGTGAGCATCGACTTGCTATCGTTGGGCTCCGCAGTCGACGACTTTCCACCAGTAGCCGGAAGATGGCGTGTGCCGATATTATACGGAAGGCTATATCTTGGAGTCCCTTGTCAAGTAGCTGCTGAAGAATGTTGGTGTCAATATTTAACACACGTCGGGAATTTTCGGTGTCTCCTGTCCTTGGACTTGTTAATAACTTGCATTTTGAGTGTGCGACGGCGGCGTCATCTAACGGACGATTGAGGTCGTACTAGCTTTGTCCGTGACGTAGGCGTTGAATTGGGCGATTTATATAGTCCTGCGCCTGCGAGCTGCCGCATTCCCCAGACAGCGCTCCGCCGAGCGGGTGTGTCCACACCTTCGATTTTTAGTGTGAATTTCGGGTGAGAATTTGTCTTTATAATGCGTTATACTTAGCATTTTAATCGTAATTATCAGTATCGATATATGTTGTCATTGTTTTTCTTTTAGGCGGTTTATAAGCGTGTGACCGGTGGCCCGCAACTCCGTCGCACGCGCCGCCAAATCTTCGTAAATTTTTATTCTGGTAAGTAAGTTATACATTTCTGTCATCTGTCGTGACTCGTGAGGGTTAGTGTTTGCGGTCAGGATTCTAATGTGCGATTTGTTCCGAATAGGTGTGGTTTTGGTGTCCGTGGCGTGGACACGTTGCTCCGCCATTTTGTCCCAGCGTCGTGGCATCGACGTCATCGTACGTTGGCCGCATACGTGGCTTCTCGACCTCCGACAGGTGAGTCTTTTTATACGATTTTGGGGAGTTAGTAGGTTGTGCCTCCGCCCCTAGAGGTTTAATTTACCCCTGTGCGTTTTGTCCGCAGGAGGTGTTTTGGGGTGGCTGTTTTGAGACGTCTGTTTTGAGATGGCTGTTTTGAGATGGCTGTTTTGGGGAGGTGTTTTGCGAAGCTGTTTTGCGAAGGTGTTTTGGGGTGGCTGTTTTGAGATGGCTGTTTTGCGAAGGTGTTTTGTGACGGCTGTTTTACGAAGGCTGTTCTGTTCTATGACGGGTGTTTTGTACAGCTGTTCTGCTACAGCTTATTGGTAGCTGCTCCTAGTCGGCTCGGCTTCCTTCCCGCCGCCGAGGGCAAACGAGCTAGGGAGGTTTTTATAATACCTTTCTTATTTTTTTTAATAATGCTTAACGAATGACCAGTGGCCTTGAATACCTGGAATGAACCCTTAGGATTTAAAAGTTCCAAATACCTATTTATATTTTTGTGTAACTTTGGTTTTCTTAGTGATTAATAAATTTGAGTAAACCCATTTGCTTATTTCTTATTTCATACATCCATTCTTCTTCTTCTTTTCATCATCATTCTTCTATCATTAAATTTTAAACATTACATGGCGCCCGATTACTGAGGTCTAAAGGTTCAGGGTACGCCCCCGGTCTTCGGTCTTTCGCTCGAGGATCGGCTGGTCATTCGTTGTGTATTTTTTTGGTAACGTGTAAAAAGAACAAATTGTGTGGTGGTGGTGTTTCTTCATTTACCCCCTAGTGAATAAGATTTATCGTGTTCATATTGATGTGTGCTTTAAACGAAACAAGTTAATTTACATATACCTACTATTTTGTATAACTGTGTTTTTAAATTTACATTTGCATTATATATTTCTTTTGCTTTGCATACTTTTAAAGTTTGGACTTTGAACTCGTATAGCATTTTATAACATCACATTGTTAAAAAAATTTATACTGCGTTGCAGCTATTTTTCTGTATTATTAAACTTCTTTAATTGTTTCTTAAAATTTTGAGCTTACTTTTTTGTTTTTATCACAAATTTGCTTTTATAAAACAAAACATTATATACCCTACAAAGGTTTTATTTTAATGTAACTTTAAATTTTTAACATTCTTGAGTAAAATTATTATTGTTGCTAGTTTACTGCTTAGCTTTGCTATACAGCTTTTTTCTTCAAAATTTTATGAAACTTGGCGTGAGTTTAGAATTATATTTTTGTTTTATACCCTCAAGGTTTATTTACAATTTGTAAATTCTTTCAAATTATGCAACAATTCATAAAATCATTTCGGCCTAATTTAAATTAAACATTTAACTTGCTGTCTAGTAAAATTATAGTTCTTGGTTGTATAACCACGGCTATACATAAGTACCTACATGCTTGTTATCTGTCTTGCATTCCTTTTGAGCTTATAGCAAATAAACTGGTTTTGTTTTTTTATACGCTCGTTAGTATTACGTGGTACAATCTTTTATTGTTGAGCTATTGTTTGCTAAATAGTTTTGTATTCTATTACCGGATAATTTCTAATCTTTTCAATTGGATTAAATACGATATATAAATAACATTTATACATTGTTAGTTTTACAAATAACTTACTTTTTTACATTTGCATTTTGTTTATTTGCATTTATTTTTACTTTTCACGTAGGTATTTAGTTAATGAAAATATACTTTGATTATTTTTTCTTTAAAACTTAGTACTTAGTTAAATCTTTGTTAAAGTACATTGGTCATTCATTTTTTTTAAACATGGCATTGGAAGAACGTTCAATTAAATTGCATCTATTACGTAAAGATGAAATAGTTTACGAGGTATTATTTCGTGGTGCAGGGCCACCACTTGTACTATACATCTTCACATTTTGAAGGTGTGGGTACACCGGCAGCGTTGGGGAATCACTTAGGTTAGGTTGTCTTTTAGGTTACTTGTTGTAGGAGCCGATTTACTGGTGGACGCGCGGCCGCTGTGGGGCTCGCCGCGTCGCCACTGGCGAATTGTGGCCTATTATATTGTTGACGGTGAACGTGTGGGTATTCCCTAGGTTCCCCACACTGCCACTGTCGACATATCCAGTTATTATTATTATTTTTTTTTATTTTTTTTTCTTCTTTATAACTTTATTCCCGAGCAGCTTGCGGGTGGACGCGCGGCCACACCGGCGGCACGCCGCGCCGCCATCAACAAGTTGGGTCGATTTTTTTATATTTTTTTTTTTTTTCTCTTTTTTTTGTTTCGCGTTAGGTAGGGATTAGTACCTAATCGTGTGGTTTGTTGATGGTTGGGGTCGAGCACTCACCAATAGTAAGGTGAGGTCACTTCCCCGCCGTTTTAGGATGTTGAGGGAGTGGTAGTTGTGACTGATGGCTGTTGAAGTCATTAGTGTTTATTGATGGTTGGGGTCGAGCACTCGCCAATTGTAAGGTGAGGTCACTTCTCCACCATTTTGAGATGTTGAGGGAGTGGTAGTTGTGACTGATGGCTGTTGAGTCATTAGTGTTTATTGATGGTTGGGTTCGAGCACTCGCCAATTGTAAGGTGAGGTCACTTCTCCACCATTTTGAGATGTCGAGAGAGTGGTAGTTGTGACTGATGGCTGTTGAAGTCATTAGTGTTTGTTGATGGTTGGGGTCGAGCACTCGCCAATTGTAAGGTGAGGTCACTTCCCCACCATTTTAAGATGTTGAGGGAGTGGTGGTTGTGACTGATGGCTTTTGAAGCCGTTAGTGTTCGTTGGTGGACGTAGTTATTGCTACGGACACGTATTGTTGTTGTAATGAGTCATTGCGACTTGCTTACCGACATGTTTTTGGCGCTCGTATGCGCGCTATTGATGCGATTTCTTGGATGCGAAGTATTTCTTGGATGCGAAGTATTTCTTGGATGCGAAGTATTTCTTGGATGCGAAGTATTTTTTGGATGCGAAGAATTTCTTGGATGCTATCAGATGTTGTTGTGCTCATGGTGAGCACGAGTGGTTTATGTGCCGTCTCGGCAAGTTTTTAAGTTGTGCGGCCTCTGCCGGCAATGGCATTTTTGCCTTTATTTTTTTTTCTATTCTTTTTAAGTTTTTTTTTGTATTTCTAGGATTTTCTTTTTACTGTTTGTACTGAATGGCATTTTTTTGCCTTTATTTATTTTCATTGCTATAGTTTTACTTTTTTATTTTAAATTATTTCCCTTTCAAGTTAAACTTGAATATTTTTGTTGAGGTTTGAGTTTTGGTTTGTTTGAGGGATCAGCTGGAGGGCCAGCTGGGATTTCCTCGTTTGTTTTATTTTTTTAATTATTTTTTTTCACTCGGAAATCCTTTTGGGTGGGGAGGTATTGTAGTGCCGTTTCTTTCAGCCTCCGGATTAGTTACAGGGGATCCGTTTTATAGCTTTTTTTTGTAGTATTGAACACAGCGCCATCTCGCCTTGTTCGATGTAAGGTCCGTGAGCATCGACTTGCTATCGTTGGGCTCCGCAGTCGACGACTTTCCACCAGTAGCCGGAAGATGGCGTGTGCCGATATTATACGGAAGGCTATATCTTGGAGTCCCTTGTCAAGTAGCTGCTGAAGAATGTTGGTGTCAATATTTAACACACGTCGGGAATTTTCGGTGTCTCCTGTCCTTGGACTTGTTAATAACTTGCATTTTGAGTGTGCGACGGCGGCGTCATCTAACGGACGATTGAGGTCGTACTAGCTTTGTCCGTGACGTAGGCGTTGAATTGGGCGATTTATATAGTCCTGCGCCTGCGAGCTGCCGCATTCCCCAGACAGCGCTCCGCCGAGCGGGTGTGTCCACACCTTCGATTTTTAGTGTGAATTTCGGGTGAGAATTTGTCTTTATAATGCGTTATACTTAGCATTTTAATCGTAATTATCAGTGTCGATATATGTTGTCATTGTTTTTCTTTTAGGCGGTTTATAAGCGTGTGACCGGTGGCCCGCAACTCCGTCGCACGCGCCGCCAAATCTTCGTAAATTTTTATTCTGGTAAGTAAGTTATACATTTCTGTCATCTGTCGTGACTCGTGAGTGTTAGTGTTTGCGGTCAGGATTCTAATGTGCGATTTGTTCCGAATAGGTGTGGTTTTGGTGTCCGTGGCGTGGACACGTTGCTCCGCCATTTTGTCCCAGCGTCGTGGCATCGACGTCATCGTACGTTGGCCGCATACGTGGCTTCTCGACCTCCGACAGGTGAGTCTTTTTATACGATTTTGGGGAGTTAGTAGGTTGTGCCTCCGCCCCTAGAGGTTTAATTTACCCCTGTGCGTTTTGTCCGCAGGAGGTGTTTTGGGGTGGCTGTTTTGAGACGTCTGTTTTGAGATGGCTGTTTTGAGATGGCTGTTTTGGGGAGGTGTTTTGCGAAGCTGTTTTGCGAAGGTGTTTTGGGGTGGCTGTTTTGAGATGGCTGTTTTGCGAAGGTGTTTTGTGACGGCTGTTTTACGAAGGCTGTTCTGTTCTATGACGGGTGTTTTGTACAGCTGTTCTGCTACAGCTTATTGGTAGCTGCTCCTAGTCGGCTCGGCTTCCTTCCCGCCGCCGAGGGCAAACGAGCTAGGGAGGTTTTTATAATACCTTTCTTATTTTTTTTAATAATGCTTAACGAATGACCAGTGGCCTTGAATACCTGGAATGTACCCTTAGGATTTAAAAGTTCCAAATACCTATTTATATTTTTGTGTAACTTTGGTTTTCTTAGTGATTAATAAATTTGAGTAAACCCATTTGCTTATTTCTTATTTCATCAATCCACTTTCTTCATCATCATCATCCCCTTAAATTTTAAAACATTACAAGACACACATATACCACAAAGAGAAAAGAAATCTGACTAGGAGGAGACTTGAACCCGTAGCTCTGGTTAAAGCGGGACGAGTATGTTAACTATTACACCACCGGGTCCTCCTCCTGTTCATGCGAAATACTTTTGATCTATGTATCATGATTAAGCCTTCGCCAACTATTTCTGAGTTTCCCTAAGTAGGTGTGTGCTATAAAAAACAAAAATGGGGTGAGTAGAGCCACAAAGAATCAGAAAACATTTGGTAGACGATTTTAATACGCAGTCCAAAGGTAGATTATAATGAACCGTATGGTGGCAGACAGAGATAGGCGATCAGCCTATGGAAAAATGTCAATGCCTCTGTCAGTTTTTGCAATATGCCGGAAAGACAAGTAGGTGAGGATCTATGAAGGCCACATTGAAGCAATTCATCTTAAAAAGTAACATCTATTTATTGGTTTTTGACATTTTGTTGCGCACTTAATTTTATATGCGCCAATGTCAAATTGCAAAGTTGATTTGTAGATGAATAGGCTAGTTTTCAACTAGTCCAATCAGTTACTTTTTACTAAACGTCAAAACACGAAATTACTATGGAATTTATATGAAAAAACCCGATGCGACGTCATAGAAAAACGTGATAAAATGTCGGACTTTATTATTATGTTTTTCTTGATTAAAATTAATACTTACCTAAATAAGTAGGAAAAAGAAAATGTTTTTCGTTGGTTTTAGATCTGTCTTTATTTAGTAATCAGGATTTCATAAATTATCATAAACCAAGTACACGACCCAATTGTTTCTTCGATCCCCTAAATAACGTTTCGGTTTTTTGTTCACTGTCAGTCTATCAGAAGCGAATGTAAGCTTTTCAATAAAAATAGTCAACCCTGATACCAGGGTTTATGAGGTTGGTAATCCATCTCACAACCTACACGATAGAAAAATAAAAATAGTGAAGAATTGTCAACTTACTGCTTTATCCTGTATCCATCCGTTCACACAGAGACGAGCAGCACGAGTTTGTGTCTGTCTGTGGATGTCACTTCTAGTGAAATTAACTTCGGGGTCCGTGCGTGACGTAGGCGTGGGGGGGAACCTCTCCCGGGACACTTCTGTTCGTGCGTTAGTTACTTCTGCTCTTTCATGAAGTTTCCCAAACTATGGGTCGTGAACCACCGGTGACCCACTGACCCGTGATAGCCCTGTTTGGAAAACGTGTGACTTACATATAAGTGACCTGGGTTCGAATCCCGGTTCGGGCTCTTAACCACTTAATTCGAATTTGTGAGTTTAAATTCATGTTTGGATCGTAAAAAATTGATTTCACGTTGTTTCCAGGATTCGTGTCCGCTGAATGGCAATAGGCTTTTGTCCTCTAATAAATGGGACTTAAACATAGCTGGGAACACATCCAGGTGTATATACAGGGTGTTAGTGACATCGTAACGAAAACTTTGAGGGGTGATCGAGGCCATGATTCTGAGATGATATCAAGTGGAATTTTCCGTCGCAAAAGTATGGAATGAAAATAATTAAAAAAAAAACACAAAAAAATTCAGGAATATTCAGACTGAAAATTCCACTTGATATCAACTCAGAATCATGGTCTGAACCATCCCCCTCAGTATTCGTTACGGTGTCACTAACACCCATACCTACTTGTATGGCTACCGTATGTACTTGTGTGGGGTGTAAGTGACATCGTAACGATTACTGAGGGGGATGATGCAGCTGATTATTCTGAGTTAATATCAAGTGGAATTTTTCATCGCAAAAGTATAGAATTGAAAATAATTTAAAAAAACTAAAAAAAAAACATGAATTTTGCGACGAAAAATTCCACTTGATATTAACTCAGAATCATGGCCTGAATCATCCCCCTGAGTATTCGTTACGATGTCACTAACACCCAGTATTATACACCTTTGCCTACCCCTTCAGGGATACAAGCGTGATACTATATAAGCAAGTAAGTACCTGACATGGATCTCTTGACTTGTGGAAAACTACGAGATAGAGATAGTTCAGAGAGTAAATGAAAAGCGGTCTCCCGGGACCCTAATGGAATGTTTATTTGCTCATACACTTTAGTTAAGTGGTTTCATGGTTGATTCTCTCATACAGTTGTTTATTTTGTTTTTCAAGGTGCTTTATTGGTTATAATAATTATAAATGTTGACTCATAAAACATAGCGAGAAACAAAACATCAATTTAACATCTCTGGGCTCTCACCCGGTACAACGTTTAAGACAACAGGCCTGAGGGTGCCCAGTTGGGCGCGAACCTCGGCTCAGGGCGTCGTCTGAGAGAATTAATCGATAGCGATAAGCGCTGATTGAGGGAAATCGTCGACCACGCCGGCTTTTATGAATATGTGGAGTATATAAACCTACGTGTATACTGGAATTGCGCTCTTTCATAATAATATTTCTGCCATATTTTCTATACCGTAAACTGTGTAAACATTCCAGCTCTTTGAACAAATAGGTCACCTTTTATAAACAAGCGAGACGGTGTAGTACATTTCGCACTCGGTTTCTAAAGGGGTAAGGCGAGTAATTTATAACTGTGTACGTATTTTTGTATAATATACCTATTTATCAGTTTAATAAGCACTACACAGAGGCGGGATTTCTAGGGATTTTATTAATCTGTATTATAGCAATCTATACTGTGAGCAAAACAAAATGCGATCGCGCATGTAAGCATGCTATAGCGTGCTAACAGAATAGATGCGGTTCAACCCTAAAAGACATTAATGTATAATATACGTTACCATAGTAACTAAAAGGACATTCGGCCTTCCGACTTTAAATAATTCAAATAGAGCACATTCTTTTGTTTTTATTTCAGTTTAGTATCCTGACGACCCGATTACTCTAGCCATACGAGCAGAGCCCAATCAGCTCGCGACAGAAGACACATTTCTTGCCGCTTCTCTCCAACATAAGTTATCTTGAGCCCTGAACCAAGGTTTGCTCAAGAGACAGTCTTCATGCATACATATAATTATAATAATAACATAACACAGCACTGCTCATTGTCTGCCTTTCTGTGAAGTACGTGCTAACCTTGACACCCGTGGTAACTTTGAACTATTTTTTCAAACACATAATGCCATGAAAAAGTATTGTTTTAATCACTTTCACGGTTTTCGCGAATAATCAATCTTCTAACAATCGCTAGTAACAAAGTTGATTCCCCACAGTGAATGGAAACCGAAGAAAATCCACAATCACTACTATGGTCACGTCACAAAAAATGCTATGAGCTGATTGCCAACAACTTTTCAACCACAGACCATGGCATAAAGAATGGCGTCTGAAAGCCTCATAAGAACAATTTACTTATCCTTCGAAATATTAACAAGATCAAAACATGTCAAGGTCGCGTGTCAAGCCAAGTTCAAGAAACAGAACTGGCGAGCCGCACCGTGTGTAATATTACACGAACCATTTGGAGCCACTTTTGACCCCCTCATAAATCAAAAACTATTTCACATAAACGTATCAAATTTGGCTTATATATTGAGACTAACGAAATACATATGTGTTATAAATTTCATAAGTTTATCTCAAACGGTTATTTAGATATTAATGTCCAAAAATCCTCATTTTTATCATTGACTGACTGACTGACTGACCTATAGATCAAAATTCTAACCCAGTTCCAGATGACCTAGAGAGTTAAAATTTGGCATGCAGATAGGTAGTTAGATGAATACAAAGGAAAAAATATAAAACTGGCAATTTTTAAATATTTAGATTCTATTATGAACGCTTAACTAAAATACCTAATGAAGAATGTTACTAAGTATGCCAAATCGCTTGAAATGATATCTCAGTAAAGTCTGTATGTATACATGTGGGAGAATACTATTTTATTATTTTAAATCATTATTATTTAACATTTTACATTTAAAAAATATATCGAACGGAACGTTGAAACGTTCGACGTGTGGGGTGTTCCCCCACCACTCCCATTCGTGCCACTCCGTCCGTGCACTTGCTGCGACCAGTCAGTCTACGTTTGGTCGCCGGCGAAGCAGGTTGTGTTCACTTCATTGTGTTGTCAGGTGTGATGTACAACTTACTATATTTTTAAGACGTAATAGTTACTTTATAAATTCTACATTATTATTACGTATAACTGAATTATTTCGCTTTAATGATTTATAAATGTCTAAGCTTTTGCTTTATTGTCATAATTCTATTTAAAAATTATTCGTATGAGTGATTTTGAAAAATATATAGATATTCAAGATATTTTTGGTTTTCCTTTTCCTTTATCTCACATCAGAAGTGGGATATTGATAGAAATACATTATTAACCACGTGCCCTTTCGAGTTTCAGGAAATCATAAAGAACCATTATGGCAACCAACAAGGATTCTGCAAGGGAATGTATGAGAGTTTCGGATACTTCGAGAACCGAGATTACCATGAACTCGCCACCCTCGCCTATCCTGCAACTACGCTCTGTGCCGCCGCCGCCGCTGCAACCAAGCGTTTCAGTGGTCGAAGACGACGCTGGCCAGGAAGAAGCTGCTGCCTCAACTTCTAATGAAAAGGGCGGTAACTTTGTTCCTTTAGAATTTATGAAATCCATGATGACCGAAATGATGAATACGATTGTTCAAACTACCTCGAGGGCATTTTCTACACCGGCTGCTGTGCCACCATTGCCCCGGGCTAGGAATCTAGAACATATTTATTTACCGATATTTGACCCCGATGATCGTACCGACACAGTACAAGTTTGGTGTCGGCATGTAGAAGAGTTAAAACTTGAATATCAACTTAACGAGCGCGAAACCCTAAATTTGGCTCGAAAAAATTTGAAAGGTCGAGCCGCAGGCTGGGCTCGCCGCAATTACACCACGTTAACAACATGGCAGGAGCTAAAACAAAGTCTTGTTGAAACCTTTGCAGATGAAACCCGATTCTATGATGACCTGACTGCATTTATGGACTATACGAGCGACAAAGCTAGCAGCCTGACGGAGTATGCTACTCGAAAATGGGAGCTTGCAAAAAAGGCTGTTGGCATTGAGGTGACCGAGCTGCATTTAGTTGAGGCCGTGATATCAGGTATGTCAGACTTTCGTATTAGATCAGATTTGTTGCGGCTGACACCTAAGACATTACCACAACTTATTCAAAGTTTAAAATCATATAAGCGAAAACACCCAATTTCTGATTCCGAACATAATATACCTCACAAAAAAGCGAAGTTTAATACTTCTGATTTCAAACTTCGACGTTGCCAACGATGTTTCAAATTAGGACATGTACAAAGGGACTGTCGGATTGTTTTAAATGAAACAAGTCCATCATCAAACCCATCAACCTCCGCTTCTCGACAACCCAATGTACAACCGTCTAATGTACAGTCTTCCAACAATCAAAGTCGACAAAACGACAGGGGCTCTAGGCCAAATGTGATTTGTAATTTTTGTAAAAAACCGGGTCATAAATTTGAAAACTGTTTTCAACGCCTTGGTAGACAACCGCAAAAAGAAAAAGCAATAAACTCTTTGAAAATCGGTTCCAATCGTACCATACTGGCTAAAATAGATAATCGTGATTTTTTATCCCTCGTGGACAGCGGTGCCGAGTGTTCTTTAATGCGTGAGAGTATTGGAGAGTCAATTAGTGGCAAAATTGCTTATGAAACTACCTTGCTCCGTGGTGTTGGAGAAAATGCATTCTGTTCTACGCGTAAGAAAACTTGTCTGACCTGCATTGATGATTTGAATCTGGAGCTTGAATTCGTGTTGGTACCGGATCACTACATTCAGTATGATGTTTTACTTGGCGATAATCTTTTTGACATTCCTGGAATTCAAGTAGTTTTCTCTAAGACTGGAACAAAAATTACTAAAACAAGTTATACGATCAATTTTGTAGAAAAGTTGGACTTAATTACCAATATAGATACTGATGTCAACCCCAAAGCAAAAGAACAACTGATTGTTCTTTTGAATTCCAACTCTGATCTTTTTACCACGGGTAATTCAGTTAAGGAGGTTACTACTGGACAGTTGTCAATTCGGCTTAAAAACCCCGACAAGACTGTTCAACGGCGACCCTACCGCCTCGCGCCTATTGAAAGGGAAAATGTCAAGAAGATTATTCAAGACCTAAAAGAAAACGGTATTATCCGCGAAAGCAAGTCACCTTTTGCCAGTCCGATCCTATTGGTTCGCAAAAAGGATGCTTCATACCGCCTTTGCGTGGATTATAGGGAACTGAATACTAATACTGTACGTGATCATTTCCCTCTTCCAATAATAGATGACCATATTAGCAAACTTGTAAATGCAAAATATTTTACGGTGCTGGATATGGCTGCTGGTTTCCACCAGATCCCAGTGGCTCCGGATTCCGTGGAGAAAACTGCATTTGTCACGCCCGACGGACAGTATGAGTTTTTACGAATGCCGTTCGGGTTGTGCAATGCTCCATCTGTGTTCCAGAGAGCCATCAATGCAGCTCTTAAACCATACATTGATAATTTTGTTCTCACTTATGTTGATGATGTGATAATTTTCTCCAACACTATTGAAGAGGCTTTAGAGCAACTGAAAAAGGTTCTTGACGCCTTAAAACACGCCGGATTTTCTCTCAATGTCAAAAAATGTAAATTTCTTAAAAATGAAATTGAGTACTTAGGCCGCATTATTTCAAACGGTACCGTTAGGCCCAGTTCTGGTAAAGTTCAGGCTCTTATCAACTCTCCTGTCCCTACAACGGTGAAACAAGTCCGACAGTTTTGCGGTCTTGCCGGTTATTTTAGAAAATTTGTTCCTAACTTCTCACAGACAATGAGCCCTTTATATGATCTAACTAAAACCGATTCCAAGTGGAGCTGGACATCAGAACAAGAAGCAGCTAGACAAAAGATTATTCAAATTCTGTCTGCTGAACCAACGCTGGCATTATTTGACCCAACTAAAGCTATTGAGCTTCATACTGATGCCAGCTCTGCGGGCTTTGGAGCGGTTTTACTGCAGAAACACGACGATGGACTCAAGGTCATTGAATATTATAGTGCGCGAACGACAGACGCTGAAAGGAGGTATCACTCGTACGAACTTGAAACTTTGGCTGTGGTCAAAGCTATAAAGCATTTTAGACATTATCTATTTGGCCGAAGTTTCAAGCTTGTGACTGATTGTAACTCCTTAAAGGCGTCCCGCAGTAAGAAAGAGTTGTTACCGCGTGTGCATCGATGGTGGGCGTACTTACAATCATTTGACTTTGAGATTGAGTATCGTAGAGGAGGGCGTATTCCTCACGTCGATTTTTTAAGTCGGAACCCGGTTATAATTAGCATCAACAATGTCCTAAATTACAACGAATGGCTGGAAGTTGCACAAAAAGTGATGCCGAATGTAAACAACTTATTGAATCAATCGAGGACTGCACTGCTGATCAAAAATCAAATTATGAAGTGCGTGACGGGCTTCTTTATCGTATTTACAGTACAAAAGATAAAAAAATCAAGAAATCACTGTTTGTCCCTAAAAGTTACCGATGGCATATGATTCAAATTTATCACGATTCTCTTAAACATCTTGGATGGGAAAAAACATTAGAAAAAATCCGCGAGCAGTTTTGGTTTCCAAACATAACAAAAAATGTCAGGAAGTTTGTCAATAATTGTCTTATTTGCAAGGTTAACAAAAGTCAATCCGGTGCCCGACAAATATCATTGCATCCCATTGATAAAATAGCCGTACCCTTTCACACGGTGCATATGGATACAACGGGGAAGTTAAGTGGTGCTAAACTCAATAAACAGTATGCCGTAGTATTTATTGACGCGTTTTCAAAATACTGTTTCATAAAACCGGTTACAAATCTCTCGGCAGCTGCCACGTTAAAATGTCTAAGGGATTTAATTTATACTTTTGGTACGCCAAAAAGACTAATATGCGATCAAGCTGCATCATATACTGGAAAGGAATTGCGTGATTTTTGTAAACTTTGGTCAATTGATTTACATTTTATAGCAAGCGGTGTCAGTCGAGCAAATGGTCAGGTCGAAAGACTCATGAAGGTTTTGACGGATTGTTTCACGGTTCACGAGAATACAACCAGGAGAGGCTGGAAAGATGCTGTAGGAGAAATTCAGTTGGCAATCAATAGTTCTTTTAACAAAAGTACCGGTAGCACTCCTTTCCAGCTTCTCATGGGCTGCAACCGGTCACCTCCTGCAATCTCTGCTATTGTGAATGACATTGAACGCTTGGACTTAGATGTTTGTCGAGAGTTGGCTAAGAAAAAAATGGATGTTTGCGCTGCACAACAAAAAGAACGTTATAACAAAAATAAAGCCAACATTGTTCCTTTTAATATTGGTGATACTGTCGTGATCAAACAAAATCCGCGATCAATTACCAAACTTGACAGCAAGTTCAGGGGTCCATGTGTCATCACCGAGGTTCACGATAATGAGAGGTATACCGTAAGGGTACACAATACTGGGAATACATTATATGTTTCACATGACAATTTAAGACTCGTCTCTCATGATATGGGAAACGAACTCGCAGAATATTTAGAAAGCGAGGATTAAACACAACTGGGTTATGAAGTCGTTTGATTGCGTGGTATACCTCAGAGTGCTGGCCAAACTTTTGAGGGATACTAAACAATTAATACTTCACCTCTAACCTCGAACTTTGACCGCGCCCATGTAGCTTTTTACCGAGGTCATTAGACTGTGCTCATGTGGTTTTTACCGAGGTCATTCATATTGTGCAGACCGTGTCCATGTGGCTTTTTACCGAGGTCATAAGACTGCGCCCATGTGACTTTTTACCGAGGTCATAATTATTGCACGTGCCGTGTCCAATGAGGATTTTTACCGAGGCATTAATGAATATACTTTTCAATAGTCATGCCATGCAGTGATGGCTTTTACCACAACTTATTTGAATTAATGATGGTGATTGTATTATTTTACTCTATCAATTATTTTTGTATATTCGCGAGCCCTTGGCTGCTTGTCAGAATGGCCGTGTGGGAGAATACTATTTTATTATTTTAAATCATTATTATTTAACATTTTACATTTAAAAAATATATCGAACGGAACGTTGAAACGTTCGACGTGTGGGGTGTTCCCCCACCACTCCCATTCGTGCCACTCCGTCCGTGCACTTGCTGCGACCAGTCAGTCTACGTTTGGTCGCCGGCGAAGCAGGTTGTGTTCACTTCATTGTGTTGTCAGGTATGATGTACAACTTACTATATTTTTAAGACGTAATAGTTACTTTATAAATTCTACATTATTATTACGTATAACTGAATTATTTCGCTTTAATGATTTATAAATGTCTAAGCTTTTGCTTTATTGTCATAATTCTATTTAAAAATTATTCGTATGAGTGATTTTGAAAAATATATAGATATTCAAGATATTTTTGGTTTTCCTTTTCCTTTATCTCACATACAAATACACTGGTTTTTGTTGCAGTCAAAAATACTTAGAAGTTTTGATTTTATAGGCACTCAAAGTTTCGAAAAATACCGAGTCCCGCTAACAGTCACGTGACCGCTTGTGACGTCACAACGCGTCAAAACTAGCCAAGACAGACCTTAGGCTACAATACATTATCTCATGTTATAAGAAGATATTTTATGTTATACTGTTACTTATAAATAAATTCAGGACTGACCATTGAACTTGGCACCCATTTAGATCTCACTTCTTTTGTCGTTGAAGTCAACAATCAAAGCATTTATATCATTGTATTGAACTTGGCTGTCATTTCACATTTATGTTTTTGATTGGATATATTTCTCACAATTTCTTGAGTTATGAAAAAACTACTCTTCGGCAAAGTGCGAAAACTTATCTTAAATTATAATGTTTAGAATAATCGAGTAAGAAAAACAACTATTTTTAGACTGTGCGTTGAGTCTAGACATAAGGGTGGTGGCACACGAGTGATTTAAAATACCTAATAGCTGACACCCACGTCTATGGGAAGCTCAAGCGTAATTAAACATCTGTTGGTTACAAGAAAACCTTCACCCTCGTAGTTCGAACTAATAATTATCCATGTACAAATTACTTTGTCAGTCCGTTTATCCTTCATGACATGTAGGTAGATATATTAAAACCCAGAGACCGACGTAGGGATGTATTTAGGAACGGAAAATTCCACTTGATATTAACTCAGAATCATGTGTTGATTCATTCCCCTCAGTGTTCGTTATGATGTCACTAACACCCTGTGCAAGTAACTACTACAACGGAAAAGTACACAATTAGTTTACTATTTTCGTAGGGAATTTCGCCACACTTGAGTTCCTTTCCTAAGATGAATATAGAAGCGTTTTTCCCCCGAAGGGTAAAAAACGTATATTTAGGTTTCAGCCGTAAGGCTTGACCCACTGTGAGATAACCCTTTTGAAACATCAGCGCCATCTAGTAGTTTATCGTGGAAACATACGGGTGTATCCGCTTCCGGCGGCGAGTCAGCGCAGTGGCAGGGAACGTCAGTTTAATTCCTCAGTACAAGTTTGAATTGAGGCGAGAAGGCAACAGCCGGCAAGTAAATTAATATGTGGGTCAAGCCTTACGGCTGAAACCTAAATATACGTTTTTTACCCTTCGGGGGAAAAACGCTTCTATTTAGGTGTTCGAGCCTTCGGCTTGACCCACTGTGAGATGTTTAATATCTGCCGGTGCTGACTCTGCGTACTGTGACTTAAATGATTATTAGATTTAGATTCAGTTGACAGGAGTAATTGAAATGCATCATGAATAGTAAAGTACATATATAAGTTTAATCAACAAATTAGGTAACAAAAAGTACTTAGTAAAAACAATAAATTATTTCAAAATAAACTCAGTCAGTCTTATGATAATTTGTACTAATTAGTAATCACATGAAAAGTTTATCAGTCGATCCTATATAGGGGTAAAAGACCGTGACATGCTTGCAAAAGGCGTGGAAACAGTGTTCTCCCTTGGTTCAATATTTTTGAAATAATGATTCAAGAATGTCTGCGCACTACGCCAATTTCCTTTGCGTAGAACCTCATCCATATCCAAATTTCTGTTGGTCCAGTTATCTGTAGCCACAGCCGATCTGAAGCTACCTGGGGAACCCCTGATTTTGGCGTCTCTCAAGATTGATCTTAGCCAGCCAGCTATGACTGATCTCGATGCAGCTTTTACTCTGCCTCTTGTTGTAATAAACAAGTTTGTTAAAGTCGCGTCCGCTCTTCGACGATGATTGGATACTCTCATGAGTATAGGTATCCAGTGGCAAAGGTTGAAATTGAGTTCATCATGCTTCGAGAGGCTCCAGCCCGACTGCCGATAGTTACAGTTATCGGTTTTTGAGCCAAAACGTGGCCAGAAAATAATTTGACTTTCTGCGATGTGACAGTGGTCTGCATCTATATGCAATAGTGTTAAGTCGTGTATGCGTCGCCCCGATGCTAGAAGTAGTAAGGTAGCTACACGTTGAGATACCTGGAACAGATTTGCGTCGTCTATGCGTGTTTGTGAAATCCAGCGCAAAAGATCTTCTACGTTCCATGTTGAAGGCGCTCTTTCCGGTGGTCTTCGTAACAGAATAGCTTTGATTGTCTTCTTCACTAGCGGATGATCGCTCAATGGTGCTGTCAGACTGGGTTTTGTAAAGGTAGCCACCGTGGACTTGTGAACAAGTATAGTTTTGGGTGCTAATTTTTTAAACTCGTGCAAGAAGATTAAATATCGGGCCAAATCGCTAGGACTAGGCGTTGATGAGGATACATTTTTGTCTGCACACCACAAGAGCCAGTTCTTCCATGCTGGGCGATAGGTCTTCATCGTAGACTTCCTCCAAGCTGTTTGTAAGAATTCACGTTCACTGTCGTTCCAGCCTATTATTTCGTCGGACCAGCCCGTATTCGCCAGGCCTCTAAACACATGTTCTGTACGTTGCGAGGTGGTAGGTTGGTTCGAAGATCTATCAGATGAGCTTTGAGATTCCGGATCTGGTAAGGTGCTCGTACTGCACGCTTTTTCACCTCTGCTCTCCAGAATGCTTTCTCCCATTTCGGTGCTATTAGTATATAGTGGCCGAGGGAAGCATTCAGGTGTTGCAGTACTCGAGGAATTAGAGCCGGGGGGGGAAAAACCCAACCCAGGTCGTAATTCCACGGTCTGCTGAGTGCGTCCGTGAACTCGCTCATGGTGTCTTTCTGGTCCTCGCTTACGTATCTGGGGACTACTGCGGACGCGTTTGTCGCAAACAGGTCGATTGTCGGAAGCCCCATCCTTTGGAAAATTGCTTGCTGGGTCATTGAATCGAGGTGCCACTCCTGTTGAGTTTTCAGTCTGGATAAACTGTCGGCAAGACCGTTGTACCTGCCCGGTAGATACTTTGGTACTATTGTGATCTCGTGCAGTAGGGCTAAGTTCAAAATTTTGGTTGCGATGTTCAGGAGAGTCATGGATTTTGTACCACCTTGTTTTCGTATATACGAGGCTGCAGTCCGGTTGTCTGTTTGAAACAAAATGGTTTTCCCTCGGAGTTGTTCCGACTCTCTTTGCAGTACTTCTAATAGTGTCCAAAGCTCTTTTCGATTGCAGTGCCAATGTACCTGAGAGCTGTTCCAGCAACCTGACAGATGTTTGTTGTCCACTATTGCGCCCCAGCCGATGTCCGAGGCATCGGTGGCTACGAAGGCTGATGGTGGGGCAGTTTGTATTGTCGACGTTTTTGTCAAATTTTGAAGCCACCAGCGCAGTTCCTGTTTTACCTGGTGTGGTAATTGAAAACTCCTGTATTTTTCTGTGTCTGGTAGAGATTTTGCTGCGATCTGGATAAGTCTGCAATGAAGGAGACCCAGTGGGATTACATTGGTCGCAAAGTTTAGTTTACCCAACAGCTGTTTTGCCTCCATCCAGCTCCATTTGTCTTTGCGCAGCGTGTTTAAAATGGATGATTCTATATTAATAATTTTAGACAGTGGCAAAATCTTTTGATTTAATAAGGTATCCCAGTCTATACCTAAGTATTCTATTCGAGTCTTAGGCTGTAGATCAGTTTTATCTGCGTTGATGTGCCAACCCAGATCTTTTAGAAATTGAACGGTCCAGTTCGCCTGGTTCGCTAACAATGTAGCGTCGTTATTCATAAGTAAAAAGTCATCGAGATATACGATAACTCTGATTCCCCTTTTACGGAGTAGTGAAGCTACCCAGTTACTAATTTTACTGAAGATAGATGGAGCGCTTGACAAGCCAAAGGGTAGGCAGTTCATGTTGTAGATTTTACCATTGAATGCCAAGGATAGGTATCGCCTGTGTGATTTGAGTATGGGGATGTGGTAATAGGCGTTTGAAATGTCTATTTTTACCAGGGAGTCTCCTTTTTGTATTACTTGGGAGAGCTTCCTAAGGCTTATTAGTCGAAACTTTGGGGGATGGACAAAGGAATTTAGGCGTTTCAGATTAAAGATCAGTCTGTGAGAACCGTTAGGTTTTTCTCTTAAGAATATAGGTGATAAGTAACCACTCTTAAAAATGTTTAAGGAAATCGCACCCATGTCGGTCAGTTTGGAAATTTGTTGGGTCATAGCGTTCGACGCCCTGTTTTGAAATTTTTTCCCATTTTTAGACGATAACGTCGTATGTGGCGGTTTACAAATAAAGGGTATACGGTAGCCTCTAACGACACTGAGGATCGTTTCTGAAGCGCCTAACGATTCCCACAGACTAATCCTTTCTCCGAGCCTCCCTGCGCGAAATACCTTAGATTTAGGGTTTTTTCGTTGAGTTTTGATTTTGACCTGTTCTAGGTTTGTTGTTGTTTCCTGAGGTTTCTTGTTTTGGCCGAAAATTCTTCATCGGTGGCTGCTTCCTATTGTAAGCTTTCCCGTTTTGAGATTTACTTTGACCCTTTGAAGTGAAAGGTTTCTTTCCGGTTTTGAAGCCGGGAGTTGTCTTCCTGGGGAAGAACTTGTGTGCCCCCCCTGATTTTTCACCACTTCTGATAGTTTTTCGTCATCGAAGAGGTGTGTATCTGAAGGCGGGATGTCATGTAATATCTCGTTAAGAATCTTGTTCGGTGATTTGTAAATCTCCCGTCGCAGCTGAATTATTTCGGCCCTCCGGCCACATGTGTACTGAAGGAGACCATCGGAGATTTTCCGAAAAGTGCTGTCGGGAGCCAGGAGGTGCTTCTGTATATCCTGTTGAGCCTTTGCATCTAATGTTTTACAGATCTCTTGGAACGCTTTCCTCTGTAGGAGCAATCCGTGTGTTATTGCACCTAAAGTGAGATCTGTTTTTTCTAATTGTGCAGTTGAGTTCCACGAAGGCGTTGATGTAGCCAGGAGGTTGTTAACCTTGAGTGCTCCAAATACTGGGGTAGCGTGGAACGTTTTTTGTACTTCGGCGTAGCGTACATTTTTCCAACCCTCGTCATTAAGTCGTTGGCATCTACGCCCCTGTTCGACTAGCCGATGGTCAGCCTTTGCTAATTTTGGTTCTGCTTCAACTGTTGATGGTGTGAAGTCATAATTGAATAAATTTTCGACACTGCTAGCTGCTTTTAATGCTGCTAGCTTTTTTTCAGCTTCTGCAATTTGTGTTGTCAGCAGTGCTTCCTGTGTGTCTTCGGCGTCAACGGCACTTTTTGGGATAACGTTAAGCGACGGTGCCGAAAAATTTGTATCAGAAAGTGTGCTTTCGGCATCTGATTCGGATTCATCCGCGATACTTTGCTCGCTTCTTGACGATAGGGTAGAAATCTGAGCGGCAATGCCTTCGATTGCCTGAGTCTGATTTGCGAGAAGGTCTACCATTTTTTCAAAAAATGACTGCTGTAGTTGGGGATCACTGGGATCTGATTCGCGGCGAGGTGTTTTGGCAGCCGACGAGCAGCCAGGTTGAGGTGACAACGAGCTCCGTTTTCTTGGGGAGTTCCCTCTTACAGAGGTAAGCTGGGGTTTCAGTGTTTTTACTGTATGCATGAAGACATCATACGACTCTTGATGAATTTCCTCCATAATTTTGTGCGGAGCGTACAGAAGCGCTCGTCCTAGTGGCCACTGAAGCATCATCCTTTTGATTATGCGGTATTTTTTCTCGGAGAGGGAACAGTCATCCGGTGAGTATGCCAGAGCTAGCCTTGCGGTAGGGACGGCGAAGCGTAATTTTGCTTCAACAGCCGGTGAGATTGATTTTCCGAAGAGGTCTGAATAGGATACATTTTTCACCCCCCATGAACGCCAGCCGTCCGGGTATGTATCATCAAGGATATCGACGGTTCGTTGAAAAAAATCCTTTCGATCTTGAGGGATTAGCTCACAGAGAGCACCCATTGTTGTTAGATCCATGGCCTGAGAAAACAAATGAAACACCATTTGTAAGAGTTTACTTTAGGTTTGTCGAATCATCGTGTGATGTATGATGCGACTAAGTGGCCTTATTTAATGCGAGCCGTCGTGCCATCTAGTGCCTCCAGTCGCATCATTTGACGCGACCTGGTCGCGCCATATTATGCGACCAGTCGCACCCTCTAATGCGTCCAGTCGCATCCCTTAACGCGACCCGGTCGCGTCATATTGTGCGACCGGTCGCACCATCTGATGCGTCCCAACAATGATTGTTGCATTATGGAGTGCATACGTTCTGATACGACTAAAATTCGTAATCAGGTTGTCGTTCGTTGCGAGCCGACAACAACGTTGGGATCATAAATGGGTAGCATGTGCCGAGGGCGACATGTATGTAATTATGTATGCACAAACAATCTTTTGTTTTTTTCTTTTTTCTTTGTAGGTTATTTCCCTAATAAACTAGGGACACCCACGAGACGGTAAGTAGATGTGTATATTTCATTATAATTTCTATTTACCTGTGATATTTCGATGTCGTCCTGTGAAGTAGTACTCACTACCGACGACGCCGAGATTCAAAAGCGTACTGAGGAATTAAACTGACGTTCCCTGCCACTGCGCTGACTCGCCGCCGGAAGCGGATACACCCGTATGTTTCCACGATAAACTACTAGATGGCGCTGATGTTTCAAAAGGGTTATCTCACAGTGGGTCAAGCCGAAGGCTCGAACACCTAAATAATAAATTATGATCTAATAACTCTTCACCTAAAAACAATTTTTGCTCAAAGTAAGCCAATAACGTGGGAAACGGGCAAACCACTGAAGGCCTGTTCCATTCATATTGATTCCACCCACGACACGAAGCTTAGTCGGTCTTGCTTACTTTTATGAGGCTTTTGACACAGTACACACACTGACTGGCAATGTGGTAACTTGTTTGTGTTTTTGACGTATTAGTAACCACAGTACGCCTGGGAAACATTGGCGCTATCACGTTGGGGGAATTAAGTTGAGCTACTTCAAACAGCTTCAACCTCGCCTTCTGGTAACTTGTCGCGCTGTTCACTCTGACTGGGATTACGGGCGTGAGTTACATCGTTGTTATTTAAAATTTTGCAATGTTATATTGTACCATACACCTACAGTAACACCTGGCAGAACGATGCCCAAGACAGGGAGGGTTGGAAAGAGAAGGGGGAGGCCTTTGCCCAGCAGTGGGACATCAATTAAGCTACAGAAAAAAATGAAAATATTGTGACGTGTATGTGTGTGTGTGTATCTCTGTGTGTGTGGGGCGAAAACCTCACCCCATACGAGTCCCCATACGGGTCTCTATACGGGTCTTACTTCGTCCTAAACGGTCATAAGCCGCTAAGAAGTAAGGGGAGAGCGGACAGTGTCTCGCTCGCCTTGCACGTTAGGCGGCGGAAAGACCCCAACAAAATCTTACAACTTACCAATAAATCTTAGTTCCGGCTTTTACTGTTATTTTGTTTAATGTTTTTTTTTTATTGACGTGACTTATTGTAGATTTGCCGCAGATGGCATTAACTACTTGGCCTGACAAATGGGGAGCGCTGAAGGCTCTCACCCGGTACAACGTTTAAGACAACAGGCCTAAGGGTGCCCAGTTGAGCGCTAACCTCGGCTCAGAGCATCGTCTGAGAGGGAAAATATTTGAAAGAATTAATCGACTCTAGTGGGTCGATATCGGGATCTTGATAGTTTAATGTCAATAGCATATTAATCTGAGACTCAAAAACAAGCTAAGTTACCGTTTCTCTACACGTGTTATCCTTTCGGCTATAAATAAAGTAACTAGACATTTCCCTAAGGAATGGACGAGTTATTTTAGGCTGTAATTGCCGATTTTGGGATAAGCCTTCAGATTATATTTTTCTGTAACAGAACACGGGAACTTCCAATAACGAGTTGTAATTACTTAACGGAGAATAAGTATTTGCTGAGAAAATATGGATTATGTAATAGGTCGTGAACACAGTGGTGAGCTGTTCCCAGGAGTAGAAAAAGAGTTTTATTACCTATGCAAATCTCTTCTTCTATCTTCTGGTGTCAGGGTTACAATTGAGATGCTAAAGCCCCCTGATACGGCTCACGTAACAACTACTTACTTATATTAATAAGTAGTAACCGGGACCAACGGGTTAACGTGCCTTCCGAAGCGGGTCATCTTAGTTTCGGACAATCTGGTAATCAGCCAGTAATGTCCTAACCAAACTAGGGACCACAAAGTAATTTTTGAGTTATGTCTCCACCGGGAATCGTACTCGGGACCTCCGGATCGTGAGCCCAACGCTCGACCACTGGCCCACGGATGTCGTTATGCAAATAGGAACAAAGTACAAGATAAAACAATTGAAAGAAAATGAGCAAGTGTCCTTACTATTAAAGAGTTTTTACAACGAGAACATTCCCGCAATCATTTATCGTAAATGTGAGCACTAATATTCAGGGTGTTAGTGACATCGTAACGAATACTGAGGGGGATGATTCAGTAGTTCATATCAAGTGAAATTTTTCATCACAAAATTCCATATTTATTTTATGCATTTTTTTAATTGTTTTCAATTCTATACTTTTGCGATAGAAATTTTCACTTGATAATAATTCAGACTAATCAACTGAATCATCTCTCTCAGTATTTGTTACGATGTCACTTACACCCCATACAAGTATGGGTGTTAGTGACACCGTAACGAATACTGAAGGGGATGATTCAGACCATGATTCTGAGTCGACATCAGTGATCATCTTACTTTCGGACAATCGGTTGTCCTAACAGATCACAAAGTGATTTTTGTGATATTTGTTTTGGGAACCTAACCCGGAACCTCCGGGTCGTGAGGAAAACGCGCTTCATGTCCACGAAGGCAATTTACCAACGTCATGAAAGCACGTGTGCTTGTTGAATATACGTTTTATTATTGCTATAATGAATAGAGCCTTCATTTTTAGAATATTCCATCTATTTAAAGGGATAATGGACGTTTGTTAAAACCATTATGTTATAATTCCGACTAGAGTATGTAATCAAAGTAATTTATCACTTGTAAAGAATAATAGATAACTTTTTAAATAGATTGCTAGGCACGTGGAACTGAGCCATTAAATAATAATAAAACCATATAATAATTCATCAATCTTCGTCACTTATTTAGTTTCAGACACTCTAATTCAAGCATCTTTTTTTACCCGACTGCGGCGAAGCAAAAAAGAGGGTTATGCAAAACGGAATAAACTGAATTGAAGTTCTTACACCACGGCGTCTATTTCATCCCCTACTTAATTACATTTACCACGTTGTCCCTAACTTTAGCAGTTAAATCAATTAATCACAAAGTTCACCCCTCTGTGAGGACTATGTAACTTTTTCAAGGTTCGCCATACTTCAGGGTTTTTAGTCCTAATAACATAACATATATGTAGTTTATGTAGTCGAAAGTGTATTTTTATATGTACAAGTATTCCCATGCTGCACTATCCCGCTATATTATAATATTCAATATCTCCTATACTTAAAGGTTGCCTGGAAGAGATTGCTACTTAGCAATAAGGCCGCCTATTGTACTAACTCTATTTCTCTTTTGTTTTGTATTTTCCTGTTTGTGCAATAAAGTATTTGTTATGTTTGTTATGTCATAAGCAGCTTTTTCCGTCCTATCGCCGGGCCTAGGTGAGATTTCTGATCATGCCTATTTCCCGTTGAGGTAGGCAGAGATCAAATTCCACTTACTACGATTCTGACTAAGAAAAAATATATCGAAAAAAAATCACAGTACTCACACCCTGTACAAGTACATACAGGTAGCCGTACAAGTAGGTATTGATGCTAGTGACAGCGTAACGACTACTGAGGGGGATGATACAGACCATGATTCAGAGTTAATATCAAGTGGAATTTCCTGTCAGAAAATTCATGAAAATGTTAGTGTTTTTTAAATATTTTCAGTTTCATACGTTTGCGACGGAAAATTCAACTTGATATTAACTCGGAATCATGGTCTGTATCATCTCTCAAAGTTTTCGGTACGATGTCACTAACACCCTACTCATGTGTTTATGTATGTACTTACAGCTTTTTATGATTACGTACGAAAATAATGTCACTTTTCCCGCTATTTTTTTCCAAATAAAATTTCTTTTTATTTCATAACCAGCTAACAAATGAAGCCTAATAAAAACTGCGAGAACAAGGCATTAAAGGCGGGAGTCCTTTGCAGTTACGCAAGAAAAACAAGTTACATGTCGCCAGCGCGGGAGTATCGATCCTGGCATTAACCTTGGAACCCGGGATCAACATCATTGGCGCTTCACTAGTGGATGCTTTTGAGACAATTGCTAGATTATTAGTAAGGCTTGCTTAGTAATTATTACCTAATCTGTGGTAAGGCGCAATATACATTTAAAATCCAAACGAGATTTTTATATATGCTATTGTGTCTGGAAATCTAGGGCTGGCGAGGTCGCAGATTTACCACAGATTAGGATCATAATCATAAACGTAAGAACTTACTATATACCTGCTTGAATTTTCATCCATAATTGGATCGTGTACTAGGTTCAAGATAAATTATGAAATTCTAATTACAAATAAACACAATTCTAAAACAAACGAATTTTTTTTTCTATTTAACTTATTTATGAATTTAAATCAAAAAAGCGTAATAATAAGTCCGACATTTTTAAGTTTTTCTACCTCTGATATCATAGTGCGCTTTTTCGTACAAATTCAATGGTAATTTCGTGTTTTGAAGTTTAGTAAAAAGTTACTGTTGGTAGGAAACTAACCTATTTTACACATTTTTTGAATAAAGAATGAATGGAATATAATTTAAATACAGAATTCTACAGATATTTAAATGAAGAATGAATGAAAAGTTGTAAATACAGATTGTCATGTTTACTAAAAGTCACCAGACAAGTGATTTGCAGCCACACTTGGTATGAAGTCCTAAGATCAAAAATAAATAAAACATAACATAAATAAGACAGATACATTATAAATATTATATAGTCCTAAGATGGACATGATGAACTATAATGGTGACAGCACAAATTTTTCAGTCCAGCAATTGGTAAGTAAAACAAAGGAGATTGACCAAAAGTGGTCCAAATGTCCACCACCAACGAGCGTTATGTACCAAATAGACCTCTAAATACCGAGTAATAAATACCAAACCGCTGTCAAAAATATGCTGTCAGTAAAAAGTTATGGCTAAATGAAGAATCAAGTCTTTTAACCTTTTCATAGGAAAATATTTTCTACAACTTTGGTCAATGTCCTTTTTCAAAAAGATCTGTCCATTATCCTTTAAGCACATGTTTTTTATCAATTCACTTAAAAAGCTCAGAAGTATTTGCTGTCTTGTAATAAGAACTGTTCAAAAGGGCACGTTTCCCTATGTCTTGTAGTCTAAAAATACATTTACGGGGCGTAAAAGAAGATATAAAACTATAGTAAGTTTTGTAGGTGAGAATAAAAACGAATTGGCTCGTTTTGGCTTATTTGTCACCGAGGATATGGCCTCGAGAATCGGCGGCTATATTGGAAAATTATAAAGGTAAGTACTTACATAGCTTGCAATGTCGCCGGAATTTTCATTCCTCTTCTCGTTTCTATTTGCAGTTATTTGTCCGGCCAAGTAGACTATGCCATCTGAGGCAAAACTACAATAACAATAAGTCAATATAATTGTGATAATGCTACTGCTCTCAGGTGGGGAGGTGCTCGTAATCAAACAATTCAGAAATTCACTTGAATAATGTTATATTTTTATGAACAATGTTCTCTAACTCTCCAACTTATCATAGCAGATTCCCGCAGCCGAACAAAATTCGCGCGACCGGCTTTTTAAAAAGCAGAAAAACGATCCCGTTCAAAAAAGAAGAATTCAAAAATAAAAACAAAAGAAATGATATTCCAGTTCGAAATAAAAAATAAAAAAGTCGTGACACAGATTCACGACTTTATTCCGTCTGCTATTAAGTTATAAAATCTAATAATAATTAAATAAACATTACTGATCCTATCAAAATTTATGAAAACATTTAAATTTTATGTCCGCAAAAATGTATCTCTCCTTCCGAGAAACTGTCAAAGATATACAATACAAGGAACAAAAATAAAATTGATACCCAAAATTCTAGATTAACTAAATTATTTCGAATTTGTTAGAAAATAAATTTAAAGCTCATGTGAAGCTTACTTTATGTAAAAAGCTTATTATATAAGATAAACCCTAAATGATAAAATGCCTGGTATTAAATGTGTTCCTCCATCTATTAAATAACTTGGAATGTATACCTACATTGATTTAAAAGATGTGTTACTGTTTTAGTTTCTTGTCATTTCTTCTCCTCAGCCATAACACCTTGCGAAATTGACCTTCAACAAGTTTATCTATGATAATTACGTTGAATAAATGATTCTGATTTCTGAACCAGGTGCAAAAAATCGATGCAGTAACATAGGGAAGTGAAATTGGGTCGCAAACGATCGGATGACAGTCGCTTCTGCTAAAAACGGTCTAGTAGAAAACTTCAAGTCTTCTTCTATTGTGTGGGTTGTGAGGACTACCAACCTCATCAACCCTGTTGTTAGAGTTATTATTGAGCCGCCAAAAGCCGCTGTCACTGATGGTACCTAATCATAACTAGTAACATACATGTGGGATTCGGGTTTGCTCAATTAAACAGTATGCATTTTAAACACTTGTTTTATTTCTTCGAGTACAATAATTCACACCATCATCGTCTACAATCCGCCATCGTCTATCTCTCTCTTCTCCTTCCCTTCTCACTCTTTCTATCACTCTCTAACTCATTGCATCCCTTTTATACTCTATGCCTTCAGAGGGATTAAAAAGGCCACATCTAAAAAGCAATAAGTATTGCAATTTGACATTCGCGCATATCAAAGTAAGTGTAGTAAGCTGAGCTGTAGGCCATCTACGGGGTCCGCTGCGAATATAAAAATAAACAGTCCCCGACCAAACAGCGGCAGGATTAGCAGAACGTAGCGGGTAGCTCACTGGGAGGAGTAACCTATAAAATGCTACTTAGGTTCTATGACGAACTTGTGACGTAGCGAGTAGGCACCGCTACTTCAAAAGCGCACCCCTGATGCCGGGCAGCAGCGGTATCAATACTGGTTGGAGGCCGTGGAAATGGATTCTGGTAGGGCTCTAGCTAAAACATCACCGATTGAGAAATTGGTCGGTGTACTGCGGAACGGAAGGCGATTAGGGCAACCACCGTTCTACACGCCCTATCTATCATGGAGTAATGAAAATGGAGGCGATTTTTCCACAGACAAGAGCGCAGCTCTTAAATAAAGAAAGAGAGAGCGCAATGCTAACAAATGTCAAAAAGCAATATTGCTTTTTTGGATGAATTGTGTGGCCTTTTTAACACTGCTGTACTACTCATGTCACTCGTCTACTTCTCACACAACCATCTCAACTCACCTATCACTCACTCAGCCAAATGCCCACATACAGGGTGTTAGTGACATCGTAACGAAAACTTTGAGGGATGATTGAGACCATGATTCTGAGATTATATCAAGTGGAATTTTCCGTCGCAAAAGTATGGAATTGAAAATAATTAAAAAAAAAAACAAAAATTTTCATGAATTTTCCGACTGAAAATTCCACTTGATATCAACTCAGAATCATGGTCGGAATCATCCCCCTCAGTATTCGTTACGGTGTCACTAACACCCATACACCTACTTGTATGACTACAGTATGTACTTGTGCGGGGTGTTTTTCATCGCAAAAGTAAAAAACTAAAAAAAAACATGAATTTTGCGACGAAAAATTCCACTTGATATTAACTCAGAATCATGGTCTGAATCATCCCCCTGAGTATTCGTTACGATCTCACTAACACTCTGTATATGCCTATACATCCAGTCTTCTTAAAAGTCCAACATTATAATTTCTATCTCCAGCACATTCAACGTTTGACTCGCGCACGGCGTCAAAAGAATATATTCCGGCTCCTGCGATGAAAGCCACCTTTGTAATGTGGTCGGCTAGACGGTTTCTCCGGAATATTTAAACGAAGCCTACCTGCTTGCATAATAGGAACATACATAGATAATTAGGTACTTTCCTAGGTCAAAGATAAATTATGAAATTCTGTTTACAAAATAAAGATATCTAAAGGTGACAAAAAAACGTTTTCTTTTTTCTGTTTAACTTCATCATCTCTAACTAGCATTATCCCGTTGTTCACAGGGTCCGCTTACCTAACTTGAAGATATGACAGGTCCGGTTTTTTACAGAAGCGACTGCCTGTCTGACCTTCCAACTCGCGAAAGGAAAACCAGCCGAATACAGGTTAGGTCACATACCTCCGAAAATGCATTTCGCGGGAAGTGGGTTTCCTCGTTTCCGCTGAGCACGTGATAATCATTTGAATTTGAAAACAAATTCGAGAATCATTGGTTTCGGCCTCTGCTAGATTCGAACCTGCGATCTCAAAGTGAGAGGCAAGCGTTCTACCAATTGGGCTACCACGGCTCCCACGGCTCCCACGGCTCCACGGCTTTTTCTATTTAATTTATTTATGAATATTAATCAAGAAAAATTTATAATAAATGCGACATTTTGTCACGTTTTCCTATGACGTCACAGGTTGCACCAATCAATTACTAATCGCGTCAGTTCGTTGCTCCGTTTTGCCGTGAAAGACGGACAAACAAATTCAAATTCAAATTCAAAAATATCTTTATTCAGTAGGTAACATAGTTACACTTTGAATCGTCAATTTTTACATAACGAACGTCTCATCCGCCTAAAACTACTGCAGCTTCTCACAACCTGTATAGCCGGGGAAAAGAAGCTGCAAGAAAAACCTCGGCACAGGGCCCTAGACGTTCTTTAAAAAAAAAAAAACATAAAATATTGAGTAATTTAGCTGCCTAATATCAGTTCTCAGACAGTTAATCCCATGCATTCATATCTTCTAAATAATTACTAACTTTATAATAACCTTTTTTGTAAAGTTTTTGTTTAACTACTGTCTTAAAGCAGTTGAAAGGCAAATTCTGAATGTCAATGGGAATCTTATTGTAAAAACGTATACATTGCCCCTTAAAAGATTTAGTAATCTTATGTAATCGACTGACTTGTAAAGCAAGTTTATTTTTATTCCGGGTATTAACAATGTGCCGATCGCTATTTTTTGCAAATAATCCTATATGTTTTTTTACACAAACAAACAAACAAACACTTTCTCATTGATAATATTTGTATAGATGATTATCTCTCTATTTGGTCGTTCTATATGTTTATATTCACATAGGTCCCTACTAGTCTAACTATGTAGGTAGGTACTACACAAGGACACAAGCCAATCTAGTGCCCTTGGCCTAATTTCGCACACTCTAAATGAAACGTCACCAGAATAACTTAAGGTCCGGTTTCGAATGAGTTCACCCGTTCCGTTGGTTCATTTGAACTAGTTAATTTGGGTTCTAAATTGCAGATACTTAGTTTAACATCAATTGTCAAAATAACAACAAACTTACTTATAAATGTTTTTTTTTGACGTGACTTATTGCAGATTTGCCGCAACTGACATTAACTACTTGAGTGGAATAGATAATATGAAAGGGTATAAACTACAGACTACAAACTACAGTAGTTTGAGCGTTGGGTTAACTATCCGGAGGTCCCGGGTTCAAATCCCGGTGGGGACATATCACAAAAATCACTTTGTGATCCCTAGTTTGGTTAGGACATTACAGGCTGATCGCCTGATTGTCCGAAAGTAAGATGATCCTTGCTTCGGAAGGCACGTTAAGCTGTTGGTCCCGATTATTACTTACTGATGTAAGTAAGTAGTCGCTACATGAGCCATGTCAGGGGCCTTTGGCGGCTCAATAGTACCCCTGACACCAGCCTACTAGTGTGACGTCAGTGTGATGTCTGACGCCTTCCGATTCAAGTCTAAACTATGTTCGAGGGAGGGTGAGGTAAACCTAGCTCAGACGCTGGTGGGGAGCAGAGAGTTGCCGTTCTAACAACGACCTGGGATAGACATTTAGAAGTCGCCATCGCCGGACACGGCTTGTACGCATGATGATGAGTATTTCCTTATTATATGATTAAGTATTGACTTATAAATAGTGACGTAAATAGTAGCCGGGACCGAGTAATGCGTCCTCCAAATCACAGATCATTTTCATTTCCGACAATTGGGTGATTGATTAGCGTGCAATTTCCTAACCAAACTAGGACCTAGCGGGCCGTTATCCGATATTGTATTAACAAAATGTCTCGTAAAATATACGAAATAGGGCTCACATCGCACAAATAATAACCTTTATATTAAACATCGTCACTGGAAAGGCATAACTTACATAAGCTCCAAAATATCCTAAAATAATAGTCCATGTTATGATATCTATTGCTTGACATAGAAATTGAAAAAAAAGCAATATAATCTTACGTTATGTATGATAAAAAACGAAAATAATACTTTAAACGGCTTTTTATTCAAATAGCATTTTGGCGTTTACATATTTTCGCCTTTTCAGTGACGACATGATTATAACATTTTGCACGTGTCGAAAGATGTCTATTAGGACTCGTTTCCATTATGGCATCGTTATTACGACGGAGAGACTGGTGAGAAAAGACCATCCTGCATCAAGTGGGTGGGCAAAAACCTTACTCGCTGATCCGCAGCGGGTCGGTGTAGAAATTTTACGTTTTAGATCTCTCAGTTACCTCTACGACAAAAATAAATTCCCTCATTCAGCGCTTATCGCTATCGACCCACTAGGGTCGATTAATTCTTTCAAATATTTTTCCTCTCAGACGACGCCCTGAGCCGAGGTTCGCGCCCAACTGGGCACCCTCAGGCCTGTTGTCTTAAACGTTGTACCGGGTGAGAGCCTTCAGCGCTCCCCATTTGTCCGGCCAAGTAGTTAATGCCATCTGCGGCAAATCTACAATAAGTCACGTCAAAAAAAAAAAAAAAAAGACAAAAATAAACCAGATCACTGTTTTCAAAATAAAACATTTTTACTTAGAGATGTAACAAACAGCCTCCGTGGTCTAGTGGTTAGAGCGTTGGACTCACGATCTGGAGGTCCGGGTTCGATTCCCAATGGGGACATTGTCGAAGTCACTATGTGAGACTGTCCTATGTTGGGTCCGAAAAAGTAAGATGATTTCGTGCTTCGGAAGGCACACTACCCATTGGTCCCGGGCTACTAGCCCAAACTCCTGCACCAACCCGCAGTAAAGCACCCCCTCCAGTTGATTGAGGGGAAGTCTGTGCCCAGTAGTGGGAAGTATATAGGCTGTTTATGTTTATGTAGAGATGTAACGAAGCGAAAGTGTATCTAGTGCAAACCCGCCATCTTTGATCTTTGCATATTTTCCGCTACGCACCTTGGTTGCCTGGTAGAAATCGCTTTAAGCAACAAGGCCGCCAATTGCCATATATTTATTTAAGTCTTTTGCAAGTCATTAATTTGAACAAAAATGAATATGGAAAGATTATAATTTTAAATATGATTATGATCACAGACTAATAAGAAGATACGACGATTATGATGTACCAGTGTTCGAAACAGCTTTCCGTAATGTCCGCCTGCCCTTACGGATATTTCTCGTAGGGATATCGTGACGTCATTCTGTTCTTATCTGCAAAATAAACGGACCTCCAGTTACGAACAGCTGTTGTCTATCTAGCTTATAAATGGCAATAATAAATTTGTATTTTGTTATACGAACTTTTGGGCGATTTAGTGAAATATTAGTCAAAAGTTCTGTACATAAATCAAACTATATAGGTCACTTAAATTTGCACGAGGCGTACGCCCGTAATCCCTAATGGGGTGGGCAGAGCCAAAAGCAATCAAAGACACTGTTGATATCAAGTCCTAGTATGGATATGATAAACATTGTTTAACCCCGATACCGACCCCGCCGGCGTGGTCGATGATTCACCGATTATCGCTATAGACCCGCTAGGGTCGATTAATTCTTTCAAATATTCTTCCTCTAACACAACGCCCTGAGCCTAGGTTCGCGACGCGAGGCGACGTACTTACTTATATAAAACATTTAAATTCTGGTTTTTCAATACTGCTTAAACTAAGGTTCTGTAAAATATAGAAATATCATTATTCTTATATCGTGTGGGTGTGGTAGAATAACCACATCATTATCATATCATAATTAAAAGTACTTAACTACTTATCATAACGAGCTCTTTCAAAACTAATTATTATAATTAGTTAAAGTTTTAATGTAAGTCTTGCCTCTTCGTTACTTTATCTATAAAAATGGTAAGTGCTTTCTTACCGAGCGCAAAAGTATAATTTCTTTTTAACGAACCTGTGAAAAGGTCGTTAAACATTGTAATAACGCTCGTAGCGACAAAAACTTCCCTATGCAATTATTACAGAAATTAAAACGGAGACAATTTACTCCCTCTCAATGGAAATGGGTTCTGATCAAAATAAAAAATATATAAGTAGGTACAATGGTGCTAATTCCTGTAAACACCATCTAATTTTATTTCATTTATACCTGTCATTTTCTTACCCGTTGAAAAAGAAAACGACGGATAATCTTCTTCTATCGTGTGGGTTGTGTGGTGAACTACTAACCTCATCAACCCTGGTGTCAGGGTTATTATTGAACCGGATAATCGACAGGCATACATTTTATAGAACACACATCAATTTTAGGCAGAAATTAAAAAAAAAACACTTCCATAAACATATTTGCATATGAGCGAGAAGCCTATTTTATTCACCCGGGTTAGGGTCGTAAACCGAGATTTCCAGACACAATAGTTAAACAATGGGGTTTGGATAAGACCCTAAAGCAGTGATAACTTTTAGGTTGTAGCCACATTAGCAATAGCTATTTTAACGTAACATAATATATAGAAACTTATGCCCGTAATCCCTAATGGGGTTGGCAGAGCCACAAGCAATAAAAGACAACTTGCAGCCACAGTTGATACGAAGTCCTAGTATGGATACGATGAACATTGTTTAACTCCGATACCGACCCCGCCGGCGTTGTCGACGATTTCCCTCATTCAGCGCTTATCGCTATTGACCCGCTAGAGTCGATTAATTCTTTCAAATATTCTTCCTCTAAGCCGATGTCTGAGCCGAGGTTCGCGCCCAACTGGGCACCCTCAGGCCTGTAGTCATAAATTTTGTACCGGGTGAGAACCCTCAGCGCTCCCCATTTTGTCCGGCCTAGTAGTTAATGCTATCTGCGGCAAATCTACAATAAGTAACGACAAAAAATAAACAACATACACATACATACATAAACTCACGCCCGTAATCCCTAATGGGGTGGGCAGAGCCACAAGTAATCAAAACAACTTGCAGCCACTGTTGATACGATGTCGTTAGCTGGATATGATGAACCTTATGGTGATAAGGGATCAGCCTATCGCCCATAACATTAGTCCATCATGTTAGAGGACACAATCCCTCTGTCGGTTTTTACGACATGCCCGGGAAGACAAGCAGCTGAACGTTTTCTATGTTTTTTATTTGCTCCCAGAACAGCATAGAAGCAAAAAATAAACAAAAAGATGAACATTGTAGCATAACGTGACAAACAAATAATCCAAGGCAGATCCAATTATCTTCCGGAAGATAAATGATCAATTTGGTAATTTTGACGCAGTTGAAATCAATTTATACCTACCATCATAACCTCAGCAATACCTACCAAAACACCCATTAACCTGGATCAGTTTTCATACCTATCAAAATCATATTCAACTACAAATTGTCTATGAGGAACTTTCCAATCAGCGTTCCCCAAAAACACGATAGATGGCGTTGTTAAGTTTTTCAACTTCTAATTCCATGGAACACAGACATTTATGCAACTTTCATTTTTGTTTTTAGGTATAAATAATGACCCTTTCTATTATACCAAGGTACAATTACAACTTCCACCACACCACTTATTATTCTGATCAAAATAAAGAAAAGCAATGTAGGTAACAACATCATTCTATACATAATGTGATCCAAATATCAAGCAACGATTACTTTTATATATACTTCTACCACTACAATACATTTCTGAATAATGATGTACCACCCTATTACTCTAGCCATAGAGGCAGCCAATCAGCTCGCGACACCAAACACTTCAGGACCCCGATACCGACCCCGCCGGCGTGGTCGACGATTTCCCTCATTCAGCGCTTATCGCTATCGACCCACTAGGGTCGATTAATTCTTTCAAATATTTTTCCTCTCAGACGACGCCCTGAGCCGAGATTCGCGCCCAACTGGGCACCCTCAGGCCTGTTGTCTTATTGTCTTAAACGTTGTATCGCGTGAGAGCCTTCAGCGCTCCAATCTACAATAAGTCACGTCAAAAAAAAAAAGATGTACCCCAGCGATGAGAAAATAGGCAATTATCACGTTAAAAGTGAACAACACCATCTATCGTGTGTTTGGGGAACGTCGATTGGAAAGTACCTCATGCATCTTTTAAGACTTCCCCCATTCTACTACGAACTAAACACTTTCTAAACTAAATTAAGATAATGTGCCAGTTTCCAACTAATCAAATCAGTTACATTTTACCAAACATCAAAACACGTAATTACTTTTTTTATGAAAAAACAACCTGTGACGTCATAGAAAAACGTGATAAAAAGTCGCACTTATTATTACATTTTTCTTCTTATAATTCATAAATAATTTAAATAGAAAAAAGAAAACGATTTTTATCGCCTTTAGATCTGTTTTTAGTAATCAGAATTTCATATTTTATCTTTGACCTAAGGGCCTTATCTCACTAGGACTCCATGGTGGCACAACCACTGTCGAGTCAACAAAATGTATGCAGTTGTATAAACGCCTGTTGTTGTACACGTAACACAATCAACTGCATACATTTTGTTTATTTTGTGTGGTGACGTCACCATTGTGTTCTAGTAAGATTAGTCGTTTCGTCTCTTACACGTGCTGGAGACACCCCTTGTTAGTATAACATAAATCAGTCTTTACGATCAAGGTTAAAGGAACTATAAGAGAAAAATCCCCAAATAGATACGTCTTTCGTTTCCCTAATCACAGCGCGGAACACTAAAAACTGAAGCCGAATCTGAGGCCGTATTGGTCGGCCTTGATCTTGTGACGTCACTACCCCCTCCCTTGCGTAAGGGGTTCAAGGGGGAGGGGTAGAAACCCCCCGCACCTGCGCTGCCGAGGGTCGGATACGGATTACCGGATTTGGTATATTGTACTAAGTCGCATACGTTTTCCTTTGGGAATCCAATTTTGTACCTTTTTATTCAAATTAGACAATTTATGTGCTTTATAAAGATACCAACTCTTTTTGTGATTAGATCGGGATGTTAGTTTTATTACTGTGTTGTAAGGGAAAAGAGGCCAATATTGAGAGTTATTGAGGACAGAAGAGGCAAGATGATTGGACACTTAATAAAACACGACGTATTTATAAAAACATTGTAGAAGGAAAGCTACAAGGTAAAGAGGGAAGACCAAGAAGAGCTTATATGGAACAGATTAAAGAGAAGGTGAACGTCATGTCTTATAAGGAAGTGAAGGAATTGATAGACAAGAATTGAGAATGCTACACCGATAAGAGAGTGGCTCTTATTAGTCAATGTAAGAATAACACAAGCAAGCACACATCAACGAAAAAAAAATTAAGTTTAAGCATACAACTGTAAGTGAAGATTTCCATTCATTCATAATACACAGGTATCTAGTATACATACCCACTCCTCGCCAGCTATGTTTAAGTTCCATATAAGGGTATGAGCCTATTGCCATTAACCAGACACATATCCTGAAAACCACGTGATATCAATAATATTATGATTCAAACATGAATGGCAGTGGTGTGTGTATAGAATCTCTCTCTCTCTCTCTCTCTCTTTATTTAAGAGCTGCGCTCTTGTCGGTGGTGTAATCGCCATTCCTCTCTTCTTCCCGCCAAAACCTTCACCTCCTGATACGACACGACCTGCACCTTCTCTTTTATTTGTTTCATAAATGTTCTCCTAGGTCTACCCCTTCCTTTCTTCCCTTCAATTTAATTATAGAAGGTATATAGAATAGCAATCCAAAATAAGTCCAAATATGTCCATCTGTAAATCCTTTTAAACAGACAAAGCCCGAATGCGGATTAAAAAGCGACAATACAAAAAGCCCGATAAACTTTTCGATCGAGGTGCCGAAGTTAAATGAAGACGTTTCCAAGGAAAACCTTTTTTGACCGGGAAAATTTAATCGTAATAATTGCGTCGCTGGGAAGGCTTTTTTGTCCTGCAGTTGGCATTTACATATCGCTTCTTTCTGTCGCGGCCAGATTGAACACTGTCTGTTTTCAGTATGGTGAAAAAAATCATATCAGTCATTAAAAATAATGTAGTGTGGTGATTATGTACATAAACTGCCTATATACGTCCCACTGCTGGGCACAGGCCTCCATCAATCAACCGGAGGGGGTATGGAGCATACTCCACCACGCTGCTCCACTGCGGGTTGGTGGAGATTATGTATAACGACGAAATAGAAGAAAGTGGTTGGAAGGGCCAAGTGAGTGCGAAACGCGCGCCATACAAGTATGGGCAAAATAGTTCATACTTCAACTTCGCACTATTCGTCCGCAAACTTAACGACCCACGGAGCTCCGCGATAGTAGGTATATTAAAAGGTCGTCTTTGCATTAACCAGCAGGGCAAAAAATCAAATATCAGGTATTATGCAAGGAGATCCCACCTTATCACATGAAACATAAAAAACCTTAGTATGATCGGCTATTTATTTTACTCTAGCCATAGAGGCAGCCAATCAGCTCGCGACACCAAACACTTCTGGACCCCGATACCGACCCCGCCGGCGTGGTCGACGATTTCCCTCATTCAGCGCTTATCGCTATCGACCCACTAGGGTCGATTAATTCTTTCAAATATTTTTCCTCTCAGACGACGCCCTGAGCCGAGGTTTGCGCCCAACTGGGCACCCTCAGGCCTGTTGTCTTAAACGTTGTACCGGGTGAGAGCCTTCAGCGCTCCCCATTTGTCCGGCCAAGTAGTTAATGCCATCTGCGGCAAATCTACAATAAGTCACGTCAAAAAAAAAGGCTATTTATTCAAAAAATACTTTTGTATACAGTGTCTTACGAAAACTAATGATACAATTGCTATCATATTATATATTCAAATTCAAATTCAAAAATATCTTTATTCAGTAGGTAACATAGTTACACTTTGAATCGTCAATTTTTACATAACGAACGTCTCATCCCCCTAAAACTACTGCAGCTTCTCACAACCTGTATAGCCGGGGAAAAGAAGCTGCAAGAAAAACCTCGGCACAGGGCCCTAGACGTTCTTTAAAAAAATAAAAATAAACATAAAATATTGGTATACAATTGAGTAATTTAGCTGCCTAATATCAGTTCTCAGACAGTTAATCCCATGCATTCATATCTTCTAAATAATCACTAACTTTATAATAACCTTTTTTGTAAAGTTTTTGTTTAACTACTGTCTTAAAACAGTTATAAAATATACATTGCCGGTAAAGTGGCTATGGAATTTGAGAAGCAGTAGAGCTATCGTAGTTATCAGTTTGCAGGAATAGTAGTAAAAGAGAGTAGGATTGAACTGGCGATAGCGGTTCTCATATAAAATGCGCGTTAGGGCCTCTCTCTTCTACTCCGTGTGTATAATACTACTTAAGTCATATAATGCTAAGCTAAGTACAGGGTATGTGCGTAGGTCGTACCCAATGGATGGGAGGTCTTACAGTGATTTATAACCCGTCCAGTGCGCAAACGCCAACCTGTCGAGAAAAATCCCTCCAAATTAGTTTCCTTGCACGATATACTAAGTACTTTCGTATTATGCGTCGTAATACTTGTACGTGATATGTTTAAGAACATTACTCCAGTGGAATAAAAAAGATACGGATACTACATTACGAATACATAATTTTACACAACATAAGGTCTCGACTGTATTTATTTATTTCAATAGGTATCTTTTCACGGCTTAACGTGCCTTCCGAAGCACAGATATCTTACTTGATTTTATAACTTAAAAATATGTGTAAGTTATACCAACAGATACCTATTGAAATAAATAAATATAGTCGAAAGCTTATGTTTTGTAAAATTATGTATTCGTAATGCGTAGTATCCGTATCCGTTAAGCCGTTGGTCCCGGTTACTACTTATTGATGTAAGTACGTAGTCGTTACATGAGCCATGTCAGGGGCCTTTGGCGGTTCAATAGTATAGTGGTACTCCACCACTCAACCCACACGATAGAAGAAGATAAAATTAAAAAAAAAAATCAAGTCTTAGGTTATTTCTTGTACTTAAATGTGCTCCAATTACAGATACACATGGCATTCACAATTACAACAACAAAACGTAATGTATATGAGTATATAATAAATATGTATGAAACTTAAACAGAAATTATCTTATGAAAACAGCCATAAATCTTCATAACAAACATAAGAGTTAAAATATATCGTAAACATCATTCATCATCATTAACAGCCTATATACGTCCCACTGCTGGGCACAGGCCTCCCTTCAATCAACCGGAGGGGGTATGGAGCATACCCCACCACGCTGCTCCAATGCGGGTTGGTGGAGGTGTTTTTACGGCTAATAACCGAGACCAACGGCTTAACGTGCCCTCCGAAGCACGGAATCATCTTACTTTTTCGGACAATCAGGTGATTCAAGCCTGAAAAGTCCTTACCAAACAAAGGACAGTCTCACAAAGTGATTTCGACAATGTCCCCATCGGGAATCGAACTCGGACCTCCAGATCGTGAGCCTAACGCTCTAACCACTAGACCACGGAGGCTGTCGTAAACATATGTAACAAAAATAAGTCTTGTTGGAAACAAAAGAATTAAAATTAAAAATGCAAATGGAAAAATGATCATTATGTACTTAATGATGATACAATTTTCCCAATTGGGGCGATACATACGGTCACGAGCATTAATATGTATACACTTTGGTACTATGTCACATTAACTTTTTTGACAAATTGAACTGTAAGTCTCACTAAATGTCAAATATGTTAGTGCGACAGAGTCCTAAAGCGGGTACATTATATTGCTCATGACTACATCGCATCATGAAAAAAGCACCCACACTTCACCGAGTTATATGTTGTTATACCAACATGATGGTGCGCCACCGAATCGTCGTCTATATTGACTCATTGGTAATAGGGTAGTTTCCAATTATTCCAATCAGTTACTTTTTACTAAACGTAAAACCACGAAATTGTCTCCTATTTCAGGTAATTTGTATACATTTTTCAGACATTCTCTATGGACAAGTGTCTTTTCTATACTTGACCCTGGCAGTAATGGTTGTCTACTATACGACGTCCGGTTGTCATAAACCATGAATATTTTAGATAAGACACTTTTATAAAGGACTTGAAATAAAGAACATTGATAAATACTCACACAAGACGTGGCTTCGGCTTTATTAAGATTTGGACATGACAAAAAAAATACATTAGACGACGGCTGCACGGCTTTGCCTTTGCCTTTCCCCAAAGGGATAAAAAAGTTAAAAAAAATAAGTTTATATTTATATAAAAAACGTTGGTTTTTTAGCAACGTCATAAAAAAAACCTGAGAAAATGTCGCACTTATTATTACATTTTTCTTTATTAAAATTCATAAATAAGTTAAGTAGAAAAAAGAAAACGTTTTTGTCACCTTTGGATCTGTCTTTATTTAGTAATCCGAATTTCATAATTTATCTTTGACCTAGGAAACTACCCAATTCCCCGATTGAGAAGCAAGCCGTTGTACCCGTTGTACCACAGGACCACAGTGTGTTTATTATCTTATTATTGTATGTCGTTTCCATATCTCGGGATTATGGAGTCCCGGACTTTTGGAAGGCGTGCGTGGGGCCGAAGAAAACACGTGGAGGCCCCTTAAGACAATTTAATCTAAATATTGTGTGACACAAACCGGTGATTATCCCTGTATGCACTATGGGAGTGCACCCAAAGACAATCCCCGGTTCGTGTAGGACTATTGCAGATTATGGGAACAAAGGGAACTGGGCTATTGGGTTGAGGGTTACTGGACCGGGACACTGGGGTTATGTGGGCCTATGGCGCCAGCTCGACCAATGTTGGTAAACATGGATAAAATGAGCAGGCGGTGACTCGCCTCTCACTGGATGTGCCACCCATCTTATTATTATTAAGTAACTAAAACACACCATTGCAAAAATATACACAGACCACGTTTGCTCAATAAATTAAAGATATTATATCTAAGAATTTCGTTGAAAAAGCTCATTCCATTACGCGTAACGTAAATGAAAAACCTCCGTTTTGCTCACAATTCATTACGTGCTCGTCTAATTTCCTTAGCACAATACCCTTAGGGTCCGTACGAGCATTTTCAAAAGAATGCCACCTCCATATTTCAAGAGGCTTAAGCTAAATTTATTAATTTGACACTTGGTAGGTAAGTATTTGTTTTATCAAATGGAAATATGAATTTGAATAATTATAACAGGCTACTTACTTGACTTTTTAGGAAACGTCAAAACGAATGTTTTCTTATGAATCTGTATGGAAATACTATCCTGTGACGTCATCAATAAAAGCGGTCAAACGTCGTACTCATTGTTAATCAATTCATAAATAATATTCGAAAATAAGTCGAAAAGTAAAATGAAATTGATTTTTGATTATCGAAGACTGGCTTTTATTTCTAGATTAATATTTTAGAATTTATCTTTGACCCAGTCAAATACCCTATTGTCTAATAGCAATACTTATGACTACTTTTGCTCCCTTCCATACGTAGGAAGTAACGTAACATGACATATATAGTCTAATAATCGTACGTACCAACTCCCACTGCTGGGCATAGGGGAGTCTCAATCAACCTGAGGGGGTATGGATCATACTCCACCAAGCTGCTACAGTGCGAGTTGGTGGAGAGATTTGGGTTAGTAAAAGGCTTAACGTGTCTTCCAACACGGAATTCATCTTACTTTTTCGTAAGTACAATTAATCCATACGCAGTCATCATCATCACCAGCCCATTAACGTCCCCACTGCTGGGGCACGGGCCTTCCCTATGGATGAATAGGGAGAACGGGCCTTAAACCACCACGCCGGCCCAGTGCGGATTGGTGGTTATTTACGACTGCTAATGCAGCCGGGACCAACGGCTTAACGTGCCTTCCGAAGCAAGGAGGAGTTCGAGATGAAAACTTTTTTTTTTGTGGTCACCCATCATATGACCGGCCTTTGCGAAAGTTGCTTAACTTCAACAATCGCAGACCGAGCACGTTGACCATACGCAGTATTATAGTTTATTCTTTGTTAGCTTATACGTTTCTGCCTTACATCACCGCTTCACTGAAAACCATTATAAGATTTTAATAGACCTTTTAAAAGTATGAAAAAGGTTGTTCACAGAAAAATAGCGTGCGAAGGTCTTTTGTGTGAACCACTTCGCGCATCAGAGTTTGCTGAGCACTCATCTCGGAGAACTATAATCGATGTGTGTAATACAAGACGGAATCGATTCTTGTATCGATAATAATATTATGTGTTTTACGTAGGTAAGTACATACATACTTATAGCTGCTTACTGGCCGATGTAAAAGCTTTTACTGCCATTGAAATAATGAAAATTTGCCGCAAGTTGTCTTTTGATAACTTGTGGCTCTTTCGGACAATGGATCTTGTGGGAGTCGAACTCAGGACCTCCAGTCGCTCAACTACAGGACCAAAGGGGCCGCTAAAATAATAAGCCTGTGATCTTCTTCTTCTTATCGTGTGGGTTGTGAGGTGGAATACCAGCCTCATCAACCCTGGTGTCAGGGTTACTATTGAGCCGCCAAAGGCTCCACACCAAAGGAGCCACATCAGGGGCCTTTGGCGGCTCAATAGTAACCCTAACACCAGGGTTGATGGGGTTGGTAATCCACCTCACAACCCACACGATAGAAGAAGTCGTTATTATTCAAATGCCACTTTGAAACGTGTTATGTCAGAAAAGCAAGTTAGAACTTCGTATTATTAATAAAACAAAGCGAAATAATATAAGAGAGGGGAATGGTTCACATAGAAGAGCAGAGCGATTGGAATCTTTCGGATCGTGGGATTTGAATCACTCTTTTAGCTCAGCAGATAGCACTTTTAGTTCAGTAACATATAAGCCTTATGGTGTTAGCGGACATTATAACATAAACAGTCTATATACGTCCCACTGCTGGGCAGAGGCATCCCCTCAATCACCCGGAGGGGGTATGGAGCATGCTCCACCACGCTGCTCCAATGCGGGTGTTTTTTACCGGCTAATAGCCGGGACCAACGGCTTAACGTGCCCTCCGAAGCACGAAATCATCTTACTTTTTCGGACAATCAGGTGATTCAAGCCTGAAAAGTCCTTACCAAACAAAGGACAGTCTCACAAAGTGATTTGGACAATGTCCCCATCGGGAATCGAACCCGGACCTCCAGATCGTGAGCCTAACGCTCTAACCACTAGACCACGGAGGCTGTTAAAGCGGACATTATAAAATACATATTATCCAGTAGTTCTTCCTTACAAGCTACATCGAGCGTAGCTATCGTTCTCGCTCACTCTCTTGCGTGTATATATTGTCGTCTCTGTCGATTAAAACACTTAAGCGCGCGAAGAACCGCGTGATTTTTAAAGAGATATACGCTCGGCGATGAGCCAGTGAGAGAAATAGTCACTGAAGATATTATTCAAATAAATATTATAACAATATTCATTGTCAGCACCCTCAATTTTGGCTTTCTGCATACAACTCTTGGATGGTAGCTGGTATCCTTAGCTCAGTTTTAAAACTTTTAGGGATAACAGCTGTAACTACATACTTATAAATGTAAACTAATATTGTCATATATTTAAGGCTTTAAAAGATACAAGTACAAATAAAGATATTATGTTATGTTAGCTTACTCAGTTAAATCGCTCACACGCTCTGTACCCATCACTAAATTAAATGCCTCGCTTCTGACTCGCTGTTTTAAAGCATGAAACACGTTCCCGCCGACTTTGCACAAAGTTGTACATAACTTATTATAATAACCATAAAATGGCGAGAGAAGTTCCCCCTTTACAATACGGGGTGGTTTAGGAATGTGCTGGAACGTGACGGGTTCTTGGAAACTTGTCGTACACTCGCCATGGGGACAAGGGAACCAAGTTCCCGTGAACTTCCATAAAGAAGTTTGTTGTTAACGTTTATAAAATCGACAGAAAAAGAAACGTTTATTGATACTTTCAATTTCCATGAGACGTTATAAAATTCATATCATCAGTGAGTAGAACCAAAACTTCTAACTCAAACTTAATAAATACCATATATATTTCCATACATTGGAGGAGCTCGGTGTCTCAGCGGAAAACGCGCTCGATCTGCGATTGTTGAAGTTAAGCAACTTTCGCAAAGGCCGGTCATAGGATGGGTGACCACAAAAAAAGTTTTCATCTCGAGCTCCTCCGTGCTTCGGAAGACACGTTAAGCCGTTGGTCCCGGCTGCATTAGCAGTCGTTAATAACCATCAATCCGCACTGGCCCGATCTCCCTATCCATCCATAGGGAAGGCTCGTACCCCAGCAGTGGGGACGTTAATGGGCTGGTGATGATATTTCAAACTCCAAAGAAAACTTTCGTTTTGACGTTTCGTTAAAGTATCTCATATGATTAGGTTGTCAAGTAGCCTATTGCTAAAGGAGGTAAGTATTATCGCCCTCCATATAGTAAGGGACCGGTGTTTAGTTCGGGAGGAAACTTCTCAAAATTGCTTTTAGGTTAAGATCTGGGCATATTCCATTAAAGAGCTTGGCTTACTTAATGAAAAAAACCTCTTCCCCAAACTGCGAAGTTTGTGGGAAGAGGGAAGATACGTACCATATCTTATATGAATGTACTCGGAATGTCTCACAAAGGCTGTTTTTATTTAAACATCTAAAAATTAGGAGTCAGAATAGTGATATAGGTATCTTGGAGGCCTTTTTATCAGAACCTACGAGCAGAGAATCATATTTGATTTATGTTTTCATTCACAACAGCATCACATCTTAGGCTGTTGTGGGTGGAGGCATGAATTAAATATGATTTTTTATCAGTTTTAGTCAGTCTTGATCGATGGGGCTGGCATAACAAATTTTGTTAAAAGCCCAAAAAAAAAAAATAATAATAAGGGACCTTCCAGGCTATGGTTTCCAAGAACAGAATAGATGGCGTTGTACAGATTTAACGTAAAATTACCTGTTTTCTCATTGTTCAAAAATATAATGTAACGGCATAGGTTTATATGAAAATAATTGCTTGATATTTGGATCAGATATAGTAGGTATAGAATTATGTTGCTACGTATATTACTTCTGTTTAATTTGATCAGAATAATAATGGGTGGAAGATATATTGAGCCTGGGTGTAATGAGTGGGTGTCGTTTATACCCAAAAACAAAGATAAAAGATGTATATGTACGGTCACGAGCATTAATATGTATACACTTTGGTACCATGTCACATTAACTTTTTTGACAAGTTGAACTGTAAGTCTCACTAAATGTCAAATATGTTAGTGCGACAGAGTCCTAAAGTGGGTACATTATATTGCTCATGACTGTATGTCTGTAGTCCATGAAATTAGAAGGCTAAATGAAGGCAACTCTGTACAGTTAAATAAAGACCATCTATATCTTTGGGGAGCGTATCTTGGAAAGTCGCTCGAGGAAAGCTTTAGCTCTTGTCTGAATGGAATATTTCAATATTGACAATGAAATATGTTCAGTAGGAAAGCAATCAACTAAATTCATTCAACAGGACATACCTATACTTACAGTATTACTAAAACTGTTAGGTAGTGTCAGCAGGACCACATGCTTGAAGCCACATTGATACAACACTTGTATTACGCACTTTAAAAAAAACATAGACAGTCCATCTACATCTCACTACTATGGGGGCGGTGTCATAGGGGTCATGACCCCCGCGTTGGCGACAGGTTGAGTCATGGGTGGCAACTGCAATGTTACAATGTTATCAAATTCTCTACGTAGATAGGTTGTCTGCCACCTGGTGACACCAACCCCCCCATAAAAGCTGAATCCGCTCCTACAATCACCCAGAGCGTATGTTTGTAGTAACAGGTTAGTAGAAACACATTTCTTACTTTGCCTTTTTGTAATAATCAAAAAACTTATTTACAAAAACAAAACAGTATCTATAACCTAATCGAAGAGCGCCTTGTCCAAGCTTGATAGGTATCGAATCGCAAATCCATCCATCTTCTATATCAACAACACTAACATTACAATCTTCATTTAGACTGAGAAATGTAAATAACATGCCCTACGCGCGCCCTTTAACAAGGTCAAGTGCGCCGTAGTAATTTAAACCAGCCTTCAGTGCCTGGAAGATTACATTATCCAAACGCTCTGGCTAGCAATCGCTCGGAACAAAACAACAGGCGATAAAACACACGCTTCCATGCGTTACTTGAAGCCATAGCCGTCTAATGGAGGAGACAGTCTTTATGGGTGGAACATAAACTGCCTATATACGTCCCACTGCTGGGCACAGGCCTCCCCTCAATCAACCGGAGGGGGTATGGAGCATACCCCACCACGCTGCTCCACTGCGGGTTGGTGGAGGTGTTTTTACGGCTAATAGCCGGGACCAACGGCTTAACGTGCCCTCCGAAGCACGGAATCATCTTACTTTTTCGGACAATCAGGTGATTCAAGCCTGAAAAGTCCTTACCAAACAAAGGACAGTCTCACAAAGTGATTTGGACAATGTCCCCATCGGGAATCGAACCCGGACCTCCAGATCGTGAGCCTAACGCTCTAACCACTAGACCATGGAGGCTGTTTATGGGTGGAAAGTTCTCCCTTATTATAATATATTACACCTAAGAGCGTAATCCGTGTGTCTTTTTGTTGTTATACATGGACTTGAAGGAATAAAAGAGTACCTAACTACCTACTTTGTTTAACCCTGAGGTGACATACAAGATATAGGTACTTAAGTACCTTGTTAATCGACAGACGAGAAATATGTCTCTCTCGCACTTACGGTATACAACTTAGTACGAAAGAGACAAAAGATACAAACAAACACTATACACAAAACAGAACAGCAAAGGACTGGTGCTATCTGCCGTCGTCTTTTTCCAACTCGTTATAATCTGGGATTCTTCAAGGCTAGAGTGAATAGGCTTTTGTTTGGTAAGCGTAATCCACCCTAGACCACATCCTCAGTTACCATCAGCGAGCTTATATTTAACAAAAATGTATAATGTCACTCATACACACAAAATAATTCCATTCATTTATTCATTCATTCATTCATTACAATTTCGTTGTCGCATTGGAGCAGCGTGGTGAAGTATGCTCCATACCCCCTACGGTTGATTGAGGAGAGGCCTGTGCCCAGCAGTGGGATGTATATAGGGTGTTTATGTATGTATGTCACTCTAATCATTTCACTTTTTATAGGGTATACGTCCAACTCTAACCACGGTAACGATACCCTACCTGGGCAAACTCTACCACACTATTCGGTGGGCAAGTGAAATAAATTCTATTATCTAAGAGACAACTTATAAACTGTCGTCTCCAAAATTGTACCGGCCGAAAATCGAACTTAAGACCTCTATTATAGATAATCATTTCACTTTTTATAGGGTATACGTCCAACTCTAACCACGGTAACGATACCCTACCTGGGCAAACTCTACCACACTATTCGGTGGGCAAGTGAAATAAATTCTATTATCTAAGAGACAACTTATAAACTGTCGTCTCCAAAATTGTACCGGCCGAAAATCGAACTTAAGACCTTTATTATAGATAATCATTTCACTTTTTATAGGGTATACGTCCAACTCTAACCACGGTAACGATACCCTACCTGGGCAAACTCTACCACACTATTCGGTGGGCAAATGGAATAAATTCTAATATCTAAGAGACAACTTATAAACTGTCGTCTCCAAAATTTTATCGGCCGAGAATCGAACTTAAGACCTCTATTATAGCTAGACACGTTATAATAAACGAAATGAAATAACATTGCGTCAGCTTCGTACCCAGTTATTCTCAAAACAAAAAGAATAAATTTCCTTTTGCTGACTATACCTACATTCAATAGAAAAGGCTCTATTTCAAGAATCGATCTGGAATCATGAATAATAGATGCAGAGGATTTGTATCGAGTGTGGCAACACTGACAACCAATACTTAGCCGAGTATGTTCGACGATATTCCATTACAAGTTTATAGTCTATGATTCTCGTAGGTTATTTCGTAAGTAGGTAATATGTTTTGACAAAGAGAAATTTAAATCGAAAACAATTCTGACTCGGACGGGGCTTGAACCCGCAGAACATACAACGATACTGATGATACGGTCACGAGCATTAATATGTATACACTTTGGTACCATGTCACATTACCTTTTTTGACAAATTGAACTGTAAGTCTCACTAAATGTCAAATATGTAAAAAAGGCGAAAGATTTATACGTTTTGATGGGAAACAGGGTCCTAAAGTGGGTACATTATATTGCTCATGACTGAACATAGATCGAAGAGTGTCGCATGGTCAAGAGGAGGACCAGGTGGTGTAATGGTTAACACCCTCGTCCTGGCTTGATAAGAGTTGCGGGTCCAAGCCCCGTCCGAGTTAGAATTTTTTTCGATCTTAACTTTGTTAATTTCTCTAAGCACACGTTAGTGCTATATGTATAACAAATTGCTATATGTACATATGTACAGTGCTATATGTACATAAATTCTTAAATTGTATTCTTATTCTTATTCTTAAATAAACATAAATAAATAAATAAACAAAAATCCTTTAATACTTATGTTTTTTTTATTATATTAGTTACTTTGTATTTCGAAGAAAATAAGATTATCTTTATTAACACGGCTTGTGGAAGAGCCGTGGTAGCCCAGTTGGTAGAACGCTTGCCTCTCACTTTGAGGTTTCAGGTTCAAATCCAGCACAAGCCTAAACCAATGATGCTTATAAAAAGCACATATGCAAAGAAAACAAAACAACTGACGTAGCCTTAATAACAGGAACTTGTAAGAATATTATCTTCAAATGATTAAAAGAATTCTTCAGACTGGGATTCGATGACATCCCCTTAAATAAGATAAGAAAACGTCTACACAGGCAAAATATCTTAGGTATCCTTGGTCGACCTTTAATTTTTTAGGATTTTTATTTTAAAATAGGGTGCTGATTGGGTTTGATAATACGAGTAGATAGATTGATGAATAGATAAAATACTTTATTGAGCACAATGGACACAAAATACAGAGATAAGGACAACATAATTATACAGAAAAGCACAACAGGCGGCCTTAGGTTACAGGAAAATAGGATCTGTTTCTTAACTTTCTGATGACTGTCTGAGGAGAAAAATACGTGATAACCCTGTTCAGAGATCGCGTGGCTTACATCGTAGAGTCACAGGTTCGAATTCTGGTTACGATAAAAAAATATGAAGTTTAATAAGCACCACAACTGCTTACCTAGGTATATTTTATTGGTGGCGCGGTGGTGTTCTAGTGAGATATGGCCCTTAGGTCATCACTAATTTAAGAGCCACGCTCTAGTCGGCTTAGCATTCCTTGCTACTTTTTAGGGAAAAATAGAGCAGTGGTTTCCCTCTTGCATTCCGCCCCGCAATACTCTATCTGACGCGAGTGGAATGGCGTCCAGAGCAGTAAATTTCAAAGCCGTACCAAGACTCCTGTCCTCCGCCACTGAATAGTACTGATAGTTACTGCTTCCCTCTATCAGGTTCTAAGTTACAGTCCCTGGGATTACCTTTCTGTGGCCCTTAGGTACCTACACAAAATTACTATAGACCAGGTACCTACATCATCATGCCTCACTAAAATTATAAAGCAAACGATCTCTTTTGTACAATATTACCACTTTCTTGTTTTTCTTTACTTCTTTTTTTTCTGTACAGTGTAAATTCTAAACATTTGACCATTTATTGAAAAAAAAAGGCAAACAATATGTCGTCTCTACCAGTTCACTTGAAGTTTAGAACCTTTCGAAGAATCTTTAAAGTAAAACGAACCCGGCTGGACAAGGGTTAAGAGTTTATTAAAACTTGGGAAAGCTGCTCATTGGAATCGGCTTTAAAAGTGAAATACCGCACGGAAACTCTCAGACTGTGACTCTAGTAAAAATATTGCTATAACTTCTACACAGGATTAGAAGTAATTAAAAAACACGTAAGTTGGCACTTAGAATGCGTCCAGCTGTTTTTCGTTTCGAGTCTTCTTTCGTGTAGGTTGTGAGCAATGTGAGGTCAATGACCGACTTCATCACTCACGTTCTTGACATGGCTCACGTAACGGCTACATACTTACTTAAGTAATCAGCTGGAACCGACTGCTTGACGTGCCTTGTGTACTGGTCATCCTACTGTCAGACAATCGGGTAACGTCCTTAAATTTTTTTGTGATATGTTCTCCCCTGAATTCCTATCCAGGACCTCCCGATCGTAAGCCCAACGCTCAAGTACTGCACTTAGGCCGTTCGTCTTTCTTCTAGAGTCAAAGGTCGTTTAAGGAATTGTGTTTTCAACACAAATAAAATAGACCTATACATTTTCACTCTACGTGACTTACGAGGAAGGTACAGACCTCCGACTTCCGACAACACATAAGTAACTCAAGTAGATATTTTGTTTTTATTGCACGCTTTCGGGCTTACGGAAAACTCAGTGTGAAAATATCGAGTCCAATATTTGTCTATTCGTATCTACCCTGATTGTGACGACAAACCATTCCAAAATTGACTAGAAAACAGAAACCAATAAGTTCTGAACCTGCTAAAAGATATCTAGTAATCCATCAACCTTCATTTCGCTACGGTAATGACAGATAAATGGAATTCAGTCGTTTATGCCACAATTGGAAAGCTTTCCATTCCATTAGCAACGTCCAGCAGTAATTGCACCCATGGCGTGTCATTGGGAAAACAAACCTTCTACTCGTCACATCGACGGGTGGGCGCTGCCAGTGACAGGGTTTATGCAAGCTATCATATTATATACCAGTGATATTTTTAGTGTTTCCTGATAATCGACTTTATATTGATTATTTTCTAAATAAACTAGCATTATCCCGTTTTTCACAGGGTCTGCTTACCTATCCTGAAGTTTTGACAAGCCCGGTTTTTTAAAGAAGTGACTACCCGTCTGACCTTCCAACCTGCGAAGGGAAAACCAGCCCAATACAATTTAAGTCACCTCCGAAAATGCATTTCTCGGGAATGTGGGTTTCCTCACAATGATTTCCTTCACCGTGTCGTTCCAGCACGTGATAATCATTTGTAATCTAAACGTGCATTAGAAAACAAATTAGACAATCATTGGTCTAGGCCTGTGCTGGATTCGAATCTGCGACCTAGCAAGCGTTTTACAATTATATTGAACTAGCGACCCGCCCCGGGTGCAATGCGGAGGAAAAAAAATGAAATTATTTACGACATCACAATAAAAACCTCAAAAATAACAGTATTTCTTCAATATTTAATGGATATTATTATACATATAAACCTTCCTCTTGAATCACTCTATCTATTAAAAAAACTGCATCAAAATCCGTTGCGTAGTTTTAAAACTTTTTTGATATCTGAAATCTTTAAAACTAATTTATATCCCTATATAGGGACAGAAAAAGAGACTTTGTTTTATACTATGTAGTGATATCTAATAATTGCTAGATATAAACGATTATATCGATAGCATTGCAATTATTTTACATTCAGTCTATAATTATTAAGTGCACCCAGGTGGCCACATTGGATTTTAAAATTTTCCTTCATAGAATAAATTTCTTTGTTTCCTTTGTTCTTTGCCGCCTTATTAAAATTTTTATCGCGTCTTCTTTTAAATAATATTTTAAACTGTGCACCGGTAGAAACAGACACATAATTAAGTAGTGTTGAAACACGGTCCACCAATGAGGCGTGACACGTGAAATTTATTTAAAACCGTAACGTGAATTTGGTGCAGAATATTAATTACTTACAGTACATTTGCGGAAACATTTTGCTTTATTGACTCTTTTTACTTTGTTTCTAAAGTTTACGAAGTAATAAATATTACTAAAAACTTGTAAACTCCCTTAAAAACACACACTTGGAAAAAAAAGACTTTTCGACTTTATGAATGGCCCGAACATGATTTTTAAAGTGTACTTACTTATATGAAGAAATAAATATGAAGTAGACTGTTATTGATATCAGTTGGTTTCCAGGATACAATAGGCCTGTGTGGATTGGTGCCTGGTACATTAGGCTCGCCCCCTACTACATAGGACTTAAACACAGCTGGCGAGGACGTAAGTACTATTCACCTCTTCCTACTCCTTCAGGAATACAGGCGTGATTGATGTTACAATTATGACGCAATACATAATCATTATCATTAATTTAAGAGCCACTTGTCGGTCTAGCATTCTCCATTCTTGTCTATCAAATGCCAATTAAAAAATAATAATAATAATAATAAAGTTTATTCAGGTAAAATCAACGACACACATATACATTTACAACATTAAAATATACACACATTGACATTAATCATAATTAAAGCACATAATAACGGGTTCTTACCGCGTTTAAATGGGGATATGAGACTCCCGATATTTCGACACTGTTGCAAGTGCCATGAAAATTATGGATCTACCTACTCCACTCCAATCTCATCAGTCATCCCGTGATCATGGCACTTGCAACAGTGTCGAAATATCGGGAGTCTCATATCCCCATTTAAACGCGGTAAGAACCCGTTATTATGTGCTTTAATTATGATAATAACCGCGTAAACTTAAAACAATGTATTGACATTAATATTCAGTTAGAAAACATAAAGGTATATGGGTGCCGCAGCTCACCAAAAAAGGCCAGGGTTCAGTGAAAATTTACCCAGAGGGCAACACTGATTCAATTCAATTTTTTGAGGGCAATTCTTTCACGACCTTCGCCTTCTTTTTAATCTGTTCCAAGTAAGCTCTTCCTTGTCTTCCCCTTCCTCTCTTTCCTTGTAGCATCATAGAAGGGAACTTTGCTTCATAGAAGTTCCCTTCTATGATGTTAACGCAATACATAAGGAAGCAAAATAAGCATTCTTTCAGATACTGTTGTTTCTATTGCCCTTCACAGGGGTCATGGGACTAAAAGCCATTTTCTGTTTCTGTCGGCCGTATCTCGAGAGCTTTAGGACAACATTTGTTGCATGCGAAGGTCCTTCCTAATAATAAAATAAATCTGAGTACTCGCAAGGATCTCTATGTACAAGAGAAGCTTTCCTGGATACTTTCACCAAAAACAGTATAGATGGATATATGGATGGATGGATGTAAGTACGTAGTCGTTTTATGAGTCATGTCAGGGGCTTTTGGCGGCTCAATAGTAACCCTGACACCAGGGTTGACGAGGTTGGTAATCCACCTCACAACCCACACGATAGAAGAAGAATATAGATGGCGCTGTTCAGTTTTAACGTGATAATAACCTATTTTCTCATTACTCTCGGGTACATAATTATTCCAAAATACATTGTTATGGCAGAAGGATATATAAAAATAATTGTTGCTTGATATTTCGATCATATTATGTAAGTATAGAATTATGTTGCTACTAGTCCGATCAATAAAGTGTTTCTAGAGTGCGTGGGATCCTATAGTTTTTTCTTCAGGAATGTGTTCAAGGTGTTTAGGGAGATAACATACTAAAAATCCCCGCGTCTAGGGGGCGAGCCGGAGTGGGGGAGGGGGAAAAGGTCCCACTTTTGGGTTTTTCGCTTATATCTCAATAATGGTGCGTCCTAGAGAAAAAAGTTCTACCATTGAATAAAAGGTCATAAAATTATCTAAAACATTGTCATTATACACTTTTCTAAATTCCCACCCGTTTTCGAGCTACGGGCTCCTGAAGTAAGTAAGTAAGAAGTAAAAAAGTAAGTAAGTAAGCAAAGGTAAGGAAAAGGGTACCTTTATCCAAAAAGGTGTAAATAGTTTTTGTTGCGAGCTGATTGGCCGCCTCTATAGCTAGAGTAATTGGGTCGTGAGGTATAGTGTCAATATAGTGTTATCAGTAAAAGCAACGTCAAGGATGTTGTTCAACACCTACAATAAAGCAAAGGTCATGGGAATTACCGGAGTTTATTGTTTTTCACCTATCTTATTAATCCCACTGCGATATGAGATAAGTTAGTCAAAGTCATTGTGCGTTTTCGATTGAAAAGAATAGTAATGCGGGTGTTGTAAAAATGTACTTACATTTAAGTGATTATTCATTTGGTATTTGTGTGTGTTATGAAACAAATAAAAGAGAAGGTACAGGTCGTGTCGTATCGGGAGGTGAAGGTTTTGGCGGGAAGAAGAGAGGAATGGCGATTACTCCACCGACAAGAGCGCAGCTCTTAAATAGAGAGAGAGATTTGTGTTGGGACATATTAAAAAGCAATAGGGGGCGGCCCAAAGAGACCGGACGACGTTCGGTTGACCGAGACTTAAAAATTCTTGGCATATCATGGGAGCAAGCTACAGAGGCTACAAAAGATGGCGAGGAGTGGAAATCTGTTATTCGAAAGTAATTAAAAGATAACTGTACAACTTCTGTTGGGCTGAAGGGCTGGTGTGTGGTGGAAGTACGATTGAAGAAGACCACGATTTGTTGGTAGCACTTTCACGTATAATTTTATAATTATTTTGAGTACAATGCGAACGATGTTCGATAAATCAATACAGCGAAATTATATTTAAAAAAATTATGACAGCTATAAAAAAAGGAGTTGGTTGTCAAATTGACAGCCAAAATTACGTTGGTAATGTTGGTGTTTCCAACAATAACTTGCAGCCATTTTGATATGAAGTCCTCAGATTAAATTATGAACCGCATGGTAACAGATGCCGAACCCATCACACAAAATTCGTTTACATTATTCATCGACTTTCCACGCTGCGTTCCTTAAAAACAATATAGATGGCGTTGTACAGAGTTTCCTTCGTTTAACCTTCTAATTTCATGAATAACAAACATTGCATTATTTTTTATTACACAGGCACAATTACAACTTCCACCCATTATTATTCTGATCAAAATAAAAGCAATGTAGGTAGCAACATAATTCTATACAATAATGTAATCCAAGTATCAAGCAAAAATTATTTTTATATATGCTTCTGCCTATTACTTACATTGTATTTTGTAATAATTATGTACCCGAGTAATGAGAAAATAGGTAATTATCACGTTAAAGCTGTACAGCGCCATCTATATTGTTTTTGGTGAACGTAGCCTGAATATTCCCTCATTAACTAAAGTGATCTATTAAGGTAAACGAAGCTCGGTCCACGCTCGTATTGGTATGGTACGGGGCCGAGAGGGACCCTTTTACTTATACATTCATCATCATCAGCCCATTAACGTCCCCACTGCTGGGGCACGGGCCTTCCCTATGAATGGGTAGGGAGATCGGGCCTTAAACCACCACGCGGGCCCAGTGCGGATCGATGGTTATTAACGACTGCTAATGCAGCCGGGACCAACGGCTTAACGTGCCTTCCGAAGCACGGAGGAGCTCGAGATGAAAACTTTTTTTTGTGGTCACCCATCCAATGACCGGCCTTTGCGAAAGTTGCTTTACTTCAACAATCGCGCACCGAGCTCCTCAACACAACTTCTACGTACATTATATAGTAGTATTTGTTTATTCTCTTCCCTCAATCAGCGCTTATCGCTATTGACCCACTAGGGACGATTAATTCTTTCAAATATTTTTCCTCTCAGGCGACGCCCTGAGCCAAGGTTCGCGCCCAACTGGGCACCATTAGGCCTGTTGTCTTAAACGTTGTACCGGGTGAGAGCCTTCAGCGCTCCCCATTTGTCCGGCTAAGTAGTTAATGCCATCAGCAAATCTACAATAATTCACAATTAATTCACGGAAACCACATGATATCGCGAGTCTATTGCCATTTACCGGGCACAAATCTTGGAAACCACATGATATCAATTATATATGAATTCAAACTGATATAGTCGAATTCAATGCCGTAGAGCCCTAGCCGGGAATCGAACCCGCGACACTAAAACGTAAGCCGCGTGTTTGTGTATGTGGATGTAACCAGATTCAACTCTCCAGTTACCTACTGACGGACTAAAAATTTTACTCGTCAATTAAATTTAAAAATAGTAAGTTATAAACCGCTCTGGAAGATAAACGCAAATTATTTATAACTGTGTGCTAAAAGATTACACAACTCTATATTTAGAGAGATATGCAATCGTAAACATGACGAAGGTAAACTTTATATTTCAGTAAGTACGTTGTTATAATTAGAAAACGTATTTATCATGCTTCACAGGGGGTTAGTGACATCGTAATGAATACTGAGGGGGATGGTTCAGACCATGATTCTGGGCTGATATCAAGTGGAATTATCCGTCGCAAAATGCATGTTTTTTTTTGGGTGTTTTAAAATTATTTTCTTTTCCATACTTTTGTGACTGAAAATTCCACTAAAGTAAAGTAAGCAAGTAAGTTTAGTATAAAGTAAGTACCTGATTTGACTAGTTGGAAAGTAGCCTATTTCCGTACCACCATAGGAACTCTACACAGGGAGTTAGTGACATCGTAACGAATACTGAGGGGGATGGTTCAGACCATGATTCTGAGTTGATATCAAGTGGAATTATACTTCGCAAAATTCATGTCTTTTTTTGGGTTTTTTTAAAATATTTTCTTTTCTATACTTTTGTGACTGAAAATTCCACTAAAGTAAGCAAGTAAGTTTAGTATAAAGTAAGTACCTGATTTGACTAGTTGGAAAGCAGCCTATTTCCGTACCACCATAGGAACTCTACACAGGGAGTTAGTGACATCGTAACGAATACTGAGGGGGATGGTTCAGACCATGATTCTGAGTTGATGTCAAGTGGAATTATACTTCGCAAAATTCATGTCTTTTTTTTTTGGGTTTTTTTTAAATATTTTCTTTTCTATACTTTTGTGACTGAAAATTCCACTAAAGTAAGCAAGTAAGTTTAGTATAAAGTAAGTACCTGATTTGACTAGCTGGAAAGCAGCCTATTTCCGTACCACCATAGGAACTCTCGGCTTCAAAACTAATAACAATTAATTGTACAAAAACAACGGTTTCTCAAAAGAAACTACGGGCCAAGGACACAAACGAAGTAAATGAGGTGAACGTACCAGTTTCAGGGCCGATAAGGGCGGGGCACACGATAAAGGCCAATTCAAGGCCTGACAGAAATACTTGTATAACTACTTTATTTCTGGTAATTTCAACAGGTGTCGCTACTGTCGCGAGAAGTAAACTAACTAGGTACTAATACATAAACTCAAGCATGGGACCGCAAGTTCTGAGTAAACTATGTGAAATAACTTTTGATACTAAGTGACATGAATGATAAATTGTTTATATTGCCCATAGCCCAATTTAATCGTCACACTTGAATTTCGTTTTAACAAAGAATTTGAATTTGGAACATTAATTACAAGATTAAAATTACTTTTATTTTTTACTATTTATTATTAAAGAACAATAACCTTCAATATCAAATTTCCAAAAGTTTCATAATTTTAAGGCAACTTTTTCTAATATTCGCACACCTGCCGAACGCAAACTTTTTCCTAGACGAAAATATTATAATGTCTGTATGTTGGTACCTACGTAGTTTTTAACGATAAATAAAGTTCATACCATGTAAAAGGTTTATATTTTATGCTGCCAAATAAACAACACACGGAAACAGTTTCTTTGACTGTAATGTTATTTACTTATTACCAACTCTTTATTAAAAAAAGAATATTTTTTATTAAGAAAACTTGCTCTAGTGGCCGTGGTGCTAAGACATAGTCTCCTGAAGGACCTATTCTACTACTCCTACTAATATTATAAAAGCGATTTAATGTTTGTTACTCTTTCACACTCAGATCATCTTGCGATGGATATCTGGGGACACGGTAGAGCCCCAGTCAAGACAAGCAAAGCGAAGCGCAAAGGCATGGCAGAACACTACCTATCTTATCTAAAAACTTTTCGCCGATTTTTTTAACCCTCATAACTCAGGTTTGGTTTAGACTTACTGATTTTTAGATGAATTGCTTCTATGTGGCCCTTTTAGACCCCTAGTTCATTCAAAAGCGACTGCCATGCGACACCGAGCTCTCTTTACTTGATATCTCGAGCCTAAAATAGTTGCAGTAGAATGAAATGAATGGCGATCCGTGTCCAGCAATAGACATGTAATGTGTTTACTATCAAATCCATGAATAGACCGAGCCCATGCATCGCCGACACAACCGAATAGACGCCTTATTACAAACGAAGACTAAAGTTAATACCAGGTTTAAAATATAATCCGCCCCACAAAAGAAATCACAAGACAAGAAACAAGAAACATTTATTGAGAAACTGTGTAGGTACATACATGCAGGTGTCGAACATTATAAAATTGTCTCAACAGCATGTCCATGTCTGATGTAGGACGTAGACACAGACTCCGTATTAAATGAAGAATAAGAATAACATAATTTTATTGCCAGTAACTATTTACAATTGTTATAAGAACTAGGTAATTATGAATATTACGAATACGGGCAAAAGGAAATGGCTCAGCTCGTGCTGTGATGGAGCCATGCTATGGCGCCATCCAGCGCTGGTTTTCAGTAATTTCCTCTTCCTGGGATATTGTCTGGAAGTAATTGTCAAAGGACTTTCCTAACTACGTGCACTAAAAACAATACAGACGCCGATACGGCTTCAACGTGATAATTGCATATTTTCTCAATACTCGGGTACAATGATGTGATGATGTGATCCAGCCGATTTCGGCTACGGCGACTGCTTCAACTCCGACGTTCATGTGCATGGCTTATATAGCCGATCTTATTGGAAAAGATCCTCGCACATAGTGGGCATGTGAGTACACCATTTAAATATGCATAATTGATCGCCGTAGGCGGTCGGGCTTTCAATTCATCGCGCTTGGCGTCAAGCTCTAAGCGCCGTCGATGTTCAAATTCATAAACTTTGGTGTGAACCAAAGCTCTCCATTCCGGGCGATTAGCGGCTAGATTTTCCCACTGACATGGCTCAATGCCGCAATCATTCCAAAATACAATGTAATGGCAGAAGTATATATAAAAATAATTGTTGCTTGATTTTTGGATCAGTTTATGTATCTAATTATGTTGCTACCTATATTGCTTCTCTTTATTTTGATCGGAATAATAATGGGTGGAATAAGTATATAATTGTGCCTGGGTGTAATAAAAAGGGTCATCATTTGTACCCAAAAACAAAGATAAAAAATGCATATGTCTGTTATCCATAAAATTAGAAGGTTAAACGAAGAAAAATCTGTACAGCGCCATCTATATTGTTTTTGAGAAACGTAGCCTGGATAGGCCCTCATTATTAGGCGTTGTCAATTAGTTCCATTAAGATCCGTGGACCTCTTTTGTGGCGCTTCTCTACTCTTTAGCCTTCATTTTGTAATGAGGCGGCTAATGTTTGACTTTTCGCATAGAATCAATTCCATTACTTATTTTACTTCATCATCACCAGCCCATTAACGTCCCCACTGCTGGGGCATGGGCCTTCCCTATGGATGGATAGGGAGATCGAGCCTTAAACCACCACACGCGCCCAGTGCGGATTAGTGGTTATTAACGACTGCTAATGCAGCCTTCTGAAGCTTGGAGGAGTTCGAGATGAAAACTTTTTTTGTGGTCACCCATCCTATAACCGGCCTCCGCGAAAGTTGCTTATCTTCAACAATCGCAGACCGAGTGCGTTTACCGCTGCGCCACCGAGCTCCTCATTTTACTTACCTACTTACTTTTATTAACTAGCTGAGGCAATGGGGGAGGGAGAAAAGTGCACCTATTCGTGACGCTTACGGTACGGTCATGAGTACTAATATGTATACACTTTGAAACCATGTCACATTAACTTTTTTGACAAATCAAACCGTAAGTCTCATTAAATGTCAAATATGATAGTGCGACAGGGTTCTAAAGTGGGTACATGAGATTGCTCATTACTGTACAAGCGATCGCGATTAATCGAACTTTGTCGGGTGGTAATTTATATCTGATCTATTTGTCATATGTATAGCAGAACCCGTTCATATGTTGTTAGTTACTCGTCTAGAGATTGTATGGTTGATGATGCCATGTTTTAATGAATAACAATGACGTCACATCACATGTCTGTCCGCAATAGGCGAAACATGACAAGTCGTGGGCGTAGGTGTTATTGGTAGGAACACTCATATTTATCCCAAAATATATTTTAATTTAAAGGTCACGTACGGTAAGGTTGACACCCTTAAAAGATATACACGCATGGAAGATTCTTGGAAAAAGATCGACCTTTTTATTGTTAGCTTCGCAAGACAGGGAATAACAGAACATAAGCTTACGACTAAACCCAACTACACACACACTAGTCTGGACTATATAGAGCCCTGTGCCGAGGTTTTTCTTGCAGCTTCTTTTCCCCGGCTATACAGGTTGTGAGAAGCTGCAGTAGTTTTAGGCGGATGTGACGTTTGTTATGTAAAAATTGTCGATTCAAAGTGTAACTATGTTACCTACTGAATAAAGATAATTTTGAATTTGAATTGAATATCCCAACGGGACAGTGAGAGGGATCTATCGCAGGATGATCTAAGTACCCACACGTCAGCGAACATTCTGTTAGACCAACGTAATACGTCGACGGTCGACACACATTTAATGGTCTGGTTACTGGTAAAGCAGAGAATATTTTTAAATAAAACCAGTTTCTGTTTTATTAAATTATTATAGCTTAAGTAATGTTTGTAGTACGATGAAAGAAAGAAGAAAGAAAATCATTTATTTTAGAAAAAAATAGGTAACAGTAAGTATAGAGGAGCGAACAAAATAATTTTAAACCCTATCTCTAAAAAGGGACATCAGCTCAGCAAAATGTTGGAGCGCTCCAACATTGAGGGTGTGTTCAACGCTGATTTTGAAGCTGTGTTGAAAAAAAATACTAATATATAAAAAAAAATGCTATTGATAGGAAATACTTGTGATTGGTATTCACCTCAGTTAATCTTGCGATGGATGTACCTCGAGTACTCGGGAGCTTACGTTATATTATGTTGAAATTATACAAAGCTTTAAAATAGTTTTTTGTTACGCAAATACTTAGTCTCAGTTTGTTTTAGGGTAGACACCCGTAGGTACTTTATATAACAATAATATACAAAATTTTCACGACAAAAGTACTACGGAAAATAAAATGTTCTTTCCGAACGTGTTTTATAACAGATTTTTTTTATTTTATTTTTCTATTTGATTGATTTTTTATTCGAAAATTCAAAAATTTCAAGCCATTTTTGAAAAACAATCCATATCTCACAAAGAAAAAGCTGTCAAAAATGTGCACATAACTATGACGTCTGTTCTCATTTTCGTTGACGAAGCCATATACAGGGTGTTAACACCGGACCGATTACTGAGGGGGATGATTTTCCATCGACGGAAAATTCCATACGATATTAACTCAGAATCATGAGCTGAATCTGTATTCGGTACAGTGACACCACGGAATAGAAGGAAGAGGTTGAAAATATCCTAATGCGCTTTTTGTATGAGAACCCCTGTCACAGATTCAACCGTACTCTCTTTTACTACTACTCCTGCAAACAGATAACTACTATAGCTATACTGCTTCTCAAATTCGCACTTTATCAGCAACATAAATGTTATGTGATAGGCTGCACTTTCATCCTTACTTTTACTACGGCATACAAAAGTATTTTTTTTTATTTTTTCGATCATAATGTTTTTAGCTTTCCTGTGACAAGGAGGGATATTCTTGCATGATAATCGATATTTGACTTATTGCCCTGCAGGTTATTGTAAACACGACGACCTTTTAATATTATTTTCGCGGAGCTCCGTGAGTCGTAAAATTTGCGGACGAGTGGAGTGAAGTATGAGCTATTTGCTCATACTTGTATGCCATACTTGTATCACTCACACCCTATAGATAAGTATGTACCTACTACGTCAACCGTGTTGATTCCTTCTACGCACATTGGACCCCAAGGTTTACCTACTTGGATTTCAAATCGATACATAATTCATACTTGGCTAAGCATTTGCTTATCGTACCGAACCTTAAATAGAATAGGCACAATAGTAGGTACCTACTTCTGAAAAGGAATGTTAGGACCGCACCCATACGATTATATCTCTATACTTTAATTGAGAGTGATTTCCGCTTACCTAACCTAAAGATTGGCAGGTCCGGTTTTTTACAGAAGCCACTGCCTGTCTGACCTTCCAACCCGCGAAGAGAAAACTAGCTCAATACAGTTTAGGTCACATACCTCCGAAAGGTATGTCTCTATGTCGGTTTTCCTCACGATTTTTTCCTTCACCGCTGAGCACGTGATTATCATTTATGATCCAAACATGAGTTCGATAATCATAGATTTAGACCCGTGCTGGATTCGAACCTGCGACCTTACAGTGAGAGTCAAGCGTTCTTCCAACTGGGCTACCACGGCTGCTTATAAATTTTAATCAAGAAAAACGTAATAATAACATTTTATCACGTTTATCTATGAAGTCACAGTGTGCTTTTCCATGGTGATTTCGTATTTTGACGTTTAGTAAAAAGTAACTGTATTGATTAGTTGGAAAGTACCCTATTAGGGGTCTAATTCATACCATAAGGCCAGGTTTGAATCGAATGATCTTCAGGCGGCTATTGAGATCTGTATCGAGTCGAACTTATGAAATAAATTATGCTCCACTACACACGTGGACGGAGCGTACTTACTTACGCACTTACTTCTATATGCGCAAATGTCAAATTTCATTTACTTTAGATGAATTGCTTCAATAATGGGGGGTTTTTGGACCTCTAAGTATTCCCGCCGAGTAGTTAATAACATCTGCTGCAAATCTACAATAAGTCATGCCTTCTTCTTCTATCGTGTGGGTTGTGAGGGGGATTACCAACCCCATCAACCCTGGTGTCAGGGTTACTATTGAGTCGCCATAGGCCCCTGACATGACTCATGTAACGACTACGTACTTACATCAGTAAGTAATAACCGGGGCCAACGGCTTAACGTGCCTTCCGAAGCACGGATCATCTTACTTTTGGGCAATCAGGTGATCAGTCTGTAATGTCTTAACCAAACTAGAGATCACAAAGTGAGTTTTATGATTTGTCCCCACCAGGATTCGAACCCGGGACCTCCGGGTCGTGAGCACAACGCTCAACCACTGGACCACGGAGGCCGTCAAAAAACAGAAGATGGGAATATCAACCATAGAGCAACACGGGCATTTATATCCAGGCGTTGCGTTGCGGTGAGCTTATATCAAGATTAAGGGAGCGATTATTTCGGTCGCGACACGTAGAGGGCTTAAATAGATCGTAGACACGACATGTTTATCGCATCTGTCTTCCGGGTACACTAATAATCTCCCTTAATATATTTATAATCCGTTATATTGAGTAGCTTTTATAAATGAAATCATATGTACTTACTTCATTTTTCTTTTTTCTTACAGGCTCGGGCTTGAAACGTCTGAACTCGAGTTTGGATCGTAGATAATTTATATCAAGTGGTTTCTAGGTTTCATGCCCGGTTAATAACAATATATTCGCCGTATAATTTACCATAACTGACGTAGAGTACCTCATCGGAACGCTCATCGGAATGCTTTTAAAACCAGCCCTGGTTATAACCACAAATAGTAGTAACCGAGCCTAGTAAGTAACCTTGGTTCTAACAGCTGCTGGCTACTAGGTCAAAAGGCTCTACCGCAGTCGAGTAGCTTGGTTTGTAAAATGGCTCTTGTAATGTCAGAACTGTGCCTAGTGGCAGAATGTTATGTAATTATACCTACATAACATAACATACATACATAAACAGCCTATATACGTCCCAGTGCTGGGCACAGGCCTCCCCTCAATCAACCGGAGGGGGTATGGAGCATACTCCACCACGCTGCTCCAATGCGGGTTGGTGGTGATAGTTGGTAATTATACCTATGAAAGAAATAATCATTTTCTCCAGAAATAAAAAATAATTTAATTTATATCGTCGTTGCCAATTTAAAATCTATGATGTGCAATTGAGTAAATTTTATAGAAATTAAAAATCTTTCGCCTGATTTTTTTTTGTATGACTGTGTGTTAAAAATATTAAAAAATAACAGATATTTACGTACATAAGAGTTTGTACTAAATGTTTTAGGAGCAAAATAATATTCGATCATGACAACAAATAAATTTTTGAGGGCGACGACACATCATCATCAGCCCATTAACGTCCCCACTGCTGGGGCACGGGCCTTCCCTATGGATGGATAGGGAGATCGGGCCTTAAACCACCACGCGGGCCAGTGCGGATTGATGGTTATTAACGACTGCTAATGCAGCCGGGACCAACGGCTTAACGTGCCTTCCGAAACACGGAGGAGCTCGAGATGAAAACTTTTTTTTTTGTGGTCACCCACCTGTAATATACAGAAGACACATAAGAAGCTTTAAATTGGCAACGACGTTATATAGAATAACGCTTAAATATCTAACGCTGAAATCTCTTAAAAACTCACTGACTCACTCCTCACGAAATCTCATCAAGTGCCAGGGGTCCCAAATTTTACACGGGGAACCCCCATGGGGAACCCTCTTAGAACGTAGGTGCTTAATAAAACAGGATTTTGCGAAATTAATCCCCTAAAGGGGTAAAAAGGGGTGACAAAGTTCGTACCTATTGTTTTAATAGAACCGTTTCCAAATTACGAGAAAATACTCATTACTTAAAGATTATTAAAATGTATTTAATTATATTTTCACAAACACGCTCCGAGGTCCGAGTTCGATTCCCGACGGGGATATTGTCGAAATCACTTTGTGAGAGTGTCCTTTGTTTGGTAACGACTTTTCAGGCTTGATAAAATAAGATGTTTCCGTGTTTCGGTGGGCACGTTAAGCCGTTAGTCCCGGCTATTAGCCGTAAAATCACTTCCACCAACCGGCAGTGGAGTAGCGTGGTGGAGTATGCTCCTTACTCCCTCAGGTTGATTGGAGGGCCGCCTGTGCCCAGCAGTCGGACGTGTATAGGCTGTTTATAATTAAAACACATAATAACGGGTTCTTACCGCGTTTAAAGTAGGGATATGAGACTCCTGATATTTCGACACTGTTGCAAGAGACACAGGATGACATCCCGTCTCATATCCCTACTATAAACGCGGTAAGAACCCGTTATTATGTGTTTTAATTATGATAATAACCACGTAAACTTAGGCTGTTTATGTTATGTTCTATTAATTATATTTTTAACAATCGTTACACGTCCATTATTGTTTCACCTATCTGTCTGTCCTAAAATGGTATGATGCGTAAAATATACTGATATACTTTCATCACTCACAAATAAATCAATAAATGGTGTCTAAATATCATGGAAATCTGTGCCCAACAGGGCTAACAATTTAATTTAACAATTTATTACGTCGCGCACGTAATTAAATTATCAATCGATTCAATAAATTTTGTTCAAATCAATAAGTTTATTTCCCTAACATGCGTGGCACGTGATTTTGTTCGTATTTTGACAGAACGACATGACTTATTTGGGTCCACATATTGGTACCAATTGACAAAACGACATAATGTTATATCGTCAGAATCGAAAAAAATACCGTGGTTAGCCCTGCTGATCGCTATTAGATTTTTAATGGCCAACCGCAACACGGACCTCCGTTGCCTTATAGTGAACACCAGATAAGCCCATTTCTGATGTGATTTTTGTTAACAAAACCGTAAGGTTTTGTCTGTTGTAAAACAGACACGCTTTTTTCAAACCAGGTATTTTTGTTGTTTTCATTTTTACCCGGAATGAAATATAATAATAAAAATAAAGTTTTGCGTAATAATATTATATCAAGATATGATAAACACATTTGCGGAAAACCTACAATAAGTCACGTCCAAAAAAATGTGACAGGGCGACGAAATGTGGGAGTATTATAAGGAGAAGCCACATAGAAATAAGATCACTTCGGTGTAATTGAAATGGTCTATAAAACTTGTATACGTATGACGTAATGCAAACCTTATTTTCTACTTTTAAAGTGTTACGGATACTTATGCAGCTTCAGTTGACTCTTATACATGCAAGCGATTACCGCGCCCTAAAGCGGTTGAAATTCCTGGTAGGGATTATGCTGATATTTTAGAAGAACATAACACAAAACATAAACAGCCTATATACGTCCCACTGCTGAGCACAGGCCTCCCCTCAGTCAACAGGACAACCGGAGAGAGTATGAAGCAAACTCCACCACGCTGCTCCACTGCGGGTTCGTGGAGGTGTTTGGGCTAATTGCCGGGACCAGCGGCTTAGTGTGTCTTCCGAAGCATGGAATCATCTTACTTTTTCGGAAAGAATTTATTTGCTAAATCTTCGATCTAAGGTTGTTCACAAACGCAGCGTTGTTCTAGCGTTTTATATCCGACGTGTGAAAGTCGTCTAATGTATAAACATGTGTTGCGTCAACCGAAAGAAGCGGGTCACGCCGCGTTATAGTGACGGTCTAATTGGAACACAACGTACACCTCGCACAACCATTCCCTCGCCACACACTGCTTTATTCAAAACACATAAGGTCCAAGGTTGGAAAGGACGAAGTTGCGAATAAGTAAATTATAAAGTTGTACTTTGCAAATCGTGTAAATTGAGAAGTTGCTTAGTAATGTGTGACGTGACAAAAGCCTACGTTTTGCAGGATTCGTTGGGATAAGAAGAGATTTGACACGAATAGGAGCCATGCCAATGGATAGTAGGTACTTATTTGCAAAGTTTGTTACTCTGGTAAGACTTACAGTAAGTTCAAGCACAAAAGTACATACATATATCAAGCCTATTTCCCACCGGGGTAAGCAGAGACTATAGAATTCCATTTGCTTCGATCCTGAGACACTTCTCTTGCTTCCTCCACGTTCATCAACCGCTTCATACACGCACGCCGTTTCAGAGTACTAAACATTTTCTAAGACATCTCCAATTTGGTCAATGTAAATCCTTCTATGTCTTCCTCTGCCAGCCCTACCATCAACTTTCGTTTTATATACCTACCGCCTAAGCACAAAAGTAGCAACTCCAATAAACAAAGATAAAATTAAAACAAAATTAAATGTTAAAAGTACCTGAGTATGAAATAAAATGGCATTTCAATTTAAATTTAATTTACAGCAACAATTTTACTTTTCGAATCTCGGCATAATTAAATAGCAATTGAAAAAATCTAAACGATTCTATTTATGACAGTAATTTTGTCCTTCGCATATTTGAGCAAATTAAAACAATTTAATTCAAACTTATTTTCATACTTCACAGGTACGCAGTCCACTTAAAATTTACAACTGGGAAAGTCAATTACGTCAAAATGAACACCGTGATTCGACTCCAAATTCAAATTAACAGTCACTCGAAAATGTTCCATTCATTTCTCAAATTCATTTTCATTCCATTCAGGCGGCTCACGTCACGCTCTTTCAATTTTAAATCTGGTATTGCCTCGATTTAATGTGTTGATATCGATATAATCGACTCTTTTTGTCATTAATTTGTTTCAATATAAATGGTGGTAAAATTATATCTGCGATACCACAGTTTTAAAACTCACTCGTTGTTAATAGTCACTCTTATTTGCGGATTTTGGTTATAGTAGAGCGAGAAAAAAGTGAGAACGTTTATGGCGAGGTACCGCCGGGACAAAGGTATGCAAAACTCATTAATATTCAAGTTGCCAAACCAGCTACTCGTATATAGAAAGATACTCAAACTGACGACCTTTGGAGGTCGACTGCTCCGGCGGGCATTAAAGTGGCACATGACATTTGCTAACATAACTATTCCGATTTAACAGTCTTTATTTATTCAAACTTCAATCCGTCGCATCGTATATATCCACGTCAAATATTTGGTTTGATTAATTGAAACGTTTTATTTACACGCATATTTGTTGTTTTACTGGGTCAATGTGTTTTATATGTAGGTAAAACCTACGTCATGGGTAGTAAATAACAATGATCATTCTTAACAACAAAATATTAGCATTCCAATTCGCCTTCTGGTGACAAAGTGCGCTCTTATGGAGAGCACTCTGCTATATCCTTACGAAACCGTCTTGAAGATCTTGACGCCAAACGCCAGATCCGAAAACCTCGACCCAAGCCCTCCTACCAACACTTATAACTCAAATGGGACTCTCTATTGTGCTTCTTGCAACAGGACTTTCAAAACTAAATTTGGTTTTGCTAGTCACGCCCGCGCCCATGCAAGAGCCCAGCATGCTCTCTTGCTGCTCTTGCATGGGCGCCCTTAGGTGTCGCCGTCGACGGACGACGGATACGTCTGGGAGGACATCATCATCATCATATCCTTGCAAGGAAGTTACTGTAGCATTTTAAGAGTGAGCATTTTGGCAGTTACGCAATTATGGTGAATTACAAGTGCATTTTTCACTAACACAGTTGGTTCGACCATTATAGACGGCGGTAAGGCCTATCACGTTGGTTTAACAGAAAGCTCGATGAGGCGTGGGTACGTATTTAGTTCATTTTGCAATTGATGTACCTACATCTGACTACCCCGATTGGAATATAGTCGTGAGCTTATGATATGTTATATTATATTAGACTTCGAATCATGAAAATGATAAGACATAACAGCTTATGTGACCGACTCATATCCCGGAATACGACTGATATGCCACCCGCCCAGAATTTTCTGCATTTTTTTGTCGGTTAAAACACGGGTTTTTTAAAATGTAAGTACCCAAAGTGCTAATTGGTTGAAGCGCCAAAAAGTAGCTTCGATTAATCTGAAACCTAGATCAGTCGACGCGGAAAAATTCGCTGATTCCGAATATATTATATATAAGTCAATTTCGCCCAAAATGTCGCTTAAACCCATTTGCCTTTTAACCCTCTATAATATATATATTATAAATAAAAATACTGTTTTAAAGCTGTCTGGTATACAAATATTATTGCTCTTCTATAGAAAATGTCATTACTTGAACATGGTTTAATTTCATGCGTTTTGTTAGAAGTCGTGAGCCACAGGCTAAAAGTTAACTAGCATATATGCAGTGTTTCTGAGAACTGTTGTTGTTTAGTTTCAATCTCCTTTAACTATAATTACTGTGTTATTGCAGAAGAATAGTTACTTATCACATTACTAATTTAAGAGCCACCCTCTTGGCGGTGTATCATTCTCCATGCTACTTTTTTAGGATAATATAGAGCAGTGTAGTGTAGTCTGTGTGTGTGTGTGTGTGTGTGTGTGTGTGTGGGTGTGTGTGTGTACTGTGTGACCTTGTGAACAACGGGATAATGCTAGGGAGATATTGATGATGATATTATTATAAACTAACTTAACAACAAAACCTTATGTATGTCACAACATAATTAGGAGTACAAAATGACACATCAGTAATAGTTGGGATTATAAATATCCCGTAGGTTCATATATCTCTAAGTATCATGTACCAAACATCACCATTTTCGTTCACAAAATGTATATTTATACATACATATCGAGGGTTGAAAGGCAAATGGGTTTAAGCGACATTTTGGGCGAAATTGACTTATATATATATTCGGAATCAGCGATTTTTTCCGCGTCAAATGATCTTGGTTTCAGATCAATCGAAGCTACTTTTTGGCGCTTCAACCAATTAGCACTTTGGGTACATTTTTAAAAACCCGTGTTTTAACCGACAAAAAAATGCACAAAATTCTGGGCGGGTGGCATATCAGTCGTATTCCGGGATATGAGTCGGTCACATAAGCTGTTATGTCTTTTCATTTTCATGATTCGAAGTCTGTTAAAGCGTTTTCCCTGACAGTGTTTTGTTATAGATAAGTCGGTTAAATCATTTGTCCTTAGACGAAACGAAAATAGATTTGGCGCTTAAATCTTTTTGTTTTAATCCAGATTTTATAAATATTGTCGCTTCAACCGTTTTGCCTTCGACAGTTTAAAAGTAAAATTGGCACTTGAACTGTTTTGCCTTTACCGAAAATATTCATAGAATTTGACTTCAGCTATTTATGCTACATTTTTTTAATTTTTTGTCGTATAAAACAATTATCATTTTCTTTTGAAAGGACTTAAAACGTTTTTCCAAAACAAAAAAGAAATAATGTTAACATTTCAGTCATCGCAATTTTGTATGAAATCTTGTGCCCGCATCACTTCAACATATCAAAATAAGTATGGGCAGGTCCTGGTTGGGCAGTTCACACAGCTAAAAATTACGATTGGGAAGACCGGGAGTGTGCGTGTCATCATGTCACCCAAGCCGTATCCGTTGATGGTGACTTCTATTTGTGTCTATCCCAAGTCGTTGTTGTGGTAGACTTTGACGTGGCTAGCGGAACCGAACTTCGAATTGAAGATCTGGTCACATGGCATACAATCAAGCTGGCCAGCCGAGTTTACCGTGTAATTGTAGGAAGGTTTCCGTTGAGTTTTCCGTATTTGGCGTCTTGGACTAAGATTTTTGAGGACTATATCACGCGCCATTCCAGGTTCAGACACGCTCATCCCAACTATCAGTTGTCATGTTGAAAGCCACATGGTTGCGCTTGAGTACGTCTTTGTACCGCAGGTATTGTCCACCTTGTTTACAGTTCCATCTAGACACCTCGAGATAGAAAACCTTTCTGTCATCCATTCGCATGACGTGACCGCACCATCTTAGGTGATGTTTTATGATGAGAGCTTCTATTCCGAATATGCGAGAACGACGTAATACTTCTCTTATTGGAAAACCATCTTGCCGCTTTATGCGAAGAATGGACCTTAGACATTTAAAGTGTTACGTATCAAGTACGCCGCTGAGACTTTTTACACTAATATTTTAAGTTTTCCAAAGGCTGCCACCGCACCTGTTATCCGGGCTGGCTACTCCGATGACTTTAGAGTCATTTCATATTTGAGAACCCAAATATTTTAATTTTGAAACTTCCTCCAGCTCAGCGCCCTTTAAAGCAACATTGGAAGAAGCTACATCCCCGGAGCATCCTCTGGATGGTTATTTTAAAAGGGTTTTGCACAAAACTATGAATATTCTGGTGTGTGACTTAATTGAATCGGCCATTCCTCGGCAAGTTTGGTTAACTGACGCATAGATGTGAGACGTGAGAGATCAAAAATGATCTTATTCATTTTAGCCTTAATTTTAATTAAGCTATAAATAACAATTCCACAGAGCATCCCACTTATGCGTGATACAGAAGCGATATATAAAGAAAATAGACTAGGAACCATGGCTCCATGTGTTATGACATAGCCTTGTTTCGCGCCGTAGGTAACGACGAATAGCTCTGAAAAGTTACTTCTAAATCAAACTGTCGTCATCATGTCGTCATGAGATTGTCGTATCAGGATAAGTCATAACTTTTCAGGACAATCTGTTTTCTTTAGAGCAATCCACAAGCCGCGTGAAGCCTCACGCAGCACATAACAACGGCCGATGTTGTTCAAGCCTTTTTGCCTGAATCTGTTTAATAACAAAACCGTACCCCCATATCTCTGTCCGGACAAAATCATCATTGGGTTTCCGGAAGTACCATTTCTGCATCACGGGATAGAATAACGTTAAGGCTAAAATTTAATATCGATCGCCATCGCTTCGCAAAGAGGAAGAAGGTTAAAATCATTCTAGCAGCTGACTCCCATATCTTCAGGATGAGTTTGTATAACCAGTTATTAATGTGTAGGCATATTATACAGTTCAGATGGTATTTTTGATGTGTTGGTATTCGTCATCCTTCTTAGCGCGGTAAGAAGTTCTTTAAAGGTCGGGGGTGCCGCTAGATCTTAAGCGAAACCCCTGACCTTGTTGTAACAAACTCGACCGATTTGTTGTAACAAACAAGTCAGTGGTATTACTATTGGGATTTAAAACATCGTTAAAATGTGCCTAAAGCGCTGCTAGTAAGTCTTTCTGATCAGTGAGACGTTGGGTCTTTTCCTTGTTGTAGATTGAAACTCTCTTCAAAGTTTGTGGCCGAAAACAGTCTTGAAGCTGTCGAAAATCTACCGGAACTGGATTGATAGGAATCAGCATAGAGCTGAATTTCACAAGCTTATTCCACCCGGCATTTGTTTTTGAGACATATGGTGACAGAAAAGCCCGCCTGTAGTGCCCCACGAGCTGATTTTTACGTTGGAACCATTGCACCAATCTTAGTTTTGCGGTCTGGTTTACCAACCAATAACTTCGGTAGAGCAGCGCACAGCTATGCAAATGCTCGGTAAAGGAACACCATCTATATAATAATAATATTATTATCATCTATATTATCTCATCGACAGATGTGTCTGCTGCGATGTCCGACGTATCTCGGTTCTAAAAGCATGATCGAGTTCTGTTATTGTTTGTCGCGACTTCGACGGTATCTTATGGCCAGCTCGACGTGGAGGTCTTAGGCGCAAATGTAACAGAAATTTTGATCAAACAAGTCGCTGATCAGTCCATCCCTGGCCGCCTCTTAATATGAGAGCAATCAGTACTTCACTGAAGTCTCTCCTAAGACCGCGTACCATCTAGTAGGAGCCAGTGCTTGGAACTTGCATCCAGGCACGTGGTCTTAAATTTTTCAGTAAATCGGAAACAGGTTGTGATAGTGAGATTAAACTCAGCACAGAGTATAAGCATATTAAGACTTTTTCATAAGCTTTCAGTTGGTGACAGTCATCTGTCATCCGCCATCATACACGGTTTACCATTTGTTTAAAAAGTCGAATTAAGCATGTGTAACAATCTTTATGATTATAGTCTAGATCCTGTTTCTTAATGAAATCGATTTAGTCATTATATCCGCCATGATATTTCCTAATATTGTAAGGTACAAATATCTGTAAATGCCTGGCCCGAATAAAATCTCTCCCAGGAAAAACGGCTTAAGGACCGACTTTATTTCCGATCTTACTAATATTTGGATTTCATACAATTGAAATTAGTAGCGGATGGTCACTTAAGATATTTTCCTTCCCTGTCATACAACCTTTTATGGAGTTTAAGCTGCTTTGCCTCTAGTCTTCTTTTTTTTAAGAAGTCGTTTAACTCATTTAGCTTTAGTCAAACTAATAAGTGAGAGGTTTCTTAAAGCATTTTGCTTCTAGCCAATATTTGGCTCTAGTGGATATCAACCGTTTTTCCTTCAACTGTAATTTAGTTCAATTGGGGCATTTTGTATTAAGCGACTTCTAAAATCCATAACTGATGTGTTTTTCGAACCAAATAAATACAGAATTGTGCAACGTTTAATTTAAAATCATTCTTAGTATTTTGAACACTTTTGATTCAGTAGTTTTTTTTATATGAATTTTTTTCGAAAAAATAAAACTTTAAATGGCTCTCCTGTAAAGTTCACAAAATGTCGCTTAAACCCATTTGCCTTTCAACCCTCGATATTCACACACAAGCATTGTAGAGGCGATAGGCAGAGTGGCAAACTATCTTATGAGCAAGACAATCCACAAGCACTTTAGCCCCCGCGGCACAGCAATCGCATCGCGCGCTATGTTATATCGACGGCTTCGACCAATATCCGTACAACGTTTATCTGCGCAGATGGCATTCGCTGCCTTTATTGGTCAAAGCCGTCGATATAAATAGAGCGCGACGCGATTGCTGCGCCGCAAAATGACAGGTTTCAGCCAAATGTGAGTCTAAAAGGTCAAATTGATGCAATTCATCTAAAAAGGAATATTGAAAGAAAGAAAAAGAATGAGAGAAAGAAACGTTTATTATAAAGGGACGCCACAGTAACAAATATAAAACAAATAACAAATATATAAATTCATTTATTGCAGATTAACATATCCATATCTAATAAATTAAATTAATACAATTAGCATTCAAATTTATGATTAACAATTTAAAAAAAACTACTATATAAAATTAAAATCCAAGATGGCGGCCTCTACAAATATATAATATAAAACACGGAGTAACACATAACTTACAATTAAAAAACATAATAAAAACAACTTACACGAGAAATACAAATAATTGAGTGTATGGACTGGTCAACGATGGTGGTGGTGTCCTTTATAAAAGGGCCTCATTCAGCATATATATTTATATATTGCACTTTGACATTTGTGTATAAAGTAAGTACATATAAATTTATCGATGATACCTTTTTAACCCCATAGTCTCTTATTTTGGAGAGTACGTTTATGATTAGGTAACTACACCATTACAATTTAATGGTATAGAAATGACCATTTTCCAATCAGTTTAACTTAACCTGTTTCAAAGGCAAGCTATTAAACGGGCTATATTCCATTGTTACAACGAACAATTGCTACAGCAACCATTGATGTATATTATGTTACTATAGTAACACCTAGCTACCGTGTTGGGCTGATTTTCGGGGAAGCCTGTGCAAAATTTGACATTCCCATGGCAACCGAAGCTGAATATAAAAAAGAAAACGTTTTTTTCACCTTTAGATCTGTCTTTATTTAGCACTTAATCAGAATTTAATTTTATAATTTATCTTTGACCTAGGAAACTACCCAATAGGCTAGTTTCCAACTAATAAAATCAGGTACTTTTTACTAAACGTCAAAACACGAAATTACTATGGAAGTTGTATGAAAAAGCAACATGTGACGTCATAGAAAAAAAATACAATATGTCGCGCTTATTATTACATTTTACTTTATTAAAATTCAAGTAATCAGAATTTCATAATTTATATTTAACCTAGGAAACTAGGTACTCGATTTTAATTGAACGGAAAACAATAGACTTCCTTCAATAAATAGAGTTCATAAAACACTGTAGTCTATCGTCGTCTAAGGCTGCCTGTCCATTTAAGCGGAGCGAGCTTGCGGAGCGGTGAAAGGGATAAATATTAACCAATAGGATTAACCAATCTCTGTCCACTGCAGCTGAGCGGAGTTTTTATGCAATCCTATTGGTTAATATTTATCCGTTTCACCGCTCCGCAAGCTCGCTCCGCTTCAATGGACAGGCAGCCTTATAATGAAAACCACGTAAGCGCTTTTTTAAATCACATTCAAAACCTTTATACTTTTTTTTACTTGATACATCCGGGTAAAAAATGAAACCACCAATTTTTACTTGCGTATTACTAGAAATGTGATTCTTCAAAAATCACATGATTAGAGTGACATATCTGTCGTCTCTTTCACACTAGGCGATTACTATATCTCTGTCCTGCTGTCTAATCTACTTACTTACCTTGCCTACAGACTGTTTGTGACATATCATAACATCATTCACTATTATATAAGCTATGGTCTGAGCACCCGCCACCTCACGAATCTTCATATCCATCTTAGGACTACGTATAAAAAGCGACTGCAAGTTGTTTTCCAAATGCTTGTGGCTCAGTCCACTCCACTAGCGATTACGAGTGTGAGTTTAAGTATGCATGCATCAAAGCATATTGCTATATAGAAGCAATCAGAAATCAAAAATCAGAATCATTTATTCAACGTAATTATCATTGATAAACTTGTTGAAGGTCAATGTAACATTTTTGAATTAACGTCATTTTGCAAGGTGTTATGGCTGAGGAGAAGAAATGACTAGAAACTGCAACAGCAACACATCTTTTAAATCAATGAGAGTACATTATACAAGTTATTTAATAACTAGAGGAACACATTCAATACCAGACATTTTTACCATTTAATCTTTATAATAATGGGTGAATTGCAAAAGCGAAAAAAAAACTTGTCTTGGCTGAGAACGGTAGTGCAAAGTTCTGCTAAATGATTTTGAATATTTTTTCTGGGTAAAGTAAGTAGTCCTCTACCTTGGCAAAAAAAATTATTCAGTTTCAGCAACTGTAACACGCTGAAAAAATTTTTTAAAGTGTCATTTTATCATTTCGGTAGCTTGTCCGTAACCCATTATCGCTTATAAAATGTCTTGCTCTACAATTATTTTCTATTATTGGGATTTAAATTGATAGAATTTCGTTAAATTATTAAATAATCTAACAACAAAAACTATTTCTGTCTGTTTACCTTCCTTCTCATAAATTTGACAGGCAGTTAAATTTTGTCCGAAAAAAAGTTATCATTTCAGAGGACAGTAAGTTTTGATAGAATAACTCCGTCAACATTGCGTCTATGACACCTCCTTACCTGCCAACACCTCGCATTGGTTCGGCTCGACCGCTAGACGTGAACATACCCGTCACAGCGTGTAATGGTTTCCCGCCAAAAAAAGAAATTTATCATTTCGGTGATAGGGGGACAAAAAAAAATCAGTAAAAAATCATTTCGGTAGCCATTATAACTCGTGTTAGATTAGTTCAATTTATTTCATATTGATGTGTTAAATCGGCTGCAAGTACTGTTTTGTTTGAGAAGTGTCGATTTTTCGATAGTTATTTAAATTCACAGTTTATACAAAAATAACCTGTTTTTTATCATCTCGGTGTTATCATTCCGGTGGATTCGGTGGACTGAAATGCCAATAACAGTCCATGGGAATGATAAGTAACACTGAAATGATAAAACCGTTAAGTTTTAGAGATCCGTGTGTTAAATTTTAGTTTCGAATTAGGTATTGTTTTAAGGGCCTTTTTAACAGTTCTGTGGAGCTATTTTATTTTTTCTCGAGATGATCTCATGGTTTTCCAAAACCATTCTGGGTGATTGGAAAACGTCATATAACCTATCAAACTCCTCTTTCTGCTTTTCTCGGTAACCTTGAATACCCAGACTTATCCATTCTTTAGATCCTGGTGGACACTGGCCTGGATAAAATAGTTTACACCAGTGTCTACCGATCGCACAGCGGTAACTCTGAGACAACCAGGTTATTCACCTACCTCAGTAGGACAGTGGAGTTGGCACGGCGGAGGTATCTCTCAGCGCAACTTGTTCTTCTCCGGGACTCCAACGCCCACCAGCAAGAGTGGTTGTTCCCATTCCAGAAGACCAACCATGCTGGCAAAGAGGCGCAGGCTTTTGCCATGTGTGGCAAAATCTCTCACATCTGGTGAATTGCGTTACAAAGATACCTAACGTTGCTAACTATAGCGCCAACTGCTTGGACCTTTTGCTGATAACTGATCCGGACCAATATCAATCTCTATCAGTGACTTCCCCCTTGGGGACATCCGACCATTGTCTGGTGAGATATGTGTCTGTCTATTCCCCACCTGATTCTAGCCCCAGACGATCGAGGCAAATATGGTGACACACGCTAGCAGATTGGGATGAGATGCGGCACTTCTTCGCATCCTATCCTTGGCGTGAGGTTTGCTTTTCTTCAGAAGACTCGACGAGCTGCGGAGATGCCATATTAGTTGTCAGGCAATGGAATACTCTATCCCATTTTCTGACATATCATCTGACGATAAGGCTCGCTCATGGTACATCGCGGAGTATGCTAGTGCAGAAGCTCTAATCAATCCGAATACCGGATGTGGGCTGAAGTTAGCTCCTAACCTGCGGGCTCTGAAAAAATCCCTGAATACCGCTGCAAAGTCTTGCAAGAAGACAATGCGCAGGGCACGTTTCGACAATATTGGCCAAATTGATGCCAAACTGACTGAGCTGGTAGTAAAACCTTTTAGCCGCTAGTCAAATCGGTCGAAGCAAACTTCTGCCGTATAAAAATGCTTCGCACTCTAGACGTGAATAAGGTCAGTAGTCCTGATGACATCCCAGCAATAGTACTGCGGAACTGTGCACCTGAATAGTCTCCTACTGACACGCCTCTACCTGCTCTCTCTGGGTTCAGGACAATTCCCGAAACCTTGAGCGAATCCTGAACAACCGCCTCCTGGCGTACCTTGAAGCCAACAATTTACTCAGAGATAGGTCAACTGATGTTCTTCTTGTGTATGCTACACGCTTATGGAGTGAGGCAATCTAGAATCAAGGCGAGGATCTTGTTGTGTCCCTTGATATATTCAGGATCCCTTCTAGCCTATGTAATTGGATAGATAGGGATAGATTGATTCGGGTAGTAGTTGATGGGTGCTTGTCTGATCTACATGCTATTAATGCCGCAGTCCCTCAGGGATCTGTTCTCTCCGCCACGTTTTTTCTATCAATGATCTGCTGATTATGCCCGGTATCTTTAGGCATGCAGACGATAGCACAATGACGGAGAGATACATGTCCAATGCACGCGTAAGCACCAGATATGATAGTGCCCTCAGAGAGGATCTTGTGAATCGTGTGAAACTGCCCCTTAAGTCCGTCTCAGACTGGGGTGACAACAAGTAGGTTGGACTCAACGCTTCCAAGACCCAGGCGTGTCTGTTCACCGCAAAACGGAGTCCTTTCCTCCTGACTGGGACTTTCCGGAGTGAATTACCAACTATCTCGAGCTCTTGGGTATGGATATAACTTCCAACTCGTTATAATCTAGGAGACTTCAAGACTAGGGTGAATAGGCATTTGCTAGGTAAGTGTGATGCACCCTAGACCACATCGTCATTTACCATCAGGTGAGATTGTGGTCCTACGTGAACCTATATTATTTAAAATAAATTTTAGGTAAGTAATAAAGAAGCAATGACAATAGCCACAAAAAAGACATATTGACAATAAGCATCATCCCCCTAGCATTATCCCGATTTTTCACAGGGTCCGCTTACCTAACTTGAAGATTTGCCAGGTCCAGTATTTTACAGAAGCGACTGCCTGTCTCACCTTCCAACCCACGAAGGGGAAACCAGCCCAATGCACATTAGGTCACATACCTCCGAAAATGGAATTTTCGGGAATGTGGGTTTTATGACGATGTTTTTCTTCACCGCTGAGCATGTGACAATCATTTCTGATATAAACATGAATTTGAAAATAAATTCGACAATCACTGGTTTAGGCCTGTGCTGGGTTCGAACCTGCGACCTCAAAGTGAGAGGCAAGCGTTCTACCAACTAGGCTACCACGGCTCCACATATTGACAACAACTAAATGCAACGAACAACAATCTATTACTATTAGTAAATAGTATTAAACTATTTTTTATTTAGCAAGTATTGAAGTATTTATCTAAGAATGTATAAATCGATCTCCAACCCGCAGTGGAGCAGCGTGATGGAGTATGCTCCATACCCCCCCCCCCCCCCCCCCCGTTAACTGAGAGTAGGCCTGTGCCCAGCAGTGGGACGTATATAGGCTATTTATGTATAAATCGAACTTCACTTTGTACGGAACCCTAGCTAAGCAGCACAATTTTTCTTGACTGTATCATTTCGGTGGGTTAATTTCATTCCAGTGGACTCATTATCATTTCAGTGTACATTTATATCATTTCGGTGTACATTTATATCATTTCAGTGGGTACTTATCATTTCAGTGGACTCATAAAAATTCAAATTTAAATATCTCAGTAAGTTTCGATCGTATTTAATGCCCACTCACGCACATAATTCAAAATGGGTTAAAGTTTTATTTGTCGTCAAATATGTGAAGAAAAGTATTAAAATAAAAAATCTCACCGAAATGATAAAAAAATGAGACTTGTTGAAATTCACCCTAATAAGCTTTTTTACATAAAGTAAGCTTCACGTGAGCTTTAAATTTATTTTCCGACAAATTTAAAATATTATCTGGTATTTTATTGTAAAAACGTATACATAACCCCAAAAAAGATTAATTTAATTTACTTAATCTAGAATTTTGAATAGTAATTTTATTTTTATTCCTTGTATTTTAAATATGCCTTTCACAGTTTCTCGGAAGGAGAGATAAATTTTTACGCTATTTTATGTAAACATAACATAACATAAGCTGCCTATATACGTCCCACTGCTGGGCACAGGCCTCCCCTCAATCAACCGGAGGGGGTATGGAGCATACTCCACCACTGCGGGTATTATGTATTTTGTGTAAATACATAATATTTTCATAAATATATTGACTTGCAATTAACCCATACAAGCAGTTTTACATTGGCGCATATAAAAGTAATGTCGACAAATGTTAAATAGCAAACTTGCCCTGAATCCTAAAAGTTGATAATGGTTAGTATAAAATCCATTGGACACGAGACTTGGCAGTTCCATTTTGTTATTTGAAGAAAATCTTTCCTTTTTGTAACGGACTTGAGTGTACAACGCTTTGCAATGCAAATGGATTTCTAACAAAGACTAATGGTGTGAGTGCAGGGTACCAGAATAGTTTGGAGTTTTAAATTTCAACCGTCCGTCTGTTGTTTCTGACCTACAGAAAATGACCTGGATTGTTCACTAACCTTGAAGCTGGACTGGCAGCGAATAAAAAACAAAGAAAATGCTAAATATATGGTCTCCCAGGTTCATCATGTTTCTTTCTACACTGGAATAAATCATAGTGAAAACCGTGCGCCATTTTGAAAAATCACGTAAAAATTGAGTCCACAATTTCTGCAGAGACATCCTAATTATAATTTAAGTAATACCTGTCATTTTCGTATCCGTAGAAAAGGAAAGGGACGGATGATTGACAACTTTTAAAATGAATGAATAACCCGGGCATATAAAATAAGCATCTCGCTCATATGCAACCCGTTTGACATGTAATTCTGCCAGGTTATTAGCCAAATGTAAAATTTAGGATGGGTTTCTTTTTTTTAATTTCTGCCTAAATTTGACGAGTGTTCCATACATTTTATGACCGTAGATTATCCGTCCCTGTCTTTCTCAGCAGATAAGAAAATGACAGGTAAAACTTAAAATTAAATTAGATGGTGTGTACTGGAATCACATGATGATGATGATGAATGAGGAGCTCGGTGGCGCAGCGGTAAACGCGCTCTGTCTGCGATTGTTGAAGTTAAGCAACTTTCACAAAGCCGGTCATAGGATGGGTGACCACAAAAAAAAAGTTTTCATCTCGAGCTCCTCCGTGCTTCGGAAGGCACGTGAAGCCGTTGGTCCCGGCTGCATTAGCAGTCGTTAATAACCATCAATCCGCACTGGGCCCGCGTGATGGTTTAAGGCCCGATCTCCCTATCCATCCACAGGGAAGACCCGTGCCCCAGCAGTGGGGACGTTAATGGGCTGATGGTGGTGGTACTGGAATCAGCACCTAAAACTAGCGTGTCTATTCCGAGCTTTTGTTAACAAAAGTCATAAAAACGAATGTGATTTTTGAAAGACACTATAAGGCATATATTTACATAAGCTCTTAGTATTTTAAGCAACATTGCTATACTTATTATTACTTATTGCTCGGTGAGGTATGGGTCCCCCGCTGGCGTGGTCCACGACTTCCCTCAATCGGCGCCTACTAGGGTCGATTAATTCTTTCAAATATTTTTCCTCTCAGAGAACGCCCTGATCCGAGGTTCGCGCCCAACTGGGCACCCTCAGGCGTGTTGTCTTAAACGTTGTTCCTTCAGCGCTCCCCATTTGTCCGGCCAAGTAGTTAATGCCATCTGCGGCAAATCGACAATAAGTCACGTCAAAAAAAAGGTGAGGTATGGGTGCTTAATTTGACCTCTGACTACCCTAATTGGGATATAGCCGTGAGCTGTTATGCTATACTTACAGCGACGAATATAGATGGGAATGACTGGAAAGCACTCGGCTATCGATTTTCCGCCAAACAAAATAAACTTTTCCCATTTAGTCTTACCAGTGTAAAGATTGTAATCACAATTGTTTTCCTTTTAACTAAGTATAGGTACTTATGTTTGATTATATTATATTGCCTACGTAAAGTTCTATTTTGTGACCTTTCAAGGTCACTCACACGCTGTAATATGTATCTACCTACAGGCTTTTGTATGTGATTATGATTGAAGTCCGAAATGGTATAGTTAATTTATTCATCTTCGTCTTCCTACCGTTATCGCGTTTTCACAGGGTTCGCTTATCTAACTTGAAGATTTGACAGGTCCGGTTTTTTACAGAAGCGTCTGCCTATCTGACCTTCCAACCTGCGAAGGGAAAACCAGCCAAATACAGGTTAGGTCACATAATGTGGGTTAACTCACAATGTTTTCCTTCACCGCTGAGCACGTGATAATCATTTATGATCCAAACATGAATTCGAAAACAAATTCGACCATCATTTGTTTAGGTCTGTGCTGGATTCGAACCTGCGACCTCAAAGTGAGAGTCAAGCGTTCCACCAACTGGGTTACCACGGCTACTCTGTTTCTAAATTAGTATTCATAGCAATTCGAAAATGGACGGTTCGGATGGTAGAATAGATGGATGGATGGCCCAGTAGGGTTCATCCCTTCCAATTCCGCTCAAATGGACGCACAAACTAAGTCTGCAGAGTAAGAAAAGTTAGGTAAACATAATTAAAGATGCTTAAGGAGCGGCTAAAGTGTTTAATCAACGCGGGAGAAGTTTGCTTCATTAGGACGTGTTCACTCATTTACAGCGAACGTGATCTAATGAACCTGCCCTATTTATTATCACGCTAATATATTATGGAGTAACAATAATAATATCTTTATTTTACTGAAAAGGCCTTAAATATTTTGATCGCGTTAAATTTGGGGTTCGGGGGATTTCGGGGGGGGCTCGCGTCAGACAGAATAGCGGGGCGAAAGATAAGAGGACCACTGCCTAAAAAGTAGCATGAAAAATGCTACACCGACAAGAGCGTGGCTCTTAAATTAGTGATGTGATGAAATTCGGGGTGACACGGTTCCCCATTCGTAGTCTACCAATTTTTACATTTTGGTGGTGCCTCAGTGGTGCTTCGGCGGGGACACATCACAAAAATCCCTATCCCGATCCCTAGTTTGGTTAGGACATTACTGCTGATCACCTGATTGTCCGAAAGTAAGATGATCTGTGCTTCGGAAGGCCGTTGGTCCACGTTACTACTTTCTGATGTAAGTACGTAGGTATTACACGAGTCTCAATAATAACCCTGATAGCAGGGTTGATGAGGTTGGTAAACCACCTCACAACCCACACGATAAGAAGTTGTGTCCTAGTGATAAAAATGACGATGATGATGTCATTCATATTAACGTGTGTTTTGTGTTGTTATTGTTACTACTTAATGATTCAAGTTAATAGTCGTTACATGAGCCGTGTTAGGGGCCTTTGGCGGTTCAATAGTAACCCTAACACCAGGGTTGATGAGGTTGGTACACCAACAACCCACACGATAAGAAGTGGTGTCCTAGTGAATTAGGGCTTTTATTCCCTTAGTCGACTTCTATGATACACCTAAGATGGTATATGTATAAGCGACTGAACGTATTCTATGTTTCTTCTCAGTGTTTATTTTGTTCTACCAACCCTGTAAGATATACACTAAAGTAGTTTTCAGTACTAGGTGCCTTACCCACTCTACAGCCGGAGGCACAAAGTTTGCTTCATTAAGACCGTGTTCAGCTGGGAACTTCCTCGGCTTCTGATTATTCAAGACGTGAACAAGTTCCGTTATTTATCACCTCACCACGTGACTTGCAGGGGAGGCAGTATGATTAAGGAATAGTTTTATGAACCAGTAATGTTATAATAGTTCTCTCTCTTTATATAAGAGCTGCGCTCTTGTCGGTGGAGTAATCGCCAACGCCAATCCTCTTTTCTTCCCGCCAAATCCTTCACCTCCTGATACGACACGACCTGCACTTTTTATTTGTTTCATAAAAGTAAAATAATGTATAATGGTTATCTCTGTCGAAATAGGCAGAGGCAAACTTTGCAGACAGATTTGGTATTTCAATTTTTAGATGCATAAATAAACCCCTCCCTTTTCTCCTTTACTCCATTTTGAAGTGTTTGTTGTCGCTGATTGGCCGCCTCTACGGCTATAGTAATCACCGATACTTTTCATTACCATCCCTAAACGGGATTCATTCGCAAGGGAATAGGTACCAGCGAATTTCGGTGGTGCGGACCCAGTCCAGCATAGAAACATATATACATTACTACTTATGTAGTAAACCTTGACTACCATCAGCCCCACGACCACGATCTATTTTGGTCACTGTTGTTATCTAATTTGAGTTACATTTATATGTTCCAAAGTCAAGGGCACGTGGAATTGGACACGTAATAAAGGTTGAAACAAATGCTGTAGTCAATATCAAATAGGCTATTATCTAATAACCTTAGACGTATTGTTATGTAACTTGTCGAAAAGATACGAACGAACACGAACATTTGGTTCATAAATAGGGACAAGGTAAGGTATTTATTGCTTTCCTGATGATTTTACGGAGGTCTTAAAAGCAGAGGAAAGTACCCCTGTGTGTGTGTGTGTATGTGTGTGTGGGAGGTACCCTGCAAGGGCACTACGCCATAGTCAACACAAGTAAGTTTAATTAACTTAAAATTTAATAAGGACATAACGAAAACAGAAAAAATGACATAAACAATAATTTACCTATATACGTCCCACACCTGGGTACAGGCCTCCCCAGGTTGGTGGAGGTGTTTTTACGGCTAGTAGCCGGGACCAACGGCTTAACGTGCCCTCCGAAGCACGGAATCATCTTACTTTTTCGGACAATCAGGTGATTCAAGCCTGAAAAGTCCTTACCAAACAAAGAACAGTCTCACAAAGTGATTTCGACTATTTCCCCAACGGGAATCGAACCAGGACCTCCAGATCGTGATCCTTGTGCTCTAACCACTAGACCACAGAGGCTCAAAGTCGCATTAAATTCTAGAAATATTATAACTACAAGAAAGAACTTGGGCTACCGAAATTGCCAACTGTGTCAAGGTCGCAAAACCGCCAAAACGACTACATATGTTGCCAAAAAGGAAAGAATATTTCGCTAATGCTGTAGTTTCCAGTAAGTACATCAATTCCTGGCATTGTCAACTATTTAAAATACATACAATACAAGGAACAAAAATAAAATTGCTATCCAAAATTTCTCCACGACGATCGGTCCCGCGCTGCCCGCATCCAACGGCTTCCCGGAGATCCTTGGGGGAGGCCTATGCCCAGCAGTGGGCGTCGTACGGCTGATGATGATCCAAAATTTTTGGCTAAGTACCTAATTAATTATGTTTACGTTTACAATAATATACTAGACAGTATTTTTAATGTGTCAGAAAATAAATTTAAAGCTCATGTGAAGCTTACTTTATGTAATGATTAAAATTCCTAGTATTAAATATGTTTCTCTAGTAATTAAATAACTTGAAATGTTTACCTACATTGATTTAAAAGATGTTCCTTTTGCAGTTTCTAGACATTTCTTCTCCTCAGCCACACCTTGCGAAATGACGTAGATTCAAAAATGTTAAAGTGACCTTCAACAAGTTTATCTATGATAATTACGTTAAACAAATGATTCTGATTTTGAATAAAAGAAATTAACAAAAACACCAATTATAGAGCCTCTCACACACACACACTACACACTGTTTATGTATACACTTTATGGCACCAAAACAAAAGAAAATAGTTACAAAAGAGACTTACCTAAGTAACTAGGTTACATGGCAAATGACGGATATATACGCTTAAAGCGAATATCGGTCGGGGAATCCAGGTACCTAGCAACTTCGAAGTGTTATTAAAACATGTGACGTATGCCGTCCCGAAGGGTTCCGTCCGTACCATTGACTAGGTAAACAACAGTAGGTATTAATATCGAGCAAACAATTGCGGTAATTGAAATCCCATTATGTGTTTCTTTTATTTTGGTTTTAGGGCCTATTTGATGTAATATCGGCAACAAATACATATAATAATATAATTTGTCAAAATTTCAACTGTCTCGCTATCGTGATTCAAGTAATACAGACTGGTGACAGACGGACGGACAAACAGACAACGAAATCTTAGTAATAGGGTACCGTTTTTATCTTCCGGGCAGGGAACTGTAAAAAAATTTAACCTAACACAGATGGCAACAATCCTTTTAACATTCCCTAAGATGTACCCATTTATGTGTCCACTTGTCATTCCACAGTCGTAACAAAAAAAAGAAAAAGCAGAAAGTTCTTAGTATTTTGAAACTCCACGAAGAAAATAGAGTTGAAACTGTTGAAAGGTCAAGGTCAAACAACATCCACATTACCGATAAACGTACTTAATACTTGTTAATAAAGGCATTTTTTTCTCCTTTCAGAAATATTCGACTTTCGTGTCACATGAATATTGGTATTGAAGTAGCTACTAGCTACTCATTACAAACGCGATAGTATGTCTGTTTGTTCTACTTTCACGAACTCTTCGAAAATATCTTTATTCAGTAGGTAACACAGTTACATTTTCAATTGTCAATTTTTACATATCGAAAGTCTCATCCGCCTAAAACTACAGCAGCTTCTCACAAACTGTATAGCCGAAGAAAAGAAGCTGCAAGAAAAACCACGGCACAGGGTCCCCGACGTTCTTAAAAAATTGAATGAGAAGTGATATTATAAAGTCTACGCGCGCAAAGTCACGGCCAAAAAACTAGTTTAATATACAGGGTGTGTTAGTGACATCGTAACGAATACTGAGGGGGACGATTTAGACCATGATTCTAAGTTTATATGAAGAGGAATTTTCCGTCACAAAATTCATATAGAGGTATTTTTTAATTATTTTCAATTCTATACTTTTGCGATTTAAAACTCCACCTGATTAACTCAGAATAAAGGGCTGAATCATCCGTTACGATGATTCAAACTATGATTCTGAGTTGATATCAAGTGAAATTTCCTGTCGAAAAATTCATGAAAATTTTAGTGAATATCAACACAGAATCATGGTCTGAATCATCCCTCAAAGTTTTCGTTACGATGTTACTAACACCCTGTATAGTTCTAAGTTAGCGTAAAGACTCGTGAGAAAATAAATTCATGAGGTATTAGTGGGAAGTGTGATGTGAATAATATTACGTTATCGAGGTCAAAGATTAACTTACAATGTGTCTATGCCTATATTATATTCTCAGTTATATTGTCGAAGTCAATTTAGGGATTTCGATATGCCTTGATATCGTGTTCACTGTATTACATCTAAAACATTATTTTACAGGTACTATTAGTACCATATACATTACTTATGTACAATCAAAGAGCAAAAGTTCAGTCCTGCGCCCAGCGAATTATTTGTAAATAGTGGTGAAATTATGAAGCATTCGTTGATGAGGAGCTCGGTGGCGCAGCGGTAAACGCGCTCGGTCTGCGATTGTTGAAGTTAAGCAACTTTCGCAAAGGCCGGTCATAGGATGGGTGACCACAAAAAAAGTTTTCATCTCGAGCTCCTCCGTGCTTCGGAAGGCACGTTAAGCCGTTGGTCCCGACTGCATTAGCAGTCGTTAATAACCATCAATCCGCACTGGGCCCGCGTGATGGTTTAAGGCCCGATCTCCCTATCCATCCACAGGGAAGGCCCGTGCCCCAGCAGGGGGGACGTTAATGGGCTGATGATGATGAGTTGTCATAATTATAAAATTTATGATTTTGTAGGTGTTTTTGGTCTATTACAGAAAAGACATGCCATTAGGCTCTGTACTGTAACCGCGCCGTACGGTCTGTACGGTTGTTTTATAAATCCATATTTAGATTTGCTAACGTCTTAACCAGTTACGTGTCGTTACCGAAAATATTCCCACTTTTAGAATGTTCGCGACCGTAAAAATGTAAAAAGATTAATTATACTTAATACCTTACCTTTAGGCACATAAAACCAGAGTACAAGAAAGAACAATTTGAAAAAGAAAAGCTGGCAGTGTCCTTACTGTTCAAGAGATTTTACAACGGGAACATTCCCTCTTTGGGAACTTTCCTCACTAGTCTAAACTCTGTCTATCCAAAATTAGTTGACCCTTATATCTCAAGCTCTTAACCTGTAGCAAAGTAGAACTGGACTATCGATTAGGTCTAAACTGAGGTCAGTTTGAATCTCGAAACTTACCAATTCAAATACTAAAATGAACTTTGCCATTTCATAGTGGCATATATAAAAAGTAGATAATAATTATCTTCTAACAAAAAACACTTTTAGAGACTGTCCTTTGTTTTGGTATTACATTTCAACCCACATAATAAAACCTATCATGACGCTCTTTTGTTTTGATTGGGCTTGCTTATATATTTACGATTAGCATTTATATTACGTCATAAACATTATTTATATTATAGACGTTATAAATTATCATAATAATATTATGAAGGAAAGAGAGGAAGGGGAAGACCAAGAAGACCTTACATGGAACAAATTAAAGAGAAGACGAACGTCGTGTCTTCTAACAAGGAAGTCAAAGTGCCTATGCTAGACAAGGGTGGAGAATGCCACACCGAAAAGGGCGTGACTCTTAAACGAGGGACTTTTCAGACCACGTCCTCCAAGAAAAATACAGATGGCGCTGTTCAGATTTAACGTGATAATTACCTATTTTCTCATTGTTCGGGGTACATAATTATTTAAAAATATAATGTAATGGCTGAGGCATATACAAAAATGATTGTTGCTTGATATTTGGATCAGATATGTATAGAATTATGTTGCATGCTAGTTATATTGAATGTTAAAGTTAGTGATTATTTAGAAGATATGAATGCATGGGATTAACTGTCTGAGAACTGATATTAGGCAGCTAAATTACTCAATTGTATACTAATATTTTATGTTTATTTTTATTTTTTTAAAGAACGTCTAGGGCCCTGTGCCGAGGTTTTTCTTGCAGCTTCTTTTCCCCGGCTATACAGGTTGTGAGAAGCTGCAGTAGTTTTAGGCGGATGAGACGTTCGTTATGTAAAAATTGACGATTCAAAGTGTAACTATGTTACCTACTGAATAAAGATATTATTGAATTTGAATTTGAATTTGCTTCTCTTTATTTTTATCAGAATAATAATGGGTGGAGGATGTTGCGCCTGAGAGTGTAATAACAAGGGCCATACCCAAAAAACAAAGATAAAAGATACATATATGTCTGTTATCCGTAAATTTAGAAGGTTATACAAAGGCAAATCTGTACAGCGCCATCTAAATTTTTTTGGGGAACGTAGCATGGAAAGTCCTTCACTAATGATGATGAAATTATCGAAGGCATTTGCTGCTGTTTTTCATCATAATGCCGACACGAAAATATTAAAGGAAAAAAAGACGCATTACGTAATACTCGAAAACATAGAGTCTATGTCATCCTTAGACAAAAAATACTTAGCCTTTTCAAAAATGCTCATTGAAAAGAATTCCAACTGAGTGCACCTATCGTCATTCCCTTAGCGTTTTCCCCCTTTTCACAGGGTCCGCTTACCTAACCTGAAATTTTGACAGGTCCACTTTTTTTATAAAGGCGACTGCTATTCTTACCTTCAAACCCGTAGGGCAAACCAACCTATTATAAATATAGGCTAGGTGACATACCTCCGAAACGCATTTCTCGGGACCACTCCATTAGGCATCACTATCGAGAGTATAATCATCATCTCCATAGCGTTATCTAGTTTTCACTGGATCCGCCTACTTAACCTGAAAATATGACAGGTCCGATTATTTACAGAAGCGACTGCATGTCTGACCTTCGAACCCGCGAAGGGAAAACCAGCCCAATACAGGTTAGGTCGCATACCTCCGAAACGCATTTCTCGGGAATGTGGGTTTCCTCACGATGGTTTCCTTCACCGCTGAGCACGTGATAATAATTTATCATCCAAACATGAATTCGGAAATCGGTTTAGGCCAGTGTTGTGATTCGAACCTGCAACCTCACAGTGGGAGTCACCCATTCTTCCAACTGGGCTATGGGTCTTTTAGTATTGAGCACCTCTGAAATATTAAATATTCAGCTTTTAAAGACGAGTCCAAACTAATTACTTGCCAAGTCAATGGTCTTGTTCCGTTAAGTGGAAATTCATAAAACGGTAATTAAATCCCTTTACGAGAATTATTTGGAAAGGATCTTAATGTACAAAAAGCATTTATGGCGTTACGAAATTGCTGTTGCATGAGATAGGTATTTTATTATAGAAAATAATATATGTTTCAGAAACGGTCAATTTATTGTACATATTGTTTAGTTTCGTGAAAGTGTCCCACTGCAGGAAAAAAGAAAAGAAAGTAATAAATTGGTGACACACAACAGCCTCCGTGGTTTAGTGGTAAGAGCGTTAGGCTCACGATCTGGAGGTCCGGGTTCGATACCCGATGGGGACATTGTAGATATCACTTTGTGAGACTGTCCTTTGTTTGGTAAGGACTTTTCAGGCTTGAATCACCTGATTGTCCGAAAAAGCAAGTTGATTCCGTGCTTCGGAGAGCACGTTAAGCCGTTGGTCCCGGCTATTAGCCGTAAAAACACCTCCACCAACCCGCAGCGGAGCAGCGTGGTGAGAGGAGGCCTGTGCCCACCAGGCCTCCTCTCAATCCTCTAAATGTGGGACGTATATAGGCTATTTATGTTATGTTTTATGTTAAATTGGTGAAATCAAAAGGACTCGAAATTGTTAAAGTGTTACATTGTACGTTTTCTTTTTATATTTTCTTTAAAGATAAGATGGCTACCATAAATTATATTCATACATACGATCACGCGTATTTCCCGTTGTGGTAGGCAGATACCACGGAACCCTGGTGTCAAGAGTTATTATTGAGCCGCCGAAGGCCCCTGATATGGCTCATGTAACGACTATTTATTTACATCAGTAAGTAGTAACCGGTACCAACGGCTTAACGTGCCTTCCTAAGCACGAATCATTTTACTTTTTGGACTGTCAAGTGATCAGCCTGTAATGCCCTAACCAAACTAGGGTTCACAAACCGGGATTCGAACCCGGGACCTCCGGATCGTGAGCCCAATGCTCATCCACTGGACCACGGAGGTCGTTCTTGCTAACATGATGTAGCTGGGGTGATCACCAGTCACCATATCCATCTTAGGACTTCGTACCAAATGTGGCTGCAAGTTGTCTTTCCACACTTGTAGCTCTGCCCACTCTATTAGGGATTACGGGCGTGAATTTATGTATAGATGTCATGTAGGCATGGCTCTAATTTTTTTTTTCCAAGAGTATTCACATGCTCATATAAATCAACCCGCGTTTCCTGACTAGAGTAGATTTCTATGAAAATATACGCAACAGCCCGAATAAATTGGAATTGATTTATAGGTGAAAAATACGTGTGGCTACAAAATAACCTTACAAATTACACGGACTGGTGAAGGAAAATGTTGTGAGGAAACTTTAGATTGAAGGTGAAAGGGGAGATTATTAGATACTTCGAAAAGTTTCATTTACCTTTAACGGATACGGTGTGTTCACAGCTGTACACCGTACCATATCACATTAACTTTTTTGAAAAAATATCTGCAAGTCTTTAAATGCTAAATATGTTAATGCGACAGGGTTCTGAATTGGGAAGGAGTGGAATTCTCTGCCGTTTTCTGTATTTCCGAATGCATACAACGCGGGTGCTTTCAAGGCCAGAGTGAACCACCTTCTGGGCGAACTCGTTTCATTCAGGCCTCGTCAATGCCTTCGGGCAAGTCTGGGACCTAGAGCAAACCCATCAAAGGTAAAAAGAAAACATGGTTTTGCTCATGACTGTACTGGTACAGTCATGAGCAAAACTGTACCAGTACAGTCACAATATAAATAAGTGAGTACAAGAACTTTCAAGCCGTCGCTCATATGCTTAATGGTCCATTATGTTATAAGACAATTTTTTTATGACTTGCCCTGGAAAATAAGCAGCAGATCGCGCTGTTTTTGTTCGCTCCCAGTCCAGCAGTCTGCAAGTTTTAGAAATTAATATAAATACTTTCTTACCTAAATCAAAAAATTCACACATACAGACAGGCAGTCGCTTTTTAGATTTGTAAAAGTCCAGGAGGATTAAAAAGGCCATATCGAAGCAATTCATCTAAAAAACGAACAACCGTAAACAACAACAATAAACGAACAATCGTAAACAACAACAATAAACGAACAACCGTAAGCAACAACAATAAATGACAAACGTGAACAACAAACGCAATAAACGTTTTATTATAATTATTAAAGGAATATTGCAATTTGACATTAGTAAGTATTCTTTTTTTGACGTGACTTTAGTATCGTAGATTTGCCGCAGATGGCATTAACTACTTGGCCGGACAAATTAGGAGCCCTGAAGGCTCTCACCCGGTATAATTATAAGTGGGCATGAAAGTAAGTGCGCAACACTAACAAAGTCTAAAAGCAATATTGCTTTTTAGATGAATTGCTTCAGGTTAGGTAAGTGGACTCCGTGAATAATGGGATAACACTAGGCAAATGAAATTAAAACAAGAAATTATTTTGGGCTCTTCAGTAAATTAAAATATAATGTCTATAATCCACGCGTGAGTTCGGCGATCGCTCGTTCCCTCAAGGTCTTAGATTTCATTAGCTGCCTGACCTTCCGGCACGCGTTCAATACTCAACTGACCGATAGAATTTGTATTAGTATAGCTTTCTTTACTATGGGGTTTTCACATAGCTAGAACGGCAACTTGCATAAAAATTTGATAAAGAATTCTATTGAACTGCATCAGGTGATTGTAATGGTAATGATAACTCATTTGATAAGAAAATAACAATATTACAGTTGTTTTTGTTGTTATAGGTAAATAGTACAGCAGTCTCAGTCACATTATTGTGACATGCAAAATCATTTATCATCATCTAAATATACTTTACCAAATTCACCATCTATTTTTTAATGTACCTATTTAGGCAATCATCGTTTTTCCGAATACAAACGAATGATATCTTTTTAAATCAGAATTAGTCGGAACAAATAAATTTCGTGAGCGTAGGAATGACAACGTTCTTTAATAAATAGAATAATATTATACTCGTTCTTATTTTGAATGCCCAAGGCATTTTGTAGTTATAATAAATACCACAGAATATATTTTACTTTAGAGACGTCTTTAATGTTTTTGATACCTAGCCTATCTATGTTCTTATTTTAAATTGAAAATTATCAAGTTTAGGGCTTTGCTTATACCTACTTAATATTTATCCCCACTGGGACCAAAATAAACTAACGAGATAAGTAGTTAATATTAAAGGCAAGTTAATAGATATCATATTAGTTACTATTTAATACGATTGTATCTTCAATTTTGTACATCATCATTGAATAAAGAATAATACTACGTACGGTCACGAGCATTAATATGTATACACTTTAGTACTATGTCACATTAACTTTTTTGACATTGAACTGTAAGTCTCACTAAATGTCCATTATGTTAGTGCGACAGAGTCCTAAAGTAGGTACATTATATTGCTCATGACTGTACTTATAGAACGGTAACTCTCCGCCCCGTACCAATTAACGGGCGCTTACCTCACCCCCTTCGGGGACATTTCATACAAAACACCTCGTTTTACACGGATACTACACATTGACGTTATCGTACACGTGCACCTGTGAGTGTGACATCTGACGCCATACGATTGAAGACTAAAGTAAGACCGAGGGGAATGAGGTAAACCTAGCTCAGCCGCTGGTGGGGAGCGGAGAGTTGCCGTTATATACGTAGTATTATTCCTTATTCTATGTTAAGCTGATAAAGGAATAAGGGGGATAGCGCGGATTGTGGTGTTGATTCCATTAAGTACACACAATTTAAGTTTATTTTAAGTTATACCTGTCATTTTCTTATCCGCCGAAAAGAAAAGGGACAAGTAATCGACAAGCATAAAATTTATGGAACACACTTCAACTTTTAGGCAGAAATTTTAAAAGCCCTCCCAAAATTTTATATTGGCCACGTCAATCGATTGCATAATATGAGCGAGATGCCTATTTTATTCGCCCAGGTTATTTTTTCATTTTAAAATTTACAGTTGTCAATCATCCGTCCCTTTCCTTTTCGGCGAATAAGAAAATGACCGGTATAACTTAAAATAAAATTAGATGCCTGCAGGAATGGCCCTGATTCCTTGTGTCTCGCTTTTTACACTTCTAATTTACATTAAGTCTAAATTAGACATCAAAACTCTTAGAACACTAAACTTCCTTAAAACGTTCTTTTCAATACTTCGGCAGTAGGTACAAACTCTCTTGCACTGCATTTCATTATCGCGAAGAAGAGATCTGATTAAAATTTCATTAAATTTCTAACATTATAGCGAGAGCGGAAACTGCTGAATGTTTTATCTACCAAGGACTTTTATTCCATTCCCAGATTACCCCAGTAGGTAGACACCACTAAACTGGCGGCCAACGATTTACTACACATACAATATAAAAACTCTTTATTGCACTTAAAACATATTAAAAATACATTGGTTCTAATTCCTACAGACGCCATCTAATTTTATTTTAAGTTATACCTGTAATTTTCTTATCCGCTGAAAAAAAAAGGGACGGGTAATCGATAGGCATAAAATTTATGGAACACACGTCAATTTTAAGCAGAAATCCAAAACAACCGTCTAAAAATTTTACATCGGCCAATAACCCGACAGAGTTACGTTTCACAGCACGTCAAACGGATTGCATACCAGCGAGATGCCTATTTTATTCGCCCGGGTTAATCATTCGTTTTCAAATTAACTTGTATTGGATACTACGTAGGTATCTACCCTAATATAAAAACAACTCTTCAATGACATCAGAGCATTTTATTGTGAAATGGCCAATCAGATCGTTTTATGACCAACATTTACATAAACATAAACCCTGTTCGTCCCACAGGCCTCTCCTCTATCAACCGGAAGTGGTATGCATACTCAACCACGCTACTGGTTCAGTACGGGTTGGGTGTGGTGTTTTTACGGCTAGTAGCCGAAACCAGCAGCTTAAGATGCCGTCCGAACACCGAATCATCTTACTTTTCCGGACAATCAGGTAATTCAGCCTACAATGTCCTAGTCAACCAAACTAATGACAGTCTCACAAAGTGATTTCGACATTAACCCCATCGGTAATTGAACCCGAACCTCCAGATCGTGAGCTCATCGCTTTAACCATTATACCACGGAGGCTGTTAAAAATACTTAAACCTCGTAAAAAAGTTGAATACTATGTCGCTAGGCTGCATTTTATACAGGGTGTTAGTGACGTCGTATCGAACACATTCAGGAATGATTCAGGCCATGATTCTGAGTTGATATTAAGTGGAATTATCCAAAAGTATGGAACATAAAATAATTTGAAAAAATACTAAAATTTTCATGGATTTTGCAACAGGAAAATCCACTTGATGTCAACTCAGACTCATGGTCAGAATCATTCCCCTCAGTATTTTTTTAAGATGTCACCAACATCTTATCTACTTGTATGTACATCGTAAGACAGCTCATTATTCTGAGTTAATATCAAGTGGCATTTTCCATCGCAAAAGTATAGAACTGAAAATAATTTAAAAAACACAAAAAGTACGTGTTTTTCTGTATTTGCGACGAAAAATTCCACTTGATATTAACTTAGAATCATGGGATGAATCACCTCCCTTAGTATTCGTTACGATTTCACTAACTCCCTGTATTTTTGATCTACTATCATTACCTATAAGTATATTACGGTGTCTACTGGAGGTAATCTGTGATTTCAACCCTTAACCACGGCGGCTGTTAAAGTATGGATTAACTAGAAGCTATTTCGAGACTCAGTTTCATTAAATTTTATTTGACGATAATCCAAGCGAAAGAAAATTACGGTTTTGTACCCAACGTTAGCGAAACCAGACGCCGCCGCCAGGTAAAAGGTAAGAACGCAATTATTTCAGTTACAAATAAATTGAGAGCCCTCAACCCTACCTATGGTTTGGCTAAGTAGTAGTACGGTAACGAGCATTAATATGTATACACTTTGGTACCATGTCACATTAACTTTTTTGACATATTGAACCGTAAGTCTCACTAAATGTCAAATATGTTAGTGCGACAGAGTCCTAAAGTGGGTACATAATATTGCTCATGACTGGACTTACTTACTTACCAATCTAAATGGCGAGTTGAATCTTTATTAGTAGTATACATATGAAAGTAGGAGTTAAAAGGCCACATCGAAGGATTTCATCTAAAAAAGCAATATTGTAATTTGACATTTGCGCATATAAAAGTAAGTGCGCAATGCAAATAAGAGACGAACTTAAAAGACTTACACTGATAAACGATGATCTTCTTCTATCGTGTGGGTTGTGAAGTGGAATACCAACCCCTCAACCCTGGTGTCAGGGTTATTATTGAGCCGCTAAAGGCCCTTGACATGGCTCATGTAAGGACTACTTACATCAGTAAGTAGTACCCGGGACCAACGGCTTAACCAACGGCTTAACGTGCCTTCCGAAGCACGGATCATTTTACTTTTTGGACAATCAAGTGATCAGCCTGTAATGCCCTAACCAAACTAGGGTTCACAAACCGGGATTCGAACCCGGAACCTCCGGATTGTGAGCCCAACGCTCAACCACTGAACCACAGAGGCCGTTAAGTACTTACACTGATAAACAACGTTTACGCGTACGATATCGTATGTGGAAAAATGCAATAAAAGTCACGTCAAAAGGTAATACTTAGAAAGCTCAGACTCGCCCACTTTAACGCCAGGAGGCTAGATTAATAAAGCGTAGGCAAGTGTTCACAAAGTTCCTGGCTTCTGTGAGGGTAAGGGAGTGGGTCCGGCTGAACAATAGCCTCGACAGGGAACGGACACAAAAGCTTTGCATCTTGTGAGTAGGGCAACCACACGATGTATTACATATTACAATGTTTATTTTATTTATATTAATCTTGTAATATTGTATGGCTCAGGGGCCTATGGTGGCTCAATAATAACCCTGACACCAGGGTTAATGGGGTTGGTAATCCACCTCACAACCCACACAAAAGAAGAATATTGTATGATTTTTTTTTACATTTAATTTTTTTTCAACATTTCTAGTAAGTACCTACGTCACCCTTAGTTTCGTTGTAAGTGGAGTCTTACAGAGTGTATTTTATCCTTTGTTACCTATTTTAATTATATTTTGATCATTTCAATTTAGTTTTAACGTTATCAGTAATTCTCCATATTTTGTCCTGAACGGAGACTTAGATAGTACTTACTGTTGTTAATGAACGTAATGAGCATGATTCTTACGATACAGGCTTTGCCTAGTGTGTGAGTATGTGTTAGTTTGTAGATATTGTCTGTGAAAAACGTAAACTCAGTAAAAATTATAAACATACACTTAAAATGTAATGCTGCTTATGTAAAAAATTGTACCTTTTTTTCTGAATAAATATTATTATTATTATTTTATTATTATTTATATGTCGAAACAGTCCTACTGAATAGAGATATTTTTAAATTTGAATTTAGAATTTTTTGAATAGACAATCCCGATGGTCACCCTAAATTCTCACCTCAGGCGAGTGGTGCCCCATATTCCGCGTCGCATGCGCTATTTTTGCGTGCCCCTCTTAACGCCCACAAAAGCCTTCCTATTAAACGTACCTCTTTTGATACACAGTCACCCTATTTTCGCTTTCAAGCTTACACAAGACATGTGTCATACAGTTATTCTTTTAAATAATAACTACTGAAATAGTAATGCTTTGATCCACGGATCTTCAAGCTACCTTAAATAAAGCAGAAGTCCTAGAATATATTACGCCACTGCTGAGCACAGGCCCGAAAGGTATGGAGACTATAATAAACAAGTAAAAAACTAAATACAATTTATTGTATTTTGCTGTGCAATAACAGAGGCTAAAATACAATAACCTATAGTTTTTTACTCAAATGCAACGAGGGACTTTCTAGGCTAGGTTCCTCAACAATATATAGATGGAGCTGTACAGATTTGCCTTCGTTTAACCTTCTAATTTCATGGATTACACTTTATTGCACAGAACTTAATTTTAACAATCAGACATAACACATGAATGTACGGTGACTCTTTTACCGTGCAGGCCGTCAAACTGTGGAACGGGCTACCCAGGGTCACTCGGGAATGTGACACGGTGGGTAGTTTTAAAAGGAACTTGAAGGATTATTATCTGAGTCTTGCTTGAGTTGAATTAGCCGTATTTGTATGCATTTACTTATTTATTTAGGTATATATATTGTATATAGTGTGTATATTTATAAACCAATATAGAAAGTATATAATATGTTTATATTATATTTATGAAATATATATTATATAATATATAATTTATTTAAATGTGGTTTGTAGGTTTAGGTTAATATGTTGTTTTGTATTAGTAAGTAATTTCTAAATAATTTGTACGCGTATGTATGTCTATCTATATAATATTATACGTTGAAAGTCTCTCTTGTCATACGTGACAGCTGACCTACGGGTCAGCTGGAAGAAATCTCTTTGTTTAGAGATAAGCTTGCCTGTACTATCTGTTTTCTTTGTATGTTTCTTGTGTCTGTTTTATTGTGTACAAATAAATAAATGAATACAGTACAGTTTGGCGGCCATTATTGCTCTAGAGAAATCTCTTCCAGGCAACCACTACCAGGGAAAAAATCATTTACTAAACTTGGACGCGGGATGGTGTAACAAGAAATACATTTTAAAAGTACTTAAGCTAGAATTAATATAGCATTGTCAGAGCTTCTTATAAAAAATATGTGTTGTTTTATACTTAGTGCTTAATTTAAAATGAACCTCATCTCGAAATAAGATATTTCTTTAATTAAATTGTTCCGATTGTTTGGTAACAATCACAATTCTATTTATACATTTTTGAATAAAGATTTTTACCTTTTGTACAGGAAAAGCGATTGTAATTTCCATTTTCAATTATTCCCTTTTTTGAAAAGCTTCAAAAGTTTTGTGCATGTTGACTTTTCCCTTTTCAGAAAATGGCACGTGAAGAATTTGTGCGGATTAAACCAGTTTCGTAAGACATACCTACTCAGCTTTTTTGTTTGTACAAGTTTCTAAGAACTAACAAAGTGTTCGGTAAGCAATTCATTTCAATAGCAAGTGTTATAGCTGGAAACAGCCATTAATTTCACACTCACCGGGTCGGGGCAAAAATACTTTAGGAAATAATTTATGGTACTGGAGAAACTTTATAATATCTAAAGTTGATAAGTAGTTTAAATACTGCGAAAATTACGGGACAATTTAAAATTATTGGATTATATGAAGCTATTCTCTTAATCATTTTATGCTATACCCTCGTAAGCCCTGGGGTCCTCTGAGAAGGACCAAATAATTGTAGTCATAAAGGCCGAAGGTTTTGAAATAGTTTGTTCTAATAATCAACGAAAGTACTTTTAAAAGTACCAAAACTTTGCCTGACAATTTAATTCAAACCTTTGCGCCGAGTGAGAAAAAAAATATTTTGTCTATGAACTAGTTCATTCAATTTCGTGAATAGGTGGCTTTAATAAAAAAGAAGTATGTATAACTTGTCGTAATTTGTCATTTTATTGGTAAAGATGGTGCGCACACGGCGATGAGGTAAAAAAAAAATCAAGTTAATAATCGAATTTCGTAGTTTTTCATACACATTATTTTCAGAAATCGCAGGTAATATAATAATCAACAACATGACATAGTTATTTTATCAATTTCGTTTCGATATCGTTAGCAATATGAAAGCAAACTTTTTTAGTCCTTTGCAAGGGACTTTAGGTGTCATGTCCGGATATTTTTCAAATACTTTTTTAAATTGTTATATGTGATTAAATCATACCGATATAGACTGACTTGCTTACGTGATCTTATTATTAAAAAAAACTACCGTCTTCATTTTATTTCCTTTTTCCTTCTAATGATGATCAAAACTGACACCATGAATTAATTTCTTTCCTAATAATAAAAACCTAATGTACTTCCAGAGGGACTAATCACAAACTACATCATAAAAACTAAAACTCGTTACTTATTTTATATTTAAATATGTAAGTATATACACATATTTATGATGTACAAATAGGTATGTATGTTAATGAAAAAATACATAACCCTTTATAATAATAATATTTTTAGATTTTACTAAAAGTAGTGACTTAAACCGGGAGTCCTTCTGGAAGAACTAAAAAAAAAACCTACTTTTTTCAAAAATGTCTTCTATTCATCCTTACATAGGCCTCCACTTAATTTGAACCCGATCGGATAACTCTAACACTTTAAAATTTGTACTTGAAGTGCTCGGCCTTTACGACTACAAAAATTTGGTCCTTTTCAAGGTACCACCGTCGTTTATTACTTCGAAATCGTAATTATGCTTCGGCGTTACGAGGCTATGGTAACTTTTTTTCAACACGACGAAAAAAACATAAGACATGGCTGTATGGGCATAGTTCCCTTTGCCTTGCCATTCGGGGAAAACCAGGGATCACAAAGTGATTTTTCTGATATGTCCCCACCGGGATTCGAACCCGGGACCTGCGGGTCGTGAGCGCAACGCTCAACCACTGGACCACAGAGGCCGTTAGTATAATAAGTAATTGATCTGAAATCATTTATTAAAGATAGTTTATTATGAACATCTCATTCTGCCTCTGATCATAAATATTTAAATACTTAATAGAAAGAGTGTGAATAAATCACTCTGTCACACGAATGACACACATGTTATTTATGTAGGAAAGTGAGAATACTGTGGAAGGATAGTTAATGGCAATTTGATTGTTTAGGGTATGAAAGGAGGATGGATAATGAATGGAACGTAAGACAGTTTTAAAAAGTAAGAAAGGGGAGTCTTTGGTGCGTCTGAGGATTTTGTTAAAATGTAAGGAGTAAAAATGCTTAATAAGGAGTAACGATATTTAAAATATCTTATTGTTATTTCTTCCCACATTTATATTATTTTGGGGTCTTATTTATTAAGACAACGAGCTCCGATACATGTTTTATGCAAGATTTGGAGATAAAATCTATCCGGAACATGTCTGAGCAGTCATTTTATCAATTCAACGTAATTATCGTGTATATACAAGAAATACTACATCATATACATACATACATGGCGGTTAAACACATAACCCTCCTTTTTGCTTCGCCGAAGAAGGGTAAAAAGATTATGCAATCAGCAGAAAAAAATATAAATCCAAAACTTAGTTCTTGAAGAGGCTACCCACAGTTCGCAGAGGGAATTCTGAGTTAATTCACTAACTCTAAGTGGTGCACTCACAGCTTATCAAATTCAACTTAGCTAAAAGCTGTATTACGTAGATGTAGACTTGAAGCTGCAATGCATCCGTAAGTAATTACATCGTAAAGGGAGTACTATACTCACTAGGCCCAGCGAAGACGAGGCATAAGCATTGATATACAATTACAATGTTTATACCATGATAATATGCACAATGTAATGACTTAAAAAAAAGAAATAAAAAAGGAAAAGGTTGAAAAGGTTTAATACGATCTACTCTGAACCGGCGTGCGTGTATGAAGCGATTGATGAATGTGGAGGAAGCAAGAGAAGTGTGTCAGGATCGAAGCAAATGGAATTCTATAGTCTCTGCTTACCCCGGTGGGAAATAGGCGTGAGTTTATGTATGTATGTATGTATGTCATGACTTAGCAGAAATATGATATTTGAGCTTCTATTTTTGCAACTTTTTACCACGCACTTCCCCATGTTGCCAGGTTGGCGTCAAATCGCGCACTGCGGAAAAGTACTGTCAACGTCGCTATATTAACAGTAACTTTCCCGCTTTTTGAGCGCTAATGTTCAATCTACGGTAGTTGTATATCAAGGGCATAACATAAGCTCACGACTATATCCCAATTGGAGTAGGCAGAGGCACATCCATCGCAAGATGAACTAAGTACCCACACCTCACCGAGCTTTCTGTTACACCAACGTGATAGGTGGTAAACCGTAGCGCCGTTTATAATGGACGAGAGGACGAGGTATTTAGGTCAAAACGAGCGATATGCGATCGATCTTTGTGGTGTAACGGGTCTAGCCTAAGATACCCAAAAGTAAATTACTAATTTACACAATTTCCAAATGCAATCATCATCTCCCTAGCATTATCCCGTTTTTCACAGGGTCCACTTACCTAACCTGAAGATTTGACAGGTCCGGTTTTTTACAAAGGCGACTGCCTGTCTGACCTTCTAACTTTGGTTGGTAAGGACTTTGATTGCGCGTAAAAGTAAGATGATTCCCTGCTTGAGAGGGTACGTTAAGCCATTGGTGCCGGCTATTAGTCGTAAAAACACGTCCATGCCCCCTCCGATTGATTGAAGGGAGGCCTAAGCCCAGCGGTGGGATGTATATAAGCTGTTTATGTGTTATGTGTAAGTATCAAGAAGCGTATATTACACTCCACTACAACTTTACCAAGATGTTATCGCTATATAACTGGAGGTCGTCCTTCACAGTTACATAATCGCTCCAGTTAACTCTAATAATGAGAACTTGCACAGATGTGACTGTGAAGATGTATTGATAATCTTGAAGTCTTTCAAGGGATGATTTCATTTTCAAGGCCGAAAGAAGAATGCATTTGCTTTCGGTAACACAATGGTAGGTTATGCGTAGTATCCATAAATGACGCGTAAGTAGTAGAAAATTACTTAAGAGATATCAGATGACGGATATCGGATGACGGATATCGGATGACGGATATCGGATGATGGATATCAGATGGTGGATATCGAATGACGGATATCGGATGACGGATATCGGATGTAGTGCATAAGCTGCCATACAAATAGTTCTACGACCTAATCAGATCCGTCATTTACATTCACGACCTCGAAATCGTCGAAAAAGACGTAGTTAGTGTGGCCGCATTATCGATTAATCGATTATTTCATCATCAATTTAAGAGCCACGCTCTTGTCGGTGTAGCATTTCACCATGCTACTTTTTTAGGGAAAAATAGGGCAGTGGTTTCCCTCTTGCCTTCCGCCCCGCAGTACTCTGTCTGACGCGAGTGGGATGGCGCCCAGAGTAGTCTATTACAAAGCCATACTAGGACCCCTGTCCTCTGCCTCTGAATAGTACTGACAGTTACTGCTGCCCTCTGTCAGGTTCCAGGTTACAGTCCCTGTGACATGCCCCTTCCGTCCTGCATTGCCGTACCGATGGCTCCCATCGATTATTTACCTCTAAATAATTTATTTATGTGTAAATATAAATAAACTTACTTGTAAAATATATTTTTAAGTGCAATTTTCACTAACACAGTTGGTTCGACCATTATAGAGGGCGATGCGGCTCACCACCTATCAGGTTGATCGAATAGAAAGCTCGGTGAAATGTGGGTACTTAGTTCATCTTGCAATGGATGTACCTTTGCCTACCCTTATTGGGATATAGTCGTGAGCTTATGTTATGTTGTTTTTTACAGCAGACTTGAGAAAGTGACATTTAACGAGGAGACGGCTAGCGTAATAAAAAAAATCATAATAATAAACTAATAATAATAATAATACCAACATACCAACATTGGTCAAGCAGGCGCCATAGCCCCCCTAGCTCCAGTATCCCGGTCCACTAACCCCCAACCCAATAGCCCAGTTCCCTTTGTTCCCATAATCTGCAATAGTCCTACACGAACCGGGGATTGTCTTTGGGTGCACTCCCATAGTGCATACAGGGATAATCGCCGGTTGGTGTCAAATCACATTTAGATTAAACTTTCTTAAGGGGCCTCTACGTGTTGGCTTCGGCCCCACGCACGCCTTCCAGTCCGGGCCTACAATAATATACTTATAATAATAATATATATTTGCAATAGACTCGGGCCAAGTCTAGGAAGTTTTGAAAGTAATTTATGCGTCCGATTGTAGCAATTGGCCCATTGTTGTAATCTTCGTGATGAGCAGCCATCTTAATAACGACCTGAATTAACCGGGGAGGATTAATAGGCTAAACAGCTGATGGATGCTGTCAGCAAAAAAAGAATGTTTCAGATGAAACTGGATTATATAGAAGTTTTTCACAGAATACCATCGTCGCGGCATAAGCTGAGTGAGGTACTTTTATTCGGGACACCATCCACTACACATGAGTAGGCCGACATGACATCACATTTAATTTAGGTATGACTTTCTGTTGTTTTTTTTTTCTTTATTCTTATTATTATTAGACTGTTTTGTTTTATTTTTGTTTTTTTTTATATTTATATATAAAAAATGTGAAGTGTGTGTAATTCGATAATTCGACAATCAGGTTTAGGCCTGTGATGGATTCGAATCTGTAACCTCAAAGTGAGAGGCAAGCGTTCTACCAACTGAGCTACCACGGCTCACTCAGGCTTTGAAAAACTGCAAGAAGAATTGGAGTTCTTTCTGAGAATGTTTTTAAATAAAATATAACCATAACAATGTTTTTGCAGACTCTACTGTCGCTACGTGAAATGTCTGGTTTAAACCGGTCTATAAATTGTGAATTAATTGCAGATTATACTCTGTTCGTAAACGTGACCTTCAAAATAATAATTTAAAAATTCAAAATTCAAAAATATTTATCTTTCAAATTAGGTTACAAAGTTAGCGCTTTTTGAACGTCAAAAATTAAATTAAGTACATAATTATATTATGTAACTAGCTGTAAAACTAACTCCTGTCAATCTGGTGTGTAGTATACTCCACCTTGCTGGTCCACTGCGTTTTTTTTTAAAGAGACTTATTGTAGATTTCCCGCATTTATAGTATTAACTACTTGGCTGAATACTTCTGCATTGAGAGTTGGTAGTGAAACACTCTTACATGCAAAAATTCACGCCTATCTCCAACCGAGGAAAGCAGAAACATCCACAATTTATCGATTATCCTTACACATACACACATTAAACCAAGTCACTGCTTCTATCGTGTGGGTTGTGAGGTGAATTATCAACCCCAAGGCCCCTGACATGACTCATGTAACGACTACGTACTTACAACAGTAAGTACGTAGTAACCGGGACCAACGGCTTAACGTGCCTTCCGAAGCACGGATCATCTTACTTTTTGGACAATCAGGTGATCATCCTGTAATGTCCTAACCAAACTAGGGATCACAAAGTGATTTTTGTGATTTGTCCCCACCGGGAATCGATCCCACTGGACCACGGAGGCCGTCATCAAGTCACTGCCAGTCATACTCGAAACTATCTTTATTCATAGATACACCCATACAAAAGTTCACTCCCGTAATCCTTAATGGGGTGGGCAGAGCCACAAGTAGTAAAAAGATAAAACAAGTAGATGCGAAGTCGTAAGATGGATATGATGAGCCTTATGATGACAAGGGATCAGCCTATCGCCCATAACATTAGTCCATCGTGTTACATTATCTTTATGTGTAAATAGCAACGGAAATAAAAAGAAAACTAAAGGAATATCATTTATACTAAAAATATACACAACGAAAAAGAAAATAAGTACATAAAAGCAAAGCAAAAATAAAATAAATTAAAAATCAACGACCGATCTTGGTGACAGCGAAAATTTTAGAGAGAAAACATAAGACAATCACACCATAATAGAAGAATAAGATAAAGAAATTCTTATATACGTACTAAGGAGATTATATATAATTTATAAAAAGTAAAAAATCCATTTAAAGAATGTTCGTGCGTCGTTTACATTATGAATGCATGGAATTAGCTGTCTGGGAACTGATATTAGGCAGCCAAATTACAAAATTGTATAACAGTATTTTGAAAAAAGAACGTCTAGGGGCCTGTGTCGAGGCTTTTCTAGTAGCTTCTTTTCCTCGGCTCTACTCACAGGTTGTGACATGCTGCAGTAGGTAATTTTAGGCATTTTCCTTTTCAGGCGGTGGGAGGGTATGCGGTAGGCATTTCCCCGAGAGTTTTAGGCGGATGAGACGTTCGATGTGTAAAAAAGACGATTCAAAGTGTAACAACTATGTTACCTACTGAATAAAGATATTTTTGAATTTGAATTTGGATTCAGTTGGCAAATAATATAATGGTTAAATAAAAACATCCTAATTAGAATCAGGATCTTTTACAAAAATATTTTAGTAGGTTTGTCTACTCACGGGTATGGTTATTTTTATATTTAAAATTCATATAGGTACTTACTTTCTCATTCATATCTACTTCAGGCAGTTTAAAAACTGCGCAATTCCTTTCAGAGCGACCCTTTTCTTCAAAGAATCTCATCCAAAAGCTGTGAGATTATACCAGCTCTATCCAGAGCGAACCAGTTTGCCCGCAGTCTGTTTGCCTGAACTAGTTCAATCTAGCTGCAGGTGGCTCCTACGAGCTAAACGCAGCTTTTTTTTTGACGTGACTTATTGTTTTGCCGCAGATGGCATTAACTACTGGGCCGGACAAATGGGGAGCGCTGAAGGCTCACACCCGGTACAACGTTTAAGACAACAGGCTGGGTGCCCAGTTGGGCGCGAACCTCGGCTCAGAGCGTCGTCTAAGAGGAAAAATATTTGAAAGAATTAATCGACCCTAGTGGGTCGATAGCGATAAGCACTGATTGAGGGAAATCGTCGACTACGCCGGCGGGGTCGGTATCGGAGTCCTGAAGCCGTAGCAGCATTTTGGGCTGACAAACTATAAATTAGGTAAGTACGTTGTTCGACTTGTCATCGACACGAAAGAATAAGGTTGTCAAGTAGCCTATTTAAGACCTGGTTTCATACATAATTCTTGCAAAAACTCAATTCATGGCTGCCATTTAATATAAACATTTACATACATATCATCATCCTGAGCAAGTAGTAACACCGTTCACACTATATCACCAACTAAACAATCACCCCTATTACTGTGCTATTAAAGAACAATACGATTTCAATTACAATTCACTCCATGCAAATTTACAGCATTACCTAATGGGTCATACTAACATTCGCAATTCGCAATGTTGCAGGCACGTATTTAGGATTTTGAAAGGATCGCACAGTGTTTGCTTCTAAATAGGTTGATTTACGTACAATTAGATTCACCTGGGTGTCTATAAGGCCACATCAAACCAATTCATCAATTAAAAGCTATATGGTAATTTGGCTGTTGCGCATATAAAACTAAGTGCGCACTGTCAACACATATCAAATACTTATCAATATTGCTTTTTGATTGCTGTGGTCTACGAATAGATACTTATACAAAATAACTACTACTTACTTATAATTGGAAGCAACGATGGTGAATACCGGTGTACGGACAAACCAAAATTGGTTTTTGTTGCACCGTCAACTGTAAACAATTGAATTAAGTACTGTACTTATTTTTAATAAATAACTAATAATAATACGTATATAGCCCTAATTACGTTTTATGTTTTGTGCTCATTCCATATTTTATTTTTTACCTTTAATTACCTACTTACCTTTTATTGTGAATGTTATGTACGCTGTAATTGTTACCTATTGTATAAATAATGTTATAATATATGTGGTTGTACTTTAATAAATATACAAATAGATAGATACATAAGTACAATACAATCTCATTGTCACAGAGTCCGTTTACCTATCCCGAATACAGCTCAAACACTCCGTACTAAAATCTCGTTTTTACATAGATAGTGGCCCCGATTCCTGGAGACACCGCCTAATTTTATTTTAAGTTATATCCGTCATTTTCATATCCGTCGAAAGGAAAGGGACGGATGATTCACAGCTCTTAATTTTAGGAAGAATGAGTAAATGAATGTGTCGGGTTATTGACTGATGTAAAATTTTTAGACGGTTGGTTTAGATTTGTGCTTAAAATTGACGTGTGTTCCATAAATTTTATGCTTGTCGATTACCCGTCCCTTTCCTTTTCGGCGGATAAGAAAATGACAGATATAACTTAAAATAAAATTAGATGGTATTTACAGAAATTAGCACCAGTGTGCGTGGTATTAACCTAAACAGGCAGTCAAGCAAGGGCAAAAGTTTCTTCTACACGTAATAATATATTGTTTATTCTATGCCGAAGGGAAAATCAGCCCAATACATGCCAAGTCCGTCGGGCCTATTGAACTGGCCCAAAATCTCCCTAAATACGTTCAACCAATCTTGCTACCTCTTAATTGAGTCATTCATTGATCAGGTTCACCAATAAAAAATACGTCAGACTGTAAATTATATCAATTCGTTGACAACAATAGGATTTTTAATCGAATAGTGGTGGAAATTAATCTCGGTCCGTCCGACGCTGTAGGCGGGTGTCAGAGAGGCAATTATTGGCGTCATTGTAGGTTTGACGTCAGTATTCTTGTTAAATACTTACTAGGTATGCTCTGTTACCATTATGTGTATTATACAATACAATACAATACAAATACACTTTATTGCACCAAAATAAAAAGAAATAATTACAAAAAGTCTCTTAACTAAGCACATGGCAAATGGCAAATTATAGGTAGCTTGTGGAACCCACATTCCCGAGAAATGCGTTTCGGAGGTATGTGACCTAACCTGTATTGGGTTGGTTTTCCATTTGCGGGTTGAAGGGTCAGACAGGCAAAGTGTAAAAAACTTGTCAAATCTTCAGGTTAGGTAAGTGGACCCTGTGAAAAACGGGATAATGCTTATTGTAGATTTGCCACAGATGGCATTAACTACTTGGCCGGACAAATGGGGAGCGCTGAAGGCTCTCACCCGAGGGCCGTAGCTATTAGCTCTATGTTTAGTTCATTCCTCTTCCATTCATATCTGTCTGTCGTTATCTTAGTATTACACATACCTATCCTTCTTCGCAGAATCTATCCACACGTTCTTGGGTCATTCCCGGATTGCTCCTCAATCGAGGACCGACGGTTCGAACACCGGTACCGGACTTGCACTTTTGAAATTTATCTTAAGTACTGTTTTCACTAACACAAAACCGGGTGAGAGCCTTCAGCGCTCCCCATTTGTCCGGCCAAGTAGTTAATGCCATCTGCGGCAAATCTACAATAAGTCACGTCAAAAAAAAAAAAAAAAAAAAAAAAAAAAAAAAAAAAAAAAAAAAAAAATTTGGCGTGGCCATTATAGACGGCGATACGGCTCACCACCTATCACGTTCGTCAAACAAAAAGCTTGGTGAGGTGTGAGTACATAGTTCATCAGTTCAAATCGATACAGTCGAAGCTAAAATTAAAACCGTTGCATTGTTAAATGGCGGCATATAGGCTTGTTTCAAACACGGTTTCAAAATAAATATCGAATCTGAAATTGGGTTACGGCGTGAGTGCTATCTACTGGTGATTTTAATCAAAAAAATATATAATTTTAAAAACTTAACCCGACTACGGAAAATTCACGCTCTAAAAAAATATAGAAAATATTTCTCTGAAATTCTTCCGAATAGTGATGTTAAGGAGATATCCGTTATGGTTTCACGCGCGACATGTATATCCTAAATGTTATACTTAACTACCCTATATTCTTTCCCAAGGTATAACCTATCTCTGTGACAAATTTCATCGAAATCGGTTTAGTAGTTTTGGCATGAAAGCGTAACAGAGAGAGTTACTTTCGCATTAATAATATTAGTAAACATAAGTATACATTGATATTGAAATGAATAATCGTATATTAACGTTGCCTGCCGCATATCGCAAATCCGTTCCGATTATAGCGCAAAAAGGGATTTAAAGATTTCGCACCGTCTGCATTACTCGCAGAACGAGAAAAGTGCTGAATGAAAATGTTTTATCCATCTCACGTTTGAAACTTCGCTATCTTGCATTTCCAATTCTACACCAATATCTTCTTTGCCGTCTTTAAAAAATGTAAACTGTAGTTCATCTTTTAAGCTGTTTCTATTGCTAAACTGGAGAATAAAATACATAGAAAGCATTCAGTTAAAAACATAGCTTCATTAACTTACGACTGTAATCCCTAATGGATAACTGGCAGCTTTTGATACGAAGTCCTAAAATCGGAAACAAACATCGCGAAGCATATGCTCTGCCATGATATAAGAAGACCAGGTATGCTCAATCCTATGACAAGCTATCTCTTTGATGACGTAAGTTTTACCACTGTGTTACCATTAAATTGGTGTCTCCAACATTCCAAGGACGTAAATGTTATTATTGAAAATTAAGTGAATTACTGACTAATATATTTAATTACTATTACTCGTCACATATGTAAATAACATTAAAACTGTATGTAAATGTTTTACTAAAGTTCAAAATTTCCTTGCACAGCATAAAAACATTGGTCGTGGGTAATTTATTCTTTAGAAAATGGCAAAGCAGGGTGGGATGACGTAAGCTGGGCTAACCTTGAAATGTTAGCTGTCACTTTTGAGCATACCTGGTTTTCTAATACCATGTGCTCGGCATGCCATGCGCCGCACGCCTCGCAATTTGTGTACTTACCTACATATTCGTGGCGAGGCATGTGATATTTTGTAAGGCGTGCGGCGCACGGCGTGCGGGGCACATGCTTAGCTATGTATATTAAAGATGAATAACGATAAGAATCCATGTAAAAAAAATACATAATACCTCTGTCGACTTTACGACACACCCGGGAAATTCCATCCGGAATAGATTGGACATTACATTCGATTTTTGATTCTAAAAATGTAAATAATATCTTCCTTGACAGGTTAAATAAAAGCATAGTTCTTCTGTTGGAAGAGATCGAGATTCCGGGACGACTAGGTATAACTAGGACACATCTAGTTTTAGACACGTGTCATTTCTAAGTTGTAGCAGTGTGTCGATAAATAGTGAATGGACGCAGCTGGCGATGCGTGGATGTCAGTGTTCATATTTACACACCCATTGTCTACTCATTAAAGTTTTGTATGTAAGTATTATGACTTTGTGACATCTTGATCTTGGCCGCGCTCTAAGTAGGTCAAGAGCTATGATATTACATTATATACTAGTAGGTAGATACAGTTACTAAGCTCTTCCAGGCGTTTCATCATCGCGGTGAAAAAAGGTGCCCATATTGAAGCTATTCACCTAAAAAGCAATTTTGCTATTTGCCATTTATTGTCATTGTATTACGCAATATACGTAATTGTCAAAATGCAATATTTGCCTTTAACACGATTTAGTTTGATAGCCTTTGAGTGTTTATTTTAGGGGTTAAAAAGGCCACATCAAAGCAATTCATGTAGAAAAACAATATTCCAATTTGACATTTGCGCATATAAAAGTAAGTGCGCAATTCAAACAAATGTCAAATAGCAATATTGCTTTTTTAGATGCATTGCTTTAATGTGGCCTTTTTAACCCCGCCCCAGATCTGTCTTAGAATTCGTCTATATCAGAATGGTTACAAGTCGCTGCCTTACAGTGGATTAGTGAAAACTAAATACACATTCAGATTTGATTTTCTTCAACAAAACCTCATTTCAATACTCAACTTTAAAAACCGACACCATCACATTCGTTTACTTAAGATCGGTATATATATGTAAAAAAACATGCAAAGGACAATTTACTACCTTACGTTATAACATTACAAGCGTATACAACATTCAAGTAAAATATTAAATAAGTAATAAAAAACATGTACACCACGTTTGAGGTAACTAAAAATTAGAATTACATCATCACAGCCTAGATTAATTCTTTTATTTCGCAATTGTTATCTGCCAAGAGAAACTATATTGATTTTAAAGACGTGAGGTCGTCTCATGCCCCAGAACACATTTGTCTCAGAGCAAGGTCACTAAATCATACAACTGAACTGACAAAAATGTAAGGTGAAAAGTTCAGAGACAATATGACTGGCTGGTAGCCAAGATATGCAAGTTATTTGGTGAACAGAATTCACCCATTTATCGTGAAATCTAAGTAACATAGTACCTATATCTGTATAATGATTTATCATTATCCATGTAAGGACTTATTTAATAGATGTGGGTCTCGTTCGTCTACTGGTGGAGGAGTCGAAAGTCCTGGGTTTCATTCCCGGTGGTAAATTCTAACAAAAAAAAAACGCTTTGTGAGACTGTATCTGGTTTGGTGAGGGGACGGCAGGCCGAAATCATGTGATTGTCAGGAAAATAATACGATTCCATGCTTCGGACACGACAACCCGTGGATCACAACTAGTATACTAGTTATATGAGCCATGTCACTTGCCTATGGCCTCAATAATAACCCAGAAACCAGAGTTGCTGAGGTTGATCAATAATCTCACAACCCAAATAGAAGAACAAGATAGGTAGATCTGAAACCACATCAAATTCCAGGGTCAGGTGCCACTGTACGACATTAGCGTCAAAATGGCGAGATGAATCAATGTTGAAATTGCATATTGCTACATATACTACCCATCCAGTACTATTTGGTACCGAAACTAAAAAGTCTAGTACCTTTCTCATTCAAAAGTATAACACTGTGACAAACATTTACAAAATGTACGTCAATCAGACAAACAGTCGCTTTTGTAAAAAACAATAAAAAAAAACCCGACCAAAAAAAGTACTCAATTATTATGACAAAAGATTAAAAATTCTAAACCCTATAAAAAGCAAAAAATAACTTATCCCACATATTCTTGCAAGAAAAGTGAGCTTGTAACATTCCAATCACACTTAACAAACGACCTGAGGACTTTGAAGACCTGAACCGATTTCCACCAAACATAGCTAAGAACAGTCTCGACTGATATACCTTCCAAACAAAAAAAACGCATTAAAATCGGATCATCCGTTTGGGAGCTACGATGCCACAGCAGACACATACACATTTAGACACACACACAGACACGTCAAACTTAAAAATCGGTCCTGTCACATCTTCAGGTTAGATAAGCGGACCCTGTGAAACACGGGACAATGCTAGGGAGTTGATGATGATGTTGCTTATGTGTAGTTTTTTTTTTAAATATATTTGGTACTTATATAAAATCTTCAAATTTACACACACACACACACACAGTGTTTCGCACAGTGTTTGCTTCTAAATAGGTTGATTTACGTACAATTAGATTCACCTGGGTGTCTATAAGGCCACATTAAACCAATTCATCAATTAAAAGCTATATGGTAATTTGGCTGTTGCGCATATAAAACTAAGTGCGCACTGTCAACACATATCAAATACTTATCAATATTGCTTTTTGATTGCTGTGGTCTACGAATAGATACTTATACAAAATAACTACTACTTACTTATAAGTACTTATAATTGGAAGCAACGATCAGCGTTACCAACCCTACTGTTTTAACAGTAGATTTGCTGTTTTCACATTGATGACCATGTTTTTACAGGCCAAGTCCGTCGGGCCTATTGAACTGGCCCAAAATCTCCCTAAATACGTTCAACCAATTTTGCTACCTCTTAATTGAGTCATTCATTGCTCAGGTTCACCAATAAAAATTACGTCAGACTGTAAATTATATCAATTCGCTGACAACAATAGGATTTTTAATCGAATAGTGGTGGAAGTTAATCTCGGTCCGTCCGACGCTGTAGGCGGGTGTCAGAGAGGCAATTATTGGTGTCATTGTAGGTTTGACGTCAGTATTCTTGTTAAATACTTACTAGGTATGCTCTGTTACCATCAAACTCCATCCATCCCACACGTCTCCATCAGACACGTCAAACTTAAAAATCGGTCCTGTCACATCTTCAGGTTAGATAAGCGGACCCTGTGAAACACGGGACAATGCTAGGGAGTTGATGATGATGTTGCTTATGTGTAGTTTTTTTTTAAATATATTTGGTACTTATATAAAATCTTCAAATTCTAGCGATCGAGAGACGTCTCAAACTGCATATCTAATGCACGCCCCCGGGAGCGACTGATCTCGTTACGATGCTGACTTATTCATGAGCGCAATCTAACTGTGCAGCCTCCGAACTAGGGCGAGATTTCAAATTCACACATCCCGATTTGTAAGCAAGATTAGGCTACCTTCATAACTGGCACTCAGGTGAACTGGTATGTTGTGACTAGGGAATGCAATCCCGACTCGAGATTTCAAATTCGAGATCCCGCGGGATTGGAAATATCAATCCCGCGAGATCCCTAAATCTTCGGGATCTCGTCTAGTTCATAAAAAAATATAAAGTTAGGATGGCTAAAAACGATGAAAACTGAGGATAGTGATAGTGAGGTTAATTTAAACAAAATATTTTTTGAAAGAAAACTAAAGCCTTTATTCTCAATATTACTAACTAAATAATTATGTTTTCTTTGGAAATCAGCATAATCAAAACAAAGAGTATAACTCAAGGATATCCGCCCAATCCCGTCAATCTCGAAATGGAATCTCATCATATTATGCTTCGGGAATGATCACGAAAAATTTTACGAGATCCCTCGACATCGCGATTGCATTCTCTAGTTGGGACTGTTTAAAGTATTGTGACCTCTTGGGTATGTTAGAATATGCAGATATAATTGGTGATGTGAATATCCAGTGCGGCTGCAAGTTGCATTGTGGCTCTCGCCATAACTCGGACACTCCATACAAAAAAACGCGTTCTTCCCATGTGGTTTTACATCGTGCGCGCTCCCTTACTCCTTGACGGCTTATCTACAGCTTAAAGAAACCAAAGGGGTGTAAATCAAGCCCGTATTGGTGCAGAGCGGAGAGTGCTTCTGTACATAGTATTACATTGTTAATACTCGGAATAAAAATAAACTACCTTTACATGCCAGTCAATAAGATTGCTATTGACATTTTGAATGTTATGAAACATTTGAACAGAAACTTGTAAGAAAGCTTATTACCTGTATATATACATAAACTGCCTATATATGTCCCACTGCTGGGCACAGGCCTCCCCTCAATCAACCGGAGGGGGTATGGAGCATACTCCACCACGCTGCTCCAGATCGTCGGTCCAACTTGTAGCGGGCCTACCCACTGAGCGTCGTCCGACACGTGGTCCAGAACCCTTCCGTCCCAGCGGCCATCGGTTCTCCTCGCTATGTGTTCTGCCCACTGCCACTTCAGCTTTGCAATTCTCCGACCTATGTCGGTGACTTTAGTTCTCCTGCGGATCTCCTCATTTCTGATTTGATCGAGCAGGGAAATACCGAGCATAGCTCTCTCCATTGCCCGCTGAGCGACACCGAGCCTCCTCACGAGGCACTGAGGTATTTTGGACTCGACTCATAGGCAATTCATATTTAATTTGTATTTTGTTGAAACCAATAGACAGCGATATAGTTGCAGTCCGTTAGTTTTATTTGCCTATCAAGGATCCTAAACACCGTGTGTTTGGTAAACTGGTTACAATATTTTTTTCCCAGCTAACTATAAATTTAATTTGTCAATAAATAACTAAATGCGACTTGGTTCTAAACTGGACAAATATGTTATCAGATTCATAATCAATTATTGCTTAAATCAATACTTAGCTGGTCTAAATCATAATAGGTATTCTTCGTTTTCATTCGTCCCCTTTCAGCTTTCGTCAACAAAGTAAAAATCTTCAAAAAAAAAACCAACATTATATTCTTTTAAAATAACTCTTAAGAAGCGAATCTAGATTCTTCATAAATTCAGTTAAGATAGTTCTTCCCCTCCGGTTTCCCTTAGGGGATATTCCGTGGCCTGGTAAAATATAGGTCAAGCGTGAACTGTTCAAATAGAGGCCCTTTGAGACGACGAATGAAAAGAATTACAGACTAAGTAGACCAGTGGTACCGCTGTTATAAATAGTATAAAAAATTATCGACTGCATAGGTCACTTTTGCACGCTTTTTTAATTATGTGATATGGGCACTTCTTCAAATGAAACCAAATCGAAAAAAATACACTTTATCGCACAGAACTGAATTTTAACAATCAGACATTACACATGAATACAGTACAGTTTGTTCGGCCTTATTGCTCTAGAAAAATTCTCCTATCGTGTGGGCTGTTAAGTGAATTACCAACCTCATCAACTTTGGTGGTATTATTGAGCCACCAAAGGCCCCTGACAAGGTTCACGTAACGATTACTCACTTACATCAGTAAATAGTAACCGGGACCAACGGCTTAACGTGCCTTCCGAAGCACGGATCATCTTACTTTCGGACAATCAGGTGATCAGCCTGTAATGTCCTAACCATAACCATACCCGGGGCCCGATGACCTATAATACAGGTTTCCACCTAGTATAGGCATCGGCCCTCCACAAAGAGATGCTGTACTCTTAACTATAAGTCAATTGTTACTGTATTTGTCTTTTTGTGGATTCTAATAATAAACTTTACTTTACTTTACTATATAAAAAGTCTAAATCATGGGCATAAAGTCAATAACATTAAATCAAAATATGCCAGTAACGTTTGCATGAGCGAAGGTTGAGCTACGATGCAATTAGGACTTAATTACATGGCACTATCGTCATTATTTCTATTGCCTACCTCAATCATGCGAACCTATTTATTTATTATTTTTATTTTTTATAATAATGCAGTGCTAAAGATTAAGTAGAGTTTTGAGAAAGAACTATTTAACGTTAAAGAAATGCCATCTAAAGAAAATCTACAATTCATTACGTCAAAAAATGCAAAATCGAGATCCTTTCAAATGAAGAATGAAAAGAACTAGAAACTACGTGCCAAATACAAGTACCTCTATAGTGTATAAAACTGTCGACTGACTGAATAGTCACTTTTGCGCGGTTTTTAATTACGTAGCGTGGGAACTGGAAAGAGGACTTTTGTGTCACGAAAACGTGAAAAACCTAGCGTGACACAGTTGTACTTCACTACTAAACTGAGAGTGAAGAAAAAAACAGAATTCATTTAACTGCAACATCCCGAGCTTATGGTAAAAATTTACTTAAGGTTTCAAACATTGCATGTTCTCCGCACGCCATGCGCCGCATGCCTCGCTATGTGTGTACAGTCATGAGCAATATAATGTACCCACTTTAGGACTCTGTCGCACTAACATATTTGACATTTGGTGAGACTTACAGTTCAATTTGTCAAAAAAGTTAATGTGACATGGTACCAAAGTGTATACATATTAATGCTCGTGACCGTACCTTCGCGAGGCATGTGCTACGACCATAAAACACAAAGCAAAGCGCCTGGCGTATGACGTATAGCGTCCATCTCATGATTTCGTTCCGGACACTTCATACAAAAATAACTCGCCTAACACGAAAGGCAGACTGTCCGCTCGAGCTCCCTTTCTCCATAGCGGATTATGGCCATTTACACTTAAATGAAGCGCTCGAATGAGGAGTTCGGTGGCGCAGCGGTAACGCGCTCGGTCTGCGATTGTTGAAGTTAAGCAACTTTCTCAAAGGCCAGCCATAGGATGGGTGACCACAAAAAAAAAGTTTTCATCTCGAGCTCCTCCGTGCTTCGGAAGGCACGTTAAGCCGTTGGTCCCGGCTGCATTAGCAGTCGTTAATAACCATCAATCCGCACTGGGCCCGCGTGGTAGTTTAAGGCCCGATCTCCCTATCCATCCATAGGGAAGGCCCGTGCCCCAGCAGTGGGGACGTTAATGGGCTGGTGACGAGACTTAAATAAGACCCAGCGGGGCGTGAGGTAAATCTAGTTCCGAACCGATACGAATTGGTGCGGGGCGAAGAGTGTCCGTGTTACATACATACATACATAAACTCACGCCCATGTTCCACAAATAATCAGTAGACTATTTCCAGCCACTTTTGATACATAGTCCTAAGATGGATAATGATGAACCGTATGGTGATAGGAGATCAGCCTATCGCCCATATACGTAGATTCATCATTTTTGGTATTTTCGGTAGTGTCCGTGTCTCACACATTATACTTATTATTCTTTATTTATATATTTATACTTATTATACTTTTTGGCTTTGCCCAGAATGGTAAAGATTGTATTACGTCCATGTTTGGCCTATCAGATACTTCAGAAAACACAATGGAACATTCAAAATTTCTTGGAATGACACCAGACAGGTTTACGGCCTACCCCATTAAGAACAATACGTTCGTACCTCGGTGGATTATTCCGTTACTACCCACACATATTGTTTAAAATAACAAACGGCAACTTCATAGCGACACAGTCCTGAATTGTCAACAGACACCTGATAACCGTAGCCCTTACCGCTGGAACTCACTTGAAACTCACTGTATTCATTTATTTTCAATAGCGCTAACCACAGCCCGACCGTGACCTCTAGAACAACAACATGAGTAAAAACAAGGTACTGCTCTACATTTCGATAAAAAACTAAACTACAATTTGATAAACACCTTTCCGACAGCCCCGACAATCAATCAATACTAATTCAAAGAAAACAGAGCCAATCTGTCCAAAGACTTTGCTTACCACGGCATACGACCACGGCTATATACTAAACATTACTATTCGGAAGAATTTCAGAAGAATATATACCTATTTTTTTGATTAATACTTTTTAGAGCGTGATGATCTTCCGTTTTTCTTAAGAAAATTATTTTTCGCCCTCAGTTTATGACCTCTAGAGGGCGCCACATTACATTTAGCGTGACGTCACATAACCGGACAATTAGGACGCTTCTAGTGACACCTCATTTGTTACATTTTGACAGGTGATTCAAAGTACGGTTGGAACAGACGTGCACACACACATACATACATAGCGGTCAAACACATAACCGTCCTTTTTACTTCGCGGTAGTCGGGTAAAAATATGCGGAATTAACATGATAATTAATCCCTCACCTCAACACGTCATGGCAATCCCTCGGATTAATCCCATACATTTAATCACTGTCACAGTCGCTTTCCGAAATCGTTTGGAACTTGGCTGGGCCCCTTTAGAATTTCGGTGCGTAAAATTCGAATTGTCTTATATTAGACAAATAGTAGGGGATAGATTGGCGCCCGCGACATTAAAAGAACTCGACGTAAACAGAGTGGAAAACAATTATTTTGCAGATAAACGTTGTGGTTAGTTAATGAATCGCCGGCTTTTATAATTACTCTTCTTTTATTAAGAATAATGAATAGTTTCAAATAATAATTATTTATTATTAAAGGACGCTACACACATAGCAACAATGCAATGGCATCAGGAGAACAAAAACACTTACACAAAATTACTGAATTATAAAAGATATACTCTCCCAGTCCCAAACTAAATGAAAAGACCTCACTCAGCATAAGCCGCGGCGTGACCCACGACGACGCTGGTATTCTATGGACTCTGCTGAGTGAGCCACGAACATCGCGCTCCATACGCTCTAACTATACAAACCCTGAGTTCCACGTTAGGCAAAATATGGGGATTGCTCGTTTCGTTACTATCATGGTATAAGAAGAAGAGAAGGTATGCTCAATCCTATGACAAGCCGCCAATGTAGCCCTTTGATGACGTAAGTGGTACCACTGTGTTACCATTAAATTGGTATTTCCAACATATCAAGGACGTAAATTTTATTATTGAAAATTAAGTGAATTTTGACTAATGTATTTAATTACTATTACTTGTCACGTACATAAAAATCATTAAAACAGTAAGTAAATCTTTTACTAAAAGTTCAAAATTTCCTGGCAAAGTAAATATAAAAACATTGGTCAAGGGTAATTTATTTTTTACAAAATGGCAACGCAGGGTGGAATGACGTCAGCTGGGCTAACCTTGAAATGTTAGCTGTCACTTTTGAGCGTACCTGGGGGGTTAAAAAGGCCACATCAAAACAATTCACCACAAGTGCAAGTACACAACAGTGCAAGTATACAAGTGGAAATTCAATCAACGAGGAATGAAAATAATTTAAAAACACCAAAAAGAAATCATGAATTTTCGACGGAAAATTTCACTTGACATTGACTCAGAATTATTGTTTGAATCACCCTTCAAAGTTTTCGCTACAATGTCACTAACACCCTGTATACTTACGTACAATTAGGTACTTACATGTGTAATCTATGATATGCGGGGTGAAAACGGCCAAATCGACGTAATTCATCTTAGAAAGCAAAATTGCAATTTGACATTGTGAAAAAGTAAGTGTGCAATGGCCTGAATCCCCCCCTCAGTATTCGTTACGATGTCACTAACATCCGGTATAGATACCTACATACTCTCTTTGTGTATATAGGCGTCTATAAAGATAATAACGAATCTTAAATTCGTGGCCTTCAAGTATCGATTTCGTCAACGCGTTGATCCAACTTGATAATTTATGAATAAATACAGAATCACACGTTTGCATACGTTATTAAGTTCTACAGACGTTCTAGTAGATACGACACGTGATTGGTGATTTGTATGACACGATTTCTCAATTTCCAATAATATAGCTATAAAAAAAGAAGTAAAATAAATTGAATCGAATTGAAAGCATAAATACTATAGTTGCTTTTGTGTTGGACGGGGATTGAATTAAAAAAATAATTATTTTTATTATTATTAATATATAGCGTTAGGCTCACGATCTGGAGGTCCGGGTTCGATTCCCGATGGGGACATTGTCGAAATCACTTTGTGAGACTGTCCTTTGTTTGGTAAGGACTTTTCAGGCTTGAATCACCTGATTGTCCGAAAAAGTAAGTTGATTCCGTGCTTCGGAGGGCACGTTAGCCGTTGGTCCCGGCTATTAGCCGTAAAAACACCTCCACCAACCCGCAGTGGACCAGCGTGGTGGAGTATGCTCCATACCCTCTCCGGTTGATTGAGAGCAGCAGTGGGACGTATATAGGCTATTTATGTTTATGTTATGTTATATTATTAATAAGTAGTATGAGGTATTCTTTATTCTATGCTATTAGTGGTCCAATAGTTGAGCGTTGGGCTCACGATCCGGAGGTTCGATTCCCGGTGGGGACATATCACAAAAATTACTTTGTGGTCCCTAGTTTGGTTAGGACATTACAGGCTGATCACCTGATTGTCCGAAAGTAAGATGATCCGTGCTTCGGAAGGTGCGTTAAGCCGTTGGTCACGGTTACTACTTATTACTGATGTAAGTAGTCGTTACATGAGCCATGTCAGGGGCCTTTGGCAGTTCAATACTAACCCTGACACCACGATACGATAGAAAAAATATTACGAGTGTGAATTTATTTATATATGCAACAAATAATAGCAAAAAACCTAACTCTGCAAACAAGCAAATTCATGTACCTACCAAACATTTCTATGAAAATAACCAAAGAATAACAAATGTTCGTGTACTAAATGAAAAATGTTTCGATTCAGAAATACCTATTCTATAAGTGACTGACCTTTAACGACTTTGAAACTATACGTCTGAGTATAGGTACTAGTATCTAGACATTAGAACTCAACGGGAGAGATTCAGACAATACACTATAGACAATAAATCTGCCACTTCCTCTCTTTATAACTCTCTATAACAAATGCCCGTGACTTCACTTCACTTTTAGTGCTGCTGATTTCTGTACTCACCATCAAATTTTTCATCTCAGGTTAGTTTCCAACTAGTTAAATCAGTTACTTTTTACTAAACGTCAAAACACGAAATTACTACGAAAGTCTGAAAAAGCACACTGTGATGTGATGTCATAGAAAAACGTGATAAAATGTCGGGCTGTTACGTTTTTGTTGACTAAAATTCATTAAAAAGTTAAATAGAAAAAAGAAAATGTTTTAAGTCAAATCTGCCTTTATTTAAGTAGGTAATCAGAATTTCATAATTTATCTTTTAACCGATTAACCGATCCCAAGGACTTTATACACCCGTAGGGCATGTGGGTGTGTCACTGTGACACCTCCTAGAACATGTACACTTTCGCACGCGCACACACACGCATATGTATGTATATGTGTGTGTGTGTGTGTGTGTATGTGTGTGTGTGTATATGTGTGTGTGTGTGCGCACGCGCGTACACATGTGCATGAGTATATATATGTGTATGAATATATATGTCACTCATAGTGCTATGGGCAAAAATTTGATAAATTTGATATTTCGTTTTGTTTTACTCTGAAAATCTTTAGATTACACCTACTTAATTATGTGTTTTCTTTATAGAAGTCATATTTGTTTATTACTTATCTTAACTCACAAACTGTACCTACCCCTTGGGAATTGCGAGACATTCCCGCCACAAGTATCCTAGGATTACTTAATGGGAGGTCTCGGCCACGATGTAACTAAAATTTGTGAAATAAAGAATATTTTTTCTTATCTTTGATATAAGAAACTACCACAATAAATCACATAAAAAAGCGACTACATTCTCAATGAAGAACTTTCCCGCTTCCGTTCTTTAAAAATCACATAGATGGCGTTGATCAGTTTAGGAAGTTGTATGGTTATAAAGTTATAAAATAAATAAAGTCCCTCATTGGACTAGACAGAGGTACATCATTTCTCTTAGCCTGTTAGACCAACATGATCAGGCCAGCTGTTTCGCCGTGTATGACACAAACAAACAGTTATTACGATTTTGTTCTTAGTACTTCAAATAATAGCTGACAATGGCCCCGATTCCTGCAGACACCGCCTAATTTTATTTTAAGTTATATCCGTCATTTTCATATACGTCGAAAAGGAAAGGGACGGATGATGCACAGCTCTTAATTTTAGGAAGAATGAGTAAATGAATGAATAACCCGGGCGAATCAAAAGGTACGTCGCTGGTATGCAATCCGTTTGACGTGCTGTCTACTTAACTGTGTCGGGTTATTGACGGATGTAAAATTTTTAGACGGTTGGTTTAGATTTGTGCTTAAAATTGACGTGTGTTCCATAAATTTTATGCTTGTCGATTACCCGTCCCTTTCCTTTTCGGCGGATAAGAAAATGACAGATATAACTTAAAATAAAATTAGATGGTATTTACAGGAATTAGCACCATTGCCTTTGATAGTTCGTGGTGTGGGGTGATGCGGTTTGACAAGCAATTTGACAATTACTAGGTTCGAACCCACTGTCAGTTCTGGAGTCCAAAGATTCAATTACTTCGGGTCGGGGTTTGGGACACGGCGAGGAGAGATGAGAAACACAGCCCGGTCTGTATAGTTTATACCAAAATGTTACATACGCTCTCGAGTACATATTAGGGAAGTCAGAGGTACATTCATCGCAAGATGAACTAGTAACTCTTCACCGAGCTTTCTGTTAAAACAACGTGATAGGTAGCCGTATCGCCGTCTACAGTCGAGCCAACTGTGTTAATAATAACTGTTCTTGTACTAAATTCGCGTTAAAGCCTTTCCAACTTTTGTCTTCTATTAGGTACATTGGTATAGGTATGTCTTTTGTAAAAACTGACAGAATTTCCAATAAACGTAGTAGGTACTAGGGTGGTACGCTCACGAGTACTAATATGTATACACTTTGAAACCATGTCACATTAACTTTTTTGACAAATTAAACTGTAAGTCTCATTAAATGTCAAATATGATAGTGCGACAGGGTTCTAAAGTGGGTACATAATATTTCTTATGACTGTACTAGGTATAGGGAGAGCGATATTGGAGGACTAGTTGGATCGACGTATTTGAAGAGCCAGTGAGCTGTAAAATGAAATAGGCTTTGTATGGCCATCGTCCATAGTACGATGTGATGAACCAACCGAATGAAAAATTGCACAAGGATTGGAATGCTATTTACAGATATATATATTGTTTTGTTAAACGAACCAGGTGGACTACGGTGACGTGCATTAATATGTATACACTTTGGTACCATGTCACATTAACTTTTTTGACAAATTGAACTGCAAGTCTCACTAAATGTCAAATATATTAGTGCGACAGAGTCCTAAAGTGGGTACATTATATTGCTCATGACTCTACATAGATATTTAATAAGTCATTGCGTAGGTATTTTTCTTTCCTGTCGAAACCATGAGTTCCCTGTCTATGAGATAAAATATATAACAGCCTCCGTGGTCTAGTGGTTAGAGCGTAAGGCTCACGATCTGGAGGTCCGGGTTCGATTCCCGATGGGGACATTGTCGAAATCACTTTGTGATTTCTGACTGAGACCGTCCTTTGTTTGGTAAGGACTTTTCAGGCTTGAATCACCTGATTGTCCGAAAAAGTAAGATGATTCCGTGCTTCGGAGGGCAAGTTAAGCCGTTGGTCCCGGCTATTAGCCGTAAAAACCAGTGTTCGGAAAACCCATTTAAAAAGTTAACCGATATAAAAGGTTAACAGATTCAATCGGTATCCTTTTATTACGGTAACACGTTAATCTGTTAACCTATTGAAACCTGTTAACACATATCAAGGGTTAACCTCGGTTTTATAGGTTATTACTAACGAAGAGTAAAATATTAAAACAAACTCAGCTGGAAAGAGAAAGATGGGTATAAACGGGAAACAAGCGTTTTTGAAGAATCGGCTATATTCGACAAAATTTAATGGAATCGGCTAAAATCGTCTGGATTCGAGTAAAATTTACAAAATTGATTGTAATCGATAAGGATGGCTAGATTCCACTTCACTCGACTGGATTCCAGGTTATTCACCTACCTTAATGACACATCGGAGTTGGCAAAGTGGAGTTGGTAATGCGGAGTATAGTATCCCTCAACGCAACTTTTTCTTCTGAGGGACTTCAACGCCTACCATCAAGAGTGTTTGTACCCGTTCCAGCAGACCGACCATGCTGACAAAGGCTGACAAAGAGGTGCAGGCTTTTGCCTTGTCACTAAGTTTCTCACAGCTGGTAAATTGCGCTGCAAGGGTACCTGACGTTGCCAACCATACCGCCAACTACTTGGACCTTCTGCCGACAACTGATCCGGACCGATATCAAGTATCAGTGACTTTCCTTTAGGAACTTCCGGCCATTGTTTGGTGAGATCTCTATCTGTCTATCCCCCATCTGATCTTAACCGCAGAGAATCCAGGCGAATATGACGATACAAGTTAGCAGACTGGGATGAGATGCGGCACTTCTTCGCGTCCTATCCTTGGAGTGAGGTATGCTTTTCTTCAGAAGACCCGACGAGCTGCGCAGACTCGCATACCGGGTGTGGGGTGAAGAATATACCTGCAAAGCTCCTAACTCTGAAGAAAACTCCGAATAACGCCGCCAAGTCTTGCAAGAGGACAATACGCGGAGCTCGTTTCGACCATATAAGTAGGCCAAATCGGTGCGAAACTGGCTAAGTACCCAACTGGTATTTATCTAGCTAATTTCTGCTGTCTGTTGTTGCCGCCATTGCTGAAACCTGATGGATCGCTGACCTATACCGCGCACGAGAAGGCAAATTTATTTATCTCCTCACCTGCGACTCTCGTCTAGATGCTGAGAACAATATTCCACCTAGTGTACCTCCTTGTGATCTGGCAATGGCAATACTGGGCTGAAAAAAATTTGAATGCCATCGAAACTACAAGAAGAAGAAGAATGGCAGAGATCTGTATCCGGCAACATGAGGTCCTAAAAATGCTTCACATTCTAGACGTGAATGAGTTCCGTGGTCCAGATGGTATTCCAGCAATCGTACAGCAGAACTGTGCACTTGAGTCGTCTCCAGTACTGACACGGCTCTACCGGCTCTCTTTGGGTTCAGGACTAGTCCCGAACCCATGTAAGATTGCCTATGTGCAGCCTGTGTCCAAAAAAGGTAGTCGTGCCGTGCCGACCCTGCTAACTACCGCCCCATTTCAGCGAACTTGAACAATTCCCTTCTAGCGTACCTTCACCAACGATCTATTTAGTGACCGCCAATTTGGTTTCCGCCGTAATAGGTCAACTGGCGAATTCTTGTGTACGCTACACACTTGCGAGGCTCTTGCCGTGTCCTTTGATATCACAAAGGTTTTTGATAGGGTTTGGGAGAGTCTTATTGGAAATATAGCCATAGGCTTATTGGAAAGCTTCCGGCATATGGGATCCCTTCTAGCCTGTGTAATTGGATATCTGACTTCCGGAGGAATAGACGGATTTGGGAAGTCGTCGATGGGTGCTCGTCTGATTTACATGGTATTAGTGCCGGAGTTCCTCAGGGATCTGTTCTCTCTCCCACTATCTTCCTGCTCCAGATCAATTATCTGCTGATTTATGTCCTATGGGTATGCAGACGATAGCACAGTGACGGAGAACAAGCACCAGGGATGTCAGCGTTATCAGAACTTGTTATCATAATCTTATGAATCGTGTGAATTTGACCCTTAAGTCCGTCTCAGAACGGGGTGACAACAACTTGGTCGAATTCAACGCTTCCAAAACCCAGGCATGTCTGTTCACCGCGAAACGAATCTGGCTCCAATGTTCCGGAGTGTACCCATTAGTGATGTACTTAACGAATATTAGCATTCGCGAATATTTTTTGCAGATATTCGTATACGCATTCGCGAATGTCTAAAAATTTACATTCGTTACACCATCACTAATATCTACGTCAATTACCAACTATCTCGAGCTCTATGGTATGGACCTAATTGCCAACCTAAACTTCGGCTGCTACACCGAGTCGATAACAAAATTGCAGCCAAAAATCAGACATCCTTTCTAAAGTCAGATGATACTTCCCCTCAGAGCAGTTGCTCGATCTATACACAGCAAAGGTTTGTTGTTGTATGGAGTACTGCTGTCACCTTTGGCAAGGCTCTGCCAGCTCTCGGTTGGCCGCTCTCGACTTGGTGGAGCGTTGAGCATTAAAGCTCGTAGACAATGAGTCGTTAGTGAAGACTCGACTCCAAAGTCTAAAACACAGACGAAGGGTAGCGGTTTTTTATAGGATACACTTCGGTGTGCGGTTTAGTGTGTGCAGGAACTTCATGAGTTAATTCCACCCACACTATTCCATCTTCGAACAACTAGTCGTCGGCAGACATTTCATGTTGTTGATATACCACCAATCCGCACTAAGCGTTTTGCCTCTTCCTTTTTGATGCGAATAGCAAAGGACTGGAACTCTCGTCTGCATTTCCAACTCGTTATAATTTGGCATTCTTCAAGGCTAGGGTGAATAGGCATTTACTAGGTAAGCGTGATTCACCCTAGACCACATCGTCCCATACCACCAGGTGAGACTGACGCGGTTTTCAAACGCGGTCAAACGTGAGCCTATACGTATATTATTAATAAAAAACTGTCGATTTCAGTCGTTTCCAGGCGATTTTGTGGAATCCAGTCTAGTGGAGTGGATTCAAGTCATTTGTGTCAGTTTAAGTCCATTCAAGCTGATTGTGACGATTCTAGGTGCTTGTCAAATCCAGTCCATTTTAATCGATTCTAGTCGAATCCAGTCGATTCCTCGACTAAAAACTAGACTCGATTCAAATCTTTAAATTAATATACGCATCATACAAAACCGTAACGTACCATACGCCTAAACCATGCGACACGGACTTCATCCTATGGCTACATATTAAGATGCATCCCAATTCCATCTCAGATCAGAGTAATATTCAAGATCACTCAAACAAGTGAGTTAGAGAGCGTTATTATATTGTCTAGATTCCATGACGACTACCTTCCGACTTCATACTAGTAACCACATCTTGCGTCATTTTAAAATGGAGTTCCTATAACCATCTGGTTACCATCAGATCTTGAATACTAACCAGAGCTAGAATGCTCGTCAAGGCAAATTATTTTAACATCGAGTTTCTAAGTTGACAATACAAATGACCACCTGGTCATCATCACACCCTGAGTATCAACCAGCAACAACCACCTAGAGTCAGAGTTCTCATCAAGACAAATCAAACAAACCCAAACTTGGAGGTCTTGCGTCATTTAAATTTCGAGTTCCTACCTTTTGGTTATCATCCAATCCTAAATACCAACCACCAATAAAGTTCTCATCAAGACAATTCAAACAAGCTCAAACTCGAAGGTTACGCGTTATTATAATATCGATTTCCTAACTTATGACCACCTGGTCATCATCAGACGCTGAATACCAACCACCAAAGCCAAGTATAGCTAGAAGGCTCATCAAGACAAATCAAACAAGCCCAAACTCGGAGGCCTAGCGTTATTTTAATATCGAGCTCCTATCCTTATAACCACCTGGTTATCATCACACCCTGAGTATCAACCACCAACAACCACCTAGGGTCAGAGTGTTCATCAAGACAAGTCAAACAAACTCAAACTCGGCGATCTTGCGTAATTTTTTTGTCGAGTATATATAATAACTAGATGTCGCGTGGTTCGCTCGCAGCAAGCTGCTCGCGTGTCTTGTTTTCCCGCCATTTTTTTACCGCGATAGAATTTGACCAAGACTAAAATAGGTCTCGTGAAATCAAAAAAGTTCTAGGTGCTATAGTTTTGCCAGGCCGTAGGGTGTCTCCCTGATGCGGAGCAGTTTTCCAAGATGACGTTCCGATCACACCCCTATACATCAATTTTAACTCTGCGACATTTTCTGCAAAAAACAAAATTTTGTATGGCGGCCATCTTGTTTTTCCGCCATTTTGTTTTTTTTGTCACTGGCGATTGGATTTGACCAACAATTAAGTAGGTTTCGTGAAAAAAGAATCGTTCCAGGTGCGATAGATTTGCCAGGCCGTAGGGTGTCTCCCTGATGCGGAACAGCTTTCGAAGATTGAGAAACTTTTCCGTACTCGACAAGACACTCCGATTACATTCCCACACATCAGTTTTACCTCCGGGACATTTTCTGGAAAAACAAACTTTTGTATGGCGGCCATCTTGTTTTTCCGCCATTTTGTTTTTTTTTTCACCCACGATAGAATTTGACCAAGATTAAGTAGGTATTGTGAAAAAAGGATCGATCCAGGTGTGATAGTTTCGCCAGACTGTAGGGCGTCTCCCTGATGCGGAGCAGTTTTCCAAGATCTGGAAGTTTTCCCATACTCACCGGAAGATTTGGATCACACCCCCATACATCATTTTCACCCCCCGACACTCCTTCTGGGAGAACAACTATGTCAGTCAGTCAATAGGTACATGGGTTTGTAGCTATATAATATAACCTGGTCATCATCGGACCCTGGATCTTTCCGTCATGTCTACAAATCTTCTCGTAATTATCACCTATCAAACAAAAAAAAACGTAACCAAATCGGATCATGCGTTCTGCAACTACGTTACGACCTTTCCGCGTAGCGTCGCTGGTTAAAAAGTAAACGTCGAAATAGTAAAAAACAAAGCGCGTGGAACGATTAAACGACGCCGACAAGTGCCTGCAGGTTACTTGGCGCAGCGTTGCCAGCATTCGTTTCGCACGACGGAATGGCAACATGCAAAAATAACCGTTTGTAAAGCGGTTAACCTATCATTCCTGTTAACCTTTAATTTCTGTTAACAGTGTTCGCATTAACCCCCTTGATAAAGAATACCGAAATGTTTCGGTATACGCCTGTACTGTTAACACATATTTATTTCGGTTAATAACCGAATTATTTCTGTTATTAACCCTAACCGGAGGAACACTGGTAAAAACACCTACACCAACCCTCAGTGGAGCAGCGTGGTGGAGTATGCTCCATACCCCCTCCGGTTGATTGAGGGGAGGCCTGTGCCCAGCAGTGGGACGTATATAGGCTGTTTACGGGATAAAATATGACTTAGAATAATATCATACATTAAAAATAAACATATGCAAAATACTGGCCTGAAGAAATCTGAATTCCATCGAAACGACAACAAGAAGATATCATTCATTTATTCACTGAGATCCTATGGTTCAGTGGTCCACCGGCTTGCTTCTAACGGGGAACGCCGATTCGAACTCCACCAACGGACTCACCGGACTTGCACCAACGAGTTATTAATATATCTAAGGTGCAGTTTTCACTAACACAGTTAGCTCGACCATTATAGACGGCGATACGGCTTACCACTTATCGTTGGTCTAACAAAACGCTCAGTGACGGGTGGGTACTTAATTCATCTTGCTTAGTTCACCTCTGACTAAAGTCTACCTAGCATAAATTGCATGTTATATAAAACTGTGATTATTGAATGTGTTGGAGTTGGAGACTCCCGCGGACGCGTTCCCAGGCGGAGAGATACTGTGCTACTGTCATAGAATGAAGAATAATACTACGTATAGAACGGCAACTCCCCGCTCCCCACCAGTGGCTGAGTACCTCCCCCCCCCCCCCCTCGAAAATAGTTTAGTCTCTTACTTCAGTCTTCAATTGTATGGGCGAGACGTATCTGTGACGTATCACACACACAGAAGCGCGCGTACGGTCACGAGCACTAATATGGTATACACTTTGATACCATGTCACATTAACTTTTTTGACAAATTAAACTGTAAGTCTCGTTGAATGTCAAATATGGTTGTGCGACAGGGTTTTAAAGGGGGTACATGATATTACTCATGACTGTACTATAACGACAATGTGTAAAGGGGGTGTTTTGTTTGAAGTGTCCGGGGTGTACTATTAAATGGATCGATTTATACTCCATAATACTCAATAATTCTGTATACGTGACTATTATATCTCAAAATTAAGCCGATATATTAATAATATCTTCAGTCGCCTTTATATTATTATACCATTGTTGGGCATTTCATATCTCTGTAGATTATTTGGTGGCCGTGACTTTATACCGAATTAGTGTTGATTATCTATTCACAATGTTATTGAACGCAACAATATTGTGAATATATCGTGGTAGACACTTTTACTTCTTAATATTTCTAATTTCAGTTTCATTACTTCTATCTGACAGCCTACACAAAACTTAACTGGCCACTTATCCGGCATATAACTCAGGTTCTTCTTCTTCTTATCGTGTGGGTTGTGAGGTGGAATACCAACGTCATCAAACCTGGTGTCAGGGTTATTACTGAGCCGCCAAAGACCCCTGACATGGCTCATGTAACGACTACATACTTACATCAGTAAGTAGTAACCGGGATTAACAGATTAACGTGCCTTCCGAAGCACGGATCATCTTACTTTTTCATTATTTTATTTTTGTTTTATTATTACGCACTAATACAAAGAAACAGCCATACTCTCACGTTCACTAACACAAACACGCTAACTCACACACACATTCATACATACACACGCACACATGCATACACAAAAATACGTTGAAATTTATTATTATACTTTCTTTAATTTTACTTTTTTACTGTATTATTTACTAATTACTCTGCAAATTTTTCATAATTGTAAATTTAACTGTTTAATATCTGGAGGTGGAGACCTGGTGTCCTATATGACAGGTTTTACCTAGTTTAGGCACCAGCCTCTTCTCAAAAATTGTATGCACAAACCAAATGTCTTTTGTTATGGATTCTTTTTGTAGAGGAAATAAACTTTTTACTTACTTACTTTACTTACTTACTTTTGGACATTCAGATGATCAGTCTGTAATGTCCTAACCAAACTAAGGATCACAAAGTGATTTTTTGTGATGTGTCCCCACCGGGATTCGAACCCGTGTATCAGTAGAAAAGGGCAATTGCGAATCGGATTTGCATGCGGAGTGTCCCGCGCACAGAAAAGTTTGTAAATATCTGCGCACCACCCAAAACAACCTGTAAGTAGGCTAAAGGAAATTTTTATTGCGTAACCGAAGTAAGACGAGTTGACTAAGTAGGTAGGTATTAAGGAAAGTTATTTTGACCGGACGAGTATTCTCACCATAAGGGTTCCTTTTTACCATTTCGATCATCATCATCATCACCAGCCCATTAACGTCCCCACTGCTGGGGCACGGGCCTTCCCTATGGATGGATAGGGAGATCGGGCCTTAAACCACCACGCGGGCCCAGTGCGGATTGGTGGTTATTAACGACTGCTAATGCAGTCGGGACCAACGGCTTAACGTGCCTTCCGAAGCACGGAGGAGCTCGAGATGAAAAATTTTTTTGTGTGGTCATCCATCCTATGACCGGCCTTTGCGAAAGTTGCTTAACTTCAACAATCGCAGACCGAGCGCGTTTAACGCTGCGCCACAATTATCAGCAAGTGATGAAACAGTTAGCTCTTCTTTCTGACGGAAGTGACCTAGTGACAGTGTTAATGATTAATCAACATCACAATATTTGTAAATATTCTTAAAACAAAAATACTTAAGTACTTAATCAATATTTTTTATATAAGTTACTTAAAATAAGATAGCTCAAGTTTATCTACTCACGGGAGGTTATCTTGGAAAAATAAACCGATACTAAAAATAAATCGATATAAGGTATGAAGCACTACCTACTGATCGATAAGTCGATCATTGACCTAACAACCTACACGAGAAAACAAGACGAAAGGAGTCCTTACCTTTGCCCAGTGTCATAGAATAAGGAATAATACTACGTATGAGGCGGAGCTTAACAGCCTCTGTGGTCTAGTGGTTAGACCGTTACGCTCACGATCTGGGTGGGTGGGTCTGGGTTCGATTCCCGATGGGGACACTGTCGAAATCACTTTGTGAGACTGTTCTTAGTTTGGTAAGGACTTTCCAGGCTTGAATCACCTGATTGTCCGAAAAAGTAAGATCATTCCGTGCTTCGGAGGGCACGTTAAGCCGTTGGTCCCGACTATTAGCCGTAAAAACACCTCCACCAACCCGTAGTGGAGCAGCGTGGTGGAGTATGCTCCATACCCCCTTCGGTTGTTTGAGGGGAGGCCTGTGCCCAGCAGTGGAACGTATATAGGCAGTTTATGTATGAGGCGGAGGACAGGAGTCCTAGTACGGTCACACTCCGGACACTTCATACAAACAACCTCGTTTCACACAGACACTACACATTAACATTATCGTACACGCGCATCTGTGTGTGTGATATCTGACATACGATCAAAGTCTAAACTATGTTCGAGGGGGGGTGAGGTAAACCTAGCTCAGACGCTGGTGGGGAGAGGAGAGTTGCCGTTCTACACGTAGTATTATTCTTACTCTATGCTACGGCTTTGAAATAGACTACTCTGGGCGCCATCACACTCGCGTCAAACAGAGTACTGCGGGGCGGAAGGCAAAAGAGGAACCACTGCTCTATTTTTCCCTAAAAAGTAGCATGGAGAGTGCTACATCGACAAGAGCGTGGCTCTAAATGAGTCGACGTATGAACGGCAACTCTTCGCTCCCCACCAGCGGCTGAGCTGGGTTTACCTCAACCCCCTCGGTCTTGCTTTAATCTTCAATCGTATAGCGTCAGACGTCACAAGCACAAATGTGCGCACACGATAACGTCAATGTGTAGTGTCTGTGTAAAACGAGTTTTTTTGTCTGAAGTGTCCGGGTTGTGGTATAGACCAAGTTACCGTAGTAACATTACCATACAGGTCCAGTGGTTGAGCGTTGGGCTCACAATCCGGAGGTCCCGGGTTCGAATCCCGGAGGGGACATATCACAAAAGTCACTTTGGCATCCTTAGTTTTGTTAGGATATTACAGGCTGATCAACTGATTGTCCAAAAAGTAAAATGATCCGTGCTTCGGAAGCCACGTTAAGCCGTTGGTCCCGGTTACTACTTACTGATGTAAGTCATGTCAGGGGCCTTCGGCGACTCAATAGTAACCCTGACACCAGGGTTGATGAGGTTGGTCATTCACCTCACAACCCACACGATAGAAGAATAAGAACCGTTTATGCTAAAGATGCAACAGATGTTTTCCCATACAAACAAAATTGAAAATTGATTCGTGTAATGCTTGACGTAATCTGTGTCATTTGTTTCCATTGCTCTGACGTCTCGTGACGTACGCGTCAGCAAATTATGACAAGTAATAAATCAATGGCACATCGTTGACAGTAATTCGTGCATTGTCTGTATAGAATAGTTTGTGGTCGTCAGCTGTCGTGTTTCCATAATTTATATTTTAAGTAGTGCGTTTCATTCATAGTTATGGAAAAACATTCTTTGGTATTGACATAAAATGTTAAACGTGCTTTTATTCAGTAGCTAAACGGCCCCCATAGTCCAGTGGTTAAGCGTTGGGTTCACGATCCGGAGGTCCCGGGTTCGAATCCCGGTAGACACATTTTACAAAAATAACTTTGTGATCTCCCAGTTTCGTTAGGACATATTACCCGAATGTCCGTAAGTAAGACGATCCATGCTTCGGAAGGCACGTTAAGCCGTTGGTCTCGGTTACTACTTACTAATGTAAGTTAGTAGTCGTTACATGAGTCATGACAGGGGCCTTTGGCGGCTCAGTAATAACCTTGACACCAGGGTTGATGATGTTGGGACTCCACCACAGCCCACACGATAGATGAGATTCAGTAGCTTCTAGCTACTTACTTGCAAGTAAGTTACTACAGTATTAAATTAGTAGTTAGTAGTTGCGTCATAAGATTTAAATTCATCATCATCAGCCCATTAACGTCCCCACTGCTGGGGCACGGGCCTTCCCTATGGATGGATAGGGAGATCGGGCCTTAAACCATCATGCGGGCCCAGTGCGGATTGATGGTTATTAACGACTGTTAATGCAGCCGGGACCAACGGCTTAACGTGCCTTCCGAAGCACGGAGGAGCTCGAGATGAAAACTTTTTTTTTGTGGTCACCCATCCTATGACCGGCCTTTGCGAAAGTTGCAGCCCGAGCGCGTTTACCGCTGCGCCACCGAGCTCCTCCAGATTTAAATTAAATACTTATTATGAACAACTCATAGTCTGAATACTTTGTTTAGTTTGAATGAGGGACTTTCCAGACTAAGTTCCTCAAAAACAATATAGATGGCGCTGTACAGATTTTCCTTCGTTTAACCTTCTAATTACACGGATAACAGACAATGCATCTTATATCTTTGTTCTTGGGAACAAATGATAACCCTTTTTATTACATCCAGGCACAATTTCATCTTCCATACATTATAATTCTCATCAAAATAAAGAGAAGCAATATAGGTAGCAACATAATTCTATACATAAATGTGATCCAAATATCAAGCAACACTTATTTTTATATACAGGGTGTTAGTGACGTCGTAACGAAAACTTTGAGGGATGATTCAGACCATGATTCTGAGATGATATGAAGTGGAATTTTCCGTCGCAAAAGTATAGAACAGAAAATAATAAAAAGAAAAACAAAAATTTTCATGAATTTTCCGACTGAAAATTCCACTTGATATCAACTCAGAATCATGGTCTGAATCATCCCCCTCAGTATTCGTTACGGTGTCACTATCACCCATACCTACTTGTATGGGTACAGTATGTACTTGTGCGGGGTGTAAGTGACATCGTAACGAATACTGAGGGGAATGAAACAGCTGATTATTCTGAGTTAATATGAAGTTAAATTTTTTATCGCAAAAGTATAGAATTGAAAATAATTTAAAAAAAACTAAAAAAAATCATGAACTGAATCATCCCCCTCAGTATTCGTTACGATGTCACTAACACCCTGTATATAATTAAATACCCGAGTAATAATAAAATAGAAAATTAACACGTTATGGCTCAACAGCGCATTACAACAGTAGCAATTGGCAACATAGCAGGAGAATTATTTTTTTATCCATGGTAAGCGAAGAAACAAGAACAAAATCTATAATGCCTTGTATTCGTGTTTTCGTAAGTAATGTAAGATGAACTATGTACAACGACATGATTGCTGATATAAAAACACCTGTATCTTTTATCTGATATGTAATCGTATCTACTTATGTTTTTTGTACATTTTAGACTTTGATGCTTCTCATGTCCGCGAAACCAATAATGCCTACATTGAAAAAAAAAATATCACGGAACTATGTCACATCACTAATTTAAGAGACATACTCTTGTCGGTGTAGCATTCTCCATGTTTGTCTATCAAAGGCCAATTCTTTCGCCTTCTCTTTAATCTGTTCCATGTAAACGCTGCTTAGTCTTCCCCTTCCTCTCTTTCCTTGTAGCTTCCGTTCTAAGTTTTTAATAAATTCGTTGTGTCTTATTAATTGTACAATCATCTTGTTTCTTCTGTCCTCAGTAACTCCCAATATTTGTTTCCTTTCCCTTACATACTAGCACTTCTTCATTAGTAACCCTTTCCGTCCAATAAGTTGGACTTTCCATCGTCCTCCAACACCACCACCCCAACTCTGTCGCGGGAAATAATAAATAACGACATAATAACACAAATATTACAACTTTTTTTTCTTTATTACAAACTGCTACCAGCATTTTTCCAATCCAAACCCAGCATTTTTATGGTGTTTGATGGAACTATGCATTAGGGGATTATTACACGACACCACAAACCGACGGGGTTGGCGGTGAAGTGGTTTGTTGGTTACATTGACTTGCATGTAATATATTCATTCCTAACAAACGAGCTTCGGCTGTTCGCACGGACGAGACACACTAAGCAAACAAGTGCAAAGTAAGCCGTGTTGTATCTGAAAATCAGCTTTTGTTCGTAAGAGCAAAAACTTGCGCTGAGCTATGACCGATTTGCGCTGCTGCAGCACACATACAGTCATGAGCAATATAATATACCCACTTTAGGACTCTGTCGCACTAACATATTTGACATTTAGTGAGACATAAAGTTCAATTTGTCAAAAAAGTTAATGTGACATGGTACCAAAGTGTATACATATAATGCTCTTGAGAGCTTCGTCTCTGTTGATTGGTTGTCTGTATCTAATCTTTTTCTTTTTGTAATCATGTGTGTCTGTTGATCAAATAAATGTTTTTATCTATCTATCTATCTAAGTTAATGCAAGTGCACGCGATACTTGACCTACGACATACTTCCTTACCGCGAGGATCACTGTCAGCTGCGCATGGCCGGATCGTGAATTTGTGGGGCCCTGGGCTGAAACTACTTGGGGGCCTATCTTAATACTCAACTAATAGCAAAAAATATTTTAACAGAATTTTTTTTTCAAATTATGGTCTACTTTTTAGCGGGATCTGGGGGCCCCTTGTAACCCCGGGGCCCTGGGCTGCAGCCCAATCAGCCCATAGGTAGATCCGGTCATACAGCTGCGGCACGGATGTAATGATCATTATCTATCCGCGCGGATAGGCGGTAATCCGTGCGGTCAAGCGTCGCTGCGCCTAGCATCGCTACAAAATCCGCTTAACCGCGGCGTCGTGTGGGAGTCTCATTATCTGCTAGTAACATAACTGTTTCATAACTGTTGTTGTGTTTGTCTGTTGAACTTTTCAGGCTTGAATCACCCGATTGTCCGAAAAAGTAAGAAGATTCCGTGCTTCGGAGGGCACGCTAAGCCGTTGGTCCCGGCTATTAGCCGTAAAAAAACACCTCCACCAATCCGCATTGGAGCAGCGTGGTGGAGTATGCTCCATACCCCCTCCGGTTGATTGAGGGGAGGCCTGTGCCCAGCAGTGGGACGTACATAGGCTGTTTATGTAACATAACTGCTTAGTTCACAAATAATAATCTTTGATAAAACATTACAAAACATAATACCTACATAATAATCACTTATATTTTGTAAACAATAGTTAACATGTTTTTCAGTGCAATTTTATACGCATAAATCACATAGCTTAGATCTTCAAAAAATGTTTAAATCGTGAAACATGATAAGTATCACCTTAGGTAAGTACCTAAGCCCATAATCCTTATCGGGGTAGATGGGCCACTGGTCAACTTGTTGAAAAATACATATTACCAAAACTGAATGATTTTAAAATTATGTTCCGATGAGCATTTTCATATTGCTTCTTTGTTGGCCTGAGATAGAAATAAAATTTTAAAAAACGCTACTTATCTTTTCGAACATGTAAAAATCGACCGAGGGATTATATTATTATTTTTATGACCATGGACTTACCTACCACCAAACGGCAAATTCATGTTAAAAAAACTTTGCATGTTTTGAATGAGAATGAAATTTGGATGTGAGTTTATATATGTATGTATGCTTACTAATTTAGAAATAACATAACATCTGCTCAGGATTATATCCCAATTGGCATAGTCAGAAGTACATGGGAAAATGAAGTAAGTAGTAAACGCCTCACCGAACTTTTCCTATATAGAAACTACATATTCTTATATGTGTCTGTGTATTCTTGTATGTCCTGTACAAAACTTTCTTAAGTTTTGTACAGGTTTATTTGTAACAAAAATACAGAAACATAGTATACACTTTGGGAATGTATAATTATTTAATCAGTAATTTAAAGAAAATACATTAATATTTTACCTCTTATAGCAGAAATAAAATAAAGTCTCAGAAATAATGGTATGAGAAAAAGACTAAATTATTTACGTTTTACACTGAATCCGCTACACGTACGCTTTCTAGGTATCGGATATAAACTGACTAGGGAACATACGCTCTTAAAACAGCACACACAAACAACAAAGTTTGTTTGTAAAACAGTTTCTGTGTTTACTTTTGTGTTTCTGTTTTTTGTGTGTCTTAATCTAGAGACAACTTTTTATAATTCCCTCAATCTTTGGCCTTGGTCGTTGTACGTTGAGCCTTCAGCGCTCCCCATTTGTCCGGCCAAGTAGTTAATGCCACCTGCGGCAAATCTACAATAAGTACGTCAAAAAAAATTGGCCTTGGTCTACATTGTTCAAATGTTCAACACAAAGAGTCACTCATCTCCATAACCTTGTGCTTATGACCGACTCTCAGACTTTTCAGTCTTACACATTTACATTAATACAATTCAAATTGACTACTCCCTACGTAACAGTTACTTCAAAATGGGACGAGTTACTTAGAAATTTCATGATATTTCAGCTAAAAGTAGGCTTCGGGGTCTCATAACGAGGGGAACAAAGTATTTTTTACAGAAACTCCGTTTATATATGATGATGATGTTTTTAGAATTATTCCGGGAAATATTGAAGTTCTGGGGGGTTAAAATGGCCACATCGAAGCAATTCATCTAAAAAAGCAATATTGCAATGTGACATTTGCGCATATATATAAAAGTAATTGCGCAATGCAATCAAATGTCAAATAGCGATATTGCTTTCTTAGATGAATTGCTTCGATGTGGCCATTTCAGCCCCCCAGATCCTAAAAGTTTGAAACAATATAAGTACTTATTATGTAACGAATAGGAGAAAATAAAATCGCATTCTCATGATGTAAACAATATGACATGATAATGATTGACAGACGACGTCTCATTGTGTCAGTTCCCAAAGGGATTCTCATAATTGTAACACGTGCATAATAATCTTATAGCATTGCGTATGTAGACAAAGAAGAAATATATACTGCACTGAATCCCACACCAATCTGCTTTTCCTACTGCCGCTTAAAGGAACAGTTCGAACTCGCTTGGCTCTTATCATCATCAATCAGTCCACATCGTCCTCCTTTTTGCACCATCCTCTCCGGTGCTGCGCTAACCTCATCCACAACTTTCCCGCCATTACAACGTTGTCGCCTATCATCATCATTAATTTAAAAACCACGCTCTTGTCAGTGTAGCATTCTCCATTCTTGTCTATCAAAAGCCAATTCTTCAAAGCCAAAATGACTTCCTTAAACACGACGTTCGTCTTCTCTTTAATTTGTTCCATGTAACCTGTTCTTGGTCTTCCCTTATTCAATTTCCTTCTGTTTTCCCTTCTATGATGTTTTTAATAAACTGGTCGTCTTTTATTAAGTGTCCAATCATCTTATCTCTTCTATCCTTAATAACTCTCAATATTTGTCTCTTTTCACTTAGTCTTACTAGCACTTCTTCATTAGTGACCCTTTCCGTCCAACTTATTCTTCCCATCCTCCTCCAACATCACTACCCCGACTCTTATAACGGAAATAATAAATAACGACATAATAACACAAATATTACAACTTTTATTACTAACTGCCAGCATTTTTCCGATCTCAACCCTGTGGTTTAGTAGTTAGAGCGTTAGGCTCACGATTTGGAGGTCCAGGTTCGATTCCCAATGGGGGACACTGTCGAAATCACTTTGAATTACCTGATTGGCATATTAAGCCGCTAGTCCCGGCTATTAGCCGTAAAAAACACCGATAGTATAGACAAAGATATCCACCGAATGATTGTTTGAATGATTTAGGAAGAATTATTGATTGATTGATAGTCGTTTTTTGGCATCACTAGTTAGCTGCTAGTGTTACAACGCCGGAGCAGAATTCAAATTCTATTCTTAAAATACATGCATTCATTGCTACGAAGATAAGATATCCAAAAATATCGCGAGTGACGCAAATAGCGAATTTCTTCGACTTTCGTATTCGCACCGCATTGGGTTACCTAATCTGGTGCTAGTCGAATCGCGTATGCAATTTTAACTACAAGCGCCATACTTGGCGAACCAGGGGTATTCGTAAAAGGAGCAAAGTCGGTACGAATACTGGTTTGAGAACTTGAAATATCACCTGATAATACTTGCCTAGTGAAATAATAATTTTACCATAATACATAACCGAGGAATATCCGTCGGGGGCTGCCATTAACCCAGCTAAAGTTTTTCTAGTGTCGTGAATACAATTATTGAAGAATTGTAGATGTTTAACGACGACATAAAATACACTTATGAGTATGATTAATTTTTTGTTGAAATTTTATATAGAAAAGGCAGCCCCCTACGGATATTCCTCGGTTATGTATTATGGTAAAATTATTATCGCTACATTTAAGTATATCTTCGAGAAACAGACACGTTAGGAAAAAACTGTAAACATCCATATTCATTGTTTAGGTACTTAAGTATTATCTATTACCGATGTCTCGAGATATCAACTCTTTTTAGAAAGTATTTTTAAGTCTAATATAATATTTCGTTACATAATAATTGGGTTAAGTCGGGGGTTTTGAGTTATTTTATTCTTTTTCGATGAGATTTTTACCGTCGTGGGTTTTTTGCAAAAATTTTAATTTTGCTTAATTTTTGTTTAATGTCATACTACTTACTATATTGCCACTTTGGGAGCATTCCCGAGAAGGGCACATCTACTCGTATTTGTGTTACCGCTTACCGCATTCGTAAGTACCTATAGGTAGATAAATATAATGTCAGGTAGGTCTCTAGTACCACTTTGAATTCTCTACATGCCTTAACAGTCGAGTGGTGTACTCAAACTAATCTAGGATTTAGTAGAAATGTGCCTTGTAAATAAACTATTAAGACGCCATTCCACCGGCTTGCTAGGCTAAGTTAGTTTTAGTTAAGGAATGTGAACTAATCTAAGTCAGAGCATAGGTTAGTAGGATTTTGTTAGGATAGGTTAGGTTAGCTCAATGAACTGGGATGGCGTAGGGGTGGGGATCTTCCCCGGGACGCGCTTTTAATAGCAAGTGTGAGGGAAGCGCCGGTGCGTTCGTCAGAGATCCCGGAGCTTCCTGGCATGCGCAGCAGAGGGCCATCGGAGGAATTTTAGTCGGTAAGAGTCCGACATAACTTCGTCGCTCCCCCGGGCGGCGAGGTATCCATGAGGATTTCCCCTTCGTTACCAAAAAAAGCAGCAGAGTTACTATTGAGCCGCCAAAATCGCTAAAATAGTTCGTGTGCATCTTATCATCAAATTATAATCTTACTTTCTGATAATCGGGTGATCAACCTGCAATGTCCTAATAAGACTAGGAATCACCAAGTGATTTTTGTAATATGTTCCCACCTGGAATCGAACTGGGTACCTACATATGGAGAGACTAACGGTCTTATCACTAGACTAAGGCCGTTATGTGTTAAAATTCTACGATTCTAAAGAACGCAAACGATATTACGAATTCTTAAGTTCTAGCTATTTCCATCCGTTTGAAAAGCGCTACAGAACTCCAATACAATTTAAACAATTTTCCACATGGGAATTCGAATAAGCATTCAATAAACGAAGGATCTTTTTGTTGTATAACCGGAGTCTCATATTATTCTTGTAAAGTTTCAACATTAACTTTGGATGAGGAGCTATTTTCTTTCAGAGAATATTGGTTATTGAATTCAGGGTAGACTCCTTTTTGTTACTGAAAACTTCGGGACTCATTGGTGCTTTTTCTTTTGTTTGTAATTTCGTTGCCAGACAGACTAATAAATGGAAAGGCAATGTTTTTCATCCAGCGCTTATCGCTTTCGACCCATTAGGGTCAAAAGAAAAAAATGACCCGGGCGAATAAAATAGGCATCTTGCATGCAACCCGTTTGACGTGTGCTGTCATCTTAATTCTGTCGGGTTTTTAAAATTTTGGGAGGGTTTTTAAATATCTGCCTAAAATTGAGGCGAGGATACTTAGTTCATATTGCTTTGGATGTACCTCTGACTACCCCGATTGGGGTATCGTGAGCTTAAATTATATTCTTACGTTCTGTTCAGGATTTCTGCCTGCTTAATGACAACAGGCTCGCCCCCTATTACATGGTACCTACTTAAACATAGCTGGCGAGGAGTGGGTATATAGGTATACATTACGTCTCTGCCTACCCCTTCGGGGATTCAGACGTGATGAAACGTTATGTGATACTTACTGATTCTAGTGAAGAATTGTTGACCAAGAATGAGTCACAATTAGATTGCATTTTGTTTGGGTTTACTGAATGTTTCCCGGAAGGTGTTCTTAAATGATGGTCTGTGTTTTGATTCGTTACATCTGTTTTGTACGCTGGTACAATAAACATTTCCTGAAACTCTAGTACTTAAGTACTTGAATGGAGTTTTGTAGAAGAAAATATTAATCTGGCGCCACTGTATGATTTTGTGCCCGTTGCTGCGGAGACCTTTGGCTGCTGTGGGGCAGACACCCGAATCTTCATTTCAGATTTAGGTCGCAGGCTCAGGGAAAAAACGGGTGACTGTCGCTCCGGTTCGTTCTTGGAGCAAAGGTTGGCCATTGCTAGTCAACGCGGCAATGCGGCGAGCATTATGGGCACCTTTGCACCGGGAACGGTCAGGGGCGGGTAATTTATGGACTAAGTTTTCTTTAATAATTTTATTGTTAAATTGTATATGGTGTACTTTATCCTAATAATGTATTCATTGTTTTACCCAAACTCTTTACTAGACTCTACTAAAAGTTGTTTGAAATCCTACCTTCATCAATTGTAATCCTGTTTTAGAAAAAAGCCGAGCTTTCAAAATAAATCAGGGTACATTTAAATAGTTCACCTAAAACACATTATTGCTATTTGACATTTGTTGCGCATTTACTTTTATATAAGCAAATTTTAATATCATATTGCAATATTGCTTTTTCGGTGAATTGATTCTATATGGCGATTCTAATCCTCAAGCACTAAGTAGCTAAGGTTTCCGTCGTGTCAAAATATCCTGGAATCTTTAGTCTTTTTGCAAATATCCACTTAAAACTTATGTATGTTACCAAATTACGTATGGTCTCATTGGGTAGTTTCAAAAAGACCAAACTATTCTGGAATATTCCACTTCAAGTGCTCTGAGACTCTCTCTGCTGCACTAATCTTATACATATTCAGACCGCATTTTTAAAGCTTTCCACACACATAAGTGATCCAGAGGATTTACGAGCTGGGAAGCGGAAATTCGTCTGAAGCGAATTTCTGTGTGAAATGTGTTTATAAATTCCAAATTCGAATATTACAAAAAAAGAACGCAGTAAGTACCCACAACCCCGATGCCACGCAGAGGCGCAGCCACATAAGTTAAACAGACCTGGGTTAAAAAGGCCACATCAAAGCAATTCACCTAAAAAAGCAAAAAGCAAATTTGACATTTGTTTGCATTGCGCACTTACTTTTATATGCGCAAATGTCAAATTAACCCCCCTGGTCTGTTAACTAATGATATGACGTCCAGTGCTATAAAACTCATCCAATGCATATCTTAACTACTTAATGCTGGAGCTATTTTCAAAGCATCACTTTTTGGAACAGGATTTATGAATGACAACAGAATTAGAAAGTCATGCAGGGGAAGTTACAGGATTTCGTTAATCAGTCAATGTTTCAAGTAAGTATTGCCTAGGTAGGCAATAAAGCGTGAAAATATACATGTAAAATTCCATATTGGGTGTCAGCCATTTTCACTTTCGCATTCCGCAGTCAGACAATGACATAATTATGTGTTCTTGTCATGCAAGTTGTGAAAAGTATCGTGTGATTCTCACAGGCTTACATAAAGCCATTAGTCAGTAGGACTCCGTGGAAGTGCCACCAACAAAATGAATGCAGTCGTATAAAGGGTATCTCACCTAGTTGCTCAACCAATTTGTTACCGGTCACCAAATCACGAGTAATGTCTAATCAAAACTTAAGCGGCAAGGTGCCCTAGTGAAATAAGCTCTTAGACAAACTGTAGCCTAACGCCTAATAGTCCACTTAAACAGGTTTCACCCCAAAAGCTCAATGCATAGGGCATGCGATGCCCGCCATGAAAGTCGCACAAGTGAAATGTGTGTCTCCGGTTTAACGTCGACTTTAGACGCACACAGAAATCCTGTATTAAACTAATTCCTGCTTCTCGCTTCAGAACTCACCCTGTACTGCCTCTTTGTAGGTTGCAAGTGTTTAGCCTTAGAAGCCCATCAGGTGATAAATCGGTTGCAGCTCAAAATCTGCCGAGATGCAACCATTTCGGCATTACTTCTTCTATCACGTAGGTTGTGAGGTGGATGACCAATCTCATCAACCCTGGTGTCAGAGTCATGCAACAACTACATACAAACTTAGGTAAATAGTAACCGACCGACTGCTTAACGTGCCCTGCGAAGCACGGCATAACATGTAAGTTATTCAGTTATTAATTACTGGTCGATAAGGAAGTGAGAGGTATAACTTAAAATAAAATGCAGGATTCAGGGCCAAATGTGGACTTATTTTAGCTGAATTACTATTGTTGCAATATTCATTGTCAGCACCCTCACTTTCTGCTTTTTGTATCCAACTATTGGAAGGTAGCTGGTGTCCTTAGCTCAGACTTTCAAACTTTCCGGGATATCAGCTGACTTATAATAATTATGTCACAGTCTGTAAATATGAACTATTATTGTCATATGTGTTGTTATTGTCTCTGCTTACCCCAGTGGGAAATAGGCGTGAGTTTATGTATGTATGTATGTATTGTCATATATTTAATGCTTTTTCAGTAAAATAAAGATATATTATTATTATTATTATTATTCTTTATTTCTTTCGTTGGGAGTTAAACACGAATAAAGCAACCGCGATAAAACAATACGCGATATATCCCACGTAGTAACTAACGAACAAGTTTATCTCGTTAGACACAGATGATATCACTGACGTGTGATCACTGCCGGGAGCGACTGATAGTGCCTACGCGGTTGATAACCTGTCCGTGTAGCTTTGTATCACATATTTAATTCCACAAGTTTACTGCATTTATAAAATAGGCTGGAATGTTTCCAAAAATATTATGAAACGAAAATGAACCAAAAATGCAATTATTTCAGTGGTTTTTTTTTTGACGTGACTTATTGTAGCTTTCCCGCAGATGCCATTAACTACTTGGCCGGACAAATGGGGAACGCTGAAGGCTCACCCGGTACAACGTTTAAGACAACAGCCTGAGGGTGCCCAGTTGGGCGCGAACCTCGGCTCAGGGCGTCGTCTGAGAGAAAAAATATTTTCTCTCAGACGACGATCGATTAATAGCGATCGATCGATAGCGATAAGCGCTGAATGAGGGAAATCGTCAACCACGCCGGCGGGGTCGGTATCGGGGTCCTAATTATTTCAGTGGAAAAAAATATTGTATGTAGCGTGATTAAAGTTGTGTTTTGAACTGTACATGCAAATGACAGACGAGATATCAAGCCACTTGCCGTAAACAGACTCCCGCTACGGCGAGTCTGCGAGAATCGCCGTTCGGAGAGTCGCTGTCAACGCTACAATCCGTGTTTATCGACAAACTGCTTGCACGTGAAATAACATCATTATCGATGTCGCAGATTGTATAATCCGCTCTATTACATTACGTCTAGCCGTTTTCAAAAACAGAACCGTTTTGTAACGCCGTTGCCTTTTGGTCTTCCCTTCCGGTTGGGATTACTGGTATGAGTTATAACTGTTTAGCTGTCTGGGGGTTTAAAAAGGCCACATACAAGCAATTCATTTAAACAGCAGTATAACAATTTGTCATTTGCGCATATAAAAGTAATGCATAAAAGGACATTTTATAACATTTTTGAAATTATAAAGAAATAAGTACCTAAGGGGCAAGTTAATAAAAAAATGTTTCAGCAGCTGTTGCCTAAAATAGAGTCAAGTGCTATAGACCGCAGCTACTATCTTAGTGTTATATTTTAAACACAGATTCGTGAAACAACCTAAGTTTAATGTTAAGATGAAATGTTAAGGACAGAGTTATTCTGACGTAAAATTAAAATCTATATGCCATATTTTTGTATGAGTTAATTACCTAGGAGATCAGTGATTTTTTATGCAATGATGTGTGTGTGTGTGTGTGTGTGTGTGTGTGAATGAGTGTGTGCTAGTAAGGTAGAAACAGTTCCCTTTCTTGCCCTACGACAAGTTTTCGGATCGGTTTTAAGCCACTAGACAAGTAGGGTGTTCGTATCCATACAAATGGGTGTAAAAGTAAGTGCGCAATATCAATAAATGACAAAAAGCAATACTTATTGCTTTTTAAATGAATAACCTTTTTAACCCCCCAGTTCTATTTACAGTGCTCATTATTATTATTTTCTTATTGAATTATTATTATTTTCTTATTGAATTTGAATTCGGAACTAAACATTGCATTGCTCTTTTGTTTGAATTCCCGCATGAACAAAACAACAATGAAATAATTAGTTCTAAATTCAAATTCTGATACAGGGCAAATCTAGTAATTGTTGAACATGGAAAATAGCATTTATTTGTATTTGAAATGCCGAGGGACATGACAATAACATATTATTTAGCAATGATTTGACTGTTTTCACTTTGTTTATTCACACTCACACATGTAACAACCATTCTTCTTCTTCTTCTCTCGTGTGGGTTGAGGGGTGGATTACCAACCCCATCAATATACTTAGTATAGATACTTACTATATTACAAATTACTATAGAGCCAAAGGCCCCTGACATGACTCATGTAACGACTACTTACTTACATTAGTAAGTAGTAACCGTGACCAACGGCTTAATGTGACTTCCGAAGCACGGATCATCTTACTTTCGGACAATCAGGTAATGTCCTAACCAACTCATGATCATCAACTCAAGATCATCATGTAATGTCCTAACCAACCTAGGGATCACAAAGTAATTTTTGTGATATTTCCCCACCGGAATTCTAACCTGGGACCTCCGGACCGCGAGCCTAACGCTCAACCACTGGACCACGGAGGCCGTTATGTAGCTATTGGTGTACAATATACAAAAGTAACATGTAAATAATACTTATACTATTTTCAGCAAAACAGTCAAGAGTACAGAGGACGTTAACGATGACTGGAATGGAGTTGAATATTGAAAATTGAACATTCGATGAACGGAGTCAACCCGAGGCGACCGACGCGCCGGAAGAACTCCGGGGACACTAGTGATGGGACACGGTAACAGCTTAATTAAGTAGATACGTACCTGGTAATACAGGGTTATTTTCAGTTTATTCCCAAAAACGTATCACATTATATAATCTGTGGTTATCGGTGCAGGTTACACATTTAATTATCGTAATTTTATTGTCGTAAATGATGACCCAAATAAAGTGAAAAAAGAACATAATCATGACATACTATTATAATACCATGCTATTTTATACCGGGTGCTTTCAAGCAACCTTCTGGGATCCATCTTAGGCCTCGTCAATGCCTTCGGGCAAGTCTCGGGCCAAAAACTAAACCATCAAAGGTAAAAAAATTACACTCAAAATTCACGGATGTTATTCTCAGTTACACTACTCATTTAGTGCCAAAAGACTTTGCAATTAAGTATAAACTATAGATATAGATAATCAACTAACCAAGCGGTTAATTAAGTAGGTATCATGATTTATTTTTGCTGGCTGTATTTTTTATGATAGTAAATCTTTTCAGTGGTTGAATCTTATTTATTTATTAAGGTTTATTGTACACAGAACAGAATATAAAACAATTAGACTAACCCAAGACAGACAAACCTTTCTGAAGAATCTTTTTTTATTTTAATTCAAGTTATAGTTAGTGTTAGTTAGTTAGTTAGTTTAGTTTTTGTGGTGAGAGTAATAAACATTTTTATTTATTTATTTATTTATTTATCCTTGGTCCACCTATACCAGTAGTAATTTGAACTTTAAAAATTAAATGTCAGCTACACTAATCGAATAGTAATGAAATTACAACCTTCGATACGAAATTGTTTCGCAAATAACACGTACGAAGCATTTTGATTATTAATTACAAAACTTGATTACTACCTACCTACTTACATAACACAAAATAGCCTAAGTATAGCTGCCATCATCACCATTACTAATTTAAGAACCACGCTCTTGTCGGTGTAGCATTCTCCATGCTACTTTTTAGGGAAAAGTAGAGCAGTGGTTTCCCCCTTGCCTTATGCTCCGCAGTACTCTGTCTGACGCGAGTGGGATGGCGCCCAGAGTAGTCTATTTCAAAGCCGTACTAGAACTCCTGTCCTCCGCCTCTAAATAGTACTGATAGTTACTGCTGCCCTCTATCAATTTCCAGGTTACAGTCCCTGTGACTCGCCTTTTCCGTCCTGCATTGCCGTACCGATGGCTCCCATCTCCGCCTCTGCAACCGTTGAGGTCTTAACCCGTGTCCCGGGGCAAGGGTTCTACGTTATACCCCATAGGTCTGTGTATAATATGTTCAAATAGTCCCAATGCTGGACACAAGCGCTTCCCTCAATCAACCTGAGGGTATATACCCTCAGTATGCTCCATATGGAGCATACGCCACTATCCTGGCCCACTGCGGGTTGGTGGAAGTGTTTGGGGTGACCAACCCATTTGCTACAATATATAACTATTTTTATGTATGTAATAATTATTACTAGGAAGCGTTGGAAAGTTGACCTGGAAGTTTTTGACCAAAAGACAAGTAAAGAAGAAGAAAAAAGAAGTAGAAGAGAAGAGATTGCTCCGGATAGAAAGAGATGAAAAAGTAGGGGAAGCCTTCGCCCAGCAGTAGGATACAATAGGCTAGAAACAACAAAAATACCTGTAAATTCAAAACATAAATTATTTCAAATTACAAAATTATGTTATATGAAGCAGAGTAGGTAGGTAGCTAATAATAACTTTACAGCGCAATTTTATGAACCTAAAACGCATTATTCATCATAACACTAACTTTTATATTAAGGTAGGTAAGTATAAATCATGTACATTTCCTGTTTACAGAAAACTTAATCAAGTTAACTACCTACCTTGGTTGATTTGCTTTTGTATTTCTCATAACATGTTCCGTAGCTATAGTAAGTGACAAGATTCTATAGAATATTACTAAAATAGAATATTGTCATCCAATGTACTTTCTGTTATGAGAAATTGAGAATAACAATGAGGATCATTCCAGGCGACGCGACGTTTCTAAAAAAATACCGATGTCGCTGTACAGTTTTCCCTTCGTTTAACCTTCTAATTTCATGGATAACAGACATAGGTATGCAACTTTTATCTTTGTTATTTGGGTATAAATGATAACCCTTGTTATTACACACAGGCATAACACATCTTCCACCCATTATTCTCTCTCTCTTTAAGAGCTGCGCTCTTGTCGGTGGAGTTAGCACCATTACTTCATACATAGGGCGTGTAGAACGGTGGTTGCCCCAATCGCCTTCCGTTCCGCAGCACACCGACCAATTTCTCAATCGGTGATGTTCTAGCTAGAGCCCTACCAGAATACATTTCCTCGGCCTCCAACCAGTACTGATACCGCTGCTGCCCGGCATCAGGGGTGCGCTTTTGAAGTGGCGGCGCCTACTCGCTACGTCACAAGATCGTCGTAGAACCTAAGTAGCATTTTATAGGTTAGCCCGTCCCAGTGAGCTACCCACTACGTTCTGCTAATCCTATCGCTTTTTGGTCGGGGACTGCTTATTTTTATATTCGCAGCAAGCATTTCTGATGGCCGTTCCAATATCCGCCACCTGTGGACCCTGTAGATGGCCTACAGCTCAGCCTACTACAATTATTTTTATATATGCCTCTGCCGTTAGATTATATTTTTGAATAATTGTGTACTTACCCCTAGTAATGAGAAAATAGGTAATTATCAGGTTAAATCTGAACGCGGAACCATCTGAACTCGCACGAAACTCACTACGACAAACCGCACTCACTGTGTCCTCACGTTTTTTCACCACATTAGGCCGTTTCAAGCTTTTCGTAGTGAGTTTCGTGCGAGTTCAGATGGTTCCGAACATTCCGATATCAGAAACATAAACAAGCGGCAAAGAAAGAGGGTAGACAGATATGTCTGCCCGTAGAAAATTATGGATCTACCTACTCCACTCCAATCTCATCAGTCATCCCGTGATCATGGCACTTGCAACAGTGTCGAAATATCGGGAGTCTCATATCCCCATTTAAACGCGGTAAGAACCCGTTATTATGTGCTTTAATTAGAATGAAGAATAATATTACTACGCACTGTTAGTTTTAGATAAGCGATTATGTAAAATTTGCATCCGCCTTCTACGGATACTTCACAGCATTAAGCCTTATCTATTATTTATTACCTGTAACAATAAATACAAGCTTTACTTTTACTTATCTTCTTTTTAATCATTTTAATATCTATTATATTGCTCTGTCATAATTATATGATCGAAACTAGGTATCATAGGTATTCATGTATTCTTGGATTAAGACATTTATTGGAAGGCCTAGGATTTTGAAATAAATTACGTTTTATCATTAAGTAGGTACGTAATTCAAATGATGGACTTACGTGATCCAAATATCAAGCAACAATTATTTTTATATAATGCTTTTGCCATTACATTGTATTTTGGAATAATTATGTACCCGAGTAATGAGAAAATAGGTAATTAACACGTTAAAGCTGTACAACGCCATCTATATTGTTTATGGTGAAAGTGGCCTGAAAAGTCTCTCATGAACATAATCGATACACGTAGCTACATCCCTAAACTCTCCGCGCGTGATGTAAGGACCCTATACATAAATACATGAAGCTGTATACAATTATAACGTTCTTTAATGCGAAGTTTCAATAAGCACCACCTGTCTCCGGTTACAGGTAATAAAATTGATATATGCGTCTCTCTTTTTGTTACAGATTGGAAAGAAAAGGACATAAAATAAGAGGAAATTGCAACGACCGATTTTGAAGCAACAGAGTTCAATAATTTCAGGATATTATTGAGGAGCTCGGTGGCGCAGCGGTAAACGCGCTCGGTCTGCGATTGTTCAAGTTAAGCAACTTTCGCAAAGGCCGGTCATAGGATGGGTGACCAAAAAAAAAGTTTTCATTTCGACCTCCTCCGTGCTTCGGAAGGCACGTTAAGCCGTTGGTCCCGGCTGCATAAGCAGTCGTTAATAACCACAAATCCGCACTGCGCCGGCGTGGTGGTTTAAGGCCCGATCTCCCTATCCATCCATAGGGAAGGCCCGTGCCCAAGCAGTGGGGACGTTAACGGGCTGGTGATGATGATTATTTATTGGAGTACCTAAGTATGTGTGATACAGCCAGCATTCTATTGAAGCAGAGTACAAACTCTTCACATACCTTTCTTTCTGACCGTCAATCATTTTAAATTTCGAAATTCTCATTCCATTCCGCATTTCCTTTCATTTTACGTTGACACATAGCATCCCCGACCTTCATAAGAGCAACATATATTATACTGCTTACCTCTGGCCGTGCCCTCTAATTTTGGATTCTGACCATTAATACTTCACTGTATCTTATATCTAAGCATCATTATAATTTCTCTAAGAAGTGCTATTAATAAACTAGGATATTCCTGTAGGTGTTACTATTTTCGTCGTTATTACTAGGGGGTTAAAATAGCCACATCGAAGCAATTCATCTAAAAAAGCAATATTGTAATTTGACTGTATTTGTTTGTTTGAATTGTACTGTATTCATGTGTTATGTCTGATTGTTGAAATTCTAGTTCTGTGCAATAAAGTATATTTGATTTGATTTGATTTGATTTGATGATGCATGTGACTGAACTTCTTCGTATTGTGTCAGTCGTGCGCAACACGCAAATCATGCGATGAGATTAAAGTTTGATTTCATTATTCAATACCTATTGTTCGTTTTAAAAACTTAAAAAGAAATAAAAGACTACATTTGATTATTTCTACGCACTACAAGTTAATCTGTCAAGATTTTTGCTTACCAAAGGTTGTCTGATAGAGACTGATAAAGGTCGTCTTTGACCACTGTATCGACTTTAACTACACACCCTTGATGAAAAGCAGCTTATTCTTCAGTTCCGAGCTAGCTGAGCTACCTACATAACCCAGCCCAGCGGCTGATTGATGTAGCGAAGCCTTAAGAGGTTACTCCTCGAGACTGAGAGGCCTACAAGCTTTAGGTCTTTCAAGCTTCGTGTCTCCAGCACACTCGTTGCTGAGCTGCTTCACGTAGACTTCTGGCCAGAGGGAGTGGTCCGATGCTTCAGGGAGGCGAAGACGAACAATGCCCTAAATAGTTTATTTTAATCATAATTATAATATTGTATGTATTCTTAGGTTAAGGTATATATTGGCCCCGATTCCTGCAGACACCTCCTAATTTAACTTTAAGTTATATCTGTCATTTTCTTATCCGCCGAAAAGGAAAGAGACGGATGATTGACAGCTCTTTTAGGAAGAATGAGTAAATGAATGAATAACCCAGGCGAATCAAAAAGGTATCTCGCTGTTATGCAAACCGTTTGACGTGTGCTGTCAACATAATTCTGGCGGGTTATTGGCCAATGTAAAATTTTTTGACTGTTGTGTTAGATTTGTGCTTAAAATTGACGTGTGTTCCATAAATTTTATGCTTGTCGATTCCCGTCCCTTTCCTTTTCGGTGTAAGTATAAGAAAATGACAGACAACTTAAAATAAAATTAGATGGTGTTTACAGGAATTATCACCATTGTATGGACCTTGGTTGCCTGAATCAAGTAAATAAATATCTCTCCTTTTTGCGTCACCGTAGTCGAGTAAAAAGTATCCACCAACCCTATAAAATAGAGGTCGTTTAAAAGTCCTACTCACCTCATATGATATGATACAAGTATAGAACGATTCGCTCTAGTAACCAGCCATATAGGGTAGAACATACTTGATACCCCGACGGTTACCAGCGGTGCATATCGTGCCATACATGTATCATATAGAGCTAGAGATGGAGGCTGGAGATTGAGGTCATATAAAATGTCAATCTTCGTCCGCGTGGAACGTCTTCCATCCGTGGAATTGCCTAGGGGCTGAATTTCCAGAAATCCCTTCAATGTAAAATTGAGAATTCGAAGATTGCCACCTCTAGCGGGGAGCACCCGTGCTGGCATTCAGGCTGACGTCACTATATTTTACCCGACTGCGGCTAAACAAAAAGGAGGGGTTATATGTTTGATCGCTATGTATGTATGTTTGTGTGTATGCACGTCTGTTACCACCTAACTTCTAAACCACTTGCCAGAATTTCACAAATGAGGTGTCACTAGAAGCGTCTTAATCGTCTGGTGGTTATAGGCTATGTGACGTCACGCTGAATTCAATGTGGCGCCTTCTAGAGGCCATAAACTGAGGACGAAAATATTTATTTTGGTATCGAATGGTAGTGTCTTAGGTATCATATGAAAACGCTTGATTTGTACATATTACTAGCTTTTATTTGCGGGTTTCCTTGTATTCACTCGATATTTACGTTGAATTGATAATAATGACTGTGACGTTGCGTAAAAATCAAAGTGGCCCCCTCTAGAGAACATAAACTGAGGACGAAGACAAAAAAAAATCCAAGACTATCATGTTGGGTATCAAATGAAAGGGAAATCAAATCAAATATATAAATATATAAGTGTTTGTCTAAGTTAAAGTGTACCCCAACATGATGTAAGTGATGGCAACAGAAGACATTATTAAACTTTGCTCTCAGTTCTGAAGAGAATTATGTTACAAATGTATCAATCCACAAATACTCATGCGACGCGCTATGATGGTTGATATGACGTTTGTTTCGCCAATCAAGTTTCCTGTTAATATATAACTACGAGTATATTGCCTTTATTTAGTAATCGGAACTTCATAATTTATCATTTACCTAGGAAACTCCATCCACCACCATCGTTGACCAGTCCATACACTCAATTACTTACTTGTATTTCTCGTGTATGTTGATTTTTTAATATGTGTTTTGATTGTAAGTTATGTGTTACTCCGTGTTTTATATTATATATTTGTTATTTGTTTTATATTTGTTACTGTGGTGTCCCTTTATAATAAACGTTTCTTTTTTTCTTTCTTTAAACTACCCAATTGTCTCGCCCCCGGGTGTACTATAACCCTCCCTCAACCCCTTGGACACACAGGCGTGATGCTAAGTTTTATTAAGATGATGTCAAACACTTATTGCCTAAAAAAATAAAAACATAAATATTGTCTAATATTGCTTATCACCAGATTATCCAAAAAAGTAAGATGATTCCGTGCTCCGAAAGGCACGCTAGGCCGTTGGTCCCGGGCCCAAAAACCTCCATCAACACGCTGCAGCGTGGTGGAGTATGCTCCATACCCCCTCCGGTTGATTGAGGGGAGGCCTGTGCCCAGCAGTGGGACGTGAATAGGCTGTTTATGTCATTTTATGTCAAATATTAAGTAGGTACTTGATATTCAGCATAGATGTATTACTATGATGATCAAGCAGTACGGAGAGCCAAAGTCTGAGAGTCGACATATTGTTTTATTATGCTTCGTCACGTTAATATTCCAATGGTTTGTAGGTCACAAGACCGTGCCACATGTCGGCATAAATTCATGAAATCTGCAGAAAAATATCTATCTAACGCTGATCATCTCCTCGCATTATCCCGTTTTTCACAGGGTCCGCTTACTTATCCTGAAGATTTGACAGGTCCGGTTTTTTACAAAAGCTACTGCCTGTCTGACCTTCCAACCCGCGAAGGGATAACCAGCCCAATACAGGTTAGGTCACATACCTCTGAAAATGCATTTCTCAAAAATACAATGCAATGTCAGAAACATAGGGAGAAATAATTGTTTAATTCTTTATTTTGATCCGAATAATTATGAGTGGAAAATATGCTGGGGTGTAATAAAAAGGGTCATCTATTTATACACAAAAAAAAGATAAAAAATGAATATGTTATAATATCCGTGAAATTAGAAGGTTAAACGAAGGAAAATCTTTACAGCGCCAACCATATTGTTTTTCAGGAACGCAGGCTGGAAAACCCCCCATTCCTGGTCCTCATGCCAATTATGCGTTATTAGTTTTATAGGTACTTAGTTTATAATTTGGCAGACCACAAAGGGTTACGTAGCCTAGACAACATAACATAACATATAAGCTCACAACTATATCCCAATTGGGTTGATCAGAGGTACATCCATCGCAAGATGAACTAAGTACCCACACCTCACCAAGCTTTCTCTTAGACCAACGTGACAGGTGGTGATCCGTATCGCCATCTATATGACAATGGTCGACCAAACCGTGTTGGTGAAAAATACAAATACATAGTTTTACACACATGGACGAAAGATACAGTACAATCTGGCGACAATTTGTTCAGGTGGGGTTTCTCGGATGGCTCGGACTTAAAGTGCAAGTGCGGCACTGTTCCCCAAACGATGGAACATCTTACATCGTGTCCTGCGTGCCCGAACTGTACGCAGGAGGATCTGATGAGCGCTGCAAATAGCGCCATACTTGTTGCCAAGTTTTGGGCCGATACCATTTAGTTTGCCAGCGATACGATAAGAAGAAGATTGCTAATCAGCAATTTCTTCCAGGCAACCAATGGCAAGAAAATACTGCACAAACTGTACTTAAGATAAATTAAGAAGATTATTTATTATGATAAGAGAAGCACGGTAGAATAGGTACTTTATTGTGGCCCTGCCCACCCCATCTGGGATTACGGGCGTCACTTTATGGATGTAGTAGTCATGTTTGTGTTTTTATTGGTCTCGTGACTGAAATAACTAAAGTGCGGACACTAAGTGTCCTGTAGTTAACAGTTTTATGTGCATCGTTAAAGATTTTAAACCGCATGAGGTCATGAAAGATTATTCGCCTATTTTTGTAAGGTGCATGACCAACCTCATCAAGCCTGGTGTCAGGGTTACTCATCACTAATTTAAGGGCTGGTGTTCCCTTCGCTGATTGGTAGGTTGTAGGTAAATTGACTGTAAAAACGGGATAACGCTAGGGAGACGCTGATGAACTTGCGAGGAGTGGGTATATATAATACTGTATACGTCTGCCTACCCCTTCGGGGATAGTTGCGTGATGTTATGTTACTATAGGGCGCACCAGCCTTGAATACTAAATCCTAATCCGGCGCTGACAAGTAGGTACCTATACAAGACAGTCGTTCACAACCACATGACAAGGAAAAAAACAAGTTTTGTTTCTACAGTTTCTAGATACCTAAGCCACAAAAAATATTATTGCTACTTACAGACAAAATATGAACAGCGTATTCGTTACTCCTAAACAAGCAAAAATCAAAGACCAGAGTCCGGTTCGGAAGCATACCTACTCCACCACGCTGCTCCACTGCTCCAGGGCTAATAGCACACCGCACATTATACAATCAACCTCGTTTTACACAGACATCACACATTGTCGTTATCGTACACGCGCATCTGTGTGTGTGTGTATGTGTATGTGACGTCTGGCGCCATACAATTGAAGAGTAAGCTATGTCCGAGGGGTAAACCTAGCTCAGACGCTGGTGGGGAGTGAAGAGTTGCCGTTCTATACGTAGTATTATTCCTTATTATGTGCTAGTAGTTAACCCAGTAAATAATCCTACCTACTTAATGGCCCCGATTCCTGCAGACACCGCCTAATTTTATTTTAAGTTATATCCGTCATTTTCATATCCGTCGAAAAGGAAAGGGACGGATAATTCACAGCTCTTAATTTTAGGAAGAATGAGTAAATGAATGAATAACCCGGGCGAATCAAATAGGTATGTCGCTGGTATGCAATCCGTTTGACGTGCTGTCTACTTACCTGTGTCGGGTTATTGACTGATGTAAAATTTTTAGACGGTTGTTTTAGATTTGTCCTTAAAATTGACGTGTGTTCCATAAATTTTATGCTTGTTGATTACCCGTCCTTTTCCTTTTCGGCGGATAAGAAAATGACAGATATACCTTAAAATAAAGTTAGATGGTATTTACAGGAATTAGCACCATTGTTGTACCTGTTGTTTTAAATTTTTTACCAAATGTATACCAAAATATTATATTCCTTCTATTACCTACTTAGTAACTATATGGATAGTATATAATTATCACTACATTGTCACCCGCGCCGAGAACCCCCGTCGTTTCGCTAATTACCTTTCGCATATAATTAGTCTCATAATGTGGTCATTAGCGCGTCATAGCCAGCTGAAAACGTTTTCCCCGCAATACAACGAATGTACGTCAATGTTTCCGATTGCTTTTGTGGTGATACGTTTGTATCAAAACTAGGTACCTAGGGACTTGTCTTACCATCAAGTCTGTTTATAACTTAACGTAAGTCCGAGGTGCGTCCATCGCATGATTCATGGTATAAGAAAACCAGGTATGGTCAAAACTGACAGCTAACATTTCAAGGTGACGTCATCCCGCCCTGCGTTGCCAATTCGTAAAAAAATTATTATTCACGACCAATGTTTTTATATATACTTTGCAAGGAAATTTTGAACTTTTAGTAAAAGAATTAAATACATCAGTCAGTAATTCAATTAATTTTCAATAACAATATTTACGTCCTTGGAATGTTAGAGATACCACTTTAGGTAATGGTAACACTTACGTCATCAATGGACTAGCAATGGCGGCTTGTCATAGGATTGAGCATACCGGACCTGATCACTTTTCATATGGTCCATCATGTTAGAAAGGACACAATCCTTCCGTTAGTTTTACGATATACCCAGAAATATATTGTCTTTATATTCACTCTCAATCCAGCACGTGACAATCTAAACCAGTCTAAACTAAACCAAAGATTTTCAGGTTTGTTTTCGAATTCATGTTTGGATCATAAATGATTATCACGTGCTCAGCGGTGAAGGAACATGTGTCGTGAGGAGACCCACATTCTCAATGCGTTTCGGAGGTATGTGATCTAACCTATATAGGGCTGGTTTTCCCTTCGCGGATTGGAAAGCTTGACAGGCAGTCGCTTCTGCAAAAACCGGATCGGTCATAGATGAGGTAAGCGGACCCCGTAAAGAAAAGAGATGTTAATATGGCGACTGTAGGAAAAGTTTTCACTACCTAATTTTGCACTATGTAGATACAGCATGTGCAAAGACCGGATAATGGCCGAAAATCCGAGATAAACAAATTGGCGCATCGAAATGAGGCTCATTGTGCCAACCAATGTGCCGCAGTTTTGGGACAACCTTGCCCATTAGATACGAGATATTATCACAAAACATCGATTGTATACGCACACGAGTCAACAAAACACGGACGTTACATCGTCTAGTAATCATAGATTAACCGATAAGTGATAACATAGCGCGGACAGGCTATGTAATAATTGTTGCTTGTATTAAGCGCACGCCACTTCCTGATAGATTTCGGGTGTCGCTGAAAGAAAGAAAATATTTATTATTAGAGGACCCTACTGCATATCCTTCCAGCCGTATGGGGACAAGTCTCCAATCTAAGAGCGCTTAAGATGCGCTTTTATATGGCTGTCGTAACCGATCTGAGCAGTGAAGGTATGACCACATTCACTGCACGTCAGCACAACTCCAATATAAAAAAGTCATACACCTAGGTGTTCACAGTATGCCTCCATTGCGACCGATCGTGGGCCAGTATATATATATATATATATCCTCCACCAACCCGCAGTGGAGCAGCGTGGTGGAGTATGCTCCATACCCCCTCCGGTTGATTGAGGGGAGGCCTGTGCCCAGCAGTGGGACGTATATAGGCAGTTTATGTTTATATATAAAGCAAAAGAGGTATTGGTCGAGATAATCATATGGTGCTTGTGGACGGCCTCAATAAATGGACTCCACTCAGCAGCTTAGTGACGCACGAACATCGCGTTCCATCATATTCGAAAGTACACCATAGGTCCATCCGTTCCTAGTTCCTGGAAAGTAGCCTTTAACCCTCCATAAGTGCGATCAATGATCTTAGTAACATTATTATAACATCAACGGTTTCGAACTGAGTGCAGTGCTTCCCTCGTGAACAAAACAACAATGACGTACTTACTTGTTTCTAATTTAAAATTTTGATATACTTACGATAAATATTCAGAAATGCAATGATTGATAGAAGCACTGTACCTATGTGTCACTTTCCATACAAAATCGGTTTAAACTTGCAGCAAAATGAGATCAATCGTGTATTTATCACTCTCCCATTTAGTTGACCTACTCCTTTAACAGTACCAAATCACGCGTAAAAAACAAAATTACCTTACACTCCATACCTACGCTACATTTTAATGGCTTTCTCGTTTCCTAATCTTCCGTCCTTCAACATCTCCATACGTAGCCATCAAATGTGAACAAGTAACAGCCCCAGTTAAGGGGGCATCCATAAACAACGGGGTGTGGGGGGGGTCAAATCTCACCCAACCTTCTGGCAAATATCACGTAATTTGATGCCACAAGAAACAGTCTACAATTGTAGTTTTTAACTCAGTAGTCGTAAATAAAAATTAAGGATTTTTTGTTTAAACGCGCATGATACTTGATAGTATTACAATCCAGACTATAAAACTAATAAGCAAATTTGATCTTTAACCTTAACTAATACCTAAATAAAAAGGTAAAAATAAAGAAATAAGGTAGGTAAAAATAAGTAGGTAAGCAAATAATTATTTTTAAATTCAACGCAATCAATTACAGACTAATTAAGTATTTACCATTTAAAAATATCTCACACAAGATTTGGGGGTAGAATCGCAAAATCACTTCGCGTAATTAATGGACGGCCCCCAATGCTTCTCGTGTAAACTCTTACGACGTCTGACCTACATTATGTGACTGCGACTAAACATAAAACTTAACGACGAATAAAATCTAGTTGATCGTACTATTGAATTTCATTACTATTGCCCTCATAATAATTATTTTAAGGACTTCCCTTTCAGCTGAATCCACTAGTTTCAGATTTACGGTCAATTAGCAAAAAATCTATTCGGTAGATCGGCATCCGTATGAATATATCCGTATTTATAAATGCGAATGCAGATGCAGCTCGAGATAAAAACTTTTTTTTTGTGGTCACCCATCCTATGATCGGCCTTTGCGAAAGTTGCTTAACTTCAACAATCGCAGACCGAGCGCGTTTACCGCTGCGCCACCGAGCTCCTCAAATAACCAGTCCTCAATATACCAGTAATTGGAAAAAATATTACAAATATCAGCAACTGGTGAAAGTGGGTAGTTCGAAGTCATTGAAACCGCGATGCTTACATCATAGCGTATATTATAGTTTTAAATGATTTATTTTAAAATACATTGATCCCCATATAAAAATACTTTTATCACCGTGTGCAATCGAAAATATAATGCAAAGTGATACTTACTCGAGTGTTGTTAGTCATTTCACATTTCGGGTTAACATGCAATAAACTCTGGGTCGCGAGAAGCTCTTAACATAATACTATTTACCGGTCAAGCACCTATTTCAGCAAAATGGAGCTTAAAATGTACACAGGGCTTGAAATATAACTTCATCTTCTATTTGTGAATATTCATCGCTTTTACGATCACCCTCGATTTATGGGTAGTAATGAAGTCCCAGTTTGGGCGCCAATAACGTTTTCTTTAAGTGCTATGTGTACTGAAGTAAGTGAGTAAGTATGTTCTGTTATAAAGTTAGTGATTATTTACAAGATATGAATGCATGGGATTAACTGTCTGAGAACTGATATTAGGCAGCTTAATTACTCAATTGTATACCAATATTTTATGTTTATTTTTTATTTTTTTAAAGAACGTCTAGGGCCCTGTGCCGAGGTTTTTCTTGCAGCTTCTTTTCCCCGGCTATACAGGTTGTGAGAAGCTGCAGTAGTTTTAGGCGGATGAGACGTTCGTTATGTAAAAATTGACGATTCAAAGTGTAACTATGTTACCTACTGAATAAAGATATTTTTGAATTTGAATTTGAATTGGCAGGAGAGAGAATGTTCACGCATTATTAACACATAAGTCTAAAATTGGATGTAAACTCACACATAATTATGTAATAGGAACCTAAACGTATCCATACGAGATCTCTATGTAAGTACCCATAAAACTTACCTAATACCTACCGGATAAGGTGAAACAACTTATAGGTACATTTTTAATGAAAAAATGATAATTCCATGGATATTATATCAATGGATATTTCTATAAATTCCTGCGACAGTATAATGAAAGGTTTATTACTATACTATCTATTCGTAATAGTTATAGGAGCCGCTGTAGCCCAGTTGGAAAAACGGTTGACTCTCACTGTAAGGTCGTAGGTTCGAATCCAGCACAGAACTAAACCTAAGATTTTCGAAATCATTTTTCAAATTCATATCTGGTGAGTGATTATCACATGCTCAGCAGTTTCCTTCTCCGCTGCACATCGTGAGGAAACCCACATACCCGAAAAATACGTTTCGGGGGTATGTGACCTAACCTGTATTGGGCTGGTTTTGCCTTCGCGGGTTGAAAAACGGGATAGCGCTAGGGAGATGAGTAATATGGATAGATACGTCTACCTCAACAGAAATGGGATCTATCCAGGATCTATCGAGAAGTGTGCGATCATCTACTATCAACTTTTATTTCCTATACCTTTGAAACTCCAAATAATACATACATATATAAACTCACGCCTATTTCCCACCGAGGTACGCAGAGACTATGGAATTTCATTTGCTTTGATCCTGACACACTTCTCTTGCTTCCTCAACATCCACCAATCGCTTTATACACGCACGCCGGTTCAGAGTACATCATACTAAACCTTTTCTAAGGACATCTCCAATTTGGTCAATGTAAGTCCTTCTAGGTCTTTCTCTGCCAGCCCTACCATTAACTTTCGCTTTATATATGGTTGTTATTATACTGGTTGCGTTGGAAGAGCGAGGCATTCCCATCACAAGTGTCATCTGACTACTTTAAGGGAAGCCCCTGTAACTTGTTTGTTATAGATTTACAGAAATAAAACCCTTTTTATTTTTTTTATTATTTATTTATATACCGCTTTCGCAATTCTATTATCCTTCATCCGCTCTACGTGTCCAAACCAACCTAACATTCCCTTTTTCAATCTTAGTCACATACCACCATAAACATTTATTTTCTATCTCTCTCTCTCTCTCACCCTACAAAAAAAAAAAGGGATGAACGTGGGTTTAAGTATTTGACAACCAAGCAAAATTGAATCAAATTATCATCATACAATTCAACTGAACTTTGCTGGGCTATCAAATACATCAACCCACCTTCCCTGGCTTATTTTTTATTTGTAAGGTGGTATGTCGTCTTTTATACCACATCCACATTCTTTTACACCAGTCTGTCTTATCACACCGTTTCTCACTCTATCACTCAACTCAAGTAATAGCCGAAATAAATTCCTCGAATGCGATTCAATGACTCACTAAGACGCTAGACTAATAGCGACCCAATTACTTATTGTAGGCTACCAGTCCAATTCATCATTGGCCTATATCAACCTACTTGTTAATGGAGTAAATAGACCTTTTCCAACGCTTGCCATTGAACCTCTCGCTTTTTTATTTGCCTGTAGAAGATACAAAATACTCTGCTCAAAGCAACCATTTAAACCTTCTAATTTTAAAGATGAAAGGATACGGTACTTTAAAGAGATACGTCTCACCAGCCAGTGGTCTAACAGAAAGTTCAGTGAGGTGTGGGTACTTAGTTCATCAAGTAATTAATAAGTAATTCTTTATTGCACAAATACATAAGTATAGGGCATGTATAAACGAATATAATAAGCACCATAGGCGACCTTATTGCTAAACAGCAATTTCTGCCAAGCAACCTTGGGTTTTATCTTGTGATGGATGTACCTCTGACTACCTCAATTGGAATATAGTCGTGAGCTTAAAGAAGCTTCAACCGAGTGTGTTTTCGCCTTAGAACTGAAAGACCAAAATTCTTCCGCATAGTACGTGCTGTCAGAATTTTCAGTTTTGTGCAGAATTATAATAGTAATTAGAATTATAATACTAATTCAGATCATCCAGAACAGTTAAGGATTTTTGTTTTGTTATTTGAAAAAAGCTATTGACGTCAACAATAGAATTCGGGCGTAAAAACCTTCTGTGATAATGGTTATAATTCTCTTGAACTGAATTACTTACAACTGAATATTCTGAAAGCGCGTACGACGCAGGAGAATTTTGATATTCTGGTACCTTAACAGCTTCCTCCCCTTTTCACTATTTTTTCTCTTTACTAGTGCTGAGGGTAGGGAGTCTAAGTTTGGATCTCTACCAGCGTAAATGCTTAGCCAACTAAAAATGTTCACGCGCAGATGACCTTTGGCCGCAGCGTCACTGACCTTCATGTAAGAATCTGTCCAAACTTGGATCTTCTCTTCTTCAAATACCATCTCCATCCCGAAGGTCTGCGACCATTTGTTCATATGTCGTTCTGGCTTCAGTCAAGCGAATTAGTTGATCTGCAGTGTCGACCTTCAACCAGTCTCTTACACTTTAAGTCCACGAAGTTCTTCTACGTCTTCTTCTTTTTGTTCTCTTCCAAATTCGAATGTACCTACCTATTGGGAATAGAACAATTAATTTGTATGAAACTCCGTCGTATAAATACCATAAAGTTTCCACTTCGCACTTTGATTAGGCGAGTAAATTAATGTAATATTTCATTGCATCACGCCGTTCATATTGTTTGCAAACAACTACTGCTGTGGCATTAAAGAAATTAATCGAATTAATAGTCCCGCCACGATCAATTAGAGCTGTAATTGTGGCCATTTGAACGAGACTAAACTGAGGTAGGTACGCAATTATCAACAGCTGTGTACTGTGGTCGAATCAAAACAAACCAACAGAATACTTCTCTCTTTTTAGTCTCTAGCTTTGGAAAGAGAAAGGTATATGGCTAGTGTTGCCAAAATTGGTATTTCTCTGGCTTCTATATCCGTTACTTAATCAACACGTGGAGATCTTATCATAGTAATTACGTTTCATATACCCAATTGCTTTTATCGCGATGGACAGACTCAATTTAGGCAATTTTGCTTTAGTTTCCATTATGGAAGGGCCTAGCACCGTAATTGCGGTATGTGTAAACAATTGAATTTTAAATAAAATTGCATTACATTACATGTTGAGAAGTTCTTTGCCCTAACTCTTTTCTTCAACCTTTTTTTGACGTGACTTATTATTGTAGTTTTTCCGCAAATGGCATTAACTACTTGGCTGGACAAATAGGGAGCGTTGAGGGTTTTCTTCAGCCGTAAGCCCAGGACATGTTCCTTATTATTAATTGTAATCTCTGATGACTCCACTTTGATTATAACATACATAAACGTTATGTTAATAAAACCCCAATATAAATTATACTGAGCTAAAAATATAAGTTTGTAAACTAAAACCCGACGACGGAATATCACTCTCTAAAAAGTAAGAAACAAGAAAATATTTCTCTGAAATTATTCCGCATATTTACAATACATAAGAGCAAACCAAGTAAATATTGAAATGAAACAATAACAGCCAGAAACAGGACTGAAATACATGTCCTTATTTGTTTTATTCAAATCAGGTTCGCGTTAAACCATTATCTCATGACGAGATTGTAAATGTCAGGATAAAACAGTTGCTTCAAAGAAGTCAGTTTAATGTCTTGAAGTAGAGAATTCTAGCCTATCTAACTGCATAATTAATGAAGAAGCTAATTGCTTCGTGCCAATTAATATAATATTAATGGCTAAGGGTCAATCCCTCCACCAGATACCTAACTAAACTCGAAATGACGAAACGAATTGAATCTACCATCTCCGGTTGATTGCGGGGAATCCTGTGCCCAACAGGGGGCGGTATATAGGCTGTTTCATCATCATCAATTTAATCGCTCTTGTCGGTGCAGCATTTTCCATGCTACTTTTTAGGGAAAAAAAAGGACACTGGTTTCCCTCTTGAAAAAAAATAGGGCAGTGGCATAGGCTGTTTATGTTAAGTTTTTTCTTCTAAATGGAAATGATAATACCAAAGCCAAAGGATAAAAGACATAATGGCTGGACAGATAATGGGTATGAGATATATCTACTTTTGGCTTGTTTGACGTGACTTATTGTAGATTCGCTCTGGACAAATGGGGAGCGTTGAAGGCTCTCACCGGCCGAACCTCGGCTCAGGATGTTGCCTGAGAGTATTAAATTTAAAAGAATGCATCAACTAAAGCGGGCCGATAGCGATAAGCGCTGAACGAGAGAAAACTTCGACGCCAGAGGGGGTCGGTATTGGGGTCGTGAAGTTGTCAAAATTGTGGTACATAATGCTATGAAATATCTGGAATTCGGATACACTCGAGCTATGGCACATAACTTTCGAAATGAAACAGTGTGTACGTACACCCCAAAACAATCAAATCCAATCAAATATCCTTTATTGCACAGAACTAAATTTCAACAATCAGACACAACACATGAATTCAGTACAATTTGGGCGGCCTTATTGCTCTAGAGCAATTTCTTCCAGGCCCACAGTGTCAGTGTTACTAAAATACGAAAATCAAAGAATGTATTTTTTGTATGTGTATGAGTCTGTGAACCTTGTAGATGGCGCTGCAACTGCAATCGAGCAAGACAACGTCTGTCGTTATTTATAATACGGTTCCGAAGAAGTTCTATAAAAAACCACGGAAACGCCATAACAGATCACGTGTTAGTATTAGTATTTAGTACACGTTTACCGATAATATCTAATTTATTAATGTTGGCACAACGCCGGAGATATCAACCCTACACATATACTGAGTGTATACGGGTAGCAGGTTATTGTTATTTAGCACTATTATTCAGAAATTATATTCTGGAACTTTACAACCAACCCTATTATCGATTACGTAATTGCTTATTTTGATGAATCGAGTGGAAACGACCATTGAAAGGTCACAGGAGTTCATATCGACTCAGTCTCTGACACCAAATAAATAATTAACTCGGGAATAATGCCAATTCTGTCATATAAATAAACTTGTTTTACGTCAACGTGTTCGATATAACAATGGATACATATAATCTAATGTATTGTACACAGTAGACGCGAAAACTGTAAGAATGTGGCGTTGGTCCAAAATAAAAATAAACAATAGCTCTTTGTCGCAAAACAGTACTTATAACTTCTGTAGCCTATGAACTTGGCTGCATGATATGAAACTTTATGAGGGACCGTGGTTCCTTTAGCTATATATTTTGACATAAAATTCCTCTTGATAACGTTTTATATTCTCAGAAGCGTTCTCAGCAACGTATACAAAAAAAAACTGGGGCAGAAACAGTCAAAAGATACGGGAATTTCATTTATTCATTCTGTTAATGTTTTTCCTTATTACGATGAAAAGCAGGTCAAAAAACAAAGGAATATCCAGTTTCGTGCATTTTTTTGGTCCGGCCAAGTAGTTAATGCTATCTGCGGCAAATCTACAATAAGTCACGTCAAAAAAAAGGTGCATTTTTTTGTCACTAAAACAACACAAAACTTTACAAGGAAAGTAAATTAGAAAAAACCTCCGACACAAAATACGTGCCTTTAATAATCGAAATATATAAGTCAATTTATGCTTACTAGAATACTTTTTTATTATTTATTACCTGCCCCCTACAAAATTATTGTGTGATGCTCTGTCGCGGAGCCACCACCTCCAATTCAGTTGAAAACGATATAGATTACTGTACGTACCATGTACATAGTGTACGTGAAAAGATTTTATGTGTACGTGCTATAATTAGAAAGAAAACAACAAATTAAAGTGGCTTCGCTGGAGAGCATACTCCCCAGCGGAGCCACTCAGTTTGCATACTTCGAGATGTTTTCTTCCTGTAAATTGAAGTATAGTTTGATGTACGTACTACGTACATAGTGTACGTGGAAAGATTTTATGTGTACGTGCTATAATTAGAAAGAAAACAACAAATTAAAGTGGCTTCGCTGGAGAGCATACTATCTAATTATAGCACGTACACATAAAATCTTTCCACGTACACTATGTACGTAGTACGTACATCAAACTATACTTCAATTTACAGGAAGAAAACATCTCGAAGTATGCAAACTGAGTGGCTCCGCTGGGGAGTATGCTCTCCAGCGAAGCCACTTTAATTTGTTGTTTTCTTTCTAATTATAGCACGTACACATAAAATCTTTTCACGTACACTATGTACATGGTACGTACAGTAATCTATATCGTTTTCAACTGAATTGGAGGTGGTGGCTCCGCGACAGAGCATCACACAAATTATTGCATCATCCACGCTCAATGCCAACGGAAAGACATTGGTCATTATGAACTCTTAACTCAACGGACTTGGCATCTATCTGAAGCTTAACACACAGAAGTGGTAATAAGCGTTCCGGGCTGGAAAGCGGGAGTGTGAATGAAATTACGTCGTGTCACGCCAAAACTTAGCATACAAACCACTTTAAATGTAAGAAAAAACCGCCCTTAACCTTAGCCGTCCACTTCACCGTGTCATACCAGGACAGTATCCGTCCCAACACAGGCAAAAAAATATTCTTTATATGAATTTCTATAGCGCAACGCCCACTTACGAGTAGTACCTACCGTTCCGAAACCGACCTAGACCGTAGCGTGTCATCCAAGATCTGCCCATGATACCCGTACGGTCAAGAGTGGTAAATGTGAAATATGATAGTGCGACAGGGTTCTAAAGTGGGTACATGATATTGCTCATGACTGTATACGGGTATAGAACAGGGTTGCTCTGTTGCAGTGGGCATAGTAGCGTCCGGCACGCGCCGGTGCGTGCCGGAAATTGATGCAAACTGTCAAAAAACGGAAAGTAGCGTATTTGGGGCATATTCTTAGGAATGAAAGATACCAGCTGCTTCAATTAATTATGATGGGCAAAATTGAAGGGAAAAGACGTCGAGGGAGGAGGAAGAAGTCATGGCTGCGGAACATCCGCGAATGGACCGGCGTTACAACCGTAGAACAGCTGTTTCGTCTTGCTTCTGACAGAGAAGAGTTCTCAAAGCTGACGGCCAACGTCCAGTAATGGACAGGCACTAGAAGAAGAAGAAGAAGCGTCTCAGCTACTCTGTGGAACACTTTTCTTACGATTACGCAGGATGATATCCCAACCTTCCTTCTACTATGGGAGCGCGCACACGGGACGCAAGCTGGGCATCGTAGACAATTATTCGGACGATTACTAACATGATATGCCGTTTCCGAGCATGTTTCCAAAGTGGGAATGTCCCTGTAGTAGAAACTCTTTAATATCAAGATGGCTGCTTTTTTCAAATTGTTCTTTCTTGTACTCTGTACCTATCTGCCTAAAGGTTAAGTAATATAGCTCATTATACAACTTTTGTGCCTTTTTATTACCAAACGCACGTCACTAATAGAATAGAATAGAAATAGTTTATTATAAAAGGACGCCACACACAAAAAGAAAGACAACAATATCATATCAAATTTCCACTAAAACAGTTACAAAAAAAGCAAGAAGGATGTTAGTCGAAATGATCATAAGGTGGTGGTGGACGTCCTGAGATAAAATAGCCTCACTCAGCACAAGTCGCGGCGCGAACCACGACGCTGATATTATGTGGACCCTATTGGGTGACGCACGAACATCGCGTTCCATAAACATGTGTTAATGGTGTACATACATTATAATATAATACCAAATTACTTTAATAGAAATAGTGTACATAAACAAATATTATCGCAAAGATGTTGGTATACATAAATACTTAAGGTTAATTACCGATACAAATTCATACGAAAATGCGTCTCAAGTGCGACCTGCTTAACTCCCCGCTAGCAGCGAGCACATCCAGGTTACTTAATAACTACGACTATACCTCAATGGAGTAGTCAGAGGTACATCCATCGCAAGGTTAACTAAGTACCCACAACTCGCCGAGGTTTCTGTTAGACCAACGTGGTAGGTGATGAGCCGTATCGTCGTCTATAATGGTCGAGCGAACTGAGTTAGCGAAAACTGCACTTGAGATGTATTGATAACTCATTCGTGCAAGTCCAGCCGAACCGGTTCCCCCAGTTTGAGAAGCAAGCCGGTGTATTACAAGTACACAGTGACTATCATACTACATACGTGGCTCTCTCCCTAGCATTATCCCGTTTTTCACAGGGTCCGCTTACCTAACCTGTAGATTTGACAGGTCTGGCCTTTTACAGAAGCAACTCCAACCCGCGAAGAGAAAACCAGCCCAATATAGGTTAGGTCACATACCTCCGAAATACATTTCTCGGGAATGTGCGTTTCCTCACGATATATTCCTTTACCGCTGTGCACGTGATAATCATTTATGATCCAAACATACTACACAGTTGTTACTTAATCAAAATCATGAACCACTAACCTTCGCGGATGGGCACGAGGAAGCGGCATCTCGGGCATTGTTCCAGGGCTACAGAGGTATTTACGACGAACAGCTGTGATAATAAAATTGCACACTACACTAACTGGAACGTCTGGTTCCACGTCACATCCTGCCAACTTCGGAACCCTTCTCACGGCGCGATCGCATATATGCGATTTTAGTGCAAAGACATAGACTTCAGAATAATACTGCGCATAGAACGGCAACTCTCCGCTCCCCACCAGCGGCTGAGCTAGGTTTACTTACCTCATAGTTACGCAAAGATGGCGGCGGTGGGTAACTTCTTCTATCGTGTGGGTTGAGAGGTGAATTACCAACCTCATCAACCCTGGTGTCAGGGTTATTATTGCGCCGCCAAAGGCCCCTGACATGGCACATGTAACGACTATCGGGACCAACGGCTTAACGTGCCTTCCGAAGCACGGATTATCTTACTTTTTGGACAATCAGGTTATCAGCCTGTAATGTCCCAACCAAACTAGGGATCACAAAGTGATTTTTGTGATATGTCCCCACCGGGATTCGAACCTGGGACCTTCGAATCGTGAGCCCAACGCTCAACCACTGGACTACGGTGGGTAACTTATGAAAGAAATAAGCCTAAAACAATTTATAAATTACTTAACCTAATTCACTCTAGTACTCTCGTTAACATAATAATCTCCGTTGAACTCCCTTGTTGTAATTATTTTTTCTCCATCGCGTCTTTCTCCGCTAAATGTCAACTGCTTAATGATCCTTCGCGGCTAAAAGCCGCATGAGGGCGCCACCGTCACATGCTTTGTTTTTTTTTTAAATACGATCAGATTTACGCAATATCGCTAGCATTTATACATGTAAATATATAAAATCCTAACATGAGCCATGGAGCTTTTGCTGACTTTCTGGAGATGGTCGTCCACCTCACAACTCACACGATAGACGATGAATTGCATCGCGCCGTGAGGAAACTCGTTTCAGCGGTACTGTCAAACCAAACTGCTAAATATGTATTCCTCATGTTTAATTCCGAGGATCAAACGTGAATCTGAAGAGCGATTTTTTCAACAGCTTCGGAAAGGGGACATGGAATTTTAAATCTGATATTATAAATGTATTTGGACTTCGAGTTTTCGTTGGGTGCTGATAATAAAATACTGCGGTTGTTTACTAATAATGACATTAACATACCTACTAGAAAAACACACAGCTTACGAGCCAAGAACAGTGAGGACTGACCTACCTACCTACTCCCCAGTCGTTACTAGTCTTGTAGGTAATGTGATGATGTGTGTAAGAATTTAACGGGAGTTGAAACACAGGTACAATTCACGTTGCATTCAATTTTTAATAAAGAGAAAGAGAAATAATAAGACAAAACCAAGGGGTTGTCCCATTAACGTTCCCACTGCTGGGGCACGGGCCTTCCCTATGGACGGATAGGGAGATCGGGCCTTAGGTAAACAGTGCGGATTAGTGGTTATTAACGACTGCTAATGCAGCCGGGACCAACGGCTTAACGTGCCTTCTGAAGCACGAAGGAGCTCGAGATGAAAACTTTTTTTTGTGGTCACCCATCCAATTCAATTCAATATTCTTTATTTGCATACTATGATGGTGATCCTATGACCGACCCTTGCGAAAGTTGCTTAACTTCAACAATCGCAGACCGAGCGCGCTCCTCCGTACGGTCACGAGCATTAATATGTACATACACTTTGGTACCATGTCACATTAACTTTTTTGACAAATTGAACTGTAAGTCTCACTAAATGTCAAATATGTTAGTGCGACAAAGTCCGAAAGTGGGTATATTATACATATTGCTCAGTACATACACATAAGACGCCTATTTCCCAATGATCAAATATACGTGATCACTTACTACTATCCTGACTCCTGACACTCCACTTTCGCTTCTTACACTCTCATCATCATCAGCCGTACGACGCCCACTGCTGGGCATAGGCCTCCCCCAAGGATCTCCACGACGATCGGTCCTGCGCTGCCCGCATCCAGCGGCTTCCCGCGACCTCCACCAGATCGTCGGTCCACCTTGTAGCGGGTCTACCCACTGAGCGTCGTCCGACACGTGGTCGCCATTCCAGATCCTTTCCGCCCCATCGGCCATCGGTTCTCCTCGCTATGTGTCCTGCCCACTGCCACTTCAGCTTTGCAATTCTCCGAGCTATGTCGGTGACTTTAGTTCTCGTGCGGATCTCCTCATCATCCTCATCTTACACTCTCATCAAAGACTAATCCACCTACCTTGATATGAATATTTAAACGAAGAAAAATAATTCAGCTAACCATGTTTCATTGTTTACTTAATCCCATTTAAGTATCTATCGTTTTGAAACATCAAACACTTGAAATCATAAGAAAAGCCTTACCTATATAAACATCAGATATATTTAGATCCAGAAGCGTTTAGTTCGCTTAATCCACCCACTGGAGTACTTATAATATATTTGAAACCACCCACGCTAATCATAATTCAAAGGCTTATGACCGTTTAACTCCTTCACGACTGTTTAGCTCAGTGGACTTTTTCACAAAACTGTCTGTGTTTTCTCGGAGTATATAATACGTACTACTATGCCCATATATGCCTACATATGCCTCATCTGACCTCTCCTTCAGTCGTATCGGTTTTCCGTTCCACTGAAGCAAGGAGGGGTAAGACGAGTGTGTGCGCCTGCGTTTTGCGCGAACGTCTGCGCACCTTAATATATCCTGCGTACCTGACCGCTTCTGTATAATATGTGATTGATTGATCAATCAATCAATCAATCACATATTATACACCCAATGACGGCCTCCGTGGTCCAGTGGTTGAGCGTTGAGCTCACGATCCGGAGACCCGGGTTCGAATCCCGGTGGGGACATATCACAAAAATCACTTTGTGATCCCTAGTTTGGTTAGGACATTACAGGCTGATCACCTGATTGTCCGAAAGTAAGTAGATCCGTGCTTCGGAAGGTACGGTAAGCGGTTGGTCCCGGTTACTACTTACTGAAGAAGTAGTAACGAAATAGAAGTATGTAGTCGTTACATGATGGCTCAGTATTAACCCTGACGAGGTTGATATTCCACCTCAAAACCCACACATAAGAAGATACACCCGATCCTCATATTCATATACAAAGTATCTATTATACTATAACTTATAAATAACATAACATAAGTCCACGACTCCATCCCAATTAGGGTAGTCAGAAGTACATCCACTGCAAGAACTAAGTACCCACACCTCGCCGAGCTTTTAAACCAACGTGATAGGTGGTGAGCCGTATCGCCGTCTATAATGGTCGAGCCAACTGTGTTAGTGAAAACTGTTCTTAACATAAATTAACAACTCATTAGTGTAAGTCTAATACTGGGGTACCTACCTACTAACCGGCTGTCCTCTTCAGAAGCAAGCCTGTGAACCACAGGACCACAGTGAATGTCATATACTTACAGGGGCCTGTTTAATAAAACTTCTCTCTCTCTTATTAAAATTTAAGAGCTGCGCTCTTGTCGGTGGAGTAATCGCCATTACTCCATAGACAGGGCGTGTAGAACGATGGTTGCCTCAATCGCCTTCCGTTCCGCACACCGACCAATTTCTCAATCGGTGATATTCTAGCTAGAGCCCTACCAGAATCCATTTCCACGGCCTCCAACTAGTACTGATACCGCTGCTGCCCGGCATCAGGGGTGCGCTTTTGAAGTAGCGGCGCCTACTTGCTACGTCACAAGATCGTCATAGAACCCAAATAGCATTTTATAGGTTAGCCCGTCCCAGTGAGCTACCCACCACGTTCTGCTAATCCTGTCGCTGTTTGGAATTTGGTGTTCATTACGTAGCTAATATGAAACTGAAAAATATTCGTGATCACACACTCTGCAATGTACATCAAATTGTCATTGTAATTTACAATTGTAAGTTTTATTAAACAGACCCCTGGTGACAGCTCGAACCGGCGCTCTCCGCTTGGAAAGCAAGCCGATGAACAGGACCACAGTAACTATAAATACTTACAATAAATGACGAAAACAGACAGCATATACATAAGTTACTTGCGTCTACTGCTGACGCGATAGCATGACCCGTTACGTAGTCGCAAGTATAAATAATGGTCTTACGCAACAATGACGAGCATATAGTGTCCGACACGGAAGCAAAACAAATGTCTCTCGTACGTCAAATGAAATGTCACCCAAGTCTAAAGTCTGTGCACCATAAATCTAGACAGGATAGAGAAATAATATTGGCAAATAAAAGACTTAGATACACATAGACTCGCTTGCAATCTTCACATGAGGAGCATCTCCACAAGTCTGAGAAGGTAACTTATTCTCGATAATCTGTGCTTCGGAAGGCACGACAATGTATAAAATCGGATCCGACAGACGGATCAACTGGCCCCGGAAGTATGTAGTCGTTACATGAGCCATGCCAAGGCCTTTGGGGGCTCTATAGTAACTCTGACATCAGGGCATAGACTACGTTATACGTAATAATACTACGTTTGAGGAGCTCGGTGGCGCAGCGGTAAACGCGCTCGGGCTGCGATTGTTGAAGTTAAGCAACTTTCGCAAAGGCCGGTCATAGGATGGGTGACCACAAAAAAAAGTTTTCATCTCGAACTCCTCCGTGCTTCGGAAGGCACGTTAAACCGTTGGTCCCGGCTGCATTAGCAGTCGTTAATAACCATCAATCCGCACTGGGCCCGCGTGATGGTTTAAGGCCCGATCTCCCTATCCATCCATAGGGAAGGCCCGTGCCCCAGCAGTGGGGAAATTAATGGGCTGATGATGATGATGATGACTACGTATAGAAGGGCAACTCTCCGCTCCCCACCAGCGAACTTAGTTTAGACTTGAATCGTATGACGTCAGACGTCACACACACAGCTGCGCGTGTACGATAACGTCAATGTGTGGTGTCTGTGTATAACAAGGTTGTTTGTATGAAGTGTCCGGTTGAATTATTTGGTGCATTACTCTGGGCGCCATCCCACTCGCGTCAGACAGAGTACTACGGGGCGGAAGGCAAGACGGAAACCACTGTCCTATTTTTTACCTAATAAAGTATCATGGAGAATGCTACAACGACAAGAACATGGCTCTTAGGTTAATGATGATGAATTACTGCAAACAGGTAACCCTCTTATCATGTGGGTGGTGGAGTATGCTCCGTACCCTCTCTGGCTGATTAAAGAGGTCCTAGGGCATTCAATCCGAAATGGAATACTCCAATATCGTAACTCCGGAATCTTCCGATTTTGTAAGCCCTATTCTACGCTCAGTCGCAAGACCTAGGTAAGTGCCTATAATAGGTTATAATTTTAACCTTTGTGACGCAGTATATAGTACCATATTGTCTAACAGATAAAGAACGTTCCCACATTTATTTGTCATTTTGTCTGTGTCGTACTTATAATAATGTGTTTCGACCTTGTCTGCGAGTCGCGAGCAACTGTCTGGCGATATTTTAATTCTCGACATTATGGTAACGGAAAATGTTTCGCTACTCTACACAAGATTTGAAATATACTTTATTGCACTTAACGACCAGTTACATAACAAACATGAAATGGACGTTTACAAGGGAAGACTTATCTGTAAGAGAGATCTCTTCCAGCCAACCCAGAGGTAGTATAAGAATATCTGCGGGAGAATAAAAAGAGACGCAATATTTGAAATACATTATAATAATTATATCTACATAAAATAATAATAACTAAGTATATAAAAAACAGGCTATGGGAACACAAGTATATACCTAAGCCACTATAAATATAATACACATATATAAATACATATATTTGATGTAATCGGTATAATTAAGTAATCTCATGCATTTTAAATCAAAACTGTTTATAGAAAAAAGTAGAATACAGAGTGTTAGTGATATCGCAACGAATACTTAGGAGGATGACTTAGACTATGATTCTGAGTTAATATCCAGTGGAATTTTCCGTTGCAAAATTCATGAATATTTTAGGGTTTTTTTTTAATTATTCGTTCCATACTTTTGCGACGGAAAATTCCACTTGATATCAACTCAGAATCATGGCCTGAATCATCTCTAAAAGTTTTCATTACGATGTCACTAACACCCTGTATATTAAGCTCGAGTTTATTTAAAACCTATTTATCAATGTTATTAAAATTTAATACTTAGTTGCTAACGGGATAATGTAAGGAAACTATAGGTATAATAAGTTTCTTTATTATTCGTTTGTAATAAATAATATTTTCCCTTATTTGCTCTTATTATAGAATATTTTATCAAATTATTGAAGCAAATATTGTATTAGCTTATAGCTCGCAATATTAAGTTACATATCTAACATAACATAAATATTAAAAGCCTGCATGCGCCTCATGCCTCCTCTCTATAGAAAGAAAGAAAGAAATAAAGAAAGAAAGAAAGAAAGAGAGAAAGAAAGAAAGAGAGAAAGAAAGAAAGAGAGAAAGAAAAAAGTGAGAAAGAAAGAAACATTTATTACCCGGACCAACCGGTCTATCAACCGGACGGGGTAGTACGTACTTCACCACACTTCTCCAGTGCGGAATAATTTTGTGTGGTAATATTAGGCAAGCTGTTACAAGTCTTCATGATATCCCAAATTACTTTACTTTAATAGTGATTATAGACCATACTGATTAAGTACTATAAAACCACCCTAACACCAGGGTTGATGGGGTTGGTAATTCACCTCACAACCCACACGATAGAAGAAGAGAAAATATCCTATCCAAAGGTAGGTGTTTACATGAATAATTACCTTGTGTTGTAATAAGTACTTATTGCAAATACCTTTATAATACTTTATTCCACATTTCAAAGTCCGTTTAAGTCTTCTTCTTCTTCTCCTAATCCTTTTATCTCCTGTTGGGATGTAGGACTCGAATAACAGATTTCCACTCCTCGCGATCCTTTGCAGTCTCTGTAACTCGCTCCCATGACATGTCGAGAGTTTTCAACTCTCGGTCAACCGAGGGTCGCCAGGTCTCCTTGGGCCGCCCCCTTTTGCGTTTTCCACGCACTCAGTCATTTTAATTACTAAAATAAACAAAAGCAAAAGAAGCGCTTTATCAGAGAGGTGGGTAAGCGGCTAAGGGAGCAAGGTGGCGACTCCCGGTCCGGGCATTACCTAGCGCAGCATATTTATCTCGCTATCCAACGGGGTAACGCTGCGAGCGTGATTGGCACATTCGGTCGAGAGGTGGTAAAAGGGAGCATCTTTAATTGTGCTTTTTAATTAAGTTTTAGTAGTATAGTTTTAATTATTTGTAATCTTAATGCCTCAAGTAAGTTATTTTAAGTTATGTAAATGTTAATATATCTTATATTTGATTTATTGTAAACTATGTGTTTAGTTAAATAAAAGTATCTGTAAATAAAATAAAATAAATGGTACTAATGTAGCTGTCTGTGTATTTGACTAGGTACTTGGCCGGACAAAAATAGGGAGCGCTGAGGTCTCTCACTCGGTAAAAAAAAATAAGACACCCAGGCCTAAGGGTCCCCTGCCCAGTTCGACGCGAACCTCCGTTCAGGGCGTCGTCTGAAAGGACTATATTACAAATCACGCCTAGTCAGGTGGCATTGGATCACTAAGACTAAATCTTAATGCACACCGGAGGCGCAAACGCCTAGAATATTTTCGAGGTTTGTATGTAGGTACGCTCTCACATAAATTCGGCGCGGCGCGTTTTCTTACAAACTCGCGCCTAAGTCTGTGTGTAGAGAGCTTAAATCTGAACATTATAGTAGCTCTACAAATTCGTCAAATATAAAGAAATATGCAAACAGAGTTTGCTCTTCCGGTTGATTGAAGAGCTGTGTGCAGCAGTGGAACGTATTATCTTATGTAAATAAATATAGTGACTCATTTCGATTATACTTGAAAGCTAAGTTTACGTTTCTATATAAACAGCGCTGACCCTCCTTCTAACGATCATGACCATCGCACGACGGTCGCCGCGTCCTTCTGTGAACCAAGAGCAATGTCGGCGTCCAATATTAGAAGTAGGAACATCTTGATATCCGTTGAATAGCTGCCAAGACCCGACGGACAGAAATACTCGAACAATGTCATACATTAGCGAAATAACAGTATTTTTAAAAGATAATCCAAACCTATCTTATTTGCGTCGAGAAGCTTTTCTTCGTCAGTCAGGTTATTTACTAGCTACGTAAAATCATAATTTTTCCACTATCATAATTTTAATTTCACAGGTTTCTTGGTTCTTCTCCAATAACAGATTTAAATGCTAAAGTTATGTACTGCCCGGCGCCTGCACAGAATGTCATGCGGGATTTGAAATACAAACAATAAGTGTGTGGAGGAAGTTTAGCACGTTTATTTCGCGATTTATTAATATTACATCATGTTGATAGGTTATGAAAGGGGAAAGTATACTTATAGAAAACAACATTGTCCTAGGCAATGAATAAGTAGATAGTCTTCTTCCATCGTGTGGGTTGTGAGGTGGATTACGAACCTCACCAAGGTTATTACTGAACCGCCAAAGGCCCCTGACATGGCTCATGTAGGTATCGACTACTTTACTTACATCGGTAAATAGTAACTGGGACCAACGGCTTAACGTGCCTTCCGAAGCACAGATCATCTTATTTTCGGACAATCCAATGATCAGTCTGTAACAAAGTGATTTTTGTGATATGTTCCCACCGGGATTTGAACCCGGGACTCGAAAGATCGTGAGCACAACGTTCAAACTACTGGACTGCGGAGGCCTTTGAATGAAAGAGTAACATAAATATATTATACATCAATGGACCTAGGCGCACGGCGCCCTCGGCACTCGCTGTCACGAGACATCTATTTAAAAAAATCACTTTTAAAATAACACGCCAGCCAGGATGATGTGCCTAGAAAAGGTCGCATCATCACAGTACCCACATCTTTAGGTTCTACATCTGGGTGTATAGAACAAACACAGCCTATCAAAGCTGTGACAATAAACACGAGGAAATACACTATTAAACTGCTTGGTACTAAAAACTAAAAACAAAAAAAAAACTAAAAATAAAACTTGGCAAGCTGATATTTTTGTTTTTTCATCAGCGCGTGTTTATCATAGTTATTCAAATAAGAGTAAGAACGAAAATAATGTGACATCGCCGCATCCAAGAACTGCAGTAGTATGAAGTGTAAAATTTTTATTTATTGATTTATTTACATATCTAATGGTTTACTGGATACAGGAAAACACAATTTAACAATAAGAAAAGTCACAAAATGCGCTTCTATTACCTACTATTACATTCGTAAGTATGTAGCTTAAATAGCTTAATTACATGCTGGACTAGGAGTAAATAAAGACATATTAACTAAACGCGTTCAGCTGTTTATCTTCCCGGGCGTGTCGTAAAAACCGACAAAGGAAAAGAGTCCTTTCTAACATTAAGCTGATCACCTGTCATCATATCCAGCTTAGGACTTCGTAACAAAAGTTGCTGCAAATTGTGATTACCATTCGCTCTGCCCTTCCTGATAGGGGAAACGAGCGTGAGTTAATGTATAATAATCATAATCATTCAGTTAATCCCGTTTTTAAAAGTACGCGCAACGTCAACAAATATCAAATAGCAATATTGCTTTTTAGATGAATTGCTTCGATGTGGCCTTTTTAACCCCCTGGTCATATTAGTATTATCACAAAGTATAGGTTTACATCTTCTTCTTCTTCTAGTGCCTGTCCATTACTGGACGTTGGCCGTCAGCTTTGAGAACTCTTCTCTGTCAGAAGCAAGACGAAACAGTTGTTCTACGGTTGTAACGCCGGTTCATTCGCGGATGTTCCGCAGCCATGACTTCTTCCTCCTCCCTCGACGTCTTTTCCCTTCAATTTTGCCCATCATAATTAATTGAAGCAGCTGGTATCTTTTATCGCTTTATCGCGCCGTTACTATGCAGGTCTTCAGAATTATTTCAAAACACAAATAACAAAAGCGGCTCGGTACAGGTTTGTTAGACGTCCTATGGGTAATAAGGATAACGGACTTGAAATACTTACGTATCTATCTATATTTAGCACAATAATTACCATGCTACTGAAAGGACACAAGTTCCCCTTAGCAACCGGATGGAATATCACTGCTATATGAATAACTAACTTTTGCCTGCGGCTTAGCTCGCATTAAATTCGTAACACGGTTACCCTTTCCTACCTTGAAAACTGCTAAAAGTCCCATATAAAATTTCACCCCCTCTTTGGGAGCAGATTTCCAAAAAAAAGTTTGCATATTTTTTATTAGTCACTCATAATCCGCATACCAATTTTCCGCTTTCTATCTTAAAAATTGCGGAATACTCCATACAAACTTCCACACCCCCTTTTAGGGAAGTGGGGGGGTTAGAAAGAGATAAAAGCAGCCTATGTCACTCTCCATCCCTTCAACTATATCCACTTAAAAAATCACGTCAGTTCATTGCTCCGTTTTGCCGTGAAAGACGGACAAACAAATAGACAAACACACACATACACTTTCGCATTTATAATATTAGTATGACTGGATAGTGTAATAGATAAATTTAATCGATTTATAATAACTACGTGCAGGAATGGAAACGTTTCATTCAATTATTACCTTCCCCATCAAAGTAATTACCTGAATCTAATTAATATGGAATTACACTATGCATTTTAGAGCAAGCTATTTCGATACTATAGACACTATAAATAAAGTGGCTCAATATAATTGTGCGCGACTAATTGGATAAGCAAGCAAACGCGATAATAATAATTTCCGTCACAGATTAAGATGGAAATAATGTCAATTTGGTTGCTCCATGAAGGAAATATTTTATCAATATTAATTCATCTATCTACAGAAGGCATTTAAGCAGACACGTGCCTCCATCTATACATGACCGTTAGTACCGTTTGGCTCTTGCAAAATTTTTGAAAACTAAAATAATATTATGACCGTGTTATTTTTTGATATTTTTAAATCTTCAAACTTAACTTTGTTTGCAACATTCAAATAATGTCAACTCGAGTGTCGGTATAATAGCTAACGTCATATATTTGCGTCACGTGTTTTTGAATATATCGCAGATTAAGTGTAGCATTTGTTATTTTGCACATTTTAGCCGAATGGATGTTGCGAAAACAAAACATTGTAATTGTAATAATTTGATAGTGAAATTGTTATGAAAACACCCGCGACCTCGAAGGCGCCCTCAGAACGGGTCCCGCTTTATCGTCCGCGATAAGATACCATCGTCTTTCGACAAGGAGCCCGATAACTTTTCAGTCGGCCCCTTATCTCACGAATTCGTACATTCAACTTGAAATGATGAACAATTACATAAATTGTGCGACAAAGACAAAGTGAAACATTACACAAACTCTTTCTATCAAATGGAATATTAATTTGGATAGGTACTGACATTTCCGGTGGAAAAGAAACCATTCAGCAAAAACATTATAATAAATCCAATTCCATTTCTATAAGGAAGCCTTAGAAGACAAAAGAATCAGTCTAATGTCCGAACGAAATGTCGCTTGCTGTGAACAATTCAGTTTAGTGTAGGTAGGAAACACTGGTCTTTAGACCAACGTTTCCCAAATTGGTTTCTGCGGAATCTAGGGGTTCCGTGGTAAAGTTACCAGAGTTTCGCGAAATTATCAATTTTTATTTTTTACAATACAAATTCAAAGCACATAATATACAAGAAACATACACTCACGCCTATTTACCACGTACGTTTTTATTTGTAATCATTTGGTATGGGGCTCCATAAAATACAAAGTGTTTGGTGAGGTTTCCATTACCAGAAAAAATTGGAAACCCCTGGTGTAGACAGTAGCGAAAGATTCTCTTTGACTCTGACAAGCCGCTATCGGATAAAATAATACCCGAAGATAAGCGCCTGTCACATAATGACGACATCCTTCAGCTGTGTGCTCGCTGTGTTGACAAAACGCCTTAGAAGCCTTCTTATGTAACAAGAAACGCATTAGTTACGTTTAGTGTCCCAAGAGCACTTGGACATGACTCTTCTCAGTGCTCTATTCGTTATAATGAAATGTTACCTTGGTCACCTTGGAATATAAAAAGCGTATAACATTATTGCCACATTCGTAACTACGCCCAGAATAAAATTAACCAAATTATGTTTGACTTAATCTCCTTAAAGTAATAACGTATGTTATCCATTATATTATGTTCCCTTAACTTTATCAAGATTGACAAGACAAGGCTAACTCAAGGAGCGAGAAAATCCCTCCCGCCTCCTCCTGAAATTGCCGAGGATGACGTCGAATATCAGATTGTAGGCGTCACAAAATTAAATTCGATATCTACTGCGACCTTTGCAAACTGGGACAAAAAGGTCTTTGCAATTTTAGATGTGGATTCTCTGAAACAATTGCAAGATAATAAAGTTTAAAGAGTTTCGACGTCGCGAGTTTCTTGACGTATTTCTTAGACCAGCGGAATAAAATTAGCGACGCAGTTAGGTAGATACAAATGAAGACCTATAAAGCGACCCAATAAAATCCAAGTCGTCATTAGCTATCTCAACATATGCTGTTGTCCTAGGTCACAAGACACAGCTACGTTATTGCTATGCTATGTCCATATTCACACGATACCTTATAAGGACAAGTCATAATGAGGCCAGTAGGCGTGTTATCTAAATAATCACTGGCAACAAATACCAGAGTGGGCAAAACAAAAATATACTTATTTACTAAGATGAGAAATATCTTTAAACAATCTCAGTGAATACAAACTGCGGGCAATGACTAAATAATATAAACTGATGAGTCAAACCTTAAACCGTCTCAAATAACCTCGGTTTTGAAATTAATGTTGTAAGCGCAAGTATCGTAACAGAAAAAAAATGTAGATCAAAGCAGTTTACAAAACAGGTCCTTATGATTTACAGAAAATGAAAATATACAAAAGAACAACTGTTCAAACAAAAACGAAACAAGCCACCGTTCGCCTAAATGTCAAGAATACCTTTCGGCAAGGAAACCTCATACATTTTCCAATAACTTCCTTTGGTTTTTGTTGGATGTTATTATAGGCAACCCAGTAGTTAAATAAAAACAAAATTGTGTTGTGAAAGATAAGAAGGGCGAGTACAAAACCTTGAACGTGTCTGTCGACCTTACCGTCGTAAAAAGATCGCTTCGTGGAGCACTTCGCTTTACGAGCGAGTTATGGAAAATATGACGACGAATCTCCAGCTACTCTCCACCCATAAGGAAAACATAACATTTTGGAAGACTGTACATTATAATGAATGAGATGAAACGGAAGATATCTAAACTTCACCTTGGCTTTTATTACCATGTTTGAATGTGAAAATTAACATGTGTACGCTGACGTGTCGGCGAGTGGAAAAACGTACAATGTACATCTGGCGAACACAGGCAGAGAGAATGAAATATGTAGCAAATCCTCCACCTGGCAACTTTAAGACGAGCCTTGACATTTCATCAATCCCCGTTTTAAGAAAAGGTCGCTACTAAAAGCGAGAACGTCTCAACACTCAACTGTTTCATGCAACACAGTAATATCAGCGGATAGTGAACTTGAAGGGCGTACCGTTTTGGGCATATTTCCAAAACAGTCTTCGCCACGAAAATCAATAAGCCTTGAATCCTCGTAGCGGAACATTTTGAATAAAGAATGAACCGTTTCTAACAGACTAGAGTACAGTACATAAGTATAAAAGACTAATAATAAAGTGACCGTGATGGGACGTGAAACTCACGATAAATGGTGTAAACGTACATAAATGGTAACGGCGGCGGGAGTCGAAGTTAATAAACAATTTGTTGTTCCATTAGCGTAAATTAAGTGTATCTACATGCCCTCTAATGCGTTTAAAGAGGATGTAATTGTTGCCAGTCCTTTTTCATTAGTCGAGATTACGCGGCACTAGCCGCACACGCACAGACACACCGAGTATACACGTAACCAACGCTTTCTCACAGGCCCAAGGTTGCGACACCCAGTTACAAGAGAACCATTATCAGACAACACACCCACTAGCGTATAAAACAACCATGCAATATTTAAGCTACTCATCTGACAAATTCCGTAAAAACTTTTGAAGTTACTCAGCGATGTTTTAGAAAACATTTCGATATTTATTTAGAACACCTACGGTTGTTTGGCACCTTCTGAATTCAAAGCATAATTTTAAATATGTACGAATCACTAAATATTAAATATCATTGCCATTTATTTCTGGAATGCTGCCAACGTTGAAAATAAGCAAAACATGTTAAAACTGCTGCCTGTTTCCATAGAATAAGAAATAACACTACGTATAGAACGGCAACTCTCCGCTCCCAGTGGCTGAGGTAGGTTTAATCGGTGTTACTTTAGTCTTCAATCGTATGGGCGTCAGACGTCACACACAGAGATACCCGTGTATGATAACGTCAATGTGTAGTGTCTGTGTAAAACGAGGTGTTTTGTATAAAGTGTCCAGGGTGTGCTGTTGTGTAACGTACATCACTGCAAAGATAATGACACGTCATTCCGGCTAAGACAGTCAGCTTTTCTGCGGAATCAGTCCCAGTCGTTACTATGGACTTATACATCGGCACGTGTAGCTAAGACCATGTTTCAAGCTAAGAGTCTATTGTGTGGAACTATAATGATTCCTTTCATCCCACAACGAGGATCGCGTGCGAATCAAACCAGTGCCCAGGAATTAGTCGCATTGAATGACGTTGATAGGTACTCGAATGACGTTATTATTTAAAACATTCTTGAGTTTTTGCTAAAAAGAAACAATAGAATATACAGGGAATCTAGGACAAAATATTACATAATCTGCTACCCAAATATTGCGGGGTTATTTAATCGCATCGTAGCATAAACAAACTCATGTTCATTGAAAGATAACATGAAAACATTTTGCAATTTCCAGAGTACATTTACCACAACGCAGTTGACTCAAAACATAAATTACCTTCCTACTTGTTCGAGTGATTCAGAAGGTAAATAGCACGAACACCTACACGAATTCATTTAACCCTGAATTTTTAAATATTGCAGCACTGCCAAATTAATTTATTAGCTGCAGAACGCGCATATTTAATAATAAAATTGCAACATAGCGCTATTCTTAGTCTGGATGTTGAATGTCCAAAATATGTAGACATTAGAAAATCGTAAAATGTGAAGTTTTAGCGTACCATGAGTTTTAGTAGGCGTGAGTCTGTGTATGTTGTTTAACATGAACTCGGAGCATGAAATATCATATCAGGTACAAAATTTTATCACGAAGCGAAAACGGTATCTTTTGTTGTAACTAAACAAGCATTTACCGACAGACAGGCATGTTTAAATTGGAGACGATCAACAAAAAGATCTAGATAACGAGTGTAATTTTCAAACATTCACATTCCGGACGAGTTTTATCGCTCAATGGATGTGTCTAATTAGTGATGAAAAACTGTACCAATGATAATTAGATCGTATTCTTAGAACAATCGTCGTTATTCGACAAAAGTAATGGAAAATAAGATTGATGTGATGACAGCAACACTCATGTATGAACTACGAAACATCAAGGATGTTCAGGCCAATTTCGAAACAACTTCAATGACCTTTGTAAAGGAAATCTTTTTCATATCATCGTGTAAAAGGATCTGAATTTCTCCAAGCGCAGTGTGGGTTTGGTATGAGTATAAAACAATTCCTTTGTCTGCGAGCAATGAGTGCGACGATTCCAGTTTATTAGGAAGCAGCATATTAACGCGCCGCGCCACGCGTCGGTGCCGTGGTTCGCCCAACGCAACGTGAGAACTCTAGGTACATCGCTGTAATACAATTACCTTTGCCCTTATGCAACACTTCATTTTACAAGTTATACTGCCAAGCATCGTTTTGCTCATCTTTTTCCTTAAACTCCACATAGCGCGAAATGTTGTGTGTGTAATGAATAATGTGCTGTATATTTACAGCGACTCGACGAGTTTTTTGTAGGTGTCGATAAGAATATAGTAGCAATATAACATATTTCACGTTTCCTACTGATAAATGCTATCCTAGGCATAAAGGAAATACAACTTTTAACTAAATAGGTACACCATGAAAGATGTTTCGTACATTAGAAGTATGCCACATGTGTAATATAGATAATGTATCAAGGTAATATGCAGACGGAGCCAAATGCTAAGGATAGAGCGTACTATCAACAAATCGCTATTTTGCGGTTCAAACACTATGCCACGGCTGTTTTAACATTTCATATCGACAACTACTTCCTTGCTGCGTCACTTAAGTACTACTTAAATCAAACAAAAGTATACTGTTACATCGATATTTTAATTTCATCGTAATTTTATGGAAGATCAATACATGGTGACAAATAATTACTGAAATTAACTGACTTTTTACACTTGAACTTTCAATGCTATAGGCACTCGATATTTAATAGATCTATACGTGAACATTTTAATTATTAATACGCACAGATATAAAAAGACGACTGTTCGCAAATACACATACTGTCACACTAATGTTTATAATATCCAAAATGGCTTAAAATGTTCACATTAGAACGTCCACATATTGTGTCGATGAGTAAGTAGTGAAGCTACTGGAATGAAGGACTGCAATATATCCAAGCTCTGATATCAAATCACCTAATTACCGGGGACACAATCACTCTAGAGTTATATACAATGACAGTAACAAAGGGTACACCTCAGAAATTCCTTTACTTGTCCTTATTATATTTAAATACGATTTAACAAAAATAGAGGTCGGCTTCAATCTACTAAATTGCGGCTGCATAAGGATCAGAGGACACGTACAGTCTATTCAAACGCTTAGAATATCTCGTACAAAACAATGTCCAAATGGTGAATGTCACTTTCTTACAAAAACAAGTGATTACAGCTCTCTGATGAACTAGACAATAGAATTCTCATTGAAAAAGTATCTGCTTAGAACAATAGTAGGTGATGTGAGAAGCGATTCCAAGCTTCACATTATTGAAGGTCTATCAAGTAACAGCTGTTGGAAAGTACACACTTATCGTTATCGCTTATTCCAATCCATTTTAATCTTACTTTTGTAAAACTTCAAAAGAAACTAACTATACTTAGTCGATCTAATAATCTAGTAAAAATTCTAAAGCGTTGGACACCGAGCTATGTTTCTTATTAACACCACTTTAGAATGTCGTATGAAGAAATTCATAAGGTGGAAGTGACTAGCTACTTGTTAACGATTGATTGATTCGATTGGTAGTTCGAGTTAAAATATTATTTACTAAGAACGGTGCAATTGAGAAGTTTGAGCGTGTCTGTGCGAGGACAACTTGAATTGCGTAACCACTGACTATCAAGTCGCACCTGCTATAAAAATTACGAAAACTAACGTGAGTTGTACATGTCCATAATGTGTTTTTGGCATCGACCGTCACGCAACGCAGTCCCCTGCACAGATACACTAAAATTGACTCACGCGAACACTGGAGTGCCCTTCACTGGTGTATGAAAATATAAAATTACATTATAACAAATGATCACGACAAAAAATATCCAAAAGAATCTTAACAAGACAATGAATATATACAGGTTAGGACCATCTATTTCGAAACATAATTATGGCACCAATTAATAAAATACAAATAATAAGAAATGTAGGTTGATTCAACTACAATCTTTCCGTAATAAACATTATTATCATTTTCAAACAATAACAAACTTTTGACCCAGACTTCACCAGTTAAGACATTGTTTTCACATTTATTTTTAGTGCTTAATTTCATAAATATTAAAGAGAATAAATACACATAGTTAACTGAACATGCGTTTGGCTAGGAAAATAATTTTTTAGCAAATGTTGGACATTTAATAGGGCACCAGATCAACATTGATTGCACAAATTTTATAAATTTACATTGATTTATAGAGATAAAGAGTTCCTAAGTATTTGATATGATTCTCGTCCAACATTCTACATCTGACTGTGGACTGGTCAGACCAGGACAGACCAACTAAAGGCATGCATCAAGTGTATTCAGGAGTCACGTCAGTAATACAAGAAACGTGCACAGATTGGTTAAGTAACCATCCCAGGATATTCAACCTAATGACTATTACCACAGACGCGCACAATGTCTTCACAATGTAAAATGCACTACAAATAACTAGATATTTATTTGTACAGCCTGGATTCAAAGTTCTACATCTAAGAGCTAACAAACTTTATAGTAAACATTGCCAGTTTCCTTACTCCACGCACGCCGAAGAATGGTGGGACTGAAGTATCAGACACAGATGTATTGATTCATTACACTTACACTTATTGATAACATCAGTCTCAATGACAAGATATCGCCATAATGGCATTTTAGAGATTTACTACTAAGAAGTGTTAACATATTCCTATACATAATTGGAAATATTTCAAATATAAAAATTCTCTCATATAATTCAATTTGTGCTGGAGTGTTGCAATGTATAAAACACATTAAACACAACCTGAAATATTCACCTCATTACATATGGGAATATGTTTGAAGGTATTAAAATTTATTGCTTCCATAAACTGATGCTAGCAATAAGTCTGAGCAGTGAGCAGCTGGCCATGCAGCACCAGGCGGCCGGACCCACAGGCAATGGGCTACATTATTTCAAGTTTCCACAGCAAAGTACAGTAAGTCTACTAAATAAGGAACTATACAAATTAACTACACTTAAATCCAAACAAATCCTCACATCAGATCACAAACACATAAGTCAAAATTGCACAATAGTGAACACAACTACATACAAATATAATAAATTAATCTCTTCAATAAATTTGATGTAGTTACAGTTCCTTAAATAAAATATCAACTGATACAACAATATAACTTCTATAAATAAAACCAATAACGAAATGTCAATTAATTAAAACTTATAAGTTATATAACATTCCACGAAGATAAGTATTTTTAAGAAATTCAATTCAATATATCGACTAAAAATTAGTGTTTGAAATAGCTCTAAATCGATGGTTAAGTGATGCTTATATAGAAATCCATAAATCGTATTGTGAAGATTAATCTTAAAAAGCAATAAGAAATATTTGATCATGATACATAATTTACAAAATTGTATGAATTCCATAAAATCAATAAAAACATATTAAATAAGGCTCACCACACCCCAACACTAATGACAGTGATCTACAAACATAATTAAAGTAAGAGTTTTATAATGACATTGAGTGGTTGGAGTGATGTTTGGGTAAAGACATTGGTAGTAATGTATTATCTCGGGAATATCACCAGAACAAGGATCACTTAGCTTCCTCTATCTGCTCTATTTTATGTCAACTCGAAAGGGCACTAAGCAAATGAACGCCACCGAAATATCGGAAATCAGTTCTACTATCGTCCCGCCGACACTCCAAGTGCGTTCAGGGTGTGACCCCGCGCGACAGCGTCCATGGCCACTCGGAGCCGCGACTGAGACGTGCACTCGTCACCGTTCCACGACATGGTCACGGAAGATTCACTAATACAAAAACCTACTCACGGGAGAATCCGCGCGCAGGCAGCGGCCGCGCGCTCAGAACTCGGCGAACTCCTTCGCACACTTCTCCGTCGATGAGATACGTAGCGCCTCCTCCTCGTAATCGTCGAAATTGCTCGTGTCGCCAGGGCCCTTGCAGCGCGGGATGAATGGTGCCTCGATCTTCTTTTGGAAGACAGCGATCCAGTCGGTGCTTGCAAACCACTTGTGTCCTTTGATATCGTTCACGCCCGCTTTCAGGTTGCCGTAACGCTTTGTCAAATCCACCTGCAGAAGGTTACGGAGGAGGTCTTTCAGGTCAGACCCGAAGTGGGAGGGAAAACGAACTTTACCCGACACGATTTTCTCGTAGATCTGAATGGGTTGGTCGGCGAAGAAAGGCGGATACCCCGCTGCCATCTCGTATACCAGCACTCCCAGGGCCCACCAGTCGACGGCCTTGTTGTACCCTTTCGAAAGGATGATTTCTGGCGCGAGGTACTCGGGTGTACCGCAGAGGGTCCACGTGCGGCCCTTGACGCGCTTCGCGAAGCCAAAGTCGGTGACTTTGAGGTAACCCTGCGAGTCGATGAGCAGGTTCTCGGGTTTGAGATCCCGATAGATGAGGTCGAGGTAATGCAGATACTCGAAAGCGAGCACGATCTGCGCCGCATAGAAGCGCGAGTGCGGCTCCGAAAAGCGCCCCACCTTGCGCAGGTGCGAGAACATCTCGCCGCCCGGCACATACTCCAGCACCATGTAGAGGTTTGAGTTGTCTTTGAAGTGGAACTTAAGGCTCACCAGGAACGGGAAGTTGATTGCCTGCAGAATTCGCTTCTCGTTTAGCGTATGCTCCACCTGTTTGAGTTTAACCACTTTCTGCTTATCTAATATTTTCATAGCATAATATTCTTTAGTCGGTTTATGTTGGACTATCATAACTCGGCCGAAGGACCCCGTGCCGAGGGTTTTTATCCGCTCGAAGTCGTTCAGTCCGGCGGTGTTGGTAGGATTCTTCTTCCATTTCTCCTCGAAGTCCTCTTTGGCCTGATCGAGGAACTCCTTGACGCTTTCGGCGGCGTCCACCTTCTTGTTGGCGGTGGCAGCATTGTTGCCCATGGCGCACACCACTAACTAGTTCACAGCCTCGATTCGCCGTTATTACAGGCCGCCTTGTTGCACTAATCGATGCCTGCCGTGCGACCGAGAAACGGGGCAGGTCAACACAAACCGATTTCAAACACGTACATTTCTTAGTTTTGGGAACACGATTACACGTCACAAACGACACTTGACACGGGCACACATTGACACTATTAATTTGAAAACGAGAAACCCCAAAAAATTTTTCGTCACATTCACAAGAATAAAATGGCTTCCACAACCGGACTCAATCGACAGAGCGAGATCGAGCGAACGATTTGCTCACGGGTGGCGGTCAATTATGCGGGTGTTGCCAATTGAAGGCAAAGAATCTACCAAAGTTATGTCAAACCTACCACCAATAGAGATGCTATCATTTATTTGACTCATTCAGTGTACTATATTTTTTTTAAACTTGGGCGCAAAATAGACGCGCATTAATTAAACTATATATATATAAATGTTATATATAAATATATAACTATACCTTCAAAAACATTATTATAATTATTATTAGTGTTAGGTTATAAAATATAATCAACTATTTATTTAATCCAAAGAGGAACAAAATATGATATTTCTTAATTATTATCACAAAACGTGCGCAAAGTACCTACCTAAAAACAATAAAATGCATCAAAAATTCAAAATTGTAAATTCTGTTATATAGACGAATTTTATCTACGAAAGATGTTTAAATAATATTTTGTTTTTAAGTATACCAATTAAAACTGGCGTTATTTGTGTAGTTGATTGAATCGAAAATGAAAACTAAAAAATAATATGCACTGCAGTATGTAGATCAATGATTATTATAACAATCCTATGTCACAGATGAACAAATTAAAAGTGTTTATTATTAGATATCCTAAACTAATAAAGTTATGAAATTGATTATTTTGTTACATTCGTGAGATTGGTGTGTTCAATGACTAGAACTTATTCTTATCTGACATCATTAACAATTACTTATTTGTTTCTCGAAGTGCCATCATTTTTCTCCTGAAAAGTGCTGTAGTGTTGTATCGTTCTAAATCTTTCATTATGTATATTTATGTATATTGTATTTACTTGTCTGTATTATTATTTCTTACATACTAAGCTCTGTATACCGGTTTACCGGTAGTACGCAAGAAACATATCTCTCCTCTCATCTCTTATCGACCCTTAACTTGACAATCTTGACATTTTATAGTTCTATGTAAGACGAAGTGTGTATTATAAACGAAACAAATATTTACGTGATTACACGTCGTTACGTAGCCGTAACGTAATGGTAGTCCATTATATTATACTTTCGCCCTCGTGTTCGCATATACATTTTCGAACTGGTTCAAAAAATCACACGAATCATTATTTTACCTTTACTACCACGTTGTAATAGCTTCTCACAAATAGCAACACATTAGAGAAAAGTGTCCTCAAAAAAAGTGCTACTAGATGGCATTATGAGTCTCGTTGTTGCGCAGTCGACAACCAACTTGCGTGCGCATTTCTATAGATAGCTATTATTAATAATGTATGATGTATCTATAAACATTATGGTAGGTATCTACCGTGTTTATCTACAACTACCTATGTATCTTTTCCTCACATTGATATTTGATCATTTTTTCCTCAGTTCTTTTTAATCTTTTATACCTAGTAGATAGATGCCTAGTTAGACAGATACCCATATGAAATTTTCTAATTTTCGATATACGTACCTACCTAACTACTCATACATAGGTACATATATATAATACCTAAATAAGCCTTAAATATAAAAATGGGCCTTCCTACCTACCTAACTATTTGAATTTAATGGGTAGCGTAGGCAATATTTATTTTAGATTTATAGGTACATAGTGATTAGATCTAAGTACCTAGTTAATGATTACCTTTATTAAAAAAATCGTAGGTATTCATAAATAGCTAGGTAGTTAGTACCTACCTACTTATGAATACCTCTATGGTTCTATGATTCAATCAAGACTTCAACGTAGGTACAAGACCTGCATAATTAGGTATTTTGGAGAGATTTTGCGTCGACAGACAGATAGATGGCGTACCTAGTACTGAACCCAGAATATGTTCACGTTCTATAAAATTAATAATTAAGAAAGGAAATCAGAAATCACTACGTACAATTGAATAATGGAATGAAACATAATGAAATATTGCAATGACTTAGATACCTATTTTTATTAACAGAAGAATTTATAGTCCACAGTATCATATAGCTAGTGGTACCACAAGTACCTAAAAAAATATGAACTTGCAACTAGGTAGGTACCTACTTTTGATTTAATCAGTACTAAAACTTAAGTTAGGTACCTACGTAAATAATCATAAATGACAGATTATCCACCCATCACCATCAAGTTAATCACGCATGATTTCAAGTTCTACAAGTATGGAGTGGAATATTATGAATATTCGTTTGGTATTCGGCAAATCGATACGAGAACCGAATCAAATATACGGTTTTAGTGCCATATATTCGGCATAATTAATTTCTTCGTGTGAATAGTAAGAAAATAAAGGTTTTGTAAGAAAATGAACTGTTGATTAAAATGTATTATTAACTGTTCTGAAAAATATTTTATACTACCTTTCGCGACATTTTCACTATCCATCATTGAAGATTGTAGTCAAACACACGCCTATTTAAAAAAACACTTCAGAGGTATGTAAATAGACAGAATAAAAAAACGCCACATCAAAGCAATGCATGCATCTAAAAATGCAACATTGCTTTTTGACATTTGTTGGCATTGTGCATTTAGTTTCAAATGCTGAAGTGTCAAATTACAATACATAACATACATAAACAGCCTATACACGTCCCACTGCTGGGCACAGCAAATTAAATTAAAAAAAATACAATATTCTTATTATTATTTTTTCAGTCAAATTACAATATTGCTTTTTATTTATAATGAGTTATTTCGATGTGGCCTTTTTAATTTCTGAGGTTCAAATAGTTAGACGAAGTGCGGAACCGTATAGTTCGGCCGAATATTCAGTTCGGTTGTTCGGTAATAGTCAAACCGAATAATATTATGTAAGTATTCCGTAATAGCTCTGGAGAACGTGTGACTTCCATCGTAGTATCGCGAGTTCGAATCCCAAATCGGGCTCTAAATTCGATTTTGTAAAGAATTCATGATTGTCCAGGATTTGTACCGTGGTCTCGCCCCCTATAACATGGGACTTAAACAAGGCTGGCGTATTCGTTCAGGGATACAAGCTATGTTGCATGCATCACTACAAAATATTAACCCTAATGACACTTAATTTAATTTTAGGTTATACCTGTAACTTTCTTATCCACTGAAAAGGAAAATGACCGATGATTGACAGCTGTTAATTTTAAAATGAATGAGTGAACGAATGGATAGTTATCCATTCGTTCAAACATCAAAAAGTGATCTCGCTGATATGCAACCCATTTGACGTGTGCTGTAAACTTTATTCAGTCGGGTTATTGGCCGATGTCAAATTTTGAGAGGGTTGTTTAAGATATCTGCCTAAAATTGACGTGTTTTCCATAACTTTTATGCTTGTCGATTACCCGTTCCTTTTCTTTCTTCTTTCTTTAAAATAAGACATTGGAATAATTTATCCATTGTAATAATGATGATTGATGAAACATTATTGTGGACGATGTATTGTTAATTTTATAATCCGACCTAGGATTTCGTAATAATTAACAATCTTCAAGTTGACTTCTGATTAATTGCCGCTCTGCCCACCCCTTTAGTGATCATGGGTGTGATTTACTACGTAGTAACAAGGAATACCTACTACGAACGCATATACGATTACTAACAACATTAAATAGGTAGAAAAAATACTTTTCAGTTAAAATAAAGTCGGTTCTGCATTCAGTGAATTTAAAACTTTATTGTGTATCATTAAGAGTTTTTATTCTTTCTAATGCTAGCATACGGATTACTTAGCTGCCAAGGTGATAACGAATAGTAGTTATACCTACCTACCTACCTAATATATTTACTTGCATAGTAACCAAGTCATAATGGTAGAAACAGGAAACTTACTTCATTTATTTAAGAATCCACCTTTTTAGACTGTAGCTTTTTACGAAGCAAAGTAAATAGCCTATAAAGAAGATTGCAATAAGAATGCTACCTATACCTACCTACTTATTCCGATCGGGCATTAAACGATCAAGTTTAATTCTAATAGCATAATGATACGTTTAATAGCATAATTTAGCGTAACACCTATAAAGTAGGTAACATTTCTGATTCAATGCGGTCAATCTTTCGACCAGTACCGGTATGTGACCGGCTTCCCTATAACCACTTTTTTCTACTCTGTGGTCACATTACTGGGCTAGAGTCTTTACTTTAGCCCTTGTGCAAAATGACGCGGCATTTTCGACCATTCGCTATAAAAGCACGTGAAAACCTTCAGATCACCGACCTATGAGCAGGTAGGTACTTATCTGTTCTGGTTGACGAATTCACATTCTGACGAAATCACCAGAGTGCCAAGATTTCTTTCCAAAGCCAACGACCGGTCCATCAACCAACTTACACGAAAGCTCCTACGACTTCCATGGCTTTTATGGCAATGAAACAAAGATCAAATTTCAATGTCGTCTTAGTTTCGAAATGAAAACATAAAGCGGTTTCGAAATTTCCGCTCAGGTTGATGGTTTTCTGGCTCAAGATGTGAGTGAATCCGAATCACATTGGCGGAAAATAAACGCATGCTCATTGCAATTTATTTAATCTATTCGACCAAAAACTGGCAAAAAACACTAACAAGCTCATAGGTATTACAGATTTACATTTTTATTTTCTTGTTTTTAAGGAAACATATTTTTAAGTTCGGTAGGTAACCTATGTAGGTAGGTATTTAAAATCCGCCGGGCAATGACCTCTACATGACGCACCACAACTCCAAAGTCACGAATTTTGCACGACTTTTGTGAATATTTTTACGATGCTCACTCATTCTTTATAAGCCTAATCTACGGCAGCAAATTGTTTCTTGTAGGTTGTAGGCCTACAGCCTAGCGGAGCAGAATTTAGTTATCAGTAGGTAGGTACCTACCTATCTACCTACTTATAGCAATCAGTGCACCTTATCACCTTATTTGCCTACATGCGATTAGGCATAAAACTTGCGTAATCAGTTGTATTCTAATCAAATCCAGATAAGACGATAATAAATGTCAAAGGTGTTACTAAGTAGGTAGATTACCTTACTAAGTAGTTACTTACCAACATATACCTATAAGCAGGTTTTTTTTAAATAGGAACTAACCTAAGTACCTAGCCTATTTTTTTTTAATAAAACTTCCCTTCCCTTACATTCCCAGTTAAACAACACGAAATAGGTACCTATTTACCCAGTAGGTATCAAACCTGTCTAGTATACCTACCTAGTATTTGATTTGTATTTAGGTAATATAGGTAGGTAAGTATTGGAAGAAAATATAAAATAGGTCCTAATTATCATTAAAATTGCCAATAATTTCCTGCGCGGGAAAGAACAATATTTTTTATAACGATTGTATTTTGAAACAGGACAGAGCAAGGTAGATTATTCTTGCTTGTCTTGTGGAAATTCAAGGTTATTTGAAAAGAACTTGTGTTTCATATAGCCATCTCTGTCAGCATAAGTAAACAGCTATATTTTTCTCTCATGCTAGTGACGTACGCGTGCAAACTTCATTCCATTGCGCGGCCCCTCGAGGCGTCGCGCACGATATTTTCCTCTTTCTTCCTCCTTCATTTAGCCGGTGGTGCTTGTGCGGTGAACATTGTTGTACGTTGTGCGTAACACGTGCTTATTTTTGATTCTTCTTTCAAGTTTTCCACAAAAAAACTAAAAACTTACAATGGCAGACGCAGCCGTCGAAAAGAAGTAAGTTTATTTAACGTTTTTCAGTCAATTTTGTTTAGTTTAGTGGGTTTATATTTTTGGCGGCTTCGAAAACGTGATCAAAATGGCTTCCTTTTCGGAGTGTGATATCCATGTTTTATGTGTTATTCCTATTTATTCGGTGTAATTTCTTGTTAAAAATTTTCTAGTGAGTGACTTCTACCATAGTTTCATGTTGGTATGATTACTGTTGATAGTTTTGTGATGCTTATTTAGCGACGCCGATAGCGATAAGTACACGCGGGAAAATGTTGTTTCGCAATTGTTAGTATTTTTATGGTGATTTATTGTTGTTATAGTGGTGAAGTAGATAGTTTTATATCGATTTTGAGTGTTGGCGTCCTTGGGATTGATTAATTTTACATAGAGTCGCGTATTACAACAAGCGACAAAGTTGAAAGCACGCCGGGCGGTTGGCGCGGGGCGCTGGGCTTGGGGCAAGATGGCGCTGATGCGCGGCGTGCCGGCGCGCGGAGCGTCACCGTTCGCCGGTGCGCGCTCGATTTGAATTTGCCGAGACCTGAGTTTCGCAACTCTGCTGCGGTTACGTTATCGGTGCTCGCGAGGGCCGCGTGTTGTCATTAGTTATTTTTAACGCTTTATGGAGTTTTGAAGCTTGTTTCTACTGGAGCGAGTAACGTATTCATACAGCGGCTTACGTTCTGTTTCCTACTTTACGTACTGTTACCGTCTGTTGTAACTTTCCCACATTACTTGCGCAACAGTCACTTGTTTTTGTTCCGTCAGACTTTTCCTTTTACACCGCCCCACTTGGCGGCAATGCGTTCGTAACACTGTTATATTCCGTTACCAACCGGCCGTGCCGCTCAACCATTACGTTACTACGTTAACAAGCAGACTTATGCATTCAAACATTAGTTAGCTGTTGTTTATACCTATCTACATTTTCGAAAACTCATTCTATTCATTACGCTGTAAATGGATAGGTACGTACCATACTTTATTTGTCAATTCACAATTAAGGTATGTAAAGTTGATTCAACAAGTCCCTTCATCCATCCAATAAAAGAATCTTGTTTAGAAATACTTGTATGTAACCTTGCAGTCAGCCTTAGTATAAACAACTTATAGTTTACATTACTGACATCATTCGTTGTATCAATAATCTAGTAGAATATCACATCATAGATGATTAAACAGATTATTTTATGTTTTCAGGGATGCCGCTCCCGAGGAGGTGACCTCAACAGAGACCAAGGAGTCTCCAGTCAAGAAGTCCCCTGCCAAGAAGGTTGCAGAGGCACCAGAGAGCAACGGCAAGGAGGAGAATGGCAGCGGGGATGCACCAGATGATGCTCCTGCTGAGAATGGAGATGCCGAAGAAAGTAATGATGCCACAGAAAATGGTGATGCCACAGGTTGGTAAACCCTGTCCTACCTTTACTATTATTACTCCATAACAGCTTTTATTCAGAAAAATACAGCAAGATAGTGTATGGTCACGAGCATTAATATGTATGTATACACTTTGGTACCATGTCACTTTTACTTTTTTGACAAATTGAACTGTATGTCTCACTAAATGTCAAATATGTTAGTGCAACAGAGTCCTAAAATGGGTACATTATATTGCTCATGACTGTACACTCCGACACAATATAGTCCACTTCAACATTCTAATTTAATGTCATGTCAGTCCAATTACCTAACTTTAATAATATTTATAACTTCATCATCAGCCGTATGACGCCCACTGCTGGGCATAGGCCTCCCCCAAGGATCTCCACGACGATCGGTCCTGCGCTGCCCGCATCCAGCGGCTAATATTTATAACTACACCTTATATTTTATTTTTAATGTTGAGTTATGTTCATCAATCAGTATCAGTAAAATTATATAAGCTAAAGGTCATTTATACTAAATTCAAACAATATTATTATTTACATAAATCAGTATAAACATAACTATTCAAATTGGTGTCATGTCCCCTTGAAAAAAATCATGATAAATGATAACAAATTACACTTAATCATACATTTACTTTTTGTTTTCAACTTTTTGTTTAACTTTTCATGATAAAGCAGGTACCTATTTAGCTTGTCTAACTTATTATTGGATTAAAAATCATAGCCATATGTAAATCTCGGTCGACATTTTTAACCCGCCAAGCTGGTTGCCACTCGTTTACCGTGCCGCCGCGACCTTGTCGGCGAATTTATAAATGGCGAATGTAGGGCGATTTATTAAGCGCGGTCAGGTTTTAATTTGGCGTGTTTTCGATTACAGAAAAGAAAGAGGCCGCCGTGAAGAGGAAATCTGTGGCCGCCGACAACGGTGAGGAGAAGACCACGCCAGAGAAGAAGGCGAAAGTAGCGGAGGAGGCCCCCGCCCCCGACGTCGAGGAGGTCGCAGCCTAAAACCACCCGCGCGCCATCGCTTGGTTTACTGCAATGCATCTACGTTCATTAGGGCTCAACTCCCCCCACACACTAACATATCCTTTTATACTACAGTATATTTCATATGCCAAAAACAATTTATACAGTTTTATATGTCGATCTGATTATTATAGACGAGTTGAGCTCTTTTGTGACCACACTTATGTTTAGGTTTATAATACATTGTGTATTAAACTTACCTGTGAAGTACCTGTAAAGTGTAAATTAATGTTGATACTGTCAGTCGCGACTAAGACGTGCATCGCAGTGAACTGATCTCTCGCTCGGACTAGGTGTTGTATGCTGTTTTTGCGTATTGGTGTCTATTTCAACAGACTACTGTAGAGATGGGTTTATTGAATTGATGAAAGTTCAGCCTAAGTCGGTATTGGATACTTCATTTCGCCAGTAAAATACTGCCAAAGTAATTCATTCACCCCGAGTGAAATCAATTCAGGATCCGTTCTGTGAACGACGCGTTTTAATAAAAACAGCTTCCGAAAAACAAGGATTTATAGATAAACTAAGATTAATTAAAATGTTTAGATAATTCAGTTGTAAATTTAAGTTAGCCGTTAAATGTCGCACATTTATATATTTCATAGGCATTATTACTTAACCATTTAAACATTCCTTTGACACTTCGGTTATGGCTTGCTTTGTGAACAGCAGGAAGCTTCCCCGTGTGTCGGGGAGAGTTTGCGTCGTGCGACCCTTGATGACTCTAATATCTGTCTAACTTAATAGGAGTAAATTCATTCTGGCGCACGGGGTTGAACATAATACTAAGTAAACCGTTCACATTGCGACATTAATTTTAAGTTTTGGAATTTAAAGTTCAAAGTTGACAAATAAGGTGATAGTTCATATTGACATACTAATTTTGCGTGCTATTTGTATTTTCTTATGGATGTCTTTATTTTTCTTAATATTATCCTGTTTTTCTAATTTATTTTTGCTTCTCATTTATTATATGTGATAGACACAAACCTCGAATGTAAGATAAACCTTTATGGAAACGAATCTTTACTATTCCCAACAAAATAACACATTGTGTTCTGTGCTAAGGGATTAATTCTTTAAGATTTTGACTAACTTTTTTCAGATTGTAACTACTTAACGAATTCGAACTTTAAAATTTTGATTCAAGAGTACATTTAGTATTAGATTATTGTAGCGTGTACAGTTCGGCACTTTACTTCTCTCACTGTGGAGTTAGTGTTTGTAAAACGTTTCTGGCAATAAAATAGTCCAATCAATTACTTTGTTTCTGTTATATTATCACCAAATACCTATGTGACTTTACCTACAATCTAAGAATTATACATAACACAGATGATGCTCATTGACGTTCTGACGTATTCAAGGCTTTGAATTTACACCATACTGCTAGTGGTATCACAAATTTGCCCTCAAAGACGTGCCAAGTTCTAAGTACACTAAACTCGTTGAGAAAATAATTTCCGAGGTAGTTGGACCGCTGCCATTTTCTTTTTATACAGTAAAATTCCACCATAGAGTATTGATGTCTGTCACGCCTACACTATTAGTGATAGACTGTTGCATCGTGGATGCATCCAACATGACATTTGTGTTTACCAACAGTAACATAATATTGCACACGTAAGACAAGCTTACTTTTTCCCAATTGGGGTAGGCAGAGGCACATCCGTTGTTTAATGAACGAACTAAGCACCCACCCTTCATCGAGCTTTTAGTTAGACCAGCGTGATTAACCACACCACACCACACGTAGACTCAATCCGTTTTTTAACTTGCTAATTATTATGCATGTCTCTGTCATAGTGAACATGTCTTTATTTCTGAAGTTATCTGTACAAAACATACAGTGCCACTAAGTAACATTTCACAACCCATCATTACCTTGTTAAATTATGCACCGTAACACAAACAAACAATGATATTAAAGTAGTGAGCATCGGTCATTTGGTATTGATGGATGATCCACACGAATCAAGGTCGGACATCGCCGTGGAAACTAGAAAGTACACAGACTGTGCCCTACCCTTTCAGCTTCAGTCGGAACGAGGGGGCGGCCAAGCATAACAACACGTATGGGGTCGGATTGACTATGTGGCCTTTACTAGCTTTAGCGGTGCTTTCGATCTTTCGTAGTACATTTTCGCAGACAACACAGAACATTAACGTTTGTAAGTAGAATAGATTGATTCGCGCGTTTGGCAGTTATTTGAAAGCAACTGGCACGTTTGAAAACTCCGGAATTTCATTTCCAGTGTTGATCAATGAAGAAAACAATGCGTTGGCAGAGAAAGCGTTTGAAGTGGCGAAGGAGTATGTACGGCGAAACCCGAGTTTAGGTCTTGCTGTGGACCCGATTATAGTGGTGGGCAACCGCACCGATGCTAAAGCCTTCTTAGAAAATGGTAAGAGAAAAGAGCTTACAACGTGAGACAGGTCGCTTTATAATTCCTAGAAGAAACCCAACACAGTCATGCTCCTATTCACATTTGCGATAACGAAGTAGGTACTAGGAAATATATGTACTTAATCTATTATTCTGTGCGCATTTTTCTACTTAAGAGAGAAGGTCCTGTGTGTATGTGGAGCTGTGTGTGCGATAAACAGAAAGAGAGGTGGGCCTTTCCCCAGCTGTGGGATCTTGTAGGCTAGATTAGATGAGAGAGAAGGTATCTTTCTTTCTTTGAAGGGTTTTTCTGTTTTCTGGCTTTAAAATTCTGGCTTTGGAAATTAGTAAGTTACTCGTAACTTTGTGTGAATACTTACATCTCGCCAGATCTAATTATGTATACTAGACCGAGACCTACAGTGTATTAATATGAAATCTTCAGTTTGCAGAAAGTACAACGACATGTTGTCAGTGAAGAAAACGCCTCACGTCGTCCTAGATTTTACTATGACAGGCGTCGGGTCTGAAACTATAAAATCGTTTACAGCAGCATTGGCATTGCCTACTATTTCTGGATCATTCGGTCAGGCCGGCGACCTCAGGCAATGGCGGTCGCTGAATGCCAATCAGACCAAGTTCCTACTCCAGGTGATGCCTCCAGCCGACATCCTGCCAGAAGCTATAAGAGCTATAGTTACTAAGCAGGATATTACCAATGCTGCTATCATTTTCGACGAATACTTTGGTTAGTAATCTTGTGTTTAGATATCTTACCGTAGGTGGTTTCGTTACTTTCCATACATACTTACCTAATTCGTTTTCAGTAATGGATCATAAATACAAGTCTCTCCTCCAAAACATTCCGACTCGCCACGTCATAACGCCGGTAAAAAGCTTCAATAAAGATGATATCAAAACTCAATTACGCAGTCTGCGGGAATTAGACATTGTTACCTTCTTCGTAGTTGGCAGTTTGAGAACTATCAAGAACGTTCTAGATGCAGCCGATGAAAATCAGTATTTTGGAAGGAAGACAGCTTGGTTCGCTCTATCTTTAGATAAAGGGGACATTAGCTGTGGCTGCAAAGACGCAACGATAGTGTACATGAGACCAACTCCCGATGCAAAAAGCCGCGATCGTTTGGGAAAGATCAAAACTACTTACAGCATGAACGGAGAACCAGAGATCACATCCGCTTTCTATTTCGACCTGTCGCTACGCACATTTCTCGCAGTCAAGTAATAAAACTATTCCCCACATACTTTTTTAGATATTTTATTTAAAGGAAGACAGATTGAATGGTTACAGAAAAAAAAAATCATGACCTTCAATTAGTCTGAAATCCGGCCATTAAGATTTTTTTGTGTCGTTTTTAGTAGATTTGTGGCTTTATGAGCTAGTAAAACAGTTGGAATGGAACAGCACGAATTGTTTCCTTCACCCACCACATTTATTCGAGTACTGCTGCACTCATTTCATACCACGTGTTTTGAAATATCTTATTATAGCAGGAGAGTTAAAATTATGATTTTCCAGATCTCTACTGGACTCTGGCAAGTGGCCAAATGACATGAGATATATTACTTGCGACGACTACGACGGCAAGAATACTCCTAACAGGACCTTGGACCTCAAGTCTGCCTTTAAAGAGGTGTGTTGACACGGTTACGGTTTTAGAATCCGATATCTAGGGTATCAAAATGCAGTAGGTAGTGATTACGGGAAGCCAATGTTAGTCGACTGTTGACCTATTTACGAAATGGTCGTAGCAAAACGATCCAAACCATGTTTCGAAAATGTGGCACTTATGATGAAAGACAGGCATTATAATATTAAAAATCTCATGTAGCGGTATTTATAGCATAATCTTTGTAAAACGCCCCCACCCGACAGTCATTAAATTCCAATAAGATATTTTCGTGCATGATCATTGACTATCACGCTTGTTTAACTATAGCATACACGAGTCAGTAACCTTTCAGGTCAAAGAAACGCCGACCTACGCCCCGTTTTTCATACCCGAAGACGACCCTATGAGCGGGAGGAGTTATATGGAGTTCAGTACGGATCTATCCGCAGTGACGGTGAAGGATGGGGCATCTATTGGCAGCAAGAGCTTGGGCTCTTGGAAGGCGGGTCTGTCGAATCCACTGTCGCTGACTGACCCTGACAATATGAGCGACTATTCAGCCCAACTCGTGTACAGGGTGGTGACAGTAGAGGTGGGTAAATGACCTCTGCTATTGTGAAATAGACGTCAACACGATAAAATTTAGGCGGCTTATCAACAACTGTGCAAACACTGTCATTCTTATGTCTTGACTGAACGTTTCTGACGCGACGGCAAATGTTAAAGAAGTTAATGAATGCGTTTCATTTTACGAGAACTTTTACAAAATATTTGTATGCTCGTAAAACGTTATTAACATTGACATTCTATTTTTAGCAAGAACCTTTCATAATAAGAGACGACGAAGCACCGAAAGGCTTTAAAGGCTATTGCATTGACCTCATCGAAGAGATCCGTCAAATCGTTAAGTTTGATTACGAAATCACGCTGTCACCAGACGGCAACTTTGGTACCATGGACGAAAACGGCAACTGGAACGGAATTATAAAGGAACTGATCGAAAAACGAGCGGATATAGGTCTGACATCTCTTTCAGTGATGGCAGAAAGAGAAAATGTTGTAGACTTCACGGTACCGTACTACGATTTGGTAGGAATCACAATTCTAATGAAGTTGCCTAGACCTCCAACGTCGCTGTTCAAGTTTCTAACTGTTCTGGAGAACGACGTGTGGGCTTCCATTCTGGCAGCGTACTTCTTTACCAGGTAAGAATCACGATATATTGATATCACGTGATTTCCATGATTTATGCCCCTGTTAATGTCAATAGGCTCGCCCCCTTTTAACTGGGAGTTAAACATTACTGGCGAGAAATGGGTGAGTATAATACACCTCTGCTTACCTCTTCGGGGGTACAGGAGTGATGTTATGTTATGTGAAGAATACATTATTATTTAAAAAACAAATACTTAAAGGAATGGCTACAAAAAATATATCTAACCGCAATTCTACTAATAATACAGAGAACTCAGAAACATGTTTAAGAGTTAGAATTATGTTATAGTCACTCAAATTTGGTAATATCTCGATATAGCCTGGTCTTATTATGGCATCAAGTATAAGTACTTGACTTTTAAAAGGAATTACCTGATTCATAACTATGACACCATAAACGAATTACTCACATCTTGCGTGCTATTGAGCAACTCATGGTTGGTCCTACGTACCTTGTACCTGAAAACTATTAGGTTCAGAACAAGTTCCATTCAAGATCTTTTATGTTAATTATCATTGAAAATGTCCCATAATCGTTGTATTAGCTGAGTGTAACGTCATGGGTAATGGGTCCGTGACACTATGACATTTATCATCCGTCTTCCGATCGATGTGACCACCTGCCTTCACAATTTCTTACTTATCTGATTTGGGAACGAGGTCGGTGCCGGCGTGTTTCCACGTTCATCGCACTGTTTTATGAATATGTTATTATCGTAATGCTCGTGTCAAGGGGAGCTCCACGTGGACAACGCTGAAGTATAGCTAGCTAGCTATAAACTACAGCCATAGTGTAAACGTAACGGTAGGCACGCTACATACACGCGACCGAGTAGGGTATGTGTGTACTTAGGCCGCGGCGCGAGAATTATGACGATCTATTTGGGTCAGCGCTCGTATAGTGATTGAACGTGTAGCTGCGCTTGTGTGGGGTGAACCTACTGTTTTCTTTGTACTATACCAGACTATATAGCTAAGTATAGCTGCTGTGATGTCATGTTTCCGACGTTGTCTATTTGTCCTAGTTAGTGTTGGGTTCTTACCCGGAAAATTCCCGCGTTTCGGGAATTTTCCCAATTCTGAGGGAAAAAACCCGAAAAATTCCCATTTCAAGGGAAAATATTTTTTATCGCATATATTTGTATTAAAAGTAAGGATTTCCAACAAAGACCATTTAAATATAATGTATGCCTACTTATGCCCAATTTATTTTCTGTCGTAGTGTCGTATGAACTCTTAAAAAACTAAAAGGAGATCATCGGATTTCGGCCCAGAAGTCAAAGTGCCGGCCAAAAAATAATATTGCTATATTCCGTTAGATCTTATCCGTATGAGCATTTATTACTATGGCACCAAAGCTGTAGGGTCAATATCTTCGGTTTTATTCGATTTTAAAAAACTGTATTTTTCATACATTTATGGTGAAAATGTAAAGTGCCGGCCAAGTAACAATAATGGTATTATCCTTAGAACTTATCCGTCTGAGCATTTATTACTATGGCACCAAAGCTGTAGGGTCAATATTTTCGGTTTTATTCGAATTAAAAAAAAACTGAATTTTCATACATTTTTGGTGAAAATGTGAAGTGCCGGCCATGGAACAATATTTGTATATCCCGTTAGAACTTATCCATTTGACCATTTATTATTAGGGCACCAAACGTCTATGACCATTATTTAGACTTTTTTGGACTTTACGTTATAGTTTCTGTGTGAAAAGTGCCGGTCAGCAAAAAACACATGTCAAAGCTATCGAGAAGATACCTGTAAACATTATTCACTATGACAAAAACATGTATGACCATTAATTAGTTTGGCTTTTGTTGGATTTAAAAAAAAACTTGAATTTTGTTTCATTTTGTATAATTCAAAATAAAATATAACAGGCGCGTTATTTAAAGGATCGTCAGAATGTTTATTACTATGGCATTAAACGACTATGACCAATATTTTTCGGCCGAGTAGCACCAGGACATTGTGATAGGCATACTTGCAAAGTACAACTACCCGACTCCTGTTTTCCCTAACAGATACTTCAGACGTCATGCCAAAATACGAGTTTCGTCACTAGATGGCAAGCTGATCTTTGGAGGGTGGTAACCATTTACGGTCAAGGTGAATCAATACCATAATTCAACCTAAACTTAGGCCGTAACGTTGAGTCGAATGCAAAAACTACAGCCAACGTCATATCTAAAATCAGATAGTATTAATATAGAAGTTCACCTAACAACACTCAAAACAAAAACACAAAGTATTTATCTGACTAATAACTAGTCATTGGGAAAGCTCTGCTTGTTGTCATTGTTAAAATGTATAGAAAAAAGTTTTTTTAAAAAGTCCAATAAAAGCCAAAGTCGACATTTGGTAGTATAGTAAAAATACGTTTCAAGTCGTTTACCAAAAGATTTGACTTATTTTGTTTCGCTGGCTGACATTTTCCCATTTGAACCAAAACGGAAAGAGAGACGAATAAAAAGTCAAGATAACGGTCAAAAATGTTTTGCGCCAGATTATTAAATGTTCTAAAGGCCCTTTTTAATCCGCCGTACCGCATTTTTTACCCAAAGCACTTTATTTTCATACAAAATAAATAAGAAATGAAGATTTTTAAAATACACTAAAAGCCAAACTAATGGTCATACAAGTTTGGCGCTATAGAAAAAAATGTTAACAGGCATCTACTCGATACTCTCAACATGATATTTTTGCTGGTCGGCATTTTTCACATTTGAACTAAAACGTAAATTCCAATAAAAGTCAAAATAATGGTCATAGAAGTTTGGCGCTATACTAATAAATGTTCTAACGGTCCTTTGTAATACGCCTGTATACCTCTTTTTCCCAACGGACATAATATTATTTTTTACAAAATGTATGAAAAATCGAGATTTAAAATCCAATTAAAGCCAAACTAATGGTCATACACGTCTGGTGTCATAGTAAAAAATGTTCAGAACAATCTACTCGAAAAGTTTGACACATTTTTTTTCTCTGACCGGCACTTTCAAATTTGGGCCGGCCAAAGTATGGAAAGCCGACGATCTCCTTTGTAATATATTTTGAATGGAATGTTCAATTTTAATAATTCCATGCAAAGATATCTACATATTATAGGATATATAGGATGCTTTTGGCACGAGAGAATGTCATCATCGAGGAGCAACATGGTTTTGTGCAAGAAATTGGGAGGCACGAATACCTACAGATATTATTTACTTGGACTATGAACAAGCTTTTGATCGAGTTCCTGTCACACGATTGATTGCTAAATTAGAGCCCTTTGGAATCAGAGGCAATGTCGTGAAGTGGATTAGACTTCCTGTCAAATCGCATATTCTCTGTGCGCATCGGAGAATCATACTCTGTTCCCAGAAAAGTCCTCAGCTGTGTGCCGCAGGGATCGGTGTTAGGACCTATTTTATTCAGTATCTACCTTACAGATCTTAAACATGGTATCATGTCTGATATATCACTCTTTGCAGATGATACGAAAATAACGGGGAATCCACTTATTAGCCATAATATAATCCAAGATGATCTTGATAGAGTAATTGCTTGGACCCGAGATTGGCTAATCACAAGTAGTATGTTATTGGGCATTCTAGACCATCGAAGTGAAGGGATTCGCGAAAATGTTCTTGGGCATTCTAGACCATCTTCGTTCAGTCGGATCGCTCGAGCGCCAACGCGCTATCGCGCGCGCTCTCGCGGATCCCTTCACTTCGATGGTCTAGAATGCCCAAGAACATTTTCGCGAATCCCTTCACTTCGATGGTCTAGAAATACCCAATAACATCGAGTGTGGTTCTTAATATTACGATCAATCGGTTAGCAACTACAACACTCACCAGTATAGCACGAGTCGATTTCATATCACATTTTTTTGAGTCTAGATTTTTGTCCTGGCTTTCTAGACCACTTTATCGTTAAAACACAAAACTTCACTTCGTTCGCTTGCGTTCACTCCGTTCCGTGTGGGGTTTTAACAATAAACTCGTCTAGAATGTTCAATTCACAAATTGAAAGTAGGTATATTCACACAACAATAAACTGTTTTAAAATAATTATCTAATCGACAACGTAAAACAGTATTACCACCGTTTGTGGTTGTCACAATTTCGAATTAGAATGCTCATAACCTACGGGACAGCATATCACATCAATATTTAAGTTTAAATAACATTGCGTCAAGAAATACATTTCATTGCTGTAAAAGCTATAACACGCAATAGACAAATTGTCATCGCTTTATACTTATAATGAAATTTGTGAAACAGAAACATGCTTTGAAACTACCTGAAATCTGTCCTATATCGAGCTCTGACACTCGACGTCATGGAAAACTATTGCCGAATACAATAAGGTGCATTATTTGTGGGCCATCTAATTGCGGCAAAACTAATTTAATGATTGGACTTTTATTGCATAAAAATGGTCTTCGTTATAGAAATTTATATGTATATTCCAAGTCTCTTTGTCAACCAAAGTATGAATATTTAGAAAATGTGTTAAAAATGGTACCGGGTGTATCATTTTATAAATTTCATGAAAAAGATGAAGTTCTAAGCCCGCAGGAGGCTCGTTCGAATTCTATAATTATATTCGACGACGTCGCCTGTGAAAATCAAAACAACATGCGGGATTATTTTGCTATGGGGAGACATAGAAATATAGATAGCTTTTATTTAAATCAGACCTATACTAAGATTCCTAAACAACTTGTTAGAGATAATTCAAATTTGATAGTATTATTTAAACAGGACGATATCAATCTAAAACATGTATACGATGAACATGTAGGCACAGACATGTCGTGGGCACAATTTAGAGAAATGTGTTCAAAGGTATGGAGTAACAACTATAATTATGTAGTTATAAATAAAGATTGTGGAAAAAATGAAGGGGGGTACAGGAAGATGTTTGATACATTTATAGTTTTTGACTAAACTGAAAATTCTGTTGTCTATCTCAAGTATGATAGCGTTCTCAACTTTGTCATCGTCAACCATATATATTTATAAATAGTATCACTTTAACCTCATTTACCTATTCGTCTCTACGCTGTACAAAGCAAAACACGTATTAAGCTATCTCTATAATGGAACAATCGTTAAAAAGACAGATAGTTAATGCTGCAGAGGCAGTGAAAAAGAAGGTTCGTAAGATGAGAGATATCCAGTCGGATAATGAAAAAGCACTGGAAACCGTTTTTAAGCCTATAGTTAATCCACTTAATCAAATTTTAAATAATTCCATGAATAACATAAAATCTAGTGGAGATGACTCTTTTGCTAATGTACAGTTGGATAAAACATTAATGCACAAAAATGCTTCTTCAAATGTAGAGGAACAATCTGATAACACCACCGAAGAAGATTCAGGGGATGAAAGTATTACAACTGATAATAATATAGATGAATCTTTCAAATCTATTGAATCTCATGGAAGTCCTCATAAAAATATATCGTCATGGTCTCTTTCTCCGGAAGTGTTTGAAGACGTTCCATTTGGTGCAAGATATGAACGTGGGAAACTTATGCTTGGCTCAGCCCGGTTGGTTATTGATGATAAGCAAATGTCAATAAATGGATGTATATATCAAATTACACCAGGTCTAAAAGAGTTACTATTCAAAAAAGTTCCTGATTTAAGCCTAATATCTGAAAACGATAAATCATATTATAAACAAATGTTAATAGACACAAACGCTCATCGACGAGATTATGATCCAAGAAAACCTATAAAAAGCAATAAAGGAAGGAAATATTTACAAATCATAAAACCAATGTTCAAATTAGCTCGTTCTATATCAGCAAACAGTACAGATGAGAGTGTTGCTAAAGGAGAAGGCTTACCAGTATTAAAAAAAATAAATAAAAATGTTGATTACATTTATTGGGATGATCCTAACGAATTAGTTGAGCGATTAAAATTATTAGTAGCTTCGCGAGAAGCTGGCAACACAGGATTGGATAATGAAATGATTTCCATAATAGAAGAATTGACAGAACGGGGAATTATCACCCAAAATAAAATATTAAGTGACAAAATATACCATTTTAGCAAGAATAAATAAATAGAGAAACACATGATTATTGTTTTAATTATAAACCAACCTTTCGTTAATTCAGACTATTAAAATGAATATTGATAAATTCGGCCACCACGTACATAAAAGGATGCGTTTATCCGACGTATTAAATTTTAGCGAAGAATCAGTACTTAAAGTAGAACACGGAGAAATCAATTTACATTTGAATAGAATGAGAGGTGTGAAGACTCCAACAGAATCCGATGATGTAGTGAATAAAGAATATGTTGATAAAATTACAACTAAATCTTACACAAAGACAGATGTAGACTTACTGATAAGTGCTTGTAGAAGCAGCATTCTAAAAGACGTTGATTCAAAGTTAAAAACTTTAAAAGCAGAGTTACCAGACGTTTTTGATCAGTATTTGAGGAAAAAATATAGCGAAAAGGTGAAACAACAAAATGATTAAAGAACAAGTTGTAAATGAAATTCACAGACCGGCACGAAGAAATTTTATTCGCCGTTCTGTAATATTAAAAGGAATTGATGATCTATGGCAAGCTGATTTAATTGATTTAAAACATTTAAAGAATTATAATAGGGGTCATAATTACATATTAGTTGTTATAGACTGTTTTTCAAAGTACACGTGGGTAATACCGCTTAAAACGAAGAATAAGGAAGAGGTGACTCGTGCTTTTGAGACAATAGTCAAGCATTCTTATCGAAAGCCTATCAACTTGCAAACTGACCAAGGAACAGAATTTTATAACACCATTTTTCAAAATTTAATGAAATCTTTATCTGTTAACCATTATTCAACATACTCTACTAAAAAAGCTTCTATTGTGGAAAGAGTTATAAGGACATTGAAAACCAAACTATACAAACTTTTCAGTCTTAATGGCAATTACAAGTGGGTAGGAATACCGTTAAATAAAATCGTGTGTACCTACAACAATACTAAACACCGTACTACACAGTTCAAACCAATCGACATCAATTATGAAAATGAACCAATCATAAAAAATAATATAATGAAAATCGGAAAAAATAAATTAGAAAAAAATGGTCATAAATTTAAAGTTGGTGACTACGTTCGTATAAGCAAATATAAAAGTAGTTTTAGCAAAGGATATACACCTAACTGGTCTACAGAGATATTTCGTATTAAAAAATGTGTAAATACGAAGCCAGTCACTTATCAAATTGAAGATCAAAAAAGTAACGAAATATTGGGAGGCTTTTATGAACACGAATTACAAAAAACTGCTTATCCTGATGTATATTTGATTGAAAAAGTTATTAAGAAAAGAGGAAATCAACTATATGTGAAATGGTTAGGTTTATCACAGGAAGAGAATAGTTGGGTTAACAAAAAAGAGATTGTTCAATAAATAGAACAGTTATCTCTATCTATTTTCATTATGTTTGTACCCATGCAAGGAGGAGGACTAATAAATAGTTTAATAAATAATTTACCGTTTGAGTTACACCTACCAGGTTACAACTATTGCGGACCCGGGACTAGGTTAAAAGAACGATTATTGCGAGGTGATATAGGTGTTAATGAACTTGACGAAGCCTGCAAACGCCACGACATAGCATACTCGAATTATAGTGATTTACATAATCGTCATCAAGCAGATTTACAACTTTTAAATATGGCTAAAGCACGACTCAAAGCAAAAAACGCTGGGAAGGGTGAAAAACTCGCATCATGGCTGGTCAGTAAAGTTATGAAAACAAAATTAAAAACGGGATCTGGTATCACAAGTTTTAAAGGTTTAGTTTCTCGAATAAAGTCACACATCAAGAAACTGAAACCTAAAGATAATAAGTCAGTGGTAAAATATGCATATTTAGCTGCAAAAAAAATCTTTAAAAATCATAAACATAAAATTCGTTTACCACGTGTTATACCTATACCGAAAACAGGAGGAATTTTACCATTAATTCCAATATTTGCTGGCTTATCAGCCTTAGGCGCTTTAGCAGGCGGTGCAGCTGGTGTTGCTAAAACTGTAAATGACTATAAAACCGCTCAACAGAACTTGCGTGAAACAGAACGTCATAATAAGGTGATGGAATCGGTTGCAATCGGTAAAGGTTTATACATGAAACCTTACAAGAAAGGAAACGGATTATTCATAAAATGTACCAAATCTTGATGAAAGAGCTACCTAATCGAGCATTAACAAATATTGATATTATGAAGTATGCCAAAAATATTCCTTATTTTCGTGCTGTTTATATGAAAGATAGGTTGCCTAAAATGCCAAAAAAAATTGAATGTGGAATTATTAATTTAGACAATTCAGAAAATGAAGGAACTCACTGGGTTGCTTATGTAAAAATAAATAAATATTGTGAATATTTCAATAGCTATGGGGATCTTAAGCCTCCACTAGAACTAATAAAGTATTTAAAGAAATGTAACATATATTATAATTACAATAGATATCAGAATTTCAATAGTGTAAATTGTGGTCATTTGTGTTTGGCATATTTAGTTGACTTTTGGAATAAATATATATAACATGGAACATTGTTTTATTTTATGTTAATAGTAAAATGTCCTTCACACTGTCAATTACTGGTAACTCATCAGCTTTATCGACTTATTATTCACCTGCAATACAGCTAGACGGTGAATATGAGTGCGCTTTGTTGTATTTATCTACATTTAATTCGATTCCTAATATCGATAAAAGAAACAACCGATTTATATATGGTGATAATGAATTAATTGAAATACCTGAAGGAGCATACGAGCTACAAGACATAAATGATTACTTGAAGGAGAAAATAAAAGCATCTGCCTTTAATCTGCAGTGTAATAATAATACTCTACAAACCTCAATTTTTTGTACAAAAGATATACATTTTGATAAAGAAAATTCGATTGGTAAGTTGCTAGGATTTGGAGCACACGTTCTAAAAGCAAATATAATGCACACCTCTAAACACCCAGTCGACATTCTGTCAACAACGGTGGTAAGAGTTGAATGTGATTTAGTAAGCGGATCATATATTAATGGAGAACCTAGTCACATTATACATGAATTTGCTCTTAATGTGCCTCCTGGATACAGAATAGTAGAAGTTCCTAAAAACATTATTTATTTCCCCGTCAACCAAAAAAGTATCAGCTGCATACATATAAAATTATTAGATACTTCCAACAATCCTATCAACTTACGTGGTGAAGAAGTACAGCTGTATTTACATCTCAAGAAAAAATGATCGACTATAATAAATACACTACACAACAAACTAAAAACATCAGTCATCGCCGAACTATCTGCAAAGATACAGCCAAGAAGAAGGCAAAGTTAACTAAAGAAAACAAGGACTTTTTAAAAGCAATTGGGTTGTTAAAATGAATATTTTAGACATTTCTTCAAAGCCTGCTTACGACAACACAATAGATGGTGTCGAATACCATTCCTACAAACCATATATAACAAGTTTCAACAGGAATGATGAAATTCGAATACCTATAAACCAGCAAGATTTATGTATTTTACCATCAGCAAGCACTTTGTATTTGGAAGGGGTTGTAAACGTCCTGAAGCCTGGCACACCAGAACCGATATCGGCATCAAGTATTGAATTTACAAACAATGCTTTACTGTACTTATTCCAAGATATTAGGTATGAACTCAATGGAGTAGAGATCGATAGAGTTAAAAACGCGGGAATTACAACTACAATTAAAGCTTTACTATCTATGAATCAAAGCGATTCACGTGTGTCTAAAGTATGGGGCTGGGATATTAATGGTACTAAAAATGTAAACAATGGACGTTTTTCAGTTTCCATTCCTCTTACTCATATTCTTGGCTTCGCGGAAGATTATAAAAAAGTAATTATTAACTGTAAACATGAACTAATTCTGTTGCGAAGTAATACGAATCTCAACGCAGTGAAACTTAATACGGGTGAATACGTTGAAAATGTTCACATTGATAAAATAGTATGGCGTGTCCCTCATGTAAAAGTTTCTGATATAGAAAGGATTAATTTATTGAAACTCTTGGAAAAAGATCGTGGAATTCAATTAGTATTTAGGAATTGGGATTTGTACGAATATCCTTTACTTCCACAGACTACAAAGCATACCTGGTCTATAAAAACGTCTTCTCAAATTGAAAAACCAAGATATGTAATTATAGGATTGCAAACGAAAAGAAAAAATAATGCAAATGCAGATATGTCTAGATTTGACCACTGTTACTTGCGTGACGCTAAAGTCTACCTCAATTCTACTTACTTTCCGTACGAAAATATAAATGTTGATTTTGCCGGTTATAAAATTGCTTTATTATATGAACAATATGTGAGATTCCAACAGTCTTATTACGGACGGCGAGCAGATCCTTTGCTAAGTGCTAAAGAGTTTAAAGAGATAGCTCCTCTCTTCGTCATTGACTGCTCACGCCAAGTCGACAATCTAAAAACAGGATCCGTGGACGTTCGGGTTGAGATAGAAAGTGACGAAATTATACCTGACGGAACATCTGCTTATTGCCTCATATTAAACGATAGTATCATTGAATACAAGCCTTTGAGTAATATAGTAAAAAAACTATCATGAACGACATTGTGATCGTCGATCTTTTGGGGTTTAAAGTTAAGAACGATTTTATTGTGAAGGAATTGGCTATAGCATATGCTGAATATACAGTAATGTTTTTAGTTAAACCCCCTAATCCTTTTAATTATTTAACAAAACAAGAAAAAAAACAAGTACGATGGCTAGAGGCAAATCATGGGATTTACTGGAGTGAAGGTTTCATTGACTACCGTGAATTTAAACGTATAATTGTACCATATTTGAATAACAGAAAAATAATTACTAAGGGCTTAGAAAAAGTGAAATGGATTAATGAATTGTGTCCTACGTGCACGGTAATAGATATTGGTTCTAAAGGATGTCCTAATTTTATGAAACTGTGTGATATCTATGATAAAAATAATTCTATGACATGTGTAAATCATTCAAAAAAGTGTGCTATAAAAAGTGTGGTATGTGTAAAAAAATGGTATTTCGAAAATAATATGTACTTATTTGATTTATTTAAATAAAAAGTAAAATATTGATTTATGATTTTGTTTCATTTAACGGTTTTCTAGTAAAACAACGAAATTTGAAAAACACATTTTATTTATTAAGTTCATAAAACTGTTTAAAGTACAATAGATAAAAAAATATATTTTGAAATAACAGTTACCATATTAACTATTTCTACTATATACATTAAATGTTTCCATAGCTTGTAGTACTCTGACATTAGTCAGAGACTTTATTTGCGATGGAATTTACTGTGTTGTGAATACACGAAAATGCGATTCCAACATATTTATGAAATAATCGCATGTTACATATAAATACAAGTACTGTAATTACACAATGTCTTTGAAATATTGTTAATTAATTTTTCAGTCTGTCCCAATATATCATCATAACTATCTTTTACCATATATTGGGCTTTCACTAAAACATCACTTTTTTCTTGATTTTCACTTGTATTTGAAGCACCTAAATCCACTATGCTGATTTTAATTAACTTGGTGGCTTTCTCCGCGTTCCGATTTTGCACAAATGAAGATGACTGCTTCCATTTTCCGCATTTAACTTTAGATTTAATTATCTTCCTCTTCTTCTTCTTATCACTTTTCAGCTTTTGACTCTTGTTATCATGAGGCGCCGTCGATTTTGTGGTAGTCGCTTGAACAGGATACCTTTCATCGAAGTCAGCAAGCGGATCTTGCGCGTAAGGGTAGAATAAATCATCTTCGTTAACGTTTGTTAAATTATTCGACATGTTCTGAAACAATAAAACGTATCACATTAATTTATGTATAAAATAAAATACAAACATTTGATTTTATTTATAAAATAAACCACAGTACTTACCAAAGTACTTAGCAGGCACCGCTTTTAGTGCTACACCTTCGAAATTATGATGATGATTTTTAACCGTCAACGGTGTCTACGTCTTTCTCCACGAGTAACTGAAAATACAATGACAGATTAGACTATACCCCTCAACACATATAAAATAAAGTAATAGGTAGTTTATGCACACAATAACACAATAAACGAATATTACCTGTTCATACTTATTTAAGCTACAAGTTTCAACTTGTTCACCCAGCTCCTTTGACATCAGGTAACATGAGTACAGCGCGGATGCCAGCACTCGATCTTCTTTATCATGCGCGCCGTATATACTTCTCACAAGAGTTTTTTCTTTGATCTTATCTCCATCTCGGCGAAGACGATGAATTTGTATTGATACTGTAAATTTTGGGACTTCATCCCCCACTATAGCGAGAAAACTCATTTTCGGCATGGACGCGGACATTTTCGAAGGTGTTGCACTAACGAGAAGCGAAATAGAAATGAAATAAATTATGATGCAACGTCGCGGTCGCCGCGTTGCCCCGCACATATGCGCCTTCTCATGTTACCGCACGTGCACACTCAAAATCGCTTAGGTTTTCATTGTCGCGTTGTATTTCACGTTAACAAGTTTAAACATGAAAAATGGAGACTAGCGATTATAATTAAAGGAAGTATTTATCTAAGTACTTATTTCATCACACTAATGTTATAAATGCGAAACCCCTAAAGAGCTGAACGGATGAAATTTGGTAGCTAGATATATCACATAGCTACCGCATTAACGCAAAGGCTACTTTTTATCCTATAAATTTTGAATCTACGGTGATTAATTTCAATGATTGTGCAAGACAATATAGTATACTTAGGTATCCAACATGTCGGTACTCGTTGAAACAGTAAGACCTTCGCCACACTTGGCGGAAATTCCGACGCCGAACTTCCGTTGCGGTAAATAACCTGCCTGTGTGTGCCTGCTATTTGTAATTTTTATACAAATATTTGTATCGGCGTTCCGTTGCGGAAGATCCACGACTTAATTTCCATCAAGTGTGACGAAGGTCTAAGTTACCTGTCTGGTGATTTGGTAGGTATGAATAAATGAAACTATTATGTATATCATATTCTTATTTATTTTCTCCACTGCTGCTAACTTTTTATATAACAATCGTCATCATCTTATATTATATTTTTATGTTTATAGGTACCTACTTACAACATAAAGTATACTAACCTAAGTATTTACAAACAAAGAGTTCTAAGGATGATTCTTTCAGGGGTAATTGTTACATAGGTATTTTTACTTTTCTCTCTTAAAAACGAGCTTGCAATCTTCGAATAGATTATGAATCTGCTACATAAACGACTACAATTCCTCCCACTGCGAAGAACAATTTATGACCCCAAGCAAGGGTAGTCACTTTATCAGATTCTAACAATCGCTTATCATCGTTGCTAGAAAGAGCTATTTTATTTACTTTTTGAGTGAAAATTTCATGTTTAATTGATTTAAATAGAACATTTTTTTTGTAAACAACATCACCATTGTATAACACATGTTTATAGTCTGATACGCTCAAACCATTAATTACATTTTTTTTGGTACCCTTCGCCTTTTTTATTGTTTTGTTTAAGGTTTTAATACAGTAAAGCTTTGACCTTAATCCTACAAACTCTCTAATTATTTGTCCACCCATTTCGTCCTTGAATAAACCAGGAATCTTTTTATTAACAATAGGTAAACCAAATTCATTTTTTGGGTTGTAATTGCTTGTGTCAAAATATTTTAAGAAGTTAGTCTTCAAATCTTGGTAAATGTCATCTGTATGCACATTATATACGAAGCTATCAGTATCGGTATAGCACAACTTAATGCGGTTTCCATAAAATGGTTTTATTTTTGAGTAATGGAAATCGTACATATGACTTTTTGAGAGTTCAAGTACAGCAAAACCAATATAAATTGGTTTGTCAAGCACAATCTGTGAATGTTTCATCTGTATAGCTACCAAATTCTCAGAGAATATTGAAGCACTATGGAAATTGGGACTTGCTATTAAGGTCTCTGCGCCAGTACATTTTTTAGTTAGATTATTTTTGTCTGACCACTTATTAACCAATCGTACATCTACTCGTTGTTCTGTGTTCTCCAAAGTTTTTCCAAATATGCTGTTGTTTAATAATTTAAAAAAATCTTGTTCAAAAGTAGACTGTGCTTTCTGGCGAAGTTGGGTGTTGAGATCTATGTATTTTTTTAAAAAGTTACTTTGATTAAATGTTATAGCTCTATGAATCTTTTTCAACACCAAGCCATGTTCTAAGCATTTTTTTAGATGTACGTAATGAATAACATAATTGTATTTATCATACAAATTAGGTATTAATTTTTTCGATTTTCCTCTGGGTGAAATAATTTTTTCAGGACAAAATGGAAAATCATTATGTTCATCATGTAAATGTGAAGGGTACGATAAGTCCACCTCAAGAATAAAACCATTTTCAGAGTCATCCATAATATTTAAAATATTCGACTCTAAAGTTTTTAATTCAGAATCGTTCACAAATCTGAAGTTTGAATGTGGTAATGTTTGGCACATACTGTATCCATATAAATTGTTACAGTCAAAGTAAACAATATATGAACTTGGGTGAGATGGATCAAATGTTTCCAGATATTTATGATTTGCTTTAACATGTCGTTTAGAACACATGCAAACGCCACCGCGTATACCTTGCTGTATCATACGGTAAATTTCTAAATCAGTTACAAGTTCTAAACGAACGCCTGTTTTAAGGAGCATTGCATCAAATGATAGACTCGGAGCCGTAAGATAGAATGCAGGATCGAGTTGGTAATATTGTTTACATGTAAGTCGGAAATTTTCATAGATATCTGTCAACAAAAGTACATCTGTTATCAAGTACAAATCAGTATATTCACCCATATTGGTTAATGAAAATTTTAACCACACTGATTGAGCGTGCTCATAATCCTCATCTGAGATCGGTTCATTGGTAAGAGAATTGTAAAAACAGTCTTTGGGAGGCAAACACTTTTCTTTATATCGTTCCCAGTTACACATATAATCGTAAGGGTATACGCCCTTTCGAGTAAGCAAATTAAAGTGTTTTTCATCGGGATAGTAAGATTTTAAGTATCTAAATTCATCGTTTTTTAAAGTCGGGGTTAGTTTTTCTAAGCTAGTTCCCAAAAACTTAAAGGAATCTACAAATCGTATCTGAAAGCTATCGGTATCGGATATAGACACAAATTTCGTGAAAGAAATATAATTTTCTTTGGTTTTAGGTATGACCTTGATGGGTCCAGGAACTTTAGCAAGCTCCTTAATAAAAAGATGACAGTCATAACCTGAAAGATTATGAAAGAAAACAGGTAAGAATTTGGGCACTTGAAAGTTCAAATTACATTGACTGTGAGCCGCACCGCGGTATTTACCAGTTATGTGACAATGGTCTCTAACTTTATCCATAACCAATAAACGCTCGCATATGTGACAAGTTTCGGCATTTTCAAAGTTTAACGCATCACTTTCTGTAAAAACCATAGGTACACTATTACTTAATACTGCGCTTATCCTTTTTGCATCGTTGCAAATTGAATCAACAAATTTGTCAACACAATCTTGTCCTCGGTACGATGTAATGTGATTATATCGTTCATCTACAGTACAAACAAGATGATAAGCAAAAGCTACGGGCACGTGCTGCTGATGAGTCACTGTGCTTGACTTGATAGGATCATTTTCACAAGTCTCGTAGGGTACGAGCATTGACTCAAAATCTGCATAAACAACAAAAGGAACATTTTGTTTTCTGTTATAATTTTTGAACTCTATAAATGACCCTTTTGGGGGTAATTTAGTAGCTACACCTCCACAACTATGAGAACTTAACTGATCGGTCGAGTTGAAAAATAACAAACAATGTTCGCAAAAATACAACTTACCATGATGTTTAGAAATTTGACTTCTAACTAGTCGCGGTAAATCCTTGATTAAACAGTAATGTGACATATTACCTTCCTGTAGGTACAGTAGATGAATTACTTTTTTATTTAATGGTTCAGATTTGTAAAGAGGGCCGATAACTGTATTATTATCTTTTAAACCGTAAACAAAAATACATATTTGAGGGTTGTTAATTTCAAATTTAGCTATGTCTGAAAAAGTAACTGGAAACGATATATCCTCTACATTTAAAACGTCTTTGAAATTAGGATATGACGATACTCTATCAGGATGAGATTTAACTGGGTATAAAGCAGCTGTAACTGACCACAAAAAGCAAAAACTGTCTTCGTTTTTTATGTTTACACACGCTTTTCTGGCTTTGATTGGTGCAGGCAAATCAATGTGACCTGACCCTCTTAATGGTTGATATTTATTAATATTCAATTCTAAATGGGAATTATGTAAGAAGGTCCAACCACTATCACGTTCTTGAAATTCACATTTTTTTCTCATCAAACTAATTTTCACTTTGTTCATTAAACTATCAAAGTCATAATTTTTATAGAGAGTATAATTTTTAGTTCCAAAAGACTTTATTTCCTGAGAATCATTTTTTACTAAAAGAAAAACAGCAAAATGTTCAAAATTGAGTTTTATACAGTCATTTTCCTTGAGAGACAAATCAATTAATGTTTTGATTTTATTTTTTATATCATCAAGAAACCGATCTAAAGAATTATGACCATCCAAATCTGGTGATAATATTCTGTATGAAGCTATTCGGTTGCGAAATGCGGACTCAATTAATTCAATCCCGTCGCTAAAAGGAGAAATATTTTTATTTTTATGGTTAGTGCTTCGTAAATGCCCCATCCAATGAACACGATCTACAGAGACTTTACAAACTGTACAAAACACCATTTTTGATAAGTATACTTTAAATATACAAAGAAAATGCCTCGCCTTTCATACGCTAACGACATAAAATTGCAATATACACAATGAATGTATGATTTACAATTATAATTTCATAGGTATTTGGTTGAAAATTCAGTGGAAAAAACTACTAAGTATCTTAAAGTGAAGTTATATCAATGAACAGCAGCAGTGAGAGAAAAGGTTGTAATAAGTACCTGAGTAGTAGGTACTTATTACTATTCGCTTATGAAGACGGGCTCACAATCTTCAAATAAATTATGAATCCGCTGCATAAACGATTGCATTTTCTCCCACTGCGGAGTCCCCCGATCTAACTTTACTTTAAGAGTAACTTCAGCCTCTTTCCACCGCTGATCTGGTTTAGAGGCAACAGCTTTCTCGGTGTTATACACCCGGAACTCTATATAGTACTCGCCAGACTGGTTGACGAGCTCCCGGCGCACTCGACCGTTGGGGACGCGGCTGGTCAAATAAGTCTGCAGCACTGCAGACTTCGACGTCCCCGAAGTTGCTCCCGTCTCAAACCCGAAGAGTCCTCCAGGGCCAGTACTGGAAACCGAAAAATACGAATAAGTAATAATTTATATAGGTTTAAAGGAACAAAGGAATAGCTGCACAAACGTCTCCGTCACCTTATTTTGAACTATGTTCATCATAATGATATTGTTCGTAATGTGTATAATGAATTATGGAGTGTAATAAAGATATCTACACAATTATTGAACCAGCTGTCCGCCCCGGCGTCGCACGGGTGCTCGGGTGAACAAAATACATAGGTATACGAGTAGCCTATGTTCATCAGAAATAATGTAAGATTCTAATGGTGAAAGAATTTTTCAAATCGATCCAGTAAGTTTCGGAGTCCATTCGATCCAAATACACAATTTGACAATCAAATCTTTCCTATTTATAAAATTAATAATGTAGACAAAATATGTAGAAAATTAGGTTTTGTTACATACCTCGATGAATACGTTGCGGTCGCGCCTGCCTCGTCGTTGGCGCTCGAACGCGACTTCTTTTTAGAACTGTAACAATAATGTTTATATTGAAACGATGCAAGTGTTACCGCCGTGCGCTACGATTTCCAATTAGAACGCTCATTATACCCATTACATTATTTTTATATTACTTTTGTTACTATTAATCAAGATACATAACATAACATATAATTATGCATGTATGTCAAAAGGGTAGAGATAGGGGATATGTAAGTTGTATTTGCAAATAGCGTAAAATTATCTCGAATAAAATAAAAGTAAAGTGATAGATATTAAAGTACCTATTTAATGTTCCACTGATGGGCACGACTGTCTCACTATTAACTTCTCTCAAAAGCACACAAGATTAAAGATAATCATATTATTAATCTTACCTAGTAGGCGTTGGGGTCGACTCCGCCGGCTTCCTCTTGCTCGCAGGCTTCTTTTTCAACACTTTTAGCGCAGACGTAGGCGCCAGCGGCAGTTGGGAGTCCGAACCGGATGAATATTCGTAGTTAGACCTGAAAATTAAGAAATCGGTTAGGTACATGGTATTTAAAATGTTGTGTAAATTTATTATGTAAAAAACTCCAACATAATACATAAACTAAAAGTAAATGTAAATACTTACTAACATTTTAACAAACTTTCTTGAAGAAAAGCACTGAAGATGAAAATAACACGGATGAGGATACCACAATTGTGGACAATTGGGAATCGATCAAAGGAATGAGTAAAGTTTAATGATTTTTCCTATTTTATAGAAAAACAATACAAATCCGTGCAAAACTGAATTATGCAAAATAAAACCTTAAATGCAAGACAATAACGGATTATGCATTGCATATTTCAAATTTTTGCATTTTGGACGCGTAGTCATCGCTAAAATGCTTAGTTGCTATTCTCACGAACAAACGAGTTAGTCGCAACACTTTGTAAAATGATACACCGCATATTCATATTAATTAGGTATTTATTACACAGACGTAAACTTACACCTATTTCCGATGACGCAGTACGACGATGGCTCAGTGGTTAAGAGTTTGATGTTCAATGTAGGTATATGTTACAAGTTCGATTCTCTACATACATTTTTTTTCTGACTAAATTATGTACATTGAATATAAACGATAATCTTACGAAGAGGAATATCATGAATATACCTGCATACTGGTTGTGATGATTATATAATCACGATCTAGTTGTACATTAGGTAGGTACCTAAGTTGTAATGAACAAGGAGTGCAACGTTTCAATACTGATATTTTAAATAATATTAACCTTATTTCAACCTGCTTTGAATCGAACAATAAGTCGAACGTTATAATCACCATCATCATTACAGTTGAACAAAAACATAACAATATTTGAGTAAACGCAAAGCATTGATTCTGCATGATGAATCAAAAGTGAAAACTTGTTCACCTTCTTCATAATGTATTGTAGGTAAACCTGTACCCTGCAATAAAAATAATTTATCAAGCGAAGTCAGTAACTGAAACTAGTTGTTTATTAAAAAGTTTCCCACGAGTCAGAGGATACCTGATTGATATAATATATGGTATAGTATAGCCCACATTCCTCAATGCATACGAGGCACAATCTGTGTAATGTAATTCAGTATAGATTTTTGCCTTGACCGGGCATGACAAGTGAGCTAGAGAGTGATTTTGATTCTTTTATAAATAGTTAAATTAATTGATCACACTATTAGGAAAAAGCTTCCGCTATGGGAATTATATCATGTAAGTCAAATTCATTATGTTATTACAATTTGCTGTCCTTGAATCTAATTACGACTCACGCCAATTTGGACAGAATTTCTGACACCCATGTGGTAATTTTTGGGTCACACATTGTATCGTCACTTTTATGTCTAATTCTAGAGATCGTTGAGCCAATCTGGCATTGAATGACAGAATCGAAGCTGTTCTTGAATTTAATGACGACTCGCGCCAATCTGGATAGAATTTCTAACACCCATGTGGTAATTTTTGGGTCACACATTGTATCGTCATTTTTATGTCTAATTCTAGAGATCGTTGAGCCAATATGGCATTGAATGACAGGACCGAAGCGGTTCTTGAATTTAATGACGACTCGCGCCAATCTGGATAGAATTTCTAACACCCATGTGGTAATTTTTGGGTCACACATTGTATCGTCACTTTTATGTCTAATTCTAGAGATCGTTGAGCCAATCTGGTATTGAATGACAGGTTCGAAGCTGATCTTGAATTCAATGACGACTCGCGCCAATCTGGATAGAATGTCTGACATCCTTGTGGTAATTTTTGGGTCACACATTGTATCGTCACTTTATATCATAATTCTAGAGATCGTTGAGCCAATCTGGTATTGAATGACAGGACCGAAGCTGTTCTTGAATTCAATGACGACTCGCGCCAATCTGGATAGAATTTCTGATATTTTCGTATGGTACTTTGTGGGTCTCAAATTATATTATCACTTTAAGTATATCATAATTCTAGAGATCGTTGAGCCAATCTGGTATTGAATGACAGGACCGAAGCTGTTCCTGAATTCAATGACGACTCGCGCCAATCTGGATAGAATTTCTGATATTTTCGTATGGCACTTTGTGAGTCTCAATTATATTATCACTTTATGTCATAATTCTAGAGTTCGTTGAGCCAATCTGGTATTAAATGACAGGACCGAAGCTGTTCTTGAATTCAATGACGACTCGCGCCAATCTGGATAGAATTTCTGATATTTTCGTATGGCACTTTGTGAGTCTCAATTATATTATCACTTTATGTCATAATTCTAGAGATCGTTGAGCCAATCTGGTATTAAATGACAGGACCGAAGCTGTTCTTGAATTCAATGACGACTCGCGCCAATCTGGATAGAATTTCTGATATTTTCGTATGGTACTTTGTGAGTCTCAAATTATATTATCACTTTATGTCATAATTCTGGAGATCGTTGAGCCAATCTGGTATTGGATGACAGGACAGCAAATTGTATAGAGACATGAAGCAATCTGCTAATGAATTTGACTTACAGGAAAAAACTTGATTCGAACACGGACAGACCAAAATAATTTTCTAAGTGATATTATACTTGTGATATTAAATACAGTGATATGAAATCCCATGATGACTCGAGCTATACTGGTGAGTGTTGTAGTTGTTAACCGATTGATCGTAATATTAAGAACCATCGATGTTATTGGGTATTTCTAGACCATCGAAGTGAAGGGATTCGCGAAAATGTTCTTGGGCATTCTAGACCATCGAAGTGAAGGGATCCGCGAGAGCGCGCGCGATAGCGCGTTGGCGCTCGAGCGATCCGACTGAACGAAGATGGTCTAGAATGCCCAAGAACATTTTCGCGAATCCCTTCACTTCGATGGTCTAGAATGCCCAATAACATACTACTATCACATTAAACGTAGACAAATGCACTGTGTTGCATGTTGGCAGTAACCACCCCACGTTGAGTTACACCATTGACTCAAAACCTCTCGAGTGTGTTAAAAAACAAAATGACCTTGGCATAACGATAACACATAATCTAAAGTGGGACGAACACATTATTGGAATCACTAAGAAGGATAACTCCCTCTTATACATAATTAGAAAAGCTTTTTATCATATAGATACGGAATTGTTTCTTAGGCTTTACAAAACTTACTTACGTCAGATGGCTGTTAGAACATGGGTTTCAAATATGGAGACTTTACTATAGGAAGGACATTGCACTACTAGAGAGAGTCCAAAGAAGAGCAACAAAGATGGTGACAGTACTGGCTGGCCGGAGTGGACCTTAGCGGGGGCCGCAGGACTCTCACCTCTGGCTTGCCTTCATTGGCCAGCCAGAGTGGGGCGTTAGAGCTATACGCTCGCAGGGTGGAAGTGAAAGATGCATAAGTCGCGAGTTGATAAGGCGGGTAAACCGCCTCGCAGAAAGCGGTGTACACCTCTTGACACCCAGAGATGCTCACAACCATGTTGCTGCCTTGCCGTCCAGTCGCGTCGGCTAGATAGGTGGCCCAACCAGTGAGTGACGAGTCACCGCCTGCTCATTTTATCCATGTTTACCAACATTGGTCGAGCAGGCGCCATAGTCCCCCATAGCCCCAGTATCCCGGTTCACTAACCCCCAACCCAATAGCCCAGTTCCTTTTGTTCCCATAATCTGCAATAGTCCTACACGAACCAGGGATTGTCTTTGGGTGCACTCCCATAGTGCATACAGGGATAATCGCCGGTTGGTGTCACAACACATTTAGAGTAAATTGTCTTAAGGGGCCTCTACGTGTTGGCTTCGGCCCCACGCACGCCTTCCAAAAGTCCGGGACTCCATGACAGACCCGACCCGAGACATGGAAACGAGATACAAATAATAATAAGATTAAAAATAATTAAATAAAAAATATTTTCCCATGATTCGGGAATTTTTCGGGTGTTTATTTTATTTTCCCATATTTTCCCGATATTTTTTCTTTCCCACCCAATTTTTTCTTTCCCTGCCCATCACTAGTCCTAGTGCTAGCGATTATCGAGGTAGTGAGAAATGGAGGCGATCTGTCGCTAGGCGAGTTTGGAGTGGGTAGGCGTAGGCATTTTAATGAGTCTTTTGACACATACTGTCCAAAATTATCGCAATGATAACAGATATAACTCACGCGTGTAGACCCTAGTGGGGAGCGCGGAAGTATGCCACTAGAATAATTCTAGTCACAACGCTTTGTAACCTGTCTTGTTGATTACGAAGCTAACTAACTAAGAACCCTAATAAGGGCCATCAGGGGCCATTGCAGACACAACAAGCACCTATATAGAATGGCGCTAACTAGGTCCCCTATATACATGAGACACAGATAATATGAGACATAGATAATACTGGGGGCCGTATAATGGACCTCTGGATGTCATGAAGCTCCCAAATAGACCCTAAATCATCATTTACTAGGTACCTAAGCGTGTTCCGCCTTAGACCATTTTCTGATACAATCTCACCTGATGAAGATTGTCGTCAAACGCAAACTTACTTTATAATAAAAAAGTCCCAATCCAGAAGAAAAGAAAAGTAAAGTATAACCTATGTGACTTAACCTAACCTGACAATATCGCTGGAGGGATTATTTTAGAAAAAGTCTTTTTGCGAAACGGAATCGATTGTTGCCCAGAACACGTGGCCTGACTACTTTATCAAAAAAAAAAAACAAAATCAAATATAGGTACTTTATTGCACAGAACTAAATTTCAACAATCAGACATAACACATGAATACAGTACAATTTGGGCGGCCTTGTTGCTCTAGAGCAATTTCTTCCAGGCAACAAACATTTACAAACAACAACTACTACTACTAGGTACTTTATCCATAGATCATCTAGACTTTATCCTACTGATTGGACGATGGGTAGTTTGGTTCGAGTAGTTATAGTTCATCGCTTATTGCCCGCAGTAGACCACGCATTTAGCTACACACTGGTGCTAATTCCTGTAAATACCATCTAATTTTATTTTAAGTTATATCTGTCATTTTCTTATCCGCCGAAAAGGAAAGGGACGGGTAATCGACAAGCATAAAATTTATGGAACACACGTCAATTTTAAGCACAAATCTAAACCAACCGTCTAAAAATTTTACATCAGTCAATAACCCGACACAGTTAAGAAGACAGCACGTTAAACGGATTGCATACCAGCGACGTACCTTTTTGATTCGCCCGGGTTATTCATTCATTTACTCATTCTTCCTAAAATTAAGAGCTGTGAATCATCCGTCCCTTTCCTTTTCGACGGATATGAAAATGACGGATATAACTTAAAATAAAATTAGGCGGTGTCTGCAGGAATCGGGGCCATTACGATGTGTCACTTACACACGTAGTACTATTATTTACTCTGTGCTTACACTCCATACAAGTACGTTAACATCAACATTCTAAGACCCGAAATTCTTATCTAAATATAGGTATGTAAGCTGCGTAATTTAATTAACATCCGTTCCTAGAAGGCGAGCTTATCCGCCCATATACCTACCGAAATCCGGACATGTAGGTAATGGACATTACGTCAGTTAGGAGTTCTCCTTTTCAACGTACCCGTAACACGCTACGGTTAAGCTTGGTGTACACAGGGTCGGTAAAGCGTTATAAGCGGGCCGTCACGCTAGTAATGTAAAAATACAAAATTTTTCATTAATTATCCGGCAGGAAATTCCACTTGATATCAACTTAAAATCATGGTCTGAATTATTCTTTGTTACGGTGTCACTAACACTCTGTTTATAGCCATAGAGGCAGCCAATCAGCTCGCGACACCAAACACTTCAGGACCCCGATACCGACCCCGCCGGCGTGGTCGACGACTTCCCTCAATCAGCGCTTATCGCTATCGACCCACTAGGGTCGATAAATTCTTTCAAATATTGTTCCTTCCAGACGGCGCTCTGAGCCGAAGTTCGCGCCCAACTGGGCACCCTCAGGCCTGTTGTCTTAAACGTTGTACCGGGTGAGAATCTTCAGTGTTCCCCATTTGTCCGGCCAAGTAGTTAATGCCACCTGCGGCAAATCTACAATAAGTCACGTCAAAAAAAAGAAAAGCTCTGTATATAAGTAATCATTGATAGTACCTTGTGTCTTAGTTATTAGAGTATTGAAAGATTTTCTTTACGTCTAACAGTGGCCGTAGATGAAACAAAATATTTCTATAATAATTCTTCAGTATCATTTACACCAGATAGAAAGAAACATGATTCTTACATGCATATATCATTCTCGAAATGCGTTTCGGTGGTATGGACCTAACTTGTATTTTACTGAGCTGCTTTCCTTTCACGGGTTGGAAGGTCAGACAGGCAGTCGGGTCTGGGAGAAACCGAAATTTTCAGGTTAGACCTCTCTCTCTCTCTTTATTTAAGAGCTGCGCTCTTGTCGGTGGAGTAATCGCCTTCATTACTCCATAGATAGGGCGTGTAGAACGGTGGTTGCCCCAATCGCCTTCCGTTCCGCAGTACATCGACCAATTTCTCAATCGGTGATGTTCTAGCTAGAGCCCTACCAGAATCCATTTCCTCGGCCTCCAACCAGTACTGATACCGCTGCTGCCCACATCAGGGGTGCGCTTTTGAACGCGCCTACTCGCTACGTCACAAGATCGTCATAGAACCTATGTAGCATTTTATAGGTTAGCCCGTCCCAGTGAGCTACCCACTATGTTCTGCTAATCCTGTCGCTGTTTGGTCGGGGATTGCTTATTTTTATATTCGCAGCTAACCATCAAATAATGATGGCCGTTCCACTATCCGCCACCTGTGGACCCCGTTGATGGCCTACAGCTCAGCCTCCTACAGGTTAGACCGGACCTTGTGAAAACTACACTATCTATAGTATCTATCACTTTGGTCTAACAGAATGCTCGGGTGAAGCGTGGGGAACTCAGTTCATCTTGTGATGGATAGGTATACTTCTGACTACCCCATTTAAATGGGCTAGTGGCCCCGATTCCTGCCACCGAATAGGAAAGGGACGCCTACAATCCTTATGTACTTATAATAAGTTAATGTCAAAAAAACCTTTGTTTATTGGAATTACTAATTCAGTTTCAGTAGTATTATACTGTAGTTCACATAATTAATAACAATTGTCATTGACATTTATGTACCTATACGTCCAATGTCACAATAATACGCTCGTTAAATAGCTATTGTTGTTTGAAATTATATACCTACCTACTTGTAACAAGGCTTGACTATGAAGCTCGATGGTTTTAATGAGAATCAGGTCATTTTAATTCCCATCCCATATTAATGATAGTATCAGTTATCATGATCAAAAGTCCGAAATAAAATTGAAATGCGGTGGTTATTGTTATAGTTCATTTACAAATATTTATTTACGTATAAAAGGTACACCAACAGCTAATACGATATTGTGCTATTACTGCACTCGCCAAAAAGTCCGCTCCTGACTAATTCCGGCCAAGTAGTTAATGCCATCTGCGGCAAATCTACAATATGTCACGTCAAAAAAAAAAGAAAAAAAAATCATAATCATATCATAAACTGCCTATATACGTCCCACTGCTGGGCACAGGCCTCCCCTCAATCAACCGGAGGGGGTATGGAGCATACTCCGCCACACTGCTCCACTGCGGGTTGGTGGAGGTGTTTTTTACGGCTAATAGCCGGGACCAACGGCTTAACGTGCCCTCCGAAGCACTTTTTCGGACAATCAGGTGGACAATCACTTTTTCGGAGAATCTTACTTTTTCGGACAATCAGGCGATTCAAGCCTGAAAAGTCCTTACCAAACAAAGGACAGTCTCACAAAGTGATTTCGACAATGTCCCCATCGGGAATCAAACCCGGACCTCCAGATCGTGAGCCTAACGCTCTAACCACGAGACCAAGGAGGTTATCCCAAAAAAAGCAAGGACCACAGTGACTCACTTATAGCTTATAGGTAATTTTCAACGAATTCCCTTTCAGTTTCCTAATGTGGGTGTTCGACAAGTGGAGTCCGTACAGCTACCAGAACAACCGCGAGAAGTATAAAGATGACGAGGAGAAGAGGGAGTTCACTCTGAAGGAGTGCCTGTGGTTCTGCATGACGTCACTAACGCCGCAGGGAGGGGGGGAGGCGCCGAAAAACCTGTCTGGCAGGCTGGTCGCTGCTACCTGGTGGTTGTTTGGGTGAGGATATTATTATCTATAGGTAGGTCCTATTCTTCCTCATTCGCGCGGGTTAGGGTCAATGACCGACCGGATCACCCTGGTGTCAGAATTGCTATTGAGCCACCTTGACATGGCTCATGGAACAACTATATATTTAATCTCTTCTTCTATTGTGTGAATTGTGAGGTGGATTACCAACCCCATCAACCCTGGTGTCAGTGTTATTACTGAGCCGCCATAGGCCTCTGACATAACTCATATAACGACTACGTACTTACATCAGTAACCGGGACCAACGGTTTATTGTGCCTTCTGAAACACGGATCATTTACTTTTGGACAATCAGGTGATCAGCCTGTAATGTCCTCACCAAACTAGGGATCACAAAGTGATTTTTGTGATTTGTCCCCATCGGGATTCGAACCCGGGACCTGGATTGCATTTGCATGCAAAGGTGTATGTTGAAGTAATTAACAAGAGTAGATCGAGCTAACGCATCGCAACCAGATATTTCGCAATGGTTGCAAATGAAGCCGATATCCTATGTATAATTACGATTTATTCCCGGACATGGTGTAATTTTGTTTCATTTACAAAGAACGTATAGTTTGGTTTTCCTTTGTCCATATTGTTACATAACTGAGTAATATATCACAAAATAACACTTAGGTAACTAAAACACATAATAACGGGTTCTTACCCGGGTTCGGGTTTAAACGCGGTAAGAACCCGTTATTATGTGTTTTAATTATGATAATAACCGCGTAAACTTAAAACTTAGGTAACTGTTTAAAAACTCTTTTCAAATGTAGGTACTACCTATTTGTACTATAGGTACATATAAGGGTATAATTTAACAAGACAATCAAGACATATACTTTAATATATGTATTTAAATACCGTATATTCTGTTATATTCAATTACGTTCATACATTGTCAATTATTATCGTAGTGAGCTTGATTTGCATAATATTATAATATGATAAAATGGACACTTGAGAAATAACTTAGAATTCATGACATGCGCAAAATGTGCTTATATGTAATAATAAGGAATTTACCTTTGATACTAGAGCCTTCCTGCTAAATTGTAAACTTGTAAGCTATGCGATATTGTAAACTTTCAAACATGTTCTATTTTTAAACACATAATTATCAGGTTCTTGCCGCGTTAAATCAAACATTATGACTAACCTGGTATTACGTGTTATAATTATGTTAATAATCGCATAGCCTCAAACAATGTATATTTTTTGAGTTATTCTTGTGACAGTACGGTCACGAGCATTATTATGTATACACTTTGGTACCATGTCACATTAACTTTTTTGACAAATTGAACTGTAAGTCTCACTAAATGTCAAATATGTTAGTGCGACAGAGTCCTAAAGTGGGTACATTATATTGCTCATGACTGTACTTATTATACAGATGTTATTTTGCCCTCAGCTTCATCATAATAGCCTCCTACACGGCAAACCTGGCAGCGTTCCTGACAGTCTCCCGCCTGGACACCCCCATAGAGTCACTGGACGATCTGTCCAAACAATACAAGATACAATACGCACCCCTCAACGGCTCCGCGGCGATGACATACTTCGAGCGAATGGCTAACATTGAAGTCAAGTTTTATGAGTGAGTGATAAGTACATTTTTACCTTTTCTACATGTCTACATAAACTTACGTTCGTAATCCTTGGACTTCTATAACAATATGATGATCCATAACGTCGCCTTAGTGTGGCGAGGTAAATCGTGGACCGGCGATTGGTTTGATGAAATAAAAACACAAATATGCTGATGAAGCTGATCTGCGTGTAATAAACGTTTTTGGCACTTGAGATTACAATATTGCTTGTACGATATATCACGATATAATTACGTAAATAAAATAGGCGTAAGAGTCGACTAGTTGGTACGGACATTGAACAAAGAAGAAGGAATGACAGTTGAGAGCAAAGACAATATGTCTACATAAAAAGTAATGTTATTAATCTATGGTCTTATAAGGGTGATGCATACACGGTCAATACACGGTCAATTTCCAACACTTCCCCTCACGCTTATAAGGCCATGTGTCAAAGATAGAGACTACATAAAATTCTTATACCTAACAAGCCAACATAACATTGGGTATTACATTCTTTAGAGGAAACTCTACAACACAGGAAGTTCCCTAATATAGCATCAATTACATCAGAGAGCTTCAACGTAGAGACTCAACTCTATTTGGTACATAACATATCCATCACCTATGCTAGATTCATACTATGGATAAACAATGAATGCTTGCTAGAGCCTAACGGTTTGGTGAGTACATCTGCAATCATATGCTCAGTTGGTAAGTATTTAACTGTGATTACATTATTCTGTACTAAGTCCTTAATATAATGATACCTTACATCTATGTGCTTAGTACGTGTATGACTGTACTCTTTAGCCTGTAGCAACTTGTGTGCACTCTGATTATCGTTGTATACTTTAATGTCTAAGTTTCTATTCAAAATTTCAAATAAAAAGTTCTTAATGAAACATAAATCTTTACAGACATCATTAATTGCCAAATATTCAGCCTCTGTGCTAGAGAGCGCTACACAACGTTGCTTCCTAGACTCCCAATTGATTGTGTTATTGCCTAGCTTAACAATAAAACCAGTATAAGAACGCCTGTCAATAGGATCGTTGGCCCAATCAGCATCAGTGTATGCAGTTAAACACAATTCACCATTACTGTTTACAAATAATAAAGAATAGTTAATTGTTCCTGATAAATACCTAAGTATGCGCTTTGCCGCGATCCAGTGACTCCGATTGAACCTGGTGTTATACTGACTAAGTTGGCTGCACGCATAAGCAATATCTGGCCTAGTGCAGACCGAAAGGTACATGAGACAACCCATAAGCTCGCGATAGTTATACCTTTCGTCACATAACTCTTCATCAGAATCGTCAAACTTATAATTTACAGCCATGGGTGTCGATACAGGCTTACAATTTGTCATACCAAACCGCTTGAGCAGTCTCTTAATATAATCCTTTTGATCAAGTCTTAAAATGTCTTTCTCTCTAGTTACATTAATTCCCAAACAACTTTTTAAATTTCCCAAATTCTTACAGTCAAATGTTTTTATAAGCAAATTAATTAACTCATCTTTCAGCAAATTGTCATTGTAAAATATATAAAAGTCATCGACATATAAAGCAATCACAATCATTTTCTTATCACTAGTCTTTCTTATATAAATAGATGGTTCTAACTTACTTTGATGGAAGCCATTCTCACACAATAGTTTATTTACCTTTTCATACCAAATTCTACTAGCTTGCTTAAGGCCATAAATACCTTTTTGCAACAGACAAACCTTATCTTTGTCACCATTATGAAAGCCAGGTGGCTGATCCATATAAATGGTTTCTTTCAGCTCACCATTGAGAAAAGCAGTAGCTACATCAAGATGTTCAATATTTAAATTTAATTCACATGCTAAAGAAAATAAAATTCGCATGGTACTATGTCTTACTACAGGTGAAAATGTCTCCTCAAAGTCCACACCGTGAATTTGAGTAAAACCCTTGGCAACGAGACGCGCTTTGAATTTCATAAAGTTACCTGACGCATCCGTTTTTGTCCTATAAACCCATTTACATTTGACTATATTTTTGTCATGAGGCCTATCAACTAATACCCACACTTTATTAGCTATTAGAGAGTCATACTCACTCTTCATGGCAGCAGACCATTCAGCACACTGTGCACTGTTCATGGCCTCTTCGTATGACTGAGGGGTAACTGAACTTTCCTCAGGAACCTCACGTGCGACCATAGAAAAGTCTGTATCAAAGTCAGTATACCTTAACGGCGGTTTAGACCTAGTAGAACGTACAGGTCTCGTAGATGGAGCAACGGATGTGCTAGGCGCGGGCACAGCTTCCCCTGCAGATGACGGCTGCGGCGCGGGGGCACACAACGAATCATTCAAGCCAAGCGCTGCATTGTCCTGCTCTTCATCATCTTCACTGCCAGTACAGAACTCTTCGTCGCTTCCATCTGAAAAATGCATGGGATTACATTTTAATATTTCATTTTCATAAGTCTGACCATTATTCACGTCTTCATTATCAATATTAGGGACATCACAAACACCGTTAGATAAATTATTATTGTCATTTGTATAATTATTAGAAATGTCACATTCATAATATAAATTATTATCATTATATAATTCATTAAAATTAATATTTGCCATGTCCTTGTAATATTTATTCTCTATAAAAACCACATTCCTAGACACAATTACTTTATGAGGGTTCAAGGGGTCCAGCAATCTATAACCTTTACTAGTAGTACTATAACCAACAAAAATGTAAGCCTTGCTCCTAGCATCCAATTTACGACGTTTTTCTTTAGGTATAAGCGAATATGCGATGCATCCAAAAATGTGAAGGTGACTAAGATCCGGCCGTGATCCAGTCCACAACCCCTCAGGTGTATGTCCCGCCAAAGCAGCTGTGGGACTTCTATTCTTTAAATAGACAGCAGTCATAACCGCTTCCCCCCAAAAGCGCGGGCAGAGACCAGCATCAATTAATAAGCATCTCGCTTTGTCCAAAAGCGTCCTATTTAATCGCTCAGACACACCATTTTGCTGCGGGCAATAAGGCACAGTAGTTTGATGAATGATCCCCTCTTTTCTTAAAAATTCAGCAAACCTACTATTACAGTACTCAGACCCATTGTCGGAACGTAAAATTTTGATATGCAACCCCAATTGTTTTTCTACTTCATTTTTAAATGTAATAAAATGATGCATTACCTCCGATTTATTCTTCATCAAATATGCGTACGTCTTCCTTGTGAAGTCATCTGTGAACGTCACCATGTACTTCGCACCTCCAAAGCTTGCCTCTTGCATAGGGCCAGCGACATCACTATGGATTATTTCTAAGGGACAAGTAGCACGTGCAACCTCGTCGGCGGGGAACGGCAAGGCAGCTTGCTTCCCAAGCAGACAGGTTTCGCACTTGACATCTTTACAAACCTGAAAACACAATCCAGTTGCTAGATCGTCCTTTAAAGCACACATTCCCTTTACCCCTAAATGCCCCAAGCGCCTGTGCCAGACCTCCATTGGCAACATCGGCACAGAGGCAGCGACCTTAGCACTACCTGCTTCTTGTCTATCACACAAGAACATTGAGTGCACTTTTTGCGAAGTACCAGCTAGACTATACCTATCCCATTTATAAAGACCATTAAAACTAGATGCGGAGGTAATCGGGTTGCCAAGAACTTTACAATCTTTATAAATATTACATCTATTCTTATTGAACACCACAGTCAAACCCTTCTCGGTTAGCCTACTTACAGACAGTAAATTAGTAGTCAAGTTAGGAACAAATAATACCTTTTCAATCTTGGATCCAAATGAATCATCCAATTGGATTTCACCAACACCCTCTGCAGCTAGAGACTCGTTATTTGCTAGTAAGATCTTGTTCCCTTTGATCTCCTTATAGTTGCTCATCAGTTCCTTATTGTTACACAGATGATTGGAACAACCGGAATCAATATACCAGTCACAACTCTTCACGAAGAAAGCGGTTGTCTCCATTCCCGTAGCGAGGAGTGAGTGATTGACGGGCTTGTGATCACTCTTCTTATCACGTCGCATCTTGTAGCACTTGCTCTTGATGTGACCTTGCTTCCCGCAGTAGTGACACACAATCTTCTTCACGACTCCGCTCGTACTGGATGAATAATTCTTCTTGTTTGTATAAAAAGCAGCATTCTCCGTGTTGTCAGATTTTCTTTTTCTAGATTCCTCTTGCAGTAACCGTGAGCGAACAATCTCACTGCTTAAATCACTATTGGTCATGCAGGCAGTTTCCAAGTTAGAAACCAAAGCATCAAATTCTTCAGGCAAACCACTTAGAAGAAGTTCGGCAATTTCTTTGTCCTCGATGACTTTACCAATGTCAGCTAACTGGCAAACCAAATTCATTACAGATTCTATATAGCGAGACATTGAACCGAACTGACAGTATTCAATTCTGTGTAGCTGACGCAATAGCAAAACACGCCTATACAGACCTTTGTCCTGAAATATTTTCTCGAGGTTAGTCCATGCCTCCTTAGCTGTATTAGCATCACGAACGTGTTGATGACATGAGGACATAACACTCAATCCGATGCGGGCCAAAGCACGACCGTCGCGCGTGGTGTCGGTATCCGTTCCTTCTACAGTTTTCCATAGGCCCTCCAAAGTTAGCAAAAGCTTCATCTGATATTTCCACACATGGTAATTTTCCACGCCGCGCAGTTTCTCAATATTTTGTCCTGCAAAGGCGACTGGAACATTCGACAACGTGTTACCATTATCTTCATTGTTTGACATTTTGACATAAGCGTGCTCAGTTCACACGAGGCATGTAAAAACAGGACGACGGGAGCACGGCGACCAGCAGGGAAGGCGCGCCGACAAGCTCACCGACAAAATGCACTCCGATGAACAGCCACCGCTGAAACCTGCACACAAAGGTTAGGGCATAAACCAATCTAGGTATGCTGGGCCCATAACCTGTGGCGAGGTAAATCGTGGACCGGCGATTGGTTTGATGAAATAAAAACACAAATATGCTGATGAAGCTGATCTGCGTGTAATAAACGTTTTTGGCACTTGAGATTACAATATTGCTTGTACGATATATCACGATATAATTACGTAAATAAAATAGGCGTAAGAGTCGACTAGTTGGTACGGACATTGAACAAAGCAAAGAAGAAGGAATGACAGTTGAGAGCAAAGACAATATGTCTACATAAAAAGTAATGTTATTAATCTATGGTCTTATAAGGGTGATGCATACACGGTCAATACACGGTCAATTTCCAACACTTAGATATAGTGAAAAATCAGATTCTCAGGTGATTTTCTTGAATGAAACTTCGATTTTTCTCATATATTTTCAATCAGTTTAAAACTAGGATCACAAAGTAATGTCCAGGATTGAAACTAACGTGTCTAGTCTTATGAGAGGGTTTGTTAACAAAAATCACATCTGAATGTGATTAAGTTAGTTAGGACATTACAGGCTGATCACCTGATTGTCCGAAAGTAAGATGATCCGTGTTTAGAAAGGCACGTTAAGCCGTTGGTCCCGGTCACTACTTACTGATGTAAGTAAGTAGTCGTTACATGAGCCAATGGTAGGGGCCTTTGGCGGCTCAATAGTGACCCTGACAACAGGGTTGACGAGGTTGGTACCCCACCACTCAACCCACACGATAGAAGAAGAGAAGCAGTTGGTACACCGGGATTTTGAGCCTTCTTAAAAATTCTCTCATCTGTTTAAGGACGTTTCTCCCCTTCTATCAAAACTTTTATTTATATATTACGGGGGACATATATATAGTCCCTGCTAACTCCGATGGGAAATACGTGTGAGTATATGTGTGTATATTGACTGGGGAGTAGGTGGTAGTCCTAATGGGGTTATAATTTATTCTAAGTTTTTCTTTCTGAATATTGCAGAAATTGTTTATGTTGGAGGCGATGGTCGCTCCGGTAAATAAAACCTCTTCGATATGTTAAAGTGGACTGTATTATATTAAAAAACTACGAAATGTTTACATAAGTAGCGAGATATAAGAAAACGTGCCTCGTCGGCAAAGTCCGTGGCGTAAAGTCCTGTAATATTGCCATTGGAAAAAATGTTACAGTAAAATTTATAATATAGACTTTGATGTTGCCAACAGTCTAGTTATAATTATTTGCTTTAAACCCCTTATTGTATGAATTATCTCGAAACGGGCAAGCCACATATTTTGCAAACGTGTAGAGTTTGTGAACTTTTAGTGTTTGTATTGTTAGGGAGTGTAGAGTTAGAAGCTTGGCTCTACATGCTATCTGACAACTTTTTGACACTGCGATCGATATGATCCCGTCTTGGCAACATTTTACATAAAAATATTTTTATTGGGATCTATTTTACATTTTATTAAATTCTATAAGTAAATTGTTAAAACAGCAGGTGTTAAAGTCATTCACCTCAGCATGTGCGGGCAATTCAAATAGTTGAGCAATAAAGAGAGAAGACAATGATCGTCTATACATGCCTATACATAGAGTACCTATTGTAGTAGCTAAGTGATTACATGCCCATACATAGTGCGAACTTCCGTTTCTAGTAAACGAACTAAAAAGGACCTTTGTTATTGTTACTCAAACGGATTTGAGTTGGTGTCAAATTGAATTTTAATTTAGTTAAGTTTAAGAACTTTTTAAATTAGTTAAGTTTCTTACATACTGCGAATTCAAATGTAAACCGTTTTCAATTTTAAAAATCAATATATTATATTGATTTCAATCCATTTCAACCGTTATCAATTTTAAAAATCAATATATTATATTGTTTGAACGGTTTACATTTTATATGACGGTTTATATTATAATAATGATGATGAACGGTTTATATTATAATAATGACGTAGGTAGGTATATAATCTACTTTCAGATTATACCTACCTATACCGTTTTATTTATTTATCCGAATCATTATGGTCTGAATCATCCCTCAAAGTTTTTGTTACGATGTCACTAACACCCTGTGTATCAAAAGGCACTTTAATGTCAACATTCTCGGACTCGAAATTCTTATCTAAATATAGGTAAGTAAGCTGCGTAATTCAATTAACATCCGTTCCTAGAAGGCGAGCTTATCCGCCCAAATACCTACCGAAATCCGGAGTCCGGACATATAATGGACATTACGTCAGTTAGGAGTTCCCTTTGCTCTCTTACCTCGGTGGGAAATAGAGACATGAGTGAGTTTATATATGTGTCGAAGCATCATCAGAACGGAGGGAGGGAGGTAGTAGGGAATTTATACCGAGCAAGGTGGTCTAACTAAACTCTATTCATTATCGTATGATTTTCCATCTTCTGTGTGGGCGTTAGAAGACAATAATGTACATCATTATAAGTATCACAGTCATTTAGTTACTTCCGCCACCTGTCGTCGAAGCGTTGCAACTTCATGACGGAAGTGTTGTCACTTCATTTTATTTTCCGATTTGATCAACTCCGACATATGTATTAAATACCTATTAGTGAGTTGGTAGGTAGTTAAAAAAAACCATTTCCTCCACAGGATATGGAAAGAAATGAGCTTGAACGACAGCTTATCAGACGTGGAACGCGCTAAGCTGGCCGTATGGGACTACCCAGTGAGCGACAAATACAGCAAGATGTGGCAGGCGATGAAGGAGGCTGGCTTGCCCAACTCCATTGAAGAGGCCGTGCAGAGGGTGCGAGACTCTAAGAGTACCAGTGAGGGGTTCGCTTGGCTTGGAGATGCAACTGATGTGAGGTCGGTATACTTTTTCTTTTCTTTTTTTTGTCCCACAAGATATACAACAAACATAGCCACCGTGGTATAGTCATGTAGTACACCGGCTTGCTTTTCAAACGGGGAGCGCCGGTTCTAACCCCGGTACCGGTCTTGGACCAATGAAACGAGATATTTATCAAATCAAATCAAATATACTTTATTGCACACAACATACAAAACAAATTTACACAAATGGATGATAGATACAGTACAATCTGGCGGCCTTATTGCTAAGCAGCAATTTCTTCCAATAAGTAGTAGTAGTAGGTGTAATTAATTTATCCTCTGCAGGCTCGACCATTACAGACGGCGATATCACCAGCTAAGTATCACGTCGGTCTAACAGAAAGCTCGGTGAGGTGTACCCTGACTACCCCATTGGGATATAGTCGTGAATTTACATCATGTTTATGTTATGTATACAAGCGGAAGGGGCGACCTTTGCCCAGAAGTTTGGGGTCTTTTAAGGAGACAATTTGTTACAAAGAGATTAACCATAGTAAAATATATCAATGATTTTATCTCGGTAGATAAGACAGACACACAGACATAAAAATTTATCGATTATTTTAAAAAGCGAAGTAAGTAATATTACCGTACAGTTCCATAATTTTACCGTCTTAAAATAATCGTAAGTAGGTGTAGGTATGTTGTTTATTTAACTTTTCATTGAATATGAATGCGTTTGAAAGTCGTGCATGAGAAATGAGAATAAATTTAAAGTTTTATGCTTCTCAGGTAGTACTTTATTACAGCTATAAAAACGTTATATTGCAGTTTCTACGCTGTGTGATCTTTTAAATCACGGAATAGAAGAAAGGGCCAAGTGACCGCGAAATGCGCGCCATTCAACTACGGCCAAATAGTTAATTATATTACTTCAACTTTGCACTCCACTCGTCCACAAACTTTACGACACACGGAGAGCTCCGCGATAGTATAATAAAATGTCGTATCGTGTATTAGAACCTACAGAGTAAAAAATCAAATATCGACTATCATGCAAGGAGATCCCTCCTTATCACGGGAAAGCTAAAAACCTTAATAATAATATGATCGACTCAAAAAAAAAACTTTTGTATGAAAAGCCACTTTGGCTATGGCATTTGAGAAGCAGTAGAGCTATCGTAGATATCTTTTTGCAGGAGTAAGTAGTAGTAGTAAAAGAGTGGGATTGAACCATCAAACTCATACAAAATGCGCGATAGGGCCTTTCCACCCTCTTTATTTTATTCCGTGTTTTAAATCATGCTTCCTCAGATATTTTAAATTAATAAAAAAAAACATTAGGTATAATGAGAACTATTTAGAGACAAATGTCTGCCAATTTACTTTAAAAAGATAGAATTAAGGAATCAAAGGATAGAATAAAAACAAAATTAAAAAAAATATTAATTAAGAAAATGGCTTCTTTTCCCGCCTTTTTCTCGCTCGTTTTTCAGTGGCTAGAACAATCATGTTACGGCTAGGTACAAGTTGCGCCATCTAGTTAAGACGTGGTGTACTAATTTAACTAGGTGATTGCTGTTTCAGTTTCAGCTTGAAACCTATTGATGTAGGTATAATAATTAGGTTGAATGAAACCACCCTACACAATTAGGTACCTACCATCTCACGAATCGGTTTTTTTACCGGTAAAGTCCAACATTATTTTGTTACGTGTGCTTTTTTCCGTTTCATTATTTTTGACGGACTTCATAAAACGATGACCTGTTAGTAGGTAGGTAGGTATATGTCATAGAACATACAATAATACAGAAGCTATTAGGTATGTTTCAATTTTCAACATATACTGTATTTTTGGCTCCCATCTACCATTCTTCTCCTGAAATATTTTTGTTCAAGGATATTTCCCTGGTGGTCCCGTATTATTATTTTTTAACATGAATTATTGTCATGTCATGCATAATTGTTACAGCTTCGCTGGCAAGTTGGCATGCATTACCTGTCCAGACAAATAGGGAGCGGTATTTTTTTAATATTTAGGTATTTTATAGAGGTTTTTTACCTTACTCTAAACATGTGATTAATTTGCAGATACCACGTTTTGACGAGTTGTGACCTTCAGATGGTAGGGGACGAGTTCTCCAGGAAGCCATACGCCATCGCTGTCCAGCAGGGGTCGCCGTTGAAGGACCAGTTTAACAATGCGTAAGTAGCCCTCATTGATACCTATATGTATAAGTACCGTAGATTGAGCATAAGCTCTCAAAAAGTGGGACGAAAAGTTAGAACAGAAGTAGCAATGCATGCTCTGACATTCCGTAGTACATGGGATTTAAACATAGCTGGCGAGGAATAGTTGTTGTGTATTGTACCTATACACCTTTGCCAACTCTTTCAGAGATACAGATGTGATGCTCTGTAGGTATATACAAGTCCAGATCTTAGAATTGATCATTCCATGAAGTGTTCGATAATTTCATGAAATGGTCATATTTCACCCTAAACGCGGCGCTAAGAGTGCGATACACCGGGTTCGATACCCCGACGGACATAGTACATCACAAAAAGCACTTTGTGATCCCTAGTTTAATTAGGACATTGTAGGCTGATCGCCCGATTGTATTTACTTATTGGTAAGATGATCCGTGCTTCGGAGGGCACGTTAAGCAGTCATTCCTGGCTACTAAATGTAGTCGTCACATGATGACGTCACACGGCTCATGATGAGGTTGATCATTGGTCTCCCACTTATAAAGAAGAGAAGACGAACATCGAAAAGAAAACACAATAAATATTTCAATATTCAGCGCTCTGAGATATTTCAGTCGCTTAAGAAGTCACTAGCGAAAGTAATATTGGACGATGGAGGGGTTAAAGCGGCTAAAAGATAAAAGATTTTACCATAAGTATTTTAATATTAAGCGCTCTCGGATATTTCAGCCGCTTAAGTAAGTCACTCGCAAAAGTAATATTAGATGATGGAAGTGAAATATGAAATACTTTACCTATCAGTTCTGGTGTATTAGTTCCATGACGCGTAGTTATTGGACGGTGTATGCAAATTACCGTGAAAGGTGACCGTAGTGACATTAGCTTCTGAATAAATTGGACACTGACGTACTATAAACAAAGTCTTTTTTTTGTAAATATATGTACACATTAAGTTATGTATACACATAGTACCGGGTTTCCACTGACGCGGAGATGGGCGGAGAAGAGCGGAGATGTGCGGATTTGACCAATCACAGCGTTCGAAAGAGCGAATAAGGAAGACGCTCTGTTACTCTCTCCCTCACGGTGATTGGTTAATTCCTGCACATCTCCGCACAGCTCCGCGTCAATGGAAACACAGCCTAATAGTAGTGTCAGTGCGTTCCCTCAAATTAAAATGTTATGACTGTTCAAATAAAATGCAATATCGGTTATTCAGAGTCGTTATACGTTTTCGCTTGTGACAAGATGCGTCGCCGTGGACACTAAAAAGGTGACTAAGATTGGTCGTGTATTAGGTCAATGTAATTGGATCTATTTTTTTGCATCTTTAATGTCTTGCAAACACGATCGTTCGTAAACAAGAAACGTACGTGATCAATTCTTATTTGCTTTCTAGTTTATTTGATGTTTGTGTTTGCTTACACATTTGTATATTTCATGAGCGTATGATTGTCGTGACGGCCTGTTTTTAACCTTGAACCATGTTTACTACATACAACGCTTATATGTATATAGCATCACACTTATATCCCCGAAGTGGTAGGTGAGCACTATAATTTTTATCAAAGTTGACAAGTAATTTGTCAAATGAATTAAAAATGCTGACTGGCAATAAGTTCAAAATTAACCTAACGAAATGGCTTATGAAGAAATGTTGCTACTTACTTATAATTTGCATGAATATTTTAAAAATAAAAATAATTAAATTTAGTAATAAGTATAATTTTCAATAACAATAAGTATCTTCTTTTCAATGTACCAATTTTTAATTATTATTTTTTCAATATTTGTACGCCTGCATGCAGGCCGATCACATCACATCACTATCATGTAAATTATTTTACCACCTTTCTGTATATTATGTGTTCTCGCAAATAAATTGATTTGCGAGAGCGAGAAAGAAATTTCATACGACATTTAGTGGTCTTAAACTGTGAGCAATAGGCTCATCCCCTATTTTAGAACTTAAACATAGCTGACGAGGAGTAGATAAATATATAAAGTATTATATTATTATTTAGTATTGTATGCTTAAGTACCATGTTATAGAGGGCGAGCCTATTGCCAACGAAGACTAAGGAAACGCAGCAGGTGTAAAATATAGCCCGCGCCACGCATGAAGTCCACCCACGGATGTTAATGAAACTAATTGACAGGTCATAATAATTTTATGCAGAATCTGCGACACCAGGGTCGCGGCTGCGAGACTTCTTTCGTGGCGCGGAGTTAGTCTAAACCTGCGGGCTTAACACCATAAGCACACGACTCTCTGTGCACGTTACTTTCTGTGAAATACTGTGAGAGAGTGACGGGTGACGAGAGTCGCACGCTTACGGTGCTAAGCCCGCTGGTATTGTATTAAGTCTTCGTATCTTCTTCTATCGTGTGGGTTGTGAGGTGAATTACCAACCTCATCAACCCTGGTGTCAGGGTTACTATTGAGCCGCCAAAGGCCCCTGACATGACTCATATAACGACTACGTACTTACATCAGTAAGTAGTAACCGGGACCAACGGCTTAACGTGCCTTCCGAAGCACGGATCGTCTTACTTTCGGACAATCAGGTGATCAGCCTGTAATGTCCTAACCAAACTAGGAACCACGAAGTAATTTTTGTGATATGTCCCCACCGGGAATCGAACCCAGGACCTCCGGATCGTGAGCCCAACGCTCAACCACTGGACCACGGAGGCCGTTCTGGCCGAGTCTTCGTATTGTAAAGGCTAGGAGTTAAATTTGTACAAAATTATAGGTAGCGCCTGAGGTTCCGTGTTATGTATAATGTCTACTACAAAGTTGCTGTACGTATACTATGTAATCTACACTTCCACATTTATGTAACAATTGAGGTAACAATGTAGGGCGCACGGAAATGCAGCGCCATTGCCTAGTTGGTTGTAAAGATAACTGGTTTAATAAGTTTTATTTGTCATACCCCGGAAACTTCGTATAAAGAAATCTTTGTTACCGCGTGCCGCTTTAGGAGCAGATACGAGTGAAACAGACAGTCCTCACTCGTTAGCGGTTTACGGCCGTGGTGTGAGGTAAATCTAGAGGAAGAATGTATTTACAACCTGATGATCTGTGGTCTTGTGGAAGGTACATCGGCTTGCTTCCCAATCTAGAAGCGCAGGTTCCTCGGTACCAAACTTGCACCAATGAGTTATGTTTTCTCTAACACAGTGGGCTCGACCATTATAGACTGCGATACAGCTCACCGCATATTACGTTGGTCTAACAGAAAGCTCGGTGAGGTGTGGGTACCTACTTAGTTCATCTTTCGATGGATGTACGTACCTCTGACTATGTTATATATTATATACTGACACTAAATAACCTTAACTTTTTCTGATAGATATCAATCACCCGTCACTCTCTCACAGTACCGCACAGAATGAGACCGACGAACTCTGTCGCGGTTAGAAAGAGTCTAAGCCCACAGATTTACACTAACTCCACGCCACGAAAGAAGTCCCTCAGCTGCGGCAATGGTGTCGCTGATTCTGCATAAACTTGTCAATTAGTTTCATTAACATCCGTGGACTTCTTGCGTGGCGCGTGCTATATTTTATATTACTCTCCTTATCAATCTACTTTCTTCAACAGTATCCTCCAAATCCTGAATAAAAGGATTTTTTTTACAACCTGCTGGTCTCTGGTCTTGTGGTAGGTACATCGGCTTGCTTCTCAATCGGAGAGCGCCGGTTATAACCCCAGTACCGGCCTTACAGGTTATAGTTGGCTCGGCCATTACAGACGGCGATACGGCTCACCGCCTATAACGTTGGTCTAACAGAAAGCTCGGTGAGGTGTGGGAATATAGTTCATCGGACTAATTATATGCTGACACTAAATACCTATTTCCTTCAACAGTATCCTCCAACTCCTGAACAAAAGGAAACTAGAGAAGCTCAAGGAAAACTGGTGGGTGAACAACCCTAAGGCGATGAAGTGCGAGAAGCAAGACGACCAGTCTGACGGGATCTCCATCCAGAACATCGGTGGCGTGTTTATTGTCATCTTCATCGGTATTGGCCTCGCCTGTGTTACGCTGAGTCTGGAGTACTACTGGTATAAGTGGCGCAAGAGACCTACTATTGGGGATGTCACGCAGGTTTGTATTCCGATTATGGAACGAGTAAAGCGTATGTGGACAGGCCTGCTTCTGTCAGGGAGATCATAAAACACTTGTTTCTGTAAAAAAGTTACATAAACTCTTTATTTTTCACTTATTTTCTACCCTCTGCAATTGGAATACCATTATATTTAAGTTTATGTGTAATACAAACTGGACTTAAAAAATTAAGCAAAATTAAAAAATTTTGAAAAGAACCCACGACGGTCAAAATCTCATCGAAAAAGAATAAAATAACTCAAAACCCCCGACTTAACCCAATTATTATGTAACGAAATATTATAATAGACTTAAAAATACTTTCTAAAAAAGAGATGATATCTCGAGAAATCGGTAATAGATATACTTAAGTACCTAAATAATGAATATGGATGTTTACAGTTTTTTCCTAACGTGTCTGTTTCTCGAAGATATACTTAAATGTAGCGATAATAATTTTACCATAATACATGACCGAGGAATATCTGTCGGGAAGATATAGACGGGTAGAATATAGAAGATTGTTTGGAAGAGGTGTCTCCTGGATAAATGTTCATGGTTATATAACAAACCCTGGCCATCCAGATAAGTCACCTCAGGGAAATCCAGACAAAGTGATATAAAAAGCTATTTTTTTCTTTCCAGGTGGAACCGACAAAGACCACAAGAAATAACGTGGAGAGTCACGGCACCAAGAAATTTGGCGAAGGATTCTCATTTCGATCTAGAAACCTAGGCTTATCCGACTTGAAACCTAAGTTCTGAACCTAAGACCTTAATATTATAGATACCTATAACCCATCTACCTAACAACAAATCTCGATCTCTATTGTTTGAGAATGCAGAGGTATTCTTCATGTGTTCAAATCAGTATTTATATTTAGGTAAGTACTTATTTATCGTCGCCCAGTTAGCCCAGTCCCAGGAGCCGTGATAGCCCAGTTGTTAGTACGCTTGCCTCTCACTTTGAGGTCGCAGGTTCGAATCCAGCACAGGCCTAAACCAATGATAGCCGAATTTATTTTCAAATTAAAGTTTAGATCATAAATGATTATCACGTGAAGGAAAACATCGTGAGGAAGCCCACATTCCCGAGAAATGCATTTACCTAACCTGTATTGGTCTGGTTTTTCTTTCGCGGGTTGGAAGATCAGACAGGCAGTCGCTTCTGTAAAAGGCCAGACCTGTCAAATCTTCAGGTCAGGTTAGCGGGCCTCGTGAAAAACGGAATAATGCTATCGAGATGATGATTTATTGTCGCCTTGTTATGAATACCACGTTTTAAGTGTATTTTCGAAAAATCACATCCGAATGTGATGTTTCATAACAAAACCGCGCAATAGACACGCTAATTTCAATCCAGATAATAAATTTTAGTCTCAATTTTCATTCCGAATGAAATTAATTGTACGAAATCGGGGTTTTGTTGAAGAAACTTCAAAATGTAATATTTAAAAAATGCTCTTAGGTACGTGGTTTTAAGGCGAAATTATATTATTATACTAGATTTAAGGTCTTAAGTATTGTGTAGGTTCTGCTCCAATAAAGTATGTTTTAATGCAAGTGTGTCACCAATAAACACATTGACCAATCCTGTGTATCATTTCCAAAAAAAAACTTCTATTTTCCAAAATAGATTTATTATCTACAATAACTTAAGATATTTTTATGAAAATCGCATACGTTTATCGATAATCGCCTTATAATATTAGTAAATGTACAATAATTTAAACTTTTACGTGATACATTGTCATTGTCAGTTGAGTATTATCTATCGTAGTCTAAACAAATACTGACAACTAACCGAACCACAGGCAAGAGACCGGAGATACTCCACAACTAAAATTAACTATTTACAATAGAAAAAGATAGCCTTGTCTATATAAATATTAAATTATTAATTTGGTAATGTTACAACTCTATTGTCTTTCCGTGTTTGTTTATATTCTTCATGTTTTTGTTGCATAGTTCGAGTTCTAGTCTTAAGCCGTCGACTTCGGCCTCAAGGGTACGCGAGCGCTTAAACATTTGGACGTAGTTCATTTGTAACTGCTTCTGGTATCTTAGTACTTTGTCTTTCTCCTCGGACCATTTTCTCCTTTCGTTGTTGAACTGTGTGTCTTTGCTCTCGAGTTCGCATTTGAGGCGATCGACCATGGCGCTGGCGGGACACTGGTCACCGCACGGGTCGGGAAGCTCTCCGTTCAGTCTTTGGACCTCTGCGTCTTCTAAGGCACTGTCGCTTGATGTCCAATGGTACTCGTTGGTTTTACACACGTCGTATATTCCCCTCATGGTTCTTCCGCACTCGATGCCTTCATAACCGCTGAGGGAGACGTCAGATAGCTCCTGTCTCAGCTCTTTTAGTTCGGTTTTTAGTCTCTCTATTTCGTTTTTACTGGTTTCTTTGTTCTTCGATAATTCTGCAACGTTTTCCCGGAGGTCGGTGCTGAGTCTGTCCACTTCGGACTGGAGTCTGTTGACGGTCTTCTCCTTTTCCTCCGACTCTGCTCGCAGCCTCATGATTTCTTTCTCTTTCTTGTCGAGGGCCTCGCGCAGCTGGCGGCAGTCGGCTTTCAGGGTGAGATACTCGTGCCCCTTGACGGTTTGTTCGTTCTGAAAACAATAAAATAAACGGATTACGAATGGAATAAACATACATAAACATATAATGAATTAATTCATTATACTAAATACGTCTGTGGTCTGTTGCTTTTATGTATCATTGTTATAGACACGCATTCACATATTTTTCTTAAGCTTAGATTTAAACTTTACCGCGTATATTACAATTATGGCGTTGACAGCGACTCCCCGAACGGTGATTCCCGTTACGGCGAGTCTCTTTACAGCGAGTCTCTTTACTGTTTGACGTCGCGTTCGCATTATTTTCTGAATTTCCTGTCGGATATTCATAGTTTTGCAACGAGAAATTCCACTTGATATCAGCTCAGAATCATGATCTGAATCATTCCTGAAAGTTTTCGTTACGATTTCACTAACACCCTGCATGTCTATCTCTTACCTGAGCATCCTTAAGCTGTGTTTTGAGCAGGGCGATCTCGCCAGCTCTCTGGCACAAGCTCCACTCAGTATCCTCCAGGCGTTGTCTCAACAAGGCTCTGTCTCGACGCACTCTCGCCAGTTCTGCATCACGCTCGTTGGTTCGCGTGTTGTAGTTCTGCAGCATGAGGCCTCTTGGCGCCCGCAGCCGCACCTCGTGGTTGCGGAGGCGGTCGGTGGTGCTGGAAAGTGGGAGAGATGTGGGTCAATGAAAGGGTTAAATGACGTGTGGTATGAACTGAACAAGTATGGCAGGGCGAGGGCGGCGCCGTGATATTCTATTTAATGAAATGGTCGAACACATCATGAAATGATCAATTCTACGATCTAGGGGATTAAAATGGCCACATCGAAGCAATTCATCTAAGAAAGCAATAATGCTATTTGACATTTGTTTGCATTGCGCACTTACTTTTATATGCGCAAATGTCAAATTGCAATATTGCTTTCTTAGATGAATTGCTTCGATGTTGCCATTTTAACCCCCCTGGTCACGACATCCACATACTGAATACGGTGTACGTCTATTGGTGGACGCGTCATGTAGAGTGCTAGATGCGGAAAGAGTGCTACTTGACAACCTAGTCAAATGAGATACATTTTACGAAACGTCAAAACGAAAGTTTTCTTCGGAGTTTGTATGGAAATACTGTCCTGTGACGTCATCAATAAAAGCGGTCAAACATCGTACTCATTGTTACTTAATTCGTAAATAAAATTCGCAAATAAGTCGAAAAGTAAATGAGATTGATTTTTGATCATCTTAGACTGGCTTCTATTTGTAGATTAGCATTTTATAATTTATCTTTGACCCAGTCAAATACTCAATTGGGTCGTGTACTAGGTTCAAGATAAATTATGGCATTCTGATTACTATATACTAAGACAGATGTAAAACTAACAAAAAACTTTTCCTTTTTTCTATTTAACTTATTTATGAATTTTAATCAAGAAAACGTACTAATACACATTTTGTCACGTATTTCTATGACGTCACAGTGTGCTTTTTCATACATAGTAATTTCGTGTTTTGAAGTTTAGTAAGCTGATTTGACTAGTTGGAAACTAGCCTATTCCGAAGATTGAGTTCAAGACTAGAGTCTACAGAGTCTAGCAGTAGATGGATATTGATCTCCATGCAAAATTAATCGTACACAGAATTTCACTTTCATGCTTTTATTTGCTCGCACTTTGCCGTGGGTGTGTCGCTTCTTGTATCTATCCCACATTTTTAACAACACAGACAACATAACATAACATCATGCCTGTATCCCCGAAGAGGTAGGCAGAGGTATATAGTATATACAACTCCTCCCCAAGGTTAAGTTCCATGTAATAGGGCGCGAGCCTATTGTCATTATTATTTAAAATACAATACAATACAAAAAATCTTTATTGCACTTAAATCACATTAAAAATACATACCACAGACACATTTTATTGCCATCAATTATCTATGGTCCAAACATGAATAAACAGACCCACATTTTTCCTACACTTTTAGTCTTATTTTAATGGTAATTTTATGGAGATATCTCACCTATAGTCATGTTGGTCCCGCTCCAGCTCTGAAACTCCGGAGTCGGCGGGCGAAGGCGCGGGCGCAGGCTCCTTGTTGTCCCCGCCGCTCAAACCCGAGCTCGACTTTGTACTGGAAAGAGGATACATTTTACATTAATATATATGGTCTAATAACCGGTTATACATAGCCACCCTGTATGTCTCTCACTGCTGGGCACAGGCCAGACATCGAAGGGATACAAGATCATATTCTGTTCTTGCTTCACTACAGGTTGGTGGACAAACAACCAAACTTGGCTTTAAATTTTGTTTCGTTGCCCTGCCCATTGCTCTGACCTATAATATAATTATCAAGCCATATAATTATCAATATCACGATTCAAAGATGAAGGACAAGAAAACATTACGAGAAAACTCTAAGTACACTAAATAGTAGTTAATCTGTCGTTTTACTGTAGGTTGCTGTAACTTTTATACGCAGAAAAGTCTTTACCACGATTTTAAATCGAATATGATCGTACTGTAATAACCAGTATCTACACGACAAACCTAGTGAAATGTCGCTTGAAATCGTAGGAAAGTGGCGCGATTTCTTTTGTCCATATCAGATCAGCCGGTGCTTCCTGGTAACGCCGTCGCGTGCTGTCGACAAAAATTTTGTCGGATCGCAAACGCAATCTCACCAACTATAGGTAACTACACCGACATAATATCGGAATTCACTGCAGAAGATTGCAAATAAAGACAAAAACAATTCGTTATGTAAGACGCCAACTCCTTCACCGGGAAGCGAACATCGCGTCATAAAATGAACTCAGAAACGGGCCACACACGACACCGAAAACGAAATAAATAACAATAAAGTCAATTTCCCGATAAAATACTTTTAAAATCTGATTATAAAAATGTCCAAGTATAATAAATTGGTCGTAACTCATAAATTCGACAAGCAGAAAATGATCAAGTCAACAGATTGGTTGTAAATCCTGTCGTCTAAGTATTAAGGTCTTAAAACATTCGATTAATGATTGCAATAAATCGATGATAATGCCATGCCAGTGCAATGCTGAGTTGTAGTTGAAAGTTAACGGGGCTTAAGGTCGAGATTGTTACATGAGACCGAAGGATAAAATGTCACACACATACAGGCAAGCCTTTAAGGATATCCGCAGTTCTAGGCTAGATTCAACAGAAATTTTAGTGTTAAGAGTGATTAGACTATGTTTTAAATAATTTTTAAAAGTTTTTAAATAAGCTTCAGTGTAGATTTTTTTTTACAGTTTTACATTCAGCCATTACAGTAAAAACCAATACCAAACAAACACATAGGTATAGTTAAGACATAACAATTATTATTATAACTATAATAAAAAGTAAATAACTAGATAAAAAGTACTCCGTGATATGTGGGTTTTGTTTAAAAAAAGGAAAATTATCCAGAACCAGAACTCTACATGGCTTAATTACATTTTCGACCAATCACAATCGCGAATTATCACGTAAGGCGCCAAAACGTCAACCGCCAATGCTTATGATTGGTCAAAAATACGCGCCATTTTTAAATCCGTGACGCAACCCTCATTCTTTTCGCCGTTATCTCATCTTTTTAGCGTTTACGATGGCTACGATTGTAAATTGCGTAAAATCGCGTTGGCTTGGAACGGTAAAGGCAGTTCGCGCGTTTTATTATGCAGTTTGTTGCACCGGATCCGTTGAAGTCGTTAGGCTACTTTAGCTGAATGGTATCGAGAAATCAGGTGCTTTAAAGGCGCACTTAAGTCGCCCGGGTTTAGTTGGTTGGATTCATTGAAGTTTTAATCTTTTAAATACAATATTTCATAATCCTGTTTTTTTTTCAATTAATTCGGGACTAAGCGCCTAGGATATACGTACAATAAGTTGTTTCTCAGGGCAAATCCAAAAGTATTCTTGATAAAATATTAAACTTACTTGAAATTGTCTTGGGTTTCTTATTAGATACTTTAATAGGTATACTTCAGTGCAAGCCAAGCTAAACCAAAATTCTACATTCGCCATGGGGATTTTCTAATTCTTACCAACACAACGGACAAATGGACTCTACTGTGCAATTATGCATATTGGGACTCTGATATTAAATGTAGAGTGTAGAGCAAAATGACGTCTGCGGATTTCTCGTTTTGTCGATGCCGATATTAACAAGTTACTTAGAATAGAATAGAAATAGTTTATTATAAAATTGCGCCACCCACAAAAAATACAATAACATCATATCAAATTTCCACTAAACAATTACAAAAAAAGCGAGACGGATGTTTGTCGAAATAAAAATAAGGTGGTGGAACTCGTAGGTTCTAATCACCGTTCTTATGGCACACATCCACGGGGAAGAAACCGAACTATCCATAGTGCATTGGCATTGTGAGCGTCGCACCGTCGCGGTCCGCGGGCTGTCTTGCTCCAGCGGTGGACCGTGGAACCATCTACATATTCCACGCTCATTATACAAGCAACGTTACTCTGAGGCTTCCGTGTCGGCTTGAATCTATCTCATTGAGATGCGGAGATTACGAATGTTTGGATGTCTTACGTGTTTGCTATATGAGGCGCAAACATACCCAGACCACACCCCGGACACAACACATTGATGTTACCGAAGACGCGAGTCTGTGTGTGATGTCTTACGCCCATAATAAATGTCTGATTGAAGACTAAAGTAAGGGGTGAGGTAAACCTAGCTCAGCCGCTGGTGGGGAGCGGAGAGTTGCCATTTTATAGGTAGCATTCCTTGTTGTGGTGGGCTCTGATCTGGCTGGCTAAACCGAACTTCGACTTGAAGATCCGGTCACACGGCACATTTAAGGAGACGCTGGATACGGTTTGGACGACATGATGATAAAGATTATTCCTCATTCTATGACAAAAAAGAAAGAAAGAAAAGAAAGAATAAGAAAGAAAAAAGAAGAAGAGAAAAGAGAGGAGGAAGAGTATTTAAGTAAGTAGATTTTTTTTCGCGCTTGTCGCAAAGGGTTATGTTGGATCGGAAGACCAAAGATACTTTTCTCCGCAAAATTGCTTGCTCTTTTTTGCGTTTCATACTGACAGATTTTGTTGAAAATGTCGTCTTTTCGGAGAAGAGAGAATGCTATATTTGCTATTTCATAAAGTATTTTTTCGCGCAATTGTTCTATTCATCAAAAAAATAACATAATACATCGTAAAATACTAGTCTGACAGTATCGTTCCAGTGTATGTAGGTATAAACATGTTTAAATAACCAGATGTGCGTTGTTATCCTAATTTCATGCTCTGAATATTTGTAAAAATCGTATAAGAGGGTCGTAAACCGTGTCATTATGAAAATATGGACAAAATGAAGCTTCACGGTCAGTTCACATGCGGGTAATGTCATCTCCTTGGCCCGTCCAAGGAGACGGGTACCTTGTCGGTTTTGTCCTACTAATGATGCTAAGGTGACGCTGAAGAGGTCATCATCATCATCAGCCCATTAACGTCTCCACTGCTGGGGCACGGGCCTTCCCTATGGATGGATAGGGAGATCGGGCCTTAAACCATCACGCGGTCCCAGTGCGGATTGATGGTTATTAACGACTGCTAATGCAGCCGGAACCATCGGCTTAACGTGCCTTCCGAAGCACGGAGGAGCTCGAGATGAAAACTTTTTTTTTGCGGTCACCCATCCTATGACCGGCCTTTGCGAAAGTTGCTTAACTATAACAATCGCAGACCGAGCGCGTTTTCCGCTGCGCCACCGAGCTCCTCGCTGAAGAGGTAAAGTTATTTAAAACTTAACCTATTAAAAACAAATAATAATTACCATTTTTTTTTAATTTGGAGCTTAAACATAAGATAAAAAGTATACTACAAATCTATAGAGAATTTCTTAGAAAAGCTAAATGCTTCTCGTTTTGGATCCGGAAATGACTTTACATATTTTTTGCTGAAGCTTTTTGTGCTGCCAAATGCCGCTTTAGTTTGCTAGTTTTTTTTTAATTAGAATTAAATATAACATAAGCTCACGCGTGTATTTCCAATGGGGCTATTCAGACGTTGGCACGATGAACTAAGTAGGTACTCCGTATGGGTACTGGGTTTCAAACGTGGATAAGTAGATATGATTTAGGTACTTAATTCTACCTTCTGAATGGTATTTATGACAATATAACCTACCACGTAAATATTCTCGTCTATCAAAATAAATTTTATTAATTTTACTAGAAGGTATCCAACTTTTGCGTTATTAGATAAATAAATACTTAATCAGATTTGTAAGCACCCAGGTCTTAGATTATTTACTTTGGTAGTGCTGTAGCATCATTTTATTTTAAATAAAATACAAGTATTCTCCACCAACCCGCATTGGAGCAGCGTGGTGGAGTATGCTCCATACCCCCTGCGGTTGATTGAGGGGAGGTCTGTGCCCAGCAGTGGGACGTATATAGGCTATTTATGTTTATGTATATTCTTAAATATGTACCTATGTTCCTATATATTAGTGACTTAATATTTAGGACGCGTTCGCACTTCATTAGAGTCATCAATTTTAGCAAATGACTCACATATTGCTGAAGGAATTTACGAGCAGGACTGTACTATGACCAGATGATCAACATCGTTTACATGTGGCGACGGTAACCTAAATATATTTGGTTGCAAAACGGGCTATGCTTTGAAAATGGAGCGGATTTGAACGTTGATAAAACGAATATTGTAAGTGATAAAATGTGCTTTTAAGTACCTAGTACCTACTAAGCAGTTTTATTGGATGACATAGAAAAAAATGGTACTTAGAATACTTACATACCTAGTCTGCCATAAAAGTAAAAAGAAAAAGATTTAAAAAATGTACTTTACTTTAATCCCTACCCCTACTAATATTATAAATGCGAAAGTAATCATGTCTGTCTGTTACTCTTCCACGCTAAAACTACTAATCATATTGTGATGAAATTTGGTACTGAGATTAAACTTTGAGAAAGAACATTAGATAGTTTCTTTATTACATTGGGGTGGAATAAACATATCGCGCGCGACAACCTAAATCCATGTGGACGAAGTCGCGGGCGGAATACTAGTCTTACCTATACAAACATAATTGATAAGTGCAGTAAAACTCTCTATATTCGTAGTTTAATTTCCAGAATTGATAAAATTCCAGTACCTCGTTAATCACAGCAGATAATGATTACTCATTAAGAATCGTATAAGCTGAAGTAACATAGTCCTTCCTAATTACGAAACAAGGTTGAAAAACTGCACTTAGTTTGCGAAACACCTTCAGGCCGTGATGGTACGATTATGTATGAGAATGCAAATCACGCATGCGCGGTGGGGCGTACTTCCGCGCATCTCAGCCTCCATTGTTGCGACTCTAGCGTATGCTATCTACATCTAGGAGAGTTTCACTAGATCTCCTAGGGTAACACTCTCGCTTCATGACGCAGGTTTCAAGACTGCATATAACATTACAAACATAAATAGCCCATATACGGCCCACTGCTGGGCACAGGCCTCCCCTCAATCAACTCGCGCAGTAGTTTTTTTCACTTAACATGAATATGTATTAAATTCTACTTGATATTAACTCAGAATCATGGTCGGAATCATTCCCCTCAGCATTCGTTACGATGTCACTAACAGCCTGTATAGTATACCATAGAGCTCAGCGCTCGCTATCTGTTCGGCCAAGTAGTCAACGTCGCGTACAAAAGTAGTTTTAAAGGAAACAAACATTATCGTCGGAATTCACTTTGTAAAACGACTCCCTTTCCTTTTCAACCAACAAAAACAAAAAAAAATCATACTCACATTTTTTTCTTTTCATCGTAACCGCGCGGATCGTAAAACCGTCTAGGCATATTGAAGCCAATTGAAAAAAAAAAACTATTTCGAATTTACAGTTCGAAAATAATAAAAGAAGTTATCATAGCAGATTTATAGAGCGAGGAAGTTGCTAGTTTCATGCCCTCTTGATAAGAACTGAACGGATATGATGGTAAAGTAGTGTACTTTACCCATACAGTATAGTCAGTAGGTATGACTGAATGTTTATATTTTGCAATGCAGCGCTGACTAATCATAATCAATCATTGCTATTGTTTATTTCATACATATTTAAACAGATTTATTTTCATTTCTTTATTTTACTGATGTGGCTGAAGACTGGCAAGTCAATAAACAATGTATCAGTCATACTTTTCTAATACATGCATAACTCATACGTTCATGATCAGAGTGACTCTTTCGTACTAAACTGTTAACGGCCTCTGTGGTCCAGTGGTTGAGCGATGTGCTCACGATCCGGAGGTCCTGGGTTGGATTCCCGGTGGGGACAAATCACAAAAATGACTTTGTGATCCCTAATTTGGTTACGACATTACAGGCTGATCACCTGATTGTCCAAAAAGTAAGATGATCCGTGCTTCGAAAGGCACGTTAAGCTGTTGGTCCCGGTTCCTACTTACTGATGTAAGTGAGTAATCGTTACATGAGCCATATCAGGGGCCTTTGGCGGCTCAATAGTAACCCTCAGGGTTGATGAGGTTTTATACTCCACATCACAACCCACACGACAGAAGAAGAAGTGACAATTAAATTACCATCATTGACATAATTACGTATTCATTTAAATTAATTGAATACTTTCTCTACTTTCAGTCATCACACGCATATCACTGAGTCTTGTAATAAAAAGATGTTTTTTATACCGGCTCATAACTACGCACTTACGTCCATTAACACGTAACTTTCAATTACATTTAGCACTTTAGACTGAAACTTTACGCCTTGGCCTGGATGTTCAACCACAAGCCTAATTTATAAGGTCTTCAATTCTAGTCTAAATCACTTTTTAAAATAGTTTTTATGCTAACCTTACCTTTGCATAGGTCATGAATTCTACGCCATTCCTTTTTCAAAACATCACAAACAAACACTTATTTTTTTTTAAAGAAAAATAATTTTATTTTTACACTGACGTTATGAAGGTCTTTTAATGTTGAAATTACTTAAATATTATATGAAACTTAGCGTGCGATACACGCGGGCGGAGTGAATCGTTCTATGTGTGATACTACACTGTTTGAAGAGCGCGTGCCGGCGCTAAAATGTCGCTTGACGATTTCAGTTGACTTGAATGGAATAATATTCTGGTTACACTCTTTGTACGGAGCTTTGCTTCACATTTTCATTGTAAGGATTAAATGACGCATATTTTATCCCTTTTTGTGAAACAAACTGGCTTAAAAATGTAATCAAATAAGCCGTTTAATATATGTATGTATAACTGAAGCTCTTTCGAATACTTTTGAAAGTTACTGAGATATGTGACATTTATATCTTTTCTGGCTTTAAACACACCCCTGTCGCCGTTTGGAAATAATTTACGGAGGGGTTGGTAATTTTAACCACTCCCCTATGTTTGACTTTGCTAAATAAAGAAAGGTGTAGTTTAGTAGTATTTTAGGGTACGCACGAATAAAACAGTTAATTTATTGTACATATATTCCGATTTCCATTGATATTAATGACTCAGATTTAAATAGACGGACCTATTTATCTATAAAATATTTTTTTTTAAATAAGTACTAAAACTCTAAGTCTAGATAAGTTTTTTTTCCTAGTCTGGAATGTCCCACTGCAGGGCCTTTGCCTCCCTTTTGAGCTTTCACTTCCTATCCTGAGCAATCTCTCTCCATTCCATGTCAAACGCATCCAGGTAACATTTACAACTAGAGAATAACTTAGTGATGTGGGTGATTTGAAAGTAATGTTTTTCTCTAGCAATGTAGATCATTGACGATATTCAGAACTTAGAACACGCAACTGATTGCAAATCTAGAATAATGAATTAATTTAATTGTAAGTCGACATATTTACTTATCGAAGACCACCTAAATCTAATACCTTTGGTAAAATATCCCAAAGCTCGCAGTTAAGACTGCTTTATTAACTGCTGCCTAGTGTTTTTGGGTACAAAGAAGGACTTATACTCCAATACTTAAGTAATAAATATACTTAGGTCATTTGACTACAGACCTACAATATTGACTAAAGTGAAAGCAGCATTTTACTGTCCGGCGGGGAGTCCATTCACGACTGTTAAGGCGCGTCGTCACGCGACTGGCGCGGCGTTAATAGCTTTAATTGCAGCTTACTCGATCATTTGACAGGCTACACTGGTGAAGCATTGACAACTCTGTCTAATTTGGAAACGTGCTACATGTGGGAACTATAATTCTAATTATTTGTCATGGCTTGCAAAATATGTACGTGCTTAGTGAAGTCAATTAGCAATTAATAGAATTTAAATGAGAAGACCCGTCGAATGTAGGTTTCTCCAGCACGGCACACAACTCCTTGAAAAATCTTTAGAGAATGCCTGTTTGGTATCATTTCAAACAAAAACTAAAAAAGCGATTGCGAAAACTAGGCACCTATTACGCACCGTTCACTAAATGTATTAAGCACGGCTAAAGCTTGCCACAAACAGCTCAATGCAGTGTGGCCTAAACCTTACACTAACTATTCATAACAAACTCTACTGAACAAGCAAGTTTCTTTTCAAAAAATAAATAAATTCAATATTTCATACACTAAAAAACCTAGCAGATTTTTTTGATGATTATTTGCTGGTTACAAAACCGAGTGGGATGACCTGGCGTGTGGCTAACGATCCGATAGCAAGTTAAATACTATTGCGCAAACATACCATTGCATGTAACAGATCACAGCACCCGATAGCACAGATACTACCACGCCATCCGTTCAGATCTCTGATTGTGGATGCTACTAATTTTATTACGCACTACTTTATTGTGGAGTGAAATTAGAAGTTAGCTAGAACAAAACTTCGAGGCGTTCGCTGTTATATTACTATTACATACCTACATCTATGTTATGCTCATATAAAAGCGAAATTTTACTGATTCTCTCATCACGAAAGTTCAGAAAATACAACTGCTAGAGTCTCAACTTTTGCATGGAGGTTCCTTTTTTAAACATAACGTACTTAAGATAACATGTTCTTTATCGTATGGTAAAGTCTACATAGTCTACTTTCTCTCTAGGAAAAAAAAGAAAATTACAAATAAGTACTAAAAAAAAAATACTAAAACACGTACGCCGCCTACGTTTTAAATACTTACTTAAAACATTCCAATTTTCGTTTTCTTCCCAGAGAGGAAGTAGACTATGCCTTTGTCTAAAATAATAGACCAAATAACCTCCTATTATATACACATTACCCTCACATTATCCCCACACATGCACACACATTTCACATTTTACATTTCTCAGATTTTCTTCGTCATACTTATTAAATGGAATACTGCGTACTGGCCGAGCAAACTGCACACAATATGGTTATCTGTATTAGACAATTACTTAGAAGTGGTAATTATACGTCGCGTATATTAAAGAATCATTCATCATAATTAAGATCATTGGATTTGTTAAGAAAAAGTAAATTATAAGTGCAAATGTTGAAGCGTATAGAGAATATAGGGTAGCGACTGCATTGGTAGAGCGGAGCGGATATGGCGATTAGCGATTAATATACTTATGAGAAAAATACTTGAGAAAGTTTCCTTTATCTGGAGCTTTTTATTATCTCGTTGGAGAATTCTTTCGTTCGGATACTTTTAAAATCATTAATAAGGAAAATAGTTGATTATTTTTCTTATACTGTCCTAAGTAAGTACTTTAAAAAAATAATAACCGTGGCTGACTCATTCATAAAGAAGATAATTTACACACACGTAATGCAAATCTAATTACGTAAGAATTATTAATTGACGGTTTTTACAGATAAAAAAACAAAATAACATTGATATTTAATAAATAATAACTCTATAATACATTCAAGTAAGTATCTGTTTAAATGGCTATTGGGCCAAACCCTCCACCAATCCGCAATAGAGCAGCGTGGTAGTTTTCCCCACACCCCCTCCTCCTGTGTGGGGAAGCCTATTCCCAGCAGCATTGGGACTTATATCAACTGTTTATGTTACTTACACGATAGCGGAGTGATGTCGCTGGTGCAGCGGAGCGGAGAGCGTGGCGGGCGGCAGAGCGGAAAGCGACGCTGGTTGTGGGGACCCACACCATCGTGCCTCGCGGACGTCTGACGAACCTGCCAAATATATGGCAACTTCTAAGAAAATAGAGTCGATTTTGCTGCAAAAGTCCTTAACCATGAAAACCCATGAAAATGTGTGTGTGGTACTTAAAACTTTGCGTTTGATCTTTAATTTAAATATTTATTAATTATAATACTGCTATGTTGACAACTGACTAGGACAGAAGGAAAAATATAACGCAATCAGCTCTTTATCTTCGCAAATATCTACCACATAAGCGCCTTTTTTAAAAAAATAACAATCTGATTTGATTTTCTTCAATCAAACAATCAATAATACTTTATTGCACAACAACATATACAAAGGACATAAACATACGAATAAAAAACATAAGCACAATAGGCGGCCTTAATGCTAAACAGCAATTTCTGCCAGGCAACCTTCAACAAAACCCTCGATTTCTTTTAATTAATTTCAATCTGGGCAAAAATATAGACCATATATTTTTTACCTGGATTCTATTGCGATATTTTGTCAATAAAATCTCATCCGAATGTGATTTTTCAAAAAGGCGCTTGTGGTGTAGCATGACATCTTCGCGGCAAGCGGTCATGCAGCGACGAACATACCCGACGACCAGCGAATACCTACGAGCGGCGCGGCGACGCCTATAAATACCGCAGCGCGCGCGCGCCTTCTCTCAGTTAGCTAGCGGCCTCCGTTGCGATAGCATAGCAGTCCTACGGATCGGTCGAAGGTTGACAAGTGCGATAGCTATAGGCAGTCCACTTGAAAACCTAAGTTGAGGCCAGGTTCGCGATAGCTATAGGCAGTCCGTCCTGTAACCTCCAGCTAGGGATGCTCATTTTCAGGAACACTTGCATGATTTGTCAATATTACTGTCTGCAATATAAACACTAACTGTCAATTGGCGTTTTATGAATCCACCTACCTTTACATTGGCGCCCAACGAGAAAAACCTACTAAAAAATACAACTACCCTCACAAGTCACAATATGAGTAGAAGTGTAGAAAAGGAACAAGAAAAAGAATTGAAGGTAGAAGAACATAATAACAATATCATTCAGTTGACACAAGAACAATTCATTATGTTGCTAAACAGAGTACCGACAACATCTGCTATGTCGAATAAAAATTTTACGCGTTGCTCCTCGCTATTTTATGGAGAACGCGACGACCATATTAAGGTGGAACAATTCATCGACGCTATTTGCATATTTAAAGACGTGGAGAAGATGACCGATGACGAAGCCTTAATCGGATTACCCATGCTCCTTAAAGGTGAGGCAACGAAATGGTGGCAAGGTGTTCGCTCGGATATCAAGACTTGGTCTGCGGCACTACAAGGGTTGAAGTCCGCCTTTGCTCCTAAACGACAACCTCATGACATCTACATAGAACTCTTTGCGACTACCCAAGGTAAAAATGAGACCATTGATGAGTTTTTGTGGATTAAAAGCGCAGTGCGTTCTTTCATATTTGGATGACTTGATAATACGGTCAAATACTTTTGAACAACATTTACAAGATCTCAAAGAAGTATTTGAGAAATTAAAACTATTTAAGCTACGAGCAAACAGAGAAAAATGCATATTTGGGTGCTCTAAAATAAAATATTTGGGTCATATAATAGTTCCCGAAGGTATTGAAACAGATGAAGAAAAAATCACAGCAATATTGAACAGACCTGAGCCTAAAAACTTGAAACAATTAATTTCATTTCTCCAAACTGCTTCATGGTATCGACGATTTATTGAAAATTTCGCTGACATAGCACTACCTCTGACCAACCTTACAAAGAAACAAACAAAATGGCAATGGGAAAACGAACAAAAAGAGGCATACCAAACACTGAGAAAAACCTTAACATCAGCTCCAATTCTGAAACAAGCGGATTTCAGTTTGCCTTTTAAAATTAAAACAGATGCAAGTAATTATGCGATCGGTGCAGCTTTACTGCAGGGGGAGGGCGACCAAGAGCATCCTATTGAATACGCAAGTCGCCTGTTATCTCCAGCTGAAAGGAATTATACAGTAACTGAGAAAGAAGCACTAGCAATCGTTTGGGCAATAACAAAATTTAGAGGTTATATCGAAGGGTCTAAATTCCTAACAATTACTGACCATCAACCACTGAAATGGTTACTCAACTTGAAATCACCAACTGGAAGATTAGCCAGATGGGCTCTGCAACTCCAGCCTTACAATTTAGAAATTAAATATTGTCCAGGGAAAACAAATGTTTTAGCAGATACTCTTTCAAGACCTCCGTGTGATGACAATGAACATAACGCAGATACATGTGACATTTGCACAGTACAAATCGACTTCCCAAAACAAAACGAACATAACATACGAAATGAACAATCTAAGGATGAAGAATTGCAAGTCATAATTAAAGCATTGGAAGATAAGATAGAATCAGAAAATTATATACAATGGTCTAAACGAGGATACCTTCTGCACAATAGAGTTTTGTATAGATTTACTCCAGATCAAGAGGATGACAATGCGAAACTCGTAGTACCGAAACAAGAAATACATAAATTATTGGAATCCTTTCACGATGCCAAAACAGCTGGTCATTTGGGGATAGAAGGAACAGTAAAACGTATAGAAAATAACTTTTACTGGAAAGGTCTACGAAGAGATGTTATGAAATATATAAAGTCATGCATAGAATGTCAAAGATATAAGCCATCAAACCAAAAACCATCAGGGTTGTTCCAATCGACTTCAAACAATCAAAGATTTGAAGTACTTTCAGTAGACTTATTTGGTCCGCTTCCGAGAGGATCGAAAGGTGAAAGATGGATACTTATAGTAGAAGATACTGCATCACGTTGGGTAGAACTTTTTTGCATTGACAGAAGCTACAGCACAACAGTGCGCCCTAACTTTACTAAACGAAGTGTTTTTACGTTACGGATTACCTCGTAGAATATCAAGTGATAATGGTACACAATTCGTATCAGCAGTAATGCAGCAACTGACATACAGTCTAGATATACAGCAATTTTTAAGTCCTAATTATCATCCAGAGCCTAACGTCGTTGAACGCAAAAACAGAGACTTGAAAAGCCAATTAGCTATAGCTGTTCAAAACAAACACAGTAATTGGCCAGAAGCATTACCCGCAATACGATTCTCAATGAATTCAGCTTTTAGTAAAAGCACTGGATTTTCAGCAGCATATCTAACTTTTGGAAGGGAGATGAGAACGCCATTTGAAATAACACATAATTTCAGTGAAGTTGTTCAATCTGAAAATTTCATTCCGGAAATAACTCCACATCTACGACGCCTGGCGAAAGACTTGATTATCGCTAAGGAAAATGTAGAATTTATGCAAGATATTAATAGAGCTAAAGCAAATCAAAACCGCCGTCCAGATCCAGGCTATTCTAACGGAGACTTGGTACTAATAGAAACACATCCAGTCAGCCGTCAAGAACAACAATTTACAGCCAAATTTGCACCTCGTCGCGATGGCCCTTACATTATAACAGGCAAAATAGGAAGTACGATATACGAAGTTGCCAACAGGGATGATCCAAAGCAAGTTGTCGGAAGATACCATACGTCTGCAATTACCAAATTCATGGAAAGAGGCCCTGTAACGGCGACACCTGTATTACCGATTAGACGACGAGGTCGCCCTAAAAGGATTCCAGATTTGGGTCCTGGTACTCATTCGGGACGTTCATGAGCACCAGAGGGGGAGACTGTAGCATGACATCTTCGCGGCAAGCGGTCATGCAGCGACGAACATACCCGACGACCAGCGAATACCTACGAGCGGCGCGGCGACGCCTATAAATACCGCAGCGCGCGCGCGCCTTCTCTCTTTTGGATTGCTCTGTCCACTCGTCCGTGTTCGGGAGCCACAAATCTTCGTCTACCCACACACTGACGCCGTTGACGAAACAGAAGCAGGGGGGGGTATTTTTATCTTAAAATACCCTCCAGGATTCCGCGGCTCCAATCGGCATCACCGTTGTCGCACCTACCACCCCCGGCCTCCCACCAGCGGGTCTCACCGGGGAGGGTGTGATAACGCGTGCTCTGCCAGGCGGACCGCCAGGCTCCGCACCAGTGGACAGCCACACAGCCACACTTCGCATCCATAACCAAACGGGGAGAGCAGGGCAAGAATGGCTCCCCCAACCACCGCCGGAGTGACGAAGCGCAGGGCGCGCACCTTCTTGCCCTCGCGCGTCGTCACCACACCAGCAGCCCCCAACCTACCGCCGCCTCCGCCGCGCCTCACCGGCCTAGGCACGCGAATGTCCCCCTTCCCGCTGCTGCCGGGAGCAGGAATTACTGCAAGGAGGACCACTACGCCGCCTGAACACCAGCGACACCCATCCCAGCCTGTGGTGAGGACCATGCCGCCCGTCGCACTCTCCATGCCCTCACTGGACATGGAGACAACGCCGCCACGCTCGTACGCAAGTACAAACCCATTCTCGCCACTGTGCGAGTTGGAGAAGACGCCGCCGCGCTCATACGCCGCCGTCTTGAACACGAACCCAGACTCGCCGCCGCACGCGCCTCCACGTCCGTCCCTCCGGACGACGCCCACGCCGTCGCCGAAGCCCGTCCGCCTTCAGCCGCCGCTCGCCCCAGCGAGCAAGAAGATTCCGCCCATCGTGGTGGACCAGCTGCCTGACTGGCCGCACCACTTCCGCAAGCTGCGGGAGGTGCTCGGCCACGTCCCCAACGCGCGCCCGTACGGGAAGGGTGTGCGCTTCATGGCGAAGACCAACGAAGAGTTCCGGCTTTACCAGCGCTACCTTGCCGGCCTGGAAAAAGCGACGGGACTCTCCTGGTTCGCCTACGCCCCCCCGGCGGAACGCGCCTTGAAGCTGGCCATCAAGGGCCTGCCCATGGAGACCAACACCGCCGAACTGGAGGAGGAGCTGCGTAACCGCGGCTTCGACCCCCAGTACATCCGTCCCATCCAGGGCAGGGTGGGCGGAATCTTCTTTGTGGAGATACGACGGACACTGGGCTTCCAGTCCATTTACGCCACCACCGAGCTCCTCTGCATGCCCGGTGTGAAGGTTGAAGCATGGAGGGGACGCAAAGGAGCCCCCCAATGTCACCGCTGCCAGCAGTTTCGGCACAGCAGCCACAACTGCCACCGACCGGCGGCCTGCGTTCGCTGTGGCGAGAGCCACGCAGCGAAGGACTGCACGCGACCCCGGGAGGTACCGGCGACGTGCTGCAACTGCGGGGGAGCCCACCCTGCAAACAGCCCTTCTTGCCCTATCAAGTCGCGCGAGCTGCGCAACACGAGGGCAGGCACCGCGCCCTTGACCGGCGCAAGAAGAGCTGTCCCAGCAACCTCCACCGTGGACCCAACCAGCGAGCCGACAGCGAGGAGCTCGCTCATGGCCGCGGCGAACGGCCCAAACGGACCCAAGCCGCAGAGGAAGAGGCGCGCCCATAAAAGGGCAACTCCCGCCCCCACCGCTACCACCACCGCCGAGCAAATCGCCGTGGAACCCGTCCCGCCGCAGCCCTCTACATCAGAGACAGCAGCCGCCGCCCCTCCAAAGGGGAAGAAGGCGAGGCCCCGAGCGGAGGCACACGCAGACACCGCCAACGAGAAGTTGGAAGTGTTGGAGCAATCTATCCAGTTGCTCCACGACATCCTGGCGGCCATCCGCACAAGGACTGACCCAGTGCCCATCATCGTGGGAGGCCTGGCATCCCTGCTGGGCCAACTCACCGGTGGGCACTGACTACAAACACCGGACTGGACCGGGGCTGCCCACATCCACTACTCCTCGTCGAGTAGTTAGGATCGTGGCCACCCCCCGGGGGATGAGTTGACGCTTCCAGTGGCAGTGGAAGCAGTCCTCTCCCCCCCTCCAGCCGACTCGACACCAGCTGCCCCGGCGACGGAGCAGCTCACCGGACTCGACACCACCGCCAGCTGACGGGCGCTCACTGGGCCTCCCCCAATGGGGAACCACCCGGTGGGCTCGACCTCGCTGGCGGCACCACGGAAGGATAACATCGTGGCTCACGGAGGGGCGTTATCGCCCGCCGTGTCCCAAACCCCGTGACACGCCCGTTTTTGCGGGCGGCGAGCGCAGCCACATCAAGGGGGCTCAGCCCCGAGGATGTCTCCCCGCCGCGGGCTTCGCCCGCGACGAGAAGAAACCCGACGCCGCCTTCTCTCAGTTAGCTAGCGGCCTCCGTTGCGATAGCATAGCAGTCCTACGGATCGGTCGAAGGTTGACAAGTGCGATAGCTATAGGCAGTCCACTTGAAAACCTAAGTTGAGGCCAGGTTCGCGATAGCTATAGGCAGTCCGTCCTGTAACCTCCAGCTAGGGATGCTCATTTTCAGGAACACTTGCATGATTTGTCAATATTACTGTCTGCAATATAAACACTAACTGTCAATTGGCGTTTTATGAATCCACCTACCTTTACAGTGGTATATTATGGCGATGATATGTCGCAAAAACCGACACAGGGATTGTCTCTTTTCTTAAAGGAAATTGGTCCTTTATGAGCTGATCCTGTCAAGATACTGTAAGGACTTCGCGTCAAAACTGGTTCCAAGTTGTCTTCTGTTTAACTGGCTAACCACCCCTTTAGGCGTTAGTTTATGTATGTATGTGATACTCACTGCCGTAGAGCGTCATATGGCTGGGCGGCCGACTGGCGAGCACTGGGGTCGAGCCATACCGCTCTCCTCCCGCGGACAGTCGCCCACCTAGCGGCTTGAACGCTATCGGACGGATTACTGTTTTGCCCTGAAACGATGAAATACATGTTATTAATTATGAGTATACAAAAACTCGTGAGGAGCTCGGTGGCGCAGCGGCAAACACGCTCGGTCTGCGATTGTTGAAGTTTAGCAACTTTCGCAAAGGCCGGTCATAGGATGGGTGACCACAAAAAAAAAAGTTTTCATCTCGAGCTCCACCGTGCTTCGGAAGGCACGTTAAGCCCTTGGTCCCGGCTGCATTAGCAGTCGTTAATAACCATCAATCCGCACTGGGCCCGCGTGGTGGTTTAAGGCCCGATCTCCCTACCCATTCATAGGGAACGCCCGTGCCCCAGCAGTGGGGCAACGTTAATGGGCTGATGATGATGATGATAGAAAAACTCGTAATTATAAATGATTACAATGGCTCCGATTCCTCCGATTTTATATTAAATTATCTGTCATTTTCTTATCCGTCCAAAAGGAAAAGGACGGATGATTGACAATTGTCAATTTTAAAATTAATGAGTAAATGAATGAATAACCGGGTTAAAAAAATAGGCATCTCGCAGATATGCAATCCGTTGGACGTGCAGTCAACTAAATTCTGTCGGGTTATTGGCCAACGTAAAAATTCAAAAGTGTTGTTTTTCTCCCTAAAATTGACGTGTGTTTCATAAATTTTATGCCTGTCAAATACCCGTCCCCTTCCTTTTCGGGGATAAGAAAATGAAAGGTATAACTTAACATAAAATTAGACGGTTTGTACTGGAATCAGTACCATTAATAGTCTAGTAATTCAACAATTTTAGCTTGCACAGTCGGAAAATCTAATAAAAGTAGTTGATGAGCTCGGTCATTGATCTCACAACCCACTCGAGAGAAGATCGGGATAAACACATAATAATATATTTTGTACAAAAATGTCGTAATCAATTTATAAATAATAACAGTTCTAAAAAATAACAGGTCCGATACTTAGTTCATCGCTATTATGACGTTACTATGTCCGCAGTCTCAAGCAATTTAAACATTCACCTAGCGTATCTAATCACACACACATCCAGAACAAGAAATGTGTGGTCAATCTTTTACTTAGCGTTTGTTGAAAAAAATATTGTGTGTTATTTAACTTTTTCTTGTAGAACTAAAAACTGAACTGAACTGAATACTGGGATCTAATTATCATTATTATTTAATTAAATATAATTGTCATTTTATAAAGGAAACGATAACTAGTCAGTTACAAGAGCTTTTTCCATTGTCTATCAACTACTCATTTTTTTTTTTTGACGTGACTTATTGTAGATTTGCCGCAGATGGCATTAACTACTTGGCCGGACAAATGGGGAGCGCTGAAGGCTCTCACCCGGTACAACGTTTAAGACAACGGGCCTGAGGGTGCCCAGTTGGGCGCGAACCTTGGCTCAGGGCGTCGTCTGAGAGGAAAAATATTTGAAAGAATTAATCGACCCTAGTGGGTCGATAGCGATAAGCGCTGAATGAGGGAAATCGTCGACCACGCCGGCGGGGTCGGTATCGGGGACCTGAAGTGTTTGGTGTCGCGAGCTGATTGGCTGCCTCTATGGCATCAACTACTCATAACATAACACTAACTCACAATTATATCACGATTGGGGTAGTCGTAGAGGTACATCCATCGCAAGATGAACTAAGTACCCCCGCGTCACCGAGCTAATCAACCAACTCAACAAATCAACTCTCAACTTTTAAACAATGGAAAACGGTACTAGTTTTAATGCACTTTGTAAGCACAGACTTAGGTGATCGTCTGCATTTGTAAAGAAGTTCAATAACACACAACTCATAAGTCCTTATACAGAGTGTTAGTAACATCGTAACGAATACTTAGGGGGATGATTCAGACCATGATGATTCTGAGTAAATATCAAGTTTCTTTTATATTCTTGATATTAACTCACAATAATTAGCTGAATCATCCCGCTCAGTATTTGTTACAATGTCACTTACACTACACCCCGTACAAGTACATACAAGTACGTATGGGTGTTAGTGACACCATAACGAATACTGAAGGGGATGATTCAGACCATGATTCTGAATCGATATCAAATGTCGAAAAAGTCATGAAAAATTTTATATTTTATAAAATTATTTTCAGTTAAAATATACTTTTGCAACGGAAACGATTTACGATGTCACTAACACCCTGTATTTATAATAGTTAACAAGATAAATGAGTTAAGGTTACTCTAACAATAACATTTGAATGGTTAAACGAAATTTTTCCCCACATTAGTCACCGTTGCCTCCTAATGGTGGTCTAATGTAGCTATCTGGCTGTGTGTGCACGGAATCGGCATTTTGTGCGCAACGCACAAATGTCACGACTTGGGAAAGGTTACAGTTTTATGTTTACGACATGACATGGCCGTGCAGACGGCGTTCTTATCATGCAGCACTGATGAATAATATAATGCCTCATAAAAATACTTAGAACAGTTTAACGGCGCCTTATTATGAAAACTACTAAGCGCCCCTTTGAAAAATCACATTTGTAAAACTGCACAATAGACAAGCTACTTTTAACCTAGGTAAAAAATGTGGTCTCAACTTTTACTCAAAGAAGAAAGAAAGAAAGACTAATTCAAAGAAATCGAGGTTTTGTTGAAGAAAATAACATAAGAATTGAAAACCTAACTAAACATGTCCCAATAATTGTGGTAGTCAAAGGTACATCCATCGCAAGACGCGGCTAACTAAGTACCTCACCTCACTGAGCTTTCTGTTAGATCGACGTGATAGGTGGAGAGCGTGGAGAGCTTTATCGCCGTCTATAATGGTCGAGTCAACACATACGTACGTCTATACGCCTAAAACCTCAACCGTTGCTATCGTTACATCATTTGGGCCTGGGCCTTTGGCAGCTCAATAATAACGCTGACACCAAGGTTCCTGAGTTTGGTTATCCACCTGACAACCCATACGACAGAGGAAACAGCATGCTGTCTAAGTAAGTTGTACAGATCAAACGGAATAGGTAGGTTCTCTCACGCCGCAGACGCAGACTGATAAAAAACAAATGCCTCACAGGCAGTGACGTCGAACACTGTCTCGGAGATAAAAACGCATGTCGCGGTACACGCGATGATAAACTTGCCTCCACTGATGTGTCAACAGGTTGTCCGACATGCTAACATGTTATGTCGCTTAGTGGACACTGGTTAGCGGTTAGACTTGGGGCAATATGTTCGTTCCTTATCAATCTTATCAATTTTTTGAGGAAAAATCAATTTGGGTAACTTAACTATTAGTAAAACGTATGGACTGTTTAAATTCAATTTGGGTATTCTTCTTTATGTTTTCCTAAATTATCAATTGGTAACATCATAAAATATATTTTCGACAAAACTCGGACATGCGACAGAAAGCCGTCACGAAATCAGAAATCATTTATTCGCTTAATAACTTATTGAAACTGTATTTTTGTTGATGAATGTTGGTAAAGAGACTGTTTTGTATGTCCCACACAGGTTGTAACAAGTTTCTTGCGTTACGTAGTGAAGTAAGTACAAGACAACTTAGAAGACAATACGCGAGCGTACTGTACCAACTTCCTTGTCATGCCTATATTTATAAAAAAAAATGTTATAACATGTGTGTCATAATTTTTGACAAATTACCAAAAAAATTAAAGCAATTATACGAGTATATAAAAGAATTTAAGCATGAATTAACTAAATGTTTATTACATAATATGTGTTTTTATAGTGTCAATGAATTCTTTAACTTTAGAATATTTGCATTCTTGCAGGTAGAATAGAATAGAATATGTTTATTTAAAAACTTAAACATCTAATACGTTACTGGCGGACCCCGCACTAGAGAAACCCTGTATCGAGGAGGTCCTGAATATTTGTTATTAGCAAACTCTTTTAATACACCGGCGAGCTAGCCTTTCATAGTAGTAAAATGCACTGTTTTATTTAGAATAAGATGACTTTGTGTTCTTACAAATAAATGATTGATTATGATTTTTACTTTACTTACTAATGTAATAAACTACTTCAATGAGATATTGCTTACAAGAGGAAAGTCCGTGTTTTGCGGTCACATGTGAGCAGGTAGGTACGGTGAAAGATGAGAATGTATAGAACCTTTATAGGACCGCGAGCTGGGTGGCTCATAGATGATTTATTGTACGGAACCACGGCCTCTATTAGATGCTATTACCAACCTGTTGCTGTGAAATGATACGACACGACTCTAGCTTGTGAGACATTCGTACGGAATAGCTATATTGAGGAAAGTATGTAATGTGAAGGAGATAGAATTGATTAATGACGATATACCAGTACTGGGGGGTTAAAAAGGCCACTTCCAAGGAATTCACCTAAAAAGCAATATTGCAATTTGACATTTACGCATATAGGTAACCTAAGTGCGCAATGTCAATACATATCAACGAGCTTTTTAGGTGAATTTGGCCTTTTTGACCCCCCTGATGAAGATCAGAGGGTAAAAGTTTCGCATCGTACGCGACGCCAGAATTTTCGGTTTTATATGGAATTATAATCACTATCGCAGAACACAGGTAGAGGTTTGTTTTGTTAATTTGAAAATATTAAAAGCCGGTTGTGCAGCTCATGTCATTAAAACATTATATATTTAGTTAATTATTTACCATAACGAAGCTAACCTACATTACCTATGTTATTTTTCTTATCTGTTTACGCATTTAATCATATTTCAACATATAAACTTCTAAGTCCCAGTAGTAGACACACCAGACAGGCACTTTAAAGAGAAGAAATGCGTAATATAAAAGCTCGAAAGCCCTGGCAGTAATAACATACGTCTTGACATGTAAGCGTCCATTCAACTTCATTATCCTATCAAAGCAATCCTTGAGACCCCGCCCACGACTAATCGTTCCAAAAATCTAAATTTGCATGTCACTGAGTGTATCTGTAACAAACAACTGATTTGCGAAACCCGCGGCGGTCTCCCACGCTCCACCAAGACCACGTGTATCGTCCGATTAAACCGGCCTTTTGTCTCTGTCTAACAATGTAGAGATAGAAAGAGATGCGGTTGGCGTGATTCAAAATCGCCCCCGGCGAGTCCCAGGCTCGGACCCCGAAACCTCGGTGTAAGAATTTGTTCACAGCAGGAGTGCCAGTTTTCGGTCATTTCTGACCGTCTTTGCTCATTTTTGCTTAATTATTTCCTCTTGCACGCCACTCGGCATAGCCCGAGGTGTTATGCGTTCCAGCGAATGGTACGAATTCATCACGAAACTGCACTCTTAACGGATATTCGGGATATGCAATTTGAGCGGTCATGCGATCATCTGCTAAATTTTGTCTTCAAAATTACAGATTTTAAAGCGCGGTATTAATTTAAATAAAGATAGAGTTTAGTCATTCCTTAAAACTTGTTTAAAACGATGCATTATTGTGTGTAAAATGATTATGGCGTCTACTAGGTTATTTACATGCCAACTTGAGACGTGTGACAAAATCATGAAAAACAAATGACATTGCTCAAAGTGTAACCGGTCCGCGGAAGTTCGTGTTGCTCTATGAAATGTACTGAAGATGGACGAATGAATTGACGAGTTTTAATGAGTTTAAACCCCATTATGCAATCAGAATCACTGACGCGGTATATGCCTTGTACTACTTTCAAATTGATCGATTGACATTAAGTTTCTGGGTTCTTTTTACATTGAGGAAAGCCAACCTTTTGCCAAAAGACTAAACAAACCCCAACTCAAAAGGTACAACAGGAACAGTGAACCGGGAATATTTCCACTTTGGGAACGTTCTCGGCAGTAAAAAGGCGCACAACTTATGTAAAAAGCTTTATTCCTAACTTTTAGGCACATAGGATCAGAGTACAAGAACGAACAATATGAAAAACAAAAGCAGCCAATGTCCTTACTATTAAAGAGATTTTACAACTGGAACATTCCTAATTTGGGAATATTCTCGTGAATGGCACATCACTGAACGGGAACCACAGTACATAAATAACAGCTAACATCATCGTCGAAGGCAGAACAGTTAGGTACATGTTGCAAATGCACTCGCATCGAAAGGACACGAGTGCGGCGTTTGATTGTGGCACACGCTCGTAAATTGGGTGATAACAATCGACATGAGATGCTGTACAACGTACAACCTACACAGCCGAGCATCCTTCCCATAGATTAGTTGGAAAGCCTTTACAGAACCGTCTGTGTCTGCATTACCCGGCCTTACCGTCTTATTTTGGTCTTACGCGCGTCGTATTAGGACGCATACGGAGTTATAGTACACCTATAGTTATACATTCATCATTTCTCTAGAATTATCCCTTTTTCACAGGGTCCGTTTACCTAACAAGATTTGACAGGTCCGGTTTTTAATAGAAGCGCCTGCGTGTCTGACCTTCCAACCAGCAAAGGGAAAACCAGCCAAATACAAATTAGGTGACATACCTCCGAAAAATGCATCTCACGATGTTTTCCTTCACCGCTTAGCAAGTGACCTATTCGGGAGTCTCACATCCCTGATTTTAACCCTGTAAGAACCCGGTGTTATGTGTTTTAATTATCACCTATGGTTACTTGGCGTGCTTGAGGGAACGGTAAGTACTTCTCTTTGTTTTTAAAGTAAAGCTGTATTTATATCATAACCGACACTTCCTTGTCAAGCCTATCAACAAAACTATTTTCGTTGCGTCATAGTTTAATAATAAACTGAATACCTAATAACGGAAATAAATAGTCACATAGACCATACACAAAAAAAAAAAATAGATTTGATAACTCCCTTTTATTCGAATGATATTATCATTTTCTGCAAATCAAAAAATAATTGGACTAGAAAACTAATTTAAAAATATAACTTTTCAATGGGTACCTACTAAATTCTTTGCTCCACTGGGCATCAAATAAAAAGAAAAACATTGGACAATAACAAAGTTTCAGTTTAATTTTAAAGAAAAGATTCAAAAGGAAATAGAGATAAAATCGCTTATAAATTGAGGGCAGAAATCACTAGGTAATAACTGTTAGGGGATGTTTAAAAAGCCGGTTTTATTTTTATCGAGGACCATAATGGCACGTGCTGAGCAGATGTGAGGTATGCATGCATTGCTATGCATCTGCCGATTCGTCATAGCCTGCAAATAGTGAGACGATTAATTGTGGACAGGGATGTAGCTAGGGGTTATTTTGACAGCTGAACCCGCACAAACATTCGATATTAGAAAAATAAAGCAATAAAGAATATGGAAATCAGTAAGCCGAAAAGTGTTCCTTGATATCTACGAGATCGGGTTAACAGAAGAAAACATTGCATTGCTAACATTAGTTGTTATGGGTAAAACTGGGTAAAAAGATACCTATCTGACTTTTTATAAAAACTAAACTGAATGATTGAGCATAATGCATCGTCGTCATATATTTCCTAATTATAATATTTAGAGAGGTTTAAATTTTTAGAGATCGCTCTTAGCGATAAGGCCGCCTTTGCCCACCTTAGAATAAGTTAATCCTGTAAATGTTTTGTAAATTTGTGTGCAGTAAAGTGTTTTATTATTATTAATATTTATTTCAATGTCATTTCGTGGTTTCCCGGATTTCTGCTCTGTTGGTGCTGCGAGGAATGGGTGTTTAAACTATACACTTCCACCTATACACCAACTTCAAAAATTATGGCATTGTTCGTATCATCCCCGTAAGCGTATTCTGACGGCGGACCTGATAATACAGCACAAGGGATGTTTTTTGTTCAACTTTGCGTTACAGTGACAAAAGGTCGAAAGGAAAAGGGCGCAACTAGGATATTTTATGTTGTCACAAAAAAGTATTAATACAGTTACTAAATTGGCACAACGCGGGTCATAATAAGGGTATAAAGTGAAACAAAATATCTTTTGCTACCTAACGGAGAAGGTAGGTGTATAGGAAATGGTGTTATGAAAATACAGGTATGTTTCAGAAATTTATAAAGTGGTGTTTACCTGAAGGGCACAGCTAGATGTTATAGACCGGTGAGCATGAGACAAAGAAAACTCCCTTGAATTTGTACAATGTATATTTTTAAATCTACAAATTTCATTAACCATAGGTAGGTCAAAAACCCTATGGAGGGAGACAGGTCGCGCTTTGGTCCGTCAGGTTAATTGTCACTCCGTTACAACCATGGGATATCACTCTGTTTAAAACACTGTCCGTACACCTGTAGGCACCTCACTTACTCGAGGACCTCCGACTATCAGGCCTACCTGAGGCGTTCCGGAATACCGTACAGGTGATGAGTTGAGGCCGGCTCAGGCCAGGGCGTGCTGGACGATGGCGGCGCAGCGGGCCAACTGTTACGCAGCTGGCGGGCTGCACGTCCACCGGTCAACCTCGCAGACCTTCACCGGGCCTTATCCGGTGTGTTGACAAAAGGAGAGGCGCGGCACTTCCACATGCGCGCCGCACAAAGGAAAGCTTCGACGTGCAAACAACCAAGGCAAGCTCCGCCGAAATGAAGCTTGAAATAACTTGCAAACGCAGAAGAAAACAGTAGCAATCTTCATTCACAAAATTTGTTGAAATAGTCTGATCCAATCATAAACTTCTTCTTAGATTAAAACTTGCAAAAACGTTAAAACTTTAAAACGTTAAAACTTAAAGAAAAACTTTTAAAACCCCATCTGCAACAAGGAATGGCAATGATTAGCATGTGGTTCAGCTGACAGCGTGGCAGGGCAACTCACGAGTGTAAAACAAAGAAAATAACTTACAGGTTCATCCGGGATAGTTGGGCATCGCTCGGATGAAACCTAAACCCACCCACTGGACCTTAGGCGATGGGATTTCAGTGATGTTGCTGAAAACAAGGACCTCGAGGTTATCACAAAGTTGGTGCAAAAATATGCACGAAGAATTGCGAGGACTCACCATCTCGGTTAAGTTATTTATTTAAATCGAGACATCGGCTCTTGATGTCGCCGATAAATCGTGGCTTTTAATTTGCCCACATTATTGTTACGGCAGTGGAGTCTCCGGCGCTCTCGCGACGTCCCCACTTTCCATAACCTGTCTCTCAGCTCAGCCAGCTGTCAGTCTGACACACGAACCCACAATATTGCCAAACTAGAAAAAATCTACCAAACCATAAATTCGCCGAATCAACGACAACAATCGATCGACTTGTTTGATCCCAAAATTTAAACAATATAATTATAATATATCAAAATAAATGTTGCAGATAATTTTAATATAATAATTTTTGAAGAAAATAAAATAATTAAAAATATTCGGGCCCATCGATAACCCTGCAGCGCCATCTGTGATTTCCTGCGGGTAAAATATAAAAACAACGTTATATCGTCAGAAACCACAAGATGTCGCTACAAGGCTCGTTGGTCCGAAATGCTTCGTTACAATACCCCCCTACCCACGAGAGGTTTCGAACTGGGTGAGAAACACGGCTGCCCTCAGCCATAGAGCCTGGGGCGCACAACCAGTCTAAATTTAAAAAACTGTCTTTAAAGACGAGACGACAAAACTATTCATAAAAAAAAAAGTAACGAAGCACAACTCAAACATCTAAACGGCACGACCCTAAGCACAACAAATATTACCCCGACCTGTTATTCATCACCATTCATTGATCACCTTTCATTTCTTTCATATAGTAGCACCCAGTATCCATTTCACTGGGTGTCACCCACATTCATACCCCTGATGAGCTGACGACTCTCATAGTGTCACTCGATACCCCAATTCTAAAGACAAAGCCAAATAACAAAACAACAGTTGCTAGAGGCTTATTTAAGGAGTCACTACCCGCTCCGTCGAAAAACAAAAAAAAAAAAAATAGTCAACCTAATGAGGTTTCCTATTTAAATGTATTTCTAATAAATGGCTACTATAATGCCTAAAATAATGTTGACACGTGCAACATAAAAAAAACTATACTTAAAACTTGGCTATAACCGCCTAAACAAAAAAATATGAAACGCTAAATTGAGCGTTCATAAAACCGCTGCGTTGCAGACGCTAGTGTGTATGGGCCTTATCAGCGCACACATAAACACACTAAAAACATTAAACATAAAACATCTATTGGTAAATGTAGTTATTTTAAATCAAAAGACTCAATTAATAGTCTTTAACTACATAAAAAAAAATTGTTTGTCATAAATAGGCTGTTACTAGGCCACTTACGACACAAGTAACCACACCATTATTTTTATTAATAAAAAATGTTATGAAGCTAACTAAGAACAAGAAAAATACTAACTTTCTTTATAAACGTAAATTTTGAAATTGAGCCAAAACAAAGATCCAAGCCGGTAAAATGTTTTTAAAAAAAAATACAACTAGGGGAATACAGGGCAATTCGGAAATTAAACTTTTATATCCTTTATGTGCCAAGAACCTAAGTTCTTGCCACTAAATGAAACTAATTCGTACACCAAGGGTGATAAAACTTTTTTGACTACGCACTGCTCGTACTTCGGGGCAAGTTTCGAGGCTTTAAAATTAGCGGCGTCACTCTGTACGTACGTTTTCCGCCACACTACTTGACCTTCGCGCAAAGTATTGACGTTACGGCGTCGCAGGTTGTAGTACTTCGCGTTCGTCGTGTGAGCCTTCTCGATATTAACTCGAACCTTATTAAAGATATCCTGAAGGACCCCAAATTCACCCGCATACTCGTCCCTTGGCATAGAGACCTCATATTCCCTGTCATCATTATAAAAAGAACCGTTAATAATTGGTTCCCGGCCATGGACTAAAAAGAATGGGCTGAAACCAGTGGTTTCGTTCACCGCACTATTTAATGCAAACTGCACCTTAAATAAATTTAGATCCCATGTCCTATGATCGTCAGCTACATAAGACGAAACAGCTGTCATGACTGTTTTGTTATACCTTTCCACCATGTTAATCTGTGGCGTGTACCTAGGCCCGTAGTGAACTCGTGGAATATTGTACTTCTTGAGAAGGCCACTGAATTCTGATCCCGTGAATTGAACCCCATTGTCGGTAATTACGGTTTCAGGAATCCCGTGAGCTAGAAGCACATAATTCTCAAAGTTTTTAGCTACTGCAGCACTAGTCGCTCGACGAAGTGGAAATAACATGGTGTACTTTGAAAAACAGCATGTTACTACTAAAAGGTGCATATAACCCGAACGTGATCGTGGAAGAGGTCCTACCAAATCTACGGATACAGCTTGAAATGGCCTATAGCACTGCTTAGGCTGACCCATGATCCCAGGAGTGAGTTTGGTCCTGTGCTTATAAGCGGAACAAATACGGCATTTGTTGACAAAATCAAGCACGTCGCGGTACATTCCTGGCCAGAAATACCTCAAACACAACCTACGGTGCGTTTTAAACACTCCGAGGTGTGCCGAGGTCGGTGGTTCGTGGTTTTCGGACATGACCTGCAGACGGTTTGACTTTGGCACAACAATCTTCCAATCAAACTCCTGAGTCAGGGCATACTTACCCTTGCTGTATCGTAGAAGAGTTCCATTTTCGACGCGATAATTGGGATAATTTTTAGGATAAGCCGTACAACCAGAATAAACCTTATCATACCACTCATCTCCGGTTCCTGCATTTGGAGCATCGATGGCATCCACATGCAGCAATCGTGAGAGGGCATCAGGGACGACATTATCCTTCCCTTTCCTATGCTCGATTTTAAAATTAAATTGGGATAACCTACAACCCCAACGAGCTAAGCGTCCCGTAGGATTCTCTAAATTCATGAACCACCTAAGCGAAGCGTGATCTGTTACGACGGTGAATGGTCTACTACCCAAATATGGTTCAAATTTCTCAACCGCGTACACAACTGCTAACGCCTCCCTTTCGGTAGCACTATAATTACGTTCGTTTTTATTAAGGGATCTGCTGATATAAGCGATAGGGCGGTCATGGCCATCAATATTTTGCGCTAAGACACCTCCTACGCCAAAATTAGATGCATCGCAGTGAACTGAAAATGGTTTACTAAAATCAGGGCAGGCTAAAATTGGAGCTGAGACTAAACTGGTTTTTAAAGTGTCAAAAGCGTTTACTGCGTCTTGGTTCCAGATAAATTTTGTTTTTGAGCTGGTAAGAGCGTGTAAAGGTGCCGCAATGGTGGAGAAATTCCTGATAAATCTACGGTACCAAGAACAAACACCTAGAAAGGTTTTTAGTTCTTTCGAACTTTTGGGTACCGGAAACTCCAGAACAGCACGAACCTTATCGGGATCCGTTCTAAGTCCAAACTCATCCACTACATAACCCAGATATTTTAAAGAGCTGCGGAAGAATTTGCTCTTCTCAAAGTTGATAGTTAAATTGGCGCTGTGTATCCTATCGTGAAGTCTCTTTAACAGAAGTATGTGTGTTTCCAGATCTTCAGCAACTACTATAATATCGTCTATGTATACGAATATCATGCCTTTAGTTATGTCACTGCAGAAAGGATGTCCAAACAACATGTCCATGAGCCGTTGTTGGCGAGCAGGAGCTCCGCATAGGCCGAATGGCATAACTTTGAATTTAAACAACCCCCTACCAGGCACTGTGAAACTCGTCTTCTCCTGTGAGCTAGGGTCGAGTGGAATTTGCCAAAAGCTCGATTTAAAATCCACAGAACTGATGTACTTGGCATTCTTGAGGCTATCTAATATCTGGGGTATGTAGGGAATGGCATAAGCATCGCCTTTCGTCACAGAGTTGAGCCTCCGGCAGTCCAGACAAAATCGCCATGTACCGTCAGCTTTAGGAACCATAAGGACTGGATTGTTCCAAGGACTCTCGCTCGGAGCGACGACGTCCAACTCCAGCATCCTGTCCAATTCCTTATGTAGTTCCTTCTGCTTTTCCGGTGACATGGGATAAGGTCTACACTTGACCGGTGGTGCAACCCCAGTGTCGATGACATGCTGAGTAAGATGCGTCCTACCTAAACCCTTGCGCTCAAAAGAAATGTCATGAAATTTTGTTATCATAAGCTCCGCTAACTCCTTGTGGTCGTTGGGAAGACTGTCATAAGCTTGTATAGAGTTGACTGGCATTTCTAAGAACTTTTGTGGACCTCTCATGTAGGAAACACTTTCAAAAATTTCTGGCATTAAATTGTATGCCCGCCAAAAGTCTACGCCTAAAATAACATTTAGCTTAATGCTGGGTATTATAAAAAATTTCAAAATTTTGGTTACTCCATTAAATGTAATGGGCAACATTAAAAATCCTATTGAGTTACACTGGGAACCATCCGCAACAGTAACATTAGTTTCTTTCCCAGATTGCACTGTAAAACCTAAAGATTCAAAATATGCATGTGCTCCATTTCCTATAATTGAAATTGCTGCACCTGAGTCCAGCAATCCATAAATTGACAAATCCAGGACATTAAGTTTTAAATATGGTCGAACATCATCATCATTGGGCTCGAACAAAACGGAAGCTACGTTGTTAAGCTTAAAATAATTAGTTACTACCTGTAACCATTGTTTCCAATCCCCATCTTCGACCTTCGATGGAGGATCGGCGTTATTGTCCGAGCAACCTAGTTTTTTGGGTTGTTACATTTTGGGCACGACCTTACCGTAAACCCTAAATGACCGCATTTAAAACATTTGACTGTCTTGTCCCTACACCTTGCGGTTGAGTGAGTAGACACTTTACATCTTTTACAAAAAACTAATTTGTTAGCCGCAGATTTTGTATTAGGATAACTACTAGGCTTTTCCTTACTTGGCGGTTGTTGCTGCCTAAAAGTTTGAGCCTGAATTGGTGGCTGAACTGCCGAGACCTGTTCCGTTTCCCTAACATCGGCGGATTCGCTGACTGGCATAATAGGTTTTGTTTTGCCTTTATAAACGAAATCATTATTTAAAATAGACTGCTTAGGTGGTTCGACAAACAGCTGTGTCATTTGTCGCGCAGATTCTATTTTTCGGCATTTTACTTTTAATTCAGCTATCGTAGTTATGTCGTGCAATGCTAACTGCTCTCTAAAAACGGGCCTAATATTGTGTGTTAAAATTTCCAATTTGTCATTATCCGAAAGAGGTCGTTTCAATTGTGAAAACATACAGTTCATAACTGCAAAATAGATGTGTGTTGGTTCATCCTGTCCTTGGGTGCGAGCTCTAATCTCCCCCAGCAAACGATATTCAAAATCAACGGGTGCGAATTCTTGGACTAAAAGCTCACTCAATTCCTGCCAAGACGAAACCTGCTCCTTAACACCTCTGTACCATAGAAGACCTTGGTCCGAAAAGAAACAAAAGGCGGACTTGAAAAGTACATTGTCACTAACTCCGAACGCTGAGGCGCGTTCACCTATCGATTGCAAGAACGTATGTGGACTCGTACGGCCGTCGAATTTAATGTTCCACTTCATTAAATCAATTGCTGAACCATCTGTCCCTTTTCCCCTGTTTTCCTCTTCTGGGTCGATGACGTTTTTTGTTGACAACAATTTCTCCAATGAGTGACCGCAAGCTATAAGATTTTTATTCAGCTTCAATTTTATGTCCCTATCGACAGACTCCGTGCATACCACACGCTCAAGACGGTGATGAAGATGATTATATAAAGCCCTAGCACGCATAAGGTGATGACGTTCCCTAGACTTCACTGCTAAATCAAGTTTTGCCTGCAGCTCCTTCAGCTTTTCGGTGATGATTGGGAATTCTGCCTGTGGTCTTCGTTCATCATCCATTATTTCATCCGGAGAGAAACCAGTGATCAACTCCCTAAGCTGTTTCTTCAATTTGAGAACAGTATCAGCTGGTGCTTCTGCACGAATACTCACCTCATATATTAATTCATCACGGAGCAGTGAATGTAAATAAACAGTTTGGATATCCATGGTTGTGTTTCAGAGTTATAATTTCAAGATTGAAAAGTGGTTTGAAGTAAACTGAAGTAAATTTATGTTTCAAAATGTACCCGTCTGCCTCCAAAACTTATTTTCTAAAATATGTACTAAATTTTCATTAAATATAAACCAAATAACTGTAATTATCACACAACATCAATTCTTAGTTTATTCCTGTAAATAATTTTCAAAACAATAAAAGAAACAACAGTGTTTTATATTAATTTTGTTTAAGGTTATGTTTATATTAAGTAAAAGTTTATTTTCAAGTTGTAATATGTTATCAATCAATATGTAAAGATGGTAAAGGAAATTTACTACTGAATACTCAATAAAGTTGATGATGAAAGACAGTTCTATAATTATTTCTATAAAAACAAATAAGCAAAATGTTTGCCAAGCAGCGGCAACCTGTCAAGATGATGATGAAACTAAGTTACTTAATATCAATTTCCACTCAATGTCCTGTTGTAAATGTTAAAAGAAATAACTAGAAAGTAATATATTATAATTGTTGTTAAATGTGAAATTGTTTTTTTAATTAAATATGTTAACAAAATTTTATTGTTGGTAAATTATTATATGTCCAAATTTTACCTATAAAAAAAAACAATAATGATAAATAAATTGCTAGTATGCATCAAATTATGTTACTAATTGTTTTTAGCCTGTAATTATACAAAAGGTTAAAAAAAAGTAAAGAAAACACAAATGTAGTAATAAAAATGACAATAAGCCCTAGACCAGTTTGGTCATAAAATTGGGTTTAAACTTATTGTAATAAAAACAAAATAAGTAATTAAGTTAGGTCTCTAATAGGAGGCCTAGAACCTTACTTATGCTAAGACAAAACACAACTTAACCTAAGATGCAAACAAAACACAAACAATTCACACAAAATCCCATCACTTTTAATAATAAAAAAAAAATACACTGTTTTCACAAAATTTATTCTTAAAGTTTATGCCAACACCACTTATATTCTAAAATGGTTGTACAGAGCGACAATTTCACCAAGAAGGGCGCCACTGAAACACTAGATTTTTGACTACCTATATAAAAAGGTAGGTAAAGTAGGAAATGGTGTTAAAATACTGATATGTTTCAGAAAATTTATAAAGTGGTGTTTACCTGAAGGGCACAGCTAGATGTTATAGACCGGTGAGCATGAGACAAAGAAAACTCCCTTGAATTTGTACAATGTATATTTTTAAATCTACAAATTTCATTAACCATAGGTAGGTCAAAAACCCTATGGAGGGAGACAGGTCGCGCTTTGGTCCGTCAGGTTAATTGTCACTCCGTTACAACCATGGGATATCACTCTGTTTAAAACACTGTCCGTACACCTGTAGGCACCTCACTTACTCGAGGACCTCCGACTATCAGGCCTACCTGAGGCGTTCCGGAATACCGTACAGGTGATGAGTTGAGGCCGGCTCAGGCCAGGGCGTGCTGGACGATGGCGGCGCAGCGGGCCAACTGTTACGCAGCTGGCGGGCTGCACGTCCACCGGTCAACCTCGCAGACCTTCACCGGGCCTTATCCGGTGTGTTGACAAAAGGAGAGGCGCGGCACTTCCACATGCGCGCCGCACAAAGGAAAGCTTCGACGTGCAAACAACCAAGGCAAGCTCCGCCGAAATGAAGCTTGAAATAACTTGCAAACGCAGAAGAAAACAGTAGCAATCTTCATTCACAAAATTTGTTGAAATAGTCTGATCCAATCATAAACTTCTTCTTAGATTAAAACTTGCAAAAACGTTAAAACTTTAAAACGTTAAAACTTAAAGAAAAACTTTTAAAACCCCATCTGCAACAAGGAATGGCAATGATTAGCATGTGGTTCAGCTGACAGCGTGGCAGGGCAACTCACGAGTGTAAAACAAAGAAAATAACTTACAGGTTCATCCGGGATAGTTGGGCATCGCTCGGATGAAACCTAAACCCACCCACTGGACCTTAGGCGATGGGATTTCAGTGATGTTGCTGAAAACAAGGACCTCGAGGTTATCACAAAGTTGGTGCAAAAATATGCACGAAGAATTGCGAGGACTCACCATCTCGGTTAAGTTATTTATTTAAATCGAGACATCGGCTCTTGATGTCGCCGATAAATCGTGGCTTTTAATTTGCCCACATTATTGTTACGGCAGTGGAGTCTCCGGCGCTCTCGCGACGTCCCCACTTTCCATAACCTGTCTCTCAGCTCAGCCAGCTGTCAGTCTGACACACGAACCCACAATATTGCCAAACTAGAAAAAATCTACCAAACCATAAATTCGCCGAATCAACGACAACAATCGATCGACTTGTTTGATCCCAAAATTTAAACAATATAATTATAATATATCAAAATAAATGTTGCAGATAATTTTAATATAATAATTTTTGAAGAAAATAAAATAATTAAAAATATTCGGGCCCATCGATAACCCTGCAGCGCCATCTGTGATTTCCTGCGGGTAAAATATAAAAACAACGTTATATCGTCAGAAACCACAAGATGTCGCTACAAGGCTCGTTGGTCCGAAATGCTTCGTTACAAAAGGTCAATTGAAACGAATATTGCGATGAAAAACTTTTTGTTTCTTTAACGAGGGTTGGATTCTGACAAAAGAATATGTAGTTTAGGTACCTATTTAATAGTTTATTTTTTTAAACAATCACTTATAGCTTCACTTATTAGCGGCAATCAGGTAGCTCAAAACGTCAACAAGTCGTAAATACAATATAAGTAGTAAATAATTTGTCAAAAATAAAATTAATAAGCCCGACATGAGACAATAAACCACGATACACTAATTACGCACACTAAAATATTTTACACAAAAAAATATTAATTTAAATAGTGATGCGCATACGACATAAACACACGTACATTAGCAAAATTGTTTAAATTATGTTGTTGTGTGTTTTATGGAAAAGAAAATTGACGAATCCTTTGAAATGGTTGCAAGTCCAAAGGACATTTGTATCCAAACGAACAGGCATACAAATGGAAAACACCAATATACTTGATAACAACTGATGATGCAGCAAAATACACACTTATAACGACAGCGCATAAGAACACTTTCTCAAAATCACTTTCTACGTCACAAATACATCGGAAAGATAAGAAATAAAAAACCACAGATACAAATGTAAACAATACGAACAGAAGACATGACATTGAGTGATCGAACAACATAGCCGGAACTACAGATATTACTTTCGCTCGGAAATTCGCATAAAAACAGCCTCCGAGCGATCGTTCTCTCAGCATATGGCTGTGAGTGGCAAAAAACACTTTTTCCAAACTCACGATTTACATATTCGAATTCTGTTATTCAAATTAACCCAAAATTGCAGCAGAAGCAAATGTATTATTATTAGTGTTCGATGACTTTATGGCATTTCATTGTTTTCAATAATTTTTAATTTTGTAATTTTAAGGGGACACCAGAAATCCTTTTTTGTTTTCTAGACAGTAATTTAACCTGCCTGGTTGTCTGGAAGAGATTGAATAAGGCCGCCTATTGTACTCATTTTATTTTTCTTTTGTTTTGTATTTTGTTTTTTCCTGTTTATGCAATAAAGTATTTGTTAACTTTAAAATATTTGGTTGCATCCGAAAATGTAAGTACTATTACGTAGCATTTCTTATTCTATACTACTCGAAACATTATTATAGGTATTATGAAGGTTCTTACGTAACACTACCTAAAATAGATAAGAGGGCTTTTGCCATCACGACTTTGAATTCTGCAAATACGTAACCAATACAACGGACATAACTACCATATCTTTAGATTATAACTAAAGGGCAACTATTTAAATTATATTCCATGTTACTATTGACAAAATAATAACATCATGGGAAGGGAGGATAGAAGGAAAGAGTGGAAGGGAAAACCAAGAAGAGCTTATATAGAACACATTAAAGAGAATGACGTGTTTCGTATTAGGAAGCCTAGACAATAGAAGAGAATGCTACACTGACGAGAGCGTGGCTCTTAAATTAATGATGATGATGTTACTATTGGAGTGTTGTGCGGACGCTATTTAAAAATCTGTCATATCTTAGCAATCAGCAGCACACGTCACAGTACCATAAAACAATCGTTTCTTCCATCCTCTATAAACCTCAAAGGCCTCAAACCAAACATAGTTCCTGAACAAACAATCAACATCTGACTTGTCAGAACAGGTATCCGTACGTTTTTGTAGGCTGGAGAAAGCCACGAACACCATATCGCCAGATTATCTACAGATTTATCGGAGGTATTGATAAACTGGTCCCGTTAATCGATTCTCTAGTGACCTAGTACTTATTAAATTTAATTATCTTAACGGATTTTCGATTGTGGCTCATTGATTTGATGATGCTTCTGCCACTTGCAAACAGTAAGATAATATTAACCTGTTTGACAGAGTTATAGTTGATCTTGCAATAACAGAATCTAGACGACTAAGAGAATAAAGCAAGGGGGTTAAAAAAGACCTCATAGAAACAATTCATCTAAAAAAACAATATTGTATGCGTAATGTCAAATAAGAATATCGCTTTCTTAGATATTTTTTTTCAATGTGGCCTTTTTAACTCCACTGATCTTAAACAGAAATCTGATGACGATCATAAAATTAAAAATGAGTAGAAGGAAGAGTTTTTTGATGTGGATTCCTTTCGTACAGTTATAAAAGATGTATTCAAGGGCCAAGCGAACAAATACATCAATACACGTAATAACAGTACATTATTATAACAAAGAAGTTTCGATACACACTGAATAGTCCACATTAGTGAAATACACAGGCCTTGGCACGGATATGTATCGTGACGAGACGTAAGTACCTAATCGGATTAGAAGTGATCACGACCAAAACCGACGTTTTGGCAATAGTAGCCGAACAAAACCCATTACACTTCATTGTCTGAGTAACCCGATACGGTTAGGTTAAAGTTGAAATCCGCAGTATGTACTTGGAAAGACTTAGAAACAGACACTTTATTTGCTTTTATGGTTGGTACTCACTGTATTGGTTAGTACTCACTGTATGGCTTCCGTGGTCCAGTGGTGAGCGTTAGACTCACGACTCGGACGTTCCGGGTTCGAATCCCGGTGGGGACATATCACAAATATCACTTTGTGATCCCTAATTTGGGTAGGACATTACAGACTGATCACCTGATTGTCCGAAAGTAAGATGATCCGCGCTTCGGAAGGCACGTTAAGCCGTTGGTCCGGTAATTGCTTACTGATGTAAGTAAGTAGCCGTTACATGAGCCATGTCAGGGGCGGCTCAATAATAACATTGACACCAGGGTTGATGAAGTTGGTAATCAGCCTCACGACCCTCACGATAGAAGAAGACTGTATTGGTTTGTCAGGGAACAAAATGAACGTTACGTAGTTCAATTCTATCTGGAGAACTAGTCAACCCAATAGGGAAGTTTCCAATTAGTGAAATCAGTTACTTTTTACTAAATGCAAAAACACGAAATTATTATGGAATTTGTATGAAATAGCAACCTGTGACGTCATAGAAAAAGTGACAAAATGTTGCACTTATTATTACATTTTCTTTATTAATATTTATAAATAAGTTAAATAGAAAAATAATACTTTTTGTTACCTTTACCTAGGAAAATACTCAATTGCCAAAGACATCAAACTGAAATCTTCGAACTGACTTGATGCAGGTTCGCTCAATAATAACTTATCATTTATTATTATTATTTAATTTTATATATTTATAATTTTCTCCGAAGAGGTTCAAGTGGCACGGGCCGTAGCCAAGTGCTTTTATTGTTTCAGAAATAAAAACTTCCTGACGATGCGGCATGTATTTAGAATTACTGCTTTTTGAAGAAGTGTGAGTGTGGATGGATGCATGTTGAGAGTTTGGAGACTAGTGTGAAGTGTTTTAGGTATGACGCCTGTGGTGGATACAACGATGGGTACCGTTTTAACAGTTCTTACTTGCCACTGTGTTTGGATTTCTATAGCAAGGTCGGTGTATTTGGCAATTTTTTCAGCATGTGTAGTAAGTAAGTTGTGAGTATTGCATACGGCTATATCTACAAGCAATACGGTCTGATTGATTTTGTCAAATAATAGTATATCCGGTCTATTGAAATGAATTATTATTATATGATTAAAAAGTAGGAAGGATCTATCTTTATAAATACAACATTATACACATGCTATTCTATTCTGATAGTACATTTTGTACAAACACAATGGCCCCGATTCCTGCAAACACCGCCTAATTTTATTTTAAGTTATATCCGTCATTTTCATATCCGTCGAAAAGGAAAGGGACGGATGATTCACAGCTCTTAATTTTAGGAAGAATGATTGACTAACGTAAAATTTTTAGACGGTTGGTTTAGATTTGTGCTTAAAATTGACGTGTGTTCCATAAATTTTATGCTTGTCAATTACCCGTCCCTTTCCTTTTCGGCGGATAAGAAAATGACAGATATAACTTAAAATAAAATTAGATGGTATTTACAGGAATTAGCACCACTGTCGCAATAAAACATTTTTGTTTTATACAACAGTAAGGTAAAGCCGAAACTACCAGAGGATTTACGAGAAGTGACTAATCAAGTTAGTTGAGTAGATAGATAGGTGAAGGCACTTTGTGTATAGGTATAGAATAGATACACATCTAGGTATATAACGATAATCTACTTTAATCTAGATGTAGGCGATGTTACAGATAAAAATCTTTTATAAAAGGTAATCCAGTTGTAACTAGTCTGGACTGGACTAGAAGAAGAGTTGCTGATACTAAGTCATTGTGACGTGTAATTATCACAAATTACAGTAGAAACTCTAATTGATGAGTAACAATACATCTGATGACTGTTCCTTGTTTGAACATCACTGTAGTTGCGAAACTCGAATCGGTTTCGCACGTTAGTCTATAGCATGGCGAATGTCGAAAGACTCTCCTGTTCATTCGTTAATCGCAATTGATCTTCGTAAACAACTGCTATTACCCACATGGATAGGTTTTGCAATAGCTGGTGTTGTATTGTTTTGACATAGTGGGTGTATAAGACGGCTATCGAGTCTTTAGTACCACTTTGTACATTTCATGTACTTGTTACCTAGTTGTTATTTCGAAGGACCTGTTTGAATCTAAAACTAACTATTTTAAGTCTGAATCATAGAGAAGATCTTTATGACTTTATCTTGAACCACAACATAAGACAATAGAACAAAATAGCATTATGGATATTAAAAGCTTGAAAACATTGCATCACGCAGAGTTAATGAAGTTTACAACAAAAGAAATACACATTAGGAAAGTTACCGCAAATATAATGAGCTATTAAATAAACTTTATGATTATTGTAATGAAGACCCCTAATGTGAACTATGAAACTTTTACTGACACCGAAACGAATCCGCATATCCGCAGAGAACAATGACCAAATAATTGCATTTCATTAAGCACAGAGCTCATAGAATGACACAACAATGGAGCTAAGAAGGCGTCACGCTTAGTTTGTTTAGAAGAAACAATAAATAGACCGGTGGGCAGATAATTCGTTACAACGTTACCGCAACACAATTAAACATCAATATATCGAGAAAGTTGATAACAATCATGCATAAACGAGCAGAAAGCAATTAAAGTCGATAGGAATTATTAAATAGCAGGTTTATATAGACGTTGGCGATAAATCTCGCATGGAAGCGCAGATAATATAGAGAAAGACAGATTATCTACCGCTGTGAATGAATGACATAAATATTATGCATGGGATATTATTGACAAATTTTGAACCTAAGTCGAGGAGTTGAATAATAAATAGACATTTATGAATTGAAACGAAACAATACGTTCTAGCGAATCAATATTCAGAATGAAGCAACAAGTTACCAATACGAGTACGTAAGTGTCATCGGTACATTGATAAACAAGTCATTCCTGAGACAACTGCGTTACCTCATGCGATTATTTATAAGACAAAATCTACATGCAGACGATAAAGTTGTGACAAATATTTCAATTGAGACGGTATCGTGGGTGGAAGGTTTGCCTTATACAGTGCGATTGAATTGTCAACAGAAGGGAGTAATAAAATTTTGATTGCGCTGTCACCGCCTGACTCGGGTTGCTTATAGAATTTTAATCAAGATGTCAAAGAAAGTAAGAGCATGTGTGAAGATTTTCGTTAATGGATCCGCTTGAAGAATACAAAACAAACAGTTAACATTCATTAAGTGTGTGAATCGGCAAATCTATGCACGTTCATTAATAGTCGCGACGCGTAAGAACAAACAAGATCGATGAGAACAATGGCTGACTTATAATGAATAGGTAATTATTCATCTGATATTTACAAATAGTATTCTTTCGTAAATCAAGCTTTACCGTCTACCTTTCTTATAAATGACCTATATCTATCAAGGTCCTTCGCATTTAAGCAAATTTAAAGTTACTGAGCCTCACAAATAGACTTGTCAAGTAGACACTTAATCTAGGTGTAGTCGTAGGCGCAGCAATCAGCGAGCTGCCAGTGAGACAAGCGTGAATAATCCGAACGTTACACACATTAGCCCGCAATACAGGGCTGCTGTCAGGAGGAAATGACGTGGTTGAAATGCAACAACAAATATTAATAGTGGCCGTGTGGGAACCCGTGAATGTGGGCTGATAGGAGAAGACGGCGGTGATGGGCAAAGGCTTGACGTGATCGATGCTTCATTATGCGAAGATTGTAGAAAGCTAAAATGGAAAAATGAAAACCGGGTTATAGTATGCACGTAAGTTATTAATAGGTTTGAAGACCTTACCGTACGTTATAAAGTGAGTCTAAGAACAGATTTACTTATTGGAGAAGCCCACTATTGTATTTTTGTATTATCTACTCCTCTTTATTGTACTGTTTAATTATGTGTATTTGATGTATGACACAGAGACCATTTCAACTTTGGCTTGAGACGAAATATTAGTATTGCACAAAAATTTGAAGTAACCATAATAAAATTAGAAGGGACTGTAATCTATGATGATTTATGACAGACTAATACAGCCCTCAGACAGTATTGCCACATCGATGTGCCCTCGTATCGTGATCCAGCTATTACTAATACGCACTAATATGCGCATGATTGCCGGTCGTAAATATTGATAGAGCCTCACGTAGTAATTATCGACCACCTTTCCAATATCTAACAATAAATCTTCGTTCACTATGACACGGGATATAATACATGAAAGATGGTTGTTAGGAAATAAGTATTTTATTTTACAATTCCAGTTGAATACAAATCCAAGCAAAGCTAAATGGAAAAGTGATTATTTGTATGTCATTCATTACCTCCGTGTATGTGAAAAATTGATTAACTGCAAATAAATCATGAGGAATTCTAATAACCATAAGCTTCATCTGCAAATGCTCGGGGATGAGGCAAAACTTGTAATTATAATTAATGGTTCGTATTTACATCTTATCCAAAGTGATTATCAAGCTAAGCGAAATAAATACAATTACGGTAGGTCTAGAATGCAATAAGTCCCGCTAAACCTTAGGCCAATAGGGTTTCATGTACAGGTTAAAGGGGTAAACTTTCTTACTTAACTTTCTTATTTCTGATAACGATATCATGAACTATTTATACTACCTGATAAATGAGTCCAAAAAAGCCAAACACGAACCTATAAAAGACATAAAATCTTTTATTTTAAATAAAACACATGAACTGAAGAATAAGATCATCGAGTTAAAAGTAGATTGTCGTCTAAAAAACCATAACAAGACACGAGCACAAAAACCCGCAAAATGCACTACAGAATTTAGTCTACAAAAAGGAATGTCCAAGAAAAGTAACCCAGTAAAAAAGGACTCCTAACGGTGCAGCATAGATGTTGGCAGTAGGCAAGGTGCAACAGGTTCGTACGTTGAGATATGCTAATGCTCTCGGCCGGTGGTCCTCGATGCGCACAGATATAAGACTACATTGTCTCGTTGATCTCTCTATAGCAAACAGGAATAATGTGGGCAAGGAAATCGGCGCGCATTCAGGCGTCATACCTGCTAAGTGCTCACTTGTGGGTGGTAATTCCACTGTTTGCGCTTCCCGTGAACGTACTACTTTTGTAATTGTGAAGGTCGTTTGGTGATGTTTTTAGTTTAGATTTAGAACGTCTTCCTTTAAATATTCTATTGTTTAACAATCCGTCTATTTTTTAGTTCCTTTATCACCTATTAGCATTTAATCGTAGTGTAAGAGTATAAGGATTTGTTTCTCAACAATAATAATGTTGTGTTCTATACGGCTATGCATTCATAAAATAACGTTATGCTATCTAGATACAGCCTACTTGTATCTCTTAATGTTTTGAAATTTCGTGGAATGATAGGTACCGTAATAACACTAATAAGTATGCAGTTATGCATCTGTTTAGCATTGGAATCTATTCACTATCGTTAATCTAATAACTGAATACATTGTAGAGATAATTTCTTCGAAATCGTACGAATATCTTTTTACATGAATAGTCAAGTGTTCTGTATAAGGCTGCATACAATGGGGACGATTAATAAAACATTGTGGCTATCTCGGTTGACGTCGTGCGGTGGCTATCAGACGGTTACCTTACGAAGCAAGTGCTTTCAGCTCCGCTTTGTGGGTCATACGGACAGCACTCAGATATTTATATATGCGTAAAATTTATATGCACAGCCTATCTTACCGGAAACTTCGACCACGTTCTTTACAATAAAGATGGTCTCGATATTAAAAATAAAGTCAGAGAAAGGGTATCTTGTTGTTACTGTTATGCACGTGGGATAGTACAATTTGCATACATAAACATGAAAAATATTAATGTGGAATATGTTTGTGAGACTGGATAGTCTACATCATCTACCAAAGCTTAGAAAGTAAAGGACGCCAAGAATAAAGGCAGCACTTCATCTGTTACAGTTACACTTGACACAACAAACAATGAAGTTAACAAATCGGTGCGAAGCCAACAGTAATGACCAACCAACATTTGTTCCATAACATCGGACAATTTATCATCATCTGCCGTGACCGATTTGATTTCAAAAGCAAGTGTGAATTTAGGAAACATATCCTAATACTTACATCTGTAATATTTACGACATCAGACGATTGGCGATGATGACGGATGATCGCTCACCCACAACATGCAATTCCGTAAAATTGGGATCAGTCACGGTGGACGGACGTTTCTTAGAAGTTAAACGCATCGGAGCTATGAAACGTGGTCGTTTAGACGCAATAGATTTTTGTGGAATATTTTTGTTCGTACATTTATATAGTTTTGAAAATAGTTTTTTAATAGGAGTTAAGTTTATTTGTAATTTCTGTCGTGTATTGTAGATAGGTACTTCTGATGTTTTTGTATATCCTACCTAGCAACAAACTAGATTATGGATAGAAATATCTAAGGCTAGTACTTAAATACCGGGTGTTAGTGACATCGTAACGAATACTGAAAGGGATGATTCAGACCATGATTCTGAGTTAATATCTAGTGGAATTTTCCGTCGCAAAATTCATGAAATTTTGAGTTTTGTTTTTAATTATTTTCAATTCCATATTGTGCTTTTAGCTGCATAGAACCCAAATTTCAATAAAAAAAACAATAATGACAAATTATCGAAAATTTTCGATGTAATGGAGACAACAGCTGCTCGAACGGGTCAACGGCCACACGCACCGCGCCGCGCGCCCCGCTCCGCACGCCCCGCTCCGCGCGCCCCGCGCCGCACGCCGGCGGCGCGGCGGCGGCGCGGCGGCGGCGCGGCCTACAAAGTAGGCACTACGAACCGATCCTATTTCTTTCTCTGTCTATCGTAAATTATAAATTTATTTTATTCTTATTCTTAAATGGACGGATAATCAACAGGCATAAAATTTATGGAATACACGTCAATTTTAAGCAGAAATCTAAAATAACCGACAGAATTAAGTTACCAACGAGATACCTTTTTGATTCGACCGGGTTATTCATTCATTTACTCATAGGAATCAGGGCCATTATCTACCTAAAACAGTTGAAACAGTAAATAATTGTATTCTTTGTTGTCATTAGAATAACTAACAACCAACTAACACAACCACCACAGATTAGGTAATTAGTTACCTACTATGTCAACCATCCACCAACTTAGTATGTAAGTACCTACGCAAAACCTCGCTACACAAAAATCGAAAATAAATAAATCTTTTAGATCAATACCCATTATTGTTACAAAGCAAGACCTATCGGTACTATCGCTAGTATCGATCTAAATGTACTATCACTACTTTCGATAGTTTAGACAATTTTCAAGTTCAACAATTGATAATCTACCTATCGATAGTTCGGCAACTCCGCCGCGTAGGCAATGTCGGCATGTTCAAAGAAAAAAATTGTCCGAGTGGAGTGATCTTATTTTTCTTGTTACATGTTGGTACCGTACCGAGGTACTAAGTACTAAGTTATTCGTGGTTTTAAATCTCATTGTTAAATCATCAGTAAAGAACTAATTAAACCTATCCTGTTCTGTGTACAATATTCATGTAACGGCTGCGTGCTTACATAAGTACCTAGTAGACGGGAGCAACGACTTAACGTACCTTCCGAAGCACAGATCATTTTACTTTCGGACAATCAGGTGATCAGCCTGTAACGTCCCAACCAAAGGCCTTATAAACAGATTTTTGTGATATGTCCCCACCGGAATACGAACCCGGACCCTCCGCATCCCATCGCTCAACCACTGGACCACATAGGCCAAGAAGGTTCTAAGACATAATTAAAGGATCCTGGGACGCAAGACCTCCGAGTTAGGGCTTGTTTGATCTGTCTTGATGGATACTCGGACGTGAATAGCCTCACGGATCAAGGGCAACGCGCGCCAATAAAGTAGGCATTACGAACAGATACTAGGTATTTCTTTGAGTTGATAGGTATCAAGTGAAGTTTCCTGTCGCCAAATTCATAAAAATAATAGATTTTTTTCAGTCCCATATTGTGTTTTAAGCTGCATAGAACGCACATTTAAAATAAACAAATAAAAATTACTAATTATTAAATTTTATCAATGTCATCAATAATAATAATAACGTATCTACAACTTCAGCTATGCGCAGGTGAATAGCCGGCGCACGGGTCAAGGGCAACGCTCGCCAATAAAGTAGGCATACGAACAGATACTATTTCTTTCTCTGTCACTTGCACCATAAACATACTTCTCTCTCTCTCTCTAGTCGTCGGCTCGACTCGGCCGCGGCCGGTGCGTCGTCGGCGCCCTTAGTCGGCGCCTTTGATGCTTTGCGCTAACGCCGCCGCCGCGCGCTTCCGCTCAGTCGAATACTAAGCTTGACCCGAATCGCGTGATGTTTTTCGAGGATATTTTTTTCGTGTTTGTGAGTGTTTGTTTCATTCTGTAAATGAGTAGTGTCGACTATGATGATAGATCATAGACCATTTACTGCGCAAAATTATGGAAGATTGTTGATGTTTATTAAAGAGCAAGGTGTTGTGTTTGTGAGTGCGTGTGATACCTACCTACCGCGGAGGAAACGCGATGTTGCATACCTACGTGACGTGACATGTTCTAGGGTACCTACCTAGGTACTTCATCCGAAGGAATAACAATTAAGGTAAGGCAAGAGTAGGGTTTTTATTGTTAATAAGTTAGGAACGTTTTAATAACTGGTAGGTAGGTACCGTGCGTGAAAAATCGTGGCAGTAGGTGTTCTACTTCAACAAACAACATTTTTAAACGTTGAACCACTACTAAGCATCTAAATTGAACTAAAAGAAATATCACAGAAAAGTTCGGAGATTCAACTGCTTAAACAAGCCGTCCAAGATTTAAAAGATGAGCTCACCTCAGTGTCGCAATCGCTAAACGAGAAGATTAATAAATATGAGACAAAAATTAAGGAGCAGGATTATGAAATAACAAACCTGAAAACTTCACTTCAAATCCTTCAGCAGTCTGTCAGTGACGATCAACAAAATACTCTCAGAAACGAACTAGAGATAGCCGGTGTTCCTGAAGCTGACAACGAAAACTTGCACCACATCGTCATGCTTACTTCTAAAAAGATTGGGGTGGACTTGACTGATAACGACCTTGACAACATCTATCGCGTAGGTCCTCCAAAAGGGAAAATTCCACAAAAGTCTGATTTCAAACTACCACGGCCAATTGTTGTCAAACTTACGCGTAGAGTGAAGCGCGATGAATTATTGAAAGCTTCAAAACACAGACATAATGTCACGTCAGAAAATATTGTTACAGGAGTCCCTAACAAATTATACTTTAATGAAAGATTGACTAAAGAAAGACGTCTATTATTTCGGGATGCAAGAAAAAGGGCGAATCAACATGCGTTTCAATTCTGCTGGACTCGAAACGGATCCATCTACGTTCGCAAACGGGATAAAATGCCCGCCATTCATATTCGAGACACCCAGGACTTGGACTTGCGAGTGGGCCCCCCGACAGTCGACGTCTCTACAGTTGAAAACTATAAGATTCAAAATAACTAATTTCTTGCTTTGTATTATGTTTTTTCTAGCAATTCTATTTTTCACTTCACTCATCACACTCAACACATTCATTATTCATTCAAAACACCTCGCCCCTATACATCACACCATAGATCACCCTATAGCACATCTCGTCTCCACAAAAATACATACCGCTGTCACTAATCAGTCGAGATATCTACAATTGAATACTATGAGATACAGAACAACATACTTTCTGCTTAGCATTAACCGCTTTTTATCTAACTTGTTTGTAATTCCATACGTCCTTCTCATTCTCCTCGGATGCGGTTCATGTACAAAACATTTAAAACCTATTCAAATAGTACACTCCTCCCATATAAAAATACATACTGCAGCATTTAATCCGATAGCCCTATTTAAACGACTTAAACAAACTATACGCCTAGCACCAACTCAAACACCTTCCACGAGTGTATTACACTCTTCTAATAATCTCCCGAATATATTGTTATATAGTTTTAACTTAATCTTCCCACTGAGTCACCTGACATTCATTGAAACGCGTGTCCTATACTCCGACTACATTAATAATAACATTAAAAATGACCCCTTTAAACAACGATTTTTTAACCAATATTGACAATCATGTTTCAATTGAATGTCAGCTCACTGACTCACTAGAAAACTGCTCGAAACTCTTGACAGATAATCAAAATTTCAGAGTGTTATCTTTCAACATTCGTAGTATCCAGTGCAACTTCAACCTATTTGAAGTTGCGCTTCATCGTTTGAACCTATCATTTGACGTGATTATTCTGACTGAATGTTGGCTAGCACGAGGGGCTATCATTGGACAACTTCCGGGATACAAGTCCTATAGTACAAATGTCAACCTTAACAAAAACGGTGGAATAGTAGTGTACGTTAAAAACGAATGGAGTGCCACTGTGTCCGAACCAGTGTTTCAAGAAGCAGAATGTCTGTGCATTGAACTCTCAGACTCAATAACTATAATAGCTATTTATCGCTCACCCTCGTTTAAACAAACAAATCAATTTATACAATCACTTGACAATATATTAAACCAGAATAAAAATAAAAGAATAATCCTGACAGGAGATTTAAATTTAAACATCTTGAATACTACCAACGTATCTATCTCTGAATATATCTGTCTTTTAGCCGAATTTGGGTTAATGCCTGCAATCACTGCTCCGACAAGATCCTCTTCTTGTCTCGATCATATTTTCGTTAAAGACTCTTTCCAAGAACCATTAGGGATAGTTTGTAGGACGGACATTACTGACCACTACTTCGTTATGATGGCTACATCCATCACAAAAAGCAAACATGTAAATCCTAGGAGTACAGTTCGCAAGTTAAACTATGAAAAAATTGCGGCCGAACTTAAAACGAGTGACTGGACTACTGTTACAACAACCGAAGATGTAAACGAAGCACTAAACGTGTTTTACGACATTCTAAAAAAAACTATAGATCATAATTCCACCACTCATCAAATTAGTAAAAAAAAAGTCATTTTAAAAGCCTGGATCACTCCAGGTTTAGTTAGATGCATGAGACACAGAGATAAACTACACATTGAAGTAAAAAAACACCCTAATGACGAAGTCCGTAAACTGGTTTACAAGAGATACCGAAACTTTTTAACAGATCTTCTCCATAGATTAAAAAGTGAATACGAAAGCAGAGAGCTCGAACGTAATAAGAATAACCCAAAAGGCCTGTGGAAAGTTATAACAGATATAAGTCAGCGTCCACCAAAAGATACCACTCCCACAGACCTTATACGTGCCAAACCTAGCTCAAGAGATTCCCTAAATCATTGCAATGAATACTTTTCAAATATTGGTAAGAACCTGGCCAACAAACTTTTAGACAAACTGAACAGAGTCCAACCAGTGGTAAACTTAACCAACTCCGCATATAACGCCAGTGACTCATGTTTCTTCCAACCTACAGACGAATGTGAAATTGAAAACCTCATACTAGGGCTAAAGAATGACAGTGCTCCTGGAGCGGATGGTATTGGTCCTGCATTAATCAAAGAGGTTCGGGAATATATAATTCCACCGTTAACCCACATCTTTAACCTTAGCATTTCCTCAGGAGTCTTTCCAGAACAATGGAAACTGGCCACTGTTGTTCCCATATATAAAAATGGTCCTAAGAACTCTCCGTCAAATTATCGACCGATATCACTTTTAAGTATTTTCTCCAAACTTCTCGAGAAAATTGTTAATAAACGAACAGTCACCTTTTTAGATAAACATAATTTGATTTCCGATTCACAGTACGGGTTTCGGCACAATAAGTCAACTGAGGACGCTGTAGAAGCTTTGGTCAGATTGATATCTCAATATCTAGACGAAGGACAAAAATGCGCAGGGGTCTTCTTAGACTTAGCCAAAGCCTTCGACACTGTATCAGTACCAATACTCCTAGGAAAACTCGAAAAGCTAGGTATTAGAGGTCACTCTCTGTTATGGTTTGAAAGCTATTTAACTAACCGACGCCAGTGTGTTAAGATAAATAACGAGTTAAGTGACGAACTCCCAATCGAATACGGTGTACCACAAGGCAGTGTATTAGGGCCGACACTCTTTTTAGCGTATATTAACGACATCCACGCAAACGCTCCTGCTAACACAGATGTTATCTGCTATGCTGATGACACAGTCTTGCTTTTTCACAATAGAACCTGGTCTGATACTCTTGATAATGCAACGCGTGGCTTACAAAATACTAACAACTGGCTAGAAAATAATCTTCTTACATTAAATACTCAAAAAACTAAACTCATCTGTTTCCACAAAACCCTGGCTTCAGCTCCAGTTTCACAGTGTAATATTAAGCTTCACTCTTCATGCTCAAATTCTATCCACTGCACATGTCAGGAAATTGAACGCGTTGATTGCATTAAATACCTAGGTACTAATATTGACCAAAATTTATCTTTTAACCAGCACATCTCACACTTAATATGTAGAGTCAGAAAACAAATATATGTTATGAAGTTACTTAGAAACTCCGCAAACGTCAAAATTCTTACAATGGTTTACCAGTCCCTCTGTGAATCTATCATAACATACTGCAACAGCGTATGGGGAGGGAAAGGTGTCACGATTATGCTAGAATTGGAAAGAGCACAACGGTCCGTACTCAAAGTCATGCTAAAAAAACCATTCTTATACTCTACCAGTGCACTATACGCTGATGCTAAAGTTCTCACCGTGAGACAATTATACTTATTAAAATCGACCCTGCTAATGCATAGTAAGGTACGTAGATCACAAGACTTTGAGGATCTTTTAAAAAAACGTACGTTTAGAGTCATACTCCCTCAAGTTAATACATCATTTGCCCGTCAATTACCAGAATTCATGCAGCCTTACATTTATAACCAGGTAGCCAAATACTGCAATATTCAACGCTGCAACCAACGTGAGGCTAAGACTAAAATTAAAAATTGGCTGTCTAAGCTATCGTATGACGATACGGAAAACATAATTAAGTCTCTATCGTAACACTTTATACGTACTCTAACTCACACACCCACACACACTCACACACACACACACACACACACATACACACAAACATTCATCCACATTCTCACAATCACGCACACTGACACCTCACATCACAAGACACTCATTTCATTACTATTTTCTATTATGTTCTATTAACTAGTTTTTTAAGTTTTCAGTTCTTTTTTTTTATTGCACTTTTATCTTCTTCTTTGTCGTGAAATGTGCCATATAAAATGTAAGTCTTTTATTGTTTTCTATTACTTACTTACTTTTGTTTATTCTAAATTGTATATTAATATCTTATAATAGTACTGTTATGAAAGGCTAGCTCGCCGGTTTATTTAAATATGTTTGGTAATAACAAATGTTCAGGACCTCCGCGATACAGGGTTTCCCTAGTGCGGGGTCCGCCAGTAATGTATACATGTTTAAGTTTTTTGATAAATAAACATATTCTATTCTATTCTATTCTATTCTAAATACAAGAGAATGAAAACTCCTACCTAGATATCAACATCGTATCTCACACGCGTAACGTAGCCGCGCGTAAGTTTAGCGTCTGTGTGGCGCGTTGTTCGACTTACATTGCGGCACAGTAAAAATTGAAAATCTTAATTAAACATTTGCGACAAGAAAAACACCCACCATCGTTTTTAGTACAATAAAATAGGCGTTCCATTTTTTTTTTCGTTACGATGTCACTAACACCCTGTATAATGTTAAAGTTGTGTAGGTGGTTGTTATTGACTCTTAAGTTTTACAAGTTTATGAAAAACTTACGTTACAGCAACATCAAATTGAAAAAATAAATAAAATATTAACAATAAAGTTTCACAGCTTCTTGTATTCTGTCCGTATCTTTGACAAACGACAACCGACTCGTGACCGTTGCAAGCTGAATGAATCCGGAGACGTCGGAATTCGTGAATTTAATGCCACATTACCGCCAAATGCCGAAGAATGCACCTTTGTCAAAACAAAACCAAAATCTGGAGTCTCATCTCATGGCGTGGATAACGAATTAGTGATAGCCACGGGTAGCCTAGCCATTGAGGCAAAGTGAAAAGACTTCGTTACAGTAACCACTAAGCACGTGAAAAATTAGTTTTAATATTACAGGCCAAAAAATACTGCAGTAAAGTCATATATAGACACGAAAGCGATAAACTCGTGAACAGGATTTCCAATATCGATAAAATGAGCAATGTTGGTTCTTTATGAAAAGTATTCCAGCAACAATTGCAAGTTAGTACAATTTCAAGTACATAGAATAATTTGCATATCATTATAAATTATCAGTATTATCAAATAGTTGAGCAGCGACAGTGTCGCGGCGGCACCTTTGTTGCGGCTAGTTCCGTGCGAACAATAGATACGGGATAAAGTTGTATTTACTGTAATTGATACTGCCTGGCGCCATTCCGGAGCTTGAATTATTACCAATAAAGCGATGGCTACTAGTTATTGTATATTGTTAACAGATGTTAGTTTAGGGAGGGTGAGTTCATTGTTTTCATATTTGGAATCTACAACATTAGTTAATGTTAAACTTTGTCAGGTCCTGTTTATGGTGTAATATTTATTACAAACAAAAAGGTTACGTAAATAGATTGATTAACACTATGAATATAAGAGACAACTAATAATTGATGGCACAATCACCTTGATGTGATAATGAATAATACAAAAGCGTCCAAAGACAGAACAAAATAAAATCAACCGGGAAATAGAGCCATCATAAGCGGCACCTAAGAGTTTATTTATCACAAGTTTAGCGACACAATAGACAGCAATTACTATTAGACGCTAGGTATGATCTAGTTCGTGACTAGAGAACTAAAATCCGCCACTAGTAGCTGCCCTTGGACCATATCCACGCACCTTTGTATCCAAAAGGTCAATTGGAAAGTCTTAGTCCATATTAAATCAGTCTACTGATTCTCTATAGAGATTCTTATCATATTGATGACGTAAACTGATTCATATTCAAGGCTGATGAAGCAATTTTTAAAATCTAATGGCTTCAATAATGTAATTTTAGATTTATTGAATGATGCTTTTAAGAAAAATGGGAGTGACGAAATGAGTGCAGTAACACTTGATATTAAAATAGTGAAAAATTCGGTTCCCATTGACATAGCTTTAACGGGTATACTTTAATTTGATGATGAAAAAGATGGTTTTGAAAACCTAATGGACTAGACTACACTATATTCTTTACGATAAATAAAAAAACAATCAACAACAACTGAACTATAATACCTATCTACTTATGGTTGTATAGCATAATCTTGACAGAACTTGCAAATGAAAAGCTCAACGATGATCATGGAATTTGTATTGTAATAATTACTGCAAAAACCGATACTGCATAATACGGAAACTAAGCTATTCAGAAACAAGCGTAATGAGCATTGTGAGAAACTAAACTACGAACAAGTGCTGCCTTTAATGTAAATCCAAGTCATGTAATTGATCTTGTACGCCGCAAACCGAGTAATGCCCGTATAAATCTCTGCTCATCGAATTAAAGATTAAAATTTTGCATAAAATTATAATTTTACGATAATTGAACAAATTAGAATTTGTTCAGTGACCTCTAAATTAGACTTTATCGACAATAGGTCAGCTGGTTGATGTCGATCAATAATAGACTGGGAGCAGTGTACATTTTTTGAATACATATAACCCGACCTTAACGAAAAACATAAAGAAAAAAATATCAAAGCTAATCAGTGTAAAATTTTGGGCTTGGCACAAGAATTGTTTAATTCAGGTCGGTTGGTTCCGCGAAAAACTTTAATTATAAAAATAAAAGATTCGATTTAAGAATGGTCTTCGGATGCAAAAAAGGAGCGAGTAGCTACGACCGACTGAGCCATATCTAAGGCCACATTTGTACAGAATAATAATAAAAGTAGTTGAACAAACCGTTGGCTCAATCGCCTCGTCAGACCGGGTTTATTTATGTTAATCGCCATGAATGAGATTAAACACCACCGGAGCAAGCCAGTGATTTGTGGGTGTGACCGGAAGAGCGATGAGCCCAAAACTCAGTGTTTCAAACGGACGCGAGCCCAATCGGTTTGGGCTGATCATAAAATTTCTCGCTTCTGAACAACGTAGGCGAGAATCGCTCGTTCATTTCCCAAATAAATCTAACTAGTAGCCTCATTCGATTTTTATCGTAAACCATTTTGGTTGTTTTCGATGGAATAAGCACCTTTCTTTTATAATACCAGCAAATTTATGCGATTGCTAAGCAATAAATACACTTTCGTGTCTGTTCTAGTCACGACTAACCTCCTTACGGCCTATAGGCCGTAGTTTAAGATAATCGACCAGATTTCCGTATTTCCCGATTGGGCGATCGCCTATTGTCTTTAAATATACTTTTTCGATTGCTTCACGGTTAGGTGATTAATTTGTTTGTAATCAGTAACATCAGTCAAGCGTCAAGAGAATCACTCCCACGACCGTTCGCAACGAGGCGAAGATGTTCCCACTGCAGTGTTATTGCACAATACACCAGAGAAAAGTCAAGGACATTGTTCATGCAAGTTACCATTACATTATTTTTTGCTCTATAGCCTGATCTGTGAGGAATTTTTGCCATATTTTTCGGGTCAGGAAGCGAAAACTACCTCTTTTGGTAATTTTAATTTATAGTGTCACAATAAACTTTGTGATAAACAGTTTAATTTTGGGCAATTCTGCTGCAAATGTGACCGACGAGGCCTCCAGATTTGTCTTAATGTTCGAGACGTGTACAGCGACACAGATTCATTGCACTCCCATTACAGACCAAGGTTGTTTTTTACACAATGACCCAAACACTCTGCTCTAATTGTAATCACAGGCCCATTTCAAACCTTTTTGCGGTCATCTGTGTTTTTTTTCATAATAATTACAGTGATTGCTTGTTCCGTACAAGGCAGACACAAGTTGATGGAAAATCTCTCACGGAAGTTGATAGCTATGCAAAAAATTACAATTCATATTCCCATCGTTATATTGATGATTAATATTGAAACTGATAGCGATGGAATGGATCTTCACGGGCCTCTTAGCCTCGCCGAGTTGACTAGCGTAACGAAAGGACGGACGGAGAAGTAAAAAACTTACAACGTAGAGACAATAACGAAATGCAGATAATACAGTTGACAAAGACATTTGGAATAAAATGGCTGTCACAGTCTCAGCTAATTATACGAATTATATAGGTGACGAACGACGAGAAGGTAAATGTAGCTAAGACAATATTTTAATAATCAATCTTAAAAAAATGATGTAAGGATACCTCAGACAACATAATTGTAGTAATAGTTCTAAATCAAGGAGACCCTGGGAATTTTGCAATCTTTTTGTCTAAAACAATATCGGAAGGAGTGACTCACTGCCTGCGCCCCCATACATAAAAATCCAACTCCATTAAAACCAATTCCAGAAACCGTCCAGTAACTCTCTAAATAGACCAAACAGTGAGTCATACGAGTTAAGTTTTATGTTATTCTAAACACATTGGCTTTGTTAAGAACCCTACTGACCTGAAACCGAGTAAACCAATAGAACCGGCTGGAGCTTTCGATAATATACTGCTGTGCCACATAGGTGAATGAACATTTTTATTGAACAGCATTCGAGATCAAAATGACTTTCAGAATTCTGGTTTATTTCTAGCGGTCTGCCAAATCTCATCGATGTAGGTGATTAGAGGGCAGGTGTTCCAAAATGTGTATTGAATTCCGGGAATGTTTAGATGTGTCTGCTTTGCTGACGGAAGTGTGTTTTATTCTTGTCAAATAAATATTACTTTACTATATTAGATCAGTCGGTACCGTCCAGGGAGTAGTTTTACCTCATGATGTCTTTCGTCAGTTTGTTCGATAATGACTTTTTTTTAATTACAGAAGAAAGTATTGGTATTATCATTACATGTTGTCAAACATCACTTCGAAAACAGGTACTCAAATCAATTAAGACCACAAATCAAACGGAGAAAAAGTTAGTCAAAATTGTCACCACGTGTTCGATATTGGCGCTTTTAACACTGGTCCCATGCAGGACGTAGTAACAGCAATTTGGAAAGGATCGAAGGACTCGCCAGACGCGGCTGCCGGTGAGTCACGGGATGACGTCACCAGCCGGACACCTCCAGATCCCGTGCGAACTTCATTTGAATAGCAGCAAGGCAAGAATGTACTGTTACCGTGAATTATTATAGTATCACCGGCTATAAACACTTTGGATGAGAATGCGATCATATTTGATAAATGAGCACCTTTAACATAACATAACATAACAAATACTTTATTGCACAAACAGGAAAAAACAAAACACGCTACACAACTAGCTTAGCTTAGCAGCTAGCTTTAGTGCAAACACGCTACGTTTGGAAATTAGGAACATTGAAAACGAATGAGATCATGCTCTATATCACAGTCACATATTGGTAACCCTCCAGTAGTATCTACCAATAGTATGTCTGTAATATGACAATTATAAATTAGGGTTCAAAGTCAGGGATAAACTTTAATTCAATGAGTTTTTTGTGATACCAGTAAGTATATTACAGAGATTTGAAACATACTGTGAAATCTTAAAATTATATTTATCTTACTGATATAATTACTGATGTGATTTGTTAAAATCTTTGAAGTACAAATATTTTATAACTACTTTTGCTTTTAATAAAAATACTGTTATAACCAGCTTCAAACATTCACCGGATGAGAATGCGATTATAATTTGATTAGGGCTCCATTTGGTTCCTTACAAGTATAGTACGATGAACGCCTGAGGGAAATTCTTTATTTAATGGAGGACGATGTTATAATTTAAAGGAATGCTGAAGCAGGTTTATTTTGACAAAGTGAGGAGTTTATGTTCATTATGGGTTCGAGCCACAGCACTAAATACACAAGATAGGTTGACTTGTAATAGGTAAATTAAATAATGCTTCTTATTATTCAACAACATAGCGTTTCAATTGTTATTACAACAATAAATACAAATTAACGATAATGTGATCAGAATGATATCAAGGTTTGTAATTCATAAGTACATGATACGCAACCTTGAATGAATAAGCCTCTATTATAATAAGACAAAGCCATACAATTTAGGCAGATAATTGATATACTAAGGACAGTAGGCTGGTACAGAGTACAGAGACCAAGTAAGAATGATAAAAACAAAACAAGAAGTGAGTCAGAACTTAAATGACAACTTAAAATAAGAAAAACTTCCAATGACCACATTCCTCAAGTCTATTATTGTGATGTATTATATTAAAGATACTTAAAGAAAAGTAGGTTAATTGTAATGTAACTCGATTTTATGGTCGTCACTTTTGACATTTACGACCATCGAACTATGCTAATACACGTTGTTTACTTGTAAGTTGGAGTTTATTGAAAATTCTATGGTGAACAATAAATTGAAAATGATGATATGAGTATCTTATTGGAAGAAAATAATAAAAGGGATTTCTTTTTGATTTGAAGGTGCTCCGTCACTTTCGAAGTGAGTATTATGAAAAGGAAAGATTACATTTTGTTGACGAAAACGTTATTCTCTGAAATAGCGAGCTTACTGATCGAGTCTATTGTAAAGACTTTTGAAAACATTTTTTTAGTAATGTAATTAGTCGCCCGCATTCGTAAATAGATGCGGGTCAACGGTTAGCTTGTTATTTAAAGGCTCAACGAAGAAAATGCTGAACAGTAAAAAATAGAAGACGTGAAGTTGACTTACGATCCCTATGATTAATCATGCTTGATTGGTTTTTAATAATACTGGCCTTTATCAGATTACATGTTTTATTTTCAACGATAAGGTCTTGTTTAGCACAACTAATGATAACAGGTTTACAAAAAACTAAACTACTTTCGAATATAGCTGATTGTGTTTCGCAAAGGTTTACAAACTACTAATCGCAATGCACTTAAGCCTATGGAAGTCTTAGAGCCAAAAACAATAGGCGTCATTTGTGATGATAATCGGAAAATAATGGTAAACACAAAAATAATGATAGTGAAAGTAACCAATGAGCTTTCAAACTACGAATAATGAGGGGTATCGCACATATTATCACAATTTTGAAAGGGGAGAAAGTTCGGCCATGAAAGAGAGTACGGTCGTTCGTCAAACAAGTGTTCGGCCGAGGCTTTTTAACGCATAAACAAGATCAGGTAAGCGATAGTCGGTCTTTTATTTTAAATGCTTTTGTCGAAAGTTATCGAGTGGTAGAGAAATGGGCTAAAGGAATATTGATGGGCAGCACGAGTCGAACAAGGATTGATAGAATTGCTGTTTCGAATTCAAAATAACCGATAAGAAACCAATATTCTGACGATAACTTTCTGAAAAACGCAGAGTTGTTGGAAATGTTATCCCCGATTTCATCCGTAGGTATTTTAAAGGTCTACGTGGAAGCAATTCGATTTTCGGGTATCAAGCTATATGTAAATTAAATATAAGAATCTTATCAGAACCCTGACTACGTACGATGGTGACATTCACAGTTTATCTCAAAGTCAATATTGAATGAAACGGTCAAAACGACTGTAAATTTAACGGTCACTTTATAATCATTGATGTTCAAAATCAAGCATGGGGTCATAAAATTTACTGATGACTGAAACTGATATGTGCTCGATATTACCTAATAACTAACCACGAGAAAGAAACTGGTAAGCATTAAATTATTTTAAGATTCGAATTAGGTACTTAGAAAATGAAACCAAGTTATGTCCAATCGAAAAGTAAAAACGCAAACAAACCCAAAATATTCATAGAATTCAATAGTAAACAAAACAGAGAAGTAACAGCTAACAAGCTAAGCGATAGCACCTTGCGTTACTTGCTCTCATCCCCGAGATATAAATAGATCGGTATCGATAATTGGTTATATAAACACCCAAACCTCGTACGTGTGAAAAGTTACAAGTATAAGTTAACAATGTAGATGACTTGAAAATTTGGATTTTGAGCGTGACGGATATTGGCTTTTTAAGAGGGTGGCCTCTAAGAGAGCCCCAATCTATCGACGAATACGTTTCTATAGCTCCTTTGGCTGAAGTAAAAGTGACCAGATAAAAAATAATTTAATCTAGTCTAGCCTTAAGTCACTCGTTTAAATGCTTCAGCAACGACGAGAAACTGAAATACTCGTATCTGATTACAATGTCTTTAACAAACGTGATGCTCTGCAAGACAACTCATCAAACAATGCAATGTCATAAAACAACGCAACAGCCTCATCAATATTATGCAGCACCGAGTTACGTGTCGTTCGAACTTGAACTTGCCTTCCGTTGGCGATCAAATATTTACACTAGCTCATTCACTCGGCGTGCCACAGGAAATACTCAATGACATACAAACAACTTCTGGCCAATAACCAGGAAAAGAAATTCAAACACTGCTTAGAGTTAAGGTACATGTTCATGGATTATACAACGACCGTATGTTAGTAGATGCTACTTCGAAGTGTATTTACAGAAATGTCTACAGTGAGAAAGATAAAATAAATATTGACAATTTTGTTTCACGCGTCTCATCTCAACAATAATAATGGGACTTGAAAATTTTTGTCGGTAATCCGCGGAAAGTGGGCGCTGCTATCAAAAGTAGTACAAGTAACTCGGGTTACTTATTAACAGCCACTTTATCAATTTATAGCCTCCACTCGATTTATTAACAGCTGTAAATCTTTTGACCCCAATTTCGTAAATTAAGATTCCTTTGTAATTTTATCACAACTAAAAAGTAAAAAGGTTAACGAGCCGGGGTCCATTGCAGAGGAAATTACTCAACAAAAAGCTAAATGCCAGGGGAAATGTCGAGCACTCACCTCGTATACAGACGTCATGTTGCTGTACCCGCTTGTTTTGTTTTGCAAACTGGAGCGATCACAATCTAATCACACATTTCACTGCTGACGAAAGTCCAATAATACTGTGTGTTTGAAAGTTCACGACAATGAGTTGTAAGTTTAAAAAAAGTAAACTGTCAAAGTTCCCGCCACGCGTAAAAAAATAATAAAAGGCAACGGCGCGGCGCGTTGACGCAGCCTACTCGGGCGCGTGTGACACGTTCCGTGTTTAGGATCGGCACTGAGCGAGCGGCCGGCTGAATGGAGCGGTGGCGCTCAGCTGGTATGCTCAATGAACCATACGAGTTCGGAGGTCGATCATCCTGACCCCATGGATTAAAGTTTCTCTATTACCCTACAAACCTACAACACTGCCCAATACGAGTATGTGGTTGACCCGACGTTTTTAATTCAAGTGTCTACATACAAGCCAACTTGAGTTGGCTCTGCGATTTGGGAGAGAATGAGTTGAAGTAAAAATAGAAACGGCATTTTTTACAAGTTGCGGTACTCGTTATCTAAAACAACTTATTTTCGCATTTATACAAATTAAAAATAGCAGGTCATTATTTTTGTCAAATAAACGCGTTGACACGTTTGCAAAAACATCAAAGTAAAAAGCCTCTATGGTTTATCGACCCGATTCTAGCATTCGGCGATCGAGATGTTTTTGCGAGTGACAGACATCGGAGTTCGTCGACTGGGCTCTTATTTGTCATAGAACCGGTATCCGCACAATCTGATGAAGCCGAGTCGTGCGATCCCTCGCGGTGAAGTTGCAGACAATTGATTTCGAAATTAATAAATCCCGCATCATTATAATGGTTGGACGGAATTGTTGTCTCAAATATTGAAACTAATCAAAAATAATTTAGATAATCGCTTCGAAATCATAATGTAGCCTACATTATTTCGTTAATGGAATTAAATAAGGATTCGATTTTATTTTCAAATTATTTTTTTTATGTCGGTTTCATTTTTTCTTTGTCTACATTCAATTTTAAAAATTAGTACCCCTTATACAAATACAACGTTTCTACTTGTTTTGGCTTCTTGTAAAAATTGACTAAGGGATGACGACCTCTCTAAGATGATCGATGCCTAGGTACCTACTCACCGTGGTTCACGACTTCAGAAGTTAGACTTAATCAGCGATCATGAGGTCTGTCATCGGTCTCACTACCCATACGAGCGAAAAACATTTAGTTAAGCCAGATCTGCTACAAATTGTTTTCTTCTTCTAGCTTCGTCACACTTTGACAACTCATGTCTGTTGTAACCTAAGTTGTCAGAGTGTGACGACGCTAAAAGATGTGTGAATTGGTAAAGAAGTGTTTTGCTGTATATATTTCCCTAGGTTGCGCCGTTATTACAAGCCGAACGCGAATGTTATGTTACATTGGACGATGTTGCAGAGCGTTACACCATTGTTCAAAGCAAGCGAAATGGAGCAAAAACTTCCCATTGCACCGCTGGCATCGCATTACCCGGCTTCAAATCGTCGGTTGCGTTCAACTGTTTGGTTTTTGTAAGTCTGTGTAACGAAGGTGTGTGATGGTTGATGGGCCTAGTTGGCAGTCACTAATTTACCTGAGTCTAAATATCTTAGTAGAATACCGCGGTTGGAAGAGCTTTTTGACACGACTGAGGCGAAGGAAATTAAAGGAGAGTTATTAAGAATGAATTTGCGTACAATATACTTAAATATATGCAAAAAAGAACCGATGTTCATCTTCTAAATAGGCAATCTTCAAAGCGTCAACAGTTTCCAGACATAAAATATCTAATTTGTCTTAGTGAGATGATTATGTTTGTTCTATGGTGACTTTCTCGAAGAATGCGGGGTATAGCCGGAATTCGGGTTTTTAAGTTCAATTTTGGGTATCGCCTGGTACAACATTGTTTCAACCAATTACGATTTTCGACAAACCTTTTTTTTATTTTATTTTTAAACCCCATAAAATTTCAAGTTAGAACTAATTGGTTATCTTTTCAAAGATACAAATTAAATACATTAAATTACCTATTGGAAAGGGGGACGGGTCTCATACAGTTACAGTCCTTTGTCTAATTAGAGGGTACATAATATTACAACAACAGTTTGACATTACAGTGACAATTATTTTCATCAGATAACACACACATAATTTATACAACAACAATAGGCTTTCATATTACTGAAATAATGTTACTCAAGAGAACGCGCCATCTTAGCCCTTAGGCAAGAGCTTGAAGTAACTAATAAACAAAACCCGGTTTCCATAATAGTGTTTCCGAGTTTATCAAACGTGGGAACAGAGAAGTCCGTTCGTTTATTGGCAATATTCCGATGTCCGTACTCTGCGTCTCGGCGTATGCAAGCGGCGCGGCGCGGGCGCAAGGCGGAGTATCGATAGAAATCTTGATGGACAGATATAATGGCGCCAGACGGTAAAGACGCACTACGAGCTTTAGAACTGCCTTATATAGAAGGCTATGTCTACCTGGCTTGTGTTTATAACAGCATTTCTACTGTACAAATTAAAAGGGTTTTATTAAGTTTGTATACATTGCATAAAGAAGTTAATTGATTTGGATGAGTTAAGATTTTTCAAAACTAAAATTACAATAATAAATTTCGAATAAAAAAGATAGATATTCTCAAAGACTATTTCTAAAAATAATAAGGATTGGTTAGATACATCCGGATTACAATACCTACATCACTTTATTTTAATTAAATTTAAAACGTGGCTGCCTATAGATCCCCCGCGTGAAGCCGACGCAGCCAATGATTCCATAAAAAGAACAAAACTAATTTAATTTAATCGATAGCGCATAGCACTGCAGCGAATAGAATAGTTGCGCGTGCCTATCGGCGGATCTCAGCGCAATATGGCGCCACGACGACGATTCTAAATCACCTGCTTAGAAAAAACAAGGCATTATCTGTGGCAATTCATTATTACGATAGAGATAAAGGCGGCATTGGACAAAGATTTATTTATGGCTTGTTCGTGGCTGGAAACCACCCCTGACATCGTAGATATCGGCATTTAGATGCGCTCTGCCTGCTTGTGTTCATTTGGCTCGAACTATCTCGAGATTCTTATTGACTTTACATCTGTAAGTTCGTGAATCTATCTTTAAATAAATCAAACTGTGCATAAAGTCATTCGCTCATTTTGTAAGATAATTTGGATATTTTTAACACTCATGCTTTATGCTAAATATTTTGAGTATTCACCTCGTAATCAATGCGGTATCGGACAACTTTCACGTAACCTACCTTTTTTCCCAAACACGAGAATGTTTGGTCAGTCTTCCGTCACTAAAGCAAAAATGGTAATTTTATAAATTCAAAATTAATATACCTAGCAACATTACAATGAGGATTCCATTTCGATATTTTGTGGTGTGTAAAATGAAAATACTCCTAGATTAGCCAACGTTTTTTTTATGCTAAAAGGTCAAATAAATAAACTGATTTGCTGTAATCTGTCATACCTAACAAAGGTTCAACCGCAGCATTTCCTTTATTAAATCAATGCGGACGCGAACGTTCTTGACCTTATAACCTGTCAGTAACATGATATGCTGATACAGACTGAACCCACCGTAGCTTGTCAGCACTGTTGCTCTACAGGGCTTCAACTGACGTCCACAGACTGAAGCCTGGCGAAGTAAGTGTTGCCAAGAATAGCGGAACGCAAAGATTTTTATATGGAGTGCCCGAAGTGTGCCAAATTCAAATTCAAAAATATCTTTATTCAGAAGGTAACATAGTTACACTTTGAATTGGCATTTTTTTCATAACGAACGTCTCATCCGCCTAAAACTACTACAGCTTCTCACAACCTGTATAGTCGGGGAAAAGCAGTTGCAAGAAAAACCTCGGCACAGGGACCTACGTTCTTTTCGGTCGAACAGTCTAAAAAAGCCACGTCAAAGCAATTCATCCCAAAAAGCAATATTGCAATTTTACATTTGCGCATATAAAAGTAAGTGTCAACAAATGACAAATAGCAATACTACTTGTTTAGGTACAAGTGGCCTTTTTAAATCCCCAGAAGTCACCATTGATATTGTGAATTATTATTTTTTACCAATGTTGTGAAACATAGTTCAGGCCACTGAGCCACCAATCAGGTGTTTATACTTGATTGATTGAAGCAAATTAAGTTCTGTGATTCAAGTTATGAGTCATATTATCAAGAAATTGTTTGGGGGCGTTGCACTAAAAACTAGTAGGTATTTATTTTTTCTTGGGAGGAATGTAGACGATAAACATAGAAGACTTGAAGAACAGGGAAGAAAATATGATTTTGGAATCTTTAAGTGGTAAATCCTCATTGAAGTCGTAGTTTTTTGAAATATAATATAATCACTACAAAGACACAAAAAAGATAATGAGGAAGATTATTAAGTTTTAACTATTTAATCAAAGTTCCTGATACGAAAATACACGCGCGAACTTTCATTACAGAATTTAATTTATTTTTTATCTCAGCTGCTTATTTGGATGCCAATGAGCTTTAACGAGCTAATAATTACCTCAGGCAAATATTTTTGACTAATTTATGCAAATATGGGGACTCAAATTACCTAGCACTTAAAGAGATTGGATGTGAGGTGACGCATACGAGAGCCACCTACCTCATTAAGATCACATAAATAATATTAAAGGAATATTTTGTGCAAATATGTACGAAGGAAATTTATTTAGCGGCGAATGTAGGACAAAGTACAGGATATTTGCGCTTAAGATGTTTGGAGACGGCGAGCAGACCTATATGGTCGCGAAATAAGTGCAAAACTCGAAGTAACTTAAATATTAGCAAAATTAAAATTCCCAATTGTCGCTTTTTATGTATACGTATACATAACAAGTTGCAAATGTTAAGCAAACAACACTTAATACAACACTGGTGCTAATTCCTGTAAATACCATCTAATTTTATTTTAAGTTATATCTGTCATTTTCTTATCCGCCGAAAAGGAAAGGGACGGGTAATCGACAAGCATAAAATTTATGGAACACACGTCAATTTTAAGCACAAATCTAAACCAACCGTCTAAAAATTTTACGTCAGTCAATAACCCGACACATAAATTTACTCATTCTTCCTAAAATTAAGAGCTGTGAATCATCCGTCCCTTTCCTTTTCGACGGATATGAAAATGACGGATATAACTTAAAATAAAATTAGGCGGTGTCTGCAGGAATCGGGGCCATTGATAAGTTTAAATGAAATAAGATTTTGAACAGATACCAAATTGATAATTGAAACTGAAAGGAGAATGTCTCTACATCTAGCTTAAAATGATTATTGCTTTTTAGCACAAGAATTGTGCTTCTTTTGTCAATTTGTAATTACTATATTGTGTTATATGTGTCTTAAAGAGTTATATTTTATTATTATATTTACTTATTTACGCAGATTGTTCTAAAAACTCCACCTCATTATTTTCAGTGTCCTTGAACGGCCACCTGGTCGGGTCTTGTCAAGTCACGCTGCCCCACGTGCGTCGGGGTTTCTCTCGCAAAACCTTCTTTCTGATCCGGTTTACGACGACTTTCTACAGATTCCCACTTCGTACCCTTAAAAGTGCTAATGGACTTTATTGGCGATAACAGCAACAAGACAACCCGTTGAAACCTTTTGTCATGCACATCGTGATTCAACTGTTGACAACCATTAAACGGTTTTATTTTAGAAGCGTGAATTTAACGTTTTGTTGAAAAGGTTTTTAAATGATGACGGGTTTGTCTGATTTTATTGTGTTAATGCAAAACGTGCAGCCTACTTATGAATTCACATTCTCTGTTATATATTCTGTGCGTTGTGGTGTATAAGGTTATGTATTCACGGATTCATGAGAGAATGCTCGTTACGTAGGTTTTGTATTATCTATGCGCCTTTTCTAACTTTTACTTATAACTTTTTATTTAAAAAAATAGTTTATTTAAAAATGCTGGGTATACCCCCAGCACGCTATCTACTATTATAAATAATAGCGCAAATGCTACGTGACGAAGAAAATAGACATTTCTGTAAAAAAAAGTACATAGCTAGGTTAAATGACTTCTATTCTCCAGGATCACGAAATCGATTTTAGTGACAGCTTTCACATTTTTCTGGCAAAAAAATTAGAAAACTAGGTTGTCTAGAGGATGGCTTAGATGAAATATACCTACTTAGAAGTAAAACTTATTATATTACGTAGGTACTTCTCTAAGCCACGTAAGCCGTGGGAGCCCAGTTGGTAAAAGGCGGTGAAGGAAAACATCGTGAGGGAACCCACATTCCCGAGAAATGCATTTTTGGAGGTATGTGATCTAACCTGTATTAGGCTGGTTTAACGTTCGCGGGTTGGAAGGTCAGACAGGCAGACGATTCTGTAAAAAACCGGACCTGTCAAATCTTCAGGTTAGGTAAGCGGACCCTGTGGAAAACGGGATAATTCTAGGGAGACGATGATGATCTAAGCCATGTAATCCTACTAAGTCCGTAGTAAAGATCCTGTTTGCATATCAAACACGGCAATTACTTCTTAATCGATTCCATTTTATTAGACTTGTTTGCTTTAATAAAATATATATTATCAAACTTGTTCTGTCGTCTCGGTGTTTATCCAGACGTCTAATAACGTCATAAGCGGATTAAATTTCAAAAAATAATAATTAATAACTTCTACGTATAATATAGAAAAATTAAGAATGTTTTAGAATTCTGCGTTTGGCTTAGAAGATGATAAAAAGGGGGCCTCTTGAACATCCTAATGTGTGTTCCTTGATATTTGGATGAATTTATGTATAAAATTATGTTGCTACCTAGGTATATTGCTTTTCTTTATTTTGGTCTGAATAATAATGTGTGAAAGGGCTTTTATTTTCTACCCAAAAACGATGACAAAAGATACATGTAGAAGGTTAAATGAAGGAAAATCTGTACAGCGCCATCTATATTGTTTTAGAGGAACGAAGAAAGACCCTCATTGGTGATCTCTGATCTAAGTAGTTATAGGTATATTGGTCTAAGTACTTAAGTCAGGTCAATGCCCTATGACGTATTTGCTGTATTTACCTCTTGCTAAGTAAGATAATTGAATTAACACTATTTTAGCGCAAAAATGTATTTCAGTGACAAATTATTATAAAAACTGCATTTATTTCAGGTAGGTACCCGTATTGTAAGATATAAAAATTACAATTACATATATGTCAATTTAATGTCAATTTAAAATTAAAAATTTCAATCCAAAATTTTTAAATAATAATGAAATCAAAGTTAAAATTATTAAAATCAAAACTAAATATAAGTACTAAAAATTCAAATCATAATTATTAAGATGAAACTTATTAAAATAAAAAAATAATTAATAATAACAAAAATAAAACACAAATATAAAATAAGTATAACATTTACGGGGTTCTTGTTAGGTGCCGATATAGTTGCAACTTCTCCTCGCTATGTGTCCTGTCCTGCCCACTGCCACTTCAGCTTTGCTATGTCGGTGACTTTAGTTCCGATGGCCGATGGGGCGGAAAGGTTCTGGAGTGGCGACCACGTGTCGGACGACGCTCAGTGGGTAGGCCCGCTACAAGGTGGACCGACGATCTGGTGAAGGTCGCGGGAAGCCGCTGGATGCGGGCAGCGCAGGTCCGATCGTCGTGGAGATCCTTGGGGGAGGCCTATGCCCAGCAGTGGGCGTCGTACGGCTGATGATGATGATAGTTGCAACTAGCTAAAGTATTTGTACTGTGCAACAGTTAAATAAGTGACATATTTGATCGAATACTATACTGCCGTAATAGGTAAAACTAGGTGATAAGGAAGACATAGTAGAATGTCTTTTATATGAACGCATAACACAAACACAGCATCACACCAGTATACGCGAAGGGGTAGACTGTAGGGTACATATACCTACACACTCACTCATTGACAGCCGACGACCCGATTACTCTAGCCATAGAGGCGGCCAATCAGCTCGCGACACCAAACACTTCGGGACCCCGATACTGACCCCACCGGCGTGGTCGACGATTTCCCTCAATCAGCGCTTATCGCTATCGACCCACTAGGGTCGATTCATTCTTTCATATTTTTCCTTTCAGACGACGCCCTGAGCCGAGGTTCGCGCCTAACTGGGCACCCTCAGGCCTGTTATCTCAAACGTTGTACTGGGTGGGAGCCTTCAGCGCTCCCCATTTGACCGGTTAACCCTTTCACGGACAGAGACCATGGATCATTGATGGTTCATAATAGGTTGTATGGCATCTTGAAATCGGAACGTCCATAGACGTTCTGTACTTGAAAGTGTTAAGTAATTAATGCCATCTGCAGCAAATCTACAATGAGTCACATCAAAAAAACCTCATTACCAGCTATGTTAAGTAGGACGGATGTAATAAAGGGCGAGCCTATTGCCTTTAACCAGGCACAACTATGAAAATCTAAGATCCAGACAAGAATTCCCCCCTCGGGTTACCCCGATTCATCAATCCACACACATCACACACCACACTCCACATTCATCAATCGTTTCATACACGCACGCCGGTTCAGAGTAGATCTTTTTTTTTTTTTGACGTGACTTATTGTAGATTTGCCGCAGATGGCATTAACTACTTGGCCGGACAAATGGGGTGCGCTGAAGGCTCTCACCCGGTACAACGTTTAAGACAACAGGCCTGAGGGTGCCCAGTTGGGCGCGAACCTCGGCTCAGGGCGTCGTCTGAGAGGAAAAATATTTGAAAGAATTAATCGACCCTAGTGGGTCGATAGCGATAAGCGCTGAATGAGGGAAATCGTCGACCACGCCGGCGGGGTCGGTATCGGGGTCCTGAAGTGTTTGGTGTCGCGAGCTGATTGGCTGCCTCTATGGCTAGAGTCAGAGTAGATCGTACTCAACCTTTTCTGAGGACATCTACAATTTGGTCAATATACGCCTTCCATTATTTGGAACTTAAACATAACTGGCGAAGAGTGGGATGTACTGAGCACCTCTGCCTACCCCTTTGGCGTGATGCCATGGTATGTTATAGACAGTAGTATGCAATGTCTAGAGACAATTAACTGTACAGAGTGACTACTGACGTCACAATTTTGGACACCTTGCATTTCGGGACCTCCGTGCATGTTCGTGTGACAAGAAACAGTGATATCCAGTAGAAGCCCTATCCCGCAGGTGATACGTGTGGTATTGCACCAACCGGTGTTATTAAAAAACGTCGTGACTTTCGGTCACGCCGTCATTTCGTGAGGTGTCAAGTGACACGCGCGTTTAACGTGCGCGAGCGCATATTGCGCCGAATACTAGGTACTGCTGAAATCGATTTAAGTACATTGTTTTAAGTTTACGCGGTTATTATCATAATTAAAGCACATAATAACGGGTTCTTACCGCGTTTAAATTTTTTCGATTTAAGTAAACTAAAAGTACTTTTTATAAAAAAATGTTTATGGAATATTTTATTCCATAAAAAAAAATAACATTGAAGTATCGTCAGATAGAAGAACTGGTTCTTCTGTCGTGTAGGTTATGAGATCAATGATCAACCTTATCAACCCTGGTTACTATTGAGCCGCCAAAGGCCCCTGTACATACTTACATAAATAGTAGCTGGGACAATCGGGTGATCAGCCTGCAGTGTCCTAACTTAACTAGGGATACACATTGTTTGAGGTTTACGCGGTTATTATCATAATTAAAACACATAATACCGAGTTCTTACCGCGTTATTATCAGGGATATGAGACTCCGATAGTTCAACACTGTTGCAAGTGCCAGGATCACGGGACGACTGATGAAATTGGAGTGGAGTAGGTAGATCCATAATTTTCTAAGGGCTAACAGTCGTCTCGTGATTATAGAACTTGCAACAGTGTTGTAGAATAGAATAAAATATGTTTATTTATCAAAAAACTTAAACATACAAAAAAAGTATACATTACAGGCGGACCCCGCACTAGGGAAACCCTGTATCGCGGAGGTCCTGAACATTTGTTGTTACCAAACACTTTTAAATACACCGGCGAGCTAATATCGGGAGTCTGATATCAATGATCGGTGATGGTCTCGGCATCAGGGGTGCGCTTTTGAAGTAGCGGCGCCTACTCGCAACGTCACAATAAAAAAATAAAATGAAAATTGAGAAATTGGTCGGTGTACTTCGGAACGGAAGGCGATTGAGGCAACCACCGTACTACACGCCCTATCTATGGAGTAATGGCGATTACTCCACCGACAAGAGCGCAGCTCTTAAATAAAGAGAGAGAGAGATATATATCAAACGACAATAACGCGGTAAGAACCCGGTATTATGTGTTTTAATTAGGATCACAAAGTGATTTTGTGTTTGTATCCCCATCGGGATTCTAAAACGGGACCGGGGAAAAACTATAAAGTCTTAATTAAAGGCTTAGATTATGTTCCAGTTAGTAAAGCCTGGAGGAATAATACGAATCTGTTTTCAAAGTTCAATAAAATTGTGAAATGATGGTTCACGATCGCAGTAAGCACTTAATCCCCTTCGGAGTCCTGCACGACTTCATTCCAAAGGGTTAGATTACGCACAAAGCACATTTATTACTACGATAATGACTTCACAACAAATAGTCCTAGATGCAACGCGAATAATGGCTATATTCTATCTAAAAGCGTAATCTTTGAAAACAAATTGCTCTCTGAAGGACCACATTAATTTATTTTTATCATTCCAAGAAATAATTGCGACCATTGCGTATATTTATTGCGTGTAATCGGAAAATGTGTAATTACTTATTTTTAGCGGCCATTTTAGTAACCTGCAACCAATCATGTAGCAAAGTAAATTGACAGGTAACTTATTAAATCGCTAGATAGGGTTTGCCTTAGGTGAAATAAGACCAATTAGAACATATAGATTGGAGTGCAGACAGATATTCATTCATATTACTTCTCATTTGTGTCTCTGCGACATTTAAATGGTTTAAATGAGGTTGTTACGCATTTAAAAGGCATAACAACTAAGCGTGGCATAAATAGGTAAGCGGAATTATTCAAATCTTTTCATCTTTGACGATAAAATATTTCTTTATCTAATAGAAACTTAAACGTTTTTTAACGATGCATTTCTACAAAAGCAAAAATATAGGTATTTATAATGTCCCTAAAATCGCTGTCGGAGTGCAATATCATTTTATCCATAATTTTGATTTTTAAGGCAATCTTTTTGGAATTTACGAAGGAAAAAGAACAAACGGATTAAGCCTAACAAGTTGAGTTTGTCCACTAAAAATAATCCTTCTAATCATTAAACCTTATAAGTGAAACCAACAGGTGTTTATCACGTATTTATGCTGTCACTATTAAGTACCTATATTAAGTAATTTAAAACATACGAACAAAAATGAATAACGATTTTCAAAAATGGTATCTAAGTGTCCAAAGATTGTATTGAATTGTGTCACCTTAATCAAATAAGTACCACTGCCCTATTTGTCCCTAAAAAGTAGCATGGAGAATGCTACACCGACAAGAGCGTGGGTCTTAAATTAGTGATCGAATCAAATAAGTAAGAAAAATAAGTCGATAATCTTAGTCGTTATACTTTCATTAAAAAGGACACCTTATTGAGTCAGTATTTTATAATTATTAGTTACATTCTACGGGTAATTCTATCACCTAATAGGAACGCTTGGGAATTTGTTATGGAGAAGAAGTGTATACAATACATTAAAAATCACAAAAGTCCATTTTGACGTTTTATTAACGTCATATAGTTCCGTTTTCTATGAGCTTGATAACTGTCAAAATGGATTTGAGTGTAAAAGGCACAGAAACACAAAAAGTAACACACAACACACACACAGAAACTCAAAACAACAGAGTGTGTTTTGTGTAACAGAAAGTTCGGTGAGATGTGAGTACTTAGTTCATCTTGCGATGGTACCTCTGGCGACCTGGTACCTCTGGGATAGTCGTGAGTAGTTTATATAAGTTGCGCGTAACAGACGCGGATGAATCTGTGTCTATCTCAACACTTCCCTAGCGGGTTTCAATTGTACTACACCGTTCCGATAGCACCAGTAAGCCGGTAACAAACTAACGGTCCCTAAGTGTGCCGATAGTTTTCCAGCAAATTTCCATCGGTTGGCCGTGGACCGTGGTACCTTTATTGATATTACATCTACCGTTACCGTGTGAGGAAGGGCCATTTTATAGGAGCAGTGTAGATAACGTCTAGCTTAGTGTAGGTAAGTAGATTTTGGCCGAGAATGTGATGTTTCTGAGGTTCTTATGTCGTAGGTAATTTAAGAGTATATTGTCTTCTTCTTATCGTGTACCCTCACGTGTGAGGTGGAATACCAACCTCATCAACCCTAGTATCAGGGTTAGTACTGAGCCACCAAAGGCCCCTGACATGGCTCATGTAACGACTAACTACATACTTACATTAGTAAGTAGTAACCGGGACCAACGGCTTATATTGTATAAGATAAATATACTTTATCGAGCGAAAATAATACAAGGTACATGTTATTGTTTGTGTTTATGTTTGTGGGCTCAGATTTCCGCAAGTAAGTCAATCTAATTTCTTCCAGAAACTCCGAAGCGTCGGGCTTTCACAGACTTCGCGGAGCGACCCCTTCCTTTGAGGATTTGTACCCGTTGTGCTGTCACTCTCGAGCACTCCAGGATGACATGGGACGCAACACAGGAGGTAACAGAAGGTACAGAAAACTGCAACACATTATACATCATAACACATAGGGACCGCCGCATATCTAGAGTAATTGGTCTTATTATAGTTGTCTATATTTTTATAAATGTAAAATTGTAAGCCTATGTTCAATAAAGATTATTATTATTATTACTTCTCCTGCAGAGTGTGCGGTAGAGTTTGCCGCTCTAGGATTGGCTTGCACAGCCATGAAAGAAAGTGCATTTCTTCGAGGCAATGACGTCATAAATCGTCTGAGTCAGACGTATAAGGCCAATGATGATGATAAAACATCCTAATACGTCCTACTACAGGGCACAGACCTCCCTTCAATGTACCGGAGGGGGAATGAAACATACTCCACCACGCTGCACCACTGCGGTGGAGCTGTTTTACAGCTAATAGTTGGAACCAACAGCTTACCGTGCCCCCCGAAGCACGGAATCATTTTATTTTTTGGGACAATCAGGTGAGTCAAGCCTGCAATGTCCAAACAAAGGACAGTCTCACAAGGTGATTTCGACAATGTCCTCCAGATCGTGAGCCCAATGCTCTAACCACTAGACCACGGAGGCTGTTCATAAATCGTTTTTTTATTTATGTCATCAATGGACATACGTAAAAAATGATTAAACGAATCACATGTATGAAGACTTTGATGAGAGTGGAAGCAGCGAAAGTGGTGTATCAGGATCGTAGTAAGTGGAATTCCGCAGTCTCTGCCTACCCCAACGGGAGATAGGCATGATCTTCTGTATGTATTTATACATACATACATACATACATAAACTCACGCCCGTAATCCCTAATGGGGTGGGCAGAGCCACAAGTAATCAAAGACAACTTGCAGCCACTGTTGATACGATGTCGTAAGCTGGATATGATGAACCTTATGGTGATAAGGGATCAGCCTATCGCCCATAACATTAGTCCATCATGTTAGATGACACAATCCCTCTGTCGGTTTTTACGACATGCCCGGGAAGACAAGCAGCTGAACGTTTTCTATGTTTTTTATTTGCTCCCAGAACAGCATAGTGTATGTATTTATGTGTACGTTTATATATTTTTATATTCTTCTGTACGTTTGGCCATATCATGAAGTAATCATGCATTTAGTTGCTCATATCGTTAAACGTTTTGTTCGTTCATTGATCTGCCCAAACCAAATCATGATGTGGCCAACGAATGATATTCTATTTCACGAAATGGTCACATTTCATGAAATGGTCGAGCACATCATGAAATTATCAATTCTACGATCTGGCCACGACATATACACAGATCTTCATGTGAACTGATAAAACTCGAATTTTCTCTGTAATAGACTAGTATAGATTATCTAGCTAAGTCCTACTTTCGTAAAAAGTCAACTGATTTCACATAAAAAAATACGGAACAAAGATTTCGAAAAACGAAACGATCTAAACGCAACAGTTGGTAGGATTGAAAAAAATGGATCTGATATTTACAAAGAAACTATGGGAACTTCCGATGGAGATAACATCGTGAAATAATATACATTCCGGGTAGGTAGCCTCTGTATGGGCCACGGTAAATCGGTAAACTATGTTTTCCTATTGTTCTGTCTGTGTTATACCTACATAAACTCAAGCCTATTTCCCACCGGGGTAAGCAGATACTGTGCCATTTGCTTCGATCCTGACATAACTCTCCCGTTCCTTCCACAAAAAAAAATAACCCTCATCTTTATTACAATCAGAGGTAATCCCACATTTTTCAATAGCATAAACTTTTAGGAGTAATTCTTGAATAACACTCCTCTATGATCCATCATTCAGCGCTTATCGCTATCGGCCCGCTAGGGTCGATTAATTCTTTCAAATATTTTTCCTCTCAGACGACGCCGTGAGCCGAGGTTCGCGCCCAACTGGGCACCCTCAAGCCTGTTATCTTAAATGTTGTACCGGGTGAGAGCCTTCGGCGCTCCCCATTTGTCCGGCCAAGTAGTTAATGCCATCTGCGGCAAGTCTACAATAAGTCACGTCAAAAAAAATCTCCTGTATGCGTCTGGAGCCAAAAAACATCTAGTTTTCCTCCTGCACAATTCCCATAGCCGTTTAACATCACATTAACACAAAACATAGTGGAATCCGAACACAATATGGTGGGAAAAGCAATAATCTTCTTATATCGGCTGCGAGTCCTGCCCAGTGCGTGTGCGAAGTGGAAGGCGACGCGAAGGTTCAAGTTCGCTTCCTTAATGTGCAACATGCATGACAATGAATTACTGGAAGTGGCTTGTCCGGTACGATCGCAGACAAAATCAGTCCAAAAATATATAGGTATATGTGTACGTATATGTACGTAAAGCAGCAAAACACCTCCACCTTCGCAGTGGAGTAGCGTGGTGGAGTATCCATACCCCCTCCAGTTGATTGACGGGAGCCCTGTGTCCAGGAGTGAGACGTATACTTATATAGGCTGTTTATGATAAAGTTATGTATGCTATGAGATTGCCATGCATACAACCTACTCGAAAAACGAATAATTACCTACATAAAATTAATCACTTTTAAAGATTCACTCATTAATAAGGTATAACTATTCTTTTACCCTCTTTAACATGTCAGGTAAGATTGTGGTCAAATGCGACCCGTTAAAAATAGTTTTCTATACATAAAAAGAAGTCCCCGTAATATTTTTTTACAATCTGCACAAAATAATAAGTAACTAGGAAAGTTGTTTCACAACTCCATGCGCTTTAAATAAATTAGCATGGTATAAATAAAACTAATTAAAAAAAATGGGGACATGTCAAATCAACAATATTTCGCACAGCGACACCAACTCTACTTAGTGTGTAGGTAAATAAATCAATATCATAAAAATTTGTTTAACAAAAATACCGTTCACGACTGACAAATTGACAATATTACATTGACATTGACACCAACCACGCCCAGCCGACGACATGACACATCTAGTTACACTTTACATCGGTGTCGTGCAGACAATGCACATTGTTAGTTTTTATGCAGTTTTGCACACAATTTATGCACGTAGTTGTTACTTGTCAGCAGAAGATTGGTAGACACTCTCTTTTTTGTTTTGTCATGTTTATTTGAAAGAAAAGATGAATTGGTACCTAGTACTTAGTACCGTACGTGGATAATAATTCAAATTCAAAAATATCTTTATTCAGTAGCTAACATGCATAACGAACGTCTCAACCGCCTAAAACTACTGCAGCTTCTCACAACCTGTATAGCCGGGGAAAAGAAGCTGCAAGAAAATCTTTCTTTTAAATAAAATAGATGACTGTTATACCTAGTAATAAATTACAAATATAAAATAATTTACTTAGGTACGTAATTCCACAAGCACTAAGAATGAGTTTACTACATTAATTTATAGTGTATAAAAATGGCTAACAGATTTTTAAAGGTAAATTAACTTACATACAAAGGTCAACTAGGCTCAAAGTAAAATTTCGGAAGGATTCCTGCGCACTGGTAAAATTTTTATTAGCGATTTTCAACATAAATTGCTTCCATGCGTCCCATGGACGCTCTAAGGAGAAGACTCCACCACGCTGCTCTAGTGCTGGTTGATTAAGGATAAATATTTTATTTTTAAATTAGTTTCAATTATGGTCGATGTTACAGGCAATAGGCGAGTAACAGAATCACGATGAAAGGTAACATCTGCACATTTTTATATGAAGTCGTTTTTCTAAGCTATATAGACAGATTTACTCAGGCTCGCGGCACTAAAGTTCCACCAGACAACACACAATGGCCGACATCACAATGGCTGTGATAATTTACGTCTACAATTTTCTTGTCCGGGTGACGGGATGATTCTGTGTCGTTCCTCCCTTATTACGTTATATTTTATGTTATGTTACTTATTTATAACTAGGACTTGAATGTCACGCGACAGAACTGTTCAGGGGCTATAGCCTATCTAATAATAATAATTCTTTATTGTGCAAGACTTGTACAAGTTTAAATTAGTTAACACTTAGGAAACATCAGTGGGTAAAGATTGTACACAATTGTTAAACTCTGTTGATCAAAACTAAGCACAAAGGCCTGTATCTTGGAAAATCAGTGTTCGACCACACAAGTTGAGTTATATACGAGTAAACTATTAGTGCTAGCATGAGTAAGTCATGTCACAAGATAATTAGTAAAGGGGTTGTAAACGATTGTGACAATCGTCAGTGATAGTGATAAACGTAATGACAATTGACCCCGACAATTGTTTTACCACGCGCGATGCAGGTGATTAAAGATTACTAAAAGTTTGTTTAATGCACCTAGGTGAATTAGCTCAGGTGAATTGAGTTTACGAAGGGCAATTGACTATACAATCGTAAAAAAAATTCAGTTTCTTACTTTTGCAACGCAGAATTCAACATGATTATCAACTTAGAATCCTGCTCTGCATCAACCCTAAGGCCAGGCGCGCACTACGAGTTTTTCGCCGCGCGGCAGAAAAAAGCAGCGCCATAATGTCGCACTGTAATACTGTACCAAACAGTTTTAAATTGTATTGCGCGCACTTGACGGCAGAACCACCGCAGCGGCGCAGTATTACAGTGCGACATTATGCCGCTGCTTTTTTCTGCCGCGCCGCGGCGAAAAACTCGTAGTGCGCGCCTGGCCTAAAAGTTTTCGTTATGATGTCACTAACACCCTGTATTTTTTCAGCCCCTGGCATGGTGCGTTCATTGGACTGGGACATCATCATCCTCCTGCTCTTATTCCACTCTAGGTGGGTTCAGTAGAACATGTATTCCTCTTCCATTCAAATTCAAAAATATCTTTATTCAGTAGGTAACATAGTTACACTTTGAATCGTCAATTTTTACATAACGAACGTCTCATTCGCCTAAAACTACTGCAGCTTCTCACAACCTGTATAGCCGGGGAAAAGAAGCTGCAAGAAAAACCTCGGCACAGGGCCCTAGACGTTCTTTAAAAAAATAAAAATAAACATAAAATATTGGTATACAATTGAGTAATTTAGCTGCCTAATATCAGTTCTCAAACAGTTAATTCCATGCATTCATATCTTCTAAATAATCACTAACTTTATAATAGCCTTTTTTTGTAAAGCTTTTGTTTAACTACTGTCTTAAAACAGTTGAAAGGCAAATTCTGAATGTCAATGGTAATCTTATTGTAAAAACGTATACATTGCCCCTTAAAAGATTTAGTAATCTTATGTAATCGACTGACTTGTAAAGCACGTTTATTTTTATTCCTGGTATTAACAATGTGCCGATCGCAATTTTTTGCAAATAATCCTATAAGTTTTTTTACATATATTAAGTTTTCAAAGATATATTGTGATGCCAAAGTTAAAATATTAATTTCTTTAAATTAATATTCATTTCTGTCAGTCGTCATCTCAGTACTCACACCTTTCACACACATATTATATCCTTACACAATCCATCCACACTGTCTTGTTTCGTCTCCTACCCCTATATCCATCCACATTGATACTCATAACTCTCCTCGTTATATGCCTTTTATCGTGTGGGTTGTGACGTGGAATACCAGCCTCATCAACTCTGGTGTCAGGGTTATGATTGAGCCGCCAAAGGCCCGTGACATGGCTCATGTAACGATTACTCACTTACATCAGTAAATTGTAACCGGGACCAACGGCTTAACGTGCCTTCCGAAGCACGGATCATCTTACTTTCGGACAATCAGGAGATCAGCCTGTAATGTGATAAGAAGAAGATCCCTTCTCATTACATGCCCATGTGCCAACCTGTTGCTCCTCAATTTCGCAAGTTCATTGGCCTGTGGCAAATAAAGAAAAAATAAAGACTCCGTTTGTCATAAAATATATGTTCCTGAATGAGTACCGAAATAAAAAATCGTCAAAAAAACTGTGCCAATTTAATGAACGAAATTCCCCCTATTGTACTCTTCTATTTCTCTTTTGTTTAATTTTTTCCTGCGTGTGAGCTACGGTGATAGCTGATATATAATGTGTACTGTATTACCTACTATATGAATGAAAGACATATACTTAGCTTGAGAGAGAGATTTTTGTAAGACATAAGCCCAAAAAACAAAAAAAAAAACAAGATAAAAAAGTTGTCAAAAAGAAGAAATATAAAAAACATGTAAAAAGACCATAAAATCTGTGAAGAGTTCGCAACACTGTGTGCAATAAAGTCTTTATTATGTTATATTATGAACATTAAATAATGGAATTAATTATTATTAATTTAGGGTTAATTTAATGTGTGTATATTTTAATGTTGTACATGTATATGTGTGTCGTAGGTTTTACCTAAATAAACTTTTTCATTATTTTATTTTTTTAAATTAATCATCCAATATTATCACAGTTCGGTATTGGAAGAGTTAATAACTAGCATGTACTTTCACTGTGGCCTTCAACAACATATGGCACTTGGCCATAGCTGACTCGACTTTCTCGGCCGCCAGGTGTCATTGTAGTCCACATTCCTACTCGGTCCACTCGAGTGATCTATAGGAGTTTGATTTCCGATGCATATGATTAATTTGATGCTGCAATGTGTGTCATACAAGATTTTGGTTTGGGAACTCAGTGGGGACATATCACAAACATTTCTGGCCTAGTTCGGTTAAGAGATTGCGGGCTGATCACCCAATTATCCCTATGTAAGATGATCCGTGCGTGGGATTGCACCGTAAGCAGTCGGTATGTACGAGCATTAATATGTATACACTTTGGTACCATGTCACATTAACTTTTTTGACAAATTGAACTGTAAGTCTCACTAAATGTCAAATATGTTAATGCGACAGAGTTCTAAAGTGGGTACATTATATTGCTCATGACTGTACTTAGTAGTTAACATGAGCCATGTCGGGAACTTTGGGCGGCTTACAACCCGCAAATACAAGTATACTTTATTGCACCAAAATAAAGGGAAATATTTACAGTCTAAGTCCATAGCAAGTGGCGGCCTTATCGGTTAAAGCGATTTCTTCCAGACAACCATATGGCGAGGAAATATATTAAAAGAACCCCACTTGAAAGAAGAGGACTTAGATTTTCTAATTTTTACCTACTTAAAAGCATCTTTTTAATCTTGTATATCAAGAGGTGAAGTACCTAATACTTGCCCAAAAACTGCACCATGTGTCGAGTAGGTGTGGACGTAAGGTGTGTGTGGTGGGGCACGAGTGCCCCGGGCGAGGCCACGGGCGACTACAGCGAAAGTTTACCAATCATCGCGGGCACGCGGTCAAGTGCAAGGAAAGTATGGGACAGGTTACATCTGTTCTGGATGTCTGATGCTGACTATTTTATCCGGCCAAATAGTACAACATAACATAAACATTTATTTATTTATTTATTCACAATTTACATATACATTACAGGCAATCCCAATTATAACTAGCAATAGAGGCGGCCAATCAGCTCGCGACACCAAACACTTCAGGACCCCGATACCAACCCCTCCGGCGTAGTCGACGATTTCCCTCAATCAGCGCTTATCGCTATCGATCCACTAGAGTCGATTAATTCTTTCAAAATTTAGTTGTTTAGAGCTCGAGGCGAAATATACTACTCTAAGCGCTATCTCAATCGCCAGAGTACTACGGGGCGAAAGGCAAGAGGGAAACTACTGCCCTATTTTTCCCCAAAAAAGTAGCATGGAGAATGCTACACCGACAAGAGCCTGGCTCTTAAATTAGTGATGGGGAGTTCGAGTCGGATTTCGAACCCGTGACACTGCGATGTCTTAACATGCGCATTTTGCAGACAAACTAAATCCGAAATAAGATTCTACACATCTCTATCTATAAAATGCATCTTATACCTACAAACGCACTTGATATATTAGGACAGTTTCCAATAAAACAATACTAGGCTACTTGACAACCTAGTCAAATGAGATACTTTTTACGAAACGTCAAAACGAAAGTTTTCTGTGGAGTTTGTATGGAAATACCGTCCTGTGACGTCATCAATAAAAGCGGTCAAACGTCGTACTCATTGTTAAGTACTTAATTCATAAATAAAATTCGAAAATAAGTCGAAAAGTAAAATGAGATTGATTTTTGAACATCTTATTCTGGCTTATATTTCAATCAGTCAATCAATAATACTTTATTGCACAACAACATATACAAAGGACATAAACATACGAATAAAACATAAGCACAATAGGCGGCCTTATTGCTAAACAGCAATTTCTGCCAGGCAACCTTAGGGTGAAAGAAGATTATTCATTGGAGCACGGGCTGGTGCAACAAACATAATTATAATGATACCAACATAACAAAAAAAAAGAAAAGAATAATAAATAATATATACTTATCTAAAGAAATAAAAAATAAAATATAAAAAAAATAAAAAATATATATTTCTAGATTAGCATTTTATCATTTATATTTGACCCAGTCAAATATCCAATTATAGAAATTGGATATTTTTTTTTTTTAATTGGTCATCTTGGACATATATTTGGGCCTCTGATTATTTTGGGATTTAAAATTATAGTTTTGAGTCAAAATAAAACTAAGTGGTTTTAGTCTGTTGTTTATACTATACTGCAGTACGTCAAGTGTTATCTTTGTGTGTTAATAACGGGAAGTACCGGAAAGCACTGACGGGATGACGGGGTTATGGTGTGTTTGAACGGCGGTTTTATGCGCCGTGAAGTTGGAGATCTTCGCATTTTTGAGGGGATGCCTGCATCCTTTAGTCCCCGGAGAGTCTACTTCATGTGCAGTGAAAGAAGAAAGCGAATATTAATTTATTAATTGGTGCTTGTGTTTTTGAGTGAAGTTGTGTTGTTGAATTATCTACCCACTGTGTTTTATCAACGATCGGTTGTTTACGTATTGACGTCGTTTGGTGTAACCGTTCCGGTTTTTCGCTTGTTGCTGCGCGTCAGTTCTTAGCGCGTTTGGTATTCTGCCAGCTCAAGACTGTTAGTGGCCTAGTGGGTCTCGGGTTCGTATCTACCGGATGCCAGTTGCCGTTGGTGGAAGGACTTTTTTATTGTTATTGTTTTTTAATCCCTTTTTTTTTAATTTTTAATATTGTTTAGTATGTTTGTGTATTTTTGTTTTTAATTGATTTTTATTTAATGTTACCTAATTGATTAAATATTTAAAATTTTACTTTTAAGAATAATTATTGTTGCTTACTGTTGTGAGGTTACCTTATATTTATTATTTCTTGATGAACTTTGTTTATGGTACTTATCTAGTTTTCTCCTTATGTAGATTAGTTGGAATGACTTATAGTTAGTGTTTTGGGTTTGTTTTTGTAGTAATGTTGGTATCTAAAGTTGTTAGTTTTATATTTTTATTTCTTGGATTACTTATATTATTTTATTTTAAATCAGTCTACTTTTTAAATAAAATACATTGACTATACATCTTTGATTTTTGATTAAGTATTTATTGAAATTTTAAATATGAATGATTATATTGTATTTATAAAACAGTGACTTGTATCGTTTCGTTTTTTAAAATATGGTACTACTCGTAATTATTGTTTTTTGTTAATGAGTATGGTTTAGTTTCGACTACAACTGGTGTATTTTATTTGTATGTGACAGCTTACAATGTCTACTTCCCAGCCAGTCCCGGTACCATCCACTTCAGGAAGTAATTCTGGTGCCCTGTCTTTGGGCGGTCGTGCGAGATGTAATCAATGCAATGAGCCACGGTTTTTCAATAGCATCAGGGGTTTAAAAATACATAAGGGGCGGATGCACAAATCATCTTTATTTATATCTCAGCCAGTTGGCACTGTTGCTCATGTTTCTTCTAGTCATGCCGACGGTAGTATTGCTCCCAGCCCTGGTCGAGCCGAGCCGTTATGGAAGTTGTTGGGAGATTTAAAGTGTAGTTGTCCTGTGTTGAAGCGTGTACCCCGTGGGGCCAGAATTGCGGTTGCCACAGCTTTGAGAAAGGCAGTCGATATGGTTGTCTCTGTCAACAGTGCAGTCAATTGGAGTAATTTATTGACTTTTACTTTTAGAACTTTGCATGTGGTTAAGGGGAACGGGGAGACAATCTCTCTCACACAAAGGGTGAAAAATAATTGTGAGTTTCCCCATGATTTCGGGGATTTCTCGTTTTCTCGTGGAACAAATTTAAATGGGCAGGATATTTTGAAGAAGATCGAGGCCAAGTTTAATGACGGTGATTTAAGAGGGGCGGCCCATTTGGTGTTTTCGTGTGATGAGTTTGCACCAGTTACTCGGGAGACCTTGGTTGCCTTGGAGGCTAAACATCCGGCTCCTGTGGTGTCCTCGCAGTTGCCTGTTCCCCCGCAGCCGTCGGATGTGTCACCTCAGGCCACAGCGGAGGATGTATTGGCCGCAATATTGTCTTTTAAGAGTGGTTCTGCTAGTGGCCTTGATGGTCTTTCCCCGCAACATCTTAAAGACTTGGTGTGTGGCTCGACGGGCGATGTGGGTAAATCTCTCTTGAACAGTTTGGTTTCTCTTGTAAATATAATGTTATCGGGGAGGGTGCCTTCAGAAGTTACTTCGGTCTTATATGGGGCAAACTTGTTTGCACTTGGAAAGAAGGATGGGGATGTGCGGCCTATTGCTGTTGGAAACACAATTCGTCGTATTGCCTCCAAGGTTTGCTGTAGGCATGTTCTCCCTCAACTTAGCGGCTCCTTCCAACCAAAACAGTTAGGTTTTGGTTTAAAGAGTGGCTGTGAAGCAGCTGTGCATGCAGCCCGCACTTTTGTTTCCGAAAATGAAGGAGCGGTATTGCTTAAGGTTGATGTCAGAAACGCCTTTAATACTCTTGACCGGAGTGCGCTTTTGGGGGAGGTTAAGGAGCATATACCGGCGATATATCCATATTTGTGGCAATGTTATGGTGCTCCTTCTTCTCTGGTGTATAGAGGTTCCTTGATCAGCTCTGCGACAGGTTGCCAGCAAGGAGATCCTCTAGCTCCGGCCGTTTTTAGTCTGGCGATAAATCCCATAATATCAGCTCTAAATTCTCCTTTTAACGCATGGTATTTGGACGATGGCACTTTGGGTGGGGATGCTTCGATGGTGTTGAGGGATCTGGAGGGCCTGGTAACTTCGTTTGCGGGCATAGGTTTACGTTTAAATTTTTCTAAGTGTGAGCTTTTTATTCGTTCAACTGTGCCCTTAGACCAGAGGGCTGAAATTATAAGGAATTTTGAAATGGTGGCTCCGGGCATTAGGACTTTGGGGGAGGGTTCTCTGCGTTTGTTGGGGGCGCCGGTTTTGGACGAGGCTGTTCCAGCTTTCGTAAATGATCACATTCATAGTTTTGGTGAGTCTGCGGAGCGTCTTTACAATATAAATGCCCACATGGCGCTCTTCATTATTCGGTTTTGCTTGTTTGTGCCTAAGTTCATGTATGTCTTGAGATGCTCTAGGATTTGGAAATTTCCTGCTCTTACGTTAAGGTTGGATGACATGATTCGCGAGACTCTTTCCAAAGTGTTAAATTGTGACTTAGGTGGCAAAGCTTGGGATCAAGCATCTTTGCCGGTTAGATTTGGTGGTTTGGGAGTCAGGAGGGTTTCTGACGTGGCGCTTCCTGCTTTCCTTTCATCTGCCTATGCTTCCAATCATCTATTCGGTAGTATTGTTAACCCATCTTTGGGTTCCGTGGAGATTGGTGGTTTGGTGGAGGCTAGGGCTGCTTGGGTTGTGGCTAGCGGTGGGGACGTTCCGGTTCATCCGAGCTACCAGAGGCTTTGGGATGAGCCACTTTGTAAATTGGCGCATTCCCGACTCCTGGAGGGCTGTGATAATACGGTCGATCGTGCGCGTCTTCTTGCTGTCTCTGAGAGGGAGTCCGGTTTCTGGCTTCAAGCATACCCATCGGCTAATTTAGGAACGTTGTTGAGCAACAGTACCCTCTCTATGGCGGTTGGCCTTCGTTTGGGGGCTAGGACTAATGAACCGCATAGATGTTGTTGTGGTGAGGCCGTCAATGAGTTGGGTCATCATGGCTTGTCCTGTCATAGGAGTGCCGGTCGCATATCCCGTCATGCCTCGCTCAACGATATTATTCGCAGAGCACTCGTTGCGGCCAATGTACCGGCGGTGCGGGAGCCGAATGGCATATTCCGTTCGGATGGTAAGCGTCCAGATGGAATGACGCTGATCCCTTGGAAGTTTGGCAGATCTTTGGTATGGGATGCCACTTGTGTGGATACCCTGGCGTCGTCGCATCTGGACGGTACTTCGTCTCGCCCCGCGGCAGCGGCTATTGCGGCTGAGTCCTTGAAGAGGAGGAAGTACTCGGGTCTGGCAGGATCGTTCCTTTTTGTCCCATTTGCAGTTGAAACGATGGGTCCTTGGGGTCCAGAAGCAAAAATATTTGTTAAGGATCTCTCAATGCGTCTTATCGGGGCTTCGGGAGATGCTAGGGCTGGTAGTTATTTCTGTCAGAGAATTAGCCTGGCGATTCAGAGGGGTAATGCTGCCAGCCTGTTGGGCACCTTGCCTCGATGTGACGCATTGGAGGAGGTGTTTTATTTATAAGATGTGTTTGTTTTGTTTTTAATTGTTTGAATAAATAAATTACTATTATAGAAAATTCTACTAACTACTAGTACAAGCGCTGCCCTAATAAATAAGTCCTCTTGCTTCATCCATTAACCGTTACACCGAGCAGTAACTCCACCTTACTTACTTCATTAACTCCCTTTGTGCTTCAATTAACCGCGACAGTGCGACCGGGCCCTTAATTATAATAATTCAATTTAATTGGTTCAATTCAATTGGAAGAGTTAAAACCCGACTGTGAACGGGAGGATTCACGAATCAATTTATGTGAAATGCGATTTTGTAATTGTATAAGGTTTAAGAAAAGTGAAAGAATTGGCTTTGGACAGAGAGTCAGAGATAGACAGAAAAAGCTACAAGGACAAGAGCATGGCTCTTATGGTAATAATAATAATAAAGAGGAGATAAACTATAGTTTAAAAGAGAAGAATAATAACAATATCGTTTATTTCAGATTTAAAATCCATACATTAAAATAGATACCACAAACAATTAAAATAGTAAAAATCAAATACAAATTAAACAATTTAAAATTAAAAATCAATAAAATCACATTAAAAACAAATCAATAAATAAAAGCAAAGTGGTTCTACGCGGTATGGTGGCCTATCCACACCTTAAGAAAAGGTGAGTCCCACCGGTCCACCAACGCCCTCAGGATGCCGTTAGGGTTGTCGCGCGTCCTCGCTAGAAAGGAAGCGCATCGCTTTCTAATAATGGCTGCAAAGCCGTCAATATGGGCTTCCGCGAACATTCCCGACGCACTACAACGCCGCGGCAGCCCCATCAGGACCCTGAACGCGTTGTTGTATTGGACGCGCAGGTCGCCGTATGCCCGCCGTATGCGTATGTAATGGAATAGGCATAACATGTGCCATCACTCCTGTATGCCCGAAGGGGTAGGCAGTGGTGTAAGGTACATAATAAATATACTCCTCGCCAGCTGTTTAAATGCCATGTAATAGGAGAGCTTGTTGCCGTTAACCAGGTACAGATCCTGGCAACCACGTGATATCAATTATCTTTGACCCAAACACGAATTCAAAACCATGAAGACGAATTCAGCGTGACACTATGTTGTAAATTACGCATTCTCCAAAGAGCTATCCTTCTTATAGGTACAAAGATCAGATAATTTTAAACAAAGTGGTTTTTTTTTGTTTTGGTTTTCCCCGAAGGGTAAGGCAAAGGGAACTATGCCCATACAGCCATGTCTTACGTATTTTTTTTCTTGACAATTAATGAAATGATGAAAGGTGATGATGATGAAACTTAAGTCCCCACCCTCGGAGTAGACTCCTACTCAGAACCCCAAACGAATTAACTCAAAAGTCCGCATAAACTTTTGAGTTATGAAGCGGCTTGTTGGCACGAAGCGAAAATAGGTAGATACACTTTGTTTATTGAATATTCCGATATAATAACACTGTCGCGAATGTTTTCCGACCAACTTAATGCGATCATTAACCACAAAACACCACTTCGTATTAATTATTTAGATTATTCAATGAAGAAAGCAACTGTCCCGTTCCCGTTCCCGCCAAAAAGCCTTAAACAAAGTGTACAATGTACAAACTATTGTGTTCATTGGTAGGTACTTTAAAGTAGTTTATGTATCTGTCTCATGCTATAACATTCAGTAACAGTAACAGTTTTGCCCAATAAAAAAAACAAAAGAACCCTCTGACATAACGTTCGGTACGAGTATTTTTTTTTAATACGAGATAACGCTATTAAGAGCAACCGCGAAATTCAGTAGGTATTGAATGGAGCACTTTCGTCTGCAATGGGTCCTATTCTTATTTGCAATACACGCTTTCACTGCCGGTCGATTGATGGCTACAATATTCTGACTGACGAAAATATTGTAGGAGTGGTTTGTAAACCACGGGGTTACGGTTGGAAATGACGGCAAACTAACTGTTGAAATTTTGACAGTTGCAAAAAATACACTTAAAACAAATGAAAGTATAAGTTTGATATTTATGTACTTACATTCATAGACATATAGAATAGAATAGAAAAAGTTTATTATAAAAGGACGCCATACACAAAAAAAAGACAACAACATCGTATCAAATTTCCACTAAAAAAATTACAAAAAAGCAAAAAATCTTACATTTAGTACTGGGGTAAACAGAGTTTACGGAATTACATTTGTTTCATTTGCTTTGTTCGATATTTATGTAGGTAATACTTTCTTCTTCTTCCATCGTGTGGGTTGTGAGGTGAATTACTAACCTCGTCAACCCTGGTGTCAGGGTTACTATTGAGCCGCCAAAGGCCCCTGACATAACTCATATAACGACTACGTACTTACATCAGTAAGTAGTAACCAGGGCCAACGGCTTAACGTGCCTTCCGAAGCACGGATCGTCTTACTTTCGGACAATCAGGTGATCAGCCTGTAATGTCCTAACTAAACTAGGACCCAGGACCTCCGGATCGTGAGCCCAACGCTCAACCACTGGACCACGAAGGCCGTTTTTAAAGAATAAAGAATAAAATAAATGTATTGCCAGTAACAATTGCATTTGCTATAAGTACTAGGTAATTATGAATATTACGAATACGGGCAAAAGGAAATGGCTCAGCTTGTGCTGTGATGGAGCCATGTTAAACTTTATTATAAATACACTAAACTGGAGATGGTATTACTGGTGGATATACTATATATCCCTTCCCACCTTCAGGAATACAGGGGTGAGGCTATTTTGTGTCGTATATTATGTTGTATAAGGCTAGGCCGGTACCGCTGGGCGCCGTCGACTGCCACCAACCGCGTGCTTTAGAATCGCACCTTAACCCAAATAAAGTTACGCAACACGGCGCCACATCGATCTCCCGTGGCTCACGACCGTCCCGGAGAGACGGGTGTCAGTCAATTTTTCAACTGGAATAGCGAAAGTATTGTCCGTCGCATAACAAACCAGTGTTCCGAGCTTTATAAACATTGGCCATTTAAGTTTAAAACTTCGAAGCCTTCTTTCTAAGGCCCATTCACGGGATTCAATTTGTATCGCCAATGAATAACAAGTTCGTATACAGTGTGTTAGTTTAGGTACGCCCTTGTGAGAATGGGTTAAGTCTATATTTACTTATTTAACCCAGTCGTCAGTTGTTATCCCGGGCTTGTAAAAGTAGACGAATGGTCATATTTCACTAGGGCCTTAGCTAAGCTCCCTCATTGCGAAACCCAAAAACTCACATTTTGGTTTTTTATACCGATTGAATAAGAAAATAAAGATCGGTATCCATATCCACGGATCTTGCCAAATATCCGGATTCAGATACGTATCCGCGGATATACCTTTTTAACGATCCGACACATCACTAATAAGTACTTACATAGAAATATTAAGTAGGTACTTACTATAAAAAAATTATATTTGTATGTATGTTATGTATGTATTTGCATGTATTTATTGGTAAGTTGTACTTATAGTTTGTACCCGCAATCTTTCAATTTTTACATTTTTCCTCACCTTATGGTTGTCTGGAAGAAATCGCTTTAAGCGATAAAGCCGCCATTTGCCATGTACTTAGTTAAGAGTCGTTTTTATAATTATTTCTTTTATTTTGGTGCAACAAAGTGTATTTGTATTGTATTGTAAAGATTTCGTCTATAAAAAGTACCTAGGCACCTACAATTTTTATAATAACATCCTGTAGTAACTTATTTGTTATATAATTGGTAACAAATGTTTTACAGTTACATTAAGTTACGCTGGACCTCTCCAATTTCTCTTTTAGCTTGACATTTGAACTTATTTGTGCTTTGGGCTTTGTCAAGCATTTGAAATACGTGATGAAGAGTACAACTATATATTATCTCTATCGTGTTGGATGTTTCTCTATCTTTAAGTAGGTACCTTACCTATCACTATGCGGTTCGTCATATCCTTCTTAGGACTTCTTATAAAGAGTGTCTACAAGTTGTGTTATGTTTACTTGTGGCTCTGGCCACTCCATTTAGGATTACAGCCGTGAATTGAGATACCTTTTAAATAGCAAAATAAACTTAGTCTATCCGAACTTATTACGGGCGCCATAACTCCACAAACATGTGTTTACGGGTGGCAGAATAATGGAAAACCTTTGCCTACTGGGTTCCAGTTTGTGAGGAGTGGAAGTGTGCCGGCAGGTTCGTGCGGTCGTCTGCCCTACTTATAGTCGGTGCTGGTAAAGGTAAGCGCAGACTGGTGGGAGAATCACTGCGACTTGCGACTGGACGAGAAGGTAATTTGCGACTGATACAATATATGAAGGAAATTTATTCCAGATGTAATCTAGAAGATTTCAGTTCAAGAGAAGATTTTTTAAGCGCTCATGTATAAAAATGCTCTGTTATCGAGGAGGAAGATCATGCACCTACTCGGAGAGTGACGTATTTAGATTAAATTATTTAATAGGTACACAAAACGTAAAGACCGTCAAAACTATGCGCGATTAGTTCACTAATCAATACGAGTTAATAGACCACAACCGTGAAATTGCTGCGTTCTACAACCGGTTGGCAAATATTTATTATTATTTTAATATCAGCTAAACAAAGTCGTGCCAAACTTGAACTATCGTTGTGAATAGAGCTTTAAAGCTTACTTGATTTGCATTTCATCCGTGAACTACTTTGCTTTGGATCTGCAACTGCATTTTAAAACTGTTCCTATCACTGTGCTGTTGATTTGGGTCACTTGTTGGTTTGTTTCTATCTATAGATAACGCAACTATAAAATACTTCTAAATCAACTAACTCATTCAAGTTATACTATTGTGAATCGTTAAGTCAAAAATCATTCTCAATATCTCCGGTCACAACAATGTTCAAAATTGCAATCGATTCTTTTGACTCCTTAACATTTATACTTACAAAAGTTTATATTATTCAAAATATTAATCCAAACAAGGTAATAGACCTGCAAAACAAAAATAAAAAAGGACAAGCAGAAAGGGAAATAGGCTACGATAAAAAACCAGCCAAATCCAGTTTGAAATCTCACGAGAATGACTGTATTGACATCAACAACACCCAGATGCATTGACAGCCACAATATGACTGCAGAGACGGGTTTATTTCTGCTCCTGTACAACCCTGGAACCAATTAGACAGACAGACAGAAAAACGAAAAAAAATAGGAGTAGTGAACCTTGATTGGTGGGTCCCAATTAGGGCGAAACTCTCCAAGTGCAGCGGGCAAAAGGAAAAAGACGTAAATAAAAATACTGAATAGAGCACGACACAGACAGATGCCGACTATTCTGTTGCACTTTGAAGGAATAAAAATTACCAGGATGTTTGTACCTGTGCGTATTATTTGGAGAATAACGGCCTCTGTGGTCCAGTGGTTGAGCGTTGGACTCACGATCCGGAGGCCCCGGGTTCGAATCCCGGTGGGGACATATCACAAAAATCACTTTGTGATCCCTAGTTTGGTTAGGACATTACAGGCTGATCACCTGATTGTCCGAAAGTAAGATGATCCTGGTTACTACTTACTGATGTAAGTAAGTAGTCGTTACATGAGCCATGTCAGGGGCCTTTGGCGGCTCAATAGTAACCCTGGGTTGATGAGGCCGGTATTCCACCTCACAACCCACACGATATGAAGAAGATTTGGAGAATACGAGTACGTGATTCTCTTAGCAAAAGGTCTTCTATGTATTGTAGGGTTAGTAGATACTTCACTCGAATCTATGACAGCTGTTTCCGTTAATTTTGATCTACAGTGATGACACAAATATCGTGGTCCGGTAACTGTGTAATTGACTAAAATTTAAGTTGTCAAAATAACAATAAAAAGCGTATGAATTTTAGCAGTTATAGACAACAAAGTTGCACAATTAGGCCCCTGAATTCCTTTGACACCATCAATAACGAAGCTGAAGGAGATTTTGTAGATAATACTTTTCCAAGTACGTACAAAAATCAACTCGAAACTATTTCGTGAAAGCGGTCGTTTTATCGCCCAGAGCTGCATTGCCGTATGTCGCCTTGTAAAATGTATAGAATTTAGCTTTTTTATATTTATTTATTCGCATTATGTTCGCTGAGGCTCAGAAATCAACGCTTCGACAAGTAAGGACGGCGGCATCGCATGCGCACTGCGGATGCCAATTTATCGATAACCAACTGACGGGTAAATCTATCGATATTTTCAATTAGTTGTGATCTACACACAATGGGACGATGCGGCCATTTTTGCTGTAATTGGCCTGTTGATCTAAAGGTATCCCTATTTTAAGTACTGGATACTGAATTAAAGTTTTTACTCATTTTGCCAAATGTTTACGGATTTGATCGGATTTGATCGGATTTGATCGGATTTGAGTCGGATTTGATTTTGATAATAATGCAGGCAGAGATAGATATAGGCCTAGAAAAAGCCAAGTCTTTATAAAAGTTTAATAAATCGTGAAGGTATGTTGTATTGTCGTAAGACCGAGATTTCCAGACACAATAGGTAAACAATGTGGTTTGGATTTTAAAAAGGACATTCGGTTTTACGACTTTAAAATAGTCTTATCCTTTCACCCGTTTTTGTCTACGTTCCATGTTTCTTTAGAGAAAATAACCTATATCCTTTTGTATACAAGGTCTATGATCCATTTGTTTTCCTGACCAATCTATGGTATGTCTTTTGTAGGTCGATGCCCTTTGCCATCGGATTGAACGCGTCCATTCTGATTGGTATTGGCAGAATTGGTGTTCGTTGTTAACTTTACGACTTGTAACTATCATAACCCGTGTAACTAATGAGATGCAAAAGTTCGTATCATAATTGGATTGTAAAGGTCCGTCGTAAATGTAGATACCGCTCAGATGCGGACATTGATAGATGAATACTTGGCAAAGGCTGATATTGCCTAGTGCCTAGCTAGCGCGATTCCGTGTAGAATTACTTTCTTGTTGTGTACTTCGTTAATTAGGAAAATAATGTTGGGGATGTATAAATGTTTAGGCTAACTGCGAATATAAATAGAACACTCTGAATTCAGGTAGGTACTAAAGTGAACTACCTAAATATACTTCAGAGGGGTTAAAATGGCCACATCGAAGCAATTCATCTAAGAAAGCAATATTGCTATTTGACATTTGTTTGCAATGCGCAAATGTCCAATTGTAATATTGCTGTTTTGGTAGAATTGCTTCAATGTGGCCTTTTTAAACCCCCCCCCCCTCCCCCCAGTTCTTTTAAGGGAATGAAAAATTTAATTATGGATTCCCTTTAGAGTGAGTAGCGCTACGTCGCGTCTTCAATTGTTTGTTCAGTTAAAAACACAATTACGGTTATTTTCAGCTCAACACAAATATACATTATTGTTATTTTAATGTAAATGTATATACCTATATACAATGCTTTCAAACTATTTACTATTTTCAAACATGTGCAAGTAAATGCCGTATTTCATTAAAACACCGTGAAGACGCAACCATGCTGTTGTATAAACGCTGGTTCTGTGTTGTCTTCTTGGTTGTGCAACAAATAAGACATGCTTTTTTTTGACGTGACTTATTGTAGATTTGCCGCAGATGGCATTAACTACTTGGCCAGAAAATTAAGACATGCACCACGTGTCAACTGCATACATTTTGTTGGTGGTTGCACCTTGGTGTCCTTTAAGTAAAATTATTATTAGCCACTACAGCGGTTGTTGATAATCTTTATCTAGCAAAAGCACACTTTTGTATGCAGGCTATTTGCGTATAACTATTAAAGCAATACCCAAGAGATATCTCCATTACAATGCGTACGATAAAGTGATCAAGGCAACTTCAATTTTATGTCTTACAAGCTTCAAGTTACATGTTCATATATCAAGGAGAAGCTGCTAATTGGCGTTTTGCATAGAGCTGGACGTTACTGAGGGTTGGGCTTTAATTAGTGGCGCGTGATCAGATCTGTGCAGGTTTACAGTTAGCCGAGTGTGTGGTCTGCTTGATAAATGTCTTCGAGGAGGCCAGTAACAGCTACTGGGGCTAGTGCCGATTCTTGTAGACTTGTGGTTTAGCTTAGTACTACACAGGGCACGAAAGTTCGTCGGTCCTGATCTACTGACGTTTAGTCGTTCATGTCTGAAGCGTGAAGACCATTGATATCTAACTGCTAGTTGTAACTGTAGAATCAGACATCATTTCTAAAATTACGAGACAAATGGCAGTAGAACGAGGATAGTAAATTTCTCTCTATCTAATTTATAAACCTTAACTCGATTGTCAAACATCTCCGCGGGACCACGAGAAATGCCCCAGTTTCGAGTCCTATTTCGTGCACCATAACTTTCCTCGAGATTGGATCAGCGTTAGCGCACGATTTAGAAGCAGTTTGTCATTGGGAACTGCCATTGTAGGTGCGCGCGCGCGTGGGCGGGAGGTGCGCGAGAAATATGGCGGCGACGCTCCACGCCGCGCCGCTAAGTGGAACGAAATGGCTCTCCTGCAAACTCCACCGATAGCCATAAATAAATTGCCCGCACATTGCTACGTGTTAATTTACCAAGATTATCCTCGCCCATTCCTCCATCACACGCTGACAAAGAAAAATTGTTCAGCCACAACATCCCAAGCAATATTAATACATCCGCTGGTTATTACACAAAAAGCTCCCCGAGGTTTATCTTCCGTTTCTTGTTGCTCTCACATCCGCCGCGCGCTAGATTGCAGTTTTCTATAAAATAAAAGGCAAATAAGCATAATCTTGCGCCGTCTAGAGGTCAGGCGTGCGCTGCCCCGCATTGTCTTCCAATAACCGAGGAATAATGCTTCATTCTGCCCTTTACCAGCTCCGAACAAAGCACCCTATAAAGGGACCTACATTCTAAAATTGACACTACGAGACTAACACCCATGTTGTGAGCATTGTATGCAACTATGTACGCCGCGCTGTCCGCACTAAGTAGGTTCATAAATAAAGATTGCACCGACTTGGAAACCACTTTATGGCTCTAAAACTGTAGAATTGAAAGCACAGCGCGGGTGTCTCGGGTGTCTGAATGGATGCTCGGTTTGGTTTATTTACGTGAACAATTTCTGAGAGTAACGTCCGAGGAACAACGGGCGATTGTGCGGTGGAGCTAGGAACTAGGAGGTGAAGGTGAGTGTACACTTGCGGGGTGACCGGTCACGGGCCGGCGTGTGCGTCGGTGGTTTTACCTACATAACGGTATCGCCTGCTAATTAGTGCTTCAGGTAATGTAGCTAACACGTCCAGCTGTTAGCTAACACGTCCAGCTGTTAGCTACATTACCTGAAGCACAACGTTACAAGAATCTGTTTAAGGCTAATTGGCTAGTGTGAACAGCGCGTAACAAATTAGTTTCTTATCTGAAGGATCTTAGACTTTAATCCGGTTATAATGGTCAAGTTAATTCGTCGATTACTTGAAAACTGAGAATATAAGTAGAAAGGAAGTTGGATGAATGGGTACTTTCGTAATCTAAACCATTAGTTTCGCTATTAAGGCGAGAACAAATAGGTAACAGAAATAGTGTTTGCACCAGTAAGTGCGCCATAGCTTAAGTATTTAAGCGTGCAAGCTCAGTGTTTATGCTGCCATTCATTTGTCAAAAGATTTAGCATCAGTTCCTGAACGCCTTCCGAGAAAATTGTATTAAAGCATAGCCTAGGAAAATGTGCCATCGTGTTGGCAACACTTTATGTTTGTGTGCCCTGCAGTCACTGTCATGGGATCGGTAGGGTTACTCTCGTTTGGGTCTTTGAAGGCATTTTATACGTCATAAGCTCACGAATAGTCTACATCCAACTCATCATCACCAGCCCATTAACGTCCCCACTGCTGGGGCACGGGCCTTCCCTATGGATGGATAGGGAGATCGGGCCTTAAACCACCACGCGGGCCCAGTGCGGATTGGTGGTTATTAACGACTGCTAATGCAGCCGGGACCAACAGCTTAACGTGCCTTCCGAAGCACGGAGGAGCTCGAGATGAAAACTTTTTTTTTGTGGTCACCCATCCTATGACCGGCCTCTGCGAAAGTTGCTTTACTTCAACAATCGCAGACCGAGCGCGTTTACCGCTGCGCCACCGAGCTCCTCCACTACTAATAAATAATTAATAATAATTGCTTACTACTGAAACAACAGCCTCCGTGGTCCAGTGGTTGAGCGTTAGGCTCAAGATCCGGAGGTTCCGAGCTCGAATCCCGGTGGGGAAATATCACAAAAATTACTTTGTGATCCCTAGTTTGGTTAGGACATTACAGGCTGATCACCTGATTGTCCGAAAATAAGAAGATCCGTGCTTCGGAAGGCACGTTAAGCCGTTGGTCCCGGTTACTACTTACTGATGTAAGTCAGTAAGTAGTAATTATATGAGTCATGTCAGGGGCCTTTGGCGGTTCAACAGTAACCCTGACACCAGGGTTAATGAGGTTGGTAATCCACCTCACAACCCACACGATAGAAGAAGAACTACTGAAACACGTTTATTGGGAACCTATTTATTTTCTGATGGCATTCGTTTTCTATCTGACGGCATGCGAGGGAATTTCCAGGCAACCTTTTCCAAAAAATATGGATGGCCCTGTAAAAAATTGCCTTCGTTTAACCTTCTAATTTCATGGATAACAGACATACTAATGCATCTTTTATCTTTGTTTTTGGGTATAAACGATAAACCTTTCTATTACACCCAGGCACAATTACATCATCCACCCATTATTATTCTGTACAAAATAAAGAGAAACAATATAGATAGCAATAATTATTTTTATAATGCTTCTGCCATTACATTATATTTTTGAATAATATGTACCCGAGTAATGAGAAAGTAGGTGATTAATACGTTAAATCCAGACAGCGACATCTATATAATTTTTGAAAAGAAAAAAAAAGTCCCTCAGTGTACTTTCCACTACTTACTATTTTTAAATATTTTTTTTGTTTCAAAGTGTCATTGAGTTTCAAAGTTATCTAAAAATATACACTTAAGTAACGAAAATGTTTGACTCCCATCAATAAAAAATAATGCGAACCAATGTTTCAGACAATACAGGAATAGCCCGCCTGTACGCTTCTAATAAGAGGCTAAAGCTCAGTGAGGGAAGCAACGCAGGCAATTTATGGATGTAAGCAGATTGCGCGAGGCGGCGGCGCGGGCGCATAATCTGCTACGTTCGCCAGCGGCTGCGGCTGCTTGCCACCAGGGGCGGAACTGGGCAATCTAGGGCCCACTGATAATAAACCAAGGCTTCGGTGCACTAACTTAGAACCTATTTAGGTTCAACTTTAGGGCATAATATTATGCCTACTTACTTATGTATGGAAATTAAATAACGTTGACTATGGTTTCAAAAATACGTAGCGGTCAAACACATAACCCCTCTTTTTGCTTCGCCGAAGTCGGGTAATTAGTAACAATATACAGCCTAAACATGTTTTATTTTATTTTTCTGCTGTCAAAATAGAAATTAACAAATTAAGGGGAAACTTAAATATCTAATGATATTAAATTAAAAATTAAATAGGTATTTAAAATGTAAATAAATAAATAAAATAAAAATCGTTTATTTCGGACAAAGTTCATAGAATGTTAGTATACAAATGACTTATAAACTAGTGTTAGTAGGACATTATTCGGGCGATCATAAGTTCTAATTATAGGGTGTGAAGCTCCATCCACCTTTTTAGAAGGGGGAGTCCCACCTATCTTTTAGAAGATATTTTTAATAATTACTTACTTTAAAAATCTTACATTAATTGTGTGGGAAAATTAAAGGTGGTGAATTTGGGACCCCGTTTTCTCGAGGACTCCTGCTCAGTCCCCAGGCAGCTACGCCACTACCAACGGGCAATTGCTACGATTTGCGATAGCCGCGCCGCTCGAGTTTTAGCAAATCGTTATAGAATCAGATTATACCGTACAAACTGGTTTCTTTCAATGCGACCGGTAAATTGGCTGTGTAATTGGGATGGACAGGTGCGAAATTAAAAAAAAAGTAAATATATACCTATATAAAAGTCTAACGAAAATGGAACGTGCTGGTAAGCATGTTATATCAATTATCTATGATCTAAACATGAATTTAAACTCATAAAGTCGGATTGTATAAACTTGTAAAGTTTCAAATTCAAAATTCAAATTCAAAAATATCTTTATTCAGTAGGTAACATAGTTACACTTTGAATCGTCAATTTTTACATAACGAACGTCTCATCCGCCTAAAACTACTGCAGCTTCTCAGAACCTGTATAGCCGGGGAAAAGAAGCTGCAAGAAAAACCTCGGCACAGGGCCCCCCTAGACGTTCTTTAAAAAAATAAAAATAAACATAAAATATTGATATACAATTGAGTAATTTATCAGCCTAATATCAGTTCTCAGACAGTTAATCCCATGCATTCATAACTTCTAAATAATCACTAACTTTATAATAACCTTTTTTGTAAAGTTTTTGTTTAACTACTGTCTTAAAAACAGTTGAAAGGCAAATTCTGAAGTGTTTTAGAGTCCAAGTCGAAATTCGAACCCGTGACACCGTTCTCCGAACAGCTCTCACGGGTCGATGGTAAGAAACTAAATAAATAAAATATGCTAACGATATCGTAACCATATCGTAGTCGTTACATGAGTCTTGTCAGGGGCCTTTGGCGGCTCAATAATAACCCTGACACCAGGGTTGCCGAGGTTGGTAATCCACTTCACAAACCCACACTAAAGAAGAAGAATAAAATAACCGTTACAATTCGTGTTTGAATTTCCGGCCAAATAGGTAGTGCCATCTGCGGCCAATCTACAATAAGTCAGGTCAAAATTAAAAAAAAATCGCGTTTGAAACATCTCCGCGTTTGTCTTTTATCGTAATCTGAATATTAACTTATTCAAATACAAATATACTATAAAAGAAATAATTTCAAAAGAGTCTTAACTAGGTACATGGCAAATGGCGGCCTTATCTCCTAAAGCTATTTCTTCCAGACAACCATAAAGTGAGGAAAAAAAAAATAAAAAAATAATAATTACAATAAAAAATATTATTAATTAATATTCATTCATCATAACCATCTTGTGTATTAAAAGTAGCTGTAAGTTGTGTTTTGATTACTTGTGGTCCTGCCCAACCCATTAGGAATCACAGGTGAATAGATAATAAACAATGTTAGACCCCTAACTACGTTACTATAACGTCTTTTTTGTTTAGAAGTCTTGTTTATTTCTTCAAAGTCGTATTTGGTTAATAGGAAACTTTCCTACAAACATTAATTAAACTGTGAAACAGTACAAAAGACGATTGGAAACAAAACAGAACAAACAAAACTAAACTTTTGTTTCTTGAAAGTTCCCAGAAAGATTAGTTTAGACAGAGGATTATTTTTCAACAAATTGTTGGCTAAGATTGATGATGTATCGACACCATCCAGTCTTTCCAAAACTATTTCATTCATCATGCAAGTCGAATTTTTTACCTTAATGGAATAGCGTGGTGGAGTATGCTCCATGCCCCCTCAGTTAATTGAGGGGAGGCCTGTGCCCAGCAGTGGGACGTATATAGGCTGTTTATGTTATGTAAAAAATATTTATTTAAAGTATATTAAATACAATTAATAAAATTTATATTTAATATTATTTTATTAGTTAATTATGTTATGCGTAACTCATCTAACGGCCTCCCTGGTCCAGTGGTTGAACGTTGTGCTCACGATCCGGAGGTCCCGGATTCGAATCCCAGTAGGGACAAATCACAAAAATCACTTTGTGATCACTAGTTTATTTAGGACATTAAAGGCTGATTACCTGATTGCCCAAAAAGTAAGATGATCCGAGCTTCGGAAGGCACGTTAAGCCGTTGGTCCCGGTTATTACTTACTGATGTACGTAGTGGTTACGTAAGGGTCTTCGGCGGCTTAATAATAACCCTGATACCTGGGTTGATGGGGTTGGTAATCCACCACACAACCCTCACGATAGAAGAAGTATAACTCATCAGTCTAACTCAAAATACATAACATTACACGCCTGCCTACTTTTAATATTAGGTACATCAGAAGAGTAGGCAGATAGTACAGTCATGAGCAATATAATGTACCCACTTTAGGACTCTGTCGCACTAACATATTTGACATTTAGTGAGACTTACAGTTCAATTTGTCAAAAAAGTTAATGTGAAATGGTACCAAAGTGTATACATATTAATGCTCATGACCGTACTCAAGGCCAACTCTCCTCTGACATAATATGATTTACGTTTTTCACGTGTCACTTTCCTCTTGATACCGTTAAACCTTTCGAATTGCCGATAAGTAAGAAAGTCGCCGAAGAAAGACCGATCGCCGGCTTAATTTCATATGTAAATGGTAAAAACGTCTTGTGAAACGGAACGCCGAATGTCACCATACCGACCGCAACGCATTCGACAATAGGGCACAGAACAATGTTACGCGCAACCGCGACTAGAGGCGTCATCGTTATAATTATAACAGCATCTTACTCTACCACACACACACACACACATTAGTAACTCTTCATGTTATTTCTATAACAGATGCATTCAGCCATAAACAAAATAACGAATAAAAATGTATAGGATTGGAGTAGGCATTTCGTAAGCTGTGTTAGTCTGTGTAAAAATGATTAAATGCATCTTGGTTAGGCATTTAGTTAGTAGATCTCTAATAGAAACAGCATGTCATAGTGAATGGGCATGGAACTTGAATGTATCTGCATTTATACAATACAATACCAATTCACAAAAGATACATATAACACAGTAAAATAAATTAAACAAACGTAAAAAAGGTATAATGACGGAGAATACAAATAACAGGCCAGTGTCTCCAGTGAGTAACCTAGTGAATATGTTGCGCCTCTCCGATCGATTGGGGTAGGTTTATTCCCAGCAATGAAATTTAACATGCTGATACTTATGAATTTGTCAAGAACTGAGGTCTACGTTAAACAAGAATGCAATTACAACTACGTAAGATCGTCTATGCACCGATTTTGAAGACGGTTAATAATTATTACAACTTCCGCCTCTAGTAGCGACCGAGCGTAAACTTCCGTGCTCTGCGTGTTGAAGTATGGAAATGAGTGTCTTCTTGTCTAGACTGCAGCATAGTTTATCCAAAGATGGCATACATTGTTGAAGGGAAACCGTGTCTATGCAGATAAGGTGATCATAAAAATGAATTTTTGGTCAATACCTCTTTATTGTAAGATTCGCTTAATATGGTACGTTGTCGTATAGTAAAACAAACTCATAATTGTAAACTTAATACTGTAAACACATAGAAAATCAATTATGAATGCGACTATATGTCTCGCACCAGTACGAACTCAGAGCAAACTCCGACAAAACATTTCTCGGAAAACAACGTAGGTATTTCCTTCACCGCACATGCAACAATAACACACAATGGCCCCGACTCCTGCAGACACCTCCTAATTTCATTTTAAGTTACATCCGTCATTTTCTTAACCGACGAAAAGGAAAGGGACGTAGATGATTGTCAACAAGTTAATTTTAAAACTGCTGCAGCTGGTATGTAATCCGTTTGACGTGCTGTCTACTGAACTCTGTCGGGTTATTGGCCGATGTAAAATTTTTGTTTTAGATTTCTGCTTAAAATTGACGTTAATTCCATAAATTTTATGCCTGTCGATTACCCGTCCCTTTCTTTTTCAACGGATAAGAAAATGAAAGGTATATCTTAAAATAAAATTAGATGACGTCTGCAGGAATTAGCACCAATGACTTCGAAAACCATCGGTTTAGTTTAGAGGTGCATTTTAAAGCAATAAACTGAGGAGTCTTTCAGTACTTTACTCCCATCCTGTAAATATTATCTCTAGTAGTCATAAAGGTGTGTACTCACGTTCCCGAGGAAGCCGCTGCAGGGCTGTATGGGCGGAGGCAGCGGCGGCAGCTCCGGCGAACGACGCGCGTCCTCTGTCTGACCCATGCTTTATACTTCAAGCATGTCTGGAATAAAGGAATAGGTCTTTAATTTGGTTACAGTATAATATATAGGGTGTTAGTGGCATCGTAACGAATACTAAGGGGGATGATTAAGACCACGATTCTGAGTTAATATCTAGTGGAATTTTCCATCGCAAAATTCATGTTTTTTTTTTATTTATTTTCAATTCTATACTTTCAACGATCGAAAATTCCACTTGATATTAACTCAGACTAATGAGCTAAATCAGCCCCGTCAGTATTCGTTACGATGTCACTTACACCCTGAACCAGTACATACAGGTAGCCATACAAGTAGGTATGGGTGTTAGTGACACCGTAACGAATACTGAGGAATGATTCAGATCATGATCCTGAGTTGCTATCAAGTGGAATTTCCTCTCGGAAACTTCATGAATATTTTTGTGTTTTTTTATATATTTTCTGTTCCATACTTTTGCGACGGAAAATTCCACTTGATATCAACTTAGAATCATGAATAGAATATAATCTTTATTTGCTTTAAACACGGTATACCTACAGAGATGGAAATAAATTATACAGGTCCATGACATGTTTAGCCAAACATTGTAGCATGCAAAATATAAAAATATAACAAATGAAGATAACACAATAATAACAATGAAATGAGGTCAAGAGATTACAATAATAAAAAGGAATATCATCATCATCATGGTCTGAATCATCCCTCAAAGTTTTCATTACGATGTCACTTACACCTTGTATACTACACAGTACAGACGGCAAGGGAACCGTGCCGCTCCCGGCGCTATTTCATATTATGAGGGCTTGGACCAATAGTCGTACGAAGTTTATCCACGTATAGCATCCCTAGACTAGACTTTGAACAGAACCCATGCGGCACTGTTCATTACACGCTTATAAATGTTTTTTATTGACTTTTATGACGTTTTTCACTTATTATAAGTAATGAAACAAAAACAACGATTATTATGTTTCTCGCATTAAATTATCTATTGCAGAAACTGCAATAATTTGCTCCATAGACAAAACTTAACTTCCGGCAAGCAATATCTGAGGCAAATGAATAAGTAAGCCACGTTAGAATAAATTTGAGGAAACATACCTCCTGCTTAGAAACTTACTTCCTTAATCAAGATAATTACAACAATAATGGATAAGACCCCAATTATTATTGATATCACAGGTAAACTCTAATTGTGTTGCAAAAATATTGAATCGATTAGTAACACTATCTAATTGTGAATCGATTGATTGGATTTTAAACGGAAATCGATTTACTAACACGTCGTTATTGAATATAACCGACTTTATTGATAGGTATTTAAAACAAAATATTTGATTGGGGTTTTGAGGTAAGTATACAAAAAAGTATTGTAAAATCGTCGAGCTAGTCTAAAAAAGCGTACCTACATTTTATGAGTGTTAACTCTCAGTACAACATAAACAGCTAGCCAACATACGTCCTATTGCTGGGCACAAACCTTCCCTCTATCAACGAGAGAGGGTATCATCATCATCATCAGAGAGGGTATGGAGCATGCATAATAAGTGCACACATACATATTTACACGACGTATGTGTTGTCTTAAAACTAATATAATTAATAACAATGGAAATAAATAATAAATTTAAAGAAAAACTGTTGAAATAAAACACATCACTGTTTAAAAATAGTAAGTAAAACAATTTCTAAAACAAGATATATTATACTTAATGAAGCGATGGCATGCCAGGACAAACCCAAGACGGTTTATTGGTATGTCTGCATTATTCCATGATATGTAAATTTTTTTGGTTAAAAAAAAAGTACTCTACCACGCTGCAAAAGACCTGTAAAATGTAAGTATGTGAATCGAACGAACGACTGTTATCTGCGTTCTAGATTCAAAACTATTTTGTTGTAGAAAAACTAGAAACGACACTAAATATGATAGGATTGCGGACGTATTGTGCCGATATGCAGATTATTCAACGGTTTCGGTGGCCGAGGTCGTTTGTTCACCTCTTAATAAATGTCAGAAACTAAATTATTGGGATTGAATCTTCTTCAACAGATTTGCGTTTTATTCATCTTTTACTCAACAGCAGCGCAACTCCATTGCGATTTTTTCCTAGTTCTGTGTGCATCGGCTAAAACTTACGATACCTATGCATAAATATCTCGGATGAACAGTTTTACGCGTCCTCTAAAGCCTACCAACAAAACCTGTCTATTCTGAAATATGCCATAGGTATTTCTTATCTACTAAAGTTGAACCACGGGGTTGAACACATCAATAAATGTCATATTTAATTATCTTGTAAATTGAATTGTGAAATTAGGTTCTAAAGTACCATTCATTCCGTTTGCCTCAGCAAAGCAAACACAGGATATTACTAAAATATTCTAATCAGCAACTCGTTTTTGCATACCTTTGCACATTACCTCATTTTGTGGTGCAACAACAACTATTAATTACAGTATGCAAACGTTTTTAAAGTGCAAATGTAATATACTGTAAACAGTCTTACAGACCGCCCACTGGCAAAGACACTGGCGTCTTTCGAGCGTCGTCGTTATGCCAGCGTCAGCGCGACGTCTACGGGACGTCGACGCCGCGACGACGCGACGCCAGGGCCGCGTACGCTCGGCGTTCGTCAGCCGGCCAGCGCTCGAAAAACGCTAGTGTGGGGGGTTTCTTACGACTTGTTTCAGTTACATTATTAGGTATATGAGATAGTCAAATGAGATACTTTTTACGAAATGTCAAAACGAAAGTTTTCTTTGTAGTTGCTTAGATGTACATACATACAAACATAAACTCACGCCTATTTCCCACCGGGGTAAGCAGAGACTATAGAATTCGATTTGCTTCGATCCTGACACACTTCTCTTGCTTCCTCCACACTCATCAATCGCTTCATACACGCACGCCGGTTTAGAGTAGATCGTATTAAACCTTTTCTAAGGGCATCGCCAATTTGGTCATCGTAAGTCCTTCTCGGTTTTCTCTGCCAGCCCTACCATCAACTTTCGCTTTATATACCGCTTCTTTTTAGTGCTTAGATGTATGCAGATGAAATCCTGCGTGTTTACTAGTATTTACAATTTGCCAACCGGTTCAACAGATTGGGGTTTCCACTATCGTGATTTATTTAATGGATGAAGGCTTCTGTGACCTTGTATAGACATTCAAAGGCTTAAATATCATTGTCATGCCTAATTATAGCTACTGGCGATGTCGAACTCTATCACGCACTCTATCATTTGATTTACGTTACTTTTGTGAAGGGTTCGAAGTAATTCTCGGACTTTATGTTATTCTTTATGTTGTTTTTGTTAATGTTTCTGTAACAATATTTGCATGCTATTGTTGATAGCTGATAAGGAGAGACTTTTATGGGCATCCATCTATTAATGTACCCTTTTCAAAAGCAAATAAAGAGTATTTCTATTTCAAATATATTTTTATTCAATAGGTAACATAGTTACACTTTTAATTGTCATATTTTACATAACGAACGTCTCATCCGCCTAAAACCAATGCAGCTTCTCACAACCTGTTTAGCCGGGAAAAAGAAGCTGCAAGAAAAACCTCGGCACAGGACCCCTAGGAACCCTAGACGTTCTTTAAAAAAAACATAAAATACTTATACAATTTAGTAATTTGGCTGCCTAACATCAGTTCCCAGACATTTAATCCCATGCGTGTATATCTTCAAAAAATCACTAACCTTATAGGTAATACACTTTTTACAAAGTTTCTGTTTGTTTATTATTTAATTACTGTCTTAAAAGGACTTAAAATACATATTACACTTATATACTTATATTGGCATACGACAACGCTTCACTAAATTTTCATACTTTTTAGAGCGTGATTTTTCCGCAATCGGGTTTTAGTTTTAAACTTATTATCTTTATTTCTCTGTAAAATACATAATCTCTTTCAGATCATCTTTATAAATAGATATGCAAAAACGTACAAGAAAACTAAATAGAAAGTAGCCGAAGACGATGTAGCAATCTCATCCCGCTCTAGATTTTCAAGTCTAACAAAAAAAACACACTTCCTGTAAACTATATTACTTATCTATTTGCATAAAACCATGCACCGTGTAACTTATGCAAGATTGATAGATTTATGAACAAAAACGAGGAGGTTGTACAATAACAAGTGCAATTTACTGATATAACGATATTATATCTATTTTGTTGACCGCTTACGATGTTTTTGTTACGGAAATATGTTGTGTAAATTGCGCAATAGCAGATAATACTTTTGATAGTATGGTTGCTATGCTGTCTGTAGGCATAGAATAAACAATACCTTCTTCTTGTATCGTGTGGGTTGTGAGGTGGAGTACCAACCTCTACAAACCTGGTGTCAGGGTTACTATTGACCCGTCAAAGGCCCCTGACATGGCTCATGTAAGGACTATTTACTTACATCAGTAAGCAGTAACCGGGACCAACGGCTTAACGTGGCTTCCGAAGCAGGGATCATCTTACTTTCGGACAATCTGGTGTTCAGCCAGTAATGTCCTAACCAAACTAGAGACCACAAAGTAATTTTTGTGATATGTCCCCACCGGGAGTCGAACCCGGTACCTCCGGATCGTGAGCCCAGCGCTCAACCACTGTGTTAACCTTTATTCTCTACTTATAAACCTATAGATAAACAGTTTCCCAAGTCCTAGCAGCACTCAAAGATTTTTTCTTTTTCCGGACGAGCATTAGACGCGACGGCCATTATTAATGCTCCGATAAAAACCGAACAACTTCGGTTGCTTCGTAATTGCGCTTGCGTACAGCGTCTCAATCGCGGAGGAATTCCTGTTGTTTTTTTTGTTCAATTTTGTAATAGAGTTAGGGAATTCTTCGGGCAAAGGGCTGCTGGCTGTTACACGGTCGGAATGGTTTTATGAATGGGTGTGGCAGATGAAGGTAACTATAAAAAAGTTAATTTTAACATTCCATTGATACACTTGTAGGTGCGTATCTAGTGAAGTATATTTCTTGAATGGGCTAAGATATGAAGGGGAACTCAGCTTGTCAGTATCAGTAGGTACAGTATTTATGGATAGGTACGTTTTTGCATTTATTTTTGTGTTTATTTTAATGTTATTCTGTGACCCTTTTAATGTTTTGCTGCTTTTGTTTCATTTCTATGTTTCGCTGACGAGAAGTGGGTATGTATAATTCATAATTCATTTATTCGCTTTAAGAATGGTAAGTACAGTTTGCAGGTGGCCAGCATTTAGCATTTTTAGTTATGAAAATTATAACATGCGAATAATCATGTCAAGAAGATACACAATTATTAAAATTAAAATAACATACATACATAAACTCACGCCTATTTCCCACCGGGGTAAGCAGAGACTATGGAATTCCATTTGTTTCGATCCTGATACACTTCTCTTGCTTCCTCCACATTTATCAATCGCTTCATACATGCACGCCGGTTTAGAGTACGTAGGTCGTACTAAACCTTTTCTAAGGACATCTCCAATTTGGTCAATGTGAGTCCTTCTAGGTATTAAATTAAAATAAATTAACGAAAATAACAATTAATCTTAACAAATTTCAAAGTCATTCATTACAAATCTACACACCTCTGCCTACCCCTTTAGGGATACGTGCCTGATGCAATGTTATGTTTTTATAACTCTGTGACTCCTTTCTTCCGTTTCAAATATACTCCATCTTCGTGGAAGCGTTTGATCTCGTTTGAAGCTATTTTCAGACACTGTTGATGTTTTTATAATACTTAAACGAAGCCCTTCCGCCATGGACGCAAGAGAAACAAATCTTTAAAACGACTGATGTTTTTCTTAGATAAAGTATTCTTTACCCATAAGAACTCGACCTTCCTAATGGGGTCAGAGGTACATCCATCGCAAGATGAACTAAGTACCCACGCCTCACCGAGCTTCCTATTAGACCAATGTGAAAAGGTGGTGAGTTGTATCGCCGTCTATAATGGTCGAGCGTTAGCTCGTCTTAGTGAAAATTGCTCTTAACTCATTAGTGCTGGGTCTCAAGTCTGGTACTGGGGATAGAAGCGGCGGAGAAAACTGAAACCTACTCAGACATCAGAAAACAGAATCATTTATTCAACGTAATTATCATGGATAAACTTGTTGAAGGTCAATGTAACATTTAATTTTGAATTTACGTCATTTCGCAAGGTGTTATGACTGAGGAGAAGAAATGACAAGAAACTGCAACACATCTTTTAAATCAATGAGGGTATAATTTACAAGTTATTTAATATCTAGAGGAACACATTTAATACCAGACATTTTTATCATTTAGGTAATCATTCATCTTATAATAAGCTTTTTTACATAAAGTAAACTTCACATGAGCTTTAAATTTATGTTCTGAGAAATTCTAAATATTATACTGAAATACTGAAGACTGTCGTAAAGAAATATCTGCGAACTCCCTCAGAATTCTTTTAATAAGTTTGTCTCACTCGCACTTAAGAAAGAACGAGATTTTTGTGTGTCGTGTCCGGGTTATCACCCCATTAGGGATGACGGGCGTGAATAAAATACATACAGTTAAATTCAAATTCAAAAATATCTTTATTCAGTAGGTAACATAGTTACACTTTGAATCGTATTTTTTTACATAACGAACGTCTCATCCGCCTAAAACTACTGCAGCTTCTCACAACTTGTATAGCCGGGGAAAAGAAGCTGCAAGTTAATTCAGTTAAATAACCAAAATTCCTGCTAATTTATCACATAGTTTGTAACTCAGAAGTACCAGGGAAGTATAAATAAGAAGAGTCTAACAAGCATAAAGCGTCGATACACGGGTGGTCGGCAGTCCGAGGTGATAAATAAATCGTTATCTCGATCGATGCGCCGGAGTCGCCGTGAGAACCACGATTGATACCCAACTCTAGTTACACGCGTATAATTGTTACACTCTCTATAGAAATCTTAGAAGTAATAAAAGTGCTTTCTATTTATCAAATAGGTTTTTATAGTTAAAACGTTGGTTTTTTTATGTACCTATGTACTGAAAGTAATGTTGAAAAGTTAAGAATTACCTTATGCCCAGCAGTGGGACGTATAAACATACGCTGTTTATGTAGGTATGTAATCCCTTTAGACAACAAAAAGTGTTGGATGAAATTTCAAGACATACAATACAGAGTGTTAGTGACATCGTAACGAAAACTTTGATTGGATGATTTAAACCATGATTCTGAGTTGATATCAAGGTGAATTTTCCGCCGCAAAAGTATGGAACTGAAAACAATTAAAAAAAACTAACATACAAAATAATTTTGTGATGGAAAATTCCATTTGATATTAACTCAGAATCATTGTCTGAATCATCCCCCTTAGTAACGAATTACGATTTCACTAACACCCTGTATATCCAAAAACGGCTACGAATTTAATTTTGGAAAGTTCAAAACGAATACAGAAGATACATATATTAATTTTATGATATTATGACCGTATCTTTTACATTATCATAATACAATATTTGTGGGTGGGCTCTATAAAATAACAGAAGGATTGCTTTTTAAACAACGACTTTTTGGTAAGGATCACTTTACAATGGATTGAAGATGGAAGATAAAATGGAGGCCGGTGAGCTTCATACATCATCCATCATATAATACTGTAAACTACAAATAACAATTTGACGGGTTTTTTACCTTCTCATTGAACATGAAAACAGTAATACTAAGTTGGACCAAATTGGAGATGTCCTTAGAAAAGGTTCAGTACGATCTACTCAAGTGGACGAAGCAAGAGAATGTCAGAATTGAAGCAAATGGAATTCCATAGCCTCCGTTTACCCCGGTGGGAAATAGGCGTGAGTTTATGTACATGGGTGGCGAGTTAACATCGTGCTCGGCGCACGAGACGTTGACTAAACGTAGTGACTATATTCTCTTTGCCGTAGACACTTTCGTTCTCTAGACGTCATTCAAAGGATGATGTGCCTTGAAGATGTCACTTCATCACAATACCATAATATTTTGTTATTATCTTCATGATATGGGCTATCGGTTACAAATAACACTGGTATTACAGTTGTGTTTGTATACATTAATAGTTATCTTTATGTTTGTTCCAATTATTCCTGCATTAATATAACAATTGAATGTACAAATACCTAGCTATATGTATAAATTGTTATACTTATTGTAAAATATTATACTCGTATTAGTAACTCACTCTGTAAACGTATATATCCTCTCGTTTGACATTAGATGTCAACTGTCAACTCGAGGATTCGCAGTCTGTGGTTACCGCCAAAACGTATGGCTTTATTACTGATAGTAATGTTAAAATTATATTTCTATTTAATAAAAGTTTTACTTGTTCTAACAATTTAATTCGTTTTCCACAGTGAGCTTAGATCAACACTATTGTTGGTGGCTCTAAGCAACCTACCAGCTTTTTCTATCGAACGGTCGACATAAGAAAAAACTTGAAACCTAACACAAAGCGACTCTTAGGTTTCTAGGAATGACAGAATACATTTTCCTCTTCAAATTCTAAGAGTTCGTAAAAGACACCGCGTTCGTCTGTCCGTCAGATGCCTACAAACAAATACCTACTTCTACCGACGAAAATTCCGGTGGCGCCGACGCAATGACCGACAAATAAGTTTGACAGAACGCATTTCATACACATTGAAGTACATTATAAGCTCAACGACTATACTTATTCAAAATGAGGGACTTTCCAGGCTATTTTCCCGAAAAACAATATAGATAGCGTTGTACAGTTTTAATATGAACATCACCTATTTTCTTATTGCTCGGGTACATAATTATTAAAAATCACAATGTACTTAAATGACAAAAGCATATATGCTTGACATTCTTAAAACAAAACTTGTCCTAAATGTAACGTCTTTCAATATTATCTGCTAATAAGAAAACATCTTTTCATCGTACACACGGAGCGGATAAATACATCTTCTATCGTGTGGGTTGTGAGGTGGAGTACCAACCTCATCAACCCTGGTGTCAGGGTTACTATTGAGCCGCCAAAGACCCCTGACATGGCTCATGTAACGACTATCTACTTACATCAGTAAGTATTAACCGGGACCAACGGCTTAACGTGCCTTCCGAAGCACGGATCATCTTACTTTCGGACAAACTGGTGATCAGTCAGTAATGTCCTAACCAAACTAGGGACCACAAAGTATTTTTTTGTGATATGTCCCGAATCGAACCCGGGACCTCCGGATCGTGAGCCCAACGCTCAACCACTGAACCACAAAGGTCAATAAATACATTTTAAGGGTCAACCTATTTTGGTTTTCTAGTACGATTTTTCATTTTGCTCATTGGTAGGCATTTCAATTAGGCACGTAGATTGGATGCTTCAGATAGGTCAAAGTTCCGCTTGTTCTCTCTTATACCGTAACACCAGGAGATAAGCTCCAAAAGCAGTCACGATGAATAGGCTCAGTACGGTCGACATAGAAATTCAATGGAAATAATGAATACTTGCTAAATGTTTTCTTTTTTGTTTTTCTTTTGTTAGAAATTAAGACAATTATATTGTGTAAGTTATGTACGTAACTGTGATTTACATATTTACGAGAGATAATTGGTATTAATGTATAAATGTAAACCATGTGGCAGTACTAATTAAATAAATAAATAAATAATATTGACACCAACGGTTGCAGAGGCGAAGATGGGAGCCATCGGTACGGCAATGCAGGACGGAAGGGGCAAGTCACAGGGATTGTAACCTGGAACCTAACAGAGGGCAGCAGTAACTGTCAGTACTATTCAGAGGCGGAGGACTCGAGTCCTAGTATGGCTTTGTAATAGACTACTCTGGGCGCCATCCCACTTGCGTCAGACAGAGTACTGCGGGGCGGAAGGCAAGAGAGAAACCACTGCCCTATTTCTCCCTAAAAAAGTAGCATGGAAAATGCTGCACCGACAAGAGCGTGGCTCTTAAATTGATGATAGAATAGAATATAAATCATTTATTTTAGATATAAGTATTGGTATAACAGTAGGAGTGAACATAGTAATTACAAACTTATTTCTAAAAAGGGACGTCAGCTCAGCAATATGTTGTGACACTCCGACATTGAAGGAGTGCCACAAAACGCTGATTTTCAGCTGTGCCCCAAAAAGCACTAAAAAATAAAATATAAATGCTTAAATCTAGATAATCAAAACAAATTAAAATTAATGAGCTGTGTTAATAAAGTGTGCATGTAGAGGGTGTAATTGCGTATGTTCGTTAAGAGGGTGTGTAATAATGCGTGTGTGTATGTGTGAATAGGGTATATGTCAGTATGTGAGACATATGGCCCGGATAGTTAGGATAACTATAGGTAAATTATGGTCGCGTAAATAAATTGTTGCTGGTTGTCATACAATTATGAAACCAGTTAAATATGAAGATAAGGTTTTGCGTATAGAGAGTAGGAGGTAAAATAACAATTAAAATTAGAAGATAAGGATATTTCTGGATAAGGGTATTTTTGTCAGAATGTCGAAACTGTATATTAATTACAAATGTCTTAATTTTATTTTTAAACGAGATAATGATGACGAAACACGACACGCTATGAAGTCCGTTAATCATCAATTTCATTTTCTAAGACCTAAATAACGTTACTTTACCGGCTTACGGCCATAAGACTAAAGCTAAAGACCGAGAGGGGGTGAGGTAGGCGACAAATACGAATTGGTGCGGGGCGGAGTTACCTTTTTTTTGACGTGACTTCTTGTAGATTTGCCGCAGATGGCATTAACTACTTGGCCGGACAAATGGGGAGCGCTGAAGGCTCTCACCCGGTAAAACGTTTAAGACAACAGGCCTGAGGGTGCCCAGTTGGGCGCGAACCTCGGCTCAGGGCGTCGTCTGAGAGGAACAATATTTGAAAGAATTAATCGACCCTAGCGGGTCGATAGCGATACGCGCTGATTAAGGACGGAGAGTTACCGCTCTACACGGAATATTATTGTTTATTCTTTGCCCAAAGCCTCGTCCGTTGCTATCGCTACGCAAGTGCCGGTGTGACAAAGGAAGTCAATTTGATCGTGGCTCGTGACTCATCCGTCTGCCGTGATTATCTGACATGGACCCTCGTGAGTGACTCCGGCTTGCCATTGCGAATAGGAATGAGGTTGTGGGTACGCTGCTTTAGGTGAAGCTTTTCATTATTAGGTACTTTATTATATGCGTACGGCAATCAACTATACATATTTAAATGGTGTACTCACATTTTATTTTATTTTGTTTGGGGAGCTTACAGCTTAATTCACACAATGTTACACTTCATCATCATCAGCCGTACGACGCCCACTGCTGGGCATAGGCCTCCCCCAAGAATCTCCACGACTATCGGTCCTGCGCTGCCCGCATCCAACGGCTTCCCGCGACCTAGTGTTACACTTAATATTAAGTAAAGGCCAATTACAAGCTACCTACCACAAATAAATGAAAAACAGTTATACAACAAGACAAGTGAGCGGAGATGTAGAAAAAAAATTAGATTGAATGAGCAATTTAGCAAGAATAAAGCCCGTTATGTATGAGGATCTTTTCCAATATGATTGGCTTTATAAGCCACATGCGAGCACATGAACGTCGAAGTCGAAGCAGTCGCCGTACCCGAAATCGGCTGGATCACATCACCCACTATTCCTCAAAATGAGAGTGAATAGGCATTTACTAGGCAAGTGATAATATTTTTTTCTCTTAACTATTTTTTATTTATTTCAAACTTTCACCTATTATAAAATGTACTTACTTATAGGTGAGATGGATTGGTCCCAGGTTGTCTAGGTAGCAATATGACTAACTACATTAACGTCCTAAATTTATATACTTAGCTTGATTGACCATATCTTATAACGCCGACAAGTCAAGTGCAAAATGATTTAAACAATTATGGTCTAATGCAAACTTATTTTCATAAAAAATAACACATTATAACATAATCTCACGACTATATCCCAATGGGTTAGTCAGAGGTACATCCATCGCAATATGAACCCAACATGATGAGACCAACTGCTTTGTGTTGTTTTTGTTTTAAACATAAAATATAAACAGCCTACATACGTTCCACTGATGGGTACAGGCCTCCCCTCAATCAACCGGAAGGGGTATGGAGTATGGAGCATACTCTACCACGCTGCTCCACTGCGGGTTGGTGGAAGTCTTTGGGCTAGTAGCCGGGGACCAACGGCTTAGCGTGCCTTCCGAAGCACGGAATCATCTTACTTTTTCGGACAATCAGGTGATTCAAACCTAAAAAAAAAGGAAAAAGTTTTTTTTTTATGAAAATATAACAATTAAAAAGGACTTCCAAGTATCCCGGTTCTGTGCGAGCTCTATCCAGTCTTTTCGATAACACAAACAACAACACAACGACACCGATAACTTTAAAGACCTGAGGCCTTTGCTCAGCATGGGATCATACAGGCTAATAATAATACATATAATTAAAAAGGACTAGATTATATTTTGTTCTAGTTCCAGTTAATAGAGAGAACCAATTCAAAGGTAAGCCAACCCGATAGGCTAGGCAACAATGGACAAGAAACACCACAATACGTGTGTTCTTGGAACTAGGAAGGAACGAGACGTGGTGCCGGCTAGAGTTACAAGACTGCCTGTTTCGTCTTGAAACGATGACAGGGAGGGAATAAGTATTATAACATTTTATTTTTTTCCCCTTTTTTTGCGCGCAATCTATCACCCTTGGATAATAAGCACTTCTTGTGGTGTATAGGTATCATTTTAGGTAAGCGACCAGTGTCGCTTCCTATTTTGGGCCTAAGCTTATAACATAAGCTCTCGAGTATATCTCAATTGAGGAGCTCGGTGGCGCAGCGGTAAACGCGCTCGGTCTGCGATTGTTGAAGTTAAGCAACTTTCGCAAAGGCCGGTCATAGGATGGGTGACCACAAAAAAGTTTTCATCACGAGCTCCTCCGTGCTTCGGAAGGCACGTTAAGCCGTTGGTCCCGGCTGCATTAGCAGTCGTTAATAACCATCAATCCGGACTGGGCCCGCGTAATGGTTTAAGGCCCGATCTCCATAAACTCACGATACATACATACATAAACTCACGCCTATTTCCCATTGGGGTAAGCAAAGCATAATATGTGTTAAGAATTATATATTTTAATCTGTATTTATTCATAATAACGTTGAACCGGTGCGTTTTCTGACGTATCGCTAAGTATTAAGTTGTGTAACTGTTATATTTATCAGTTACAAATACGTACCTGTGATTAAATATTATGTTGTCGGATGGCAACTCGGTACGTCAGATTTCGGGCGCCAACGGACGAACGTGAAGTAAAGATATTAAAAACTTATATCTAATCCGAAAAGTGTATCTTCTGAACTTAAAATATGGAATTCCATTTGCATCGATCTTGGCATATTTCTCTTGCTTCCTCAACATTCATCAGTCGTAAAGGAAACGTAAATAAAAATCCTCTTCTAAGTATATCTGAAGTGGTACCTGTCCTGCAATCCATGAGATTCAATCCGTTGCTATTTGATATGTGCATGCACATATCTAGTAACTTTATATTCCGCCGAAACACAACCTGAACAATGGGAGCCAGTCTGCTATAGTCACTTCGGCTTTATATGAGATATCCAATGGTTTGGTAATAAAAGGAATCAAATAAATCTATGCCAATCGTATTCTAAAACATAAGTAAGTAAATGCCTATAGCTATATACCTAGTTAAATTACTCCTTCTTCTTTTTCTATGGTGTGGGTTGTGAGGTGAATTACCAACCTCATCAACCCTGGTGTCAGGGTTATTATTGAGCCGCCAAAGGCCCCTGACATAGCTCATGTAACGACTAGGTACTTACTTACATCAGTAAGTAGTAACCGGAACCAACGGCCTAACGTGCCTTCCAAAGCACGGATCATCTTACTTTTTGGACAATCAAGTGATCAGGTTGTAATGTCCTAACCAAATTAAGGATCACAAAGTGATTTTTGCGATATCTGAGTCCAACGCTCAACCACTGGATCACGGAGGCCGTTAATTACTCCTTGGATCCATACTAATATAGTAAGTCTGTCTGATTGTTATTCTTTCAAAATGTTACCTAGTGGAAATATTACCCCAATTTAACGCAAGCGAAGCCGCGGGCTAGTACTTAGATAATTTTGTTAAACGGGGTTGTCAACAGACAACCCAACAATATTTTTTTTTACTAATATTTTTACAATGGCAATTTTAGGTCTCTCTGCTATGTGTGCTAATCAAATATAATTAAAAAAAAAAAAATGATCCCTTTAATTACTATGGTGTGCTGGATAGATAAAAAGTGGCAAAGTCTGTCTTGTTGTCATGGACATAATATGTCACGCATTGTTATGTAAGGATAACCAACGGTTTAGTAAAAATACAAGCCTGAAAATAGCAAAACAAAAAACCGTAACGCAACATAACACATTAAATATCTCACACTCAGTAGCATGCAAATCGACTGCGATTATTAATCACATTAACGTAACTCCAACATTCATAAAACCATTGCGTTTAAAAACTAAAACCCAACTTTGGAAAAACCACGCTCTAAAAAGTATGAAATAAGAAAATATTTCTCTGAAATTCTTCCGAATAGTGATGTTTAGGAGGTAACCGTGGTCGAATGCCAATCTGTCCTAAGAATTTGCTCACCATATGGCCCCTTTTTGCTTCACTGCAGTCGGGTAAAAATGATATAACAGCTCGTATCATGCATTTCATCAGAGATAAAAGGACGTTCTTTCTAGAGCGATTTCACTTAAGAACAAATCTGTAAGATCATAACTTATGGCTCTTTACGTAATTTTAATCCTGCAGTGAAAGGATACTTTAGCGAGGCTAAAAGGAAGACTTATTACTAGCCCAACGTAACTTGAACTCTGAAATCATACTAACTCCGTAAGTTCCTAACCAACTTGACGGGTCTCTATTAAATTGCCCGTTACTAATGCCTAAAACACGCATTGAGCACAAAGAACAATTTTGTATGATACCTCAGATACGGAGATAGACCTAACAAAAGAGATGGACGGACAGACGGTATGGTTCTTTAAACCTCTGCCTATTACTGACAGCAAAAGGAATAGTCTTTTTGAAATATTATGCAATAAACTTGTTCAGAAATTTTCATAACTATTCTGTGCTTCGCCTTTCGGAATAATGCGTTTAATAAAGATAAAAATACAGTCTGAAATTAGCCCTGGAATTATGGACAGGTTGAAGCGTGAGAACAGATGTGGCTTCATAAGTTATAGAGGTAGTAATTGTCTCAATAAGACCTTAATATTATTATTGTTGCTTTTAACAATAGCGTTTTATATCGGCGAGAGTGTACAGCCATATTTAGCAGCTTCGTCTGTACCTCCACCCCTATTTTCAGAGTGCCCGAGCGCATCCCACCTTCACAATGGCCAACATGAATAAACAAAACAAAGCTAGGCATAAGGCTAGCAAATCAAACAGCTTATTAGCGGGGTAGATTGGCGATAGCCGCACAAGTCCTGCCCACAGCACAGACTGTAATTACCCCTATTGTCCGCGAACCGCCATAAACACGACGTGTGTTTCAAAGATCACAGATTATGCTCCGATCTTTTTATTTGTAGCTAAAGCTTGAGACTATAAGAAGAATACTATAAGAGGTGGAGACTGGGGTCGCTAGGGATGGGTCCGGAAAATTCTCATCATCATCAGCCCATCAACGTCTCCACTGCTGGGGCACGGGCCTTCCCTATGGGTGGATAGGGAGATCGGGCCTTAAACCATCACGCGGGCCCAGTGCGGATTGATGGTTATTAACGACTGCTAATGCAGCCGGGACCAGCGGCTTAACGTGCCTTCCGAAGCTCGGAGGAGCTCGAGATGAAAACTTTTTTTTTCCCGGAAAATTCTCCTTTGTAGAAAATTCTTCTCTTAAGTTTGTGTACATAATCAAATTACTGAATGTAAGCCAGATAATGCCATGCTCGCTGGTCGCTAGTTACGAACCAATTTCGTCATTTACCGTGAGTCACTGTCTAACAAAACGAAATAACAGCAAAAAAACATAAGGAAGAAAAAGACAAACATTCGAAACAGATTGGTAAAACGATATTGTCGATCGTAAATACTGGCGGCTAAGCGTTCCGAAGACGCAAGTCACAGTCCGTTACAAAGACCATGTAATAAATGGTTAAATAGGTAATACAAACGGCGGCCATCCAGTTTTGTGTGAGAACAAACGCCGTAAGACCCGTTTTCCGATCTAGGCTAGCCTTGGCTACACGTGAGACAGGCTAGACCTCTGACACCGACCACGTACAACTCGTAAAATGCACAACTTTACTTGGAAACTACACAGTAAATATTGGAAGTGTGGGTCAAGTTAAGATGTACAGACTTCTTAAAGCGTCTGCTAGAAGTGGGTGATTAGAATTAATTATCTACGCACTAAACACGTTTTGTTTTGAATCGTAAAGTTAATTCAATTCTTTTAGAACAATACGTTGGAATTGGAAAGTAGGTGGCCAGGTAAGTATACTTAAGCACCTACCTATCTATTTGCGATTGCACTTAAATCTTGAAAGTGTAGATATTGATTAAGTACCTACCTACTTATTTCGCCTAGTAAGATGCGACGATAACCAATGGATGATACGCACAGAACATTATAAGTACCTAGGTAGTTAGGTACTTAGTAAATTAGGTATTATTTATCTCTGGTAATAGTAAAAATCGCCCAAAACCATAACAAATCTATGGCAATTGCTAAAATAAGAAACTAACAAATCCGTTTATTAATTGGGATAGTTATGTAACTATCGTAACTAACACGATTTTTAACTAAGGCGTAAGTAGGTGTGATTGAAGTGGAGGCAACAGTGACGATTTCTAGTTTAGATAGATATTTTTATGAATTTGCAATTCCTAACTTAAACTTGTAGCTGTTGTTTATAACGGTTCTTGACTTCGAGTCTGGTAGGTTTATGATTGCCATGTGTGTTTTATACCTATAAGTCGCTAGCCACCTACCGAATAAGTGTTTTGAATTGAATTTAGTTTGTGCAGTCAGCAAAAAAGCACTACACTAAGGTAGGTAAATACATAATACAATCTTCATTAGAACTACGTAGCTACCTATTGCCTAGGTTTGCTGTACCTATCTACGGTTTCTTAGATTACAATTTGAGGACCTCTCATATCTATCGTGGTTTATGAGTTTCAGTGATCTTATTTCTTTTATAGAACGGTAGGTGCCTATAAAACAAATAAATACCTACCTACCTAGCTGCTTATTGTCCCGGAAAATTTTCACATGATTTTGATTGTCTATGAGCTTCAGTTGTTCTATTGGATTATCCTTGTGGAAAATATAACTTCGCATATTACCTACCTATATTTCCTTCGCCAGTAAATTCTATCGTGTTCAACTTAGATAGGTATACCTATAAATAAATGTTTACTAACAAAACATACCTACTCTTTATGAAACTTCTAAAAGGTAAAAGTTGCACAGGTAAAAGTTGCACAACTCATCACTGCTGAACGTAAAAACCGTAAAAATAAAACTTTAAAGCAATACTACAACGGTTAATTTTCAAAAACCGTTCAAGTTACATGCAAAAGTTCGAAAATAAATAAAAGCTTCTTACCTCAACAGAAACGAAGAGAGCAGAACGATAATATTATTTGCAACACCAAAAGTCCAGTCCGGTAATTCACTGTTAAATGTTCGGGGCACAAATCACAAGCAAAGTTCGTATCACTGTGGGTCCGGCGAGTTATAATTCGTGTGTAAGCTCGACGTTGTTTGGAACGGCCGGCGTCTCGTCTCGTCCACCGCGGAGCGCCGCGTGCATTTCAACCGATGAAAGTGTAAACCGAGGTTTTTGTATAGCGCTCTCTCGCTTCGCCTCGCTCGTGGGACAAGGACCGCGCACCCGCCACCGTCAAGTTTGGCTTTTTGAGTTGAGTGGCGACTTCGCCCACTGTTTCATTGTTATTCTAATTCTCGAGACTCCTTTGCTCAAAAGAATGTCCAACATGACAACCGCGAAGTTTCTCTACAGGGAGTTTGAGAAATAAAATGCTCAAATGTGGATTGTTTATTTTTATTTTCTTCCCATATGTGGCAAGAACCAGAGTAGTGAGCACAACCTAACATTATGAAAATGGTAACTATTTTCAGGGATAACCACTTCTACACAGATGGAGATTTACAATCAGAATAGTAAGGATTTGAAGACCATGTACAATTTGAATCCAATATTATAAATATACTATTTCATCTACATTTTTACAAAACAGGTGCCAATATACAAGTCCACAATATATTTTTTTTGGTGCAGTATTAGAGATAAATTACCAAAACATACAGTAAAAATAAACTGACAAATTAACAATTATTTTCAGTGACAAACAATGCAATATAAAATTCTGTTCTTTAGAATAAAGGTACATACACAAAAAATGAATTTAGTACATTTGGCACCAAAAAAGATGTGAAATCCCTTGTGTACTGCTCCTACTCCAGTGTATAAGATACATTTTTAATCTCTAATGAATTTACGAAATTCCAAAAAGAAACAAAATGATATAATTTGATATGAAGTATTATTATAACAAATATGCATGTAACCAAGGCACTCAGCTATCGGTTACAAACCCACTTGTCGGAGAAGAGAGCAATAACAAGATTTTAGAAATTTCAATTGCTATTATGAATATTATATTTTTGTAATTTTCTCTTTTTAAAACGTGTGCTGGATAGCTACGTGTCCAAAATTTATAAATGTGTTGCTCTCAACTCAACGCAAACATAGAACAAAGATTCGCTGGTGAAACATGTTATAAATATCGAAATACATTGTTACGAAGAAAAGCTCTCGCCACTAGATACTGTGTGGCTTTAAGAAAGTGAAATTGTGATCTTGGGGGACTAGTATCTACCGAAACCTCTTGCACTATATAAGTGGCTATTTAGCGTCACAGTCAAAAGTGCAAGTAGTATACTTAAATAATTTTAAAGATACGACATCAATAATTCTGTTAAAGCTCACAGACAAGTCTCATTAATCATTCTTAACAGCTTATAGATGTCCCATCTCTTAAGTTTGCGACAGCTTGATGTTTCGCTGTCCCCACGCAACTACCGCAAACTCGGTCAACAGTCGTAGTTGTTAACAACTTCGATATCCACAGATGTTCTGGATAGGAGTCCACAAGTGCATAAGCACATTACATTAGATTATAACTAATCAAACATAATATTATATGCAAACTTGACTCTAGTAACATTTTTTTTTGGATTTTCTAAACATTTTTTTTATCGAGGTTCTTTAGCGAATATCGTTAATGGAATAAGTACAAAAATATAATGAAAGTATGACACAAAAATCAAAATGATTCTGTGATGGACAGATAATGTGATTACAAAAATGAAAGTGAATTAATTAGTTGAAATGAGTTTAAAATATACCCAACCATACTTATGATGATACTTTACATATAACAGTGAGGCATTTCTGTATCTGAATATATGAAGCATCGTGAACAGCTGGAATGTTCACTCGTCAATTATGTTACATTTCAATATACTTTTATTCAGATAGAGAAACTAATGATGGATTAGTGAACATAATGATAACATTTGCAAAGAACTGAATATGTCTATACATTAATTTCACAATATACTAAATATATACAATAGTAGCCTTCCAATGTATTTTTTATGTAATGGCATTTTTTTTATCGTTTTTTTCGTTTTCAGTTATTACAAACGGAAGTAAATCACACTACAGAAAAATAAAATATATAAAACACGACACATAAAGTAGCAAAGTTTGCAGGAATATAAAATTTTATATTAAATTTTAACTAGGCAAGGCTTTAAACGAAATAAATATAGTACGTGCGGGGCCGCGCAAGGCGCCGTCCGATAGACGGGAATAATTCTACCCCCATATAAAATGAAAATAATACGAAAATATAACATATACACTTCCTATGTTTTACATAAACTATAAACAGTTACGCCTATATGAACTGTTTCAATCCATATTAGGAGCAGTAGAATATGTTACAATTACTTCCACGACCGTTCACCATCCCCGGCCCCGTGTAGTCTTAAAAGACATTTTTTGAAGAAAATATATCAGTTTCAAACGTGTCGGCGCTCGAGAATGTTGAACGGATAAATAAAGAGTACGATACAATATTTCTCGATCGTAGACACACTAGAAGGCGGTTGCCTCCGACTAACAATATCCATCTTTGTATAAAAGTTCTTAATTACACTATTTGGCTGACGGAGCGGCGCGCCCGTTTCGGCCGCGATCGCCTCGCGCCGCCGCCCTACGTTACATTATGCGGCTACTCAATAAAATCGCCGCGTATAAAACTTAAGACATATTGGACAAACCATTAAAACAAACAGTCCAATGTCTTACACTCTAACCACATATTACCAAGCCGCACCTCTAGCTGCAGCTTTGATCAGCAAACAACACTGCGTACGCCTCACGGAACACTATAGCGCTCCGCGAGTCGTGCCCACTGCCGTAAGAGAGATGCGTCTCGCGTCCACGTCTCTTCACATAATGTAGTAACAGAAAACAGAACAATTTCTTTGCCATTTAAAATTTTTAATGAAAATACGGGTTGCCAGAAACAAACGAAAGAATACTAACAAAAATAAAAATTCCTGCACTACTTATTTTACATTAACAAATTATTAAACAACTTTGGACGATATTATTGTAAGAATTATATTAGAATCGTCCTAATGTGCCCGGAGTGGAATGCTGCCGCTTATGTTGCGTTATAATAAAAATAAAAAGCAGACATTTTCGTAATAAAAGATTTAAAACCAGAATACTTAAAGTTCATTTTATGCTAAAGTTCAAGTAAACAGTATTCCATGGAATACTTCATTAAAAAATCGCAGACATCAGTTTCCGCATTAATCAATCTCCACCAAATATTTGTTGATCATGTCGCCGGCCGCAGCATTCCACCGCGCACCCTACATCAATATCAAATCTACAAAGAAAACATTGAACTAAACGTAATGTTATATATACTCCTTCCCAGAATATCTACAATCATAAGATATGTTAGCACGTTCTAGCCTTTTCACATGTCTATCCAAACAGGAGAACAATTTTAAGGCTTTGCTAATTTTATCCTATTTATTATTGCTAACTTCCCTTCTAATGCCACTTGAAAGAGTAAAACAACCCCTGAAGAATGAACCGCAAGCGCGATGTCGAGGCGCCTCGATCCACCTCCGCGGGCGCACTACTTCAGTAAACATAACACCTTCCATAACCAAGGAGAATATATACACAGAATGCAGCTCGATAGCTCGACACAGGAATTAAGCTGCCACCTTGACACACTATTCGCGCTACACTAATTGCAGTTTCATGATTATTAATTTTAGAGGCCGCTTCACTTCCTCTAGTTACACAGAGATAGCACGAAATTGTCAATTACGTCATCGACTATATTTCCAATTAGTATGTCAAGATGGCCCACAATCACTACGAGAAAGTATGCGATTATCAAATAAATATCTGACAATGAGACGGCCGATCCCGAGCGACCTTCAATTTTCAGCATATGAGGATGTTTCGGAGCCCGAGTTCTGAGAAATTTAATACGAGTTCAAACTGAAATTTTAAATTAAATATATTTAAATCCGCGATCGAAGCGCAACACACGATTAACTACGAGCGTTTAAAAAGAAACATAAAACGGCTCAGGATTTACAATAAGATTCCCGAAATACATGCGCCATAAACGAAATATAAGTCATAATTATAGGGAAAAACTTAAAAATTTAAAAACGTGATTAGATCGTAAAGCGAACAGGGATTAAATTTCTCAGTAGATGTGCGGGGTCGCCCTCAGCGCGTGAGCGGGCGGTCGCCGGCGCCGGCGCAGCAGTGCAGGAAGCGCGCGTGCGGGTGCGAGCAGCCGGGCGGGCGCGGGCCGGCGGCCGGCCAGGCGGGCGCGCCGCGCAGCGCCGCGCTGTGGCGCCGCTTGCGCTCCGCCGACACCAGCGCGTCCTCCACGGCCGCGCGCGCGTACTCCGCGTGCGCCGCGCTGATGTCGCCCAGCAGCTCCTCCCACTCGCGCGACAGCTCGTCAGGCGGCGGCGCGGCGGCGACGGGCGCGGCCGCGGGCTCGGCGCGGCACGAGCCGCAGCCGCCTGAGCTCCAGATGCCGCCGATGCCGCCGCCGTCGCCGCGCGGCTTCTTGGCCGTGCCGCCGCACTCGTCGCAGGCGCCCCACGCGCCCCTCGCCACGCCCGCCGGCCCCTCCGTCTGCGCGGCCGCGTCCATCTGCCGCAGCGGGAAACGCAGCCGCAGCCCGCGCGCTTCGCCGCGCCTGCGCGTCGCCACCACCGCGTCGCCTCCCGCGCGGTACTCGCAGTAGCGCTCGAGAGACGTCTCGAGGTAGAGGCCGCCCGACTCGCTTCGACGGAACTCGACCGGGTCGAGGTCGCCGCGGATGTCGAACGTATCTCCGTCGACGTAGCGCGCGGCGGTCTCGCTCTCGGACTCGCGCCGGATCGGGCGGAAGTGCGTCCGCGCGGACGTGAGCAGGTCCTCGCGCTCGCGGGACGGCGTCCGCCGCGGCTCCTCGGCCCGCTTCTGATCGGCGGCGCCGGCGAGCGCGGGGCGTTCCTTCTGCCGACGCGGCGGCACCTCCGCGAAGCCGCTGCGGTCGCGGCTGTGGTTGATCGCGGTGAAGGAGCGCATCGTCTTGGCGACGGTCGAGAGCGCGTCGTAGATCTCCTCGCCCTCGTAGAGCGAAAAGGACTCGATCTCGCGCGGCGCGGGCGGCGGCGGCGGCGCGTCGGCCAGGTTGAGCGGCTTAAAGCGGTCGTGGAGCACCTCCACGATCCTAGACGGCGACTCGGTGCGGTCGACGGTGGGGAAGCCGTCGTTGGACCATATGCTCTCTGTGAGAGATATCAAACTGCATTTCTCGGCGGACGGATCGGCAAACAAGTGATCGGAGGGCGAAGACAGCAGGTCTTGGAAATCGATCGGAAGATCTTGATATTCGTCATCGGGCGTGTTCTGGTCTTTAGACCACAGGGCCTCGATACTCCGATCGAATTTGGCTTCGAATTTCGCGTACAGCTCCTCCTCCATGGGGGTGAGAACCCTGGGCTTAAGGTCTTCATTGATGACCCACTCGGTGTCGAGATCGAGGCTGTCGTCCCAGTCGGGCACTGTGTTCTCGCTCATTCTGATCTTGACTTGCGTGATTTCCTTTATTTCATCCGTTACGGTGTTCTCGCAGGTACCATAGCCTTCGTCCAGTGCAATAGCTCGGATGAACTCCTTGACTGGGTCTTGTGTCTCCATGTCCCAGACTCCCTCGTGCGTCACCCACTCGGGCAGACTCTCTTTGCTATCGAAAGACCTACTGTAGCTGTTGCAGCGCTTCTTGTTTTTCTTCTGACCGTGGTATGAATTGCGTCGCTCTTTTCCAGATGAGAACTTTTTGTTTTTAGTATTCCAATCTTTAATTAGTGGCTCGCTTTGCATTTTGACGTTAGGATCTTGCGCTGGTTTGCGACACCACGCCGGCGGGGGCAAGTAGTACTGCAGGGGCTCTTCACCTTTCTTCAGAGCCGGGAAGGCAGCGTAGTATCGACGAACAGCTTCACTATGTTCAAAGTTACACGTTGGCATGCCTACTCGAGACGCGCTTTCTTGATCTTTGATGTCTTGGAGTCTGGTGCACAGCTGGTCCACAATGTTGTCAAGATTGGCTTCCTGGAAAGAGATTTGTCTTCTTTGAATAACAGACTATTGGTAGATTTATATAATGAATAATGTGGGGAGTGGGGAGAAATTGATTACACCATTGAGCAAGACTTTTAGTGCTATTGACTATTTAAGATAAGATAATGTGAAGTCTCCTTGATATGAAATGTAAGTTTTTTTTGAGTAAAAGTAGTACCAGATTATAATAGCATAAGATAATGTGTTATTTAATTTTACTACAAACATTAATAACAGGTTTGTTAAATATGGGCAGTTAAGATAAGGGAAACAATTCCATAGAAATTACAATGATAAGGAAAAGTCATGAAACTAAATAAATATAAATAGTGAGTAATGTACATAATTATGATAATACTAAAACTGTATAAATCAATCCCATACAAATTTTATAAAAAGCTCAAGTACTTTGGTCTGAGTAATTAACTTGTCTTTTGGTAATCAGTAACCACAAGTGCTTCATCTAGAACATTGAACGAAAAAAGCAACTACCATCCTTGAATGTCACGATATTAAATGAAAATTATTAGCCCATTAAAGTTAACTCAAAATTAGATTTGCTGGAGGTAAAAAAAGTTAAAACCACTTGATTTCAAAAATCTCCAAGTAAGTTTTCAATGGAATCACTTGAGATTTAATGTATTCAAGTGTTCTAACTAAATAGGTAATAAATAACTCAGTCACAAAGTACACAATTTTCTAAATCTAATATGGTCACAACTTGCACTAGTGCGCTGCAAAATTATACATAGAATGATTATGTAAATAAATTATAATAGGCAGCTGAACAATGGAACAAAGGAGGAATACAATACTGTCAAACTAATGTGCATTCAACTAGGGAACTCAAAAAAATATAGGTGCAACAGCAACACTTTATATAAGGCTACATTCTCAAAAAAAAAAAAAACAAAATCACAAATCCGCTTTCAACAAATCTACTCTATGTATTACAAACAGTGTATAATAGATGCAAGACAGACCTTTCGGTAAGGATTCTTATAACTGTTAGTCTTCATTTTATTCCCACTGGCACGGTCTCTTTGTAATGTTATCGAGCACTGCATATCCTCTTGATAGCACAAAAGAAACATTAATAAATTAGTAAAACTACCACAGCTGCAATTTATTACTTGTTTCTTAATTAGCAAGCAGTTACCTAATGTTACACATACTATGTGCAGCTAATTTATAATTGTGCTTCAATCATTATTTAATCTATATTTATAGTAAACAATAAAGTCAACAAATATTTTTGAAGGATAATAGGGTTAACGACCTGTTTACCCACAAATGACTAGTATGGTAATATACCCTCACCTATGAAATATTTGTGCAGTTGTTATGATGACATTGGCACAACATTTCGATAAAATATTGTTGATGAGAAAAAGTTTTTGTGTGTTAGTTACCTGCGTGAAGTGTGTAGGTATCAGATGGTGGAGCGAGGAGTCTGGGGTTCTCTGGAAGTGGCAGGCCGGCAGGCGCACGCCCGGCTGTCTCTCTTGTGCTTACGCATCCTGCCCTTGATAATTCCGGTCGCTATTAAATACCAACATTGTGCTCAAAAATCGAGGGTCCATTTTTCAATTGCCTTGGGCCGTGAGATATGAATCGATCCTTTTAGATGCTTCGTTACTAATACATCCTTAATTTCTTTGGCCTATTCTTTGCTAGTGGTTCGATTTCGTATAAGGCAGCGCTTTGTCGCACTTAGAATGTATGCAATCGCATTGTCACTAGCTCTAATGAATGACGCACTTCGTGCACCCCTTACTTCTGGAAAAAGAAGATATAAATTATGAACATGACATGCCGCGTTGTTTTCATGTTAGTAAAGGTCATCGCGACCGAGAAGGCCACTGGGAAACTCGTGCAGAGCCATGCCCGTCTCGGCCCCGCGCTAAATGGGTCGATGGCGCCAAAACGTCATCGCATACTACAGAGTGGCGATGGTAAGAAATAAATATATAGAAAGGAGGCCCTAACGCCCCCAACACTGCCCACCACTGGCTGCGTATTATCGACTAACAAAGAACATAATGCGCGTATCGTAAATCGTTAAAATCATTTTGCACTGAGTCATACTCGTAAGATTGCAATGAAACGATGCAATTTCACAACAAGGCGACAGTATTACATGATGCACTTTCACTGAGGACGCGAATTCTACTTCCGTGTTGGCAAGTTAAAACAATTAGATATGAGATAGGGCTTACCTTATGCAGTTTATTGGGGTTAATTTATCATGTTACAACTTATACACACACACCCCACATGAAAAAAAACATGGCAGCCGTAATGAGTGAGTGAGAGTCGAAAATTTTTATTATTTTTGCGCAACTCCGTCAAAAGACAGAAATGACGTCTTGCCATCGACCAATAGCATTGTTTCCCTTTTCAATTTCGTTAAAGATGGCGGCCGGAAAGCCCGTGATTCAATATTTCAACGCCATGATTCGTGGAAATTATGAACGGCATTTTCTATTGGACAATGATTGACTGCCATAACCAATGACAATCTAGAATCTACACCGGAAATAGTTGCTTTCGCGCCATCTATGCTCACCGCCAAATTCAAATGGGGACGCCAACAATAAAATTGACCTCGGCAAAAGAATAATGAAACAAAAACCTTGACCTTGTAGTTTTTTGCAGCAGCCTCCTGGAATCCGGGTACAGGTAAAGCATAAACCTGTATGTAGGCACTTTTTTGTTTAATTCGTTACTATTATATTATTAGTAGGTAACAGAAATTTGATGTATACGGACCGTACAGTAGTATGGACTAAAGGGCACACGGAGGCCCGTGTTTGTTGCTTTACGCTACGAATTTAAACTCCAAAAAAAATGTATACGAGCACTGTGCGGTGCTCGGTTTGATGACAGCTGCAAACCGCTATTCAAAAAGCTTGGCATCTTACCACTGCCCTGCATGTACATTAGGGAGGTATGTATATTCGTGGCATCAAATCCCAATAATTGGAAAACCCGGGGTCAAATGATTCAGAGACAAACAAGAAGGCATATTATGAACCTGCTGTATCAACCTCCTGCCCGGAAATATATTTACAAGAGGAACATATCAAATATGTGTATAGTTATTTATAATAAACTTCCCACCGTATTTAAGAACATGACCAAAGCTGCTTTTAAAGTTAATTTGACAAAATGGTTGCTACAACATTGCTTTTATAGTATTAAGGAATTTCTAGATTATAAAAACTAAATTTTGACATTGTTAATTAGAGTTTTATTATTATTATTTTATTTTATGATTGATTTGTATTATATAATTATTATTTAATTGTAGATGCATGTAGCAACAACATAAATTTGCATGCTTACTTGTAAGCTGAAAACATGGACTACTGTATACAATTACATCTGTAAATACTGTTTTCTGGCAAATAAATTATTCTTATTCTTTCTAATAAATAATGCTTTACGGGACCAAGAAACATAATCAACGACTCTCACATTGAGGCATTTCTTTACTACTGTAGGTAGGCCTGTAAAAAAATGATCATCATCATTCATCAGAGCGTGGTATGGTATATAAATAGGTAAATTATTTGAGGTAATGGTATTTTAGGCCAGTCAACATAATGACGTCTGCCCAGTTCAAACACCTAGTGTCATTCATCTGTATGTAGTACTTACTACTCCCGGAACGACGACCCAGTCATTTGTAGATACTATAATTATTCGTCGATTTAATAAACATGCATAAAACTCCAAAATTGTTGAACTATCTATTATATTATTAATACTATTTTCTTACAGACGTCAAATCATAATTTCATAGGGTCCAACATTCTCACATCAATATGAATTTATATAGGTACGTTAGGTACGTGTACGCTAATATAGTACACGAGACTTTCAAAGTTAAAATAAAACGCAATATACGTCTTACGGTCTTTTTCTTTATTTTTGTATATTATTCATATCTCAGCACACCTAATGCAGCTATACAGTTGATTGGCAAAACTTCGGTATGTACTTAATATACGATCAGTCGGTACCTTACTTTTCATGAAAAAATATTACATAAATACCTCTTAACATACACGAATTGAAAATTTAAGAATAGAAGTAACAGATACACCATACTGGTTCAATATAACGATTTTAAACTGGCCAATTTATCTTAAATAATAAGTATGCGGTCAAAGTTTGCATTAGATGTGCGACCTGTATACCGGAGGCGTTAGAAACCATATCATTTGTTATTAGAATATATACAGCAGGTCTCATAAACATGCAATATAATATGTTACATTAATACTTATATCAGTAACCGTAACCCATAATGAATCGATCTCGGACAGACGCACCAGTAGCCTGCTAGTTTGTGCAAGTTCCTAATTACAATAATGTGCTAGGATGGCACTCGTACCTTCACGAGATATTGAATAAATAAAAGCTTCAAAATTTCATAAATACCACTTATCATTTTGGCTCTGCCGATTTAAAAACCACCCTCGCACATTCGTGTAAACCAAACATACAAAACAAAAATCCTTATAACTGAACAGCAATCACAGAAATGCATGAAACAATAAAAATCTCAATAAACAAAAAGAATCAGAAACAAATAACAGACCAACAATTAGTATATAACTTTGTACGGGTGAAAAATCAAGAGTTATGTACACTATGTGTAATTGATTATTTCTTTACAAAAATGCTTATTGTCACGGTTAACACGTAACTACTTTTATATGCGTAGTTGTCGTTATAATGAAGTACTTTACACTGCCATCTATGCCAATTTGCGTGTGACAAACCAGTATCGAGGCTCGAGCAGTTCCCTAACATGACATATTTACACCTTGGCTATAGTTGTGATGTTCAGTGGCTCTCTGGCCGTTTACTGCTGTCCTCTGGCTTGGTCTTGGGGACTATGTCTTCAGTGCTCTTTGGCATAGGGGGCTGATCGCCAAACTTTTCTACCGCCTTCTTCATTTCCCGCCGCCGCTGCGCTTCTCGGATGATGTCGAATAAACTCTGAAACGTTGAAATAGTTGATTCAGTTCTCAATATTGTTTAGTAGTTGAGATAATAACTAGAAATAGATCACTAACAGTGAAGTTTTATAATTTTAGCTTGGAGTAAGGGTTTTCCAAATTGTCCAAATCAGATCTAGTCGATTCAAAACGTGGGTATATACTGAACGCCTACCACAATTCATTATCAGCCCATTAACGTCCCCACTGCTGGGGCACGGGCCTTCCCTATGGATGGATAGGAAGTACGGGCCTTAAACCATCACGCGGGCCCAGTGCGGATTGATGGTAATTAACGACTGCTAATGCAGCCGGGACCAACGGCTTAACGTGCCTTCCGAAGCACGGAGGAGCTCGAGATGAAAACTTTTTTTTTGGTCACCCATCCTATGACCGGCCTTTGCGAAAGTTGCTTAACTTCAACAATCGCAGACCGAGCGCGTTCTACCACAAGTAATTAACGACAAATTGCAGCCACTGTTGACACGTCATAAGATGGATATAATAAACCTTGTGACAAGGGATCAGCCTATTGCCCGTAACATTAGCAGCAAATAATAATACTATGTATAGAAAAGGGCACTCTCCACCCGGCACCAATATGAGCTTGGAGCGAACTTGATTCTCCTCACCCCCAATAGGGGCCAATGTATTTAAGCCGGAAGCTGTTCATCAGTAATGAAGCGCGCGCCAACTGTCACTCAGCACGACGCGGTAATAACATAAATATACATAACATAAATAGCCTATATACATCCCACTGCTGGGCACAGGCTTTCCCTCAATCAATCGGAGGGGGTATGGAGCATACTCCACCACGCTGCTCCACTGCGGGTTGGTGAAGGTATTTTTTACGGCTAATAGCCGGGACCAACGGCTTAACGTCTCGAAGCACGGAATCAACTCGTTTTTTCAGACAATCAGGTGATTCAAGCCTGTAAAGTCCTTACCAAACAAAGGACAGTCTCACAAAGTGATTTCGTCAATGTCCCCATCGGGAATCGAACCCGGACCTCCATCCAGATCGTGAGCCTAACGCTCTAACCACTAGACCACGGAGGCTGTTAGTAACTTTATGAAAGCTGAAAGTAATTTTATGTTTAGAATGGCTAGCTACTAGTCCATCATATTAGAAATGACTCAATCAAGGGAGACTGTTTATTACCTTCCCCTCAGTATCAGGCTTGTCCTGCTCCTTGGCCGCGGTGGCCGCCTTGTCCAGCGCCTTCTGTATCTTGCTCTCAACCTCCAAGATCTCCTCTTTGTCCAGCAGCTCTATCAGTTCTGCCATCTGCTTCTCTGATAGGTGCACATGCTCGTTGCCAATCACTTCCAGCATCTGTGGAAGTGAAACATAACATAAGCTTATGACTATATTCCACTTTTACGCGGTTATTATCATAATTAAAGCACATAATAACGGGTTCTTACCGCGTTTAAATGGGGATATGAGACTCCCGATATTATCGACAGAACGTCATTACATCCCCAGACTCGTAAAAGAGGCTATTGAAATCAGAAAACATAAAAATTTCAACAGGGAAGACGGGTTCAAATTATCGAGCATGTGGAATCCAGTAGTAGGTGTTGTAAAAAGCTTGGAACGGCCTAATGTGGTGAAAAAACGTGAGGACACAGTGAGTGCGGTTTATCGTAGTGAGTTTCGTGCGAGTTCAGATGGTTCTGAACATTCCGATATCAAAAACATAAACAAGCGGCAAAGAAAGAGGGTAGACAGATATGTCTGCCCGTAGAAAATTATGGATCTACCTACTCCACTCCAATCTCATCAGTCATCCCGTGATCATGGCACTTGCAACAGTGTCGAAATATCGGGAGTCTCATATCCCCATTTTAACGCGGTAAGAACCCGTTATTATGTGCTTTAATTAAGAGGATATATCCATCGCAAGATGAGCTTTCTGTTAGACCAACGTGATAGGTGGTGTGTTAGTGAAAAGTGCACTTAAGATAAATTAATAACTTATTGGTGCGAGTCCAGTACCGGGGTTCGAACCGGCGCACCACAGGATTATAGTGTCTCCTTTCATTTATTTGGGGAAATGTAATGTAGCTCTATAGTCTTGAAACGAATTTGAATAACCTGAACAGAAGGTTAAAGAGGTCACATTGAAGCAATTCACCTAAAAAAGCAATATTGCTATTTGACATGTACTGACATTGTGCACTTACCTTTATATGTGCAAATGTCAAATTGCAATATTCTTCTTTAGATGAATAGCTTTGACGTGTCTTTTTTAACTACCCAGCAAGATCTGCACTAGAACCGCGGCGCGAATTATATCGAGGGCTTGGAACACTAGCTGTACGAGGTCTATCTTCGTAGATAGCATTCGCTGCGTCTATTGGTGGAAGCCGTCGATATGTCACGCCGCTGCCGTGCAGACCCTACAACTTTTCATTTAATATTTAAACAATAGATATTGATCTTAAAGGACACGCTTAGAACCTAAGCTCTGGTTTACTAGCTAACAAAGAGAAAGTACCTTTTTTATCAACCACTAAATTTCTGAGCACACATATGCGACGACCACAAACAATGACTATCATTCTAAATATAAGGTCATGTGATTATTATTTTTTTTATTACGCCGGTAGCAAAGCCAATGAGGGACATTCCAGGCTAAGTTCACCAAAAACAAGATAGATGGCGTTGTACAGCTTTAACGTGATAATTAATTAGGTGCCTATTTTCTCATTACTAGAGTTCATAAATACCATGTAATGGCAGAATCATAATTGTTGCTTGATATTTGGATCACATTATGTTTAGAATTATGTTGCTAGCTATATTGCTTCTCTTTATTTTGATCAGAATTATAATGGGTGGAAGATGTAATTGTACCTGGGTGTAATAAAGAGGGTCATCATTTATACCCAAAAAACAAAGAAAAAAGAAGCATATGTCTGTTGTCCATTAAATTCTGTACAGCGCCAAATATATTGTTATTGAGGAACATAGCCTGGAAAGTCTCTCATTAATTCTTCCTGGTAACTTTTGATATTTCCTAAAACAATGTCTAACAGTAACAGGGGGTTAAAAAGGCCACACTAAGACAATTCACAAAAAAAAAAAACAATATTACAATTTTATTTCTGCGCATACAAAGTAAGTGCGCAATGTCAATGAATGTCAAATAGCAATATTGTTTTTAGATGAATTGCAACAATGTGGCATTCTTAACCCCCCAATAACTAACAGTAACTGTTCTAAACAAAGCATAGTTATTTTGTGATAATATTTGTTGGTAACAGCAGTCAGTGACAAAGTGACAATTTAGTTAATTATACAGCACTTTTCTTATTGTTTCCTTTTAATTGTTTACCACATCGATTTTCGCCCGATTTGGGATTTTGACTTTTGCACCGATTTTTACTTGTAGTGCAGGTTTCTTTGTGTCCATTTTGTGTGCATGTATCCAATCTATCTGTGAACGGCGTAAAAGTGAAACACTAAAGTGAGATTATAAAAAAAAATCTCTTTGAAATCAGACCTGAGTGAACGTTTTTATTCCGCGATCAAGTTCAAAGGGCAAATATTTTTATGACAAGTGAATAATAGTCATTTTCAATATTTTTAACCCTTTCACGAGCAGAGACCATGGGTCATTTATGGTTCATAATAGGTAGTATGACACCTAGGAATCGGAACGTCATTAGACGTTCTGTCCTTGAAAGTGTTAACTCAGGATGAAACAGAGATACGTAAATTGCGAAAGTGCAAAAGGGACATACTAAAAAGTCCGTCTCGTTCAGATGTAATGTCAAAGTACCTACAATGTGTCTATGCTACGGTTTGTTAGTTTTAAGGAATGTGAACCTTCCTTAAAGTTATAATATTACTTCCATGCCTGCAAGTAATAATTGTTTTGAACTTGCGACATCTCTTATTCTCGTAAGGTCGAGATTTCTTATAATATGATAGTTAAACGATGGGGATTTTAAAGGAACTAAAAAAAAAATTTGGTTGGTAGATGGTTAGCACTGAATAAGACGCGACGAATTTATTTAGGGGGGAAAACCCAGAAGAGCTTACACGGAACAGATTAAAGAGAAGGCGGACGTCGTGTGTTATAAGGAAGTGAAAGAATTGGCCTTTGCTCGACAAGAATGGAGAATGCTACACTGACAAGAGCGTGCCTCTCAAATTAGTGATGATTCGGTCTTACGATTGTAACTTCAACGCAAAGTTTGCAACTCACCTTCAGAACATCGTCCACCTTCAGTTGTCCGTCGAAATCGTCGTCAAGTCTGCCCAGCACGTCCTGAATCAGCTTCAGTTTCGCTTCGTCAGGAACCTTCTGTAGACTCTTAATGGAATGCATGAGTTCGTCAATTTGGATGAGTTGTTCCTTAGCCTTCTCCGGCTCAGTTTTTGTCTGTTCTAAGGTAGATATTAAAGCCTTCTCTTTGCTTTCTAGTTCCACTAGTGCGGCGTCAAGCTTGCTTATCATGTTGTTCACGGCGCGATACAATCTGGAAATAATTTGGCATGTGTTACTAATGTGAGATTCGTTATGAGTAGATTGTGTTGGAATGCGATGTTGACTTTGTATATGATTTACATCAGAGAGACAAGCAAGAAGCAACTTTCAGCTTGTCTATATCCCAATTGGGTAAAGTCGTGACCTTATCTTATGTTCTAAAAAACGTAGTTTAATATAGCGCCAGACACTTGCCGGACGGACTGGCCGGAGTACAAACAGGACCGAGATAAATGGAAGTAAGGGAAGGTCTTTGCTCAGCAGTGGTATCTTGTACGCTGGATTTGTTTAGATTAGATTTAAGTTTAAAATAGCACATCGCCTTATAGTGTAAACCATGTAAGCGCCTTTTTGAAGAATCACATTCATAAACCCCGATTTGATTCAATTAATTTCATCCCGGGTAAAATTTTAAACATGTGTATTGGCAGGTTTTGTTAACAAAAAAAGGGGCTATCGTGCTTTTCTATAAGGCATCGATATTGAAATCAATTTTAAGAAATTATTAATTCATTGGTAGATTTTATCATAAACCACTGCCTCCGTGGTCCATTACTTGAGCGTTAGGCTCACGATCCGGAGGTCACGGGTTCGAATCCCGGTGGGAAAATATCACAAAAAATACTTCGTGATCCCTAGTTTGGTTAGGTCCGAAAGTAAGGTGAACTGTGCTTCGGAAGGCATATTAAGCCGTTGGTGCCTACTTACTGATGTAAGTAGTCGTTACATGAGCCATGTCAGAGGCTTTTGGCGGCTCAATAATAAATTAATAACCCTGACACCAGGGTTGATGAGGTTGGTAATCCACCTCACAACCCACGCGATAGAAGATCATAAACCGAAAAATTGCAATGCAAATAAGTATATTGAAAACGAGATAACTAGCAAAGATGATTATCTAACTCCGCTCTACATACAGTTAAACTTCTTTAACAGTAGTTAGTAAAGTACACAATGTGAGCACCGTAGATTACTGATAAGCTCAGATAATGTACGCACGGAGACAATGTCATACGATGAATGGAAAGGTCATGATGACACGCTCACTGGCTAAATTGAAACTGAATAGTATAGTACCAGTGTTGCCAGGTGCACAATAAAATCATACAATAATGAGGATAAAAACTACTTATTTCTCCCATCAGGTGTCGCTACTTCTTCTCTCGTGTGGGTTGTGAGATGGATTACCAACCTCATCAACCCTGGCCAGGGTTACTATTGAGCCGCCAAAGGCCCCTGACATGGCTCATATAACGACTACTTACTTACATCAGTAAGTAGTGACCGGGACCAACGGCTTAACGTGCCTTCCGAAGCACGGATCATCTTACTATTTGGACTGTAATGACCTAACCAAACTAGAGATCACCAGGATTCGAACCCGGGTGCTGGAACTACTCACTGATGTAAGTAAGTAGTCGTTACATGAGCCATATCACGGGCCTTTGGCGCCTCAATAATAACCCTGACACGAGGGCTGATGAGGTTGGTAATTCACCTCACAACCCACACGATAGAAGAAGAAGGGTCGGTCGCATTTTGGACGCGTTTTTGTAGGAATTGCAGTTCGCCTGAACGTGACGTGACCGAGTTGATATGACGATTGAATCCCCAAGCAGATACTTCAACTTTATGGTTGTATGGCAACCGGTCGTCACCAAGCAGATAATCTAAACGCTTATAGGGACACCTCATTTGTTAAATTCTAACAGGTAGTTTAGAAGGACGGAATAGACGTACATACACACATAAATACATAGCGGTAAAGCACATAACCCTCCTGTTTACTTCGCCGCAGTCTGGTATTTAAGCAACATTCCCAATACTGATGAGTGTTCAGTTCACAACACACCTGCGAGCGCCCTTAGTAAGCTTGATGTCGGCTTGCTTGGTCTTGACGATCTCCTGCATCTCCTTCACGTCCTCGCTGTACTCCGACAGCTCCGCCTTCAACTCCTGGATGCTCTCCTTCTCAAGCAGCAAGGACTTCTTTTGTTCCGCTGGAAATTAATAAAAGAGAGACGTTCGTCAAAGAGGCGTATTTTAGCTTATTTTTTGTATTTATGTTTTCCGTATCAACAGTGGCCCGAATTAGATAATACATACATACATATAACGATATAACTGTCTTGTGCGATATGAGAATAAGCAGTGTGTTTATGATTTCAAACCATAACCTGTTTGCATACTAATAAGAAAATGTGTTGCTCCCGTGGGGTAGAAACTAGAAACATAAACGTGCGTGAGGTCCTTCTATTGAACTGCGAATTACTTATAGTTTGCTTCACTAAGCCCTTCCGCTGTCAATTAGTAGATAATGTATACATTATTTTATTAATATACATATTACTTATCACTTATTCTATACAATCTACATACATACATAAACTTACGCCTATTTCCCACCAGGATAAGTAGAAACTATATAATTCAGTTTGCTACGATCCCGACAAATTTCTCTTCTCACACTTTTCTATACGATGTAAAGTGGAAAATTAGTTCAATTTGTGTCAAAACGTCCATGCATTCTAACTATCCCAAGTCCTACCTACTTGACAAGTCAAAATCGGTAGAGAATCGAAACCATGAAATAGATACAATTCAGTATTGACCTGAGCTGCGTGTGTGGTGTTACGCCACAGACTATGGCTCATCTGATAACTTGCCCCGCGTGCCCTGATACCTGCACGCGAGAGGGGCTGATGAGTGCCACCGAGGATGCTGTTCGAGTGGCGGAATACTGGGCTGAAGAAATCTAATGCCATCGAAACGACAAGAAGAAGTATTGAGCTACGTGTGCATATAGATGCCGAAAATAAACTAGAAAAAGTTATTTAAATGAGTGCATGTTGAATATTTTGAATTACAAAAACACGTAACTTAGATGGTTTCCGATATCATTGTGTGCACCGTATACGCGTTATGTTATGTAGTCGTTAAACACGTTATGTTACGTAATGGTTGGAAAAGTACCGGTGAATAATGACTTTGGAAACAGCAGTGGATGTTGTTGCAGAATTCGAGGTGAAAATACTTGTAGTAGACAAGCGGCTCCTTTTTCTGGTGGGCCACGAGATTCTTTTATAGATAAATGATTATATCCGACAAATATCTTCAACACTATGTGTGATCCTCTAACCCACAATAAAACAGGGAGAAAAGATTTAAATCCCTTTTCTATCCTCAAACCAGACGACATATTGCGAATGCGATATGGAAAGATTAAATGAATTTCCAAAAATAAGCTCAATTCCGTCACCTTTTCCTAGAATGTCTAAGTCGTAAGTTCATAATATAAAAAGAAAATATGTTTTTCAGTTTAAAAAGTTTTCTAAATGAGCGGAAGCGGCAATGACCGGTATTCTGCCAGTAGTTGAGTTACGGTGTGAAAATACGGAAGTATGTTACAGAGGAAAGGTCAAACTCCTCATGCGTGGGTCGACGTGACATTGGCACGTGGATAGTTTAAAAGAATAGCTTTCGTGCAAAGTAATAAGAATACTTACTAGTAAACTGAAATAGAATGCCTGTTCGAATAGGTTGTTAACCACTGCATTATAGCGAAAGAAATTAGCATATTGTGTACAGAAAACCATAGAAATATTATAGATAAATAATGTATTTTCTACTTGTTAGCCCATCATAAAGCTATATAAAACTAATTTTGTATAGAGTTTGACTGTGTAGTTTAGATAAAGGTAATTCTAATTCTGTCTTAGCAAATGCCGAATCTAAAACTTTTATTCCGTTGGACGAATATTAGGGGACCAGTATGATGTGATCCGTTTGTGTAGACGAAAGTAATTCGGATTTAGCAAGTGTTATGATGCATGTGCCTAGCGTGGCGTGTTGTGTCTGTGATATGGTATTATTTATATTGAGTCATGTTGTAGGTATATCACGTGTTTCATGTCGGAAGATTATTTATCTACTTCCGATAAAGTAAATTTATAGAGACATTTGTCCAAAAAGAAATCAATATTTTTGTGGTTTACCTACACATTTATAAACTTTGACACCACAGCTATTTTACATACGGATATTAGATAAGTTATCTTATCAATATTTTGACTGAATCGGCCCACTTTCCCCATATAGCCGTCTTATTTATCAGAAGACCTTGAATAAGAACAGCTGCTTCGGAAAGTTTTGGCAAAGCGCGAAATGTGCAGCAAGAACTATTAGAGGATTTACCAAAATAAATGTGTTGTAAGTTCTTTACAATGCTCCATAGAATCTGGAATAGGTATTTTAGATGTGTTACTTTACACACGTACGTATAAAGAATACCACATACAAATATAAGTAGGTACTTATTATTATTAAAGTGGAAAATTATAAACTGGAAGTGCTCGCCACTCGTGTTTTAGTCACCTTCAGCTCCTGAATTGGCTCATTTAGTAGGTAGGTACCTACTAGCTTTTCCCCCGCGACTCAATTCGTGTGGACTTCGGTTATCGTGCGAAACATGTAATTATTTTCCACCCACTTTTCATCGCCTTATGGGATCCTAGAGTCTCAAACTATCTTCATACCAAGTTTGGGTACAGCTTTAAGCGTGAAAAGCTAACAGACAGACAGAATGACTTCCGAGTTTACGACTTATATTCGTACGGTCACGAGCATTAAGTATACACTTTGGTAGCATGTCACATTAACTTTTTTGACAAATTGAACTGTAAGTCTCACTAAACGTCAAATATGTTAGTGCGACAGAGTCCTAAAGTGGGTACATTATAATGCTCATGACTGTACGTATGGATTTCCTCGACACATGCGTCTGTGCCAAATCGAAGACCAAAAACAAATGTAAAGATGTATAAGGCTTATGATGTTGATATAAACAAAAATATTCCGCTACATCATGCGATATCGAACTTGAACTGGATTCTGAAGTGTCATGGATCGATGCCAACTTTACGAACGCTCTGTGCCATGCTAGACTATGCGACGTCGTTACTCATTTAGTAATTATCTTCACTCTTAAAAGATGTCAGTGCCACAAACACGCATTATTCACACATGCACACGTCATAGGCTCTGGGTTAGAGTATGCTTCGGCTCGAACTGAACTATACACTAATATCTGGTTCTTTCATTAACTACGAAACTTTTGGGAAATAAACAGTGTAATTCTATCATGCAATGTTCGAATTTACGCTAATTGGTCATTAGTTCTTGAAACAACATTGAAGTACATTTTCAGTGATAACTTGATAAGGAATATTGGTTCAAAGTAATGTGAGGTAGGTATGAGAATGAATTATTTTTGTATTAAGATGTGTTGTAAGAAATATACAAGTGAATTATGAAAATATTTTTCCTCATTGATACTCATGCAAAGTGATCATAATACTTTGCATCAAGCTTTATTTGATAATTAAAAACAATATAAAATTACAGTAAACTCACCCAATCTCTCTAAAGCATCTTCGATGACTTCAATATCCTTTCCTGAAAGACCTTTTTCTTCTTGACTCTTAGCTTTAGGTTGTGGTGTGTCAACTTCAATAATTGGTGCCGTATCAACCATAGCCATTTGTTTCTCTACATCAAGGACCGTTGCCTTGTCTTCAAGCAACTCCTTTTCTCTCTTCTTGGCCTCGAGAAGCTGCTTCTCTCTCTCTGCTTCTTGCATCTCTTTCTTCTCTTCCTTAATGATTTGTTCTTCCAACTTAATGGCTTCCACTTTGGCCTGAAATTTTTGAGATTATTATTTAATTAAATTTACAGTTCATTTAAGAGCACATATTTTACCTACTTTTATTGAAACAGTCTATATGAGTCACAATGTATTCTTGTTCAGTAGAAGTAGAGTCAAGGTCAGCTAAGATAACCTGAGTAGAATTTAATTTGAAAAATGGGCTTTTTGATTGATATTATAAATAAATAGGAACTAATAGTAAAATTTAACACTTGTGTACTGTCACCAAACATGGCCACCAAACAGTACATGGCTCGAATGGAATTGAGAAAAGTATGCAACATATGAAATTAAAAGATAAAATCAACCTAACAAATATTAGGGTAAAGAGACCAGAGTAGAAGACGTCACATACAGCAAGAAAGATAAAATGGAAATGGATTGGTCACACAATCTGCAGTAAGAAAAACAAATGGTTTAAGGACATCACTTTGTGGTATCTACAGGATGGAGGAAGGGAGACAGAGGAAAAGATGGGAGGATAAACTCTGTTCTCCACCAAACATTCCACGTTGATAGAGGGGCTTTTCATGAAACAGAACTTATACTTAATATAATAATAAAATTATTTTGATATAATTTATGAGGGAATCCACAGAGTACTGAAATGGGTAACAACAACAAAGCAATATGTAACAAAACAAATAGAAATAATACCTTGAAGTCAAGTTTGCCTTCTTTTTCACCAATGGCAGCCTTAGTCTGCGTGGCAACTTGTTCTGGGAGAGCAGAGATGGTTGCTTTCAGCTTGTATGTGGTTGGCACGTGGTCGGGCACCATGAGCGCGCGCGACAGCAGCAACAGCGACGGCGGAACCTTCTCGTTTAATGACAAATCCAGCCAGTTCCTCAACTCCTTCCTCAAACGCTCCTCTGACACACCATAAGCCCTCATACCCCTAGTCTTACAAGCCTGCTGTAACTCACCAAAGTTCAAACTATTTACACCCTCTTTAGCTATCATCTTATCATCGGCAGCTAAAGACCGCAGCTTCATTTTCAAATTCCACCGCAGCATTGCACTCGTGCCAATAGTGGCTACATTTAACACTTTACACAATGCAATCAAGTGGGGCCTCTGTAGAGAGTCTAAAGTGATTTCATCTTCAAACAATTTGGAGAATTTCATTATCTCTTCACTAGTAGCAACATCACCTGATGTCCTGATTCTGTGGAAGAAGTTGGTAAACTCCTTTGCCAGCTGGGAATGTCTGTTCCTAGCCTGTGGAGCCATTTGGTCCAGGGTCTCTTGGAAGAACTTTGCCATTTCCAGTTTCACTTTTAAATGTTGCTTTAGTTTAGCATCCTTCTGATCTCTACTCTCAAAAGTAGATGGCAACATATTGGGAAACATTCTAATAAAGAATGGCAGAGTAAATTCCAAGAATGGCACTGCAATGAAAACAATAAATGGTACCATTCTAAACAAGTCACCGATTGTGGTGACTAGAAGCCTGTGTTCCCTTCGTGTTAATGAGTTTCCTCTTAAAATTTTGAACAGAAGTGTAATTGATATTCTGATTTCAAGGAAAAGCAGTTTAAAGCCGTGATAGTAGTGTCTCAATTCTGCCATGATTCTCTCTTTTAGGCTTTTCTTGGGAGGCACAGGTTGTGGCTGTTTTTCTTTTTCCTCTAAGCCTTTTTTTATTGTTTCAACAGTTGCTTCTACTTTGGAGGATGGTTTCAATGGTTCCTTGTCATAATAACAACTCGTTGTTGTGATAAATCTGAGGTGAGGTGACCGGTAATATATATTTTGATTAAGGGCCTTCTGAGTGACATCATGTCGTAGTCCAACAGGTTGGGTTGTGTAGTAGGATAGCGACCTTGATAGAGTTATGTATGGAAAATTTTGATACTGCTTGGTCTCCCATAGTAAGGCTAAAAAGTAACAAATTGTTAGTTGAATGTTACATGGCGACAACATAAAAATGTAATTCTTAACTTATTCCTTCAAAATAAATACTGTATTATCAATCATGCATGATTCAATATTTGTTCTTAAATTTGAAACAACATAAAAGTATTACAGTACAGTTAATTTAACAGGATCCACGGTAATCCAATTATTCTTACTGTAAACTCTAATAAGAACAATTACAGTTAGCCTATATGTGTTGCATCAACCATGTGATGATGATGGACATAACAGTATAAACAAAGGAAATAACCACTTATTTTGGATTCGAAACATGGTGTTATGTTAACTTTGAAAAGTCTACTATAACAGCAGTAACATAACCGTTACATAAATATTTTTCGCGATGAAGTCATGAAATAATCAATCAAAACCTTTAGGTTTGTGGGAGGTTAGAAAACTAAAATGTTTAATGAATATAAAGTATTACTTACTTGATTTCCTCAAGCACCGACAGCGATTCAGGATTATTCTGTTCATGTTTACTTCCTGAGTAGTTAATAAACTGGAAAAATGGGAAAATTTTACAAAAACAAAATCAACCTTTACACACCATGACAGACAGTCGTCTATAAAGATAACACAGATAAAATAATAGATAAAAGTAAGGTTTGTCTATGCATGTATTCTCTATTTAAGGGTCTGTTTGCAAGTGCGGTTAAAAAACAATATAATGGACACTTTACTACACCAACACCAGTAAGTAATAAAAATAGTAAAATGGAAACGTGTATTCGATTTTCACAGACGTTTTGTAGGTTATTTTCTATCTCTATTTGTTTAGACCAGACCAAGAGAGAAAGAGGTGTGTCGAGAAAGGGCGGGAAACGCCGTGTTCAGAGGACGTAGTTTTCAGCGCTAAAATTTTAAAATTATTATTTTCGCGATAAGGATTGGTTTTTCTTAGTATAATTTGTATATATCTTATAACTTACTTGTATAGTTTATTATTTAAAAGTGTAGTTAGCTGTATTCACATCGGTAAGTCTTTTAATTTTTTTTTGGCCCCATGGGCGATCCGCCCGACGACCCAGGGGGCACGATTCCCCCTGAAAGGTCTCAACAAGAAAATTTCACTAAACCTACTAGCATGGACATATTAATAGATGTGCTGGAGTCATCAATGGACACTGATTGCTCTACTTCGGCACCGACTTCTAATAAAAGTCGCAAACGAGCTACTCCACGTCGCGTTTGTAGTACCTGCCACAAGAAAAAAAGACGACAAGGAAAGGAAAGCAGTCCAAATGACTGCCACTGTCTTTTATTAAAAGACGAAATAGACCAAAGTACACAGCTTCGGAAACATCAGGCCCCTCAGGAATCTGAGGCTCCTCATGGGTCGCAAGTCTCTCAGGTATCTAATGACTCACCGGTATCCAATGATCCGTCAACCCGTATTCCTATCGGTCGCGTGTCGTATGAACCTCTGGACCGTTCTCCATACATTGTTCATGTTAAAAGAGAAACATCATCCAGTAATGATGGAGTAACCCTTCACCCTGTTTCTTTCGGCCGTTTTTTAAAACGAAACAATATTCAAGGTATCGTCAATGGTAGCTTAAAAAGGATAGGACGAAATCGAATTTCCATGGAATTTTCCAGTTACATGTTTGCAAATACCTTCCTATCTAATCAGAATTTACTAATGGAGAAATTTAAAGCTTTTATTCCTACTTTCAATATCACCCGAATGGGAGTTGTTAGAGGTGTGCCCGCAGACTGGTCAGATGAGGAGATCATTGCAAACATTACTGTCCCTATAGGTTGCGGTCCTATTATTAAAATAAGGAAGATAAAACAAAAAATTACAGTTAATAATACTACGGAATACTTATTCAAAGGTACCATTGTCGTCACTTTTGACGGACAGGTACTTCCTACTCGTGTTTATATGTGCTATACAGCCTTACCTGTGTCTCTTTATATATATCCTACTGTACAATGTTACAACTGCTGTAAATATGGACATGTAAAAAATCAGTGTCGCTCAACCCCAAGGTGCTCAAAGTGTGGTAAAGGGCACACTAGAGAGTCCTGTGATGTAGAGGAGGAAGAATATAAGTGTTGTTTGTGTGGAGGATGCCATGAAGCCACAAGTAAGAAATGTTTAGAGTTCAGCAGACAGAAAGCCATAAAAGAAACCATGAGTAAAAGTTGTGTATCATATATGGAAGCTGTGAAGCTTCACCCACCTGTTTCCAGAGTTTCGTATGCAGAGGCCTTACTTACTGCTCCACCCTCTCCTTCAAAAGCATCTTCACCTTCCAATTCACCATCCACTCCCAATAATTCTAACTTCTCAACACAACAAAACAGTTCCCATTCTTATAAAAAGACAGTCTTCCTCAAGCCCAGGTCAACCACTTCCTATAACCCTAAGGGTTATGATCATATTGCTCATAATGAAATAATTAGACAACCCACTTTAGATAAAAGCAAACCAGTTTATAGTGGTGAGCCTAGTGAAACTTCTAAGACATCTGAGATTATAAAAGAATTAATAAAGTTACTTTCCACCTCTACTACTATTTCACCGTCCAACGTTGCCTATATCATAAATGTTTTATACGAACTTACAGCAAACACCCAAGATGGACCTAAAAGCCAAGGCAATACAATGGAATTGTCAAAGCCTTAATAGTGTTAAGAAAACTGAACTGATTTATCTTATAAATAAATATCAACCTTTTGTTCTATGTCTCCAGGAAACATGGTTTAAGCAGGATACAATTTTTAAAGTTCCTGGTTATTCCTGTATCCGAGAAGATAGACCTCATGAGCATGGCGGAGTAGCCATACTCATCAAAAATTCCCTTTCTTTTTCTCCTTTCACCCTTCCTCCTCATGACAGCAACATATCAATTGTTGCTGCTATTGTAAATAACATTTGTTTTATATCTGTATATTTTTCTCGTCCTAGTGTAAGTATTTTTGTTGAAATTAAGAACATTCTTAGCCTCTTACCTAAACCATTTGTAGTCATGGGAGACTTTAATTCACACCATCAAAGCTGGGGCTGCTCTACATCTACATATTATGGTAATGAATTATTAGGCATTCTGGATTCACTTAATCTATGCGTATTAAATACTGGTTTAATAACTCGTCTTGGAGGCCCTCGGCAGGAGCCTAGTGCTCCAGACTTATCTATTTGTACACCTGACCTTGCATCTCTTCTCTCATGGGCCCCTTTGGAATCAAGACTAGGTAGCGACCATTATCCATTAGTAATTACTTTTCCCTTTAATAAACCTTCCAAATTAGTAAGAAGAACTCATTTGAAACACAAGCTGGCAGATGCAGACTGGAATTTATTTAGTATTAGAGCCAAGAATAAATTAGTAGATTTACCAGAAATTACGCAAAACAATGTGGTAGACTGTTCAGAAAAATTAGCTACAATGTTAATCGAAGTAGCTAATGAAACCTTTCCCTTAAAGAGTAATTCTCCTGAATGGATCCCATCTCCACCATGGTGGGATGAGGAATGTACAAAAGCAGTTAGACAAAGAAAAGAGGCAGAAAAAGAGTACTGTTTATGTATGTCTGATTATAACTTTATTATTTATTCTCAAGCTGCTATTTCTACACAGATTCTACTTAAAAAAAAGAAATATGATGGATGGAAAAAGTTCTGTCTATCTTTATGCCCAAATGTAAAGCCGTCTTTAGTCTGGCAGAATATTAGACGGTTCAGGTCCGTTTTTAATGACTCCCAACAAAGTGTGATATCTCCTATTCTTGCTGAACAGGTCATGGATCGTTTGGCTCCTCCATCAGCCCCTGAAAACTTTATTGTTTCTCCTTTTACTGATTTACCATTCAATCCAAATAATAATATTCAACATGATGACATGAACGCTCCATTCACTTTGCTAGAATTGAAGGGTGTTCTCTCTTATGTTAAAGATTCGGCTCCGGGCGAAGACGGTATACCATACTCCTTTCTCACCCACCTTGACGCTAATGGCCTTAATTATTTTCTCACAATCATAAATTATGTCATTTTCACTGGTGTTATTCCAAACACTTGGAGGACTCAAACATTAATCCTGTTATTAAAGCCAAATAAGTCAAAACTTGACCCTGCTTCCTATCGTCCAATAGCCTTATCTTCAGTCTTGCTCAAAATAACAGAACATTTAGTAAAAAACCGTCTAGAATGGTTCATTGAACATAATAAACTTCTTTCTGCTAGTCAGTTTGGATTTAGAAAAGGAAAAAGCACATTGACAGTTTGGGTATTTTGACCACAGACATACGGCTAGCTTTTTCTAGAAATGACTCGGTGGTTGCTGCTTTTTTAGATATCAAATCCGCATACGACAATGTAATTATTTCCATACTTCATCAGAAATTATTATTATTAAACATACCATATGTATTGAGTAATTTCATTATTAACATGTTATCCGAAAGGTTTATTAAATACCGAGTGATGAATGAAGACGATTCATGGATATGCAGGACCGTCTGGAAAGGTCTACCACAAGGTTCAGTTTTAAGCCCTATATTATATAACTTATATACCTATGACTTAGAGAATTCATTGTATGGATATTCTAACGTCCTGCAATATGCAGATGATTTACTGTTATATGTTTCGGGGCAATCTACGGAGGATATTTGCGGCTCTCTTTCATCTGCACTATCTAATCTAAAGATATGGTTAGACAACAATGGTCTTAATCTATCTCCATCTAAAAGCTCTGTGGTTCTTTTTACTAGGAAAAGAATTCACCCAGATGTAAATGTTTTGTACAATAAATTGCCTTTACCCGTTAACAAACACTACAAATTCCTGGGAGTTATTTTGGACTCTAAACTTTCTGGTGAGCCTCACTGCGATTATGTTCTGAAGAGATGTGAGCGTAATCTAAATATTCTTAGATGCATTTCTGGGGTTTGGTGGGGAGCCCATCCGTTTACCATGAAACTCCTATACAACGCTCTTATAAGGAGTGTTCTTGATTACGGATCATTTCTGTTACATCCAGGAAATGTAGGTCCTTTTAGAAAGTTGGATGGCATTCAATCAAAAGCCCTTAGACTCGTAACCGGTGCGATGAAATCTAGCCCGATAAATTGCCTCCAAGTTGAGTGCTGTGAAGCACCCTTAGCGTTGAGACGACAATATCTGTGCGATAGATTTTTCTTTCGAATTTTGCAGATTGTAAATAACCCTTTATTCACTAAAATTGCTAGACTCTCTGAGGAAATTGTTTCCTCATCCTATTGGGTTCATAAAGATCTCCCTTGTTTAGTTAAAAGTTATAAAAGATTCAATAATATAGTTGCCCCGACTTATCGATCTTCCTTGTTGCCCTTATATCAACCTAGTTTTAGTTGTCTCGTATTAAAGCCTACCATTATTTATGATTTTATTAAAAATGATTCCAACCAAAACTTTGAATTTAGAAATGCTGTCAACGAAAATTGGTCTGACACACATTGTATATACACTGATGCCTCTAAGCATTCCGGTAGAAGTTGCGTCGGTGTGGGAGTCTATCACTCTCAATTCAATATTGTACAGAAAATTAAACTTCCACCGGAGACATCTGTCTTCACAGGTGAGTGTTTTGGCCTCTTCAAGGCATTGGAGTACATAATTTTAATGAAACTACAAAAATCTATTATATCTACTGATTCTCTCAGCTCTCTGCAGGCAATAGAACGCTTTGCCTTTAAATCTCACAAACAGGTCCCTTTAATTTTTTCTATCAGAGATTTGTTGTTACAATGCAGGGTGAAGGGTTATAATGTCACTTTGGCATGGATTCCAGCACACGTTGGTATAACTGGTAATGAAAGGGTGGACCGATTAGCTAAGGATGCAGTTCTTTCTGGAGATATTTTCCCTTACAACAACTTTAGTCACGACTTACAGAACTTACCTGACATATACCTAAGAGACGCCTGGAATGTGCTTTGGGCTAACAACATGGCCAAAGGTAAATACTACCGTGTTATCCAAGAATCGATCCCAAATAAACCTTGGTTTTTTAAATCAGGCTTAGGTATTGATAAAAGAGCAACCTCTGTCATATGCAGACTTCGCCTAGGGCACGTCTGCACTCCAGCACATCTATATAAATGTAATATTATATCCGATCCATCTTGTTCCTGCGGTGAATATGGAGATGTCAATCATATTTTCTTCTCCTGTCCCTTAAATGACCATTCCAGTTTTATTACCCAATTGCTCCATATCCAAGTTCCGCTCCCTACTTCTATTTCTTGTTTACTTTATTTAAATTGTTCTATTGTATATAAAACTATTGCCCTATATATTGCTAAAAATGATATTAATTTATAAAAACATGTATTTGTAAATATGTAATTGTAAATAACATGTATATATTTAACTAGAATATCCCAAATTCCAATCCTGTTTCCCTTCATTTTATTACCGTATTTCTTTTCCATATCCACGTTTCCCTAACTTTAATTCCTTGTATTTGGCTAAATGCGTTGTGAAGCCATTACCAAAAAAAAAAAAAAAAAAGCGGTGTGTCACTGTCACGTTAGGTTATAACTTGCTTATGGATGGATTTTGGCTTTGATTTTGGCTAACTTGTTTTTAGAATTTTGTAATATAGATACTAAATGAATATCTTGAGACAAACTGTATTTTCTAGCGTTGGTTTTATAACAAAATCAATAATTCGTCCAGTTTCAAATAGTAAGTATTTAGTTAATAACATTTAAATTGAAACATAAACAACCAACAAGAAAATTCTGAATATTTTTCTGTTTTAGGCAGTAATTTGATGTCAAATATGGATATTACTACGGTTAGAGGCGGGGCGAAGAGAATAGTATGGGTAGACTTGGAAATGACGGGTCTGGATATAGAAAAGGACCATATACTGGAGATTGCCTGCTTGGTTACCGATGCTCAGCTCAACATAGTTGCTAAGGGCCCCAACCTTATCATACATCAGCCAGATGATATTCTAAGCAGCATGAACCCTTGGTGCGTCAATCAACATGGTGAGGTACAGAATAAAACATTTTACTGGGCTATTCAAAGGTTAGGTTAGGTAGGTTCAGTAGACAATTCGCAGTATCCCTACCCAAGATAGATATGTGACTCTTTCAAGTCATGATTTTGAATTTTTATGGTTATGGAATTTATTCTAACTTGCTGAGATACTAGACACAATATATTTTACATTGTGTATGGCTGAGATCTGCATTATGGCAGATAATGATAATTACTGACTGACTGGGAGCGAATAAAAATATAGAACACGTTCAGCTGCTTGTCTTCCCAGGCATGTCATAAAATCCGACAGAGGGTTTGTGTCCTTTTTAACATGATGGACTAATGTTATGAGCGATAGGCTGATTTCTTGTTGTCATATGGTTCTTATCTGCCTTAGGACTTAGGGTGGTATTAATAAACGAATCTCAGCTGAGACTGCCCTCAAGATCATGCTCAACTCTCTGTTTTTATATGAGAACTGTCACATTGACATGATCTTGAGGGCAGTCTCGAAGCTGAGATTAGTTTATTAATACCACCCTTAGTATCAAAAGTGGCTGCATACACCCCATTAGATTATATGGGAGTGAGTCTATGTTTGTATGTACATATGTATCATAATCAGTAGATATCACAATTGTTGGTGTTTACTTTTTACCTAATGTTCTGTAAATTACAATGTTCCATAAATATATTTCATGGTTTCAGAGTGGACTGATGGAGGCTAGCAGGAAATCAAAAATTTCTCTCAGAGATGCTGAAAACCAAGTTTTGAAATTTGTCACTTCTCATGTGCCTGAGAAGAAGTGTCCCTTAGGAGGGAATAGTGTTTACATGGACCGATTATTCCTCAGAAAATACATGCCAAGATTTGATAATTACTTACATTACAGAATCATAGATGTCAGCACTATAAAGGAACTAGCTAAGCGATGGTACTCACGGGAATTCTCAAGGATACCACAGAAAAAGTTCAAACATCGCTCCATAGATGATATTTTGGAAAGTATAGAGGAATTGAAGTATTATAGAGAGAATATTTTCAAAAATGTTGATGCGGATATAGAAAATTGACACTTGAAGAGGCAGTCTAATTCTAGACTCACCAGTTGTAGAAAATTATGTTAGATAATTTTTACTATTGTGTTTCGTGATCAATGATTGAGTATTTAGACATGTTTGTTATTTGATAGTACTGATGTAAATCAGCTATCGACACAATACAGGGTGTTAGTGACATCATAACGAATACTAAGGGGCATGATTCAGACAATGATTCTGAGTTAATATGAATTGGGATTTTCCATCAGAATATTCATGTTTTTTTTTTGCGTTTTTTTCAATTCTAAATTCCACTAGATCCCCCTCAGTATTCATTACGATGTCACTTACACCCCATACAAGTATTTACAGGTATGCCATAAAGTATGTATGGGTGTTAGTGACACTGTAACAAATACTGAGGGAGATGAGTTAGACCACGATTCTGAGTTGATATCAAGTGGAATTTCCTGTCGGAAATTCATGAGAATTTTAGTGTGTTTTTTAAATTATTTTCCGTTCTATACTTTTGCGATGGAAAATTCCACTTGATATCAACTGAGAATCATGGTCTGAATCATCCCTCAGTTTTCGTTACGATGTTACTAACACCTTGTATAGTTTATTTTCAAGGTCAACTATCGATAGTTCGGCAACACTAGTGAGTGAAAGATATAGAATAATACATGATTATTACAATTTGAACTTTGCATCTTTATAAGAACTGATTGACTATTGTAGTGGCATGATATTTTTTGTTTAGATTTTAAAATACTTAGCTGTCCAATTAAAAAAAAACTTCATACTGAAAACTTTATAAGATGCAACTTATCTGATACCCACGTATAATAAATTGTAAAAACCTACCTCATTTATGTTTCAGAATATCTTAATAATTTTTTGGGTTGGTACCTAAATTTTACATTTTATAAATTATTGTAATTTTTTTGTCTAGAGTTTAGGTAGAATTTATTTCACACATGAAATAAATACTTATTTCATAAAACTATACTTACTACTTATTATTTTATATCATCATCAGCCCATTAACGTCCCCACTGCTGGGGTACGGGCCTTTCCTATGGATGGATAGGGAGATCGGGCCTTAGTGCGGATTGATGGTTATTAACGACTGCTAATGCAGCCGGGACCAACGGCTTAACGAGCCTTCCGAAGCACGGAGGAGCTCGAGATGAAAACTTTTTTTTGTGGTCACCCATCCTATGACTGGCCTTTGCGAAAATTGCTTAACTTCAACAATCGCAGACCGAGCGCCACCGAGCTCCTCAATCATCATTTTATATAACTATACTTATTACATAAAACTAACTTATAAACTTATTTAATAACATTATGTTCCACTGCTGACAAAATTAATTAATTAAAATACCAAAATGAAATGAAATATTTATTTCATTGTTCAATTATTACTTATTTTAGTTTTTACTTATTTACACACGAATAAAGATCATTGTTAAATTATAACATAGCATCACGCCGGTACCCCCAAAGGGATAGGCAGGGGTGTATAAAATTATACACGAAATCCTCGCCAGCTATGTATCATTCATTAGTATCAACTTATTTTATGTGAATTCTGATAAATTTTCTGCTACCAGCGTAATATTTTTTTTTAATAATATGTGGTTCTATAGAGTAGCCAAATTCCTCTGTTTGCTTTCTGAAATACAATCACCATAAGGGCTCTTTTTTACCATTTTGTTACAGAACAAAATTAGTACCTAAGTAACTACTCACTTTATTTCAATGTGGCCTTTTTAACCCTCAGTTCATGATAGACATCTACGAGCATTTTTTTCTTTCTACAAAGAAAGCTTTTCGTGTTCAATCACAATTTAGCACTATCGTGTCGTGTGAAGTGAACTCATGAATAGGTGCCTAGACATACTTGGCTCGGGTTGTGAACTTGTGTGCTATGAACACCCTCTGAATAGTGTAGTGTAGTGACGTAGCTAGGCGTTTTGGCGTTCGCTTTATGCATTCGATTCGAAGTCCGTGTACTTATAACAGATCCGAAGTTGAGTAGATCTAAATGATCCAATGTATGCATACATCCGATGTCCGTCTACCGATATCTCTTAAGTAATTTTTACCATCCATCATTTACGGACTCGGTGGATGTAAGTAGTAGCACCCTTACAACACACCTTGGACCATAGAGTAATAATACTACCTATAGAACGGCAAATCTCCGCTACCCACCAGCGGCTGAGCTAGGTTTACCTCACTCCCCCTCGATGCTTTAGTCTTCAATCGCATGGGCGTCACACGTCATACACAGAGTTACGTGTATACGCGATGACGTCAATGTGTAGTGTCTGTGTAAAACGAGGTGTCTTGTATGAAGTATTTCTGGGGTATGGCCCCATAAAGAAATCGTGATTCCGCACACCCCGAAGTGCTATATCCCCTGTCCGATCCCGTGTTTTTTGTCCACTACTCACTACTGGTAGCACTACAGGCGTAATAGTAGGTACGACTGTACCTAGGAAAAAAGGGGAATATACGATCCCGAGCGACCCGATTACTCTAGCCATAGAGGCAGCCAATCAGCTCGCGACACCAAACACTTCAGGAACCCGATACCGACCCCGCTTGCGTGGTCGATGACTTCCCTCAATCAGCACTTATCGCTATCGACCTACTAGGGTCGATTAATTCTTTCAAATATTTTTCCTCTCAGACGACGCTCTGAGCCGAGGTTCGAGCCCAACTGGGCACTCAGGCCTGTTGTCTTAAACGTTGTACCGGGTGAGAGCCTTCAGCGTTCCCAATTTGTCCGGCCAAGTTGTCAATGCCATTTGCGGCAAATCTACAATAAGTCACGTCAAAAAAAAGTACTACGGGCAAAAAACGCCGATGGTTTATTTCATTATAGGAAAACACGTGTGACCAGAGTTGCACTATAATAAGGGTTATTTTTAAGGGTTATTTTTTAGTTTACCATTGTGGTCAGGGTTGTTAATTGTGAGATCAATCCTTCGTTCTCATTAATATTATATTCTCAAAATATTACATTCGCAAAACATTACGTTCGCCAAATATTACCTGTACAATGAAACAGAAAATAATGTAAAAAATATCAACTATCCGCGAAAGGCACCGACAGGTGCTCATGGCCCATGCTCATTTAACGACTACATGCAACGTGCTCTCCCAAGCAGGGACCATCTTATTTTCGGACAATCGGGTGATCAGCCTGCAATGTCCTAACCTAACTAGGTATTTCTAAGTGATTTTTGTGATACCGGAATTTGAACCTCGGACCTCCGGATCGTAAGCCAAACGCTAAACCACTGGACCACAAACGCCGTTACCATGTTGGCACGAAACACAAAAAAAAAATCATAATGGAGCGTTCTCCATACTCCCTTCGATTGATTGCGGGGAGGCCTGTGCCCAGCAGTGGGACATATATAGGCTGTCCCACTGCTGGGCATACCTATGCTCTGTGATGTGCCGTTCCCGGTAATATTCCCAAAATATCTTCCCGTTGTAAAAACACTTTAATAGTCACTGTAAGGCCTCGGTCTCGAATTTTGCGGGCAGCGGAGCGGCAGCGGCGGCGGCGCGGGAGAGGGGCGGGCAACGCATACCTGTTCTCGAAACCAGCGGGCAGATCGCGCGGCACTGTAGCGGTGTAGTGTTGTGTTCGTGGTTGTGTTGTCGACATTCGCAAACGAAATGTCTGAAAATCGGCGACAACGGCGTTTTTTATTTCTTCCCATAAACGATTAATTATTCTTCTATTTTTATGGTTCACATCTTTGCTGTTCTATATGGGTCTCCTCTCAAAGATTGCCGAAATAATTTGCTCTTGCACGTCCGAGGACATTTTGATACCTACGTCACGAAAAAAAAGTACAACACTATACTACAATGCAGACGCGCAACGGTCACCGCTCGACTGGAGTGCACCGCTCGTTGCCCGCCCCCGCGCCGCTGTTTTCGAGACCCGGTCCATTTGACGATACGCATAAGATCCTGCCGCTCCCGCACCGCCGCCGCCGCCGCCCCGCTGCCCGCAAAATTCGAGGCAGAGGCCTAAGGACACTGGATGGTTGTTCACTGAATTATAGGGATATACACATTATTACCCTGCGTGCTGTTCGCACTTAAGTGCCTACTTACAAGCACTGTTTCGTAAAAGGCAAGCAATTTCTCAAATAAATAGCCGTTGGGTTAAACTAAATAGTATAATGCCTACCGCCTAGGTCCATTTTGCCAGTATTTCAGAGGCAGGTAATCAGTGGAAAGTAAAATATTTATGAGTCGGGTCGCGGGTTGGGTCGGCTCGGCTAAAACGTTTCATTTTGCTCGGAAATGTGGCAATGTACAGTATATGAGTTCACGGGTACACACCCATTTGGGCTAGTCAAAGGTGCCTACATCCATCGTAAGATGAACTGAGTATCCACGCTTCACCGAGGTGAGTCCCATCGCCGTCTAAGTATAATACTTAGTCGAGCCAACTGTGTTAGTGACGATTGCACATAAGCACACCCCAGACACCTCACACAAAAAACCTCGTTTTACACAGACACTACACATTGACGTTATCGTACACGCGCATTTTTGTGTATGACATTTGACGCCCTACAGTTGAAGACTAAGGGTGGTATTTATAAACTAATCTCAGCTTTGAGACTGCCCTCAAAATCATATCAATGTGCCAGTTCTTATAGGAAGGGCAGTCTCAGCTGAGATTTGTTTATAAATGCCACGGTTTGAGGTAAACCTAGCTCAGCGGCTAGTGGGGAGCGGAGAGTTGCCGTTCTATACAATTCACAGCCCCTTTTGAGTACTTAAAAGTACTTACAGTCTTGTTAGAAATTTTCAGGATGTGCACTTGCATACCTTTCTCGGGAATATTCTATCTTTCGGAACGTGCGAACGTTCCCGGCAGTAAAAAGGAGCAAAAGTTATGTAAAACAGCTTAAGTAATTACTTCACCTTCAGGCAAACAAAACCAGAGTAAACACTTTTGTTTACTCTTTTGTTTTCAAATTGCTCTTTAGCAATTTGAAAAAGAAGAGCAGACAGTGTATGAAAGAGTTTTTACAACTGGAATATTTCCACTTCGTGATGTGTGAGACGATTTTCACAACAATCCCTTGTCTAGCGACATCATATAGGGTGTTAGTGACATCGTAACGAATACCATGATTCTGAGTTAATATCAAGTGGAATTTTCCGTCGCAAAATACATGGTTCTTTTTTAGTTTTTTAAAATTATTTTCAATTCTATACTTTTACGACGGAAAATTCCATTGCTATTAACTCCGAATAATAAGCTGAATCATCCCTCTCAGTATTCGTTACGATGTCACTTACACCTCAAACAAGTACATACAGGTAGCCATATAAGTAGGTATGGGTGTTAGTGACATCGTAACGAAAACTGAAGGATGATTCAGACCTTGATTGAGTTAATATCAAGTGGAATTTGCTGTCGGGTTCACCCTGTATACCAGTGAAAGTCATTGTTCCAGAATAAATAAACATAGTTATTTTTGAATCACTTACGTAATTTATTTAATTTAGGTACGTACCAAAGTACCACGGTAGTAGGTACGGTTTCGCTAGACGTGTTTACGATATCTCTGTACGCTACAAATATATATAAATCAAAGTGACAACCACGGAGCCATTACCATGCATATGTTTGCGAATTCATAAACATTTTTCCAGATAAAAACAGGCCTGTCTTGCTTATGAAAAGACATGTTTTTCTGTTTTTTTTTTGCTGTATAAACGGATACAGATCACGTTCGCATGTCGGGTAATGGAATCTGGGAACAATTTTCGTATTATAGGTATGAGTATGTTTGTTTAGAAGATAAATTAACGCCTGTCGTTGTATTTTTAACGAAAATTGGTTTCGGAAAATGGTTCTCCACACAAAATTTTCGTTTAGCAGCACGTGTCAGAGTGGTACTGTAGTAGATAGCAAGCACGTAGGCGGATGGTTATGACAGACATTGCTAACTTTGCTTGGGTACAAATTTTTGAGTCTTGATTATTCAGGTCGGACCGCGATGCGTATAGAGTACCAGCTCGTTTTGAATGGGTTGTTTGAAGAACTCTTTTTGTAATGGGTCGATTCGGACCGCAGTAGTTTCATGGGGTAAGTACATTTAGTTTTACCCTGTAGCCGGTGTCGATCTATTATCATCATCACCTGGAATAGTTGGTACCGCTTCAACTACAGCGGTACGAAACAACCCCTTTAAAAGAAGCATTAAACGATTCACACCACGGTCCGAAAAAAACTAGAACCAAACTTTTACTCTGTAGCATATACATAGTACCTACCTACCTATTATAGGTATAATTTCTGTGCAGTCTACTTGGAGTAAAAACTAAAAATTACTCACAGAAAAAAAAATGGTTGCCGAGATTAGTCCGAACATCAGATAGACTTCCTTTTATGCACATAGCATTGATCACAAGTATTGATAGATAGATACATACTGTACTCACACCTGTTATCCCTAACGGGGTAGTTAGACCCGCAAGTCCTTTCTAACTAGCCTTCAAGAGCTAAATGAAGGTAATATTTTTCGTCAAGCGAGGTTAGTTCGACTTCACCTTCGACCACTTTTTTATCTGTAAAGACAAAGTTATTTTGTTTTTTCCTAGCTACAATAAAGACAGTTGTTGTGGAAATGTCAAAGCAGCATGTAGTAAAGTAACAGGCGGACTTGAAGCGGGCACTTGTTGATATTTTGCTTGTTTATTCAACCAGCGAGGCAACCCCGATGAAACCACAGATATATAAAGTAAATGCTTACCCGTTTTATTGGTTGGATTCGAGCAATATTTTAACTTGTCTGCGGGTTTTTGATCACGTTCGACATGGAGGTCAGGTTCGATTTCCGTGAGGACATAACCGAAATCACTTTGTGGTTTTTGTTTTTTCTTTTTTGTTTTAGGACATTGCTGGCTGCATCACCTGGCTGATTGTCCGAAACAGTAAGACGATTCCGTGCTTCGGTGGTACGGGCTAGCAGCCCAATACTGATACCGACCGCCTGCGTGGTCGACATTTGCCCTCACTCGGCGCTTATCGCATTTATTCTTTCAAATACCTAATATACTATAATGTATAATCTTTTCCGTGGTGGCCTACTACCCCAACGGGAAATAAGCGTGATCTTATCTATGTGTGTGTACTTATGTATGTGTAATCCTCTCAGATGACACCCTGAGCCGAGGTTCTCTCAACTGGTGACCCCCATGTGTGTGTTTTATACTGACTCCTCAGCGCTCCCCATCCTGTTCTCTGCCTCTGAATAGTACTGACAGTTACTGCTGCCCTCTGTCAGATACCAGGTTAAAGTCCCTGTAACTTGCCCCTTCCGTCCTGCATTGCCGTACCGATGGATCCCATCTCCGCCTCTGCAACCGTTGAGGTCTTCACCCGTACCCCTGGGCAAGAATTCTACGTTATACCCCACATTCGTTACATCTAAGGGTCCTAAAATAGGTTTAAAATAACAGATTTGGATGACCGGCGTGCGTGTAAGAAGCGATTGATGAATGTGGAGGAAGCAGGAGAAGTGTGTCAGGATCGAAGCAAATGGAATTCTATAGTCTCCGCTTACCCCGGTGGGAAATAGGCGTGAGTTTATGTATGTATGTATGAAAGTTGTGCCTTAACATACTTAGTTGCGTTCTCTATTTTACCCTCATCATCATCAGCCTATTAACGTCCCCACTGCTGGGGCACGGGCCTTCCCTATGGATGGATAGGGAGATCGGGCCTTAAACCATCACGCGAGCCCAGTGCGGATTGATGGTTATTAACGACTGCTAATGCAGCCGGGACCAACGGCTTTACGTGCCTTCCGAAGCACGGAGGAGCTCGAGATGAAAATTTTTTTGTGGTCACCCATCCTATGACCGGCCTTTGCGAAAGTTGCTTAACTTCAACAATCGCAGACCGAGCGCGTTTACCGCTGCGCCACCGAGCTCCTCACTATTTTACCCTATAAGTACTTAAAATGAATTCTCGTTTTCCTTCAGTTGATTTATTACCAGATTATTGTTTTCGAACTTTCAAAGTAAGTACCTATTTCATAACTGCCTTTACATTGAATGATTTATCTGAAACGGTTGAATGATAAAATATATCGAGTTATTGTTTCTGCCGGTTACGTATTATGCGTACCTTATTGGAATATTTGCGAATAGGTGCGTAATAATAATAATCTTGTATAGTTTCTTACAAATTTATGTGGTATTTATTATACAGGGTGTTAATGACACCGTAACGAATACTGAGGGGGATGCTTCAGACCATGATTCTGGTTTAATATCAAGTGGAATTTTCCGTCGCAAAATTAATGATGCTTTTGTTTTTTAAATAATTTTCAGTTCTATACTTTTGCGACCTACCGGGTGAGAGCCTTCAGCGCTCCCCATTTGTCCGGCCAAGTAGTTAATGCCATCTGCGGCAAATCTACAATAAGTCACGTCAAAAAAAAAACTTTTGCGACGGAAAATTCCACTTGATATCAACTCAGAATCATGGTCTCAATCATCCCTCAAAGTTTTCGTTACGATGTCACTAACACCTTGTATACATAATTCAAAACTATACCTATTACTTATATTGTTCATTTCCAGTCTTAAAATCAAAACAAAACCGCGTCAAGAAAACATAAGTAGGTGCCTAACCTACTTACTTAACTTACCCTTTCTACTTATATTGTTATTAAATGCAAATTTTGTAGATTAACATGTAAAACTTTACTAGTTAAGGTCGCTTATGATTTACAGCCGACTTTAACCTTTAAACTCACCTTGAGACTTTCTTGATAAAGTGCCAATGTTACAGTGGTACAGCGTTCACATCAGACCGATAGTAGAAAAAAAAATCCATTTTCGTAGCTGGTTATGAAACATGGTTACAAAAACGACAAGTAAATTCCATTATCGTAACTGGGTATCAAGCAAGAAAAAAAATCCATGTTCGTATCTGGTTACCAAAGGTCAGTTACGAACGTGGATTAAAGGGATTAAAGGATGGGGACGAACGATTTAAAAATACGAGCCCAGATAACAAGCACGCGCAATCAGCGACTGACAATACGGCTACCGTGAAACTGGACGGTCGCGGCGCAGCCACACTTGATTGACACCCATAATGGTTTACACTCGGAAGTACCTGCAACTATTCATCACTTACGGAAGCCCTGTACGGTCACGAGCATTAATATGTACTTATACATTTTTGACAAATTAAAGTAAGTCTCACTAAATGTCAAATATCTTAGTGCGACAGAGTCCTAAAGTGGGTACATTATATTGCCCATGACTGTACGTGTTTGTGAAGTTTATTTTGACCCTTATACATTGATCTCGTATATCAACAAATAGACTACCAATCTCTGTTAAAAAACGTCCGCGGCGCATCTTGTCACTAAGCGACGGCGTGTTCATGTTGTTTTTTTAGTGTTTTTTAATTATTTTGAATTCTATACTTTTGCGATGGAAAATTCCACTTGATATTAAATCAGAATAATCAGCTGAACCATCCCCCTCAGTATTCGTTACGATGTCACTTACACCCCGCACAAGTACATACGGTAGCCATACAAGTAGGTATGGGTGTTAGAGACACCGTAACGAATACTGAGGGGGATGGTTGAGACCATGATTCTGAATTGATATCAAGTGGAATTTTTAGTCTGATATTCATGAAAATTTTTGTGTTTTTTTAATCATTTTCAGTTCCATACTTTTGCGACGGAAAATTCCACTTGATATCGACTCTGAATCATGGCCTCAATCACCCCTCAAAGTTTTCGTTACGATGTCACTAACGTTACACCCTGCACACTTTTTTTTGGAGAACGCAGCCTGGAATAAATTCTATAATAGAGGCACATATATTAAAGTTGCCAGCGGTAGGTTAGCTCTGTGTGTACCCACTACAAACCGTATTACGTAGCGTGTGCGCTACAAGTTCGTAGCAAGAACTTTATACGGACTCGTAGCCCGTAGCGTAATGTTCCCGTTGTAAAAACTCTGGCTGCATTTCTTTTTCAAATTGTCCTTTCTTGTACTCAGATCTTATTTGCCTAAAGGTTGGGTAATAAAGCTCTTTTTACATAAATTTAGCGTCTTTTTACTGCCGGGAATGTTCCTAACCTACTTACTTAGCTTACCCTTTCCTAAATTGAGATTTTGCCGTTTGCGTCTAGTAGCTGCGTCGTAGACGTAGGCTGTTCATGACCAGACATTGCCAAATTGTTGCCGAAAAAGTGGTGAATTGTAAATCTGGCTGCGTGTTTATCTCCCAACAAGATTTGTTGGAAGAAATTAGACAGAAAAGAAAATATGAAGTTTGTGAAGACCTTTCAATTATCCAGATCTAGTCCTTTTGGAGCAGTTTACCAGATTTTCAATTCATCAGATTCGCAACTCACCAGATTCGCTGCTCTGGTAAACTGCTCCGAAAGGAGTCTAGCCTTTGCAGTTTAATTGACAGGTACAGTCAACTTCTTCTTCTTCTAATCCTTCTATCTCCTGTTGGGACGTAGGGCTCGAATAGCAGATTTCCACTCCTCGCGATCTTTTGCGGCAATCATATCATTTACAGTCATGGGTACACCATATTCGTATCGGGCACCGAGGCAGACTTACCTCACCCCCTGGCCGTAAGCCAACAAGTCGTCTTACTCCTTGAGGCTAAAGTAAGATCCGGAGGGGGTGAGGTTGGCGCCTTATACGAACTGATACGGGGTGCAGAGTTACCGTGCTATCGTCGTCAGTCGTCCCCCTAGCATTATCGCGTTTTTCACAAGGTCCGCTTACCTAACCTGAAGATTTGGGACCGGTTATTTACAGAAGCGACTGCCTATCTGACCTTCCAACCCGCGAAGGAAAAATCAGCCCAATACAGGTTAGGTCACATACCTTCGAAAATGCATTTCTCGGGAATGTGGGTTTCCTTCACCGCTGAGCACGTGATAATCATTTATGATCCGAACATGAATTCGAAAACAAGTTCGACAATCATTGGTTTAGGCCTGTGCTGTATTCGAATCTGCGACCTCAAAGTGAGAGGCAAGCGTAACCAACTGGGCTACCACGGCTCTTACTGTGCTATCTTCGTAATATTCTTTATTCTATCGTTACGTGTTACGTGAAGGGGCGCTATAGGAACTATTAATCGGAAAATGTAGGTAACGATAGCATGTAACCCACATCATTACCGCTCCCTCACGTTCGGAGGGCAATTTTCTTACCGATCCCCCTAACGTAACGACTAGACCTATTCAGGGTGTTGTGTTGAGTTCTTTCATACGGTGTTATGGGTTGGTTAGTTGCGTAATTGGGCAATCGGTGCTCAAGTCCGCATGGGATTTTCGAGGCAAACGGTTTATTGAATGTAACACGTTTCGTTTTATAGATTCTTATGTAAAAATGTTTCCGGCATTAAAGACGTCGCATTTTAGGTAATAATTGGCCATTTTTTTACCTGGATTGAAACTAGCTTGTCTACTGTCCTGGTTTGGTTAACAAACACCACATAGAAGGTGATTTTTCAAAAAGGCGCTTAAGTACCTGGTTTAAGCACTATAAGGCGAAGATAGGTAAGTTGCTGACAACCCACTCATATGCCTTGCAAATTCTTACTTTACAATATTCACTTTTTATACATATATGGTTCGAATAGTAAGTATTACTTATATCTTCGAGATTATGTAGGTACCTAGGTAACAAAAACTAAACTATAATTCTTCACTAAGGTACGATTTCGATGCCTTCATTTCCAATAAACGATACCCTACTCAAAACACAGAAGTCCCTGATGTAACGAAATTTAATTTACTTACTTATGTGTCCAATGTGAGCTACGTATAAAGAGTTATGAAAATCCCTTTCATGTGGTTACTGAAATGGGAAGTCGCGCGGAACGCTTGGTACATAAAGGTCGCCAATAATTTTAGGGCAACCCCTTGTGATCAAAGGAATATTGGACTGTCAGGTTATGGGAGGAAGAATAGTTATACACTCACATACCCATACATGCATTAATTCGCTCTGTGGCCTTAACCAAGTTGCAAACGATTACGAAAAACGGACAGTGACAGGGATAAAAATGTACGGTAATAAGGTGACATGTCAATCCCAATAAACCAATAACAATAGCCGTACGATATCCACCCACGTAGATAGCATTCGCGTCTATTGCCCGAAACCCTGGATATAATCGCAGGGGGTTAGCCAACTTGCAAACGATTTCGATAAGCCATAAGGGGACACAATTATCTATGACAACGCGGCGCGGCCGTGCAGAGCTTGCTGCGGACAACTCGCAGCGATAATATCTGCTTGACTATCTGACGCCTATCTTTAAAGAAAAGAGGAAATATAATCATTCAGCTACCAACAAGATAAACAGAACTTATTAAAAACAAATTAATACCGAGACTCTACCTCAAAACCTTTGTTCTCGCTAGTTCGATTCATTAGTTCGATCGTCGAACTAGTGAGAATTAAATAATTCGACTGCAAGTATATTAATAGTAAATAATACAAACAGATTAAATAATACAAATTATTGTCAGGTCACCCGGAAGTCGTCCACTATACCATATTGTAAGCCATAACGCTGAACTTCAGATAAACGTCGCGTCGATGTGAAACCTTATAAAGGTACCTATTTTGTCCTGTATGTTTGTGTGAATCTACGAACAAATAATAAGGTGTGAATACCATTCCGGGCTAATCTACAATAAGAAACGTCAAAAAAGCGACGTAGGCTATATACAGTTGTTAGTGACATCGTAACAAAACCTTTGACGGATGATTCAGATCATGATTCTGAGTTTATCAAGTGGAATTTTCCGTCGCAAAAGTATGGAACTGAAAATAATTTAAAAAACACAAAGAATCATGAATTTTGCGATGGAAAATTCCACTTGATAGTAACTCAGAATCATAGTCTGAATCATCCCCCTCATCATTTGTTATGATGTCACTTACACCTCGCAAAAGGTAGTCATACAAGTGCGTATGGGTGTGAGTGACACCGTAACAAATAGTAAAGTGGATGATTCAAACCATGATTCTGAGTTGATATTAAGCAGATTTTCCTGTCGGACAATTCATGAAAATTTTAGTGTTTTTTTCAATTATTTTCGGTTCCATACTTTTGCGACGGAAAATTCCATTTGATAACTCAGAATAATGGCCTCAATCATCCTCATCATAATGCTTTCGTTACGATGTCACTAACACCTTCCTATATAGGTACGTCGATCGTGTCGTTTCGATGTCCATTATGAGTAGGGTAAGTTAGGTAACGATTTTGAAAGGAAACGCCTGGCATAACCCGGACGTATCAGAAAACCTCCGACATTTTAGTTACAGAATGAAAATGGAGGTAGAATCGAGAGTCCCTGGTGGTGGTAGACGTAACTATGCAATTGTAAAATAGACTGCCGTGTATTTGAATTGGTGCGTTATGCAACTATTTTTATAAGGTTATGCATTTCAGGAACTTTTAACAATCAAAGACATGAGCTTAGATTTTTGTAACTAAATTTATTCCCAAAACTATTTATTCATTTAGAAATTCTACAAGTAAGGTCAAGTCCAGTTTCAACACTGTTTTTGTCTTCTAGTTACAAGATAAAATTACATGCACATCACAACTGATTCCTTACCATACACTTTAAATGTAAAGTTAAAATTGTTATGTCCAATAAACTTGTTATGTTACCGTCTCTAAGTTACATAAATTCTCTAAACAATAAAACATTGATTTCTAACACAATCTTTATTTATTTAAACTACCTTAACCTACAATACATTACTTATAATATTATTTTCTCGATTATATTCTCTTTCGCCTTTCTTACGGCGAGTCTTTAAAATATCATAATTTATTGAACATTTTGTTAATTATCTACTTTTATATGGAACCGCCATTAAACGGCAGAAAATGTTATTATAAAAGGTAGATAACAATGAGATCGTTCAATGCTTTTAGCATTGATTCAGCCTAAATGCAATATAAAGGTAACCGCACACTATCTAACTCGTACTTCCGAGTTTCCGAGTTAAGAATTCTCGAGCGCATCGCTTTACGTATAACTTATTACTCCGAGTTTGCAAATAGAACATCCCTGAGGTGTGGTAAAGTGTACTATTCATGAAATTTACTTTCTATACCGATTGATATCATATACCTTTGATGGTTATTTATGCTTAAGCTTTTGTTTATTAATAGACAGGATGGTAGAATTCTTCACTCAACCTACGTCCTAAATTCAATTTTAATAAGAATGACTGTCCAATATCTAAAATTTCATACGTATTATCGAGTTCGTAACAGTTTCATGTTTATTATTATTTCAGATCAAAGAGCTCAATAACTCAATTTATGTGGTCAAGATAACCGTGAAATTGAAAGCAATTAAGAGTAAAACGTTTCTTTATTTTTCCAAGTTTATTTCGTTGCGTGCGTTTCGTTAAATTACAGAATACGTAATAGTTCTTTACGTTAAATGTCAAATTCAAAGCATTTTCCGTAGCCAAAATAACTGTAGATTAGATAGGTACTTACCTACTATCGTAACATGCGATGTTCTATTTTTTGAACATGGAAATCCAATTATTCTGTTATTTTTCCATTAGGAACCCATTACGTTTTTTTGAAGTACCTAATGGCGTCACTTCATGAAAATTACGCATCGAGTTTACGCATTTACCTACTATTTTTTCCAAGAAATTAAACAATCTTTACAGAACGTAACGAAATAATGGTTTAACATTTAATTTCTTTTCTAAAATTTTCCTTGAAAGGAAAGGCAAATAGGTACCTTTTATCCATCTAAGTATTACTCCAGCTACGTAAATGTCTGCCATTTTTCAAATTTAAATTCCGACTACAAAATGCGCTCAAAAAATCTTGAACTCGGGCTCGAAATTTCAGACAATTTTCGTTTGTCTACTTTGTGCGAACTTTAAGCGGAAGATTTTTGGAAGTTCAGCTTAATAATTTATCTAATGATATGACTGCGATCACTTACAATGCAGATTATAATCAGATCTAGGTATGTGAAGTGGTTCAATATTGTATTTTAGTAATTCTTCCATTCCAGATTCTAGATTCAAAATTTACGCTTTATAATGGAACCCATTTTGATGTACCTAAATACTTAACTCATAGCATTTAAAACGAATCCCAAAACGTAGAGGGGAGAAAATACTTTTTAGGAATTTGCAAACGTTCATTTACCGAACCAACCCTCATAAAGTGATGTTGATGATTTCCGAAGTTACCCAAGAAGAATATTGCAAATACAATCTCGTTGTTTGTTTCGGAATATTAGCTCCATCACTTTCTACCACTTCACAACCCCAAAAGGCATAAGGAACAGCAATAACAGTATAGGTTATCGCAGCTGTTGAATGAAACTGAGGGAAAATGTTACACAGGGACTTGTTAAACAAATTCCTAAGCTAACGACCTAACTTGGCGGAATTGGGTAACTGGCAATACTTTCCTTAACTTCGCGAATAGCTTTCATATTCCAGAAATAATTGGCGTCGTTATCTTGTTAGATAAAAGTTTTACGCCCTGTGCTCCAGCGATTGAGTCAAACTCGAGTTTTACACCCAAAGATAAGGATCCTTAACTACTTTCTTTAGGTACGTTTCATTCGCGCTGTCCTTACATGACTATTTACTTTGAAGTTCACTTTAAACTTACTGCTATTACTCTATTATGTAGAAATGTCTAGAAGAATAAATAAAATGTATTTCGATCACAACGCATCGTTCAGTACGTAGTAATACTCAGATGTAGAGGTTTCTTGGCATCATAAGTATCGTTGAAAACAAAACCCTATGAGAATAGGATAAAATTTATAATAATTTGGCATATTCATATCAAAAGAGATGGCCCACGCAAGTTTTTTTTTTTCAAAATATATTACATATAAGATATTTATTTATAAAGTAGGTATAAAATAATTAGGAAAATACATTAAGTATGTCACAGTACATAAGATAGTCCTAAAAGGAGATAACTTTTATAACTACTGTATTTTATATTTTTACATTTAAATCTACCTATTTGTTACATGATTATTATTAAGGTCTGATTTATTTATCTACACCAATATAATAAAGATATATATATACCGGGAGACTTTCTGAATTAATAAACAAACTACTTCGATACGGGAATTACTTCACATTGCCTTCCAAACTCAACGCGTTTCGTAATGTTTACATGTAAAGAAAACAAACGGAGCTAAATAAGCACACCGCTTTACCTTTCACATCATTTGCCACATAGATTGCCTTCTCCGTGCCGTACGGCGCACGTCAGACGGTCGTCAGCTGATTATCACATGTACTAGCGCCGAAGTTAATCTCGCACGAACACAAATTCGTTGTAGTGGTTCCAGCGGTTCTCTTCGGAGTCGACGCCCGGTTTGAGTTCGGCGGCGCCGCCAGCCGTGCCGCTGCCGCAGCTGCCCGTCAGCTTGAAGCCGTTCTCCTGCAGCATGTCGAACGCCTGCTCGATGAATGAGTGCTTCAGGAAGAACCTCGACGTATACCTGTCCGCCAGCCCGTGGTCTGGATCACGACTCTCGTTCAGCGTCTCCCCAAACACATCGCGGCATAGGGTCACCTTCCCGCAGACGAGGATCCGCGACAACTTGCGGAATTTAACGTCTGCGAGGCCGTCCCGACCGAACTGGAAGCTGCCCCGGTACCCGACGACGATGCAGCCTCGCTCGCGGTTGGCAGGGCGCGGGTCCGAGTCCCTGACGGCGCTCTCGAGCCCCGGCAGGCGGTAATGCTTGGCCTCCCTCGCGAGCCGCTTGTGTTCCCGGAAGCACTCGGGCAACACGAGGCCGCCGTCGCGGAGGTAGTCGAGCACGTACCGGAACAGCACGCCGTCGCGGTCGAAGAAGATGCGGCCGCGGGCGTCGCGCGGGTGCTCCGGGTCGGCGAGCGCGGTGGCCGGCAGCGAGTCCGGCTCGCGCAGCAGCGTGTCGCGCGTGGTGGCGTAGTGCACGCCGCCCACGTTGAGCTCCAGTACCTCGGGCGGCGCGTCCGCCATGGCTGGGGGCTGAGGGCGCAGTGCCGCGGCGGCTGCGCGCCTCCGCCCCCCCTGACCCACTTTCCGCGCGTCTCGGCGCCGCGCGACCCATCAATAACGCACGCCCGGGTTACTGACTTGAACGTAATTATTTCCTACCCTTTCGAGCGAAAACTCCTCCGTAAAAGCCTTCAAGGTCGAGTCTATTGTTAGCTAACAGATGGTTTATTATCCCCCGATACTCGGGAGAACGTTCTAATATTTGAGCGGTTTCCTTTATGGACCCGCGAGATGGGATTTCCACGTAGCACATAAATACCAAATCTTAATCTTGTATGCGTACCTACTTGCTGATGCCGGTTACTTACCTACTCAACTTTGTCAAATTGATGTGTATCTGTCTCGGGAGAGTTAATTTGGGAAGAAACTTTTAAATTACACCTCGGCGTCTCGAGTTGACACGCACGAAAAAGTTTTAACAAACTTAATATCGTAGAACGGAATCGTGTGAGCCGCTATCTAAAACATTTAAGCTCATCGTTGTGCGGTAACAGCGTGCAATGCAATCATACACTGAAGCTTTGTTTACGCACGCTTGAATTTTACAAAGCGATACCGTGGGGAGAATCGTTTGCTTTGCTAAATCGACTGGAGTTATACTGGTTATACCGAGCAAATATCGTTTCCAGAGCACTGTACTTTGATTTTATTTCTACGAGCGAGAGTTTATTTTAATTTTAAATTAATTACCATCTGAAAAGGGCACAGAGAGGCGTAAATTTTTACTCATTACTCGAGTAATGAGGACAACCCCTTTTATTAGAGCCTCGGGAAATAAGCTTTTGTTTTGTGCACAGGGATGAATGTTGACGCGCGGACCGAGTGAAATTAAATTTTTATTACACACTCAATTTTGTAACGTACGGTTGTTAGGATTAAGTAATTGTAAATAAATAAAACAATGACCTCTGTGGTCCAGTGGTTGAGCGTTGGCTCACGATCCGTGAGTCCCAGGTTCGAATCCCCTTGAAGACATATCTCATAAATCACTTTGTGATCCCTAGTTTGGTTAGGACATTAAAGGCTGATCACGTTAAGCCGTTAGTTCCGGTTACTACTTACAGATACGGCGGCTCAATAATAACTCTGACACCACGGTTGCTGAGGTTGGTCATCCATCTCACAACCCACACGATAGAAGAATAAATAAAACAACGGATTTGATCCTTAACTTTTTATATTGGAGGAATTTAGGCAAAACACGTTTTAAGTCGGATTTGAAAAGCAATCAACAACTGTTGGTTAACAAATTATTTTTTCTTCTTCAACTTCCGAGTTTTGTTGACCGTATATTTTAATTCAAAGAACAATTTGTAGCAGTTGCAAGTTGCCTTGAAAGCGATGATGAATATTTCAAAACGCTTTATTTACACCGAGAGAATCTTCTTTATAGTAATACTAGGTGGCATTTTATGAATACAATATCACAAGGGTTGTTTATATTAACATAAGAATAAATACTTACAATAACATGAGAATAAATAGTTAATTGAAGTGGGATATTGAGATGTCTAATCCTTCCTTATATCGAAGTTTTCGAAGGTGAACTCTGTAATATCCTTCATGTTACGGAACTCTGCCTTGTCTATTTGGCTGCTGGGGCTTCCCTTAGTCTTCAACCATTGCATCCTAAAAGGAAAAATAAATTGATTTTCATGGCTACTATAATTACTTACTAACCTATATTCGAGCAGCTTAAGTCTATTCCAGAAATTCCAGAACCTATAGCATAGAATAAGAAACAATTCTACGTACCGTTAATAGAAAATGTAAATTTTAGAAAGGGTAATTTAATGTAAAACCCTCAGTAGTTTTTATATCGTAAATAAATTAATATTGCACGCACCCAAACTATATAAAACCTGATACAGGAAACGATTTGTTTTTAAAGTACCGAACTCTATTTAAACTATTTCAAACTTTAAAATATTTCTATTCGGTAGGTACCTAATAAGTATAATTTAATTATATATATGTTTATAATTTTTTACATAAATATATCTTCTATCGTCTGGGTTGTGAGGTGAATTACCAACCTCATCAACCTACCAACCATGACAGGGGCGTTGACTTTGGCGGCTCAATAATAACCCTGACATAAATATATTATTTGTCGATTATGCTTGTAGCTGTCATGGGAGCAAGCTACATAGGCTGCAAAAGATTGCGAGGAGTGGAAATCTGTTATTCGAGTCCTATGTCCCAAAAGGGGATAAAAGGATTAGAAGAAGAAGGAGAAGAGATACTTCTAGTTCCTTGACCTGTACCGCCAAGGAGAAGTAGCTGCAAGAAAAATCTGATAAAACGCGCGAGTTAGATATGCAAATAGACGAGATTTTAATGAAATTTAAATTATTGCGGTCTTCGAAATCAATTTTCTCTTATCCGTCTTAAAGTAGCAAGACTGAATGTTCTTGTAAAATCAAAACTACATTGTTTTTGCATCTGGAAATCTCGATCTTAGGAGGTAAAGCAACAAGTATCTACTATGCTATTTTATCCTACTTTATCACGTCAAAAGCTCCACTTATTGACGTATCTGATCTACAGAATCTTAGTTCTGATTCGGTTTATTTTAGCTAAACGCATACGCAAGTAAAACTATTGCTACTAACACTCTTCTATTGCGTCAGAGACGTATGGTGTGCGGACAAGTAATCGACAGGCATAAAATTTATTTTACTCTTCCAAATTTTTATATTTGCCAATAATCCGACAGAATTAAGTTGACAGCACACATTAAACGGATTGATATGAGCGAGATGCCTAATTGATTCGATCGGGTTGTTTCTTATAACTTAAAATAAAATTAGAAATTAGCGTTTGTTTACCATATGGTGCGCAATAAATACTTTGACTTTGAAGATGTTTGCAGGAATCGGGGCCAATATAAACTCAATGATTATATCCCCATTGGGGTAGTTGAAAGTACATTAATCGCATGATTGACCAAGTTGTGTTGGACCAACTTGATATGTGGTGAACCGTATCTTCGTCTATAAAAGTCGAGCCAACTGTGTTACTGAAAACTCCACTTAAGACAAATTGATAACTCATTGGTGCAAGTCCCGTACCGGTGATCGAACGAATGAAGAAAGTCCCTAAATAGTAAATAGTGCGAAAATATAAACTTACATGTTCTCCACCTTTTCCGAGGGCCCCTGCATGTGACCCAGCACAGTCCCTTTGGATGTGTTCATGCACCAGCCGCGAAGACCCAGTTTCTCAGCCTCTTGCTTCGTATACTGCCACCAAAGAATATGAATGTGACGTCAATTTATACCAACATTCGTGCTGATTAGTTTTAATATTATAACAGTTCTAACCTAGCTCTATAATCTGTTTTACATTCGTTGTAAGTGAAGTGACTTTTAGCGCTGCTGACGGACTAAACTTATTTTTTTTGTCCAGATCATGAGGCGAATGTTCTGATTGCTAGATCTCAGTATTTACACATAACGCTTAGTTTCATAAACACGAAGAGCTGTCTAGCCCATCTTACCCGTCTGGGTAAGTAATTAATTGAGATTCTACAGGTAGCTTGTTGCCTGTTGCTTATTTTGGATAGACGTTTATAACGAAGCGGTCTACACACGGGAACAGACACTGACAGGCACTTTTGCTGTCAAATATCTACCAACCCACAGTGAAGCGGCGTAATGGAGTACTTAAATGTACACTCTACGATCGATGTAGAGAAGCCAGTGTCCCGCAGTGGGAAGTTTATGTTGGTTGTCGAAAGCGAATCGTTTTAAATTTGTAAGTGTTTTTAAGAAGAAACGAAAATGGTATGTCAGGATTGTAACAAGTCGAATTCCATGATCTCTGACTACAGTGTCTATCTTATGTGTGTATTGTATTTATAACCTTACCTAACTTGCTTCAGAAATCGTAATCTAAAGTAACTGTTTGTTTATCTTGCGATGGATATACCTCTGTGTCTATGTGTGTATGTGTCCATCCCAATTGGGATATAGTGGTGAACTTATGTAAAGTAACTGCAAAATATTCAAGGTACCATGCGAAAATTTACTCCTTGAACAGTTCCAAATATTTCGAAATCAACGGCTCTTAGACTCATCGGATTCCTTTCGTTCTTCTGTGCCATTCTTGTTTGCAGTTTTTGTTGTATTTCTGAAGTAAGGGTCACTCAGCCAGGCTGTGGCTACCAGGGCGAGACAGGGTGTAAGCATGTAGGTGCCTTCAGTCTCCGCTCAATAAACAGAACTAGGATACGGTAGGCAATCTAGTGCGCAGGGTGTTATATATCCAAGTACAAAGTAATTGTTGGAAACCGAAAAATGCGCGTGCAAGAAATCCCTCAGACCTCAACGCAGCCTCGATTTACAAAATGGCTGAGCGCGGCTACATCGGGACTGTGTCATAGTGCACTTCCTCTTTTATTTAAACTAAAAGTTGAGTAGGTAAGTAGATACGCCCGCGTTCTCTAGGTCTGTGTATTTGTTTCACTAAACTTACGAGTGAAAACGAATTTATTAGGTTCGTTTGTGGGATTCGTCGGACACACTGTCATTTGCCAGCTTAGGGTTAGCAAAGAGAACCGGAATGCAAAGCTTACTGAAAATGATGACGATTTTCAATGAAAACTTCCATTTTATAGACTGACGCTACGTCGAGGTACCTTGCGGAAGTAGACCCCCTGTACGTTGCCAAATACTTCGAAATCTACGGCCACTGGTCGCGCCCTTTCATTCTGTATGATCCGTTGACGCGATAACTGACATTTTGTTGAGTTACACCCCGTTTTTACTTACAAACCAATTAAAAGAAAAATAGGTAAATTGGCTAGGACTAAGAATTTTCTTTCTTTCAACTTTCTATGTTTGATTTGGTGTATTGACAATCTATTTTTGTTCCAATAAAAATTCAAAAGTTGTCATTTCTGAACATTTCTGAATGCCATGTCATGACCATCCTTCCCGCGCAAAAGGTTTTCTTGGCCATCTCGTGATTTCGACTTCTTATCATCGGAGGTCCGTGTTGAACATTGAATTATTATTTCAAATGTAGAATGTACCTAATAATAATTCGATATTTTCCTCCCGTTAAATCAGTGGTAATAAAACAATAAGGATTTATGAGTTTTACCCAATGCGATATAGGTAGGACCCGGAAATCATAATCCGGTAACCTCAGTTTAAAAATGAAAACATAACCTACAGAGGAAGCGAATGGCTTGTTAAATCTTGTTAACTTATATTTTAGAAAACATTACAATAATTTAGATGCTTACCTTTCTAAAAAATACTCCTTGAACCCGACCATGCACCTCAAAGTCCAGCGCTCGCATTGCCATTGTAGAAGTTGCTGTCGTGAATGTGGTGCTGTAAGAATTTCTCAGTACGCTTGACATACACGTTATAAGGAGTAAACGTATCATTTTTTATGTTTTAATTCTGACCAAATAAACTAAAATTTTGAATAATCTTATTAAAAATACCTACGCAATCAGCTGGTGGTGGCAAGCCGATGCGAAACGTCGCGTTTTTCTGTTTTGATTTAACTGAATAGTTCGAAAGTGATAGCATGATACTAAGTCTCATATCTTTTATTCTTGTTTCTTTTTACGATAGCGTTATCATTGTACAAAACAGACACATAATTCTCGTTTTATATTATTGCGTTTCGTTAACATAAAAACCAAGTGAATTTGATGTGTAAAACCATGTGTAACGATACGTTTTTGATTGACAGTAAGTGTCATATGAAAGTTCGTCAGACTCAGTGGTGAGTGAATTTTGTTTTGATTTTCTCAAGAATTCTCAATAAATTCGGAAATTAACGTTGATATTTGTGTGTGTTGCAGAAGCCTACGACGTTCTCCATAAATACAAACAATGGCTCTGTTTTCTTACGGCAGGTATGTTGTCAATAATTATTATGTAACCCTGTTAGGTTGTTTTTGCAATGTTGTCTTTCTAAACGAGAGTGGGGTTTGCAGGTTGTGTGGAAAGTCGATGCTGGCTTCTATAGGTAGGGTTCCTACCGTGCTGAGCTCGGCTCAATATGCCCAAGCCGCGGCGGGAGCGCCGAAAATCACGTTCAAGAAGTACGAGGAACCGAAACAGGAGCACTTCGATATTAAAAATGAGCGCCTGAATAGACCCCTATCTCCACATCTTTCAATCTATCAAGTACAACTCACCACGACATTGTCTATTACCCATCGTGCTACAGGTAACTGAACATTATATTATCCATAAAATCAGCATTACAAATAAAACTTACACTAAAGAGAAATGTCATAAATTTTACAAAGTTCATGTAATAAACTAGACATAATGAATGATAGAATTATTAGATTATTAGGTCTACATCAATAAGTCTGCATAAACTCACAATACTGTTTTAATGGGACATCTTGGATTGAGTTACCTATAAGACAAAATTCAGTTTTAAAAATACTATTCTTCTTAATAATTTTTACTGTTTCTGATTGTGTTTGTATTGACTATGGTCATTTATACTGACTAACTTTTTAAACAATTAATTGCTTTATGCAATTAAAATGAAACAGGTTATAAGAAGAGAAAAACATAATAGACTGTTCTAGAAAGAAATGATAGTGTGAAGTGATGAGTAATTGATCATTTTATATTATTTTCATTATATCATATTCATTATTCTTATTTAGATGCATTATAATTACTAATTGAATTATTTCAGGTATCATGCTGACTGGGTATGCCACTGCCCTGGGGCTCGGTGCTTTGGTATTGCCGAATGACATTTCCCATTACATCACCATGATTGAAGGTCTGAACCTGTCACCGGCAACTCTTTTCATACTTAAAGCAATTATTGCCTCTCCCTTCGGTTACCATCTTGCCAATGGTGTCCGACATTTGTACTGGGACACCGCTAGAGGCCTATCCCTTAAAGAGGTTTATTCAACGGGATATACAATGCTTGCCGTTGCCACCGTCATCACACTCGCCTTAGCAGCATTATAATTTTCCTCAGTAGAAATTGAAACTCAAAACTGAATTTCTGTATTAATTATTTATTAATTTTGGAATGTAAGTATTATGTAATAAAGTTTACAATTCAGACTTTGTTTTCATTAGTAGTTAGTAGTCAACTTATCTTAGGTTAGATCTTAAACTAATTGGTCATTTATGCTTGTTTATGCGACACCGCATGACGAAATTACGTCGTGAATCGATTTGAACTTTTCAAAGTCCAACTTTTCTGTTGTAGCCAGTCCTTTAGCTGCGTTCTGAAATTCAGAATTACTTTTTAAAATTAGAATTATTTATTGAATAATCACGGTTTCATTTTTTGTGATTATAATTATGTTCTACTGTGTTTACCATGCACAAATATGCAATTTTTTTACCTTTTAAAACACATACTACGTACACACACGGCCAAAATTTATATTGGGGTAGGAAGAGCCATAAGAAAATAATTAGAAATTGCTTTATTAATTGGCAGAAATAGCTATAGAGTAATACCCGCCTTTTTTATGATCAAAGTTGTTGTTTTTTGGATTTCAGTCGTACTATTTAATTGTTCATTACTTACACTGAAAATCACGTTATTATTCTTCAAGTATTCTCCGTAAATGTTGAATAAATCGGTCCTGTCATCCAAAAGTTCAGCTAGGCTCAACGGGGTATGTGCAATCGATACGTCTGATAGGAAGTCTTTAGCTGACAGCCAAGTTCTGGAGGGGGCCATGACGATGTTGCAAGTCGCGAAGTTAGCTAGAGCATCACGCCCGCCGGCGTCTCGGTTAAGGCAGAGAAGCTCGAACTGTGACGCGTCGTACTTGGGTAACTCCGCACCTGGAGAAGATATCTGGTTAGGTTTGTTTGGTGTAATAAAAGGTCTTATTATACAAATAAAGATCTTGTAAAGTAACACTAAAAATCTCTAAAAATCAAAAAATCTTGAAAAATACGTAAGCGTCATTCTGTCTGATGTGATTTTCTTCAACAAAACCTTTATTTGTCAACATAAATCCGAAAAATTCCGAAATTTTCAATGTGATTTTTCTAAAAGTGGTTTTTACTATAAGGCAACGTAGTTAGGTACGTACTAATAGGGTTTTTATTTTGTTATTTAGGTACTTTTCGGAAAACCAACAGCTACTTTAAACATACGTACATACGTACATATAGAAGGTCTGCCAGCATTAATTATACAACATTAAATACAAATAAGGTAAACAAGCGTAAACACTAAATATGTATTTCAAAATAGTCTTTCTTTTGGGGATGTCTTAACCGACTTCGAAAAAGAAGGGTAAGTTTGAAACTTGGCAAATAACCGCCAGTTATCAAACTTATCAACATAGAAGACTTACTCAATTAGAAGTGCAACTTTTTTTTAACGTGACTAATCGTAGGATACGTGTAACCATGTAGGTATACTACGTATGTTAAACAATACCTATGTACAGTCATGAGCAATACCATGTACGCAGTTTAGAACCCTGTCGCACTATCATATTTAACATTTAATGAGACTTACGGTTTAATTTGTCAAAAAAGTTAATGTGACATGGTTTCAAATTGTATGTACATATTAGTAGTCGTGACCGTACGTACTTTTAAGTAAAATCCAATATTTATACAAGAATCTCGACGTTACAGTCAATATTTGAGCAAAGACTTACTGGAAACGAAGGCGATGTCCCCGCGATTCTCCTGAAGACATTTCAATGGGCTGTTGTCGTTATCGCTTGAGCATTGCTTCTTTAGATTCGCGACGTTTGCCCCTGAAAACAAATTTGCTTGAGATTGGCGAATAAAGCTTAAGGAATTGTCTAAACAGATTCTTTCCTCTTCACTTAAAATATTTCCGTGTTTCGATTGAGAATGATTTATGAAATCCGTGATAGCCCTGTGCAGAGAACATGTGACTTACATCGTGGTATTACGGGTTTGAATCCTGGTCCAGGCTCTAAACTGGATTGGACTTTATGAGTCTGAATTCACATTTAGATCATAGATTTCCAAACCAAAATGTAACTGCATTGTTCATTTAGCTTGGTTGTTCTGTCTCCAACATTTACAGACTAAATAACGGTATCTGTGGTGGTGGTTGAACTTTGAGCTCACGATCCGGGGGTCCCGCGTTCGAATCCCGGTGGGTTCATATTCACTTTGTGATCCCTAGTTTGGTTAGGACATTACAGGTTGATAACCTGATTGTCCGAAAGTAAGATGATCTGTGCTTCGGATGACACGTTAAGCTGTTGGTTCCGGTTATTACTTACAGGTGTAAGTGAGTAATTGTTACATGAACCATGCCAGGGGCCTTTGGCGGCTCAGTAATAGGTAATCCACCTCACAACCCACACGATAGAAAATAAAGTAAATATTAATATAGGTACCTACATATATTTAGACAGAACGTAAGCAATTTTCTACCCCTGTTTAGAACGACAGACATCTTTTGTTCTTCATTATTGTCACTTTGGCTATCGTCTATTAGGTATTATGATGTTGGTAGTCTATTGTGACTTGATATTGATTTTATCGTCTCTTAGAACACCCTAGTGGTCTGGTAAACTTGATTTTAATACACTTTAGGAAATCTTTCTTCACTATTTTTACTATGAAGTAGGTTACAGAATTTTAGATGAGTCGACATAGATAAACTCACGTCTATTTCCCACTGGGGCAAGCAAAGACTATGGAATTCCATTTACTTCAATCTCGGAAATCGTCCATTGCTGAACATAGGCCTCTCCCAAGGGTCACCACAATAACCGATCTTCTGTTGCCCATATCCAATGTTACACACATACTGACTTATATTTCTTGCTAAATAAAAAGTCGAAGTAGTCCAAAAAACCTACCTGTAGGATTGTTTTCAGGTTTGTCAACACCAGGCAAACATAATCCTCCAGAGAAATAGTCTCCCAGATTCTTTATGCACTGAAATTACAAACATTCATTGATTATGGAATGGCGTCATAGTCTCCCAGATTCTTTATCTGAATACACAATTAGTCATAGATTATATGACGTCATTGTTTCTTCATTTCTCGAGGAGCTTGGAGAAGTTATCGTAAATACTTACTTGATCAGAGTTGATCGCTTTCTTGTTGATAAGGTAGTACAAAGGAGCGTGAAGGCCACTGAAGGTTCCGAAAGAACTGTGGCATGATCTGAAAAGCAATGATTGATCAATCAGATTGAGATGTACCTCACGGCTTAACAAGGACACTTGGGCATAGTCCTCGCCTGAATCAACTGGAGCATACTCCACCACGTTGCTCTACAGCGGGTTGGTGATTTTTAAGAATACGGGATCGACGACCTAACACGAAGCATTCGAGCAAACAAATGAGTCTCACAATGTGATAAGTGATAGCTTTATAAAGCACAGTATTACCTCTTCCCCCTCAAGTCTCCAATATTGTTATACTGCGATCCCTTTTTGACAACAGCTACTGCGTAATTTGGCGTCTTCTTCTCTCCATACACTTCGTGGAAGACGGGATGCAAGTTGTACCTCTTGGAAGCCGCCGCTACTCTCATATCGTCGACAGACGCTAGATCTGATCCATTATCTTGTACCTGTGTTGAATGTTCAGTATAAAATGCGATGATTTATATCTATGATGTGATATATATACTTATACTTAGTTATAGTGAACCACAGAGGCCTGTGTTATGTGGATATCTGGATTATGTAACGACTTGATTTTTCACAGAAACAGAAAGCTGATAGATCTTTTTGTTACAAATAAATTGTGCCTTTCGTCTCTCTTTATGTTGTCATATTGTATTTCTGTGTTATCCTGTTTACAATAAATTATTAAAATAAATAAATCTCGGTGAATTGTGGGGTGAAGCTCGGTGAAACTTAGTTCATCTTGCGATGGATGTACTTACTTCTGACTACCCCAATTGCGATATACTCGTGAGCTGGTGTTATGTAATATTATTTTTTCACGTAACCATAGTTGCAAAGCGGATATCGACAATATCCTCATTGGAAATCGAACCCATTTGTAGCGGGTTGAACAATATTTATAATTTTAATTGCAACAAGATTTGTTCGTGTTTCAAGTTGAGAATACCTAAACATTACAAAGTTGTTAACAAGTTACAACGCAATCTGATTATAGCAACGTAGAAGACGTTTTACAAAACCTCTCTCCTGAGTTTGAAGCTGTTTTATTATTCAGATCAAGAATGACGGGAAATTATTTAGTTACGCTTTAGCAGCGTTTATTTATGCAGCGCTTGGTTTAAACGAGGTTAGGTGCTTGAGAGTTTACGGCCCTTTTATATTCAAAGCTTTAATCATCGATGCATCCTGTTTCCTTTCAGCTTTAAGTTAAATTAATCTAATATGGAATTCAAAGATAAGAAAATAAAAGCACTTCTAATAAATAAATATTACTCGGCACTCGTGAATATGTTAATCTTCTTATTGTGTGTCGCTGAATCGGCTATTGACCCAAATAAACAGTGCAGGCATATACCGAATCGTTTCAGTTTTCTTTATACATTGTTTTAAGTTTACGCGGTTATTATCATAATTAAAGCATATAATAACGGGTTCTTACCGCGTTTAAACCCATACCGGGTTTTACCGGGTCATCCCGTGATCATGGCACTTGCAACAGTGTCGAAATATCGGGAGTCTCATATCCCCATTTAAACGCGGTAAGAACCCGTTATTATGTGCTTCAGTTTTCTTTATCAAACGGCTAATACAAACACTGTTAACATAATTGAATATGTTAATAGGAATTTATTAATGTGATGTGTTTAAAGTGATGTGTGTGTAAAGTGCAATTCCCTACATAACATAACATAACAAATACTTTATTGCACAAACAGGAAAAAACAAAATACAAAACAAAAGAGAAATAGAATTAGTACAATAGGCGGCCTTATTGCTAAGTAGCAATCTCTTCCAGGCAACCTTTTCACCCTACCTGCCTATTCCTAACGTGTAGGAGGCCCATTGAAACATTTTCCCTGTTAGACGTGAAAGCTTATACGTACACTTTTAAGGCAGTCATCTTCAGAACTCTCCTGCACACAGTCGAGCCTCGGGCGGATATCTCGACTGAATGCAAACACTGACATCGCTCGGCACTTGGCGAGCGCCACGTTTGACGTCACGCACAGCCTGCAAACGGAATAGGTTATCAGGGGACGTTTAGATATTGAATTGAGGGATTCACAAGTGTTTAGTGCAAAGAGGAGTGTGTTGATTCTTAGTAAGGCGTGGGAATTTATTATTTTAGCCACATTTGACGTCTTGCACAGCTTGCAAACGGAATAGGTTATCAGGGGACGTTTAGATATTTAATTGTAGCCACGTTTGAATTGTAGATATCAGATATTATAATTTTAGCCACTTTTGACGTCATGCATTGCAAGCAAATGTAATAATAAGTCCTAAATCAACAGTACAGATATTGAATTGAGATTGATCATAGAAAGTACAATGGAGGATAACTGAGTTGAGAATTCGAGATTGAAGCAATTGGAAATTCTTCGTCTCCGCTTAATGAATACTAACGCCGAGACAAGTTTTGGGCTTTAGGTACTTCAAAAGACATAGCTTCGAAATTTAGCCATGATAAAAGTCTTAGGGTGGTGTTCATAAACTAATCTCAGCTTCGAGACTGCCCTCAAGATCATGTCAATGTGATAGTTCTTAATTAAAAGCAGGGACTTGAGCATCATCTTGAGGGCAGTCTGAACTGAGATTAGTTTATTAATACCACCGTTATAGAGTTTCAAATGACACGTTCAAATGACACGTTCAAAAGGCGAGTCAATATTCAGAGGTAGGGACGAATATTAAGTAATATCGGGTGCTGTCGAATCAGTAGATAGTCATATTCGTTTCGCGTTCTCGATATTAGGAGGGTGTGTTCTATTATACCTCCGATTATGGCCATTAAGATAGTGGTAAATGGCCGACCTAATAAACGGAATGACTTTCAAGGCTTCAGTAAATGATTGGACTACATTTCATTTTTTGTCAATTATGCGTCGATGTTTGACATCACTACATTTATATATTTATGTGTTTGATGTAAAATGCAACGACTATCCAATTTAGTTAGATTGTATTTAATAAAATATTATTTCATACTTTTTATCTGACAGATTTTGAAGTAGGTTAACTTTTTTGTAAATTAGGTACTTTTTATTTGCTACCTAACAATGTTTTTTGGTACCAGAGACTGTTGGTTAGTGGTACATCTTGTCTTTTCTCAATGACCTCTGTGAAGTTGGTCTTCATCAAGTAGTAACGGCCTCCGTGGTCCAGTGGTTGAGCGTTGGACTCACGATCCGGAGGTCCTGGGTTCGATTCCCAGTGGGGACATATCACAAAAATTACTTTGTGGTCCCTAGTTTGGTTAGGACATTACAGGCTGATCACCTGATTGTCCGAAAGTAAGACGATCCGTGCTTCGGAAGGCACGTTAAGCCGTTGGTCCCGGTTACTACTTACTGTGTAAGTACGTAGTCGTTATAAATGAGTCATGTCAGGGGCCTTTGGCGGCTCAATAGTAACCCTGACACCAGGGTTGATGAGGTTAGTAATTCGCCTCAAAACCCACACGATAGAAGAAGAAGAAGAAGATCAAGTAGTCAGCTGGTTTGATCTGGATATTGTCAGCTACTTGCTCGATCTGGATGTGGATCTCCTCCGATAGACAAAGCACTTAGGCTTCGTAAGAACGGGTTAGCGCTATACAAATAAAAAAAAAACGCTTATACCTGACAACAGTCTCAGGCACACCATGTCCTCTCTCAATGACCTCTGTATAGTTGGCCTTCTTCAAGTAGTCAGCTGGCTTGATCGGGATGTTGTCTGCGACGTGGTGTATCTTCTCCGATAGACCCAGGACTTGGGTGAACCATTCCGGCTTAGTCGCTGCTCCTGAGATATTATTGGATGTTGTTAGAGAAAATATCTTGGAATTTTTGGTCTTCTCATTTTTTTTTGGTTTTATATCAGATTATTCTGGTCAAGGCAGTTTGGTGTTTTTTCTAAGTGGATATTATTTCAAATGTCCTTTCCTAAATGCTGAACTATAACTGGGTAATGGGGAATTCAGAATATCAAGAGGCAGCGAGATGTTCTATTGTAGCTGGGTACTAGTGCACTGTATGAATATTGTGTATGATCTCGTCAGAATGTTTCAATGTTGTAATTTTGTTTTTCCAATTGCCAACAAATAACACACAAATAGTCTTACCTGCATCAGCGAGTTGCTTTATTTTCTCTCTCAAGGGAGACAGCTTGGCCAATACATCGTTGTGCCCCAGCAACCCTTGCCAAGGCCTAGCTGCCCACGAACACGCCTTCTCCTTGATAGGCCTCTTGGACCCGTCAACGCATAGATAAGCAAAGTCTTCAGGGTTCTCCGAAGACTGGCTGGCCGGTATCGTCCCTACTGGGAGCTGTAATGTTTGCGGAGGCATTAAGGAAATTTGATATATGTTACACATTATATTCGACAACATTACGTGGAATTGTATGCTCGGATGCTTCTTTATTTTATTGTATGTTTTCTTGCGGCCTGACGTTCGCGTTCCGTGATTTGGGATTGCCAAATGGGATAATCATGTACTGTTATGAATATGTAACGAATTAGATTTCTCGAGCATGAACCTTTTGCTTTGGTTACGGGCGTAATAATAAAATATTAAGGACTATGATGTCCCGGAGGGCTGTATTTGTCCTTATTGGACTGATTCTGATTGGATAGTGCCTTTTGATTACGTTCACATGACCGGTTGGGATTGTTATGATTGCTTAGACCTAGTTTTATTTGATTGGGACCAAATTGGATGTGTTCGTTATGGATTGTTGTTCGCTATGTCTATTATTTTGGCAAAATGAGTATAATATTTACAACACGATGGGATTTTATCTACGCTAAATTAAAATTGAAGCCGGTTAGGCGCACAGAGTACCGAAAAATCCAGTGATTTTGTGAGGATTTATGTCAATTATGTTGTAGGATTTTTGGGATTACGGAATTCAATTGTTCGATAAAATATATCGTACTCGTACTTAATAGAATTTAATATTTCACGTGATAAAGATTTACTCACAGTAGATAGACACATATTTTGGTTTTGGTAACTAGCTTACGAAAATATCGAAACATGGAGGAATGTAGACAATTAATGCGTATTATAATTGCGACTTGTGAAGTAGGTACTTCCCAGGTAGCACACTGGCTGATTAAATGTCGAACCTGCCTCTTATTTAAGTGTAAAAGTGTTATATAAGATGTTTAATGGTTTTTTTAGCTTCCATAGGCTGTTATGAAACTTTGAATTAAGTTAGTTAATCAATGGTTGGTAAAAGGTACATCTAAAATACGTAATTAAGCTGTGGACTGCATACGAGTTCATAGTTAGTGTTTTATAACGTTTTTTGCTGTTGAATGGCTGAAAAATATTCTTTTATAACGGCAGCTGGTTAATGGTACGGCCCAGTGGTGTTCTAACGCTTAAAGCTGGTGAAGGCATCTTTTATCAAGCTTTTACACTACTTGTGGTCTATTTTGAAACCAATAAACAGACTTCTGGTTAAAGCTGTAAAATAAATACTTTAAATAGCCTGCAGCTGCTTAAAATACGTTAAAGTATAATTTAATTACTCCTGAAGCTGTAAAAGTGTATCGAGTCGTATATTTTAACAGCTTGGATTGCAAAGCTGTTTTGTGTAATTTTACAAGTGGCTTATAATTCTTGTAGAAACCTAGTGTCATTTATGCGTACTTTTATAAAGATTATCACATTCCGGCAAACCCTTATGGAACTTGTTGCTCTTGATGACTCAGGTTTGGACTGTGATCCGCCATTCAGGACAAAGGATTTTATATCCCAGGTAGCACAAAATTGCTTATTATATATGATTACAAGTAAAATTTTACCAAAAGCTTTTTCACTCGAAACTTATCTACACATTTCTTTCAATATAATTAAATAATTCTAAGTGCGCATCAATTATTAGTTATAAATTAGTATATACTACACGATAAAGTTGCACTCGCAATCTGAACTTATTATAATAATCACTGGTTCAAGTTACCGTAACTCGAAGCAGTAATATTTTAATTAAAAATGGATGCCCTGTCGCTGTTGAATAGAAACTTATTCTTCTGTCGTTAAAAATTTAACACCAGTTAGTTAACAGCGTTAGAACACCACTGGGCCGTACCGTTAACCAGCTGCCGTTATAAAAGAATATTTTTCAGCCATTCAACAGCAAAAAACGTTATAAAACACTAACTATGAACTCGTATGCAGTCCACAGCTTAATTACGTATTTTAGATGTACCTTTTACCAACCATTGATTAACTAACTTAATTCAAAGTTTCATAACAGCCTATGGAAGCTAAAAAAACCATTAAACATCTTATATAACACTTTTACACTTAAATAAGAGGAAGGTTCGACATTTAATCAGCCAGTGTGCTACCTGGTTTTATATGGAAAGCTGAAAAAAACGTTTCAATTGGATACCGGGTACGTCAAAAGCTGCGCAAGCGCTGGATATGGTAATCTTAAACAGAATGAAACGTTTCGAAAGTGTTTATTGCAGCTTTAATTAAGCCTTTATTAATGTAAACCACAGCCTATTTTCAGCCATTATAATACCAAAGGCTGGTTAATTTGGGGCCCTTTTTGGCTGAAAAAGCGCTTTTTCAGCTTTAATACAGCCAATTTAAATACCGTCATACAGCATTGATATTCTTAACCAGCACTTGTTCAGCGCTTATGCAGCAATTTTGTGCTACCTGGGTTACCAGTCTTTTATCGAATTCAAAAATATTTGAATTAAGTAGGTATAAATTAAATATGCAGTTTTCATAATAATGACGATATAACGACGACTTACCCCAAAGAATTTCCTCACGTAAATGACTTTGGTAAAGGCAACCTCTCCACCGTTATGAGCCAAACACCTCAATGCGCCTTCATACCCGCTGTAGTTGTCAGGGTAGTCACACTTTTGAGGGTCCTCACACAATGCACACAGCTGACTATATTGTGCCTCTGAAAATATAAAATGATATACTTACATAACATAAACAGCCTATATACGTCCCACTGCTGGGCACAGGCCTCCCCTCAATCAACCGGAGGGAGTATGGAGCACACTCCACCACGCTGCTCCAATGCGAGTTGGTAAAGTTGTTTTGTTTACGGCTAATAGCCGGGACCAACGGCTTAACGTGCCCTCCGAAGCACGGAATCATCTTACTTTTTCGGACAATCAGGTGATTCAAGCCTGAAAAGTCCTTACCAAACAAAGGACAGTCTCACAGAGTGATTTCGACAATGTCCCCATCGGGCGAATCGAACCCGGACCTCCAGATCGTGAGCCTAACGCTCTAAGCACTGACCACGGAGGCTGTTAAAATGATATTAATAAACTATTTATTTGCGGAATGATTAGGTATGTATGCTCCATACACCCTTCGTGGAACGCTTTTTGACTGGACGGATTTATTTTCGCCATTCCTTTTTACCATTTTAGTACGGAACCCTAAAAACTATAAACCCCTGTCCGTTTTTTCCTTAGTTAGCTTTTAATATCCCTAAACGTGAATTTCCATTTGGTTATCTAACAACAATCGTATAACAGCATTTTCCTTTGACCGGGCGTGCATTCTGTTTTGCCCATCCACAGATATTGCACACAGGGTAAATTTAATTGCAGTTCTGTGCAATTCACTGACTGTTCGTGGAATTAGTTTGCAACCCGTTTCATAATGCACCGCAATTGCGTTAGTGTTTTAGCAAGTTATACGCGATTTTCACTAGTTTAATATGACGGACTATTCTAACTTATATTTGTTGGTATTTTAAACTAACAGCATCTATTGTCAGTTTTGCTTTGAATACATTGAGTCTTGAACGGCTACCGTGATCCAGTGGTTGAGCGTTGTGATCACGATCCGGAGGTCCCGGGTTCGATTCCCGGTGGGGAGTAATCACAAAAATTACTTTGTGATTCACTAGTTTGGTTAGGACATTATAGGCTGATCAAAAGTAAGATGCTCCGTGCTTCGGAAGGCACGTTAAGCCGTTGGTCCCGGTTATTATTTACGTAGTACGTAGTCCTTACATGAGTCATGTCAGGAGCCTATGGCGGCTCAGTAATAACCCTTACACCAGGGTTGATGGGGTTGGTAATCCACCTCACAACCCACACGATAGAAGGGAAGACTGAGTTAGTGCGTTTTCGTATCCAAATACGATCCGAGACCGAGAATGACGGATAATAGAAAGTTCCTTAGAGATATCGGACCCCGGATATCGGATGTAGTAATGCGATCCGTTATTTGACGGACTCGGATCGATTGTATTGTGAAAATACTCTTAGAATGTGAATATTCTTTTCTTTATTAGACTATGAACACTGGTTCCAAATGTTCAAATCTAGAAACGCCTACAGTAACAATATGGGCAAATTGTTAACGGTTTGACGAACAATAGTGGTTTGAGTGAAAGAGAGTTTGGGAATATTTAATAGATTGAAGGTTTAATAAAGCGTTTGAATGAAATAGTAAATGGAAAGTAAAGTAATAGTAAATGTAATATATTCAGAGTAGAAAAGGTAAAAAAGTAGATATAAATTCCAATTTTAATTTTTTATACGCTATTATTTTACACTGGTATATGAAGCCTAAAACAATAATTATTACTTTGACATGAATCTCTAAATTAGTTCCTGTCTATACAGGTAAATGTTCTGAAATTGAAAAGGCCAGCGTATAATAGAATTAATGGTGTTTGGTAAAAGCTATATTTTCTCTTGTAACATTTATCAGGCAAAGAATAGAGGCAAGTCCTGCGCTTATCACAATACAACGTGGGACCATAATGCATTAATAGGGGCACAGGAACTTATACAATGATATATTTATATATCAGGTACTAGTAAATAATTGGTGTGTTCGCATCATACAGAACATAAGCTCACGACTTTATCCCAATTGGGGTAGTCAGAGGCACATCCATCGCAAGATGAACTAAGTACCCACACCTCACCGAGGTTTCTGTTACACCAACGTGATAGGTGCCGTATCGCCGTTTATAAAGGTCAAACCAACTGTGAAAACTGCACTTGGGATAAATTAATAACTCATTGGTGCAAGTCCGTTATCGGGGTTCGAACCGGTGCCCCCCATTTGAGAAGCAAGCCGATGAACCACAGAACTACACTGATTATTTAGTGTATTCGCATGCTTAACGTTTTGTCGACCGTGACTTCGTCTATCATGAATTGAATCAATATTTTGTTTCTTTCTTTCTATATATTCACTTAGAGTTAGAGTTTAGAGTAATCTAACTCTACTCTCTTAACAAACACTAACTCTCTTAATTAACTCTCTTTACTCTAGAGTAATATACAGGGTTTGTGTGTGCTGTGGCAAGTACGTATAGGTGTTTTAGTGACAACGTAACGAATACTGAAGGACTATGGATTCAGATCATGATTCTGAGTCGATATCAAGTGGAATTTCCTATCGGAAAAGTCATGAAAATTCTATACGTTTGAGACGGAATGATATCAACTCAGAATCATCTGAATTATCCCTCAAAGTTTTCGTTATGATGTCACTAACACCCTGTATACAGGCACGTCGTAGCTTACCATCAGTTGAGATAAATGTTCATACGCTTTTCAATAAAAAATATTGAAGTAAATAAACTTTTTTATTATTATTATTTTAAGTATATTCCGAGTGACCTTTCACTCGACATATATCATCCTTCAAAAACTTTTCTCATAAAACCTTTGTCAAATGGAGGAATGGAAAACCGCAACTAAATCCGACTTGTGTTTGTCCATTTACAAACGAGTAAAAAGAATGGAAAGACAAATGTTGCCATTTAAAAATATAAAAGCAAAGAATAGATGTTTCTACATTGTTTTAAGTTTACGTGGTTAATATCATAATTAAAAAGACATAATGACGGGTTCTTACCGCGTTTAAAATAGGGATATGAGACTCCCGATATTTTAAACGCGGTAAGAACCCGTTATTATGTGTTTTAATTGTAATAGATGTTTCGTTTTCCAACTGAACTGTTTTATTTCAACAACAATAGTTGTTTTATCTATAACTTATAGAAATTATCCTTTTTTTAACCTGATTTCCATAATTCTGCTACTTTATAATTTAAATAATATGTGTTTTATTACGGTTCTATAGTTTATGTTCGTGTTAAATACTATTTCATGCACACAGAGTCGGGAAAGCGGAACAAGCGACGATGTATTAATAATATAAATATGATTCAAAGATAAATTCGTTGATAATTTATGTTACAAAATGGATTTGATTTTGTCAGATCTCAGTTGTCCACCTATAGAATAGGTCTACTGTGCGGGAGATTTTGTATGAAGCGGTAAAAATAATTCCGTGAAGATTCCCTGGCTCGGATCGCTTTCCCGACTATGTACGCAGCAAGAATAAGAGTTTGAAGCAAACTTACTCCAGGCAGCATTCGTCTTAGGATCCGGGGACCACTTGCCGACGATGCAGGATTTCTCGAAGAATGTAGACAGGGCTTTCAGTTCGTTCTCCTTTGGAGATATGCTGTGATCGTTCATTTTGGGGAATACTGCTCGTTTCATCATCATAGTTAGCGGGATCTGGTGATAGAAAAAGATTGAGTCAAGCCGCAAGCGCAAATTGCACATTCGTAATACTATTCCATACCTAATGCTTTATTGTGTTCATCAAGTTTCGAATTAATTTATAACTAATTGATGGAGCGTATTGCTGTATTTATCATGACAAAACGGCCATCATAGCGTGCCGCTAATTTAATTTATGAAACTCTTATATTACTTACACACACATTTATACAAACATTATTTAAGTATGTATATAATATCTTCTATAAGTATATTTAAATAATCTCAGAAATTACAAATGTCAGGAGACTCTTGGAATATTGGTGGTCACCAAGCCATCTTAGTGGCCTTTTTTGGTTTTGCAAAATTCAACCTCTAAGGGGGTGGAAAGGGGTGGAAAAGTTTTTATGAAACTTCTATAGTTTTAATAGTAGGATTTCACGCGAATGAAGCTGCCGGTAACAGCTAGTATTTTACTAAAAAATACGTACACCTTTTAAGTGTCCTGTTTTCACTTGCTAAATATACACAAATCTTTTACGAGTTGAAAGGTCGTTTCTGTAAACAAGTTGTGAACATTACCAGTTATCCTTTAAAGCAATCCTTGTAGAGCTTGTTTGACTTGTCTACGTATTTGTACAATGCAAACAAAGGCAGGTTTTGTCAGACCGACAGTGATGGATGATTAAGAGGAACACTATTTACATTACTCGTGTCTCTAGACGAGGCGTGTATCATCTACCTTTATTCTGAGAACCGTTATTTTTCAAAAGCTCTCATGTTCAATTGGTTCAGACACAAGGGCAAACTATATTTTTTATCTCCCAATAGAATTGTCCCAATAGAGTTGTAGGTTAACGTCGTGTCTTACAGGGAAGTCAAGGAATTGGCCTTTGATAGACTGGAATGGAAAATGCTACACCGACAAGAGCGTGGCTCTTAAATTGATGATGATGATGAATAAAATTGTCGACGGTTTGTGAGGACAGGGGCCTGTTTCATAAAACATACAATTGTAAATTACTAAGACAATTTGATGTACATTGCGGAGTGTGTATTACAAATATACAAATATTTTGCAGTTTCAAATTAGCTACGTAATGAACACCAAATTGTCGTTGTAATTTACAATTGTAAGTTTTATGAAACAGGCCCCAGGCATCGATTTGATGAGTTCGTTCCCCTGATAATGGAACCGATAATCGAAATCCATTTTCCATCGCCTGATTTGGCTGTGGACTGTGGACATAATCCAAGCGAAACAAAAACCTTGTGGAATACAAAAGTATGACGTAAGTAAGTATAAGCTACTCTGGGCGCCATCCCAGTCCGTCAGACAGAGTACTGCGGGGCGGAAGGCAAGAGGGAAACCACTGCCCTATTTTTCCCTAAAAAAGTAGCATGGAGAATGCTACACCGACAAGAGCGTGGCTCTTAAATTAGTGTTGTGATGAGGTAAATATACAGGGTGTTAGTGACATCAAAACAAAAACTTTGAGGGATGATTCAGCCTATGATTCTCAGTTGATATGAAGTAGAATTTTCCGTTGCAAAAGTTTGGAATTGAAAATAATTTAAAAAAAACACAAACATTTTCATGAATTCTCCGAAAGGAAATTCCACTTGATATTAACTCAGAATCATAGTCTGAACTGAACCATCACCCTCTGTATTCGTTACGGGGTCACTAACACCCATACCTACTTGTATGGCTACCTGTATGTACTGGTACGAGGTGTAAGTGACATCGTAACGAATACTGAGGGGGCTGATTCAGCTCATTATTCTGAGTTAATATCAAGTAGAATTTTCGATTGCAAAAGTATTATTTTCAATAATTCTTTGCAATCAAAAATTATAGAGTTAAATTATAGAATTGAAAATAATTTAAAAACACTAAAAATAATAATAATTTGCGACGGAAATTTCCACTTGATATTAACCCAGAATCATGGTCTGAATCATACCCCTAAGTATTTGTTATAGATGATGTCACTAACACTCTGTATATGCCATAATGTAGGTAAGTATATTGGAGATTGGATCGTATGTATACGTGCACTGTGGTTATGTCCTTATTGCGTTATTCTCTTGTCCTGATTGAATTACAGGGTCTGATTGAGCATGATTACGTGTGACATGTTGACATTGACGCGTGTTATCTCACGCTCGTATTGATATTCAAATTACCGCTGGAAATGTATTGAGCTTCGTATGAGTTTGTTACCTAGGTTGTGCTGTGGTTTATACGATTGCGAAGAATGATTGCAATTTTATTATACTAGTTTGTTTTGATGAGCCAGTGGCAACGCGTCATGAATACACACATAAAGTGTCGTCGTTGGTAGCGCTAGCAATAAATTATTAGTACTAGTAGAATTCTCAACGATTTTGGAATAAGATTTTCTTCTATGCTGTTCTGGGAGCAAATAAAAAACATAGAACACGTTCAGCTGCTTTTCTCATGTCGTAAAAACCGACAAAGGGATTGTGTCCTCTAACATGATGGACTAATGTTATGGGCGATAGGCTGATCCCTTATCACCATAAGGTTTATCATGTCCAGCTTATGACATCGTATCAACAGTGGCTGCAAGTTGTCTTTGATTACTTGTGGCTCTGCCCACCCCATTAGGGATTACGGGCGTAAGTTTATGTATGTATGTTTGGAATAAGAATTTCATTATGTACGCGAAATGTGAATCGACCACAGTCCGTTCCAGAGGATAATGCATGCAAACGTATGCAGGTCAGATCGGCATTTACAATTCGAATTTACAGCATTTTTAGCTTTTCAATCCTATCTCAGGCAAACCAGGCTACTTTGAAATGCCCCTGAGGAAATGGAATTTAAGTGGCTCTAAACTCAGGTAAAAAGAAATGAAATTCTCCTTCTTTTACGATTCCAAGTAAACTTGGCATTCAACATATAAAATTCCGACCCCACTCTGTAAAATCTCTGAGGTAGGTCTTAGTTCACTGGAGTTGGAAACTACGTGAGCGGAAAGCTGATTCTGTGGTGGAATAAAGCAATGTATGGGCGCTATTGACTTTCAATTTCTGATTATCGCGTATATGAAGTGAGCGTTTATTTTACGAGAGGAAGTTTGTTATTTTCCGTACTTATATTACCTATATACTTGAATTTCCATTTTAGTTGTGCCTGGGAAAATGATGGTTTATGACGCCTAGGACGATAAATGTTGTCGTAAAATAGATTTACCCGTTCAAAAAGTACACACATACATATATAAACTCACGCTTATTCCCACCGGGGTAAGCAAAAACTGGAATTCCATTTGCTTCGATCATGGCACACTTCTCTTGCTTCTTCCACATTCATCAATTGTTTCATACACGAACGCCGGTTCAGAGTAGATCGTACTAAACCTTTATTAAGGAAAAAGTAATGGTATTTCATAAAAAAAACACTAACCTTCTTGTTTGAAATAACAAAGAAAACTTAACTTTTGATAACTTTTTGGTTTTGTCTAATCCATAAGGGCCTTACCTTCGCGATCCCGAGCGTCACTTTATGTATCTACTAAAATGAAAAAAATGTTTGTTTATAGCTCAAGGCAGGTGCAGAAGCCGAGGCATATTGCGTAAAGAGGGATTGGTCGGAGATCGCGCAATGTCGAGAGGAGTGGGAAAATCAATGGCGGCCTTCGCTCAGCAGTGGGATCGAATAGGCTACAAAAATATGTGACTACACAACTAGGTATGTATTTACTAGCAACAAAACTAACAACAGATAATAAATTTTGATAAAATATTACAAAATAGTTTTGTTACATTCTTGCAGACAAACTGTTTAATCAGTTTTGCATGGAATTTCTAAACTGTATATTTAGTACTGATTAAGATTTAATAAATAAATAATAATATAAAGAAAATTGTGTAAGTCACATTTATTTTTTGTAATAATAACCAAATACTTTTTTAGTTTATGTTTGTTTTAGTTATGAATAAACGGAATGCAAGAAAATCAGTCGTTCTATATGAAGATTTCGTTGCACCTTTGTAATGTACTTGTCTCTCTCAAGGCTTGTGAAGCCAACGTTGTGGAAATATCACCTGTCAATACCAGCTTTAGAGTTGGCTGAGCGTAAATTGAAAAGCTTTGTTGTTTGAACCCAAAAACGAAATGCCAGACAAGTTTTTTAGTGCCAATAACATAGCACTTAATTTGCTACCTAAGTAAAAAAACCTTTTTTGCATAGTGTACTTGTCAAGCCAGAAATAGAGTCAATAAATAGGATTTTTTACAATAATTAGGTATTTTTTCTTCTGGTTTGACAAGTACACTGCTCTACTAATTGACATAAGTATTTGTGACACGAAATCTCGGTTGTTTTACAATTAATCTCAAAGGCTTACACTAAGGTGTAAGACTAGCTTTTGCCCGCGACTTCTTCCGCGTGGAAGGATTTTCCAACTATTCCCGTTCCCGTGGGACTTTCGGGAATTCTTTTCTTAGTGCACTTCTACGGTACCTAAGCTACGTCCCTTCCAAATTTCAAGTGCCTACGTTTAGCCGTTTAGGCTGTGCGTTGATATGTCAGTCAGTCAGATTCTCCTTTTATATATTTAGATTATTTCGCATCTTCCTGTGTTGTTTTTATCTTTACTAATTACTTAACTAGATACCTACAGTTATTACGTAAGTAAATGTTCTTTGATGTTGGTATTTACACTTATTTCTTCATGATCTGGCCAGACAGTTCTGCTCAAAATATGATTTATGGTGACTGTTAGGTTTATAGACTGAAGGTTTGTGGCAAAACTACCGTAAATCTCAGTAAATGACAAATATGATAGTGCGACAGGGTACTAAGGTGGGTACATGATATTGCTCATGACTGTACATTTCTACTTATATACATATACGTAAGTATTTTTTCTTTAATTATAATTTGCAGAGCGTACAAAACCCTTTAGAACGTTGTATAGTAATCTGGTATCTTACCTTGTACCCGACGTTTCTATTCACCCCGGTATGACAGGACTTCAGCCCTTTGAGTTGGTCCAGGTTGGTAATTGGTTGATCTTTATGTACCACTATCACGGCTTCGTAACGGAATTCCGCTGAAATTATACAATTATAATATTGTTTTATTTTGTAATTTAGAAAAGTAATTCACCAACACACAGTTGAGCAGCAGCATAGTATGGAGTACTAGATTGAGGGGAGGTCTAAGCATAGAAGTGGGACTATGTATGTATATACTTATAGCGTCCCCAAATAGTGAAAGACAAGTGAGCGCCATTTTGAAAAATCACATTCGGATCTGGGGGGTTAAAATGGCCACATCGAAGCAATTCATCTAAGAAAGCAAAATTGCTATTTGACATTTGTTTGCATTGCGCACTTACTTTTATATGCGCAAATGTCAGATTGCAATATTGTTTCTTAGATGAATTGATGTTGAAGAACACCGCGAATAAAGCCTCGATTCCTTTCAATTAATTGCAATTTTTTTGTGAGTAACAGTGTGATAAGACAGAGATGTGGTGTAAAAGACGATATAGTCACTAAGATTGAGAAGGGAATGTTAGGTTAGGTTAGGTTAGTAGTTGGACACGTAGAACGGATAAAGGATAATAATAGTATTGCGAATGCGGTATATAAAGCGAAAGTTGATGGTAGGGTTGGCAGAGGAAAACCTAGAAGGATTTACATTGACCAAATTGGAGATGTCCTTAGAAAAGTTAGTACGATCTCCTCTGAACCGGCGTGCGTGTATGAAGCGATTGATGAATGTGGAGGAAACAAGAGATGTGTGTCAGGATCGAAGCCAATGGAATTCTATATAGTTTCTGCTTACTCCCGTGGAAAATAGGCGTGAGTTTATGATTATGTATGTATGTCATTTTTTTTAAGATGCCACCCGAGTGTAATTTTTCAAAAGTTATGTGGTTTCCATAATAAGGCGATGTAAGGCTGTAGGTATTTATATTATGTGCATCAAGTGAATCTGTTCAATTTGTATGAACCAGCTGACGTGTTCCGATCCTTTGTGCTATACTGCTGTATAGCTGTGATTTCTGCTAGTGAATATTCTAAAACTAGGTCGCAGAGGTACCTAACCCAGAGTATTTTGTGTATATTTTATGCCTCTACACTGCCAGGTCTAATTAGACAGAGCTGACCAGTGTCCAGTTAGTAGTGGACCTTGTTTTTGATGTTTATTTTTACCTAGAGCGTTTCTTTAATTGTCTTTGCACTACAGTCATTTAGACAGAGTGACTGAAAGAATATTAACGGAATAGGGGTGTTAAGAAGGCCACATCGAAGCAATTCATCCAAAAAAACAATATTGAAATTTGACATTTGCGCATACAAAAGTAAGTGCGCAATGCAAACAAATGTCAAATAGCAATATTGCTTTTTTTAGATGAATTGCTTCGATGTGGCCTTTTTAGGCCCCCGGATTTTAAAGTGGTAGAGTCGAAAGAGGAAGGCTTAGGCGAACATACTGCGACCAAATTCAAGATGTCTGAAGAAGTGCCCAGTATCCTGCCTACCTAAGTGGGAAATGGTTGTATGTATAGTCCGAATAGTCATATAAACTTAGTGTGCTTGCAGGATAAAGAACCCCGATACTGACTCCATCGGCGAGGACAGTCATGAGCAATTGAGCAATATAATGTACCCACTTTAGGACTATGTCGCACTAACATATTTGACATTTAGTGAGACTCATAGTTCAATTTGTCAAAAAAGTTAATGTGACATGGTACCAAAGTGTATACATATTAATGCTCGTGACCGTACAACTAATTCCCGCATTCAGCGCTTATCGCTGTCGGCCCACTAGGATCGATTAATGACAAGTATAATCTGAGCCCAAGCTTTGCGCCCATCTGGGCAGCCTCAGACCTGTTGTCTTAAATTTTGTACCGGGTGAGAGCCCTAACCGCTTTTGTGCATTTGTCCGTTCAAGTAGTTAAAGCCATTTGCGGCAAAACAATAAGTCACGTGAAACAGAGTTTGTGGCTCACCAGTCACCATATAGTAGGAACTATACGATGAGCCACGAGGGGTGGAATGGACAAATATAAGTAGCTACAACCGGGAGATATGCCTGTTGAGACCATTCATAGGTAGATATTAAGCCCATTAACGTCCCCACTGATGGGGCATGGGCCTTCCCTATGGATGGATGGGGAGATCGGGCCTTAAACCACCACGCGGGCCCAGTGCGGATTGGTGGTTATTAACGACTGCTAATGCAGCCGGGGTCAACGGCTTAACGTGCCTTCCGAAGCACGGAGAAGCTCGAGATGAAAACTTTTTTTTGTGGTCACCCATCCTATGACCGGCCTTTGCGAAAGTTACTGAACTTCAACAATCGCAGACCGAGCGCGTTTACCGCTGCGCCACTGAGCTCCTCTCTTGCACTTATAATATTGAATAACAGTGAAAAGTTACGAGTTTAGCAGATGTATCCGTAATATTTTATGCTATAACTTTAAGCCACCATCATCTTCATTATGATGGTCAATAAAGCCTCGTAGATAAAAATGCTATTAATTGGAGCCACTTGTACTAATTCGTGTCGTCAAGGTTATGTTACCATAACCTATTCATTCTTGACTGACACACGTGCCAGCTGTTTGTCTTCCCGTGCAAGTCGGAAAATCCGACAAAAATATTGTGCCCTTTCTAATATGATAGAAGTTGCAAGTTGGTGCTTCGATAGAGCTTTAAAACTCATGAGATTGACTCTATATAGTCTAGCTATCGACGTTTATCAATAATATTTTTTTTTTTTGAATGTTTTAAATTTATAACCAGTTATTGGTGCGCAATTTTTGTGGAGCAAAGGAATCTTATTCAATTTCGCATTCGAACACCTAAGAAGAACAATACTGGGCCTATTAGGTACACAGAATATTAATCTTATTCTAATTCTTATTAAGTATTCTTATGGATTTTTTAGTTTAGAATAATGAATTCAAATTAAGTATATAAAAATAAAAATATCGGGAGTCTCATGTCCCTGTTACAAACGCGATAAGAACCCGTTATTATGTGTTTTAATTATGATAATAACCGCGTAAACTTAAAACAATGTATAAACCGTGATTTGCTCAAGTATCTACTTATATACTACTTGTAAATAGGGTGGGTGACAATTTAGTTTCTCTAGCAGCCGTTCGTGTATCAACAATATGAATACAACAATCGATTGAATCTTGAATCGATCAATTCAAAAGAGAGACAAGACAATAATTTCTTGTTCACAGATAGTGGGTAACCAGTTGTTCAGATTACATACATTAATTTGTTTGGCCCAAAACATATCTTGCTGTTCAAACTTTCTCCCATTCAAACTTCGGATATTACGTAACAACCATTATTCGATCGACCCGTTTCATTCTATCTTTGAATTTAAATGAGTAAATGTTGTTATACCATCAGTCCTATATAGACAGGCAAAGACATTACAACATACAGCCATTTCAATAATAAATATCCACAGAGTAAGTTGGTATACCTGCTGGGAGTATAAAATAGGGAGCGTAAAAAAAGAAATAATTATGCTTCTTATCGAATTTTAAGTGGAATTCAATTTACGATGTCATTAGAAGATTATGTAACAGGTTCCATTAATTTTATTCAAGTGTTTTAGCAATAAAATCTTTTCTCTAATCTACGTATAAATGGGATATAATAGTAAGTGTATTGGAAACATTCGACATTTAACTTTTTTTTATTTCAGATGGATTTTTTAAGTAGATTGTAGCAGTGTTACTACAAAACACAAACTAAAAATAAACTAGGTTTGAAATAGTATTTCGCGCCACGAAAGAAGTCGGCGGATTTTAATGAAACTAACTTGACAAGTCATAATGATTCTATGCAGAATCTGCGACAGTAGCGCCGCGGCCTTCGGGACTTATTTCGTATGCGGATTATATTTTAAACATAGTTTATCTTTTAGTCTTTGTTTTGTAGTAACACTGTATATGTTTTTGTTGATCCTATCTTTATATACAACAAATTATACCGGTTCTCTTAGAATTACTATTTAGTTATGTACTATTATGTCTACACGTTGTACCTAATTACATAGCATTTGAGGAGCTCGGTGGCGCAGCGGTTAACGCGCTCGGTCTGCGATTGTTGAAGTTAAGCAATTTTCGCAAAGGCCGGTCATAGGATGGGTGACCACAAAAAAAAAGTTTTCATCTCGAGCTTCTCCGTGCTTCGGAAGGCACGTTAAGCCGTTGGTCCCGGCTGCATTACATACATAACATAATAATAATAAGCTAAAAATAAATAAGGTGTCTTTGTTTCTAAGTGTATTAAAACTAACAAATTAAACTTACTGACAGCAATGATACTTTCTAAAGAATTTTAGTTACAAAGAATTAAAAAAAATTGAAGTAAGAAGCTTTTTTGAAAACGTGCATCAGTTGAATTTGAACACGAATTCAATGAAAGCCTGCCAGCTTTTTGGAAGATTAAAATACTTGGAATTTTTGCTGCTTATTTACATACTTGGTGAAGATAAATTAAAGGTCCGTCGATAAAGAAAACAAACCATAACTCTGAAGATTTCTTGCTTTCTAACTTTTTAATTAAATAAGTATATTAAGACCACGTGTAAAATCTACAGAGTAATGAGATTGTCAAGATAAGGTCACCCTTATTTTTAGCATCAAAAGACGTCATAAAGTTGAAAGGTCTTCCCTTAACTTTCATGATTCTAATGGATCAGTACGAATGGGCACGAAAATTAAATTTATAGGTACAGTTCAGTAAACCAATTGGGTCAAGATAAATTATGAAATTCTGTTTACTAAATAAAGACAGATTTAAAACTAACGAAAAACATTTTCTTTTTAAACTTATTTATGAATTTTAATCAAGGAAACGTAATAATAAGTCCGACATTTTATCACGTTTTCTATGACGTCACAGTGTGCTTCTTCATACAAATTCCATAGTCATCATCATCAGCCCATGAACGTCCCCACTGCTGTGGCACGGGCCTTCCCTATGGATGGATAGGGAGATCGGGCCTTAAACCATCACGCGGGCCCAGTGCGGATTGATGGTTATTAACGACTGCTAATGCAGCAATTCCATAGTAATTTCGTGTTTTGACGTTTAGTAAAAAGTAACTGATTTGACTAGTTGGAAACTAGCCTGCTTAGGCTGTAACTAAGTACCTACTTTTACTGTCAGTTAACTGGTGGTGGTCACAGGACTTAGTGTCCTGTTTGTAGCGTAAAAACTTTTTTTTTTAAATTTACCTACTTCATTTCTAGGAGATTTCCGGAAGGACCACATTTACTTCAATGTGTAGGACCCATTTGAAAAAACGCTTAACTCTCATATACGAATCCATCACGGGCATAACTAAACCTATGGTATTCGAATTTATTTTCATATTCATGTTTGAATCATAACTGAAAAGCGGAGAAGGAAAAATCGTGAGGAAACCCACATTCTTTAGAAATGCGTTTGGGATAAGTGACTTAACCTGTGTGGTTTTTCCCTTCGCAGTGTGGAAAGTCAGATCGGCAGTCGCTACTATGACAGATCATCTGTTAAATCTTCAGGTAAGGTAAGCGGACCCTGTGGAAAAAAGGGGTAACGCTATGGAGGGATGTTTGATGTGTGTTGGTGTGAGTACACCAAATTATCTTACCATCAGGTTCATCATCAGTCCTGTACTCTTGGAACACGACGAAGTCTTGGTTGGGGAATTTGGAAGCCACGTACATGTCTTCAGGGTCCACTGGCACCAGATCAGCTTGCCGCTGCTGTACGTAGTACAAGCATTCCATTCTGAAACAAAATGTGGAGTTTTTCTTTGCAAGTACTTACTATTCGGCGGGGAGCGCGGGGAGTGAGTGAGGAACCCCGATACCGGATTTGCACAGTTATCATTAACACAGTTGGTTTAACCATTATAGACGGAGCATACCTACTGCTCACCACTTATTACGTTGGTCTAAAAGAAAGCTCGGTGAAGTGTGGGTACTTACTTAGTTCATCAAATCAAATATACTTCATCTCTCTTCTCTCCATCATCTTTCTTTTTTTCTTCATCTTTTTTCTTTTCTTTTTGTATTCTTCTTTTTCCATCTTACGACCGACGTACCTTTGTCTACCCCAATTGGAATATAGCAGTGAGCTCATGTTACTTACTATTGTAAGTCCAATAATAATGTTTTCATAAGCATAACTGCTCTTAAGACAAGCCGGCGCTAGCAAGCCGATGAACCACAGGATCACAGTGACTTCTATGGAGTTAGTGAAAAATTATTCCTGTTGGATAAGTCACTCTTACTATTAACTTTGTCCACGTGGAAGAGGAGATAATAACTAACCCCGCATGTAAGTTTAAGTAAGTTGTCGAAAAGCTCTGCTTTCAAGAGACTAAGAAACTGCCGACTTGGAGAGTTTTGAAACTACGCCCAAACTTCAGCAGCTACTAATGCTTCACTAAAATCCCTCTTCGTCCCTACTACTTTCGCAAGCTTCAGAATTTTCCCCCATTTTCTCAGACGTAAGCACTTAAGTATAAGTACGTATACATAACTTTAGTTTGCGCGTAGGTATCTTAGTTATAAAAGAGGAAGAAGTCTCGGTAATGAGAGCTTACTGCATGTTTTCACTTTCGTGATACAGTAGATACTTACCTATTTAATCCTAAGGTAAGTGAGGAATACCATGGTATAAGAGGACCTGCGGGCTTAGCTTAGCGCTTCGACATTCGTCACCCGTCACTCTCTCACAGTACTGCACAGAGAGAATGAGAGAGAGAGACAGATGATCTCTGTCACGGTGAGAAAGAGTCGCGTGTTCACGGTGCTAGGCCCGCAGGTATGCTCAATCCTATGACAAGCCGCCATTGCTAGCCCATTGATGACGTAAGTGTTACCATTCAATTGGTATCTACAACATTCCAAGGACGCGAATTTTGTTATTGAAAATTAAGTGAATTACTGACTAATGTATTTCTAATCTAATCTAGCCTACAAGATCCCACTGCTGGGCAAAGGCCTCCCCTACCTCACTAATATAATGTAATGTATTTAATAGCCCAATAAATATTTGTCACGTTTACAAAAATCATTAAAACTGTAAGTACGAAAAGTTTTTATTAAAAGTACAAAATTTCGTTGCAAAGTAAATTAAAAACATTGGACGTGGGTAATTTATTTTTTACGAAATGGCAACGCAGAGTGTGATGACGTCAGCTGGGCTAACCTTGAAAATGCTAGCTGTCAGTTTTGAGCATATCTTCTTATACCATGAAGATTACGATTGTTTATATTTGATCAAATTTATTAACATAAGACCTCAACCCATACCTCACTGAGCTTTCTGTTAAACCAACGTAATGGGATGCCGTATCGCCTGTACTAATGAAAACTGCACTTAAGATAAATTAACTCACTGGTGCAAGTCCCGTCCGTACCGGGGTTCGAACTGCCGCTCCCCATTTGAGAAGAAAGCCGCAAAAACACAGTGACATATTGATGAGTGTATCCAAAAGAAACGTGGTGGTTGTTGCCAATAGGTTTGCAGTTTTGTTTAATGGACGAAAGTATCTAGTAAGTAAATCGTTGTTTATCCCTCATTTGAAACAGTACAAGGTTTAAGCGAAGAAATAGCTAGATCCCTGGCTCTACATCACTAGCAACGGAGCATGTGCCTTATTTATGACGATCATTTGTAAATTTCATACATGAGCCTTGCTTATCACGTAGAGGTGGGATGAGAACTGAATGCTATAGTCTAGGCACGTACAGCCGCTATATGGATTGAATGCAAAAGTTGGATTCTGTCTTTGTTCCCAGTTGGAAATTGAATGAAAACACCATACCTACTGTTTCGGCTAGGTGCCGCACAGTGCCGCTGGTGCCGTGAAATCGAACTGGACGGCACTATTGTGTGGTATCCGTTTATTTGTTTCTATTTTACGCCCCAGTTGATACACCGAATGTTTTCGAAAAACAACCAGGTTTTAGATACAGAGCTGAGTGTGTTTGCATAAATACTGCAGTTCTCATATCTCTACAATTTGTTTTGTTTCTTTAGATATAAGTTTTTTTTTGACGTGTCTTCTTTTAGATTTTCCGCAAATGGCATTAACTAATGAGGGACTTTCCAGGCTACGTTCACCAAAAACAATATAGATGGCGTTGTACAGCTTTAACGTGATAATTACCTATTTTCTCATTATTCAGGTACATAATTGCTCCAAAATACAATGTAATTTCAGAAGGATACTTAGATAAAACAATTGTTTTTGTATATCCTTATTTGGATCACATTACGTATACTTAGAATTATGTTGCTAACTATATTGCTTCTCTTTATTTTGATCAGAATAATAATAGATGGAAAACGTAATTGGCCATGCTCGGTTTTTGTAAAAGTACAGAAAGCTGAAAACCATTTCGAGATAAATGAATTTGAAACAACTCCCTATATTTACTTTTTTTATTTTTCAGTATTTTTGAAGATATTTTATTAAAACGATTGACCTTTATTTGACCTTTGTAGCAAGATGCATAAAAATATGCCTTTGCCTGCTTACAAAAAGTTCATTTTTATGACAAGTGGTATTGATAGTTGACACAAGTTGTTGATGAGGTTATATTCAAATTATTCAACAAGCTATTCTGTTTCTGTCTGTATTCTTTATTGCGATGGCGACTAGAACAGCTAATTTCGAAAAAGCCGACTCTCGTAATTTAAAATAAATATGTAATTAGGTACACATAAAGTAACGTTTCAACAAGGTTCATCTGTGTTTGGCGAGATGGACTGAATTGGACTGACACTCACTGACAGTTCAGTATTGAACTGACAGTATTGATATTGACGCTTTTTTTTTTGTAGGCAAAGGCATTTTTTAATTCTTGCTTTAGTGACATCACCAAGGGTGAAATTATAAGTGTTTCTAAAAAATAGGATTGATAAAACATAAAAATATCGAAACTGGTTCCTTAAAATGGACTATATTTTCAAAACAAATTATAAAACAAATACATAAAAAAATCGTAGCATGGCCAATTGTGCCTGGGTGTAATAAATATTCATTTATACCCAAAAACAAAGATAAAAATGCATTATGTCTGTTATCTATGAAATTAGAAGGTTAAGCGAAGGAAAATTTCTACAGCGCCATCTATACTGTTTTTGAGGAATGTAGCTTAGAAAGTCTCTCATTGGCGCGCTGAGGGTTCAAAATATCATATTAAACCTGTGTTGTACCTGTACTGTCTGTTTTCTTTACGTTGCGAGTATGTTTCTTTTGTTTGTTCTGTTGTGTGCCAATAAATAAATAAATGAATCTGTGCAAAAATATAAGTAAGTACGTAAGTATAATTGAGTAGGTAAGTACCTACCTCAATTTATAGGTAATGCAATGATCTCTAAGAATTTTAAGTTCAAGGTTTGACACTCGTCTTATTTGCAGATAAGTTATCTTAGTTCATAGGTACGTTGTAATTTTAAACATAAGGCAGTTTACCTATATTGTATATTTTTCCTAAGTATTCAAGTTGCCCAAACTAGGGACAGTCTTACGTAGTGATTTTTTGATAAATGTGTCTTCACCGGGACTCGAACCCGGGACCTCCGAGTCGTGAGCCCAACACTCAAGCGTAGGGTCACAGAGACCGTTGACGGGTAAACCAATTTTGTTTTAAATTTATTTATTTATTAAATCTTAATACTAAAAATACAATTTGTCAATGCCCTGCAAAACTGTTTAAACAGTTTGTCTACTATGTGTAGTATATTATTGTACTTATTAGTTGTAATTAGGCTATTACGAGTAATGAAGAGCAGCCTAGCCGGTTAAAAAGGCGACATTGAAGCAATTTGTCAAAGTTTGTAAAAGTAAGTGCGCAATGTCAACAAATATCAAATAGCAATGTTACTTTTGTAAATGGATTTTCAATGTGGCATTTAACCCCCCAGAACTCACCTGTCTCTAGCCGGTACACATTCTAACACCGCTTTGCTCTTTGTCTCCACATCCAGCATTTCCTGGCAAGCTTTCAAATGCTGTTGAGGCACGCATATTTTGTCTGAAAAGTAAAAAAAAATATATGTTATTATTATAATTCATCCATACAATAGGCAAAGGTACTAAGGCATACAGCCTCGTTTTTTTTTACCTACATGTTACTAGTTTCATATGAAAAGGAAAACACAAGACATGTTCATCTATTATGTCATAAAAGGGAAGGGAGTAAAATCATTATTCATTGCTAGACAAAAAGTTAGTTTTTATTGCCTACTTTTTACTGCATCTACTTACATTTTTTAAAACTGTACCCATCACAAAAAATAAGGCTGGAGTAGGTCAAAAACCTCCAAAAGCGTTTTTTTGATAAGAATAATTTATTAACAACTGGTTAACATGGAGACTTATAAAGTTTAATGCTCTATGAAGTGATATATTAAAAATAAGAGATAAGGTAAATTGATGTAAGATTTATGCAATTTAGGTATTATTTAAGAATTATTTATAAATACACGAGATAACCGGTTGCCGGCGATAAACTATTGAATAATGCTTTAGCCGCCACACCAATAAAAAATAAACAAGCGGTGAAGTGTTTGAGTATTTGATAAATCAAAGCACCTAAATAGGTATTCAAATATTACCATAAAAGTTATTTTTAATACTTAGTATCTAACATACTCAGTAATAAACAACCTACCTAGTTAGGTAATTACTACTCTAATTTAAGTAAAAGAATTGGGTATTCAAAGATAAATTATGAAATTCTGATTACTAAATAAAGGCATACCCAAAGGTGACAAAAACGTTTCCTTTTTTTCTTTTTAACTTATTTATGAATTTTAATTAAGAAAATGTAATAATAAGTGCGACATTTTGTCACGTATTTCTATGACGTCCTGCTTTTTCACACAAATTCCATAGTAATTTCGAATTTTGCGATTAGTAAAAAGTAACTGTTTTGACTAGTTGGAAAGTACCCTATTAATACCTTCACTTTAGTATTTTTACCTATACCTTGAGCATAATACAACAATAAGTATAACTGGCAAAGTATTAAGTTAACTATAATATTTACTTGCGTAAGTATAAACAAAATAATACTTAAATAATAGCTAATCGTCTGAGAAAAGCTAATGGGAAGTTGGAAAATCAGATTTTGCATTTGAATTATTTATGTAGAGCACACATAAAAATAAAATTAAAAATAAAATAAAATAATATTATTAAGGACACAAAAAAGAAATTAATTCAAAAAAAATATTACGTACCTATTTTATATTTACTTTTCGTAAACAATATTACTTTTATACTTACAACGTTATAATTTTCGACACTATTTTTTTTAATTATTGGTTTTAGAAAAATCCCGTAAGATTTTCAGACGCATTTTTTTTTAAATTTCTTGTTTATGAGGTTATGGACTTAGGTATGACATAGGCAATAAATATAGGTATTTAAAAAAAAGATAATGATCACAATAACATACATGAAGTCTTGCATTGGACGGCACTTAAAGCTGCCAGTACGATAAAAAGGCGCAAAGTCATCTTTGCGCGTGCGACGTTCGCGACCGGACTAACATATACTGAGCGCACGCTTCTCTTATATCCATTGGCATTATTATTATGCCTTTGTCTATCTTCTTTTTCTCGTGGTGTGCTGAGACTTTGACACATGCACGCAAGGTTTATTATCTGTGGCTTTTTGGGTACAGCGAGTTTGGTAGACAGCAGTACTTTTTTTAAATAGATGGGTATTGCTAATGTTAATATCGGTAATATTTGACAATAATAAACTAGTCGTAAATAAGCGTTTGATTTTTTGTGATTTAAATTAGTTCAGGTGGTTTTTCGTAGGAAGGTAGGTAGGTAGGTATAATCTCGAATCAATAAGTAGTACTTGTTAACATAAATCATACTTTATAATATATTATGTAAGTAAGCTACTTAAAAGTTATACATAAAACGTATAACAGTTTACAGTATCTAATATACATTTTTAAGACCTAAGGACATTTATTTCCGCGGAACCCGCAACCACAACATAAGTCTAAAATTAATCTGTTCATTTTTATTTAAATCGTGTAATAAATTTTACAAGAAACATTGGCTCCTTTGCGTGTTCACATTTTAATAAAGAACTGGTAGAGAGAAATGAAACAATAAGACCTAAGCTATTCCATTCGCAATGAAAATTACTTATTTTTATTTTGTTTGTAGAATATGTAATAAAACCTTTTTAGAATTAAGTTTTTACTGGCCGTATTTCTCAAAAACAAAAAAATTGTAAAAGCCATTTAAAAATAAAAGCTAATTAGTTTTGCTTGTTTAATTTTTAAGGTTATTTTATAGGTTTTTCGATGTTCGTGCCAGCGACAGATATTAAAAGTAAATAAAAAAGAATGTTTTTTCAGAACTATTTAATAACGGGTACTAAAAAGTACCTTATTTACTTTATCAAAAATGGCGCGCGCTCCGCTGTTTTAAAGCATGACATGATAATTCAAAGAAAAGTTTTGTAAAGTTTAATAAATGCCCGGATCAAGTGAAATTGGGATGAAACAATGGATTGGATTCATTGTAATAAGTGTTTTGCTCAGTTAGAACCTGGAATCACTCTACATTTGACATCATGTGGTCATATGTTTTGCAACAATTGTTTGGAAAATGGTTTGTTTTTATTAATTTTTGTTACTCTACGTTTGTGGCAAAACTCCGTATTTTTAATTATTTATTACTATTTATGGTAGTGTAGATTTATTTATGTTAAACACAATTAAGTAAGTAAGTACATACCCAAGTAGCAACCGATTGTCTTAAAAGAGAATTGTAGATATCTTGAAGGCAAGTAGACTAAATCAAGCCCTTGTCTTGGATAAGTCTTATATGTCTCCAAGATATCCCTCAAGATGTCTTGAAGACACAGTTTAGTAAAAGTGGGCACATACTTTAACTCTTATACAAGACAGACTTAAGACAACGCTAAGTCAGACTTAAACCCTACTTTAGACAATGTTCTTGCGTATTCTAAACTTAGAATTCTTGTAGTATCACTTAATACCAAGAATGTATACTTGAAGATATCTACAATACTTAGTTAAGACTATAGGATTGAATTGCACTGAGTCAATTGTAACTTCACGAAGTAAAACTTCAGGTCATACTTAAAACGATTTTTACTTCACGCGTCTTTATTTTAGAATATAATGGCGAACATTTACATTAACACAAGAAATGAAGTCTGTAAGAAAATGGCGACTAAAATACTAGTTGTTATTTTAACAAAAGGTTATTCCGCCGTTTCACATACAGGAAATTATAAACGCATGATTGTTTCTCGTGTAAAATCGATAGAAAGTGTTAAAAAACAGAAGGGCCTTGAATATACCAGAAAAATAATAATAAAATTTGTATTGATTATTCAGCAAATAAAAAAAATGGTGACATATGGTACAGAGAAATTCATTTTCTATTAATATGTGACAGCTGAACGCAGTAATTGTTACTACAACAGAAATATTATATTAATTTACTTCAGTTTTTGACGATAATATTGTCAAAAAAATTACTTGTTTTCTTCCTGTAAGTGCAAAATGGCGTTAAGTAATATTTTTCTAAATGAAGTAAGACTTTAGAAACAATTGATTTCGTAAGAATCAGTTTAGAAAAGTAAAGTCAAGTTGCACTTCATCAAGTACTAGTTAAGATAAATTTTACTTCAATTGTCTAGGAGTATACCCACTTAAGACAAAAAGTATTTAGTGAATTCCTACTTAAAACTCTTATATCTAAAGTGATCCTCTATTTTGATTAAGTGAAGTAATGTCGTAAAATCATGTTTGTTTATTTTGTGCCAGAATTAGCTATGTAACAAGTAACAATTAAAATCGAACGAGCTTTTAAAACGTATGGAAAGTATGTTTGTTTAAGAGGTAAGTTTTTCGACTCGTGGAAGATAAACAATATTGTTATGCTAAGTTCTTACTTGGATAGGAATGTGATTTACTTAATTGTTTAATGTTTATCAGAAATGGAACTAACAAACATAAACTCAATTTGCTAATGAGTCTCCGCGCATACATTCTTATAGGCTACCTACATGGTTCGCTGACGCAAAGTAGGTACGATCACCGCGCTTCTAATTGCCAACGGAAACAATGTAATTATTGTAAAAATTTACAAGTGTCCGTTGAATATTGTATATACGAAGAACCCTTGCAATTTGATTAACGTCGTGTGTGTGCGCGGTAGTTTCTAATCCCACCTAAAACATTATTGTTAAAAAAGGCGGCCAAATTCCCGATGACTTTTATCAAGCTAAAAACATATTGGAATCGAATCTAATGCCCACTTTAAATGCATTTAACCATACACAAAACTTAAAATATATTTATGATTGTGAATAAAGCTTAGTTAAAAATAGGTACATTTTTAAAATTATTAAAAGAAATAACGAAAGAAGAAAGAAAAGTATCTAGACACGCGGTAGCGTGTCAAGCCAAGTTCAAGAAATAGAACTGGCGAGCCGCACCGTGTGTAATATTACACGAACCATCTGGAGCCACTTTTGACCCCCTCATAAATCAAAAACTATTTCATATAAACGTATCAAATTTGGCTCATCTATTGACACTTGCGAGATACATATGTGTTCTAAATTTCATAAGCTTATCTCAAACGGTTATTTAGATACTAATATCCAAAAATCCTCATTTTTATCATTGACTGACTGACCTATAGATCAAAACTCTAACCCAGTTGCAGATGACCTAGAAAGTTAAAATTTGGTATGCAGATAGGTAATTAGATGAATACAAAGGAAAAAAAAACTGGCAACTTTTAAATAATTAGATTCTATTATGAACGCTTAACATAAATACCTAATTAGTGCCTGTACCTAACTATAGATGTAAGAATCAGTAAGTAATCAAAACTCATGACAGCCGGTCTTTTCGTGGTAGGTATGTAGATTAACTTAACATAACATATAATCACGCCTATATGCCCTATCGGGGTAGGCAGAGCACTAAGTGATCATGGAACCACTTGATGCCACATTCGACAAGTACTATGAGGGTAGGTAAGCAAGTTGGAACATGTGTTTAGCGGTGATAGGTTGTCAGCTTTTCGCCCACGATACAACACAACTCTCATCCATTTTACTGGCATATTTTTTTTTAACTTAACGTGAATCTTAAACAAGTTTAATAGGTATTCAAATGTTTTATTTTTATAAAGTCGACTTTCAGTTTTGAATTTGTCCTTTTAAAAGGACCCACGCGTTACGAGGATATGTACTTACCTACAAAAAGTAATGATATCCAATCAAAAACATAAATGTGAAATGAGAGCCAAGTTCAATATTATCGTTAGCAAAGTTTGTTAGTTACAAACAAACTCAATTTGCTAACGAGTCACCGCGTATACATTCTCATAGGTACTTACCTACATGGTTCGCTGACGCAAAGTTGGTACGATCACCGCGCTTCTAATTGCCAACGGATACAATGTGATTTTTGTAAAAATTAACGAATATCCGTTGAATATTATATACACGAAGAACCCTTGCAATTTGATTAACGACGTGCGTGTGCACGGTAGTTTCTAATTCCACCAAAAACATTATTGTTAAAAATGGCGACCAAGTTCCCGATGACTTTATCAAGCTAAAAAATATTGGAAGCGAATCTAATGCCCACTTTAAATGCATTTTACCATACACAAAACTTAAAATAGATATGTTTATGATTGTGAATGAAACTTTGTTAAAAATAGATACATTTTTAAAATTATTAAAAGAAAGAATGAAAGAAGAAAGAAAAGTATTTATTTATTATTAGACTAATAGGTAACTACTTTTAAATTTGAACTTAGCAGGTTTTTAATATAAAACTCGATTTTTCATGGTGTAGTGTTGCCGTGCGCTTAGACTAGGTTAGACTAGTTTAATCATTTTTGAGAAGATTTGTGCGAGACGTGAGCCGATTTGAGCGGTACCTGGGCCGCCACACGCCGGATCGGAATTGAAAAACAGGAACTTACGATTTTTTGACAAAATTAAATGATTGTGTTATACTAATCGATAGAAAAAAATTGATAGCAATGAAGAAGATATCGCATCGCTAACAAAAACAGTAGGATGTGCATTATCACAGGTTAATTTTCTGTATTTAATTTTCTGCCTTCGAAAACCACCACTTTTTATTTTTTGTTCTTCCATCTTTCTGCTTGCTTCTATTTCGATTATATCGTCCAGTGAATAGACTTTTCTTATGTTTTACTTATTGTAGTCAAAAACGAATAAAACAGTCTTGTATAAGAGCAACAAATAATCTTAACTAATCTATTCTCAAAGCTTAGTATTAAAATTGCCTTAAGTATATCTAGGCAATTCATTTTTTACTTTACAAGACTAAACTGATACTTCAGTAAATCAATTTAGTATTAAGTGAGCCTTCAAATAATCTGAGTAAAGTAAAAATATACTTTTAGACTTAACAGTAGGCTGAGATAAGACTAAATAGATTTGAGAATACTTAACTTGGTTTTGTGTATTCTAAATTATCTAAAGTAGGATTTGTTGAAAACTATATAGTATTAAAGAAGGAAAAGAATTTATGAAGTCCTAATAAGTCCTATTTGATTTGGATAAATCTCACTTTAGCTAAAGTTTAGACATATATGACTTAATCACAATTCTTGTTTGCTACTTGGGTAATAAGCAAGCAATATTTGTTTGCGTAATTTACAATTGATTTCATTATTTTAGGCGTCAAGGAAAGCACATGTATCGTTTGTCGTATGCCATGCTCTATCATGAAGTTGGTTCCAGATGTAAGTTCGAGCATTTGTTATTATTAATTAGTTAAAATGTTTAAAATATAGTTCGCTAATTGTTGTTAGTTGTAATAATAACTTTATATGTGAATGTGATCGTTAGCAATGTCACAGAAATAAGAAAACTTTATTAACTTTTTTACGCATAAATAAATAAGGAAAATAGATTAGGCCAACTTGCCCAGTAGGGGTAACGAGCGTTGTTTGGATGTATCTGGCTTAAACTTTGTGTTCAGACTGGCTAAGCATAAAAAATACTTAGGCCCCCACTAGACATCAATGTAATTACAAAACGAAGACTAAAAGATGAACTAGGTTTAAAATATTGTCCGTGTCACGAAAGAAGTCCCGCGGCCGCGGCGCTACTGTCACAGATTCTTTATAGAATTACTATGAAGTGTCATTAGTTTCACTAAAATCCGTCGACTTCCATCGCGGCGGGGTTTATTTTTTTAAACTTAGTTTATTTTTAGTCTTCGTTTTATTTATTTATGCACATTGCATTTTACTTTTCTATGGGTAAGTAGGTACAATTACGATCCTTAATTTGTCTTTGAAGTATGTTGGCATGCGACTGGTGTGAATGATAACATTATAACAGTTTACCTACTGTATTTTACTCACTCTCTTCTTCTTCTTTTAATCCTTTTATCCCCTGATTCCCTAGATTTCCAGTCGGAGCTTACTCACTAGGAAAGAATAAATCGTAAAGACACATTTCCTGATAAATCTCAGTTAACTTTGTGTATTTTCCCAGATGAACCCAGAAATTCAGGATTACTTCACGGAACCAGAGGAGATAATAAGGAAGTCCTGTGAAGTTCTGCAGTTTCAGAGGCAACATAGGAGACGTTTGCTTTCGTATCTATTGCAGTCGGTAAGGTCTTTCATTAAAGCCTCCGTAGTCCAGTAGTTGAGCGTTGGGCTCCGAAGGTTCCGGGTTCGAATTCCGGTAGGGACATATTTTCACAAAAATCACTTTGTGATGCCTAGTTTGGTTAAGACATTACAGGCTGATCACCTCATTGCCTGAAAGTAAGATGATCCGTGCTTCGTAAGGCTCGTTAAACCGTTGGTCCCAGATACTACTTACTGATGTAAATAAGTAACCGTTACATGAGCCATGCCAGGGCCCTTTGGCGGCTCAATAATAATCCTGATAGGTACCTGAGGGTTGATGAGGTTGATAATATACCTCACGAAAGACGAAATATGCTAGGATATTTTTTCATTCACTTCCGGCATTCGAAGAACTACACAGCAACATTGGTACGTAAGTACTTACGCGTTATTTCAGACGAAGAAGTTCTACACGGCGCGTACAGAACTCCGTCGGATGACGGAGCTCTGTCAGAAGCAGCATCAGCAAATCAAAGACTATCAGAAAGTCATCAAGGGTCTTCAGGCCCAACTTGCCAACCAGTCTAGTATGTTATAATTATAGTTATATTACTTATCGTCAAATTATAGTGAAAAAACACGTAAGCGGCATTTGAAAGAACACATTCGGACGTGATTTTTGGTAACAAAACTTGGCAATAGACAAGATAGCTTTAATCCAGATAATAAATTGTCTTTACCCGAAATGAAATACGAAAATAATTGAAAGAAATCTAGATTTTGTTGGAGAAACTCACATCATAATGTGATTTTTCAAGCGCTTGTCTTCTCCATATGGCACCATTCTTTGAAAAATATATCTGGGGCCTGTTTCATAAAACTAACAATTGTAAATTACAACGACAATTTTGTGTTCATTACGTAGCTAATATGAAACTGAAAAAAAAGTGATCACAGACTCCGCAATGTACATCAAATTGTCATTGTAATTTACAATTGTAAGTTTTATGAAACAGGCCCCTGACCGTTTATTAGCCCTAATATTTCACCGCCAAAATAAAGCTTTACACCCGCACATAAAAACGTCACCGCCTTCCAGGGTTGGAGATCTGGGAACGCGAGTTGGTATAAAACGCGCCATGTCTGTGTGAACGCATGCGTACAAACTCGAACATACAAAATGCTCGCGGGGCCACCTACCACAAAACAAAACATTGACTCACAGACACAAATATTTGTAGTGTGTTATTCACCAAATCTTTCACCGTCAATACCTTATTCTCGTGCCAAACTATGTATCTGTTCACAGAGCAAGTATCCCCGTTCAACGTGCCGATATCACCCACCGACCACATGTCTCCAAGCTTCGTGCAGTCCACGCCAACTTACAAACGACCAGCTAAGAGTACTCCTTACAGCGTGAGTATTTATTTGTTTAATTATTTATTTGTTTGTTTTATTTGTTTGTTTTTTGTTTGACCTTAGATAGATATAAAGTTACATAGAAAAGAATCGATCGACTGATATATCACTATGCTCATAAACGTCACAACACTAGCTTACAAACTTTGACAGATCTAATTGTTACCGCGCATTTACACAATTGCAAAATGTTATCTTTATTGAAATATAATCGCTAATTGTACTGAACTGGTTGTTCTGTTTAATAATATACATAATATAAACTCACTCCCGTAATTCCTAGATTTGAAGATAATCAGAAGAGTTGCAGTCACTTTTGATGCTAAGTCCTAGGATGGATATGATGTACTGTGTCACACAGGTGACACGTGATCGCTATGGTCATAATCAAATCAAATCTACTCAGTCATCACTCATTCATCCACTCTCCTGTCGGTTTTTACGACTTGAGCGAAAGGATAAGCCACAAAACGAGTCCTATGTTTTATATTCGCTGCCAGTCCATAAAAACTTGTTTAATACAGAAAATATAATGTTTTAGTTAGAGTAGATTGAATAATATAGATATATAGTTCATCTATACACTCTTCTTGAATATATCATTGAGAAAAAATCTCTCGGGAATGCCCTGAGAACTGCTCTGGGACGCCATGAAATTACTAATACAGGTGGTCGTTAAGAGCAGCCGTACACATTGACTGTTGTTAAGACGCTTACTGTGGATGTATTTTGGTAATGAGTATAAAGAGGAACCACTCAACTATCTACTTATCTCATGGAGTAATACTTACAATTTTCCTTGTATCTTCGGGCCTCCGGGACTGCCCTGAACACGGCATGATACTAATAACACATGGTTGATAGCAGCAGCCGTATCAATCCAACCTCGTGACCCCGGCGCGCATCAGTAAACAGCGCTCTAACGCGAGCAACTACAGCGCTCATAGCCAGGTATTGTGTTTTGTGTAATATTTAGGATTTATTTATTATTTATAAATAATTGGGTACTTGACTGGGTCAAAGATAAATTATAAAATGCTAATCTATAAATAGAAGCCAGTCTAAGATGATCATAAATCAATCTCATTTTATTTTTCGACTTGTTTTCGAATTGTATTCATGAATTAAGTAACAATGAGTACGACGTTTGACCGCTTTTATTCATGACGTCACAGTACAATATTTCCATACAAACTCTAAAGAAAATTTTCGTTTTGACTTTTCGTAAAAAGTATCTCATTTCACTAGTTCGTCAAGCACCGGGCCTATCACGTTGGTTTAACAGAAAGCTCGGCGAGGTACCTATGTACTTGTTTCATCTTGGGATGGATGTACCTCTGACTACCCCAACTGGGATATAGTCGTGAGCTTGTATGTTATACACAATTTACATACATACATATATAAACTCACGTCACAGGTCCGATTACTCTAGCCCTAGAGGCGGCCAATCAACTAACGTGGTCGATGATTCAGCGCTTATCGCTATCGGCCCATTAGGGTCGATTAGTTCTTTCAATACAAGTGAATTTCCAATTGTAAGCAATTTTAAGTGAAAAGAAAAAGTGTGATATAGAAGAAATAACCAAACACTAAATATATATAGTACAGAACTAGAATAGCAAGTCAATTTCCCTGTGGAAGTCTGAATACTGAACGAAGCTTCTAAAGCATTGAACCGAGGGAATGGTAGAATATTTTTAAATTCTTGCTGTATTCGTACTTGGTATCCTCTTTAAGATAGTATAAACTCTTTAATCCATTTGCTGAATACATAAGCTCACGACTAAATTCCAATTGGGATAGTCAGATGTACATCCATCGCAAAACGAACTCACCTACACCTCACCGAGCTTTCTATTAAACCAACTTGATAGGAGGTGAGCCGTATCACCGACTATTATGGTCGAGCCAACTGTGTTAATGATTAGCTGGATTAAATGCATATTTGGACTTAGGAAAGATACCCAATTTGACATGAACTGAATTGTACACATGAATGTATAGGGTATTTTTTATATTCCAGCGATCAAACACATCGAACAAGATATCGTCGACGGTGTTCACACCACCTACTCCCGAGTCGGCAGGGTACACGAAATTTTTAAAGAATCTCTAATGGTATCCGAACTATACACAGATTGCGACGCCTATGCGAATGTTTCAGGAAATACTTTTACCTTTTTTCCGTAAGCGGTAGATATTTCTAAAATTTCCAAAGGCTGACGCGGACACATGCTTTATTCTGTCATCGTTAAAAAAATAAGTTCATGAATCGAAGTTGATTGCTTTAACTAGAGCTCCAAAAATATTTTATTTGCTCACTCTCGTACAAGAATTTTATGAAACAGTCATACGCTTCCCCTTTTTTACGATAACGCATGTGACTGGAAAAATAAATGCAAATCGTGCCGCGATTGGCTGAAATTGTGCGATTGATATTCGAATTGTGAATCGTTCCATATTTTTTTTCTGTTTTCATCATCGTGCTATTATTGAATATTTATTATTCATAAACGCTCGGTTGAGATTGTTTCGCGCCAGTTACTTATTTTGTTTCTTTTTCAGGAAAAAAAAAAAACGTTTTGTTATAAGGAGACTTTATCTGAAAGTATTTTTATTTTATAAATGGTGTTTAGATTGATTAATTTATATTTTCTAGGTCTCTAAGCCAACACAGCAATGAGTCGGGGTATTTCTCCATCAGTCCTCCAATGAAATTTTCGTCAGGCGTTCTATACTGTAACGGTGTAGATGCAAAATGTTCCTTTAGAACTAAAAAGAAAACGCCATTTTCACTTCGTTCTGTTTAGAAGTTGTTATTTTTGTTTTAAATACTTACGATGTTGCAATGGTGTCTTACCAGTGAGTAAAAATGCATGAACGCATGTTTCTAATAAAGTCTTATAATTCAGATTTTGTTTCTTATTTCATATTACCTATTTAAATACGGTTGGTACCAAACTAATATATTAATTATTATTGTTTATCAAAACTTGTTCAAATAAATCAAAATATAAATTATTTTTTCAATAAGTAGAAGATTTATAATCTTTATGCGCAAGGAATTCCCGGTATCTAAGGTCAGTACAAACATGATAATTAAAGATAAGTAAGAATTACTATACGTAATTTCATCTAAACGTTAACAGTGTTGCCTATACTGACAAACTTAATTTTGGTTTCACAGGTCTTAAATTAGTGCCTTCCTTGACTTACAATACGTGCAAGAAAGAGAAGCAGATAGTAGTTAAATTCTGACAGTTAGGTTAGACGTTAAGTGGGAATAGACGTGCAAACATACATACATACATAATCAAACACATAACCTTCCTTTTTGATTCGCCGCAGTCGGTTAAAAAATAATTATAGGTTCTAGAGCAATACTGTTTTCGCTACCCAAAGCACATCCCGGACGGACACTTCAAAAAACTACTACACATTGACGTTATCGTACACGTGCATCTATGTGTGTGTGTAACGTCTAATGCCATTAAAGAGTAAAGTAAGACCAGGCGGGGGGGTTAAACCTAGCTTAGCCTCTGGCGGGGAGCAGAGCGGATACATTCTATACGTAGTATTATTCCTTAGTCTATGCCCAAAGCACAAGTATGTTGGTGGCATATTTCAAACCTCACAACTCCCACAATATTCCACAGGTCGTGTTACCTAGAATATAATGAACATTTCAGTAAGTAAAGACCCCTGAAAACGAGAGTTCTCGTATAAAATAAGTAAATGGGCAGCGCAGACAGTTTTTATAGCTTTAATGTGGGTTTTGTCGTGCAAATGTTGATTTTATATCGCCTTATTTCTCTTTTTAAGTTCCGAGCTCCGACCTTAGGGATAGCGCTATTAATCTTTAACTCTCATAAAGAAAAAAGGTGAATTCGGAATAAAAGGTGCTTTTGGTCGTAATTTCTTAGCGCGGTGACGTTTTTTCGGCATGCGTTTTGTTTCGTTTACATTATACCAAATAAAGAAGACATGTACGTGCATAAACTCACGCCCGTAATCGCTATTGAGGTGGGCAGAGCCCATATAATTAAGAGACAACTTGTAGCCACTCAATAGGAAACCTTAAAATTGATGTGAACATAATGGTGTCAGTTGATCAACTCATCGCCCGTGTAATGGTCCAGTGGTTGAGCGTTGGCTCCCGATTCGGAGGTCCCAGGTTAGAATCCTGATCTTCTTCTCCTAACGTGTGGGTTGTGAGGTGGATTACCAACCCCATCAACCCTGGTGTCAGGGTTACTACTGAACCGCCAAAGGCCCCTGACATGGCTCATGTAACGACTACTAACTTACATGTGTAAGTAGTAACCGAGACCAACGGCTTAACGTGCCTTCCGAGGCACGGATCATCTTACTTTTCAGACAATCTGGCGATCAACTGGTTATGTTCTAATCAAACTAGGGATCACAGAGTGATTTACGTGATATGTCCCCACCGGGATTCGAACCCGGGACCTTCGGAGATCGTGAGCCGAATGCTCAAACCACTGGACCACGGAGGCCGTTCCGAGAATCCTGGTGAAGACATGCCTGTGAAAAAAATCAGTTTGTAGGTTGATCACCCGACCGATATTCTACTCTTGGACAACAGTCCTGTCAGAATATTCACTGCAATGTTAAAATTGTTTTTCAACGAAGCAATTTCTAGCTCTTTTCTCGTCGCCATAATAATACCGGCGTAATGTAAGAAAGTATGATGTAACACCTCTATTATGTTGTAGAAGTGACTTTACAGGGCTTTTAGTCACTGTCTGAGAGTCTCCATTATATCCCGTGGTCTCTCGACTGCTATAGCCAGCTTTTAGTGCTTTAAGCAGGTAAAACAATGGCCTATTTTTTTAGTTGGTGATTAAGTAATTTTGTAAAAAGGTTCGTCGCCACTGGAATATAGAATTGGGTCGTGTAGATACTAGGTTCAAGATAAATTATGAAATTCTGATTACTAAATCAAGACAGTAGAACTAACGAAAAACATTTTCTTTTTATTAACTTATTTATGAATTTTAATAAAGAAAAACGTAATAATAAGTCCCATATTGCGTTTTTCTATGACGTCACAGTGTCCAATTCCATAGTAAATTTGTGATTTGACGTTTAGTAAAGAGTAATTGATTTGACTAGTAGCATGATATTTGCAGACCTCACTTTCATTGTGATCTGATCTCGTACTAATAACATACTTTTAATGTCAATTTTAAGTAAGCATGGAAACTTATGATGATGACGTTATCATATCATATTTAAATCCCGCATCACACTTTAATAATTCAGCCAACCTTTATATTAAGTATGAGTCTGTCTGTAGGGCGTAGTCGTAGTCAGGCGGTCAATTTGTAGTTTTCTTGACTAATTGTGGCTCTGCCTACCCCATTAAAGGCTATGGGCGTGTGTTTCCGTATGTGAATGTTTATTCATTATACGCCGTAGTGTATAACTATAGATTGCTTAATAGTTACTATGAATAAGTATTAGTCTTAGTTTATTTTGATCCCAAATCAATAGGTACCTACCCAATGTACAGGTTTTAATTTTCTGTTTCCTAATTTTAGGATAGTTATATTAGGTAGGTATATTATCATCATTGGCCTTGTACGTCTGTTTCAGACGATTTATGACGTCATTGCCTCAAAGAAATGCACTTTCTTTCGTGCCAGGCAATCCAATCCTAGAGCGGCAAACTTTAGAGGTATATAAACTATTATAATTATTACTTGTGTTTTGTCTTAGTAGTCATAAGTATACAACATAAAGCTTAACTCTACTTATAAAGTTTGGGGTGTTATAATATTGCGACAATCAAATAATACCGTAGCTTTTTACAGCTAAGTAGAGAGTGTGTGACTGGATTGAAATTGGCTTAGTTGCAGTCGGACTAATTGCTTAATTAGCTTAACAGCACCTGCAGATGCCATTTAGTTTTTGGCTTAAGCTGCTAAAGCTAAAGTTAATTGCTAAGCGTGTTGTGAACAAAATAAAACGGGTACATAATATATAGATAGTTACTTAGTAAAATAGGAAATAAATAAATTAAAGTCTCGTCTTCACTAGGCGACATTTGTCGACCGGCATCTGTCAAACATGTCATCCATCATTTGGGAGATGACACAATGCGTCTAGGGAATAAGGTTGGAAAATATTGACCTTCAACTAGTTTATCCATGGTAATCACGTTGAATAAATAAAAAAAGAAAAAATCGAAAAATAAAAAGCGTTTCTTAGCGACTCAGTGGATGGGCAAGATACCCTTGTTCTGCTGGTAGCCGCTGCTAGCCTAGTGTTCGTGGATGGAGTGGCCCAGTTTGTTGATCTTCCCAAGTTATTGTCAGTGTCTATCCAGTCAGCTAAATCAGCATATCGCTGTTTGTAGTTGAGTGGCCACAATGCGTCCAGCAGGCCTAACATGCGCAACGTGATAAAATTATCGATCAATTCATTAATTTTGTCTGTAAATTTCCACTCCTCGCGATCCCTTGCATCCTCCGTAGCTTGCTCCCATGACATGCTTAGAGTTTTCAACTTTCGGTCAACCGAGCGTCGCCACGTCTTTTTGTCCGCCCGGTTTGCGTTTTTCACGTGCACACCAGGTCAGAGCTCGTCGAGACAGGTGTTCCACAGGTCTTCTAAGGATATGACCAATCCACCGCCATTTCCGTATGCGGATATCAGCCTCCACAGTATTTTTCCCAGTCAATCTCCACAGTCTGTGTTTGTAATAGTTTTAGGCCAGAAGATCTTTAATATTTGCCGTAAGCATTTATTAACAAACACTTGGAGTTTGCCGGTTAGGTCTTTCCGGTTAAACCATGTCTCACACCCGTATTGGCAGACTTAACGTTGGAGGTGAAAATTCTCAGCTTTGTTCTTCGTGATCTTCTTCTATCGTGTGGGTTGTGAGGTGAATTCCCAACCTCATCAACCCTGGTGTCAGGGTTTGAGGGCCGCCAAAGGCCCCTGATATGACTCATGTAACGACTACTTACTTGATGTAGTGGACGATCTTCAGACCGGCTTTAGTTGGCAGAATGCGGCTCTAGCTTGACTGATGTGAGTCTCGACGTCTGCCTCCGTGCCTCCACCGGCATCCCAATGCCTAATAATTGGTCTATCATGTAAAAACACACTCCTCAGTGTGTCCTGGGAAATAAAACAAGAATAATTCCAAAAGTCAAAAAGCGTTTATTAGCGACTCCTTCGTGGCCTCGTAGCGTCGTTTCTTGGTTTAGCGGCGGTGGATGGGCAGGATGCCCTTGTTCTGCTGGTAGCCACCGCTGGCCTCCTGGTGTCCGTGGATGGAGTGAGCGCCCAGGTTGTTGAACTTCTCCAACTGCTCGGCCCCACCTTTGTAACCCTTCTGCAGGAATTCGCCCTGGAGGAAAGATGTAGGTAACTAAGTAGGTGCCAATTATATTTTACCGCATCACAAAACACAAAAAAAACTTCGTGTAGAATGATTGTGGATCTTTTTCTTTCTATCATATTTGCGATGAATATTAAAGACGAAAAAATAAACATAACATAGCATCATGCTTGCATCTCCGTAGGGGTAGGCAGAGGTGTTTAGTATATACAGTACACCCACTCCTCGCCAGCTATATTTAAATCCTATTTAATATGACTGACTCTTAATTGCAAAATATTACCTACTTACGTACTCTACTACTACGTAATATAATCCACAACGTTTAAAAACTCAATTCCAAATCTTTTTTCGAAGTTTATTTTTCATTTCTATAGTATCGACTGTCATCATCTCCCTAGCGTTATCCAGGTTTTTCACAGCGTCCTCTTACCTAACCTGAAAATTTAACAGGTCTGGTTTTTTGCAGAAGCGACTGCCTGTCTGACCTTCCAACTCGCAAAGGGAAAACCAGCACAATATAGGTTAGGTCACATACCTCCGAAATACATTTCTCGGGAATGTGGGTTTCCTCACGATGTGTTTCGTCACCGCTGAGTACGTTTCATTTATGATCCAAACATGAATTCGGAAACATTGGCTTAGGCCTATGCTGGGATTCGACCCTACGACCTCAAATTGGGCTACCACGGCGACCACGGATAAAGTTTTACGGTTGCTTTTCTTATACAAGTTACAAAGTCAAGGTCGATTTAACTGCTAGTTAATAAATAAATCTGAATTGATAATTATGCATGGCATTTATCGTCCAAGTATGAAATCAGAGGCGTTGTGGTTTATGAAACTAAGTAAGTACTTTACTTAACAGTTTCACCTTTTTGTCATAAACTGTCTGATAGGATATCTGTCACATAAGTGTCTGATACCATTATTATTGTGTTATGTATCATCACTTATTTAAGAGCCACGCTCTTGTCAGTGTAGTTTTTCTCTACTTTTTTAGGGAAACATAGGACAGTGGTTGCTCTCTTGCCTCGTGTGTTATGAACCTATGTTGATCATTATTTGAATATCTATATGGACTGACTCACTCATCACCAAATCTCAGAAACTACAAAAGCTAGCAGTCTCAAATTTTGCATGGGGTTTCTTCTAGGACGTAAGTGCTCACTAAGACAGGATTTTGCGAAATTCAACCCCTAAGGGGTTAAAAGTGGTACAGATTGTATGAAACATCTATAGTTTTAATAGGTGGGTTTCACGCGAACGACGCCGCGGGTAACAGCTAGTGTAATTAATATAAGTTCTAAATACCTAGATGTTGATATAGTTATCAGCAAATGATCAGATAATATTGAACTTGCCTTAAATACAAAGTCTAATGATGACTGTATAAGTAAGTAATTATTTTCGTAGTAAGTATTGATTCAAATAAATAAATTTCCTTTAATTGTATAATTAAAGGCATGTAATTATACAATTAAGGGTAAAAAATAATTCTATTCGGGTTTGTTTAGAATTATTTTTCAATAAAAATACTTAATTGAATTCTTATTTAATCGGATTCTGGTGCCTTTCAGACACAATACGCGCCGTATTATTCTGATGACTTCATCAAAATGTATGAAATGAACAAAACAAAAATCGGCCTTGTTTGTTCTATAAGTACTTAACACCTAGTGATTTTGATTCCGTATATAACTGAAAATTCTGACAACGCGTATGATGCGAAAGAAAACTCGTTTTCTCTGTCTGGTTTCAGCTTCAGTTGTAGTTTTCTCCTTATTGTGAAGGTTGTGAGGAGAATACCAACCTCATCAACCCTGGTGGCAGGGTTATTACTGAGTCGCCAAAGTCGAGTAATGTCTTAACTAAACTAGGGATCACAAAGTGATTTTTTTGTGATAAGTCGGGTTACTTAAAAAGTACATCACTTACCTTGTTCCCTTTAGCGTCATCAATCTTCTGTTCGGAATGATGATGTCCTTCCTTGCCCGCTGCGTTGGCATCCAAGATCTTCTCCTCGTGAGCACCCTTAAACCCTTGATGAGCGTTCTCACCAAAGGTTCCAGCATTTTGCCCTGCTACCTTATGGTCTGCTTCATCATGAGCCTCATCGTAGAAGCTTTCAGTCTTCTCTTCCTCGTTCTTGACGCTGGAGGTCTTGAAACCCTTGCTAGTGTGCCCCTTTTTGTGGCTCTTGGCTTTCTTTAGGGATTCCTCGTTGGCACCTGGTTAAATAAAAAGTTAATTGATTGGTAAGCAGCTAAATATATACCTATGTAACTACCTATATCCAGCAGTGGATGAACGTAGGCTGCTGATGATGTCGGTGTAGCATTCTCCATGCTACTTTTTAAGGAAAAATAGAGCAGTGATTTCTTTCTTGTCTTCCGCCACAAATGTTAATGATGAAGAAGCATAAAAAAATGGACACCTATCGGAAAACCGTCACTTTAGTACAAAGTAATAGTGACGAAAATAGTTAGTCTAAAATATGTGTAGGTACTTATCAGGATGAAAGACAATGGACTTCCATAATCACTGCTTACCCTGAAGAAAGTAGGCGTGAGTTTATGTATGTAAACATGTAAAATAGGTGTAGGTATGAGTATTAAGATGACACAGCTGCTTTTCTTATAAAAAATATCTACTAACTATAATATCCTATATAATTGAATATCTTATAAAATCCTGATCATTATCCTGAGCCCATTATCGACACCATTAGGTGCCTAGTTTAAGTTAATGTTCGGAGTTTAAATCGAGTTTAATGTTTTGAACATTTCAAGTACTTTAACGGCTCAAACTTAAGTGCTACGACTTACCATGTTTATCGAACTTCTGTCCGCCTTCGTAGAATTTCTCGTCACCAGCGGCTTTCTTCTTAGCTTCTTCATCTTTGTAGTAGCTAGAATCTCCTTTCTCAGCCTTAGCAGCAGCGGCTGCTTGCTGGAACCCCTCCTGACCATGCTTCTCCTCTTCCTCAACTTTTTTCTCTAATTTCTCCAAGTTCTGATCAGCGCCTTTCTTCTGAGCTTCTTCATAAGCCTTCTTGTCGATGAATCCGCCGCCGACTTGAGCTCCTAAGATTGGGTGGTAGAGTAGGCCTCCTCCAAGTCCCAGGCCGCCGACCCCCAAGCCGCCGATGCCTTGGTTGATGAGGCCGACGCCGTTTCCGACGCCCACACCACCACCAACACCCACACCACCAACACCCACACCTCCTACACCTACGCTGCCAAGCCCGCCTAACCCGAGCCCGATTCCTTGCCCCAGTCCGATGCCCCCGAGCCCACCGATCCCCAACCCCTGACCTAACCCAAGTCCACCGACGCCGTACCCGCCTACACCACCAACGGTATTAAGCACAGTAGACGCTGCTCCTTCGATTTGTTCCGGATAATCTTCACTTTCTTCTACTTCGTATTGGCTAGAGAGCGGCAATCCAGATCTTGCTTCCTCGCCGATCTCGTCCAAGCGCTCATTCACGTAATCAAAAGGTGTCTTCTCATTCTCGGCGAGGTTCGCTTTATGAAACACTTGCGCCATCGCCAACGTGGCAAGGGCTAGAATGAAAAGTTGTGTCAACATCTTGTAATTTACCGATCGTTACCAAAGTGAGACTGATGTCATTTCGGTATCGCGACGCTAATTTATAGTAAGGATAAATTCGGTGGAACGGAATGGTTTTTGTGTTGGGGTGTGATAGTTTTCACGGCGGTGTCTGTCAGGTCGTTTCCTTCCTGTGGTATTGTTTTAACTGGTCCTAATGAGAACGACACCTCGGGTACAATGCTGGCTGAGACCTTGCGTTCCAGTTCACTGGACTCGACAGCGGGCACTGGCGCTGCTTACGCAACAGCCTTGTTATGGGTGACACCATTTCTTTATGAAAATTTAAGAATGTTATACATTTTTTGGAACCATTGTAAAAACAACATCCCTTCTGCGTATTGATTTTCATTCTCGCAGAATTTTGGCTTGATTATATGCAAAGATTTTAATTTCAGCAGCAATTTGCGTCGGTCTCTGTCTGGCTTAAAGTAAACAACAGCATTTGTAATTGTTAGCGTGTTAGCTTTCAAAGTTAAAGTATGCAACCTCAAAATGTCTGTCTGGTAAGTTAAACAGAGTCCTAAAGAGTTATCTAATTAAAGCAGCCGCTTATAAATAACTATTAAGATAAACAAAAAAGCCATTTTGCAACGTTTAATAAATTGCTGATTAAGTATATTGGCCGTATTGGCCTTGGTTCTGATCGGACGATTTCACGTTATTGTTTTCACGCTTAAAATATATGTCGAGGGCTCAAGCAAAGGTTATCTTGCTATTATATGAAGTATGAATGAGTCACCCGGTTTTGGAAAAATAGGAAGTACCTGAACCTTGCCCTGTAATAGAAGCCCTATCATATCTGCAAAATGGGTAATGTTCCATTGAATTTTAACACAGAGTTGAGCTCAAAATTAATATTAAGTTTACAAGTGTGCCATACCGTGATCAGGGGGGTTAAAATGGCCACATCGAAGCAATTCATCTAAGAAAGCAATGTTGCAATTTGACATTTGCGCATATGAATGTGAGTGCGCAATGCAGACATATGTCAAATAGCAATATTGCTTTTGTAGATGAATTGCTTCGATGTGGCCATTTTAACCACCCAGATCTAGGATATTTTAAAGAAAGACCAGGTCTAAAGTACTCTAAACCGGCGAGTATGTATGAAGTCTTTGACGAGTGTGGAGGAAGTGAAGGTGGTGTGTCAGGGTCTTAGTAAGAGGAATTCCGTGGCATCTGCCTACCCCAATGGGAAATAGGCGTGATCTTATGTATGTATCTGTATCTGTAAGTGTGCCATCGTTTATGTCATTAGAGAAATTGATGAACTTTTGCATGCTATAGACTATAAGCTATATAGATTAAAAGCGACGTTATTAATTCCATAATATCTGTAAAACCCTGTTTAATGTGAATAAAACATTTGAATTTGAATCTGAATGCTTGTAAAATGCGTAATTTCCACGATTGAAATTGAATTTCGGTGCTGCAAAACGAATGACAAGTACTTATAGGTGATGTATGTACATCGCCATAGTTTCCGCAGTGAATTCCAGTCGGTTGCAATTAATACGCTCTATTTGTTGACTGTTACCTACGTTGCATCGTCATTATAACAAGCCGTGGATAATAATATACCAGTAAAAACAACTAGTTTGCCATACATAATGGAATCATTTAAAAAGTGGCATTAGTTAAATTACTCATAATCAGGCGAGTATGAGTACTCTAATGTCACTTTTTACTTTCTTTTTACTTCTCTGCCTTGATCTTGAGATCTTGACGTACAACGCCAAATACGGAAGACTCGACACAAGCCCTCCTACAACTATACATTTAATTCTGCTGGCCAGTTATTCTGTGCGCCATGTGGCCGAACCTTCAAATCGAAGTTCAGTTTTGCTAGCCACATTAGAGCCTATCATAACATCGACCTGGGATAGACATATAGGAGTCGCCGTCGCCGGACACGGCTTGGATGATGATGATGACTTCTCTGCCTAGAGACCACGGGGGCTCTTCCCCCATCCCCCATAATAAAATCGGCCAGGAGGCCGAGTTGACGTAACGTCATCATCATCATCAGCCCATTGCCGCCCCACTGCTGGGGCACGGGCCTTCCCTATGGATGGAGGGACGTAATGTATTTTTCTATTAATTTTCTTTGGTAAACTCTTCTTCTTCTAAAACTGCCATACCCTATCGGGCGTCGGCGACCACCACCGCAAAGTCTTCCCTATTCTGGGCCAGTCTGGAGAGCGTTGCTGCGTCCCTATTTTCAGTCCATTTCTTAATATTATCAAGCCAATATATCCTCCTTCTACCCCTTCCCCGTTTCCCATCTATTTTCCCTTCCAAAATTTCCTTCAATATGCGGTATCTGGTTTAGTATAGTGTGTTTGGTAAACTGGGCCCCCTAAAATAAAAAGCAATTGTTGAAATCCGTGCTGGCTAAAGAGCCACCACGGAACTCCACTTACTACGATCCTGACACACCACTTTCCCTTCTTCCACTCTCTTTAAAGACTTCATGCATGCTCGCTCATAGAAAAAGTTATATTATTATTTTATTAAGTGATATTTCAGTGAATGTGAAGTGATATTTCACCTGATTCTCTGAAAAAGTAATATGATTCCGTGTTTCGGAAGGCACGCTAAACCGTTGGTCCCGGGCTACTAGCCCAAATACCTCCACCAACCCGCAGTGGAGCAGCGTGGTGGAGTGCTCTATACCTCCTCCGGTTGATTGAGGTAGGGCATGTGCCCAGCAGTGGGACGTATATAGGCTGTTTATGTTATGTTTATGTTTATTTCAGTGAATAAATTATGTCATAATAAAAATATTCAGTAAAAAATTAAAAGTTTTTTTTAATAGGTTTGGCACTGGATATATACCTAATTGAAAGTTCGTTTTGTTTCTTATCATGTCAATTATCTAAGAAGCTAATATTGCTAAGTAGTACCTATCTAAGTATCTACTAAGTTCATATTAAAGTCACTTTTTAACACACAGTTTGCATTATTACATGAAACTGTTTTTAATTTTCTTTTATCTTTCTTTACTTAATTGCTGTAGAAAATAATTAAGTATTTACTCCTACTTACTTACTTTTTAAACTGTTTAAAACATTCGTCAGCTATATTGGTTCTACCGGTTTTATCCAAGCGCCTTAATAAATATATAGAGCAACGAGTTTGTAATTTCACAACAAGGCAGCTTTGCTACTTATTCTTGGCAGGCGTAGATTATGTCGTAATCTCGTTATTTAGAGCAGAAGCCTTGATTATGAAGGTGGTTTATTTAATAATTATAAAGCTGGGGAGAAGCTTATAGGATAGTTATTACGGGTTTGTGGTTTTAACATCTAAGTTTATATTAAATAAGAGTAGGGTAAATAGGTGATACCTATGAATTAAGGTCTTAACTTTAAGGTAAACTATTGTTTTAATTTATAAGACTTTGGTTAATAAGTTTTTAAGTTAAAAAAATATGTAGTATCGTCTTAACATAACAAATACTTTATTTCACACACAGGAGATACAAAATACAAAACAAAAGAGAAATAGAATTTCTTTCAGGAAACCTTTTAATAATAGGGAATAGGGAGATATTTAATATAGTGGAATAGTGCAGCATGGGAATACTTGTAAGTACATATAAAAAAAACAAAGATAGATACACTTACGAATACATAATAATAAAATAATATACATAACTGTTATAATAAATAAATCGATCTTCATTATCATCTGCCTTTATCGTGTGGTTGATTCCGTTTATCGCGGGGTTGACTCACTTAATCTTCTTATCGTGTAGGTTTTGAGGTGGAATACCAGCCTCATCAATCCTGGTGTCAGAGTTATGATTGAGCCGCCAAAGGCCCCTGACATGGCTCATGTTACGATTACTCACTTACATCAGTAAATAGTAACCGGGACCAACGGCTCACCTAATTTGACCATTTGACAGGTCCAGTTTTTTTTTATAGAAAAGACTGTCTGTCTGTATAATTTTTGACGGTTTGAATGAATGTGTTTGAGTTGCTGGTTCAAATCCCGTCCGACTCAAGACTTTTTAGATGTAATTGTCTCTTTATGAATGCATCTGTTTAGCAAGTACCTACTTACCCAGTCAAATAGTTAATGCTATTCGCTGCAAATGTATAATAATTCACGTCATAACAAAAACCGAAAGCAAATGCTTACACCATGAACTTTGTAAGGCGTCCTCGTATTTGAAATTACTCCCTACCTCCCACGAAACCTTTCACGCACAATATCAACTAAATTATCTTTATTAAATGGACAGAAATTCGCAACACTTTTTCAGGAGGCAATTTAAGGCTCTCGCCTCATGTAGAGGATTTTCTTTGCCGCGGCGCCATCTTGAACGCCTAATTTAATTCCGTCACCTTATTTCGTCCTTATACGTCTAAAATGAAATTTTATTCCTAAAGAGTCTTCAGCCTTCTTGCTCATATAGGTAAGTAGGTTCAAATATTTTCGAGTAGATATGTTTTTTCTCTATACTCCTCTTTAGAAGTATTTAATGATATTTTCCCCGGAACATAAATGAAGCGCTATTTTGTTCCGGGGAAATAAATAGGTACTCAGCTCAAGGGAACAAAAGCCGTGTGAGGTCACGGGTAGTTATTATGCAAAATGACACTGCAGGATGTCGTTAGGGAAACATTAAAGAGAAAACTGGGGATAATTAAGAGTAATAAGAGATTGTTAGGAAGCTGGAAAATGTATGTAATTTCCTTATAAATTAATATAAATTCAAATATCAGTACTTTATTGCACTAAAAAAAGGTTAGCTTGTCTGCCGGTACACTTCGGTGAGTGTGCGCTGGAACTTCACGAGTTAATTCCACCCACTCCATTCCATCTACGGACAATGACGTCTACGTCAGGAAGCATTTCATCCTTATGTTGTCGATATTCCGCCAATCCGCACTAAAAGTTTTGTCTGTTCCTTTTTGATGCGAACAGCAAAGGACTGGAACTGTCTGCCTTTATAATCTGGGAGTCTTTAAGGCTAGAGTGAATACGCATTTGCTAGGTAAAACTAAAACAAAATATTTAGTTACAAAACAGACTTCTTCTCTTGTGTGAGCTGTCAGACCAATAATCGACCTCATCAACCCTGGTGTTACGGTTATTATTGAGTCCCAAAAAGTGCATTTTATTTTTTGAGACGTGACTTATTGTAGATTTGCCGTAGATGGCATTAACTACTTGGCCGGAGCCAAAAAGTGCATGGCAAAAGCCCTTATCGCTTATAGACATAGTAAGTAATTAATTTAAGTTCTTCTTCCCAGATTTCCTGCAATAGATATCAAAAATGTTTGCTCACCAGGGAACCAATAAAGTAATTGAAAAAGTCGAAAAATTGTATGAAATCTTGGATGAGAGTGGAAAAAGCGAAAGTGGTGGGTCAGGAATACAGGATCGTAATAAATGGCTTCTGCCTACCCCAATGGGAAATATGTGTGACCTTATTTATGTATATAAAAGTCGGAAACGGAAGTACGTCATCTGTAAAAACATATGCAAATATAATCGTGATACAGCCATCACTCGAATGAATCGAAACTCGAAATATGAATGGCAATGTATCTTGTTGTCTATGAATCAAATCTGACGTGTTTCTCATCGCATTGTGTCATTGTGGCTATGATAATAAGGACCTTTCTCTTTATAACACGTACTGCAGTTTTTTGCACACTTGCTTTCTACAGAGCAATACTGGCGTTTGGAAAGTCCATCGCTTTATGAACTTTAGAGTTTAGAAGTTAGTGAATGCACACGACTTCATTCAATTGTTACTGGTTTGATGACGATGATGTATCCTGGGACGTTACCCTAGTTGCTGATATTATTTTTTTAAGAAGAAATACAAGACCTTTTTGTAAAACAAACTGTGATTAGATATAGAAGTGTAGATAATGTGTTTAAGCTCTTGGCGAACTGTTTTGCAGTTTGGCGAAACATAATTGTTGTAAAACCGGTTATGCGCATCTCCCGATGTTTTAAATAATTCTCAATGGCATTTAAGAAAATTGGAAAGCTCATAGATGTATATAGACGGAAGCGTTAGAATGCCCAGTTTTACAAATAAAGGTTTACAAGGTTCGTCGGAGACAGCACCATACATAGTTTTTATATAACTTTTGGGCAACAAATCCGTCCGGCCAAGTAGTTCATGCCATTTTCGGCAGATCTATAATAAGTCACAAAAAAAACTTTTGCCACTCGACTAAATATTATGGCTTGATAGTATTCCCGACGACCCGATTACTCTAGCCATAGAGGCAGCCAATCAGCTCGCGACACCAAACAGTTCAGGGCCCCGATACCGACCCCGCCGGCGTGGTCGACGATTTCCCTCATTCAGCGCTTATCGCTATCGACCCACTAGGGTCGATTAATTCTTTCAAATATTTTTCCTCTCAGACGACGCCCTGAGCCGAGGTTCGCGCCCAACTGGGCACCCTCAGGCCTGTTGTCTTAAACGTTGTACCGGGTGAGAGCCTTCAGCGCTCCCCATTTGTCCGGCCAAGTAGTTAATGCCATCTGCGGCAAATCTACAAATAGTCACGTCAAAAAAAAAACAAAAAAAAAGTTTGATAGTAAGTATGCATATACTACGGCAATTTTCACGCGACGCAAGGTCGTAAATAGTATGGGTATTGTATGTAATCCGCTGATTCTTAACACACGAAACCGCCTCGCCGCGCGGTTTACTGCTACAAAATCCGCGGCGTGAGAGAATCGCCTTAGTTATTTATATATATATATTTGTACACAATACGACAGACAAAGGGAACCTACATGTAGAAAAGTGAGAGATATTATGGAAGGATGATGAATGGCGATTTGGTTGTTTACATAAACAGCCTATATACGTCCCACTGCTGGGCACAGGCCTCCCCTCAATCAACCGGAGGGGGTATGGAGCAAACTCCACCACGCTGCTCCACTGCGTGTTGGTGGAGATTTGGTTGTTTATGATACGAATTTAGGATGGTTTAATGAATGGGACGGAAAAAAGGTTTAAAATATAAGGTGGTTGTCTATTTATTTTATTGTCGTCGGAATGTAAGGGGCATCAATAAAAAGGAGTCAAGATAATTAAAATATCTCTTTTTTATTTTATATCCCGCATCCATAACATAAACGACCTATATGGGTCCCACTGCTGGGCACAGGCCAACCGGAGCGGGTATGGAGCATACTCCACCGCGCTGTTCCACTGTTGGTGGAGGCGTTTTTAACGGCTAATGGCTTAAATGTACATAGAAACAGATAAGTTAGGCTAGTGGTAAAAACGATCATTGCGCCATTGATCTGTTTACGAATACACAAAAACACAATTTTTTATCAAATCATAGTTAACCATTCAGAAAGTGAACGTTTTTAATTACTTAAAAGATATTTTAATTATTCCAGATTTGATTTGATTTCGGAACTTTCTAACGTAAGAAAATTAAAAATAAATTGAAGATATCTATTAGAATCATTTTATTGCCAAGTATGCTCTATTCAAAACTCTTCAATCATTTTATTGCAGGTAAGTACAGACATTTAATATCATTGCAAATAAACATTAAACTATTGAAGATTTATCGTCAATCAACCAAAGTGCGCTTTCTAGACGGCAATGAGTTACCGAAAAATTACCGACGATGAACTTTCTCCGAACGACATTCGTTGATAGAATTGCCTATACTACCCATAAGCCTGGCTTTCGACGTAAACTTTTTTTCGAGGGGAAATGCCTTATGCATGCCCTCTCGCCGCGAGGGCCGCAAGAGGGTTATTTCGGGCTCTCATCGACTAAAACCCCCCGATCATACCCCGGATATTCCATAAAAATATCCCACTGATGCACACCATCATCATCTTACCGTGTGCCTTCTGATGCGTAAGGGCGACTTAATCCGCGGTTCCTTTCCATGTAAGACCCAGAGGGTAGTGTTGTTAGATAATCGACTGTATATCGATTAATAATAATCGATATTTTTTTAAGCCTCCAAATATGCAGTATCAATACTATCGATAGAGAAAATTCTACAATTATATCGATTGTAATCCTATAATTCGTGGCTGACTTTGCAAATGGACGTATTTACAATATTTTGCTAAAATAATTTATGTATTATTGACAATAGCAAAAGGTGCAAATCAGATTCGCCAAAAATTTCAGATACGTCAGTTAGCGACATCAACGACGAATTGTTACATAATACAATCGATTTAATCATAACTATTGCAATTATTTTACAATTGATAGTGTCGATTATATCTAACAATTACATTATAATTTATAATCCACATAATTGTAGAATTTTTAATCGATATTATCGACAGATATATAGATTATTTAGGGGTAAATAATCGATTATTCGGCAACAATACCAAAGGGGCTGAGGTTGGCGTCCGATACTATTTGTGCGGGACGGAGAGTTGCCCTAGTATTATTCTTTATAAATAAGATAAGATTCTTTATTTGCCATAAATGCAGTGTGACAAATGTTACAAAAATATAGTTTACCGTGCATTTAAATTATATATTATAAATCATGCAAATAAAATTTAAAATAGAAAAGTGTCAATAATAATCATACAAAGGTCCTATAATGAAATTAATCGTTGTACAGATTTAAATAAATGTCATTAAATAAATTCACATAAACAAAATTTAAATTTATAAAAGTCAATAAAAGAATAAAGAAAACTAATAAAATAAAAATAGTAGTACAAGTTTTGGGCCGATACAATTTAGTTTGCCATCGACACGATAAGAAGAAGTAGTACAACAAAAATATTATAATTATATTTTTATAATAATTAAATATAAATATAAAACATAAATATTTTATATATTTATTCTATGCCCCGGTGTCCTTACCACAGTCATGGCACCAGAGCTATATGTACTCTCCGAGACAAATCTACAATAAGTCACGTCAAACAGAAATGATAAGTGGGTCCGATTGTTAATTGAATTCTTTCCGATTCAAAGCGAATTTCAAGATTTGAAGTGGCTGTCATCAGTAGCTTGATTGCTATTGACGAGATCCGTACTAACATTATAAATGCGAAAGTAACTCTGTCTGTTTGCTACACCACTGAACAGACAACATAGCCGCATCATATAGTATCACGCCTGTGTTTATTTATCTATTTATTCGGGACAACAACAGCATAATTATTTGTAAATTACAGCCTTGAGATTACAATTATTGCCAAAAATCTATCCACTTAAAAATCATAGCAAAAAAAATGGGAGCAGCAGCGTTGCAATTACAACATTACTTAATTGAGATTTTATGCACGAGAAAAATGTTTAGTATTTTTAAGAACACTTTTTATGCGGAATATAATATTAAACAAACTAGTTAATATATACTGAATGCATGTTTATAGTTTCTGAACAGGGTTCAGAAGGCTAGATTGAATCATTTCATCTATAAAAGCTATATTTCTATTTGACATTTGTGCATATAAAAACTAGTAAGTAAACTAGTAAATTGCTTCGATGTGGCCTTTTTAACCCCTACGTGTTGTCACTAGGTGAAAAACAAATTACCTACCAATGATGTTTTTAATTTATTGTTCTTTGGTTATATACTTTCAGCTAAACACATAAGTTCATAAATGAAAAGTACAGATTCAATGTACGGCCTTATGACGTTTGTTCTGTGTGTCAATTAAGCGTGAAGAAGATTAAAAAGAACAAAACCGTTTGAATTAGTGGAGTGAAATAAATGGAGCTACAAAAACAGTGACAGTGATGTGTATAACAACACGTGGACAGAGTGTCTTCCCCTTCAATTAAATTAAGATGATTCAGTGGTGGTATGTTACATACCCCCTCCGGTTGATTGAGGGGAGGCCTGTGCCCAGCAGTGGGACGTATATGGGCTGTTTATGTATAATAATATGTATGTTTATGTTCAGTGGACAAACAGAAATAATATTTTACTTATAGTAGTTTAGGTTAAAGATAAATTGCTTATTAGCTTGTAGGCTAGATATAGCTAGGGTATTCTAATGCTATATTTCTTTTTATATTTATAAATTCTTTTTTTTAATTAAAATATTTAGTTTAGAGAACGAGATTTTTATTAAACGTTAAAACATATTTTTTTTACAAAAACTTAACAATTAAATATTCTTAAACTTAACATTACAAATAATTAAAACTAAACTACTAAAACTAAAAACAAAAAGAAACAAAAGTACATAACTACAGGCTCAATCAAAAATGCTTTGTTTTAATAAAAAAAATAAGAGTGAAGAGTGATGAGGTAACAAATTCACACAGTTAGGTACTTTCCCATTTATAATAATTAAGTATACGCAGCTACCTTCGACGCAGACGAGGTCGCGGGCACAAATCTAGTGATTTATACAGCAACTCTCGAGATTGAGAGGAGCTGTCATCAACTGATTGCCATTGAGGGGTATTAGATAAATGGCAGTTCATTTATCATCTGGCACTCGGTGTGGTGTGGCGCTGACAAGGGTATGAAATCACTGGATTTCAATCAGCCTATTAACTTTTTCTCGCTTTTATTATGGTTTATCAAATTGATTTTCGGATAGATATATGGCTGTTGCGATTTTTTTTTGACTTACACAGGGTCAGGTGATGTTATTTTTTGGCTGAAGGGTGTTGCATCATCACGCTTGTATCCCTAATGGAGAAGGCAGAGGAGTATAGAGTACGGTCACGAGCATTTATATGTATACACTTTGGTACCATGTCTCATTAACTTTTTTGACAAATTGAACTGTAAGTCTCACTAAATGTCAAATATGTTAGTGCGACAGAGTCCTAAAGTGGTACATTATATTGCTCATGACTGTATGTTGCTGTAAAATCGCGCAGTACGGTAAAGGTATTTAAAATCGTAAGACTCACTAAGTGATGGTGGTAAATGTCCGAATTGTTGTTCCATAGTCATTCATTTCGGACTTTCACAGGCAGGGACCAGATTAATGTTGTGGTTTTTTTCTTCTTTTTTTGACGTGACTTATTGTAGATTTGCCGCAGATGGCATTAACTACTTGGCCGGACAAATGAGGAGCGCTGAAGGCCCGGTACAACGTTTAAGACAACAGGCCTGAGGGTGCCCAGTTGGGCGCGAATGTTGTGGATTTACTATTGAATGTGGGTTGCCTCACGATGGTTTTCTTCACCGCTGAGCACGTGATAAACATTTAAGAATGCATTCGAAAATCATTGGTTCTGTGTTGGGATTCGAATTCGTGGGACCTCTCAGTATCAAGCGGTTGTTCAACTGGGCTACCACACACAAACACACACACAAACACACACCAAACACACACACAAACACACACACAAACACACACACAAACACACACACATACACACACCACACACACACACACATAGACTATTCAAATTTAGGTTACAATCTCAGAGTGATAAACTTTACATCATTGACTTGCAAAATCTGACGTTTACATGACGGGACGACGCTATCGAGTTTTAGAGCGCGTAAGATATTGACATGCAAACAGGCCACGTATTACAATCCCAATTACCGGGGATAGCCTTCAGCTGTCTCTTTAGTCCGGCCAAGAAAAAATATAATATCTATAAGTACGGCTGCCGTAAGAAACACCTCCGCCGACCGGCAGTGGAGCAGCGTGGTGGAGTATATCCATATTAGGGAATGCAATCCCGACTCGACATCGCAAATTCGAGATCCCGCGGGATTGGAAATATCAATCCCGCGAGATCTCGAAATTTGCGGGATCTAGTCTAGTCCATAAAAAAATGTAAAGTTAGGATGGCTGAAAACGATGAAAACTGCTTGTTGATGAAAGTCAGGTTAATTAAAACAAAATATTGTTTGAAAGAATACAAAAATCTTCTTTCTTCAATATTACTAACTAAATAATTAAGTTTCCTTTGGATATCAGCATAATCAAAACAAAAATTTTAACTCAAGGAGATTCACCCAATTCCTTCAATCTCGAATGGGATCTCGTCATAATATTATGCTTCGGAATTGAACCCGAAAAATTTGACGAGATCTCGCGAGATCCGGACTGCATACCCTAATCCATACCCCTTCTGGTTAATTAAAGGGACACCTGTGCTTAGCAGTGGGACGTATATAGGCTGTTTTTGTTGTCTGTTCAGCATTGTATTGAAGGATTGCTAGCGGTTCTTTTTAATCCGATTTAAACGCCCGTTCAACCCGTTCCACCTATCTGAATATTTCACGTAGGCGGCAATATATCCTAACTACTCGCACGTCCCTATGAATCCACGATCGCGGACCAAACCGTAAATACCGTCCATGTTATTGTCACCGGTTTCACAGAAACGCGTATTACATCTTCTTATCTGTACCGCGAATAATGCGACAATAAATAACTGCTAAATTGACAAGAAAATCCAAACTTCATAGCGAGGTTTCTCATGGCGCGATGCAATTCGTACGATGTAGAAATAAGTGACGGTAGACAATAGTGTAGATGAGATCATCTACTTTATATTCTAATCTAGATACTTACCAGAAACAAGTGACGATTTGAATACAGGGTAGATGCGGTCATCTATCTCATATTGTAATCTAGATACCAGAAACAAGTGACGATTTGAATATAGGATAAATGAGGTCATCTACCTTATATTCTAATCTAGATATAGGTGACGAGAGGTGACGAGACAGAAACAAGTGACGATTTGCTAAATGTGGTTTAAGCAATTTTACCCTAAAATCGCACAACGATGCGATATCGGATCGCGCTTTGTGGAAGGTATTTGCGATCCGAATCTGCGCGATTTTCGTCCGGTCTCTCATGAATGTTTCATACTGTGATTTCTCACTTTCCTCTGGCCGTTTTCGCAGATTCCCGAGTAATTCTTTAGCACGGTTGTAATTCGCAGTCATTTTAGTTGTTACTGTTGTTAGTCGACGCGAAATTATTAATTTAAACTCGCTGGAATGCTGCGCTATGCGCAGAGAAATTTTCAAGACCCTCAATTGTTTATTGGATTTTCGTCCATCGGTGGAATACTATACAGGTTGTGAGAAGCTGCAGTAGTTTTATGCGGATGAGATATAAAAAAATACAATTCAAAGTGTAACTATGTTACCTACTGAATAAAGATATTTTTGAATTTTCACGTTACTTTCTTCATAGCGTGGTGTGTAGTAGGAACAGAAACAGAATAAACTTCTTTTCACATCAATCAAACCATATATACATAAATAGCCTATATACGTCCCATTGCTGGGCACGGGATTCCCTTCAATCAACCAAGAGGGGTATGGAGCATATTTCACATCGCTGCTCCAGTGCAGGTTAATGGAGGCGTTTGGGCTACTGGCTCAAAACCAACGACTTATTTGCCTTAATTTTTCAAGCCGCATAAAATAAATACCTTTGGAAACTATTAACCTAGATTACCGTAACTGTATGTTTGATACCCTTTTAGTTATACAAGACTTATGCCCTGCACTAACACTTGATTGATTTACCAGCACATCTCCCAAGAAATGAACCTACAACCTTGTAATTGCCGTCCCCAAAAACAAATTACCTGACGTGCAGCACTACAATTACAGACTCCGCTTTCCCTCCTCGGTGTTGCCAGCGTTTACATCGTTTTAAGTAAATAATAACAAGCCTCCACGTGTATGGGGTAATTGGCTTGAGGTAAAATCGAACTTCATACACTGCGAATTATATGCAAGCCGACAAGCTGAAAATTACCGTGTCCGTAACCATCAATCAATATAAACTGACTGTTCAATTTAGTGCTGTGCTTTCATACACGCACGAGACATACAATGCTCAAAATACATTACCAACCATTGTCGAAGTTTGTGGGTGGAATTATGTCTCGTCAGTTTTGAAGTGAATACGGTAAAGTTTATAATTTTCTGTTGAAAGGGAACTAGGAAGGGAAATATGAAACAAGATATGACAATGTATGAAATAAAAGCAGAAACCTTCGTCTGTCATGCGGGTTGTGGGATTAATCAACCTAAATCAATCAACCTTTGTGTCAGGGATACTATTGAACCGCCATAGGCCACTGACATGACTTATGAAAGGACTACTTACATACTTACTTAAGTTAATTATCGGGGCTAATTAACAACTGCTTAACGTGACCGCCGAAGCACGGATCATCTTACTTTCGGATTATTACCTACAATGTCCTAACTTGTAACCAAACTAGGGATCACCAAGTATTTATTTTTAACATAACATAACAAATACTTTATTGCACAAACAGGAAAAAACAAAAAACAAAACAAAAGAGAAATAGAATGAGTGCAATAGGCGGCCTTATTGGTAAGTAGCAATCTCTTTCAGGCAATTATTTTTGTTCTTTATTCTATGACAAATGCAAAAAGAAAGCATATTGTGTAGTATCCTAGGTCAAACATAAATTATGAAATTGTGATAACTAAATAAAGACAGATCTAAAGGTGACAAAAACGTATTCCTTTTTATATTTAACTTATTTATGAATTTCAATAAAGAAAATTGTATTAAAAAGTGCGACATTTTGTCATGTTTTCTATGACGTCACAGTGTGCTTTTTCATATAAATTCCATAGTAATTTCGTGTTTTGACGTTTAGTTCCGGCGAAGTAGTTAATGCCATCTGCGGCAAATCTACAATAAGTCACGTCAAAAAAAAGACGTTTAGTAAAAAATAACTGATTTGACTAGTTGGTAACTACCGTATTGTATGCACCATTGACCAATTTTCGCCGTTTGCCCTTTTTAAGTTGCAAAGGCAAACGGCACAAAAACGACGAGTAGCTAAATCTCCTCATTCCTTTTTATCACACAACAAACGTCCCACAAAGGCTTCGTTAAAGAGCTACTCTACGCCTTTATGGTTAAAATTACCTCCTTCAAAGTAAATTAGGTCATATTCGCCGCTATTACGCGTCACTTGTTCTGTAACAACCTCAGCCGGTTGTCTTAAATTTTGTACTGGTTACACCTCTCAGCGCTCTCTATTTTTTCGGCCAAGTAGTTACTAACCTTTAAATTAATCGATACGTAAAAAAATAAATATAAAAACAATACGCGCCACACTTAGGCAGTAGTTACTGCGATCATGTCTTTCAAATCAAATCAAATCAAATGCCTCGTTATAATTATTAATCTTTTCTTCTTTTGACAAATTGAACTGTAAGTCTCATTAAATGACACATGTGTTAGTGCGACAGAGTCCTAAAGTGGGTACATTATATTGCTCATGACTGTACATTCGATAGAGATTGCGAGCGATATTTGTATCTGTTTTCTTTTTATTCCGAAATGATAAACATTGAACAAGACCCAAACATTTCGTTTATGAATTCCTAAGGACAAAACGAAAAACCTATTGAATTTCAAAGGCGTAATATGTAAATTGACGGACGATATCTCAACCCAGATGACTCGAGGGTCGCGTACAACCATTCAGGGATTGAAAGCAATTTTGCGTCTGACCTCCATGTTTGATCCCTGAATGGTTTCGAATTATTCCGATTGAAAAAGTCTTGGAAGATGTCGGGATTTCTTTTTATTGTAATCGGAACTTTATTTGAGTTTGAAAATTCTTTTGAATTTCATTTCGTTTGGGTTTGGTCCCGTTTGAGTTTGAATCCCGATGGGGTAAATATTTGTAGTAGATATGATTGGAATTTGTTTTTTTTTTGTGCCTTTTTACAGTATTTTACTCACAAAGGGACTCCTCAGACATTATGTGAGGGAAATTGAATTATACACACTAATATCATAAATGCGAAAGTATCACTGTCTGTCTGTTGCTTTTTACGCTTAAATACGCTGAACTGATCGTGATAATCTATCTTCTAAATATATAAAAGGAGAAACTGATTGACTGACATATCAACGCACAGCCTAAACGGCTAAATTTGGAAGGGACGTAGCTTAGATACCGTAGAGGTGCACTAAGAAAGGAATTCCCGAAATTCCCACGGGAACGGGAATTAGCGGGAAAATTCTTTTGTATGAAAAATCTAAACCATTCAAGTTAGACGTTTTAAATTTGGCATGCAGGTACCTTAGATACCGCAGAGGTGCACTAAGAAAGGAATTCCTGAAATTCCCACGGGAACGGGAATTAGCGGGAAAATTGAAATTTGATATGCACCCGTACCCACACAAAGATCTCTCTTTTATAACACGCCACGCGAACGAAGTAGCGGGCAAAAGCTAGTATTGGATATGAAGAGAGCCGTGGTAGCTCAGTTGGTAGAACGTTTGCCTCTCACTTTGAGGTCATGGGTTCGAATCCAGCACAGGCCTAAACCAATGATTGTCGAATATGTTTCCGAATTCATGTTTGGATCATAAATGATTATCACATTCTCAGCAGTGAAGGAAAACATCGTGAGGAAACCCACGTTCCCGAGAAATGTATTTTCGGAGGTATGTGACCTAACCTGTATTGGGCTGGTTTTCCCTACGCGGGTTGGAAGGTCAGACAGGCAGTCGCTTCTGTAAAAAACTGGATAATTACTCAGGAAAGGACGTAGGATAGTTTATATTCCGAAAATCAACCCTTAAACAAAAGCGGGTGGCTTAAAAAGCTTAAAAAGCGGGGTGGAACAAATTGTACCGCTTGATAACTGAAGTCCACTCAGACTGTATCGCAGGCGGAAAGCTAAGTAGGTATATTATATTAATTTTGTAAAAGTAAAAGAGATTTAGCTCTAAGACTTTTATAAATCTTTTTCCTCTGTTCCGCAAAGAACTTAAGTCTCTCAATTAAACTTGTCAGCGTCTTAATTAATTAACGAGCTGGAAAGCAGCTTTACATTAATAAAACCTGGCTCACCTGGTTTTTACTTCATTCGATAAGTTTTCCTGGGAAAACTGAACGTAAAGAACCGCTGACAACGACCGATACTAAGCGCCTATGCGAATGAATCCATAAATTTTACAGTAGAAAAGTATGTATGAAGCAAAAACAGTGGAATTCTACATTCACATAGACAAGATACATTATAATCTCACAAATATCTCTACTCGTTTTTATATAATTTTTTGTTAGTTTTAATTTTATTATGTATATACATCAATGGTTTGAAGAAAGTTCATATAGAAATAAACAGCGTATTTTATCTCTTTCGTTTGTAATCAATTTGTTTGTCTGAGTCTCATATTATTAATAATAAGTAAGTCTGGCACAGAAATACCGCATAACACACTTTACACATAAAACGTATGAATACATACAGGGTGTTAGTGACATAGTAACGAAAACTTTGAGGGATGATTCAGGCCATGATTCTGATATCAAGTGGAATTTTCCGTCGCAAAAGTATGGAACGGAAAATAATTTAAATAAGCTCTAAAATTTTCATGACTTCTCCGACAGGAAATTCCACTTGATATCGACTCAGAATCATGGTCTGAATCATCCCCTTCAGTATTCGTTACAGTGTCACTAACACCCATACCTACTTGTATGGCTACTGTATGTACTTGTATGGGGTGTAAGTGACATCGTAACGAATACTGAGAGGGATGATAGATATATAGAGATATTCTGCAAAGAGAACAGAATAGAAAATCAAAAGTTGACAAAGAAAACTGAAATACAAACTGCACAAAGTGCAATACAACTTTTGTTCAGATTTCTATTGAAGAAAGTTGTTCATTGAAAATTTTCTCTTGGTGGTTGTGATCCTAAAGCTACATCCAACAAAAATACATTATTGCATTACTTTATCATAGATACGTATGGCGTATTGCCAGTCATTTTACACTTGCAGCCTGTGGACCAACTATACGCGGAAGGCATACAGGGCACTGCGTGTCCAATACAATAATGCGTTCAGGGTGATGCTGGGGTTGCCACGCTACTGCAGTGCATCGGGTATGTTTGCCGAGGCACGGACAGATGGTTTCGATGCCATCGTGCGAAAGCGAATAGCCTCACTGGTGCGGCGGGTGCGGGGCAGCGGCAGCGTCCTCCTGAATAGCATTACGGATAGGGTTGACTGCCCTATGGTTAGGCACTGGATGAAGGCACTAATAATGCCTGATTCTGGTGCATATGATAAATAATGATAGTGTGTTATATATAGGTGTTGTACTACTAACATAGAATTAAGTGTCATTGTTACTAACACTTTAATATTTAATTTGATTGTTAACTAACCTAGTAAGTAAGTGCATTGTTACTAACAAATTATGGATGTATACGTATTATCCGAAATAAATTGTTTTGAATTGAATTGAATATACGTATTGAGTACACATCATTTGAGGTTTACTGTAATTTGTTTTATAAATGTTTGTATGTTTTGTTTGTGCTTTGATTTGATTATTGTAAAAATTCAAGACAATGCTGGTATGTCATTTTAAAGATAAACTTGTAGATGTTGATATCTACGTTGACTCTCAAGGTGTTATGGTTGAGGCAATTAAATGACAAGTACCTCAACAGCAACAGCAACGGTATGTGTTCCAGTAGTTGAGGATAGGGCTCACTATCTGGGGTTCGATCCCGGTGGGGACAAATTATGATAATCACTTTGTGATCCCAGTTTGCTTAGGATATTACAGGCTGATCAGGCGATCGTCCGAATCATTAGTACCGGTTACTACTTGCTGATGTAAGTAAGCAGTCGTTGCATGGGGTTTTGGCGGCTTAATAATAACCTTCATATCAGGGTTGATAGGGTTGGTGCATCCTGTGGGGACAAATTTAATGATGATAATCACTTTGTGATCCCTAGTTTGCTTAGGACATTACAGGCTGATCGTCTGATCCTCCGAATCATTAGTACCGGTTACTACTTACTGATGTAAGTAAGCAGTCGTTGCATGGGTTTTTGGCGGCTCAATAATAACCTTGATACCAGGGTTGATAGGGTTGGTGCACCCCACAACCCACACGATAGGAGAAGAAGAAACAACGCAGCGAGGCAGTGACATTTCGTCACGGACTTACATTGCGTAATTATACGTCACTATGCCTTTCTCCGCGCCACACGCCACACACCAATCAAGACAGACGTGTTCATTTAAAAGAAAGCACGCGTTGCTTTACTGATTATATTTATTTAATATTGGTTCTGATTCCGGCGCACACCACCTAATTTTATTTTAAGTTATACCTGTCATTTTCTTATCCACCGAAAACGAAAGGGACGGGTAATCGGTAGGCATAAAATTTATGGAATACACGTCAATTTTAGACAGAAATTTAAAAAGCCCTGCTGATTCCGGTACACACCACCTAATTTTATTTTAAGTTATACCTGTCATTTTCTTATCCACCAAAAAGGAAAGGGACGGGTAATCGACAGGCATAAAATTCATGGAACACACGTCAATTTTAGACGGAAATTTAAGAAGCCCTTCCAAAATTTTATAGTGGCGAATAACCCGACAGAATTAAATTGGCAGCACACGTCAAATGGGTTGCATATGAGGGAGATGCCTATTTTATTCGCCTGGGTTATTCATTCATTTTAAAATTAACAGTTGTCAATCATCCGTCCCTTTCCTTTTCGGCGGGTAAGAAAATGACAGGTATAACTTAAAATAAAGTTAGGATATGTCTGCAGGGATCGGGGTTAATATGCGTCTTTAGAGTTTTTATCTTGCGGACAGAAATACCTAAATGGAAGAGCAATACATGTTGTGCCGACCACACATATAGTGGGACAAGAGCAGGAGGATGATGTACCTAATTCTTATCTTGGTTGTACATGTTAAGAAAGTCAACCAATTGGGTAGTATCCTAGGTCAAAGATAGATTATGAAGTTCTGATTACTAAAGTCTAAATAAAGACAGATATAAAACTGACGAAAAACATTTTCTTTTTTCTATTCAACTTATTTATGAATTTTAATCAAGAAAAACGTAACAATAAATCCGACATTCGGACAATCGGGTGATCACCTTATGATGGAATCGAACCCGAGATTTCCGGATCGAAAAGACAATAAGTGCTTCGGAGGACACGCTAAGCAGTCGGTTCCGGCTACTACGAGTACTTACCTGACTGAGTACGCAGTCCTTACATCTATGAGAGCCATGTCAGGGGCAGTTGGCGGCTTGGTAGTGAAGTAACAACCCACACCAGTGAAGCAGGTAATACACATTAAAGGAGAATTTATATGGTCCGCATCGACTTCTAATCCCTTTGAACGAAACGACACATTTCGGCCAGATAATTAATTAATGTCAAGAGGTCCATAAGGCAATTTATTCGCTGTCGGTTTTAGCTTGGGTCCTTTTCTGAAACCTTCAGGTAATAAGTAGTATGATGGTTTAATAGCATCATTTTTTTTTAAACGTTTTCGAGATGTACCTATGAATTCGAAATTTAAACAAACTCTTTTAAAGTATGTAAAAAGCAATAACCTTTTTAAAGAATGTCAAAGTAATAAGTTAGTGTCTTCATCTTCTATCGTGATCGTGTGGGTTGTGCGATCTGTGACCAACATTATCATCTCGTTAGGGTAACCTGAACCCCCAAACGCCCCTGACAAAGTTCATGCTATCTGCCAGGTAAGTTCTGGATAACCTATAAAACTTATCTTTTAGTAGTAAAACAGGCCCTTAAAACATAAACGATAAAGTACACAAAGAAAATACCCGAAATTATTTACATTACACAAAAGTTTATCAGCCCAACAAACACATTCACAGACAATATTTCCATACAATATCACAGACAAAGCATAATTGATTAAAATAAGCATAACACCGATGGTCGTACGCTTTTGCCAACCGTAACGTGCGGTTTTATTTTCCCTCCACACTTGACACAGGGTTGAAATTGCTGTGAATTGTTGGTAGAACAGTTCGTGTGTGGAGAAAGCATTGCGTTTATGAAAATAATAGTGTTCGCGTCGGTTTAATTAGCGGATAGTGCTACGGCGGCGTCTGCGCACGCTCCGATTGATGCGCTGGCCGAATTCTGTTGCTATACCGTGTCAGACTCGTATCATGCCCTGGTTCTTGACCGATAAGCTTTGATTACAAGCATTTTAATTACCTCTTCTATCGTGTGGGTTGTGAAGTGGATTACCAACCCCATCAACCCTAGTGTCAGGGTTACTATTGAGCCGCCAAAGGCCCCTGACATGGCTCATGTAACGACTACTATCTTACATCAGTAAGTAGTAACCGGGACCAACGGCTTAACGTGCCTTCTGAAGCACGGATCATCTTTCTTTCGGACAATCATGTGCCTATTGCCATCAACCGGGCGGAAATCCTGAAAACCACGTGATATCAATTATCTGCGTTTGGATCATTCCAAACACTCATAATGTTGAGTTTAGTGGTTTAGAGCCCGAGCGAGGATTCGAACCACTAATATTAAGTAAGTAAGTCACTCGTTTTCCGAACACAGCTATCACTGTGGCTATCACGGATTTCACTTACTACCTCATGTGTTTACTGCGATATCGACGCCCTGAGCCGAGGTTCGCGCTCAACTGGGCAACCTCAGGCCTGTTGTCTTAAAACGTTGTACCGGGTGAGATCCTTCAGCGCTCCCCATTTGTCCGGCCAAGTAGTTAATGCCACCTGCTGTAAATCTACAATAAGTCACGTCAAAAAAAATAATAATAATACTGCGACATATTAGTCCAGCCAAGTATTCCATCCAAGGAAATTCTTCAAAAAGCCCGAAAGAAAAGTGATTATGTAGAAAACAATAATATTACACATCCTTAATTTGTATAAGATAAAAAATTACGTGTACGCGTACGTATTTTTTAAGTGCAATAAAGGGTTTTGTATTGTATATATTTAACGGCTCATATTATTAAACCACACTGAATCAACTTTAATAATATGTGAGGTCTTGTAAATAGGTATTATAATATAATTACATTTTAAGCTCATCATATTTTGACAAACTTCCTTCTTTGTAACGTTCAAAAACCGCAATCCGTTTTGAGTAATAAAATGGCGGACCGATTAAGTATAAGTAGTTTTTAAATTGGCATCGGTGGCTTCTTTTTGAAAATATTAAATGGATGTGGAATTATTGACCAATGAAATTAAAATTCATTAAACATCCCAGGATTTATTTTCTTATTTTTTTTTACTTTCTCCTTTCGTTTTATGATAAATAAAAATAATAAAAAGGCAATGAATTTGTGTTTGTATTATGTAAATGCGCTCCATAAAGGCATACGGAGCGTTGCGCAGCTGCAGTGCGCCGGCGCGGGCGATGCAGCAGATAGATTCAGTTCTGTGCACGAGCCGTTTACTTGAGTAAACTCACGCGCACCTAAAGCTTTGCTGGATGAGCTAGATACCGAAGTTTTAACAAAAGTAGGTAGGTAGTTTTTTTTTGGAAAAGTATGAAAAACCTAATCTGGCATAATTATAATATCCACTTTCCGTAAAGTTGTGTGTATTCTAACTAGTTTTCCTTTTAAGACAGTATTGTATGCCATTCGATGTAAATTTGCAATACGTCACGTTAAAAAAGGAGGCTTTTTTTTTCTTTTTTTGACTTATTGTAGATTTGCCGCAGATGGCATTAACTACTTGGCCGGACAAATGGGGAGCGCTGAAGGCTCTCACCCGGTACAACGTTTAAGACAACAGCCTGAGGGTGCCCAGTTGGGCGCGAACCTCGGCTCAGGGCGTGGTTTGAGAGGAAAAATATTTGAAAGAATTAATCGACCCTAGTGGGTCGATAGCGATAAGCGCTGAATGAGGGAAATCATCGACCACGCCGGCGGGGTCGGTATCGGGGTCCTGAAGTGTTTGGTGTCGTAGAGTAGTCGGGTCGTCGTTAAAAAAAAGGAGGCGAAGGAGAAGGAGTTTATATAAATGCTTTCTACAAGACTGCGCCAGTTTCGTTCATGCGCGGAAATAAAAAAAAAGGCACCAATCGCCCATACTACTCACCGAAAGCCCTTTGTTACCTCATCCAGCGACTCTACATCCCTGAACATAATATGGCCAATTAAGCATTCGAAACTTGAACTTTCATTGTTTGTGTTTGTAGATTTTAGATAGTTGCGTGTAATTTATATTACCATAATTACTATTGTGCTAATGTCTCAGATAAGTTATGTTCAAATGACTTAGCGGGTAATCTGCCTGTTTTTATCAAGCAAGTATGTATTTTGTTATTAAATAGATTAGGTTTATAAAAAAGGCGTCTGATAGTTATTTTATTTTTTCTACTCCTCTACTTTAATCTGGCATTTAAATAACCAAAAAGTCTAATATAAGTACATACATAATTAAACTCTTTGAAAAAGTGTACGCTCTATGGCCTATAAAAGCATTGTTTACAAAGTGTAACTGTACTATAATGTCGCCAAAAAAGCATTGTTGTTGTTTTTTTTTTGACCTGGAAACTGGCACCTTTACTTTGTTTGGTGCCATAGATATACTATAAAAAAAAGTATACATTTGCCGCCATTTTCCCGCGCGTTGGAAAATAAATTGGAAAATTTTTGTGTTTCGTTTAAAATTACGTCGTCGTAGAAAAAGTATTGTATGCAACGTTGTATAACTAGGTCAAAAAATGCTCGTGGCGTCTCTTATTGCGATGTTCGCCAAGGCTCACATCGCAACTCACGCCACTCGCATTTTTTGACCCTTCTTATACAACTGTTGCATAAAATACTTTTTTAGTTTACTTACTTAGTCTTGGGGCAGTCGAAAGTAAGATCGACTACCTACAGAAAATTGATATCACTAGGTTTCCAGGATTTGTGCCTGTTTAATGGTATAACGCTCGCTATTACATACATGGGAATTAAACATTTCCAATTGCAAACAAGCTTGTACTTAATTGAAAACGCATTTTTTTGTGATGGAATAACACGATTTTTTCTCCTTTATTTGTACTGTAAGGCCTTCCTTCTTGTCGATTTTAAAGATTTAAGGTCTATGGGATGTATCCCATAGGTTTTGATTCCCCTACGTAATGTATCTGTGGTTTGCGTTGATGTAGAAGCTTGATTTTTCTACAGCTTCAAGGGTCTGTAGCCATAAGTATTAGATGTCAATATTAACTTGGTACCTCTAATCTCAAAAGTAAAAAGTAAGGGTTCCACTAAATTTTATTATTTATTATTAAAAAAATATATTATTTATGAAAATAAATAAATATTTTCACCGGTTCCCGATAAAAAGGCCTTGACAGACAGACGGATAAACATCATAGTCATCCTATAAGTGGAACCCTTAGTATTTGCTTTTGACATTAGGTTATTACCCAAATAAAACATTAACCTAAAAAAGATTGCCTCTTCCTTTTTGATGTGAACAGAAAAGGACTAAAACTACTATAATCTGGGAGTCTTCAAGGCTAGAGTGAATAGACATTTGCTAAGTAAGCGTGGTCCACCCTAGACCACATCGTCACTTATTATCAGGTCACATTATGGTCAAACGCGAGCTTATTTCATATAAAATAAAGAAATATAGTACAATTTATAAAATAATAAAATATAATAATATGAATTAATGCTTAAGAAGAATTACGTAGTTTACTAGGTCAAAATTAAATTATGAAATTCTGATTACTAAATAAAGACATCTAAAAGTGACATTCTTTTTTCTTTTTCTATTTAATTTATTTATGAACTAGCTTTTGCCCGCGACTTCGTCCGCGTGGCGTGTTATATAAGAGAGAGATCTTTGTGTGTGTGGGAGTGCATATCAAATTTCAAGCATCTAACTTATGCAGTTTAGATTTTTTCATACAATTTTTTTCCCAATAACTCCCATTTTTCAAAATACAGCCAAAAATAAACTTTATATTTACTAAGGTATGCATGCATGCTAGATTGAATCAATTGATTGAATTGATTTTTTTTTAATTGATTGTTCATTGAGTTTTAATTTTAATACACACTTCCTCTCTTCCCTTCAACGTTGCTGTGCCCTACAGGGTCCATGTTTTAGTTCCTATGCCTATGTAACACCCCATTGTACTACATGGAATGCAATAAATAATTTAATTGAATTGAATTGAAAACATCTATCTTACGCGGTTTCGATTTTTTCATACAAATGTTTTTTTCCCGCTAACTCCCGTTTCCGTGGGAATTTTGCAATATCCTGTTGCAACTAAGGTTTAAGTTAACTAAGGTACCTGCATGCCAAATTTCAAGCGTCTAACTTAAGCGATTTAGATTTTTCATACAAAAGGATTTTCCCGCTAATTTCCGTTCCCGTGGGAATTCCGGGAATTCCTTTCTTAGTGCACCTCTACGGTATCTAAGCTATGTCCCTTCCAAATTTCAAATGCCTACATTTAGCCGTTCAGGCTATGCGTTGATATGTCAGTCACTGAGTCAGTCAGTTTCTCCTTTTATTTAGATTTGATTTTTTCATACAAATGTTTTTTCCCGCTAACTACCGTTCCCGTGGGAATTTTGTAATATCCTGTTGCAACTAAGCTTTAAGTTTACTAAAGTACCTGCATGCCAAATTTCAAACGTCTAACTTGAGTGGTTTAGATTTTTCATACAAAAGGATTTTCCCGCTAATTCCCGTTCCCGTGGGAATTTCGGGAATTCCTTTCTTAGTACACCTCTACGGTGTCTAAGGTACCTGCGTGCCAAATTTTAAACATCTTACTTGAATGGTTTAGATTTTTCATACAAAAGGATTTTCCCGCTAATTCCCGTTCCCGTGGGAATTTCGGGAATTCCTTTCTTAGTACACCTCTACGGTGTCTAAGGTACCTGCGTGCCAAATTTTAAACATCTTACTTGAATGGTTTAGATTTTTCATACAAAAGGATTTTCCCGTTAATTCCCGTTCCCGTGGGAATTTCGGGAATTCCTTTCTTAGTGCACCTCCACGGTACCTAAGGTACCTGCATGACAAATTTCAAATGTCTAACTTGAGTGGTTTAGATTTTTCATACAAAAGGTATTTCCCGCTAATTCCCGTTCCCGTGAGAATTTTGGGAATTCCTTTCTTAGTGCACCTCTACGGTACCTATGGTACCTGCATGCCAAATTTCAAACGTCTAACTTGAGTGGTTTAGATTTTTCATACAAAAGGATTTTCCCGCTAATTCCCGTTCCCGTGGGAATTTCAGGAATTCCTTTCTTAGTACACCTCTACGGTATTTAAGGTACCTGCATGACAAATTTCAAACATCTAACTTGAATGGTTTAGATTTTTCATACAAAAATATTTTTCCGCTAATTCCCGTTCCCGTGAGAATTTCGGGAATTCCTTTCTTAGTGCACCTCTCTACGTTATCTAAGGTACCTGCATGCCAAATTTCAAAAGTCTAACTTGAGTGGTTTAGATTTTTCATACAAAAGGATTTTCCCGCTAATTCCCGTTCCCGTAGGAATTTCGGGAATTCCTTTCTTAGTGCACCTCTACGGTATCTAAGGTACCTGCATGCCAAATTTCAAACGTCTAACTTGAGTGGTTTAGATTTTTCATACAAAAGGATTTCCCTTCACTACTCTGCTCCTATTGATTGTAGCGTGATGAAAAGTATACTATGACCTGTCCAGGAGTGTGAAGAATAATTGTACCAAGTTTCATTAAAATCCGTCCAGTAGTTTTTGTTTCTATAAGGAACATACAGACAGACAGACAGACAGACAGACAAAAATTTTACTGATTGCATTTTTGGCATCAGTATCGATCACTTATCACCCCCTGATAGTTATTTTGAAAAAATATTTAATGTACAGAATTGACCTCTCTACAGATTTATTATAAGTATAGATTTTAATAACGCAATAATAACTACGATATTTTGTCACGTTTTTCTATGATGTCACAGGTTGCTTTTTCATACAAATGTCATAGTAATTTCGTGTTTTGACGTTTAGTAAGAAGTAACTGATTTGACTAGTTGGAAACTACCCTATTGCGTCCAAGACCAAACGAAGCATAAAACTGAATAGCTCTTGTCATCTAGTCCAGTTCAAGCTATAATGTGGGACAGACGTCGATAAAGCAGAGCGATTCCTAAGCCCATCGCAACCCCACATTCTATACCTTAACGTATGCTATCCCAAGAGAGAGAAACACCGGGCATTTATCGTCTTATCTCACTAACGAGTTGTACTCGCAATCTGTCTCGACGATATAATCGGAACCACTACCATTGGATTTCTTTAACAACTCGTCAGTTGTATGAAGTGACTTGCACGTGAGTTTTGTAGAACATGTTGAACGTTACCTATGCTATATTTAGCCGAGAAAATGAGAAGCGCTCAAAGCTTTTGCCCGGTAAATAGAAAAACAACATTTAATTATCAACAATATTTTCTCTAATTGGTATCCTTACAGTACAGTTTGGAGACCATCGTCTAATTCTTGGTCGAGATAAACCTGGCCAATTATATTAACTCACTTACATTTATATTACACAGGTAAAAAAATTACGAACATTTTAATTGGATATAAGTACAAGAATGAGTTCTAATAAACTGTTAATAAGAAGTTTGTTACCTGCGGAGTTTGAAATAAGGAAGTCGGATTTTTTAAAGATACGACCGCCTGACTGCCAGCATTCGAACCCGTGACGCTGTGGTATAAGTTACGGGTTCTCCGAACAGGGAGATTGCGGTTTCTGGGATCTCTATCCAGCAGATAAGCTATCAGACAGTTTACAATCAAGTGACAAAGACCACATGTTCAGCAGTAGTGGCGGATGATAACCGATGCGTGTCCAAGCCGGCTCGTCACGAGGGCACAAAGCGCGCCGAACCTACAGTTCTAATTGCCGCTAATCATGGACACTATCTAGATTCTTTCACTGCTTGTTAGTGCTAGCAGGCGGGGATCTAGTAAGGCCATGGGATATAGTTAGGCCTAGGATATAGGACCTTGGGACGCTTGTTTTTCTGTCGTGTGGATTGGCGGTCGACGATAGGGACTCACACTTACGGAGTGTAACGTAGAACCCTTGCCCAGGGATACGGGTGAAGACCTCAACGGTTGCAGAGGCGGAGATGGGAGCCACCGGTACGGCAATGCAGGACGGAAAAGGCGAGTCACAGGGACTGTGACCTGGAACCTAATAGAGGCCGCAGTAACTGTCAGTACTATTCAGAGGCGGAGGACAGGAGTCTTAGTACGGCTTTGAAATAGTCTACTCTGAGCGTCATCACACTCGCGTCAGACAGAGTACTGCGGGGCGGAAGGCAAGAGGGAAACAACTGCCCTATTTTTCCCTAAAAAGTAGCGTGCAGGATGCTACACCGACATGGGCGTGGCTCGTAAATTAATAATGATGACCGATCACAGCTATCCTGGTGTCAAGATACTCTTGATATGGTTCGTGTATGACAGCTATTTAAATAAATAGTACTTAACCTGAAACAACGACTGGGAAACATGGAATCACGCAATGTCCTAATCAAACAAAGGACAGTCTCTGAACGCCTAAATCGACCTCAAGGCCATCGTATCGTGAGCCGAAAGCTCTATCCACTGGGGAAAGCCTCTTACTCAGATCTCTCCAAGAGACTCAGAAGGGAAAAAAAAACAAAACAGAGACTCATTTAGTTCTCTTCTTCATTTTGGAAGTACTTCGCTTGGAATGGAATTCTATAGTCTCTGCTTACCCCCGTGGGAAATAGGCGTGAGTTTATGTATGTATGTGTGTTCGCTTGAAAATCTAGTATTGCTCGGGAAGTTGTAGGTGTATCAAAAAGTCTTCATAACCTTTTCCAGCCATTGCAGGACCCTTAAATAACTTTAGAACTCGCTATTATCATCCCTCCTTCCAGAACTAACAGTACTCCTATATTGCCAAACACATCAAGTTTCCTCTGCTGCTTGCCCTATCCGGCCCTGGCTAGGATTGGTATTGGTATTGGTATTCGCGGGCCGGTTTCCGCAACTCGACGTCTGTGCGCCTATTTTGCGTGATACCTGAAACGGCTGGATTACTCCAGCCAGCCTAGTTCCCCAAGGAAGTCTAACAGTCCTTTGACGTTGCTGACCACCTCGGGGAGGCACCCCGTCAGGCCGAGGTGCCTGGCCCGGTAGTTGGCGACTCCTCCACACTCCAGTAGAACGTGAGCCGCTGTCTCCTCCGCCTCCATGCAGGCTCTGCACAGGGGGCTGTCAGTGACACCTAGTGTGAACAGATGTTTGTTGAAGGCACCGTGACCAGTAATAACAGCTGTTACCTGTCTTAGTTGAGACCTCTTTAATTTCAGAAGTCTCTTGGAGAGACGGCTATCAATGTTGGGTAGTGCCATCTTAGCCTGCCTGCATTCCTTTTCGGTGGTCCATAGTTTGCTGTGTTTGTTGGCGACTCTCGTCCGTAGCAGCGAACGAACCTGTCCGAATGGGATCGGCAATATCGGCTCCGGACCGATGGCCGTTGCCTCCGATCCCCTTCTAGCTAGCTCGTCCGCCGCGTCGTTACCTCTTGAACCGCTGTGTCCTTTGATCCATTGTAAAGTGACGTGGTTGTACTTACATACTTCAGTCAGTGATTGGTGGCAGTTGTGTATGAGCCCTGAACTAATGCAGTAGTTGTTGAGGGCTTGTAAAACTGCCATGCTGTCCGAGAGTATTCTAATGGAATTGTCCCGTACCTGCCTGGCCATGATCGCATTTGCCGCTAGCGTGATGCCCATACACTCGGCCTGGAAGACGGTGTTATGGGAGCCAAGCGGGACCGATATTGTCATGTTGAGGTCTTCGGAAAATATACCTGAACCAGTACCGGACCTTGTTTTCGATCCGTCTGTAAAGATCCTCAGTTCTCTCAAGGTTAGACCTTCACATAGGTTGTCGTCCTCGTATAATTGAATTTTGTATTTTTTGTCAAATACAAACTGTTTCGGAATCCTGTCGTTTTTGGCCTCCAGTACTGGAAAGTCCTGGTGGACTTCCTCCAAGATGGTTGCATGTGGGATTCTACTGTGTTTCCAAAGTCCAAGGGTTTTTAGACGTACCGCAGAGATCGCTGCCTCCTGTTCTATAAATAGGTGTAACGGTGGTACGTTCAGCATGGCTTCTAAGGCTGCGCTAGGTGTGGTCGTCATGCATCCAGTAGTTGCCGTTAATGCTAACCTTTGGAAACTTCGGAGTTTGTCGATTACCGTGATCTGCCTGGTGCGCGGCCACCAGACCAGGGCGCCGTAGCTCAGGATCGGTCTAATCACCGTAATGTAAAGCCATAATGTAATTTTTGGAGAAAGTCCCCATTTTTTACCTACCATTCTGCGGCATTGCCAGAAGGTGATGGCTGCTTTCTCGAATTTCTTGTTGAGGTGGATACTCCAGTTTAGCTTGCTGTCGAGAATAACACCCAGATACTTGACCTGTGTAGCAAGTTGGAGTTCTGTTTGGAACAGCTTCGGTATCTGGTAGCTAGCACCAAGAGCTCGTTTTCTAGTAAACATTACTATTTCTGTTTTGTTAGGATTTACCGATAAGTCGTACAAACCGCACCAACGCTCCACGATACGCAGCGCGGACTGTGTTAGCCGGCAGACGGTCGACGCTTCCTTCCCTTTGATGAGAATGGCCAAGTCATCTGCATAACCTATGGTGTAGTAATAGTTGTTGTTGAGATTGGTGATCAAGTCGTTTATTACCAGGTTCCAGAGTAGGGGTGATAGTACTCCGCCCTGTGGGCATCCCCTGGATACCATGGCAACCTGTTGTTCACCAGAAAATCTTACCACTCTTTGACAGAGCATGTTGTTGATCCAGCCGCTCAGCATTGGGTCCGCTCCATGTTTGGCCAGAGCCTTGTTAATGCTGGAGAAATTGGTTTTGTCAAAGGCTCCTTCAATGTCAATGAAGGTTCCGAGACATATTCCTTTTTCTGTTATAGCTTCCTCGATCCTATTCACAACCATGTGTAGTGCCGATTCTGTAGATTTACCTGCACTGTACGCGTGTTGATTGCGGTGCAGCGGAGTGTGTTTGAGAGCGTTGTCCCTCAGTTCCCTGTCGCACAGTCTTTCCAAGGTCTTCAGCAGGAACGACGTGAGACTTATTGGCCTGAAGGATTTAGCGTCTGTATAGTCACTCTTACCTGGCTTAGGTATAAATATCACTTCCACCTCTCTCCATCCCTTCGGCACGTACCTATGTGCTAGGCACGCTCTTAATATATATGTTAGTCGTTCAGTGACCACGCGTCCCCCCCACTGTAGTAGTGCTGGGAAGACGCCATCCGGCCCCGGCGCTTTAAAGGTGTCGAAGGATTGTATGGCCCATTTAACTTTGTCTACTGATACTACCTTGTGTGCGGTGTACCAGCATGTCTCTGTGGGTGTGGTTATTGTGTCCTGCCAGTTGATTACCTCAGTCAGTTCGCAGCCCGGGAAGTGAGTCTCTAGGAGGGCGCGATGAGTCTCAGCTGGGGAGCTAGTGTAGGAGTTATCGGTTTTCCGGATTGAGCCCAGGTCAGTGTTGTCCTGTTTGGACAGCACCTTCCTTACCCGATTTGCTTGCTCGCAGATCTCTATGCTGCCGCAGAAGGTTCTCCACGAGGCAGAGCTCCTGAATCTGATACGTTTTTTGTACCTGGACTTGGCATCCTTATAATTGTTCCAATCGAGGTCAGTACTAGTATTCATTGCCCGGTTGAGTAAACTTCTGACCTTAGTTCTCAGCCTCTCCAGTTCCGGGCCCCACCAGGGCTGACCATTTGTGCGGTTCGGCCTGGGTAAGGTCAGTGGGCATGCAACGTGGTAGCTGTCGATCATGGTTGTAGTGATCTTGGTTACCTGTTCTTCTATTTGTAGAGTGCTCTCCAGATCGTGGGGTAGGATGTCGCACGCAAGCCTGCTGTTTACCAGCCGGGAGTACTTACCCCTGTCAGTCTTGCGAGGGTTCCTCTTCGGAGTTGTGGGTTTGACTGAGGCTTGCAGGTTAAAACGGATCCACCTGTGGTCGGAGCACGAGGCTTCGTCAGAGACGTGCCAGCCGCTGATTAGGCTCGCCGCTCCTTCCGTCGCCAGAGTCAAGTCAATAATGGTTCTACTACGTCTATTGATGAAAGTAGGTTCGGAGCCAATGTTTAGCAGACTTAAGTTTGTGGAGAAGAGATACTCGAAAAGTTTGTTACCTCTGTTGTTGGAAGACTTCATACCCCAGAGTGGATGATGAGCATTGGAGTCAGTGGCGATGACCAGTTGGATGCCACCTTCCTCACAGTAGTTCACCAGTCTCACCAGTTCGTAGGGTGGAGCTTCCTCCTCCTCAGGCATATATGCCGAGGCGAGGACTAGCTCTGGGATGTTTGAGTCTTCCTGTGTGACCAGTCTCACAGCACAGAGGTCTCTGGAACAGAATTCTGTTAAAGGCTGTGCGTTTATGTTGTTAGTGTATATGATACACGATCTGGGTGTGTCGTGATCTGTACAAAATACGATCTTACCTCTGATATTGAGAAAGCCGCGTATACGGCCGCGCCTGATCCATGGCTCTTGGATCAAGACTACGGCTGCGGGCTGGTCCTCCACCCATTTCCGCGTTTGAGCCGTCGCAGTCTCGCTGTGGTGGAGGTTGCATTGGAGGATGGGTATCTTAGGAGGAGAGGACGCCATCATCGGACAGCAGCTCCCCTTCACCCACACCCCCCAATTGTAGGCCAGCGAAAAGTCCCCCAGGCCATTCATCACCAACCTCTGGATCCAGTTCATCAGACAGTACGTCATCTGTTCCGGGATCCAAAGGTGGCGCTTCCTGGACTGGCGGAGGCGGTGTCCCCGCTGCCTCCGTAGGGGAGCTCGTGGAGACCGTCGGCGCAGGCCCCGTAACTGTTGAGGCCTGCGACTTCACGCTGGCGGTTTGTGGCACTCCCAATCCCAGTCGCTCCGGTGGAGTGTCGATGTATTTTCCCTTGGCCCCCTGGAATTTGAGGTACACCGACCCAGCTCCATAGGCAAGCCGACGCCCCTTCCCGAGGACCAACGGGACCACATCGTCTGGGATGGAGAGCACCACAAACGTGGACTCTTCTCCGTCCTTACCCTTCTGGTAGTCGTGGGAGTGTTGTACCCACCTTCCCACGTGTGCCCAGCGATTCTGGTAGTTAAGGGTACTACCAAGAGTGTGGGCATCTTCCCACCGTCCGGGTATGAGGATACCGCAGCGAACCTTCCTCGGTATTTCCGAGAAGCGCTTCGCCACGATCTCCTCGCCTGTAGGGAGTCGTGTCTCCGAGATGGTTCTCTGGAGCCACTGGAAAGAAGCCAGATCCTCACAGCAAAGCTTCAGGAGGCCTTCGGAGAAATTCGGTTTCCCGTTAAACCTAGGCCCCTGAACCTCCGCCGGTAGGGTCATGGCTTCGGCCACCACCTTGTCGACGATGGCTCGTTCAATAAAGGCAGCCTCAGACCTGGTGAGGTAGCGGTTGCTGACAGTGGTAACCGCACCCACAAGATCTGCTGCCGCCGCTGCCGCATAGCTGCCAGCCCCTGTTCCAGGAGGACGCTCAAGTCGCTGTCTTTTGGACTCACCCCTCGGAGAGATAGTCTCGTTGGGCCGGGCCCTCTTGCCAGCGGCTCGTTCGACCTTGGTCAGTCGGTTGCCCGGCTTCCCGTGCCTTGGAGCGTTATCGCCATCCAGACGGCTGCTGGGCCCCGGCCTCGGCTCGGTCGGTCGGTTTGACCCGCTCGCCCGGACCGGACCGACAGGCCCAGCCGTCGTCGGTAGTTGGGCACTGGCGGGTATGGGCGTAAAAGACGAAGAAGCGACCGCCTTTGCAGCCTCACGAAGAAGCCTAGCTTTTCGGCGTTGTTTCTTATTCTTCTTCGTCCGTTTTCCGTCGCTCTCAGGGGAGTGCAACGATGCTGTCTGTGCCGCGGTCGAAGGGGGCTCGGTCCTTTGAGATTTGCCCTTCTTGCGCGGCCCAGCCACCAGCCACGACTCCCCCGGGGGGTTGAGCGAACGGGAGGGATGGGCAGGAGTAGGAATTGGTGGTGCAAGGAAGGGGCCCGCCGCCACGGGAGCGGCCACTGGTCGTTTCCACGCGGTTTTAGGTTTCCCTTTACCACCGGTAGGTTGGGGGGGGAATCCTCCTTTGGAGGTTGTATGGAGCACCGTTTCAACAGCACCCGAGAGGGCACTGACTCCGGTGGCGGTTTGAGTTGTAGCCACCAGAGAACTGGTGTCTACAACTTGTGACTCTACATTATAAAGGGGCGACTTGGTATCCATGTTCGCATGTAAAATAAAATTCATCCTTTCGGCTTCCCACCCTCCACGGAGCCCGCACACTTGGGAACACCTTACTCACAAAAAGAATTCAGGCGTTAGGACTACCGAAAGGATATAGGGGCGCAAGAGTGGTTTCTGTCGCGATATCCGGAATATGGATACGGCCGTCACGCTCGACCAGTCGCAGCCGTCGTGCCGGGAGTTCCCCTGGCTAGGATATAGAGATAGAACAAAGATACAGTAGAGATAACGATGAGATTTATTTAATAACCTCACAGACGCGACACAAAGACTCCGCCACTTTGCGGAACTAACCTAACCCACTCACGTCTCGAGAATGGCGAGACAAAATGCACTTTTAACCCGATTACAATCTCTAACTGTTACAAATATAGATAATTACTACATTGCTGGCCTAGTACTCTAAAACTTGTGTTAATAAAAGCCTTAATAGCCTGTGAAAAGAAACGCTATTGAATTGACGAAAAACTGAAAGGCAATGTCGCTGGAGCGTTACTTTGCGGTGTTTTTTTTGTCAAGTTTTTTTCGATTGAATTTGTGCCTCGTCGTACACTCAATCGCCTATTAGGTACTACAATTAATTAAATCGATGTTATATCGTCATAGAGCTTTATTTTTTTATATTTCACTTATCAGTTTTTTATACTTAGTATTTAATACTTTTGTCCGGTCAAGTAGTTCATGCCATCTGAGGCAAACCTAATAAGTAAAAGTCACCTCAAAAACGGCCTGCGTGGTACAGTGGTTGAGCGTTAGGCTCACGATCCGGAGGTCCCAGGTCAAATTTCGGTGGGGAAATAACACAAAAATTACTTAGTGATCCCTTGGTTAGTTAGGACATTACAGGCTGATCACATAATTTGTCCGAAAGTAAAATGATCTGTGCTTCGAAAAGCAAGAGAGAGCAAGTCGTCAGTAAATGGGTCTTTGGCGGTTCAATAATAACCCCGACATCAGGGTTGATGAGGTTGGTAATCTACCTCACAACCCACACGATGGACCACAAGAAGACTTCAAAAAAACAAAGATGTTAGCGCGGATGAGCTATGCTCATGCCGCGTACTTCGGCATTCAACAACCCGCGTTACCGCGCGGATCACTGTTGGCTACGGTATGTAAAGTACATAGTTTATAAGTACATACCTATTTAGTGTAGGTACTGATCAATAGTCATCTACGTGACGAGACGGAAAACCGCGCGGCGAGTCGGTAATCCGCGCAGCGAGTCGGTAATCCGCGCGGCGAGACGGTAATACGCGCGGACGAGTGAGCTAACAGCGTCGCCGCGCGGTGTACCGCTACAAAATCCGTTTTACCGCATCCGCCTGCCGCGTCGTTGCGCAACTTTATGGGATGACGATCACAAAGCATAAATAGTAGGTAAACAATCTTGCAAAACAATAACTAATAATGTTATTTTTACCTCGAGCCTATCTTTATAGTTACAGATTGTTAATTTAATCCACGCTTTCTACACAAATGAGTGAAAGTACCTTGTATATTTTTTATAACTCTTAACTGTATAGTGACTCACTCTTTTTCTGTATTATGGATGATAGTGTGATTGCAAAATTTGATATTTATCTGTAAAAGTTATGTGTATTACGTTAGAGATACGCTATTTATATTTAAAATGGAATTGCAAGATCGTATCTGCTTCATACTAAGCCGTATCATTATACAATTGTTTCGTGGAAAAGCTTTTTAGATCTTGAAAATAACAAATAGTATTTTGTTAATGATAAGTTGACAAACGAAACCTTCGCATGGTGTAATCAGATTAAAAAAAAAAACATATACGCACTATTGTGTGAGTTGTGAGGTGAATTAACATTCTCATCAAACCTGGTGTCAGGGTTATTATTGAGCCGCCAAAGGACGGCAAAGTAAGTAGTAACCGGGACCAACGGCATAACGTTCCTTCCGAAGCACGGATCATCTTACTTTTGGACAATCAGGTGATCAGCCTGTAATGTCCTAACAAAACTAGGGATCATAAAGTGATTTTTGCCAACGGTCTCCGTGGTCTAGTGGTTGAGCGTTGGGCTCACGATCCGGAGGTCCCGGGTTCGAATCCCGACGGGGACTAGTCTTGTGAACGCAGCGTTGACAGCAGCAACGTAAACCCAAGCCAACACCGATACTATACCTACTTTTCGAAACAGGGATTTTTGTACAAAATATATGCCATATAAGACTTGATTACTTACTATAAACCTTGTAAAAGCGAATTTTTACGACATCTCCACAGGCATCGTATACTGCCATGATTTATCGGAACTTTCTAGATAACAATCGTAAAATCGTAAATATCCGGTTCATCAACACATGAAATACATCCTTGACTTTTATTACCACTTCAATTGAGTTTCATTTTTACGCTATATCGCTACCGGATGGAAGAGACAATCAATAATTTTATTTTCTAAACGTTTTATTTAGTAATAAACATCTTATTTAGTTTATTTGGAAATTTCTTTGTGTATTCAAAAGGATTAAATATAAGCTACATGTGGGACTTACATTGACCAAATTGGATATATTATGTCCTTAGAAATGGTTTAGTACGATCTACTCTGAACCGGCGTGCGTGTATGAAGCGATTGATGAATGTGGAGGAAGCAAGATAAGTGTGTCAGGATCGAAGCAAATGGAATTCCACAGCCTCTGCTTACCCCGGTGGGAAATAGGCGTGAGTTTATGTATGTATGTCCATGTAAGCTCTTCATGGTTCTCCCCTTTTTCTATTTTCTTGTAGCTTGTTTTTCGAGAATGCTACACCGAAAAGAGCGTGGCCCTTAAATTAGCAATGATTCAAAAGGGTATGGTTCTGTTAGGGTTCGTAATGTTTTTTTTTTTGTTTTTTTTTTTTTTATTATAACTTAACAACAGACGGAATAAAGTTGTGAACCTGTGTCACAACTTTATTATATTTAATTTGAAACTGGCATATTATTATTTCTTTTGTTTCTACTTTTGATTTCTTCTTTTTTGAATGGGAACGTTTTTGAAAGGTGGTGGCGGGAATTTTGTTCGGTTGCGGTAATCTGCTATGAAGAGTTGGAGAGTTAACATTGTTTATGAAAATATAACATTATTCAAGAGAATTTCTGAATTGTTAGATTAAGACGAGCACCAGAGAAATCGAGGGCAACCCTAAATTTTATAGACACTTTTTTTGTAAGTACTTAATTTTAATTACATTATTATGAATTTCAACAGCGCAGAGCGGCGGCGTCTTATTAAATATATGTTTCTGTGTTGTATTATTTAACAAAGTAGACTACAACAATATACAGAATTAGTTTGAACAAGCATTATTTATCTTGACCGGGGGCAAACAGATTCGCAGCATGTAATAAAGTCGCCCACACACGGCGCAGACTATCATTTACTATTACTCCTAGATTTGTTAATGTTCATGTACCTACGCGCCGGCCGTCTTGAATCTACTGACCTCGATAAATTACTTTATATTACATGATGCAACAATCGAGTCTCCTCCACACACACACATACACACACACACACACACACACACACACAGTAGTAATTAGATAAGATAAGAATAAATTTAGCAAAATTTGTGAATAAAATGTAAAAATAAAACTATGCCACTCAAATTATTAGATCAAACTGGGAGTGAAGAGCGATGCCTCCTAACACAGACTTTGTAGTCTAAAAGGAGTCATCAAAATGTAAAATAAAATTGTAACTCTGTTTTTACTAATAAAGACATTTTATTTTTTAAAATTTAATTTACTGTTTTTCTGGCCAAGTAGTTAATGCCATCTGCGGCACATATACAATAAGTCACGACAAAAAAGAATGTGGTGTTCCTGTGGTTCACCGGTTCAAATTAAAATTCAAATTCAATATTCAAATTCATTTATTCGTCAACATAGGTAAAAAAGGGTTGTTACAATATAATATATGTCGCACTATGTCGCACCTTTCGGTATACGAATTTAAAACATAACAGATTATTAAATTACAAATAAAATTATTAAATAAATTACAATAGCATTCAATATAATAAAAATAGAAAATTAACAATATATTGGAATAAAATGGTCTTTTCAATTCAAACGTTAGAAGTTATAATTATGTCAAATAGGTAACATTAAGGTAAAAAAATAAATAAAATAAAAATACAAATGCTAGTAACTTAAGAAAGTTGCACAATGGTGTACTTAAATCTAATTCCACTTCCCACCAAAAAATTCCCTAATATTATAAAATATATATTTTATCAATCAGAAATGCTTGTAATTCCGGTTCCGGTGTAATGCCGGTTTGCTTTTTGTTGCCGATTCGAACCCCGGTAACCGGACTTGCACCAATAAGTTATCACTTTCTATTCTTAAATATGTGATAAAGAGCAAACCCATCTTAATTAAAAAAAAAAAAAAAAACAATATTTGTTACACTATGTACAATATAAGGTTGTCTGGAAGAAATCGCTTTAAGCGATAAGGCCACCATTTGCCATGTACAGTCATGAGTAATATAATGTACCCACTTTAGGACTCTGTCGCACCAACATATTTGACATTTAGTGAGACTTACAGTTCAATTTGTCAAAAAAGTTAATGTGACATGGTACCAAAGTGTATACACATATTTATGCTCGTGACGGTAGTTAGTTAAGAGTCTTTTTGTAATTATTTCCTTTCATTTTGATGCAATAAAGTGTATTTGTATTGTACAATAATGCTATTTATTAATTCAAACTGCATTTGTTTTGAGTATCAGATCAATTTGAATGCGTGTGCCGCACCTTGGATGCATGATACGAGGGATCGTGTTTAAGTATAATGTTATTTGAAATGTTTATTGATCGATACTTATACATAATACATAATTCCTGTAGATACCACATAATTGTATTTCAAGTTATAAGTACCTGTCATTTTCTCATCTGCTTAAAAAAACGGGACGGGTAATCGACAGGCATAAACACACGTCAATTTTATGCAGAAAATCCCTCCCAAGATTTTATATTGGGCAACAACCCGACAGAATTAAGTTGACAGCACAGTCACTTTCTTTTAAACAAATATGTTTTGGACGTAGTATTATTCCTTATGCTATGATTCTGGTTTGTATGTTTTTAGCTAGGTATTCTAAAGATTATATCGAATTTCCAGACTACCAATATTTTGAGATGCCTAGATTGCTTGATGGTTCACATTTTCCTTCGTCATTAACTTGTGTCAATCAAGCGGTGTCAGCGAGCGATTGGAGCGTCTTTTTATCACGGCTGCCACGCTTGAGTGATCACTTAGTTCATAAGGATTAGCTTAGTAAGGATTAGTGGGCGAAAAAGGAGACAGCCCTTTATTAAGAAGTCTAGATTGTGGAGAAAGAGAAAATTTTGTGTAATACTTACTCCCAATATACTCGGAAACTGTTGAATTGTAATTTTGGCTAACATGTTCGTAGAATCACACCTATTATTATTTTGTCTCTATCTCTAATAGAGCGAAGAAATGACAATAAAATGAAACAGCAACACATCTTTTAAATCAATGAGGTATATAAATATACATCGCAATTTATTTAATAACTAGAGGAACACATTTAATACCAGGCATTTAATAATTTAGGTAATCATTAATCTTATAATAAGCTTTTTAAAATAAAGTGTCCTCTAACATGATGGACTGATCTTATGGGCGATAGGCTGATCCCTTATCACCATAAGGTTCATCATATCCAGCTTACGACATCGTATCAACAGTGGCTGCAAGTTGTCTTTGATTGCTTGTGGTTCTGCCCACCCCATTAGGGATTACGGGCGTGAGTTTATGTATGTATTTATGTTTAAAATAAAGTAAGAAAAATTAAGGTATTATTTAGATTAGAGTATAGATACAGTTGGCTTGGCCGTTATAGACAGCGATACGGCTCACCATCTATCACGTTAGTGTAACAGAAAGCTCGGTGGGGTGTGGGTACTTAGTTCATCTTGCGATGGATGTACCTCTGACTACCCTTTTGGGATACAGTCGTGAGCTTATGTTGCGTTGTTATGTCACTATATCTAATTTTTGTGACGTGATTTTTGTAGCTTTGCCGCAAATGGCATTAACCACTTGGCCGGGCAAATGGGGAGCGCTGAGGGCTCTCACCCGTGTTTACCTAAAATAGAAAGCCTGTATACATTAAATATTCAACAAATTTAACTCGACGCCGCTTCTACATTGACAAGCCCTGTAAATGAGCGCAATTTTGGAAGCCCCGTACTTCGACAAAGGGCTTATTTAAGCCTTAATTAACATATTCAACTCCTACTTCGTAAATTGAACTTTATAAAGGTTTAAATTAGCTTTAGAAGAAGGTATTTTACTAAAATAATCAATCTATGTATGATTCTTATGGTAGCCCCTCAAACATTTAAAACACGTTTAATTTTATGCCTTTAATTACAGAGCTTTATCGGAGCATCCAAGTGGGATTTGATTTGTATTATGTTTGATTCAAATTAATGGTAAATAATTACATTGTACTTTTTAAGTTCAAACAAAAAGTACATAAGGTATATTTTTGATCATAGATGTCACAACCCACACGACAGAAAAAGAAGAATAAAATAATGTTTACTTTTTACAAAATTGCCGAATTGCCTTTTAATATATTTATTTAAGAATCAGAAAATTGAGGATATTATTCTTTAATTTATATTTTAAGCTCTTCCTTATGTTTAAATATCAATTGAGCGTTTTCCTTTTGCCCGTATTCTTATTATACTTAATAAGTTCCCAAAGAAAAATGAAAACTGTTTTCTCCATTCTATACTTAGCCTGTATCCACCCACTGCTGGGTATAGGCCTCCTCTCTTTCACGCCATCCTTTCCGATCGTTTCCGGCGTACCTTACAATAATTATCATCCGACCATCACGCTGGTGGTCTGCCTCGATATCGCATTGGTCCATTTGTTAACTGTTACTGGCAAAAAATATATACTCTTCCAGAAATCGCGTTACTTAAAATTTCTGCAAACCCATAAAATTCTCTTTAAGTAAATTCACGTTTAAAATGAAGGAATTATTTTGACGTATTACGAATTGCTTCACATGTGTGTATTCTGAAACTTGCCAAGTATGAACGTAACCGGGTTACCAAGTTATGTGGTTCCCCATAGTTCTCATAGCTTGTGATTATTACAAGAAAACATTATTATATCAACCACATAGCTTGACCTACTCTGTCGGCATCGTAAGATTTATTTATAAAGTTATAATTATTATGCTTGGTAGATGCTACTATTTATATGGAAAACGTATGCTATTTATTTTCATATATTCTTTGTATATTTTCTTTTCCTATTTGATTCCCTTCTCCCGCATTTTCAATATACCATTTACAAAAAATCTGTTTTAAACAAATCCGTTTCAAGGTGTAACCATGTTGTCTACTGAACAAAGATATATTTTTTTACGTTGACGAAGCTTGTGTGGATTTCATTGACTGCTTATAACAAAATTTTTGACAAATCCTGTGGTAGAAGCCTGGTCAGTGTGTTCTTTTTTTCAAATATTGTTTCCAAATTATTCTTTAAATATTTTAAATAACAATAGTAAAATTAAATATTTACTTAAATAAAATTTAAATATATTTTTGATAAACAGAAACCTAATACTAAACCTTGACCTTTCACCTTGTACAGAAAACCACGGAAGCGGCCCTTTAAAATGATTTGAACTACATTATTAGGTCTGTAGATTGTGGTTATATTGTATAAGCCACACCAATCTTGTCAGGATTATTACTACAATAACAACCCTGACACCTGTGTTGATGAGTTTGGTAATCCGCCTTATAACCCATACGATAGACGAAGGATTATTACCATTATTGAACCGCCAAAAGCAGGCAAATAAGTAACTAAATATTATTGAAATAATGAAAGGTGATTGTCACAACCGTAATCTGACAACTTTTACGAAATACTATTAAAAAAAGCTTAAACCGTGTAATTGGTTACGTAACTCATTAATTTCACTCATAACGTGTTTCCGTTACGAAGGAAATAAATCTTGTTTTAATCTGTGGTTATTTATCAATAGACGAGTTGTTAAAACATACATACATGAGCTCATGCCGGTAATTTTTAACAGGGTAGGCAGAACCACAATCTTCTTTTGTGATCTATGTCATTTCGCAAGGTGTTATGGCTGAGGAGAAGAAATGACAATAAAATGCAACAGCAACACATCTTTTAAATCAATGAGGGTATACATTACTATTTATTTAATAACTGGTCGACGATTTCGCTCATTTAGCGCTTATCATCATAATCCACCCACTAGAGTCGATTAATTCTTTTAAGTATTATCCTCTTAGACAACGCTCTGGGTCGACGTTCGCGCCCGACTGGGCACCCTGAGGCCTGTTGTCTTAAATGCTACATCGAGTGAGAGCCCCCATTTGTCTAGACAAGTAGCTAATGCCATTTGCGGCTTCTCTACAATAAGTCGCGTCAACAAAAAAAGCACCCACTCTTGGCGCGCTATATGTTTAAGTCACATGTAACAGGGGGTGAGCCTATGGCCTAATGGCCATAGCATAGCATATACCGGACACAAATCTTGGACACCGCGTGATTTCAATTACTTATCTATGATCCAAATATGAGTTCAAACCCATAGAATCGACTTCAGTGGTTTCAAACCCGAGGCGAGCAACTTAGAAATAGTTATGCATCCTATATACCCACGTTTATTTCCCATTGGGTTAGGCAGAGAACACGGAATTCCACTTACTACGATCTTGACACACCATTTTCGCCTCTCTCATCAAAACCTTTGTATAATCGCCGGTTTAGTACTTTGAAAAAATATACTGAATTTGATCAAAAATAGATTCAAAAGCAGCTTGTTTGGGATGAAAATAAATATATTATAATTCCCTTTATGGCGTCGTTTGTCACTAATTAGTTCACCATGTCCGATCACGAGCATTAATATGTACATGCACTTTGGTACCATGTCACATTAACTTTTTTGACAAATTGAACTGTAGGTAAGTCTCACTAAATGTCAAATATGTTAGTGCGACAGAGTCCTAAAGTGGGTACATTATATTGTTCATGACTGTCCAACTTTTCATTAAATCTAATCAAATATTCTTTATTGCAAACACACACACACGAAACATTACCACGATTACGAATTTATTTATATATTAAGTACATTTATTTCTACATTATTTATGGAGGTGTTGAGCGACGCTCCGCGCTTTTTAAGGTCTAAGGTAAGATCATAAACGTGACCTTAGGATTAAGGAGCTTAAGTAGTCTTCATGTGATCCTGAACAATAACAAGTCAGGCTAAAAAACAGGAAAAACCCCAGTTTTATTATTACCCTCCCAGTTTTTGTCAGCTTCATGAATTTCCGGCTCGACACAAGTTGCGGCCGTCACGTTGTCACATTTACGTCACAATGTCGCATTAACGTCACAATGTCGCAACTACGTCACGTGACGTCACACACAATGTGTTGTGTCAAGTGATAAATGTTCTCCGCTGTAGAAATGAGAATTTTACGGATGCCACCCTTTATTGCTTAATGTTAGTATTAGTGTGTGCTTTTCGTGTGTGGGCAGTAAAAAGGCACATAGCTTATGTAAAAAGAGCTTTATTATCGAACTCTTAGGCAGATAAGACCACAGAGTACAAGAAAGAACAATTTGAAAAAAAAAAAAAAAAAACTGCCAGGGTCCTTACTAATTAAAGAGTTTTTACAACGGGAACAGTTTGTACAGCCATGAGCATTATCATGTACCTACTTTAGAACCCTGTCGCACTATCATGTTTGACATTTAATGAGACTTACGGTTTAATTTGTCAAAAAAGTTAATGTGACATGGTTTCAAAGTCTATACATATTAGTCCTCGTGACCGTACGTTAAGTCATACAGCTACAAATATTAATATTATGTAACTACTAGCAGTCTACTGGGATATTTTATCTACATAGGTACATAAAGTCACGCTCCTGTTCCTATTGGGGTGGCCTGTGACATAAAGCGCTTCTTATTTCCAATTACAAAGTTCTTCATTTTAGAAATGAAATGCAGTTTACACATAAAATTCTATATCCTTTATACATAATGAACTCCAGTAGAAACGAAAAGTAGTTTGTGCCATAACGGCCTCCGTGGTCCAGTGGTTGAGCGTTGTGCTCACGATCCCGAGGTCCCGGGTTCGAATCCCGGTGGGGACAAATCCCAAAAATCACTTTGTGATCCCTAGTTGGGTTAGGACATTACAGGCTGATCACCTGATTTTCCAAAAAGTAAGATGATCCGTGCTTCGGAAGACACGTTAAGCCGTTGGTCCCGGTTACTACTTACTGATTTCAGTACGTAGTCGTTACATGAGTCATGTTAGGGCCAAAAAATAAGCCTGACACTAGGGTTGATGGGGTTGGTAATCCACCTCACAACTCACACGATAGAAGAAGAACTTCGTGCCATATGCGGTGTTTACGACGGGCTAAGTATTCCTTTTTGATGTGTCATTTTTATTCTGTTGTTTTTTTCCTCTACTATTGTCAAGTCTTCAATAAATTCAGCTAAAAAAAAAACTCAGCATGGAATGGTTTTGCTTTCGATATTCGATGTATGTACTCACAACATACGGCAAATCTACGATAAGTCACGTATAGGTAAACAAGTATAAGTAATACTTGTAAACTATTATTAAGGGGTTGCTACCTACCTAGGGGTTGCTTTGGTTAGTACCTGATTTGTTTAATTAATTTGTACTATGTATAAAACACGTGAATCTTCAAAAGTGACTTAAAAAATCTACTAAATAAAGACCATATAAATATGTATTGTGCAGTAGGAAACATAATTCTTAGACTTACTCTTGGGTTTATTGTGCAATAGTCGGATCTAACAAGCCATTTTCATCTTACTTCATTTACTTTTTCCACTTACATTTCTGACGCGGCACATTCATCCAGTTTTCCTCTTACAAAGTCTTTCGTAAAAGGAAAAGAAAAGATAAGAAAAGATAGGACTGTAATAACCTAAGAGCTCTTTTGTCGAAAGCCAACGTTCAGTGGAATTACTAGGAACCTACGGTCTATCGCATGTGGCCTAGATTCCTGGTGAAACAAATGACTGTCGGATAAAATGCTTCCAGGTTCGGTTAGGCGGAGTGCTGTGATTAAAAATTCACTCTTTATACACACAGAAGCGATCAGGGCCGGCACTCGCCTTCAAGACACGAGTGAAAATATTCAGGGTGTTAGTGACATCGAAACGAAAACTTTGAGGGATGAGTCAGACTATGATTCTAAATTGATATCAAGAGAAATTTTCCGTCGCGAAAGCATAGAACTGAACTTAACAAAAAAAAAAAAACACTACCATTTTCATGAAATTTCCGGCAAGAAATTCTACTTGACATCAATTCAGAAACATTGTCTGAATCATCCCCCTCTGTATTCGTTACGGTGTCACTATCACCCATACGTACTCGTATGGCAACCTGTACGTACTTGTACGGGGTGTAATTAACAACGTAACGAATACTGAGGGGAATGATTCAGATCATGATTCTGAATAGAATAGAATAGAAACTTTATTTGCGTCAAACATAGTGAATAAGGTGACAAAATGGGTATTAGAAGTAGGTACAATACATGTTTCGCCATAACAATGTTGGCATGCAAATGTCATTATATATGTAGACAAAGGTACACTTATTTACACTAAACTTTTATATAATAACAAAAAAATACATTACTGCAGAAATTCCCTGACAGAATAAAAATTACGTTCATTAAGCCATTTATATAATTTTGTCTTAAATAATGTCAATATCAAGTGGAATTTTCGCCTTTACACAAATAATACCAGAGTACAAGGAAGAACAATTTGAAAGAGAAAAGCAGCCACTTTCCTTACTATTAGAGGGTTTTACAACGGGAATATTCAGAACAGAAATCTGTCGCACCACTCTACGGCTTCGTACTGTTTGGGTTGCGGAATTTGGAAACACGCGCAGGCCAAGAAGAATGAGTTTATCAGTCTCAAAAAGTGTCTTTTTTTGACGTGACTTATTGTAGATTTTCCGCAGGTGGCATTAACTACTTGGCCGGACAAATGGGGAGCGCTGAAGGCTCTCACCCGGTACAACGTTTAAGACAAAATGCCTGAGGGTGCCCAGTTAGGCGCGAACCTCGGCTCAGGGCGTCGTCTGAGAGGAAAAATATTTGAAAGAATTAATCGACCCGGGTCGATAGCGATAAGCGCCGATTGAGGGATCAAAATGTGTCTTTCTCCTGGCAAAGTCCAGCTGCTGTGACCAGCTAACTACTAAACTATGTAGGCCGTGAAAACAAATGACTGTCGGTTTAAAAATGTTCCTAAGTTGGGTTTGGCCGTGGATACGGTACGGTACGGTAATTAAAGGTACGCGGTCCTTTCAGTCGGTAAAGGTTTACCCGTGTTGTATTATGTAAATGAAGAATTGGTTCCTAGAGTTGCACTTTCGTTTGTTTTGGAGTGGATTTTGTTAGTACGGTCACGAGAATTAATATGTATACACTTTGGTACCATGTCACATTAACTTTTTTGACAAATTGAACTGTAAGTCTCACTAAATGTCAAATATGTTAGTGCGACAGAGTCCCAAAGTGGGTACATTATAATTCTCATGACTGTACTAGTAATTAGATTATAAATAACTTAGTGCACTTAGTTGTTTGCTTATTTAAACTAGTTTAGACCTTAGAATAAAAAATAAATACCTACTTACTTATAGAACAAGAACTCTTCTCCCAGAACCAATTCGTATTGGGCACCGATTTCACTCCCTCTGGGTCTTACTTCAGTTTTAAATGGCCGTATAAGAGAGAGAGCGCAGAGGACTGCGCCTCGCTCCCATTTACGCGTTAGGCACAATAAAAACTAGATTTTTGTACGGAGTGTCTGAGTTGTGCTTAGACTTCTTCTACAAATTTATTTTCTAACCTAACCTAAATTTCTTGATGGTGAATTTGTGAATGAAATAAAGAATTTACTTTTATTTAGGTATAGGACCCGAGACCCGCTTTTTTGCACTGGGGTCGTGGCAACCACTGCTGCCTGCAGGACTTCGCGTGGAAGCTTTAAAGTGCCTCCTTACGACGGATCCTTTTCGTGGGCGGCGTATAAAATGCAGTTTGAGGCGATGAAGAGACTGCATGGTTGGGGCAGCGAGGAAGCCAAGGGATGTATATTGTACGAGGCCGTCTTGTTAGACTTCTTGGTGTTCCGGGTTCGATATCCGTTCGGGCTTTTTGAAACAAACGTTTCTCGGATCTAGCATCTGCAGTAGAGTAGCTTAAGGAGTATCCTCCATCTCTGCGGTCTTGTCGGTGGAGTAATCGCCATTACTCCATAGATAGCACTATCTACACGCCGGTGTAGAACGGTGGTTGCCCCAATCGCCTTCCGTTCCGCAGCACACCGACCAATTTCTGAATCGGTGATGTTCTAGCTAGAGCCCTACCAGAATCCATTTCCTCGGCCTCCAACCATCAGGGGTGCGCTTTTGAAGTACGTCACAAGATCGTCATAGCCACTACGTTCTGCTAATCCTGTCGCTGTTTGGTCGGGGACTACTTATTTTTATATTCGCAGCTAACCATCATATCTGATGGCCGTTCCACTATCCGCCACCTGTGGACCCCGTAGATGGCCTACAGGTCAGCCTACTACCCACCATACCCCGCCGTTAATGTAGCTCATGTATAAGTTATACTTAGATATCTACCTAGTAACTACATCGCAGATTCTAAACATTTCTAGAATATTCCGTTTAATAATAAAACGTAGAACCGCTTTCAGTTGAATGGTGACTTCAAATTGAAGTCCAAATCGCTTTAGAAATCCCAAAGGATTGGATTGTTCGGGTAGTCATAATAGGGAGAATAACCCTCTACTACGTAATTTATAGCCAAAGTACAATTTCTAATCCGTCTTATTTAATTAAACATGAAACTTAAACGGATTGAACCAAATTCAGTTATCATTTCAAAAGATCTCTTTTGAATTGGATTTGCGGATTTCAATTTGAGAAATTGCCATTTATATTTGATTTATCAGTAAGGACATCTTTGAAATCGTTGTTATAGTAGGAATGTTTGTAACAAAGGACATTCGGGTTACCATCGCGGATTGCCAGTGGCGATGGGGGTCGTAGTTGCTCCTCATCCTTTTATTTCTGGGTGGTTGGTGTACCGCGGTGTTAGTTAGTTAGTGGGCTCTGTTTTCCGCATTTAGACTCTAAGATGGCCCATTATGAGTGCTATTGTTGACTAGTGACTACGTAAGCCAACCTAACTCCTTCCAGAAGCTCAGAAGCCTCCTGAGGTGTTTACAGGTTTCGCGGAGCGACCCTATTCCTTTGAGGATTTGTACCCGTTGTGCTGACACTCCCGTGCATTTCAGGATTACATGGGAGGCAGTTTCTTCTGCATTCAAACAGCCTCTACACAGTGAGCTGTCTGTTAGCCCTCAATTGAAAAGATGTTTATTGAGTGGGCAGTGACCCGTAATGCTGCCCACTACTATTCTATATGGTGCTATGGTGTACTAGGTGCTTATTGTTCCACCTTTTCTTCATTTGGGAACAATCCCAGAAACGGCACATCACGGCATATAACAAGTTGTCTTCAGTTAATTTGTGAATCTCTTCACCCCGACTGATCAAGTTCGAGAGTTGCGTCTGCGATGGATGCATATTAAGATTTATGATAAGAAGTGAAACCGCATCCCCACCCCAAGCCTCTGCTTCACCTTCCTCAACTTCCCCACATCAATCGCTAATTGGGATAGTCCTCTACCCCAATAGTTGTGAGCTTATGTCTCGTTGTCCGGCTTTCCAAGAGCTGCGGGTTCAAATCCCGTCCAAGTCAGACGTTTTGATTTTATTTTCTCTTTGTGAAGTTCTCTAAGCACGCGTAAGTGCTGTAAAATAAAGCCCTTTTTGTTATGTTATGTTATGTTATAAGGTGTGAAAAAAAGGATGCGAAAAGAGATAAAAAAGGTAACGTTTACCACCAGAACAATACTTTCGTTCCATGAAAGGTTGTTAAATAAAACCCGCAGTAAACTTTTGAAAGAGAAACTTTATGCCTTGTTTTACTACTTAATTATGAGTTGACGAGATGATAAGCTCAAATCATCGACGGTATAAGCTCTAGACTGGAAATAACAGACGAACTTATGTCAACTCATCCGGCTAATAGATCAGATGTAAGATGCCGCCAGTTCGACCAATCGCGAGCTCTCCGCGACCTTTGGACGTGTTTAGCATCTTGAGTGAGCCAAAAATTGAGGCCCACGACCTCAGTGGTTCAGTGGGTGAGCGTTACGCTTACGATCCGGAGGTCCTAAGTTCGAATCCAGGTGGGGGTATCACAAAAATCACTCTGTGGTCCCTAATTTGGTTAGAACATTACAGGCTGATCACCTGATTGTCTGAAAGTAAGACGATCCGTGCTTCGGAAGTCACGTTAATCCGTTGGTCCCGGTTAGTACTTACTGATGTATATACGTATACCTAGTCGTTACATGAGTCATGTCAGGGGCCTTTGGCGGCTCAATAGTAACCCTGACACTAGGGTTGATGAGGTTGGTAATCCACCTCACAACCCACACGATAGAAGAAGTGAGCCAATCAGAATGGAGCGTCCTGTTTCCCTCACCCCCATTACCTCAGCTAGTTGTCAGAATTAATTGTACTTATGGGGAAATTACAGTCTTAAAAAACAAATATGGCATCATAACATAGCATGATGCCTGTACCCCCGAAGGCTAGGCAGACGTGTGCAGTACACAAGGTGTTAGTGACATCGTAACGAATAGTGAGGGGGATGATTCAGACCATGATTCTGAGTTGATATCAAGTGGAATTTCTTGTCGGAAAATTCATGAATATGTAAGTATCTTTTATAAGTATTTTCAGTTCCATACTTTTATGACGGAAAGATGAGAGATTCTTCAGAATATTGTATGTAAGGTAACTTATGAATTATTCTTCCCCCCTCCAATGAGGAATAAAATGAGCATAAATTGTTTTAAAACTAAATATAAATCAGCCTTACTAAAAAAACAATTAACTGCAGAAAAATTTAAACATTCCTACTGGAAAATACTCAAGTTAAAAGATCATTTTTGATAAAATACTAACCCCATTCATTATATTACTGTTAAAATAGTTTACTTCTGACATATATATTCATTCAAACACAATCTAACCCAACAAACACGCTTACACACGCGCGCACACACACACACACACACATACACACACACACACACACACACACACACACACACACGCACGCATACGCATACACACACACACTCAAGAGTACCTACTTATAATTTTAATTGATTGTCTTTTTATTGTCTCTTTTTTCTACCTAAAGCTACTGTATAATTCTATTTAATATCATCTAGCCCTCGTTGACAATTACTTCCGCACAATATCTCAGGAAGAGGAAATGACTGAAAACCAGCGCTGGATGGCGCCATAACATGGCTCCATGGCAGCACAAGCTGAGCCATTTCCTTTTGCCCGTATTCGCAATATTCATAATTAAGTACTTAGTTTATATAGCAAATGTAAATTGTCACTGGCAATAAATTTATTTTATTCTTATTCTTCTAATCCTTTTATCCCCTGTCGGGATGTAGTGCTTTAATAACAGATTTCCACTCCTCGCAATCTTTTCCTTTAATCCACGTTCGTAACTGATCTTTGGTAACCAGATACGAACATGGATTCTTTTTCTTGCTTGATAACCAGTTACGATAATTGCAGCCTCTGTAACTTGCTTCCATGACATGCCGAGAGTTTTCAACTCAACTCCGAGGGTCGTTAGGTCTCTTTGGACCGCCCCTTTCTGTGTTTTCCACGAACACACCAGGTCAGAGCTCGTCGGGACGGGTGTTCCACAGGTCTTCTAAGGACATGACGTGACATCAACCTCCACAGTATTTTGCTCAGTCAATCTCCACAGTTCTGTGTTTGTAATAGTTTTAGGCCAGAAGATGTTAAATATTTGCCGTAAGCGTTTATTAACTTGTGAATTAGTACCGTTAAAATCCGTGAATTTCTTTCGTCGTGCGGACTTTATTTTAAACCTGGTATTTCCTTATTTAAATTCTTCGTTTTGTAAAAAGTCCTTTGGCGTCTATTTAGCCGCTTCGTCGATGACTCTAATAATGGTTTAACTGCGTCAGCTATCGCGAAAGTTGATGATGATCAGCAAAGCCGTGGAAAAAACCGCATACGTCTAGCTGCAAGTGTTTTATTCAATTTCTCTCAGGCCCTACGAGTGAGTGTGATGACGTCTGGGTAAAGGCTTGGATTCATTGTCGAACTTAATAATACTTAGGTGAACATAAACATAACAGCCTATGCCAGCCTGCACTTTGTATGTAATGTGTCACAATTTGTTGAATAAACATTCTCTCTCTCTCTCTCTCCTATATACGTCCCACTGCTGAGCACAGGCCTCCTCTCTATCAACCGGACGAGAATATGGGGCATACTGCACCACGCTGCTCCACTGCAACAATTATTTTTATATGCTTCTGCCATTACATTATATTTTTGACGAATAATGAACCCAATTAGGAAATTATCACTTTTAAACTGAACAACGCCTTCTATCTTGTTTTTGGTGAACGTAGCCTGGAAAATCCCTCAGTAGTGCATCGATATTAGTACTTACCCCAATACCAATAGGGGTTGTAACATGTTTTTGACGACTGTTGCGTCGCTCAGAGCTGTCTCACAAAAAAAAAAGTTTCTATGCATTTCAATACACATCACTTTACCTATAAAAGATAATCTCAGCATTATCGTCCAAACAAATCTAGTAAGCCCAGATGTTGTGTCAGTGTACACAAGCCCTGGAACACATGTTAACACATAAACCTACCGTAAAGGGACCTGAGATCTTAGATAAAGCTGCAAACTGCAGATTTACGGCACTTACCCACAAAGCTAGTGTCCAATTACCTTTTTTATAGTTTGGTTGCAGTAAAAAGCACAACGTTCGGCAGGCTATCACACCGTAGTGTAATTCTTTGCCTTTTTTATTGCTGAACCAGATGGCATTAAATACTTGGCCGGACAAATGGGGAGCGCTGAAGGCGGTACAATGTTTAAGACAACAGGCCTGAGGGTGCCCAGTTGGGCGCAAAGCTCGGCTCAGGGCACCGTCTGAGAGGAAAAAATATTTGAAAGAATTAATCGACACTAGTGGATCGATAGCAATAAGCGCTGATTGAGGGAAATTGTCGACCACGCCGGCGGGGTCGGTATCGGGGTCCTGAAGTGTTTGGTGTCGCGAGCTGATTGGCCGCCTCCATGACTAGAGTAATCGGGTCGTCGGGATCGTATATTACGTCTTTCGGACGCCGATACTTTTCATTACCGTCCCTAAGCGGGATGTTTTTTGCTGAACGATACTGTTGCAGTCCTATAGAGATCACTCATACAAACAATACTTACTACTTATGACAGTTTATTTATTTATAATATGTACACAATAAAACAGACTCAAGGAACATACAAAGAAAACAGATAGTACAGGTAAGCTTATCTCTAAACAAGAGATTTCTTCCAGCTGACCTACAAACACACACACACACACACACACATACACACACAGTATACAGTTAATCTCTAAACTGCATCCGTCTCGAGATAATTATAGTCGGTTAAAGTTATTTTTTTACATTCAAATGAAAATAAAAAAGATTTATTTTGCATTGCCTTTTTCATTTACACCAACATACGAAAGCTATGACAGTAATATCACTAAGAACAACAAAAATACCAAAAAAACATAATAATAATTCGACTCCATAAATATCAAGTCCTTATCAAAAGACACGATGCATTGTCTGCGCACAAACGTATCATATCCATATTAGGAACTTCTTGTACAAATGGCTACAAGTTGTCTTCAGGTTGAGAAGAGAAATGGAAATTTCAGATTAAAGTACATTTACAAATCAATTGACACTCATGATGGAGACTAGTCTTAACTCGAAGCAACTCTGAGAAGAAAGTGTTAAGTATACAGAATAAATATCTGTTTATATTTAAAATAAACTCACTTTTTCCATTATAAATAATTTTGTTAATTTCCTGATACGCGAAAATAAATAATTTCCTATTTCCGTGTGCCCGTCATTCCATTCCATCCATATAATTTTGTTCCATGAGGAAATTCAAACAAATCTATCCATAATAAACGATTTTTATTAATATATTAATTTTTAGTTTACTTATGTATAAAGTGTGTAATTATGTATAAATAACTAAATCAATCTTTACTCCACATCAACTTCGTAATAATAAACTCTTTATTTAGATTTCTAAGTTCGAATATTTGGTCTAGAGTCTAGACCATAGAATAAGGAATAACACTACGTATAGAACGGCAACTTACAGCTCCCCACCAGCGGCCGAGCTAGGTTTACCTCACCTCCCCTTAGACGTCACACAAAAAAATGCGCGTGTACGATAACGTCAATGTGTAGTGTCCGCGTTGTGGCTAGACGACAATGAGTTAGTGAGTGAGTTAGGACTTTTTAAAATATGTGCTTATTATAAAGAGAGACTTCGGACTCAGGTGGCCCAAAGTGAGGAAAATTTGTTCAGGTGGGGTTTCTTTGATGGCTCGTGCTTAGTTTTTTCTTAAAGTGCAAGTGCAGCACTGTTCCCCAAACGATGGAACATCTTACATCGTGTCCTGCGTGCCCGAACACCTGCACGCAGGAGGATCTGATGAGCGCTGCAAATAGCGCCATACATGTTGCCAAGTTTTGGGCCGATACTATGTAGTTTGCCATCGACACTATAAGAAGAGATAAAGAGAGAACCTCAGTAAAGTGTAGGCACTCTACTTAGTTCATATTGCGATCAATTTACCAATTTTCCTTGTACACTTAACTTATTAATATCAACGTCATGTGGTTGGTAGCAGACGAAACGGCTAATTAATCGCCTGTCACTTTCACTCGCGTATATTTTTTGCTCCAAAATTATCTCTCTGTCCGTTGCATATGGCTACATCAGATGTTATCAGTTTGTTACGCTCATGTTGTTACATTACATTTAAGTACACTTATGACGAATTGATAGTGACCTTTCTAAGAGAAATGTTCGGGGATAATAATTTGCTCATCGTTTCCTCTGTCACTCTAATGTGACTAGTAAATTAGACAGGCGAGTAGCCGCTGAGATAAGCATGGTCATCTAAAATCACTTTTGAATGAGGATACAAAATTCCTATTTCCCTCATCAGGTGTCGCTACTGTTGAGTTTTCTTAAATTTTCACAGTTCCCCATAGTATATGAGTAAACAAACATTGTTTTGGTTATATTTTTACACTATAACTCTTTACGCAGCGTTTAAAACTGCAAACCATAGTGCTATATTTGTTCCCTAAAGATCGGAAAGAAGAAAACTTATTTTCAATCAAAACTGCCTTTTTCCTACTGATGGCTTTTCTTTTTTGCAATTCATCCTTCAGACGGGATACACTCCACGTTGCTCCACGTTTCATAGCAATTTATCACGGTTTTTAGTTGGACAGTATGGAGATCTGTCAAAATTTCTAAGCGAATGTCCGATTGAAGTTTTCTTGATGTTCTGATTGTTTTTCGTTTCTTTTTTGTTGTGTATTATGATCTTCTTCTATCTAATGGGTTGTGAGATGGATGAGCAACCTTATCAACCCTGGTGTCAGGATTGTTATTGAGCCAAATGCTTCATGTAACAACTGCTTACTTACATCAGTCATAATAAATGTGTACTATGTTACGGTGTTAATTAAAGAGAGATATGTTACAACTTCTATTGCGTGGTTTATTGACCTCGGTGTCTGGTAACCTGGATAATAACTTATTAACCCTTTCACGGACAGAGTTCATGGGCCATTGATGGTTCATAATAGGTAATGTGACACCTTGGAATCGGAACGTCATTAGACGTTCTGTCCTTGAAAGTGTTAAACTGACAGAGGCCCTTGACATGGCCCATCTTATTTGAAGCAAGGCCGAACGTCTGCAAGTGCCTATTCTTCAATTCATGATCTGTGATAGTCACAGCAATAATGTTAGAGTACAGAACAGATAAAGTCGATTTTTGTTTTTGAAAAAAAAAAAAAACGGATGCCATCCAGTGACGTTGTGAAATCTTCTGATGACATCGTCAGAATTATTCAAATTAACAAAAAAATCTAAAGTACTTGTTCTGTTCGTATAAAACAAAAAAAACGCGTACGTTGCGGAAGTATTCGGGTCTGCTTTTAGCTTTAAGGACTTATTTTAAGACACATACATAAACTCACGCCAATTTCCACTAAGGTCAGCAGAGACTATGGAATTTCTTTTGCTTCGATCCTGAGTCTCTTGCTTCCTCCACATTCATCAATTGCTTCATACACGCACGCCGGTTCAGAGTAGATCGTATTAAACCTTTTCTAAGGACATCTCCAATTTGATCTATATACGTCCTTCTAGGACATTTTCTTTTTTTTCTCTTCTTTTTACTTTAAGATAATTCATCAAAATTATATGTTGATTGTTTTCGCTGTGAATGTTCGCAATGTTACGCTTCTGTGTAATTAGGGAAAGTGACAAGTAAATTTGACAGCAACTGCTTTCCCGATTGAAGGAGTGAGACGGGATGATAGTCCATCACTTTCACTAACACTCGATACGAATGTTCCTACCGTACTACAGCTAATAGTAACGACCTCTGTGGTCCAGTGGTTGAGCGTTGGGCTCACGATACGGAGGTTCCGGGTTCGATTCCCGGTGGGGACATATCACAAAAAATACTTTGTGGTCCCTAGTTTGGTTAGGACATTACAGGCTGATCAACCTGATTGTCCGAAAGTAAGATGATCCGTGCTCCAGAAGGCACGTTAAGCTGTTGGTCCCGGTTACTACATATTGATGTAAGTAAGTAGTCGTTACATGAGCCATGTCAGGGGTCTTTGGCGGCTCAAAAGTAACCCTGACACTAGGGTTGATGAGGTTGGTAATTCACCTCACAACCCACACGATGGAAGAAGACAGCTAATAGTGTTACAACAAATCGCGATATGGCTTGATCTAGGTTCATTGGGCGGTAATGTGACAGGGAAAATAAAAGTTGTTTCTAAAGTCGACTTTTTTGAACTGGATTTAATATGATCAGTTGTTTTTTTATGTTAAAGCCTTACAATACAATACAATACAAAAACGCTTTATGGCACATATAAACACAACACTAAAAACAATTACGATCTACTCTGAACCGGCGTGCGTGTATGAAGCGATTGATGAATGTGGAGGAAGCAAGAGAAGTGTGTCAGGATCGAAGCAAATGGAATTCTATAGTCTCTGCTTACCCCGGTGGGAAATAGGCGTGAGTTTATGTATGAATGTAAGTATGAACTAAAAACAATTACAAAAGTGACAGGAGAAGCACATTCGGCGGCCTTATTGCTAAACAGCTATTCCTTCCAGGCAACCTTAGGGTGAAAGAACTTGCTACATATTGGAGACGGGGACGGTGCAACACAGGTATAAGTAAATAATGCAATATAACATAAAACGATCTGCCTTAGCCAAGTTGCAAATAATTACGAAAAACAACAGTGACAAAAACATTATGGGATTGACATTTTGTCACTTTATGTCAATCCCATGCATGTTTATCACTGTTACTGTTACTTTTATAAGAGCCCTCAGCGCCAACAGCATCCGTGGTCTAGTGGTTAGAGCGTTAGGCTCACGATCTGGAGGTCTGGGGTCGATTCCCGATGGGTACATTGTCGAAATCACTTTGTGAGACTGTCCTATGTTTGGTAAGGACTTTACAGGCTTGAATAACCTGATTGTCTCAAAAAATAAGTTGATTCCGTGCTTCGGAGGCACGTTTCGTGCACGTTAAGCCGTGGCCGTGGTAATTTCACTTTAATTTCTTCCACATGTTATAATATTATTTATATTATACGTAATTAAATATTATTTACAATATAAAATTATCGATTAGTCAACTCATCAAGTTGATTAGGTTTTGAAGATCGATTATGATAGTAGATTTAACTGCAAATCACCAAGAAATTAAATTGATTTACGTCTTGATTGACTTCAGAGATTATCATCATCATATTATTAAAGGAAGTTAGATGATAACTATACACATTTATAGGTAAAATATGGTAACTACTAATGGTTTCCTCTTTGTGTTCATTAAGATTATATTTTATAGCAGGAAACTATAATTATATAATTGCGAATTGCGGACTTCACACGCTATCGAAATTGCGCTATTAGCGAAAGTCGCGTCATGTTTTCTGCCGATCTTCTTTTGTTAGTTTTTCTACTGTCTATAAGGATAATGCACACATACATACATAAACTCACGCTTATTTCCCACCGGGGTAATCAGAGACAATATAATTCCATTTGCTTCGATCCTGACACATTTCTCAGACTTCCTCCACATTCATCAATTGCGTCAAACACGCACGCCAGTTCAAAGTAGATCGTAATAAACCTTTTCTAAGGACATCTCCAATTTGGTCAATGTAAGTCCATCTAGGTCTTCCTTTGCCAGCGCTACCATCAACTTTCGCTTTATATACCGCTTTCGCAATTCTATTATCCTTCATCCGCTCTACGTGTACGTATAAGGATAATGATTTATCTATAATCATACAGAATATGAATCCAATGTTACCAATATAAATTAAATGAATCCAGTCGATTTAGGACACAAAAGTATTTATCAGTCTTCATCATCATTATTAAGTTAAGACCCACTTTCTTGTCTATCGAAGGCCAATTTTTTGTCATTTTCTTCTTTCTTTTTCTTATTATTATTAGGTGTATAAAATAAAATAATCAGCCTACATACCTACGTCTTATTGCTGGGAACTACGCTGCTGTATTCCGGGGGTATTGATTATCCACTATTAGTGGTATTTTTTCGAGTTTTAAGAATTCAGACTTTAAAGAGAATAGAATAGAAATAGTTTATTATAAAAAGACGCCACACACAAAAACGAGACAATAAAATAATTTAAAATTTTCATAAAACAATTTAAAAAAAGTAAAACCGATGTTCGTCGACATAAACCGAAAATAGAGGGTAAAATAGAAAATAAAAAAATCTTTTAAAAAGCTTAGAAAATTACCAAAATATTAATTTTCGTCGCCTTATTGTGAAGATCTCGTAAGCGTTTTTTTGAAAAATTACATTCTGGTGTGACTTTTGTTAAAAAAATTATGTTAAAAAAACAACAGACACAATTTAAAAAAATCTCTTACGAGATTTTTAATTTATGGCGACGGTAACCATCTTACTTACTTTTCGAGACGGATTTTAAAAGTAATTTTCTTGTAGAATGAAAAAGCTGGGTCCCCAGCTATGAGGGTGAAAAGTTGAGAATTTCACAATGATGAGATTTAACTTTTACTGGGCATATAAAACTTTTTTCTGGGATATTAAAACTTCAGCAACTTTTTACCATTTTTGCGCTTAGGAGGGTTCCACGAATATTTTAATATTTATTGAATAATTTATATTCAGATGAAGATGACCTTTGTGATGTTATGGCGACAATAAGGTCGCTTTATAACCAAATCTGAAGTCTCAGGTTTGATTTTCTGTCGTTTAGGACAGTTCAAGTGTAAACAAGAGCATAATAAAAACTCACACGTAATGCCAGAGGCCTCTGGTGGCTAAACAGTAACTCTGATACTAGGGTGATGAGATCAGTCATTGACCTCATAAGAAAAACCATGATAAATAAAATACAGATAAAAAAAGGCAACGAAAGGGCTATAAAAGGTACATCGCAAAAAAGCGTACTTCTTTTTGATTCTGCTTTTGTGCAAAATTTTATTGGGTGATTGATGAAAAAGGGCATTATTATTTAAAATTAAATAAATAAATTAAAATAGCGCATGCGCGCTCGTTGATGTCTATTGTATGAATATACTTGCACAGTCTCGATTTATTTATTTTTGAAAATTGATTGTATTGAGATTTTTTGGAAGAAGATACTTATATTAGGTATTATTAAAAATAATATTAAATAATCATCATAATAGTGATATTTTAAACGTTTGCCAACTTCATGAAGAACATTGGCGATTATCGTTTCTTGTATTATTAACTTTTTGTTTCGTGACGTAAATGTTTTTGTGTCGTGTAACGGTTCCTTTCTTTTACGAAAAAAGATAAATGACATGAGATGCTGAGTGCCTTGACTTTATTATCTGTGGAACTCTGCGCCCTGTGAAGTGATGTAACGAGGTTTTTTTTTGCTCGTAAATGTTTTAGCAAAGCGCGGAGGTGTGTACAAATACTGTACGGTTACGAGTACTAATTATGTTACACTTTGAAACCATGTCACATTAACTTTTTTGACAAATTAAACCGTAAGTCTCATTAAATGTTAAATATCATAGTGGGACAGGGTTCTAAAGTGGATACATGTTATTGCTCATGACTGTATCTGAGTTGCAAAATACTACCATTTGAACTTGACTTGGTAGAAATTTACCCTTTAGTATTGTGCGGTTGGTAGTCCACCTCATAACCCACACGATAGAAAAAGAATACCCTCTAGTCTAGTAATGAAGTGTACCCCCGTACAGTCATGATGAGTAATATAATGTACCCTCTTTAAGACTCTGTCGCACTAACATATTTCACGTTTAGTGACACTTACAGTACAATTTGTCAAAAAAATAATAATGTGAAATGGTACCAAAATGGTATATTGATGCTTGTGGCCGTACCATTACTTCATAACATCATACACCACCATACCGCTCCATTGCTGGTTGGCGGAGGTGTTTCGGCCTCTCAAAGTACATAATATCCGTAACATAATATCTTCGATTACCACGCTGAATTGCGAAAGTGCATTGATAAGATTGAGTAGGGTACGTCTTACGAGATGTGAATCAGTTGACCCTTTAAAGTGAAAGTACTCGGCATAAAGTGCTTGATAACAGAACCCGCTAAACACAGTAAAGATAAAGATTTGTATTGTGTATAAATTTAGTAACATCAGTTAAAACGTGGGTAAGTACAGTCATGAGCAATATAATGTACCCACTTTAGGACTCTGTCGCACTAACACACTTGACATTTAGTGAGACTTACAGTTCAATTTGTCAAAAAAGTTAATGTGACAGGGTACCAAAGTGTATACATATTAATGCTCGTGACCGTACATACTTGGATTATTGTTTTTTAGGAAGCGTAACATTAACCACGTTACAAATAAAAAATAACCAGGAATGAACGTGGGTTTAAGTATTTGACAGTCAAGAAAAATTGAATCCAATTATCATACAACCGAACTTTGCTTGGCTGTCAAATACTTAAACCTATGTTCATCCCTAGTTTATTTTCTATTTTTTGTAAGGTGTAACCACCTTATTGAATAATATAACATGACATATGTATATCGTGGCCATATCATAGAATTGATCATTTCATGAAATGATCGACCATTTCATGAAATGGTCGTATTTCATGAAATAGAACAACATTCGTTGGCCACATCATGATGTGGTTTGGCCAGATCAATGAACACAAAACGTTTAACGATATGACCAACTAAATGCATGATTACTTCATGATATGGCCAAACGTTAGCGATCATATCGTAAAATAGTAACATTATCCACCGGTAGTGGCGCTGGTGTCGCTTTGTTTATGTTTTGCATAATGGCGGCGGACAATAATTATTCTTGTGTGAACGCGAATAATACGAATAATAATGAGCAAATACAAGATAAAAGTGCATTGAAGCAATGTTTTGACACTAAGGTGAAAAGAAAAACTCGTATTAACAGTAGACAGCAACTTTATTTTTATTTTTAGGTTATATGGCAAATAATGAAGGTCGAGTGACCACGCTACGTAAATCAATGGACTATTATTGGATTTCAAAATATGATATAATTAAAACTGCGAATGAAGCGATATTAATTTTAAAAAAGAAAAATATAGACGATCCTACTGTCCGTAAAGTTTCTTTTTTTTTGACGTGACTTATTGTAGATTTGCCGCAGATGGCATTAATTACTTGAAACGGGATTCTATTAAAACGCATAAATGTTTTTGTCATAATTTAAATTATCATAATCCTTTTTTTATATTTTTTACAAGGCATAACAGTAGGTTAGGGTGCGGCGGGCGCCGCCAGTATGTTTATCTTACACACGAAAAGTATACTGAATGATGACCAATGGCATGAAATAGTTTCAAAAAATATGACGATGACTTCAAAGCGAGATGCAGTTACGGCGTATATGTCAACTACATCAACACTCCGTTAATCGAAAATGACTTTTTAATTTTTATTTGAATTTTAAACATTTTTATACTTTGTACTAGAGTAATACATTATTTCCTACCTTATTTCGCGTTTTTATTACACCACTTATCATGGACACCCTACATTAATGATATGGCCAAACGTGGATGGAAATATCATTAAACGCTGACGTTGGTCAGTTGAAGTTGGCCATTTCATGAAATACGACCATTTCATGAAATGGTCGATCATTTCATGAAATGGTCAATTCTATGATCTGGCCACGACATGTATATGTCAAAGGGCCGCAGTAACAGTCAGTACTATTTAAAGACGGAGGACAGGAGTCCTAGTACGGCTTTGAAACAGACTACTTTGGGTGCCATCCCACTCGCGTCAGACAGAGTAAAAAAAAAACTACCCTGTTTTCCCTAAAAAAAGTAGCGTGGAGCATGCTACACCGATTAGAGTATGGCTCTTAAATTAGTTACGTGAACATGACATAACGTTGTAGGCAGAGATGTGTAGTACATAAATTCTCAATACCCACTCCTCGCCAGCTATATTAAGTTCCATGTAATAGGGAGCGAGCCTATTGAATGAATGAATGAATGAATGAAATATTTATTTCTATTGCCATTAACCGGGCACAAATCCTGGAAACATGGATTTAAACTAAAAACAGGAATCCAGTTCTGAAAGTTCTTTATAAATCCAAACCCCATTGCTTAAGTATTGTGTCGGGAAATCTCGGCCTTACGAGGTTAAAATGAGAGGCCAATTTTCCTCGAGACAGGACGCGTTAAAAATGTACACGCAGCCATAATTCGAGGTCTGATTAGAACCACTTTCCCGTTTATCACTTGTGATTCTCGCCCCTCGTAAACTGCAACAAAAGTTAAGCGGTTTCATTCCACGATCCCGTCAGTGGATCATTTCATTTCACCGATGCGCGGCGCGGACCATTCAGTTGGGCTTGCGCACCATCGTCGTCCGCACGCGACTCGCGCGCACCTTTCCCCGCCTCCGGCCGCGACAACCAGTGCTACTCAAATAAACACCTGTGATAGTGACATGGTTTTGTGCCCATATCGGATTCCGTTACGGTGTCATTAAAAACGTAAGTGTTTATAAAAAATAGTTTACCGCACCGTTTAACCGCAATAGTGCGATTAAAGTTTTAAATGGAGCAGACTATACGCGACAAATTTATCACGCGATCAGATACACAAACCCAATTCCGATTGGCGATTAATTAACTATCTGCGTTTCTAACATCGTGCACGTATTTAAATTATTTAGAAATCCGAGTCATCGGTTGCAAAAAATGCACGAAATCGGCGAAGCGGCGCGGGCGCCGGCGACGCGATCTCCACACGATGGGGCCGCCGCTCCACTGGAAGAGACTAAGATATTATAAAAGAAAACAGTAATAATAAAAGCGAACTGTAATGTTGTCAAAACAAATTAGATTTATAACAATTGCAAGACAGAAATTCATTGACATAGAAAATAAAATAATATCGCTTAATATATTTAACAACAGCAAAAAGTCTATTCCAAATATAAAAAAATGTTTAATTCTTAGATATTTCAACAGTACACAGAATATAAGTTACAAATAATTAGAAACATTCGTTAATTTATATTTCCAATTTAGATTTCTTCTATAAAAAATAAACCGCAACAAAGTTGCAATCTTTTTGCGGCATGTGTGTGCGCAGTGTGCGCTGTATCATTTTATTTTGTCCGTTAACATATTGATAATCATCATATTTTACTGTCTGTAAAATTAATGGAATCGGACGAATGAGTAAATATTTATAACAGACACTAAATTAACTAAAAGATATTAATAATGGTTTATCTTTTTTTATCCGCGAAGGAAGTAATAAATAAAATGAAAAGTACTTACATTAATAAAACAGGCACACTGGCCTGTAAAACTATCGTATTACAAATTTTATATTACAAAATTTAATGTTTTTCTAAACTATGAAAGTTAGAGATTAAGAATGAAAAGACATAAGTATATAACTTTATCAGTTTTCTGTGTAACAATTAAACTATACATTAGTAACATTTCGAGATCTTTTTTATTTCGAAAGTTTATCTTGTATAAGTACTTAAAAGTTATTATGAAAATATATGTATATAATTTCATATGTTTTACGGTATCTGTATATTACGTATAGTAAGTAGTAGCTTAGTTTTCGGCCAAGTGGTTTATTTGCGGCAAACCTACAATAAGTCACGTCAAAAAAGTAGCATAGTAAATTATAGAGATAATGAAACAATTAGTATACTGGAAGAGCTCAGTATTGCGCAGAGACATATTTTGCATATTAATACGCTTTTCCCTGTGTATGAGCATATCTAAGCAAGTATTTCTGCGTAACTGCAGTAGGCCTCTATTCATCGATCAAATCGATTTGTATCTTTCCACTATTGGGTACTTACAGGAAGTAGGAATATTTAAATATATATTTTACACGTTAGGAAAAATCATAACCCATCATTTAGGGGCGTTAAAAAGGTCACAAAGTTGAAGTAATTCAGTTTAATGCGCGTATAAAATTAAGTGCACAATTTCTTCCTAGCATTATGATTATCCCGTTTTTCACAGGGTCCGCTTACCTCACCTGAAAATTTAACGGGTCCGGTTTTCAACAGAAGCTACTGCCTGTCTGACTTTTTCACCCGCGATGGGAAAACCAGCCCAATACAAGTTAGGTCATGTACCTCCTGTATACAGTATAAAGGTTAACTCACTTGGCTGCGCAACCAATTTGTTGCCGACAACAAAATCCCGAATATTTCCCGCTAGTGGTGCCGCAACTATTATTTCCTAATGAGTGTCTTTACGAATTCTCCAAATGTAATGAACTATCTATAAAGGCAAAATCATCTGATCATTTGCCACTATAAATGTTAATCATCTTCTCTTCTATCTATTCTCTTCTATGTGGGTTGTGAGGTGGATTACCAACCTCATCAACCAACAGGGTTATTATCGAGCCGTCAAAGAGCCCTGACATGGCTCATGTAAAGATTACTACTAACTTACATCAGTAAGTAATAAGTAACCGGAACCAAAGGCTTAACTTCATCATCTTACTTCCGGATACCCAGGTGATCAGCCTATAATGTCCTAACTAAACCAGGGCTCACAAAGTGAATTTTGTGATAGGTCTTCATCGGGATTCGAACCTGGGACTTATCTTCTGGTGACATGCCTACCGGGATCACGAAATAGAATATTTTCTTATTCTTCTTCTATCGTGTGGGTTGAAAAGTGGATTACCAACCTCATCAACCATGGCGTCAGGGTTACTATTGAGCCGCCAAAGGCCCCAAAAAAAAAGTAAGGTAAGGGTAAGGGGAAAAGGGTATTTTCTTATTAATATTATTATGGGTTAGAACACTACTCGACAGTCTCGTTAACTAATAATTTTTCTTCAACTAATCACTATTGAAACTCATCATTTGAATCACTTTTTAGATTTAGCTTGATTATCGTATTTCGTCTGTTGTTGTACGATCATACAAATGACGTGTCGATAAATAATTGAGTAGCCTTTTTTCACTTCTGTATGTTATATGATTTTCTGTTCCTGATCTTTGTGAATTTGTAAGTATACTTTGACCTTTATCTGTTTTAAGCATTCTATTACCGGTGCAATATAATATAATACAATTTCACTATAAATTCTTAAACCATTTCAAGAATGTCTTGCTTACATTACATCGTAGTAAATTAAAAAAAAAATGCGATATAAAAACTGGACGCGCCGCAGCGACACGTTGGCATATCTAGGCTCATTATTTCCATGCGCACGAGTCGAGTGTGTTAGTGGTGCGCGCAGTGAGAGTTAGTATGCCGACCTCGCCTAGCCGAGAATTATCACGCATTTACGACTTATACTGTAATGATTTATTATTAGCCCAATTTTATGTATGCCGGCTTCTGTAGTCCGTTGTTTTAGATAAGGAACTGCGCTGAAAGTGTGTCAAGTGATCAGCCGTAGGTTTTTGGGTGAATAATTTGTTGAAATGTCGTATCTGGCAAACTTGTAGTGAAAAGTTCATATTTTTAAATCGGATGACTTAATTTTACTGTTTAATAAAAAAAAATTGACGTCATTTATTGTAGATTTGCCGCAGATGGCATTAACTACTTGACCGGATAAATGGACGCTGAGGGCGCTCACCCGGTTTAAAATTTAAGACCACAGGCCTGAGGGTGCCCAGTTAGGCGCGAACCTCGGCTCAGGGCGTCGTCTGAGAGGAAAAATATTTGAAAGAATTAATCGGCCCTAGCGGGTCGATAGCGATAAGCGCTGAATGAGGGAAATCGTCGACCATCGGGCGTCGTCTGAGAGGACCATGTTTGAAATAATTAATCGACCCTAATTCCGTACTAACATTTTTATTGTATATAAAACTTTGAACCCACATTCTCGAGAAATGCATTTCTGGAGGTATAAGACCTAACCTGTGTTGGGCTGGTTTTCTCTTCGCGGGTTGGAAGGGCAGACAGACAGTCGCTTCTGTAATAAACGGACCTGTCAAATCTTCAGGTTAGGTAAGCGGACCCTGTGAAAAACGGGATAATGCTAGGGGGGTGATAACTTTGAAAATAATGTAAGTGTAACTTAATGAAATTAACATGGGTTTGATTACTTTTTTACAGATTTTTTATTATTTATTGTGACAATCCTGTGAATAATAAAGTACCTGTCTGTTATGTTAGAGTATTTAGAGAAACTTACAATTAGTAAGCAATTGACAAAAATCGCAACCACTTTTAAAATTCGTTCCATATAAGAAGCCGCATCATGAATCATGATATTATCATCCCAGTTTTTGATCGATTCACATAATCATTAAACTCCTTAAAGCTTTATTTTAATTAGGAAATAATACAGGATTACACAAGCCATTATATGTAGACTTCCTTATGTTTCCATAGAATTACCAGCTTAATAGCGTCTTTTCATTACTGCCTGTAATTGCTAAACCAGCTATTGGATCTAATGAATACGCAGTCGTCCTATTAATTAGATAAAATTGCCTGCGCCTAGGCACGCATTAGCTTACTATCACTGCAAATTGTGGATTTTCTAGTTAAAAATACATATAGGCATGAAGAGGGATTAGTCTTTTACGAGTAGCTGAGTGTATTTAATTGCTTAGGTCATAAAGTTTATAGTCACCTGAATTTTAATATCTTCATTAGCTGTTTTCCGGATTGGTTGATAAATGTTCCTCATTATAAATAAACAGCCACGAGTAAAAGTCGATATTCGCGAAGTATGTCTTAAGTGTTGCCAACATGAAAATTTAAATATCCGCGGAACCTGTTGATGACTTAATTAGAGTTCATTAAAAGATAAAATATTTACCGTTATATAAATTATAAATTTTTTTGATTGATGAATGTGGAAGCTAGAGAAGTGTGTCAGGATCGAAGCAAATGGAATTTCATAGTCTGCTTACCCCGGTGGGAAATAGGCGTGATTTTATCTATGTGTGCATGTATGTACAAAATCCCGAGTAAAATTAAAATGTTACTCGGGATTTTGTATTTTTTTTTCAAATCTATATTAGTTAATGAAAAATATACAGTCTCATAGAAAAATAAAAAAAACCTTGAAACAAAAAGGCTTAAAAATGCTTTATTCGAATATTTACGAAGAAAAAAAATATGAATATTTCATTCAAAATACTTATTACAATTAATTAATTGTATGTATCGTTATTATAATTGTGACTTGAACTGTACAAACAAATGACAGACAGACGCAAGGAGACTCGCTCGGGAGTCTACGTTCGGGGACGACAGGGTAATTATAATTAGGGTAGGGGTAGGGTAATTATAACATAAACAGCCTATATACCTCTGGTTGTTGAGCTCTCTTTTCATTCATCGGAGGGAGATTTAATGAATGGAGCTCCCCTGGTAGTTGCGGCTTCCGAATACATCCCGCGTAGGGACGTTACTGAAAAGTATCGGTGTCCGTAATATACGATCCTGACGACCCGATTAATCTAGCCATAGAGACAGCCAATCAGCTCGCGACACCAAACACTTCAGGAACCCGATACCGGCCCCGCCGGCGTGGTCGACGACTTCCCTCAATCAGCGTTTATGGCTATCGATCCACTAGGGTTGATTAATTCTTTCAAATATTTTTCCTCTCAGACGATGCCCTGAGCCGAGGTTCGCTCCTAACTGGGCACCCTCAGGCCTGTTGTCTTAAACGTTGTACTGGGTGAGAGCCTTCAGCACTCCCCATTTGTCCGGCCAAGTAGTTAATGCCATCTGCGGCAAATTTAAATAAGTCACGTCAAAAAAAAATTAATGGAGAGTGGGGTGGAGGGGGGGTGGTGTTGAATGCTTAATAAGTAACTAAAAAAAATATTTTCATGAGTGTCTACTAGAGAAGTAGCTATATGAAAATGTGCAAATCTTTAACATATTTATTAATACATAATAGTTGACAATAAGTAACTAATAATTTGCCGCATCACTATCCCATTTACGGTAGAAAATTTGCATTTGCAGTCACTTTCCTACTCTTTGATTACCACCCGCTTAAAGTAATAAGTAGCCAGTGTGCAATTAGAATTTAATTAGAAATACTTTAGTTTTACCGTTTCCGTAAGCCAGACTCCGGATGGTCCGTTTTCTCCGTGCTTAATGCTGTACCGTCGGTGAAAAGTAATACAACTCGAGTTGTATCACTTTTGAGTTATTAGCACATAGTTCATGTTCAAAAAATTTTCTTTCTTTCTGTCTAATTCTCGTAACTGTAGCTATTATAAATACGGAGATAATTTTTGTGTTTAGTTATATAAGTACTGTTTGTGAAGGATTCATGCTGTTATAATACGTGTAACATAATTCATCTTAACTTGCATTAAAGTGAAATGAAGATTTTCATTAAATATTTTGGTGTAAGTAAATGCAACTCAACATATATTAAAATACACGCAATCCTTGAATTCTCACGGTCCGTGTTTAATGATATAATTTTAGTTGTAACATCAAACACCAAATTATTTTTTTCGTGAAAAGTAATATAAATTAATATATATCAAAATATTTCAGAAAATACGATCTTGGATATCAATAACGTGTCGTGTATAATGATACATACAAGTTCGATTCCATGCGCCACCAGTGTGTATCCTAGGGTGACCTCCGCATAAACCTGTCTATGGGAAGACATTTTGTATAGAGCCACAGCAAACCATATCTGATCCGCATTGCGGAATAACATAACATAACATAACATAACATAACATAACATAACATAACATAACATAACATAACATAACATAACATAACATAACATAACATAACATAACATAACATAACATAACATAACATAACATAACATAACATAACATAACATAACATAACATAACATAACATAACATAACATAACATAACATAACATAACATAACATAACATAACATAACATAACATAACATAACATAACATAACATAACATAACATAACATAACATAACATAACATAACATAACATAACATAACATAACATAACATAACAAATACTTTATTGCACAAACAGGAAAAAACAAAAGAGAAATAGAATTAGTACAATAGGCGGCCTTATTGCTAAGTAGCAATCTCTTACAGGCAACCTTTAAGTATAGGAGATATTGAATATTATGTAATATAGCGGGATAGTGCAGCATGGGAATACTTGTACACATAAAAATAAATACACTTTCGACTACATAAACTACATAATAATAATACACATAATTATAATTGTTATAATAAAAATAAAATAATAATAATATTTTTGTTTTGTTTTGTATGATATTTTTGTAATCGAATACAAATTTAATAATGTTTTTGCGTAATAAGTAATTGGTATTCACAAGAAGTTCCGATTCAATCAACACGAATTGCTTCGAGTCTCTTTGAGCGTCGCGAATCGTTCCGTTTTCGCGGAACTACTCGTATTTATTACATTTTATACACTACAAACTTATTCTAACTAATACAAATACTGCCGTTTCTAATTCATCAATGGGTACGTTGACTTCTGACGTCACTTTTGTAACTTCTAGTACTTATAAGAGTAAGGGTGCTAGTAAGATTAAGGGAAAAGAGGCAAATATTGAGAGTTATTGAGGACAGAAGAGGCAAGATGATTGGACACTTAATAAAACATGACGAATTTATTAAAACCATCATAGAAGGGAAGGTACAAGGAAAGAGAGGAAGGGGAAGACCACGAAGAGCTTACAAGGAACGGATTATAGAGAAGGCGAACGTCGTGTCTTATAAGAAGGTGAAGGAATTGGTCTTTGATAGACAAGAATGGAGACTGCAACACCGACAAGAGCGTGGCTCTTAAATTAGTGGTAATGAGTTTATATGGCTAAAAAAAAGAAAGATTTACGTAACCGTATGACCACAACTTACTTGGCAGAGAAGTAATGATGTGACCTTACTTAGTACTCGATTGTGGAGACGAGGTGAGTGGGTACCCATATAAATTCACGCTCGTGATTCACAAAAAGACTAGATAAGCATGATAAATGAGTAATACCGAATGATAGGTGATCAGTCCATCTCTAAATCTTCTTGTTTCCGAGTCGATGGCGATCGATATAAAATTTTTGCTGACCAATAATTGGCCACGCTTACGGCACTGTCAGTGGCTTCGTGTATCTCTAAATAATTTTAGGAGTTGAATAATTTATACTAGTGTATCATTATTCGAAAATATATACATAACATAATACATACATAACATAGCCTATACAAGTCCTTCAGCTGGTAAAAGCCAACCCTGAATCAACAAAAAAAAATGATAATTACTATTTTTCACAGAAACTTAAAAGCCTAACCTAAAGTAGGGCAAGTCCGGGATAAATGGCCTCAATGGAGAGATGGCTAATCGAAAAAATCATAGAACCGTCGATCAGATATTCCTGGAAACTGTTTTATTCGCTTCGGGTCGTGTGTGAACTTTTATTTTTTTTATGCGTTCTCGTTACAAATTGTTAATTTAATTTAAATAAAATACATATTTTTGCAGTAACGCGTAAAGTTTTCTTCAATAGGGTGTAAGAAAATCAATGGCAAGCTATTCCTGACTTACCCTAAATATTTCTTGAAATCATCAGCTTAATTTACACTATAAAAACTACATACACGATTCAATTAACTCAAGCTGGAACTCCGCGAAACATGAATTATGAAACAAGATATCGTGACAGTCATTCAAAGTACAATATTACTGCTACTCAATATATAACCATACACTCATACATACATACATTCTTATCCGCGATCAAAGATGAGCTAAAATTACACTCAGACAAATTTTCTTTACGCTTTCTCTCTTACTCGAGTCATAACTTACGTAACTTAAAAAGTAACTTACTTAATTTAAAAGGGTAAAAGTGAACATTTTGATGAATGAAGCGAATGACTTATCACTTTTGTGTGATGGTGAATTATAATGAAAGTGCATTTATGCAAAAGTTGTTGAGTATTTGACAATTATTGTGATTCGCGAACTTGTTTCTTGTTGTGTAGATTGAAAAGGCTAGTTTCCAACTAGTCAAATCAGTTACTTTTTACTAAACGTCAAAACATGAAATTACTAAGCAATTGTATTAAAAAGCACACTGTGACGTCATAGAAAACGTAATAAAATATCGAACTTATTACTCATTTTTCTTGATTTCAAATTCAGAAACAAGTTAAATAGAAAAAAGGAAATGTTTTTCGTTAGTTTTAGATCTGTCTTTATTTAGTAATCAGAATTTCATATTTTATCTTGAACCTACGAGTAGTTACACTAGTATTTTGTATTTACCAATGACAATAAGAATGATTAAAAAAAAGAATAAGAAAGTATTTTCAATGGTTATTTTTTCAGTTTTTCAAGCTTTTTCGATAGACAATTTATAACTACGTAAAACTTCAAAAGATCAATTCAAATATCAGATTATCATCGAACAATACTCATAGATCCAAGACGTCCATTTCACGTTAACAGTTCACATGACTCGGTACCATTTGATTGTATTTCAATTACACAGGTCAACGACACGAGAGACAAAAAAGTGAGGTCACAGAAACAATTAATTATTTTTTACTTCGAACTTTTTTTGTAGATCAGCTGATATGGCGAAAAGGTTTCTTTCTGATTTTGATTTTTGTGTGTGTCAAGATCGGAGCAAATGGAATTCCATAGCCTCTGCTTACTCAGCGGGAAGTAGGCGTGAGTTTATATTATGTATGTTTATATCTGATGTTCATCACTTATTTTCTTGATTTACTTTTCTCTACATAGTTGACTCGATCATTATAGACGGCGATACGGCTCTCCACCTATCACGTTGGTGTAACAGAAAGCTTGGTGAAGCGTACTTAGTTCATCTTTCGATTGGGTTATAGTCGTGAGCTTGTGTTAGTTATGTACTTCTGTTTAATTGTCACTGTGTTTGCAATCTGCCGTGAAATATACTTTAACTGATCTAAATGCGGCCTTTATTATATTTCTAACACAATCGGTTTTATAAAGTGGTGTGAAATGTACATAAATAATTACTAATTGTTCGCGAAATTTAAAAAAACGCCTAATGCCGTTATTTTTCAACTAGGTGAGAAATTACTTACAAAAATTTGACTACCCCGTTAGAAATATGTGAAGATTAAAAAAAAATGTCCCTGTTTTAAACTCACTTTTAGAGATCCGTGGTCCGAATAAACAGCCAAATTAAAATCCTTGACCGACTCACCCTTGACCCGCAGAACTGAATTTGCTTAATTAGTGGTTTTATAATTAAGGTTTTAAATTATACATTTCACTTAACTAACGACGTGATTATTTTATTTATTTTATTTTATTTTATTTGGGTAGCTTACAGCCTTATTATCCGGCGAATATCTAGAATTCAGTTTTTATATCTCATTAGTATAAGAATTTAGATTTTGGCATATATAAAATTCTTGACCACACTTTATTTCAACGTCTCTTTTATTCCTATCTGATGGCAAATCTAATCTTTTTAAAAAATCCACTTTATTGCAGTTAGATGTCTATATTAAAATGCGATGAAGTCAAAAATAGCAATAAAAATACGTATCAAATGTTATGCGACTTGGTCCGCGTTTAAATGTGTGTAAAAACGTTCATTGTTCGTGCTGTATGTACCTTTGTTTTTTATCTTCTACGGCCCTTCCCGGGAAAAAGGAATCTAGTATTTTGATGTAATTATTTATCTTCTCTCATGTGGCTTTTTGAACGGCCAAGTAGTGAATGGTTTGCGACGTTCGCTGCCGCAATATGACTATATGAAAGCGCTCTTAATATAGAATATGTAGCGGCACAAAAGTATTTCATTTGCAACAGGTATTAGCAACTTCTTTGTAAATTCATTTATCGATATACCTTCTATTAGTAATCAAATAAAATTAATTTATTATTGTTAGTAATCTCACCCAACCCATAGGTTATGAGTTGGATTACCAACCTCATTAACCCTCAGGGTTATTATTGAGCCACCAAAGCAAAAAAAATAATAATAATCTTTTAAAATAACTTCTACAAGCAACACACGTCAATTCTACAATCATTTACACTTTATCATCATGTATATATACTTATAATTATACAAGGATTAACCCAAATTAACTGTTTTTATGCAAATTCCCAAATTTACATAATATAGTATCTATGAACTATAAAAACTGCGCTACAATTTTACGCTTAGCATCAGTTCGGCGAGTTTCTAATTTATTAATAGTTTTATCTAAATGGCTATTAATTATCTTTAATTAATGATCCAATTTCCTGATACGGTCAGCGGTACGAGACTAATAGTGTTTTAGCCTGTGGATCCTCGATGGGAAATTACTGTTTTTGGGGTTCCGTAGGCAGGGAATACAAATGAAGTATGTGCTGTACGTAATTGGAAAACGTTGCCAGCTGTGCTAAATAAAAAATGCCAGTCTGATGTTCATATTAAACGGGACCTGCTAGGGTTAGGGTGTTTGTATTTGAATTTAAAACAAAATTTGCTTTCTGTTTATGACCAAGACAAACATAAATATTTTAGCTATAGCAATACTAGAATAGTTTTGATAGTCTATGGCTAACTTAGTTAAGAAAACTCAGTATAACAAAATGGTGTAATTTGTTGTGCCTTAAAATGAATATCGTGATTCTATAAATCCGCCTTTTTTCTGTGTTGCCTTCATCGAGCTACTCGAAGGACTTAAAATTATATAATTATGTAGGGCACACTTTCTACATGGATTGAACAAAAGTGTCTTGTTTATAGAATTCTTCTACCTTATGGATTGTGAGGTGACTTACCAACCTCAGCAACTCTGGTGTCAGGTTTATTATTGAGCCGGCAAAAGCTCATGGTTCATGTAACGACTACGTACTTACAGCTATGAGCTATTAAGTTTAAGGTTTGATTTATAAGTTGTTCAGTTACTTACACTAGTAAGTAATCGAAGCTAAGACGGAAGTGTTTGAACACCAGCTAGATTGGCTGTAATCTCTACTTAGGAACTTGTCTGTGGATTACCTTATTCCGATTCTAATGTCAAGGGGATTCAAACCATGTCATAATAAAGTTCATCATAATCCAATTGCGAACTTACGTGCCTACCAATGGCTTCAAATTGTCTTTTAGTGATTTGTGGCTCTACCTATCGTGGAATATTTAAATGAAAATTACGCGTAAAGGTACAGTTAGGTTCAGTTATTTTCAATAAGTAAATACGCACAATTAAATGGTTGTAGTATATAAATTAATCTGTATTTTTATATTTTGACTCGTTTAATTTAAATAATTTTACATACGGAACCGCCCACACAATTAATTTTACTACCTCTTCGCCAGTTCTAAACCGAATCATTTCCTTCCCTCTCAGTTCACAGTTAAGTAAAAGATAGAATTAAGTAAACGGTTTGTCTCGTCAGCTTACCGCAGCTCAGTGGCGTACCCAGGGGTGTCACTCAGCCAGGGGTGGCAGCTGTGAAAAAATAAAACTTCCACAAAACCATGCATTGGTTTTTAATAATAACTCACTTAGGATTGAGACCTTTTTAATCATGTCATCTTTTCATATAATCTGTGAACCATACAGACAATACGTAATGTTGTGAGTGTTATACTAACCAGGGATTATCCAAGTTGGAAATGATTTCGAAAAGCAACAGTGAAGCAACAGTGACAGTGTTAAAGTTAACATAAGGTGACATGTCATCATCATCTCCCAAGCATTATCCCGTTTTTACAGGGTCCGCTTACCTAACCTGATGATTTGACAGGTTCAGTTTTTTACAGAAGCGATTGCCTGTCTGACGTTCAAACCTGCGAAGGGAAAACCATCCCAATACAGGTTAGGGGGGTTAAAAACGCCACATTGAAGCAATTCACCTAAAAAAGCAACATTGCAATTTGACATTTGCGTATATAAAAGTAAGTGCGCAATGCAAACAAATGTCAAATTGCAATATTGCTGTTGCAGATGAATTGCTTCGATGTGGCCTTTTTAACCCCCTAAGTCACATACCTCCGATAAAGCAAATGCAAATGCATAAGGTGACATGTTTATCCTATACATTTTTATCACTGTCACTGTCGTTTTACATAATCGTTTACATCTTGACTAAGGCCCCTGATTCTTCGTCATTTTCAGTTTGTCTACAGGCGATGTATCGACTTCAATTGTTTTAGTATTATTAAAAGGTCAACGATCCGCGGTCTGTGTCCCTGCAAATGTTCAATCAGAAGAAACACGAATGCTTGGTCAAGGTTGTTTTCCGGTATTTTGATTTTCTCGAATTTTATTAATATTCATTCTTATGGTGACACCACGGTGACCTCACCGGGTGCCAGCTACTAGATACGCCACTGTCGCATCTTAGGTATAGCTTTAACTTAGATAGCTGTTAACTAATGAGTTGTGAGTCGACGCGGCACAAATTGTGCAGTTTATCGGCCCTGTTTATGTTATATTAGCATCCTGTTTGGTAGGTACGAGCTGTTGCAGCGTGTAGATACATACATACATGAACACTCGTCAGTAAGGATGAAAGCTAATAAGGATTCTTCCCAATCTTACGCGTAGTGTCAGTTTTGGATGCCATCCAGCGAAATTACGCGTCAAATTCTTCTGATGAGACCACAAGATTTTTTCAAATTAACAAAAAATGACCTTATCTGTTTGGTAATAGTGAGTATAAATCCATATCAGTGGCCTTTGGAGAACCAATAATAACTCTGACACCAGAGTTGCTGATCTTGGCCATCCACCACATACAACTTTATAAAACTGAAAATTCTAAAGGTGCGTACGATGGGGAAGAATTTTGGTTTGCTTTGGTTTTGTTATGGTTCCCTAATGGGGTAAGGCCACAAGATGAGAAGTTAACAGTAACTATTGATATCTCTAAGAAATCCATGAATGGAGAACGACCTTTGGGCCTTTGGGTCTTATTCCACGGTTTATCAACTTTAGCAATAATTGTTTCTATCGTATGATATATTATCACGTTACCCATTCTTTTAGGATAATTTTATTGACTATGGAATTCCATTTACTTCGATCCTAACACACTTCTCTTGCTTCCTCCACATTCATCAATCGTTTTATGTGTATAAAACGCCGGTTGTAAATTTTGGTCTTGCAAATAATATAATATATTTTACTACTGAGATAAAGCCGCCTTTATTAAGTTACCAGTCATTTAACTCTGTCGCAGTAGGTGGCAGTACTGTACTCGTTTCTACTTCTCACGCTATTTTGTAATACTAAATACTATTACTGTGAGGTCTCGCGTGGTAAGTTCTGTGAGTGATTTATGCATTTCACTCTTATCTCGGTAATAGAAATGTTGTAGGGATTATTATGTTGAGGGAATAGAATCCCCGTCGAGAAAGGGCATTGGCTTAACTGGCTACTGTAGTTACTTACATGTTTATTATTTTCACCATCTGTATATCGTTGCCTTATAACGATATAAGTACCTTCTTTTTGTAAAAAAAAATATTCTATTGTGATTTCCTTCAATTAGTTTTATCCCGAGTCGAAATTGAAACCACACATTTTTACCTAGATCGAATAGTTTGTCTAATGCAAGGTTTTATTAGAAAAAAAAAAAACCACACCTGACTGTGGCACATCAGGCTTCATCATCTCCTTAGCGTCATTCCGTTTTTCACAGGGTCCGCTTACCTAACCTGAAGATTTGACAGGTCCGGTTTTTTACAGAAGCGACTGTCTGTCTAGCCTTCCAACCCGCGAAGGGTAAACAAGCCCAATATAGGTTAGGTCACATACATCCGAAATGCATTTCAGACAACCAAAGGCTTGTTGTCTTAAATTTTGTACCGGGTGTGATCCCTCTGCGCTCCAAAAAAGGTCACTTTAGTACCATGTTACATTCATTTTTTGACGAATTGAATTGTAAGTTCCGCTAAATGTAAAATATACTAATGTGACAGGGTTCTAAAGTGGAAACATGTTATTGCTCACGACTCTAGACATTTATTAAGAAAATTGCATTTCGAAACATCGACACTTACACAGTCTGGCGAAAGGCCTGTCAAAGATACAAGCCTGCATTTATGCCCCGTCTTGTAAAGTTATAAATTATGAACATAAGTGGCTAATTAGTTTACATTTGTGACAGAATTAGGTTACTTTGATTTACGCATTGCTCTAAGATTGCTATGGTATAGCTTAAGGTACCTACTTTTGCTTCTTTAAGGCTAATTTACATTAACTTAGTGTATAGGAGAGTATTTTAGTGCAACTTGAATGGCAAGTGCTTTAGTGCGCTGCGAGTGAATGTTTACGTTTCTTCCAGTAGAGTATCATTTCGATGCCACAACTCTATTTTGATTTTAACTTGAAAGTCAAGTAGCTGTACTTAAGCAAGTAGCGTTTACATATTTCAACTAAAGTACTATACAGGATGTTAAGTGACATCGTAACGAAAACTTTGAGGGATGATTGAGACCGTGATTCTGAGTTGATATCATGTGGAATGTTCCATCGCAAAATTCATGATTTTGTTTTAGTTTTTTAAATTATTTTCAATTCTATACTTTTGTGATAGAAAATTCTACTTGATATTAACTCAGAATTATGGTCTAAATCATCCCCCTCAACAATCGTGACGATATCACTAAAACCCTGTATATATATTTTTTCTTTGCTCCGTAGTCCAGCAGAGGAGATAATTACAAAAAACATGCTTAATAATTACATTAATTCGCTTACAAAGTGTTCAAACCAAAATTTACAGGGTAAATGCACCAGTCACCGACAGTTACGCGAATACCGCACAAGGTAAATGTATCATTGTTTGGCTACCCTATATGACTTATATAAATGTGCAGTTAATGAACGTAACCGATGCGAAAACCAATAACCAAAACGAGAGCGTGCTGTATAACTGCTTATTTATTGAATATTGTATCCGTATCACGCCTGTATCCCCAAAGGGGTAGGCGGAGGTATAAAATATATACACCTACTCCTGGCCAGATATGTTTATGTCCCATGTAATAAAGTAGGACAGAAGAGGCAAGATGATTGGACACCTAATAAGACACGACGAATTCATTAAAAACATCATAGAAGGAAAGCTAGAAGGAAAGAGAGGAAGGGGAAGACCAAGAAGAGCTTACATGGAACAGATTAAAGAAAAGGTTAACGTCGTGTCTTATAGGGAAGTCAAGGAATTGGCCTTTGATAGACTGGAATGGAAAATGCTACACCGACAAGAGCGTGGCTCTTAAATTGATGATGATGATGATGTAATAAAGGTGAGCGTATTGCCAATAACTGGGCACAAATCTTGGTTTTCAAACTAATAAAGCCGAATTCAGTGGTACGTTAAGCCGTTGGTCCCCTTTGTACGATGACACTGATAATAAATAAATAAATAAATAAATAAATAGACACTAACACCTTGTATAATATTTTTTTACACTTATATAACTAACGGAAATCTGTATTCTGTCCTTATTAAGATGTGTTCCTGATTACGAAGTTTCAGTAAATTATACAGGATGTGTAATTTTAAACAACATATAACTCGGTCCAATTACAAAGCTTGAAAACAAAACAAAAGCAATGTCGCGCGGAGTTCGCGGTTTATCTTATTAAGGCTTAATTGTGCGACATATTGAAGTGACACATAATTATGAGAATGTAATTAACGGTTTTGCATGTTATATACATACAGCTAAGTTCCAATCCTTAGCACCAGTATGTCGGTATTCTACATACTGCACTTCGGGGAGTATGCCCGCGATCTACACGAGCTCATTCCACCATCCCCCTTTTATCTCCGGACTTCCAGACGTACTGCCGGGTTCCATCCCCATTTGGTGGATATCCCAACTATTAGCACAAAGCGCTTCGCATCGTCCTTCATTATTCGCACTGCTAGGGAGTAGAATTCTTTGCCGTCTTCTGTATTTCCGAATGCATATAACCCGGGTGCTTTCAAGGCCAGAGTGAACAGGCACCTTCTGGGCGAGCTCCATCTTAGGCCTCGTCAATGCCAAAGGAAAAAAAAACGTAAGCTTACTTATACAGGGTGTAACGGAACATGGGTATCAAGCCGAAAGGGGACAAAACTATACCTTATGTAGATCTTCTCTGCAAAATTTCAATTAAAAAAAAAAGACTTTTGATATTTTTTTCAAATTCAATTAAAAAAATATTTTAATATTCCCAGCATGTAAAAAACGCGGCACAGCACTATTGAGGTCACTGTTCTTAATCCACTCAAATATTGGCACTACACAAGTCTCCTAGCGCGCCCTGCTCGCCTGGTACTCGAACGGCCGCGATACGTACGAAATATACATCCCTAATGGGGTAGTCAGAGGTATATCCATCGCAAGATGAACTAAGTACATCTATAAATGGTCTCGTGTGTGTTATTGAAAAACTGGACTTTATATAAAATAATAACTGATTGTTGCAAGTCCCGTATCGGGGTCCGAACGGACGCTCCCTGTTTGAGAAAGAAGCCGGTATATTAACATATTTATACATTAATGGAGGTGTATTACTATAGTAATATAATATGATGTATACATCTGGGGATGTATATAGGCCCATATCGAAAACTCTATAAGTCGTCGTCCAACTCTCACACCCATTATTCCCATCAGGACAAGCTGAGCCACAAACTATAGAGAAGCAAATACATCGGATTACTGCGTTTATGTATGTGTACAACTTCAACATAAGCTTCCAATTCCTGTATAAATTATGCAACTATAATACTAAATACTAGTAATCACGGAGCAATAAATTAGAGGAGTTGGCATTATGAATGTGTTTCGATTATGAAAACTCCGGCCCATGACGTCACTAAAGACGACCGGGGCTTACGTCACTACCTTTCTTAATGCTTCGTATACTCCACAGAGTTCTTACTATAGAGAGATGCCGCGGGAGCATAGCCGGTTGGTCCGAAATATGCACAAAACAATCATATTATATAAAGCAACTATCGTATTATAAAACATTCCACATCATTCATTGCCAGATATATCGATGACAAACGGCAGATATATCAATGTAGCAGTCCAGCCAGAAATATCTAGTTTGCAAGCGACATGCGGTCCTCGTGTAATTAGGTCTTAGGGCACATATTTCTTGTTTCTATGATCTGTGAACAAATAACAAAAACATACAACTTATTCTATGTTTTTGTTTGTGTGTCAGGACCGAAGCAAATGATTTGAAATGAAGAAATTCCATAGTCTCTGCTAACCCTGGTGGGAAATAGGCGTGATTTTATGTATGTATGTATTCTGTGTTTTATTTTTTTGTCTAGTGTTTTCCACGTAGTTACTGCCATTATGCAATGCTGCTACGTTAAGTGAAGTCAAAAAATATGCCCACTCCAATTGCGTTAAGTTAGTCTCTCTTTCTTACATCCGTGTAAATAGTAGACTGCACACCGTTAATATCTTTAGTTACATTACTGTATTTGCACCGCACAGTGCATGCAGAGTACGTGGATCAATACGTTTTGAGACGTGATCTACCTCTGCTGATACCGTTGCGTCGGTGTATCAATAACGCATCAACGGTGTACACCGGATTCTTAACGGCCTCTGTGGTCCAGTGATTGAGCGTTGGACTCACGATCCGGAGGCCCCGGGTTCGAATCCCGGTGGGGACATATCACAAAAATAACTTTGTGTTCCTAGTTTGGTTCCCTAGTTTGGTTAGGACATTACAGGCTGATCACCTGATTGTCCGAAAGTAAGATGTTCCGTGCTTCGGAAGGCACGTTAAGCCGTTGGTCCCGGTTACTATTTACTGATGTAAGTAAGTCATCAGTACATGAGCCATGTCAGGGGCCTTTGGCGGCTCAATCATAACCCTGACATCAGGGTTGATGAGGCTGGTATTCCACCTCACAACCCACACGATAAGAAGAAGACTGCATTCTTGCACATATGCAGGCTATTTCTGCTACTTTGTTTAAGTTCAGACAACGCGGGACTTACATCACATGATGATAGAAAATAGATATCACGTGGTTTCCTGGATTTTTGCTCGCCCTCTATTACGTCGGGATTAAAAAAATCATCGCGTCCAAGCCGTGTCCGGCGACGGCGACTCCTAAATGTCTATCAATAAACATGCAGGAATCATCTGCGCGTGAGTGTATTATAGTGAACAAGTAGTTGCGCTGGTACAAGTCCACTCTCTCCTCAACCACCCGGTGCCGATGGACCGGACAGCCGGTACGATCAGCAGGAGGCAGAGGCCGTATGAGATTGGCCACACGCCACTAAAAGGATCCAGACGTGCGCCCTTTGAGGCATTTCCGATTTGCATTGCCCCTGGCCTGGCTGTGGAAGCCGGATGCGATAGCCTATCGGTTTTGCTCGCCTTCCATCACCGAAAGGGACTGATAACGGTGGATCATCCATAGACTGACTGCACCAGTGACATAGGCCACCAGTGGGCGGTGGGGTCGTCACTTCCCGAACATAGCTGGCGAAATGTGTATTTTACTACAAACCTCTGCCTACCCCTTCAGGAACACGGGACTTATGCTTATTTAAAAAAAAACATTTTTTTTTTATATATTAACACCATTTTATTAAACTAAATCGCGAACACACGTCTAAGGTTCCACACATTAAAAGTAAATGTTGCGAATGAATAAATCGTTTTTATAAAAATTGCGAACAATGTAAAAGGAACTTTCTGTTGTGAAATGTAAATATGAAAATAGCTTGTCATCGTATTCAGTAAACAGTGCACAAAATTGCAAGTGCTTCGTTCCACATTCAGTACCTACTTTTGACCATTTGAATGGACTGAAATTATTTATTCACACACTGTCCATTAAGTCTTCATACTATATTTCCTACACTAACTGTACAGCGATTGTTTTGTTGGAATGAAATATATTGTACACCAACGATCAACGAAAAAATCATAATGCAATGCGTTCAGCCGATTATCTTGAAGCGTATTTCCTATTTTGGTGGGCAGAGCCACAATTCACTAGGAGACGGCTTTCAACGAGTCCTAGGGCGAATATAACGAACCGTCAAGTGACGGGTTACCAGCCCATCAACCATATCTATAGATAGTTCATGAAAAGATACTTGGATTGGATGAACAGTTTTATATTTTTCTTTACTCTTCATCAAGTAGAAAACTTAGGGTATGCTTAGACGCGTCGCTTACATGAGAGTTGTAGAAGCGTTTGTTCTTCTGAGGGATTATATTTGAAAGAATTAATTGATCCTAGTGGGCCGATAGCGATAAGCGATAAACAAGTGAAGTCCTCAACCACGATGGCGGAGTCGGTATCGGGAACCTCAAGTACTTATTATCGCGAGCTGTATGGCCGCCTCTGCTGGATTGATTGGATCATCAGGAAACGGTTGAAGCGTATCTCTATGTATGCAAAGAAATGACAAAACGCCCCGCCTCTGTCTCTCGCGATGCCACCTCGATTTACCAGTGACCACTCTTCAATTTATTCCTAAAGAAAACCATGTTTTGACACTCCGCTTTTCCTCTCAGACGACGCCCTGAGCCGAGGTTGGCGCCCCACTGGGCACCCTCAGGCCTGTTTTCTGAAACGTTGCACCGGGTGAGAGCCTTCAGCGCTCCCTTGTCTGGCCAAGTAGTTAATGCCATCTGCGGCAAATGTACAATAAGTCATGTCAAAAAAAAAGACACTCCGCTTGTACGTCCGTGTTTCGACGAGCCACTAAGGTGACCACTAAACACGATCACTATTGGCTAAATCAGGACATTTGAATATAAGAAGAGATTCTGACCAGATAATGTTCGGCTAGAAATTCGATCTACTCGCTAAGCGCAACGGCAGTGTGTAGTTTGCAGAAACACATATAATTTGCACACCGCAAATCGTACTTATTACTATAAAGTGGGTCCACGTATTGTCTCGGGGCCGCCATTATTGCTTTTTTACTTTTACCACCACACAGGCAATAGCTGTGAATTCATCCGCAATCCGTCACTTTGCTGATTGTTTTTAACCGACTTCAAAAAAAGGAGGAGGTTCTCAATTCGTAGGGATCATATTTTATGTATGTTCCTCGATTACTCGAAGACGCCCGGATCGATTTGGAAAAATATTTTTTTATTCAAAAATGGTTCCCAGATGGATTCGAATCTGCGATCTCAAAGTGAGAAGCAAACGTTCTACTAACTGGGCTACCACGGCTCTCGGTTCGAATCTAGCACAGGCCTAAACAGATCATAAATGATTATCACGTGCTCAGCGGTGAAGGAACACATCGCGAGGAAAGCCACATTCCCGAGAAATGCATTTTCGGACGTAAGTATGTGACCTAACCTGTATAGGGCTGGTTTTCCCTTCGCGGGTTGGAAGGTCAGACAGGCAGTCGCTTCTGTAAAAAACCGGATCTGTCAAATCTTCAGGTTAGGTAAGCGGACCCTGTGAGAAACGGAATAATGAAGGGAGATGATGATGGTTCCCAGATGATGGGATTCCAGATATATTTTTTTGTTTTTTAGTTTCTACATGTTTTTCTAATGCGCTTTTTGTGTTTTGGTACGAAGCATACTGTGCAACTGATAAATAAAAAGATAATTTACCTCCATAGTTTCTCAACTACCTACACTTTACCAGATAATAAGAAATAATACTATATATAGAACGGCAACTCTCCGCTCCCCACCAGCGTCTGAGGTAGATTTACCTCACCCCCCCTCGAACATAGTTTAGACAAGAATCGTATGGCGTCAGACGTCACACACACAGATGCGCGTGTACAATAATGTCAATGTAGTGTATGTGTTAATCGAAGTTGTTTGTATGAAGCGTCTGAGGTGTGACTTTACACAAATAAATCGAAACTAGAACACCTTGGTCATTGCTCTGACTATTTACAGCCAAAATATTGTCATTTTCGCACGGAGCGTCGCATGCGCAAACATTAACGACTGTCACGTACAGTTATTGTTGTTGAGCACGCGCCACTGTTTAGTTGCTCTCGTCTAATGTACGCTGACCCCTGACTTGATTCATCCGATGACATTACACGCGGAATTCAACTGATGACGTCATAGTTTTTTAAATGTATCAATACATTAATTGTCCTTTATGTGTTCACGATAGTTATTATAAATACATTTATACATAAACCCACGCCTGTTTCCCACCGGGGTAAGCAGACTATGGAATTCCATTTGTTTCGATCCTGACACAATAGTGATAATAATTCCATCAAAAATATTTTAATTGCGAAAGTGTATGTGTGTGTATGTTTGTTTGTCCGTCTTTCACGGCAGAACGGAGCTACGAATTGAAGTGACGGAAAGTGACATAGGTTATTTTTTGTCTCTTTCTAACCCCCCACCACCCTAAAATGAGGGTGGGGGGGTGGAAGATTTTATGGAGAATTCCGCAATTTTCAAGCGAGAAGGCCAAAAATTGGTATACAGACTCTTAGTGACTAACAAACAAATCATGCATCATATTTTTTTTGGAATTCTACCAAAGAGAGGTGGAGAAGGAGACTGGACACGGCCCATACGAAATTAACCCAGGCTCAGGCAGAAATGACCAGTGTCCTTTACTCTGTGTGACGCTTCGGAGGCGTTTTTCTATTTATAATAAATTGCATGTTGTTTTGTGTTTGTTGTTATTTTGAAAATGAGATAGTAAACATAATATATTTTATGATTCTATTTGCCTTTTTATAGGCAGTTAACGGTATAACTTATTGCGATATGGTTTCCTCTACAGGGTTTTACGAGCGAAAGTAGGCTCGGGACCTCGGGTTGAAACCTTGTTTAAGACATTTCAGTCTGCTTAGCCCTTAAATAAATACCTAGTTAGTATCATCATACGGTTCTGGAGGTTCAGAAGAAAGTAAAATTATTGACCCTTTTTAGGGTTCTTTCGTTTTAAAAAGAAAAACGGAACCTTTATAAGATCACTTTGTTGTCTGTGCGTCTGTCCGTTTGTCCGTCTGTCAAGACCCTTTTTCTCGGGAACGCGTGTAGATATTAAGTTGACATATATTCTTGTTCTTATTCTTATTCATACATATCGAATACTTAATGTCCACGGTTCCTTGAAGCTGTAAAAAAATCAAGCTTCTAATCAAGGCAATCCAAAGATGCGGCCATTTTTAGCCTCATTTTCATACATTTCCTAGGGGAGTCAAAACCTATGAAGTACTTCCCTTAGACCTTAAATCCAAATTTTTAGTAAGAAAGAAAGTCTAGTACAAGTTAAGAAAAAAAAACCGAAATACGTAAGTTAAGTAATACTAATACGTAAGTTAAGGTATGTTGTTCCATCACAGACACATAGGTTTTGCAATTACAAACTTATTTGACTATGTTCATTCATCGTGGGTTAAGTTAGGTTAGTTACAAGAGAAACAAGTAAAAGAACATTGAATACCGTTAAATGCACGATTTATTCACGAAAGTATCAAGAGTTGAACCGTAAAAATAGTATACATTTTTAGGGATCCGTACCTATCGGAACGAAACGTAATTAGTTAAGCCTTTACCGTTGTCTTATGTGACTTCGTATTCTAAGTCAAATCAAATATACTTGTTGACACACACATACATACATTTTTGAAATAAATAAAAAAAAAACATTATAAACAATTATTCGCGAGAAAGATAATTGGCAGACTGATTGCTCTACAGTAATACTTCCAGGCGACCAGAGACAAGAAGTATTTATTGACAGTACTTTCTTCTACCTATAAAGACCTGTTTCTTTTTACATTTTCTCAGAATATGTGTGACTATAGTGCAAGCCAAATAAATGACCAAAAATTAATTTTTCTCTTGTGTCGGTTGTGAGATGTCATGAAACTAATGATCCCTAAAGGAGTGAAAGAAAATACAATTTATTCACACTACTAAAACATTACTATATTTATTGACACAAATTATATCTTGTGGTGATACGGAACCCGCAGTGCGCGAATTCGAATTTACTTAGTTGTTTATTTTTCTTAACCTAACAGATCATGGATACGGTTCTTCACAAAATAGTCACTTTACAATAAATATAACGTTCAACACGGTTGAAAAAAGCCTTTGAATTCTATTGCAGAGGTTACTCGAACATGAACTATTATAACCATTTAAGTTATTGTTCGGTTTCATAATGGAATTGAATGCTTCCGAAGAACAGTGCTTGTTACCCGCTGTTATCTGTAGTTGTGACAATATGACATATTTCTCTTCTTTTTGCTGTCATCAGACCTTTATACGACGACGTTTAGACGTTCTCTCTGTCAGTACTATTCAGAGGCGGACGACAGGGGGCTAAAATGGCCACATCGAAGCAATTCATCTAAGAAGGCAATATTGCTATTTGACATTTGTTTGCATTGCGCACTTACTTTTATATGCGCAAATGTCAAATTGCAATATTGCTTACTTAGATGAATTGCCTCGATATGTTCTAATATGGCTTTGAAATAGACTACCCTGGGCGCCATCCCCCTTGCGTCAGACAGAGTACTGCGGAGCGGAAGGCAAGAGGGAAACTACCGCCTTATTTTTGCCTAAAAAAGTAGCATGCAGAATGCTACACCGTCAAGAGCGTGGCTCTTACTAATATTTGTTTGTTTTTTTTTTTGGATTGTGATACCACAGAGTAATGAGGATAAACTACAGGCTCAAACGTAGGCGGCAGCACTGTTAAGCGTCCCTAAATTATGACAGTTTTCCATACTGTCCAGCTAAAATTCATGATAAATTGCTATAAAATGTGGACCAATGTGGAGTGTATTTTTTACTGATTCTGAAATAAACTGTACAAATAGCAACTTAGATACCTTCACGAATCCACAATGCTTCTGCTCTGTAAAAAGAATTAAATAGCTAACCCAAAAAACCGTTAAACACACAACAATACCCGTTTTCTGAAAAAAATAATAATGCCGTAACAAAATTCAATTTAAGTTACCAACAGCACCCTGACCAAATGCGTATAATTTTTTTGCTGTCTAAAAGACACGCCTCACGGGCGTTCTTGCTCCGTTGCGTCGTCGGAACGTTATGATTTCAAATCAAAAAATATATTTCCATCGTGTGACAAAATCACGTCGTGTCGATGTGATGTGTATGTAATGTATATTGAAAGGTTTGTTAAAATGTCTGTGGGTTGATTATTTCACCGCTCGTAGACTGTAGTAAAGAAACGCTGATTGTTTTGCCACTTCGCATTATAATTCACTTTAAGTAGGTAATTACAAAGGTTACAACACGTTCGACAATAAGAGAAAGATCGATGAATATAAAATTTATTAAAAAAGTAAAGAATTAATATTTTTTTATAACCTTTTTTTTAAATGTATTTTTATGTTGTAATTGTCAACAAGGTTCGTCAACGCTCAGATATCGCAACGGACAACTCATCGTGTGGACTCACTCTTATAAGTCAAATGGGTATGACTTAGCGTTCTTCGTATTCTAAACGGTCTAAGCAGGCACATCCAATTTGCGTATACGCAATAGATAAATGCGGATACACGTGTTGCTAAACTGACTATTCTTTACAACGCCAATTTTTTGTCTGTCTTCGTCTGCTGTGGCACAAGCGAGTCCCGTTTGCAAAGGCGATAATTTCAGTTGGTCTACAAAAAAATAAGTATGTTACTAATACATATATAAATTCACACCCGTAATCCCTAATGGGGTGGGCAGAGCCACAAGCAATCAAAAACAACTTGTAGCCACTGTTGATACGATGTCCTAAGCTGGATATTATGAACCTTATGGGATCAGCCTATCGCCCATAATCGTACCTACAAATAAAAGCCAAAACCCTTTTTTAAATAATCGAAGAAGATCCTTACGAGACATTGTTTGAGGTTTACGTGGTTGTTATCATAATTAAAACACATAATACCGGGTTCATACCGCGTTAAAATCAGGGATATGAGACTGCCGGGAGGGTAAGAATCCGGTATTATGTGTTTTAATTATGATCCTTACGATTCCTATAAGTAAATAAACTTTCGTATTTTAAATATCTTCGAGGGCACACCAAAGTAATATAAACATCAAAGACAATAAAATAGAATAAAACGTTGCATCACCAAGAGTGGGCGCGTTTTTGCGCGTTACGCTCGAGTAGTGATAAGATTGGGTGAAATGTGATACGGGATTTGGATCAGTGGACGATACTATTTGGGTCAACGATTGGCATCCATTTCTTGAGGATTTTCCTTATTTTATGATCTTTTTCTCTTGTATGGGTTGAGAGGTGGATTACCAACCTCATCAATCCTGATGTCAGGGTTACGATTGAGCCGCCAAAGGCCTCTGACATGACTCATGTAACGATTACTTACTACGATAAATCAAACACTTTGTGTATATTTGGGGGGCGAATAAAAACGCAGAATATGTTCAGCTGCTCAGGGGCTTTAGCTAAGTTGCAAACGATTATGACAATCGATATGTTGCCTTGTAAATCCCAGTATTTTTCAAAGCTGGTGGATTAAAGGGAGACCTGTATCCAGTAGTGGGTCGTGTACAGTCATGAGCAATATTATGTACCCACTTTAGAACCCTGTCGCACTATCATATTTTGACATTTAATAAGACTTATGGTTTTATTTGTCAAATAAGTTAATGTGACATGGTTTCAATCATTTTATGTTTGGGATAAGAAGTGATAATGTGTGTTTGTTTGTCGCAGGGCGTGTGTGTAGTGCTGTGCGCCGCAGGAGCGGTGATGCGCCGCGCGCGCCGGCGATCGACACATGCATGCCGCCCGCGCACCCGGTTAGTACAATACATTTTTTTTTAAGTAAGAATGACATTTTGTATTATTAAAGGCGGCACAATAACGAAAAGAACTTACTTGAATACCATGACCTATTTGTCTAGGTACACATGTGGGAACAATGCAAAAGAGAGAGAATAGACTCCAAATAGATATAAATAAAATAAACTTATACAAAATAACATAAAAAATAAATAAATAAGGTTGTTGATCTGTTTACTCATACGGTGGTGGACGTTTTCAATTCTAAGTACAAGTTATAATAACTTCACTTAAACATTGAAATTACACCTATTTATCCATGACATTTTTGACATTATTTAGGAAATATTCCCGGGTATCATATAATAAGAATAATACTACGTATAGAAAGGCAACTCTTCGCCCCACACCAATTCGTACCGGACGCCAACCTGGATTTACCTCACCCCCTCTGGTTTTTACTAAGTCTTACATGGCTGTAAGCTGTTAAGGAGTAAATGAGACCGCGTGCGAACTGTCTGTCTCGCATCTTACGCGTCAGGCGACATACGGTAAATGAGAATGAGATTTTTGTATGAAGTGTCTGGTGTGTGCCTTAAGCATAGTACATTGTAACACGATGCGACTCTATTACCCCACGTTTGTCGCTAACAGAATATCAGATGCAATTCACACCGCATATGCACTCATGAAATATGCAATGCATGCATTAGATGCTGGAGACCATATCTACTGCAGTTTCAGTTGCAAATTGATACAAAGGGTGGTAGGTATAATAATATCATTGCATTTGGATAACAGATACCTATTTGCGAATATATTTGTGGTTATCTATTTTATAATGTGTAGAGGTGTAGGAACAGCCTCAGTGGTCTAGTGGTTAGAGCGTTAGGCTCACGATCTGAAGGTCCAGGTTCGATTACCGATGGAGACATTGTCGAAATCACTTTGTGAGACTGTCCTTTGTTTGTTAAGGACTTTGCAGGCTTAAATCACCAGATTGTCAGAAAAAGTAACATGATTTCGTGCTTCGGAGGGCACGTTAAGCCGTTGGTCCCGGCTATTAGCCGTAAAACACCTCCACCAACCCACAGTGGAGCAGCATGGGGGTATCATCAACCAACCGGAGGGGGTATGGAACATATTCCATACCCCCTCCGGTCGATTGAGGAGAAACCTGTGTCCAGCAGTGGGACGTATTTTGGGGCTTTTGAAACCGAAATCGCGACGCGTAGATAAACCACTGCATTTTTTAAAATCAAAACGCGTCTAATCTATATGTTAACGCTCGTATATATTTATATTTGTCTAAATTTTACAATATGACAGGTACTTACAATTAAATTAGATGGTTTGTACTGGAATCAGGAAGGGGTAAACCTAGGAGAACACTTATGACACAAATAAAAGAGAAGGTGTAGGTTGTGTCGTATCAGGAGGAAGGATATGGCGGGAAGAAGAGAGGAATGGTGATTACTCCACCGACAAGAGCGCAGCTCTTAAATAAAAAGAGAGATTCTGGAATCAGCACCAATATTGCTGCAAGAAGTCGTAGTGTGTAAAGGGTCTCCTGTACACTTGGCTAACTTTTCTTCAATGATAACTTACGAGTAATTCGTAGGTAAAGTAATGACATGTCATATGACATTTCCACATGAGCAATGCTCAGTCATCTAGATAATAAGCATACAACAAACCAATTTCCAAAGCAAACGGTGTTTGAGTTTTCTACACCGATGTGGTTCCGATGTGAATGTGGTTGTGTGTGTGTGTGGTGTGTGTGTGTGTGTGTGTGTGTGTGTGTGTGTGTGGTTCTGTGTGTGTGTGTGTGTGTGTGTGTGTGTGGTTCTGTGTGTGTGTGTGTGTGTGTGTGTGTGTGTGTGTCTTCTCTTCTATCGTGTGGGGTGTGAAGTGGATGACCAACTTCAGCAACCCTGGTGGCAGGGTTATTTGATGTCGTACTAATTGTGCGTTATTTTAGAATAGAATAGAAATAGTTTACTATAAAAGGGCGCCACACACAAAAAAAGACAACAACATCATACCAAATTTCCACTAAAACAATTACAAAAAAGCAAGACGGATGTTTCTTGAAATGATCATAAGGTGGTAGTGGACGTCCTGAGATAAAAGGGCCTCACTCAGCACAAGTCGCGGCGTGAACCACGACGCTTATATTATGTGGACCCTGTTGGGTGACGCACGAACATCGTGTTCCACATGTGTTAATGTTAATTTTTGCGATAGTCTTCTTATACCATGCATCAGGTGATGCGTCTGCTCGCTTGACCCCTGCTTTATGAAAATAAAAATAATAATATCAAACTGCCCCATTGACTATAACCTCAGCACGAACAATTTAAAGTCACAACCTATTCCAAATGTCTCCACATGGTCCAAATTGCTGGCAGGCAGTCGACTGACTGTAACCATGGCAACGAACGAGTTATGACCCGCAATATCCAACGCACACCAAAACTGGATCGTTCATGTAATTTTTTAAACGTTCAAAGTGTGGGTGGTGACACGTTTGGCTAGTTTTTGGGTCACACGCAGTTTATTCGGCATCTTTTTTGAGGTGTTAATGTACGATAAGGTGCAAAAGTCCAATCAGTTTCTTGCAAAGTAATATGTATATTAACTGGTTGCACTTAAGACTTTCTGGTTACATATCGTTTCTGTAATATACCAAAAACATCTACAAAACATATTTTTTTATAATTATGACAACGAATGGTTCATAAATTTTACCACTGTTTACCAATAATTCGCTGGCTTCAGTGACCGAACTTTTGCTCTTTGATGGTACAAGCATAAAAGTGTGATTCAGTATGGGTCTGGAATGAAAACCTATCATATTATTATATAGTATAATGTTCATCATTTTATCTTTAGAAAATTCGCCTACGGAAGTATTCTGGCTGTACATTCCAATGTGGCTTAAGTACGAATATAAGTTTACGTAACGTTTACGACGCCCGTGGTCCAGTGGTTGATTTAGGCTCATGATTCGAGGGTCCCGGATTCGAATTCTTTGTGATCCCTAGTTTGTTTAGGATACACAGGCTGATCACCAGATTGTCCTAAAGTAAGATGTATCCGCTACGGAAGGCATGTTAACACATGTAAGTACGTAGTCCTTACATGAGCTATGTCAGGGGCCTTTGGCAGCTCAATAACAACGCTGACAACAGAGTTGATGAGGTTGGTCATCCACCTCACAACCCACACGAGAGAAGAATCAAATCAAATCAAATCAAATATATTTTATTGCACTCAATATACAAAACAAATTAACACCGATGATGATAGATACAGTACAATCTGGCGGCCTTATTGCTAAGCAGCAATTTCTTCCAGGCAACCAGTGGATAGGAAACATTATTACAATTTGGTGCGGGACAGTGCAACATCTAGTATAAAATAATAAATACTATAAATAAAAAAACAAATAAAAGTAAAATAAATAAATAAAAATAAAATAGAAATATATAAATATGTATAATTACATACAGAAGTTTAGTAGATCTTTCAAAAAAGATAACATTTTACAATAGTTCAATGCGTGGTAAGAATTAGATCTGTCAAAGTACATAAACTAGTGTCATAGAATAAGGAATAATACTACGTAAAGAACGGCAACTCTCCGCTCCCCACCAGCGGCTGAGCTATGTTTACCTCACCCCCCTCGGATCCACTTTAGTCTTCGATCGTATGGGCGTCAGACGCCACACACACAGCTGCGCGTGTACGATAACATCAACGTGTAGTGTCTATGTAAAACGGGTTTTTGTATGAAGTGTCCGCGGTGTGCTAGTGTTGTGATGTTCATTAGCATAGTGATGTATCAGTCGAGATTAGGTTGATCGATTCTTTTCTAACAGTATGCACTATTCCAAAAAGTCCAATCTACGGACAGACAGGTAATACGAGATGGCCGCCAATATTTATTAGAGCTGAAATAATTACTTTAACCTGCTTACTTGTAACTGTCTTCATTATCGAGTGCCTTTTTATTGACGGATTAACTTTTCTGGTCTGGGCTATTAATAGAAGGTGTTCCGACGCGTTAGAGAGGCGAAGACGAAGTATAAATTCCCCAAATAATTTATTTTAATAATTTTTATTTTATTTATTTATTTTAATTATGTTTTATTTTGGCTTGAATCAGCTAATTGTCCGAAAAAGTAAGATGATTCCGTGCTTGGGAAGGCAAGCTAAGCCGTTGGTCCCGGGATATTAGCCCAAACACCTCCACCTACCCGCAGTGGAGCAGCGTGGTGGAGTATGCTCCATACCCCCTCCGGTTGATTGAGGGGAGGCCTGTGCCCAGCAGTGGGACGTGTATAGGCTGTTTTTCGTGTTTTGACGTTTAGAAAAAAGTACCTTATTTGACTAGTTTGAAACTACCCTTTTATGCCCGGTTTCTGGCAATAGGCTCGCCCCCAAATAAGACAGTAGGCATGAGGGCGTCGTCTGAGGGGATTATATTTGAAAGAATTAATCGACCCTAGTTGGTCAATAGCAGTAAGCGCCGAATCAGGAAAATCGTCGACCACGCCGGCGGGGTCGGTATCGGGGTCCTGAAGTGTTTGTTGTTGCGAGCTGATTGGCCTTCTCTATAGCGATCAGACCATCGCCCTTAGATACGTATAGACGACACGGTTAACAGACTCTCTCCTGTCAAGAGTTTAGGTTACCAAAAGCAAATAAAAATATAGAAGAAAATCGAACATTCATTTGTTTTTCAGAAAACTTTCGCCCTTTGTTGGAATCGACGGGGCTTATCAAATAAATGCCATCAAAAACAAATTAAAATCCATCAATATTTGCATTGCAACAGGTCTACCAACATAACCAAACAAAACATCTTACTTTCTTTTATTTAGGGAAAATGTTCGGCCCTTTCTAACTCGGTAGACGAAAAAGCAAACAATTTTAACATAAACGGAAGAAAGCGAATTTCACGACATATTCATTACTAAGATAAATAAACAAGAAATAACAATACTGATTGAGGTATAACAGTGTTTGTCTACCTAAAATTGAATTCACGTACTTACGGGTTTGTGGGTTGAATTCCAAATGTCGTTATAAGGCAATTTTCCTCACAACAATAGGTACCTACTAACGAAATTTGGTTTATTTGATTTGTTAAGTAGCTGTGTACGTTGTGGCATGTAAGAGAATGGTAACTGAGCTAGCTTTCATTTTTTATTTAGTAATTTCCTCGGTTTTTATTAGAGGAATTTGTAAATTAATTTTAACTTTTATAAAATGTTTTATTTTCTAATATATTTCGAATATATTGGTATTGTTTTTTGCAACAAATTCCGTATATATCATGTTTCATTCAGAATTAATTTAATTTCCGGATTGCTACTAAACTAGCTTATTTTTTTATCTAATACTTTCCTTGCTTTTAGTTGCACGAATGTATAAATTAAATTTAATTTTCAATCAGTCGAATATATTGCTTATCATTTTCCAACTTTATCCTTATTTTCAGTCTCATTAAGAGTTTGGTTCAAAATCAATTTTCCTTTTGCAAGTACATTATACATTTTGATTATGAGTTTACGGGGGACAATATTTAAGTAAATACGCATTTATCGAGAGATTGCTTAGTCTGACATAATAATGTATGCCCGTAAATGTTACTATTCATACGCGTTATGTGTGAAACTCGATTAAAATAAAAACATTTTGGCATTGGTTTTGTGTATGTGATATATTTTTTTGTGAATTTTCAACTAATAAAATAATTTGAAAAGTGTCAATAAAATAATTTGAATTAACCCAATTTTTCTATAAATAAAAACGAAATAGGTACTTAGATACTGTGAAAGGTTGAATTAGTTGTTAGTACAAAACCCTGGAAAGAAAATGATAATGAGTTTAATTCCCGTAGAGAAAATAAAAAAAAACATTATGAAGTAATTCAAGGTCAGTGAAATGTGATATCCCTGTACTTGGCAAAGTCCAACTTGGCACTGTTACAACGACACTACATTTTATATAACAGAGGATGACACTGCCTTCTGTACTAGACAGTAAAATTGTCCTGATATATTCCATTTCTCAACTACAAGGACCTATAAGGAAGTATTTACACCGTTTAACCACAGTTCTTATCCACCCACTTTCAACTACAAATCTTCATAGTAATTAGTACGGACGTTCATATCTTCCTAACTTATTCTGTTTTAAAACCGGTAAAGGCTACAAAGTTTTATGTTCAGTCGGCCATGATAGCGGTTAACAATTATGGGGATTTATTGTGGCATTGTGTGCTGGATTAATTGCCCGCTGGTCAAGTTAAAAGGTGCCTTGAGATATAAGATGGGTATTTAGATGGCGCGCTATTTCTTGCCGGGTGTCGAGGGGCGTTTAGACTTGTGACTTGGCGAATACAGGCGTTTAGTAGTGACTCATCATCTCCCTAGCGCATAGCGTTATCCTGTTCTTCAAGGGGTCCTCTTACCTGATCTGTAGATTTGACAGTTCCGTTTTTGGTAGAAACCAAGTTCCTGTCAAACAGTTGCATTGTGTTGCTTGTTTGTTAAATATTACAATTTACATAAGATTTTAGGTAAGGCTAAAGCATTTTCTAGTTCAACTGGTCCTGAGTCCTGAGGTCTATTATTGGCTGAGAAAAAAAAAGTTGAAGTGTTTTTATTGATTTTGACGAATTTATCTTTTAAATTCGTCGCAATATGCAATCCAATTTTGTATAATAATTATGATTTAAACAGCTGTGTATAATTTCGCTTACTTTACAATAACACGATTGACTTGTAATATAATGGAAAACTATGAAAGTGGATACAACAACACAATAAAATATTTAAAGTTCATTGATTAAAGTTCATGCTTCGTTGAGCGTTGCTTGTACTTAGTACGTCTAAACGTACCTCGGATATGGTATCAGCACTTTAGAAATTGCGTGCTTTTATGTTGATGATATAATTTATTGGAATGGATCCTTGCTTAAGTTCTAACTTATTACACTGTCCGAACGTTTTGAACGATAAATTGCAGATTAAAGATGCAATTCTGTTTATGGTGAACTAGGCCAAGTTATAAGTTAGGCGCTATTAATTTTACTTAAGTATTTATTAACTTCTTGTATTTCGACGTTTAATACTCTTTTTTACACAGGGGTCGTGGCTCACGCTGCGGCTTATGCTGATCCTATTATTTCTGGAAGCCATGAAAAATGATTAACAATCCATAACATTTTTGGTTATTACTTTTTTATTACTGTTATTTAATTTTTTATTTACCTTTCAAACATGATTCCATTTTCGAAAAGCACTGTTTTCGCGCTGGAGAGGCAGAAATAAGGTAGGTAAGTACACTATTGCACAACGGTAGGTTTGATAAAAAATAAAACATTATACAATTATTCCAAATTCAAATCGTTCAGTCTATTTAAAACAGAAGAACAACTTTTTACAGTGCATAATTTTATTTTAAAAAAGTTTCCCTATTCAGCCAACAACCGTTTCATTCGACTTTGTGTGTGTAAAAAAGTATAAAAAAAACAATGATGGAATAGAATCGATACGTTCGGTTAATATATCGTTCACACCAATGCACACCGGTAGATAACATCTTTAGCAACGTTAGACCGGTTCTTAGTTCGGTTTATTACCTCCCGATAGACGGCTGGGAGGGATGACAGACAATGTTATAGGGCTAACCTTTGGATTTTAATTTTCTCATCATCATCATTAGCGTTATCCCGTTTTTCACAGGGTCTGCTTACAAAACCTGATAATTTGACAGGTTTAGTTTCATCTTTGGATGAAAATTTGTTTATAAGTAAATTATTATAATATGAAGAAAAACCTGTTAGAATTCTTCTTTTTAGTTAAATTAGATTTGAGTCGAGTTGTTCCTTCACTCGTTTATTGTAAGTAAAGTAATTATTTTTATACTCTAATTTATTTAACTTCGCAAAGCAGATGATTCTTGCTAGATATGTCATTTAAAAAAAAAATCCTTCCTGCAGGTATTCTAGTCCACTAGATCAAATTCCTACACGAAATTTTAAGCGTTTGAGCAATTCGGTGCGGTGTTATGATTCTACGCCTGCCCGACTAACATGACGTGTTATTATGTAATGAATTGTCGGCCTCCATGGTCCAGTGGTTGAGCGTTCTGCTCACGATCGGGAGGTCCCGGGTTCAAATCCCGGTGGGGACAAATCACTTTGTGATCCCTAGTTTGGTTAGGACATTGCAGGCTAATCACCTGATTGTCTAGAAGTAAGATAATACGTGCTTCGGAAGGCACGATTCAATTCAATTCAATTCTTGATGAATGGCTTCTGTGTGGTCGGAAGGCACGATAAGCCGTTGGTCCCGGTTACTACATACTGATGCTGATGTAAGTACGTAGTCGTTACTTGAGACACGTCAGGGGCCGATACACGATAGAAGAGATGTAATGAATTGACACTCAGAAATTCCTGGGTCAAAATTGTCTTCACCTACCGACTGTTTCGTCCTTTAAACATTTCTTTTATTCGTAACAGAGTTAAGACTGATAATCACGATTGTCGAAATGATTTAACCGTGTGCGACATTAATGTCCAACTAAAGAGCAAAACTCTAATATAGATGCTCTTTCTAGATAAAAATGGTTAATTTTGTTTGCAGATGTAAATCGAACAGTTTATTGGTTATAATGAAGGAATTTTACTGGTATAGTGCAGGTATAAGACTTTATTTTAATAATAGAGATAATGATAATTGTATATGCGTACATAATTAATGTAATGGATTAAAAAAAATATGAATAATCAAATCACACAGTGGTGCTGTGGTGGTGTTACACACCATCTAATTTTACTTTAAGTTATATTTGTCATTTTCTTATCCACCAAAAAAGAAAGGGACAGGCAACACCTAGACCAAAACGCAACCTGGACACTCCATACTAAAATGATGATTTTACCGTGTGTCGCTTATCTCCGTGTGTGCGAGTAAGACGGATAATATTATGCGCGTTCTTTTCCTTGTTAACGACGCACTCTCATCAATCAAGCTCGCTTCAAGTTCGTATTGGTGCAGGGCGGAGTGTCTCTTCTACACGTCAGTAGTATTAGTGTTTATTCTATGTTAAAAGTCCAAAAACCGTTAAATGATTCAGGATTAATATCACAACTTACTTACGCCTTGTAAATGTACACTTATTTAGAATCGAACACTTTATTGAGTGTTAAACAGGTCGTAACGAATGCGCACTAAACACATCGGTTTATTACAATCACTAGGGTAATTTGTCCAATGAACTGCCTCCATTTATTTCTTTGAACGCGGAAGCCCGTGTTAACATCAGTGTTACTAAAAGCTTAATAGGAAATTAAATTGTTTAATAATTTTGTAGCCGTTTATCCTATTATAAGGAAATTAGATTGACCAAAGCTGTATGGGAATTGGTCCAAATATCCACTAACATAAACATAAACTGCCTATATACGTCCCACTGCTGGGCACAGGCCTCAATCAACCGGAGGGGGTATGGAGCATACTCCACCACGCTGCTCCACTGCGGGTTGGTGGAGGTGTTTTTACGGCTAATAGCCGGGACCAACGGCTTAACGTGCCTTCCGAAGCACGGAATCATCTTACTTTTTCGGACAATCAGGTGATTCAAGCCTGAAAAGTCCTTACCAAACAAAGGACAGTCTCACAAAGTGATTTCGACAATGTCCCCATCGGGAATTGAACCCGGACTTCCAGATCTTGAGCCTAACGCTCTAACCACTAGACCACGGAGGCTGTTAAGTACGAATCACTTAAATACGAATATCACTATATTCTACCGTATCGTGTCATAGTGACGATATGACTCATGTCATCACTATGACATGAGTCATGTCGATCACTGGTCTCACAACACAAACGAGAGAAGAAGAAAAGAATATAAGCATGACTGTAAAAGCATCTCAGAGACTTGACCACACTACATTACACCTAGTAAAATTCATAACCAATCTATAAGTGCATTCATTTTCTCACTGCATCGACGAAAGTATGAGTTCAGTAATTACATAGTGTAATAAAACAAGAATCGAACCGGTACATTATTAATGGTTTTGTATTAATACCTATCTAAAATAGCCCTAATAAAAAGTGAAAACTTGTTTGCGAACATGTGTCTAAGCGCAGCTCAATGTTTGTGTTATGTAAAAATTAAGTGTCATTGACTTTAATGCCTTGTTTGTATGCAATTTTACCATGTAGTTGATGAAGAGTTCATGGGAGACAAACTAATTAATTCTTCTCTTATCGTGTGGGTTGTGAGGAATAATAAAGATCTTTTTTTAGTTGTTCTCGACAATGTACATAGGTGGGTTACATAAAATAATGCACAATTGAAGGGTATGTACAGTCACGAGCAATATAATGTAACCACTTTAGGACTCTATCGCACTAACATATTTGACATTTAGTGAGACTTACAGTTCAGTTTGTCAAAAAAGTTAATATGACATGGTACCAAAGTGTATACATATTAATGCTCGTGACCGTACGAGTGGAGACTGGCGCCCGAAATAAGCCAGAGCCTGTGTTTCGAGATCACCAGTGATCCAGATGTACTTCACGGATGGCTTAACATAAATAGGTACCGAACTCATTGAATAGAGATAGAGGATTAAGTACCGCACACTGGTGTCAAGGTTATGCAAGGCTCACTGACATGGCTCATGTAACGACTACGTACTTACATCAGTGGTAACCGGGACCAATGGCTTAACCAATATTACGCAGGAAGGAAATATGTATTTCTATTGAAAGAAAAAGCCATTTTATCAATTATTAAATACTTTATCTAATTCACTCTAGTACTCTCGTTATACTCCGTTGTTGTAATTATATTAATATTTTTCAGGGTTGATGAGGTTGGTAATTCACCTCACAACCTACACGATAGAAGAAGAAGAAGAATATTTTTCTCCATTACGCCATTCTGCCCTAATGACAACTCCTTCGCGGCAAAAACGTTCCACTATTTATTTTTTAATATACGATCAGATTTACGCAATGGATAACACTTTTTTTTATTATTAAACGTTATTCATGTTCAGACGTGGTAACAAAACCTTAGAATGTATCTGTTATATCTTAGAAGTCTATTAAGAATCCATGTAACTTAATAAAATTAGCGCAATTTGCAACTGGACCTTAAAATTCATCGTTTATTAGACGAAATATTGGTATTATTTTGTAGCAATAAATAGTATTGCTTGTAATACCAACAGTCGTTATTTACAATTATTCTACATTAAGCTTCCAATTAAAATGAGATTTGTAAAAAAATATCCAAAGGCCCAACCGATAACCAAACTAACGACGTGTCTGTGATATAGCTATTTGTGCATTTGGTTATCTTTAAGTTTTACGCGAGAGCATAAATATCTGGTGCATTAATTAATCAAGAGACACACTTATTTACTAATCAAAGGTTGATATTGAGTCAGACTCAAAGATGCTTTCACGGACTAGAACTCTATTTAAAAGTAAGTAATAAATTTGTCGTGATTCATTCTTTTTTTAAGCATTTAACTTTTTTTAAGCTAACTACAGAAAAAAAATCGCTCTTCCTAATACTTAGACAAAGATAAACACAAAGCAGGTGGCAAAATTCGAAATTTCATTGACTCGAAAAAAAAACCGTCTCTAACAGACCGTCTTTGGCTTTAATTAACTAAAAACCAGTGAAAGTGACGAAAAAGGGGCGAAGTTTTTTCGAAAAAACTCTTTCGAGAAAAGTATTTCCACGTAATAACTGTCACCGTTGTGTAACGACTGTCGCTTTCGGAATTAGCAATGAATTAATTCAAACCCGTGACGCGAATGTTTAAGTTCGGTTTTTACTGCGAACGTGACTTGCGAGTTATCGAAATTAACACTTTTAATTGGTTGTGAAACTAAGCGACGATTTGTTTTTATTGACAGTTCTATTGTTAGATTAAATTTATGCACTTGTAAATAACGCGATTTGATGTGATGCTTTGGGTACGTAACGTTATGCAATTGAGTATGTAATTATAGTGTTAACCTGCCGGTAAATAGCATTATACCCTCTAAATTGCTTCGTAATAATGAACTGAAGTATGAAGTAATTTAAACTAACGGAATTATTATATATGTTACTGTCTTTATCTTAGTTTGCTAATATGGAGTACCACAAGGCTCATATCCAGGACTCTTGTTTTTTGTATTCGAATAAACAGATTTATTTTCGAATAATGTGAGTCATATATCGAAAAAAGATGACCTAAAAATTAAAAGGCGATATTGAGAACGAGCTTCTAAAACTTGATAACTGTGAAGTGAAATTGATGCCAATATATCAAAATTATTGTAAGTTGTCATCACGACACGAAGAGTGCTAATATTATAATATCTATTATGAATATTAATTCTCCACACCCACTTTAAACTTAATTTATTAAAATTAATAAAAGCCAACCGGTATATTAAGTTAATATTAATTTTACACTTATATTTTGTCACATATTTCAATTACATCGTACATTAATAAATTGCCCCATTTTGGTTCTTAAATTAAGTTGATAAATATGGAAGTTCCACAGTACTTATTATTACCACATATTGTATATCTATGCTATTGAATAGATGGATATAAGTTATCTACTGCTTACGAACAATTAAGTGATTAGTTTCAGTAGATACCGGTCACTATCTGTCAAAAAAATATGTTAGCTTTTGTAATGTAAAATACTTACCTTTAGTATCATTATTATGTATGCAATATAATGTATTTTCCAATTCAAACTATGTAACAACGCCCAGGTATTGTCTTTTCCCACAGTATAAATTTTATAGTCGGACTTTATAGATATTTTACGGCAGTGTACGAGTCTCATGGCCATATAAAAATTAAGGGTTGAACCGTATAAATAACTGTCCGGAAACTAAATTTTAACTATTGTTTAAACAAGAACAGTAAGTAAAACTTTAATGATGATACGGTCAATAACTGGAAAATATTTTTTGCACAGATAATCAATTTCTTTATAGGACTATCAATGCGTACAAAACGGCAATAAATAACTATTTATTACACGCTAAAATAATATTGCGCTCCAATAAAACGGCCAATTTATAGTAAGTATTTTATAAACGCCTAAAATCCCATTTCTGCAAATTTATTCAAATTTAATGAAAGAACCGAGGAGAATTCTTTGCGAATTATTCAAATTTCTAAAATTAGAAATGGCTGTTTGTATTTTCTTATTTTATAGCTAATGCGATTAGTTCGGAAAAAGTTCAGCAAATATGATTAGCTTTGGCGGGAAAATAATCTGATAAGTAGTTTAAGTAAATTGGTTTGAGACTAAGTAATTAGTTAGGCTTGAAAGCAATCTACGGTTTATAATGCGTAAATGAGTAGAAATTAAACAGTATTAGACAGATAGAGACGCTAGTAAAAGTTCATTACCTAATGAGGTTACTTATAAAAATATTAAATTTGAAAGAAAAAATAATAACAATGATTCGAATAAGTACAACTTGTATCCCGTAAATGGACCATGTTAGTATTCATAGTAGTTATTAGTGTAAATCGGAGTAACTTATAAAACAGATAATCCATTCAGTCCATTTCTATTCACTGCTTCGTGATGCCTTTAAAGACATGAAAACCATGAATTCGACAGGATATTAACAAATTCAAATTTCATTTTAGAAGGCCCCTAAATTTACACGAACGAAACAATTATACAGCAGTTTAAAGCAAGTTAAAAAATAATACATTTTTTGTCGCCAGGCGTTAATCCCAGTCCAATAAAACGTAATTGCGTTCGCTCGGTCACAAAGAGCCATTCATTTCATTCGTCCAATTGGTTCCATTCTCTTTTCGGTCGCGTCCATTATCGGCCAATTTTCCGAGGCGCCATAATGGAAATTACGAAAGAAAGAGTGATAAAGAAAAGGCGTGTCAAGTGAGTGTTGCAGGTAAAGTATTAAAACAGACACGTTTGGTAATGCTTGGTTTTACTTAGGCCAAGATACTAATTATACAAAATAATGAAAATGTGTTTTATTTACGATAAAATAATCTCAGTATCTGCTATTCAATAATAATATAATGTACTATAATCAAGCTGAACTATTTTTACTGTAAGTATCGGTTCAAATTAACTAAATAAAAAAATATCATTTTCACAAAAAATCTGGAGTAGGACAATAATACATGCACTTACCCTGTAGGTGATACAATATTACATGATAGTGAAAAAATATATAAATAAACATACGTAATTATAACTACAATCAATAAATGTTCACTACATCGACCTTTGCATAATCTAGTATTTTTTCCATCGCATCTTTGTAGTTTAACCGTGACATCGTATCGGCCACTTTCTATGGCGCACTCATCTTATTGTGCCTGAACGTGCGCCCAATATTTGTTTTTGTCAACTGAAGCCAGACGTTCCACTGTTTGTACACGTTTTAAGGCCATTTTCGCTTTCGTCCGTGTTGCGGGGCAAGGTGTAACTACGGACAAAAGTGGGTAGAGCTGAAAAAAAATATTTACAACGAAAATATTTTTTTAGGTCAGTTGTCGTTAAGTATAACGTGTTGCATTTATGTTTGCATACTTAAACAGTTTGAGAACCAAAGTAAATTTGAACGTTTTACATTATTTTGTGAATTTTTATCGCGAAAATAATTACTTATTCAATTTAATACAGAGTGTTTAGATGCAGTTTGTGTGTTTTCTTTTTTTTATTACATAGAGGATTTATTACCTTTTCATATTCATAAATATGATCTCGCATAGTTTGCTTTCCAGTCTTTTTCAGTCCATTATGTTTAGCTAAAAGCTTTTAGTGTAATAGGGTTTGTTTAAAGTTGGAGTCTGTTTTGGACTCTGTTTTGCGATGAATAGACACGCCTGGATCTTGGAAGCGTTGAATCGAACGAGGTTGTTGTCACCCCAGTCTGAAACTCTCTGAGACCACTGACAACCCTGGTGCTTGCTCGTGCATTGGATATGTCTCTCCGTCACTGTCCTTTAAGTAGCAAATGATTACGACAGGGGACAGTAAAATGTTAATTTTATAAAACAAACAAACATAAATATTACCGTCACTGTCAATTGTCATAATTGTAATGTTTCTTTACCAGAACGCTCATTAAAAAGTTATTCTTTAGTGATACGAGTATACTTATTGATATTAATTTATGTTTATTTTGTATTCTTAACGCGTTTTTTCTTTCCAGGTAAGACTGTCGCCTGTGACTGTACACTGAGTCAGAAACAGGGCAAGTAATCGGATATTAAATTGTAATATTTGATTTGCCGTTACAAAAGGCGGCTTAATAGGTTGAGCGTCATAAAATAAATGAGAAAGTCGTCTGATCACTAAACTAACCAAACCTAACACAATACGTGATGGTTTAACTTCAGCTGGGTTGGTTTTTGTCGTGGTCTTTTTTGTTCTATATAATATAATTCATCAAACAACCATCTGCACAAAAAAACATCTTTCTACTATCACTAAGTCAAGTCAATATTTAAAAAAGTTATTATCCTAATTTAACACCGACTGGGAATCGAAGCTAGGTCTCTGGTTTATTTGTCAAAGAGTCAAACCATTACACCATAACCACACAATTATTACGATGGTATATTTGAGATGCTTATATTTATACAAATTACACACAAAATTCACGTCTCTCAACAAATACAATGTAGCCAGCAACAATAGGGAATTCATTAAAAGATATCGATTTAATTCTAATCGAGTGTTATCGATGCATCGCAGTGGCATCGATAGATGCTTATCGATACCATCTCGAATAGAATGGCCGTTGTAGCTAGCTACTGTGTTACTACGGATGGTATTTGTGCCACTGATAGGCTACTTAATATTGACCTCTGTGATCTTTCCGCGACCTCTCTTTATGGTTATTATAAAATAAAATGTATATATCTGGCGTAATATTTAGGGGATAACATAGTATTCAATAGCGGTACGGCGGCGTGCCGTTGTTTTTGCTCGACTTGGCGAGGGTACTGCCCCCAAATACATTTTAAGCAGCATATTTGAAGAGATATTATTTACCCGGTAAAAAGGTGCAGTATGTCTCACGACTAGGTATATTCCTAATTGGGGTAGTCAGAGGTGCATCTAACGCAGTATATACTGAGTACCCACGCTTCATCGAGCTTTCTACCGAACTCCGTGGTCTAATGGTTGAGCGTTGGGTCCACGATTCAGAGGCCCCATGTTCAGATCCCAGTGGGAACATCATCATCATCACCAGCCCATTAACGTCCCCACTGCTGGGGCACGGGCCTTCCCTATGGATGGATATGGAGATCGGGCCTTAAACCACCACGCGGGCCCAGTGCGGATTGGTGGTTATTAACGACTGCTAATGCAGCCGGGACCAACGGCTTAACGTGCCTTCCGAAGCACGGAGGAGCTCGAGATGAAAACTTTTTTTTTGTGGTCACCCATCCTATGACCGGCCTTTGCGAATGTTGCTTAACTTCAACAATCGCAGACCCAGCGCGTTTACCGCTGCGCCACCGAGCTCCTCCATATAATAGGTTAGTACTTAGATGATTTCTTAGACTACCGGAGATGAAAACTTTTTGTTTGTGGTCAAAGTTGCTTAACTTCAACAATCGCAGACCGAGCGCGTTTACCGCTGCGCCACCGAGCTCCTCAGCATGTGAGGACATACTGCACAAATTACTTTGTGATCCCTAGTTTGGCCAGGACATTACAGGCTGGCCGTTCGTCCCGGTTGCTACTTACTGCTGTAAATATGCACTCGTTACATAAGCCATGTTAGGGGCTTTTGGCGGCTCAATAATAACCCTGACGCCAGGGTGGATCAAGTTGGTAACACCCACAACCTATACGGTAGAAGAAAAAGAAGATCGAGCTTTCTATTATGTAGCCATAAGCCATCTATTATTGTTATGGTAGAACCAACTGTGTTAGTGCAAATTGCACTTACGATATATTATTATTATGATATTGGTGCAAATCTGGTACCGAGGATCAAATTAAAAAAAAATAAATCAAAAATATCTTTATTCAATAGGTAACATAGTTACACTTTGAATCGTCAATTTTACATAACGAACGTCTCATCCGCCTAAAACTACTGCAGAGATCGATCCGGCGATTCCCGTTTGAGAAACAAGCCGGTGAAACACAGGACCACATTGTCATAATTAAATATTCTTTCTTTAAAAGCGTATATTAGGATACGTGGAATATTCTAGACCTAACATTTTTTTATTTTCCTTATTCTAAGGATTCATTTTCCTTTTGTAATATGCCTTTGTTCAAACAATCAATAGAGAGCACAAAGCCCTAGAAATAATTAATTAAAATCTTTTGCTTGAGCGAACCACATTCTAGTCATAAAGCTTCAGTAAAAAAAAAAAAAAATTGGATCTCATTTTAAGTCTAAAAAGTTTTGTCTATGTTAATAAATAATTTAATAATAGAGAAAGAAAAAAATTGTTAAAGTCGAGGGAACTTTAACAATTTTTTCTTTCTCATTAGTACTTTTATACTACTAAGTTCATTTAATTAACTTTTTCGATCTAGATATGTTTATCTACAGCCGTAATATGGATCCGCCATAATTGGATAGTTTCCTATGTCAAAGATAAAATAATATATGAAATTCTGATTACTAAATACAGACAGATCTAAAGTGACAAAAAACGTTTTCTGTTTCTATTTAAATTATTAATGAATTATAATAAATTGAAATGTAATAATAAGTGCGACATTATGTCACGTTTTTCTATGACGCCACAGGTTGCTTTTTCATACAAATTCCATAGTAATATCGTGTTTTGACGTTTAGTAAAAATAACTGATTTGACTAGTTGGAAACTACTCTATTATTGCGTCACGTCACAAATGTTACGATACATCACGTTCTCCAAATACAAATGGTGGAGGAAAATATACCAAAATAACGTATGAAAGTACAAAAACAGGATGGAAAACCACCCAAATGAAATGTCAGTGGAGCTAATGAGAAACCCAAACACTATTTTGAGACGAAAGAGGAAAGCACCACAAGATTTAATCAAGTCCCATCCTTTAGGACCACCATTTATTATTATTATTTTTATTTATTTATTTATGGTGGTCCTAAAGGATGGGACTATGGTTCCATGCCTTGAAAGTCTGATAATAGTATGGAGAATGTCCTTGATGACAAATTGCAGTAAAAAGAGGCAGATGCAGTAGAAAAAAAAACATATGCAGCCGTAGCATGAATCCTCTATCATTATAGCGTGTTTCCAATAAATGAGACAAGTCTATCATTATTATAAATGTATTTTTATTGCTAGTTAGGTGATTTATCGCGTTTCGCCCGATACAAGCGCAGCATACTACGGGGCCTGACGACTTACACACATTAAACCCACGCTTATTTCACACCGGGGTAAGCAGTGACTATGATTTCGGTATGATATCTATCACTATTTACATAAAGTCACACCTAATGGGGCGGATACATGAATAATTTGTACGTATAACTTGCAGTAACTTTAAATGAAGTCTTAACATAACATAACAAGTATTTTACGGGACACACAGGGAACACAAAAATACAAAACAAAAGAGAAATAGAAAGAGTATAATGGTCAGCCATATTGCTTAGTAACAAGCTCTGCCAGGTAATCTAACATAGATAATATTATGATGAATGTTTTAACAAGCAACTGAGCGCTTTCTGCTTTTTTTCACTCCCTGTCTAGTATAGGACCCAGCATTAGCGCAATGTTAAATAAATAGATCAAGTATTTAGATATTAAGCGCACAGATAACCCTAAGCTCTCTTCATTGGACTCATGCTAAATACCACACATAGGTAGCCACAGCACTACATTGTTCCCTGCTTAATTAGACCACATTAACTTCACTATACTACAATGTGGATGATTAGCTCAGTGTGTTAAAGTGCCTGCCTGCTGGAATGGACGGTCTGGAATCGATTTTCTAACCTATAAAATTATACTATTACATTGTTTGACGTTTACGCGGTTATTATCATAATTAAAACACATAATACCAGGTTCATCACGGATATGAGACTCCCGGAATTTGGTATATATTCGGTATAAATATGACTGAGTCATCCCGTGTTCATGGCACTTGCAACAGTGTTGAAATATCGGGAGTCTCATATCCCAGGTTTTATCCCGGGATGAACCCGGTATTATGTGTTTTAATTACCTATAAAATTTACAGGTCTTGTAAAAAGTTGTTTGGTGTAACAAAAGGGTTAACCCATTCATGAGACGGTTATTACGTGACTTGCCCGAGCTAGGACCCTATATCACTAAGACACGATGAAAGCCGGCAACAAATTCTTGCTATATCATTTGTGAGATATAGGTGTTTTAGGTGCGCGTGCTTTTTTAACTACCGGTGTGACACTGAAGTTTACGAGGCTTTTGATCAGGAAATAGTTTATTAACCTAAATCATCTCCTTTCAGTGCCGTCTTTTATCGGAAGCATCGAAAATTACATTCCGTAACATTCCTGTGCAATGGCGATCATTGTAGTTATCTTCACTTTATATGCAGTATAGGAATATACTAAAAATCTTAATTTCATTTTAAGTTATATCCGTCATTTTCTTATCCTCCGTAAAGGAAAGGGACGGATTATTGACAACTGTTAATTTTAAAACCAATGATCACCCAGGCGAATAAAATAGGCATCTCGCTGATATGTATCCCGTTTGACGTGTGCTGTCAACTGAATTCTGTCTGGTTATTATAAAATTTTGGAAGGGTTTTTTTAATTTCTGCCTAAAATTGACTTGTGTTCCATAAACTTTATGCCTGTCGATTACCCGTCCCTTTCCTTTTCGGCGGATAAGAAAATGACAGGTATAACTTAAAATAAAATTAGATGGTGTGTAATCCAAACCTTTTTTTAGAGATTCTTAAGCCTTACTTCTGCCTATACTTATCATACTGCAAAATGTGGCCAAGATATACACAATTTCCGTCGCCTTAGCTGGTTCATACGAAACAATATACAGCATAAACATTCATAATCCTAATCCTTTCTACATCCGAGACGTCCTACATACCCGACATTGCGACTGCACCCGCATTATTCTCTAATTAAACCACATTTATGACGTCTATACCACTATCCCAGCTTAACATACTTCTGGTAAATATGCTCCTTGTTGTTCTAAGCCCATTGTTTGGATTGTTTTGAAGTTAATATCACATGACAAGAGATCCTAAGTAGTAAATTATAAGTGCGAGTTTTAAGAACATTTTAAATAATGTAAAAGAAAAAACGTCTTAGTAAAACGACTAGTTTTCTGTCATTGATATTGTGCTTTGTGTTGTGTTCTTCAAGAATACACTTTTCAATCTTTCTTTCTTAAAATGAGACGCTTCTGGTGCTTGACTTGGAGCAATTAAAACAAAAAACGCGTTCAGCGACTTATCAAATCATTATATTAAGTAATTGTAATGACAGCTGGATTCTCTCTCTTCAGATTTTGGAGTAAGTATTGTAGTGTATTGATATTGCTATCCTTGTCTCGAGCGCATACGTCATCTGAATACAAAGCAAGAGAAACAGTCAGTCAATGCAGGACGGTCTGCCTGTACAGAGTGATGGTGTGTTGGCGAGCCAAATCATGGCAGTATACAAAAGGTGTACTCTACAAGTATCCTTTTCTTTTTATTATCAGGGAGGCTAAAAAAGCCACATCGAAGCAATTCATCTAAAAAATGCAATATTGCAATTTGACATTTGCGCATATAAAAGTAAGTGCGCAATGCATACAAATGTCAAGTAGCATTATTGCTTCGATGTGGCCATTTTAACCCCCTTGATTGCCCGTGTGAAACCAATTTCAAACAACAATAGGTATAAGACGAACTTTCTTAATTCTTTGTTTAACAACCTGAACTTTACTGTCTTCATGTCATATCAAGGTAATAAAAAAGTAATTTAATACAAATGCACAAGAAAGTGATTTTAGTAATTTTGGTCAATTAACCCTCTCATTTCGTGTCACTTTGACCCGAGTCGATTTCAAATTATGACAGATAGTATCAAAGGTGACTTTCTAATAAAAATTAGGTGTTTTTTGTACCAAATTAACATTAATGATATTAGTTTAGCTTTATAAATCGACCGTATGAGAACAGGTTATAACGTTTCACTTTTTTATTTAAGAAACAATAAAACTGTCACTCTTGTCATTGATTTTAAAATTAGAATCTAGGTTTTTTGATCAGGAAATAGTTTATTAACCTAAATCATCTCCTTTCAGTGCCGTCTTTTATCGGAAGCATCGAAAATTACATTCCGTAACATTCCTGTGCAATGGCGATCATTGTAGTTATCTTCACTTTATATGCAGTATAGGAATATACTAAAAATCTTAATTTCATTTTAAGTTATATCCGTCATTTTCTTATCCTCCGTAAAGGAAAGGGACGGATTATTGACAACTGTTAATTTTAAAACCAATGATCACCCAGGCGAATAAAATAGGCATCTCGCTGATATGTATCCCGTTTGACGTGTGCTGTCAACTGAATTCTGTCTGGTTATTATAAAATTTTGGAAGGGTTTTTTTAATTTCTGCCTAAAATTGACTTGTGTTCCATAAACTTTATGCCTGTCGATTACCCGTCCCTTTCCTTTTCGGCGGATAAGAAAATGACAGGTATAACTTAAAATAAAATTAGATGGTGTGTAATCCAAACCTTTTTTTAGAGATTCTTAAGCCTTACTTCTGCCTATACTTATCATACTGCAAAATGTGGCCAAGATATACACAATTTCCGTCGCCTTAGCTGGTTCATACGAAACAATATACAGCATAAACATTCATAATCCTAATCCTTTCTACATCCGAGACGTCCTACATACCCGACATTGCGACTGCACCCGCATTATTCTCTAATTAAACCACATTTATGACGTCTATACCACTATCCCAGCTTAACATACTTCTGGTAAATATGCTCCTTGTTGTTCTAAGCCCATTGTTTGGATTGTTTTGAAGTTAATATCACATGACAAGAGATCCTAAGTAGTAAATTATAAGTGCGAGTTTTAAGAACATTTTAAATAATGTAAAAGAAAAAACGTCTTAGTAAAACGACTAGTTTTCTGTCATTGATATTGTGCTTTGTGTTGTGTTCTTCAAGAATACACTTTTCAATCTTTCTTTCTTAAAATGAGACGCTTCTGGTGCTTGACTTGGAGCAATTAAAACAAAAAACGCGTTCAGCGACTTATCAAATCATTATATTAAGTAATTGTAATGACAGCTGGATTCTCTCTCTTCAGATTTTGGAGTAAGTATTGTAGTGTATTGATATTGCTATCCTTGTCTCGAGCGCATACGTCATCTGAATACAAAGCAAGAGAAACAGTCAGTCAATGCAGGACGGTCTGCCTGTACAGAGTGATGGTGTGTTGGCGAGCCAAATCATGGCAGTATACAAAAGGTGTACTCTACAAGTATCCTTTTCTTTTTATTATCAGGGAGGCTAAAAAAGCCACATCGAAGCAATTCATCTAAAAAATGCAATATTGCAATTTGACATTTGCGCATATAAAAGTAAGTGCGCAATGCATACAAATGTCAAGTAGCATTATTGCTTCGATGTGGCCATTTTAACCCCCTTGATTGCCCGTGTGAAACCAATTTCAAACAACAATAGGTATAAGACGAACTTTCTTAATTCTTTGTTTAACAACCTGAACTTTACTGTCTTCATGTCATATCAAGGTAATAAAAAAGTAATTTAATACAAATGCACAAGAAAGTGATTTTAGTAATTTTGGTCAATTAACCCTCTCATTTCGTGTCACTTTGACCCGAGTCGATTTCAAATTATGACAGATAGTATCAAAGGTGACTTTCTAATAAAAATTAGGTGTTTTTTGTACCAAATTAACATTAATGATATTAGTTTAGCTTTATAAATCGACCGTATGAGAACAGGTTATAACGTTTCACTTTTTTATTTAAGAAACAATAAAACTGTCACTCTTGTCATTGATTTTAAAATTAGAATCTAGGTTTTTTAATTTCTATTTTTTAACTATTCTTTTTCTTCGTTATAATTATGGCCAGACTTATGCATAAAATAATTTATAAAACTTACAGTTTCTTATTTAATGACTTCAGTATTATAACATAAGAGGATTTTACAAATGCAGTACAATTAAGAAATATGTGAGACAGAACTTACATTTTGTATAACACGACAACAGTTTCACTTATCTATTTGTTGCGCTTAGTAATGTTAATATATTATTATTCGCCTTACTATGCGACTTATGATTCTATGATATAGAGCAACACGGGCTTCCGGCGGCTCTATGCCATTGATACTATAACGAACACTAATTATTTCTAATGTATTTGTTGTGCCTATATACAACGAGTTGTTTCATAATCACACGGTTAGAGTATGATTAATATTACCAACCGGGAATGTGTATTGTGTATTGTGTGATTGGTCAACTTTTTATCTTAAAAATACATTATATGTATAACTACAAAAATCGTATGAAATCAAAAGCATATTTGAATTAAGATGATTTATAGCTTTGTTATTCTAAAATGTAATCCTTTTAACTACTCAGTTACTTACGACATTCGAATGTTTACGTTACATTTACAATGTAAAATGTAAACTTTTGTAGTGAATATAAAGTCGTGACTTTAGCCGTCGCTTGGGGCTCGAGTCGTCGTGTTATACGGAATGTAACCTAGTCCAACGCGCGACTAATGTAATAACTTGGGAGTATTAGTCGACATTAGTTCGAGACCATCGAATTTTATTGCTGCGGCGACTAAGTTTCGCCAAATAAACTTGAAATACATTTGCGAAAGTTCTGTAGTTGGTTTCTCATACTCGGATACTTTATATGAAAGTACTAGGTGTTAATACTCGATGAAAAGTAGACGATTTGTTCATAATGGTGCTAATTTCGGCACACATCATCTAAGTTTATTTTAAGTTATACCTGTCATTTTCTTATCCGCCGAAGAAGAAAGGGACGGGTAACCGACAGGCATAACATTTATAGAACACACGTCAGTTTTAAGCAAAAATTTAAAAAAATCGATACCACACATCAAACGTATTGCATACCGAGTTATTCTTTCATTAACAGTAGTCAATTATCCGTCCCTTTCTTTTTCGGCGAATGAGAAAATTACGAGTATAACTTAAAATAAAATTAGGAGGTGTGTGCAGGAATCGGGGCCAATACAGTATTAAATTTATATATTTTTACGCTGTGACGTTTTAGTCAGTCTGTTTTATGTTAAAACTCAAACAGGGTCTATTCGATAGTATTCAGTCTAATATCTCTTTATTCCTTAATTTATTTACTTATAATAAGTTGTCAAGGAAAAAAAATAATTTAAAATTTTAGCAGATGGACCTCTGCCTATTCAATTGCATAATACGTTCCGTAAAACTAAGGTAACTTATTGAATACAAATCAGCTGCGCAATCACGGATCTTACTATTACCACATTCTCCATATTATTTTCCTCAAATGAATCATTGGGTTTACCAGAAAGAACAAAAGAAATGTTTTATTGAAGAAACAATATTTGTACTTACCTAAATATCTTAGTAAATACGAATGAGACAGACAGTCGACGTGTTCTTCCTTAGGCTGCGTTTCCATTGACGTGGAGCTGTGCGGATTTGACCAATCACAGCGTTCAAGAGAGCGAAAAACGAAGACGCTCTGTCACTCTCTTCCTCACGGTGATTGGTCGATTCCTGCACATCTCCGCTCATTTCCGCACTGCTCCGCGTCAATGGAAATGCAGCCTTACTCCTTAGCGGCTTACGGCAATTTAAGTTTATGTTATGCATACCTACCTTGAGTAAAAGATGTGTTGCTGTTGCAGTTTCTTGTCTTTTCTTCTCCTCAGCCATAATACCTTGCGAAATGACGTAAATTCAAAAATGTTACATTTACCTTCAATATGTTTATCCATGATAATTACGTCGGATAAATGATTCTGATTTCTAATTGTGGTATTAATAAACGAATCTCGGCTAAACTGCCTTCAATGTCATGCTCAAGTCCCTGTTTTTATATAAGAACTGTCACATTGACATGATCTTGAGAGCAGTCTCAAAGCTGAGATTAGTTTATTAATACCGCCCTAAGACTAAAGTAAGACCCAAAGGGGGTGAGGTCGGCGTCCGCAACGAATTGGTGCGGGGCGGAAAGTTGCCGTTTTCTACGTACTTAGTACTCTTTATTTTATGACGTAAGTGACATTGTGAGTCTTCTGTTTGAGAAAATAGGCAGTCAAATATCAGGAAAGGTTAAGCACAGTCGCCAGTAATAAATAAAGTCCGGTAGTCTAAGAAATCATCTAAGTACTAACCTATTCAGTGCTTCATGAAACAATAGTATTTGCATACTTGTAGAATATTGAGAAACTAGGATAGCTAGAGATCGGTATGAATCCTTAGGAATGTTAGAAAATGAAACTGGATTGGATGGAAATTAATTAAGTATATAGTACAATGGTGCTTTATATATAGGATGGTCGTTTTGACTATACCATGAGCCATATCGTCGCTGATGTTGCGAACTGACGTATCTGCAAATTTTGGCGTAACTGATTTGCATGTTTTGCGATTGTCAATAAGACACAAATAACTTTACCAAACAAATTGCCACATAATTGCCTTTTCGAAAAATTACATTCGAATGTAATTTTTGTTAACTAAACCTCGTATAAGACAAGCTACCTAGCTTGTCTTATACGAGGTTAATCCGGGTAAAAAATCGTGGTAAATTTTTACCCGGACATTTATTATTATTATGAGCCGTGGTAGCCCAGTTGGTTGGACGCTTGCCTCTCACTTTGAGGTCGCAGGTTCGAATCCAGCACAGGCCTAAACCAACTATTGTCGAATTTATTTTCGAATTCATGTTTGAATCATAAATGATTATCACGTGCTCAACGGTGAAGGAAAACATCGTGAGGAAACCCACATTCCCGAGGAATGCATTTTCGGAAGTATGTGAACTAACCTGTATTGGGCTAGTTTTCCCTTCGCGGGTTGGAAGGTCAGACAGGCGTCCGCTTCTGTAAAAAACCGGACCTGTCATATCTGCAGGTTAGGTAAGCGGCGGCCCTGTGAAAAACGGGTTAATTCTAGGGAGATGATGATGATATATTAATTATTATTTATGATAATTGAAAGAAATCGAAATTGTTGAAGAAAATCACACCCGACTGTTATTCTTCAAAAAGGCGCTTTACAATAGGGCGACGGAATGCTCACTTCCTTCCCACGGACTCCCAGAGACGATACGTGGCCAAAATGACTAATATACCTTCATATAACACTTAAAACATGCCGAAATATTAATTGAAATTCAACATCTACCGACAAAATAGTTGGTAAATACACGCGTGACTTGAATCTCGTTGTTTGTCATACAATGCTGTTATCTGACTGGATCAATGTCAATGTATTATTGCTTATGAGATTAACTTCTCAACAGTTGTTAAGGTTATTCAAATCAAAATCAAATCAAATATACTTTCATCATCATCATCAGCCCATTAACGTCCCCACTGCTGAGGCACGGGCCTTCCCTATGAATGAATAGGGAGATCGGGCCTTAAACCACCACGCGGGCTCAGTGCGGATTGGTGGTTATTAACGACTGCTAATGCAGCCGGGACCAACGGCTTAACGTGCCTTCCGACGCACGGAGGAGCTTGAGATGAAAACTTTTGTTTTGTGATCACCCATCCTATGACCGGCCTTTGCAAAAGTTGTTTAACTTCAACAATCGCAGACCGAGCGCATTTAAAATACATATACTTTATTATTAAATATAAATATACTTTATACCGAACTAAATTTCAACAATCAGATATAACACATGAATACAGGAATACAGTACAATATGGGCGGCCTTATTGCTCTAAAGCAATCTACTACTAATCTACGCAACCACTACCAGGAAACAAACATTTACAAACAACTTGGATGCGGGATGGTGCAACAAGAAAGAAATACCTAAAAGTAAACAGAAGTTAATATAATAAATACTCAATATAATTGGTCTTCTTCAGTCCTAACCTAACTCAAACCTAACTGAAGTACGTACTTACCTTAGTAAAGCCCATCCTAAATAAGTACCTACTTAAGTGATTCTTTACATCAAAATTCTCAATTGAATTACTGATAATAATATTTAAGTCTAGATACAACATGATACCAACCAAAACGTACTAAAGATACAGTATATTTTACCTAATTTTCAATTAAATCGAGCCCACGATTGAGGTTAATCTCTTTAAAACCAACCTCTGTTTTACGACTCTAATTTAGTAAAGTGCACTAGATTATTTTAACAACGCGATAAAGTATCACCATTTCATCAAACATTTCTTGAGGCAGTAAAAGAAAATTTGCATTTTATAAAGCTGTCGTCATATTTCTGATTAAAATCAAATATTGCGCTTCAACAATTCCCGAAATTTGTTTAACTTACAAAAAACTAATTTGGAATAATTTATTACATTGGTTTTAGTTTGAAAGTAAAGTTTTTGAGATTGTTTGAAGTTTTGATTAATTTGAAAATAACAATCAACTTTATTCTGTGCCTACATAGCAAAAATATATTTGTAGGTATTTTTGTCGCGTATAATACTATTAATAATATTTTATTCTTCCGTGCTTTGGAAGACATTTTAAGCCGACTGTCCCGGCTATTAACGGTAAAAAAACACCTCTACCAATCCGCATTGGAGCAGCGAGGTGGAGTATTCATACCCCTTCCGGTTGATTGAGGGCAGGCCTGAGTTTAGAAGTTGGACGTATAAAGGCTGTTTATGTTTATCTATTTTATTCTTATTGTGAAACTCAGAAATCCTTACGTCTACTATGTTCTACCGATGGTGTATCTTAAATAAATAAATAAATAATCCTTATTCGGCGTTTATCACTATCCGCCTACTAGGGTAGATTAATTATTACAAATATAATCCTCTCATGACGAAACCATAAGCCGAAGTGTCATAAATTTTGTACCGTGTGAGAGTCCTCAGCGTTCCCTATTTACCCGGCCAAGTAGTTAATGCCATATGCAGCAAATCTACAATAAATCTTGTTAAAAAAACATAAATAAGACTGTTGAAAAAAGAACCAAAAGTTATTGCATTCACTTAGACGCGATACATAAATGAAACGTGAGCAACACATTTCCAAGCGACGTCATAAATTCACACAAGCTCAGTGCCGATTAGTCGATAATGGTTAATAATAGCACTGCTGCGCACTTACCGCGGCGCAGACAACCCTGTCAGTAGACAACAGTGTAAGTAAGCAAATGGGACGGTCGACCCCGCATTCACTGTTCTAGCTACTGCGATACATAGTGCCTTGAGAACGGAAAGCTTGTGGGTGAGAAAGATATCTTTCTATCTTTCTTTATTTATTAACTAGCTTTTGCCCGCGACTTCGTCCGCGTGGCGTGTTATATAAGAGAGATATCTTTGTGTGTGTGGGAGTGCATACTTATGCAGTTTAGATTTTTTCATACAATTTTTTTCCCAATAACTCCCATTTTTCAAAATACAGCCAAAAATAAACTTTATATTTACTAAGGTATGCATGCATGTTAGATTGAATCAATTGATTGAATTGATTTTTTTTTAATTGATTGTTCATTGAGTTTTAATTTTAATACACACTTCCTCTCTTCCCTTCAACGTGGCTGTGCCCTACAGGGTCCATGTTTTAGTTCCTATGCCTATGTAACATCCCATTGTACTACATGGAATGCAATAAATAATTTAATTGAATTGAATTGAAAACATCTATCCTACGCGGTTTCGATTTTTTCATACAAATGTTTTTTTCCCGCTAACTCCCGTTTCCGTGGGAATTTTGCAATATCCTGTTGCAACTAAGCTTTAAGTTAACTAAGGTACCTGCATGCCAAATTTCAAGCGTCTAACTTGAGTGGTTTAGATTTTTCATACAAAAGGATTTTCCCGGTAATTCCCGTTCCCGTGGGAATTTCGGGAATTCCTTTCTTAGTGCACCTCTACGGTATCTAAGGTACCTGCGAGCCAAATTTCAAACATCTAACTTGAATGGTTTTGATTTTTCAAACAAAAGGATTTTCCCGTTAATTCCCGTTCCCGTGAGAATTTTGGGAATTCCTTTCTTAGCGCACCTCTACGGTATCTAAGGTACCTGCATGCCAAATTTCAAACGTCTAACTTGAGTGGTTTAGATTTTTCATACAAAAGGATTTTCCCGCTAATTCCCGTTCCCGTGGGAATTTCGAGAATTCCTTTCTTAGTACACCTCTACGGTATCTAAGGTACCTGCATGACAGATTTCAAACATCTTACTTGAATGGTTTAGATTTTTCATACAAAAGGATTTTCCCGCTAATTCCCGTTCTCGTAGGAATTTCGGGAATTCCTTTCTTAATGCACCTCTACGGTACCTAAGGTACCTGCATGACAAACTTCAAACGCCTAACTTGAGTGGTTTAGATTTTTCATACAAATGGATTTTCCCGCTAATTCCCGTTCCCGTGAGAATTTTGGGAATTCCTTTCTTAGTGTACCTCTACGGTATCTAAGGTACCTGCATGCCAAATTTCAAACGTCTAACTTGAGTGGTTTAGATTTTTCATACAAAAGGATTTCCCTTCACTACTCTGCTCCTATTGATTGTAGCGTGATGAAAAGTATACTATAACCTGTCCAGGAGTGTGAAGAATAATTGTACCAAGTTTCATTAAAATCCGTCCAGTAGTTTTTGTTTCTATAAGGAACATACAGACAGACAGACAGACAAAAAATTTACTGATTGCATTTTTGGCATCAGTATCGACCACTTATATCACCCCCTGATAGTTATTTTGAAAAAATATTTAATGTACAGAATTGACCTCTCTACAGATTTATTATAAGTATAGATTTAATTTAGGTTATTCAGGGAAATATTAATTTATCTTAAGTGCAGTTTTCACTAACACACTTGGCTCGGCTATTATAGACAGCGATACGGCTCACCACCTATCACGTTGGCCTAACAGAAACCTCGGTGAGGTGTGGGCACTTGCTTCATATTGCAATCGAAATACCTCTGACCACCATTGCTTATGTTATTTGTAAAATTTAAATTCTGCCAGATTTGTACTTGTAATGATAGGTCACCAAACCGGCCTATACCTATAACATCATGATAGTAAAGATTCTTTTTCTATCGTGTGGTCTATAAGGTTGATTACCAACCTCATCAAACTTGGTAAGAGTTATTATTAAGCCGCTAAAGGCCTCTAACAAGACTCTTAAGACCACAATTACAAAATAAAGAAACTTAGAAGATATAATAATTTTGTATCTTAGCTTCCCATTCCCCATAGCTGTGTGTAGGTCTCTGCTTCATCTGCCATGTACTGCGCATCAAATAAGCTACCGCGGCTGCGCGCGACGATCTCTATCGCAACACCTACTAACTGAATACTTATTGCGGCATTTATATAATATTGAAATTGGAAATATTATTTCAGTTGATTTGCTTAGGCTTTGAGTAGATGGTTGATTTGATTATTATATAAAAGCTGGTTAAATCTTTTTTTTTTTTAAACACTTAGAAAAATTGTAGATGTCCTTAGAAAAGGTTCGGTACGATCTACTCTGAACCGATTGAAGAATGTGGAGGTAGCAAATGGAATTCCATAGTCTCTGCTTATCCTGGTGGGGAATAGGCGGAGTTTATGTATGTATGTGTTTAAAAAAAGAAAGGGCAGTATCTACTGCCCAGTATACAACTTTTCAGGTTTCCACGGTAACCTGACCATTCCGAATTCTCCTTAGCAGCAAGGTCCACCGTAAATCGTCACAGTGAAAAATACCGTCTCAGAAATATATCTTGCCGTCGAATTGTATTCCCTCTTGCAGGCTTGACAAAAGACCCGAAATGCGTGGGCTTCGTCGATATCTGCTTGAAGAATAGTTCCGATGTGGGGCGGTGACAACTGCCCCGATAACAACCCGTTGTGGGTGATAAGTGTTCGTAGTTGGTTTTTGATCATTTGTTACTAGATACTTTAGGAGGGACTGTTTTATTGTCTTTTGTTTTAACCGCTTCAATAAATATATTTTATACCAGCGGTCGTCCGCGACTACGCCCGCGTGGTTTTCGGTTTCCGGTGTGAGAATTTCCGATTTTTTCAATGATTAAATTTAGGGTATAAACTCTAAAAATAATTTCAAAAATCGTATATAAATCAATCACTACACAGCCCTAAACATAGGTTATTTTTGTGGAACCATTTAAGATAAACATTTCCGTCATAATTATCATAGTATACATTACATAATATGCGTAACGGTTTTGTCAGCGCACGTCAGAATTGCTCGCAAATGATAGACTTTTCCTACTTATCGTATACTACAATATCTTTATAAATTGTAGCCTTTGTGTTATTTTTGTGTTGAAGCTATTTTCTGTAAAGTTTCATTAAAATCCATTCAGTAGTTTTTGGGTGAAAGAGTAACAAACATCCAAACATTTATACTCACTTTCACATTTATAATATTAGCAAAATATTTGTGACTGGATTCGAACCCCAACTTTAAGTCATAGATCGTTTCCGTACCTACAGAGTTGAAAAACATAATATAACATAGAAGCACGGCCCGTATTCCGAAGGGCAGAGGTGTATATCATACAGGATGTTAGTGACATCGTAACGAATACTGAGGAGGAAGATCCAGCTCATAATTCTGAGTTAATATCAAGTGGGATTTTCCGTCGCAAAATTCACGTTTTTTTTTCAATTTGTTATCAATTTTATACTTTTGCGATGGAAAATTCCACTTGATATTAACTCAAAACTCAATTTTTGTGACTTTTAAATTATTTTCAGTTGCATACTTTTGCGGCTTGATATCAATTCTGAATCATGGTCGAAATCATCCCTCAAAGTTGTCGTTTTTGGTGAAAGTAGCCTAGAAAGTCCCTCATTCAAATAGGCAATTCTAGTTGGATTGGCAAATGGTTCACATTTAGCATCGCGTACACCTTCAGCTTAAATTTAAATGGTTATTCCTACAGACTCATTAATTATAACAGAGAACAACAAAAACAGAGGTTTACATTTTAGGATAAAACCGTTCCGTTTTACACCCTTTCGTTTTTGTTTTGTTTCTGGCAGGAATTTTCAAGGCATTTGGCTCAACTCAAAAAGATGACAAATACAAACTATACATAAGTTGTTATCTCGTGGTCCTTTTACTGCATTTTTTAACGTGACTCGGATGACATTCTGTACTTGTCCGGATTGCTACAACCGCTTTCCCTAAACAAGCTTCCCGTTACCAATTTACCATAGTGGTTAGGGTAACATTTATCAGCGGAGTTCATTTATTATCTAACATTAAGTATGCAGATTACGGGACTACATCTGAGTATAATTTCTCAATGAACGCGTAGTGAATTGTGATCCGTTGACCTTAATCACACGCAGTTGAAATGAACCAGATTATAGAATGCACTCGATTCTGTTGTGAAGGCGTGGAGAGTTAGTTTTGCTAGTAGTATGTTATTGGGCATTCTAGACCATCGAAGTGAAGGGATTCGCGAAAATGTTCTTGGGCATTCTAGACCATCTTCGTTCAGTCGGATCGCTCGAGCGCCAACGCGCTATCGCGCGCGCTCTCGCGGATCCCTTCACTTCGATGGTCTAGAATGCCCAAGAACATTTTCGCGAATCCCTTCACTTCGATGGTCTAGAAATACCCAATAACATCGATGGTTCTTAATATTACGATCAATCGGTTAGCAACTACAACACTCACCAGTATAGCACGAGTCGATTTCATATCACATTTTTTTGAGTCTAGATTTTTGTCCTGGCTTTCTAGACGTTTTTATCGTTAAAACACAAAACTTCACTTCGTTCGCTTGCGTTCACTCCGTTCCGTGTGGGGTTTTAACAATAAACTCGTCTAGAATGTTCAATTCACAAATTGAAAGTAGGTATATTCACACAACAATAAACTGTTTTAAAATAATTATCTAATCGACAACGTAAAACAGTATTACCACCGTTTGTGGTTGTCACAATTTCGAATTAGAATGCTCATAACCTACGGGACAGCATATCACATCAATATTTAAGTTTAAATAACATTGCGTCAAGAAATACATTTCATTGCTGTAAAAGCTATAACACGCAATAGACAAATTGTCATCGCTTTATACTTATAATGAAATTTGTGAAACAGAAACATGCTTTGAAACTACCTGAAATCTGTCCTATATCGAGCTCTGACACTCGACGTCATGGAAAACTATTGCCGAATACAATAAGGTGCATTATTTGTGGGCCATCTAATTGCGGCAAAACTAATTTAATGATTGGACTTTTATTGCATAAAAATGGTCTTCGTTATAGAAATTTATATGTATATTCCAAGTCTCTTTGTCAACCAAAGTATGAATATTTAGAAAATGTGTTAAAAATGGTACCGGGTGTATCATTTTATAAATTTCATGAAAAAGATGAAGTTCTAAGCCCGCAGGAGGCTCGTTCGAATTCTATAATTATATTCGACGACGTCGCCTGTGAAAATCAAAACAACATGCGGGATTATTTTGCTATGGGGAGACATAGAAATATAGATAGCTTTTATTTAAATCAGACCTATACTAAGATTCCTAAACAACTTGTTAGAGATAATTCAAATTTGATAGTATTATTTAAACAGGACGATATCAATCTAAAACATGTATACGATGAACATGTAGGCACAGACATGTCGTGGGCACAATTTAGAGAAATGTGTTCAAAGGTATGGAGTAACAACTATAATTATGTAGTTATAAATAAAGATTGTGGAAAAAATGAAGGGGGGTACAGGAAGATGTTTGATACATTTATAGTTTTTGACTAAACTGAAAATTCTGTTGTCTATCTCAAGTATGATAGCGTTCTCAACTTTGTCATCGTCAACCATATATATTTATAAATAGTATCACTTTAACCTCATTTACCTATTCGTCTCTACGCTGTACAAAGCAAAACACGTATTAAGCTATCTCTATAATGGAACAATCGTTAAAAAGACAGATAGTTAATGCTGCAGAGGCAGTGAAAAAGAAGGTTCGTAAGATGAGAGATATCCAGTCGGATAATGAAAAAGCACTGGAAACCGTTTTTAAGCCTATAGTTAATCCACTTAATCAAATTTTAAATAATTCCATGAATAACATAAAATCTAGTGGAGATGACTCTTTTGCTAATGTACAGTTGGATAAAACATTAATGCACAAAAATGCTTCTTCAAATGTAGAGGAACAATCTGATAACACCACCGAAGAAGATTCAGGGGATGAAAGTATTACAACTGATAATAATATAGATGAATCTTTCAAATCTATTGAATCTCATGGAAGTCCTCATAAAAATATATCGTCATGGTCTCTTTCTCCGGAAGTGTTTGAAGACGTTCCATTTGGTGCAAGATATGAACGTGGGAAACTTATGCTTGGCTCAGCCCGGTTGGTTATTGATGATAAGCAAATGTCAATAAATGGATGTATATATCAAATTACACCAGGTCTAAAAGAGTTACTATTCAAAAAAGTTCCTGATTTAAGCCTAATATCTGAAAACGATAAATCATATTATAAACAAATGTTAATAGACACAAACGCTCATCGACGAGATTATGATCCAAGAAAACCTATAAAAAGCAATAAAGGAAGGAAATATTTACAAATCATAAAACCAATGTTCAAATTAGCTCGTTCTATATCAGCAAACAGTACAGATGAGAGTGTTGCTAAAGGAGAAGGCTTACCAGTATTAAAAAAAATAAATAAAAATGTTGATTACATTTATTGGGATGATCCTAACGAATTAGTTGAGCGATTAAAATTATTAGTAGCTTCGCGAGAAGCTGGCAACACAGGATTGGATAATGAAATGATTTCCATAATAGAAGAATTGACAGAACGGGGAATTATCACCCAAAATAAAATATTAAGTGACAAAATATACCATTTTAGCAAGAATAAATAAATAGAGAAACACATGATTATTGTTTTAATTATAAACCAACCTTTCGTTAATTCAGACTATTAAAATGAATATTGATAAATTCGGCCACCACGTACATAAAAGGATGCGTTTATCCGACGTATTAAATTTTAGCGAAGAATCAGTACTTAAAGTAGAACACGGAGAAATCAATTTACATTTGAATAGAATGAGAGGTGTGAAGACTCCAACAGAATCCGATGATGTAGTGAATAAAGAATATGTTGATAAAATTACAACTAAATCTTACACAAAGACAGATGTAGACTTACTGATAAGTGCTTGTAGAAGCAGCATTCTAAAAGACGTTGATTCAAAGTTAAAAACTTTAAAAGCAGAGTTACCAGACGTTTTTGATCAGTATTTGAGGAAAAAATATAGCGAAAAGGTGAAACAACAAAATGATTAAAGAACAAGTTGTAAATGAAATTCACAGACCGGCACGAAGAAATTTTATTCGCCGTTCTGTAATATTAAAAGGAATTGATGATCTATGGCAAGCTGATTTAATTGATTTAAAACATTTAAAGAATTATAATAGGGGTCATAATTACATATTAGTTGTTATAGACTGTTTTTCAAAGTACACGTGGGTAATACCGCTTAAAACGAAGAATAAGGAAGAGGTGACTCGTGCTTTTGAGACAATAGTCAAGCATTCTTATCGAAAGCCTATCAACTTGCAAACTGACCAAGGAACAGAATTTTATAACACCATTTTTCAAAATTTAATGAAATCTTTATCTGTTAACCATTATTCAACATACTCTACTAAAAAAGCTTCTATTGTGGAAAGAGTTATAAGGACATTGAAAACCAAACTATACAAACTTTTCAGTCTTAATGGCAATTACAAGTGGGTAGGAATACCGTTAAATAAAATCGTGTGTACCTACAACAATACTAAACACCGTACTACACAGTTCAAACCAATCGACATCAATTATGAAAATGAACCAATCATAAAAAATAATATAATGAAAATCGGAAAAAATAAATTAGAAAAAAATGGTCATAAATTTAAAGTTGGTGACTACGTTCGTATAAGCAAATATAAAAGTAGTTTTAGCAAAGGATATACACCTAACTGGTCTACAGAGATATTTCGTATTAAAAAATGTGTAAATACGAAGCCAGTCACTTATCAAATTGAAGATCAAAAAAGTAACGAAATATTGGGAGGCTTTTATGAACACGAATTACAAAAAACTGCTTATCCTGATGTATATTTGATTGAAAAAGTTATTAAGAAAAGAGGAAATCAACTATATGTGAAATGGTTAGGTTTATCACAGGAAGAGAATAGTTGGGTTAACAAAAAAGAGATTGTTCAATAAATAGAACAGTTATCTCTATCTATTTTCATTATGTTTGTACCCATGCAAGGAGGAGGACTAATAAATAGTTTAATAAATAATTTACCGTTTGAGTTACACCTACCAGGTTACAACTATTGCGGACCCGGGACTAGGTTAAAACAACGATTATTGCGAGGTGATATAGGTGTTAATGAACTTGACGAAGCCTGCAAACGCCACGACATAGCATACTCGAATTATAGTGATTTACATAATCGTCATCAAGCAGATTTACAACTTTTAAATATGGCTAAAGCACGACTCAAAGCAAAAAACGCTGGGAAGGGTGAAAAACTCGCATCATGGCTGGTCAGTAAAGTTATGAAAACAAAATTAAAAACGGGATCTGGTATCACAAGTTTTAAAGGTTTAGTTTCTCGAATAAAGTCACACATCAAGAAACTGAAACCTAAAGATAATAAGTCAGTGGTAAAATATGCATATTTAGCTGCAAAAAAAATCTTTAAAAATCATAAACATAAAATTCGTTTACCACGTGTTATACCTATACCGAAAACAGGAGGAATTTTACCATTAATTCCAATATTTGCTGGCTTATCAGCCTTAGGCGCTTTAGCAGGCGGTGCAGCTGGTGTTGCTAAAACTGTAAATGACTATAAAACCGCTCAACAGAACTTGCGTGAAACAGAACGTCATAATAAGGTGATGGAATCGGTTGCAATCGGTAAAGGTTTATACATGAAACCTTACAAGAAAGGAAACGGATTATTCATAAAATGTACCAAATCTTGATGAAAGAGCTACCTAATCGAGCATTAACAAATATTGATATTATGAAGTATGCCAAAAATATTCCTTATTTTCGTGCTGTTTATATGAAAGATAGGTTGCCTAAAATGCCAAAAAAAATTGAATGTGGAATTATTAATTTAGACAATTCAGAAAATGAAGGAACTCACTGGGTTGCTTATGTAAAAATAAATAAATATTGTGAATATTTCAATAGCTATGGGGATCTTAAGCCTCCACTAGAACTAATAAAGTATTTAAAGAAATGTAACATATATTATAATTACAATAGATATCAGAATTTCAATAGTGTAAATTGTGGTCATTTGTGTTTGGCATATTTAGTTGACTTTTGGAATAAATATATATAACATGGAACATTGTTTTATTTTATGTTAATAGTAAAATGTCCTTCACACTGTCAATTACTGGTAACTCATCAGCTTTATCGACTTATTATTCACCTGCAATACAGCTAGACGGTGAATATGAGTGCGCTTTGTTGTATTTATCTACATTTAATTCGATTCCTAATATCGATAAAAGAAACAACCGATTTATATATGGTGATAATGAATTAATTGAAATACCTGAAGGAGCATACGAGCTACAAGACATAAATGATTACTTGAAGGAGAAAATAAAAGCATCTGCCTTTAATCTGCAGTGTAATAATAATACTCTACAAACCTCAATTTTTTGTACAAAAGATATACATTTTGATAAAGAAAATTCGATTGGTAAGTTGCTAGGATTTGGAGCACACGTTCTAAAAGCAAATATAATGCACACCTCTAAACACCCAGTCGACATTCTGTCAACAACGGTGGTAAGAGTTGAATGTGATTTAGTAAGCGGATCATATATTAATGGAGAACCTAGTCACATTATACATGAATTTGCTCTTAATGTGCCTCCTGGATACAGAATAGTAGAAGTTCCTAAAAACATTATTTATTTCCCCGTCAACCAAAAAAGTATCAGCTGCATACATATAAAATTATTAGATACTTCCAACAATCCTATCAACTTACGTGGTGAAGAAGTACAGCTGTATTTACATCTCAAGAAAAAATGATCGACTATAATAAATACACTACACAACAAACTAAAAACATCAGTCATCGCCGAACTATCTGCAAAGATACAGCCAAGAAGAAGGCAAAGTTAACTAAAGAAAACAAGGACTTTTTAAAAGCAATTGGGTTGTTAAAATGAATATTTTAGACATTTCTTCAAAGCCTGCTTACGACAACACAATAGATGGTGTCGAATACCATTCCTACAAACCATATATAACAAGTTTCAACAGGAATGATGAAATTCGAATACCTATAAACCAGCAAGATTTATGTATTTTACCATCAGCAAGCACTTTGTATTTGGAAGGGGTTGTAAACGTCCTGAAGCCTGGCACACCAGAACCGATATCGGCATCAAGTATTGAATTTACAAACAATGCTTTACTGTACTTATTCCAAGATATTAGGTATGAACTCAATGGAGTAGAGATCGATAGAGTTAAAAACGCGGGAATTACAACTACAATTAAAGCTTTACTATCTATGAATCAAAGCGATTCACGTGTGTCTAAAGTATGGGGCTGGGATATTAATGGTACTAAAAATGTAAACAATGGACGTTTTTCAGTTTCCATTCCTCTTACTCATATTCTTGGCTTCGCGGAAGATTATAAAAAAGTAATTATTAACTGTAAACATGAACTAATTCTGTTGCGAAGTAATACGAATCTCAACGCAGTGAAACTTAATACGGGTGAATACGTTGAAAATGTTCACATTGATAAAATAGTATGGCGTGTCCCTCATGTAAAAGTTTCTGATATAGAAAGGATTAATTTATTGAAACTCTTGGAAAAAGATCGTGGAATTCAATTAGTATTTAGGAATTGGGATTTGTACGAATATCCTTTACTTCCACAGACTACAAAGCATACCTGGTCTATAAAAACGTCTTCTCAAATTGAAAAACCAAGATATGTAATTATAGGATTGCAAACGAAAAGAAAAAATAATGCAAATGCAGATATGTCTAGATTTGACCACTGTTACTTGCGTGACGCTAAAGTCTACCTCAATTCTACTTACTTTCCGTACGAAAATATAAATGTTGATTTTGCCGGTTATAAAATTGCTTTATTATATGAACAATATGTGAGATTCCAACAGTCTTATTACGGACGGCGAGCAGATCCTTTGCTAAGTGCTAAAGAGTTTAAAGAGATAGCTCCTCTCTTCGTCATTGACTGCTCACGCCAAGTCGACAATCTAAAAACAGGATCCGTGGACGTTCGGGTTGAGATAGAAAGTGACGAAATTATACCTGACGGAACATCTGCTTATTGCCTCATATTAAACGATAGTATCATTGAATACAAGCCTTTGAGTAATATAGTAAAAAAACTATCATGAACGACATTGTGATCGTCGATCTTTTGGGGTTTAAAGTTAAGAACGATTTTATTGTGAAGGAATTGGCTATAGCATATGCTGAATATACAGTAATGTTTTTAGTTAAACCCCCTAATCCTTTTAATTATTTAACAAAACAAGAAAAAAAACAAGTACGATGGCTAGAGGCAAATCATGGGATTTACTGGAGTGAAGGTTTCATTGACTACCGTGAATTTAAACGTATAATTGTACCATATTTGAATAACAGAAAAATAATTACTAAGGGCTTAGAAAAAGTGAAATGGATTAATGAATTGTGTCCTACGTGCACGGTAATAGATATTGGTTCTAAAGGATGTCCTAATTTTATGAAACTGTGTGATATCTATGATAAAAATAATTCTATGACATGTGTAAATCATTCAAAAAAGTGTGCTATAAAAAGTGTGGTATGTGTAAAAAAATGGTATTTCGAAAATAATATGTACTTATTTGATTTATTTAAATAAAAAGTAAAATATTGATTTATGATTTTGTTTCATTTAACGGTTTTCTAGTAAAACAACGAAATTTGAAAAACACATTTTATTTATTAAGTTCATAAAACTGTTTAAAGTACAATAGATAAAAAAATATATTTTGAAATAACAGTTACCATATTAACTATTTCTACTATATACATTAAATGTTTCCATAGCTTGTAGTACTCTGACATTAGTCAGAGACTTTATTTGCGATGGAATTTACTGTGTTGTGAATACACGAAAATGCGATTCCAACATATTTATGAAATAATCGCATGTTACATATAAATACAAGTACTGTAATTACACAATGTCTTTGAAATATTGTTAATTAATTTTTCAGTCTGTCCCAATATATCATCATAACTATCTTTTACCATATATTGGGCTTTCACTAAAACATCACTTTTTTCTTGATTTTCACTTGTATTTGAAGCACCTAAATCCACTATGCTGATTTTAATTAACTTGGTGGCTTTCTCCGCGTTCCGATTTTGCACAAATGAAGATGACTGCTTCCATTTTCCGCATTTAACTTTAGATTTAATTATCTTCCTCTTCTTCTTCTTATCACTTTTCAGCTTTTGACTCTTGTTATCATGAGGCGCCGTCGATTTTGTGGTAGTCGCTTGAACAGGATACCTTTCATCGAAGTCAGCAAGCGGATCTTGCGCGTAAGGGTAGAATAAATCATCTTCGTTAACGTTTGTTAAATTATTCGACATGTTCTGAAACAATAAAACGTATCACATTAATTTATGTATAAAATAAAATACAAACATTTGATTTTATTTATAAAATAAACCACAGTACTTACCAAAGTACTTAGCAGGCACCGCTTTTAGTGCTACACCTTCGAAATTATGATGATGATTTTTAACCGTCAACGGTGTCTACGTCTTTCTCCACGAGTAACTGAAAATACAATGACAGATTAGACTATACCCCTCAACACATATAAAATAAAGAAATAGGTAGTTTATGCACACAATAACACAATAAACGAATATTACCTGTTCATACTTATTTAAGCTACAAGTTTCAACTTGTTCACCCAGCTCCTTTGACATCAGGTAACATGAGTACAGCGCGGATGCCAGCACTCGATCTTCTTTATCATGCGCGCCGTATATACTTCTCACAAGAGTTTTTTCTTTGATCTTATCTCCATCTCGGCGAAGACGATGAATTTGTATTGATACTGTAAATTTTGGGACTTCATCCCCCACTATAGCGAGAAAACTCATTTTCGGCATGGACGCGGACATTTTCGAAGGTGTTGCACTAACGAGAAGCGAAATAGAAATGAAATAAATTATGATGCAACGTCGCGGTCGCCGCGTTGCCCCGCACATATGCGCCTTCTCATGTTACCGCACGTGCACACTCAAAATCGCTTAGGTTTTCATTGTCGCGTTGTATTTCACGTTAACAAGTTTAAACATGAAAAATGGAGACTAGCGATTATAATTAAAGGAAGTATTTATCTAAGTACTTATTTCATCACACTAATGTTATAAATGCGAAACCCCTAAAGAGCTGAACGGATGAAATTTGGTAGCTAGATATATCACATAGCTACCGCATTAACGCAAAGGCTACTTTTTATCCTATAAATTTTGAATCTACGGTGATTAATTTCAATGATTGTGCAAGACAATATAGTATACTTAGGTATCCAACATGTCGGTACTCGTTGAAACAGTAAGACCTTCGCCACACTTGGCGGAAATTCCGACGCCGAACTTCCGTTGCGGTAAATAACCTGCCTGTGTGTGCCTGCTATTTGTAATTTTTATACAAATATTTGTATCGGCGTTCCGTTGCGGAAGATCCACGACTTAATTTCCATCAAGTGTGACGAAGGTCTAAGTTACCTGTCTGGTGATTTGGTAGGTATGAATAAATGAAACTATTATGTATATCATATTCTTATTTATTTTCTCCACTGCTGCTAACTTTTTATATAACAATCGTCATCATCTTATATTATATTTTTATGTTTATAGGTACCTACTTACAACATAAAGTATACTAACCTAAGTATTTACAAACAAAGAGTTCTAAGGATGATTCTTTCAGGGGTAATTGTTACATAGGTATTTTTACTTTTCTCTCTTAAAAACGAGCTTGCAATCTTCGAATAGATTATGAATCTGCTACATAAACGACTACAATTCCTCCCACTGCGAAGAACAATTGACCTTGAAAGAATCACCTTAAGCAGTACAGCCAAAAATTGATTTATGACCCCAAGCAAGGGTAGTCACTTTATCAGATTCTAACAATCGCTTATCATCGTTGCTAGAAAGAGCTATTTTATTTACTTTTTGAGTGAAAATTTCATGTTTAATTGATTTAAATAGAACATTTTTTTTGTAAACAACATCACCATTGTATAACACATGTTTATAGTCTGATACGCTCAAACCATTAATTACATTTTTTTTGGTACCCTTCGCCTTTTTTATTGTTTTGTTTAAGGTTTTAATACAGTAAAGCTTTGACCTTAATCCTACAAACTCTCTAATTATTTGTCCACCCATTTCGTCCTTGAATAAACCAGGAATCTTTTTATTAACAATAGGTAAACCAAATTCATTTTTTGGGTTGTAATTGCTTGTGTCAAAATATTTTAAGAAGTTAGTCTTCAAATCTTGATAAATGTCATCTGTATGCACATTATATACGAAGCTATCAGTATCGGTATAGCACAACTTAATGCGGTTTCCATAAAATGGTTTTATTTTTGAGTAATGGAAATCGTACATATGACTTTTTGAGAGTTCAAGTACAGCAAAACCAATATAAATTGGTTTGTCAAGCACAATCTGTGAATGTTTCATCTGTATAGCTACCAAATTCTCAGAGAATATTGAAGCACTATGGAAATTGGGACTTGCTATTAAGGTCTCTGCGCCAGTACATTTTTTAGTTAGATTATTTTTGTCTGACCACTTATTAACCAATCGTACATCTACTCGTTGTTCTGTGTTCTCCAAAGTTTTTCCAAATATGCTGTTGTTTAATAATTTAAAAAAATCTTGTTCAAAAGTAGACTGTGCTTTCTGGCGAAGTTGGGTGTTGAGATCTATGTATTTTTTTAAAAAGTTACTTTGATTAAATGTTATAGCTCTATGAATCTTTTTCAACACCAAGCCATGTTCTAAGCATTTTTTTAGATGTACGTAATGAATAACATAATTGTATTTATCATACAAATTAGGTATTAATTTTTTCGATTTTCCTCTGGGTGAAATAATTTTTTCAGGACAAAATGGAAAATCATTATGTTCATCATGTAAATGTGAAGGGTACGATAAGTCCACCTCAAGAATAAAACCATTTTCAGAGTCATCCATAATATTTAAAATATTCGACTCTAAAGTTTTTAATTCAGAATCGTTCACAAATCTGAAGTTTGAATGTGGTAATGTTTGGCACATACTGTATCCATATAAATTGTTACAGTCAAAGTAAACAATATATGAACTTGGGTGAGATGGATCAAATGTTTCCAGATATTTATGATTTGCTTTAACATGTCGTTTAGAACACATGCAAACGCCACCGCGTATACCTTGCTGTATCATACGGTAAATTTCTAAATCAGTTACAAGTTCTAAACGAACGCCTGTTTTAAGGAGCATTGCATCAAATGATAGACTCGGAGCCGTAAGATAGAATGCAGGATCGAGTTGGTAATATTGTTTACATGTAAGTCGGAAATTTTCATAGATATCTGTCAACAAAAGTACATCTGTTATCAAGTACAAATCAGTATATTCACCCATATTGGTTAATGAAAATTTTAACCACACTGATTGAGCGTGCTCATAATCCTCATCTGAGATCGGTTCATTGGTAAGAGAATTGTAAAAACAGTCTTTGGGAGGCAAACACTTTTCTTTATATCGTTCCCAGTTACACATATAATCGTAAGGGTATACGCCCTTTCGAGTAAGCAAATTAAAGTGTTTTTCATCGGGATAGTAAGATTTTAAGTATCTAAATTCATCGTTTTTTAAAGTCGGGGTTAGTTTTTCTAAGCTAGTTCCCAAAAACTTAAAGGAATCTACAAATCGTATCTGAAAGCTATCGGTATCGGATATAGACACAAATTTCGTGAAAGAAATATAATTTTCTTTGGTTTTAGGTATGACCTTGATGGGTCCAGGAACTTTAGCAAGCTCCTTAATAAAAAGATGACAGTCATAACCTGAAAGATTATGAAAGAAAACAGGTAAGAATTTGGGCACTTGAAAGTTCAAATTACATTGACTGTGAGCCGCACCGCGGTATTTACCAGTTATGTGACAATGGTCTCTAACTTTATCCATAACCAATAAACGCTCGCATATGTGACAAGTTTCGGCATTTTCAAAGTTTAACGCATCACTTTCTGTAAAAACCATAGGTACACTATTACTTAATACTGCGCTTATCCTTTTTGCATCGTTGCAAATTGAATCAACAAATTTGTCAACACAATCTTGTCCTCGGTACGATGTAATGTGATTATATCGTTCATCTACAGTACAAACAAGATGATAAGCAAAAGCTACGGGCACGTGCTGCTGATGAGTCACTGTGCTTGACTTGATAGGATCATTTTCACAAGTCTCGTAGGGTACGAGCATTGACTCAAAATCTGCATAAACAACAAAAGGAACATTTTGTTTTCTGTTATAATTTTTGAACTCTATAAATGACCCTTTTGGGGGTAATTTAGTAGCTACACCTCCACAACTATGAGAACTTAACTGATCGGTCGAGTTGAAAAATAACAAACAATGTTCGCAAAAATACAACTTACCATGATGTTTAGAAATTTGACTTCTAACTAGTCGCGGTAAATCCTTGATTAAACAGTAATGTGACATATTACCTTCCTGTAGGTACAGTAGATGAATTACTTTTTTATTTAATGGTTCAGATTTGTAAAGAGGGCCGATAACTGTATTATTATCTTTTAAACCGTAAACAAAAATACATATTTGAGGGTTGTTAATTTCAAATTTAGCTATGTCTGAAAAAGTAACTGGAAACGATATATCCTCTACATTTAAAACGTCTTTGAAATTAGGATATGACGATACTCTATCAGGATGAGATTTAACTGGGTATAAAGCAGCTGTAACTGACCACAAAAAGCAAAAACTGTCTTCGTTTTTTATGTTTACACACGCTTTTCTGGCTTTGATTGGTGCAGGCAAATCAATGTGACCTGACCCTCTTAATGGTTGATATTTATTAATATTCAATTCTAAATGGGAATTATGTAAGAAGGTCCAACCACTATCACGTTCTTGAAATTCACATTTTTTTCTCATCAAACTAATTTTCACTTTGTTCATTAAACTATCAAAGTCATAATTTTTATAGAGAGTATAATTTTTAGTTCCAAAAGACTTTATTTCCTGAGAATCATTTTTTACTAAAAGAAAAACAGCAAAATGTTCAAAATTGAGTTTTATACAGTCATTTTCCTTGAGAGACAAATCAATTAATGTTTTGATTTTATTTTTTATATCATCAAGAAACCGATCTAAAGAATTATGACCATCCAAATCTGGTGATAATATTCTGTATGAAGCTATTCGGTTGCGAAATGCGGACTCAATTAATTCAATCCCGTCGCTAAAAGGAGAAATATTTTTATTTTTATGGTTAGTGCTTCGTAAATGCCCCATCCAATGAACACGATCTACAGAGACTTTACAAACTGTACAAAACACCATTTTTGATAAGTATACTTTAAATATACAAAGAAAATGCCTCGCCTTTCATACGCTAACGACATAAAATTGCAATATACACAATGAATGTATGATTTACAATTATAATTTCATAGGTATTTGGTTGAAAATTCAGTGGAAAAAAACTACTAAGTATCTTAAAGTGAAGTTATATCAATGAACAGCAGCAGTGAGAGAAAAGGTTGTAATAAGTACCTGAGTAGTAGGTACTTATTACTATTCACTTATGAAGACGGGCTCACAATCTTCAAATAAATTATGAATCCGCTGCATAAACGATTGCATTTTCTCCCACTGCGGAGTCCCCCGATCTAACTTTACTTTAAGAGTAACTTCAGCCTCTTTCCACCGCTGATCTGGTTTAGAGGCAACAGCTTTCTCGGTGTTATACACCCGGAACTCTATATAGTACTCGCCAGACTGGTTGACGAGCTCCCGGCGCACTCGACCGTTGGGGACGCGGCTGGTCAAATAAGTCTGCAGCACTGCAGACTTCGACGTCCCCGAAGTTGCTCCCGTCTCAAACCCGAAGAGTCCTCCAGGGCCAGTACTGGAAACCGAAAAATACGAATAAGTAATAATTTATATAGGTTTAAAGGAACAAAGGAATAGCTGCACAAACGTCTCCGTCACCTTATTTTGAACTATGTTCATCATAATGATATTGTTCGTAATGTGTATAATGAATTATGGAGTGTAATAAAGATATCTACACAATTATTGAACCAGCTGTCCGCCCCGGCGTCGCACGGGTGCTCGGGTGAACAAAATACATAGGTATACGAGTAGCCTATGTTCATCAGAAATAATGTAAGATTCTAATGGTGAAAGAATTTTTCAAATCGATCCAGTAAGTTTCGGAGTCCATTCGATCCAAATACACAATTTGACAATCAAATCTTTCCTATTTATAAAATTAATAATGTAGACAAAATATGTAGAAAATTAGGTTTTGTTACATACCTCGATGAATACGTTGCGGTCGCGCCTGCCTCGTCGTTGGCGCTCGAACGCGACTTCTTTTTAGAACTGTAACAATAATGTTTATATTGAAACGATGCAAGTGTTACCGCCGTGCGCTACGATTTCCAATTAGAACGCTCATTATACCCATTACATTATTTTTATATTACTTTTGTTACTATTAATCAAGATACATAACATAACATATAATTATGCATGTATGTCAAAAGGGTAGAGATAGGGGATATGTAAGTTGTATTTGCAAATAGCGTAAAATTATCTCGAATAAAATAAAAGTAAAGTGATAGATATTAAAGTACCTATTTAATATTCCAGTGATGGGCACGACTGTCTCACTATTAACTTCTCTCAAAAGCACACAAGATTAAAGATAATCATATTATTAATCTTACCTAGTAGGCGTTGGGGTCGACTCCGCCGGCTTCCTCTTGCTCGCAGGCTTCTTTTTCAACACTTTTAGCGCAGACGTAGGCGCCAGCGGCAGTTGGGAGTCCGAACCGGATGAATATTCGTAGTTAGACCTGAAAATTAAGAAATCGGTTAGGTACATGGTATTTAAAATGTTGTGTAAATTTATTATGTAAAAAACTCCAACATAATACATAAACTAAAAGTAAATGTAAATACTTACTAACATTTTAACAAACTTTCTTGAAGAAAAGCACTGAAGATGAAAATAACACGGATGAGGATACCACAATTGTGGACAATTGGGAATCGATCAAAGGAATGAGTAAAGTTTAATGATTTTTCCTATTTTATAGAAAAACAATACAAATCCGTGCAAAACTGAATTATGCAAAATAAAACCTTAAATGCAAGACAATAACGGATTATGCATTGCATATTTCAAATTTTTGCATTTTGGACGCGTAGTCATCGCTAAAATGCTTAGTTGCTATTCTCACGAACAAACGAGTTAGTCGCAACACTTTGTAAAATGATACACCGCATATTCATATTAATTAGGTATTTATTACACAGACGTAAACTTACACCTATTTCCGATGACGCAGTACGACGATGGCTCAGTGGTTAAGAGTTTGATGTTCAATGTAGGTATATGTTACAAGTTCGATTCTCTACATACATTTTTTTTCTGACTAAATTATGTACATTGAATATAAACGATAATCTTACTAAGAGGAATATCATGAATATACCTGCATACTGGTTGTGATGATTATATAATCACGATCTAGTTGTACATTAGGTAGGTACCTAAGTTGTAATGAACAAGGAGTGCAACGTTTCAATACTGATATTTTAAATAATATTAACCTTATTTCAACCTGCTTTGAATCGAACAATAAGTCGAACGTTATAATCACCATCATCATTACAGTTGAACAAAAACATAACAATATTTGAGTAAACGCAAAGCATTGATTCTGCATGATGAATCAAAAGTGAAAACTTGTTCACCTTCTTCATAATGTATTGTAGGTAAACCTGTACCCTGCAATAAAAATAATTTATCAAGCGAAGTCAGTAACTGAAACTAGTTGTTTATTAAAAAGTTTCCCACGAGTCAGAGGATACCTGATTGATATAATATATGGTATAGTATAGCCCACATTCCTCAATGCATACGAGGCACAATCTGTGTAATGTGTAATGTAATTCAGTATAGATTTTTGCCTTGACCGGGCATGACAAGTGAGCTAGAGAGTGATTTTGATTCTTTTATAAATAGTTAAATTAATTGATCACACTATTAGGAAAAAGCTTCCGCTATGGGAATTATATCATGTAAGTCAAATTCATTATGTTATTACAATTTGCTGTCCTTGAATCTAATTACGACTCACGCCAATTTGGACAGAATTTCTGACACCCATGTGGTAATTTTTGGGTCACACATTGTATCGTCACTTTTATGTCTAATTCTAGAGATCGTTGAGCCAATCTGGCATTGAATGACAGAATCGAAGCTGTTCTTGAATTTAATGACGACTCGCGCCAATCTGGATAGAATTTCTAACACCCATGTGGTAATTTTTGGGTCACACATTGTATCGTCATTTTTATGTCTAATTCTAGAGATCGTTGAGCCAATATGGCATTGAATGACAGGACCGAAGCGGTTCTTGAATTTAATGACGACTCGCGCCAATCTGGATAGAATTTCTAACACCCATGTGGTAATTTTTGGGTCACACATTGTATCGTCACTTTTATGTCTAATTCTAGAGATCGTTGAGCCAATCTGGTATTGAATGACAGGTTCGAAGCTGATCTTGAATTCAATGACGACTCGCGCCAATCTGGATAGAATTTCTGACATCCTTGTGGTAATTTTTGGGTCACACATTGTATCGTCACTTTATATCATAATTCTAGAGATCGTTGAGCCAATCTGGTATTGAATGACAGGACCGAAGCTGTTCTTGAATTCAATGACGACTCGCGCCAATCTGGATAGAATTTCTGATATTTTCGTATGGTACTTTGTGGGTCTCAAATTATATTATCACTTTAAGTATATCATAATTCTAGAGATCGTTGAGCCAATCTGGTATTGAATGACAGGACCGAAGCTGTTCCTGAATTCAATGACGACTCGCGCCAATCTGGATAGAATTTCTGATATTTTCGTATGGCACTTTGTGAGTCTCAATTATATTATCACTTTATGTCATAATTCTAGAGTTCGTTGAGCCAATCTGGTATTAAATGACAGGACCGAAGCTGTTCTTGAATTCAATGACGACTCGCGCCAATCTGGATAGAATTTCTGATATTTTCGTATGGCACTTTGTGAGTCTCAATTATATTATCACTTTATGTCATAATTCTAGAGATCGTTGAGCCAATCTGGTATTAAATGACAGGACCGAAGCTGTTCTTGAATTCAATGACGACTCGCGCCAATCTGGATAGAATTTCTGATATTTTCGTATGGTACTTTGTGAGTCTCAAATTATATTATCACTTTATGTCATAATTCTGGAGATCGTTGAGCCAATCTGGTATTGGATGACAGGACAGCAAATTGTATAGAGACATGAAGCAATCTGCTAATGAATTTGACTTACAGGAAAAAACTTGATTCGAACACGGACAGACCAAAATAATTTTCTAAGTGATATTATACTTGTGATATTAAATACAGTGATATGAAATCCCATGATGACTCGAGCTATACTGGTGAGTGTTGTAGTTGCTAACCGATTGATCGTAATATTAAGAACCATCGATGTTATTGGGTATTTCTAGACCATCGAAGTGAAGGGATTCGCGAAAATGTTCTTGGGCATTCTAGACCATCGAAGTGAAGGGATCCGCGAGAGCGCGCGCGATAGCGCGTTGGCGCTCGAGCGATCCGACTGAACGAAGATGGTCTAGAATGCCCAAGAACATTTTCGCGAATCCCTTCACTTCGATGGTCTAGAATGCCCAATAACATACTACTTTTGCTGCATTGGTTTTATAGTTGCTCAGTTTTGGTGTAACATTTTTGTTTTGGTAAAATTTTTCCTTTTTTTTTGTTAAACAATGTAAGAACAATTTTATTGAGCACAACTAAAGAATTATATTCTAACGACGACACGCCCATTTTGTAATATAATCAACTAATGTAATCTATCAAAAATTTTACTTTACAAAATAGGAACAGTAATTTAAACTGACACATTTAAACTTAGATTATTATTCAATTCCCCTATTCCTAGTAGTCTTACCAGTTGAATTACTGGGAATTTTCTTCCCTTTCATCTGAGCTTAAACCACGAAATCATATTTAAAATTTTAGCCTAAAGATTCATTTAAGTTTTTATATGCCGAGATAGATCGTCTTGAGCTGAACTTCATAAAACTTTAGAATTTGTGTAGTCTATTGCACGGATTTAGATGATTGCTTAATTACTGCTTTAGTGATTTGGGATTTTGTGCAAATATTTCTAAAGCATCATTAAGTTATATAGTGACAGACGAGTAATCTTTGAGTGAGACGTAAGCTACCTTCCTATTAGAGCGATTTTTGCTCAGTCGCCGTTGACACGTTTGCCTGGAAATTTGTTACACATTGTCTACTCAAGTAACGGCCTCTGTGGTCCAGTGGTTTGGCGTTGGACTCACGATCCGGAGGTCCCGGGTTTGTATCCCAGTGGGAACATATCCCAAAAATCACTTTGTGATCCCTAGTTTGGTTAGGGCATTACTGATCACCTGATTGTTCGAAAGTACGATGATCCGTGGTTCGGAAGGCACGTTAAGTCGTTCAACCCAGCAGACATCTCAGGGACCTTTGGCTCAATCATAACCCTGACACCAAGGTTGATGAGGCTGGTATTGCACCTCACAACCCACACGATAAGAAGAAGACTACTCAAGTCACAATAAATAGAATCACAGCCCCAAGATAACCACGACCGATGGCATTAGACGCCATACCTGCAAGCTTGTGATTAAATTGTAATCGAGTGCGTTTGTTTGTTGCACCACTAGTGATCCTATCTCTATATTGTTAAGGTGATTATTTCTCGTACAACGGTTGCTGTATATCATTGGAGGAAATTTTATAGTCACTTGTACAATTTGATACTGAGATATTGCAGTTTAATCTTATGTAAACTTATCAGTTAGTTTTAGCAGTGTTTATTGTAGAGTGTGTCACAGATTCAGATAAAATATATTTTTCTAAAATATTAATTTGGCAGTATCATTAAGTGTTCATATTTTGTCATGAATAATTTCAATTGTCTTAAAGTCAAATTCGTTTATTCAATATCCCCGCTTTACAATCGCGTGTTCAAAGATAACGCTTCAAGCTTCTTTGTCAAAGGCTTCGATGAAACATTAATTGTCGTTTGTTTATGATTCGTTCCCACCGTGTCGCCGCTTGTTCTACATTCTCCTTTTTTGCTACAAACGTGATGGCTGACTGACCCTCATTTGTTTACTTCTAGTAAAAGCAACCCGATTTCACGGTTTTTTTATCACCAAACGTATTGAGTAATTCGGGACAATCTACACTTCTAAAAATTTACTTTCTTTCAGTATAATCTGCTTTTTTCGCATGATTTGTCTCATCAGAGAAAGTCAGGAGTATTATGGGGAGGTCACGAGAGGTTTTATCTTTGATCTTTATTAAAAATTGTTTCCAAATATCGTGTTAGATCGTAGAACAAAGAGGCAGATAGCATTGGAATGGCAGTGGAAATAGATAAATTTCTTTCAGTCGTGCGTCGATTGTCGATTCAACTATTCAGAATGTCGGCCGGTTATAAATTTTCCCTGCTGTTGGACGTGATGTCTCCGATATTGAACTGTCTGTGAATTTTTGTGATAAAATACTGCTGGTAATTGAATTCCAAATCGATGGGTGTGGCTTTGGCGTTAATGTTTGTTCTTAAGCTCCAGGTTGTCATTACGTTTTTACGATTTGGTCGGTTTGCTTAGTTTTTTAAGCAATAACTTTTAAAAACAACTTACCTTAATTTTATTACTGATTAGATATAATAAACGAAATAGCCTCGAAATTAATAATTTATAAAAGGGGCGTTTTTGTTTCCAAACAATATTTCATTTAAGATGATGCTAGCAAAGGGCAAGACAAATAACCAATTAACACTGGCCGGCCGAAAAGAATTAACAAAAGAACTCAAAGGGTTCTGCGGTTGACGGTTAAAAATTATTTCAATTTTTCACTAGCGGTCCCTCTAGACCCGATGGCAATATATTTGGGAGTGAAAGTAATCGTACAATAGGTGTACCTAACTAGAGTGAATAGACAATAAATTTGAATAAGACACTCGTTTAAGATGGTCGCTGATTAGACAGTCATAATATTGCCAGTTTCAAATGTTAGCTGCCACTCACATTAGATGTGAATGATTTGCGTTTTGCATACAAACATCTCACTGTTGAAAGTGTATTAACCTCTACGATAGATAACTGAATAAGGCGACTTTTGTGGGTTCAAACTATTTTTAAACATGCAAGGGAAACTATCAATATATTGTTTGTACATACTATACGCAAACTAAACTATAGTGAAAAGAAATAAAACATTTGTGATTTTATGAAACGGATTGGTATCATTGTTGTTTGAACACAAAAATTCAAGATGCTAAGTAATTCGTGCATACGGAGTGAAAAATCACTAGTAGATACTCTAGTACTCAGTAGTGGCATCGCCGTTATTTATATAACACTAAAACAATTTCGCCAGGATCAGTCTTTTTTGACTGGTCTTGAAAGAGTAACTGGCGTCAAAGCGGATATAATTATGCAAACCTCTCCGTCCAGACCACACAAAAGACCCAACAATGACTTTCCTTACTCAATGTGAACAGATCTTAGTCTGCTAAGAGAAATTTTGCCGTCTGCATTGAACACGTCAATCTTGATATGATATTTGAAAGCGTTGAGTAACACTATGACTTTAAAGGTATGAAATTGAGCTATCTTCGCCATATCTGCGTCTTGAGTGCCTCTTACTTGAGATTGTCTTACCATGTCTATATTTGAAGTTTGAACGAACTAGCGTCTTATATAATAATTTTTATGAGCAGTAAAAACAATTTTATGAACTTAAACTTTTTACACTTCTTGTTTTTATTTAGCTCTATCGGTCTTTAAGATGTTATTAGTTTTCCTGTTATCGTAAAATCATTTTATAGATACAAAGAGCTTTTAATACATAATGCTTAGTTCCTTTGAATTTTAAGATCCCTTAATCAGTTGTTATTGATCATAAAACTATATTGCATTGTATAATAACATTTGTAATTTATAAAACACTAACCTTTTATCAATATAAATTATTTCTGCAATTTTTATTTTGGTTGCTTTTAGGTACTAATTGGTATTTCATTTTCTTTAATTCCGCCATTTACTTGGTCGACAACTTAATTAAGCACATCAAAGTACTTAATATTCATCGTTTTATGATAATCGATAACGATTTTATTCACATATTAACCTGATAAGACGAAAGCCCAGCCATTACCAAACATGGTTTCTCAAACGCTAATGAAGTCGTAAACATCGAACTGAATAAACATGTATTAGTCATCAGCTTGTTGGGTTTCGGAGATGTAGCTGTTATCGAAAAAAAAACTTTCAAGTGTGAGTCTTAACATGCATTAAAAGTATTCCGTAATGATTAAAATCAGAAATCAAAATCGAATTTTCATTTTTAACATTATGTAATGTAAACTAATCTAACTTTTATTGAAAGCCTAAATTTACAATCGCATCATGAACATTCGTTTATTTAGAAGTATTATGTTATTAGTACTTTGGATTTGCTGTTAATGACCAATCAACCAATGTTTAGAATTTTACCTCAATTTTTTTAAATATATTATGTAGAATAGCATAACAATGAATAAATGTAATGCAATTTTCAAAGAATTATGTAAATTCAGATAGACGTCTAACAATTTCAAATACCAGTTACATTTTCGTCATATTTGCAAGGTAATTAAAGCACATAATAACGGGATCTTACCACGTTTAAATGGGGATATGAGACTCCCGATATTTCGACACTGTTGCAAGTGCCATGATCACGGGATGACTGATGAGATTGGAGTGGAGTAGGTAGATCCATAATTTATCGGGAGTCTCATATCCCCATTTAAACGCGGTAAGAACCCGTTATTATGTGCTTTAATTATGATAATAACCGCGTAAACTTAAAACAATGTATATTTGCAAGGTACTCCAAATCCCCTGTCGATCGCACCAAAAGATACTGGAAGATCGGTGAAGATGGGCTATCAGTCTGTATGTAGCTCGTACGTCTGGGCAGTAAACTTATGTGTACAGTGTAAGTTGTGAAAAAAGAAAACTTGCAATCTCCTTGCCGTGTGTGAGCGAGAACGTTTCGCTCGACGATTCGCATCAACGCGTGGCCACTACCATGAAATCACGTCAACTTCTCGCATGAAGATATTTTTAGATCTAAAATTATCTGTTATAGGTTTGATATTATTTATAATAATGTTAAATATGATGACACACAAATTGTATGGACAACTTTACTGTTTGACGGTTCAGAGCAACCACACGTAAGTATTAATTATTTCCATAAACATACACGAATTTTATCTATCACTGGAATCTATTTTGGAACAATTCATGTGTCTATTTTGAATGAATTTTCTCTTTCCATCTCTGCAAAATTATATTTCACTTACCTTCGTCAGTCAACCTACAATAATCGTCGTGAATACAAAGCACAACTAGAAGTCAGTAACAGTAAAGTTTTAAGTGAACTCGAAGACCCGTCGTCGGAAGGAAAGGCGCTCCGTTTCATATCATTTGAATTTTGCATAAAACATTAAGTCTCCGCGCATCTAAAATATATTACGTGCATCCGAACACTTGCTAGAATATTTATATGGAACGGATTGAGACTGAATGGAATATTAAGTAGATCAAAATTTTGAAGATCTGCTTGATATACATTGAACGTATCAAAGAAATAACATTTTTGATGAAACAATATATACGTATAATGTTTTTGCTTGTTATATTTCGGATTTCTTTGTAAAAATCGAGTTAATTAACGAAAGCGGCATATTATGATCTGCCCTTAAATGAGATAGATAAACATAAAGAAAGGAAATGTTAATATAGATAATGGAGCTGTGGATTCAATTAAGCTTACAATAATAACAATATAAAAGAAAACATATACACAACACGTGGAATACACTTTTAAATTAACACTTAGCCAAATTACAATTACACACTTTCCAAACTGTGTGACGTAGGTATTAGTTTCATCACACCGTGTGTAATTCAAATACGTTTGTAAACCACTAACACATGTCTGTAAACAGTGACTCGAAAGTAGGTCCCAAATGTTTCAAGACGACATGACTCACAGTAGGGGATTCACTAAAGTTTCGATTTACGACAGAAAGTTTGGAGGTTTCGGAATTACCTGTGTATAATAAACCAAGTCGAGTATTTCTTGGAAGAATCAATCGAGATACTCCCGAGCCCGACAATGGCACATAAAAATTCTGGCTTGCCGAAAACTGGGACACCTATAAAACATTTATGGGATAAAAATATGCAGATCCGACAAAATATGGCGAGGGGTTTTGATGACACGGTCCGGATAGGCTGTTAATTTGATGTATTGTCATCTTTTTTTCTGTTTTATGAATATTTTTAATTTGAGGGGTTTCATAGTCATTGTGATGAATCTGGTTTTTGATTTATGACTTTATGTGTCCCTCGGGTATATATTTCCTTCGTATATTTTATTTGTTTGCTACCTAACAAATATTGACTTCATTCAGGTTGATTTATCATCGTTCCGTTTCACCTTAAACTCTGATGTTGATATAGCAATCAATAGCTCTTTTTACTTAAATCTATAAAATAAGCCATATGATTAAATAAATAAATCAAAACTTACTCAAAACCAATGTCATAACTGATTTGATAGGTCATTTAATTTATACGTAATTTTATAATTCGAATAGAACCAATCCTAATTTTACTACCGGAAAGGGTAATATCTTCTTGCTTCAATTCCATAATTCGGTACGCAATATGAAATTATAATAGTAAAATGATTAAGCCTGGATTAAGTTTATTACTTATGTTTAAAGTGTATCATAGTTATGATATTCCACAATGAGGGTGTTTGAGGCTGATAGAGATATATTATATTGTCGTATCGCCTGGTCTACACTACTTGAATGTTGTATACGCCTGTAATGGTATAACATACGGTCATTGTCCGTTGAATTTTATTCATGTAATTTTTATGTATATACCGATGGTGTATCTTAAATAAATAAATAAATAATCTAAAATGAGAAGGATATTTTTTACAATAGAAAAGTGAATTAAAGTGAAGGGTCTGTTTTAGGGGCGATTTTTTTTATTAAATATTCGACTTCTTGTAACAGTGCCGTGTCAGGAAATAATAAAAGGGGGCCAAAGATATACGATAAAAAAAAATTAACTGTCGAGTTTGAGTAAAAACAGTTCATTCAGCAAATTTTGCGCTGTCCAGCAAAAATGGGTCTAACCTATAAATCTCTACGCTACGTATTTAACGGAGCTGTTTTGCGGCGCGGCGTTGCATAGTAATGACTGGGCAACTATCGCGGCTAGATTAGAATCTCTGATCAGTCGAAAGTCTAGTTAGAGGGCTATAGGACAGGTATTATGTATGGCTTATTATAACGCTGTCGCGAAGACGCCGACTAAAGGCTCGTGTAGATCAGTGAAATCTTAATACATATTCAAGAAATCTTTAGAACATGGACCTTAATGTCTGGAAAATATCGTGCGGCGGATTTTAACATCTTCATTACCGTGTCTAAGATAAACCTTCTCTTTTCATTGCAGTCGCGACAGCATTATAATTAAATTTTGTGACTAGGTAATTATGATTTGATATCTTATGAAAATTCTCGTCATAAAAATGAACGATAGCCAATAAGATATTTTCATGTACTCTCTAAAGTTTTTTACGAAAGACACTTGAAATAATCTTTAACTTTTTATCGGACTGAAGCATTTATAAAAAAATGATGTGTCAAATCTTCAGATTAGGTAAGCGGACCTGGTGAAAAACGGAATAACTAGGGAGATGATGATGACAATATGTTGAAGAAAAAAAATATCAATGGAAAACAGACGACAAGCCAACAGAACAGTAAGAAGGCCTCGATTTTGTCGCGGTACTGAATCAATCCGACCACCTCATAATTCTGTACGGAGTCTTACTTCTAGTGTGACAGTCTGCCGTCGTAAAGTTCTCCGGCACTACAACCTCATAAAACTGACTCTGATTGGAATTTAATGGCATTTTAATTAATTTGTTGAAGAACTCTCTACCGTTTTGCCTTCGATAATTAATTTTCTCTTTGCCCTATCGAGTGTCCGTAAATTATGAGTGCCCGATTATGGATCTAATTGGTCTCAGGTTTATTTGCGAGTAAGGTTCAAGTTTGTTGGCTGATTACTTTGCAAGGTAATGCAATATGAAGATAACTTTCTGAATTTTGTATAAAATAACTTCCTGATTTTGTGTTGGATAATATTACTTTTCGTATGACCTCAGACATTTTTAAAAATAAATAATAGTATTTCGTAGAAGAATTTATTTACTATAGCACATTGTAATGTTTATACAAGAGTGCAACAATGGTTAACAAAGGAATAAATTAGTTACGCTCTCGTAACACTTTAACAGAACCAAATGTTCAATTTCCAGACGCTTTTAACTTTATTGTAACTATACTCTACTTAACTTTATAATTAAAGTGGCCAAAAATATGAATACATTCACTTTTTACTACTGAATTATTTTTACACCATGTTTCAAAATTGGGATAATTGGACTAAATATTATAGAACACTAAACTGTCTTCTCCTGGTTAAGTATTTAAAAGAGAGTCAAAAATAAAAGTTGATGCACTTTTGGACAACATACTGGGTGAATATTCAATGAATATTCGTAGAATGATAAAAATGTCAAATGACTGTTTATTTACCCCTGCTTCCTATCATGCTGTGAAATATAAACCAGACGACTATAAAGTATACAAGCCATACAATCACTCTGTTCCAAGACAACGGCAACTCGACACGAGGCGTACCACCGAAGGCGTTAACCATCTAAATCATCACACCATTTCCTTCCAATCCACGAAAGATGTATCGGAATAAATTAGCGTTTCCCATAATCGTTTAAATAATAGTCATGTTATCTAGTAAATTAACTGGCTCCTAGGCTAGGCTATCTAACATCATGCCACGCCTGGCCGCTGTAAGGAACCAGGCCGGCCAATCAAATAATAAACTGGATTCTAAATGCGTTCTTGGGTTTCTAAGGGCAAAATTTGTAGCGTGGAATTTTGTAATGCGTTTGACAAAGTGGATAAAGAGCGCGTTTTGGTAATATAGTACTGTTGTTGTTTTTTACTTTCGGTTTTGGGGTTTACTTAAACGAAATCAGCAAGCAAGGCGGTTTATGCAATAATATATTAACATACTTTTATTCATTTTTTTTTAAATCGGGTGTAGGTGCATGCTGAAGATTATCTTTAACATTATTTTTTGGTTAATTAACATTGTGTGCATCAATTTTTATTTCATTTGTAAAAGAAAATACTTTCCGACTTTTTGCTAGTGTTTTTGAACATTACCATCTATTTACTTAACTTCCCTTATTCATCAGGTGGTAGATATTAACTAACTATCATTTATTTGATGTTGAAATTATATAAAAGAGCCCTATGATCCAAGTACACCATCGAGAAACTATAACGAAACCAATATAGTGCGTGGGTTAATTTTGATTAATGGCGTAGAAAACCTGTACCAGGCTCAGGTAGGCCTCTTTTCACTTTTATACCCAGGAAGTAAAAAGATACAACAGGTTCTTGCTTCTTGAAACCTAGTTGCTGTTTCTCATGCCAACCTGATATCTCTTCGAGAAAAAAAGTAAATCATTCCAAGTTGCTTTTTAAGGTAAATTAATAAAGTAATCCAATAAACTGTGACAAGTTGTATGAAACAGGTTAGGGTTGGGTTGATAGGTATACTTTTACGTCACTTGTAATTGGAATGTTCCCATCATTACTTATTAGTGAAGTGGTGTGGAATGTAATTAGATGCAGCGTCGGAAACATTGGAGTTAATTATGTTGGTGTGATTAACACGCTCCTGACCTTATCCCTGAAAATAAGTATCAAATATTTTAGGCAAATATAATTCTGATAGTACGTTGCAAATAAACAATACTGAATTTAGATTTGGGAAATATAAATTTCTCTTTTATTATAACAGGTAATTTTGATTAAAATATTAAAATCGAGAACATTTTAGACATAACTTTCTATGGTGGTTTCTAAAAGACAATTATAACCAACGTTGTCATTATAGTTCACAAGGCTGTAAAACAGTGAATCGGTGGGAGAGTTTTATCCTCTCATGATCGGAATTCTCACTTAAACACGCTACTAACCCTGCCTACAATAGACTATCAGACTGCACCTAATACTTATCACAATCAAGCACTACAACAGTGGAAAAACTGGAACACATCGGAAATAGGTTAGTGCGATACACGATAAGGTCCATTTCTAATGGGGCGATTTATCGTATGTGCACTACCAGTTGCCTTATTAAGTGAAAACATGTCCGACATGCGATCGTCGCAGGCGCAGTGGAAATCACGAAGGAATTATCGTTTATCTAGAAAAGAAAGACATGTTTTCCTCGGTGGCGATTCGATTAAATCTTTCCAGTTACGAGTTGTGATTCGGATTATGTGGGTTAAGGAAATCGGGCGTTTCTATTTTTGTATCAAGTTACTAAGTTCTTAAAGCTTTAGTTCTTATTGTTTGTTGTAATGTTTGCTAACAAATTGTTCTTTCTGTTACAGGTAAGCAAGCAAATTGAATAATTAGTCACGTGATCATCATACGTCGAATAAGTAAGTTAAATCGGAAGGTTCAAAATTGTACAACGGAATTCCATTATTGCTGACCATTCATGCTTCATTGGTTCAAACGAGGTTTACATAATATTATTGCTCAGTAAGTGTGTTATCTAAGCAAGAGATCATTATAACATACTCTAATGCGTCAATGAGTATGATTTTAAACTTTATGTGCTGATGGGATAGGTGACAATTTCATTTCACTCAGCTTTGTTAATGTTTCCTCCAAATCTTTATCAATCATCTAACTATAATGACAACAAGAATTTTGATATAAATGTTCATAAATTATAGTGTCTGAGTTTATAAATAAGTTTATTCCTTAAGATCAACCTAGATCGAAAGTCGTGAGTAACGTCTGCAAACACTTTTCTTTCTCAGGCTGTAGATAACAGACTAGTAGGTTTATGTTATCGTTTAGCATCATAACGACCGACATCTAACATCCATTCAATCGCTCAATAAAATCTTATATCAAGAAAAAGTAAAAAGAAAGCGTGGTGCCGTTTCTAGGGATCTAAATCTGTGCATTGACTGGAAGAAATCTTGTCACAGCAAACGTCGCTATGTCGTCGTAATTCTAGTTGTATCGATAATGATTATTTACTTAGCAAATTAGTTAATGATGTTGCTAAAGATATAATTTGTAAGAATGAAACGTCTTGAAGTCTATCCAGTTGCGTGTCTGTTTGAGATGGAGTAAGGTGTATTTAAAGCAATTTAGTGATTTCAAAATTGGCATCGAATTTAGATCTCGAATCAACCGAAACGATTCGATTTCTAGTAGTGATAATGAATTTTTTACCCGGAGTGTAGCAGTTATTCTTGTTGGATAAAATATTCGGAAGAGAACGGAGTATATTCTGTAAGTACACAACGTTTGAGAACAAAATACAGTTATTGTATATAATATGACTTTGCACTTAGCTTATTAATTATATTAATGGCGGTCATTAAATTTCTTCAAATAATTTCTTCACGGACAATCTGTCAGTAGTTACGACTGATTTATTTAACCGAGACATTGATCTTTGAGTGAGATATAAAGTGTTCAAGATACTGAGTTGCGTGTCCAGTTGATATAGATATGATTACTGTAAGAAGGCGTGAGAATTCTTATATTAACTTTGCTCACGCCGTATATCTAGTATATCAGTTTATTATTAAAGAACAGGTTAGGAATATAGATTTTTTCAAATAAGTTAAGGCTGGTAAGCAATACAACATTTTTTTAATTTTTGAATATAAAGCCTTATTGATGCAATATAATTATCTAAGAATAAAAATAATATATTTAAATAGTACACACACAAACAAGCTCACAACTATATCCCAATTGGGGTAGTCAGAAGTACATCCATTTCAAGATCAACTAAGTACTCACACCTAACCGAGTACTGTACTTACTTAATATATTTTTTTTCGAAGCAATTCATCTAGCAATTCATCAATTCAATTAATAACTCATTGGTGCAAGTCCGGTACCAAGGGGTATATTTAGATGAATTGCTTAAATGTCAAGGAAACAGGGGGGTTAAAATGGCCACATCGAAGCAATTCATCAAAGAAGCAATATTGCAAATTGACATTTAAGTACGCATATAAAAGTAAGTGCGCAATGCAAACAAATATCAAATAGGTCAGAGTTTAAAAATGCCTTTAAACTTCCTGACCTGTTTTCTTCACGTCTCACGAGAGCGCCCCGCAATACCTCTATGATCCAAAATTTCTTATCCCATCAGAAACCACATATCTCTGAGGAGAGGACTGGTTATCCCCATAGCGATTGGGGTTGGATCCTAAACTTGATTTGCGCCCGACCTTTGGACCCTTTATGACTGGATATCGCTACGTGTACTCAGTATTAAATGGGTGGAAATTAATTAATGTTTTTATTGTACACGCGTATATGTTTATTTTTCAGTTGATTTTATTTCTGGCAACATTGACGTCAATATTTAAAAATGTTTATTGATTAACTATAGCAATTCTGTGAAACTTGGGTATCAATATTATTTTCATCAACCCGCAGTGGAGCAGCGTGCTTTTTGCGGTTGATTGAGGAGAGGCCTTTGCCCAGCAGTGGGACGTATATAGGCTGTTTATGTTGTGTGATCATATTAACACAATTGCCTGCCAAAATCCACAAATGTGGTCAAATGTAACATCAAAAGTTACTTAACAAATTACGGTAAGCGTATTACCGTAATTATTGCTATGAAAAATTTGGGCAATTCCACAATAACAGTCACCAGCGTCATTCTCCACTTCTGTATTATAACGATAACGACATTGTCATTACTTATCCCTACTTTCCACTCCCATAGTTACGTCCATTAGCTTATTATGTGCCGTAATACCCGGTAATAGGTGAACAATTTGTCACACAATACGACAAGGGCAACCAATTACCACCTCACCAATCTTCCACAAGCCGTCAACAGTGAAAGTGAAGATGATTTACAAACTTACCTTTGCCGTCCAAAAACCTCCCAAAACCACCCAACTTTCTTCTGCATTTATCTCAACAATGCAATTCGTGTGATTTTGAATGATTGTAACAACGTACGGTGCTAAAGGTAACTTTGTTCTGCTGTCAGTCATGTGTTGAGAAAGCGCATTGGCGCAATTTACTTGTCAAAATGTTTTGACGAATTTGAAGAAAGCAAAAGGGATTTATGAGTTGTGGTAGTAATGGCGTGAATAGAACAAATTGGTTTCATGGGTGGTTTAAAATAGATTCAGGTCCGTGGCTTATGGTATTCCTACTGGCTAGCATGTTATTTACCTTAATATTTATGTTGGTAGTATCAGCGTGTACGAAGGATCAGGTAAAAGTTAGCATTTGGTTATATGGTGTAAGCCATTGCTTGGGCTACTCACGTAGGTATATCTTACCATAGAGAAAAGTGTCCTATTTCTGAGCTATTTTCACTCAACTTCCTGCAATTTATTTAAGTGCTACATTGACATGACTGAATCAATCCGGATGAAGACCCTTAAGGTTTCTAATTCCAAGAACCTAGTAAATACCATTACTCCTCTTAAGTACCAACTCAATGCAGTCCGTGGTAAAACAACCGCTTTGTAAAACTAAAACGGACTGCTATTAAAACCCAACGACTTTGGCCGATAAGAGATCACAGCTATAAAATTATAAAAGTTTGTTCTTTATTGCCCACTCACCATCCACCCTTCAATTTCAATGATCCCATTCATTACGTATTTATTAAAATTTACCATCGCTGATCCGTAATACCCGTATTTAAACTCTTTAAAATGCTTACTTTCGTTTTTAAATCTACACATGTTGGCCACGGAATAGGCGTAGCCGAGTTATTACGGACAATAGTGGATAATAATAGATCAGCACGGGTAATTTCTCCACGGTATAATGGTATGACGGGACATCTAATTTGAAGTTAAACGATCATTTGAAACGCTTCCGATTTTCCAGTTTGTTTTCCAAAGAATGAAAGTACATTTTCACTTGAACGATGGTGGGTAATTATCTCGGCTGTTCAGATGATGTATTGGCACACGCAATTCGTTCCGTGCTGGCAGTTGCTGGTCGAAAATGCGCGGAATCTCCAGTCGGATGCCTGTCTAGCTGTTGATTTAAAGGCGAAATTGCTGTTTTCGATTCTTTGTTGCCGGTTTTGGCGCGATCGTTAGTGTAAATTTTGTTGCTATATCTAATTTTATCAGTATCTTCATTTACTCTATTTCTTTTCTTTTATTTATGTATTCATATTCCATACAGTCCAATGAACTAAGTGTATCCAGGTTGTGTCCAGATTAATGTATCTATCCTTCCGGATGAGATCTCTAAGCGTTGCCTTGGCTATCGAGGTCTCCAATCAAATAGTTAATATAATTTTAGACAAATGTAAGCAACGTAAAAAGTTATTTAGGAATTCACAAATACTGTAAATGGTAAATTTAACGACAAAGGGTGTCAAAAAGGCCACATTGAAGCAATTGACCAAAAAACAATTTTGCTGTTTGACATAACTGGACTTACGTCAAACTGCAGTATTGCTATTTAGATGATTTACCTACTTCGATGTGGCTTTTTCGACCTCAAGTTCCTTCTTTACCCTTGTCCAGTTACATTTTATATCTATTATTAACGACAAAACCATTTATCCTTTATCAATAAACCATCAGAGTTTCCCAAGAGATATGGTAATTTATTTCTGCATATCTATCATGTGCAGAGTATATCGATGAAGAGTCTCATGGTCGTTGATTGGTTCGCACGTCTGTCTATCCGGCACTCAGCGCGACACATGAGATGTACATGGATAGGAGGGTACTAGATGCGGCTTAAATTATTGTCAATATTCAATAATCTCCAATAATAAAAAAAACAGAAACAATCTCCAGATCCAAACATGAAATCGTGAACAAATTCGACAATCATTGGTTTAGGCCTGTGCTGAATTCGAACTTCGCTTTATAAACCTGCAATGCAAAAACGAGTTATGATATGCACTTCAGATAATATTGTTTGTGTCATTGCAGTATTTATCTACAATAATATATAAGTAAGTACGTTTATTTTTTTAATAATGGGTACGATAATATAAGTATGTTTACTTCTTTTAAGTAACGGGTTTTATATAGAAAAGTCTTCATCAACAAGTACCTGAATGTAAAACTTGAAGAGCTCTAAATATTTAATTTAAGAATTTTGATAAATGACGTGGGATATTTCTATGAATACGTAGGTATTTTTTTAAAAGAAGTTCTCAGTTGCAGTCGTTAGATACATTTTATATCTGTAACACTCTGTCGCTGCTACCAAGATTTCCAGCGAGCTATTTTAAAAGAGCTTTAGGCTTCATTACCTCAGTATAATGAGGGTTGGACCCGTTTCTCTTGTATGCCAATGCTTGCACCAGTGAACTGAAGTCTGTTTGTTTATTTAAGGTTTGTTATTTCTTTTTTTCCATTATTTACTAGTAGCTTTTCGCCCGCGAATTCTATAGGTTCTGTGGGTGATACTACGTCAATCACTGAGTTTAGGTCCATATACTTACCTATGTGGCAATTTTCATCAAAGTCGATCTATCAGTTTATGAAAAGGCAACAGACACTTAGACATATAAATAATTCCTTAAGATTAAGTAAGGCCTAAATAGGTACTTAGGCTGCCTTTTTGCAAAAAAATAAAGAAGTTTTTAAGATAATGTTAAGCCCAATGATTATGTCTATTCCGAGAAGTATGCCCATCGAATAACACAGAACCAATATGCGTTCTTCCGTTTGGGCGTTTTCAATAAAAATTCCTGTCTCCTATTAAACGAGACGAATATTTATATCTATGACGACATCCAGAGATAGGGTTGCCCGTTCAAAAAAATATAAAATAATTATAATTATTATACAACTTGTTTAATAATGTATTTATTTGGATAAGAACATGTATAATTTTATAAACTTATGCTTATAATTCTTAGTACGAAATTTTATGACACATATTTTTTGTTGCTTTTATCTAAAATTAAACATCACTGAAAACACGTATACTAAACAAGGTAAAAAGTTATGTTTATTTTTTCTGTCTGAAATTATTTTTGTGTAGATAAAATGTAACTTAAAGTAAAAAAAATAATATTTCTTAATAATAACCTTTCAGACGATAACGTTGTAGGCATCTCCAGGCAAAACCGTCCTAACCCGCAGGTTAGATAGAATAATCTACTAAATTGTGAAATCGGGATGAAACTGGATTTATCCGGATTTCGGATAGACAGTAACCCTATAGGGGTCGATCCGTCCAACTCTCTCCAATAAAAAGGGGCATTGTCAGTCAGATCACTTTACGAGGGACATTGAGGGGCCAAGAGGTAAGAGATAGTCTTGCGATCTTTTAGGTCAAGTCCGTATATTGTCAAGGTTATAAAACATCATTAAAGTTTCCTTGACAACTTGACTTGTGATAATAGCTGACCTTTTTTCTGATTGTACAGCCACCTATTGTGAATGTACATCATCCAGGACCACAATAAAACACACATAACATAACATAAACTGCCTATATACGTCCCACTGCTGGGCACAGGCCTCCCCTCAATCAACCGGAGGGGGTATGGAGCATACTCCACCACGCTGCTCCACTGCGGGTTGGTGGAGGTGTTTTTACGGCTAATAGCCGGGACCAACGGCTTAACGTGCCCTCCGAAGCACGGAATCATCTTACTTTTTTCGGACAATCAGGTGATTCAAGCCTGAAAAGTCCTTACCAAACAAAGGACAGTCTCACAAAGTGATTTCGACAATGTCCCCATCGGGAATTGAACCCGGACCTCCAGATCGTGAGCCTAACGCTCTAACCACTAGACCACCGAGGCTGTCTCTATAAAACACACAAAAAAAATAAATTAAATCGAGCTGTTCCAGTTGTTCACAAACCTGACGCTGGCATTCAATATAAATGATTATAAATACTTATTTATTTATTTTACCCGTGGCTTTTGAGACTGCAGGTCCTTTCGGTAGTGAGGCGAGGGAATTGATCAGGGAGATCGGCCGGAGACTCAAAGTCAGAGGGGGTGACCCTAGGTCTGAGTCTTACCTGGTCCAACGCCTGTCACTGGCTGTGCAACGGGGCAATGCCGCTAGTGTAATGGGTTCATTTGGACCAGGTCAGATTCAAAACACTTAAACGTCTAGTTGGACGTGACGAAGTTACGTATGTTTCTGATTCTCTACATAGTTTACTTTTTAATTTCGAAATTGTAATGTGTTTATAATTTACTAATTATTAATTATAATTTATTGAAATAGTAATTTAAATATATCCTTTATTTTACTATTTAGCAAAATTAAACAAATAAAATAAAATAAATAAAAATAATTTATTTCAGACAACGTCCATATTACACTATACAAATTTAATATTTAATACAAATTATACAATTTAATATTAAATACCTTTAGAAGCGAATTAACAGAAAATTATTAAGCTTAAGCTTTATTATCATTTATAATAAAGAAGATTTTTTATTTGCTTCAATTGAAGAAGATTGAGCATCTAAATAATCTGTTTCTATGAATACCTACTACTCCTCAATTTTAAGAGACTGGAATATCAAACGTCATAACTTGATTTTCTAGTAGCTTGTTTAATAAATATAATGTCGAAATAAATACACTATCCATCATAGATACTTTCCCTACTAAAAAGTCCCATAACTACACAAAAACAATTTTAAAAGTTATTACACTTTCCTTACACTACTCAACGCACTTGTGAGCGCCCGTATGTCTATCAAACTCAGTTAAAACAAGTTCCATCTGCGTTTATAGTGATTTCTCTTCTCCGTTCGTTTTATGGCCCAACGCCTTAAGTAGCCATGAATCTTGTTACAAAATAGGGAATTGGTGTAGTAATGTTTAGTGTCGTAAAACTATATCTTTCTCTTGGTGACGAAACACACTTTCACCTTTAATCCCGCGAACGTTTTAGCGCAGTAGACTAGACGCGTTGACTGGCCGAGTAGCGAACGCCATTCGATGCAAATCTATAAAAGTCACGTTAAAAAGCAACACAACTTTTTAACAATAAAATCATCTTCATCTCCTTAGCGTTATCCCGTTTCCCACGGGGTCCGCTTACCTAACTTGAAGATTTGACAGGTCCGGTTTTTATAGAAGCGACTGCCTGTCTGACCTTCCAACCCGCGAAGGGAAAAACACATACTTCCGAAAATGCATTTCTCGGGATTGTGAGTTTCCTCACTATGTTTTCCTTCACCGTTAAGAAGAGAGGTGTATAAGAAAATCATCATCATCATCAGCCCATTAACGTCCCCACTGCTGGGGCACGGGCCTTCCCTATGGATGGATAGGGAGATCGGGCCTTAAACCACCACGCGGGCCCAGTGCGGATTGGTGGTTATTAACGACTGCTAATACAGCCGGGACCAACGGCTTAACGTGCCTTCCGATGCACGGAGGAGCTCGAGATGAAAACTTTTTTTTTTGTGGTCACCCATCCTATGACCGGCCTTTGCGAAAGTTGCTTAACTTCAACAATCGCAGACCGAGCGCGTTTACCGCTGCGCTACCTAGCTCCTTGTATAAGAAAATATATTCAATTAAATTCTTACGAAACTTAAAGTTAAACGATATTTATGTGCGACTAATTCTACTTTAGTAGTATGTTTCCATAAAACTACCATCACACTAGCATAAGTACACGTTTAAGTAAATATTTAGCTTGCGACACAAAATAATCGTGCGAGACAAAATTTTAACTGGCATTTTATGGAGTATTGCATCAATGAATGAACATACTATTACTAAGTATTGAAGATACATTATCGTAACTTTACGGCCATTTATATGTAAACGAGGCATAATTTAATCTACCTATCGGTTGCATCAGCAGGTACCTTTGGTATTTGGTTTTTGTATACCCGTTTGGGAAATCTTTATACATACATAAACTCACGCCTATTTCCCACCGGGACAGGCCGTTAAAAGTTGAGAATTTGCAAAAAAATGATCATAATCATTCATAACCAGCCCATTAACGTCCCCACTGCTGGGGCACGGGCCTTCCCTATGGATGGATAGGGAGACCGGGCCTTAAACCATCACGCGGGCCCAGTGCGGATTGGTGGTTTAACGACTGCTAATGCAGCCGGGACCAACGGCTTAACGTGCCTTCTAAAGCACGGAGGAGCTCGAAATGAAAACTTTTTTTGTGGATCGAAGCAAATGGAATTCTATAGTCTCTGCTTACCCCGGTGGGAAATAGGCGTGAGTTTATGTATATATGTATGTGTATAATCATAATCATTTATTTATCAGCATTTAACTTTTGGTCTACATTTTTAGATATTTTAATTATAACATGCAAATAGTAAAATACAATTGAAAATTTAACCGGACTAGATGGGTTCTACACAAAACTATAATTATGACCAACGTTATGAATATTTATCACTAACTTAATTAAATTTAAAAGTATTACAATAAATACGTGAACTTAAACCGCCACAGACCTACCACATTATGCAGTTTATTAACACATACATTTTGTGGTGACAAACTACCACACATACATACATAAACTCACGCCTATTTCCCACCGGGGTAAGCAGAGACTATAGAATTCCATTTGCTTCGATCCTGACAGACTTCTCAACAAACAAACAAACTACCAGTAGTAAGATATTATTATGACCCTAACAAGGATAGCTTTAAGGTTCTATAAACGGATGAAAATTCATCCTTATCGGAAAAACCTTCGCTTTGATACAGCCTAATCTGAATAATATGAAAGAAATATCCGCATTATACGCGGATATAATCTTATTAAGTTTATCTTTCTTCAAATGGGATATGGCATTTCTTTTCGAAGGGTTTCTTTTGTAAGGATTATTGTCCCTTTTATTCATATAGATTTGGTTAGGTTGGTTGGAGGTCCATAGGATAACGGAACCCTAAGCTGGTCTGATAAGGATTATGGAAATGCGAATATTGTTTTTTTTTCTATTTCCTGTGTTTATTATTTGGTTCTGCGGACGAAATGTAAAAGCACTTAATCCAAGATTTATTTGCGTCTTTGTTCAATTTCAGCGGGGGTGAGGCAAAACTAGATCGGCATCGACACGAATTGGTGCGGGACGAAGTGTGTCCGTTCTATTGAGAATAGAATAGAAATTGTTTATTATAAAAGTTCGCCACACATAAAGACAAGACAATAACATCACTTGAAAATTTTCACAAAACAATTACAAAAGGCTTAGGAGGATGTTCATTAGAATTATCATAAGGTGATGGTGGACGTCCTGAGATAAAAGGGCCTCACTCAGCACAAGTCGCAGCGTGAACCACGACCCTGGTGTTATGTGGACCCTGCTGTATGAGGTACGAATGTCGTGTTCCATAAATATACGTTAATATTCATACATAGATTAATAAAGTATTAGATAGATAGATAAAATACTTTATTGAGCACAATGGACACAAAATACAGAGATAAGGACAGCATATATAGAAAAAGCACAACAGGCGGCCTTATTGCTTATGCAGCAATTTCTTCCAGGCAACCTTATTATTTTGTATTCTATGTAACCATGTGCCGAGGTTTTTCTTGCAGCTTCGTTTCTCCGGCTATACAGTTTGTATAAGCTGCAGTAGTTTTAAGCGAATGAGACGTTCGTTATATAAAAATTGACGATTCAAAGTGTAACTATGTTACCTACTGAATAAAGATAGTTTTGAATTTTAAATTTGAATTTTGTGACGCTCTATCTTGACATCTGATGATTTCTGACTCTACCCACATTGATAAAGATCGCGGCCGTGACTTATGCCTATGTCTATTCGTTTAAAACAATCAGTTCACCTTACAATAACCTCGTAACATGCGTAATTGCGTGTAGCAGACAGTAAAATATTCCACTAGGATAAACGTTGGCGATAAAGGTTCCGCTAATGAGTTTTTGATAGTTACCTGTGGACGGAACGACGCGGACGACTGGAATTCATGGTATTTACATCTTATCGTTAGTAGATTTGCCACGGGTTTGCTGATGTTTTGCATAGTAACCTGATGTCTTTATAAGCTTCGTGGAGCGCTGCATTTAAACTTAGGCATATAATAAAGAGCAATACTACGTATACGGGGAGCTCGGTGGCGCAGCGGTAAATGCGCTCGGCCTGCAAAGGTCGGTCATAGGATGGGTGACCACAAAAAAAAAGTTTCCATCTCAAGCTCCTCCGTGCTTCGGAAGGCAGGTTAAGCCGTTGGTCCCGGATGCATTAGCAGTTGTTAATAACCATCAATCCGCACTGGGCCCGCGTGGTGGTTTAAGGCCCGATCTCCCTATCCATCCATAGGGAAGGCCCGTGCCCCAGCAGTGGGGACGTTAATGGGCTGATGATGACTACGTAAAGAACGGTAATTCTCCGGCCCGCACCAATTCGTATCGGGCGTAGAGCTCACCCTCTCTGTGTCTTACTTTAGTCTAAGGAGTGAGGAGAAAGCGCGAATTGTGTCGCTTGCTCCTACGTGTTAGATGGCACACAGCGGTAAGAATTAGTGTCTGGATTGTGGCATAGGTGCCGAAGCAGTTGAAGTCAGTGGTTTAGAGTCCAAACCGGGATTCGAACCATGACACTACGATGAAAGTCACGCGTTCTCTAAACAAGGTCATCTCTGATGAATCACTACAATAGTATAAAACAAAGTCGCTTTTTCTGTCTCTATATCCCTATGTACGCTTAAATCTTTAAAACTACGCAACGGATTTTGATGCGGTTTTTTATAATAGATAGAGTGATTCAAGAGGAAGGTTTATATATATAATAACATCCATTAAATAGTGGAGAAATACTATTATTTTTGAGGTTTTTAATTTTTTCCTCAGCATTGCACCCGAGCGAAGCCGGAGCGGGTCGCTAGTTAACTATAAATGCTTCCAATATAAAGCCTATATAAGTTTCTACTTCATAGTTTCACTCATGCATCAAAGTTATCATCCACAACTTCGAAGCCCAATGTAGTTTTTGAACTAGTTTCGTGTCATGATGCAGTCACAAGCGAGGACAAAGCGATGTCGCGAACTGGGGCCAATTTTTAAACTTTCTCAATAGATTTTGGAAGGTAATAAAGTTGGATACAAGTTTCCAAGTTTACGAGAAATAGACGACAATTTAGTCAGGACCTCCGGATCGTGAGCCCCACGCTCAACCACTGGACTACGGAGGCCGTTAGGCCGTTTCAAGTTAGGTAAGCGGACCTCGTGAAAACGGGACAAGGCTAGGATCTCCCTATTATTCATTGTATTTATTCTCATCTGAGAATAACGTGAGAGTTGAATATTTAATGCGAATTCTAAGTAGTTAGTTTTGACCGCCCCTGTAATCTAGTGGTAATTTAGGCTCAGTAATCTGGAGGTCTGGGTTCGATAACCGATGCGATGGGGACATTGTCAAAATCACTTTGTGAGGCTGTCCTTTGTTTGAATCGCCTGATTGTCCGTAAAAGTAAGATGATTCCTCCGGTTTTACATGCTTTGGAAAGCATGTTAAGCTGGTTGGTCCTGTGCTTAGCCCAAACACCTCCATCAACTCTCAGTGGAGCAAGGTCCGTCTGATGATTGAGGGGAAGCTAATAGTGGGACGTATATAGTTTACTTTTATTCTTCTTCTTTAATTATGTTATGTTGCTATTAGTTTGAGTTGATTGTTCAAGATTTTTCGGAAAATCTAGACATTGTCTCAATTTTACTTTAAAGCTTCACTTTTCTCTTTTCTCACTCTTTTCAACAGCAGTTTTACCTATTAAATTATCCCTACTACAAACAAATTCTTGTTTTTATATAGATACTTACTGTTTGTTTTAGAATACGATAAATAAAGATAATTTATTCAAACAGTTAAAAACAAAACAAACACACCTCATAAATAAAACACTCCTCCAATGCGTCACATCGAGGCAAGGTGCCCAACAGGCTGGCAGCATTACCCGTCTGAATCGCCAGGCTAATTCTCTGACAGAAATAACTACCAGCCCTAGCATCCCCCGAAGCCCCGATAAGACGCATTGAGAGATCTTTAACAACACGACAAACGAACAACAATACGATAAATTATTATTTAAGTACTCGTTATTATTAAAAAAAGTTCGTGTTTGAAGTTTGAAAACAATTTCTGGTAACGAGTTAGGTATTTTCGAAATCCTTTTCGTAATTAAGAATTTAAAGGCTTTAACTTTTCAATTTGTGCAAATTATTTCGTAATTACTTTGTGTAGTGAAATATTAATTATAATACACCTTATAAATTTTGTAGGCCCAAACATAAAACATCCTTTAAAACACAAATTCCATTTTATTGTAGCTTTGAACTCAAAGAGATTTTGGCTTAATTCGATTATTTTAAATTAGTTTCTTACTAAATGAGTAATTAAAGGACTTGAAAGTTGGTTGAAAGATTACAGCCCGGCACTCCATACAAAATCTCGTGCTTACCGTGTGCCTTTTAAGTATATGCGTGCGAATGAGATAGTCAATGCGTGCGCGCTCCCTCACTCCTTAGGTTGTATTGAGGCGGGGAGAAGAATATCCCTTGTTAGCTCTTCTTGGTCTTCCCTTTCATCTCTACCTTTTTATGTATCTTACTACGATAATTTTAAGAAATAATTATTTACACCATAGACAAAATAGTTGCATTACAGATTAATATTAGAAACTAGCTTTTGCCCGCGACTTCGTCCGCGTGGCGTGTTATATAAGAGAGAGATCTTTGTGTGTGTGGGAGTGCATACTTATGCAGTTTAGATTTTTTCATAAGTACAATTTTTTTCCCAATAACTCCCATTTTTCAAAATACAGCCAAAAATAAACTTTATATTTACTAAGGTATGCATGCATGCTAGATTGAATCAATTGATTGAATTGATTTTTTTAAATTGATTGTTCATTGAGTTTTCATTTTAATACACACTTCCTCTCTTCCCTTCAACGTTGCTGTGCCCTACAGGGTCCATGTTTTAGTTCCTATGCCTATGTAACACCCCATTGTACTATATGGAATGCAATAAATAATTTAATTGAATTGAATTGAAAACATCTATCTTACGCGGTTTCGATTTTTTCATACAAATGTTTTTTCCCGCTAACTACCGTTCCCGTGGGAATTTTGTAATATCCTGTTGCAACTAAGCTTTAAGTTTACTAAAGTACCTGCATGCCAAATTTCAAACGTCTAACTTGAGTGGTTTAGATTTTTCATACAAAAGGATTTTCCCGCTAATTCCCGTTCCCGTGAGAAATTTGGGAATTCCTTTCTTAGTGCACCTCTACGGTACCTATGGTACCTGCATGCCAAATTTCAAACGTCTAGCTTGAGTGGTTTAGATTTTTCATACAAAAGGATTTTCCCGCTAATTCCCGTTCCCGTGAGAATTTTGGGAATTCCTTTATTTGTGCACCTCTACGGTACCTATGGTACCTGCATGCCAAATTTCAAACGTCTAGCTTGAGTGGTTTAGATTTTTCATACAAAAGGATTTTCCCGCTAATTCCCGTTCCCGTGGGAATTGAAATTCCTTTCTTAGTACACCTCTACGGTATCTAAGGTACCTGCATGACAAATTTCAAACATCTAACTTCAATGGTTTAGATTTTTCATACAAAAGGATTTTCCCGCTAATTCCCGTTCCCGTGAGAATTTTGGGAATTCCTTTCTTAGTGCACCTCTACGGTACCTATGGTACCTGCATGCCAAATTTCAAACGTCTAACTTGAGTGGTTTAGATTTTTCATACAAAAGGATTTTCCCGCTAATTCCCGTTCCCGTGAGAATTTCGGGAATTCCTTTCTTAGTACACCTCTACGGTATCTAAGGTACCTGCATGACAAATTTCAAACATCTAACTTGAATGGTTTAGATTTTTCATACAAAAGGATTTTCCCGCTAATTCCCGTTCTCGTGGGAATTTCGGGAATTCCTTTCTTAATGCACCTTTACAGTACCTAAGGTACCTGCATGACAAATTTCAAACGTCTAACTTGAGTGGTTTAGATTTTTCATACAAAAGGATTTTCCCGCTAAATCCCGTTCTCGTGGAAATTTCGGGAATTTCTTTCTTAGTGCACCTCTACGGTATCTAAGGTATCTGCATGCCAAATTTCAAACGTCTAACTTGAGTGGTTTAGATTTTTCATACAAAAGGATTTTCCCGCATTCCCGTTCCCGTGAGAATTTCGGGAATTCCTTTCTTAGTGTACCTCTACGGTATCTAAGGTACCTGCGTGCCAAATTTCAAACGTCTAACTTGAGTGGTTTAGATTTTTCATACAAAAGGATTTTCCCGCTAATTCCCGTTCCCGTAGAAATTTCGGAAATTCCTTTCTTAGTGCACCTCTACGGTATCTAAGGTACCTGCATGCCAAATTTCAAACGTCTAACTTGAGTGGTTTAGATTTTTCATACAAAAGAATTTCCCTTCACTACTCTGCTTCTATTGATTGTAGCGTGATGAAAGGTATACTATAACCTGTCCAGGAGTGTGAAGAATAATTGTACCAAGTTTCATTAAAATCCGTCCAGTAGTTTTTGTTTCTATAAGGAACATACAGACAGACAGACAGACAGACAGACAGACAGACAGACAGACAGACAGACAGACAGACAAAAATTTTACTGATTGCATTTTTGGCATCAGTATCGACCACTTATCACCCCCTGATAGTTATTTTGAAAAAATATTTAATGTACAGAATTGACCTCTCTACAGATTTATTATAAGTATATATTAGAAAAGGAAGAAAAAAAAGCAATGTAATGTTTTTTTGTAATTTTATTGCGTTTCATTAAGTCCTCTTTACCATCCATGGCAATCGTATTGCCGGCCATGATTCATACCTTCAAAGTCCTTCCGGCCATTCTTCTGGCCATCAATTCTCATGCACCATCGTAAATATTGGCGAGTGCGCACGTTATCGGCATGTTTAACAGCTCGCACGACCCACTAAGCATTATCAAAACTGGGCCAGCAAAAATACAGGACGGAATAAATCTTTCTAAATGCTGTAGGGACCTCTACGGTACCTATGGTACCTGCATGCCAAATTTCAAACGTCTAGCTTGAGTGGTTTAGATTTTTCATACAAAAGGATTTTCCCGCTAATTCCCGTTCCCGTGGGAATTGAAATTCCTTTCTTAGTACACCTCTACGGTATCTAAGGTACCTGCATGACAAATTTCAAACATCTAACTTCAATGGTTTAGATTTTTCATACAAAAGGATTTTCCCGCTAATTCCCGTTCCCGTGAGAATTTTGGGAATTCCTTTCTTAGTGCACCTCTACGGTACCTATGGTACCTGCATGCCAAATTTCAAACGTCTAACTTGAGTGGTTTAGATTTTTCATACAAAAGGATTTTCCCGCTAATTCCCGTTCCCGTGAGAATTTCGGGAATTCCTTTCTTAGTACACCTCTACGGTATCTAAGGTACCTGCATGACAAATTTCAAACATCTAACTTGAATGGTTTAGATTTTTCATACAAAAGGATTTTCCCGCTAATTCCCGTTCTCGTGGGAATTTCGGGAATTCCTTTCTTAATGCACCTTTACAGTACCTAAGGTACCTGCATGACAAATTTCAAACGTCTAACTTGAGTGGTTTAGATTTTTCATACAAAAGGATTTTCCCGCTAAATCCCGTTCTCGTGGAAATTTCGGGAATTTCTTTCTTAGTGCACCTCTACGGTATCTAAGGTATCTGCATGCCAAATTTCAAACGTCTAACTTGAGTGGTTTAGATTTTTCATACAAAAGGATTTTCCCGCATTCCCGTTCCCGTGAGAATTTCGGGAATTCCTTTCTTAGTGTACCTCTACGGTATCTAAGGTACCTGCGTGCCAAATTTCAAACGTCTAACTTGAGTGGTTTAGATTTTTCATACAAAAGGATTTTCCCGCTAATTCCCGTTCCCGTAGAAATTTCGGAAATTCCTTTCTTAGTGCACCTCTACGGTATCTAAGGTACCTGCATGCCAAATTTCAAACGTCTAACTTGAGTGGTTTAGATTTTTCATACAAAAGAATTTCCCTTCACTACTCTGCTTCTATTGATTGTAGCGTGATGAAAGGTATACTATAACCTGTCCAGGAGTGTGAAGAATAATTGTACCAAGTTTCATTAAAATCCGTCCAGTAGTTTTTGTTTCTATAAGGAACATACAGACAGACAGACAGACAGACAGACAGACAGACAGACAGACAGACAGACAGACAGACAAAAATTTTACTGATTGCATTTTTGGCATCAGTATCGACCACTTATCACCCCCTGATAGTTATTTTGAAAAAATATTTAATGTACAGAATTGACCTCTCTACAGATTTATTATAAGTATATATTAGAAAAGGAAGAAAAAAAAGCAATGTAATGTTTTTTTGTAATTTTATTGCGTTTCATTAAGTCCTCTTTACCATCCATGGCAATCGTATTGCCGGCCATGATTCATACCTTCAAAGTCCTTCCGGCCATTCTTCTGGCCATCAATTCTCATGCACCATCGTAAATATTGGCGAGTGCGCACGTTATCGGCATGTTTAACAGCTCGCACGACCCACTAAGCATTATCAAAACTGGGCCAGCAAAAATACAGGACGGAATAAATCTTTCTAAATGCTGTAGGGATGGGAAAAGTTGTTTTTTTCATGTGGATATATGAAAATAGAAAGAAATAAAGAAACTTGTATTATATAGGGACACTACAGTAACAGTTACGTAAGTAGTAACCAGGACCAATGGATTAACGTGCCTTTCGAAGCATGGATCATCTTACATTTTAGAAAATTAGGTGATCATCCTCTAATATCCTAACCAAACTAGGGATCACAAAGTGATTTTTGTGATATGTCCCCACCGGGATTCGAACCCGGGACCTCCGGATCGTGAGCCCAACGCTCAACCACTGGACCACGGAGGTCGTTATATATAAAAGCATTTATTTCAGGCGATGCCCATAAAAAGTTACACACAGACAACATAATTTCATTAAAATATAGACCTCCTCTCTTTCACGCCATCGTTCCCGGTCCTGTGCAAGTCTCGTCCATTGCTTTCCAGCGTGCCTTACAATGTCATCCGACCACCGGGCTGATGGTCTGCCTTGACTTTACCTACAACTTGTTTGTTCTTTTACATCCATACTTAGGCACAATATTTGCTGTTCGTTCGTAATTTGATATTCATTACAAATAGAAATAAAAAGAAAACATCGTGAGAACGCCCAAATGCGTTTCGGAGGTATGTGACCTAACCTGTATTGGGCTCGTTTTCTCTTCGCAGGAAAGTCAGACAGGCACTCGCTTCTTTAGTCAAAAACAAAACAAACCTGTCAAAAATCTTTAGGATAAGGGGAAACGGGATACCGCTAGGGAGGTGATGATGGTAACGAGTAGAATAGCCAGCCAATTTTAAGTAAAATATTCTGTCTTCTAAGTAAATTATTTCATTCATAAATATAATTTCTAATAGAGTTCAAATAATTGATTAAGTAAGTAAAAAGAAAAATCGTTGCGTGTAATCACAACACTATTTTCTTTTCTTATTTCGGTACACTTGCTTTTAACCTTTTCCTTGTTTTCTCAGATGAAAGCGTGTTTGTCTGACCAACACTTACTTAACCTCTTTAAATACTCGACAAAATTCAGTCATATCTTTTTATACACCCCAGCCTCTGTATGTTCTGGTAAAAAAACTTGGAACAGAAATTATATGCCCAAAACTTTCTGTGACAAAATAATACACATATCAAAGTCAATCTGGTTTACCTGGTGTCTTAGCCAAGTTGCAAATAAGACAATCGAAAGCGATAATTAAAATGTATCGAATTGATATAAGGGACATGTCCTATACATTTGTATCACTGTCACTTTCGATTGTCAAAATCGTTTTTTTTTTGTTTTGGTTTTCCCCGAAGGGTAAGGCAAAGGGAACTATGCCAATACGGCCATGTCTTACGTATTCTTTTTCTTGATGATTAATGAAATGATGAAAGGTGATGATGATGAAACCTACCCTCGGAGTAGACTCCTACTCCGAACCCCAAACGAATTAACTCAAAAGTCCGCATAAACTTTCGAGTTATGAAGCGGCTTCCTGGCACGAAGCGAAAATAGGCAGATACATTTTGTTTATTGAATACTCCGATATAATAACACTCGCGAATGTCTTCCGACTAACTTAATGCGATCATTAACCACAAAACACCACTTCGTATTAATTATTTAGATTATTCAATGAAGAAAGCAACTGTCCCGTTCCCGTTTCCCGCCAAAAAGCCTTGTCAAAATCGTTTGCAACACTTCTCGATTTGACTAGTTGGAAACTTATTGCGTCTTTTTGCACAAGCTCAAACCAATGATTGTCGAATTTGTTTCAGAATTCATGTTTGGATCATAAATGATTATTACGTGCGCAACGGTGAAGGAAAACATCGTGAAAAAGGACTTTCGGAGGTATGTGACCTATCGGTATTGGTCTGGTTTTGCTTTCGCAGGCAGTCGCTTCTGTAAAAAACCGGACCTGTCAAATCTTCAGGTCAGATGAGCGGGCCCTGTGAAAACGGGATAACGCTAGGGAGATGATGAGTATTTTATTTGAAGTTAACTAAATTGATATAATTTTATAATTTTGGTTTAATTTTATATAGATTTTAATCCTTTTTTTTTTTCTTGTTTTTTGCTGTACCTACCTGTACCCTTCCAGGTCCATTGTGTAACACTGTATCAATTTCAACAACTGTTTACCTTAATATTGTGTGAATGTACAATATACACTTTGACTTTGACTTATGTTTTTCTTTTCACTCTTGTTTAACCAGAGAACTTTGACTCCTGAAAAAGGGTAGGCTGACCATAAACTAGTACTTTAAGGTAGTATAAAATCTAGATGGCAGTAACAGGCAGTCAACTGATATCGTAAGGCCAGCGGTTGGAGATTTCCTTGACGATGCGCGTGCGTCGTAAACTGTAGCCAACGCTTTGTAAGGACTTTTATGTCGATTTATGACCACTTGGTCGTTAGGTAAATGGACTAACATTTCGACCGTAAAATCTACCTCAGATTATTTATATGGCGATTAAAATGTGGACTTTAGCATGCCAAGTTTAGGTTACTTTAGCGTGAATGGCGACCGCTTTACAATTTCTTGCTAAAACACCATCCGAATATTCCAGAAGTACAAAAATCTCGTTTTTAGCGTGCGTTTATAAAGCTACGCTGAGGGCTGTTATCTGGTACAAAAATTGACAACAAGCCTGAGGGTGCCCAGTGAAAAAAATAAGTTTGTGTATTAATGATTAACCCTTTAGTTTTCCAATACAAGTATGACCCTCCACACTATTAGGTTTCCCTGTGCCCTCTATAAAACCTTGTTAATTTAATAATATATGTTACATATACCGGTAGAAAATGTTCTGGCTTATTATATTTAATTACCTATCTATCTTTAAGGATCTAATGTGCAAGCTGCATCATCATCATCATCATCAATTTAAGCTCTTGTCGGTGTAGCATTTTCCATTCCAGTCTATCAAAGGCCAATTCCTTGACTTCCCTATAAGACACTACGTTAACCTTTTCTTTAATCTGTTCCATGTAAGCTCTTCTTCTTTTTTTTCTGTTTCATGTTTTCTTAATATATAAAATAAATGAAAGAAATCACCTTTTATACTTATATCGTGATTTACCACATACCTTTACCACCTCCTGAGAAGTGACGTTTTGTGTGCGATTGTGTGGTCAGAAATGTCGCGCTGGTGTAGGGTTATTTGTTTTGTATGTTGTGTGTAATAAAGTATATTTGATTTGATTTTGATTTGCTTCTATAATCATCACCATCATCAGAAACCTGTAGACTCACAAGTGTTGCAACGATAATCTACTGCAGATGTAGTGACCAATGCTGTTTGTTCTTCTTCTTATCGTGTTGGTTATGAGGTGGATTACCAACCTCATCAACACTGGTGTCAGCGCCAATGATGTTAATAAACCCATTTAATTGTTTCAGGTGTGGTTGTGATGTCATGGTGGTGTGCGCTCGCGGTGGTCGCGCTGGCGGCGCCCGCCCGCCCCGCGCCCCGGGCGGGCAACGGTGAGCAATTTTACAGTGAGCATCCGCACTCTTACTCACCCCGGTTCCACTAGCTTTTGCTTGCTAGATTTCCTTATAGAATGGTGCCAGTTTGTCTTATAAAAGGGTGCCAGTTTCGCTTTTAAAAGGTTGCCAAAGTGCCTTTTAAAAAAGTATTAGGTAAATAATTTCTATTTTAGAGCTTGCCATTTTTCTGTATAAAAATGCAAGATTTAATGTTAGTATGGTTAAGGTTATTGCAATTTTTCATTAGAAATGCAATTCTTTTGTTCATAGCGAATAATTTATAAACTTTATTGTAAATGTTAACAATAAAGTTTTATTTCGGCTAACCTCATTTGTTTGTTAAAAAAAAATATATAAATGATTTATTTCGTAGTTTGCAATTGATGTCTATGTATCTAGTAATACTTTATAAAGATTATTAATTATAAATTAAAGTGGAACCGGGGTTCTTCCTTACACGATAAGGAGCTTAATACGTAAGTAATTACTACTTAAGTTCGTTATGCACACTATCTAATTTCTTCATAACACCTACTCACTTACAACAATAAATCTTTTGGAACCAGAAGTATAATTCGTAGATAGCACTTTTAGAAACACTACTGCATATCTACATTATCCCGTTTTGCACAGGGTCCACTTACCTACCCTGAAGATTTGACAGGTCCGGGTTTGTTACAAATGAGACTGCCTGTCTAATCTTTTAAACCCAAAAGGAACTCCATCCTAATTACAGGTGAGGTTTAGGACACGCATACCTCTGAAACGCATTACTCAGGTACAGTCATGAGCAATATCATGTACCCACTTTAGAACCCTGTCGCAGTATCATATTTGACATTTAATGAGACTTACGGTTTCATTTGTCAAAAAAGTTAATGTGACATGGTTCCAAAGTGTAATATCTTAGTACTCATGACCGTACCTATGTGAGTTTCCTCACGATGTTTTTCTTCCTTGCTAAGCACGTGATAATCATTTAAAATTCAAACTTGAATTCGAAGTCAAATTCAACATTGGTTTATGCTCGTATGGATTTCAACCTGCGACTTTACAATGAGAGTCAAGCGTACTTCCAACTAGACTACCACGGCTCTACACTACAATACAATTAAACAGTGTAACTAAATATTAGGAATATATAGGGTGTTAGGGACATCGTAACGAAAACTTTGAGGGATGATACAGACTGTGATTCAGAGTTGATATCAAGTAGAATTCTCCGTCGCAAAGGTATAGAATTGAAAATAATATAAAAAGAACTCAAAATTCCACTTGATATCAACTCAGAATCATGGTCTGAATTATTCCCCTCGGAATTCGTTACGATGTCACTAACACCCTGCATAAGAAAGGTCTACTTGGTTACTATTCAAACAACTTTTACCTTATAATGAATGTAGTAATGTATACGTAGATATGTAACACATTGTATCCACATTCCTTGCCTTAGTCTGAATATTTTAGCTTAAGTAATTTATTTCTGGGCACACCTGATACGGTATTCGCATTCAAGCCGATGATCATTGCTCCTTTACGCTTTCTTATCAGGACTAGAACATCCTAGCGATGTACTAAAGTGTAGTACCTTCCATATCCATATGCCAGGCGTACTATCAGCTGTAAAAGTCTAATCAGTTTGTTGCAAAGTAATAGATCAACAGACTGGTTGCACTTAAGACCTTCTGATTACATGTCGTTTTTTGTAATACACCACAAACACCCACAAAAAATAATTTTTTTTTAATTGGCTACTTGACAGATTTCAGTTAAGTATTTTAAAAATTACAAACGCTAATTTTATAAATTTTAAAATATTTTATTTTTAAAGAAATTTATATATATTTAAACAATTTTTTCTTGAATTATTTTGGTTGGTCACGTGACATTTTCTCCAGTGACGTCACATGTCAACAAAAGAAACTGTCAAACAGTACAAGTTAAAACCTGACATATAGTTTTTATTTAGTTTTATTAATTTTGTGAAAATTAAATATTTCAAAATAACCTTTATAAAAACCTATTGGATAATTATTGCGGAATGATAAACTACTATATCATATCCGACATAATATTTCATATTACATTGTTACACCTGTCAAGTCTCTTCTCTCTTCGATAGAAGAAGACTGTGAAGTAGCCAATTGTGACGACTATGGTTCATAATTTCATCACTGTTTACAAACAGCTCGTTAGCTCAGTGGTTATGACGCTCGAGAAAGACGAGTTGAAGACTGTATGATCGTAGTATCGAACCCTGCCTTTCATCGCATTTTGTTCATTTGTATTTTTTTTGTAGTATGTTTTATATTATCATTTCTTCGATTAATTCTTAGGCTGTGATTGATCTTTTACCCTTCGATTGTATAAAAAACAACGCACTCAGTGGATAGTGTAGCGAGTCCTTTCACCAACAACATTGACAAGAAGGAAATATAGAAGAATATGTAATAATTTTATTTTTCATTACAGTATTATGACAGTCATGTACTTAAGTACGTATCCTATCTCAAGTATCTTTATTGGGATTACAATTTGTCAATATTCATGACAGAATAAAGGGAGACATTAGTTTGATAAGGGTCGGACATACGCCAATAACAGGGATTGACCCCTCGTTAATGTTTGAAACAAACGCTTTTGTTGTTATTAGCTGTCCTAAAATATCATTTACTCCCTAGCATTATCCCGTTTTTCACAGGGTCCGCTTACCTAACCTAAAGATTTGACAGGTCCGGTTTTTTACAGAAGCGACTGCCTGTCTGACCTTCCAACCCGCGAAGGGAAAACCAGCCCAATACATGTTAGGTCACATACCTCCGAAAATGCATTTCTCGGGTATGTGGGTTTCCTCACGATTTTTTCCCTCGCCACTAAGCACGTGATTATCATTTATGATGCAAACGTGAATTCGAAAACAAACTCGACAATCATTGAGGCCTGTGCTGAAATCGAACGTGCGACCTCAAAGCCGTCCTAAAAATATGTCTTTGTGAAAAATAAAGGGAAATATATTATTTATTATCAACCAGCCCGCATCATCCACTGCTGGAAATACGCTTCCTCCATTTTGCACCATCGTTTCCGGATGTAAACAAAAACAAAATAAAAAAAACAAAATCATCATTAATTTAAGAGCCACGCTCTTGTGTAGTATTTTCTATTTTTATCTATCAAAGGCCAATTCTTTGACTTCCTTATAAGATACGACGTTCGCATCACTTTAATTTGTTCCATGTTAGCTCTTTTTGGTGTTCCCTTTTCTCTCTTTCCATCTTCCCTTTTATGAAAACATATCCTTTCCTTTCCTGACCGTATTCGGCCACAGCGACTCGACAACTAATGAGAGCGTCGTTCGTGTGCTCTCATGTATGAAAACATATAATAAGTAACTAACTAAAATATTACAAAACAAAAACAATCGGCTTCGATCAACCTATTTTTGACCGGTGTAAATACAGACTATGGTATTCTATTTGATTGTATTTGTTTTTTTTTGTTTGTAGAAACTTTCAACACCTATTTTACACAACAACACTGTAACAAACTGTCTTAACATTTTAACGACTAAGTTAACACCCGAGAAGGGTGTAAATCCAAGATTAACACTTCGCTTCTACGTCAATTTCGACCTAATTGCACTGTTAACAAAACTGAGTTAAATTTTATTGGGAGACATCAAAATTACTTGAAACGGGAGCAGATAATTTAGTTCGATTTGTAGTATTATTGCTAGAAGTTGAAAGCTTACAGATTTTTAGTGTTTAGAAGGTTGCAGTTCAGAACAAGGTGCTATTAGGTTAAGAGTAATTAAGACTGACCACTTTTAAGAACATATTTTCTTGAGTTAGCCAGCAGGCCTCTTCTATTGGTATTGTAGGTACATTGATATGTACCAGATAAATAACAACATTATGTATAAGTATTTGCGATCCATTTTCAGCGAGTATTTCTTTTTATCCTTGATCGTGCATAAAACATAACTAGGACTGTTTATTTGTATGTAATTCCCATACAGCATCAATACATGTCATAAATAAATAAGTATAAATACATACTTGTAAATATAAACATAAACAAGGTCTTTACAAAACAGAATACCAACGAAGCGGGTCGAGGAAGAGCAATAAAAATGAAACAACACGGCGGCAAATTGAAAAGGAAATTACAAAGAAACTGAACAGGAACAATTGCACGCTATAAGCGAACTTTCACAAAGCATAGAATAGAACAGAAGTGTGCAACACACATCAACAAAGAGAGAATTTCATAAAAGAGTTGTATGTCGCTTTTCTGATATAGTAGAGTGTTGGAAAACATAGATGCAATGCATTCAGGTACTTATATTATACCAGAGAAATCAGAATCATTTATTCGACGTAATTCTCATGGATAAACTTGTTGAAGGTCAATGTAACGTTTTAGAATTTACGTCATTTCACAAGGTGTTATGGCTGAGGAGAAGAAATGACAAAAAACTGCAACGTTGCTGTTGCAGTTTCTTGTTACATCTTTTAAATCAATGAAGGTATTACAAGTTATTTGATTACTAGAGGAACACATTCAATACCAGACATTTTTATCATTTAGGTAATCATTAATCTTATAATAAGCTTTTATACATAAAGTAAGCTTCACACGAGCATTCAATTTATTTTCTGACAAATTTAAAATATTATCTGGGGCCTGTTTAATAAAACTTACAATTGTAAATTACAACGACAATTTGGTGTTCATTACGTAGCTAATATGAAACTGCAACATATTTGTGATCACTAACTCCGCAATGTACATCAAATTGTCATTGTAATTTACAATTGTAAGTTTTATGAAACAGGTCCCTGGTCATATAAGTTAGGAGTCGCTATGGCCATGTGGTTCTTGGGCTTGCTTCTCACACGGGGAGCGCCATTTCGAACCCCGGTAGGTACCGGACTTGCACCAGCGAGTTATTACATATACAGTTGGCTCATCCATTATAGACGACGATACGGCTCACAACCTATCATGTTGGTCTAACAGAAAGCTATGTGACGTGTGGGTTAACTCATCTTGCGATGGATGTACCTCCTACCTCATTGGGACGTGTTATACAGGGTGTTAGTGACATCGTAACGAATATTAATGTTGGCAATTTCAAAAAAGGAACGTTACGTCACTTTTTAAGAGAAAAACGTTTTGGCGGGTGTTCCGTCTGCGACTACGAGGAAAGAAAAACAAGTGAAGACGATTATTGTCGAGAGAAGCAAAAACTGAAAGACTATTTGTTGTATTCTTTAGTATAATATTTCTTATTACAATTTGTAGTATATAATTATACAATTTGTCACATTTACAATTTAACAATAAAATTATTAAAGAAAACTTAGTCTATAAATAACCCGCCCCTGACTGTTCCCGGTGCAAAGGTGCCCATAACGCTCGCCGCATTGCCGCGCTGAATAGCAATGGCCAACCTTTGCTCCAAGAACGAACCGGAGCGAGAGTCACCCGTTTTTTCCCTGAGCCTGCGACCTAAATCTGAAATAAAGATTCTGGTGTCTGCCCCCCAGCAGCCAAAGGTCTCCACAGCAACGGGTACAAAATCATACAGTGGCGCCAGTGCTACGTATTTTTCCCTTTTCCTCTCAGCAGCGACCTCAGCTGCCGCTGAAGGAGAGTGGACGGTGCGACTGAGGTGACTGGCAGCGACAGTACTGACGCAAGTAGCGTCCCAAACTAGGCACTTGCCATTTTTCCAAGGCACCAAAGTCAGCCCATCCGGCCTTTTCCCATCGGACCTACATAGGCCCGGCGGCTCAAGCACGCAGGGAACACTCGCTGATACTAAGGCTCTCCGCACAATATCATTGAGTGCATGGTGACGTGAAAACCTCCCCGCGCAACGTCGACAACTCAGTGCGTGATGGCCATCAGCCTCCACCATGGAACCGCAGGTGCATATGTGGGGTTCACACACCTTGCAACCCAGGCGGAAAGCTACCGCCACGCGCAACGACTCATCGTCCAATAAAGTGCCTAAGTGAGGGGAGGGTAATGCGTGCAACCATGCCCCAGATTCAGGTTGTGAAACCGCCCGGAGTCTAGCCAAAGATGCCCCACTAGCATGTGCCAGGAGCTGACGCTCGATCCGCTTTGCTCCAATATCATCCCACGCACGCTGTGTAGCGGAGATAACAGGGGCCGATACACCCGGATTGAGGCCCCCCCAGACTGCCAAGGCATCGGACACATAAGGCAAACTTTCCCCGCCGCCATTACAATTAAGAATAGTAGCGACAAGGTCCGCAACCCCATGCGCCGACGCCAAAAAAGCCGGCAAACCCACATCCCGTGCACACCGCACTCCTAAACCGCCATAACGAATCGGAAGAGCCGCCTGCACCCATTGATCCTCATCAAAGGATACGTTGAGGACGGACTCAACCGCCGTTTTTAAGACTCCATCAAACGAATATACCTCCACTGGACACTTCCACGTGGGGGAGGTCCTTAGCAGGTACGTAATCTTCGGCACAGCAAAACACATACGCAACAAAACAATTGCCACATGCGCGGAAAGATCTTTAAGACGTTCCTGAGTGGTAAGAAGAAGACGTGTGCGAGAAGAAAGAGCCTCAGGAACTCCATCATGGAAAATAGGAGACCCTAAAAGGGTGAAATCTGAAGCAGACAGTTCCTTAAGACCTGGCAGAATAAAACCAAATTGAGAGAAGTGTGGACGAACCTCATTACTACAGGGGAAAAATTCACATTTGGAGGGATTCACCACTAGACCCAGGTCTTTGAAACGAGGGATAAGTGTCTCAAGATCCTGAAGAACGTCTTCCGGTTTCCCCCCAATGGTGCCATCGTCTAAATACCAGATGTTCAGGGTCGATTTGAGTTCAACAATAATTTTGTGAATAGCCAAGCTGAAGATGAGTGGCCCAAGTGGATCCCCCTGCTGGGCTCCCACTTGAGAGTAGATAAGGTCATCGTTAAAGAATAATTTAGACGAAGGTTTATAAACCTGGTGAAGAAATGGATAGAGCGAAGGAACCTTCTCCTTAACCTCACTCAATAAAACGTCTCTTTCCAAGGTATTGAACGCGTTGCAAATGTCAAGTTTAAGCACAATGCTGTCCGAGTTCGAAGGGTCCATTACGTACGACCGCGTAGCGTGGATGGCCGCCTCACAACCCAGACGCGTTCCGAACCCCAACTGATGTGGTTGCAGATAACCGGCCATCTCCTCCTTCACGGCGCGACATGCCACCTTGGCCGCCAGACGACGAAAGACGCTACCAACTGCGATAGGCCGTATACCTCCGTCTTTTTTGGTCAAAGCGCAGAGAGAAGCACCGTACAGGTATGGGCACACCAGAGGATTTACTTGCCCGCTGAGCAAAAAATTTGTTAATTTAGCCAAACACCCCAAAAGTTTCTGACCGTTTTCCCCAGCTGACACGGACGTTAACTCTTTGAGGTGGGCAGGACGTAACCCATCCAAGCCCCCAGCAGAGCCGCTATAAAATGAGTTAAGACCGGACACCACCTCTTCTATAGTCACTGATACCGGGGTTAAAGAAATTCCTGGCTCAGGTGGGAAATCAAGAGGACGGGATGGAGCTGGGTGCTTCAATCTTAAAGCCGCTAAAGTGCTGGGTTCCTGTCGCGCGTACGAGTCCTCCGATAACAACAGACGCACAGCCCCCCTAAGATCCCCCTCAAATACCTTAGACTCGATCATTTTCTTAGGTGAGCGCACCTTACGGTCCAACTCCAATCCCGCGTTATCGGCATAGAGGTTTGAATCGAAGGAAGTGACGTTAGCTTTGACTTTTGCCGTCATGTTCCCAGGAGAATTTTTAGCTGGTACCCTTAACCCAACATAGGCAAAAGAAAGCAATGCCTCCCAATTCTCCACCCCATTAAGATCTACACAGGAATCGATAATTTCGCACAGCTTTCCGGCAGCCTGATTACGAGCACCCTTGGGAACGTGCCGAAGGACCGGAATACACCCTCTCAGATAGACTATCCTATCCAGGGAGCACTGGCTCGGCGCTGATGACAACGGTGCCTGGCTCGCCGAGGGAACCGCTGTGTTAGTCGAATGGGCTTGTGAGGCGGCAATAGGATGACGTATATCCTTATGTTTACGGCCAATATGAATTTTAAGGCCATGTGAAGTAAAGGACCGCGTTGACCCAAGGCAGTGAGGACAAAACAGACGAACCGGCAAATTACTCATTCTCTTAACTTTAATAAAATATAATTGGAACAAAACAATTAAAAAATTGAATCCCCTAAAATGAATTTGCACAAATGGATAATAAATAAAATAAAAATTTCAATAATCAAATTAACTAAAAATTAGATGTTAAAACATTCGAGAAAAAAGAATATAAAAAAAAACCAAAACACAGACGAACACTTAACAAACAAACAAATCTGCAATTATTAATTAAAATTATTTGAAAATATCACAGTAAAGAAAAACTAAATTTACTAAATTGACCAAAAATACAAATAAAGAAAATCCATACAATGTAAGATATAAAATGTCAATAAGTACCTACTAAAAGAATATGCACTCACAGGCTTCAGGGAAAACATAAAATTAAGAGATTATTTCCAACAGGAAATAAAATGTTAAAAAGATAATTACGGCAAATATTTTCATACAAAAATAAAGCCGAATACAAATTTAACACAGGTTCAATCAAAGTCAAATTAAACATAAGGCATGTAAACGGTGCCTTATCGTCAAAGTACTTAATAAAAAATACAAATTATTAACCATTACGACAAATTAAAAACAATAAAGCTAAAATAGAAGGTAATGACTCAAACTTACAAATACTCATAAGAAATTAGCAAAACAGAGGTTCCGACCTGGTCCGCATTCATAGGCAAACTATTAATTACGAGTAGGTATTGCCGCCGTTGTTGCGTAGACTGTTGCAAGTGGTATCTTATTTTACGACGATGCGTCATGCGCTCGCTGGTCTAGCGGCACAAAACTCGTCGCAAAATCGCAGCGGACGCGAGCTCGAGTCCAACAGAATCTTCAAAACCAAAAGAGTGTGACTCACACAATGACGACACACTCGCTGCAAAGTCGGCTGGTTGAGAGGTCCGAGTCAAAAACGCAATGGCCGCCACCTCTTAAGGCAACTCTCTCAAGAAGAAACAGGAGGCGCCGATACCAAGCTTCACGTCACCTGATGTCGTCACGAAGCTCGAACGAGAGATCCGATGCACCACAGCAATGGCCGCCGCACTTAATGGGAAGCCGCCCGAGTTGAAAAAGGAGGCACCGATGTCCGACCACGGAAGCACAGTACTTGGTACAAAACTTCGTATTCAAAATTAATAAAATAAAGATTTGAAAGTAATAGATGGACACGTCCACTCACGACCAAAGTCGGAGAGAATTGAATCATCAACCCTGGTGTCAGGGTTACTATTGAGCCGTCAAAGGCCCCTGACATGACTCATGTACGACTACTTACTTACATCAGTAAGTAGTAGCCGGGACCAACGGCTTAACGTGCCTTCCGAAGCACGGATCATCTTACTTTCAGACAATCAAGTGATCAGCCTGTAATGGGGTCACAAAGTAATTTTTGTAATATTTCCACACCGGGATTCGAGCCCGGGACCTCCGGACCACGGAGGCCGTTGATGAATGCTAAATAGTCTTTGTTTCAGAGTGTCATGATTGCATGAATAGGCTGGTCACAGTTCATCATTTATCTTCCAACGCCATAACCAAACGCAGCTGTTATGCTGTAAGTAGATCAAAATTCTTCCGCATCTTACGCGCTGTCAGAATTTCCAGTTTTATATGGAATTATAGTCACTATCACACTACAGAAATTTTAAAAATTCTGATACAATCTAGTGAAATTGCGCGCCGAATTCATCTGATGACGTCATCGAAATTTTTCAAATTAACAATAAAGAATTTTCGTCTGTCTTCAAACTTATATTCTCATCTCACACCAACACAGGTCATAACTCATAACATAACATGCGATACCTCTCTCTGACCTTTTGAGATAACACACGTGCGATAAGGACAGAAGATAGTGAAAAGCGAATTGGTTTCACTTTCATACAAATTACCACCTGGTGTGTTCGACAGAACGCTTTATTTGGATGAGTCCCTTTTGATGGATTAAGGTAACCATGATGATCTATCCATAGAGATTTCCTTGGAATCTCAACGATACGTTAATAGTAACGATGGCATTTATTAGGCTTTGTCTAAAGGTGTTTCTTGTCTGGAGTTGTATTTGTTTTTTTTTAAAGTCGCAATCTGTATCTGTACGATTATCTATGCTACAGACCTAATACAATCGTTTGTCATTGAGGGACTTTCAAATCAAATCCAATCAAATATACTTTATTGCACAGAACTAAATTTAAACAATCATACATAAAACATCCAGGCTACGTTCCTCAAAATAAATATAAATGGCGCTGTAGTTTTTTATTATTTACTTATACCTGTATTGCACCGTCCCCGACTCCAATATGTAGCAAGTTCATTCACCCTAAGGTTGCCTGGAAGAAATTGCTATTTAGCAATAAGGCCGCCGATTGTACTTCTCCTGTCACATTTGTTATTGTTTTTTGTGGTATGTTTATATGTGCAATAAAGCGATTTTGTATTGTATTGTATTTTTTCTTCGTTTAACCATCTAATTCCATGGATAACAGACATTATGCATTTTTATCTTTGTTTTTGGATATACATGATGATCCTTTTTATTACACCCAGGCATAATTACAACTTCCACCCATTATTATCTTGATCAAAATAAAGAAAAGCAATAGGTAGCAACATAATTCTATACATCCAAATATCAAGCTACAATTATTTTTATATAATTATGATTCTGCCGTTACATTGTATTTTGGAATAATTATATACTCTAGTAAAATAGGTAATTATCACGTTTCAACTGAACAATGCCATCTATATTATTTTTGCTGAACATGCCAATGAATTGCTAGTGATACGTCTCATTGATTATCAGGATTGTCCCATTATTTAGATAATGTATGCAAATCCTACAAACGTGTTAAGCCGTCTAACATCTCTGCTCTTACTTTCGATCGATCCACGTTCATATACGGCGTTTATGTTAATCATTGTTTGAATATTATCAACGTATTGTCTCAGCACTCGAAGAAAAAAAGAAATGTTTGAAACACAAATAGTGGATTTGCATTCAAGAACTTTCGCGTTTTATACAAGGTCATGTTTATAGTGTAAATGCTCTAAAATGAAAATAATTTCTCACAATTATGAAAGTTAAATACATACTTACTTACCGATTATTTTTGTTACAGCTTCTTTCACTGTAAGGTTGAAATTGCTTTGAAGAAATTGCACACCGCACTCTAGGTGCTATTCGAAATGACCTATTTATTAGCGCGCACGTATCGGATTATTCCGAAACAATGTGCATTTGCTAAGTTGCAAACGAATATGACAATCATTATGAAAAAACTGATAAAAATATAATGGGGTTCATATGCCAAAAAATGTATGTACATTTTTATCACTGTCACTGTCGATCTTCTATCTTCTATCGTGCGGGTTATGAAGTGGATTACCAACCTCATCAACAGACCAACCTGGTGTCAGGGTTATTATTGAGTCGCCAAAGGGCCTTGACGTGACTCATCAAACGACTACTTCTTTACGTAAGTAATAACCAGGACCGACGGCTTCCGAAGCACGGATCATGTTACTTTCAGACAATCAGGTGATCAGCCTATAATGTAACCAAACTAGTGATCACAAAGTATTTTTTGTGTTATTTCCGCGCTGGGATTTGAACCCGGGACCTAAGACTGTCGGGACTGTCGATTGTCATAACCATTTGCGACTTAGCTAACTATGTATTTACAACTTAAAAATAATTACGAAGAGAGCTATTCTTTAGCTTTTACTTGGGTATGTTTAATTGATTAAGTTTCTAATACATTACCAAGATTTTCGGTCCCTTAGATGTTTCACGGGGCATTTTATTTCTCTTGTTTATAGCTTGTTTGATGCTGATTGTTAATTTGCTGAAATTGCTGATATCCCATTAGCTTTGTTTTGAAGTTGATGGCTGCTGATTTCGTAAAAGGAACGGAACCTAAGACGTACAAAAACAGCTGATTTCCGTCCCCCTCTGTTCTGCATTGATTGATATCTCATTTAAGAGCCACGCTCTTGTTGGCCTAGCATTCTCCATGTTACTTTTTGGCGAAAAATAGGGCAGTGGTTTCTCTCTTGCCTTCCACCACATGAAAATACATTTCTCGGGAATGTGGGTTTCCTTACTATGTTTTCTTGAGCACGTGATAACCATTTATGATCCAATCATTGGTTTAGGGCTGTGCTGGTTTCGAACCTGCGACCTCAAAGTAAGAGGCGAGCGTTCTACCAACTGGGCTACCACGGCTCTTGTGTATTGTTCTTCTGTGTTGTTGTCTTGATTATGTCTGCGTGTCTGTCTGTGAAATTACGCATCAAGTATTACTACCCGCATTGCAAAGCCTCACAGCACTTTGGCTCACATAGATCGGTCTCGGAACGGATGATAGTTACACTGGATTGCGGTGAAATCTGCAGACATTTCTGTCTTGGAGCAAAGGGCTTTGTGCCACTGCTATAGATTGAGAGAACAGATACGCACAGACATTTAATACTTACTAAAACTAAAATTTTGACAAATACCGGAATATAGAGCTGTGATAGCCTAGTTGGTAGAACGCTTGCCTCTCACTTTCAGGTCGCAGGTTCAAATCCAGGACAGGCCTAAACCAATGATTGTCGAATTTGTTTTCGAATTCATGTTTGGATCATAAATGATTATCACGTGTTCAGCGGTGAAGGAAAACATCGTGAGAAAACCCACATTCCCGAGAATTTCCAGCATAGCATTTCCAGCGAGCATTTCCAGAGATATATGACCTAACCTGTATTGGGCTGGTTTTCCCTTCGCGGGTTGGAAGGTCAGACAGGCAGTCGCTTCTGTAAAAAACTGGACCTGCCAAATGTTCAGGGTAGGTAAGCGCACCCTGTGAAAAAACGGGATAATGCTAGATGACTAAAATATTGAAACATAAATAGCCTATATTATATGTCCCACTGCTGGCCACAGGCCTCCCCTCAATCGACCGGAGGGGGTATGGAGCATACTCCACCACGCTGCTCCGCTGCGGGTTGGTGGAGGTATTTTTACGGCTAATAGCCGGGACCAACGGCTTAACGTGCCCTCCGAAGCACGGAATCGTCTTACTTTTTCGGACAATCAGGTGATTCAAGCCTGAAAAGTCCTTACCAAACAAAGGACAGTCTCACAAAGTGATTTCGACAATGTCCCCATCGGGAATCGAACCCGGACCTCCAGATCGTGAGCCTAACGCTCTAACCACTAGACCACGGAGGCTGTTAAAATAAAAGTATTGAAAATCGCCCCTAAATTCGGCCCATGCTGATGTATCTGTATGATAAGTCTTCGCTGTTTGTCTTTTGCCATGACAATTCCGTTAATATGTTATGTCTGCTCCTCTTAAAGTATTAAATGTCTTTGCAGTTACGACGAAATGAACGTATAATGATGTTATTTTTTTTGCTGGTAGCATAACGTATAACATAACCTCACGACTATATTCCAATTGGGGTAGTCAGAGGTACATCCATCACAAGATGAACTAAGTACCCACAGCTTACCAGGATTGAGCTTTGTTAGCAGAAACCCTTGTCATGGCTCATGTAGCTACTACGTTTTCGCATAAGTCTATATTAAATGAAGTAAGTACTTAATTAGGTTTACTAGAATTCTAGGTACTAGGCTAGGTATAGCCGTTAAATTATACCTAAACCTATGTTAGACTAGGTATAGTCTAACGGCTTATCGTGCCTTCCGCAGCACGGAATCATCATACCTTGAGAGTAGTCAAGAAATTCAGCCTGCAATTTTAACCAACGTGATTTCGACAAGGTTTTATGGACAATAAAGTGATATTATATTGTATTCGGCTTAAATACATTTATGATTTCAATTTTAGATCTCACCTAGCATCGTAACGGCGCAAACAGTCACACACCCCATAAAAACTACACATACCAACAAGTCACTTCCAGCGAGTTTCCCTCACTTCACACCATCATAATGGTCAGTTGGTAATTGTAGTTTCCGCGATGTGCAAACAGTTTCACCATGTGGAAAGCTGGTCAATCTTAGCACAGTTAGAGAGAGGCTACACGGGCGCCGCTGTTCCGTTGCGTCGTTGCAACGCTACGACTTTAACGTACCGGTTCCCACAATATTGCGACGTCGCAACACATCGTGTGTTGTAGATGTAGACAGACTTACATCCATCGTAGATAATATACTCACAACGCATCCTATAGCATACTATCTCGATGTGATTTAGATATATAGTGATTGTAATAAGCCCACGACCGTATCTCCAATTGTGGCAGTCAAAAGTATAAACCATCGTTTGATCAAGTAAGAATCCGCGTTTCACAGATAAGCGCGATGGGCGGTGAACCGCTATAATTATTTATAGATTACTATGCTTGTAATTGGAGATTACAGCCACATTGTAACATTCTAATGTTTATGTTTACATAATATATCTATTATTATTATTATTGTGATTGAGAAAGGAACGTTAAGTTGGTTTGGACACAGATTGGATGAAGGATAAAAGGATTACGAAAGCAGTATATAAAGTGAAGGTTGGTGGTAGGACTGGCAGAGGAAGACCAAGAAGGACGTACATAGATCAAATTGGAGATGTCCTTAGAAAAGGTTCAGTAAGATTTACTCTGATAGCGCGCGTATGAAACGATTGATGAATGTAGAGGAAGCAAGAGTATGTCAGGATCGAATCCAATGGAATTTCATAGTCTTTCCTTACCCTGGTGGGAAATAAACGTGACTATCTATGTACTCGTATGTATGTAATATATCTATTTCGCCGCTTCTACGTCGCAACGGACCCGCAACGCGCTGTGTGGCCTCACTCTTAGGGAAACTTTCGTAACTAAAGCTTTGTCTTCAGAGTTTGCACTTGCACTTTAGGGCTTTTAACTTTGAGGCTTTGTGGGCAGCGTAGAAATTGCTTTCTGATCTTTTGTTTCTGATGATAGGTACTTTTTTGTGGGGAGAGCCACAAGTTATCAAAAGTTAACCCACAGATACATTCTTATTAACGGCCTCCGTGGGTCCAGTGGTTGAGCGTTGGGATGGTGTCTGTCATAGACTAAAGACGCAGCCATTATTATTAGGAGGGTTTTCGTATTGACTTGTGCGCCCACCCAGCTAGATATTGCTCCCGTAATTGTATATACCTATGTAAGAATATAAGTGACCTCCGTGGTCCACTGGTTGAGCGTTGGGCTCACGATCCGGAGGTCCCGGGTTCGATTCCCGGTGGGGACATATCACAAAAATGACTTGTGGTCCCTATTGGTTAGGACATTACTGGCTGATCACCAGATTGTCAAAAAGTAAGATGATCCGTGCTTCGGAAGGTACTTTAAGCCGTTGGTCACGGTTACTACTTACTGATGTAAATAAGTAGTCGTTACCATGAGCCATGTCAGGGGCCTTTGGCGGCTCAATAGTAACCCTGACACCAGGGGTGATGAGGTTGGTACTCCATCTCACAACCCACACGATAGAAGATGAATGTAAGTATATAAATAGTCTCGATAAAAATAAAGGTCCACACCTAGTTTGAACTTGTTTGTTGAGTTAAAACCAGCTGTATTTGACCGCGCAGGCGCGATAGATGAGAGCCGCGCCGTCTGCGCCTGTGCCGCTTCAAATGAAAGTGACACCTGACACGGTTACCGTGAGGTAACTGCCGAATGTTTATGTATATTTTGTTAATTTATAATAATTTCCATTTTTCTTGCGTTTACTGTTATTGATGACTTATTGCTGCTGCTTAGTATTCTATAATCTGTGACCGTACTCTTAAGCGAACTTTTACGATAGAGGGGGGTTAAATAAGTCACATCGAAGCAATTCACCTAAAAAAGCAATATTGCTATTGACATTTGTTCACATTGCGCGCTTACTTTTATATGCGCAAACGTCAAATTGTGGCCGTTTTAACCCCCTGACTAGGATGCGACTACGACTGTTGTCTGAATATCACTTTACAACAACAATATTTTCTTATTTCATTACTTTTTTATTACGATTAAGTTTTTAAACTTATTTTGTATTGCCGTCTGTAACCAGCCTATTATCTGTAGATTATTTACTAAAACACTCAGGGCCAAGACTGTTTTAGAACTCAATTTATTTAACAAAAGACAGAAATTGCTTTTCATAGTAAGAATTTTATAGAAATTTTTATTTTCACAGTGGGATTTGCAAGGAAAAACCTATTCATTCTGCCTAGTTCTCTCACTGATTAAGTTTTGCAGTTGTTACGCGGCTACAGAGGAAAATTTATGAAAATTTTATAACTAGAACTTTTCCTGTAGATTTGTACTTATTTGAAAATGGCGGCGGGAGGTCGGATTTTTTATTAGACATAATTTCGAAGACTGTTTTCTTTTACTAAAACGTGTGCTATAAAGAACTCAAAGAACACTAATAAAAGTAAAACATGGCATGATTAAACAGAGGCAAAACATCATAAGTGCCACGTAGATACTTTATAAAGTAATTCATGTTAACATAATAATTACAATGAAAAACTTTTCTTGTTGTTATTAAATGGTTAATTGTATAACTTGAAGTTGACGCTACCATTTTATTCACCGATAAGCTATCAATTAGAATCTGTCAATATACAGGGGCCTTAGCCAAGTTGCAAACAATTATGACAATCGACAGTGATTGAAAAACGCAGGTATAGGATCGACATGGGTGACATCGCCGCCTTAGTTATAAGCGGGTTTGCCGATCAGATCGTGTAGTCTAGTCTAGTGTAGGCGGGCGTAACCATGGTAACCACGATCTCGAGCGAGTTGGTGGAGAGTAACCATGGTAACCTTGACGCATCTAGCCCGATGGACAGGGTAATGTAATAACCGCTATAGAGAAATCCACTTACCCGGGTGAGTTTTGACTTTAAAAAAAATCTACCCAAAAATACATACTTATGCTTTATTTTTGCGAACGCAATCGGGCACTATCTGTAACCGCGGGAAAAAATGATGCAGGCGACTTCGAGTGAGTTTGTTCCTGTCAGTCATCCTGAGGCTGCGTCAGGGATGGTTGCAAATTTTGACCGGCGTCTTCTTGAAAATTCACATTCGGATGGGATTTTTGTTATCAAAATTACGCAATAGAATAGCTACTTTCAATCCAGGTACAAAGTCGTCTCAATTTTTTGAATGAAATTAGTTGAAAGAAATCGAAGTTTTGTTAAAAAATTCAAATATCCTGATGTGATTTTTAAATAGGCGTTAACGTTGTTTTTACTATAAGGCGACGATATTACACAGATAACTTCATGTTATCGTTTTATGGAATAGCCGATAACTTTTTAAATAATCAAGTAAGAGTAAGTACCCATACCATACCACCTGTAGCCGGTCAAGTCAAACCGCAGAGGTCGCGTCGTGTACACTAAATCGTGATGCAAACCACAACACCTCAAAATTCATTACCGAGGTAAATAACATACATAAACTCACGCGCATACTGCCTAACGGGGTCAGCAGAGCCTTAAGTAATCAGAAGATAATTTGCAGCAACTTTCGATACGAAGTTCTAAGATGGATGTCATGAGCCTCATAGTTCTTCATTGTCCTAATGGTCCACCATGTTGGAAGGAAGACAATCCTAACATCCTTAAACATGCACCAGTCCTTTTATCTATCCGAATTCTTAACGCAGTTTCCAAAGATGTAGATTTGTTTCACTGTGTCAAGACACAATTCACGAGAACTACATTATTTTACACAATAAAACAAACAATAAAATAAATTTATTTATTTATTTAGGTACACATACAGCAATAAATAAAAACACAACAACAACAAAATAAAACAAACAAACAAAAAAACAACAATAACAATAAAATAAATTTATTGCCAGTAATAGTTTAGTTTTAAGTTTGTTTTAGTTTTTATTTAAGTAAGGTGTAAATGTTATGCGTGGAGGAAAAGCGCCTTCGAAAGTCCAGCAAAGCTAATCATCTTTTATGGGTTTAAGCCGGCCAAGTGGCTACATCTTCACCTGTGGCCGACGAAAGCGACAATTCACAGGCTTTACTGAATATATTATTTACACTAGCTCTAGAGATTTACTATGACCCAAAACATCGTGGTTTATGTTTGGGTTTTGAGTTTGTTTACGAGAAATACGCAATTTTATGTATGCTTACACGCATACATTATTCCAGAGCCGGCTAATACTTAATTTCTACAGTAGCGTTAGAAAAATAATAAGAGTAAATTGAGTAAATGTATTTATTATTTATAACCAATATTGTAGCAATTCTATGCGCTACAGTGTAAAGATAAAGTATAATTAAGCATTTAAAATTATAATTTAAAAATGGAAAAGTAATTAATTACTTTATTATAATAATATGCCCACTACACTAATTGTTATGAAAATTAGTTTACTTATATATTAATGTATAATTATATACACTTACTATATTTAAAATATATTTATCGTTACCTAAGTTTGTGATTTGTGCGCATTGGATTGTCCCGAGTCAAAAATTCAAAATTCAAAAATATCCTTATTCAGTAGGTATCATAGGTATCATAGTGCAGTAGTAAAACTGTTTATTTTTTATTAATAATTAAAAAATGACCCGTAACAGCTTACTAGCAACATAATCGTTTATAAAAAATCGTGTGTTATAAATAAAATAACTGCCGTTTTCAAATCCTTTCTTATTTAATTTCCTTTCAAGTTTCTTTGCAAGGTATTTTCTTCTAAAACCCTTTAGTAAACTAATGAAACTAAAACCTTCCGCGTCAAAGTTTCGCTATCTCATTAAGCATCTATCTCACTCACACCATTGTTTTGCTCATTAAGGTGAAAAGGAGAAAAGCGTTGGGCAGTGGTTAATAGGCAGCACACACGGAAGACACGTTTGTTTAGCAAATTAGTATGTTTGCCATAGTTACGTAAAGTCCCTTTGTTAGGTTACCGCGAAGGATTACTTTTGTATCATAACGGCACAATATCTGCTCGTTCTTGTCGATTGGAAGTGATCGTAAAACACAATACTGTCTGTGGTCTGTGGTGTGGGTTGTGACATCAATTCTGGTGCCAGGGTTACTATTGAGCCGCCAAAGGCTCCTGACATCTCTCATGTAACTACATACTTAAGTAAACAGTACCAGGGCCCACTGCTTCACTTACCCTCTGAGACACTTATCATCTTACTTTAGGACGATTGGATGATCAGCCTGCGGTATCGTAACCAAGCAAGGGATCAGTGGGTGATTTTTAGCCGACTACCGCGAAGATTTGATCGCTATGTGATATTTCTCTAATGGGTGTAAAATCTGGAACCTCCAGCAGGTTTAACATGCGTAACGTGATAAAATTATCAATCGATTCGATAAATATTGTCGATATCGATAAGTTTGTTTTTTTGTCTAACATGCGTGCCACGTGATTTTGTTCGTATTTTGACAGAACGACATGACTTATTTTGTTGGCACTAATCAACAAAACGAAATAATTATAATATCGTTAGAATCGATAAAATGACCGTGACAAATATCACGTTGCGCATTGTAGACCTGCAGATCGTGAGTAGCGATCGCGATCGGAATACAAAATAGCGCTTTGGAAAAAAATGCAGCTTGTAGTAACTCAATTCATTTTTGACGCAATAGGGGGATTAAAATAGCCACATCGAAGCAATTCATCTAAGAAAGCAATATTGCAATTTGACATTTGCGTATATAAATGTAAGTGCGCAATGCAAACAAATGTCAAATAGCAATATTGCTTTCTTAGATGAATTGCTTCGATGTGGCTATTTTAACCCCACTATTGTGTCAAAAATGAATTGAGTTACTACAAGCTGCATTTTTTTTCCAAGCGCTATTTTGTATTCCGATCGCGTCGTCTGTGTGTAACAATCACAAGTAGACGCACAATTGTAATCACGCTATTGTGCCAAATGAGATAAGATTGCCGGTGCCACTTTCAACAGGCCTGTCTTTATTTATTTACGTATCTCGTACCTTCATTCAATTACTTTGAAGGTTCTACGCAGATTAGATTGAAACCTGTACAGTCTTGTTTGTCATTGGATCTTTATTAGATTATGTAAGCTTGCGGGATCAACGACCTCCGTGGTTTCAGTGGTTGAGCGTTGGGCTCACGATCCGGAGGTCCCGGGTTTGAATCCCAGTGCAGACACATCACAAAAAAATCACTTTGTGATCCCTAGTTTGGTTAGGACATTACAGGCTGATCACCTGATTGTCCAAAAGTAAGATGATCCGTGCTTCGGAAGGCACGTTTCGCCGTTGGTCCCGGTTGGTAATTCACCTCACAACCCGCACGATAGAAGATAGAAGAAGATCGACAGTGACAGTGCAAAAATGTACATACATTTTTTGACATGTGAACCAAATGTATATTTTTATCATTGTCAGTGACGATTGTCATGTGGATCTACTAGGTTAGTTTACTGCACTTATATCGTCTAGAAGCGCTTTATCAGAGAGGTGGGCAAGCGGCTAATGGAGCAAGGTGGCGACTCCTGGTCCGGGCATTACCTAGCGCAGCATATTTCCCTCGCCATCCAACGGGGTAACGCTGCGAGCGTGATGGGCACATTCGGTCGAAAGGTGGTAAAAGGGAGCATTTTTAATTCAGCCTGTAGTTATGTACTTTTGTCTCTTTTTGATTTTAGTTTTCCACAATTTAATGAGTTGCCAAGTTAATTTTCACAAATTAATACGAGTGCCCCACCACATCATGAAGTTATCACAAGCAATACCGTAAAGATTGCATCCACAGTGGGCACAAAATATACAAACAGTAGGATAGCTTTATATAAATAACCTTGTGAAATATTTACTAACATACCGTAAGCTCACAACTATATCTTAATTGAAGTTGTCACAGGTACATCCATCGCAAGATGAACTAAGTAATCTAAGTACCCGCACCTAACTGCTACAACGAACTAAGTAACATACTAAGTATTTTTATAAATAATTCATTTTTTAAATCTTCATTGAAGTTCGTAACCGGTAGTAACAATTGTTAATTTTATCATATTTCAACATCTGCGGCATGGTGAAGTCTTATTTTTTTTTGTACCCGGGTTTGTCAGATCATGTATTCTTCGCCATCTGTTTGAAAAAAGTAAACTATAACATTTTGTCACCAATGTCAGTTTTCCACAATAATTGTAGCTATTCCACTGCTTCAATTTATTCAAACTGCTAGGTTGTTCGCATTATACGGTGCCCTCGATATTTGAACTTGAACCTGTCTTACTGCTCGACGTAAAAGGAGACAAAAAGGCGCCGCTCTTGCTTGCAATTCGTTAGGTTATTCTGTTTCACTTGCGGGTTTAACTTGCTATTTTATTGTCAAGTATAATGTTTCTTTTTAAAAAGGGGGGGGGGGGGGGTAAAAGATTGAGGTTTTTAAATTAAAGAATAGAAACAGAGAGAGATTGTAGATTATTCTTCTCTCTCTCTCTTTATTTAAGAGCTGCGCTCTTGTCGGTGGAGTAATCGCCATTACTCCATAGATAGGGCGTGTAGAACGGTGGTTGCCCCAATCGCCTTCCGTTCCGCAGTACACCGACCAACAGCCGATGATGATGAGCCGATGCCAGCAGCGGTATCAATACTGGTTGGAGGCCGAGGAAATGGATTCTGGTAGGGCTCTAGCTAGAACATCACCGATTGAGATTATTCTTAGCCGGAATAAAAAGATGCTTAGCAGTGGGCTCTTTTTTACGCATTTAGGCATATGGTTGACCCATTTATTTACCTAATGTCCGCCATTTAATTCAGTCTATTGCTACAGGTGATTGAAAGCACCATGCTGATGAAACTGGTTATGAAAACGTAATATTTACTGCCAGATGTGTTTTTCTTCTTGCTACTTGTGAATTAATTCCAATATATGGATTGGTGAAGCCAATAAAACCTATTAGCCCGGTTTTCAAGTCAAAACGCATCAATCTTTTTTATTGTGTAGGAAAAACAAGAACAGACGGACAGTCTATCTCGTTTCAGTGTTTATAAGGCTGAGCGTCTGCTAGAGCGGAATCGGAGCGGTCGAAGTGTAGGAATTTCTCGCTATATATTACTGTTACCGAACTATAGATAGTTTGACTCATTCACACGTCATTCAGCAATTATCGCACCGGCCCATTAGGGTTGATTAATTATATCTAATATAATCATTTTAGATGACGCCCTGAGCCAAAATTCGATCCAAAATGGCCACCCTCGAGCTAGTTGTCTTATATTCTGTAAAAAAAATCAAATCAATTTGTTTGCGAGAACACATAAAAATACAAAAAGGTGGTGGTGGTGGTGGTTATATCGGGTGACAGCTCTCATAGCTCCCAATTTGTCCGGCCAAGTAGTTAATGTCATGTGCGGGAAATCTACATCAGGGGGGTTAAAATGGCCACACCGAAGCAATTCATCTAAGAAAGCAATATTGCTATTTGACATTTGTTTGCATTGTGCACTTACATTTATATGCGCAAATGTCAAATTGCAACATTGCTTCCCCCCACCCCCTCATATAAAAATAATGCTCCGTTCGATCCATCCGATCCGATTCTGTTCAAGTGGATATACAGCTTTAGATGCAGAGCCGCGATGAAACCAGCTCTTCTAGTTGTCGTCTGGCCGTTCGTCAAGTTTTCACATGATAAAAACGTATCAGCTTAGAAAGTGAATAAGCTCATAGATTTTATAGCCCAAAGATTTATTGATGAACGAACAGACTGATTTAACAGAGACTAGATAACATTCAAATCCAACAGCGAACTCGCAGTTATGAGTCATAAAAGCTAGTTTTCAACTTTCGCTTGTGTAAATTTTAGTTGTAAAATTGTTAGTTATAATTGATACCGAGTTTTTATTGATTGACAAGTACTATAATTGCTGGGTTGAGTTTCTATTTTAGGATTACTTTGTTGATCACCTGTCGAAGGCAGAGTGTGCGGTAGAATTTTCCGCTCAAGAATTCGCTTGCACAATATGACAAAAGAGCATCGCACCGCTTCACTTTTCGACCATATTATCATGAATCGTCTGAAACAGACGTATGATGCTTAGTTCTAGTGAGGCGCCTAGTTTCCGAGGAAACAGTCCATCTTCGTCATGTACAGTAGTCAGTAGTCAGAAGCAAATAGTGTCAGTCACGGTATACATATAAGTACTTAGCAAAATCCGGAATGTCCAATAATTAGGGATGTTCAAGGTGGCCGTATAGATAGTAGACCAAAATAATCGGCACAATCGCACAATCTGCGTGTTCAAACAGTTGGTAACAACCTAATCGTGCAGATTCGCGAGACGCCTACAATGTCAATTATACCGTCGTAAATATGACAAAACTCACTGCGCCAATGGTATCCAAGCAGTCAAGATGTTCCAAAATATGTGGACTTATGACGTCGAAATAATGACGATAAGGGCCCTATCACACCATGTATGCAGTTGTATAAAGAGTATGTCACCTGGTTGCGTAATCAACTTGATATCGGCCGTTGCGCAACCATGGTGTCATAGTGAGATAGGGCACTAAAGATTTTTTTTCCACGGTGGACCTGGTTGCACACCCCGGACACTTCATCTCTCACACCCCGTTTTACAGAAACACTACACATTGACGTTATCGTACACGCACATCTGTGTGTGTGACGTCAGACGCCCATACAATTGAAGACTGAAGTAAGACTTTAAACTTAGCTCAGCCGAAAGGGAGCGAAGAGTTGCCGTTCTGTACGTAGTATCCTTCTTTCCTTACTCCCTTCCTCCCTTTTCTTCCTTTTTTTTCTTACTTTCTTCCTTCTTTCGTTGCTTATTCTATGCCGTTAGTGTAGGTTCCTAAGGGTTGCTCACGTTTGGCCACGATCTCTTTTGTTAGTAAGTGATGATGTGGCTTGTGGTACAACACGGTTACTATGTCAAATGAATATAAGTGCATATCCACTCAAGCTTCGGAAACCCCAAAAGATTATGTTTCGGAAACACAGAATGCGGTAGGTTGCTCCTGGGTCCTTTCTTTTCTCGTGTGGGTTGTGTGATCAGTGATCTTATCAACCTTGGTGTCAGGGTTGCTATTGCGCCGCCAAAGGCCCTTGCATCATATAAGTCTTCCTCTTCTTTCTTTTCTAAAATCCAGGTTAGTTCGTTAACATCAAATTGAACATTAACATGTCTTTGTTCAGTTACCCTTGCATCAATAAAGTCATGCCTACCTTTGTTCTCAATTCTCATCATCTAATCTCATCCGATATTCATTTCTCAAGGCATGACCACCTATTGAATTCGTCACTGCATTAATCACTGTCATTTTCAATCACACTATAATGTTATTAAAGGTATGAGAAGTCAATGGACTTTTATTATGGCAACTAGCGTTTGGTCGTGACTTTGTCTGTGTTCCTTTTTGTTTTTTTTTTTTTATTTAAAATGTTTTCGATTATTTGTAAGCCTATCCCGAGAAAGTAACTTGATGTCCGTTCTTGGATTTCAATCTACCTACGGCCCAATTTTAGTTCTAAAATATATGAATGCATGAGAATAACTGTCTGGGAACTGACATTAGGCAGCCAAATTACTAAATTGTATAATAATATTTTATGTTTTTATTTAAGCACATCTAGGGCCGTCTGCCGAAGTTTTTCTTGCAACTTCTTTTCCCTGGACATACAGGTTGTGAGAAGCCGCTGTAGTTTTAGGCGGATGAGTTGTTTGCTATATATTCTTTCTTTCTTTCTTTCTTTACAAAATGACGAATAAAAGTCTAACTATGTTACCTACAGAAAGAAGACATAAATTTTGAATTCGAATTATTTCTATTCATTTGATTATGAGACATAGTCATCTACGACTCACGATTGATTGATCACTTTAACTGATTGTAACATTTTTGTGTCTATTTTTACAAATTAGTGGATGGATTTACGATCGTTTTGGAACTTTTACTAAAGCCAGACGCACACAGAAGCTTAAAATTCTGACCCTAATATTACGCTATTTCTTAAACAAAATTATGTATATAAAGCGGTTAATCAAATAACTCTTCTTTTTGTTTTGCTGTTGTCGGGCAGAATCATAACGTGGAGAGGTTTCATAATAGAGATGCACAAACGCATATAAATGGACTGTATAATTATATCATTAGAAAAAAGTAGCGCGCGACAAGGTTTAGGGCCGTGTTTGGTTTATGTCCGGTGATCAATCTCGGTTCTAACGATGATGAATGATCATCGACACAGGTAGGTATTATGTAGATTATACCTCAAGTAAGCTGCTTATGCAATTATATGTGGATGATTCATTTTATACTTTTAAAAGATTAACGGCTTCCGTGGTCCAGTGGTTGAGCGTTGGGCTCACGATCCGGAGGCTCCGGGTTCGAATCCCGGTGGGGACATATCACAGTTTAGTAAGGACATTACAGGCTGATCACCTGATTGTCCGAAAGTAAGATGATCCGTACTTCGAAATGCACGTTAAGCCGTTGGTCCCGGTTACTACTTACTAATGTAAGTATGTAGTTGTTACATGAGCCATGTCAGGGGCCTTTGGCGGCTCAGTAATAACCCTGACACCAGGGTTGATGGGGTTGGTAATTCACCTCATAACCGACACGATAGAAAATTTTATGGGATTAATAATGTGTGTACAGATGTAACTATGTATTTTGGTACTCTGTTACAGCCTATAGTTATCTAATAATTACTATCTAAGAGAAAATCTGCAATAATCAGGTCAGGGTATAGTATTCATGAGCGTAGTATTCATGAGAAGAGAAGAAAGTTTAATTTTGGTTGAAAGTTTTTATCTTTTTTTGGTTTTGTTTTTTTTGGTATTTATATCTTTGTTACGGAGAGGTTAGTTTGGAAGTTATATTCGTTTGTTGTTCTAAGTTTAAGTGATGATATTTGTAAGAGTAATTAGTATAAGTGTAAACTTATTCTTACTTATCCATAACATCCATTACTTAACCTTAACTTTACTTACATTCAATAATTGAAAGTAACAATACTTTCACATTACGTATATATTAGCTTATTATTATATTGGCCCAATGGCCTCCTTGACTAAAAAATAAATAAATATCTATTCTAATAAATCGCGAAATAATACTGAATCAACAACAATTTATTTTATTTTTAATTACTTGTATCATACTTGTCCTTACGAGATTCACTACTATTCCACAAAATTAATTCAAGTATAATACATATAATAATATTATATTTTTTGTCATAGTAGAGAGTAAATATTCAATTAAAATAATTTCTACGGCTTTAAAATAAAAGCACTTATTAGCTTTGATTGGAACTTGTATTAGTAACAGTTACCTTTAATAGAGATATAAAGTTTTAATGGCTTAGTTATGAAAGTAATAAAGGTGATATTACTTTACCCTTTTCTATCGTTCTATATCGTAACTGTAGGTGCGTACATAATTATTTAATTAAGAAATAATATGTGGTAGGATTTCGCTTAATTTTAGTATAATATATAGGTTTTGTGTATATACATTTATAAATATTACCAGCAAGAGACATCTAATCTAAACTAATCTAGCCTACAAGATCCCACTGCTGGGCAAAGCCCCTCTTTCCATTTTTCACGGTCCTGTGCGTACTCCGGCCAGTCCCACCGGCAAGCGTCCATGTCGTCACGCCATCTCTTTCGAGGTCTACCACGACGCCTGTACCCGTCATGTGGCACCCAATGCGTGACGATCCGCAAGAGACATAACATAACATAATAGTAAAACTATACACGTCCCACTATTTGGCACAGGCCTCCCCTCAATCAACCGAAGCGGGTATAGACCATACTCAGCCACGGTGCTCCACTGCGGGTTGGTGAAGACTTTTTGGGCTAGTAGCCCGAGACCGGCTTAACTTGATTTCCGATGTACGCAATCATTTTACTTTTTCGGAAAATCAAATCATTCAACCTGCAATTTTCTGGCCAAACAGGGACATTTAGTTGGTTTTATAAAGTATTCCAATCCAAATCATTTATTCAACATAATTATCATGGATAAACTACTTCAAATCTACGTCATTTCACAACGTATTATGATGTCTGAGGAGAAGAAATGACAAGAAACTAAATATATAGTAGCAATAGCAATACATCTTTTAAATCAGTGTACATTACAAGTTATTTAATAACTTCAGGAACACATTTATTAAACCAGGCACTTTTATCATTTAGGTAATCATTAATCTTTATAATAAGCTTTTTTACATAAAGTACGCTTCACATGAGCTTTGAATTATTTTCTGACAAATTCAAAAAATCATCTGGTATTTTATTTTAAAAACGTACCTATCATCATCATCAGCCGTACGACGCCCACTGCTGGGCATAGGCCTCCCCCAAGGATCTCCACGACGATCGGTCCTGCGCTGCCCGCATCCAGCGGCTTCCCGCGACCTTCACCAGATCGTCGGTCCTATACACAAACCAAAATAAGAAGATTTTAATTTACTTAATCTAGAATTTTGAATAGCATTTTTTTATGAAATAAATCAATATTTAATATTATTTATTTGCATACTGGTGTACAAGTTGGTAAGTTAAGATAGTTGGTAATCTCTTGCATTTAACATCTGATTCATTGCTGATTTCAGAGAACCTTTATACGATTTATTTTATGGCTTGTCTCTTAACCAGCTTTGAAATCCCATTTGGATTGACAAGCTCCACATTATAGTGACGTTGTTGATCAATTTCTCAGTATTGTATATGGCCAGTAAATGATTTCCAGTACTTCCTTATAGCTGCGGTGTAAACTGAATATAAATCAAGGCAATTTGTACTGAAATTCATTCTATTTAATTTCCTTTTAACTGGTCATTACCACAAAGGCCTTTGTGGTAATTTCCTGAAACTAGTTAACTATTTCTTATTGTTAATCTTGTAGTAAAGATTGATGATGATTGATGATTGCTGATATATTACGTAGGTAGATATGTTACAATTTCAGTAGGTATATTTAGGTAATCGTACAACCCCTGCCAGAGTGAAATGATATCTAGTCGCTTTGGAATAAATTATATATCTTTAATGCTAAAACACAAAGACTAATTTATTAAAAACAGGTTTCGTCAAAAAATTAATTAAAAACAGTCAATGAAATCCACACAAGCTTCGTCATATTTTGTCTTTAATGTACATATAAATGGTTTTTAAATGTTTTTTTTTTGTTTTTATAGCACTCATCAGTGCTTAGGCGTCGGCTTGATGACGTTACATAGATGAAAGAATTATTTTTTATTTGTTTATTTCAAATCGGGAAACAAACAGCTTAAATAACAATTTAAAAAATGCAAATAGTTTGTACATTAGCCAATGAAGTCTCCACTTATAACTAATACATGCATCACTGAGAAGTAGACAGAAGCAATAAATAAATTAAGTAAGCAAGCAAGCAATACAAAAAAAGAAAGAAAAGTTGATGCTACATCTGTTCCAACGTTTTGAGGGCAGATACAAATTTATTGTGCTTAAGATGAAATATGTCAATGCTATTGTATTTATCATTATATTTGCTACAAGTTCTAACTATAAAACGGTGCTTTAGGTAATTCGTTCTGCAAAAAGGAATAGCAAAAGTGTCAGAATTGGGACGAAGTCTAACGCTGCGACACTTAAACAAGAATTTCGCATGGACAGGAGGAGGACCCGGTGGTGTAATGGTTAACACGCTCGGCCCGGCTTGACAGAGCTGCGGGTTCAAGTCCTATCAGAGTCAGGATTTATTTTAGAATTAATTTATTACTTAATGTAGTTACTCGCATATTGCTACCTAAACAATCTGAGACCAACCCATCTAGCCTACCCGTCGGCAGAATTATACAAAATCAAATTAGGTTTCCTTATGATTTTTAGCACTACCGCTATATTGTTAAAGTTAAAAATAAGAAAGTCCATCGTGATTTTTCGCAGATGCAAATGTTTTGAATAAAATGTTTCAATAAAGATTGGCAGCATGTTGAGAAGCTCCTTTTTGAAGTCGGTTAAAAATAGAATATCTGCATTCTCAACTATGCGATATGTCTGCTATAATCGAAGGTCCTGTCCCCAAAGGAGTATAAATTTAAAACATAAGTACCTTGATAAAAGTGTAAAATTCTTAAGTTTAAATTAGATTTTTCGCTTAACGTTAAGCCTGATTAGCATTCGGTAATAAATCCTGCTAAGTAGGATTTCTTCCGTAATTTATTTGCAAGGACATTTAGGAGGCCCAGGTGCTTTGAATTTATTTGTCCCTATTATTCTAAATACGACCCTTAATTTACTGTTTTATTCGGAAAATAATTTTAATATACAGGGTGTTAGTGACATCGTAACGAAAACTTTGAGGGGTGGTTCAGGCCATGATTCTGGGTTGATATCAAGTAGAAATTTCCGTCGCAAAAGTATGGATTGGAAAATAATTAAAAAGAAAAGAAAAATTTTCATGAATTTTTTGACACGAAATTCCACTTGATATCAACTCAGAATCATGGTCTGAACCATCCCCCTCAGTATTCGTTACGGTGTCACTAACACCCATACCTACTTATATGGCTACCGTATGTACTTGTACGGGGTGTAAGTGTCATCGTAACGAATACTGAGAGGGATGATTCATCTGATTATTCTGAGTTAATATCAAGTGGAATTTTCCATCGCAAAAGTATAGAATTGAAAATAATTTAAAAAAACTAAAAAGAAAACATGAATTTTGCGACGGAAAATTCCACTTGATTTTAATTCAGAATCATGGTCTGAATAAACCCCCTCAGTATTCGTTACGATGTCACTAACACCCAGTATATTTTTTGTTGTTCTGGGTTTGTCGATTTGGAGTAATAAACCAAATAAACTTACGCTTGTGATCCCTGACGGTTTGAGTAGGGCAAGTAATCCGAAGACAACTTGTAACCACCAAACAAAGTTCTGAGTCATGTCTTCTCTATTAAAATGGCCAAAAACTGCCCACACTGGACTACATAGTTCTGTGCGATATATCAAATGAAAAAAAAAAACTTAAAAAATGAAAAAAAAAAAAAAACTATAGTGCTAATATCTAATTGTCAAAAGGAATAAGAGAAAAATCACTACCTACAAACTTTTTTCTCGTATATTATATACGAAAAGCTGCAAAAGTCCAATCAGTTTCTTGCAAGTAATAAATTAACCGGTTGCACTTAAAACGTCCTGGTTACAATATGTCGTTTCTGTAAAATATACATTTTATAATTATGACAACTTTACTAATGGTTCATAATTTCACCACTATTGACCCTGTTTACAAATAATTCATTGGGCTCAGTACTTTTGCTCTTTAATTGTACCTACAGTTAAAAACAATATCATGTAGGTGATACCCACCGTTAGAACCCTTTCTTATTAACAAATTTGATATTTACTAAGAGTTACAGTTCAATTTGTCAAACAAGTTACCTAGTATGACAAGGTACTAAAGTGCATACAAGTGCACACTTTAATGTTTGTGACCGTACTATAGTATCCTTTCTTTTGAAACCCTCAACAATTGCAACGTGCATTACCCACCAACACATTAGACCCTTGCTTATCAACACGATGTTCGGTTCGTGCTTCACTCAAAAGGGTCCTCATAATATCAGCGTCTTGGTTCACGCTGCGACTTGTGCTGAGTGAGGCCCTTTTCTCTCAGGACGTCCACCACCACCTTATGATAATTTCGACGAACAATTGTTTTGCTTTTTTGTAATTATTTTGTCAAAATTTTAAATGAGTTTATTGTCTTGTTTTTGTGTGTGGCGTCCTTTTATAATAAACTATAATATAACTATACTATTTATACTATAATATTTATAATAAACTATTCTATTCTATTTTTATGAATATACAGCTGTTCCTAGGTGCAAAAAGCGTATTAAGCGGCTATCTAATCGTACGATGTACGATGTCGTCGGCACGAGCGCCCGGCTAACTGTATCGCGGATGAAAGTGAACTCGGTGCGGTGGGGTAACTCCGCGATGTACGGCGTGGTTTAAATCATTAGCGTGAGTGTCCATTGTTGGTGACGGTACGAGATTTCTACGTACATAAACCCTGGACTGGGAGAATAAAAAAACATAGAAAACGTTCAGTTTTTTGTATTCCCGGACCCGTAAAAACCAACAGGGGAATTGTGTCTTTTGTAACACGCTGGATAATTGTTATGATACGTCGATCCCTTGTCGCCATCTTCATCATATCCATCTTAGGACTTCGTACCAACAATGGTTGCAATTTGTCTTTGATTATCTATGTCTCTGCCCAGACCATTAGGGTTTAGGGGCGCGTTTATGGAATGGTTCATTAAGCCTCTCTGTTTTTCAACACGCCTTTGTGTTTACCTTCGGGATAAGCAGAGCCTATGGAATTCTATATGCTTCGATTTATTAATGTAGAAGAAGCAAGATAAGTCAGTAGACTTATCTTGCTTCTTCTACATTTATCATTCATCATTCGTTTCTTATACGCGCGGCGATTCAGAGTAGACCGTACTAATCCTATTTTAGGAAAATCTCCAATTTGGCCTTACGTTCGTCCTTCTAGGTCTTCCTCTGCCATCCCACCAAACACCTTTGCTTTACATACCGCTTCCGTAATCCTATTATCCTTCATCTGCTCTATGTGTCCAAGCCAACTTAACATTATTTTCTCCACACACCACAGTCCTTTGTTATTCCACTATTATAATACTTAATTTAACACCGAAGATTCTACGCAACCCGTATCGCTATGAAGGGTAAAAAGGTTAAACAATAATAAAATTATGTTACTTAAGTAAGTAATTGCTGAGTTTATTTTTCAAAGCTTGCTAATTGTCTGGATTAAGATTTGAAAAAAAACTCAGCAATTCACTAGCAGATACCTTTTTTGTGCCAATGAAAGTCTAGTCATATTTTATACTAGCTTTTGCCCGCGACTTCGTCCGCGTGGCGTGTTATATAAGAGAGAGATCTTTGTGTGTGTGGGAGTGCATACTTATGCAGTTTAGATTTTTTCATATTTTTTTTTTCCCAATAACTCCCATTTTTCAAAATACAGCCAAAAATAAACTTTATATTTACTAAGGTATGCATGCATGCTAGATTGAATCAATTGATTGAATTGATTTTTTTTTTAATTGATTGTTCATTGAGTTTTAATTTTAATACACACTTCCTCTCTTCCCTTCAACGTTGCTGTGCCCTACAGGGTCCATGTTTTAGTTCCTATGCCTATGTAACACCCCATTGTACTACATGGAATGCAATAAATAATTTAATTGAATTGAATTGAAAACATCTATCTTACGCGGTTTCGATTTTTTCATACAAATGTTTTTTTCCCGCTTACTCCCGTTTCCGTGGGAATTTTGCAATATCCTGTTGCAACTAAGCTTTAAGTTAACTAAGGTACCTGCATGCCAAATTTCAAGCGTCTAACTTAAGCGGTTTAGATTTTTCATACAAAAGGATTTTCCCGCAAATTTCCGTTTCCGTGGGAATTCCGGGAATTCCTTTCTTAGTGCACCTCTACGGTACCTAAGCTATGTCCCTTCCAAATTTCAAATGCCTACGTTTAGCCGTTCAGGCTATGCGTTGATATGTCAGTCACTGAGTCAGTCAGTTTCTCCTTTTATTTAGATTTGATTTTTTCATACAAATGTTTTTCCCGCTAACTACCGTTCCCGTGGGAATTTTGTAATATCCTGTTGCAACTAAGCTTTAAGTTTACTAAAGTACCTGCATGCCAAATTTCAAACGTCTAACTTGAGTGGTTTAGATTTTTCATACAAAAGGATTTTCCCGCTAATTCCCGTTCCCGTGGGAATTTCGGGAATTCCTTTCTTAGTGCACCTCTACGGTACCTATGGTACCTGCATGCCAAATTTCAAACGTCTAACTTGAGTGGTTTAGATTTTTCATACAAAAGGATTTTCCCGCTAATTCCCGTTTCCGTGGGAATTTCGGGAATTCCTTTCTTAGTACACCTCTACGGCATCTAAGGTACCTGCATGACAAATTTCAAACGTCTAACTTGAGTGGTTTAGATTTTTCATACAAAAGGATTTTCCCGCTAATTCCCGTTCTCGTGGGAATTTCGGGAATTCCTTTCTTAGTGCACCTCTACGGTACCTATGGTACCTGCATGCCAAATTTCAAACGTCTAACTTGAGTGGTTTAGATTTTTCATACAAAAGGATTTTCCCGCTAATTCCCGTTCCCGTGGGAATTTCGGGAATTCCTTTCTTAGTGTACCTCTACGGTATTTAAGGTACCTGCATGACAAATTTCAAACGTCTAACTTGAATGGTTTAGATTTTTCATACAAAAGGATTTTCCCGCTAATTCCCGTTCCCGTGGGAATTTCGGGAATTCCTTTCTTAGTGCACCTCTACGGTATCTAAGGTACTTGCGAGCCAAATTTCAAACATATAACTTGAATGGTTTAGATTTTTCATACAAAAGGATTTTCCCGTTAATTCCCGTTCCCGTGAGAATTTTGGGAATTCCTTTCTTAGTGCACCTCTACGGTACCTATGGTACCTGCATGCCAAATTTCAAACGTCTAACTTGAGTGGTTTAGATTTTTCATACAAAAGGATTTTCCCGCTAATTGCCGTTCCCGTGGGAATTTCGGGAATTCCTTTCTTAGTACACCTCTACAGTATCTAAGGTACCTGCATGACAAATTTCAAACGTCTAACTTGAGTGGTTTAGATTTTTCATACAAAAGGATTTTCCCGCTAATTCCCGTTCTCGTGGGAATTTCGGGAATTCCTTTCTTAGTGCACCTCTACGGTATCTAAGGTATCTCCATGCCAAATTTCAAACGTCTAACTTGAGTGGTTTAGATTTTTCATACAAAAGGATTTTCCCGCTAATTCCCGTTCCCGTGGGAATTTCGGGAATTCCTTTCTTAGTGCACCTCTACGGTATCTAAGGTACCTGCATGCCAAATTTCAAACGTCTAACTTGAGTGGTTTAGATTTTTCATACAAAAGGATTTTCCCGCTAATTCCCGTTCCCGTAGGAATTTCGGGAATTCCTTTCTTAGTGCACCTCTACGGTATCTAAGGTACCTGCATGCCAAATTTCAAACGTCTAACTTGAGCGGTTTAGATTTTTCATACAAAAGGATTTCCCTTCACTACTCTGCTCCTATTGATTGTAGCGTGATGAAAAGTATACTATAACCTGTCCAGGAGTGTGAAGAATTATTGTACCAAGTTTCATTAAAATCCGTCCAGTAGTTTTTGTTTCTATAAGGAACATACAGACAGACAGACAGACAGACAGACAGACAGACAAAAATTTTACTGATTGCATTTTTGGCATCAGTATCGACCACTTATCACCCCCTGATAGTTATTTTGAAAAAATATTTAATGTACAGAATTGACCTCTCTACAGATTTATTATAAGTATAGATGAAGTACTCTTAACCAACAACATATTTATATTTATATTTGAATAAAGATTAATATTATTATGTTGATACAACTTAAACAAATTATTTCGACCAAATTTGGTACCATAAAAACGGTCATTGTGACTAAACCTTAAAAGATAGACATATGCCGTCGCGGACTTTTTTTTAGATCATGTATAGAGGAATAATTCTTTCATACATATTTTTTGTGTATCTTGAACCGTTTTCGCAGCGCACGCAAAGAAAGCCTTCAAAAATGAATAATTTTCCCCGTTTTTTACACATTTACCGCTCTGTCTTTGCTCCTATTGGTCATAGCGTAATGTTATTTAGCCTATAGCCTTCCTCGATAAATGGACTATCCAACAAAAAAAGAATTATTCAAATCGCACCAGTAGTTTCGGAGATTAGCGCGTTCAAACAAACAAACAAACAAACAAACTCTTCAGCTTTATAATATTAGTATAGATAATATTAGTATAGATTACTATACGAGACACGTAAAACAATTGACCAAATGAATAAAAATACTGTTGAAACACATAAAAATCTGTTTTTGTTTTGTTTTTATGTTATAATATAACATATTATATAATTTAACTCATATATAACTTAAATAAAATAAGAATTAAGGAAATATAATAATGTTAGTTATATAAAAACGAAATCTATTGACTGCTATATTCCTCGGCTGTATACTTATTCCAACTGGTGCAGAAAATCATGAGTTATTCTAATCTACAAGCTTTAGTACGCTATAAATCATTATTGTATGTGTCCATTGTCATCCGGGAAAAATAACTGTTAAAGCACTCGGACAGCTATTCAGTTTACATACAGATATACGGTAACTCAAAAACAATAACTCATGCCTGTAATTCATATTTGGATTCACAGACAAAACACCTACTGTTTTTGTTGCCTTATTACAAGTCAACAAGAGACAACTTTGTAGTTCTAAAGTCATAAGCTAAACTGGCTTTTATGAATATTATATTTATATTTTACTTTGCCTAAACCAACGATTGTCGAATTTATTCTCGAACTCATGTTTCGATCATAAATGATTATTATCACGGGCTCAGCGGCGAAGGATAACATCGTGGGGAAAGTCACATTCCCGAGAAATGCATTTCGGAGGTATGTGACCTAACTTGTATTGGGCTGCTTTTCCCTTCGCAGGTTGGAAGGTCAGACACACAGTCGTTTCTGTAAAAAACTGGACCTGTCAAATCTTCAGGTTAGGTAAGCGGACCCTGTGAAAAACGGGATAACGTGAGGGATATGAAATGATACCGCGTGGTTTCTAGGATTTGTGCCTGGTTAATGGCAATAGACTCGCTCTTTATTTCATGGGACTTAAGCAGCTGGCGAGGTGTGGGTGTATACTAATTCTACACAGTCCGTCTGTTAGAATGTATACTAAGTATACACTATTATAAACACCTTCGAGGATATAGGCGTGCTGCTATGTTGTTATGCTATGTGTTAATTATAAAACAATTTTGAAAAATTTGATCAGACATTAAGCGACATAAAATAAAAACTATGAGTTACTTACTGATACCTGTAGCAAGCAATGTCTTCAGGGATCTAGCTCTGCTATATAGTATATCACATTTTGATGTCACTTATGTCGTCAAATGGTTTGAAGGATTTACAATTGATCACATTACATTGAACTGAACTTAGGCCATTCTATGTGTTTTTTTACTTCTACTGTTTAAGAGAAGAACACTTTACACATTATTAGTGTATTTGTGTATGTATATGTGCTTCCTTACTAAGAGCAAAATGCCGACAAGAAAATCTCAAATCTGGATAGTATACAGAGCTGAGATTAGAATCCCAATTCTCGTCACGTCTCATGTAAATGTATGCGAAGGTAACACTGTCTCTTTCGAGATGTTACAATGAGTTATGGAAGGTAATGAAAACAGTGTGCAGAATACTAATCGACTTTCAGTTTGTATATAATTTGGACTTGTTTACATGCAAATTGGTTCTGTTTACATAAGCGAAATCCGGACAAGTTTGGGGTTATGTAACATTTTGGATTGGATAAGTTTGTGGCCCTATCTTATTACTAGGACACCATGTGGTGCAACCATAGTCACGCCTCCAAAAAAATATATGCAGTTGTATACACGCTCACCTCAACATTCAACTGCAGTCAACTGCATACATTTTGCTGGTGGTGCTACCATAGTGTCCAAGCGATATAATCGATGCCTCGCTGGGCGAAGTCCCGGGCGAAAAAATATTGATTGATTTGTTTGGTCTTTTTTGGCCATTTGTAACTTTGTTTTCATGTGTAAAGAAATAAAAGCAATTGATTTCTTTACATTTGATAAAAAAGAACTAAGTGCAGTATTAGATCCGTCATAACAATACCATGATGACGTCCACCCGCGTACAATGGACATGCGCACCAGCGAGTGGCGTGAAATTAAACGATGCAATTCACGTAGATCTGCTCAGATAGGCAAACTGGCCTGTGCCTAGTTACGGCTTGCTTACAACTTCACGCCGTAATGACCGCTCACGTATATTAAATGAGCATAGAAGCTTAGGGGAGCAATTTTGATAATAAAGTAAATAGATAGTGCTCTTGTTAGTATGGCAACACCGAATTGCTCTGAGTGTGGTGTGGTAGAAGACGTGTATCACATTCTGATGGAATGAATCGGAAAGATTTAATTTACACAATATTTACAATAATTTAAGATTTCGTTGGCGGATACATTGCTTTGACGAATCTCTTGTCAAACGAAGCCAAAGCACTTTATAAATTAGTGGGCTTGAATTTAAGGTATTTATTGTATTTAGTTTTTAGAACCACTTTTTTGTTCCTATACAGAGCGACACAGTTTCTATTTGTGACTAAGCTCTTAAAATTAAGATATAAAAAGAAGTTAGATATATTTTGTAATTCTATGTCTACTGACTCCCAATTCCCAATTCTATGTCTGTCTGTCGGTAGTACTGACGAAGTCTGTGGTGGATTTACATTCTGTTTTTATTATTATTATTTCTGAATATATTAAATATGGTTATTCTATGTCTTAAAAACCTATTTTCAGTCTGTTGTCTGTCTTTATTCGTATAAAAACATTCGCGATCTCTTCTGTTGCTTAAAGTAATATCTGTGGTAATATAAACACACCGTGCATATATTTCTGAAAAGAAGTAATAAAAAGAATGTGGCGTAACATAATGATAGATAACAGAATGCTCAATGAAGTGTAGGTAGTTAGTTCATCTTATGTTGGATGTACGTTTGACTAACCAACTTGGGGTGTAGTCTTGAGCTTATGATGATGATGATGATAATGATGAATAAGTTTCAACCGTAATAAATTCATTTTTTAAAGCAGGAACATTCAATCATTAAATTCTATATTATTCGTAATTAAAGTTTGTAGTGAACTACTTACTTATACGCTGTCTGTACCATATCTGCCAGACAAGTTCTCGATAAACTATTAGACTCAGAAAAGAGGAATCAGAAGGCAGTGAAGAAGGCTAGTATTTTTTTTTAAGTGCAAACATTTTTAAAGACGTATAGATAGGTCTAAGGGCCAAAACTCATCGAGACGCCATTCGCACGTCGCCGGCGCGCGGCGATGGTCGCCATACAATTCATATTGAAATGTATGACGACGCTTTCGGAACTTGACGACGAAGCCATTTCAACATAAACTGTTTAGCGACGTTGTCGGCGACGTGGCTTAGGTGTTTCAGTGACTTATCAATGACGAAATACCGGTTTGCAGTAACAATTTCGGTAGATTTCTGTGTTTGGGAATACTCCTAGTAGATACCAAACTCCCAAATACAGAAATCGGGAAAAATGTTATCCAATGTATAACAAAGGATAATTTGTAATTATTAAGGGTGCTTACAGACCATGGATGATAGTGTCGATGACGGCGTCGCTCTGAGTCGAGGACGTCGATATCATTGTCGTTAGTCTGTAAGGGGCATTAGAATCAGTAAATTATTTTTTGGCTTCTTTTTGTAAGTAAATGTAGGTCCGTAGTATGCTTAAAAAATAATCTGTTGGTACTTCATCATCATCAGCCCATTAACGTCCCCACTGCTGGGGCACGGGCCTTCCCTATGGACGGATAGGGAGATCGGGCCTTAAACCATCACGCGGGCCCAGTGCGGATTGATGGTTATTAATGACTGCTAATGCAGCCGGGACCAACGGCTTAACGTGCCTTCCGAAGCACGGAGGAGCTCGAGATGATTTTTTTTTGTGGTCACCCATCCTATGACCGGCCTTTGCGGAAGTTGCTTAACTTCAACAATCGCAGACCGAGCGCGTTAACCGCTGCGCCACCGAGCTCCTCCTGTTGGTACTTACTTAGTCACTAAGTTTTATTTATCTGTACTATGTTCTCCCACGTAGAATGAACTATGAAATAAATATAGGCTGACGTTTTCTAGGCAGTTATAGGTGATTACCATTACCATGTTGGGCATTTCAAGCTTTCGTACGCGACTACTTTTCCCTATTCCCTTTAACAGTCAATATAATGAGACTATCACTCTTCAGAATCCAATGTGACCACAACAACAATAAAGAAAGGGGTTTGGGAAATAAAATCTCTACTAAGAAAAGGTTTTTCAAATCTGTCCTAACTACTACTATGCACTTTAGAACCATGTCACATTGAAATATTTGTCACACACTGGCGACATCCGCATAAGCGCGAAACTTGATGAAAACGATAAAGTACCTACAGCTAGTTGATCCTTTAACGTACCTAGATATATATTTCTTATCTATTTATAAAATGAGACTATACTCTTTAGAGTCCTACGATCACAACAACAATAAAGTAAGGGGTTGGCAAATATTTTTTTTTATTGTTACGTAAATTTTATTAATGATTTTTAATTTTAATTTCTGTTTATAATTTTTATGTATTTGTACTTTTATTTTTTAACGATTTTTGTACTTATTTAGTGTTTATTATTATTTATTTTTTCTATGGACGTTATTATGGTCTGAAAATAAATTATTTGAATTTGAATTTGAATAAAATCTCTAATAAGAAAAGGTTTTTCAAATCTATCCTAACTACTATTACTTCACTATATGTATACATGCACTTTAGAACCATGTCACATTAAAATATTTGTCACTTACACTAGCAACATCCGCATAAGCGCTGATAAACAACTGCTGCAACAGCTGTTTTCCAACTACTTAAATATTAATGTTAATGTGTGTATATGTTGTAAATGTATATGTGTGTCGTAGATTTTACCTAAATAAACTTTTTTATTATTATTATTAAACATGGTACAGTACAGGTAGTTGCTCCTTTAAAGTAGTTATCACTGATTAATTTATTTATAAACAAGAACAGCTAATATAATACAACAGTCAGTAAAAAAAACAGCGCGGTAATGAACCTTTGTCAAAAAAAAAACCTCCAGGAATAGTGAGGGGTAACGACTAGCTTTATGTTTTATGTGTGACTTTTTGAGAATATTATGTTAGTAAAATAAGAATTACATCAATAATTATAGGTACACACAGCATTTACAGTCTTCTTCTAACGTGTGGTTTGTAAGGTGCGTTACCAACCCCATCAACCCTGGTGTAAGGGTTATTATTGAGCCGCCATAGGCCCCTGACATGACTCATGTAACGACTACATACTTACATCAGTAATTAGTAACCGGGACCAACGGCTAACATTTGCAGTGTAAGACGACGAAATTGTTCTTCTAATGTTGTGTTGGAAGAAATAGCTTTAAGCGATAAGGCCGCAATTTGCCATGTACAATCAAAGAGCAATAGTTTAGTCACTGAGACTAGAGAATTATTAGTAAACAGTGGTGAAATTATGAACTATGAGTTGTCATAATTATAAAATCTATGTTTTGTAGGTGTTTTTGGTCTATTACAGAAACGACATGTAACCAGGAGGTCTTAAGTGCAACCAGTTAATTTATTACTTTACAAGTAACTGATTGGACTTTTGCGGCCTCTCGTACCTACTTCAGTCACTATTGTAACTATTTATTTTGGTACAAAAAAGTACTATTAGGTACTATAAAAAAAGTACTATTATTAGTAGTATTTGTACTGTTTAGGTAAATAAGTGTATGCTATATAGTTACAATATACTTATACAAACATACCAAAAATTTTAAATTGTGTTGGTGATTATAAATATTAACATTGCGACATGGTTCTAAAGTTTTTACAAGTGAGATCTTACTACAATGCCAATAGATCTTTCAATACTAGAAACACTAACATAAATAAACAGGTTATCTAAATCGAACTAATTTAATTCCACAATAACAATCTAATAGATTGCTTCTAAGACTGGAAGTGGCCTATTCAACGTTCAGTTTCTAGTTTGACATTAAATTACTTGGAATTAAGGTGTAAAAGCTACAACTCCCTTGAGCGTTCCATTCTAGGCGGATTGGGTCGGATTTAGGGTTAGGTCGTAATGGGGGTACCCTATTAAGAATGAAGCCTAGAACAATGTCTTAGAAACAGTCTCTGAACTGTCTTTGTTGTGGTTCTTGGCTTAAATTAACGTCGGCAATCCGCCAAAGACATAAGTAAAGTTTACCCCAGATTTGTGTCCAGGGTCTTTAGGCAATTTGCAAACAATTATAACAATCTACTTACAGTGATATTCAAATTCAATTCAAATTCAAAATTATCTTTATTTAGTAGGTATACAGATATTTACACTTTGAATCGTCACTTTTACAAAACCGTCTCATCCGCCTAAAACTACTGCAGCTTCTCACAACCTATAGCCCGTTTAATTTTCAATTTTATAATATGAAATTATAATTAAGTCCTATCACAGTAGTCATCATTGTTTTGTTTTTTGGAAAATTCTCATGACGTCATTCTCCGTTCTAATCTAAACCGAGCTTTTGAAAGTGTAGTGTAAAAATTATCCACGCGTAATTCCGTGACCCTCTTGTCCGCGCCTGCGCAGGCAACAATCTGCGTTTGGTATCGCCCTGGGATACAATCAAACACGGTCCAATTGGAACGATACCAGTACCGACAGCACCAATATATATATATATATAAATAATATATTCACTTGATATCAACTTAGAATTATGGCCTGAATCATCCCTCAAAGTTTTCGTTACGATGTCACTAACACCCTGTATATAGACTACGCACGCAGTACAAACTCAACTCACACCAGTATTTCTATTTGCATGTCCTTCAATCATCGCATTTCCGAATGCAAATGAATACTTATTTCCAAGTTCATCAATTATTATATTTATCGTGTATCAGAATTTGAATTCCGAACTATGTAGGTACTTCAATGTTGTATTGTTTTGATTCCAGCAGTTCTGAATTCAAATTCCGATAGTTCTAATAATTTGATGAACATTAAAATTTGTATTCTGAAATGCGATCAATGCCAAGGGGCATTGCGAAAATAGAAGCACTGCAACTCCTCTTTAGAAGTAAACTAAAGTTTCATAAATAAAATAAGCAGTTTTCTAATTTTTTTTTCCGTACTTGCAGCTTTTGATGTTAAAGTCCTAAAATGGATTACTGACAGTATGGTGATAGGTGATCAGGGGAGTTAAAGGGCCACATCGAAGCAATTCACTAAAAAAGCAATATTGCAATTTGATATTTGCGCATATAAAAGTAAGTGCGCAATGCAATCAAAATGTCAAATAGCAATATTGCTTTCTTAGATGAATTGCAATAATGTGGCCTTTTTAGACACCCAGGCCTTTGCCCGTATAATAATGATACATCGTTATCGGCTTTTACGACGTGCTCGGAAAGATACACGTTTTATGTTCTTTATTCGAATATTGTTTTTCTGATAATGTTCAGATATCGGTTGGGCCTAGTTTGGGAACCTCTGCTTATTAATGTCATTATACTCATGTGCCTTACATTATACTGTGTTGTATTTCTCAGAAAACAAATTTAATTACATTTACATTTTCAATTTCTCTGTCGACGGTACAAGTAACTTAGTGTACTTATTGTATTATTGTTCCAATCTTAACTTGAAGGATTCGATATAAGCACGTGTAACCTTATTGCTTACTTATTATTCATACTTCGTTTGAAATTGGAACACCGCTCGGGTTAATAATTTCTGTTAGCCAGTAAACAGCCATCTAGCCAGTGCTTATTATCTTTAAAAAAGGAAAAAATATTTTTAATTAATATTCTCAAGCGGGAAAAAGGAAAAAAATATATATTAAAGAAAAAGGAAAATATTATTTTTTTTCGTCTTTTAACTACTCAACTGTAAAATGTTTAAAAAGAATCCAAGGCAAAACTCCAACGAGGAAACTCAAAAATTGCGACAGAAAATTTGTTGATTTGTTTTTAAAAAGTTTCAAATATTTCCTGAGCTTTTTGTTTAACAAAATCTTGGAACTCGTTTCTAAAGATTTGTATTTCAAACAAACTCAAGCATTTTTGTACAGTAAATCCATAGAGAAATTGAAACAGCGAACGTTCCTAGACTTATAGGTAAGTATTGTGGCTCTCGCTCAGTCTTGTCTGCCAAAAGAAAGAAAGAATCGTTTATTATAAAGGGACACCACAGTAACAAATACAAAACAAATAACAAAACAAAACAAAACGGCTACATAACAATTCACAAACTAATGCAAAGTAAACCTTGATTGACCCTTATAAACACGGAACAATTTAATCAGCGCCCAAATACAGTTTGCCCGAGCCCGCAACTCAATCAAAATAGTTGTCCGACAAAATCGTAACAATTTTCGTCGGCCATTTTGTAATTATCCCAGAAACGGGGACTAACGACGTCGACTCGTGTTATGGCGAATAAGATTCCTTCGATATGTGATTCGGTACGACAATTGTTTTTAGGGTGTACTTACACATAATGGTTTCGAGCCGTGGCTGCCCAGTTGGTAGAACGCTTGCCTCTCACTTTGAGGTCGCAGGTTCGAATCCAGCACAGGCCTAAACCAATCCGTTATAGATCTACTCAATACCAGCGGATAGTATAAGTTGTTATGTTACGTCATATGTCACTGCAAGATAAAACTTAACGTTAGTCGATCAATCTCTCCCTCTTTCTTTCTCTCTCTCTCTCTCTTTCTCCTATTGTGTGGGTTGTGAGGTGGATGACCAACCTCATCAACCCACATTGGGTGGATGATCAATGTATATTTAGTTTTTTGATGTGATTTATTGTACATTTGCCGCAAATGGCATTAACTACTTGGCCGGTGCTGAGGACTCTTACCCAGAAAAATAACCAATGTGTACCCATCTTTAGCCAAAACGAAATGACAATAAACTTTTATTTCGTCCATACATTGGTCATATATTTTCTTTTTTGTTGGAGGTAAATTAACCCTTGCCGAATGTTTAAGACGTTTCATGTTGTTCTCGGAATCTTTAAAAACAAGAATGTTCTTAATTTTGTTTTTAAGGACATGAAAGTATCCTGTATTCGTATTATGTAACGTTAATGAGATGTTTTAAATAATTAATGAATCTTTGAAAACAGATTAAATAATTTGTATTCGTGATAGTATGGTGTTAAAAGAGATGATTTCCTTCGATATATTTTGTTGTTGAATTCAAATAGGTACTTTATTTGTTCACAATTCGAAACTTTTCATGCTAAAGGTTTTACAATTAATTATATTAAGTCATAGTCGCATGCTGCATTATCAGTCGTTAATAACCATCAACCCGCACTGCCCGCGTGATGGTTTAAGGCCCGATCTCCCTATCCATCCATAGGGAAGGCCCGTGCCCCAGCAGTGGGGACGTTAATGGGCTGATGATGATGATGAGTCATTGTCGAATGGATATCGATAGTTAGGTATATTAATATACGGAATTCATTAGGTAATGACGCTTTGTCCTTTTGTCGTTTGCTGGTATGATGTTTAAATTACTTTAGCACACACGGAATAACCGCATACCTCCCTACCACATATTATTATAGAACACTAGCTTTTGCCCACGACTTCGTCCGCGTGGCGTGTTATATAAGAGATAGATCTTTGTGTGTGTGGGAGTGCATACTTATGCAGTTTAGATTTTTTCATAAGTACATTTTTTTTCCCAATAACTCCCATTTTTCAAAATACAGCCAAAAATAAACTTTATATTTACTAAGGTATGCATGCATGCTAGATTGAATCAATTGATTGAATTGATTTTTTTTAATTGATTGTTCATTGAGTTTTCATTTTAATACACACTTCCTCTCTTCCCTTCAACGTTGCTGTGCCCTACAGGGTCCATGTTTTAGTTCCTATGCCTATGTAACACCCCATTGTACTACATGGAATGCAATAAATAATTTAATTGAATTGAATTGAAAATATCTATCTTACGCGGTTTCGATTTTTTCATACAAATGTTTTTTTCCCACTAACTCCCGTTTCCGTGGGAATTTTGCAATATCCTGTTGCAACTAAGCTTTAAGTTAACTAAGGTACCTGCATGCCAAATTTCAAGCGTCTAACTTAAGCGGTTTAGATTTTTCATACAAAAAGATTTTCCCGCTAATTTCCGTTCCCGTGGGAATTCCGGGAATTCCTTTCTTAGTGCACCTCTACGGTACCTAAGCTATGTCCCTTCCAAATTTCAAATGCCTACGTTTAGCCGTTCAGGCTATGCGTTGATATGTCAGTCACTGAGTCAGTCAGTTTCTCCTTTTATTTAGATTTGATTTTTTCATACAAATGTTTTTTCCCGCTTACTACCGTTCCCGTGGGAATTTTGTAATATCCTGTTGCAACTAAGCTTTAAGTTTACTAAAGTACCTGCATGCCAAATTTCAAACGTCTAACTTGAGTGGTTTAGATTTTTCATACAAAAGGATTTTCGGGAATTCCTTTCTTAGTGCACCTCTACGAAATCTAAGGTATCTGCATGCCAAATTTCAATTGTCTAACTTGAGTGGTTTAGATTTTTCATACAAAAGGATTTTCCCGCTAATTCCCGTTCCCGTGGGAATTTCGGGAATTCCTTTCTTAGTACACCTCTACGGTATCTAAGGTACCTGCATGACAAATTTCAAACATCTAACTTGAATGGTTTAGATTTTTCATACAAAAGGATTTTCCCGCTAATTCCCGTTCCCGTGAGAATTTTGGGAATTCCTTTCTTAGTGCACCTCTACAGTATCTAAGGTACCTGCATGACAAATTTCAAATGTCTAACTTGAGTGGTTTAGATTTTTCATACAAAAGGATTTTCTTGCTAATTCCCGTTCTCGTAGGAATTTCGGGAATTCCTTTCTTAGTGCACCTCTACGGTACTTAAGGTATCTGCATGCCAAATTTCAAACGTCTAACTTGAGTGGTTTAGATTTTTCATACAAAAGGATTTTTCCGCTAATTCCCGTTCCCGTAGGAATTTCGGAAATTCCTTTCTTAGTACACCTCTACGGTATCTAAGGTACCTGCATGCCAAATTTCAAACGTCTAACTTGAGTGGTTTAGATTTTTCATACAAAAGGATTTTCCCGCTAATTCCCGTTCCCGTAAGAATTTCGGAAATTCCTTTCTTAGTACACCTCTACGGTATCTAAGGTACCTGCATGCCAAATTTCAAACGTCTAACTTGAGTGGTTTAGATTTTTCATACAAAAGGATTTTCCCGCTAATTCCTGTTCTCGTGGGAATTTCGGGAATTCCTTTCTTAATGCACCTCTACGGTACCTAAGGTACCTGCATGACAAATTTCAAACGTCTAACTTGAGTGGTTTAGATTTTTCATACAAAAGGATTTTCTTGCTAATTCCCGTTCTCGTAGGAATTTCGGGAATTCCTTTCTTAGTGCACCTCTACGGTACTTAAGGTATCTGCATGCCAAATTTCAAACGTCTAACTTGAGTGGTTTAGATTTTTCATACAAAAGGATTTTCCCGCTAATTCCCGTTCCCGTGGGAATTTCGGGAATTCCTTTCTTAGTACATCTCTACGGTATCTAAGGTACCTGCATGACAAATTTCAGACATCTAACTTGAATGGTTTAGATTTTTCATACAAAAGGATTTTCCCGCTAATTCCCGTTCTCGTAGGAATTTCGGGAATTCCTTTCTTAATGCACCTCTACGGTACCTAAGGTACCTGCATGACAAATTTCAAACGTCTAACTTGAGTGGTTTAGATTTTTCATACAAAAGGATTTTCTTGCTAATTCCCGTTCTCGTAGGAATTTCGGGAATTCCTTTCTTAGTGCACCTCTACGGTATCTAAGGTATCTGCATGCCAAATTTCAAACGTCTAACTTGAGTGGTTTAGATTTTTCATACAAAAGGATTTTCCCGCTAATTCCCGTTCCCGTAGGAATTTCGGAAATTCCTTTCTTAGTACACCTCTACGGTATCTAAGGTACCTGCATGCCAAATTTCAAACGTTAACTTGAGTGGTTTAGATTTTTCATACAAAAGGATTTTCCCGCTAATTCCCGTTCCCGTAGGATTTTCGGGAATTCCTTTCTTAGTGCACCTCTACGGTATCTAAGGTACCTGCATGCCAAATTTCAAACGTCTAACTTGAGTGGTTTAGATTTTTCATACAAAAGAATTTCCCTTCACTACTCTGCTCCTATTGATTGTAGCGTGATGAAAAGTATACTATAACCTGTCCAGGAGTGTGAAGAATAATTGTACCAAGTTTCATTAAAATCCGTCCAGTAGTTTTTGTTTCTATAAGGAACATACAGACAGACAGACAGACAGACAGACAGACAGACAGACAGACAGACAAAAATTTTACTGATTGCATTTTTGGCATCAGTATCGACCACTTATCACCCCCTGATAGTTATTTTGAAAAAATATTTAATGTACAGAATTGACCTCTCTACAGATTTATTATAAGTATAGATAACGATTATCATTAGAAGATGACGTCGTGTTAAAAAACCCAGTGTCCTGTTCTAACGACCATAACTGTTTAGAAAATTACGAATCCAAATGCTCTATCGTTTTTTTCTTAAAACCCGACCATAACGAAAAGTCGTCATTTAAAAAAAAATACTTGCGAAAATGTACTCCTTAATTCGGCTAGGCTATATCAATTTTCTTCCCACACATCCGCAAGTCATTGTAATTAATTTAATTTGAAGAAAAAATGTTTGAAAGCATGAAAACGTTTCCGGACGAGGATATAGATAGCATAATTTTATAAATTAAATATAACTGTATCATAATAATGATTGTAAATTATGTCTTTTAACTCATGACTACCTTTGTATACAAAAACTACACATCCTGTTGGAAGTAACGGCGTCTGAAGGAAGTAATATACGATCCCGATGACCCGACTACTCTAGCCATAGAGGCAGCCAATCAGCTCGCGACACCAAACATTTCAGGACCCCGATACCGACCCCGCCGGCGTGGTCGACGATTTCCCTCAATCAGCGCTTATCGCTATCGACCCACTAGGGTCGATTAATTCTTTAAAATATTTTTCCTCTCAGACGACGCCCGGAGCCGAGGTTCGCGCCCAACTGGGCACCCTCAGGCCTGTTGTCTTAATCGCTCCCCATTTGTCCGGCCAAGTAGTTAATGCCATCTTTAATAAATCACACCAAAAAAAAGGACTTGATAAATATGTTTGGAAGAAAAATGTAATTATCTGTTTCGAGTAAAGCATAAAACATAAAATCTACTGCCTTTTTCATGCACAGTACATGTACAAATTGGTTCAAAGTTCATTAACGGCTAAAATATCGACTCTTTACAAAATAATATTAAGGCAATAGAGGTTCCTCCTATTGTATGGGCCTTAAACATACCTGATGGGGAGTGGGTGTAATACTATCTACCTACACTTCTGCCTACCCCTTCGAGGAAACAGCGTGATGCGATGATATGTTTTTCTTCTACGCCGATTAAGATTACAGACAGTATAAACGAAGTAAAATAATATCTGAAAAACCCGCAAACAAATTATTAAAATTCCACGGAAGCACAAACACAAAGCTTCAACCACATAATACGCCATTAGTCATTCATAACTAAACGCTATCCATTGGCAGGTGTCCAAGACTGACTCAACCTCTTGTGCATGGAAAAGCAGCAATGAATAATGTAAGGGTAGGAAGGTCGACCACCGGTGACATAGCGGCTTTAGCCACACTCATTACCTCGGCTCATAACTGTCTGCTGACAAGATGATATAGCATGGAGATGGCTTCTGAAGAAAATTTTACCATGCATTTTAACCTAACTACACATTGGCTCCGATTCCTGCAGTCACTTTTCATTTTCTTATCCGCAGAAAAGGAAAAGGACGGATGATTGACAACTGTTAATTTTAAAATTAATAACGAATGAATGAATAACCCTCGCGAATTAAATAGGCATCTCGCTGATATGCAACCCGTGAGACTTGTGCTGTCAACATAATTCTGTCGGGTTATTGGCCAATATATTTTTTTAAGAGGCTTGTTCAAATTTCTGCCTATAATTGACGTGTGTTCCATATTTTTTATGCATGTCAATTACCCGTCCCTTTCCTTTTTGGTGAATAGGAAAACTAAAAAAAAAAAATAGACGGTGTGTACTGGAATCAGCACCACTGGAACCATGTCGTATTAAATTATTTGACCGATACCCATACAATCCCGAATCCCGAATCGAATCCCGGTGGGGACATAAGTATCACAAAAATCACTTTGTGATCCCTAGTTGAGTACTAGGGATCACAGAGTGAGTTGTAGTTTACCATCACTAAAAAGTAACCTGGACCAACGGTTTAACGACCACATAGTCGTTACATGAGTCATGTCAGGGGCCCAATAATAACCCTGACACAATAATTATACTGGGTAAATTGTGCAAACCTCAAATTCATTCAATTAAACATTTCTGAATAGATACTAGCTTGTTTATTGCAATTTGATAGGTTTCATGAACAAACACACACACATACACTTCTGAATGTGATTAATCGAGAAGGCGCTTACGTGGATTTCACTATAAGGCGTCGATATTGTCTATTATTCCAGTCATGTTATAGAATCAAAGTGCAATATAAATTAAATATCACTGCGTATTTCTTTTACAAGAGCTGTCTCCATACAAGCCAAGCTCTACTATGAACGGGCGGTGGGTTAAATAAATCTGCTATTACATAGTGGCGCGCGGCGGTACATGTAATAATGACGTCATCAACTCCGGCGCATCAGCTGCTCTGATCCACACGGCTGCATCCATAATGTCAGTATAGGGTATTCACCATTCTGCAGTTTTAGTTAAGGCGTCATAGAAAACTTTTTGTCACTATATCACGTTGGTCTAACAGAAAGATCGGTGTGGCGTTGGTACTTAGTTCATCTTAGGATGGATGTACCTCTGACATCCAAATTGGATATAATCATGAGCTTATGTTATATATTACCTATGTAATGTTTCGTACTTTACCGTTATGTATGTGTAAATATAGCTTGGTGCCACACAAATACTTGCGTGATCTTGACAAAACAAAACATCAAATCAAATCAAATATACTTTATTGCACAGAACTAAATTTCAACAATCAGACATAACTCATGAATACAGTACAATTTGGGCGGCCTTATTGCTCTAGAGCAATTTCTTCCAGGCAACCACCAAAAGGAAACAAACATTTACAAACAACTTGGATGCGGGATAGTGCAACAAAGAATAAATACCTAAAAGTAAAACTAAAGTTAATAAATTTAGGTTGTCTATCTTCTGCGACATGCCCGGATAGACCAAATAGGAACTGAATTGTCAAATATGGTAACCGGTTTCTATGCGAATGCTAAAATCACTCTTCTTCTATCGTGTGGGTCGTAAGGTGGATTACCAATCCCATCAACCCTGGTGTCAGGGTTATTATTGTTTTGCCAAAGGCCCCTGACATAGCCCATGTGACGACTACAAAAATCACTTGTTGAATTCATCATTTTGTGCCATAATGTTGTTATTAGAATATATTTAAGCAGAATTCGTAATCTCAGACAGGAGAACTGAAAGTAGAAAAATAACTGAAAATAACAAATAAAAAATGAAGTATACAAAATGCAATTATCAATCAAAGAACAGTAATGATTTGACCACAATGGGTACCGGTATTTATTTTATTTCACTCTTGTACTGTACTGAGCATCCATCCTTCATTGTATACTATACCACATAAGTTTTACTCTGTAGACAAACCAAACAGATGTATCAGTACACAGGAATATCAAAATTGTCTACAAAATCTTTTTGCGCTGGTGTACAGTCGCTCTTAATTGATACAGGCTTGTTCGGTTTTTTACCGCCATTGTGATGATCTTTCTACTTTTTTCCAACATAAGAATTAATTGATGCCCAAATATAAATGAAATCAGTCATTCCGTTACCCATTATATTTCGATTTGCGGTACCGATATTGTCATTATTTTTTAACGAATCATCGATCCTTTGTCTTTTTTGTTCGCAGGAGCTTTTTGTTAGCATAAAAGAATTGATTTCTTTTTTTGTATTTTAATTGGACTTTGTTCTTTTGTGATTATGCTACTGAGGCGCGGCCTGTCTCATTACTTCGTGTTTCCCGGAACCTTTTTAAGACTTGTTTTCGATAATAATTACGCGTATAAGAACTTCGCACCTCGTTTCTCAGGCAAAATTGCTCTTATCTGCAATTGACCATAGCAATCATGTAAGTTATGTACATAGTTTAAAATATTGGAAAAACAGTTTAACTTACTTATAACATTAACATGTATTCAAACATATACCTGATATATACTTTACCCATTAATTAACTACGTACGTAATTTGATGTTTAAATGTTTGAATGTGTTAAATCCTAAAAAGATTAGCGGAATTAGTGTTAATGTTCATAATATGTTTTCAAATGCACAAATTTCAATTATTCAATTGTTCAAATTTAAATTCTAAAAAGGAACTCTTAAAGAAAAAAGCTATCAAGACCACCGAAAGCACATTCATAACAGATTCTGATAAAGTCATTCCTCATACATTTTGATCAGTTGACGCCTACTAGAGCCTGAATAATCACGGTCCTAAGGGCTCGTTGTAACGGCAACAGACAAAATGATATTGATTATGAATACAGATACCAGTTTGTTCAAGGCGATTATTAAGCTTTAGATTCTGCCAACTAGGGCCCTTCCCAAGTAGCATTCGGGGTTCTATATAAGATGTCTAGTCGTTCACATGTACTCTACAAGCTGTGTATGTCAGCTGTATATGAGCTGTATAGCTTGCTATAATGCTTTTATTGAACCAGTTTGGGCACAAATTAGACAGCCTTAAGTTCACTATGGCTGTACATTAGAAGTATAATAGCATTATAATAGCAGTTTAAGTAGTAACATCGGACTTAAGGCTGACTTACGGCACTATATGGAACGCAGTGTGAACCATACAACGTACATGAGTGTAATAAAGAGTAATAAGTGGCTAAATACACAGCCTTCACAGTTAAAATCGGACAAAAGTACTCCAGTAAGCTACCTTAAATTCACTTGTGTCCTAAATTATTTCCACATTTTAATATATTAGTTTGACAATTGTACGGAGTGCACGGATTCGGGGCAAACTAATAACTCCGGCGGATTATTATTATAATATAACACGCGATTAGTACCTGTTTTATATACCATATCATGTTAATGCCATGGGAATGCAACTTTATCGTGAAATGTATACATATTGACAACTAAAAATTTCACGCGCCTCTGTAAAAACGCTTTATTCATTTTGAAATATTTAAAACTGGCTGAGAGGAAAATTTACATTTTCAGTTTTTGATATTTTATTGCCATTATAATTATACTACGGTAATTAATTTTAACATGAAACCAAAACTCATTCGCTCTATCTGCGTATTTTGTGATAAATCTGCATTAATCTTGTAGATTTATTTGGTAAATATTTTAGGTTACGTAGAACAAAATGGTGGAAATGAAATACGGCTATGTGAACTGTTATAACTCCTATTTAATGCGGTGAGCGTATATTAGGTTCACATGTGTTCTGTTAGAATGCTGTTATCTATATGAAGTCCCACATTTGTACCACTACAGCGCCAATGCCAATTAATTTATTCTAATGTGAACTTATGTACAGCTTTAAGATGTAGTTCAGGACAATTGTGTATCTTTAATTCTTTCTTCAAATACTGAAATTTTAGAGATCCGCAATAAAAATTATTAATGGCCGTTAAATGCCCAGTTAAAAATGCCCAGTTACTTATAGTCAAGTATGAATACCTAAAGTACAAATTTTGTAACAAACTAACAAAAATCACCTTTTTGTGTGAGACTCACAGTTGGCGTCAGAGTATTTACATTACAAAAACACTACTCTGTTCAAGGAGGTATTTAAAATAATGTAAACAAACTAGATAAACAGAAAAGGACAGAAAATAATTTGTTTGCAATCACCATTATTTTGAAGGGAACTTTCAGGTTCAGGCATAATATTTTCCTCTGCATCATGTACGGAACCACCAACAACGGTTGCAATGGCGCTTGGGAAAAAGTGTAATAGAATATCACATTCACATTCATGTTCAGCTTACAGCAAATAAGAGTAGTACTTGTGGACAAATAAACTGCTATTGATGTTAATGGACAACACAATGGTCTTTCTAACAGCCTAGAGTCCACATGTGAATCATTTAAACACTTCTGTACAGATAGTAAAAAAAGGTTATTTTAAGTATCACAAACAAGTCCTAATACAGCTACTGGCTGTATAACAGTCTAAAACAAGTAAACATAACAGCCTTTGGCTTTATAAATGACCACAAGTGTTATATTAAAATGCTAGCTCTATAACATCGAACAAATAGGCCGTTAAACAGCGGTTGCCGTATCTCTACCCTCCTATAATGCTCTTAGTCAGAAAGCTGACTAAAGGATAGTTGTTAGAGTATTATAACACCCATAATCGTATAAAAGTATTACTCTACACTCCTATACGTCCCTTAGACAGGTATAGGTGTAATTAATTGCAATAATGCAGCTAATACATCACGAGTGAACTGTAGTAATGCTTTAAGTTCACCTTGGAACTAAATGTGTACTCTTAAATGGAACAAAATGCTACTTGGGTTACTATGGTAGTAAAAACTGTGGTTAATAAATAATTTCCCTTGGAGAAGTGTGCAGTAAAATATTATGAGTAGCTTATTTATGTGGATGATGGCTTTGTTGATTTTTGTGTCAGAAATAGTAGCTACTCTGGAATTTGCAAACGTTACACTATTTAGTACTGTTGAAAAAATACTTCTTTAATGATTTCTTATGCAATCCTTTGGGAAACTCATTACAAATCTTGCTATCTGTTGACAAACACGGAATCTCTTTCTTCTTCTCAGCATTTTAGTTACAATTTTGTTGTGCTGCAAAAAAGCGTAAACCAATTTCCCTGTCTTCTTCTATTTCGACAGCATATCCTCTGGGATTTGCCATCATCCTCAAAGATTAAAAAAAAAAGTTGAAATGTTTATCCTCTTTTCAATATGTTCAGTCAAATTGTTGGTGTGCATAGAATATCTTGAATATAGCAACCCCCTTGTCTTCTTTGTGTAGCAGATCTCTTGCCGTAGCACATCTTTTGAAATTATTATTTTCCATAATATTATATTAGTGAAGTTATTTTACCAATCTCTGTTAGGATGTTTTCTCAGTGAGAACACTGCGTAAGGTCCTCTAAGAACTCTCCACGTCCTTGGTATTTAACGGTACTCAGGGTCTTAATAGCAACTCGCTGTGAAGCCTCGAAGTTACGGCCCAAGTTTGTTAAAATCACCCGACAACCTCCACAGTCACGCACAGGTTTACGTATAAGCGTAACTTTGCGTTAATTTATAAAGCGTGTGAGGCGACTGTGAACAGTAATGACAGGAAAGTGTAGCAACATTGTTTTTTTTTGCATGATAGGCACGCTTTTGATCACAATCTAACCTGATAGTAAGTGATGATGTGGTCGAGAGTGGGACATGTTTACCTACAGTTACTATTCACTCTTGCCTTGTAGACGCCCGGTGCCCATATTTTGGGTCATTTTGAAGTAAATAATTTGGTTGCGATTTGTTCAATGGGATTAGCCCAGTCACAAATGATTTCTAAAAGCGACAGTGACAGTGAAAAAAATGTATAGAACTGACTTTTTACTGCTCATTCTAATATAATTCAGGTCTCTTAATATTGTAACCATACCATAGATCTACATTTTTGGTAGTTTTAAATTGGGCCTGTGATTATGTATAAAAATTAAAGAAAAGTATCACTTAAAATCAATGAGAGTAACCACTTCTGATCTGTATTTATATTCAATTAACAAGATTTCGCTATATCTACAATATAATGTCTTATTTCATTAAATACAACGCTTCTGTTGTCAACGTTGTCGCCATGTGTTAGCGATTGAACTCCACTTGAAACTCCATAATATATTACTACAGCTGACACACAATCAATAGTTTGTAATTTGATACTGATACGTGAGTGAGTTACTGCTATTAATAGATGGATTAGTTAGGATTAGGTGTGAGCGATATTACAGTTGATAGGATCAATGTGAACGATGATCAGTGTTTACATGGTATTAAGTTGCTTTACGTTAATTGATCAATCATGTATCAATTTATTACAATTGTGACACGTGATTCGTTTTGTAGGGTTATATTGATGACGCTACCAATAATGGTCTTTAAAATATAGAATGATAACTTTATCTTTTTTCAAAGTTTTGCTATGAAATTTCATTTGAACATTCTTTACTTCGTTTCGTTTCGTCTCACGTTTTGTAACAAGAAGAGAAATTCAGAATAATAATGTTGCTGTAAACAATACTCAACATAAAAGTCATGTTTAAAATAATGATGTTTTATTTTTACGGATTATTTCTAACAGTAGAGTATTCCTAGTATTAACGAATAGAAGCATGATAGCCCAGTTAGTAGAACGCTTGCTTCTCACTTTGAGGTCGCAGGTTCGAATCCAGCACAGGCCTAAACCAATGATTGTCGAATTTGTTTTCTAATTCATGTTTGGATTATAAACGATTATCACTTGCTCAACGGTGAAGGAAAATGTCGTGAGGAAACCCACGTTCCCGAGAAATGCATTTTAGGAGGTATGTGATCTGGGCTGGTTTTCCCTTCGCGGGTTGGAAGGTTAGACAGGCAGTCGCTTCTGTAAAACACTGGACCTGTCAAATCTTCAGTTTAGGTAAGCGGACCCCGTGATAACGGGATAATGCTAGGGGATGATGATGATTCCTAACAGTGACAGTATTATTTTCCATTTGATTCATTCTTACATTTCAAGACTTTGCTTCCCAATCACACAACCACTAGGAATCATAATGACATAACCAGCCTCATCACTGTAATACAGACTCATTTGCCCAACAATAGAATGGCTATTTTCCTCGTTCGACACAATATATGGAAGTACGAGGCTTAGATAAACATTTCCTATTGTTCCTTCAAGTAACGTACCTAAACGAATCGTGAGTGGATTTCTTTTTTATTGGCTCATATTTGTCTTGGATAGTTAGATCTTGAACCTAGTTCTAGTTAGGTACTAGCTCTATTTGCCCTAAGCATAACGTAATAAGCTCACTACTATATCCTAATTGGGATAGTAATCTCACCGAGCTTGCTGTTAGACCAACGTAGGTGGTGAGCCGTCTAGTAAATAATGGCAAATATAGTGGCTGATTTTTCTATCTAACGTGTCTGCAATATTTTGCTAAAGAAGGTGTGTCTTATTGACAATATCAAAACGTGTAAATTTTTGTTTGAAGTCCAATTATCTTCTTCTTATCGTGTCGATGGCACACCAAATAGTATCGGCCCAAAACTTGGCAACAAGTATGGTGCTATCTGCAGCGCTCATCAGATCCTCTTGAATGCAGGTTTTCAGGCACGCAGGACACGATGTAAGATGTTCCATCGTTTGGAGAACAGTGCCGCAATTATAATGTCCATTCTTTACTCTTACTGACTTAGGAACAAGGAATTCTTTTATATGAATATTTTTAAAGAATACAAGAAACAAGGCACCATTATGGAACCTTAAACAATGTTTACGAAGTAATCACCTATTTACAATTGTCGTAATATTTTCACTCTCAAATGAAACACCTATTAGAGTTTAGGCCATTGCAAAAACAACGTAATCTGAAGACAAACAAAAAGCGTACCAACTTAACTCAAACAACAAAATTGCTGCATTACGCAACATGGCCGTCTTCGGCCACATTTCGAGACACGTCACAATTACTAAAACCTCCTGTTTTCAGTCCGTGACATTACTTTGGCCTTAATAAGTTACGTTTTACGGGCCTTTTTGTTTTTTCCCAAACAATGGTCATGACGAAACTGCCCTTTTCGCAATTTTTTGGTCTCTGCGGATCCAAGTTTGGAGGATGAAAGCGTGTTTTTATGACCAAGAATCCTTTGTTTGGACAAATTAGGGTTCTCGTTTTGTTAAAGACACATTTTTGACGTGTGTTTTTGTACATTATGTTTCACGTTCCCCAACGGGTTTTCAGTGTGAGCCGTACTTATGTTGATGTTGTAAAATGTTGATTAAATGTACTCAAAAGCTCTTTGTGTAGTATGCTAATGGAAGTTAGACCGTATAACGCGCAAATGAAAATACGATGTAGATGAAACTAAAAGACCGTATTATTTGCTTTGCATTTTCCATTCTTTTTGTACTGTATTTGAAAATACAAGCGACACTAGAAATACTTATTTCGACATTTAACGACTGAAGGCATTTATTTCAGAAAAAAGTGTCAATTAATTCTCCAAAAGGACCATTATTACAGCAGTCAAGACGCTTAAAGTTCCTCAATTTGCATACAATTTGTATGCGCCGTGCGAGAGCAGAGCTAGTTCATTCACGTTCTTCATGGTTATTCAGAAAAGGTCATCGATATCCCTTGACAATTGAACCTAGGTATTCAAGTCTCGACTGCAGGTTTAGTTAATCTACAATCCATTGCTGCTAATGCACAAGGTATAAATATAGAAGCTAGTATAGGAAGATCAATGGAGGTTGCGTAAGGAAATAGAAACGTATGCAAGTCACGTACGGTTCGTCTGCTTGAAAGCGAAAGTTCTTGTCCAAGGGACCGTCGGGTATTCCTCTCATGTAGGCCCATTCATAAATCACGAAAGCCTTACGGAGGATCATTGCTAATTTGTGGGTACGGCAGACAGTGGTAATTCCACTGGGCATAGTTTGGATGAAACGTTTTTAGCGCAAAAAAGTGACTTATCACGCAAACAAATTGCAAAACATAAATAATAGCCTATAATGTATACGTCCCATTGCTGGTCACAGGCCTCCTTAATCAACCGGAGAATGTATGGAGCATACTCCACAACGCTGCTCCACTGCGGGTTTGCGGAGGTGTTTTTTACAGCTCATAGCCGAGACCAACAGCTTAACGTGCCCTACGAAACACGGTATAATCTTATTTTTTCGGACAATGAAGTTCAAGCCTCCAATGTTATTACTAAACAAAGGACACTCTCACAAAGTTATTTCGACAATGATTGTGAGTGTAACGCTCTAACCACTAGATCACAGAGGCTGTATTCCAGTAGTCATAAATTAGTATTTATGTCTTCCTTTCTCGTGTGGGTGTGGGGAGAAGAAGAAGAAATATATAATATATGTTGTTGCTTAATTATGCCGTTGGTCCCGGTTACTACTTATTGATGTGAGTAATCGTTACATGAGCCATGTCAGGGGCCCTTGGCGGCTCAATAATAACTCTGACACCAGGGTTGTTGATAATTCACCACACAACCCACACGATAAAAAAATATGTATGTAAATCTTGTTTCAACACATTTCGAATTCGCACGTTTTCTATATCGCAATTTCATTGAAATCGTTTGCAGCCTCGTGCCAGTAATATCAAACTAAACTCAGAAAATCTAATTTTACGATACTAAAGGTTTTCTGGGTATGAGGGATATTTTCGACAATTTATGTGAAGCACTACTTGACTAAGATAACCATTGATGTATAATATGTGGCTATAGTTACCGATAACTCGAGAATGCTGATTGATTTTAGAATACTGGCACAAGGTAATAAAATAAAAACATTAAAACGAGTTAATCAAGATTTGAATCCAAAATTCGTACCGGCTAATTGGAAATAACGCAATTCTTTAAAAAAAGTATTCAAATGAGTGAGTTTGAATTCATGTTAGGATCATTGAATAATTTGCAATTTTTTTTTCATTATTATCATTTATTTTACTCGGATAGAAATGTTACTTTCTTCCTTGTGGATAAAAGTAAGTAGTATTAAAACACTTTCTTCTCTTGGTAAGAAATGTACTATTAATACATCTAAAGTAGATGACATAACACAAACTAACAGAACCAACGAAGCCCAATTCGTTCAAACATTTGTATTTGTTCGCTTCCACTTCCCTGCATGTTTCTCAGCATATACCCAAATCACGTTGTCTGTCCACGTCATCGTTCCAGGTCGTTCCTCAAACGTAGAGTATTTGCTTAAGTGGTTACGACATGATGGAACGGTTACTCTCGTATTTGATCTATGTTCTCGTACCTTCCGGATTAAGAAAGGTAAAGGTACATTACATTTACGCTATAAATATACAACGATGCTTATACTAAAATGTTCCCGATCGCAAAGCTTAGAAAGCAAAATAATTATGATGTAAAGAACGCTCTCTATGATTGGAAAGAACAGGTTTTTTAACATGTTTATTTTTAACCAAATATTAAATTTCTCGAATGAGATGATTACCTGTCGATGAATTGTTATATCTACGGAATATGTAAGTACCTACTAAACAACCAAATCCTATAACTAATATGTACATTTAATTATAAAACCGTTGAATTATTATGAACAAAAGAACGGAACCGAAAGGTAAAACGCCAAAAATGACATAGCAAAATCAAAGTTATTTGAAATTCAAAATGTACCTCAAATTATTTACCCTTTCCGATTCATCGGGCACAAAACATCAGTCCTTCATTCATCAACAAACATTTATAACTCCGACAACAACTTTAATTCTATCCCGGGAATATTTTCCTTTCCGTTTTCCTATCTGGATGCGCGACTTCCTGACAGATACGCGTCTAGGGACTGACGAGTGGGAACCAAAAGTTTGGTGGAGTTTGGACGGGTTACATCAGGGACTGATTGTGGAACTTTACTGACTTGGGAGATATGTCCGAAATTCTGGATTTAGCAAAGACACTTGAACTTTTAACTTTTATTTTAAAGTGAGCAATATTGTATGGTATTCTTAAATAGAAATTCGTTCTTTTTAAAAATGTTGCAAACCAATTTATCAGTAACTTTATGTTCTTACAAAATATAGATTAAGTTAAACGGAAAAAGGTCACAAATTATTACAAAACTTGTTACAGTATCCAATATCAAGAAAAAAACGAGATTAAGAATAAATCTGATAAAGGGATGTTGTAAATGGATTTGCAGGTTATCAAACCTAACTCCACGCCTGCTCCTATGAAAGGCATTCCGGCAGAAGGAAACTCATTTACCCCGGAGATTGTGTTCCGGCGAAACTCTTCATTTTGTTTGCAATGTCGTTTTCATCAAGGAATTCGGATGGACAAATATTTCCTAGACTTCGGTTCTTGAAAATTACTACTTCAATTTTCAAGTTTGCAGTGCAAAGTTTATCAAATTCTATTTCTCTGATGAGGTCTTTAAGATACCTATTAGATGTAAGGAATCGTAGAAGTTTTAATTGAATGGAATTCTGAGTGAAAATTGTGGTCTGCACAAGACCACGAAATAAAGATAATGTTTGAAATTGTTCAGTAATAATTTAAACAGGAAAATTATTCTAAATTGGGCAGAAAGGAAATGTAGATGAATAATGTTTTATTTTCAGTAACATGGTTTACCTTAAGTAAGGCGGGATGTGGAGGTTGGGCTGCAGTTTTTTTTAATGTTTTAAATAAATAAATAGGACACGGTGTAGTTCGAAGGAGTTTCCTTCTATAATTCATGGTTTATTGAAAGAATTGTTATACTACAACACATTTACCTGTGATCATCCAGGCCTAAATGGATTTGAATTTTGTATTTGGTAGGTTTGACTATGCCACGGAGAATTTTTGTGAAACTTTGTCATGAAAAGCATTTTCCTGGATTAAAATATGGTAATACGAGTAATTCAGCGTAAAACTTTCTTTATAATTATTTTCTGTTAAACGGTTTACGACCCCATGTTGCTTGACTAAATGATAAAAAAAAACATTTTGAAATAGTATATATTTCGTTTGATATAAGTAATGAAGAAACAAAACAAGACCTTGCATTTTATTTATAAGACCCGTAATATTACATCGTTAATAACATTAATCCACATAAATGTAAATAACGAATACATCTGTCTACTCCTTTAAGCCTATCAGTAACACTGTGGAACACTGCTAATCCATGACAAACGATGAACCCCGGACCCTTGCTGTGCTAACAACCTGTTTCCATCTTAATCCTCTTACGAGTACTGGCTGAATTGTAGTTGGTTTGTAGGGCAACAAATCCGTACACTGTCCGTTGAGTAATAAATATCGTACAAAGACGATGAATGCGATTACATCCCTTTCGTTGTATCTATAAATCATTTGCTTTCTGTGGACAATTAAATTACTTAGGAACCTCTTTGCTGAAATACTGTGAGTGGTATATTTATGGATGTAATGATATTTGTAGGTTATCTTTGGCTGATGCTTTCTTTTATCTCGTAATTTATTTTCCTTATGATTTCATTAAAAAAAAAAAATAAATAAAAATATTTATTTACTATATTTATTTAATATTTATTTATTTTCATTAGGTACGTACTTATATCTACGAATATTTCATCGTCACTAAAAAACCATTCTCTCCAACAAATTATTTGATATCAATCTTACGTTTCGCTTTTTAATCTTGATTGATGGTTTTTTAATTCCATTATCTTCTCCGAGCCAATCGCTTTGATTGAATTTGTGAAAAATGTATCACTGCGACGCGACAATACCGGAACCATTCGTCTCTTCAGGCGTTTCCTTATTTTCTTCTATTGTTTTGGCTTTATCTTCAACGAACGGTTCTTTTGCTCTATCGTTTACAGTTTCACGGACTGTATGTAAATCCAGAGTTAATTCTATGTCGGCCAACAATTCCGCAAGTTGTCTGCTCGGCAATAAATACCGTATAAAGATGATCACCGCCCGAACACACTTTCTCGGGGCGTCGTCGCGTGCGCAGATCCCATCGACAGAACTAGCAACATTAAGTTATGAGAGGATTTCAAATGCGAACGTTTTGCTGATATATTTGTAGATGTTTTGAATAATACAATGTGGGTGGTGATGTGACGTGATTGGAATATTCACAGACTAATATTTATGAGAAGGTGGAAGTAATAATGTAGTTTCGCCGCCTATTGTACTCTTTCTATTCCTTTTTTGATATGTAAGTTTGTATTTTTTGTGTGTGCAATATAGTATTTGTTATATGTTTTGTTGATGTTTTTGGCAATGCTGAGTGGATGCAAAAAGTATTAAACCACAGCGTAGTTTGCTAAGACAACATTTGATTCAAAGACTAGTTTGAATCAAATGTTATTTTTTTTTTTATTTTTTTTTTATTTATTTATCATAGATACAATTTAATGCTACATTTTAAATAGTTAACATCGGAAAATAATATCGGTTGACACAATTTAAATATGTGAGTGGCGTAGTTTCTGAGCATTCAAATACGTTTTCGAGAATGTCGCTACCTCATCCTCTTTCCTGTACCTTACACCACGTCATAATAAACCGGTAGCCAGCCAACTCACAATATATTCCAAACAATTTATCGCCATTGGAAATTATTTCTCGATGAAAATCCAACCGGGTACAAAATACGACGACATCAGGCCCGTAACCAGTTTTACTCGGGACGCAAAATGTAGGGGTTCAAAATATCGGGACACAAAATGTCGTGACCCGTAATAATGTGCCGACGGGACTTGAATTTACACATGTCGTTCGGTCAAAATTGGCAAAAGATAGGGTTAGTACAAAAATATAGGTTCAAGTTGTAATATTCATCTAATTATTCGCAAATCCAGTCAAATAAAGATCTTTATTCATTTATTAAAATAAAAAGGGTAACATTTAACCCCTATTACATATTTTTTTTAAAGTTAGTCGCGTGTACGTTTTCGACTTTTTATTATTAATTTGAAATATTGATAACCTAGTCGTCACACATCATCACACTTACGCACAAACCTCTCTTCAGCTATTGGGATTTATGGAGCATCCACCACGATGCTCCACTGTGGGATTGTAGAGGTATTTTACGGCTAGCGGCGGGCCGCGACCAATCGTAAAAAAAAAAAAATAAGTTTCAGAGAAAAACCGAATCATATTTTATTTCCAGATGTGGTAAAACGTTTGGGTCCCTAGAGGTAGGTATTTCATAGTTTACTATGATAGATGACAATCCGAAACCTTAGAGCTTTTATATTTTTGGCATTGTGTGCTTTACGACAAAGACCCAAGGTTTGAATATTATTTATTTTATCATACTTTATGCTATAGATGATTTAGACTTATAAATCATTCTTTGGCGACGCGCAACTGCTAAGACTATGACTTGTTATAAGTGTGACTATAGTAATATAGCAGTATAGTGTAGTATAGTGTATATGTCGCAGGGATATGATAAAAACGGGGATTTGATCAATTCCCTAAGGGATTTGATCAAATCACGGAAGATGTTAAAATAACAACACGATTTTATCTTTTCCCTAAACAAATCTAGTGAATTGAACAAATCCCTAAATTGGTTCAGTGAAATGACAAAAATAATTTTGCTTTGGTATTTTATAGGTTTATTTGGTAAGATATACCTACATAATTATGATAATCAGGTGTGTGTAATACAAGGAAAATATTGATATAAAAAATCACCATTACTTAGAACAATTTTTTATTTTTTGAAAGAAAGAACAAAAATTTCTTTGAAAAATAAAACATATTTTAGTTGCGTATGATATGCCTATTTGTAATAATCACTTATTAAAACACTAGCTTTTGCCCGCGACTTCGTCCGCGTGGCGTGTTATATAAGAGAGAGATCTTTGTGTGTGTGGGAGTGCATACTTATGCAGTTTAGATTTTTTCATATTTTTTTTTTCCCAATAACTCCCATTTTTCAAAATACAGCCAAAAATAAACTTTATATTTACTAAGGTATGCATGCATGCTAGATTGAATCAATTGATTGAATTGATTTTTTTTTTAATTGATTGTTCATTGAGTTTTAATTTTAATACACACTTCCTCTCTTCCCTTCAACGTTGCTGTGCCCTACAGGGTCCATGTTTTAGTTCCTATGCCTATGTAACACCCCATTGTACTACATGGAATGCAATAAATAATTTAATTGAATTGAATTGAAAACATCTATCTTACGCGGTTTCGATTTTTTCATACAAATGTTTTTTTCCCGCTTACTCCCGTTTCCGTGGGAATTTTGCAATATCCTGTTGCAACTAAGCTTTAAGTTAACTAAGGTACCTGCATGCCAAATTTCAAGCGTCTAACTTAAGCGGTTTAGATTTTTCATACAAAAGGATTTTCCCGCAAATTTCCGTTTCCGTGGGAATTCCGGGAATTCCTTTCTTAGTGCACCTCTACGGTACCTAAGCTATGTCCCTTCCAAATTTCAAATGCCTACGTTTAGCCGTTCAGGCTATGCGTTGATATGTCAGTCACTGAGTCAGTCAGTTTCTCCTTTTATTTAGATTTGATTTTTTCATACAAATGTTTTTCCCGCTAACTACCGTTCCCGTGGGAATTTTGTAATATCCTGTTGCAACTAAGCTTTAAGTTTACTAAAGTACCTGCATGCCAAATTTCAAACGTCTAACTTGAGTGGTTTAGATTTTTCATACAAAAGGATTTTCCCGCTAATTCCCGTTCCCGTGGGAATTTCGGGAATTCCTTTCTTAGTGCACCTCTACGGTACCTATGGTACCTGCATGCCAAATTTCAAACGTCTAACTTGAGTGGTTTAGATTTTTCATACAAAAGGATTTTCCCGCTAATTCCCGTTTCCGTGGGAATTTCGGGAATTCCTTTCTTAGTACACCTCTACGGCATCTAAGGTACCTGCATGACAAATTTCAAACGTCTAACTTGAGTGGTTTAGATTTTTCATACAAAAGGATTTTCCCGCTAATTCCCGTTCTCGTGGGAATTTCGGGAATTCCTTTCTTAGTGCACCTCTACGGTACCTATGGTACCTGCATGCCAAATTTCAAACGTCTAACTTGAGTGGTTTAGATTTTTCATACAAAAGGATTTTCCCGCTAATTCCCGTTCCCGTGGGAATTTCGGGAATTCCTTTCTTAGTGTACCTCTACGGTATTTAAGGTACCTGCATGACAAATTTCAAACGTCTAACTTGAATGGTTTAGATTTTTCATACAAAAGGATTTTCCCGCTAATTCCCGTTCCCGTGGGAATTTCGGGAATTCCTTTCTTAGTGCACCTCTACGGTATCTAAGGTACTTGCGAGCCAAATTTCAAACATATAACTTGAATGGTTTAGATTTTTCATACAAAAGGATTTTCCCGTTAATTCCCGTTCCCGTGAGAATTTTGGGAATTCCTTTCTTAGTGCACCTCTACGGTACCTATGGTACCTGCATGCCAAATTTCAAACGTCTAACTTGAGTGGTTTAGATTTTTCATACAAAAGGATTTTCCCGCTAATTGCCGTTCCCGTGGGAATTTCGGGAATTCCTTTCTTAGTACACCTCTACAGTATCTAAGGTACCTGCATGACAAATTTCAAACGTCTAACTTGAGTGGTTTAGATTTTTCATACAAAAGGATTTTCCCGCTAATTCCCGTTCTCGTGGGAATTTCGGGAATTCCTTTCTTAGTGCACCTCTACGGTATCTAAGGTATCTCCATGCCAAATTTCAAACGTCTAACTTGAGTGGTTTAGATTTTTCATACAAAAGGATTTTCCCGCTAATTCCCGTTCCCGTGGGAATTTCGGGAATTCCTTTCTTAGTGCACCTCTACGGTATCTAAGGTACCTGCATGCCAAATTTCAAACGTCTAACTTGAGTGGTTTAGATTTTTCATACAAAAGGATTTTCCCGCTAATTCCCGTTCCCGTAGGAATTTCGGGAATTCCTTTCTTAGTGCACCTCTACGGTATCTAAGGTACCTGCATGCCAAATTTCAAACGTCTAACTTGAGCGGTTTAGATTTTTCACACAAAAGGATTTCCCTTCACTACTCTGCTCCTATTGATTGTAGCGTGATGAAAAGTATACTATAACCTGTCCAGGAGTGTGAAGAATTATTGTACCAAGTTTCATTAAAATCCGTCCAGTAGTTTTTGTTTCTATAAGGAACATACAGACAGACAGACAGACAGACAGACAAAAATTTTACTGATTGCATTTTTGGCATCAGTATCGACCACTTATCACCCCCTGATAGTTATTTTGAAAAAATATTTAATGTACAGAATTGACCTCTCTACAGATTTATTATAAGTATAGATGAAGTACTCTTAACCAACAACATATTTATATTTATATTTGAATAAAGATTAATATTATTATGTTGATACAACTTAAACAAATTATTTCGACCAAATTTGGTACCATAAAAACGGTCATTGTGACTAAACCTTAAAAGATAGACATATGCCGTCGCGGACTTTTTTTTAGATCATGTATAGAGGAATAATTCTTTCATACATATTTTTTGTGTATCTTGAACCGTTTTCGCAGCGCACGCAAAGAAAGCCTTCAAAAATGAATAATTTTCCCCGTTTTTTACACATTTACCGCTCTGTCTTTGCTCCTATTGGTCATAGCGTAATGTTATTTAGCCTATAGCCTTCCTCGATAAATGGACTATCCAACAAAAAAAGAATTATTCAAATCGCACCAGTAGTTTCGGAGATTAGCGCGTTCAAACAAACAAACAAACAAACAAACTCTTCAGCTTTATAATATTAGTATAGATGTAGCTGATTTGTGGCATCGTGAATTACAAAAAAATTTCGTGTCTAATACAATCCCTGTAATATTATTTGCATCTAGTGGACCCCTGTCTACTTTTGGTACATCAACCAAAACGGTGGAACCAACTAATACCTATATCTTTGAATTTCTTAGAAGAAGTGTCTTTCATTTTATCAGCAAATCTTTTTAAATTTTGTGAAGAATTACTAAAACAACCTTTAAAATACCAAAGCAAAATTATTTTAGTCATCAAATCCCAAATCCCAAAAGCCATAGTGATCAAATCCCTTAGGGAATTGATCAAATCCCCGTTTTTATCATATCCCTGCGACATATATAGTAGTATAGTATTATTATATATCAATGTTATAATGGTTATATAACTGTCGTGAGATCATTAGTTTTACAATTCATTACTTTTAGGCTGATGTGACGATCGTTATGTAATAAATGACGATTTAAAGTAACTAAGTTACATACTGAATAAACATAAGTGTTTTTATTTGAATTAACATATCACATCAACTCAAATATACTTTATTGCACACAAACAGATTATCTATACGAACTTGTATACTTAAAACAATAAGAGTACTAACAAATATAGTCTCATTGAAGCCTCATTGCTCTGAAGCTATTTAATTTTCTTCCAAGCGACGACAGGCGACTTCAGATACAATGCATCTTAGGATCGTAATAATACGTTACCAGTTAAAGTTCAACATTCTGTATATTATTATGTTCTAAATGGACTTTCCAGGCTATGTTCCCCAGAAAAAAATATATACGTAGATGGCGCAGTTCAGAGTTGCCACTCAGTTAAACTCTCTAATTTCATGGATAACAGACACCATGCACCTTGTATATTTATTTTTGGGTATAAATTATGACTCTTGTTATTACACCCAGGCACAATACATCTTCCACCCATTATTATTCTGATCAAAATAAAGTGAAACTATATATTGCAACATAATTCTATACGTGTCTGATGCAAATATCAAGCATGAATTATTTTTATTTATGCCTTTGCCATTAGATTATATTTTTGAATAATTATTTACTCCGTATAATGAGAAAAAAGGTAATTTTGAACAGCACCATCTACATTTATTTTAGGGAACGTAGCCTGGAAACTCTCGGATTGACCTTCAACAAGTGTATCCATGAGAAAAACGTTGAATAAAATGATTCTGATTCTGAGACTATTTCCCTTCACGCTTCATTGCCTTTAGACAGAAGCACGTCTAAATTCGCTCCTGTATCAATAATGTCTCCGGGCACCACATATTACGGAAACATGGTCTGCTTTAACCTGTTCGGTGTGCGATACGGTATTTATTGTTATTGAAACATGTAGATAAAGTGAGATATTTCATCGGTTCGGTTATTTGTAGACGAGTTGTATCGTGGTGGCGTAAATGTGTCATTGTAAAAAGATGGCTTTAGATTTGCTAAAGTGGTAAAGATGAAGTACAGAAAGTCGCTACAATGTATTTAGTTATGCGTGAATACGAAACTTGATGAACATAACAAAGTACAGCTATTAGCTCCTTTAACATAGTTATGAATTGATACGAAACATGAAGATAATAAAGTGCCGCACTAGCATTGAACTTTCGTTTGTGAAAATGGGGGTTTGCTTAGAAAAGATATTGAAAATAAAGAACTAACAGTTTCGACATTCTCTAACAATTCATAGTAGTGCAACATTACTGAGATGTGAGTGACTTTTTTAAAGTGTCTATAAGTATATAAATATAAATAATAGGTTTTCTTTTTACAGCCTAATTTATGTACACTTTTGGGGAAAAGACCTCCTTCCCTGTCTTGGACATAATAAATTCTGCTAGATGTTCCGGAAATAATAGGAAACAATCTTCGTTAATAATTGTATCTGTTTCTCTGCATCTCCTGCAGTGACTGTGTCACAAGTTACATAACAGTCCAATTAAATGCCTTGATATGAAAGGTACATTTTTCTTTGCAAGTACAATATATCACAGTGAACTCCGGTCGTTAAGCACATTTCCCTTGTTAGTGACTAGCTTTTGCCCGCGACTTCGTCCGCGTGGCGTGTTATATAAGAGAGAGATCTTTGTGTGTGTGGGAGTGCATACTTATGCAGTTTAGATTTTTTCATATTTTTTTTTTCCCAATAACTCCCATTTTTCAAAATACAGCCAAAAATAAACTTTATATTTACTAAGGTATGCATGCATGCTAGATTGAATCAATTGATTGAATTGATTTTTTTTTTAATTGATTGTTCATTGAGTTTTAATTTTAATACACACTTCCTCTCTTCCCTTCAACGTTGCTGTGCCCTACAGGGTCCATGTTTTAGTTCCTATGCCTATGTAACACCCCATTGTACTACATGGAATGCAATAAATAATTTAATTGAATTGAATTGAAAACATCTATCTTACGCGGTTTCGATTTTTTCATACAAATGTTTTTTTCCCGCTTACTCCCGTTTCCGTGGGAATTTTGCAATATCCTGTTGCAACTAAGCTTTAAGTTAACTAAGGTACCTGCATGCCAAATTTCAAGCGTCTAACTTAAGCGGTTTAGATTTTTCATACAAAAGGATTTTCCCGCAAATTTCCGTTTCCGTGGGAATTCCGGGAATTCCTTTCTTAGTGCACCTCTACGGTACCTAAGCTATGTCCCTTCCAAATTTCAAATGCCTACGTTTAGCCGTTCAGGCTATGCGTTGATATGTCAGTCACTGAGTCAGTCAGTTTCTCCTTTTATTTAGATTTGATTTTTTCATACAAATGTTTTTCCCGCTAACTACCGTTCCCGTGGGAATTTTGTAATATCCTGTTGCAACTAAGCTTTAAGTTTACTAAAGTACCTGCATGCCAAATTTCAAACGTCTAACTTGAGTGGTTTAGATTTTTCATACAAAAGGATTTTCCCGCTAATTCCCGTTCCCGTGGGAATTTCGGGAATTCCTTTCTTAGTGCACCTCTACGGTACCTATGGTACCTGCATGCCAAATTTCAAACGTCTAACTTGAGTGGTTTAGATTTTTCATACAAAAGGATTTTCCCGCTAATTCCCGTTTCCGTGGGAATTTCGGGAATTCCTTTCTTAGTACACCTCTACGGCATCTAAGGTACCTGCATGACAAATTTCAAACGTCTAACTTGAGTGGTTTAGATTTTTCATACAAAAGGATTTTCCCGCTAATTCCCGTTCTCGTGGGAATTTCGGGAATTCCTTTCTTAGTGCACCTCTACGGTACCTATGGTACCTGCATGCCAAATTTCAAACGTCTAACTTGAGTGGTTTAGATTTTTCATACAAAAGGATTTTCCCGCTAATTCCCGTTCCCGTGGGAATTTCGGGAATTCCTTTCTTAGTGTACCTCTACGGTATTTAAGGTACCTGCATGACAAATTTCAAACGTCTAACTTGAATGGTTTAGATTTTTCATACAAAAGGATTTTCCCGCTAATTCCCGTTCCCGTGGGAATTTCGGGAATTCCTTTCTTAGTGCACCTCTACGGTATCTAAGGTACTTGCGAGCCAAATTTCAAACATATAACTTGAATGGTTTAGATTTTTCATACAAAAGGATTTTCCCGTTAATTCCCGTTCCCGTGAGAATTTTGGGAATTCCTTTCTTAGTGCACCTCTACGGTACCTATGGTACCTGCATGCCAAATTTCAAACGTCTAACTTGAGTGGTTTAGATTTTTCATACAAAAGGATTTTCCCGCTAATTGCCGTTCCCGTGGGAATTTCGGGAATTCCTTTCTTAGTACACCTCTACAGTATCTAAGGTACCTGCATGACAAATTTCAAACGTCTAACTTGAGTGGTTTAGATTTTTCATACAAAAGGATTTTCCCGCTAATTCCCGTTCTCGTGGGAATTTCGGGAATTCCTTTCTTAGTGCACCTCTACGGTATCTAAGGTATCTCCATGCCAAATTTCAAACGTCTAACTTGAGTGGTTTAGATTTTTCATACAAAAGGATTTTCCCGCTAATTCCCGTTCCCGTGGGAATTTCGGGAATTCCTTTCTTAGTGCACCTCTACGGTATCTAAGGTACCTGCATGCCAAATTTCAAACGTCTAACTTGAGTGGTTTAGATTTTTCATACAAAAGGATTTTCCCGCTAATTCCCGTTCCCGTAGGAATTTCGGGAATTCCTTTCTTAGTGCACCTCTACGGTATCTAAGGTACCTGCATGCCAAATTTCAAACGTCTAACTTGAGCGGTTTAGATTTTTCACACAAAAGGATTTCCCTTCACTACTCTGCTCCTATTGATTGTAGCGTGATGAAAAGTATACTATAACCTGTCCAGGAGTGTGAAGAATTATTGTACCAAGTTTCATTAAAATCCGTCCAGTAGTTTTTGTTTCTATAAGGAACATACAGACAGACAGACAGACAGACAGACAAAAATTTTACTGATTGCATTTTTGGCATCAGTATCGACCACTTATCACCCCCTGATAGTTATTTTGAAAAAATATTTAATGTACAGAATTGACCTCTCTACAGATTTATTATAAGTATAGATGAAGTACTCTTAACCAACAACATATTTATATTTATATTTGAATAAAGATTAATATTATTATGTTGATACAACTTAAACAAATTATTTCGACCAAATTTGGTACCATAAAAACGGTCATTGTGACTAAACCTTAAAAGATAGACATATGCCGTCGCGGACTTTTTTTTAGATCATGTATAGAGGAATAATTCTTTCATACATATTTTTTGTGTATCTTGAACCGTTTTCGCAGCGCACGCAAAGAAAGCCTTCAAAAATGAATAATTTTCCCCGTTTTTTACACATTTACCGCTCTGTCTTTGCTCCTATTGGTCATAGCGTAATGTTATTTAGCCTATAGCCTTCCTCGATAAATGGACTATCCAACAAAAAAAGAATTATTCAAATCGCACCAGTAGTTTCGGAGATTAGCGCGTTCAAACAAACAAACAAACAAACAAACTCTTCAGCTTTATAATATTAGTATAGATAACGATAACATAATATCCCCTTTTCCTCCCCATACTATAGGGACATATGCTTTTATTCAAGGGTGAGTATTTACTGAAACAATAATATATAATAATTGTAAATGCGGAAGTCATTCGACGGAATGTGAGCCGCTTTATATAAAATTTGCTATGGAGATAGATTGAGACATAGGGGAAAATAAGATACTCAATCATGCTGGTTTCTTGTTGGTTGCTAAAAAAACTGAACCCGACAGTCTGCTTCTAAAATTGACCCAACCAGACCACTAAGCAAATCCAAGTGTAAGATGCCTTGTGAGACTAGAGACATTTCGCCTTCGAACAAAGTTAGCAAAACAAACGTCTAAGAACAAAGTTATTTCTACCGAATCCAAACAATTCGTGTAAATCCTAAGTAGGGACTGAGGAAGCAATTAGGAAACTAGCATTTGTTAGTTCTTGACAAGCTATAAGTTCCATTTTCGTTTCAAATTCATTTGCAGAGATTTTCGGTATACCTTATGTAATTAAAAACAGATTTAGAGTAAAATATTTCTTCTTGTTAGGGACGAATCTCCAAATCTGTTCCAAATTCAAAAGAAACTGCTTTTAATTTTCTGATATTAATTTCAGATTTAAAAACAGTCTTTATCTTAATGACTTTTTGAATTCTGGAATCCTGGGACCAAAACGGTTTCCAATTTCTTTTCATAATTGCTGTTTATCTGGTTACGTAACTACTAACTAGAAACAAACTTCACTATGTTTGGCGTTGATCCAATTGTCCTAAATACTTAAAAAAAAAACCACGTAAGCGCCTGTTTGAAAAATCATATTCAGATTAACAAAACCACGCAATTGACGCGCTTGTTTCAATCCAGGTAAAATTAATTGAAAGAAATTGAGGTTTTGTTGAAGAAAATTATTTTTCAAAAAGGACGGTTACAGATTTTTACATTACAATGTGAATATTGTAGCAATTTAAGTCCAATAGCTTAGAATTCGTAATCAAAGGTTATTTCTAAAAGAGCGTTTCTAGTGAACTCTTTTTAATATTTTAAGCTATACCGTATTACTTACTTCTGAAATTTGTAAACTGGACACCGGCACTGGGCAGTTCGGCAAATCAGTAACAAACTACGTCAAAAATCAAAAATTTGCTACGAACTCCAAACATAATATAAAACCCTTTAACAATTCCAACACGATTTCATTCCAAATAAGTTTTCCGACACCAACATAGCACCATTTACCATATTTTGCGAGTTATCGAACTCACGTGAAGGCAGTTATTCGTCCGAATCTTAGCAACGGTACATAGATGCATCGACCGCCTAGGGCTGGACCACCACACAAATTTATTGTGCTACTCCCTCGTGTGATTTACAATGGCCAACGTGCTGGCAACTTGCAGATTAGGTGCTAGTGATGGGGTGGGAAGTATTGGCTGGTTTGTTACTGTTATTGGATATTAAGTGGCTACCTTCAATGGGTTTTATCTAGTATCTAGGTCGTATAGAGTACGAGTGGCAGACAGAATATTGTCAGACTCATGTAAATTACACTGTTATAAATTAATAAAATTATTGCTGTTTTTGTAAACAAGTTTAGGGACCAATCACACCACCAAATCTAATTATTTCAGTCTTGTGAATATTTTGCGACACCTATCCGGTATCTTCATAAAATTATGTTTGTCAAAATGTATTTCACCGTTTCTTCACATTTATATTTGCAACTTGATCACCGGTAACTTCTTAGCCCTTTACGTTCTTAGTATCTGAGTATTGATATTAGCTGGTACATTCTGAATCACATTTCTTGAGCGAAATAAGCAAAATAATAATATCTTTCTTGTGATTAACTAAATATCTAATCCGCCATGCTTGTTTACCAAAATTGTGCTGTCTTTGTCCTTTATGTTCTAAGTATCTGAGTATCCATATTAGCTAGTACATTCTGAAAGCACATTAAAATTTCTTGGGAGAAACAAGCAAAATAAAAATATCTTTCTTTTAAATGAACTAAATATGGAATCCGCCATGCTTGTTTACCAAAATGTTTACTAGATAATTACCTACCTAGTCCTTTGTTGTATTTAATCCCAACACTAGAAGGATCACAACATTTAGCGGGAAATAAACAGATGATTTCAAAAGTGGGATGCAAGCTATGCATTTGGACGATTGGTCGACCATAGTAAAGTACTTGCTTTATATTGGAGCGTGACTCGGTGAGAAAAAATAATGTATATTCTGCATGCGGGTTTAACTAAACTTTGTCATAATTTTTTCTGGTTTTATGGCTATGAATACTGTTAAAATGAGTATAGAAAAAGCTGCAACAGATACACTGGAGCTAATTATCGTCACTATGTCGTAGATTGTAGAAAAAAAAATGCTGGTTTTGTACACTTCGGGTTATATTTTTCGAGGCAACGTCATAAATCGTCTGAAATATACGTATTAGGCCAATGATGAAGATGATGATTATATTTATTATTGTAGTCATTTTAGTCAAAGCGTTTTACACATTTAAAAAAAATAAAGAAGAAAGAAAGAGAAAAATATATCAAAATATGTTTTACCTTAATGGTGCAGTTTTTATTGGACAAATGCGGTTTTTAAAGTAAGTACTTTTGGAGATGGTGAGCCTTTTTCTTTAATAATAGAATCGTTGATACCTACTGACGTAAGCTGGATAAGGAGAAAATAATTTCTACTTACTTTTTAAATGATATTTTTACTCATACCAATGCAAAATTATGTTAATCAAATTTTGTCCGGCCAAGTAGTTAATACCATCTGCGGCAAATCTACAGTAAGTAACGTCAAAAAAAAATGTTAACCAAAGAAAAGAGAGAGCATTAAAATAATACATAAATTCTTGTCAGTAATGAAAAGCTGAGAAATAAGTAAATTAATTAATTACCCTTCATTATGCAACTGCTTGTTAAGGAGTCTAATTAAACACTCCAATTTAATTAAAGCAGGCGGCCTGCTGAGATGAAAAAGCAATTTGTAAAGAGTATTTGCTCTAAAAATAAATGCAGGTGTAAGCATAAATAAGTATAGGTCCGTTTGACTTTGATGTTGGTAATTAAATAATTTTGTTTATTTTGATTTTCAATGTACTTAAGTCAACGTATTTGCATTTAAGTATTGTGTATAGATTTAAACGTTATCAATCATCAACAAATATTCCTATAACGTAAATAAAATTAGATATGCTATTAGTGTATTTGTATATTTTATCAATGGTGTCCCAAGTACTACGCTTCTAAATCGGTACTACTAGCGCCATCTCTATTTGTAGCCGTGTAAACATTCGTCACTACGTAGAGTTGCAATCTTGCAATGAACATTGTAGAGACGGCTTCTTGGTTTACCATCAGCTGAATCAAAATCTCACTCACAGATGGCGCTTATTGTCTATTAACTATACGCCCGTTCTTCTACTGAACCATAAGCAGTTCCGATGTGTCGGTAGATTAGTGATATTGTAAGTGGATTAGTGGGACATTAATTTTGAATTTGAATGGAATTTTTATATCAGGTGATTTTGTAGGCAATTTCAAAATTCTCATCATCCATCACACACAACTGCGACACACACTCATACATAAAGCGCAACACTTTTTTTTCTTTTTAACAGTGTTTTACTGCCTAGAAAGTTTCTCCTACTTTCTCGTTACAACCTTTATATATTTACTAAACTAACTACAAAATTACTTTAAAAAAATCATTCATTATCTTTCTCAGGTTTTCACACACCACACGAATCAATTTCTTTCTTTTCGCTTTTTCTTTCTAGAAGCAATATTGAACCTTTACTTAAGTAGTGTTTTTTTTTCTTTTTCAGGTTACCAGATGTCTCGCAAGTCTTGCACAGCGGGGGGAGCGCGAGGGGCGTGCATGTGGGTGCAAGAGTGCAACCGGGCAGGCGGCACCCACGCGGGGGTGTGTGTCGACGGATTTATGTTCGGGTCCTGTTGTCGACTACCCGACAAACCGCTTTATGTCGAAGGTTGGTGAATGGATACTCTTGATCAATGTAGTCAAGAACAACTGGAACTTCAATGGATAGATTAGAAGCCTGTATGTCCTATTATATCGTAGAGATAATGGGCAGGTTATGGGCGAGATTAGTACCAAACGGTGGTAGGAATAATAAAGGAGAAGTCTGTCAAAAAAGATAATTAGGTAGTTGCAAAAGTGCCACACAGAACTAGAAGTCCAAAAAATAAGTGCATATTTATAACTTCTATTTATACCATAATTCACAGATGAAAATCAGTAATAATAAAATACTTTACCGTTTCAGAGACACACAGTTCTGTCACACTGACGGACCGGCCGTACTCAGCGCCATCTAGCGGCGCGCACAGCACAACGCATCAAGCGCCAGAATCATCTACACAAACCATCGCGCGGCCCAACACACAAACGCAACGGCCGTCATTCATGACCAAGCCGATAGATGGCGCACCCTACAGTTACAGGCCGCCCGAAATCAATTTACCTTCCCTAGGAAATTTAGATTCAAATAGCGAACAAAATAGTGATATAGTTAATAAAATAACTTATAACAGTGTAAATAAGTACCAAAATGTAAATAGGCCGAGCGGTGAAGTGGAAACTAGTCCCCACAATAAGATTTCGTCTAGTCTTAGCATAATACCTGGCGCGCGGCCCATGGCCGTCTCTGAGCAACATGTTGACAACAGCATCCCTTCAGGTAAGAGTAAGTTCTATACTTTTGCCGTAGATGGTGCTAATTTTTAATTTACAAAATGATGTAATAAATGCGAGTCTGTGATATTCTTTTTGAAAAAAAAAAGTTATCGTTACAATTTTTAATTACTCACTGTTATCTACACTAGATCAGACTTACCAAACATTGTCTATCCTATTTTTTGTCCATTTTAATAAAATACGAATTCATTTTATAAAAGTTCCTATAGAATATTACGATATGAATAAACAATATTTTTTCATTTTCCTCATTCCAGCCCAATTCATGTCGCGGCCGAGCAACCTTAACACGATCCATTGGCAGGCGACGACAGAACCATCATTTATCACGAAGCCTCGTCCAAACTGGGAGAAGCCTGCAGGGAAGCCGAAACCCACAAAGAAGTTCACAACGACTACAAGCAAGCCACACAAGAACTATGTGAAGCCTAAGGACCCGTCTTCGAATATGATCAACAAGACGGACGAAGCGACCCTCGCGCCGATTCAAACCACCGCGGCTACTAGTACTGTTGGTATGTATTGGTTGCGCGAAGGCAGACATTGGAGGTCAGAGTACTTATCTTAGAGAAAGACATTTTAAAAACTTATCCACTAATGTTTCATCGATATTTATTTTAGTAATGACGAACGCGAATGTTTTTAGATCTCCGATGTTTGCCGGTATTCGCGTTTACTTAGATATACGTAGGGGCCCATAAAAAACATGAGAAGCTATAACATTACTGAGTTTTAGAAATAGCAGAATCATTATTATACTTTTCAGTTCCTTGTCTTTTTTGTCTAAAACCTGACTATAAAATTTAACATTTGTTCCACTTCACTTCTTTCCCTTTTTCCAATGACCAACTTGACCTTGCCTTCAAGCACAGTATTCTATATGAATTATCTATGACCTTACCTTATTTCTATATAACTGTCTAGCGTGACCAACACTTACTTACCCCACTAAAATTGTATAAATTCCAGAATGTGGAGTAACATCAATGTGGCCACGTCCAGAGACCAGGATAATGGGCGGCAAGGACTCTAGTTTCGGCAGATGGCCATGGCAGGTGTCCGTTAGAAGAACCTCCTTCTTTGGCTTCTCATCCACTCACCGGTGCGGTGGAGCCATCATCAATGAAGGCTGGATAGCCACTGCTGGACATTGTGTTGATGAGTATGTATTATCTGCCTATGTATAGGTCGGCATGGATCTTGTGGCACTTGAATGACATTAACAGGAGGGCGCTGATGTGCTCCATCTCTATATATTCTCCATTTATAACATAAGCTCACTACTATATGGTATTGGGGAAGTCAAAGGTACATCCATCACAAGATGGACTAAGTACCTAGCTGCTGCTTTTTGTTAGGCCAAAGTAATAGCCGTATCGTCATTTATAACAGCAGTGAAAAATGACGTTTATAGAGGATGTGGCGGTAGTTTTGATTATGCACATGCTAGAAGATTCTTGTCGAGTATAGTCAGAGTTGACATTCAAATGGATTCGAATTTAAAATTTCTGTCTATGACGATTAAACTGAAAATAATTAATGAAGTCATTAATCTATTTAAGCTTAATTTTAAAGTACTCGTGTAGATTACAATTGATTACTCAAAGAAGATTGCATTAACTATGTTAACCGTTAACCATTAATAGATTAGTGCAATTACTAGCCAATTAGGATATTAATTAGGTAAGTAGGGGGAATAACTAAGCAGGAAGATGACTGTCATTAAAGTATTTATTAATGGAAGGAAATACTAACTGAATGTTGTTTTTATAGCACTCACCCGCGCTTAGGGAAACTCACAAAGAGAAAATTAAATAATTGAGAAGCTATTGATTGATTCCTAGTTGGGTTTTTTTTTTGGATTCTCCGCTAGTCTCATGTGCCATCGATGCGCGAGTTTGATTCAATGTGATGTTCAAATAAGTATTTTAACAACAAATCTATTTCCATTTTAGCTTGCTGACGTCCCAAATAAGGATAAGGGTTGGCGAATACGACTTTTCATCAGTTTCCGAACAATATCCTTTCGTCGAACGCGGAGTTGCTAGAAAGGCAGTTCATCCGAAATACAACTTCTTCACTTACGAATATGATCTGGCTCTGGTCAAACTAGAGTCTCCAGTTCAGTTTGCGCCTCATATATCGCCAATTTGTCTACCAGCTACCGATGATTTATTGGTGGGAGAGAATGCAACTGTCACTGGATGGGGACGGTTGTCTGAAGGAGGCGTGCTGCCTTCAATTTTGCAAGAGGTAGGTTTTTGAAGCAATTTATACTTTATAATCCTTTAACTGAACTTAGCTTTAATTTATAGTTACGGAAGATCTTCATAAAGTCCATCTACCAAGCTTATGTTTACAGATTGACTTAGAATGGTATCATGCTTATTCGGTAGGTGTAGGTTCAGCCTCTATGTATCCATCTGTCACATTTTACTAATCGAAGCTCTTTGTTTTCTCACGTTTCAGGTGCAAGTACCGATAGTGTCAAATGAGCGCTGCAAGTCCATGTTTCTGCGAGCCGGCCGTCACGAGTTCATCCCCGACATCTTCCTATGTGCGGGCCACGAGCGGGGTGGCCACGACTCCTGCCAGGGGGACTCGGGGGGGCCTCTGCAGGTGAAAAAGACAATGAAACTAATAATATACGCCCGTCCCACTGCTGCGCATGGGGTTTCATGAGCATATTCCCCAAAGCTGTTCGACCGCGTGATGGTGGATTTTTATGATTCATAATCCATTTATTTATAATTCAATCAAGTGGAGGTGTCTGAGCAAATGGCCAATCCAAATTGTCACCAAGTCGTGTTATGTTAAAATACTTTCCTCGCGAGAGCCCTCTCAGCACTCCACATTTGCCCCGCAAATGTGATTGCCAACTACACAGTATACACGGATATGACAAAACTGTTGGAATAATTTACAAAATCGTTTTTTATAATGTTCAGCATCTCACAAGTTTATTTTCATTGTGTATAATAATTACTTATTTAAATTCAGATTCCTAATAATTCCTTACTTACACGTTTCACTTTTCTCAGTAGGTATTACCGACCATACCGTTTTCATTTTCTTATCATGATTTGAATATCGATATCCTAATTGTGAATTCTTATAAATAGGTAGCTTGATATTCACCAAAATAAATTCTTAGATTGGCAATTCGTCTCTTGTCTAGCGTTTTTCTCGTTATTCTAAAGTATCAATACTTAATTAATATGTTCAATATTCGACGTAAAGTTTTACCTCCTAACACCGCAAGTGAAAAATTTAAATAAACGATTTAAGTAAAATTTAAATTTATGTAAGTAGGTACAATACAATGGAATCATTTTTTTTTACATAACTAAGATAATATAAAAACAACATAACATAACATAACATAACAAATACTTTATTGCACAAACAGAAAAAAAAAACAAAATACAAAACAAAAGAGAAATAGAATTAGCACAATAGGCGGCCTTATTGCTAAGTAGCAATCTCTTCCAGGCAACAATACGGAAACAAAGACTAATAAATAACATAATACTAATATCATCTTTATTGCTAAAAATATTATAATACAGACATCGTTGGCGACATCGTAACGAATACTGAAGGCGATTATTCAGTGGAACTACTCAGAATAAAGGTTTGAATCATCGTTTCGTTACGATATTATTAACACTTTCTATAACACGTAATATAATGTAATAAAATATATTTATTTCCATGATAGTAACCGATATATTTTTCAAAAAATAAGTAATTTGTTAAGTATTTTAACGTTTGAAAACCAATAAATTATTGAACATTTAGCAGCTATTATAAAAACAACAAACGATCAAAAACAATTATTGACAATGTCATTGTTTGTAGATTATCTGGAAGCTATTAAATGAGACATTATTTCTACAATACAAACTGCCTAACCCATTGCCATAAAGTTGGTTAACCAACAGCATCAAACGCAGAGAATAATGGCAGATTGCATAGCTATCAAAATAATAATTGTATTTCCTAAATCTGACATTTGGGTACAAATGTTGATGATAATATTCTGCGGTTTTCCTTTCAACTCGTTTAATATCAATAAGAGTCAAACAGTTACGTGGTATAGCATTTAAATAGGTAAGTAATTAATATAAACGACCTATCATCACAATATATAAAATACGTTGAATATGACAATTATTATTATAATGCTGCAGCAAAGGAAATCATAGCAAGTAACATATTTTTTGGTTGGAATGAATCGAATCGGCAAAAATGTTAGAACGACCAAAATACAAAACATATCTATTATATGCGTTAATAAATACGCTAAATTATAGGTGAAAGCAAATCGGAGATAAATAACTGAAACAGTATTAAATTGGCATTTATTTGTTCCATTCAATGGAGTTTTATCCATTTACATGAGTTCGCATTGCAGTTATGTGGTACTAAATATTATTATAGGCGAAAATAATATAGGAAGATTAAAATTTACGAGAACGGTTTCAATTTTGTTAGAGTTTTGAGCTAAGTGGTAGGTATAATTGCGACTTTCTCCTAATGGGGTAAATGGATATGGGAGGGATATAATAAATATGAAAATAAATAAATCTGACTTAAATTTGTTATATGCCTCCGTGATGTAACTACAGCATCCCGCAGTGGCAGCGTTTTACAGAGGTGTGATAGAGTATTCTCCGTACCCATACCGATTGACATGAGACGTATATAGGCTAAATTTTAGTTTCATAAAATATGAATGGGCGTAAACCCTCACGTAAAATAAACACACGACTATATCTGAATTACACACATTGTAGTTAGATGTACATCTATCGTAAGTTGAACTAAGTAGCTACACCTCACCGAGCTTTCTGTTAGACCAACGTGATAGATGGTGATCCGTATCGCCGTCTATAATGGCAGAGCCTACTGTTTTAGTGAAGTTTGCCCTTAAGATAAATAAATAACTCATTAGTGCAAGTCCGGTAACCGCAGTCCTTGCTATATGTCAAATAATATTTTTTGTCCACAGGTCAAAGGCAAAGATCAGAGGTACTTCCTAGCTGGCATCATAAGTTGGGGCATCGGTTGTGGAGAGGCCAACCTACCAGGCGTGTGCACAAGGATATCTAAGTTCGTACCTTGGATATTACAAACTGTGAACTCGACCTGAAATGTTCAAAATTGAACGAAGAAAGTGTTGAAGACAGTGAACAAGTGTACTTTAAAACAGACGATGAATCGATACGAAAGACGATACGAGTTAAAATTAAGTGCAAGTTACCTTCAAAAATGTTGATGAATGTCAACGTTTTCTGAGGCGTTGCGTAGTCCACGGGAGGCTATACAGAGCTTGCTTTCTGTACCATCCCTACGAAGCTTTAGTGATATATCAGGCTTGGACTATTATAAACGCCCTAAACGACTGCTCGTTTAAAGTTTTAGACGCATTTTGTACTGGTGCCCATGTACTTATTGTACAACTTATGTAAATAAAAGTACTATTTATCAATTACTTCACATAAAACGTTACGATTTTGTAAATAATCTTGCTTAATACTCTTGCCTTTGATTAAGTTTTGTATCTTATTTACAGTATTATTTACTCATTGTTATACCTTTTTACGCATATTCTGTGTTTTTGTAAATAATTCTGTAACCTTAGCTATTAGTTCTATAACTGCCTTAGTTTTAAACACTGTAACCTTTCTAAACTTAGTTTGTGTATATGCTATAATAATATTGATTTTGTTATGTGAGGAAATGAAATTACCAAATCACTGATTGTTGACATACTTCCCTAGTGATTCAGCGAAGAGAAATGTTTTATTATGTAAAGAATTTTGTTTGAATGAATAGTTTATGATGTCGTTGACTAAATATGTTCGTTTGCACAGTAACGTTGTTAATGATTAAATATTGAAATATTTTACTAATTTTGTTTCTTATTTTCTTATAATCATATTGACCTTCGTACCAACGTTGGTTTTCGCCCTTCTATTTTAATAGTACTTTCATCTTATCAATATTTATTACGCTCCTATTTTCGTTCTCATTTTACTCCCACATATTAATAAGACCTAATTGCTCTTTTAAATATATTGGTTAAATGTATATAAAGCTAAATATTCATGAATTCTGATCTTCAAATAAAATCGAAATTTCATAGTGATTACAAATCGACAAAAAGACGTGACGTTTTTATGTTGTGATGTCCCGTGGTCTTTGCCAACCATTCGATAACTTACATATGTAAACTCACGCCTATTTCCCACCGGGGTAAGCAGAGACTATGGAATTCCATTTGCTTCGATCCTGAAGTACTTCTCTTGCTTCCTCCACATTTATCAATAGTTTCATACACCCACGCCGGTTCAGAGTAGATCGTACTAAACCTTTTCTAAGGACATCTCCAATTTGGTCAATGTACGTCCTTCTAGGTCATCCTCTGCCAGCCCTACCACTAACCTTCGCGTTGGTAACTTACTTAAAAAAAAAAACAAAACAGGCATGATCTTATGTACAGTCATGAGCAATATAATGATCCCACTTTAGGACTCTGTCACACTAACATATTTGACATTTAGTGAGACTTATAGTTCAATTTGTCAAAAAAGTTAATGTGACATGGTACCAAAGTGTATACATATTAATGCTCGTGACCGTACTTACGTATACGCACGTGGCTTTATACCGATGTGAATCCTTCAACCTCCTCCAACCTCCAGTACAAATAAATAAATACTGTTATTTGTTTTCCCTAGCGTCCCCACAAATCTACACGAAATCCAAACAATTCCCTTACATAATTGCAGTTTAAACAATTCATCACGGTAGATTGTGGTCGCGGAATTAGGTCCCCATACATAGTCGTGTGGTCTGACCACAAATTCCACGCCGGTCGTTAGGACCGAGTATTTAGGTCAGAATTGTAAAGGGGCGAATGAAGCTGCACGGGGCAATTGACAGACTGATAGACACAACTCACACCCCTGAATCCCTAATGTCAGGGTGCTCCAGAGAGGATAAAACTAAAAGACTTAGTCATCAGAAAATAGTTTTTTTTTGACGAAACTTTTGTAGGTTTGCCTCAGATAGCATTCACTTCTTTGCCGGATAAATAGGCATCGCCAAGGGCTCAAACCCGCTCAGAAGATAACCTGCTGCCATGCTTGGTACTGAAATTTTAAAATAATCTAGAAATAAAGTGTCCAACAACGATAGTTGTATTGGTCGACTTGAGTAATTTGTTAATGGGTATAGTCTGTGACGTGATAAAAAATACCCTTTTTTTTGACGAGACTGATTGTAGATTTGCCGCAGATGGTACTGGAAGGTACTAAAGGCCTGTAAGCAGTGTATGTTGTGGAAATGTTTTGGTAGGTACCTGCATTTATAGAAGGTCTTCTTGTTAAGAAAACATCCTCGGTTCATGATAGGTTTTCTTTTAAGGCAACTTGAAAATTTAGAAATTTTAGCCCTATAGCAAGTGGTTTATATAAAAAGTGTTAAATAAATCCAAATTAAATAATTATTACATAATTTATTGCATAATAAGTAAAAATAACATTAAAAAATTACAGATTTAATCTAATTTAAAAGTTTTCCTTAACTAGCTGTACTTAATTAAATAACAACATCGGACTAACATTTGTACTTCTTAATAATTTTCAAACGTAAAGTGGGTCATAAATAAAATTAAGACATTTGATTCAACATAAAAACATTCGCAAGAGAATAAAACTTATATTAATTTATAAAATATTTGAATAGCAGCAGAAAAACGATTAATTAAACAATAAAGCAATGCATTTTAACAGGAAATACCCCATTTGATAAATACGAGTAATTATGATAAGGAAGTTGTCATTCCGAAGACATTAACGCGTCAAATACTGTTGTTGTCTTTAGAGCAATAACTGACTTTTTAAGTAAACAAAAATTATAAACAATAGGCAAACAAACAAATTGTAAATACAGACGGTATAAGTAAGGGGAGTAGATGTTTTTTGTTATAAAGTATATTTTTAAGGCCAGCACATCCCAAACGTTTCCATAGGAACCTGCAACCAAGACTGGAAATTTGCCACCGATGTATCTGAATTCATCATCACGAAGCCTCTGTACCAAGGCGATGTGATTCCATCGTAGTAGAACAAAACCTCTCTCTTCAAATCTTCACTGCAGGCCTCAAACCCTGGATGGATAGTACCCGGGGTATTCCTACAGATCACGTTGTTGAGGTGTGCATCATACATAGCTATAGGTCTATTAGTGTGGCGATCAGGTGCTTTAGGCACACCGAATTCCAAGTCGAGGATCCATTGTGCATGACTGTCTATATCCGATTCGCTACAAATCAAATCAATTAGGGGATTTGGGTCTACGTCCCTCACTCTAGCTGTTGGGAATAGTTCCTTAGGCAAGGACAAGTAACTCTCGGGATCTAAGGGTTTTCTTTGTCTCGGTACAATTTCCGACCCTCTAAAAACATTATCATAGTTAGGCTTGTACTGTGGCATATTCATTGGAGATATGTAAGGCCCCATCATAGGGTTGGCAAATGTTGAAGACGTTGTTGGTCCATATGGTGCAGTCAACATTGGAGGACTTATGGTAGCGAAAGTTGTTGTTGTTGGATATGGCAATGACATACCTCCTGGATAAGTCAGTGTTTGTTGGTAAATCAAAGGTTTCGTCATAATCCTTGGTCTGCCTGATTTTTGCCTAGATTCTGTCTTTTGGTTGCTACGCTTCGTACTTTTTGGACTCTCGCTACTTTTAACCACTTCTAGTTCTTTCATAGATTGCATTTTTTATTCTTCTTCGATTCTCAAGCGTAATGTTTAAATTCTTCAGTTATGTATCATCAAGTACATCTACAAAAAAAAAAAAAACACTTTATGCAAACGCTTCGTTAATTTTATCAAATTAAATTTAGAAAATAATATGTAATGCTTTTGTACTTACTTGTTTCCTGTAGTAACCACGTATAAATACACTTTATAATAAATTAATAGTCACAACAAGACAACTACAATGTATTAAATTATAAATTCACACCAATCAGGTATACTTTCGTCAAAAAATACTTTAAAATAAATACTTCAAAAATGTGCGAAGGGACCCAATTGCCAAACGTAAATGAGGGTTTTGGTTCGAAAGTTATTAGTTAAGTAATAGGAAGTGATGTTTATTAACTGATTATACTCATTTGATAATTATGAATAAGGACTTTCCAGGCTACGATTAGTATAATGGAGCCGTATATAATGTAGTAGTATAATGATTAGTCCTTAATGACGTCACAAAAAAAAATTCCTCAAAAAAAAATTTTTTTCTCATAAAAATTCCTTACTACAACTTTCTATAGAAGGACTAGGTTAGCTTTGTTTTTTTTTGGACGATCAAAAATCGAAAGCTATAAGACTTTCAGACAGTTACTTTCTTTAGTTAGGCTTTCAGATATAAAACAAAATATGTTTTGAAGTATATGTGTTTAAGTAATTTATTAATGTGTGCGTATATGCTTGTTAAATTTAAAATTTTACAGCTAATGTACCTACCTACCTACAATTGAAATGTTTTACTGATTCCGCTTCGTCTGGCTCAGCCTAAAATTATGTTCCGTGAAAATGGTTCGCTACTAACGATCATCCATTGTGCGAGGACTTATACTCACACGTATTTTATTCTACAAGAAAATCGATTCGTAATTCTATCAATACTCTCACTACCGTGTCACGGACAGCGCCATCTAGCACATAGTTTATGAACCCTTAGTTTGATTACAATGTCAAATCTCAATGTCAAAGATATTTAAAAAATTAACGAAGTAACCAAAAAGCCTAATAGATGTCGCTAATAACCAACGCCAATAAAAGTGAACACCGAGAAGGAATGAACGACGAACTCGACTTTTGATTTCCTCTCCCGATGTTTTTTTTACTTTTTATTCAATCCTTCAATCCAAATAAAAACAATTCAATCCTTAAAAAATAAGACGCCCTTCTAAACAAAACAGACCCGTACAGGTTTAAGTGAAGAGCGAGATCAATTTCTACAGTTCTGATAATGTATTTCTTGAATCCGAATTATTAATAGGTCATGTCAAGAGCATACTCGTACCTACTCGGTTTAATGTAGCAACTGTCAGAAAAAAAATCATTTTCTTGTTATATTAACACACACTAGACTAGGCTACTAGATATTTCAGTAATTGGGCCCACCATTTTGACGGTAATTGTAATCTATAGGTATTTCTGGCAATTGGCCGCCATCATACATTTACAGCTAGTACATTTCAGTCTCAGCGGAATGGTCTGAAACTGAAAAACTCCAGTTTTAGGTTTAACTGAAAACACCCGTGACAGAAAGCTAAATAAAAAATCAAATCTTCTACGACACGGGTTTATCCCAAGGGCCTGTGACCTCTGCCCGACTTGCCGCTTCAGGTATTCAAAACTGTTTCAGTTCAGTACAAATTGCGAGAAAATGTTAATACCAGTGAAAAATATCGTAAGCTTTAGGGCTACAGGGAATATACAAATAGATTGCTGGGGACATCTGTATGTATAGTTACGCAATTTATGGAATTAAATTTTGCTCAATTTGTAACAGTGAGTTGTTTGCATGGCCCAGTTGCTACTTACATGAATGATTAATATAATGTTCACATATGTGTTGGTAAAGTCGTTGACCTTATTCTTCTTCTCTGGTGTGGGTTGTGAGGTGGATTACCAACCTGTTGTCATGGTTACTATTAAGCCGCCAAAGGCCCCTGACATGACTTATGCCTTCCGAAGCACGGATCATCTTTCTTTCGGACAATCATGTGATCAGCCTGTAATGTGCTAACCAAAGTAAAGATAACAAAGTAATTTTTGTGATATTTCCCCACCGGGATTCGAACCCGGGACCTCCGGATCGTGAGCATAACGTTCAACCACTTAACCACGGAGGTCCTGACCTAATTAAGCCATACAAAAGAAGAAAAGCTCTGGTGGAAATCGTGCACTGTAAATTTATAGGTTATATATAACTTTGAGAGTTAAAAAGGCCGCAGCGAAGCAATTCATTTAAAAAAGCAATATTGCAATTTAACAATTTGCGCATAAAAGTAAGTGCGCAAAGCCAACAAATGTTAAATAGCAATATGCTTTCTTAGGTTATGATGTGGCCTTTTTAACCCCCCTTGTCTCCTATGCTAGAAAAAGGTGGTTAAGTGGTTTTCATTATAAAGTGAAGAAACTGTGTTGTTGTGGCTCCATTTAAACTAGCATAGATTATCTAAGAAAACGTCTCTTCGTGAATCATATTGATGATGCCGCATGGAGTGAAACAAAAATACCCTTTAAGCACCAGACTAGGAGTAGGTGTAATCTTTATTTCCTGTGAAATGTCACGGATGCGGCCGCATGGAACTCCTTTGGTCTTAGATCGTGAGCAGGCGGCGCCACGTCCCTGCATGAGCTGGTACGAGCGACAAACTGATGAGGCGATTTGATGTTTGCAGTAAAGGTAAGTTGCGGTAAATTTGTTAGCGGACTTTGGAATAAAAACAGATGAAAATACATAATAACGGGTTCTTACCGCATTTAAATCAGGGATGTGGAACTCCCGATGTCCCTGATATCCATATATCCCGTTATCCATATCCCTGATTTAAACGCGGTAAGAACCCGTTATTATGTGTTTTAATTATGATAATAACCGCGTTCCGTGCTTCGGAAGGCAATTCGGAGGGTAATAACCACCAATCCGCACTGGGCCCGCGTGATGGTTTAAGGCCCGATCTCCCTATCCATCCATAGGGAAGGCCCGTGCCCCTGCAGTGGGGACGTTAATGGGCTGGTGATGATGAATAACCGCGTAATTCTAAAATAATGTACAAAAACAGATGATAAAATAATGATATATAAGATCACGTCATTCACGCCACATACTTTCACTTATCTTTTTTTTTTCACTTAAGTATCTTGGTCTTTTCGCAATCTGCCGATAAGGGCTATTGCAGTTTGCAAAAAGACCGAAGAGGTTGGCGTCTGATATGAATTCATGCGAGATTCAAATTCAAATTCAAAAATATCTTTATTCAGTTGGTAACATAGTTACACTTTGAATCGTCAATTTTTACATAACGAACGTCTCATCCGCCTAAAACTACTACAGCTTCTCACAATCTGTATAGCCGGGGAAAAGAACCTGCAAGAAAAACCTCGGCACAGGGACCTAGACGTTCTTTAAAAAAATAAAAATAAACATAAAATATTGGTACACAATTGAGTAATTTAGCTGCCTAATATCAGTTCTCAGACAGTTAATCCCATGCATTCATATCTTCTAAATAATCACTAACTTTATAATAACCTTTTTTGTAAAGACTTTGTTTAACTACTGTCTTAAAACAGTTGAAAGGCAAATTCTGAATGTCAATGGGAATCTCATTGTAAAAACGTATACATTGCCCCTTAAAAGATTTAGTAATCTTATGTAATCGACTGACTTGTAAAGCAAGTTTATTTTTATTCCGGGGAGATGGAGGGTTGCCGTTCCAATATGAAGTGCTATTCCTTATTCTATGGCATTGTGGTGGAGTATATTTAGCGAGCGAGCGATGTGGTCCGGTCGAAGTAAGCGTGTCCTAGGTCTATGGTGCTAAGCGATGAGGAGAAGTAAACCGTGTAGACCGTTGGAAGTTTCACATCAAACCAGCTCGTCGCGTATAACTCGCGTCAAACAAAGCGTTTGAGACCAATTGCTCGTCCGTCCTTTGTCTTGGGAATGTCGAAGTTTGCGCGCCAAAGAAAACCTCGCTCGTACGTGATCATGTGACCGCAACTGAGAATTTCTAAGAATTTCTGAGAAACTGGAGCTTAGGAGCGTTTTGTTTATTTATGGAACTTACATAATGTATATTCTGATGAAGTGAGCAGAGGCAATAGTGCTCAAAAGACAATATTCTGCAAAGTTTTTGGTATGAAGTCCTGATAGACGGATGGATAAGAGGTGAGAGGTCTCAGCGCTCCTAATTTGTCTAGCCAAGTAGTTGTAGTCATATGCTGCAAATCTACTCACTTACTTAGTCTTACTTACTTTCTTAGTCACGTCAAAATAAATCCTATAAGACGGATTATGAGGAACTTCATTATACTTATTATTTACGGAGATATGAACATTTCACGAAACACAACTTTTTTTAAACTTTTTTCTAACATCATGCCAAGAATGTAGCTTTACAACGCGTTTTGCGTTACAATACAATTTTACTAGCTATAAAGACAACAGACCAGACCTTTTATTTAGATAGTATGAAATAAACAGGCTTAATTTGATTGTGTTGTGTTAAATAATCAAGTGTACCGAGGGTTGAACGTTTGGCATAATTGCATCCCATTGTGTTTGTTGTGGCGCAGACGAGCGGGTAAAAAAACGCAGATTCTTAAACATCTAAATTAATATGCACACTATATTTGTCACAAAACAAAACTTTTAGTATATCTCTAAGATATACTTAAAAAAGCGGCTTTATCACTGAAAGCCATCTCTACTTAATTTTCTCATTTTTCAATTTCAGAAAAAAGGTTGGTACTTACGTATTTTTAACGAGTTAAAGATTCATTGAAGTTACCTAAGCAAATGTTAACAAAATAAATGTGATCAAACTCTACCTTCTCTGTTCTGTGTTAGTGGTTATAATCTTGAAAAGTCTGACAGCGCCAACGACGCGGAAGAATTTTCTTCTCCTTTCCTCCTTGTAAAATCACGTGGGAGACAGAATAAGAAAAAAGATGCGTTTGTAAAACTGCCAGTGTACGCGCACATAATTGCGTTGCAATATCCATTACTGTAAAAGTTGATGTCCAATCTCGGAGCGTCTGTTGATAAAACGACAACGATGATTGCTGGGCGCTGCAGCTTAGGATAATGACAGGATATCAGGGCAGCTGGATTTATTTATTTAAGTTTATTATGCACAATAAAATAAGCAATAAATAAGCGTTAAGCCGTTGGTCCCGGTTATTACTTACTGATGTAAGTACGTAGTCGTTACATGAGTCATGTCAGGGGCCTATGGCGGCTCAATAATAACCCTGACACCAGGGTTGATGGGGTTGGTAATTCACCTCACAACCCACACGATAGAAGAAGAAGAATAAATGAGCAATGGAAATAAAAGAGCCGTGGCAGCCCAGATGGTAGACCCTTCACTCTCACTGCGAGGTCGAATCGAATCCCGTGCTGGGATTCAAATTTAGATAGATAAAATACTTTGTTGAGCACAATGGACACAAAATACAGAGATAACAACAACATATACAGAAAAGCACAACAGGCGGCCTTATTGCTCATGCAGCAATTTCTTCCCGGCAACCTTTGGGTACAGGAAAATTTTGTACAAGTATAATAAATTAATAGCGGGTTAGTGTATTCTAACAGAAACTATTATTTATTATTATAATATTATTAATATAATTATAATAAATATCAAATTATAATTTATTTATTTAATTTATGTGCTCACAGTGCGATCCAAATTTAAGATCAGTTTAAAGAACTTTATTCTCATAAAAAAACTATACATAGTCACTTAACATGAGAACTAAATGTTTTTACAAAAGATAGATAAAGTGCCGTTGAGCAGGCAGAGAGGGTATGCATATAAAATTTACCAAAAACAAGAAATACATCGCTTTGATACGTTGTTTACAAGTGTGAGTGAAGTATGACTACCTAATGACTACTTAAGATTTAAACATGAATCATTGGTTTAGGACCAATGATTTTCAAATTCATGTTTAGATCTTATTTTTTTATCACCTGCTCAGCCGTGAAGGAAAACATCATGAGGAAACCCACATTCCCGAGAAACGCGTTTCGGAGGTATGAGGCCTAACCTGTACAGGGCCGGTTTTCCCTTAGGGTTGGAAGGTCAGACAGGTAGTCGCTTCTGTAAAAACTGGACCTGTCTAATCTTCAGGTTAGGTAAGCGGGCCCTGTGAAAAACGTGATAACTCTAGGGAGATGATGATACGAGTAGGATATTTGTTAGAATTAAGATCACAAAATAAACTAACGCACAAGTGAACAAATTCTTTACGAGTTAAGGTGAATGCGCACATAGACGTGCCGCAGGGACCTGATTTTTTTTTTGACGTGACTTATTGTAGATTTGCCGCAGATGGCATTAACTACTTGGCCGGACAAATGGGGAGCGCTGAAGGCTCTCACCCGATACAATGTTTAAAACAACAGGCCTGAGGGTACCCAGTTGGGCGCGAACCTCGGCTCAGGGCGTCGTCTGAGAGGAAAAATATTTGAAAGAATTAATCGACCCCAGTGGGTCGATAGCGATAAGCGCTGAATGAGGGAAATCGTTGACCACGCCGGCGGGGTCGGTATCGAGGTCCTGAAGTGTTTGGTGTCGCGAGCTGATTGCCTGCCTCTATAGCACCGCAGGGACCGCACGCGCCGAAGTAGTCGCATTTTGCGGCAAAATCTAGCCCATACGGCGCGGATAGGTGCGCGACGTTGCATACGATTTCATACAAAGATTTAAAAAATGCAATGTTAGAGAGAATACACAGCTGAAAGCGTGTGACATTCTAATGAAAATCCAATGCAGAACATCTAAACTAAGACTATTCAGAAATAAACAAATAAGTTCTAATTTAGTACTAATTTAGTGCAATAGCAAGGGAATTACATAATTAATTATTCAAATCAAATGCCGCCGAATGCTTGGAACGCGTCAATTTGCGAGTATTCATCATGCCCAAATAGAAATTTTGCATGTGCATATTTAATTAAATTTATGAATAATTTATTTCAAAATGTTTACTTAATCTCATTTTATGGAATTATAACGGCCTCCGTGGTCCAGTAGTTGAGCATAGGGCTCACGATCCGGAGGTCCCGGGTTCGAATCCCTTGATCCCTAGTTTGGTTAGGACATTACAGGCTGATCACCTGATTGATCCAAAAAGTAAGGTGATCCGTGCTTCGGAAGACACCTTAAGCCGTTGGTCCCGGTTACTACTTACTGATGTAAGTAAGTAATCGTTACATGAGCCATGTCAGGGACCTTTGGCGGCGCAATAATAACCCTGACACCAGGATTGATGAGGTTGGCAATTCACCTCACAACCGACACGATAGAAGATTTTGGTACTCTGTTACATAAACAGCCTATGGATATCCAATAATTACAATCTATGAGCAAATCTGCAATAATCAGGGTATAGTATCTATCATGAGCTGCTTGTGACCAAACCCCCCAAATGAGTTTCCCTATTGGACATTAGCTTCGGACGGCATTTACTTGGCCAGACACATGGGGAGCGCTGAGAGCTCTTATACGGTACTGCTTAGAAATGATTACTACAAAAAATCATTAACTTTGTATATGTATAAAAATTGGGTCGAAAAAATCCCTGGTCGAAGATAAATTATAAAATTCGAATTACTAAATTAAGTCATATCTAAAGGTGACAAAAAATGTTTTCTTTTTTCAAATTTAACTTATTTATTAATTTTAATTAAAAAAATGTAATAATAAGTGTTTAGTTATTCATACAAATTCCACAGTAACTTCGTGTTTTGAAGTTGAGTAAAAAGTAACTTATTTGGTTCATCATATCCAGCTTACGACAACGTATCAACAGTGGCTGCAAGTTGTCTTTGATTGCTTGTGGTTCTGCCCACCCCATTAGGGATTACGGGCGTGAGTTTATGTATGTATGTATGTAACTTATTTGACTGGTTGAAAACTACCGTGACTTTATCAAAGATGAATTTATAAAACGCTAATTTAGAAATATTTTTTTTTACTTATAACTACTTGGCCGGAAGTTTAGAAATAGAAACCAGTCGATGATAGTCTAAAATCTGTCTCATTTTTCTTTTTGATTTATTTTCGAATTTTAAAATGAGTACGAAGATTGCTATTTAGGGAACTCATATCCATGCGGTTATGAGTAAAGAAGACGGTGGGCGGCAGCATACAGTGGACGGTCCACGCAGCATATAGTCGTACCGAGTGGAAAACCATAACCTGTGGTGCGATCCTCAGCAGTGAGGGAACGACGAAGAAGAATGAAGTTTGCCAGCTTTTACGAATGACGACCCGATTACTCTAGCCATAGAGGCAGCCTATCAGCTCCCGACACCAAACACTTCAGGACCCCGATACCGACCCCGCCGGCGTGGTCGACGATTTCCCTCATTCAGCGCTTATCACTATCGACCCACTAGGGTCGATTAATTATTTCAAATATTTTTCCTCTCAGACGACGCCCTGAGTCGAGGTTTGCGCCCAACTGGGCACCCTCAGGCCTGTTGTTTTAATCGTTGTACCGGGTGAGAGCCTTCAGCGCTCCCCATTTGTCCGGCCAAGTAGTTAATGCCATCTGCAGCAAATCTACAATAAGTCACGTCAAAAAAAAAAATCGAATGACGTCATACCGCAGTATTTCCTTACAAATGGGAAAAATGTATGTCATTTGATGAGATTGTCAAGTAATCTAATTCTATGTCAACCTGCGAACAAACCGATTTTATGTGAATAGCTCATTCCCAACCATATTAATATTCGAGAGCTACCGAAATAGTCAACAGAAAGTTTTGATTAAAACCATCGTATTCGAGTTTGACAATTAATTATTTTGGGAAAGCTTTTGTAATTGAAATATAAAGTGAACCCCATAATGTTTTATTCAATTAGTATGAAATAGTAATTTTATTTCAAGACAGATTTTTAGTATCACTAATTACTACTTTATTATGGACTCTTTTTTAATTTCGCTACATACATGTATTTTGCAAGTGGTATTCATGGTCTTTATTTTTTCTTTTTAAGTTCACAACTGTTATACCTATTATATGACAATTATAATGGTTTTTATTATATTGCATAAATAAAACATCTTCAGAACATAATTTATAATTTTAGGATAAAATTAGTGTAATTATCTTAAGTGTAGTTTTTAAAGGACATTTTTTTTAACTTTTCTGAAGAATTGGGAAAGAAAATCTATAAAATTCGTTCAGCTGCAAAATTTGTCCCCACCGGGATTCAAACCCGGGACCTCCGGATCGGCCTCCGTGGTCCAGTGGTTGAACCTTGTGCCCAAACCCTTGATATTCAAATTTTCAAATACATGTTTGGATCTATGATTAATGCTTCGATTAGTCAAATTATTCAAATTATTTTTAAAAAGCAAACCCAATCTATTTAATTGAGGAAGCAACTTAAATAATACAATTTAAAGTAGCACGGTCTCTAAACACTTCAGAACTCCGATACCGACCCCGCCGGCGTTGTCGACGAATTTCCTCATTCAGCGCTTACCGCTATTGTCCTACTAGGGTTGATTAATTCTTTCAAATATTCTTCCTCTCGGACGACGCCCTGAGCCGAGGATCGCGCCCAACTGGACACCCTCAGGCCTGTTGTCTTAAAGTTTGTACCGGGTAAGAGCTCTCAGCGCTCCCCATTCGTCCGGCTAAGTAATTAATGCAATTTCCGCCAAATCTACAATAAGTCACGTCAAAAAAGAAAAAGTCTAAACAAGAAAAATGTCTGTCACAACAAGATGGTATTTTTGGATTATCAGATAATAGAAACTGTTTACATAGAAGAGTTGTTGTTATCAGGAGAGATGACGTCAAAGATTTGGTCGTATTAGGGTCACAAGAATTAAAACGAATGGAAAAGCGAATGCCTAGAATACTACATTCATCCAAATGAATATGCCGTGGCCAGGGGGGTTAAAATGGCCACATCGAAGCAATTCATCTAAGAAAACAATTTGACATTTGCGAATATAAATGTAAGTGGGCAATGCAAACAAATGTCAAATAGCTTTCTTAGATGAATTGCTTCGATGGGGCCATTTTAACCCCCCAGGTCGTAGAATTGAACATTTCATGATGTGTTCGACCGTTTCATGAAATGGTCACATTCCATGAAATAGCCAACTTAAGTTGACCATATCGTTGAAACGTCAACGTTTAATGATATTTCAATCAACGTTTAGCCATAACATTAATGTAGACGGTGTCCATGCTATGTTGTGTAATAAAAATGCGAATAGTCGATTAATTTCTTAGGTTCAAAATTATGTAAAATTTGTTCAATTACATTGATTCATCGATTATAATACCAATCAAGTTTTAAATAATAATATAGTCGACACCAGCGCCACTAACGGTGGATAATGTTACTAATATTACGATATGATTGGCAACGTTTGGCCATATCATGAAGTAATCATGCATTTAGTTGCACATGTCGTTAAACGTTTTGTGTTCATTGATCTGGCGAAACTACATCATGATGTGGCCAACTAGTGATATTCTATTTCATGAAATTATGATCATTTCATGAAATGATCGACTACATCATGAAATAATCAATTCTAAGATCTAGCCACGTCAATTATATCAATCAGTATGGAATTTCCATTCCATGACTCATTCAATAATATTAGAACATAAAGTTGGCTTAATTTTCAAAAAAATCTATCATAAGTTGAACACCACAACAACAACTTCGACTTATCTATCTTAATTTTCTATATTCAAGTGAAAAATGAACCAAGCCTATTCCAGAAGTGAAAACTTTTTGCACCAAGGAGCAAATCTCTAAGGGCCAGACCCTGTACGCATGCTGATAACATTCTGGCAGGCTGAAATAATTTGCTTCGGGAGAATAAATAACTAGAAATGTATGGCCTTTGTATTTACTCGGATATTACGTGCCGAAACGACCCCAATTTAGTGTTTGTTGCTTCAATAATATTTATTTTTATAATAATATAATTTGATAATGGTACTAATTCCTGTAGACATCATCTAATTTTATTTTAAGTTACCTATACCTGTCATATTCTTATTCGACAAAAAGGAAAGGGACGGATAATAAGGATACTAGGTAGTACAGTAATTCTACTTTCATAGGTACCTAATTAGGTAATATAAGTAAGACTTTTGCGATGAGAAGAGGATTTCTGTAGGAAATTATATTTGTTGAATCACGTGCACAATATAACTTCTATCACAAAATATGTTTTTCGAAAAGATCAAAAAGAGACTCGTTGTCAAATTTTCTTTTTCTCACTCTAATGAAGTCTTGATCATCATATACCTATTTGTATGTTCCACAATTTGTATCTATCTCTGTAATAATGTTGATCATTTTCATCAGAAAATAAAAAATTGCGTCTGTATTTTCTGAATAAAAATATATCTAATATCCTTCGCCTGATTTTGATTTTTGCCGCCAATTGATTGGTTGCTTATTTGAGTTAGAATTATTTGTCTGTAAAATACCATCCTTCTTTTTTATAAAAAATACCTACTTACTTGTTATCATTCAAGTTATTTTTTTTTTGCGAACCTCGGTTCAGAAAGTCGTCTGAGAGGATTATATTTGAAATAATTAATCGACTCTAGTGCGCCGATAGCGATAAGCGCTGAATCGACGCCGGCGCCGGCGGGTCGGTATCAGGGTCTTGAAGGAGGTATTTTCCAGGCTTCTTCAGACGGCTTTCCTCCGAACAATATAGATGGCGCTGTATAGATTTTCTTTCGTTTTACTCTCTAATTTCATGGATAAATACAGACTCATACATCTTTTATCTTCGTTTTTGGGTATAAGTGACCCAGGTACAATTATGTCTTCCACCCATTATTATTCTGATCAAAATAATGAGAAGCAATATAGGTAGTAACATAATTCTACATACAGGGTGTTAGTGACATCGTAACGAATACTGAGGGGGATGACTCAGACCATGATTCTGAGTTAATATCAAGTGGAATTTTCGATCGCAAGATTCATGATTTTGTTTTTGGTTTTTTTAATTATTTTCAATTCTATACTTTTGCGATCGAAAATTCCACTTGATATTAACTCAGAATCATGGTCTGAGTCATCCCCTCAGTATTTGTTACGATGTCACTAACACCCCGTACCAGTACATACAGGTAGCCATACAAGTATGTATGGGTGTAAATGACACCGTAACGAATACTGAGGGGAATGATTCAGACCATGATTCTGAGTTGATATTAAGTGGATTTTCCTGACGGAAAATAATATTGATTATTTTTGTTTTTTTTTTTTATTATTATCTGTTCCATACTTTTGCGACGGAAAAGTCCACTTGATATTAACTCAGAATCATGGCCTGATTCATCCCTAAAAGTTTTCGTTACGATGGCGATCGATAATTATTATTTTTATAATGTTTTTGCCATAACATTGTATTTTGGAATAATTATGTACTTACCCGAGTAATGAGAAAATAGGTAATTATCGCGTTAAAGCTATATCTATATTGTTTAGCCTGGAAAGTCACTCAGTGTTTGTTGAATAAATCGATTCAATAACAGATGGTGTGCCAACGTTGTTAAGCTAGCATCGCTGCAATAAGTAGCAGTGTTTATAATATATAAAATTGATTAAAAAAATAGACTACCTGACATTCTAAATAAGTAGTTTGTGTGAGAACATCCATCTCGAGCCAATCAAAAGTAAAATCAAAACATTACTTAAACGATACCTTTTAGTCACGGCCTAGCTAATTATAGTATAATTGGTGGTGTGTATTATGTATTTCCCACTTACTCTACATATTAAGTAAAAAATAAAGTGATAGGTACACAAATTTTCAGTAACAGAGTTGGCTCGATCATTACTTATAGACGGCGATACGGCTCACCACCTATCACGTTGGTCTAACAGGAAGCTTGGAGGTTCGGATACTTAGTTCATTTTGCGATGGACGTACCCCTGACTACCTCAATTGGGATATACCTAGCCGTGAGCTTATGTTATATGATGTAAAATAATATTTAATCATTGGCCTTATACGTCTGTTTCAGACGATTTATGACGTCATTGCCTCGAAGAAATGCACTTTCTAATATTTCATTATTTCATTTTTTTTTCTAATATTTACTAGTACACACTATTTCATCAGTTTTGCGGGGTACTGCTAAATTTGCATATTTAGTACTTATTTAGATTGAATAAATAAATACTCTTAGTCTAGTAAGGAAGCGGCTAAGAATGTTCACATTTTACAATACTTTCAAGCGCTCGTGCAAAAATTCCGCATCAAATTCGTCATATGCAAGAATGCAGGCTAGTGTGAATCGGTTATAAATCGGAATAATGTAAATTTCGCAGATGCAGTGTCTGTCGGAATCAGCAAGGAGCTAAAAGTTAGGTATCGTCCGAGTTGGAAAGTTTGCCGCCTTGTTGCCTCCTGTATTTCACGGGCCATTGGATACCAGTTCGGATGTAGGATTGGATGGATACGGTTTAACTTTACCTTTTCTGGGCTTTGTTTGACGTAGTGTAGGTAAATGTGAACAATGTGGCTTTTGTGTAATTTCAGAAGTGTACGTCACTTGTAAAAAAGTTCACTTAAAGTTGGTGGTTTATAATATAATATTATTATATAGACGCCGATACGGCTCACCACTTACACGTGTTCAGTTACCAGTTGGTCTAACATAAAGATCGGTGAGGCATGGGTGTTGGAAACATTAAGTTACTTTAATAAGAAGATAATAAAAGACATAAAGTTGTAACTTATATGAGCCCTGGCTTGGTAAGGACATTATAGGCTGATCACACGAGTGTCCAAAAGTAAGATGATCCGTGCTTTGGGGGCACTACTGATGTAAGTACATAGTCGTTACATGAGCCATGTAAGGCCTTTGGTGGCTCCATAATAACCCTGACACCAGGGTTGATGAGTTTGGTTACCCACCTCACAACCCACACGATAATTCATAATTCATAATTATTTATTCGCAATAAAAATGGTATTACAGATATGATTGTTTGATTGGTTGGTTTGGTATTGGTGATTGGAGAAGAAAATAAGATTAAACTATATCCTCGAGCGCCCAAGAGGGTTCTAAAGCAATGTGATGTATATGTTGAGCCGACGTCTTCTAAAGAGTAAAAATTAAGGTTTAGAAATGCCAAATAATAAACCTGACACCAGGGTTGATGAGGTCAGATATCCACCGCACAACCCACACCATAGAAGAGTCTTTACCAAAAATACACAGAGCGTGAACCGTTCATTTACCATCGCATTAGGTACTACAAACCTTACAATCCCCGAAAGACCAAAAAACATGTCAACTTCGACACTTTCCTACTCTTGTAAAAAGTTTCCATCGCCGCACATTCTGCCTCAATAGTATTCAAAAGACATCCCGAATCCTCGAGAGACACATTTCGAAAACAAGATATTTAAGGATGTAACTTGGAAAATTGAAGCACGCCTTTGGGGATAGGAACACAATATTACGCCCCGAGTATTTTGAGGTGTTTGCATAACAATAAACTTAGATATTTGATTTTGGGCCGCGAAATGTGTTATAACGTTTTGAATGTTTGATAGTGGTGGAAACGTTATCTGTGTATTTTTGTGCTTGGATTTTGACGTAGATGGTGTAGTATTTTTTATAAATAATAACTTAAAAAATAAGTTTTTATCTTACATACATAAACTTACGGTAATCCACAATGAGTAGGACAGAGCCACAAGTAATCAAAGATAATTTTGTTTTTACGAAGAATCTAATGATGGCTGACAAGGGATCAGCATATCGCCCATATTAATTGTTAGTCATGAAAAAAAGGACGCAATCCCTGTGTCGGATTATACGACATGACCGAAAAGACAAGTATCTTTTATCTCCCAGAACAGAATAGAAGCAAACAATCTCTCTATCTTACAATTTGTCTTCAATATATCTAGTGTTATTCGTTTTATTTATTATATCTTTGCACGCTTTACCCAGTATAATAATTATATGTAAATTATACATAGGTAATTATCCTTTGAGAAATCTAGCTTCGCTGAAGTGGGGTCCATAATTATATGTTCAAAGCAATGCTTGACTTTTTCAAGGATCCAATTAGATATTGCCAGGTTAGTACATAATATAAGTACACTTTTTGAAGAAAACTTATCGTTTTATATACGAATGTGAAAGAAAATAATAATGCGTATATTATACCTAAGTATATAACCGTACAATTTTAATACTGCTAGTTTATAATAAATCTAGTGAGATTGTAAATAAATTAGAAATTATGAACAGGTACAAAAATACGATTTAATGTCTGCTTTTCTCTTTCTACAATTTTTTTTTAATGTTTACTTATCAAAATTTAACAGTTTATAAAATCTATCCGTGGGTACCGGTAAAATTGTAAACGAATTTGCACGCAGCTGCCCAGACGTATCTGGCCATAAATCAAATCAAATATACTTTATTGCACAGAACTACATTTAAACAATAAATAAAGTAATAAAAATAAAGTTATAAATTAAGTAAAGGTGTTAAGATAAAAAGATTTTAGTTAAAACACATTATTCCTACATAGAACTAGATTTTAATAGAGGCTTTCAAAACTAGTATTTGGGTCAGGCAGTTAACATTCTAAAAATATTTTAGCAACTATACTCAATGAGTGATCACAGAGCACTCATCATCACTAATTTAAGAGCCACGCTGTAGTCGGTGTAGCATTCCCTGTGCTACTTTTTTAGGGAAAAATAGGGCAGTGGTTTCTCTCTTGCCTTCCTTGCAGTTGTCTGTCTGTGATCACTAATCGCCACTAAATGACAAAGAAGTAGCCTGAAACAAACCTTATACTCATACAGATATAGACAGATACAGATAGGCAAAGGCTTCTGTAAAAAACCGGACCTGTCAAATCTTCAGGTTAGGTAAGCGGACCCTGTGAAAAACGAGATAATGCTAGGGAGATGATGACTCATCCTACAATACGACGAACTTCTTAACGTCAATATTCTTTAAATAATATAAATATCCATCTACAAAATAAATAAAATATGAAGAACATTAAACAAGTACCCTACAGTCAGCACGTGTGACAAAATCTATATTGTTACGTGAAATCAAGAGCTCTTGAACTACGCTTTCAGCGGCGCTAAATTAATTTGTGCTGCTCTCGCCGACCCTCCAGCGCAGCGCCTGAAGCGTTGTAATATCAAACACACGCGATGAAAACTCGAGAAATATTATGTTTGAAAATACGTTGGTGGATTTGTGTTAAGGGTGTAGGGACCCTAGTCTAGCTTAGCACGTATAGCAGATTCAGTGTAAAACGTAAATAAATTTGCCTTTTTCTCATTTATCATTATTTTTGATGCTTCAAGAAGTAAAAGACTAAACAATAAACAAAACATTTACAGAACGAAAATAGAGTTATCAAACAAAACAAAAATAAACCTAAAAGAAACAAACAAAACTCGAAACAAAACAAATTATATAGAATTAACACTTAAAGTAAATCTTACTTAAAAAGCCCGCCTTCAATCATACCTGGCGCAAATATACCCATAACGCTGGCTTTTCGCGTTGAATAGCCAGCGATAGGCGTTGCACCAGGTACGATTCTGAGCGGGGATCCGCACCACTATTCCTGAGGAGATAAAAATTAATAATAATGTATTTTCTTTAAATTATTGATTAAATATAAATTCACGTACAAAAAGTATTTACTATGTTTCTATATTTTATGTTACAAATAAACGTAAATAATCCTTTACAAAACTTATAATATAATAATTTCTATTAATAAGTAATAAAAAGAACCTTAAAATAGGAAGTTAACGATAGCTTCAGGTACAGAGTAAACCTGAAGAAAAAAAAGAGTTTATAATTTTTTATATTGTATGTAGATTCTCTAGACCTTCAAGTAGTGGCAAAAAGGTGTAGAGCTCATTTAGCTTAGTTTATCTTATGACAAAAAATATATGTTTCGATCACGAATGAATGGTGTGGCTACACTAACGCCATCTGTTGTCGCCGGAAGTTACGTAGCGAGGATTCCAACATCTTTAAAATTATGAAACAGACGTAAAACCACTAGAGTAATCAGGGGTGCTATTCCCTAAGGCGGTGGATGTTGTCTGCGTTGCGGTTAAGGCTGACAACGTCAGTCGAGTAGCCTGATATTAGATACGCTTTGGCTGAAGATCTTAGGTCTACAAGAGCACGTCAACGCGTCTTATATAAGGTATATTCTATCAATCATCTGTGACTCATTAATAAATGTTACTACAGCACTAGTGAATACCCTAATGATACTGATGTTACTATTTGAAAGCTTCCTCCTCTCTTTTAAACTTCTATTTTGTTGTGCCCGAAAGGGTCTATGATGTGAAACTCATATATGTAACTTACAAACTTGTACACCATCATAGTATGCAAATAAAGAATAAAGAATATTGCATTTACAGAATAATATAGCTGGGCTAATAAAAAATAAGACCGCAGCCAGACTACTGATCGATAGTTAACCGATAGCACATCCCGGACATTTCGATACGCCTCGTTTTACACACGCGATCGACATCATCGACTGAACTATCAATACTCTTACTATCGGCATAGAATTAGGAATAAAACTACGAATAGAACGGCAGCTCTCCGCTCCCCACCAGCGTCTGAGCTAGCTTTACCTCACCCCCCTCGAACATAGTTTAGACTTGAATCGTATACCGCATCTGTGTGTGTGACGCCAAACGATTCAAATCTAAACAATGTTCGAGAGGGGGTGAGGTAAACCTAGCTCAGACGCTGGTGGGGAGCGGAGACTTGCCGTTCAACGTAGTATGATTCCTTATTCTATGCCGATAGTAAGAATATCGATAGTTCAATAGATGATGTCAATAGAGTTTTGATTTACTCCTCTCAAGAGGCTTGGTAAACATCTTACATTATTGTATTGTCTCGTCTAGGAATTAGTTACTTAATCTAATTAATATTTGAACTACATAAGATAGGGTTTAGAGGCACAAGTCAATGTATGTATAATATTAATTTGTAATGTAACCTACTATAATTTAATAATGTACCAATTTAATATAAACCAATTACTCTTTCCGCGAAGCACGGGTAATCAATCCTAACCCATAATTAAAGACACGTGAATCTGTTTAAAATATCAAATTCAAGATTAATTAACATGAGTGATTAGCAAGTCAAAATTTTCGTACTTAATGATTTTCAAAATATTTGAATTGCCTTTCAAAATGTGTAAATGTGTCCTAACGACCTCCGTGGTCCAGTGGTTGAGCGTTGGGCTCACGATCCGGAGGTCCTAGGTTCGATTCCCGATGGGGGACATGTCACAAAAATTACTTTGTGGTCCCTAGTTTAGTTAGGACATTATGATTGTCCGAAAATAAAATGATCCGTACTTCGGAAGGCACGTTAAGCAGTTGGTCCCGGTTACTACATACTGATGTAAGTATGTAGTCGTTACATGAGCCATGCCAGGGACCTTTGGCGGCTCAATAGTAACCCTGACACCAATGTGGAAGAGATTGGTGCTCCACCTCACAACCCACACGATAGAAGAAGACTAAATGTGTCCTTATGTTAATTTAGCAAAGCATATCGCATAATACAGAATGTTCCTAAACTGATAAAACATCAATGTTTTTCTGCATCGTACACGCTGGTTGAATTTTCACTTTTGTGTGGTGTTATAATCACTATCACAGAACAGAGAAGGTCGACTCTTGTTTTGTTAATTTGTAAAATTCTAATGGCATTATCAAAATAATTCCACGTATAAATCATGTAATGTCGCTGGATTGTATCCGAACTTTTCAAAATTAACAAAATAAACATCGATTTCCTTGCTTCCTGGGGTTGCCTCATTTTATGTTGTTTAAAACAAGAAATAAACACTTTTTTACTTTCTTTGTTCTGTGATAGTGATTTTAGTTTCATGTACTTACTCAACGTTTTTACAGCGCCTACGATAAGAAAGAATTTTGATTTGCTTTCAGCATTAATCAACAGGGACGTAAAGAGTGACGAATTTAATGATTCTTGTCTTCTTAGGTGCGTCGTAAAGTTGACAAAGGATATTTTTTAAATAAAATGTGTTATGATTGATAGTATCTAACTAGCCCTTATATATATTGTTAAGAAGAGAGATGCAGTCACTCTTTGCTGGTAGTCGTTAGCCAAGAATGACTGCTATCTCTCTTCTGATATTATTTTGAAAATACTTAAGTAAATTTACTATGTATTTGACTGTGAATCATCCTACATGGTAAGTGTAAAAATAAATAATATGTAAGTATATGCTCCATACCCCCTCCGGTTGATTGAGGGGAGGCCTGTGCCCAGCAGTGGGACGTTTATATGCTGTTTATGTTATATTACTTATGTAAGTTTTTAACAAGTTTGTCGATGAGCGATAGGTAGTCATACTTCACTCACACTTGTAAACAACGTATCAAAGCGATGTATTTCTTGTTTTTGTTAAGTTTCTATATGCATACCCTCTCTGCCTGCTCAACGGCACTTTATGTATCTTTTGTAAAAACATTTAGTTCTCATGTTAAGTGACTATGTATAGTTTTTTATGAGAATTAAGTTCTTTAAACTGAGTTTATTAGATTTCAGCGTAAGTATTTATATTTTTTTATCGAATGTTAGAGTATTTACATGATCCTTAAAGATTTTTTTTTTACGTGACTTATTGTAGATTTGCAACAGATTGCCGGACAAATGGGGCGCGCTGAGGGCTCTCACCCGGTACAAAATTTAAGACAACAGGCCTGAGGGTGCCCATTTGGGCGCGAACTTCGGCTCAGGGCGTCGTCTGAGAGGAAGAATATTGGAAACATTTAATCGACCCTAGCAGGTCGATAGCGATAAGCGCTGAATGAGGGAAATCGTCGACCACGCCGGCGGGGTCGGTATCGGGGTCCGAAGTGTTTGGTGTCGCGAGCTGATTGGTGGCCTCTATAGCAAGAGTAATCGGGTCGTCGGGATCGTATATTACGTCGGTCGTCGGTTTGTGATTTGGTCGTTAAAAGAAAACATTAGAACATATTTGCTGAAAAATTGATTTAATATAAATGCTAGGTTACAAAAGAGTTACATCTTTTATATCTTTCATATATGTTACAATAATATTATAATTTATTACTGTACATTAAATCATATTGCACAAATACTAATTGTTTTAATCTCATTGCTTATATTTCAGTCTACAATATTGACTTTAATGTGTTCGAGGAGTTTCGATTTCGTTCGATTAATTTTCTTATATTTAGGATTTGCTTTGACCGATCTTCTTATACTGCTTCTGGTCATAACTCTGTCAAATACTTCTTCACTGGTGTCTTCGCTCCCATCATCGGAAAAATGATTATTCATACTATCATTCATTTGCTTAGGTCTTATCAGGATAGGTTCTGGGCCATCAGACAGCACTGATTCTTCAGTAACTTGCCTCTCATCATCGCTTGTAGGCCTATCATTACTATACTGACGGGTAAGCAGTCTCTTATTCACTACAGGAACTTCTAAGTTCTTCTTTGCTTCTTCCTTCTTCTTTGATCCTTCTCTAGTGCTAGGCTTATATTTCATAGGAGAAAAATCTACTCTACGTAGGAAACTTATTGAGTCAGCAAATCTTCTACTGCATTTCCTTATTGTCTTAGCCTCTGTTTTAACTTCTTCTGCCTTTGTGTGGCTATCTTCATTCTCCATAGCAACACCCGAGTCCGAATTATAGTCACCTAATGTGATTTCCGGTATTATAAACTCTTCCTGTGTCTTCGCTTTTAATTTTGCATTTAATTCTTCGATGATTTCTACTTGTTTCTTAATAATTTCATCTTTCTGAGCTAATTGTTTGGCTACTGCCTCTGTTCTATGTGCTAAATTTATTTCATAATTATGTAATTCTTTAGCTAAGAATTCTAATTCCTTTTTCCTATTCAGTTCTAGTTTCTTGACAACTTCTGTATGTTTTTGCAACGCATCTTTTAACTTCGTTACTTCTTGTTTATGTGACGTTGTGAGAAATTTAATAATATTCAAAGCCTCTTGTAATGTTGAAGGTTGTAATATATTTTCCTTCTTAACGCTCGCTGCCATTTCTTTATAATCTGTAACAAAAGAAACACTTTGTCAATAATTACGAAACTTTTTGAAACGTCGCTTAACGACGTTGCATGATAATAGGTAAAGAACTCTTTACAAATTGGACCATCAATTAGTGTTATAACTGCAATACAAATAGAGGGAATCTTAATGATTATTTTATTGAGCAACTTGTGAAAGTAACACCAAGAGTTATTTGCGATACTTCGGTATAATACATCTAGTAACTAATCAAGTATTTCTTGGACCCTTTATTATTGTAAACGCGTCTAGCAATTTATAAAACATTATGTTACACCTCGTAAGGTACCATGTGACATATCGGAATAATTCCCCGCATACCATTCCCTCGTGTTTATACAAAATATCTAGTCGACTACATGTGTCAACTATTCAGTCGGTCACATAGATATTATAACAGTCTTATTGTTCTGTCCAGCACAAATGACCTTTTGAAAACAAAACTTGTGCTATTTTTGTTTCATGTCCTTCTAACTGTGAACAATATGACAATGCATCATTGAATTATTAGTTTGGATATTGAATACTTTGTCGTTGTTCAAGCGGATAATTGTTGAATGGTACAGGCTGTGACCTAATAACCGAATCATATTGTGTTACTTTGACAGCGGTCAAATCTTGCGATGGTTATTTTCACAAAATCATTACAATTAATTGCTGAGTACCACGACTACATAACGTTTGGTATAAAGCTAATACCGTTACACTATAACATAACGTTATGATTCCAATTTTTTTAATGCGACTAAACTCTCCCTTTTGCATTTTGTAATAAATTTACAGTTTGATAGTAAAAGCTGGAATATTTTCATAAGTAACTAGGTAATCTGTAAAAGCATTATTAGTAAGTTTATTTGTGAGCAGATATTTGATAACTGAGGCGGAAATAACAACAAAAGGATCGTTATACATTTCAATGTATACCACATAAATTAAGATACCTTCAACGTATATTACATATCACATCCAGTACCTAATAATTTAACAAGATTTACAAGTAATGTGCTTGTATATATTTTCATGTGCCTTTAAACAAAAAGGGCACTTTTCCTAGATTCTTATGTTGTTATCATTATATTCATCATATCCTATCAGGTTCACACATACATAAGAGTACGAGAATCCGTATTAGCAATCCCTAGTGGCTCAGTCCTATCCACAAGTAATCAGAAGGCAACCAATGGAAGAAATTTCTGGTACTTATACAAGAAGTAAATAAATAAATAACAAATACGCAGCAGCCATGATATGAAAAGAATCCTGTGACGAAGATGTTGCACCGTATTGCTACAGGGGTTACTAAAGCCACATTAAGGCTATTTATCTAAAATGTTGCTATTTGATAGTAATATTGCTATTTGACATTTGAAACTTAATTTTATATGCACGAATGGCAAATTGCAATATTGCTTTTTAGATGAATTTTGCTTCAATGTGATCGTTTTAGACCCCGTCTATAATCAATAATATATAAAAGAACACAATTCGTATGTTCGTTTTTGTGCATTTTTATTGGCAGTCCACATAGAAGCTTAATATTATTAAAACAGACGACGATATTAAATTAAATATCTATCTCTACATCGATGGTTTATCAATACTATTGTATTTTAAATATATTGATATATGAATGTATTCGAAAGAACACTATAGGCAGCAGATTGACAGAATATTTTTTCAAGCAAATCGATGAATGTTTTTAGACTAAAGCTATGTCCAGCACAAGAAGATATTTTGTTTCTTTCATCCGTGCATTAATTAGTGAATAACGTAGGACATATATGTTACTTTGATGTAGATACCTTTTGTATACTTACTGACGAAATATAACAGATACGGAATTTACAAACAGACATTGTTTGGGTATATTAATGCATCTTTTAAATAAATGTGTGACTTAAGGGAAGGTTTATAATGCTGCGAGTACCACGTCTTCTATAGATATTGATTGGAGTCCTAATAGTTATAATAATTATAGAAATGATTACATAATATTACACAACGAATCTATTGATCCTATTATACATTTTTACGCTGCATGAGGGAATCGTCAACCACGCCTACGGGGTCAACATAATAATAGTAATAAAGATTTATTTTCAGACATTACAATCCATAGGTGTAAGTAAATACAATCTTACATGGCTGCCTGTATGGCTAGAGTAATCGCATTGCCTGGATGAGTTTAGTATAATAATTTATGAATAAAAGTTCAGCATTTACTTTTCTGGATGCCTTTGAAAGGGACCAGTAAAACATCTGCGTGGGTATAGAACTGTGGAATAAGAAAGGGGTGGTTCTTAAAGACTAGAGAAAAAAAGTATTTCAACAAAACATGTAATATTTATAGTCTTTAATGACTAAAGGGAAGTTTTTTTAAGGCATTAAGTTTTGTGTTGTTTGTTTGTATAGAGCGTGAGTACTACTAGCAGTATTGCTTAAACTACTTATGACAACATTAATAACATAAAAAAAAACAAGTTGTTGAACAACTTTGTAACTCGGATTATTCCAACAAAAACTTTAGGTCTCACTTTATGCTTGTATTTATAAAGTGTCCAATTGACATTCTTATCAGTAAGAATATTTTAAGACTAAAGAAAATTTATCACGCCTAATACGCCGGAAACAATTGTGACTTCTTTTTATCTAATGATTAGAATATATATTAAGATACGATTAATAAGGTGCATGAAAGTTCATGTGAGATAAAATACGAATTAAAATTACCACGTGGTGTTTATCAAATACATTGTATAAAAATCCCATATATCCGATATATACAGATATTTGGTTTATTCAATTGCCTGCGATTTATACTACTACGACTTGCATTTGTTTAAGAATAAAAGGCAGTGAAAATAGAAAAGCCATGTAGAGTCGCAAATATAAAACAAAATATACATGAGACTGAAGATTTTTTGCAACAATGATGTTTTTCTGCTAAAGTTGAAAGAATAGCGGTAGGCGTAGGCGCTAGTATATGAGTACCTAGTAGAAAAAAAACAAAAGAAACACTACACTGGTGTAGTGTTTCTTTTGTTTACAAATGTAATTTTGTTTACATTTGTAATACAAATGTAAGAACATACCTACGTAGTAAACTACACACATAAGTATTTACCTACATATATGTAATTAAAGCAAATAATAACGGGTTCTTACCGCGTTTAAATGGGGATATGAGACTCCCGATATTTCGACACTGTTGCAAGTGCCATGATCACGGGATGACTGATGAGATTGGAGTGGAGTAGGTAGACCTACTCCCGTCATGGCAGTCATCCCGTGATCATGGCACTTGCAACAGTGTCGAAATATCGGGAGTCTCATATCCCCATTTAAACGCGGTAAGAACCCGTTATTATGTGCTTTAATTATGATAATAACCGCGTAAACTTAAAACAATGTACATATATCTAGTTGTTATAGTACGCTGAATGTCATATCCGAGGTGCTTTACATTTTTTTACTTGACTCTTTGACACATCTGGCCATGTAGTGAACGTCATAAGCTAACCATAACCAGTGCTGTACGTTCCCAAGAATGTTCCTACTTTGGGTAAGTTCCTGGCAATAAAAAAAAACAACAAATCTTACGTCAAAAGAGCTTTATCAGCTGATAAAGAGATGAGACCAGAGTACAAGAAAGAACAATTTGAAAAAGAAAAGCTGCCAGTGTTATAACTATTAATGAGTTTTTACAGCCGGAACATTCCAATTTAGGAACGTTCCCAGAATCGGCACATGTCTGACCATAAACACTTCCAGGTTATTCACGTCCTTAGTAGGTATACTACTTATATAATTAACCAGCTTTCCCATTTCATGCTTCTAACTTAAAAATTACAAAATTTCATACCGATTTTCAGGTCGTTTTTTAACCCTAATTTAAATAAATTTCGCAAAATCTCAGCACTTACGTCCTAAAAGGTGCCCATACAAAATTTGAGACTCCTAGCACTTGCAGTTCCTGAGATTTCGTTATAATTGATTCAGTCAGTGAGTCAGTGACCTTTCGCTGTCTTATAGTATATTATTATAGTAAAGTAAACTAGTATAACATAGTATTTACATTAGACCCTAAACTTTGAACCTAAACACCGGTACAGAAATTGCCAAACTTGCATGAGGCATACCCACACCCAAGGCATACTTCAACCAACTAAGAACAAGTTCGGCTAACTTTTTCAATTACCTAACAACTTTTCCAATTTTCCAAACAAGTAATTGATACTAGATATAAATAATTACTGTAGTTCAATCATAATTGCTTTTAGCGTAAACTTGATAGTTGATGAATAGTTTCAATATAAGCTATCTTTAAATCTTACAAGATAGGCATTAAATAAATATTTAGGACTTATGTTACGACTTACACCTCGTACAAGTACCTACAGGTAACCATACAATTAGGTATGGGTGTTAGTGATAATGTAACGAATACTGAGGGGGATGGTTCCATGATTCTGAGTTGATATCAAGTGGAATTTCTTGTCGGAAAAATCATGATATAAATACGAGTAAATAATTCTTTACAGTAAAACTAAAGGCAAATATATACATTATATTTTTTTTTATCACGAGTGGTTTTGTAAGACTTCATCAACACAGGTATCAGGGTTTTTATGAATAAGTATTAAATAATTGTTGAATTATTTTGAAAATTTGTAATAATTACTCAAGAGAACTAACTATATGTAAATTAAAATAAACAATAATAGTTACCTCTTTAATAAAAGATCCAAAACAATCCACAAAACTGCACTGCACACAAACTATTCGCAATCAACCTTACTCTACTATGCCCGAATGCTGACTGATCACTGCAAGTGCCATCACATTAAAAAGTTACCATTCAGTACCCTACCTGCCTAATGACATTACTCACGCGCAACCCATTGTCATTACAAACTAACTCTTGCGCCAACACAATAGAACACCACAGGTACTTTCAAAACCGCAGCGTTATCTTTGCTTACATTACGACACAATAGAACAGGTACCTATAATAAGTTTTATAACAAAAAGGTTTTCGCTTCCCAGGAAGACCCAAGGCTACGTCACAACACCTGTGTACCTCTCGTCGGTGATTGGTGGAAATGGTGATGACGTAGACAGGTCTAGAACAAGTTTGAAGTCCGTAAAGTACAGTCAGGGAATGAAAAGGTTCGTCACTTTAAGGTCAATTTTCGCTAGCACTGCAAGAATCATTTTATGCCAACATTTTAATAAATGCCATATTTGTCATCCATCAAATAAGGTTTTGCATTATCAACAAAAATCATTACATTGACGATGATTTTTTTCATAAATATAATTGGCACGTAAAACTAATAAGCTGGTTTTAGTTTAACAGACTTTTCAAATTTGCTATAGATATAAAAACAATGTTGCTGCAAGCAAATTTGAACTTTCTAATCGAACAGTTAATATTTCCGGGAGAATTTTTCAAAAGGTAATAGGTATGGCTCGCAACCTCGCAACGAATCAATTTGAAAACTGACAATCTTTTCGGGCAGTGACTGTACTTCGTACCTTTGTAGAATAATTTTGTGATAACGGTACTAAAGACTTGTTGCGACAGGTTGATTCCAGTGTGGGAAACTAAGAGAAAAATGTTGTTTGTAATTAAAGTCGTTAATGTAATGGTGGGAGGGTCGATCAAGGGATAATTGATGCTGCATTTCTTTTTGTTAAGTACTTTTTATAGGACACTTGTATGCCAGGAGTTTATAAGAATATTTAAAATAAAAGTTAACAATCGATGGATACGTACGAATCTATCTACATTTAAGTAATAAATACATTTAGTTTCAAAGACTAAATTCTTCTACTTATAAATATAATAATTATTGGTAGGGTTAAGTTAATTACCACGCGATATTATGATACTGATTATTGTAATGACTTCGTAAATCATCATGTTAATGTTAATTAATAGTTAATTATTGAAGCTTAAATAGCTACATCGTTTAAAATTATTATATAAGAAGAAATCTCAATATCTTGAACCGAAGTTCGCGGCCACGGTCGCCTTCAGGCATATAATGTCGTCCAAATGTGTGTGTGTGTAATGTCCAAATTGTACTGTATTCATGTGTTATGTCTGATTGTTGAAATTTTAGTTCTGTGCAATAAAGTTTATTTGATTTGATTTGTCGTGTTAGTTTTTTTCGCATGAGTTGCCGCCATATTTGCTTTACTTACAAAATGAATGCAGTTGTATACTTATACGCTATCTCACCTACTGTTGTTGGCTGCGCATCCAACTGCATTATACTAAATTTTTATTTTGTTGGTGCGGTGTTCAAATGTTTAGCATCCCACAATGGGACTTTTCGCAGCTTTTAAGGTAGGAAACTAAAGTTTCCCTTTAACCCGAATTTAACGCGAGCGAAGCCGCGGGCAAAAGCTGGTGGGTATATATTTTAGAACGTGACTTCTTCTTCTTCTATCGTGTGTCAGGTGTCAGGGTGACTATTGAGTCACCAAAGGCCCCTGACATGGCTCATGTAACGACTACTTACTTACATCAGTAAGTATTACCCAGGACCAACGTGACTTGAAAGCAAAAATATGGTTCCTAATCACGTTGTCTCCATACTCACACGATAACCCTTCATCAATCTTAGGATTACTTAGTACTGTTAGATAGAAAATAATCGATCGACTTAATATCGACTGATACATCACTATGCTAATGAACGTTAGAACACTAGCTTACGTACTTTGAGAGATTTACTTGTTAGCGCGCATTTAGATTTTCTTACAATGTTATCTCTTCTTAACGGCCTCTGTGGTCAAGTGGTTGAGCGTTGGACTCACGATCCGGAGGCCCCGGGTTCGAATCCCGGTGGGCGCACAAAAATCACTTTGTGATCCCTAGTTTGGTTAGGACATTACAGGCTGATCACCTGATTGTCCGAAAGTAAGATGATCCGTGCTTCGGAAGGCACGTCAAGCCGTTGGTCCCGGTTACTATTTACCGATGTAAGTCAGTAATCGTTACGTGAGCCATGTCAGGGGCCTTTGGCGGCTCAATTATAACCCTGACACTATTGTTGATGAGGTTGGTATTCTACCTCACAACCCACACGATAAGAAGAAGAATGTTATTTTATTGGAAAATATTCACTTCTTGTACTGAAGTTGTCATTTTGTTTAATACTACTTGTCATAATTATTGTTTGCATTTTATCTGCCGATTATTTCTAGCTTTATCCACCCCATTAGGGAAGTGAGTGTTGTTACTTATAGTATAATTATTTAACTTGTCGTTAAATTAAAAAATACTGCCAATAAAAATATCAACGAGCAAATATTATATTTAATTTCTTGGAAAAAAAACCTTACTGTATTAAATAAAAGTGTTTTCGTCGCAATTTTCCTCTTCAAATATTAAATTCGAATATCGAACTAAACAAAAATGAATTTACAACTGCCGTTATTTACGTAAAAATTAGGCATTACGTGGAATTTTGCACTTCCATGGGTCCACGAAATTATTCGTTCTATATTCGGAATTTATTAAACTGAACAAAAGTTTGTAATTGACTAACTTCTTACCGCTTCGTCGAGGGCTATTAGGTGACCATAAAAGATTTCTATTATTTCCTAGATCTGCAATGTACAATAGTAGTATTGCAAATGCAAATACCAAACATATATAATAGATTTTAAATCTATGGCCCCGATTCCTGCAAACACCGCCTAATTTTATTTAAAGTTATATCCGTCATTTTCATATCCGTCGAAAAGGAAAGGGACGGATGATTCACAGCTCTTAATTTTAGGAAGAATGAGTGAATGAATGAATAACCCGGGCGAATCAAAAGGTACGTCGCTGGTATGCAATTCGTTTGACGTGCTGTCTACTTAACTGTGTCGGGTTATTGACGGACGTAAAATTTTTAGACGGTTGGTTTAGATTTGTGCTTAAAATTGACGTGTGTTCCATAAATTTTATGCTTGTCGATTACCCGTCCCTTTCCTTTTCGGCGGATAAGAATATGACAGATATAACTTAAAATAAAATTAGATGGTATTTACAGGAATTAGCACCATTATGTCTGTTAATTCAAAAAATATAATTATTATACAAGCAACCAAATAAAAAAAAATCAACAATCGGCAGCTATTTTCAAATCGATTAGTTCCTTCATTTTTCACTAGATGGCGCTACTTGCATTTTAAAACGCGGTACCAAAGTTTTCTTTGCGTTTCTTGGCAATTCCTATTGGATTCTTTTACAATTATATCGATGTTTTAGTGTTGAAACTAAGATTTATCTTTAAAGGGTTTTAACCAGTCACTTGACTGGTTAATGCCTAAATTAAATGTAGTATCGCCACAAAATCAGCTATTGATACTAATAGCTCAGCTAAAATAGCTTAGTTTAAATTAATAGCAATCCTTTCTAATTCGGACCATTGGATAATAATCGACATTAGTCGATATAAAAAATAATAATAATAACACTATTAACACTAGTGAAAACATTTACGTACATAACTTTTAATCGAAGTTAAACTTTTATTTACACCATAAACAAAACAGTTACAGAACAAAAATATTTGAAAAATATGAAACAACAAAAATAAAATTAATTTGTTTTTTTCTTTAATTTTTTTTTATTTGTTAATTTAATTTAATTAAATTTAATAATATAATATTCACCTACCTACGAAAAGGCGAGAAAGTTGAAATTTCTCCATTTAAAATACAAAAGATGACTTACTTAAGACTATAGTATTCCAAATTGCTAGATAACATTTTACCTAGATCATTATTATAATTATTGTCCTCGTCGAAAAATTACGTTTGTGTTTTGTTTCATACTGTACAGTCAAATGGAACAACAGTTCGGAGCCTAAAAATTCTTTTAATCCTTTTATACCCTTGGAATGTTGGGCTCGAATAACAGATTTCCAATCCTCGCAATCTTTTGCAGCTTATGTAGCTTGCTCCCATAACATGCCGAGAGTTTTCAAATCTCGGTCAACCAAGCGTTGCCAAGTCTTTTTGGGCCGCCTCCATTTTGCGTTTTCCACGCAAAATATTTTTTTAATAAAAAATATTTTAATAAAAAATATTATTAATAAAAAATATTTTTTTTTAATAAAAAATATTTTCATTAATTATTATTTATAATTAACTAAATGAATAGTTTATAAAACATGATAACATATAAGATAAGCTTACGACTGTGTTCTAATTGGATTAGTCAGGGGAACGCCTATCTTAAGAAACAATAAAAAATATTATTATTGCGTATGGCAGACAAAAATAAATTCTCCTGCGTGGATCATATATAAAAATAAAAAATATAATAAAGTTTCTAGGTACATACTATTTCACCTAGGATACTTAATATACTTTGTAACAACACTAGAGATCATAAAGTGATTTTGTAATTAAGTTCCCATTGGGATTCGAACCCGGGACCTCCGGATTGTGAGCCCAACGCTCAACCACTTGGCCACTGAAGCTGTAGTGAACTAACAATGTGCCTTTTCGCTGTTGTGCCGTCTTGTGCCACATTATGTGCCGAGTAGATCTACTTATTTTTTTGTTTAGTTATTTGTGATTGCTTTTGTGCACAAGGAGATGCATACATAATTTGCTTTTTCACACTCTCTCATGACGGTATGTATAAACTAACTATGCAAGTTACTTCACACGAACCACGTACAAGCAGCCACGTAACTTTCACGGCGTGCGATCTCATTTTTATATTAGCTCCTTTATCACAAACTTCGGGAGTATCGCGCTATTCGGCGAAGTTCCTCCGTCGATTCAGTTCCGGACTTTCCCGGATTTTAGCGGACTTTTCCGTATTTTCCGGACCTTGGGGTCGTGACCGCGGACTGACGTGGAAATTGTTATCGAGTTTGTGATGAAGTTCCGGGTTTATGGTGTGACCGGAATTAGGATAAACGGTGTTGTGTTTTAGAGAGAGATTGGTTATACGTCATTATATATTTTTTTAGATTATCGCATCGAGTCCTGGCACTCACCACGTATCATGTAGCTCTAAAAGAAAGCTCGGTGAAGTGTGAAGTGTTAAATTGTTTATGATAAAGGGGTCTCTACGTGTTAGCTTCAGCCCCACTCACGCTTCATAGGCGCGAAATTTGGAAAAGACATACAACAATGATTACAATAAAATATTTATTTCAGACACAGGACTATAATGTGTTTGTTCAAACTGCTTAAAAAACTAAAGTGAGTAGGTAACAGATGATTAATTAAATGACCGGTCTGCAATGCAAAGAAAAAAAAAAAGAAATAAAAATAAAATGTATTGCTTAAAATACCCCATTTTATAATATCCTTTACTATTTTTATTATAACTAAACATAACATAACATCAAGCTTATTCTCGAAGGGGTAAGTAGATGTATTTATTATTTTGTTACAATTTGGTAGCGTTACTAAATCTGCGATATATTTTACCAGTTGTGAGTTTTATGTCTAATTCCTACGGGACTTAGGTGTTGCCAGTTGACTACAGAATTACCCGAGCACGTCATAAAGTGGAATGAATTATTTTCCAATGAGAGAACTCAGTTACACGTGATTGGTCCTGAGGGATAAAAGTTTCAATATGAAACGGTTAGTGCATCTGAGGTGTAACTTGCAATTACAATGTTGCTAACAACAAATTATGGCCGTTAAGTGACTACAAACAAAGATAGAGGCAACTCACGCTAGTAATGTCTACGGGAGTGGGCAGAGCAACATGCTGTTGGAAGACAACTTACACTTGGTGTTAGCCAAACCCTTTATTAGGGTACTAGTGACATCTTAATGAATATTAAGGGGGATAATTCAGACCATGATTCTGATAACTCACTTGATAACAATTTTCCGTCGCAAAATTCATGTTTATTTCGTTTTTTTTTTATTATTTTCAATTATATACTTTTGCGATGGCAGATTCCACTTGTAATTCAGAATAATGAGCTGAATCATCGCTCTCAATATTTGTTACGATGTCACTTACACCGTATCTATACCGTGGTCCAGTGGCTGAGCATTGGACTGACGATCCGGACGCCCCGGGTCCGAATCCCGGTGGGGACATATCACAAAAATCACTTTGTGATCCCTAGTTTGGTTAGGACATTACCGGCTCATCACCTGATTGTCCGAAAGTAAGCTGATCTCGTTCGGATGGCACGTTAAACCTTTGTTCCCGGTAAGTAACTACTTACTGATGTAAATAAGTAGTTGTTACATGAGTCACGTCAGGGGCCTATGGCGGCTTAATAATAACCCTGACACCAGAGTTGACGGGGTTGGTAATCCACCTCACAACCCACACGATAGATGAAAAAGAGTTACAAACGTTTAACGGTTTAACGCTAATCCGGTAATATAACACACAACACAATATGTTCTCCAAAAAGATTAATTTAAGTTAATTTAAACAATTATTTGAATGAATAATACATATAAAATCCGACCATTTGCATATGATTTCAAAACAAATTATTGTCCATTGTCCCTACCTGCTTAAAAAACGCGTACTTAAACCTTTTATTTTAACGATGTGAAGCCCGAAAAATGGGCCACCATGATGTTTTATGTGCCATCCGATGTATCATGTCAGCACTAAAAATATAATAAAAACACGAAACATTTTGTGAGTTAGATGTAGTTGTAGATACTAGTGTTCTGAAGTGAAAAAAAAAAAATATTTGACTTGTTTACAGTTTAATATTTCTATTTCAATGTCATTTTAAATAGCGAAGTCCACTTTTTGACGAAAAAAATACTCATATAACATAAGCTCACGGCTATACCCAATTGGGATGGTCATCAACCTTGGTGTCAGGGTTATTATTATATATTAAAGGCCTCCGTGGTCCAGTGGTTTGAGCGTTGGGCTCACGATCCGGAGGTCCCGGGTTCAAATCCCGGTGGGGACATATCACTAAAATCACTTTGTGGAGGATTAGGACATTACAGGTTGTCACCTGATTGTCCGAAAGTAAGATGGATGATCCGTTTGTTTGTTTGTATACTCTTTATAGCTTTAAAATACAAAGAAAATTATCCGTGCTTCGGAAGTCACATTAAGCCATGTTTTTGACGCCAGGGTTGTTGAGGTTGGTAATCCACCTCACAACCCACACGATAGAAGAAGAAGGGTTATTATTGAGCTACTAAAGGCCCCTGACTACACACTTGACTACTTACATACTTATTACTTAAGTAAACGGTAGCCGAGACCGACTACTTAAAGTGCCCGCAGAAGCAAGGATCATCTTACTTTCGTACTATCGGGTTATCGGCCTGCAATGTCTTAACCTAACTAGGGAGTCAAGTAACTAGGGAGTAGGGATTTTTGTGATTTGTTCCGTCCGATTGTGAACGTCCGATTCTTGAGCCTAACGCTCAACCACTCGACCACGGAATTGAGGTGTTTTATGTACTTAAATACTTTACGTTGCATAAGGTATCTTCCAAAGGCAGATTGAACGTTTCTTGCCAAATTCAGGAATTAGTTAGTACGGAGTCAGCGACGGAAATAGACAATGAAACCAGATCCAAAAATAAGTCGCCCTTGGGTGGTTCCTAATCCTCTCCCTGTTTCGTTTTCCTCATTATCTTACGGAACGCTAAAATCGTCTTTCTCTTTACGGGTTACGTTTAGCCTTCATAATGATAGAATGGAAAATAAATCCTGGAAATATGCGAAATTCGTTCAATAACAATATAAATATTTGGTTTCAGGCCCGAACTGGCCGTAAAAATGATGCATGCGTCGACGGGTCGAATTATGGCTAAATTGGGTAATTTTTCCCGGGTTTAATCCCATACCGAAGTTTATGTTTAGGTCAGAATTTTTATTAGGGTCCAGAATTGTATTTAAATGATTTAAAAGGCTCTTAAAGAGTCCGCTGCTTAATTTAATTGGGTAATACCAGCTTGTTTGTTTATTACGTTAAAACATATGTTTTTTATAAATTTATGTATTTTTATTTGCCCGGGTTATTCATTCATTTTATAATTAACATCTGTCAATCATTCGTCCCTTTCCTTTTCGGTGGATATGAAAAAGACAGATAGAAATTAAAATAAAATTAGGATGTGTCTTCAGGAATCGGGTTTTCTGAAACATAATTCTGTAAATAATAAAGTCTCAATATATGAGCCTTTGATACGTTTATGTGAAACAGTTTTTGATTTATGAGGGGGTCAAAAGTGGCTCCAAATGGTTCGTGTAATATTACACACGGTGCGGCTCGCCAGTTCTGTTTCTTGAACTTGGCTTGACACGCTACCGCGTGTCTAGATTGTTATATACTAACAAACTATGTTTATTTTTTTCACATGGCTTATTGTAGAATTGCCGCATATGGCATTAACTACTTGGCCGGACAAATGTTTTGTATTTTACTTTCCGAAAGCATTTCCATTCTCAAAGTTTGCTAGTGCAATGGACTGGAAAATTCAGAGATGAAACTTTTATTGGGGTCTGCGTAAATCGAGCGAAATCGAATATTTTCTCCACCAGCAAAAAACTGTAATACAGCGTGTTAGCGGCATCGTACCGAATACTGAAGGGGATGATTCCGAGTTAATATCAAGTGGAATTTCCCGTCGCAAAATTTTCAATTCTATACTTTTGCAATGGAAATTTTCTTTTGATATAAATTCAGAATAATAAGCTGAATATTTGTTACGATGTCACTTACACCCCGTACAAGTATACAGGTAGTCATACCGGGTGTTAGTGACTTCGTAACGAATACTGAGGGGGATGATTCAGACCATCATTCTGAGTTGATATCAAGTGGAATTTGACATGAAAATGTTGTTTTTTTTTTTAATTATATATCGGAATCATGGTCTGATTTATCCCGCAAGTTTTCGTTACGATGTCACTAACACTCTGTATATTTGTCTATATTTTTTCCTTTTCTTTTCTTATTACGTGGAAGGTAAATCAAATTCGCCCAAGCTCATGTCGGTGCGGGTCGCAGTACCCTTCTACGAGACCGTAGTATTTATTATTGTTTATTATATATTATCTTGCTTAGAAAATTCTAAATATAAAGGTAAAGATAATTTATTTACTTAAACATGATAAGATAATATAATGCTTTAAAAACCGGCGAACTCTAAACCGGTGAGCATGCATGAAGTATTTGATGAGAGTGGAAGAGACGAAAGTGCTGTGTCAGGATCTTAATAAATGGAATTCCATGGTATAATGCTTTGGAAACAGAGTGCAGTTTACGCTAGTCTTCCCCCGATACCGACTCAGACAGCATGGTTGACGATTTCCCTCATTCAGCGCTTATCGCTATTGACTCTCTAGGGTCGATTCATTCTTTCAAATATTCTTCCTCTTGACGACGCCCTGAGCTGAGGTTGGCGCCTACCCTCAGGCCTGGGCACCTTAAGGCCTGTTTTTTTTTTTATTTTGTACCGGGTGAGAGCCCTCAGCGCTCCCCATTTATCCGGCCAAATATTTAATGTCATCTGCGGCAAATCTACAATAAGTCACGTCAAAAAAAATCTAGTCTTTCCTGGAATGTCACAAAATCCCACCAAGGGATCGCGTCCCTACTAATATCATGATTATCTCCGCTTGCCTAACCTGAAGATTTCACAGGTCCTTTTTACAGAAGCGACTGCCTGTCTGACCTTCCGTCCCGTGAAGGGATAACCAAAAGGGATAACTTATCTCCGAAAGGGATATCTCGGGAATGAGAGTTGCCTCAGGAAGTTTTTTAGATGGTGTTTTTGTTAATATAATGGAAAATCGTTTATCATCATATCCAGCTTAGGATTTCGTATCAACAATGGCTGCAAGTTCTTTTCCGATTACCTTGTGGCCCTGCCTACGCCGTTAGGGAATACGAGCGTGAATATATGTATGTATGGAAATATAGTGAGGCAGTTTGTTCCAATTCTTCGCTGTTGGAATTGTTTCAATTCAAACAAATCCGGTCCAAGTAAAATTGTTAACCCATTCATAACATTGTATGTGTATGTATGACGGAGCTGTGAAGTTACACTTAACTTCTGGCTTGAAGTTTCGCGAGCATAAATTTGGTTGCTTTAATATCGCAAAGGCTCGTAAACGCTATTGGGGTAGACAGAGCCATAAGCAAACCTTCGCAACTTCGCGACATCTCCGAAAAGTACAAGAAAGCCGGCTTCGTTGGTCTGGGCTAAAAAGACCTCCTGATTATGTGGGTAATGTTATAGCTAATCTAAATATACCAGGGCTTAGACCAAGAGGACGACTAAAAACAAGATGGGCGGATGTGGTCAAAAAGGACCTGTGCATGTGCATACATACATACATACATAAACTCACGCCTATTTCCCACCGGGGTAAGCAGAGACTATAGAATTCCATTTGCTTCGATCCTGACACACTTCTCTTGCTTCCTCCACATTCATCAATCGCTTCATACACGCACGCCGGTTCAGAGTAGATCGTATTGAACCTTTGCTTTATTTTCGTATTGTGCATGTGCAATGTCTCCGAAAACGTCACGTCCGGTAGGGCGAAGTGGAAGAGAAGTACGAAGAAGGCGTACCCCACCATTAGAGGGAATAATAAATGCCAAGGAGAGATAGAGCCATTAGCAAACTTTATTACACAAGGAAGACTTCTAGTTGTCTTTGATTACTTTTGGCTCTGTCTACCCCATTAGGAATTACAGGCGAGATTACATGTATGTGTGAATGAATAATCGTAACTAAGCGTACAATTGTAGTGTCTTATCTGCAGTAATTCCATTAAATAGATTGTCTGGAATCATGTTAAATTTGTTCATGCGTAGGGAAGATACTCTGATGGATAAAGTTATGGGCTTTGGTAAAAGTTGATGAATTCAGACATCTTTGAACAATCCCGAAGGATTCAGCATTCAAGTTAAAGGGATTTTCATGTTATTAAAAAGTGCCAACTCGTATAATAGATACTAAACTTATGTGACTAACAAATACTTCATCATCACTAATTTAAGAGCTACGCTGTTGTCGGTGTAGCTTTCTCCAAGCGGCTTTTTAGAGAAAAATAAGGCAGTGGTATCCCTCTTGCCTTCCGCCTTGTAGTACTCTGTCTGACGCGAGCGAGATGGCGCCCAGAATACTCCATTTCAAAGCCTAGGATTCCTGTCCTCCGCCTCTGAATAGTACTGACAGTTACTGTTGCCCTCTGCCAGGTTCCAAGTTATAGTCCCTGTGACTTGCTCTTTCCGTCCAAAACCACGGACAAACACCAAAAACAAAAAAACTTAGTAATCTAAAAAGATTTTTAGCCGCCCACTGGTTAAAAAGTCCATAATGCAATATTTCATATAAAAACCAATTTCACATTTGCGCATATAAAAACTACTGAGTGAGAGCCTTCAGCGCTCCCCATTTGTCCGGCCAAGTAGTTAATGCCACTTGCGGCAAATCTACAATAAGTCACAAAAAAAGCATATAAAAGTAAGCGAATGAAAAAGAGCAATGTAAACAAATGACAAATAGCAATATAGCCTTCTTAGATGAATTGCTTTGAAGTGGCCTTTTTAACCCCCCTGATGAAGAGACAATGGTTTGTAGTGTTCAAATTATAGTGTCATAATCCGCCTGTCAGTTTTTACGACAGGATCGAGATGATCCGGAGTCCTATATATATCGTTCACTCCCCGTCCAGAAGTTCAAATTCAAATATTTTGAATCAGCAGGTAACGCTTTCGACAATTTTTACATAATGTAAATCTCGTCCGCCGAGGAAAAAAGCTGCAAGAAAAACCTCTGCACAGGGCCCTAGATGTTCTTAAAATATAAACATAAAACCAAATACTTATTTAACACAAACCAATAAATATCAAAGCAAATAGATATCTGTCAATGTTATTGCAAATGCAATTAATTTCTACAGTAATAATTATTACGGTTCTAATTATGCACAGGATTGTACTAATCAGGGCTATGTATTCTGCAGGATATAGAAGCTAGTATTATATATAATAGATATTGATAATAATATCTACAGACATGCATATAACTGATATTATTAATAAACGCTATTTGCTTCTTATAATATTGCTAGGAACTAAGAATGTGATTACTTACCTAATACCATAGAATAAGGAATAATACGGCAACTCTCCGCTCCCCACCAGCGCCTCAACTTGACCCCCCCCCCCCCCCCCCGACATAGTAGTTTTTAATCGTATGGCGTCAGACGTCACATACACAGATGCACATGTACAATAACGTCAATGTGTGGCGTCTGTGTAAAACGAGGTTGTTTGTTTGAAGTGTCCGGGGTGTGCTGAACCATTACATGTAAGTAAGTCCTTCTCCAGGTGACGCGATTTACACGCGTTGTCATACCACAGAGTACTTAACATCGTACGGATACAGACGCACATCTCCCAGCATGCACGAATCTATAAAGTAATCAAATTACTGTATGGTATGAAAACGCGAGTAAATCGCGCCTTCTGAACAAGGTCTAAGCTGATCTTGGTCTTCCGCCTCCTCTCTTTCCTTCTTTAGACAATTTTTTTAATAAACTCGTCATTCGTAACTCGCTGTGTCGTGTCTTATAAGGAAGTCAAAGCATTGGCCCTTGATAAATAAGAATGGAGAATGCTACACCGACAAGAGCGTGACTCTTAAATTAATGATGGTGAATACATTTCACCTATAATTCTTCTGTCAATACGAATAGTTCCTACTTTGCACACCTAAATTACCACCCACTTGTAAAACCAGTCCAAAACTCCTACAAGTTATGTCTGCAAATATTGTAAGAGTTATAATAAAATACTTTTACGACCCGACGTTTTGGCAAGCCAACACGACTCTGTCAAGCTATATGGGATTCAATTTATTTCATTTCTGAAAAACCCGAATGCAGTTGTCTTTCGTTCTCCAACCGATTGCTTATCTAGGGTGCTCGATTGGCTGCCATCCAAATAGATTTGTTGAAGACGAGTAAAGAAGGATAATTTAACTTGTTTGTGAGACGTACGGTTAGGGCTGTATCACTTTAGATCTTCTTCTATCATGTGGGCTGTGAGGTGGAACCAACCTTAGCAACCCTGGTGTCAGGGTTATTATTGAACCGCCAAAGACATGGCTTTATGTGACTTTCGAAGCACGGATAATTTTCTTTGTATTTTATTTAAAGCAATAAAGAGTATACAAACAAACAAACGGATCATCCATCTTATTTTCGGACAACAGGTGATCAGCCTGTAATGTCCTAACCAAACTGGGGATCACAAAGTGATTTTTGTGATATGTCCCCAACGGGATTCGAACCCGAGACCTTCGGTGAGTCCAAAGCTCAACCACTGGACCACAGACGCCATCGTTTGAGACATTTAGATCGCTTTAAATTTAGCCTATGGATTCTCATATTGTCAGTAGAATTAATGAAGCGATTTACGAGTACTATGACAGTCCCCGTATTTCGAAATTGGAATAGAGTAACCTCTGAAAAAGAATTCAATTAATATAAATTATGAGTTTTCCGATGCTTATCATACCGGACTTGTTGTGAAATCCGACTAAAGGCCATCATATCTCACTAGCAGAGCTCTATATCTCTTTAGAGCTTTAGCCCTTATTATCGATCGATTGAATAAATTTGGTCAAAATTGATGTTTGTTTTTTTTTTCCTTAACATGCGTGGCAAGTGATTTTGTTCGTATTTCGACAGAACGACATAACTTATTTCGGTTCATATATTAGCACCAATCGACAAAGCGACATAATTTTATCGTCAGAATCGATAAAGTGACCGTGATAAATTTTTATCACGTATGTTAGCTCTATAACGGAGCCTTCAAACTCCTCACGTGTCTATTTGGTTGCGCTACTTACGAGACACCAGTGACATCGTATGCAACTTGGCTAACACCCCAGGGATACCTGGGGATACCAGGGATGATGATGATAATCATCATCATCATCATTATGAGCTGTACGACACCCACTGCTGGGCATAGGCCTCCACCAAGGCTCTCCACGACGATCGGTCCTGCGCTGCCCGCATCCAGCGGCTTCCCGCGACCTTCACCAGACCGTCGGTCCACCTTTTAGCGGGCGCCCCCACTGAGCGCTTTACCCCAGGTATCAACTGCATACAAAAATATTTTTCCCGACAGAAAATGTTTGTGAAGTGAGGGTAGATATACCTACAACACTTTCGCAATGACAACCAGTCGCGACGCCAGTCTCGTGACCACAGTCGCTGCAACGCAGCCATAACTTCGAGAAAAACAAATTGCTCGATATGGCGGGGGCACAACCGTACCCCCAGATTAATAAGGTGAGTATTTTTTACCTAGAGTGGGATATGGGCTGGAGAATGATAAGGATAAGGTTTTCCAGTTTGACACTGGACTAAAGTAATTAAACTACGAATCTTCTTGTGAATAAATAGTCGTACTGAATTAACTAGGCCTGTTTGTGTACCAATATTAATTGCAATGCAAATGCAATTTACATTTGCAAACATTTGTTTTGCTTTGATATATATTTGTAAACACATTTCCATTAACACACATAATTATTTCGTATTCAAAGTAGCCAGAGAGTATTGAATTGAGTGCGAATTGTTCGATTTCAAAATTGTATTTTACCATTTTGGCTCATGGTTAACAGCCTCTGTGGTTTAGTGGTTAGAGCGTTAGGTTTACGATCTGGAGGTCCGGGTTAGTTTCCCAGTAGGGGACATTATCGAAATCACTTTGTGAGACTAATCTTTGTTTGGTAAGGACTTTGCAGGCTTGAATCGCATGATTGGCCAAAAACGTAAGATCATTTCGAAGGGCGCGTTAAGCCGTTGTTCGCGGCTATAGCTATAAAAACATCTTTACCAATCCGCAGTCGAGTGGCATGGTGGAGTACGCTCCATACCCCCTCCGGTTGATTGAGGGGTGGCATGTGCCTAGCAGTGGTACGTACATCTCTCTCTCTTTATTTAAGAGCTGCGCTCTTGTCGGTGGAGTAATCGCCTCCATTTTCATTACTCCATAGATAGGGTGAGGGTACTTACATAGGCTGTTTATATATGCACGTACAAAGTGACAGGAGAAGATCAAGCGGCGTCAAATTCCTTCCAGGCAATCTTGCTACATGCACCCTTGCTTCCACCTTAGGACTTCGTCGAGGAGAGGAGCTACAGCTGTTAACAGCTACACATTGCTTTTTGATTACTTTGGACTGCGTATTTGGGACGTGACTTTATGTATATGTGTTTGTAATCAAAATATAACGGTCATATCAGTAAGACATATCATAATAGCCGCAGTAACCGCGGTCCCGAATGCACACACGATGCATTTGCAACGTAATATCCTGCAGCTAATGAGACGTGAATGCACTGATACCATTACTGCGCACTAGACTAGGTGGGATACCAGACCCAACATACCGTTTTAGTCTGGCTTTCAGACATTCAGAATTTGCCTTTCAACTGTTTTAAGACAGTAGTTAAGCAGAAACTTTACAAAAAAGGTTATTATAAAGTTAGTGATTATTTATAAGACATGAATGTTTGGGATTTACTGTCTGAGAACTGATATTAGGCAGCTTCTTTTCCCCGGCTATACAGGTTGTGAGAAGCTGCAGTAGTTTTAGGCGGATGAGACGTTTGTTATGTAAAAATTGACGATTAAAAATTTAATTAATTTACCTGAATAAATATATTTATAAAGAATAATTCCTTTAACGTCCTCCGTGGAACTGCACATAACTACACATACTACGAAATCACTCAATTATAAGTATTACACATACTACCCCACTTGGCATACACACGCACACACACACACACATGTCATACATCTACTTAAAAATCTACACATTTTTTTCTTTAGTTACGGTTACTGTTTGTTAAGTATGTAAATTAGATTAGGGGGTTAAAATGGCCACATCGAAGCAATTCATCTAAAATGCAATATTGCAATTTGACATTTGCGCATTTAAAAGTAAGTGCGCAATGCAAACAAATGTCAAATCGCTTGATGACAACCGAACGCTTCTTCGTGAACGCTCTTATACATCGCCATGTGTTTGAAATAATCGCGTGACAAGCGTTTCGATAAAGACGTGTTAATAAGGAAAGTTATTGCAAAGTAAAGTTAAGGAAAGTGTAATATCTATCTTTAGTTGTGATACCAACAGTAACAGGTGCCAACGATGCTTTAAAGCATAACTACCAAGAGCCTCTATAAGTTTTGACGACTTGCGACTCTAGGTACCCCATAAAAGGTTACAGTCTACTTTTTATTATGTACGTAATATTCAACTTACAGGTCTAGGTATCACTTCACTTGCACTTCACAGTGAAGTTTGTATGAAAACGTGAGTTTCTGTTTCTGCGTGCAAACGAACTCAAATATTTAAATATATAGTCGCGAGCTTATTATTTTCCCTATTTCGTCGTTTATCGTTAAAGCAGAGAAGTATGTCAGGACCGAAGCAAAATATCCATCACTAGATGAACTAAGTACCCACACCTCACCGAGCTTTCTGTTAGACCAAAATGATAGGTGGAGTTGGCTGTTCTGTTTTAATTAAGTCAAATAATATTCTATGCCTTCTACGTATTTCCAGCTTCGACACATAGCGTGATAAATGGGCGCAGATATGAATAGTTTCTACGTAATTAGTCCTGGCTAGAGCTACCCTGAACTTCTATTTGTGTTACGTATTAAGCTTAACCAGGAGTACTCGTACATAATAAAGAATAATACTACGTTTAGAACGGTAAATCTTCGCCCCGCGCCAATTCATATCGGGCGTCGGGCTAGATTTACCTCACCCCCTTTTGGTGATCATCACTAACTTAAGAGCCACGCTCTTCTCGTAGCATTCTCCATGCTACTTTTTAGGGTAAAATAGGGCAGTGCTTACCTTCCGCCCTGCAGTACTCTGTCTAACTCTCGTGGTGTTACTTTAGTCTAAATTGCCGTAAGGTGCTTAAGAGTAAAGAGAAGCGCGCATGAACTATCTATTTCTCTCACACTTAGTACAATTTTTGTATGGAGTGACCGAGGTGTGTAGGGATTCTAAAAAGTCTGTCATGACTTTGCCGTGATCGCAATTTCGATTAATGTACCTATGTTATAGAAAAAGTAAAATACGTCGTTATTATGCTAGCCGGTATATCGCGAAGGTTTTTATATTTTTAATGTAGCTTTTGGTAGGTACATCCATAGTGTTATCTGAGACACAAGTCCTCGGAAGACTTTTTACGAAATCATTTTTTTTGTCGTAACTTATCTTGGCCGGACAAATGGGGAGCGCTGAGGGCTCTCACCCGGTTTATGAAATCTGCGTCACCTAATTGTTCGAAAAGTAAATATATCTACTTTCTGGTTAAGGTATATTAAAACAGAGAGTGATGAAGTAGGTAGGTAAGTCTTGGCTATCAATTACTTAATTAATAAGTAGTCGTTACACGAACCATGCCAGAGTCCGTTGGCGGCCCAATAATATATTTGGTACACTGTTTTTTTCTTTTCATTTTTTTATACTTATCTTATTTGTATCTATTACAAAACAAAATTCACAACAATGATAGATCACGTATTATGTTCCGTTTACTCTGGAGACTTAATTTGATATTTATCCGCCCACGTGGCAAAACATCTGCCAACTTGCGTAGGATGTTTCCAAAAATAGTCGACGGTACGTTGGCCGTAATATTGTTATAAGGCTGGTTTTCCCTTTCGATAGGACGGTCAGATTGGCAGTTGTTTCGGACCTGTCAACTTTTGAGGTTAGGTAGGCGGACCTTGTGAAAACGGGATATCGCTGGAAAAATGACGATGTCGCTGCTCATAATCAATCACTCAATAATACTTTATTTCACAACGACACAAAAACACAACAACAAACATGTTGTGTTGTTGTGTCATGTTCTGTGTTGTTGTTATGTTGTCATAATAACATTTGCAAACAGTAAGTAAGGTAATATTATGATGTGATCTCTTCTAGGCACATCACCCTGGCTGGCAGGTGCGTTAGGTACTTATTTAAAAAGTTAATCTTTGAATGACGTTTAGAGTCAAATCTACGGCGCCCACGATGTAGAAGAGAGAGGTTTGAAGGGCCGAGAGAACGCGACTCGCGCGCCAGAAGTATGAGCAAATAGTTCATACACCACTCATCACTCCACTCGTCCGCACAATTTACGACGCATGGGGCTTCGCGATAATATAATAAAAGGTCGTCTCGTAGGGCAAAAAATCGAACACTGACTATCATTCATGGAGATCCGTCCTTACCACAAGACAGCTAAAAACCTTACTATGATCGGTAATTTATCAAAAAATGACTTCTGTATGCAGTATCTATACGAAAAGTAATGTTAATATATATATATATATATATAACATGTATATGTGTATATGTTAATATATATATATAACGTTCTAACCACTAGACCACAGAGGCTGTGTGTGCGTTAAGCCGTTGGTCCCGGCTATTAGCCGTAAAAACACCTCCACCAACCCAGGGGAGGCCTGTGCCCTGCAGTGGGACGTATATAGGCTATTTATATTATATTATGTATTACGTTTTCCTCGATTAAAATTCGTAAATAACATAAATAGAAAAAAGAAAATGTTGTTCATTAGTTTTAGATCAGTCTTTATGTTAGTAATCAGAATTTCATAATTTATCATAAACCTAGTACACAACCCAATTCCAATTATTTCCTTTATTGACTCTTTTTATTTGTTTTCAATAATTCGTAAATTTGTAAAAAAAAGATCCGTGAAAGAAAAGTAGGAGGCACCTTTCTTTAGACCAAATTCACGAATCCTTAAACAAAACGCTCCTTTATAATCCAAACAATGTATTTCCTGCTTAATTACCCTAAGAGAAAAGTCTTAACCTCTTCAAATAAGGTGGATATTTTTTATGAATGCATTCCATTATGTTTTGGTGCGTAGGAAATAAAGCACAATTTGCGGACAATGCGAACAAAGCACTCCTGCTCTTGGTGGAGAGATTTGGGACAAGCGTCTCTCGTACCAACGCGTAACATTATATGATGTAGAAAATGAATCTCTTTAAAAACAGCACTAAATCTTGTAAAAAAATAATTATTGCAATACGGTCTAACAGCCTCGGTGGTCTAGTGGTTAGAACGTTAGGCTCACGATCTGGAGGTCCGGATTCGATTCCCGATGGGGACATTGTCGAAATCACTTTGTGAGACTGTCGTTTGTTTGGTAAGGACTTTTCAGGCTTGAATCACCTGATTGTCCGAAAAAGTAAGATGATTCCGTGCTTCGGAGGGCACGTTAAGCCGTTGGTCCCGGCTATTAGCCGTAGAAACACCTCCACCAACCCGCAGTGAAGCAGCGTGGTGGAGTGTGCTCCATACCCTCTCCGGTTGATTGAGGGGAGGCCTGTGCCCAGAAATGGGACGTATATAGGCTGTTTATGTATGTATATTGCAATACGATTTGGTAACATAACTAAACGAATATTGTACAAGTCAGACAACTAGATGTCGGTAGGCATTGTCACTTACTATAGGTGAGATTGTGGACAGACGCGAGCCTATTTTATTTAAAAAAATCTTCCATATATGCGAGTAAACTTGATAATCTCCTTTATTTTGAAGTTAGTAAAAGTATTTTTGACATTAATAATGTAACAAATTAATCTCAAATAAAATAACTTATGTCTATTCTTAGCTTATTGTTGATAGCTATTTGACATGTTATATCAACTATATTGATAGGTACTAAATAACTTGTTGAGAAGTTGATAACATATTTTTTCTTCTTTTGTTGTGTGGTGCCAGAATTTTCATTGAATTACCAAAGATAAAGTGTATTTATTTTTTTATAGGCACATTAACTTATCACATACATCATAAATATCTAATAACATGATCAAGCGCCAAAAACACACACACTTACTACATATGTGACTTATTACATATGTGCACAATGCCTTTAGCGCTCCCCCATTTGTCCGGCCAAGTAGTTAATGCCATCTGCCGCAAATCTACAATAAGTAAAAAAACCGTATTTGCACGTAACACAGATCTAATTGGTATGTACTGAAATCAGCACCATTTTCAGACTAGAATTCTCTTTTACCTATTCGTATATTCGGGGCCCATAATACGCCAATTCCAATGGAAATACGTATAATATATATCAAGGTACGCTTTCATAGAACAGTCGGATGGTTACATTGTTCAGAACACAAGTAGGCCTGAAAAAAGGGCCGCGATTTGATGGAAAAACTCCCGGCAATAAGAAGATGAGACCTCTCTCGAGAGACCGCACCTTCGGGTGTGGGGTGAGTCGTAGCGGAAACAAATATACAACAATATACAAAAATACATTTTTATCACTGTCACTGTCGTATGTCATATTTGTTTAACTTGGCTAACCCCCTGGCCAAAGTAATTTTACCAAAAAATTACAGCTTATACATACGTGAACAGTTGTAAAAAAAAAATCGTGAAAATTAAACACATTTTAAGAACCCGTGACAGCTGATCACGTCAAAAAAGAGATTGAAATTTTTTTGGTAACGCATGACAAAATTAAGAATTACCTTTATTGTAATTTTGTTATAAGAAATATGGGTATTTCATCTAAACATAGAGTACATTTTACAGCAATAAAGTAATTAGGTAATTAGGTATTGAGTAGGAATTTCAACAGACTGGCAGGTGATCTAGACATTGATATTTTTTAATACTAGTTGCACTGCGGCAAGGCGTCTTTTAAGTCAGAGATTCTTCGTTGAATAAATCAATAACCTTTTGCATTGTGTTCTACCATATTAATTACATTATTATTATTTCTTGTGTACCTTTTTTGTAAGAGCTCTTTATAGCATTTTTTAGTTAATTTGTGTATCTTGGTAAGGACCTGTAAATGACTGTTTGGTTTTTAGTACTAACTATTATTTTGTATCGTTACCTGTTGGTCCTCCAATAAAAAATAAATAAATTAAATAATTTGTATTTGTATATTATGCTGCCTGTCATATATACATACAGACCCGCCCCATATATGATATGGGTTAACCCATATCAACCGTTAATTCATTGAGAAGTGATGATATTAAGTCTTTAGTTTGGCTCGCCTTGTACGTTAGGTAGGTACTGTTAACACACGTAACAAGGAATAATGTTCAACAGTGTAAATTAGGGCCCCACACCAAACCTTACCTTTATTTTCAGTCAGACCCTTGTGGCCCGTTTGACACATTCCCAAATCAGGGCCGCAACAAATATAACTTAGAAGACACAGTTGTCTTTATTATGGATTATGTAACGTTTGGGAATTTTACTTTGTGTTGTTTAGACATAGGAAAATGTATCCATTAATTCCTTACTCGGAGCGAGTTTTACTTGAGAACGTACAAAGTGTTCTTGTGAGAATTTTTAGAGCGATACTTGGGTTTTCCCCTCGAGTTTTCCAGTGGCATTTTTCGTATAGGTAATATTCTTCTTTCTTTTTTTAGGTGAATATTCTTCTTTCGTGTGGAATGTCAGATCAATGATCAACCACTTCAACTCTGACAGGGTTACTTTTACCATTGAGCTGCCAAAGAGTCATGTAACGAACACATACTTAACTAGGTAATAGTCGAGATTGGCAGCTTAACGTGCTCTTTGAAACACGAAATCATCTTATTTTCATCAGGTGATGTTACCCAGTCAACAACCAGGGACAGTCACAAAGTGAAATACCTCACCAGGCGTCGAACCTAAGACCTCCGGATCGTGAGCAAAACGCTTAACTACTAGGCCATGGACGCCATTAACACTTTCATGAGTGATGATGCAAAGTCCTCAGATAGATAATGACAAACGGGATCATGACAGGTGATCAGGATTTCCGCAACATTCATCGTGTTAGAGTAGACACTAAGTTGGAGCAGCCGGGAATACCCGGTGGTCCCACTAAACTGGCAAAATATCTCACATTACATAAGCTCACGACTATATCCCAATTAGGGTCGTCAGAGATACATCCAGCGACAGATGAACTAAGTACCCACATATCATTGAGCTTTCTGTTAGACCAACGTGGTAGGTGTGCCGTATCGCTATCCATGGTCGATCTGTGTTAGTGAAAACTGTACTTAAGATAAATTAATAATCCTGCACTTTAGATTAATTACTCATATTCTCGAAATCGAAAACAAAAATAACTCCCCAAGACCAAAATTCATACGCATCGTGCGCCCTGTAGAACTGTTAGCTTAATATGCAATGATAATCACTATTACATTAAGTACTTACAACATAATTAAATTCGATTAGAAGGTCGATTTTTATTAATAATAACATAGTTTATTGAACATAGACTTACAATTTTACAATAAAAAATACATACAACTATTAAATGACCAATTGCTGCAGATATGCCGCGGTCCCTGCACTAAGTTCAGCTTGTATCGCAGGGGCCAGATTACGATTTCGTACGTTAGGATTTACATAATGGACACACTACTTAATAGATAACTACTTACTTATAACAAAAGACACATTTTGTTTTGTTAATTTGAAAAATTCTGATGACATCGTCAGAAGAATTCGGAGCATTAAAGCACTGGTTGGCATTCGAATTTTTCAAATTAAGAAAACAAACTTCGACCTTGAATAAAACAAAATTCTGATAGCGCGTACGATGCGGAAGAATTTTGATCTGCTTTTAGCAAGCTTTCAGCATATTTTTATATAGCCAATTTTTATGGCAATACCTGGGATAAAATCCAGCTAAACGCATTTATGGTAGTTTCGTGTAGAAAAAATACTATAAAAAAATCCTTGTAATTAACGGACCTCCTAAGTTTGGAATTCTTACGAATGACGCTACGATTACCCAGCGTTTTCAATAGATTCAGTGAAGTACTAAAGTTCTCGTGCTATACTCTCATTTCCTAATTAATACTTTGTTTAATACCAGTTTGAAAACTTTGATTATTCACTGCCAAGTTTTAACAAAGGTTTTAAATTCTAGCGAAGTTTCGGAATGTCAAAGGGTCGGTTTGTGACCCAATTCCTTGGACCCTATTGTTAATGGCGTTGCGTTCAAGGCTAAGTTTAAGCTATCGCTACATTGGTGCTAATTCGCCCAGGTTATTCATTCGTTTTAAAATTAACATGTTGACAATCATCCGTCCCTTTCCTTTTCGGCGGATTAGAAAATGACGGGTATAACTTAAAAGAAAATTAGGAGGTGTCTGTAGGAATCGGGGCCATTGTCAGCGTCACGCTCGTTTCGACTGACAGAAGAAGAACAATAAAATGTTTGTTTCAACGCAACCATGCAAATATTGTAAGCATTATAAACCTACAAAACCAATTCATAATGAGTGAATTGGGAATGACAATTTCTGTTTGAAGCTGGGGTTTCCATTTAGGACGTAGGCGCTCACAACGACGGTTATTTTGCGTAAATGGACCTCTAAGGACGCAAAAGCAGTGGCAAAGCTTGTATGAAGCATCTATAATTTCAATAGTAGGGTTCACACGAATGAAAACCCGGGTAGCAGCTAGTACTCGTAGGTATATTACCAGTTGCCGTACGGTTCACAATTGGGTAGTATCCTAAATTCTGATTATTAAATAAAGACACATTTTAAACTGCCGAAAAAAATTTCTTTTTTTACTTTTTTATGAATTTTAATCTATAAAAACGTCAAAATTAGTCCGACATTTTATTACGTTTTTCTATGACATCACACTGTACTTTTTCATACAAATTCCATAGTAATTTCTTGTTTTGACGTTTATTAAGAAGTAATTGGTTTGAGTAGTTGGAAACTACTCTATTGGGGTTAGAGGATCCATCGCAAAGATGAACATAGTACTCACGCCTCTCCGAGCTTTCTGTTAGACAAACGTGATGGGCGAAACTGGCCTATTACCACATTTATTGAGGGATTGTGTCCTCTAACATGATGGACTAATGTTATGGGCGATAGGCTGATCCCTTATCACCATAAGGTTCATCATATCCATCTTTGGAATTCGTATCAACAGTGGCTGCAAGTTGTCTTTGATTACTTGTGGCTCTGCCCACCCCATTAGGGATTACGGGCGTGAGTTTATGTATGTATGTATGTATTTAGGATTTAGGATTGGTTATACTGCATCCATCATTATGGGGATTAAAATATGTGTGAGTGTGTTATGAAGTAACTGTTTAATAAATCTTTTACGCGCCGCAATCAACAACTTTTCATTACAGATAGTAAATATATTTTTTTCATACACAGGTTTGAGGCTTCGGAACGGTAGGAAACCACACATGTTTAAATTATTACAGGTTGAAAATAAAAGATAAATTACACTTTACAGAAGCGATATTAAATAAACATCGAATGTTAATGAAAAGCTGCAGTATACCTAACGAAAAATTCGCAATGAAAATGATTTTATGAGCGAGCTGAAATTGATATCTGTGATACCGATACCTTTAATTTGAATATTTGTGGTAAACGTAGTTTATCCAAAAGCAAATTTGTAATTATTATTTTATCAAAGGTAACCAAATAATATTATAAATCTATCTATCTATTCAGCCTGTATCCACCCACTGCTGGGTATAGGCTTCCTCTCTTTCACGCCATCTTCATCCGATCACCGGGCTGATGGTCTGCCTCGATATCGCATACCATCTCTTAGCCACCATTCAGTAACAGCCTTAGTCCATCTGTTGTCTTCCCGTCTTGCCAAGAAAAAATAATAAGATTTTTAGATTTTATAAATATTTAAGTTGAAATATAAAAAAGGAAATGTTTTTGTCACCTTGATCCGTCTTTATTTAGTAATAAGAATTTCGTAATTTACCTTTGACCTAGGAAAATACTTTATTTTTTGACCTAGGACTTTAGCTAATTGTTGCCTAGTGGATACGAGGCCTTGTTTCACTTCCCAAACTTCCTTCTCGAAACTTCGCCCAAGTTCTGTTTTACACAAAAACATCTTAGAAAAAAACACTCACTGTAAAGTCATAAAATTTACCTTTCACGCGGTGACGTCGTAAAAAACACCCATAAATTCTTGCGATGAATACGAAGTGGCATATTTTGTTGTAAATAATATATGGCAGCAAATGGGTTTTGTTCTACTTTCGCTAATGCTTACATGGGATAATACAGAGAAAATCATGTACTTGCGAATTTATCAATTTCAAGGTGTGATTGACGCATTAAAATATTAATGATTTCGGTTGGAATTCCAAATTAGAGTTTTTATGTGACATCAAATTTCATAGGTATAAGAGAGATATGGTGTAAAAGATGATCCCATCAAAAACGTAAACGTGAAATGAGAGCCAAGTTCAATATTCAATATTATGATATAGCTATGCCTTATGATTAAAGAAGTGAGAACTAAATTTAATTTAGGTATAAGTTTCTGTGTTGGTTCTCCATGTTCTATATAGAAAATATTTCGTGTGTGCGTTATATTTTGTCTTTTGATGTGATGTCATTGTAATGTATAGGTAATGTGTACGTCTAGGGCCCTGTGCCGAGGTTTTTCTTGCAGCTTCTTTTCCCCGGCTATACAGGTTGTGAGAAGCTGCAGTAGTTTTAGGCGGATGAGACGTTCGTTATGTAAAAATTGACGATTCAAAGTGTAACTATGTTACCTACTGAATAAAGATATTTTTGAATTTGAATTTGTATATGTAATCCGTGTCTGTAGTGTCCTAAATAATAAATGTTTCTTTCTTTCTTTCTAAATGGGTGCCAAGTTCAATGGTCAGTCTTGAATTTTATTTATAACATAACATAAAATATAATTTCTTCTTATAACTTAAGATAATATATTGCAGTCTAAAGTCCGATTTGGCTATAAGAGTCATCATCATTAATTTAAGAGACACGCTCTTGTCGGTGTAGCATTTTCCATCTTACTTTTTAGGGAAAAATAGGGCAGTGGTTTCCCTCTTGCCTTCCGCCCCGCAGTACTCTGTCTGACGCGAGTGGGTCGGCGCCTAGAGTAGTCTATTTCAAAGCCGTACTCGTATTAGGACTCCTGTCCTCTGCCTTTAAATAACACTGACAGTTACTGCTGCCTTTTGTCAGGTTCCAGGTTACAGAGTACCAATCATAAATAAAAATAAATAAATAAAAATGTACTTTGCAATTGCTTATAATAAATAAAACAATTATTTTTATTCTTAATCTTAAAAAATATGAGTAAAACCACTATTTTTCTATCTCTGTTTATATATTATACTCTATTTCTCTATTTATATTTAAGAACAAAGAAGAGTTTAAAAACAAAAGCTTACTGACCTTTCCAAGTAAAATCTCCATTGTGTAAATAGTGTCCGCAGCTGGAAATTCGTGCCTAACAAGTTTAAAAAATGAAACAGTACAATATACTAGAAAAACATTTAAATTTCTGAGTTCATTTAGATAAATTAGATCAAGGCCAGTGGGCTTTATACAACTTTAAATATTAATTCAGTTTGTAAGAAAAACATATGAAATATAAATGAGACACGACGGAAAAGCGCTTAATTAATTTGAGAATATATAATAATCACATTATGAAAATTTACGAAAGACTTGACCGTTTGGGGTTCTGGACTATATTCCAGATTAGCGTAATCCGAGGGAGTCTAAACTATGTTCGGGGGAAGCCTATCTCAGACACTGCTGGAGCGGAGAGTTGCGTTCCGTTCCGTTCTACACGTAGTAATTATTCCTTTTATTCTATAACCTCGGTGTGCGTTTTGTGCGTGGGTGGTGTGCTCCACAACAGCGTCTGAGATAGGCTTTCCTTACCCCCCCCCTCCCACCCCGCCTCTCCAACATAGTTTAGACTTGAATCGTATGGAGTCAGACGTCACACACACAGATGAGTGTGTACGATATTGTCAATGTGTAGTGTCTGTGTAAGACGAGCTTGTTTGTATGTAGTGTCCGAGGTTCCTGTAGATCAATGTGATAGGCGGTGGACCGTATTTGGGGTAAGTATTTAATGCTTACATACGCAAGGAAAGAGAGGAAGGGGTAGACCTAAGAGAATATTCATGAAACAAGTTAAAGAGAAGGATTGGGCTGGAAGAAAAGATGAATAGCGATTTCTCCACCGATAAGAGGGCAGCTCTTAAATAATAAGATAATTATCATCATCAATTTAAGAGCCACGCTCTTGTCGGTGTAGCCTTTTCCATTCCAGTCTATCAAAGGCCAATTCCTTGACTTCCCTATAAGACACGACGTTAACCTTTTCTTTAATCTGTTCCATGTAAGCTCTTCTTGGTCTTCCCCTTCCTCTCTTTCCTTCTAGCTTTCCTTCTATGATGTTTTTAATGAATTCGTCGTGTCTTATTAGGTGTCCAAGCATCTTGAGAGAGACTCGAGGCCTTTGAAATGTGGTGTTGGAGGAGGATGGAAAGAATAAGTTGGACAGAAAGGGTTACAAATGAGGAAGTGCTAGTAAGAGTAAGGGAAAAGAGACAAATACTGAGAATTGTTGCGGACAGAAGATAATTATAAGTACCCTAAAATAACTGTTTAATATTAGATAAAAAGAAGTAGTAAATTCTGGGAATGGTTATTCTGTAGTAATTGAGTACTATTTTAAGAAACATTCTAAGAAATATTCATTGTCCTCAAGAAGACCCTTTTTCTAACCCAGACAGAGATTTTTGTCTAGTTTATCTCATATTCATTTAAGTACTGAGACGACGACGTGAGTGACAGAGAAAGAGAAAGATGGTTACAACGGCCTGCATGGTCCAGTGGTTCAGCATTGGGCTCACGATCCGGAGGACCCGGGTTCGAATCCCGGTGGGCAAAAAGAGATGGAAGGAAAAAAAATGTTTGTTTTGTTTTTTGTGTAGGGCAGGAGGATGATGAAGATATCTCACACTACTTTCTGCTACCTATTAATTATAAAGGATAGCTACCTTATTGCGGCACATAACCCGACTACTTGTTTATGGCATACCCACATACGTCTGCCATAAACCTACGCCTTTGTATAAGGTTGCCTTATTAACCCGTAGTTTATACCTACTGTTGGTTACTTTCTTATTTAAATGCAGTCATTAAAGGCCACTTATTCCAGCTTTCTGTATATACCAGGTTATGCTGACAGCAGCAATAAAAACACTTAATGCCGACGTCATTACAACAGACATTACTTAATGGAGATTTACTTGAATACTGGGGCACGGCATTGGGAAGGAAAATGTCTGAACGCTGTCTAGAAATGTTGTTTGTTGGTGGGCGCGTCAGCCTATTCGCTGGAGGCAAAACATGCAGAACATTCGTTTTACTAACCGACTTAATGAAGAGGAGGTTCTGCTTCGATTTAAATTGATCTATAATTACAATGCATTTACTCGGTCGGCGGCCTCCTTGTGGCCAACGCATCTTGAGAATGCTGAGAACGGGCCAAAGCACGTGTCGATAAAATATCTTTGGTGGTGATATTTTTCGTGTATTGCGTTTTTTTTTGGGGGGGGGGGGGGGGGAGTTGCCAATATCAGCCTATCAGCCAAGACAAAAGCACCCTAGCTGCCAGCCCCGCATCTACAGGGGAGTAACTGGATTGGGCACACCTGCCCTGCAAATTAAACCTCTTAGTGGCCACATAAAACTCGTATATTTAATGGGTGGTCGTAAACGACATTTTTAAAAGATTTAATGAGGTATATTTCGGTGGCCGTAAACTAATCGCAAAAAAACTGTATTTTGAGGGGCGCCACTGTGAGGTTTCGCACCACCTAAATATCTTGCGAGGGCCGCCGCTGATTGGCTGCATGTGCCCGTATAGTCGACTGGAAAGTGGTATGTATACCAATACCTTACTGCATGACTAAACTAGCCGCATCCTAAAATGGCCCTTTTGACATAATAACGTACAGATGTTTTCTGCTTTAATATTGTCACTTGATGTGCGGGACAAACGTCAATACTACCATCAAAACTAACTCAATATTTCGCAGAAACAGTGTTGTGTTTGCAGCTAGTTACGAACAGATCTGACACGCTTGACATAAAGACAAGCTATTTTACAAAACGCGACGCGATTTCGTTTACCATCATGTTTACCTTCGCATTTTACTACGCACCCCTAAACGTAATATCTTGGGGTCCTTGTTTATTACAATGATTAAGGCCGAACGCTATACCTCGTTATTAAACTCTACTTGCTTGTCGTACCGCTGACCTCAAAGATTACAGTATAATCCTGAAATATTGTATCACCTAATCGAATACGGTAGTTTCCAACTAGTCAAATCAGTTACTTTTTACCAAACGTCAAAACACGAAATTACTACGGAATTTGTATTAAAAATCAACCTGTGACGTCATTGAAAAACGTGACAATATGTCGCACTTATTATTACAATTTTCTTTTTTAAACTTCATAAGTTAAATAGAAAACGTTCTTTGTCACCTTTAGATCTGTGTTTATTTAGTAATCAGAATGTCATTTATAATTAAGCTTTGACCTAGGAAACTACACATCGGTGATCCGTTTAGTTAGTTAGTGGGCTCTGTTTTCCGCATTTAGACTCTAAGATAGGTAATTCGTAATATCCTTAGGAATTGGCCTCTCTCTCTCTCTCTCTCTATCTCTCTTTATTTAAGAGCTGCGCTCTTGTCGGTGGAGTAATCGCCATTCCTTTCTTCTTCCCGCCAAAACCTTCACCTCCTGATACGACACGACCTGCACCTTCTCCTTTATTTGTTTCATAAATGTTCTCCTAGGTCTATCCCTTCCTCTCTTCCCTTAAATTTTTCCTTCTAAAATGTTTGTTATAAATGAATCGTGTTGAATCGAGTGGCCAATCTAATAAGAATTGGTAGAACTTAGCAAATTAAAACTTAAAATTACCATGCTATGAGATTAGCTCCAGATTAAGGTCAACATAGTTACTCCCCACCAACTCGCTCGAGATCGTGGTTACCATAGTTAAGCCCCAATTTGCTATTAGACTTCACGATCCTGATCGCCGCGCCCGTGACCTTGACGCATCGGGCAGGGTGGTTGACAAATGTAATAGCCGCTTATGAAGCGTATAGCATGAGAGAACCAACTGTGCTCAAAAATGACAGCTAACACTTTAAGGTTAGCTTAAAATTATCGATCGATTCAATAAATTTTTCGAAATTGATAAGTTTTTTTTCCCTAACATGTCTGACACGTGATTTTGTTCGTATTTTGACAGAACTACATGACTTATTTGGGTTCACATATGAGCGCCAATTGACAAAACGACATAATTGTATCGTCAGAATCTATAAAATGACCTGAAATTATATCACGTTGCGCAAGTCACTGGTAACTTAATATTTTAATCATTGGCTAATTTTCGGAGACTGATAAAGTTATTAAAATCTCAACTAGGGTCTTCCAAAACAGTTGTCTGACTGTGAGCGAGTTGAGAGTAAGGGTTTACGATACTCGGCAGGGTACGGCGCGCTTCAGATCAACTTAAGCTGGATTCTACAAACTTGTTTATCGCCCAGTGTAACTTGATTGCACGCTTCGAGCCATGTGAGTGTGAGAGGTGCCTATCTGAAGAATGACCCATCGTAATTTACTTCTATCTATCTATATCAGCCTAAATTCACATCCAATTTTGGACGTAGGCCTCTTCTATGTTTTTTAACTTCCGACGATCTTGGGCTATCGGCATCCAGCCTTATTCTGCGTGCCGCACGATGTCGTCCTTCCATATCATTGGTAGTCTTCGTTTCGGTCTTGTGAATGCACGTGGGCGCCACTGTAACAATCTCCGGGTCCATCTTTCTTTGCTTATTCAAGCAATGTGTCCCGCCCATCTCCACTTATTTATTTATTTACGTGGCTCACGATCTGGGGGTCCGGGTTCGATTCCCGATGGCGACATTGTCGTAATCACTTTGTGAGACTGGCCTTTGTTTGGTAAGGACTTTTCAGGCTTGAATCACATGATTGTCGGAAAAAGTAAGATGATTCCGTGCTTCGAAGGGCACGTTAAGCTGTTGGTCCCGGCTATTATCCGTAAAAAACACCTCCACCAACCCGCATTGGAGCAGCGTAGTGGAGTATGCTCCTTACCCCCTCCGGTTGATTTAGGGGAGGCCTGTGCCCAGCAGTGGGATGTATATAGGCTGTTTATGTGTAAAAAAAACTTACTTTACGCGCTCGTTGCTATGCGCCTTGTAATCAACAATTCCTAGGCAATGGGGGTTGCCAGATCTGACGCCGACAGAATCATTATTATGTGCACTCCTACTGTGTACCGACTTATATTTAAAATAAACGATTAATATTCTTTTATATTCTATTCTCTAACTACCCCAATTTGGAATATAGTTGTGACCTTATGTTTTGTATAATACCACCTGCCTGAGGTACAGTCACGAGCATTAACTTTGAACTTTGGTACCATGTCACATTAACTTTTTTGACAAATTGAACTGTAAATCTCACTAAATGTCAAATATGTTAGTGCGACTGAGTCCTAAAGTGGGTACATTATATTGCTCATGACTGTACATACTATAAAATGCGAGCTCAGGACGCTAGCAACATCGACGGTTATTGTTAAATCGCCTACACTGGGACAGATACTTTAAGGGTCGGGTTTAGTCTAATCAAAATAAAATTAAATGGAAACCTCATTTCGAATTATTAATTATTAATTTTATTATGTCCCGTAGGATAATTCAATTTTACAGTAGCTATTTGGAATGCCTTGTGTTTTATTCCGGGGTTTTAAGTAGATTTGAATGTCCGGGTATTTTAAGAATTTATGATTTTCATTCGTTCCTCGTGGTCACACCATTTTCTTCTATCGTGTGGATTGTGAGGTGGAGTTCCAACCTCATCAACCCTGGTGTCAGAGTTACTGTTGAGCCGCCAAAGGCCCCTGACGTGGCTCATGTAACGACACCAATTGTTTTGTGTTTTGGAGACACCATTTTAAGATTCATACTTTTACTTAACTTCAAACGGGGATTTAAACAAGTACTCACATATTATATACTATGTGTTATGAACAGAAATTAAAAAACGTAAACATGAATCATCTCACTCATTGTTCGGTATGTCACTAACAACCTGTATACAGGGTGTTAGTGACATCGGAACGAAAACTTTGAGGGATGATTCAGGCCATGATTCTGAGTTGATATCAAGTGGAATTTTCCGTCGCAAAAGTATGGAACGGAAAATAATTTAAATAAGCTCTAAAATTTTTATGACTTCTCCGACAGGAAATTCCACTTGATATTGACTCCATATCATGGTCTGAATCATCCCCTTCAGTATTCGTTACAGTGTCACTAACACCCATACGTAGGTATGGGTGTTGTATGGCTACTGTATGTACTTGTATGGGGTGTAAGTGACATCGTAACGAATACTGAGAGGGATGATTCAGCTGATTATTCTGAGTTAATATCAAGTGGAATTTTCCATCGCAAAAGTATAGAATTGAAAATAATTTAAAAAAACTAAAAAAATAACATGAATTTTGCGACGGAAAATTCCACTTGATATTAACTCAGAATCATGGTCTGAATCATCCCTCTGAGTATTCGTTACGATGTCACTAACACCCTGTATACTTACACTGCGTGCGCCCTTCGGGGATACAGGCGTGACGCTGTGCAATGTGGTTATGAAAGACATCAGTACACACGTACTGATGGGCGAACGATACCCGTGTGGGTATTCGCCCATATTTACATAATGCGATATCATATTTAATTATCGTTAAACCGATTTGTGGCGAACCACTGTTTAAGCTCACTACGATAGAACCAATCCAACGGATTTAAATCGTAAAAGATTTATTTTAAGCTGAAAATCCTGTGTTGTATAATTCCTCATTATTGCATTTTAATTCAATTAATTAATCCGTCTGCTATCAATGTTTATATTTTACTAGCTTTTGCCCGCGGCTTCGCTCGCGTTAAATTTGGGGTATCACGGTTCAAAGAATAAGGCAGCTGTACTTTTGGATGGTATCAAATAGTATGTGTAGTACCAATGTTTAGCTTCATACCATGAAAACAGCAAAAGTCTTATATATAATTTCACCTCCTCTTTGAAGAGGTTGGGTACAGATTTCAATAAGAAAAATGATGCACGAGTTTTTAATTAGTCACAAATTTTTAGCTTTCTACCTTGAAAATTGCTGAATGCCCCACACGAACTTCAACCCCCCATTGTAGAAAAGTGGGAGGTTAGAAAGAGACAAAAAGTAGCATATGTCACTCTCCATCCTTTCAACTATCTCAATTTAAAAAATCACGTCAATTCGTCGCTCTGTTTTGTCATGAAAGACGGACAAACATACAAACAGACACAGACGCACTTTGCCATTCATAACATTAGTATGGATATCTACTAGATAAACATGAACAGGAGAAGATACGTGGAGGCTGGAATGGAACATGTTCGACGGCACAAATTCGGACCTTATTCAGGATCCCTCGCGGAGGGTCCCTGGCTTTGACTCCAAGCGAAAAATCTGGACACGACTGAACCGGTGTAGGACCGACTATGGAAAGTCAAACCATCACCTATGTAGATGGGGCTTAAAGGAGTCACCATACTGTGAATGTGGTCACCCGGACCAAACCATATCTCACATAGTGAACGAGTGCCCTCTGCACCGGTTCCCAGGTGGTATAGCCGAGCTGCATTGTGTGACGGATGCAGCAGAGACTTGGTTAAGAGAGCTTAAGCTGGATATTTGATCCAAGCAGGATATTTGTCTGCATACGCAATAATAATAATAATAACATGAACAGGAGGCAAGCAATTCTATATTGCTTTTTAAGATGAATTGCTTAAATGTGCCGTTTTAAACCCCCCAATCTCTATAATATTGTCCTAGTTAGGGAATGCTAAGACAGACTATTTTTTCGGGAACAATCGGGACTAATCCTAATATGACGAGATCCCATTCGAGATTGACGGGACTATGCAAATCTCCTCGAGTTATACTTTTTGATTTGATTATGCTGATTTCCAAAGAAAACTAATTATTTACTTAATGATATTAAAGAATGAATATGACTTTTTTTTTTTTTTTTCAAAAAATATATATTTTTTAATTATCACAAAGAAACAGTTTTCATCGTTTTCAGCCATTCTAACTTTGAATATTTTTTTTTTATGAACTAGACGAGATCCCGAAAATTTCTTGATCTCGCGGGACTGATATTTCGAACCCCACGGGATCTCGAATTTGCTATCTTGAGTCAGGATTGCATTCCCTACTAGTATTACCTACATGTGCAAAACAAAGCTAGTTTCGAACAAAATCGATAGAGCCACAGATGTGATAGGAGTTTAAAATGTTCTGAACCATCGCCTTTTACGCCCGGGGAAACAGCAATGGTCTCATTTTACAGCCAATATAACTTGATCTGCCTATCCTTACTTCACATTATTCCTTAAATACCTTTGGTAAATGACCATTTATATTTTATTAAAGTCGATGCAGGTTTATGTTTTAAAGATTTTGAATCGGGTCGTGTATTAGATTCAAGATAAATTATGAAATTCTGATTAATAAATAAAGACTTATCTAAAAGAAACGAAAAAAAAATCTTTTCTCTATTTAACTTATTTAAAAAAAAAAACAAGAAAACATAATAATAAGTCCGACATTTTATCACATTTTTCTATGACGTCATAGTGTAGTTTTTCATACAAATTCCATAATAATTTCGTGTTTTGTCGTTTAGTAAAAATTCATTGATTTGATTAGTTCGAAATTAGCCTATAAATAAAATTGTAAAATAAAAAAAACTTGTTATAGATAATTTTATCATTATTCTTTGTACTTATAGTAACATTTCGAGTCCTTTTCATTTCGAATCTTTATCTTGTGAAGCATGCATAAAAAGTCATTATAATTTAAAAGTTTATTAATTTGTTTGGCATGCCAGTGTACTATATTCTGTCATCCGTGTATATAAATGCACAGTTTTAGGTCATATTAAAGTCAATTCCTATACTATTTTTGTAACGGTCTCCCCTTATAGTGAATGCAGCGCTTAAAATACCCGGCGTCTAGTTTCAGGCTCGTAGAGGTATAATGGTCTGAGAGCCCTACTAGGTTTATGGTAATGAATATTGCAGCGCTCCTCCAAAGCGCTATTTTGTGCTGGAAAAATCTATGTATAAGGAAAGATTTTGTTCTACATACATAAACTCACGTCAGTAATCCTTAATGGGTTAGACTGAGTCAGTAGTTACCGGAACTTGCAGCTACTTTTGCTACCATGTCCTAGGATGGGTCTGGACCTGGCAAATCTTCGTTAGGTAAGCGGAACCTGTGAAAAAACGGGATAATGCTAGGGAGATGATGTCCTAGGATGGGTTCACCCACAGACTGATCATCTATCACCATACAGTTCAATGATGAACCTATCATATCATATAATGATAGATGATCAGCCTCATCTACAGTGACATTTCACGTAACTTCACATTGGATACATGAATAATAGACCTGGATTCAATGATTAAACTACCATAGATCACCTAACCACCAACCATAGCGGTCTTCTATCGTTGTAGCTGGCGATACGGCTCACTATCTATGACAATGGTCTAGCAGAACGCGGTGACGCGTGGCTACTCAATTCATTTAGCGATGGATGTACCTTCAAAACATACATGGCCTCTACGCAAGGATGACACACAAAATCGTGAAGCGTTCCAAAATTTTTTGGGATAAAGGCAAGAGAGAAACCACTGGCCTATTTTTCCCTAAAAAGTAGCATGGAGAGGAATGCTACACCGACAAGACCGTGGCTCTTAAATTTGTGATGATCATGATGGTACCTTTAAAAACTGGAATCGCTAAGTGGGACGTAAAGACGCCAGATTTAAATGGAGTTGAGCTGGACATGTTTGTCGCATGCGCCCTGAGCGGCGGACACGGATCGTCACGCATTGGGTGCCTCATGACGGGTACAAGCGTCATGGTAGACCTCGAAAGAGATGGCGTAACTACTTGGACGTTTGCCGGAGGAACAGACCGGAGTACGCACAAGACTGGGAAAAATGGATAGAGGAAAGGAAAGGTGCCAAGCAGTGGGATCTAATGGTACCTTTGACCAAATGGTACCAATTGGAAAAAACAAAACGTAAATAGAAAAACGGCTGAACTGCATGTTCCCCCACTATCACAAGTAAATTCACCTCCGTGGAGCATTAGCGGGCTTTGCAGATAACGAAGGTTGCTGGTCGATTTCAGAATTTAGATTCTGAGGTTGTGTTCAACAAGATACATTATTCTTTACTTTTTATTTATTTCTAATCTTGAAATCTGTTTATTTAAAAAAAGAATATGTTTATTTGTTATGTCGTTTCGTAAATTATATACAGTGTGTATGATAAACGCTGATTAGCCATAATACGGCGTGTTTTGTTTCAGATTGGTGATCAGCTTTAATGTCGTTTTCGTTTCCATGACAGAATGTTGAATTATCCATCTACTTCAGCTCACCAAAGCCTTTTTTTATGTGACTTATTGTAGATTTGCCGGAAATAGCATTAACTACTTGGCCAGAATCTCACTAAACCCATACTTAGTTATCAATATATGGAACCAGCTAGCAGGTCGTTTCACGCCGAAGTTATGCCCCAGTGGAAATTGTCAATGTAGCTTTATACAAAGTGCCTATCAAGATCAGAATGTTGGCACCACCTGGGTTTTCCTATACGACAATGACTTCCATGGACCTGGTACATTTAGCCAATTGGTACAGGTAATATTTTACAGATTTCATCTAGGTAATTTTGTGTTTCCGAAACTGAAGTGAGTGATCCTAAACTTCGAGAGATTTAGACATAAAAGTCACTATGGTCATGTGATACACCAGCATGCTTCCCAGTTGGGGAGCGCAAGTTCGAATCCTTGTACTAGACTTACACCAATGAGATAAATTTATCTTTAGTGCAGTTTTCACTTACACAGTTGGTTAGACCTTTATAGACGGTGATACGGCTCACCACCTATCACGTTGTTCTAACAGAAAAGGAGTATGTGTGTATGTGGTGTTTAGTTCATCTTGGGGCTTAAAGGAGTCACCATACTGTGAATGTGGTCACCCGGACCAAACCATATCTCACATAGTGAACGAGTGCCCTCTGCACCGGTTCCCAGGTGGTATAGTCGAACTGCATTGTGTGACGGATGCAGCAGAGACTTGGTTAGGGGAGCTTAAGCTGGATATTTGATCCAAGCAGGATATTTGTCTGCCATACGCAATAATAATAAGTTCATCTTGCAATGGATGTACCAATGACAATTTGGTTATAGTCGTGAGCTGCTGATGAATGAAAATATATTTAATGCGTTTATACTCTTCTTCAGTAGTTTAGTATTCTCGAATAAAGGCTATAATTTATTATTTTGAATACCAGTTGCATATCTCTCTGGAATTTATATAACAACCTGTTATCCTTACATAACGTCATAATGTATCCTTCGTCGTTATTTAGCTAGAACATGTAAATATATATAACATAATAAATAATTTATGTTAAAATCTATACAGCACGTAGATGCGGAGCAAGTTTTATGCAACTAGTTTCAAGTAAGCTGCACATTATCTGAATTTATAGGCGAAACTCGCGATAGAAAATTCTAAGTATGTGCTATAACAGTTTCGTAAGAGTTGATGGTGGTAACTTACAGTTTGTTATAACATAACATGAGTTGTGGTTGGAATACTTATAGTGTTATGTTTAGAGTGTTATTAAATTAAATTTAGTTACATAACATAGCATACCCCAACGACCTCAACTGTGGCAAAGGCGAAGATGGGATCCATCGGTACGGCAATGCAGGACGGAAGGGGCAAGTCACAGGGACTGTAACCTGGAACCTGACAGAGGGCAGCAGTAACTGTCAGTACTATTCAGAAGCGGAGGACAGGAGTCCTAGGCTTTGTAATAGACTACTCTGGGCGCCATCCTACTTGCGTCAGACAGAGTACTGCGGGGCGGAACTGGCGGAAGGCAAGAGGGAAACCACTGCCCTATTTTTCCCTAAAAAAGTAGCATGGTGAAAACGCTGCACCGACAAGAGCGTGGCTCTTAAATTGATGATGATGATGAACATAGCATAAACAGCCTGTATACGTGTGACTGATCGGCACAATGTCCGTCAGAGGGTAAGCGCGCGTCACAAAACAAGTCCCGAAGATTTTAATGAAACCAATTGAACTTACCTTTAAGGTATACTGAGTCTCTGAAGCCATGTCATGGTCTCATATTATAAGTCATTTGGGACCCCTAATCGAGAATGTCGTCTAAGGACTACCTCCTTTCCAACATGATGGACTGATTTTCGGTCCATCCATCGTAAAACTTAATAAAGTACCAAATGTGACTGTTGTATGCCTTTTAACTTATTTGTCTCGACTCTCCCCCGCATTATGGATGCAGTATTTTTCTCTTATATTTATATAATATCATCTGGCGGGGAGTAGGAATGTATGCTAATACATCTCTGCCTAACCCTTCAGGTACCTACACAGTCGTGATGCTTTGTAATGTTGTTATTTTTCCCTGACTAGTTTGTGGCAAAAGTATCCGTAACATCCTAAGACATAATCGAGTAAGTACACAACGAAATTACTTACAAGACTATGATTAAATTAGTCGAATGCCTCAGAGAAATCTACGAACAACAAAATTCTACGATTATCTTTGGCCCTTCGGTAAACCAAGGTCTCGTTTAGTAGACGGCGCATGGCGGAGCGTTGAGCGGAGATTACAAAAAAACTTTCGCTTTTTCAAAAAAAGTCTTTTTGACAAATCACATTCCAAATATGATTTTCTTCAACAAAACCTCTATTACTTTCAACTAAGGAATTTCAATCCGGGTTTTAGAACACATTGAAACTGGCGTGTCTTGCGAGGATTTTGTAGCAAAAATCACATCGTCATAATTAGTCATATTAATTAAAAAACAACTTACCTATAGCGTTCACGCAGAATGGATACACAATAATAATTGAATACAAAACAAATACATTTTATAAACAAAGACAATAAAAAATAAAAACAAAAGGCTATTGCAGGTTGCAAAGAAAACAATAACAGTGTATTCACTATTATCTGTTCTTCTTTACCTATTGGTAGATAGACAAGGCCTAGATAAGGAATTAGAAAATAAAGTCAATATTTACTGATTTGATTTCGCACTAATTTCCAAAATCAACTCTTTGTAACTCAGTAAAGTGGAACATTGGGATTTAGCTTTTAGTAGATATATTTGATTTCAACTCGGCTTTGTATACAATAGTTTGTTTAACCAACTGTCTGAGCAAATGTAAATATTTGACTTACTTATTTGTTTTACAAAGATTAACTTAACTCATTCAACCATTTTTATTTAAACGACTATTTTTACTAACACTATTAATTTATTAACATTACTTTTCCTAGAGTACAGAAGAAAACTACGCTTGAATTTCATGATGAAAATGTTTTTGCTTAATCTTATCTCTCATCTCTTTTACACTTGACTCTAATATTAGATAAACAGCTAATAATGTGTACTGTTGGGAGTACAACATTCATCACTTACTGAGAATAAGATAAATATCTAAGATAATACTAATAATACAAATATATGTAGGTACATCTTCTCTCATGTGGGTTGTGAGACCAATGATCGACTAAAGCCCCTGACGTGGCCCATGTAACGACTACATACTTACTTTTATGTATAAATAGTAGCAGGGACCGACTTCTTAACTTATTTTTGGACAATCGAGCGATCAGCCTGCAATGTCTTAACCAAACTAGGAATCACAAAGTGAGTTTTGTGATGTGTCCTCACCGGGACTCGAAGCCGGGAGCTCCGGATCGTGAACTCAATGATTAACTGGACTACCGCTGTTTTAGTGGGTACAGTAACAGGGTGTTACGTTGTGTACAGTATCGAGGACCTAGTTTGCTCAAATCGGTAAGAGAAAGCTCCAGTAAGTTACAAATTATTTTATTTTATTAATGTGAAAGGTTTTATTTACAAGTTTAAAGATTAGGCTAACCGCGAGAGCTTCAGGAATCTATATTAAAAATAAATGCAATCCCTGATCACGGATTGAACGTAAACGTTAGGGCTATAACTCACCGAGAGAAAGCCACGATCGCTACGTCGCCAAATAATTTATATTAAAATGGCTTCATTGCTAACGCGTCGCCAAGTAGCTGACGCGTCGGCAAGTAGCTGACGCGTCGCCAAGTGGCTAACGCGCCACCAAGTTGCTAACGCGTCGCCAAGTGAAACGCATTTCAATATGAATTGTTGGCCATCGTCGTCGGCAACGTAGACTTAAACAAGTCAAAGTTACAAATAATTTTATTACTTACGTATACAATACTTCGAGTTCACCAGAATGTGTTGTGCTACTTCAAAATGTTGTTAGCATCACACGTGTCTGAAAGCAAAGTTAACTCAAAGTTGAGTGCTTCTCTTGCCTTTATCTTTTGGTAACTCTAAAATAATAGGTACAATTTACATTTGAAAGGTTGTAAGTACCTATATGTACGAAAATGGTACCGTAATACATGTCCCAATGTAGGTAAGTATGCAAATGTTATGGTAGATATCTATACCTTTAATGATAAAGCTTAAAGTTATTTTTGTACCGTCTTCTTCTCATACCATGTGGGCTATGAGGTAAATTACCGACCTTATCAACTCTGGTGTCAGGGTTATTATTGAGTCGCTAAAGGCCCTGAGGTGACTCATGTAACGACTATGTGCTTACGTTAGTAAGTAGTAACGGCTTAAAATATCTTCCCCAGCACGGATCATCTTACCTTCGGACAAACGGGTGATCAGCCTGCAATGTCCTAACCAAACCAGTGCCCAAAGTTATGTTTGTGATATGTCCTCACAGGGCCCTCCGGAACGTGAGCGCAATACCACCACCACCACCACCACCACTTGTTTTTGTTCCATGCGCAATATATATATATAGAGAAAATAACGTCAAATCTATAATCTATATATTTGTTTATTTGTAATATATTATTATAGATTTGACGTTATTTTCTCCCTTATTATATTGAATAACAGCTCAAAGTACATAAGCACATACCTTATACAACTCATTCTCAATTTTAATATTCTTTGTCTCTTTTCAAAGTCCAAAAATTAGTGACTATAATTACCAAAGCAAACGTACAAAAAGTCACGTCAAAAAAAGTATCAAAACCGCAAGTCCTCTTAAACCGCGCCAAATGTTTTGTCAAAATCGCCGGATGATCAAGTGTAACGTCCCAATCACTTCAAAAGCCCGGATTACCCCATCGCTCCATATGCTTTTATCCCAAAAGTCGCTCATTGCTAATTTGCAAAGCCTCCAGCGTTTGCGGACCTTTACCTGAATCCTTACCTTTCACCTCTGTTAACATTCGATAAAACCGTACCCAATTTGGGCAAAGCTTGTTGCCCGTAATAAATCTATGTCCCAACCCGGGAATTCTGGCCGTAGTTCGAATGCCTTACTTTATCGGAAACTGGACAGATTAAGCGATGGATTTCAGGTGGGTGATAATTTGTCGAGTCCGTTCATTGATTTGTGGCTTTTGACTTTGAATGTATTTTTTGGGGTTGTTTACATTTATGTGAGTAGGACGTGTGTTGGTTTTTATATATTTTTGTTTCCTTACTTTCGGCCTCGTAGTATACGCAGACATTTTATGTTTTTTTCTTGTTTCTCTTAATCCGGATATTATTGCTGTTTCAAACATTAAGGTGTGGATTCCCTTACCATAGTGCCTAATTGTTTGTTTCCTTTGCATCCGTATTTAATTCTGAGATCAAAATCCACACTTTAGTAAACTAAAAACTCCAGTACGACATCGCCGGCGTGGCCGACATTTTTCCTCATTCAGTGATTATCACTATCAGCCAATTCGGAGCCGAATTTCTCAAACACAAATCCCTCTGACGACGCGACGACCTGAACCGAGTTTCGCCGACTGGACACCATGAGGTCTGTTGTCTGAGAGGAAGAATATTTGAAGGAGTTAATCGTTAGACCCTATAGGGTCGATAGCGATAAGCGCTGAATGAGGGAAATCGTCGCCCACGCTGATAGAGTCGATATCGGGGTCCTGAAGTGTTTGTTGTCGCGAGCCGTTTGGCCTCTTCTATAGCTAGAGTGATTGGGACATCAGGGTGGTATATAACGTCCTTTTCGTGCCGATACTTTTCTGTACCGTCCCTAAGCGAGATATATTTGGATTATGCAAATACCAGGGGATTTGGATGATGCGGAGCAGAATCGAAACATCGTTTTGAAGCTAATTTGAGCCATTGGGCAATGGTTGGCAGACCTAAAAATAATACTTAAAGGTGATTATGTATGCTCCTTTATAGACGTCTTGATTACTCACGCACGTGAAACTTTAGTTACCTACCTTCATTAATTAGCGAGATCTGTGACAAAAGCCTCGTTAGAACTTACTCCGTAGTCTGTTTAGGATAACTTATTTATGTTGGCAAACTTTATTATAAATGTACCTATTTAATGTGGTATATGAATATAACAATATTCATGATTATATTATATATTACGACGGTGTTAAATGTAGACTTTTGTTAACAATTTGTTGTGTTAACAATGGATTCTAAAAGAACATTCGGTCTTTATTGTAGACTACGACTTTATTGTTGAACGAAGAGGGATTACTATTCGTAAATGTAATACTGGGACTTGCGCAGAAGTTCAGTTGCAGTTTCTTGTCATTTATTCTCCTCAGCCAACATTTTGTGAAATAAAGTAGATAGATTAAAAAATATCTAAGTATTATTTACCAAAGTTTATCTAATAAGGTTTAGGTATAACATTTTATAAATTAAATCATAATAAACATATAAAACAATACTTAACACATAAGTGCAATAATATTGTTAAAATATACATAAATATCAATTTTATCACTGACTAATTATTAAGCATGTTGTCCTTTCTACCAGTTACAGTGCCCTTACCGGGTCCATTTTGACACTATAATGCTTACTTCTATGTTTTTATAACAGCACAATTTGTACGAACACATGGTCGCAATAAGACATTTCTATTTCTATGGTTTTAATGTTAACTTTTTCTTGACGATGAAGCGCAGAAAAGCGCTATGAATCAATTGTAAATCATATACTCAGTGAAGTAAAGTTGTGACTGTAAAAAATCTATCATTTATATTTATCCTAAACTGAAAAAAACTACAAAATAATAATTTACAAACACTTAAGTGAAAAAAAAAAATAGGAAAAATATAAATAATAGAGTTAAATAACGGAGGCACGTTAAGCCGTTGGAACCGGTTACTACTTACTGATGTAAGTGCGTAGTTGTTACATGAGTCATATCAGGGGCCTTTGGCGGCTCAATAGTAACCCTGACACCAGGGTTGATGAGGTTGGTAATCCACCTCCCAACCCACACAAGAGCAGAAGAATAATAGATTGGGTAGAGTTACAAGTAATCAGAAGACTAGACAGCTACTTTGGTTACAAAGATTAAGCTTTCACGTTTTTTTTGTAATTGAGTATTTGTAGCAGGTCACTGAACTGCAAAATAGGTAAATAACAATTGTTGAAGGTAACTAAGGTACCTAAGCTGAGTACGCGTAATGAAAACGACAAAGCGTTTTCCCCTCGTATTATTTTTCATGTAGCTTTTGATGGAGTAGGAAGTACCTAAGTGTCTAATTATTCCTATGTATAACACGCATAATGAGAGTGGAACATTATTTTCTTTTAATTAACCTAAGCTACGTCTTCTTGAAATAGGAACTCATTATGTCGATGCCATTAGGGGTGTCGATTATCACTGTCAGCGGTTGAATAGACTAATACACTACCCCACCTGCGGACCTACGAAGGACGTAATATACGATCCCGACGACCCGATTACTCTAGCCATAGAGGCAGCTAATCAGCTCGCGACACCAAACACTTTAGGACCCCGATAACGATCTCGTCGGCGTGGTCGACGATTTCCCTCAATCAGCGCTTATCGCTATCGTCCCACTAAGGTCGATTAAAACTTGCAAATATGTTTCCTCTTAGACGACGCCCTGAGCCGAGGTTCGCACCCAACTGGACACCCTCAGGCCTGTTGTCTTAAACGTTGTACCGGGTGAGAGCCTTCAGCGCGCCCCATTTATCCGGCCAAGTAGTCAGTGCCATCTGCAGCAAATCTCCAATAAAAAAAACCTGTGGGCCTAGCACGCTAACTGCGCGAGTATAGCGAGTAAATGTCAAAACTTGCTCGCGACTTGAATATGAAAAGTGCGTCACACAATTTCACACAAATGATGTTAATAACTAGCAATTTTCTATTTTTTTTACCAAAACAGGTATGTGTTTTTCCTTTTCTTGGCTTTTATTTATTTATTTATGCTGTTTACAACAATAACATTATGGCCCCGATTCCTGCAGACACCACCTAATTTTACTTTAAGTTATACCTGTCATTTTCTTATCCGCCGAAAAGGAAAGGGACGGATGATTGACAACACTTAATTTTAGGGGGAGTGAGTAAATGAATGAATAACCCGGGCGAATCAAAATGTACCTCGCTGGTATGCAAACCGTTTGACGTGTGCTGTCAACTTAATTCTGTCGGGTTATTAGCCAATGCAAAATTTTTATACGGTTGTTTTAGATTTCTGCTTAAAATTGACGTGTGTTCCATAAATTTTATGCTTGTCGATTACCTGTCCCTTTCTTTTTCGGCGGATAAGAAAATGACAGATATAATTTAAAATAAAATTTGATGGTGTTTACAGGAATTAGCACCATTTTTTTTATTGGCGCGGATGTCTCTTTAGTTGAGTGTATCAAGGACCTTATTTTATATCGCGTCGCGTCGCGGCCTGTCGCGCTTACATAGCGTGCTGGTTTTATGTTGTGTCCACTGCATACATTTTGATGTTGACGCACCTATGGTGGCTTTACCATTGTATTTAAATTGTAATTAATCCGCACTACTTATATAAATATTCTCTAATTATACTTTTCAGTCTTCTCTTGGATACAAAGTAGTTTCATGCTGCTTATGATTCTTTATCCCATTGCGGAACTTCAGGAATTCATTTGTTATGATTTCAAAAGCATACCAATGTAAGCGTAAGATTTCTCGAGAGACATTTTTTTTTATTTTTTTCTTTTATTTATTAAACCTTAATACTAAAAAAATAATTTGTCAATGCCCTGCAAAACTGTTTAGACAGTTTGTCTGCAGGAAAGAGTCTCTACTAATAATTATGAAGTTATATGTAATAGTAATTTTGTAAGTAGGACACACATACACAGTGAATGTATCACATTAATTTACATGGCACCAAACATTACGTTTCAATAATCGGTCCTCTCTCCGAGCTTTTGTCATCGATTATTTAAAAAAAAACCGGTCACGTGAGAGTCTGATTCGCGCACCAAAGGTTCTGAGGCTTAGATTTTATCGCAGAAAACGTATTTTCTCTATGTATACCTAGAAATACCTCTAGGTCGCGATTAGCTTACTAAGTGCAAAAAGTTAGTAATCGCAAAAACTATTTTTTCCGTTCAAAAAATTGTTTTCTCCAAACATTGACATTGTTTTACCAAATGCAAATAAGTTTGTAATTGCAAAACATGTTTTTATTTTGTTCGGAATAAAAATACAAATTTACGATTTTCGGATTTATTTATTTATTTATTTATTATTATTATTTGTTTATTTATTTTTCCCTTTATTTGTGCCGAAAGTTTACTGGGGTTTCCTTTTAAGTAACAAAGTGTCTGTGCAGAAAAACTCCGCTCTTCCTTAATATATTTGTATGGAATGTATGAAAATGTCTTTACGTTTCCAAATGAGATCATGACCTCTTCCTTGGCTTTCCCTTTTTCCTTGTTTCGTTTCTTAATACCTACCATATGGATACCTACCATAATCATAATCTAAATATATAAAAGGAGAAACTGACTGACTGACATATCAACGCTCAGCCTAAACGGCTAAATGTAGGCACTTGAAATTTGGAAGGAACGTAGCTTAGGTACCGTAGAGGTGCACGAAGAAACGAATTCCCGGAATTCCCAGGGGACGGGAATTGGCGGGAAAATCCTTTTTTATGACAAATCGAAATTGCTTAAGTTAGACGCTTGAAATTTGCATGCAGGTACCTTAGTTAACTTAAAGCTTAGTTGCAACAGGATATTGCAAAATTCCCAGGGGAACGGGAGTTAGCGGGAAAAAAAAATTGTATAAAAAATAATCGAAACCGCGTAAATTAGATGCTTTCAATCTAGCATGCATGCATACCTTAGTAAATATAAAGTTTAGTTATGGGTGTACTTTGAAAAATGGGAGTTAGCGGGAAAAAAAATTGTATGAAAAAATCTAAACTGCATAAGTTAAATGCTTGAAATTTGATAAGCACTCCCACACACACAAAGATCTCTCTTTTATAACACGCCACGCGGACGAAGTCGCGGGCAAAAGCTAGTCTAATATGCAGTTGCAACGAATCATATTCAATTAATTCAATTAATTATATTAAAAATAACATAACATAAGTTGCGACTATATCCTTTACCCCAATTCAGTCAGACAGAGTATATTCATCGCAAGATGAACTAAATAACCACACCCTACCGGGCTTTTTGTCAACGTGTTAGGTGGTGAGCCGTATCGCCGTCTATAATGGTCGACCTCTTTCTTGGCTTTTCTTTTATCCTTCATTTGTTTCTTATTACCTGGAGGCCTAGTATAATCATATAGTCCTCCTTGTCGTATCCGACAATGGCGACCTCAGTCTCTTCTCTCGTGCGCTCGAATGTGACTGGCAAAGCCAAACTTTGTTCTGAAAACCCGGTCACATTGGAGGCAGAATAGCTGTCCATCCGAGTTAAAGGTGTAGCTATAGGTGGGTTTGGGACGATCCTTGCGTTTTTGGCGTTTTTCGTCGAGCTCTTTCAGACGATTTTGTTCAAAGTTGGCCACCCCTGTTTTGACACAGTGACGCCAATCAGGTCTTAAAACAGCAAGGTCCTCCCAGCGTTCAGTGGAAATATCGCAGGCGGTCAGGTTACGTTTCAAGACGTCCTTGTACCGCAGATATTGTCCCCCGCGTTTACGCTTCCCACTCGCTAGTTCGGATATATATTCATCGCAAGATGAACTAAATAACCATACCCTACCGGGCTTTTTGTCAACGTGTTAGGTGGTGAGCCGTATTATATCGCCGTCTATAATGGTCGACCTCTTTCTTGGCTTTTCTTTTATCCTTCATTTGTTTCTTATTACCTGGAGGCCTAGTATAATCATAATGAGCGATAGACAGTTTGTGACCTTCAGTTCAGTTCAATTTAGGACCTAAAGTGGATTGTAATAGGTTTCCTTAACACGTTCACTGTGTAACTGTAAATTAGATATCAACCCCTCACGTGCAATGTCAATTTTTAGATATTTATGTACATGTGCCACAAAAAATGTGCCCGACATATGGGACATACACAAAATTTATTGCCTCATATGTGGTTCATACACACTGAACGTGTTAAGTTGACCGCCACGACACTATGCCCCGGCTGGTTGCAACATTTTTTTTTGTTTTTCTAACTAAATAATAATCTTCTACCATTTTATGATTTAATTTAGTCTCATAATTTCAAATAGACAACTTAATTAGTATCATCAGCCCTACAACACGAACAGGAATAAATGCCGTTAATTAGGCTATGTTTGTGTTCGTCACAACTTCAAATGTGCGAGGTGCGAACGCCTAGCCGACGCAATTAGCAACGTTGTGTTGATCGCATACGAATTTTGTGTCAACGTTTTCAAAGGAAATTTTGTAATGCCTGACAAAATGTGAAAGCAGATAAAGATGACATGTGTTGCTGTTATTTTTTTGGAAGATTAATTACGTCTATTCAAAATATAGGAAGCTATGATGCCTATTTTTTGGACATCTTGATATTTTTAGTAATTCAAGTTGCCGCGACAATTCCGTCGTTTTATCAGGGTTTTTTTTTCTAAATATAAAGCTCACGATTCGTTCATTAAGGGTAAAAATAAGAGAATGAATGTAAAAATGTTCCGGACTTTGACGTAGGAGCACAGAATAAGGAATAATAATACGTATAGAACGGCAACTCTCCGCTCCCTACCACACCAGCGGTTGAGCCAGGTTTACCTCACCCCCCCCCCCTCGGTCTTACTTTAGTCTTCAATCGTATGACGTCACACACACAGATGCGCGTGTACGATAACGTCAATGTGTAGTAGGTACCTGTGTAAAACGAGGTGTTTTGTATGAAGTCATCATCATCAATTTAAAAGCCACGCTCTTGTCGGTGCAGCATTTTTAAATGTTACTTTTTAGGGAAAAATAGGGCAGTGTATGAAGTGACCGGGAGTTAAACAGTTCATATTATCGAAATTATTTATCTAAAAAAACAATATTATTGCTTTTTGACATTATTTTGTTGGCATTGCGCACTTACTTTTACATGCGTAAATGTCTAACTTCAATATTGACTTTTAGATGAATTGCTTCGATGTGGCTTTTTAACCCCTAACTAGATCTTTTATTTATTTATTTTTTTACCTATACAGCTGGTGTGAACCAGTATAATTGGTGTTCCAATAACTCAACTGAAAACCTACATGGATCACGGGATAAAAAAATGCAATGAAATAGCAAGCTCTAACGGTCTCGACGTAAAAAAAAAGAATACTTGTGGGTTTCCACTTTAGGTTTGGCCAATAGAAATTCCGCGGAGTTCTGTTCTCGAGTAGAATTTATATTGAAAAAGGTAGAATCGATATTGAAAGGACAATAAATAAAATAGTTTGCGCTTCACATAATCGACACTTTCAAACGTGAGTGTTTTGTAGCGAATTGGATCCATTAAATAAATAAATACATTGGTAGTTAAATAAATACTTGTATTTTTTACCTCTCCTTGTTCCTTCCGTGAAAAGGTGGATTTATAATGCTATTTAAATATATTTTCATGGTGCCTGTTCGCACAGTTGGCTCGATTAATAGACGGTCATACGGTTCACGACCTGTCACGTTGAAGTGTGAGTACTTAGTTCATATTGCGATGAATATATCTCTGACTGCCCGTCCGTGGACACTATACGTTTTTATGTGGGATAAAGAATTTAAGGGATATTCAATTTATCTTCACTACATTTGCTTTCTCCTTTTTACAAAAAAACAAATGCACCTTTACATTCCCCAATAATCCACCCTTTTTATTTTTAAAACAAAACAATATACTTCCCTCCCATTCTAAATTCATACCATTATTATTACGTATGGCAAAAAAAATATCCTGCGTGGATCATAGCTTAAGCTCCCTCAACAAAATTTCTGCCGCATCCGTTACCCAATGCAGCTCAGCTATGCCACAGAAGAGGGCACTCAATTCATACGACAAAACAACCAAATCCCCATTCATTATCCTTCCATAATATTCTCTCTTACTTTCTTATCAATCTTACGTTCCGTTTACTATCCTACATGTGTTGTGCCACTGGTAGGCCATTATGTAGTCAGGAAAGGCTTTTTATGCGGTGTGTACCCGAGGACGAATTTCTGAATGAGGTAGACATGGTATCTATGTATTTATTTACGTGACTTAATAGATTTGCCTCAGACAACACACTATTGAGGGTTTTTACATGCTATGTTCCCCAACAACAATATAGATGGCGTTGTACAGATTTAACATGATAATTACCTATTAACTCATTGCTCGGGTCGGATACATAATTATTAAAAAAAATGTTATATGAAATAAAATGTTGCTTTATATTTGGATCAGATATGGTATAGAATTATGATGCTACCTATTATTGTGATCAGGGGGTTTAAAGTGGCCACATCGAAACAATTCATCTAAAAAAGTAATAATGCAATTTGACATTTGCGCATATCAAAGTAAGTGCGCAATGCTAACAAATGTCAAACAGCAATATTGCTTTCTTCGATGAATTGCTTCGATGTGGCCATTTTAATCCCCCAGAATAATAATGGATGGAATAACAAGAGCCATCATTTATACCCAAATACAAAGATACCTAAAAGATGCATAATAATTATGTCTGTAGAACTAATTTATTATATACGGAGTTGTGTAGACACAACTCATAGTGGTAACACTTACGTCATCAAATGGCTAGCAATGGCGGCTTTTCATAGGATTGAGCATACCTGCTTTTGTGATACCATGGGTACATAATGATTTACACCGTTATCTACAATTACGATTTCCCTCAATCAGCGATTATCGCTATCGACCCACTAGGGTCGAATAATTCTTTCAAATATTTTTCCTCTCAGACGACGCCCTGAGCCGAGGTTCGCGCCCAATTGGGCACCCTCAGGCCTGTTGTCTTAAACGTTGTACCGGGTGACAGCCTTTAGCGCTCCCCATTTGTACGGCCAAGTAGTTAATGCCAAATCTACAATAAGTGTCGTCAAAACAAAAAAAGTTATCTACAATAGGTATATGGAAATATGCGTAGTAAATACCTTTATTCCAGTTGTCAGTGTGCACGGCGTAGGTATGCGGTTGGAAATAAATAATCCTTACGGGGTAGAAGTCCGTATAATATTATACTCCACACGATAAATTATACAACAAATATACACACAACGCACACAGAAAGAAGGAGAACAGTAACGGAAAGATAGGCAAAGCGTAGCACGAACACTAGAGAACAGCACAGAAGATACAGCAAAAATTAACAACGTAGCGAGAACAAAGGAAATTTTAAGCTCAAGCAGCGTGCGCTTCGCGTCGAGATAGGTATCTGACTGGCGCCACGCAGTCTGCGCCGGCGCCGCGAATCGACCGGCCTGACGTCACACAGCTACGCCCGAGGTGAGAACAAAGAAACTAGTTTCGCCTCGAAGTTTCCACTGATGTACGGCAACAGGTGCGGCCGGACGATCAGCTGATGTTAGGATGAATATCGTATGTAAACGCTATTCTACTTGTATTACGATACTATATTATAAATATATTATACATTATATTATCGTATATATTTGTGTTGTTGTAACTGTTTATTGTATTGTGTATTTTATGTATATTTATATATAAATCATAATATTATTATAAGTAAGATAATGTTTTATAAAATAGGTAATATATTATAATTATTATAGAATTTATGTATTGTACATAAAATGTAAATATATTATTATGAAGTAGGTGAGTAGCCTACACCACCCCCTTCCAGAGACCGTCAAGGGCGGTAAAAATCTGGGAATCTAACATGACGTCCAGAACGAGTGGTACGCTCTGTGATCGGATTCGGTGGCGGTGGTTCTTCACGATAAGTGTCATCGTCGGTGGAAGTCGACAGTATGTAAGCCGGCTTAAGGCGGTCTAACGATACTGTGACTTCTTTACCCTTGATGAGAAGTTTATAAATTTTGTCACCCCTACTCAGCACCTTATGTGGGCCAGTGTACGCTGGTTGTAGCGAACCACGTACTGTGTCTTCACGCAAGAAGACGTGTTCACTAGTCGGCAGCTCCTTGAAGATGAACACCTTGTCTCTTCTATGGCGTGAAGCAGGTGCTGGTCGCAGTGCCTCAGCGAATGAGCGGAGACGGGCGGAAAATTCCGATATGTCGGTGGTTCCACCGACACCGCTCTCAAAAAATTCACCAGGGAGGCGTAAAGGTTCGCCATACACCAGTTCTGCAGAGGAACATTGCAGGTCATCCTTAAAGGAACTGCGGACTCCGAGCAAAACCCAAGGCAAGGACTCGGTCCACCGGTCATTTGCATGGCACATAATGGATGCCTTTAATTGCCTGTGGAAGCGTTCCACCAGGCCATTGCACGCTGGATGGTAAGCGGTCGTCCTTTTGTGCTCAAATCCAGCTAGCTTAGACAAGCACTGGAATAGGGCAGACTCGAACTGTCGACCGCGGTCTGTGACAATGTCCGTGGGACAACCAAATCGGGCTATCCACGTGGAGAGCAAAGCCTTTGCTACTGTTTCAGCCGTGATGTCCTCTATCGGCACGACTTCCGGCCACCGAGTAAACCGATCAACGGCTGTTAAACAGTACCTAAAACCTTGCGATAGTGGCAGTGGACCCACGAGGTCTATGTGGACTTGCTTGAAGCGAGCACGGGGCAAGTTGAACGTGCCGAGTGGAGCAGTCACATGACGGCTAACCTTGGCGCGTTGGCAAGACAAACAAGTTTGTGCCCAGGTCCTGCAGTCTTTCCTTACTCCTGGCCATATAAATCGCTCTGCAACTAATTTGGCTGATGCGTTAGGGCCAGGGTGGCTGAGGGAATGTAGGCTGTCAAAAACTAGCTTGCGGTAAAATTTTGGTACATAAGGCCTGGAAGTCGGTGTACTGACGTCGCAGTACATTGGTACGTGGCTTCCAGGTACGATACGTTTTTCTAAAAGCAACGATGAACCGCCCTCCAGCAGTTTCGCTAGCTCCGGATCGGAAGACTGGCTGTTCGCTAGTGTCGCTAGGCTAACAGGCACTTCCAGTTCCTCAATACGGGACAAGGCATCGGCCACGACATTGTCTTTGCCGGAAATGTGCCTGATGTCCGTAGTGAACTGAGAGATAAAATCTAAATGTCGGTACTGCCTAGGCGAACAGTTGGTCTTCCTTTCGTGGAATGCGAAACTGATCGGCTTGTGGTCAGTGTAGACAATAAAGTGCCTCGCTTCGAGCATGTGCCTAAAGTATTTAATAGCCTCGTAGATGGCTAGTAATTCCCGATCGTAAGGAGAGTATTTTTCTTGCGATGGGCTCAGTTTACGGGAAAAGAACGCCAGTGGCTGCCATGTGTCATCCTTCAGCTGCTGTAAGACTGCGCCTATCGCCTTGTCTGAGGCATCCGTCACTAAAGCTAATTTTGCCCCACAGTCCGGGTGTGACAACATTGCAGCGTCAGAGAGGCAGTCCTTAGTGGCGTTGAAGGCTACCATGGCTTCACCTATCAAGTTTATTGGCTGAGATCCCTTGACTGCCCCTGCCAACAGGGAGTTTAGTGGACCTTGGATTTCGGCTGCTCGTGGGAGGAACCTACGGTAAAAATTTACCATCCCCAAGAATCGCCTGAGCTGCCGAACGTTGGTGGGAGGGGGAAAATCACGGATGGCTTGAATTTTGGAGTCCAGTGGTCTGGTGCCGCTTGCTGAGATACGGTATCCCAAAAAGGTTACCTCAGGGACCCCGAAGACGCACTTGGAAGTGTTTATAAGCATGCCGTAATCCCTCAACCTACTAAAAATTATCCGAAGATGTTCCTCATGTTGCGCGTCGTCCTTGGAAAATATAAGGAAATCGTCCAGATAACAGTAGACGAAATCCAGCCCTCTGGTCATTTCATCCACGAACCTCTGAAAGGTTTGTCCCGCATTCCTTAGCCCGAACGTCATAAACGGGAACTCAAACAACCCGAATGGAGTCGTTATGGCCGTTTTGGGAATGTCTTCTGGGCTGACAGGTATCTGATTGTACGCCTTCACTAAGTCCAATGTACTGAATATCTTGCAATCCGTTATACTGTGAGCAAAATCGTGGATGTGCTTAATCGGATACCTGTCAGGCACAGTGCGGGCATTCAACATGCGGTAATCACCGCAGGGACGCCATCCGTTGTCCTTTTTCGGGGCTAAGTGCAAGGGCGATGACCAAGGGCTTTCAGAAGGTCTAGCTGTACCACTAGACAGCATTGACCGAAATTCCTCTTGGGCGATTTTCAATTTATCCGGCGCTAAACGTCAAGGAGAGCATGCAACTGGGGGACCTGGTGTCGTGCGGATGTGATGTACCGTGTTGTGACGTGTAGTGCGGTGTATACCAGCTGGTCGAGTGATTTTGGGATAGGCGTCGAGGATCCGATGAAACCTCGTGTCGCCAGTCAGCACCTTAACCGAAGATATATTATCTAGCTTATGATTTACTAGTATTGCGTTAGCACATAACGTGGTGGTATTGTCCATCAAACGCTTGTTTCGGCAGTCTACAATTAGGTGGTAGAAATTTAAAAAATCTACGCCAATTATTGGCTTTGTAACATCGGCGACAATAAAACGCCAGGTAAAATCTCTACGGAGGCCGAAATCAAGAGTGAGGTGAACAAAACCATACGTATTTATATCCGAGCCATTGGCAGCACTAAGCACGTAATCAGTCCTCGCACGACGATCACGCAGTAAAGATCGGGGAAAGACACAGAGGTCGCTACCGGTGTCGACCAGAAATTGCGTCTTCGTCGATCGGTCGGTGACGAACAGGCGACCAGAAGAAGTTGGGCAATCGTCAGCCGCCATTAGCGACTGCCCCTGGCATTTTCCGCCTTGTAGTCGCAGGGACGGATGCATCTATGTGCCTTCTCGCCATGTTTCGCATGGTACCAGCACAGCGGGAACTTCCGGTAATTGGACTGGGATCTCGATGTGGATCGGCTACGACTCTGTCGCCTTCCGCGCGACCGAGAATGTCTGCTGCTGCCACCACTCAACTGCTGGAACTGCCTGCGAAGCTCTGCAATCTCGCGAGTGAGGTCACTCAGCACAGATCCCGGTATCCCTGTCTGCTGAGTCTGGCTTGTCGACGCTGCAGCTACCACCGGTGAAGAGGGTGCGATGTCGTTGACCCTGTCAGCCAAGTCCGCCAGGTCGTCGAGTGCAGCAGATGATGCCTGACCAGCTAACACCGTCTGGATGCTTCTAGGTAGGCGACTTGTCCAGATGGTTTTAATGAAGTCGTCGGGCACGTCGTCACCAGCAAGGCTCTTCAGATGTCGCAGGAACTGCGAAGGCTTGCGGTCACCTAGCTCCTCGTGCATCAGAAGCTGCTTCATCTTCTTCTCATTGGAAGCGGAGAGGCGCTTTATGAGCTCCGTCTTGAGCTTCTCGTACTTGCCAGTTGCGGGTGGTCGCACGATAATATCCTTCACCTCTCTGGAGTACCGGTTCTCTAGCTGTCCCAACACATAATAAAATTTGGTGGTGTCGCTGGTAATTCCGGAAATTAGGAACTGGCCCTCCACATTCGCGAACCATATCTCCGGCTCCTCTGGCCAAAACGGAGGAATCCGTACACCGACTTTATCAACATCGATGTTGACGGATGGTGTTGTGGAAACGCGATTTCTGACGTCAGCTGGGTCGTCGCTTCGTGCGTCTCTAAATTCCTTCTCCATGTTCTATTGGGGTCACCAGTATGGAAATATGCGTAGTAAATACCTTTATTCCAGTTGTCAGTGTGCACGGCGTAGGTATGCGGTTGGAAATAAATAATCCTTACGGGGTAGAAGTCCGTATAATATTATACTCCACACGATAAATTATACAACAAATATACACACAACGCACACAGAAAGAAGGAGAACAGTAACGGAAAGATAGGCAAAGCGTAGCACGAACACTAGAGAACAGCACAGAAGATACAGCAAAAATTAACAACGTAGCGAGAACAAAGGAAATTTTAAGCTCAAGCAGCGTGCGCTTCGCGTCGAGATAGGTATCTGACTGGCGCCACGCAGTCTGCGCCGGCGCCGCGAATCGACCGGCCTGACGTCACACAGCTACGCCCGAGGTGAGAACAAAGAAACTAGTTTCGCCTCGAAGTTTCCACTGATGTACGGCAACAGGTGCGGCCGGACGATCAGCTGATGTTAGGATGAATATCGTATGTAAACGCTATTCTACTTGTATTACGATACTATATTATAAATATATTATACATTATATTATCGTATATATTTGTGTTGTTGTAACTGTTTATTGTATTGTGTATTTTATGTATATTTATATATAAATCATAATATTATTATAAGTAAGATAATGTTTTATAAAATAGGTAATATATTATAATTATTATAGAATTTATGTATTGTACATAAAATGTAAATATATTATTATGAAGTAGGTGAGTAGCCTACAGGTATGTACATAAATGTAATTAATATTATGAATGTGAAAGTTTGTGAGTATGGATGTTTGGATGTTTGTTACTCTTTCACGCAAAAACTACTGAATGGATTTAAATGAAACTTTACAATAATGCAGCTTATACATCAGAATAACACATATGCTACAAATTATAAAAATATTAAGTAAATTGTGAAAAATGTGACGATAAGTGTCAAGTAAATAGGAAAATTCTACCATCTGCAAGCAATTCTGGCGCTGAAAAAACACATTATTATGTTATGTATGATGTGATGGAAAAGTTTATCTTAAATGGTCCTACAAAAATAGCTGTGTAGTGATTGATCTATATACGGTTTTTTGTAATCATTAAATTTAGAGTTACCCTAAGTTTAATCAGTTATAAATCGGAAATTCTTACCGCGGAAACCGAAATCCACGCGGACGAAGCCGCGGGCGGCCCTGGTTAAGCATAAAGCAAAGTTTAATATCAATTAACAAGATTTTAATAAAGAAGCTCACACGACGTTGGAGCTTAATTAATTAAGCCCCATACATTACCTACATGTCAGTTGACATAATGAGATTTTAATTTGATTGCTAGTATAAAGTTCCCTTAGGGATTGCATGGTTAAAGCTACCTCGCGCGTCGCGATAAATACTTCCCGTGTTTCAACCAATAAACGCAGCTACTCAACAATCAACGAACAAAAGTCAACGGCCTCCGCGGTCTAGTGGTTTGAGCGTTCGGCTCACGATCCGGAGGTCCCGGGTTCAAATCTCTGTGGGGACATATCCCGAAAATCACTTTGTGATCCCTAGTTTGGTTAGGACATTACAGGATGATCACCCTGATTGTCCGAAAGTAAGATGATCCGTGCTTCGGAAGACACATGAAGCCGTTGGTCCCGGTTACTACTTAATACTGATGCAAGTTAGTTACATGAGCCTGAGGGGCCTTTAGCGGTTCAATAGTAACCCTGACACCAGGGTTGATGGGGTCGGTAATCCACCTCACAACCCACACGAACTTAGTCCTCGGGGATAACTTGCTGGCAGATTATAAAACCTCATAAGAATTTAAATAAAGAACAGAAGTTTATGATGAATTATTTTTTATTTTTACGTACATACATACATAAACTCACGCCCGTAATCCCTAATGAGGTGGGCAGAGCCACAAGTAATCAAAGACAACTTGCAGCCACTATTGATACGATGTCGTAAGCTGGATAAAATATGATGAACCTTATGGTGATAAGGAATCAGCCTATCGCCCATAACATTAGTCCATCATGTCACCGAGGACAAATCCCTCTGGCGGTTTTTACCCGGGAAGACAAGCAGCTGAACGTGTTCTATGTTTTTTATTTGCTCCCAGGGACCATAGAGGCTAGCACTAACGCTACAAATGAAAATATAATAAGTACAGTCATGAGCAATATCATGTAACAACTTTAGAACCTTGTCGCACTATCATATTTGACATTTAATGAGACTTACGGTTTAATAAATTTGTCAAAAAAGTTAATGTTACATGGTTTCAAAGTGTATAAATATTAGTACTCGTGACCGTATGTGAACAATAATTTAAAAATATATAGTCCGGTACATAATTTTATACCTTTTAACGAATATGGCGTATGAACGGTATTATGTGCAACATTTCAAACACAATAAAGAATTAAATAATGAATAGTCTTAGTATATTTATTGTAAGTACAAATATATTACCTACTTCTTGCTATAAATTTTCTTTTGTATACAATCATAGGAAATAATAATCCGAGCCACAGAATGAGGGACTTTCCAGGCTAAGTTCCCCAAAAATATACAGATGGCGCTGTTCAACATTAATGTAATTTGTAATGTTGTAATGTTGTGATAATTACGTATTTTCTCACTGCTCGGGGTACATAATTATTCAAAATTAAAATCTAACGGCAGAGGCACATATGATAATATTTTTAGCTTGATATTTGGATCACATTATGTATAGAATTGTGTTGAAACCTGTATTACTTCTCTTTATTTTGATCAGATTAATAATGGGTGGAAGATGTGTTGTGGTGGGTGTTATAACAAGGGTCATCATTTATACCCAAAAACAAAGATAAAAGATGCATATATCTGTTATCCATGAAATTAGAAGGTTAAACGAATACAAATCTGTACAGCGCCATCTGTACTTTGATAGGTAAAGCAATACTTATATAATAATACGACGGTCTCTGTAGAACAGTGGTTGAGCATTGATCTCACGATCCGGAGGTCCCGGGTTTGAATCTTGGTGGGGTCACAAAAATCTCTTTGTGATCCCTACTTTGGTTAGGACATCACAGCCTGATTACCCGAATGTCCGAAAATAAGATGATCCGTGCTTCAGAAGGCATGTTATGCTGTTGGTCCCGGTTACTACTTACTGATGCAAGTACGTTCGTTACATGAGCATATGTGGCTCAATAATACTCCTGACACCAGGGTAGATGAGGTTGGTCATCCACCTTATAACCCACACGATAGTAGAAAATATATTTATGATACTAATTGTGTTAAAACAGGTACAATGCTTCCAAGATCTGGTGCATAGTAATCGGGTTTGATATTTGGATGTGCCAGCATGTCTTCTGTTGTATGGGTTGTATGTACTAATAATGTCTTGAAACCAACTGCTTTGCCCAGGCCTATGTCTTGCTCGATCCTGCAACGGTCAGAAAAAAACTTATAATAAATAATCAAATTGATTAGAAAACTACTGATAACATATATAACGTATCTGAAAAATTAAATACCTACAAATAAACAAAACTAAACTCTGTTAATAGGAAATATTTGTATGGACAGGAGGAGGAGCTTGGTGGTGTAATGGTTAACGCATTCGTCCCGGCTTGAAAAGAGCTGTGAGTTCAAGTACCGTTCGAGTCAGAATTTTTCGATTTTCTCTTTGTGAGTTTTCCTAAGCATGGGTGAGTGTTAAAAAAACAAACATCTTTTTGGACAAGAAGTATTTGTTTGGACAAGATTAGGGCCCGGTGGTGTTATGGTCAACACGCTCGTCCTGGTACTTTTGATTTATTTTCCCTTTTTGAACAATATCATGGTACAATAAAACAAGTTATGCTCAAAAGTGACAGCAATTATGTCAAGGTTAGCCGCGCTGACGTCATCTCAACCGCCATTGCCATTTTGTAACAAAATAAATTACCCACGAGTAATATTTACACTGTGCAAGGCAATTTTGAAATTTTAGTAAAAGATTTACTTACAGTTTTAATGTGATACTAATTAAAAAGGTTAGTAAGTAATTCGCTTAATTTTCAATAATTAAATTTAAGTCCTTGGAACGTTGGAGATACCAATTTAATGGTTATACTCATGTAACACTTACGACATCAAACGGCTGGCAATGGCGACGTTTCATAGGATTGACCATATCTAGTTTTATTAAACCATGAATAATAATTATGATGAACCGTACAGTGATAGGAGAACAGCCTATAGCCCATTATTATGGTCCAACAAGTTGAAAGTAACATAATTCCTATGTTGGTTTTTAGTACATGACCGGAAAGAACACAAGAAAAACACAAAAATAATGAAAAAAAATAACAAAAAATTAAAAAAAAACACAAAAAAATAATAGGAAAACACATACATAAGAACTGCTTCTGCAGCAATCTAAAAAGGACAAAAAGAAGAATGATAGCACAGAAAATTACTTACATATCTCCTATAAACAAAACTCGACTGGGATCTGTGATGCCCGCTCGTTTCATTGCGAATTCCCCAAACATTTTGCCAGGCTTCCCCAAAGCAATGGGTTCCCGTTTCACAAAGTCTGATACTATGTCTGAGAATACTCCCACGCCTGAAAATAAAGATTTTGTTCTGCTAAAACTGTACGAAGTTGTTATTTGATCATCATAAACTTGCTTCTACAATTTACCTTACAAAGTAAATGAATTAACTGTGTAATGGTGATTAAATTGTGGTCACAGCCTGTAACTAAAGATAGTCCACATTTTTTCCTTATAGTCATTTATATTTAAGTTTTCCAGGGAATATAAACTGATGGTGCTGATTCCAGTACACACCATCTAATTTCATTTTAAGTTATGCCTGTCACTTTCTTACCCGCCGAAAAGAAAAGGGACGGGTAATCGACAGGCATAAAATTTATGGAATACACGCCAATTTTAGGCAGGAATTTTAAAAACTCTCCCAAATCTTTATATTCATATAACCCGATAGCATTAAGTTCACAGCACACGTCAATCGGGTTGCATACCAGGGTGGTCAAAATGGCCACATCGAAGCAATTCATCTAAGAAAGCAATATCGCAATTTGACATTTGCGCATATAAAAGTAAGTGCGCAATGCAAACAACTGTCAAATAGCAATATTGCTTTGTTAGATGAATTATTTCGAGGTGGCCATTTTAACCCCCCTGATTTGCGCGGGTTATTCATTAATTTTAACAGTTATTAATCAATCATCATCAATAAGAAAATGACGGGTATATCTTAAAATAAGTAGATATGCCAGAGGCAGGAATCGGGGCCATTAATTGTTTATTCCTTTTCCTAATTTGTGTAATTAATCTACTTATGACGAAACGAATATCCTTTATTACTAGCTCAGACAACCAAATCCGATTTTCTTTTCAAAAACAAAACAACTGCCGTTTTTTTTAAAAAAATACCTATCCAAAGACACTTACCTAAACTAACGCCCTTCGTCAAGGGAACCAGTCGATCAGATGCACCGTTGATAAAGTGTACTTCCGGCCTTTTGAGGTAGGTAGAGGCTTTGTAAAGCTTGGGAAGGTTGATTTTGAAGTCGCTGTCAAACACCACGGCACCTATATTCTCATCATCTTCGAGGAACTGGACGAAATCTGCGTAAAAGTCTGGGATTTCTTCTGGCTAAAAAAAAAACTTTATTAAAGTTCAAAGTTGATAAATATGTTATTTATTATTAATTTATTTATTTATCGTTGCTACAATTTAATGTTACATTTTAAACACATATTGGTGCTAATTTCTGTAAATACCATCTAATTTTATTTTAGGTTATATCTGTCATTTTCTTATCCGCCGAAAAGGAAAGGGACGGGTAATCGACAAGCATAAAATTTATGGAACACACGTCAATTTTAAGCACAAATCTAAAACAACCGTCTAAAAATTCGCCCGGGTTATTCATTTATTTACTCATTCTTCCTAAAATTAAGAGCTGTCAATCATCCGTCCCTTTCCTTTTCGGCGGATAAGAAAATGACAGGTATAACTTAAAGTAAAATTAAGAGATGTCTGCAGGAATCGGGGCCATTATACTAGTACATCTTATACTAAAGACAGTATAATCAATCGCGACACCCAACGAAGTTGCTCGCGCAGCACAGACTAAGTAAGATGTAAGTACCTAGTATAAGGAAATGTATACTTTATTATAGTTGGTGAAATATAATATTATGTGGGATTTACTGCTTCACCAGGAAAACTGTAGAGTGAAAATTGTTACCAAGCTAAGGCGTGTCGACTTGCCTCATTCGTATTATAAAAATATTTATAAAGGAAAGAAAACAGAATAGAATAATTTCAAAACTGCGCTCAACTCACATTCGGATGCGATATTTTTTGTTAACACTAATATAGATAAGTAGGTACCTACACCCCGGACACTTCATACAAACAACCTCGTTTTATAGACACTACACATTGACGTTATCATACACGCGCAATTGTGTGTGTAACGTCGGATGGCTGACAATTAAAATACCTAATTTTACTGTCATTATTTACTTCGGTAGGTAGTACTACTAATGTCGTACTTACACACCTAACAGCCTATATACGTCCGACTGAGCACAGGCCTCCCCTCAATAAACCGGAGGGGGTATGGAGCATACTCTACCACGCTGCTCCAATGCGGGTTGGTGGAGGTGTTTTTACGGCTAATAGCCGGGACCAACGACTTAACGTGCCCTCCCAAGCACAGAATTACCAATCAGGTAATTCAAGCCTGAAATTACCAAACAAAGGACAGTCTCACAAAGTGATTTCGACAATGTCCCCATCGGGAATCGAACCCGGAAAAATCGAAATCTATCACTAGACCGCGGAGCCTGTTTTGGAATCGGAGAATGTCGTACTATTTACTATTAAACCTAGCTCAGACGCTAGTGAAAAGCCAGTTGGCATTGTATAGGTACGTAGTTTTATTCCTTATTCTATGCTACGGGGCTATATTGAGAAATTCATTAAAAAGTTTGAGGCCGCGCAAATACAAAAGCTAGCCTTTCGTTGATAGACTTTCTGAAACAGGACAAGCGATCTGTGTGTAGAATATTTATTAATATTATCTATTTATTATCTGAGCTACAATCAGTGAAATTAGAAAAGTTATTCACTAACCGAGTTTTTGTTACGAATGTATGTTGTTATATGAAATATTTTATGTTGTAAGTAATTATGTTTTAGTATGTTTAGTCACTATCGTTTATTGGGGCCTGTTTAATAAGACTTTTTTGTAATTGTAAATTACAATGACAATTTGATGTACATTGCGGAATTAGTGATCACAAATATTTTGCAGTTTTATATTAGCTACGTAATGAACACCAAATTGTCGTTGTAATTTACAATTGTAAGTTTTATGAAACAGGCCCCTGATCCACCGGCTTGCTGCTCAAACGGAGAGCGCCGGTTCGAACCCCGGCACCGTACTTGTACCAATGAGTTATTAACTTATCTTAACACGTTCAATGCCACACGGCCCACAGGTGAGCCACGAGATAATACTCATTCATCTAACTCTCTTCTAACAGTTTTATGTGAAATTGCTGCATTGTAGCCTGTAAAACGGGTTTAAATCGAAAACCTCTATTGGTTCACGGGTGACCCCCGCTGAATAGGTCAGTACAGTTTGGCTCACCCGTGTCCCCTATTGCTTGAATGAACCAACCAACGTTTTTGCGTGGCGTTGAACGTGTTAAGTGCAGTTTTCACTAACACTGGTGGCTCGGCTATTATAGACGGCGGTACGGTTCACCACCTATCATGTTGGTCTAACAGAAAGTTCGGTGAGGTGTGGATACTTAGTTCATATTGCGATAGATGTACCTCTGACTACTCCAATTGGGATATAGTAGATAGCTTATGTTCTGTACTTACACCACTCTCACATTGAAATCCGTGCGACTGCAGTACCCGTATGGTTTCCACGCATGAAACGCAATATATTTTATTTTTTATATTCTGTGACTTGAGATACTCGGCAATTGCTGTTGATGGAATCGTGAGTTTTTCCTGAAAAAAAAAATATAAGATAAAATTACTTAAATGTTTTTTCTTTATTTATGTGCAATTCAAATTTGTAATTCGTTTTTTTATGCAATTTATGTTTATTAATATAATTCTCATTATACATAGACAAATGCCGTGAGAGCACAGCTGATGGGATCGAAATATGCACAAAACGATCATATTATATGAGGCAATGATTGTATTATAAAAATTTCCACACCAATCATTGCTTCTTTAGTATAGCGCGACTACAACTAGCGTGTGTGTAACTACGCAATGAGCGGCGCGTATATCGATATAGTGGTCCAGCAACAAATGTCTTGGCGCGGCCGCTTTACACGCCGACGTGAGTTAACAGCATGTGGACTCGCATTATGTAGTACTGAGGACATAGCTTCCCTGTTTGCTTATGTAGCTTTAAGCTTTACGTAAGTAATGTGTCTGTTTCCAGAAGTATATTTATAATAAGGAAGGGAATCTTCTTCATCTTGTAATAAGATACAAAATAAGTATAATAAAAAGGCACGTTTCTTCTTCAGTCTAGAAAGAAAGTAGGCAAGTGCTCATTTAATAACTCTTTATGAAAGCAAACTGCTTATTGCTGCTCGTATATCGAATCGAGTGAATATAACGAAATGATTCCTCATTTTTCCTAGCTATTGTGTGCCAAACTGCTTCTTATTGCCATCATAATTCAACCGTCCAATTATTTTCCTACTGAACAAACTCATTATATCGGAAATAAAAGCCAGTATTCGTGTCTAAGTTAGTGAGGCCACACGGCTTCGTTGCGTTGCGATGCCTGAGGACAATATTTTATAGGGATAATCATGTAAGCGTCTTTTTGAAAAATCTCATTAGGAATTCAGATGTGAACTTTAATAAAACCTCGCAATAGACTAGTTAGTTTGAATCGAAGTAAAAAATGTGGTCTTAATTTTCATTTCAGAAGATGATGAACATAACAACTTGTTATTCATTATATGAGGTTAGTTTGACTGCTTCACTATGTATACTATACTATGTATAGTATGAAACAAAGTCGCTTTTTCTGTCCCTATATCCCTATGTACGCTTAAATCTTTAAAGATTTAAAACTACGCAACGGATTTAGATGCGGTTTTTTTATTTCTATTATGTATTTTCAATTCTGTACTCTTGCGATAGAAGATGCTTGATATTAACAGAGAATCATGAACTGATGACTTCTAAATCATCCATCAAAGTTTTCGTTACGATGTTACTAAACACCCTGTATAAATTATATCATAATATTATAATAAATAACAACGATATGCCGCACGGCGCGTTGCACTCGCGACAATGTTGTAGTACACGGAAGGTTGATATTACAACTTTGCGATGACGCAACGGACCAGCAAAGCCCGTGTAGCCTTTGTCTTATTGGACCGAAAAAATAATGGAAGACAATTATTAATAGCAAATTGGTAACTTTATATTTATTGTTCGTTAGTGAAGAAAATGAATCAAGTTACCAGACTCATCAACAAACAACCAAAACCGATTATATTTTTTTTCCCGGTTCATGTTTTTTTTGCGTGGTTTGCCGCAAATAGCATTAACTACTTTGCTGGAACAATTTCAGCTTAAGTACAAGGAGTGTCCTAATTGCTTTTACTTTTGATTGATATTACCTTTATTATTAGCATGATTAGAATGTTGGAAGGAGAGAGTAATTGCACCTTGTCGAGTGCGAAAGAGACGAGGAATATGTCAGATTTTTGCGAACTTAGGGACTTAAAAAGCCACATTAAATTACTTGAAAAAATATTGCAATTTCACATTTGTTCACATTGCGCACTTATGTTTATATATGCTCAAATGTCAAATAGCATTATTACTTTTGTGGATGAATTGCTTCGATGTGGCGTTTTTAACCGCCCTGGTGCAATAATTTTCGTCTTCGAAACAGTATAAAATAAGATAACACTTACAAACCCATCATCAATGCCAGCTGCTTGAAACTTTGCCTCATAGTTTTCCTTTGTTCTCAAACTGTTATTTGACACGTAGTGGACTGTCTTCCCTAGTTTCTTCATCAACTCGAAGAATTTTCCCGATCCCGGCAGTGGAGCTGCATTCCATATTACTCCTGTAGAGAAGATAAAATCAATAAAATAATAATATATATAATATGTTGGTCTATAAAATAGACCTACTTACTTATCCATTGTATTTAATCTTTAAGACTTGTTTTTTCTCTCTTTCGTCATTAACATGATCTCATAATTCTTAATTTAAATTTGTTTTTGTTGACCATAAAAAGTTATTGCCTGTATATCATACAGGCATACATGATTATGCCTGAAAAGGGAGAATTTTGCGAGATGTAATTTGCAACTATAAGTGTACCATTTATTTATAACTGTACCTAAATTTATACACAATAAAAATATTTATCTTTACCAATCAGACACGATAATACGATATAAACAGCGAGGCTTAACGCAACAAATTCTGGAAGTTTATCCGCATCGATGCAGCTGCGATATTTGCAAGAATTTTACAACTTTAGAGATGTCCAGCAGATTATATTTCACAATGTTTATAACGACAAGATCTTTTATGACTCGACGATACTCTGATCTCGATGATCATGCATTCATTTGTAAAAAGTGTTGAGTAATAGACGCGTGACTCTTTTCCATGAGAATCACCTCCCATGCCGTTTCCGACCTATTCCTATTTTAGCCTGGCGGTCTTGCATCTTACGTCAGTAAGACTTACAGATATAGGGTACTTTTTCAGATTCAATCAATGTTTATCTAATGCAGTCCGTTCCATTGCTCTTTGGCAAATCTTGAGTTTACAGTATTGGCACTTTGCCAATAACCAAGTCTTGGGAAATATATGTTAGATATGTTTTCTTACTGTGTATTGATCGATTTTTCTGTATTTCTTGAGGTATTTTTACGCGTCACATTTTTGGCCAAGTTAATGAATTTGACATCATACTTAAATATCAAATTGACCTTCAACAAGTTTAAACATGATAATTACGTTGAATAAAATGATTCTGATCAGACGGACTTTCCCTAGACTATCAAAATCAGTTTTTTATATATCTATTTCCCCATGTATTTTTTTATCCTTGATACAATTTAACTTTAATTTAATTTAATTTTAATTTTTGTTTAATTTTTGTTTATTTGTTTAACGATATCAATTTTGATAAATATTTTCTCTTTACATATGATGGTGACGATGACATAGGTACATACATAACTCTTACCTATAATCCTTGGGGTGGGTTGAATCACAAGTAATCAAAAAGCAGCCACTATAGATACAAAGTCTTAAGATGGATATTATTATGATGAACATAAATAAGAAAATACTGAAAAACAGAACAGGGATTCAAAATGCCACGTCGATGCAATTCATGTTAAAAAAAAACATCATCGTGTAATATAAAATTAAGTGCGCAATGCAAACAAATGTTAAATGGCATTTAATAATTATTGCTTTTTTAGATGAATTGCTTCGATGTGGCCTTTTTAATCCTCTAGATATCTTCTGACAACTTAAGGTATTTGCTAACACCAATGTGCAGTTTTGGAGTGGGTAGAAAATGATACGTCATTGCTAATGACTTAAATGATGTCAACATAAATCTGATGTACTTACTAAACTTGAATGTGTGATATGAGTGCGAACACTCAGAACGAGTCAGAACTGATAAGATTACACATACTTATCTGTGGATATTACTCCATAATGAAAATTTATGCGCCTTTATCATTTATTCCTACATTAATCATTTGTTTTAAGGAAACCTGCACTAATGTCTTATTCGATTTTCGGAAATTTCAAATCAAAATAAATTGTTTCAAGAAGCCGGTTCTATACTTATATATGTATTTTTCGTGGGATATTATGAAGTTTATGTAAATAAACGTTCGAATATTCGATTTGTTTTTTAAAGCTCTCATCCGTGCTTAGGGAAACTCACAAAGAGAAAATTAAATCGAAAAAAAATCTGACTCGGACGAGACTTGAACTGTTCAGCTAAAATTATTTTGGATATTTAATTTTCTCATTGTGGTGTTTGAGTAATTAACAGAGAATACAGTAATGGAAAATATAAGAAACAACTGTGGAGTGGAGTGTGGGCGATGGGTTGATCACCTATCACCATATTATTTTTTTCACCGTATCCATCAAATAATTTTGTATTACAAGTGGCAGCTTTTTCTTCTGATTTGTTGTCTGACCGTCTATACATAGCGTAAGCTTTTTACACAATAATATTTTTATTATGTTTCTCATTACTTGATAGCTTAGTGTCTAATTGCCACCTTATTTCTTCAAGTAACCAATTATGTCTATCATTTATTACCATAGTCTTACATACTACAGAAATTTATGAAATAATTTTAACTATCTCCACAATATCATCATCTCCCTATGGTTATCCCGTCTCATACAGAATCCGCTTACCTAACCTGAAGATTTTTTACAGAAGCAACTGCCTGTCTAACCTTTCAACTCGCGAAGGGAAATCCAGCCTAATACAGGTTAGGTCGCATTTCTCGGGAATGAATGGAGACTTCCTCACGATATTGTCCTTCATCGATGAGCACATGATAATCATTTATGATCCAAACGTGAATTCGAAAACAAATTCGAAAATCATTGGTTTAGGCCTGTGCTGGGAATTGAACCTGCGGCCTCACAGTGAGTCAGGCTTAATTCAAACTTGGCTATCACGGCTTATTATAATCAGATCATATATAATTCAGGAGATTTTATGAAAGAGTCTTATCATGTCTAATAGGTATGTATTTTTTCGGTGTACAAAACCACCAAAATGAAAAATCTTTATTGAAACAATTACTAAAATTGCACAATACAATATGATATAAAAATTATCGCGGATTATTTCGTCACACACAGACGGCTCATAATCATAACATAACCTAACCTAACCCAAACAAATTTGATACTCACCGTCGCAATCCGAGAACACATGATCGAACGAATTTAAAAACTTTTTAAACTCTTCCGGTTTCAATTCACACACATTCACTGGTTCCATATCGATTTGACTATCGATTTCACAAATCGAACAACACGTGTGGCCCTAACCTAGTATTGTTACCAACTGTGCGCTTGCGTCACTCGTACGTTAATATAACGCGTGCTACAGCGTTGTGTCACTTCGGTTTGGTCACAGATAACTACTTAATTATATGATCTTGCTTTTTTGTGTACTTACACTTTGCTATAGAATTGTTATTATTGTTTAAATTATTCACTTACTGTGGTAGGTATTTAGTTAAAAAACGCGTCGTATTACAAGTGCCTATTCAAAGATATGTGTTAATTATTAGAATTTATTCATAATTTGAATGAGTGCGAACAAATAAAGTGGTTTAGTATTGGGCTCACAATTCGGAGGTCCTGCTCTCGATTACCAACAGGGACATGTCTAACAAAACACCACTTTGTGAGACTATCCTTTCCTTATACATTGTTTTAAGTTTACGCGGTTATTATCATAATTAAAACACATAATAACGGGTTCTTACCGCGTTTAAATGGGGATGGGGATGGTTTTTTCATTATGGATCTACCTACTCCACTCCAATCTCATCAGTCATCCCGTGATCATGGCACTTGCAACAGTGTCGAAATATCGGGAGTCTCATATCCCCATTTAAACGCGGTAAGAACCCGTTATTATGTGTTTTAATTATCCTTTCCTTGTTCAGAACATTTCACGCAGAAATCTCTGTCTTGTCCGTAAAATAAGATGATTCTGTGTTTCGGACGGCACGTTATGCAGTCAATCCCGGTTACTATTTATTTAATAGTCGTTTTGTAAGTGAGGTTGCCATCAACAATAACCCTGAACCTTTTTTTTACATTGTTTTATGTACTTTTTTTTTGACGTGACTTATTGTAGATTTGCCGCAGATGGCATTAACTACTTGGCCGGACAAATGGGGAGCGCTGAAGGCTCTCACCCGATACAACGTGTAAGACAACAGGCCTGAGGATGCCCAGTTGGGCGTCTCTGCAACCAAAGTTGATGGAATCAGTCATTGATTTCACAACCGAAACGGGAGAAGAAGAGAAGATGTAGTCTATTAAGTAATAAAAAATGTCTGTATTTGGGTCGTTCTTCTTTTTTATCGACAATGATCTGTCCTTCGTTCTGCTTCTGATAAGTTATGTTTTAGAATTTTGTTTCATGTTTCCATTGTCCAAAAATATAGTTATCTTATTATACTCAAAATACAAGCAAAATACTAATCGGTTCTTCAATTAGTCCTTAAAGAAGCTTGATTGTTTTTCACAAAATTCTGTGACAGAGTGGTAAATTAAAATGCTGTCTCCGATGAAAAGGGCCACTCTGTCACAATATTTTTTGGAATGTGTCTACAAAGAAAAGTATGTTACCAAGATAAAGAGAACCTCTAAATGGTCCTCTACAGACACATCTTTATATGATGTTTTAAAATATTTAATGCCGTTATAATTTTAAAGATGTTAAATCCGATAAATTGAGAAAATGACTTTTTATTGTCGATAAAAAAGAAGAACGACCCATTTATAACATTATTTCATTATTAAAATTAAACAGCGCACCACTTATCTAACGTTATAATTATTATCGCTACACGTAAATCATCACCTCCCTAGCATTATCCTGTTTTACAAATGGTAAGCTATCCTGAAGATTTGACTGGTCGGTTTTTTACAGAACCGATGGCCAGTCTGACCTTCCAACCCGGGAAGGGAAAACCAGCCCAATATAGGTCAGGTTAGGTTAGGTCCGAAAATGCATTTCTTAGGCCTGTGCTGGATTTGAACCTGCGACCGCAAAGTGAGAGGCAAGCGTTCTATCAACTGGTCTACCACGGCTCTTATCACGTAAATAAATAAGTGCAATTATAATGCCAGTTGTATTTGAAAAGAGATAACTATCTAAAATGAAAAATATTATCAGGACTAGCTCAAGTTCTCCACGCAAGTTCATTTCCATTGGTAGACTTATCGATCATGAAACCTGTTTCAGCTGCTCTGTCCTTGAACCTTTGAATCAGCTGTTATGACGTCACTGCGTCGTTTTCAGCTTGATATAGTACATGCCTATCGTTATAATTATTTGTACTTACTGACCCTGATTCCACTGCACACCATTTAATTTTATTTTAAGTAATATCTGTCATGTTCTTATGCGTCGAAAAAGAAAGAGACGGATGATTGACAGCTGATAAATTTAGAATGAATGAATGACCCGGGTGAAAAATAACAGCTGTTTGTAACCTAAATACCATGCACAGAATAAATTTCATTTCATTTCATTTCATTTAAATCAAATAGGTCATTCGCTGATATGTTACCCGTTTGACGAGTTGTCAACTTGAGAATTGAGAGGGTTGTTTAAATTTCTGCTTAAAATTTGCGTGCGTTTCATAAATTTTATGCCTGACGATTACCCGTCCTTTTCTTTTTCGTCGGATAAGAAAAAGACAGGTGTAACTTAAAATAAAATTAGATGGTGTGTACAGTCATGAGCAATATCATGTACCCACTTTAGAACCCTGTCGCACTATCATATTTGATATTTAGTGAGACTTACAGTTCAATTTATCAAAAAAGTTAATGTGACATGGTTGTAAAGTGTATAGGTAATATTAGTAGTCGTGACCGTACTGGAATCATGGTGAAATAATTGTATCGTTATAATGATAACGAGAATAAATAATATACTTAAGTAGGTATGTCACGGGTTTCGTTAATGAAGATAAATCTTATGATAATAATTATGCACAATTATAGTGTTAGGTACTCATTTGAATAACAGACGTGTATTGTTAAGAAAGCGACAAAATCTTATTCAAGGTCGAAAATTGTTAGAGTTCGGACCTGAAAGTACTTTCAGCAATAATTTCAATATGATCCTTTAGTTTCCTTAGCAACATGCCAGGATGAGAAGCAAAAATATAATGGAAAAGATTCAATAGGTACCTACATGATTATTATTCAATTTGATATGTATCGGCACCTAAATATAAATCTATTTCGTAATTCTACCACAATAAGATTATGAGCCGAACTTATATCTGATATCCAAAATTTATTTTTAAATATAATCCTTTGATCTGTTTAGAAATGATTCGGAAATTCATAATACTAAACTCGGGTACTTATAAATTTACTTCTCCAACTTAAGATTCAAAAGTTTTATTACGTCAGGATCAAATCAAATTGCTCCCCCCTAATAGGGGGTATTTATTTCTGGAAATTTATATAAAATATGTACTTATTTAGAAGTGCGTCGAAACAGCCTTGACTACCTAGTGGTTTTACTAAGAGAACTGATTATTAAACTGCAAAATATATTTTCTTACTCATTTAAAAATATGACGTGATTAATTTTATAGGAGTACAGAAAGATATACCCTAGTGTCATAAAGACATTTTAGGAAAGTGTATTTTTATTTAAAAATTTTAAAAATAATTTTGGCTGAAAGAAAGATTAGTGAAGTTCTTTGATTTTCATAATGATGCAACAGCTTATTCAAGAGATCTCTTAGCCTAATGTTAACTATGTATTTATTGCTTAATTTTACTGAGAAACTCCACTCCTGCTGTCTAACGGAGAAAGTAGTCTTGTGGCGTTTCGATTGCTACACATTTTGTGTCCTTTTTGTAAAATACACATTTTATTTTATCAACAAAATTAGCTTTAACCACACATTAGCCCACATTCCCGAGAAATGCATCAGGTATGTGACCCGACCTGTATTGGGCAGGTTTTTCCTTCGCGGGTTGGAGACAGACAGGCAGTCGCTTCTATAAAAAACCGGACCTGTGAAATCGTCAGTCTAGATAAGTGGACCCTGTGATAAAAAGAATAATGCTAGTGAGATGATGAACAAAAATGGCTGTAAAAAAATAATTCTAAGTAAGCGGTACTCCTAAATCAATGAACCCACATTTTAATTAAAACTTCAAATTTTTCAAACTTTTGAGCGTTCAAACATTAAACGATCCCAAAGGTCAAATACAAAGGGCGATTCTCATTATACCGGTCTGAATTCGTGAAATTTTAATTGACAGCCATGTACAACATGGTACCGGTATGGTACCGTATTTTCGTGTCGGGACCGAATTTCTCCACTCGCTTGCGTAACAGGAGTTTGCACTCTGTTCGCTCAGGTGTGCCAAGTTATGAGGAAAATGTTTTATAGTTGGAGTCCTTCGAATATTTTCCGATGTTTAAAAGGACAAACGCATTACACACACGCACGCATACACACACACACACACACACACACACACACAGACGTATTCACATTTCACAAAATCGCAGAATTTTAAATTGCAATAATACCTGCACGTCGGTCTAACAGAAAGCTTGGAGAGCTATAGGTACTTAGTCCAGATGTACCTCTGATTACCATGGGGTAAACATAACAATGGTGTTATGTTATGTTGAGGAAAACCTCTTCCTTTTTTGAAGTCGTATTAAAGCTCAGGCAGCATAGTGTATCGTATACAAACACATTTGAATACGTCTCAATGAAATATAAATATAAATCGAAAAAAGGGTACATTAATAGATGGATATATGTAAGAGTTTTTCCTTATCAACTACAAAGAATGACATTCAAATATTGTTCTATAAGCTTTATTGCGCACAATCAATTTACAAAGAAATTTAACATAATGTACATGAACAAAGGCGAGCTCAACTCAACAGTTGAGTTTTCTACCAGCAAACCTTTATAAAGTAAGTAAGTAAGTAGGCAGTAGGTAAGTATATCTGTTATGTAAGATCACGTATGATGCTGCAATGCATCTTGCAACTTGTTTCAGGAAACTGTCTTCTCTATGCGGTTGGCAACAAGAACGTCCCGGTAAGTATCCCTTTATTTTTTTAAGTACACATTTTTTTATCCCTTTCGGGGTCTTTAACTACCTAATCTTCTTCTATCATGTGTCCGTGGTCCAGTAGTTGAGCGTTGAGCTCACGATCCGGAGGTCCTGGGTTCGAATCCCGGTGGGGACGTATCACAAAAATCACTTTGTGATTCCTTGTTTGGTTAGGACATTACATGCTGATCACCTGATTGTCCGTAAGTAAGACGATTCGTGCTTCAGAAGGCACGTTAAGACGTTGGTCCCGGTTACTAATTATTGATGCAAGTAGTCGTTACATGAGTCATATCAGGGGCCTTTGGCGGCTCAATAGTAACCCTGATACCACGGTTGATGAGGTTGGTAATCCACCTCACAACCCACACGATAGTAAAGGAAGAAGAAGACAGTCCAGGCTTGTTTTATGAATTCGTTTTCGATAGCTTTATGCACGGTCACGAGTACTAATATGTTTACACTTTGAAACCATGTCACATTAACTTTTTTGACAAATTAAACTGTGGGTCTCATTAAATGTCAAATATGATAGTGCGACAGGGTTCTAAAGTGGGTACATGATATTGCTCATGACAGTACAAGCAATTAGTAGGCAGACCAACCAACTGCAAAGTTTCCGGCTGTAGTTTTTAATACAAGGAAATAATAAAAATAATCTCTCCCCATCAGTCTATTCTAAAATGGCCATGATCTTTGACATTCGATAGGAAATGATCAACCAAATCGATTTCAGCGTGGATAAACGCAATGATTGGAGACCATTTTGAACGGCAATTGTTTCGCTTCGACAGTCTTCTGTTTTAGCATTGCGAATAATTGCCAATTTCATGCAATTAGATTGAGAATTATGTTATGGTGTCTTGGTCTAATTATAGGAAATGGCAGCCTGTGACGGGAACAGAACAAAAAAATAATCTTGAATTTAATGTCAATGTCAATGAAGCTATGAGGAAATGTATTTAATGTAAGTAAGTATCTAATTGTAGTAGGCTTAGATGTAGGCCATCTATCGGGTCCAAAAGTAGCGGATAGTGGAACGGCCATCAGATAACGATGGTTAGCTGCGAATTTAAAAATAAGCAGTCCCCGACCAAACAGCGGCAGGATTAGCAGAACGTAGTGGGTAGCTCACTGGGACGGGTTAACCTATAAAATGCTACTTAGGTTCTATGACGATCTTGTGACGTACGAGTAGGCGCCGCTACTTCAAAAGCGCACCCCTTATGCCGGGCAGCAGCGGTATCAGTACTGGTTGGAGGCCGAGGAAATGGATTCTCTTAGAGCTCTAGCTAGAACATCACCGATTGAGAAATTGGTCGGTGTACTGCGGAACGGAAGGCGATTGGGGCAACCAGCGTTCTACAAGCCCTATCTATGCAATAATGAAAATGAAGGCGATGATTACTCCACCGACAAGAGCGCAGCTCTTAAACAAAGAGAGAGAGAGAGAGAGAAGTATATCTAATATTAAAGTATAAGTGTATCGGATAACAATACACAGAAAAATGATTAACGCTACGAAAACTAGGTTCTTTTGTATGAGTTTCTTTTATACCATAAGAAATACCCGACTAAGAGCAAAAGAGTGAAGCATTGTTTGGACATCTAATAAAAGGACCTCTTTGTCCCAAAATAATACGTTACTAAGTTGCTAGGTAAGTGAACTTTGATAATTAACATAAACGACTCAAATTTCTCTGGGCTCGCCAAGATAATGGAAGCGTACTTCCATCATGTTTACTAACTAAGGTTTCTATAAGAATTCCGTGTCCTTGTAGTGGTGTGCTGGTAAAAATAGCAGGTAATATATCTAATAATATTAATAATATTATTATTATTTTATTTAATTGATTGTTATTGTAATTGATACGGACACTGTCTGGAATAAAGCATTTTTTTTTATTATGTTAAAATAAATATTCAAAAGTAATAATAGGTATGTGCTCATTATGGTGAATACTGTATAAAGTAGAATCGGATTTCCAGACACAATAGTTAAACAAGGGGATTTGGCTTTTAAAAAGCGTCTGATTCTTAGGAGGCTAAAAGTAGAATGAATTATTTCACCCTAAGGTTGCCTGGAAGAAATTTCTAAAAGGCCGCCGATTGTAGGTACCTCTTCTGCCTCTTATGTTACTGCTGTGTTTATCTTTATATTACATAAAATTATATGATTAAGCGTTTTTAATTGAATTGAATGTTCTTCTGTGATTGTGTTCTTTTTAACATGATGGATAAAAGAAGGCTGATCATTTGTCATCATGAGGTTCATCATAATCCATTTTAGAACATCAGTGGCTACAAGCTATATTATATTACTTACTTGAGTTGTTGTGTATGCATGTGAGAATTATTTTATTTCAATTTTTTCAGAGGAAAAAAAAATCTACTTATTGGTGATATGGTGATATTGTTAATTATTCCACGAATATTTTATCCAGTTACTTTACAAATCGCAACCCTAAAAAGTAATGTCTCATCCCCACTCAACTTTCTCACTAAATATTTTCTTCAAAGTTGAAAGTTTTAATAGGACTCGACAGGCGAAATTGACAAGAATTCTTTTGTTGACGCCTTGGGTGTCCTTACTGGTAGGTAAATAAAAAACATTTTTTTTCTTTTTTTATGCTTACACAACCGTGTTTCCTGTACATTTGAGGGCGTTATCTCTTAGATCATTAGGGACAAAAAATGAAATGGACGTCTTTTGTAGTTCACGTCTTTTGCAGATTTTAATAATTCTGGACGAAATTATTATCTGAAATTATAAGGATGATACCTTTTTAAGTACTTTGGTAGGTAGATGATTTTAGGTATGATTAAACTGTAAAATATCACTAACATGTAAGTAAGAGCAAGTCTGTATGAATCAAACATATTTTTTTTAAATGACAACTGATTTTCATAACCGTTCTCTTAAGACCGATTCGCCAGTAGACTATAATTCGTCAACAGGGTCATTTATTTCCGTTTCCCAGTACTATTTCACATGCGAACATTTTAGCTATGAATCATCTAAGCACCTATAGATAAGTAGCTGGGTTATGTTTTTTAATAACCCAAAAAAAAAATTCGCGCTCTTTTCTTTTCGGGGTTTCGTCATTTATACCGCCCTTATCTTTGCCTTTTACCTGGGGGACGGATATAGCATCAATTTTTTCACCTTACCCTCAATAAGCTTACTTTCATGTATTACATTCTTTTCATACATAATCTTTTCACGTCTCGTAAGTTTCATACATGTAGTTTTTCATCTGAACTGAATACCTTACGATGTCCCTATGAATTATTGGCACGGTTAACCTCTTGGGCTAAGTTACCCCCATCTTTTAAGTTTCTTATTCAAACTATAGTACTGACAGTTACTGCTGCCCTTTGTAAGGTGGCGGGGGTATTCAGATGTTGAAGACAGGAGTCCTAGTATGGCTTTGAAATAGACTACTCTGGGCGCCATCCGACTCGTTATCATTAAGCAGAGCTCTGCTGTGTGCTCGTCATCAGGCAGAGTACTGTGGGGCGGAAGGCAAGAGAGAAACCACTGCCCTATTTATCCCTTAATAGTAGCATGGAGAACGCTAAACCGACAAGTGCGTGGCTCTTAAATTAGTGATGATGATGATGTTTGACCTAGGAAATTACAATTACTTACCTATAAACATTTTTTAAGAAGCGCTTGTTCTACAGCTAGCGAATAATGAATTCTGAGATACTGGGAAAATATCGATACTTAGATTGAAGACAACCAGCAGCAACTCCTGATATTGTAGTGGTTAATTGGAAGTAATTGCTTTAGAACTTGCGTTTGAGCTTGTACGATAATTATGTTTGTGTATGTTTTGTAGGTACCTACTTATACCGGGTGTTAGTGACATCGTAACAAAAACTTTGACGGATGAATCAGAGCATTATTTTGAGTTGATATCAAGTGGAATTTTCTGTCGGAAAATGTAAGTATGTTATTTTTTTGTGTTTTATTTTTTATTTATTTTCATCACGAATCATCTTCAGTATTCGTTACGATGTCACTAACATGTATTTTGATTGATTTAATAATATGATAAATTGCAAGGAGTTTACAAAGCTAAATGTAAGCAACTTACCAAAAAAAAGCAATTTTGCTATTTGACATTGACAATATTGCATTTTCAGATGAATGGCAATTTTTTCCCAAGATCACGATATAGTTCATCGCTAAAATAGATAGTTCATTACTTTAAAAAGGACATTTACGGCTAGACTTGAGTAGTTGAATTTTGAGATTGATTTATTTGTGGTATCAACAATGTCCCTTGAGGATCGGATGAAAAAGTAAATACTCAACCACAAATAGCCATACACCTATCAATCACTAGATTCGTATACCAAATAATACAATTAAATCATGCATGAATGATGTAGAGTCATACCACAAGTGTATTGGCTGAATGATGGATTAATTAACGTTAACTGAGTTCACAAACGTAATGTATGTATTGTATTATTATTATATTATATTATACAGGGTGTTAGTGACATCGTAACGAAATATTTGAGGGATGATTCAGCTCATTATTCTGAGTTAATATCAAGTGGAATTTTCCATCACAAAAGTATAGAACAGAAATTAATTTAAAAAAGCTAAAAAAAACATGAAGTTTGCGACGGAAAATTCCACTTGATATAAACTCAGAATCATTGTCTGAATCATCCCCCTCAGTATTCGTTACAATGTCACTAAAATAAATTTGGGATTTTTTATCTGTGTATTACAAGACCCGAAACACGAGCGGCCACACGGTCGTGTGACGTCACATTTTACAAAATAAACAAAATCTATCTGTCAGGTTTCAAGTTATTATTTTGACAGTTTCTTTGTTTGTTGAAATGTCATGTCACTGGGCAAAATGTCACGTGACAAACCGTTTTTTAAAATAAAAATAATTTTAGAAAAATATGGCTTTTTTTTCTATTAAATAAGGAAATTTTTTTCAAGGAAATAAAATGTTTTAAGAGGTATAAAATAAGCGTTTGTAATTTTTAAAATACTTATCTGACAGCTGTCAAGTAGCCAATTATGTATTAGTAACAACCTACTAATGTTTAACATTTTCTGGTTTTAGTTTGTCTTTTTCCCGGTCTACTGGAAGGTATTTCTAAGAAAAATAAGCTGAACATTTTGTCTGTTTTGTGAGTAATCGACTTGTCTATTTGTATTTCTTTTTATTATGTACGATAAACTGTTAAATAAATGAAATAGGTAGACAGGTTTCTTTCGAAAATTCGAATTATGAACATTTCGTGAGAAGTTACGCTTATCGAAGTTATTGCTATTCGTATTCATTAGGCGCCTGACGATAAAATTTTGTTGCATCTGTTCTGTTAGATTGTCTCCTAAAAACAGGTCATCCCAACAAATTAATAATAATAATTCCAGGAACTTCCTCGAAATTGTTTAGATTTCAGAAATAAATATCCGGCAAATTGAATTTAAATTAACCTTATTTTATTATGGACCGCTTTATTCTTTCTGTTCCATTTCTCTGCATACTACGCGGATGCTGAATTTTAGAATTTTTCTAGTGACGAATTCCGGGCACATCTACATAGTGTCGTAACGTTCAGTCAAACAGCAACGCTGTTTTTTTAGCACAAGGCTTCGAGTGCTACGGTAGCTTTCGAAATTCAAGTGGAGCAAGGGACGCTCAATTTATACTGCTGGATTGTTCTACACCAATATGTACCAGTACTTGTGAACATTGGTAACAATACTAACGACACTATTGAACCACTAGAACTGCGGCCAGATACATAGGCACATACTATACATAAGTACAGTCATGAGCACTATCATGTACTTACACATTTTAGAACCCTGTCGCACTATTATAAAGACTTACGGTTTAATTTGTCAAAAAGTTAATGTGAAATGGTTTCAAAGGATATCCATATTAGTACTCGTGGCCGTACTCATTAAACCCGTAGACAATTTATCAGAAGACAATTGAGAGCCAATTTTACCCGACTACTGCTTATGTGTTTGACCGCTATGTGTGTATTCACGTCTGTTCCAACCTAACTTCTAAACCACCTGTCAGAATTTAACAAATGAGGTGTCACTAGAAGCGTCTTGATTGTCCGGTGGTTATACGCTATGTGACGTCACGCTGAATTCAATGTGGCGCCCTCTAGAGGACGTAAACTGAGGACGAGAATTTTGTTTCGTACAGTTGTGTGTTGGGTAGTAAGTAAAAGGGCTTAATTATATAATACAGACATGCACATATAACTAACTTTTACTTGCGGTTTTCTTGTATTTACTCCATAATTAAGTTGAATTGATAACATGAGTGCTCAGACACGGGGGGTTAAAATGGCCACATCGAAGCAATTCATCTAAGAAAGCATTATTGCCATTCGCCAATTGCACATATAAAAGTATTGTTTAAATATTGTTACAATATTGCTTTCTTAGATGAATTGCTTCGATGTGGCCATTTTAGCCCCCACTTTCCGGATAGGTTTTATCTCCAAATATTGCATTAAACACGTATTAGTAGCACGTTATCTTAATAAATAAGACCTCAAAGTAGTATTAATAAAAATAATATATAAGTTCAAAAACTAAAACCCGACTACGGAAAAATAACGCTCTAAATCTATGAAACTAGAAAATAAGTATATTTCTCTAAAATTCTTCCGAATAGTGATAATCAGATGATAGCTGTGTATGCCGATCTCCTAAGAGTTTGCTTATCACAGCATACGACCACGGCTGTCACCTAAACATCACTATTCGCATTAATAGGTGAGTAAGTACGCAATGCCAACAAATGTCAAAAAGAAATATTGCTATTTTTAGCAAGATTGTTGCCTTTTTAACCTTTCACTGGAATAGGCTACTTGACTACCTAGTCAAATGCGATACTTTTTACGAAACGTCAACACGAAAATTTTCGTTGGAGTTTGTATAGAAATACTGTCCTGTGACGGCATCAATGAAAACTGTCAAACGTCGTACTTATTGTTGCTTAATTCATAAATAAAATAAAATCAATCAAATCAAATCAAATATACTTTATTGCACACAACATACAAAACAAATTAACACAGATGATGATAGATACAGTACAATCTGGCGGCCTTATTGCTAAGCAGCAATTTCTTCCAGGCAAACAGGTAACCAATAAAATTCAAAATTACGTTGAAAAGTAAAATGAGATTGAGTGTTGATCATCTTAGACTGGCTTCTATTTCTAGATTAGCATTTTATAATTTATCATTGACCCAGTTAAATACCAAATTGCACTAGCAAATTAAAAGCATACCAGAGTACCAATAAAGCTTTTTTAAACCACTATGGTGTCAGTGGCGGAATCCGCCACACCAAAATAGGAAATTGCTTCAGAGAGAGGTTTCATTCGAATATTTTTGTGAGAAATGTCAAATGGCTTTTAGATCTTTTTGTGAGTGGTGGCGGTCCTTTGCTATTTAACCAAAGGTGAATAAGTCTGGAGCCATTTATTACGTATTCTGTCAAAGTATGCACGTATTATTACACCCACTTACTGTCGCGAAATGGATTTTGGGTCAACCGTATTTTTCTTATTCCCCCTTTTACGCAAAGAATTTGTTATAATACCTAGACCAAATGGTACAGCGCTTTATTTGCCGTTTCTATGTGGTTGGCTGTACAAAAGTGTACTATTTAGTCTATGTAACTTTTACCATATATATTATAGATTTTTTGTACGTACTTCCCGTGGTAGCCCAGTTCGTAGAACGCTTGCCTCTCATTCTAAGGTCGCAGGTTCGAATCCAGTACAGGCCTTAACCAGTGATTGTTAAATTTGTTTTCGAATTCATGTTTGGATCATAAATGATTATCACTTGCTCAGCGGCGAAGGAAAACATCGTGAGGAAACCCACATTCCATAAATGCATTTTCGGAAGTATGTGACCTTACCTGTGTTGGGCTGGCATTCCTTTCGCAGTCGCTTCTGTAGAAAACCGAACCTGTCAAATCTTCAGGTTAGGTAAGCGGACCCTGCGAAAAAACGGGATAAAGCTAGGAAGATGACAATAGACTTTTTAAAACCGTATCGAAAAAAAAAGAATATCATGTAGATTTGTGAGGATTAAAAACAAACTAGCGTGTTGGAAGAAAGTGGTGTACATGAAGAAAGATACATTGATACCCTGTCAAATGACAATCAACATTAGAATGGACATGTGATAATAATTACGTTTGATATAAAAACAAATCATGGAACTCTTTAATTAAATAGAAGAATCGATTTAATTTATTACCTGCAGCTTTTTCCCAGTAATACTACTTTTGAAATGAAATGAACAAAATGTGACAAAAAGCGGACTAAAATGTAACAATCTCGCGCTTCACTTTCCAATACTCAATTCGCCACGTCTTTTCAAAGAAGCGCTCAGAGCAGAGAAGTACTACTAAAGGTCAACCTTTCATTGGACAATGGGGAACCGACTTTATTGTCAGTTTGAAATTGTCCTCCTGACATCAAAGGCTGACAAATTGTCAATTTTCAAACCGTTTACCTGTGTTTGAAACTGTTTGATGGCTGGTCATGTTTTGTGTTATTTGACAACCCATTGATTTCGATTTGACCGCATATTTGGATCGGGAGCAACAGTGATCAAGTGTTTTGATTGTGGTATAGCACAGGCCGTCATTTATGGATTTGTTTGCATAGAAATCTGTTGTTAGTAATACGAGCAATGGTTGCATTTGCATCGCGATTACCTACTGAAATGATCAACTGCTGACCAGAATCGTTTTAAATGGGTAGTTCTTCGAACGGAGGACAATGGAGCGCAGTATGCTGGGAGTGAAGAGACAGGATCGTGTTAGAAACACCATCTTGCGCTCAAAGACTCGCATAGCGGACGCGACCAAAAAGGCTGCAAAGTTAAAGTGGAAGTGGGCCAGTCATGTTTGCCAAATGCAACATGATAGGTGGTCAAAAGTTGTCACGGAGTGGACAACTCTTGGACGAATAGGCAGAGGCAGACCCAGGAAGCGATGAAGAGACGACCTGGATGCGTTTCAGATGGATTGGAGAGAGATCGCTGAGGACAAGCAGAAATGGAAGCTCAGAGAGGAGGCCTTTGCCCAGCAGTGGGACAATCCAGGCTAACTAAAAAAGAAAAAGTTCTTCGAACGCCGGAACTCAATCAAATATCCTAGAATCCTTTCTTTTTGCAAATATCCAGTTCCATGCATTAAGAGCTCAACTTACTGGAAGTTTTAACTGGATATTTGTAAAAGACCAAAGATTATACGAAACGAGTAGGTAACGGCCTCCGTACTCGAATTCCCGGGTTCGAATCCCGGTGGGGAGATATTACAAAAATCAATTTGTGTTCGCTAGTTTAGTAAGGACATAACAGGCTAATCACCCGATTGTCCGAAAGTAAGATGATCCGTGCGTCGGAAGGCACGTTAAGCCGTTGGTCCCGGTTACTGGTTTGTTAAGCAATGACAAAAAAATATTCAGAATGATTTGGAGGATAGTAAACTTGTCTTAAAGAGTTGAGAGAATGCTGAATTTAGTTCATAACCTTCCCATACAACTTTTATGTTTGTTGATATAAACCGATGTATGCTTCACGCGAGAGGGATGCTTTTTGTCTCGTGATTGTAAATCATTCACCATGCTCAGCAGACTATTAGTGGAATCAATAACGCCGGGGCTTAATAACTGAACTTTGAGACCCTCTGACAGACAAATGGACAGACAAAAAAACGGTTTAACAAGAAGCCGTCTCTATAAAGAATCTTTATAGATATAGAAGTACTTATTATCCATGTTTCGCTCGAATAAAAAGTCATTTCTTTTTTATTTCATTAAAATATTTATATGCGCAACTCAAGATGTTTCTGATTATAAATTATATAAAAATCTAAGTACCTCTACGAAAGAAAAAAAATTATCAAAATCGGACATGTTCCTGGCAAGTAAGAAGTGAAACCCTTAATTTTATTAACTTCACTATATATTAAAATCATTTACTCTGCTCATATCGGGCCAAGTAGTTAATGCCATCTGCGGCAAATCTACAATAAGTCACGTCAAAAAAAAAACAGGTGAACGCCGGTGTACAGATGAACCAAGACTTTTTTGTTGCACCGCTGGCAGTTAAATTATTTTCTTATATTCTGCTTAGTTTTGACAAAAATAATAATTTACTTAATACAAAATAAATTGATGCATAGTTTCTGAAATAACCCGTATTCACTAAAATTATTAAGTTCTGAACTTTGTGCGAATCCAAAAACAGTGTTGGTCGGAGTTCGAATCCAATTATCACGTTAATTTAAATTTTGCAGAAAATCGCTTTTGGTAGTTTTAGATCTCCAGTTTCGTTGTATTATTACTTGTATATAGGTAATATGAGCATTTTGGGGATTGATATTCAATTAAGCGGAACCCGTGTAACCTTTATTAATTTACAAATTGCTACGAAAATAACAACTTGAAAGTCAAACATTTTGCCTTTACTGTGAAGTTTGTGGCCTGTCTTTGGTTTCGTATTTTTAGCCATTTATTTTAGATTTTCAGCAGCTTTGTGCTCAAGTGGTTAGAGCGTTGAGCTCACGACCTGAAGGTCCGAGTTCGATTTCCGATAGGGACTTAGTCGAAATCACTATGTGAAACTGTCCTTTGTTTGATAACAAATAGATATTGCAGGCTTGAAATACCGGACAGTCCGAAAAAGAAAGGACATTCCGTGCTCCAGAGAGCACGTCAAGCTATTAGTGGGTAATGGCTTATAAAGATGTGAAATTTTAACTCTGTAATTCTGAACTGAAACTCCTAAAATATGAGCTAGTCATATCGCAGATTGGCCAATCCTTCCATCATGATTGATGGCTAATCAATATCTCACAGGATAACATTCTATCGTATGGGTTGTGAGGTGGATAACCAACCTCAGCAAAATAATAAGGTTATTATTGAGCAGCCAAAGGTCGCTAATACAGATCATGACAAAAATAATGATTTTGACAACACCGCGAAAATAAGGAAGGAATCCTCACGACAACAAAGAATGTAGACCAAAACTGAAAGCGAATGAAATCGATTGAAGGCCGAGCAACCAATAAGAGTGCAAAGCTCGTCCAGTCAACAAGTGAAAAGTAAACGTTTGCTCTAATCAGACGCAAAAAGTTGAAGCCAACTCGCTACGTGATGTAAATACTACGACATTTCACAAATTGGACAGATCTAAAGTTGGTTTAAAAACTTGTCAAGCGGTAGGCCTGTAAATGCATTGAGGGTTCCTTGTTATATCGGAACTCAACAGGTCGAATATCGGCCCCCGTGGTCTAGTGGTTGAAGCGTTGGCGTCATCAAATGCTAATTTACGGTGTGGCTAACACCACTTCTAAATTAAAGTTATAATTGCCTACTTACATTGCAAGCTTAAATCACCTGATTGTTCGAAAAAGTAAGTTGATTCCGTGCTTCGGAGCAAACGCTAAGCCGTTGGTCAAGGCTGTTAGCCGTAAAATATCTCCTCCAACCCGCAGTGTAGCATGCTCCACTTAGGTATGTATCATATTATGGAGCATGCGTGGACGGGATAGCAAGTACTTATAAATTCTACTAATGATATTATCTTAAATACGTTACTCCCAATAGAACAGAAGAAGAAAAGAAAAGAAAATGACCAAGTTACATAACATAGGCTCTCGACTATATCTCAATTGGGGTAAACAGAGGTACATCTATCGCAAGATGAATAAGCAAGAACATGAAGAAGATAGGAGAAGATAAAGATGATTAGCTTTATGTCGAATAATTTTATTTAGGTAATGTCAGTATAGTCACAAATCTCTCCATAACTTCCTTGACGAAGGAGTGCACTTCGGAAGCTGATGGCTCCAATGATTGTTATTGATAACCTGGCAACTCATCCCTAATGAGGATAGTTTCTAAAGAATAAACTCGCTGCTTCATCGTATTCGTCTTTATTCCTGATGGATTACTAGAATACTGACTGACCAGCGACATCTTTCATATTACGTAAGCAAAATCGAATTTGAGGTTGAAATTCTAAACTTTTCGTCTTGTAGGTGAAACTGGTATAAGCCAGAAAACGTTTCGCATTTTCTTGTCATGTATCATTAAAATTCTAGCATATTTGCAGGATTTTGAAAGCTCAAAAGACATGAATAAGCTGTCTTTGTTTCCGTTAAGATACTTTTTTGCTGAATTAGACGACTCTCGCGAAATTTCTTGTGAATTTTTCTGTGTGTAAACGCTAGTTAAAACGGGTCGTTACCATCAAATTGTACATTTTAATTAACGATGCAATAACAAAACAGAAAACCATTTAAAAGCGGAACCTTAGCAAACTAAGTCCCCTAAAACAACTGTTTCCAAGTTGACGACCTTCTAAAACCAAAGCAAGCAGAAACGAATTGGCTTTAATAAATAGAGCTGGCAACTTTTTTAAAACAGCATAACACTTAAATGAATCGTCGCAGTCGGTTAAGACCTAAGTAAACAGAAGCCTACGTCGACGCTTGGAAAATTTCGACGCAAATGGAAATGGTAAACATGGTAGAGGAAAATTTTTAAACGGGAAACATTTTCTGTTTCAACGTTAAGAGCCGAATAAAAAAACTTCTCCACTGTGGGTGCTTGATGCCCACGTGTACTGTTATCCTGTTAGCTTTCGAGATCTAGGGGCTTAATGAAGTTATCTTAGCTAAGTTTCAATTGTTTGGGATTAACATAAGGTGATGGGGATATGTCGATAATATACTTCTAGGTAAATGTTATTCGTCTTCACAGTGTTGTTTTTTGTAATCGTTTACAACTTGGCTAAGACTCCTGGACGACGCAATAAAATTCTACTTATTATATAACCATATTTTATTTGCATCAATAAACTTGTGTGTGTTACTTTTATAATTTTACTTCTTTTCATAAAAAAATCACTTGATTTATCGAACTATAAATGAAACTATCCTGTTCCCTATATACTTTTAGTAATTTGCAAATAATATTCGATGCAACACACAACACACACACACACACTTAAAACAGTAAAGCGGACCCTCTGAAAAACGGAATAATACTAGGGAGATGACGACAACAAACAGTTAAAAGCACAACTTCAGAAACATTTGAAGGGCCATCTTCACAGCAAAACATTCTTCTCTAAAATGTCTGCGTATTATAAAACTTTTATTTCACCATAATCCCGGGGAGGTATGGAAACTGGCAACATGCTTTACGGTAATGGACATTGCATACTTTCCTTTTGTACATTTCTGAGGGAATGTTTTAAAAATGTATTAAAATATCCGCATTTTGGCCTTAAAGTAGAATTTAACGGAAAAGTTTATGGAATAGTAAATTTTGATGGTTTTATTAAATGTAAATGTATTCGAGAAAGTGTGTTTGAGGAAAGGAAGCTTAGCTACAGAATATTTACTGTACTGTGTACTGATAATAAAGTGATTACAGTGAAAGAAGGAAAGAAAGAAAAAAAAAGAAATAAAGAAGGAAAAAAGAAAGAAAATAATTATTCTGCAAAAAATACATCATTACGGTAGTTAGTAATTAACAATAGAATTATAAATAATGCCGAAACGGCTGCAGCTCAGCAAATGCCATAGCCTAGTCGTACCCAGATTATGGCGCTGATTATGTACTAATAATGTATGTAAAATAATTACAGTGATATTAGTAATGTGTTTGTGTGCAGTGTTTACAAACACAGCTACTAGAGATGCCGTCACTCTTTCTTGTAGACTCTAGACATAAAAACAATTTAGGTAAAATAAATCTAACTTATAAATCAGTCTTACGTTTTGTCCCCGATGCTACGCGTCAAGACATAAAGATAAGCAGAACGCATATTTCATACAAACTAAAGTATTTTCTTGCAATCCGTCAAAACTCGGTTGACGGAATACATCATCGCAAACGAGAAAAGTTTGATTGGAGGAAAGCTTCAGAAATTCATTAGCACACGCGAGCGGTCGAAACGAAATTACACCGTGACCAATAACTTAGGCGAGTCTATAGCAAATTAAAGAAATAACAAAAACATTGAGCTTTGAAAAGTGCGGAGTACCATTGTCAGTTTAAAAATGTAAACATTAAGTTGAGTGTATTGCTAATTCATCAATTCAGCTGTACTTATTCACTGACTTCAAAAAAAAGCAGGTTATGAATTTGATCCATATGTATGTAATATTACACACACATATAAAAGTCACACGTGTTTTGAAGCCCAAATAGACTAACATATACAAATTTTGTGTAATTCCTTATATTAGTCTAAAATAATTAAATTACATTATCATTTACGTAAATTAGCAACGTAAATGTGGTAAATATAATTTAATTATTTGAAAAAGTTTTCGAATCTGCATCATTTCATTTATGACCTGGAGTGAAACCTAACATACCAAGTTCTTCTTCTCTTCTATGGTTTGAGTTATTGAGCCGCCAAAGGCCGCTGACATGGCTCATGTAACGATTATGTAGGTACTTACAATCAGTAAGTAATAACCGGGACCAACGGCTTAACGTGCCGCATTCTTACTTTTGAACGATCAGGTGTTCATCAGTGGTATACCAAGTTCATATAAATTATCAGACAATTGGATACAACACATTTCAAATTGACCTCTAAGTCCTATTTGTAAACAACACTGGGTTGTTGTTGAAGTATCCAAATTCAATTCAAACGACCACTATCTTCAAAGTGTTTCACCGTTGAGTCGAATTGGTATTCGACTGCTTTAGAATAGTTACGAGATATCAACACGCTTTCCTGTGTAGTTCTATGTCAAACTTAGTCGTGTCTCTCGTTAGCTGCGTGCAGCATCATTTGTCGCTTGGCTGACGTTTGATTGGTATTCCGCAAGATTGGAATCCTTAATTTTGGACAAAGAGAAATTGGTCGTTCCGTTATTTGGATAATGCAGCAGAGCATATAAATGTCTTAATACATTGCGACATCCATTACGATAATCATAGTTTAATTGAGAATAAACAGAAAACATACATCATTCATGTTGGTTGGTTGTTTCGCATAACGGGTGAAAAAAAACCGGGTGTGTAAATGAGGCAACAAAAAACAAAAAAGAAAAAAGTAAAAAAAGAGGCTCAAGTGGGACTCTCTATTGTGCTTCTTGCCACAGGACTTTCAAAACAAAATTTGGTTTTGCTAATCACTAGCTAAGGGTGTCGCCGTCAACGGATACGTCTGGGAGGACATCATCATCATCTTTTTTAATAAACGAGGCTAATATTTCGAGAACATTACCTATACATCGATTGCAAGTCATATAAAGCGTTTTTTTTTAATATGGCAATGGGTCGCTTAGGAGTACGACCATTCTGCCAGTGTCGAAGTGATCAGAAAACAAACTGAAAAAATTTGACAGGTTGATTAATTTTAAACTGTAGGTAGAAAGCTAAACCTTAAGTTAACCTGCAACAAGACAAAACAGGACGTCACAAAACGTTTATCACAATTTAATATTGTATTTACATATCGAGGGTTGAAAGGCAAATGGGTTTAAGCGACATTTTGTGAACTTTACAGGAGAGCCATTTAAAGTTTTATTTTTTCGAAAAAAATTCATATAAAAAAAACTACTGAATCAAAAGTGTTCAAAATGCTAAGAATTATTTTGAATTAAACGTTGCACAATTTTGTATTTATTTGGTTCGAAAAACACATCAGTTATAGATTTTAGAAGTCGCTTAATACAAAATGGCTCAATTGAACTAAATTACAGTTGAAGGAAAAACGGTTGATATCCACTAGAGCCAAATATTGGCTAAAAGCAAAATGCTTTAAGAGACCTCTCACTTATTAGTTTGACTAAAGCTAAATGAGTTAAACGACTTCTTAAAAAAAGAAGACTAGAGGCAAATCAGCTTAACCTCCATAAAAGGTTATATGACAGGGAAGGAAAATATCTTAAGTGACCATCCGCTACTAATTTCAATTGTATGAAATCCAAATATTAGTAAGATCGGAAATAAAGTCGGTCCTTTAGCCGTTTTTCCTGGGAGAGATTTTAGTCGGGCAAGGCATTTACAGATATTTGTACCTTACAATATTAGGAAAAATCACGGCGGATATAATGAGTAAATCGATTTAATTAAGAAACAGGATCTAGAATATAACCATAAATATTGTTACACATGCTTAATTCGACTTTTTAAGTATATGGTAAACCGCGTATGATGGCGGATGACAGATGACTGTCACCAACTGAATGCGGGCAATAAAAGAAACAAATAGCTTTGAAAAAGACTTAATATGCTTATACTCTGTGCTGAGTTTAATCTCACTATCACAACCTGTTTCCGATTTACTGTATGAAAAATTTAAATTCCGATTTACTGTATGAAAAATTTTATATGAAAAATTTAAGACCACGTGGCTGGATGCAAGTTCCAAGCACTGGCTCCTACTAGATGGTACGCGGTACTAGGACAGACTGCAGTGATTGCTCTCATATTAAGAGGCGGCCAGGGGTGGATAGATCAGCGACTTGTTTGATCAAAATTTCTGTTACATTTGCGCCTAAAACCTCCACTTCGAGCTGGCCATAAGATACCGTCGAAGTTGACAAACAATAACAGAACTCGATCATGCTTTTAAAGCCGAGATACGTCGGAAATCGCAGCAGACACATCTGTCGATGAGATAATATAGATGATAATAATAATAAATAGATGGTGTTCCTTTGCCGAGCATTTTTATAGCTGTGCTCTGCTCTACCGAAGTTATTGGTTGGTAAACCAGACCGCAAAACTAAGATTGGTGCGATGGTTCTAACGTGAAAATCAGCTCGTGGGGAACTACAGGCGGGCTTTTCTGTCACCATATGTCTCAAAAACAAATGCCAGGTGGAATAAGCTTGTGAAATTCAGCTCTATGCTGATTCCTATCAATCCAGTTCCGGTAGATTTTCGACAGCTTCAAGACTGTTTTCGGCCACAAACTTTGAAGAGAGTTTCAATCTACAACAAGGAAAAGACCCAACGCCTCACTGATCAGAAAGACTTATTAGCAGCGCTTTGGACACATTTTAACGATGTCTTAAATCCCAATAGTGACTTGTTTGTTACAACATATCGGTCGAGTTTCTTACAACAAGGTCGGGGGTTTCGCTTAAGATCTAGCGGCACCCCCGACCTTTGAAGAACTTCTTACCGCGCTAAAAAGGATGACGAATACCAACACATCAAAAATACCATCTGAACTGTATAAATGCCTACACATTAATAACTGGTTATACAAACTCATCCTGAAGATATGGGAGTCAGCTGCTGGAATGATTTTAGCCTTCTTCCTCTTTGCGAGTCGATGGCGATCGATATTAAATTTTAGCCTTAACGTTATTCTATCCCGTGATGCAGAAATGGTACTTCCGGAAACCCAATGATGATTTTGTCCGGACAGAGATATGGGGGTACGGTTTTGTTATTAAACAGATTCAGGCCAAAAGGCTTGAACAACATCGGCCTTTGTTATGTGCTGCGTGAGGCTTCACGCGGCTTGTGGATTGCTCTAAAGAAAACAGATTGTCCTGAAAAGTTATGACTTATCCTGATACGACAATATCATGACGACATGATGACGACAGTTTGATTTCAGAACAGAACTTTCAGAACTTTTCAGAGCTATTCGTCGTTACCTACGGCGCGAAACAAGGCTATGTCATAACACATGGAGCCATGGTTCTTAGTCTATTTTCTTTATATATCGCTTCTGTATCACGCATAAGTGGGATAGTCTGTGGAATTGTTATTTATAGCTTAATTGAAATTAAGGCTAAAATGAATAAGATCATTTTTGATCTCTCACGTCTCACATCTATGCGTCAGTTAACCAAACTGGCCGAGGAATGGCCGATTCAATTAAGTCATACACCAGAATATTTATAGTTTTGTGCAAAACCCTTTTAAAATAACCATCCAGAGGATGCTTCGGGGATGTAGCTTCTTTCAATGTTGCTTTAAATGGCGCTGAGCTGGAGGAAGTTTCAAAATTAAAATATTTGGGTTCTCAAATATGAAATGACTCCAAAGTCATCGAAGTTGCCAGCCCGGATAACAGGTGCGGTTGCAGCCTTTGGAAAACTTAAAATATTAGTGTACAAAGTCTCAGCGGCGTACTTGATACGTAACACTTTAAATGTCTAAGGTCCATCCTTCGCATAAAGCGGCAAGATGGTTTTCCAATAACAGAAGTATTACGTCGTTCTGGCATATTCGGAATAGAAGCTCTCATCATAAAACATCACCTACGATGGTACGGTCACGTCATGCGAATGGATGACAGAAAGGTTTTCTATTTCGAGGTGTCTAGAAGGAACTGTAAACAAGGTGGACAATACCTGCGGTACAAAGACGTACTCAAGCGCAAACATGTGGCTTTCAACATGCCAACTGATAGTTGGGATGAGTGTGTCTGAACCTGGAATAGCGCGTGATATAGTCCTCGAAAATCTTAGTCCAAGACGCCAAATACGGAAAACTCAACGGAAACCTTCCTACAATTACACGGTAAACTCGGCTGGCCAGCTTGATTGTATGCCATGTTACCAGATCTTCAATTCGAAGTTCGGTTCCGCTAGCCACGTCAAAGTCTACCACAACAACGACTTGGGATAGACACAAATAGAAGTCACTATCAACGGATACGGCTTGGGTGACATGATGACACGCACACTCCCGGTCTTCCCAATCGTAATTTTTAGCTGTGTGAACCGCCCAACCAGGACCTGCCCATACTTATTTTGATATGTTGAAGTGATGCGGGCACAAGGTTTCATACAAAATTGCGATGACTGAAATGTTAACATTATTTCTTTTTTGTTTTGGAAAAACGTTTTAAGTCCTTTCAAAAGAAAATGATAGTTGTTTTATACGACAAAAAATTTAAAAAAATGTAGCATAAATAGCTGAAGTCAAATTCTATGAATATTTTCGGTAAAGGCAAAACAGTTCAAGTGCCAATTTTACTTTTAAACTGTCGAAGGCAAAACGGTTGAAGCGACAATATTTATAAAATCTGGATTAAAGCAAAAAGATTTAAGCGCCAAATCTATTTTCGTTTCGTCTAAGGACAAATGATTTAACCGACTTATCTATAACAAAACACTGTCAGGGAAAACGCTTTAACAGACTTCAAATCATGAAAATGAAAAGACATAACAGCTTATGTGACCGACTCATATCCCGGAATACGACTGATTTGCCACCCGCCCAGAATCTTGTGCATTTTTTTGTCGGTTGAAACACGGGTTTTTAAAAATGTACCCAAAGTGCTAATTGGTTGAAGCGCCAAAAAGTAGCTTCGATTGATCTGAAACCAAGATCAGTCGACGCGGAAAAAATCGCTGATTCCGAATATATATATAAGTCAGTTTCGCCCAAAATGTCGCTTAAACCCATTTGGCTTTCAACCCTCGATATATTAAAGCGCTTTTAATGGGCCAAAATTGGTGCAGTTTTAATAACGTTTCGATTATATTTGAAGATTTCGATTCAAAACAATAATGACAGTGATTCCGCTGAAGTTTTTCTAGAGGGATCGACGCGTTAATAAAAACTTGGCACAAGTTTGGAGTATGGTCGTACATGAGAACCAGGCCGAAACTGACTTAGTACTCGTACTTCCTTAATTAATTTCCCAAAAGTTCGATTTACAATTAGTTTCGCAATTTTGTGATAAGGAATTTTAGTTTGGGATAGATTTGTTGTAGATATCACGTTTTAATTAATCGATGTTCTTTTTAAATTTTTATTAGAAACGAAATATAACCAAACGATAAAAGCACTCAAATATACTGTCCTAGTTACTGGGAAGAAACTATCTTATTTATTTTAGTTACGATAAACCTCAGTCAAGCAAAGTAGGAGAAGTCGTCTTTTCATCCTTATTTTATCGTACTATATTTTAATAAGAAAAAAACTAGCAAACAACATCAAAGCAGATACTATCAACATACGGAAACACCTAGTTTCCTTACAAAATGCTGCCTGCACTTCTCTCTTTACATGTGGCTGGGAAAATCCAACAGGAGCTACGTTTAGGACCGCGAAAGTAATGTCGGCTTCACGGTCTGCGCTCCGCTGTGTGAAACGCTAAGAATTTGCGCCGACATGTGCACATCTGCTCTGACATAGACGTGTAAAAGTATTATGGGAGTCACCAAAAGTTCGTGTAACTGTACTGAGTTTATTGAGCAAACGGCTAAAGGGTTTTAAGCGATGTTTACTTATTACTTATTGTTGAAATGCCAAAAATATTTTTAACTGCATTTGCTGCTATCAAAATTTTTACCCATATTTTTAAATATAATAATATTATAATAACCGTAAGAATTTTAAATACGTATAAATAAATGCCTATCAATTAAATACTGTTACAAAATGTAATTTCAAACACTTGATGAATGGGAATGTTAAGGTGGTTTGGATACATAGAGCGGATGAAAGATAATAGGATTACGAAAACAGTATAAATATAAAGCCAAGGTTGGTGGTAGGGCTGGTAGAGGAAGACCTAGAAGGACGTACGTTGGCCAAATTCGAGATGTATTTAAAAAAGGTTCAGTATAATCCACTCTGAACCGGCGTGCGTGTATGAAACGATTGATGAATGTGGAGAAAGCAAGAGAAGTATGTCATGATCGATGCAAATAGAATTCCATAGTCTATGCTTACCTCGGTGGGAAATAGGCGTTAGTTTATGTATATACATACATACATAAACTCAAACCTAAAATGTATAAAAAAAGATATACCCCTATTACCCCTACAATGTAAAGATTACCTTTTGTTTTTATTTTAAGAAAAGCATAACACATTTTTGACATATATACTTACAATCTACTCTGTATGTTAACCTAATAAGCCGTCCAAATAAATTAATAATAATCTACCCAGCCCTACAGGCTGTAAGTAGGAAAGTACCTTCTGGTTTCCATGCTAGCTCTCGTTAAAGGATGGAACTTTGCTGACGTCAGGCTATATTTTCCAATTATATGAACAGCTTGTGTGCCTTGTGTTGTCATGCGTTTCGGGATTATTTTTGCCATGGACTAGGGTGACCACAAGTCTGAAATTTGTCTTTTTAGATTTCGGGCTGTCAATTGGCGGCATTGTTAATATTGAATCATTAGAGTCTATTTCAAAGCCGACTAGGACTCCTGTTCTCCGCCTCTGAATAGTGCCAGTTACTGCTGCCCTCTGTCAGGTTTCAGGTTGCAGTCCCTGTGACTCGCCTCTTCCGTCCTGCATTGCCGTAATGATGGCTCCCGACTCCGCATTTGCACCCGTTGCGGTCTTCACCCGTATCCCTGGGCAAGGGTTCTACGTTTTACTCCCGTACGTCTGAATCACTATCTGAACTCAGCCACCATCACACTTCGGTCTACTGAAGTAAGAGGCGCCCTTCCCCGCAGCAAGGATGCGCCGAACATGAATTGCCCCAGTGTAGGGCATAGAAGATAACTCTGCCCCCCCCTGGGGCCAGGTTAATGGTCTTTTATAAAACCAAAACCAAAGGAAAGTCGTAATTACTTTAGGTACTGACAATAATTTGGGCTCTAGAAATATGAGCTGTAACATTGTTTTTTTTTTAACTTTTGAACGTTCCCTGAGGATTGATAAAGTAAGTATTTTAATTAAAAAATATCATACTCGCCGTGCAATATTGTGCCTTGAAAAAAAATCTACTTGAATGTTATGTAACACGAGCCGGGACATATCGTCTGCTCAATTTTTAAAGCGATTTCATTTAAAATTCAGTAGCACTTGAACATTGAATTTTTGACACTGAAAGGCGCATTTAAGCCCAAAGTTAAATAAAATTCTGCCAGGAATTTTAAATGAATGCCATACTGGGCGTTCAGGCTCTGTTTTCGGTTGTCGGCGTTTGATATGGTTTTAGTTTGAAAGTGTCTGGTCATTTCAGGTTTAGATACGAAATGCAAATATTTACTGGTGTTTAACTTTGCATGGTATTAGCAAAATTTTTAATGGCATCCAAGGTCCAGCGTTGGACTCACGGTGCGGAGGGTCTGGGTTCCGGGATGAAGGCTACACGACACTGAAGGCTAATCATCCAATTGTTAATAAAAATAGCAGAAGGAGAAAGTTGTGGACAAAGGTAGGACAGGAAAGGGTGGTGAAGAATGAAGAAGGCTTATACCCATCAGTGGGATGCGGGCTGGTTGATGATGATGATACTACGTCTTTAGGGTAAAAGCCCTCGATGAATGTCATTGAGGGCCATTTAAATGTTGTTAGAAAAACAACCAACTCTACTGTAACGGACTTGTTGATCGGCGGGTTGTGGTAATAGAAATTAAAACGAAATATTTAATAAGAGAAAAGCCAAAATATAATGTAAAATATAACAGTAAGGGAGCACCGCAGAAAGTCAGCAAGAACAAAAAACGTATGAAAAAAATAAAACAAAAATGACATTCCATGACAGGCCGGAGACCAGCCAGTCGTTGCCCTACTAAAGAGTTCGCGACATCCACATAAAAATGATTTGTATATTACGAGCTCGCCTGTACATTTATAGTCACTTGGGGACTTTGCACTCCTTTTATCGATCCCAGATAAGTACATGCTAAGAGGCTTATTGCACCGCATTGAGTTGCTATAGTAACTTACTTTTCAGTTCTGTACTTTGTACTAACTTGTTCTTTTTCTTCTATCGTGTGGGTTGTGAGGTGAATTACCAACCCCATCAACCCTGGTGCCAGGGTTATTATTGAGCCGCCAAAGACCCCTGACATGGCTCATGTAACGACTACGTACTTACATCAGTAAATAGTAACCGGGACCAATAACTTAACGTACCTTCCGAAGCATGGATCATTTTACTTTTTGAACAATCAGGTGATCATCAACCTGTAATGTCCTAACCAAACTACAAATTGATTTTTTGTGATAATTGTCCCCACCGGGATTCGAACCCGGGACCTCCGGATCGTGAGCCCAACGCTCAACCACTGGACCACGGAGGTCGGAGGTTTTGTACTTACTTAATTTAATTACTTAAGGAGAAAATACTGCAGGACAATGAGAACAATGGAACAATGGAATTCTATAGTCTCTGCTTACCCCGGTGGGAAATAGGCGTGAGTTTATGTATGTATGTATGTATGACAATGAGGAACTTTCCAGATTACTTTCACCAAAAACAATACAGATGGCGTTGTACAGCTTTAACGTAATAATTACCTATTTTCTCATTACTCTGGTACTATACTTCACTATTTCAAAGTAAAATATAATGGCAAAAGCATATACAGGCTTTTAGTAACATAGTAACGAAAACTTTGAGGGATGATTCAGACCATGATTTTCAGTTCCATACTTTTGCGCCGGAAAATTCCACTTGATACTCAGAATCATGTTCTGAATCATCTCCCTCAGTATTCGTTACGATGTCACTAACATCTAGTATAAAAATAATTGTTGCTTGATATTTGGATCACACTATAATAACATTTCAAAATTAATAAATTTTAGCTAGCATCAGGACGTTTTATCTAAACGTAACATTGTACTTATTCATCATCATCAGCCGTATGACGCCCACTGTTGGGCATAGGCCTCCCGCAAGGATCTCCACGACGATCGGTCCCGCGCTGCCTGCATCCAACGGCTTCCCGCGACCTTCACCAGATCGTCGGTCCACCTTGTAGTGGACCTACCCACTGAGCGTCGTCCGACACGTGGTCGCCACTCCAGAACCTTTCCGCCCCATCGGCCATCGGTTCTCCTCGCTATGTGTCCTGCCCACTGCCTCTTCAGCTTTGCAATTCTCCGAGCTATGTCGGTGACTTTAGTTCTCCTGCGGATCTCCTCATTTCTGATTCGATCGAGCAGGGAAATACCGAGCATAGCTCTCTCCATTGCCCGCTGAGCGACACCGAGCCTCCTCACGAGACCCATAGTAATACTTATTACTTACACCTATACTTATACTTATATTACCCATTATGTATATGTAACTTTTTACGTCACTTCGTTACGAGTACCCTATAATTGCGTTAGCGAACACCAAACGAGTGGAGCTGTCGCAGTTCAAATACCCCGGCGTTAGATTCTGATAGTGGCCATGCATATTCATGTGCACCGCGGGTGCCATGCTATGCTTGTATGCATGCGTTTTGGGCACTATATAGGGCGCTGGATGGCACTATACAGAGTGTTAGGGACATCGTAACGAAAACATTGACGGATGATTCAGATCATGATTCTGAGTTGCAACCAACTGCAATTTTCCGTCGCAAAAGTATGGAAGTGAAAATTTTTCGACAGGATATTTCACTTGATATCAACTCAGAAGTTAGTGGCATCGTAATTAATATTTAGGGGAATTATTCAGCTCTGGATATTGAGTTTATATCAAGTGGAATTTTCTTTCGCAAAATTCATATTTTTTTTGTGTTTATTTTTAATATTTCCAATTCTATACTTTTACGATGGACGGTACGATATTAGTTACACCCTGTGCTGTAAAAACAAGTGGGTACATCTCTCGTGTGAATATTGAGAAGAATGACCGACCATATCAATTAAATTGTGGTATCAATGTTTTTATTCAGCCGTCCAAGACACTGACATGGCTCAATCAACTGAAGATATGTCGATAATTCATTGATATATCGTTAAGCAGGTTAAGGCGTTGGTCTCGGTTATTACTTACAGATGTAAGGTAGTAGTAATTACAGTCGTTACAATCGTGTCACCGTTGATGGGGTTGGTATTCCACCTCACAATCCTCACGATAGAAGACGACTAATATATCGTCATTCTTGTGCTGTTTTTTTAGCAAAACCCCGTTATGTTACAATTAACTTAAATCCGGGTAAAAAATTACCAGTTGTTTTACTTGGATTGAATTTAGCTTGTACATTGCGAGACTTTGATAACGAAAGTCACATTCGAATGTGAAGGCGCTTATGCGTATGTTTACACTGAAGCAGCGTCATGGAGTATCTTCCCTCCGGTTGATTGAGGCGTCCTTTGTCCAGCATTAGAACGTAAGTACATAAGCTATTGAAGTATGTAGAACGTTCTTTTTTTATTTGTACACAATAGAACAGACACGAGAAATATACAAAGAAAACAGACAGTAAGTAAGCCTATCATATAGTTTATAATTTTTATAAGAAGATTGCAAGTGGAGTAAAGTGAGGTTATTACTGTAGTCTGTTCGTATTTTTGAAGTGTGATTTACAATGGTGGTGCAAATAAAGTAGCATTAGGTGGTCAATAACAAGCGGGCTATTGCATATTCATGGTGGCTACCGGCAACCACAAACTGTGACATTGTTGTTGGGGGACGCTGTATATTAAATTATAAGTGTATAAAAAGTCTAAAAAAATCGCACATGACTACTTAAAAAGCTTATTATAAGGTTAATGATATATTCACGTTTTTGGTCACTTATTGAAAATCCCGTGTTTACCATAAGCATTACCATTTACCAAAATAATTCCTAAGCTTATTATTTACTTTTTGCATAACTATTTATTTTATATATTGGATTACCCATAATAAATACTACCTTATTGTGGAAAATTTGTTAGTAAGTATAATTCGCTTTGTATTCTTACCAAGCACTGCCTATTGACATAGTATCCTATAGTATGTAAACGTTTGTGTTTTACAGATAAGAAAATGTATTATGACGGCTGTATAAAATAAATGTAAGTATTTGTATATTATTATTATGATAGGTCAATTAGGAACATGAATCAATTGTGGAAACTATTATCAAAGTTATCCTTAATAAAGGCCATGATTTGACCTAATTGGTTAAATATGGTAATTGTATTATTAATAACTACCCCTTTATACTTTATTTTATTAAGTTGCATTTTTGTTGTTCACTCTTGACATTTTGTGGTGGAAACTTTGTTGTTATATAGCTGTTTGTGTCTTAATAAAAAAACATCTAACACATACAGTCAAACACTCATAACGCAAACAACTCCGCGGTCCACAACTAGTGTGTAATAACGTTACTATAATGACGTCATTACTGCACACCGGTGCAATGAAAAGGCTCGTTGCAATTAAATTTAATACGATACTCCATTTTCGCAGCGTTCAGAGGGAGGCTTTAAAACGTGCGTTTCGGTTAGGGTTGGGACAAGTGAGATTTTATATACTTTGACCAAAATAAAAATGTATTTTTATTTATGTATAATTCGTAGATGGAAAGCCTAAATAAAAACTAACAATGAAAAAAGTATTAATAAAACATTTTTTTTGTTTTCAATTTATTAACAGTGCACTGATTGTACAGGATAACACGAAACACAATTTTAGAACCCGTTTTTTTAACAATGCAATTATTTTATTTGCAATAACTGCAAATTTTAGTATGTTAAGATGCTTTTCGAATATGAATAGTTTCTGCTGTATTTCTGTGTTTATGTGGCATAAAAAAATGACACGCTTCTATCTAGGAAGAATCCTAAGGAGCCTAGGTTTTTGTTGTCCTCCTTGTTCGGGCTACTAACCCAAACGCCTCCAACTCGTAGTGGAGCAGCGTCGTCGTGTAGGCTCCATACCGGTTGTGTGAGTGGAGGCATGTGCCTAGCAGTGGGACGTAGGTATATATACTGTATAATGTGTGTTCTCTTACTTTTTCGGACAATCGGTGATCCAAACGTTTCCTTACCATACAAAGTTCTGTTCTTTAGTCCTGTCCAGTTGATTGAGGGGAGGGCTATGCCCAGCAGCGGGACGTGCCTACATAGGCTGTTTATGACGTATATTATTTATTAATTCATGATTAACGGCCTCTGTGGTCTAGTGGTTGAGCATTGGACACACGATCCGGAGGACCCGGGTTCGAATCCCGGTGGGGAGATATCACAAAAATTACTTTGTGATCCCTAGTTTGGTTAGGACATTACAGGCTGATCACCTGATTGACCGAAAATAAGATGATCCGTGCTTCAGAAGGCACGTTAAGCCGTTGGTCCCTGTTACCATTTACTGATGTAAGTGAGTAATCGTTACATCAGCCTTGTCAGGGCCCTTTGGCGGCTCAATCATAACCCTGACACCAGGGTTGATGAGGCTGGTATTCCATCTCACAACCCATACGATAAGAAGAAGAAGAATTCATGAGTCTGTTTTTTGATTTAGATTTCTTTTAAGAAGGTACTTTTGGCTCAATCGAAGTTATAAAATGTTTAAATTCAAAACAAAGCTTCGGTCACTTCACTACCACAAACATTACTTTCGACGAGATGGTATGCTCAACTTTTTTTTTGCTTTTAACGTAACAAACTTTACTGGGGCTTTACTTTTTTTGCAATATGAAATTGAATCGTGCAACATTTCAAGACTGATCCTGTGACTAAAAGTCTGAATAATAATGTTTTTTAGTTGAAAAATATAGCGTTGTAAAATAAATGTTTCAACGTACAATGTTTCATGTTGCATCCTCGAACATTTTGTGAAAACAACTACAATTGACGTAAATATTGGGTTCATTATACTCAAGTTAGTATAGTAAACCAATGATTGTCAAATTTGTTTTCGAATTCATGTTAAGATCATAAATGATTATCACGTGCTCAGCGGTGAAGGATAACATCGTGAGGAAACCCACATTGCGATTTTGGAGGTATGTGACCTTTCCCTTCGCGGGTTCGAAGGTCAGACAGCCAGTCTGTAAATAATCGGACCTGTCAAATCTTCAGGTTAAGTAGTCGGACCCAGTGAAAACAAGATAACGCTGTGGAGATGATGATTATACACACGCTAGTAATTCCTAATGGGGTGGTCACAACCACAAGTAATCACAGAAAACTTGCAGACCCATTTCGATGTCCTGAGATGTATATTTTACGCCGTTTTATGGTGATACTCAACCCATGCCGGATGAAGAAATTAATTGATATTCACCTAAATATTTTTCCTAAATAAGTAGTAAAGACGATAACTCTTAGGCCCATTGCGCACTGCGACTTTTTGCAGAGATGCTGTCGCGCGTTCGCATCATCAATATGATCGATACAGTCGCGACGCTATCGCTAGCTGCATCACCCATAAATCAGATTCATTTATTCATCGTAATTATCATGGATAAACTTGTTGAAGGTCAATGTAACATTTTTGACAATTTAACAATGTAAAATATTATATTATGAAGAATATTATGAAGAAAAGAGAACCGAGAGGAAATATGATTGGCCACCTGATACGACACGATTCATTTATAACAAACATTATAGAAGGAAAAATTGAAGGGAAGAGAGGAGGGGATAACATTTATGAAACAAATAAAAGAGAAGGTGCAGGTCGTGTCGTATCGGGAGGTGAAGGTTTTGGCGGGAAAAAGAGAGGAATGGCAATTACTCCACCGACAAGAGCGCAGCTCTTAAATAGAGAGAGAGAATATTATTATAACCGATATCGGCCAACACGGTCGCGCGTTTGCATCGATACAAGCGCGAAGATGCAACGCAAATGCAAATGCGACTGAAGCACGTTAGTAGCGATGCTAGCACGCGACAGCATCACTACAAAAAGTCGCCGTGGATGGGGGTTAAGTTTCATGCAAGTCGAGTAAGACCACATCGTTAGAAATTCCTGAACTTAAACAACAATTCTCCATTTACTTTTTAGTTCTTGCTAGCGAGGGATTGTTTATAAGTGCTTAGCCGTTAGCGTAGATGTTCGTAAAAAGTTGTGTCTGCAATTATTTTCCACTGCTGTACTGGCATTTGGCTGTACTGCCAGTAGTGAAGGAAATCTCGTATTTGAGTATAATCTTAAAAGACAATCACTTTCTTCAAACATATCGGACTATCTAAGTAAATATATGGGCAAAGAGGAAACCTGACACCATAATGGTTCATGAAATCCACCGTAGAGGGTCAATCAAATACCAAGTGGCTACTTCTGACGACAAGTGACGAGAAACGACACTAATTTTGGCAATGTAAACTTTATTTATGTATATCAACGGTAAAAAGCATACCTGCTGTAAACCACACCCTGGTAATTTCTTTTTATTTTTGATTCGGAATTAGAAATAAATTCTGCGTCGAATGGTCCTATTCCCATGGTAATAAGACAGATACACATTTTTGTACAGCGTTGGAATTTCGCTTATTTTTCCAAAAAGACAACTGAACATTTGCTGTAAATAGCTTTAAAAACAGCATTTTTCTGTGATAGTGTTTTTAACATTAGAAACCAATGTTGTTGATAAGTAGGCTATCAAAGAAAAAATGCTGTTTTAATGCTATTTACAGAAAATATTGATCAAAGGTGTACTTTGTCGAAAATCTTCGAGAACAGGATCATTAAGATGAGCAAAAACCGTGAATGTTTCACTCACACTGATTACGATCTGGGTTTCAGTGTTCATCCATCATGCTGTCAGGGTAGCTCAACCCTTCGTCGAGACTACCAGTTCGAATTTGAGTAAAGGACGACTATAAGGCCGTATTGCGGTAATATTTTATTTGGCCTTGGGAAACATGGCAATATCCTCTTACAGATGGGTAGCATATGACTGGTTTATTGGTAAATTGTGAAAGGTCACTTTGTTCTCTTCTGAAATGATGAGTTAGGTTATAAAATCAAATTGCCGTTGGATATTATTTTTTCTTTATCCGGCCAAGTAGTTAATGCAAATGTACAATAAGTCACGTCAAAAAAATATATTATTTTTGTATAACTTTTTTCTTATACGTAAAAACGACTAATTCTGTGAAAATTATTTACCGATGTATAAGATTATTTTATTTATTTATACATTTATTGTCACAAAACATTGTTACAACATTATTAGTATGACGTCGTATCCAACTCTGGGATTTAATTTTGAGTCAGATGTGACATTCTATAATTAAAGTATCGTAAAAATAAGGCATTGTTCAATTCAATATTCGATCAATGGTGTTAGGTGAAATAAAAAGAGGTCAGAAGGCTCAAGTAGGAATCTGTTCTTGGTACATATTGTATTAAAACAAATTATGTAGCTATGAACATGACTTCAACCTGAAAGCCGTGGTAACCTGGTTGAAAAAACGCTTGATGCTTGAGGTCGCAAGTTCAAATCCCAGCACCAGACTAAATTATAATTTTCGAATTTGCTTACAAATCCGTGTTTGCATCATCAATTACTATGTGCGCAATGGTGAAGGAAAAAATGTGAGGAAACCCACAATCCCGAGAAATGCGTTTCTGTATCGGGTTGGTTGTTCTTTCGGGGATTGGAAGGTCAGATGGGCAGTCGCTTCTGTAGAAAACCAGACTTATTAAACCTTCAGATTAGGTAAGCGGACCCCGTGAGAAACTGGATAACGCTAGGGAGATGATGGTGGACATGACGTAATTCCTTTTATTTTTATGTCCCAAACTGAACGCAACTAAAGTTTAACCCTTAGCTCGTGTCTATAAATCCCAACAAGCAAATCAGATACTTTCGCAATAAGCTCGAACACAATACATAAATAAAACTAAACAACTTTTCTTATACACAAATAAAACGGGGAACAAGCAAAAAAATCGTTAACAACCATCTGTTAATAAACGTGTACCTAACGACCTAAAACTTTGACTGTTATTTGGGTATACGAATTTACGCAAATTCGTTATAGGCCGGCAGTTTGTATATTGAATTCCAGTGAAATATGGTCCGGGCGGCGTTTTATTTTGTTTGCCTTTTTTTTGTAATAAATAGCGTTAGTTTTAGTTGAAAAGTACCTGGTTCAATTCATTTTGTCCATGTTTGCACGAGGTGTTGCTTCCATGTTAGATCGAGAGCGAACAAAAGCTGCATAGGTGCTCGTTTCAAGTTCCCAATAATAGTCGGGAACACAGCAACGCAGCATTGTTCGGCTATAGTGCAATGGCTCAAATAGGCTAGTTTCCAACTAGACAAATCAGTTTCTTTTTACTAAACGTCAAAACAAGATATTACAAAGAATTTTGTATGAAAAAGCACACTGTGACGTCGTAGAACAACGTGATAAAATGTCGGACTTATTACGTCACCTATTAAGTCAAATAAAAAATAATAATGTTTTTCGTTAGTTTTAGATCTGTCTTTGTTTAGTAATCAGATTTTCATATTCTTATGTTATTTTGAACCTTGTTCACGACCCAATTGGCTTTTAATCGTTTCTTTGATTCTGCTCCACCCAACTCCCCTAGTAGTTGGCTTTCGAATACAACCTGCTTAGAGACGGTACTGATAAATATCGGCGCCCGAAAGACGACTCAATTACTCTACAACAAACACCTTAGGATCCCGATACCGACCCCGCCGGCGTAGTCGAAAATTTCCCTGAATCAGCGCTTATAATGGCGCACTAGAGTCATTTAGTTCTTATAAATATAACCCTCTGAAACGACGTCCTGAGCCGAGGCTCTAGAATAAGTTTCGTCAAAATAAAAAAAGGCCAAATAAAGCTATTTCACCAATACCGTAGAAAAGAATAATACGGCTGCGTAATGAATAGTAACTTTCCGCCCCGTAGGTACCAATTCTTATCGGGTACTGACCTAGCCCCGTCTGGGACTTAGGTACTTTAGTCTAAATGACCGTAAGGCTTAATACGTGGATAATGTGGTTGATTGTACATGTACTTATGTGAAAATATCCTACACCTACTGTTAATATATAATTTATTATCGCTCGATTTGTTTATTAGCGCATGAAAATAAATAAATAAAGGCTGCATTTCCATTGACGCGGAGCTGTGCGGAGATGAGCGGATATGTGCAGGAATCGACCAATCACCGTAAGGGAGAGAGTGACAGAGCGTTTTTGTTTTTCGCTCTCTCGAACGCTGTGATTGGTCAAATCCGCACATCTCCGCTCTTCTCCGCTCTTCTCCGCTTTTCTCCGCTCTTCTCCGCCCATCTCCGCGTCATTGGAAACCTGGCCTAAGTAGGAGTAAGCGGGACCGCGCGCGGACTTTCTATCTCGCTCGAATTTTGACAGTAAACCGGTATTTGGGGCGCATCCGGGGAGTGTCAATGGAGTTGGCAGTACCTAGAATATTGCCACTTTATTACCACTTCAACTAGACCGGAATAACACGGGTCACCACCTCCGTGATTTGTGTGCTTAGGGTAGCGGTCACTCACATGTAGAGGTTCACTTCAAATGAAAAATCACTGGTATTCACCTCTGACACACTTACACTCTTCTGATCTGCTAACTAATCTTTGTTTAAATAGGCGTGATATTATCTATGTATGTATGTAATAATTATGTATGTATTGACTTAAAATTCCGAATCAAAGTTTGTAACGTGTCTTAATTGTAGCTATTACTTTTTTTGTGACTTTTAGTAGATTTGCTACAAACGGCACTACTTGGCCGAACAAATAGGGAGCGCCAGGGCTCTCATCCGATACAAAATATTAGACAACAGGCCTGAGGTACAGTCATGTACCCACTTTAGAACCCTGTCGCACTATCATACTTGACATTTAACGAGACTTCCGATTCAATTTGTCAAAACAGTTAATGTGAAATGGTATCAAAGTGTATACATAAGTACTCGTAACCGTACTTATTATGAAGTGGTGTACGAAAGACGTAAACACGCGTCGTTTTCTTATCTGCTTTTATCTCAATTGAACTATATCACTCAGAATGGTTTTCTTTTGTCAAGCCAAATCCATGTCACATACACTACATAATGATTGCGACTTGAAACCACTGAACTAGAGCTGTCACACGGCATAGAATAAGGAATAATACTACGTATAGAACGGCTACTCTCCGCTCTTCACCAACGTCTGAGCTAGGTTTGCCTCACAATTAACAAGGTCATTGTTTAGTGTTGAAAGCACGTAAACCGTTGTTTTATTGTATATCAGTTTATTATAAAATAATGTTCGAATTTTGAAATTGGACGCCGATGTCTTCTTTCATCTGATTCGAATATTGCTCGCGGCGCCGGCGCGCCATCGTGGCGTCTATAATATAAATATTTTCCTGTAAATGTTTTATGAATTTGTGTGCAATAAAGTGTTTTTATTATTATTATATTTATTTTTCATGGTAATTGTTCATCAAAACATTATAATCATTTTCAATAAAATTTAACCTAGGATAAGTGCTTAGTGTAAAAAAAAGTGAATGCAATTAATTAGTTCTGTGATTTTTTATGTCAGGTGTGAAAAGCCTATCTATTTAACCCTTTCACGGACAGAGACCATGTATCATTAATGGTTCATAATAGGTAGTACGACACCTTAGAATAGGAACGTCCGTAGACGTTCTGTACTTGAAAGTGTTAATATTGTCAAATATTTATTGGTCAATTTATTTTGGTAGTGATTTGTGTGGTAAATTAAAAAATAAATATTAACTTATGATTATAAAAGCTTTTTTCGTAAGTAGTACTACCTACCAAAGTTCAGTAATGAAGGTTAAATTAGGTATTGTCACACACGCATCACACGTAGTTCCGTGTGTACGATAATGTCAATGTGTAGTGTCTGTGTAAAACGAGGTTGTCTGTATGAAGTGTCCGGGGTATGACATGGTTTTACACGATTCAGACATGATGAGTTCAGTTCATTTGGTGGCACGGTTGTGGGTTCGCCAAGTTTGTAAGCGAAGATTTTGCTTCTTACCTACAAACATACATACTTACATAAGATCTCGTATATTTCCCAGTTTAGAGTAAGTACCTACTATTTATTTTTTATTTTTTTATTTTATTTGGTTTGTGCATACGATTTTTGAGAAGAGGCTGGTGCCTAAACTAGGTAAAACCTGTCATATAGGACACCAGGTCTCCACCTCTAGATATTAAACAAAACAGTAGTGTTTACCTGACCTGTGTTTTCATGTTGTTTCTTTTGGTGAGATTTTAGATAGTTATTGAGTGTTGCATATGTTTAGTATTTAGTTGGGAAAATAGATTTAAACACACTCATTTTGATTCATATCATATTTTATATTTCTGTACATAAATTTCTACACGCCATTAGGTATGAACCTAATCTAATGGCGTGTAGAAATTTATGTACTGGGTCACCATATGTCAAGCCAAGTAGGTAATGCCATGTGCAAAGCTAAGGCACGTCAAAAATAAGCGGTACCTATACAGAGCACGAAATCTTACTTTTAGGAAAATCTTCTGATTCAGCCTGTTATCTTTTAACCAAAAAAAGTACAGTCTCATACATCCATAAACAGCTTATCTACGTCCCACTGCTGGGCAAACGCCTGGGCAGACAGAGGTATGGAGTATACTTCACCACGCTGCTCCAATTCGGGTTGGTGGAGGTTAAACCCGGCTAATAGCCGGGGCCAACGGCTTAACGTGCCCTCCGAATCATCTTACTTTTTCGGACAATCAGGTGATTCAAGACTGAAAAGACGTTATCAAACAAAGAACAGTCTCACAAAATTTATTTTTTTGTTATCATCAGGAACCCTGGACATCCGAATCAGGGTTTCGAGAACTGAGCTCTACAGAGGTAGATAAACGAATTCTATTTTTTACATCATTTAACACAACTGAAAAGAAGTAGATTTTTATAGGACTCACCCGTGCTTCGGCGTCGGATTAATGATGATACATAGATCGAAAGAATTTCGCATGAACAGGCGGGGGACCCTGTGGTGTAATGGTTAAAACGCTCGTCCCGATTTGACAAGAGCTGTGGGTTCAAGTCTCGCCCGATCAGTTTTTTTATCGATTTCTTTTCTATCGTGTGGGTTATGAGGTGAATTACAGCCCTGGTGTCAGGGTTATTATTGAGCAGCCAACAGCCTCTGACATGGCTCATGTAACGACTACTTACTTACATCAGTAAGTAGTAACCGGGACCGACGGCTTAACGACTATTTACTTACATCAGTAATTAGTAACCGGGACCAACGGCTTAACGATTTAATTTTCTGTTTATGAAAAGAACTTGTCTCACTTCGTAGACTACGCATTGAATCGGCTTCCCGAGCATCGTTGCGAGTGTATTGTATTCCAAGCGCGGCCCTGGATAAGGGGCCTGGAAATTGTTTTACGTGACACATTATAACGAACGAGAGTTCTCGGCGAACGTGATCGAAATCACTAAAACTTTGCCTTGGAAAGATTTTAATTCTGTCAAGCCTGGTTTTTGGTAGGACCTTTATCTCATATATGTATATAAATGGAAACGAATGGGCGAATGGACTTACATAGAGGTAGTTTCTACTTACTGCTGAGGTTTTTCTTGCAGCTTCTTTGCAGGTTGTGAGAAGCTGCAGTAGTTTTAGGCGGACGAGACGTTTGTTATGTAAAAAATTACGATTCAAAGTGTAACTATGTTACCTACTGAATAAAGATATTCGTGAATTTGAATTAAAAAAAATTACAAAATTTCAGGCTTGAATCACCTGATTGCCCGAAAAAATAAGATGATTCCGTGTTTCGGAGGGCACGTTAAGCTGTTGGTCCCGGCTATTAGCCGTAAAAACACCTCCACCAACCCGCATTGGAGCAGCGTGGTGGAGTATGCTCCACACCCCCTCCGGTTGATTGAGGGGAGGCTTGTGCCCAGCAGTGGGACGAATATAGGCTGTTTATGTTATGTGTTATGTTATGTTATGAATTGAATAACTCCGGCGGGAAATAGGCGTGAGTTACGTTTGTATGTATCACGGAATAGAAGCAAGAGAATGGAAAAGCCCTAACACACATTTGTCAGACCTGCAACTGATAACTACGATAGCTCTACTGCTACTCAAATTCTCATTCTATCGTTATTTTTCGTAAGATACCCAAAAATCACACAAAAATATTTTTTTGCCTAAATAGCCGACGATGCTAAGGTTTTTAGCTTTCCTGTAAAAAGGAGGGATGTCTTTGTATGAGAGTCTATATTTGATTGTTTGCTCTGCAGGATATAATGCACAAGACGATCTTTTAATATACTATTGTGGAAATCCGCGCGTTGTAAAGTTTGAGGACGAGTGGAGTTCATATTCGACGTATTAACTATTTGTTCATACTTTGTTTGGCGCGCGTTTCACGATCACATGGACCTTCCAATCTCTTACTTCTATTCCGTGGAATGTATGTACATAGAGTCACATAGGTAGGGCACATCCACAAGCAATCACTTTTGATGCGAAGTCCTAAGACGGATTTAATTAACGGTATGGTGATTAGCCCATCGCCTATTATAAGTGCCGTATGTAATAAGTTTCGAGGAACTCGGTGGCACAGCGGTAAACGCGCTCGGTCTGCGATTGTTGGAGTTAAGCAACTTGCGCAAAGGCCGCTCATAGGATGGGTGACCACAAAAGTTTTCATCTCGAGCTCCTCCGTGCTTCGGAAGGCAAGTTAAGCCGTTGTTACCGTGTTAACCCTGACACCAGGGTTGATGAAGTTGGTAATCCACCTCACAACCCACACGATAGGAGAAGAAGAAGAATACGTCGAGTGACCTGGCATTCTAACGGTCACAACCAAACAGTTGATGATAAACAAGTAATATAAAGATTTGATTCTATAATGCGTAGGATTATAGGAGAATCTGCAAATACTTTATAATATTTACCTCTTTCAATTTAAATGAAGGGAAAGAAAAATATTAACTTAAAATCTTTAACGAAATCTAAAAGTTACTCGGAAATTGAGTTCTAAAATAAGTATTTGCGATGTTCTGATAAAATCCGGATTAAAATTGAATCCTATTACGATTTTTAAATCTATTTCCTTATCATCTTATTTTTTCCCCAAATAGGTACAACATTTAAAAGTGCTTTTATTAAAAAAAAATTACACTTCAAAAAGGAAATGCTTTCGGAATAAATTCAATTTATCGGGTAAAAAATAATTTTATTGAAAATCTGGATTGAAACTTAAGTGAATTGCCATTTCTGGCATGGCATATTACTTTGGTAGAAGAATAATTATTAATTTCAATTAATTTAAAATATTAATTAAAATTATTTTAGATCATATTTTAAATAATTTAAATAACAATTATTCTTCACATTTTTTTTGGAATAATTATGTTCTTATGTTCTTAGTAATGAGAAAATAGGTAATTATCACGTTGAAGCTGTACAACGCCATCTATAATAATATAATATTATACAGGTGTTAGTGACATCGTAACGAATACTAAGGGGGGTGATTTGGACCATGATTCTGAGATATCAGGTGGAATTCAGGTGATATTAAGTAGAATTTTCCGTCGCAAAAGTTATATTTTTTGTCATTTTTAATTATTTTCAATTCTATACTTTTGCGGTCGAAAGTTCCACTTGATATTAATTCAGAATCATAGCTTGAATCATCCCTCAAAGTTTTTGTTACGATGTCACTAACAGCCTGTATATATTCGTATTATTTTTTTGGTGAATATAGCCTGGAAAGTTCCTCATTCTTAACTCTCTATCCACCCCATTAGAAATTATGTGTATGTGTAGGTATCTAATAAATAAATAAATGACAAAATATAACAAAACATTCCAAATCATAGTACTTTAATGCGATTAACATCGGATTCATAATGAATGAACATTCCTCGTCCAATCCAATCCACGATTTAGCGTAATTGTGGTTGACTGTGTTCTTAATTTCATCGTCATTCAATAATTCTATCGGATACAGCTGTTAGCGGAATATTGTTTCAAATATAAATACTTTTGTATTTTATTTTATTTATTTCAATACTTGTTTTGTATGTGTGTGTATAGTCTTTTATTTATTATTATAGTTTTCTCTGATTATGGTTAGGTATATTTTTAGTATATATGGTTTATATTATATTGAGTATTTATTAATATATGTACGTATAGTATAGAGTATTTATTATATTAACTTTAGTTTTACTTTTAGGTATTAATTTTTTATTGCACCATCCCGCATCCAAGTTGTTTGTAAATGTTTGTTTCCTTTTGGTGGTTGCCTGGAAGAAATTGCTCTAGAGCAATAAGGCCGCCCAAATTGTACTGTTTTCATGTGTTATGTCTGATTGTTGAAATTTTAGTTCTGTGCAATAAAGTATATTTGATTTGATTTGATTTGATTTTTTCATTGACATTTATGAGTTTTCGAGAATCGATAGGTGCGAGTTACTACGCTGTGAATATAAAGTTAGAATAGTTGTTTTAAAATGTTGTACGTCTACATTCACATTTTAATATTATTTGTATCAAAATATCATATTTTTTGTTTACGAATATATTGATACTTTTACGCGGACTTTTATTGCTTAGTTATAATGCTAAAAAGTATTATAGTTAATAACATTTTGTGTTGCAGTTACAAATCAATCTACGTTAATGTCAATTATGTTTTGAAAATAACGTACATAAAGAGCGTCTTTACAATATCTACGGCCCGGGCGTAGGGCTCTCTTCAATCAATTGGATGGAGTGCAATAACCATGGGAAGTATATTTTAATATAAATAAACAACGAAAAGCCATTATTATAATATTAATATGGCTATTAGCTCCCTAAACCGGCTCCATTTTCGGTCCACTTGCGTTTCCAAAGCAAACATTAAAGCTTTTCACAGTATAAATATCCCTGTGCATAATTGGCGGAATCAGGTGTGTGTACCCATGTTTGGACTTCGCCACAAATTTGCAGCAAAGTCACACCTGTGGTCAGGCCTAATTTTCGCAGTTTCGTAAGGTGTCCTTTCGGTGGCCATTGTCCCTTTTGTGGTCACGGTCCCTTTCTATTATTCTGTGTGTTATGAACTGACGAGTGACTCTGAATTTTGAATTTGTCGATGGTTCTACCGGGACCGCAAATATGTCTATAAGTTGTGGTGTGACAGTGTTTTTGACCACTATATCGTTTTATATGATATGTAAAAATAGGCGTTCTGTGGTGGTTTTAGAAGGGCTGCTACTGTTAGTTACACTCAGTCTGACTGCGAAGTAGTTATCTTTTTAATGTGAATTTCTTTAAGTGGCTGCAACTAGTGGTTTCGTTGGAAAAAAGTCCATCATACTTTGAGCAGCTTAATTTTTGATAATATTGTGATGTACAGTCTCCACTGAATTATGTTGACAAAAGCGATAATTAAAACCTGTTTTCAAAATTTCGTCTAATGTAATCTGAGTATAGTATCTATGTCTATAAGGTGGAAGATTAGCCTACGTATATATAGCATGATGTAGTAAATGTTAATGTGTAAGGAATATCTTTATCAAATAACCGGATCTCACGTAACTCTGATAAAATCTTAGTTTTTAATATGATTAATCAGTTACCGTCTGATTAATTCAGTCTGAGTGCTAAATCTGAAAAAGTCGTTTTTATTTTTTTTATATAGTGATTATAAAACAGATTCAAAGGAACCGGGTGAGAGCCCTCAGAGCAAGGAATATAAATTATTTATTATCAAAGGACGCCACACACAAAAACAAGACACACACTCAAAATTATCACAGAGCAATGACAAAAAAACATAAAAGACGTTCATTAGAATGATCATAAGGCGGTGGTGGGCGAATGTAATTTACATTAAGTCACGTCAAAAAAGAACGGAATTGAAAAATGTTCCCAGATACATTCAAGGCAAGAGTGAATAGGCACCGGGTTCTAATCCCGGTGGGGACATACCACAAAAAATCACTTTGTGACCCCTTGTTTGGTTAGGATATTACAGGTTGACCACCTGATTGTCTGAAAGTAAGATGATTCGTGCTTCAGAAGGCACAGTCCCGATACCGGTTATTACTTTTTGAGTCATTGTAGAAGATAGTAAATAACACCTTTCTTATACAAGAAAACAGACCTGGGATAGACATTTAGGAGTCGCCGTCGCCGGACACGGCTTGGACGCGATGATGATGATGAATAGGCACTACTTGGGTTTACCTTAGACCATCGGTGGTTAACCAGGCAGCATCGTGGTCAAACGCACACAAATCTTTTAATAAAAATAACGTGCTTTTAGTAGGTATTTGAATTATTTTGGTACCCACACCGACCCCGCGGATGTGGTCGACAATTAACCTCAATCAGCGCTTATCGCTATCGACCCACTAGCGTAGATTAATTATTTTAAATATTTTTCCTCTAAGCCGAGGTTCGCGCCCTACTGGGCACCTTCGGGCCTGTTGTCTTAATCGTTGTACCGTGTGAAAGTCTTCAGCGCTCCCCATTTGTCCGGCCAAGTAGTTAATGCCATCTGCGGCAAATCTGCAATAAGTTACATCAAAAAAAAGGTACCCACATCACGTGGCACGTTTTCCGCGCTACCGCACCATAAATTTCCCATAAATATTTTAGTTATGTTACCTACCTCAAAAAATGATTATTAGTTCAGAGTTGATGACTTAAGTACCCACTTATATTTTTAAGCAACATTTATCTACGGATCCCTACGAAATTATCAATGTCGGTAACTTGAATTGATTAGGTATTAGTGCGTTGATACACATCTCGATAATTATTCACATTGATAAAATATATCGAATCCTGTTAATGTTTTAAAAGCGTATGCAAATTATTTATTTCAGTCATTTCGTTGTATGTTTCAATCACAAAAATGGCAGCCAAAGTATTGTCTTTCTTGCTATTAGTAGCTGTGGCATCTCAAGGTAAAATGTTTTTGTGTTTAGTGGCACCATTATGGTTCATACCATACAATATCAGGAGTCTGGTGCATTTTTGTTTCTCTTAGTTCAAGTTTTCGGTGTTCTAGTGATGTGTCTATAATAGTGACTTACCGATAAGGGTTACAGTCATGAGTTAACATAACATTAGCTCACAACTATACCCCAATTGGGTTAATCAAAGGAGATCCATCACAAGATGAACTACATACCCACACCTCACCAGGCTATCTGCTAGACCAACGTCATAGGTGGTGAGCCGTATCGCCGACTATAATGTTCAAACTATCTGTGTTAGTGAAACAACTGTGTTTCTGGTGACTAAAACAGTGATTAGGGTTACATACAGTCATGAGTTATGTTAATAAAGAGTTTTTAATTTTACTGCGCTTTCCAGGATTGATAATGATTCTTATTTTAAAATGTCACCTGTCGAATGAAAATAAAGCTATTGAATCTTACGTATGTATTTATTGTTTATACTCTATTTGGTTGGCGCGGAACTCGTAGTTCCGAATCTCTGACTATATTTTGTTACCAAAACCGATTTTCTTTTTGTAGTAGTCTGAATTTTCAAATACTTTCAAATATTTTTTTAACACCCGTAATCTTTGAATTTATTATGCGATGTGACGATCAATGTTGAGCTCTACAAATCTCATCTCCATAAACGGCCTCCATGGACCGTGGTGAGCGTAGGGCTTACGATCCGGAGGTCCCGGGTTCGAATCCCGGCGGGGACATATCATAAAAAAATACTTTGTGATCCCTAGTTTAGTTAGGATATTACAGGCTGACCACCTGATTGTCTGAAAGTAAGATGATTCGTGCTTCGGAAGGCACATTAACTCCCGGTCCCGGTTATTACTTTTTGAGTCATTTAAGGGGCTTTTGGCGGCGCACTAGTAACCCTGATACCACGGTTGACGGGGTGGGTAATCTACCTAACAACCCACACGATTGTAGAAGATAGTAAATAACACCTTTCTTATACAAGAAAATTACTACCTGTTTCAAAAAAAAATCTTTATTTCAGGATATGCCCAGACTATCAACGAAGTAGCCTTGGATGACCAACACGTCTCCTTCATCTCCCACCCACTCTACGCGCGAGTTATCACCATCCCCAAATCCCCCTTCGACACTCTTCTTGCTTGCTACATCACCTTCCCAAGCGGTGTCATGTATGAAGCCTACCCTAATAGCAACATTCCCTTTGAAGACATCATGTATGCCAGTGCTACGCCACCTTTCAACACATGCGCTGTAGGGTTCCGAGGTGTGCCCGCTAGTAGATCAGGATCGTATGAGCTTCGGTCTTTGGTTCAACATGATGCTGATACATTAACTTTAGCCCGGCAGACCTTCCATTTGACTATCACTGAGAGTGAAGTTGGGATGCCTTAAAAGTAATTCTTGTAATATTTGAATTTTTAAAACATTAACGAAAGAGGAAGGTTTATTTATTTAAATTCCTTTGTATTTTCAACTAATAAAAACATTTTGAAAATTGTTTTTTTTTTTTTTGAATCATCGTCATTTCATCATGCCTGCACAGACTTTTACACATGTAGGTATCTGGGGGCATGGGAGTGCTCCCGCCAAGACGAGTAAAGCTAAGCGCAAGGGCCTACCCTTGCCGTTTTGCTACCATCACATGAGTATGAAAAATCTATTTCATGCCGTCATCATGGGCAATAAATTTATAGACTGTTCATTGGCGTTTTGTTATACTATAGTTCTTGTAGTAACGAAACGGACAAGCCTCATATTTTATCTAACATGTAGAGTTTGTAAACTTAGGAGTTGTTAGTTAGGACGCGTAAATTTAGGAGCTTGGATTTTTGACATTGTAGTCGATATGATTTCGTCTTGGCAAAATTTTACATGAAAATATTTTTTTGGGATGATTAATAACAAGAGCGAAAAAATAAAAAATATCTTGCCATTTTACTTATACTATAGCTTTGAAAATTTTTATGCGATTCGCTATTTTAGTTGTTTTGTAAACAAAGTACTTTTTTGTTTACTTTTATAATTATTAACTATATACAGACACATATCTAATGAAATTAAAAAAAAAACGATATCAGGCCAAGTTCTACCGCTTTTATTCGTATGCTGATATTGCACGATTAATTCATTTTCGTCCTAATCTTGATAAAATAACCCGAGATAAAAAAATATAAAATAAAATAAAATTAATAATAAAATAATTAAAATCAGAAGTGTTTCATATAAGTTTTAGCTATTTATTTTTATATTATTAAAACTAGATGTCGCGTGGTGCGCTCGCAGCAAGCTGCTCGCGTGTCCTGTATTAGTTCGAAGCTTTGTATGGCGGCCATCTTGTTTTCCCGCCATTTTTTAACTGCAATAGAATTTGACCAAGACTTAAATAAGTGTCGTGAAATCAAAAAAGTTCTAGGTGCTATAGTTTTGCCAGGCCGTAGGGTGTCTCCCTGATGCGGAGCAGTTTTCCAAGATGACGTTCCGATAACACCCCTATACATCGTTTTTACACCCGAGACACTTTCTGGACAAACAAAAATTTTTATGGCGGCCATCTTGTTTTTCGGCCATTTTGTTTTTTTTTTCATCGGCGATAAAATTTGACCAAGATTTTATTAGGTTTGGTGAAAAAAGAATCGTTCCAGGAGCGATAGTTTTCCCAGGCCGTAGGGTGCCGCCCTGATACGGAGCAGTTTTTGAAGGTCGGGAAGTATTTCCATACTCAATATTACATTTTGATCTCATCCCTCTTACATCATATTCACCCCGAGGCATTTTCGAGAAAAACGAAAATTTTGTATGGCGGCCATCTTGTTTTTCCGCCATTTTGTTTTTTTTTTCACCGGCGATAAAATTTGACCAGGATTTAAATAGGTATCGTGAAAACAAAAAAGTCCTAGGTGCGATAGTTTCGCCAGGCCGTAGGGTGTCTCTCTGATGCGGAGCAGATTTCAAAGATCTAGAAGTTATTCTATATTGAAGTCGACGTTCCAATGATATCCCCATACACAGTTTTTACCCCCGAGGCATTTTCAGGAAAAAACGAAAAATATGTATGGCGGCCATCTTGTTTTTCCGCCATTTTGTTTTTTTTTCACCGGCGATAAAATTTGACCAAGATTTAAATAGGTATCGTGAAAACAAAGAAGTCCTAGGTGCGATAGTTTTGCCAGGCCGTAGGGTGACCCCTGATGCGGAGCAGTTTTCCAAGATGCCGTTCCGATCACACCCCTATACATCAATTTAAGCTCTGAGACATTTTCTGGAAAAACAAAAATTTGTATGGCGGCCATCTTGTTTTTCGGCCATTTTGTTTTTTTTTTTCACCGGCGATAAAATTTGACCAAGATTTAAATAGGTTTCGTGAAAACAAAAAGTTCCAGGTGCGATAGTTTTGCCAGGCCGTAGGGTGTCTCCCTGATGCGGAGCAGCTATCGAAAACCCAGATGTATTTTCATACTTGACATGACGTTCCGATCACATTCCTATACATCATTTTTACCCCCGAGGCATTTTCAGGAAAAACGAAAAATTTGTATGGCGGCCATCTTGATTTTCCGCCATTTTGATTTTTTTTCACCGGCGATAGAATTTGACCAAGATTTAAATACGTTGTGCGACAAAAGAATTGTTCCAGGTGCGATAGTTTCGCCAGGCCGTAGGGTATCTCCCTGATGCGGAGCAGGTTTTCAAGATCGAGAAGTATTTCCATATTCAACTTGATGTTTTGATCACACTTCCTATACATCGTTTTTACCCCCGAGACATTTTCTGGAAAAACGAAATTTTGTATGGCGGCCATCTTGTTTTTCCGCCATTTTGGTTTTCTTCTACTGTGTGGGTTGTGAGCTGGATTACCAACCTCATCAACTCTGGTGTCAGGGTCACTATTGAGCTGCCAAAGGCCCTTTGTAGCGACTACGTACTTACGTCAGAAAGGAACCGCAACCAACGGCTTAACCTGCCGCAGCACGGATCATCTTACGTTCGGTCAATCGAAACTAGGGATCACAAAGGGACTTCGTGATATGTCCCCAACGGGATTCGTGAGCCCAATCGTGAGACCTCAGGATCGTGAGCCCATTGCTCAACCACTAGACCATGAAGGCCATAGTAATATCTCCATAGTAGTCTTCGTTTTTTAATAAGCGGTGACGTCCGGAAGTCGGGTCGCACCTTTCCCTCAAAAATGTGCAAAGGGAGCGATGGCTGGCTTTCGCGACAACTCGTGATCGGGTACTGCGTATGTGGACAGGCCTGCTTCTGTCAGGGAGCTCATAAAACACTGTTTCTGTGATAAAGTCACATAAACTCTTTATTTTTCACTTTCCTTCCACCGACTGTAATTGGAATACCATTGTATTTAAGTCTATAACTTATGTAATACAAACTGGATTTAAAAAAAAGAAGGAAAACATGAAACAGTAGGACTAGGGCCCTGTGCTGGGAGGTTTTCTGGCCACGTCTTTCCCTCAGCGTTACAGATTCCGATGTGGTAGTAGTTTTACAGCTAGTCACATAATATTTTTTTTGTAATTTAATTTTATTGACGTTCAAAAAGCGCTAACTTTGTAAGCCAATTTTGAAAAATAAATATTTTTGATTTTTTTTTTTGAATTTTTGCTGGTTGGTGTCTGTTTCAGGATATGCCCAAGTGAACCAGGTGGAGTTATCGGAACAACACGTGACGTTTATCTCCCACCCACTCTACGCGCGAGTCATTTCCATACCGAAATCTTTCTTTGACACTCTTACCGCTTGTTACTTCACCATCCCCAACGGTATCATGTATGAGGCCTATCCCAATAATAACATTCCTTTTGAAGGCATCACTTATGCTAGCGCCACACCACCTTTCAACTCCTGCGCTGTAGCTTTTACAAACGTACCAGATACTATGTCAGGGCCTTATGAGCTTCGTTCTTTAGTTGAACATGACGATGGTACTCGGACTTTGACGAGGCAAACGTTCCATTTGACCATCATTGAAAGCGGAGTTGAAATGCCGAAGAAGTGATTCTCGAAATTGTCACGTTATTTAATATTAATTAATCTACATCATTAAATTGATACTATCAATTACATTTGGTTTGTTAATGTTTATGTTGTATTGTTAATAAACCCAATAAGGTATTGAAATTACAATTATTTTTTTACATATCTTTGTCTACTCAGGATTTATTTGAAGCCGTGGTAGCCTGTTGGTAGAACGCTTGCCTCTCACTTTGAGGTCGCACGTTCGAATCGAAAAATTTGTTTTTGAATTCATATTTGGATCATAAATGAAGGTGAAGGAAAACATCGTGAGGAAACCCACATGCCCGAGATACGCATTATTGGAGGTATGTGGCCTAACCTGTACAGGGCTGGTTTTCCCTTTATGGGTTGGAAGGTTAGACAGACAGACCTGTCAAATCTTCAGGTTAGGTAAGCGGACCCTGTGAAAAACGGGATAATGCTAGAGACATGACTCACTTAGGATTTATAATTAATTTTAAAACGTTGCTACAACGCGATTTCCTATGAAATATGCAGTGTTTGTTGAAGAAAATATTCTTATTTGGTATCATAGTCAGAATTGGTCGGCACTAGTGAACATCTGGACAGCTGTCGAGTAAGTTGTTACTAAGGTACCTGGTCTATAGTTTACAAACTGCCTACGACCGTAACGTTACTATGCTGTTGGCATTACGAAAGTCATATATTATTATAATTTCGACTGTAATATACTATTTTGTTCTCGCAATATTAAGGGGTTTACACCATAGACTTTGCCGACGAGGCATGTTTTTCCTTTGTCTTTAAAAATAAAAAAAAACATCTGTAAAGTCTTAGTCTGTAAATAATACTCTAGTTTTTACAATGCAGTCCGCTTATCACCATATCGAAGGAGTTTTATTTACGTGGAACTATCACCGCTTCCAACATTGCAACACTGAACTTTTAGAATCGGAATTCCCCATTTCTAAATTAACAAACCGTAACATTCTCTGATAAAATAATTAAAAGAAAATTTGATGCTTCATTTCTTAATGCCTATCCTTGTATTTGTATTTTTATCCTTGTATTTTCTTGCACAAATTTACCACACCGAACTTTTTAATTTATTTACGGCGTTTTTTAATAGCACAGCACTCATCCGTGCTCTGGCCAAGAAATTAATTGACAAGAGCTGCGAGTTCAAGTCCTATACGAGTCAAAATTACTTTCGGTTTAAAATTTATCTTTACGTCAGTCGCAACACAGAACTTGAACAAGCTCGGTATAACTATTAAGTAATCTGCCACTATGACTGGTGCAGCCAACTTGCTCCTGCAGTCCCTCTGGGCAGTCAAACTGAATTGGTTTATGTCTACGTGCTCCTCAGGGTTTTGGCAAATTTAATGTTATACTTGACTTTAGCGACGCTTTTAGCCTGGCTGGTAGTAAAGTTTATGTTGTGCAGATTTTTTTTTATTACAGTGGCTCAAACTGCATTGAAGCAGCATGGAGAAGGATGCTATGGGAGGCCTGTGGCTAGCAATGGGACTCAAAAATCTCGGGAATAAATCACGTCAAAAAACTGCTTCGGATATTGCTTCTGGTTCTTCTTCTTTCTTTCTTCATTACTTCACCATTCTAATTTCTAGAGACTCATTCAGTAGATGAAAGGCAACTTAAAGATTATCATTATCCTAATATTAAATTAATTTATATGTCATACTTTTTATTATACTTTAAGGCCCGATCTCCCTATCCATCTATAGGGAAGGCCCATGCCCCAGCAGTGGGGACGTTAATGGGCTGATGATGATGATAACATAAGTATTTAATGAACCTGGTTGGAACTGTGGGTCAATATAATAGAAAAAAAAACTGTCAAATAATATATAGTTAATGCCATTTATACATTGTTTTAAGTTTACGCGGTTATTATCATAATTAAAACATATAATAACGGGTTCTTACCTCGTTTAAATGGGGATATGAGACTCCCGATATTTCGACACTGTTGCAAGTGCCATGATCACGGGATGACTGATGAGATTGGAGTGGAGTAGGTAGATCTATAATTTTCTACGGGCAGACATATCTGTCTACCCTCTTTCTTTGCCGCTTGTTTATGTTTTTGATATCGGAATGTTCGGAACCATCTGAACTCGCACCAAACTCACTAAGACAAACCGCACTCACTGTGTCCTCACGTTTTTTCGCCACATTAGGCCGTTTCAAGCTTTTTACAACATCATTTCATCCCGTGATCATGGCACTTGCAACAGTGTTGAAATATCGGGAGTCTCATAGCTCCATTTAAACGAGGTAAGAACCCGTTATTATGTGTTTTAATAATGCCATTTAATTTGCAGCAAATCTTCAATAAGTCAAGTCAATAAAGCCAAAGCCACATTGAAGGTAAAATGTCAGCAGTTAATACACTACCCCCAATTCCTTCAACATTATTGTCTTAATTTCTACACAGTTGTTTTTCTTTAGACTAGATTCAACAATCTGTCAGACGATTACACTAACTTTACCTATTTTCTCACTCTTCCTACAGCTTTGCTTTTAAGCACTGTATTTTTAATGCGGCCAATGATGTATCTAGGGGGATACGGGGTAGTTAGGGGTGACACCTGTAAGAAAAAACTTGGTTGAAACTGTTTATCCTTAAAAGTGTAATGTATTTTTTTTTATTTTTAATGCAGGTGCTTACGATTGCGTCTGCTGTATTCTGCGCGAGTCATTTGGTTAAACAGTTGCCCAAATATTTTGTCAGTGTCAAGATCACCAAGTACTCGTAAACTTACCGATTTTGATGAGATCAATTCGGTAGTAAAATTCTAAAGTAGGGTGAGTCTGTTCATTGATCGATTTAATTTGTGATTTTCATTTATTTGAACTGTCGTGACTCTCAGTCAGGAACACACATTTCCGAAAAATGTATGATACCTAACTAACTGTATTGGGCTGCTCTTCTCTTCGCAGGTTGAAAAGTCAGACAGGCAGTCGTTTCTACATAAAACCGTACTTGTCAAATCTTCAGGTTAGGGAAGCGGACTCTGTGAAAACGAGATAACGCTATAGGCATCTCCATTAAGTGAGATTGTGGTCAAACGACGACCTATATAAATTAAAAAAAAAAACAGTATTCAGTCTTGGAGTGACATCGCGACGGTAGTCACCCTCTCTAGCTTCGCCCCTGATGCGGCACTCCTTGTAAAGTGGAAAGTTTAAGATACTGGACTTTGATGCAATTCTAAGATGTAAATAGCTCTTGTTTTATTTAGAACTGCAGTCGAAGTGAGTTTTTCTTCGCCTTTAAAACAATTGAAGAGTCGTCTGGGAGTTTCTACGATTTTATATTTTTCTGCTTTCAAAGAATTGACCGTTTGAGTGGGGCTTTAAAATGTTGTAATACCTATTAGATTTAAATCCTGTTTGTTGTTTTTGTCATTACTCTGTTCGACACGATTGATTTAAACGTGGAAACTCGAGTCATTTAAGATTTTGGATTCAGAAGACAAGGCTTTGGCCTAATAAGTATATTAAATGAGAGAGATTAAAAACTGAAGACAAGGCATAGGCCTATTTTGATCGTGATTTTCGAATATTAAATTACTAAAGTCAAGGCTGTATGGTCCTCAGATCTTTGGTTGCCTTATATTCGGCGAATTTAAACAACACCAACAATTAATGAGAAAATGTTACACCTACATTTATTTACAAAGTAGCTATAGTAACGAGAAGTAACTGCGTAGTTTCTGATTTATTGATCAAGATGTCTAGGCAATACTTCATGAATAAATATAATTTTACTGTATTTCCTCTGGAACAGTTAAAACAAGGCTTCGTAACGAGAAACATGTTAAAACTTTCACAATTTACACCCGGAAACATGACGTCGTCCCTTGGCTTTGTAATATTTAAACTGACCATCGCTTGTGGAAAGGAATATTATAGTGACAGATTTGTCCGTATATTTGTTTGATTGATATGAATAAATTATATTTGGTAGTAATAATTTTTAAAAGCTTCGTGCATTTCAATCACAGATCATAGAAACAAGGGAGATAATTAATGCCCTAAGCACAAAATTACGCGAGTCTGCATGTCACCTGTAAACTCACATCGGCGTGTTAAGCAGCCGCACCAAGACATTTCTGGCTGAACCGCTACATCGATTTTCCCGCCGTTCACTGCGTAGAAACATAAGCGCTAGTTGTGGTTGCGCGATACCAAATAAGCAATGAATTATATGAAAAGTTTTAAAATACGGTCTTTGACTTATATCAACAGTGGCTGCAAGTTGTCTTTGATTACTTGTGGCTCTGCCCACCCCATTTGGGATTACGGGCGTGAGTTTATGTATGTATGTATGTATGTTGACTTATATAACATGATCTTTTTGTGCAGATTTTGATCCCACTGGCTATGCTCCCACGGTATCTCTCTATACTAAGAACTCTCTGATTTTAACTGCGTTGCGATGGTTTCGACCAATGGACGCATCGTATGCTATCTACACCGATAAAAATCGTACGGCTATTGGTCGAAGGCTCGACTTAATTAAAATGGCGCGCGGCGCGGTTGCTGTGCCGCGGAGGCTGAGAGTAAACTCTCATACGGCGTTAAAAACTATGTCATTCATAAACAAAGTCGCAAGCAGGCACTAGTTTTGTATGAATAACGTTTTAACGTCAGAAACAAAGTTAACGTAAGTGCCTTTGAACAGAAAACAGCCTGAAAATTGTTAAGCATTGTTAAAACTAGTGAAACTAAAGCCGGGCACTCATCCGGGTGTGAACTTTAAGGCATAGGAGAGAGCGATTCCGAATTTTTTTATTTTTTTGAAATCTAAATTCATAACCACATGCTTACAATTACACTCCACTAGAGTCACAAAAAATAGAATACAACATTTAGCCCATTTTGATACGTAGTCCTAAGATGATCCAATCAGCCCATCGTCCATTTGATGGATCATCATTTAAGACATGACACAATTCCTCTCTGACCACTCTCTCTTACCTACCAGATAAAAAACAACTTCTAAGCTAAGAAGATAGATAGATAGATAGATAGATAGAATCTTTATTTAGGTTTAAGACGTTACATAAATTTCTTAATATTAAAATTAAGAAGCACTCCCTGGCCATTTGAAAATTTGTATGCAACATTTTGTATACCTCTGACCTCTTATAAGTTGTGCTCGTCTGTTTTCGTGTGAGAACACGGCACTCGGTCCACACGACCAGTCTCTTTCGAGTGGTTAACGATAGAACAAATTGGATAAAAATATACTATCACGTTGCGGTTAGTAGCTCTTTAAAAGTAGGGAAAAGATAAAATAGAGGTAGAAACAACATTATTTGACATTGTTACATGTGCACACATCTTTCCGGTGGACTGAGAGTAAAGAAACAATATAGTACGTTCAATTTAAAATTGATTTGCTTCAATGTGGCCGCAATATTACAATTTGACATTTGCGCATATTAAAGTAAGCGCACAATGTCAACTTTAACAAAATTACTTTTAAGATTGAATGTGTGTTTCAAATGATTTAGACCAGTCAGTCCTGAAATGTATTTGTAACAACATAAAATATAATTTCTTTTTATAACTGAATATATTGTAGCCTAAGGTCAAACTTGGCTCGTTTTTATACACCTGATCTGGCGTGTAATGACTAAGTACTTAGAAGACGGGAATACTGAGTAATCTGCGAACCAGTTTTGAGTATTTACTATAATACTATATTTACTATAATTGAGTATTTTAAGTCACAGTTGTTACTTTACAATAAGGTGACAATTTATGCCCAAACTCAAACCGAAAATTAAAGATGGACGCACATTGACAGAATTGGAGATGTCTTTTGAAAAGGTTCAGTACGATCTTCTCTAAACCGGTGTGCGTGTATGAAACGATCGAATGTAAAAAAAAATCAAGAGAACTGTGTCAGGATCAAAGCAAATGCAATTTCATAGTCTAAGGCATGAGTTAAAGTGAGTCTAAAAATAGGCATGAGTTTATCTACGTATGTATGTGTCAAACCTAAAACATCTTTAAAAAATGATACTCCAGTACAAAATTCAAATTCGAAATTCAATAAATATAAAAAAAATAACAAATAATATGACTATTATTATTAAATATTATTATTTGTTTTTTGTAATGTGAACATAATCTTTTATTTTTATTTTAAGAAAAGCATAACATAATTTTGTCAAATATACTTTACAAACCTATAGCTAGGTAACTTAGGTATCTCTTTCTCATTATTTAATGAGCTGGGCTCTTATCGGTGGAGTAATTGCTTTTCCTCTCTTTTCTTCGCCAAATTCTTCACCGCCTGATCACACATACACACACACACGAACACGATCACACGATCTGCACCTTCTCAATCAATCAATAATTCTTTATTGCACAAACACATAAACTTAGGACATGTACAGACGTACTCCTGTTTTATTTAATTCATAAATGTTCTCCTTTGTCCCTTTCTTCTCTTTCTTGTTCATGTTCTTTATAAACCAATCGCGTCGTAACAGGCGGCCAATCATATTTCTATAATTATAAGCTAAGATATATTATACTTAAAGGCTATCACATTATGTCTAATTATATCAGCGATAACATAATGATCAATACGTAAATTGCCTGTAGGTATATATGCTCCTGCTGAGGCATAGATATCTTGTCATAAATCAAACATAGCATAGTCCACCACACTGCTTCACTGCGAGTTGGTTGATAGCTCGGATTGGTTAACCATGCAACCCGACGGGCTCATCAGATTGGTCCGTGGCAGGTTGATAACATAAGCGAGCAAACAACCTCCAAAGTAAATAACTTACCTGTCGTGGAATATTTTATTTTAACGTTTTCTCTTATATGCGCTGAAAACTAATAATGAACGGTAAAGTTGGAAATCCGCTTCAAACCGGTTCGTATTTTCCATTGTATTTGTTTTGTTTCTTGCTGCTGGTGTACTTTTAAAATTGTTTTATTTGATTTCAATTCCATATCGCGGCCGGCCGTAAGTATATCGCGGGTATACGCAATCGAACGCGGTAACAATCGCACCGCGCGTGAAAGCGCAACCTGTGCAGACTCGGCTGCTTATTATATGGGGCACATCAGAAAATATATGGATAAATGAGACTGTAAGTAATTTATTAAGTACATAGTAAAACTAATTTATAAAGAAAATGTCAGTATAGAGATGTTTACCTCACATTCTACAAGATTACATTCTATTCCCGATTTAAGACTCTTATTCCTGATATTTGACTTAATAATAAATGAATGAAGACAAAAAATGGCTCTGGCCTTCGAAAACAATTTACTGAAGACAAAGAAAACATTATTCAAGAGATTACATGAAGAAAACTTTCATTTGACTAGGCTGTATGGCTATGTCCCTTTGCCTGCTCCTTCTCGGGGCAAACTTAATAAAAAAAATGTCTATGCTAAGATACTTATTTGTTCCTTATTTCAGTAGAACAAATTCAAAACTAAGTATTAGTGCATTCCTATACTGCAGAATATTGTCATTAGCTAAGTACAGACATATCAAGACTTCTAGACCATCGACTTACGTTGCATAACAGCAAATAGGTAAGCTGTGTTAACTGTTTCTTTTTTTATTTAAGAGCTGCGCTCTTGTCGATGGAGTAATCGCCATTACTCCATAGATAGGGCGTGTAGAACAGTGGTTGCCCCAATCGCCTTCCGTTCCGCAGTACACCGACCAATTTCTCAATCGGTGATATTCTAGCTAGAGCCCTACCAGAATCCATTTCCTCGGCCTCCAACCAGTACTGATACCGCTGCTGCCCGGCATCAGGGGTGCGCTTTTGAAGTAGCGGCGCCTACTCGCTACGTCACAAGATCGTCGTAGAACCTAAGTAGCATTTCATAGGTTAGCCCGTCGCGTCCCAGTGAGCTACCCACTACGTTCTGCTAATCCTGTCGCTGTTTGGTCGGGGACTGCTTATTCTTATAGTCGTAGCTAACCATCATATCTGATGGCCGTTCCACTATCCGCCGCCTGTGGACCCCGTAGATGGCCTACAGGTCAGCCTACTACTTTCACTGTTAGGTTAGGTTAACTGTTTAGGTTCAGTAATCTTAAGTAATAATAACCTACTCACCTGAATGTAATTCCAAGAACCTACTCACCTGAAGTAAAGACTTGGCCATAGAATTCCAGGGAACTATCTGAGCGCCCACATAAAACTGCATTCACAACCATTTAATTGCAGTTCAGTAAAGTTGAACCATAATGACTCTACTGACATGCTAATAGCGCTCATCAGAACCCGTTGTGCAGTTTTAAGTCCCATGTGACGTCTAAAGGCGGATACAGACATTGCGAGGCATGTCAGCATGTGCCCTGCGTGCTGCACAACATGCTATGTGAAATATGTGCGTAGCTACCCCACGCTCCGCGAAGAATATATACCGGGTGAGAGTTCTCAAAATTCCCCATTTGTCTGGTCAAGTAGTATGCCATTCTGAAAACAGAAATCAGAATCATTTATTCAACGTAACGACAATATAGTTAATTAGAATTTTATTAATATCTTATTTTATGATTGATTTGTATTATAATAATTCTTATGTAATTGTAAATGCATGTGCACAACAGCATAAATTTGCATGCTTACTTGTAAACAAAAAACACGGACTACTGTTTGTATTTACAGATGTTATTGTGACATGGTACCAAAGTGTATATTTACATATTAATTCTCGTGACCGTAAATGCTGTTCGCGCCGTCATATCACAGATTACTTAATTGTTACTAAGCCGCATGCCAGCCTGAGCAGACCAGAATACTCGAGCCTGCGCGAGCATTTTGCCACTCATTCTGTGCTGACCCTAAGGAAAAATCTTACCGATGAATAGTTCGTTAGCTTTCTTTTGCAACGATTTCAGGCCATTTCATGCTTGAAATTTTACCTTTTTTCGCGGAAATGGTTATGTAAAAGTTTTTAAAATTAGAAACGTTTATGAAGTGAAGTCTTTCATTTGTTAAAAGCTCTTAAATAAAAGAACAAAAAACTTTCTTTTTGTGATTAGAAAAAGTTAACTTTCTTGTTCTCTGTGACAAGAAATTCAAAACTGCAGACTTTTACTTCAGCTGAATGTTTTTTTTAATGAATTTTGATAACAATAAAAAATGTGTGATTTAAAGGTTGAAAGCCAGTGCTTACTGGAGAGAGAGAGAGAGAGAGTCCTGGTTGAAATGGAGGGTGGCCTTTGCCCAGCAGTGGGACACTTTAGGCTAGGTTAGGTTAAGTAAGAGGCTTTTCTTGCAGCTTCTTTTCCCCGGCTATACAGGTTGTGAGAAGCTGCAGTAGTTTTAGGCGGATGAGACGTTCGTTGTGTAAAAATTGATGATTTAAAGTGTAACTTTGTTACCTACTGAATAAAGATATTTTTGAATTTGAATTTAAGATAAGATAAGATTTAAAGGTTAGACATGATTAATTAAAGTATGAATCATACCTATAACATATCATTACACTTGTATCCCACTGGTAGATAGAGGTATATAGTATACAGGATGTGACATCATAACGAATACTGAGAGGGATCATTCAAAGTTAATCAAGTGGAATTTCCTGTCGGAAATTTATTGTGACTTTTAGTGTATTTTTCAATTATTTTCAGTTCCATACTTTTGCGACGGAAAATTCCATTTGGTATTAACTCAAACTAATGAGCTGAATTATCCCCTTTAGTATTCGTTACGATGTCACTTACAACCCCGTACAAGTACGTATAGGTAGCCATATAAGTACGTATGGGTGTTAGTGACACCGTAACGAATACAGAGGGGTATGATTCAGATCATGATTCTGAATTCATATCAATTGGAATTTCCTATCGGAAAATTCATGAAAGTTTTCATACCTTTTAATTATTTTCAGTTCCATAATTTTGCGACGGAAAATTCCACTTGATAACCCAGAATCATGGTCTAAATCATCCCTCATAGTTTTTGTTACGATGTCACTAACATCCTTTATACACCCACTCCGCGAGCCTATTGCCATAAACCGGGCACACATTCTTAAAAAAATATTTATTTTTCAAAATTGGCTTACAAAGTTAGCGCTTTTTGAACGTCAGACATAATTAAATTACATATTATGTAACCAGCTGTAAAACTACTACCACATCGGAATCTGCAACGCTGAGGGAAAGACGTGGCCAGAAAACCTCCCAGCACAGGGCCCTAGTCCTACTGTTTCATGTTTTCCTTTCTTTTCTTTTAATCCAATTCTAGAAACTAAGTAACATGCACCTTTCATTTAAATATGAATCCAAGCATGCTTGTACAGTGAAGAACTCTTGCTTTAAAATGGAGCAAATATAATTACAATGTACTGAACTGAATGAAATTAAGCAAAAAAAGACAATTTCCAAAGGGCGTCATCTTATCAGTCTAAATTGCCATTCTGGATAAAGCTTCCAAAATCAGTACCCAGTTTCCAAATATTGGAATCCACGAAACGTATAAATCGTGGATACTCTGTTCAGAGAACGCGTGAATATATCGTAGATTTAGACTCTAAACCACTGAATTCGACTGTATGAGTTTGAATTCATATTTGCATCATACATAATTGATATTACGTGGTTTACAGAATTAGTGTCTAGTTGATGACAATAATTATATTGTATACCTATAAGCTCGCCCCTATTATATCACCATCACTAATTTAAGAGCCACGCTCTTGTCAGTGTAGATAGATAGATAGAATCTTTATTTAGGTTTAAGACGTTACATTACGTGTAGCATTCTCCATACTACTTTTTTGGAGAAAAATAGGGCAGTGCTTTCCCTCTTGCCGTGCCCTCTTATTACATAAAAAAAAAGTTTATTGCAGTCACATTTGGTACATAGCATTAAGTAAGGGTTGGAACCTCTTTTTAAGCAGGCATATGCTTGTATTAGGAGACTTCGCTCTACGATAACAGTTTTAATCATCATCATCAATTTAAGAGCCACGCTCTTGTCGGTATAGCATTTTCCATTCCAGTCTATCAAAGGCCAATTCATTGACTTCCCTATAAGACACGACGTTAACCTTTTCTTTAATCTGTTCCATGTAAGCTAGCTTCTTGGTCTTCCCCTTCCTCTCTTTCCTTCTAGCTTTCTTTATATGATGTTTTTAATAAATTCGTCGTGTCTTATTAGGTGTCCAATCATATTGCCTCTTCTGTCCTCAATAATTCTCAGTATTTGTCTCTTTTTCCTTACTCAACAGTTTTATATTTGTACCTTTTTCATAAATTATAACTTATAATACAAAATTTGGCATGCATTTAAATCTAAATATATCAAAGGAGAAACTGACTGACTGACATATCAACGCACAGCCTAAACGACTAAACGTAGGCACTTGAAATTTGGAAGGAACGTAGCTTAGGTACCGTAGAGGTGCACTAAAAAAGGAATTCCCGGAATTCCTACGGGAACGGGAATTATCGGGAAAATCCTTTTGTATGAAAAATCTAAACCGCTTAAGTTAGACGCTTGAAATTTGGCATGCAGGTACCTTAGTTAACTTAAAGCTTAGTTGCAGCAAGAAATTTCAAAAATTCCCGCGGAAACGGGAGTTAGCGGGAAGAAACCTTTGTATGAAAAAATTTAAACTGCATAAGTTAGATGCTTGAAATTTGATATGCACTCCCACACACACAAAGATCTTTCTTTTATAACATGCCACGCGGACGAAGTCGCGCGCAAAAGCTAGTTTAACATAGAACTTAAAACATAGTTGACGGGGAATAAATACGTCTGTCTTGCCCTTTGAGGACGAACGAGGCGTGATTCTATGTTAAAACAGAGGGCTCTGTCAAAGTGGTCGCTCTCAATCGTTATAACACGTTATAATTTGTAAGGAGTTATTAGCCAATAGTTACTGCTCGTTTTACGACCGGCCATGCTTACATTGCCAATAAACTTGAGTCGTAAATCGTGTACAATAACGTATGTGTAACTTACATGTGTTTGATTGTGTGGAAAGGTTTGATATCGCAGAAACATTTTTAGGTGGAAACAATTTTGTTATTCGGGAAATGAGCCTACTCGAGTGACGCACTTAATACATAAAACACTTCCGTTACGCGTTAGTACGGAAACATAACACAAACATAACATCGTTATATCGTGGTTTTTTTATACCCGGTTAAAGGAAAGTTTCAGTTGATTGAAGGCGAGCCTGTCAAACCAAGTCACATTAACTTTTTCGACAAATCAAACCGTAAGTCTCATTAAATGTCAAATATGGTAGTGCGACAGGATTCTAAAGTGGGTACATGATATTGCTCATGACTGCCAAAAAAGTCAAAAGCCATATTGTCAAAAAAGTTAATGTTACATGGTTTCAAAGTGTATACATATTAGTACTCATGACCGTACCTAGCAGTGGGACGTATAATAGACTGTTTTTGAGTATGCACTAGATATCTTAAGTCAAATAAAACTTAATAAACTTTATTTACACCTTAAACAAAACTGTTACAGAACAAAAATATCAAACAAAACAAAAATAAAAGTAAATAAAACTAAAACAAATAAACAAAATTCAAAATAAAATAGTTATGTACAATCAAATTCAAATAAAGTCAATTGTAAGTCAAATTGTTACTTTTATTACAATAAGGTGATAATATACGCACAATTAAACCTAAAATAAAAGAAGGACGTACATTGACCAAATTGTAGATGTACGTTCAGTACGATCTACTCTGAACTGACGCGCGTGTATAATAAATACGTTTGATGAATGAGGAGGACGAAAGAGAATTATGTCAGGATCGAAGCAAATGGAATTTCATAGTCTCTGCTTAGCTCGGTGGGGAATAGGCGTGAGTTTATGTATGTATTATGTTTCTTTTTTAACTACCATACATCCTTGCTTAAAACATAATCCAGAAGTCAGAGGTACATCTGTTGCAAGACGACCTAAGCACCCACACCTCAACGTTTTCTATTAGACCAATGTGATAGGTGGTGAGCCGTATCGCCGTCTAATAATGGTCAAGTCAACTATGTTAGAGAAAACGGCAGTCATGATAGATTAAAAACTCTTTGGTGCAAGTCTGATATCAGGTTTTGAAGCAGCACCCGTTTGAGAAGCAAGTCGGTGTACCACAGGACCACATTGACTTCCAAGGCACGTTAATAATCATCATCATCATCACCAGCCCATTAACGTCCCCACTGCTGGGGCACGGGCCTTCCCTACGGATGGATAGGGAGATCGGGCCTTAAACCACCACGCGGGCCCAGTGCGGATTGGTGGTTATTAACGACTGCTAATGCAGCTGGGACCAACGGCTTAACGTGCCTTCCGAAGCACGGAGGAGCTCGAGATGAAAACTTTTTTTTTTAAACATTTATAATAATAATAATAAAATAATATGTATAATGTACGTTTATGTATAATCTTAATTCAAACAAACGATTACTATTATTGTAGAAGTGTCAACCGTTCAGTATATTGATTATTCTATACGACGGAGAATCTGAACAATTTCCTCCGTTGGAAAAGCCATCAGAATCGACACGGAAATTTATTACGTAATAAAGCTGACAAAAGCTCGTGTCGAGCAAATCGAAGACTTGTAGAAGAAAAATCTTACGTTTTTGCCACCATAATAGTGTGTGTGTGTGTGTGTGTGTGTGTGTGTGTGTGTGTGTGTGTGTGTGTGTGTGTGTGTGTGTGTGTGTGTGTGTGTGAGAGAGAGAGAGAGAGAGAGAGAGAGAGCGAGCGAGACTGTGTGTGTTTGAAAAATTCATGATTCAGTTCCATACTTTTGCGACGGAAAATTACACTTGACGTCAACTGAGAATCATGGTCTTAATCATCCCTCGAAGTTTTCGTTACGATGTCACTAACTCTACATTATAACAAACGATGTTTTTATCACTGGAGTTGTGGCGTCCTCTAATGATAAATATTTTCTTTCTTTCTTTATAAAAAAAAATGTGTTTGATTTTTTGAAACTTGATTTACCGTCCACGTTTCCATTATAGAAGGATCAAAATTTGTGCGGCATTAAAACAATTGACGATTTGCGCACTTATACGAAAGATTATTTAAAGAGACAGATTATTGTACGAAGTGTCAAAACATCTATAACATAATGAATATTGACGTCGTCGAAAATTGGTTGGTTCGAACTTTTTGTTACATGTCTGACACTTGCAACCCTAAAATCGTATATGCATGCAATATCCCTTCATGCCGCGAAGAAGGTTCGTAAGAATAATGATGAGTTTTCATATGATTTACATGTTTATGATCTAGACGTAGTTCGTTTTTGGTAAGTTAAGCTAGTAAACGCGCTCGGTCTGAGATTGTTGAAGTTAAGCAACTTTCGCAAAGGCCGGTCATAGGATGGGTGACCACAAAAAAGGCACGTTAAGCCGTTGGTCCCGGGTGCATTAGCAGTCGTTAATAACCACCAATCCGCATTGGGCCCGCGTGGTGGTTTAAGGCCCGATCTCTCTATCCATCCATAGGGAAGGCCCGTGCCCCAGCAGTGGGAACGTTAATAGGCTGGTGATGATGAAGTTAAGCTAGAAGTCAAAAAGACTTGTTCATTTTCTGCTTCGAAGGAATAACACGAACAGTTTATTACACCGGATATGGGGCATACTCCACCACGCTGATCCACTGCGGGTGGACTGGCAAATTTCAAAGAACATTATGAAAAAATAATGTAATGTCGCTTAGTTCTACAATGTAGTCGTTAATGTTACAGCATAAACAACATAGAAACAAACTTCAACAGAACTTATATAAAAATATTCTCGTTGTCACATAAAAATGAGTACTCACATCGCCCTATCCGCACCATTAATCCACGACATATTCCGTCTCTCTCGCATTAAGAAGATTACCCGAAAGCAAAACAAAGATGGAAACACATACGGCACTGGTAAAAAACAAGGTAATTAAGTGAGGGGTAATTTGTTACCCGGTACGTCGTTTTTATTACCCAGTGCCGAGTGCATTAGGTTTTTTTTTAAAGTGCCGGGGAGAAATATCGGCGATACAACTAAATAGACGCCTGTTGTTTGATTTTTCACATTTAATCTAATCTGTCAATTAGCTGAGGTAGGGGTGGTGGTGGATGAGGGACTCTGCGTCCTGATTGGCCCATTTAAGATCCTATGAAGAGAGCTATGCTCGGTATTTCCTTGCTCGATCGAATCAGAAATGAGGAGATCCGCAAGAGAACTAAAGTCACCGACATAGCTCGGAGAATTGCCAAGCTGAAGTGGCAGTGGACAGGACACATAGCGAGGAGAACCAATGGCCGCTGGGGCGGAAAGGGTCTTGAATGGCGACCACGTGTCGGACGACGCTCAGTGGGTAGGCCCGCTACAAGGTGGACCGACGATCTGGTGAAGGTCGCGGGAAGCCGCTGGACCAATCGTCGTGGAGATCCTTGGGGGAGGCCTATACCCAGCAGTGGGGGTCTTACGGCTGATGATGATGATGACAACCTAAGCTACCTATGGTCACGGAAGCGATCGCGCCTGATCGGATGTTCTGTATCTCATCTATTTTGTTAGTTGGATGTTAAGGCAGTGGCCAGACATACGTCGATCGATGATATATCGTGACCCGGGTCGATAATGACCCATTCGATTGACGATTGAGTCCAATGATTTAATTATTTTGGTCACCAAAGACAAAGATTGGATAATAAAATAATTCTTTCAAATATATATTATTAATTTTCCTCTCAGACGACGCGACGCCCTGAGCCGAGGTTCGCGCCCAACTGGGCACCCTCAGGACTGTTGTCTTAAACGTTGTACCGGATGAGATCCTTCAGCGCTCCCCATTTGTCCGGCTGAGTAGTTAATGCCATCTGCGGCAAATCTACAATAATTTTATTCACGTAAAAAAAAAAAAGAATAAAAAAAGATAAGTTTGAAGATTTCTCATAGATAATTACATTAATGTGTCTGTCGCGGTTCAGAAATTATCTATGGAATTAAGCGATCTCAGTCACTCGATCGATCGCGAATATGGCTTCGACCCAGGTCTAGCTGTTCGTTTGTCTGTCATTAGGGGTCTAGATGTTGTAACGTCGATGTCGAGAAATGATACCAACTTATCTCTAGTTTTCCTTACCCCTTTTCTCTCAATACCGCTGCAGTTAATTTTGTGACCAAATAGAAGCTAATAGTTAGTGGGTTGTTTGCTTTGGTAGGAAACGTTGATACCTAGTTCGAAATTTTGTTATCTGTTTAGTTAGCTTGTTTCGTGTTTTCAATAGAGCCTTACGCAGTCGCAGACGCGGTAATTATGTTGATAACACTCTTTTTAATGTAACATGTGATTAACAGATTGTACAAGCAGTAAGTCCCCGGTCTCAGGAGTGACAGAGTCATCTTCTTTGCCCTCCACTGGGGCAATTCCTGATCGGCGCGTGCTTGCCGCGGGGGTAGGCGCCTCTTATTTCAGAAGGCCGGAGTGAGATAGTGGCTGAGTTCGGATAGGGATTCAGACGTAAGGGGTATAATGTAGAACCCTTGCCCAGGGATACGGGTGAAGACCTCAACGGTTGCAGAGGCGGAGATGGGAGCCATCGGTACGGCATTGCAGGACGGAAGAGGCGTGTCACAGGGACCTACCTAGAACCTGACATAGGGCAGCAGTAACTGTCAGTATTATTCAGAGGCGGAGGACAGGTGTCCTAGTACGGCTTTGAAATAGACTACTCTGGACGCCATCCCACTCGCATCAGACAGATTACTGGGGGCAGAAGGCAAGAGGGCAACCACTGCTCTATTTATCCCTAAAAAAGAAGCATAGTGGATGCTAAACCGATAAGACCGTGGCTTTTAAATCAGTGATGATATACAGTAGGTATGTCTGACTATCTCCTCTGGATTATGGCCCTAAAACGTACAATGCATGTCAAAATGTCGACTGTAAGCTCAGCCGAGGCACTCAATATAAATCACATTCTTACCTTGTACCGTCTAACACGCAAATGGTAGAAAGACAGACAGTTCGCGCCTTACTTCTAAGAGTTTAACGGCCACAAGGTCCAGACGGGGTGAGGGTTGCGCCTGATGCGAGTTGGTGTGATAGAATGCATTCAGTTACATGTTTTCCCTTCCCTCTCGAGCCTGTCCTCAAAAAAAGGGAAGGTGTTGTACTTTTTCTAATACGATGATCCATATTACATGGGTTATAGGCTGATGAAATTTCAACATACGGTTCATTATTTCCTTCCCAGAGGAGTTAAAAAGTTCATCGAAGCAATTCATCTAAAACAGCAATATTACATTAGTTATTAAGTTGCCTTTCATACTAACCCCTATGGTTGTGTTAATGTCTGAAATAAATATATTTGAATTTGAATTACATTTGCGCATATGAAAGCAAGTGCGCAATGCAAATAGCAATATTGCTTTTCTATATGGATTGCTTTAATGTGGCCTTTTTAACCCCCAGGATCAAATTTTTGCAAATTATCGGTCAATACTTGAGGCTTTGTTCACCAAATTAAGGATAAAGGGCTAATTTTATGTTTATGAATGTTTTTCAGTTAAATTTACAAGGTAAAAAGGGAACAATTCCTCAGGAAAAAATACTTAGTCCTATTACATCCACTGTTATGTTATCTATTCACTTTAAATTTGTGGTAATATAGACCTTAAAGCCCTTGACCCACCGCTGGCCAAGAAGCGATTAGCTGAAGGTAGACTATTTCCACCAACCACAAAAATAAATATATTTTTTTGCAGGAATTGGGAATTTTATGTTAAGTTATACCTGTCATTTTCTTATTCGCCGAAAAAGAAAGGGCCGGATTATCACGTGCTCAGTGGTGAAGGAAAATATCGTGGATAACATTTCCGAGAAATGCTTTTCGGAGATATGTGACCTAAACCTGTATTTTTGGGCTGGTTTTCACGGTTGGGAGTCAGACCGGCAGCGAGTTCTATAAAAAAACTGCATCTGTCAAAAATCTTCGGGTTAAGTAAGCGGACCCTGTGATAAACGGGACAACGCTAGGGTGATGATGATCACATCCACCATAATGTCAATCTTATAATATTTTTGTAGATTACACTGTCACAATTTCTAATCTATCATGTAATTTGGCTACCCCCGAGAACTACACACTCGGTTCTCGCAAAGTCCTACGTAGTTTCTAACTCTAGGGAGTTAAAATGGCCACATTGAAGCAATTCATCTAAGAAAGCAATATTGCTATTTGACATTTGTTTGCACTGCGCACTTATTTTTATATGCGAAAATGTCAAATTGCAAGATTGCTTTCTGAGATGAATTGTTTCGATGTGGCCTTTTTAACCCCCCTAATCGCTTCTCGCTCGTCGTCGACGGTGGTACAAGTGCCTTGTGCCAGTCTGTACTTTTGTTCCACCCGCATTTCGATTACGGCGATGTCATGGTAGATTATGAGGCCCTGGTACTTCATTCCCACAAAGGCATGTCTCGGTGGAAGATTTCAATGGAATTCTCTCTAGTGGGAGATATGGTTTTTCGTGAATATATTCATATTATATTTTAGAATACTTATTATAATAAAAAGCCAATATGTAAATAAGTAGGCAAAAATAATATTATCAAACACAGAATATATACCGACCCGATATTTTTTTATCCTAAATTCAAACTAAACTACTCATAAATTAAGTTTCGTATTTACATTCTAAATTATTCAAATCGAGGCGAATAGTAATTCTTTTGATAATTAAATTAGTTTTTCTTTTAAAATATTTAAGGCACCTTTGTTAACCTCGGCTGTTATAGTAAACAGATTACTACATTAGCTTTCTTGACACGTTTCTAAAGTATAAAATTAGATTTATTTATAAAAGTAAGTAGGTAGATATTTTATTTATTTTTTAGAAAACGTGTAACCTTTTGAGAACATTCTTGTGTAGAAGAAAAACTTACAAGAAGAATATATTTATGATACATGTAGGTATTTTCAAAACATGCAATTACATAAATTACAAATACGTAGGTTCAGAGTAGATCGTACTAAGCCTTTTCTAAGGACATCTCCAATTTGGTCAATGTAAGTCCTCTTAGGTGAAAAAAAAAATACAAACAAAATCCATTATGCTCCAGTGGAGGTATATAAATAACAAACAAGCGTTCAGCTTTAATGTATTTTCTCAAATGTCACTAACACCCTGTTTAAATAAATAAATACTCAAGTGGAAGTGCGAGGCGCTGCGTCCTGTCGAACATGGTGGATCATCTGTAAGAGCGATAGGCTGATCCCCTATCATCATAAGGTTTATCATTATCCACCTTAGGACCATGTATCAAAAGTAGCTGCAAATAGTTTCTTGATTATTTGTAGTTCTGCCACCCCTTTGGGAAATACGGGCGTGAGTTTATGTATGGATGTATGTAAGTGCGAGGCATATGCCTCAAACGCAATGCGACGCACGCCTCGAAACGTGTGTACTTAGACGTTACACATATTCGTAGTAAGGAATGTGCTACGCATATTACATATCCGCACCACCCAAATCCCCTGGTAGTTGCGGCTTCCGAATTCATCCCGATTAGGGACGGTACTGAAAAGTATCGGCGTCCGAAAGACGTAATATATGATCCCGGTAGACCCGATTACTCTAGCCATAGAGGCAGCCAATCAGCTCGCGACACCAAACCCCGCCGGCGTGGTCGACGATTGCCCTCAATCAGCGCTTATCGCTATCGACCCGCTAGGGTCGATTAATTCTTCCAAATATTTTTCCTCTCAGACGACGCCCTGAGCCGAGGTTCGCGCCCAACTGGGTACCCTCAGGCCTGTTGTCTTAAACGTTGAACCGGGTGAGAGCCTTCAGTGCTCCCCATTTGTCCGGCCAAGTAGTTAATGCCATCTGCGGCAAATGCACAATGAGTAACGTCAAAAAAAAATAAAAAAATATTAAGTGTTTTTAATTTATAGTTTTTTATTCTTTTCTAAAATTTGTTTTGTGTGTTGTTACAATCGTAGTTAAGTGGAATGTACTTGTTTATGTATTCTTAATTAATTAAAATAAATTCCTTTATTTGTTAAAAAAAAAAAAACATGTTACATAGGCGAGCAAAGTGTTCCGCGTATGGCGTGCGGGGCACATGCTTCGCAATGTTTTTATCCAGTTTTTACTTGTGGCTTTGTCGTTAGATGTGAGTTTGTGTGTACTTATGCGTACTAATAAATGAGTATTATTATTTAAAACCTACATACATTTAAGGTAATTATTGTATTTAGTTTTTAAAACCATTTTTTTGTTCCGATACAGAGCGACATAGTTGCTATTTTGTGACTAAGCTCTTAAAATTAAAAAAAAAAAAAAAAAAATTTAGGCTGCCCAAGTTGTAACTGTATCCATGTATTATGTCTGCTTGTTAAAGCTAAGCTCTGTGCAATAAAGCGTTGATTTGATTTACACCAAATCCAGAATTCGCCTAAAATAGAACACTGACCGCCGTTAAAATTTCCAAGGCAGGAGATGAATTGGTTTGTTATTCAGAACACGGTAGAGGGGATTTAGAGGCAATTCCCTTTTTGATCTCTCTCGTGCAAACAACAGAAGTCTGTCGTAGCAACAGACGGCGGTGTCTTTGCATAAAATATTAGACGCGCTTCTGGGCACGGACGCTTTGACGGACTTACGGAGGTATATTTTGGACGAAGACACTTCAGATTGTAAATATTTGAAAATATACATAAAATGGCTCTATTTAGATGGATAAAGCGACTAGTGATCAGAAGGGAAGTTGAATTTATTATTAAGCCTCTCTTAACACACTAAAGTCACTGTAGGTATTATTGAAAATTCGATGTCGACCCATCACGTGCAATGTTATTTTACGATAAGCACATTGGAATGAATGTACTTACATAGACAAACTAAGGCAAGAAAAAAATAATCTGAAAAGCCATGGGACATGCACGTATGAATTTCAAATTTTTTGCCTCATATGTGGTTCATGTCTGAAAATCAGCATTGTGGCTCTCCCTCAATGTCGGAGTGTCACAATATATTGTTGCTGAGCAGACGTCCCTTTTTAGAAATAAGGTTTAATTATTATGTTCACTCCTAGTATGTACCCATACCTACTTATCTCTAAAATAAATTATTTCTATTCTATTTCTATTATATTCATGTGGTGATAGGTGTGTATTTGTGGTTTATGTGTTGTGGAAGAGAGGCCTTTGCCCTGCAGTGGGACATCAAGGGCTATTAATAATAATATGTGGTTCATACACAGTGAACGTGTTAATATTATAATTTTCGCGTTCGACCACAATCCCTGCTGGTAAGTGATGATATGTCCTAAGGTAGAACACGCTCTACTTATAGGATTTTTTTGATGCAATAACGTATACACGGTGTTAGGGACATCAATCAATCACACAATGACATATACAAAGGACATAAACATAAGAATAAAAATAAGCACAATAGACAACATCACACCAAACCACACGCATCGAACCATCGACATCGACACCGTACCTAACACTTCTTCTTTGCGAGTCGATGGCGATCGATATTAAATTTTTGCTGACCAGTAATTGGCCACGCTTTGTATTGTCAGTGGCTTCGTGAAGTTCTTTAATAGTGCAGGTGTTAGGGCATTTAGGACAGCATAAAAGGTGAACCATAGTTTGTGGTGATACTCCACACTCGCACTCTTCGCAACCATCAACCAATGTGATCGGTCCTCACCAGGACCAAACCAAACACTGAGGGAGATGATTCCGACCATTATTATGAGTTTATATCAAGTGGAATTTTCCATCTCAAAATGTAATCCGCTGATGCTCATAAATAACAAATCCGCGACGTGTGAGAATGGCCTTCAGATAACCTTTCGGGATGGCATACAACTGAAATCATTTGTTTTCTCACTATTCCCATTAAAAAAAAGAAGTATCAAACAAAAAAAAGTAAGTGATTAGCAAAGAGACTCGTTCCATTCGAACTTTTACACACTTACTTACATAAATAATAAAAACGAAACAGTTTCCGTGTGTTTTCCACGTGATAAACTACCAGGGTTGTTAGGCCTGCGATTTTTCTCATCTCATTGATATGAATTTGTCAGGAAAGCCTCCGACACAGCTCAATTTATGCTGGCCATTTCAAAGTTAACCAGACCATCAGTCCATAGTGGTGGTGTGTAGTTAGGATCCAACTTGGTAACTTGTGTGGTAGCCCTCGGGCATGTTGGCAACCCTAAGTTTATTAACGATCTCTGTGGGCCACTGGTTGAGCGTTGGGCTCACCATCCGGAGGTCCCGAGTTCGATTCCCAGTGAAGACATACTTGAAAAATTACTATGTGATCCCTAATATGGTTAGGACATTATAGGCTGATCACCTGATTATCCGAAAGTAAGATGATCCGTGTTTCGGAAGGCACGTTAAACCGTTGGTCTCGGTTATTAGTGTTATTACTTACTGATGTAAGTAAGTAGTAGTTACACGAGCCTTTGGCGGATAATAGTAACCCTGACACCAGGGTTGATGAGGTTAGTACTCCATCTCACAACCCACACCATAGAAGAAGATTAAGGGGTGACCTTTAGAGTTATCAATTTTTTAAGTCAAGTAGAATATCGTCAGTGATTTTTGTTTTTTTAGGCATAGCACTTAGAAGATGGGAAGGCTTCGAAGGGGACTGGCAAAACATATGCCTAGATGAAGAATTGTGGAAGAGGAGAGGGGAAGCTTTTGCTTGGCAGTGGGAAATGATAGGCTGGAGAAAAAGAGGCGATGCTCTTTCACATGTTTAGGATAAAGAACTAACATAGAAAGAAGGTAAAAAATTCGTATGACTTGGATTCGAACCCGTAACTTTGTCATTCCACTATTGAAGACAACACATACAGGGCCGTGGTGTAGTAAGTAAATAGTATAGTAGTAATAATAAAAAGCTTATAAGTATTAAGTCAAAACCGTTTGAAACAAGAGGTTAAAAACATATTTTCTTAAAAAGAACTATTTCGCTCCAAAAATACCAACATTGGTGTTTTTGTAGCGACAAAATATATAAGCTCGGTCATAAATTCTAGATTTTGTTTTTCGTAAGAATACAAATTCAGGCCCACATTTTCTTTGATACTTGTTATTCACTATTTTAATAAAAACAAAATACTAACGTACTTAAGTCTTACATAATTCACCTCGGTATTCACCTTCCCACAAAGCCCTATGTCTAGCTAATGAGGCACTTTCGAGGCTAGGTCCCCCAAAAATAATATAGATGGCTTTGTCCAGATTTTACGTGATAATAACCTACCTATTTACTAATTACTCGGGTACATAATTATTCAAAAATATACAGGGTGGCCCAGAAGTTCAGGTTCAAAATGAAAAATTAGAAAGAGGGGCTCATTAGCTACCAGAAACACCCCCATGTATGTTCAGCAATTATTTACGGTTTAGGAGATATGACCCATTTTGTACCTTTTTCTAGATTTTCTACCTTACTTCAGAAATAATCATTTTGTCGCTATCCCTTTCTTAATAATTATTTTATTTTACTTCACAACTATGCCTAAGGCGGTGTACCGCTCAATCAAAGATAAATCAAAGTGAAATCAAAGATAAAAAAAAAGTTATCGGAAGTCAAAGTGAGAATTCGACCAAAATTGTTACAGTTGTTAAAATTTCGCCGAAGAATAATAAACAGATGAGATTGTCATGGACACTAAAAGTATTTCTAAAAACTACTCCATTTAATAGGCTTTTAGAAACATTAATAAAAAGTACCCTTAATACGGGCAAAAACCTAAGTAATTAGCCCTCAAAGATTGCAAAACAGACAGATTTGAAGGAAAATTTGACATTCTCATACAATGTAGCTGCTACTTTCTAACGTTGACGAAAATTGACGTAACAGTCATGCGACGGTTGTGCGCATCCTCAAAAAATGGACCTCGTTCAGCATAAGCTATCAACTGCAACTTTACAAAGCTTCAAAATAAATTCAATTATGTCAGCAAAAACTCCCTTACTTTCGACTTTAAAACGTATATACAGTGAAGTCCGTCAAATATTGGCATAGTGAAATGTTGAGCCGCATATCGCCCGCGGGCAGACGGATTGGGAGAATAAAACTTACAGACAAACAAAATTTAATCCCTCACGCGACGGAGAAGTCACACGGGACATGATGAAAATGTCGCGGTATTTAGTGAAAAGGTCGTGGGATGGAGTAAATCGTGTCAGCAGAGGGCTTTTAAGGCTCAGTTACGCCTAATAAGCCACGTCGGCAATTATACTTTATTATAAGTACTAACTATCAAGGCTGCTCGCCTGGTTGTCCGAAAAAGTAAGATGATTCCGTGCTTTGAAGGCACAAGCCATTGTTGGTCCCCCCTCCGATTGAATGAGGGGACGCCTGGGCCCAGCAGTGAGACGTATACAGTATACAGGCTGCTTATGTTTTGTAAGTACTAAAAAGCAACAATATAGGTACGTAAAAGAGAAAAAGTAAATACTTGTTAATCCACTACTGACTTCCTAGCCTGGGATCAATAAAAAATGCCGTGAAAAAATATCAGTTATTAGTTTCTCAAACACAGACAAATAAAAATACTAATAGATAATAATCATAAGTCAGGGATAAAAACTTTCTTATTATTTATATTTTTATTTTATGACCAAATTGAAAAATGCTGTGAACCAAACTAAACTTACCTGTAAGTTTTTATCATTTTCGTTTACGAAGTTTTTATGAAGAGTGATGTGTGTAACTTAATAATAAACGTCTAACCGTCGTTTATTTGGCGCCAGCTTCATGGCTTGTTCTAAAAGTTATATTTTTTTATATCGTAAGAAAATAAAATTATTATTTTATAAAAGATTATACAAAAGTTTTGCCTTGAAAATACTTACTTTTTTCAAAATTAAAACCACATTAAATACATTTTGTAAAAAGACATGTTTCTAAAATGAAAAATGAAAGCTCTTCTACACATAATTTCGCCCGCTGTTTTCTTTTATATCGAAAATAATATAATCCGTCAACAAAAAGCTTGTTGCGAAAATTAGTTTATATATTATTATTATATTTTATACGTACTGAAAAGCGTGAAGGGAATATTTTACAACTATTATGGAAAGAGTGTAAAGATCAAAGCAAATGGAATTCTCTGCTTTCCCCGGTGGGAAATAGGCGTGATTTATATAATATGTATGTGTGAAATCATAGAAGAGAAGCTACAAGGAAAGAGAGGAAGGGGAAGACCAATAAGAGCTTTCATGGAAAGAGAATGCGAACGTCGTGTCTTATAAGGAAGAGACAAGAATGGAGAATGCTACACCGACAAGAGCGTGGCTCTTAAATTAGTGATGATGTATGTATTATGAGGAGAAGATAGATATTGAAGTAGCCTTTTTAGACTTGATCATCGTTCATAACGTATGTTTTCTTAAGTAAAATAATACGCAAAACGACAAATTGATTTTCGAGTGAATCTCGTAAACAAGGTGCGGAGCATTGAATTTATGGTGTCGTTACTGTTGAATGTCCTTAAATGTTGGCAGTACCCCATACTATGTGAGTAAACAAACAAATATTGTTTTGGTTTGTTATATTTAAAAATGTGACATGGTTTCCAAGTGTATACATATTAGTGACCGTACTTCTTTAAACTCCCATAGAAATACATTCCTATGACCAGCCAGTAAACGTAAACTCTCAGTAAATAGTCACCTTACCCTTATAAATCTAGTTCTATTGGCTTTATTTGACATTGGCAAAATTTATTGGGTGCTAAACGCGGAGCGGGTCGGGGGATAATTTATAGTACAACACGTTAGTTTGATCAAGATAACGTTGGATTGAAATGAATTAGCGGTTTTCTTTTCCTTTAGGGCAGAGGGTGGGGGAGGGGAGATAGGGATCTCGCTATGTACAGTATGTTAGTGACACTGCGCCGTACCGAATACCGAGGGACGTGTTTCAGCTCAAGGGGAATTATCCGTCGCAAAATTTATTTATTTTCCAGTAGTTTGTTTTTTAAATAAGGTATTTTCAATTCGGCGGTTACTCCACCGACAAGAGCGCAGCTCTTAAATAGAGAGAGAGAGATTTTCAATACCGTACTTAACTTGATTTTAACTCAGAATCATCCCCCCCGCTCGTGTTTGGTACCGTACCACTAATATCGTGTACTGGACTAAATGTGCTAAAAGTAATACTTCATCGCATTTCATGTCATTTCATTTCATCTCATTTCATCTCATTTCATCTCATTTCATCTCATTTCATCTCATTTCATCTCATTTCATCTCATTTCATCTCATTTCATCTCATTTCATCTCATTTCATCTCATTTCATCTCATTTCATCTCATTTCATCTCATTTCATCTCATTTCATCTCATTTCATCTCATTTCATCTCATTTCATCTCATTTCATCTCATTTCATCTCATTTCATCTCATTTCATCTCATTTCATCTCATTTCATCTCATTTCATCTCATTTCATCTCATTTCATCTCATTTCATCTCATTTCATCTCATTTCATCTCATTTCATCACATTTCATCTCATTTCATCTCATTTCATCTCATTTCATCTCATTTCATCTCATTTCATCTCATTTCATCTCATTTCATCTCATTTCATCTCATTTCATCTCATTTCATCTCATTTCATCTCATTTCATCTCATTTCATCTCATTTCATCTCATTTCATCTCATTTCATCACATTTCATCTCATTTCATCTCATTTCATCTCATTTTATGCATGTTAGTAACGAAACGAAAACTGGGAAATAATTCAGGCCATGATTCTGAGCACACCCTGTAAATAACAGAAGTATTCTTACAATGGTTTTACACAGCCATTTATTTCAATACATTTTGTACACTATTTTTATTTACGAGGCAGGTCGTTTATTCGATATACGCTTTAATTAACACTGAATCCAATGTTATGTAAAACGACATGTACTTGCACTTTAAAAGCCTTTACTGTTTCTTGTAAAAGCTTTAACCTAGTTGCAAACGTCAGTGTTATCGAATAAAATCACTTATTGTACTGAATTGGTCGTTCTGTTATACTACTTACACTAGGTACCTTCTTTTTCCATCGTGTGGATTGTAAGGTAGATCATCCACCCCATCAACCCTAGTGTCAGGATTATTATTGAGCCGCCAAACGCCCCTGATAAGACTCATGTAACGACTACATACTTACATCAGAAAGTAGTAACCGGGACCAACGGCTGAAAATGCCTTGCGAAGTACGGATCATCTTACTTTCAGACAATGAGGTGGATAGTAATGTCCTATAACCAAAGTAGGGATCACAAAGTGATTTTTGTGGTCCCCACAAATAATGGTGGTGGTGGATTCGAACTCCGGAATGTGAGCCGAATGCCCAACCATTGGGCTACGGAGGTCGATAACCTAAACCATAGTATATCAGTTAACCAACGATATTTCAGTACGGGTTGACTTGATCTGAATTCAATTAAATTATGCAGATCGCGCGGTGAGGCGCTGCCGGTGTCCGAAGTTTGTTAACGGTGTAGGTATTAGTAGGTTAGCATACTAGTCTTCACTTCACTATGTTACAGACATGATGTATTGTTAGTGTCGTAACGAACACGGGGGGTGGGGGGGATGATTCACACCATGATTCAGAGTTAATATCAAATGAATTTTTTGCCACAAAATACATAATATTTTTTTTTAGTTATTTTCAATTCTATACTTTTACGATGGAAAATTCCATTTGATATTAACTCAGAACAATGAGCTGAAATAACCCCCCACAGTATTCGTTACGAAGTCACTTACATCCCGTACAAGTACGTATAGGTATAAGTGACACCGTAACGAATACTAAAGTACATACTAATTAAAAAAGTAAATACTAATTCTGACAAAGTTTAATATATAAAATAATTATTCGAACTTAAACACAAATGGTCGTGGTGGTGGATTCGAACCCAGGACCTCCGGATCGTGAGCCCAACGCTCAATCACTGGACCAAGGAGGTCGTCGACACTCCCGTGATCAAGACGAATCTAAGGATACCTCATCCATCAAAATCCATCAAGCCGTGAGGGCACTGGAAGCCACAAAGAAACAGATATAATATACTTATATATACGTACATACACTTGAAAAAAATTACCCTCCTCCTTCGGCAGTCGGGTAAAAAGTTAACCACAAGTATTACGATCAATAAAGTGTAGTCACCAAAAATACCAGCGACAACGGAACTGGTGAAATTCCGGATCGGATTTTTAATTAAAACTTGAAATAGTTGGTACAGTCGACTAAAAATAGCTGGGAACAAAGGTCCGTGGCCTAGTATTGTAGGTTGCCCGGGAATGGCACAAAGCCAAAGAATCTCCTTATTGCTTGCGACAGGGGTGCTCAAACTGGGCAAGTTCTTACAACACTTTAACAATACAATACAAATAAACTTTATTGCACCAAAATAAAAACAAAAACATCTAAAACTCTTAACTAGGTACCTAGCAAATGGCGGCCTTATCGCTTAAAGCGATTTCGAGGAAAAGTTTAAAAATAGCACAACATAATTGCATACTTAGTGACGTGCCGTTCTCGGGAATTTTTCCAAAATGGGTCTTTAATAGAAAAGACATTGGCTGCTTTTCTACTCTGGTCTTTTCTACCTAAAGGTTAGGAAGTAAAGCACTTTTTATATAAGTTTTGCGCTTTTTCACTACCAGAAACGTTCCTAAAGTGGGGACATTCTCGGAAACGGCTCATCACTGCACAGAAAATACAAAATAAAACAAAAAAAAACAAAGAGCATAAAGCAGAGCACCCCCAAATGTTACTGATATTTTTAACGGCGGGTAATTGAATGTTGAAATCGTTGGAAATGTCCGGTAATCAAACTAATTCTTACTCATAACTACTAATTCACAATTGCTCCTACTATCGGCTCTATTATGAGATTAACAATTTCATATACTTACAGAAAAATAAACATAGAGAATTTGTTGCTTATACAAAACCGCGTCACTCCACCCGTGTATTTTTTCCCACAGTAATACACATGTGCATACAAACTCGACAATTATAAAAATTTCCGCCCCTTTGACAATCTGGGAACAACCTGTATATCCATTAAGCTTAATTTAAGCAAACGCTTTGTTTTCTTTCAAAGCTAAGGGGTGTGCTGTCGACAAACAGGGGTGCATATAAGTTTGAATAACAATGGTGTACAAGAATTTGCTCTCGCGGAATTCAATAAGACGCCAGATCCAGTTAAAATATAATAATAAATACATTTTATTATATTGTTATCGACGAATAAGTTTGCGGTGACGGGTAAACAATATTTGAGCGACATTTTTATTTATTGGGTATTGATTTTGTAACGGATTTTAGACGGTTTCATTTACGCAGGCAGGGGATTCTCTTAAAATGCATAAATGTTTTTGTCATAATTTTAATTATCATAATCCTTTTTGCATAACGTTTTTCCTTTCCCATAATAACATCTAGGAATACTGGTTTGTTAGGTATAACTTATTTTTGGACTAATATTTGTTGGTATAAATTTGATTCGCATATAAATAGGTCTCCATAATTCTTTTTTAAAATAATAGTCTTTTGTCTTAATATTTACAAGGCATAACAGTAGGTTAGGGTGCGGTGGGGTGGCCCTTGGGCCACCCCTACGCCGCCAGCATGTTTATCTTACATACGAAAAGTATACTGAATGATGACCAACAGCATGAAATAGTGTTAAAAGATATAAAAAGTCACAATCATGAACCAAATGCAGTCAAGGAAAAAGTAAGTTTCAAAAATGTTCAAAGTTGTGCCAAAACTTTTCTTATTCGGAGTATAGTTTTTATGCTTATAATAATTATGCTTATAGTAGTTATGAGTTTCAAAATTATGCTTAATAAGTTATGACAAATTAATACTATGCGTAACTAATAATAGGACAAGTAACAGTATGCCATGGTAAATTATTACATAAAATTTTATGAGTAAAAATAGAGAACCCGCATTGATGAAAATCACGACGATTATATGGTGGACGTAATATAAAACTGGATCTGAAGATATGACTAACAACTAGGAGAGATTGGTTTTGATCCCAGTACACACGATAAAAGTTTAAAATTCCTGTCATTTTCTTATCCGCCGAAAAGGAAAGGGACGAATAATCGACAGGATAAAAAATATGGATCACACGTCAATTTTAGACCGAAATTTAAAAATCACTTCCAAAATTGTATATTGGTCAAGTCGAATTTTCCGTCGAATATTAACTAAGAATCATGGTCTGAATCATCCCCCTCAGTATTCGCTACGATGTCACTAACACTCTTATTGAATATACTACTCAGAAATATCAAAATACTCAGTAAAATTACACAGAAAACTGTGGTAACGAAACCCGTTAGCGTATCTGGCATACTGCCAGGCTCACCTGAAAAACAAATGTGCCTGAAAACGGATTAATTTTAATAAGAATGTAGAAAGCCTGTGATTTATTCGACTGAAAGAATATAAGTATTCATTGCTGTACTTAAAGCAAATTGAATTTTAAATGTAATTTTTATGAAACATAATTACTCAACTCATTATGTTGGCTCATTTCTGATTTAAAGGTTGTAAGGGCCTGCATTCATTTTGTTGGTGGCGCGACTATGTTTGCGCGACCATGTTGTCCTTGTAGAATTATGTCCTCTGTTCTTTCAAAATAAAATCGCTATTGCTTTACTAATGTAATAAATGCTCTTTTTTGGACTTGATGAACCATATAGTTGTGGTAACCGGCCCATATTATAGTCCATAAATGGGGGGGGGGGGGGGGGTAGTAAGAGTTAAAAAAAAAGTATACTTAGACTCTTTTTTTTATGACCTGAAAAACTGAGAAAGAGCGTAGCATGCTTATCATCTAGCGATTTAATATGGCTATAATATGGGCCGGTAACCACAACTATATGGTTCATCAAGTCCATCTTAACGTGTTCTCGGACAGCTTCGAAAGGCAAGAGGCTAAAATCTCTCTCGTACATTTTTACTGAACTCACTTGGATGTTAAAAAGCTGAATGCAGACTATGTTCTTTTTAGGTCCCGGTGAGACCCCTCGGCACTCCCCATTTGTTTTTCCAAGTAATTAATGTCATAATAAGTCATGACAAGAAAACAATTAACAGGTGTTTAAACAAATAATCGGAAGTATCACACGTCTTTGTCAGTCTATAAGTATTCCTAAAGCCTCGAAGACAAAATGCGTAGAGGTTCTAATAGGAAAAGTTAGAAATTGCTAAAGTTTAATGGGACCTTTAGGTATTGTGACAGTTTACAAGCAGCAAAGTTGTTAAAGTGCTTCCATTGCAATTATACGGGTTATCTATTCATCACGTTTAGGAAGGGAACTATTTACGAGGCACGCGAATTAGGTTCGTTTACGAACAACCAGATAATTATAAGTAGATAATCAGTCACTACTGTGGCCCTGTATACCGGCTTGCTTCTCGATCGGGGAGCGCCAGTTCGAGCCACGGTAATGGACTTGCACCAATGAGTTATTTATTTACTACCACGGTTACCTGGACCATTATAAATGGCGATACGGCTCATCACCTATCACGTTGGTCTAACAAAAAGTTCGGTGCGTACTTAGTTCATCTTGACTACCCCAATGAAGTACCTAATCGGATAACAACTTACAGTCAATTTCGATACGACGTTATAAAATAGTTAGTCGTTAGTTCATGGTAGGGCTCGCAGAGGAAGACCGAGAAGGACTTACATTGACCAAATTGGAGATGTCCTTAGAAAAGGTTTAATACGATCTACTCTGAATCGATGTGCTTGTATGAAGCGATTGATGAATGTGGAGGAAGCAAGAGAAGTGTGTGAGGATCGAGGCAAATGGAATTCTAGAGTCTCTCTTTACCCCGGTGGGAAATGTATGTATGTGTTATAAGATAATAAATATGATAAATCGTATGATGAATCTCATAGGTGAACAATTTGCTACTGTCTATAATGTAGATGAAAGACGAATAATATGATGAGTCATATGGTGCTCCAATGAACTAAAGAACAGAATCACTCTGTCTTGAGGAATGTCGTAGTGGCACTTAATAAATTGATATTTAGCGAGAGTACAGTTCAATTTGTCAAAAAAAAATGTGGTATGGCAAAAATAGAGATAATTATTGCTCGTAGAGATAATTACAGTACTTACTACGTTTTCTGTTCTTAACTAGCTATAAACACGTGTTATGCAAATATTATTTTTAACAATAAAAATGATTCGGCCCCACCAAAGGTGTATGCCTTTCAGAATTCCGGGATCCGAAACTTCTTAGGCCCGAGATACAATCATAACTTTATTAATAAATGTATTATTTTTAATATTTATTGCTTTTCTTACTTTCGTTGTTAAATTACTTCGGTGGATATGGGCAACCTGGAATGGGCGAGAAGATTTTGTCTCTGAACTATTTAAATCGGAATGTTAAACATTTTAATACAATAATATTAAACATCTTAAGATCCCCAGCTTTGAGAATACCAAACTCTACTTAATCTGTTTACACTTAGTTCTCGATGTTGACGGAAGGAATCTCTCCAAAATAGTTTCACGAACAAAGCGGTCCAAAAACTTTGCATTGCCCTAAAATTTATTCAGTGATAATCTGTTGAATAATCGATTGGGGTGTGCGCCCTTGGCAGTAATCCTTGTCTAAAATATTAAACAGAGGTTAAACTCTGGCCTCTTTCAACAGTGTTCGTCGATTAGGGTCCAAAGTCCAATTATGTCGGATTATGTTATACGAAGTGAAAATTTCTTATGATTCATTTCTAGCGATACAATATTAGATATTTTAGTATTACGATAATAAATTTTAAAGCGTCCGGGTTTTGTAGCAGATTTACACTGGTGATGACGATAATGATTAAGATGATGACAATGAACCAAATGTAAAATGAGTATTTGAAATTATGGAGTTTAAACAAATAAAAAGATCTTTATTATTAAAAAAAAATCAGTAAATGCGCTTCTTTTTAATAAAAACCCCTATCTAACCTAAATAGTCTTGAAAAACTGAAGCATAAAATAGACATAAACTATTTAATCAAGTTGAAAGAACTAGATATAACATCAAAAGTAGTACCGATAAATGAAGTTGTGGCAAACAAAAAACATATTTGCGAAGAGAAACTCCGACTACAAAGTAATGAAACAGCATAATAATCCACTTCGTTCAACGCAGAACTCGTAACTATGAAAACTCACTACTAAAATTTAAACCTAGCAGAATGAAGAATAAAACCTTCCAAGTTCTGTTTAAACTTGCCACTTTTTTACTACACAATAAGAATTAAAAGACGCTGAAATTTACTTGGGGAAGGAGGAAATTTCGTTGTCTTAAAATTTATATCGCGTTACCTGAAGAAACCTTGGACAAAAACCGGTGTCAGAAACAAAAGTTTATTACACTATCTGGATGCAAACGCTTCTTCATTTATCTTTGTCGGCGGAACTTCGAACTTGGGAAGTATTTAGTGGGAAATTAAAGACAAATTTTGGGAGAATGTCTTTTTGCTGGCGAGGTTAATTGTTCTTGTTTCGCTTGTGTAACTTTTGTTGCGTTGCTGCCAACTAGCTTGACGGAGTTGCGAATAAATGCTAGTTAATCTCCTTCTGTATTATCGTGGTTTGGCAAACTGAGAAGTTTTGGTTTCGGATGATGAATTTTGGTGGATGATTGTGAGAAATCGTTTCTGTGCGCATAACGTTACTAACAGGGTATACAATAAATACTCCACATGAAAATGATATAATAATAGACGCGTTTATTGATCAAGCGATCACTTCGTCTAAAGGCGTATTACAAACATTTTGAGGCATGGACCTCGCACGCCATATGCCGCACGCTATGCTATGTTGAATGAATGTGTGCGAAGAACATGCCTCTCCACGAATATAAAGGTACACACATCCTGTCGCAAGCGGCGCATGGTGTGCGGGGCACATGTCTCGTAATGTTTGTACATGACTTATAACACTTGTGCAGTATGAAGCACCTATAGGTAGTTTTTTCTTGACGTGACCTATAATGCAGAATGCTTCGCATTTACTGAGTACCTACTTACTTGTTCGGAAAAAAACCGGTTCTCTGTGCTGTTTCTCGGTCATACAGAAATGAAAGTAAAAAATACTGCAGCACGAAGCAATATTGTTTCAACAATCAATAAAATCCTTACAGAGTAACAATTCTTTAAGTGTTAGCATTTCTTTCTACTTATTTTTCCGAGTTAAGGCGTCTTTGTTAGAACAAGTAAATAAGCGTAAAGCTTGATGAGTAAGTAACATTATTAAACCTATTTTTTTTTCGCCGGTATGAAAATTTTATCAAATAACCAAGGTAATTTTCGTTAAGCTGTTGTTATAGTCCTATGTAAAGAGAGTTGAGAGTCCTTTATTGAGAGAGACTGTTGGTACCTAATTAAAAAATCATTACTAAAAATCTAAGGTATTTTTTTTAAACTTTTATCGGATCATGTCATAATTATTCTTTAGAAGAGAGACAACAGGCATTTCCTTCGTATTTGTATCATCACAAGGGAAAATTTCGTACTGAATTTTATGACGACGTCGCATCGCTTCGTATGACACTTCGTTATGACGTAAAGGCAAACAATGTAATGTGTGGCCTTACTCTTACACCTGGTAGCTTTGAATTTAGCACCTTGAATCTAATTGCATATACGAAGTTCCTGACAGTCACTGTAATAATTCCAAGCAACCATAACGTCTCAAAGAGACAGTCATCGTAATTCTGGGCAGCCGCAGTAACCGCAGTATGCGTCTACATGGCGTTTATATTGCATTGTTATATACATGAACTTACGCCCGTAATTCCTAATAGAGTGGGCAGTGCAACAAGTGGTCTAAAATGGCACATTCAACTAATTAATTTTAATAAGCAATTTTGCTATTTCACATTTTTCTTAGAATAAAGAATATAACTCTCTCAACTCTCTCTCAATACTAACTCTCTCTCAATCTCACTGTAATGCGCAAGCGTGAAGTAGCAATATTGCTTTTTCCCTCAATTTGACCTCAATACTTATTGGAGGAGAAACTTGAGAAGAGTGGAAAGATCAACATACATATATACATAAACTCACGCCTATTTCCCACCGGGATAAGCAGAGATCCTGGCACACTTCTCTTGCTTCCTCCACATTCATCAATCGCTTCATACACGCACGCACATTCGCATTCATATTCATAATGCACGAAAGATCAAGAGAAACCCTTTTCCCGGCAGTGAGTATGAATAGGCTAGATAAGATAAGAAGAAGAGCCGAATTGCTCCAATGTGGCCTCCGGCAAGTAGTTAATGCCGCCGGCCAAGTAGTTAATACCATTTGAGGAAAATCTATTTGAGGAGCTCGGTGGCGCAGCGGTTAATGCGGTCGGTCTGCGATTTTTGAAGTTAAGCAACTTTCGCAAAGGCCGGTCATAGGATGGGTGACCACAAAAAAAAGTTTTCATATCGAGCTCCTCCGTGCTTCGGAAGGCACGTTAAGCCGTTGGTCCCGGCTGCATTAGCAGTCGTTAATATCCATCAATCCGCACTGGGCCCGCGTGATGGTTTAAGGCCCGATCTCCCTATCCATCCACAGGGAAGGCCCGTGCCCCAGCAGTGGGGACGTTAAAGGGCTGGTGATGATGAGGAAAATCTATAACTTCAATGTGGTCTTTTCTGACCTCCTGTAGAGAACTTCGAGGAAGTTTTGAATGCTACTACATTATTAATGCTTGATCAATGCCGATCTGCCTTAAGTGTACGTACACTTTATATTGTACAGAAGGTAGATTGTGAAAAAGTTGTTTGCGATCCTCAGTTGTAATGGGACATTCTTTTTATTTTTTTGACAGGTCTTCGTCATCTCGGATGAAAGTTGCTACTTGGCCAGACTAATTAATAGTTGTTTACATAATATTGAGACACTCGCTAAAAAAATAAGATAACAAAGTATAGCATGTTCATTATTTGTTACATAAATTAATTCTACGTACGTACTATTGTATTGTAATTTTGAACGAACATATGTCAAAGGGACATCACCTCGTAATTCTGTGCAACCATATTCAAAGCAGTAGGCATTGGCGTGGCGCTGATATTGCATTGTTGATGCTAGCTTAATGCTGATGTGCCTGTCTAAATTGTTGAAAGTTATTTAATATTAATTTCTTTAATCTTCCTTATCTAATGAAAATAAATTTGAATTAAAAAGCATCTTTCTCATCATCTTAATATATGTACCATTATTAAACGTTGCTATATGCCCTTCGTGTCCAATATCTACTGCAGTTGGATTAAGATAAGATAACTTTTTGCCTTTTTCTTCTTTTCCATTTCGATAGCATCATAATAACCCTTAGCCTTATCCTTTATAATACTCTTGAATATTGCTTTCCACTCGTTTCACTATTATTTGTTATCATTTCTGTTTTTTTTTTTAATTTGAGTTCAGCTTTGAACTCTTATTTAAGTATGTTCTTTTATTTATTTATTCTCTATATTCTATTTGTTTCACGTGGAAATGTGAATTTGCTTTATATTACATTCATTAATGAACCAGAGACGCTTTACAAGTGTTTACGTCGAAAGTTTTAATTTACTTAGTTTTAAAATCTCTGTTTCAACCCCATCTGCAGTGAACAAAGCTAATCCTTATCCGCCTCCAAAAAGATTTCTATTTATTACTTCGTCCGACTAAAAACTTTTGTGTTCCGCATTCGCTTTGTCCAAGACAGCTTTAAGAAAACAGTTTAGTTGTTTTTCAAATAAAAACAAATCTGGTCCGTCCAGGGGTTTAGTTGGGCCAAGTTTGTCCGTAGCCTTATTCCATTTGTCTCCGATCCCAAAGGACTTTACTGCAGATGTTTCAATGTTTATGCACCAAACTGCACTTTGAGATGAATAATTCCAGCAAAACACAGTATTATGGTAATATTTGAAATCTGTACCGGTTTTGTTGGCGTGTTATTTACTATACAAACAAGTACAGAGATGGAATACAGATATGGCGATACTGTGAGAAAGTTTGTGCTTATGCGTGTATGATTTGTGTTTGTAGAATTAGACTAGCTGTTACATTTTGTAGCAATATAACGTTGCTTTTACTAGAGTTTGTTTTTGTTATTTGCAAATAAAAGTTATAATATTCAGACTAAATTAAAATAAGCTTGCAGATTAAATATTGCATAAGTATACAGGGTGTTAGTGACATCGTAACGAAAACTTTAAGGGATGATTCAGGCCATGATTTTAAGTTGATATTGTGGTAACAAGTGGAAAATTCCACTTGATATTAACTCAGAATCCGAATCACGCCCCTTAGTATTCGTTACGATGTCAGTAACACCTTGTATAATAGAAATCAAAATTGACAGACACAAAACGCGGTGCCAGCATTTGTTTCATCATGATCATCATCATTTAGGGATTCAATACTCGGTGTAGCTATAATTTTCTTTATGGTAACTTCTGTTTCCAACCCCTATGGTTATTACGGATGCGTTTTGTGTCTGACAATTTTGATTTCTATTATACAGGGTACTATGTGGTTTCCAGATAGTCAATGATCTCTTATTAGTCGTCTTCTATAACGTCATGAGGATGACAAGTATCATCTTTGGCAGCTAAACGCATTTTATGTTTTTAATTTATCTGCTTCCAGTCCAAGGCGACAAAAAATGATACTTTACAGCAATTCATCTAAAAAAGCAAATGTGCGCAATGCCTACAAATGTCAAATAGCAATAAGTATTGGTTTTTTTGGATGAATTGATTGAATGTGGCCTTTTTAGATCCTCAGCAGAGAAGAGCAGAAAAGTTATGAAATCAGTCTATAAATAACAGAAGACACAAGTTAAATGGTGAACCAGTGAAGTTACTAAACATGTATGGGGAAACCCGGGTGAGAGCCTTCAGCGCTCCCCATTTGTCCGGCCAAGTAGTTAATGCCATTTGCGGCAAGTCTACAATAAGTCACGTCAAAAAAAAAAAAAAGTATGGGGAAATGTTGTCGGAAAACATTTAAAAACAACAGCGCACGAACAGAAATGTTAGATGACAGACATTTAAGATTTTAATTAAGATATGACTTGTAAATTTATTCTCATCCCAACTGTAATTATAGGGCGTGTTTACAAGCGTACTACGAATGAGTTATTGCCTTTCAGTTTTTATTTTCACACTAAATTAGCCATAAAACATTAAAAATGTGAAGACCCTGTGTTGAAACAGAGAAGCAATTTATTTTACGTTGACAATTTGGTGTAAATTGCTTTATATCATCAATTTTCGGCGAAATTTTAATTACAAGGGCTGCTACTAGAAAATTTACAGTACAATAAAATAATTATTATTATGTCAATCATAATAAAATAATGTTCCATTTTGAATATCTACCCTTATCATTGATTATCTAAGGCAGTTCTTGCATCAAATTCTTTCTACTAAGCAATCTGAGTTAGCAAAACCACAAATCATCAACATTGATATATATTTTTTACATTAGCTTGCCATTTGGTTAATAAAATTGATCTGCATTGAATATTATTAACTGTATGGCGACAAAGACCACAATAAGCATTTCATCTTAAACAGCAATTTTGCTATTTGACATAATTATTATTACGTCTATTTTTGTCGCAATTCCTCAGTTTTCCACGGAAAGTCGTTAGACGCGAACATGAGACCAGAATTTATTTTCAGACCTTCTGATTATATAATAACCCTCGCACCAAGACACTTCACTTCCAAAACAGTCTCCCTAACGGTTCACGTTTAATACAACAAGAAACAAAACCGCAGTTCTTGTTACGAACCTAGAAACTCTGGCACAACCCTTAATCACGGGTTCACGAGTCGTCTCCAGTCGTATTTCGTATTGGAAAGGAAATTAAGTTGATATCACCTCGTTACAATCTCTTGAATTACTTTCCTGAGTTCCGCTGAGGAAATCACTAACGTTTCAAGGACGTTTGAATTCACTTTGTGTTAGGGAATCACCTGAACATTTGAATGCGGAATTATTGGAAAATTATGTAAATCCAGATTTAAGTTTTTGTAGCTATCTAATAAATAACGTATGTGACTTGATACTGTATTTGAATGCTGGCTGAAGTAGCCAAGATATTGTTTACATTCGCTGTCAGAAATTATTAAGGCATACATCTGTGAGGATTTTTAAAATTATTTGTAAACTTAGCTTCCTTCGGATGTTATGTACCTACTCCCTCTGAAGAAGAGGCTTTTCACGTTAAATCCATGACATTAGCAGTCTAATGTGTATACAGGGTGTTAGTGACATCGTAACAAATACTGAGGGGGGTGATTCAGACCATGATTCAGAGTTAATATCAAGTGGAATTTTCCGTCGCAAAATTCATAAAAAATTTAGTGTTTCTTTTAAATTTTTTTCAGTTCCATACTTTTGCGACGGAAAATTCTACTTGATATCGACTCCTAGTTTCCCAGTTTCTATTTAGTATTTACCATCTTCATACGTAATAAGACCCTTTCTGCAGAGTCTCAGAGCTCTGGTGTCTGATTGTGACAGTAAATTACTCGCTAACGGCACACCACTAATTGGTGCAGCACTAATGTGTCGAACCTGAAAATATTGTGGAGATTAAAGAGAGAAATGAACGCGGATTGCCGGCTGTAAATCCTTTTGCTGCCACTAAAGTTCTAAACCTTTCCAGAAGTTTTGGGACAGGAAAATGATATACATAAACAGTCTATAAACGTCCCACTGCTAAGCAAGGGTCTCCTCTTAATCAACTGGAACATACTCCACCACGCTGTTCCACTGCGGGTTGGTGGAGGAAAATGAAGTTAACGAAAAAATTAAGCAACTTAATATAACACATACTGTCATTGCTCAGTGGGTATCGTACTTAAGATAAATTAATAACTCATTGGTGCAGGTCCGGTACCGGGGTTCGAACAGCGTTCCTCGGTTGAGAAGCCGGTGCACCACAGGGCCACAGTGACTTAACACACACACCACACCATAGCACATCCACAGGAAATTTTATATTAATGCGGAATTTTATATTAAATTTAGTACTATTTTATCTATTGATAAAATACTTGTATTCACCTGTCTTGGCAATTCTTGGAAAATATTACCACAAAAAATGTTAAAGATGAAAAATCGCTCGTAAAACGTGCAAAACATAGAACTTTTCTCAGACCGTAAGAAATAAAACTCAGGGCGTTTCACACAGCCAGCAGTGAGCAAGACGGGTATCAAATATTCAACATCTACATCGGACTTCAACATTTTGTGAGCAAAAGTTTGTACTCTAGTTTGATATTAAGATAAAAGCAAGCTTACTTTGTAGAGGTCTGAGCCTAAAAAACAAGGCAGAAGGTACTTCTATAAATAGATAACGAAATATTTACCAATAGGAATAAATTGTTGGTTGTATATTATGAAAAAAAGGAAAGCGAATAAAAAACCAAAATCGCGTTCAGTTGCTTATCTTTTCGAGCATTAGGTTAACGCGCAAAATCATCAATGCTCACCCCGGTAGGAATTACGGGCTTGAATTGTATCTACTAGCCTAACCGTACCGCACCGTAGCTGACTGATTTCAAATCCGGCCAAATTGTGTAGGTACTGAGCCAACTATAGCTATACAATCATCATCAACAGCCTATATACGTCCCACTGCTGGGCACAGGCCTCCCCTCAATCAACCGGAGGGGGTATGGAGCATACTCCACCACGCTGCTCCAATGCGGGTTGGTGGAGGTGTTTTTACGGCTAATAGCCGGGACCAACGGCTTAACGTGCCCTCCGAAGCACGGAATCATCTTACTTTTTCGGACAATCAGGTGATTCAAGCCTGATAAGTCCTTACCAAACAAAGGACAGTCTCACAAAGTGATTTCGACAATGTCCCCATCGGGAATCGAACCCGGACCTCCAGATCGTGAGCCTAACGCTCTAACCACTAGACCACGGAGGCTGTCTATATGAGCTATACAATAAGTTGCGTCAAAAATAGACCATAAGCTCACGACTGTATTCCGATTGGGGTAGTCAGAGCTACATTCATCGCAAGATGAAACAGTACCCACACCTCACCGAACTTTCTGTTACACTATCACGTCAAAAACGGCCTCCGCGGTCCAGTGCATCCGGATGTCCTGGGTGCGAATCCCGGTGGGGACATATCATAAAAATCACTTTATGATCCTTAGTTTGGTTAGGACATTGCAGGCTGATCACCTGATTGTCCGAAAGTAAGACGATCCGTGCTTCGGAAGGCACGTTAAGCCGTTGGTCTCGGTTACTACTTACTGATGTAAGTACGTAGTCGTTACATGAGTCATGTCAGGGGCTTTTGGCGGCTCAATAGCAACCCTGACACCAGGGCATATGAGGTTGGTAATCCATCTCACAACCCACATGATTGAAGAAACAAAAACAAATTACTGCTTACCACACTTTTAATTTGGAATGCAGTGTTGCCATCACAACCTAAATAATATTTCCCCTATGGCAATATTTTCATGGAAATGTTAACGAAGAGTAGTGGCAACTGTTCGAAAGCTCGTGAATAAAACGGAACTTCCGAAGTTACCACCGTCAGAAACGCTGATTGTACAGTGTACAGACGAATAAACAAATACCTGCACCTCATTTGAATATAGTGCTGAGGGATTCGAAGTGTGGCCGTTTCGCAGCAGTTTTTGGACTGCGCATCATTGTTACCTAGGTACTCTTGGCCAGTAGAAATAAAATAGGAATACAAGATGTTAGTTACATCGTAAAGAAATCTTTGAATAACGAGTCAGGCCATGATTCTGAGTTGATATCAAGTGGAATTTTCCATCGCAAAAGTATGTAACGGAAAATAATTTAAAAAACATAAAACTTTTCATATTTTTTTAATAAAACCTCGTCTACTTGTATGGCTACTTGTATGTACAGGGTGTAAGTGACATCACACATGATATTATTGAGTATTAACTCAAGTATTAGCTAATTCCACTTGATATTAATCAAGTGAAATTTTCAATCGCAAAAGTAAAGTAAGGAATTGAAATTTATTTAAAAAACACAAAAAATACATGAATTTTGCGACGGAAAATTCCACTTGATATTAACTGACTTGCCCGTTCCGTCCTGCATTGCCGTACCGATGGCTTCCATCTCCTCCTCTGCAACCGTTGAGGTCTTCAACAATATCTCAGGGCAAGGGTTCGACATTTTACCCCTTAGGATTGGATATCTAACTATAAACCGACATAATACTAGATGATCACCTACCTACTTAAACAAAACTACTTAGTTATTTCTTAACCACTTGTAGCTTAGCACATTAAGGATCACGGCCAAATACTCAGTACAATACAAATGAACGGAAAATTTCTAAAGGAGCTCTAACGGGAACCTCGAAATGAATCAGGAAGAGATAGCTAGAAAGCAAGAGAAGGCAAGTTAGAGAAACTTAATCCATTTTATCGAATGGTGCCGTACCGTGTAAACACCCATTAAGGAACTGACAGGGTGTGGTCTCTATTACAGCGGACTGAAATGGGGACTGACCAATGTAAACAAGCAAATTGTGAGGTAATAAATTGGTTGTTTATGCTACGAGGATCGGTCATTGAGATTGGTTGGTTTTGTTAACAAATATAGCGTGAAGCAGCGATAGAAAATATAAGGCATTAGTTTCTAATTGGTATAAGTATGTACTTTTTGAAATCAAAATGTAATCTTCAATCAATGACAAATTCCAGTGTAGGACCAAACTGAACTGTTATTCATACTATGACGGCACTAAAACAAAGAAAAAAGGTTCAACCAAAATCACAGTGATTTTGGAGCAAATTATTAAGCAAACAAATATTTAACTCATTCAATTCATGTGACAATTATTAAAAACGACGTAAAGTACTAAATATGTATACCGCTAGGTGTCATTGATTTAAATGCGGTCAATTTTACAAAACATCAAGGTACAAAATTATAATGTAAAATCTGACAAACGTTAAATCTGTCAAACGTAGACAAGAGAAGAATATGTCAAAAGTCGATTAAACGGAAATTAAAAAGTCAGGTTTTTGTCCGTGCAGCATTATTCTTGTTCCTTATTTAAAATAATAGACATTCATTAATGATCCTCGTACTGCTTCTGCATCATTTTTTTTTTAATGATAATTGAACTCTTGCGTTGAAGTTGGAGGAGCTCGGTGGCGCAGCGGTAAACGCGCTCGGTCTGCGATTGTTGAAGTTAAGCAACTTTCGCAAAGGCCGGTCATAGGGTACCCACCCTAACCACAAAAAAAAAGTTTTCATCTCGAGCTCCTCCGTGCTTCGCAAGGCACGTTAAGCCGTTGGTCCCGGCTGCATTAGCAGTCGTTAATAACCATCAATCCGCACTGGGCCCGCGTGGTGGTTTAAGGCCCGATCTCCCTATCCATCCATAGGGAAGGCCCGTGCCTCAGCAATGGGGACGTTAATGGGCTGATGATGATGATGAACTCTTGCGTCTACGGAGCTCCTTCCTGACTAAAACACCACCTACGTAAACCGTATATCTATTACACCTCTAAGTCGTTCCGCACCCTAACCATACCATGTCCAAGACAAATTTCCAACGTGCCTAATTGTGCTAACATTTACTCCCTTAATCACGTACAATGAATGGACCGAGCTATAAATAAGGCAAGATCTCTGGACCGTGGTTCCGTTGGATATAACCCCGATAAATTGCCCAACCTTATTACTTTTATCGCTTCTGAGGCGAAATAATATAACGGATTGATTAAATATAATAATAATGCGATAGATCGGTGTTTTGTTGAATATAGTGGTGATGTAAAGGACTTAGTAGATGCTTTCATCATCATCATCATCATCAGCCGTACGACGCCCACTGCTGGGCATAGGCCTCCCCCAAGGATCTCCACGACGATCGGTCCTGCGCTGCCCGCATCCAGCGGCTTCCCGCGACCTTCACCAGATCGTCGGTCCACCTTGTAGCGGGCCTACCCACTGAGCGTAGTCCGACACGTGGTCGCCACTCCAGAACCCTTCCGCCCCAGCGGCCATCGGTTCAAAGATGCTTTAGATGAACGAGATACAATAAAACACAAAAGTAAGGTTACAATGAAAACACAATTACAATTCAACAAAGATTTACTTACTTCTTTGTTGTATTAGGATCAAGAATAAACAACCAATGTAAATAGTGTTGCTGCTACTAATTATCGCGAGTGTGTCGTAAAAGTCGAAAGGTATGTTTCCATGGACCTAACGGCCTCTGTGGTCCAGTGGTTGAGCGTTGGGCTCACGATCCGGAGGTCCCGGATCGAATCCCGGTGGGAACATACCCCAAAGTCACTTTGTAATCCCTAGTTTGGTTAGGATATTAAAGGCTGATCACCTGATTGTCCGAAAGTAAAAAGATAGGTGCCGTTGGTCCCGGTTACTACTTACTGATGTAAGTTAGTAGTCGTTATATGAGTCATGTCAGGGGCGTTTGGGAAAAAAAAAAATTCAAAAATATTTATTTTTCAAAATTGGCTTACAAAGTTAGCGCTTTTTGAACGTCAAACATAATTAAATTACATATTATGTAACTAGCTGTAAAACTACTACCACATCGGAATCTGTAACGCTGAGGGAAAGACGTGGCCAGAAAACCTCCCAGCACAGGGCCCTAGTCCTACTGTTTCATGTTTTCCTGGCGCAACAATAACCCTGACACCAGGGTTACTTGGGTTTGATGAGGTTGGTAATTCACCTCACAACCCGCACGACAGAAGATGGATCAGTCGATGGGCGATGGGCGAATCATTTGTCATCTTAAAACGAATATTCGAAGCGTTGATGCGGGTTTAATTATTGATAACTTTAACAACTGTTGAAAATTATCATAAAACCTGTGATAGCCCTGTCTAGGGAACGCGTGACTTACATCATAGAGATTCGAGTTCGAAGCTCTTAATTTACCGAATGTGTTTGAATTCGTAGATAATTGAAATCACGTCTTTTCCACCATTTGTGTCCAATTGGTAATAGGTTCGCCCCTTATTAAATGGGTCGCAAACACAACTGGCTTTGAGGGGTGTATTGTATAGGTAGTGTGAACTGCACCATAGTGCAGTTCCAATATACTATGTATTATTTGATAACGTAACATATTACGTTATCAAATAATAGGGTAGTTTCCAACTAGTCAAATCAGATACTTTTTACATAACGTCTAAACATGAAATGACTATGGAATATATATGTATGAAATATAATGGAGGGGGGTTGCGACAGTGGAAGAATTAGGAAAAAACTTACAGTTTGTCTCGCCAATGTTAAATCCAATATTGTTTTCACTTCATAAACACTCACAATCGTCGGGAATGCATTCTATGTAGGTTTTACTTAGGTTTTGAGGTTTTCTTTAATATTTGATGCGAGGTACTTGCGTCGTCCGCGCGGCAATCGGAAGAAGTGGTTTCTTTTTAAATATGGCGGTCGTTCCGTCTGTCCTTGTCAAATGTCAAAGGGAAAGGGCGGGAATTTCAAATGCGTGGGAAATGTTTAAATAACGAACAATATATGAAAAAGCAAACTGTGACGTCATAGAAAAACGTGACAGAGTATCGCCCTTATTATTACATGTTTCTTTATTGAAATTCATAAATAAATTAAAAAGAAAAGAAAACGTTTTTTTGTCACCTTTAGATCTGTCTTTATTTAGTTATCAGAATTTCATACTTTAGCTTTGACTTATGAAACTACTCATTTGTCATTCACGTGGCTATGTGTGTTTATGTATGTGTGAATCTTGTAATAAACGTATTTAGATAAAGCGGATACAATAGTAGATTGAGGTTAGATGGGGGAGCCTTTTAAGGATTCACTTGATGAAGCTTTTATGTTGTCATCGTCAAAGTCAGAGCAATCAGCTAATGTATTGCTCATGTACTCGTCCTGGGATGGACCGTTGTTTTTGTCCGGCTTCGATAAAGAAAAATAATAGATGAAAAGGTACGTACTTATCTACCTACTCGAACAATGAGTTATAATAATATAGTATATTTTATTATGTTGGATTGTATTAATATATGAAGTATAATTACGATTACCTACTATAGATTGTTTTAAGTTTACGCGGTTATTATCAAAATTAAAACACATAATAACGGGTTCTTACCGCGTTTAAAATAGGGATATGAGACTACCCACTAATTTCACAGAAGAAAATTAAAGAATTACCTTGGTGGTCCAGTGGTTGAGCGTTATGCTTACGATTCGGAGTTTCCAGTTTCGAAACCCGGTGGTGATCCCTAGTTTGGTTAGGTCGTTACAGGCGGATCACCTGATTGTCCAAAAAGTAAGATGATCCGTGCTTTGGAAGGCACGTTAAGCCGTTGGTCCCGGCTACCTACTATTAAGTAAGTAGTTGTTACATGAGCCATGTCAAGATCCTTTGGCGGCTCAATAATAACCCTGACACCAGGATTGATGAGGTTGGTGATATACCTTACAACCCAAACGGTAGAAGAAGAAGAAAATTAATTTATGTTATTTCAGCAGATTTTGCATCGCTAGGTTCTATTAATATGCAATAATAGCTCACTGCTGTTAGTTCAGTTAGCTCCATTTTAGTTTAATTTCTATTAAGTATTTTTTAAATAAGACAGGGTGTGAGTAACATCGTATCGTATACTGAGGGGGATGATTCAGACCATGATTCTGAGTTAATATCAAGTGAAATTTTCCGTCGATAATTAATGATTTTTTTTTAGTTTTTTAAAATTATTTTCAATTCTATACTTTTGCGATGGAAAATTCTACTTGATATTAACTGAGAATATTGGGCTGAATTATCCCTCTCAGTATTCGTTACAATACACGTAGCCATACAACTAGGTATGGGTGTTAGTGACACCATAACGAATACTAACGGGGATGGTTCAGACCATGATTCTGAGTTGATATCAAGTGGAATTTTCAATCGGAATAATTTTGAATTTTTTGTGTTTTTTTTTAAATTAATTTCAGTTCCGTACTTTTGCGACGGGAAATTCCACTTGATATCAACTCAGAATCGTAGTCTCAATCATCCCTCAAAGTTTTCGTTACGATGTCACTAACACCCTGTATAGGTTCGCGTTCGACCACAATCTCACCTGATGGTAAGTGACGATGTGACTTAATATTCAATATTATTTTATTCAATATTATAGTATATTCATGTATTTCATCAAATACGCATCGTCACGTTTCATAACGCCCTTTTTAAAATTTTGCTACATATATATAAATATGTATACAGCACATTCCATTCATAAGTAACGAGTGGACACGGAAAGCTACTTCTGGAATACATCGATAATTCATTCGCCTTGGCATTGTGACTTGAAATGGTTCTTAGCTCCAGTGCTAACTCTGGAAGACGCCATTTCCTTTTAAATTGTTTTTTCCTGACAGCATCTACAATTTTGATTAAAGAACCTTAAAAGCTTGTTTCAATATTAGTCTTATAGAATATCCTGGCGGGCAAGGGTCTGATAGCAATACTGCCGGAAAAGTATTGGCATAGAATAAACACTGAAACAACATATAGAAAGGACATACTTCGCCCCGCACCAAGACGCCCCGATGAGACCACTCATAGAGTAGAGAAACAAACAGACGGGACGTTGAGTCAATTTTGTCTCGTTGTCATCGACGGTAAGACATGAGAAAATTGAGCAAATGCTACGAGATTTTTTAATAGCTTCAGATATTTAAAATCATCAGCGCCCGAAGGACGTATAATATACGATCCTGGCGATCCGATTACTCTAGCCATAGAGGCGACCAATCAGCTCGCGACAACAAACACTCCAAAACCCCAATACAGAATCCACGCGGAGTGGTCGACAATTTCCCTTATTCAGCGCTTATCGCTATCGTCTCACTAGGGTCGATTAATTCTTTCAAATATTATAATCTCAGACGACGCTCTGAGCCAAGTTCGCGCCCAACTAGGCACTCTCAGGCCTGTTGTTTTACATTTTATACTAGGTGAGAGCCTTAAGTTATCCATTTGTACGGCCAAAAAGTTAATGCCATTTGTGGAAAATCAACAATAAAATAAATAAATAAAATAGATGTAACTGTTTTGATCTTATAAACTTTCTATTCTAAAAGAAATCGACCTTTTCTGTTCTGTGGGGCCTTTTTAGTCTATTTAATCTGTAAGCCGATAAGGAGTAAGGGAGCGCGCGCGGCCTATGTGTCTTACTGGCACGTAGGTATAAAGCGGCACACTGTAAGTACAAGAATGAGATTTTTCTATTGAGAGTCCGATCTGCATTGGCTAGATTATCTTACAGTTATCTGCAAGCGATCAAATAAGGCATATACTGCCATCCACCTCTGCCTAATGTTTCCACGTTAAGGTACAATTTTAGTAAATAAACCAATCCTTTCCCAAAACGATTCGATTACCCTAACGTCGCAACAAAAAAGAAACGAACGTAAAACACAAAAGCTACAAAAGAAAAATTTCACCTTTCATTTAAACTAAACAGATATCGGCACAGGGGCAATAATATGGAGATTTCTCGAAGAAATTTAAATAGAGAAGTATGGTCTATCCTCATTCCGGCTTCGTTCGTAAACAAATTCAATATGCATTTATTCGGAAGTCTGTGGTCTTCATTTGAATAACTTTAGAGGATTTTGCTCTATACTTTTTGGTGCTGTAAGTTATAGACTAGGTCGGAATCGTCTTAAATTATTCACGTTCTAAAATTGGAATAGTTGGCATCGGACGGGATCGAAGAAAAATGCATAAAATAAAGAGAATTCCAACGGATTTCCGTCGGTATTTTAATGTGACCAGTCTATAAAATGCATAAATGCAGGCTTAAGCTTTTGCTATGAGGGAAATATTATTATAATAGTCGTGTAGGATAGTCCATAAATATTCTGTCCGCAACAGAGATTACAATCGCTCCATCTTTATAGGTATATGCGGCCAACGTATCGTACATATTATTTAGTTTTGTATTTTGTAAATTATGTGTTGGTACTTTTTTGTTGATAAAATAACGATTACAAAAAATACGTTAATCTCAGGACTTTGTGTTAAAGCCGCAAGTTATTTTCTGATTACCTGAGGCTCTACACGACCAATTAGGGATCGCGGTCTTGACTATATGCATGTACAGTCATGGGCAATATCATGTATCCACTTTAGAACTCTGTCGCACTATCATATTTGACATTTGATGAGACTTACGGTTTAATTTTTCAAAAAAAATTAATGTGACATGGTTTCAAAGTGTATACATATTAGTACTCATGACCGTACGTATCTATTACGAAAATTTTCGAAGTTACTCCCTGTTCCTTCATAACATTACGTTCGACCAGACAGTTCAATCCGGTACGCACCATGTTACGACCATAAACTTTTCCTTTTACATTTGCCTAATCGTGTTCCGCAGTCAATGGCTCGTTGCGCCATGATTTATAGGTTCTGTGACAAATGTGGGTTTAGTCATCTCGTAATCTTCAAGCCTTGAGTAAAAAGGCATTTTCTTGGACAAGAGATATTTTTGCGTTACTTGTTATTTCTTAAACGTTGTACCGGGTGAGATCCTTCAGCGCTCCCCATTTGTCCGTCCAAGTAGTTAATGCCATCTGCGGCAAATCTCCAATAGGTCCCGTCAAAAAAAAAACTTTACTTATATTAAAGAGGGCGAAGTACGTATTATTAGATAGAACGCCTATTTAGTTCAGTTCAATTAGTGTTTATATATTTTATAAATAAAATTTTACAATACCTTCAATGCGCGTTACGAATTATGTTTGTCAAATTACAAAAGATAGTGTAGAGACGTTTATTGGAATAGTGATGTATCAGTCGAGATTAAGATCGAATCTGTTCTACCTGAGAGTAAGTATTTTAGTGTTTACATGAGTCATGTTAGGAGCCTTCAGCCGGAAAAAAGTACCCATAACCACACGAGGGAAGAAGAAAAAAGGGGTCGAGATTGTACTAAATCTCATCGGCTAGTAAGTAACGAGCCTATCTGGACCACGCATGTCAAATGCCTATTCAGTCTAATCTTGTTTTTTTTTTTATTAAATCGTAGTACTAAATATCAATGCCCTGCAAAACTTACTCCTAGTTTATACTATCTCGCAGTCCTGCAGCCAACTGCGGGACAGATATGCATAATTAAAAATGGGAGAACAGCTGTTAACAGAAAGTGAGCCGTGGTAGCTCAGTTGGTAGAACGCGTGCTTTTACTTTGAGGTCGCAAGTTCTAAATAAACCAATGATTGTCCAATTTGTTTTCGAATTCTTGTTTGGATCATAATGATGTCATGTGCTCAGCGGTGAAGGAAAACTTCGTGAGGAAACCCACATTCCCGAGAAATGCATTTTCAGAAGTGTGTGATCTAACCCGGACTGGGCTGGTATTCCCTTCGTGGGGAGCTCAGACAAGCACTCGTTTTTGTAAAGAACCGGACCTGTCAAATCTTCGGGTTAGGTAAGCGGACCCTGTGAGAAGCAGGATAATGCTCGGGAGATGATGAGCAGCATAAGAGGAACAACTTGATAGCATTCACATATTAAACGCATAATTGTGATATAACACACGTGTTATTCTTTGACGCCCGTAATGCTGATCAGGGTAGAAGGAAAAAGAAATCGATTAAAGATGTTTATTCTCTTCTTTTTAGGTGTGACTTTTAAGTGGCTAATGCGTTTTGTTTTCGAGACTTATTTCTCAAAGTGTAGTGTAAAGCTAGCCCAAATTCAACTCCCGTCTATAATTTATAGTGTAGTGTGTAGTGAGGGTAGTGTGTGTGTGTGTGTAGTGTAGTGTATTTATGTTTATAGTGCAAGCCAAAATTATATTCTAAGTAGTTTTATCCTACATAGTGTCATGGCGGAGGATAAGAAAAGGTTTAAGATAATTCTCAACAACACAGAATGGCTTTTTCGACGAAATATAACAAACACACATTAACTAACCATACTTAATTAATAATTTTGTTAATTTGTTTGTATGAATCTATACCGATTTTATAATATAATATAGCTTAAAGTGTACGGTCACGAGCATTAATAATGTATAACACTTTGGTACCATGCCACATTAACTTTTTTGACAAATTTAACTGTAAGTCTCACTAAATTTGAAATATGTTAGTGCGACAGAGTCCTAAAGTGGGTACATTATATTGCACGTGACTGTATGTACCTATGTGCATATTTTTCGATTCAAACATGCAAAATGTAATCTCGTTTTACTATTCGGTCAACACAACTCGAACATGAGGGATAGATTTTGTTGTTTTATGTTAAGCATGTTAATATGAAAGAGTGACTCATAAACCATGTTTACGATATGACAAAGTAGATTCGTTCTCGTGTAATATACTGCGTGTACGTGTGTAATATCACTTTCAATAAAGAAAAACGATAAAGTCTGCATGTGATTTTTTTACACGGACGTCTCGTGTTTGAGTGATAAGGTGGCGGGGAGTGCGATTGCCTGATTGGCGGACTGAGACAAGCTTACTCCGCCAAGAAGAAGAAGACAAACAAGACAAGGAGAAGGCAGTGAAGGTGAACCCTCTATTTCATTTTTTTGCCGTACGTAAAAGTCCGCCAATCAGCTCGGCTCTTCACCTAAAGCGGCGACAAGAACTTGCGCGCAGAGAAACAGAAGAAGACATAAGCGAAAAAAAACTTTTGCTTATAAAAAAAAATGTTCTTTTTTTATTGAGGCAGTACAACAAAATAAGTACAAATAAAACAATAAAATAAAATAAGATGTGATAAAATAAAACCCAGCCATCTTTTATGTTGTCTTTCGATGTATGTACCGCTGACTACCCCAATTGGGATATAGTTTCGAGCTTATGTTATATTTATGTTATTTATTATCATTACGCTATTGTATCTAACCTAGATAATTCTATAATGTAATACTCGTGTTTTAGTACTTAAATAAATAAACGGCCTCCGTGGTCTAGTGGTTGAGCGTTGGGCTCACGATCCGGAGGTCCCGGGTTCGAATCCCGGTGGGGACATATCACAAAAATCACTTTGTGATCCCTAGTTTGGTTAGGACATTACAGGCTGATCACCTGATTGTCCAAAAAGTAAGATGATCCGTGCTTCGGAAGGCACGTTAAGCCGTTGGTCCCGGTTACTACTTACTGATGTAAGTAAGTAGTCGTTACATGAGCCATGTCAGGGGCCTCTGGCGGCTCAATAGTAACCCTGACACCAGGGTTGATGAGGTTGGTACTCTACCTGACAACCCACACGATAGAAGAGAAGAGTACTTAAATAGGGACCACTGAATACATGCCTTACACAATTTCAAAACTACGAATTCTAAGAATCCATTGAAAGCTTACGAGGCAACCCAAGCATGGTCGCAAATGTATATGCCAAAATGATAAAACGTTACATAGTTTGGGTAAAATACAAATTCGCCGAAATTGTGAGATGGTTTTTTTTAAATGTTAGTCTATATTAGCCCAGTTGGTAGAACGCTTGCCTCTCACTTTGAGGTAGTTTGTCGAATTTGTTTTCGAATTCAAGTTTGGATCATAAATGATTATCACGTGCTCAGCGGTGAAAGAAAACATCGTGAGGAAAACCCGGATTTCCGAGAAATGCATATTGTGAAAAACAATAATGCTAATGCTAATGATAATGCTATCCCGATGGGAAATGATGATGATAATTAAGTAATTCAATATTTGTTAAGGGAAGATTCTGAAGTATTTTTAATTTGGTAAAATACCAATAAGACAAGTACAAAAATATTGTAATATTAAGTAGAACATTTTATTTACTTTATTAGTTTTTCGATGACGACGCTTTACCCTTATTTTGTCCTTTCCGGATATGCCTCGGGCAGTGTGTAGGCGTCTCAAGAATGGCCGCAACCCAGATTTATGAGCCAGTAAACTCGCGAGTCTATTCATTTTACGAGTGAATTTCATCAGTTCCCCTGACTTGCTTTCAGTTATCTTTATTTTTGTTTTTACGATGAACGCAGGCGAGATTTGGAATATTAAATTGAATAGGAATAGGTTCAATTATGATTTTGGAATGACGTTATTGCGAACCCTACTTTTCAGGCCGCAGGCGTTTTTGAATGACGACGTATTCGAAAATTCATTGCATTTTTCACTGTTTATTTTAAAGTACATTTATCAACACTTGTTTGTTCTATCGGATATTTGATTTCAAATATTGTTCAATCAATTTTGGCATAGGTTTTTTCAATAACACACAACAAACAAGTTATTATTTGTATTGCTCTATACTGTTCTGTATAAACCAATATATATTATAATATAGTCAATGTTAAAACGAATGAATAACCCGAGCGAATAAGATAGGCATCTCACTGGTGTGCAATACGTTTGACGTGCTGTTTACTTAATTATGTCGGGTTATTGGACGATGTAAATTTTTAGACGGTTGTTTTAGATTTCTGCTTAAAATTGACGTGTATTCTATTATAAATTTTATGCCTGTCAATTACCCCTCCCTTTCTTTTTCAAGGGATAAGAAAATGACAGGTATAACTTAAAATAAAATTAGATGGCGTCTGTAGGAATTAGCACACACACTTAATAAACCAATACGTAAAAGGAAGATTTTTATAAGTAGGTATGATCGGGCTGATCTTATGAATCAATTAATTAACCTGGATGCGATAATAGGGTGAAAAATTACCCAGACAAACCCGAGTCGAGTCAAATCGAGTCCCTATTTGTAAATAACCTCCACCACCACCTTATGGTTATTTCGACAAACATCCGTCTTGCTTTTTTGTAATTGTTTTAGTGTCCCTTTATAATAAACTTTTTTTATTCTATTCTATTCTAAATATTTAATATTTATATAAGTAGGTAAGTACCTATATTTCAAAACAGTTATTAGTAACAAGGAAACAGTGTAATAAAATTACTTACATTATATGTTTAAACATGTGACGTAATTTTTAAAAACTAACTTATGCACGTGACTATGGTTGTATTTCAATTTTTTTTACTGTTTCTATTATTAAGCATAGATAAAAAACATAATAACGGGTTCTTACCGCGTTTAAAGCAAGGATATGAGACTCCCGATATTTCGACACTCACAAGTGCCATGATCCCGGGATGACTGATGAGATTGGAGTGGAGTAGGTAGACCCATAATTTTCTACGGGCAGACATATAAACCGCCTATGCCCAGCAGTGGGCGTCATACGGCTGATGATGATGAGACATATCTGTCTACCCTCTATTGCCCCGTTATCATGTTTTTTTAATTATGATAATAACCGCGTAAACTTAAAACAATGTATTAAGCATAGAGGTAAGAGATTCATAGAATAATGTCAAATATCAGTAGGTAATGCTATTTATCACGTTCACTGTGTATGGACCACATATGAGGCAATAAATTTGAAACTCATACGTGCATGTCCCATATGTGGGCCATTAGGGAAAATGGGAAAATCCGTTTTCAGATTGTTTTATTCTTGCCATAGTTTGTCTATGTACATTAATTCTATATTAATTCATATTTTGTATAAAAATATGAAATGTCATTTATTAACGAAGAGTGTTAAATAATTATAAAACATATTAATGTATTATGGCCATATTACATCAATATTGTTAAGATGTTGCTTTATTTTACCATGTGTTGACAGTAATTTATTATCGTTTATTATTATTTGGCGTTCTTCTTCACCTGTCTCCTTTTTTTAGTCTCTATAAACGCGTTGCAATGTCTGGGTGAAAAGTTTTAATATTGTCATTATACTTAAGTGTTTTTGACGTTCTATGTTTTTTCTTCTCTCTGTCTTTTTTCTAGCTGGCCAGGAATGGGTGTATATAATATACTATATACCTCTGCTTGCATCTTCAGGAATACAGGGCGTGTTGCTTTGTTCTGTCTTTCATATTTATTAAAATACGTCTATATTCGATTACAAAAATATTTTCGCATAGATATTATTTGAATAGTAGGTACCTACTTATTGTATTTTATATCGTCATCATATTAATGTGGTGGTTTACCTCAATTATATATTTAAACTTTATATAAATAGGCGTGTTGTGTAATTTGTTAGTTATTCGCAATGCAATTAAAATGAAACAACGCATAAGAATTTTATTGTTCGCTTCATGTGTGTTCAGTGCTGTTATCGCTGAAGGTAATATTATGTTTTTCTTTTATAATTTTATCATTTATTTTACCGAGTATTAATCTGCTAGCATGTAATTTGCTCTCCAACATGATCGCTGATAAACATTCCTTACACAATTCTTCATATTATTCATCTAAAGTCAATAATAATGGGACATTTCTTGTCTGATGAATTGTAGACTCATAAACTGTGTACTTTTTCTGTTCTTTATCGATATTGCCTTTACGTGTCATAACTGCTTATTTGTTTTGATGTATAACTATGTATTATCATCACTACTTTTAATTTGATTTCAGGTCCCACTTTAAATGAATCCACGGTAGGTATTCACTTAAAATTAAACAAAGATGGCATATTTCGTCTTGATCAAGACAACAGGACAGACAATAACTTTAAAAATTATCAACGTTCTCAACCAGTAACATATATAAATTGTAATGGTCAGGACTGCCAACAGATGTCGCTGGCAACCTCATTTTCAATATTTTAGGTTTGTTGACATTTCGTTTGGATCGGAGGGTAGCTGCCGCGAACCTTCAAGTTTCTTTGTCTGACAGATAGCATTAATACGGAAATTGTTTTCGCAAATCAATGTTGTGAGTTTGTTTCACGACGAATTGGCGATAGTCTTCATCAGTTTTCATCATATTTTGTGCGTTCTAATAAGTTCCTGTCACGGGGTAAGTTAGTTGTTATTTTGTAGCAGTTGAACAGTAAAAATTAGTGTCACAAAGTAGTGCGACTTCATTTCATAATTACTTGTTACAGCGTATGGAAACGCCCTTTTTGGGTTATGATAAAGTGATTGTGATCAAGTACCTCAAAGTTAGTCTGCGGTTTGGAAGGCATTTCGGATTTTATCTATGACGAGGAATAATCTATTGCACTGAAGATTCATCGAACGTAGCCGGCCTTTTCGCCGCTTTAATTGAGAACGCGGTAGCGCAGCGGTCTAGGGACCGTCGTACCACTCTGCGGCACCCGGGATCGAATCCTCGCGGGGTTCAGTTTTTGAATAACTTTTTTTTTGTTTTATTTTATTTTATTTTTTTTGCTTTTAGCTAAGGACTAATTCCTAACCTACATTTTATAAGTTAAGCACCTGTACGGATATTTACACTTTGTTTATTGTTTTTTCCTTACATGTTTTATGTCACTTGATGAAATTTATCTTTAGGCGCATTCTTTGTACTTTATCGTTTGAGGCTAGAATATTAGTGTTTGTAGTTCCACATTTTGCAAATGTTTTCACTATTATATGTGGTACATTTTGGTTACAACTGTTGTTTTTTTTTGAACTCAACCGGGATGTTACACCCCTTACATTGGCGCCCAACGGGTATTACAACAGTAAATGTACAATAGGTTGCAGACAAAATGTACCACTCACTATTACTTATTAATTAGTGGCTAGTATTTCTCCGGCGATTATAAACTACTACCTACGGTTGTTTAAACTTATTTTGTTAAACCTGATTGATTTGCATTGGCTTTATGTAGGTATAAATACTATTAAGACATAAAGACCTAACGGTGGCTAATTAACGAAATCAGGAATTGTTCACACTTGTATGTATAAAATGGATGTTAATTCATTACTCAAGGATGAACTTGAATTTGAGTTGGCTTGTAGGGGTGTCACAGATTGTAAAACGGTGAAATCTATGCGTAAAATCTTAAGACAAATTTTTAGTCAAGAAACAACGGGTGAATCTTCTATACAATTTAAGGTTCCGCAGTCATGCCTTGCAAATCCTTCAACTGAACTCACAACTTGTGAAATTAAGTTAAGAACTTTGTCAGATTCGTTGAATGAAATAATAGGCGTTCCGGAGCGGTCAGTCATCAGGCGTATTCGTTCTCGTTTACTTCATGTAGAAAATCGTTGCAAACTCGTCATTCCTGTTGAGGAGGGTGATACTCTTAAACAGATAAACACTCTGGGGAAGATACGAGAAATTATGGCGTTGGCAGATTCTCTTTCAGAGGTGGAAGACGAGGATGACTCAGAAGGTTTAACTGAAGAGGATAAAGAGATTTTGCATAAATCCCTAGGAGAGGAAGCTCTTAAGGTCATACACAATATAATAAAACCTGGTCCTAGATACAATAGTTCACCATTAGCTTCTACCTCCAAAACCGTTCCTCGTGGCGAGGATGACGTCAATAAAAGGAAGTTGGTTCCGCTCAAGGATTGGGGTGTTAAATTCAACGGAAAAGGTAACATGAGCATAAATGCATTCTTGGAAAGAATCGACGAGCTCAAGGAAGCACGTAATGCTAGTAATGACGACCTTTTCCGCTACGCCATTGACCTCTTTGAGGAGGACGCTCTCATTTGGTTTAGAGCCAATCGAGCAAACGCTTCTAACTGGAAGGAATTGGTAACCCTGCTTATATACACCTTTCAGAATCCGTATTATCAAGATGAATTGCTGTCGGAGATAAAAAAGAGAACTCAAAGCAAACACGAAAATGTTTTAATATACATTTCAGTTATGCAAAATATGTTCAACCGCTTACCTGTTAAACTGAACGAGTTCCAAAAATTAGCAATTTTGACCAAAAATATTCAACCGTATTTTCAACAAGCTATCTGTAGGGATACGTTTGGCACAGTTGTTGAGTTGACTGATGTATTGAGGAAATTAGAGCAAACAAAAATAAATTGTGACAACTTTGTAGAACCAGACCAACGTTTAAGATCATTGGAACCAGACTTAGCATACCGGGGCAAGGCTGACCAAGTTTTTCTATTGCAATCGCGTCATGAACCTGGAAGTCATGAGTTCGCCACTCGTATAAAATGCTGGAATTGTAGAAATGTAGGTCATGGTTTCAGAGACTGTAAACTACCGCGCCAAAGAATGTTTTGTTACAAATGTGGACGTTTCGGGCAAACAGTTAAAAATTGTGTTTGTGGTAAGCAGGGAAACGGAAATGCGGAGGCGATGCCTGTCGATTGCCCTCCGTAAAATCATTTCCAGTCTTTAAGGAAAACAATTGGCAGGATTGGCTCGTCTTGATCTCTAATTATTTCACAACGGGAGAAATCTGTAACATAAGTAAAAATGTACAAGACAAACGTTATTATGCATCAGTTAAAATAATGGATAAACCTTTCATGGGGTTGCTCGACTCGGGCGCAACGATTTCAGTCATATCGAGTAATCTTTACTCAAATTTAGTCAAGTTAGGTCTCAGAGCTCATCAAATATCGCAACAAATTATCACCATGGCAGATGGCACTCCTTACTCAATTAATTCAATGGTTCATTTGCCCGTGCAATTCGGAAATGAATACAAAGTTATTTCTTGTTATATTATGGACAAGTTGAATCATGATTTAATTCTTGGAATGAATTTTTTTGAGGTCTTTTGTTTGTCAATTGGTCACATCAATGATTCACGTTTGGATGATCACATTTTGACAAGTGAAGAGGTCACACAACTCGATGTTCCTCATGCAATCATATCACGCGATGAGCTCACAAGAAAACAGCAGCAGGAGCTACAAGAGCTTATAAAAACCATGGAAGATGAAGTGGGAATAGGCCTCGGTAGAACGACACTTATACAACACAGAATCGATACTAGAGATCACTTGCCAGTAAGTCAAAGACAGTATCCGTTTGCACCACCCATTATGAAAGAACTGGAAGAAGAAATTCAGGAAATGCTTGATAAGGATGTCATTGAGCCCTCGTTTAGTTCTTGGCGTTCTCCAGTATTGTTAGTAAAGAAAGCTTCAGGAAAAAACAGATTATGCTTAGACAGTCGCCAACTAAACAAGATCACTAAAAAGGATTCATATCCCCTGCCAAGAGTAACCAATATATTAGATAGTTTAAAAAATGCTCAATTCCTTTCAACAATCGATTTACGTTCGGCTTTTTGGCAAATACCTTTGGAAGAGTCTAGCAAAGAGAAAACGGCGTTTGGCTTGGCAGGAAAAGGTCTATATCAATTTAAAGTTATGCCGTTTGGCTTAAATAATGCTTCTCAAACGCAACAGCGTCTGATGGATCGGCTATTCATAGGACGAGAAGGTAAAGTATTCACCTATTTGGACGACATTGTTATTTGTAGTAGTAACTTTGAAGAGCATTTGAATACTTTATCTTGGGTAAAGGAACAGCTAAAATCTGCTAAACTTACTGTAAACATGGAGAAGTGTGAGTTTGCGAAATCATCACTGAAATATTTAGGCTATATCGTGGACAAAGAGGGTCTGCGCACAGATCCGGAAAAGGTTAATTCAATATTGAACTATCCTCGGCCAACCACTTTTACAGAGTTGAAACGATTTATAGGGTTAGCCAGTTGGTATCGTCGCTTCGTAGAAAATTTTGCAATAGTGGCCGCTCCTTTGCATGACTTAACAAAGGGCAAAAAGAAAGGAAAGCTCATTGAATGGAATAAAGAAGCTGATAAAGCCTTTATAGATTTGAAAACAGCATTAACATCAACGCCAGTATTGAACACTCCAAATTTTGAGTTACCCTTTATCGTACAATGTGATGCCTCTAACAGAGGTACAGGAGCAGTTCTTATTCAAGAAGAGCAAGGTGTTGAAAAACCCATAGCATACACAAGCAAAAAGCTTTCCGATAGGGAATGCAAGTACTCTGCTTCAGAAAGAGAATTACTAAGCGTTTTACACGCTGTAGAACAATTTCGGCCGTACATTGAGGGCAGTCACTTCAAGGTTATAACTGACCATAGTGCTTTACAATGGCTGCACAAAAACAAAGATCCACATGGTAGATTGGCAAGATGGGCCATGCGGTTACAACAATTTGATTACGAAATAGTTCACAGGAAAGGCAAGGATAACATAGTGCCAGACGCATTATCAAGGGCAATCACGGAAGAAATTGACATTATTGAAATTAAAGAAGAAGACAAAGATGAGTGGTATAGAGCAAAAGAAGATCAGCTTCGTAACAGTAAGGACAATTTGGATTGGTTGTACAGTGAAAACAGATTATGGAAATATTTGAAATTGAAACAATTTCCTGAAGAAACAGATAGCTGGAAATTAGTTATACCAGAAAAACTGAAAACTACAGTTTTAGAAGAATGTCATGATTGCCCCACTGCCGGACACTTAGGCATTAAGAAAACCCTGAATAGAGTAAGACAACGATATTTTTGGCCTTCACTAATACAAGATGTTAAGAATTACGTAAAGAAGTGTGAAGTCTGTGGTAGTCATAAGCCAGTACAACTTAAGCCAACCGGAATGATGGGTCGTCATAAAGATGTCTCGAAACCCTTTCAAATAATATCAGTAGACTTAATGGGCCCTTTTCCCCGATCTAAAACAGGAAACACAATGTTGTTAGTCGTGTCGTGTTGGTTTAGTAAGTTCTGCTTTTTATTTGCCATAAGGAATGGCAAAGCAACAACCATTACGAAGATAATGGAAGAGCAAATATTTTTGATTTATGGATCGCCTGAAGTGATAATTTGCGATAACGGGAAGCAATTCGTGGCAAATCAATTCAAAGAACTAGCAGCCAGCTATGGCGTAGAATTATGGTATACCCCATACTATCACCCTCAAGCAAACCCCACGGAACGTGTCAATAAGGTCATAGGAACAGCCATAGCTTCCTATGTCAATGACAACCATAAAGAGTGGGATAAATACATTCCGCATATAGGCCATGCCATTAGGACGGCAGTCCATGAAGTGACGGGAAAAACCCCATCATATTTGTTTCTTGGGCGAGAAACTTCTACTCATGGCAAAAAGCCTACTTGTCTAGACAAGGGTTCTACCCTAAATTTTGACAGAGATGCCATAGAAGGGAACTTTAAAATTAGAAATGAAATATTTCAGGATGTCTCCAGCAGATTAAAGGAAGCTTATGAGGTAAACAGTCGGCACTACAATTTGAGGCGTCGTACATGTAATTATCATGTCGGCGAGGTAGTTTGGAAACGGACAAAACATTTGTCTAATGCAGACAAGAATTTTATGTGTAAACTATCTCCTAAATATGAAAAAGCTGTTATCTCTGAACAATTATCGAGCGATGTTTATAGACTAGTTTCCTTAAGAGGTAAAGATTTGGGAAAATGGCATTCATCAGACCTTAAACGGTTGATCCAATGATCTTAATCGTTAATGAATCCCTGTTGGATTCTTTTGAGGTGAGGGGATAATGTAATGGTCAGGACTGCCAACAGATGTCGCTGGCAACCTCATTTTCAATATTTTAGGTTTGTTGACATTTCGTTTGGATCGGAGGGTAGCTGCCGCGAACCTTCAAGTTTCTTTGTCTGACAGATAGCATTAATACGGAAATTGTTTTCGCAAATCAATGTTGTGAGTTTGTTTCACGACGAATTGGCGATAGTCTTCATCAGTTTTCATCATATTTTGTGCGTTCTAATAAGTTCCTGTCACGGGGTAAGTTAGTTGTTATTTTGTAGCAGTTGAACAGTAAAAATTAGTGTCACAAAGTAGTGCGACTTCATTTCATAATTACTTGTTACAGCGTATGGAAACGCCCTTTTTGGGTTATGATAAAGTGATTGTGATCAAGTACCTCAAAGTTAGTCTGCGGTTTGGAAGGCATTTCGGATTTTATCTATGACGAGGAATAATCTATTGCACTGAAGATTCATCGAACGTAGCCGGCCTTTTCGCCGCTTTAATTGAGAACGCGGTAGCGCAGCGGTCTAGGGACCGTCGTACCACTCTGCGGCACCCGGGATCGAATCCTCGCGGGGTTCAGTTTTTGAATAACTTTTTTTTTGTTTTATTTTATTTTATTTTTTTTGCTTTTAGCTAAGGACTAATTCCTAACCTACATTTTATAAGTTAAGCACCTGTACGGATATTTACACTTTGTTTATTGTTTTTTCCTTACATGTTTTATGTCACTTGATGAAATTTATCTTTAGGCGCATTCTTTGTACTTTATCGTTTGAGGCTAGAATATTAGTGTTTGTAGTTCCACATTTTGCAAATGTTTTCACTATTATATGTGGTACATTTTGGTTACAACTGTTGTTTTTTTTTGAACTCAACCGGGATGTTACACCCCTTACAAAATGATAGTAAATCTGATGAGAAGTACGAAGGGGAAAATGATGACGGTGTTCGTGAGCGAACGAATAACCGACCAATGGATCAAGGCACAAGATACCATCATTTTAAAGATACACCTCATCATACTTTTCATAACAATTTCCGCAGTAGAAATTATAAATATACTACTGACAGAAACAGTTATCTTAGAAATTTTAATACAAATAATCACAACACACATCATTATAGTAGAGGTGATACAAAAAACTTTAGTAGTGAAGAAAATGATAATAACGAGCGTGATTCATCTGTAAGATATAAAGGATATCACCATCAAGATAAAAATAACGAACACTTTCTAAATCGTAAAAATGGATTTCATAACCGAAATTATGATTTCCGATACAATATGCATTCTAAATTCCATAATTTCCATCAGAAACCAAAATTCAATAGTCGAGATCAAGATTCCAGAAGAAAAAATAACGAGGACGATGAAAATGGAAATTCTGAAATTCATCATTTGCATCGGGATCATCGATTTAATGATCGAAATCATGACTCTAGAAGAAGAAATTATGACAATTCTGAAAATGGAAATCACCAACATCATCATTTTCGGCATAATCAAGGATATAATTTTCGACATGAAGATTCCAAAATGAGAGATGATAATAGAGATGGGAGTTCTGAAATTCATCATTATCATCACAGATATCGGTCAAGATTATAGAAAAATGTAAGAGACTAGAGAAGGCAAATTAAATTCAAATCAAGACGTAGTCTACTGGGTAAAATAAAAAGCTACTCTAATAATTTGAAGTAGCATCAGACATTTTAAGAACCAGATATTAAGATAAACAGCCTATATCCTCAATCAACCAGAGGGAGTATGGAGCATACTCCATGTACCACGCTGCTTCACTGGGGATTGGCGGAAATATTTAAAAGATGCTTATTTATTAACTTATGTTCTTTTTGTGATTAGTCAGTTGGCTAAATAAAGTATATCACAGGCTAGGTACATTTTTTAAAAGAACTAACCAAAGACAGCTTCAAAACATTCTAAATTATTATCTTACCAACGAAACCAAACATCCTGTCCCCAAGGTCTGTGCAAGTTTGATTCAATCCAGATGCACTATAAATCATGGTCTGTCTTCACAAGCTATAACTTTGTTACAACTTCCACAAACTTGGCATACCTGACTACGTTGGATTAATTAAAGGATTCCATAACAACAATTATCTTTGAATAACGTCTAGTATGCTCGTAAGTGAAACGGATTGTCTTTTGAGTTGGAATAGTGTCTGATTATGAAGTTTAGATGTAAGACGAGAAGGTATTTAGTAGGAGTAATTAGATTGAAGTTTATCGCTTGTTCTTCTCCGCTGTTTTGATATTAATATGAAGTTTTAGAGTAATATGTGATCAAGTCTTAAAGTGAGGAAAGACAATAAGTAAGTTTTAATTAGAGTTTGCTCATATTAATTGTAGTTTGGAACTTACGGTATTATTAGCTTAAATTTCACTTGTTTATGATTTAAGGAACGTTCTTTGGATACATCCTGTTTTTCAAACAAAGTTCTGAATTAAATTACTGTTGCTAAAATGACATAAATAAAGCATTTCACAATGAGTGTTTACTATATTGTCGTCTATAATACTCTAAAAACTTAAACTTTAGTAATCAAATCCAAAATCCCAATTAATCAAATTAAAAGAACTGTGTATCCAAGTAGTAACAGAATTTAATTTCGACGTCGTGGGTTTGATTAAAAACGCGGATGTTTTGTCTTTGCTACGAGTGACGAAGCCAGGTTTAATCTGGGATGGTGGTGCCAGTGAATCTTTGTGATTTCTTGAGGAAACTTTTGTTTTTACATTCGAATGTTCTAGAACTAGGCACCCTCAGGCCTGTTGTCTTAATAGTTAATGCCATTTGCGGGAAATTTAAACTAAGTCACGTCAACAAAAAAGGATGTTTCAAATAATTAATCGTAAGATGTTTTTTAGTTTCTGCTTACATTTATACCACCAAAAAATTTAAAAATCGGAGTTACTCATGAAACACTTTTTTTAACTCTTCTTGACTTTCGGCTTATTGTCATTAGTTGTCGAAAAGAAAATTTCTGTTTTGGGTTTTGGAATGTAGATAACTAAAAGATGGAAAAGATTCCTAAAAAGCATAGCGTCTAGTAGGTGTCTCAACAGACAAGAAGTCAAAGGTAAAATATTAAACTCTGAAGGCTTTTGATTAAAAACGCAGCGCCTTTGTCCTTGCTGCCAGTGACGACGACTTTAATCTGGGATCCTAGTTGTGACTCATTTCTCGAGGAAACTTTGGTATTTACAGTTGGAGTTTTGCGTCTTATGCCAAAGTGTCAATGAGTGTAGTGTACTTCATCTAGATAGTACTATTTTTGATTTCTTTTCTAAAAAAAAACTTTTGCATCTATTGTGTTCCGAATAGGTCTCTTCGCTAGTAACCGTTCTTCTTCTACCGTCTGGGTTTCAGGTGCATTACCACGCTCATCAACCCTGGTCTCAGGGTTATTATTGAGCCGTCAAAGGCCCCTGACATGAGTCATATAACGACTACCTACTTACATCAGTAAATAGTAACCGGATCCAACGGTTTGTCGTACCTTCCGAAGCACGGGTCTTATTTTCGGCCTGCCAGCATCAATTTAGCCTGAACGCCCTAAACAAATATAACGTCCCCCCCTGGATTCGAACCTGGGACCTCCGCATCGTGAACCCAAAACTCAACTACTGAACCATAGACGCTGGTGCTGGGAGAGTATCTATAGACTTAAAATTCATCAAAAATTGAAAGTATAAATTACATTTTTTCCCAGAACATTCCGTCGAAACGTCGACGAGTATATAACTTTCTTGGAACCGTTATTGCAATTCACAATACAATCTTGGGAATTTGAATCACCCAGAGGCTATTTTACTGTAATGCTTTCACGTATGCCGTCAACGCCATCTAGTATTTCATTCGGGGTCCATAAAACCCATTAAGTTAAAAATAAAGCTGTATTCACGATCCTCTGTGGCCATAAGTCAACTACAACTCGGCGACAGGACAATGCATAGAAAGTAGGCTTGCTATCACTTGCAGGCATAAATTCTAGCTTTTGACACCTACTAAAATTGTATTGTCATCTTTTTTTCTACCTTTACGTGAAATATTTTTGGCCGCAACACAGAAAAGTAGGTTGCAAGAATAGCCTACACAAGAGTACACTTACATTACAATGCACATTGTGCCTTTTCTTGCCATGGCATCTTTCATGCTATTCTTCTTCTCTTCTATCGTGTGGAATGTGTGTGAGGTGGAATACCAACCTCATCAACCCTGGTGTCAGGGTCATTATTGAGCCGCCACATGGCTCATGTAACGACTACGCACTTACATCAGTAAGTAGTAACCGCGACCAACGGCTTAATGTGCCTTCCGAAGCACGAATCATCTTAGTTTTTGGACGATCAGGTGATCAGTCTGTAATGTCCTAACCAAACTAGGGATCACAAAGTGACTTTTGTGGTTTGTCCCCACCGGGATTCGAACCCGGGACCTCCGGATCGTGAGCCCAACGCTGCAACTGTAGTCCAGTGAGGAAGAGGAAGGTCGTTATGTTTCATGCTAAAACCCACCCTCAGTAGATTTAAATATACATATAAATTTTTTCATTAAATATTTCTCACTCTAAACGGTCCGCGGAGGTCTGTGTGACCCGTGGTACAACCGGTACAACAATACAATACAATACAAATACACTTTATTGCACCAAAATAAAAAGAAATCATTACAAAAAGACTGTACAACACAACTACTACTACCCAACTACCTAACTAGTTGTACCAAGAGTAATCTGATGCTACAACTAAATACAGTCGCTAAATACATACAACCAATGCGAAAATGCATTAAAATTTTTAATTTGGATTCAAATTTAATTAATAATGCTAAAAGACAACTGTTTTATTACATTTATTTATATTTATTCAAATTATTTACAGAGTACAGACCACTGAAGCAGGCATTATAAAATTGAATAGTTACTTCTCCAAAAACTTTAGCCAATTTTGTAGTTCATAAATAATTTTGTAAGATTGATGACCATTTAAAATAAGCACGAACGGTGCCTTTTCTTTCCACATACAGCATTCTAATTATAAGCAATTTATTCTTCTATCGTGTGGGTTGTTAGGCGGATAACCAACCTCATCAACCCTGGTGACAGGGTTACTATTGAGCCGCCATAGGCCCCTGACATGACTCATGTAACGACTAGGTACGTATTTACATCAGTAAATAGTAACCGGGACCAACGGCCCATTAATTAATTTTATGTTAGACTGTTTTACGCTTTTTTATAAAAATAAGTGAAATAATTAAATAGAAAAAAAATATCAAGGGCCACAGTATAGAGAACGTGGTGAATGAAGCCATTCCATAATATTGATAAAGTTTTGTCTATTTTCACTACCAACATAATAATTAATAATTTATTACTTTTTTTTATTATTATTCACATTAATTGTTTCATAGAGAATGTGTTCAGTTCTACCAAAGGACGGTTGCTCATCGGGAGAAAAAAACCATCTGGTACAACCAGCTGTAACAAGCGATTGTACCACGGGTCACACAGGCGCGTAGGTCCATACTGCTCTATAACTCTAAAAGATGTTGACATCAACAAAATCTATAAGTATATAAGTAAGCCTGTTAACAAAAATAGTATTAATAATGGGTTATTAGATTGTAGGACGTTTGATCTTCATGTATTTGTAAGTGAACGTAAATGATAGAAAACAAAAAATAACATTATCATTCTATTAGTTCTGCTTCGAAACGAAAGCAATCTAAAAGTCTTAGGTACAATCTATTTTTATATTTAAGAAAATATAAGTCCAAAAGCTTCCCCAGAACCTTTGTTATTTCAATAAATGTTGGTACTTAAGTCAGAATTTTACGTTTCAGTGTTGGAAGAATAACAGCCTTCAATAGCAAAACAAAGACTTCCATTAAAATGATAATGCCACCCGTATGATTCGAGGACAATACGATTTTTTATTCCAAACGAAACATTTTGAGCATAAGTTTTCTTGAAGCGGGTAGGTAAGAAGCATTTTTGAACGCTACGTCTCGTCGTCTTGCATAAAACATTAGTATTTATTTAAATATCATCATCTTCCTAGCATTATTCCGATTTTCACAAGGTCCGCTTATATAATCTGAAGATTTGACAGGTCCCGTTTTTTACAAAAGCGACTGCCTATCTGACCTTCCAACACCGCGAAGGGAAAACCAGCCCAATACAGGTTAGGTCACATAGGTACCTTCGAAAACGCATTTCTCGGGAATGTGGGTTTATCAAAAATATGTACCTACTTATTTAGACAATGGTACTGATTCCAGTACACAACCATCTAATTTTATTTTAAGTTATACCTGTCATTTTCTTATTCGCCGAAAAGGAAAGAGACAGGAAATCGAAAGGCATAAAATTTATAGAGCACACGTTTTAGGACGAAAAAATAAAACCTTCCCAAAATTTTAAAGTGGTTTTCACAATTTTCAATTACCTGATAGAATTAAGTTGCAGCACACGTCAGCTGTGTTACATATCAACGAGATGCCTATTTTATTCTCCCGGGTTATTCATTCATCACTCATTCACTTTAAAATTAACAGTTGTCAATCATTCGTCCCTTTCCTTTTCCCCGGATAAAAACATTACATGTATTTATAACTTAAAATAAAATTAGTAGGTTAATGCAGGAATCGGGGCCAATGTTTTAACTACAACACTACTATCTACTATTGTACAATATATATTATTGTAACAAAAGATCTCTATTATAACAAAAAATTAATATTCTGTCAATCTTTACTAGACTGGGAGCAAAAAAAAAGAAAAATACGCGATTATTATCATAATTACAACACATAATGCTGGGTTCTTACCGCGTTAAAGTCAGAGATATGAGACTTCCGATATTTCAACACTGTTGCAAGTGCCATGATCACGGGATCACTGATGAAATTGGAGTGGAGTAGGTAAGTAGATCCATAATCTTCTAACGAACATCCTTCTTTGCCCCTTGATTTTAACGCAGTATCAACCCCCGGTGTTATCAGTTTTAATTATCATAGGTTTTATTTTACAAAATTTTTTGTTTGCGAATAAACTTCTTCCTAAGTAAAGTCCTATTTTCTATTGTAAGTACCTATTTCAAAAACTGCGCATTGTGTGAGACGTGTGAGCTTATATTTTTTATTGTTTTACAGACAATTTAATCTAAAAGACGGGCCCTTGCTGGAAACAACGTGACCCAAAAAATTTGGTGTTTATGTTAATGTCAGTTCGTGGACCTGTGAAATTAAAGGTCTGAAACATATGACTCGTGATATGTAAAATTCCGAGGAGATAGGTACATATTTGGCTCTGTGTGTTGTTTTTTGCTTTTACACCCGTACTTACACTTTGTTTCAAACACGTGTCGAGTTACTATACCTAAGTATGTATGTATATAATACCTACATATATTTAAGTACCTAGTCTAATAAAAAATATTAGAATAAAACTTAGCCAAGAAGTGCCAGAAGCATCTATGCTGGTCTGGGAGGGAATAAAAATGCTTTCAGCTACTTATTACTACTTAGGTGTTATCCCGAACATGTATTTTGTTTTGTTTCAAATTATAATTACTAAAACCAAACAGTTTCGTCGATTTTCTTTTGTTTATTTTGAAAAATCCAGCGTGTTCGGATGTCACCCAGTTTGCTGTGTTTGACATAACGCGCCCTCTTTTTTATAATAAATAATAAAAAATCTACCTTACCTGTTCCGTAATATCCTGATTCAGCATTATAAGCCGGCAAAACACTCAAAAATCACTTTGTGGTCCTTAGTTTTGTTAGGATATTACAGGCTGATCACTCGATATTATACTTAAGTAAGATGATCCGTGCTTCGGAAGGCATGTTAAGCCGTTGGTGCCAGTACTACTTAGAGATGTAAGCACGTTGTCGTTATATATGTATGTAAAATATGAAAAAAAAAAAACTTCTTTATCTCTAAGCTATCCCGCTGCTGAGCAAAGGACTCCTCTTTCCTCTTCCACAGTTTCTCATCCAGGCAGATGTCTAGCTAGTAAAAAAAAGTTTATTTAGGTAAAACGTACAACACACATACTCATTTCTTTTTGCTAGTCTCCTTCAAAGGCATCCAAATCGTCTCTCCATCATCTTTTGCCTGCCGTTGTCACAAAATCCATCTGTAGGACCATATCATTGCATTGGAAATAATATTGACGCAGAAATAATGTGTAAGTAGGTAAATAACGTAAGTACTACACCTAATTGATAAGGTTACCACGCAAAATATAAGAAAAGTAAATAAATATCAATCTAAATCCACTAGCTTAAGATCGATTGTCTAATTGGTCCATCTAATCGTCTGGCCTAAGGGAGTGTGTCCAATCTATCACTCATACGTAGGGCTGGGTTTTTTTGAACGTCTATGAGATTAGATCCTTTTTTATAGTGATTGAACGGACACCGATTATGTTGGGCGAAGTGGTGAGTCTATCAATGTTTTGTAAAAGAAACGTTCCGTGACATACATGATGTAACTTACTTATTTGTCTCATCGTAATAACAATTTTATTTATAGGTCTGTCCCGCATTTACTGTAATTATATCCTATTCCTAAAGGTTGCCTGGAAGAAATCGCTACTTTAGCAATAAGGCCGCCTTTTGTACCAGTTGTTTTTCTGTAAGTATTAAGTTTATGAAATGTGTTTCTTTTTTATGCATTAATGAGTTATTGTATTGTATTATAACAAAATTAAATATGGCGCACTATTGTCAGTGTCATCACCATTATAGGGTGAAAACTTTTATAATCTGTCGTAAAGCCTCGTATCTACTAGGCAAGTCGTGCGGCTTGTTGATTACGTACACAATATACATAAACAGCCTATAATACGTTTTTCGGACAATCATGTGATTCAAGCCTGAAAAGTCCTTACCATACAAAGGACAGTCTCACAAAGTGATTTCGACAATGTCCCAATCGGGAATCGAAGCCAGACCTCCAGATCGTGAGCCTTACGCTCTAACCACTAGACCACGGAGGCTTGTTGATTATTTAGAGAGTATTGTTAGTTGAGCAGCAATTATTATTGTTGTTGAATGGAGACGCGACACGCAAAAACACTAGTTCCTCTGGCAACATGTTGTCGGCAACGAACGTGTAGTTTGATGCGTAGACAGACAACGTTATTAAACAAAAGTTCCTCGCTAACTTTAAACATGTTAGACAACATTGGTGCAATATCTCGTGCGTCAAATTTTGCCAAGTGAAAACGCGGCTTAAGGCTCAGATGCCAAACATTATTTATCTATTGTGTCTGTAAATCTGAGCTTTATTGCCGACCCAGTCAAATACCCAATTCTCATAAAGAAAGCAAATTACGAAAAAGATTTATGATGCTGGTGTAACTGGACGAGGAAGAAAACCTAATTGTACGTACCAGATCAGATCCAGGATGTTTTAAGGAAAGACCGGGTCAAGAGTGCTCTGAGAATGCATGAAGTCTTTGATGAATGTGCAGGAAGCGAAGGTGGTGTATCAAGATCGTAGTAAGTGGAACTGCATGGTATCTAGCTACGCCGGGCACCAGTTTCTCCTGGTGGCCGTTGAGCGTAGGCTAGGCGGGAATATAATAATGAAAATAGTGTTTACAAAAAGTAAAATCACTTACCAAGGGGTCGCGCGGGAACTAAAACTATCACTCACCAGTTTTCGAATGTTTGAAGTGTTATGATGTATTTTTGAGTTGTTGTGTGTACAATAGGTGTGTTTGTGGCACAAGGGGGTTGAATAACGTCAGCGGTTTAAACAAAAACAAAATTGCGGGTGCGGAAAAGTTAGAAGGCACGGATTGTAGCCATTTTGAAATTGGCAACCAAAAGTTAAGTCGCTCGCCAGAGGGCGCTGCAGTAGTGATACCACAGGTAAAAAATAATGCGATAACGTTAAAAATAACTAACGCTAATAATGGGCGTTACTAGTATCAAAAGGAAAATAGTACGTATAGTATAGAGAGAGTATTTATTTATTATATTAACTTTAGTTTTACTTTTAGGTATTTATCTTTTGTTGCACCATCCCGCATCCAAGTTGTAAATGTTTGTTTCCTTTTGTTGGTTGCCTGGAAGAAATTGCCCTAGAGCAATAAGGCCGCCCAAATTGTACTGTATTCATGTGTTATGTCTGATTGTTGGAATTTTAGTTCTGTGCAATAAAGTATATTTGATTTGATTGATTTGAAAATAAACGTTATATACCTCCTCTATATATGTCTATATTAATCTTGCTACATTTTTTTGAATAAGCCAAAGCTTTCCATCACCTGTGTCTTTGTTATGATCTTATCATCATTTAAAATTAGCGAAATAGAACAGTCCCAAACGATGGTGTTTCCATCCCAAAGTGTAACATTGCGTGAAACCATAACTCAGTGAGTTCCAATAGAGAATTAAGATAGATTGCCAATCCACTATCCAGTCCATTCTTGCTGTAAGTTCCTTTTGTATCTACTTACGTCATTATCTACGGATTGCATAACATAACATAAATTCACGTCTCTATCCCAATTGGTGTAGTCAGAGTTAAATTAACGATGATGAAGAAGCCAAAAATACTTCTATAACAAAGGGACACTTTTGTACACTCACATACATACCTACATAAACTTACACCTAATTCCTACTGAGGTAAGCAGACTATTGCATTCCATTTGCTTCAATCCTGACACACTTCTCTTGCTTCGTCCACATCAATCGTTTCATATACGCACGCCGGTTCAGAGTAGATCGCACAAAATCTTTTCTAAGGACATCTTCAATTTGGTCAATGTGTTCTCGTAATCCTATTATCCCTCATCAGCTCTACGTGTCCAAACCAATTTAAAATTCCCTTCTCAATCTTAGTCACTATATCGCCTTCTACTTACACCATGTCTCTCTCTTATCACCTCAAGGACCTAATTTCTACGACATTAATCCTACTTTCATACTTCTACCGCCATATCCAACATCTATACTCTTTTGTATGTGCTAATTATTATTGTACTTACCTATTATCTCGATAAAAATTGCGACCGCAAATTATGTTTTTTCTGTTTGCGAATAGGTATATTAATTTGCGGTTTTACTTAAACGCTATGATAATTGATAGCACACCAGTATTAAACTATTTATATGAAAGGTAGAATATTTATTATTCAAACTGAATTCTAAATTTATCCGCGTACATTTATCCGCAGTATTCCTCCCTTGAGAATGTGGGTTGGGGTATATAACATATAATTTGCATCGACCACTCTATTGACATTGAATACCGAATAGAATCCATTAGCAATAATTGGAAAATATGTTTAAATTTGAAAGATATATTGCTGATAATTCCTGTAGACACCATCTAATTTTAAGTTACACCTGTCATTTTCTTATCCGCTGAAAAAGAAGAGGACAGGTAATTGACAGGTATAAAATGTATGGAACACAAGTCAATTTTCGGCAGAAATTTAAAAAGCCCTCCCAAAATGTTATATTGCCCAATAACCCGACAAAATTAAGTTGACAGAACACGTCAAACGTCCCTTTCCTATTCAGCGGATAAGAAAATGACAGGTATAACTTAAAATAAAATTAGGATGTGTCTGCAGGAATCGAGTCCAATTATACCACGTCACGTGATAATTCCGACATGAAATTCCACTTGATATTAACTCAGAATCATGAGCTGGATCCTTCCCCTTAGTATTCAGTACGTCGTCACTAACACCCTGTATTTAGATATCATAAATGCCTTTCACAGGCGTGAGAATTCTTGATTTGTTAGTATATTTCCTAACAAACTTACCTGGCTCTTACAAGTTACAAAAAAGAAAATCAAATATTTGTGTCCAACGTTTCGGTACAAACAGAATCACGCCGACAAATAGGACGGGAATAACTGTATCAATAAAGAACAATCGAGTCTTGGGCCCAAAACAATTCAGTTACTTCCTCGCTGGAAACGTAACCTTAGCCTAATGTATCTTTATACTTCTAAGACTATAACTTCTATTTACTCCTTAAAATGGTTGAGTAATAAAAAGAGAAAATATGCTACACTACTGTAGTATTACTCTTATAACATTTTTTTGTACCGGTACCTCCGGTTTTTTTTATACCATCACTTCAGGACCCCGATACCGACTTCGCCGGCGTGGTCGACGATTTCCCTCAATCAGCGCTTATAGCTATCGACTCACTAGGGTCGATTAATTCTTTCAAATATTTTTCCTCTCACACGACGCCCTGAGCCGAGGTTCGCGCCCAACTGGGCACCCTCAGGCCTGTTGTCTTAAACGTTGTACCGGGTGAAAGCCTTCAGCGCTGCTTATTTTGCCGGCCAAGTAGTGAATGTCATCTGCGGCAAATCTACAATAAGTCACAAAAAAGAGGTTTTTTTATAAAAGCGACTACCTGTCTGGCAATCCAATCGGTTAGCTCACAGTCACAAACCACTGATAACACAGTTCTCTGCTACGTGTGTTTCATCACGATGTTTTTCTTCACTGCTGGGGCATACGATAATCATTTAAGACAATAATTGACGGGAACTACTGGATTTAACCCTGCGAACTCACAATGACAGTCTAGCATTCTTCTAACTAGTCCACTGTGGTTCATGATACCTTCTCTCTCTATTTAAGAGCTGCGCTCTTGTCGGTGGAGTAATTGCCATTCCTCTCTTCTTCCCGCCAAAACCTTCACCTCCCGATACGACACGACCTGCACCTTCTCTTTTATTTGTTTCATAAATGTTATCCTAGGTCTACCCCTTCCTCTCTTCCCTTCAATTTTTCCTTCTATAATGTTTGTTATAAATGAATCGTGTCGTATCAGGTGGCCAATCATACTTCCTCTCCGGTTCTCTATAGTCTTCAATATGTTTCTCTTTTCTTCAACTCTTTCCAGCACTTCTTCATTTGACACCATTTCAGTCCAGCTTATACCCATGATACCTTAACATAAGGAATATTTCTAAAACTACACTAATATACCTCTAGGTAAGTTCACATACTGAAATGAAGCCGTACTTATATAAAACAGCTGTTTAATATAAACAACAAGACTTAATGGAAAAAGATTGACCCCAAATTGAACACCATTGCACTACTTTAATTCAGGCGCTGAGCTCGCCATATTTTAAAGCCTGAAGTCATACAAATCCCATTAGTAACATCTCTATAGTTACAATTTTGTAGCATAATATAGTTCTCATCGAAAAACCGAAACATATCCGAGTTTTTGTTCAAAAAACACCAGTCAAAAGGTAAAATAAAAGGTAAGTAGGTCGCTTAATTTTACAACCACATTACATAATATAAAATAAATAACATACGTACGGGCCTTCCCTCAATCAACTGGAGGGGGTATTTTACAACCATTGAGTTTTACAGTAGCAATCCCTTTACTAACCACGCCACTGTTAAGTAATATAACTACCTAACTACATTGCCTGTAATTTGGCTGTTAATTTTAAGGGCTTGTTATATTTTCGTAGGTACTTATATAATTTCGTAACATATACTGACTGTTACTGCGCACTATAAGTACTATTCAGAGGCGGAGGACAGGAGTCCTAGTACGGCTACTTTGGGCGCTATCCTACTCGCGTCAGACAGAGTACTGCAGGACGGAAGGCGAGAGGGAAACCACTGTCCTATTTTTCTCTAAAAAAGTAGCATGGAGAATGCTATTTTTTTTTTTCTTTTTATTTTTTTTTTTTGACGTGACTTATTGTAGATTTGCCGCAGATGGCATTAACTACTTGGCCGGTTCCATAGATGCAAATAACTTAGATACCTAATGGAATATGCAGGAATCAAGTTTTCTGAAGCTAGAATCCAATAGGCGTTATTCACACGATCGCATACCAATGTGGTCGGCAAGGTATGTAAGCCGTGGACCTAACACACGCATTCTGCCTAGCCGCGCGGTGCGTCACCATAGAATATGCAAATTAAAAAATATCTGTATTCAATAGTGTTAGGTAATTCCTTCAATAATTCCTTTTATTTAAGGTCGTAGACGTAGGCAAGTTCTAGACACGTCTATTACAGGATTACGGGGCGTGAGTGTAATGAATGCTTTATAAAACACACATAACAAGGAGAAACAAAACAAAACAAACAAACAAAACAATTAAAACACATTATGGTGCTAATTCCTGCAGACACCATGTAATTTTATTTTAAGTTATGACCTGTCATTTTCTTATCTGCCGAAATCTTAGTAAAAAAACTATTGGATAATTAAAACACATAATAATGTGTGTATAGTCTATTATATATTATTACAGTTTTTTTAGATTATGGTTAGGTATATTTTTAGTATTATATTATATGGATTATATTATATTGAGAATTTATTATTATTATTATATACGTATAATATAGAGTATTTATTATTATTAACTTTAGTTTTACTTTTAGGTATTTATTTTTTATTGCACCATCCCGCATCCAAGTTGTTTGTAAATGTTCGTTTCCTTTTGGTGGTTGCCTGGAAGAAATTGCTCTAGAGCAATAAGGCCGCCCAAATTGTACTGTATTCATGTGTTATGTCTGATTGTTGAAATTTAGTTCCGTGCAATAAAGTACGTATATTTGATTTGATAATAACGGGTTCTTACCGCGTTTAAATCAGGGATATAAAACAATGTATTGTTTACATTACTACATACATACATATTTCATATTTACTGTCAAGTTGCCTATGATATGATGTCGACGCGACTAAATAGAGGAACCCCTTAATAACATAAACAATTACAAGTCTTCCTTAAACTTCGGTAAGTAAGTATAATTAATGCTGCTAAGGAATTAGGATAGAACTTAAGGTAAACTTAAATTGAAACCGAGCATTAATACCGTGTCCTGGATTTACTTTAACGACAGCTTGGAAGCAATTCTACATCGTTTAGGTGTTAAGTGGAGTTGTAATCGGATGATGTTATGAACTTCTTCCTATAGACAGATGTTCTTAACACAGTCATGTCTGTAATTTACACCTACATTTTATTAACGTGATTTGATATATAACCGTAAACGACACTAACATCAAAAATGTAAAGTAATCAACCTCTTTGGTTGACATCGGACTTGCTCCACCACTTTAACGTCTGGCAGGTAGGTTTCCTGATAACCATTCTAGAACTATTTTCAAACTGATATGAAACAGAAAATTAAATAACTTGTAATGACCTACATTGATTTAAAAGTTTTAAGTCAGTCAATATAAAATTTCGAAAGAGATTTTTAAACTTTTGGGCAAAATTGACGTGTGTTCCATAAATTGTATACCTCTCGATTACCCGTTTCTTTCCTTTTTGGCGGATAAGAAAATGACATATAATTTAAAATAAAATTAGGAGGTGTCTGCAGGAATCGGGGCCAATATATGCCACGTCACGTCATAATTCAGACGCAAGGTAATAAATTATTCTGTCCTAATGTGTATAACAAAAACGATAATTTGTTAAATTAACGACGATCATTATTTAATTCTATCTCATTAAACATCAAAGTAGGTCGGACGTATATAACATTAAAACTGGTTATTTGGTAAATACTGGATACCGGACCAGCCCATTAACATGACCGGGCAAAGATACATTTAAATTCATCACCGGAATTACGTTTGCTTACGGAACGGGCATCCTTCCAACTTAATTTGATCTACCGTATTATGGGATTAAAGTCTTAAATAGGATGGGACATACCGGCTAGAAATTTGGAAATTTCGGAACTGGTTATCCTGTCTTTATGGTTTTGGGATTGACTAAAGAAATACTTTAAATTGCGTGCTGCATTATCATCCGGAATCCGGACAATATCCTCTCTGTTAGTTTGAGGTAATAACCAGTAACCATTACGGTTCATCCATCACACCTATTCATCTTAAGACTTAATACCAAGAAGAGAACTAGAGTCTCTCTTAAGAAACATATAAAACTAAAGTTGATCTAATGCTGTAACATCTGGTTTTTCGTGCATCTGACCGCGAAATATGAATTTATTAATAATCTTCAGCAGTACAAAGAAACATTTCATTGTCTCGATTCGTGTATTTTCTCAGGAGCGCCAAAATTGTTTTGAATTTTGTTTCGGCAATAAAATCCGGTGGGTTTTCTATTGGAATTTTTTAATTACAAGTTTCTACCTGAATTTTTTTCAGTGGGGATTGTATTATTTTTTATGTACTTACCTACGGAATTTTTTCGTATAATTTAAATACCAAATGTATCTTTATTGCTTTTTTCATTTGGTTTTTCTATTAGCTTCTTTTAAGCGGTGATAACTGATTGCTTTTTAGGTTACGGTAGCGATAAATAAAATGTTTGGATCTATTTGATACCTTTAAGTCATTCATAAGAGATTTAAGGGAAAGGATTCATGGAGAGATCACATTTAGTTGATGCAAACCAATGTGTGTATGCTTTCACAGGTTCACTTAAAGGTAAAGACAAAATATGATAACGAATAACATTTTTGTTTTCTGCAACGTCTGACGCCGATACTATTGAAGACTAAAGCGAGGTGAACCTAGCTCAGCCGCTGGTGGGGAGTGGAGAGTTGCCGTTCTATACGTAGTTTTGTTCCTTATTCAAAATGAACAATGTTATGTACTGAATGAAGATATTTTTGAATTTGAATTTTAAAATCATATACCTATTACAGACGTGACTGTAGATACTTATAGACCTAATGTAGTTTACATAAGCATTACCTACTTACTTATTAACGGCCTCCGTGGTCCAGTGGTTGAGCGTTAGGCTCACGATTCAGAGGCCCCTGGTTCGAATCCCGGTGGAGACATATCACAAAAAAAAAAAACACTTTGTGATCCCTAGTTTGGTTAGAACATTAGAGGCTCATCACCTGATTGTCCGAAAGTAAGATGATCCGAGCTTCGGAAGGCCTGTTAAGCCGTTGGTCCCGGTTACTACTTACTTATGTAAGTATGTAGTCGTTACATGAGCCATGTCAGGGGCCTTTGGCGGCTCAGTATTAACCCTGACACCAGGGTTGATGAGGTTGTTATTTCACCTCACAACCCACACGATAAGACAAGAAGACCTACTTACTCCTTAACGAGAAAACTATAATAATTTCGAACGCGTTCAATTTTCTTACTTATAAATTCAATTTTAGTTTCACTAATCTCCAAAGTAATTAGCTTCATACTAACGAGGAGTGGAATATGGAAGCTAATCTTTGATTTTATGGAATTTCTAATGGATCCAATATCGATCTCAATTCCCAAGCTAGATGACTCTACAATTTATCTAGCTTCTACGCTTTTAATGAGTTCGTACAGTTAGGTAGGCAATTATAAGCGAACTGGTTGAAGGGTGTTCGTTATATAGGTACGGTCCTGATGACGATTTATAAAGCCATAGGGGCGACCATCATAGAAGGAAAACTAGAAGGAAAGAGAGGAAGGGGAAGACCAAGGAGAGCTTACATGGAACAGATTAAAGAAAAGGTTTTGGAAAAAGGGAAAAGGAATTGGCCTTTGATAGACTGGAATGGAAAATGCTTCACCGACAAGAGCGTGGCTCTTAAATTGATGATGATGATGAGAGGCGACCAATCAACTCACAGTATAGTCGAAATCGACACGCGAATTTCTATCATCAGCGCTTGTAACTTTAATTGTTTCTCGATATAACTTCACGTGTTTGAATTTATGTTTGGTTCATTTATTTGGTATCATGTGTCTTCCAGGATTTCATCATCTCCCTAGCGTTATCCCGTTTCTCACAAGGTCCGCTTACCTAACCTGAAGATTTGATAGGTCCGATTTTTTACAGAAGCGACTGCCTGTCTGACTTTTCAACCCGCGAAGGGAAAACCAGCCTAATACAGGTTACAGGTTCACGGACCCCCAACCACCTCAGGGATTCAGGTGTGAAGCCGTATTAGATATAATTTCAGTCAATTAATGAATAACGTCTCAGACAAATCTTCAATTACAAGTCACGTAAAATAAATGAATTGTCATTTAAAAACTCGTAACACTGTTTTTTCATAAAGTCGCTAACCTAAGCTTCGTACCTAAAATATTATAGACACGAGTAGGCTTAAGACAAAGAAGCACTAAAAGCAGAATAGGTACAGGAGTAACATATCAACTAGAACTAACTAGAAAAACCCTTAACTATCCCTTAACTAGAAAAAGGACCTGTACATCCGATGTTTACGCATGAAAAAGTTATTTCATTACATACACGTAATCATGCGTTTTAATAATAAAGAATTTCAGTTTGAAAATCTACTCCGTGTTTTACATGGTAATAACTCATTATAAACACTAAACAAAATAGGTCAGAGTCCAAAATTACCTATCGTCGATAGCAACTACAGCTTATTACAATAAAGTAGCCTATACACTGCCTGTCTATTGATGGCTGAAACCAACCCCTGTTGGTTTGCGTTCAGTCTTTTCCCGACCTCCGAGTGAGACGCACGCTCGTCGACGCTCGCTTGCTTAGAATACATCCAGTATAAACTTACACCGTAACGGATTCATGTGAATTCGAAATTCGAACATAATTCTGTGCCTGTGCGACTTTTTGTGTTCACAGAAGCGGATATTTTACTTACGATTCACGTAAGTACCTACCTAAGGTTTTGGATTTATTTTCAGTTTGTGGTTTTAGATTTAGGCAGGTCGTTTGTTCAGACTTAATGTTTTTCTACACGGTTTCGATGATTTTATAATAAAAGGTTTTGTGATTATTTTTGTTCATTAACTTTCCTTAGATATAAGTAAATATAGAATCTCTGTGTGTGTATTTTATCTACTTATTGAGGTAACGAAACGCTGTGATTTTCTTTCCTCTCTTTATGAATTTCCTGTGGAGGAAAGCTCTTACTAATTAGACCGGTAATTAATTAATTATCGAAAAGAACTCGGTACGATTTTCCAGTACCTATGTATGCTTTTGAATTAATCGTAGAATTAGTAAATATCTACTTGCTTTCACTTCGTTCTATGCTTTCTAATTAATAAGGAAAACGTAATCTTCATTTTATTCCGAATGAAATGACAGTTACTTTGTGTAAGTACAATCATACGGGATTTTATATAACAAATTCGCCTGGGTTGTAATATTTACTCTACAAAATTTTAGGAGGAATTCAGAGCCTAATAAAATAAACTCATAAAAATCAATTATGTGGTCTATACGTAAAGACTAATTTAAGAACTAAAACAGATTTTTTTTTAGCATTACTAATTAGGGAATTAATATGAAACCCCATCGTTAACATAAATAAATAGTCTATATACGTCTCACTCCTAGGCACATGCCTCCCCTCAACCGGAAGGGGTATGGAGCATACTCCACCACGCTGCTCCAGTGCGCTCCGTATAGCAACTGACTTAACATGGCTGAGGTGTGTATACAAGGTGTTAGTGACACCTTTGTTTTGTTGTTTTTTTTTGTGAAAGAAAACGTTGCGGTATGATTCAGACCATGATTCTGAGTAGATATCAAGTGAAAGATTTCTTGACAAAAGTATGGAACTGAAAATAATTTAAAACAACACTAAAATTGTCATGACATTTCCGCAAGGAAATTCCACTTGATTTCAACTCAGAATCGTGGTCAGAATCATACCTTTCAGTTTTCGTTACGGTGTCACTAACACCCGGGAGTACTTGTATGGCTACCTGTACGTACTTGTAAGGGGTGTAAGCGACATCATAACGAATACTGAGAGGGATGATTTAGCTTATTATTCTGTGTTAGTAACAACTGGAATTTTCCATCGTAAAAGTATAAAATTGAAAATAATTTAAAAAAAACTAAAATAATATGAATTTTGCGACGGAAAATTCCACTTGATTAATATCTAATATAATATTATTTGATAAAAATGTAATCCTATTGATCAAAGTCCGAATCATCCCCTTAGTATTCGTTGCGTTGTCACTAACACTCTGTAGGTAGGTACAACACAATACAACAATGCTACCCCTTTGGGGATATAGGCGTGATGCTACGATATAATGTGAACATAACATAATACTAAATACTAAATACAATGTAATACATGTCAAAATTTCAAAATACGTGTTGACCTTAACATGTACGGTCACGAGCATTAATATTATGTACATACACTTTGATACCATGTCACATTAACTTTTTTGACAAATTGAACTGTAAGTCTCAGTAAATGTGAAATATGTTAGTGCGACAGAGTCCTAAAGTGGGTATTATTGCTCATGACTGTAGGTCTAGTCAAAAAGACCGCTCCGAATCGCACCCGGTGGGAAAGTGCTCATTACGTTGGTGGCGTTTCCGCGCTGGACTGCCAGCGAAATGTGCTGCAGCAGTTACGATTCGGCGCGGGGGTCACCTCCATACATACGATATAATTGATATGAAAATATTTGCCTATTCGACTGTTAGGCTATCTGACAGTTTCTTAGCATAAAATCAAAACATTATATTAAGACTTCGTCCGCGTGGCGTTTTATAAAAGAGAGATCTTTGTGTGTGTGCATATCAAATTTCAAGCATCTAACTTATGCAGTTTAGATTTTTTCATACAAATGTTTCTTCCCGCTAACTCCCGTTTCCGTGGGAATTTTGCAATATCCTGTTGCAACTAAGCTTTAAGTTAACTAAGGTACCTGCATGCCAAATTTCAAGCGTCTAACTTAAGCGGTTTAGATTTTTCATACAAAAGGATTTTCCCGCTAATTCCCGTTCCCGTGGGAATTCCGGGAATTCCTTTCTTAGTGCACCTCTACGGTACCTAAGCTACGTCCCTTCGAAATTTCAAGTGCTTACGTTTAGCCGTTTACGCTGTGCGTTGATATGTCAGTCAGTCAGTTTTTCCTTTTAAGTATATATAATGTTTTGATTAAGTATATACGTAATCTTCTTTTTGTTTTAATATTAAGTATATACGTAATCGTTTCGTTTCGTTTCGGAACTTTTCTCTAGTCTTGACATTATTTCCTCATGCCTAGTTTTCTTGATTAAAAGTTGATCGCGATAATTCTACTAACTTCGACCAATCCCCAGTAGAGTAGCGTTGTGGTGATCTGTATCCATACCATAAGCTCACGGCTATATTCCTATTGGAGTATTAGGTACATCCAGTGCAAGATGAACTAAGTACCCACACCTCAACGAGCTTTCTGTTAGACCAACGGAAAATGGTCGAGCCAGCTGTGTTAGTAAAAACTGCACTTATGACCGTTTTCTGATATGCGCAAACGCGCGCTAAGCCGTTGGTCCCGGTCCCTGCCTAATAATGTAAGTTAGTAGTAGTTATATGAGCCAAGTCAGGGGCCTTTGGCGGCTCAATAGCAACCCTGACTCTAGGGTTGATGGGGTTGGTAATCCACCTCTCAACCCACACTAGAGAAGAAGACACGTTAAGCCGTTGGTCCCGTTTCCTACTTACTAATGTAAGTTAGTACTTAGTAGTTATATGAGCCATGTCAGGGGACTTTGGCAGCACAATAGTAACCCTGACACCAGAGTTGATCGGGTTGGTAATCCACCTCACAACCCTCACGATAGAAGAATGTATAAACTCCGAGTTCACTAATAGGCTGTGAATATAGAGGTCAAGTAATGTGGAATGTCGTTTTAGTAGCTATTTAACACGCAATTGGGAGTTAACTAACGACTTCTTTCAATGAAAATGTACCGCATATTTCTGAATTCAACGAGGTATAACTTATGAGTGTAGCAGTATAAGAGAGAGGTCACACGAGGCAACACGTCGTTGCGGCGTCGCAACTGGCTGTCAAATTTGATCGCCAAGAAAACATAACCTATCGTCGAATGTCGTTTGTCTTATGAAAATTTATATTAGAATGTTAGTGATATCGTAACGAATACTAAGGGGGGTGATTCAGACCATGATTTTATGAAGTGGAAATTTCCGTCGCAAAATTCATGTTTTCTTTTTCAGTTCTTTTTTTAAATGTTTTTATTCTGTTTTGTTTTTTTATTGTTTTGTTTTTTCCATACCCCTTCCGGTTGATTAAGGGGAGGCCTGTGCCCAGCAGTGGGACGTATATAGGCTGTTTATGTTATGTTATTTCTATACTTTTGTGGTGGAAAATTCCACTTGATATCAACTCAGAATCATAGTCTGAATCATTCTCAAAGTTTTCGTTACGGTATCACTAACACTCTGCGACATCGCAACGGATCCACACCGCATCGTCTGGCCTCGTTCTTATTCATAGTAGATTTCCTAGATAGCTTTGGATCGACGAGTGCTTGGCTTTGAGCTTGAAATCAGCAAAGAAAAAAGTAGCAAAAGTTAAAAAGTAAAAGATAGATAGTCTAAGCCATCTAGTTAAAGTCCCAGTGGTTTCAAAAGTTGGTCTGGAGTTGTCACAGAACTCCAGAGGCCATATATCAAGGTTCGCCCCTGCAACGGAATTCTATTGTGGTGAGAAATTTCCTAGTGCTGTATTGCAGATGTCGCGTTGATACCTAGAAATGTGGATAAACAATACACAAGATGCTTCTGGACCTAATACGGAATGTTGTGTTGTTCGGAGGTTACTAACATAAGTTCACGACTAACTTGAATTTGAATTTGAACTAAGTATATCCCAATTGGGGTAGTAGAGGTATACCCATTGCAAGATGAACTAAAAACTGACACCTCACTGAGCTCTCTGTTAGACTAAGGTGATAGATGGTGAGCCGTATCGCCGACTATAATGGCCGACCCCAATGTGTTAGTGAAATCATTGAGACAAATTAGTGTGATTACTATCGTGAGATTATTATTCTCTTGTTTTATTTTTAAAGTATTCCTTTATCCACTAAACTTTTATGAAGGTTTGACAGGTATGGTTTTTATATGGAAGCCTCTGCCTGTCTGAGCTCTTAGCCCGCGAAGGGATAACCAGCCCAACGTTAGGTCATATACCTCCGAAATGAATTTCTCCGGAATCTGAATCTCCTTACAAAGTTTTCCTATAATCCGATAATGATTTATCATGCAAACATGAATTGGAAAACTGAAAATCATGCTGAGATTTGAACTTGCAAACTCACAGAGAGAGAGCCAAGCGATCTTCTAATAATAGAAAGTGCTACACGGGTGCTATTTTATTTATATTGAATGGTCTTATTTGACGCTTTTATTTATAACCTATTCCCTACGGAAAATTTGGCAACATCTTTAATTCACTTTATAATTTGTTGACCCATGTCTCTCTTCCGTGCACGGTTGCCATTTTAATCCTGTACATCTTTATACTCCCATAATATAAATTTAACACATCTGATCCCTAATTCATTAACGCATAAGTATCTACTTTGTTGGTTTGGGACTCCGAAGTTCCCAAGTACAAACCTAAAAATATCATTATCATGAATTTAAGATCAGCGTTCTTATTTCTAATTGCTGTGGCATTTTACATTGTCTATCAACGACCAATTCTTTCAATTCCTCATAAGATCTGATGTTCGTCTTCTCTTTACTTTGAACAAAGTAAGCTCTTTACTTTAATACTGTGGCGTTCTAGGTTTAATTGGTAAGTGGTGTACTGGTATTCTAATTAAACGACCACATAAAGTAATATTTAAAAAGTTTATTGTTTTTCACATATTTACACGTTTTACACTTTTAATGTTATTATTTAAGTTTTATAAATCACTGTATTTTTTGTATTGTAATTATAATTGTAATTAACTTTTTAACACAAGAAAATATTAATCATGCATCCATTTTTGATGCTAAGAAGGAAGTCTCCGAACAAATACATAATATTTATCGATATTCTACTCTAAACCAGCGTGCGTATATGAAACGATTTATGAATGTGGAAGAAGGAAGAGAAGTGTGTCAGGTGTCAACAAATGGAATACCATAGTCTCTGCTGAACCCGGTGGGAAATCGGCGTGAGTTTATGTATGTATGTAGTTAACGATATATCTTTCTTTTTTGTTTTTATAGCACTTACCTGTGCTTAGGGAAACTCACAAAGAGAAAATTGATACGAAAAAATCTAACTAGGACGGGAGTTTAACCTTAGCTTAGCTTAGTTAGCTCTTGTCAAGCCAAGACGTTCGGCGTGGGCGCAGCTGCGGGTTCAGGTCCCGTACGAATTAGACTTAAGCTTGTTTGTTTTTGTAAGCTTCTTGGTCTTCCCCTTCCTCTCTTTCCTTCTAGCTTCCCATATACTTGCACACAACATAACATAAATAGCCTATATACGTCCCACTGCTGGGCACAGGCCTCCTCTCAATCAACCGGAGAGGGTATGGAGCATACTCCACCACGCTGCTCCACTGCGGGTTGGTGGAGGTGTTTTTACGGCTAATAGCCGGGACCCACGGCTTAACGTGCCCTCCGAAGCACGGAATCAACTTACTTTTCCGGACCATATATGATGTTTTAATAAGTTCGTCGTATCTTGATAAGTGAATTGATGATGTAGGAATCTGACTGTCTTCTTATTTAATAGAAGGAATTATTTTCTCGTGCATTATAATTATGTAGTAGACGTAATTTACACTTCTTTCCTGTTTGACAGGTTTTTCTTTTTGTTCAAATACAGTCTTGGTCTTCTATCGTGTGGATTGTGAGGTGGATGATCAACCTTAGCAACCCTGGTATCAGGATTAATATTTAGTTTTGACCTGCCATTGAATTATAGAAAACTAGTGATCTGTTTATTGATTCACGTCTAAACCGATGGAATGATTCTAATGAAAATTGGCAAAGACCGAAATCCAGAGATAGATTTTCTAAACAGGGCCTCAAAAGACCTTAGCGAGATTGTATTTTAACGAAATCTACGCAGTGAAAGTAGCGAGCAGAAATGTTTAAGATAAAAATTATAATATACATATTTTAAAAGAAGTTTCACTAAAAAAGTCGACCAAAAAGTTAAGAAAACAAGAACAATGTAACCACTGACTTCGATAGTTTTAATTTCCTTTCTTTTTCTTTAGTTCCAAACTTTTTTTTTGAGATAGGCATGATGATGAGTATGTATAAGTACGTAAAACTAATAATAAATCTTAAATCACACAGCCTCCGTGGTCTAGTGGTTAAAGCGTTGGGCTCACGATCTGGATTTCCAGGTTCGATTCCCGATGGGGACATTGTCGAAATCAGTTTTTGAAACTGTTATTTTTTTGGTAAGGATACTGAGGGTTTGAAAAAGTAAGATGGTTCCGTGCTGCGGAGGGCACGTTAAATCGTTGGTCCCGGCTATTTGCCGTCCACCAACCCGCAGTGGAGCAGCGTGGTGTAGTATGTTCCGTACCCTCTCCGGTTGATTGAGGGGAAGCCTGCGCATAGTAGTGGGACGTACGTAGGTCGTTTATGTTATGTTATTCACAATGATCGATTGTAAGCTTGGAGAATTGTTAATGTACGTACCTATAAGTACATAATCAATTTGTATTTCCACAAATACAGATCGTCATCTGAGAGCTTTGTCTTTGATGTAGATAAATCTGATTATATATATCTATACGTATACTGGGTTCAACTACAATTTCTTAGATAGTGCTAGGGATATCTAGTTACTTACCTCGTTAGTGGAGATCACTTTGGTTTGTTATGATTTAAACCTGGTAGACGTTGTCTTACGAGAAATGGATAACAGTACAAACTAGTTTTGGTTAGTTCGTCTTGTTAACGATTTCTGAGAAATCTTGACCTATCATGTAAAGCTACCACAAATTAGTAAGGTCACGAGCATCAATATGTATACACTTTGGTACCATGTCACATCAACTTTTTTGACAAATTGAACTGTAAGTCTCACTAAATGTCAAATATGTTAGTACGACAGAGTCCTAAAGTAGGTACATCATATTGCTCATGACTGTACACCATTTCTAATTATTTCAATTAAATATACATAATAAATAAATAAAAAAAAAAGCAAATAAATGATTATGATTATTGATTATATTATGATTATGAAAAGAAAAATGAATGTTGTTTTCCCCAGCTGCGCCTTCATGAATTAAGTTCAAAAGTGTCAAAGATTATATTTATTTAAATATAAATAAATCCCTGCTTTGAATTCTTTATATTTTATTTTTAAATAAATATTCATATTTACTTACAGAAAAATAAATATAATAATAATATTATATAAATAGAATGTACTGAAATAGTATATTTATTTTAAGACACAAATTTTGCTATTTCAATAATCCGTAGCCCGATAGATGTTCGGAAAACTTACGTCATAGTGTCGTGAGTTCGATTCCCGGTGCGGGCTCTAAACCACTGAATTCGACTGAGCTTGATTTCGAGTTTGGATTGTAAATCTCTAAATATATAAAAGGAGAAACTGACTGACATATCAACGCACAGCCTAAACGACTACACGTAGGCACTTGAAATTTGGAAGGGACGTAGCTTAGGTACCGTAGAGGTGCACTAAGAAAGGAATTCCCGGAATTCCCACGGGAACGGGAACTAGCGGGAAAAAACATTTGTATGAAAACATCGAAACCGCGTAAGATAAATGTTTTCAATCTAGCATGCATGCATGCATACCTTAGTAAATATAAAGTTTAGTTTTGGGTGTATTTTGAAAAATGGGAGTTAGCGGGAAAAAAAAATTGTATGAAAAATCTAAACTGCATAAGTTAGATGCTTGAAATTTGATATGCACTCCCACACACACACAAAGATCTCTCTTTTATAACACGCCACGAGGATGAAGTCGCGGGCAAAAGCTAGTAGCTTATATGACGTGGTTTCTGTGTGCGCATATCGGTCGTTGGCTTGCCTTTTACATTAAACTTAAACATGAGGAGTGGTATATACTATACACCTCTGCCTACCCCTTCTGGGATATAGGTGTGATGTTAAATTATGCTATGTAAATTTCAAACAATTTTAATCTTCTTTCAATAATAAAATAAATTATGTTTTCGAAGGTGAACTTGCTTTTGATTTTGTTTCATAAACTTATTTGGGCTTTAATATGAATTCGGCATCAATTCTTGCAATACAAGTCTCAGGATTGCAATCATTTTTGAAATTCTAAGACGTCAATTGGGTATACATACATATATAAATATATAAACTCACGCCGATTTCCCACTGGGGTAAGCAGGGACTATAGAATTTAATTTGCTTCGATCCTGACACACTTCTCTTGCTTCGTCCACATTCATCAATCGCTTCATACACACACATTCAGAGAAGATCGCACTAAACCTTTTCAAAGGACATCTCCAATTTGGTCAATGTAAGTCCTTCTAGGTCTTCCTCTGCCAGCCCTACCATCAACTTTCGCTTATTGGGTGTATTAACCAATAAAATTACAACATCATCATTTTACATTTTATTTAAGTACCATAAAACGCCATCACAACGGAATCGGTCTAGCAAAAGTATGGTCTAACGAATCGCTTCTGAATCAATAGCTATTCAATCAGGGATCGTTATCCCAGCCATTTGATTCAACCATCTGACAACAGAATCAAGCATTCCATACCAGTAATTCCAGAAATGCCAAAGTACGAATGAACCGAAATTCAACTTGGTATGGAATGAATTGTTGGATTTTGTCGGAATCGAAAAGCGAAAAGGTACAGACGACCGATCAGGTGGTCTAAAATCACCACATTGAAGTTTTAAATTAATTTTAAAAGTAAGTGCGCAATGTAATTTCAAGTAGATTCGTCGTATTTTATTTAAAAGAAACAATACAAACCTCTTCAGTCAGGATCCAAGCAAATTTAATTCCATAGTCTCTGCTTACCCCAGTGGAAAATAGGCGTGAGATTATGCACGTATGTATATTATGTGTATAAAAAATACTCTTGAGTCTAGAAATACTCTTGTCAATTTGATGTCCTTGGAGCATAGCGTTGGAAACTCTTGAGTGGATCCATGTGTAACTATGTATAGTATTATATTCCTGTCTATTGACTACACGTGTGTCGACATGTAAAAATCTTGCTGTTCTGCTACTCCAAGACTATAACTAGCCTTTATTTATTCGTCTAATAAATGTTATTGAATCACCCAACTCATCCTTGGATTTAAATAATATACCTCAGGTAATTGTATTATTAAATAGATTTACTAATTGACGCTGTTGTTACCTTTATGGAGAGAGCCCTTCAGAGTTATAAATAAGAAATAAGACAATGGCAGACAATGATCATAATCTGTCTTAACCAGTTCAAAGGCAAATCAAAATACGACCAGCAATTAAATACCAAAAACAATTTCAGTTATCACTGCTTTGAACTGGATTTATGCTACGCCAATTCGCTCGGCGTCATTCGCCACAACTTGTGAAACAAAGGAATTGACTAGAGCACTACGGTATAATAAATTGGAGTCGTGAATTGCGAACAATAATAACTTTCATTGCCTCTGTTAACGTGGCACCCCCTATTGTTCGATAAATGTCTAATTCATTAATCTGTTCGTTGCTTTCCATTGGAATTATGACAGCTCTGTTTGCTATAAAAGCTGTACTGTTGAATTTGTAAGCCAGTAGGGAAAAATAAAGGAATTCTTCCTGGCGCGGTGGTATGCACAGCTTACAACAGTTGTGTCAGTTGGGGCTTAGCTTTGTTCGTGTAATCTTGGAAACTTCATTAGCGCGTTTAAGGTTCGCCCTTATAATTGTCTAGCTTCACATTCCAACTGTTGTAACATTGTGTATTCTTTGTAACTCTTTGAAAATGCTTTATAATATTATATATTTATTTCTGAACTCGCAACATACATAGGTAAATAACATAAACAGCCTATATACGTGCCACTGCTGGGCACAGGCCTCAACCGGAGAGGATATGGAGCGTACTCCACCATGCTGCTCCAATGCGGGTTGGTGGAGGTGTTTTTACGGCTAATATCCGGGACTAACGGCTTAACGTGCCCTCCGAAGCACGGAATCATCTTACTTTTTCGGACAATCAGGTGATTTATGCCTGAAAAGTCCTTACCAAACAAAGGACAATCTCACAAAGTGATTTTGACAATGCCCCATCGGGAATCGAACCCAGACCTCCAGATCGTGAGCCTAACGCTCTAACCAGTAGACCCCGGAGGCTGTTGAATTCACAACATTTCATTTAAAATGCCTACCGATTTTATTTCGTTTTCGAGGAGACACGTTAAAATGTAATAATTATAGTATAAAAGTTGTCAGTTGTGTTTCACTAAATAATGGCCCCGATTCCTGCAGACACCTCCTAATTTTATTTTAAGTTATACACGTCACTTTCTTATCCGCCGAAAAAGAGAGGGTTGGATGGTTGCCAACAAGTTAATTTTAAAATGAATGAATAACCCGTGCGAATAAAATAGGCATCTCGCTGGTATAGAATCCGTTTGACGTGCTGTCTACTTAATTCTGTCGGGTTACTGGCGGATGTAAAATTTTTAGACGGTTGTTTTAGATTTCTGCTTAAAATTGACGTGTATTCCATAAATTTTATGCCTGTCGATTACCCGTCCCTTTCTTAATCAACGGATAAGAAAATGACAGGTATAATTATAATATATATAGTTTAAAATAAAATTAGATGGCGTCTGCAGGAATAAGTACCATTAATTGGAAAATTAAATATTTCAAGATATCTTTTTACAATGACGACTTGACAATTTTCTTTTAAAAGTCTATTATAAGATAAGATATCAAAATCTGCACAGTTTCTTAAGATGATTTTCGTCCTTCACAAATATTTTGGCCCTCCAAAAATATATTGTGACTCTTATGTTTGTTTGGCGGATATTTGATTTTCTTTCGGCTGCTGTATTTGTAGTGTGTTTTAACAAAAATACATATTTTTTCGTTGAGTTTTTCCGACAATCGGTCAGCAGTTTTTGTGTAAGCCCCATTTACTTTCACAAATTACTTGACCCAGCTGGCTTTCATTATAAAAAAAACCCGTTGTGGTAAAGGAGGGTGTTTTGCTCCAGGTACTACTTATACCTAGTCATAAACAGCCTATACCAGCCTGCTGGGCACAGGCCTCCCCTCAATCAATCGGATAGGATATGGAGCATACCCCACCACGCTGCTCCAATGCGGGTTGGTGAAGGTGTTTTTACGGCTAATAGCCGGGACCAACAGCTTAACGTGCCCTCCGAAGCACAGAATCATCTTACTTTTTCAGGCAATCAGGTGATTCAAGCCTGAAAAGTCCTTACCAAACAAAGGACAGTCTCACAAAGTGATTTCGACCATGTCCCCATCGGGAATCGAACCAGGACCTCCAGATCGTGAGCTTGACGCTCTAACCACTAGACCACGGAGGCTGTTACCTAGTGCATTTGGGATTTTAGATTTCTAGTGGAAATGTCCGTCGTACCTAAGCAAAAGTCTAACACCGAACGCAGGGATAAGTTTCGCTTTTAAGACGATCTTACCTGTAGATGTTTATGTAGCCTAAGAACACGCTCACCTAGGAAATACGTGTTTACTTTTATTTATTTATTTATTTATTTTACTTTTAATCAGAAAACACAGAATAAATAATAAATGCATATTATCATCTTTCGTCGTCTTCCACGACGCCGTCGACCAGCGCACACTGCTCAGGTTGAATGTGACAGACTTGTCCAGCTCATTCCCAATTTAGACTGACGGTTCAACGTTCCACATTAGTGATTCCATTTTTAGTTTTGAAAAGAAGAAGGAGAGGTCTAGTATTGGAATCTTGTAGGCTAGATAAGACTGGATTAGAATAAGGTGGAGATTTGTACTTAGCATATAGATACTAGTGATTTTATTTACTATACTATTCAGCTGTTAATCTTCCTCAAAGTAAATAAATAAATATACTTATTACATTTTTCACTACAACTACATTAAAATACACGTTTTAAAAACAAAATGAGTACAAAAACCTTCAATCTCAGCATTATACAGCCACGTTTCCAATGCTTACACTTCACTAAAGTTGAACGAAATATTCAAACTGATTTCAGCAAATTAAACTTTTAACTGCCTCAATTTTTGGACGAATTCGTTCCTCGGGTGCGGAAATTTATGCAAATGGAGTCACTACAACAATCACCAAACACCGCAACTTGACCTACTGACATAAGGGGCAGATCCTTGTGGTATTACCCCAATCTAGGCTATGCTTTGTCCTCTGAATGGCATAATTGAATTACTGTTTTCACTCCTATTCTCTTTCACTAAATTCTTGGCTACCATTAGTATTCTGACGCTATGTTGGATACGGATTTACCATCGAATATGCCTGAGTACCTAGTTTGGTATTCTGTTTTGTAGGTTATTAAAGTGTAGATACTAGAAGTTACTCTGTACAATGCCTCTAATAAGAAAACTTAGTAGGTTTTCTGAGTTTAAGATTTTAGTCTGTCTCTAACAAAATACCTACATCCGCGTTAGTGTTTGTTTTCATTTTATACATAGATTTATTAAAATAATAATAAAAAAATATTCAGAAAAAACATTAAGTACTTAAAACTATTTTCAAACAATCATCTTCAGACAAAGTATTGGTACATATTTTAACTGTTATTAAACATTCTTACAAGATTAGCTGTAACTCCTGCACTAGGCTAAAGCCCGTATCGCAAATGTCATTTGACTTATTATTTTCTTAGACGTTGGATTAGGCAGGGATCACGGAATTCCACTTACTACAATTAGTACTTACAAGTAATTTACTCTTACTCTACTTATCTGTTCTCTTCTTAATCTCAATAACTTAATTTTTATTTTCAATTTTTATTTTGCCTTTATCTAATATACTTCTAAACTGTTTTTCTCCGACCTCCTTCGTTTTCTCAGACGCTAACAGAAATTATATATGAAATAACATTTCTTGTTCCTATTTTTATTAAGACGCGTAACTTTCAACAATAAACAATTGAGTTGGTAACATGGCAACTTGTGGGTCCAATTATGGAATAAAATTTTAATTAGGCCCTTTCTGAGTTGTGGCTTTTCAGTGAGAGACTAAGAGGTTGTTTCAATAAACGTTACCTGGGAACGTTAATAATAAATGCCTCTGAATTTGAGCGGATCGTTATACTACCAACAGCGACATGCTTTTAATTAACATTTTGGTAAACGTCAGGACCGCCTATGTATTATCGTCAATTGTAACGTAATAATTATAATAAAAGGCATAAAAAAATAATTGTACCTAAACAAAGATGAATTGTACCTACAATATTTGAGTGTTAAAAAAAGTCTCACACACAAACCATTTAGACATCAGCACCGCCAGTGTATTTCTATATCTTATTAATGGCTAAAACCTACCATTCTGAAACCTGTACCAGTAATTTGTACCAGAATTGTACTTGAGAAAACGTGCAAAATATAATCAAAATAATCATCTGGGTTCAGAGCAAAATAAAAAATTAAATTTGTATGATCAAAACTATACGATCACCAACAGCGGTAAGTTTAACGTCGCTTTTTGACGTGGATTAATTGCTACTATGGTAACTATACTGAAAGAACTGGGGGTTAAAAAGGCCACATGAAAACATTTCATCTAAGAAAGCAAAATTGATATTTGATGACATTGCGCACTTACTTTTGTATGCGCAAATGTCAAATTGCAATATTGCTTTTTAGATGAATTGCTTCGATGTCCTTGAGGAGTCATTATCGACCTTAGATTCTAATGCAAGCGAATTTTTAGTCTAGTCACAAAAAAAATGAGCTATCAGTTAATATGTCATTTGTAAATGCATTTTAATTATTAATACTAAGCTTTCATCCACGATATCTGTTACCTCGGGAGGTTTATTGCACAAAATTTATTCTATACACTTTTTTCATGGCCTAATGAATCTCTATACCAATCATCGAAATCGAAGTACTTTTATTTTACTTTTGTTTCAGTACAGACAGATATATTTTAAAATTTTTGTTAAGTAATAGCACGGTGTAACAGAAAGCCATTAAAACGAATTCGACCTCAGTTCTTTTGTCTGATTTCCATCATCACGGAAACCAAAACGTATTCGATGTGATAAGAGCCTTAAAATATTGCCTCTGAATTACTTATTCTGAAAGGCCTCCAAAAGCCGTGCCTCCTCATACAAATACTTGTTATCAAACAGCCACGAAAGGAAAATTTCAGTGGGTAGTAATGATAAAGTCACAAAGCTGAAAACTCGAGGGAGAAATAAAAGAAATATGGACATTGAGTAACAATAATGTATTACAATACAATACAAATACACTTTATTGCATCAAAATAAAAAGAAATAATTACAAAAAGTCTCTTAACTAAGTACATGGCACATGGCGGCCTTATCGCTGTGTGTGTTTGTGTGTGTGAGTATGTGTGTGTGTGTGTGCGTGCGTGTGTGCGTGCGTGTGTGTGTGTGTGTGTGTGTGTGTGTGTGTGTGTGTGTGTGTGTGTATGTGCGTGTGTGTGTGTATGTGTGTGCTTATTGTTGTATTGTGGTGGGTGTATTTAAATTACCTGTATAGTGTAATGGCATAGAATAATAGGTACTACATATACGAATAAACGGCCCCCGTGGTCCAGTGGTTGAGCGTTAGGCTCACGATCCGGAGATCTCAGGTTCGAATCCCGGTGGGGACAAATCACAAAAATCACTTTGTAATCCCTAGTTTCCTTAGGACATTACAGGCTGATTACCTGATAGTCGAAAAGTAAGATGATCCGTGCTTCGGAAGGCACGTTAAGCCGTTGGTCCGGGCTACTTACTGATGTAAGTACGTAGTCGTTACATGAGTCATGTCAGGGGCTTACGGCGGCTCAATAATAACCCTGACACCAGGGTTGATGGGGTGGGTAATCTCACAACCCACACGATATAAGATGATATTACATATAGAACATACTGTTCACACTCCGCCCCGCGCTAATTTGTATCAGGCGCCGACCCCCCCCCCCCCCCGGCTCCTATTTTAACCTTAAATGGCTGTATATAAAGGGGGACAGCGCGCGGACAGTCTCACTCGCACTAATGCGGCACACAGTAAGAATGAGACTTTTGAATGGCGTGTCCGGGGTATTTTAATGCTTTAAGCCGGCTTCAATTCCGGATTTAATATTTTTAAGAAATTAATTATTCTCAATTCCTCACGAATTTCGGTCTGAAAATAAAGCACAGCTATTTTTAACATTCGTATAATTAACTAATGCTTTTATTAGTCACGAGAGGGGCAAATTCAGTGGGCCATAATGATAAAAGTTCGTAGGTAAAGTAAAAAAAATATTTTTTCATTAAAATAAAACAAAGCCAAACGAACAACTTGTGTATAACTGCTTGATAAATAAAATTCAGGATATTTATAGAAAGTTTTTGGCTTTTCTTGACCTGTTAACACTTTCACGCACACCGACCATGGGTCATTGACCGATTCATTCGTAAAAGAGTATCGTAATAAGTAATTGGAATATGAACTATTATTTTTAATGTAAGTAAATTATTGTAGATTTGAGGCGTATGACATTAAATACTTACCCGGAGATCGGGACGTCGCCCGTAGACGTTCTATCCTGGAAAGTGTTAAGAGTACTGTAAACTGGTGGGCTGGTGGGATAAATAGTTGGATGAGAACGGAAGAAGCGAAAGCGGTGACGAGATCGTAAGAATCCTACCCCAACAAATGTAAGGGTTAGCCTGATGTACGTATAGATAGAATAAATCTTCTTTTATCGTGTTAGGGTTACTATTGAACCGCCGAAGGCCCCTGACATGGCTCATGTAACGACTACTTACTTACATCAGTAAGTAGTAGGTGATCAGCCTGTAATATCATATAACCAAAATAAGGGATTTTCGTGATGTGTCCCCACCGGAATTTGAACCCGGGACCTCCGGCTCGTGAGCCCAACGGTCAAACCACTGGACCAAAGAGGCCGCGAGAGAATAAAATGAAATAAGATTTACGAAAATTTTATTTACTATGTGGGTATAAGTAGTAGAGTTAGAAGAAGGCGTACATAACGCGATTAGATCCAAAATGTTTTAAAGAAAAGCCAGGTCAAGAGTACTTTGGACCGGCCAGTATGCATGAAGTCTTTGATGAGGGTGTGTCAGGATCGTAGTAAGTGGAATTTCGTGGTCCTTGCCTACCCCAACGGGATATAGGAGTGATCTTAATATGTACGAACGATTTATGGTCGTATACCTTCTACTATACCTTATACCTACCCCTCTACTATACCTCCTTCTTCTATACCTTATACTCTATAGGCCGTATACATTCTACTAATTAAAGCACATAATAACGGGTTCTTACCGCGTTTAAATGGGGATATGAGACTCCCGATTGGGGGTAAGAACCCGTTATTATGTGCTTTAATTATGATAATAACCGCGTAAACTTAAAACAATGTATATTCTACTAAGTTACACTCAAACCTTCTGTCAACAGCTAGAGGAATAGCATAACCTCTCCGTTTACACGTTGCTTGTGTTTTGGCTAATTTCCAATTCAATTGTCAGAGCTGTCAAACGGAATGTACGAGGGGAGGTCAAAAAGTTCGCGGAATGGAGGGGTTGGAGGGGGTTGGTTTACTCGTACAGGTAGCCGCTAGTTGCACACCTCATTAACAGTATATGTACCAAGTTTGAAGCAAATCGGGTCATTAACGTTTGAACTATCGACCAGCAAACAAGTGAATCGGGAAGAACTCAGCGAATATGGAGAAAATTGAACACCGCGCCGTCATTAAGTTCCTCACCAAGCAAAGAAAATCCGCTCAGACGATTTTTCAAGAGCTGTTAGCAGTTTACGCGGACTCTGCCCCTGGTAAAACCATGGTTTACAAGTGGCATAGTCTTTTCAAGCAAGGAAGAGAGTCGATTGAAGATGACCCCTGCTCCGGACGGCCCATTGAGGCCACCACACCGGAAATCATCGAAAAAGTAGAGAAACTTGTATTAGAAGATACCCACTTGAAGAAGAAGCAGCTTGCAGCAATGGTCGGTGTATCCGAAACAAGTATTTTAAATATCCTACATCAACATCTTGGGATGACTAAGGTCAGCGCAAGATGGGTTCCAAGAATGCTCACGCCACTTCAAAAAAGCGAGCGTGTCGAGTGTTCTCGCCAGTTTTTAGAACTCTGTGGAGAGAATAAGGAAGAAGTTATGGCCCGGATTGTTACTGGAGATGAAACCTGGGTTCACCACTATGAACCTGAGTCGAAGCAAGAGTCGATGCAGTGGCATAAAAAAGGCACACCTCCTCCAAAGAAGTTTAAGGTGTCACAATCGGCCGGAAAGATCATGGCCACTATTTTTTGGGATACAGAAGGTATTTTGCTGATTGATTATAAAGATCGTGGTGTGACTATAACGGGACATTACTACGCTTCTTTACTGGATAGATTGAAAGAGGCTATCAAGGAAAAAAGAAGAGGAAAGCTGTCAAGAGGTGTGCTCCTTTTGCACGACAACGCACCCGTCCACACGTGCCATGTTGCGACGGCTGCCATTCACCGATGCGGGTTCGAAAAATTAAACCACCCGCCTTACAGTCCAGACTTGGCCCCCAGCGATTATTATTTGTTCCCAAAAATGAAAAAGGAACTGCGTGGACGAAAATTTGGCGATGATGAAGAAGTCAAGTCTGCAATTTCGGCCTATTTTGACAGCAAAGAGAAATCTTTTTTTTATGATGGAATAAACAAATTATTTGATAGATCCGGAAAATGTGTTAAGATTAAGGGAGAATATATTGAAAAGGAAAAATAGTTTCGTGTTTAATTTCGACCCCCTTCCCCCTCATTCCGCGAACTTTTTGACCTCCCCTCGTAACTGTGATGGCTGAGCGACTGTTGTTAAAATGATAATTTACATATCTTCCGCAAACCGTTTGACGTGTGCTGTCAACTTAATTCTGTCAGGTTATTGGCCAATATATAATTTTTGGAGAGAATTTTAAATTTCTGCATAAAGTTGATGTGTGTTCCATAAACTTTATGCCTGTCAATTACCTGTCTCTTTCCTTTTCGGCGGATAAGACAATAGGTATACTTCAAATAAACTTAGATATTTATGCTAGACGCCACCGCAGCTGATCGGGCCGTCGTCAGTGCGTTGTATTTATCAATTCTGTTATTATTATTTTATGATTTTGGTTTGTTTTGTTTTGGTCTAATAATATATTTTTTAATCTTAATGTGGTTTCTGTCTTATCGTAATTGTAATGTCCGAAAAAAAGATTGTGTCAAAATTTTCGGTACAATGTTATAATTATAGTAAATACACACGTATATTCTGTTATAATATTTATACGTGGGTATCAGTTTTACCCAGGTATAAGTGAAGTACCCTAAAGGGACTTTTAAGTAAGAATTCGCGCTAGCAAATGCTTTGTAGGTTGAATTTCAAATCTGTTCTTTTATCCGCTTAACTAAATAACCCTTAACAGGGTCGTGCCTATTAAACTAAATAGGTCTTTATGACCAGGTGAATAGTACCTACGCTATTGTATTTCGTATTTCTTATTATTTCAGCTGCTATCTCAAATACACGAAGGTGAAAGTCAGCTCTCTAAAATAATATTAAAGAATTTATTTAACAAAAAATATAAAATTACTTTTAATCATATTTGTGAAGAAATTATTTCAATACATTTACAAATACTTATGGAAGTATTAGACAGACTTTTGTTACTATTAGATTATTTATGTTTTTCAAAAATATGCTGTAAATGAAACCAAATTGTAAATGACGATTTCTTTTCTGATCTTAGTAAATTCTTAGGTAGAGCTCAACAGACTACTCAATACTCATTAGTAAATGCACTACGTACCTATACAAAATTACTAGATTAATATTGAAGTTAAAAATATTTCTACTATTACTACTTAAATAATAGCAAACATAAACATAAACAGCCTATACACGTCCCACTGCTGGGCACAGGCCTCCCATAAATCAACCGGAGAGGGTTTGGAGCATACTCCACCACCTGCTCCACTAGGTTAGGTTAGATAGTATGTACTAATATGTTGTTAATAAACGTAGGTAATGAAAATGATTCTTACGATACAGGCGTTGCCTAGTGTAAGAATCATAGATATTGTCTCAGATAAATGTAAACTCAGTAGGTGTACACTTGCACTAAAAGTGTAATGCGGATTCTGTTAAAAATTGTACCTTTTTTTACGTGACTTTTTGTAGATTTGCCGCAGATGGCATTAACTACTTGGCCGGAGATTTTTTCTCAGAGTAAATATATTTTTCTTTCTTTAAAAACAGCATTCAACAGTTTTCTTCTTTCGACAGTAAGATGCGTCGTAAACTACACAAAAAAAAAAAACTCTTTCGCTTCAATGGCTTCTACGCTCCAATAGCCCATTCGATCACCCTTAACACGCCCACGAAATCACCAAGACCAATTTGAGAAATCACTTTCTGTCATGCGTATTTTTATGATAATATCCGAAAAAGAATGTGAAAAATGTTATACAGTAACTTCTTCTATACGCCAAAGGCTCTAACATGGCTCATGTAACGACTACCTACATCAGTAAGTAGTAACCAGGACCAACGGCTTAACGTGCTTTCTGAAGCACGGACCATCTTCCTTTTTGGACAATCAGGTGATCAGCCTGTAATGTCCTAATCAAACTAGGGACCACAAAGTGATTTTATGTTGCGTTTTAGTGATCACGCGTTATTCGTTCCACCACTTATTTGTATAAAGACTACAACTTCAAGTGTGGTTGCAAGTCTTCCGTGTGTGTCTTCCTGTGTCTTGCTACTCTACCCACCCTGATAAGGGTTAAGGAAAGTGAAGACAATGATAGACGATCTGTTTAGTCGTACCAATTCAACTTATGTACTCACTTTGTCACCATAGCTTTAAATTGGTACGTACTCTAGAGTTGATGTACTATTTCTATACATATATACATACATGCCTATTTCTCACCGGGGTAAGCAGAGACTACGGAATACCATTTGCTTCGATCCTGACACACTTCTCTTGCTTCCTCCACATTCATCAATCGTTTCATACACGCACGCCGTTTCAGAGTAGATCGTACTAAACCTTTTATAAGGACATATCCGATTTGGTCAATGTACGTCCTTCTAGATAAATCCAGCCAGCTCTACCACCAACCTTCGCTTTATATACCGCTTTCTTAATTCTGTTATCCTTCGTCCGCTCTACGTGTCCAAACCAACTTGGCATTCCCTTCTCAATCTTAGTCACTGTCTTTTATACCACATCTCTCTCTTATCAGACTGTTTCTCACTCTATCACTCAGTTTAACGCCACAGATGCTACGTAACCATCTCGTCACTATTTCAATACGAATAAACATCTGACTTTGTAGTGATACGATTGAATATCACCTGTCACTCGCTCATGTTTGTATAAAGAAGCTTGTCGTAGGGGTAATATGGAGGATTTACCTATAATGTTTGTAGAAGAATACTTTTTGGGTACCATCGGGTTAATGCTTCAATCTATATTCATTTGGTTGTGAGGGAAAGCTTGGTAAGTAATAGGAGGTAGGATAAGGGTTGGGGACGAGAAATATTTTTCGTGATGAGAAATAAAAGCCTATGTACTTCTCGTTACTGACGTATGATAGGATAGTAATCGTAGATTTGTTCTGTGAGAGCTGGTAATGTTGTTGATCTTCTTATCATGTGGGTTGTGAGGTGGAATATCAACCTCATCAACCTCGGTGTCAGGGTTATTATTCAAATTCAAATTCAAAAATATCTTTATTCAGTAGGTAACATAGTTACACTTTGAATCGTCAATTTTACATAACGAACGTCTCATCCGCCTAAAACTACTGCAGCTTTTCACAAGCTGACATAGCTCATGTAACGACTACATACTTACACCAGTAAGTAGTACCCGGGCCTTCCGAAGCACGGATCATCTTACTTTCTGACAATCAGGTCAGGATCAGCCTGTAATGTCCTAATTAAATAGGGATCACAAAGTGATTTTTATGATATGTCCTCACCGGGATACGAACCCGGGGCCTCCGGATCGTGAGCCCAACGCTCAACGACTGCACCACGGAGGCCGTTATGTTATTGCAAATGATCAGATACCAGAATAATTTATTCAACGTAATTATCATGGATAAACTTGTAGAAGTTCAATTTAAAATTTTGAATCTACGTCATTTTGCTTGCCGTGTTCTGGCTGCGGAGAAGAAATGACAAGAAACTGCAATAGCAACACATCTTTTAAATCAATGTAAGTAGGTATACATTTCAAGTTATTTAATAACCTGACGAACACAGTCATTAAATTTAATACCAGGCATTTTTTATTTCATTTAGGTAAACATTTATCTTATTTTTAATACGGTTTTTTACTTAAAGTAAGCTTCACATGAGCTTCAAATTTATTTTCTGACAAATTCAATTCAACTTATGTACTCACTTTGTTAAATTATTACAGGTGATTATTGTAAAAACGTATACATAACCCCAAACGAAATGAATTTAATTTACTTAATCTAGAATTATGTTACCGTTTTCTTCCAAGTACGGTGCTGACGAATATAACGAATTAAATATTGTAACGATTGAAAAAGATCTCATTTTTGACATTTTTGTTATAGAAAAAAAAAATTCGTCTCCTGCATCAACGCTGCTCAAATTGTAATGTACTTATTCATGTGTTATGTCTGTAATTGATATTGTTGAAATTTAATTCCGTGCAATAAAGTATATTTGATTTGTTTTGATATTTAAAAAAAAAATACGCCAAAACCGTAAATTATAACAATAAAAACCCTTTTCAAGTTCTCAATAAATCTTCCCGAAAGTTCACGACCCTTTAATGAAAAAAATTACGGCTTTCACGGTTTTGAAATTTGGAATCATTTTCAGGCAGTTATGAACTTATTTACCCAAAATTCGACGTGATAACGGGAATCCCTCAAAAATTTGGCAACACCCAACGAATTATTACCCCCTCTCTTTACCCCAAATGAGGGTCCGTGAAAACCACTGGGTTATAATCGTGAAAAATGAGACTTTAACGCCTCTCCCGCATATGGTTACAGAATGAATTTAGGGTTGGCATACCTACAAAACAGTAGTATGAAAATGCGGGTCTTTATTTCATGTGAATTAATATATTATTTATTACTACATACATACATAAACTCACGCCTATTTTCGACCGGGCTAAGCAGAGAATATGGAATTGCATTTACTTCGATCCTCACGCACTTCTCTTACTTCCTCCACATTCATCAATCGTTTCATACACGCACGCCGTTTTAGAGTAGATCGTACTAAACTTTTTATAAGGTCATCTCCAATTTGGTCAATGTATTCTAGGTCTTCCTCTGCCAACCCTACCAACAACCTTCGCTTTATATACCGCTTTCGTAATCCTATTATCCTCTATCCGCTCTATGTGTCGAAACTAACTTAACATTCCTTTCTCAATGGTGCTAATTCCTGTAAATACCATCTAATTTTATTTTAAGTTATATCTGTCATTTTTTTATCCCCCGAAAAGGAAAAGGACGGGTAATCGACAAGCATAAAATTTATGGAACACCCGTCAATTTTAAGGACAAATCTAAAACAACCGTCTAAAAATTTTACATCAGTCAATAACCCGACACAGGTAAGTAGACAGCACGTCAAACGGATTGCATACCAGCGACATACCTTTTTGATTCGCCCGGGTTATTCATTCATTTACTCATTCTTCCTAAAATTAAGAGCTGTGAATCATCCGTCCCTTTCCTTTTCGACGGATATGAAAATAACGGATATAACTTAAAATAAAATTAGGCGGTGTCTGCAGGAATCGGGGCCATTCTTATACCATACACCATATACGTCTTTTACACCATATCTCTCTCTTTTCTCTCTGTTTCTCACTCTATCACTCAATGTAACACCGCAGATGCTACATAACGGCGAGGTCGTTATGCACTATTTCTATACGAATAAAATTCTGACTTTCATTGCAACTTGGCTAAGTCCCCATAATTAGGTATTTTTGTTTAATTATCGATTTTATGATTTTTGAATAGTAACTATTGATTATTTTTCTGGATTAATATTGTCTGAAATAAATAAATATAAATAATTAAAGCACATAATAACGGGTTCTTACCGCGTTTAAATGGGGATATGAGACTCCCGATATTTCGACACTGTTGCAATTGCCATGATCACCGGATGACTGATGAGATTGGATTGGAGTAGGTAGATCCATAATTTCATCAGTCATCCCGTGATCATGGCACTTGCAACAGTGTCGAAATATCGGGAGTCTCATATCCCCATTTAAACGCGGTAAGAACCCGTTATTATATGCTTTAATTATGATAATAACCGCGTAAACTTAAAACAATGTATAAATATAAATTCGAAAAACGACGGTAATACTTAGCATATTATTCGTCACGGCAATTCATTCTTTGCAATCGTTTGTAACTTGGCTAAAGCCCCAAGGATTTTATTCTATTACTTTAACACAATAGAGATACAGACATAATATACAAAATATGACAGTCGTTTTTTTTTTTTTTGCAATTTGGTTAAGGCCCCTACCATGTGTGCCATCGCGAGATTCACCACCTCTAACGTGTAACAGTAATCGGATCATTAGAATCGTATAATACATCCTTCAACGATGGTATAAGGCTTCTGGTTCGGATGTCGGGTACAATTCAACTGATGGCTCCCACTGTATTGTGGTCTGGGGCTTATATCCGTTTCTGCATTGTATAGTTGTTATGTCGTTGTTGTAAGTGCTATTTGATTTGCGAATTCGAAACTTGGCCGTCTCTTCAGGGGCTGGTGAAGTACCTCGTATCGTTGTTTGATGTTCGAATTAACTGTCTGAAATGTTAGTACCTAACTTATTATTAGACGCGTTGCCGGAATATATGTATGTATATCTAATCTTCTTCTATCAAGTGGGTTGTATGGTGAATTACCAACTTCGTCAACCCTGGTGTCAGGGTTATTACAAACATCATGGTTCTAAGAATTTTACTGATACAAAGAAAATTACAAAATTCTCTGTATGGACAATTCTGAACCGGGCGTAAGTGGTGAGTCGGAAGAAAGCTTATTCAATATAATAATCTTCTTCTATCCTACAGGATAGAACGACCTACAGGTCGTGAGGTGAATTACCAACCTAATCAACCCTGATGTCAGGGTTATTATTGAGCCGGTAAAGGCCCCTGACTTCGCTCATGTGAGGACTACTCACTTACATCAGTAAGTAGTAACCGAAATCAACGGCTTAACATGCCTTCCGAAACACGGATCATCTTACTTTTTGGATAATCAGGTGATCAGTCTGTAATGTCTTAAGCAAACTAGGGATCACAAAGTGATTTTTGTGATATGTCCCCACCGGGATTCGAACCCGGGACCTCCGGATCGTGGGCCCAACGCTCAACCGCTGGACCACAGAGGCCGTTTATGTCTGATGAAGCTGACGGACTGTCATCATAACATACATTAAGAAGTACTTTAGATAAGAATAAAAAAGAAAAAAATATACACTTAATGACGCAACACACACATAGTAACAATACAATGACACTTGTTACTCTATTTTGCAAATACACCTTTGTATTATTAAATGTACATTGTTTTAAATTTACGCGGTTATTATCATAATTAAAACACATAATAACGGGTTCTTACCGCGTTTAAATGGGGATATGATATGGGGAGACTCATATCCCCATTTAAACGCGGTAAGAACCCGTTATTATGTGTTTTAATTATTAAATGTAATATTATCCTTTCTAGAAACGAAAGTTATTTCCCTTGCGTTATCCCGTTTATCGCAGGGTCCGCTAAAGTAAACTGAAGATTTCACAGGTTTGGTTTTTTACAGAAACAACTGACTGTCTGACCTTCCAACCCGCGTAGGGAGACCCAGCCCAATAAAGGATAGGATACCTCCTAAATCTACAACAAGTCACAAAAAATCCCCAGCTAACTTTCAAAAATACGTTCCTAAAACCTCGGATATTTATCCTTAAATCCTAATAAAAGCCCTTCAGCTTTCACCACTAGTAACACGGTATTTGTTAGGTCATAATTCACGAGGTTAATGTGGCAAACTTTCCATGGAGGTAGGGTAGGTACATCAATATTCCAATCACAGGCGGTTACCGGCCTCCGTAGTCCAGTGGAAGAGCGTTGGGCTCACGATCCGGAGGCCCCGGGTTCGAATCCCGGTGGAGATATATCACAAAAATCACTTTGTGGTCACCTGATTGTCCGAAAGTATAATGATCCGTGCTTCGGAAGGCACGTTAAGCCTTTGGTCCCGGTTACTACTTACTGATGTAAGTATGTAGCCGTTACATGAGCCATATTAGGGGCCTTTGGCGGCTTAATAATAACTGTGACACCAGGGTTGATGAGGTTGGTATTTTACCTCACAACCCACAAAATTGACAACGAGTTTATTTAGTTTCGATTTATCAAATTGCTTCTACCCTGAGGGATACGACCCACCACATATCACGTTGGTCTAACATAAAGTTCGGTGAAGCGTGCACTCAGTTAATCATGTGACGGATGTATTCTACCTAACCTAATTAATTGGGTATATACCATCGAAGGTATTTATGAGCTTATGTTGTGTCCAGCTGTAGTTAACATTCAGCTCCAATTTTAAATACGTGTCAAATTCACATAACATTCATTCGAATATAGAACACCATTTAAGCAAATTTAAAAAAAAAAACACTTTGATATGTTCATGTAGAATATTTTTTGTATTTATTTTATTTTGTTTAACGAAAACATACAGCTTAAAATAACACACACGAATATAGGTAGGATAACACACCTTTTTAAACAAAACTTCGATTTTATTCAATTAATTCCATTTCGGTAAAAAATTGAGACCACAATTTTTTATCTTATTGAAACTTACGTCTATAGCGAGATTTTCCCATCCCATTTGGATGTGATTTTTCCATAAAGGGCTTACGAGGTTTTCACTAAAGGACACAATGCCAAATCAATATTGTATAAAAGAAGGTAAAATACAAAATAATTTGAAATCGAAAATGTACCTTTCAGGATAAGAAAATAGAGGTTAGAATAGCATACAGGAAGTAATATCGACATGGTTTTACTCGAAATTTCCTTAATGCAATACGTTTGTCACACCCCCCCACCCCTGCCCCCCATACTTATCACTCGAATTCTGTATTTGACAAGCTACATCCTAATGGCGCCCACACATGTCGTCTCGGTTAATGGGAGATGAAGGGTGTACAATAAATGCATCTGCGTACGATATTATGTGTCATATACCTACACACAGAACTTTCTACAGTCTTTGTTTCCAAAACATTATAGTTTTGCTGCCTTATTACAAAAACGATGACAAAAGATAATTTATTTATTTATACACAATTTACATAGTCCTTACAGGCAATCCCAATTCGACTATGTAATGCATTTTATTTACATCTAAATATATAAAAGGAGAAACTGACTGACTGACATATCAACGCACAGCCTAAACGGCTAAAGTAGGCACTTGAAATTTGGAAGGGACGTGGCTTAGGTACTGTAGAGGTGCACTAAGAAAGGAATTCTCGAAATTCCCACGGCAACGGGAGTTAGCGGGAAAAAAACATATGTATGAAAAAAAAAACATTCTCATCTCTGAATCCCAGACGAACGCTTATAGGTACTTTAGGGTTAGCCTCCTCTGATCGTATTTTCCTAAATTTATATTAAACCAAATTATCATAAACTAATAATCTAAAAATTAATAATAATTAATTGTTTAACTGAGCTACTTATACTCTAAACTCATTTAAAAATTAAGCATTTTTAACCTTTCTCCCACACATACAAAGATCTCTCTTTTATAACACGCCACGCGGACGAAGTCGCGGGCAAAAGCTAGTATATTATATTATAATAATTTACCCGGTTTAAAATATAGTCCGCAGCATTGGAAGTTCATCATCGTAAATAAAAATAAAATAAAATAAATCATTATCCCGTTTTTCACAATTCCGTTTATCTAACCTACAGTCTGACCTTCCAACCCGCGATATGAAAACCAGCCCAATACATGTCCTAACATGTAAGGAAAACATACGGGAATGGTTTCCTCAACCATACCTTACCTACCACCGTACCTTACGTTACCCATAAAATACCCCACATAAACCTTACTTTACCTTTTTTCATACGTTGGTATACATTTTAAATCGTGTTATACGAGTAATTGCTCTTTACCAATAAGGCCGGCTATTGCGCGTTTGTGCATTAAAGAGTTTTGCATGGTATTGTATCGCAAACACTAAGTAGGTATAGTAATTCTAAGTAGTATTATTCTTTATTCACAGGACACTTCAGAACCCCGATATCGACCCCGCCGGCGTGGCCGGCGATTTCCCTCATTCAGCGCTTATCGCTATCGACCCATCGTCGATTAATCCTTTCAAATATTCTTCCTCTCAGACGACGCCCCGAGACGAGGTTCACGCCCAACTAGGCACCCTCGGGCCTGTTGTCTTAAACGTTGTACCGGGTGAGAGCCTTCAGCGCCAAGTAGTTAATGCAATTCGCGGCAAATCTACAATAAGTCTCGCCAAAAAAAAAGAAGTTTATTATTCACATGTTTAGTAACACAAGGTGTCAAATTAAAATTCAAAAATATCTTTATTCAGTAACATAGTTACACTTTGAGTCGTCAAATTGTGGCTAGTGTAGTGACGCAACTCGGCAAGAAATGAAATGTCTCTTCTCATTTAAGAATGTCAAAACAAAAAATGGCCTCCTTTTGTCAACCACAACGTGATATCGAGATAATCTAAGTAAGGAATATCGGACTATTTTTCAAGCCGCACGAAATTGGACCCTTGAGTGTCAAAGGGAAAGTTCCTTTTTGTTTCGGACAATAGAAAGGCAACGAGCGTTTTAGTTTTATTTTCGCATTTGCTCATTTCGAATTTGGAACGTTCCACGAAATCAGCAAAAAATAAAATACACCGAAATTAAAGCAACTACAATAAATATGAATTTTATAAATAAGGATTATGATTATTTTACCTGCTTTTTATATTGATATGCTACTTAGTTATAAGCTTTTATTGTTCGTCTTTGTAATGTGTACATTCAACTAGCTACAAGTAGGTACTTTACTAGGTTTTTTTTATTTGTAAGTTACATTATTATTATGTTTGGACCATAAATAATTGATGTGGTCTCCAGGAATAAAACATAGTTGGATAGGAGTGCGTGCGTTAGACACTGCTGATTTTGAGTAATCAGGCATGTTCTTATGTTACATTATTACATTTTATTACAGAGAAGCTCTAATAGATTATATTTTTTTACATTGTTTTTAGTTTACGCGGTTATTATAATATATTGGCCCCGATTCCTGCAGACATCTCTTAATTTTACTTTAAGTTATACCTGTCATTTTCTTATCCGCCGAAAAGGAAAGGGACGGATGATTGACAGCTCTTAATTTTAGGAAGAATGAGTAAATAAATGAATAACCCGGGCGAATTTTTAGACGGTTGTTTTAGATTTGTGCTTAAAATTGACGTGTGTTCCATAAATTTTATGCTTGTCGATTACCCGTCCCTTTCCTTTTCGGCGGATAAGAAAATGACAGATATAACCTAAAATAAAATTAGATGGTATTTACAGGAATTAGCACCAATATGTCTACAATAATATATTATAATATATACTATGTATGTCGCGGTTCGTTAAGCCGTTGGTCCCGGCTGCATTGGCAGTCGTTAATAACCATCAATCCGCACTGGACCCGCGTGATGGTTTAAGGCCCGATCTCTCTATCCATCCATAGGGAAGGCCCGTGCCCCAGCAGTGGGGACGTTAATGGGCTGATGATGATGATGATGTATGTCGCGGATATGTCTGCCCGTAGAAAATTATGGATCTACGTACTCCACTCCAATCTCATCAGTCATCCCGTGATCATGGCACTTGCAACAGTATCGAAATATCGGGAGTCTCATATACGATTTAAACGCGGTAAGAACCCGTTATTATGATTGATTTTTATTCATGTTAGTATGATTATTGTGTAAAGTTTTTCCTATTTCTGAGGTAAACTTAGCTCAATATAAAGCGGTATTAAAAGCGAAAGTTGATGGCTTTAATATGGATGGATAGGGCTAGCAGAGGAAGACCGAGAAGGACTTACATTGACCAAATAGGAGATGTGCTTAGAAAATGATTAATACGATCTAATATGAACCGGCGTGCGTGTATGAAGCGATTGATGAATGTGGAGGAAGCAAGATAAGTGTGTCAGGATCAAAGCAAATGGAATTATATATTCTCTGCTTACCCCGGTGGGACATAGGTGTGAGTTTATGTATGTATGTATGTACTTAGCTCAGCCGCTGGTGGGAGCGGTGATTTGCCGTTCTATACGTAATGTTATATTCCTTATTCTGTGGTTGAAGTAGGGGAAGATAAGCAGCTGAACTCGTTTCATGTTTTTTATTCGCCTCCAGCTTACATACAAGCTTCTCCTTTTGTATCTAATGTAATATCGGTTTATTTACCAAGCTATACGAAATTGGACCCTTGAGTGTCAAAGGGAAAGTCATTTTTGTTTCGGATGGGTCTTATAAAAAATGCGTAACCGGAATTGGTATGTTTTGAATTTGTCGCCGCAGGAAATCGAATTACATTTTGTAATTGAAAAACGTCCTGCGTTTGTTGTTGTGTATTAAAGGATATAATTCAATTATTTATTTAATTTAATATAATAATGAAAAATATTTGAAAGAATTAATCGACCCTAGTGGGCCGATAGCGATAAGCGCTGATTGAAGGAAAATTGCTTAAGACCAGAGCTAGGTGTGAGTATGAGGTCCGTCTAAGAGGACACAATTTACAGAGAAAGAAAGACATACTTCATAAGCTTAGTTCCCGACTTTCCTCAAGATAATAAGTGCCAAAGAGACCATTACTTTTGATGTGTGCGGGCAAAATGAGGGTAGGTCAGGATGTATTTTATCTTCACTTTTTGGCGAACGAAAGTGGTATAGGGCTGCTACAGGCTATTTAATCAACGATGAATATATTGAATGTCATCATACTACTTAATACTATACAGGTAAATGCCAAAGGTATTCTGTCTGTCGTCTTTTCAAGCCGCTGAACAAGATTTGTATAAAAAAAAACATTAGATAGATGAAAGTCCAGCCCCAAAGCGCGAATTATATCGAGGGTTTCCATCAATAGTCGTCCGATGTTTATTGGCGTAGATAGTATTTGTTAGGTCTATTGGTCAAAGCCCTTGATATTATTTGCGTCGCGCGCAGTTACTGTTCCGCGAGGGCAGAAATTTGATGTGATACCTATTAACCGGAATGCAGCGTAGACGCAGATGCGAAGCCGTGGTAGCCCAATTGATAGAAAGCTTGCCTCTCACTTTGAGGTCGCAGGTTCATATGCAGCAACGACAATCAATGATTGTCGAATTTGTTTTGTTTTCGATGTTTGGATCATAAATAATGATCAAGTGCTCAGCGGTGAAGGGAAATATCGTGCGGAAACCCACATTCCCGATAAATGCATTCTCTGAGGTATGTGACCCTACCTGTATTGGGCTGGTTTTCCCGTCGCGGGTTGGAAGGTCAGATAGGCTGTCGCTTCTGTAAAAATACCGGACCAGTCAAGTCTTCAGGTTAGGTAAGCGGACCGTCTGAAAAACGATATAATGCTAGGAAGATGATGATGATTATAATGCAGGCGTAGACGCAGCTGCGGGCGGAAAGCAAGTATAAATATGAGATAACCTCCACTCACGCCTAATTCTAATACAAGCAAAGATTACCTTAAGTATATTTGGTTCGTTCATTAACACAGGTTAACTAAATAAACGAACAGCATTTGAAAAAAAAAAAGAATTCCGTTCACTTCTATCGGTTTATATGTACTTTATTTCTCAAACCGGGACATGCAATACATTCTCTGACCGTCGGAACATTGGTCTATAAAATAGGACATTTAGTGGAACAGCAACCCTAAAGTAGAGTTATAAATTTTTTATCATTTTTACGACCTCTCCTTGGAGCTAGGAAGCTCAGTTTTGGTCTGTAATTAAGTCAGCTCTCTCTGCGTGATGAGTATAAAATACATTTAGTTTATGTTACCACCAGACTTTGAAAATACTATGTTTTTTACACTTACTTAAACAAGTTTTTCATTTTTGCTCGACTGTGACTGAATTCGTACAATTTTCAATAATAAAATCTAAGTCCTCGGAATGTTGGAGATACCTACCAATTTAATGGTAACACTGAAGTACGTCATCAAACAGCCGTTTGATGACGTCTTTTCATAGAATTGAACACACCTTGTTTTATTATACCATGATAAATGCGAATAATGGTGTATGTCTGTTACTTTTTCATACTTTAACAGCAGAATCGATTTATATGAAATCTGATACCTAGGTAGATTGAAACCTTCATAGAATTATATGCCCAAAATCATATCTCAAAGGAAAGAAATTAAAAAAATATATATAATTAAAACACATAATAACTGGTTTAAATCAGGGATATGAGACAATAGATATTAAGACACTGTTGCAAGTGCCATGATTACGGGATGATTGAATATCAGGAGTTTTATATCCCTGATTTAAACGCGGTAAGAACCCGTTATTATGTGTTCTAATTATGATAATAACCGCGTAAACTTAAACAATGTATAAAAATATATATATGGAAAGAAAAATGTAATGTCGCGCGCGATAACCGAACACGCAAACGGAATGCGGGGTAGAAAGATATTTTAAGAATTTTTATGTAGTAACAGCCCTTATCGCTGATTCGCTACTCGTCTTATCCATCAATATCTCACGACTAAGGAGATAAATGACGGATTCTCTCAAACGGCGGTGACTATACGTGCTAAGGCACAGCCTTACATGTTAAGTGTTCGTACATGAGAGGTACTCAAGCAGCTTTGAGGGCTCAGTTGACATCATGTGAGATTTACGAAGGCCCGTTTGATGGATTAAGACGATGTGCTATATAAATCGCATTAAGTTAATGCAGAATTTCAGGATGTTGTGTAATATTTTAATATAACATATAACATAAATAGCCTATATACGTCCCACTGCTGGGCACAGGCCTCCGTCAATCAACCGGAGGGGGTATGGAGCATACTCCACCACGCTGCTCCACTGCGGGGTTGGTGGAGGTATTTTTAAAGCTAATAGCCGGGACCAACGGTTTAACATGCCCTCCGAAGCACGGAATCTATTTTGTCCGACAATCAGGTGCTTCAAGCCTGTAAAGTCCTTACCCAACAAAGGACAGTCTCACACAGTGATATCGACAATGTCCCCATCGGGAATCGAACCCGGACCTCCAGATCGTGAGCCTAACGCCCTAACCACTAGACCACGGAGGCTGTTATGTGCGTTGCTTTGGAGATAACTGATAGGATATAAAATTTATAACCTACATGTCTATCAACTTTTTAAAGATAAATGTTAATATAACACACACATATCAACACGACTGTATCTCAAGGCAGAGGTGTATAGAATATACACCCACTCTTTGCCAGCTATGTTTTAAGTCCTATGTTACAGGGGGCGTGCCCACTCTAACAATATAGAGGTAGAATTACAACATTAAGCAATTGGTCTCGCCAATTTAACACTAATCATTAATCGGACACAATTCCTGGAAACCAAGTGATTTTTTTATCAAAGCCTTATATCTAGTTCACATGCAAACACACTCAAACACAGACACGCAAACAGACATTCGCTCTCTCTCACACACACACCACACACACACACACACCACACACACACACACACACACACACACCACACACACACACACACACACACACCACACACACACACACACACACACACACACGCGCGCGCGCGTTATTTTTAGCTTGTTAAATTTATTAAAATTGTTAGCTGTGTTTACCTTTAATTGGTTACGCATTTAGAATAACACCTATGTTTGTTGAATAAGTGTAGTAATAATGTTGTAACTGTTGGTAAATCTAATAAATTAAAAAAAAGAACAAAACCGATTGTGCTTTCTTGTCACTTTTGTAAAAAAAAATAATGTTGTGTTTATATGTGCAATAAAGCATTTTTAAGCGATTGAGAAGGGAATGGTAAGTTGGTTTGGACACATAGAGCGGATGAAGGATAATAGGATTACGAAAGCAGTATATAAAGCGAGGTTGGTGGTAAGGCTGGCAGAGGAAGACCTAGAAGCACGTACATTGACCAGATTGGAGATATCCTTAGAAAATATTCAGTAGGATTTACTCTGAACCGGCGTGCGTGTACGAAACGATTGATGAATGTGAAGGATGCAAGAGAATGTCAGGATCGAAGAAAATGGAATACCATAGTCTCTGCTTACCCCAGTGGGAAATAGGAGACAGTATGTATGCATTTATGAGGAGCTCGGTGGCGCAGCGGTTAACGCGCTCGGTCTGCGATTGTTGAAGTAAAGCAACTTTCGCAAAGGCCGGTCATTGGAAGGGTGACCACAAAAAAAATGTTTTCATCTCGAGCTCCTCCGTGCTTCGGAAGGCACGTTAAGCCGTTGGCCCCGGCTGCATTAGCAGTCGTTAATAACCATCAATCCGCACGGGGCCCGCGTGATGGTTTAAGGCCCGATCTCCCTATCCATCCATAGGGAAGGCCCGTGCCCCAGCAGTGGGGACGTTCATGGGCTGATGATGATGATGATGATGTATGTATAAAAAGCGATTTATAAACGCAATTTGAATATTTTTAAATTTTTATTCATAAGCGGTTAGTCTATTAATTACATCGAACCCGGGACTTCTAGTTTGATAGACCTTGTCACATTAGTGTTTTTGAGATAAGTCGATATATTACAGACGTGAAATTGTGTTTGTGACAGTAAATTTGCCCTTATTTCTTGTTATCCAACATAAAAATAAGCAAAAAAAGAACCCTTGTCAATTTGTTTCTCGATTACGAAAGGTTTGTAGTAAATTCGTGGTAGTGTATAGTTTTGGTACATTTATTTATTTTTATTTATAACAAAATGGTTGCCCATGACATTGTAAATATACAATGGTGCTGATTTCAGTGCACACTATCGAAGTTTATTTTAAGTTATATCTGTAATTTTCATCCGCCGAATAAGGAAGGGACGGGTAATCGACAGGCGTAAAATTTATAATTTTGGCAGTCATTTAACTTAAAAAAAAACATTGGCCTATAACCAGACACAATAGGATGTTTAACTGGGTCAAAGATAAAATATAAACTGCTAATTTAGAAACAGAAGCCGGTCTTCGATGATAAATAATTAATCTCATTTCACCTGTCGACCTATTTTCAAATTTTATTTATGAATGAAGTAACGATGAGTACGATGTTTGACCGCTGTAACATATCGACTTATCTCAAAAACACTAATGTGACAAGGTCCATCTAGAAGTCCCAGGTTCCATGAAATTCATACAGCACATAATAAACACAAAATTAAAAACAATTACCGACAAGCCGACAGAGGGATTGTGTCATCTAACATGATGGACTAATGTTATGGGCGATAGGCTGTTCCCTTATCACCATAAGGTTCATCATATCCAGCTTACGACATCGTATCAACAGTGGCTGCAAGTTGTCTTTGATTACTTGTGGCTCTGCCCACCTCATTAGGGATTACGGGCGTGAGTTTATGTATGTATGTATGTATGTAAAAACAAATACAAAATGACAAGAAAACGCAAATGGCTGTTTTTAATCATTGCTGTTTTATTGATTTAAATAAAATTGGAAATAAAATAAAATAACTATATAAGGGACTGGAATCAGCACGAATCTAATTACAAGTTGTAATTTTGATGATTTGTGTGTTTGTATAGGAATTAAAGGCGTTTCGGAACGCTGAAATATATTTCATTTCATTTGACATTTGTTGTGGCGGCTGGAACGCATGACATTCATATCATAACCGTTGAATACATTAACAATTCATGAATTTGTCTGATTATTCTGCGTGCTTTTTGCGGTATGCGCAATTTGTCTCATAGTGTACTGTGGTTTGTGTTATTATATCGTCACTGGAAAGGCAAAAATACGTAAGCACCAATAGGCTATTTCGGAAAAAAGTCATTCAAAGATTTTTTTTGTTTCTTTTTTAACGTAACTTTTTACCCATTTATCCAATTAATATGACGTCAACGTAGGATTACATAGTTTTATTTTATTTTCTATATCTAGTAATACATTGTAACATTGTCTACAATATTACGATATTGGCGCTTACGTAATTTTGGTTTTCCAGTGACGATATGAATGCTATTTAAACAGAAATATATTTCAGTAATAGCATATTGCTATCTAAAAATCTACCTTGTAAGTACATACTCTGAATGAGGTGGGTTCAGGTCAAAGGTAAATTACGAAATTCTGATTACTAAATAAAAATTTCTTTTTTTTATTTTAGTAACTTATTTTAGTTTTTTTTCTTAAACAGCCTCCGAGGTCTAGTGGTTAGAGGGTAGGCTCACGATCTGGCCCCGGGTTCGATTCCCGAAGGGGACACTGTCGAAATCACTTTGTGAGACTGTCTGTAAGATGATTCCGTGCTTAGGAGGGCACCCGTTGGCTCGGCTATTAATTATCTAAGCCGTTGGTCCCGGCTATTAGCCGTAAAAACACATCAACCAACCCGCATTGGAGCAGCGTAGTGGAGTATGCTCCATACACCCTCCGGTTGACTATCGGGAGGCCTGTGCCCAGCAGTGGGACGTATGGCTGTTTATATATGTATGTTAAGTAATTTATTCTAGAATTTTAATAAAGAAAAATATTATAAGTGCGATATTGTGTCACATTTTTCTATAACGTCACATTTCATACGAAGTGCGAAGTTATTTCATGTTTTGACGTTTAGTGAAAAGTACTTGATTTAACTAGTTGGCAACTATCCTATTCTGACTAGCAAAATTAGGAATTTAGTCGTGAACTTATGGTATGCTATTATTATTGCTTCTATGCTGTTCTGGGAGCAAATAAAAAAACATAGAAAACGTTCAGCTGCTTGTCTTCCCGGGCATGTCGTAAAAACCGACAAGGGATTGTGTCCTCTAACATGATGGACTAATGTTATGGGCGATAGGCTGATCCCTTATCACCATAAGGTTCATCATATCCAGCTTACGACATCGTAACAACAGTGGCTGCAAGTCGTCTTTGATTACTTGTGGCTCTGCCCACCCCATTAGGGATTACGGGCGTGAGTTTATGTATGTATGTATTATTATTGTAGATAAACGCGTGTTACACATAACCTACATAACCCATCCCGGTATTTTAATTAAATGTGACCTTCAGACAAATGATTAGTTAAACGAGCTGAAAATTACAGCCTTATATAATTGTATAATCCAGTATTAGTACCAATTACACCCTCCCACGCAAGTTATACAACCAAATTGTTCCAGCTTCATAAAGGATCAATGTAACCTTAGGGAATTAGTCGATCGATTGAGAGTACTTACCTACTTTATACTTTACATATAGTAATTAGTGTGTATGTTGTACAGTCATGAGCAATATCATGTACCCACTTTAGAACCCTGTCGCACTATCATATTTGACATTTAATGAGACTCACGGTTTAATTTGTCAAAAAAGTTAATGTGACATGGTTTCAAAGTGTATACATATTAGTACTCGTGACCGTACTAGAGAATTCTGTCATACGTATATATACGTCAGTTTAATGGAGGACGTAAAGTGAATGGTTGAGTTCTTAAATGGATCAGTGCATTTCAATAAGGTTGGAAATCTCTTGTGAAAAGTACCTAATAGAACTTACATAAGGTGTTAGTGACACCGTAACGAATACTGAGGGGGATGATTCAGACCTTGATTCTGAGTTAATATCAAGTGGAATTTTACGTCGCAAAATTCATGATGTTATTTATAGTTTTAATTATTTTCAATTCTATACTTTTGAGATGGAAAATTCCACTTGATATTAACTCAGAATAATGAGCTGAACATCCCTTTCAGTATTCGTTACGATGTCACTTACACCAACACAAGTACATACAGGTCGGCCATATACAAGTAGGCATTGGTGTTAGTGATACCGTAACCAATACCTACTGAGGGGGATGATTCAGACCATGATTCTGAGTTGATATCAAGTGGTATTTCCGGTCGGAAAATTCATGAACATTTTAGTGTTTTTTTAATTATTTTCAATTCTATACTTTTGCAACGAAAAATTCCACTTGACATCAACTCAGAGTCATGGTCAGAACATCCCTTAAAGTTTTCGTTACGATGTCACTAATACCCTGTATGTTGTTACCTATACTATGTTACACTTTATTGACTCTATTTTCTATTGTTGCAGATAAAACAATGCAAAGCAGAAAACGGCAGAGGAAGAGAAGAGTGAAGCGAAAACCTGGACCGTATTTAGGGAATACGTGATGCTTCGGTTGACTATGGCCCTGCCTATGTGTGGCCCTGGGGTGAGGGGGCCTCGAGGGCCCCGAGAGTTGTTGGTGATAGTGTTACTCCTGTGTTGGACGATAGTTTGTGACAGTCAGTGTCCGAAGTTCGCTGAGAAACCTCTCGAAACTAGAGTGCAAGACGCTTCCATAGTTTTTAGGGCAGTTGTAGTACAAACACACTATCAGGTGAGTTGCTATGGTACTTTTTTTTTCTTTTTTTATACCTTTGATGGGTTTACTCTTGGCCCAGTCTTGCCCGAAGGCACTGACGAAGCCTAAGCTGGAGCTCGCCCAGAAGATGCCTGTTCACTCTGGACTTGAAAGCACCCGGGTTATATGCATTCAGAAATACAGAGGATGGCAGAGAATTCCACTTCTTAGCAGTGCGCATAATGAAGGACGATGCGAAGCGCTTTGTGCGAATAGTTGGGATATCCACCAAATAGGGATGGAACCCGGCAGTACGTCTGGAAGTCCGAAGATTAAAGTGGGATGGTGAAATGAGCTCGTGTAGATCGCGGGCACACTCCCCTAAGTTTATTAACCGACTTTAAAAAAGGAGGACGTCAGCATTTATTTTTACCTGACTGCGGCGAAGCAAAAACGAGGTTATGTGTTTGACCGCTATGTATGTATGTACGTCTGTTCCAACGTAACTTCTAAACCACCTGTCAGAATTTAACAAATGAGGTGTCTCTAGAAGCGACTTGATTGCCCGGTGGTTATATACTATATGACGTTACGATAAATTCAATGTGGCGCCCTTTACAGGAAATAAAAGGACGATAAAATTGGGTATCAAATGAAATGACTTAATTTACACATTTCAAATTTGTACATATTACTAGCTTTTACTTGCCGGTTTGAATAGAATAGAATAGAAACTTCTCCTTTTCTTCTTCTTCTTCTTTTTTCTTCTTTTGATTGCATTCACTCGATGATTGCGCTGAATTGATTACATAGTTATGTAAGCAGTTGCTCAGAGTTTTTATCTCCAAATTTTACATAAAACACATCATGGAAACAAGTTACTTTAATAAGCAAGACTCCAAAATAATATAGATGAAAGTATAAGTTTAAAAACTAAAATCTGACTACGGAGAATTCACGATTTAAAAGTATGAAACAAGAAAATATTTCTCTGAAATTCTTCCAAATAATGACGTTTAGGAGATGCCGCGGTCGAATGCCAATCCGTTCTAACAGTATGCATACCACGGCACATAGTTATTAGTATATAGTTATATTATTATATAATATATTTATGAGCGAGCGAAATCAAAGATGACCAACTCAGTATTAACGTATAATAAAAAGTAAAAGAACACTTAATTATAATGTGAAAAACCTTACTTTACACCCCTGTTGCTATGCGCCATATAATCAACAAAACCTAGGCAACGGTGGTTGCCAGATCTGACGCCAACAATCTCTCTTTATTAAAGAGCTGCGCTCTTGTCGGTGGAGTAATCGCCATTACACCATAGATAGGGCGTGTAGAACGGTGGTTGCCCCAATCGCCTTCCGTTCCGCAGTACACCGACCAATTTCTCAATTGGTGATGTTCTAGCTAGCCCTACAAGAATCCATTTCCTCGGCCACCAACAATATTTATATAACTCAATAGGTTTCTATGTGACATTTATACAAACCTGATTACCAGATAATTCATGTCATAGAGGCAGCCAATCAACTCAAAACAAACACAAACACTTTACCGGGCCTTCAGCACACTCCCCATTTGTCCGCCCAAAGTTAACGCCATCCGAGGAAAATCTACATAAACATACAAAACGTAACGTCAAAAACAAAAGAGGTCATCTAGATATCGTATACGCGAGCCATTTAATCACAAAACACTGTGGCTTTGGCAATAAAACAACATAAAGCAGCCTGAATAGTCTAAAGGCGAAATGGGATTGCCAGTGCACAGGAAACCAATCAGGCAGTCTGACTGACATTTTGTTTGTCTTTCTCCCTTGATAATTACAGTCACAAACAATGTGCAGTCACTCTTGGTATTCCATTTCTAAGCCAGACAGAATGAAAACCGTTTGTTGACAGGACCAACCCAATACCGTTTTTATTTTTTTAACTAAATATGATACTGGAATGTCACGAATATATGGATCGTGTCTTTTCTGAAACTGTAGAGCATTATCAAATAGGTGATGGGTTGATATGGTTCACCACCAATCACGTTGGTCTAACGTAGATACGACTTTATGCATAGAAGAATCATGTTAAAAACGAAAAAAGTTTTACACTAAATACGAGATTCTTCTTTTGCGAATAGGTTGTGAGATCGCTGGTTACCCTCCAAAACCATAGACATATCCGCAAACACATTCTCTCCAATCTAGACTAAGCGATGGGCATAGAATCGCCTTATAGAGAAGACCACGCAAGCGACTTTTTGAAAAATGACATTCCGATGTGATTTTTGTTAACAAAACCTCGCTATGAACACGCTATTTTCAATCCAGTTAAAAATAAATGAAATTTATTGAAAGAATTCAAGGTTTTGTTCAATCCGCTTACGTGGTTTCCACTTTTAGGCGATAAGTAAGCATTGTCTAATTCAGAGTGCAAAACCGGAATTTGTAAGGCTTTGCCCACCCTCAATAAAATACATTGAGCTATTGAGCCACAGGTTGTCAGGACTACACGTCTGAACTTCTTATATAGAAATATATCTTGAAAAATAAAGCGTAAATAAATGTAGCAGCTATACAGTACGCGTGATAAATGGTACGGAGTATCTCTGATCCCGACCCGGTTGGCGTCAGCTAATATCCAGCGATACAACAAATAGTTGCCGTTAACGCCAGGGCCGGTACTAGGATAGGGCCTGCGTATGGTGTTAGTGATATCGTAACGAATACTGAGGTAGATGATTCAGATCATAATAAATTCTGAGTTAATATCAAGTGGAATTTTCCGTCAAGGGGGGTTAAGAAGGCCATTATCAAAGCAATTGATGTATAAAAGCAATATTATTTATTTATTTAATTTATAAAAAAAATATATAATATAAAATATATAAAAAAAATACATAATAATATTGTATTTTGACTGTTGCGCGTTTGATGTGACCTTTATCAAATCCTCCCCCCCCACGTCTACTAGTTTGTAGCTTTAATGGCCGAATAATTTACGGCGTCTGCGCTCCAGTGGTTGAGCGTTAGGCTAACGATCCGGATGTCCCGGACCATATCACATAAATCACTTTTTGGACCTTTTTGGGTTAGGACATTGCAGGCTGATTACCAGTTTGGCCGAAAGTAAGATGATCCATGCTTTGGAAGGCACCTAAGCCGTTGGTTCCGGTTAAGTATGTCGTCGTTAAATTAGTCACGCCAGGAGTCTTTGGCAACTCAATAATAACCCTGACACCAGGGTTGATGAAGTTGGTAATCCACCTCGTAGCCCACACGATATAAGATGGCAGAATAAGAGCCAAGTTATACCCTAAATCCGACCCTGGCGGTTCTCACACGAGAGACAAATTGCGTCATTATTGTTTTTCATTTGCGCTCGATCCAAGCCTCTTTATGGCGACCCCATTGGAAAAGTAGCGCCCTGCCATGTCAGTGTTATCTTTAATAGGAGGGATTAACCTTATTTGACCGAAATATAATAGAGTTTATTTATAGACTACTTCTTATTCAGTTTTCTACTTGACTAAAATTATTTATTAATTTTGTTCTGTCTATCTTCGGAATCAAAACTCTTGGGTTGTAATTCGAAAAACGAGTTACTTATTTATCATTTTACTGCTTGAATCCAGAAAAGCTACAGAACAGGAAAAAGAAGGTGGAGCCAAAAAGATTGGCTTTGATGAATTAGAATCATGACTAGTCGTGTTTGTTTTACCAACATATTTACCGGATTACTAACTATACTACCGAATTCTCATTCTGTTTCGCTTTCCGACCGCATTTAAAGTTTTTTCGTACTTATATCTCATTTAATTTCAGCACTTTTGGTTCTTCAAATCTCATCGAATTCTTCATACCTGCTCGCCAGTGTTGACTATACGTGCAATTTTTAAGAACATCCTCAATTTATTATGTTAAAATAGGCTTTCTTCTTCCGACTCAACCAGTTACGCCGGGTTCAGAATCGTCCTTCCAGATAATTTTGATACTTTCTTTGTGTCAGTAAAATTCTCAACATCCCATAACAACGATGATGTATAAAAATATTGCAAGCATCAATATTTCTTCCTCCAAGACTATTTCGCAAAAGGGACTTACCGGTCATAATTTGTTTCCTGCTTACGAAGTAAAAGTAAAACCAGCCATGTTGTTAGGTAATTAAGACTATAATTTATTTGGCGGAAGAAACGTAATATTATTTGAGTATTATTTTCACGTTTTCTGGTGTCATAAAGAGTTATTAGTTAGAAGAAATGGCTAGGTATATTTTTTGTATACTTAAATTACTTGTAGGTTAAGGCAATGTTACGAGGGTCAATTAATTCTTTCAAAGGTAATCGATTCGAGGCCTCAACTGGGCCTTTTATTTTAATTTTTGTATCAGGTGAGAGTTCTCAGCTTTCTCCATTGTCCGGCCAAGTAGGTAATGCCTTTTGCATCAAATCAAATAAGTCACGTCAAAAATGACAGCTTGGTTGTTTTTAGGGTTGGCAGCGGAAAAGGACGTACGGTCACGAGCATTAATATGTACACTTTGGTACCATGTCACATTAACTTTTTTGACATATTGAACTGTAAGTCTCACTAAATGTCAAATATGTTAGTGCGACATAGTCCTAAAGTGGGTACTTTATATTGCTCATGACTGTACATATAGGGACATACTCTTAACCGGCGTGCTTAAGTATATGAAAAAATGAATGAATGAGGAGGAAGCAAGAGAAGTAAGGCAGAATCGAAGCAAATGGAATTATATATATAATAAATGCTGCCATAATTACACATTTAAATGATGAAGATCCAATGACTTAAAAAGCTACTGTCCCGCTTATCAGCTAATACAGTCTATGGTGTCTCTAATTCATTATGTTGTCTCCTTGTTTCAGAGCAAGACATTAGACTTAGCACTAGTGTCGATTATACAGGGGGAGGCGTAGAATTATCGTCAGTCAGTCAGTACGCTGGATCACCGTACAACACAACTGACAGGTAAGTCAATTATGACAGTTGATAAATGTGTGGAAACACAAAACCAAACAAAGACTTAGCATAAAGGGACCATTGGATTAAAATAAGGGGTTAGTGACATCGTAACGAATACTGAAGGGGACGATTCAGACCATGATTCTAAGTTGATATCAAGTGGAATTTCCGGTCGGAAAATCAAAAAAATTTTAGTCTCTTTTTTATTTATTTTCAGTTCCATACTTTTGGCGACGGAAAATTCCACTTGATATCAATTTAGAATCATGGCCTGCATCATCCTTCAAAGTTTTCTTTACGATGTCACTAACACCACTGTACATATTTAACTACATTACTGTCTACGACAACATTACTCATGATTAATTAGGAGCAAAATAACAGAATGCTTTCAACTAAGTACTTCTTCTTCTTCGTGTGGGTTGTGAGATTCATTGACGTATGACTAAACAGGTTGGTATATAAAAGGAACTACGTCTCTTTTATACTAATACATAACATATACTACTTACATTACTACTAATAACGCGCAAACTCATAATGCACACTATCCACTATCTGCATAACATTTTTACATCTATAAGTGGAATTTTGTAAAGGCTTCTCAATGGCATTCCTTATTGGAATCAGTAAATTTTTAAACTGTCCGATTTTTTATTCAACAAATGCCATTGAAGACATAGAGTTACTACTACCGTAGATTGAACAACAGCGCTCAAAAAGTGGGACGCAAAGTTACTGTTAATATAGCGACGTTGACAGTACTTTACCTCAGTGCGCGATTAGGCGCCGAACTAGCAACACGGGGAAGTGCGTGGTAAAAACTTGCAAAAATAGAAGCTCAAAGCGAAAACAGACGGATGGAACGATCAATCCAAGTCACAGTATAACCCGACAGCGTTACGAAACACCACGCGCTATTATACGTAATAAAAAGGATGCGTACTTTCTTAATTTGATACGATTTTATTAAATGTATATTCTGCTGTGTACGAATGTATAGCTAAACAAGCGCTAAATTTTTAGCTTACAGTAGTGGTAAATCAATGATTGAAGAGCTTAACCGACAAAGCCTGGCTCTTAAATTTGAATGAGTATATATTATATTATAAGAGAAGGTGCAGGTCGTGTCGTATCGGGAGGTGAAGGTTTTGGCGGGAAGAAGAGAGGAAAGGCGATTACTCCACCGACAAGAGCGCAGCTCTAAAATAGAGAGAGAGAGATTATATATTACATTTCTAAGGGTTTTGTTAATAAAACAATCCCATCAGAGTTCATCGCACCATATGGGAAGGTAATATAATAACTAATGTTGGAAAAAAAAAAAATGTGAACATGAATCTGTTTATTCAAACTAACCTTACAAGTTTACATAAATATATTGATGACATGGGTCGACAAATAAGTAGGTATACGTAAATTTATTATTGTACCTGGCTCTATTTCCAATCCATATTCATAGTTTCAAGGTTTTTGTAGTAATAAATCACCATTTGTGTACCTACGAAAGCAGTTCGGCCTAAATTGAAACCTTGGGAGACGTTTTATTTATTACCAACTATAACATAGCAACAAGTTAGCCAACTTGAAATGTTCTTTTTTCTCGCTGAAATAGGTATTAACCAACGCGCGGAACCGAGACGTTTCGCAAGTACATCTACGTCTTCCTTGACGCAAGATACTCGTGATTTGGACGAGTTATTAGTGACGAATTTTTTTTTTCAAAAAAAATATCAGTCGAATTATTTGAAAAAAATAAGATCTCATACATGGTGTTCCAAAGATCATTCACCATTCGACTGATTATTTTGTTTAGCGCGTCTGTGTGTAACGCGTGAGATTCATGTTTTTTTTTGTAACTACTTCAAGTAAATTAGGTATTATGATTAGGTTTTTTTACATTTTTGGTTAAGACTAGTTATTCATTTATATTTTCGAACAACATTTTTGTTTGTTTTCTTCTCTTCATTGGAATAATTTGAACCAGCTGATTTCGACAATAAAATATTTCGAATACTAGCCCTTTCAAAATAAATGATCATTCGATTGAATCATTCAATTTCACGGATTGTACGTTAGCAACTGTAGACATACAAACATTTGCCACTTGGCTAGTCCTCAGCTTCGCAGGCGACACTAGTGTTTGATCACTTACAGCGTTCAACTGATACTTCTTACTAGGTTTTATAGTTTAACAGTTACGTATACGCCTATGCCTATAAAGCCGCCTATTGTACTCATTCTATTTCTCTTTTGTTTTGTATTTTGTTTTTTTCCTGTTTGTACAATAAAGTATTTCTTATGTTATGTTATGTAAACGTTTGAAAAAACAGTGCTACAGACTGTTATAATATTTTATTTATTTAAGTACCTACCTATATATTGTTAAGGAATTCAATATCATAATGTAATAATATTTCTTTACGCCAAACAGATTGTTGGTGACGAAAAATCCCACTGATATCAACTCCGAATCATGGTCTGAATCATCCCTCAAAGTTTTCATTACGATGTCAACTAACACCCTGTATACAAAATATTCACATAATAGAGTAACAGGTATTAGAAAAGAAAACCAAAAAAATGAATAAACAAATAATAAAATTATAAAAAAGTCATCATCAGCCCATTAACGTCCCCACTGCTGGGGCACGGGCCTTCCCTATGGATGGATAGGGAGATCGTCCCTTAAACCTTCACGCGGGTCCAGTGCGGATTGATGGTTATTAACGACTGCTAATGCAGCCGGGACCAACGGCTTAACGTGCCCTTCCAAAGCACGGAGGAGCTCGAGATGAAAATCTTTTTTTTGTGGTCACCCATCCTATGACCGGCCTTTGCGAAAGTTGCTTAACTTCAACAATCGCAGACCGAGCGCATTAACCGCTGCGCCACCGAGCTCCTCATATATAAAAAAGTAAAAAAAAGTAAAGAAATATTATATTTTTACAATTAACAATCAAACTGTAAAATACATACATACATACATAAACTGACGCCTATTTCCCACCGGGGTAAGCAGAGACTATAGAATTCCATTTGCAAAACTGAACTGTAAAATAGCTTACGATTATATTGTAAATTATAGTCGTAAGATTACAATTAGTGCCAAAAAGAGTTATCCACTTGAAAATCAATACAAAGCGAGAGCAGCAGCGTTACAATTACAATACTATTTATTATTTTAAGATTTATGCAGAATGAATCAGTGTCAGTTTATTCTCGTAGCGAAATCGCATATCTACTTGTCTCATGCAGTTTATATGAATAGATATAAGTTATTTAGTTTGACTCAAAGGTGTAGTTTTGTTTCCCTATCTCATTACGACACGTTGATTGCGCCAGCAACGAAGTGTATGCAATTATATGTATAAAAGGCGCCTTCTGGTTGATCAACCAATTTGTTACCGGCAACCAATCCAGAATGGTTTCCCGCTGGTGGCATAAACGTCCTCGTGAGATAGGGCCTTTAAAGTCTGGGATTGACTGTATCCAATATGTGTTTAAGGATTTTCAGTCTCTTGTTTTTTCTTAAAACCATTAGTGAAAAAGGGTTTTGGGCTAGGTAAACGAATTGGATATCTGGAGATTGGATTCAAATAAAAACGTAAGGAAAATGTTAGAATTTCTATTCGTGTGGATAAAACATAAACTGTTCTCATGAAAACACAATCATAATATTACACATACATACATACATAAACTCACGCCCGTAATCCCTAATTGGGTGGGCAGAGCCACAAGTAATCAAAGACAACTTGCAGCCACTGTTGATACGAATTCCAAAGATGGATATGATGAACCTTATGGTGATAAGGGATCAGCCTATCGCCCATAACATTAGTCCCATCATGTTAGAGGACACAATCCCTCTGTCATAATATTAAATAAACATATTTTAATATTTAATTAAAATTTTATAGTACTGTTAGATAACATTTAAAGTTTTTAATTCTTGTATTGATGTTGTTGAAACCAAAGAGATTTCAGAAGTTTCAACGGATTTTCTTAAGAATAAGAACATAATAAGAATAAATAAACTTTATTGCCAAGTCTTTCCGGTGCACCGCGCGTCAATTAGAGTCAGTTAAGATAAGAGTGAAGAGCAAATTTGCAGCGAATGAAGCATGAAAAACAAAAAGTAAAAGTACTTACAGAAATGTTGGCTGCATTGCGTTTACTCAAAATATTATAATAATATTTTATTTATGTTTTGAGTTTCATTTTGAATTTTTGATTTGTTTCTTTTTCAGTAGATTAAGTAAGTCAAGGAAGTTTATATCAGCATTGACATTAATGTCGATCCAATTTATCTATTCTACGAGTATTATATTTTATAGTCCCGCCTTTCTGACCTTGCTAGATTTTTATCTTCCTCAAATCAATATTGTTCTTGTTTCAATGGGTTAGCTATGTTTTCAAAGACTCTTTGCTGTGTTTTATAAACGGTTAACAAAGCAAACGAAGTGAAAGCCACCGCAGTATAGAAAATGATGAAGTTTTGCCAAGAAGGGTGTTGGGAACACGCAAAACGTTTTCGTGTGGTACAAGCTTAGAGACAACAGAGATTTTGGTATACCCTCCACAGTTGAGAAGTGTCACTGCCCGGCTTTTGGACGTATGTCTGTGTGTTCACCTACACTTGTCAGCTTTATTTTGTGATATGTAACCTTCAAGTAGAGGTTTGATTTCACTAGCTACATCACATCCCACCTCAACAACAATCCGGCGTAGATATATGTAGGAGTTACGGTCACTAAATGCGGTTTGGGACGAAATGATGATGATGTTTATACAGTATATTAATGACATCGTGACGAAACTTTGAGGGATGATTCAGACCATGATCCTGAGTTGATTTCACGTGGAATTTTCCGTTGCATAAGTACATATGGAACTGAAAATAATTAAATAAAAATTCTATTGGTATTAACTCAAAATCATGGTCTGAATGATGATTCAGAAGGGGGATGCCCCTTTAGTATTCCTTATGATGCCACTAACACCCTGTATAGTTATTAAATATATAATAGTGTCTTTCCACATTCTCTGTTCTCATCTTAACCCACACCGTAACACAGAAGCAAGCTAAAGATTAGTGCGGAACTCAATTAAACCTGCAAAGTTCGCGAGAGATCGCGATCCGTATAATTAAATTTTCCAACAAAAGTGCCGCGTGATCGGAATGTATTTCAGTGCAGTATTCGCTTACATACTATTATTACTGGTATGACGGAAATTCAGAATTTTAAATGTAGAATGTACGGTCTTATTTAGAAAATCATAATCAGGAAAATTTTGAACTTTTCCCTTATGTTTTTTTTTTGGATTTGTTGTCATTAGTAGTATTTTTTCTTCAAATTTTAGGTTCAACGTTTCTAGACTTATTTCAAAATAAATTGCTTTTAACATTTATTATGCCCAAATTAGGAATTTCTTCTTACTTCTCTTCAATAATTTATAAATATAATATATTTACTCGCAAAGGTAATTACTTTTACACTTACCTGCTTAAATGTAACATTTATTATTACTAATTATACTACTACTGAATTGTTACGTTGCCTTGTATTCCTTGAAATCTGTTTAAGTATGTACAAAGACTAATTCCCTTATCTGACGATTCAATGAACGTTTCAACTTAGCTTACGGTTCAGTAATTACTGTAAAGCTATTCAAAATCAACTTTGTTTTCGAGTAATATTCCTTTTGTTATGACTTTTGGTATTTCATTGTTATTAGAAAATTCATGAACATCTCTGTAAGTAATGTTTAATTTGTTGTGACGTGACGTTTATGTAATAATTCTCGAAAATCGAAATCTCGTGAAGATCGTAAAGAAATGATTTAAATTCTACATAGACGGTAATATAACCGATCAAAAGCCTCACACAGATCCGAAAGTAATCATAAGGCAACTTGCACTCTTAATACGACGTCTTAATATGATTATGATGAGCCGTGGCAGGGTACTCTGTTCATCGTCCATAATATTATAATGATTATTATAAACTTACCTATACGTACGTATTTTAACAACGCTTTCTTTTTATTCCAGACAGGTGAACCTAAAAATAAGTCCACAATTAGGCGACTGTTTCAATTGGAGCATGGCGCCGTCACAATCAGAGTTCGTAGTCTTCGCGCGAGTCTCCGACCCGGCTGTGGACTTAGAGACGACTCCTCCTGACGGACCGTGGTTAGAGGCTACGGCATCTGCGGTACCGTGGAGTCTCGGAGTGGATATCGCCATTTGGAATGCTGTTGGTTCGTATCAGTTTTTTTCTTGTAGTTTCGCATTTGACCACAATCTCATCTTTATTATATTACGTGTTTCTACCGCATAAACTTTTTCTAACTTATCCTGAGGAAGTATGGGCCCAATACGCTGTTCTACATGCTGGGCTGTTAGAACATTTTTCATTCGTGTTTTGTTGAAGATCTTTAAAATATTCTCAGGTTTGCTTCAGGGTATTTTCTTCACTATTAAACGCGTGTATATTAGCTGTAGTATGCTCAACTGATTTTCTGATATGCTGCTGCATACGTTCATATACATACTTCTTGACTAGTTTATGCGTATGAAGAAACATATCATCATCATCATCAGCCGTACGACGCCCACTGCTGGGCATAGGCCTCCCCCAAGGATCTCCACGACGATCGGTCCCGCAATGCCCGCATCCAATGGCTTCCCGCGACCTTCACCAGATCGTCGGTCCACCTTGTAGCGGGCCTACCCACTGAGCGTCGTCCGACACGTGGTCGCCATTCCAGAACCCTTCCGCCCCAGCGGCCGTCGGTTCTCCTCGCTATGTGTCCTGCCCACTGCCACTTCAGCTTTGCAATTCTCCGAGCTATGTCGGTGACTTTAGTTCTCCTGCGGATCTCCTCATTTCTGATTCGATCCAGCAGAGAAATACCGAGCATAGCTCTCTCCATTGCCCGCTGAGCGACACCGAGCCTCCTCACGAGACCCATAGTAAGCGGCCACGTCTCACTGCCGTAGGTCATCACTGGCAACACGCACTGGTCAAAGACTTTCGTCTTGAAGAAACATAATAGGTACCTAAATACAGGGTTTGTGACATCGTAATGAAAACTTTAAGGGGTTTAAAAACACAAAACATCAATAGTGTAAAACCACTAAAATTCATAAAAAAAATTGAGTTTTTTTTTAATTTTCTTTTCATTTTCAAACTTTTGCGACAGAAAATTCCACTTGATATCAACTTAGAATCATGGTCTGAATGATGTCCCTCAGTATTCGTTACGATGTCACTAACACCCTGTATATTTCAAACGCAATGATTATATAATCATCATTGGTATTCCACTAATACACGCACGAAATTCTCTAGAGTTTGGTGATATGCTGATTGACTAATTGATGCATGAAACTATGATATTATGTTACTGAAATAGGTACGTGGGATGATTATTTTCTGCATTATTAATTACTATACTACGTATGTCAATACTAGCTCTGTTGAATATTAAAACATGAGCGATTTATGTATTGTGCTGTGTATGTATCGCATAATAATGTATTACTACATTTGTAATTTACTGGATACCTTACATTTCACTACTCCCATCGACTTGGTCTGCCCACATTAGAAGAGCATTACTTTTATCATGCCACTTCTATATTGCTTCCTTGTTGTACCTTCATGTATTGTATCTTCATCCACTTCTAATCTAATCTAGCCTACAAGATCCCACTGCTGGGCAAAGGCCTCCTCTTCCTCTTTCCATTTTTCGCGGTCCTGTGCGTATTCGGCCAGTCCCACCGGCAAGCGTCCAAGTCGTCACGCCATCTCTTTCGAGGTCTGCCAGGACGCCACACACACCACATAATAATATATTTCTTCATCCACTTAATAATATATTTTATTTAACAATCACAAATAGTATGGGCAATTTGCTTGAAATATAATACTTACTTGCTCATTATTATTAGTATTAAACGAGTCGATCACAAATACCGTTCTCAAATTATGATCATTAGCGGTGATTTAGATTCGAAATATTGTATCATAATACGTCTTTAAAGTACACATGTCATCGATAAAAAGATGAAAAGAAGGAAAATAATATTATCAAACATACGTCCCATTCAGGTATAAGCCCCTTCTGAGACGAAATCAAATCAAAATCATATCAGCTCACTGAACTGGAAATATTAAAAGGACTATATAGATCAAAGGTAAAAAGGTAGAGGACTGCACTATTGAGAATGTTTACATGGCAGAAATTAAAACACGTTTGTACTGGATTTTATTATGAGTTCTTCTCGCAAAGTTCTTATTTTAATTATACAATAATGTTTCACAGTTCATACTTTTTCTACATCACAATTGCTTACGATTGTTCTTGAGGAAATCTGTCTGTATTTGATAAAATAAAATCTAGTTAACCTCTCATATGCCGAGATACCAGACACAATAGATTTTACATTGTGTCTGGTCGAGATCCGCGTTCCGGCGTTCGAAAGATTAAAGGATTCAAAAAAATATATAGTTAGTGCTCCTGAATATCTAAAATAAAGAGAATCTGAACCACAACGTGAGGGCGGGCGTAAACGCAGTAGGTACCAAATCCAACGATATAAAGTACTCAGTTCATATAGTAACACATCATACCACAACCACATACCATTCAAATATCGCAATTCTCGAATCAATTCACAATCTTAATACAAAAAACAAATATACAATCAAATTGTAGAAAGTTTTCTATATATTGATAGATGAACGTTGTTTGCGTCTATTGGGAATTATTGCAACTCTGCAGTTCCACTTCCTATCGTAGTTTGCCAGCAAAAATTCCCGACGAAGTTTTAATTCCATTTGAGTAGAGAATTTGTTTGGCTTTGGTCAGATTTCGAGTTCAGTTGAGCGCGTTTGTTTGAGCGTTATGGTGTGCAGGATTTAGATTTTTGTTTATTTAATTTTTTACAGATCTTTATTGAATTGTGAATCAGTCGAAATGTTTTCATTTATGTGTTTTTTGTGAGGTAGATGTGTAGATTTTTGTCCAGTTGTTTGTTTTATTTTAATATCTCTGACCCAATGGATGGTTTGTTGTCTGAGTAAATAAAGTTTTAAATTGAATCGAATAGATTGTTCATCACAATAGTTTAAATATTATGTTTGCTTGTTATACTGGGAATTCAATATTAGGAAATAATAATTTATACTTACTAATCAAAATTTGTATGAAATTGGTATGAATCCAATATTTATAGTAATTTTAGTATGAACTGATACCTAGGTATTGCCTTCCTTTTCAGCAGGAATGTCTACTACTATATAATCAATTGTTCCTGAATATTATTTTTGTCCTGGAAAATCGCAAAATCGTATGACTCTTGTAGATTTAATCCGTTCAACAAAATTGAGCAACTTTCGATGCGATCATTCATTTACTGGTGACAGTTTGGTAGTTTCTGTAGTTCAGAAGGCAAAAAAAAGAAAATCCGGCTATTGACACTTTCAGCTGGCGTTAAGCTTGTTGAATTGGCTAACAGCACAAAGACCAGGTTTATTACCTGACTGTTGGGTTTCTTGACATTTCTTCCTCTCAGCATTATTTGGTGAAACCTCTATATATAAGATCATGCCTATTTATCGTTGGGGGAGACAGACACCATGAAACACTGATAAAATATAATTGTTGAATTCCTCGTTAACAAGTTTATCTTGATGATTTGGTAAATTGTGTCGTTGCCTCAACAGTAATTATGCTTTTTTATAGAATTAACTTTAATTATATTAGAGTCACTGTGACCCGGTGGTACAGTGGCTTGCTTCTCAAACGGGGAACGCCGGTTCGAACCCCGTATCAGACTTGCATCAATTAGTTATTAATTTATCTTAAGTGCAGTTTTAACTGACAGTTGTCATTATCATAATAGTTGTCATCCTAATCATTATAGACGGCGATACGGATCGTAATAGATAGCTCGGTGACGCGTAGGTACTTGGTTCATACGTACCTCCGGCTACCCTATTGGCATATATTCTTAGTGAGCTTATGCTATAGTATGTTTCTTTTTTGTGAATACATAAAAAGATCCCGACGAGTTGAGAACCTCCTCCTTTTTTGAAGTCGGTTAAAAAAGTGAATTTGTATTGTGTTGCATAAATAATTTTGGTATTTGTTTTTGTTCGCAGGTTGGGCCGGGTGGGGTGAGTGGGGTCCTTGCAGTAGAACCTGCGGCGGAGGTTTACAGGTCAGGAGGAGGTACTGCTCGCGAGCCACCTGCGAGGGCTATGGAGAGCAAGGACGCTCCTGCAACTCTTTTGATTGTGAAGGTAAGCAATATCATTCTAAGCAGTAAGAAATAGAATATGTCGGCTCTCATTGTCTCTACTTATTACTATTTAAGTTACAAAACTCGGAAGATACAAATATTTTTGGTCTTATTTTTATACGTTTCGTAGACATAGAATAATGAAAGTTAAAAAAGAAATACTTACAGAACAAGCAAAGCAAAAAATCAAAAATATTTTTGTTGTTCTATCAGAAAAAAGAAATATTAAAACCTAGATTTCAAAGTTATTGACAGTTGGCCAACAATCGCGATCTATGTTGATGTATATACAGACAACACAGTTAGTCAAACAGCAAAAAAAAAAAACGGTGTAAAATAAACCATTTCGCAAATACATAAATAAAATACTACAAGCTTTAGTATAAATTATAAAGCAAAAGTAGAAACAATCCTAGAACTCAAAAATGTACCTAATAAAAATGCTTCAACGAACAAAACTCATTTGATTTGTAAAATTCCATCCCACACATTACATTAAAAAATTCTTTGTTGAAGTTTCAATGTCAACGATCACACAACGATAACATATATATAGTTATTTTTGAAACCGTAGCATGAATATTTCATAAGATCACATTGAGTAAAAGAATCAATACTATTATTATTAAGTATTGCTAGATAACGTAATGTAAATTGTATGATATTGCTATTACTGTAATAAGTTACTAGATACTACCTACTGCAAATTCTAATTGCCCGTCCATACGTCTATAGAAGTTATCTAATCGGTAGGTAAGAAGTAGCAATGATTAGCATTTACTAAAATTCTAATAACATGCGTGGGTGTGTATGACAATATGTGGGTGTGTGTCTGAAACTCTTTTTGTTACATGTTCACACTTAATCTCACTGATGTGTAATTTTATGTTACTTATTTCTTCAACCTTTGAACCAATTTCGAAGATGTGAGATTTGAAAATGAGACCAAGGTATAGAACATAATTTTTTATCCGGAACATCACCTTTTAAGAGGATTGAAAACATCTGCCGCGCGCGATAATCGAAGTTAATTCAAACAAAGTCGCGAGCGGAAAACTGGTTGCTTTATTTTGGACGGACAATGCTGTACGCGCTCTACGCGTAAACACGAGCCTAACCGTCTGTGACCTTTGATTCATAAAACTTTCACAACACAATTCCAAGTAACGTATGTGTTGAGTGCCATTATAATTTATCATTAGAAATTTCATACAAAACGGGAATTTTACATGCAGGGAGTGAATAAAAACATCAAATCAAATCAAATATACTTTATTACACACAACATTCAAAACAAATTAACACAGATGATGATAGATACAGTACAATCTGTACAGTAAAACATAATTATTTTTACTGATTTTCTTCGTAAAAACCGACTGAGAAGATTCATTCAGTCCATTTCAGAGATGCAACATTGAAGCAATTCATCTAGGTATAGAAACATTTGATGATATAAACTAATAAACAGCCTATATACGTCCCACTGCTGGGCACATGCCTCCCCTCTGGGGGGGGGGGGGTATGGAGCGTACTCCACCACGCTGCTCCAATACGGATTGGTGTATTGCGCAATATATTTGCGAATATTAAATTGCAATATTGCTGTTCAGATGAATTGCTTCAATATGACATTTTTAGAAACCCTGCTCATATTGTATTGTTACTATCCTCGTAAGCCCTGGGGTCCTCTGAGAAGGACCAAATAATTGTAGTCATAAAGGCCGAAGATTTTGAAATAGTTTGTTCTAATAATCAACGAAGGTACTTTTAAAAGTACCAAAACTTTGCCTGTCAATTTAATTCAAACCTTTGCGCCGATTGAGAAAAAAAGTAATTTGTCTATGAACTAGTTCATTCAATTTCGTGAATAGGTGGCTTTTATAAAAAAGGAATATGTATCACTTGTCGTAATTTGTCATTTTATTGGTAAAGATGGTACGCACACAGCGACGAGGTAAAAAAAAATCAAGTTAATAATCGATTTTCGTAGTTTTTCATACACATTATTTTCAGAAATCGCAGGTAATATAATAATCAACAACATGACATAGTTATTTTATCAATTTCGTATCGATATCGTAAGCAATATGAAAGCAAACTTTTTTAGTCCTTTGCAAGGGACTTTAGGTGTCATGTCCGGATATTTTTCAAATACTTTTTTAAATTGTTATATGTGATTAAATCATACCGATATAGACTGACTTGCTTACGTGATCTTATTATTAAAAAAAACTACCGTCTTCATTTTATTTCCTTTTTCCTTCTAATGATGATCTAAACTGACACCATGAATTAATTTCTTTCCTAATAATAAAAACCTAATGTACTTCCAGAGGGACTATTCACAAACTACATCATAAAAACTAAAACTCGTTACTTATTTTATATTTAAATATGTAAGTATATACACATATTTATGACATACAAATAGGTACGTATGATAATGAAAAAATACATAACCCTTTATAATAATAATATTTTTCAGATTTTACTAAAAGTAGTGACTTAAACCGGGAGTCCTTCTGAAAGAACTAAAAAAAAACGTAATTTTTTCAAAAATGTCTTCTATTCATCCTTACATAGGTCTCCACTTACTTTGAACCCGATCGGATAACTCTAACACTTTAAAATTTGTACTTGAAGTGCTCGGCCTTTACGACTACAAAAATTTAGTCCTTTTCAAGGTACCACCGTCGTTTATTACTTCGAAACCGTAATTATGCTTCGGCGTTACGAGGCTATAAGATTCATCATATTTGTCGTGTGACGCCTGACAACGTAAACGTGCAAGACCCGAAGTACTATACACAAACAATAAAGCCACTGCAATATAGTAAAACAATAAACAATGTCAGTTTCCATTTCAATATGAAAATCGCAATTTTTCCAGTACTACAAATATGAACAATAGCTATCGTACATCTACCAAATGTGTCTGTGACATTTGATGATAAATTGCTACGAGGCATGCAATGTGTTGGTTGTAATACGGAATTACGTTTCGAATCACATCTGTCTCAATATATCTTTGTAGGTCTATTGACGTATAACCTTAACGCATCGGTAGTATCCTGTTAATTAAATAAATATGTTAACTTTTTCGTTTATGTTTATTGGGAATACAATATCAGCTGAATTTAAACAAGGTACGACTCGTTATAGAATTTATTAATCAATTGTATCATCTATTTCTATATTTTATGTAGGAATGGTAGGCTAAATGAAACGGAACGTTAAGGTGTGTGATAGAGAGAGTGATGAATGAGCGAGAGAGTAGAGAGGATTGCGGAATGACTGGGAATGGCAGTTGGTTGTATTTTTTTTTAAGTCGAACATGTAATTTTAATAAAACCGAGTTAGTACAGAAATATAATCGTTTTCAACAGTGTCCTGTGTCCTGCAAATTTTATACACTTTCTAATTTTCATATTTTAATGTACCAATGATTCTGGGCAGCATTGCTTAATAAAAAACTATGTCAACTTACCTAAATACAAGAATTCGTCTTCTCAAACAATGTTATTTACAAACACTGAGCACATATACCCTTGTAGGCATTAATAGTGAACATAAATTAACGTGAGTTGATAGAATAGAGAAATGTCTAGCTAGCATTTATTGATTAATTTGTCCACAGGAACAATAAATCCTCTTGCTCCGGGAGCCAGAAGAAACTTCCACCCAGCACAGGCAAGATGGGGTCCTGTGGCAGACAGACCACATGCCTTCAGCCTTAAACCCAACTCCTACATCTGGATAGCATCATCAGAACTCTTCCCTGCTGGCAAGACATTCCCAAGAGAGTTTACACTGTTCATTTCTTTGAGGTTAAGGCCCGAGGTGAGTTATATTTTTATTTATTTATTTATTAATAGGTTCTGTGATGTCTGCCTTTATATCGTCTAACCATTGAGAATACCGGAGACCGTCTAGAGGACGTTTTGACCTTGATCTACAATGTATTTTTAGCAATTTTTAGGAAAACGCTAGGTTAAATCCAATAAAATATCCTTTTCCAAATATGTACCTACTAAATGACAACATTTCTAATCATTTCGGGTAAGATTCAGAAATACTTCCGTTATTCCTATTACGGTCGCCTTTACCTTTCAAGACTCATTCTTCAAATACAAATCCTCAAAGACTGAGATTAAAGTAAATATACATTTAAGCTTCAACGAAACAATATTCTTCATCTCTTAAATCTTTGGGAACTTTCATTGTTTAAGCTATTCATAAATTGCTTTCTGTAGTAGGTATTATTATTCAAATCACATCCTACAGAACAGTTTTAGGTACTTGTGCCTCGTTTGCGAATGAAAAGATTATTCAAAGTTATTTGTCCCTTTGCCGAAACTTATGGTTTCAATATTCCAAGTTGGAAGTTGTCACGAAATTCTGAACTATTTCAAACAATGAAGTTCAAAAATTACGAATGATGTCAAAATTATTTTAATTTATTCTGCGAAAGTACAAAAGCTTTGTTTTATTTTATTTATAGAAGTTACGGAGATAGTTTTTATTTGACAAAGCTGGTTTCATTTAATTGGTATTTGGTTGGCAACTAGAGTTCGAATTACAATATGAAATAAACTAATCCTAAAGACAATGATATAATTGATATAAGCAAAATAAGTACATATATAATTTTAACGCAAAATAGACGCAGGAACTGAAATTATACTTATATTAAAACAAAGTAAAAAACACTGCAAATAAATGTCAAGTATGTACCAAGTTTAAGTAGATACATAGTTATGATAATAACAAAGAATGATTTATTGTAACGAAATTAACAGTAGAAGCCTAGAAATGTTCAACAACTATACATGAATAGAAGTGTTAAGCTAAATTCCAAGGGCTGTAAGTACAAACCTTCATGTAATTATGCAAGTAGTTACAAAGGTATTGTTGTAAGGATCAAAACTTACAATGTTAGACCAAGAGAAACTTGCGGACTTAAGTTTCCTTGAATATTAATACCACGACCAACGGACGGGCCACGTGTGTTTGACAATGTTATGAAATTAATTTCTTGTTTACTTACTATCGTGGAAACTCACCTGGAGGATGTTTCAACTAATTAATTAGTTGTATTGCATGAAGGAACTGAGTAACGATTGTTTAATGAATTTCCGGAAATCGCGGTATCTAGAATATTTTAGGAAGTTAGGTCATTAGTTATTTCTAATTTAATTAAAAATTCGGTAACGTTACTGTTTTTTTCAATGGCTGCATGAGGATAATGTCACGTATAATTTGAATTTTGATATTTATTTTTTTATTAAGAGTGCTGTATAAAAATGAATGTTTATCTTTTGTTAATTCAATTTCAAGTTTCAAATTCTGATCTTATAAGATATTTTTGTCGGCTAATGTGTACATCAGCACAAAAAATAAGACGCCTGCATTCCTAAGTTAACGCGATTTTTCAGAAACCTAAATTCTTAACTTAGCGCATTCTTTAACAGAGCGGCGGTTATGGGCAAGGCACACTTTTCTCACTGCGCTCGCGACGACGAACAGGATCGTTCCTCTCCCTGGAGTTGGCTGGAAGAGGAGCAGCCAGGCTGGTGCACGCTGGGGCAGGAACTTCAAGGTCTATATACCTTGCAGTGCCGCTATATGACTTCCGCTGGCACCATATTGCTATCAGGTAAATTATTTTTCGCTGCTAGCTGACCGTCAATGTTTCCGATTTTTGCTAAACTAACGTTATCATTGTAAAAAAAATGTGAGATCGATGACTGACCTTACCAACCCTTGTATTAGGGTTCTTATTGTTCCTGTTTTTGAAATAAGGTATTACTTAGGCAACCGATTATTGTAAATGTTGACAGGTTATATGGTATCGGTCGTCATTAAAGGCACAGTCGCACAAAATGGTCATTTTTTTGACTGATTGGTTACTAAACAATACGAGTATGTTTTCTACATGAGGATAAAATATATTTTTAAAGGAAAGTGGATCACAGACGACCTCTGTGGTCCAGTGGTTGAGCGATGTGCTCACGATCCGGAGGACCCGGGTTTGAATCCCGGTGGGGACAAATTACAAAAGTCATTTTGTGATCGCTAGTTTGGTTAGGACACTACGTACAGGCTGATCACCTGATTGTGCAAAAGTAAGATGATCCGTGCTTACTTACTGATGTAAGTATGTAGTCGTTACATGAGTCATGTCAGGGGCCTATGGTGGCTCAATCATAACCCTGACACCAGGGTTGATGGGCTTGGTAATGCACTTCACAACCCACACGATAAAAGAAGATGAAAATGTGACTAAAAATAAACGAATTTATTCCACAGCTTGAAATAAATAAAAAGCACTTCATGAAAATTTAAACGAGGTAATATATTTGATTACAACAAAAATTACAACATGTAAAATAAATAACACTGGTTTTTGGAGCAAAAATACTGTTTCCAAAAAAAGGAATGCGAAAGCAAAATCCAGAAAATGGATCAGCAGAGCGTGAAGATTAATGCCTTCGTAATTTGCACAAAACAAAATATACTTACTCCGTTTTCGCTGCCTTTGGCTCCTAGTGTAAATAATCTTTAATTACCCATTTAGGTTCGGTTGGTTTCAAATTAAATCTGCTGAAGAATGTAAATTCACGATAAGAATAATTTTCTTGAAATAGATAAGCGTCTCTTATCTCTATGATTGTTTCTTTTTGTTGCAATATACAGGGTGTTAGTGACAGCGTACCGAATACTGAGGCGGATAATTCAGCTCATGCTTCTGAGTTAATATCAAGTGGAATTTCTTGTAGGAACATTCATGACTAATTTGTGTTTTTTTTTTAATACATATTTTCAATTCTTTGCTTTTGCGATGGAAAATGTCACTTGATGTTAAGTCAGAATCATCAGCCGAATCATACCCCTTAATTCATTACGATGTCACTTACACCATGTAAAAGTACTTACGGGTAAGAATGGGTATTAGTGATATCGTAACGAAAACTTTGGAGAATGATTTTGATCGCGAGTCTTGAGTTGATATAAAGTGGAATTTTCTATCGAAAAATTAATTGATATTTTTTAAATTATTTACAGTTGCAGAACCTTTGCGACGGAAAATTCCACTTGATAGCAACTCAGGATTGTGGTCTGAATCATCACTCAAAGTTTTCGTTACGATGTCGCTAACATCCTGTATTATGTATATGGCTCACTTGAAGTCCCCCCGCGTGGTCTGACACCTGTACTCGGGAGAAGCTTATGAATGCCGCCAAGAATGCTTTCCAGGTGGCAAAATACCTTGCTGAAAAATCTGAATTCTATCAAAAAAGAGATAAGAAAAGACTGTCAATAGTACCCAATTGAAAACAATCAGCTAAATGAAATCATAATTTTCAGCTTCATATTATTGTGTTTAACGAGCGTAAATTTCCCGATCGGGGCTGTTCTGAATCATATATATTGGCTTATGTTAGTGGCTTTAACGACACTCGGGTCATTTGAATAGCTTTATTACTATTATGTCTGTTGTTGATTACCGCAGGCTTCATCTCTGTCCTGCAGTCGTCGTTAGTAGAGAACGGCACAATTTTAACAATTGTCAGGCTAAAGTAAAATTCAGTATTGACCATACATTGTTTGAGGTTAACGCGGTTGTTATTATATTAAAACACATAATACCAGGTTCTTACCGCGTTATTATGAAAGATATGAGACTTGAAGTTTTGACAGCCAGAATCCATGCCAACGTCATGTTTACGCAATTATCTGGACCTATCTCCTTATTTTTTACCATCTTAATCGCTTTTTATACATAATATGATCACGTCTATTTCTCGTTGAAATATGCAGTCACCACGGAGTTTCACTTACTGTTTCACGATCCCGATTTTTTTAATATCTGTGACCCAACACATTTTCCTATTACTTTCGCTTCTACTACTCTCATCAAAGTCTTCGTGCATGCTCGCTGGTTTAGAGTACTGTTAACTGGACTTTTCTTTAAAACATGATGGATTTGATTAAATTTTATGTTTTAATAGTTCTCTATAAAACTACTTATAAAAAAATATTTTGGGACTATTCCATTTCTTTTTCTAATTATCTTTCAGGCATCTTTATCTCATAACAATAACTAACCGTTGTAATATCGTTATGAGACTACCACGAGATGTAGTTAGACGTTATCATTAAACTATATACTCCGACATCTCATCTTTCCCCTAATTCATTAAGTGTAATATGACATTAGGTTTAAGTGTATGTACGAATAAAGGATCCTCGGAACATCATAAGAGACGTACTTAAGAAAATCTCTTACGACAGAGCCCGTCTTTTGTATCTTTCGAAAGCTGTTTATTATGTTAAGAGATGTAGGGTTTGAAAATGTGAGAGAATTTTCTCTGTTGTGTTTACTTATTTACTTGATGTTATTATACTTTACTGGGTTTGAATCTGATTTATTTTTAAATTATGTTCGTTCCAGGCTTAGTCTTGGAATAAGGGAAAATGAAATAATATCGTGATAATGCCACAAGTTATAAAATCTCATTTACATCGTCTAGGGAAAAATGTTGTCGCTTTCTTTACGTGATTACAATATGTTACAAAATTGCGACCCACCAAAGAGCAAGCGGAGGTCCGTTTTGCTCTATGCGGCATACACGTTATCGAACGCATCGCACAAATCCAAAACTCTTTGCTTTGTCTGTGGATTTTTTACTGTTCCACATTGAGATGAATAAAACGTTTAATTGCCTGTGAATTTTCTTTTTTAAAGTGACTGTTTCCACATTTATATTTATCACAGTTCCTTTGTTTAAATCACTGTTAACTTCACATTTTCTGTATTCGACGCCATTGTTGTTGCAATGTCAAACAGGGCTACGAGTGTTTTAATACTCACAATGAGAACTAGAAGTCGTCAAATAGGCGGTCTTTGACACGCTGTATGCCTAATCGTGTTGATATCCTGATAAAGATGTAAAGGCCTGAGATGATGATGATGAATCGTGTTGAAGAACGTAAAGCTCTACATTCCGGCGGATTATCATACACTGTGGTTAATTGTTGATCGTCGCCCGCAAATACCCTCTGCTGGGCACAAGCCTCACCTCAATCAACCGGAGGTGGTATAGAGCATACTCCACCATGTTTCTTCAATGCGGGTTGGTGGAGGTGTTTTTTACGGCTATTAGCCGATACCAACGACTAATCGTGCCCTCCGAAGCACGGAATCTTACTTTTTGGGACAATCAAGCGTGGAATGTCCTTACTAAACAAAGGACAGTCTCACAAAGTGATCTCGACGTTTCCATCGGGACGCTGTTACCAACACGATAGCTACGTAATGTCAGTAACGTAATAATTATTGACGGGTTTTACCAAGCTGTAATTCCTCAAAATGTGTTCATGCGAATAATCTGTAAGCCGCAGCTTTGGGCTTCGAGTGGCTTGAAAATGGTATTTCCACGATATTTCGCTATTAATAGTTGGAAAGCAGTAAACCTATTGGTAAAAACATAAATGCATTCGATGGCAAAACCATACTCTACAGGTATACAATATCATCGAAACTACTCCTGTTGATTATTTCCATGCCATTTAGATCGATATTGTTGATAGGTACAATTTGTGGTTGATTCTAAAATCAGTCTATCAATTCAACTTGAAAATCCCAATTTTGAAAGAACTGTATGTTCCATTAAACGAAGCATGGTAACATGCCTTGTTCATTTGATAATCCAGTTCTCTTCTCTCTTGTGAGTTGTGAGATCAATGACCGACCTGATCAACCTTGGTGTCAGGGTTATTGTTGAGCCACCATAAACCCCTGACATGACTCATGTAACGACTACATACTTGGGTAAATAGTAGCCGAGGCTGCCATTTACTGCTTTTGCTTGCTGCTGCTTCTGCTTTATTGTAGCCTCCAAAGCACGGTTCACCTTCCTTTCGGATGATCAGATTAGCAACCTGTGAAGGCTTCGCTTTTATTTGTCCATCCATCACAGTTTTCAACGAACTGCCACCAATCTGTTCTTCTTCTTCTTATCGTGCGGGTTATGAGATGGATTACCAAGCTCATCAACCCTAGTGTCAAGGTTATTCAGCCGCCATAGGCCCCGGACATGGCTCATGTAACGACTAGATACTTACATCAGTTAGTAGTAACCGGGACCAACAGCTTCACGTGCCTTCCGAAGCACGGATCATCTTACTGTCGGACAATCAGCCTGTAATATCCTAACCAAACTAGGGATCACAAGGAGATTTTTGTGATATGTCCCCACCGGGATTCGAACTCGGGGTCATCGGATCGTGAGACCGGTCAACCACTGGGCCACAGAGGCCGTTATTATTTGACTATTTGCTTCGACCCAGTCACACCAGTTTATCTATATCTGTTCTCTGGTCTTTTTTGTATGTATGTATTTTACCATACATTTTTTCATCAACAGTGTTCACGACGACAACACAGTCCGCGCTTACGTCGACTGTCGCTGGCTTCGCACCGATGTCCTTGAGAAAGATGCCCTTGATACTCCGAGAGACGCCGACTTGATCATTGGCTATCTTTTCTCAGTAAGTATATTCATCATCATCATCAGCCCATTGACGTTCCCACTGCTGGGGCACGGGCCTTCCCTATGGATGGATAGGGAGATCGGGCCTTAAACCATCACGCGGGCCTAGTGCGGATTGGTGGTTATTAACGACTGCTAATGCAGCCGGGACCAACGGCTTGACGTGCCTTCCAAAGCACGGAGGAGCTCGAGATGAAAACTTTTGTTTTTTGTGGTCATCCATCCTATGACCGACCTTTGCGAACGTTGCTTAACTTCAACAATCGCAGACCGAGCGCGTTTACCGCTGCGCCATCGAGCTCCTTAGTAAGTATAATTATTACCAATAAACTTGATATCTTGAGTGTAGAACCTTCTTAAAGGATAATGTCTACTTATTTTGGACGGACAATACGTTATTTAATAACTTACGCCCTAAAACGGGACTATCCAAATGTTTACAAAGGACTGTTTTACGTATATAAAACTAACATGTGCCCGCAGCTACGCTCGTGTTAAATTCGCAATTCCTTTTGCTAATGTACCAATTGAAAACTGCGAAAACTCCCTCTTCTCTCTCTCTCTCTCTCTCTCTCTGCTCTTAGCGATAAGGCCGTTATTATTATTATCAAAACTCCCCCATATAAAATTTCTCCCCCTCTTTGAAGGGGTTGGCAGATTTCAAAAAAAAAATGATACATGATTTTTTTTTTAAATTATTAGTCACTTATAGTTCGCATACCAATTTTTAGCTTTCTACCTTGAAAATTTCGGAATGATCCATACTGACTTCCACCTCCCATTTAAGGGAAGTGGTAGAGGTTGAAAAGAGACATAAAATAGTCTATGTCACTCTCCATCACTTCCACTATCTCCACTTAAAAAATCATGTCAATTCGTCACTCCGTTTTGCCGTGAAAGACGCACAAACAAACAGCCAGATACACACATACACTTTTACATTTATAAAATTAGTATAGATATAATTTTTTTTTTTTCAAATTTTGTCTTGTTTATTTTGGAAACTGTCCAAAATATACTTCAATTGTGATATCTGAGTGTCTGTCTGATTTGTTGAAGATTCAAGTTGGGTAATGAAACGTGGAGAACTTTGATTTGTGAGTGTTTGTTTTGAGTTGCGAATAAATTGCTTTAATTTATTGTTTGACCTAAAACTTTAATTCGTAATGTTTTTGAGACAATAAGGGAAAAATATTTCGAGTTTTTTGGCTACCACTGCTTAACGAGCTCTTGACTTGTAATGGGGTTCTTTATTCAACACTGAAGTTCTTCAGTCCAAAACTGAAGGTCCTTTCTTAAATGAACTTTTTGTTTCAACTCGCTTAAAAAACTGTTTTGATAGAATAGTATCTGATATATCAGCTAACACGACGTAAGCTTACGAGTATATCCCCATCTCCTCTTCTCCTATCGTGTGGGTTGTGAGGTGAATTACCAACCCTATCAACCCCCATATCCCCATAGAGATATATACATCGAGAAACATCGAGATAGTATAACGATCATAACATGAACTAAGTAAGTTGGTCCCGGTTACTACTTACTGTTGTAAGTAAGTAGTCGTTACATGAGCCATGTCAGGGGCCTTTGGCGGCTCAATAATAACCCTGACACCAGGGTTGATAAGGTTGGTGATTCACCTCACAACCCACACGATAGAAGAAGTAGTAAGTGCCCACGCTTCGACTAGCAACAGCTTGTTTGAAGATGAAAATACTAATTACACAATGCATTTTTCAATAGGGTGATCTGGAGCAACTGGTGTTAGTCCCGAAAGCTGGCCAGGCACGGAAACAGTGTTCAAGTCAAGTCAACGGATTGTCTACTCCCTACTTTACACTGCGAGATACGTAATGTATGCAAATTATAGAAAAACACTGGAAAAATACCTACATTCATATTGTGCAGAATTTCTTCACAGGAAGTGTCAGTGTGTTAGTGACGCTACATCGAATAATGAGTGCGATGAATCAGTTCATGATTCTAAATTTATTATGAAGTCGAACTTTCAGTCGCAAAAGCATGAAACTAAAAAGAATAACATTTTCATGAGTATAGCGACAAAACAGCTGAATCATCCCCCTTAGTAATCGAGATGTCAACGGTATCACTAACATACTGCTTATTAATAAATATGGAAACCAAGTATTAAGATCACCCAGATGGTATAAAACTAGCAAGAACATATTTTTTGACCTTTGGGTATTCTGATATTTATTTTTTCTAACATCAGACAATTCCCTAATTATTTATTTTATGATAATAATAATAATTATCCTATTCTATGTTTTATCATTTATCTATAAATCTCCTGTATTAGTTTTTTAATATATAATTTTATATTTCTACTCCTCCAAGAAGTCAAGATATTTTGCGCAATGTCCGTATGGTATAAAGCTGATTTCCTTTACAATTGGAGCAACTGTAAATTGGAAAAGAATCTTTCAAAAAGAAAATTTTATCGAGAAATGTATGTAAATTAATGAATATGTAGGTAATGTGATTGCGTTGCAAATTGTGCTTTCATTTCTAGCACAGTCTACTTTGTCAAATAAGATTTCGGTTCAATCCTTCGAATGGATTTCTCTATGTACTTACCCGTTATTGCTTTTCTTTTTTATAAGTACTTCAATCATGTACTGGAAATATATCTGATACGCTTTAAAAATGTAAGCGGATTACAATAATGTCAGTTTTCAATCGTATTTCATTAAATCATTCCTTATTTAAAATTACTTTATGAATTTATAAACATGGCAGACAGTGAATGTAATTCACTCGAATTACATTGTGGTATGTATATTATTATTATAATTTATATGTTTATTTGAGATTAACTTTGGCGTTTTAGGTTTTATATTACACATATTATATAATAAAGAGGTTGGAAATTCCCTAATGCGCATATTCTATGAAAACGGAAGTCGCCGGGTAAACTCTACTCTGTTTTACTACTGCTCCTGCAAACAGATAACTACGACAACTCTACTGCTTCTCAAATAGCATAGCCACTTTACCGGCAATGTATATTTTATGTGATCATCACCATCAATGTAAGAGCCACGCTCTTGTCGGTGCAGCATTTTCCATGCTACTTTTTAGGAAAAAATAGGGCAGTGGTTTCCCTCTTGCCTTGCGCCCCGCAGTACTCTGTCTGACGCAAGTGGGATGGCGCCCAGAGAAGTCTATTGCAAAGCCATACTAGGAGTCCTGTCCTCCGCCTCTGTATTTTATGTGATACTGCCTACAAAAGTTTTTTTTTGATAAATAGCAGATCATAGTAAGGTTTTTAGCTTTCCTATGGGATCTCCTTGCATGATAATCGATATTTGATGATGAATTTTTGATATACTATCGAGGAGCTCCGTCTGTCGTAAAGTTTGCGGACTTGTAGCTCATACTTAGCCTTTCCAACCTCTTTCTTCTATTCCGTGGTGAGAACACTCCAATTCTCGGTTCAAACATTATTTCAATTTAAATTATAATAATATATACCCATGCTTACTCATAGCAATAATTTAATATTCCTTCACTACAAGTGAGTAAGTACCTAATAACGGTACTACCCATTTAAGTTATTTTATGATAATATATATTATTAATCTTTGTAATCATTATATTTTGTCTTTCCTGTAAATAGTTATCAACGTTCTTTTTGATATTATATTATTAAGATGTTTTTAAAAAATGTGCGGACATTTCGGTTAAGAATATTAAATTATATGTATAGAAAAATGGTAAACACATACAATAACTATAAGGAAATAATATTAAATATAGACTTCAATACTTGAAATAGAGTTTCTTACAATGTAGTTGGCCTAAATGTACATAAATAATAATTTAAAAATGTGTTTTGTTTAATAAATTCTGGTCGGTAATGTTTAAGAAAAATAAATATTAATAATTTAATTTAAAAAAAAAATGATAATAAGTTGTTTATATTTAAGTTACGTATAATCATTTGTATGATCTCTATGTTCTAAGTTCTTTGGTATATTTTGTGAGTAAGATGTTATTAAAACCCGTTGTTTATATTTCTCTTGAATAAGTGAATAAATGACTATTATATTATTTCGAATTTAATGTATTAATCTTTCCTAATAGTGGTCTTTTACCTAAGATATGTGTAAGAAATAACAACTATAGACCGGTACTTTGGTTATACACAAGACGCAATGTTGATAGCACGTCCGTGCCGCACGGACGATAAGAAAATATTGAGTCATAGAATAAAGACTTGTACTACGTTTAGAACCGCAACTCCACTCCCTACCAGCGGCTGAGCTAGGTTTACCTCACCCCCTCGCTGTTACTTTAGTTCCATCGTATGGACGTCTGACGTCGCTCACAGATGCGCATAGCGAGATGTTTTGCAAGAAGTGTCCGGGGTGTGACTGAGCGGACTGCGCCCCACCACTTTCTCAGCATATTGCTGCAATCTAAAATGTGGGTAAAGTCATTCTAAGTTAAGTATATTATACTCTAAATGCTTCGGAAACCAACTTCAAAACGGCCTCTGTGGTCCAGTGTTTGAGCGTTAGGCTCAGGATCCGGAGGTCCCGGGTTCGAATCCCGGTGGAGAAATATCACAAAACATTCTTTGTGATCCCTAGTTTGGATAGGACATTACAGGATGATCACCTGATTGTCCGAAAGTTAAATGATTCGTGCTTCGGAAGACACGTTAAGCCGTTGGTCCCGGTTACTACTTACTCATGTAGGTAAGTAGTCGTTACATGAGTCATGTCAGGGGCCTATGGCGGCTCAATAGTAACCCAGGGTTGATACACGAGAGAAGGAGAACAAACTTCAGAGTAAATACAATGTTCAATGCTACACTAACTAATCATAATCCACCCCAAAGAATTAACACGTTAAGGTGATTCCAATAGAGCGAACTTAGATCAGTAATTATTGCGCAAACCCAAGGGAACGTAGCCTACGAATTAATCTAATTTGAAGGTGTTATGTAACCCTGGTAGCAATATCAATATCGTCTGCGAAATGGCGAAGGTCAACCAAAACATCAGACACACGTCAACCCATGTTGCCAATGTCGTTTGTTACAAAGTTAAGCCTTAATTCTTTATGAAACTCATCCATCTTTGGCATTACTTGGGGGAAGTTAATGCGAATAGAATTGTGGAACTGCGCAAGTTGCACGCACATGTTATGGCTTTCTACAAAATTATACATTAACAGAAACTCGCGACTGCGTCCCAATCGGGGTAGCGAGAGTTCCTTGGTGAAAATGATGACAAGTAACCATCCCATCTCCGACAGTTTTTTCCTTGTCGTGACTTATTGTTTATTTGCCGCAGATGGCATTAACTACTTGGCCGGACAAACTGGGAGGCTGAAGGCTCTCACCCGGTACAACGTTTAAGACAACAGGCTGAAGGTGCCCAGTTGGGCGCGAACCTCGGCTCAGGGCGTCGTGTGAGAGGAAAAATATTTGAAAGAATTAATCGACCCTAGTAGGTCGATAGCGATAAGCGCTGATTGAGGGAAATGGTCGACCACGCCGGCGGCGTCGGTGTCGGGGTCCTGAAGTGTTTGGTGTCGCGAGCTCATTGGCTGCCTCTATGGCTAGAGTAATCGGGTCGTCGGGATCATTATTTTTCATTATTCGTGTAATGCTCTGCGTATCCAATACAATAATGCATTTAGGGCTCTTTTGCGGCTGCCTCGGTACTGCAGCGCGTCGGCCATGTTCGCGGAGGCGGGTGTGGATGATTTTGACGCTGTCTGGCGCAAAAAAACCGCATCCCTGCTGAACAGAATGCGGGTCAGTAGCAATGGAATCCTGGCTGCAATTGCTAATAGGTGTGACAGCCCTCTGATATTGGACCTCAAAAAGCGTGTCAAATCCCCTCTAGTTATAAGGTACTAACATAAGTTAAGTGAATTGTACTAACAAATAAATGGATCTGTGTTGTCTTTAATAAATAAATAAATTATAATAATTATTATTATTATTACGTCCTTCGGACGCCGATACTTTTCAGTACCGTCCATCGCCGATAGCACGTATCATAATTATGTTAGTAAGGCACAATCATCAAACCAAGTGTTGTGTACATATGTGTGTTTTGGCCCTAATTTGGTCGATGAATAATTTATTATTAGCGGCGATATTTCCTGTATCGTTAGCGTAAGAACTAGTGATGTGCCAGATCGTTAAGGTACGGATCCAAATACGAGTACAGTCATGAGCAATATAATGTACCCACTTTAGGACTCTGTCGCACTAACATGTTTGACTTTTGGTGAGACTTACAGTTCATTTTGTTCAAAAAATTTAATGTGACATGGTACCAAAGTGACCGTACGGATATTTGGTGTCTAGATCCGCGGAGACGGATCTTTATTTTGTTATTCAATTGAAAATGAAATGAAAAGTGAAAGTAGCCTTTATTCACTAACAAAAGTTACAAAGTAGTTAGTAGTAGATTTTCTTACGTTTAATTGTTAGTAAGTACAATTGTTATCTAAACTTTTATATTAATATTTATTTACTTAAATCAGCATCCTTAACAGTCAGGTTTTCTCATGACATAGGCCTCTTTTAGCTCCCTTCATATATCTCGATCTTTTGCTAGTCTTCTCCAATTGTTATTCAATTAGTAACTTTCTAATATATTGATCTCGAAGATTTGAACTATTGGTTTTCTCATTTTCTGTATGAGATATTTATGTTATGATATAATATTGATCTCATAGACTGATGCTACCCATCTCCCGCCTAGCTCTGCACACCAATAGCCCACTAGTTATGCCAATCAAAATATATCACCACCTTCCTGATACTATTAAAAATGAAACCAACGTTAATAAAATTATTTTATAAAACAACTAAAGCTACTACTTATCACTAAAAATTATTACAAAGTCAATGAATATATAAATGATAAATTAAAATGAATAATTTTGAATAACATTTTATAAATTAAATCATAATAAACATATAAAACAATACTTAAAATATAAGTGCAATAATATTGTTAAAAAATAGTAAGTATAATAAATACAAATTGTATCGCTGGCTAATAATTAAGTATGTTGTCCTCTCTACCAGTTGCAGTGCCCTTACCGGGTCCATGTTGATACTATAATACTTACTTCTGTATTTTTATAACACCACAATTTGTACGAATACATGGTCGCAATAAAACATCTATATTTCTATTTCCATTATAAAGACAGTTAATCTATAACTTTTCAATCATGTACTATTGTTATGGTGCCAAATATTTGTTCTTTAGAAGTCTCTGAATTTACCTAATAGATTTTTTGACTCTGCCTGACCACATTATGATAATAACAGAGAAGCATTTCATTCTATCAATAAGACACTTTCCAGGCTACGTTCACCAAAAACAATATAGATGGCGCTCTGCTGCTTTAACGTGATAATTACCTATTTTCTCTTTGCTCGGGTAAGTTACATAATTATTCCAAACGGCCTCCGTGGTCCAGTAGTTGAGCGTTGGGCTCACGATCCGGAGGTCCTGAGTTCGATTCCCGGTGGGGACATATCACAAAAATTACTTTGTGGTCCCTAGTTTGGTTAGGACATTACAGGCTGATCACCTGATTGTCCGAAAGTAAGACGATCCGTGCTTCGGAAGGCACGTTAAGCCCTTGGTCCCGGTTACTACTTACTGATGTAAGTACGTAGTCGTTATATGAGTCATGTCAGGGGCCTTTGGCGGCTCAATAGTAACCCTGACACCAGGGTTGATGAGGTTGGTAATTCACCTCACAACCCACACGATAGAAGAAGAAGATTCCAAAATACAATTTAATGACAAAAGCATCATCATCATCAGCCGTACGACGCCCACTGCTGGGCATAGGCCTCCCCCAAGGATCTCCACGACGATCGGTCCTGCGCAAAAGCATATATAAAAATATTCCTTTCTTGATATTTGGATCATATTATGTACCTATAGAATTATGTTGCTACTTTGGATCACATTATGGATACAATTATGTTTCTACCTAAACTGTATTTCTTGATTTTCATCAGAATAAAAATAAGTGGAAAATGTAATTGTGCCTGGGTGTGATATAAAGGGTCGTCATTTATACCCAAAAACAAAGATAAAAGATTCATATGTCTGTTAATCATGAAAGTAGAAGGTTAAACGAAGGAAAATCTGTGCAGCGCCATCTATATTGTATTTGAGGAATGTAGTCTAGAAAGTTCCTCATTGAAAATTATTAAAGTACAGAATCGGTAAGTTACATTTCCCTCGGACATTCGCAGATACGATTTGTAGCACAGTGACTTCCAACATATTAAATATAAGGATACATAAACCCACCCCTATAATTACTGGATGGGAAGACCTACAAGTTGTTACAAGACGTCTGCAGCTCATATTGGTATTAGCGTCTTAAGATAAATAAAAATCATCATCGTCATCTCCCTAACATTATCTCGTTTTTCGCAGGGTCCGCTTACCTAACTTCAAGATTTGACAGGTCCAGTTTTTTAAGTTTTCAGTTTCGCACTCTCTCTAATAGGGAATAAGCATGACCTCATCTATGAATGTATGTAAAAGTTGAAATTTGAATCCATCCACAAGCCGACAATTTTTCCCGCACTGCAGATGGTTCTTAGTCACGTCTAACGTCAGGATTGGTGTTTCCCCAGCTTAACATTAGACAGTATATTTTCTATTTCAACTCCTACCTCAGTTTTACATTACTTACTTATTTGTTTTTTGCCTTAGATGTTAAATTCCAAAGACACTTTTTTTTTGGAGACGACTTTATATTGGCTTGCTTCAGATGACAGGTCAAAACAAAAGGCAAACGAGTTGCCATCCACTCAAAAAGAAACGTAAGTAAGTACTTTGCAGGACAAAATCCACATTGAGCTAAGACTAAGGCGTCGCCCAGAGACACTCGGGGCGTTGCGTGGGCGTGTGGAGCATGGCGTGGCGTGAGCTGCATGGCGTGGCGTGTGCAGCATGGCATAGCGAATGCAGCATGGCGTAGCGTATGCAGCATGGCGTGGCGTGTGTAGTGTAGCGTGGCGTGTGCTACGTGGCATGACACGGCGAGTTGTGCGTTTTCTCACACTAAAACATACACGGCAATGTTACACTTCACAACAAGTGGCTGCAAGCAGTTGTAGTATGATTACTTTTAGCGTCGCTCTCCATTCCACATTGATGATTAATCGCGTTAGTTTATATAAAATGTATTTATATGATATTTGTGTTTCAATCGATGGTAAGTACTGTTTTTTATACAAGACATTTTTTTCTCAGTAAAACATTTTCAATCAAAGAAATTCTCCATGTCAATTTTTTTTAGCAATTATTTTTCAAGGCAGTAAACATGCAATTTATTTGACGCTGATCTTCCTATATACGATCACAATCTCTCTGAAGAATTCCAATTACGATGGAGTCGGGCGTGAGTGGAGTGCTAAAATGTTCCTACTTATGTTCCAACGTCAGTGAGAACGTCGTGACTGGAAATGGCAACGCAATTTGATTGGAATCGGTATTAAATAGGTATTATTGGAGAAGAAAAACAAAAGCGACCCGACTGGTGCCACCAGTACCAGAACGGAAGTACGCGCAGTAAAAAGAGCTCACGTCGAACGACCTACGGTCCGGTGGCTCGTCTAACAATCTAGGGAATTAAAAAGGTCACATCGAAGCATTTCAAAGCAATATTTCTATTTGAGGAGCTCGGTGGCGCAGCGGTTAACGCGCTCGGTCTGCTATTGTTGAAGTAAAGGAACTTTCCCAAAGGCCGGTCATAGGATGGGTGACCACAAAAAATTAAGTTTTCATCTCGAGCTCTTCCGTGCTTCGGAAGGCACGTTAAGCCGTTGGTCCAGGCTGCATTAGCAGTCGTTAATAACCATCAATCCGCACTGGGCCCGCGTGATGGTTTAAGGCCCGATCTCCCTATCCATCCATAGGGAAGGCTCGTGCCCCAGAAGTGGGGACGTTAATGGGATGATGATGATGATTTATATTTGACATTGGCCTATATAAAAGTAAGTGCGCAATGCAAACAAATGTCAAAAAGCAATATTGCTTTCTTAGATGAATTGCAACAATGTGGCAGTTTTAGACTCCCAGGTCTTGCTAAGCGGAGACGTGAGGACAAAAAGTATGGCATTTTTTGGTAACGGGGGCCAATATCCACTAGGCCTAGGCAAATAGGTAAGATTTGGTGAAATTATAAAAATCAATCGCCCACATGCTTCTGTAGGTATTTGATGCATCGCCAACACCTAGATGCCCACAATAGTTGTTGGCAAAATCCAACAAATTATATTTTTTACTTTTTAATGTATAAAATGGCAATACTTTCTCTCTTCTTCTTCTGCTTCGGTCGACTGCAACGTGTAATTTCTGCGTAAGTACCTAATTGAAAATATAATATAACGTGGCCTTTTTTTGGCGTGACTTATTGTAGACTTATTGCATTAACTACTTGGCCGGAGGTTAACTCAAAGTCGCCGTATTATTTACCACCTTCTTCACATCAGGCAGAGCACAACAACAGCTGTGTGCGACAATAGAAAAAAAAAAATTTTATAACTTATAGTCCTTTTCAGTGTGCAATAATAGTCACTACATAGTGTAAAACAAAGTCGTTTTTTCTGTCCCTATATCTCTATGTACGCTTAAATCTTTAAAACTACGCAACGAATTTTGATGCGGTTTTTTTTTTAATAGATAGAGTGATTCAAGAGGAATAGAGGAGCAGAGGGAGAGGAGGGGGAAGAGGGTACGGTTTATATATGTCGTTGCGCAATAAAGTATTATTGATTGATTGATTTATATGTATAATAACATCAATTAAATAGTGGAAACATACTGTTATTTTTGAGATTTTTAATGTGATGTATATAGAAAAAACTCGCAATTAAAACTACGTAAGTAATACAGTTAAATGTACGAAACCCAATGATCCTTTCGCCAGTATCATACTTGCACCAACGATCTTATCTCTCTGTCTCATAATACCACTTCCATGACTCAACTTCTTACGCGAAGTAACGCCTAATATTTATTATTAGATTGCGATGCCGAGTCGAGTGCCTACTAAATCTCGGCGTACTATTTATGATACGGACGTGCTAACAACCGCCATCTTGCCGCTTGTACAACTTCGCTTTTGTTTAAATGCACATTGCGGCTGTAGAAGTTGTTTCGAAGAAAACCGATAAAGTATCGATCTAAAAAGTTCGATGTTTGACAGAGGCGGATCCAGGGGTTAAGAGAAGGATTGGGCTGGAACATTGAATAATGTAAGCTCACGATGATGTCACAAGGACAGTAACCTGGAACCTGACAGAGGGCAGCAGTAACTGTCAGTACTATTCAGAGGCGGAGGACAGGAGTCTTAGGCTTTGTAATAGACTACTCTGGGCGCCATCCCACTTGCGTCAGACAGAGTACTGCGGGGCGGAAGGCAAGAGGGAAATCCACTGCCCTATTTTTGTGAATGTAAATGCTGCACCGATAAGAGCGTGGCTCAAACATAGCAATATAAATCCCAAACAAAGGCACACCCATCACAAGATGAACTGGGTACTCACGACTCACAGACTTTCTGTTAGACCAATGATAGGTGGTGAGCCGTATCGCTGTCTATAGTGGCTGATCGAATTGTCTTAGGAAATACTGCGCTTAATATAAATTAATAACTCATTGGTGCATGCCCGGTACCGGCGCTCTCCGTTTGAGAAGCACGCCGGTGAACCAAAGGATATATTTCGGGCTTGAAAATATTAAATTTATTTATTTGACAGTTTATTGTACACAAAACGTGATGTAACGAAAATTCGACTAGGACAAGACTGATAAACGGTTCAGTTTATTTTTATATTGTAGACATGCTAAGAAAGTTGGACAATTACAGGCAAGAGCAGGCCGTAAATAGCTTTACCTCGTCGAGTTGTAACACGCGACTGGGAGATGTCCTCGTAACTCAGTTTATATCTTGACAGATATAATCCTATTTTGTGATTGGCTAAACACGAATAAACTTAAGGGAGTTGTCAGATTCAACCAATAACAACAGGATTTCTAAATGTCATTATAGAAACGGAGTTACTCATATCCTGTCTTTACCCTAAGCTGAAGCGCCCATCAATCTCCTAACTGAGCTACCATGGGTGCCTCTCTTTCTCTCTTTCCTTCCATCATCATTTCTATGATGATTTAAATAAATTCAACAGCCTCCGTGGTCTAATGGTTAGAGCGTTAGGCTTACGATCTGGAGGTCCGGGTTCGATTCCCGATGGGGACATTGTCGAAATCACTTTGTGAGACTGTCCTTTGTTTGGTAAGGACTTTTCAGGCTTGAATCACCTGATTGTTCGGAAAAGTAAGATGATTCCGTGCTTCGGAGGGCACGTTAAGCCGTTGGTCCCAGCTATTAGCCGTAAAAACACCTCCACCAACCCGTATTGGAGCAGCGTGGTGGAGTATGCTGCATACCCCTCTCCGGTTGATTGAGAGGAGGTCTGTGTCCAGCAATGGGACGTATATAGGCCGTTTATGTTATGTATGTTATGTATTTATGATGATTGTAGAGGCGGACTTAAATGCTTTTGAGCCTAACAATGCAGCAATATAATAGGTAAACATTTTCAACTAACAATCACAAAATAGCCTTCTTCGTATTTTCCCAGTAAATTGCGCAGCTCGACTGCAGTTAGCTAGAAGTTTATTAAAAACAAACTCACAACACACGTGTGAACTTCAATGAGGTTGTAACTTAGTTGCAAGTAGGTTGAGCGCTTGCCCAAAATGATCATTCGTGTAGGTTGCAAAATCAATGACCAACCTCATTAACCCTGGTGTCAGAGTTACCGCACAAATGCCCCCGACTTCGCTCATGTAACGACTACATACTTATTAAAGTAAATAATAGCCAGGACTGATTGTTTAACCTGCCAGCGCAATTGCCAGAACCAAATTGTTTTTGTGTTCCTTTTTATATTCCAGAAAGTTTTTTAAATATTATTTCCGCTATTTGTGAATATTTATTTAGGAAGCCTTTTCAAAATTCTTAAAGCCCCGCGCGGCATCGTTTCAGTGTTTGGTATTCTTTTTGGCATAATCTTTAAAAACTTTCGTTGATCAACGGAGGTAGGTGAGGTTCGATTCCCTTTTTTACCGTTGTTACCTTTTAGCTATGTTCATGTTAATTTATAATAATTTAAATTACTTAAATTGCATTTCCTACTAAATTTATTTAATTGTTAGCGAGTTCCTCTCCTTTTTATCGCTACACTTCCTACGCACGGGTCACCTTACTTTCGGACAATCGGGTGATCAACCCGCAGTCATAGACATAACATAACATAAACTGCCTATATACATCCCACTGCTGGGCAGTCATAGAATAAGGAATAATACTACGAATAGAATGGCAACTCTCCGCACCCCACCATCGTATAAGGAAGGTTGACACCCCCTAGAACATAGTTTAGACTTGAATCGTATGGCATCAGACGTCACACACACAGATGCGCGCGTACGATAAAGTCAATGTGTGGTGTCTGTGTAAAACGAGGTTGTTTGTATGAAGTGTCCGGGGTGTGATCAAGTCATTTTTGGCGAATATCAGATGCAGCTACGGGTCTTATTGACAACACTGCTCGCCTCGATAGGGGTAGGGGCGTGAAAATATGTTATGGGTCCGCTACTGGCGCAAAGTTTCGTACAAGGTTTAGGGGAAGTCAAGTAAGAAATTTTACGTTTAAGCAGAACCAATTGGCTCGAAGGCATGAGGAGAATTGAGACCGTATTTCAACGCTTTCGCGTTTTATTTCAAACTTACTTAGGTTAGTTTACGAAGCGTTTCCTCTTTTGTAAACAAGAGTATTGTGTAGTAGTTTAAACCGGTTTGAAGCTGATTCGACACGGATCGTGTAATATTATGGAAATTGTGTTATATCATTTAATGTACGTCGGTTCTAATCTATAATTGGAGCCGTGATAGGCCAATTGTTCAAAACGTTCTACACGTTTGACTCTCACTTTGAGTTCGCAGGTTCGAATCCAGCACAGGCCTAAACCAATGATTGTCGAATTTGTTTTCGATCTCATGTTTGGTTCATCAATGATTATCATGTGCTCAGCGGTGAAGGAAAATATCGTGAAGAAACCCACATTCCCGAGAAATGTATTTTCGGGAGCACGTGACCTAAGGGGCTGGATTTCCTTTCGCGGGTTTGAAGATCATGGTCGCTTCTGTAAAAAACTGGACCTGTCAAATCTTCAGGTTAGGTAAGCGGACCCTATGAAAAATGGGACAAAACTAGGGGGATGATGATTCTAATCTATAATTATAAATAATTTGTTATTTGAAAAGGTATAATTATACTTGTAAATAATTAAGAACAACCTGATAGTCTGAAAAATTAAGATGATTCCGTTGCACGATAAGCCGTTGGTCCCGGCTATTAGCCGTAATATACCTACGTCTCCGCCAAACCTCAGTGGAGCAGCGTGGTGGAGTATGCTCCATAATCCGTCCGGTTGATTGAGGGGAGGCCTGTGCCCAGTATAAAGGCTGTTTATACATTTTATATTAAAACATAGATAGGTCTTGAAGTCAATTTCAAATATAGCGAATACCGTTTGAAATAATTCTGCATTATGTAAGCGTAAAAATATCCGCTAATAATTTGTGGGTAGACGAAAATATTTCTGCATATTTTTTGTCAATCTACCGTGACTTGCGATGTGACGGTCAGTTCATTATCGGATGCGTTTGTGGACAGACGGTTTTGACGGATATCTTATAGACTCTGTTAGTTGCTAATATTGTGAACTACTGTGACAACCGAAGAGCATTGCAATCGTACTCATGCAATCGCTAGTTCTAATATAGGACTTTATCAAATACCTACAGACAGCGCGTCTCTGTGGAATGCCGATTGTAAAGGTAGGTGGAGTTTTTAGTAATGAGTTACATCATGTATTTCTTTCATATTTTTACCGAACTATTTTATCTTAAAAGAGGGATACAAATGTCTTCGTGTAATCAAATTGTGATTTAGTGACATCGTAACGAATACTCAGAGAGATAATTCAGCTCATTATTCTGAGTTAATATCAAGTGGAATTTTCCATTGCAATAGTGTAGAATGGAAAATAATTAAAAACATAAATAAAAAAAATATTAATTTTGCGACGAAAAATTTCACTTCATATTAACATAGAATCATGGTCTGAATCATCCCCCTCAGTGTTGGTTACGATATCACCTACAGCCGGTATACCATCACGCCTGCCTCTAAATGGGTTGAGTTGTATAGTATATACACCTTTTCCACGCTAGCCTGATTAAAGCCTATTTTTTTCTTTAAATGCTTTATTAGCGTCAACTCACTATAATTATCTCGTTTTCACGGAGTTCGCTTACTTATCTTGAAGATCTGACAGGCAAAAGTTTTTAATGAAACAATTCTCCTTCTATCGTGTGAGTTGTGAGGTGGATTACAGACCTCATCAACCCTGGTGTCAGGGGTATTATTGAAATGTCACTCTCCACGAAATGTCTCCATCCCTTCAAATATCTCCACTTCAAAAATCATGTCAATTCGTCGCTCCGTTTTGCCGCGAAAGACGGACAAACAAACACAGTCACACTTATACACTTTCCCATTTATAATCTTAGTACATAGCAGTTTAAACTACACCTTATTAATTTCCATAGTTACAATTTTAATTAACTGTCCCAACACTCGTTTACCTTTCCGACCTGTCTTCTCCTAAAAGTATCAAATTTGTTTCTACTCACCTTTTGCCATCTACCCGAAAGTTGTTATTTTTGGTGTGGGTACCCCCATCACCTGACGAATAACCTTCTGGCTTGAAAACCAGTGATGTAACAGATATGAAGTTTTGGTTTCAGATATTATAATCTTTTTAACGGTTTCGGATACGCTTATTATTTCGGATTATCCGTTAGTTTCAATTACAGAAATTGTATTTAAAAGTAAATGATTTCACGAATAATCGTTCAATGAATGATTACTCAGTAACGAAGCAATATAATTAATGGGACAAAAATACCAGAAGTAGTAAAATAACTATTTAACAGGACTTGGGGGGTAAAAAGGCCACATCGAAGCAATTCATCTAAGAAAGTACTTAATATTGCAATGTGATAATTGCACATATAAAAGTAAGTGCGCAATGCAAACTAATGTCAAATAGCAATATTGCTTTATTGTGAGTAATCTAATATTTTCTGCAGACGAAACGCGGTATTGGTTCGGCCGGGCAGAAACAAAATACGATCATCCGCAACTATCCGAAAGTTTTGTGTCGGTATCAGTTACTTACAGATAGTTCTTATTTCGGATATCCGATAGTTTTGGTTTCGGTAACGAAGCTCAGTAACATCCCAGCTATAAACACAGTACAAAGTTCTCAAACTCGACTGGCCCACATCAAAACACGGAAACATCAAATTAATTAAGCCGACAAAAACGTCAGAAACAATATTCTAAATTGAAGTCAAACGTAACAATTCTTCAACTTTCAGGGAAATGAGAATTTTGGAACATCGAGAATTTGAATTTGTTTTCTTTATAACGAGTATGTACGCAATACGTGTCGCCGTGGTAGCCCAGTTGGTAGAACGCTTGCCTCTCACTTTGAGGTCGCAGATTCGAATACAGCACAGGCCTAAACCAATAATTGTCGAATTTGTTTTCGAATTCATATTTGGATCATAAATTATTATCACGTGCTCAGCGGTGAAGGAAAACATCGTGACGAAACTCACATTCCCGAATAATGCATTTTCGGACATATGTGACCTAACTTGTAATGGGCTGGGTTGGAAGGTCAGACAGGCAGTCGCTTCAGTAAAAACCGGGCCTGTCAAATCTTCAGATTAGGTAAGCAGACCCTGTGGAAAACGGGATGACGCTAGGGAGATATTGATGACTATGTAAGCAACGTAAGTCGCAATGAGATTTTTTGAAAGTTGTTTTAATACCACAGAATAAATATAGTTTACGTTATTTCAGGGGCACATGGGTCTGATTTTGTGGACAATTTTTTTCAACATTTATCTCAGATTTTACTCCATATAACATTAGCGCTTACAAACTATGCCAACTATAAATCCTAGTTGATTCGTAAGAAAAAAAGTAATATTTAAAACAAAATCATCTTGTCTGACTTCTCAACTTCGAAAGTAAAGTTTGGAACAGCAAAAACGCTAACAAGCTCATAGACGGGATAAAACTTGTTGAAAAGGAGTTTTGAAGTTCATACTACTTTCTGTTAAAGTTTTAATCCTGCACTGTAATTATGGTTTCAAAATTTAATAGTGAACTTTTAGTTTTTCACGTTACAAAAGGTTGAACAAAAAATGTTCTTCGTATAGTTTCGTCGTCTTAGCTTGAATGTTGAATATTCATATCGTTAATTTCAATTTAATTAATTTTGTATGGTTCACTCGTATTTTATGTACTTAGGACAAAAAGTGGATACAAACATTAAATGGCATGCTCCCCTCATGTCTTGCATATGCACCGCATGCTTCACAATTGGTGTACCTACCTTTATTATTTTATAGGGAGGCATATTCTATGCTAAGCTAGCGTGAGGTGTGCGGTATGCGGGCACATAACTCGCAATGTTTGTATCTGACTATAGACGGTTGTACGTAATCCGATGTATTAGTTTACATACAATTAAAGTCACTTTTACAAAACGGATAAGTACGACGTCATCAAAAATTGACGTTATTTGTACTGTATTAATAAATATTTTTTTCTAATAATACAAGCTCGCGTTTAGCCAAAATCTCACGTGATAGTAAGTGACGATGTAAATTGATTTATAATTCTAATAGCGTGTCCGATGTGGAAGGATTTTAGTGAGCGTTTTCTTGGCGATATTACGACAGATGGACTTGTCACTTTCATAAATTATTCATTTTTTTGATATTCTTTAAATAAAGAACTATAAATACTTATTTAAATATAATATGCTTCACACGAAGCCAGCGCCGCGCACGCTCGGCGTCGACGCGACGTTGCGACGACGCTCTTAAACATACTTATAATATATTATACTTATCTAGAGTTTTAGACCTCGAAGAAGAGTCCTGGAAGAAATGTAGGAAGGCCTTTGTCCAGCAGTGGGACACTGTAGACTAAATAAGATAAGATAAAATCCAAAGTATGTCCAATGACTCATCTTAGTTTAATTTAAGAGAAAGACAATTTGTTTACGTATTTCTTTGCACATAATTTTTTTTATCTTTGTTTTTCTCATCTATGTCACCGCACTTATTCAAACGAAATTGTTCTTTTTAGGTAATCTTCTGACTGAACTTGGGTGGCAGAGAATTCATTCTAACGTATCTTCTTGTTATCCGTAAAAAACTATTCCACCAATTCGAACTATAATTCTAACTTAGTAAGGCCTAGATTTCCAGACACAATAATTAAACAATGGGGTTTGGATTTGAAAAGGACTTTTTTTAAAGGGAATTTTGGGTTTTTTTTTTTTGGAGGAACGAATGAGGAGAAAAAGGGGTTTTAAAAGATCTTACGACTTTAAAGTAGCACTCCTAGTAGTACTCCTGGCTCTAGCACTATGCTCGTATTAACTAATTCTGCGTTTGCATGTTTGGGTACGACTACAAATATAGAGCGTTGGGCTCACGATCTGGATGTCCTGGGTTCGAACTCCCCACCAGCGGCTGAGCTAGGTTTACCTCACCCCCCTCGCTGTTACTTTAGTTCAATCATATTATTATGCACGTCAGACGTCACACACAGATGCGCATGTACCATAGCGAGATGTTTTGCAAGAAGTGTCCGGGGTGTGACTGAGCGGACTGCGCTAACACATGGCTGCAATCTAAAATGTAGTTAAAGTCATTCTAAATAAAGTATGTTATACTCTAAATGTTTCGTAATTCAACTTCCTTCGTCAATCGGCCTTCGTGTTCCAGTAGTTGAGCGTTAGGCTCACGATCCGGAGGTCCCGGGTTCGAATCCCGATGGGGAAATATCACAAAAATCACGACATTACAGGCTGATCACCTGATTGACCAAAATTAAGATGATCCGTGCTTCGGAAGGCACGTTAAGCCGTTGGTCGCGATTACTTCTTACTGATGTAAGTAAGTAGCCGTTACATGAGCCATGTCAGGGATCTTTGGCGAACAGGGTTGAGGTTGGTAATTCACCTCACAACCCACACGATAGAAGAAGATTCTGTACCTTTATCTGGCGTTATATCTAGATTTTACAATATTATTCTGGTCGTCCTTTCATCTTCAAGTAAATATACTTCACTTTGTTCAAAGACTGACTTATAAAGGTAATTTGTTGTCAGAATAAGACTGGGCTTGCTTTTGACTCACGTTTGGATTTAGTTAACAATTGTCAAACAAAATGAGTATCTGTGTCTAAATTGTATCGTTGGACCTGACTTTATATGTCCTTCAATATTGTAGAACATGTCTTTAAAACACATTTTATAAAAACAACAATAAATTAAAAACTATTCTGTAAATTATAAAATAATGTATTCGTGATGTTAATCATGATAACCATAGTATTATCATCTCCCTAGCATTATCCCGTTTTTACATGATCCGCTTACCTAATTGACAAGTCCGGATTCTTACAGAAGCGACTGCCTGTCTGACCTTTTAACCCCCGAAGAGAAACCCACCCCAATACAGGTTATACATTGTTTTAAGTTTACGCGGTTATTATCATAATTAAAACACATAATAACGGGTTCTTACAGCGTTTAAATCGAGATATGAGACTCCCGATATTTCGACGCTTTTGCAAGTGCCATGATCACGGGATGACTGATGAGATTGGAGTGGAGTAGGTAGATCCATAATTTTCTACGGGCAGACATATCTGTCTACCCTTTCCACTCCAATCTCATCAGACATCCCGTGATCATGGCACTTGCAACAGTGTCGAAATATCGGGAGTCTCATATTCCTGATTTAAACGCGGTAAGAACCCGTTATTATGTGTTTTAATCTATATTCGTAGGTTTCAATTACAATACAGGTTAAGTCACATACCTGTGCAAATGCATTTCTCGGGATTGTGGGTTTCCTAACGATGTTTTCCTGAAGAAAGACGGTGAACCGCTGAGCACGTGATAATCATTTATGATCCAAACATGAATTCGAAAACAAATTCGATAATCATTGGTTTAGGTTTGTGCTGGATTCAAACCTGCGACCTGGCCACCAAGGCTAACAGTACCTTAGTATGAAAAATAGCAAAAATATTGACAATAAAGTAGGGAATTTTCGTTTTGCAATTGCTTTATCTGAAAACAATTTAATATTACCTTCGGTACACTACAAAGCAACAATTCAAAATAAACGAATTGGCTGAATTCTTTAAAACAATTAAAAATCTCTTACCTTTGTTATACATTCCTTAGTTTTTAATAAACTGTCTCGAAACAATTTCAACTTATTCATTCTTTAATTTTAAACTTTAATAAACTTTTAAAACTGAGTTGAAGATAGTAAATGGAGTTTCTTTTCAAAATGAAATGAAAAGCAAATCTGATATTTAAGTACTTACTTTATTTACAAGTGTTATTAATAAGACTTGTTAAAATGTAAAGTAATTGGATTTAAAATTTGAAGATGATTGTTGTTGTAGCTCTAAGTAAGTACCTATCTACGTAGTTTGTATAAAAAATATGGTATCTTTGATTAAGAACTTTATTTTATTAACTATGGTGCTCTGCGTGGAATACGTCAAACAGATGTGCGTGTAGTATAACGTCAATGTGTAGTGTCTGTGTAAATTGAGGTATTTTGTATGTAGTATCTGGGGTGTGAGATAAGTGAAATTGTATAAAAAGGTATAAATGTAAAATGAAAATGTCCCGTGAAATCGTGTCAGCGTTCAAACACAAACAATGGAAAGACCAACATGGGTTTCGCAACGAATTCCTGCGGACATGCGGGTTTAAATGGGAAACGACTTTAAATACGAATGATTCTCGTAGATATAATTAGGAACAATTTATTTATTTATTTTATTTACTTTTCTAATTTTACATGACAATTTAAAACCGTAGACTTATAATAAAATACAAGTTACTAGTATCCAAATATAATGCACAGAAATTACGACAATCGGATCCAAAACTGTATGGTTTGCAGTAACAGTCCCTAAAAGCCTCGGCCTGTGGCAGGACTAGTCACATAGGTGCATCTTATACGAGCGGTTACGTTATGATTTTGATTTTTTTTTAATTGTAATTAAATACTTTTATTATATATGGAAAACCAACAGCTTACAAAACAAAATATACTTAAAAATAGCAACAGAAAGCCAATTACAGGTTTTCGCTAATAAAATCAGTATAGATAAAATCAGCCGTGAATTGCTGACAGAAGAAAGATACAATCTTACACTCTCTTTATATTTTTTTTACACAAACTCACGCGTGTATTAAATAAAGTGTACTACCTACTTATCGCCACCTTATAGTGAAAACCATGTTTTTTAAAAATTATAACAAAAATACACACATAAACACATTAGCGCACGAAATTAGTATTACTTTACAAACATTTCTTAAGATTATTCTTAGTATTATATTGTTTGTTATATTTCTTTTTTTTAATATTGCCTATCATTATTCTGATTGAAAAAGTTTCATTAAAACCCCCGCTTTTTGCCCTTCAACGATACCTCTACCTACTCTTCTGGTAAGCAGAGACTATGGAATTCCATTTGCTTCGTACCTGACACACTTCTTTTGCTTCCTCCACATTCAACAATCGCTTCATAGACGCACGCCAGTTCAGAGTAGATCGTTCTAAACCTTTTCTAAAGATATCTCCAATTTGGTCAATGTACGTCCTTCTAGGTGTTCCTTGAAAATACTAACGAAAAATTACCCTCGCACAGACAAGCAATTTTCACACATTAAACATACAGGGTGTTGGTGACATCGTAACGAAAACTTTGAGGGATGATTCAGACCATAACTCTGAGTTAATATCAAGTGGAATTTTCCACCGCAAAAGTATAGAATTGAAAATAATTAAAAATCCAAAAAAAATATATACATTTTGTGACGAAATATTCCACTTGATACTAACTCAGAATCATGGTCTGAATCATCCCCTTCAGAGTTTGTTACGATGTAACTAACACCTTGTATAGAGCGCCTAATAGGTTTCGTGTTATTTAAATGCGTTATTTAAATTTTCACTGCACAGGGTTAGGAACGTAGTCACACGGCTATACAGGTTGTGAGAAGCTGCAGTAGTTTTAGGCGTATGAGATGTTTATTATGTAAAAATTGACGATTCAAAGTGTAACTATGTTACCTACTGAATAAAGATATTTTTGAATTTGACTCATTCCGCTTTTCTTAGCGGAAATAAGTAGTACGTTTTTGTTTAAATCGTTTTAAAAAAGGAATCATTTCAATATATTCACTGCTTCCATTCCACAAAAGATTTTGAATACTTTTTTCGAAAGCAAAACCCATCCAGTGTCAAAATTTACGCGCTCGCGATTCGTGAGGACGAAGTTGAGCTATGATCTCAATAAGCTTGTGCCAATGCTGAATAAAATGCCAAGCCAACTTTGGACCTACGCCAATTTTATACCAACTATATGTCACTTGTAGCTGAAATCGACACATGCTCTGAATCTTTTCCGTTTGGATTATGATTTGTTGCCTCTTGCATGCGAAATGCCGAAATTATTTGTAGTATGTATCTTTGAACTGGTTTTGGACGGAATAGTTTGCATTTTATTTGACAGAAGAATTTTCTGTCTTTGTGCAATTTCGCTAAGTAAGAAAGAAAGAGACGTCTCTATTTAACTCCACAACTCCGGAGTCAACATTGCAGTACGAACGAATAAACTTATTGTTATTTTACGGAAAGGTACGCGGTAATATCAACTCTATATCATTGACTACCTCCAAATTTCCAAGGTTTAATAATGATCTACATTTTTCAAAAACGATTAATATGTTGGGCCAAAAATTTTACTCTGTAAGTATATTTAAGACACGAGCTTTGACTCGCTTTCAAAATAAATAGCATAAAATAAACTTAATTGTTATTGCCCACACGTGTATGATTTTTTTTATTCACATCAACACACATTCCAAACATGCTCTTAATACTTTTAAAGCGTTTGTTGATATAAACCGATTTGTTTGGGCTCAAACATTTTAAACCCCTTTACAGTCTATCCACTCAATGGAAATAAACACATTGTCATGTTTTTATTTATGTATTTTACTATGTCTGTGGCGAATATGGTTTGTCACTTTTCACCACCAACGTAATACTTACTTATTGGTTACTTACTTATTGGTACTTACTTAGTTTTAGAGTCGACTCGAGGCTTGATGCTTTTGCCCCTACCTAGACTCGACCGCGCGCGTTCCTTGAATCCGCTACGACGCCGCTACGATGCAGTTACGAGGCGACTACGACGCTGCTACAACGCCACCGCGGAGCCATCGCAAAGCCACCGTCACACCCCGGACACTTCATGCAAACAACTTTGTTTTACATAGACACCACCACACATTGACGTTATCATAGATAGACATCTGTGTGCATGTTCATCTGTGTGCGTCGCATGACGCCGAGAGGGGGGGTACCTCACTGGCTCAGACGTTGGTGGGGAGCGGAGAGTTGCCGTTCTATACGTAGTATTATTCCTTATTCTATGCCATCGTGACGCCGCGCCGCGACTCTGCCACGACGCCGCCTCGACTTGCCAGTGAGTGCACTGCCCTTTATTCCAATAAAACTTAAATGCGACGCACCGCTGTTAGGTCTTTGCTTTAATTTAACGCCGGTGCCGCACCGAATCTTAAACGTACAATCAAAGAGCAAAAGTGCAATCACTGAGCCCAGCGAATTATTTGTAAACAGTGTTGAAATTATGAACCATTAATAATTGTCATAATTATAAAATTTATGATTTGGAGGTGTTACTGGTCTATAAGAGAAACAAAATTCAACTAGGTGGTCTTAAGTGCAATTAGTTAATTTATTACTTTGCAAGAAACTGTTTGGACTTTTGCACCTTATCGTACATTAGTGACGCGACGCGCCTTATAAATTCGAATCGTGTTAATTCTGCGAGGGTGGTTATGATTTTCTCACGATGTTTTTCCTTAACCGCTAAGTGACATTTATAAATTCATGAATCCAAACAAGAACCTGACCTGACTTGAAATACCAAACCGTGATCTTACTATGTAAGACTCCGCTCTCTCAACCAGGCTGTCATGTTCGTCGGCCTTTATTTAAGTTCCTTATTTATCTATAAAGGTAAACCAGTGATTGTCGAATTTGTTTTCGAATTCATGTTTGAATCATAAATGATTATCACGTGCTCAACCGTGACGGAAAACTTTGTGACGAAACCAAAATTCCCGAGAAATGCATTTTCGGGGGTATGTGACCTAACCTGTATTGGGCTGGTTTTCCCTTCGCGGGTCGGAAGATCAGACAGGCAGTCGCTTGTGTAAAAAATTGAACCTGTCAAATCTTCAGATTAGGTATGCGTACCCTGTGAAAAACGGAACAATGCTAGGGGGATGATTTATGTATAAACTAGCTTTTGCCCGCGACTTCGTCTGCGTGGCGTGTTATAAAAGAGAGATCTTTGTGTGTGTGGGAGAAAGGTTAAAAATGCTTAATTTGATTATTTTAAATGAGGTTATAGTATAAGTAGCTCAGTTAAATAATTAATTGTTATTAATTTTTAGATTATTAGATTATGACAATTTGGTTTAATATAAATTTAGGAAAATACGATCACAGGAGGCTAACCCTAAAGTACCTATAAACTTTCGTCTGGAATTCAGATATGAGAATGTTTTTTCATACAAATGTTTTTTCCCGCTAATTCCCGTTCCCGTGGGAATTTCGAGAATTCCTTTCTTAGTGCACCTCTACAGTACCTAAGCTACGTCCTTTCCAAATTTCAAGTGCCTTAGCCGTTTAGGCTGTGCGTTGATATGTCAGTCAGTCAGTTTCTCCTTTCATATATTTAGATTTATAAGTATCTACTTCTACTAGGTTTAACATATATGATACTCCAATGTTATTTAGAAGTGGGCTTTACACTTGCTTTGAACATGAGACTGGCATCATGCCATCATGTCCCGCGGTATTTATGTCATGTGGCGTATATGTCCCACAAACTATTGTGGAATGGGATTCTGTACGTTCTTAGGTGAAGTTACGCCTAAGTATACAAATAGTTTCAATTCATATTCTATAAAATATATATGATATGAGGAGCTCGGTGGCGCAGCGGTTAACGCGCTCGGTCTGCGATTGTTGAAGTAAAGCAACTTTCGCAAAGGCCGGTCACAGGATGGGTGACCAAAAAAAAAAGTTTTCATCTCGAGCTCTCCGTGCTTCGGAAAGGCACGTTAAGTCGTTGGTCCCGGCTGCATTAGCAGTCGTTAATAATCATCAATCCGCACTTTGCCCGCGTGATGGCTTCAACAATACTAATATAAAATATATTATACATTATGAAATATACACACGTAAATGTTTCTTCCATCGTGCGAATGGAAAGTACGACACGAGTTGAGAATTTTAAAGTTACAAAGATCGTGGCAGATACGCCCACAACAGGGTTTCGTAAACTATACGAAATTCTTAATGTATTTCAATCAGGGAAATGGAAATTGGAGTTTAAAAAATTACAAATTTTGAAAGCAAAGCAATTTGCAAAGGTCACGAGAGAAGTTTAGTCATGTCAAGAAGCTTAATATACAGAAGTAAGTACTATAAGGACCTCCGTGGTCCATTGGTTGAGCGGCTCACGATCCGGAGGTCCTAGGTTCGATTCCTGGTGGGGACCTATCACAAAAATTACTTTGTGGTCACTAGTTTGGTTAAGACATTACAGGCTGATCTCCTGATTGTCCAAAAGTAAAATGATCGCAAGCCTATCGCTCTATAACCAGACCACAGAGGCGGTTCTACTGTAAAATTATAATTATTATCTGTGATATTACATCATACTGACCTTTCGTTTTAAAAGCTCAAAGTTCTTTTGGATATTCTTCTTGTACATCGCATTGTGTTATAGACTCTATACATACAATAGAGGCTTTGCATTTGCCCACTCATAATAATAAAATTACACCATATTTCATAACGCCTCTTGGGAGCAAGGGCTTGTCATGTAATTTTGTTTGCGCCACAGCGTATTTGCCTGTTTAAATAATGGAGCCATTTTGATTGAATTATGCAGGGAAGGTTAGATAATATGTTTTTTAGGCTATCTTCTATCCGTGGCTTATATGCTGTAGTTGGTAGAACGTTTGCCTCTCACTTTGAGGTGGCAAATTCGAAACCAGCACAGGCCTAAACTAATTATTATCGAATTTGTTTTCGAATATATTATATTGCCCCTTAACCTCTCATATGCCGAGATACCAGACACAATAGATTTTACATTGTGTCTGGTCGAGATCCGCGTTCCGGCGTTCGAAAGATTAAAAGATTTAGTGATTTACAAAACCTAGGAGCGACGGAATTTGTGTTTGTAAATATTAAATAAATACTATATACTTAAATAACAAAAGCTCACGACTATATCCCAATTGGGGTAGTCACAGATACATCCATCTGAAGACGACATAAGTACATACAGCTCACTGATACTTAGCTTATAAAAATGTTCGACCTTACAAAATAATTCCCTTTCCACGGAGAGAATAAGACAATGAAACCACAAAGTACATAATCTAACATGACATTTCTATAGATGGATGGCTCTATCATAATTTTTCTTCATAACATAGTGATTCGATCTTTTAGGGAGGCGATGACGAGTAGGGAAGTGATATTTTATTTTGAACCTGTTAAGTATTTTTGCGGAACTAGTAAACAGTAGGTGTAGTAAAAAGTATAGAATATTCTGAACTAGGAGACGGATATAAAACCCACTAGCTTCACTTTGGTCACTAGAGTAACCAGGACTATTTGTCACCTGCATCTTGGACACTGCAGTATCCACTATCCACGAAGTGGCACTCTACAAAAACAATCTATCTTCCTTATTCCGCAAAAAAATGTTTGCACTGCCATATGTCGTTGTTTTCTCGGTTAATTAATTCATAATCAATCAATTTAAGACACCATAGTACCCACGGTGAGCATGAGTTATATCAATTTAGGTGACCTTTGGCGACTAATCCGAGTAATCGAGTAGTCGAGGTCCGTTATTCACCTCATAACCCACACTAAAGAAGATAATGCTAATTCAGAAATGAAGAATTAATTTTCTTTGGACGTGATTTATTGTAGATTTGCCGCAAATGACATTAACTACTTGGCCGGGCAAAAGGAGAATTAGCTAGGTACCCTCCTCCGCGGCCTAACGGCCATTAACGGCCTCCGTGATCTAGAGGTTGAGCGTTGGGCTCAGAATCCGGAGGTCGCAGGTTCGAATCCTGGTGGGGACATATCACAAAAATCACTTTGTGATCCCTAGTTTGGTTAAGACATTACAGGCTGATGATCTGATTGTCCAAAAGTAAGATGATCCGTGCTTCGGAAGGCACATTAAGCCTTTGGTCCCGGTTACTACTTACTGGCGTAAGTAAGTTACATGACCCATGTCAGGGGCCTTTGGCGGCTCAATAATAACCCTGACACCAGGGTTGATGAGGTTGGTAATTCACCTCACAACCCACACGATAAAAGAAGCTAGGTATTAGGTCACCTATTACTACTCGTACACAATGCAAGCACCGTTACCCCACTAGCAATAACCGACCGATTCAACCCCGTCGGAGGGAGGGTATTAATATCACCAGATTTATTTCTGTGACCACAATCTTCTGACCGGCCATATATCATGGTAAGCCCCGGCTTTCCTCGCCTTGAGGACATCACAACGTGAATTATGGTCAATGTTATCTGATGCGGCTTTCTTGACCGCCTCGTGTTGATGACGCCCTGGTATACGCGAATGAAGTATCTATTATGCGGGTTGTAATTTATTGGGGTTTTTCTAGTTAATATGATTATTTATATTCTTCACTATAGTTTTACCCTAATCGTAAACATATTAATCTTCAAACGGCGCAAGCGTAAATAGCAATAGGGTAATCCTGTATAACTTAATGTTAAAATGGTGATCAAAAATAAAATAGATTACATTAAAAAGTTTCTAACATGACTGGGTCAAAAATACCTAAAACATTGCATAATTTTGATGTATTAATACTTAGTGGAAGAAGTTCTACAGTTTCAATATAACATTACAAACAATAAATTTCATTTGTTTTTTTGACAAAGTTCCAATTAAAAATAAATAAAAATAAAATAAAAATATTCTTTATTTCACAAATTTTAGTTACATCGTGGCCGAGACCTCCCATTAAGTCCAATTCATTCATAATTTCATATCCATGACCCCGTAAATGTACAAATAAAACTGACAATTGTTTTACATCACTCTACGCGTCCGAACCCGGACAATAAAGTAAACCCTTAACCGAATTAAATGGACTTAGAATATGATTCCTTACAAACGTTTGGTAGATGATGAATGGTTCAAAATATGGAACCATTTGAAAAATGATTTTCGAATGTATCGCTACGCTTGCCGCGTAGTCACAACGAACGCATGCTGCTACGATGTTTGCTACGCCGTAGGCCAGTTTATTTATCTCAACACATTTCCTGTGTAGACAGAGATAGTACTGGTTGATACAAGTACGTAATTGATAAGAAAATATTGTACATTTTTTTCTTTTCTTATGTAGGTTGTAAGGAAAATGATGGACCTTGTCATTGCTGGTGTCAGGGTTACAATTGTCAATGACATAGCTTATGTAACGAGTCGACTACATACTTGTTTAAGTAATTAGTAGGCGGAATCGACTGCTTAGTGTGATTTTTGAAGCACAAATCATTTTACTTTCTTTGAGTGATTTTTGAGAAATGACCCCACCGGAAATTGAACTTGACACCTCTAGAACGAGAGACCGACGCTCTAACTACTAGACCACGAAGGCCGTTAATTTTCTTCTAAAGTACGTCTATATTAATTTGTCAAGGTAATAAAAGTCGAAGGAAACAGGCGACAAATATCGCGACGACAATATCACTTCATACCTACGTTTCTTGACCTAATTAAAGAGTTAGCTACTACGGCTGGGGTGAAGGCACTAAGAAGCAGTGCTAACTTAGCCGGGTAGCACCAGTGAAACCTGACCCTTTATGTCCCTTGAAAGCAATTTAGCACGTACTAATCTCTATGCTTATGCTTTGAGACGCGGGTCTAAGTTAATTGGTCATCGTTTCTAATATATAGACGTACTTGCACCCGTTTGATGATATTAAAGTTGTCTGAAGGCATCTAAATGGATTACTTGACGTAAATTTTAAGCCTTAATATAATTACGATGATAATATAATTTTGTAATTAAACATCTTCTGTTATTTTGTATATACATAAACTCACACCAGAAATAAAGGCGAAGCTGGCTGTTTCGTTGTTTTGGTACAATGAAGTTTTTTTTATAGCACTCACCCGCACTACGGGAATATTAGCACGTTCACCGTGTAACTGAAAATTAGATATCGACCCCTCACGTGCAATGTTATTTTTCTATAAACACTAGGGCAAGAAAAAATGTGACCCACATATGGGCCATGCACGTATGAGTTTTAAATTTATTGGCTCATATGTGGTTCATACACAGTGAACGTGTTAACCTCCCATCTGTAGAGATGCAGCACCAACCCGCTATACGGAGCAGCATGGTGGAGTATGTTCTTACTCCTCTGGTTGATTGAGGGGAGGCCTGTCTTCAACAGTGAGACTTATATGAGCTATTTACGAGAAATGTTGTGTTTCGAAATACCAGACTGACAGTAAATAAATTGCAAAAGTCTGACTCGGACGGACTAGACTTGAACCCGCAGCACTCGTCAAACAGTGACGAGTTTGTTACCTAAATACCACTAGCTCCTCAAATGTAATTCATAATTCGTATCCGTTTGAAATGTGGTACAATATTGGTCTTATAAATATAATTCGAATTTATTTTCGAATTCATGTTCGGATCATAAAATGAGTATCACGCGCTCAGCGGTGAAGAATAACATCGTGAGGAAACCCACATTTTCGGAGGTATGTCACCTAACCTGTATAGGGCTGGATTTTCCTTCACGAGTTGGAAGGTCTGTGCTCGTTAGAAATCTTCAGGTTAGGTAAGCGGACTCCGTGAAAACGGAATAATGGGAGATGAAATATAAAAAAATACACACTTAAAATTATCGTTATTCCAAAATCTATTCGAAACATACAGTCTACAATAAACGAGCCAACTGTGTTAGTAAAATTGTGTTCTGTACCAAGGGTTTTCAATAATTTACTCCAAAACAAAATTACCTAGACTAAACATGGCGCAAATGAGACAGAGTTCATGAATACTAGATTGTTGTGTCTGGCAAGGATATGGTGACATTGAGTATGTAATTTAATAAAATCCTGTGCAATAAAATGTATAATGTGTGATGTGATGTGTGATGTGTATGTGTGAATGATGTATCGTTTTAAGCGATAAGGCCGCCATTTGCCATGTACTTAGTTAAGATACTGTTTGTAACTATTTCTTTTTTTTTTGGTGCAATAAAGTGTATTTGTATTGTATTGTATTGTAAGACCATTATAGAGGGCGATGCGGCTCACCATCTATCACGTTGATCAGAAAGTGAGGTGAGGTGTGGGTACTTAGTTCACCTAGCCATGGATGTACCTCTAACTACCCCAAGTGGGATATAGTCGCGTTTAAAATGACTATGAAGTATATTGTTAGCGTAATTGTTTGTGAAGCCAAACGCCTTTTTTTCATTGCAATTGGTGGGTTGAAGCAATTCATCTAAGAAATCAATATTGCAATTTGACATTTGCGCATATAAAAGTAAGTGCGCAAAGCAAACAAATGTCAAATAGCAGTGAATTGCTTCGATGTGGCCATTTTAACCCCCCTGTTTTCTGTGTTAATGGCATTTAGATATTTCTGCCTACTTTTTTTAGACCTGCTTTAGCCTCCATCCAAGTCCATCGTAATAATGTGGCCTAAAATATGTATAACTACATTAACCGTACACAAAACAAGGTGGTTAACTTTGAAATTAATTTTGTAACAAGAAAAAAGTTAGTCACAACGCTTATAATAAGATTAAAATTTAATCTTAGGATGAGAAACTCCGTAGCAGATTAGATGTCCTGTTTACTTTAAACATTAATTTATTTTTTAATTTACATAAGCTGGTATTAGAATTATTATATATTTTTGGGTGACGCAAAAATATATTTTTAATACTTCACCTTCCTGTCCTTTAGAATTAATTTTAGGTTGAATGTAAGTAAAATTGTAAGTTTAAGTGGTTTAATATCGCAAACTAATTTATTCACTTGTCTAGATTTATTTTTATTTTTCAATAAAAGTTCAGTAAAAGTAAGTGACGATGTGGTGGTTCACGCTTAGCTAACAAATGCCTATTCACTATAGCCTTGAAGACTCCCAGTTAGAAAAACAGACGACGGCAGACAGTTCGACTCCTTCGCTGTTTGCAACATTTTTTTTTTATAATTAGTTGGAAGTTTTAATTATATTATTCATTTAATACATTTTTATAAGGTCACTCTGGTCTTGTGGTACTTATATCGGCAGGCGTTACATGATTTATTGTAATTTGAAGGAACATCACACACACACACAGACAAAGGGATTGTGTCCTCTAACATGATGAACTAATGTTATGGGCGATAGGCTGATCCCTTAGCACCATAAGGTTCATCATATCCATCTTTGGACTTCGTATCAACAACAGTGGCTGCAAGTTGTCTTTGATTACTTGTGGCTCTGCCCACCCCATTAGGGATTACGGGCGTGACTTTATGTTGTAAATTCTTCTTTTGTTTAATACGCAAGTACCTTGCTTTTCAAACGGGGAGTGCCGTTTCGAACGTCGAACCGGATTTGCATCAAAGAAGTATTCATCTACCTTAAGTGCAGATTCCACTAACAGTTAACGCAGTTGGCCCGACCATTATAGATCTATCGCATTGGACTAACAGAAAGCTCGGTGATGCGCGGGTACTTTCATCATGCGATGGATGTACCTCTGAGCCGAATTAGGAATATAATCGTGGACTTATAGTTTTATTGTTTTTAGTAAAATAAATTGTGAAGTAAGTAATAATTCAAATTCAAATTATTTAATTCGGACTGTATCCATATATGTTAGTAACAAACAACTTATATTCTAATGTTAGTAACAACTTATACAACTTAAGCTAATACACACGCGCGACCCTTGGCACAGTAGCGTGCAGCTGCATCCAGCGCTTCAGCAGCGGGGAGTCCCACCGGTCTGCTAACACACTCAGGATACTGTTCGAGCTGGCGCGCACGCGGCGCAGCAAGGAGGCGCAACGTTTCCTCATGATGGTATAGAAGCAATTAATTTGCGCCTCTGCAAACATTAATGAGGCGCTGCAATAACGCGGCAGTCCGAACAGCATCCTGAATGCGAAAAATGCTGTAATTATTATCTTCTATGTTATGAATTCCAATATCGACTAAAATAAAATAAAAATTAACAGTATCATGCTTAGATGATTCCGTGCTTCGGAGGGCACGTTAGCCGTTGGTCCCGGCTATTAGTCATAAAAACACCTCCACCAACCCGTAGTGGAGCAGCGTGGTGGAGTATGCTCCATACCCCCTCCGGTTGATTGAGGGGGGGCCTGTGCCCAGCAGTGGGTCGTATATAGGCTGTTTATGTATATATGTAGTACCACGCTTGTATCTCCGAAGGAAGAATATTATCAACTAGTAAGGTGCTTAAGTAAAAGGCACTTTGAAAAATATCGACCCTGCCTTTTTTAATGACTATTAAGGCCTAAAATTCATGTTAGCCAAATATCAAAATTAACATAATTATTTTGCAAAGATTTGAATCGTTTATTTAAATTCATAATGAATTCTCATTGTATATTTGTATAATGGCGTACTTCAAAAGGAATTTCCGATTTATTATTTCCGTAATACGTCGTAATCGTGATTTATTTCTCTCCTTGTTGCGTTGAGTCAACAGGAGTGGAGGCAATTAGAGGAAATTAATTGGCTTCTGCACTCTTATAAGCCGATCGGTTGGCAGATATTGGTTATTTGTGAGAATTTGATGGTGAACGATGACTTTGATGTTATCTACTTTATATTTCCATATTTTGTTATAAATCCTAGCATAACAACATTTATAAGGAAGGAAAGATATTAATAATCCAATACTTCTTCTACAAATTTACATTCCTCCAGATTCCTAATTCTTTGCCACAAAAGCGAATCCCCGACCTGAGATCACTCCAGGTTTAACCTACAGATGTATCCATACATAATGTAACTTACATTAGCACTCAAGTAAATCCGCAAAAACGTGAAAATATAAAATCCCTAGCAAGGTTGGAATCTGAAAAACAAGTGAAGACGTTAAGGCGAAGACGAGTATTATCTCTTTTACGCACCCAACACTCAGCATTGGGGGTATTAAGGGGGATTATACGAGCAAGCACGTCAGCTCAACGACTCCTGGTACAGATTTGAAGAAAATCGCCGTGACAACCTGCTTATGGCGCGAAAGTGATGGCTGAGACACAGCGGCGAGGAAATTGGACAATAATAAGGCGAGTTATTCACCTGACGCATGTCGTAACGAATCTCAAGCGTTACACATGATTTGTTGTAAAATTTTGAAGCAGCAAAGGAACTCCGAACTGTCATCGCATTTTTTTTTAATAAAATTACAACTCACAGTCGTGTCTTTTGTGCCATTTGTAATATTTTTCTTTTGTCGTTAAATGATCGTTTGCACTTTAGCACACGGATGTACTTTTACTTTACAAACATTTCTTAAGATTATTCTTAGTGTTATATTGTTTGTTATGTCTCTTTTTTAATATTAATATTGACTATCATTATTATTGTTAAATTTGACAAAGTTTCATACTAAACTCCCGCTTCTCGCCCTTTAACGATACCTCTAAAGGGTAAGCAGAGACTATGGTATTCCATTTTCTTCGATCCTGACACACTTTTCTTGCTTCCTCCACATTCATCAATCGTTCCATACACGCACGCCGGTTCTCGGAGTAAAGTTTTTAAATATCGAATATTCTCTAAAATATATTAGTGTTACTAAACCTTTATTTATTAAATTTTGTACTTACACAGGATAACACAGAAACACAATAAGACAACATGAAAAGAAACAAAAGGCACAACTTATTTCTAACATACATATTTTCTTCTAGTAGGCCTATGAGAGTGAAAAATTAACGAGAAGAGGGCAGATAGCGTGTACAAGTATAGGTACACATTAATACATACATAATAAATACACTAACCGCAACAATTAATATAATACCTTCTTCAGTTGTCTGATTGTGGTAAAATAATAAAAAAAATATAACCGGATGGGGTCATTTTGATTATTCGCACACTTACCAATCTCTGTGTCCTGGGTGCCATTCACGGAATCTTGGATAATTTCCCTGTTGAGATTTTTCCCCAAAACAAGCCTCGACAGTTTTCTCTAGAGATATCCCAAATCTTCACTAAGCGTTTTGCTTCGATCTACTAATATTTTGGTGTTCCGAATTTGGGAAGGCAGGCATTTTTTAAGGGATTATTTTGCTATGCCTTATTCATAGGGGTCCACCAGTCGGAGACTTCTCCTGCACAGTGTGTGGTAGAGTTTGCCGCTCTAGGATTGGCTTGCACAGCCATGAAAGAAAGTCCATTTCTTCGAGGCAATGACGTCATAAATCGTCTGAAACATATGAGGCCAATGGTGATGATGATGATGATTCAAAGGGGTTATTGCTCTTTAAGTTTAATCGAGATGCCTATTTTCGGCAAGGTACTACTTAGAAGACAAGAATGTTTGGGAATAACCCTCTGGGAATATTAGATAGCCAAATTACTGAAATTGCATAACAACATTTTTAATACAGTCTTGGGTCCTATGCCGGGTCTTATCTGCCGAGTTTTTCAAAAAATATATGTGTATCTATGAAAACGAGTTCGATATATTTTTGACTTTGAGTTTAATCCTAGTTAACACGTGCACTGTGTATGAACCACATATGAGGCATTTAAAACTTACACGTGAATGCCCCATATGTGGGGCACTAGGGAAAATGGAAAAATCCGACGACGGGAGGCTTTTCAGATTGTTTTATTCTTGCCATAGTTTGTCTATGTACATAAATTCCAATGTGATAATCGATAAATAACATTTCATGTGATAGGTCGATATCATTTTCAGCTATACAGTAAACATGTGAGGTTTTTTCTTCTATCGTGTGGGTTATGAGTTGGATTATCTAGCTATGTTATATGGCTGTTTGAAAATACAGGGCCCACACATTATAATGTTTTTAGAGGAAGTGACTTATTGTAGGTTTTCAATAAATACTAGGCCGTTCCCTATAAAATACTTAGTACTTACTTAGTCACTGTTTACTTAATGCTTTTGAACAGAAGCGTCGAGAAGAGCTCGATTAAAAACGCCATAAGATGAAGGCCCGATCACCTGCGGCCATAATCTACAACTATATTGGAGGTGTGCTGACGTGCAGTGAATGTGGCTGTACCTTCACTGCTCAGATCGGTTACGTCAGCCATATTATATCGTATCTTAGGCGTTCCTAGACTGGAGACTTGTTGCCACGGCTGGTATGATATATTGTCTATTAAATCGACTTCATAAACTCCTGAAAAATCCAAATAAATTACAGAACAACAACTGTTCTTTATCGTCGTTAATTAAATCAAATAGACACTTTCGACCTCTAAAAGACGCAGTTTCATCGCGTAACAAAATGGCGGGCAATAAATTAAATGGGTAAAGAATACGACGAAAGAAAACATTAATGAAGTAATTTGTCTTGTCTCGAGAAGAATTAACGATAGTCGCTTCCAGTGCAACGTCCGCGACTTTAGTTCGCGTTCCTTTTTTGAAAAGAATAAAAATAGATGAAAAAGAAAATTGTTTTTCTTGTCTTTGACATCGGAACGGTTTTTATTTGAAGTTGAAATTTCATAAATCGAACGATAATTTCTGTAAAAAATCCTTTGAGCAATTAAAATAAAACTGTTCGTCAATAAGTAATATTATTAGGTACTTATTTGCGATCGACTTTTTCGGAACTTTTCTTTGCTTCTATATATAGAACGCTTTCAGTTAATGGTATATTTTTAAACGTAACATAAAAAGAGAATCGTGGCGATATGATTCTTGTATCGTGTGGGTTGTGAGGTGGATTACCAACCCCGTCAACCCTGGTGTCAGGGTTACTATTGAGCCGCCAAAGGCCCCTGACGTGGCTCATGTAACGACTCCTTACTTACATCAGTAAGTAGTAACCGGGACCAACGGCTTAACGTGCCTCCCGTAGCACGGATCTCTTACTTTTGGACAATCAGGTGATCAGCCTGTAATGTCGTAACTAAACTAGGGATCACAAAGTGATTTTTGTGAAATGTCTCCACCAGGATTTGAACCCGAGACCTCCGGATCGTGAGCCCAACGCTCAAGCCACTGGACTACGGAGGCCGTTAACATGAATTGAGTCTCATAAAACGGAATTTAGTGTCTGAGAGCCTTAGCCGGGATTGGAGACTTTGACACTAAGGTGGAAGTCACGCGTTCTTAGTGTCCGTGGCGAGATTCGATCCCGTGCGTGACACTAGGGTGTAAGTGTATTTGATTTCTCCGAAAAAGCCTGTCACAGATTCGAATAAATTAGTAATAATAAAATGTATTTATTGTTCTAAACAACTTAATAACTAATTTGTACAATTATATGATAATGCTAGAGATTAACAATTTTAAAGCACTGCTGGCACTTACAATAGGTACAACCTGTGCTGTAAGTACCAGCTTCCATTTGTACAGTATTATATATTCTTGAGTTGAGTGGAGTTCTAATACAATTAATTATTTATATAATTTAACAACGAGGTGAAAAAATAGAGAATAAAAGAAAATATGAAACTTATTATAATAAGAATTGTTCAAGCTACTTCGTGTGTAAGAATGTGAGTGTGTGAAGGTGTGTATGTGCGTGTGAGTGTATTTGTGTGCACGTGTGTGTGTGTGTGTGCATGTGTATGTGTGAAGTACAGATTTAAAATATCATATTATCTAACACGGTGTATTAAATTTTCAGTTTCGTCATAGTTAAAATGTAATAGCCAACCTATGGCTATTATTTTGCATTCATGAACCGTTTTAGAATCTCATTCGTCACGTTTTCACCCATAAATATTATACCTAAGAACACGTAGCAGTGCGTCATAAATACTGGCGGCGCGCGCTAACTGGTCTAAATCTAATAAAGGCACTACCTCTTTTTTTGTTTCATATTTTCGTAAGACAGAGCGAGGAAAGCCTCCCCGTTTTCATTTTGATCAAGGCCAAAGTAAGATGTAAGATGTTTTTTAGCGAGAAAAGTTTATGGGTAGTCAGAGGTACCTACATGCGTCGCAAGATGAACTAATTTTATTTTCGTAACAGATAAGCTAAGCTAAATGAGTCCTACGCCTTTGTGCTACTACTTCAAGGCCTAGAAAACCTCCAAGCAATCTTCTTCTTCTGTCGTGTGGGTTGTGAGGTGAATTACCAACCTCATTAACTCTGGTGTAAGGGATATTTGATTATTGAGCCGCCAAAGGCCCCTGACATGACTCATGTATTGTAACGATTACGCCAACAAAACAAGAAGAAATATTACTAGCCTTCCTTTTTTCTTCAGGTTTATTCTTTGTCTGACAACTTCCTATTTTTATGACTTATTATTACAAACTACGTAATAATAGAAGGATAATTTTGTAAAGGTTTATTTACGTTTGTGTCAAAACTACAGAAACTTGGTAAATAGTTTTGTATGGGAATGTATATTTAATCTATAATTTAAAGAAAATATTATTTATTTTTACCTTTTGTGGCACAAATAAAGTGAAGCCTCAGAAATAATGGTAAATGAGAAAAAGTCTATATTATTTAGTCTATATGTTAGTGCGACAAAGTCCTAAAGTGAGTACATTATATTGCTCATGACTGTACTTATGTTATAATAATGTAATATGAAACTTTGGCTCTCCGAAAACATTATCAAGAGTCACTCAGCAGCTCATTCATTGTCACGTCCCAGTAATGTAATAAACATGGAATTTTTCCCATAAACAAAACACGCGTCTGCTTTGGTGTGAATACAAATTCCATAATTGAGGAAAACAAAAAGTTATTTTAGTAAGTAATGATGTTTTTAAGGTGTAATATACTCTAGCTGTACATAAACTTAATTTGCACAGTGATCGTAATAGTCGATTGGTGTTAATATGTGAACCCAAATAAGCAATATCGTTCTGTCAAAATACGAACAAATCACGTGTCATGCATGGTAGGGAAAAAAAAGCAAACTTATCGATTTCGACAAAATTTATTGAATAGATCGATAATTTTATCACCGTGCGCATGTTAACCCTGCTGGACACGGTCCCTCTGTCGGTTTTTACGACATGCTCTGGCGGAGAACACAAACAGAAAACATTTTTCGACGAAACTCTCGGGTATTGATTCTGCAAAGTTAATCAAGGTGGCTTGTAAAAATTTGATTGATGGCTGGCTGACTTTATGAGAAAAAAAACCGGCCATGTGGGGTCGGACTCGCGCACAAAGGGTTCCGCACCATTGACTAGGTAAACAACAGTAAAATTCCGTCGCTCGATTCCATCTAGGGCTCGCGGAGGATGTGGTCTGCTATGTGTTCCCAGCAGACCACATAAATACGGAGGTCAGGGTGGATTGCTCCTCCCATCTTGAATACAGGGAGTGTCTGATTCGGACAGCGCTGACGGGTGCACGGAAGAATGTGTCAACGTCCCCGGACACCCGCCAATCGGCGAAGGCAGTGGAACACCGAGGAGTTTTAGTGAGTAGGAGTCTCACATAACCCAGTCGCTTTCCCCGGGCGGCTGGGTATCCATGATGGATTTCTCTTCGTAAAAAAAAGGTAAACAACAGTAGGAACACAAATATAATATTGCCTACCTTTTACCATTATTGATATCGAGTAAAGAGGGCAAAAAAATCGCGTATGTCCTATGGCAGCCTGCCTTAAATATTTATTTTGTTGTTAAAAAGTTGTTGCACGTCGTGAAAAACCCACATTCCCGAAAAATGATTTTTCGGAGGTATGTGACCAAACCTGCATTGGGCCGGTTTTCCGTATGCGGGTTGGAAGGACAGACAGACGTCACACACACAGATGCGCGTGTATGATAATGTCAATGTGTAGTGTCTGTGTAAAACGAGGTTGTTTGTATGAAGTGTCCGGGGTGTGGTAATAGGGTCATGTTTTTACAGTTTGGGTACGGAACTCTGAATGAAAAAAATATGCATGCTCGAATCACCTTGCGCCGTGGAAAAGTTTTTAAAGCGTATTTTAGTTTATTGGGCCATTAACGTGGATAACAGCGTGAATAAAGTTTTAGTCGTAATGCTACTTAATTTTATGAAAGTACTCCCAAACAATACGCCGTACATCGAACAATGGACCTAAAATATTATTACTTATTTGAACGGCCTCTGCGGTCATCTTCTATTCTGTGGATTGTGGTGGATTACCAACCTCATCAACACTGGTGTCAGTGTTACTATTGATCCGCCAAAGGCCCCAGACATGACTCATGTAACGACTACTTACTTACATCAGTAAATAGTAACCGTGACCAACGGCTTAACGTGCCTTCCGAAGCACGGATCATCTTACTTTCAGAGAATCAGGTGATCAGCCTGTAATTTCCTAACCAAACTAGGGATCACAAAGTATTTTTTGTGATATTTCCCCACCGGGATTCGAACCCGGGACTTCCGGACCGTGAGCGCAACGCTCAACCACTGGACCACGGGGGCCGTTGGAACATTTTTGTTATGAGCCCAAACAGTTTTGCAGTCCATTTTAAATAACAGTCCCTCGCTCAAAATTACTTCACAAGTGCCAACCGGATAGAGCAAAAGTCACGTATTATGAGTTTTAAAATTGAGTTTCTGAACGTTTCGTAATAAGGAGTTGACTGGGATGAATAGAGGACTTTACCTTTGCGTTCGAGAATATTCCAGTTGGCGATATAGCCATTTATCGCGTAGGTAGACTATTGTATTTACTGCTGGCACGTGCCTGCGCTGATTTTGTTTACTTTCCTTCCCTATTTCTCTTATTATAGGCGACTGTTGATATAGGTACTGTTCATCACAATACATATAGAAAATATAATAAAGACAATATTTTATTTTTGTTAGTAAGTAGTAACATGTACTTTTGCATTTACACTGTATGGCGTTCACGTAGGTGTAACGAGTATCATCAACATCATCAATTTAAGAGCCACGCTCTTGTCGGTGTAGCATTTTCCATTCCAGTCTATCAAAGGCCAATTCCTTGACTTCCCTATAAGACTCGACGTTAACCTTTTCTTTAATCTGTTCCATGTAAGCTCTTCTTGGTCTTCCCCGAGTATCAAATGAATCCAAAATCTCAGCACTTGATTTTTCCAGGCGGGTGTCAGTTTCAATATTCTTAGTCAGTCAGTTTTAATATTTTCGTGAAATAAGTGAAAAACTAGTTTGTAAGATTAAAGAAAATGTAAAGATAAATAAAATTCTTGAAATGAATTCTTGTAATAAATATATGGTTTGTAAGTAGTTGCTTTTCAAAATTCTAGACTAAGTAAATTAAAATCATCTTTTTTGGGGTTATGTACACGTTTTTACAATAAAATACCAGCTAATATTTTAAATTGTCAGATAATAAATTTAAAGCTCATGTGAAGCTTAGTTTATGTAAAAAAGTTTATTATAAGATTAATGACTACCTAAATGATAAAAATGTCTGGTATTGAATGTGTTCCTCTAGTTATTAAATAACTTGTAATGTATATTGGTTTTTAAAAGATGTGTTGCTGTTGCAGTTTCTTGTTATTTCTTCTCCTCAGCTATAACACCTTGCGAAATGACGTAAATTCAAAAATGTTACATTAACCTTCAACAAGTTTATCCATGATAATTACGTTGAATAAATGATTTTGATTTCTGATTTCCTCTTGCCTTCCGCCTCGCAGTACTCTGTCTGACGCAAGTGAGATGGCACCCAGAGTAGTCTATTACAAAGCCATACTAGGACTCTTGTCCTACGCCTCTGAATAGTACTGACAGTTACTGCTGCCCTCTGTCAGGTTCCAGGTTACAGTCCCTGTGACTTGCCCCTTCCGTCCTGCATTGCCGTACCGATGGCTCCCATCTTCGCCTCTGCAACCGTTGAGGTCTTCATTGGTTTTTAAAAGGTGTGTTGCTGTTGCATTTTCTTGTCATTTCTTCTCCTCAGCCGTAACACCTTGCGAAACAAAAATGTTACATTGACCATCAACAAGTTTATCCATGATAATTACGTAGAATAAGTGATTCTGATTTCTGATTGTACACGTCATGATGAAAACACTTCCGCACACTACGGAATTAACCGCGCTTTTAGAATTTTCAATTTTATGTGGAATTGTTATTATTATCTCAGACCAGAGCAGTCGAATTTCGTTTCCTAAATCGGACGCCATGCAGTGACATTACGAGTACGCTTCGAATTCTTCTAATGACACCATCAGTTTTTATGTTTTACATTGGTCTGGTTTTTTTTTGACGTGACTTATTGTAGATTTGCCGCAGATGCCATTAACTACTTGGCCGGACAAACTGGGAGCGCTGAAGGCTCTCACCCGGTACAACGTTTAAGACAACAGGCCTGGGGGTGCCCAGTTGGGCGCGAACCTCGGCTCAGGGCGTCGTCTGAGAGGAAAAATATTTGAAAGAATTAATCGACCCTAGTGGGTCGATAGCGATAAGCGCTGAATGAGGGAAATCGTCGACCACGCCGGCGGGGTCGGTATCGGGGCTCTGAAGTGTTTGGTGTCGCGAGCTGATTGGCTGCCTCTATGGCTAGAGTAATCGGGTCGTCGGGATCGTATATTACGTCCTTCGGACGCCGATACTTTTCAGTACCGTCCCTAAGCTCATTTGTTCTGGGATAACCGAAGTCGCGAGCAACAGCTACTACTCATAATAAAACCCCACACTTTTCAGGATGCAATATGGGCGTTGTTTGAAATATTGCTGGTATCAGGGATGTTATGGATATGAAATTTCGGATACGAATTGTATACGGATATAAAAATGATTATTATACCGGATACGGTCACGGATACGGATGAATAAATTATTTCGGATTATCTGTTAGTTCCGGATAGTTTCGGTTACGGATATTATTTTTTAAGGGATTTCAAAAGGAAACTACAAATAGGTACCTAAATTATGTTATGACGACAAAAGAAGAAAAAACAAACAATGCGCGCGGCTTGTGTATCGGCACTGGCAGCGGCCAGCCGATCAAAACAACTTGTCAACACGTGTCTCAATTAGGCTCCGCCCCTATCCGATATTATCCGAAACTTTTATTTCGGATTCGGTTACGGTTACGGATGATTTTTTTATCGGATATACGATAGTTTCGGTTACGGTTACGGAGCTCCCTAAAATCCCTGCCTAGTATCGTGTTCGTAACAAACTGCCATCATTTATAACGTTCAATAACAATGTTTCCGGTCATCACTCATAGCCAAGTTTCAATTGTAACGAGGGAACTCATCGTGATTCTTTTTGGGGATACGCTAGAGAGGTATAGTGGGGTTAAACCATTGACAGCCTTATTACAAAGCGAAAACTAAATTTTACAGGGTGTTACTGACATCGTAACGTACACTAAGCTCATTATTCTGAGTCTCTGCCGCATCCGTCACACTAGCTCGGCTATGGTTTGATCCGGGTGACCACATTCACAGTATGGCGACTCCTTTAAGCCCCATTTATGTAGGTGATGGTTTGACTTTCCATGGTTGGTCCTACACCGGTTCAGTCGGGTCCTGATTTTTCGTTTGGAGTCAAAGCCAAGGAACCTCCGCGAGGGGTCTTGGTTAGGGGAGCTTAAGCTGGATCTATGATCCACGCAGGATATTTTATTTTTGTCTGCCATGCGCAATAATAATTATTCTGAGTTAATATCAAGTGGCATTTTCTTAAAAAGAAAGCCCCTCATTAGTTTCAAAATACATGGTAACTTTTCGAGACGCGGACTAAATTTTAGACCTTTATGATATTATTATCATTAGTCGTCGTTTTGGGTCGGTGAACGTTTACGACTCTACTAAGGTTTTAAGAGTCTTAGATGGATCATTATAATGGTGAACCGTATTGTGTTATCCTATAATGCGAAATGAATGCAGATTATCTTTTGAATCGGAGGACACTCGCTACTTGTACGGATAGATACGAAGCCCACTGAAAAGTAAAAAAATATATATTTTTTTTGAGAAACCTAAACAATACAACGAAATGAAAATAACATAGCTCAAATTATCCCACCAATAAACAAACACAATAACGGAAACAGACAATGGCACGATTCACCGCAAACACAAAAAAAATGACGCACGACAAAATCAGAATAATGCGCGTTTTTTTCCTGTGAAATGTGGAATAAAAATTTCCAGACCACACGGCGAATTTTATAGCTTATTCAAGGTAAAACGCATAACAAAATATTGAGGTATGAAAAACGACAGCTTATATCAATTTGCGCAGCAAAAAAAGATATATGTGGGCGAGACTGGGTAGAACTTTTATTATTACAATAGTATACATGGCTAGTGACACCGTAACGAAAACTTTCGAGGTATGATCCATCACAAAATCACTAACATTTTCTGACAAGACATTCCATTTCATTGCAACTCAGAATCAAAACACATAATGTGCACACATATAATGCGTTATTATGTGTTTTAATTATGATAATAACCGCGTAAACTTAAAACAATGTACTCAGTATCAAGGTCTGAATCATTCCCAAATGTTTTCGTTACGGTGTGAAACTCATACATGTAACTTACAAACTTGTACACCATCATACATACATACATACATACATACATAAACTCACGCCCGTAATCCCTAATGGGGTGGGCAGAGCCACAAGTAATCAAAGACAACTTGCAGCCACTGTTGATACGAAGTCCAAAGATGGATATGATGAACCTGATATGGGCGATAGGCTGATCCCTTATCACCATAAGGTACACCATCATAGTATGCAAATAAGGAATATAGAATATAATAATAATATACGTACCCGTACGGCTAACTGTACGTACTTGTACGGGGTGTAAGTGACATCATAACAAATACTGACCAATTGATATTAACTCAGAATCATTGCCTGAATCATCCCCCTCAGTACTCGTTACGATGTCACTAACACCCTACATTATAGAGTACTGATTTTGATACTTATACCAAGCTGAATGAAGGAGGATATTTACAAGGAACATACGGTAACATGTTAATCCCATATAATATTTTAATCACTGTCACTGTCGCCTCTTCCTCATTCAGCGCTTATCGCTATTGACCTACTAGGGTTGATTTATTCTTTCAAATATTCTCTGAGACGCCCTGAGCCTAGGATCGCGCCCAACTGGGCACCCTGAGACCTGTTATCCGGGTGAGAGCCCCTTTGCCCGCTAAGTAGCTAATGCCATCTGCGGCAAATCTAAAATAAGTCAGGTCAGGTAGGGTTGATTTATTCTTTCAAATATTCTCTGAGACGCCCTGAGCCTAGGATCGCGCCCAACTGGGCACCCTGAGGCCTGTTATCCGGGTGAGAGCCCCTTTGCCCGCTAAGTAGCTAATGCCATCTGCGGCAAATCTACAATAAGTCAGGTCAAAACGTGACTGTCGCTTTGTGTAATTGTTTGTATTTCTTTACGGCTAGTAGCCGATAATAGCGGCTTACGTGCCTTCGGAAACGGAAAAAATACAGCGTCAAATCAATACGTCAAATAATAATATTACTGTCCTTTAATTTTTCCTTCCTTGTGATTCAAACAGTTACTCGCAAATTTTTTCCCTAATTTTGCCAGTAAGTGTATTTTTCCCTCACCTCGCATCCCTTATAAATCTCTTGTCGTGACAGCCTTCAGTTATGCTACAATGTAATATACAAACAGTTCAGTAACTCTATAAAAGCCTCCGTTATTACTACAGAGGCGGTCGTATTGCTTGGCGTTGTATATTTATGGTTTCTGTTGTGAAGTTAGTACTATTACTTATGGTGTTTATTAAATATTATTATTATTAGTGTTTAAAAAATAATAATAAAAAAAATGTTTTTATTTAAGGTAAAAACCCAATAATTACAATGTTATTAACATGATATTATTATAAATATAACTGTATAATACATACGACAAGTTATAGTGTATAAAAAACAATTGTAGCTTAGTGTACAAACTGCACTTAAATACATTTATAATGACATAAAATAAATTATTAAATGTGTTCCTGATTAGAATCGCTCGTGATTTGACTGTTTCTCCTCGAAACCTACAGTGGAACAGCTTGTGGAGTGCCGATCAGTGCAGTGGAGTTCATATAGAGAGCGTACGGTCACGAGCATTAATATGTATACACGTTGGTACCATGTCACATTAACTTTTTTGACAAATTGAACTGTAAGTCTCACTAAATGTCAAATATGTTAGTGCGACAGAGTCCTAAAGTGGGTACATTATATTGCTCATGACTGTACGTAAAGCACACCTACGTGTGCGTGCTATTGTTGTTTCTAAAACCTAACAAACTCCAACCATTTATTAAATGCTACTTATGGTGTGTATCAGTAAAACCGCGAATAAATCAAAACGGATCGTGTGCCCTTTTTGTGGCTTTATGTGTACGAGAGGTTGAAAAGGAAAACAATACGCGTATGGTACTGGCCCGTATTATATTTTACACGTCATGTGGAGAATAAAAATTCGTTCTTTTGTGATAATTTACGGTGTACGGTTTTTATGGCCGAAATACAACCGATGTTTGTTTTTTTTAGTCTACAATTTTGATAGGATGGACAATAATAACTTTTCTATCCAACTTAAAATAAACAACTTTCACAATGTATATTTGAACTGGGATCTAAAACAGCCGCCACAAAGCAATTCATCTAAAAACAATATTGTAATTTGAAATATATACTCACTTTTATATGCGCAAATGTAAAATAGCAATATTGCTTTTTAGGTGAATTGTTTCAATGTGGCCAAATTGTTTGAATTATGACGAATTATTTAAGTAAATTAATGAACAATTCATTTAACACACACAGCACATACACAAAAAAAAAAAAAAATATAATACTTACCTACTTAAAAGTTTGCCAAGATAAACTTAATAAAATATTGAGCATTTTTGCAAAGTACTGTGTATATACTTACTGTACTTTTATTAAAACTTATTTGTACAAGAATATAAATAAATAAAAATAATAATAAATCGCATGTCCCTCTATAAAGTAATTTTACAACAGATGTTGTTATATAAGTAACTTGCCTAATGACTTTCTCAAGCAACAAAATATTCGTTTTGAAACTAAAAAGAATTTATGACTGTGTAGGTATTTCATTGCGAAAATTCTTCAGTCGTCGAGCGATGAATACGAGTGAAATTGTTATCATGAAAAAATATATGAGTAATACCGCATAAAGATGTGACACACGGTTGACTGAGGTTGGCGAATATTATTTTTATTTAATGGGGAATGAATGAAAAAAACTAAAAGTAAATAAAATTAATCTTTTTCTATGAGTAGGAATAACTTTTTTCATTAAAACAAAAATGTTTCAGATTTTACGGTTACGTCAAATCGTTATAAAAAAATAAAACGCTTTTTTCCCGTCATTAGGTCTATACTACGTCTGTATGAAAGATTTCCATAGGCTGTCACTTAAAAAAGGCTCATTGACAACTGACAGTGACATCATAAACATAAATGCTCGCTAAAATGATCTCGTATTTTTCTCGCATTGTAAAATTCGCACAAATGCTCATTATAAGTGAATGCTCAAGTTTAAGTTGCAACAGATTGTCACAATCGACAGTGACATTGATACAAATATATGTTTTTTTGTTTTGGTTTTCCCCGAAGTGTAAGGCAAAGGGAACTATGCCCATACAGCCATGTCTTACGTATTATTTTTCTTGATGATTGATGAAATGATGAAAGATGATGATGATGAAACCTAAGCCCCCACCCTCGGAGTAAACTCCTACTCCGAACCCCAAACGAATTAACTCAAAAGTCCGCATAAACTTTCGAGTTATGAAGCGGCTTCCTGGCACGAAGCGAAAATAGACAGATACACTTTGTTCATTGAAGACTCCGATATAATAACACTCGCGAATGTCTTCCGACTAACTTAATGCGATCATTAACCACAAAATACCACTTCGTATTGATTATTTAGATTATTCAATGAAGAAAGCAACTGTCCCGTTCCCGTTTCCCGCCAAAAAGCCACAAATATATGGGTTTGACATGTCACCTTATGTAAATTCTATACCTACATTTTATCACTGGCACTTATATAACGTCATTGCGCGTTTTCACTCGAAATCATCGACCTATCAAAATTCTTCTACCAACTGCCTAGCAGCTCGCAGTCCTTGCCGCCCGTATACCACAACCCTCAAGCACAATGTATAGGAAAAGAATATGTTCTAACGAAGCTTGTCGAGCCAGATGGTGCGTTATTTTATAAGCCCATTTCCACCTCCATTCAGACACACGTGCTGTTATGTTTTATGAACGTAGAAACGAAAATCATAGTAAAAACCAGAAGGGTATATGGCAGGGTTTTCTGTTGAAATGGTGACTTATGTTCTGGTTAGTAATGATACATATTTTATGGTGCGTAGTGTTGTATGCGGCCTACATGATCTGTTATCTTCTATCGTGTGCGTTGTGAGGTAGTTTACCAACCCCATCAACCTTTGTGTCAGGGTTACTATTGAGCCGCCAATTGGCTTAACTCATGTAACGACTACGTACATACGAGTACATCAATAAGTAGTAACCGGGACCAACAGTTTAACGTGCTTTCCGAATCATGGATAATCAGGTCATCAGCCTGTAATGTCAAAGTGATTTTTTTTTATTAACCTCCAGATCGTGAGGCCAACGCTCAACCAGTGGACCACCGAGGCCGATATTCTGCAGTGAAAACGCGCGATTGTGTTACAGTCCTTTCTGTTGGTTCAGGAAAGGCATGTAACGTCATTGCCTTATAGTGAAAACAACATGTGTTTAAAAAAACATATTTAGATGTGATTTTTGTTAACAAAGCCTCGCAATAGACAAGCTAGATTCAAAACACATTAAAATTCGTGGTCTCAATTTTAACCCGAAATGAAATCAATTTAAAGTAACCTAGGTTCTTTTTAATAGGTATAATCATAGTTATCTGAATGTAATTTTTCAATAAGGCGTTTGCGTGATTTTCAGTATAAGGCGTCGGTAAGTTTCTTCATCAAACATCATCATCTCCCTAGCATTATACTGTATTACATAATCTGAAGATCTGACAGGTCCGGTTTTTTACAGAAGCGACTGCCTGTCTGACCTTGCCACCCGCGGAGGAAAACCCAGCCCAGTACAGGTTAGGTCACGTACCTTTGAAAATGCATTTCTAGAGAGTGTGGGATTCCTCGCAATCTTGTCCTTCACCACTGAGCACGTTATAATCATTTATGATCCAAACATGAATTCGAAAACAAATTCGATAATCATTGGTTTAAGTCTGTTCTGGATTCGAAGTTGTGGTTGGAAGTTTCTACATCAATATATTTTGTTACATAATATAGGCTCGCGTTTGAACACAATTAGAGGAGTAATAGTAGGCTACTCTGTACCCATTATGATCGCTGAAAGGATGCTTGTGACCATTAGTGCGATTTCATAAGCCGACCTGAAATGAATAGTCTATCGTCCGATAATATACCATATTTGTTTCTTTGTGAAAGACAAATATAAGCCCACCCACCCTTTTTTTGTCTTGTAAGCAAGAAAGATGTTTCCTATTACTTTTCGCGTCTGTGGTTTTATTTGTAACGAAGACAAAAAGAAATTGTAAGTTCTTTTGCTTGATTTCTTGCGTGGTGATTCGTAAGCAAAAAGGGCTATGCATAGAAAGCTGTTTTCTTACTAAGTGCCTATTTTATGTATACTTACCTTATTTTACTTTCAGACATACATACTTTGGTTTGAAAAAAGAAGTAAAGTACCTACTAAATACACACTAAAGTTCATGACTTTGAACATCAACGGCGCTTAAAGCTTAATGCCAAGTGCGATTTATTGAAAGCCCGACCACCTGCGGCGATCTATTATATACAGGGTGTTAGTGACATCATAACCGAATACTAAGGAAAATGATTCAGAACTTGATTCTGACTTAATATTAAGTATTTTCCGTCGCAAAATTGAAGTGTTTTTGTGTTCAATTTCATACTTTTGCGATAGGAAATTCCACTTGATATTAACTCAGAATAATGAGCTGAATCATCCCTCTCAGTATTCGTTAAGATGTCACTTACACCCCCCCCCGTATGGGTATTAGTGACACCGTAATGAATAATAAGGGGGATGATTCAGACCATGATTCCGAATTGATATCAAGTGGAATTTTCTGTCGGAAAATTCGTGAATTTTTTTGTATATTTTTAATTATTTTTCAGTTCCATTCTTTTGCGACGGAAAATTACACTTGATATCAACTCAGAATCATGGTTTGAATCATCCCTCAAAGTTTTCGTTACGATGTCAGTAGCACCCTGTGTATTTAAATGGTGTGCCCACATGCCCGCTGTGTGCGAGGAGATCCAATAAGATTAGTTATATAAGTCACATGCGAGCACATGAACTTCGGAGTTGAAGCAGTCGCCATAGCCCAAATTGGCGAGATCTCATCATCGTGACATACATGCAATAAACTCACGCCTTTTTCTCACCGGCGTAAGCAAAGACTATAGAATTACATTTTTTTTGATCCTGACACACTTTTTGCCTTATTTTACTGAGATTTTTTTAACGACTTGAAAAAAGGAGGAGGTTCTCAATTCGACACCGGCGCAAACTTCAAAATTATAAAATTAATTAACTAATTGATAATACGTTTTTATTACTTTGTGCGAAGTAAATTTATTTATTGCTTTTTAGTTTTGCGTTCGAAGTCGGGTTTTTGTTAAAAAAATATTTTATTTTACTTACCTTTTTATTTAAGCTTATACACCGTAGAGTCACGTGAAGTCATGACTTGTGGCTCTATACCCGATTAGGGATTATAGGCATAAGTTGTGTCTGTCAGGAAGTTAATTCAACCTAATGGAACTACTTTACTACTTCTTTCCGCAACTATAATTAGGAACGAGGAAACGTCTGTTTTCCTCATACATTTTTTTTCGTCTCTACATTAGTTTTATGATCGTGCTTTCACTTCTTTAATTATTTGTTTCATTAAGTGAACTTCCTCACGACGTTACCGATTATAATATCGATGTGCGATTTTAGGGTTAGTAGACTACGTTCCATGCTACTCTTTTAGGGAAAAATAGGGCATGTATACGTTTTTACAATAAAATACCAGATAATATTTTAAATTTGCCAGAAAATAAATTTAGAGCTCACGTGAAGCTTACTTTATGTAAAAAAGCTTATTACAAGATTAATGATTACCTAATGATAAAATATTAACTCAGAATATCTGGTATTGAGTGTGTTGCATTGATTTAAAAGATGTGTTTCTGTTGCAGTTTCTTGTCATTTCTTCTCCTCAGCCATAACACCTTGCGAAATGACATTTTAAAAATGTTCAACAACAATTTTTTTTTTTTTTTTTACCTTCAACAATTTTATCCATGATAATAATTACGTTGAATAAATGATTCTGATTTCCTCTTGCCTTTCACCCCGCAGTACTCTGTCTGTCACAAGTGGGATGGCGCCCAGAGTAGTCTATTACAAAGCCATACTAGGACTCCTGTCCTCCGCCTCTGAATAGTACTGACAGTTACTGCTGCCCTCTGTCAGGTTCCAGGTAACAGTCCCTGTGACTTGCCCCTTCCGTCCCGCATTGCCGTACCGATGGCTCCGATTTTCGCCTCTGCAACCGTTGAGGTCTTCACCCGTATCCCTGGATAAGGGTTATACGTTATACCCCGTAGGTAAAGTAGCATGGAAAATGCTGCACCGACAAGAGCGTGGCTCTTAAATTGATGATGATGAGAATACGTTCCCGCGGTTATTCGAGTGAGTCTATTTTTTTCGGGTACTTATGGTGCAATATGTCTCGAACACGAGTTTTCTCCGCATAGGCTCCGTATGAACGATAATAGTTTTTTATATTGCCAATCCTAAATTCAAGAAAATCTTTGCGAATCTATGGGAATAAACCGGGTGGAATTCCGTGGTGCCTACGGGAAAAAGGCGTGATTTTATGTAAATATGCGTCATACAAGAAATGTTTAAACGCATCCTTAGGATACCGGTAACAGAGGCTTGACCGTTTTTGAGGACGTCATATCATAACTCATTATTTCATAGATGTTTCATGTTAACCGATAATCCGTGTACAAAATTAAAAAAAATGCTTTGTCTCTTAAGTGAAAAAAACGTATTTTTCCACACTGTTATTGAGCGGGACAAGTAGCCTTTTCAGGCTGTTTAGGTGAAAAATATTTTAATTCAGATATTGATGGTCAAACATAGAGCAATTTCCAATACATAAATTCACCTAAAAGAAAAAAAGTCTATTACTGTTAAGTGCACTACAAACACACACAATATAAACATAAGAGCCTGTAAACACTACCGGTATTGTAACAGAAACCGGTACCGGTAAGTCATATGTCAAAATGTCAAAACAACACGAACCCACGTTACGACCTGTCAATATCATGCGGGTGCTTAATGCATTGTCTTTTTTATGACGAAATTGCTTATTCATCCATATTGTTTAGTAAAACAAAGGTCTAAGCCGTTTTCGGGTTAATACCTACGTGGATTTGATAGGTTTTGATTTTTTTTTTAGAAAGCAACCATGTCGTTCACGTGGTTGTCTGGAAGAAATCGCTTTAAGCGATAAGGCCGCCATTTGCCATGTACTTAATTAAGAGACTTTTTGTAATTATTTCTTTTTATTTTGGTGCAATAAAGTGTATTTGTATTGTATTGTATTGTTCCCGCCAAAAAGCCTGATTGGATTAGATTTGAGAAATTTTCATTTTAAAAATAAAATAAAATCATTTTATTTATGGTCATACTTATGGTAGTTTCATGAACAGGGTAATTATTATTCTATATAGAAGCGTATGGTTACCTTACCTATACATTCTGTCAAATATGTGACAAGGTTTTTTAACGTTTCTTTAGAAATAATTATCTTTTTTAGTCTTTTATAAAAATTGATTCGTCACTTGGGTTCAGTCATCACTAATTAGGGTATAGGGGTGGGTTGGAAGTAGAGGTAGGCAAAGGCACCTATCACGTTGGTCTAACGGAAAGCTCGTTGAGGCGTGGGTACCTGACTTTGTGTTATTTATTTTTATCGTGTGGGTTGTGAGGTGGATTAACCTGTATTGGGCTGGTTTTCCCTTCGCGAGTTGAAAGGTCAGACAGGCAGTCGCTTTATATAAAAACTGGACCTGTCAAATCTTCAGGTTAGATAGATAGATAAAAAACTTTATTGAACACAATGGACACAAAATACAGAGATACGGACAACATATACAGAAAAGCACAACAGGCGGCCTTACAGGTTATACAGGTTGTGAGAAGCTGCAGTAGTTTTAGGCGGATGAGACGTTCGTTATGTAAAATTGACGATTCAAAGTCTATGTTACCTACTGAATAAAGATATTTTTGAATTTGAATTTATTGCTCATTCAGCAATAAGTGGACCCTGTGAAAAATCGGGATAATGCTAGGGGGGTGGGTTGTGAAGTGGGTTACCTCATCAACTCTTGTGTTGGGGCTATTATTGAGCCGTCTAAGGCCCCTGACATGACTCATGTAACGACGACATGTTTACATGCAGCCAAGACGTAAGTAGTAACCGGGACCAGCTGCTTAACGTGTCTTCCGAAGGAATCATCTTACTTACGGAAAATCGAGTGATCAGCCTGTAATTTCCTAACCAAATTTAAGACTGCAAAGAGATTTTTGTGATATGTCCTCACCGGGATTTGAATCCGGGACCTCAGGATCGTGAGCCTAACGCTCAACCACTGGACCACAGAGGCCGTTACTACGTGATATACGTAATATTTGTTTTGATTTTTGAAAGTACTCATATCTACGGTCACAAGTACTAATTATACACTCTGAAACTTTGTCACATTTACTTTTTTTTACAAATTGAACCGTAGGTCTCATTAAATGTCAAATATGATAGTGCGACAGGGTTCTAAAGTGGGTACATGATATTGCTCATGACTGTACACTTTGTACAACCCATCTTAACCGTAATTACACTACCAGTTCTCACTACTACAGAATGTGCACAGTGCATTTAGCTAAACAATGGCTCAGCAATGTCATCAACTTGACAATACCGGTATTCCGGTTAACCGGTCCCGGATAATCCCGGGTGGAACGTTCCGCTCAGATCAGTACCGTTATATTACCGGTACAAATTGAACCGGTAACATAACGGTACTGGGTTTAGTTAAAGTTGGACGTGATGTGTAACTAGGCTTCGAGCTTAGGTGCTTGCTAAGTTAAAATGAAATCTGTATGTATATAATAATATCTCCTAAGATCCTTCTAGATTTACGATTGATGAATGTGGATTAAGCATGAAAAGTATGTCAGGATCGAAGCATTCCTATAAATGATTCTATATATTATACAAATCATTAGTTAAATTAAGCGAATACCTAAGTACAAACCAGTCCTTTACTTCGTTCAACCAAGCTATAGTTTCCGCGGAAACTTATCTCAGTCAAGCTGTATTGGTAGTCAGGAGCGCATGCAAAAGCAATTAAATTTTATATCCCCACTATTTGCCGAGAGTGCGTTGTGTGTAGACTTACTTATATCTCAATTGCAATTCTGTAGTTCTCAATATTGCGCTTGAGTTATCTGAAGAACTGGCTGGTTCAGATGTTGTGTTTATCTTGCTTTTAAAGTTTCATTTGTCAGATGGTCTGGGAGATCTTTGTCGTTATATTATTTTTTAACTTTTCTCTCGTATGACTCCTCCATTATTTTCTTAAGTCCACACCACCATTCTCTTTACATGTCCAAGCCATCTAAGCAGGCTTTTGCAATTTTTGTCAAAATACGATAGTTTTAGGATTTCTTAATTTACCTATTTTTTGTCTTTGCCAAATAAATAAATTAGACTAAATAAAAATAGAGTTGATTTTGCTGATAACAGCCTTACCTGCCTTTAAATTTTACATTCACAGTACTACTTAGAACTTTAAAAAAAATATTATAATTATAATTATTTTATTACCACAGTGGCCCCAATTTCTGCAAACACCTCCTTATTTCATTTTTAGTTGTACCTGTCATTTGCTTATCCGCCCAAAAGAAAAGAGACGGATTATTGACAACTACTAATTTTAAAATTAATGAATAATCCAGGCGCTTAGAGTGTGCTGTCAACTTAATTCTGTCGGGTTATTGGCGAATATAACATTTTGGAAGAGGTTTTAGAATTAGAATTATGTTGCTACCTATATTGCTACTTTTTATTTTTATCAGAATAATAATGAGTAGAAGATATAATTGTGGGTGTAATAAAAAGGGTGATCATTGATACTCAAAACCACACAAACGATGCATATTAATATTATCTGCTATCCTTGAAATTAAATGGTTAAAAAAAGGAAAATCTTTACAACGCCAACTATACTGTTTTTAAAGAACTTAGTCTGGATATTTTCTCATCGTTTCATTTACGCAGTTAGGTAATATTTTTAAACATGTCGCATTGTAGTACTTCACATATTTTATATTATGACTACTCATAATAAATGAGAGAAATGCTTGAAATTCATTAGCGCTGATTGCAGTGCACACCATCTAATTTTAAGTCCTGCCATTTTCTTATCCGCCAAAAAGCAAATGGACGGGTAATCGACAGGCATAAAATTTATGGAACACAAAAAAAAATGTGATTGTTGTGTTAGTTTGTTCCATAAATATCTTTTGTTTAACCTTTTAATTTCAAGGATAACAGATATATTAATATGCATCGTTTATGTGGTTTTGAGTATCAATGATGATGACCCTTTTTATTACACCTACAATTATATCTTCTACTTATTATTATTCTGATAAAAATAAAGAGTAGCAATATAGGTAGCAACATAATTCTATACTTAATGTGATCCAAATATCAAGCACCAATTATTTTTATTATATGTTTCTTCCATTACATTGTATTTTTGTATAATTATGTACCCGAGTAATGAGAAAATAGATAATTAACGCATCTCAATAGCGCCACCTATACATATTATGTTTGGGGAACGTGTCCTAGAAAGTAACCTAAACCGTACTAACTTAACCTAAACTGTAACCGTAACCTTACTTAACCCCCTACTCCTATACATAAAACACACACACACACACACACACACACACGCACGCACGCACGCACAGACCCTGGCATACACATCATATCACATATACACACATGCATGTCAAAATTCACACGTATGAAATAGCTGATAATGTATCGAACTATTTTCATTTTCATTTCTCTTTTGTTTGTCATTTTACATTTTTTTAAGCCTTGGAAGCAGCGTGGTCAGTACCAACACGAGCATATCAAATTGCTTACTGGGAGGTTCACAATTTTGTTATTGTATAATACTGGAGAAAAATAAATTTATTTCATTTATTTATAGAAAGGCCCTCATTGAAATCTTTGTTACCGCAGGAAAACATTAGGGAACGATTTTCCCTTCATTTCAAAATTTACTGACGCTCTTAGCGAATCTATATAAAATTAATTCCAAGATCTGGGATTTTTCCCACACTCACCGGGAGGTCCCGATGACACCCCCCCATACAACATCATTTTCACCCCCCGACACTCCTTCTGGGAGAACAACCCTGTCAGTGAGTCAGTCAGTCAGTGGGTTTGCAGCTATATATAGTATAAAATATATATTTTGGGCTAGCGGCCAACTGGGCACCGTGTTTTAATTTTTTGTACTGGGTGAGAGCCCTCTGTTTTCTCCATTTATCCGGTCAAGTAGTTAATGCCATCTGAAGCATACCTACAAAAAGCAAAAAATATATTTTTTCTTGTCTTCTTATCTTATCTACCCAAAAGTGTCCCACTGCTGGGCAAAGGCCTCCCTCCATTTCTTCCAGGACTCTCTTTCTTTTTTTTCTAGTGTGAAACCTTAATATACAGCGCTCCAGCTCACACCGCTTCCTCGGTTCTATATGAATCAAGCTTAAGTGCTTTTCTGTAAACGTTTTAATATATTATGACTGAGAAAGAATAACGCATTTCATAAAAACGACTTAATAAATCCTGTGCACCTCCTTAAGTGTTCTGGTGGAGTTAATTTCACTAGCTGTAACGTCTATAGTAAATCACTTTTAAATTTTATGTCGCCATTCTCACTTTGAATGCTTAAGGATTTTTGTGAGTTCGAGATTAGATGGGTTTGTGTACTTTATGAGCTGTGAATGAAGAACGTTTATTAAGTTAAAGAAAAGTAAGTAAGGATGTTTTTCACGGGGTCCGCTTACCTAACCTGAAGATTTGACAGGTCGGTTTTTTACAGAAGCGACTGCCTATCTGACCCTCCAACCCGCGAAGGGAAAACCAGCCCGATACAAGATCGGTTAAATACCTTTGAAAATGCATTTCTCGGGATTGTGGGTTTCCTCACGATGTATTATTTCACCGCTGTGCATGTGATAATCATTGGTTCAGGCCTGTGCTGGATTATAACCTGCAACCTCAAAGTGAGAGAGCAGCGTTTTACCAACTGGGCTACCACAGCTCCCTCGGGAAATCAGCAGTATCAAGTGGCTTTTTAAATTTGGAACTAGACCTGTGCGAACGCGCCACCACCACCGGACCATTTACGTTCGCGCCGGACGATCAGCCAATTTTAAACAGCCCCCGCGAACAAAGTACTACAGTGAAACTGTGATCCATGATAGGCCAATTGCGAAAACACGTGACTAACATTCTAGTAGCATAGGTTGGAAACCCAGCTAGAACTGTAACCCACTGAATTCTACTTTATGAGTTTGGATTCATGTTTAGATAGTAGATAATTGATACCCACGTGGTTTCCAGAAATTGTGCCCGGTTAATGGCTATAAGCTCGCCCACTCTTACATGGAACATACACATAGCAGTGTATAAACTATACACTTCTGCCTACCCCCTTTGGAGAACTAAGCGTGATGCTAGTCTGAAGTCCAGTAGTAACGCGGCTCTATCGGTTCCCTAAATATTGAAAACACAGAGTATTCTTATGTACCGTACTTACAACAGTACTAACAAGTAATCAGAGAGCGCAGTGGAACAAATTAATGTTGGTACTTATGACTATAATTTATTCGAGGAAATCACTTTTAGCTCCATTTATATCCAGTGATAGGACAGTTCACCGGTGTAGGATAGTCGCAAATCAATATAATTATATTTATGAAAATAATAGCCCCAATTCCTGCATACACCTCCTAATTTTATTTTGAATTATACCTGTCATTTTCTTATCCGCCGAAAAGGAAAGGACGGTTGATGGTTGGTTGAGGGATGTACGTAAAATGTATCTCTCCTTCCGACAAACTGTGAAAAGCATACTTACAATACAATGATAAAAAATAAAATTGCTGTTCGAAATTATATATGAAATAATACAAATTCATATTTTTTAGATTATGTATACGTTTTTATAAGAATATACTAGATAATATTTAAATTTTTTAGAGAATAAATTTAGAAATCATGTGAAGCTTACTCTATGTAAAAAAGCTTAGTATAAAAATTAGTGATAAAAATGCCTGGTAATAAGTGTATTCCTCGAGTTATTAAAATAAGATGTATTGTATTCCTACATTGGTTTAAAAGATGTTTTGCTGTTGCAGTTTCTTGCCATTTAGTACTTATTAAACGTACTTTATAAATTCCTTACTTTAGATATAAGTAGTCAGAGATACATCCATCGCAAGATGAACTAAGATCCTCGGCTCACTGTAAAAAAAAACAAGAATAAGTACCGATTTTATAATAATATAATCAAACGCTTGATCAAAAATCCATGATAATAACGTTGATTTCTGAATACTAAGAAGTCATAGATTAAATCCGTTAAGCCGTTGGTCCCGGTTACTATTTACTGATCTAAGTATGTAGTCGTTACCATGAGCCATGTCAGGGGTCTTTGGCGGCTCGGCAATAACCCTGACACCAGGGTTGATGAGGTTGGTATTACACCTCACAACTTACACGATAGAAGAAGTCTTCTTATTGATAACACACACGATAAGAAGAACAAGGATAGATTAAATCGACGATCTCAAGTACTCAATTATCACTTCGCACAAGTTTAGTCATTCGTACGACGCAAAAAGAACCAATTGAATCGCGCATTTTTATTTCGATTTTCATAGCACGTGTGGAGTTGATCAATTTGAAAAACGGCTAAAAGGCAAAAGGCTGTATAGAAAATATTCATCAGTGTACAGTCACGTTTGGGTACTCTTGACGTCCGCTTGGCTATCGAGGTCGTGATGCGACTGCTAACTGCTGAACGGGCCTGGGAAATACGGTGTATCGCGAAAACTTAAATATTTGGGGACGTGAATCAGAAAATAATTGGTATATTTCGAAGAAAAATAATAAAGGAATAAATAATAATGAAATATATAATAATAACAATAAGATATAATAAAATAAATAATAATGTAGTACTTAGTTTTTATCAAATAAAGAAATCTTATCCTTATTTTTTGGGTGTAAAATTTATTTCGCAACGCGTCGTGTCTGTCAGGTCGGGGAAGTCAGAGGTACATCCATCGCAAGAAGAACTAAGTACTCACACTTCACCGAGCTTTCTGTTAGACTAACGTGGCAGGTGGTGAGCCATGTCGCCGTTCGCGCCCAACTGGGCACCCTCAGGCCTGTTGTCTTAAACGTTGTACCGGGTGAGAGCCTTCAGCGCTCCCCATTTGTCCGGCCAAGTAGTTAATGTCATCTGCGGCAAATCTACAATAAGTCACGTCAAAAAAAAAAAAAAACCATGTCGCCGTCTATAATGGTCGAGTCAACTGTGTAAGTGAAAACTGTTTTTAACATAAATTAATAACTCATTGGTGCAAGTCCGGTACCGGAGTTCGAACCTACGCTCCCCATTGAGAAGCAAGCCAGTGTACCACTGAACCACAGTGACAAGATTTAACTTTAGTTTTATCCCACAATCTTACCTATCACATTATGATGAATGTTGTGTTCACTTGTAATTGGCTTACACATTAGTACTGTTATACTTTGTTTAATTATGTCTTAACTAAATGTTATAATGTGCATAGCTGTAAGTGATTCATTGAATTAATAAATAATTCACTTGGCCATTGGCTATTTTTAAAACTAAACTGCACTATTATTTCTTGGCTAAATCATCGTCTTGTAACTAATATTTTATTTTTACTTATACAATAAATATATACTTAATATTTTATTCATACAATGATACATATCATTGTATGGGTGTGGGATGTGTCTATTATTTTATTTTATTTTTTCTTATTTTATTTTACTTTTTCGCGCTACACTGCACCTGTACAAGTGTACTATATCCTCTGCCGAAGGTAGAGATCGCTCTTAGCTATAAGGCCGCCTTTGTCCACCTTAGAATACGTTTATCCTGTAAATTTGTGTGTAATAAAGTTTTTATATTATTATTATCACTTACTAAACTAAAAACTTCGTGTTTTTGAGTTACATCAGTTCATCTCTTGGACGACATATTGTGCTAGCGCTTACCATATTTGGAACGACTTGATGACCGACTTGAGTCTCCATGATAATGGAATAGAAGTTCTATTACACGATGTTCAATTATTGGACATGTACTAATTTCTCTGGGGCAGAAGGAAAGAGGGAAACCACTGCCCTATTTTTCCCTAAAAAGTAGCATGGAGAATGCTATACCGTCAAGAGCGTGGCTCTTAAATTAGTGATGATGATGACTAATTTCTCAGCTTCCATTTACATTATGCTCATGATCCCTACTGGGTTGAGCAGAGACACAAGTATTCAAAACACAGGTTGCATGTACTTTTATACAAAGTTTTAAGACGGATAACTACTTGGCCGGACAGATGAGGAGCGTTAAGGACTCTAAATCAGTACCAAATTATATGCTATTTACTATATAATTAATTGCTCTTACTTTAAGATTTGTATAGTTATGTATATTTCTAGTGAACTATTGTATTGGGATAGTCTTGTAAAGATAGTTCTAGAACATTGATAAATAAATAAATATAAAAAATTTTGACTATTTAACCCTTTCACGGGCAGAGATCATGGGTCATTGATGGTTCATAATAGTATGACACCTTGGAATCGGAACGTCATTAGACGTTCTGTCCTTGAAAATGTTAACAGGGCTGAGGGTGTCCGGTGACAGATGGATAAGATGATGTACCGGTAGTTTAATTTATAATAAGTTCAGTGGTAGTGAGTTTATTGTGTTACAAGTTATTCATAAGAGTACTTTTTTTTAAAAACACTGTTAGGTAGGCTAAGGTATCCGGCCAAAAAATTTACGTTCCTACACCAAGCCTTAAAATAGAAAAGAAAAAAGCAACAATTGACGTGTAGCCATCGCGTGCGTATATTGGCAAGAACCTAAAAAATAGTTTATGAAATGTGACAATAAACGTTTTTTTTTTTCTATTTAACGTATTTGTGAATTTTCATAATAGAAAACCGTAATAATAAGTGTGTCATTTTGTCACACTTTTCTGTGATGTCACAAGTTGCTTTGTCATGCAAATTCCATAGAAATTTCGTGTTTGGACGTTGAGTAAAATGTGACTGATTTGTGATTGGAAACTTCCCTATTGCCCTGACAGTAGCGTTGATGAGGTTGGTATCCCACGTTACACCCACGCAATAGAAGAAAAAACACGTTTGCTTTAAAACTAAAAGCTAAGTTAAACTCCAAGACATACTAGTAAACATGTATGGTGTACGGTATTGGTTTCAGAACAGAAACTCAATAAAAGGTGTCATCGGAACGGTAACGCCACACAAGAACAATAAGATTAAGAGCTTGCTCTTTCAAAGGACTAGGTGGAGTCTTCTTTAGTAATCCATACAGCGGTGTGACACCGCAGTGTAATACCCGCGTATTCTCAACCGTTCATCATCTCAACAGGGAATACTCAATATGAGAATACTCAACGGCGTCTCTAGGGAGATTGATTTGTTTGATAGTTCGTCCACGAGATTCGCAGAAACCACATTATCCTATTGATGTAAAAGTCTTTGATAGTTCTAATAAAAGAAAATTGTATCTAAATTTATTATATCTAATTTGTATTAATTCGTAAGATTAAGTTACAATAATTCAAGGATTTGACATTGTTTTATATGAATAGCATGACATGTTTCAAGCATTATCGACTTGGGATTTTATCTGTAATGATAATGTGTTTGTGATCGTAGTGAATAAATAAATAATTAAATAATCTCCTTTACGTACTTCAGAAGGCACGTTAAGCAGTTGGTCCCGGTAACTACTTACTGATGTTAGTAGTCGTTACATAAGTCATGTCAGGGGGCTTCAGCGGCTCAATAGTAACCCTGACACCAGGGTTGATGGTGTCGGTATTCCACCTCACAACCCACACGATAGAAGAAGATCATCTTCCTAGCATTATCCCGTTTCTCACAGGGTCCGCTTACCTAAGCTGAAGATTTGACAGGTCCGGATTTTTACAGAAGCGACTGCCTGTCTGACCTTCCAACCCGCGAAGGAAAAACCAGCCCAATGCAGGTTCGAAAAATGCATTTCTCGGGAATGTGGGTTTCCTCACGATGTGATAATCATTTATGATCCAAACATGAATTCATAAACTTTGGCAATCATTGGTTTAGGCCTGTACTGGATCCGAATCTGTGACCTCAAAGTGAGAGGCAAACATTCTACCAACTGGGTTACCACGGCTTCGTCACATTCTAAAACGTTCATCATCATTAATTTAACCACGTTCTTGTCAGTGTAGCATTATTGTCATCAAAACACGGTAGTATCCCCGCCAAGTCGAGCAAACCGAAACGCAAGAGCATAAGATGAAAAAACTGTCACCATGGACGTATGTAAGGTAACAAATTTATTGACTTTTTATATACATTCTGTTACATAGTTCATAGTAAGATTTTTTCGGATTTATCGACATTAGCTTTAGCGTTGTACTTAAACGATTGATCTTCGACACGGCCCGCCAAAGGATACAAGGAGAAAACTGAAGTTTTCAATTTGTCAGCGACGGTGTAACACGCAGCCTTGTTAAATGCAACGGACAAAGTTGAATCCATTTTAAAGTTAGTTCCGTCGGGGCTTTTAGCGCAATAAATGCCTTCCTTCCTCCACTTTCTTAAAAGTTTCCTTTAAAACAAAAAGATTCGCTCCTACCCCAGAACCGTAGATTTAAAGTGAAAAATTTGCTCGTCTTGCGATACATTGGGAGTACAATTTGCCGAATGTAAAGAGAAAAGCAAGCTCAATGAAGCGTGAATTTACTACCTTCTCAGTTCATCATGCGATGAATTTACCTCCATCTACCACAATTGGGAATGTAATCGTGAGCTTATATGTTATGTCTAATGTCTATTTAAAAGAGAAGTTTGTGATTACATTATACTTAATAAAATAAATAAATTAATATATATAATATATAATTTATTTATTATATTTTATTAATATATAAAGAAAAATACTTTCGCTTATTTAATAATAAATTTTTAAGTACTTTTTAATTATGCATAGACGCATTTTTAAGTTTAAATACAGGAAAGTATGCTCCGCTGGGGAGTATGCTCTGGGAGCCAATTTAATTCGTTATTTTTTTGTCTTACTATAGCACGTACGCATAAAATCTTTTCACGTACACAATGTACGTAGTACGTACATCGATCTATGCTTCAATTTACAGGAAGAAAACATTGCGAAGTATACAAACTGAGTGACTCCGCTGGGGAGTATGCTCTGCAGCGAAGCCAGATTAATTAGTTGTTTTCTTTCTTATTATAGCACGTACTTACACATGAAATATTTTCAAGTACACTATGAATATGGTACGTACATTAAACTATATCGTCTTCAACTGATTTGGAAGTGGTGGCCCTGCGACAGAGCATCACATCAGAAATACGCTTCGTTGAAGAAAATAAATAACTATGATAATATAATGACATTTTTACATTGTTTTAAGTTTACGCGGTTATTATCATAATTAAAACACATAATAACGGGTTCTTACCGCGTTTAAATCCGCGTTTTTATGTCTGCCCGTAGAAAATTATGGATCTACCTACTCCACTCCAATCTCATCAGTCATCCCGTGATCATGGCACTTGCAACAGTGTCGAAATATCGGGAGTCTCATATCCCCATTTAAACGCGGTAAGAACCCGTTATTATGTGTTTTAATAATGACATTTTTTTCGTGTTCAACAAACACAGCAAGAACATTCTTAACTATCATGGTTTTTAAACTCAGTATTATGCTAAATTACAAATGAATTGAAAAGACATAAATGAATCATAAAGAACATAAACATTTGCCCGTTCATAAAGGATGAAAAGTAAATCGCTTTGTTCCATTGGCTACTCGAAACGGCCTTTTCAGTACTTAAAACTATTTTTACACAACGAATAACTTCTTTTAGTGTTCAATAAAGTCTAGGGATTCCAAGTTTTTCCAATCCGATTTAGTACGCTCTGTCTTTGATGTAAAAGTGGAATATATTTTTTTATTCTAAAGTCCGATTTGTACAAAGTAAACTAAGCCTTTCTTTGCTTTTTATTTTAGGACTATAATTTATTTGTATATGAATCCATTTTTAAAAGTCTGAGTAAAAATATAAGAGGCTATTATGATGGCCTGTTGCGGATTCATTGCACGAAAAAACTCTGTTTTTGTAATAAATATACGCACTCCTAGCATTCCACCAGAAAAGCATAGAAGCAAATAACCACAGCAAATAATTTTCAGTTCTTAAACCGGGTTTGAAACAATTGAAATGCGAAAATGTTTGAGCACACCTTGGTCACTTTAGAAAAAAAAACTTCGTTTTACACAGACACTAATATTGACGTTAACGTACACGTGTGTGTGTGTGACGTCTGACGCTCCTTATGGGCTAAAGTAAGACCGAGGGGGGTGAGGTATACCTAGCTCAGCCGATGGTGGGGAGCGGAGAGTTGCCGTTCGTACGTATTATTCCCTATTCTGTGGTTGGAGGTAGCACATGTTAGGTAGGTATGTGTTGAAAACTTTCACACTACAATTCTAGTCACTACAAAACTAAATTACTTATTTATTTAAAATCCCAGCAATTCCACCACGACTAATGGAATTGGTAGTGTTCGTAAATAATTGAAGTCTTTCAGATACAAACGGAATTAATTCCAAGATAAACTGTAGAGAATAGGCTTGAAATACTTGTTGTGTCATTGCGTCATTTCTAAGAAGTACAGGGGGGTTTCAAAAGCCACATGGAAGCAATTCAACTAAAAAAGCAATATTGCTGTTTGACATTTGTTTGCATTGCGCGCTTACTTTTGGGGTACCGAACAAAGCATAGTACCCCGCTAGCCACAAGTTGGTAGTGTGACTAGGGATCGACGATCCAACAGTGTTGTGTTGGAAGTTGTATATATGCGTCTTGCTGTGTAAACTTCGATATCGCGTTTCACGACTGCTTGAAGACTGCATTATTGCATGTGGCGCCATCTGTTGCGTGTGGGCGGAACTATGTGGCCAACTAGTTGGGCCCGCCACACAATGAAAAAAATGTAAGTTTAAAAACTAAAACCTGACTATGAAAAAATCACGCTCTAAAAAGTATGAAACAAGAAATAGGTGTTTTTCTCTGAATTTCTTCCGAATAGTGATGTTTAGAGGATAGCCGTGGTTGTATGCGGTGGTAAAAAAACTCTTAAGACAAATTGGCATACGACTACGGCTATCTTCTAAACATCACTATTCGAAAGAATTTCAGACAATAATACCTCCTAGTTTCATACTTTTTAGAACGTGACTTTTCCGTAATCGGGTTTTAGATTTTAAACTTTTATTGTTTTTTATACTTTTTAGAGCGACATTTAAGAGCGCTGGGCACAGGCCTTCTCTCAAACAACCGGAGAGGGTATGCAGTTTACTTCACCACGCAACTCCACTGCGGTTGATGGAGTTGTTTTTACGGCTAACAGCCGGTACCAACGGCTTAGTGTGACGTGCTAAATACGGAATCATCTTGTTTTTTTTGGACAGTGAGGTGATTCAAGCATGCAAAGTCCTTACTCAACAAAGGACAGTCTCACAAAGTGATTTCGACAATGTCCCCATCAGGAATTGAATCTGGACCTCCAGATCGTGAGCCTAACGTTCTATCCACTAGACCATTGAGGCTGTTGCACGTAATAAATACAAAAAAAAGGAAATAAATTATATTTATTTTCTTAAGTTTCACAACATCCATTACTGTTTAAAGCTCTTGTCGATATTAAAATGAGTCACAGCCTTCTAACAACATTAGTTTGAACAGCATTTAATTACAGTCGAGCAGGTGGAGTATTTGGGATTATAGTTTGTATACTCTCATCCTGTAAACCCTCGTATTATGTGCTGCTAAACTTAATATATTGTTTGCGAAACAAAGGTTACAATTACGGGTAACCGGTTATTATGAAAGGTGAATTATGTTTTTGGATTTATGCTTTTCAATTGTTTCAGAGCTTTAGTGAGAAATACCATGTTCGAGAAATATCTAAATTTGGAATCGCGTTTGTTATTGTGCTATATAAGCTTTAAGCCTTATGTTTAAGCCTTAAAAGTATGAAACTGTTACTCTCTTTTGAACTTACTTTGTTACTCAGCTTATGTTAGCAATCTTCTACCACGTGGAACGCAATTAATAATCAGAAGAAGTACATAAAACTCATTCCGTTGCTTATCTTTTTTTTTGTTTCGTTTTTTGGCTTTTCTTAAAAAAAAATAATCCCGATAGGCTTACATCGTAGTGTGACGGAAACTATTTCGGGCTCTAAACCACTGAATTCCATTTTGTGATTATGATTAATGTTTGGATCATGAGCAAGTGATTTCACGTGTCTTTTTTTTAAAGAATAGTGCCCCATGGATGGCAACAGACTCGTCCTCTATTACATGGGACTTAAACATAGCAGACGAAGATGGGTGTATATCCTGTATTCGTTGGTCTACTCCTAGCGAATTGGCTTGCACAGCCATGGAAAAAGGTGCATCACTTCACGAAAATTATAGTTACGAGTCATTGAAAGACGTGTAAGGCGTATGACTCCTATGCTGGAGAAGCAGAGTATGCGTGTATTAAAAACCGACACAGGGAATATTACAATTCAATTCAAATTCAAAATTCAAAAATATCTTTATTCAGTAGGTAACATAGTTACACTTTGAATCGTCTATTTTTACATAACGAAAGTGTCATCCGCCTAAAACTACTAACATGCTAGACCATTATAATGGACGAGGGTTGATGACTGAACTGTTCATATATCGCTTACAGAAACATTTCCTTTTTAATTTCATTTCATTTGTTTGTAAGAATTTAACAAAAACAATTTCTTGAATAAAAACATGAGAAAAGTTCCGAAATTCTTTCATAAAGAAGTTGCTTGCAACCAATAGGTAAGTACATTGTCTTCCATCAGAGTCTGATGCAACGTCACTTTATCTTATTTCAATCGAAGCTTATCTCTTTCACGGTTATTACATCCTACCCAGACGCCATTGAAAATCACTTTCCGTCAGGGTTCGTTAGCTTTATCTTTTGAAGATAAATCGATGGGCAACTTGACGATTTACTTTGAGAAGCTTTGTTTGAATCACTGACTTACTTGCGTGCAAGTTGAAACCCAAATTTTGCGATGGAAAATTCCACTTGATATTAACTTAGAGTAATGAGTTGAATCATTCCCCTCAGTATTTGTTACGATTTCACTTACACCCTGTACAAGTACATACCAGTAGCCATACAAGTAGATAGGGTGATAATGACATCGTAACAAATACCGAGAGCGACGATTCAGACCAAGAATCTGAATTGATATCAAGTCGATTTTCTTGTCTGAAAATTCTTGAAAATTTTAATGTTTGTTATTTATTTTTCATTTCATACTTTTACGACGGAAAATTTCACTTGATATCAACTAAGAGTCAAGGCCTGAATCATCTCTCAAGGTTTTTGTTACGATGTTACTAACACTCTGTATACATAATATATAGTATAATAATATTATATAAGATCACGTTGGGATAGGTTACCTTGGAATTCCACTTAGTACGATCCTGATACACCACTCTAGCTTCTTCTACTGTCAGCTAAGTCTTCATGCATGCTCACTGGTCTATAGTACGTTTTTCTTAATTTTTTTGTTTATTTTTTTATGTAGAAATATGTTGTAAAAATAAATCATTATTAATTATTTACAGATGGGCTAGCTGTTGTATGCAGCGTCGTTCGCGTCGATTTCAGTTTTCATGGTAAGTACACTTTTTTCCCTATGTCTGGATAATACCAATGCCTGTGTCTAGGTATCCCTGATAACTTCATGTATTTCATGATAATTATAAGCGCGAGAAACAAAGAGAAAAGACCATGTTCAATTGAATATAATGTTAGACAATAGTAGATAAAAAATATTACGAAAGAATAGAAATAATTTATTATAAAAAGACGTGTATAAAAGAACAACACACAAAAACATATAATACAAAGAAAATTTGTTGAAAGAAAATTTACATGTTTTTGAATATATGTCATTTAGTTAAGGTGTCACGGTTGTAAAGAGTTATTATAACAATGGATAACCGAAAATTCTTATAATTTTAGGTATTTCTTGTAAAATCCATCATTAGAATAACTATTCATAACATAAATATTCACTTACTTAATCATTAAAATTCATAGTTTACGTAAGTGAACCTCGAATGATCTTATACTGCCTATTAAATAACTACAAAATATTGACATTTTAAAGAAAGACAGAAAGAAAGAAAGCAAGACAGAAAGAAAGAAAGAAACATTTATTACTTCCGGACACCATAGACACAGACAGACAGGTACATTGCATTCAACACAGGACAGAAACCACACGGAAATCAATACACAATAATCAATATTCATTTTCCAAGTTACTCGACAGTGTCAAGTAAATGTTAAGTACACAGTGTAAACGAGGCTGCAGCATTAATACGATATTCGTGATACCCATCAGCAATTACACAAAGAATGAATGATTTTTCAATTTGATTTAGATGGTGAAAAATAAGATAAAATATTTAAAAGAGGCCTGTTTAAATACGTTTTTATAAGCGGAAGGAAAAAAGTAAAATTCTTGGTAATATACATTTTTAAATTTAGTCGTTTGTTCATCATCATGATTAAGAGACACGCTCTTGTCGGTGTAGTATTCTCCAAGCTACTTTTTTAAGGAAAAAAGTATGGTACTCCAACAGGAGCCTGGCTCCTAAATTAATGATGATGAACTATAATATTTAATCTAATTTTCCAAATCCGTCCAGGCGTCTTCTATAATAATTCGGAGAACACACATAAAAAATATAAAAAAAGATCCCGACGAATTGAGAACCTCCTCCTTTTTTGAAGTCGGTTAACAACACAATACAAACACTCGGTTCGTGATAGCGACGCTCACGGTTTCTAGCTCTTAAACCACTGAATTCTTGCGTTTGGATCATAAAAATGTATACCACTTGGTTTCCAGGACTTGCGCCCTGTTAATGGCTATAGGACTGGCCCCATTTTACATGGAACGTAACCATAGCTAACGAGGAGTGGGTAAATATATACCTCTATAAACATAAAATTTCATTTAAATACGCTTTATGAATTTATTTGTCTTTAAGCAACTTTCGCAAAGGCCGGTCATAGGATGGGTGACCACAAAAAAAAAGTTTTCATCTCGAACTCCTCCGTGCTTCGGAAGGCACGTTAAACCGTTGGTCCCGGCTGCATTAGCAGTCGTCATCAATCCGCACTGGGCCCGCGTGATGGTTTAAGGCCCGATGTCCCTATCCATCCATAGGGAAGGCCCGTGCCCCAGCGGTGGGGACGTTTATGGGCTGATGAATATGATGTCGACTTGTCCACAAAAACTCATACGCAACTAATAACAATAGGCGGTCTTATTGCAGCTATCTCTGTCAAGAAACCCCACGGCATTTATTCTCTAACTTTACTATCTCGAGACTTTTAAAACTTTATAGACTCGCGACAGAAGGGCTCAGAAGTTTAAAGTTTATTAACCATTTTTATGAAGTTCTCCGTTATTGCGGAAAGATAAACTTTGTAGTGTACAGTATATTATTTTAAACGAATAAAATGTTACAGTTTATTTTTAATATATTTACTTTTGTCATAGATCAAAGAATAATACTAAGTGCGGTAACTCTCGGCCCCGAACTGATTTATATAGAACACCTAGCTAGATTTTCTTGACCCCCTTTACACTTACACCCACTGCTGGACATAGTCAAGTCGCATTTACATTTCTTTTTTTTTGTATTTCTAATTCAGAATACAAGTACACATTCTACAACAAAATTATCTTATCGTCCTAAAGAACACAGGTAAAAACTAGTAAAATAATTATTTTTGTTTATCCACACGGAGAAATGCTTCCTGCGATAGTTGTACTTCTGACTACCCCGTTAAGATATAGCCGTAAACTTATATTTTTATTACAAGGAGAGAAAATGTATTTTTAAATCTGTATAACACTTTAGTCTACGTCAAACTAATCCGCACTTTCGGAACACATTACAAAGTTTCCGAATTTCACAATTCTGAGCAAAATGGCTTTTTCTCCAGAATTAATTAAGATTTTATAGGGAACTAACTGTACCCGCGACTTTGTTCGCGCGTAACATGTATTAAAGGTATAAAGCCTTTTATTTTGCCAATAAGAAATTGTTTTAAGTATTATCTTCTTTTACATTTTCGGAGGTATGTGACCTAACCTGTATTGGACTGGGTTTCCCTTCGCGAGTTGGAAGGTGAAGCAGGCAGTCGCTTCTGTAAAAAACCTGACCTGTCAAGTCTTCAGGTTAGGTAAGCGGACCCTGTGAAGAACGGGAAAATGCGGGAAACGGGATGATTATGTTCTGGGATGCCATGGTGGCGTGACCACAGTCACACTACCAACACAATGTATGCAGTTGTACATTGTAAAGGGTACCAAAATCAACACCAGAAATTAGAATCATTTTTTCAAATTAATTATCATGGATAAACTTGTCGACGGTCAATGTAACATTTTTGAATTTACGTCATTTCGCAAGGTGTTATGGCTGAAGAGAAGAAATGACAAGAAACTGCAATAGCAACACATATTTTAAATCAATGAGTGTATACATTACAAGTTATCTAATAACTAAAAGAATACATTTAATACCAAATTTAAAGCTCACGTGAGTAAAAAACAGTAAAACTGTAAGTAAAAACACACACAGCTTAATTAAGCTTAGCTTATATAAGTAAGCTTCTTTACTTAAAGTAAGCTTCACATGAGCTTTAAATTTATTTTCTGACATATACCTCACGTTGTATCAGCTAGGTTGCGCAAGAATTGTTTGTTCACTAATGGTTCTCATGAAAAAGGGTGATTAAAGATAACAAAATGAAACATAAACTACTATAGTTACAGTTCATTTATGTTTCCTTAAATGTTCTTTGAAATCCGTTGAGATGTTTCGGAGTGTAGTTAGAAGTCTCTCGACAAACATTCAGATAGCTGCTAAAAAAATAAGTAGCGAAACAATAAGACACGTAGAATTCATTAAAAACGTCATAGAAGGGAAGCTACAAGGAAAGAAAGGAAGGGGAAGACCAAGAAGAGCTTACATGGAACAGATTAAAGAGAAGGCGAACGTCGTGTCTTATAAGGAAGTGAAGGAATTGGTCTTTGATAGACAAGAATGGAGAATGATACACCGAAAAGAGCGTGGCTCTTAAATTATTAGTGATGATGATCTTAATAACTGACTGAGGAGCTCCGTGGCGCAGCGGTAAACGCGCTCGGTCTGCGATTGTTGAAGTTAAGCAACTTTTGCAAAGGTCGGTCATAGGATGGATGACCACAAAAAAAAGTTTTCATCTCGAGCTCCTCCGTGCTTCGGAAGGCACGTTAAGCCGTTGGTCCCGGCTGCATTAGCAGTCATTAACAACCACCAATCTGCACTGGGCCCGCGTGGTGGTTTAAGGCCCGTTCAAGGCCATCCATAGGGAAGGTCCGTGCCCCAGCAGTGGGGACGTTAATGGGCTGATGATGATCTAAACAATAAGTGTCAACTACTGAACTATTCGGCAACTCATTCGAATTTATTCCGAATTCACAGACAGATTTTATTTACATTATAAATACGTCGCGTCGTCCCGATTCATTGGAATGGAATTAAAAAGAAATAAGTGATACGAGGTCGGGATAATGCTTTTGAAGTAGCTTGTTATATTTTAATTAGAAAGTCTAGCTTTATGTTACAGTCTGCTGAATTTCTTCATTCTTTGCTGTTTACAAAGGATGTTACAAATAAGTAGACAAAAACAAAGTACTTAGTTATGTACGTACGAGATTCAATGTTGAAAACAACTGTGGAAAAATCAGGAAACAGACTAAACAACACTTTCTCTATTTATTAGAAAAAAAAAGAAAAATAAAATATGGAAAGTAGAGAAGGATTTTTTACTCGACTGCGGCGAAGTAAAAACGTGAGTTTTGTATTTGACCGCTGTGTATGTATATGTTGTTTGTATGTATGTATGCACGTCTGTTCTAACCTAACTTCTAAACCTCCTGGCAGTATTTAACAAATGAGGTGTCACTAGAAGCGTCTTGATTGTCTGGTGGTTAAAAGGCATATGACGTCACATATGACGTCACACTAAATTCAATGTGTGACGTCAATGTAGCGCCCTCTAGAGGACATAAACTGAGAAACAAAAGTTTTTTTTTTTCAAATATATTGTGAACATAATCCATTGGGTTGAGTATGAAATGAAAGAGCTTAATATGTACAACATATTACTTGCGTTTACTTACGGGTTTCCTTGTATTTACTCGATAATTACGTTGAATTAATAACATAGCTGCTAAGACACGTTTCGGATAGATTTTATCTCCAAATCTTGCATAAAACATGTACGGGAAGTACGTTTTTCTAATAAATAAGACTCCAAAATAATATAAATAAAAATAGAAGTTTAAAAACTAGAACCCGACTAGGTAAGTAGATTATATTTCTCTAAAATTCTTCCGAGTAGTGATGTTTAGAAGATCGCTGTGGTCGTATGTTACCACGACAATTATATCGAAGAATTATCCTATAGACGTACCAAATGCTATCTACGCAGATAAACGTCATACGGTGTCAACTGCATAAATTTTTTACCGTCTTCAAAAAAGGAAGAGGTTCTCAATTCGACCGTATATTTTTTTTAGTGAGGTATGGCCCTAGGATTATAGATACTGTTTCTGTCTCTCCATCCATTTAAATGTCAATCTGTCTTATTAACATTAGTTTTATTTCTGGCATAGAAGAACCTCTTCCAGGCTACGTTCCTCAATAACTATATAGATGGCGCTGTACAGTTTTTCCTTCGTTTAACCTTCTAATTTCATGGATATTTTAATTTTGGTTTTGGGTATAAATGATGATTTTTATTACACAATTACATCTTCCATCCATTATTTTAATGATCAAAATAAATAAAAGCAATCTAGGTAGCAACATAATTCTATAAATAATGTGATTCAAATATGATGCAAAAAATATTATAATATATACTTCTACCATCACATTGTATTTTTGAATAATTTTAGAATAGAAATAGTTTGTTATAAAAGGACGCCACACACAAAAACAAGACAATAACACCACTTAAATTTTTCTCAAAAATGTACAAAAAAAAGCAGAACGGATGTTCTTTGAAATGATCATAATGTATCCAAGGATGATTATGTACCCGAGTAATGAAAAAGTAGGTAATTAACACGTTAAAGCTGTACGACCATCTATATTGTTTTTGTTGAACGTAGCTTGGAAAATTCCCAATGGATCTAGGTATTATATTTTTTTTTTTTTATTTTGTTCAAAACACTTTACAAATTATTTTTTTACATAGTAAAAGATGCTTATCTAAAAGCCTGAATAAGGCTTATGCGAGAAGCGAATGAAAATTGCTCCCTCGTTACAATAATATCGTAACATTACGTTACATCTTTAGAACCCAAGTATAAATTCTTTAAAGTACGTTTACATGTTTTTATGTTAGTAAGTATGTCCGTTTGTTTGTCTTTAGGTAACTTATTCAATATATCGGGTAATATGTATTTCCACGTCCACATGCCATATGCGTTATTAGTTTTAGGTAGTTTGTAGGTAGGCAGGTTGCATAAGTTACGAAGCCTATCGTGTCTAGAAGTTTTAGTTATTATAATCTATAATTAGTTATTATAATCTAGGTATTATAGATTCTTAATCCGCTATGGATTACAAATCAATAACGCTTTCATATCGCTAATTATATTTACCTGGACCTCTGTTATTGTTTCATTGTGTCCACCGAGTGGCGTGTTGACAATACATCTCCATGCTTGATTGATTGCATACTAAATGTTGTTTGTTGCTCTCATTCTCCAATCACTAATAAATTCCATCAAACGTTGCGTGTGTTTGCTGTGAATTCACGTATGTTATTATCAACCGGAGGATGTATGGAGCATATCTATACCCCTACTCTACCACGGCGCTCTACTGCTGGCTCATTGAGGTGTTTTTCTTGCGGCTAATACCCGGAACCAACGGCTTAATGTACCTTCTGAAACAGGTGATATCCTCAAAGTACGGGGATCAAACCCGAACCTCAAGATCATGAGCCCAACGCTTAGACTTCACGAAGGTTGTTACTGTCTTTTTCTCATAAACGCGTGGTGGTATCAAGTTGAAATAACATGTGATACTAATATCTTCGGTGTCTTAAAGCTGTATAAAAATTAAGCTTCTATATGAATACAATCCGAAGATATAACCATTTTTATCCATACATTTCGCGATTATAAACTAGTTACCGACTTAGTTCCACTCATATCCAACAGATGGCAGTAGTGGCAGGGTCAAATGCCGGGTATGTACGGTCACGAGCATTAATATGTACACTTTGGTACCATGTCAAATTAACTTTTTTGTCAAATTGAACTGTGGGACTCACTAAATGTCAAATATGTTAGTGCGACAGAGTCCTAAAGTGGGTACATTATATTGCTCATGATTGTACTAACTGAAAAACTTCAGTAGTAAAACTCAGTGCGTGAGTCGGACTCACACTTAACCGGATTTTTTAATTTAGTCCTTACTTAACATAGAAGTAGAGTAAGTACTTTCTCAAAACAATGCCTTTATCTAGACAACGTTACTTTACTTAATTAATTATGTATGTAAACAAAAAATGCGCTGTTAATTTCGCCCGCTCGTAGCCAAGCGAGAAAACGCTTTTAACAGACTTTTTTTGCTCTGGCCATTTCATTATGGTAATATGTCGACCAATCTTTGGTGTTGTTGTGATTATGACCTGTTTAGGCGTGCCTCGAGTGGGCGCGATAGGGTTGCAAATAAATCGTTATTTTGATTATCGAGAAGCAGTTGACCAAGAAATATATTCAAAATATCTATAGTATGTTCTTAACAAGTTAGTCAAATGAGATACATCTTACAAAACTTCAAAACGAACATTTTTTATTGAATGTATGTTATAACGTAATTCATAATTAAAATTATAAAATAACATAAATGAAAGTTGAGATAGGTTTTTGATAATCTTCGATTGGCTTTTATTTCTGGACTAGCAAACATAACATACCCAGCCTATATGCGTCCCACTGCTGGGCACAGGCCTCCCCTCAATCAACCGGAAGGGGAATGGAGCATACTCCTGCTGCTTCACTGCGGGACCAACGGCTTATCATGCCCTTTGAAGCATGGAATCATCTTATTTTTTCGGACAATGATTCAAGCCTGAAATCTCCTTATCGAACAAAGGACAGTCTCACAAAGTGATTTCGACAATGTCCCCATCGGGAATCAAACCAGGACCTCCAGATCGTGAGGCTAACGCTCTAACCACTGAACCACAACGCTGTTGTTGTCTAGATTAGCATTTTATAAATTTTATCTTTGACCCAGTCAACTACCCAGCTTTCACACATCAATAACATATTGTTATAATAGACATTGCCAGTGCTTTTTTGAGCAATACTATTGATAATGAGAAAACATTGAATTATTTGCCGTACACATGAACGCTTACGTAAGCCGTGGTACCCTAGTTGGTAGAACGCTTGACGCTCAATTTGAGGTCTCAGGTTCAAATCGCAGCACAGACCTAAACCAATGATTTTTTAATTTGTGTTGGATCGTAAATGATAATCACGCGCTCAGCAGTGAAGGAAAACATCGTGAGGAAACCCACATTCCCGAGAAATGCATTTCGGGGATATGTGACTTAACCTATATTAATTAACTGGTTTTCCCTTCGCGGGTTGGAAGGTCAGACAGGCAGTCGCTTCTTTAAAAACCGGACCTGTCAAATCTTCAGGTTAGATTATCGGACCTTCTGGAAAACGGGATAATGCTAAGGAGATGATAACGACATATGAACGCTTGAAAGACTATCGATACTATAGAAGACTATCGACGTACAACCTCTAAGGTCCGAACAATGGGTTTGGCATTTCAGAACCCTACTGTTTTTTTTTTCAGTTAATGTATTTGAATGCAGATTTTACAAGGAAATAAGAGTTTATGTCGGTTATTTGAGGCGTTTTGTTGACAGCTTTGCGTTTACTGAATGTTTTTTTTATTCAAAATCTTCTGTGGATAGCGATATAATCTAATTATTGTAGGCATTTGGGTGGTAGCTTATGGTTTTCGAATTTATACTTGGATCATAAAATGTTTTGATGGAAAACATAGAGCGGAAACCCACATTCCCGAGAAATGCACTTCGAAAAATTATGACCGAAATCTGGATTGGTTGTCCCTTCGCAATTTGAAAGGTCAGACGGGCAATCGCTTCTGTCAAAAACAGACTTTTGATGAAAGAAAAACGAGTATACTTAAACATAATATCTTTATACAAAATAGTTAATTTAGGTGTAGTAAATCTTAGGTCTGTTAAGCGGACCCTTTAAAATGGATACAATGTATTATTGAAAATTTTCGTTCAAAGATTTCCGATTTAAAGTGTAAGTAACTATGTTATCTTATGTTAAACTATGTTATCTATTGAATAAAATTATTGAATTTTAATTTGCTCCCATTACTTCTTTGTTTCTTATTTACTAATTGGTAAGGTATTATTTGTTTTTGTAGACATATTTTTGATATTTTTTAAATACAATTTCTTCTTTACTATTATTAACTTAAAGACTATTATTACTTCATCTATTCACATAAAAAATAAAAGGAAAGCTCTCGGGTAAACCCAGTTTTTCTTATCAGAACATTACAGCCTACTTTGTTTTGACGACTTGCCAAGATTACAGGTTTTTTTTTCAAGTCTTATCCTAATAATAAGTCCATTTAAAATAAGCACGGTCCCTTACAAAGGACGAGCCGATATTTCTCTTTCTTTTCAAAAGGTTTCCCGCCATGAAAATATATCTCACTCATCCAACGGATGGCTATTATCATACAAATTTCATTCGTTTTTCTTTATAAAATAATGCTTTTAATGTTAAATTGCTGTAGTATTGTAATATATATTTTAGTATAAAATTGCATAATAATATGTTATTTCCGAAATTATCCCGTTCAAGAGACATTGATTAATAATCATAAATACATCGATAAAATATCAAAGGAAGTCTGTCTTCATTATGTTCAGACTTACTAAAGAAACTGTTTTTAAAAAGTTTAGAACAAAGAGGCAAATATCAAAATGCATACCTATTTAAACAGTTTTATTGAAGGCTTGAATTGAAATAATATATTTATTTTAATTGCAAATATAACGGTACGAAATTATACATTCTTACAAAAGAATGCTAATTAAATACTTAATTCAAACGTTTGTGCTTTCAACGATATTCGTATAAAAATAAATTGTTTCTGCTTTTAATTTCTGCAATGAAAAACGATCAATGGTTACGTAAGCAGACCTTGTGAAAACGAATTTACGCTGGGAGACGATGATTGGTGGATTCAAAAAAAACCCTTGATCTTGATTCGTATTTCTTCCCTAGTGACTCTTTTAAACCGGTACTTAATAAGACTTTACTAGGTAAGTACACGTAATAAAAATAAATAACTAAAATCCGATGGAATTCCGTGGCCTCTGCCTACCCCAACGGGAAATGAGCGAAACTTATGTGTGTATGTAACAATAAATATATAAAAAACATTTTTTTCCCATTGTTCCTGTCATTTCAAAAAGTATGCAAAAGTCTAATAATGGACGAGACATACACTAGAATGGAATAAGTAAATAAATCCGTAGTAGTCCGTAGCACGTACTACGAACGACTACGATCGTTACGACACCTGCTACGAACCGTGGATTTAAATGTAAATGAAGTTCCTGAGTAATGCGATATCTGTCTCTTCAAGCTCGAATGATGTTAATAAAATATATATCTGTTTATTGACAAAAATATAATAATAAAATAATTTATAAAATCCAAACTGGAAAATATAAGTTTGGCGCAAAATTTGCCAAGTAAATGACAGGGAAGCGAAGTCTCGAAGTTTTCTTCTATAAATGTAACAATTATAAGCAAACATATGTATGTACGCCGTTATTGTGGTCTACATCATACCTTTATATAATTTAAAGATTAGAGTTAAGCAAATGTGGCAGTGTAAACCACGTGGCAGTATTTTACACATTAAATTAATAAAGTATTTTAAAGGTAAAAAATAAAACAAAAAAAAATTGTAGTAAAATAGTAGTAGTAGTGGTTGTGGTATTTGGACGGATTGAAATAAATATTACCGGAAAGACATACCTACTATTCATTGTTTTAAGTTTACGCGGTTATTATCATAATATCGGGAGTCTCATATCCCCATTTAAACGCGGTAAGAACCCGTTATTATGTGTTTTAATTATACCTACTATTAAAAAGCTTAAAGAACCGTTCTGTCAATTTAAATCTCTGTTCGCCAAGAATTATTTTGTTTTGCTTACTCAGCGCTCTGTCTGGAGTTGTACTTAGATTTAAAGATGCTGGAAATAAAATAAAGGAATATTTGTTGTCAGTTTTTATCCTGATTTATGTTGAAATAACAACGTCCGGGACAACTTGTGGAAACATTGTAGGTACATTGTACCTACTGATGCTCTCGAGGACGCTAAAGATGTCTTTTTCTTTTCATTTTCAAGTTGTTAGACACAATATTGTTACATTGCTGTCATAGAATAAGTAATAAAATTTCGTATAGAACGGCAACTCTCTGCTCCTCACTAGCGGCTGGACAAGGCCTATCTCACCCCTGACCGAGTAAGACCGAGGTCTTACCTTAGTCTCTTAGCCAGAATAGATGCGCGTCTAACGTCAATGTGTAGTTAGTTTCTGTGTAAAATGAGGTGTTTTATAAACAGTTTTAGTATTGTATTTTGTATAAGCCAATGCGAGAGCGGCAAGGTCTACTACAATGCCGCAATGCTACACGCTATATGTAGTCAGTCAGTGGCATAATCACCTTTTTTTCTTATTGTAGATTTTCCGCAGATGGCATTAACTACTTAGCCGGACAAATGCGGAGCGCTGAAGGCTCTCACCCGGTACAACGTTTAAGACAACAGGCCTGAGGGTGCCCAGTTGGGCGCGAACCTCGGCTCAGGGCGTCGTCTGAGAGGAAAAATATTTGAAAGAATTAATCGACCCTAGTGGGTCGATAGCGATAAGCGCTAAATGAGGGATATCGTCGACCACGCCGGCGGGGTCGGTATCGGGGCCCTGAAGTGTTTGGTGTCGCGAGCTGATTGGCTGCCTCTATGGCTAGAGTAATCGGGTCGTCGGGATCGTATATTACGTCCTTCGGACGCCGATACTTTTCAGTACCGTCCCTAAGCGGAATGTATTCGGAAGCCGCAACTACCAGGGGATTTGGGTGGTGCGGAGCAGAATCGAAAAAACGTTTGGCAGTATCACCTGCCACTAGAGTATAATGTTCAAAAACGTTATTTATTAAACATTTAAAAATGTTAGTTTATTATATATTTGTTACCACATTGTTCCAAATTGTAACAAATGTTATCAACTAACACACAAAGAAGGCAGAAGTGTAAAGTAATACATGCATTACATTGATATCAAGTGGAATTTTCCGTCGCGTGTAGAACTGAAAATATTTAAAAAAAGTACTAAAATTTTCATGTCTTTCCCGACAGGAAATTCCACTTGATATCGACTCAGAACCATAGTCTGAAACATCCCCCTCAGTATTTGTTACGGTGTCTCTAACACCCATACGCACTTGTATGGCTACTTGTACGTACTTGTACGGGGTGTAAATAACATCGTAACAGATACAGAGAGGAGTGATTCAGCTGATTATTCGGAGTTAATATCAAGTAGAATTTTCCATAACAAAAGTATAGAATTAAATGTTTCATGCTATGTTTCAGTCCCATGTAATATGACGCGAGCTTATTGCTATTAACCGGGCACAAAACCTGATAACCAAGTGATATCAATAATTATTATCAATGATCTAAGCATGAATTCAAACCCAAAGTCGAATACTAAAACACAGCAGCCGAAACTAAACTCATCATGACTTTAAACTTTTAAGATTAATTACTTAAGGAGCTTTGTCACACACAACAGTACTCTGTGGAATTTGCGTTGAATCGTGAACTGAAGACATGAAAGAACATTGTATAAGTGTTTGGGTTGGCTTATAGGACAACTATTTGTAGACACCATAATAATGAAGCTGCGACTGTGATAAGAAAACGATAATGTGTCAGTCAGAATCACCCGTCACCTTTTAATGTTATTTTATTGCTAAAATACGTATGAAGCAAATGTCTGGTGATAGGCACTAGGCGGCATTAAGTAGGCAACAAGTATTTAGCACTATTTCAACTTAAAATACGCCGACAAAATACTGACGGACACAAGTAAATTATTTATTCTTTTAGGTTATAAACTTGTTATTTTTTCTACATTTTTTTTTTTGACGTGACTTATTGTAGATTTGCCGCAGATGGCATTAACTACTTGGCCGGATTTTATTTTTTTTCTACAAAAAGGACAAACAGTATGCTTAAAAATATACAGGGTGTTAGTGACATCATAACAAAAACTTTGAAAGATTATTCAGACCATGATTCTGGGTTGATATCAAGTGGAATTTTTTGTCGCGGAAGTATGGAACTTAAACTAATTAAAAACAAACAAACAAAAATATAAATTTTGCGCAGGAAAATGCCCCTTGAATCATGGTCTGAATCATCTCCTTAAGTATTCGGTACGATGCAACTAATACTTATATAAGGTTTAAGCTGATTCCGGTACTCACCACCTAAGTTTATTTTAAGTTATAACTGTCATTTTCTTATCCGCCGAAAATGAAAGGAACGGTAATCGACAGGCATACATTTTATGGAACACACGTCAATTTTAGGCAGAAATTAAAAAAAAAAACCCTACAAAAATTGTATATTGACCAATAACCCGACAGAATCATACAGCACACATCAAACGGATTGAACATGATTGAGATGCCTATTTTATTCGCCCGGGTTATTCTTTCATTCTAAAATGAATACTAGTCAAACATCCGTCCCTTTCTTTTCCGGTGGATCAGAAAATGACGCGTATAACTTAAATTAGAATTAAGAGGTGTCTGTGAGAATCGAAGCTATTATTAAAAATAATAAATATTTTTAATAAAAGTACCCATCCTACTTTATGTGCCTCATTGTATTGTTTTCTGGTAATAAAAAAAAATCATTTTTTTATTTTTTCAAACAGTATTAATAAGAGCTAAGTCCTAGCAACGTTGGGCACTTAAAGTTATATAAGAATATAATATAGTGGTATCTCATACTGTCTGCATACAAGTATTCTGTGAGGTCTTTCGGCTCGCAGTATTGTCTCGCGGAATTTCGGGTCGAATGTTTACGGTCGGAAGGAAACTCTGTTACTGAAGGGGTCGCTGTAAAGCAGTTCTATTATGGCGTTTGTATAGTGTCAAGTTATTTATATGTATACTCTTTAAGGTATTGTGAGCGTAGATTTATTAACCGCCAGGAAAACATAACAGTGTTTTCGAGAATGTAAGGGGGTTTCTGTGGTTTATGAACTTATATTATCTTCTTCTTATCGTGTGGGTTGTGAGGTGAATTACCAACCTCAACCTTGGTGTCAGGGTTATTATTGAACAGACAAAGGCCTCTGACATGACTCATGTGACGAATGCATACTTACATCAATAAGTATTGACCGGGACGTGCCTTTTGGACAATCAGATGATCAACCTGTGATGTTCTAACCAAACTAGGGATCACAAAGGGATTTTTGTGATATATCCCCGCCGGAATTCCAAGCCGAATAATCATTAAAAAAAAGATTGGTTTAAGCTCCGTGGTCTAGTGGTAAGAGCGTTAGGCTCACGATCTGGAGGTCCGGGTTCGATTCCCGATGGGGACATTGTCGAAATCACTTTGTGAGACTGTCCTTTGTTTGGTAAGGACTTTTCAGGATTGAATCACTTGATTGTCGGAAAAAGTAAGTTGATTCCGTGATTCGGAGGGCACGTTAAGCCGTTGGTCCCGGTTATTAGCCGTAAAAACACGTCCACCAACCCGCAGTGGAGCAGCGTGGTGGAGTATACTCCATACCCTCTCCGGTTGATTGAGAGGAGGCCTGTGCCCAGCAGTGGGACGTATATAGGCTATTTATGTAGGCTGGGATTCGACCCGACCTTTGTGAGTGGGGGTTACTTTACATCACTGCCTACCCAGTCAGGGATGCAAGCGTGATTCTATGTCATGTGTTATTAATTATGACGTCACAGTGAGAGTTCAGAGTCAAGCGTTCCTGCAACTGGCCTACCATGGCTCTATATATTTTGGGTGGATCTTATAAATTAATTAAGATTACTGAAATGGTTTCTCATTATCGTTTTCAAAAGCATAGTCTATTAACTTAACAAAGGAAATCCCATCAAAGTATAAAAGCTTTATCCCGCACCCTACTTAACTGAAATCACGAGCAATTGATTTCATACGGTGTACCTGAATGTACCTGTAGTTATTGTGTTGTAAGCGGATAAATATTTGACGAAAAGATTTACATGATTTATTTCTGTTATAGCGTGAGCCGTAATAGCCCGTGGGAGAACGCTTACCTCTCACTTTGAGGTCACGAGTTCAAATCCAGCACAGGTCGAATCCAATGATTGTCGAATTTGTTTTTGGATCATAAATGATTATCACGTGCTCAGCGGTGAACGAAAACATTATGAGAAAACCCACATTCCTGAGAAATGCATTTTCGGAGGTATCTGACTTAACATTTATTGCGCTGGTTTTTCCTTGGCGGGTTGGAAGGTCAGACAGGCAATCACTTCTGTTACAAACCGGACCTGTCAAATCTTCAAGTTAGGTAAACGGACCCTGTGAAAAACGGGATAATGCTAGGGAGATGATGATTATTTTTAGCGTGAATCATCTATCTCATAATATTTACTTGAAGACCCCAAGAGAATAAGCCTAAGGCCTTGGCCAAGTTGCAAATAATTATGACAATCAACAGTGACAGTGATAAAAATGTATGGGTTTGACATGTCACCTCTTTATGTCAATCCCATACATTTTTATTACTGTCACTGTCGATTGTCATAAATGTCAGAATCGTTTGCAACTTTCTAAGGCTTGTGTTTATTGCCCTAACTACAGTAAGCAGTAGCCAGGATCAACAGCTTAACCTGGCTTGCAAAGCACGGAACCAAAATCATCATGACCTTACCCTTGGTTTCCAGTTAACAATAAAGGTGAGCTTAAAAACTAATCAGAGAATTTCCAAAGAGGACATTGTAGTGATCCCCAATTAGAAAGGTTCGATCCTCCGTAATCCTCAATTTCAAAAGGTTTTTAGAGCACGTCTCTTAATTTTACTTCTATTAAAAAGGGTTTAATTTTAATACAGCACAGCAATTCTTCCATGTGTTTAAATTATTTATCGACGGTATCCTGAAAAATATTTGTTACAGAAATATCGGTTTTGAATATTTTCTTGGTAGTTGTCCTGTGCAAGTGTGTCGAGGGTTTTATTTTGTAATACAGGTTGCCAAGTTGGAAATGATTATCACAATTGACTGTGACAGTGAGAAAAATGAATGGGATTGATATAAGGTGACATAGGGTGACATAAGGTGACAGGGCAGTCGTATATTTCTATCACTGTCTCTTTCGATTGTCATATTCATTTGCAATTTGGGCAACGCCTTTGAAGCATAATAAGAATTCTTTCGAATCATATACGCTGTCAGAATTTTGTTATATCAGTATTCAATATTCTTTATTTGCATACTATGATGGCGTACAAGTTTGTAAGTTGCATATGAGTTTCATATCATAGACCCTTTCGGGCACAACAAAATAGAAGTTTAAAAGAGAGAAAGAAGTGTTTCAAATAGTAACATCAGTATCATTAAGGTATTCACTATTACTGTAGTAACATTTGTTAATTGGAAACATTCTTTTATATTTTTAATATTTTGTCACTTTTTTCTTCTTTTAATATGTTAGGCATCATCATCATCACCAGCCCATTAACGTCCCCACTGCTAGGGCACGGGCCTTCCCTATGGATGGATAGGGAGATCGGGCCTTAAACCATTACGCGGGCCCAGTGCGGATTGATGGTTATTAACGACTACTAATGCCAACGGCTTAACGTGCCTTCCGAAGCACGGAGGAGCTCGGGATGAAAACTTTTTTTTTTGTGGTCCCTATCCTATGACCGGCCTTTGCGAAAGTTAGGCAATATGTTAGGCAGTTAATTATTAATTTTGATGGACATCACATATGGGCTAGAAGAATGTAGAATCAAAAAAAATCTTAACGGAGAAATATACAAAAAAATCTAGCATTGTTAAGTTTTTGTCTGTATCAGAATGATCTGAAAGTGACATTCTTATTTTGTTCCGTCGATATTGTTTTTATTCGGAGTAAACGATGTGTGTTTAAAATTCTTGAACCGTAGATGAAGGTTCCAATTCACTGAATTTTCATTGTTGATGGATGGATACAATTCATTTAAGTGAGCGATCCTCGTTGCACTGGGCGTGAATAAAATATAAAAATCGTAAAAACCAGCAGCCCATTCGCGTCAGACAGAGTACTGCGGGGCGGAAGGCAAGAGGGAAACCACAGCCTTATTTTTTTCTAAAAATTTAGCATGGAGAATGCTACATCGACAGCCTGGCTCTTAAATTAGTGATCTGGAGATGTTTTCACCAAGTCGCTGGATCGGGCTACTAGTCGAAAAACACCACCAACCCTCTCCTCCTTGCCTTCTGCCCCGCAGTTTTCTGTCTGACCCAGATTATTTCACAGCCGTACTAGAACTCCTATCCTCCGCCTCTGAATAATACTGACAGTTACTACATCCCTCTGTTAGATTCCAGGTTGCAGTCCCTGTGACTCGCCTCTTCCTTCCTGCATTCCCATACCAATGGCACCTATCTCCGTCTCGTTGAGGTCTTTACCCGCATCCCTGGGCAAGGGTTTTACATTATACCCCGTAGGTCTGGAAAACATCTTACTTAATCGAAAATGATATTGTAAAAATCATACCCGCATTAAGGGTCGATTCTAATCTCTCAACATTCATAAAGCAATAACGCTATTCATATTCCAGGCAGATATTATGCTCACCCTTCCTTTAAGATTCTAGTATCCAGTGGGATCTCTACATAATGCCTACAGTTCTGGGAAGATTGATGGGATTTTAACCACTATTAGACGACTGAAGCCTAGCCAGCGTTGTGAGGGGAAGTTGCGATATTATTTCGAGGTTGATAGCCCCTGACGGTATGAGGTAGATTGCTTGTATTGCGAATGATTTTACTATTACAAATAATAATTAATTGAGAAATCTGTCACAAAGCAACAAACGCCAATATTGACTAATAAGTGCTACTACGCTAAGAGTACTTCTATCTTATCTAATCTAGCCTACCAGATCCCACTGCTAGATATTTAGATATTAAAGGGCTCTACCTTACCTTTATTTAAACACAGAATAATATATTTATTATATACTTATTTAAACCTGTCTAAAGCGTTTTAACTAGATTTACATTTTCAATAAATATATTATAATTATACAAACCTATCTTAAACGTTTTTAACTGGATTCATGGATTTGTATATTTTATTTATTCATTTAATTTTATATTCCCATTTTTTATACCTTTAATTGTTTCTGCTTAACTACCTATTTGTAAAAATATTATTTGGTATGGGGTTTTTAGGCTAGAAATAGATTATTTTTATAAAGTTTCATGAACTTCGATCCAAACATGGCTGCAAATTCCCCGTCCGAGATTTTTTTTTTCAAAAAACAATGTCTCGGACGGGGTTTGAATCTGTATACCTATTTGTGAGTAAAGGCCTGACAACATTTTTTAATTACAGGTTCTTCAAATATTATTATACTTAGAACTTCAATCCAAACATGGCTGCAAATTGTCTTCTTATGACTTCGCCCATTCTTCACTTCGGACGTTATTCAAATTCATATTCAAAATTATTTTTATTCAGATGATAATATACTCGTAGTTACACTTTGAATCGTCACTTTTTACATAATGAACGCCTCATCCATCTAAAACTACTGCAGCTTTTCACAACCTGTATATACGGGGAAAGAAGTTGCAAGAAAAATTGGTTGCCTAATATCAGTTCCCAGATGTATTTGTATCTTCTAAATAATCACTCACCTTATAATAATAATTATTAGTAAATATAACAAAAACATTTTTTTTTATGTACCTATGTCTTTATTTTATGAGATATTATGTCATTTCCATTTAGCAATGTACTCAGCAAACTCCTCAAAAGACATGTTTCGTAAATGATTCCTTCATAGTGCACGACTAAACTTATATTAACTTGTAAAACCTATATTGTACCCTACCTCAAACATATGCCTTCTTTCTTTTTGTATGATTTCTTATAATAAACAGATTTTTGTTTTTTTTTGATTAATTATTAAAAAAAATGTGTATGTGTGTCAGAAAGGTCGGTGAGGTTTTGGTACTTAGTGCATCTTGCGATTTATGTACCTCTGACTACGCCAATTGGGATAACGTCGTGATTTTATGTCATGTTGCGTGTTACTTATCTTCTTCTTCTATCGTGTGGGTTGTGAGGTGGATTACCAACCTCATTATTTCTTTTTATTTTGGTGCAATAAAGTGTATTTGTATTGTATTGTATTGTATCAACCCTTGTGTCAAGGTTTCTATTGAGCAGCCAAAGGCGCCTGACATGATTGATATAATAACTACGTACTTATATCAGTAAGTAGTAACCAGGACCGACGGCCTAACGGTGTTACTGGTGTGGCGGACCCAACTAGTTGGCCACCTAGGTCCGCCCACATGCAACAGATGGCGCCACATTAAATAATGCAGTCTTCAAGCAGTCGTGAAACGCGATATCGAAGTTTACACAGCAAGACGCATATATACAACTTCCAACATATCACTGTTGGATCGTCGATCCCTAGTCACACTACCAACTTGTGGCTAAACTTATATTATGTAGGTACAATCTATTCAAATCTAATTCTACGCTTCCTAATATTCATCGCCAGAACATCCTCATCAGAGGAACGATTCATCACGACGATTGAACACGGTATCAAGAGTCGTATCTCGTATCATGACTCGTGAATACGGACGTGACCACCCGGTGATACGACGCTATGAATAGACCCCCACACCAATCAGCTTGTCGTATAGATGCCAGTTTTGAATTGGAGATGAAAAGTTTCGTGAAAATCTAGATTTTCCTAACCTAGGTTAGGAGACATAAAATCACAAAAATCACTTCGTGGTCGTTTGGTTCGGACTACGGACATTGCAGGCTATTCAACCGACTGTTAAGTAAGATCCGTAGGTACTTCGGAAACTACGTTGATCACTAGACCAGTCCTATTTCTGCTTTGATTCTATTTGTATTTATAAATCCAGCACGGGCCTAAACCAATGATTTTAGAAATTGTTTTCAAATTCATGTTTGGGATGTAAATTACTATATGATTATAATTATTATGCTCAGCGGTGCACACGGCAAATTTTCTGTGATTGAATACCTTGTCATTGTGCTGGTATTTCTTCTGGTAGGAAGGAGATAGGCAGTTGATTCTGTAAAACACGAAACCTGTTAAAATTCAGGTTAGGTAAGCGGACCGTAGCGAAGAACGGGGTAACGCTAGGGAGATGACGATGTAAGAATGTCAAGCTGATGATGGCAGAAATATAAGATAACATAAGCCCACGACTATATTCCAAACGGGGTAGTCAGAGGTACATCCTTTGCAAGATGAATTAGGTACCCAAGCTTTTCTGTTAGTTAAATCAAAACATGATAGATAGTGCCCATTTCACCGTGTACAACTGTGTTTGTGAAAATTGAACTTAAGGTAAATTAATAAATGATTGGTGCTAGTTCTGTACAGAGATTGAAACCAGCGGCGCTCCCCATTTAAGAAGCAAGCAGGGCAATTGATAGCCAGGGGTTTTAAACGGAGTCTACTAGCTTCCTGATCTGTGGGAACCCCCTAATGTAAAAGATAAAAGGGTTGATGTTAGTACGTCAATGCGTGTAATGTGAGCTCTCGTTTGCATATTTCGACTATGTTGTTTTATCGGGTTGCTTTGAAAGCGAAAGCGAAATTGAATGCTATCGCGCATAATAATGTCGTGTGGTTTTGAAATCTAAGTGTAATGCTGAAATTGAATGTGGAAGCTTTTTCAAATTAATTTGTCTTTTGGAAAGTAAGTTACTAGGTTAGTGTAGTGATGCCACTCACAGGCACCCTGCACACACGTGTGAGCAAGACAGAGATATGCCGCGCGCTCTCTCTTACTCTTCGACGGCTTACCCACCAGGGGGGGGAGTCACTTTAGTCTATTTAGCCGTAAAGCAAATGTAATTCTGTACTGATACCAACTGGTGTCTCCGATCTGTTGGTACTATCATTCATTAGTCTATGCTGGAATGTTAGGCAGTTGAATGTTTCCTGAGAATGTTTACAAAGTGGTAATTTTTCTGTTACTTTTTATTTCGATTTGTTCTTTCTTCTACTCTGTACCTGTCTGCATAAAGACTAGGTAGTGAATATCTTTTTACGTAACTGCGCCGTTTTACTGCCAAAATGGGAACATTCTAGGGAACGCCACATCAACAATTATGTGTTTTTACTCACTCCTACTCCAGCATTGAAGCTGCAGTAAGTTTATTATCAAAATAAGGAAATTGCCGAGCATTGTTTCAGTTTAAGGGGAGCGTTCTTAAACTAACATTAGACACACAATTTAAACAGTTGCTAACTTACGGTTGCGGATATGTTTGTTTCTGTTACATTGATTGGAAATTAAACAATAACATAAACGGTTCCCCACCAATTTGGTTTCAGAACAAAGCCACGTTTTCGTGTCCTTCACAACTGCCGGTCACTCGTATTTTCTCGGCGTATTTTAAGTTGAAATTTTGCTCAATAATTGCTGCCCAATAGTGTTGCCGCTCGATAGTGCCCTATCGATAGTTTTCGATCGAACTATCGATAGTTTACCAAAAACGATAGTATCGATAGAGTCGATACTATTGTTGCTTATCAATAGTATCGCCAAAAAAGAGATACAATCGATAATCGATAAACTAAAGGTAAAACTATCGATTTTTCGGCAATACTACTGCCCATTTAGTGCCACCTAATGCATGTCACCAGAGAATTACTTACATCAACGAACCACCGGTCACCTTTAAATTTTATTTTATTTCCAAAATACGTCCTTCGTCTGATGACAGAAGAACCCTAATAGAAATAATGCTAGGGCATTACCCCGTTTCTCACAGGGTCCGCTTACCTAACCGGAAGATTTTTTTACAGGTCCGGGTTTCTTCAAAAGCGACTGCCTGTCTGATCTTACAACCCGCGAAGGGAAAATCAGCCCAATACAAGTTAGGTCACATATTTCCGTAAATGCATTTCTCGGGAATGTTGGTTTCGTTCCGATGTTTTCCTTCACCGCTGAGCACGTGATAATCATTAATGATCCAAACATGAATTCGAAAACAAATTCGACAATCATTGGTTTAAGCCTGAGCTGAATTCTAAACTGCGGCCCCAAAGTGAGAGTCAAGCGTTCTACCAACTGAACTACCACGGTTCAATATAGCATAGACTTAATAATTTATCTAAATAAGTAATTAATTATTCTATAAGGTACAAAATGTAAACCCAGGCGAAATCCGATAGAACCGCTGGTTCATAACGAACTCGACACCCATAATTAGAATGCTGATAGAGAATTATTTCCTTAAATTGAGGTCATTACGGATTTAATGAGGGGAGCGTAAACATCCTTTAGATCTGCTCTCTGACATACGAGTGAGCAGTTTGTCAAACAAGTTGCAAAATGTATGGAGAGAACGCTGGTTTTTATTAATAAAACCTTACACAAATATTTGAACGAACTGTATTACTTTGAATATTATATTAAATTACAATATCCAAACATTGAGACGCGTTGGTTTGCTCGCGCTAGAGATGTGCCTGACCATAAATGGTACACTTTTAGGTATGTCCCATGGAATGTACCATAATATATATTTTTTAAAACTTTATAAGGTTTACCAACAGTTACCTACAACATTATTACTACACTTATTCAACAAACATAGGTGTTATTCTAAATTCGTAACCAATTAAAGGTAAACACAGCTAACATTTTTTATAAACTTAACGAGTTAAAAATAACGCGAGGGTGTGTGTGTGTGTGTTGTAAATATTTGTTACAAACTTATTGATCAAAATGTAATGTAAAAATATAACAGAAAGGGAGCACAGCAGAATAACAACGTAAAAAAAAGTATCATGAAATAGGTAAAACAAAAAATGACATTCCATGACAGGCCGGAGACCAGCCAGTCGCTACCTAACTAAAGACTCCGGGACAATATTAAATATTATGCCCCTGAAAGCGCTGTTCAGAGAACGCGCGACTTACAACGCAGTGTCATGGGGTTCAATCCCAGGTCAGGCTCTCAACAACTAGAATGAGCTTGAATTATTTTTAGGGTCATGCGTGGTGGTTTAAGGCCCGATCTCCCTATCCATCTATAGGGAAGGCCCGTGCCCCTGCAGTGGGGACGTTAATGGGCTCGTGAAGATGAGGTAAGATGAGTAAAAACGACAAATTTATTAAAAACATCATAGAAGGAAAGCTAGAAGGAAAGAGATGGAGGGGAAGACCAAGAAGAGCTTACATGGAACAAATTAAAGGAAAGGTTAAGGGAAGTCAAGGAATTGGCCTATGATAGACTGGAATGGAAAATGCTACACCGACAAGAGCGTAGCTCTTAAATTGATGATGATGAGGTTATTAAGTCACGTGCTTTCCAGGATTTGTGCCCGGATAATTATAATAAAATCTACTTCAATATAGCTGACTAGAAGTGGGTGTATAGTACAATAGGCTAGCGTCCAACTAGTCAAATCAGTTAGTCTTTACTAGACGTCAAAACACGAAATTACTATGGAATTTGTATCAAAAAGCACACTGTGACGTCATAGAAAAAACGTGATATAATGTCTGACTTATTATTATGTTTTTCTTGATCAAAATTCATAAATAAGTTAAATTCGTTAGTTTATCTGTCTTTATTTAATAATCAGATTTTCTTAATTTGCCTTGAACCTAGTTCACGAAATCCCCCTCCCTATCTCTTTGGGGATAAAGGCGAGATGCTATATTATTAAAACAAATAATTAACGTCTAGCTGAAATACTTTATAATAAAAAAACACGAAATATTTCAGACGCCAAAATCGAAATAAAATGTGGAGAATCTAAAACGAGATGGAATTTATTCCATTTTCAAAAGCGAATTAAATTATTAGCCAACGACTAAATCTAAGTTTGCTTTCACGTTCGTAGAACTATTCCAGAATCCACAAAGCCCCAGCAAATACGTTATTCGAAACAATACGTATTACCTACTCAGTATAATATATATAGAACATCTACCTAGAAAGTCTACGTGATCAAATCTAACTTAAATTCCCCTTTGTACACGTAAATTTGAACATAATACTATGCGAATAGGTACGAACTGTTACGGACACCTTATTGTAAAAACGTCGGCCTCCGTGGTCCTGTGGTTGAGCGTTGAGCTCACGATCCGGAGGTCCCGGATTCGAGTCCCTGTGGGGACAAATCACAAAAATCACTTTGTGATCCTTAGTTTAGTTAGGACATGACTAATCATCTGATAGTCCGAAAGTAAGACGATCCGGGCTTCGGAAGGCACGTTAAGCCGTTGGTCCCGGTTATTACTTACTGATGTAAGTACGTAGTCGTTACGTGAGTCATGTCAGGGGCCTAAACGGCTCAGTAATAACCCTGACATCAGGGTTGATAGGGTTAGTAATTCACCTCACAATCCACACGATAGAAGAAGAAGATCTTGTGACGTCATCTTTAAAACCATAAGTTTATAAGTTTGTTCGAATACTCAACAGTATGTATAAATTGTTAATATCCGCTAACAAAGAACTGAGAGAAAGGGTGGACAAATAATAAATGTCATTGGAAACAAAAGGTTCGGCGGACTGAACAAATCGGTTAGGTCGACAATTTGTCAAACAGCGAAAGGTTTTTGCTTTCCTTACAGCTGATTCGCGTTGTCTCTCTTTTATTCAGTAGAATTGCTTTTACTATATTAATTTTAAGCGAAATTATACCCCTCCGTGGTTAGAGCGTTTTACTTACGATCGGCTTACGATCTGGAGGTCCGAGTTCGATTCCCGATGGGGACATTGTCAAAATCACTTTGTGAGACTGTCCTTTGTTTGGCAAGGACTTTTCAGGCTTGAATCACCTGATTGTCCGAAAAAGTAAGATGATTCCGTGCTTCTGAGGGCACGTTAAGCCGTTGGTCCCGGCTATTAGCCGTAAAAACACCTCCACCAACCCGCATTGGAGCAGCGTGGTGGAGTATGCTCCACACCTCCTCCGGTTAATTAAGGAGAGGCCTGTGCCCAGCAGTGAGACGTATATAGGCTGTTTATTATATATGTATGTATTATACCCTAGACACTCGACAGACGTAATTCTTCTCTTCACCCGTTTTTTTGCCAGTAACGGCAATTTGCCGTATTTGCCGCAGATGGCATTAACTGGCCGGAATTATCGTGCACCGCCTATCGCGTAAGTGCGAGCGAGAGACAGCACCCGCGCTCTTCCCTTTACTCCTTAGCGGATTTATACTAAAGTAAGACCCAGAGGGGGTGAGATCAGCGCCCGATATGAATCGGTGCGGGACGAAGAGTAACCGTTCTACACGTAGTATTATTACAATACAATACAAATACACTTTATTGCACCAAACTAAAAATAAATAATTACAAAAAGTATTATTAGTTATGGCGAAGTTATATAAAATAGGCATCTACACATAGTAAACGTTATGTAACACTATATTAAAGACACCACCACCATCACTACCACTATTGCCTGCCAGAAATTGCTGTTTAGCAATAAAGCCGCCTATTGTGCTTATTTTTATTCGTATGTTTATGTACTGTGTATCTGTCGTTGTGCAATAAAGTATTATTGATTGATTGATTGAATAGACAGTTTTTTTAAGAAAACTTAAATTGATTAATCTTATAGTGAATCAGCACCTTCTTGATACTGTAGGACAGCCTTATCTAGAAGGTGCTCTTGCCCAAACCGTCACTTATCATCAGGTGATATTGTGGTCAAAATGCTTGTTTATCTCCCTTGCGTTATCCGGTTTTCATAGAGTCTGCTTACCTAAACTGAAAATTTGACAGATCCAGGTTTTTTACAGAAGCGACTGTCTGTTTGACCTTCCAACTGCGAAGAGAAAGCCACCCCAATATAGGTTCACATACCCCCAAAATGCACATCTCGGGAATGTGCACGTAACTGTCATAAATTCAAATACAAATTCTAAAATCATTTATTTAGATCTATGCTAGGATACGAACCTGCAACCTCAAAGTGAGAATAAAGCGTGAATTGTATTATGAACTAAGATCGCTAGATGAACTAGGTACCTTAACGAGCAATCTGTTATCAACGTGAGCCGTATCATTTAAGATATACAGGGTGTTAGTGACATCGTAACGAATACTCAGGGGGATGATTCAGACCATGATTCTGAGTTAATATCAGGTGGAATTTTTCGTCGCAAAATTCATGTTTTTTTTTAGTTTTTTAAAATTATTTTCAATTCTATACTTTTGCGATGGAAAATTCCACTTGATATTAACTCAAAATAATCAGCTGAATCATCCCTCTCAGTATTCGTTACGATGTCACTTACACCCCGCACAAGTATATACGGTAGCCATACAAGTAGGTATGGGTGTTAGTGACACCGTAACGAATACTGAGGGGGATGGTTCAGACCATGATTCTGAGTTGACATCAAGTGGAATTTTCAGTCTGAATATTCATGAAAATTTTTGTGTTTTTTTTTTATTATTTTCAGTTCGATACTTTTGCGACGGAAAATTCCACTTGATATCATCTCAGAATCATGGCATCAATCACCCCTCAAAGTTTTCGTTACGATGTCACTAACACCCTGTATTTATTTAAACATAATAACTTATCAGTGCGATTCCGGTACTCGGGTTCCAACCGGTGCTCTCTGTTTAAGAAGCAAGTCGAAGTACCACAGGACCAGATTAACTTAAAACATTGCTAAATCTAATCTAAATATGTAAAAGGAGAAACTGACTGACTGACATATCAACGTACAGCCTAAACGACTAAACGTAGCTTAGGTACCGTAGAGGTGCACTAAGAAAGGAATTCCCGCGGGAACAGTAATTAGCGGGAAAAATCGTTCCACGCGGACGAAGTCACGGGCAAAAGCTAGTAAAATATATTAAGTCTTCTTCTATAGTGCGAGGTGGATTATCAACCTCATCAACCCTGGTGTCAGAGTTACAAAAAGGGTTGAGGGTTGAGCCACCAAAGGCCTCTATTGACTCATGTAACGACTACTAACTTACATTAGTAAGTAGTAACCGGGACCAACGGCTTGACGTGCCTTCCGAAGCACAGATCGTCTTACTTTCGGACAATCAGGTGATCAGCCTGTAATTTCCTAACAAAACTAGGGATCACAAAGTGATTTTTGTGATGTATATCCCCACCGGGATGCGAACCCGGGGCTTCCGGATCGTATCGGAATATATTAAGTAATACTTATATTTAAAAAAAAATCAAAAATTCACAATTATTTATTTGCTCATAAATCATGGTACAATAAAGGTTTCACAATAAATGTGAGAATCTCATTTAATAACAGAATAACAATCCCCGAATGACGTTTACGAAACGCTTGTTCTAAATTTCGTCTTCCTTTATTCCTGGAAACATTTGAGCTGCTTTTTTAAATATTTATTTACTAACAAACTTCTCAGGCGGTAGTTTAATAAATAATTCAGCAACCGTAATCAAATATCGTCGGAAACAAAAGACGTCAGTTCCCTGATGTCTGGAGAACAGAACGATTTATCATTTGCAAATGGGTTTGCCAATTTTGTGTTCATCATTTTGAGGACTGCTGCTTAATATTCCAATGATTGTACTTCTCTATTACTGCTTTGTTTATATTTAAATATACTTTAATATATTTTGTATTGTTAAATAATATTAATAAAAAACAGAATGTTAATCCACTACAGGCTTCGTCAGTACCAACTATCATGTTAAAAAAAGGGTACTTAAGCAAATTCAAATCATACATAATAAAATTCGCACAAGCTTTGTCAACACAAAATATTAAGTAGGTACTTTAATACATTTAAAATATATATCTATCTACTATATACTCAGCCTGTATCTACTCACTGCTGGGTAAAGGCATCACCTCTTTCACGCGATTCTTTCTGGGTCAAAATACATAATACACTATTATTATATTATATTATTTTTTCGTTACCAAGATTCAGTAAAATCTGAAATGAAAATTTTATCGTTCATTTTTATTTGGTACTTTATCAATTCACAACACTCTTCTATCTACCTACTCTTCATAGGCTACGTCTAGATAAGAAGATAAGTAATTTAAACGCTATCTACCGCAACAGACTCATTTCAAAAAGTCTGTTCATTAAACATTATTTAAACCCTATTTAGCATAGCAATAAATAGCACCGTATCGTGTAAATTTATTATGCAAATGGTTTATAAGTACCTATATTGTATTGTTCATTTTATTTATTACTAATTCTATACGTAATCAATAGACAAATAAAGATTTTCCTATTTAGCCATGTAACAACCAATAGGTGCGAATTAAAGTAATCACCATTCAATTATATAACGAAAGAAAAAGTCGCGACAAAATCGCTTTGTTCATTTTCTTAACCATCCTTTTAACCCTATTTCGCCGCGCGGTTGAAACATTTTATATTCTATTTGCTCAGTGTGGCTGCGCACATAAAGTTGGTTATTATACCGAATGCACCTGGACTTTGTGCATAGACCCGTCTGAAAATAAACGACGTGGATATGAAAATTAAAATTTGAACATTTTCTCACTTTATTCGCTACTGTTTGAATTAAAGACTAGAGATTTAAGTAATGCTGGTTAGTGTTAACAACTCGCGCGGGAAAGTTGATTGCGCTTACATGTTTGTAAAAAGTACATTGTTCAACGAGTGACGAAAATGACCGATTACCAACGAGGGTGTTACAATGACAATAGCTAAAATTGTTGTATGGTCTTAGGTTTATAGAATCTTTATTTCTTATTAAAGACTTACAGTCACTTACATAAGAAATACTTAATAATAATCATGCTTACGAAGCTATACAGAAACAAAGTTATAGGATACTCTAAATAGAAATATTTTGTATTATATAATGGGAAAGTTTGGCCTTAAATGATCGATCTGAGTCAATACGTTTTATATCGGACGGTAGTCTAACTATTGATGATGGTCTAACTATTTTTATATTGAAAATCATTCTTAAAAGTAATTTTTAAATTTATTACTTATTCTATGTTTTTTATACGTTCTCTCATGTCATGCGCTCCTATAACTAGTAACATTTTCCCCACGAATCTGTTTATCATTTTGACATCAGTTATCACAAAATTTAAATTTAGAAAGTGGTCGGGAATAGATTTTCTTTCATAACACTTTTCTTGCCCATTTAACTATGATCTCAATAAACTTATTTATCGCTTACTATATCTCATAGTTCATTTGCAAAGGTAATTATATCTTTACTTCAAGTCGTATTCAGGAAGAACGCTCGCAAATAACAATTCAAACATTAATTCCTTCACGGACTAAGCAGTAAAAAGTCCATTTAAGAACTTTAAAATTGATCACCAATAAAAGTCAAAGAATAGAAGTGTATGAATAACTTTGCATACTTAACTCACAGTGCGGTTAAGCACGTTTTAAAAAGGTTTTCTTTCTAGTTTATCACTTGCGTTTTTACGACCGTATTTTCATACATCGCTTACGTTTTATAGTCTTTGAGGTCTGGACCCCAAGTTTTGAAGTCGTAAACCGGCTTAATTAAGTTGAAGGTACTATCTGGTTGGAGGAACATAAACATATTATTCGCAACTTCATTCAAATGTTTGCTTGGTTGGTTGTTGTTCTTGTTTTGTTTGTTTGTTTGTTTTGTTGTTTGTTTGTTTTCTGTTTGTTTGTTTTGTTTGTGTTTGTTTTGTTGTTTTGTTTTTTTTGTTTTTTCAAATGTTTGTTGTTTGTTGTTGTTTATGTTTGTTTTGTGTGTGTGTTGTAATGTTTGTTGTGTGTGTGTGACGGTTACTCCACCGACAAGAGCGCAGCTCTTAAATAGAGAGAGAGAGATTCAAATGTTTAAATTGTCTTTTGACCTACTTTATATAGTTTTAAATGAGAAGGCTGTTTTTTGGAAGTAAATGTTATTATATTTTTTATTCTCTGAACGTTAATTATCAGTCTTAACGATTAATGCTGTTGAAATGAGATCGGTTGTCATAGAATAAGAAACAGTGAAATAAAGGAGAGATGTGATGTGAAAGACGATATAGTGGCTAAGATTGAAAAGGGAATGTTAAGTTGTTTTGGACACAGAGCGGATTAAGTATAATAAGATTACGAAAGCAGTGTATAAAGCGAAGGTTGGTGGTAAGGCTGGCAGAAGAAGACCTACCTACATTGACCAAATTGGACATGTCCTTAGAAAAGATTCAGTACGATTTAATCTGAACCGGCGTCCGTGAAACGATTGATGAATGTGGAGGAAGCAAGAGAAGTTAGTGTATCAGGATTGAAGTAAATGGAATTCCATAGTGTCTGCTTACCCCGGTCGGATATAGGCATGAGTTTATGTGTGTATGAAGGTACTCTGAACGAACCGGCTTTCGTGTATTAATCGGTTAATGTTTTTGGAGGAAACAAGAGAAGTATGACAGGATTGAAAAGCAATTGGAATTCCATAGTCCATAGTTCCGTAGTTTAGTAGTTGTAGGAAAAGGGGAAATTATTTTTATGTATCTCTTTGTTTAAAATCGGAAAGGGGTATTATAATAATTTTACTCGAATGAGTATTCATGGTTATGTTACATCATTTAAGGTGGGATAATCATCCATTTGTCCTAAAGTAAGGAGATCCATGGTTCAGGGGGCATGGTACAAGCTTGGTAAGTAAATATGAGGTCTCCGTTTCAGGAGAACTTAGCTCAACAACTCTAGAACCAGGCTTGATGACGTCTGTTATTGATTTCTCAACGAAAAAGAAGACAGAATATGAAGATGCTTAACATCCACAGTCACACCTAGCAACTTACATAGCTACCTAAAATTCACGTTAAATTAGTCAAATTACTAGAGAACGTTTAGTCGAAATTCTCTTCATTTTACGAAAATCTTGGAGAGGTTTTGTACTCTTCATATTACGTAAAATCTTGAGCGCAATTTAGGTTATGTAAGCTGAAATAATGTAAGAACATTTCTTTCGAACGCCGCAGGCAGACAGCATGTACATAATCAATGCTGAAACGTTTGGATTTACTAGTCAGAGTACAATTATTGTGTACTAGGATTTGTTTTGTGTACTGGGATTCGAACCCGAGACCTCCGGACCTCCGGATCGTGAGCCTAACGATGAACCACTGGACACAAAGAGGCCGGTCACTTCACAATATAAACATATAAATTTATGTAAATAAATATCAAACAGCAAAATAAATTTAATATCCTAATTTATTTCCACTAGATAGTTCAGTATTAAATGAAAAAAAAAATAGTGTTGGAGATTGAAGTGGATATTCCGCAGATATATCGCGCGTCGAGACGGGACCGCGGGCTGACGGCTCAAATAGCTGAATAGTTTCGCGAGTTTGGCCGCGGTGTAGAATTTTACGCTGAGCGGGTTTTGGATTGAGGTTTTAAAAGATCACGTATATACAAAAAAAATACGTCCATTTGCCTTTGGGGTATGCAAAAACTACGGAATACCACCTACTGCGGTCCTGACACACCACCATCGCTTCCTCCACTCACATCTTCAGAATGACGATGCAACATCTTGTCTTCTCTTGTCGTTTCGATGGCATTCAGATATTTTCAACCCAGTATTTTGCCACTCGGACGGCATTTTCGGTGGCATTCATCAGCTCCTCTAGCGTACAGGTATCAGGGCACGCGGGGCAAGATGTTAGATGAGCCATAGTCTGTAGCGTAACACCACACACGCAGCTCAGGTCCGATCCGTTGAGAAAACCCCACCTGGACAGGTTATCTTTACTTCGGCCAACCTGTGTGCGGAGTCTATTTAAAGATTTCCAGGTCGGCCTGGTCAGCTCATAACCCGGAGGAAGGTTCTCCGAGAGGGGGACAAATGGAGTAGGTAGTGTCGCTGTCCTGCGCCAAAGACTGCATCTGGCTTAAACATCTTGTATAAAATAAATACTTACAAAATGCAAACAAAGATGACGTGAAGGTTCAGATTAATTTATTAAAAAGGAGATGACGAAAATAATGATCGTTTGAAGCCTTCATACCTATTGACTTCCAAGACTGACAACTGCCCTGCCCGCTGTAATCTCCTGTCTTGCTCAGCAGATATCTGTTCAGATCTCGTGAACGCATCTAGTTGATATATTGCAGCAATACAACGCGAACTGTAAACCACTCCACTGCTGGGTAATGATGCAATTTTCTTGGTAATGCCACTTTGCTGTACGGATTGTTGGAGATAGCTATCATATTGAGAACACTTGCAGGGTTAGGAAGGTTTTAAGTCGAGTTAATAAAGTTGGTTTGTAAGCTAAAGGACAATGCTCCAAATATACACATACATAATACCACGCTTATTTCCCGTTGGGGTAGACAGATACTGTGGAATTCCACTTACTACGATCCTGACACACCACTTTCTCATATTCCACGCCTCAAAGACTTCATGCATGCTTGCCAGTTTAGAGCTCTCATTATTATAGTTTAGGTATGAATATGCTCGAAATGTGTGGACGAAAAACGTAAAATGGTTTTTCGCGGATCGCGACGCCATTTATGTTAGTGGAGTTATAAAGAGTTATTAAATCAGTTAGATTTTAAAGTTACGTAACAAAATGTACGTAAAAAAAAAGAAAAAATAACGTGAATGATAAAATGTACGTGTGTACGTTAGTTATTAAAAACATCATAGAAGAGAAGCTACAAGGAAAGAGAGGAAGGGGAAGACCAAGAAGAGCTTAAATGGGACAGATTAAAGAGAAGGCGAACGTCGTGTCTTATAAGGAAGTGAAGGAATTGACCTTTGATAGACAAGAATGGAGAATGCTACACCGACATGAGCGTGGCTCTTAAATTAGTGATGTGAACAAAATGTAAAACAAATATTCTCCACGTATAATCATCATCGACCCGGAGAGTACAACTGCAAATTAACGAGTTATAATGTGTTTGGGGTTTAAACACGGATTCAATCAATGTTACTGACACTGATTTAATAACTCTTTATAACTCATCAATTGGCACTACGTTCAGGTTGATCGATTTACTATCGAACATTATGTGTGTACGTCTTTTTTTGCATTGTCCTTTATTAGTAAATAATATGACGAATGAGTAATAAAAATGAACTTTATTCTTGGAATGGAAATCTAAATACGTTCTTCCTCCCAAGTATGTCTGTAATATTTTCGTTTCGACGTTTCGTAAAAAGTATCTCATTTGACTAGGTTGTTAAGTAGCCTATTATCTCAAAAGTTCTATGTTTTACCAAAAGTTATAAATTTGATCCTACTTCATAAAACGTAACATATTTGTCAAAGATCTCATCCTTGACATTAAAATACGCATTTTAGTTCTTGGCTCGTAACCAGAATACATAGAACAATATCTATTGGCTCTAAACTTAAAACCATTAACACATTGGCAAGGAAGGGGCTTGAGTGTTCATCTGCCAGCACTCTAAAGACCTTCCCCACAACACGACTCGACGTCGCATTGATCTGCGATATTAGAGTAGCGTTTCCGTTGCCTGTAAAACTCATAATTCCGTAGAATCGCTTTGATGTTTAGCTAAATATCGTCGGGACCCTCCTCACGATGCGATCGATATATATAAATTTCGCATGGATGTGTGATTTTAGTTTAAAGGTTCGGAGGAAACATTTGTAACAAAAATACGTAATTGTTTTTTATTTCGTACAAATTCCATGAACACGTTAGGATGTTTCGTGAAAAGTATATTTACAGGTTGTTGTTATATTCTACAAATATACATACATAAACTCACGCATAATTACCACTGGGGTAAGTAGAGACTATGAAATTCCATTTGCTTCGATCCTGACACTCTTCTCTTGCTTTCTGCACATTCATTAATCTATTCATACACGCACGCTGTTTCAAATTAGATCATATTAAACCAATTCTAAGGACATCTCCAATTTGGAACGTCCTTCTAGGTCTTCCTTTGCCAGTCCTACCATCAACCTTCGCTTTGTATATTGCTTTCGTAATCCAATTATCCTTCATCCGCGTCACCTTCGTTATATTCTATACCTATTCAAATCGACAATTGTTTCGACATCGCATAAATACCGTCGCGCTGTGAGAGAGGCCGCTTTCTCTGCCAGCACTCAAACACAAAATAGCTTGCCAAGCGAAAACTTACAACTATCTGTAGACATATTTCACTTTACCCTTGCCCATTTCAAGACAAGCTTATGAATTTCCTCACGATCATTTTTCATATATCTCATATGTCTTCTAGGGGAATGAGTTGTCTTAAAAAAGGTATTACTATGTTAAGAGATTGTTCTGACCTTTCTGTATGACTAGGTTTTAAGCGAGTACAAAAAAATATGAGGTTCTCAATTCGGTTGAAGTTTTCGTTTAACAATGGTTTTCAATTTGCTCTTGACAGCTAAGGGCCTTATCTCACTAGGACACGTTGCGCCACCAGCGGGAAATTATTTGAGTTTCAGTTGCCGACAACAAATCAGTTGCGCAACCAGCTAAGTCTGCGCGGCAACCGGGAATTATATCGAGGGCTTCGACCAAAAACGGTAGACAATAATGACCCCGATTCCTGCAAACACCTCCTAATTTTAGTTTAAGTTATACTTGTCATTTTCTTATCCATCAAAAGGGAAAGAGACAGATGATTGACAGCTCTTTATTTTAGGAAGAATGAGTAAATGAATGAATAATCTTGGCAAATCAAAAGGTATCTCGCTGGTATAGAAACCGTTTGACGTGTGTTATCAACATAATTCTGTCGGGTTATTAGCCAATGCAAAATTTTATAGGGTTGTTTTAGATTTTGTGCTTAAAATTGACGTGTGTTCCATAAATTTATGCTTGTCGATTACCCGTCCCTTTCGTTTTCGGCGGATAAGAAAATGACAGATATAACTTAAAACAAAATTATATGGTGTCTACAAGAATTAGCACCACTATCTACATAGATCAGAGGACTTTCTTCACAGATGTCCTTACTCTTACTATAGTGCGGGTAAAGATTTTAATAACGGCCCTCACGGGGCATTGCAGTCTCAACAACCACCTACGTAGAATGGAGCTGACCGAGTCCCCTTTATGCAGATTCTGTTTAAAGGAGGATGAGACGCCATTACAGCTGCTGTGCAGCTGTGAGAGTCTTATACACAGTAGAAACCGAATACTGAGCGGCCACATAATGGATCCCCAGGAGGTCATGAAGCTTCTATGTTAAAGACGCTGGATCTAATCGAACGGATCGGTCTAGAGGAGGATTATTAAATGTAGGGATTTGGTCACAATAGATCTTGCTAGGTCGCAGTGGCCATTCGGGCTGCATCAGTTCGAGCCCTTTCAAACTCAAACTCAAATAATAAATAATAATCTACTTAGACAGACGACTATTGGTCAAAGCCTTCGATATAATTGGCACAGCACACGGCGCGGTTGTCATGCTTCGGTGTATAAAGCCTGTCGTGCTTCCCTCACATACATTTTGTTGATGGCGCAACCGTACTAGCGCTGTCATGGTTTCCTAGTGAAATAGAACCGCCCTAAAGATTCATTTGTGGTATGGAAGGAAGAATATTATAATTCATTTATTTTAAGTCCTTTAAAGTCGTAAGAACGAATGTTGTTTTAAAATCCAAAACCCATTGTTTAACTATTGTGTCTGGAAATCTCGGCGTTAAGAGGATATTGCAATAATTTTTTGTAGTTCAGAAAAGTAACAAGTTCTAAATTTATTTCCGTTTTGACTGGATTTAAATTCCCGTTTCAGATTTCGTAATCAAAGTGCCACTTGCGATGGAGATGGTTACCTCAAAAGCTCGTAACTCAATTAATTTCGTCTTAGTTTCAGTAGAAGCCTGGAGAGCATTCAAATTGCGTTCAGTTCAAAGCAACTGTAAACCATTAGCTACGTCTAGAAAGTCAACAATTTCAATGATAACAGAAGGTAACTAGGTAACTAAACAATACCTTGGAACTTAGTAATAGCTTTGATATGCGTTGGAATTAGTAATTAAGTCAACTTCTAGTAAAGGCTAAGACGAAATCACAGTAGGGCGACAAAGTAATCTTGACATTTCGTTAGGTAAAAAAGGAACTTTGAAGTTGTCGATAATGTTGTGTTATGCACCAGTTTTATGGTTCATGAGTATTTATTTTAAACATAAACGACTTTATTAGGATCAGGGTACTCAGAGGTAGATACCTTGCAAGGTGAACAAAGTGCCTACACTTCACAGAGCTTACTGTTAGACCAACATGATAGGTGGTGAGCCGTATCGCCGTCTTTAACGGTCGATCCAACTGTGTTAGTGAAATCTGGACTTATTACGAATATCTCATTGGTACAAGTCCTGTACCACCAAAAAGTATTTATACGTCTTTAATATTTAAAGAGCGTTTCAACTGACCGTAAATGTAATAGTTTCTTGCGCCCGATGTACAGTCATGAGCAATATAATGTACCCACTTTAGGATTCTGTCGCACTAACATATTTGACATTTAGTAGACTTACAGTTCAATTTGTCAAAAAAGTTAATGTGACATGGTACCAAAGTGTATACATATTAATGCTCGTGACCGTACAGAGTGTTAGTGATACCCTAACGAATACTGAGGAGGATGATTCTGAGTTGATATCAAGTGGAATTTTCCTATAATTGTTATTGGGTAATTACCCAATGCGGTAAGAATGAGATTTTTGTAAGGAGTATCCGAGATGTTTAAGAAACCGCTAATCAAGGATTCCATAGGATAAAAAATATTACCCGCGTGTTGAATCGAGTTAATAGTTATTGTAACAAATCCTCTGATCAGTAAATTAAAACAATTCCTTCAAAAAACTCCTACCCAAAACATTAAAACTCTTTCCAAAGCTAATAACCCAAGCCCCAAAATAAACTCCAACGCAATTTAACTCGTTAAATTGTTTAAAGCAATAGCTAATCCTTAAAGACCAACAGGTGAAAGTAAATTGAAAATACGCAAATATGGGACATGCATGATATTCTGATTTAAAATTTCCGTTTAAAAATTCCCGTTGGTATATTCTGTGACAGGCGTGTACGGTTCCGAGGGTATTCAAATATTTACGTTAGACCCTTGGGTAACACGGCTGTGAGAAATGACAAGCTGTTTAGCCTGCGTTCAGACACGCTGCTTGGCGTTTGCAACCGTGCATCTGGAGACATGAATTCGAAACATTTCACACATATACAGTTCAAACACTTCTTTTATTTTTCTCCGAGTGCAGTCAATCACACCACCATCGTCTACATCTCCTTCCCTTCTAACTCATTCACACTCCTTCACTCAATCTATCATTTGTCTATTAACGGCCTCTGTGGTCCAGTGGTTGAGCGTTGGACTCACGATCCGGAGGCCCCGGGTTCGAATCCCGGTGGAGACATATTATAAAAATCACTTTGTGATCCCCAGTTTGGTTAGGACATAAGATGAACGGAAAGTAAGATGAACCGTGCTACGGAAGGCACGTTAAGCCGTTGGTCCCGGTTACTACTTACTGATGTAAGTAAGTAGTCGTTACATGAGCCATGTCAGGGGCCTTTGGTGGCTCAATAGTGACCCTGACACTAGGCTAGATGAGGCTGGTATTCCACCTCACAACCCACACGATAAGAAGAAGATATTTTTATTCATCCCTTCTTTACTCTATACCTTCTGTACTACTCATGTCACTCGTCTACTTCTCACACAACCATCTCAACTCATCTCTCGCTCACTCAGCCACATGTTCAGTCATGAGCAATATCATGTACCCACTTTAGAACCCTGTCGCACTATCATATTTGACACTAAATGAGACTTACGCTTTAATTTGTCAAAAAAGTTAATGTGACATGGTTTCAAAGTGTATACATATTAGTACTCGTGACCGTTCACATACTCGTACCTCTGAGTCACACACCGGACTCTTCATACAAATATATCGTTTGCCACCTAACGCGTAAGTTTGAGCGAGACGCTTACGCTTTAGCAGCTTACAGCTATTTTTTAAGACCACTACCACATTTATGACAATAAATTCCATTTCATTTCATTTCACAATACGACCTGGAGGAGGTGATACGGTGAAGAAATCATTGGGTGTCGGGGCGGTGAAATTTTATTTAAATAAAACAGAAGCGTCTGGTTCTTGTGTTGTATTGATAGAAGAAAGAGCAGAAGCAAATTAATTATAAAGTGTTTCCATATTTAAAAATCTTAAAATATTTACATGTTCACAACAACAGTGCCCGCTCCTAAACATTACTATTCGAAAGAATTTCGGAGAAATAATTTCGTGTTTTTAGTGCATGATTTTTCCGTAGTTTTCTTTTTTTTAACTATCTTAATTCTTTATTAAAATTCATAAATAACTATAAAAACTTAGTCTAATTACACATAGATACAAAATGATAATTAAATGATTTTTAAATTTAGTTTTAAATTTATTTTATAATTCTTCTCCGTCTTTGTTGACTATATTAGCCAATGTAGCTTCATTCAAAACTATATTTCACTTTATTTCGATTGGTGGTTACAGCTCAAACCGAAAGAGAGTGCCTGAACGCAGCCTTAACGCCAGGGTTTTTGGGTGGCACTGAATAACTGAATCTATCGCGCCATGCATGCCTAATTGCAATCTGGTTGATGGGTTTACGGTGAAGTTTTTTTGGACGAGTTAGCGTAGACTTGAAGTGAATACCACCACCCTTTTGGAAAAATCTGAATGTGATTTTTGTTAACAAAACCCCACAATAGATAAGCTGATAATCCAGGACAGAATTTGTGGTGTTAATTTTTACCCACTTATAGTCAGTGGAATCGGAATACTAAAGGGATATACAACGTTCTCCGCGTGCAACAACACATTCAAGATGCTGGTAGAACTACTTCGTTCTTGCAGTGACTCAGGGATGTTCGCGGATGCACACGTCGATGGTTTCCACACCATAATGCGCAAAAGAACCGCATTCATATTGCGTGTGTTTTGTCCGGCCAAGTAGTTAATGCCATCTGCGGCAAATCTACCATAAGTAAGGTCAAAAAAATATAAAATAAAATATAATTAGCACATTCCCTTTCATGAAACTTTTTCGAATACCCGTGTGTGACGCGACGCCAGAGCACAGACTCACATTAGATGCGGTGCAATCTGCTGCCGGCGTCGAGAATCTGTTAAGGAGACGATCATTCGATACGACGACGTTTAGGCAACGCCTCTTTCGAATACTCTTGGAAACGGAGACGTAACGTGTCGTAAATCGAAGCGAGATTGGAATCCAGGATCGTCACTAGACGGAGCGATGGGGCCATAAATTATAGGTATGTACCTATACGAGGTTTACCTTGCAGCTTATTTTACTCGGCTATTCTGAGAACCTCAGTAGTTATATGTAGATGAGACGTTATGTAAAAATTGACGATTCAAAATGTAACCAACTTATGTTACCAACTGAATAAAGATGTTTTTGAATTTGAATTTAAATATGCGATACGAGCGCAAACCTTCGTGGAATCTTTACTGGAAATGAGTTTGAATTTAACTACAATCGCAAGCATAGACTTAGATTTTCGCTTGCGGATGCGTGTGCGATGGTACCCGGGACGGTAAGTGACGTTGTGGTGTAAGATGGAGTGCTTTTACCTAGTAAGTGCTTACCATAGAATAGAGAATAATTTTGCGTATAGAATGGCAACTCTCTAATTCGTCTCGGTCGCCGAACTAGATTTACCTCACCCCCTCTGGGACCTGGGGTGCTCCGCCCAGATTGGGCTCACCTCCAACGTGTGCCCAGCCGTCTCCTCGAGACATTTCAAGTTATATTGCGGATGGTTCCCTCCCGATCCGGTGCAGGTGCTTCCCGAAGCATCAATGCCCAAAAAGTACCTGCGAAAATCGCTATGCACCTACTGTTTCAACACGAGACGAACTGCCTCGATAACTCTTAAACCAGCACTAGGCCTGTCCAGCCTGCGCTGCCAGTCTTCCAGAGCCGCCTGGCGCAGCTCTTCGGCCCTCTACTGCCCTTGGAACGGGTAGACTTACTGGGAGCGCGCTTCCTCACTCCGAGTCTAAGAGACAGAATTCTTCCGATGACGTCATCCGATTTATTTTACCTAACCTTACTACGACCCTGTGGGAATCAGATAAGAACTTGAAGACGTCAGTACTCATTTTAATTTTGTACGTGTGTAATTTGATTGGTTTCCACTATTTACCAATTTCTTGCTTATACCTACGACAATCCTACTTGCATGATATAAGAAAACCAGGTATGCTCAATCCTATGATAAGCCGCCATTGCTACCCTATTTATGACGTAAGTGTTACCATGAAATTGGTACCTCCAACATTCCAAGGACGTAAATTTTATTGTTAAATATTAAGTGAATTACTGGCTAATGTATTTAATTACTATTACTTACTTGTAACATATAAATAAAAAAGATTAAAACTGTAAATAAATCTTTTACTAAAAGTTCAAAATTTCCTTGCAAAGTAAATATAAAATTGGTTGCGGGTAATTTATTTTTTACGAAATGGCAATGCAGGGCGGGATGATGTCAGCTGGGGTAACCTTGAAATATTAGCTGTCAGTTTTGAGCATAAGTATCTGATTTTCTTATGCCATGCCTACTTGTAGATGTATTAGCGCGTTTTGCAAGCTTCATACGATGGACAACCTGTTATAGGCGACAAGTTGATGCCATCAAGTCCATCATAAGTATCCATCTTAGGACTTCGTATCAACAGTGGCTGCAATTTGTCTTTGATTAAGTACTTGTGGCTCTACTTACGCCATTAGGGACTGGGCGTGAGTTCACGTATATATGCGAGCGTTTTATAGAAAAGGACGAATATCTGTCCAACTATTTAACATAATTGTTTTTAGACCTTTTCTTGTCTATGGCCAATTTAATGCCATTTGCGGCAATGTGAAAAAAAGTGAAATTGTTGCGTTATTATGCTGGTTGAAGTCTACAAAATGTTCAAAATTACGTATTTCCAAATAAACTTTATCGTCAATAAATTTTTTCGTAAATCGAATGAAAACTCCAAATTATGTCAAAGTGTTGAAATTTTGCAAAATATCGAAGTACCTACAAAGAACATTGAAATAACTTTCGACTTTACAGACCCGCAACAAAAGGCAAGTCATCCAATGTGTATTTTCCACATCATTTAATAATAAACTGCCCTTTTGATACATTTTCAAAGACGAAAATTCTGATTTATTGTCAAGGAAACCCTCTAGATGTTATATTGAAAAGATATTCGTGTCGCGAAGCAATTTCTTTTATACCTACCCCAAAAGCGCTTTTTAAAAGATCCTCCGTTTAGATAAAATGCTAATTTATTCATTGGCAAGAAAGAAGGAGGGAATAAGCCTACTGGAGATTCAATTTAATCTTAAGTTCGTAATTTACTTTTGATGTTAAATTAAAAACCTATTTTAGGGACGGCGACGGAGTACCGTTTTTATGATTGCTGCTTCATTCTTAAAAGCAAAATAATATATGGTAAATAAGCATTCCGTAGAATTAAATGCAAATATAAGTAATTGCATTCATAACTAATTAGTAATTGTGTACATGTAGTAATTGTGTAAGTAATTGTGCTCGGAGAATTGCAAGGCTGAAGAGGCAGTGGGCAGGACACATAGCGAGGATAACCGATGGCCGATGGAGCGGAAAGGTTCTGGAATGGTGACCACGTGTCGGACGACGCTCAGTGGGTAGGCCCGCTACAAGGTGGACCGACGATCTGGTGAAGGTCGCGGGAAGCCGCTGGATGCGGGCAGCGCAGGACCGATCGTCGTGGAGATCCTTGGGGGAGGCCTATGCCCAGCAGTGGGCGTCGTACGGCTGATGATGATGATAAGTAATTGTGTTAGGATTGTTTCTGATTAGAATTATACAGTTTATACACACACGTGAGGTTAATACCATATAAGTACCTAAGTAGTAAACTGACCAAGTTTGAGAAGCAAGAAGGTGATATACAAGACTACAGAGACGGTATGATTATTAGTAGATGTTAATTCAACTCAAAACACACATACATCAACATTTCCCCAGCATTGTCCCGTTTTAGCTCCGCTTTGGGTCCGCTTACCTGACCTGAAGATTAGACAGGTCCGGTTTTATACAGAAGCCACTGCCTGTCTGACCTTGCAACCAGCGAAGCGAAAACCAGCCCGATACAGGTTAGTTCACATACCTCCGAATCGCATTTTCGGGTATGTGAGTGATAATAATGTATGATCCAAATATGAATTTGAAAAAGATTTAGAAAATTATAGGAACCTACGACCTTAATCCTTAGAAAAGGTTCAATACGATCTACTCTGAACCGGCGTGCGTGTATGAAGCGATTGATGAATGTGGAGGAAGCAAGAGAAGTGTGTCAGGATCGAAGCAAATGGAATTCTATAGTCTCTGCTTACCCCGGTGGGAAATAGGCGTGAGTTTATGTATGTATGTACGACCTTAAAGTGAGAGTCGAACGTTCTTCCAACTGAGCTATCACGGTCAAAACACACATACATATACACGTCGCCTATATACGTCACACTGCTGGCCGCAAGCCTCCCCTCATCGATAGGGGGCCCCCTCCCCCCTGTATGGAGCATACTCCACCACGTTGTTCCATTGCTGATTATTGAAGGTGTTTCACGACTAATAGCCGGGACCAACGGCAGTCTTCCATACCACGGGATCATGTTACTTTTTGGACAATCAAGTGATTCAGTGCGCTATGTCCAAGCCAAACAAAAGACAGTCGACATTTTAACCATGTCTCCATCAGGGGGTTTAAAAAGGCCAGATCAAAGCAATTCATCTAAAAAAACAATATTGCAATTTGACATTTGCGCATATAACCAACCATAAGCAGTTTTTTGCTAAGCAGTATTGGCGTGAAAGGCATGCCCGCCCATTGTTGTGATGCCTGAATAATACATAAGACTTGCTCGAAGGCATTGACGACGCCTAAGATGGAGCGAGCTCGCCCAGAAGGTGCCTGTTCATTGTGGCCTTGAAAGCACCCGGCTAGCCGGCGGCTAGTCTTCTCTCGTATGGGTTGTGAGATGGATGACCAACCTCATCAACCCTGGTGTCAGGGTTATTACTGAGTCGCCAGAGATGACATGGATCATGTAACGACTACGTACTTCCATCAGTAAGTAGTAGCCGGGATCAAAAAAGTAAGTGCGCAATGCAAACAAATGTCAAATTGCAGTATTGCTTTTTTAGATGAATTGTTTTGATGTGGTCTTTTTGACCCCCTGGACTCACACCCGGCCCTCCAGACTGGTGACCCAACGCAACTTTCTAACCACTAAATCACAGATGTTTGTGATTCAAAAATCGCAAGATTTTTCACCGTATAATGACAGTGCAGGTGATAACCAAACGGAAAATAATGAATAATTCCGACTGGAAAACCATCTGCGATGCATAAAAATGGTAATACGTTCGACGACGGGAACGAAGCAAATGGGGTGCGGATTGAATAGCGTTGTAAATTTTAAAATTCAAATCCAATGATAATCTTTCACAAAGAAATAAGACGTTGGCCAAATTATTCACCGAAAGAGAATCCGGCTTTATCGATTCTAAAACGGATTTCGTTTTATTAGTCTGATATTTTTCTTTTATGCTTATGATAGAGTGGTTGCCACAATCATGGTCATTTTCTGCAAAGGATTTCAAGTAAGTACATAAGCAATCTGAAATGAATAAAAATAGCTTAGCTGGTACGAAACATAATAATATTACTGCTACTTATCTGATATTGTTAATATTGCGCACTTACTTTTGTATATCCTGGTTACAATAATTTGCTTTTTACACAAATTGCTTTAATGTGGTCTTCTTAATGTTTCCTATGCCAATTCTTTTTTCAAACGTTTGGTGACCGAAAGTGCTCATACAGCAAGTTCATGCAAGTAACGTTTGGGTGCGTACAGTGCAAAATCATGATTTAATTAATCTTAACACGTTGACAGTCCCCATACAAAATGTTTTGACTTCCTTGTAAGTCCCGCATATATTATTACCTTATTTTTTATACGTCCTGTTAAAAACGGAAATAATAATAAGTAAATGTATTCTAAACACTTCACAATACCTATTGAGTGCAATAGGAAGTAAACCATATCTCTTACTATCATGAAAAAATTAGAACTTTCAAAGGCCGCACTCAGGGCTCTGAAAAATTATGGGTCACGGACTTATGGAGCTAGTCCGTCATGGCCCATATATGGATCACTGGACTGTCAACTTGTTAATTCGTCGTACAACAACACAAAATAAATCATTTATCGTCAGAACTTTTTGTTTTGTGGATCCAAAATAAATGATATGTGAAACTTTCAACTAGCATTTGTTTCGTGATGCTTATCTGTATACAAAATGAGTATTTTTTTGTGTTACGATAAATGAATATTAGTTAAAGAAGAAGAATAAAGTTCGGTGATGTTATACTTAGTTCATCTTGCGTTGGTTGTACTTCTGACTACTCCAGTTAGGATACAGTCATGAGCTTATTTTATAGTAAAATAAAAAAAAATAGATAAATAATAATACCAGTACGTCTGAAAGTACCAAATCGCTTTCCTCCAGGACCCATAATATTCAAATTTTCAAATACACAACGTAGCGACAAATACTTTTGAAGATGTATTGAAACCGAAGTATTCAATACTCGAAGCTCAGGTATTTGTCAGTTGAGCTAGCTAGGTAACTATTGGACTTTCCGCAGCTCATTTTAAACTCCAGGTTTTGCGTGAAAAATGTTCCGTATGTTGGTCCCAGCTACTACTTACTGATGGAAGTACGTAGTCGTTACGTGATTCATGTCATCTCTGACGACTCAGTAATAACCCTGACACCAGGGTTGATGAGGTTGATCATCCATCTCCCATCAACCCATACGAGAGAAGACTAGCCGCCGGCTAGCCGGGTGCTTTTAAGGCCAGAGTGAACAGGTCGAGCTCGCTCTATCTTAGGCGTCGTCAATGACTTCGGGCAAGTCTGGGGCCAAGAGCAAACCCATCTACAGGTAGTGCTAAGCAGTTATCTTTTTAGGTCTCGTCCTCTACTGAAGAGTAAGCAGTGTCTACAATGTATTCATTCGTGACTGTACAGTCCGATGCACAGCAGCAGCAGCAGCGATGCAGCCTATTGTTTCTATGCAGCGTGGTGGAGTATGCTCCATACCCCCTCCGGTTGATTGAGGGGAGGCCTGTGCCCAGCAGTGGGACGTATATAGGCTGTTTATGTATGTATGACTGTACAGTCCGATACGGGAACAGCAAGCTCTACCATACGCTTAGCAGGAAAAAGTTGCGACGGATGGACTTAACCCCTTATATTTCCCTTTCTTTCCGATTCTTCAACACCTAGAACAGGCATCGTCATGCATTTGGCGCCCCTCATTTACGCATATCCGCTATTCGTCCCTGTTCTCAGCAAGACTCTCCCAGCCACTATGGTAGATATTAAGCCCAGCCAACAAAGCTAACATGCGCAACTTGGTAAAATTATTGATTGATTCAATAAATTTTGTCGCAATCGATAAGTTTATTTTGTTCCCTAACATGCATGGCATGTGAATTTGTTCGTATTTTGCTATTTTTGACAGAACCACATGACCTTTTGGGTTCGCATGTTAGCACCAAAAGACAAAACGAATATAATTATAAAAATGATTGTGTCAAAATGTTATCACGTTATTTTATTTATTTTATTTTATTTTGCACATCTTAGAAGGGCATATATTATAACGCTTGGAATATTCTTCAAAACGTAGCTATGGTAAGCTGGGTAGCTAAGTGCCTAGTGCCTGAGTAAAAAAACGGAGAATTTTCTGTTTGCTTTAGTTCCGGTTCTGCGGAGATACGATTTTATAGGTTACAGTGCGTTATGGATCTGCCTGTACATTCACAGTTTGCTCTCAAATCAAACGGAAAACTCATTCGGATGTAAAGTGGAGTGAGCAGTGCACACGACACGCTCTTTGAATGCACTCGCTCAAATTCATTTTTTTTTTTGAGGGCACGCTTTTAGTTCCGGGTTTTTTGCTTTTTACGATTCCGTTTTGGTAGTTTTATCATAGAACGATTATGAGGTATTGCTTTTGAGGAAAAGGTACTTTGTATCTAACTATCGGATTGCTCGTTTTAGACAACAACTTGCAGGTACATTTGATATATCAGTACTAAGATAATACAGGAAATCCGATTTGATATTAACTCAGAATCATTGTCTGAATCATCCCCCTCAGTATTCGTTACGGTGTCATTAATTACCGGGTGAGAGCATCCAGCGCTCCCCATTTGTTGGCCAAGTAGTTAATGCCATCTGATCTCCAATAAGTCACGTCAAAAATAATGGTGTCTTTAACACCCATACATACTTGTATGGCTACCTGTACATAGTAATACGAGGTGTAAGTGACATCGTAATATACTAAGAGAGATGATTCAGCTCATTATTCTGAATTAATATCAAGACTAATAATTTTCCATCGCAAAAGTATGAAACTAACAATAAAAAAAACTCTCATGAATTTTCTGACAAGAAATTCCACTTGATATTACTTCAGAATCATGATCTGAACTAGCCCCGTCAGTATTCGTTACAATGTCACTAATATCCTGTATAAAATGCCTAACAACTAGGCAGACACACTTGACGTCTCTCTCACTTTATTTGAGTGCTGCGCTCTTGTCGGTGGAGTAATCGCCTTCATTACTCCATAGATAGGGCGTGTAGAACAGTGGTTGCCCCAATCGCCTTCCGTTCCGCAGTACACCAACCAATTTCTCAATCAGTGATATTCTAGCTAGAGCCCTACCAGAATCCATTTCCTCGGCCTCCAATCGGTACTGATACCGCTGCTGCCCGGCATCAGGGGTGTGCTTTTGAAGTAACGGCGCCTACTCGCTACGTCACAAGATCGTCATTGAACCAAAGTAGCATTTTACACTTGACCTACCTATCATTTAATAAAAGATAATAATAGCTTCACTGCAAAAAGATAATAAATAAATAATGTTCTTCTATTTGTGTTCCCGGACATGATATCGTAAAAATTCAACTGTTGTTGCGACATTTTGAACATGACAGACACGACATGACAACATGACAAAAAGTCCCCAACAATCGTCGAAACTTTTATTTCGTATCTGATCCTGAAAATACCGAAATCCCGAGGACATAATACTTCGGCTAAACATCGCTGCTTTTAAAACTTGAATCCTCGCACCATCCCGTAGGCGGAACAAAGACGAATTTTAAAAAACCTGGGCTAACTTAAAACAAAAGCAGCTTGAAAAACTTTCCCTAAGAAGCGGATTTAGCCTACTGGTAGCGAAAAAGCGTTAAGTACAGAAGCTTAAAGAACTGTTTTACGTCTGTGCTGGACTGGAGAAAAAAACAGAACACGACTGTTTGCTCATCCTGTTTTCTTATCGTGTGGGTTGTGAGGTGGAATACCAGCCAACCCTGGAGTCAGGGTTAAGATTGAGCCGCCAAAGGCCCCTGACATGGCTCATGTAACGATTACTCACTTACATCAGTAAATAGTAACCGAGACCAACGGCTTAACATGCCTTCCGAAGCACGGATCATCTTACTTTCGGACAAGCAGGTGATCAGCCTATAATGTCCTAACCAAACTAGGGATCACAAAGTGTTTTTTTTTTGTGATATGTTCCCACCGGGATTCAAACCAGGGGCCTCCGGATCGTGAGTCCAACGCTCAACCACTGGACCACTTGAGACTTGTTATAAGATCTAGGAACATCAATCAAATCGAAGTTAGTATATTTTCTCCAACATTTTTGCGTAAGAAAAAAAAAATTACTGGACAAGTGATTAGGTTCTCCTATACTTAAAGGTTGCCTGGAAGAGATTGCTACTTAGCAATAAGGCCGCCTATTGTACTAATTCTATTTCTCTTTTGTTTTGTATTTTGTTTTTTCCTGTTTGTGCAATAAAGTATTTGTTATGTTATGGTATGTTAGGTAAAAAACTATCTATAAAATATAATACACTGGAAAACACTATGCCTACTTAGATCTCAACCCACAGAATATAAACCAATCGCGCCACGCAAATACACCTACGCGTAACTTGCTAGAAAAAGGAAGAAACACTTAACTTTTATGATCCTAAACCATTTCTAATAGAGTTGACATCACCTAATGAACAACCTCATTCAATGGCAAATCGTTTAACGCTGCCAATTCAAACAACTAGCATTAACCGTTTTACGCTATCAGTCAGTGGTAGTTACCATTCACTGGATCTTAAACTTCTCACAGCAAAAAAACTACTAAAAACCGGAGTATCCAATTGTAAAGAAATCTAAACTTTGCTCGTAAACAAAAGAAGGTTTTAGTATCAAGGAAAATTCGTTAGAAACTTTGTTAAGAAGTTAACACGCACTCTCATTGAAACTTTTCAAGTACGACGGACGTAAAATGGGCTGGAATGTACGTGATCCGTTGGGAATCAGTGGTTGGTGGAGAATATTGTGCGAAGTGAACGCATTGGAAGCTCCAGTTGATATTCCATTTTGATATGATAAGAGATTGCTCATATCAGCTCAGATCAACAGTCATTGCAATTTCTATGCCAGCCTGCCAGGCGCAGCTCTAAAATAAAGAGCGGGAGTGCGATGTTACAAACTGGCATAATTAACATTATTAACATTGTAATTATTGGGTTTTTACCTTTAATAAAAACATTTTATTTATATTTATTATTTATAATAAATATATAAATGGCTATTCAGTGGTGAAGTTTGCAGAAGCAGCGCTGTGCCACTTGACAAACATAATAATATTATTTGATTTAAGTATACTATTATTGCATTTATGATAATTATTATTATGGATTCATTTAATGTGATTTAATTTAATTAAATATACAGAAATGTAATTTGGAGCCTTTTAAACATTGGTATTTAATCAAGTACTGTAATGTTAAAATATGGTTTTGTGAATAAATTAATAAATCTACGTAATATGTCCATACTAACGGCCTCCGTGACCCAGTTGTTAGAGCGTTGAGCTCACGATCCGGAGGTCCCGAGTTCAAATCCCGGTGGGGTCACATCACGAAACTCACTTTGTGATCTCTAGTTTGGTTATAGAACACTACAGGCTGATCAACTGATTGTCCGAAAGTATGATGATCCGTGCTTCGGAAGACACGTTTACCGTTGGTCCCGGTTACTACTTACTGATGTAAGTAGTCGTTACATGAGCCTTTGGCGGGTCAATAGTGACCCTGACACTAGGGTTGATGGGGTTAGTAATCAACCTCACAACCCACACTATAGAAGAAGAAGCTTATATAGACGTGGATTTCATAAAGGATTCACACGAAAAAAGGCTACGGCTTCATTGGTTTCTCGACGTGATAAACGTTTATCGTGACAGTATTTCAATCGAGCATGATGACCTGCATGTTAGGGAAAATGACTTTGCGATTTTGACAAAAAAAAAATTGATAAATAAATAAATAAAAAATTGATAATATTTTTACGTTGCGCATGATAGAAGGCCTGGAAACGACTGAAAAAACAAATAAGCTGCCGATCTTCGGGAGCAGGTTGTAAAAACCACCCCAATCATTTTACCTTCGGACAACCGGGTGATCAGTCTGTAATGAACTAACCAAACTAGGAATCACAAAGTCATGTTTTTGACATCACAAAAAAAATAAAAAAAATGATTGGGTGGTTTTACAACCTGCTCCAGAAGATCGGCAGCTTATTTGTTTTTTCAATCGTTTTCAGGCGTTCTATCATGCGCAACGTGGAAAAATTATGATTTTTGACATATGTCCCAACCGGGATTGGAACCCGGGAGCCGTTACCTAGCACATTAAAACAACATCCAAAAACACTTTTCCTAAAAGCAGTACGAGTAAAGCTTAAGTACAAGTGGAACTCAATTATTCTCAGTGTGGAACGCGGATCTTACTTTAATGGCGCTGTCTGGTGTGTGATCTGCATACAAAACTACTGTATCTGACTCTAGAAATCTTGTTTGGGATAGAGTGATGTGCTTTGTAGTGATTTGAACGGTTTAAACTCGTATCTGAACCGTAGCAACATAATAGAAATCTTCTTCTATCGTGTGGGTTGTGACGTAGATTACGAACCCCATCAACCCTGGTGTCAGGGTTACTATTGAGCTGCCAAAGGCTCACGTAACGACTACTGACTTGCATCAGTAAGTAGTAACCGGGACCAACGGCTTAACGTGCCTTCCGAAGCACGGATCATCTTACTTTCGGACAATCTGGTGATCAGCCTGTAATGTCCTAACCAAACTAGGGATCACAAAATGACTTATACACCAGAATAACACATAGGCTACAGTTTATAAAGATACTGTGTGAATTGTCAAAAATATGACGATAAGTGTCAAGTAAGTAGGAAAAAATCTACCATCTGCGAGCAATTCTGGCGTGCGTTGACAAAACCGTTACACATTGAAAGGTCCAACAAAAAAGCCAGGCCTATGATTAGGGCTGTGTAGTGATTGATTTTTATACGATTTTTTAAATTATACTATATCCTTAATTTAATCATTTAAAAAAATCGGAAATTCTTACCGCGGAAACCGAAACCCACGCGGACGAGGTCACGGGAGACTGCTAATTTTAAATAAATCTCAGAACAGGGCTATCACCTTAAGAGATACCAAGTACTTAAGAGATTAAACTAAAATTAATTTATTTATAAAAAATCTAAAAACAATGCTAATTAAAAAGAGCTATTATACTGTAGACGAATTTTTAAATGATAAGTTTTAATTCTAATACACACTTCCTCTCTTCCCTTCAACGTTGCTGTGCCCTACAGGGTCCATGTTTTAGTTCCTATGCCTATGTAACACCCCATTGTACTACATGGAATGCAATAAATAATTGAGAATTGAGAATTGAATTGAGCCACCACTGAACAGTTCCTTTACTCCAAACTGCAATCTAAAAGTTTTGATCTCCAACATTATACACTAAATCCACAACCGCGATCCTCTTAGTTGGTTCGCTCATTAAACAGTTCTTTCTAAGTTAATGCAATGTCTACTTAAGTTTCCCTGAAAATAGTTTTATCTTAGAACATCGGGAAGTTTACAACTACGTTATAATGCAGAGCGGAGTTCCTGAAGCACAAGAGACCTGCATAGTTTGCTGTAAAAGTAAACATGAATTTGACAGCCTCCGTGGTCTAGTGGTTAGAGCGTTAGGCTCACGATCTGGAGGTCCGGGTTCGATTCCCGATGGGGACATTGTCGAAATCACTTTGTGAGACTGTCCTTTGTTTGGTAAGGACTTTTCAGGCTTGAATTACCTGATTGTCCGAAAAAGTAAGATGATTCCGTGCTTCGGAGGGCACGTTAAGCCGTTGGTCCCGGCTATTAGCCGTAAAAACACCTCCACCAACCCGCAGTGGAGCAGCGTGGTGGAGTATGCTCCATACCCCCTCCGGTTGATTGAGGGGAGGCCTGTGCCCAGCAGTGGGACGTATTTAGGCAGTTTATGTATTATTTTTACCTCTGTTACATTTTATGTTATGTTTTTTTGCTTTTGTTTAGTTACATACATACACATACATAAACTTACGCCCGTGTTCCCCGAACTACAAATAATCAAGAAACTATTTGCAGCCACTTTTGATACATAGTCCTAAGGTGGATAATGATAAACTGTGTGATGATAGGTGATCAGCCTATCGCTCTTACAGATGATCCATCATGTTGGACAGTACGCTGTCCCTTTTACGACATGCACGGGAAGATAGGCAGCTGAACGCATTCATGGTTTTTCTTTACTCCCAGTCCAGCAGAGGAGTTAAGAAAAAACATAATAGAATGCGTTTGCTTACTTCGTCTGTTGAGCGGATATTACCTTTCTACTGATTCTTGACTCTTATAGAACTGCGATTACTAAATCATCATCACTAATCATCACTAATTTATGAGCCAAGGTCATGTCGGTGCAGCATTCTCCATGATACTTTTTAGGGACATATAGGGCAAAGGTCTCTTGCCTTCCGCCCCGCAGTACTCTGTCTGACGCGAGTGGGATGGCGCTTAGACTAGTCTATTTCAAAGCCGTATTAGGACTTCTGTCTTTGAAGCATTGCTTTTACAATTAAATCATTATTGTACAATAAACGAATGATAGGAGAAAATAGGCATATAACACGACGTGAACACGTGAATTAACATCCCCCTAGCATTATCCCGTTTTTCACAGGGTTCGCTTGCCTAATAGGTCCGGTTTTTTACAGAAGTAGGTATATTGAGAACACGTAACTAAAAAGAGTTTATAAGTCAATTTACTTATATTCAAAAATAATATCTAATAAATTACACAATGTAGAACAAGACAATTTTGGTCTAGACAAAATACTAAATTACAATACATAATGACATAAATTCCGGCTAAAATTCCAAAATGAAATCCAGGACGATACTTCGACAAAGAAATATGACAAATTGAAATATTTCTCAGTTCGAAGTTCGACAAAGTTGGATAATTCATTTGACTTTGCAAGAAGATGTCAAAAGCAAAACTCCAAAATTAAAATGTAGCTAATTTCGAAACAAAAATTATGACAACAACGTTATCTTCCTAATTGATTAATTATAATTTATTACTGCTTTATCAAGAGTTAATTAAGCCCAGGGAAATTCCCTGTTCGCGTTTGTGAGCAATTTTAACTTTTTGACACTTTTCTTCGGATAGTGTTTGGTGTAAATCAAAGATTAGTCACTTTCAAAAGATTAGCTAAAAATCAACACGATTTCCCGAAATTCCGCTACGATGAAAATATTTTATTAGATAAATGATGAATTGAGCTTTATTTCTCGCATACTTTTAAAAAACTGACTAATATTTGTTTTTCACTGCTGTTTTCTTGAGGATTTTTTCAAATTCATCATCATCTCCATAGCATTAACCTTTGGAGCTCGCCTAACCTGAAGATTTGATAGGTTTTTTACAGAAGCGACTGCCTATCTGACCTTCCAACCCGAAGTGTAAACCGGTCCAATACAGGTTAGGTCACATACCTCTGTAACGTATTTCTCGGGATAATTTGTTAAAATTTTCAGCAAAAGTACTCTAACTTAACTATTCAAATATAAAATAATACTTCGCTAAATCTTTAAACTTAGACCTGACTAAGGGTTTGGGCCTTAAAAACTTAATTTAACTTCAAGTCCTTAGTCAAAATACAGTCGTTCTGTTTATTACTGTTACTTTACTACTTCATGGAAATATGGATTTTTTACGACTTCCTTGATTTCTTCTAGTAGGTATTTTGTTATGAGGACGACATTTTATTTAATTTTCATTTAATTTCATTTGTTTTAGAAAAAAAGCTTTCATGTCGAGCTCCTCCGTGTTTCGGAAGGCACGTTAAGTCGTTGGTCCCGGCTGCATTAGCAGTCGTTAATAACCACCAATCCGCACTGGGCCCGTGTGGTGGTTTAAGGCCCGATCTCCCTATCCATCAATAGGGATGGCCCGTGCCCCAGCAGTGGGGACGTTAATGGGCTGGTGATGATGATGATGGTGTTTGCTCATTGGGACTACAAAGTTGCATTTTTCAACAACTAGCTTAACTGCGGAAAACGGTCTGGAATACATCTGCAATTCAACTACAACAGGCCTGTGTTTGAGTGACGCACTTTCGTGTCTTTATCTAGTATTGGCTGAAAGAAGATTGAAAAAATATAGTTGGGTTTTAGTTTTTAAACTTACATTAGAATTTCAGAGAAATATACTTATTTTGTTGTTTAATACCTTTTGAAGCGTCATTTTTCCGTAGTCCGGTTTTAGTTTTTGAACTTATACTTTTATTTATATTATTTTAGTGTCTTATATGCGTATTAAAACGTTATTGGGCTGGTGATGATGATGATGATGCGTATTAAGGCAACATGCTTCCGATACGTGTTTTATGCAAGATTTGGAGACAAAACATATTCGAAACATGTCTGAGCAATCAACGTAATTATCGAGTAAACAAAAGAAAACCCGCAAGTAAAAGTTAGTAATATGTACAAATTTGAAATGTACAAATTAAAGCCTTTCATTTGATGCCAAACACACTATCAATCAAAAAACAAAAATTGTTTTCGTCCTCAGTCTAATGACACCTCATTTGTCAAATTGTAACAGGTGGTTTAGAAGTTAAGTTGGAACAGACGTGCACACACCCATAATACACAGCGGCCAAACATATAACCCTCCTTTTTGCTTCGCCGCAGTCGGATAAAAAAAGTATGACAAGACATAAGTGTCAAACAGGAAATTAGAGCTGTGATATTCATTATAGTACTTAATATCGATAATGGTGCGAATTCCTGTAAACACCACCAAATAAGTTATATCTGTCATTTTCTTATCCGCCGAAAAGGAAAGGGACGGGTAATCGACAAGCATAAAATTTATGGTACACACGTCAATTTTAAACACAAAGTACAGTGTGTAGTGTGTAGTTTATCGGACCCGACAAACTTTAAGGGTGGATTCTACTAGTAATTTCATCGAGAAAACACCCCCATATGTCGGGTCAAACGGCGGCCATTTTAAAATTTTAGATTTTAGATTTTCTCCTTCTTCATAAAAAATCATATCTCGAGATTTAAAGGCCTTACGGACATGAAATAAAATGTATGTATATGCAAAAAGTCGTTTCTATCTAATAAAAATATCCAAAACTGCATAAAATAGTTAAAAGCACCAAATCTAATTTTGTTGTTTAAAAAAAAACAGCAAAAATCTTATTGAGATTTCACCCCACATATGGGGGTGTTTTCTCGATGAAATTATTCGTAGAATCCACCCTTAAAGTTTGTCGGGTCCGAAAAATTACACACTGTATATTAAATATTACACATTACAACCAGACTGTAATGCTTGTTTCCCATTCCTCACCGATGTAATGTTGGGTTCTGTTACGTTACATTACAGGCAAATTTATTCTTCAATGCTCGTATAAAATCCAAACCGCCTCGAACATAGTAAATTTGGCCCGGATTTATAAGCGAAGGTGAGATATCATGTTCTCAATGCAATTAAATTCCGGAATAGCTGAACATGATCGGAACGAAATTATTGCCGTGTCCGAACTGGATATATCGTAATAAATGTTGTAATCGGATATTTGAACAACGGTTATTATTTGTATCGGGTTTTATTGCTTTCAGATATGTAAATTTGGGGTTAAGTATTTTATTGGAGACTAGTACTTAGCTTTGTGAATTGTTAATGCGTCGTTGTTATTTTTCATTCAATATAATACTAATATACTTTATTAGAAATATTTCCACTCACATCATGCATCATTTCAGTTTCATTTTATTTCTTCTTTTTTCAGACAGCTCTGTATGACGCGGGTACTTAGTTCATCTTGTGGTGTATGTACCTCAGACTACGGTAACTGGGATATAGTTTGTTTGTTAGTATACTCTTTATTGCTTTAAAATACAAAGGAAATTTACATATATAATTTATAGTTAGATAAAGCATCTCTCTCTTTAATTAAGAGCTGCGCTCTTGTCGGTGGACTAATCGCTTTCAATACTCCATAGACAGGGCGTGTAGAACGGTGGTTGCCCCAATCGCCTTCCGTTCCGCAGTACATCGACCAAATTCTCAATAGGTGATATTCTAGCTAAGAGCTCGGTGGCGCAGCGGTTAACGCGCTCGATCTGCGATTGTTGAAGTAAAGCAACTTTCGCAAAGGCCGGTCATTGGATGGGTGACCACAAAAAAAAACAAAGTTTTAATCTCGAGCTCCTCCGTGCTTCGGAAGGCACGTTACGCCGTTGGTCCCGGCTGCATTAGCAGTCATTAATAACCATCAATCCGCACTGGGCCCGCGTGATGGTTTAAAGCCAGCTCCCTACCCATCCATAGGGAAGGCCCGTGCCCCAGCAGTGGGGACGTTAATGGGCTGATGATGATGATATTCTAGCTAGAGCCCAGTACTGATATACCGCTGCTGCTCGGCATCAGGGGTGAGCTTTTGAAGTAGCGGCGCTTACTCGCTACGTCACAAGATAAAGCATAGGCGAGCTTATAGTCGTGAGCTTATTGTTATGTTTCTTCCTTTTCTGTTTTTAAGTGGGGCTTACATAAAGTCACCATTTTCATCATAGTCAGTCGTCAAGCCGTTGATCATGGCTAATATTTACTTAGCTAAGTTACTAAGTACAAAGTCGTTATATAAGCCATGTTAAGGGCCTTAAGCAGTTCAGGTTACTATCTAACTAGCACACCACGGTAGCGACAACTCTGTCGCGCCACCAACAAATTTTATGCAGTTGTCTATACACTACTTCTACACTACCGTGATTGCGATGGTGTTCAAGTGAGACATGACCTTTATCCTAAATCCATCGCAAGATGAACAAAATATCAATCCCTCAACAACAGATGAGAAATGAGATCTATCGTTCAAGCTGCATTACATAATAAATCCTTAAGTAAGTACTTAATATCTACTAAGTTCCTGCATACATTCCAAAGTCCGACCATAGACAAAATCTAAACTCCTCCCAGCATAAGCAACAGTTGCCCGAATTGAAAATACGAAAGTCTAATTTGTACTGTAACATTTTAAAACACTTTTCCAGTTAACTTTTTAAATTTAATTTCCCATTTCCGTTTAGATCCGCTTCCTTTTTTGTCGGATTAAATGAATTATCGCGCGAGAAAAAAGAATAGAGTCACTTAACTCAAAGTTGCTGCCTTAGCAGGAAGCGTGTGACACACAGACGCGTAATTTGTCAGGCAAACGTTTAGATTCTTAATGACTATTCTTCTTCTTCTTTCAAATCAAATCAAATCAAATATACTTTATTGCACAGAACTACATTTAAACAATCAGACATAAGACATGAAATAAGAAGAAGAATAGGCGCTTACAAAACAAAGCTGTTAACTGAGCTGTCAAACTAAACTTAAGTTGGTGCCAGAATAGGCACAATTTTTTTTATTTATTTATTTATAAAAAATACACTAACAGCTTATAATAATAAAACATTAAAAAAATAAAAGTTACATCAGAAATTAGACTGTTACATAAGCGTGTTATACGTGCAAACAACATTTGTAACGTAATCGTTTAGGTAGATAACTAAAATGTACAAATACATTCAAATACATTTTCTGACTGAATGAATGAGTTCTTAGCAAAACATCAACATGGCAACAGGCCTATATCCCCGAAGAAAGCAGAAGTCTATAGTATGTACAAACACCCATTCCTCGCTAGATAATAATATGTTTTATTATGTCCCATATAAACGCACGTTGTTAAGGCACGTTAAGCCGTTGGTCCCGACTGCATTAGCAGTCGTTAATAACCATCAATCCGCACTGGGCCCGCGTGATGGTTTAAGGCCCGATCTCCCTATCCATCCATAGGGAAGGCCCGTGCCCCAGCAGTGGGGACGTTAATGGGCTGATGATGTCCCATATAAAAGCCCTTTATTCTCAGTATTCCTACTGTTTAGTCCCACTGTTTGACTAATGGGAAAATATCCTAATTCTCCTACACTTAAAAATGATAAGAAGTACTATTTGGTATTTAAATCAACTGAGTGATTCTGCTCTAATTTCTACTCTTAAAAATGATTATGTCCACGTCTACCGGGCCCACTCATTTCATTTTATTTCATATCCATTGAAGAAATCTATTGCCATGAAGCGGGCACAAAGCCTGAAAAACAAGTGATATCAATTATATGATCCAAAAATGAATTCAAACTTAAAATGTCGAACTCAGTGGTTTTGAGCCGCAGGCGGGGCTCGAATCCACGACACTAAGTTGTCATGCGTTTTCTGAACATTAAATATTTAAAAGATAGAATCTTCTTCTATCGAGTGGGTTGTGAGGTGGAGTACCAATCTCAGCAACTCTGGTGTCAGGGTTATTATTGATCCGCCAAAGGCCTCTGACATGGCTCATGTAACGATTACTCACTTACATCAGCAAATAGTAACCAGGACCAACGGCTTAACGTGCCTTACGCACGGATTATCTTACTTCATCTTTGCCTTAAACAGAATAAAGACTTTTAATAGGAGTGTTCTAGTGGTACGTCGGTATTTTTTTTTTCTTGACTAAAAACAAAAGTTGCACAATCTCTTCGTCCCGTGTGTCACAGTACTACTCAACACCTACTTAGAAGCTGACTCAGCCCCCGACAAGACGTCACGTGAACTTTAATGGATAGGGTATTTTTGGTGCTCTGGACCCCTCGAGACCGAAGGCCGAGATTTGTATCTCAACTTGATTATCCGGCTGGTTGAAAAGGTGATATTGATGAAGATAAGCCTGTTATGGTTACAAGGATATTGTCAAGTGCATCATTAAGATTCAGAAGATTAAATCACACATACACAGTTGCGCGAGCTGATAATGTCAATGTGTAGTGTCTGTGTGAAACGGGTTTTTTTTTGTGTGAAGTGTCCGGGGTATGCTTATATTTAGATAGGTATATACATTACTTTATTTATTTAGTAAAAGGGCTCATGCTCAATCTTAAAACCTACTTACATGCTCGCCAGTTTAACGGCAAGGAGGAGACGTTAAAGTGTGTTTCGCGCTCACTTCGCTCTCCCAACCTCTTCTTTCTATTCCGTGATTTCTCTCTCTTGGGTCAGTCCCCCATATCTGAGGACATGATTCCGTGATTTAGGCAAATGGTATTCCATAGTGTCTACTGCTCCTGAATTTATATACTACTGTGGCGGACCCAACTAGTTGGCCACCTAGTTCCGCTCACATGCAACAGATGGCGCCACATTCAATAATGCAGTCTTCAAGCAGTCGTGAAACGCGATATCGAAGTTTACACATGTTGGATCGTCGATCCCTAGTCATACTAACAGCTTGTGGCTAGCGGGGTACTATGCTCAGTTCGGTACCCCGAAAACATCCTTTGGAGGCAAAACCTCCTCGCCGCCAAACTACTAACTGTCGTCTGGGTTGTCAGGCGAATTACCAACCCTAGCAACCCTGGTATAACATAAAATAAAATAAGATGTTATCTACAGGAATTAACACCATTGCATTGTATTGTTTACATTAACTTTTTAATGAACATCTCACATTAAATTGTATTATTAATCTCGCTTTGAACGCAAGATTGAAAGAAACTGCCACAGTCTTCATCTACATCAAGTTTTTAATAGCAAGACTGAATTAATTGAAATCAGTTTAGTTAGGCACTAACTTACTTTGTAATTGTACGAACTCTTGGCGTTAGGCAAGTTAATTGACGTCAAAATTTACCTAAGTACCTTTCAATAATAACTTTGCAAGGTTGTAACAATAATGGTTTTGACAAAGTTAATTTATGAATGATAGGTATAGAGTTGCGGCACGACGGGTAGGGGTGGAGGCCCGAAGTCCCGGACATTACAGGCTGGACATCTGATTGTCCAAAAAGTAAGATGATCCGTGCTTCGGAAGGCGCGTTAAGCCGTTGGTCCCGGTTACTACATACTGATGTAAGTAAGTAGTCGTTACATGAGCTATGTCAGGGGCCTTTGGCTCAATAATAACCCTGACACCAGGGTTGATGAGGTTGGTAATTCACCTCACAACCCACACGATAGAAGAAGAAATGAAATGATCGAGCACATCATGAAATGATTAATTCTAAGATCTGGCCACGGCATATACATCAATATGCTGCCAGACGGGTAAGTGCAAGCGAGCTCTATAGCATTTTCCTCTTGGTCACGAGAAAACTAGAAATTAAATGAGATTCTTACATCAAAACCACGCGCGCGTATTTTCGCACGCATTGTTCGCAGATTTAACATAAACATCATATTTACGGCCCACAGGCCTCCCTCGATCAACCGGAGGAGGTATGGAGCATACTCCATCACGCTGCTCCACTGCGTGTGGAGGCGTTTGGGTTAGTAGCGCGGGACCAACGGCTTAACATGCCTTCAGAAGCACGTAATCATCTTACTTTTTCGGACAATCAGGTGATTCAAGCCTGCAATGTCCTTTACAAACAAAGGACAGTCATTTTGATAGCGTCCTCATCAGCAATCGAACCCGGACCTCCAAATCGTAAGCTTAATGCTCTAACTACTAGACCACCTCTATGGTCTAAATAGTATGGTAAAATAATATAACATCTGAGATCTATAAAAAATATACGACCACGCGCTTTCAAAGAAAGGTTTCTACCAGGATCATGTCTCAAAGATTACATTTGAAGGGAAAGCGTGAAATAAAAATTTATAGCTTTTAGGGTAAAATTTATTGCTAAGATTACGAATACTTTTACGAAATAAAGAGAAAAAACGATGAGATAATTGACTTTTACTGTTAGCTTTTTGGGAAATACCCACGTAGGACAGCTTTGTTTAGAGATAAGCTTACCTGTACAGTCATGAGCAATATAATGTACCCACTTTAGGACTCTGTCGCACTAACATATTTGACATATTTAGTGAGACTTGCAGTACAATTTGTCAAAAAAGTTAATGTGACATGGTACCAAAGTGTATACATATTAATGCTCGTGACCATACTGCCTGTTGTCATTGTATATTCCTTGTGTCTGTTTTATTGTGTACATATAAATAATAATAAATAAACTGTATGTTTGTAATATTAAAGTCTGTGTTAGTGAAAACTCTACTCCAAAGTCTAGAACACAAACGAAGGGTAGTTTGTCTGTCGGTTTTTTATAGGATACACTTCGGTGAGTGTATGCAGGAACTTCACAAGTTAATTCCACCCACTCCATTCCACCTACGGACAACCAGACGTCGGCAGACATTTCATCCTTATGTTGTGGATATACCACCAATCTAAATATTATAAAAGGAGAAACTGACTGACTAACATATCAACGCACAGCCTAAACGGCTAAACGTAGGCACCTGAAATTTGGAAAGGACGTAGCTTAGGTACCGTAGAGATGCACTACGAAAGGAATTCCCACGGGAACGGGAATTAGCGGGAAAATCTTTTTGTATGAAAAATCTAAACCGCTTAAGTTAGACGCTTGAAATTAGTTAACTTAAAGCTTAGTTGCAACAGGATATTGCAAAATTGTCACAGAAACGGGAGTTAGCGGGAAAAAACATCTGTATGAAAAAATCGGAACCGCGTAAGATATATATCTTCAATCTAGCATGCATGCATACTTTAGTAAATATACAGTTTAGTTATGGCTGTATTTTGAAAAATGGGAGTTAGCGGGGAAAAAAATGTATGAAAAAATCTAAACTGCATAAGTTAGATGCTTGACCACACACACAAAGATCTCTCTTTCATAACACGCCACGCGGACGAAGTCGCGGGCAAAAGCTAGTCCGTACTAAACGTTTTGCCTCTTCCTTTTTGATGCGAACGGCAAAGAACTAGAACTGTCTACCGTCGTATGTTTTTCCAACTTGTTATAATCTGGGAGTCTTCAAAGCTAGAGCGAATAGGAATTTGCTAGGTAATCGTGATCCACCCTCGACCTCGGTGAGATTGTGGTTAAACGCGTGCCTATTTTAATTTAAAGAAAAGTCCTAAAATCTGCGCAGGAAGATTAACAAACGCAAATAACAAAAAAAATCTTTCCACGCGAGTAAACGTTAAGTAACAGGTTTAATACATTAATTAATTTCCTTGTAATTTGTATAATATGAACAAAAGAAACCCTCTTTAGATAAATTTTCCTTTTTATCCAAGCCATTTTGATTTGATTAGGGCCACTGATGGGTTCAATACCCTTAATAAAATACTTTATGAACATTTACTACTCCAGGCGAATGAACTAGAAAATTAAGTTGGTCTTTTTACTTATCTGTTTCTGGCAACCAAGAAACCTTTATTTAAACTTAAAGGCTTTTTTATTCTGTTTTTATTTAAGGGGTCTTTTTAGGGGTCCTCACCCCACATTCCCGAGAAATACATTTTCGGAGGTAAGTGACTTAACCTGTATTGGGTTGGTTTTCGCGTCGCGGGTTTGAATGTCAGATAGGCCGTTGCTTCTGTAAAAACATAAAAGTTTAGTTAAAACCCGACTGCAGAGAAATCACGCTCTAAAAAGTATGAAACAAGAAAATCGGTATATTTCTCTGAAATTCTTCCGAATAGTGATATTTACATATATTTGTATTGTAACATACTATATCATCATCACCAGCCCATTAACGTCCCCACTGCAGGGGCACGGGCCTTCCCTATGGATGGATAGGGAGATCGGGCCTTAAACCACCACACGGGCCCAGTGCGGATTGGTGGTTATTAACGACTGCTAATGCAGCCGGGACCAACGGCTTAACGTGCCTTCCGAAGCACGGAGGAGCTCGAGATGAATTCTTTTTTTTTTTTATGGTCACCCATCCTAAGACCGGCCTTTGCGAAAGTTGCTTAACTTCAACAACCGAGCGCGTTTTCCGCTGCGCCACCGAGCTCCTCATACAAACATACTATAATATATACGTATATATATATATTATATCCTCATTATGTTTATACATATATTGAGTAAAACCTATGAGAATATAATATACCCTCCGCTGATTGTTGCCTGGAACCTCGTCAACATTGTGATAGATTCAAAAATGTTAAATGACCTTTAACAAGTTTACCTATGATAATTAAGTTGAATATTTCAACCCAATTATCATAGATAAACTTGACACTTATTATTTCTGATTTCGGAGATTTCTTTTAGCGGTAAGGCTGCCGTTGCCAACCTTAATATAAGTTTTCCTGGAAATGTCTTGTGAGTGTGTGTGCAATAACGTATATTGTTCACCAAGAGGCGAAAATGAGCGATTACCAACCAGGGTGTAGTTAGCTATTTTCTTTGGAGAGGAAGTACAATTACTTACAAAAACAAATTAATGTGGCATATAGAAATAACACGGGATATTTATTTTAAATGTCTTTACTCCTCTTATTTTATACACTCCTTATATTTCACCCAAACCATTGCACCATCGACTCACCTTTCTTACTTTTTTAAAAACTACTGCCTTACGTCCCATTCGTTAACCATCCTTCTTTCATATCATAAACAATCAAATTCCCATTCATTATCCTTTCATAATATTCTCACTTTCCTACATTAATGTCTCGTTGGTGAATAGTGTACTTCATAGTCCAAAATATTTTACATTACTTATTAGAAATTATATTTTTTTTACTTTGAAACCATTTGGTACAAGCTATTTATATTCCAGACCCTTTATTCTACTATAAAGTTCAGTGATATATTCTAAAACAACAAAGTAAGTATAATATTCCTTAACTTTTAAGACAAAACGATACTGAAGGAGAGCACTGTATATCGATTCCTACTAACATTGCCCTGAAGGAGCATAAACTTTACTTTCGAAATCAAAATACGTTGAAACAAAGTGGAAGATGTTAGTTTGTACAGTTATGTACGAAAAGATCTCTTAACATTTATTTATAAATACGACATAAACATAAAAAGCCTATATACGTCCCACTGCTGGGCACAAGCCTCCCCTCAATCAACCGGAGGAAACAACAACACCAACACAATATTACACACGACGACAACACATTTTTAACGTACCTTCCGAAGCACGGATCATCTTTCTTTCGGACAATCAGGTGATCAGCCTGTTATGTCTTAACCAAACTAGGGATCACAAAGTGATTTTCGTGATGTGTCCCCACCTAAGTAAGTATGTAGTCGACATAGCTCGGAGAATTGCAAAGCTGAAGTGGCAGTGAACAGGACACATAGCGAGGAGAACCGATGGCCACTGGGGCGGAAAGGTTCTAGAATGGCGACCACGCGTCGGACGACGCTCAGTGGGTAGGCCCGCTACAAGGTGGACCGACGATCTGGTGAAGGTCGCGGGAAGCCGCTGGATGCGGGCAGCGCAGGACCGATCGTCCTGGAGATCCTTGTGGGAGGCCTATGCCCAGCAGTGGGCGTCGTACGGCTGATGATGATGAAGTATGTAGTCGTTACTTGAGCTGAACTGAGCTTGAGAACCTTTGGTGGCTCAATGGTAACAGTTGTAAAGTTGATCAGGTCGGTAATATTGGTGTCACAATCCACATGTGATGAAAAAAGCGATGGGGTTTCGGTCGTGAGTTTACGTATGCATCTGTACATCGGAACATCCAAGCTACAGCACTATTAAATTCCCAGACACGTATTCTATTTCGCATTGCAAGTACAATTTTTAAGTCCCTGTTAAAGTGATGTGTATAAAGATAAAGTTTCCCACCTGCAACCATCTGCGTTGTAGATTGTTGTTGCTCTTTTTGCTTAGTAAGTTAAATCTTAGTTACATTCTTGGAAGCGAATGACGACTTAGCTTGGAAGAATTTACCTGATGCCATAAAGTCTTTTCTTGCGTGTTTGTCTTGGTTGTTTTTCTTTAAAATAAAATTATTCTTACATTTCAGAAGTGACACTTGCTCTCAGGTGTAGAAAATAAAAAATAAACGAGTAGGTATACTCAAGAGTACTTTAAACAGGCGAGAATTCATGAAGAATTTAATGAGAGTAGAAGGATCTAAGTAAGTAGAATTCTCTGATCTCTGCCTACCATGTATACTATATCTATGTAACATAACATATCATACCATCACGCCTGTATCCCCGAAGGGGTAGGCAGTTTTTAGTATAGGTATTAGGTACATTATTACACCTACTTCTCTTTGTCATAATTCATTTCTCCGTCTTGCGCAAACAAAAGCCAGTCTCACAAAGATAATCACTGAAAAAGCCCAGCGGGCATCGAACCCGGACTTTCAGAGCCGCTTTAATCGCTAGACCAATAGATTGCCATTTCCGCTCCGTTACTTACCAGAACCACAAGTAAAGGGTCCTTTATAGAACCCCAATAGGACAAATCTGTCCCTATTGCACACTTTGTCTTGGAAAATAGACAGTGACCCCCTCAAACTTAACGTTTACTTCGAAATAAATATTTACTAAGGGCACATCGAAAAAGGTTGGGTATACGAAGATAAAAAGTGCCTATTTCTCCCATCAGATGTCGCTACTGTTGAGTGTTCTTAAATTTTGACAGTTCCCCATATTATTTGAGTAAACAAACATATTGTTTTTTTATCTTTGCACAGCGTTTAACTGCAAAATCACTGTTTTAATTTTATTCCCTGAAGATCGGAATGATGAAACATAGAAAAACTGATTTTCAATCAAAAGTGCCTTTTTCAAACCAATTCAAATCAAATATACTTTATTGCCTTTTTCCAAGTGGCTGCTTTTCTTTTTCGTAACTCATCCTTCAGATGGGATACACTCTACGTTGCTCCACATTTTATAGCAATTTATCGCGAATTTTAGCTGGACATTATGGAGAACTGTCAAAATTTAGGAACACTCATGTTTTTATCCCCATTCTGGTAAAACCTTCAGGTAAGGTTCAGTCTATTCTAAAGTTATGTTAACGTTGAGTAGACCTGACGTCAGATGCCTTAGCCAAGTTGCAAACTATTATGACAGTTGACAGTGACAGTGTTAAAAATGTATGGAATTGACATGTCACCTTATGTCAAGCCCATACATTTTTATTACTGTCATTGTTCTAATTGTTTGCAACTTGGCTCATCAGCAGATTCTCAAGTAATTAAAGTAGCAGCCACTATTGATACTGAAGATGGATACTATGAACTTTATGGTGACAAGAAATCGGCTTATCGCCCATAACAATAATGGCCATAATGTTTGAAAGAACAGGATCCCTTTATCGGATTTTACGACATGCCCGAGAAGACAAGCGGCTTTATGTTTCATTTTTTTTTTCGCTCCGACTCTCTAACCTGCATAGAATAGGGCAGTTTCCAACTTGTCAAATCAGTTATTTTTTACTAAACGTCATAACACAAAATTACTTACTATGGAATTTGTATGAAAAAGCACTTTTAAAACATAACATAAACTGCCTATATACGTCCCACTGCTGGGCACAGGCCTCCCCTCAATCAACCGGAGGGGGTATGGAGCATACTCCACCACGCTGCTCCACTGCGGGTTGGCACTTTACACACAAAAGCACTTAAAGCACTTTTACGTGACAAAATGTCCCACTTATTATTACGTTTCTTGATTAAAATTTACAAATAAGTTAAATAGAAAAAAGATCACGTTTTTGTCACCTTTAGATCTATCTTTATTTAGTAAACAGAATTTCATAATTAATCTTTGACCTAGGAAACTACCCAATTTCGGGTGTCTATCCTCTTTTCGAATTCCAAGTTTATTTTCGCCCATCGTACCCTCAACCACAACTGGAGACCTTTCCGTCGGACTAGAACAAATCTGTCCCTTTTGGCCACTTTATCTTAGAAACAGATAGAGAAGGAATGCGACCCGCGTCCGTTGCGTCGGGGTAAGAATATGCATAATAAAACGCCTTGCGGAAAATTGGGTACTTCCCTAGGTCATTGATAAATTATGAAAAACTGATTACTAAATAAAGACAGATCTAAAGGTGACAAAAAACATTTTCTTTTCCTATTTAACTTATTTAAGTACTAATTTTAATAAAGAAAAACATAATACTAAGTGCGACATTTTGACACGTTATTCTATGACATCCTTAGTTGTTTTTTCATATGATTTCCATAGCAATTTCTAGTAAAAAGTAACTAGTTGAAAACTATCTTATCTATCTATCTTTTATACGGACTATGTACAGCACTGTAAGTGTGTTTTACGTGTGTTGATAAGGTTTATTATGGAAATGGTATTAAAGTATTTTTAATAGGCATTTGACCCAAATTATAATGTTTATAATACTCAATTTGAAAGGTCCGTTTAGCTATAAGGTCACAGTAGATTTTTCGAAATTAAAACAATTTAACTGCTTATAATATTTGACGCCATTTTGTATATAATATTAAATTTTATATTGTGATAGAAAAAGGTAATAAAATATCCGAAAGTTAACCTATTAATAAAATCTTGGCCTAATCGTTAAATAGGGTTTGTTGTACTGTTTTGTATACTACAACTTATAAGCTTGTCACTGCTGGGCACAGACCTCCCCTCAATCAATGAAAGGGGGTATGGAGCTTACTCTTATCATCATCACATCATTAATTTATTACTATCTACCTACTATCTACCTTTGACTAATACTTTTCATATTTTTCGTAATCCCTAAATTCATATATTTTCTTCATAATTATATTTGCTTATTTATTGTAAGCAAATCCCGACACTTTTTTGTTGGCACGATAGTTCAAAGTATTTATAAGCGTAACTTAGGTACTGGCAGAATATCAATGTTGCTAAAAGTGGTATTTCTACTATCCTTCGCAACAACATGCTGAGTCAGTCCCATTTCCCTGGCAGTGTATTTTTGATTTGTATACTTATCTTTATCTTCTCTACTATTGTACTGCACTGTTTTGGGAATAAAGTTATTCTAATTTAAGAGCCACGCTCCTGTCGGTATAGCAATATCCATTCTTGTCTATCATAGGCCAATTCACTTTCTTATAAGAAACGACGTTCACCTTCTCTTTAATCTGATCCATGTAAGCTTTCTTCGTCTTCTCTTTCCTCTTATCTTCCCTTCTATGATGTTTTCAATAAATTCGTCGTGTCTTATTAATTGCCCAATCATCTTGCCTCTTCTGTTCTCAATAAGTCTCAATATTTGCTTCTTTTCCCTTACTTTTACTAGCACTACCTCATTAGTAACCCTTTCAGTCCAACTGATTCTTTCCATCCACTTCCAACACCACATTTGCAAAGCCTCGAGTCTCTCTTAGAGTATATACAGGGTGGCCCAGATTATTTCTGAAGTAAGGTAGAAAATCTAAAAAATTGTATCTCCTCAAACAAGTCTTATAAACAGGCTACGATAAATTCATATCTCCGTTTTCTCCTAGGAAAATCAAAGCCGGTCTCAGAAATATAAGAAATGTGTGTAAAGCCATGTCTTCACGGGAGAAAATATCAGCTATTTGCACAAAAGCGTAGTTCACACGTCTGAATACAGGAATACGATTTGCATTGTTATTCTTCGCAAACTTAGCTGTCTAGATTTTATGTTTCGCCTGCATTTGTTCCTAGATTTGAGTCTGGAATAAACTGTTTGCTCTGTGAATTGAAACTAAAGCTGTTGTTTTTGTTCGGATACTTTTATGTCAACTGTATTAAGTGGAATTTTTTGAAAGTGGCAATTGACGGAATCATAGAATAAATACTACGCGTACAACGGTAACTCTCCGCCCGCACTAATTTGTATCGGGCGCCGAGCCTCACCCCTCTCAGTCTTACTTTAGTCTTAAATAGCCGTAAGCCATTAATCGTAAGAGGGAGAGCGCGCGTGGTCTGTCTCGCTTATATTTACTTCCCTTAGCGGCATATGGTAAAAGTGATATTTTTATATAGTGCCCGGGATATAAATAAAAGAAAAGGTTCAGGTCGTGTTGTATCAGGAGGTGAAGGATTTGGCGGGAAGAAGAGAGAAATGGTGATTTCTCCACCGACAAGAGCGCATCTTTTAAATAGAGAGAGAGAGAGAGAGTCCGGGATGTGACATAATAAACCTAGTGACGATAGGTAGTGTATTATTTCATATAAAAACTCAAACAAAGAAAGTAACATCCGCATTATTATGCGAGAACGCCGTTGAAACAATATTAAACAGAACATTCACTAACAAATAAAATCAATAACTCAAACTAATACTGGGACAAGGACAATGTATACTAAGTACCTATATTAAGAAATACTAAGGATTAAGTGTTATACTTTTTTTGCTATTTTGCTGTTCATTTCTCTAAAAAATAAATAAACTGTATATACAATAAATTTCCCATCAATTGCCATAAATAAAAAAATAAACAGCAAGATGGATGTTCTTTTCATCTTCTATATTTTATGGGCATGGTTAATAATTCATCAACCATTCATTATTCATTTATTGTTGTTGATTTGAAGATAGATTTTTTAAAGCATGTTCCTTAAATTATAAATTATTTAATATGCGTACACTACATGGTTGACTGGCGGATGTTTTTTTGTGTAATACGATAATAATATATAATAATTTAAGATCTTTTGGCCCACTCTAGAGCGAAGAATTTATTTCATTTCATTTTACTCAAAGGCGGATATATGTATGTATATACCATTTCTTGACACATTCAACCGTTGTCAACTGTCGAATTTAAGTAAAGGTGTGACAGAAATTATCGACGCTACTCTTTTTCTTTTGCGCGTTTAATAATTCTTACGATATGAAAGTGCCAAAGTTTGCCTTAGTATGATAGATAATTTTCTTTTCTCGGAAAACTTTTTTTAACCGCCGCATTACAAAACGGCCCTGTTTTTGGAAACAGCTAGCCGTAATGTAATACAGCGGATTATACAATCCGACTGCGACATACATACTAAATCATAAAACTTAAATACTACATAGGTACATTATTTAGCGTGTCATGATCGAAGCGAATGGTATTCTATTGGCTCTGCTTACCCCGGTGGGAAATAGGCTCTTACTCTTTACCAGCTTATGACTATTTAATTAGGCCGAGTTTCCACTGACGCGGAGATGGGCGGAGAAGAGCGGAGATGTGCGGACCAATCACAGTGTTCGAGAGAGCGAAAAACGAAGACACTCTATCACTCTCTTCCTCACGGTGATTGGTCGATTCCTGCACAGCTCCGTGTTAATGGAAACGCAGCCTAAAGTAAGACCCAGGGGTGAGGTCAGCGGCCAATATGAATGGGTGCGGAGCGGAGAGTTACCATTGTATAACTAGTATTATCCTTTATTCAATGCCAAATAAGATGGTCATAAATCAAAATAAAAGAGGAAAAAATATTCTTTTAAAAGCATTTAAGTATAAGCACAGTTCGTTATATTTTCATCTTCTAACAAATAATTCCTTGTCTAGTCACATTTTTTTCCGCGCAAATTCACGAAAACTTTTTGTCACTTCATAATATACGAGTAGGTAGACACTGAAGTTAATGCTGACATAGATTCAATATAAAACTGTGACAGGAAAATAAAGGAAAAATCTACCGTTGTAAATCTTTGATTTTGATGTCATACTCATATCAAAGGCGATCGTGTCAGCTGGTGTCAATACTAATATGATTGGAGGTGTAGGATCAAAATCAGGTCAATTGAACACTTCGTTTCAGTGAGGAGCAGTCAAGTATGTGTTATAAAAATATGGCAACAAGGAAATTATATAGTTACCTTCAACTTTTTTTTTCACGTGACTTATTGTAGATTTGCCGCAGATGACATTACTACTTGGCCGGATAAATGGGAACGCTGAGGGCTCTCACCCGGTACAAAATTTAAGACAACAGGCCTTAGGGTGCCCAGTTGGGCGCGAACCTCGGCTCAGGTCGTCGTCTGAGAGGAAGAATATTTGAAAGAATTTATCGACCCTAGTGGGTCGATAGCGATAAGAGCTGAATGAGGGAAGTTACCTTCAACCACACCTCGGACACTCTATACAATAATCTCATTCTTAGCGTGTACAGTGTAACGATTGAACGCAATTAAGACAGTCCGCTCGCTCATCAACCCTGGTGTCACGGTTATTATAGAGCCGCCAGAGGCCTTTGACATGTATTATGTAACGATTACTCACATCAGTAGCAGTAACCGGGACCACCGACTTAACCGAGGTAAACCTAGCTCAGACGCTGGTGGGGAGCGGAGAGTTACCGTTCTATACGTTATTCCTTATTATATGACTAAAGTAAGACCCAGAGGGGGTGAGGTAAATGTAGCTCGGCGTCTGATACGAATCGGAACAGGGCACAGTGTTACCATTCTATACGGACTATAAATGACCTATTCTATGTTTTAATTTCCTTACGGGACCGGAAGAGAAATACTTGGGTTCGATCTAAAACCAAGGTTAGGGATGTGGTATAGGTTGTTGATACGGGCCCTCACGGGGCATTGTAGACTCAATAAGCACCTACACAGAATGGAGCTGACCGAGTCTCCTCTATGCAGATTCTGCTTAGGGGAAGATGAGACGCCACTACATCTGCTATGCAGCTGCGAGGCTCTCATACATAGTAGAAGCCGTACACTTGGGGGCCACATAATGGACCCCCAGGAAGTCATGGAGCTTTCTCCCAAAAAGACGTTGGATCTATTCGAACGGATCGGTCTAGAGGAGGATATTTAAATGTAGGGACTTAGGGTCACAATAGATCTGTCAAGGTCGCAGTGACCCCGCGGGCTGCATTCGGTCCGGCCCTCACAACTTTCAAATAATAATAGGGATGTGGTAAAAGTAATTGCCGAACGCAAGTGGAGATGGGCGGGACACATTGCTCGAATGAGCAAGGAAAGATGGACCCGGAGATTGTTAGTGTGGCGCCCACGAGCATTCACAAGACCGAGAGGAAGACCACCAATGAGATGGAAGGACGACATTGTGCGGCACGCAGGATATGGCTGGATGTCGATAGCCCAGGATCGTCGGAAATGGAAAAACATGGAAGAGGCCTACGTCCAAAATTTGATATAAATTTAGGCTGATATAGATAGATAGATAGATAGATGTTTTAATGGAGGAAATAGACAATGCAAAGAATGTGCCGGCACGCCACATACTACACGTTCCGCAATGCGATGCTTCATATTAGTGGCGAGGCATGTGTTTCGCACGCATCCCTATACAAAGCATAAAACAAAGGCGCTTTTTTTGTCCCTATATTCCTATGTACGCTTAAATCTTTAAAACTACGCAACGGATTTTGATGCGGTTTTTTTTTGATAGAGTGATTCAAGAGGAAGGTTTATGTGTATAATAACATCTATTAAATAGTGGAGAAATACTGTTATTTTCGAGGTTTTTAATGTGATGTCGTAAATAATTTAATTTTTTTCTCAGCATTGCACCCGAGTGAAGCCAGAGCGGGTCGCTAGTACATAATATAAGTGCGTGAGTGCATGAATCTTCATTTAAATATAATCACTAATTTTGTACTGAATTAGTCGTTCTGTTTAAAACTACCTCCTAAATCCAGTACGCTAACAACCCACACAAATCAGCACAATGGAGTATTCCGGAATAAAATATACGTAGCTTTCCATTGCTTGGCATATTCACACAGCGCAACCTCATTGGGTATGCAGCGTGCAGTGTGCTCGACAATCGGTGTCGAGAAATGCGCAGTGCAGGTAACATTTTTGGAACATGTCTTTTTGTAAGGCGCTTTGGTTAAATAGTAGGTCGCGTCGTTATGTCGTGACCTAAGCCGAGCCGTGGTAGCCCAATTGGTGGAACGCTTGTCTCTCAATTTGAGGTTGCAGGTTCGAATCCAACACAGGCCTAAAAAAATTATTGTCGAATTTCTTTCGAATTTGTGTTTGGATCATAAATGAACATCGTGAGGAAACCCACACTTCCGAGAAATGGTACCTAACATGTATTGGGCTGGTTTTCCCTTCGCGCTCCGCGGGTTGGAAGGTCACACAGGCAGTCGTTTCTGCAAAAAACCGGACCTGTCAAATCGTCACGTTAGGTAAGCGGTCCATCTGAAAAACGGGATAACGCTAGAGAGATGGTGTGTTGTGGCCTAAAGGGGGATTCCAAAATGTTAGTAGCACATTTTTATTCCTGGCAGGATTATTTATGGTGCTTAACTGATATTAGGCAGCTAAATTACTCAATTTTATACCAATATTTTATGTTTTTTTTTTTTAAGAAGACGTTCTAGGGCCCTGTGCTGAGGTTTTTCTTGCAGCTTCTTTTCCCCGGCTATACAGGTTGTGAGAAGCTGCAGTAGTTTTAGGCGGATGAGACGTTCGTTATGTAAAAATTGTCGATTTAAAGTGTAACTATGTTGCCTAGTGAATACAGATATTTTTGAATTTGAATTTGATAGGTTAGTCGCCTCAATAGGTATCGCAATTTAGCATAGAACCATCACACAATCAAGACGCTGCTAGTGACACCTCATTTGTTAAATTCTGATCAGTGGATTAGGAGTTAGGAGGGAACACACGTGCTTACACTTACCGATGGTCAAAGCATATTACACTCCTTTTTGCTTTGCCGCAGTCTGGTAAATACTATCTATGCGATGCGATGTTTTTCTTTTTCATTTAAGAGGTTATGATACATGACAAACTATGGTATTGTCTCTAGTGGCTTAATACTCTACCCTAGAGACCTGAGCTCTAGCATTAAATTATAACTACACTGTGACTAAACTAAGTATATTGACTTCAACTTACAAGCAATAAACGTGAACCACAAAGTCTTTCATCAGCTGTAAGACTTTAGTTATCAAAGGGACGGGGCTAATTGAGTGCGAATCTCTATCGGTGAGAAATTTCGATGGTCTCAAATTAAATGGGGTGAGTCTGATTGGGGTGCTTTCAGAATATTAATGGGAGAAATTCGTCGAATTAGGAAGACGTGTTTGCCGATTTTGGGATGTCTCGAGCTTCGTTATAGATGGAAGAACGCGTTATTAGGCGATTGGGTATGCGAGAAATTTACATTAAAGATTAAAGAGTTATAATCTTGTATCTAGATAAAATATACACCGTAAAGGGTAAATATGAATAAAAATCTGCTTTTCTAAACCGCTCTGTTAATGTCATACTATGTTTGATAGGTTAATACTTTTTGTATTTTTGAAAGTAGGTAGTAAGTAATTGGCGTTTTGCTAGATAAGGTACGCTTATCTTAAAACAGCCTCCGTGGTATAGTGTTTGAGCTTTGCGCTCACGGGTGTCTCGGGTTCGACCCGGATGGGGAAATAATCACAAAAGTCACTTTGTGATTAGTTTGGTTAGGACATTGCAGGCTCATCGCCCAACTGTTCGGAAGTAAGATGATCCGTATTCGGAGGACACGTTGAGCAGTCTTGCGGGGTATCGGCTTTTATGTCACTAAAGAAATACTTAATGACATTTCCGAAAACTGATACCAAAGCGGCTTCAATAACTGAAATCAAATGAAACATAATACTTACGTCTCATTCCGTTTTTGCTGTTCATGAAATACAAAATCTATTAACATAATATTGTCTGAATAAAGTATTTGGAAATGGAAGTATTAAGTCCCGAAATATATTGAATACGAAATGAAACTCATTTAGTGAAATCATTTCAAGGGGAATATAATCATGTTTCTGATATAATTTGAAATTGTAATGATGGGTCTTCACGTATATTTATGAAGAACATAACTACTTAGTATATATTTGCCGGCGAAACGGCGGGGACTTGTAGGGTTCTGAGGCGAAGCGTTGCGCGAGATGGGTAAGCGGCTATTTTATTTTGTAATTATTTTAAACTTATATTCTAAAAACAATAAAACACATCATTAAACCCCAAAGGGGTTTGTTCTGATGCACATTTCGATTCAAAATGACTACAATTTACTTAAACTAAAATTATAATATGTATTTACTAAGCTAAGGCTAAGAGAGCAAGGTGGCGGCTCCCGGTCCAAGAATTACCTCACGCAAGATATTTCCCTCGTCATCCAACGGGGTAACGCTGCGAGCATGATGAGCACATTCGGTGGAGCGATCGTAAAAAGGAACATTTTTAATTTAACCATAATTGTATTTATGTACCTATAGTTTAAAACATATAATACCGGGTGCTTACCGCGTTAAAGGAGTGGAATTCTCTGCCGTCTTCTGTATTTCCGAATGCATAACCCGGGTGCTTTCAAGGCCAGAATGTACAGGCACCTTCTGGGCGAGCGAGCCCTCGTCGTAGGCCTCGTCAATGCCTTCGGGCATGTCTGGGACAGCAAACCCATCAACGGTAAAAAAAATCAGGAATATGTGACTCCCGATATTTCAACACTGTTGCAAGTGCCATGATCATGGGATGTCAGTCATATTGCAAGTGTTGAAATATCGGGAGTCTCATATACGGTATGAACCCAGCATTTGTGTTTTAATTATGATAATAACTGCGCAAACCTCAATATATAAACAACCGGCACGGGCCGGAATGTTACAATATAGTTTAGTTTTTTTGTAATTGATAAGTTTAAAAATATTTACTGGAATTAGCTTTAAGTATAGTTATTTTTACCGACTTCAAAAAAGGAGGAGGTTCTCAATTCGACCGTATATTTTTTTTTTTTTTTATGTTTGTTCGGGCATATCTTCGTCGTATATGAACCGATTTTGATAATTCTTTTTTTGTTTGAAAGGAGATGTACCCAAGGGGGTCCCATGTCAAGGAAGTCAGGATCTGATGATGGAAGACCAGAGAAATCGAGGGGAATTTTCAAAAATTGTAGGAGCGACTAGTGCGTTTGTAAAGTCATATTGATCGGATCGATCTTTAGGCTTCGGGAAAACTTCCCGGCCTTCGAAAACTGGTCAGCATCAGGGAGATACCCTATGGCCTGGCAAAACTATACAACCTGGAGCAATTTTTCTTTCACGAAACGTATTTAAATCTTGATCAAATCCAATCGCCGGTGCAAAAAAACAAAATGGCGGAAAAAAAGATGGCCGCCATACAAAATTTTGTCGATTTTGGAAGAAGCCCGTTTGGGTAAAAATAATGTATGGGGCGCTTACTCAAAACGTCATGTAGAGTACGGAAATACTTTCTGATCACCAAAAACTGCTCCGCATCAGAGAGATACTCTACGGCCTGGCAAAACTATCGCACGTGAACCAATATTTCTTTCAGAGCACTTAGTTAAATCTTGGTCAAATTCCATAGCGCGTAAAAAAAAAACAAAATGGCGGAAAAACAAGATGGCCGCCATACACAATTTTGTTTTTTCAGAAAATGTCTCGGGATATAAAATATATATCGGGGTTGTGGTCGGATCGTCATGTTAAGTATGGAAATACTTCCCGATTTTCGAAAACTGCTCCGCATCAGGGTGACACCCTACGGCCTGGCGAAACTATCACACCTGAACCAATTTTTCTTTCACGAAACCTATTTAAATCTTGGTTGAATTTAATGGCCGGTGAAAAAAATACAAAATGGCGAAAAAACAAGATGGCCGCCATACAAAATTTTGTTTTTCCAGAAAATGTCTTGGGGGTAAAAATGATGTATAGGCGTGTGATCGGAACGTCATCTTTGAAAACTGCTCCCAATCAGGGAGACATCCTACGGCCTGGCAAACCTATTGCACCTGGATTTTGTTTGTTTCCACGACACCCATTTTAATCTTGGTCAAATTCTGTCGCCGGTGAAAAAGAACAAAGTGGCGGAAAAACAAGATGGCCGCCATACGAAGAGGGGCAGTTTTGAAAAACAGGACACGCGAGCTGCTTTAGCAGCGAGCGAACCACGCGAAATCTACTGTATCTATATGTATGCGTGAGTGTGTATGATAGCAGCTTCCACTGACAACCACATGTGTGTATGTACACATACACATGTGTGTGTGTGTGTGCGTGTGTGTGTGTGTGTGTGTGTGTGTGTGCGTGTGTCTGTGTGTGTGCGTGTGTACGTGCGCGTGTGCTCGTGTGCGTTAGCGCGTGTGTGAGTGTGTGTGTGTGTAAACATGTTCATCAATAATAATTGTGATCACTACTAATAATATATTATATTATTATATATGAATATAAATCAGAAAATCTGTCTGTCTGCATCCTTGCTCGGTCTAACCATCACTTAAAATCGTAAAATAAAATAAAATTTTTAACAAAAAAAAACCGACTTCAAACGCAAAACTAAAAAGCAATAAATAAATTTACTTCGCACAAAGTAATTAGTACGTATTTTCAATTAGTTAATTATTTTATAATTCTGAAGTCGGTGCCAAGTAAATGCTACAACAACCCTACTACAATATCAAATTACTATGTACACACAATATTGTTTAATACCTATATCAAAGCAATTACAAAACAATGTCAAACAAAAAATTACAAAACAATCAGTATTGAAAAATATATGAATCGGTACTTCGTTGTAGCATTTCCTTGGCACCGGCTTCAGAATTATAAAATAATTAACTAATTGAAAATACGTACTAATAACTTTGTGCGAAGTAAATTTATTTATTGCTTTTTAGTTTTGCGTTTGAAGTCGGTTTTTTTTTGTTAAAAATTTTATTTTTGTCAGATGTTTACTAAATATAAATGATATACGTAAAAAATACAAGTATATAAAATATTATATATGAGACAGATTCTTCTCTACCTATTTTTGTATTTTTCAACTATTAAATATTTAGTCAGTGGGTAACATAGTACATCAGTTTGATGGGTTTTTTTTTTACAAAACGAAAGTCTCATCCGCCTAAATCTACTGCAGGGTTATCCATTCACATTTACTTTGAAAGGCAAATCCGAAACAAAAGCGTTCAAAAATTTAACCTGAAGCTACACGTAAAATTCCCCCAAAAATCTCATTCCGTCTACATATGCAAAATGTTAATATAAATGTAAGTAATTCTCTCAATCCCCGGTGTAACGTGGAACTAGCGAAAAATCTACGTGGAAGGGAAAAATGCAAATAAACTTGCCACACACACGCAGGCGTAGCCAAGAAAGAACAGTGAATCAAATTATTAGACAATTTTCGCATGCTGTTGATAGATTTAAAATTTGATTAAGTACGTATATTATACAGTATAAAATACTATACTGCAATTACAATACTATACTGTTTGGATGGAAAATTCCACTTGATATTAACTCGGAATAATAAGTTGAATCATCCCCGTCAGTATTTGTTACGATGTCACTTAAACCCTGTACAAGTACATACAAGTTGCCTTACAGGTAGATAGTGTTAGTGACATCGTAACAAATATTGAGTGGGATGATTCTGAGTTGATATCAAGTGGATTTTCACGTCGGAAAATTCATTAAAATTTTACAGTTATTTAAAATTATTTTGCGACGGAAAATTCCACTTGACATCAACTCAAAATCATAGCCTGAATCATCTCTCAAAGTTTTCGTTACAATGTCACTAACACCCTGTATTTAGCTATTATAACTAGTTATTATATTATTTTGTTATTAGGTCAGACAGACAGTCGCTTCTGTAAAAATGAGGACCTCTCAAAGCTTCAGGTTAGGTAAGCGGACCCTGTGAAAAACGGTGTAAGGATATGACGACGATTATCAACTTAGGTAGAAGATTTAACGATCGTTACTTATTATTTGATTTCTTTTTTTTAATTAAGATGGGTTTGCTCTTGATTTCGTTCTTCCACGAGGAGAAGAAGAGGTCGACCGTGGAACGAGCTTACCCAGAAAATGCCGATTCACCCGTGATTTCAACGAACCCAGGTTATAAGATACAGGAAACACCGACGCCGGCAATATACAACTTATGCAATTTCGAGGGCTTTTGGCGGTTCAAAAGTAACCCTGACATTGGGGTTGATTATATCGGTCATTGACCTTACAACCCTAGTACTCGTAAAATAGCTAAAACATTTAAGTATGCCCAGTGGTGATTGCTCATGACTTGCTTGAATTTATTACCTATACTTCTATGAAATTTACCTACTGATATCTTTATACTGTGATCTAGATTAGGTTGCACGTACACACGTGTTAGAAAGAACTGTTTTGGATTTATTTGGTCTGTTATGCAACATAGTTATAGCTTATCTAAAATAAACAAAGAATCCCATTATTTAACCAAAATAATAATAATAATAAAAACAAAAAAAATTACATTCTATGTGTGTGAGAACAAATAACGCCATTCCGTCCCATATTAAAAAGCTACCTCTTCTAAAGTTTCGGTCCCAACTCAAAAACTGGTTAAAGGGAAAACAGTTTTAAAGCTTAAGTGAGTTTTACACTTTATAAATAGGTTTTTTTTAGATAAGTAAGTTTTACTTATATTTGTAATTTTTCGTAAGTATGTCATGTAATTATTATTGTATGACTAAATGTGCTGAACGTTAAAAGCATTGCTTACATCTATATACCTACCACATTGATTATAATACATTCATTTCATTTCAAGAAGAAAATAATAGAAATAGAAGTAGAAAAAAAAGATTTAACAGAGATTTGTTTTTTCATAGAAACGACTGCCAGTCTGATCTTCTAACCTGAAAGGAAAACCAGCCTATTACACATTAGGGTCACAAACACAAGTTTCCTCACGATGTTTTCATTCACCGTTGAGCACATGATAATCTTAAGATCCAAACATGAATTCGAAAACAAATTTAAAAATCATTGATTTAGTCCCTTGCTGGATCTGAACCTACGACCATAAAATGCGAGACGAGCATTCTTCCAACTAAGCTACCAAGGCTTTGACACAGCTCAGACAATTACATCCTTAGAATTAAACTCATCATCATCATCATCAGCCCATTAACGTCCCCACTGCTGGGGCACGGGCCTTCCCTATGGATGGATAGGGAGATCGAGCCTTAAACCATCACGCGGGCCCAGTGCGGATTGATGGTTATTAACGACTGCTAATGCAGCCGGGACCAACGGCTTAACGTGCCTTCCGAAGCACGGAGGAGCTCGAGTTGAAAACTTTTTTTTTTGTGGTCACCCATCCTATGACCGGCCTTTGCGAAAGTTGCTTTACTTCAACAATCGCAGGCCGAGCGCGTTAACCACTGCGCCACCGAGCTCCTCATTAAACTCATCAACAAAAAACACTTTAATCTCGTAAAGCCGAGGTTTCCAGACACAATAGTAAAACAATGGAGTTTGGATTTTAAAAGGACTGTCGTTGTTACGACTTTGAGTTATTTTGTCCATCCAGTTACGTACTGATTGTTACACTCTGAACACAATACTGTGGTAGTCTGTTATTGGCTTAACGATGTAAACTAAGCACTGTTAATACCTCATTTATAATTGTAAGCTGTTGACTACCTGAATAAAAAAATAAATAAATAAAAAGGTATTAAGCCTAATCCTCATAGTGCACTTATATAAATTAGTTTTCTTTCAAACTAAGTACCAACCTTAGTTAATATTATAAAAGCTCTACACTAGTAACTTTATTCTTCTAAATGGAAGCTTCACAAATTCAACATATTACTTATTATTTATTTGTACGTCTAAAGGTTCAAAGATGTTCAAAATAGAAAAAAGTAATCGTATACTTACTGAAATTCTATGCCTTGTTCATTTCATAATTAGTTTCATATTTCTTTTGCAACATTTTCAAAGAAAGACAGAAAATATTTGTATTTATTTTATATTAGTCATTTATTGTTATTAGATATTTTAATTTTGAAATAGTTGTTTAATAATTTTCAGCCTAGCCGTCTCTTTCCTTTTCGGCGGATAAGAAAATGACAGGTATAATTTAAAATTACGAGGCATCTATTAGAGTAAGATCTAGCAGGTTTCTACAAACATAATTACATTCATGCATATACCCCGATTCGTGCAGACGCCTTCTAATTTTATTTTAACTTATATCTGTCATTTTCTTATCCGCCGCAAAGAAAAGGGACGGATGATCGACAACTGCTAATTTAATAAAAATGAATGAACGAATAACCCGGGCGAATAAAATAGGCATGTCGCTGACATGCAACCCGTTTAACGTGTACCGTCAACTTAATTGTGTCGGGCTACTGGCCAATGTAAAATTTTGATAAGCCTGTTTAAATTTCTGCCTAAGATTGACGTGTAAATTAATTTGATGCCTGTCGATTATTCGTCTCTTTCCTCTTCAGCGGATAAGAAAATGACAGGTATACTCAACACCATAAACTCACGCCTTTTTACTAATATCAGTACCAGTACTAGTAAGTTCCTAGTTTAAAATTCAAGTAACGTATAACGTGAAACAATCGTAATAATGGTGGTAAGACCGTTAAATACCGTAGCCTACAACAGCATTGTATGAATGCTTTAACAACTGGCAGCATAAATTGCCAGTTTATGCTCCATTAAATAATAACTATATACCCCAGAGCCAGTTCATAGCTTCAACATACGGATTTTAATGGTAATTTCCATTTGAATGTGTTTCAATTCGTGTAATGTGTTAACTAAGATGATGATCGAAAGCGACTGTATGATTAGTTTTAATAGTCATCGTATACAAGGGGGGGGGGGGGGGTAAAAAGGCCACATTGAAGCAATTCATCTAAAAACCAGTATTGTAATTTGACATTTGCGCTATATTGTTTAAAGTAGCTGTTGGTTTTCCGAAAATAAATAAATAAATATAAAAAGTAAGTGCGCAACGCAAACAAATGTTAAATCTTAGATGAATAATCTTAGATGAATTGTTTCTATGTGGACATTTTAACCACCCTGTAATTTAAAAAAGAAAAAAAATGGCTTATATTTTTCGTTCCAAAAAAAGAACATAACACTCCTCTTTGTAATCTCTGATAAACTACAAGTAATTATGTTTGTTTATTTCAACTGAAAATAATTAAAAAAAAACTTCACTTCAGTAAATTAATGATTGAATGTAAACGATTACTCATATATTATTATAATTATAAGTCTATTCAAGATTTCCAACTCTAAGAAAAGTTAATGCTGATGACACTGACATATTGGCGCCATGTTTGTTTTTATAATCTATGTTTATCTGCTCGAATTATACGTAGTACGAAATTAAACGTCGTTTTTGCCGCTTGTGAATTGATTGAATTGATTGTTAAATAGTGTAATCATCATCATTGGCCACAGCATCTATCGTAGATGATTCTTGCAGCACTTGTGAGTCTACCGGTTTCCGCAGCGCTGCCGATGATTATAGAGCTCTATATCAGCGCGGCATAAGGAGCTCGGTGGCGCAAGGTGCTCGGTGGCGCAGCGGTTAACGCGCTCGGTCTGCGATTGTTGAAGTAAAGCAACTTTCGCAAAGGCCGGTCATAGGATAGGTGACCACAAAAAAAAAAGTTTTCATCTCGAGCTCCTCCGTGCTTCGGAAGGCATGTTAAGCCGTTGATCCCGGCTGCATTAGCAGTCGTTAATAACCATCAATCCGCACTGGGCCCGCGTGATGGAAGGCCCGTGCCCTAGCAGTGGGGACGTTAATGGGCTGATGATGATGATATCAGCGCGGCATTTCTTGCCACATCGTTCATCGTGATTTTTTAGCACTTTTCTTTATATACTTGTGAAGTCAAGTCTAAAATAACTCTAGTAAAAAAAAACTTTCGAAGTTGTAAAATAAACACTGAAAACTGTCAAATGAAAGCTGAAGTGTTCATAGAACGCAGGCGTCAGCGTTTCAGATTGAAATCTCTCGATTTTCGAATGCTCGCTTGGAACGTTCTGCAACTTAAGTACGTTGTCGAAGACAGCCCACTTATGTTTATTAAAAGACGAAGAAGAAGATTGTTTACTCAAGTTGCAGATATCCTACAATAGCAATCCATGACGTTATGATATGTATTGCTAGACATAATCCCCCTAGCATTATTCCGTTTTTCACTGGGTCCGCTTACCTAACTATGATTTGACAGGTCCGGTCAGGTCCGGTTAGACATAGAAAATGAAAAAACAATGTATTGTAATCTTACGTTGACATCATCTATATTCTTCTGCCAAGTAGTTAATGCCATTTCCAGAAAATCTACAATAAGTCACAACACAAAAAGGCATTTATTTTGGATAAATGGTTAAAAAGTTCTTATGAAAAACGAAACAATACTGCTACCTGTAGCCCTATTTAGGTAATTAAACAATGAGATTTTGATTTTAAAAGGACTCACTTATTCTATTATTTTATTATACCGCTTTTTCTCGAAAAGGCTTTTTCAAGCTTACATAATTTTGCTTTTCCAGTGACGATATTTAAACCTGACAATTTATTTTTTGCAGACTGCGGTACAGTGTGATCCGGTCCTTCGCTGTTCGCTTTTAAAATGAGGAGGCAAAGGGTTATAAATGCACAAACAAGTACGTTTATTTCCTTACTTTATTTTGCTAACCCGATCGCCATGATATTTTGGATACATGTACATAAGAGTAGATTATTTGTATTTTGATTTTTGCCAGACCTAAGGGTCTAAAAAAGCCATATCAAACTTATTCATCTAAACAGCTATATTGCTATTTGACGTTTGCACATAATAATACTTACAAACGTAAGTACCTATGCAATGTCAACAAATGTAAAATAGCAATATCGCATTTTGAGGGAATTGCTTCAATGTGGCTTTTTTTCAGCAGGTTTAACTTAACAAGGAATACTTACCTATACATAAATCAAGACTCAAGGCAATAGGCACTATTTGCGTTTGCGTACTCCACCTTTCCAAGCGCGAGAGTCGACACAGAAATGAAAGGGCCGATTTACCACCTGTACCACTTAATAACCCTCAACTACAATGCCAGTCGTGCGGCCGCTACTGTCGCTCTCGCATCGGACTTTACAGCCATTTTAAAAGCTGCCACAGAAACGCTGTTTGAATCATCTGATAAAGATGTAAAGGCCAATGATGATGATGACTCCATCTTTGACCACATCGCTGCTTAACACCACACTGGAGCATGGTCAAAGGCACTCAATTTTTTTAATAAAGAAACGTCTAGACCAACCGTCTTCACGCATACTAAACGCTTCTCAGCTGCTGTTTTATTCGTAAGAAAATCGGAATTTCACCTGCTTTGGCTTAAGTTTACTGTTCCCTGTACAGACGTCGTCCAATCCCTGAGCTATAGAGAGCTATACATGGCTTGTGTATTTGTGTTGCTACGTCGACAAAATGTAAATTTTATTACCGTAATTGGAAATAATTCAACATTTTGTAGGCAAGGAATAGACGACTTTGTACTCCACTCATCCGCAAAATTTACGACGTACTGAGCTCCGTGAAAATATATTAAAAGGTCGTCTTGTGTATTATAACCTGAAGGGCAATAAGTCAAATGTCGACTGTCATGCAAGGAGATCCCTCTTTATCACAGGAAAGTTAAAAACCTTAATATGATAGGTTATTTATCAAAAATTAAAAATAAATTATAAAATTGCAGCCCATCGGCCTCCGTGGTCTAGTGGTTAGACCTTTTTTTTTTCTCAACTAGTACCCCTGGCTTCCGATGCCAGAGCCCTTGTTTGGGTGATTAAACATATATTATATGCTCTTTACTGCGGGGTTAAAATGGCCACATCGAAACGATTCACCTAAGAAAGCAATATTGCTATTTGACATTTGTTTGCATTGCGCACTTACTTTTATATGCGCAAATGTCAAATTGCAATATTGCTTTTTTAGATGAATTGCTTCGATGTGGCCATTTTAACCCCCTGTTCCTTAAACTAAGCCTAAGCTACACATCCATTCTGTTCTCTATTACCATTCCAGTTCTATCAGCTGTTATCCCTCTCGTACTTTTATCCTTCGCCATTCATTCTATCATTCCTAGTCAATAGGGAAAGGGGTTTAGGACCGTTAGGCTCACGATCTGGAGGTCCAGGTTCGATTCCCGATGGGGACATTGTCGAAATCACTTTGTGAGACTGTCCTTTGTTTGGTAAGGACTTTTCAGGCTTGAATCACCTGATTGTCCGAAAAAGTAAGATGATTCCGTGCTTCGGAGGGCACGTTAAGCCGTTGGTCCCGGCTATTAGCCGTAAAAACACCTCCACCAACCTGCATTGGAGCAGCGTGGTGGAGTATGCTCCCGGTTGATTGAGGGGAGGCCTTTGCCCAGCAGTGGGACGAATACAGGCTGTTTATGCTATGTATAAATTTAAAGCTTACGTGAAGCTTACTTTATGTAAAAAAGCTTATTATAAGATTAATGATTACCTAAATTATGATAAAAATATCTGGTATTGAATAAGTTCCTCTAGTTATTAAATAACTTGTAATGTACCCTCATTGATTTAAAAGATGTGTTGTTGTTGCAGTTTCTTGTCATTTCTTCTCCTCAGCCATAAGACCTTGCGAAATGACGTAAATAGTGACGTAGTAGATATCCGTTTATCAAAACCTTTGCCGCGGATATCTACGCCTATTTCCCACCGGGGTAAGCAGAGACTATGAAATTCTATATGTTTCGATCCTGACACACTTCTCTTGCTTCCTCCACATTCATCAATCGTTTCATACACGCACGCCGGTTCAGAGTAGATGGCACTGAACCTTTTCAACAACTTATGCCGATTCCTATGAATCTAGTGACAAGTCCATACTCTTCAATTTAACGCTCCTCAATTAACTAGCTAAGTACTTAGTGAAAATGACCCAACTCAGGAACTCTAGTCTGGTCGAGCTGGCCAACCACAAAACCAGAGGTCTTAATTACCATCTATCTGTATCTAATAAATAGTTTATTCCACAAAATGAACGGGCAGATAGGGTTTTACAAATTTATTAGACCCACGAGAGTCGGCCCTTACGATTCCTTTCCGTCGCTTTTGCAACGATATTGTGAACGAGAGACGCAACGAGGGACTTTTCAGATGAAGTTCTTTGAAAATTACACAGATGGCGTTGTTGAGATTAGAATACCGACAGTACGGTTAGTAGACCAAAGTAAAAAAAAAACTTCGAAGTGATGATATTCTCTTTGGCCATAAAGAATTTGTTTTTTAATTGACTTTGAAGTTTTAAGCTTTGTTTACCGCTGTAAATGAAGATCTGGCTGCTGCAAACTCATTTTTTTACTATGAGTTACTGGCTGTGTGGGCTATGTTCCCTTTACCTATCGGACGGACACAATAACAACAAAAAAAGTTTACGCTTTATAACAATATAACTTCCTAAACTGAACAACGCCATTTATGTGATTTTGAATAAAAAACAATAATTTATTTTTATGCAAAATTATTTTAAAGGTATCGTGAACAAAGCGTTTTATATTTTATAACTTAAGTACTTACAGACTCACTAGCAGGACGACACAGTCTCAAGTCATCGAAAGACATTGAGAAAACAAATTCAACAATAATTGATTTAGGCCTGTGCTGGACTCGAACCTGCGACCTCAAAGTGAGAGGCAAGCGTTCTACGAACTGGGCTACCACGGCTTCCACCAGAAACTTTAATGTTATTACATATACATAATCTGGCTAAAATATCAGAAAGAAATGCGAGTCTAGTCGTAAATAAAGTAGGATATCGCTGCCTAAGCATATAAACAAGGGAAGTGGACCCTATAATGATATTTAATTAAAATCCATTAGAAGGTACAAATTAGTGGATACGAGAGGGAATACAAAGGCTCAGTCTTTTTGGCAGACCGTTTGTATGTGACCTATAAAATTACATATCATCATTGGCCTTATACGTCTGTTTCAGATGATTTATGACGTCATTGCCTCGAAGAAATGCACTTTCTTTCATGGCTGTGCAAACCAATCCTAGAACGGCAAACTCTACCGCAAAATTACATAGGAACCTACATAATACGTAGGCATGTATCGAAATCGTAAAAACGTTGGGCAATGGTTGGGAGACCTAAGTTTTTTTTTTTTTTTTTGAAGTGACTTATTGTAGATTTGCCGCAGATGGCATTAACTACTTGGCCGGACAAATGGGGAGCGCTGAAGGCTCTCACCCGGTACAGCGTTTAAGACAACAGGCCTGAGGGTGCCCAGTTGGGTGCGAACCTCGGCTCAAGGCGTCGTCTGAGAGGAAAAATATTTGAAAGAATTAATCGACCCTAATGGGTAAGACATGGAGGAGACCTAAGTCAATTTGCAGATTTTCGTTGCGAAAGAACCCCAGGGCACCCGTGGCTTTTCGCAAGAAATCATTTTGTTATCGCCTGTAAGCGATGGATTTGAGAGACAAATCTTTTCTGAACTGTATTGTACATAAAAACTTGACAGTGCAATTGGGTCGTGTACGAGGTTCAAAATAAATTATGAAATTCTTATTACTAAATAAAGACAGACCTAATACTAACGAAAAACATTTTCTTTTTTCTGTTTAACTTATTTATGAATTTTAAATAAAAAAAAAACGTAATAATAAGTCCGACATTTTATTACGTTTTTCTATGACGTCACTGTGTGCTATTTCAAACAAATTCCATAGTAGTTTCGTGTTTTGACGTTTAGTAAAAGGTAACTAATTTGACTAGTTGGAAACTAGCCTATTGAAAGTGACATAAATAAAAGTGTATGTGATTAGATTCATAATTAATACGTAGCCAGTTTTGCTTAGGCCCTCCGAATCATGGATCATGTTACTTGCGAAGAACCGGGTGCCCAACCTGCAGTGTCCTAACCAAGCTAGGCATCACAAAGTGATGTTATTTTTGTAATAGGATTTTGAACCCGGGTCGTGAGGCCAATGCTCAACCACAGAACCACGGCCGTCCTCAAAAAAAAAGATTCGCGAAAATTGTACACTATCAAAACAAATCTAGGTATTTAAAATTGGATTTACTTCTGGTCACGGCAATAAAATTGCGCGCAAAAAAAAAGGTAAACAGCAATTTTTCAGTACGTTATTTATCGTTGCGAAGAAAATTCTAAGGTAGGGACGGCGTGTCTAATTAATTGCAATTGCTGTTAAACGAACCGTTACATTGTACCCAGAGGATGGTACTTTTTCTCGGCCGGCAGTGTAGGATGAAATTTAAACGGAATTTTCAAATTAACATTTTAATTATGTTTTTTTTTTCAAATCCCTCTGGCATGGCGAGTTGTTTGCATTTCATTGATCGAAGCAGCGTGTGGAGATTGAGAAATAATCAATTTAATACTAGCTTAAGGCACGTGACTTATTTCCCGTACTTACACTTAAATTGTTTGCAATCTATGAATATCACCTTTTCGGCTGATAAGACAGGTATGGCCTGAACTATAATTAGGAGGGGTCTGCAGGAGTCAGAGATAGTCTTTTAATTATGTATTTTTTATTAATTTCTGGAATAATGACGTCACTAAGTTCTATTTTCAAATCCACTGATAAGTTCCAGATCATTTTGATTGCCCCCATGGCAAAACTTTGAAAAAAGTAAAGTGATTTTTTCGAACCAATCCATCATGGCGACAGCAGGTGCATACAAAAAGCGCATAGCAATAGATTCGCGCCTTCGTTTTTCATATTTTTCCGTGATCCATCAATGTCTAACAGTTTTTGTACTAAAAAAATGGCGCCATAAAAATTTTAGGCTAGACGCGGTCTAAAATATTTAAAACTAGCTTAAACTGGGTTTCTGTTTCAAATGGATTAAAAATAAAGGGGTTTGGGTAGTTTTAGAAGTTTTAAGAAAGTTATAGACGTTTTTTGACATGTAAATATGGAGAATTTATATTAATGTTTGACAAAATGTCTTTCTCACGTTAGAATAAGTCAATTTAATTCTGTTTAATTTCGATTTTATCCAAATGTATAATCGAGTATATTTCCATTATCAAAATCACAACTGACCTAGATAGAAGTACCTACTCGTAATTTAAAAAATACGATGTTTAATTAATAATTACGTACTCATCTATCAATATTTTGTAACAATAAACGAATAAATGAATGCAGTACCGATAAAGAATTAATAATGGAACTTAAAAGCTGTTTGAAAATAGAATAATTTGAAAATTCAAAGTCTAATGAATTTCAGGGAACCGGAAGTCTGCCATTCCAAACAGCGGAAATTGTTTTTTCGCTCCAATAGATATTTTAATTAGAACCATCTTAGGCGCCACTTGATAATTCAATATTCTTAAATTGTTTCAAAATGAAATTATAAGAGCTGTTATCATAAAGTATTTGGAAGTGATTATTGCTTGGCAATAAGTTAAGCTGTTTTACGTACTGTAATTTTTTACTTCTTCTTTGCGAGTCCATCGACTCGATATAAAATTTTTGCTGACCAATAATTGGCCAAGCTTACGGCATTGTCAGTGGCTTTGTGAAGGCCTTTAATAGTGCAGGTGTTAGGGCATTTAGGACAGCATAAAAGGTGAACCATAGTTTGTGGTGATACTCCACATAAATGTGATACTCTTTTTTAATTATAATGTTAATAATAATTTATCTACTCTAAAAAATAATAAATGCCAAAGACAGAGAGAGAGAGAGAGAGTTAATTTATCTACTCTCTCTACAGGTTCGATCACATACTTCCGTAGGTTCCTCATCTCTGAGCACGTGATAATCAATATCGTAATATAATATAAAGATAAATTCGAAAACAATTTCGTAAGTCATTCGTTTTCGCCCTTGCTGGATTCGAACCTGCGACCTTATAGAAAGAGAGCGTTCTTCCAATTGTGCTACCGCGGCTCTTATACATAATTATAGTTTCTTCTATCTTTACATAATTTATCTATTTATGTAAGTTAAAAATTATGGTCCCCATGCATGGACAATAACATAACATAACACAACACAACACAACACTATAACATAACATAACAAATGCTTTATACTTTATTGCACAAACAGGACAAAACAAAAGAGAAATAGAATGAGTACAATAGGCGGCCTTATTGCTATGTAGCAATCTCTTCCAGGCAACCTTTAAGTATAGGAGATATTGAATATTATGTAATATAGCGGGATAGTGCAGCATGGGAATACTTGTACGTATAAAAATAAATACACTTTCGACTACATAAACTGCATAATAGTGTATTATATACATAATTATAATTGACAATGTGATAGTGACCATACTTTTTTTTAAGCGTTCCAAGTTCTGTACGACCGTAATCAGTTACAGCAGCGATAACATCCTGTCAGTCACATACAATTAATTCAACTAAAACACGTCAACCACTTATCCCCAAATCGGCCGTAGCACGCGTCCAAAAAACTAAAAAGCATAATTTATTTTTATTCCAAAGACATCAGTCGTTGCGTGTCAATCAGAGTCCCCTCACTTCAAAACACGATCACTCACGCCCGCTCACACCACAAGACGGTATCAACATCGAAGACGCTATTTATCTTAAGCCATCGTAGGAAACAAATTAAGCACTTTAATACACAAGGCGTGACTAAAAAAGGAAGAAGGGGAGTAAAAACATTAAAAAAGTCGTATCGAATGTTTAGTGATGTAGAATATTACACTAGATGTGGCAGCAGTGAACCCGGGTGAGAGCCTTCAGCGCTCCCCATTTGTCCGGCCAAGTAGTTAATGCCATCTGCGGCAAATCTACAATAAGTCACGTCAAAAAAAAAAAAAAGCAGCAGTGAAAAATATAGATTGTCACTTTTAGTGATTCAGCATAACATAAACTAACGATTATAATTTCAAATTAGGGTAGAATATCCATCACAAGAGGAGTTCCTCTTGGGCCATCAGATGTGGGTGCACCCACACCTCACCGAGTTTTCTGTTAGACCAACGTGATAAGTGATGAGCCGTATCGCCGTTTTAAAGATTCACACACTTTATACATAATAAAGTATTTTTAACGGGTCGATGCGTTGTTAAATATCAAATAAGGGTAAAAATAAATATCTTATTAATTTTGTTATCCCGACTTAAATAATTATCTAAATAAAGATTGATTTATTTATCAACCCCGAGCCACGCCCTCTGACTACTGCTTCGGTTGAATTATTTATTCGATGGCTAATAGACAATTTATGAAGCAGCAAGAAAAGTAGAATCGTTTATTCATTAAAACGGGAATTAAATATGCTGTTAATAATCGTAACATTCATTTCATATAAAATAAATAAATTCAGAGAGGGCCAATGATATTACCAACAATAAGGTAGTTTCCAATTAGTCAAATCAGTTACTTTTTACTTAACGTTAAAAAACGAAATTAGTATGGAATTTGTGTGAAAAAGCAACATATGAAATCATAGAAAAACGGGACAAAATGTCCCACTTATTATTGTATTTTTCTTTATTAAAATGAATTAATAAGTTAAATAGAAAAACAAAACATTTTTTGTCAACTTTAGATCTGTATTTATTTATCAGAATTTCATAATGTATCTTTCGGCAATATTTCTCTAACATCTGTTTTGACTTTTGATGGATTACGAAAATGGAATTTTAAAAATAAAATTATTCTATTTTGCAAATTACTATGATTATTTTGTCACTTCCTGACCGATCCTTTTAAGCTTACATTTGTGTTCCCCGTCTGTCACCCGCGCACATCATGACACCGCCAGAAAAAAAGTAAAAAAAAACTGTAAAGTCCCCGATTTCCGGATGCTAAATCGGTAACTGACATTTACGAAATAGGCAGGTACTCGTATCATTGCGAGACGTCTAGCTATCTTGGCGCCCCTCTTTAATGCCTGTATTTATCTTTGCCTGTTAGAGTTTGATTTTCGAACTGTTTTATTATTTTGACTGCCACTCAAGTGTGGCAAATGTCTTTTACAAGGACTTTCTATTGTTAACTCGTGTAGATTGTGAGATATATGACCGACGTCTTCAATCTTGGTGACAGGGTTACTATCGAGTCACTGTGGTCCTGTATATCACACAAAATAATAATATAATTGTAACATCTTTCAAATACAAAAACTTCATTCTTGAGGGAGAAATCCTTTTTTTGTTTTTTAGAGAAAGGCTTAAGCGTATATACTGTGGGCAAATATAGGTTCTTTTAAGGAAAAGCTAGGTCAAGAGTATTCTAAGCCAAAGAAGCGATTCTAGTAAGTAATGGTGTGTCAGGATTCTAGTAGGTGAAATTCCGTGGTGTCTGCCTATCCCAATGGGAAATAGGTGTGATCGTATGCATGTATGTACTTCATCCTCATCATCATTTCCCAAATTTCACAGTTCTTCACAGGGTCTGCATACCTAACCAGAAGATTTGTGAGGTTCCGTTTTTTAAAGAAGCAACTGCCAGTCTGACCTTCTAAGCCGTTAAGGGAAATCCAGATGCACCTTAGGTCACATACATCCGAAACGCTTTATTGGAAATGTGGGTTTCCTCCCGATGTTCCTTTACCGCCGGGCGTGATAAAAATTTAAGATCCAAACATGAATTTGAAAACTGAAAATCATTGGGATGTGTGTACTTTTTTCTCATAGATAAAAATAAAACGTGTAAAAGATGCAATTTTGAATTGTTCAGTATATACGTACGTAAGTGTATTAATAGCCGACGTCTAGATATATTATCTTGGCGCTTCTTCCAAATGTCCCGCTCGAGCTAGCTATGGAACAAATTAATTATAAACTTGCTTTATTGTTCACTACAAGAGATAGATCTTTGTTTAGTACTGTTACTAGTTACTAGTTTTTGATTGTACTTGCTTATCTAGCACCTATAGCTTTATCTAGATAGATATAAGAGGGCCTTGTTCAAGTTTTGGTAATATTTTCACAGCTTTCTTCTAAACAAGAAATGTGTTTTCACATCAAACAAAACTTTTTACGGCAAAGTAATAATATTGTTTTTATTAATTAAAAACTTTAATAATTATTTTTTGTTGCTTGATTGAAAATAGGTGCTTATAATTTATTATTTTTTTAATGAAAAATTTGATGAAATTGTACAAATAAAATAGTCTCTTCTAGTTTGTTTAGAAAAAGATCTCCAAAAACCTTTGTCCTTTTCATACATCACTGAAAAATAAATTTCAATAAGTGTTTTAAAAACTATCATTTTTTCACATCTCTCAAACATCTGATGAGTCATCACTCATCAGATGTTTGGGAGTGCATAACTCTAAGCGAAGTTATGTCTTCACTTAGAGTTATGCACTAAAATTTACAGGAAATACTTCACTCCTTAAATAGTATTGGAATGACTAACGCTAGAGACAGATAGAATTAGCCTAGACGCATCGGTACCGCATCAGCTGACCACGAACGTTCGAATTAGGGTTGCCACCCGTACTATATTATACATTTAGTACCTAGATATAGTGCTATATTTGAGCAAGTTGACCTAACTTCAAGTGAATATATTTAACGAGTATTGAACACAACCAAAATATGTGATAGATAAAATCGGAAAAGTATGAATATATATTTTTTTTTATTATCGTGCACTTTCGGAAAATACGATATAATTTGGAAAAATACTATTTTTCTCTTTAAAAAATGTGTAACCCTAGTTGGAATGTCACAGAAAAGCCACCAAAAGGGAATATTTTAAACCAATATATACCCTTACCCTTGTTTTTTTTTATTATTATTATTTAGACTGTGGTTGCTGGACAAAATGGTTCTTTCAGAATTCAGCAAAGTACCTATCAACTTTGTCTCTGAAATTATTTTTTATAATCTTAATCACAATCATTTATTGGTAAGAATTATTACACGTCACAGATTTGTTACCATTAAGTTTCGTAGTAATAGGTAACATAATAATATACCAATACACAAATTATTTATTTTTTAAAGTAACAAACTCGTCATAAGACTAGAATGTGTTCTCATAAGCCATCGTTTGAGTCTGCTTTTAAAGCAAGTGAGCGAGGAAGCCGACGTGGCATCCTCTGGGAGTCTGTTGTACACAGTGGGGTATAGTAAGTGCCTTGATAAAGGCTGGTGTCAGTTCACAATATCCATCTTCTTGATGAGGTCGGTCATTGACCTCATTTCAAGATCTGAATTCAAAGTTCCCTTCAACTAATAACAGGGGGGTTAAAAAGGCCACATCGCATCGAAGAAATTAAAAGATGTGCATATAAAAGTAAATGCGCAATGCAAACAAATGTCAAATTGCTTTGATGGGGCCTTTTTAACCCCCCAATTCATTTAAGGCAAGTCTGAATAGGCCCCTTCTGGGTAAGCTGGTTACACCGTCGATTTTTTGAATAGTGCCAAGAGCAAACCCATTTTTTTTTAAAACTGCAACTTACCTTTTGACTGCCTTTTGGGAACGGTCACCGTTTCCACTTAATTCCAAAATTATTATTTTTTTCTATTCTAATTTTTAACTTGGACATTCCACAACTTGTATGGAAAGGTTCCCGACTATAAATCATAATTTTCGGGGAAAAAATATTTTTAATATCACCTGTTTTTAGTCACCATGAAGTTTTACTCATTAAAACTTCACTGGAAAAATTTCGTACCTACAAAAGAATAACAATAAAATTACAATAATTAATTTTCCAGGGCAAGTTTTCAAATGTTGTATCCTTAAAAAGTCCTAAAACGGTCGTTGGAGATAGTCCAAATTTAGCCTAGATGCTTCGGCAGTGATCAGCTGACGCCGCCTGTTGGAATGTCAAAATAAAGGGGCTATTCTAATCCGACTGTAACCGCTTCTGAATAAGACATTTCGTCCCTCTCATTACTAACTGTCGTATCTATAGTGCTAAAGCGATTGCTGTCTTATTAATAGTTATAAAAGGTAAAAATCAGTTTCGCCAAAAAATGCAGATACGTCAATAAGCATTGCCTTGGCTACTACTGTTATGATACGTGAATACGTCAATTAGGAACATGAATTTAATTGTGGAAACTATTATCAAAGTTATTCTTAACAAAGTCCATAATTTGACCTAATTGGTAAAATATGGTAATTGTATTATTAATAACTACCCCTTTATACTTTATTTTATTACTAGCGACCCGCCCCGGCTTCGCTCGGGTGCAAAGCTGAGGAAAAAATGAAATTATTTACGACATCACAATAAAAACCTCAAAAATAACAGTATTTCTCCACTACTCAATGGATGTTATTATACATATAAACCTTCCGCTTGAATCACTCTATATTAAAAAAAAACCGCATCAAAGTCCGTTGCGTAGTTTTAAAGATTTAAATGTACATAGAAAAAGCTAATTTGTTTTATACTATGTAGTGATGTTGCATTTTTGTTGTACACTCTTGACATTCGTACTATTCGGCGGTGGGAACTTTGTTGGCTTATTCTAATGTTTAGATGTAGTGTTATAGCTGTTTGTTTCCCAAGTAAAAAAAAATGCCATAGAATAAATAATAATAATGAGGAGCCCGGAGGCGCAGCGGTAAACGCGCTCGGTCTGCGATTGTTGAAGTTATGCAATAGGATAGGTGACCACAAAAAAGTTTTCATCTCGAGCTCCTCCGTGCTTTGGAAGGCACGATAAGCCGTTGGTCCCGGCTGCATTAGCAGTCGTTAATAACCATCAATCCACACTGGGCCCGCGTGATGGTTTAAGGCCCAATCTCCTTATCCATCCATAGGGAAGGCCCGTGCCCCAGCAGTGGGGACGTTAATGGGCTGATGATGACGATGATGAAATAATAATACGAGCTACGTATAGAACGGTTACTCCGCCCCGCACCAATTTGTATCGGACTCCGACCTTATCCCCCTGGCTCTTACTTTAGTCTTAAATAGCCGGAAGCCGTTAAGGAGTAAGCGCACGAACTGTCTGTCTCCCTCTCACTTACGCGTTAGGCGGTATACGATAAAATGAGATTTTTGTGTAGTATGTCCGGGGTTCGGTATTTATATCATTACGGAGAACCCTCAAACAATGCTATCACAAAGGCATTCTCGCTTCAAATTCATTAATAATCACTACATAGTATAAAACAAAGTCGCTTTTTCTGTCCCTATATGTACGCTTAAATTTTTAAAACTACGCAACGGATTTCGATGCGTTTTTTTTTTTTAAGATAGAGAGATTCAAGAGAAATGTTTATAATATGTATAATAACATCCATTAAGTAGTGGAGAAATACTAATACTTTTGAGGTTTTTAATGGGATGTCGTAAATAATTTCATTTTTTTCCTCAGCATTGCACCCGAGCGAAGGGTCGCTAGTTATTATTATAATTTGCAAATGAGATTCAAATTACTATGTCGATCCTGTCAATATAATATACCTATATGTTATAAGTGCTCAAATGCTTAATTAATTAAATTTTATATGAGCTGGTTGCTATGCCAACGATATGAGTGCTTCGTGTAATCTAATAAATTTAAGTGTCGAGGGATTATACTTCATAAGGATATATTGGATATTTTTTTTTTGAGACAGAGAGAGATTTTTATAACTTTTATATCTTCTTTACTTATTTATTTCATTACTTAATATACAGTAATATACAGAATCGAGGAAAAAATTGTAATTTAGTAAAGGGTTGTCTGTTGGAGTTGATTTTCGTCTGTTGGAGTACTTAAATAAATAAATAAAAAAGAAACATTTTTTTTATATATTTTATCGAACGTTGTGTCTTATAAGGAAGTGAAAAAATTGGCCTTAAATTTGATAGATAAGAATGGAGAATGCTACATCGACAAGAGCGTGGCTCTTAAATTTTTCTGGGCGAGCTAAATCTTTAAAAAAAAAATAGTGATCATGACCAATATTCCCTAACAATCTCGGAACGAGCTAAAACAGCAATGAATACGCAATGAAGTCCTACCTACAGACATAACCCGTTAATTGCAATAAAGTTCTTTCATCTGTAAAAACTTATATGTTTTGCCAACCCCACAATCTGAAGTTTTACGACTTAGGCAGTTTTCACATTAGACCGATAACGATCATGTGAACGTAGGAGCGCCAAGTCGATATTACATTGACCTACTAACCTGCAAATAATGAGAATAATACGACCTATTACTAATATTGGCATTTTCTATATAACATAGATGTTGTAGAAAATGTATTATAATACAATGCGCACTCCGCGGTGAATGAAAACATCGTGAGGAAACCCACATTCTCGAGAAAGCGTTTCGGAGTTATGTGACCTTGTACTGGGCTGGTTATCCCTTTGCGGGTTCCGAGGTCAAATAGGCAGTCGCTTCTATAAAAAACGGGACCTATCAAATCTTTATGGTAGGTAGGAAGAGAAGAAAACAACAACAAGAGAAGACAACAAAAGAAGTACTCTTGTACAACAAGATAATCCTGGTGTCAGGGTTATTACTGCGATGGCTCATGTAACGACTACATACTTTAATTAGTAACCGGGACCAACGATTAATTATACTAAATTAAATTAATATTTAATTAAATTTAAAAAAACATTTCAGATATGAAAGTCCATATTACATTCATTAAACACTGCTAAAAACAATAAAATTAAAATTACATAATTATTATAAAACCAACACGAATGAAGTGTAATTAAGAATTTAATTTTGAAAATGAAATACAATTACAAATGAGATTGGTAATAAGAGTCGATTTTCTTGTCTGCATGTGTAGATAGCGCAGTGACTTTACATCTTGATCCTTGGACGGATATAATCGTCCGGGCGTGCCGGTAATGAGAATGGGAACAATCACTCGTCACCCCGCCGGAATCAGCATTATTAAAGCGTCCGGGATTCTATTTTTAAAATATTATCTTAACTAGAAAGGAATGTCGTCTCAAAGGACTTTGGCTTTGGAATTCAATGACTATAGATGATTGTATGAATCGTAAATTATTATGTAATCTGTTTATTATTCCACGGTCTGGGACAAAACCGATACTTATAATATTATGTTCATAGTGTAATATAAACTGCATACATGTTTGTGGCCGTGGCTTTTGAGACTGCAGGTCCTAGGGGTAGCGAGGTGAGGGAATTGATCAGGGAAATCGGCCGGAGACTCAAAGTCAGAGGGGGTGACCCTAGGTCTGCGTCTTACCTGGTCCAACGCCTGTCAGTGGCTGTGCAACGGGGCAATGCCGCTAGTGTAATGGGTTCGTTTGGACCAGGTCAGATTCAGAACACTTAAACGCCTAGTTGGACGTGACGAAGTTACGTATGTTTCTGATTATGTGACAAATTGTATTATTATAATAAAATTGTGAATTGTAAAATGTTAATAAATTTTGTGAAACTTTAATTTTCACAACAATTTTCTCGAATATATCCCAATTAGGGTCTTCTGAGGTACATCCGTCGCAAGATGAACTAATTACCCACACTTCACCGAGCTTTCTGTAAGACAAACGTTAAGGGTGGTGAGCTGTATCGCCGTCTATAATATTAAAGAAGAATTGACCAATGAGATTAAACTCCTCTTTGGATATAAGAATAGATATTAAAAACTGGTTAGAAAAAATTCAAATATTTGTCAATTTTGAGGCCAAACACTTCGTCCGTAAACTCCAAACACGCCCCTTGTATAGCGCTGACAATAAATGGTATCCCTATTAGACAGAATAATTATAAGAAAATCGTGAAGCCCAGGCGTTTTTCGATAACATAGACAAGTACACCCATATTTTTGACTACAGATAACTTATCATTTTTTGCGATACCAAGTGTCCATAGACTTCAAACACACACCCCTATAAAGCAGCGTAGACAATAAATTATATCTCTATTAGACAGTAACGTTATAAGCAAATGTTGAAGCCAAGGACTTTTTCGATAACATAGACAAGTATGTACCTATATTTTTTCACGTAGATAATTTATCGTTTTTTGTGATACCAAGGATGGACTTTCCAGGGTACGTTCATCACAATCAATATAGATGGCGCTGTACAGTATCTTCTTCTTTTAACCTTCTAAAATTAGAAGGAACAAAGATGCATTACAATATCTTCCATCTTTGTTTTGGGTACAAATAATGACCATGTTTATTACACCCGGGCACAATTACATCTTTCACCCATTATGATTCTGATCCAAATAATGAGAAGCAATATAGGTAGCAACATAATTATGAGATTAAACGAACTTACCTGTAAGTGAAGTTCTATCTCAATTATACGAAGCTCCTTGTTCGAGAGGTTTTTTAACAGTGTAGTCTACGTCTTATGCTCCAGCATCGTCACAATTTTCAAAGCTCATATCCAAAGCTAAAAAAAAAAAAAGTTAGTTTCCCGCTTCCGAGCGCACCTGTCAACTAATGTCATTATGTTTAAAGCATGTTTCATGGACAACTCCATCACCTGTGGAAGCTTTAGGGCGGGATATTAAAATTGAAGGGAGGGAGTCCTCTCGAACAAGGAGCTTCGTATAATTGAGATAGAACTTCACTTACAGGTAAGTTCGTTTAATCTCATAATTATACTCGCTCCTTGTTCGAAAGGTTTCTAACAGTGTAGATGTTCAAAGTTTAGTTGGGAATGAAACATTTAAATTGAAACGAGTACCAATAATATGATTATTCATTAATGAATAAAGTACATACATTGTTATCACAAAAGCTAATTAAGCTGCCCATGACTTTAATCCCAATAAAGGCAGTCAGAGGCACAGCCGTCTCCTGATAAACTCAGCGCGGCGTTCCACCAAACGTTTTGATATTATCATGTAAAAAACAATAAGAATAATAACTGTTCGCTAAACAAGTTTCACCAGTTCTCAAGAATGGAATCGATATTATGTATGTTATATATGGTTATACTATACTGTACTAGAATAGATACATAGTTCTAAATAATAAAGTTGAAGTTGAGCAAGTACATTAAATACCTATTTCACATTACTATCAATTTGTGTGATGCTCTGTCGCGGGGCCACCACCTCCAATTCAGTTGAAAACGATATAGATTACTGTACGTACCATGTACATAGTGTACGTGAAAAGATTTTATGTGTACGTGCTATAATTAGAAAGAAAACAACAAATTAAAGTGGCTTCGCTGGAGAGCATACTCCCCAGCGGAGCCACTCAGTTTGCATACTTCGAGATGTTTTCTTCCTGTAAATTGAAGTATAGTTTGATGTACGTACTACGTACATAGTGTACGTGAAAAGATTTTATGTGTACGTGCTATAATTAGAAAGAAAACAACAAATTAAAGTGTATATGACGGCATGAACAAAACGTGAAGCGCTGAAGATTTTAAGAAACAATCTCCTTGCCAGAACTTTTTATCTATGCACAAACTACTAAGAGAACCTATTTCAAACGAACGTCTCTCATACAAAACAAAGAGCCTCAGAATTTAGAGTATGACACTTGATTTGACATATAAAATTATATTGCCACACGCAAAAATAATTGTGGGGTTGCCATAGTAATGATATGGCACGGCGTGGCAGTAGTGATAGCTTTAAATTATTTAGATTACTTTAAATTTTGATGACAAGGTTTGGTGACGGATCGGTACGGCACTGACAATTTATGTCAAATCTGTCATAGATACACGGCCGGAAATGTTCATACAAAAAAATTGTACCATAGCGCAAATGTACCGAGTTTAGAAAATGACAGCTACTTCACCCCTCTCCTACTTCATTTCACCCCTCTGCGATCTTCCGCCATCTTGGGACAATCTTAGGTTAGGATATAAACATAGACACAAGGGCAAGCGCTGCCCGCCCGGCGTCCTAACCAAACAAAATCCAAAATCAATCATTGTTTCATTGTAGTTTTATAAATGTAAGTGATCGAGTGAAATTTGCGTTGAATAAATTCCGTAGTTAGCCTCTCAACTACGTAGAAAACTGTGATATCCATACAGTATGAGTGTAAGATAAGTAAGCGAAAAGACGAAAAGACGCTATATTTCACCAGTTTCCTAAAAGTGAGCTAGGAAGAACTCTAGAAGTGCAGAAGTTACAGTGTTTGTGTGATGACAATTTGCGAAGGCTTAGGACTACTGGGAACAATTGTGTTTGCCATGCGGATTGCACAAAGACATTTGTATTAAAAACTTTTCGGGTCTCTCAAGATTAGCAGTGTTATTATAAACAAAATATTAAAGGGTACAGATGTCTCTAGATTAGAGCGTTTAGAGGAAAGTTTGCCATTAATGCAAAAAGGCATATTTAAAATAATAATAATAAAGCTCTATTTCAGAAAAAAATAATCCATAAAATATAAAACAAAATTAAAAAATAAAATGTTATACAAGTAAACTGCAGTCTTTTTTTTATAAACCTTGTCATCAAAATTTAAAGTAATCTAAATAATTTAAAGCTATCACTACTGCCACGCCGTGCCATATCATTACTATGGCAACCCCACAATTATTTTTGCGTGTGGCAATATAATTTTATATGTCAAATCAAGTGTCATACTCTAAATTCTGAGGCTCTTTGTTTTGTATGAGAGACGTTCGTTTGAAATAGGTTCTCTTAGTAGTTTGTGCATAGATAAAAAGTTCTCGCAAGGAGATTGTTTCTTAAAATCTTCAGCGCTTCACGTTTTGTTCATGCCGTCATATACACTTTAATTTGTTGTTTTCTTTCTAATTATAGCACGTACACATAAAATCTTTTCACGTACACTATGTACGTAGTACGTACATCAAACTATACTTCAATTTACAGGAAGAAAACATCTCGAAGTATGCAAACTGAGTGGCTCCGCTGGGGAGTATGCTCTCCAGCGAAGCCACTTTAATTTGTTGTTTTCTTTCTAATTATAGCACGTACACATAAAATCTTTTCACGTACACTATGTACATGGTACGTACAGTAATCTATATCGTTTTCAACTGAATTGGAGGTGGTGGCCCCGCGACAGAGCATCATTTCACAACGAAATAACTACACAAGAACAAATTTCTGATGGAGCTCAACATCAAGATTGGCTATAAGAGCCTCACAGGGACCTCACCATAGAGCACATTTCCGAAGCTCTTGAACAACAACGATAGTTATAGTCGAAAGGACTGTGAGACTTCATCATATAGTATAACACTCATTTTTCATTGGCACACCAAGGGCTACAATAATTATCAAAGTTACACATTATTTGTTTACATACATAAAAGAAGAAGAAATACATAAAGAAGAACGGGTAATGACGAGGGCACCCAGACACAAGATTGATTGTAACATCCTGTGCTAAGTTGGCAATTGTTGTCGACATTGAGTAGTTAAATGAATCCTAAGACAACATGTCAAATTGATTAGAGAAAATACAAATATAAGTGCAAGTAAGAATTTCGATACATTTATTCAAATGACCTTTTTCATTAAAATATTCAGAACCACTGAACTAAACTTTCCTCTTTATTATAAGATATTGTTAAATGAGGCTGAAAGTATAAAGAGGGGAAGTGCATTTACATTATGTACTTGTGTGATAATTATCTTCGTGATAATTAAGATTTTGTTTTTATTAAAATAGATTACCTGAGCCCCCGTTATTGTGTATTACCTAATATCGACCATATGGCTTGGTAATAACATTTAGTATAATTTTTTATGTGGTAATAATAAATAAAACTTGTTGTGGAATTTTTTCCTATTCCTCTATGCAACCTTTCACCCACCAATCAGATGATAGAACAACGTACACACAACACATTAACACACTTAACATTGTTTACGCAGCTATCTCTTTAGTGTAATAATTATTGAATTTGTTTTTAGGACAGTAATAGTAACGTCCTATTATTTACTGGAAAAATAGGATAAACATATATTTATCATGAAAATATTATTGTTACTTCTCCACTGCAGTTTGGTTCCGATTGATTAAGTGGAGGGACATTATTGTTGTAATTTTTATATTAATTGTAAACTGTGTTTTGGGCTGATCAGCAACAACATAATAAATCTACAACAACAAAATTTAGAGAAAACGCTAATGGTGATGTAAGTTATATGTTAATAATGAACTATTTTTCCTTCCTTTTCACCTATGAGTTAATAATAAAAAGGGGAACTATTCTATCTAACCGAACTAGGTATCAATATTTTACAATTTCGAATGTAATACTTGAAGGAAATTTTCATTGAAGTTATAATATTATCAGGTAGGTACCTCAATTTATACTGAGATTAGTATTGTTATTCCTGATTAACAAAGACAGGATTTGAATCCCATGTCTTAATGATAATGCTAAAACTTTTAGTGATAGACATTCGGAATTAATTTTACCAGAATTTTGAAAAAGTAAATATCATAAAGGTAGGTATATTTGCTTGTGCCAATTTTCCCATTATAACTTTATAGGGAATTCTTCCTCCTCATGAGGTACTATTCTTAAACGGCCTTGCTGCCTGGGCCACTGTTGATACTAATGGCTGTGAGACTGCTAATACATCTGGTTGTAGCTCTGCTACTACTGCTGGCTGTAGGGCTGCTGGTACTGCTGGTTATGGCACTGCTGATCATGACTGGTTGCATCACTGCTTTTATTGCTGGCTGTGGGGCGGCCTGCTGATACTGTTCCTTGTGGGCTTTCTGTTCATGCTGTTGGCTGTGGGGCTGCCTGCTGATACTGTTGTCTCTGTTCCACAGATCCTGTTGCTATCTCGTTTACTCACTCTTCGGGCAATGTTATTCATTATTATTTATGTGCTATTTGAATTTTATGATGTTGGTTGAAAGAATTTAATAGCAGTATTCTCTAACCATGTCTTGTGTACAGTTATCTCTTTTGAAAGTAATCTCTTTTTTTTTTTTTTTTTTTTTTTATTCAAAGTAATAATAAACATTTTACAATCAAAAAAACGGTGTCTCATAAACCTATAGACAGATTTTTCTGTACACCGCAACTCATCGTCTGTTTTTACATTTTGTAGGTAGATACAATAAAGATATACTAGATGGATACACACGGTAGTGAAGAAGTAGGTAGTTCGCTCGTTACCGCTTGCTAAACAAGTTGAACCTCACACGACATAACTATAAATAAATACTTACTGACGAGTTTGTTATTGAGTGACTGACAGTAGGTACCTGCCTTGGATTTCAACTACAGAGTGTTCATTAAAAGAGGTAAATTAAAGTAATTTCTAGTAATTGTATTGTTAGTTTGGATTATTTATTGTTATATCGGTTATTAATTTATTTGGACTATGTTAGCAGATTATTAGTGGGCAGTTGAATTATATTAATATGTTAGATGTTTTAGGAAATGTGTTTTAATTTTATGTTTAATATTCGTAGTATTTATTTCATCCTTTAAGCTTTTAGGTAGATCGTTCATTAGTTTAGGAATAATGTATTTATTTTGACGTTCACCATACGTATTGTATGTTTTAGGAACGATAAATTTAGGGTTATTAGCACTTCTTAGAAGTCGTTTATATACCGTAGGTTTTTGTAGGTCTATGTTGAAGAATTGTTCCACAAGCAAGGTATGTTTAATTTTTTCTTGGATGGGCAGAATTCCACAAAATTTGAATAGTTTATTATAATCGTTATTAAATTCGAGTTTTATTTTGGGAGGCACGATATTCTTTAGAATTCTTAGCTGTAGTTCATGGATGAGATACAGATGCGATTTACAAGTTCTACCATAACTACTCAATCCGTACTGAATTATTGATTCAGCTAGAGCCTTATAAAGTGATAGTAGTATGGGGTAGGGAATTTTGTACCTGATAATGCAGAACTTTGCAAGTATAGCCCTTAATTTGTTGCATACTTTATTTATATGTGGAACCCATTTAAAGCGGCTGTCTATTACTAAACCTAGGTAGGTTTGCTCGTCCACTAATTCGATAATGCTACACTTGCAGTTGGAAATATTGCCATGTAGGCAGTCGTGATTGTGGGCTACGAGATTTAAGGGATACGACACTCTGTTTTGACTTGACGAGATGTACATAAGTTTCGTTTTAGAGGCGTTCAGAACCAACCCTGCATCATGAGACCATTTAGCAAGATTAGTGAAGTCTTCTTGTAAGTGTCGAAGGGCTAAGGTTATGTCTTTGTCAGCCGCTAGTAAACAAGTGTCATCTGCGAATTGGTACACCTGACAAAATTTTATGACGTTTGTTACATTATTGACGTAGGTCAGATAGTGCAAAGGGCCTAGTACTGAACCTTGTGCTGTGCCGTGGGTCACGCTTTGCTTCGTACTTATGGCATCTGCGACGTTGACACTATATGACCTCTCCTTTACGTAATCTTCGCACCATTTTAAAAGTGGACCCCGCACTCCGCATTCGTCTAGTCTATCGGTAAGTAGATCATGTCTTAAAGTGTCAAAAGCCTTACTATAGTCAATAAATACTACAAGAACGTGGTTTTTAATGTTGAGATGTCCATTTACATCTTCAGTAAACAAGGATAGAAGTTGTGTAGTGCTTTTTGACTGTTGAAATCCATATTGTCTTTTATTCAGTATAAGGTTTTTCCTATAGAAGGTTTGAATTTGTTGACTTATGTATTTTTCAACTATTTTGTCAAGTATGGGGAGAATGGTAATGGGTCGGTAGTTGTCGTAGTCGGATTTACTTCCTTTTTTATATATGGGCCTAACAATTCCCGTTTTTAATTCATTCGGATATTTTGCATTTTCAATACTACAATTAATGAAGTTAGCTATAGCTCCCGAAAGTTTTTCAACAATAGATTTAACGTCAATAGCTCTAATTTTGTCAACGCCTGGTGCTTTATTAGTGTTGATGTTCTCTGACATTACATACTATTAATACTTTGATTTCTAGCACAGTTGAATCATCTGATAAAGATGTAAAGGCCTGTGATGATGAGGTTGATTAATAGAACAGAGGCTTTTAGGTTTTGCATTGTCGGTTATTTCTTCAGAATTTGTACTCTCATTATTTTATAATAATCAATTTGACATAATAGTCTATTGTTTCTCAGCATTAGTCTAATCTTGAGTTTCAACATGGGTAGGTAAGCCCCGACAATTCAATGGTTTATCTTCGATTCCTCAAGTGACAAACCAAACATGGAAATAAAAGTATAAAAATAGTTGGTCTATGTTCTTGCTATCTACTAGCGTTTAGCAAAAGGCGATACTTGTAGTGGTAGCTTTATGTTATTTGAGTTGATACCATCAAGTCCATTGTCTATCCTCTAAGTGATAGCTCTAGGTATGGAAATGAGAAATAGGTATATAGCGCTTGCTAATACCGACCATAATCGTGGTAGCTCTTATATTAATAGGGTTCATACCATAAAGTCCATTGTCTATCCTCTAAGTGATAGCTCTAAGTATGGAAATGAGAAATAGGTATATAGCGCTTGCTAATGCCGACCATAATCGTGGTAGCTCTTATATTAATAGGGTTCATACCATAAAGTCCATTGTCTATCCTCTAAGTGATAGCTCTAAGTATGGAAATGAGAAATAGGTATATAGCGCTTGCCAATGCCGACCATAATCGTGGTAGCTCTTATGTTAATAGGGTTCATACCATCAACTCCATTGTCTATCCTCTAAGTGATAGCTCTAAGTATGGAAATGAGAAATAGGTATGTTAGCGCTTGTCAATGGCGACTTTCTTAGTGGTAGCTCTTACATTCATTGTGTTGATACCTTCAAGTCCATTGTCTATCCTCTAAGTGATAGCTCTAGGCATGGAAATGATAAATAGGTATATTAGCGCTTGGCAATGGCGACCTTCCTGGTGGTAGATCTTTTGTTAATTAGGTTGATACCATCAAGTCCATTGTCTATCCTCTAAGTGATAGCTCTAAGTATGGAAATGAGAAATAGGTATGTTAGCGCTTGTCAGTGGCGACCTTCCTTGTGGTAACTCTTATGTTCATTACATTGATACCTTCAAGTATATTGTCTATCCTCTAAGTGATAGCTCTAGGTATGGAAATGACAAATAGGTATATTAGCGCTTATCAATGGCGACCTTCCTTATGGTAGCTCTTATGTGCATTGTGCCTTTAAGTCTATTGTCTATCCTCTAAGTGATAGCTCTAGGTATGGAAATGTAAAATAGGTATATTAGCGCTTAGCAATGGCAAACTTCCTAGTGATAGCTCTTATGTACATTAAGTTGGTACCATCAAGTCCACTGTCCATCCGCTAAATGATAGCTCTAGGTATTAAAATAAGGCATAGGTATATTTGCGCTTTGCAACAGTCTTAGTGGTTGATTTTTATGTTAATAGGGTTGATACATCAAGTCCATTGTCTATCCTCTATTGTGATAGCTCTAAAAGGAAACAAATAGTCTGTCTATTCTCTAGTCAGACAGTTCACTACTAGTGCTTAACTAGGTGACTCTCCAAGTGGTGTTCTCTTGTTGGTTAGGTTGGTACCAATAATCATCACCCATACGTTGGAAGCTTGAATTATAATAAGATTAGAGTAATTTGGAAGAAATTGCTTACTATAATAAGGCTATCTTTTGCCTGTACTCTCTTAACACTCTTTCTGTTTTTATTGTTAGGGTATATTATCATCATCTTATATTGTAAGTATCATTCGGAGAAGATAACATTATTAACACCACTTAACAGAGACTGTGAGAAGGGATTATGTACTGTTATAATATATATAATATCATTTTTAAGTATGGTTATCCTGTAGTAAACCAATTATAATTCTCTAAATGTTTTAAGTTTTATCTTGAATAAGTTATGTATCTTGTCTACCAATGGTGTAGATGACCTCTGTGATATCGAGTACTACTGTGTCATGGGTACTTCTTGATGAACAGGGTAAACATGAAGTGCTTCTGTCATCTAATTATCTGAACTTGTCAAATTATTTCCGAGTTAATTATTTACTTTTCTATGCCATTCTGCGGTTATATTTCACTGGTTCTCTTTGTTTTATAATAAAACTGCTCATTTCATTCGCTGATAGTAAGTTATCAACCGCAACATAAGCCAAGAACACGAATTACAAAAGAAACAAAAAAAAAATTTTTTTTTTTTATTTGACAGATGAAAATAAAAACGCGGCAATCAGGGACTGAAGACAAGGCTTAGGCCTATTTTGATCGTGATTTTCGAATATTAAATTACTAAAGTCAAGACTGTATAGTCCTCAGATCTTTGCCTGCCTTATATAAGGCGAATTTAAACAACATCAACATCGGAATAAAGTATAACTTTTAAATCACTGTTATAACACGATACAATTTTAATATTATTATTTATGTTAATAAAACTAGTTACTTTTATTAGTAATAAGTACCAACTTAATGTTAGCATTTTGGTTGTGACATTGGCAGCACTAGTTGCCAATAAAAAAATACTCAAAAAGAAAAAAATAGAGATCGGCGGGATTTTCAACTGTCACGGTGGCTCTTGTATTATTTTCCATCTTGGTTGACATTGTGTAATGCTTTTAGAGTTCTAAATACATGTTTACAAATAGTAAACAGATACTTCTATTATTTAAAACGCCCCTTCTAGACTTTTAGTTCAGAAGTGGGATACGAAAAGAAAAGCCTACGCCTACTAACTGTACTACCAACAAAGTGTTGTTATCAAATAAAAATAAACTGTGAGTTGTGGTCAACGTGAATTTATAAAATGCCAAGTGAAGGTGGTGGTGATGATTCCGACTATAGCGATGGTAGGAAATCCAGGACAAGAGACAGAAGTTCGACAAGGAGTTCCGTGCGGAAGCGGCGTCGCACTACTAAGTCGCCGGCCGCGCGTCGTTCTCGTGAGTCAATTCGAAAATATTCCGATAAACATTCATCATCTCATCGAAGTTCGAGACGCTCACGATCCTTGTCCGAGCGTTCGCGTTTAATAAAGTTATCACGTCGTCGTCGGAGTTCAAGCGAGTCGGGTGACCTGAGTGGCGAACGTAGACAGAAATCAAGTAGATTTCGATCGCATCGCAGGCGCCGTAGTAGAAGGGAGCATGAAGGTTGGCGTCATAAGGAAGATAGGTCAGCAGCAAGGCAGCGTAGTTCGCGATTGAGAGGAAGTAAGCGACAACAGTCGAGCTCAAGTACCTCGTCTATGGAACATCAGGTAAAACGCAGTCGTAAATTAAGTACGAATAACAGTGATGTGACATTTTCAGCTAATGATATAATTGAAATAATTAAATCATTGCCTACTTCAGTACCACAGAACCAGAATCATTTTTCGATGAATACAAATGCAGTTCCTGATTTCGATCCAGCCAATAAAGAACAAACGGTTGACATATGGATAAAGAAAATAGAGGAATGTTCTGCGTTATATAAATGGACGGAAACTCAACTTTTGCACTATGTTTTACCTAAATTATCGGGTGTAGCAAAGGTTTGGTATCAAGGTTTGCCCTCTGTCAATTTTACATGGCCGGAATGGAAAGAAAAGCTGATAAAAACATTTCCTACTATTCAGAATTACGCTGAGTTACTACATGAAATGTTGGATAGAAAAGTAAAGCCTAACGAGACACTAGAGACGTACTATTATCATAAAATGAATTTACTTAATCGATGTGAGGTATTTGAAAAAAAAGCGGTAGATTGTCTTATTAATGGTCTAGACGATCGTGGGATGCGTCTTGGTGCACAAGCTGCAAACTATTCACAGCCTGAAGATTTATTAACATATTTTAAGACTATAAAATCGGAAGACGTTAAAGATAGGCGACCTATAGGTTTTAAGAGGCGTAACGAGGGGCAAACTGACAATACGCGAACAGGGTCAAGTAATACTACAATAACATGTTTTAATTGCAGAGAAGTTGGGCATCCTAGTTTTAAATGCACAAAGCCGTTAGTGTCATGCAATATTTGTAAAAGATTAGGTCACCAGTCAGATAATTGTAGGCGACTACAAAGAAATGCTACGAACAAGTCAGTGGCAGATGTTAAGTTGGTAGGATCTTTAGACAGTAAATATATTTTACCAATTATTGTGAATGGTCAGACAAAGACGTGCTACATTGATCTTGGAAGTCAGTGCACTTTAATGAGATACAGTGACTTTAGGGAACTAGGTATTGAATGTGAGGTAACTCGTACTTCATTGAAAGGATTTGGTAATTCGATGACAGAACCATTAGGCAAGGTAGAAGTTGACATAGAAGTACAAGGTATCTCCGCGAGAGTTGAGGTACTAGTTGTTCCTGACGAATTGTTAAAATACCCTATACTCTTGGGTCATACCTTTACGGAACAAGCCGGAATTATCATTATAAAAACTGATGAACGTGTGATTTTACATAAACATCCTGAGGTTGCGATTGATAATGTAAGCAAAATAAATTTAATAGCGACTGCAGACACGATTGTTGATTCAATGTCAGCAATACCGATTTCAGTAGAAAATGAGATAAATTGTAATATCTACGTACGAGGTTCCATAAGGAATTTAAAAGATAGTAAATACTATATACTACCTGGTGTGTACACTATTACAAAAGGGAAAGGTTGTTTGATGATAGTTAATCTAGGATCTGGTGGTGTTAAATTTATGGAAGGACAACTTGTTACTAGGGCACACATATTTGAAGAGGCGGGTTCTCTAGAGGTTAAGAAGTAGAAGAAACTGTACCATGGGTTGATCAGATAAATGTAGAAGACAAATTAAGCGCAGAAAACAAATCAAAATTAGAACACCTTTTAAGCAAGTATCATACTTGCTTCTCGTTTAGTTTGTCGGATTTAGGATTGACAAATTTATCGGAAATGACTATAACCTTAAAAGATAGTACCCCTGTTGTATACAGGCCTTATCGTTTAGCACACTCAGAAAGAGAGAAAGTTAAGGAGATGATACAAGACATGTTAGATTGTGGCATTATAACAGAGTCAACATCGGCATATGCTAGTCCAATTTTATTAGTTCAAAAGAAAACAGGAGACCAGCGTCTTTGTGTTGATTACAGGGCATTGAATGCAAAAACTGTTAAAGAACATTACCCGCTACCACGAGTAGATGATCAAATTGATGCGTTAAGAGGTCATAAGTACTTCATAACGTTAGATCTGGCATCTGGATATTACCAGATACCAATTGCACCATCTTGCCAAGACAAAACGGCATTTGTTACGCCCGACGGGCAGTATCAGTTTACAAGAATGCCTTTTGGCTTAGCAAATGCTCCTTCGGTATTTCAAAAGACTATTAATACAATGTTGAAAACCGCTAAAAATAAGGCAATTGCATTTATGGATGACATAATCATTCCTGCAAATTCTATCGAGGAAGGGATGGAGCGATTGGAATCAGTGTTGAAATTAATTCAGGATGCAGGTTTGACATTAAAAGTCTCCAAGTGTAAGTTTTTCTTAACTACTATTGATTATTTAGGATTTGAAGTATCTATAGATGGAGTAAGGCCGGGTGTAAAAAAAACTGAAGCTGTGGAAAAATTCAAAGTTCCTTGTAATCAACATGAAGTACGTCAGTTTATAGGTTTGGCAAGTTTTTTTAGAAAATTTGTGAAAAACTTTGCTATCATAGCTAATCCATTGACTAAATTGCTTAAGAAAGATAAAAAGTGGGAATGGGGAAACGAGCAAATTCAGTCATTTATGAGTTTGAAGACAGAATTAATCAAGAGGCCTATACTGGCCTTATACAACCCCAAAGCTAAGACTCAAATCCATACTGATGCATGCAAAATGGGTATTGCGGGGATATTGATGCAAGAGGATGAGTTAGGTAGATGGCGAGCCGTAGCTTATTATAGTCGTCAGACTACAGCCGAAGAACAGAAATATCATTCCTTTGAGTTGGAAACTTTGGCGGTAATCGCATCATTGAATAGATTTCGAGTTTATGTGTTGGGTTTGGATTTTACGATTGTTACTGATTGTAACGCGCTCAGGACCACTTTATCAAAACGTGATATGATTCCCAGAATTGGTAGATGGTGGTTACAGCTTCAAGAGTATCACTGCAATATTGAATACAGGCCTGGTTCCCGTATGAATCACGTGGATGCACTTAGCAGAAATGCGATACCAGTGGATAATGAACCTGAGCCTATTTTTGATGTACTTGCTGTGGAATCTGAGGATTGGTTGTCTACAATGCAAAAGGTTGATGACGAAATTTTAAAAATAAAGCAAGTATTGGAAGACCCTGAAACTGCGTCTATCGTCGATATTCATAAAAACTATCGACTGAAAAATGGCAAAGTGTACAGAGTTGTTGATTCTCAATTGAAGTGGGTAGTGCCAAAAGGTGTTAGATGGCAACTCTTACGGAAAAATCATGATGATCTAGGACACTTCGGAGTAGATAAGACTTTGGATAAATTGAAAACGATGTATTGGTTTCCCAAGATGAGGAAGTTTGTGTCAAAATATGTACAGTCATGTTTGGAGTGTTCTTACCACAAAACTCCTGCTGGTAAAAGACAAGGATTACTTCACCCAATTCATAAAGTAGACCAACCGTTTCACACAGTGCATATGGACCACTTGGGACCATTTGTCAAAAGTAAATCCAAGAACACATATATATTGATTTTGATTGATTCTTATTCCAAATATATAAATTTATATGGCGTTAGAAATACTAAAACAAAAACAACGATTAAAGTGCTTAACAATTACTTTAGTCTTTTTGGGGTGCCATGTAGAATTATAAGTGACCGCGGTACTTCTTTTACCAGCAAGAATTTTAAGGATTTTGTTAGTAAATTGGGTATACGCCATGTTTTGAATGCAGTTGCGACTCCTCGGGCTAATGGACAGGTGGAGCGGTACAACCGCACAATACTGGCTTCGTTGGCCGTTAAAAATCACAACTTTCAGGAAAATCAATGGGACAATCATCTTGAAGATATACAGTTAGGCCTGAATACAACGATAAATAAAGGGACTGGAAAATCTCCGTCGGAGATATTATTCGGCTTGAGAGTTCGTACAAAGGGTGATGGTTTAGTAGCGTCGTTGTTGGACCAAAATGACAACCATGAAAGTAGTCAAACACTTCAAGAAATAAGAGAACAAGTTTCAGAAAAAATGGAAGCGGAGCAGTTACTACAAAAGAAAAGATTTGACAAAACTAGGAAACTGCCAAGAAATTATAAAGTTGGTGACTTAGTTAGGATTGAAAGAGAAATTTCGCATAATAACGGCAAATCAAAAAAATTGTTGCCCAAGGTACAGGGACCTTACAGGATTACAAAAATTCTTGATAAAGATAGATATGTTGTAGAGGATACACCTTTGACGCGGAAACAGAATAGAAAATATGAGGCAGTAATCGCGGTAGATAAGATACATCCCTGGTTGACTTACACACAAGATTATTTGGCTGATTCGAATGAGGAAACGTCTAGTGATGATGAACTTAAAATTACCGATACATGTGATTTTGAACATGCGGATTTGGATTGTGATACTGAAGTATGTGATAGAAATGATAATGAAGATGTGGTTTTAGATATAGATACAAAAAAGGAATGAAAAACAAAATATGATTTTAGTTTAGGGTGTTGGATGGAATATAATAATCAACACAAAGGAGGCCGATAAGCCAAATGAGGATGTGTTGATTTTTTCTGTTCTATTTGATACCTAGATGTCAAGGTTGACACACACACAGGAGGCCTATAAGCTAAATGGGGAGTGTGTTACACCTCGAATTGGATTTATGATTGTCAGTTTTTTATGATTTCTTGTAATTTAGATAATAAACACACAGGAGGCCGATAAGCCACATGGAACTGGAGTGTGTTTATGCTTAAAATCAGACTATGTACAGGAGGCCAATAAGCCAAAATGCAGGAGTACATTTGTCTGATCATTATTTGGGAAAATGAAAGGATATGGATTTAGTTAAATTAATGTATTTTCTATTAGATGTGTTTATGTTATTTTCTATCCATTCACAACAATTAGAGGACTAATTTCATGTAGATGGCCGAGGAAGTTTAATGGTTTAAGTAATTAGAAATTTTAATTTTATTTATCGATTAACTGAATACAATTCCGTGTATTCCTTCTAATTTCAAATTTTATTTTTTTATATTGATGTCCAAAATGAAATACAGTAATGATTGATAATGTTTTTTTTTTACTATTGCACAGTTTCAAGTATTTACTTATATTATTATTTTATTTTTCAAGATTACTGTTTTCTCTTGAGGGAAGTATAAGATATACCTTCTCTAAAATTTTATGTGTAATATTTTATTTTATAATGTTACAGTTCTTTTTTTTTTTTGATATTCAATACAATAATAATTGTCTGTTGAATTTGTATAGCAATTATATGTTTTAAGCCAAATTTTATGCTAATTAATTATTAATGAGAATAATTGAAATGTGTTAATTATATATAAGTTACTTTTTATTAATGTAAATTTGAGCATTGTATCACTTTGTTATTGACCCACGAGAGGACTCGTGATAGACAGAACGGCCGAGCTGTTAGCATTTTGGTTGTGACATTGGCAGCACTAGTTGCCAATAAAAAAATACTCAAAAAGAAAAAAATAGAGATCGGCGGGATTTTCAACTGTCACGGTGGCTCTTGTATTATTTTCCATCTTGGTTGACATTGTGTAATGCTTTTAGAGTTCTAAATACATGTTTACAAATAGTAAACAGATACTTCTATTATTTAAAACGCCCCTTCTAGACTTTTATTAAGTTACTTCTTCGAATGTTAGGATTATAAATTATAACCTCAAAAAAAGTAATTTGTTTTCGACAATAAAAGAAATTAAATTGAATTGATCATAATTATATCTTCTCTTGTTTTAGTAGATGGATAATGTTAAGACTTACCAGTTTAATCCACATTTTGTTTTATCAAAAAGAACTTACGCTCGTCGTCATCCACATTTTTTCTTTGGTACTGTTTCTAGCTTTTTTAGAGAAAAAAGCACTTGATTATGTAAGTAACAGATTTTTCGCACTATATCAATCATGTTTTTGTATTAAATATTGGTTTTCAATTAGTTTATTTACGGAGGCGAAGTGACGCGCCGGTGCACAAAAACCGTAATGACATTAGTTGACAGGTGCGCTCGGAAGCGGGAAACTAACTTTTTTTTTTTAGCTTATATATGAGCTTTGAAAATTGTGACGATGCTGGAGCATAAGACGTAGACTACACTGTTAAAAACCTCTCGAACAAGGAGCGAGTATAATTCTACACAAACGTTTGTATAGAATTATGTCTGTTATCCATAAAATTAGAAGGGAAAAAGAAGAACAAACTGTACAGCGCCATATTGATTGTGATGAACGTACCCTGGAAAGTCCATCCTTGGTATCACAAAAAACGATAAATTATCTATACATTGTTTTAAGTTTACGCGGTTATTATCATAATTAAAACACATAATAACGGGTTCTTACCGCGTTTAAATGGGGATATGAGACTCCCGATATTTCGACACTGTTGCAAGTGCCATGATCACGGGATGACTGATGAGATTGGAGTGGAGTAGGTAGATCCATAATTTTCTACGGGCAGACATATCTGTCTAACCTCTTTCTTTGCCGCTTGTTTATGTTTTTGATATCGGAATGTTCATGGCACTTGCAACAGTGTAGAAATATCGGGAGTCTCATATCCCCATTTAAACGCGGTAAGAACCCGTTATTATGTGTTTTAATTATGATAAATTATCTACGTGAAAAAATACAAACAATTTTATATAGAATTATGTTGCTATATAAATATCAAGCAACTATTATTTTTAAATATGTTTCTGCCATTACATTGTATTTTGGAATAATGAGAAAATAGGTAATTATCACGTTTAAACTGAACAACGCCATCTGTAGTGTTTTTGGTGAACGTAGCCTGGAAGTCTCTCAGTGTCCAAAAACTTCAAACACACCCCTATAAAGTAGTGTAGACAATAAATGGCATTTCTTCCCTTCCAGCATGCTTTCCTGAGTGAACGACCGAGACATGTCGTGGCTTGTGCCGTTCTAAATTTAAACTGAAACGTCGAGAGGGCGCTCGCCTCCCTTCTCTTTTGTTCCTATTTCAAATTACAGCCGTTGTTTCAGCTAGTCTATTGAATATTTTGATTAGATTGGATATCAAAATAGGCCATAAAACTATTTTAATATATTATCGAAGTATATTATATATTATTTGCTTACAATACAAATACACTTTATTGCACCAAAATAAAAATAAATAATTACAAAAAGACTATTAACCAAGTAAATGGCAAATGGCGGCCTTATCTTAGATTTCTTCCAGACAACCATAAGGTGAGGAAAAATGTAAAAAACACACCCACATCTAGGTAATCAATATGATGTTGTATTATGAATTGATATTTTCTTACAAACTTCTCATTGTGTGCATTATAAAATAATATCAAATTATTCGAGTATTGAGTGGGGATTAGTTTTTAAGGTATGTCGGGCGTTTATTTCCTTAGTTGTATTTGAACTCATGTGATTGTTGTGATTGTAAAGATATATAAATAGGTAATAATATTTGGTAGTCACATAAGGTCTACAACTCTATTAAAATAAACAGAATATTATTCCTTCTTTATTAAATAAATGTCTACTTAACGATATTTAAAACCGTGGAGTAACCGAAGTGATGTACATTTTTGAATTTCAAAAAATAGAACTGAAGGGTGTTTCTGGATGCGCGTGAGTCAGTGTCGGTCGACGCGCCGGCGCGTGCGCTAGATCGCGCCGGAAGCGGGTTTTTCAAATTTCGAATTCCGTTCTGTATAATGTGGTGTTGAGTGGCTTTGTGTCTGTCCTTTGAGTTCTAACGGAAGTGTGACAGTGCTTATGTGATTTACATCTCAATATTCTTCGAATCATTTTATTGATTTGGTAAGTATCTATTTTATGGTTTTAAGAAAGTAAACATTGTTTCACAATTTTATGTCATCTTTCATCATTTAAAGAATTTGTGATTAGATTTTATAAAAGTTTATAAGGTAGTCGGGAAAATAAATCAGGGAAAACAAATAGTCAAATAACAATGTGGTGTTTAAAAGATTTCCCAGAAATATTTTCATATTTCTGGGAAATTAATTATTAAATTGTTTGACAACCACGTGTTAAGGAGAATAATCACATGTTTGAAACCCCTTTTGAAAAAAACATAAAACTTTAACTGAAAGAATGTATGTATGTATTTAACTCAATTTAACGAAAATCTGATACCTATCTCGAAATTCGCAAACGTAAAACTCTCTTAACGTTATTAGGAATTGAAATGAAAATGCAATTTCGTGTTTTACGTAGAAACAAACAGAAAGTGCGGGATTAATATACGTATGGAGCGTCGACCTCATTCAGTGTTAATACTAGTGCTGTGCTACATTTTAATGTAATGACTCATGTGAGTCAACTCATTTGAAAATTGTATTCTTAAAATTTACGCTGCACTTCAGAAAATAATTTATCAACCTCTTTTAACTGGGTAATGTTTAACTGGTATTTTTTGTATTTGTAAAGATTTGTTTTTTTTTTTAAATTACTGCTTGGAGAAAGGCAGGCAGGATGAATTCAAGACATTGTCCATCCTTCTTCTCTCGTGTGGGTTGTGTGGTCAATAACCGACCTCATCAACCCTGATGTCAAACTTATTATTGAGCCGCCAATTTGATGAATTAAAAATGTAAAAATCTTTTTTGCATTACAAACGGTGCTTTGATTGTGCGATTATCTGAATTTTAAACACAATTCAAACACAAAACACACTTTATTGAATTTACTTACTTTATTTATTTGATTTGATTTGATTTATTCTTTCTTTATTTTTATCTCTTTGTGATGTAATAAGCAAAAAACTGTTCATATAAACGTTAAAGAGTGATTTATTATAACAATATATTGAGTCATTATTGTTCTTCTTCTTTGCGAGTCGATGGCGATCGAAACTAAATTTTTGCTGACCAATAATTGGCCACGCTTACGGCATTGTCAGTGGCTTCGTACAGGTCTTTAATAGTGCAGATGTTAGGGCACTTAGGACAGCACAAAAGGTGAGCCATAGTTAATGGTGATACTCCACACTCGCAATCATCGCAACCATCAACCAGGTATCCCCACCTGCATAGATTATCCTTGCAGCGGCCAACCTGTGTCCGGAGCCTATTTAAAGACTTCCATGTGGGCCACGCTAGATTACTTCCAGGCGGGAGACCCTTATAGTCACTCTTAAAAATAAAAGAGTGACTTAGTAATGAGTCAATCCCAAAGTTTCGCATCACTATCTTTATTCTGCTGCCGGTATTTCGGTAATATTCGAGGGCATGGGAATAAGTGAGTCTACAATTTGCGAAGCGATGAAAGAGCTAACAAGCGTTTCAGGCCAGTTTTAGGTAACACACTATCAGATATTTTATCATAAAGGTGCTTCGGGTTAATAGTAGGTCCTTTGATGAGCTCATTTGTGTTTAAAGAGGTATCTAAACTTGATTATATGTTGGTCAATAAGTGCAATAAAGTGTATTTTACTTGATTGCGGATATAACATACATAACATAAATACCATCCATCGCCATCATCATCATTGCCATTGGTACGGCAATGCAGAATGGACGCGAGTCACAGGGACTGTAACCTGGAACCTGACAGAAGGCAGCAGTAACTGTCATTACTATTCAGAGGCGGAGGGCAGGAGTCCTAGTACGGCTTTGAAATAGACTACTCTGGGCGCCATCCCACTCGCGTCAGACAGAGCACTGCGGGACAGAAGGCAAGAAGGGAACCTCTGCTCTATTTTTCCCTAAAAATTAGCATGGAGAATCTACACCGTAAAGAGTAGGGCTCTTAAAGTTGTGATGTGATGAACATTAATAGCCTATGTACGTATCACTACACAGGCCTCCTCTCAATCGACCGGAGCGGGTATGGAGCATACTCGACCACGCTGCTCGACTGCGGCTTGGTGGAGGTGTATTACGGCTAATAGCCGGGACCAATGCCTTAACGTGGCCTCCGAAGCACGGTTATACGTAGATACCCATGTCTATTTTACACCGGGGTAAGCAGATATTGTGGAATTCAATATACTTCGATGCGATGTGTGTGTTCGGTGTGTGTGTGTGTGTGTGATTTTTTTGTTTTTTTTTTATCGGAAGTGCGATGATTGCAGAGATACGTAAAAAAAGAAGCACTGAACCTGCTTATGTATGCAGGTGCTAATTTACGTTGTTCAAGATTTCCAATTTCATAGTAAGGTTACGTATTTACATCAGTAAATAATAACCGGGACCAACGGCTTAACGTGCCTCGTTACAAGAGTCATGTCAGGGGCCTATATCGGCTCAATAATAACCCTGACACCAGGGTTGATGGGGTTGGTAATCCACCTCACAACCCACACGATAGATAATAGTAAGATTCGTTTTTAATAGTCTGCAACTTAGTGTAGTTTGTGTCTAACCGCAAGGAGTTAATTATAGTCCGTCTAGACAGATTTAACAAAATCAAACTTAAGATTAGACTACCATAAACAGATGCGCCGGCGACGGGTCATAAGCTTCGTGATTTGTGCTCTCACTTTCAGTAATAATCGCCTATTTGTGTAAATATAATAAACATGTGAGTCTTAGCAAGTTTCCTCCACGACGCGATGCAATTCGTACGATATCCGAACAAATTAACATTTTATTGTATCTATACATATTGTAGATGACAAGCATATTTCATAAAATTGTAACGGCCGGCGTGGACCAGCGGTTTGAGCGTTGCTCACGATCCGGAGATCCGGGGTTCGAATTACGGTGGGGACATTATCACAAAAATCACTTTGTGATCCCCAGTTTGGTTCGGACATTACAGGCAAGTCACCTGATTGTCCGTAAGTAAGGTGATCCGTGCTATACACCTAGACACCTAGTGTGCACCTAGATAAATTAATGACTACTTGGTGGAAGAGAACCGGTTGATTGAGGGGAGGCCTGTGCCCAGCAGTGGGACGTATATAGGCTGTCTATGTATGGTGCAAGATCGGTACTGGGGTTTAAACAGGCACTTGTCGTTTGAGAAGTAAGCCAGTGTAGTGCACCTCAGGACTATAGTAACCCTCTTGAATTATTCAAGACAAATAGGCCAATTTCCTATGTTTCGCTGCAACACAACAACTATAATGGCGTAGACCTAGTCCGGAAATTCAGCCGACGGTTGGGGCTGGTCTCGGGGAATTATTAAGGGGGTTCTGCTTCCCTTCACAACCTTCGACGGAGTTACTGTGAATATTGAGGAATTGGGTGAACTTTGAATATTGTGTTTCCTAAGTCAAAGATACATTTCGAAATTCTGATTACTAAACAAAAACAGAACTAAAAGTGACAAAATACGTTTTTCTATTTACTGACCTGGTCTTTTTTTGCTGACTTTTTTATGATTTTTAATAGTGAAAAATGTAATATTAAGTGCGACATTTTGTCACTTTTTCTATGATGTTACAGGTTGTGGGCCTTCGTGGTCCAGTGCTTGAGCGTTAGGCTCACGATCTGGAGGTCCCGGGTTCAAATCCCGGTGGGGACATATCACAAAAATCACTTTGTGATGCCTAGTTCCGTGTAATACGCATTTATTTAATTATTTGTAGAATATTGTGAATAACAATGATTCATGTATCAATTGACTTAAATACATGACATATTAAAATGACGAACAAAGTAATGACATAGTAATGAAATTCCAATCGTCAAACAAAAATGGTTGCAACAGAAATTATCTTTATTACGATATCAATGGCTATGGTACAATAAAAAGACGAAAGCGTATAATGCAGTGCTTTTAATTATTTTAGTATTTCATGCGTTGCAGAAAACAATCGAAAATTATTAAAGCCTAGGAATATGAAGCCAACGAATAACACTGCGTATAGAACGGTACCTCTCCGCCCCTCACCAATTCGTATCGGACATCGAGCTAGATTTTCCTCACCCCCTCTGAGTCAGTACTTACGGTCACGAGCATTAATATGTATACACTGGTACCATATCAATTTTCAATTTTCCTAACTCATTCCAGCACGCGTAGTCAGTCACATATAACACAAAGAAATCATTGGCCTGGAAGAACCCCTTTAAAAATAATACCAATTAGTAAACTATAGAAATAGAAAGACACATTCGACATTTCATAGTACCAACGTCAATTATTTGGCGGGGTCTTGACTTCTCAGAACTTATAGCTATTTGCCTGGACTTCAAATGGACAACCTTCAACCTTACTATCTAGAATTTATGTCTTAAAATTGAAAGAAAACCAACAGGCTCTGCGCGCGACGCAAATTATATCGAGGGTTTCAACCAATGGATGCTATCTACGTGGATAGACGTACAGTCATGAGCAATATAATATACCCACCTTAGGACTCTGTCGCACTAACATATTTGACATTTAGTGAGACTTACAGTTCAATTTGTCAAAAAAGTTAATGTGACATGGTACCAAAGCGTATACATATTAATGCTCGTGACCGTACGGCTATTCGTCAAACTCCTCGCTATAATTCGTATCGCGTCGTGGTCGCGAGATCAGGTGAGATCCCTCAGCGTTCTTTATTTGTCGAGTTAAATACTGATTGACGTCTGAGACCCCCCCTCCCACCCCCTCCGGTTGATTGCGGAGAGGCCTGTGCCCAGCAGTGGGACGTATATAGGCTGTTTATGTGTGACGTCTGAGACAAATCCACAAAAAAGTTTTAGGTCAAGAACCATACCTCACGGGTCGGTAGACGTGTTTTGTCTTGGCCGCTAGCCAAACACCCAGTTGTTAGTTTTAGCTAACTTCGCTTAATGAATACTAATTTTCATGGTTACATTAGGTTAAGACGGATGTATTACTTTTGAAACAAATATTTTTTCGATCAAGTAATATCCGAGACAAATCTATTCAAAACACCCTGTATAATATATTATGTTCCACTGCTGGAAACAAGCCTGCCAACCAAGCAACCGGGGGTATCACCACGCTGCTTTACGTCAGGTTGATGGTGTTTAGGCTAGTAGCCCGAGACCAACGGCTTGACGTGCCATCCGAAGCACGGAATTATCTTACTTTTTCGGACAATCAGGTGATTCAAGCTGCAAAGTCCTAGCCATACATAGAGCAGTCTCACAAATTAATTTCGACATTAGCCCCACCGGAAATCGAACCTAGACCTCAAGACCCTGAGCCCAGCGCTCTAACCACTAGACCATGGAGGCTGTTTTAACAACGGTTTTGCATAATACTTATCAAATGAATTCCGAAATAAACTGCTAAGGGCCTTCTCTTAAGTCCCTTTCTTAAAGTAACACCAACCATGAGAAAGAAACAGGTTCAAGCCGATTGGAAAGAAATCGCTAATCGCTATATTATCCCCCTTTTCACAGGGTCCTCTTGGTCCTCTTACCTAACCTGAAAACTTGACAGGTCCGGTTATTTACAGAAGCGACTGCCTGTCTGACTTTCCAATCCGCAATTCAGGTTAGGTCACATACCTCCAAAACTGTATTTCTCGGGAAAGTGGGTTTCCTTCAGCGCAGAGCGCGTGATAATCATTTATAATCCAAACATGAATTCGAAAACAAATTCGACCATCATTGGTTTAGGCCTGTGCTGGAGTCGACCCTGTGACCTCAAAGTGAAAGGCACACGCTCTACCAACTGTGCTACCACGGCTTTTTTAAATCGCTAATCGCTATATCTTTGCGACAAATCGCAAAAAGCTCAGAATTCACTGTTCTGTCTGATAAATTTATTCTGCCAACACTTATTAATTGGTAGGGATGGAAAATTATTACCATTTTAATTGTTTATCCATTGTGATCCAGCATCAAGTTAACTATAGGTATTACTTAATTTGTTTGCTGTCGTATTTTAGATAGGTATATTACCGTTTATATTCGATAAATCAATGCTCTTTTAAATTGTCTTTAATTAAATGTGGTTCGAAATTAGAAAATACAGGCTGTTAGTGACATCGTAACGAATACTGAGAGAGATAATTCAGACCGTGAACCTGAATTAATATCAAGTGGAATTATCCGTCGCAAAAGCAAGAAAAGAAAAACCATAAAACACCTGTATTTTTAGAAGTAAGTAGGTTTACAATATCCAGTGTTGGGGTTTCTTTTAAGTAACCAAGGTACTTTTAGTAAAAACCCCGCTCCTACGGTGAACTAAATATAGATTATAAAGGTAATTACTAATTACAATATTCAGGTCTAAATGACAGTCCACTTGATATGAACTCAGAATCGTGGTCTGAATCATCCCCCTCAGTATTCGTTACGATGTCACTAACACTTTGTATATGCTGTTCATATTTATGTATACCAATCCAGCAGTATAAAAAGTGCTTTTAATCCGTAAATCTCTGCCCTCTCCAACTACAGACCTGCTCCCAGCTAACCTCTTTAAAGCCCGTAAAAGCTTTCATTACGTTCTTATTAAACTTGGCACTGATGGGAAGTGGCTGGGTTATTTTTCAATTAATCTTTAATAGCTTTTATCTAGACGGAGGGGATGCTTAAAATCAACGATTCAACTTGGGTATATTTTTTCTGTTTAAAAATCCGAGTGAGAAGTTACATATCCGTTATAATACACAGGGTGTTAGTGACACTTTAAACTTTAAAGAAAAATTTGAGGGATGGTTCAGACCATGATTCTGAGTTGATATCAAGTGGATTTTCCTGTCGGAAAATTCATGAAACTGTTAGTGTTTTTTAAATTATTTTCCGTTCCATACTTTTACGACGGAATATTCCACTTGATATCAACTCGGAATCATGGCTTGAATCATCCCCCAAAGTTTTCGTTACGGTGTCACTAACACCCTGATGCAGATTAAAACGAGTCGTTCGGCCATCCCCAGAGAGAGGACGGACTCCGGCTGACATACTGAAAATGAGACATACTCTCAAGGACTGGACTTGATAGATTTTTTTAATCACTGCCCACACAGATATATATGCAGTACAGGTATAACTGTAATTATAATTATTTTATACTGGTTGATTGAGGGTAAGGGTGGGGGTGAGCTGTGTCCAGCAGTAGTGGGGGAAGATTGCTTGACAAAAGTTAGGTGCGTACATTACTTAGGTACATAAAGTACAAAAAACAAAATATACTGCAATCAATCATTCCAAAAATGTCTTTCACGCAAAAACAAATGTTTTGCTCATTTCATTTCACCGCTTAGATACATTTGTGCGCGGTTTAACAGTATGGAAATGAATGAGCATTGAATACGGGCTACGCTGTCTCTTCTAATCGAGAAGAAACCTGATAAGGAAACGCGTTGCGTGTGATAAATTCAACAAAGATTTGTTGGTTGGCGCTCCCTTTAGGGACTGTTTAGACTTCCATTTCGTACCTCTGCTTTTAGAGTTGAAATTTAGTCGCAAGCTGAACTTAACGTGATATGACAGCGTTTCGACTAAACTCGAAAACAAAATCACAACAGAGCTAAGTTACAAATAATTATGACAACCGACAGTTCTTTTGTTTTGTTTCGACGTGACGGATCAATCGATGGAGACGGTGATAAAAATTTATGACATTGACATAAGGTGACATGTCAATCCCATATAACCGCTACTTTAACCTCAACCACAGTCAGGTACAGTCATGAGCAATATAATGTACCCACTTTAGGACTCTGTCGCACTAACATATTTGACATTTAGTGAGACTTACAGTTCAATTTGTCAAAAAAGTTAATGTGACATGGTACCAAAGTGTATATCGTACGTTTATTGACGTAGTACGAGCTTCTTGACGTGGCTTATTGTAGATTTACCGAAAATGGTATTAAATACTTGGACGGACATATTGGGAGCGCTAAGAACTCTCGCCTCAAAGGTACCACCACGACCGAGACTATTGGAAACGTAAAATTGTAATGTTCAATGTAAAAACCCCTTTTCTATTTTAGACACATTGTTCCAAAAATAATATGTCCCATTTACATAATGAATGAGCGTCTTCTTTTGTCAGGAAACCAGTGCCCAGCGCGTGCTGTTCCCGAGAATTTTCCCACTTTAGGAACGTTCTACATCCATTATATAAACTCACGCCTATTTCCCATCGGAGTAAGCAGAGACTATGGAATTCCATTTGCTTCGATCCTGACACACTTAAGGAACGATGTCGGCAGTAAAAAGGCGTAAAACTTTTGTAAAAAGAGCTTCACCTTTAGGTAGATAAGACCAGGAAGTTAAAAAGCCACTTCAAAACAATTCATCTAAGAAAGCATTTATAAATACTTTTATTGACATTGCGCACTTACTTTTATATTATGCGCAAATGTCAAATTGCAATATTGCTTTGTAGATCAATTGTTTAAATGTCGCCTTTTTACCCACGACCATAATTTTACCATAATACATAACCGAGGAATATCCGTCGGGGGCTGCCATTAACCCAGCTAAAGTTTTTCTAGTGACGTGAATACAATTATTGAAGAATTGTAGATGTTTAACGACGACATAAAATACACTTATGAGTATGATTAAATTTTTGTTGAAATTTCATATAGAAAAGGCAGCCCCCGACGGATATTCCCCGGTTATGTATTATGGTAAAATTATTATCGCTACATTTAAGTACGAGTATATCTTCGAGAAACAGACACGTTAGGAAAAAACTGTAAACATCCATATTCATTGTTTAGGTATTTAAGTATATCTATTACCGATGTCTCGAGATATCAACTCTTTTTTAGAAAGTATTTTTAAGTCTAATATAATATTTCGTTACATAATAATTGGGTTAAGTCGGGGGTTTTGAGTTATTTTATTATTTTTCGATGAGATTTTTACCGTGGTGGGTTTTTTTCAAAATTTTTAATTTTGCTTAATTTTTTAACTCCCCAGATTTCTAGTTAGAAATTTCATAAAAAAAGGCCAGTGTCCTTGCTATGAAAGAGTTTTCACAACGGGAACATTCCTACTTTGGGAATATTCTCGGGAACGGCACATCACTGTCTGTTCCTATTTTAAAATCGGGTCTTTTGCATTACACATTTGTTTGTCCAAAGCTTAAATATCTAAATATAGTAGAGAAAATGTAAATAAAATAGGTATTAGTACAAAAGCTGATTACATTTTAAGATACAAAATAGAGTATGAATTTTCCACTCCAGTCTGATCCATTTACGAATCATGGATCTCCCTAGTTCAATGGTTGAGCGTTGGGCTCATAATACGGGTTCGATTCCCGGTGAAGCACGTGTACTTTATAACAATATCCCAAGCTTTCCCTGGACGTGCAGGCTGAAATGACCTGAAACCCAATCTTCGAAAGTCACGTTATCGGTCCCAGCTACTATTTATTTACTTATATATGTAGTTATAAAGCAAAAGTTGATGGTAGGGCTGGCAGAGGAAGACCGAGAAGGACTTACGATGACCAAATTGGAGATGTCCTTAGAAAAGGTTTAATACGATCTACTCTGAACCGGCGGGCGTGTATGAAGCGATTGATGAATGTGGAGGAAGCAAGAAAGTGTGTCAGGATCGAAGCAAATTGAATTCTATAGTCTCTGCTTACCCCGGTGGGAAATAGGCGTGAGTTTATGTATATGTCACCGTAAAATTGTAAATAACGTTAGACTATAATCTAATCTATTTTGAATCTCGCGAGATTGTGAACTGTCGAATAATTATGAATCGTATCATATTGCTTACAATTTAACGTATTATTTTTCGGTAGATTATAATTTATCGAAGTGAAACCGTCAAATTGTGATACGAAACGCACCTCGCGTGCTATACCATAGAGTTACAAAACTATTAGAGTGAGCATAATGTTAATTTGGGATTCTCTTAAAATACATAAATGTTTTTGTCATAATTTTAATTATCATAATCCTTTTTGCATAACGTTTTTTAGCATAATAGTTTTACTTTCCCATAATAACATCTAGGAATACTGGTTTGTTAGGTATAACTTATTTTTGGGATTAATAAATAGATATCCATAATTATATATATGTAGTTGTTATTATGATGAGGTTGATCAGTAACCTTCAAATATGCACACGGGAGATGGGAGACGAAGCAGATATTGGGTACATTAATTTGCTAAGGCTGGGATTTCTAACAACAGTACTTATACAATGAGGTGTGGATTTTCAAATTCAAATAATTTAATTTAGACAATTCACAAATCCATAAATTATTAGTCAAAATAAACATAACATATATAATTAATTATATTTAAAACAATTCACGAATCCTAAAAAAATCAAAATAAATATTATATACAATTAATTACAAATGAAAACGCATGAACAATAATATGGTCGTGAGATTGTGTTTTGTTGATTATGTTTAGAAATGTAATCGAACCTTCACCATCACTAATTTAAGAGCCACCCTCTTGTAGGTGTAGAAAATTCAAACAATTCACAAATCCATTATTATTAATCAAAATACGCGTAACATACAAAATTTATTATAATTAAAAACAATTCACGAATCTTTAATTACAAAATAAATAAAAAACGCGTGAAAAAGAATTCGGTCGTACGACTTATAGGAGAGGACTGTGTTTTATTGATTATATTTAGAAATGTAATCGTAACTTCATCATTACTAATTTAAGAGCCACGCTCTTGTCGGTGTAGCATTCTCCATGCTACTTTTTTGAAAAAAATAGGGCAGTGACGCGAGTGGGGTAACACCCAGAATAGTTTATTTCCAAAGCCGTACTAGGACTCCTGTCCTCCGCCTCTGATTAGTACTGACAGTTACTGCTGCGCTCTGTCAGGTTTCAGTTTACAGTCCCTGTGACTTGCCCCTTCCGTCTCCGCATCTGCAACCGTTGGAATCTTCACCCGTATCCCTGGGCACTTCTTCCTCCCTATCCGAACTCAACCACCGTCTCACTTCGGCCTACTGAAGCAAGAGGCGCCCACATTGACGGAAGGATGCGATGAACAAGATATGCCTCAGTGGAGAGCAGAGAAGATGACTCTGTCCCCTCTGGGGCCAGGTTGGTCTTGTATGAAACTAAAACCAAAGCCAATCGAACTTTACTCTCCAAATATTTTATTATGGGTTATGAATAATATTTGAATGAGGTCTCTCCGCTGGCTATACTATACACCTAGGTAGCATGCCTACCTGAAAGCATTCCGTTTATCTACGCCACATCGGCGGGTGCCTAGGGAATTTCATTCACGGAACATTCACTCTCTGGGAGGTATTAAATGGAACAGTAATTAGACTTTCTCTACTAAACTCTAAAGAATGTCCATCTGAAAATAAAGTTTTACAGTTTCTTAGAGATAAGCTTACGTGCACTGTCTGTTTTTGTCATATTTATTTTGTCTGTTCTATTATGTACAAATTTATAAATTTTACCATTTATTAATTCAACAGTGTGCCTTCTTTTTTTCATCACATCACTAATTTAAGAGCCACGCTCTTGTCGGTGTAGCATTCTCCATTCTTGTCTATCAAAGACCAATTTCTTCACCACCTTATAAGATATCACGTTCGCCTTCTCTTTAATCTGTTCCACGTAAGCTCTTCTTAATCTTCCCCTTCTTCTCTTCCCTTATAAATGATGTTTTTAATAAATTCGTCGCGTCTTCTTTTTTTACAGCATCAAAAAATAAAACAATAGATAGATAACTGACGTCACATGGTTTTCAAGATTTGCAATATCACTCTTGCCATTAATCGATCCTATTACGTGGTACTTTGACATAGTTGGCAGGAGTAAGTTTATATAGGTACCAAACACCTCTACCTACCTATTCGGGGACACAGGCGTAGTTGTTGTGTTGAAAAAAGTATACACAAGTCCATTACAAAAACGAACCGTCCCACTCATTCGGCGACACAATTGAAATGACAAAGTTCACCCATTAATATGTAAATCCAGTAGAAAGCCCAATTAAAGCCGACGATACGAGCGGGCACATATCGAGTCCTGTCAATGATGCCGATAAACTTGCCGTTCAAGTTAATTTGCGACAAAATAAATGTAAAATTTGGTGACATGTGTATTGGCGATACAGTAAATGAGTGTTATGGAACAATGGCTTAATACTCGATGCTTTATGGATACTTTGGAACAGAAATCAAATTTTATATGCAAAAAGAACTGTGATGTTTATCATTCCCAATATGTTGTAGATTTTAACGATCAAATTAGATGATTTGAAGTTATCTTGATAGGAGCATGTGCATGCAACCAATTTGTTGCTGGCAAACAAATTCCGAATACTTTTACGCTGGTGGCGTAACTACGGTGTCAAAACATTTAATATTTTAGCGAGATTTTTTATCCATCTATTCAGTTTGTATCTTACTACAGCTGGGTACAGGCTACTTTGTACCCAGTATCCACAGTATTTAATTTAGAGGATACTTATGTATCCTCTCTTTTACGCCTTCTCTTCCGGTCCTGTGCAAGTCAACCACTGTTCTGGCAAACCGGACAGAGTCATCCGACTGTCGATCTGATGGCCTGCCTCGATATATACCATCCCTTGGGCACCATTCCTTTACCAACTTAGTTCATCAGTTGTTGTTGGAGTTTTTATACGTATGTACAAATAATATGCCAGCAATAAGGATGTATAGTTGGAAATAGCAGTCCTATTCCTTTGCAGCGTATTCTTAGACTGGCAAGGTTCACAGCTGTAACCGCACAAGTACATATCCCTCTAATATAATTAAGATAGTTCGCCAATTCCAATCCCATCTGAGATGGGAGTAGCAAGTTGACATAAAGTTAGGGAACAGAACTGTAACATCCACCGATATATTTACGTTATTGGTTTTCGCTTCGCCGCGCAGTGCGGGGTTGCCAACTCGGCGCGTATTTCACTAAATGTGTGTGTTTTGGTACATTCTCGGCTTAACTTGCGAAAACGTTGGAATTTTGGTATTTTGCTTCAACATCCGTTTATCATAATCAGCAGTGGCGCCTTCAGCATAGTAACCGCAGCCGAATTACATCGAAGGTCTAACAGTGCGAGCACATAACAGCTGTACGACATTTTATATGCGTAGATAGCTTTCGTTATCGAGCCACAAGTAATCAAAACCAATTTTTAACCACTGTCCAATTGATGCAAAGTCCTGAGATCAATTATAATGAATCTTATGGTGTCAAGGGATCAGCCTATCGCGTGTAACAAAATTGTCGATAATGTTAGAAAGGACACAATCCCTCTGTAGGATTTTACGACATGCCCGGGAAGACAAACAACTGAACGTGTGCGTGTGTGTGTGTGTGAAGGTTTTTATTGGCTGCTAATCCAGCATAGAAGCTTTATTAGGAAGAGATAATAGTAATAAAACCGTCTGATCAGTGAGTTTCTGGAACCGCATTTGGGGTTTGGAAAGATACGTCTGCATCGAAGAGCTATTGGCTATTGGTGAGACCACTATCAGATTTATAGTGACTCGCATCCGCTGTTTGCATCTCTTCTAGGAGCAATTGTACTTATAAGATATAACTCTCGATTATTTTCACTATAAGAGTTACTAGAGCTACATACAAGACGTCGAAATATATTTTGCTACCAGCATGCTTATTAAAGTTCAAAGAAAGATACCTTCTTCTCTTGTCTGTGCTGTAAGATCTCATCAACCCTGGTGTCAGGATTACTGTTGCCAAGGCATAGCTCATGTAACTACTACATACTTACTTAATTAAATAGTAACCGGGATCGACTGTTTAACGTAGCCGCTGAAGAATGAAAACATCTTATTTTTCGGACAATTACCTTGGTTTCAGCCTGCTATGTCCCTCAAACCTTCTAACGGATTTTTGTGAGAAGTGTCCCAACCGGGATATTAACATTTACCACCCCATGGTTCATTTCATAGATTAACGTGTTGGTCTCAGTCGATTGTTATCTATAGATACATAGTCAGTATATCTATAGATTTTTTAACCATAATATCTAACTACAAAAGCGGCATACATATAAAGCGAAAGTTGGTGGTAGGGCTGGCAGAGGAAGACCTAGAAGGTCGTACACTGACCAAATTAGAGATGTCCTTAGAAAAGGTTCTGTACGATCTACTCTGAACCGTGTGTGTATGAAACGACTGATGAATGTGGAGGAAGCAGGAGAAGTGTGTCAGGGTCGAAGCAAATGCAATTTCATAGTCTTATAGTCTTATCCCGGTGGGAAATATAACTAGTAGGGAACATTAGTGTTTTTGTGGCGGCACTCTAGAGTGAAACAAACCTAACATCGATGTGAGGTTACCTCTACGAAACCACTAACAGATTAAGGTACTATCCATAGACTATACGCTGCACTTTTTTCAGGAATAATGGCACTTTTATCCGTATACACTTATTTAACTGGCAACACAGAAACAATGCTCGCGACAGACATTCCAGCGGATTAATGTTGCCATGTTTATTTAAGCCGTTTCAATTGTCTCCCATGCGTATTTGTGGGTTAGAGTTATGTGTTTTACATAAATATTAGCGGCGAACTGTGGATTTTTGGCTTTGCCACGATATATTGTTACGACTGCTGGATGTAAATGATTATTCTGATAGCCAGATTTTTTGGAAAATTGATGGTGTAATATTCATGTTGTTTTTTATTGTACGCGCCTGTGGTACGCTCCTATGTAGGTATTGATTCATGTAGAGTGGTGAAGCTAATTTAAAATGGCTCTTGATAATCTTCAACTTTTATTTTTGATTTCAAGAAAAATACAGAGTGTAAGTTACATCGTAACGAAAACTTTGAGGCTTGATTCAGAGCATGATTCTAAATTTATATCAAGTAGAATTGTCCGACCCCAAAATATGGAACTGAAAAAAAAAAATCTGAAATTGTCATGAATTTTCCGACAGGAAATTCCACTTCATATCAACTCAGAATCATGCTCAGAATCGTCCCCTTCAGTATTCATTACGGTGTCACTTACACACATACGTACTTGTATGGCTACCGGTATGTATTTGTACGGGGTGTAAATGATATCAAAAAAAGTATATAATTGAAAACAATAAAAAAAAAACAAAATCATGAATTTCCGACGGAAAGTTCCAATTACTTAATCTCAACTCAGAATTATGGTCTGAAACACCCCCTCTGTATGCATTGATGATGATGATGATGTGATCCAGCCGATTTCGGCTACGGCGACTGCTTCAACTCCGACGTTAAGATGTCACTAACACCCTGCGTACAGAGCGCGCCGTCGCTTCCAACCTAACCGCCGCGTCTCTTTTTCGCACTCCATAGGACACGTTCATAAACTCCATCTCATACACGGCACGTCCATAAAAATCTTTCATATGCAGCCTATATAGTCCCACTGCAGGGCACAGGCCTCCCGTCAATCAACCATAGGGAGTACAAAGCATAATCCTCGACGCTGCTCCACTGCGGGTTGATGGAGGTGTTTTTTTGCCTAATAGCTGGGAACAACCAGGGTCTAATCGGCCCTGCAAAGTACAGAATCATCATGTATGAATTGAATTTATCTTGTTTACATAGAAAGACATGTATAAACACATATATGAACACGTACAAAAATCCCATGATTTGAATCGTCGTCATTACTCCACGCGGATCCAAATATGGAAACTTTGGTTTAGAAGCGTGCAGTCCACTAAACCCCACAGCGGCCCTTTAACCCCATAAACCAAGCCATTATAATGATAAATGTTCATCCATAAGTTACTCATATTTGACTTTACATTGACATGTTTGATGTTTCCCTTGTAATTTACACAAGCCTAAAGAGAGGCCAGACTGGCGTTACGGCTTCGTTGCGTTGTCGCAACGGACTGTTAAATTTCGCAGAATTATGTAGAACGGTAAAAAAGACACCGTTTGCGACGTCGTAGTCTTCTATCATGTACCATTAAAAAGTGGATCAGGTCGCCTCCTTCTTACAATATGGGGTCCTTTAAGCGAAGCGTGAAGAAGCACCAAGTAGGCCAGTATGGTAGTCGCAACTGATTCGAAACTGACTCATTGCGTTGCTTTTCAGTTGCTACTGCAATTAGGGCTTATCTATGTTTACCACCAGGCATAGTTGAGCCAACATACTTGGCCCATATAAAACAAAAATGTGAGTTGAGAGGTTCGTTACTAACTTCAGCAATTCTGGTCTCAGGGTTGTTATTGAGCCACCAAAGGCCCTTGACATTACTCATGTAATGACTACATCCTCAGTAAGATCATCTAACTATTGGGCAATCAGCCTGTAATACCCTAACAAAACAATAAATCGCAAAGTGAATTATTTTGTATCATAAAATGTTGCCACCGGAATTCAAACCTGTTAGCCCAACGCTCAACCACTGGACCACGGAAAACGTCGCAATGAACACACAACATGTCGTGTGGACCATCTCTTAGTAAAGTTCATCTAAAAAGAGCAATACAAAGACCTAGAAATAAATCTAGTTAGAACGACGTTTGTTTACAAACTGTACAGGGAATTAAAGTCGGGCTTTTGTAAATAATGTAACAAGTTGCTGTGAAACAAGCGAAGTAGTTTTTTTACTTTTAATAGTTTCAACTGGTTTGGCGATATAGTATTACGAGGAATTGTTTTCGTAATGATTAATGGGGTCGGCTGCAATTATTTGTATCACAGAGTTATCATTATCAGGCTTATACATCTTTTCCATATGATTTATACATGTCATAGAATAAAGAATAACACTATGTATAGAACCTGACAAACCTACCGGACCTGTCAAATCTTCAGGTTAGGTAATCGGACCTGTGAAAAAAAAACGGGATAATGCTAGGGAGATGATGACTACGTATAGAATGGCAACTCTCCGCTCCCCGCCAGCGTCTGAGCTAGTTTTACCTCACCCCCTCGAACATAGTTTAGACTTGAATCGTATGGTGTCAGACGTCACACACACGGATGCGCGTGTATGATAACGTCAATGTTTGGTATCTGTGTAAAACGATGTTGTTTGTATGACGTGTCCGGGGTGTGGTTACAGTATTTAGCTTCCAAAAACGAAACTTCAAATACAATACTTACTATCAAGCCGGGTGAGAGTCCTCAGCGCACTCCATCCGGCGAAGTAGTACAAAAAATCACCTCAAAGGTAAACCTAGCGTCTTAGCTCATGTTGCGCACGTTAGCCCTGGAGCATACCACAGTTAGCCAAATAAAAAGGTGACGAAAAGTTGTTATGCCTTATATTTGCCCGACTGCCGCAGTTCACATTCTGCAGCTGAACGCTCCAGGATATGACCAAGCAACCCAGTTCTTTTGCACTTTTTGAAAAACGTTAGCAAATAGGCCAGGTCTCAAGGTAATATTATTAAAAACAGGTTACAGGTTACCAGAGTACCGATCATGTGATTACCCCGGTATACGCATAGCGCTTTTCTGAGTTTTCCGACTTCATCTGATAAGTAAAACTCTGCAGCTGTGCTTAGCATAGTAGCAATGCAACAATTTATAAAAATAACTAACTTATGAAAACATCCAAAGAAGTAACAAAAAATTTACAACATCCGTGGTCTAGTTGTCCAAAACATAAGTCAATTTTGTCATCATTTTGAAATGAAAACTGTGCACTTCTAATCAGAAATATACAGTTCTTCCTGTAATACGAGCTATATTTTCTGCTAGACATCATATTTTTCTTTTCCTCAATTCCCTGTATGAACAATTTTATATCTCAGACATGAATAGGGTACGGGGCTGTGGAGTAATGTATGGGATAATCTCGTATTTCTATCTTTATGTGTGCCATACTACATATCAGTGGTAGTAAGGAGATATATTTATTATGTAGCCTCCAGAGGCCGATGAGAGATCGCAACATAGTTCATACACAGAGTGTTAGAGACATCGTAACAAATACTGATAAGGATGATTCTGAGTTAATTAATACGAAGTGGCATTTTATTTTCAGTTCCATACTTCTGTGATGGAAAATTCCACTTAATATCAACTCGGAATTACAGTCTAAATCATTCCTGAGAGTTTTCGTTACAATGTCACTGACACCCTGTATAAAAGTAGCTTTCGGCTGTGACAAAACAGTCATTAAAAAGGTTAAAAGCTAAACAACTAAAACTAGTAATGTACTTATATTTATTGAAATAAGTACAATACAATACAATACAAATACACTTTATTGCACCAAAATAAAAAGAAATAATTACAAAAAGTCTCAAGTTAAGTACTTTTTTATTTGGTTTTATTTAAGAAAAATATTTGTTTGAATACAAATTGATTGTCAGGCCACCTATCACGTTGGTCTAACAAAATGCTCGGTTAAGCGTGGGTACTTAGTTCATCATTACGCTGGGTGACCCTCTGACTACCCCAATTGAAAATATAGCCGTGAGCTCATTTACATTATTTTTTTAATCTTATTTGTATTTAAAAAATATCTTGTTTGATAACTTTGAATCCACGATGTAGAAATTCAATTTTTTTTTTAAACAATACTTCATGTCAACTTTTGCAGCAGCTATTGTTTTGACAACAGGAACTTTGCCTTTTTATTTCGCTTAACTTTATACCACAAAATTTTAATAATACTCGCCTGCAGGTACAAAATAAGTGTCCTAACAAAACAGCTCCAGAATCACCTCAGCTACTTAATTACAAAATGAAGCGCCACCGAATTAAAAATTAATTAATTTTTAATTAAAACCGGGGTCCCCGAAAAATCCTGAATTAAAACAAAATATTTTAAGTTCGAATAAGCTTTCCATGCGCTGAAAAAACAGGATTCATGTTATGCTATTTTCGGGTCATTACCCCTTAAAAGGGGATAGAAAAACCAGCAGTTTGTATTCAGAGCGGGTCTTTCGGACCCTATTTGTACCCTGGATGTAGTCTCTGCTGAAATCGGTTTCTTTATCTGATACCTTTTGTGATTCTTGCATAAAACATCCTAGGTTTTCCCTTTTGATGCCCATGTGAAAAGTCTACCCTGGGTGTGAACGAAAGTTTTCATTTGCAAGCTCAACTAGGTCTTATTCTGAATGGGAAAATAATCTTTCAGGTTTGTACTAAAATTGATGTGATTCTGAAGTAGTATTTTCATAATTTAGTAAGAATTTAAGATGTTTGTGCAAAGTTATGTCGTTTGATTGTTGCTTTTTGTTGTATATTTTGTTTCTGTACCCAGTTTTCTGTGTGTTTCTGATATTGTGCTGTCTGGCGTCCTTCAATATTAAAAGTTTCCTTATTTTTTTTTTCTATCTTTCATTCTTCCTATCCTGTCTGATGTCAAGGAATTTTTACAGGCGACGTACTAGACACTTTAAACGTGCTTTATGTTGAAGGTTGTCGTTTAACAAGGAACTATGCGATAGAATGATTATGCCTTCTTTTTTATTCTTTTATTTAAGGGCTTTTAACAATGTTTGTTATGCCAGCCATGTCTTATTTTGCACTATAAATGTCACTTTTATAGTTTAAGTCTGTCATTTGTTTAAATTATTTTTATGTTGTCGTATTGTGGCTTTATGTGTGTCATCCTTCATACTTACTTGTGCTCATCTTAATATTAGTATGGTGTCTTTACCCTGTCCCGTGAACCTATCGCTGCCGTGATATATTACAAATATTCTTTTCTTTTATAATTGGCAATAAATGGAGAAATCCTAGAATTAACTTGTTTTAACTAATAATAATAAGAATTAAAAATATATACATGAAAATAATAATACTAGTATCTCATTAAAATGTTTATATCCGACAAACCATGACACACATAATTTAGCAACATTAATTACTTATCCTAAGAATAAAAAAAGAATACAAAATAAAATTAATGTTTGGATCATAAATGATTATCACGTGCTTTGTTAAGCACGTGAAGGAAAACATCGTGAGGAAATCCACGTTGCCGAGAAATGTATTTTTGGAGTCATGTGACCTTACCTGTATTGGGCTGGTTTTCCCTTCGCGGATTGAAAGGTCAGACAGGCAGTCGCTTTTGTAAAAAACCGGACTTGGCAAATCTTCAGGGTAGGTAAGCGGACCCTGTGTAAAACGGGATAATGCTAGGGAGATGATGATAATAAATATACATGGGTAATTGGGTTGTTCTTCTTTTTTATCGACAATGATCTGTCCTTCGTTCTGCTTCTGATAAGTTATGTTTTAGAATTTTATTTCATGTTTTGATTGTCCAAAAATATAGTTATCTTATTATACTCAAAATACAAGCAAAATACTAATCGGTTCCTCAATTAGTTATTAACGTAGCTTGATCGTTTTTTACAAAAAAACCGACTTCAAACGCAAAACTAAAAAGCAATAAATAAATTTACTTCGCACAAAGTAATTAGTACGTATTTTCAATTAGTTAATTAATTTATAATTCTGAAGTCGGTGCCAAGGAAATGCTACAACGAAATACCGATTCATATATTTTTCAATACTGATTGTTTTGTAATTTTTTGTTTGACATTGTTTTGTAATTGCTTTGATATAGGTATTAAACAATATTGTGTGTACATAGTAATTTGATATTGTAGTAGGGTTGTTGTAGCATTTACTTGGCACCGACTTCAGAATTATAAATTAATTAACTAATTGAAAATACGTACTAATTACTTTGTGCGAAGTAAATTTATTTATTGCTTTTTAGTTTTGCGTTTGAAGTCGGTTTTTTTTTGTTAAAAATTTTATTTTATTTTACGATTTTAAGTGATGGTTAGACCGAGCAAGGATGCAGACAGACAGATTTTCTGATTTATATTCATATATAATAATATAATATATTATTAGTAGTGATCACAATTATTATTGATGAACATGTTTACACACACACACTCACACACGCGCTAACGCACACGAGCACACGCGCAGATACACACGCACACACACAGATACACGCACACACACAGACACACGCACACACACACACACACACACACACACACACACACACACACACACACACACACACATGTTTATGTGTACATACACACATGTGGTTGTCAGTGGAAGCTGCTATCATACACACTCACGCATACATATAGATACAGTAGATTTCGCGTGGTTCGCTCGCTGCTAAAGCAGCTCGCGTGTCCTGTTTATTCGAAACTGTCCCTCTTCGTATGGCGGCCATCTTGTTTTTCCGCCATTTTGTTTTATTTCACCGGCGACAGAATTTGACCAAGATTTAAATGGGTGTCGTGGAAACAAACAAAATCCAGGTGCAATAGGTTTGCCAGACCGTAGGATGTCTCCCTGATTGGGAGCAGTTTTCAAAGATGACGTTCCGATCACACCCCTATACATCATTTTTACCCCCAAGACATTTTCTGGAAAAACAAAATTTTGTATGGCGGCCATCTTGTTTTTTCGCCATTTTGTATTTTTTTCACCGGCCATTAAATTCGACCAAGATTTAAATAGGTTTCGTGAAAGAAAAATTGGTTCAGGTGTGATAGTTTCGCCAGGCCGTAGGGTGTCACCCTGATGCGGAGCAGTTTTCGAAAATCGGGAAGTATTTCCATACTTAACATGACGATTCGATCACAACCCCGATATATATTTTATATCCCGAGACATTTTCTGAAAAAACAAAATTGTGTATGGCGGCCATCTTGTTTTTCCGCCATTTTGTTTTTTTTTTTACGCGCTATGGAATTTGACCAAGATTTAAATAAGTGCTCTGAAAGAAATATTGGTTCACGTGCGATAGTTTTGCCAGGCCGTAGAGTATCTCTCTGATGCGGAGCAGTTTTTGGTGACCAGAAAGTATTTCCGTACTCTACATGACGTTTTGAGTAAGCGCCCCATACATTATTTTTACCCAAACGGGCTTCTTCCAAAATCGACAAAATTTTGTATGGCGGCCATCTTTTTTTCCGCCATTTTGTTTTTTTGCACCGGCGATTGAATTTGATCAAGATTTAAATACGTTTCGTGAAAGAAAAATTGCTCCAGGTTGTATAGTTTTGCCAGGCCATAGGGTATCTCCCTGATGCTGACCAGTTTTCGAAGGTCGGGAAGTTTTCCCGAAGCCTAAAGATCGATCCGATCAATATGACTTTACAAACGCACTAGTCGCTCCTACGATTTTTGAAAATTCCCCTCGATTTCTCTGGTCTTCCATCATCAGATCCTGACTTCCTTGACATGGGACCCCCTTGGGTATATCTCCTTTCAAACAAAAAAAGAATTATCAAAATCGGTTCATATACGACGAAGATATGCCCGAACAAACATAAAAAAAAAAAAAAAAAAAAAAAAAAAAATACGGTCGAATTGAGAACCTCCTCCTTTTTTGAAGTCGGTAAAAATTATGTGACAGAGTGGTAAATTGAAATGCTGTCTCCGATGAAAAGGGCCACTCTGTCACAATATTTTTTGGAATGCGCCTGCAAAGAAAAGTATGTTACCAAGATAAAGAGAACCACTAAATAGTCCTCTACAGACACATCTTTATATGATGTTTTAAAATATTTATTGTCGGTATAATTTTAAAGATGTTAAATCCGATAAATCGAGAAAATGTCTTTTTATTGTCGATAAAAAAGAAGAACGACCCAACTACGTTTTATCTACGTAGAACATTTAACACTATTATATTTTTAACAATTTTGTTGTGGTGCCGCCTACGCGCGACCGCATACGCTACTTTTGAAACCGTGTCAATTGCCGACCAAAAAAACGCCTGTCTAGTTGCCAAGTCGGCGTTTAAATTTTTTGCCATTCGAATATTCCCAGTAGGAATATTATGTACTTCTGTCGCTTTTTTTCGTTTCCAACTATTTCCATGCGAGTCGCCAAAGAGTTTTCTTCGTAACTGTTCTAAAATGGTTAGATATCTCTAGCGTGGCAAAGTGAAAATGTTTTTAACGAAATGTATTCCGTACCTAGTCCGTATATCAAATGTATTATTACTTTAAAACTATAGTGTAAGCAACTAAAATGCTTCTTAAATAACTGTTGTGTACATAAAATATTACTATATACTTACCGAAACCATCAAGCGCCTACTTTCAGTTGCTTCATGTCACAATTTATTACCCCTTCGGTTGATTAAGGGGAGGCTTCTGCGCAGTAGTGGGACATATTTGAGGCTGTTTATATTTTATTTCATAATTAAGAATTAAAAAATATTAGAACTCGGTTAACTAAATCGGCGGAACACAATATTCGCGTAAGGACATCTACAGATTACAATTAAAACGATATGTACATTTCTATATTCCTGCTTATTGTAAATTCTTAAATATCAAACAAAATTACATTCACAATCGCACTAAAAACTCAACATATTTTCGCCGTAAACCTCAGAAAATTGGAAGAAAAGTAGATCCAGGAAAGCGGCAATAATAAACCACTTGGCTACACTGTACAGAGCACAGAGTACCAACAAAACAGAGACACAAGCATCTCATTATTGTTCCTGTAGGACTGAAACAATCCTGTTGAGAGTCGGGTCAGATTTCACTTATTTCATGACTTACTGAGCTGTGGTCAAAGTTTTGTTACGGGTATTACTTGACGTAATTTAGTAAATTGTTCACCAAGGAAAGAATTATGTACTTAATATAGTAAGTTCCTTACCAAACGAAGAAAGTGACCGACTTATGCTACCTCCCACTATACATATACAGTATGTTAGTGACATCGTAACGAAATCTTTGAGGAATGATTCAGACCATGATTCTGAGTTGATATCAATTGGAATTTTCCGTCAAATGGGTATGTAACAGAAAATAATTTAAAAAAACACAACTTTTTTATGAAATTTCCGACAGGAAATTCCACTTGATATCAACTCAGAATCATGGTCTGAACCATGCCGCTTAGTAGGTATTCGTTGCGGTGTCACTAACACCCTGTATAGTCACACGATCTGCTTATCTGTTCAAAATGGTGTTTGTCTACGGGTGTTACAAGTACGTACATGTACCGTAACAAACACTAAGGCGGATGATTCAGACCATGATTCTGGGTTGATATCAAATGTAATTTCCTATCGGAAAATTCATGAAAAGTATAGTGTTTTTTTAATAATTTTCAGTTTTATACACTTGCGATGAAAAATTCCATTTGATATCAACTCAGAATCATAGTCTGAATCATCCCTCAAAGTTTTCGTTACGATGTCACTAACATTCTGTATAGTACCGATATTCAAGTACTTGTAAATCGCTTTTACGACATAATATAATGAGCGAATATCCATTTTACGGCACTTTGCATTCTGAAAATGTACTATAAATAAAAATAGAAGATAAAAATACTTGACATTTTTACAAAGAAAGTAGTCTCAAGTCTCGGATTCTGGACCTCGCTCAGTGAAGTCCTTTTATTTGAGATGCCCACGTCAGTTGATTAAGCTGTAAATTTATGTAGTTTTATTAGTCATCATCATCTACCTAGCATTATCCCGTTTTTTCACGGGGTCCGCTTACCTAACCTGAAGATTTGACCAGTCCGATTTTTTACAAAAGCGACTGCCTGTCTGACCTTCCAACCCGCAAAGGGAAAACCAACTCTATACAGGTTAGGTCACATACCTTCGAAAATGCATTTCTCGGGAGTGTGGGGATCCTCAAGATGTTTTCTTTCACTGCTGAGCACGTGATAATAATTTATGATCGATGGAGGAGCTCGGTGACGCAGCGGTTAACGCGCTCAGTCTGCGATTGTTGAAGTTAAGCAACTTTTGCAAAGGCCGGTCATAGCCGGACCACAAAAAAAAAGTTTTCATCTCGAGCTCATCCGTGCTTCGGAAGGCACGTTAAGCCGTTGGTCCCGGCTGCGTTAGCAGTCGTTAATAACCATCAATCCGCACTGGGCCCGCGTGGTGGTTTAAGGCCCGATCTCCCTATCCATCCATAGGGAAGGCCCGTGCCCCAGCAGTGGGGATGTTAATGGGCTGGTGATGATGGTGGTTTGAGTTAGTTGTACTCAGAGTTGAACTTTGTGGTGGTCACGTCGAAAAAAAGGTGGTGCTACGTTATGTTTTCTTGTACATAAATGGCTCAGTAAAATCTGTCTTATGTCATATTATAGTTATTATTTGAGTAACATACAGCCAACTACCATTGTTCACGGTTTTCTTTTGTTTTTTATTCGACTGTGTTATTTGATTGTAAAATGTTTTGCTTTCGAAGAAATAGGTTAGTGAAACTCGGTACTAACGAAACAAATTTAGTGATTACAGTGATTTGGCATATGAATGGTTTCAGTACGTATGTAGGTATGATAATGGAACTGCTTCTAAGCACGCGATAGGTATGTGGTGCAGAAGTAAATTGTAGGTTACGTACAGAATAACTTTTAGAATCATTTGTATCGTGGGACGGCCTGAAATAAAAAAAAAACAGATTTTCTTTTAAAAAGTACCGGGATTCGAACCGGCGCTCCCCGTTTGAGAAGTAAGCCAGTGAACCACTGGACCACGGTGACTACATACATCTTGAGTGATTTTTCAAAAAAGCGCTTGCGAGATTTTCTCTATAAAAATACTGAACAGTAACGTTAATCGCTGCCTTACGTTCTTCAAATTATGAATTCTAATATTCAAAATATTTCGTAAATAAAAATTAGGCTGTATTTTTTATTACTTTGATTTTTTGTTTTAACATGTAAATGGTGAAATAAAAAATGCTCAGTTTAATAATAACTTATTTGTCACTCAAAACAAAGTAATTTTAACAAACCCTTAAGAACTTAAGGATTTGTTGTATAAGTAAGGCGGACAGCGTAGAGTTGATACTTATATAATTGTCACTTAATTAATTACTATAACATCTAGAAATAGATGTTGACAAAGTTTTCTGTCGACAATTTATCTAGCTAGTCTGATATCCAATAACGTACAATATTTTACATCCCTCGGTCCTGTGAACAGTATTAATTACAAGGATTTATGTTCATAGCCACTCCCTTAGGATCGCTAGTCGACTCTGTTAGACAATAATTATACTGTTAGTAACTAATACTGTTCTAGTTTCACTTAAGTACGATATGTCTTTAATAGATTTTATAAAGAGCGTTTTCTTAGAAATTTAAATTTATGCTCAAAAAATATATTTTTCGGCGACATTATTCATGGTAAACTTTTTTTTACGATGTTATATTATAAAATTATTTTTGATAATAATGGAATAAGCTGATGCGTACCTACATCATTTTGAATCTTTCTCAATTTTGAATTTGGAATGGCAGAAAACAGATGTAGAAAATTTATAATTATTATATTTTTTAATTCTATTTTCGTTTAGTTCGGTGGTTCATCTTGCAATGTATGTAATGTGATAGCTTTCACAATTCCAATGGGAAATATAGTCGTTAGTTTATTGGAAGTCTTTATCAAAATGGCGGTCGATGACATTCTATATGATCGAAGAATTTACGCGGTGTAAATAAGATAGATATTAGTTTAGTTCTTTCTTAAAAATTTGCGCTTCCCGGATACTCAGCCACAAGCGCAAGAAATAAATCACTCTCGAATCCCGTAAAAACACAGATTACAATTCAAAAGTAAGTTTCCATCTGATTATTTTGGAGTTAGAAAATTAATGGGCGGGTAGGAGGTGACAAATCTCTACAGAGTAATGAACAAGTTACCAAATTAGGAGGAAGTTTTAATCACAAGCCGAGATAGCACATAAATAATAGTTTGAGGTAGCGTTGATTGCTCAGGATTACTTCCAAAATTTCTGGCTCGCTTTGTGATGCTGACACACTGTTCTGCCGTCTAGCTTACTAAGCAAGGTACATACGTAACACATACCATTTATGTACATACGTAAGTATGTGGGGTATATCCACACTAATATAATGTATTACTAATGCGAAATTAACTATGTTTGCCTATGTCTGTTACCATTTCAAGCTTAAACCGCTGAACATAACGCGGGCAGAAAGCTAGCACACATACATACATAACATAAACAGCCTATATACGTCCCACTGCTGGGTATGGAGCATACTCCACTACCAATTTGTCTTATAAGGGTTGGCTTACCACAGCTATCTACTAAACATCACTACTCGGAAGATATTTTTTTTTTGTAGCCTAATTAATGTGCCACTGCTGGGCAATCGCCTCCCCCTTCTCTATTCGGAAGAATATCAGAGAAATGTACCTACATATTTTCTTGTTTCATAATTCTAGAACGTGATTTTTCCCGTAGTTGGAGTTTAGTTTTTGAACTTATATTTTTATTTCTTTATAGTAAGTATGGTTAGGTATTATAATATACGAATATGTAATCATATATGTATAGAGTATCTGTATAAATATTAACTGAAGTTATTGTACTTCATTATCCGTTGTTGTTGAACCGTCCCGCATCCAAGTCTTTTTTATGACTGATTACTGGTAGTGGTTACCTGGAAGAAATTGCTTCAGAGCAATAAGGCCGTCCATTTATACTATTAATAAATGTTTGTATGTTTGCCCAGTTGGTAGAAAAGGTCAGACAGGCAGTCGCTTCTGTAAAAAACCGGACCTGTCAAATCTTCAGGTTAGGTAAGCGGACCTTGTGAAAAATGGAATAATAATAGGTGATGATGAAATGTTTGTATGTTTTCTTTGTGTGCAATAAAGTATATTTCATTTGATTTAGTCCATCCAAATAAGCCATGTGTCCTAGTTCTAAAGGGTTCTTGCCACAAGCCAGAGAAACTTGAGCACTAACCCCAAGATATTTACATTCCAAGACGGATTTGGTCACCAAAGAAGAAGAAACTTTGTTTCATCAGAATGATTTCTGACAGTAGAATAGCAAGATTCTTTGAAAATATTGTAGAAGGTCTTAAGAAGTACAACATTTTGCAACTTGTCAAGATTGTAGTTCTTTTTCAACCTTCTTCTTAGGTTTGTGACGTAGTGCTATAGCAGTCGCAATTTTGAAAACTTAAGAAATCTACAAAATGTATTTAAAAAAATGTATAATGTATTAAATGTATTGTATTTTTTTAAAAAAGGGATGAAATTTTTCAAGCAGCAAAGGAGCCAACATGTTCAATTCGCATAGTGCGTTAGACATATTTAAATAGTTCCGGGGTTTCCTTATACGGTTCCGTTCATGCATAAAATGTACGGGTTTTATGGTGCGTCAACATAATTTTCGTCCTGGATGTAGAATTCCAAGGAAAGTAGCGGTCTCAAATGTAGGTATATCTTTTAAATGCAACTCTGTGTAAATCTCAAAGTTATCTTGTCCATTTTACATAAGGGCCCCGATTCCTGTGGATACCTCCTAATTTTAAGATATACTTACCTGTCATTTTCTTATCCGCCGTGAAGGAAAGGAACTGTTCATTTTAAAATGAATAAATAACCAGCGAATAAAATAGGCACCCGCTCATATTATGTAATCCGTTTGACGTGTGTTGTCAATTTAATTCTGTCGGGTTATTGGCCAATATACAATTTCGGCTTTTTAAAACTTCTCCCTTAAATTGACATGACGTGTTCCATAAATTTTATGCCTGTCGACTATCCATCCTTTCCTATTCGGCGGATAAAAGTAGAACAGCAGTAATAATAAAACACGTATTGTTGAACATATCTCCAGTAGATTAAACTTAAAAAAACCTGTCGCTACGGGAGCGCTCTTCTTCGATGTGGCGAAAGCGTTCGACAAAGTCTGGCACAACGGCTTGATCTACAAGCTTTATTCACTGGGAGTGCCAGACCGTCTCGTGCACATCATACGAGACTTCCTCTCAAATCGAACCTTTCGCTACCGCGTGGAAGGGACGCTCTCGTCACCGCACCCGATACATGCCGGAGTCCCACAAGGCTCCGTCCTCTCCCCTTTACTATTTTCATTGTATACTAGTGACATTCCCAAATCCCCTAATACCGAATTAGCTTTATTTGCGGATGATACAGCCATCTATTCTTCGTGCCGTGGTCGAGTTATGATGACCGGAATCCTCCAACGCGCGGCCAATGCCTTGGGCAAGTGGTTTCGCAAATGGAGAATCGAGGTAAACCCGGAGAAAAGTGCAGCGGTGTACTTTTCAAAGGGCTATTATAACACGCCACGGTCACGCCGTCAACTTAAAATCATTAAGATGTTTGGCAAGCCGATCCCTTGGGAGGAGCAAGTCAAATATCTCGGCGTAGTCTTAGATAGACGTCTTACTTTCAAGGCCCATATCAAACGTGTGCGCGATCGCGCCGCGTTTGTAATGGGCCGTCTTCACTGTCTCCTTAACAAGCGAAGTAAATTGTCCCTTAGGAATAAGGTCAAAATCTACACGACTTGCATCCGTCCGATCATGACCTATGCAGGGGTAGTTTTCGCTCATGCGAGTCCCTCTCAAATCCACCGTCTACAGGTAATACAAAATCGTTTCATGCGGAAAGCCACGGGAGCTCCGTGGTTCCTTCGCAATGAAAATCTACACATTGACCTAGGTCTGCCAACCATTGCCCAATGGCTCAAATTAGCTTCCAAACGTTTTTTCGATTCTGCTCCGCACCACCCAAATCCCCTGGTAGTTGCGGCTTCCGAATACATCCCGCTTAGGGACGGTACTGAAAAGTATCGGCGTCCGAAGGACGTAATATACGATCCCGACGACCCGATTACTCTAGCCATAGAGGCAGCCAATCAGCTCGCGACACCAAACACTTCAGGACCCCGATACCGACCCCGCCGGCGTGGTCGACGATTTCCCTCATTCAGCGCTTATCGCTATCGACCCACTAGGGTCGATTAATTCTTTCAAATATTTTTCCTCTCAGACGACGCCCTGAGCCGAGGTTCGCGCCCAACTGGGCACCCTCAGGCCTGTTGTCTTAAACGTTGTACCGGGTGAGAGCCTTCAGCGCTCCCCATTTGTCCGGCCAAGTAGTTAATGCCATCTGCGGCAAATCTACAATAAGTCACGTCAAAAAAAAAAAAAAAAAAAAAAAAAAAAAAAAAAAAAAAAAAAAAAAAAAAAATGCTTTTTTCCAGCTTTATTTTTTTATAAAATATATTTAGTCATCTAAAGAAACCAAATATACCTAATTTATTAATAAACTTACATTTAATTTATTTTCGTTTTAGTACCTATAGGTAATATTGAATATACCGGCTATGTACTAAAAGTCTCTACCAAAATGGCGTGGGTACTTGGTTCATCTTGTGATAGATGTACCTCTGACTAATCTTTGAATTGGGATACAGTTGTGAGCTTATGTTATGTGGCTCTGTACCTCAAAGTAATGTTTTGTGACAACGGAATTTACTGGTTAAAATGTATATCTTGTATTGTGTTCTTCTGCTTGTAGTTGTAATATAGCTCTTTCACTCATTGAAGAAACTAGAGGTACTTCTGTAGAGTTAGAGTCTGAGTGATCTACTTCTGCTAGGTACCAACCAGAATCAACCAGACACCAGCTTGTTGTCCCCAGTACATCCTGGTTTTCATTTGTGCAATGGCTGCTTGTCAAAATTTGATCGTATTCGCTGTTCCTTATGCAGAATTGTATATTTCCTTCCATGTCGAATAGTGGGACTAAATACCATCGAAACCTTACTTGTTGAAAGTATTTACTAGTTGCTCCCCAAGCAATTCTATCTCCATATAAGTCCGCGTTATATTGCAGCTTGATATACATATTATAAACTTCGTTTTTAATTTTAAAAGAAATTTTGTTATTCCTCCAAACTGGTATGAAACTCCAAATTAATTCAGCGCTATCATTATGAGTGCAGTCAGTGTAAAGAAATCTATCCAGATCTGTTTTCGTACTAGCAAGACTCAAGGCACCGCTTTTTTTATAAACTATTTTTACTTCTTCTTCGTTAAAGACTTTCTTAAATGATGAAGGAAAATATAAATTAACAATATTTTTAGCGTCGTTATCCCAAAGCTTGTAAGTATAAGACATAATTCTATCATTGGCGTCTTCAATCAATCGCAATATGACAACCGGTAAGACGAGATCATTTTTATGTTTTAGCAGAGATTTACTTAGTCTTACTGCCTCAGTATATTTTTCATCGTTTACTAATTGATAAAGCTCATCACAAAGTTTATTAAATGGAACGTAAGCTCGGAAACTGTATGTGATGTTCTCAAGATCACGTAACTCGCTACATAATAGACTTACATTCTTTGGTAAAACATATGCTTCGTTATAATAAAGCTTTTTGATTTTCAGTTTATCTTCAATATACTTCAAATTCTCAGTGCTTTCTTCAATCCCAAATATAATCACAGCTTCATTGTGTTTACTTATTGTAGCTACAATATTTTCAGCATATGCACGAGTTATATTCTCACCATTAAATATAACAATTTTGATAGAACTATTCCCTATAGTACTTATGAGGTTATGATTTGGAATAACCTTTTCCGATGTATTTTCAAATTCTGTGGCTTTTGTGCTATCAATTTTGTTGACTTCATTATTTGTTAAAGGACTATTGTTAGACGTGCCTGCAAATGTTTTACCAAGTTTATTTAATAAATTATTGGCATCTTTTGTAAATTCATCAATGTAAGAAAAGTTTGATGTGGCATCATTTTTCGCGTAGCCGCTATTTATTATAGCTTCTTTAGAATCTTTAGTTTGACTATTGCTATCAGATCCTCCTGACTTCAGCATAGTGATTGAGTAAGCATCTTCTATATTTTTTTCTTTACTTTGTATATTGTTATGTCGATTTACCTGTAAAATTAAATTTATTGCTTCTAAAAGTACAATTTGATCGTATTAATCTCACCCAACTACTATTATGACTGCTTTATTTCAAAATCTTATTTAAATAGGTAACTTTAGAATAAACTTTAAAATGTTAAGTTATTTTAAATTAATATATTATTAAATAATTAACATCACGTCCTATTAAGGAAATTTGATTTTATAATGTCCTGTGGCTTGGTGAAGTCGGTTATCGACATTACAGCCCATATGAAAAAAAGAAGAATCATTAGTGAACATCATGTCTGATTCATGATTGATGACTTACCTGCACTAATTCCCATGCATCTTTTGATATTGCATTTGTTGTGACCATCATGTAAATTAAGATTATACTTAATTTCATTATTATTAACGTCTGAAAGAAGTATATTAAACATATTACAAGTCATAGTAGTGAAATAATTACCCTATCCATCTGTTTTAATCTGTGTTCAACAAACATTTAAATTGATTACCTTAATTTCATACCCCAACATCGTTTTTAAAAATATCACTTTGACCGTTTGGATAGACATCGCCCGACCATTAATTGAAATTAAGATGGTTATTAATAATTCTGTTTTAAAAAAGCATGTTAAGCGAAAATAAATATACAGGTAAGTAGTCGTTATACTGGGTCATATCAGGGGATTTTTTAGTTGAATCATAACCTTATTTGTTGCCATATTCTATTGTGTATAATAAATACCCATACGACACAATATTAAAAAAAGCTAAGTATTTTCATTTTGAACTTACTTACCATCGTCTGAAGCAGTCACTAGATGAATAAAAATTTTGTATTATCGAATGACCTATTATAATATATAAGCACTGGTAAGTGATTACTTCCAATTATGCGGAAAATAACAAGATAAACTAATTTATTTTTATAAAATGATTTTATTAATCTTTTAGTTTTTTGCATCATTATTTTTATCGCGGTTTAGTTTTCCTTAAAAGCTAAAATAGTGTATTATATAATTAAATTGGTAAAAAATAATATAATTCTTATTTATAAAGATTTATCCTATACTATTGACAAGTTCAAAAATGAAATAAATATTTTTTATTCAGAAGGTTATTTCATTTCATCTAGAAAAACTTAATATTAATTAGTTTATTACCATTAGTTATGATTTTTTTATTATTGTAAAAATGATTTAGTAATAAAAAAAAACATTTCGTATATATTGCAATCAAAAGTTAGCAATTTTTTTAGTTTTCTTTCTTAACAAAATGATGATCCATATTTTTTATAAACGCATCAGTAGAAGCTGAATTTGTGAAAATTCTTTTGATTTCGTTCACTGGGTCAGATTTGTTATGTTCATTATTTTGGCTGTAGCCTTCTAGCGTTTCAGGTCCGTCGAAAGTCGAAACGTATATAGTATAACCCTCTTCCTTGTTAGTATCCCCACTTTTCACATTATTGTATCGGTTTATCTGAAAAAATATAAAAATAACTGTTGCTAGGGAGGTTTGGGCTTAAGTTTGAGCTGCTACTCGTATAATATTCATTTGTTAAATGTCTCGACTGGTTTTCCAATATAATATTTCACTGGGTTAAAGATAAATGATAAATTCTAATCTAGAAATACTTAGAAGCCAGTCTAAGATGATTAAAAAATAATCACAATTTAGACATATTCTTTTAGACTTATTTTTGAATTTTGATTAAGACTGTATTACTACATCAGGATGAGTACGGTGATTGACTTATTTTATTGATGACGTCACTATGGCAGTATTTCCAAACAAATTCAATAAGACATTTTCGTTTTGATGGTTCGCTAAAAGTATTTGAGTGGGTTGCAAAAGAGCAATACAGAAGGACCGGTATTAAAAAATCTTAGCCATCTTACCTTCATAAAATTCCAAGCATTGGACAAGACAATAGCATGCGCTATTATCAGGATGAAAAGAAGTGTGATACTGGATGTCTTCATTGTGTTACCAGTTTTAGTGGTAGGGCGAAGAAATAGTAATAAAATAGTAATCTTTTTTACACAAAGTATCTTCAATATAGGTACACAATGCTAACTAATACTGTGACAGCTACAAGGTAAATGAAGCGTAATGATTCGTTTTATTTATTTATAGCATTAAATAAAACTACCTTGACGGAAAATCTAGACATAACACGAATTTAAACCTTAGCTAATTAACTTGTTTGTACAACAAAAGCTTCAGAATATTATTGCGGTTTTAATGGTTTTTCCTCGTTCTTGGGCGATTGCATTGTTTTTAACCATACCTTAGATAAATTAAGCGTATTACCACCAATCCCTGCAGGTAACTTTGCAAACGGAAGATTGCGTACTTAAAGTAAATTCAAAGTAAGTAAGTATAAGTATTTTTAGGTTTAATTTCCTAGCCACTTCAGTGGCATTGTAAAATGTACATGGTTATGATAGAAGTTGAATTAAAATACTTTGTTTATTAGTAATAATAGAATTTAGTACAATCACATGAGAAAAACACCAAAGAAACTCTAAGAGTTAGTAAGTGGTATTTCTGTTTTTAATGTCTAAGAGTTTGTTTTACTTTAGTTATTTATGTATGATCATGTTAACGAAACAGAAAAAGTTAATTTCTTTTTGGAACTGTTACTGAATAAAAACAATTACCACTTGAAAGATAGAAAGAATTTATTATTAACAAAAATGAAACTTACAACTGATAACTACAATTACAACATAAACATAAAAATAACATTTTGTTTTTTATAGCACTGATCCGTGCTTAGGGAAACTCACAAGAAAAAAATAAGTCTTCTATTATAAGAAATGAGAAAAAACAAACATGTTAAAGCATCATCTTTGCTTCATATTATAGATAACGAAAGTACCTACTTACATAAAAATCATCAAATTACATAAATGGTCAAATGGTTAGAATACAAAACTTACATAACAATCATTCATATTGGCATTTTTATCTGTTTTCTTAGTAACTAAACTAATACGAGTAATAATCAGGAACTTCTTTGGGTTCTTCACCTTGTATCGTAAGTAAGTCTCTGTCACTTACAGGATAAATGCGTTGTCCTTTAGAGTCGTATTCTGAATATTCTTTATGAGCTATGTACCAACTCAGATCAGCCCCACACTCACCCGTTACTCCTATCACATCTTGGTCTTCCTTTGAGCAATGGTTACTCCTCAAAAATAAGTTGTACTGGCTGTTAATGATGCAAAATATCAAAAATCCATGTGAATCGAAATGTGGCACTAAACGCCATCTGAATCTATCTTCGTAGAACTGCTTGTTTGTAGCTCCCCAAGCTTTTCTGTCTCCATTCGCGTCAGCACCATATTGCAACTTTAAATATATGTTATTGGCATGGTTTTTCATTTTAAAGGAAACACTCGCATTCTTAAAGATTGGGATAAAACTCCAGAGCTTACTTTCGGTTACATTATAAGAGCATTCAGTGGATAAGTACCATTCGTCGCTTTGGGTATGGGTTATTTTTAAATGACCATTTTGTTTTTTATAAAGTATCTTCACTTTATCTTCGCTGAATAGCCTTTGGAATACATGAGGAAAGTATTGATCTACAATATATTTACCATCATTGTCCCAGAGTTTGTACGCGTATACCATAATGCGTTCATTTCTTTTATCAATTAAATTCATTATAACATGATATAATATCCTTTCATTGTCAGTTGGCATAAGAAGTTTACTAAACGTTACCGCTTCATCATATTTTTCATCATTGACTAAATTGTAAAGCTTGCTATAAATCTCGTCAAAAGTGCTACGCACGTAGGTGCTATATTTGTTCTGAATATCCAAAAGATTTATATTTGAAGGTAAAACGTAAGTATCATTAAGGAACAGTCCTTTTCTAGCAAGTTGGTTTTCGATGTATCCGACGTTTTCAGTATGTTCATCAATCTCGAAGAAAATAACTGCTTTGACGTCGCTAGTCACAGTTTTTATTAAATCATCAATACGCCGTGATGTAACATTAGTATTATTAACTAGTATTATTTTTGTTGTAACGTTATCTATGTTATTTTGCAGATTGTAAACAGTTATCGAATCATCTGACACGTTTTTAGCCAACGTTTGGTTTGCCTGAGCATTCTGGGTTGTATTTGTTATTAATGTGCCATTATTTGTAGTTTTCTTTATAGATGTATCTACTGCACTCAAAACATCAGTAGTTTGTTTATTTTTATCATTGTTTTGATTATTAGTTTCAAAATTGCCCGATTTTATTTGGGTTAAAGAGTAACTGTCTTCCATATTGAGGTCCTTCATCTGCAGTTTACTGTTCCGATTAATCTGTAAACAAAACATTCTAACTAATATTGACACGGGATTCATTTTCATTCGTTTTTTCGATGGTTTGACACACCTTAATAATTCAAACAACTTCATGACAAAATCATTCGGTTTACAAAATCATGTAACAAAATTAGGTCAAGAATAGGATTAAATTTATGCATCGTCTATTTACAATATTTCGATCGATAATGTAACAAGTCGCACTTCCTAAGTGCTTTTTATGATAAGAATAAATGAGCTTAATATAAAAAATAAACTTACTTGAAAAATCTCCCATGCATCGTTAGGAATTGCGTTGGTTGTAACCAAAATTCCAAGCAGAGTAACAATAAAGGTTTTCATGGCGTTAACCGGACCTTTCAAATCTTCAGTTTATGCGGATCCTTTGAAAAACGGAATAATGTTAAGGAGGTGATGATGGCGTTATCTGTAATATTTTAAATTAAAATAATAGTGATCAGAGCTTTTTCTGTGTCCATAATTATGTGTGATGCAGCAACACTGTGTAGAAACTGCATACTGTATATGTGCACTTCTTCTTCTTCTATCGTGTAGGTTGTGAGGTGGAGTACCAACCCCATCAACACTGGTGTCAGGGTTACTATTGAGCTGCCAAAGGCCCCTGACATGGCTCATGTAACGTACAATAGTAAGAAGTAACCGGGACCAACGGCTACCTTCCAAAGCACGGATCATCTTTCTTTCGAACAATCATGTGATCAGCCTGTAATGTCCTATAACCAAACTATCCTTAGTACAAAGTGATTTTCGTAATGTGTCCCCACCAGGATTTGTACCCGGGACCTCCGGATCGTGAGCCCAACGCTCAAACCACTGGACCACGGAGACCGCTTTTGTCTGTGCACCTGTGCACTGTGTTCCCTTTATTTATTTTTGTGTCTACTTAAAAACGCGAAGAACCATAGTATTTATTTTACATTTATTTGTGAGGCTAAAAAAATATATTTAAATTACACTACGTACCTTACTAAGCCTTATGCAAAACAACAACTTATTGAATTAAAAATATATTTGTGTTATGCTTTAATTTATATAAAAATCATGCTTTTATTATCACAAAAATAAGGAAATTGGAAGACAACAATAGTTATGGAAACAAAAACACAATAGCAACTTCTGATAAACGGTTAGATTAAATACTTATTATGTAAAACTAGTAGCCCATACCGGCTTTTTTTGTAACATAGGTAGCATATCTTACTCAAAGATAATAAAGCATTCAAACGCTGAAATAATTTTCGAAATCGGTCTAGTAGTTTTTGAGTGTATTCACTAAAAACATACAAAATTACAAGTCTTACATCTACACAGGGTGTTAGTGACATGATTCAGACCACAATTCTGAGTTGATATCAAGTAGAATTTCCTGTCGGAAAATTCATGAAATTTTTTGTGTTTTGAAATTATTTTCCGTTCCATACTTTTGCGACGGAAAATTCCATTTGGTATCATTTCAGAAGCATGGCCTGAATCATCCATAAAATTTTTCGTTACGGTGTCACTATACTATATACATCTGCCTACCTCTTCGGGGATACAGGCGTGATGCTGTGTTATGTAATTACTAACAGTTTCAATTATTGTTCCAGGTATTTTCGAGATTTGATCGAGTAAAGTAAGTAGTTCCTTTGTGTATTAAAATTATAGATTTTGTGGGTTTCACGCACATTAATAAATTAATATATATAGTCGAATTGAATCAACCATGATCTCTGCCTACCCCAGCGGAAAATATGCGTGTCTATATGTGGTGTGGATGCCTTACGCTCGTAATTTTAATACGAACGTATTTTTTTGGAATTTACTATCGGTTGATCGATGCGGAACAGGGTTTGAGACCTGTAGACTGGTAGGGATTTTCTGTACATGAACGTGTAGAAAAACTAAAAAAAAACTTGTATTTCCTTATCTTATCCTAAAGCGTCTTACTGCTGGGCAAAGGCCTCCCTCCATTTCTTCCAGGACTCTATCTCCAGTGCTTCATCCGAAAAAATATGTGGCGAAAATCATCTGCTGGTTTTGTGTATGACTTATGGATCTGCCTAATCTGTTAAGAATACAGGCATGTTTTTAGTCTGTCTGTATATTTCGTTTTTTTTTTACAATACAATACGTGAACGAACAATTTTGTAAGAAAATATTGTATGAATACCTACTGTCAAGACAACTTTCTCTATTTACCTATTTCCAATAGAAACGTTGTGCATATGCCTTATATAAAAAAGTCTAATACAATTGAGAGGGTATTATGAAAATTCAAGCACACAGCGTCTGAAAATCGAAAAAAAAAAAACGTCTAAAAATGAAAGAATCCGCTAAATCTATTTAATTTAATTGAAAACAAGGATAAAGCCTCAAAGACTGCTATTGGCACTTCGCTTTTCTTAAAGAAAACCTTTGAGGAACTTTTCCGAGGAAATTCCAAATGGTATGCTTTGATTTTTCATTAGAGAAAAGCGTTCAAAAATTGTTTGTAAGCGCTTCCGTCTTCGTGAAATCAAAAAATAAAATTCTCATTGTTTTTTTTAAATCGAGTCCGTGACAACAAAGAATGTAGTAAAATTGAAATTCCTTATTTTTCAAACAAAGATTTATGTAGTAAAGTGATTTTCGAGGCGTCACTGCGTACAGTCATGAGCATTATTATGTACACACTTTAGAACCCTGTCGCACTATCACATTTGACATTAAATGAGACTTACGGTTTCATTTGTCAAAAAAGTTAATGTGACGTGGTATCAAAATGTATACATATTAGTACCCGTGACCGTACATCCAGAAATTGCTCGTGACAACGCTTCAGGGTAGATTTTAGAACGCCGGAAGTTAATTTCATTACCATAAACACAAAAATACCCTACATTTTTTTGTATTTTTTCAAATATCCAGTTAAAACTTCTAACTGGATATTTACAAAAAGTCAAAAGATTCTTGGATATTTTTGCGTTCACGGTAAGGATATTGGCTTCCTGGATATTGGTATTAGAAACGTGAATACTCGTATACAACAGTAGGAGTTTGAATTCACCGCGCCATGTTCACCAACTCTATAAACTAGACCTATTGCCAAATCAAAACAAACTAATGAACACTGCTATAAACGACAATTAGTGGAAATCTTCTAACTTGCCTCTACCGGGAATCGAACTGGGGTACTCTCATCAGCGAATTAGGCCAGTGGGTCCATCCTAATTAGACTTAATAGCGATCCAGTTTGACACATTATACTACAATTGCTTATGTCATTGTATTATTTATAACTTGCGTACTTTATTAAGGACGGCTATTTATATTGTTTTAACTATTTTCGTCATCATTTGAATGGCTCTGATTCCTGCAGACACCTCTTAATTATATTTTAAGTTGTACCTGTAATTTTCTTATCCGAAAAAGAAAGGGACGGATGATGGACAGCGGTTAATTATAAAAAGACTTAGTGACAATTTCAGCATAAAATTGACGTGTGTTCCATAAATGTTATGCCTGTAGATAACCCGTCCTTTTTCTTTTCTTCAGGTGAGAAAGTAACAAGTATATATATAATAACTTAAAAAAATAATAATTTGATAGTGTGTACAACACAATTTGCCAACCCGATGAAAGGATAAAGAGACCCATAAAGCTTGTAATAAAAATAGATTTAATGCATGATTTGATACGTAAATTTAAGGTCGTGGTAGCATACTTAGAAGAATGTTTGACTATCACTGTAAGGTCGCAGGAATTAGTTTTGGAATCGATATTTGCATCATAAATAATTATCACGTGCTCAGCGGTAACGGAAAACATCGTAAATGTGGGTTTCAACATTCCCGCGAAATGCATTACGGAGGTATGTGACGCTCTTACCACGGAGGCGACTAACCCCATTAGGAATAAATCTTTGAAGAACTCCCTTATCACAGTCGATGTTCTTTCACCAGCTCATTCAACAACTCGATTAAGTCGAAGATTTCGATATAAATGATTATAACCCCGTCTGAAAATACGTTTAATATCAGCCATTAGATAATATCGTGTTCGCTAATGGCTCATTCCATTAAGATCGGTGAGTCTGCACCAGTTATACTACTTACTAATGTTGCCTGCGATTGTAAGGTATAATCCCAACAAAAATATAAATGAAAAAATAAGAGCCAAGTTCAATGTTATGATATACCTATGCCTTGGTTGTTGAGTTCAATGGTCAGTCCAGAAATCACTCACTCACTCACTAGGAGTCACTTTGTAGTTTGGTTAGGACTTTACAGGCTGATCACCTGATTGTCCAAAAAGTATGATGAACCGTGCTTTGGAAAGGCACGTTAAGCCGTTGGTCCCGGTAACTTACTTACTGATGTAAGTAAGTAGTCGTTACATGAGTCAAGTCAGGGGCCTTTGGCGTCTCAATAATAACCCTGACATCAGGGTTGATGAGGTTGGGAATTCATACAGAGAAGTAGTCGTAAAGCGATCTAGTCAATATGGATATCTAGTCTTATAGAGGATGTAGTTATATAGCTTCTATCCCTCACAACCCACACGATAGAAGAAGAGTCCAGAAATTTATTTATAACAACATATAATATAATTTCTTCTTATAACTTAATATATTGGAGCCTAAGGTGCGACTTGGCTAGTTTTATGTACATGAGCCAATGACACGTTAATGTGAAATGATTATTGTATTATGAGGGGGCCAAAAGTGTCTCGAAATGGTTCGTGTAATATTACACACGGTGCTACTCGCCAGTTCTGTTACTTAAACTTGGCTTGACACGCTTCCGTGTGTCTAGAATTTTTTAAATCTTTTATTGGCAGTTGCTGTAAAATAAGTACATTATTGTCCTCTCCAAAATGATGGACGATATGATGGAGAAAATATATTTTTTTTTTGCTGGACAGCGTGTGAAGTGAATCTTCTTATAAGCAAATGTATTTTTTTATTAATCATCATTATCTCCCCAGCGTTATCTCGTTTTCACAGGGTTAGCCTTCATGAGGTTCAGTGGAGCGGTGGGGTACACAATTCTGAGGTCAAGGGTCGGGAAATATCACAAAAATCATTTTGTGATCCCTAGTTTGGTTAGGACTTTACAGGCTGATCACCTGATTGCCCGATATTAAAATTATGCTCCTGGTAATCCTTCTCACAACCCACGCGTTTGAAAATGTAGAAGATATTACCATTCCAAATTCAATAGCAATAACACTTGTGGGCTCATGTAAATGAACTTTATTGAGATCACAATCAATGTTAATATATTTACAATAAATTACTTCAGTCTTTCCTGTTCACTCATCGCAATCAGTTGTTTTATTCCAAACTCCACAGCTAGCAATTATCGATACACTTCACACATACATTCGTAGTTACTTATACTTAGTAGGTATACTTACCTATAACTGGTGACCCCGTTATTTTTGTTCGCGCCGCGTGTTACCGTTGCGTGTGATTTTAGTGTCGCGGAGACTGCACTGCACAACCTAATCAGCCTTCCACAAGCGGAAATCCCTGATCTGGTTTTCAAGAGGCACATAGTCTCCTTCACGACACTATGCCAGTAGATTGCGACGGCGAAGGAAACGGTGGCTGTCCCGGTGCAGGCGCCGAACTGGCAGCACTAGGCATCACGTCGAAGCTCCCAGAGTTTTGGACGGAGATGCCAAGGGTGTGGTTCGCGCAGTTCGAAACAATTATGGCTCCGCAAAAACAAGGTGACGAAGCAAAGTACGGCCTTGTCATATCCAAACTCGGCAAGGATGCGGTAAAGCAAGTGACGGACATCATTGTCTCCCCACCGGCCACACATAAATATAACGCCATAAAGGAAAGACTCCTAGCTGTGTATGAAGAATCGGCTGAGCGGCAGTTCCAGAGGTTGGTTAGTGAAGTAGAGCTAGGCGATCAGAAACCGTCACAACTGTTGAGACGTATGAGAGACCTGGCGAGAAATAGTCACGTGACTGAGAAAGCTCTACATAACCTCTGGATATCGAGACTGCCAGATCACGTACGAGCTGTTTTGATGGTAAGCCAAGATCAGAAACTTGACAATTTGGCAGCCATAGCCGACAAGATAATGGAAGGAAGATCAGCCGAGGTATCAGAAATAGCCGCCGGCCAACCACAGATTATGACAGAGCTGCTGAATCAAATCAGTAAACTAACCATGGAGGTAGCAGCCCTAAAGTCAAACATGCACCGACGAGAGCAACATCGAGACTACGGGCGCAACCGAAGTCGCTCACGCCCTAGGTCCATCTCCCGCCCAAGGATAACGCCTGACAACCCCAAGTGGTTATGTAAATATCACCTGCGGTACAGACATCGTGCACGCAACTGCGAATCGCCGTGCAATTGGAGAAAACAGTCGGAAAACTAGGTTCGGCGTTGACAGAGGCGGCCGTCAGCGCTATTTTACCATCAAACCGCCTATGCGTTACCGACCGCAAAAGTGGGTACCGTTTCTTGGTTGATACCGGCGCTAATATATCAGCAATACCCAAAAAAGGAAACAAATCACTAGCCGATAATATGTACAAAGTATACGCGGCAAACGGTACACAAATCAAAACATATGGTGATAAAACGCTGACACTAAACTTGAATTTGAGACGGCCTTATACTTGGACTTTCATCGTCGCAGATATTACACAACCAATTTTGGGAGCCGATTTTCTGGAAAAGCACAACATTTTAGTGGATATTAGAAACAAACGACTGATAGACGGCACAACTGGGCTTCTCACAAACGCAAAGTTAATGAACTCAGGTGCACCGACACTCCGAACTGTGAAATTAACTGAACCATACGCAGACATACTGGAGCACTATCCAAACATATTGAAGCCACTAAACGCACTGATACAGCCAAAACACAACGTGGTTCATCAAATCATTACTGAGGGACACCCTGTATTTAGCAAGTCAAGACCACTACCAGCCGATAGATACATGAGAGTAAAAAAAGAGATAGAACACATGCTACAAACTGGCATTTGTAGACCATCAATGAGCCCGTGGGCCAGCCCATTACACGTTGCAAAAAAGAAAAATGGCGAACTACGATTATGTGGTGACTACAGGAGACTAAACACCATAACAGTTCCAGATCGCTATCCGATACCAAGAATTTTAGACTTCGTCAACCTGCTACCCGGAACAACTATTTATTCAAGAATCGACCTTCAACGGGCCTATAATCAAATCCCAGTACAAGAAGTTGAAAAAACCGCAGTAATCACACCATTCGGCTTATTCGAATTTCCTAGAATGCCGTTTGGTTTACGCAACGCGGGACAAACGTTCGTGAGATTCCTGAACGCAGTATTAGCAGGACTCGATTTCATCTTCACCTACATAGATGACATATTAGTAGCATCAAAATCGCAAGAAGAACATCGACGTCATTTACACGAAGTATTCAAGCGATTAGACGAGCACGGTATCGCAATAAATCGAGCCAAGTGCGAATTAGGTAAAAACGAAATAGAATTCCTTGGATATCAAATAACACAAGACGGCATCAAACCACTACCAGAGAAAGTTGAAGCGATAAACAAGTATCCGAGACCCAAAATTGTACAAGAATCGAGAAGATTTTTAGGCATGATAAATTTTTACAGAAGAAACATCCCCAAAGCAGCACAATATCAAGCACGCTTAAATAAATATCTAATCGGCTCAAAGAAAAACGACAAGTCAGAAATAAACTGGACACCTGACGCAATCGAGGCATTCGAAGGGTGCAAGGCAAGCCTAAGTAACGCCGTCACTCTGACGTCACCATCAATACATGCACCACTATCGCTTATGACAGACGCGTCACAGACTTGCGTGGGCGCTGTATTGCAACAGAAAGAAAACAGAACTTGGAAGCCACTCTCATTTTTCTCAAAAGGACTAAGCGAGACACAGTCAAATTACAGCACATATGATCGAGAATTACTAGCTATATACATGGCAGTAACTCATTTCCAGCCGTATTTAGAAGGGCGAGAATTGATAATCTACACCGATCATAAGCCACTATGTCATGCGTTCACAACAAAGCAAAACACTACCAGCAAAACGGCATCCCCGCGACGATTACGTCATCTCGAATTCATAGCGCAATTCACGACAGACATACGTTACCTAGCCGGTAACTTGAACCCGGTAGCCGACGCACTATCGCGAGTGGAACAGATAGATTGCCCGACTCCCATAGATTGGAGCGAGATGGCAGATAGCCAACAAAGTGATATTGAACTCACTCAGCTGTTACAGAAAAACAACCTCAGCTGGAAAACTATCAGATTGAATGAGAAAAAACAACTATTTTGTGAAGACACAAAAACCAACCCACGACCATACGTGCCGAAAACACTTCGAAAACAAGTTTTCGACACTATGCACAACATAACGCATCCAGGCGTCAGACTATCTAAGAAGATGATTACAGAACATTACTTCTGGCCACGAATGAACACAGATATAGGAAAGTGGGCACAAGCATGTGAGGCATGTCAAAAAAGCAAAACCAATAGGCACAACGTACTCCCCATCGGCACGTTTCCGCCGACAACACGACTAGATCACGTGCACATAGACATAGTCGGCCCGCTAACGGAATCAAACGGAAATAAATACATCGTCACAATGATAGACAGATCAACCAGATGGCCAGAAGCTGTACCAGTTTCGGATATTACCGCAAAAACAGTAGCAGAAGTCTTCTTAAATACATGGATAGCAAGATTTGGATGCCCAAGTACCATAACAACGGACCAAGGACGACAGTTTGAGTCAGACTTATTTAACGATTTGACCAAAGTACTAGGAATCAAAAGAACAAGGACAACCAGCTATCATCCACAAGCAAACGGTTTAGTCGAACGTTGGCACAGATCAATGAAAACCGCGCTCATCGCTCGCGGAAACACCGGAAATTGGTCAAAGGAATTGCCCATAGTACTACTCGGATTACGAGCAGCACTACGCTCAAAAGAAAACATAAGTCCAGCCCAAATGTTATACGGAGCAAATATTCGTCTGCCAGGAATGATAATCGAGCCGAAAAAGCAAGATTTATCACCAGATAGTTACGCCCAGACACTTCAAAACACTATGGCAAAAGCAACTCCATTCAACAGCGAACACAACGCCACCAAACATAATCCGTACATACATCCACATATGAAAGATTGTCAACATGTATTTGTCAGAACCGACGCCGTTAGAAAACCTCTAACACCTACATACGAAGGCCCATACAAAGTTCTAGAGAAACACGAAAAGTTCTACAAAATACAACTACCAACGAAAACTGCAATAATTACCATCAACAGACTAAAACCTGCATACATTATTACAGAAAAAGAGGTAAATGAACCTTTAGAACCAACAAAAATTAACAAAACTCGAGAAAACAACAACCAGAAAGTAGAACACACAGGCTGTAATAAGACACCACCGCTGACAACGCGATCGGGCCGGGTCGTTCGCCCAGTCGTACATTTCGCAATAGAACCAAATCCACAAAAAAGGCTGCGCAAAATACCATTACAACAAAATCCAGCCTAGCGACTACAAGTTTATCTTCGCACTAACTTTGCCACCATTGCTATCCTAGGAAAAATGGGAAATTGGGGTGGAAAGGAAGAGATCGTCGTGGCGCAAACCGCCGCTGGAGCGGGCGGATCAAACGCGTCAATAACCAACATCGGCATTGGAATAATGTTCGTAATATTCATCATCGTGTTGGCATTCCTTTCATACAAACAGTGCAGGAAGAGATTTTACAAAAAGGTACTACGTCACGTGGACAACCGGAGGGCGCAGGAAACCGCCCCAGCACCAACAATGAAGAAATGTTGCAGCAACCATGGCCATCAAACCGTATGAAGAAATTAACCTAAAAAGTGAACAGTAACATAGAAAATCCAGGAACAATTTTATAAAAAATGTTTTAGAAATAAGAATTACGTATTTTAAAGTGTTTTATACCTATCGATTGTTAGTTAAGTTGAATTTCGTATTATGATTTTTCTTTCTCAAAAGGGGGAACTAATGTGGGCTCATGTCAATGAACTTTATTGAGATCACAATCAATGTTAATATATTTACAATAAATTACTTCAGTCTTTCCTGTTCACTCATCGCAATCAGTTGTTTTATTCCAAACTCCACAGCTAGCAATTATCGATACACTTCACACATACATTCGTAGTTACTTATACTTAGTAGGTATACTTACCTATACACTACACAAGTGAGTAATCAAAACAGGAGTATATAATTCTGTAGATATATTTCACATGATAGTGATTATAATGGCACCGCCTACGATGCGGAAGAACTTTGGTCTGTATTAGCATTACTAGCTAAGTCTATAATCATATGTCTACCATAGCTAAGGCCCGAAAGCGGTTAATTTCATCCTTTTCAGCAGGCATCACACGTAGACAGGTCGACGACAGACGCGGAATGTTAATGTCATACACAAAACAACCGTCGTGTATATGATTTATAGTACAGTTCCCAACGTGATAATTACAGGTGCGTTGCAGACTGGGGAGGAAATGGTTTTAATACTTGCAGCATTCTGAATAAAGCTACGGGATTATTACTGTCGCATCTGACTATATTTTTTATGTTTTCCTATGGGTTTTTGGCCAGACAACGTAGTTTTATACGACGTAGAATCTAGTGGTCTTAAGGTAATAAGTTGTAATCAAGACACATTTTTCACCTACTTTTCTTATTGAAATTCTAGTAAGAATTATGGTAGAAGATGTACGTGCTTTGAAAGGTACTTCAAGTCCATTAATCCCGGCTACTGGCCGTAAATAATACCTCCACCAACCCGAGTAGAACTGCGTGGCGGAAAAGACTCCCCTTGTAGGTTGAGGGGATGCCTGTGCTCAGCACGGGTCGGACACTTGATTAGACGTGAGGATGGTCGGTGGACAAACGCTGTCACAGAATGGTGGATCACACTGTTGCAACCGTGGGAAAGTTGTAAATGAGGTTAGCGCAGGAAAGGATAGTGCAAAATGAGGAGGCCTAAACGCAGCAGAGACATGATGCGGACTGATTGATGATGATGATTATATTAACTCGGAATCCAAGAGGAATGTGACATATGCCTCCACATATGGGTACATGTTTTGCAAACTTTTCCCGCATTCCGAAATACTTTCATTTGGTGCAGTTTTGAGATTTATCGGACGAAATAAGTCAGTGAAATGGGTAAGCCGAGAACGCAGGAAAACTTACTAACAAGTTAAACGCCAAAGTTGGGATCCATTTAGAAGTTGGCATACGTACGTTCGTTTTCACTTATGCCAACTTGAAACATACCGGTTTATTTGAAATTGGAAACGAATTTTATGAGAAACTCCAACTTTTTAAATTAGCCGCGTGTTTTAAAATGCATAATATATATTGGAATTATGTTCACGCCGTTTTGGAAAGATTTGAAATTTAGAATTTCATATTTAGAATTTCATATTTAAACTTTCTAATTACAATATTTTGTAGTGTTACGATTTCTGTGTTGTTACGAATACATCTTTTTAGATATTTGCGTCTCGAAATTGAAAGTGATAAAAAAGATAACTAATATTTTATGAAAATGTGCCATTAGTAAAATCATTTTTTAAATTGCTTTGAACTCGGCTCGACGGCTGAATAGGACTTACGATAATGATAATTAATACATTGTTTTTGATGGTATACAGTCGAGATTAACAGTATCCCTAATACTCGTATCTATAATACCTGTTAACCTAGTCATCTATGAGAACCTTAATCTAGTCTAGGCTATCCAGAATCCCAAGCTGTGACCACGTGTAAATGAGCTGGAATCCCCAGGCACTAATCTTGAATGACAACACTAATAGACCCTGGGATTAAATCGCACACATGTGCTCCTGAGTAATTACTGTTTTCTCCGTAACTACTAGCATTTAGTGCAAGAAGCAATGGTTTAATTCATCATCACTAATTTAAGAGCCATGCTCTTCTCGGTGTACATTTTTAAGGAAAAATAGGGCAGTGGTTTCCCGCTTGTCTTCCGCACAGTGCTCTGTCTGACGCGAGTGGGATGGCGCTCAAAGCAGTCTATTTCAAAGCCATACTAGGACTTCTGTCATCCGCCGTTGTTTAATTAATAGAACATATTTATCCCTATTCGAGTTAAAAGTACAGGAAATTTAAAAACTCAAAATCATGATTTCTATTCATCTTCTATCGTGTCGTGTCAGTTGAGCAACCCTGGTTTTTATCGCGCCGGCAAAGATTCCTGACATAGCCCTAATGTGATGACATAAAGACCTAAAGCTCTCCGTTTATCTATATAATATCGTTATCTGAGTCCTACGATATCGCAACGTATCTTTATTCTACGTATAGAACGGTGCGATAATAAACGGTACGGAACGGTATGATTATCACGTGTTCAGCGGTGAATGAAAACATCGTGAGGAAACCCATATTCCCGAGAAACGCATTTTCGGAGGTATGTGACCTAACCTGTATTCGGCTGGTTTTCCCTGCGCAAAAACGTGATTTAAGGACACAGGCAGTCGCTTCGGTAAAAAAACTGGACCTGTCAAATCTTAAGGTTAGGTTAGCGGACCTTGTGAGAAATGCTATCTAGTGAGTTTACGTTAGGGAGATGATGATTACTTATAGAACGGTAACTCTCTTTCACTCGCCAACCTCTCACCCCTTCTGGGTCTTACTTTAAACTTAAATGGCCTTAATCCGCTAAAGAGTAAAGAGGAGCGAGCGCGGACTTTGTTTCGCTCGCACATACGCGTTAGACCGCATACGGTAAGAATGAATACGATATACCATAAGAGAAAGCATCAGCCGGGTCTGCATCTCAACCGCGCCGCGCAAATTAATTACATTGAGCGCTTGGCCCAATAGCCGTTTGACGTCAATTTACGTAGATAGCATTCTTAACGTTTGTTGGTCCAAGCGCTCGATATAATTCGCGCCGCGCGGTTGTCATGCAGACCCGGCTGGATTCCGACGTAGCAACAGAGCGGCATTCGTGTAATATTTCTCTTCCTAGAAAACCACGTTTCAACGGAATACTGTTCTAGTCTATTTAAGTTCATAGAAACGTCAAATATTTACAGAGCACAAACCATTAATTAGCCTTCAGCTTTTTGCAAACATCAATATTGCTGTATCAATAACCGGGTTTGATTACTAGAACACGTGTATCTGTGATGATAGGTACTTATAATAATATTCAATGCTACCCGCTAAATGTCGGTGCCGCACGTGTCGGACTACGCTCAGTGGGTAGGCCCGCTACAAGGTGGACCGACGATCTGGTGAAGGTCGCGGGAAGCCGCTGGATGCGGGCAGCGCAGGACCGGTTGTCGTCGAGATCCTTGGGGGAGGCCTATGCCCAGCAGTGGGCGTCGTACGGCTGATGATGATGATGATGATGACCCGCTAAATAAATTATTCATACAGACTTTGCCACCCCATTTACCCCCTTCAGGATTACATTTTAGAGGCTTCCGGGGTCCCCGCGATCTTCAGACCAAGCTTCCTCACCATGCAGAAGCGTTGTAGCATCTGTCAATGCCTCACATAACTGCCACTCCTCTCCTCAGTATTCGTCTTGCCAATTTGTCATTGTTCCCATAACATTTATCAATTCGGGATTTTCAAGGCAAGAAGGCACTGTTTGCGTTTGTGTGCTCCACCTTAAACCACATCCTTGCTTAAGACCAGGCTGGATCCTGAATAAACGCACCCCGTATTAGTGTGCACGTCCCTTGCAAAAAAAGAAACTACCATGCAAAATTTGAGGCTTTTAGTACTTGTAGTATATTAGATTTCATGTGAATGAACACTCGCTCATCTAACAGACGTCAGTCAGTGACCTTTCGCTATTATTTATATAGATTAGTAGTACTAGTACCTACTGTCTTTCCGACCGCTTCTCGGCCCAAGTGGACTTATACCATAAAATAAGGAATAACACTACGTATAGAACGGCAACACTCCGCTCCCCACCAGTGGCTCAGCTAGGCTTACCTCACCCCTTCCCGGACATAATTAAGTCTTCAGTCGTATGGCGTCAGACGTCACACACACAGATGCGCGAGTACGATAACGTCAATGTGTGGTATCTATGTTAAACGAGGTAATTTGTATGAAGTGTCCGGGGTGTGGGGTGTGCTTATGTCATAGGATAAAGTATAGGACGACATAATATATAGAATACAGTTTTACACGACGTATATAGAACGGTAAATCTCCGCCCCGGGAATACATATAGGTAACACTATAATTTTACAATTAAACGCTGCGCAGAAGTTTATACTGGGTGTTAGTGACATCGTAACGAATACTGAGGGGGTTGATTCAGACCATGATTCTGAGTTAAAATCAAGTGGAATTTTCCGTCGCAAAATTCATGATTTTTTTTTAGTTTTTTTAAATTATTTTCAATTCTATACTTTTGCGATGGAAAATTCCACTTGATATTAACTCAGAATAATCAGATGAATCATCCCTCTCAGTATTCGTTACGATGACACTTACACCCCGTACAAGTACATACGGTAGCCATATAAGTAGGTATGGGTGTTAGTGACACCGTAACGAATACTGAGGGGGATGGTTCAGACCATGATTCTGAGTTGATATCAAGTGGAATTTCGTGTCAAATAATTCATGAAAATTTTTCTTTTCTTTTTAATTATTTTCCAATCCATACTTTTGCGACGGAAATTTCTACTTAATATCAACTCAGAATCATGGCCTGAACCACCCTTCAAAGTTTTCGTTACGATGTCACTAACACCCTGTATATAGTGTAAAAATATACATACATATACAGCCTATATACGTCCCACTGCTGGGCACAGGCCTCCCCTCAATCAACCGGAGGGGATATGGAGCATACTTTACCACGTTACTCCACTGCGGGTTGGTGAAGGTGTTTTTACGGCTAATAGCCGGGACCAACAGCTTAACGTGCCCTCCGAAGCACGGAATCATCTTACTTTTTCACACAATCAGGTGATTCAAGCCTGAAAAGTCCTTACCAACAAAGGACAGTCTCACAAAGTGATTTCGACCATGTCCCCATCGGGAATCGAACACGGACCTCCAGATCGTGAACCTGATGCTCTAACCACTAGACCACGGAAGCTGTAAAAATATAATCAAACAATAATAATAATTATGTTATAGTATGGGGAACTGTCAAAATTTAAGAACACGCAACAGTAGCGCCACCTAACGGGAGAAATAGGCAGTTTTATCCTCATTCGTATTCCTGCTATGCTAGACTTACCATAGATACTATACCATAGATTTACTCCTTCTGGGTCTTATTTTAGTCTTAAATGGCCGGAGTTTGCTAAGGAGTAGTCAAGCCTGCTAAGCATAGCCAGTAGCAGCCAATCGAATCCAGCCAATTTAAAAAACTACAAGTAATCAAAACGCCTTAGTACTGAACACCAAAATCGATTATGATAAATCGAATGATGATAAGCCGAACTCATCGCCTTTTCATGTTAGAATGAACACAGGACAAAGGTATTTTCAATGCCGGGAAAATAAGTAGCTAACTTTGTTGTTTGTATTGTTATATCTTGTTCCCATTCCAGCATAGAAGCAGTTATTAAAACAGAATAAAATCGCTGCAGTTCTATGAAGATTTCATCTTCGTTACTTAATTAACAGCGAGTTAACTTTATTGGAAGAGCTTTATGGCTTATATTGGCAATATCGACTAAGATTTTAGAAAGAATGAAAAGTTTAATTATGTTATGTTTGTTATGTTATGTTAGTGGGCTCTGTTTTCCGCATTTAGACTCTAAGATGGCCCATTATGCGTGTGATTGTTGACTACGTAAGCCAACCTATCTCCTTCCAGAAGCTCAGAAGCCTCCTGGGGTTTTCACAGGCTTCGCGGAGCGACCCCATTTCTTTGAGGATTTTTACCCGTTGTGCTGACACTCCCGTGCATTCCAGGATTACATGGGGGGCAGTTTCTTCTGCGTCTAGACAGCCTCTGCAAAGTGGGCTGTCCGTTATCCCTAAGTTAAATAGGTGCTTGTTGAGTGGGCAGTGACCCGTAATACTGCCCACTACTATTCGAAGGTCATTGCGGTTTAAGCGAAGCAGTCGACGAGTGAAGCTCTTGGATATCATAGGCATGATATCCTTCGACTGTCTGCATGTGGACAGCTGTGCCCATCTGTCGTTGTGTAGTTGCAGGGTATGGTCCCGTACCCACGAGCGTAACTGACTGAAAGGTATCGGTAGGATTGGTTCGGGTCCATATATCCTTGTGTCTGATCCTCTCCTTGCCAGTTCGTCGGCGGCATCATTACCCAGCGATCCACTGTGCCCTTTAATCCACTGCAGGGTAACCTTGTTAGTTAAGGCCATCTTCTGCAGTTCTCTGTGGCACTCGTATATTAGCCCCGAGGTTATGTTGTCACTATTTAGGGCTTGTAAGACAGCTGCGCTGTCTGAGAGGATTCTGATGTCATAACCCTTGACATTTCTCTTCCTCACTGTGCTGGCGGCCTGAATTATGGCTACACATTCGCATTGAAAAATGGAGCTGTATTTTCCTAAAGCCACTGATTTTTTAATGTTTAAGTCGAGAGAGAAGACTCCGGCACCCGTCCCTGAGGACATTTTGGAACCATCTGTGTAGATGCGGAGTTCCCTGATGCCGGATTGATCTCGCTCTGTTTCCTGCAGACTTATCACATAGTTTCTTTCTGTAATCTGTGTTTGTGGGATTCTGTCGCATGGGGCGAGTAAAAGTTTCTGATGTTGTATTGCCCTGTCTAGAATTTTGGTATGTGGGCCTATGCCATTTGTATCCCATATCCCGGTGTTGCGAAGTCTCATCGCTGCCATCGTGGCTTCCTGTTTAACGATCAGGTCCAGGGGTGGCAAGCTCAGAATTACTTCTAGTGCTGCAGTAGGTGCAGTTCTCATGCAGCCGGTAATAGCAGAGCAGGCCAATCTCTGGAACTGCTGTAGCTTTAAAGTTTAATTAAAATATTTTTCCTTTTTTATGCAAACAGCTAAAGACTTTAATGGCTTGTCTTGGTATAATAATGAACATTTACTGATACCGTCTTAGGCCGTATTGTTTTATTCTCAGGTGAGATTATGACCAAAAGCGACTTATTAAAAGTTTTAGCTTTTCGCTCGCGACCTATATTGCAGTAAGCACTCTAAGGCCCGTTAGTCACCGGGACGACAGGATCACGTCGCTAGCGACGCTGCCGAACAATTTATAAATGGATTCTTAAATGAAATGTGCAGCAGTTAACTCACTTGGCGACGCTTTGTCTACGTCGCGTTTTAATATGAATTATGCGGCGACGTCGCTAGCAACGTGATCTTGGGGTCACGATTGTGGGCTTAAGTCCGTCTTTGGAATGTAATATAAATACATTTTTAGATAGTACTAAGCATATTATGTCTAAAGAAAAGAAAAGGTTAACGTCGTGTCTTATAGGGAAGTCAAAAAATTGGCCTTTGATAGACTGGAATGGAAAATGCTACACCGACAAGTGCGTGGCTTTTAAATTGATGATGATGATATTATGTCTGCTTACGGATCTCAACTTTCCCTAGTTGATTTCACATTTATAATATTAGTAATAATTTACAATATCTGCGGTCTAGATTTCCGTTTCTTCGGAGGGCACGTTAAGCCGTTGGTCCCGGCTATTAGCCGTAGAAACACCTCCACCAACCCGCAGTGGAGCAGAGTGGTGGAGTATACTCCATACTCCTTCGGTTGACTGAGAGGAGGCCTGTGCCCAGCAGTGGTACATATATAGGCTGTTTATGTTATGTTATGTAACAACAACGAGGTTTAAGTTTTAAAAGGACGCTTTGTATCAGAGAAACTTCATCCATACACTATACTTCCTCTTTCAGTTGGTCCAAAGTCTGTGAATTCGTTTGAACTAAATAAGTCAGTGTATAAAACTCGCTGAAAACACTCGACCGCCCTCGCAAAAGCAAGAAGTGTCTTGTGAATGTACCTACTCGCCTCCTTATTCTGAATTGTTGCAGTTTTAAAAGGTTTTGTTTAGTTTTGAAAAGCTTCCCGCTCACGACTTCGTTCGCGTGGACTTAGATTATCGCGCGCGGAAGTAAATGCTTTTTATCCTATGTCTTTCAAAACGATCGCAATATAGGCAGAATTACGTAAGGGTTGCTTGTGATTTAGTCATTAGATTTTACTTATCAAAAGAGTTTTTTGTCTGCGTCTATCGCTGGACCGAACAATTTTAGTAGCGCGTATTTACTCGCTGTTTTATCTCGTTGTTATATACCAGAAGTTTATAGTTATATCGTAAGATTTACCGCGCTTTGGGCTTTTAGAGTAGACATATAACCACTCCTCGCTAGCTATATATAAGCTCCATGTAAGAAGGTGAGCCTATTACCATTACCGGCAACAAATCCTGGAAACCATGTCTCATCAATAATTCACGATCCAAACATGAATCCAAACTCATAAAGTCAAATTCAGTGGTTTATCTCGATGTTTTATTTTAAAATATTTATCCGGATTACGTAGTCTCATGGACAAAGTTTATCTACATTTGAAAATAGGGGCGATAAAAACAGTTATTTTTATTTTAAAAATCTGTTAGTTTTCGCTCCCAGTCCTAGAGAATTGAAGTCACCAATGCACCACGAGCTCGCTTCAAATCCTCATATCGTTTCACAAAATCTAAGACCTCTTTTTTTCTTCGCCGATGTCGGGTAACAAGATTACAGAATCAGCCCGCCAGCAGTTGCAGCTTGGCAGTCACTTCATTAAAGCAACCCTTTGCGTTTTATGCACATACACACGTGGGTTCTAAAAGGTTTTAATGACGTTCCCTCGGGTTAAAGGAACCGTTTTGATATTCACAAGAACTTACAACCAAGCGGGTAAAAAGACCACATTCATCTAAAAAGCAATATTGCAATTTGACATTTGCGCATTTAAAAGTAAGTGTGGAATGTCAAATGGCAACATTGCTTTCTTAGATGTATTTTATTTATTTATCGTTTATTTCAGGTACTAGTCCCATAGCATTACAAATTACATTTCAATGCAATAAAAAATACAATAAAATAAAATTAAATACCATGCAATAAAATAAATTAAATTAAATGGTTAAACATGTCAACAGGATATACATTATGTCACATATAAATAATCATATTAAAATTCGTGTCATGTATATAAAAGCCGTAGTATATAGATACTACTATCTTGTTCGGGGATGCACGTGCTCTCTGTTCAAAGGAGGCCCTCAGTTGCTTCTATGTGGCGTTTTTAACCTCCCTGGTTGGGTTAGACAAATTTTACATTTTCTACAGCTTTTTAATGGCCGTTTTGGCGTTCTGAATATTTGTAAAAATCAAGTCTAAGTATATATGTAGCATTTTTTTCCATTTGCAAATATAACTGGCGAAGAGTGGGTATATATTAGATACACATCTGCAAACCCTTTCGAAAATACAGGCGTGAAACTTTAAATAAATAAATAAAACATAATTACTTATATCAAAAAAACTTAATTCCTTCGTAAGAATTAAGTAATTACAATGGCCTTTTTGTAAGATGAAGAGGATAACCAAACGTATTTGGACATTCCAAACAACTCAATGTAATTTAACGTTATAAAGTCCATTTACGTCGAGGAAATACGAGTTTCTAATGCCATTCCATATCAATTTCCCGACTCTCAAGTCCCTCCTTATTTGAGGAAAATTCCAAAACGCAATACCGTATGGAGTTTAATCAAATGCGACTTGATCCTTTGTTGAAACTCCTCGCGAATTCAGAAGGGGAACACGAGCTTACAAATATTTATACGGGAATTAATGCAGTGAAATTCATACTTTCCTGTCTCTTGATAAGGCGAGAATAAGATGTGAGTGGCTGCGGCTAGACCATTAAACGTTTTGGATTCTTGACATCTTGAATCGCAATTTGGATCGGATTTTCGCTAGCTTATTATTTATTTAACGGCCTCCATAGCCCGGTGATTAGAGCGATAATCTTACGATCTGAAGGTCCGGATTCGATTCCCGATGGGAAGATTCTTCTTCTTATCGTGTACGTTGTGAGGTGGAATACCAGCCTCATCAACCCTGGTATCAGGGTCATGATTGAGCGGCCAAAGGCCCCTGACAGGGCTCATGTAACGATTACTAATAACCGGAAGATGATGGTAGTGATGGGAAGATTGAAATTACTTTTTGAGAGTTGTTTGGTTAAGACTTTGCAGGCTGAATCACTCGATTGACACAAAAAGTCAGATGATTCCGTCAGATGAGTTGTAAATGTTTGTTTCCTTTTGTTGGTTGCCTGGAAGAAATTGCTCTAGAGCAATAAGGCCGCCCAAATTGTACTGTATTCATGTGTTTTGTCTGATTGTTAAAATTTTAGTTCTGTGCAATAAAGTATATTTGATTTGATTTTTGATTTGATTTGATGAGTCAGTGCTTCGGAAGGTTAACCGTTTGGTCCCAGGCTACTAGCTCAAACACCAAGTAGCAAAAAAGATAAATTTCAACGTTGATACGAAGTCCTAAGATGGACATGATGTACCTTATTGTGACAAAGGTTAAGCTTATCGCCCATAACAATTGTCCATCATGTCAGAAAGGACACAATCCCTCTGTCGGATTTTACAACACGCTCGGGAAGATAAAATAATAAAACTTAACGATATAGACTTACCGACGTTGTCTTCGCAAGGATAAGGTGGATAAGACAAATCCACATCCTGTGAAAGGAAGCAGGTGTGTTGGGAATTAAATGGAAACAAAAGGCAGATTTCCAGATGACTTTCATTCGCATATAAGTGGTAATATGTAAAATAAAATAGCTCCAGAAGTGCTATTTGAAGGAATTGTGTTTCGCTCGCATGTGTTAAAGGAATACTTTGTAAGTATGTATGTTTGATTGGACGAGCCCATTGTCTTGTTGTCCTGAGTATTAGTGAAAACTTTAAAAAATCATTTTCCGCTATCCCGCGTAGTACGCGCGAGACAGACAGTAATCCCAATCACCCATTTAATCAAAGTGTTAATGAGCAAAAGGTGCACACTGTGAGTATGTTTAAAACACGAGTTGTTTTCATGTTAATATATATTATATATGTCGTGGCCAGATTGTAGAATTGATCATTTCATGATGTATTCAACCATTTCATGAAACGGTCATATTTCAAGAAATATCCAACTTAAATTGACCATATCATTGAAACGTCAACGTTTAAAGATATTTCAACGATATGTATACGATAAGATGATATTTCAAATGATTAAAGGTGATGACGATGAATGATGAAACCTAAACTCCCACCCTCCGAGCAGACTCCTAGTCCGCATAAACTTTCGAGTTAAAAAGCGGCTTGTTGGCACGAAGCGAAAATAGATAGGTACACTTTGTTTATTGAATATCCCAATATTGCGAATGTTTTCCCGCTAACATAATGCGATCATTAACCACAAAACATTAATTATTTAGATTATTCAATGAAGAAAGCAACTGACCCGTTCCCGTTTCCGCCAAAAAGTCCGTAAGCAGAGATAATTGATGTGGATCGATTGAGGGAAGTGTCAATGTCAATTTGTGATGTCAATGTAATAGAGAAACCGATATAATAAAATGAGGTCTAGATTGGGGTTGATAACCTTATAACCGATGTCTTTAAACTAATTAATGAGGGTCTAGTGTCTCAATCGGCAAAGAAGCACTTTCTTCATTAAATGAGAGAGCGCTGGACAGACTGTAAGTATCAAACAGATTTCTAACACAAAGTCACTTTCACTGTAAATTAATTTAAGAAGGATTTAATTTTAAATCGTCGTCTGCAATGCGACTGAAATTTTAATTTAGAAATCCAATCTCGTAAATATGTTATTCAATTTATTTACCAATATCAAAATTTCTTTTTATATCAAATTCAAAAATCTTACTGAGAAAATGTGTAACGAGGCTGCATAGCGTTTAAAACAAGTTTAAGAATAAAATATTCCACCATTTTTTAAATGTTAATGTTGTGTTTTTTAAGTGTTTGTTTTGTAGAAAATATATATTTTTAACGCGCTTTCCTTAATTTATTCTAAATGTAGTAAGTATGTAAATTATATTAACAACAACTTTCGCTAGATTATTGTTATCAACGATCCCAATAATAGCAATGTTGTAAACAAAAACAAAGAGAGGAAAATAAGAGCACCCTGATTCATACCAACGGGTTTCAGTTTCGGTAACAAACGAGACAGCACAATTTTATGCAAAATTTGTTGGAAACATTAGGTGCTCTGAAATTTAGAAAATAAACAAGGCCACAGGTGCAGAAGGTACGAAATTAAATACGTAGGTACCCTATTGTATTACAGTGTGTTAAGATTTTAGCCGAGCAAAGCGAGGACCTTGACAAGGGAAATTGGACTTTGAAGACGATGAAGAGGTTTCTTGGAAATACATAATACAGGGAAAGGCCCGAGGAGCGTTTCGGTCAAATTTGCACGCACCTCATAGCACTAGCCTCACATAAATAATTCGTCCTTTAATTTGGGTGCGCATGCTGTGAATCCATTGAATTAGTTATTCTGGTGGAACAGCTTCAATTTATCTTCATTCTTGAGGTCTCTTGGTCGAATATCTTTGGGTACGGTTCTTGAAGCAATTTTTAATTGTGTGCCAACTTGGGTTCCAACTTGAAGCCTCAAAATGCTGCTATAATTAACTGGCTTAAGCTAAGGGGGAATTGAGAAGTATGAATTGTCTTTTTGATATAACTTATAATAACGTGATTTTGTTAAACAATGACAAAATGAAAAACAGAAGCGACACAGATTTTCCGAGGTGCGATTTTTCATAAATAGGGTTGAGTTTGTTCACAAACAAACAACAAGTTAGGGAAACAGAGTCAAATTCTATTGAAAAATAAACTTTAAAAAATCATGTGTTATATCCTCTTGTAAATATTCCTGACACGTTTGTAATGAAGTGTAACATTTAATTTTCCTGTTTTTGCCAGAGTATTGTACGAATCAAATGTTAAAATATATCCGTTTCTATTTATAAAAGTTGTCAAATTCATTCCTATCAACATTTTAATGTGGCATTTTATCATGTTCAAGTATTTTGCCCATAATGATCATCATTATATTCAACAAAAAATTAAATTTTCAATTTATGTAGGTATTCATTTTCTCAGAAACTATCATTACTCGTTTAAACTTTTTGTTCCACACGTTGCGAAAGCATTTCGTCTTTCCTTAATTAAGTCTGGTAGTACTAATTACAATGACGAGATTACGTCCCTTCTATTTCCAGTGTCGACGCCTACACGTAATTTTACGTTGAACATAGCTAATGGCTTCCTTAAGAGGTTATTAATAATGTTATTATTAATATCTTAAACGGTTTTAAAGGAGTACTCGACTTCATAGAATAGTCATTTCCGAATTTAAACGTTATGATTTGATTCATCAATCTGAAAGAGATAAGATATTGTAAAGGGTTCTATAGCATTTTGCCAAGAACAAGCATAATAAAATTATACAAATAATTTACTTACCACATTATCAATTTGCAATCTTTCATCATGCAAATGAATATATAATAAGTTTGTTGATGCTGGATATCACGGTTATTTGGTATGATTCGAGACTGGACATACTTAACCTAATTTTACCGATATTGTATCGAAGTTAATATACTAGGCTAGGTCAAAACTAGTAAGCTTTCTGCCCACGACTCTCCTTAAATATTTTCATATTTTCACTGGTGATTCTAGCTTATCTTTTTTGCGTATTTATAAACGTGAAAAGCTTAAACACATATTATTAACTGTCAGTCAATTGCATTGGGAAATGAAACAGATAAGTAGCTGACATTTTTATCGGTTTTTAACTGATGGCATTGCAATAACAGCGAAACGTTACTTGGGTAAATATGCAGTGAAAAGTCGCGGATTCTAAACCTACGTACATTTTTAAGGGATATTTCTGAAGTTATTAAATATCAATTTAGCGGAGATAATTTTCGTATAACTTACGTCATTTTTAAAACCACCTTGAGAACGCAGATTTCTTCGCAATCCTAACACGTTTAGCAAAGTTTTTACAATCCAAAACACCTATTTTCCGTTATCTGCCTTTTCCGTCAAGTCACCAATAATTCATGACATAAACCACACAAATTAAAAAAATATTGTATTGTGATTTAAATAAATAAAAAGGAAGTGTCTTATCAGTTTTTCTTCCCGATGCTCCGTTACAGCCAAGTTCAAATTCACGCTTCATCTGTGTTCAATTGACCTAACAAGGCTCGGAATTATGACATTGAAATCGATTGACCTTAAAATGATGGCACTCTATTCAGGGTCTTTGTATCTAAAATCCTTACGGGTTTTGAGTTTGATGGCCATTGACTTTTATTATTACTTACATTCTTCTTTTTTTCTACTTGTTTTTTTTAGATTCGGGTCTGTCGTATCGGCCAATTATTGTTCACGGATTTGTTACATTGATTTGTGTTGTCTTATTGAATTCTGTTAATGTTCAATGTTTTTTGTCGTAGATATTTTTGTGTTGTTAGTTCGTATTTTTCTTTGAGTATTGCTGTTTCTTACTTTTCTTTATTTCGAAGTCCATTTACAGGGATCCTTATTATCCTGAGCAATAGGTAAATAGATAGATAAAATACTTTATTGAGTACAATGTACACAAAATACAGAGATAAGGACAACATATTATACAGAAAAGCACAACAGGCGGCCTTATTGTTAATACGTGTTTTCCTCAAGGTGCTTTTACAGGGTTTCTTCATCGTTAAAATTAAATATCGTAATATCAATTTACGTATTATGATATGAAATCATGACGAACGAATTTATTAAAACACCATAGAAGGGAAGATAGAAGGAAACAGAGGAAAGGGAAGACCAAGAAGAGCTTATGGAACATTATTAAAGAGAAGGCACACGTCGTGTCTTATAAAGAAGTCAGAACATTGACCGTTGCTAGATAAGAATGAAGAATGTTACACCAGTAAAATCGCGGCTCTGAAATTAATAATGACGAGATGACGAGAACTTAAAAACAATACTACCTTGGTTTCGAACCTACAAACTTATGAGAACAAGGCTTATGTTCGTATCACTATACTATCACAGATTCTTGTCTTCTTTACCAAGTTCAAAACAATATAGAACTTCTATTTGCGAGTTCCATTAAAGAGCATTTTAAAACGAGTTCTTTTACTCTTTTTTAAATTCTAATTTTACGAAGTGCTCTTTTTAAATTGCTCATTATTCAATGTGAATCTTTTGTAAGGCTGTACAAACAGTGAGACCACTCAGCGGAAATTAATGGGCTTTTAGTCTGAAAGATAGTCTTAAACAACTTGTCTCAACGTCATTTTTATAAGAGGTAAATTAAAAATGGACCGCTTGCTGCATCGTTGACATTGCATTGTATAGGTATCTGATAGAGTTTAAAGCAGTGTCCACGATTTTATATTAGGTTGTAATTACATACATTAAAAAGAAGTCTTTGGAACTGCTAGTTAATTACGTAACATACAAAATTATTTTTCATCCACAAAACAAATTCAGTAAATTATTAGTTAAAGCCCTCCTAATCATAAAAATAATGTACAATCATAGAATATAGTACTACGTATAGAACGGCAATTCTCCGCTCCCCACCAGCAGCTGAGCTAGGTTTACCTCACCCCCTTAGGTGTTGCTTTAGTCTAAAATCGTATGGGCGTCAGACATCACGCAAACAGATGCTCATGTACGAAAACGTCAATGTGTACTGTCTGTGTAAAAAGAGGTTTTTTTGTACGAAGTGTCCGGGGTGTGTTAATAAGTCGCGTCAAAAAGAATACAAACAATGGCGCCCGATACGAATTAGTGCGGGGCAAAATGTTATCGATTATTTTATTCTATGTTTATAGATACGCTTGAATGAGCCGTGGTAGCCCAGCTGGTAGAATGCTTACCTCTCACTTCGAGGTCGCAGGTTCGAATCAAGTACAGGCCTAAAACAATGATTGTCGAATTTGTTTTCGAATTCATGTTTGGATCATAACTGATTATCACGTGCTCAGCGGTGAAGGAAAACATGGTGAGGAAACCCAAATTTCCGAGAAATGCGTTTTCGGAGGTATGTGACCTAACCTGTATTGGGCTGGTTATTCCTTCGCGGGTTGAAAGGTCGAACAGGCAGTTGCTTCTGTAAAAACCGGACCTGTTAAATCTTTAAGTTAGGTAAGCGGACCATGTGAAAAACGGGATAATGCTATGGGGTGATGCTAGAGAGATGATGATGTTTATAAGGTACTTTTTAAGGACAAATACAATAACGCACAAATTACAGGCTCAGTGGACAAATTCACGGAAGAAAAGCCGGTTGATAACATATATACCCAAAAAAGTAAAGCGAATGAAGTGAGCCTGAAAACGTTACTTCGAGTGGCCAGGTGCTCAATGAAGCGAGAGGGGCTGATAGGAAAACATTCTGTGAAGATCGGGAGCAATGATACTATAGGTGGAAATATTATGAATGCTTATAGTCCGAAGAATATGAATTTATGTGTACAGTTTCATAAAACAATGTCCAAGAAAAAAAATAGATTAATGATGAAAAATGTTGTTGTGTCAAAAATTGTGTATTGAAATCAGAAAACAGAATAATTTATTCAACGTCATTATCATGGATACACTTGTTAAAGGTCAATATAACATTTTTGAATTTACGTCATTTCGCAAGGTGTTATGGCTGACAAGAAACTGCAACAGCAACACATCTTTTAAATCAATGAGGTTATACATTACAAGTTGTTTCATTACTAGAGGAACACATTTAATACCAGACATTTGTATCATTTAGGTAATCATTAATCTTATAATAAGGTAATTACATAATGTAAACTTCACATGAGCTTTTATAACTGTATTGTAATGTCTTCTTCACTTCACAGCATTATAATTATAATACATGTTTTTTCTGTGTGCAGTTTTATGTGTTGTAAAAGAAACCGCTGGTTTTAGAAAACCCCCTGACATGGGTCTTTACATATTGTTTGTAAATAACATAACATAAGCCCATGAATATATATAATTGGCGTATTTTATCGCAAAATGAACTAAGTACCTACACCTCACCGAGCTTTGTATTAGACTTTGTGCTGTTTGTAAATGTTTCTCATTATTAGTCAGAACAGATTCAACAACAACAAGAACAGATTCATTTTTAGATTTGCTTCTATGCTGTTCTGGGAGCAAATAAAAAACATAGAACACGTTCAGCTGCTTGTCTTCCCGGGCATGTCGTAAAAACCGACAGAGGGATTGTGTCCTCTAACATGATGGACTAATGTTATGGGCGATAGGCTGATCCCTTATCACCATAAGGTTCATCATATCCAGCTTAGGACTTCGTATCAACAGTGGCTGCAAGTTGTCTTTGATTACTTGTGGCTCTGCCCACCCCATTAGGGATTACGGGCGTGAGTTTATGTATGTATGTATGTAACAGATTCAAATATTTCTTAGTTTGAATCTTATTTATTACAAATTACATAAACATCAACTTACAATTTTATATTAAGATCATTTCGTAAACAATGAACTTTATACAAAAGTTGAGTCGTACTTCAATAGAGAATCCACAATGAAACCGCTTGAAAAACAGTTTCAACGCTTGTAAGTTTTATAATAGAAATCGCGGAGAGAATAGAAATCCCACAACAGACATCTCTGGTTGTCTGCGAAGTTTATATTGAAGACTTATCCTCTACAATAGCTACAATCAAAAGAAGGCTTGGATTCTAGTGCTGTTATTTTAATTAAAATAATATAATTTCAGCAGGTCGCAGCTTCGAATGCCAGGAAGGGCCTAAACAAACGATTTTTGAATTAAGGGATCACAAAGTGATTTTTGTGATATGTAATTACATAAATGTGTCCTATCTCCCCACCGGGATTCGAACCCGGGGCCTCCGGATCGTGAGCCCAACGCTCAAACACTGGACCACGCAGGCCGTTATCAATAATCATTAATCTTATATTAAGCTTTTTCACATAAAGTAAGCTTCACATGAGCTTTAAATTTATTTATGGATGAACCTCTGGCTACGCCAAATGGGATAAACTCGTGAAGTTATGTTATGCTTAGAAGAAGGATTTTGCACGATCAACATTACCTGCAGCTATACAAACCATGCAAGACCTACAGATTACAAATATTGAATTAATCTTCCGTCCTTACATAAAATTGTACTTCAACTAATTAGCATTACCCGAGAAACTCCATAGGTACATGTCCTCAAAGTTCTTCGAAATCGAGTCGTGGAAATGGGAAACTCCTGTAGATTTTGTAATTGTAACTTTTGGGAGTAAAATTTGGTAATACGCTGGATTTTGTACGCAACACATTACTTCGGAAGTTTCTTTACAATAATAATAATAATATATTATGTTTGTTTAACATTATGACAACATATGATTATAATTAATTATAACTTTTATTCCACTGCAAATTCTGTGCCGGACTAATCAAATTTTATTTTATTTATTTATTTATTTTCACTTAATTTTAGAATTCTTGTTTGGTTTTTAAATGTTTACCACGTGCTCAGTGGTGAAGGAAAACATAGAACAGAACGTTTCGGTGCTATGTGACCTAACCTGACCTAACCTGGTTTTCCCTTCGCGGGTTAGAAGGTCCGCTTACCTAACCTAAAGATTTGACAGGTCCGGTTTGTTACAGAAGTGACTGCCTGTTTGAAATTCCAACCCGCGAAGGTAAAACCAGCTTACACGTCAAACGGGGAATTGCTTGTGTAAAAAACTGGACCTGTCAAATCTTCAGGTTAGGTAAACGGACTCTGTGTATACGGGATTACGCTAGGGAGACGGAGACGGTTGGCGTAACTAAAACCAGTGTATTTAAATCTTCTACAACCAGTAAGGCGTGTTTACTCAAGTGTAATACCTACCTACCTTTTATGTAAATGTAACGACGGACGCACAACCCCACATTAGTGTAGATAAACAAAGGGTTGTTGATTTATATGCTTTTACTAACGAAACGGGATCGTATTTTGAATGAAGGAAGTCATATTATATTGTAACGGTGAAACATTAGTGTTAGTGTGTTTGTACCCTTTCTATAGACCATTAATCCGCACTAATATTATAAACGCGAAAATACGCGGCCTCCGTGGTCCAGTGGTCAGTGGTGAGCGTTAAGCTCACGATCCGGAGGTACCGGGTTCGAATCCCGGTGACATATCATAAAAATTACTTTGTGGTCCCCAGTTTGGTTAGGACATTACAGGTTGATCACCTGATTGTCCGAAAGTAAGATGATCCGTGCTTCGGAAGGCACGTGAAGCCGTTGGTCCCGGTTACTACTTACTGATGTAAGTACGTAGGCGTTACATGAGTCATGTCAGGGGCTCAATAGTAATCCTGACACCAGGGTTGATGAGGTTGGTACTCCACCTCACAACCCACACGATAGAAGAAGAAGAAATCGAAGTTGTCGCAACCAACAATTTTAATTACCCTGCGGATCCACTGTGATTACGTATTTTACTTTTGTTGTTTCGATAAATAGCTCAGTGGTTCGATATGAACAGTTATTGTCAATACGAATCACTGCACGAATCTCACTGTTTCAGTTCAAATTACCAAGTTTACTCCTAGCTCGACACAGCCCATCTGTTACCAATGAATGAAGTTAAATTTACACCCAAGTTAAAGTCAAAATGTTTGTTTTACTAAGGTAGCAATAGCATAGAATAAAGAATGCGTCATCATCATCATCACCAGCCCATTAACGTCCCCACTGCTAGGGCAAGGGCCTTCCCTATGGATGGATAGGGAGATCGGGCCTTAAACCATCACGCGGGCCCAGTGCGGATTGATGGTTATTAACGACTGCTAATGCAGCCGGGACCAACGGCTTAAGGTGCCTTCCGAAGCACGGAGGAGCTCGAGATGAAAACTTTTTTTTGTGGTCACCCATCCTATGACCGGCCTTTGCGAAAGTTGCTTAACTTCAACAATCGCAGACCGAGCGCATTTACCGCTGCGCCACCGAGCTCCCGTAATCCTCCAAATAATAGCTCAGTTGTTCAATATGCACTGTTATTGTCAATACGAATCACTGCACGAATCTCAAGCGCGGACCGTTGGTTTTATTTTTTATCAGTTTTGTTCGAATTTTGAAATTTGACACCGACGTTCTTTCGTCGGATTCGAATATTTGATCTTATAGCAAATCTCGCCTGCGCGGCGCCTGTAAATATTTATTTTTCATGGTAATTGTTAATTTGGTTGTTGCTAATTTTATTCTAAATTATTAGCACGTTTTGATTAACAATCACCGTAAAAACATAGGCCCAACGTGGACATTTTCTGTGAAATCAAATATTTGAAGCGGACGAAAGAACGTCGGCGTCCAAATTCAAAAATCGAACATGTAACCTAAACTGATAAAAAGCAGACACAACGGTCCGCGCGCAACCTTCTCGTTCTCGATTCAAGTCTAAACTATGTTCGAGGGGGGGTGAGGTAAACCTAGCTCAGACGCTGGCGGGGAGCGGAGAGTTGCCGTTCCATACGTAGTGTTATTCCTTATTCTATGTCAGTAGGTAAAAGTGAATTCACTTCCTCTCTTACTAATTAATGCTTTTAAATCTGAATGGAAAACTAAAACTATAAATGGACTTCGGTTTAAAGAAACTTTATTGTCTTACATAATGTCACTGTCGTGTTGTGCTACATCGGCTTGCTTCTTAAACGGAGAGCGCCAGTTCGAACCTTGGTACTGGATTTGCACGAATAAGTTATTATATCTTAAATGCAGTTTTCACTAACGCAGTTCAGTCCACAATTATGACCACGATATGGCTCACCACGTTGGTCTACAAGAGAGTTCGGTGATGTGTGGGTACTCAGTTTATCTTGCGATGGATGCGCCTTTTTTTTCAGATTCAGATTCAGATTCTTTATTTGCATTGAACATAGGTACATAAAATTGGTGTTACAGGTTTAGGTTATAGTTCTCTACGTTCCACCTACAAATAGGTATACAAATATTTAAATAATGTTTATAATTAAATGTAAAAGCATAAAAGCATATATGAAAATTATAGAAAAAATAGTCATTTGAGATTAATTTACTTACATAGCAAACTTCAGTAATAATTAGATATTCGTGAATTCTCTTACATCATTATATGTATACATTTATCCAATAACTATAGCTTTAAATTTTTTTTGAATTTCTCGTATTGCAACATTCTTATTTCTTTCGGTATTTTGATGTATATAGTTGGAGCCATACATATAACACTATTGCGCATGACTACCCAATTTGGGATATAATGGTATGTATGTCGAATTTGTTTTCGAATTCATGTTTGGATCATAAATGATTATCACATGCTCAGCGGTGAAGGAAAACATCGTGAGGATACCCACATTCCCGAGAAATGCATTTTAGGGGTATGTGACCTAACCTGTATTGGGCCTGGTTTTCCCTTCGCGGGTTGAAAGCTCAGATAGGCAGTCGCTTCTGCAAAAAATCGGTCCTGTCAAATCTTCAGGTTAGATAAGCGGACCCAGTCAAAAAAACGGGACAATTCTAGGGAGATGATGATGAATCGAGAGCGTATGTTACGTTGACTGCCGCAGGTGGTCAGTCTCTCAGTTCATTGCTAAGCGCCATTGAAGTTCATAATCGTCAACTTTTTTTTTTTTGACGTGACTTATTGTTGATTTGCAGCATATGCCATTAACCCTTTCACGGATAGAGATCATGTGTCATTGATGGTTCATAATAGGTAATATGACACCTTGGAATCGGAACGTCATTAGACGTTCTGTCATTGAAACAAACAAATGGGGAGCTTTTAATGTAATAGATCGTAGCTAAGTGTTGAAATGTACGAATTCAGTGGTTTACATTACACGATAAAGTTCAAAGTTGAAGTTTGACTTTGAAAGAAGTTTCTGTTAATGTCGATGGAGACTTTAAATGCAAACATATGTTGCAGACTTCTAGACTTTTCGAAAGGCTGTTACGAAGTTTCAACTCTAAGTACAAGTTAAAGTTGATAAACTTATTTCGATACAGATTATTTATAGTAAGGAATAAACTTAAACAGATTTCATGCATCCCACTACTATACAGGCGTCCCCTTAATCAATCAAAGGAGGTATGGAGCATATTCCACCACGCTGCCCCAATACGTATTGATGGAGGTGTTTTTCGGCTAATAACCGGGACCAAAGGTTTAACCTGCTTTACAAAGCACGGAATCATCATACTTTTTCGGGTAGTCGTTGAATAAAGCCTGCAAGGTCCTTACTAAACAAAGGTCAGTCTCACAAAGTGATTTCGAAAATGCCCGCATTGAGAATCGAACCCGGACCTTCATTCAGATCGTGAGCCGAACGCTCTAACTACGACCACGGAAACGGTTTTATGTAGAGATAATTATATTAATTGCTAGCATGAAAAGTTTTAAATACGTTTAGTTTTTGAAGCATCGTCCGCCATTAAAATGCAATTTGTAAAGTACAAAAAGTAAATAAGTAAAAACTTGAAATGTAGTAAAGGAGAATTCACAACATATTTTATGTACAAAATACTCGCTTCCATTTATATAAACTTTTACCGATAAATACGTTGAAATTCCAGTAAAAGTCACTTCTTTTTAAGACGGAGAGAAGTTAATGCTAATATACTTCGAATAAGCAGCTCAGTAATGTAAATAAGCGCCATTCTGTATACTTTATGACTTAAAAGGCTACATTATATTAGCAACACGAGACGATACGACACAACACTCTGCCTAAGTACACAATATACTAATATAAGTAATTTAAGTAGGTTTACAGTTGGTTCGACCATTATAGATAGCTGCTGGAAGCAATCTAGCGTGGTCGACATGGAAGTCCTTAAATAGGTTGGCCGCTGCAAGGATAATCTCTGCAGGTGGGGATACCTGGTTGATGGTTGCGATGAATGCGCGTGTGGAGTATTACCACAAACTATGGCTCACCTTTTATGCTGTCCTAAATGCCCTAACACCTGCACTATTAAAGGCCTTCACGAAGCCACTGGCAATGCCGTAAGGATGACCAATTACTGGTCAGCAAAAATTTAATATCGATCGCCATCGAGTCGCAAAGAAGAAGAGAAAATTATAGATAGCGATTAGTCTCATCGCTTATTTTTCGTATTAGTTCATCTTGCGATGGATGCAACTCTCTCTCGTTTTAATATTTGAAATAACTCCGAAACAAATTCAGCTCAGCAAAATTAACGTTAAAATCAAATAAGCGAGAGCGAATCACAAACATTCTAAGAGTCCAAAAAGTATTCGTATTCGTTTACTCGTTGGTATTCAATAAATGTATTCAATACGATTTAAACGATTTGTATTTAAAAAAGGCAGAAAGTTTCGCTGGTGGTAGGCACGTAGGGAATTTACGCGTTTTCGCTTGATTCCAATCGCGATAAGTATGGAGTGGGTCGCAATGTCCCAATCATTGTACACACGTCCCAACCGTATTTCCACTGATAAGCCGTCAGGTGTTTTGGACACGGTTCCAATGAGCCTGGCGAACTAGTTTTATTATTAATAACACATAAATAAACTCACGCCTATCTCCCACTTAAGCGGAGACAATGGAATTCCATTTGCTTCGATCCCGATATACTTCTCTTGCTTCCTCCACATTCAGTTTCACACACGCACGCTGGTTCAGAGTCATCATTATCATCATCAGCCCATTAACGTCCCCTATGGATGGATAGGGAGATCGGCCACGGAGGAGCTCGAGATGAAAACTTTCTTTTTTTTTGTGGTCACCCATCCTATGACCGGCCTTTGTGAAAGTTGCTTAACTTCAACAATCGCAGACCGAGCGCGTTAACCGCTGCGCCACCGAGCTCCTCAGATATTGTACTAAACCTGTTCTAAGGACATGCTCAATTTGGTCGATGTAAGTTCGTCTAGGCTTTTTCTCTACCAACCCTACCAATAACCTTAGCTTTTATTAACAACAAAAGATGCAAAGAACAGTACTGCAAGACGATATTACTGATTCCTTTCTGAATGAAGGACTTTCCAGGCTACATTCCTCAAAAACAATACAGATGGCGCTGTAACTTCCTGGATAACAGACATATATTATGCCTCTTTAAGCCACAAATATTATTATTATGCTTCAGCCGTTACACTGGATTTTGGAATAATGATGTATCAGAGTAATGAGAAAATTGTCACGTTAAAACTATACAACGCCACCTATATTGTTTTGGTGAACGTAGCCTAGATGGTCCCTCATTGCCCTGACGCTCCCGATCAAAAGAAAATTGGAAAAAACCAGCTGAAGCCGTTTTTTATTCGCTTCCAATCGAGCTGACAACAATTCTTTGTTTACCATTTTCAAAGGCAGTGTGTGGAATGTGAGGTGAAACAAAGCCAACTTTTAGGTGAAACTTCAACGTATGCGTGGCTAATTACAACCAACATTTACAGGAAAAACTCCAGTACGACCTGTATTGGCTAAAACTTTATTGTTAACAGTGATTCTATATTCGTGTTTCAACCTCCTGCCACTTGGGTTTTTGTTGTTTTCCCCGTAATAGCGACGTAATAGCGAAGGCCTTGTTCACGATATCGCGCGGATTAATCAAATTTGAACAAAACGCGTTCCGCGTGAACGCTCTTATACTTAGCTATGTGTTTGATTCAATCGCGCGGCGAAGATAGTGCAAGGATAATATTATTATTTTGTGTAAATATAATAATAAATCTCCTTTCTTGTTTCGTTTCAGATACAGCTGATTGGAAAATCTGATAAAGTGAGTTTTTCTTCCATTGTATGTTAATTTTAAGTTATTAGAATAAGTACCAGAGTCATGTACCCGCATTATTAAAATGTAGGTAAGTGCATTCTATCTTTCTATATAGAGAAAAATGAACATTTTTATTTGTCATGTCAATATTTCAGAATACTTGTCGACCTTATAAAAAAAGAAGCTTATCATCTATATCTGTGGGAAAAGGACAACCTATGCCCGTCCACGTCAATCTGGGCAGACTTGGCTTGATTAGGTTAGGTTAGGTTAGGTTGGTCTAGTCAAAAAACCTCTCCGAATCGCACCCGGTGGGAAAGTGCTCATTACTCTGGCGGCGTTTCCGCGCTGGACTGCCAGCGACATGGTGCTGCACCAGGTACGATTCGTATTCGTACGATAATCGTTTCCATCATACCACGTCCCACATACACACACAGACTAATTTAATAGCCACGCTCTGGTCGGTGTAGTATTCTCCATTCTTGTCTATCAAAGACCAATTCCTTCACCTCCGTATAAGACACGACGTTCGCCTTCTCTTTGAACTGTCGCACATAGGTACTAATATTTATTTTCTAGAAAAAATATTCGTTAATATAATTTCATTCCGTTTTAAAGCCATATCAGTGAACTTCAAAGTAACAAACATCTAAGCTTTTTTCATGTAAATTGAGATTGGAAAAGAAGCTTGGAAGCTCCGTTCAATTTCACATTGAGAAAATTTTTAATCGATAGAAAATTAAAATCGGCTTTGTGATTTGAATTCTGCCTGGATTCAAACAATTTGGAGGTGTTTTAATAAAATTGGGGTTGGGATTCGCACATTTTTCGCTCCGGTGAAAATTTGTGAACGCCATTGGCGTTAAGCACCTTCATACCAGTATTTGGGCTTTGTTCTTGAATTTCCATTTAGATTAGCTGGATTTTTATATATTCAGATCATCGCAAAATTATAGTCTCAGAAAAACAAATGTGGATTTTATAGAATCGATTAAACGTTGAGTTATTTATCGTTCTGGGCTGTGTGCCCTTTCGAATCTAAATGTAACGACGTAACTAGGACTTAACAGAGTTTCTCAATAAAAAAATTAGGATAACATCAATATGGTAAGAATGTGATGTAATGAAATATTAGTTGACGTATATTATTCATTATTAATACTGAGGAGATAATTCAGATTGTGATTCTAAGTTCAACTCAGAATCATGGTCTGAATCATCCCTCAAAGTTTTCGTTACGATGTCACTAACATCAACACAACAACCTGCATATTAGGTAATTATATTAAAAACTTAAATTTCTATAAATATCTACCAAACAAAATACAATATTATAAATATAAGCCTTTTAAGCGCCAAGTTAAGACTGTAGGGCAGACTGTATGGCTACGGTCGATTGCCCTCGGAAAAATCTACGAATAAAATGAAAAAGCTACTTTGTCTCACAAGAGTATAAAACGCGCTTTTCCTCACTCTTTTTACGCGAAACTTACGTATTACGTAATTTTGAACAAGTTATCTAGCATTTCTTTGCTTGAGCTTAGATATGTATCCGGATTTTAAACTCGCGAAGCAGAGACACGAATTTACCAAGACTAATCAGACAGCCACGCTGACGTCACAGGAAACGAAGCGGCGGAAGCGTTTCCGCTTTCGCCCCGGATGCTCCGACGCAAACTCACTGGTTAGAAATTAGAATCAATCGAATGTGTTTACTTGAATTTTGTACCAACTGGTTCTCGTTTGGTTTAATAATAGGGTTTCAAATTGAATGATTTATTATATTTTATATAAACATAGACATTATGTTAACACACAAACGTAAATTCACAAGTTACTATGATACGAGACGATTTGCTACCACATTTAAGTAAGTACCTACGTAGGGATATGATAATTATTAATAGGTTCTTTAATGTGACAATTAGTAGCAAATCAGAATTTTCAGTTTCATATGGAATTATAATCACAACATAGAATAAAAAAGTCAATTTTTGTTTTGTTATTTTATTGAATTCCAATGCTATCTTTTGACATTACGCACCGAATATCTTTTTGTAATTTCAAAATTAAAAGTACAAAAATTGACTAAAAGAATAAATATAATTACATTTCATTACAATATATCATCCAAGCTGTCTTCAGGAGAACTCTGATTATTTCAATAATTCATGTAATAAGTATGAATGTACAGTTTATTTAAGCGTTGATTTTTTTAAACTTAAATATATTATTTCAGTAGATACCTATATTTTATCAAGTTTTTAACAGTTCCATAATGACATACCGTTCATCACATTTAATTTACGACACCGTATTTTAAAATACTGTAGCTATTTTAAGAAAAGGGTCTCTAAAAATAGTACACTATGCATCATTTATTATTTATGAAGCTAACGAACTTTTAGAAAGAGTTAGGTGCCTCTATAAGAACTCATGAGTTAGTACTAATAGTAAAATATAAGTCAAATTAGCTCTTCCTTATGTTTATTATTTTAGTATTAATAGCGCTAAGTATTTGGTACTCAGATATCGAACATGCCATGACGTAATAAATACTTTATTGCACACAAAGGAAATAATAAAAGTACAAAACAAAAGAGAAATAAAAATATTACAATAGGTGGCCTCATAGCTGAAATAGCAATCTTTCAGATATCTATAATTACATTTTTCATTTCCATAACATAACTTGTAGTAACATAATTAAAACACATAAAAACGGGTTCTTACCGCGTTTAAAGCAGGGATATGAGATCCCCGATATTTCGACACTGTTGCAAGTGCCATGATCACGGGATGACTGATGAGATTGGAGTGGAGTAGGTAGATCCATAATTTTCTACGGGCCGACATATCTGTCTGCCCTCTTTCTTTGCCGCTTGTTTGTATCGAAATATCGGGAGTCTCATATCCCTGCTTTAAACGCGGTAAGAACCCGTTATTTTGTGTTTTAATAATAACCGCGTAAACTTACTTTAACTTACATAGATTGTAATTTACTCCGGGAAATAATAAACCGATCCTGTCAAGAGCCAGTCCAAGTCGCCCACCGAGGGTTCCGGACAAACTGTCGTAAATACTCATAAAGATAATCTACATCGACATACTTTACCAACTGCAAATAGGTTTGTAATCGCAAAAACTGATTTTCTTTTCTTTCTCAAGTCCTTCTTTTTTGCCAAATTTCATCATTCTAAGTTCATAGGTTTTCATTCCCCTGCGAAATGAACGGCAATTAGGCTTAAATTGTCTGTATCTTTGAATTGCATTAATTTAGAAGCATGGTTCTTTTACACCTTCAAGGAAAAATGGACGTTAATATTCCATGTATTTAATTCAAGGTGATAACTTCCACGCGTTCCCGAGAAAAAAGATCTTGACAGACAGACGGACAAACAGACGTACAATAAAATGATCATGTAAGGGTTCCGTTATCCTGTAGAGGTTTGGAACCCTAAAAAATCTTCACATTTTTAAGAACACCTTGAACATTATCGCCGTAAAAGACGCTTCTAAGTGCTTAAGTCCGTCGTGCGCTATTCGCGTCCGCTCGGCTATTTTCGGATGCGGGGCGACGCACGCGCATACGTTCGCAGGGGGTCGAGGGCGTTGCCTTGTCTATGGTTGTGTTGATAGTATAGTGGTTAGATTCACGAACTACGTTAGGTTTTTTGTTATACAAAAACGCTTTTTTGCACCTACACACAAATCACAAATATTATATTTAAAGGCACAGAGCCTACATCAGTGGTCTATTCGTGATTATTAGATCTACTGCTGATAACATGTCCTGAGAATTTGATTTATATGGTGTAATCCAAATCTGAGTTATGTGGCGTCAAAAAATCGAAAAGAGGTAGCTAGTGTCCTGTCCTTACACTTCGCTTTTTTAGACAGTTTCCCGTGATATTTGAATAAACAAACATATTGTTTTGTTTATATTTTTACACTATAAGCCTTTGCGCAGCGTTTAACTTCAAAATTTTAGTGTTACATTTATTCTCTAAAGATCGAAAAGAAGAAAACTTATTTTCAATCTAAACTGTCACTTTCCAACTGGCTGCTTTTTCGCAATTCATCCTTCAGACGGGATACACTCCACGTTGCTCCACATTTTATAGCAATTTATCACGAATTAAAGCACATAATAACGGGTTCTTACCGCGTTTAAATGGGGATATGAGACTCCCGATATTTCGACACTGTTAAACGCGGTAAGAACCCGTTATTATGTGCTTTAATTATGATAATAACCGCGTAAACTTAAAACAATGTTAAAACAATTTATCACGAATTTTAGCTGGACAGTATGGAGAACTGTCAAAATTTAGGAACACTTAACAGTGCTACCGCCTACGTTTGAGATTGTTTTTGTCCTCAATATTTTCAACGTTTTTTCGATTCTGCTCCGCACCACCCAAATCCCCTGGTAGTTGCGGCTTCCGAGTACATTCCGCTTAGGGACGGCACTGAAAAGTATCGGCATCCGAAGGACGTAATATACGATCCCGACGACCCGATTACTCTAGCCATAGAGGCAGCCGATCATCTCGCGACACCAAACACTTCAGGACCCCGATACCGACCCCGCCGGCGTGGTCGACGATTTCCCTCATTCAGCGCTTATCGCTATCGACCCACTACGGTCGATTAATTCTTTCAAATATTTTCCTCTCAGACGACGCCCTGAGCCGAGGTTCGCGCCCAACTGAGCACCCTCAGGCCTGTTGTCTTAAACGTTGTGCCGGGTGAGAACCTTCAGCGCTCCCCATTTGTCCGGCCAAGTAGTTAATGCCATCTGCGGCAAATCTACAATTAGTCACGTCAAAAAAAAATTTCCTCAATATTGTTTTATAGTCGGTTCCAGTCGGAACCGCCACAAATATTTGTCTGTATTGAACTAAACTGGTACATCCTGTGCGCAATTTAGTTGCATCGTATAAACGCAGTTAAAGTTCGCAGGGGGCCGAGGGCATTAACCACAGTTGCTATTTTAAACTATCCCTTCTACATACATAAACTTATGCTCGTAATCCTGACTAGGGTGGGAAGAACTAATGTATTCCTTTTTTTGTCGATTTTTGTGTGTTTCTAACTTAGAAAGCCTTCTCCTTTAATGATGTATAATATGATGCATATATAATATAATAGTAATCAGTAAAAGAACTTGTCTTTTGGTTCCCGTTCAAATTTTGGTGGGGACATTATCACAAAAATCTCTTTGTGGTCCCTAGTTTGATTAGGACAGTAAGATGATTCGCGTTTCGAAAGGCACGTTTAGCCGTTGGTCCCGATTACTACTTACTGATGTACTCGTAACTACGTAACCATTACATGAGCCGTGTCAGGGGCCTTTAGCGGGTCAATACAACCCTGACACTAAGGGTAATGAGGTCGGTCATCCACTTGATAACCCACACGATATAAGAAGGAACCTGTAAAGCTTTAAAGTAATCTAAATCTAAATATATAAAAGGAGAAACTGACTGACTGACATATCAACGCACAGCCTAAACGGCTAAACGAAGACACTTGACATTTGGAAGGGACGTAGCTTAGGTACCGTGGAGGTGCACTAAGAAAGGAATTCCCGAAATTCCTACGGGAACGGGAATTAGCGGGAAAATCCTTTTGTATGAAAAATCTAACCCACTTAAGTAAGACGCTTGAAATTTGGCATGCAGGTACCTTAGTAAACTTAAAGTTTAGTTGCAACAGGACATTGCAAAATTCCCAAGGGAACGGGAGTTAGCGGGAAAAAACATTTGAATGAAAAAATCTAAACTGCATAAGTTAGATGCTTGAAATTTACACACAAAGACCAAGACTCACACAAAGACCTCTCTTTTACAACGCCACGCGGACGAAGTCGCGGGCAAAAGCTAGTATAATTATAATATAGAACTTTCAATAAATCTTAATATAAAACCACCATTACCAATTAAAAGTTTTTAATATCCTTCTAGATACCTATTTACATGTAAAATGCCCAGTACTACAAAAACGAGATTTAAAAACTCCGTAGGATTATCGAGAATTCGATTCCGTTCCGCAAAACTTTCTGCGGCTTCAACCGTCGCTGGGAAAAGTTGGAAAAAGATAAAAAAGCAAGGGAAAAAGGTAAAAATCATAAGAGATTGGAAAGTTGGAGATATTCCGTGAAGGAGTGACAGTTTGCAGTAAGCCGGACTATGGGGCTGTACATGCTGGCTTATTGTGCATATTTTATGAAGACTGACAGATTGTATTACTATTGCCTTTGCTCATTATTTAATTCATATTTAATGAAGTTTTTACTAACTCAATTATTATTAGCTCGACCATTATACCACCACCACCACGCTCGTCCACAATTTTTACGACACATGGAGCTCCGCGATAATACGTATATTAAAAGGTCGTCTTTTGCATTATAACCTACAAAAAATCGAATATCGACTATGATGCAAGGAGATCCCTTCTTATCACACGAAAGCTAAAAGTCTTAGCATGATCGGCTATTTATCAAAAAAAAAAATATTTGTGTAATTATGCAGTATTTTTGGAAAAGAAAGTATACAATAATTATTGCTGGTAATGTGGCTATGGAATTTGAAAATCAGTAGAGCTATCGTAGGTATCTGTTTGCAGGAGTAGTAGTAAGATAGAGTGGGGTTGAACCGGCGATAGCGGCAGTCATACATAATGCGCGTCAGGGCCTTTCCAATATTTCGTGGAACTTTGCTTGTCTCTCAAATACTTATGTACATGTTCATGGGACATGGGTTAATCGCCTATCGCCATCATGTTTCATTAAGGACGTCATATCAAAAATGGCTGCAAGTTGCCTTTTGATTGCTTATGTTTCTTCTCACCCCATTGGGAATAACGAATATGAGAACTCTTGTTATCAAAAGCATTGTAATAGTAACCAGTGGCTATCATGTCACGTAATAGACGCATAACAAGGTTCCCTACTCTGTGAAATAATCCTTTTGTAACAAGGCAATTTGACGGATGACATTTCCATTGTTTACTTCGTTTTCTCGTTTTCATCTACGAATGCACGTTCGTGTTTTGTGTTTTAATTAAGACTCTGTAACAATGGAACGAACGAATGACTTGTATTAGTTTCGAAAATAGAATGAGAAGAAGGAAGGAAGTTAAAGTTTTTTGGTAGAGTAGTTTTAATTGCAAGAATTGTCGATGACATCCATCCCTCCTTCAATGTTTATCGCTATCGGGTCACTAGAGTCGATGAGTTCTTTCAAATATAATCCTCCCAGAACAACCTCAGGCTTTTCCCAGGGTGATTACCCTCAGCGCTCCCCATTTGTCCGACCAAGTAGTAAATGCCATCTCGGGCTATCCTGTTATTATTCTAAATGTATATTTAAATTTAGTACCTAAAATGTGGAATTTATCCAGGGAAAAGCAAAGCAGATTTGTCAATTATAGTATAACATAACATAAACAGCATAAAACGTCGCAATGCTGGGCACAGGTCTCCCCTTAATCAACCTCAGGCGGTATGGAGCATACTCCACCACGCTGTTCCACTGCGGGTGGTTAGCGTTAAGCCCTTGGTCCCGAAAAAACACCTCCAATTATATATACTTACTTGTATTTTTGGGAAATCTCTTTGCATTTAATCCTTCCATCAGAATCGTGCAGTTAATTTTTAATATTATTTATTTCTCCGAAGAAATTATGCGAAAGGCATCAGTCGTGCGTGACCGAGTAACTGTCAGAGGCATTACTTTTGCGAATCAATTTCAGTCCCCTACCAAGAAATGGAGAATTTGAGTGAGTATGTCTGAGCTCGATTGAGTATGAAAGATAGATTAGATTATAATATCGTAGTAGACTGGATGGAGGCATTTATTGTGCCTAATTCTGGTGCCTACGAAAAATATATTAGTATTATTATTTTACTAATATACGCCTTTTTCTTACTGATAACTTTCTCTTTCTTTATTTAAGAGCTGCGCTCTTGTCGGTGGAGTAATCGCCTTCATTACTCCATAGATAGGGCGTGTAGAACGGTGGTTGCCCCAATAGCCTTCCGTTCCGCAGTACACCGACCAATTTCTCAATCGGTGATGTTCTAGCTAGAGCCCTACCAGAATCCGTTTCCTCGGCCTCCAACCAGTACTGATACCGCTGCTGTCCGGCATCAGGAGTGCGCTTTTAAAGTAGCGGCGCCTACTCGCTACGTCACAAGATCGTCATAGAACCTAAGTAGCATTTTATAGGTTAGCCCGTCCCAGTGAGCTACCCACTAGGTTCTGTTAATCCTGCCTACTGGAGTAAAATCTGAAAATAAATAAAACGACAATATAACACTAGCTCACGATTAAGCTAATAAGACTAGTCTGAGTACCCGCGCTTCACCGAGCTTTCTGTCACACTAACGTGAGAGGTGGTGAGCTCAACACTTAAGTCAAAACTACCATATAAAATATATTTTCTTTCGTACAGCATTTCGTATAGTAGGGGTATCGGCAAGACTCGACTTATCAGTACAAATATCGTCCTATTACGAGCACATAGTAAGCCGCTCTTCCAATTTTCTAAAACAAACATTTGAACTTCGGCAAGAGACATTGAATCCTATGCCGCATGGAAAACAGGATATATCTTCAATTTTGGCTGTAGAAACTAGTGATGCTTAAATACTAAAGATTTGAAGTCGATATTTTAAGTGTATCTATAGTCCATAGACTTAGGACCTACTTCTTTTCTGGATGGGTAGTATAAAAAATTGCTAGCGTTCTGTAGCACTAAGAAAGGGATTATGCACCTCCAACGTGTCATTATGCAGTTTTATAGCAAGTAATTGCTGCAATTTGTCTTGATTCTTGTAATAAATTCTCACCCCGACATTCGTCAAATGTCAAGCAGTCACTGCCAATAAGTATAGCGTCCTAAAATTATGAACTGTAGCACCGGTTATCTTTTTTTTTACGTGCGTGCGTGTGTGTGTGTGTGTGTTTGTGTGTTTGTGTGTGGGCTGCCATCAGGCATGCAACGTAGCCACCGCGCAGTCGAATAACCAATTAGATAATAGCGACTGTGTGCGATTGCTGTCTGCAGATGCTGATCGGACTGCTAACGGTTGCCGATCCGACTGCGTGCGGTTGCCGATTTGACTACGCGCCGTTTGCTGACAAGCAGTCCGTTTGATGGAGGTCTTATTATAGATGTGCCCCGAAACGAATACTCAATACCAGCTTAAGCAGCGTAGTATTTTTTTTTCATTCCTTAGATTTTAACACACACATGTGGGATGCAGAATAAAAAAGGAATATCTTTATTATCTTGACTCTTTTATTTTCCAAAAAACAAAATCCTCTTACATTCCGACGACAAATCTAAATAATACAACCTTATATTTTTGAAACTTCCTTCCGTCCCAATCATTAACCTCTCCTTCTAAATTCATCATCATCATCAGCCCATTAACGTCCCCACTGCTGGGGCACGGGCCTTCCCTCTCTGGATGGATAGGGAGATCGGGCCTTAAACCATCACGCGGGCCCAGTGCGGATTGATGGTTAATAACGACTGCTAATGCAGCCGGGACCAACGGCTTAACGTGCCTTCCAAAGCACGGAGGAGCTCGAGATGAAAACTTTTTTTTGTGGTCACCCATCCTATGACCGGCATTTGCGAAAGTTGCTTAACTTCAACAATCGCAGACCGAGCGCGTTTACCGCTGCGCCACCGAGCTCCTCAAATCTTATCTTATTTAGCCTATTCGATCTCACTGCAGGGCAAAGGCCTCCCCTTGATTTTTCCACTCCTCTCGACTTTCCGCGATCTACGGCTAATCCTTCCGATAAGCATTGAGGTCGTCACACCATCTTTTACGCTGTCTTCCTCGACTTCTATGTCCGCCCTGAGGTATCCAGTGAGTAACGACCCGTGCCCATCGCTCCGGATGCATCCGACAAACGTGTCCGGACCAGTCCCACTTTAGTTTTCATTATCCTTACATGCAGACCCCAACAGACAGACACCACGGAATTCCACTTCCTATGCTGCTGAAACACCACTTTCGCCTTTTCTTAGGAATTAACATCCTAATATTACATTACAATTATTTCAAATCTCTACATCGACATCGGTAAATGTACCTATCGATGACGTCACCAATTATTTGAGGTAATCTGCACGGATGAAGGGAATTGTATGGCAGTGTTTGAAGTGGCTTTGAAGCGGAGGTTTTGATGGATAAGCACCATTGAAACTGTGTTTTTTTCTACTCCATTAACTATGCCTACTCGATATTTGTGGAAGTTACGTTGGTTGAAATAGAAACTTTATTTATTCAGGTTTGCTTTACATTTGCCTTCATATTCTGAATCTCTTGAGTTGCTTATTATTAGGTACTTTGTGTGTACTATTTATATAAGTAGGTATATTTGTTAGGTTATGTATATAGTTTGGGTATATATATTTGTAAGAATTTTATATATTTATTTGCATGTATTTATTGGTAAGCTGTACTTATAGTTTGTACTCGCAATCTTTCAATTTTTTTTACATTTTTCCTCACCTTATGGTTGTCTGGAAGAAATCGTTTTAAGCGATAAGGCCGCCATTTGCCATTTACTTAGTTAAGAGTCTTTTTGTAATTATTGTCTTTTTGTATTGTATTGTACCTTTTTTATGGAGTTTCTGTGATTACTGCGGTTGAATGAGGAGTGTTATGACGTCATAATAGTAGATGGCTCACGCCCGTGATCTCTAACGGGCTGAGCAGAGCGACAAGGTAATCAGAAGACAATAACATAACATAAGCTCATTGTCATTTCTTCTCCTCAGCCATAACACCTTGTGATTCAAAAATGTTCTATTAAGCTTCAACAAATTTATCTATGATAATTACGTTGGATACATGATTAAGATTCTGGCCAAGTAGTTAATGCCATCTGCGGCAAATCTAGAATAAGTCACGTCAAAAAAAAACATGATTCTCTGTACGACAATATCCCAACTGGGGTAGTCAGAGGTACATCCATCGCAAGATTAAATAAGTACTCACACCTCACTGAAATTCCATTTACACCAAGGTGATAGGTGGTCTTCTTCTTCTATCGTGTGGGTTGTGAGGTAGATTACCAACCCCATCAACCCTAGTGTCAGGGTTACTATTGAGCCGCCTAAGGCCGCTGACGACTACTTACTTCATCAGTAAGTAGTAACCGGGACCAACAGCTTAAGTGGTGATAGGTGGTAAACCGTATCGCCGTCTATAATGGTTAAGCCAACTATATTAGTGAGCACTGCACTTAAGGCAAAGTAATAACTCATTGGTGCAAATCCCGTACCGGAGTTCGAACCGCTGCTCTCCGTTTGAGAAGCCAGTCAATGAACCATAAGGTCACAGTGACCGCCAAATAAAGGATTTATATATACCCAACCTGATACATAATATTATTATCCGTAAATATCCAATCTACTAAAATCACCCCGGGGTAATGATTTGTTGAACCAATTCTACCAATATTTATAATTTAACCGAACCCAGAATATTCAATCAACCTGTCAAGAAAATTTAATAAATTGAGATATGGGGGATATGTATATTAAAAGCTAGATACGACTGATGCAATTTATTCAGATTGCCAATTTATTTTGTACACTCAGGTGTAATGACCGAGAAATACAAAATATCACTGGAAACCTACGTTTCTGCGAATCCATTATTGAAATAATTGCTGTTTGCATTCTATAGTTATGTGATCTGCATACTAACAAAACTTATTCATATTTACATATTTAGTCCTTCATCATCATCATCAATTTAAGAGCCACGCTCTTTTCGGTGCAGCATTTTCCATGCTACTTTTTAGGGAAAAATAGGGCAGTGGTTTCCCTCTTGCTTTCCGCCCCGCAGTACTCTGTCTGACGCAAGTGGGATGGCGTCCAGAGTAGTCTATTACAAAGCCATACTCCTGTCCACATATTTAATTACAAAGGGAAAATTAAATCGAAACATTCAGACTAGGACAGGACTTGAACCCGCAACTCTTGTACTGGACGAGCGGGTTAACCGTTACACTATCAGCGAGTCTAAAAAGGCTACATTTAGCAATTCACCTAAAAAAATAAAAGTTTAAAAACTAAAACCCGACTACGGAAAAATCACGCTCTAAAAAGTATTAAAAAAGAAAATAGATAATATATTTTCTGAAATTCTTTCGAATAGTGATGTTTTGGAGATCATCATCACTCACTCCTGTCATGTTTTTAGTTATTAAAATTATATATTATTTCAAATAATTATTTCTATACTTTTCTCCCCTTGTCAGAGTTACTGTCATTCGTATTGTTAAAATTAACTAAAATAAAGACATTAGGAAGAAATCAATCACAACTCGCCTTACTTACAAATGATTACATCATTCTGAAAACAAATTTTACATCCCTTCTTTGACAGATATATTAAAGGCGCGTCATTCACTGTCAATAAAATATTATACAATTAAGAGTACGAATAATTGGGTCCAGTGGTTGAGCGATGGGCTCGCGTCGCGGAGGTCCTGGTTTTGAATCCCGGTAGGGACATAACACAAAAAACACTTTGTGATCCCTAGTTTGTATAAGACAATACAGGCTAATCACCAAATTGTCCAAACGTAAGATGATCCGTGCTTCGGAAGGCACGTTCAGCCGTTAGTCCTGGTTACTACTTATTAATGTAAGTGAGTAATCGTTACATGAGCCTTGTCAGGGGCCTTTGGGGGCTCAATAACAACCCTGACACCGGGGTTGATAAGGTTAGTAATTCGCCTGCACCCGCGAGATAGAATATTTATATCAGCAAAAGCTTCTAATTACACGCACATTAAGTACAGTTTACATACATACATAAACTCACGCCTATTTTCCACCAGGGTAAGCAGAGACTATGGAATTCCGTTTGCTTCGATCCTGACACACCTCTCTTGCTTCCCCTACATTCATTAACCGTTTTATACACGCATGCCGGCTCAACAGTAGATCGTACTGAACTTTTTCTAAGGACATCTCCAATTTGGTCAATGTATATCCCTAAGTATATTTTATGATGCCTACACTAAGTAAGTATCTTAGACAATTGAGTAAGGTTATAAATTGGACACAAACAAATTTTCCGGGAAGATGAATAACTTTTTTTACTATAGCTTTTTTTGGACGTGAATAGTAATTGTAGATTTGTCGAATTACTTGGCCCAATAAATGGGGAGCGCTGAATGTTAGAAGATATGAATGCATGAATGAAGAATGAATGAAGATATTGACTGTTTGGGAACTCATATTTTATGTCTTTATTTTGACGAACGTCTAGAGCCCTGGGCCGAGGTTTTTCTTGCAGCTTCTTTCCCCCGGCTATACAGGTTGTGAGAAGCTGCAGTAATTTTAGGCGGATGTGATTAGGGTTATGAGTTGCGTAAACATGACTACCTACTGAATAAAGATATTTTTGAATTTGAATTAGAATTTCATGGGTAGAGTTATATAATATAGTAGAGAAGGTAAGACTATAGGCAAGACGTCTATTATAATATCACAATAACGCTACGTAATTTCTCTACTCATTTCTTGAATGCGAAGCTCGCTAAGATCCCAACATTGCTTGCAAAGCTATACGCGGGTGCCTATTATCTTGAGCGAATACCAAGAATGCATAAGCGTCTTGCGATTTTGGTATGTGGGAAATTCGGAAGTAAAATTGGCTATTTGACTGGGTCAAAGATAAATTATAAAATGCCAATCTAATTATAGAAGTCTAAGATGATCAAATATCTTCTTCTTCTTCTATCGTGTGGGTTGTGAGGCGAATTACCAACCTCATCAACCCTGGTGTCAGGGTTACTATTGAGCCGCCAAAGGCCCCTGACATGACTCATTTATAACGACTACGTACTTACACAGTAAGTAGTAACCGGGACCAACGGCTTAACGTGCCTTCCGAAGCACGGATTGTCTTACTTTCGGACAATCAGGTGATCAGCCTGTAATGTCCTAACCAAACTAGGGACCACAAAGTAATTTTTGTGATATGTCCCCACTGGGAATCGAACCCAGGACCTCCGGATCGTGAGCCCAACGCTCAACCACTGGACCACGGAGGCCATTAATTGAGTATTCAGTATAAAGGTTGCACAACCATGGTATCCTAGTGAGACTGTAAAGTTAGACAAGGCCCTTTACATTGTTATTCATCCACGGTAAGGTCTATACTAAATCCGCCGCCAAGAAGACATTTCACCTAAGTCTTTGATTTATCTAGGTTCAGTAAAAGCCTCGTAGTAGACATTAAGAAAATCTCGGGTAACAGGTTTTCTTCTAGCGTAGGTAAATGTTGTGGCGGAACTTAACGTAACTAGTTGTCCAGCTAGTTCCGCCCACATGCAACAGATGGCGCCACCATTCAATAATGCAGACCTAAAACGCGCTAGCGAAGTTTACACAGCTTGACGCATATAATATAAAATGTACAGGAATCCTAAGCTGGAATATGTTGAACTCCATAGGGGAAATCATTTGTTCCTATCGACATGCCCGGACGCGAAAATACTCGTAGATCCAGAAGTTTTTGATTTTTACCAAAATAACTATACAGGGTGTTAGGGACACCGTAACGAAAACTTTGGGGGGTGATTCGAACCATGACTCTGTTAATATCAAGTGGAATTTCCTACCGGAAAATTCAAGAAAAATTTAAGGGTCTTATTATTATTTTCAGTCCCATATCCCTGCATAGAACCCAAATTTAAAATAAACACGTCAAATTATTACAATCCGTCAATATAAATCGAACAATGTGGTCCGTCGCTATACTGTGTATACGTATGCTAGCGACTGTTCGCGATGTTCGATTTACATTACAACGGCCTCCGTGGTCCAGTGGTTGACCGTTGTGCTCACGATCCGGAGGTCCCGGGTTCGAATCCTGGTGGGGACAAATTACAAAAATCACTTTGTGATCCCTAGTTTGGTTAGGACATTACAGGCTGATCACCTGATTGTCCAAAAAGTAAAAAGATCCGTGCTTCGGAAGGCACGTTAAGCCGTTGGTCCCGGTTATTACTTACTAATGTAAGTACGTAGTCGTTACATGAGTCATGTCAGGGGCCTATGGCGGCTCAGTAATTACCCTGACACCAGGGTTGATGGGGTTGGTAATTCACCTCACAATCCACACGACAGAAGAAGAAGAATTTACATTGCAGCGTAGAACAAACGCAAAAAACTAAATTAAACATTTCCGACAAGAAAACTATCAACCATCGTTTTAGTACAATCAATGAGACGTTCTTAATTTTTTTCGTTACGGTGTCACTAACCCCTTGTATGTGATAATGTTTCCAACGTGTGACAGTTACGAGTCCATTCCACAAAGTGTTCTCCTACGCGGCCATTAGCTCACTGACATTTTGTCATATTTCACTTTTGGGACTAGAAATTGTGTGCATTTGCACTGGACGGGTAAAATGGTTTCCATGTTTGCACTAGCCGGTATTAATAAAATTGGTTAGTTTTTATAAAAATATTTACATATTTTTTTAATCAATATTAGTTACAAGCGGAGACCGCCGCGCCGCGCGCCGGTTCGAATCATGGTCACACCCCGGACACTTCATACAAACAACCTCAGACATTACACATTGACATTATTGTACACGCGCATCTGTGTGTGTGACGTCTGACACCATACGATTCAAGTCTAAACTATGTCCGGGGGGGGGGGGGGGCTGTAAACCATAGCTCAGCCGCTGGTGGGGAGCGGAGAGTTGCCGTTCTATACGTAGTCATCATCATCATCACCAGCCCATTAACGTCCCCACTGCTGGGGCACGGACCTTCCCTATGGATGGATGGGGAGATCGGGCCTTAAACCACCACGCGGGCCCAGTGCGGATTGGTGGTTATTAACGACTGCTAATGCAGCCGGGACCAACGGCTTAACGTGCCTTCCGAAGCACGGAGGAGCTCGAGATGAAAACTTTTTTTTGTGGTCACCCATCCTATGACCGGCCTTTGCGAAAGTTGATTAACTTCAACAATCGCAGACCGAGCGCGTTTACCGCTGCGCCACCGAGCTCCTATACTTAGTATTATTCCTTATTCTATGTCCTGGTACCGGACTTAAACCAATTATTTACTAATTAATCTTTAGTGCAGTTTTTACTAACACAGATGGCTCGAGCATTATAGACGGCGCGACGGTACGGCTCACTGCCTATGTTGGTCTTACAGAAAGCTCGGTGAGGTGTGAGTTTGTTTTGTTTTCTTTAGATGTATCCAATTGGGAATAGTCTTCAGCTTATGTTATGTTATGTCAACAGAGGAACACGCCAGTAATTTCTTCTAGGATGGGGAGAGCCGATAGGATGCATAGGTTCACCCAAGTCAACGTCTCCTGTTTGCTTTGCACGCACACAGACATTGTTGTCGTGTGGCTCTGACGAACTCACCAAGTCACCGGCGTGGTATTTAAACGCTAACACTCCTGTAACGGTTTTAGTGGTTCAGTTATAGCGCGCTAGGCTCACAATACGGAGGTTCCGAGTTCGATTCCCGGTGGGAACAAAAATCACTTTGTTATTCCTAGTTTGTTTAGGACAGTGCTGTGTGATCACCTAGTAATTGACCACCAGGGTTGATGAGGTTAGTAATTCGCCTCAAAACCCACACGATAGAAGAAGAGACCTAGTAATACAAAGGCCTCCGTGGTCCAGTTGTTGAGCGATGTGCTCAGGCTCCGGAGATCTTGGGTTCGATTCCCGGTGGGGACAAATCACAAAAATCACTTTGTCATCCCTACTTTGGTTAGGACATTACTGGATGATCACCTGATTGTCCAAAAAGTAAGATGATCCGTGCTTCGGAAGACACGTTACGCCGATGTTAGTTAGTGGACGTTACATGAGTCATGTCAGGGGCCTATGGCGGCTCAGTAGTAACCCTGACATCAGGGTTGATGGGGTTGGTAATCCACCTCACAGTCCACACGTTAGAAGAAGATCTAGTAATAGGCTTGCTTGCCCCATTGGGGGACACAGGCGTGATACTTTATGGTGTTAGTCCACTATTACGACATAATATCATTCACTTCCAGTCCAGCAGAAACTTGACACAAAAGAGATCATTTTTTTCCAGATATTTCCCGAGGACCATTAACTGAATGCGACATCTGAAACCTCCCTTGCAATAAAAAGTCTTGCCAAAATGTTTTAACACGTATGTACGACGCAGCAAAAAGCTCGTTTCGTACAAAATAAATGCACACACATTTGCGTTCGCAGACACATCCAGTAATTTGGCACATCGCGAAATGTTCCAAATGTCGGTTCCAGATAACTAAAAACGTTCCTTTTTATGTATAATACAATTTCCCTCTTGTAAACGTTGTCGGAAGCTTGTCAAAACCTACTTGTGTTTTAAAAAATAGGCCGCCATTTTGGATTTTTTACGAGGTAATTTTGTAGCTTAATAATAATTCCATTTGGAAATTATTATGCGATTTTACACTTCTTAAAATTAATTAGAGTGACGTGTATTTTTTTTAATTAATTCTATTTAAAAGTTCATTATACATCTGGTAAATAAATTGTTTTCATTGAAAGGAATAAAGTGAATAGACACTTTTGAGTTTGCGTGCTCCATCTTAAACCACTTGACTGCTGTAAGACCAGGCTGTAAGTCAAACGCACTCAAATAATTTAATAAAAAAAACACAAGAAGCACAGTTAATTTGTTATAATTAAAGTTCCTATCTAAGTCTCTAATCCGGGTTCTGAATAGGGACTAACTTAAATTATCTTTCAATTTATGACACAAGGCAAAAACTTTATTGTACAAAATTGCGATCGTGAAGCTAGTAATGGTACCCACGAACCTAGAAATGCAAAATAAATTGAGCTTTAAAATAGAAGTACACTTGGCGATATATATTTCGTGCAAGCGAGCACTTCGAAAGTGACACGAGATAAAATGCTTCTCCGCTGAAACCGCAGCGTTTTCGCTTACACATACGTCTGACAGATAGTGTAAGTACTTTGATGCATGGCTTATTACGCTAAGAGCTGTATGTGTTCCGCTGTGTTGCTCCATATTGCAATGGAGGAAACAAACTTTGTGCTAATTAAATAATCAATTAGGGTCAGTGTGGTCCTGTGGTTCATTGGCTTGCTTCTCAAACGAGGAGCGCCGGCATCCCCGGTACAGGACTTGCACCAATAAAAGCTTGTGAAGCATACTTTATGTCATCATCATCATCACCAGCCCATTAACGTCCCCACTGCTGGGGCACGGGCCTTCCCTATGGATGGATAGGGAGATCGGGCCTTAAACCACCACGCGGGCCTAGTGCGGATTGGTGGTTATTAACGACTGCTAATGCAGCCGGGACCAACGACTTAACGTGCCTTCCGAAGCACGGAGGAGCTCGAGATGAATTTTTTTTTGTGGTAACCCATCCTATGACCGGCCTTTGCGAAAGGTGCTTAACTTCAACAATCGCAGACCGAGCCCGTTTACCGCTGCGCCACCGAGCTCCTCCAATATATACTTTATGTAAAAAAGTTTATTATAAGATTGATCACTATCACTTCACTATCACTTGATAGAAGTGTCTGGTATTAAATGTGTTCCTCTTGTTGTTAAATGGCTTGTAATGTATACCCTCATTGATATAAAAGATGTGTTGCTATTGCAGTTTCTTGTCATTTCTTCTCCTTAGCCATAAAACCTAGCGAAACGACGTAAATTCAAAAATGTTACATTGACCTTCAACAAGTTTATCCATGATAATTACGTTGATTAAAATGATTCTGATTTTTTATTGCTTTTAATTGGGGTACGCAGAGACTATAGAATTCCATCTGCTTCGATCCTGACACACTTCTCTTGCTTCCTGCACATTCATCAATCGTTTCATAAACGCACGTCGGTTCAGAATAGATCGTACTAAACCTTTTCTAAGGACATATCAAATTTGGTCAATGTACGTCTTTCTAGGTCTTGCTCTGTCAGCCCTACCATCAACCTTCGCTTTATATACCGCTTTCGTAATTCTGTTATCCTTCACCCGTTCTACGTTCTCGTCTAAACTAACTTAATATTCCCTTCTCAATCATAGGGTGGTATAAATAAACTAATCTCAGCCTTGAGACTGCCCTCAAGATCATGTTAATGAGACAGTTCTTATATAAAAACAGGGACTTGAGCATGGTCTTGAGGGCAGTCTCAGCTGAGATTAGTTTATTAATACCACCCTTAATTTTTTTTTTGATTGCTTTTAACTTATTATGGTACAACCGTCAACATTATACAGGGTGGCCCAGAAGTTCAGGATCAAAATGAAAAATTAGATAGAGGGGCTCATTTGCTACCAGAAATAGCACCTTTAACAACGTTAGAAAGTAGCAGCTACATTGTATGAGAATGTCAAATTTTCCTTCAAATCTGTCTGTCTTGCAACCTTTGAGGGCTAATTACTTAGTTTTTTGCCTGTATTAAGGGTACTTTTTTTGGATGTTTCTAAAAGCCTATTAAATGGAGCAGTTTTTAGAAATACTTTTAGGGTCCATGACAATCTCATGTGTTTATTATTCTTCGGCGAAGTATTAACAACTGTAACAATTTTGGTCGAATTCTCACTTTGACTTCCGATAACTTTTTTTTTATACCTCATTTGACTTTGATTTATCTTTGATTGAGCGGTACATAGCCTTAGGCATAGTTGTGAAGTAAAATAAAATAATTATTAAGAAAGGGATAGCGACAAAATGATTATTTCTGAAGTAAGGTAGAAAATCTAGAAAAAGGTACAAAATGGGTCATATCTCCTAAACCGTAAATAATTGCTGAACATACATGGGGGTGTTTCTGGTAGCTAATGAGCCCCTCTATCTAATTTTTCATTTTGATCCTGAACTTCTGGGCCACCCTGTATAATAATTCATTCTACCACTCCTTCACCATTTTGTCCCGTTTAGTTAAGTGTTTGATTAAAATTCGCAAGACACGGCCTCCTTAAGTGCCTTATCATTATTCTGTGATGTTAACACTCATTTATTTCATCTCAATATTATGAGATGGCTTATTACGTCTTTACTGTAAGCTTCTCTTGTGTTACGGCCTTCGTTACGGTATTTCTACACTGCTTGTTATGCAGGGTGTTAGTGATATCGTAACGAATACTCAGGAGGATGAGTCAGCTCAAGATTTTTATTTAATATGGAAAATAATACTTGATGTTAGCTCAGAATAATGAGCTGAAACATCCCTCTCAGTATTCGTTCGTGTCACTTACACGCCGTTCGAGTACGTATGAATGTTAGTGACACCGTAACGAATACTCAGGTGGATGATTCAGATGATTCTCAGATGTTATCAAGTGGAATTTGTTTTTGGAAAATTTATGTCAATTTTAGTGTTTTTTAAAATTATTCCAGTTCCATACTTTTGCGACGTAAAATTCCATTTTATATCAACTCAGAAACATGGTCTGAATCATGCCTCAAAGTTTTCGTTATGACATCACTAACGTCCTGTATAATGTAAAACATATGGTCACGCTTTTGTTCCAATTGGGGTAGACAGAGGGGGGTAAAGTACGGGTATTTAGTGATGATTTAAAGTGTTCAAATATTATTATTAACGTCTATATTCACGAGGGAGTTAAAAACGTTTTTTAACTTTATATAACAGCAATGTAGCAGTACCATTTCGTCACACCTTTCATGTCAAAGGCTTAAGGTTTACTGTCGAGGGTAGCTAAAGTTAAGGAGAGACGTCATTCGTCTTGGTAGTAAACTTTGTATCAATTACGTATTATTAAATGTGATGGTTAAATGACGGTGTTTACCATGGAATAGAAGAAAAAGGCTGCAAAGGCCCTAACGCGTATTTTGTATGAGAACTGCTTATTTTTTATTTCCTGTGTGTGCAATAAAGTATTTAGTATGTTATGTAATGATCATAGAAAGGAAGCCACAAGGAAAGAGAGGAAGGGGAAGACCTAGAAGAGCTTACATGGAACAGATTAAAGAGAAGGCGAACGTCGTGTCTTATAAGGATGTGAAAGAATTGTTCTTTGATAGACAAGAATGGAGAATGCTTCACCGACAAGAGCGTAGCTCTTAAATTAGTGAACTATGAAATGATACAATATTCTCTCTCTTTATTTAAGAGCCGCGCTCTTGTTGGTGGAGTAATCGCCTTCATTACTCCATAGATAGGGCGTGTAGAACGGTGGTTGCCCCAATCGCCTTCCGTTCCGCAGTACACCGACCAATTTCTCAATCGGTGATGTTCTAGCTAGAGCCCTACCAGAATCCTTTCCCTCCGCCAATAAAATACAATATTAAATTACTAAAAGAAGAGAGAGATAATATTGACAGTTACTTAATACTAAATTCTCAGCAGATTAAACAAACGCAGCGAGATTATTCGTGGGCTTGTTTCGCGAGTTGTGGTGAAAATAGCTGGTGTTGTACCTCTTGGTTCATTTAGCAGACATTATCTCACGGAAGCAAATTAGAATTAATTAGAGGAAGCAATCACGCGTAAGTGCTGTTTGAGAACCTTACTTGAAGGCCGTGACAGACGAGCGACTTACACAAGGACAAATGAAAAATAGAAATCGTTAGAACCATGTCACATTGGCGTGTAGAGAGACATAGTTTCAAGTTCTTCTTCTATCGTGTGGGTTGTGTGAGATGGAGTCATAGGACCCCGATAACGACCCTGACGGCGTGGTCGACGATTTCCCTCAACCAGCGTTTATCGCTATCGACCCGCTAGAGTCGATTAATTTTTTGAAATATTTTTACTCTCAGACGACGCCCTGAGCCGAGGTTCGTGCCCAAATGGGCACCCTCAGGCCTGTTATCTTAAACGTCGTACCAGGTGAGAGCCTTCAGCGCTCCCCATTTGTCCGGCCAAGTAGTTAATGCCATCTGCGGCAAATCTACAATAAGTCACGTCAAAAAATAAAGTGAGGTGGAGTGGTGTCAGGGTTACTATTGAGACGCCAAAGGCCCCTGACATGACTCATCATCTCCCTAGCATTATCCCGTTTTTCACAGGGTCCGCTTACCTAACCTGAAGATTTGACAGGTCCGGTTTTTTACAGAAGCGACTGCCTTTCTAACCTTCCAATCCGCGAAGGGAAAACCATCCCAATAAGTTTTAAAGAGGGGAAATGGGGCTTATTCGGTGATAGGTACTTGCCTCCTATTTCATGGGACTTAAACACAGCTGAAGAAAAGCATAAGGTCACGAGCATTCATATTGATGGACTAATGTTATGGGCGATAGGCCGATCCCTTATCACCAAAAGGTTCATCATATCCAGCTTACGACATCGTATCAACAGTGGCTGCAAGTTGTCTTTGATTACTTGTGGCTCTGCCCACCCCATTAGGGATTACGGGCGTGAGTTTATGTATGTGTATGTATTAATATTGTATACACTTTGGTACCATGTCACATTAACTTTTTTGACAAATTGAACTGTAAGTCTCACTAAATGTCAAAATATGATAGTGCGACAGAGTCCTAAAGTGGGTACATTATATTGCTCATGACTGTACTATAATATACAGGCGGGTGCTAAGTTAATTTTTTTTTTTAAACGCAAGTGTGTATAGTGCGTCACTGTCTAAACTGCTAACCTTTTCAGTTTAAGTGCCTGCTAATCTATTTCGCAGAAGCTGTAACATATACGTATAGATTTATACACATCTAGTTTTCCGACTACACCTCTGCCTAGACCTTTCGGGGATGCAGGCTTGGTGTTATGTTTCATGCTATGTAGCTTTCCGCCCGCGACTTCATCCGCGCGGACCTCGGTTATCGCGTGTTTCACACCTTCCAGGAATGATTACCGGGATAAAGCCCATTCTTTATGTTTTCCTGGATCTCAAACTATCTCCATAAAACTATCATCTTAATCAGTTCAGCGATTTAAGCGTTATAAGGCAACATACAGACGGAGTTATTTAATTTTTTTCAAATATTATTTTTGTTGTGGAAGCGGGTTAAATAAAAATTAATTAAGAAACTTTAAAGCGAAAAAAAACCAGGAATATAGTAGGTGGGTCGAATAAGTGTCTTCCTTTTAAAAAATATCATTATCATGTCTACAATTGTGTATAACCTTTAAAAATCCACATCCAATTATTTCCAAACAATTCATGAAGATTTTTCCTTTGATATTAAATTACTTTTTATGTGCACACGAGTGAGAATTTAACTCATGTACAATGAAACAGCCATTTTCGACTTTTCAAAGGTATTTAATTGGCAGTTCTTTTTAAATGAAATTGCTCATTTTACGTGCTGTAAATGGGTCTTTAAGCCATTTTAAATTGTACGTTTTAAATGTATTTGGACAAACAAAATTAGCTTATAAACCCACTTAGAAGATAATAAATTAAAAATATAAGTTTAAAAACTAAAATCCCCACTACGAAAAAATCACGCTCTAAAAAGTATGAAACAAGAAAATAGGTATAGGAGGTAGTTAGGTTCGGAATTGTCCTTAGAAAAGGTTCAGTACAATCTACTCTGAACGAGCGTGTGTATGAAACGATTAATGAATGTGGAGGAAGCAAGCGAAGTGTATCAGGAATTCCATAGTCTCTGCTTACCCCAGTGGGAAGTGGGCGTGAGTTTATGTACATATTTATGTAAGAAAATAGGTATATTCTCTGAGTTTTTTTGTTTGTATTTGAATTTGTTGTAAATGTATATGTGTGTCGTAGATTTTACCTAAATAAACTTTTTTATTATTATTTTAATTTCTTCCGAACAGTGTTCCACTCCGAAGAGCGAGCGAGACACAGTTCGCGCACTTTCCCCCTTACTCCTTAGCGCCTTACGGATATTTAATACCAAAACTCAGAGGGGGTGAGGACAGCGCTCGATACGAAATGGTGCGGGGGAGAGTTGCCAAGCTATACATATTACTCAAGAAAAGTATTTTTCTTTATTCTATGATATTGTGAAAATCTGCGGCACGCTGGGTGGTGAGGATATGGTATCCCGACGTGCCGGCAGAGTAGGGGAGGGATCGGTGATAACGATGATAAATTGGAAGCAAGCAGGAATATATATAGTTTATTAAAAGCACTTCACAAACAGTATAGCAATGTACATAGTTCACAATATACACACTTCACAAAAGAATCAAGACTTAGAGGGCACGGCCCTAAACAGTATAATATACTTGTTTTGTTTTTATGAAGGTCGGGGATGCAGTGAGTCAAAAGAGTGTAAAATGACAGGAAATGCGGAATGGAATGAGAATTTCGTAATTTAAAATGGTGACGGAACGAAAGGCCAGTACGTGCAGAGTTTGTACTCTGCTACAAATCTTTGGCACTGTGATCTTTAATGCTTTAACATAGAAGTGAAAAGCTTTCTCCGCACTAAAAAGTTGCGTTGCGCGATGCATCAGATACCTATCCAATGCCGTAGGACCGTTTTCTATTCTTGGTTGGGTACGGTCACGAGTTTTAATATGTTTACACTTTGACAAATTAAACCGTAAATCTCATTAAATGTCAAATATGATGGTGCGACAGGGTTCTAAAGTGGGTACATGATATTGCTCATGACTGTACCAAGACGTTTACTATAATGCTATAAATATGGCATGACATGGCTAAAAGCTATCACTTAGGTATATATATTACATAATACCACATTCTTGTCGGTGTACACACAGGCGTGCGTGTATGAAGCGGTTGATGAATGTGGAGGAAGCAAGAGAAGTGTGTCAGGATCGAAGCAAATGTAATTCTATAGTCTCTGCTTACCCCGGTGGGAAATAGGCGTGAGTTTATGTATGTATGTATGTCTTGTCGGTGTAGCATTCTCCATGCTAGTTTTTTAGGGAAAAATAGGGCAGTGGTTTCCCTCTTGCCTTCCGCCCCGCAGTACTCTGTCTGACGCGAGATATATGTATAATACTCGTATATAACACCTAATTCTCGACCGTCAATTACGCGAAACGAACCTACTGTAAACCACCTTACTAAAGGATACTAAAGGATCCGGTTCATTAATTTCGATTTTATCACCAGTGGTTACAGTGCTAAATGTGTTGAGCTAATTGACCTGGTGCATGTTATGTCATTGACGTCGTTAGATTAGTTATGTTAGTACTGCTGTTATTGCATGTTGGTAGTATTGGGTTTACAGATAGATTGTGAGGCCAGTGAGCGACCTTATTAACTCTTGTGTCAGGTTTATAATTGAGCTTTATAATGGGGTTTGATCACCTGTCACCATACATCTGTTTTGCATTCCTGTTTTACAGGGTCCGTTTACTTAACCTGAAGATTTGGCAAGTCCGATATGTTACAACAACTGTTCCAACTAAAGTAGAACCGGACAAATGCAGGTTGCAGGTTAGGTTACATACCTCTGGAAAATTCCTTCATATTTTTTTCCTCACAATGTTTTTCCATCACCTTTGAGCTCATGATGAACATTTAACATGCGAACAAGAATTTGAAAATCAGTGCGTGCTGAATTTGCCACCTGCAATATACCGAAAGTAAGATGATCTGTCAAATGAGCCATGTCAAGGGCCTTTGGCGGTTCATTAGTAACCCTAAAACCAGGCTTGATATCATAACCCACAGAAAAAAAAGAAGAACCAACTGAATAAAGACATTTTTCAATTTCAGTTTTCTGCAAATTTGTGTGTGGTGTGAGTTTATATAGTATGTAATTTGGAGTTCGAACCTGTAACATCATAACATTTCGCAGGAGAATCAAAACCTATGGGGTACTTCCCATAGATATAGAATCAGAAATATAGCTGAAGTTTATTTCGGACATCTAGTCATCGTATCCCTTGCGTTATCCCGTTTCTCAAAAGTATTCCGTTTCCCGCATGGCGTTAAAATACAAGGCACGCGTCACTGCACCATCGCAGCTTCGTCTAACTTTATTTGTTACCCTTAAAAACAGTTTCACGAAACGAAATGACATTACGTAGTTATTTAAAGCTTATGAAGTGAACGGAATTTAATTTTCTCCGTAACTATACTCCACTGCCACACTGATGCACATTACCGCGTGAAAGCGATAAGCGATGAACTTAACGACATACAATTATCGACATTTTGATTTTGGTCAATAGTGCTTCTCATTTTATTCTAAGTTCGTATCTGCCAACAAAATAGTATGTTAAAGTGCCCTCTACTTGGCCGGACAAATGAAGAGCGCTTAGGCCTCTCACCCGGTACAAAATTTAAGACAACAATCCTGAGGGTGCCCGGTTGGGCGCGAACCTCGGCTCAAGGCGTCGTCTGAGAGGAAGAATATTTGAACGAATTAATCGACCCTAGTGGGTCGATAGCTATAAGCGCTGAATGAGAGAAATCGTCGACCACACCGGTGGAGTCGGTAATTAAAGTGCCCTCCGAAGCACAGAATCTTATTATTTTTCGGACAATCAGGCGATCTTCGCCTGCAATGTGTTGAACATACCAGAGACATCTAAAAAAGTGATTTTTATTAGACGTGTCCCCAACGCAACTTGACTCCAGGGCCCATGGACTACTGGACCACAGAGGCCGTTCTTATAGCAGGGAAAAAGTCTCTTTAATACTCTGCTTCTCTACAGTCGGTATAGCAAGTAAAAACCCTCAACAATATCATTGCAGTAAAGTGGTGGTAATAATACCCTTTCAATAATTGACCTTATAAATAGAAATAGACTACTTACCAATCTTTGTAAGTAAGCGTCCACGGCGCATATTGTCACAAGCGACGGCGTGTCAAGATTGAATTTAGTCGCAATGGGCGTAATAACGACACTGTACAACCAATCATCATCACATCATCATCAGCCCATTAACGTCCCCACTGCTGGGGCACTTGCCTTCCCTATGGATGGCTAAGGAGATCGGGCCTTAAACCACCTCGCGGGCCCAGTGCGGATTGGTGGTTATTAACGACTGCAAATGCAGCCGGGACCAACGGCTTAACGTGCCTTCCGAAGCATGAAGGAGCTCGAGATGAAAACTTTTTTTTGTGGTCACCCATCCTATGACTAGCCTTTGCAAAAGTTGCTTAACTTCAACAATCGCAGACCGAGCGCGTTAACCGCTGCGCCACCGAGCTCCTCCACCAATATTGCTGTTTATTTTGACAACCATAACATTTTCAATCGAGGAAACAAAATTACCTGTACTATGTAAATCATCATCATCATTGGCCTTATACGTCTGTATACGCTTGTGTGTGTGTGTGTGTGTGTGTGTGTGTGTGTTATACGTATTTGGGTGAATATCAAAATGTGTCAAGTTTAGTGGCGAACTGTCATTATAATTTAATTTTTATCGTGAAAAATTGGGGAAATTGGGAAATGAAAAATTCCTTTTTCATGTCGGAACCGAGGATCCTTTTGGATCTTTTTCATGTCGGAACCCAATTTTTCACGAAAAAATAATATGAAATTTCGCCACCAAACTTGAAATTTAGAGATTCACCCATTTACAACAAGGTTCGGACGCGTTTTTAGAAAAAATCCTTAGTGACTGTGACTGTGTGACTATGTGTTTATATCAGTGCTTTTAATAGACTGTTTTATACTTATCCAAAGTTAGTGTACCTGACACTTATTCTCGCCTTTCAAACATTTCCATCCACAACTCGCTGACAGTGGATCGCGTGTTTTATGAATTCTGCTGGTACTAACAACGAACGAAAAGATTATGTTTCTGGTACATTTCGCAATCCAATAGAGTTTATAATGTTGTGAGAGACTGAATATGATTCTAAACCTTCTATTTTGATTTTAATGTTTGTGTTGTGGAAAACAATAAAATGAGTTGTTTCATTTTGTTATTCTTTCATTCTACTTCGCTGCTGCATTATTGATTATCCTCTTGAGAGTCAGATTACCAGTTAAAACCAGTTAGTTTTAAAATAACTAAAGATTATAATTATAATTTGTTTTGTTTTTCTCATGAGTGCAATTTTAATTTGAAATTAGAAACCGTATATCGGATAAAGTTTGTATCAAAAATACGTGGCATTTATTTTTTTAATACCGTGTTCCTTTTGAAGTATCACCAATTTTCTTTTCGATTTCTGGAATTTTCCTCAGAGATGTAATTTCCTTTTGTAAATGCAGTCTGTACACAGGGGCGGTTTAAGGGCCGCTACTCACTGAGTCGTCGTATGGCCACATTGCCGGCGACTGTCGCCAAACAATTAAAGCAGATCATTCACTTTGCGATGATTTAGAAACTACTTGATGCTTTGGAAAGGAAGCTATTTTAATATATATTGTTTGGGTAGGGCAGGGGAGTTTGAGTCTCCGGTACCCCCACTCAGGCCCTGGTATCTCTCCGGCCGAGCCAGCATATTTGTGCCTAAAGGTTTATCATGTTAGAAAAGACGCAATCTCTCTGTTGGTTTCATTGACATACCCAGCAAGATCATAACACGCATTAGCAGCACGCATTTGTTAAAAGTTTATATACAGGAAATCACCCTTTAAGGAGATTAATCTTTCGAACGCCGGAACGCGGATCTCGACCAGACACAATGTAAAATCTATTGTGTCTGGTATCTCGGCATATGAGAGGTTAAAAGGGGATGGAAACCCTAGGTGTTTTTAAGGCTAGAGTGAACAGGCACCTTCGGGCAAGTCTGGGGCCAAGAGCAAACCCATCAAAGGTTAAAAAAAAAAACATGCCGCTCGCGATTACTGAAGTCCGCGCGAATAGAGTCGCGGATGGAAAGAAATAATTTCAATGCGACAGGGTTCTAAAATAGGTAAATATATATTTTGAAACGTGACCCATGTACTTCTGTACAACTAACCCCGCCCCTGGTATTTGAAGGCTAGTTGCCTGCAATTTGTCATTGGCTGCAAATGCCCTGGTATTTTCGTTTTCCGTTTGAGACTGTCTATATCGTGGTTAGTTAAGTTCATCGCGTGCTTCGCCTCGTTCGCTCCTAAGTAAGATTAAGCTTCTTCGGTGAATCGAAATGGAATTCAAAAGCATCCAGGATTGAATTTCGTGTTTGAGATTAATCACAGAATCGATTTAGGTGTAAGGAGCCGGTTTGATTGTGTGTAGGTATGTAGGTATGTGCTTATGTTGGGTTCAATATACTTGTACATAGAATTGTCAATCTGTCCTAAGAGTTTGCCTATCATGAGCTACGACGACGACTATCTCCTTAACATCACTATTCAGAAGAATTTCAGAGAAACATTTTCTTGTTTCATACTTTTTAGAGCGCGATTTTTCCGCTGTCGGGTTTTATACATGAACGAGGTGGTAAATTAAGCAGCTTAAACGCGCCCACGTGGAAGAATTTAAGTTAAGGACATGTACACTTCATTTTATCGCGTTATACATCATGACATATAATTAACTTACATAATACGAGTATCTTATTTTCTCTCCCAACAATACGGGTACATATCCCCCATTATACGCTAATTATTATAATACATCTCTTCTATTAATTACGTCAAAAGCTTGACGTCAAAAGACGGCCAAAATGACGAGGCATTACCTCCTGTTAATTTTATTACATACTCTAAGATTGCGGCCACACGACATGTTGTCCGTTGCGACGCCTGAACGATGGAACTCCTTTGGTGCACATAATTTTAACTAGCTTTCCATCGGCGACTCCTTCCGCGTGGACTTTGGTCATATTATTCCATTCCATTTCATCCCCTTAAAGGTTCATTTCCGAACTATTCTAAGTCACCTTAATTCACCTTAATCTATCTCCGATCTAAATCGATACAGCGATTTATATATGAAAATGTATTATATTATTGCTTTGTTCTTGTGTGTTGCGTCATTTTCAAAGATTTAATTTATATATTCAACTCTAAAAGAAAGTATAATACATTTTTATTGCACAATTAAAAAAAAAACAAACACATCTTAAAAAAATCAAAAAAGAAAAAAACCCTAAAAAAAAACAAAATAAAAGAAAAAAAACACAAAAACCCCAAACCCACCCTCTAAAAGATATAAAACAGGAAGTTACTTTTGCATTTACAATATTAGAAAGGCTCACAGCAACATGCTACACGATGCGTCGCAAAGTCATAACAATTATAGAGTCGCGACGACGCAACGCAACGCCAATACTCGTGTGACCTCTCTTTAAGAGACAGAATAATATACGTATAATGAGGAACAATGTGAGCATTAACAATATATACTGGCATGTGTACTTTACCTACACGAGTAATAATATTATACAACTCACTTGTTTTCCAGACTAGACTAACACACATAGACACATAAAAAAAAATAGAACGTTCAACGAAATAAAAAATGTCGACCGAGTACGAAAAAAATATTTTGTTTTAATGAATACCTATTAAACATTACGATTTCTACAAAAACAGCTAAGTAGGAAATAAAATATTTTTTAAATACGAATTGTGGTTATAAAGACATTAAAAGACTTTATTTAACATCTTAGTATTTCAATCACAGGACAGAAATGGTCGCCTTCTCTTCAATAACATGAAATGATCCAGAAATAAAGTTATTCTCCTTTAGCACAAGATTAATTATATAAGATGCCCATTGAAGGATCGCCTTAAACTGACGCATACTTTTGAGTGTCTACTTTTCCGAATTACAGGATGGATTTACAATCTTTTACTTACTTACTTACTTACTTACTCAGAGTCTCAAAGTTCAGGCATGGTTCCCCAATGGACCGCACGTAATGAAAAATTCCGCTGTGAACAGAGATACTCAAAACAGAGTAGAGAACAACTCCAATCCACTAAAGCCATACCCTAAGACAACTCAAAAAAGAAACAAAAGACTTTAACAAACAACACGTTCCCTTGAAAAGTAGGAAAGTCCTCAGGATCGACGCGAAATAATCACGGGAGCTACTTGCAAACAAAGATTTATGGAGCGAATACTTCGCATTGAAAAGTTTAATTCGTCTCTGGGAATCTAGTCCCATATGCGAGTCCAATGTTGCCATCTGAAGCACAAGAACTTATAGTTTTATATGCTAGAAGGAATAGTTTGATAAGGTAATTATAGTCTTCATAATAACACTGCATTTTTGTATTATGATCAGCATTTCGAAGACCGTTCTTATGGTTGGACTGCAAATGGATTCGATACAAGAAATATTAAGTTGAGCCGGAGAAGGAAATAATTTATAGCTAAATATGGACATAACATAAACATAAACAACCCATACGTCCCACTGCTGGGCACAGGCCCAAAGAACAAAAAAGAAAAAAGAAAGAAAAATAAAAAACAAAGAAAAAAGGAAGATGGACATGTTCACATTTTTATTTTTTGGAATGTGAGTGTGGTGGTAGAAAGGAGAGGCCTTTGCCCTGCAGTGGAATGGTAATATTAAAGGGTTTTTCTTCATAAACGCTCTTAAATAACATTATGTACTTATTCGGATTCACCGCGCAATACTCTGCGGATCGCATCTCATCTCTATAAAGACGGCCTTTGAGTGTAACAAATCGAACATGCTTAAACTTTTACGTGATACTTCCCACCTGACTTGGCTCATCCAGCACAGATACCTCCACAAATCAACCCGGCAAAATTTATTGTCAAAACTTAGGGTAATTTATGTTCGACAATAAGTCAGGGCGTTACCCTGAACTTTTCGGTCCTACTTCATTATTTGGTTTGCTTGCTTTTAATTTATAGAAGTTTCCAATTTAAGCAACCCCGTTCCTAACATACCTTAAAAGGGTTGATTTATGCCATTGCTCCTGAAGTTATTTATGACCCTGATTTAAAGTTAATTCTTGATTCGAAGAGACGGGATTCTGTGAAAAATGTTCTTGGAAGTAAATTGTTTTTCATACCAGCTGCTTTTGTAAAATGGATTTTTCCAAACGATTTATCCCTTATCGTTATTTAATTGGCTTCATTTTGTCGTAAATAGGGCAGATCATGCTTTCATTATCACCTATCTAACGTTATTCCGTTTTCACAGGGTCCATCTATCTAACTTGAAGTTTTAGGTCCGGTTTTTACAGAACTGATTGCCTGTCTGACCTTACAATCCGCGAAGCCAATACCAGCCCAATACAAGTTAGGTCACATACCTCTGAAACACATTCCTTGGAAATGTGAGTTTACTCTTCACCGCTGAGCACGTTATAATCATTTACAATCCAAACATAGATTCTACAACAATTCAGAAAATCATTGGTTTAGGTCCGTGCTGGTTTCAAACCTAGAATTTCATAGCGAGAGTTAAGCGTTTATCCAACTGGGCTGCTACATCTCTTAAATAGGGCATGCTTTATGAATAGCAAACGAATTGACACGATCGATATCAGCCCCATTAATAGCTGTTTAGTTTTATCGGTCAGATATTATCGAGTGTATAGGTTTTGACGGAATTGAATTTTAATATGTATACACTTTGGTACCATGTCACATTAACTTTTTTGACAAATTGAACTGTAAGTCTAACTGTAAATGTCAAATATGTTAGTGCGACAGAGTCCTAAAGTCGGTACATTATATTGCTCATGACTGTACTAAGTACCCACACGGCACCGAGTTTTCTGTTTATTTTATTTTTTATTTATTTATAAAGTACAACCACATCACATATATTAAAACATTTTACATTTATAAGGTTAAAAAAAGAAAGAAAGAAAAGGGGAAGGGCCACCCAAAAGGGGGGAGGATGGAGGGGTAGGAAAGAGGAAGGGGAGGCCTTTTCCCAGCAGTGGGATCTTGTAGGCTACATTAGATTAGACATTTATTATTTATAAGGTTACGGTATTGTGACCAATAATATATATGACAATTACGGCGTACATAACTAATACAATTAAGGGTACTTAAGTATTTAAAAATTAAGCAAAATTAAAAATACACATCATAAGTAAATATAAGTAAGTAATTAATATCTGTTAAGCTTTAAATAATCTAGAATTTTTCTCATAAATTCAGCAGATCATGGAACACATCAAGATCTAAGATTTTGTTACAAAAAGAGTTGTATTGTTCTGTGACCCCATCGTGATAGGTGGTATTAGGGCCATGAGCGGCAGCGAGCAGGCCTGGAGAGCGATCGTCACCTTCGCGGACATAGTCATGTCCGCGAAGGAAGCGGCGGAGAGGGAATGGGAAGACTCTGTCGACTCGCTCCCGATTCGCCGCAGGCGACCAGGAAAGCGGCGACGGGCGCACTTGGTCGCGATCGACCGAGCGCCGCCTTGATGGGGACCTGTGGACGGTGGTCGGGGGACCGCCGTCCACAAAATAGGTCTCGTGCTGTAGGGCTCCCCAAGTGTTCCGGGCAGCCCTCGTTGGAGGGGGAGGCGCTTGACGCGTTCCCATGGGCGCTGGGCTCTAAAGGGCATCCGCCGGCGGGGACGCGGTTGTGTGCAATTGCGTTCCCGTATCCCCGCCACACGGCGGCAAAGAGGAACACCGTTGGGTTTTAGTGGGTATACCGGGTGGCGACACCCGGGGAGTCCCACATAATCACGTCGTCCCCCCGGGCGGCGTGGTATGCGTAACGCATTTCCCAACGTCAAAAAAAAAAGGTGGTAAGCCGTTTCGCCGTCTATAATAGTCAAGCCAGCAGTTAGTGAAAACTGCACTTAAGATAACTCATTGCTGCAAGTCCGGTACCGGGGTTTGGACCAGCGCACCCTGTTTGAGAAGCAAGCCAGAGAACTACGGGACCACAATGACTTCGACAGTGACGACTAAAATAGACGGAACTGAGAACCAATCTATTGAGTGAATAGTCACAATATTTTTATCTGTAGTCCTATTTCTGAAATTATTTTATTCGATTTTATCATTTTGAGCCTGTCAAAACATGAAAGCCGTCATTTACTTTACGTATTTATTTACGGATCAAAAGCAGATTTTATGAAGTAAAATAATGTTAAAATACTTCCCTCCATGAGAATAAAAATGTGCTCAGCAGGGGAATTTATTTAAACTATTTATCTTCTTCTGTCGAGTGAATTGTGAGGTGGATGATCGACCTCAGCAACCCTGGTACTACTGAGCTGCCGTAGGCCCCTGACGAGGCTCAAGTAACAACTACGTTAACATTCAGTAAGTAGTAACCAAGGACAACTTGTTTAGTTTGCCTTACGAAGCAAGGATCATCTTACTTTCGGTTACTGTAATGTCCTTACCAAACTAGGTTTCACAAAGAGATTTTTATAATGTGAATGTGTGTGTCTGCTTATGTTATTACATGGTTCATTGTAATACCTTCCTTTCAAACTCGGTAAGCTGCAATATTTGGGTGACAGTAATTGAGCAAAGGCTTTGGCGGAACTATGCGGCATGTCCCATATAGAGCTTTGTGGTGCATTCCGGGACAAATCCTAGTTGAAGCGTGGTTTGAGTTTTAGGTAAAGTTACATAGTTTTGAAACATGCCATAACATAAACAATCTAATATACGTCATGATGCGAGACACAGGCCTCTTCTCAATCAACCAGTGAAAGGGTATGGAGCATGCTGCACCAATCTACTCCAATGCGAGTTGTTGGAGTTGGGAAAACTTATTTATATAACCATCATCATCATCTACCTAGCATTATCCCGTTTTTCACGGAATCCGCTTACCTAACCTGGAGATTTGACAGGTCCGGTTTTTTTAACAGAAGCGTCTGCCTGTCTGACCTTCCAACCCGTGAAGGGAAAACCAGCCCAATACAGGTTAGGTCATATACCTCCAAAATGCATTTGTAGGTATATGACCTAATAATGTGGGTTTCCTCACATTTGGAATTTGAACCTGACCTCAAAGTGAGAGGCAAGGGATCTACCAACTGGGCTATCACGGGTTCTTCGATTTTTTTTTAACCATCCATTTCTGTTATTATGATGACACAAAATTATCTAGCAAGTTTCAACATAAACACTTTAAGCAACAGCTAAGATGTCTTTACCTATTAGATGTTCCTAGGACGCCCTGCTTCTCCTGCCCTTATCTCACTCTAACCGGGGTCGGCACAACATGTATTGTGTTCCTCTTCCATTAACTTCTTTGCACACACAAATCCTTCTTTACAAAATCCATCCACACTTCACTGTAGTGTGGACTAAATTTATATATCAGCAGTTGAGATCATAAGCATCTTACCTTTACAGTACTTTACCTTTTACCCTATCTAACATTTATCAATCACATCTATTACTTTCCTCGATTCCTTGAAACAATTTGCAACTTTTCCACAATGTTCAAAGAGCCGATAAAAGTAAAGCCGAGCAAAGTTCATATGCTAAAATTTCGTTCCCACTAGGGGACATTTGCCGAGCGACATGAGACCCCTGAAACATGCGATATCGGACGATTTCGTAAGACTTCACCTGGTGTCTTCTCTCTCCAATCATATATAGCAGAGCCGCGACAGAAGATGTCGTGGGATGTAGAGCGATGTCGGTCGATGTCTCCGGGGACACACAAAGCCGTCGCTCATCAAAATGTCCTCCAGTAGGGACGAGCTTAATTCTGTATGGGAGCTGGACAAAGTTAGGCGCTTGATTGACTGACAGTTCCCATCAGTTTAGGTAACGTTGGTCCACTGAGCTTAAGCTTTGGTTTTATCCAGTTGAAGCGTATTGAATGGGTCAGCTATTTATGAGTAATTAAAGCCGTCATACGAGCTAATTCCCGGCAATTGAGAATTGAAACTACGTAAACTGTTTACCGCGGCGAATATTCGTAGAATTCGCCAGCGAATTTTTGGTTTATAGTGGTACAATTAAATAAATAACGGTTGAAACCAATGTTTGTTCTGTACCATGGCAAACAATATGGAATGCAAAGAATTTAATATAAATATTTAAATTTATATGCACTTCAGAATTGAATGTTGTTAAGTACAGTGTACTTGTAAAGAAAAATAATGATTTAATCACGTTAAAAACCTACAGTGTTTCTCAGGAATGTGGGCTTCCTCACGATGTTTTCTTTCACCGCTCAGCATGTGATAATCATTGAAATTAAGATATCGCTTTTATTCTCATTATTATTCGGTATTAGATAGGGTGCGGAATCACGGTTCTAGTGAACCCACTAGTCGTTTGTTCTCTTTTGTCTACAACTGTCCTTATCTATACATAACAAATTCAAAAATATCTTTATTCAATAGGTAACATAGTTACAGTTTGAATCGTCAATTTTTACATAACGACCGTCTCTTCCACATAAAACTACTACAGCTTCTCCCAACCTGTTGAGCCAGGGAAAAGAAGCTGCGAGAAAAACCTCGGCATAGGGCCCTAGACTTTCTTTAAAAAAACTTAGCGATACTTGCTTATAACAATTATATTGTGCTTTGAAACTCCTCCAAAAGCGTATTTTGAGCAAAATAAAACCGCTACTTCCGAAATCTCAACGATAGATAGCGCTGAACCAATTTCTCAAACGCAAACAAAACACTATCGCATACCATTAAATTCATCGAAACAAGCGAGCATATTTTAGCATTCATAACTATTTCTAGGAGATGCTAGCTTTTATAAAACAGAGGGAAATTTCGCCAGCAACTCTGGCGAGAGCTTACCGTCCCGAATGTCCCGATATTCCACACCGAGTAAGTTTTGAAATGAAAATCCCTGAAAATGTCACCCAGGTTTTAGTAGTGCGTTCGCCGCGTATGCTTCGAAAGTTTTGGCGTATGAAATTGTTGCTAGTTTGTAGTCGATATTTTTTATTATTCATCTTCTCCTTAACGTTATCCCGTTTTCACAGGATAGGTACGCTTATCAAACCTGGAATTTGACATGTCCGGTTTTTCACGAAAGCGGCTCAAAAATTACCCTGACACCAAGGTTCTTATATCGTGTGGGTTGTGAGGTGCAGTACCAACCTCATCAACCATGGTGTTATTGAGCCGCCAAAGGCCTCTGGCATGGCTCATGTAACGAATGCTTACATCATCATCATCATCAGTAAGTAGTAACCGGGACCACCGGTTTAACGTGCCTTCCGAAGCACGGATCATCTTATTTTTTGATCAATCAGGTCAAAACAAAGGGTTTCAAAGTGTATACAATTAATACTCGTGACCGTACATACGATCATGCCTAATTAACATTTTCTATTTATTTGTTTCTCATACATAGTATTAATATTCAGTAAAGGTATCTTTATTGGCGTCACTAACACTAAATTTAGGTTTTAGCATATTTTCCTTTCTTGCAAGTAAGTATTCTGCACTTTATACCTGTATAGCAAGGGAGTCGTAAAATTTTGCATACCTAAGTAATCTTTACAGTATTTCCCGTCATTTCTAGCTTGGAGTTCATAAAACGCAACTATGTTTGCAATGATGACATTTCATGGAGCAATAAACCCGAAATTCAGTAAAACAATTTAATTTCAACTCGCTAATGAAATTTTGCCGTAAATTACTTTGTTAGGACATTGTTCGAGTTTTGCGAAAGAAAATGTTATGAAATACTGCATAATCATAGTCACAAGCAGCAAACACATTTAATTTTGTTGTTGGAATTAATTACCTATAATCTACTCACGACCCGGAGGTCCGTGTTTGAATCCCAATGGCGACGTATCACAAAAATCACTTTGTGTTTGGTTAAGATATTTACAGGCTGATTACCCGATTGTCCGAAAGCAAGATGATCCGTGCTTCGGAAGGCACATACTTACTGATGTAAGTATGTAATCGTAAGACAAGCTATGTCAGGGCGTAGAGCGGTTCAATAATAACCATGACATCAGAGTTGATAAGGTTGGTCAACCTCACAACCCACACGATAGAAGAAAGTTACCTGCTAACTTATATCATTACATTCTCATACTGAAATGCATTTTCGGAGGTATGTGACCTAACCTGTATTGTGCTGGTTTTCCCTTCGCGGGTTGGAAGGTCAGACAGGCAGTTGCTTCTGTAAAAAGCCGGACCTGTCAAATCTTCAGGTTAGGTAAGCGGACCCTGTGAGAAATGGAATAATGCTAGGGAGATAATGATACTCATACTCTAAGAGCATTTGTAAATGCATTTGTTTTTTCTTACCTCTTTTGTTTGTATTACGATTAATTGGTTGGTTAGGTTCAAAAGCGACTGCAAGATTATTTTTTTTATTCCTAATACTCATATTTACTACTTTTATAATTAAAACACATAATAACGGGTTCTTACCGCGTTTAAATGGGGATATGAGACTCCCGATATTTCGACACTGTTGCAAGTGCCATGATCACAGGATGACTGATGAGATTGGAGTGGATTAGGTTTGTCGTAGTGAGTTTGGTGCGAGTTCAGATGGTTCCGAACATTCCGATATCAAAAACATAAACAAGCGGCAAAGAAAGAGGGTACACAGATATGTCTGCCCGTAGAATATTATGGATCTACCTACTCCACTCCAATCTCATCAGTCATCCTGTGATCATGGCACTTACTACTTTTATACCTGAGAGGATAAGCAACTGAAGGCTTTTTTGTATATTTTTTCCTTAGGAGCAAATACGTGTTGGTTGCGTTGTGCATTTATTAATAGCAATCTGTATGAGAATTTTATTTTATTTTCTTATTACTGATGTATGTAACAGGAAATTGGATGTCAATAGCCTGAAAGCCAGCATGGACTTTCGTTTCTGCGATGCGTAAAATAAAAAAAAAAAACAGATCGACTAAAGACAGGGACCAATTTCTGCTATAAAAACGTGGGGTGGGTTTAGAATTCCATTGACGAATTTACCTAAGGTTTTTTTTTTTAATCTGAAACAAAAGTTACGATATTTATTTTGAAATTATGATGGGGACGCTTACATTTTTTTTTTATTTACTGCTAAGGTACCTAGCAATTGCAGCTTGATAACCTGTGATAAGATAATTTAAAGGTAATGGTAGGGAGGCGAAGAAAAAGGTAATATCAACTCTATGTTATAGACTACCACCAAATTAAGGTAAAAGTTAGTTGTTAGTGACATCATAACGAATACTGAGGGGAATGATTCAGACCACAGATCATATAATAGATTCAGATCATGATTCTGAGTTAATATCAAGGGGAATTTTCCGTCGCAAAATACATTTATTTTTTACGCTTTTATTGTTTTTAAATGAATTATTTTAAATGATATTCTTTTGCGATGGAAAATTCCACTTGATATTAACTCAGAATAATAGTCTGACTCGTCCCCCTAGTTTTTATTGCGATGATATCACCTACACCGCGTACAAGTACATACAAGTAGCCATACAAGTGCGCATGAGTGTTAGTGACACCGTAACGAAAACTTTGAGGGATGATTCAGACCACGATTCTGAGTTGACATCAAGTGGAATTTCCTGTCAAAAAATTCATGACAAATTTAATTTTTTTTTATTAATATTTTCCGTTCCATACTTTTGCGTCGGAAAATTCCACTTGATATCAACTCATAATCATAGGCTCAATCATCCCTCAAAGTTTTCGTTACGATGTCACTATATCACTGTATATTCGCCCTGTTAATACATCTAATATTAATCGTGGGGTCAAACGTAGATCCGGTCCCATTCGGTTTCCTGGCAGAGGACTGAGGACCCAGGAAATGAAATAGCCACAGGCACTTCACTCTTTATATTACAAATATATCAATCGCCTCAATAAATATATGAAAATTACTCATTCGTACAAATTTTGTCAAAGGGAAATATTCTGTTTCCATCTACGGTTCTATTAAAGGGACTTTTTGTAATAAGTAATTAAATAATATTACATTTGTATACGTGTACGTTTGTACGTGTTGTGCATTAGATGTCGGGACAATCGAGATTTTGAAAATCCAATTAAAGCAAAACTGATGGTCATACAAGTTTGGTCTTATACTAAAAATATTAAGAGGAAGCTACTCTATAGCTCCGACATGTTTTCTTCTCTGTTCGGGACTTTGACATTTGGGTGCCGGGCGAAGTATGTATGGAAAGACGATGATCTCCTTCGAATCGACGATGATCAATAACTAACAGAGGAAGTTCATTCTTTCTTACACGATAGACCAATATGGGTGATGGGCTGATCCCTTGTGACCATGAGGTTCATCATATCCATCTTAAGTTATGTATCAACAGTGGCTGGAAATTGTCTTTGATTAATTGTGGCTCTACCCATCCCATAAGGGATTAAGATTAGTGACATATAATAATATTATATTAGGCACGTTAAGCTGGTCCCGGTTACTACTTACTGATGTAAGTAAGTAGTCGTTACACGAGCCATGTCAGAGGCCTATAGCGGCTCAATTGGGGCCCTGACACCAGAGTGGATGAGGTTGATACTCCACTTCACAACCCACACGATAGAAGAACATAATATTATGTAGGTATATATGCCGACTAGGAGTCGAAGTAGTAGCCATGGCCGAAATCGGTCGGAGAAATCATCATCATCATATACCTACATAATATTTAGATATTTATTTAGCTTGTTTAGAAGAAAATGTTGTGTTTTTCTTTCCAATTGTAATAAATATTATTGTAAGTTTTTACATTTCCATTGTTGTATTTCATCAAAGACCTATTTGTTCAATCAAACAATGAAAGTCCTTTCCTGTTAGAACAAGGAAATGGGTACACTCAACATTTTCTTTCAACTAAGTACCTTTTATCTTCTATAACCGTCTATAGTGATAAGCGTTATGAAAAGAAGCGCAAACTTCGAACAATAAATATTGGCGTTCGTTTTATAATCCATTTTTCAACTTAAACAAAATTTGTGCAGAATATACAAGCTGACATTGAAAAAATAATGTTTGAGTTTGTATCGAAGTTAAATTCACGTGATTTAACAATAAGTTTAATCTATATATAGAGACAATAAGTTGAATCTACAAGCTAGGTATATTTGCAGCAAGCTAGATTTGTCTATTGTAGATTTGCCACAAATGGCATTAGCTACTGGACTGCAATTCAGGAGCTCTGAGGGCTCTCTCCAAACAAAAAAATAAGTAAAAAGGTACATTTAATACAACAGGCCTCAGTGAACCCATTTGGCTTCGGCTCAGGGCAATATTCGATCGATCTACTCTGAACCGGCGTGCGTGTATGAAGCGATTGATGAATGTGGAGGAAGCAAGAGAAGTGTGTCAGGATCGAAGCAAATGGAATTCTATAGTCTCTGCGTACCCCGGTGGGAAATAGGCGTGAGTTTATGTATGTATGTATGTCAGGGCAATATTTCAAAAAACGAATCAAACACCCCCTGGGTAAATCAAACTAGCTCCAAGAGCATAGTGGTATGCGGTGAAGTGTCCCTTCTGTTTTCTTCAAAGAATAATAGTATATTTATTCTTTGACCCAACGCTCTCTTTAAACGAAATCACCAATCACCAATGGACGCAAGCGCAAGCACAAAGGTAGCGTTCCATTACGTCTCGTGTAATTAATTACTAGGCTAGGTACACACTTTACACGTTCACTATAGACACAAAGGATAGTTGTTTGAAGGTAGAAATTGATTGACGAATTTGTTACCTATTGTTTGTAGGGGCTGGTGCATAGTGGGTTAAGTGCTCCGGAAGGGTTAAAAGGCCACATTGGAGCAATTCATCTTAAACGCAATATTACAATTTGCGTATATAAAAGTAAGTGCGCAATGTCAAAAAACATCAAGTAGCAATAATGCTTTTGATGTGGCCGTTTTAACCCCCTGGTTCAATTCCCGACGTACCTCCTGTTTGTCCGGAAAAATTAGCTGATTCCTTGCTTTGGAAGCTGCTTTGGAAGAAGTAGTTCCTGCGCTACTAGCCGTAACACCTCCACCAACCCGCAGTAGGGCAGCGTGGTGGAGTATAGGTATATAATAGAAACAATGTTACTAACTTTACTTTTTGGGACGCTTTTTGACCGGACGGACTTATTCTCACCATGACGGTTACTATTTGGAGGTATGTGACCTAACCTGTATTGGGCTAGGTTTCCCTCCGCGGTTTGGAAGGTCAGACAGGCAGTCGCTTCTGTTAAAAACCGGACCTGTCAAATCTTCAGTTAGGTTAGGTTGGGTAGTAAGCGGACCCTGTGAAAAACGGGATAATGCTAGGGAGATAATGGGTTTGGAACCCTAAAAATGGACTCTAACGTTAAAAAAAATAAGAAAGATTCATTTCGTTTTTTTAAAACGCTAAAAATACATATTATTTCATTGCCTATTTTCGTCTCTGAGTGGATATTTCCAAAACAGTGTGTGTTGAACAAAATGCTCTAGGTAGGCCTACCAACATTGTTAGTCGAAATCACAATATTAGGTACACAGTGGGTCATGCGATGATTAACAATGCTAATTTCACGTACACAAGCTCATAAATCATTATTTCGATGATAATTTACTCATGAAACCAGAATTTCCAAACATTATTTGCTTTCTGTGAAATAGATGGGATAATTACAGCCTTTGTGCAGGATTAGATGCCTACATAAATACATTTCATTTACTGTCATTAGTAGCGATAGTTGTATTTACAAAAGGTAAGTTAGATAATTATAATATATGTTGTTTAACTTTTTTTTTGCCGTCGAAATGGGGTCGTTGCGTATCGTCTGCGGTGTTAAAATGAGTGATAGAGTGAGAGACAGTGTGGTAAGAGAGAAATGTGGTGTAAAAGACGATATAATGATCATTTCGACAAACATCCTGCTTTTTTGTAATTGTTTTAGTGGAAAGATAATATGATGTTGTTTTCTTTTTTTTTTTTTGTATGTGGCGTCCTTTTATAATAAACTTTTTCTATTCTATTCTATATAGTTACTAAGATTGAGTTGGTTTGGACACAGCGGATGAATGATAATAGGATTACGAAAGCAGTAATAAAGCGCCGGTGGTAGGGCTGGCAGAGGAAGACCTAGAAGGACGTACAATGACCAAGATCGAATAAAATGGAATTCCGTAGTCTCTTTAGTCTCTGCTTACCCCGGTGGGAAGTATTATGTATGTATGTTTTTTCACTAACACAGTTAGTGCGTACGTAACACACATACGTTATGGACGCTAATACAGCTCACTATTTCGCATTAGCTCAGGTTAAGCTCTATTCATTACAATCTAACGATGAAACTCTAGCCCAATTAGGAAGATAGTCATGAGCTTATGTTATGGTACGTATTAATATCATTATTTTAGTAGGTGGTAGGATTTTATACACTTAAAAACTTTAATGCTAATAAAATCTCATTGGATCACTATTATTTGAAATTATGTAAGTTCCAATCTTTTTATAATTTTATCTAATAACGCCATCTAGTAGATTACTCTAGAACTAACGTAACGCTCACAAAGTTACCATTGAACGAAGCTTTACAACTCGAGCTTTTTAAAATGTTACTTAACATGCTGTTGTTTTAGTTCTTCTGTTGTGAACTAGATGGCGCTGTATCGAAATGTCTTCTACTGCGATTTTGTTTTGTTTTCATTATTGATGTATTTTTCTTTTGTTTCAGATGACATCCAGCCGACGCTAGAGTGGCAACGAACGAATAATTCCATCATTTTAGTCAAACCTAAAAGTTCCTAAAGTCTAGCCTTAGAGTAGCTAAGTAGCTAAAATGTATAACTCGAATGAATTCCTTCATAGTGCAGGCGTTAGTCGCCATATGCAAGCAACTGGGGAAACGCCTTCACAGAAAACTAGTATGAAACGGCGTTCCTGCGAAGTCCCTTTAGGAGACATATCTTCTAATAACTTCAAGGTATCCTTAGGCGATATAACTAATGATACTAACTACGATTGCCGGTCGATGCGTTCTACCCATTCTGAGGACACTAGATCCTTACGATGCTATAGACCCATAGATAGCAGAAGTGTCAAAAACTTCAGGTCTTCCTTAGCGGATATCTCGGGAGTCTCGAACTTTTCTCTTTCGAGACCGCCGAGTTATGATCAGTTATCTCGAAGATCTTTTATTGAGGGGCCAGAAGGGCAGGGGATCACGTCGAGCATTGAAGGAGTATTGTGGTCTGATGAAGAGGAAAACGAGTACTTCTACCACGAGAATATCACGTCGGCTTGGAATGAAGGTAAGTGATTGCTAAGCATAATAAAAATATGAAAAAAATAACATAAAAAATTAAATTAACTAAAAATTATCTAACTTGATCTGCAGTTTTCTAAGAAAAAAAAGGCTGTCAAGTGCAAGTCGGACTCGCGCACCGAGGGTTGCGCACAAATAGCCATCGGGTCATTGTCAGACCCTGAATGCTAACCACCTAGAACATTTCTAAGAACCTTCTTGCTAATACCACCAGCAAACGAAATAAAACTGCATCTAAATTAGACCATCCGTTCTGGAGCTAAGATATACATATAGACAAATGGATGAACTTATAAAACCCACTCTGCGTTGCGTCGTCGTAAACAAACAAAGATTTGACTTTGCTTTTGAAATAAATTGCTCAACAATCAAGGACATAACACTATACATGGTGTTAGTGACATCGTAACGAATACTGAGGGGGATGATTCAGACCATACTTCTGAGTTAATATCAAGTGGAATTTTACCGTCCCAGAGACTTTGTACTATCCATTTGTCCACTTTTAATTCTGATCCAAGCTCCCATTAATACACTTTTCAATCCCACACTTACATAAACCAAACAGTCGATAGACCTTTTGTGCACTTAATCATACAATCTATGTTTCTATCGGTTACAATTTACAATTTTATTACGCAATTGAAATGAACTCAAAACAAGCGAGGTTGTCCATTGATGAATCAGGTTCGTTCACCTTTACAGATAGATCATTTAGATCGATGATCTACGAAGCTTCCAACCGGGAACATTTACATAATTACCCTCCCACGTAATGCGTACGCGGCGATCAAAACAAATCATCTGGAAATATATTATTGATGTACTTAAATGTAATCGTTAGGGATTATTTGATACAACGATATCTTCTTCGTCATTTTTATACTACTCTGCTGGACATTTCGTAAAAGTCAACTAAGGGTAAGTTGGAGTATAGATGCACGTATGGGAAGTAACAAATCAAATCAAAATCAAATATACTTCATTGCACAAAATTAAATTTGGGCGGCTTTATTGCTCTAGAGCAATTTTTTCCAGGATGCGGGATGGTGCAACAAGAAATCAATACCAAAAAGTAAACTAAAGTTAATATAATAAATACTTAATGTATATAAATAATGCATATAAATAATGTATTATTAATACATTCTTAATATAATATAATGCTTGTTTATTACAAATATTAAACTAGGAAATATTGCCTGACACCAGGGTTGATGAGGTTGGTAATCCACCTCATAACCCGCACGATAAGAAGAAGGGTATTTGCTTATTTGCAAGTAGATAGGTACGTAACAGCCTCCGTGGTCTAGTGGTTAGAGCGTTAGGCTCATGATCTGCAGGTCCGGGTTCGATTCCCGATGGGGACATTGTCGAAATCACTTTGTGAGACTGTCCTTTGTTTGGTAAGTCTTTTCAGGCTTGAATCACCTGATTGTCCGAAATAGTAAGATGATTACGTGCTTCGGAGGGTACGTTAAGCCGTTGGTCCCGGCTATTAGCCGTAAAAACACCTCCACCAACCCGCAGTGGAGCAGCGTGGTGGAGTATGTTCCATACCCCCTCCGATTGATTGAGGGGAGGCTTGTGCCCAGCAGTGGGACGTATATAGGCAGTTTATATAGGTACGTTACAGTAAGTAACTAGCATTCCGTTGCTCGCCACTTTCCGAGCCACATCTTAATAGTCTATGGGAATTCTAATCAGCACAAGTCAAAGCGCGTCCTGCCAACTTGACAGATAAATCAGTGCTATCATTCAAAGGTAATTGAACGGTTACCCTAATAGTTTACCTAGATTTACCCAGTTACCTACGGTCATAACCCGGACACTTCATACAAACAACCTCGTTTTACACAGACACTACACATTGACATTATCAACTATCAACACGTGCAACTGTGCGTGTAACGTCTGAGGGCTGCCAATTACAATACCTAATTTACACTACATTACTTAGGTAGGTACTACTTACGAATAATGCTTTTATAATAATCAGTTAATATTTATTTATTTACCACACAAATCACAAACAAGAAATTTTGAACAATGAAAGTTCACAATGTAAATTAATACACTTGACTTAAAAAATCACTGAACTAATAAATTGCATTCACATTATTTTTACATTCAGCCTATGTTGCAAAATAAGCATGTTTTGATGAATAACCACCGTGAAAAATAAATATTGATTGTCATTCGATAAATATTCGAATAAGACGAAAGATCGTCGGCACCCAATTTCAAAATTCGAACATATAAACTAAACTGATAAAAAATAAAAACAACGGTCAGCGATTCAAGTCTAAACTATGTTCAAGGAGGGGTTAGGTGGTGAACCTAGCTCAGACGCTGGTGGGTAGCGAAGAGTTGCCGTTCTATAGGTAGTATTATTCCTTATTCTATGCTACGGATACCCTAGTTATCTAGTCGGAGATTTATAGCCGCGTCTCGCGTTAGGTATAATGATTTGAAGATTACTGACAAATTATGTGGTAAAGTAAAGTTTGTGGGTTAAGGTAAACTATGCTTATGCGAATAGGTATGTTCAATTTTGTTTTTTGACGTAACTTATTGTCGATTTTCCGGCCGCAAATGACATTAACGACTTGGCTTAACAACTTGGGAGCGCTGAGGGCTCTCACCCGGTTCTTACGACATGTTAGACAACAGGCTTAAGGGTGCCCGTGCGATCCTCGGCTCAGGGCGTGGGCTGAAAGGATTAGTGGGTCGATAGCTATAAACGCCGAATGAGGGAAATCGTCGACCACGCCGGCGGGGCTACATTATATGAATACATACATAACATAAACTGCCTATATACGTCCCACTGCTGGGCACAGGCCTCCCCTCAATCAACCGGAGGGGGTATGGAGCATACTCCACCACGCTGCTCCACTGCGGGTTGGTGGAGGTGTTTTTACGGCTAATAGCCGGGACCAACGGCTTAACATGCCCTCCGAAGCACGGAATCATCTTACTTTTTCGGACAATCAGGTGATTCAAGCCTGAAAAGTCCTTACCAAACAAAGGACAGTCTCACAAAGTGATTTCGACAATAATATATGTATAATATATGTATGTATGAATAATTATATTTTAATTACTTCTATCGTGTGGGTTGTGAGATGGAGTACCAACCTCATCAACCCTGGTGTCAGGGTTACTATTGAGCCCTCTAAGTCTCCTGACAAAATTAGTTACATATAAGTTACTATAGTTATATGACATTACTTACAGAGAGAGAGATAGTGTTTGTGTCTTCACTTTTTGTTACTTTCAATAAATACATAGGTACCTAAGTTCGAATAAGTATGAATATTAAGACGAAGAAAAAGAAAAAGTAAACTACTGCTTGGACACAAAATATTCATTACAATCACAACTTATTACATACATACATACTCACGCCTTTTTCCCAATTGTGTAAGCGGACACGATGGAGTTGCATTTGCTTCGAGTCAAAGTCTTCTCATCCTGACATAACAACCTATTATCTCCTTTCCCCTCTTTTTTAAAATATTGAATTGTTATTAGAACTGCATTAGATTACCCTTTATCAGTATTTTTTAGCCAAGTGTTATTTAAGACCATTACTGCCAGACGCACTACCCTATTTTTCCCTAAAAAGTAGCATGGAGAATGCTACACCGAATAAAAACGTAGAGCAGCTGCGTGACTCTTAAATAAATGATGAAGACGATGACTGCCAGACGTGAACATGACACTTTAGACCCTTTAAGGGTTTCAGTGTCGTAATGTATGAATTTCATGTAATTGTATATTTGTATTTTAAATAAATAAATCTAAATAACTTGGTCGTAATGTATGAATTTATTGTAATTGTATATTTGTATTTTAAATAAATAAATCTAAATCATTTGGTCGTAATGTATTAATTTAATATATTAATTGTATATTTGTATTTTAAATAAATAAATAAATAAATCTAAATCATTTGGTCGTAATGTATGAATTTCATGTAATTGTATATTTGGATTTTCAATAAATAAATCTAAATCATTTGCCGTTACTTCACAAGGTTCAAATTATCGGTAGGAGCTTATTAAATGTACATTAACTTACTTTTACCAGTTACGTCATTAGTTCCTTTAAAGTTGGAATTTAATTCGAAACGACACCCATTCATCTTGTTTAACTTAATTGTCAGTACTTAAGATTTAAGATAACTAAAGGTTCCAAAAGATTATGAAAATAGGTTAATGCATTCAGGATCATTACTGAAGCATTTAGTAGCCAGATATAAACTTTCATAAAGAAATCACATGTTTCAAATAACACATACATTATACATAAACTGAGAGGGCCGATTTACCACCTATACCATCTAATAACCCTCAACTACAATGCCAGTCGTGCGGCCCCTACTGTCGCTCTCGCATTGGACTTTACAGCCATTTTAAAAGCTGCCACAGAAACGCTGTTTGAATCATCTGATAAAGATGTGAAGGCCTGAGAGATACATAAACTCACGCTTATGTCCTACCGGTGTAGGCAAAGACCATGGCATTCCATTTGCTTCGATCCTGACACTTCTCTTCTATTTCAAGTAATATTAAGAAGTAATAAAGAAGATTTTTTAGAGAAGAATATTAGACCTCATCATCATCATCATCAGCCCATTAACGTCCCCTACGGGACGTAGTGTACGTGTAACGGGGATGTAGTGGAGCACTTGTCGGTAGTAACTTTAGGAGCGCCATTAGTCGACCCACTGAGGGTGATGGTGTTTCGCTGACCGTGAGTGCTCTGCAATCTCTCGCCAGTGGCTCCAAGAAGCTGTAATGCATGCAGCGGCCACATCCCGGCAAACCGCGTCGGCTCGCGGGCTAAACCTGGCAGAGGGGGACCTGCTGTTTTCTGAGCGGTAAGGTCTTACGCGGATCCCTCCCGCACAGTGCACAAAGTCTGCTTCAGTGGGGAAGGCAACCCACCGCAGATATGCAACGGGCTTTGGCGGACCCGGTGAAGCAGCAAGGCAAGGTGAATGGCCTAGGGCGACGGTAGAGGGCAAGAGAGACCGTCGGCCAGACACTGCATCCAAACACTCCTCCGGTCGTAGCGGCTATCCGTTCCATCGGATTAAGGAGTGGGCGGACGAGAGAGTGCGTCTGTGTATGCGCGCGCGCTTACGCACTTAAATATGTCCTGCGCAGATGACGGCTTTTGGAAAATGGATTCTGAAACTTCTCTTCTTCTAAAAGTCCTGTGGCGATGGGCTGAGGTAGAGAGGTCTGGCTGTATTGCAGGTTGGGCTTTGTCTAAGGTCTACACACAGGCGGCTCGGGTGTCGATGGTCGCTTCTACGCTGACCCGGGGTAACAGCGTGGACTCGGCAGCGCTCCGAGTGTCGGAGCAGCCCTATTTAGGGACGCACTGCTTCCCCCGCTCAGCCGGGGAAGGGGCTAGAAAAGGTGCCCTAAACAAATGTTTACCCCAACTATACTATACAGGGAGGCAGCAACCGCGGCTGCCTTTGCAACCTATTCTCGCGGTCGATATAATAAAAGAAAAATAAAAACATCGGAATTGATTTTTGCTGCGTGGAATGTACGCACTCTCCTGGATCGTGAAAAGAATCAATGTCCAGAACGCAAAACAGCCATTGTATCGCGAGAACTAGGCCGCTACAACGTGGCTATTGCTGCGCTTAGTGAGACCCGTTTGGCTGATGAAGGAAAGCTGTTTGAGCGTGGTGGTGGATACACTTTCTTTTGGAAGGGGACTGCTGCGTCTGAATCAAGGCGTTCTGGAGTTGGGTTCGCAGTTAGAAATGACATAGCCAAAAAATTACAAGAGTGTCCAATTTACACCTCGGACTGAGTTATTTCCATTCGGCTGCATGTGGAAAATAATAAATTCTTAAATGTAATTAGCGTGTATGCACCAACGTTGGACAAAACCGATGAGATCAAGGATGCATTCTATGGGGAACTAACGCATACACTCACCAAAATACGTCCCTGCGAACAGATACTGTTGCTGGGGGATTTTAATGCGAGAGTTGGGCGTGATTTTGAAGCGTGGCCTGATGTTCTCGGAAGACATGGTATAGGAAACATGAATAGCAATGGACAGCTCTTGCTAGGACTTTGTAGTCAATTCGACCTGACCATCACTAACACCATTTTTAGACTTCCGGCAAAATATAAGGCAACTTGGATGCATCCTCGATCTAAGCACTGGCATCTCATTGACTATGCCATTGTACGACGACGAGACATTTCGCAGGTGAACATAACACGCGTCATGCGCGGTGCCAACTGTTGGACGGACCACCAACTCGTCATAACCAAACTTAGACTCAAGTTACAGCCTCCCCGCAGAAGAGACCGTGTTAAGCAGACACGTACAAATATTGAAAATCTTAGCCAACTTGAGACTCGAAAGGCTTATGTGGAGGTGTTAAGTGACCCGCTTGATCTGCTTGATGTTGAGAATGGCGATCTGAACACCACCTGGCAGGCCTTATCGTCCCATGTGATTGACACCAGCAATCAAGTTCTGGTTCTTAAAACGCGGAAAAATGAAGACTGGTTTGATGTTAACGATAGGGAACTTACTGAAGCCGTCAGTAAGCATCGTACTCTCCTTCGCCAGTCACGTAACAACAATCGCCAAAGTAACGCATCTGAGCAAGTAAGGATGAGTGGTGCTGCTCTAAGAAAGCTTACCCGCGATATCAAAGATAAGTGGTGGCAAGACAAAATACAATATATGCAGTGGCTGGTTGATACTAACCAACTTGGCACTTTCTATGGTGAAGTGCGCAAGTTAATTGGCACGACGTACCATAAGTGCGTGCCTATAAAGTCTGCGGATGGTTCCAAATTCTTGACCATCAAAGAAGATGTACTCGAACGTTGGGCTGAGCACTTTAACACCTTACTTAATATGGATCGATCAGCAGATCTAGAGTACATCAAGTCCATCCCGGACCTCGCGCCAGCTACTGAACTTCTCAAACCACCTTCTTTGGAGGAAGTTGTCGCTGCGATCAGACAACAACAAAACAATAAAGCGGTTGGTGTTGATAATATCTGTGGGGAGATACTTAAGTACGGAGGAGAGAAGCTACATAAGGTCTTGTGGAAGTTTTTTACACGCATGTGGAATGAAATGCGAGTACCCGATTGTTTTAAAGTTTCTCGCGTGTGTTCTCTGTATAAAAACAAAGGGGATCGCTCTGATTGTAACTCGTATAGGGGCATCTCGCTTCTGTCAACTCCGGGAAAAGTATTCGCTAGACTCCTTCTCAACCGCTTGTTGCCTCTATCTGAAACTCTGTTGCCAGAAACCCAGTTCGGTTTCAGACCGGACAGAGGGACCTGCGAAGCCATTTTTTCCGTCCGTCAGCTTATGGAGAAAAGCAGAGAACAAGATCGACCTCTGTTCCTATGCTTTGTCGATCTGGAAAAGGCTTTTGACTGCGTCCCTCGGGAAGCTTTATGGATGCTCCTGGCTAAGCTGGGATGCCCGGACAAGTTCGTTAGACTGATACGCCTTCTGCATGACGATATGAAGTGTTGTGTTACAGTCAACGGAGAGCAGTCTCAGTTTTTCTCTGTTACATGCGGCGTGAAGCAAGGATGCGTGCTCGCACCGACTCTTTTTGCTCTGTACTTTGCCGTAGTAATAAGGGAAACATTGCAACATCTTACAGAGGGCATTCGCATTCGCTTCCGAATGGAAGGCAGTATTTTTAACTTAGCTCGGCATCGAGCTAGTACAAAGGTCTCCTATGACATCATTACGGAGATTATGTACGCGGACGATCTTTGTTTTGTGGCGGATACTCGTGAAGGTTTGCAGGCAATGATGACGTCACTTAATGAAACATGCTACAAGTTTGGCCTTAAGATCAGTGCCAAAAAGACTGAGGTTATGGTCTTGGAGTCGCGTTGCTCCTTGCCCTTCGAAATCGGTCTTGATGATGACGTCCTTAAGTGTGTGGACAAATTCAGGTATTTGGGTAGCACAATTTCAGCCAAATGTGATCTTGACGCTGAGATAAATAGCAGGATAGGGGCAGCTTCGGCTGCTTTTGGCAAACTGCGACGAAAGGTTTTTCGGTCCCACGATTTAAAGGTAGCGACAAAGATCGGCGTATATATGGCGATAGTTCTGCCTAACCTTTTGTACTCTGCGGAAACCTGGTGCCTTTATAGAAAGCACATTCGTATGCTAGACAGGTTCCATCTAAGATGCCTCCGCGACATTTTAAACGTCCATTGGTCAGACCGAGTCAGGAACACTGACGTTCTACGGCAAGCGAATGTCTGCGGCATCGAGGCATATTTGATGCGGCGTCAGCTACGATGGTGTGGGCACTTGGCGAGAATGTCAGACGAGAGAGTGGCGAAACGTTTGTTCTTTTCAGAACTCCAGTCGGGCAAACGAAAATGCGGTGGCCAATACCTGCGTTACAAGGACGTTCTGAAAAGGCACATGAAACGGTGCCACATCGAGCCCTCATGCTGGGAGGCGCAAGCAAGCCAGCGCCCGGAGTGGAGACGCCTTGTTCAACAAAAGGTGTCTGACTTCGAAAAAGAAATAAGGTCAGATCTGGATAGAAAACGTGATGATCTGAAAGCCCGACCACCTGCGGCAATCACTTATAATTACGTAGGGGATGTGCTGACGTGTCCAAAATATGGGCTCACGTTTTCACATAAAATTGGTTATACGAGCCATCACAGAGCACACCAGAGAGCAGACTTACCAAGCTCTTGAATGGCAATCGTCAATTAATCCACCAGCTGCTGTCGCTGTAGTCGAAATCGACTGTGAAGCATCAACGTCCCCACTGCTGGGGCACGGGCCTTCCCTATAGATGGATAGGGGGATCGGGTCTTAAACCACCACGCGGGCCCAGTGCGGATTGGTGGTTATTAACGACTGCTAATGCAGCCGGGACCCACGGCTTACCATGCCTTCCGAAGCACGGAGGAGCTCGAGATGAAAACTTTTTTTTTGTGGTCACCCATCCTATGACCGGCCTCTGCGAAAGTTGCTTTACGTCAACAATCGCAGACGGAGCGCGTTTACCGCTGCGCCACCGAGCTCCTCAATCGATATTACATCTATTTAGTTAAAATTTAGTTAGTGTTGCCCGAATCGCCTTTAGTTTTTCTTGGATACCAGTGTTGTGCCGTTCCCGGCAAAAAAGGCGCATAAATTTTAGAAAAAGAGATTATTACCTAAACAAGAAAGAACAATTTGAAAAAGAAACTCGGCCAGCGTCTTAAAAAAAAAGAGTTTATTCAACTGCAACGTTGCCACTTTGGGGCCATTCTCGGGAACCACAAATCAAGAGCTGCGGGCCATACAAAACAGCAACATCCGCCAATGTTGCGTGCTCTACCCCAAACGCGGTTGACAGTTCCGTGCTTTTATATTTATTTACTAGCTTTTGCCCGCGACTTCGTCCGCGTGTCATGTTATAAAATTGAGATCTTTTTGTGTGTGGGAGTGCATGACAAATTTCAAGCATCTAACTTATGCAGTTTAGATTTTTTTGATACAACATTTTTTCCCCACCAACTCCCATTTTTCAAAATACAGCCATAACTAAACTTTATATTTACTAAAGTATGCATGCATGCTAGATTGAAAACATCTACTCGTATCTTACGCGGTTTACATTTTTTCATACAAAAGGATTTTTGCCGCTAATTCCCGTTCCCGTGGGAATTTCGGGAATTCCTTTCTTAGTGCACCTCTACGCTGCCTAAGCTACGTTCCATCCAAATTTCAAGTGCCTACGTTTAGCCGTTTAGGCTGTGCGTTGATATGTCAGTCAGTCAGTTTCTCCTTTTATATATTTAGATAAGAAGATATAAGCATCTCCTTGCATACTTATCGTCACACCTCGAAACAGAGAGCGGGTTGTAAAATATGGCGGCCACCGAACACCAGTGGCTGTCGCGCGCTGGTTACCCTACCTAGTTGCTTACCTCGGTACTAAAATAAGGCTTATGTAGGTATTCAATCACCCACGTTTATAGTACCTTTACCAAGAGTCTAACAAGATACCCGTGTTTACCATCATGCTCAATTTCACGCAATTTTACGATGTCCAAATAGGCTTTAAATCAAATCTTAGTAATAAATGCCCCATTAAATACTAGTAGCATCTAAAAGGTATGCTGAACTATGAAGTAAATCCTAGAAGCCTAGATATCATAAATACCCACCACCCACATGTTAGATAGTAGCTCAGTTGACAAGCTAAAGATAGGCTTACATAGAGGTATATTCTTCTTCTCCTTAAATTCTTATTAAATAACAATAATAATACCTAAAAAAAATTATTAAGAATTATCTTAGATACCTACTTATATATTTTGCACTAAATACTGACATATATGAATGCAAACATACACGAATACCTTTTATTTTATTTAGATTTTTTATTAAAAATATTTTTTACTTTTCAGCACGTTCATTTAAAATATGTACTTAATTAGGGAATTCAAAATGTGCTTAGACTTCGTGTCCATTTTTTGTTTAATGTGTTACCTGATTACCTTACTGGTTCCAACTGAAAATCAGCGTCATAGTCTAGGCTATGGCATTATGCTGAAGTGGAACCGTTTCGGCATACATTCATAATTGTATTATTTTGTTTTAATATGTGACAGCCGATCTGGAGGTCCGGGTTCGATTCCCGATGGGGACATTGTCGAAATCACTTTGTGAGACTGTCCTTTGTTTGGTAAGGAATTTCAGGCTTGAATCACCTGATTGTCCGAAAAAGTAAGATGATTCCGTGCTTCGGAGGGCACGTTAAGCCGTTGGTCCCGGCCGTAAAAACACCTCCACCAACCCGCAGTGGAGCAGCGTGGTGGAGTATGCTCCATACCCCCTCCGGTTGATTGAGGGGAGGCCTGTGCCCAGCAGTGGGACGTATATAGGCAGTTTATGTTATTTTATGTATGTGAAAACAATAAGTATGTCGAATGAATATTTTTTCTTTCTTTCTTTCCTTCTAATCCTTTTATTTTCTGTTGGGATGTAGGGCTGGAATAACAGATTTCCACTCCTCGATCAATCGCTGCTCGATTGAGCGATCTTTTGCAGTCTCTGTAGCTTGCTCCCATGATATGTCGAAAGTTTTTAACCCTCGTTCAACCGAACATCGCCAGGTCTCTTTGAGCCGCCCCCTTTTGCGTTTTGCCTACATATATTACACAAACATAAACAGCCTATAAAGAGTGTTAGTGACATCGTAACGAATACTCAGGGGGATGATTCTGACCAAGTGAATCAAGATATAAAGTGAAATTTTCCGTCGCAAAAGTATGGAACGGAAAATGGTTTAAAAAAACACTAAAATCTTCATGAATTTCCCGACAGGAAAATCCACTTGATATCAACTCAAAATCATGGTCTGAATCATTCCGACCGACCGTATACGACCCACTGCTGGACACAAGCCTCCCCTCAATGAACCGGAGAGGGTATGGAGCATACTCCAACACCCTGCTCCACTGTGGGCTGGGAGAGCCATTTGGGCTAGTAGGCCGGAACCAACGGCTTAACTGGCCTTCCGTATCTTTTCTTTACTGTGTAACGAAAAAATAATAATCAACCAAACAAAACCATATTGATTTTTAGCCGCTAAAAATTGCATTGTTACACGAGACTTTAAAAACTCTTCACTAGATTATACGTTTTCAAACTTAATCGCATTTTCTCAAAACAACGTTCTTAGAATAGAATAAAATAGAAGTTAAGTTTATTATAAAAGGACGCCACATACAAAAAAAAAGACAACAACATCATATTTTATATTTCCACTAAAACAATAACAAAAAAGCAGGATGTTTGTCGAAATGATCATAAGGTGGTGGTGGGCGTCCTGAGATAAAAAAAAGAATTATCAAAATCGGTTCATATACGACGAAGTTATGTCCGAACAAACATAAAAAAAAAAAACAAAAAATATATATACGGTCGAATTGAGAACCTCCTCCTTTTTTGAAGTCGGTAAAAAGGGCCTCACTCAGCACAAGTCGCGGCGTGAATCACGACGCTGATATTATGTGGACCCTGTTGGGTGACGCACTAAATTCTTCTAGTAGGTAAATACAGTTTGGTTCCATCTGCGATATGTAAACCCAGCATTAGCTGCTTGAACAGTTGACCAGACAAGTTAAGTGGCATAGGTAGACAAGTCACCATGAAATCAACTATTACACAGTCTAGACGTCTGGCTAACATTGATGGATAATCATGTGAGCTTCTAGCGAAAAAGCGAAAAATATATCACTGCTATTTGTTGACAATTGCAACATAAAAATACCTTTTAAAAAAAAGGTTAATTCTTTTTATTAATTCTTTACTATTTTTAAATTATTTTTTTATTCATCGAACTTCTCTTATTGTCGGACGTGTTTATAACCTTTGTAATTATCTACTAAAACCGAAATATATACGAAGTGGCAAGACAATCAGCGTTTCCTTTAATACAGTCTGCGAGTGGTGAAATAATCAATCCACACACATATTAACACTATTTGATTTTTTTAAATTTTAGATTGATATTATCAAAATCAAAGATACTATACTCGACTTTACTCGACTTTGGTGAAGCAAAAAAGAGGGTTATACAGGTTGTTAGTGACATCGTAACGAATACTGAGGGGGATGATTCAGACCATGATTCTGAGTTGATATCAAGTGCAATTTTCCACATGGACATGGGCGTCCCCCAAGGCTCGTTACAACGACCAATCCCCTGCTGCCCGAATCCAGCGCATTCCGTGGGGGGCCTGCATACACCATTGCTACTTACGTCAAATACATTATAATTTCCGATTTCTAATATAAAACCTGCAAGTTATGAATACAACTGACTGCTTTAACCATAACTGAATCATACTAGACCTTACCAGCGCCTTAAAAGACCATGTCTGTATGCAAATAGAGTGAAAATAAGGACACTGATCTAACTACCGGCTGATTGAGTGCTCATAGGCTTAACCCTGTAATTACTGGCCAATGGAAACCTTCCCATTTCCACTGTGACTTCTATCTAAAGTGTTCATCTATCTATTAGTCACTGGGAAGATAAAGATCTGTCTTCTGACAAGCATTGGTGTAAATCCATTTGAATATTACTAGTGGGACATTGTCTCTAGAGCGGCTTTTATAAAAAACGTATTAATTTGAACCATAGCATAGAATAAGGAATACTACGTATAGAACGGCAACTCTTCGCTCCCCACAAGTGGCTGAGTTAGGTTAGGTTAGGTTATTATGACCTTCTAAACCGCGAAGGGAAAACCAGCTTAATACAGCACAGGTTAGATCACATACCTCCAAAAATTGCATTTCTCGGGAATGTGGGTTTTCTTACGATGTTGTCCTTCACCGCTGAGCACGTGATAATCATTTATGATCCAAACATGAATTCGAAAAGAACATCGACAATCATTGGTGTAGGCCTGTGCTGGATTCGAACCTACGACCTCAAAGTGGGAGGCAAGCGTTCTACTAACTGGGGTACTACGGCTTCGGCTATAAAGGTTAAATATACGGAAATATTTCGTGCAAAACAATCCAAAGGTAGGCCAATCTCACCTACGATAGTGAGGTTTTCTCCTATGACATTGTCATTATTTGTGTCATTTTCCAACGATTTCTTATGTAAATGCACCGGACGAGTCAGTCAGTGCTAACATAACGCTCAACAAGTTCCCTAAGAACACATGTCTCGGGCAAATCTGCGCAATTTGTCGCAACACTGTATGTACCGCTGTTTACATCTGGCAGGGTTGGTAGATAATAATTCTTTTATTTTGTTTTTTTTTTTGAGATTTCAATAATTGGCCGGGCAGATTATGGGACTCAAAAGTTACCTGGTGTAAAACGTCAGTAAAAAGGATAAACTTTTTAATTTTAATTCTGGGAGAGTCTTATACACTTCATTTAACGCGGTAAGAATCCGGTATTACGTATTTTAATGATATAATTCATGTTAAAAATACATAAACAATTTAATATACTGTTGTAAATACAATTTATTATTGAATATAACACCACTCACACTAAATTGAACTTGAGTTATTAAAGTAAGTACTTTTGAAAACACATCCGTGATGTAACTTCAATTCGACCTCAAACATAAACAAGAACTTACTGCCGTTTTTGAAGAACACCATATCACGCAAGAAAAACTTACCCGGAGGATAGGTATACACATACATAAACTCACGCCTATTTCCCGCCGTTAAGCAGAGACTATGGAATTCCATTTGCTTCGATCCTGACACACTTTTCTTCACACTTATTCAGATACAGTGTAAAAAACTAAAAAGCAAAAAATGGAAATGAATACCTGTTGAGAATCTCAACATTTCACATCAGCAATCCACTCAGAAGCTCATAACGAACCATCAGGCAGGCGACCACCAATCTAATCTGTCTCCAGGCGTTCTACGGGAATTGAAAACCCTTAATTAATTACGTCGGCTTATTCCTGGCAACCCTAATCGAGGGCCATCTAGTCAGGCGCGTTTGGTTATGGTCTCGAGATAATCAGAGTCAAGATTAGATTATATTTACGTTGGCCGGAATGAAATTTAATTTATGTAAGTGATTATTACTTGTTAGATTTTATGCTGTGGCACCTCCTCGGCTCCAACCTAAGGTTCAGCCATCTGCATGTTTGTCATTTTCACTTGTTCTGTTGTGAGAATTAATTGGTTTTGCCGTATAGAGGCTCTTCTCTCTAGAAAGGAGAATTACTGTGGTCTTCTGTTCATGATCCAAAATCGGATAGCTTTAAAAGTTTGTGTTTGTGTTTAATTTGGTGGTCATTACAAAGGAACATGACTAAGGCTATTGAAATCAAGTTGACAGATGATAGATCAGTACTCATTATCATTTAATAATTCTCTTTTGCTCATTCTGGAAAGACATTTAATAACTCTTTCACCTTCATTGAAAAATCCGATGTCCGTTTTTTCGTGCTATGTATATCAAATCAAATATACTTTATTACAAAAACATACAAACATTTATAAAACATTTAGCAGCAGTGCAAATGTATATATGTATAACTGAAAACAATCTTTTGCAACAAAATCTCAATTTATTTTCGAATTTCAAACACTAACAAAAGATATATTATTAATATTAATTAATGTAAGGTGAGTACTACACAGTGAGGCGTGGGTATATTTCATTTTGCGATGGATGTACGATAAGGTGCAAAAGTCCAGTCAATTTCTTGTAAAGTAATAAATTTATTGCTTGCACTTAAAACCTCCTGGTGACATGTCGTTTCTGTAATAGACCAAAAAAACACCTACAAAAACATAAATTTTATAATTATGACAACTACTGCTTCATAATTCACCACTGCTACAAACAATTCGCTGGGCTCACTAACTACACTTTTGCTCTTTAATTGTACCTCTGACTACCTTGGGGTGTCTTGAGTTATTGGTATATGTTATATACGTTGTTATGTTATTAACTAAAGTTCAGAAAATATCCTCGATCAAGAAACCGCGGGCAGTTTTCGAACGCGTCCACCACTCCAAGCTCCAACGAGACCGGTAGTCGTACTTTCCTCGCTTTCCAACGTGCTGCTATAAATAATAATGTTCGCACGGTATTTAAATAAATACGTAGCAGCTTTCCTGCCCCCTCGCTAGTTGCGTTGCTGATAAATCTTCCAAATGGGATAGTTCTTCTTCATAGGTTACGGCTTTCTACGATTTGCACCGCTAAAAGGTGTTCGAGTTTCTAAATCAATAAGTAATATCAAATAGATATTAAAAACATGTCAAATTTTACATAAGTACTGTAATATTATCCATTTTGAAATTATTTGTAATATTGGTATTAATGTGTTCGTGAAATCTGGGATGGAAGAAACAACCGGCCAAGTTCTAAGCCTGAAATCTAAAATGGGAAGGGAGAATATTCGTCAGATCATCATCTCCCTAGCATTATCCCGTTTTTCACAGGGTCCGCTTACCTAACCTGAAGATTCGACAAGTCCGGTTTTTTACAGAAGCGACTGCCTGTCTCTGACCTTCCAACCCGCGAAAAGAAAACCAGCCCAATACATGTTAGGTCACATACCTCCGAAAATACATTTCTCGGGAATGTGGGTTTCCTTTGCACGATATTTTCCTTCACCGTTCAGCACGTGATAATCATTTACGATCCAACCATGAATTCGAAAACGAATTCGACAATCATCGGTTGAGGTCTGTGCTGGATTCGAACTTGCAACCTCAAATTGAGAGGCAAGCATCGTACTATCATATTTGACATTTAATGAGACTTGTATAATATATATATATATGATGTAAATATTGGGAGCATTATAAATGGAATGATATTAGCGCCAGATGTGTACTTACCTTACATTGGGATTGCTTTCTACCATATTTCTTGACATTAAAAGGTGTTACTGAACGCAGAGTAAACAACTTTAGCTGACGATTACTAAGAGGAAGTAGAAGACAGATGTTATTAATATCAGTATTAGTATCGTAAGTAACTTGACTTGCTGATAAATCTACCAAATTGATAGTTTCTTCATCACAAATACAGGATTTTACCTTGGATCTGGGCAAAGAATAAATAAAAATATTGTATACGTGCTGGGTTTTGCAAATGTGACTTCATTGACAACGGCTCTTATTTATCGATCTACTCTGAACAGGCGTGCGTGTATGAAACGATTGATGAATGTGGAGGAAGCAAGAGAAGTGTAGCAGGATCAAAGCAAATGGAATTCCATAGTTTCTGCTTTACGTATGTAAAATTATTCACTTGAAACAAACAGTCTTAGACAATTAGTAGTCTAAAGTTTACCTAAAGGGACTAGGGAATTTTATTTTGTGATCCCTAGTTTGGTTAGGACATTACACGCTCATCACCCGATTGTCCCCAAGTAAGATGATATGTGTTTCGGAAAACACTTACTGATGTAAGTGAGTTATCCTTACATGTGCCATGTCAGGGGCCTTTGGCAGCTCAATAATGACCCTGACACCAGGGGTGATGTGATTGGTAATTCATCTCACCCACACGATAGGAGAAGAAGAAAAACATTTTGTTGGCTAGAATTAAACAATTGAATTAAATCGCCTTTTGTCCATAATCTATTTTTTTTGCATTTTATTGCCATCTCGACAGCATTGATGCTATAATGACGGTTTTGACGTTCGTTCTCCTCATCAAGTTCGTTTTAATTAATAACTTTGTTAAAGGACGAAATGACTGTACTTTATTGTCAATAGTGACGTGTAGTAGGTACAACTTGCAATACTAGTTCTTAATCCAAAAACTTGCAGATGCTTTTCGCATTTGATTATATTATACTTTCGATAAATAAATATCTATTTACATCACTATTTTAATACATTGTTTGAGGATAACGCGGTTATTATAATTAAAACACATAATTAATACGGGGTCCTTGATTCGGTAAGAACCCGGTATTATGTGTTTGAATAGCGTGCTACCCACTGATGTGTAAATTGTCCCTGGAAAGCCATAATTACGTGAAGTGTCTAAAGGTCGTTTCGAGAAAAAACCGTTTGTTTTTGTTAATTTTTTATCGTGACTTTTTAGTCATTTTCAGATGATGTCAACGTATATTGTTATTCATTTTCTATGGCAAGAATTATATTATTAAATATATCATAAAATGGACTGCTGGCTAGTTTAGGATATTTGGCGTTTCGTTTTCTTTAGGGTATTTTGCTTTTCCAGTAACATGACGATATGTTACTATGGTGACGCTAATCACTTAGACTAAAGTTCAAAATTGCGGCCCCTGTAAAAAAAGGATACTGAATACGGCTGATCAGGGGGGGTTACAAGTCCACATCTAATAGCAATATTGTAACTTGATATTTACGCATATAAAGGTGGCGCAATGCAAACAAATGTCGAATAGCAATATTGCTTTTTTAGACGAATAACTTTGAATTGGAATTTTTGGACCCCCTGGTCCATAGTTTACATACTAAACCGCTGCATTGAAAAGTGCTAGAATCTCATGGAATCTGAGTTCTACTCTCACAAGTAATTATCTTGACTGTAGACAGGTCCATCGTTTCACTTATGTTTTATGATGTGTAGGCTTAATTTTAATGGTTGTCGGAGAAACTAACTACTGGTAGCTCTTGCTAGGATTTCTCTGGAGGGAATTATTTTTAGATTATGTTTTATACGGTTAGAACTAGATTGAGGTGTGATTGAATAACTGGTTGTATTTAAGATTGTAGATGATGACATACATAAATACAGACATAAACTCACGCCCGTAATCCCTAATGGGGTGGGCAGAGCTGCAAGTAATCAAAGACAACTTGCAGTCACTGTTGATAAGATGTCGTTAGCTGGGTATGATAAACCTTATGGTGATAAAGGATCAGCCTATCGCCCATAACATTAGTCCATCATGTTAGAGGACACAATCCCTCTGTGAGTTTTTACGACACGCCCGGGAAGACAAGCAACTGAACGTGTTCTATGTTTTTATTTGCTCCCAGAACAGCATAGAAGCAATGAGGAGGGATGAAAGGCATACAACAAGGACAGTTAGGCCAGGCGCGCACTACGAGTTTTTCGCCGCGCGGCAGAAAAGAGCAGCGGCATAATGTCGCAGTGTAATACTGCGCCGCTGCGGCGGCTCTGCCGTCAAGTGCGCGCAATACAACCTAATACTGTTTGGTACAGAATTACAGTACGACATTATGCCGCTGCTTTTTTCTGCCGCGCGTGGCGAAAAACTCGTAATGCGCGCCTGGCCTTATGAGTGTGAATGTGGATGGATATTGGGGTAGGGGATGACCCAAGACAGTGTAGTTGGATTGTGTAAAGAAGGATATGTAAGAGGTGTATTGAGATGACGACTGACAGAAATTAATGGAAGAGGAATACATTGAGCCGACCCCACCTAGAGTGGGATAAGAGCGGAGGATGATGGTACAGTCACGAGCACTAATATGTATGCACTTTGAAACCATGTCACATTAACTTTTTTGACAAATGAAACCGTACCTAAGTCTCATTAAATGTCAAATACGATAGTGCGACAGGGTTCTAAAGTGGGTACATGATATTGCTCATGACTGTACAAGATCCTATTCGCTATTCGCTGTTAGCACACTGTTCTTTGACCAGTTGTTTTTTCATCCCAAGTACTTAAGTGTAGTAAAAATACGTTTATGTTTTATGTGTGACACCATACGATTCAAGTCTAATAATCTTAATCTTTCGAGGAGCTCGGTGGCGCAGTGGTAAACGCGCTCGGTCTGCGATTGTTGAAGTTAAACAACTTTCGCAAAGGCCGGTCATGGGATGGATAACCACAATTCATCTCGAGCTCCTCCGTGCTTCGGAAGGCACGTTAAGCCATTGGTCCCGGCTGCATCAGCAGTCGTTAATAACCATAAATCCGCACTGGGTCTGCGTGATGGTTTAAGGCCCGATCTCCCTATCCATCCATAGGGAAGGCCCGTGCCCCAGCAGTGGAGACGTTAATGGGCTGATGATAAATCTTTCATTCCTACAGGTATGTATGACTTCATGTATGTTTGTTGGACACAGAATAAAACCGAAAACCTTCAAATCGAAATGTAAGTAGATCAATAATATTTCAATTATTTACTCCACTCATTTCAACGCTTTCTACACCTCCCCCAAAAGTTTCAAGTCATTCATAATACCTGCTACACCTGCCATTCAAAACATGTCTTTTTTTAATTCGAAACGTGTCGAACCAATCGCAGGCCATTTTAATTAAGAAAAAAATAAAAATAAGTAAAACTGCAAGCTTTAATCTCGCCGAATGTTGGCAAGGTTTGCCCAGGCAATCAATTATAAGATACAAAATTAATTAATCGTACGAATTAAGAATATTTTGGTGTGTCTTTAAGATGTTTCTGTCGATTGGATTAATGGATGCTTTCACCCTTTGCTGATCTTTTACAAAAATTCTGAAGACGGTAAAACGTGGTGTGTTGGTTAAGGCGATTCTCACATGACGCGGTTTTTTTTTGTGCTTCACACAGCGAGGCTGTGTGTGTATTAGAAGAATCCATACAAGTCAATGCGACCTTACAGACCTCTTCACCGTCAATGATAAAAACGACAGTGACAGTAATAAAAATATATAGGATTGACATGTCACCTTATATCACCCACCCTATGTCACCTTGTATCACCTAACGTCACTTTATATCAACTTATGTAATGTTATAGTCTGTCGCTGTCGCACTTCGATATCGTTTGAAACTTAGCTAACCCTATCACTATACGATTCATCATATTCTCTGAACTAAGTATTAAAAGTGCCTGCAAGTCATCTTCTAATTAATTGTGCCTGTCCTATTAGGAACCACAAGGATGAGTTTATTTCTTTATAAAAAAATCCAACATAAACTTTATTTAACACAAAGCTTGGTGAGATGTGGGTACTTAGTACATCTTGCGAAGGATATATCAGTAAGTAACCCCATGGGGAGAAAATCGTGAGATTATGACTGTTATATTGAAATGAAAATAAAAAATGATTATTTTCTTTTACAATGAAGCCTTAACTACTGATGGTTTGGGATATGTGGCCAAGAAGCTAATGTCACTTGCGAAAATCTACAATAAGTCCAAAAAGTCCAGTCAATATTCAATATCTCCTATACTTAAAGGTTGCCTGGAAGAGATTGCTACTTAGCAATAAGGCCGCCTATTGTACTAATTCTATTTCTCTTTTGTTTTGTATTTTGTTTTTTCCTGTTTGTGCAATAAAGTATTTGTTATGTTATAAGTCAGGGAAAAAAATGGATTGGGATCTCCATTTAAGCGAGATAGCCTGTGTTTGGAAGCCCCGCTCTATCGTTATAACCAATGTGTTATGTTAACTCTTGTCCTGCGCCGATCAATACGCTAACGACTTACAGACCAGATTAAGAGCAAAGTGAAAGTAATCTTGCATTCAGATTGATCTGTCTCTACGATCTCATGTCTAACACTCTGTCATTGTCAGACATAGACATCACAGATAGCAGAAATGGTCAAACTAGACCTCTATATAATGGTAAAATCTAGTCTAGATTTTGTTGATTTCTCTAAGATATCTATCTACACACAGTACTAACAATAATACTACGTATTGAAGCGACTTTTGCTTAGCCTTTGGTTTTGGTCATTTGGTTTTGGTTTCATACAAGACCAGGCCCTAAGGGAGACAGAGTCAGCTTCTCTGCCCTCCACTGGGGCAATTCCTGTTCGGCGTGACATGGCGCGAAGGTAGGCCAGGGTGAGATGGTGGCTGAGTTCGGATAGAGACCCAGACCTACGAGGTATAACGTAGAACACTTGCCCAGGGATACGAGTGAAGACCTGTTGCAGAGGTGGAGATGGGAGCCATCGGTACGGAAATGCAGGCCGGAAGAGGCAAGTCACAGGGACTGTAACCTGAAACCTGACAGAGGGCAGCAGTAACTAACTGTCAGCACTATTCAGAGGTGTAAGAGAATCATATTACCGCTTTGGAATAGACTACTCTGGGCGGCATCCCACTCGCGTCAGACAGACCAGGTGTTTGTTACTATCAATGCTAAGAACGGTTCCGAAGTAGTACTTAATTAAAATGTTAGAAATCTGGCATAAAAAAGATTCGTTATGTTCAAGAAACATGTTATAACTCTTGTAATTTGTGAATCTCAGTTGAATAAATGAATAAACGCCGCATTTAGGTAATCAATATCCAAGCACATTAAATTAGAATCAATAAATACCATTTCAACTTAAACATAAAACAATATTTCCCTGAAACACAATATTCTTCATTAAACGCTATCACATACCAATGTTTATTTGGCTATACCTAAATCAATACACACAAATCTACATATTATTTGAAACCGCTATTTCAGTACTATTGAATTGCGGAAGTTTTTTTTAAGAAATAAATATTTACATCCTCCTTCCTCGCATTGACTGTGCATCTGGTTTCGTCTGACTAACTACTAGACCCCTGTCTGATCATGACTATCTCTCTCTCTATTTAAGAGCTGCGCTCTTGTCGGTGGAGTAACCGCCATTCCTCTCTTCTTCCCGCCAAAACCTTCACCTCCCGATACGACACGACCTGCACCTTCTCTTTTATTTGTTTCATAAATGTTATCCTAGGTCTACCCCTTCCTCTCTTCCCTTCAATTTTTCCTTATATAATGTTTGTTATCATGACTATACTTCTCATAAAATTTGGGTTCAATCAATCAATAAGACTTTACACACAATAGGCGGCCTTATTGCTAAACAGCAATTTCTGCCAGGCAACCTTAGGGTGAAAGAAGTTTATGCATTGGAGCACGGGATCCTCAAAGGTACATCTCCTCCGAGCTGAGCACCGACGCTTCACCTCAGTTTTTAGGTTAGACCAACGTGATAGGTGTAAATAAAAATGTCATTATTAATAACTCTTTGGTGCAAATATTATTGATTGAACCGACGCTCCCTGTTTAAGAAGCAAGCCGGGGATGGGTCACTTTTTTGTTACCTAATGTAACTTATTGTTACTCACAAGTGCTATTTACAACTATAGTTCAGTCAAAGATGCATAATTTTTATGAACAGAGACAAGTTACATCGCTATATAGGGTAGGTTCCAACTAGTCAAATCAGTTACTGTTTATTAAACGCCAAAACACGAAATGTCGCTTATTATTATTTTTTTCTTTATTATTATAATTTCTTCGCTTATTATTATATTCATAAATAAGTTAAATAGAAAAAAAAAATGTTTGTCTTTCTGTCCTTCTTTATTTAGTCTTTATTTTGTAATGAGAATTTCATAATTTAACTTTGACCTAGGAAACTACCCAACCCAATTGTGAATTAATAATTCCTAAGATGGCTTTTACATTTCTGGAATAAGCAGTTGAACGCATTTTTTACCCGACTACATAACAGCATTATAGGCGTAAACACGCGCTCGACAGTCACAGACAGTCGTAGACAGTAATTTATTGATATAAAGCCGAAGGGTCTAGTGCTTAGTAAGTCGATAGCATCTGGCTGCTATACCGGGAGCGGTGTCTTTGCCTGCAATACCTGTATAAAATAAAAACTGTTGTTTGATTCCAGTTTCTAAACAAGATGAGCTGGTTTGTATGCTGTTATGGTTTTTCTTGTAACTTAGTTTTTATGACGACTTTCCTTTTAAATACCGTACTCTTTGCCCTAGCGTTTATCTCCTTTTTTACTCAAAGTGGGTTCGTGCTCAACCACAATTTTACCCGATTGTACATTCACCAAAATACCTATACCACCAGCATATTTCACTTAGGCCTCAACTCAAGCGATTTTTCGTTATAACGTGGCTGACTTTGCAAAGTGACGTATGTGTATGTTTTTGATAAAGTGATTTGCGTCTTATTGACAATTGGAAAAAAATAAAATAAAAAGAAATAATTACAAAAAGACAAAAGACTCTTAACTAGCCTCTGTTTTTCTTGAATTATAAACGATTATAGAAACTGACATACCAAGTAGTAGGTAAGTAAATACTTTTCATCAAGTAAGTAACTTTTTGCTATGCTAACATAAGCTTATGATTGCCCATCCAAAACCATTGTATAAAGCTTACCTGAGTTCACAAGTTTTGTAAGACAAATGTGATAGGCAAGCAGCATCACCGTCTGTAATAGACGTTAGCGCTTTCTGTAATCCAGTTGCAGTGAGTAGATCACGCAGATAGTCGCGCAGTTAGACAGGATTTGCAGTAAATCAGTGAATTTATCAACTGCCCGTGCGCACGCCCCATTACGGTATTTATAAATAGCACTAAGTTATTGATTATTTTATATCTGTATGTTATGGACCATGCAGACATCTGTAGACAAGGATGGGTAAAAAAAAGAAAGAATATCTATTAAAAGATATTTTCATGAGAGAAGTGTGTCAGGATCGAAGCAAGCAGGTCTCTGCTTACAACCATGAAAATTAGACGTGAGTTTATGTATGTAGGTATCTTTTCAAAAATAGTGACCACCACTTTCTATTTAGTACTAATATTAATAAAGAATGTATTCACAAAGAGAAAATATAACTAAAAATAAATCTGACTCGGACTGCTTTTAAATTTTCTCTTTGTGAGTTTCCCTAAGATTGGGTCATCATCACTAATTTGAGAACCACGCTCTTGTCGGTGTAGCATTCTCCATGCTACTTTTTAGGGAAAAATAGGTCAATGGTTTCCCTCTTGCCTTCTGCCCCAAACAGTACCACTTACCCATGTAAGTGCTATAAAAACAAAAATAATTTAAAGAATGTATTATGACAGATTGGACTGTCCCTACATCATGCACTGCTGCGACAGGCATGTAAAAACTGGTATAGGTTAGGTATTATGTTATTTTATTTCATTTTTAATTTAATTTTATTTCAGTTTATTTCATTTTATTTTATTTCATTTAATAAATTAAATGAAATAATTGTGTCAAAAGTATTGTACATAAGCCTTATGTTGCTTGAAATAAATGTAGTTTATTTTTATTTTATTTATTTATTATTAACAATATGCAATTAAAGTGCACACATACAAAATTACCTTGAGTCTTAATCTAAGAGCCGTATCTCACTAGGACACTAGGACACTGAAAAAATATCGTAACTTACCATAATTGTAAATTCAAGCCAAGCCGTCTAGTCTTCCAGCTAATATAATAAACTAACTTCAAGCTATCCTTTTAAAGACGGCAAAAAGCCGCGAAATGGAGTCTTAATTCACTTACATTAAACTGGGAACCTGCGTGCGCGCACCTCCAGGCGTCCCAACATGTATTCCCGGAGGAATAACAATGGAACGACCTGCCGTTTATAGCAAACAATTTACTTATTAGATGTGGGGAAAAATCTGGACGATAAAATTGCGCTTTTGGAAGAATTCCCTTCGTAATAAATACCATAGCATCACGCCTCTACCCCTAAGGGTTAGGTAGAGGAGTATAGTATCTACACCGACTCTTCGCTAGCCATGTTTAAGTCCCATATAATAGGAGGCCAGCCGGGTACAAATCTTGGAAACCAGGTTATATTAATAATGAACTATGATCAAAACGTGAATTAAACTGGAATTCAGTTTAAGGCCCGAGTCGGGACTCAAATCCGTGACACTACGGTGTAAAAATTTTTTTTTTTCTTTAACAGAGATGGTACATAATAATATTTGCAGTTGTGACCTCCTAGTAATTAAAGATGTAAGTCACGCGTCCTTTGGCAATAGATAGTAAATCATCACCATCATCACCAGCCCATTAACGTCCCCACTGCTGGGGCACGGGCCTTCCCTAAGGATGGATAGGGAGATCGGGCCTTAAACCATCACGCGGGCTCAGTGCGGATTGATGGTTATTAACGACTGCTAATGCAGCCGGGACCAACGGCTTAACGTGTCTTCCGAAGCACGGAGGAGCTCGAGATGAAAACTTTTTTGTGGTCACCCATCCAATGACCGGCCTTTGCGAAAGTTGCTTTACTTCAACAATCGTAGACCGAGCGCGTTAACCGCTGCGTCACCGAGCTCCTCAGAAATATAGTAGTTATATAAATATATAATATAAATAATATATATAATATATAAATATAAATAATAGTTGAAAATTGATACAGGGTTTGATAATGCTATTTTGCTTGCCGCAGTATCACCAAATCTTTCCATTGAAGTCCATTCATCATACTTAACGCAAAACTACTTATATAACTTTATGTTCCATCTTGATCGTGTTATCAAAATACACACAATTTAACTACAGATTTTTTATATAATTAATTATTATTTTATCTGTGTATTTGTTATAATTACAAGTAGCTTATAAAAGTATATTATCAAGATATGTACGTAATAATTATGCTTCTATTAAAAATAATAATCATAGTGAGCTCACTAAAAACAGTAAAGTAATCGTGGAATTTTATCAGATTGATTATTTCTAATGTTTCTATAGATTTCTAATGTAAATTCCTTAGCGTACTGTTTCTTTATTTTATTTTTTTATCTACTTCCTAGTCAAACACACCTAGAGAAACATCGTGAGGAAACCCACATTCCCGAGAAATGCATTTTCGGAGGTACGTGATCTAACCTGTATTGGACTGGTTTTCCGTTCGCGGGTTGGAAGGTCGGACAGACAGTCGCTTCTGTAAAAAAAACCACACCTATCAAGTCTTCAGGTTAGGTAAGCGAACTCTGTGAATAACAGGATAATGCTAGGGAGATGATGATGATGATGATGATCTACGTTCTAGTGTTTTCCTTTTCGAGGGGTCGCCTTCATTTTATTTCACACAATAAAATAAATTTACTAAAACCACATATTGAATTACCAAAAGGCAGTGCAGACCATATTTAAGCTATCAAGACGATCCTAATCCTCATTTTTTTAGTAATAATATAGAACACATTGAGCTGATTGTCTTCGCGGGCTTGTCGTAATATCCGACAGAGAGCCTGTGTCCTTTCTGACATGATGGATAAATTGTTATAGGCGTTCCCTTGTCACCTTAAGGACCATCATATCAAACCTAGGTCTTCATGTTAACAGTGGCTGCAAATTAAATTGTATTTGATTACACGTGGGTCTGGCCGTTCGGTAAAGGGCGTGAGTGTATGTATCTCTTTAGTAGTAATATTCCCTTAGTAACACCATCTTAGAGCTCCAAAGGCAAGTTTTTGTGTGCGATGACTCACAACAACTCGCAAGTCAACGATCTCAGGTTCAGTGTTTGATTTGCTTTTTACTTCACTTTTTGTGTTTAATCCTTACATATAGAGTTTCCAGGCTCTGCTAGTATTTGTGATTTTATTATTATTAAACTTTTTTTCTTTCACATTGATGGCATATCAGTGTCATCCTTTGCAATTTGCTTTGCTTTTATAATGAAACCAATTACGGTTTTTTTAAATATTTCCTAATTGGTTGACATAAAGATACGTTCGTAATCTTCAATGTGATTGGCTCTTTAGATTTTTTTTTAAGTTTGGGACTATAATAGGTCATATTTCATGGATCATGTATCACTGCGACCTATAAGGTCTATTGTGATCGCCACTTTTTGCCACAGTTCACCTCTAACCCCTACCCTGCCTCTTTTGATACGAAATTCTATGATGGCAGATGATCTACGATAGAAAGGATACTGCATATTAGCAACATGATCTCAACTTATTTAACTCTAGAAGAAAATTTAAAACATAACAGCCAAGGATAGGAACGCATGATGTTCGACTTGTTTATTGTATTTTTGTTCCTTGTACAAAAATAAAACTATTTTGTATTTTCTTATGTACAAGTTTATTATTTCTATGCTTCACTATCCCGTTATATATAATCAATGGTTGCCTGGATGAGATTGTTAGCAATATTTGCTTAGCAATAAGGTCTATTTTGCTTTTTCAATTTTTCTTTTGTTTTGTATTTCTTTTATGTGCAAATTATTAGTCATGTTATAACATTAACCTGAAATTAAAGCAACTCAGTCTAGTTATATCTTTAAAACAATGTAAAGCTTAAGACTAGGTACTAAAATTATTATCAAAGTTCATTTTACGACGGTCATTGGACCTACAAAGATAGTTTGTAATGTTTTGCAATGACGTCTACAATGTATTAAGTCCTTGGCAACATTGTTAAAACGTTCAAAGTAAATCGAGCTTTTTGTAACTCTAACACAATAAGCTATAGTCAATAGTCTCGAAACTTATCTTCCAAATTGCAAAAAATATTTCTAAGATGCTCTCAAATTATGCAAGAATTCAGGCGGGTGTACAATCTTTTTCATATATTATCTTTCTTTAATCTGTGAGTTACTTACCTTCAAATTTTCATCCAAGGGTTTCATATAATTTAAGTTTATACTATGTTTGCTATCTCATTTCTCTGTTTACGGAAATATGATGAAAGCCAGGAAATAATAAAATAAGACCGTGCTCTTTAATAAATATGAAATTATCATCATAACCAATACAAACTTCACACCTTTAAGATAAGCACTAGATTTAATTAGCACCCGGATTATCGTTGGAAAGTATCATTTTGTGTTATAATTGATTTCGGATTACTAGTAGTAAAGTCTGTTCTTTAATTACAGCTACATCGCTTTCGCTGGAACAAGTGTAATCATTAAAATTACAATTGTAATTACAATTATCCCAGTCTCCTTTATGTTGGCATTTATGTTTATTGTTTTTCTACGGCATTTATTGTTTATTACTTTTATACTCGAGTGATTAGTTTTCTTTCTCTCTCTATTTAAGAGCTGCGCTCTTGTCGGTGGAGTAATCGTCATTCCTCTCTTCTTCCCGCCAAAACCTTCACCTCCCGATACGCTACGACCTGCACCTTCTCTTCTTCTTCTTTTCTTGATTAGTTTTAGTACTTCTAAATGTAACAGTGACAATAACATAACTAGGCTAGTCAGTACATTCAGTGCAAGATGAACTAAGTACCCACGGTTCATCGAGCTTTCTGTTAGACCAATTTGATAGCTGATGAAACGTATCGCCATCTACAATGGCGGAGCCAACTGTGTTAGTGAAAATTACACCTAAGATAATATCAACAAGTGCAGTACTACCGGGGATCTTTTTTTTTTGACTTATTGTAGATTTGCCGCAGATGGCATTAACTACTTGGCCGGACAAATGGGGAGCGCTGAAGGCTCTCACCCCCGGTACAACGTTTAAGACAACAGGCCTGAGGGTGCCCAGTTGGGCGCGAACCTCGGCTCAGGGCGTCGTCTGAGAGGAAAAATATTTGAAAGAATTAATCGACCCTAGTGGGTCGATAGCGATAAGCGCTGAATGAGGGAAATCGTCGACCACGCCGGCGGGGTCGGTGTCGGGGTCCTGAAGTGTTTGGTGTCGCGAGCTGGCTACCGGGGATCGAAGCGGCACTCTTCGATTGAGAAACCGGTCTCATATAGGATCACAGTGACGACAATAACAATAATGACATTAAATTGTAATACAATAATGGCATATTGCATAATAATCTCTTCTATCATGTGGATTGTGAGGTGGATTACCAACCCCATCAACGCTGGTGTCAGGGTTATTACTGAGCCGCCCTAGGCCCCTGACATGACTCATGTAACGACTACGTACTTACATCGGTAAGTAATAACCGAGACCATCGGCTTAACGTGCCTTCTTACTTTTGGACAATTTGGTAATGAACCTGTAATGTCCTAACCAAACTAGGGATCGCAAAGTGATTTTTGTGATTTGTCCCAAAAATGCAATGCATAATAATGAAACGATGGTTTATAAGAACAACAATTTTATTTGAGTGTTGAACTATAGAAACATTTGGCAACATGTATACCTTCTTAATGAGTCAATCAACAATGGAGAATGAATATTCCTTTAATCTTGTCCACAGAAAGTATATTTAAACAGGTAATCAAACACAACAGGTAAGTAACAGCCAAAAACAACTTAGGTATAATTTATCATAAAGGTCAAATTCGATTAAATTATTATAAAAAAAAGCTTTAGTATTACTTACAAAATATTTTAAAATGTCAAGCGTTAAATCAGTTTCTGGCTCAATCAAAAATCAATCAGTCTTAACATTGGAAACAGTTGTAAATGCAGGATTACTCGACAACTTTGTATGTTCTTATTCAGTTTTAAAAGGCGGATACAGACATTGCGAGTGTGTCCCGTACGCCATGCGTATTGCATATATTTAACCTTATCTTTGAAGCATCTTCCATGAATACGGAATCGCTAATTATTGGTACTGTAATTTTTAGTCCTTATTTAGTTGCTTCTATGCTGTTCTGGGAGCATATAAAAAACATAGAACACGTTCAGCTGCTTCTCTTCCCGGGCATGTCGTAAAAACCGACAGAGGGATTGTGTCCTCTAACATGATGGACTAATGTTATGGGCGATAGGCTGATCCCTTATCACCATAAGGTTCATCATATCCATCTTAGGACTTCGTATCAACAGTGGCTGCAAGTTATCTTTGATTACTTGTGGCTCTGCCCACCCCATTAGGGATTACGGGCGTGAGTTTATGTATGTATGTATGTGTGTATGTAATTTTTAGTGGACACCAAAACTGGGCTAAACGAGAAGATCTACATAAACGTATACATTACTACATTTATTTAAAAATTATATTTATAATTATTTTGATCACTACAACAACTTATATTTCTTCTGATTAAGTATATATAAGGTATATGTATGTTTACTAAATATATTGTATGGTCCTATACGTCAGACATTCCAATGCAAAATGCGTCGTATTCATACGCATGTGTGCTCCACTTTTATTTCTTCAGATTCGTTTTGCCTTCCAAGTTACTGTTAGCAAATTTAGTATTCTACCCACATATCGGTGGTGTTACAAATATCACAATCAAAGCAATTAATCTCTAAGGAGGTGACCATTTCGAAACCCGATCATAAAATGTTGAAGACGAGACCTAAATCAAGACATACGTGAAAAAAGTACATAACGGTTTGGAAGATGTGTACAAAGATTAGCTGGAATTGTCTTAAAATAAAGACATTTTATATCCCTACCTTGTAAGCTATACAATTTAATTAGAAAGATTCTAATCAAAAAAGTCTGTGTAACGTTGTTACTATCACACATAGCTGAACACTCTGCACTGCGCTACTACTGCCCCCAGTGAGAAACAACAAAAACAAACAAGATTTAAAGCAAATTGCATCTAAACAAATGCTTACCTAACCGGAAATTGTACCCCAGACCTTTTGCACACCACACTAGATAAGTGCACTACTAAATCAACAACTATGTAGGCTTAAGTAAAGCAGAATAATTACATGAAAAAGGTTTAATGGTTTGAGCTCTACGTGGACCGGTATGCGTTAAAATAAAAATGTCCCATACATCATAGCAGTGGTAGATTCTAAGAAATATAATGTTATATTTCATAAATGGCTCTAAAAAGTAAATCGATTCAATACGTCTAAACAAACACTTCGACTACAAGAATCGAGAAAGCCAACAAACTTAAATTGCTAATAAATAAACCCGCACAATATAATTTTGAAAATCTCCGATCTCAACAAAAAGGACAAAAGGGATTTTGGAAGAAAAAAATCTATGGGAAAGATCACGAAGTCAACGCGTAAAAATGTTAGGAGCGCACCTCAGTTGCTACGGGAGCGGAATTTTAAACAGGACTCCTTAAAAAGGACCGTCTCGAATACTTCGAGGTCCTGATGAAAAAGATTTTGGCTCTCCAGGACCGTGATGAATGTGGACTGAACGAGTCCTTTCGACCGTGACAGTGACCTTTAACATAATTGAAAATCCTGGCAATGTTTGTTACGCTTGCAACAAAAGAAAGTATAAGAGTATTATGGACTTTGAGATATTTCGTTTTCGTTTTTCAATGTTGGTTGAACTATGCTTTACATAAGACAATAGTATCAAGTATTTGTAAGTTCGTAACCGATCACTCAAAATATATAGTGTAATGTGAATGTAAACGGTCTACACTTGCTTTGATAGAAAATAGTATTCTTTATGTATAAATATCAATTTTAAATCAATCCATTGACTTTTTATAAGCAAACTGAGCGTGTTACATATTTAAACAGAACTTGTTACTCAAGAAATACAAATTACAGCTACAAGGTTCAATTTTCTACAGAATTAATTTGCACCTAATACGCAAAATGACACTAAGCTACTTAATTGATGCTATAGTCGCTATAGTAAGTTCCCTTTAATCTAATTTTCTTAATTCGATTACGGTTTGAATCTAACACACACATGCGATTTCGCTAAGGCTTTTGACTCGGTGAGTTGCAAATATGAAATGCAAATAAAGAATTTGGTTTACTTACATATTATCGTCAGTTGCTTGGTTAACTGTATCTGTATCTTTATCTTGAGGTTTTCCATTTTGTACTTATTTGGTTTATATGATTGGTGTTTGTTGGTTTCACTTTTTTGCCTCCTGCTGTGTATCAAGTCTTGACATCTACATCCTTCGGTTAATCACTTACTTTTACACCTACAGACTAAATACAAGTTTAATTTAAAACCTTCAGATTACCGTTCAATGTGTGTTGATAAGAGCAACTTCTTACGTAGTTTTAAAGAATGAGTTCAGCAAAATTATCCTGAAGGCTGACTTAATATTTAAGCTTAATGGTGTGGCAATTTTCACCTACTTACATTTAAAATCGTGTCCACTATACAATTCGATCAGGTTCACATAAATTTCGTCGCGGCAAAATCCGCCCAATTTCTGTAAAAGAATGGATCATTATGTAAATGATGTATAATAACAGCCTTCTTTGCTGGACCGTTAAACAAGCGAGCCTTTACGATCAATTTAATACCGATCTAGTTTTTTTAAAAGAGACTCATAAATAATCGGCAACTGGTAACAATTGACCTGAATTTGGCAGGTTATGCGAATATTATTTTGTTGAACGTTACTTGGAAAAAATATATCTTACTAAAGAAAATCCTGCACCTGTCATAAATGTAGGTTGTTATAACTCATGGCGTTATTGAATTTATATCTTTGCAGTGATATGTGCCATTAACACATAATGCTCAACGAACATGTCAAGCGGCTACAATTATTGAAATTTCTGTGCCAATGACAGTTTTATTACTTGCAATTATATTTTTTTACAACAAACATTATTATTACGACCACTCCACAAAATATTAATTTAGGAAGAATTTAACGAGACATAATATTTATTGCAACTTTCTTTTGTTTTCACTATTGCATTAAATTGTAATAAAAAATATTTATTTATTGAGAAATCATTCGGTTGATTTCTTTATAATGACGAAGTTCGCAAAATTTGATAAAAAGTACCATCTTTTTAATACAAGTATCGACTTCGAAACAATTCATCATAATGATATCATAACTTCCGAAAATAAAGTCGAATATCAAACCGCTCAATATGACTTTTGAATACCTGTTTCATACTTTCTCTGTCTTTGAATTGTCATTCTTGAATCACTGTGGATGATAAATGGACCTCAAAATTATAAGGTGGCTGTTCGAAATTGGCCCACGCTCCGGACCTTTGGACCGTTGGGTCTATAAAAACCAAAGATCGTGTGGGAACCTTCCTGTTATTTTTTTTTATATTATTATGATTTTGGACCAACACTTGGTGGTTTGAAGGAAGCATGCTTGTTGTTGGTATTTTTTTTACAATCGTACTTAATAATTTTACGACAAGATTCCCAATTAATTATTTTTTCGTAATAAACGAGCGAGAGTAAATTTTAAAGTGGGCCGTTTGAGAAATTTACCAGTTTTTAAGATCCTTTATGGTATTCGTTGGTAATTTACACCGATCCTGTAGTAATTACTGCAGGCTTAAATTGGAACGTAGTGATTAGAATTTCATCAGGTAGGTTTAACAGGTAATATCGATTTAAAAATAACACTACATTTTCTTCTCGCCTTACATTTACGTCTCTATGAACGAAAGGGTTGTCTCATATTATAATGAGATACTTACCAAGTTCATTGTTGTTACACATCAAAAATAGTTGGAATTCCTTTATTCCTTTGAATCCCACCAACAGAATGACCGACATTGTTAAAAATATTAAAAACGATTGAAAAGCTAACATAAATTTACCTTCCATCGGGTATTGCTATTGCACTTAAAATAGGGACGTGGGGTTATGGTATTGTTATAGAGGCGCACGCGCACAGAACAATGCAGATCTCAGGGGAGGGGCATTCTCGACCCCTTTCGCAAGTAATAATTCCGCTCGAACATTGACTGTTCGCCCTATTTAAATTAGCTCATCGTTATTGTAAATTCTTATTTGGTTTGGAATTTGCAAGTGTTCATTTTAATTTTACGTGTGGTTATTCCTTTAAAGCACTTTTCAAATTTCGTTTTGTTATGAGAGTTTAATTTTATGCCAACATAATAAAAATAATACGTTTCCCCACTTCCTAGTAAACAACTTCCAACTTATCAATAGGCGTTTCATTCATAGTAACAATGCGCGTAAAATATGGAACAAAACGCTTAGCGAAGGCGTTCGCCGTATCGTACATAATCTGATTACTGGCTTGCAGGTCAGTTAGTTTACCATGAATCTAGGCACATGTTGCAGCGAGCGTCAGTCACTCGCGGCGGAGCCCCCTCGCGTACCGGTTGTGTCAGCGCGCGCGCCGCGACCGTTAACGTTCCAAATTTGAAATAATAAAAAACAACAGTGACTTTTAAGTACTCAACTTACCTGCCAGTGCTTAAACTACAAAATTGTGTCGTTACATTCAAAAATGGTGAAGTAAAAAGTGTTGTTGAAAATAATTGGTTCTAACACGATACAGTGCATGTAGAGACAAGTGGATGTGACCTTCTGTGTTTTCAAACTGCTACAAAAAGGGATTACAAGATGAATTCGAAAAAGTTGGAATGTTTCGCTGATGACGATTCAGTGGATGAAAAACTCAATCTCAGCTTTCTAGGTAAGTGATGACAGATTCAGGGCAACTAAGTAGATGGCCAAGAGGCAACATAATATTATGGGTAACAAGTCTTGACAGTTAGAAATTTCGCTCTATTAAACAAAAGAAATATTATTCTAGATGAAGACCTATTTTGAGTAGAACTTGTATTGATAAACGAAAATTTGCTAGTGTAAGGTGGCATTGTTGTTTGTTTTGATTACCTTATTAGAATTCTTATTACAATGAATATAACGAGCAATAATATTACAGTTGATATTGAAGATTTATTTACTGTCCATGATATAACAGTTATTAAGAGTGGACAGACTCGTTAAATAGTAGCAGATATTATAATGGGCCGCTAATATATTACTGGATGATATGGATATCAAGAAACTATGTCTCCTGTCAAAGATAAGACTCGGAGCTCGGACGTTTATAAATAACTAACCATGCTGTTTGAATCAGGACTTTAAAGACACTTCTACATCGACAGAGTAGGAAAGGTAGAGTGACATTTCTACTTTCCAATATTTTTTGCAAAGTTTATTACTCATCTGTACACTATAACAAAAGAGTTTACAAAAGCTTCCATTGGGATTTCTCTTTCTTGGAATATTAAGGGCTGATTTCAGTGCTGTATAAAAAAACAGTACCCCATATTGGAATTCGTAATAATAAAAATAAAAGAACATCTAATATAAAAAAGATGTCTTCTTTTTATTTATTTTTTATTTATTTATCGTTGTTACAATTTAATGTTACATTTTAAATAATTAACAAACGTTTTAGAAACGAACACACAAGACTCAGGATTATTATGATGTAGTTATCTCTTAGTAGGTACGTTTGCTTAATCAAACGGAGACATCTTAGTAGGATTTCACCAGGTTTTGCAAAGTGCCTTACCAGAATGTGGGTGGATTACTCAGACTGACAGCATTACAGCATATCCTGCAATCATGAGTCAATAGTCTGTCTATGTTGACACCTACATGGAGAGGGTGGTCTTAATGACGTCATGTATTTTTTTTTGCGTATAGGTAGAAATTACCTTTGTTTCAGTAGAACAAGTACTAACAAAAGTTTGATGCGACCATTTAGGAGTTTATCACAACAAATCCAGATTTAAAATATCTTAATCATGCCCTACTTCGTTAAGAATGTCAAATAGGTAAGTAGGTATAAGTACCTGAATATAAAATACACCAAAATAGACATTCTTTTTTAAATTCGACAGAGCGACTATGCCATTTCTAATATAATCGACAATTATTGTTATGGGCGATGGACGGAATCCTTGTCACAATTAGGTTCATCATATCCATATTAGTACTTCGTATTAACAGTGGCTGCAAATTGCCTTTGTTTATTCGTGGCTCTAACCATCCTATTATGTATGTATATTATGTAGGTACTTTTTTGCATGACAAAATAAATGAGACATATTTTATGTTCAGACTTGTTAAAATGATTAGGTTAGGTGATTATAGGCCATGCAGCTCCGATATTCACCTGAAGATCTTACTAAAAGTGATCATCGTTTTATCTGTGGATAATACCGTAATAAGATGCCTGATGTCTTTTAGCTACTTGTGGCTCTGCTTAGTCGGTTAGGTTCTACAAGCGTTAGTGCTTAAAAGGGACTGCTTGAGCGAACACTGCTACAATTACTTGTGAATTACGCCAATATGTTGAATTAGAAACCGTACCCTGTTTGGCGAATTTTATCTATCATTGTGTTGTAAAAGCACTTACAACGCACTTTACTTATTCACCGTGAGTTATTGTCCTGTTGAGGATCAATGTAAATAGCGGCAAAGAACTATTTTATACGAAACGGTGTTTTTGATTAAAGAAAGTTCAGATGAAACGTGGGTATTCAGTTCATCTTGCGGATGTATCGACTTTTAGTCGAGCGCTTATGTTTTGTAATATTATCTTACCTATTTGTCTTATTATGTTTAACCCTCTAGTAAATCGCTAAAGTATTTCAAATGTTGCCTATAAATCGTAATCAGTGTACTGAAACAAGTTACCAATATGTAGATAGTTCAATAAAATGTTTATTCAAATTAAGATAGGAAATTCTAGACCAACACGAGCTAAAAACTTAAAAGCACTTTAAAAAGAAATACTAAAACAGATATAAGTATTATAAAAAACAGTCGTTAACGCTAAAACATCAATAAAAACGACAGTAAAATCTACAATGTACACAAAGACACGTCGAATATTAAAAACGTCTTTATCATCATGTAAATGTAACTTTTAATGTGTTTTATAACTAGCCTAATTGGTAGCCGTTTTCTAGAAATTTTGCGTTTTTAACGTTTGACTTGTATTGATAATTTGATAAGTACCGTTTATTTCGGTGAAGTTTTATCACCGATCTGACACCTTATCGTAATTTTTATTTATATTTTTATTTAAATAGGAAGTACTGATATGCTAATTATGTTTTTGCATAAATCTCACTGAACCAATAACCTCTTCAAGGCTATTAAAACAGATTTTTTTTTGTATTGACTAGTCGCTTCTATACGCAAGCCAATTAATTCGATCACAAATCGTAGGCTTGGTTTCACTAATTGAATATTTACTATTTTTCAATGTGCTCGTAACAATAAATTATAATTTTATGTAGCTACTGACATTGTTACTGGGTTTCCAATGCCATAGTTATAAGCTCCATTATTAAGTATTATATTTTTAACCTTCAGTGATTTAATCGCTGGTTCATCATTTTGGATGTTTTAATTGGCATTTTTTGTACCACTATTACAGTTGGAATTCTTTATAATCAAATTAAGTTGTTTACAAAAATACAGAACATATTACATTTTTTCTTATCATTAACGTTAACTCAGCCAATTTCAGCATCGATTACTTTAAGTTATCCAATCCCAAATGTGCAATATCCAACAACACTAAAGCTTTTGTAAAAGCCTATACCTTTGAAAGCCGCAGCTTTTATATAGCTTTCAAACAGAACCGTCGACCGCAACCTCAACCGAGCAATAAAAATAATAATGTATTTGAACATCAGACAATGTCAGGTAAAATATAGGTAAATTGCAGCTCGGCAACCATTATCTGCAGTTAAACGACTCAAATAGGCTTTCGCCTTTCAAAGAGGACACATCGATAGGAACATTCTAAGTTTACCATGATACGACTAATAGCCAAGATTAAGCTACTTGGGGCTATAAAGTAGATTTAAGCCTAATAAAGAGAAATTTTACAGCAAAATAACCTGATGTTGTCTCTAAATTGATCCGCTCAATTTGTGCTATGGGCGTGCTTAGAAAATTCTTGTCGTGGTTGAATATCTATTATGTTTAGATTATTTACTTAAAACATTCTTGTTTATTGTATACTTTCCACTTCGTTGATTAAGTACCTAAATATAATTACTACATGTTGATGTTTTAAGTATATATTTGTATTGCGATTATCGTTGATGTTTCTTTTATAGAAATATAAAACAAACAATGTTTCCGTATGATGTTTTAATGTATTTTATAATAGCCTCCGCCATCCAGTGGCTGAGCATTGGGCTTACGATCCGAAGGTCTCAAGTTATAATGATCAGTGGTTCGGAGACCACGTGAAGCAGGCGGTCTTGGCTACTATTTACTAGACTTTGTGGCTGTTATATGAGCCAGGATGTCAGAGAGGATGTCAGGGGTCTATAGCAAGGTTGTTGAGATCTTTCATTGATCCCACAACTCATAAGAAATAGTATTTCATACTCTTTACATTGTATTTAAGTAGCCCAAATCACTTTTTAATTATAAATTCCACTTAAAACTCTTTTTGATCAATTAAATGTATTTTATAAGTTTTGAGCGCAATATGGTCACCACACCACCCAACTGGCCCGATAAAACTGTCCTTCTCAATTTTTCTACCTGCCACTTCGCTGTTACCGCCACCAAAAAACCTGATAATTACTATTATCTTTCTTTTCATTAGTTGCCGTCTCTTTTTGAACTGTTTTTTTTTTTCGCTTTCATACTATCTTTTTGTAGCTTATCGTTAACGTTACCATTCTAAGCGTACTAATCCAATGTAATCCGCATTGCGCGCTCATTCGGTGTGGTCTATTGACCACTGACAAAAGGATTATTATGTCTGCGCATTATGTTTATGTTTACACCTGCAAAATAAGCACTAATAGGAGGAAGTGGCGAATTATGAAAAAGAGCAACCACACCAGTCACTATATTTACTGTGGCTCGAAACATGTTCCGAACATCTTCATATTCTGAGCAATGAAGGGTTTGGGAGTTACATAATTATGATAAAGAGCAAACCACTCGCCTGATTAATGATGATGGCGTTTTTAAAATTGCTGCCTCAAGAATGAAGTTAGTATGTAGGAATGGTCTTTAGTTTTAATTGGTACCTTTTTATTACGAACGCTGGTTTAGTAAATTACGTGAGCTGGTATAAAAGTTTCATCTATTTTGAGCTCTGTAATGATGCTGTAAGTATGAGTATAAGAAGGTCTCATAAACTTCTTCTATTTATTTATTTATTTATCTAATAATTACAACTACCTATAAGTTACCATACAGGCATATGCCCAAGGCGATAACTTAGACACATAAGTTAATATAAACTTAAATTATTATTGCAATATTTACAGTATTATAATACCTAGATACCAAACTTATCAAATATCTTACCTATTATCACATACAATTTTAATTATAGCCTCTGCGAACTTCTAAGATTATATAAATGCTTTGTTATTATAAATAACAAACCTGTACTTTCCATGTTTTACGAACATAAAACAATGTCAAAAATTTTCACTCTGACAAAAGTTCCACTTGGTTAAGTCGAACAATTGTCTTTCCCAAACCAGTTCTCAACTTTCTGGACTCTAATAGAAATGCCAACAGCAGATGGTAAGACAAAGCATTAGATCAGGCACCCTAAACAAATTGTAATGCTAAGGAACGTACTAATTTGCTTCATTAATATTGACTCAGCTTTTACTTCTATGTTTGGACTTCCAAAACAGGGTTTCGTTATACGTGTTCCGGCATAAAAGGGTTCAACAGTTTAAGTGATTGGTAGAATTTTCTTTCCTATTAAGGAATATAGTGTTTTGAAAGTCCCGGACCAAAGTAATATATGTAGTTAGTTAATTGAAGAACTGACTGCGCATATTCATGAAGTAATAAGGAATAATAATATTGATTGAAGTTTTAAAGCGGTAGAGTTTGTAAATTGGGTACGTTATTGTTTTGGCCGTTGAAATGTTGTTGTTGATAATGAACTTGTACATTCAACTAACCAATGAAATGTTCAAAACACATACACATGGGTAGTTAAACTAATCTTTGACAAGATGCAGCTAAGTAAGCCTAACAACAAATGATATTTTAATATGCCCAATGAAAGAGATGTGACAGTGTTGTCAAACATACCAAAGGAGCGGCAAAGTAAATTTACTTTCAATAGCGTCGAGGAATCCTTAAAAGGCATAATTACACCCACCTGAGTTCACTTCAAAGGTTTGCTCCGTGCATTAACATAGTTATTGGAGGGCGCTGCACTTAAAAATACTTGATCAAAATCAGTTTTTTCGGTCGACTAAGTACGAGGGGTCGATATGGGATCTTCGGTATCGACAGGTGTTTTAAGGGATCATGTTTTAGGTGTGTTTTTTTATTCACCTTCTCTGGCTTCGTCTGTCATATCGTCTGACTCGTTTAATATTGCGCAAAATACGTGCACGAAGTTGATTAATTACGCCAAGGTGTGTATTGCTTGAGGCACTATCGTAAAAAAAAGAAATTATCGTCTGATTTATTATTATTACACAACTTATCTTTAAATGTGAATCCAATCGGTACGATTCCTGACTTACTTACTTTCTCAGACACGTACAATACATTTGTATTGATACTTACATATAAAATTAATTACACTTGCGTCATGTGATGAGTTTTGTACAATTGAATTCCATTTCACTTTTTATGACATGTTCCGACTTTAAAATAAAATTATATAATACTGCAAGAAATGAACTAAAAATATTTCTGTCCTAATGTTAACACAAATGGAGATTTTATTCAAAATTCTGTTTCATTAGTAACGGTGCGTCAATACATGGTTGTTAATTGAAACAAGATCATCTTTAAAACAGCAGGAGGCATCGAAATCCGTAGGCGTATGAAATTAGTAGTCTATTTCATTCACACTTACGTGAGTAAACGAGACGAAGAATAGGATACTTGCATGGGTGCATCACAAAATAGAGACGGGACTATTTCTAAGGATCGTGGGACTCACGTGGGCGATGTCGAAGCTATCGAACCTTAGACCAACAAAACGAAATATTCGGTGTCCCTTGCTCGTTTGGTAGGCGTTTAAGAATCCAAGTAGTTGTAAAACCCGTCAGTGTAAATGTTAAAAGTAAAGTTATATACACCGACAATGGGATCAGTGATGCACAGAAGTGTCAAATTATACTGGTCGATTTTATTATACCTGTCGATAATAGAAAAAGGATCGACAAGTACAATTTGGAAATATAAAAAACCAGGCATCTATGATAGTTTTGGAGACGCTAATTGAAATGGGACCTCGTATGGCTTAAGAAGTTATATTATCACTTGGTAAAACGCTATTGTGATGGTCATAAAAATGAGATTGGTCGGTGGTAAAGGTTTCATTTGAGTAGTCTAGTGGGAATTACGATTATTACTGAAATTGCCTTTTTGAGTTCATAAATTGCCTTCCGCTAAATTTTAGGGACAGTAGTAATTTTCAGCTTATTTTAAATCAATTCTTTTCATATAGCTTGTAATAATATGAACATAAGAAATAAGTAGATAGTTACAATTACAATAAACATTTTACCATGTTATTATTTCGAAACTAAGTTACTATTTTAGCAATGGGAAAGTGCAAAGATTCTTTTCTTTTTTTAATAGCCCTAAAATTATAATGAATCATTTTCCATAAGCAATAACTTTCGAAATTAAACAGACACTACACTTTTCGGTAAAATAATACTTATAATTACACCTGTTCTAAGCTAAACATCAAATCAACATAAATTTTATCTCCAAAGATTTATCTGAATCTAATCTTATCTTAGACATTCGATCCTCGACCAGTAGATTTATCTGCGGTACAATTAACTATTGATTACTTGTTACTGCATCGCGTTTTAACTTACTATTAATAACGGGAGTCAATTTTGTTAACGTTGATCGCTCTATTAGCTTCCTACTGAGTAAGCTTGGAAAAATTGTCGGTAAAGGAAAATTTATTGTCGTGTGTAGTGTTTCAATGATAATGCAAAGAGGTTTTGAGACTATTGGAAGAGAGGTCAAATCTATTAAGGGCATCGTAGCGTAGGTAAGAAAACATATTGAAAAATTGTGATCGTACGTATTATTATATAGAACTTGCCATTGTTTTTTTTTTCTTCATCATTACTTGTAATTACAGTATTGTATGATATTTTGCTGTTAAATTTATTGTGCTGTTTCTTCTTTCATAATAACTTGAACACCTTCCGAGGAGTTAATTTTGAAAAGTGGCCTATGCCAAGGTTAATAAAATTACTAATAGCTATACAAATCAGTATTTGAATTTATTAACATCCTTCATTCGTTCAAAAATAACACTACTAGCAAAGTGCTTACGACATCTAATTGAACAGAATCCGCAACACTTAATAAACATTCATACGTTTCATGTAAAATGAAATTAGATTTATGTAAAAGCCTTGATTAGACACGTTCAAAGTGTAAATTTGATGAATATCGATAAGCCAAACTTGATCGATTTATTGAAGTGTGTCACTGCAGTTCTAAGAACCGAAATTACTTTAAAGAACCGCCCCTTGACAAATTAACGCACTCATTTTGGTAAATTAAAGGCAAACCATGCATTATAGGTTATTATGCAAGTGATCAAGTCTACAGAAAAGGGTATCGGAACATAATTAAGTTTGCAGATTTAAAATTTAAATATAAACTTTAAGTCTCAGAAGTAAATGCCAATATACTTTTTGAAGCTAGCAGTGTGATTGGTAATTACTTCTTACGTAATCATGTGACATTACTTCTGCGACGTGAATATTTAAAACTGAATTCGTGCTAAAAGGGCAAGCGTGACAAACTTCTTATGGTTTAAATTAATATCAAAAATCTTTAAGATAAGTATTTGGTTCAAGGTACTGAGTTAAAAACTATAAATGGCGTTTCCTATAAAACTAAACACAAAAGAAATATCGTTGTAAAACTGGTGAGATGTACATATCATTTTGGCGAGCTACTCAATCCTCTCTCTCACTTGCGCAAAGAACCTACAAGAATATGGTATAACCAGATAATAATCACCTCTTTCGACAGAAGTATTGCTAGCAAGATATAATAGTTGTACCTAGAGACTATCAAACAATACCGTCTTAATAAAACCACAATATACCTTTCTTCTTTTTCTTCCTTTAACTCGGCAAAATGTTTGTTAAATCTTGTTACCATTACGAGCAAGCTGCAAAAAATATGAACACGTTGCATCTACATATAAATTTATCTGGTGGATCTTGTGTAGTACTATTTTTCTACTATATTTGACTAGAAAAGAATGGCTTTGTACACGTACTCGGACACAAAAGCGAGTAAATTTTGTTTCTGGTTTATTTCTTTACCTACCCTAGGAAGGATTAAAGACGAGAGTTTATATGTATATGTAGAAGCTTTGCTCTCTGAGAAAGGTCGAGCAATCGCGTTAGTAACAGCACTTACACAAGTGCAGTTCATTATGAAGACTTATGCGTTATTGCCGCGACCCTTGCGTTTACAGCAATCACTATAGATGGACATGTTCTCATTATCCTATGAAAAGACACGATGTTTCAATTGAAAGAAAGTTTTAAGAGAAACTAAAGTTTCTCTTAAAACTTTTTTTTACCATGTTTCAGAGAAAAGAAACTTGAAATAGACTTAAAGATAGTTAAGAAAATCTTGATGTAAATAAAATGATGAGATTCTACAGCAAAATAAAATAGGTAGTACTATTGATATTAAGTTTTAATCACATATTAAACGCAGCAACAGTCATCGTCGTAGTGGTTGTGAGATCAGACCACACCAAGCCTAGATTATTATTTTCGCAAGAGTTGATGATTTTCTAAATCATTCGTATTAGTTTAAAGTCGTAAAACTCCTTTTGAAATCCAAACCCCATTATTTAACTAATGTATATGTCACCGTAAAATTGTAAATAACGTTAGATTATAATCTATCTCGCGAGATTGTGAACTGTCGAAAAATTGTAAAACGTAATATACTGCTTACAATTTAACGTATTATTATTCGTCAGATTATAATCTATCGAAGTAAAACTGTTAAATCACAATCTTACAATTGTCAAATTGTCAACTGTCCGACGGCTGTCCCTGATTGGTCGGCCTTACAGTAGACCGTTCTGTGTCCATAGAGTTAGGAATAAAACACAGGTGTCAGTCAAATAAAATAAATGCTCTTCAAGATTGTGAAATCAAGTACGTATTTATTAATTATTTAGTAAGTAATCAATAATTCTGACATCATATAGTAAGAAAAAATGTATCAAAATTAAAAAATCTGAAACGTATCATTCAAATACTTTTCGTGTGTAAGATAAACATGCTGGCGGCATAGGGGTGGCCCAAGGGCCACCCCCGCCGCACCCTAACCTACTGTTATGCCTTGTAAAAATTATGACAAAACACTATTATTCTAAAAAAGAATTATGGATATCTATTTATTAATCCCAAAAATAAGTTATACCTAACAAACCAGTATTCCTAGATGTTATTATGGGAAAGTAAAACTATTATGCTAAAAAACGTTATGCAAAAAGGATTATGATAATTAAAATTATGAAAAAAACATTTATGCATTTTAAGAGAATCCCAAATTAACATTATGCTCACTCTAATAGTTTTGTAACTCTATGGTATAGCACGCGAGGTGCGTTTCGTATCACAATTTGACGGTTTCACTTCGATAAATTATAATCTACCGAAAAATAATACGTTAAATTGTAAGCAATATGATACGATTCATAATTATTCGACAGTTCACAATCTCGCGAGATTCAAATCGATAGATTATAATCTAACGTTATTTACAATTTTACGGTGACATATACAATACAATATAATACAAATACACTTTATTGCACCAAAATAAAAAGAAATAATTACAAAAAGTCTCTTAACTAAGTACATGGCAAATGGCGGCCTTATCGCTTAAAGCGATTTGTTCCAGACAACCATAAGGTGAGGAAAAATGTAAAAAAAATTTAAAGATTGCGGGTACAAACTATAAGTACAACTTACCAATAAATACATGCAAATAGATATATAACATACCTATATTATATTATAATCTGGGCCTTAAGAGGTCAATGACTGGTACATCTCAATATAACAAATAGATGAATTAATTTATACATTGGAAGCACCGAAAGGCTCTTTCTTAGAAGATGCCTAACTTTCATGATCATTTACAGTCATAAACAATTTGCCATCACTTGAATCTATTGTGAAATCTTTGTCATTCGAATAAGTGTTCAAGAATCAATGTTTGTTCAAGCTACCGCAATATGTGAAGACAAAATAGAAAGACGCATAGCCATACTAATCACTTGTGAGCAATAAGACCTATATAATGTACTAAAGGTAGATACAATCGTCATGCATAAAGTTTACAGTGCTCATATTCAGACCGTTATGTTATAGACCATAGGGTAGAATTACTTGGGAAGTAATGATTCTTGGAAATCGTATAAGTGTTGTGTAACTTGCCCAGTTTTCTATTTCTGTTTTTCTTGGTATTTTGTACTATCTATATTATAAGATGTTCATTTTATGTGATTTTATATTTCAGCAGAATTAAGTTTGTCCCTTCTCTGTTCATTAATTATTAGCGATACACTATTTTTTTTTTGCATCAATATTTTTCTTGTTATAATTTTTTACTTTTATTTCTTTTAAGTTTTTTGCTCTAATTTATTTTGCTATCTTATTTTTAGAGTTTAACTTGTCATGCTTTCAAAGACATTCAAAATCAAAATTGTTAATTTAATAAAATGAGTGTGATCATTGAATCAATATGAGCTCAAAAATAATAAAACTGAAGTATAATAATACAAACCTACAGATAGATACAATACCTTACATATAACTATTAAGGCGTATGCCTCTGTAACCCACACGTGAGAAACGTAATGACACATAAACCCACGGAAAACGCATAAACATAGAATCAATCATAGCCTCTGCCTCCCATTTCCTGCCGTTTTAAGTCTTCCGTTAGTTTAGAGAAGTTTCCTTTATTGAAAATAGCAATTTCATGTTAACAGTCATTTACTTCAACATAACATAACATCACGCCTGCTCGAAGGGGTAGGCAGGGGTCAATAGCATATACTCTGAGATTTATACTAGGGCGCAAGCCAGTAAGTGGTTGGTGGTGGTTGTGTTTATTTGTAGATACCTATTTAATTGCTCGGTGGCGCAGCGGTAAACGCGCTCGGTCTGCGATTGTTGAAGTTAAGCAACTTCCGTCGTTAATAACCACCAATCCGTACTGGGCCCGCGTAGTGGTTTAAGGCCCGATCTCCCTATCCATCCATAGGGAAGGCCCGTGCCCTAACAGTGGGGACGTTAATGGGCTGGTGATGATGATGATTTAATTGCAATTTACAGAAGAACTAGATGCAAATTTACGTTTTGCTGAATAAATATTTTCTCTTTCTTTCAAAATTCGTTTTTTAATCAAATTCAATTCATCGTCAACTATCACTCAGACTTCACTATGGACACTTAAATCTAACAGGAAACATATTGTTTCATTACCCGGTGTAACTGTTACACCGCCTGAAGCTTAAGCCGTTGCAAATGCGTGCTTTCGTTCATTATTTCATTCCAGCTATGATACTGTTTATAAATTTGCTCGGAACAAGCCTCATCGATGTTTATTGGCCATGTCATTCACGACTTGACCCCAGAATGAGAATGCCATGTTTTTTTACGATACCATTGAGTACACGAGGTGTGGTAATGAAAAAAGACAAAACAAACTGAATACTTTCACGAGAGGGTAATAAGGTTGTGTCATTGTCAAGTTGTTGCTAAAATGAAATTGTTTTTTATTATTATTTCAATGAACAGCTAAAACAAAAAAATAATCCAGACAGTAAAGAGCGAGTGTAAAACAAGTTCAAAAGCCTGTTTTACACAACTTGCTGATAACTGTCTAATAGCCTACACATAGCTCATCATTCATATACGAGAGTACTGTTGTAGTGCTAGATATGAGAGACTTATCCAAGAGACAGGATACCAGACAGTACACTACAATGTTGTGAAACAGACTCTCAGAGAGCTGACGAGCTAAAAATGAAGGTGCCACTTTTGAACGCCAATAAAATACTTATTGACGTTTTTAATTATAAAAAAAACAATTTGACATTTGCGCATATAAAAGTAAGTGCGCTATGTCAAATAGAAATATTGCTTTATTGTAAGAATTGGATTAATGTGGTCTTTTCAACTCTCTAGATGAGATTGTAGTCACACGTAAAAGACATTAAAGATCATCTACCAATGCATGACATGCATTTGTGTCTACACTCTATAGGCCTACTACTCAAGTCCGATACTTATACACTGAATACATCTTCCATAACAGTCCATTACATCCAACCTAATGAGAAGACGTACGCATTGACTGACGCTATCTTCCTACTAATGCCAAGCATACCTTAGGCCTGTAACATTCCTCATTGTATTACAAACCAGCACAATTATAAGAGCCTCTTCCATTTGTATCGGAGCCGCGTCCAGATTGCCTCTCCGATACCTCTGCGTAATAAATTGGCCGCAGACATCCACTCGTCCGAATGCATTCACCGTTAACCAGTAATAGAGAAAGGGGGTTGCAGATTCGATGGTTGAAATCGTTGCGGTTTTGCCTTTATTCAAATGTCAAGCTTTTTATTTTAGGTTTGCGTTTGACTATAATCTTACCTGATGGTGACTGAAGATGTGGCCAATAGTGTTAAGTACTTGTCTAGTAAATGCACATTCACTCTATTTTTGAAGAACAGTGAACAGTAGGGAGAAAGCAGTAGGATGAAGTACTATACAGTCTGCCCTGGACTCTACACTCGGACCCCGTGATCAGCACGCATGCATAATACAACTAATTGGACCTCACTTCCCTAAGAGTTTCTCCAGACATAATGCCGGAACACGAGTTTCGTCGCTTGGCGATTTGTTTCGCCCAGAGATTACGTGTATGGTCTAGATGGTATATATTTGGAAGTGAGCGACTCCAACCCTCTTATAAGTTACATTTCTCATTTACATCTCTTCCATACTGATGCACTGAAACTGCTAGTGCGCACTCTGTGATAAGTATGAATTTGTATATGTATTATTTGTACATGTTCCTTGACAAAATATAATTCAAGCCATACCAGTCTTAAACGTGGTCTGACGTAGTTTAGTTTATGTTAAAATTACAATACAATTTGAATGGGCATCTAAATTATATTTCTCTCTATAGGCACAACAATTTGTCCATTCCTTTGATATATTTATAGGAACAGACGCAACAAACCAATGTGAAAGGCTCTCAAACGTGTACCAAAATAAATTATTTTCCAAGACCTTTAGCAGAGAAATCCAGTAATAAGTATAAAGTATGAAACTTCTCAAACCCTTCAATTTCGTTTTGCTTTCACGGGCTTGTTACGTTAAATATCTAAGTAGGTTCTTGTTAGAAAGGAGCTTTTATGAAGCATTTAGCTTTTAGTTTTGTTAACTGCCTTTTAATTAGAGAAAGTCACTTATTTATTTCGCAGCTGATCGTAAAATCCCTTTTAACTGATAATCTAGTCCGCCACTAGTGCATAGAAAACTAGGTCTAAAGAAAACTGTCGGTGAAGATATGGTACCTTTATATTAGTTTTCAATATTTTCAAGTAATACTTATACTTACTGAAGTTTTTTTTTTGTGATTCCATTTATGATGGATATGATAAACTGGATAGCGACATTGTTCAATGAAATATTACATTATTTTAGAAAGAATACTTGCATAAATGTTTTATCATTTTTTTATTTAGAATGATTGATCCAACTACGATTGAATATGAGCCCTTTTCGTCCATCGGCCACGTCTTAGGAGCCTGTACATAAATGGTTACGAAACTATCTACAAATAGAGTCCATTACATGTCGAACTCCTTATCTGCACTTTGATGTTTTATTTCCTGTGCTTATCTGACTTGCTCCGATTTGGGTCGAGTCTAGTCTATATGCTTGTATCGTTACTTTTATTGATCGTCTATCGAAGGGTCGGAATGTTGGAGATAACATTTTCCAAAATGCATATTTATTTAGTTTGTTGTTTGTCCATCAACTACGTCACGTTTTTAATAACTTGAAGCTTCCTGTCACTGCGAATAGTATTTTTAGGAAACTTCATCATTCTCTAAAAAAAGTATTTTAATTAAAATAAAATATTTCGAGTCTGGAAGAACACAAAATATTTCTTTTGGTTCTTTAACGTACATAATAGTAACAGTATATAAACTCATAAAAAGAATAACTTCTGTGGTTCCTTATCTCTTAAGGAAGAATTAATTTTATTTATAGTTCTTATTATCGACTAAAGAATTTTATTTACTCTAGATAATTTGTTGTGCTTAAAAGCTTTATGTTCTTAAGTATAGTGATCCATAGTGATCGTGATTTATAACTTCCAAGGCTACGAACAAGATTTTTGCATTAAGTATAATTAACCTTTAACTAGTAAAGGGATTTTTATTTCGTTCACTGCTCTTAAGTTTACTCACTGATAAGACTAAGGAAAGAGCTAACGTTGCCAACTTAAATAATTTCAGATTTTTTATCTTTTTATGATCTTCCTCTATTTCAGTCTTGTTAGTTACAAAGGGCGAGATACTGTGCAGTCGGCTCAGCAGTGTGCATATCAGGGTACTGTGATCAGGCAAACATACCCGGACGTCACTCCCCTAACAGTTTCTCCAGACATCATGCCGGAACACGAGTTTCGTCTCTTTGCGGCAAGTTTTTTTCTGGAGCTTGTATCACTCGATTAGTACCAACCTAAAGGCACTCGACGGTATACCTTTGGACGTGACCAACCCTCTTATAAGTTACACTTCTACATATCGGGTTTTCTATATTTTTTGTGATCTTTCTCCATCTCATCATTTACAACTTTCTTGGCAAGATTTAGATCATTCACTACAATAATGTGTCTTGCCTTAGCAGTTTGTGTCTTTTTCCGCAATTCTATGCAAATCTCATTCCCCACTACTTTCTTTGACATCACTTTGTCTACTTTGTACTATAATACGTCCGGTAGTCACAATGACCGTGGTTTTTAACAAATGAAATCATTCCCATAGTCAATGTATTCTCATAATTACTTTTTTCTGAAACATAAATTAGCAATGTTTAACATGGCAGCACTTGCAAACGTGAGTGCCTATCTCAAAGGAAACACATCATAGCAATAAAAACGTGTTCCAAAGAAATTGTCTACTGCGTTTCCGTCCGCACTGTTTTACTTATATAGAAAATAAAGGAAACCAGTAATCATAGTAAACTTAATAATCATAAAATTGCTTTACTTTCTATACTATATGTACAATTATCACGACGTTGGTAAGCTATAATTGTGACCTGTAAAATACATATCTTTATAAATAGTAATTATATTTTTTGAAGTTTCATATTTTCATCAATTCATTTTCCTTATAGGTAAGTATGACATAAAATATCTTGCAACTATTTCTTTTTGACTAAATATTCGATAGGAACAAACATCTCCGTTTAAGATTTTCGACTTTATTTACTTTATGACTTGTCCGAAACAAACTCAAATAAAACTGAGTTAACATATAACTATTTAAAAAACGTGTATAAAATATATATAGGATCAATTAGGTACTTATAACTTATTTATTTTCATCTCAAAGTCTCTTTTTTTCTCTTATGATATTCATTCTTACTAAAATGTTCCACTTTATCCTGCAATATAATTATCATTGCGCCAAACGCCAAGACCTATCTGAATTGGCAACAATTTAACATTTTGCCCTTTACAAAAGTTTATTATTTCCAAATGCTATATTACCAGTAACTAAAGTAAAAAATAATAGTTCCAGATTTAACTGTATAAAGTTAATAAGATTGTATTTGCAATGTGTTCACAGTGAATCGTGGGAATGGAAAACAGATCGCTAGATTACTGCACGGTTAATTTATTTACTGCACACTGAATATAATTAAAGGAACGGACCGATTTGGTGTTGCCATTAATGAGGATGAGGAAAATGTCAATTAAAGAGATTCTCTCTTTCAATAAAGAAAGTTCAGTGTGATAACTGTTCACGTTAAAGTGTGGGAAAAAAAGAAAATGTTTTTTTTTTTTTTTTTTTTTTTTTTGACGTGACTTATTGTAGATTTGCCGCGGATGGCATTAACTACTTGGCCGGACAAATGGGGAGCGCTGAAGGCTCTCACCCGGTGGGCACCACCGAATACAGCTTGGATGTGTAAAAAAAAATTATATATTATTATAATACGATCTTTGTTAACTGAATGATACTACCTTTACAAATTCAAACAAAATTTAAATTCTCCACTCGACATTATTTAAAACTAAAATATTGCGATCATGATTTCAATTAATGTGGCCATACCGATTCCAAAATCGCCCAAGTTTCGTCTTCATTGAAGACATCGCTCTGCAAAAGAAACGTTCTCAGGCTTAGAAACTGGATTGCGCATTGTCTCCGTTTTTGGCAATGCTGAGCATTCTGCATTTTCGGGATCACTTTCAAGAGAGCCATATTGGGAATTGAATGCCTCATGAATTATCCGAGATGGCAATTTACTTTTGAATCCTTAAGTTTTTGATGTTCAACCTCATGTTTGGTTTTGTTCGGTGTTTTGTTGAGCTGTTCTTGCTTGCAAACAAGACGCTTGCTTGTTGTCATGTCAAAATTATTAGCATTTTTTACATGAGAAGACATTCAGTGACACTTATAAATTATTTACTTGTTTATCTCATATCAATTTCAAATCACACTACCAACATTATTTCAATCAGTAATTAAAATTAAACACCCGCGCTTTATTACTTATTTCATCGCCTTCAACAAATATTTTAATAGCCTCTGTTATCTCTTATACTATTTTATCTCCCGATCTAACCATGTCAGTGTACACATAAAGCACTGTACACCCATTAATATTAATGGAACAATTGGTTACATAAGTCGACCACCTGGCGTTTGCATCATTGTAATTGTTGACTTGATTGATTCAGTCATTACGTTTAGCAGCAGAATGTTTAAGCCCCTGGTTGTCTTGCTACCTTATGTTATTAAGGGTACTTTGGAAAACAGGTCCATATTGCAGTTTACTAAATTAGCCGTGTATTTGGTTTGCTTTCTCAATTCATTATTATCTTAACGTAGTAAACTTTGCAAGATATTTATTGTGGTAAGGAATAAGTGTTAAAGGTTTGTTGACTCGATCCACTTAAGTATATTTTTTGCTCTAGGACGCTAGAAAAATAACTTGCTGATTCGTTCTTTGCAAAATTATTGTGTCATTGGTATGTATTCTATCATTGGGTTCAAGTCTATTATTATAGACTAAACCAAGATCTTGTTTTATTGTGTGGGTTGTGAGGTGGATTACCAATCTCATCAACCCTGGTGTCAGGGTTATTATTGAGCCGTAAAAGTCTCTTGACATGACTCATACTTACATCAGTAAGTAGTAACCGGGACCAACGGCTTAACGTGCCTTCCGATGCACGGATCATCTTACTTTTTGGACAATCAGGTAATCATTGTGTAATGTCCTAACCAAACTAGAGATCACAAAGTGATTTTTGGGATTCGAAACCAAGATAATATTTTATATTGAAACTAGGTAGGTATTATAAATCTGCCTATTAAAACCATTTTACAAGCCATTATGCCTAAAAAGAAACACCCAATTTCGCAATATTGACGTTTAGAGGTCCTTGATATCTCAAATAATGCGACTGTGATGGCTATTGCTAATCTTTGTGTAGGAGTTGAATATTATAATATAGTTTTTTTTTTAATAACTAGAAATTATGTCAGATTGTAAGTACATACGAATACCCTCACGCCCGTTATTCCTTATGAGGAGTAGACCTAAAACCAAACGGAAGACACGAACTCTTGATACGAAGTTCTATGATGGGTGTGTTGCATTGTATGATGATGGTGATAGGTTATCAACCAATTGCCCATGGAGCCTTTCTATTGCTATAATATGCTATCGTCATCATTAGTGCAGATTATACTACAGTATTATGTTTGTATGATAGTAGAAAGTGAACCGTTGCAAGTATAACATGAAAGTTCGCTGCTAACGAAATAGGACTCTTCCTTTCACACATTTAGGAGAAATTCTCCATTGTATGGAAATAGTACTATGCTTCGTTTGAAGGTTGTATCTCATTCGTGTTTCACTACTGTATTGTTCTATTATCAATGATGTTTGATACCTTAAAGTAGCTGGTATTTTTAATTTTTATTACATAATTTCAAGCAATGTTTAACTTTTTTAGAAGCTTAATAAACAAAACATGAAATAAGCTCATGACTATATTTGGAAATATAGTCTTGTCAGATGTACACACGTACACTTATGCATTACTTATAGTTGTTTTAATTTCATTATTATGTTTATATTTTTATTACGTTTTCTTATTATTCTTTTGACCATGACCATATTGTAGATTAGGCTTTACAAACATTATCTTGCGTTTGTAGAGGAAATAAAAATCTTACTTACCAATGTTTTACTTGAATAAATAAGCATATCCATATCTACGTTCAGTATACACATAATGGATTTGAACCAATAACTTCACGTGTGATGGGAGTTCGCCAAAAACTAATTCATTCTAATCTTCCTTAAAATACTTAAACTAAGTAAAGAAGTTTCGCTGCATTTAAGAACTTATATTATTTAACTAGAACATTTATGTCGAGTAAATTTTAGTGATTAGATATTTATTTATGGCACGCGTCAATTTCAGTAAATTCTATAGCTCTCAATGAATTAATTAAGTAATAGTTGAATTTTGAAATAAATAACTCCCATGTCGGAGTGCGCAGAACCACAAGTTATCAATTAGTATACAAGTAGCCAATATTCAGTATTGTCAAAAGACAATATGTTTGTTTCAAGATGCATAATGATGATCTGCATTAATAAATATACCTAAATCATGATGCCGATCCATGACCCATATTATTTATACCATAAGGCTTTTGGTGGCTTCATAGTTACCCTGACATCTGGGTTGATGAAGTCGGTCACCCACCTTAAATAATAGTTCATCATTATGTAAAGAACATTTGCATTAATAAATGACACTTCAACATATAGCATCGAAGACTATACCATTGGGCGGATCAGAGGCGCCCACGCTTCACCTGGTCTTTCTGTTCGACCAACATTCCATTTTAATGTCGGCTAATAAAAGTCGAACTCTGAAATGTAAATCATAAGATGCAAGAATGTATTCGGTTAAAGGCTATGTATATTAGTATTTGCAACTATTAATATTAATTTATTTGTCATGGACAACAAGGCACCTAGATATTATTTTAAGGCAGCAACTTTTAGTCTGACGTCATTTCATCATTCTCTTAATATGATGTCAGTCAATTTGATTCCCAATGTTGCTATTAGCATGAAGATTGATGTAGAACATAACATTTACTGATAACTACAAATTGATATTTGTTTTACATCTTTATTCGGTAGAAGTATTTGCAAAAGGAAATAATTCATGATTCTGAATGGAGGCCTTGACTTTTATAACAGCTGATGTGAAGACGAACGCATAAATATTAGGAATAAACGTTAAATACCTGATATCTATTAATTCCTGACACACCACTCGTCTGTCATGGATGCTCGTCGGTTTAGAGTACCCTTGACCTGGTCTTTCTTTAAAACATCCTGGATCTTATCGTGGTTTGTACGCCTAGACCTTCCACTTTCAACTGTACAACCTACACCCGCATCATTTTAGTAGTAAGTGGAATACCGTCGTCGCTGCCTACCCCAACGGGAAATCAGCGTGATCTTATGTATTTAGGTATATCATTATTTGCACAAGCTTAAACCTCATCATCATCATCGCCGCCCACTGCTGGGCATAGGCCTCCCCCAAGCATCTCCACGATGATCGGTCCTGCGCTGCCCGCATCCAGCGGTAAGCTTAAATCTAACCGACAAATTATAACTTCTTACGTGCAGAAGATGTTTTAGTTTCTAGGTACCATTTGAATGAAATCCCGTCAATATCGGTAACAAATAGTTCGGAATGACGTTTGATTTTAGTACTTAAATAGTTTTCAATATCTGTAGACGACTAAACTTTCCTTGTTATGTTAATGCTGCTTCTCTGGCAGAGATTTCAGAAAGCTGTGGTCATAACAGTACTTGATTCTGATTATTTTACGACGTCATTACAAGCAATCAAACCGTTTATGATGTTGCTGAGAAATTCAAATTTCATAGCAAAACATTGACTATTGATATGACTAAGCAATAAAATGAAGCTGACAGTCACAGTTGTTATTAAATAAGTTGATTTCTGGTTGTACTTACGTACAAGTGATTCTAATAGATATCTTTATTTGTTTCAGGTAAGCGTTTTTTTTTTCTTTTCCTTCCTTTCTTTTGATATCTTCTGGATGTAACAACAGTGCAAGGTAAGTACACATATTAAATAAACCTGACTCTATCATCTTTCTACCATTGTTGTCGTCTATGTTATGTAATTTACCTCCATCTGTTATCTTTCTCTTAACTTTTTGTCAAAGAAGCTATTTTCATCTTTCTGTTCGCTGCGAGTTTCTTGACTTATTGCGCATATCTCCTTGCCCAACCAAAATTTTTAACTACCTACGTCTTAATTGGCAGATTAGGCATCCCATACGTTTTTTTAGAGGTATGTCTATAATTGGAATATGTCGCATGTGTACGCAAAAGCACGTTTTCTCTTGCAATGCCTTTAACCACAGAGTTATAATTATAGAAAGACGCCGCAGGAGCATAGCCAGTGGGACCGAAATGTACAAAACAAGCATATTTTATGAGGCATCGATTGCATTATAAAACTTTTCACAGCATTCATTGCATCTTTGGTATCGTGCAACTATCACTAGCGCTTGTGTTAATACGCAATGAATGGCGGGTAAATCGAAGTAGCGGTCCGGCTAGCAATGTCTTGGTGCGACCGCTTCACTCGCCGACGTGAGGCATAAAGCGACATGCGGACTCGTATTATTTTGTGCTGACGCCATGTCTCCCTTGTTTCTATGATCTGTGTTTCTAGCAATACCCTTAACACACGCATGTAAAACTCGGTCATCAGACGGCCAATCTTTACGAGTTACCAACTCCATGATTATAGTGTTATGCAAATTATAATCGGCCGATGAATCATAGCCTAGTAATTGTAATCTCACAGTACGTGCTGTTCCAATACTAGTGTGAAATTACATGGTGCACGTATATACGACCTTTAATAGTAGCTGTTACTTCACCTTGCTTTAGTATTGTGCAACTGACTGATAATGACTAGGTTTGAGGAAATAGTCGTGGATCATGTAGATTAGTCGATGTATGACTGCGGGAGGTATTTTTGATTCATTTTTATAACCTCCACGCCTATGATCCCAAAAGCTGTAGTTATAATTATCGCAGTAAGGGATGAGTACCTAAGGGTGAAAAAGTAAATCGTCGCCTGAGGGTAGCACACATAGTCGGGCCGGCATGAATCGGCACAGCGGGGCGGTAAAAATCGAATATATTATGTCATGTTCGAGAAAAAGCCGTTCGGCTTACACTAGCCGGGCCGGCAGTCATCGAATCGTATGATTGTCAACCCGAATGAACTGCCCAATCGGCACAAGCCGAACAAGTGCAGTACTTACATCGGCTCGGCTTTGTTGTTCGGCTAATACTGCCGAACCGACTATACCGCCCGACTGTGTGTGAAGCTACCCTGATAGAGAAAATCACGTAAGAGCCTTTTTGAAAACTGACATTCTAATGTCATTTTCTCACATCGATCACATCATCACGTCGATGGTGACAAAACCAAAAACCAAATGTGGTTATCACTACAAGACGACGAAATGCTTTTAGAAAGGAAAATGACCTGTTTCGACATGGTTCTGAAAACCCTTGTAGAATGCGGATATGACAGAGAGCAGCAGTAACTGTCGGTACTATTCAGAGGCGGAGGACAGGAGTCCTAGTACGACATTGAAATAGACTACTCTGGGCGCCATCTCATCTGCGTCAGACAGAGTACCATGGGGGAAGGCAAGAGGGAAACCACCTGTCCTATTTTTCCCAAAAAAAGTAGCATGGAGGATGCTACACCGACTTTGAATGTGTGTGAATTAATGAAGTAATGATCAATAATCCTTATTAGAACATCAACAGGAACTGCAAGTCTTTGAATTACTTGTAGTTCTACCCACCCTACTAGCGATTACAGGCGTGATCTTTCGGATTAATTTTCAAAATGCAGCTCTACATTTGCAGAAGTAATTTCGAAACGACCGATCGATTTTATACCCAGTCATTTTCTCGCATGCCGGTAGCTATGGTGTATCGAATGACTTATCAACTAATGTAAATGAGATTGTAGTTGCTATACTATTTTAACGCCGACTAATTACAGTAATTCCAGAGTAGTAGTCCTTATTATAGCACTCTACGAGACTAAGGTCTGGTCTTATCGACTGGATAGGTATTATAAAATGATTATGTTCTTCGTACCTACTCTGTTAAGGTTAAAATATGGTGTAATGGTGTAATATGGTGTTAGTGACATCGTAACGAAAACTTTGAGGGATGATTCAGGACAAGATTCTGAATTGATATCAAGTGGAATTTTCCGTCGCAAAAGCATATAATTGAAAATAATAATAATAAAAAAAAACAAAATAAAATCATAAATTTTGCGACGGAAAATTCCACTTGATATTAATTAACTCAGAATCATGGTCTGAATCATCCCCCTGAGTATTAGTTACGATGTCACTGTATAATAAGTACCTAAGTCAAATTAAAGCATTTATGATGATTTGATTTAGTTTGCCTGTACATAACATGCACACATAACATAACACCTATTTCTCATTAGGGTAGGCAGAGACTACGGAATTCCACTACCACTAACTCTAATATCAGTGTATTGAGCGGCCATATGTCCCTGACATGGCTCATGTAATACAGTCATGAGCAATATAATGTACCCACTTTAGGACTCTGTCGCACTAACATATTTGACATTTAGTGAGACTTACAGTTCAATTTGTCAAAAAAGTTAATGTGACATGGTACCAAGGTGTATACCGTACATTAAGCACTAACTAGTAGCCGGGACCAACGACTTACCGTCGTCTTATTTTTTGGACAATTTGATGATATCAACCTGCAATGTCCTAAATAATTAAAAACATTCACCCAAACTGATTTTCTGTTTAATTATAATATTAATTATGCTTATAAACGAAACTTATGTTAATATTCGTTTATAAGTATAATTAATATTAAAATTCAGGAAATTATTACTATAATTAACATTTCATAATAATATATAACTTTATAGTTTGCAATAATGACGAAACATTTTTGACAAGCCCTTCGAAAGTAATAAACTTGAGTTTACTGGCACGTTGATGGCATAAAATATAAATAATAATTATTATTATCTTTAGTAAAAAAATTATGAATTAATTTCGACCGTTTAAAAACAGGGTCATTGACAAAATTTGATCGATAACCTTTCGCATTGTTTATTAGACTATCTGTCCATTCATAAAATTGAAATTATTAGAAATACGTTGTGAATATACTAATTGAACCAGCAAGGTCGCAGCTTCGCATCCAGCACGGACCTAAACTTATGATTTTTGAAACCATTTTTCGAATTCATGTTTGGATCATAAATGATATCAACCCTCAAACCTGAATCATCCCTCAAATTTTTCGTTACAATGTCACTAAAACCCCATATATTTTTTTTTTCGAAACAATTTGCACAATAAATTACATGACACTGTCTACTGCACTTATGTTCATAATTTATGACTCCAGTCACTTTTTTTTTGTTTGAATCAGAATTTCAAATCAAATACTCATTACTGTCCGTAAGTACTTTAGAGGTCAATTTATACGCGATACTAAGCAATAGTAAGTACTTGAGATATTTCAATCTTCGGACAATGGGAGCTATCTCTCGTCTTTAGACATTGACATGACGTCAAATATGCTTATTATCAGACCTTTTAGGTTTAGGGTTCACTTGGTAAAGATTCCAATTCAAAAGAACCACCACCACCATGGGTTCGTTTGGACCAAGTCAGACTCAGAAAACTTAAGCGTCTAGTTGGATGTGACGAAGTTACTTATTTGCCAATTTGTATTCAAATTCAAAAATTCAAAATTCTTTATTAGTTAGAAACTATTTACAGTAATAAAGGTGATTGGAGTCTCCTTTTAAGCGTAGTGCCTGTGTCAGGAGACTCCTTGTATTCCAATTTGTATTCAAATTCAAAAATTCAAAATTCTTTATTAGTTAGAAACTATTTACAGTAATAAAGGTGATTGGAGTCTCCTTTTAAGCGTAGTGCCTGTGTCAGGAGACTCCTTGTATTCTTTTATAATTTTGAATTGCAATTCAAAACAAAGAATTTATTTATTATAAAAGGACAATTCAATTCAATAAGTACTTGGGACAATTCAATTCAATGGGTATTTGGTGATAGTATTATGATTTATGGCTTCTTAGCTTAGAAAACCAGTAGAGAACAAAAAGATGGAAAAATCTAAGACGGGCAGAATGTAAAAACTCATTCTTTTGTTGATGAAAAAAAACGAGAGGGGATTTTTTTTTCTATGACTAGACAAACTACCAATTATACAAACATGGTGTTAGTGATATCTTAACGAAAACTTTGAGGATGATTCAGATCATGATTCTTAGTTGATATCAAGTGGCATGGCATATAGACAGCTTGCCTACCTCTTCTTCTTCTATCGTGAGGGTTGTGAGGTGGAGTACCAAACTCATCAACCCTGGTGTCAGGGTTGCTACTGAGCCGGCCAAGGCCCCTGACATGGCTTATGTAACGACTACTTACTTACTACTTACTTACTTATCAGTAAGTAGTAACCGGGAGTAACGGCTTAACGTGCCTTCCGAAGCACGGATCATCTTACTTTCGGACAATCTGGTGATCAGCCAGTAATATCCTAATCAAACTAGGGACCACAAAATATTTTTTAATTTTTAATATACCGAGAATCGAACCCGGGACCTCCGGATCGTGAGCCCAGCGCTCAACTAATACACGGCAAAAAAATCTGTGTTAGGACCTTTCTTTTATTTTCCAAAATCGAACATTGTCATGAGAAAGTTTAACAGTGCATACTTAGCTTAAGACGCTATCAAACAGTGTCTTGTACTTTTTTCCTGCATTGCGCAAGAGTACTCATTCGCTGCGCTAGCCAATGCATTTAGCTTTTTTTTAGATACCGTTTCTAAAATCGGTATTTGAATTGTTCTCTTTTATCTAAAGACGAATGTCAAAACTGCTTCGGTATTTATTTGTTTGTTTAATGGGATAACCAGTCGTTAAGTTTCTACTTGTTTCAAAGATCATGGGTCATTGATGGTTCATAATAGGTAATATGGCACCTTGGGATCAGAACGCTATTACACGTTCTGTCCTTGAAACTGTTAAAAACTACCCCATAACTATTGTTTTACTGCTGTTTCAAAAGGGTAATTTTTTTAACCAATATAAGTCGTCGTCGTTTTTTTTTATTTTGTAATTACGTAAAAGGATCTTCTTAGCAACCTAAGCCAAAATATAAATATATTTATTTAACTAGTGTAGTGTTGTTGTGACTCCATCGCAATATCTGCCCGTTTATAATCTTGCAAGTTGCACGTTGGCTACCCCGACACCATTGTAAAGTTTGACACGACTTTCTCGCCTTTACTCGCACTATTCTCACTAAAAGCCAGGGGTTAGAGACCAGTTCAATTTGACAGCGATTTAACCATTTAATTGAAATTTTAATTGGCACGGTGAAAGCACGTCTGCACAACACTGCACAGGTTTGCACAGGTTTGCACAAGTTTGCAAACTTTATACACGGCTAGAAACCGTTTAATCGTTGTTTATTTACTGCGTATTAGCATGTTCACATATCATACTAGATTGCAATTTACGACTACTTTCACTGTTTAATGTCTGTCAGGCGTTAGCTTGAATAGTGTTTGTAGTGCTTTAATACGAGTAATTTGGCCCAGTGGATTTTATTGAGCGTGGGAAAGGTTATACTCATCCACGCAGTGGCGTCAAAGTGTAGGAATAACACCGTAACAATTCTTACAAGTTTTTCCAAAGAAATTTTGCATCCTTTTTCATAGGTTAGCACTTACTTCTTCTTTACTTTTACTTGCCAATTATGGTGGTAACTTTCTATTAACAACTTAAGATTTTCTTGAACTTCTGTCTTGATGACTTCAACCTAGAACATAACATCCTTTGGATCCTCAGTAACAGTAGTGTCGACGTTTTTTCTTCGTCAGCTTTTATCTCCCTCTTTCCTCCAACGTAATTCTAAACAAAGTCCTGAGCATTTAGGTCGACTTGGGTACCATGTTGAAGTAGGGCCCCATATATGGTAAGTACTTATTGAGTAAATATTATAAAACAATAAATAAGTAGAGTAAACCAACACAGGAGTTTCAATGGCAGTTGCGACAGTGTTTGCAGTTACCACACAGGTTTTCATTGATATAAGCTCGTGGGCGGACCGGCAGCCACTCATTCATGGATTGGGCAACTGAGCCTACGCGAGTAACGGCCAATGGACTGTCCACAAACTCTTGCCATGTTAATTAATACGGATTAGTGCTTTACCGTAAATTTTACCCAGGAAGTTTTGTTTACAACGGCGTTGGATGTGATTTATGTGAGACGTTAGGTGATGACGATGAAACGAAAATTTAAAGGCTTGTAAGCCGTAAAATTATAGTACCGTGAGCAAGATTTATACATTTTATAACTATACGTTTATGCTAAATCAGAAGCATGTTGAAAATTCTTTAAGCATTCAGTCAATGAGTAGAGGTTTAGGACTTGTTTTTGGAGACGCGACGCGTAGCGTGAGTCGAGAATTTAAACATAATGGTAATAAATTAGAGCATTCAAGTAGAAGTGATGTATCGAAGTGATATTCATTAAATACCTCCCTTTATCAATCCGAAAGCAGACTGCTCCACGTCGTTGATGTAGAAACATCTATACCCATGTCAATCTTGAAAAGTTCATGTAATGAATCCATCTTAGAATACCTAAACATCAAGAGACCAAATCATCATCGTGTCATGTCAGAGACCTATGGCGGCTCAATAACAACCCTGACACCAGGGTTGATGGAGTTGGTAATCCACCTCACAACAGTCACAACCCACACGATAGAAGAAGAAGAGATTAAATGTCCTAGAACAATGCAAACACTAAGTAGTACAATCAAAAGTGATAATAACTAGGCTAACAAACTTGCAAAACCCTAAACCTTACATGGTCCTTTTGTGGGTGTCAAAAACAAAAACCATAAGATCTCAAATGATAGTCAATTGATACTTAATCGAACACTTTTTGTCGACACTTTTAATAGCTATGACACGGATGATCACCCACGTAAAATAACCAAAGTGACAGTCAACGTTATTAGGGATAAATTAAATTATAACCGGTACATTTTGATGATATCTATCATCAGGTTTTTATTAATAGACAACTGGTTTTGTCAGTTTAAGAAAATGCCTGTGCGCTGGGTTTCAAAGACGATAGCACCGATGTGAATTATTAAGACGAATAGGATAGTTTAGAAAAAGCTTAGAGACGACAATTAGATTTTTATATCATGTAGGTGTTAAAAATTTTAAAAAATGTCGGTTTGGATGATAAAGGAATATTATATTATAAAAACTCTTATGTAGAATTTTGTGATTGTAGTGCTAGTGGCTTTGCTCGTCTTGGCGGAGCTCCAGATAAAAATTCTCATAAAGAATTTTGTGATTGTAGTGCTAAATTCATGTTCTTTGAAGTAGTTTAGTCTTAGAATTATCTAGACTTGTTTATCTTATGAAATATCAAACTGTCTCTGTTTCTACAGAAAATCGTGCCCAATTCGTCTCGTGTCGTTTGACAAGTTTTTGCCCAAGTGTTAATACTTGTTTCGCCCTTTCATCCGATCGCGGATCAGCGATGAGTGAAATCAAAGTGACACTGGTCACCTGAATTGGATTAAGGAGCTTCTTAGCCTAAGCTGCTTTTCTTTATGACCGATAAAATCGAGTTATAAATGCGAAAGTTCTAAGGAAGTAGGACACGTTTTATGGTATAGGGTCTTTATGACGTATGGGCTTCTAAAGATAATAAATACCACATATGTTGATAGATTACATGTTGATTGTCGGTATTTTAATCTATTCGATATTTTGAGTTTGAACGTTTTCAGCATCGACAATTTAAGCATAGTATTTTAAATTTCGATTTTGTAAAATTTAACCATCTGATAACGTGTAATACTATCAACATAATCAATATTCTTGTAATTTTCGGTAAACACAAATCTTCATACATATGAAAATAGAATCTAAAAACTAGTTTTATGTTTATTAATCTATCGGTCCAATCTTTGTTGACGCCATTAATATAACTGTGTAAAATAACTGCAAAAATGATGAATATCCTTTTCTTAAAACAGTTAGACCTTATCCAAAACAAACATTAATCCTTCACTAAACCGATTAAAGCCCCAAATCATCATTCGACATTCACACTCGAAATAAAATTCATAATGGACGCTCCACACTTAATCGCGGAAAGGTTAAAAGGTCGCACGTCTTTTTTGTATCGAGACGTACCGTTACTTCACGGGTATTAGCGAGCGTTGTTGTGCCCGGGCGCATAGGGATTCGATTGAGACTCAACTGTCACGTTTCTATTAGGTTCTGTGGTCCATTGTCCAAGCCCTCAGAGACACCGACCAGTTGGCAAATCGGCCATTGTCTGATATCTTTATCTTTTACTCTTTAGTGTGAAAAAGACAACCATATCTTTTTGCGTCGTCAGGTGCTACCATTCGGTTATAGATTTTATGAGTAGGTGTTGTTTTATTTTTATTTACTGTTCATTTTAAGTTTTTGTATGTTTCGAGAATAATACAAAATCTAAGTTTTAGATCATTTGATTTCTTCTGAGTTTTATATCTTAGCAAGCTGTACTATCTGAGTAATATTTGAAAATTCTACTTGAGTTGTTAAACAAATAATAAAGCATAGAATGTAAGAATATGAAGAAAATACATAATATTATAGTACTTATTGCATTTAAATCCCATATAACTTATTGATCTGCATTCGATTGCACGACGAATACACGACCAATACAAGCGCATGTTAAATAACGATTGACATTTAAAATACATGTCGTAACGGTATTGCCTGCGGTGCACCACTCAACTTTGTCTCCTTTTAGTCTGTGCAAATAAAAAAGGCTTAAAACCGAGTTTTCTAAAAGATTTCTACTTGGCGTCTGGCGAAATGTTTAAATAGAAATTCGAAAAATTTACTGAAGATGCTTTTGATATTTGTAAATCTTTAAAAATTTTAAATACTTTTTCTGATTCTTGTTTACCTATGTTTGGAAGTAAGTGTCGTATAAACCAAACCAAAGTCATGTTGACTGAATTGAACTCTCAAAACCCGTTTTCTTTGATCAGTCATTTTAAAAGACGAAATTTTCATACAATTTTCAAAAATTTTCATACTTAAAAAAACATGTCCACGCAACTAAAATCTGATAACACCTACATGATTGCGGTAACGATGAACGTCAAACAAATATGTCACTGGTTAAAGCAAAACATCATCACGCATCGTCGTAAATTGCAAAATCAAGTCACGACAATAAATATGAATGTCTTGTAAGTCCTTGTGCGCAAGAGCACAACAAAGGACTTTTAGGAACTGCTAACGAATTTTATAAGAATATTTACCATATATTATTTATTGAGCAACTAGACAAGCTGAGGTTTAAGCTTTATAAGCTTTTAGCAAATTTTGGTGATTTCCAATTTACTTTAATCAGTATTGGCCTATTAAGAAGACAAAGATACCGCCTTGTTGTAAAAACCTTGAATATACTTAAACTTTTATTAAAATACAAATAAAATGTAATTAACTTTATGACGTGGTCTGTCCTCAACAAGTGTTATCATCTAAAGAATAAAGAGCTTCAACTCCTGTTCCAAACTTAAAAAAATATAATATATAATGTCACAGCAAGAATCAGTTTTAAAAAAACATTTAAAAGCAAACATCAATTTTTACACAAATTTCTGCGCATCGTTATTCTATATTAATGTAATACATGGAACCTCCAGTCTTTAACTGCACGTATAAAACCTGCATATAAATTATACCATACTTACATGTTACAAACCACACCACGATGCTTTACGGTTGATAATATAGTAAAAATGCTACCCATAATTTTCTGCCCACTGTACTTTCCAGTTTTGTCGAAGTATCAATTTCGGGGATGTCGTAACTGCATTGTTCTTTACATTATAGAGGCAGGCTTTTGATTTAACGAGTACAAGTTTACCCTGTTGTTGTGTTTCAACTTGTAAAATGACTGTTAAGGCATTTTCTCTGAGTTATATACGCTTATTCAGGTTAATTCGCGTTACGAGGCTTGTTGTTACGTTACTGTGGATTTTTGGAAGGTCAACATTTTGTTCTGATGGAATGGCTTCATGCAGATAATAAAGACCTTTTAAAATATGAGTATTTTCTTTTTTCTCGTGTATTAAGACTTGATGAAGCTTTGCAACGGTAACGATTATTATTTCATGTAAGTAATATAATAAATTACCTCCAATTTTCTACTTGGAATTTGTAAAACGTTTTGAATAATACTTTTTGTTTCATTACATTTGATAAGAAATACAAAAAAATTGGCACAAGATGATGCTTTTGCATATTCTCTTTTTCTCTTTCAGTTGTTTTTAACAAACACCTCTAATGTAATTTTGCATCTGTTTAGTTTCATTTTGCACTACTTTAAACCCAGAAACCTAATTTCTCAAGTGTACTAATAACGAAATGTCTCCCATCACGCTGACACCAACTCAGAATTGCAACATCTTGTCCATACTCAAAAAAATCTAGTTATATAAAAAACAGTAACCATCTGTGTAAATACGGTAGAACACTTGACTCGACATGAGTTGACATGAGCAAACTATAAGGCCAACGAACTTTGAGAAAAAAATGGGAGCGTATGCGAATTTTTGGTAATCATGTTGTTTTTATAGTAGCAGAGTCAGAGGAGGTTAATACTACAATTGGTTGACTTCAAGTATTATTTATAAAGCTCTCCCTAGGTAAGGATTTGGATACAAATGACTATCTACGTAATAACATTCATTACTTAGATAGTCATTTGTATCCAAATCCTTGACTTGACTTCACAGATAAAGACGATTAGCATAATAATTCAAGTAAAATGCTTTGAAGTTAGAAACTTTCGGATTAAAGTTGGATAGAAAACTTTCCATTTGACGTTATATGAAAATAATATTATACGTTACTAACTTGAAAGTAAGTATTTGAATGTGTGTATAATCTCTTATTCTTAGTTATTATTTATGGAGCTACAGTTTAGTCAAATATTATGTTTTTTTTTGGTATATTTCGTCTTATCATTTGACTATAACAATATATGCTATGATATTAAACTCGAAAATAAATCTAGTTGAATTGTTCTTTCATGTACTAAAATCTCTCAAATAATATTAGTCAAAATTGTCGTGTCTTTTATACAAATCAACAATAAGTCAGAAGTCGTTTAATGTATAACGAACATGATGACGTCACGCTGGGTCAAACTACCACCAGATGTTAGTTCCATTTGTCAATGGTCTAATTTAATACTTCCTTCCGGCGCCACGTGGTTCACGCCTGCTGTTAAACTTAGTTTTTTTTTAGTTTGGAATTCAGTGAAATAGGTTCTTAAGAATGTTAAGAGGATTATGTTAAGCGTGTGAATGGAAATAAGTTTTATTTAATCGTGTAGAAAATTTGGTTATTATTTTGGTTTTGTTCAGTAGATAAGAACAATTTGTAAATAATAAATATGATTTATGAGTGTTAATATGACATAAATGAGTGTTTTATTGAGTGATTGTAAATGGAATTCTATAGTCTGCTTAACTCGGTGGGAAATAGGCGCGAGTTTATGTATGTATAAAGTTATTATTAAGAAAACGAATATTAAAACCACCATAATTATTTCTAAAATTGAAATCAGTGAACTTATATTTTCATTTGCAGGGTAATATACAAAGTATACACTGACAAGAGCTGCAATTATTAACAAATATCAAACGAAAAAAAAAATGTCAAAGTTCTAGCGCGTCATGAGACTAATTCGATTTAATTTTCGTATCTTTTTTTCAGTTCACTATTGAAGAAGTCGATCACTTTTTAAATATGCTCCCACCCTATCAACCTTTCCAATACATTCACTATCACTACATGGGTTATAAACTTAATCTTCTCATTAGAATTCCAAAGGCTGAACTAATAGAAGCCGTCATAAAACTGAATTGATAGTATTGATACTAGCAGTAAACTCATACGTACGAAAGCAGTATAAGAGCTTGGTTATGTTACACGCATACTACAAGCCATACTTTGTATTGGCTATTAAGGCACAGTAAATGCAGCCAATGTAACAGCATAGAAAAGAGTAGATTTCACTTACAAATATAAATTGTTATAAATAGAACTGGTAGCACAAAGATGTCTTTTAATACACAATTTTGACATGAATGTAATGCAATGTAAGCATCTGGTTGTTGATAATGCCGCATTTGTTCATGGGTCCTTTTTTGTCAAGACACTTGTCTTGGGGAGACTGGTTTAGCACAAGATTTTGTCTTGTTTTCAATCACCAAATTCTTAGATACTGATTCTTGTATGTTAGACTATTTTGAAGTCACTATTACAAGGAATCACTTTTGATATTCGTATTTCAAAACAAAAAGTAATTTCTGAAGTTATTCTAGACACAACAAAGTACCTACGACTAACATCTATATCATCAACATTTAGATCGCATATAGATTTGTAAAACTGCAAAGTTGTGCTTGCACCTGTGTACAAATCGAACTATTTGTATTGAGTTGCCAGTGTTGCTATACTGGTTTTATATGTCCATTGTGGTTCAGCCAGGAATAGCCAGTCGATAGCCAATAGCCTATAGCCGTGACTAAAGAACAAAGCGACGACTATGGAAGGGTGTTGTTTCTTACACCGTCTTGTAAGGATTGAACTGAAACGCAAATTTTCATTTAGCACACTTGCAAGCTTTCGCTTAAGCCTTATTACAGGAGGGAAAGTCACAAATCCCCAAACAACTACTTGTGAGTAGGTATAGTAAAGTGACATATTGGTAACTAACCTATCGGCATTAATACGAAATCATTACACGAGCCATTGGCGAGCTTATGACGACTCAATTACTAACCCTCACACTAAGATTGCTGAGGCTGGTAACCTCACAACCCACAACATAGAAGAAGAATTACTCGTTTGTCATTGTAGTCGAAAAGTGATTTCTATTATGCATCTGGATTGATACCTGATATGCAGTGTGAAACAGGCTAAACGTTTCTTGCCATATTGCATTGGCCGGTATTGGGCATAGGTGAATAATTCCTTTGTTCTCACTAGTTACTAGTTTGTTCAAACTAATGCCTCCAATAAATGGTCGCTTTTCCATCATTCCTTCACAACTCGGAAAAATACTTTCAAACCGTATGAGTACATCTACGTACATATGTTCAGTAAAATCATGGGCTAGCGAGGTCAATTCGCGTCGGTATGACCAACGGCCACATTAACCGTTTTATCACACTTCCTATGCAGGTTCATTGCAACATTGAACCCTGTGAGTCGTTGCACCTCAATGGAATACCTTCGTCCTATTGTTCTCCAATCATGATTAACGCACTGTGAGATTTTATGCGTTATTATTATTCGTTGGCAAAATTTTATGGAAACATTGTGCACGGTACACAATTTAATAGTAAGTATGTTTTATTTAAAAGTAGCACAATAAGTGATTTTCTGTTGAATTCCTAAGGCATTTCTCATCAGAAATACCTTTAAGCCCACTTCATATCAAGTAAGAAGTCTGTAGCAAATCAACGAAAAGTTTGATTAGAGTTATTTAGAATAGGTGAACAACTAGATTTTGTCTCTCTAAAAGAGGGAACTTTAGAAAAAGAGGATTATGCCAAAGATTTGATTGAAAAGGGCTAGGAAGAAATAATATTGGAAATCAACTCCTACGCCAATACAGACATTCTTTCTCTATAAGAACTTATACACAAGAACAAAATTGTCTAAGAATTTGTACAAGTCAGTGAATATTGAAACAATCGACAGTAGAATAACCTTTTCTGACCTGTAACAGATTTTATCTTATCAAGTACGATAAACTGAGCCATTCCTGCTCCGCTAGGAAAGTAGAAATCTAGGAAATATAGAATTCAATACTAGATTACAATAAACTAGAAACCTAGGAAGTAAGAACGATGTTTGAAATGTCTTTATAAACGAACTATAGTTAAAGTTTCTATGTATTATTCATGAATTGGATCGATGGTATGAGTCTTGTCTGTAAGGCAGGTAAGCCAAAGAGATGTTAAATGAGAGGATCACTACTCAACAGCGTCACATAGTTTGTGATAGCCAGAATGTGACATAATAGCCAGAATTGCAATAGCCAAACAAGCATTCAACAGGAAAAAATACATTTTGAAAACCAAAAACATATCATTAAAAATAAGGAAACGTGGACTATGTCATGACACAGAGAGACAGAGAGAGGTTGGAAGCACTTGAGATGTGGTGTTGGCGAAGGATGGAGGGTATAAGCTGGACTGAAATGGTGTCAAATGAAAAAGTGCTGGAAAGAGTTGAAGAAAAGAGAACCATATTGAAGACTATAGAGAACCGGAGAGGAAATATGATTGGTCACCTGATACGACACGATTCATTTATAACAAACATTATAGAAGGAAAAATTGAAGGGAAGAGAGGAAGGGGTAGACCTAGGATAACATTTATGAAACAAATAAAAGAGAAGGTGCAGGTCGTGTCGTATCGGGAGGTGAAGGTTTTGGCGGGAAGAAGAGAGGAATGGCGGTTACTCCACCGACAAGAGCGCAGCTCTTAAATAGTGAGAGAGAGAGTTTGTGATAATAAGTGAAACTAAATTGACAAATGGCATTTCAGTACTTACTATCCAAACAATAAAATTATACAAGCAATTAATATCATTCCATAAAGAATTTCTTTTTTTAACAAGACCATTTATTAACCCGATCATTATGCAAATTTTAGTGTACCGTGGTCATTGAAAAACGACCCTAATTGTCAGCCGATTAATTTCAATTTCGAATTGGTTATGTAACATGTTGTCTTCAGTTAAAACAATGCATTTTTGAGTTGGCAATTTCACCTTAACGATTGGTTGACGATTGTGGTTCGTTGGAACCAGAAATAAAGAAATTATGCCCAATTATATTTTACTTTTCTTGTCTTGTTTTTGGAATAATTAATCTGTTGAGAAATAATCATGAGTAATGATACCAACCGCATATTGTGAGTTTATATGAAACAGTGATCAGATGACAACGTTATCACGGTGGCAACACTAGCCCTAATCTTACACAAAAAATCATGCAAAATTTTCAAGGCCTTACCCGTCATTGTAAGGATGGATGAATAAATTGCTACCTAAATATTTAACACGTTTTTATACCAGCGATTCATACACTTTCGCATGACGAAACACTGAACAGCAATATAAAAACAAAATTAACTGCAAAATAATTTGTCTACCGCCAGTCTGCACATAATAGCAACCTCGTTATACAGGATGTGGTCTACAATAGCCAGTGGCTTTTGTGAACACAATGTATGTATAATGGGTATTGTGCTATTAATTACCACTGAAAAGCATGGAATGCGTGCAAATAAATTGTTTACGCAATTGAAAATGGTAATATTATTTATTTATTTATTTGTACACAATGAAACAGACACAAGAAACATACAAAGAAAACAGATAGTACAGGCAAGCTTATCTCTAAACAAAGAGATTTCTTCCAGCTGACCTATTTGCGTTTTATGATAGGAAGTTGTGATAGGTACTTTACCATTCTATTATGGCGGACTTGAATCTAAAAATGAATAATAACAAGACTGATTTTTAGTTGTAATGATTATAAAATTTACAAATGAGTCTATCTGTAAATCTGTATACTGTATAATCAAATTGTAAATCTGTATTTTCATTTCATTCAAGATTTCCTCATACACAAAAATGTTGATTCCGAACCGTTTGTTGAACTTTATATCAAGAATTAGGACTTTATCTGTACTAAGAATACACTATACATTCGAAGTATGTTTTAGTGATGTCATACTATGATGCCATATCTGATACCAATCTTGACAATAATCTATTTATGAATGCTGATGACAATGACAAATGAGCTACTGGAAATACCAAAGGATAGGCAAAACATTTTGATATTAAAATTGTTTTTACAGTAGCAGACAAAGATTAAGTCACTGTGGTCCTGTCATCTTCTATAGTGTGGGTTGTGAGGTGAATTACCAACCCCATCAACCCTGGTGTTAGGGTTACTATTGAGCCGCCAAAGGCCCCTGACATGGCTCATGTAACGACTATTTACTTACATCAGTAAGTAGTAACCGTTAACCGACCAATGTGTTATTAATTGCTTTCAAGTACTATTTTTACTAACACAGTTGGCTCAACCATTATAGACGGCTCATCCACCACATCTCACTTTGGTCTAACAGAAAGCTCGGTGAGGTGTAGGTACTTAGTTCATCATGTGATGGCACTTCTACTGACTAGCCCAATTGCGATATATTCGTGAGCTTATGTAAACAAAGATAAGAAGTCTGAGTCAGTAGTTTGTGAAGCAAGTTTTGTATATTTGTAACCTACCTATGCATACTTATACATGTATACTATTTGTTATACTTACCATGGACCAAGTACTTATCTGATATTTGGATTAACATAAACTGCTCTAATCTTAGACGACCTGAAAACAACTTGACACCCATAATCAAGCTAATGAAACTAGTGAAGTTATGAAAACTTTTACATTTTTATTAAAAATTACCGAACTGGTTCCATAATCACTCAATCAGGATAGCTGTCGGCACTCGCTAGATCAAGTTGGATGATGTTATCGCTGAAACGCGTTCGTTGCGCACACGCAAGCTTATCCTGTCTTTTAGCTTAAAGGCTTTTAAGCATAGCCGTGTTATATAACGTTCAAAATATAGTTATGTAAATATTCTTGTTTTATTTTATCTACATCCCAGTGTGTACAGGGGGGTAGAAAAGGCCGCATCAAAGCAATTCGTCTAAAAAAGAAATTTGACATTTGCGTATATAAAAGTAGTATGTAAGTGCGCAATTAAAACAAATGTCAAATAGCAATATTGCTTTTTTAGATGAATTTGCTTCGTTGTGACCTTTTTAACCCCCCCTCCCCCCCCAGTTTCGCTAAAGTTTTAGGTATTTTATTTCATATTGGTCGTTAGCTTTTGCAACTTCTACTGTAGCATTCGTAAACTTATACTATTATTGATCGTTTCAATAGTAAATAACAACACTACTGACTGTAGTATAATTACGTCCATAAGATATTCAAGTTTCTAAATTATAATATTGTAGATAAAATCTTCGGTACTACCCTCATTTGTAAAGATTTTTACTGTTTCCTACTTATCGTTATAAACTGTTATTTATGACATGTTATTACAGCAGTAATGATGAATGTTACTCAGATACTAGTGTGTGGTCATTCACAAGCTATTGTCACTCACTTAGAGTCAATGACACACTCAGAATCGTTTATTGACAAGTCAATAGTGAATGTTGACGTTGTTAATTGACTTTATAATGCCAATTTGTGCAAATGTAGCTCTTAGAAACAGTGTACATATATATATATTTTACATGTACCAATATTTTAAAAGTAGTTATTGTATTGTATTTTGCTGTCTGTAATTATACTTCCTATTATCCTTAAATATCTAGTTAATTTAGTAGATAGTCACAACTTTCAAGCCTCTATTATAGCGAGAGGGTTGTAACATAACAAAACGACAAAGGACATACTTCAAACAGTAGATTGGATTTTAACGAGATAGAGCAAATAACTTATATCGTATATTGAAAACTCTTTAAACAATGAATGCAAACTATATAATATAGACTTCTCGTTTAGTGTAAGTAATGGGCCCTTGCACAAAGTCATAACAAGTTATATAAAGTGAATAATTAATGGCGTCAAAAATAAAACAGACATTGAAGACAAAGACAATAATATTTACGTAATACATCATATCGATGGATGCAACTGGTCAAGGTGTCAACGCGATAAGACGTGGCGCCATCAACTGCAGTCCATAATGATATCAAACGCTCGACTTAACGTTCATTTCTGCGCAAGCATAATCGGCTATGCTTCTAAGTGGGAGATTAGAGATAATGGATAGTGAAGCAAGCGATTGTATCGTTGCTAATGTTGAGGAAGACGTGTCGGGGTATAGCCCTATCGATAAAGCTGATAGCGGTGGCGTCTGATCGGCGGAACTGTTTATACTAGGTAATATAAATGAAAAGGATGCAGCTAAAAGATTATACTGACGTGTACGTCACGTACGTCACACGTCTCTAAGTACTCATAGATAACTGCACTCGACTAGTTATGTTAATTGGTAGATAGAAATTCTATTAAATAGAAAATAAAAGGTAATCTGGATGCGGTTTCGAGTCACATAAATATTTAAGACAGCCTAAAAAAATTCATAACAAAATATGATATTCTGCTTTTCAGCGATATAGACATTCTGAGCGACATATCTTATCCACAAATACGAACACATCCAGACAAAATATACGGAGGTCAAGTTTCACAACTGCGTATCTTTCCAATAAGTACATAAATTTGACAAAACTAACATCAAACAAGATGTAGCTACAAATTAGATTACAGATTTGAAATACCAGAAGCATGGTACCTTATTAAAGATGAACATTACTATACTAGAAATCAATAACCACTTGGCTTAAAGGCAAAATGTAGATACCAAAGCAGTATAATAATAAGTAAGTAGTAGTAATAGTCAAAACCAGCCTTATTTCCCGAAGATAAGAACGTATGGGCAGACAAACCAGCTTTGTAATAACAATTAATTTTTCTTACCATATCGTACGGGTGTGGTGTCACAGATCAATTAAGTGATAGTAAGTACAGTATTAATTCTTAAGTAAACGGTTTTCGAACAAATACCTTTTAAAATAGGAGATAAGTTTAGTAAGCATGTAAAATGTGGTATAAAATCGAACAGTGTACTTACTACAATAACCTACAAAATATGTATTTATTGAGAAATTTGAAAATAATATGCAGCAAAATTAAGGAAGCACAGAGTCAAGATCAGAGAACCATATTGAAGACTATAGAGAACCGGAGAGGGAATATGATTGGCCACCTGATACGACACGATTCATTTATAACAAACATTATAGAAGGAAAAATTGAAGGGAAGAGAGGAAGGGGTAGACCTAGGATAACATTTATGAAACAAATAAAAGAGAAGGTGCAGGTCGTGTCGTATCGGGAGGTGAAGGTTTTGGCGGGAAGAAGAGAGGAATGGCGGTTACTCCACCGACAAGAGCGCAGCTCTTAAATAGAGAGAGAGAGAGAGTCAAGATATTGTATTTTTTATATATAAACTCAATTGGACACCGAAACGCGTTTGTTTTACAGAAGAGTTCTTTGTTTATTGCCCACCTACTCTTATGCGGTATTTTCAGTCTATCTAGTTCGTAGTTTATCTTTCTTGAAGTATTTAAAATGTCTGATACATGGAATGTTTATCTTGACCTCGATAGATTACGACTTACGTATCGTTTTTATGGTTATTGTTTTCTTTTGTTGTGATGCCATTGAAATAAATAAACTCAGTGCCTTATTATTTTCTTTAACACGTTTACTGTGTATGAACCACATATGAGGCAATACATTTAAAACACATACGTGCATGTCCCATATGTGGGACATTAGGGAAAATGAGAAAATCTGACGGGTGGCTTTGAGATTGTTTTTTTCTTGCCATAGTGTGTGTGTAAAATGTGGTATAAAATCGAACAGTGTACTATAACAACCTTAAAAAGTGTATTCCAATATATTTATTCCAAAATAAAAGGTCGATATCTAATTTACAGTTACACGCTTTGAGCGCTAAGTAGTATGTCTCATACACCGGCCATCCTGACGTCTGAACTGCCGGTGTACGAGTATTTTTATATTCACCAACCTTGCCTATGCTGTGACATCTGCCATCTCAATACAGAAGGTGCATTAACGTGTGCTTGTTGACGAAATCTTGGCTGTATATAAGCTGAACACTGAAACTGAAATGTGGTTTACCAGCTTGCTTTTCAAACGGGGAGCGGCAGTTCGAACACAGGGACTTGCGCCAATGAGTTATCAATTTATCTTAAGTGCAATTTTCACTGACAAAGTTGGCTCGACCATAGTAGACGACGATACGGCTCCCCACATATCACGTTGGTCTACAGAAAGCTCGGTGAGGTATGGCTACTTAGTTCATCTTGCGATGGATGTACTGTTGACTATCCCAATAGAAATATAATCGTGAGCTTATATTATGATATGTTATGTTTGAAGCTGAACTAAGTGAACTTATGTTTGTCAACGTCGCTAGAGAATCACACATTAGGGGCTATTGTTTTACTCGCATCCTCAATTCAACCCTAGCCATTGTGATTGGCTGAAATTTCAACGACATAATTTCTTCATTTCAATACCCAATTATTTTTTTGAAACTTTATAAAGTACTTAATTAAAGAAACTTATTCTTATTTTCAAGTTTTACAAGAATTTACTATCGGGTGTTACGTCATCTGGTTGAGAAACTTTAAGAATGTTAATCGAAAATACTGGTTAATTAAACAGTTTTAAATTGAATGTTTGACAGTGTGTATTCGATACTACTGTGGCCACACGCCATGCTTGATATGTAGTTATGATAATTGTACTACTTAATAAATATTTTATTTTGTCGTGCTTTAGGTATCTTCATCTGCGTCTTCTTGTAATGAGTACTTTTCATTATCATTCTCTTTAACTTTTTCTGGGTATACTAATGTATCGTATATATACTTCTTTAGGCTATTATGACTTGTAATCATTCTAGATTATGAAGCTCTGCAATTTTTGTGTTATTCTTGATATTGTGACTGTCTGAGTATTTTAGTTACATTTTCAATTTCCTACAATGGATATTGTAATCTGATTAGGTTTTTCTAATTCTATAATTTGGACATCCTAATACTTATTATAACTACCTCTTTCTGAAATGAAGTTATTGATTAATTTTATATTTATTTAACGCCAAGCGTAAAATTGAGATCCTTGAAATTGAGTTTAATTGCATTCACCTATTTAAATTAGTTCAAGTTTATCACTTCTTTAATTATAGTTCTTTGTGTTTAAAACTTAAGTTCATTATATTTTTTCCATTCTCTATTAAACTTATGACTCAAGAGTCAGGCATGACATCATGTTCTAGTTTAGATCCAGCTTTTAGATCATAATAAACTCTAGACTTAAATCACTATACAATCTGATTGTTATACTAATTTAAATACATAAATTTACAATTATGCTATTTAAATCAAGCATTAAATTGTTGAGAATAAATATACATTGATTTCATGCTCATTAGGAGCCAGTATATCTTGTTATTCTAGTTAAATACAAAAATAATGTACCATTTTATTTAATTATTACATAAGTTCATTACTACATCCATCGCAAGACGAACCGAGTCGCTTCTTCGAGCTTTCTGTTAGACCATCGTAATAGGTAGTGAGCTGTATCACTGTTCATTGTTTAGTTATTTTTTTTTACACATACATACATACATAAACTCACGCCCGTAATCCCTAATGGGGTGGGCAGAGCCACAAGTAATCAAAGACAACTTGCAGCCACTGTTGTTGTTGTTGCTGTTAATTTTTTTTGTTGTTATAATGTTTTAAGGTCAGTGAGATATAATAGACTAAGGATACACTTACTTATAAATGGACCACATATGCTTGAAGAAGCTTAAGTTATATATTATTATGGATGTTATATTCAATAGTATCGAGAATCGAGACAGTTGTTAACCGTATACTTATATATAACGTTTTTCGTAACTGAACAGTTACTTGTAATACAATTCCACGGATCTGTCGCGTCGTTTTATCTTTATTGTTAAGGCGATGATAAGAGTCGATAAAGAGCGATTTGTCGATATCTTATCGATACTTATTGGTGGTCAGACGGCAATGTGGCGCCAGCAGTGTTATGGATGATATAGAGGTGCTATTTTGAACGTGTGCTTACATGTTTTATTGCGGAATAAGTTACATTGTAATAAAGATATATTATTTATCATGAGTTTTTGTTGGCTGGTACTTGGAATCTTTATCGGTCTGATAGAGGGTTTCCGAATTTCTCTTACGGCCACCCTGGGTGTTGAAATATTATGCTGGATATGATGAAGCGAATGGTCGTTAGTATTTATGTTTTGAGGCGAACCTATGGCAACAGATTACTTTCGCTCATATAGATAGACTACCAGTTTGCGAATTTGTCCGCGTCGAGTTCGATTGGCACGCGCGGTATTTGTTTTGCATACCCTTTTCATTCCCTTAGATGGTGATTTACGTTGCAAAATCTATCCTATGTTCTTCCCTAGGTCTTAAATTATCTCCATGCCAAATTTTATCTAAATCGGTTCAGCAGTTTAAGCGTGAAAACGTTACAGACACGCATAATTACTTCCAAATTTATATTACGGAGAGCGTTAGGAGTGCATTGAGTGTTCATGCTAAAGAAGATACAATCCCTTGAAGTGCCAACATAATATCGAAATTCTTCCGTATCGTACGCGTTTCAGATTCGTAAGTTTTATTTCTGATTATAAGATAGTTATCTTCTTCTTTTATCGTGTGGGTTGTGAGGTGGAGTACCAACTTCATCAACCCTGGTGTCAGAGTTACTATTGAGCTGCCAAAGGCCCCTGACATGGCGTATGGTAACGACTACATATTTACATCAGTAAGTAGAAACCGGGACTAACGGCTAATAATCACTATTACAAAATAGATAAGGTCGATTTTGGTATCAATAATTTGAAAAATTCTGATCTGGCGAAAATACGCGTCGAATTGGGTACTTTCCTCGGTTAAAGATAAATTATGAAATTCTGATTACTTGCTAAATAAAGACAGATCTAAAACTATCAAAAACGCCTTCTTTTTCTATTTAACTTACTTTTGAATTGTAATCAAGAAAGACCCAATAATAAGAGGGACATTTTTATCACATTTTCCTGTGACGTAGCCTATTGTTCTGATGACGTCATCAGATTTTTTAAAATGAATTGTATTGACTTAATTCTATGTAGTTTCGTTGTCAATAAAGACTTAGCTTACCCAATGAATCTATAGGTCACCCAATGACGCAAATTCACAGTGACTTTATGATGACATTTCTTATCTATACTAATACAACATTATGACTAGAAATTTCCCAACTCTTAGTTTAGTATTGATGACCATACAATGGCAATTATTAATCAGGTTTAATACGTACCACTCCCTTATAACGACTTGTCTCCTTTTCAATATAAAGCTTAACACGTTTACTGTGTATGAACCACATATGAGGCCTTACATTAAAACTCATACGTGCATGTCCCACATGTGGGGCACAAGGGAAAATGAGGAAATCCGACAGGAGGCTTCGAAATAGTTTTTTCTTGACATAGTGTGTCTATGTACGTGGCCGCTTACTCGTGAGGAGGCTCGGTGTCGCTCAGCGGGCAATGGAGAGAGCTATGCTCGGTATTTCCCTGCTCGATCGAATCAGAAATGAGGAGATCCGCAGGAGAACTAAAGTCACCGACATAGCTCGAAGAATTGCAAAGCTGAAGTGGCAGTGGGCAGGACACATAGCGAGGAGAACCGATGGCCGCTGGGGCGGAAAGGTTCTGGAGTGGCGACCACGTGTCGGACGACGCTCAGTGGGTAGGCCCGCTACAAGGTGGACCGACGATCTGGTGAAGGTCGCGGGAAGCCGCTGGATGCGGGCAGCGCAGGAGATCCTTGGGGGAGGCCTATGCCCAGCAGTGGGCGTCATACGGCTGTTGATGATGATGATGAGTGTGTCTATGTACAACAATTCCAATGTGTGTATCAAAATATAACAGTTCACGTGAGAGGTTAGTTACACAGTGAACGTGTTAACTAATATGCTGGATGACGTTAAGTTTGTTATGGTCTTACCTTATTTGCATTTATGATTGAGTGCGAAAATTTTACCAGTAATAAGGGACTTTCCGGGGTACGTTTTCTAAAAAAATATAGGTGCCGCTGTAGAGACTTTCTTGCGTTTAACCTTCTAATTCCATGGATAACATAATATTATACTTAAGCAACTTTTATCTTTGTTTTTTGGTATTATCGCCGATAGGAAACCTTTTTACTTGTTTTTCTATTCTTTTATATATATATTTGAATCATAAAAAATATATATGTTTTATTTAAATATAATATTTATTTATTTTTTTTTTTTTTATTTTTTTTTATATTTGAATTTGGATATTATTTTGTTTCTACGTTTTGACATTACAGTTTTTCTCAAAAAATTAAACCGAATGGTGTTATTTTTCACAGGTATAAATGATGACCCTTGTTACTACACCCAGGTACAACACACCTTCCACCCATTATTACTGTGATCAACATAAAGTGAAGCAATATAGTTGGCAACGAAGAATCTGATCGAAATATCAAGAAAAAAATATTTTAATAGGTATATTTTATGCCTCTGCCTTTACATTACATTTTCAAATAATTATGTAATGACGTGACATTTCTCAAGCTAAAATTTTGGCTATACCCTATGTTTATTTCTTTCTTGTTGTTTTTATTGCAGATTCGCATCGAACTCTTCGCTTTTGACTCCCCCTCCCACTGATTAGCGCTTGCAACAGACCACCCTCAGTGGTTATTCTGACAATCTGCAGCCGTCAATATGATGTATAGAGTAGTTAAATTGACAGAGTAGACACACACAAGTCTGTCAATACGCACGCTCCCTCGGGCTGCGTTTGTACGCCACAAACATTGAAATGTTTCCATTTTGAGTGCTGAAATAGTCTACTGTTGTTAGTCGGCTATGCCTCCGGCGATGGTCATGGTACCTAACGTGGAATGAAGTAAATGGCCCCGATTCCTGCAGACACCGCCTAATTTTATTTTAAGTTATATCCGTCATTTTCATATCCGTCGAAAAAGAAAGGGACGGATGATTCACAGCTCTTAATTTTAGGAAGAATGAGTAAATGAATGAATAACCCGGGCGAATCAAAAGGTACGTCGTTGGTATGCAATCCGTTTGACGTGCTGTCTACTTAACTGTGTCGGGTTATTGACGGATGTAAAATTTTTAGACGGTTGGTTTAGATTTGTGCTTAAAATTGACGTGTGTTCCATAAATTTTATGCTTGTCGATTACCCGTACCTTTCCTTTTCGGCGGATAAGAAAATGACAGATATAACTTAAAATAAAATTAGATGGTATTTACAGGAATTAGCACCATTATCTCCCTACATTTTGTTTCTATTTGAAATTGATAGAAATTTCCAATATCAGTTCGGAGTAGTTATACCTAATAAGTAAGAATTTTTTAAATTTTCTCAGGGAACTCAGAATAGAGAGCAACGGAAACGTAAAGGAAGTCTTTGACAGTCAGCAAAACACAGTTAATAGTTTCTGGGTCGGAAATTCGGTGGCATATTCACCTAAACTTGACGGTAGTACATAATATAGAGTTGATATTACCGTTCGTTGCCTAATTTGACTTTTTAAAACAGGAGGTCAAAAAGGCCATATTGTATCAATTTATCTAAAAACAGCAATTTTATTTTTTATAAACTGTCAAGTTTAGAATATTTTTTTTTTTTTTTTCAAATTTTGCTGGATTTCCGACTTACCTATACTTAGTAAAAATAATAATATCGTTATAAGTTTTTTAAATTGTTTTTTGTTTTGTTTCAGGTAAATAATATATTTCTACAATAGCACTTAACAATACGGGAGGCCCAAACTGTTTATTAATTGTCATTTTTTACGACATTGGTTCGCGTTTGATACAATCTCATCGGAAAGGTAAGCAATAAATATAGTTTTTTTTTCATATGCACTTTGAAAATAAGCCGATTTCCCAAATAAAGCCACATAAAATATAAAATTATATTATATCCAAACACATACTCTGTAACTGCCGTCATTCAATAGCTTGTTTTGACTGAGTATAAGCTATTTAGGACTCATTAAGCGTAAAATATTGACTAATTACTTCCTAATAAAGAACAATCGCTGATATCATGTCACATTCATTATATGAAATCCATATCAGTTACTCAGTTACTTCCTAAAATAGTAATCATATGAGTTCGTAAACATTTCATACCTAATTAATTACGTCATTAAGAAAATCACATTTTACCTTACAAAATATCTTATTACACATACTTAAAGCTTAAATTACTATAGCAGTTATCTTAAATTAAGGTAAATTCTTGCTACCGTATCTTGGGACAGAGTTAGTTTATTACTCTGTGTCGAAGTGATAAGGTTGGTTTTTGTATGTGTTTGGTTTAAAGATAAAGTGTATCGCAGGTTTTGTGGATGTTGTGTTAAGACATTCCTTGCCATAAATAGTATGAACATGTATGACCGTACGAAGTAAACAGCTGTTTAACAACTACCTACCTACAATACATGTTCTGTTGGTAGATACTATAACAACTTCTATAGGAACAGCCAAACCTGATTCGCTGGATGAAGAAGGTTATACAAATATTCCAAAATCAAATAAAATCGTTTTTTTTTTTCATTATATACGTCCCACTAGAGGGCACAAGCCTCCTCTCAATCAGTCGGAGAGGGTATGGAGCATAATCCATCATGCTATTCCACCGCGGATTGGTAGAGGTGTTTTTACGGCTATTAGCCGTACACATACTCACGCCTATTTCCCACCGGTGTAAGCAGAGACTTATGAAATTGTATTTGCTTCAATCCTGATACACTTTTCTTGCTTCCTTCACATTAATTGATTCTGCTCCGCACCACCCAAATCCCCTGGTAGTTGCGGCTTCCGAGTACATTCCGCTTAGGGACGGTACTGAAAAGTATCGGCGTCCGAAGGACGTAATATACGATCCCGACGACCCGATTACTCTAGCCATAGAGGCAGCCAATCAGCTCGCGACACCAAACACTTCAGGTCCCCGATACCGACCCCGCCGGCGTGGTCGACGATTTCCCTCATTCAGCGCTTATCGCTATCGACCCACTAGGGTCGATTAATTCTTTCAAATATTTTTCCTCTCAGACGACGCCCTGAGCCGAGGTTCGCGCCCAACTGGGCACCCTCAGGCCTGTTGTCTTAAACGTTGTACCGGGTGAGAGCCTTCAGCGCTCCCCATTTGTCCGGCCAAGTAGTTAATGCCATCTGCGGCAAATCTACAATAAGTCATGTAAAAAAAAAAAAAAATTCACATTAATTAATCGTTTCATACACGCACACCGGTTCAGAGTAGATCATACTAAACCCTCAGGTAATACATATGAATTGTAAATAAGTCCTACAATACCATTGATGTATAATATGTTTCTATAGTACTATACATATACATCAATGATTAAACAAATCTTGTAATTCTTACACGCAGTCAAAGAGAAATAAGATACCACAATTACTGTAAACATTAAGCTTGACAGGATATTAAAAAGTGACATTAATCCTTTGTCAGCGTTTCCTGATGTGCCTTTAAGAATTAATGTTAGTCAGACTATATTATGATAAACAAAGGAAATGTTCAGCTTATGTAAATGAGTGTTTCCATTGATTTTTAGCATATTTTATGTAAATTAGGCATTATACACTTGGCAATAAAGGCTTCCTCTAACGTGTTATGCTCGTAAGTGGTTTATTGTTTGTCCAACTTGGATAATATTACTCTACTTCTGAACAAAGGCATAATCATTGATACTTCTGCTATTAAATCTTTATACGTTCTCGTCATCATTAATTTAAGAGCTACCCTCTTGTCGGTGTAGCATTTTCCATGCTACTTTTTTTAGGGAAATGTAGGGCGGTGGTTTCCTTCTTGCTTTACGCCTCACAGTACTCTGTCTAACTCGAGTGTGATGGCGCCCAGATTAGTCTATTCCAAAGCCGTACTAGGACTCCTGTCCTTGGCCTCAAGTTATACGTTCTACTCATACATAAATGCTTCTTAATCACACAGCATAATGATGAAAAGCCTATATATATATATACGTACCGCTGCTGGGCATACGCCTCCCCTCAAAAGCCGGAGGGGATATGGAGCATACTATGCTGCCCTTCTGCGGTACGGTGGAGGCGTTTGGGATAAAAACTGGGCCAAAACTAAACTTATAGATAAAATATCAAACTCCGGAACTAAGAAAGTTAAATGTTCTTTATGTCAAGTCTCCAAAGCAGATCTCTTCTTCCGAAAAAGTAAACCAAAAATTTATTTAGCTCTTTAATTACTTACTATATTATTGAATTAGTGGTTTTACAATTATTACACTTTCGCAGCAGGCAGAGGCCATCAATCTCTTAGATTATAATTTAAAAATATTCTTAGTAAAGTACTTGTAAGTAAATATATTATAAGGTCTTGTGTCGCCAGCAACACTTCACGATTACCACACATTTTATGTGTGTAACAAATGCATATAGGCTATATTCATACACACATAAACTCATGCAAACAGAGCCACAACCAAACAGATGACGAATTGCGACCAAATTTGATACCAAATCCTAAGACGGTTATTGAAAGTTACGGTGATAGGTGATCCATAATTACACCCTTACATTATTGTCAAGAAACCCTCAGTCAAATTTTATAATAATGTAAGCAAGTAATACATGATTATATCATCCTTCTTCTGCCCTTATCCCACTCTAGGTGCGGTCGGCACAACATGTATTCCTCTTCCATTCATTTCTGTCAGTCGTCATCTCTGTACTCACACCTTTCACACACATATCCTTCTTTACTCAATCCATCCACACTGTCTTGGGTCGTCCCCTACCCCTATATTCATCAACATTCATACTCATAACTTTTCTCGTTATATGCCTCTTGTTGTTTTATGCCTGGTTACATGAGTATAACCTAAAGAATTTATCGATTCATCAAAGGCGCCGGCGCCTGATAACACACGTTTCACAGCCACACCTAAGACTCAACTTTAGATATAATATAACTACTTGGAAAATTTGTCTGGAAAATTCTGGGAAAACATAAGGAAAATACGTTATAATCTCCCTAGAGTTACCCTGTTTTTCAAAAGGTCTGCTTACGTTAGAAAAGTATAGAGAGGTCAGATTATTTACAGAAACCTGCTGACCTTCTAAACCGAATATAAAAACTAGCCCAATAACGGGTTAGGTTACATACCTCCGAAAACACTTCCCCAAAATTATCCCGTTTTCACAGGAGTTGCTTACCTAGTCTGAAGATTTGACGACAGGTCCGGATTTTTACAGAAAAAATTGAAAGAAGCGAACAAATCCGGATAGTACGTATTTATTTGATTAACATACATGGTTACGCCGGTATCTCCATCGGAGTTAGCAGAGATGACGTGAGTTGTCAACGCGCTGCCACAAATTTATGATAGCATGTTATATTATATACCACTGCTGGGCAAACGCCTCCGCAGCCATCTCTCTCTCTCTCTACTTAAGAGCTACGCTCTTGTCGGTGGAGTAATCGTCATTCCTCTCTTCTTCCCGCCAAAACCTTCACTTCCCGATACGACACGACCTGCGCCTTCTCTTATCTTCTCGTCTTCTTCTCCGCAGCCATACCACTCCCAAAATATGATGAGCCGTGCACCGTAGATTTTTTCTGGCCCATTGCCCAAAGATATAGTGCACCGGTTTGGATACCGGCATCATGTTAAAACATGTATTTGTACTTACTATTTGTTCTCGAATTAGGAAGATACTGTCGAACTAATCTCGATTTGTTTAACAATTGTTATCTTTTCTTATCTTAAACTAACTTTTGTCTACCTTTTTATTTATTTATCCGTGAAATCTTGTCTTGGCATATTTTGTCAAGAAGGTAAAGTTCAAAATTGAATGTTTGTAGAGATTGTTGGCGCAAAATAACTTGGTACAAGTTTACCGTGTTCCAAGCATTGTTTTTACTGCTGATAACTTAATTGAGTTCACGAGTTCACGCTTAACTTCCCCTCACGTTTCCATAACAAACTTGAATTTACTTAAAACCTATAAAAAAAAATTGATTTGAAAAAAAAAAAAGATGATTAGAGGGGTTAAAAAGGCTACATCGAAACAATTCATCATATTTAATACCGGGTTCTTACCGCGTTAAAATCAGGGATATGTCCCGATATTATGTGTTTTAATTATGATAATAACCGCGTAAACCCTAAAACAATGTATTCATCATGAAAAGTAATCCTTTTTGCTTTTTGACATATGTTGGTGTTGCGCCCTTGTCAAATCGCAATATTGCTTTGCAGATGAATGCTTTAATGTAGCTTTATTAGGTCCACAATTACGTATCTATATAAATACGAATAAAAAGCAGCTTATGGACTATTCCTTTGCCAAAGTACCGGCTCCGAAGTGAGAAAAGGCGACACCATAAATCTCGCTAGGAAAGGGGTTTAGCGCAACTCGTGACGATAATCACGTCCCCAGGCAACTCCGTAATTTATAGCCATCCCCTCACACTTGTAATTGGAAGGTAATGAGAAACTTTCTTCAGAATTTGAAAATCAATCATCGTCATTCTGTCCTCAATGGTTCTGTTAAATGAGCCGTGGTAGCCCAGTTGGTAGAACGCTTGCCTCTCACTTTGAGGTCGCAGGTTCGAATCCAGCACAGACATAAACCAAAGATTGTCGAATTAGTTATCGAATTCATGTTTGGGCGAGGTAAATTAGCTTTGCGCCCAATTCGAATCCGGGCGGAGGGTTACTTTTCTAAAAGTATTTTCTTCTATTATCTACGGCTCAGGATTTTGTGTATACAAATTAAAACTCCTTTAAAATAAGAATCTCATAATCTCATAAATATAAATAAATCTTATAAATATAAGTCGGAAATTCGGTGGCATGTACTTTTACCAAAACTTGATGGTAGTACATAATATAGAGTTGATATCACCGTTCACCAAGTTTCTTTGTATTTATTATTTGTTTTTTTCTTTCTTTGTTAACTTACTAGATTATGTAAATTAATAGTTTGGTTTAAAATTTAAATAAAACCGAATTTTGTAGCTTAAAGCTCCAATAAAACTATTTTTTTATTTTTAAATAAAGGTAATGAATTTTGTACAAAAAAGTGTAGGTTTACATTACAATAGAATTTTTGGTCTAATTTTGTACCAATTCGGACAATATGGTGCCACAATTACAATATCCTATTCCGAGTCATTAAATGCGGTGCCAGTCTATTTAATTCTATTAAATTATAATTTTGAATTGAATTTGATTGATCGTTTCCTCCGTTGCGCGTTAGTCGTTAGCGAAATCCAATTATTGTATCGCCCCTAGACTGGGAAAGGATTCGCACGTTTGTACAGTCGCATACAGAAATAAAGAACTTAACGTTTTTATACATACATAAAACACGCCTATTTGCCAAATGGGGTGGGCAGAGATCATGGAGTTCCACTTCCTATAATCCACATTCGCTTCTTCCACTCTCATTAAAAATGTTCGATGGTTTAGAGTAAATCGTTTAATTATTTATTTAACAATTATTGTACACAGAACACAATAAAAAAAACAATAAGACTAACACAAGACAAACAAACGGATAAGCTTATTTCTACTCGAAATCATACTATCTAAATCTTGATCTTTTTTTTTTAGTGCAGATCATAGGCTTGACTAATTGCACAGTTCCATACTAAAAAAAAAAAAAACAAAGTATCGTTCCCACGAAAATTCTGAAACTTCAAGACCACAGATTAGGTAGGTAATAATTACCCAGAGGGTGTGAGGTTGGCGCCCGATTTAAAAAAATACAATTTCTTATTTTATATCTCTTAAAATATTTTATTATCTGAAAAAAGCGTTATAATACAATAAGAAAAAAACAAATTTTTCTTCAATTATTTTAAATATCGCGCGAAAACAGTTGGTAACGTGACATTTTGCCCAGTGACGTCACAGTTCAACAAACAAAGAAACTGTCAAACAGTTTAACTTAAAACCTGACAGATAGTTTTTGTTTATATGTGAAATGTGATGTCACACGAAGCTCAATCATGGCCGCCCGGGTTTCGAGTTTTGTAATACACAGATAAAAAACGCATTCTTATTTTGTAAAAATAAAATATTTAAAAATGATCTAAATACATAAAAACTATTTGATAATTATCGTTAAGTCATAAACTACCATATCAGACATATTTTTTTTTTGCCTTTGATGAGTTTGCTCTTGGCCCCAAACTTCCCCGAAGGCATTGACGAGGCCTAAGATGAAGCGAGCTCGCCCAGATGTGCCTGTTCGCTCTGGTCTTGAAAGCACCCGGGTTATGCATTCGGAAATACAGAATACGGCAAAGAATTCTACTCCCTAATATTTTATTGCTTATTTTTATATTCGCAGCTAACCATCATATCTGGTGGCCGTTCTACTATCCGCTACCTGCGGACCCCGTAGATGGCCTACAGCTCAGCCTACAACAACAAACAAGCAAACAGCGACAGGATTAGCAGAACGTAGTGTGTAGCTCACTGGGACGGGCTAACCTATAAAATGCTACTTAGGTTCTATGACAATCTTGTGACGTAGCGAGTAGGCACCGCTACTTCAAAAGCGCACCCCTGATGCCGGGCAGCAGCGGTATCGGTACTGGTTGGAGGCCGAGGAAATGGATTCTGGTAGGGCTCTAGCTAGAACATCACCGATTGAGAAATTGGTCGATGTACTGCGGAACGGAAGGCGATTGGGACAACCACCGTTCTACACGCCCTATCTATGGAGTATTGAAGGCGATTACTCCACCGACAAGAGCGCAGCTCTTAAATAAAGAGAGAGAGAGATATTTTATTGTTTCAACTGTCGAGTAACTAATTGGTGCGGGGCGAAGAGTAACCGTCCTTTAGTCTATGCCTACACTTAACCTAAATGCCATCCGCGCAAATGGAAAATGGATACCGTATTTATTAAATTATAGACATCATATTGACTGACACACATCACAATTCGCCACGGACAAAAAACTTAATATGAATTCAATCTAATGTCCCATCAATTTACAATAGTGACTATTCAAAATGGGCTCGCCTTAGAAAGTAGGGAGTTACAACAGTCACTAAACAGTGATGTGCTGTACCGAGAACGTTCCCAAACTGGGTACATTTTGTGAAATATGACGTCACACGAAGCTCAACCAACGCCAACGTCTTTCGAGTTTTGTAATACACAGATAAAAAAAACGCATTCTTATTTAGTAAAAATAAAATATTTAAAAATGATCTAAATAAAATTAATTGGATAATTATCGTTAAATGATAAACTACCATATCAGATATAATTCATTTTTTTTCCTTTGATGGGTTTGCTCTTGGCCCCAGACTTGCCCGAAGGCATTGACGAGGCCTAAGATGGGGCGAGCTCGCCCAAAATTTGCCTGTGCATTCCCGGCAGTAAAAACGCGTAAAAGTTATACTAGAGGAGCTTTATTTACGAGCTTTTAGACAAAACCAGAGTACGGTCAATAGTACTAATATATATAAATACACTTTGAGACCATGTCACATAATTTTTTTTGACAAATTAAACCGTAATTCTCATGAAATGTCAAATATGATAGTGCGACAGGGTTCTAAAGTGGATACATATTGCTCATGACTATACAATGAAGAACAATTTGAAAAAGAAAAGCAGCCAGTGTCCTTTATCTTCTTCTTCTTTGCGAGTCGATGGCAATCGATACTAAATTTTTGCTGACCAATAATGAAAGACTTTTTACAACAGGAACATTCCTACTTTGGAAACATTCCCAGGAACGCCACATCACTGATAATAAATCAATAATAGAGCTTTATCAATAATAGCTTTCTTTCTACAATACATTGGTGAGGTATCAGTAACATAAATCAATTAACGAATGAAATTGAAAGCGAGACATGACTTGGTTCTATGTTCGTTCTTACTAGATGAACTAACTCGATATGTTGTCGCCATTCATCCGCTTAATTCGGTGCGAGAATTTTGTGAGTAATAATAATGAAATGATATTTGTATGTGTCGTATATTTATTGGTAAGTTGTACTTATTGTTTGTACCCGCAATCGTTAAAAAATTGTTAACAAAGTATACTTAATATGAAAATCGGTAGTATGCCAAGGGGTTGAAAAATAATAAATAGAAATATAAAAAAATATGATAGGTAAGACATGTACTTCATGATAGGTTGGAACAACGGTGACGCTTACTAAATCAAAAGTTTGGAGTTTCATTTCTAGTTGATTCAATTTAGGATCTGAATTGATATGAGTATGATTGAAACTCCAACAGTCCGCTGTAAATCAGTATGGTCGAATATGCTCCATAGCACTTCCAATTGATAAAAAGATCTGTGTTCAAATGATGAACCGTTTATGTCATATTATGCACATCACAGAGGCGAGTTTTGGCCAAATGAGTGTTTACTTCGTTCGGCGACAACACGATTGGAATCGAGCGAAAACGCATGCATGTATATCTTATAACTCATACCCCTAGCATTATCCTGTTTTTCACAGGATCCGCTTATCTAATCTGAAGATTTGCTCCAGTTTTTTACAGAAACTACTGCCTGTCTGACCTTCCGACCCGCGAAGGGAAACGCAGCCCAATATACGTTAGGTCACATACCTCCGAAAATGCATTTCTCGGGAATATGGGTTTCCTCACGATGTTTTCTGTTACCGCTGAGCACGTGATAATCATTTATGATCCAAACATGAATTCGAAAACAAATTCGCCAATCGGTTTGGGCCTGTGTTGGATTCGAACCTGCGACTTCAAAGTGAGAGGCAATCGTTCTACCAACTGGGCTACCGCAGCTCTCGGCTTGTATATCTTATAACTAAAAAAACCTAAATCTTTATTATACTTAATTAAATAGTAAGGTCTACAGAAGCGTCTCACTCGCGAATCGTGACTAATCCAATATTGACCGCTAAACTGATATCTAAATTTTACATTGTAATAGTGCCTACAACAAAACGCTGTACGTTTTTCGATTTCTCTCAGAGCAACCGCGCGTTTGATGACATTTACTCTCAACAGATATTGTTCTTGTAAGGATGGGCGGGGCCTGGAATATTCGAAACGGAACACTTGGATATCTGATGTTAATGTATCCGGAACTGAATTATACCATAGTTACACTAGGACGTTACTACGCTGGAATACACTCCTATTCAGGGTGACCCAAAGGTTCACGTTCAAAATGAAAAATTAGATAGTAGCGCTATGTTAATGTATCCGGAACTGAATTGTACCAAATGGTTATACTAGGCTGTTACTACGCTGGAGTACACACCTATTCAGGGTGACCCAAAGGTTCACGTTCAAAATGAAAAAGTAGATAAATTTGGCTACTAGAAATATCCCCATGTATATTCAGCGATTATTTACGGTCTTATCGTGGGGGTTGGAAGGGGGAAAACCAGCCTCATCAACCCTGGTGTCAGATTTATTATTGAGCCGCCAATGGCCCCTGACATGGCTTATGTAACGATTACTCACGATGATTGATTATTTACGGTTTAGGAGATATGACCATTATTTTCCTTTTTAAGATTTTTTTTATATTACTTCAGAAATCATTATTTTATCGCTATCTCTTTTTTAATAATGATTTTATTATATACCTAATCCTAAGAAAGTGGACCACTATCTGAAAAATACAAACAGCCAAATCCAAGATAAAAAGAAAAGTTATTGCAAGTCAAAGTGAGAATTCAAAATTGTTATAGTAGTTAAAACTTCGCCGATGAATAATAAACACGTGAGGTTGTCATGGACCTTGAAAGTATTCCTAAAAACTGCTTCATTTAATAGAATTTTAGACATATCTTAAAAAAATACCCTTAATAGGGGCAAAAAACTAAGTAATTGGATCTCAAAGATTGGAAGACAGACGGGTTTGAAGGATAATTTGTCATTCTCATATATTGTAGCTGCTTCTTTCTAACATTATTAAACTCTACCATGCTTTTATGGTGGACTGGGAGCCAATGAAAACAAGCGTTTAGCTCCTACCATAGAATAATACTACGTCTAGAAAAGACACCCTCCGTACCGCACAAATTCGTTTTGGTGCCGAGCTACTTTTGGCCCAACACTTAATGATTACACCTGTAATTATTTGGATTTGTTTATATTAAAATACCAAACATTTGAAAAGGAAGCTTTCGCAATAACTGAAGGTTGCTTTACTCAATTTTGAAATCGTAGAACCTAATTAAAGGAAATATTAATAATTATTTATGTTGGACCTGTTTCAAGTTTCTATATTATTATGTTCTAATACGACTGTAGTTAACATTCCTTTTTCAATTATCACTTCAGTGTGAAATAGTTTCAAATTATTTTGTCATGACTAATTATATTGATTATCAGAAACAAGTAAGTTGTTGACAATTGCAACATAAAAATACCTTTTTAAAAAAAGTTATAAAAAAAAATATTAATTCTTTACTTTTTTAAATTATTTTTTGTATTCATCGATCTTCTCTTATTGTCGGACGTGTTTATAACCTTTGTAATTACCTACTATTACTGAATTATATGCGAAGTGCTAAAACAATCAGCGTTTCTTTAATACAGTCTACGAGTGGTGAAATAATCAATCCACACATTTAAACATAAATATTTTTAAAACTACTTTAGATTAGAGGAGATTAATTGGCAATATTTTGTTACTCAGAGAAGTGTGGGTAGGGTCTGACTACCCCTATAAAATATAGTCGTGAGCATAATGTTATGTTCGTTATTTCAATTTATTTTCTTCTCCACTTACTCGCAGTGGAACAACGTGGTGTATGCTCTATTGTCCTCCAGTTGATTACGAAGAGGACTGGGTCGTTTGTGGGCTGCTTTTTTTTCTATAATTATATTATTAATAATTTACTCATCCCTTAGGTAATTGGGTAGTTTCCTAGGTCAAAGATAAATTAAGAAATTCTGATTACTAAATAAAGACAGATCTAAGATTATCGAGAATCATTTTCGTTTTCTATTTAACTTATTTATGAATTATAACCAATAAAAACGCAATTATAAGTCCGATACTTTGTCACGTTTTCTATGACGTCACAACGTGCAACGTCCATAGTATTTTATTTTTTGTGAAAAGTAACCGATTTGACTAGACGGAAAGTAGCCTATTCTATTTATAGGCTATTCTAGAATTGTCTCTGTTGACAGAAGCCAATATTAAAAAGAAATAGGCTAAATATGTACCTATCCGTAACATAAATTCCTTGCCACATCACTAACACTAGTGCTGCCCGCCATTTTCGCATTGACAACAGTCGATCAGATACACGCAACATTTCGTCCGACAACATGAATTTATGCGGAATCATAGCGGCATGTTCCGATTTTGTTTATCGCTCGGGTTGGTGAAAGCTATAAGGCCATTGCAGTCTTATTGAGATGTATTGTGATGAAGGACTTGCATAATACGTAGATAGTTTTATAAATAGCTTTCCGACAGTTTTGGTAGGCGTACAGTCATGAGCAATATAAATGTACCCACTTTAGGACTCTGTCGCACTAACATATTTGACATTTAGTGAGACTTACAGTTCAATTTGTCAAAAAAGTTAATGTGACATGGTGCCAAAGTGTATACATATTAATGCTCGTGACCGTACACTTTGGTTACATCGCAAAATCAGTCACAAGTTCTTTCTAGGGGCCTTAGCCAAGGTGCAAACCATTGTCACACACCGGACACTTCATACAAAACACCTCGTTTCACACAGACAACACACATTGACGTTCCTTATCGTACACGCGCATCTGTGTGTGAGATTAAAGACTAAAATAAAAGACATTTAATTAAATCATGCTTACATTATTTTATATTTAAGTAATTTCTTTTTTTATTGTTTTGTAATAAGTTAGTGTCTATTTGGTTGACTAGTCGATGATACAGACTTACCATAGGCAGGCATCTCCACTATCTCCTTTCCTGTAAGACTTACACTCTACCTGGTGAAGACAAAAATTTACAAGGAGTATTTTAATTATGTGAAATAGAGTAAAATCAGACGATATAGCGAGTCGTCCCATTAGCGTTACCGTTGCTGATGCCGATATGGCGATGTCAGTGCGAGTTGCAAGTGTGCCATCAGGATGCAGGCTTACAGGGTGTTCAGAGTTATAGGCAGGGAAAAGACTGATTATTTATTTAGTTTATAATTATTTTGTTATAAATAGTGCCTAAGGTGAATAACAATTGCATTTGGAAACTGTTATCTGCTTTGGTATAAAGTAAAAATCGGACTTATAATAAAAGTAACAGCCTCTGTGGTCTAGTGGTTAGAGCGTTAGGCTCACGATCTGGAGGTCCGGGTTCGATTCCCGATAGGGACATTGTCTAAATCACTTTGTGAGACTGTCATTTGTTTGGTAAGGACTTTACAGGCTTGAATCACCTGATTGTCTGAATAAATAGAATCCGTGCTTCGGAGGGCACGTTAAGCCGTTAGTCCCGGCTATTAGCCGTAAAAATACCTCCACCAACCCGCAGTGGAGCAGCGTGGTGGAGTATGCTCCATACCCCCTCCGGTTGATTGAGGGGAGGCTTGTGCCCAGCAGTGGGACGTGTTAGGCTATTTATGTTATAATAAAAGGACTTAGGAAATTACTTTTATAAATCGACCCAATTGGTCGATACCGCCTCTACTGTCCTCTCCACTTTGATAAAAACCCAACCTAATATTTTTTATCCATTGACTTTTGTGAACAACCTGTACAATATAAGCTGTTTCAATATTATAGCAGCAATTAATTAGTGGAGTCATTAACGTTACTCTTTATAACGATGCTTGTATACAAGAAGGATACATTTTCATGTTAAAGGGTCAGATTAACCTGTGTAGTGAAATTTCAACGGAAATCGTCAAAGTAATAAGTATCATAAACGCGAAAACATGTTTGAGTTTGTTTGTTCCACTTAGAATCGTTCGGGTGTCCATGGAAACCGCGCTTCGACCAATAGACGAAGCGAATTATATCTACGCGGATAAACGCTGTGCAGCTATTGGTCGAAGCTCTCGATTCTCTCGTAATTCGCATAACGACGCGACGACGCGACGCTGCCGTGCATATCCGTTGCAGAAAAAAAATGTTCTCCTATCACCTAAGTCTTTGTCTTTACCATGTAGAGGTTTTATGATGAATTAATTATACATTATAAGTCATTATTTGTCCTTTAGACAGCGGCAAGACTACAAACTGACAACTAAACAAAAAAATCAAAGCAGACTGCTCCAAAACATCAAACATAACATAACAAAACGCAGAATAAACAAAAAGGCAAACAGAAAGCCATACTATCTTCCTGACTAACAGACGGCAACCGAAAAGGGAGTGTTTGCTTTGGGTGCGCCCGCGCAGCGCTTCAGGGTTGCACATTCTAAAGATTCTACAAGCTTTTTTATTTTTTAATTTTGGGTCGAACCTGTTTTAGGATTGGGAACTTTGTAGCTGATTACCAACTTCAGCATCCGCGACACAGCAATCGCGCCGCACGCGATGCGAATTATAGCGAGGGCTTCGACCGAATAGACGTACGACGTTTATCTGCATAGGCAGTATTCCGAGGGTTGAAAGGCAAATGGGTTTAAGCGACATTTTGTGAACTTTACAGGAGAGCCATTTAAAGTTTTATTTTTTCGAAAAAAATTCATATAAAAAAAACTACTGAATCAAAAGTTTTCAAAATGCTAAGAATTATTTTAAATTGAACGTTGCACAATTCTGTATTTATTTGGTTCGAAAAACACTTCAGTTATAGATTTTAGAAGTCGCTTAATACAAAATGTCTCAATTGAACTAAATTACAGTTGAAGGAAAAACGGTTGATATCCACTAGAGCCAAATATTGGCTAAAAGCAAAATGCTTTAAGAGACCTCTCACTTATTAGTTTGACTAAAGCTAAATGAGTTAAACGACTTCTTAAAAAAAGAAGACTAGAGGCAAATCAGCTTAACCTCCATAAAAGGTTATATGACAGGGAAGGAAAATATCTTAAGTGACCATCCGCTACTAATTTCAATTGTATGAAATCCAAATATTAGTAAGATCGGAAATAAAGTCGGTCCTTAAGCCGTTTTTCCTGCGAGAGATTTTTGTCGGGCAAGGCTTTTACAGATATTTGTATCTTACAATATTAGGAAAAATCACGGCGGATATAATGAGTAAATCGATTTCAATAAGAAACAGGATCTAGAATTTAACCATAAAGATTGTCACACATGCTTAATTCGACTTTTGAAGTATATGGCAAACCGCGTATGATGGCGGATGACAGATGACTGTCACCAACTGAATGCGGGCAATAAAAGAAACAAATAGCTTTGAAAAAGTCTTAATATGCTTATACTCTGTGCTGAGTTTAATCTCACTATCACAACCTGTTTCCTGTTTCCGATTTACTGAAAAAATTAAGACCACGTGGCTGGATGCAAGTTCCAAGCACTGGGTCCTACTAGATGGTACGCGGTACTATGCAGTGAAGTACTGATTGCTCTCATATTAAGAGGCGGCCAGGGGTGGATAGATCAGTGACTTGTTTGATCAAAATTTCTGTTACATTTGCGCCTAAGAACTCCACTTCGAGCTGGCCATAAGATACCGTCGAAGTTGACAAACAATAACAGAACTCGATCATGCTTTTAAAGCCGAGATACGTCGGACATCGCAGCAGACACATCTGTCAATGAGATAATATAGATGATAATAATAATAAATAGATCGTGTTCCTTTGCCGAGCATTTTTATAGCTGTGCTCTGCTCTACCGAAGTTATTGGTTGGTAAACCAGACCGCAAAACTAAGATTGGTGCGATGGTTCTAACGTAAAAATCAGCTCGTGGGGAACTACAGGCGGGCTTTTCTGTCACCATATGTCTCAAAAACAAATGCCAGGTGGAATAAGCTTGTGAAATTCAGCTCTATGCTGATTCCTATCAATCCAGTTCCGGTAGATTTTCGACAGCTTCAAGACTGTTTTCGGCCACAAACTTTTGAAGAGAGTTACAACAAGGAAAAGACCCAACGCCTCACTGATCAGAAAGACTTATTAGCAGCGCTTTGGACACATTTTAACGATGTCTTAAATCCCAATAGTAATACCAGTGACTTGTTTGTTACAACATATCGGTCGAGTTTGTTACAACAAGGTCGGGGGTTTCGCTTAAGATCTAGCGGCACCCCCGACCTTTGAAGAACTTCTTACCGCGCTAAGAAGGATGACGAATACAACACATCAAAAATACCATCTGAACTGTATAATATATTATGCCTACACAAACTGGTTATACAAACTCATCCTGAAGATATGGGAGTCAGCTGCTGGAATGATTTTAGCCTTCTTCCTCTTTGCGAGTCGATGGCGATCGATATTAAATTTTAGCCTTAACGTTATTCTATCCCGTGATGCAGAAAAGGTACTTCCGGAAACCCAATGATGATTTTGCCCGGACAGAGATATGGGGGTACGGTTTTGTAATTAAACAGATTCAGGCCAAAAGGCTTGAACAACATTGGCCTTTGTTATGTGCTGCGTGAGGCTTCACGCGGCTTGTGGATTGCTCTAAAGAAAACAGATTGTCCTGAAAAGTTATGACTTATCCTGATACGACAATATCATGACGACATGATGACGACAGTTTGATTTAGAAGTAACTTTTCAGAGCTATTCGTCGTTACCTACGGCGCGAAACAAGGCTATGTCATAACACATGGAGCCATGGTTCCTAGTCTATTTTCTTTATATATCGCTTCTGTATCAAGCATAAGTGGGATACTCTGTGGAATTGTTATTTATAGCTAAATTGAAATTAAGGCTAAGATCATTTTTAATCTTTCACGTCTCACATCTATGCGTCAGTTAACCAAACTTGCCGAGGAATGGCCGATTCAATTAAGTCACACACCAGAATATTTATAGTTTTGTGCAAAACCCTTTTAAAATAACCATCCAGAGGATGCTCCGGGGATGTAGCTTCTTCCAATGTTGCTTTAAAGGGCGCTGAGCTGGAGGAAGTTTCAAAATTAAAATATTTGGGTTCTCAAATATGAAATGACTCCAAAGTCATCGGAGTTGCCAGCCCGGATAACAGGTGCGGTGGCAGCCTTTAGAAAACTTAAAACTTTAGTGTACAAAGTCTCAGCGGCGTACTTGATACGTAACACTTTAAATGTCTAAGGTCCATCCTACGCATAAAGCGGCAAGATGGTTTTCCAATAACAGAAGTATTACGTCGTTCTGGCGTATTATATTCGGAATAGAAGCTCTCATCATAAAACATGACCTACGATAGTGCGGTCACGTCATGCGAATGGATGACAGAAAGGTTTTCTATTTCGAGGTGTCTACGTAGAAGGAACTGTAAACAAGGTGGACAATACCTGCGGTACAAAGACGTACTCAAGCGCAACCATGTGGCTTTCAACATGCCAACTGATAGTTGGGATGTGTGTCTGAACCTGGAATAGCGCGTGATATAGTCCTCGAAAATCTTAGTCCAAGACGCCAAATACGGAAAACTCAACGGAAACCTTCCTACAATTACACGGTAAACTCGGCTGGCCAGCTTGATTGTATGCCATGTGACCAGATCTTCAATTCGAAGTTCGGTTCCGCTAGCCACGTCAAAGTCTACCACAACAACGACTTGGGATAGACACGAATTAAGTCACCATCAACGGATAGGGCTTGGGTGACATGATGACACGCACACTCCCGGTCTTCCCAATCGTAATTTTTAGCTGTGTGAACCGCCCAACCAGGACCTGCCCATACTTATTTTGATATGTTGAAGTGATGCGGGCACAAGGTTTCATACAAAATTGCGATGACTGAAATGTTAACATTATTTCTTTTTTGTTTTGGAAAAACGTTTTAAGTCCTTTCAAAGGAAAATGATAGTTGTTTTATACGACAAAAAATTTAAAAAAAATGTAGCATAAATAGCTGAAGTCAAATTCTATGAATATTTTCGGTAAAGGCAAAACAGTTCAAGTGCCAATTTTACTTTTAAACTGTCGAAGGCAAAACGGTTGAAGCGACAATATTTATAAAATCTGGATTAAAGCAAAAAGATTTAAGCGCCAAATCTATTTTCGTTTCGTCTAAGGACAAATGATTTAACCGACTTATCTATAACAAAACACTGTCAGGGAAAACGCTTCAACAGACTTCGAATCATGAAAATGAAAAGACATAACAGCTTATGTGACCGACCCATATCCCGGAATACGACTGATATGCCACCCGCCCAGAACTTTGTGCATTTTTTTGTCGGTTAAAACACGGGTTTTTAAAAATGTACCCAAAGTGCTAATTGGCTGAAGCGCCAAAAAGTAGCTTCGATTGATCTGAAACCAAGATCAGTCGACGCGGAAAAAATCGCTGATTCCGAATATATATATAAGTCAATTTCGCCCAAAATGTCGCTTAAACCCATTTGCCTTTCAACCCTCGATTCGATGCATGTATTGGTCGAAGCTCTTGATAAATTTCGCGACACGCGCGTCATGGTCGTTATGACGCGGGGGCTGCTTTTTAAGGTACAAACTACATCATTTTGCGTGCCGTATCGTTCCTTATTTAAATTTCGGTTGTTTCACTGTAAGTAAGTTACAAAACTGCCAGACGTCAGTCTCTTCTATTATCGTGCAAACGCACCTTACACTAGGCTGCTTTCCAACTAGTCAAATCAGTTACTTTTTACATGAATTACAACACGAAATTACTATAGAATTTGTATGAAAAAGCACTCTGTGACGTCGTAGAAAAGCGTAATAAAACGTCGGACTTATTATTATATTTTTCTTGATTAAAATTTATATCTGTTAAATAGCAAAAAGAAAATATTTTCGTTAGGTTCAGATCTTTATTTAGTAATCAGAATTTCATAATTTATCTTAAACCTAGTACACGACCCACTTGTCCACGTTTGGCCTTGAGGGCACTGCAAATGTTAAGTGCAGTAAGTTAAGTACTGTCTTAGTTATGTTCTGGATTAGCCCTTTGATAACCTGTGCTTAGTAACATATTGCAAAATTGTGGGCACTCATTGTCTTCACTTATTACTTTTTTTTTTAAGATACAAATGTTGTATTATGACTGTCTGTTGTCCAAAATAAAATAAAATAAAAAAATATGAAATTGAATCTTAGAGGTATTTGGGTGTAAAATTTATAAAATTTATTTGATCGCTGTACCAGAAGGTACTATTAACATACAATATGAGAAATGATCAATAAATTCACAGAAACGCGTCGTCGACGGCCGTGGTCCAGTGGTTGAGCGTTGAGCTCACGATCTGGAGGTCCCGGGTTCGAATCCCGGTGAGAACATATCACATAAATCACTTTGTGATCCCTAGTTTGGTTAGGACATTACAGGCTGATCACCTGATCGTCCGAAAGTAAGACGATCCGTGCTTCGGAAGGCACGTTAAGCCGTTGGTCCCGGTTACTACTTACTGATTTAAGCAAGTAGTCGTTACATGAGTCATGTCAGGGGCCTGTGGCGGCTCAATAGTGACCCTGACACCAGGATTGATGAGGTTGATAATCCACCTCACAACCCACACGATAGAAGAAGACAGACAGACTAAAAAAAATTAGACAACAAAGTAAATAGTAAAGTTTTTTCATGCAGGTACGTGCAGGCACCTACTTAAGCACACGCCTACTAAACAAGCTTTCACATGCAATACTGATAAACACTGTTCTGTACACTAGTACACTGATAAGTAGCAGTACCGTGGATTAGGGCTGTTATTTCACATGTTTTATATCCTTTCTGCTTGAAAAGGAATGCAAATGTACACTTTACCTTTCATGGTAGACATAAACAGCATAGTTCACTTTATAGGTCATAAAATAGGATAGCAAACGAGACTTTGGTACGAACTGGCGCTTGCTCAACTGTTGTGGATAAATACCAGAAGCTCAAATGTAGACGGCAGCAGTTGAGCTTTCCAAAAATCGTGCATAATTTTTTTTTTTTTTTGGAAATCTGTCCCCAATCTTTTCAAAGAGAAGGAGAATTTTTAAACGCGACTTTTCGCAGTCTTCAAGGTGGGAAGCTTAAAATTGGTACATCAGGAAAGGGGAACCGTGTTACCCTGAATTTACGCGAGCAAACCACGGGTTGGCAAAAGCTAGTTCACTATAAAGCGACGATAAACAGCTGAACGCATTTTACCTTTGTCATTCGCGCTCAATACATCATGGAAGCAGAAAAATGATTTGTATTTCTTTCCAAGGAACAAAGGATGATAATATCCGAATCGATAACCGGTTACACCCCTACCGCTAATAGTACAAAGCTAGAGACTTATTTACGAGCGAGTTATCAGCTAATACCGTTCCTTGAGCGTTACCTCCATTAGCGTTTAGGTTAAGACGTACTAAGAAACCGTATGAGGTTAGTTACTTGCTGTAACTTTATTTACTCATCTAGCCCTTTGTGATAATGCAATGTAAAGTCATAGGTACATCATGCACCCAAGCTGATCAAGTAATGCAAAATAAAACCTCATCATCTCCCTAGCATTATCTCGATTTTGGTCGGTTTTTCACAGAAGCGACTGCCTGTCTGACCTTCCAACCCGCGAAGGGAAAACCAGCCCAATACAGGATAGGTCACATACCCCCGAAAAATTAATTTCTCGAGAATGAGGGTTTCCTCACGATGTGTTCCTTAACCGTTGAGCACGTGATAATCATTTATGATCCCAACATGAATTCGAAAACAAATTCGACAATCATTGGTTTAGGCCTGTGCTGGATTCGAACCTGGGACATCAAAGTGAGAGGCAAGCGTTCTATCCACTATATCCTAGTCGGGTAGTCACTACATCCATCGCAAGATTAACTAAATACTTACCCACACCTCACCGAGATTTTTGTTAGACCAACGTGATAGGTATGGAGATAAATAAATAATAAGAAGAAAATATCTGACTTCTTCGAAATAAGTTTAAGAGAAGAAGGTGACATAGTTCAAGACATCGGTACAAACATTTCACTACTCACCCATAAGAAGGTGAAATAATTCAAGACATCGGTACAAACATTTCACTACTCACCCATAAATAGGTGAAATAATTCAAGACATAGAAACGAAGATTCCACTACCCATCCATAAATGGATTCTTATATAGTAGGGAAAAGTGAACTCCACCATCAAGTGGGAAAATGCAATGAAGAGAGAAAGAGAGAGACAGTACTAAATCATTCGCTCAGTTACAAATCTGACCAATAGAAATTCCCCTAGTACCTTCCATTGATGATTAATAACGACGTACAGATATTTTAATGGGCACAAGCTACTGCGTAACAGGCTTAATTTATTGGACTAATAAACAGATAAATGCCTAAGCATAATTATTAAATATAATTTTATTTGATGGCGATTATAATTCAAAGTTGAAATTAGTGTAATTTCGAAATACAAATTCTGTTATTACTGAATCTAAGTAAAATATTAGGTATATTTACAGCCTTTTATTATTTTGTGTCGTGTCTGAGGATTTGGTAAAAGGCTATTTGCTTTAATTAATAGAATAAACAAATATATACAGATGAGGGCTGATATTTATAAGGCAATGAGGCCCGTGATAAGTAAATTCTTATTCCGTCCATACAATTTTGAATACTTACATTATTTTTATTCCATAGTGTTAACGAAACCAACAAGCGTTTAAGCTGAACTCTTTGTACAAAAGAAAAAGTGTGACAAGTTGAAGAAGGTAGTAGATTTTGTTCCTGTACGGTCACGAGCACTAATATGTATACACTTTGATACCACGTCACATTAACTTTTTTGACAAATTAAACCGTAAGTCTCATTAAATGTCAAATATGATAGTGCGACAGGATTCTAAAGTGGGTACATGATATTACTCATGACTGTACAGTGATATACCTACCGTCTTATTATACCTACCTACTCTATTTATTTATCTTAATTATCTTATATTAATTATGATATTTTTAACCTATATAATTTTAATGAGCTGTACCTGTAACTGTTAGTACTATTCAGATGCGGCGGACAGGAGTCCTAGTACGGCTTTGAAATAGACTACTCTCACTCGCGCCAGACAGTACTGCGGGGCAGAAGGCAAGAGGGTAACCACTGCTCTATTTTTCTCTAAAAAAGTAGCATGGAGATGGCTACACCGACAAGAGCGTGGCTCTTAAATTTGTGATTGTGCATATAATTTTTCATGCATTACAGTACTTGATGGAATAATTCACAATAAGCACCCATTAAAGCTATCTATATATACCTACTTTCATCAAGACCTTTACTTCATATTTCAATTTTGCAACCAGCAATGTTTGAATAAGACATCGGCGATGTTATCAGAGAAATGCAGTCATTCGTCATTGAGAAACATCGATTTTATTAAAACGATGCAGAATCGATCGGTCATTTTAATTGATTGATTATTCGCGAGCACGTGCGGCTTTGTGCAGGCGCCAGTTGAGAAACAATTTTCATACAATATTTGATTACGGAAGACAAAAATTAAATGTTGAGACTTGTTAGGGAAAGTTACGAGTCAATACAAAAACTTTATTCCACAAACACAAAAGAAAAATATCAATAACAGATAATAGAAAAGATGTACGAAAGGCAGGCTTTTATAAAATATATAGTCAGGCGGTGCAACAAAAATGAATACATACATAACCCTATAGTATACAAACACATGAACTAAACAAACATAACATAAACTCATAATACCAACACCTAACTAACAAAAGATTGGAAATGCCACGATTGCCGAAAGACATTAAGAAAATACAAGCACTGAAAAACACTGGTGCCTTAGCTAAGTTCCAACAATTAGGTATGACAATTGACAGAGATCAAAAATACATTAGGATTGTCATAACCGTTTGCAACTTAACTAACCCGGGTCTACCTACTGCAAAAATAATGCTACTTGACAGCTTCAAGAAGATCATAAACACACAGCAAAACAAGTACATACAGTCCTAAGAAATGTCATGTACTCACTATAGAACCCTGTCGCTCTAACATATTTGATATTAAGTAAGACTTATAGTTAAATTTGTCAAAAAAACTAATGAGGTTTGGTAGTAAATTCTATACATAGTAAAAGTAATGCTTGTAACTTTAGGTACCTACTCTACTGAATGTTTTCAAAAGTCATGTCATGAAATCTTCATCTTACAATATCATGAGTTTTGTTCCAAGAACACATAAACATAAGCTCACGACTGTATCCCAAATGGAGTAGTTAGAGGTATAGGTCCCGGCAAACTTCTTGAGCATCGACCTTGACTGCGCACAACCGAATTTTAGATCTCTTTGTTGGTGCGGTACGGGGCGCGGGGGCGGGTGAGTCCCGCATCGACCGGCTATTGGTAGATCAGTCGATACTTCCCCCGCGCACTCTTGTCTTCGTCCTTTTGACTCCCGAATACACTTGCATGCAGTGAAACTGTCAGGTTTTTTATTGCTCTTTTGTTAGTTTTTTTTGTTATTGCTCATTTGTTTAAGTTGAAGAATTAGTTACTAGCACGAGGTCTATGTCTACAGATCCAAAACCTAGCACTAGCTCTGGTATTGCTGGTTTCAACCTCATGGAAGGAATATTATACTTACCAGACGATTAGTTTTTTATTAAATATGGTAATATAATATAAGTTTTAATAAACTATAATAATATAAGTTTAGTTTTATTTACATAATTAAATAATATAATAATTGTTTTTTTTAATGAAGTTAAGAAAATAATCAAAAGTTCATTTTTTTGCACGGAAGTGTACGTGCGCGAACTTTCCCCCACTACGACACTCGATGCTCAAGAAGTTTGCCGGGAGTTATACAACCATCGCAAGATGAAATAAGTACCCACACCTCACCGAGCTTTTTGTTAGACCAACGTGTCGGGTGGTATTCGTGTCGTAGTATTTTGTTCCTACTGTAAAAAAAATCTCGAATATCTATGCGAGTAACAGCCTCCGTGGTCTAGTGGCAGAGCGTTAGGCTCACGATCTGGAGGTCCGGGTTCGATTCCTGATGGGGACATTGTCAAAATCACTTTGTGATACTGTCCTTTGTTTGGTAACGAATTTTCAGGCTTGAATCACCTGATTGTCCGAAAAAGTATACATAAAGTATACAATAAGGAATCATCTATTCCGTGCTATTAGCCGTAAAAACATCTCCACCAACCAGGTTTGGAGCAGCGTGGTGGAGTATGCTCCATACCCCCTCCGGTTGATTGAGGGGAGGCCTGTGCCCAGCAGTGGGACGTATATAGGCAGTTTATGTATCTATGATAGTAAGTAAGTACTTTTATATTAAACTTTCGCAACACTTCTCAGAACAACATGTAGTGTGTGAAATACAATCGGCACGTTTCTTGCACTATGGACGCGATCAATTGAGCCTATTGAAGACAACAGTGCCACTCAAATAGGCGCTCGCAAATTGACTCTTGATCATATTGCAAGCAGAAGTATTATTTTTAGATTTCAATTGTAGGTAGGTATCAGTAAGTGCTTTGACATCTGTTTTAAGCAACATGCAATATACGTATAGTCTTACATCTAAATTGCTGCTAGCTGTAGCTGCTCTTTTGCACTTTCATGGACACTAATCACGGGTTATTGACCTGTTAATCATAATAGTCACTTGGGATCTGGACCACGGCTATGGACATTAGAATTGACATGATCTTAAAGTCAACATTTTCTGATTTTTTTGACCTGACTTATTGTAGGGTTATCTCAGATAGCATTAACTACATTCTAAGGCTTACATACATACATAAACAGCCTATATACGTCCCACTGTTGGGCACAGGCCTCCCCTCAAATCAACCGGAGGAGGTATTCTAAGGCTTACTGCAGATTAATACAAAATGTAATATTTTCGGTTTTTCTTATACCTGTGGAACAAATCTAAATCTACTAGCTAAAGTTAGGAATCACGTGTAAGTAAATGCAATGTTAAACGAAGTGTATCATGATGATAAATATCTTGCTGATGTTTATGACAGTGTTAGTAATCTGCCGCCTATAAACCTTGAAGCAGCTAAGCTCGTGGAATGCAGTTTTACGTCCTACCCCGATTGTGTTAACATGGCTTCCTAATATATCAGATTACGTTATTGCTTGCCCATGGCTATAGCGTTTCCAATGTGATTCGACATATACATTATGGTATCTATGGTATTTTTTTAGGGTTTTCTGGCGATTCCTGTTAATGGTAATGTTGACACTATGTGTAAAGATAGGTAACCATCACTAAATTCCTTCCGCATCAGTCGCGCTGTTTGAATTTTCAATGTAAATAGAATTATAATCACTATTTTTACTATATTCTACAGAACAGATAAGGTCGATTTTTAACATTACGCACCACACACTACACATGACGTCAACAGTATTTTTCAAACTAACAATATATAAATTGACCTTATCTGTTCTGTGGTACCCTCTCCGGTTGATTGAGAGGAGGCCTGTGCCCAGCAGTGGGACGTATATAGGCTATTTATATGTATGTTCTGTGGTAGTGATTATAATCCCGTGCAAAAATGAAAGTTCTGGCAGCGCATACGATTCTTATGAATCTGTTTGTGTTTTTAATTTTATTGATATTGGCATTACAAATGAATTGCATCTTCTGTGTGGCAGTGTTTGTTTGTTTTCTATGTTGTCCACTGTATTTTGCCTATAAGAGTGTTTTGCAAGTCAACTAATTAAGTATTTTCTTTTTTATAGGTAAGCAACAGGATGATCTTCAATCATTTTATAATGTTCAAATGGTATGTCGACTACATTTTATTCTTCTTATGAAATTCATTCTATAAAGTGATCAACCAACAGGACGTATTAAACGTCGTCATTTAAATAAAGGAATTTCTTCTTTGGCTACTAAACCAACTGAATTCGACTTTATGAGCCTGAATTCATGTTTGGGTCATAGATGATTGATTTCACGTGGTTACCAGGATTTGTGCCCGGTTAATGGCAATAGGCTCGCTTTCGACGACTTCAACACAGCGTGCGAGGATCGGGTGTGTATTCTACACACCACTGTCTGCTCTTTTGGGGATATGGGCATGATTCTATATTATGTTATTTAATTAATATTCTTAAGAATTAAATAAAATAGGTGTAAGTTTCACTGTTGCTACTTGATAGCCTATTTCTATTGCTATGACATGTCATGTTAACTTCTCCTGTGATCTTGTTAATCCTGCACAGCACATTTTCGTTAATTGACTGCACACTGGATTTCTTCGGTTCGTATTTCCTTATTCTCGCTCGAAGGACCATGTACAACTTCTGATGGGCTAAAGGGCTGGTTTGTGATGGAAGCACAGTGGAAGAAAACCACGATTTGTTGGTAGCACTTTCACGTATATTTTTGTAAGTATTTTTGAGTACAATGCGAACGATGTTCGATAAGTCAATATGGCGAATTATATATCAAAAAATTATGACAGCTACAAAAAAAGGAAATTGGTTGTCACCAACTAAAACACATCTTTAGAGAGATTCTTATCTATTTACCCACAGCACTGCTCTACGACACCCACAATCAACGTGACTTTCCAATCAAGAAGGGTATACGGCAGACATTTTTCACTTTACCCTAAGCAAACAGGCTTAGACAAACAGCTTTTAAAAGAGGCCTTTGAGGCAAGTTTGTACAGGCATGGCTGTCAGACGATAGATTTTATAACATGGAGTAACCCTACAACCTCATATATGTAATGGAGAAAATGAGAAACTACTTTTGAAGTTATTACTATGACTCTATCATGACAATCCATATTACTGATAATTTTACTTATTTATATGTATTCAAACTTGTCTACGGTTATAACAACCATAAATAATGTATGTTATTACAATCATAGCAGCTTAATTTTAACTAAGTTTATCTTTTAATCAATAGAAAGTTAAACAAACAATGTTTATTAACACATAAACAGTTTTATTTGTCCTACTTCTAAGCTCTAGCATATTCTTTTATAAAACAGAGATTTTTATCCAAGCTACTTCATTCAAACTGATTCGTGCAGATTTCTTAATTGCAAATTAACTTACTACTGAGTTTTCAAACTACTTAAAAGCGTTTGACTTAAAGACAACTAATTTACCTAATTGATCACCAATCTCACAACTTTGCATCTTGAGAAGGTTACTCGGTGATAAACCAACAACAATGAAAATAAACAGACTAAGGACATATTCATAAGAATTGAAATCTTAGACAAGCATCATTAATTTCAATGAAGAATTAATTTATGGCTCGTATAAATGAAGTTAATCAAAGTGACTTGTGAGTACGCTTATTAACACTTTGCAATTAATATACTCACTCAGTTTATGGCACTGATAACTTAGCAGAAGAGAGTTAGAAGTCAAAACTTCCTTACTTGACATTTGACTAGTGATAGGAACCCTTACTAGCCACTCAACTTTTTACTTTACCAGTATAAAGTAAATTCGACCGGAGATTTCCGCAGATGTTTTTTTTTATTTGATATTACTGTCAGTCAGTACTATTCAAGAAGCGGAGGACAGAAGTCCTAATACGGCTTTGATATAGACTACTCTGGGCGCCATTCCACTCGCGTCAGACAGAGTACTTAGAGACGAAAGCAAGAGAGAAACCAATACTGTATTTTTCAAAAAAAAAATGCATTAAGAATGCATCTCTGACAAGAGCGTCAAACTTATTTAGGATATTAAAATTTAAGCGACGTAAAAAGCCAAAAGAACCAATATTCAAGTATTGGAATCACCCTAAACCCAATTTCAATGGGTAACAAATCTTGCGTATTTGTTCCGAACCGTTTGGCATAATCAACCATTGTAAGACAAGGATTCTGTTACACTAAATTAGTGACCTAAAACATGAACAGGCGCAGCAACTACGCTACAAATATCTTAGAAAATACCTGAACTATCTAGCGAAGGTTTTTAAATGTAGAATGTTCGTACTGTACTTACTATACCACTACCGTTAGGGCTGCTTCAAATAAATCTTTGGAGTTACGTTCACCTGTTTCATGTATCCTTTAAAATTCAGCGTGTCCTTAGTCCTCCTGACTAAATTATTCATTTATCTATTTCTCCTTTACAATATAGAGCATCATGCTTCATTTCTTATAACGGCCAGAACTAATTCTCGGAGAAGAATACTGAAGATTCTCGCTGAGTATCTGGGACAAAACTCGCTTAACCCATAAAAGAAACTGGCACTACTCAGAAAAATAAATAAGAAGACTTCACAACGCTATTAAAAGTAACAACTTCCACACTAAACACAATAGCATCCTTATTGTACACGACAGAATGTGTGGGATGTAACGACCACGTTAAAGTCAGGATGCATTGCGTAAACCGTGTGACACAGAAAATTGCTACTGCATTGATATAAAGAAACTTGTTTTCAAAAGTAAATGTTTTGTTTCAATGAGCTCTTGGTGAGATTTTATGAAGCTATATTATAAAATTCTGGATCACTCTAAATATGAACGGATAAAGAAAAACAAAACTGACAGGGATGTAAAATTGAAAGGCTATCATCCTTTAAGGTTCAAGACAAATATAAGGAGAAATTAAACCAAATACCTTAAGACAACTTACACCAAAATCATTAATTCCTTATAGTATCAAACGCCAAGACTTCATAATAACCTGGAGCGAATTAGTTGAAACGTTATGTTCAGAAGTTTATTTTATGTTATTAACACTCGAGGTGTTGTCATACATTTGTTACACGAAACACAATAATAATGATTATAGTTGTTGAATTATTACAAATTACATAACATTCTAACGAGGAAAAATTTGCAAACGTTCAGTAAAGCCACTTAGCAAAAACACGTCTTAAGAGAAATTACACCCGTGACAACCCCATATGACCAAATATAGTATGGTTATATTCACACTTGTCGTCATAAGTTTAGCAGTGTTAAACAGTCTTGTCTCATAATAATCTGGGTAAGTTTTACCATAACATTCTCACTTTCATCCACTTTACATCCTTGTTCACCATAGAACATGGAACCTTAAACTCCGCTTCTGGTAGAGGGGACATTCGGAATAATATTCGTGCTAGCTCACTTCGCAATCAGCGCTGCATCCTTGAGACATAACTTGAAACAATACACCTCAGCCTTATTGTACATCACCTCTTAATGATAACAATTAACGATATTGATGTGTATTGAGGAGCTCGGTGGCGCAATGGTAAACGCGCTCGGCCTGCGATTGTTGAAGTTAAGCAACTTTCACAAAGGCCGGTCATAGGATGGGTGACCACAAAAAAAGTTTTCATCTCGAGCTCCTCCGTGCTTCGGAAGACACGTTAAGCCGTTGGTCCCGGCTGCATTAGCAGTCGTGAATAACCAATCCGCACTGGGCCCGCATGATGGTTTAAGGCCCGATCTCCCTATCCATCCATAGGGAAGGCCCGTGCCCCAGAAGTGGGGATGTTAATGGGCTAATGATGATGATGTGTATTAGCTTTTTGATGATTCTTTGTGGGATGCAGTAAAGGAGCCTCTAGTAGCGGCTAAGCGTGATCCCGTGCTCTATGTTGTACGCCATTTGACGTAATTTGCGCGCATATCACGCCTGTATATTGTCCAGTGTCTGGTGTTATCAACAGATCTTTAAAGGCTAACTGCTGGATTCCCAGACGTGTTAATGTGACTTTATAGCGGTACTAAAAGCTAGTAATTTTAAATGGAATTATGAAATCTGACAATTAAGTTGCAACGCAAGATACGGATTTACTTAATCAACATTTTAGTATGCTTCGTATAAGTAGGTGAATTACGTGAAGTGATGTAAACGAGAAAATACACATTAATAAGAACACAGTAAATCGTTTTCTACTGGTAAATTATTTGTTTTATTTTTTTGAACTATTAAAAAATCACTTGAATAATAAAATCACGGTAAATTCAAAACGTTTACAACATCCAAAATATAAGAAACGACCAATCAAGATTAAAAAAGAATTTCACCCAGCAGCTATATCAGGCATGATTGACGTAAAAATCTTACTTTCTTGTTCTTGAATTGAAGATCTTTTCGATTTAACGTGACTTGTGGAGATTTACCACGAAAATCGTTTTAACTTCTTGACCGGAAAGCATTAAATGAATGCAACCATGAATATTGAAGAATTCGATACAGTATCTGCCCTTTCCAAGAGCAGTATTGATTACAAAACCAAAACAAAACCTATTCAAATAACGCACTTAAAATTCCTACTATTGAACCGATAATTTAACGCGAGAATTTGAAACTGAAGATAGAAAGTTCAAATGAGATGTGAAAAGAATTCTTCATACTAATTAAGGTCATCTATGTCTTAATTATTGTCTTATTAATCAGAAGGGCGTTGACTGGTGTATAAAACATGTCTGTTGTTGCTACAAATAGTATAACGATGTTATAATGACTCGTCGTCATGCGAGGGAATGTAATGTTGTTGAAGACGTGTAGCGTCGGCAGTTTGCTCAGAATGCCTTTTGTATAAATATAATAGCTATAGTTACCAAGCTAGATAGTTAGTATAGTTAGTATAGTATAGTTATCATGTTTGAGTTGAATTTCATTACTTTTGCTCCTCTACTGGACTGAGAGTAAAGAATAAATCGAAGTATCCTCTGGCTTTGTATTAAAAATAGTTGCAAGTTGTCTTTTGATTACTTGTTGCTAACCCCATTTAGGATCATAATCAAATCTACGTCATTTTCATAAAAATATATCCAGTGGTGAATTAAAATCAATTATTTAACTCTACGAACATTTTGAATGCCATCTTTGACGTGAGTAAAAAAGAATAAGTTGGCACAGAAACTTATAGATCTAATTATAAACTCCATGGTGAAAGTGGCTTATGATAATAAAAACTTAATGAAATGGTTATTATTGGCGAAATTGCTGGCAGACGTGACTTGCTGATTTTTGATAAAAAAAAATGATGAAAAAAAGCTTTTGTACGAAATTGGCAAGTTCATATACAATGATGTTAATAACGACTGAATTCGTGAACATTAAGTGGGTAATATCTATGAAGGTAGGACATGTGAATAGACTCTGTGATTGGATGTTGTTTACAGCTTAGAGAAGGCTGTTTGATGGCAGGAGGTAATTACAGATGGACGTATAAGGAGGCAAGTTTGTATAAGATGAAACTTTATGGAGGTAGATTTGAAAATATTCTTAGACATACCACTAATAATTACAGAGGTTTGCGTAAAAAGTAAAATTCTTTGATCGGAAAACATAAGAAACAAGATCATCTAGGATACCCAGGGTTGATAAGTTTGGTACTCCACCTCACAACTCACACGATAGACGAAGATCTATGATATTACCAAACAATATTTAGATTCGTGTGCAATTATTATTAATGTGGACTGACAGAAAACCTGGTGAGGTGTGGGTACTTAGTTCATCTTGTGATCGATGTACCTCTGACTACCCCACTTGGGATATAGTCGGAAGTATATTTTTTTTTATGTTTGTGTCTGTAAGCCTACAGAGTGTTTATTCTTCTCACGTTTTGTATAAGTACCTTAAATTACTCATTTACCAGTATATTTATAGCGATTAATCGTGTGTACATGTATATTGCTTCAATTTCCCCTTTTACTTTCCCTAAGTTGGATACTATAAATTGGTTTCGACCAGCTGATTCGTTCTCCATAGAACTTTCTTCTTCAATTACTTGGTTCCTTACAACATTGCGTGACATTTGAACATAAGTAACAACTTGTAGGAAGGTACTAGAGAAATCCCTATGTAGCGGTCATGCAGATATTCTAATAAGCCCAATTTCCACGCTGTCTGTTGTAATATGTAAAAGATACAATGCAATGGAGAGAAAGGTGCATAGGTGCATGATTAACAGGATCGGATTTAGGTGTTTAGTGATCAAAAATACAGTGTTGGTAATGCAATGAGGTATCTCCAAGTTCCGAATTAATTTTCTACAGGGTGTTAGTGACATCGTAATGAATACTGGCCTCAGTAATTTTATCTCCCTGGATTTGATTTTGCTTATGATTCCAAGTTAATATCAATTGGATTTTTCTGTTGAAAAATTCATGAAGCCGTTAGTGTATTTTTTTTTCAGTTCCATATTTTTCAGATAATCAGATGGTTCAGTCTGTCGAGACAATAGTGATTTTTGGGAATTTAACCCAGAATTTTCCGAACCGTGGAACTGGTTGGCTTTGAGAATTTTCATATTAAGATTATCTTTCATAACGTAGCTTTTTAAAGTAAGTAAGTAAAGTAAGTAAAATCTTTATTTTTTTTATGGGTAAATATTATCTTTGTTACATTTGTTATAAAGGTAAGATCCTAGAAAGTCAGAATCTTTTTGAAAAAGCTGTTTTAAATAATCTTGTAGGACAGACCAGGTCATGTCTTTTAAGCGGTTTTAAATGTTTCAGGACCTATTTCCTCTGCCTGGTTGAGGCCCTGCAGACAACATTGTAGGTACAATAGCGCGTGAGTCGATCATGTGGCTGCGTTCTATGCTTTATGACAGCCTATTGACTCGCTCTTGATATCATCGTTCCCTTAGGCCAATTTCTTTGATCAGTTGGAACGCTTGGATTAAACTCTAATAGAGATTGACAGTTACTTAATAAATGTTATTAATTCCAAATCACTAACGGCAGATAGTATGAAATCGCACCACGATGGATTTATGTGTGAACATGCTTACAAGTATTCTAAAATACATATGCTGATTCTAGTACACACCATCTAACTTTATTTTAAGTTATACCTCTTATTTTCTTATCCGCCGAAAAGGAAAGGGACAGGTAATCGACAGGCATAAATTTTATACCTCTAGAACACACGTCTATTTAATGCAGAAATTAAAAACCCTTCAAAAATTTTTAACACGCAGAATTAAATTGACACCTCACATATTTCATTTACCTGGGTTATTCTATCATTCACTTATTCATTTTAAAATTAACAGTTGTCAATCATCCGTCCCTTTCCTTTTCGGTGGATAAGAAAATGACGGGTATAAATTAATATAAAATTGGAAGGTATCTGCAGGAATGGGGGCCATTATGTTCTAAAATATTCCCTGGGTATCATTTCCCCCTCAATTAACCGGAGGGGTATGGAGCATACTTCCCACGCCGCTCCACTACGGCATAGACTATGAGTTGGTGGAGGTGTTTTAATACGGCCCATAGCCCGAATTCGCGGTTTGACGTGCCCTCCGAAGCGAATCTTCTTACAAAATACACACTATAATTATCATCTTTACTCACAACGGTAGCAGTGTAATTTGAGTTAGTTGTACATTTGTTTAAACATATTATTTGTCCTAGGTCTCGGCGTGTTTATATTAGTGTCAAATTTCTGATCTACATAGGGGGTCATAACGTGTGTGGTCATTGGCCACAGACTTGAGGATAGGCTGGCATACCGCTAACTAATAACAGGGGGGTTAAAATGGTCACATCGAAGCAATTTATCTAATAAAGCGCTATTTGACATTTGTTTGCATTGCGCACTTACTTTTATATGCGCAAATGTCAAATTGCAATATTGATTACTTAGATGAATTGCTTCGATGTGGCCATTTTAACCCCCCAGATCGGTCTGTTCAAAAAATATGACGAATATACTTTGTACACATTATTCTAGCAAAAGGCAATCGGCAAAATGGGTTTTAGATTTTCCACAGGCTGTTATCGAACAGAGGGACGTATGACTATAGGCATAGAAAAAAGAATAATACTGCGCATAGAACGGTAATTCTCCGCCCCGCACCAATTCGTATCGGGCGCGGAGCTAGACTTACCTCACCCCCTCTGGGTCTAGTCTAGTCTTAAACAACCGTAAGCCGGTACGGAGTAAGCGGGAGCGCTCAGAGATTGCCTGTCCTTTTCGCACTTACGCCCCGATTCTTGCAAACACCTAATTTTATTTCACGTTATCCTATACCTATCATTTTCTTATCCGCCGAAAAGGAAAAGGACGGATGATTGACAACTGTAAAATTTGAAATGAATGAGCGGAGGAATGCATAACCCGGGCGAAAAATAGGTATCTCCCTGATATGCAACCTATGTGATGTGTGTGATTTTTATATCGAGTGTCCAGGGTGTGTTATAGTATAAATACCTAACGAACCCGATTACTTTCTAAGCTTTATCATCAAAGTCGATTCACGTAACAAAAAGGAAATATTCCCAAACAAACAAGCCGATTAAATATTTAAATTAAAGCGGTCCCGACAATTATAAGGTTCCCAATTTATTCAAACTGCGCAAGTTATAACTAGCTGTAAATCAAGTTGTTATTGACTTGAAAACCAATCTTAAACCCTTCGTTAGAGGGGAATTTCTTTTTAATCTCTCCCGTATTAAGTTTTCGAATAATTACGACCTATAAAATGTAAATTCTTATGTGTAACTAAGATATGATATTTCATTTGGTCGGTTTTCCTGGATGTACTTAGTAAAAACTACAACCTCTGTGGTCTAGTGGTTAGAGCGTTAGGCTCACGATCTGGAGGTCCGGGTTGGATTCCCGATGGGGACATTGTCGAAATCACTTTTTGAGACTGTCCTTTGTTTGGTAAGTACTTTAAAGGCTTGAATCACCTGATTGTCTGACAACATTAGATGATTCCATGCTTCGGCACGTTAAGCCATTGTTCCCGGCTATTAGCCGTTAAAACAGCTCCACTAACCCGCAGTGGAGTAGCGTGGTGGAGTATGCTCCACCTTCGGTTGATTAAGGGGAGGCCTGTGCCCAACAGTGGGACGTATATAGGCTGTTTATGTATTTAGTAAAAAAAAATGAACAGGACCCTTAGCCAAATTGCAGAGGATTATGACACTCGACAGTGACAGTGATAAAAATATATGGGATTGACATGAAGTGACCTGTAACCGGAAGATTTGACAGATCCGGTTTTTTACAGAAGCGACTGCCTGTCTGACTTTCCAACTCGCGAGGGCTATCAGCCCAATACAGGTTAGGTCACATACCTCCGAAACGTATTTCTTGGGTATGTGGGTTTCCTTACGATATTTTCCTTCACCGCTCCAATAATGAATTTAAAAAACGATTTCAATAATCATAGATTTAGACCCTGTGCTGGATTCGAACCTGCGACATTGCAGTGAGAGTCCAGCGTTCTTCCATCTGGGCTACCACGGCTGGGTACTATATACAGGATGTTAGTGAAATCGGAACGAAAACTTTGAGGGATGATTCAGGCCATGATTCTGAGTTGATATCAAGTGGAATTTTCCGTCAATAATGGAGGATGAATAAGGGAGATCCCTTATTCATACTATTAAGTATGCTCAATATATTCATCGCAAAATGCTAGTAGTCATTTCCATACATAATAACATAACTTGTATTGAATATCCATTGCGCTATCCTTTCTCGGTTTATGCTTAACGATTAAATTACCTCAGATTCCTTACTCGTAGCATGAGCTCACAGAATTCACCTGTCACATAATTTAATAAGGCCGTACTCACACTGTTTAGGGCTTAAACCCACTGCGACGAATTATGGTTAGGGTTTCTAAGATTGATCATACTAAGGAGATCAGTAGGCTTAGCACCGTAAGCGCGCGACTCTTTCTCGCCTCGACATACGTCACCCGTCACTGTCTCACAGTACTGCATAAAAAGAGACAGATGATCGCTGTCGCGGCGAGGAGTCGCTTGCTTACGGTGCCAAGCCCGCTGGACAGTCAATTTTACATTGTGGCACTTTCAGCAAAAAAGATACATCAGCAATATAGGCGTCGATTGCCGTCGCGACGGCCGTTGATTTAGTGGTAAAAGGTTGTTTGCATTGCGCACTTACTTTTATATGCGCAAATGTGAATTGCTTCGCTGTGGCCTTTTTAATCCCCTAGTCGTAACCCAAATCGGTGTAATTTAAATGAAACGTATAACTAAGGAAATGAATAAACTTTTTGAATTTGTTCAATACAGTTACGATATTTATCATAACCTGAGAGGCATATTCAAGGTGGCTTCGCAAGTATGCACAGTAAATAATTTTGATAGTTTTCATTTATTGATGGCCCTGTTCGTTCTTCAGCTAATAGCCAGAACCAATAGCTTAACGTGCCCTCCGAAGCACGGAATCATTTTACTTTTTCGGTCAGTCAGGTGATTCCAGCCTGCAATGTCCTTACCAAAAAATGATAATCCCACAAAGTCATTTTAGGAAAGTCCGCATCGGAAATCGAACCCGGACCTCCAAATTGTGAGCTCAATTCTTTAACCTCTAGACCATGAAGGCTGTTCTGATATAAAGTATGTGTACTTTAAATAAATACATAAATTATTCTTTGTAGGTAGGTCTGTCCATTTCGATAAGGAACACATGCGGGCTTTGTATTTATGTCTGCTGGAAGGTCTGATAGCAGTCCTCCTAAATAAAATAAGTACAGCGTTCAGTTAGCCTAACGATATTACAGTAACACAGCCTTAAAAGTAAACCGGCGCGTACGCAGCCAGCCATGGCGCCGATGACTCAGTGGCGGTTCAGGTGACGCGAAGTTCGGTCGTAGTATAAAGAAAACAGTAGATACACTCCGAACGGAAAGACTGAATAATAAGTACGGTCACGAGTACTAATATGTATATACTTTGAACCCATGTCACAATAACTTTTTTGGCAAATTAAACCATAAGTCTCATTACCTGTCTAATATGATAGTGCGACAAGGGTCTAAAGTGGGTACATGATATTGCTCATGACTGTACGTGAAAATTATAACACTACCAGATAATGCAGATCTCCCCCTCTTCCATAACGGCTTGTTGCTAAAGATAGGAATCTTTGGAAATAACCGTCTGGGAGCCAATATTAGGCAGCAACTATTGATCGGCTGAACAACTGCAACAGTTAAAGCCGAAGAGACTCGACAAGAAATATTGACGATTTAAAGTGTGGTGTGTGTGTGTCTGTGTGTGTGATAATCACTGAGCACTTGATAATCATTTATGATCCAAACATGAATTTGAAAACAAATTCGACCGACATACATTGGTTTAGGTCTGTGCTGGATTCGTCCCTGCGACCTCAAAGTGAAAGGCAAGCGTTCTACCAACTTCGCGTCTTAGTGGTCTTAGTGGAGGTCTTAGTGTTGCGCATGCGTTACGTTATACAGTGGCCGTACTGTTATTGATATACTATGGCGGCGAGTCTGGTGACACGGGCTTCGGTGTAAGACCGAAAAATTATGCTGACGCGTGGTCTTAAGTCCGTGTGAAATGCGAGAGCGCGACGCGGCGAGGTGTTATTGTCTTAAGTTCCTTGAATACTCTGTAGTATGATACTGCATGGGTGATAGAACCTAGATGCCGTGAGAATATGTGGACAGTATCACAAATGTATTGTTTTTTATTATGATCGGTTTTCCAATTCTAAGTAATCGTTGTTGTTTACTTTGCCGACTGAAAGGTGAACTTTACGTAACAATAATTGCTCGTAATAGAATAGAATAGGTAGTGGGATTGATAGAAAACAAATGAGTAACAATAAACAGCATTGGTAACATTTTAGTACTAACTCTGTGTAGATTATCACTCTATATTATAATTTAATCATTATTTATAATATCATAATAGGAAGAAAATAGAATGTTCAATTTTAATGATAGCAAAAGAAACCATAAGTAAAGAACGCATCGGAACCTGATCTACTTTTACTTATATTCAATGATGCTTAGAAAATAATTTTGAATTTAAATAGCGTCATATAAGACGAGTCTTAAAAATGAGAGCTTAGTAACAGTCATAATCTGCCTCCTATAGTATACCTACTTATAATGTAATATCATTGCCTATTATCAATTATGTCTGCAGCTAAACTATTTGATGGTGGCTGACTTCGGATAGGGACTCAGACCTACAGGGTATTACGTAGAACCCTTGCCGAGGGATACGGGTGAAGACGGCAATGCAGGACGGAAGGGGCAAGTCACAGGGTAGTAAAGTGGAACCTAACAGAGGGCTGCAGTAACTGTCAGTATTATTCAGAGCCGGAGGACAGGAGTACGGCTTTGAAATAGACTACTCTGGGCGCCATCGCACACGCGTCAGACAGAGTACTGCGGAGCGGAAGGCAAAAAGGAAACCACTGCCCTATTTTTCCCCAAAAAAGTAGCACGGAGAATGCTACACCTACAAGAGCGCAGTGGTTAAATTAGTGATGACTATTCAATGCTTTCCATATCAGTCTATTGTGTGACTCGTCTAAAACACACAACCTTGCGCCTACGTTGTTCTGAATTCGAATCGACGCGTGTGCGGAAATGGTTTTTTTTTATGAATATGACGCACCGTGGCGCTCATACAATGTCATACGTGTCGTATCCATTGATAGCCCCGATGCCAAATTAGGTAAAATCAAATTGTACTTACTCACAGACTACAGATGAATAGGTAAATTACAAACAGTAATGTTAGCCTAGCCAGCTTTAGCCATCCTTAGCCAGCCTTGAGCCTACTAGACTTACTTATTATGATGAAGGAGGCGTATTTTTCTGATATGAGGTCGGTAAATGTTGTTTATCATCATGTCCTGTTTAATAGTTACGAATATTAGTATAATACGAGATGGGTTCATATTTTCTACCACTGTTTATTGCAATGTATATCAATATTATATAATAATAATTACATAAGGTACTTATAAATAATTACAAATATATTTATCTTCAAAAAATAGGGGCACCACAGAACATACATCAACATCTGTTTTGGGAAGAACTCAGATATAAGAGAACGTAACATTTATTCATCATCCTCATTAATTTAAGAGCCACGCTTTTGTCGGTCTGGCATTTTCCATTCCAGTCTATCAAAGGCCAATTCCTTGACTTCCCTATAAGACACGACGTTAACCTTTTCTTTAATCTGTTCCATGTAAGCTTTTCTTGGTCTTCCCCTTCCTCTCTTTCCTTCTAGCTTTTCTTCTATGATGTTTTTAATAAATTCGTCGTGTCTTATTAGGTGTCCAATCATCTTGCCTCTTCTGTCCTCAATAATTCTCAGAATAAGAATAATAGTAATAATAGTAGTAATAGTATGAGAATTTCTAATTAATTGTCCTTAATAATTAACATTAAATTTATTCAATCAATACAAAATCACAAAGAACTACCAAAACGAAATCAAATGCCTGACTTCTAAACGAAATGATGTCACTCAAACGGTATCCTACCTTTCTATAGATATACCCTTGACAAAGTGTTCTAGAGTAGCACAATTGAATCAACAAGTATCAAGTAGGCGATTACCAAATGCATCAAAACACTTTTGTTCTGGTTTACTAGTTTGTAAAAACCTACGCTTCGAACTTTAAAATAGTCACAATAATAGATACAAGTAATCAATCGCCCACTACGTATGGGAGTGAATACACCTGTTGTTAACCTGAATTTTATTACCTATTGTCAATAGGCTAGTTTCCACCTATGCAAATTAGTTACTTTTACCAAACGTCAAAACACTCTTCTTTATTAAAATGCATAAATAACTTAAATAGAAAAAAAAGAAAACGTTTTTTGTCACCTTTAGATCCGTCTTTATAAATAAACTAAACTAACTAACTTTTACTAAAGTAATCGGAATTTCGTAATTTATCACTGACCCAGGAAACTACTCAATGATTTCTTTCTATGTGTGACGTCCTTTTATAAAAAAATATTTATATTCTGTTCTATTTGCCTTGGTAAGTAGTTATTGGCATATGTTGCAAATCTACGATAAATCACGTCAAAAAACGTACTAACACGGTTGCGGCGCCATAGTGAGATGGGACCTTATTTGTAATCGTAAAAACACTTATTTAAAACAACCTCTGAATCATTAGAACAAATAGATAAAGATAACATACTTAAGGCTAACTAAACCCTCTAGTTCCTAGACCTAATCAGCGAGCCTCTATACAGGGTGTTAGTGACATCGTAACGAATACTAAGGTGGATAATTCAAACCATGATTCTGAATGGAATTTTGATTGATTTTTTTTGTTTTGTTTTTTTTTAATTATTTATACTATACTTTTGCAATGGAAACTCACTGTTCCACTTGATATTAACTCAGAATAATGAGCTGATTTAAAGAAAAAAAGAAAGAAAGAAACGTTTATTATAAAGAGACATCACAGTAACAAATATAAAACAAATAACAAATATATAAATATATTACACAAATATATAAATATATTATAATTTATTTATTATTATTATATACAAATATATGTATAAATATATTTACCCTCCTCAGTAATGTTATGATGTCGTAATATACACCTCGTACAAGTACATACGGTAGCCATACAAGTGAGTATGGGTGTTAGTAACACCGTAACAAATACTAACTGAGATGATTCAGACCATGATTCTGAGTTGAAATCAAGTGGAATTTCCTGTCAGAAAATTAATGAAAATTTTAGTGTTTTTTTTTTTAATTTATTTGTAGTTCCATCCTTTTGCGACGGAAAGTTCCACTTTAGGTATATCAACTCAGAATCATTGTCTGAATCATCCCTCAAACTTTTCGTTACGATGTCACAAACACCCTGTATATAGACAAAGAAGTATCAACAGATACGTAGACATGACTAGAATCAGTTCTCGTTTCCTTCTTAGGTCAGCAAATAGGGGAAAAAAGTAGAACTGCAACAAATAACAGGTTACGTGCTGCCTCGGGTAACGTAGGATAGACTTGTGTGATTGGTCAGATTACCTGTGTAGGAATAGGGTCACAATCCAGTTGCTTTGTATGGATAGATGGGGAAGGAGTAGCCTAGTTTAGTTCAGACGTATAACATAACATAACCTTACGAATATATCCCAATTGCGGTAGTCATAGGCACATCAGAGGCATTGGGTAGAAGAGCGGTTCCTCCCGACACAGGTTATTAAAAAACTTAAAGGGAGGCATCGAAAACCTGTCAAATGTATTTATTTTTATTCTTATGCATGTGAATGAATAAGAATAAAAATAAAATAAATTTATTGCCAGTAACAATTTACAGTAATGTTATGATGTCGTAATATACACCCCGTACAAGTACATACGGTAGCCATACAAGTGAGTATGAAAATGAAAATAAACATTTTTTTTTAACATCATGCGTTGAGTTGCTGTAAGTAGTATTTCTCTTTTGTTTTGTATTTTGTTTTTTCCTGTTTGTGCAATAAAGTATTTGTTATGTTGTTATGTTAAGTACCCACACCTTGGCGAGCTTTCTGACCGGTGGTGAGCCGTATCGCCGTCTACCTCTTCTATCGTGTCAGGGTTACTATTGAGCCGCCAGAGGCCCCTGACATGGGTCAGGTAACGACTACTTACTTACATTATACATAATAAACAGCCTATATACAGCCCACTGCTGGGCACAGGCCTCCCCTCGATCAACCGGAGGGGGTATGGAGCATACTCCACCACGCTGCTCCAATGCGGGTTGGTACTGATTTACTTACATCAGTAAGTAGTAACCGGGACCAATGGCTTAACGTGCCTTCCGAAGCACGGATCACCTTACTTTCGAACAATCAGTCTATGTCGAGCTAAGTGATAAATTAATAACTTATTAATTTAATTATTAATAAATTGATAACTTATTAATTATTAATAAATAAATCATCATCATCATCATCACCAGCCCATTAACGTCCCCACTGCTGGGGCACGGGCCTTCTCTATGGATGGATAGGGAGATCGGGCCTTAAACCACCACGCGGGCCCAATGCGGATTGGTGGTTATTAACGACTGCTAATGCAGCCGGGACCAACGGCTTAACGTGCCTTCCGAAGCACGGAGGAGCTCGAGATGAAAACTTTTTTTTTTTGTGGTCACCCATCCTATGACCGGCCTTTGCGAAAGTTGCTTAACTTCAACAATCGCAGACCGAGCGCGTTTACCGCTGCGCCACCGAGCAATAAATTAATCACTTATTATTTATTAATAAATTAATAACTTAGAAAATAGGTAATTATCACGCCAAAGCTATACAATGCCATCCATATTGTTTTTGGTGAACGTAGCCTAGAGAGTCCCTCGTTTAATTTAATAATATTATCTACCATTATTTATCTTGTTATTATCTTATTAGTAGGCAGATAAAGCAATTTTGAATAGAAAAGAAGGACACAATCTATCACAAAACGAACAAACGATTTACTTAAACGTGACTAATTATCAATTTCTGGTATAATTAATCAGAAATAGTTAATTTCTTAGAACAATGAATTTGCTGAAATTCAAACTGATGATTTTAACATGAAGTTGCGTGACTAAAAACATTTCGAATTGTTATCAGCAACTGTACTTTATTGGTTTATTTTTAATTTTACACGTTTGAGCGTTTCGGTATTTCAAACGGATGTTGAGACCTTTTTAAAATACCTTTTTAGGCATTATAAAATGGGCTAAAAGCATTAAGCTAATGGCAGGCCGGTAGACTGTGATCAGCATTTTTGTACCTATGAATCACCACTTGTGCACTGTGTGAATTTGTGCCGGAACATAGCTGCATTTTTGATAAATTATAGACAGGAAAGAGGTCAAGGAACTCCTTAATCTTCTTTCTTCTTTTCGCGTGGATTGTGTTGTCGATGCGGGCGTTGGGTGGGTGAGATCGGGACCTCACCAACATTAGTAGTATACGGAGTAGCGCAAAAGGCCTCCCAGAAATATAATATCATGTTACAACTAAGTAACTGGTCTCAGTACCTAGTTACCGGGATGAATTGCTTAATGTGCCTTCCAAAACATGGATGGACCTCTGTTATTATTGCGTCGGTAATAGGTATAAATGTACCCAGCAGTGAGACATAAGCCTGCTTATCTTTACGTATGTCTAATATATTACATACATACATTGTTTTAAGTTTACGCGGTTATTATCATAATTAAAATACATAATAACGGGTACTTACCGCGTTTAAATGGGGATATGAGACTCCCGATATCCATCCAAACCAACCACCATCCCACCAATGTAATAATTAATGTGTCTCCATTTAAACGCGGTAAGAACCCTTTATTATGTGTTTTAATTATTACATACATAGCCTGGAAGAGATTGTTACTGTGTGTGCAATAAAGTATTTGTTATGTTATGTTACATTTATTTATTATAGGATTAGGTAATTAATACCTTACTAATAAGGATGGTTATGATTTGAAACAAAATAAGATAATAAACAATTAATACTATAATAGTTCTAAACTTATAGTAAATTATTAACCAGATCTTATTTCTCGCTCATTATGATAATAATATTTGAACTTTTGGACAAATTGTAGTTTATATTGCAACAAATTACAATCAGGTAGACGTTATTCGGTCTTGTTTACGTCCTAAATTGGTATTCATCAATATTCATGAGGTGTTTAGTATGACAAGATCTGTATCTAGAAGGTGATAGCGATGCGATTAAAATACTGAACAGTATACTGAACAGTAAGTAAGAGACGGTCGAAAAAGTGCTATAAATACATATGTCCATTTTTTTTTTTTCGCTTATAAAACTCACAATATATTATTATGTCATATGTGGCTTATAAAGTTATTTTTTACTTTTTCTCACAAACTTAAAAATAAAAACAACCTATATTTTACGTCCCACTGCCTCCCCTCATCAACGGGAGGGGGTATGGAGCATACTCCACCACGCTGCTCCATTGTGGGTTCTTCTTCTTCTATCGTGTGGGTTGTGAGGTGAATTCCCAACCTCATCAACCCTGGTGTCAGGGTTATTATTGTGCCGCCAAAGGCCCCTGACATGGCTCATGTAACGACTACTAACTTACGGGTTGCGGGTTGCATTGCGGGTTGGTTTAGGTTCTTTTCTTGGGTAACATAACCGGAACCAACGACTAAACATGTCCTCCGAAGCACGGATCCATCTTGCTTTTTCAAACAGTCAAGCGGTGGGTACTTTTCTGTACTAACTATAAAGAAAAATAAGGAGAATAAGAAAGTACATGATATTAATGACAATCAGATTTCTACAAAATACGTGTGTGATTATTGTTCATCATTGTTTAATATAGTGTCATATAAGACTATGCCTTTCCTCTCTGGAAGTGGTGTAAGTATAAGCTTTTAGCGACAAACACATAACCAACCAATGTTTACTAATTAGTAAACGCACAAACGTAATTAGAAGACGCATTAATGGGTCTTAGCTATATTTTCTTTTTTTCACTCACAACAAACAAACAATAATAATATAATAAAATTTATTTCCACAAGAAGCCTTTTAATAACAATTTAGAAGTTACATCTGTTACAATTTAGATTGAATTTTAAAAAGAAATTAGATTTTGTGACCTACTAAGAAATGCCTAATAATTACATTAGTTAGGTCCTAACATAATACTTTTCAAGGTTTAGTGCGATCTAATCTGAACCGGCGTGCGTGTATGAAACAATTGATGAATGTGGAGGAAGCCAGAGAAGTGTGTCAGGATCGAAGCAAATGGAATTCCATAGTCTCTGCTTACCCCGCTGACGTCATTGAAAAACGTGTCAAAATTTAACACCTATTTATGCATTTTTCTTTATTAAAATTCATAAATAGGTTAAATAAAAGAGAATGTTTTTTGTCAGTTTTAGAGCTTTGTCCTTATTTAGTAATCAGAATTTCATAATTTATCTTTGACCTAGGAAACTACCCAATTAGGTATGTTCTTTTTGTAAAATAAAGAAAAGTGTATTGTATTATATTAATAATAATAAAAACACTTTATTGCACACAAAGGGTATAGCGAGGTAAGGAAGACGAAATGGCCCCTACGGCCCATGACGGAATTATCATTTGTACTGGTATTGGCACTCTAAAAGAATACGAAATGTAAGGTCGTTGACCCCTGACCTTGACCTGTCTTTGAGATATTCGAGAAAGTTCGTACGCGCGCCGAGTTTTTTCAATTTTTTTTTCCGAAAAACTATAAAAGCTAGAAGGATGGGACCAATTGCGTATAATTAGGGATACTTTGAAAAATATTCTGTATTTTTTTCAGAGTTCTGGTGAAATGACAACTGTGCAAAATAATTAAACAAAATATAAATATATTTTTTTAGTACTGTTCTATTATGTCTACCGCGCCAAAAAAAATATATAATACTCTTTGATTTATATACTTACACCACACAAAAACTGATCAAAATCAAAGAGGCGCTTCTTGAGTAATTATGAATTTACTTAGTATGCGTTGCGTACGGCTGGTAGGAACTAATTAAAGAGGTCGTTTTTAGATTAATTATTATAATTACATATTAAACATAATTTTAATCATCATCATCACTATTTTCATTTATTACAACATTGCTTGCATCATTTGAAAATATTTTCGACAGAATTTCAGCAGGACGTAAAATGCGAGATAAATATCTCGCATGAGCTAAGTAATATAATTATTACACTTGCGACATATGAAAATCGACTTGCGAAAATCGTATTCTGGGCAAAAGAAAACCCATTTATGCAAACCGTTTACAATCTGTACTACGAACGGGTTTATAGTTGATTTTGCTGGGCCACGATTTCGACGTAATAGAGTTTTAAGTATAGCATCCTGTAACACTTTCTTCATAATAGTGGCATCATTTTCCGTACCATAAATTGGCCCCATTTAGGGTTTTCTTTTGCCCAGAATACGATTTTCACAAGTCGATTTTCATATGTCGCAAATGTAATAATTATATTATTTAGCTCATGCGAGATATCTATCTCGCATTTTACGTCCTGCTGAAATTCTGTCGAAAATATTTTCAAATGATGCAATCAGTGTTGTAATAAATGAAAATAGAGATGATGATGATTAAAATTATGTTTAACATGTAATTATAATAATTAATCTAAAAACGACCTCTTTAATTAGTTCCTACCAGCCGTACGCATACTAAGTAAATTCATAATTACTCAAGAAGCGCCTCTTTGATTTTGATCAGTTTTTGTGTGGTGTAAGTATATAAATCAAAGAGTATTATATATTTTTCTTGGCGCGGTAGACATAATAGAACAGTACTAAAAGAATATATTTATATTTTGTTTAATTATTTTGCACAGTTGTCATTTCACCAGAACTCTGAAAAAAATACAGAATATTTTTCAAAGTATCCCTAATTATACGCAATTGGTCCCATCCTTCTAGCTTTTATAGTTTTTCGGAAAAAAAAAATTGAAAAAACTCGGCGCGCGTACGAACTTTCTCGAATATCTCAAAGACAGGTCAAGGTCAGGGGTCAACGACCTTACATTTCGTATTCTTTTAGAGTGCCAATACCAGTACAAATGATAATTCCGTCATGGGCCGTGGGGGCCATTTCGTCTTCCTTACCTCGCTATACCCTTTACAAAACATTTACAGGATACACTTATTCTAAGGCGGGCAAAGGCGGCCTTATTGCTAAGAGCGATCTCTTCCAGACAACCTTCGGCAGAGGATATAGTACACTTGTACAGCTGCAGTGTAACGCGCAAAAAAGTAAAATAAAATAAGAGAAAAAAAATGTATTGTACCTTATTGAAAAAAACCACAACGAACCGCAACGGAATACGATTTTTCAAAATGGCGCTTAGACGGTTTTCGTTATACGATGACGATAATACTTTCGTGGCACAGTCTACAAATCTATACATACATACATACATAAACTCACGCCCGTAATCCCTAATGGGGTGGGCAGAGCCACAAGTAATCAAAGACAACTTGCAGCCACTGTTGATACGATGTCGTAAGCTGGATATGATGAACCTTATGGTGATAAGGGATCAGCCTATCGCCCATAACATTAGTCCATCATGTTAGAGGACACAATCCCTTTGTCGGTTTTTACGATATGCCCGGGAAGACAAGCAGCTGAACGTTTTCTATGTTTCAAATCTATACAACTATACAATTCGCTCGTCGTTCATCACATACACCCTAATCTGTTTGCCCAGGTGCACAATGGCATCTAGTTCTAACGATCACTGTTTAGACAAGAGAATAACGGGAGACACGACATGATAACTCTACTCTGTTATTCTATACGTTTCCTTACTCATGTTTCGCTTTAGATGGAATTTGGATGACAACAGAACGGTGCAACATGGCGCTTTAATAAAACCGCTCAATTATTAAATTTTTTCACTTAACATAGCATAACGTGACAGCCTCCGTGGTCTGTGTGGTTAGAGCATTATGCTCAGCCTCAGGCCTCAGGATCTGGAGGTCCGGGTTCGATTCCCGATGTGGACACTGTCGAAATTACTTTGTGAGACTGTCCTTTCTTTGATAAGGACATTGCAGGCTTGAAGCACCTGATTGTCCGAAAAAGTAAGATGATTCCGTGCTACAGAGGGCTCGTTAAGCCGTTGGAACAAAAACCTCCACCAACCCGTAGTGGAGCAGCGTGGTGGAGTATGCTCCATACCCCCTCCGATTGATTAAGGGGAGGACTGTGCCCAGCAGTAGGAAATTTTATAGACATACATAGCAACACGCCTGCATTCCCGAAGGATTAGGCAGACGAGTATAATATATACCTACCTCACTTTGTTTCGACTGTCCTTTGTTTGGTAAAGACATACTAACATGATTTCGTGCTTCGAAGGGCAAATTAAGCAACTGTCATTTTGATTGAGTGAAGGGTTGATTGGCGCCCAGCAATGATACGTGTATAGACTAATTATTTTCATACATAAAACGTATATCTTTAAAGCTACCCAAAAATATGTTTTCATTTACTTCCTCAGTTTACATTACAGTTCCTTTCAGACAAATCCCATAACAGCCAAGTTCGGAACTAAATATAGGCAGATGTTTGTATGTTTATTTTTAAAACCGTGATTGAAGTCCAACATAAGACAGATACTGTTTATAATTATATCTCGTCGGAAGGTTTATTTGTTTGATTTAATGTCGCTTGAGTCAAACTTATTGTTGGTGGAAGCGATAAGTTGTAGTTGTCGGGTGTAGCTGAAGAATATATAATTTTTTTTATAAATGACGATAGAGAACGCGCGTGCGGGTTATTGGATCAGGTTGAGCTTTAGGGAATGGGTGCAGTGTGGGGCAGCCCTTACCATAAAATACCTATTTAGGACAAACATTGGGTACACCAAGGAAATAGTCAAATGTCAAGGAATCGAAAAATGTTTATAATGTGACTAATTATTAGGTACTTACTTATTTCCGTGATGCTCAATACTGACATTATTTGTAATATTGTACGTCTGACATGGACATGCTGTTGAGACAATTTCATAATGTTTGACACCTGGAATACCTGCATGTATTTATGTACCTACACAGCTTCTCAATAAATGTTTCTTGTTTCTTGTAGTTAATATAAAGCATACGTAGATGTATAATATATTAAATTAATAAAAAAAATAAACCATAGCATTTTATGCTTGCTATATATTCAAATTCAAAAATATATTTATTCAGTAAGTAACATAGTTTTTACTTTACACTTTAAATCGCCATGGTATTTTATTGATATTATTCGGTTTTGTATTTTTTTTTTTTTGTTTATTTAGTGAACAGAAGCAATGGTTCAATAGGAAATATCGACGATGTTTGAATGTAATATACCTAAAGGTTTTGTATCCTTTTGTGTTTTTTAAATTAAGTTCAGTCCCATACTTTTGTGACTAAAAATTCCACTTGATACCAATTTTCCAATTTTCGTTGCGATGTCTCTAACACCCTGTATAAGAACTGCACATAAGTACAATACTTTTTTTATAAATTATGATTGTCTCCTTTCTTTTTTATCATTTATATATTTAAATTAATTAAATCAAAAAATTATCTAATTGGAGATGTCCTTATTAAAAGGTTCAGTACAATCTACTCTGAACCGGCGTGCGTTTATAAAACGATTGATGAGTGGAGGAAGCAAAATAAGTGTGTGCTTACCCCGGTGGGAAATAAGCGTGAGTTTATGTATGTCTGTATGTAGATCAAAAATTTTCGTCTATTCTGTTCTCTGTATAAGTTTTTTACCACCCAATGCCAATAATTTTTGTTTGCAATGTGATACTTCACACATTTTTTAATTTAATTTTCTTCTGTTTTGTTTCAGGTAAGAATCATTTATTTCTACTAAAGCAGTTTGACATCACATTCAAAAATCAACAACAGAATTGATCTTTACTTAAAATCAGGTAAGATACTGATCAAACATGAACAAAATTACTATTTTTTTTAACTGAAAACATCGTATGAATTGGCGCCTCAGCCAAATTACAAACAATTACGAAAAATGAAAGTCAAAGTACCTAACAAAAATTTGTGTATGAATTTGACATGCCACCTTATGTCAATTCCATTCGTGTTTATCACTGATACTACGTTTTTATTTTTTAAATGACAGTTATACCTAAAAGCGTCAGTTTCTTTTTTGACATGACTTATTGTAGATTTGCCACAGATACTTACTTGGCCGGACAAATAACACTAATTACACTCACTAATAGGCTCTCACCCGGTACAAAATTTAATACAACAGGCCTGAGGGTGCCCAGTTGGGCGCGAACCTCGGCTCAGGGCGTCGTCTGAGAGGAAAAAATATTTGAAAGAATTAATCGACCCTAGCGGGTCGATAGCGATAAGCTGATTGAGGGAAGTCGTCGTCCACGCCGGCAGGGTCGGTATCGGGGTCCTGAAGTGTTTGGTGTCGCGAGCTGATTGGCTGCCTCTATGGCTAGAGTAATCGGGTCGTCGGGATCGTATATTACATCCTTCTTCGGACAAAAGCATCAGTGACAGTGATAAAAATGTATGGAAGTGACATGAGGTGAGATGTCAATTGTCATACGCTTTTCGAAATCGTTTGCAACTTGGTTAAGCTTGAATTCCGATCTATTAGCAAGCTTCCTAAACAGAATGTATATATTAACTAACCGCATATTATTTTCTACTAATACGTGCACTGGTCGTTATTCGACCACCATGTGTAGTCATAGTTTAAATTATGCTATAATTTGCTTATCTGATCGCAAGATTTACAACTCCTTGCTAATTTTACGATTTGTAACAAGTTTTTAGCTTAATAAGGCGCGAATTGACTTTAGATTGACTCGATGGCGCCTGCCTGCTTTCGTGATTTGGGTTCGATTTTCGATGAGGCAAACATTTATAGTGTCCGTGTTTATACTTAACCTAATTGTAGTACAATACAGTACAATACAAAAAACTCTCTATTGCACTACCCTACACCCTACTCTCTACCTACACTTTTACTCTTACCTTCTTTTTTTTTTTTTTTTTTCTTTCTTTTTACTCTTTATTGTAGTACCTTCTATATTCGTAATGTCCCTCGGCAGTCATGGTATTTCCGAAAACAAATGAATGCTAATTTCCATATGTTCATAAATTATTAGATTTATCGTGTCAGAATTTGAATTCAGAACTAACTCCTACAACTACACCCTATCCTACCCCCCCCCCGCCTCACCATATCCTATCCCTCCCCTATCCTATTCTATTACTTTATTGTTGTTTTGTTAGATTCTCTTATGAAATAGAAACAATGTTTCTATGTTTACCTCAGTAAGGTACAAAATCATTTACGGCAAACTCGTAATTTCAAAAATGTTCCTTTCCCGGCGTCGAAGTGAAAGGAACAATATTTTATTTCACAATTTATATAATTAAATCTTTATTGCTAGACCTCCCTAGTTCTCAGGAAGCTATAAATACCTAATTAGTAATAGCAAACTATATGGAAATATTCAGTAACCAGTCCATTTACACCTCAAAACCCTATTAGGAAAAAATACATTTATGTAAATATATTCATAAAACTAGCTCTTAATTACCAGTCAGATAATTATTCGAAGTATATAAAAGTTTCCTTTATAAATAATCGATAAAAAACCTTTACCTGAGGTATTTAGATACCTAGAATTATGAATAATTTTAGCATACATAAAACAAACATAAACAGCCTATATACGTCCCACTGCTGGGCACAGGCCTCCCCTCAATCAACCGCAGGGGGTATGGAGCATACTCCATCACGCTGCTCCAATACGGGTTGGTGGAGGTGTTTTTATGGCTAATAGCCGGGACCAACGGCTTAACATGCCCTCCGAAGCACGGAATCATCTTATTTTTAGCATCAGAGCAAAAAAAATATTTTGAAGATTTTCTTTTGGAATGACAAAAATAAGACGCCTTAGCAAAGTTGTAACCGATTACAAACAGTGACAAGAGCGTAATAGAATAAAATGTATGGAAGTGACATGTCACCTTAACATTCAACTGTTTCACTCACAGAATAGAAGAAAGAAGTTGGAAGGGGCAAGTAAGCGCGAAATGCGCGTCATACAAATATGAACAAATAGTTCATACTTCAACTTTGCACTCCAATTGTCCGCAAGCTTTTCGACCCACGGAGCTCCGCGATAGTATATCAAATGGTCATCTTGTGCATTATAACTTACAGGCCCGCAAGGTAATAAGGCAAATATCGACCATTATGCAAGGAGATCCCTTCTTATCACAGGAAAAATAAAAACCTCAGTGTCATACGAAAACTAATGATAAAATTGCAGCCTATCACACGAAATGTACATTGCCGGTAAAATGGCTATGGAATTTGAGAAGCAGTCATCATCATCAATTTAAGAGCCACGCTCTTGTCGGTGCAGCATTTTCCATGCTACTTTTTTAGGGAAAAATAGGGCAGTGGTTTCCCTCTTGCCTTCCGCCCCGCAGTACTCTGTCTGACGCAAGTGGGATGGCGCCCAGAATAGTCTATTACAAAACCATACTAGGACTCCTGTCCTCCGCCTCTGAATAGTACTGACAGTTACTGATGCCCTCTGTCAGGAGAAGCAGTAGAGCAATCAATATCTGTTTGCAGGAGTAGTAGAAAAAGAGAGTGGGGTTGAGCCGGCGACAGCGGTTCTCATACAAAATGCGCGTTAGGGCCTTTCCAATCTCTTTTTTCTATTCCGTGGTTTCACTTCATGTTATGATCTGGAAGGGGTAATTATTGCGTTCCTTTTATAATTTCATGCTTTTTATGTTATTTACTTTACTGCAATAGAACATGTCTATAACTCGACTCATCTTATATTCAATATTCTTTATTTGCATACTATGATGGTATACAAGTTTGTAAGTAACTTATGAGTTTCACATCATAGACCCTTTTGGGCACAACAAAATAGAAGTAGAACAACACAATACAACAAAAAAAAAACAAAACGACACAACAGCAACAACAACAACAGAATAGAAAGTAAAAGTTTAGTTTTATTTTAGTTCATCTTGTCTATAGCAGTTACGACAAGGGTTCGTGTAAATGTGTCGTGTCGTGTGAGCACGGCTCAGTAATGGAATAATCCTGACTTATTAAGGACAGTACTGCCGGGTCGGCGGGGAAATAACAGGAAGAAAGCCGTTTGGTAGTAGAAAAATGCTATTATACTCATGTTATGATGTGACAATTATTGTCGATTGACACTAACTTGTCTATAGTCGTTAAGTAGTTGAATAATTGTAGTAGAAGGTCTTAAGTGGCTTGAAAACTGTGGCAAAATAGAGGGCCTAGGCAAAATTTAAACTTTATACTTACAGGTTGTTTCAGGGGAGACTCACTTAGTAGGATAATAGGCTTTACTCAGTAAAGAAACGTAAATAGGCTATGCACCTAGGTTATTTCATACGATTTGTCACTCATACTACTCAAGTATAAATAGTATATAAGTATATATATAACTCATACGTATTCATTCTATGCGTTAGCGCTAATGAAGCAAAAAAAACTAGTTTGTAAAAAGCGTTCGCCTTCTCTTTAATCTTTTCTATGTAAGCTCCTCTTGATCTTCCCCTTCCTCTCTTTCCTTGTAGCTTCCTTTCTATGATGTTTTTAATAAATAAATTCGTCGTGTCTTATTAAATATCTAATCATCTTGCCTCTTCTGTCCTCAATAACTCTCAATATTTGCCTCTTATCCCTTACTCTTACTAGCACTTCCTCATTAGTAACCCTTGCCAACTTATTCTTTTCATCCTCCTCCAACACCACATTTCAAAGGCCTCGAGTCTCATGAAATAATATTAATATTCAATAAACACTTGTTTCTGTGAAACAATCTTAATACTTTTAAATATATAGCTTCAGGGGAATATCTGTCAGGAAAGTCATTCAAAGAAAGATAAAACGGTTCATACCCCCAAGTTACAACGATTACTTGCTCCTGAGAACGCAAATAATTATTGTAATTGTTCCTAAGGTATTTCTTACTGCGAAAACATACGCAGTAACAACGCAAAATTACCTTAAAATAAAATAATGATCTAAATAGAATGAGGTGTGAAAAACAATTGACGGTAGTGTTCTAGAACACTGCTCGGTATGTTACGGTTGAAAAGATGATTGCATAGAGTTTGAAAGAATGGTATTATAATAATTTGTTTTATTCTAGTCACAACAAAACTTTCCCTGCGGTGGCTGAAACACCTACATAACATAACATAAACAGCCTATATACGTCCCACTGCTGGGCACTGGCCTCCCCTCAATCAACCGGAGGGGGTATGGAGCATACTCCACTATGCTGCTCCAATGCGGGTTGGTGGAGGAACACCTGATTGTCCGAAAAAGTAAGATCTTCTATCGTGTGGGTTGTGAGGTGGAGTACCAAACTCATCAACCCTGGTGTCAGGGTAACTCTTGAGCCGCCAAAGACCCCTGACATGGCTCATGTAACGACTACTTACTTACGTCATTATTTTAACCTAAAATTTAGCAACATTAATCTGCCTTGGTGTCGAAGCGAATACGGTGTAGAAAAGTCACTTTGTTTTTTTTTTATAAAAGTGAAGTATTTATTAACAAATTTGCATATCTCAAATATGTAGATAGGTGGCAGTGTTAATACACAGTTGATGAAAATGTATATTTCAGGATTCCGTTCCTAATCTTAACCATACCACTGGAATTATTTTGTTATATTATTTCGCCAAGTGATCTTTCGTACATTTACATTGAACGTTTCGAATGCAAATTATCAACTATATTAACGATTCAAAACCATTAAATACAATAACTCACTTTATTGTAATCACCTTCTCATTTATAACGAATACTTTATTAATATTGGTCTTAGCCAAATGTATTCATAGTCGGTATCAAAATTTACAATAGCCTATTGTTCTAATTAATGTTTAGTACAAGATAGTATGAAAATGATTAATTATTTCAAGGTAAGATTTTAATTAGTTACCAGCAGGGTGGCAGACAAATTGTGAAATATACGGAACATTCAAATCTTGGTAAGTGGTTATAGTAACCACTTAAAGAGGTGTAATTTGATAAAATACTGAAAACGTCCAAATCAGTCTTTTCTAACGGCCTCGGTGGTCCAGTGGTTTGACCGTTGGGCTCACGATCCTGATGTCCCGGGTTCAAATCCCGGTGGGGACACATCACGAAAATCACTTTGTGATCCCTAGTTTGGTTAGGACATTACAGGATGATCACCTGATTGTCCGAAAGTAAGATGATCCGTGCTTCAGTAGGCACCTTAAGCCCAGACTGCTATTTACCGATGTAAGTAAGCATTGTGCGTTGTGCGTTGATTGTCATTCATTCTCTATAATGATCGAATAAATCAAAGTTCGTCCATACATAATTGACAGTCCACAATGTTATATTTTACACAATGGTCTGTAATAAATAATGATTGCAACCAAAATTGTAGTTGTAATGGTCTTGCATGCGAAAATGCAATAATAATAAATAATATTGGTACTAACGGAGATTACCATAGTAAAGATACATAACATAACATAAACAGCCTATGCAAAGTTGATGAAGTTGATAATCCACCTCATAACCCATCCGAGTGAAGAAGAACAGCCTATTTAATAACCCATTGTTGAAGTATGGAGCATACTCCATCACGCTGCTCCAATGCGGGTTGGTGGATTTGATTTTTGGAACAGTATAAAATACTATAGGTATTAAATTGTGTTATTTGAGAGAGAAAAGAAAGCGAGAAAAGCATTTATCAAATTTAATTTCTTGTCCAGTTATTATAGTACAAAAACAAGTTATTTAGGTAGGTTTTAAACATGGTAACATTTGTACATTAGTGTTTTAAACAATTCACAAGGATAAAATCAAAAGTATTTTTTTCCAATTAATTTGATTCGACGCCCTTTTGCTAAATGTTACCTATAACTTAGGAGGTCAAAAGGCTAGAAAATCAATAGTATAAGTCGTTTTTCAAAATATCCCAAAATCTGTCAAAAATATTTAATTTATTAAGTAAGTAGATAATAAAAACATCTAACAAAACCCAAGCTGCAGAGTTCATAATATGACATCGTTTTAAAAAGGTTAATTCTTCAACTTGTTAAAACATCTGACACTTAATTAGACGCGATGCACGGAATGACACTTGCGTCATGACATTCCTGTTTTGACATATCTATTTTGACAGGTTCATTTTGTGACATAATTGTTATGACAGTTTTGTTACTGTATCAAATTTGAAGAGTGGAGAGATGATCTTTCTTTTTGCCACCATTAACTAGGACTTTAAAATAATCATTACACATGATCTAGGACACATTCTAGGTTTGGTTAGGACATTGCAGGCTGATCCCCTGATTGTCCAGAAGTAAGATGATCCGTGCTTCGGAAGGCACGTTAAACAGTTGGTCCCGGTTACTCCTTGCTGATGTAAGTACGTAGTCGTTACTTGAGTCACGTCAAGGGCATTTGGTGGCTTAATAATAACCCTGACACCAGGGTTGATGAGGTTGGGTATCATGCTGATAGAAGTCTACGCACCTGGTTTAAAAAGCAGCTAAAGGCAATCTCTTTAAACAAACTAAAAAAAAATAGTGTTAATGAACAAAATTAGATGAATGATACTCTATTAAACTCCAAGTAAACACGCTGCCTACACAGATTACTTAAGGTACAAATAGTTCAGCCGTTCATTTCCAAATCGTGACCAAACCATTTTAGATTCTCAGCTCGAAAAACATCGTTAACGATTATATTGATAAACGTACAGGCGTGCTCAACTATTGATTCGAATTTTAAAATTTAATAAAAAATAATACATTGTGCATAAATTAAATATTGAATATTCGATTTATTTTCGAATTTTGTCTTCGATGTTTGAATGTTCTTTTATTTAAATTATTTTTTTAAAAGCATTTTTTTTAAATATATTTTTTTATATTTTACGTATAAGTTTTGGATGTGGATCGTTAACCTAAATTTGAAGTTTGCAGGTTCCCGCAATAATTTATTATATTTGTGCAATCATATTTAAATGCCGGTAAAATTGCATTAAAACATAAAATAATAGCTTCTGCCAAGCCGTAATAGATAACCATAAAACATGTGTTGTGTTTAGTAAATACAAATATTCTTCATCTATCGTGTGGGTTGTGAGGTGGATTACCAACCTCATCAACCCTGGTGTCAGGGTTATTATTGAGCCGCCATAGCCACTGACATGGCTCATATAACGACTACATCCTTACATCAGTAAGTAGTAACCGGATCAACGACTTAACGTGCCTTCTGAAGCACGCATCATCTTACTTTCGGACAATCAGTTGATTAGCCTGTAATGTCCTTACCAAACTAGGGGTTACAAAGTGATTTTTGTGACAGGGATTTGAACCTGGAACCTCTGGGAGCTCACAGCTCAACCGCTGGACCCCGGAGGCCGTTAGTACAGATATTAATTATATCATTTGTACCATCACACCTACGCCTTCCGTCCCATAAAATGAATGGTTTACATTACTTGACGGTGGTTGTGTAGTGTACTTTATAGATTGTTAAACTGGCTTCGACAACGGAAATTGTTTTATTTTTATTGTCTCTAATTTAGTTTTATTCTAATTTCGTTCTACGTGCATGGTTGCACTTATCGAATCAAAATCTTGTTTGTTTGTGAAACTGTTTGCGAGATGCTCCGCGCGCGTTCATATTCATATTAATTTATTCGTCATATTTCATATTATATGCCATATATAGTATATATCTAGGTTACATTCTACTAGTAGAATTACACATTAAAAAATATATACAATAAAGTAAAAGAAGTCAGTCTTCAATCATCATCATCAATTTAAGAGCCACGCTATTGTCGGTGTATCAAAGGCCAATACAAAAATAAAAAAATATTCAAATTCAAATTCAAAAATATCTTTATTCAGTAGGTAACATAGTTACACTTTGAATCGTACCTATATTATTATTTTTTTATTTTATTATTATTTTTTTCATTTATTGATATTGATTTATTGATTTATTGTTTATTTTTTTAATTATTAATTATTGGGTTAGTCTTCAGTATTAAAATAATTTTATGAAATAAACGAAATAAATTCGTTATAACCATAGAACGCGTGCTCAAGAACCCAGCGTTTGAGTTGAGATTTAAAACTGGGCATCAGTGCCACTTCTCAGCATATCACAGTTCGGCCATTTAGACTAAAGTAAGACCCAGAGGGGGTGAAGTCGGCACCCGGAGACGAATTAGGGGTGGAGAATTACCGTTCTATACGTTTATTCTATGCTACCACTCGAAGACTAAGTGCGTATATGTCTATTAAGAGAAATACCAACTACTTGTATATTCGTCCTTTGTGGCTCTGCCTACCACAATAGGCGTTGTGGGCGTGAGTTTATAGTACGTTGCTGTTTATTTGAAAGGTCGACGTGAACTTTACTTTATTGTGACTTTAATCGGAACATTAAGTTCATAATTGATATTAAAACAGTAACTTGTTTAAAACCTTAGCATTTGCTAAATGGTAGGAACATTTGACCTAGATTTGTTTATTGGTTGTAAAACAAAAGGCAATGTTTACACGTTCTGTGTTTACACGTTCTGTGGCTACAGGTTTATGACAATAGGCTCACCCCCTGTTACGTGGGGCTTCATCATAACTGACGAGGTTTGAGCCACACCCCGGATATTCTGTACAATAATCTTATTCTAACCGTGTGGCACCTAACACGTAAGTACGAGTGAGACACTGATGCTAATTCCTGCAGAAGCCATCCAATTTTATTTTAAGTTATACTTGTCATTTTCTTATCCGCCGAAAAGGTAAGGGACGGGTAATCGACAGGCATAAAATATATGGAACACACGTCAATTTTAAAACAACCGTCTAAATATTTTACATCGGGCAATAACCCGACAGAAGATGACAGGTATAATTAAAGCACATAATAACGGGTTCTTACCGCGTTTAAATGGGGATATGAGACTCCCGATATTTCGACACTGTTGCAAGTGCCATGATCACGGGATCATTCCGATATCAAAAACATGAAAAATAAAATAAAAATAATATCGGGAGTCTCATATCCCCATTTAAACGCGGTAAGAACCCGTTATTATGTGCTTTAATTATGATAATAACCGCGTAAACTTAAAACAATGACAGGTATAATTTAAAGTAAAATTAGGAGGTGTCTGCAGGAATCGGGGCCATTATATGCGCTATCCACCTTACTCCTTACCGGCTCACGGCCATATTATACTAAAGTGAGAAAGATAGAGGGGGTGATATCGGCGCCCGATGCAATTAGTGCGGGGCGGACAATATCCGTTCTATTCGGTAAAGTATGGAACTGATAATTTAAAAAAGAAATCATGAATTTTCCGAAAGGATATTCTACTTGATATCAACTCAGAATCATGGTCTGAATCATCACCCTCACTATTCATAACATATTCATAACACGCTGTATTCCTCTGCATATCCGTTCGGGGAAATAGGCGTGATGCTATATGTCTGTACCTAACAATGGCATAATGAAGACTGTCTATAAAAATTAATTCAACAATACAATAAAATCAACATAAAACCTGGTAAGCAAAAGTATTAGCAACGCACATTTTTAACCGACTGCAAATAAGAAGGAGGTTAACTTTCTTCCCTATCGCTGTTTTAGAGTAGCAACCTAGATATCGATAAATAAATACCCTAGGTTAAAGTAATATCAGCCATCGAGTTGTCAACCCGCCTCTAAACATCGGCTAGTGTTGTACTCGTACCTAATCAGTGTAATCGATGTCGATAACAAGTCGATAACCAGGTCGGCCTGTGCAAATAAGATGGAAACCCAGTGATTTTTGTGTTGTAGAAATTGTGTGGTCTGTGACAACTACACTTGAGAAATGTTTTGATAAGGCAGAGATTGTTCCATCAAAATTCAAATTCTAAATTCATAAATGTCTTTATTCAGTATGTTACCTACTAAATATTTTGAACTAAGATAAAAAAGGATAAGTACGTAAGTAAGTGTTTAAGGAAAATGTTTATTTTTTATTGGTCAGCAAAAATTTAGTATCGATCGCCATCGACTCGCAAAGAAGAAGAGATTTTTATTTTTCATAAAGAAACAAATTGTAGCACTTTAGCCGTTTGCTTCCAACGCGTTTGTAATTGTTAGCAATTTCTTATTTAAATAGATCTTACCCACACTAAGTTTCATAATGGCATTCAACCCAGATAAACTTTAAAATCGTGAGACACCGAGACCCGCAAAGGTCTTTAAGAAATGTTGATAAGAGTGTTGCAGGCAATCTTATAACTTCCCAAGATTTATACAGATATTTGCGTGTAAACCATACCGAGTTCCAAGGCATAAATAAGTTACAAAAAGTAACGCTCGTTATTCCTACTGGGCTGGGCAGAGCCACAATTCATAAAGGTCATAAGGGTCTCTTGCAGTCATAACTGAAATAGATGTTATAGTAAACCAAATATGATCTCTGTGACCCACTGGCTGAGCGATGGGCTCTCGACCAGGAGGTCCCGGTTTCGATCTCGGTGGGGAAATATCACAAAAATCACTTTGTTATCCTTAACATAGGATATTGCAGGTACCCTTAAGATAAAAGTAAAATGATCCAGAAAAATAAAAATTATGAGTAAAATGATTGATGGCGAATGATGGTTAAAGTAAGATGATCCGTGCTTCGGAGAGCACGTTAAGCAGTTCCTGGCTACTATTTACTTAAGTGAGTATGTAGTCGTTAAATCAGCCATGTCAGGGCTTTCAAAGCTTAATAGTAATCCTGAAGATTAATGAGACCAATGACCGACACAGGTCTCACAACTAACAAGAGAGTAGAAATAGAAGACAGAAAAATATTTATAAACCCAGTAACTGGGACCTTTATAGGTCTTACTTTATGCAAATATCCATTCGTATTGAATCACCCAGAGACCAAGGGCGCCAAGTAAGATGACACTCACCAAAAATGGGCCTAAGTGATCTGGGGCCTGTTTAATAAAACTTACAATTGTAAATTACAACGACAATTTGATGTTCATTGCGTAGCTAATATGAAACTGCAAAATATTCGTGATCACACACTCCGCAATGTACATCAAATTGTCATTGTAATTTACAATTGTAAGTTTTATTAAACAGGCCCCTGGAAACATACGACGAGTTTTACACATATTTTTATTATAAGCGGTCCATATATCTTGTTAATCGTTCTTGGGGGTTAAAGTGGCCACGTCGAAGCAATTCATCTAAGAAAGCAATATTGCAATTTGAGATTTGCGCATATAAAAGTAAGTGCGCAGTGCAAACAAATGTCAAATAGCAATATTGCTTTCTTAGATGAATTGCGCATATAAAAGTAAGTGCGCAATGCAAACAAATCTCAAATAGCAATATTGCTTTCTTAGATGAATTGCTTCGATGTGGCCATTTTAACCCCCCTTGTTTCTGGAAGAAAACACACTTCTTTCTATGCATGTGAGAGTAAGTATATCTAATCCGTTATAGCCCAGTTCGGAGAACGCGTGACTTACATCCTAGTGTCATGGGTTTGAATCCCGGGCTCTAAAACACTGAATTCGACTTTATGTTGCTTCGATCCTCATATACTCCTCTTGCTTCCTCCCCTTTATTAATCGTTTTATACCGCCGGATCAGAGTAGATCTTACTGAACCTTTTCTAAGGACATCACAATCGTTATGTTACAATCCTTAATTTTATTTATTTTACAATCTTTATCTTATGTTGTGGATATGTCGCAGTCGGATTGTATTGTTAGGTTTTCTGTAATTTTGTGCGAATTTGTGTTGCCTTCATATGGCAACACTAGGAGAAAGGGTATAAAAAGGCGCGTTTGTCTTTCATTGGGGCTTTTTTGATTCGAGCACGCATCGAAGGCAGACGTACCATTTTGAACACGTGTACACTTGTGTTTGAGCACGCGTGCGTTTTGGAAATTTAGAGTAAGTAACCAATATACTTATTATTTATTATTTCAATGGTTGTTTTATTTATAGAGCATGTACCTGAGGCAGCTTTATGTATATCCAGGTATCCGTATGTTAGTTAATGATCATGTTACCGTGGTCTTACTACATTTCAGAAGTGGGCTCGTATCCATATGTGTTAATCAGGATACACCGTTTTTGAGATATTTTACTTTGGAAATATATCTGTATAAATATATACATATAGGGTTATCTGAAGAATATTTACATGTTCCAATGTTTTCGAGTTCCAGATTATGCCTCTTGAAGACGAGATCGTTCCACGAAGACGACTGACGAGCCGAGACGAGCCGAGACGAGCCGAGCCGAGCCGAGCCGAGCCGAGCCGAGCCGAGCCGAGCCGAGCCGAGCCGAGCCGAGCCGAGACGAGCCGAGACGAGCCGAGACGAGCCGAGACGAGCCGAGCCGAGCCGAGACGAGCCGAGACGAGCCGAGATGAGCCGAGACGAGCCGAGACGAGCCGAGCCGAGCCGAGACGAGCCGAGACGAGCCGAAACGAGCCGAGACGAGCCGAGCCGAGCCGAGCCGAGCCGAGCCGAGCCGAGCCGGTACAAGCCGGGAGCGCAGCCGGAGAGAGAGCCGGGAGTGCAGCCGGAGAGAGACGTCGCTTGACGCGTCGGCACAACGAGCGACACAGCCAACGACGTCGCGGCGAAGGGCAGGAGGTGCGACGTTCGTCGGCAGCTAAGGGAATAGAAAGGTCAGATAGCCCTACATTTTCATCTAAAGATGTTCTTAATATTGTTGAATCATTAGTTAACTTAAGATCTTAACCTAATCCGACAGCAGTCGCCACATCACATCCTTCCAGTAGTATTATGAACCATGTTACCCGAATTTGGACCCTCATCGAAAAGTCAAAAGATTGATACTTGGTTAAAGAAAGTTAATGAGTGTGCCACTGTTTACGGATGGGATGAGAACAACCGTTATCCACTTCGCAATGCAGAAACTGCAGGAGTTGGCCAGAGTTTGGTATGAAAGCTTCAATTCTATTTTGTACAGCTGGGCAGAATGGCAGCAAAAGTGGTTAGACGCATTTCCTTTTGAACATGATTATGGCCAATCCCTGGAGGATACGCTTAGGCGAAAGAGTAGGTTTGGTGAACCGCTAGAGGTTTATTATTATGAAGAATTAGCCATCGTGAACCGGTGTGACATCGAAGGGAAACGAGCCGTGGACTGCATTATCCACGGATTAAGTGACAAGACAATTAGATCCAGCGATAAGCGTTACGATGTACGCAGCCTGATCAACTCCATTTTCTGATGAGTAATAAGGAGAACCAACCGCCGCCCGATCGCTTTCATTTTAATAAAACAAAGTAGTCGACTGAATCCACAGCGGGAAGTAATAATGACAATAGGGATAAATCAGTTAAGACTTCAAAAAAAAAATTCAAGTTACAAATTATTTTGTTTTAACTGTAGGGAAAAAGGTTAGCCGTATCTTAAATGCCCCAAACCTCTGGTCCAATGTACAGGATGTCGTAGGTTCGGTCATAAAATGGAAACTTGCAGAGTCCCTTTTTTTTTAAAACCGTGATAATCTAGGTAACATTCCTAAAATCATGCGCATACTTACCTCTAAGTCGGGCTCAAAATATTTCAATACAGTTAGGGTAAATGACACCTCTATGATATCGTTTATAGATTTCGGTAGCGAAGTTTCGCTCATAAAACAAACAACGACACTGATTTTGGGGTAGACTTGTGATCAACCCCCGACTCCACTAAAAGTTTTGGTAGTGATTTTATTTTGTCCATGGGCAGGACACAGGTTAATTTATGCGTCGACGGTGTTAGTGCGGATGTTTTGTGTCACGTGGTTGACAGTAATCTGCTCAATTGTCCGATATTAGTAGGACAGTCCTTCACCGAACAGAAGCAGGTGCTGGTATTCAAGAATGCCAACGAATTGAGGTTTTATTATGATGATGAATTCCCTTTTGCTAACGGTGGTAGTGGTGATACTGCGAGTGTAAAGGTCGTCTCCGCTTCATGCGCAAGATTGAGTGGAGAGGCGATTATCAGAGCTCGTACTGATGTTGTGATTAATTGATATGTTAGGCTTAGCGGAAGAGTCGTGGGGAAGCCAAACCGAGAATTCACGATAGCCGGCGGGTTATACAAAGTAGAGGAAGGTCAGCTCTTTGTTCATATTACCCCATTGTCAGCTTTTGTTATATTGATAAAGGTGATATTATAGGTAGATGAAATAGAGTTCAGATTGTCAATCATATTTGTACATCACCCACAGACCTCGTTGGCGAGCATTTAGGTATAGAACCTAAAGATGTTAACTTTAGCAAAAACGCTTGAAGAGCCACATAAACGACGTCTATTTTAACATTTTGAACGAATACAAGCATTGCTTCGCGCAATCATTAGAGGAGTTGGGATGTACAAATATGACTGAAATGAAAATTGAATTGAATATTGAGCGTCCTGTGGTTTACCGGCCTTACATATTGTCGCACAAGGAACGACAACAAGTAAGAGAAATGGTTGGTGAGATGATGAATGCGGGGATTGTACGAGAAATTGTATCGGAATATGCGAGTCCAATTATGTTGGTTCGTAAGAAGGACGGTAAACAAAGGCTCTGTGTTGATTATAGGTTTCTGAATTCAATGACAGTTAAGATAAGGTACCTGATGGCAGTGATTGAAGACGAGATTGCTCGATTAGTGGGGCAGGCCTACTTTATAACTTTGGATCTGGCAACTGGATACTACCAGGTGCCTATTGCAGAAGAATCGAAACCCTTAACTTCCTTTATCACCCCAGACGACCAATATGAATTTAATCGTATGCCGTTTGGGTTGGCTAACGAACCAGCTGTATTTCAAAGGCTGATGAATAAGGTATTGGTTTCCGCTAGGTTCTCAGAAGCTACTGCTTACATCGATGACGTATTAACTTACGAAAAGGATGTAGAAGAGTGTTTGGATAGGTAAGAAAGGGCTTTACAGTTGATAGAAAAGGCAAGCCTAACTCTGAATTTGGCAAAATGTAATTTCTTACAGCAGAATTATTAACTATTTGGGTTATGATATTAGCGCTGCTGGGGTGCGGCCGGCTGACAAAAAGACACAGTCAGTGTTTGATGTTCCTCGTCCCACCAGTCCACATTCCGTCCGCCAATTTCTGGGACTAGTAGGATATTTTCGGAAAATTTATAAGGAATTACGCGTCTTTATCACATCCGTTGAATAAGTTGCTCAAGAAGGATGTGGAATGGTGTTGGACTGAGGAACAAGAAGCCGCATTTGTTGATCTCAAGAGTAGTCTGATAGATAGGCCAATCTTAGCCATTTACGACCCGACCGCCGAAACACAGTTGCACACTGACGCCAGTGAAGTGGGCGTCAGTGGAATATTGATGCAGCGACGTAATGGAAACGACACCTACCATCCCGTAGCGTACTATAGTCGCCAGACATCTCCAGAAGAGAAAAGGTTTATAAACTTGAGACTCTTGCTATAGTAAGTTCGCTCAAAAGTTTCGGGTTTATCTTCTGGGTCAGAATTTCAAAATCATGACCGATTGTAGTGCGTTGCGCTCCATGCTTTCCAAACGTGATTTGGTTAGACGTATTGCCCGCTGGTGGCTGTTTTTGCTTTTTGAATATCGTGCTGGCACGAAAATGTCGCACGTGGACCTTCTATTTCGGAACCCAATTGAGGATCTTAGTTCAATGGAAATTGACGCTGGTCTTTACCCGACGGTTATGTCAATCAATGAGGGGGACAGATTGTAGACTCTTCAATTAGGTGATAGTGAACTGGGTCGCATTCGGGAATTTCTTACCACTGATATTGATGCAGATGGGTTAAAGTACATAACAGAAAACTAATTCAAATGAGGGCCTATTCCACGTAAACGAAAAGTCGAGGTGCCTTTTCACACCCTGTACATCAATCACCTTGGACCTTTTTGTGCGATCAAAGAGAGGAAAACTCTTACCTATTGGTAGTCGTAGATGCCTTTACGAAATCTAAATTTATCAGGCCAGTCAGAAATACCAAAAACAGTTACAACAACGCGAGAATTAGAAGATATTTTCTATACATTCAGAAACCCAGATCGAATGATTAGCGACCGCAGTACTTGCTTCACATCGTACGTGTTCAAACGTTTTGCTCGGATAAAGGTATTAGACACGTGTTGAACGCAGTTGCAAGTCCTAGGTCCAATGGACAAGTAGAGCAGTGTAATCGCACGATGTTAGGGTCGTAACTGCGCAAAATCTTAATTTTGACAAGAACGTCTGGGATGACAAGATAGGTAGAGTCCAATGGGGCATGAACAACACCCGTCGGAAGACAACCGGACGGACTGAGGTAATGTTTGGACTTTAGATGGATGCGGAAATTAATCCTATGTTGAACGAAATAGTATGCGAAACGCAAAATTATACTTTATTGTCAGTTCGGGAATCCCTTAAAGATGTAAAAATTGACGATTCAAAGTGTAACAATGTTACCTACTGAATAAACATATTTTTGAGTTTGAATTTGTTGGGATTGATGACTACTTCATTTAACAAATCGAATGTCACCCTGGATTCACGTTAATGATGATAAAGAAAGTAGTGATGAAGATGACTGATTGTGTCATTATTATATACAATCAAAAGAAAGTAAGTAGAGGTACTGTTTGTTGGATGAAACTGTAAGATGTGTATTTAGTAATAGCTTGAGAAGGAGGGCTCATAGCTATTTAGTTAAGGTGACTTTCAATTTTGTGAGGAGGGTTCACAATTATTTTAATTATCGTATATAAGAAGGAAGGGTTTGTATACGATAGTTACAAGTGTGAGAAAGAAGGTTCACACTCAATTGCTTTGCAATAGTTCGTGAGAAAGAAGGGTTTGCGAACTATTGCCAACTTGAATAGCTTTATAATGTTATGATTATTTTAATTATCGTATATAAGAAGGAAGGGTTTGTATACGATAGTTACAAGTGTGAGAAAGAAGGTTCACACTCAATTGCTTTGCAATAGTTCGTGAGAAAGAAGGGTTTGCGAACTATTGCCAACTTGAATAGCTTTATAATATTATGATTATTTTAATTATCGTATATAAGAAGGAAGGGTTTGTATACGATAGTTACAAGTGTGAGAAAGAAGGTTCACACTCAATTGCTTTGCAATAGTTCGTGAGAAAGAAAGGTTTGCGAACTATTGCCAACTTGAATAGCTTTGTAATATTATGATTATTTTAATTATCGTATATAAGAAGGAAAGGTTTGTATACGATAGTTACAAGTGTGAGAAAGAAGGTTCACACTCAATTGCTTTGCAATGGTTCGTGAGAAGGAAGGGTTTGCGAACTATTGACAACTTGAGTAGCTTTATATTATGATTATTTTAATTATCGTATATAAGAAGGAAGGTTTGTATACGATAATTACAAGTGTGAGAAAGAAGGTTCACACTCAATTGCTTTGCAATGGTTCGTGAGAAGGAAGGGTTTGCGAACTATTGACAACTTGAATAGCTTTAATGATTAGAAAGAAGAGCTGATGTTTCACCCCGTAAATGTGATTATATGTCGTTGTACTTTTAGATTTTAAGTGAAGCTTTGTAACTGTTCTCGATGAGTGTGGAATCACTTGGCCTGCCGAATGTTAGGTTTGAACATTAGACGTTTTGTCTACGTGCATGAGGACATGCACGACGTCAGGATGGTCGAATGTTAGGTTTTCTGTAATTTTGTGCGAATTTGTGTTGCCTTCATATGGCAACACTAGGAGAAAGGGTATAAAAAGGCGCGTTTGTCTTTCATTGGGGCTTTTTTGATTCGAGCACGCATCGAAGGCAGACGTACCATTTTGAACACGTGTACACTTGTGTTTGAGCACGCGTGCGTTTTGGAAATTTAGAGTAAGTAACCAATATACTTATTATTTATTATTTCAATGGTTGTTTTATTTATAGAGCATGTACCTGAGGCAGCTTTATGTATATCCAGGTATCCGTATGTTAGTTAATGATCATGTTACCGTGGTCTTACTACAGTATAATCCGCTCTATTACATTACGGCTAGCCGCATTACAAAACGGCCCTGTTTTTGAAAACAGCTAGCCGTAATGTAATACAGCGGATTATACAATCCGACTGCGACAGATATACCAGCAATCCGCACCAAATGTTTTGCCTCTTCCTTTTTGATGCGAACAGCAAAGGACTGGAACTGTCTGCCGTCGTCTGTTTTTCCACCTTGTTATAATCTGGGAGTCTTCAGGCTAGAGTGAATAGGCATTTGCTAGGTAAGCGTAATCCATCCCCGCACAGCGTCACAATCAAGCGAGATTGTGATCAAACGCGAACCTGTAAAAAAAGTCTCCCAGCAAAGTTTTCTTGTCGTTTCTTCTGTTCGTAATATAAAGCAACCCATAACTTATGTCTGTAATATCACGGAGAGGTTTTTGTTGTATCATATTACTCCAGATACAGATCCTATTTTACCGGATGAAGTTTTTCTTTGAGAAAAACGTGTCGGTATCTCCGCTACGTACTTACATTCAAGGCTATGTATTTTTTGTCTACTGTCGCCAATGTAAAGAGAATTGTATAAAGGGTTCTTCTGCTCATTAGTGATTCTGGGGATGACGCTAAAGTCGACTAAGACATTGTCATAGAATAATGAATAATGAACTGAACGCTTCTATTTTAACTACAAAATGTTTGTTCTTTTATGTCTATTTTCCTGTACCCAAAGGTTGCCTGGAAGAAATTGCTGCATGAGCAATAAGGCCGCCTGTTGTGCTTTTCTGTATATGCTGTCCTTATCTCTGTATTTTGTGTCCATTGTGCTCAATAAAGTATTTTATCTATCTATCTACCCATATTTGAATTTCAAAACTAAAAATTATAAGTGATCTAGTCAAATTACAACTTGATTCAAAGCATTCTTCAAGAGCTAAACTTATGCGTTGTCTCCGCACACTCTTCGTTTCAAATAGAGAACAGGAAGACATAGTAATACCTGTCTGGGTACTAGAGATGCGCGATAGCTTATCGACTTATCGCTAGATGTCGAGTCGATAACGATTGACAGGTGACAAGCCCTCATTAGAACCCGTTAGAGTCTAGGCCTAAAAGCGAAATGAAAGTTGATTGCAACGATGTCTATTGAATTAATTGTATTCGAAAATAAAGTAAATGAAGTGTTCAGACGTTTTTGAAATACTTTCGAGGGTAGTGTCAATGTTGTTTATCTGCTTCTCTTTAGAGTTTTGTTTTTTGTCTCAAATTACAAGCACAGATGTCTTTCGACTATCAAAGATGACGATACGACCCACCAACTGTCACGTTAGTCTAAAAAGCTCAGTGAAGCGCGTTAGTTAATTTTGAACTGGGTGAACATCTTGATATGGTCGTTGGTTCTGTTATTGTTATTGATATAAAGTCAAACTTTTATTGACAAAACCAGTTTTAAAATGGACCGCGGTCCTATTGTCGCAGATTCTGAATTCTTTATAGAATGATTGTGACTTGTCAATTTATTCCATTAGAATCCGTTGAGTTTTTTCGTGGTGCAAACTTTATTTTAAACCTGGTATTATCATTATTCTTCGTTTTGTAATAAGGCGGCAAGGGTCTAGATTCTTCTCTTAATGATCATAAGACTTAGTCACAAGATATTATGTCAATGAACTTATTCTTCAGATCTCTTCATATGTCAAATCGCGCTCTTCTCAAGAGTATTTAATTACTCTACCTACTCAAACTGAACAAAATACTACCACTTAAACAACGTTCCTACGTAACGAGATATCCAATCCTATTATTTACTATTAAACTTTTACCAACCCTTTTTCATTCATATCTTCTAGACCAACATAAATTATTCCAAAAGTCCCACTTAACTCAATCCTAACAAGATTTACGTTCAAATTAGAGATGTAATGTCCCGTAAAAGAATGAAAGCATCGTCAATCTCTTTAGTTGATGGTACAGATTTATCGATATCGAAATTGTGTAAGTAACAACACTAACGGTGTGGGGTTACAACTGGTTGTCTAGATTCAGTGTCTTATAAAGGCTTCTACAATATGGCATTTCGTTGTAACATAACATAAGATCACGACTGTGTTCCCAATGGAGCTAGTCAGATGTACGTTCATCGCAAGATGGACCGAGTAAGTTCCACGTGATAAGTGGTGACCCGTATCGCCGTCTATAATAATGCTCGAGCTACTCTGTTAGGGCATTTAGATGTGACGTGAACATTTATGCAAAATCATATATATTTAAGACCCTATTTTACCACTTACAGATTAACAGACTGACAGCATGACTACCGGTATGAATCACTCCTACAGTGATATCTGTCAAAATAGACGTCATGACCGCTGGCACTTTTAAAAGTAATTTTATTTCTAAAATACGTTAGAAGCAAATGTATGGTGATGGGCACGAGGGCAGCAATTTTTGAGGACCATTTTAACTTAAAATACGCCGACAACATACGAGTGACCGACAATTTTGACGGACACATTATTTTTACAGTTGTTCAATATTCAAAGTCTTCTTCTGTCGTGTGGGTTGTGAGGTGGATTACTAACCCCATCAACCCTGGTGTCAGGGTTACTATTGAGCCGCCAAAAGCCCCCAAACAGAAGCAAAGCAAAGTCAAATTCCAAAATGTACTCTATCGACTAGACGAAGAAGAAAATAACAGTCTGAATATAAAATAATATTTATTAAGACTCGGAGCCATGTTAACAAATGAATAATGTCTTCTTCGAACAGCAAATAGCTATTAACAGAACGACGAATGCAAGTCTAGAATTAATTTTATAGCTTGAACCGTCAGCGGAAACACATAAAAAATAATAGTCGCAATTATAAACTTTAAAAGAAAGTACAGGTTCTCTTTAGATTTAAAAGATTTTACGAGATAATGTCATAGAAAAGGTGCACTTGGAGCTTTATAGTTCAATTCAGACTTCTGTGTTGAATAAGAAACAGTAACTGTCTAACCGGTAACTGAATCCTTTACACAACAAGGAAATGCTCTATCAGAAGGCTAGTCATTTGGGAACAGTAGACAGATACTAATTATCTCATGTCATCAATTAGCATTAAATCTAACAAACTTTACTATGATACACAAGAAAAATGAGGTCTGAAATATATTTTCATAAGTACTACCATGAACGCCAAATCTTCATGCTTAGAGTGTTGATGCCACGATGAAGCTATAAAATATGATAAAATCTAGACATAAACTATACACCAAAAGACATAACAAACTGTTATTAAACTCAAAAACCTGCGCCGCCGGCTAAAACCGAAAGTTGATTCCTAAAAGCAATAATCGTTAAACTAAAGTATCGAGACATACTCCTTTATGAAGTCTGTTAAAAACTGTCGAAGCCTTAATGTCCAGTCTGATGAGACGAAAGTAAAAAATCGAAAGACGCGACCTTTAAGAATATGTTCCAAATTGTAACATTCGCTTTCCTCCAAACAATTTTACGAAACGCAATAAAATATTGCTGTTGAAAGCTCACAAGCAGTATTATCAAGGAGCCTATAAAGTTATTATAATAAAAGTGAATAAAATTAAAATAGAAATCAGAGTAATAAATAATAAAATTGACAAAGATTTCATTGCCTCGATTTCTATTATAAAAGGGGTTATGGCTAGACATAAGAAACCTAGAGAAACTCAACAATAATAAAGTAATTAATCCTGTCAATCTACACTCACAAAAGTCGTTGAAGAATGTTGGTCAACTACAAGCGTACCACTTTCTGTTTTATTTCAATTATAAAATAAAAATACCTCACAGACAGAAATAGGTAGAATATAATACTTACTTAGATAGTAAAGCTAACAATACTAATCGGTCACAAGACACTTAAGTCGTAAACGTAATAAACAAGTGCTTATAAACTACACAGACGGTTAAAGACGAACATCAGAATGACTCATCGCAGAAGATTCAAGTTCACACAAAAACTCACACCTCACACAACAACGGACCTATTAACAAACGTACTTACCGGCAGTTTTTGCTGCTTTACAACGATCTATAAAAAAGGTATAGACACCTCTGTACCAGCATAAAACAAGAAGGTATTCAAAGTGCCAGACGCTCAAGTCAGTGGCATAGTATAATGAAAACAATAAGGTGTTTTCATAGACCGGTAGGCATGGTGGCGTATAAGAGTGCGAGTTGTCTACAGATGGAAATGAAAGCAATATTTCAGTCAACACAGGCTGCCGCTATTGAAGTAGTTTTTGTTGCGTACGGATGAATAACACACGTACACTTTTAGATGCTTTTGATACAAAACTACGAAGAAAGCTTGCTGTTTTGACTCTACTACGGCCGGTGGTTTGACTCATAAAGTATTATGTCATCACTCGTGCATTGCCCTGTTTCATTGTAGTGTTGTTTGATAATCGATAACAGTGGTCGATAGTTTGCTTAGCCGACTCTTATGGTTGCGAAATTAATTGAAACAAAGCGCTATTGTGTGCTTATGTAACAACAATGTGAATTCAGGCAATATTGCTAAAAGTAATGCATACAATTTTAATGTTTGTTAATAACATCATGGAAGGAAAGATAGATGCATAGATAAATAGGAGAGAACCAAAAAGAGCTTAAATGGAACAAATTAAAGATGAGGTGACCGTCGTATCTTATAAAGAAGTCAAAGAATCAAAATTTGAATTGTCAAAGCCGATTTGAGCACGAATCTTAAGTATAAGACAATTATGATGACGTTTTATGCTCCGGGGACAAATAAGGGAATAGAATCGCAATTAGATCACACTAAAGCTACAAATTTAGGTCCATAAAATATCAAGATAATTAATGACCTTTATATCTTTAACGGAATCACGTTAAGTTAAATAACGAATTCAGAAGCATAGACGCTAGGTACCAATCAGTTAGGTGCTAATCATTCGTCGTTGTGTATATTTATTATAGTAATTCTAGCAAGTATAGTACACAAAACTGCAAATTAAAGATAATAGACGTACAAAATCTTAGTGTTTAGCAGATTATCGACATGCTAACAACGTTTGCAAGCGCCACTATTCGCCTGGCCTTCAAATGACCAAGAATGGCAACTACCAACCGTTAAAACTGATTTTGAGGGTTGCATTATCTACTGTCTAAATCTGTATGACTTGTCGTATAGTGTGTACGCTCGTAAAACACATTTTCAACGGTTTGTAAGTTATATCCGAGGATAAAGTCACGTCACGAATTGCATTGAAGCAACTAGTTTGGGCTTTTGTAGGAATAAATATAGTGTAGCATTTGGGCTAAGGTGAGTCTGTCATTGTAAGTCTTCGACCGATGCCAGTCGCTATAATATCAAGGTTGTATCCTGTAACCTGTTTCCGTCAATCAAAAGTAAACGGGCGATTATGGTGTCACCTGTGTTTGTAGGTACAAATTATTCTCGTTTGTTTTATAAATGTTGTATTTTATTTGTTGCTTTTCCTTGCCTTATTTTATTGATCAATACTTGTTGCGCTACAAGCTTTCAATTTCAATTACTTTCACTCCCCTTCTACAATCGTTTATGTGTCAAATGGTTAGGCTAATTTTCAGTTCGGACATTAATATTACTTTGTGTGGAGTAAGGGGTAATTTTATTTGTAGTTATAATGACAAAGAAATTACAGGTGATGTGGTGGCAAAGTGCTAGTAAGAGTAAAGGAAGGGAGACAAATATTGAGAGTTATTGAGGACAGAAAAGGCAAGATGATTGGACATTTAATAAGACAAGACGAATTTATTAACCCTTTATAGCCCACGATCATATAATTTAAAGATTCTCAGGAATATGATAGGTTTCAACAAATAAAAAAACACGTATTTTTCAGAAATTTGAAAATATTAATTTTTACGTATTTATTTGACATTTTAAGGTATGTGACATTTCTGTTACATTGAGTGAAGCCTTGAGGAACCAAAGCATGTGAGCATTCATAAAAGACCATCTCATGCTACTTCAAAATGGAGTCACATTCACCGCGGGATAATGACACACTTGACATATCACACCAACACGACAGCGAAGACGGATTGGAGGACGATGATGACAGCGTGACCGATCCAGACCCTCAGCCGTTACCAGAAGATTCAGATGCTTTCTCCGACCGTGAAGAAAATATTGGAGCCGATACAGACGCAACCACTGAAGAATCGGAACACAACGAGCCGACCGCCGGCCCCCGTCCGCCGATCCCGAACGGTAAAGAAGCCAATCACAAAAGGCCTCGACCAATCAAAAGCGACAAAAGCGGCACCGCCAATGGACAAAAAAGAACCCAGTTCCGAACGACCAGCAGGTGAGACTCACGGGAAATACCACTTTACCAGCTAATTTACTCGAGCTTGATACACCAATTAATTGGTGTAGCTGGTAAAGTAGTATTTCCCGCAAATCCCACCTGCCGGTCTCCCAGAACCAGGCTCCCTCCATTCCATCGGCAGTGCCGCCCCTGTCGCCCTTGATCAGTCGAGGCTCCCCTTGACTGGCCTCCCTGCCGCCCAGGATCAGCCGACGAGGGGCCAGCAATCAGCCCGCCGTGCTCCGATTCCTCAACAATCGCATCCACATCAACTCCAATACCCCCTCCACAATCAGAAAAAACATCCAAATCCCCCAACAACGGCTGAAAATTTGGATCAATCACGCCACCATCATTGTCCTCCAATCCGTCCCCCTCACGGGAAATACCACTTTACCAGCTAATTTACTCGAGCTTGATACACCAATTAATTGGTGTAGCTGGTAAAGTAGTATTTCCCGCAAATCCCACCCGCCGGTCGCCCAGAACCAGGCTCCCTCCCTTCCATCGGCAGTGCCGCCTCTGTCGCCCTTAATCAGTCGAGGCTCCCCTTGACTGGCCTCCCTGTCGCCCAGGATCAGTCGACGAGGGGCCAGCAATCAGCCCGCCGTGCTCCGATTCCTCAACAATCGCATCCACATCAACTCCAATACCCCCTCCACAATCAGAAAAAAACATCCAAATCCCCCAACAACGGCTGAAAATTTGGATCAATCACGCCACCATCATCATCCTCCAATCCGTCCCCGCTACCATACTGGTGCAATATGTCAAACATGTCATCATCGCGCAGTGAATGCGACTCCATTCCGAAACAACACGAGACAATCCTTTACGAACACCCACACACTCCAGTTCCCCAAAACCTCCGTCGCCACTCAATGTAACAGAAATGTCACAAACATACAAAGTTCCGTTTTTCACACAAAAAACAAAAATATGCTCTGGTAACAGTATATGAAACAAATTATACACTTACCCGTAGAATTTGGCGAAAACAAAACAATTTTACACACGTTTAATATTTTTTTATGAATTTCAAACTTTCAGCGCGGTTACACTTGTCACTTTTACCGACGTAAGAAATTCAAACTCGATAAAGTGAATAAATTACGCCATCTATGATTTTTGTTTGATACTAAATGTTCGGTGTGGTCTGTTACAATAGAGTAACACTGATTTAAATGAACTTATATTATGTAGCGTACATATTAGAGGGACGGATGAGGTTTGTTACAGGAATGTCACAAGAGCCTATAAAGGGTTAAAACACCATAGAAGACACGACAGAAAGAAAGAGAGAAAGCGTAAGACCAAGAAGAGCTTAGATGGAACAAATTAAAGAGAAGGCGAAGTCAAAAAAGTCAAAGTGGTCAAAAAGTCAGATAAGAATGGAGAATGCTACACCGCTAAGAGTGTGGCTCTTAAATTGATGATGATGATGGTGGCAAAGTAACCTGTTGCTCTACAATGCATAATATTATTTTTATCAAACATGCTATAATTTTTGCTGACACTGTAGTGTCATTCTTCACAAAAGACGTCAATATTACTGAACCCGAACTTAATAAATCATTTCTCTTCATTGTTCTGTGCTGCCTTTACACAAAATATCTTCCACGACATCTTTATCAGGCGCGACTTACACGAAGTTCGTTCTGGATTAATCAGAACAATCACAATGAAACCATTCAATTAAAGGCGATGTCTTAAATTGTGGCGAGCCACTTTCTAGACTGGGACGAGATAAATCTGAGCCGGTTGGCGTTAACCGACTAGACTTCAGAGAACTTGCAAACTACCCGCTGATTTAAACCGATGGATGTGATTGTTTCGAATTTAAAAAGTCAGTGAAAGACGAAAACCATGAGTGACCAGGGGGGTTAAAAAGGCCACATCTAAGCAGTTCATCTTAAGAAAACAATATTGCAATTTGACATTGGCGCCTATAAAAGTAAGTGCGCAATGCAAACAAATGTCAAATAGCAATATTGCTTTCTTAGATGTATTGCTCCGATGTGGCCATTTTAACCTCCCAGTATTTAGCAGATAAAAATTGACATGTATTGTCACCATTATGTCAATCTCTTACATTTTTATCATTATCACTGTCGTTTGATATAATCGTTTGCATCTTGACTTACCCCTCATGTTGATGGAAAAAGAGGAAAAAGCACTTGTTTTTAATATTTTGATGTGGGTTTTCACTTAAATTAATTAGTACTTACGTCGATATTTTGTTTTTTACCATTCGTTTCACTGCAGACTCAAGTCTTTTACTTGTTTTATTAAAAAAAATAGCAGGTCATAATACCCACAACCTGCCTTGTCAAATACTTTTTTCTTAACAGTCTCGCTTTTCTTGGTGTTTCAGCCAAAAACTAGTCCTACAATTACTTGGCTCTAGAGTCTAAAATCCCTGTGCCACTTTGTCATATCAGCTAGTGCCTTTTCATCAGCTCATACCTTACGCCAAGTTAGAAAGTGACAAAGCTATAGCTGCCTCAGGCTCGGAAAGTGCGGACATGGGGATTGCGATTTCAATTGCCGACACTTACCGCTTCCGCGCGCATGCGCTTTGTGGGTTTAGCTGATCATCTATAAACTGGGTTTGGTATCTTGCTATTAGCTGAGGTATGTGGTTGATCTTTGGCCTTAGGCTGGCCGTACTTTGGACGCGTTTTCATACAAGTTCGACTCTGAATGCGTACACGTACAAACATTCAGGAACAATCGCCGTCGTCCAAAAAATAGACTTGGCCGCCATAGACCAGTGTACATACGTGTACGTAGGTACATGATTTGTACGAAAATCCGTAAAAAATGCAACCGGCAAACTCAAAATGTTGAGCTACCTTTAGCTCGAGATCGAGAGATCATAACCTTTTATGATCTCGTTTGTTTGAAGTATCTACTGTTATAACTTTGTTTAAAATTAGTATTTACTTAAAAACAATTACTTCAGAAACCAGTTTAGTTTCAGTAGCTCATTAGGTTTCTCCTCTTACATTTTTGTTTTATTTTATTGTATACACTTATTTGTCTTATCTACTTACATTAATATAATTAAGGTCTATTTGAATGTCCTAATACGCTGCTCTTCATTATCCATAATAATTAATCATTTCAAACTAAGGACTAACTATAGTTACTACTCGAATTCTTATAAGTGCAACAAACTGAAATGAAAGTAAAAGAAACAAAAAATTTCAATGACAAATATTAATGAACTTTTAGCTCCTCCATTCCCATCAAATCCCTTATTACTTTTTCAACAAGATGGCCGCCGAAGTATTCCCGCCACGCGATCGAAGCAGCGTGTGCGCAGCTCATGATTTCATTCGGGGATGGCGTACGTGCCGGGAGAGATATACATTTTTAATTAGATACTTTATTGGCTTATGGGTGATTGAATTCGAGGGAGTTATAGCTTTCATTAGTATAAGTTTGAAATTTTAAAAGTCTGAAGTTGTTTACTTGTCCATGTATGGGTAGTGACACATCTTAAGGGCCGTCCACTTGCTGGAATTTATACAGGACTTATTTAGCAAATAGTAGCAAGCACTGCTATAATCTGGCTGATAAATTTAAAACCATTTTTTGTTTATCAGCTAATGATAAAAAATCTAATATATTTTTATTAGATTTTTTATGAAACTGAAATATGTTATTTAATTTATAAGGAACAGATTTCTTTCTTTAATTCGAGGCACAATAAATGTTGTATGTTTGACTATATTTTTGAGCATTAAATTGTGCGCTGTTAAAGTAACATAATTCCGTTTCATTCCCTTATAAAACGAAATGCAAGGACTTGAGATTTCCGTTATTTTGTTTAGCGTCATATATAGTCAGATATAAAGCGTCTAGTATGATAATGATTCAAGTTTGTAATTATAACTTAATTGAGCAAAATTGCTTCAACAGCTGGTCGGGAGTTGTAACTTGTGACTTCCATTTATGTAAAGCTGATAATGTAATATACAAAAGGGGTTAAAAAGGCCACATCGAAGCAATTCATCTATAAAAGCAATATGCTATTTAATTTTGACATTTGTTGACATTGTGAACTTAGTTTTATATGCGCAAATGTCAAATTGCAATATTGCTTTTTAGATGAGTTGCTTCGATGTTGTCATGTGGCCTTTTTATTCCCCAGAATACACTAGATTTTCACGAAGAGTCATAATATAATCTCGTTATTAACACTGGTGCTCATTGATTGACAATTGAGAACAAGTGTTAAATTTATATTTAATTTGATTTACAAGCAAGAGATAGTTTGTGTAATATGGGTCATCCTGGAACTTCTGAAAAAAATATAAGTAGGAAGAAACCAACATGACGAACTTAGAAGTATGATTACGCGTTTGAAATCTTTGATGGAACGCTACTTAATACCATATTAGACAATTGGATCTCAAATTCTCAACCACATATTCAAGGTACATCAACCACATATCCAAGGTATAATCTTCAACAGTGTTGCCAACTACAAAGCCCTCATAATGCACGTTGCATTGATTAATGAGGTCGTCGCCCCCAAACCTCATCGTATGTATCTGCTAAAAGCCAGATCAATACGTACGTGCATTCACCTTTGCCAATTATGTTCTGTTATCCCGTAATGTGGTCTGCAGACAATAGTGCATGTTACTTGTTTTCATAAATCGGTTGTATTCAAACCGTTGTTGTCGTGTTCTTCTTCTCTTGTGAGGTTTTAATGACAACAAAACCAAACGGTACATATGTGAGGTATCAAAATAACCTACCCATTATCAATTGGAGCAACCGGTCATTACGTCTTTTTGGTCCCAGCGGATCTATGTTATAAAGATTTTATCATAATTTATATGAATATTCATAATCCTACCACTTAAAAAACTAACTTGCATTCAGAGCACTTAATTTACACACTAGTTTGTCAACATGCAAAATTTGCCTAAACCCGTCCTCTGCTATGTTATTATAGAAGTTAATTCATCATATTTTATGCACAACAAGACATAAGTCACAGTTTATTATACTTAATATTTACCTGTTACAAATAACACCAAATACAGCTTCGTTGCTAGCTACCACTTCAACAATATTTGTCTTTAAACATTTTCATGGCTTTTCTTGTGTGAGTCGAATATTAAAAACTTACTTATTTTATGTATTTGAAAAGAAGTGCTTTATACTCTTTATTCCCAGAAATTAGGGTTACTGACACGACATCGTAACGGTTATTCAAATAAAAAGTACTTTTTAATATGGTGGATTATCTAATCTACCTGGAATTATAGAAGAATAACATATATGTATTAAAAAGATGTTTTATTGTAAAATCTAATTCTATAATCAACAAGGGTTTACCTTATCTATGGAATACGGAACTCGGCCCTTACACAAATACCTAAATTAACAATTGAAATCGCTATATACTGTAATTGGTCCTAAAGGGAGCTAAAAACTTTAGAAGAAACATTACATCGTCTAATAAAATAACATTCAGATAAACACGAGATAATAATGACATGAACAACCCAAAAAATTTGACAGCAAAATTAGTCAAAGACAACTTTGTAGATAACATACCTAATTCTGTTGTTGGAAATAATGCAGTCACGTAAAAGATACGAAGCGATTTGTGCAGTGACATCGGGCAAGGCAGGGCGGTTGACAATATAATTAAGCCAATCACGGATGTCACGGAATGGGAGTAACATGAGTCACGACTGATCACCCTGGATGCTAGAGTTGTACTAGACGAACCAGAGCAGAATAGAAACTGTAAATTATAGTAGACGGTAAATAACGAATGGTATTTAGAGAATGTAGTGGGACCCCTTTGAGGCCGCAGGTTTGAACCCAGCTCAGGCCTAAACCAATCATAAATGATTATCACGTGCTCAGCCGTGAAGAAAAACATCGTGAGGAAACCCACATTCCCGAAAAATGCATTTTTGGAGGTATGTGACGTAACCTGTATTGGGCTGGTTTTTCCTTCTGTAAAAAATCGGTCCTGTCAATTCTTCAGGTTAAGTAAGCGGACCCTGTGAAAAACGGGATAATGCTAGGGAGACGATAGTAGTGTAAAATTGGGGATTCTGGATCAGAAAAGATCCAGAACCCCCAATTTTACCATTTGAATTAATAGTATATCCACAATCTTCTATTCAAAAGAGTTATCTTCGTCTATTCTAATTATGAGTATACTCCACAATCACTCTACAAACGTAATGTAACAATACATCAGAAAATCCCTCGACTTGCCGCCCAACCGAACCGCTGACAGACCAAACAAAAGCAACTCAGTGTTGCCATAACTTAATTCAATATTCTAAAAGATACTAAGCAACCAGCTTTTCTTATCGATTTATTCGTAAAACTATGCTTTGAATGAGCAGTTTAATTAAAACTGCTATTGAACAGAACCTGATAACAAATAGCTTTTTCTCTGATCAGATGCGGGATAAACGAACGCTGATCGTAGGCTAGTCTGATCGTGATGAATCATTCTCTATTAGATCAACGAACTTTCTATCTATTCGGAGTACTTGACATAGTAATTTAGTACCAGGTCTTTTCCAATTTTTCTTGAATGTATTTTTATTATTATTACTATTAAGTAATAAAAATCCTTCATATTGTTCAAACCCTATGATCTCGACAGTCCATCCAAAGATACACCACTCCATAATTGATATTTCAACCAAATCTCCAATATTTAAAGTCATCTTTTAATTAATGGGATGTCGTCTTTGTAGTGTTTTCTCTATTATAATGAATGAAGTAACAGAGTAACGAAGATATATTCATTTGAATGTTATTCACAGATATCGGATGGATAGAAAAAACATAAAAATACAAAAAAACAGTTTTATATAAAAAGTTTATTTTCTTTACACCATTTCTTTAGACAAATTACATTTTTTAATGCACATATTCTAGGATGATAAATACAAGAAAGTACATCTTCACAACATTTATACTTATCATACAAATTTAATAGATTAGGACAACCTTTATCTTCTAAATTATACACATGTTTGTTTTGAAATATTTGTTGAATCCATATCTGTTTTTCATTACCTTTAGTGAAAATAGTTTTTTCTTTAAGAAACTCATAAATATAGCTCTTATAGCTTGAATATGGAATGTAACCTTCTCGCCAATATATTCCTCTATTCCTTTCTATCCAAGATACTTGCTTTCTTTCAGTGTTAGTTAAGTCATAAAATGGGTATGGCGGTCTTATTAAAAGAACATGAGTTTGATTTTTACAGACAATCGCTATCTCTTTTAGTATAAACTCGTTTGCGTCAGTTTTAAAACCTTGAACATCTACAATAGCGTTCATGATAACTTGCGCACTATATTACTCAAAGGTTTATATTCCACAAGTCGGTCGTTAATAATAAGGCAATATGCTGTTGTATTATCAGGAAAATCAGACAAACTCTCTATCTCCAAACGGACATCTACAGGTCCAGATTTCAAATTTTCATTCTGCCTAGAACAATCAATAATAAATAACGGTGCCTTGGTTTTAAAGTTGTACAGATCGAGCAACGGGTCGAGTGAAGAGTTATAATAAGACTGACGAAATTTTGTATATATTTCGTATAATATACAGTATTTACTTTCATTGAATTTTAAATTAAGCGCATCGTATGGATAATATTGTGAATTTAAGAAAAGGGTAACGTTAGTTAAATTACAATGGTCAAATATAGAACAATCTTTTGATTGATTGTTTTTTCTATCAGTTTGCAACCCAAATATAACATATCGTGGCTTTTCGAGTTGAGAAGCCGTTTTGATAGACCAGGAATGTTTTGTAGTTTTAGGTAACAAAGGATACTCATATAAATCCCAATTCCTGAAAGCTATTTGAATAGGTTTATCTTTATCTAAATGTTTAAGTAATAATATCCTTTCGCGATCTGATACTTTTATATGCGGTACACGCCATTGTACTCTCTGTATGTCTATTTTGATGTCATCAATATCTTCCGAAAACTTTACGCTGTTTAAGTTGGAATTACTTCTAGTTAGTATAAGTTCATGTTTGCAATTCATGATTATTTTACTATAATCTTCTGCGAACCCCATTATTCTGTTTAGCGGTAAAACAGCACTGAAACTACCAGTTGTACTTATAGTTCCGGTTGTCGTGTTCCACCCCCATAAAGCTGCAACTTTACTTTCACCTTCATTCATCGATACATATGATTTAATAGTTGTTGTTATTCCAGAATTTTTAATGCGATCTATTTCAACACCGTTCATCTCGTATCTGATATCTTGGAACAAAAACATAGCAAAGTTATTCGTGAAGCTCACTGCTTTGTGAATAGGCTTCCGATCTTTTCCAATGAGGGTTGCATGTCCTTCAATGTAAATAGAACTGGCTGATGGTAATATGTACAAGTCTTGCTGATGTATCGGTATCCTGATTTCATCATTTTCTTTAAAACTGTTATTATAGGGATTATAAGTATGGATTTCATAACTTTCTATTGAATTGTCGAATTGCGGTAAATCAGTTATTTGAAGTATATTCATATTTTAAATCCGAGAGCACGGAGAAAATCTTTATTGGTTTTAGTAATTTTTCTTGCTGATTTGATACGTCTTTGCACTTTCACTCTTTGCGTAGCATTGATGCATCTTAAAGTATTGTAAGGAGTTTTATTAAATAAAATCATCTTGATTTTCGTAAATGAAGACACAGTTGAATATTTTCTTCTCTGAAGTCAATATAATTATTGTGCTCATCGATAATATTTAAACATACAGACGAAATACTGTGTTTCTCAACAGGAAAATAAATTATATTTTTGGGAACTTCTATGTAACGATGACCTGGAGATACGTTTGGTATAAATTCGTATATAATATGCGATGGTAAGCCGTTAGTAAATGAGCCTCGCACGAGGTCACACTCGATCCTGATTACGGACACTGGCAAAATGTTAACCGGATTGATGGACTCATGCCATTTATTAGCTTCTAATTTAATACTCGAGAAACCCAGCAGATGTCCTAAGCTATTCTTTGCATCAAAATTGACAATTTCTGAACAAAATAAAGAACACGTTAAAGTATTATTGTTGGGTCTTATTATTAATTCACAATCCTTTAATTCACTTTGAAGGTATTCAACTATATCAAATAAACTATACACTCCATAAGGAATTTTTATTTGTTTACCTTCAATCCCGTAAGAAAAAATATTGTTATGTGCGTTTATATTTGGTATTGAGTTCACAGCAGAAAAATAAAGTAATCCACATTCATATTTATCATCTATATTCAAGGGTGGTTGAAAATATGATTCCAATTTTGATTTTTTTCCAGCAATGCTTAACGTGATAGACATGATTGCATACTAAATGTTGTATTCCTTTAAAGACTTATTTATTTGATTTTGTTTCTACGCCAGAAATCTTTAAGGAATTTTATACACAAATGTCCACAGTTAAAAGGGTGATCTCGCTGTACATTATCATAATTGTAACGAATATTACATCCAACATATTTTAAAAATTCTTTAGGCGGTTTTAAATTACCATAACTATCAAAATATTCAATGTAATTATCCAACTTAACATAGGCCACCCAATGAGACCCCGGATTATCTGAACTGTCTAAATTAAGGATCCCACATTCTTTACGAAGTGCGTAGTTCGGCAACGTATCTCGCATAAATACTCCTCGAAAATATGGGATGTCTGTTGCATGATTCAGAATATCGATATTAGTAAGAGCTCGATTGGGTAGCCTTCGATTTAGTTTTTTCTATCTGTTACATATATTCCAAATCCATCCTTATGCGGTTTAAGATGTAACCCTTTTTCTATACAAAGTGCTTCCATTTTTTCATTATGTCTTTTTAACTCGGTGAAACGCTTTTTAGCAGCTTTAAACTCATTGACTACTTTAGCGATTCCTGCAGCGCCACCGGCTAAACTCCCAGCAGCAGACAATCCAGCAAAAATTGGTATTAGTGGTAGAACGCCTCCAGTTTTGGGTACAGGAATAACACGTGGTAATTTAATAGATGAATCAGCTGCCAATTCTTTAGCAGCAGCTATTGCCAACTCTATTGCAATTTTTTTACACTTAGGTTTCATTTTATTTACATGTTTTTTGGTATGAGCAATGATTTGTTTTAAATGCTTCCTTAAACCAGTACCAGAACTTGCTTTAATAGCCAACTTATTTTTGTTTTTATTTAAACCAGCACCAGTGTTTATTTTGGTAAGCATAGTTTTATTTACTAAGTGAGCAGCTATCTTTTCTCCAAGACTACAGTCAGGAGCTGAAATACGTTTTCTTGCCATATTCATTAATTTTATATCAGCTTTATGACGATCACTTAAACAAGATGATAAATCGTAGGCAATATCGTGTTCCTTGCAATATTCGTCTAATTGATTGATTCCTTTATCTCCACGTGCAAGTCTTTTATGCAATTTAGTACCGGGCCCGCAATAATTATATCCAGGTAAATGTAGCTCAAAGGGTAAATGATTAATAAACCAATTGAGGAGACCACTTTGGTTCATGCTCTATATAAGACTGATTGAAACGCTCGAATAAAATTTTATTATATTAAGACGCACAGTTTTCGTGATAATTTATGAGTCAGTTACAGCACATTAGTCTTTTCAATCCAGCTGTTTTCACTTGAAGGTAATCCTAACCATTTTACTAAAACTTTCTTCCGATTTCTTTTCAAAACTTTTTCAACTAGGTAAATATGAGGGTGTTTTGTTTTCTGAAGTTCTTGTGGATAAAATGCTCCTAAAATAGGCTGTTGTCTTGTATCTTCTATTAAATAAGTAACTGGACTTGTATTTTGAACTTTAATGATTTTAAATAATTCTGTCGACCAATTAGGAGTATATCCTTTTTCAAAAGTTCCTTTGTATTTACTTATTCTAACGAAGTCGCCAACGTTTAATTTTTTGTTATCTTTTATTGATTTTGAATATACTGCAGTGGCATATCTCTTTAAAATGTTTTTTTTATTGTTTTCATTTACCTGTATTGGCTTTAGACCAATTGTTCTATGATATGTTTGATTATATTCTCGGATAACATTATCTAAGAGACCATCAATCCATTTATAGTTTCCTTTAAAACTGAATCTTTTATACATTTTCGATTTAAGAGTTCTTATGAATCTTTCCACTATGGATGCTTTTTTCGTAGAATATGTGGAATAATGATTTATTTTAAATTTGTTTGTTAGTTTTTTGAATTCTTTGTTATAAAATTCCGTCCCCAGATCAGTTTGTAAATTTTTAGGAATACGCCCTTTATTCAGTAATTCCTCTAAAACTTTGCATACGATAGTTTTAGTTTTCTGTTTTAGCGGAAATGCCCAAGCAAATTTTGAAAATGTGTCAATAATTACTAAAATGTAGTTATACCCATGATTTTCTCTACAAAAAGCTTGCATATCAACTAAGTCCGCTTGCCATAAATCATCAATATCTTTCATTATTACATGCCTTCGTGGAAAATTGACTCTTGCATTTTTATGTATTTCATTTATTACATCTATTTTGCTCATTTCTTTTTTAAAGATTTGTTTTCTAAATTTTGAATTCTTAAGATAGCTTGTTGAACTAACTGATCTAGAGTTTTAAGAGTCTTAATGCAATTTTCAAAAGATTTATCTACGTACTCCTTGGTAGCGCAATCATCATCATCCAGAGGGATTTGAATATTTTTAATAATTTTATTTCGTGCAGTTAAATTCCCATCATTAGTCAGTTTTAAACCACATTCTAATAATGATTCACTACTACCAAACTTCTTCCTTTTACATATAATATGATGTCCGAATTTGTCAACATTCATGTTTAAATAGCGCTTCGTTACTGAAGTATAATTAAAAAATGTGCTATATTTATTCCTTTATAAAGCCAGCTTCCTTCAACTCTTCAATAATTGATAAAATTTCATTATCGTGATTACTATTACCAGCATCTCTTGATGCAATTAATAGCTTCAATCTCTCAATCAATTCGTTAGGATCATCCCAATATACGAAATCAGCATTTTCTGTATATTGCTTTAACTTGGGCAAATTTCCTCCGTGTTTATGTTCAGTTTTAGCTAGATTACTATTAATCGACTCTGTAAAAAGTGGTTTAATTATTTCACGATATTTTATACCTTTGTCTCCTTTAAGCTGGCCAGTGGGATTAAAATCTCTCTTATGTGCATTAGTACTGTTTAACAGGTCTTTGTATACTAGTTTATCTTTATCTGATATCAGTGTAGTGTCAGGTTTCCTACACAAGAGAAGTTCTCTTAAGCCTGGTGTTAATTCATAACGATGGTTATTTCCTATATTTATGTATATTGTATCTTTATTTAAGGGATCATCTATAGCAGAAAAGGTTACTTCTGTATTACCCAATTTAAATTGATTGTTAACGCTCCGTATACCAAATGGAATATTTATCGTACCGTAAATTTTAGCAATATCCTCTTTCTTCAGCGACTTTTCCAAAGTATTTTTTTTGTTCTCTTCTTCTTCCAAATCGATGTCTGTACTATTGTTACGCGCATCATCAAAAGTAGTAGAAAAACTTAAATTCATACTATCTTCGTCATTTATAGAATTAGGTTTTTTTACATTATTATTATTTTCAGGGTACTTCATTTCAATTAAACGCTTTAAAGGTTCTGCAACAGGCTTTAGCATCCTATTCATTGTAATATCGTTTTGATATTCTTCATCTCGCATCTGCTTAATTTTACTTTTAATTGATTCTACAGACTGTATTAACTGTTTCTTAGTATGTTGATCCATTTTATACAACCAAATTTACGACTGCTATTTATAAATCATTAGTCAAAACTGACGTTAGTTTTAATAGCGTCAATTTATGAATTGAAATTAATGAACACATCAAACCCTTTCCTATATCTTCCATTGTTAACAGAACAATCTTTGTTAATTGTCAAAAAATTATGAGACTCTTTCCATATCTTTGAACAAAGATCTTTAAATTGAAGCCATGTCATATCGGTATTTACATGTTCATTAAATATGTGTTTTAAATTAACATCATCTTGTTTAAATATTATTATAAAATTTGCATTATCTCGTAACAACTGTTTTGGTATTCTTGAATAAGTTTGAGATAAATAAAAGCAGTCTAATTCTTTATGCCTTCCCATAGCAAAATAGTTTCTAATGTTAGTTTGTTTTTCACATACTATGTCATCGAAAATCATAATAGAGCTATTGAGAGCATCTGTGGGGTGAATAACTTCCTCGTCATTATTATAAATGAAAAAGTTTACTTGTGGAATTTTTTTTATAACTTGTTTTAGAAACCTATACTTTGACTGAAATGCAGTCTTTGAATATAAATAAATATTTCTGAATTTAAGACCATTTTTATGTAGTAATAAACTGAGCATAACATTAGTTTTACCACAGTTCGAAGGTCCACATATTATGCAGCGAATAGAATTGGGTAAAAGTGCACTGTGTTTGACCCTTTGAGGATTTTCTGAAATGTCAACATTTTCAACTTTTAGAGATAGATCTTGTTTTACCAACTTCATTTTGCTTTATGATGTGTAGAAATGGTGATTTACTTATATATACGAACTAGAAGTTTGCAAAACTTTCAGAAGGACCTTAGCTAACTCAAAAAACAAAAAAAAAAACAATATTTTCTAATAAATTCTGTTTATTTAAAATACTCCTTATATTAATAGTACTATAAATATATCACCTATGACTATTGCGTTAGCAGTATATATAAATTACTTTAAAATATTGTGTCACAGTGCCCCCAAGGCAATGTTTTTACCTGATTTGAAAGTATTTGTCTCTTGTCGTCATTTCGAGATAGGATTAGTTTATTGACTTCTTGTGAAAACAATACATGCTTAATAGATCTTATGACATTCATCTTACAACGCATTTTTTTATCTAGCAATAAACATTTAGTATAATCTGAAAAATCCATTTTTTTTGTAACACATTTAGTCACACCTTTTGCTTTTTTTATTTGCGTTTCCATGCTGTTTATACAATAAAGCTTTGCTCTCAAACCAACAAATTCATTTATTACATCTCCACCTAATTCATCTTTAAATAAACCAGGAACTTTTGCATTAACTCGGGGTATACCGTAAGGATTTCTTTCATCAAAATTACTAGTATCAAACTTCAATAGATTATTTCGTATATCTTCATAAAAGTCTTCTGTCTCAATTAAATACAAAAGACTATCAGTATCAGTGTAACAAAGTAGCGCTTTATTAGCATAATTTGCTTTCATGTATTCATAATGAAACTGATACAGGTGTTGTTTCGCATATTCTAAAACTGTAAATCCAATATATATCGGTCGATCTAATTCAATCTTTTCAGGTTTTAGCTGAATAGCTACAAAATTCTCTGAGAATATAGATAAACTTTTAAAATTTGGTTTTGCAATAAGTTTTTCTGCTCCAATATGTTTATTTGTTGTATTAGTTACATCGCTCCATTTTGTCACTAATTTTACATCGACTTGCTTACGCTTATTTTCAATAGTTTTACCGAAAATAGCATTATTCATTAATTTAAAAAAATCTTTTTCGAATGACGTGTTACACATTTGACGAAGATTAGTATTTAAATCAATGTAATTTTTCAAAAAATCTCTTTGCTGAAAACAGAGAATTCGATGAATGTTTTTTAATTTAAGTCCATTTTGTAAGCATTTTTTTAAGTGGCAATAATGAATTACATAATTAAATTTGTCATATAAACTAGCAATTAATTTAGGGCTCTTACCGCCTGGTGGAGTAAATTTCTCAACAGCGAATGGTAAATCAGTATGCAGATTGTGTAAATAATCAGGGTACGCCAAGTCAACTTCTAAAATATAACCTAATTCAGAGTCATCTTCAATACGTAAAACATCGAAACCATTAATTTCATTCTGATCTAAAAATCTAAAGTCTGAAGTAGGCAGCATTTTTGTCATTGCATATCCATAAAGGTTATTACAGTCTAGATATATCAAATAACTTGATGATTTGTGTGCATCGTAATCTGGTAAATATTTATTATTAGGTCTTGCATAGCGCAGCGAACATTGAGCTAAACCTCCTCGTATTCCCTTTTCAAGCATACTGTAAATCTCCAAATTATTAATTAATTCTAGTTGAACACCTGTCAAAAGAAGCATAGCATCCCAACTTAGACCAGGTGAAGAAACATAGTAAGCAGGATCAAGTTTATAGTGATGTAAACTCATGTTTCTAAATTTCTCGAACACGTCACATAGTATAAGCACATCGCATTTTAAATATAAATCAGTGTATTCGCCCAGAGTATGTAAATTGAATTCGTCCCAAATAATAAGAGCATGGTTATAATCTTCATCACTTAATGGCTCCATAGTCAAATTATTGTAAAAACATTCTTTTGTTGGTACTTGTTTATCGTTATATTTTGTCCAGGAGTCCATGTAATCGTATGGATAAACACCTTTTCGTCGCAGTAAATCAATTTGTCTTTTGTTATTTTGAAACTCTTTAGATAAATGTACAAAGTCTTGATCAGATAAACCTCTACATAGTACATCTAAACTTGTGCTAAGAAATTGGAAAGAGTCAATAAATTTTATTTGAACCGAGTTTGTTCCTTTTCCACTTTCTATAATTTTCGTTATAGACATATATTTTTCCTTAGTTTTGGGTATGATCTTGATAGCGCCTTTATAATTAGCTAATTTTTCAATAAACAAATGTGAATCATATCCAGATAAGTTGTGAATGACAACTGGAATGAATGGACATAATTTACTTATCAAATTACAGTATGAATGTGCTGCTCCTCTATATTCAGATGTGATGTGATCGTGATCGCGAACTCTGTCATCAAATAACAAATGATTACATATGTGACAAGTAGACGTGTTCCAATAACTATGCTCCTGCTCTTTTGTCAACAGTTTCATTGGTTTCTTGCTACATGAGATTGATATTTCGTGTAAGCGTTTGGCATCTGCAACTAAATATTTGATGAACACTTCTATACAATCTAAACCTCTGTATGTGATAAACTTATTTAAATTTGGATCATGCGAACAGCATATGTAATACGCAAAACAAGAGGGTTGATGCTGTTTCAAGTTTCGAGTATATTCGGTATTATTCCCAGAGCAGTTAACCAGTAAGCTTTCAAAATCGGCATAAATTATAAAATTACTTTTTTGTTTCCTTTCGTAATTCTTGAAGTTAAGTACAGTATTCGCCTTCGGCAAAACTGTTAATATATTTGAACAATTATGAGAGGTGTATTTCGTTTCTTTCGCGAAAAATTGTAAACATGCTTCACACAAATACATTTTACCCTTATGTTGTGTAACTTGACGTCGTACTAGTCGTGCAAGATCTTTAATAAAACAATAATGTCCTTCACCATTTTTTTCAAAGTACAACAAATTGACATGTCTGTCTTTTCGTAAGTTTGTCAAATATAGAGGTCCAGTCACAGTAGCTTTCTTGTCTAATCCATAAACGTTTACACTTATGCCAACATTATTTCTTTCAAATGTTTTTATGTCACTGGGCGATGGTGGAAACGACATACCTTCTACATTGAAAACAGAAAAGGGTTGCGGGTAAGAGCTTGTTCTGCAAACGTTTCTCTTTGCAGGATATAAAGCCGCCACAACACTCCATATAAAACAGTAATTATCTTTGTTTTTCACATTTAAACAACTCTTTGAATTTTTAATACGTAATGGCAATTCTATATAGGTACCACCTCTCATTGGAGAATATTTATTTATATTAACTTCTAAATGACTTACTGAAAGAAACGTCCAACCAGATTCACAATGTTCAAATTCTGAAAGCTTACGTTTAAAAGTATCTATTAGATTGAAATATAGCTCATTTATATCGGTATTGTGATACACTATTTCGTATTTTGTGTTGAAAGACTTTAAATGCTGCTCGCATGACTTAGGTAATATAAAATAAGCAAAAAACTCGAAATTCAATTTCACACAATGGTTATTCATTACTGATTTACTAATTACTCTTAAAATTCGATCTCGATTATCTTCTAGGAATCGCTCTGGAGTGAGGAAATCATCTTCCACCTCCGAAGGATTAATTCTATAAGTAACAATTCTGTTTTTAAAGGCACTCGCAATTATATCAATATTCTCAAATTCAGACTTTTTCAAACTATTCGATTTATGCATATTCGATCTCAAATGATACTGATATTTTGTTCTCGGTATTTCAATATTACATTTATCACATTTCATTATTTCTTTGACGGGCCTTGGGGTACTGTGAAACATAACTGTGAAGAGAAACAAAAAACACATATTGATCAAATACAATATATTGAGTTATAATATGCAATTAACAATAAAAAATATTAATAGAATATATTGCCTATTGCATAAAAAAGTACATGATTACACAGGTAGCAGCTAATTTAATATTTAACTTTCAGTAAGTACAATGAAAAATTAGAAGAATAGAAAAACAAAACGCGCGAAAGGAAAGTATTTTAAAAATAGGAGCCTATGAATGTAGGCGGACAATTTTTAAATTCTTTGCGCGTTGCGCTAATATATTTTGACAGATGCTGCCAAGCATCAGTATCGTCATCAGTTCTATTTTTTATAGTGACGATAGCATGCCTCCATCGATTGATGGCGGACACCTTCTCGACTTCGTCACACTTATATATTTTCATCTCAATATAATGTGATCCTTTTTTATCTTCGTCTGCTTGTCGAGCTAGACCATTCGCCACGCGCCTAGTCAAGTAAGAATAGAGTGGTGTGAATTTCTTATTACCAGATGAACTGGGTTCCTCAGTCTCATCCTCGCTGTCAGTACCGAATAGTTCCCGAGCTGTTGGTTTTTTGTGGACAGGTACTGGGCTGATGCTTGGCATACTGCGACCGCTGGGCTTACTCTTCTTTGATGAGCTCGACTCACTAGCCGCAGAAGATTTCCCACGTTTCTTCGTATTCTCTGGTTTTCTAACCGCTTCAACTTCATCGTCGTCCGAAGCAAAGAGATGGTCGGCTGTTGTCTTTGACCTGAGAATAAACAAATAAAAAAAATGATATGTTTGTTATGTTTTCTATTTCTCTAATTGTTCATTCTATTCACCATTCATCTACTTATAAATTCGTGTATTCATACATGAATCTATTTACCTACTGATCAACTCTTGTAATCATTCAATTAATCTAATTATTTATTCATGTAATTTATGTATTCATCTACTCATCTATCCATCTATTCGTCTAAACATCTGCTCATCTACTCATCGCCTCATCTATTCAACTACTCATCTATTCATACATTCGCCAATTCATATATACCCCCCACAGATTAAGCGTATAGGTATAAAACTTGATGTAGTTGTAGGTAAGTACTTACATTTTAACTGTAGTGCAGCAAGTAGGTAGCTCTGGACTCTGGAAGTCTTAAAGGTCTCACTGTTGCAACTTGTAGGCGATCGAGGAGTATGGTGATTGTGCTCCGGTGCACTCGGTTTTATTAACAGTAAATCACGTGGATTCATCCCTTTTACGATTTTAAGATGCGTGATCAATTGTTTATATTGCAAAGTTTGCAATTCAAAACTAGCAACATTGCATCAACCTACATAAAGACCTTACTCACTATACAGATTCGATTTATCGGTACAATTTGTCAGGCAAATTCGTCGATATGATACTGAAACTCATTAAAATTCTTGCATATTTTTTTATGTTAAGTAAACAGTTAGGTGGCGAATTCGAAAACTTATCTGGGAACAGATTTTATTTGCACTCGAATATCATATCGACTAATCGAATCATATGCAGTGGACAAAGGCCTTTATTTGCCTAGCGACGCGCCATAATGTCAGATAGTAATCGGATAGAGGATACTGTATTAGGGAAAGTGCTGAATATCGTAGGTATTCGAGGAAACTAGACTTCAAAATTTTAATTTTGTTTGTTTACGGTAATGCGTATATAAAGCGGGTTGCTAAAGTAAAAACCAGCACTTTGTCTACGGTTTGAACGCGTGTAACACTCCGAAGAATGTCGGTAAGTACTTACAAATAATAAACTAACATAAAACAGTCTAATGTTTTATTAAATGAACACTACATTTTTGACGATTATTATCTTTTACAGGACTCAGGAGATCTATTCAACTTTGTCCCGAGGAATGATCCCACGCCGTCGCATAGAAATGCTGCGGTAGACAATCGACACGATTCTTCCCGCAAGAGGCCGAAAAATAACACCGCATTATATTCATTCATGAAAAAGCCTACACGACGTGGTGGACTTAAAATTATTCGAATCGAAATTTACGATGCTGATAAAATCGAAAATGCTGTTGAACACTCGATGTGTAAGTGTGATGCAGAATTATGTGTACAACACGTAGTTAAAAACATTTTATTAGATGATGTGTATAAGGGTACACGCGATGTTATTAACAAAATTGAAGAAAGCTTAGCGTCGGATAGTTATAATGGATATACTCTGTAAAACTCTAACTATTAAGTATATAATTATAGATTTGTCTGAAAAATTAAATAAATAAAACCATGCGTTGTACGGATTCAATAGTTTTATTTCACTTACACACATGCTATCCATATTGACTGAAATGACTAAGGCTCAATTTTTTAAATATAGTGTTCATCTGAAATTGTAGTACAGCATCAAGAGCCTACTATTATAAATTAAAATCTTTTAAACTATTACTATGATACGTAACTGGCTGTGGATTATACTTTGAATATGTTTGTTCACTTGAGTCGCTCTATTTGTATCGACCCTTAGAAATAGCTGCACTCGGGGGAGACTAACGCACATATTCGGTCGATATTATTGACATACGCAGATGAAATAATTCAGTTATTGTAGATAAGCTTATAAGGAAAGTTCTTGCAGCGACCAGCAACAAATAAACTTTGAACGCACAGTGGTTTCTTACAACGATAAGTTATTTATATTAAAAAATCTAAACTAACCGAATATGTGTGTACGACACATTTTCATTGTCATATCACAAGTCAGGTCTTCCGTAAAAGGACAGTGTTTGTAAATATAAACTATCTCGCTGCGTTTTACTGATGTCAGTCTTGGGGCCGATTTGCTTAGTATGTAATAGATTGATTTATTAATAGATTGACTAAGTAAGTTTTTGAATAGACGATAATTGATAACAGCTTATTTGAAATTATTAGTATGTTATAACAATTAGATACCCCCCACTTATGATCATTGACAAGAATTAGAAGAGTGCAGATTATTATATAGTATAAATAAATGATTACTTTAAGTTTTCGAAACATTGATGGTAGCAAACAGTTCTTTTGAATAGAATAGACGATTGTGAAAATGTGATATCTTATAGTTTTTAAATAGATGATAATAACTCTTTTGAATAGAAGATTGTGAATATACCTCTTAATCAGAATATATGAAAATACGTCTTTGAATAGAATATTGTGAATATACTATTCATTCAAATGGTAAAATTGGGGGTTCTGGATCTTTTCTGATCCAGAATCCCCAATTTTACACTACTGACGATGATTTGGAGAGTTTTTTTTTTTACGTAGACCTCTGCATAAATTATTCTTCAAGAATTTCTTCTCACTACCCATCTCTATAATTATCAATGATATTACAACCTCTAGCAACAACCGTAATAAAATCAACTTGATAATAAGCCTGATCACCCGATGGCAGAGAATTACTTTAATTTCTAGGATTAGACGTCAGATGGCAGTAACGATTGCAGTGGATAGGCAAGCTTTATTGTTTTAATTGAACACAGCATTCATAATTTCTCCTGTAGGTAATCTATATTTATTAGACTCAACGGCCGTATCTCATAGATATAATCTATCATCTCTCCAATAATCCTATTGAATGATAAATGCAATATATTTGAAGTTGTTCTTTAAAGTATAGACAGTTCTGTTGTTGTGGATAAGTAAAGCCGATACAAGATCCTGCATAAACATTTTTCATTGTAAAACATTATCTTCTAAAAGACGTAAGTAGGTCGGTTGCAGTTTAACCTATTCATAAATTGAGGTTCCTTTATCATGATTAATTCATAGACTATAATATCAATTCCTATTCAGATCAATTCGCCAATACAATCAATAATACCTACTTACAACTTATTACGGTCACTTTACCTGTCAATACTAAACGTAGTATCTTGTGTGGTCGACAAATCAACACCTAAATTATTGGTGTCGTAAATAACATCAATAGGGTCTCCTACATCATTGTAAGCATCAGAGTTAAACATTACGAGTCGTAAAGCCATTCTGTGTAGATATTAGCCACGCCTCATGTCGCCAAGTAGGTAGTATAAAACTACATGTCATAGCATAAGCCCATGTATAGGACTTTTTATAACCGACTAGTGGTGTAGAAAGATGGAGTGTCTCTGTGTATTTTATTTAATGTTCTTATTGAGGAATTCAGAGGGTTGATTGATAAAATACTGAGGTAAATGGTGTGGTATCAGACATTCATGTTTATATTTTGCTCTGATGAGTTTCATTGTACGGCCTCCATGGTAAAGTGGTTCAGCGTTGTGTTCACGATCCGGAGGTCCCGGGTTCGAATCCCAGTGGGGACAAATCACAAAAATCACTTCGTGATCCCTGGTTTGGTTTGAACATTACAGGCTGATCAGCTGATTGTCCGAAAGTAAGATGATTCATGCTTCGGAAGGCACGTTAACGTCACGGTTATTGCTTACTGATGTAATTACATAGTCGTTACATGAGTCCTGTTAGGGGCCTTTGGCGGCTCAGTAATAACCCTGACACCAGGGTTGATGGGGTTGGTAATCCACCTCAAAATTCACACGATGGAAGAAGATTGTACTTTTTTTCATCAAAGTCGACGTAAAAGCAAATAATTAAAAATATTAAACCTCCTCTTCTATAAAGATCATTAAATCGGCGATACACGATAAAGGTGTCTAAATTATTATAATGTTAAGAAATTCCACACGAACGAAGCTGCTCGCAAAAGCTAGTATCATATAAAACTGGTCTATTATAAACACGTGCCTTTGTATGGAACTTTTTATACTACATTATGAAGTAATCACCGATATGGTCATTGAAGGCAAGGTCAAGAGTATGTACTTTATTCTTCGTTAATCTGATATTATAAAGAGAAGAATAGTCAGCTTATTTTATCAGAGGTTATTATCGAAACTAAGCATATGATTATCTCGACTGACACCTCTTTTGTTTTTAGATATTGTGTAAGTATTATATTTTGTAGCTGTGAAGTTCTCTAATAATATTGTCTTTTTTTTTCTTTTCTTTCTTTCTAAACTTTAGAATTGATTATAGAAATTATTTTACTGTCAAAGAGTTTCAGATTCTGTATATATTTTAATATAGGCTAGTTTTACACAGGAAAAATTAAGCCTCCCAATGACTATCACGACGAAATAAGCACCTTACACCAATACTAAATATTTCCTCACTTGGATAGGCTTTGAGCCAATTCAGATGTCACCGTTTTTAAGTCACCCAACACATACTTAGACGTTATTTTTAAGTACTTTATTAACTAGTACCGGATGCCACTAAACGGTCATTCATTTTGTAAATTACTGTGTCAAATGTTTAGCTTTACGATTCCGCGGCATGTGAAGCTGTATTTTTTGACCTAAATTTTGGTTAACATAACGTTACCTTCTCTCAACCATCAGGGTGACTAAAAACGCCACACGGAATAAATTCACCTAAAAAGCAATACTGCAATTTGACATTTGCACTATAAAATTAAATGTCAAATAGCAATTTTGCTTTTTTAAAGGCGTGAGTTTATAATGTATGTAAATGTCACGCTACGTAAATAACCTGATTTCCTAAAATAGTGGTCAGGCATTATCTTCGGGATCAGGATGTCTGACCTAACCGTACCAACCGTATCATACAATATCATGTCAATCCCGTACATTTTTTTTTACTGTCACTGTCGATTGTCTTAATTTTTTGCAACTTGGCTAAAACCCCATTTTCCTAACCTGGTATCCATTAATTATTATTTTTTTCATAATAACAGCAATTTGAGTCCGTTAACAGATGGAATAGAATAATGATGAATGCAAAATAGATCAGGATATTTAAGCCTTAGGCGTTAATTTGCATGTACTTGGCGTTCTGTTATGATAACTAGGTTGGTTATTAAGTAATTTTCTGCGTTTTGTTACGTATAGGTAGGTTAAACAGCTTGCAGGGTGACAGAGTTTTGTAATGGGTAATAATGACTGTTTATTTTTCTTTATTTGAATTATTATTTTTTATTAAAGATTAACCTAGGTTGAAAATGACCATCCGCGCCACGAAAGAAATCGACGGATTTTATTCAGTGATTGACAAGTCATTAATAATTCCATGCAGAATCTGCGACAGTTGGTAGCGCCGCGGCTGTCAGACTTCTTTCATGACACGGACTATATTTTAAAACTAGTTTATCTTTTAACCTTCATTTTGTAATAACACTGTCAGAGCTTCCAGTGCAGTATTTCAATGTCACTTACGAACACTTTGCCTCGAACCAACACAAACTTGGAGCGAGCAAAATTCAGAATCATTTATTCAACGATTATGATTACTGATTTCTGCTCGATTTACATCACCCTCCGATGGAGGCCACAGTAGTCTATTTAGACCGTAAGCCATTGAAGAGCAAAGAACGCACGGTTGGCAACACTAACAAAAATATCATTTTATTATTAAAGTGTTAACACGTTTTGTAATTTCGCTTCCTGTGCAACAAGCATACAGTGTGCATCATTTTATAACTGCCCCGGTGTTATATTAGCAAAAAAAACCCTAGCAAGTGACTCCTAAGACCTTACACTACTAGTATTCGCTCACGCACAATCGCTATGCTAAAGGTAACCAGTAGCACTCAGTCAGCAGTTTATGTAACAACTATTAAAAACAGTAATACAATATTTTGTGTCTAAGTTCTTACTAAGAAATGTAAATCAGACAAGATAATTATTTTACGATTTTATACGAGTTAAATCCAGTTTGACGTCTTGAAAATACATGCAAATGTGCCAACACCACTTAAGGAGGTGATATCAATTTCAAATTTTAAACGTTGCATTAGTATGAATCATACTTAATGCTGTATGAAATTGTTTATCGCCAGTAAAATGTTTTGCCTAATGTATTGTGATCGTATATTCTATATTATTTTCTACATATTTAACACCATTTAAGTACTTACTGTTCGAGGCTTTCTTTTAACTCTTGAACTATTTTTGAAGCTCTTTCCTCATTTTATCTAAATACAATTTATTAAAAACTGCCACAGCATTAAAGAGTATTGCTATAGAATCTATATTTAAAACAGTATCATCTGATAGCGACTGAAGTAGCCTTAAATAGAACACGATTTAAATTTTAAAGAGCATTTATTCTGGATCATAGCTATCACTAAATACAAATTGTGCATCAAAACATTCCAGCCCCTCGTTATTTATCACATTAGGAATAATCGAGTTGAAAAAAGGATAACGAAAGTCCTTCTCTACTCGGCAACAAGCATAAAACTAAGGTTTAAAAGACAAAGAAAAATATACATTAGGAAGTATAATATATTACCTTTAAGAGTAACTAAAGGAAGTAATATCCACTCCTTTTATAAAAGAGAAAAAAATCTATAAAGAGTTATGTTCCAAATAGAGATATGAAATACGATTACCGTCTAAATAAGGAGACAGCTATAAAATAATGAAATCTCTCTTTGTTTATATTGATACATTGAATTGAAAGCAAACTATATCAATGGGCCGTATTTTAAGTTTTTGACGCCTCTGTTAAGATCACAAAAGCCCAAACAAGACATGTTCACAAACTTGACAAACAACTCGAACAAAACATTTTAGATTTTATTAAATTACTCTTAAAGGCTAATTCCAAAGATTTTGATGGTAACTTTATAGCTGTAGAAGCATAAATTTCTTTGTCAGTTTATACGACAATTCTGAGTAACCTTTGCACATTAAAAGGTTTTACACAATGTGTAGTCGATGAACTAATCTAAATTTTATCACTGTGTAAAATGTGTTTTACATTTGGCATTGCCTTTTGGGATTTATACGACGAGAGAAAGGTTTTTGAGTGGTATGGTGTGGGTAGAGACAGCAATAAGGTTTTGCCTTTCGTAAATGTGAATGCTTCCCACTCTAGACTTTAGACCCCCCTGGGACCAAAAATAATTGGTATATTGAAGATTCATTATTCACACAATAACCTTATTGCTTATCTTATTTAAACTTACTTCGACTTATTTTTTTCACTTTATTGGCTGTTAAAGAAACTAAAACCGAGACTTTATTTTTTCGTTCTGTTGTTAGGTTACCCTTAAAATATAACTGACAAATCTTCAACAAACTTTTTATCACCTTCACCACTATTATCTATTGTTCCAACTTGAATAAAAATTACATTCTTTGCATTTACAGCTAAACTGACATTTCATTTAATTACTCCGTTAACAGTTTTATTAAAATTATTTGTTAACCTTTCAAACCTTTATAAGTCAAGCCAGCAGACATACTTTTTTATCACGCGATTAAAAAAGCTGTTATATGGGGTCATGCGTTGGCTTCTGAATAAGGGATCAGCTATGACAAAATGTCATGGGGCAAAAAAGTACCATAGGAAGCTCCCAACAATAGACATTAATTGACATTGAACTTTGATAATGGTAACTATGTTCCTATGGGAACTTGAACTTATAAGGATAAAAAGTATAGTGATGATGATATTGGTAAAGAATATGCTATGATAGTCACAGAGAAAAGAGGTGGGAAGCGCATAGACGGAAGTGATTGGAAAGCTTGAGTACAAGGAAGCAGTGTTTTTCTTTGTAAATTGTGATTTTTCAATTACCAGCACAAGATAAATTAACGGAATGATAGGCACAATACACTGCAAATGCATATGAACTAAAATGTCATTGAAAACAAAGTAAGTAAAACACATAATGCCAGGTTTTTACCGCGATAAAATCAGGGATACCCACAAACAAAGTGTGAAAACAAAGTGGTTTAGACAAAGAATTTGTCATTCTTAAAACAAATTTCTTTCAGTGGCCAAATTCGTAGCAATAGGATGCTATTTTGGTTATTTTTATAGTTACCTATGTTAAATTATTTTTTTTATTTCTGCTTCTCTTTGACTAAATCTTTCCAGACAACGCTCTGAACCAAAATTCTTGTCAAGCACGTTCAAATTGACTTTTTGTAATATGGTATTATTTCATCTATGCTTGACTTTTGCGCTCTAAAGAAATATACGATTACAAACTATAAATTATAATGTTTATACGTTTTAATATTGAATACAGTTTTATCAATTAGTATGCAGCTGTTCTCAAGACCTCCCCTCATGAAATATGGAAGCATGCATTGTGCAGATAACGGAATTTGATGGGAAGATAATCCTCCCATACTCTTAATAACCCGGATGTGTGAGGGTGGCACGATCCTAAAGATATCGATTACAGTCTCATCCATTTGGATTATTCGGAGCATTTACATTAATAGTCGGATTATGATAGGGAATTAAAATTTCGGTTATTGGATTATAACATAACATAACATAACAAATACTTTATTGCACAAACAGGAAAAAACAAAATACAAAACAAAAGAGAAATAGAAATAAATAATGAATAAATAATAATTAATGAATAAATAATATAAAATAAATAACATTTGTATTTTATTTTCTCACAATAATTTATGTTTATTATTTATTTATATATTATTATAATGATAATAATTGTAGAAAGTACACTTCATACTGCATAATATATTTATTGTATCTAAGTACCTACAAAATGTAATATAATTAGACGATAAGTTGCGGTGTCCAAAAAACCTTGTCGATAGGTTTATAAGACACCGTATCTTTATTGTGAATTGTAACTTTGAATAAATAAATCAAAAACCGGGCAAGGTTTTAATATATGTTTATGATATTTAGGCAGATACAATATGCAGGTAAATAAGATGGCGTAAATGTTAATCTATAAAAAAGAGCAGCTAAAAATCCAATCACAATTAGCAACAAAGTAGTTTCATAAGTTTAGTAAGTTTATTTGTGCATTCTGTATGAGAGCGATTAGCGATTTCATTCGTTTGTATTATTTTTTTATTGAGCACTGAGGTGGTAAGTGACATGATAATTTGACCAATTTTTCTGCATGCGCATTGAGCTATTTGGTTAGAGAGCCCAATCTTCATGTAGTTCGCTGTCTATAAACCAGCCAACGTGGTATCTCAGTTGGCAGAACGCTTGCCTCTCACTTTGAGGTCTCAGGTTCGAATCCAGTAAACTAATGACTGCCCAATTTGTTTTCGAATTAATGTTTGGATCATAAAAGATTATCACGTGCTCAGCGGTGAAGGACGACATCGTAAGAAAACCCACATTCCCAAGAAATGCAATTTTCGGAGGTATGTGACCTAACCTGTGCTGGGTTGAGATGGTTTTCCCTTCGCGGGTCAGAAGGTCAGTCAGTTAGACAGGCAGTCGCTTCTGTAAAAAACCGGACCTGTCAAATGTAAAAAGGTAAGCGGACCCGGTGAAAAACGGGATAATGCTAGGGAGATGATGATGATGATGGTGCTGTCCATAATGGTAGAGCCAACTGTGTTAGTCAAAATTTCACGTATGATAAAATTAATAACTCATTGATGCTGTTCCGGTACCGGGGATTGAACGGACGACCCTCTCCGTTTTGAGAAGCAAAGCACACGTGACTAGAGAGACTCTTTGTACTTACTTACATGCCGAAAATTTGATTTGTTACCTGCGCACGCAAATATAATTATCAATCGCCATCTTGTAACTAAGAGAGAGTAATATTCAATCCAAAATGTATTATCTTAGAATGCATGTTGACTATATTTTCTTCAGAAAGAAACGTGTTTGAACACTAAACGCTTGAAGTAAACCCAACACCAAAAACAGGTTTGCTTTATTATCTGTTGTCCAAACGGCTCCTGTTTTGCATTTTAATAATAACAAATTACTATTTGATACTGCGGCAATTATTATTTTTATTAAAATAAATTGGTGTTAGCCGTATCCTAACCAATAACATTAACAACTTTATTTTCTTCTTAATTCGTTATTTAATCTCATTTTTACGAGTGTTGCATAAATGTTTTGCAATTTTCGAACGACACTTTTATTCGAAATTACTTTTTGCTTCTTAGAAGTGATTTAAATTATCGAAGTCGCGGAATGCTTTTAATTTTAGAATTATTATGTTCGAAACTATAAGAGTTTAAATTCTTAAAATTAGAAAATTTATATGCTGAGTATTTTAGAAAAAAATAATATATCGTTGGCAGTGGTTTAATATTTAAATTCCATTTGTTATGTTGTTCGGCATTACAATTTAACTCTTTTTCGTACATATGTATGTATTATTTACTGACTAATTAAATAAATTATGTTTGTTACAGGTAAAATACGAGATTCTTCAAGGTGTAAGATTTTTAAACTCACTTAATTTAAAAGTATTATGATGCAAAAACTTTTTCGAAACACAGAAACATTATGAAAGGTCATAAGTAAAAGTACCTCCTTATTGCGTATTTCAGAAGCTCATTTCCGTTATTAAACTCAATTCACCTTAATTCTTACTTAACATACTGCTAATATAAGTATTCAAGTCCGTTGACACTTTAAAAGCCTCGAGCCATATTCACGCGTCTTCAAAAAATGCGAAAATAAAGTAAAAACAATATTTACTTCGTAAAATTAGTAAATTAATGACGAGTAAGCTATGCTACTTGGTTTTTCACTTCAATAATTGAGATATTATTTAAATTGCTGATAAAATAAAGAATAAGCTAGGTTCTATTGGTTTTCACTTAAAAAAAATACAAGTGTCTAATAATTAAAAATTGTTGGTACAGTGTTAGTAGTATGTGTACTTACTTATTGTCAATACGAAAAATAATTTAGCTGTTTATGAACAGAATAGTTTTTCTACTTTTTTCTTAAACTAAATTTGTCATGAACTTTTGACCCATAGCTTCTTGGAAGGGGTAGACCTAGGATAACATTTATGAAACAAATAAAAGAGAAGGTGCAGGTTGTGTCGTATCGGGAGGTGAAGGTTTTGGCGGGAAGAAGAGAGGAATGGCGATTACTCTACCGACAAGAGCGCAGCTCTTAAATAGAGAGAGAGAGAAAAGCTTCTTAACTTTTCTAAAAAAAACTTGCGGTAAACCCGCTTCAGGTAATATTGTGAAAACTAAATTTATTGTACTTAAATGTAAAAAAAGTAATTAAATACAAAATTTAAAAATCTCTTTAAATCTATTAAGGCACAACCCTACATATTTTGACGTGATTTGAACAATTAGCATTTTTTCTATCCAATAATGAAATGTAAATATTAAGTATCAACATCAAATTAGGAATATTATTTGTTGAAATGTATTTTTGTACATTTTTATAGCTTATTAACAAAATTCTACTAATGATACTAATTGTCCATAGTAAAACGTTTTCGAAGAAAGCAGGTAACATATTTATTTCTTGTTTTCTGACTAACTTAAATTGTGTCTGCTATTTTTATGGTGCCATTAAAATGTTTTACCATGAAGAAAGGTAGATTTATTTATGCCACACACTTCTATGGAAGAAATAGGTAATATTAGTTATCGATTTCCATTTTCAATATTAATAGTACACTAGGGGACAATAAAAAAAATAAAAATAAAATTGCTTTATTTCAGATTACAATGATCCATAATAATAAAAAATACGAATATTTTTATGAAATAAATTCTTTGGATCCTTCCATTTCCAAATGATATTCGTTTACAATAATTATTTTTGTAGGCCTAGTTATTTTTCCACATCCCCGACGACGAACAAGAGTCGATGTTTTTGTCCACCAGTGTAATTCCGTACGGTACTTATATACCTACATTCTAAGTAAATAATTAACTTAGTCTGAGTACCTACCTGAGTTGCACCTACCCGCAATGGAGCAACTTGTGGAGCATTAGTATGTACATTTAAACCTTGGTACCATTTCACATTAACGTTTTTAACGAATTAAGCTGTAGCTTTACCATAATGTCAAAAATATGTTATTGTGACAGGGTTTTAAAGCCGGCAAAAAAAAATGCGGAAAATGCTGTCCGAGTGGCAAAATACTGGGCTGAAAAAATCTGAATGCCATCGAAACGACAAGAAGAAGAAGAAAGCCGGCACATTGTATGTATGGGACATACCTAATAGTCTACCATTTATGGTCAGTCACATCTTTAGCGCGAGCAAACCAACGCGTCTCAATGTTTGGATCTTGTAATTTATTATAATATCCTAAGTAATACAGTTCATTCAATTATTTGTGTGGGGTTTTATTATAATTTACCAGCGCTCCCTACACACATGATATTGGCTCATGACTATACGCTTTTCATCATCAATACCTAGATGATAGAAAGCCCAATGCCAGACAGCGGGACGGACTAAGGTTGTTTATGAGTATATATTTTTATATATAAAAACTATGTGAACACCACCAACGCTTCTTTTATTCAACGCAATACTTGTATCTCAAATTACCACACGCGATAATGGGAAGACATTTCTTTTTTTCGACAAAAAAGGTAATAGTACTATAAACCAGTTTGCATAATCATTTTTTAAGCTATAAGGATATTTTTACTTCAATAGTACCTGTTTCGAGACGTAAGATCGTAAAATTAATGCAAATTATTTGTTAATTATTTAGTTTCTGTGTCATTTGGATGTTGGTACAATGAGGTAAGATAAAAAAAAAGATTTTGGTAGAAAATAATAATATAGCGTTGCGTTTCTTTTCTCAACGTTTTTTCGTAATATTTTTGTAATAAAACTTCTTATGTTTTCTTTATAACAACCGAGATGTACTTTTCGAGCTAGTCACTACCAGCTTCTTACTAGGTACACTTAGCTAAAAAGGTATTCGGTACACTTAGCTAAACAGGTCCTAGGTACTCTTAACTAAAAAGGTACTAAGTACACTTAGGTAAACCGGTACTAGGTACACCTAGTATTTTAAATACAGTCTGACTGATATAAACACCAAGGGAGTGTTAGATCTCACTTCGTCCCAGTTCCCACCGCTTAGTAAAACATTTCAAGGATAAAAACAGTTTAAGCCTTCAAATTCAATAGTAAAGTATTTAATTACCATAGAACCAGCGTTTTCGGGTTGTCCGGCGGTAGATTTCAATCGCTCTCCCACGCTAATAGTTACAATATTTTATCTCACTGACACTCGACAGGGTTTGCAAACAAACCATAACAAACCTGTTCTGTCCTATGCTTTCCTGGTACTTCGTTGATTCGACCTCGATTGCTGTTTGGGATGTAGATAGTGTGAATGCTTCTGTGTGCAGTATTGCTTCGGAATTGGGTAGTTTCCATTTATAATCAGCATCAGAGGCAAAGCTACAATATGCCACATCAGAAAAAGAATTCTTTATCGTCATAAACATAAACAGCCTATATAGCCACTGCTGGGCATAGATCTCCCCTTAATCAGCCGGAGGGGATGTGCATAGGTTGGTCACATCCAGATCCAAGAAAGAACTAGAAGAGGGAGAAGTATGCAGCTCTATTGCCTGCATATAACTTCGTGCCCGTTGCCGTGGAGACCTTTGGTAGCTGGGGGGCGGACACCAGAATCTTTGTGTCAGAATTGGGTCTCAGGCTCAGGGAGAAAATAGGTGACTCCCGCTCCGGCTCGTTCCTGGTCCAAAGGCTGGCCATTGCCATTCAACGCGGTAATGCGGCTAGTGTTGTGGGCACCTTTGCTCCGGGAACAGTGAGGGGCGGGTTATTTAATGACTAGTTTTTAAGTTTGTATTTGTGACGTAGAAAGAACTTAATAAATATTATATTTTTAATTTCAAAAAGATCTTATCTTATCAATATCGAACCCCGGACCTTCGGTTTGGTGATGATGGTGTACATACCTTGCTATCTACAGAAGCATGATCGAAACGATATTTTTTATAACAGCTTTCGCTTGAATGGAGAATCTCGAAAAGAAAAATAATAAGCAATAATCAAATCTACCCTACAGACTTTCATCTACTCATATGCAATCGCTACCCAAATCAAATATGTTCTTAAATTCGCAGATTGCTGTGAATTCCATTTCGATCCGCAATAATTTTCCTCATCATTCTCAACTTAAGCTTAACCTTTGCAAAACCCGTAATAAATCTTGTGCAGAATAAACATAATCAAAATTGTGAATACATTTGGTCATATGGTCAAAAGTTGCCGTTAATCAGCCCAAGGGCGTTGACCCGTACAATCCCGTCCAGTCCCAACCAAAAAAGAAAAAATCCAATAAATGTGGACCAAAATAAATATGCTTAAACCCGCCAAGGCAGTAATTGGTGAAAAGTTTGACTTACACACGGTCAGGGCGATTGGTGAGCATGTGACATAGCTAGGTAGTGTAGCTATTTAACTAGAACGCGCCAACACTTGAAAAGAAATGAGTAAAGAAGATTAAAAAAAAAACAAATTTAATGGGAAAATACTTAAAAAGGAAATTGTCATAATTTAACATTAATCATCATCAAATAAAGAATATTGAATATGGAACGTAAAAAAAACGGTATCGAACCTCTCCTACCTCCGTTGATCAACAAAAGTTTTAAACATTATGCCAAAAGGAATACCAAAACTAAAACGATGCCGCGCGGGGATTTAGGAATTTTGAAGTGGAGCTTCCTAAATATTCTTAAAAATATTATTACAAAGAATAGTTGTCGAATATCAAGAAACGAACAAACCATGAAGACAAATTCATATTTCAAATTTCAAATATAGCACACGTCCAAATAGCCAGAAAAAGGAAAACTTGAAAAGCAAAAAGATTGCGCTGCAGAAAAATTACGCTGCAGCAGGTAGGTATCTCGTGTTTCAGGTGATGTAGAGTTTATACACCTACATACATTTCGTTGGTGATGTGACCATCATTGTGCGAGTTACTGTGGCACGCCGGCTTGTTTCTCAATAAAACACTAGTACTGTTTCTAACTTTCGCAATCGATAACATATTGCGACGGAAAAGTCCACTTGATATTAACTCAGAATCAAGGTCTGAATCATCCCTCTCAGTATTCGTAGTACAAGTACCAGTACAACTAGGTATGGGTGTTAGTGACACCGTAACGAATACTGAAGGGGATGATTCAGACCATGATTCTGAGTTGATATCAAGTGGAATTTCCTGCCGGAAAATTCTTGAAACTTTTACCTCTTTTATTAAATTATTTTCAGTTTCAAAATTCCACTTGATATCAACTCAGAATCATGGTCTGAATCCTCCCTCAAAGTTTTCGTTATGTTGTCACTAATACCCTGTCTACTTGTATGTACTTGTACAGGGTGTAAGTGTCATCGTAACAATACTGAGGGGGATGATTCAGCTCATTATTCTGAATTAATATCAAGTGGAATTTTCCATCGCAAAAGTATAGTATCTGTCCGTATGTCATACATTATAAAATGCTTACCATAAACTTTAGTGGAGGAATCCTAAATTTACTTCACCGTTGCAACAAGAATCTTATTCACGTAACTCGTTGGTACCTAAGTAGGTCCGTGTAAAATAAATGTTATGAATTTGTAAGTTTATAAAGAGGTTAGTATATTTGCCACTTGTTGAGAAATATTACCTAAACTCAAATATATATGAAGTAACAGTAGTCTCACTCATATTTTTGTTATAAAACTATAAAATAAATGAATAAAAAATGTACATGGCCTTGACCTCCTCTCCATCTTCAGAGAAGGTGCATAGCTTACTCCACCACGGTGCCCTACTACAGATTGTTTGAAAACACTCATATTTCATACTCGTGCTTCGGAAGGCACGTTAAGCCGTTGGTCCCGGCTAAATGTACCTACCTACACTTGTGTCTTATTTCCCATTGTTCGAGGCAGCATCACGTAGGGCCCAAGAAACCCCTAATAAATAATCAATGGTGTAATCGTCCCAACAACTGAATCATAGTGGGCCCAGTTACCCATTATCAAATTAGAAAAGGGCAAACTCGTCCCTGGGCCCAGTTTAAGCCTGGGACGAGATGTCCCCTAAGTCGGCTGCATTAGCAGTCGTTAATAACCATCAATCCGCACTGGGCCCGCGTGATGGTTTGAGGCCCGATCTCCCTATCCATCCATAGGGAAGGCCCATGCTCCAGCAGTGGGGACGTTACCCCTATGGATGGATAGGGAGGGAGAGCCCATGCTGATGATGATGATGACTCATATTCCAGTTAATTGTGCTGATTTAGAGTACTCTTGACCAGCACAGATTTTTAGAATCTTAAACAGATTTATAACACGTCAATAAAAACAAAACAGGATAGTACACAGTAAGATCGTCTCTTACGACATCTTCGCGGCTGCGCTTGCGCAAGCCACTAGCAACACTACCATAAAGGGATACCTGCGTTTAGCCGCAAACGTTTTAATTCTAAACCTTTGTCGGTAGATTGTCTTGTATGGTGGCAACATTGGAGTTGGTTGGATGGTTGAGTTTCTGAATTGAGTTGTCTGGGTCGATCTTTAAGCGTAGAAAAATGCCTGGATCGCTTTCCGACTGATCTATATCAAATAAAAGGCTGCGTTTCTATTGACGCGGAGCTGGGCAGAAAGGAGCGGAGATGTGCAGGACTCGATCAATCACCGTGAGGAAGAGAGTGACAGAGCGTCTTCGTTTTTCGCTCTCTCGAACGCTGTGATTGGTCAAATCCGCACATCTCCGCTCTTCTCCGCCCATTTCCGTGTCAGTGGAAACCCGGCCTAAACCCGCTTCTTATTCTTATCGTGTGGGTTTTGAGGTAGAATACCCTTTGGCGATACAGGCGTAATAGTGTGTATCTCAAACTAACTCAGCCTGATTGTCCGAAATTAAAACGATCCGTGCTTCGAAAGGCACGTTAAGCCGTTAGTCCCGGTTACTACTTACTGATTTAAGTATGTAGTCGTTGCATGTGCCATGTAAGGGGCCTTTGGCGGCTCAATAGTAACCCGGACACCTGTGTTGATGAGGTTGGTAATCCACCTCACAACTCACACGATAGAAGGAAGAACTAACTCAGCAGCGGGACGTATAAGCTATTTATATATTGTGCTAGTCCTGTTGCGCATGAGCAGCATTTTGCTGTCGACAGAGGTAACAACGACAACTATATTCGGCTCTGTTAACAGCAAAGTACTGCCCGTGTATATAAGGCCTCATGCCACATACCTTAAAGACAGCCACCAAAAGAGGCTGAAAGTAATTTCCCAAAGGCTGTTAACTTTACCTACCGCAGTTGGGGTTACTCGTATAAGTTTATGTATGTATTTACTAGCCAATGTAGTCAGTAGACAGTACAAGCTACTAACTTACACAGATAAACCTAGATCGAACCCCCTTATTTAGTCTAGTCTAAGCCTAAGTCTAAGTTCAGACTAAACCTAGTGCATTTGTTAGTGATTTGCTAGTTGTATTGGCACAATACTATGTTAAGGTTGAGTAGATACATGAGGTGGAGAAACGCGGCGGTTTGCGGTTGCACGCGATTGTAATGGTACTCTTTAGTCAACAACAGGGTTGGTGAGGTCGGTTTTTAACCTCACAACCCACAAAATAGAAGAAGTAACTGAAGATTGAATTAAATATTTTATATGCAATGTTTGGTTAATATTGTTTAAGCGATGAAAAAACTTTTGTTTGCTTGCAATTTTTTAGCGGTTGATGTCTTAGTTTGAAAGAAAAAAACAAGTCTTTTCTTCTGTTTTTTTTTTGTTTTCTCCTCTCATATAGGTAGTGTTATGACGTCAATAACCTACCTCATCAACCCCGTCACTATTGAGCAACCAAAGGTTGACAAGGTTATGAAACGACTACTTGGTAATTATGGAGTACGTTGTCTTCCTGCCTTCCTTTTAAAAAATGGACTGAATTATAACTGTTTACTAATTACATTCCAAGTAATTTAATTAATTATACTGAGGAGCCCGGCTGGCGCAGCGGTCAACGCGCTCGGTCTGCGATTGTTAAAGTTAAGCAACTTTCGCAAAGGCCGGTCATAGGATGGGTGACCACAAAAAAAAAGTTTTCATCTCGAACTCCTCCGTGCTTCGGAAGGCACGTTTAGCCGTTGGTCCCGGCTGCATTAGCAGTCGTTAATAACCACCAATCCGCACTGGGCCCGCGTGGTGGTTTAAGGCCCGATCTCCCTATCCATCCATAGGGAAGGCCCGTGCCCCAGCAGTGGGGACGTTAATGGGCTGGTGATGATGACTAATTACTTACCTATATCTATTTTTATTTTTAAACTAGGTTTTTTATTAGGCATAAGCTAGACGACGTTATTGTGTGGTGGTGTCTGACACCAATAAGTTATTTATTTATCTTAAATGCAGTTTTCACTAACACAGTTGGCTCGACCATTATAGACGGCGACACGGCTCACCACCTATCACGTCGGTCTAACAGAAAGCTCGGTGAGCTGGAGGACCTTCGACTAACCCATTGAGATATAGTTAGTGAGCTTATGTTATGTTATGTGTTGTCTCTGAACAACCGCAGCGTTTTACAATATTAGTGTACCAGTCACCTTCTCATGGTTTTTACCACGGACAATAATGAAATGGCAATAAAGCAAGCGTAGTAAAATAGAAAGTCATCCGTCAATTTATTTCCCATCTTTATATGCAAGTGGAAAGGCGTATCGATCATAGGGAAATTACATCATAGGGCTGTACTGTATAAGGGCTTGATCAAATCAAATCAAATCAAATTATACTTTATTGCACAGAACTAAATTTCAACAATCAGACATAACACATGAATACAGTACAATTTGGGCTAGATCCTCATGAGGTAGGCCTCACGAGAACACCATCGTTGCGCCACCATCGGGAAACGGGTGACACAACCAGGTTGTGTAGGTACCCTTTATACAACTGCATTTTGACCGTAGTTGAGCCACCATGTCCTAGTCAGAAATGCCCCTTACATACATATATACCGGGTGATTTTTTTTTATCAATTTATTAAAAAAATCTAGACTACGAGTATCATTTGCTGATTCCATTTCTGTAAAAAATATATAAATAAACGCTCTAAAAAGTATTGAACAAGAGAATAGGTAGGTATATTTTTCACGAAATTCTTCCGAATAGTGATGTTTTGAAGATAGCCGTGGTCTTATGCCAATTTGTTACCATACCACTATACCACCATACGGCATACGACTATTTTCTTGTGCCATAATTTTCAGAGCGTGATTTTTCCGTAATCGGAAACTATTTTTATAACATTTCATTTATAACACAGTTGCACGCTGTGTAGTTCTGAAATTACGACAAAATAAAAACATTTTCATGTAAAATGTTGCCAAGGCTAGATCATATCGATCGCAATGTCAAAAAGCCATCAGATCTCATTTAAAGCCAAGCTTTTAACTCTACACACCCTAACTATACAAACTCTATAGTTAGGGTGTGTAGAGTTAAGTTTACAATCTCTACACGTTACAGATCTCAATGACGGAAGCGCAAAACAATATTGCCTGCGTTTTACTGCCCGCGCTCATATTGAAATCAAATCACACAGTTATGACCGTCTTATGATTATTCCGTTTCATAACCGTTACTTAAGAAAACAGTCATAAATGGCCAGTACGCAAACCATATCCCATTTAAGGAGAAATTGCAATTACTTTTAGGTCTCTTAGAGTTATTACGCACTGATTCGATTTGGATATTCAGAAGAAGAACGATAAATCTGAAACTATATAAACCTGATTCTTATAAAGTGTGGACTAGATATTAAAATTACAAAAAGTGTTTACTATCTTTCGCAGAATATTGGCATGTCGGGGGGTTCAAAAGGCCACATCGAATCAATTCATCTACAAAGCAATATTGCAATTTCACATTTGCACATATAAAAGTGAGTTCGCAATGCCATGAAATGTCAAATAGCAATATTGCTTTTGTAAACCAATATTTTGACATTTCCAAACCTAAACCCTCTAAAAGCCAATGGCCGATCATCACTACATAGTATAAAACGAAGTCGCTTTTTCTGTCCGTATGTACGCTTAAATCTTTAAAACTACACAACGGATTTTGATGCGGTTTTTTTTAATAGATAGAGTGATTCAAGAGAAATGTTTATATGTATAATAACATCCATTAAATAGAGGAGAAATACTGTTAGTTTTGAGGTTTTTAATGTGATGTCGTAAATAATTTCATTTTTTCCTCAGCATTGCACCCGAGCGAAGCCGGGACGAGTCGCTAGTATTACATAAACACAATTGTTTACAACTTTTTAAATATAGAACGTTTACTATATCACTCACTATTGATGTTTGAAAAGTCTTCGCCACGTGTTACAGCTTCGTAAACGAGGCACAAGAAAACGGCTAATATACTTATCTAGTAAACTTAAATATACCAAATCGAATAAGTCTGGAGCGCCCTTAATACGTCTTTGTGGCCAAAACCATTCATACTTGATCACCCGTGAACATTCACTAGAGTAGGCTTTTCAATAAAATCACAGTCGCACCATTCAAAGACCTGAATGCACAGTCTAAGTAGCCACTCGTCTTAGAGAAATGAGAAATATATCTTTAGAAATCTTGTTAAGTCTCGCCACGGTGGTAGAGATGTGAGGTGCATAAATATATTACAAGTAGTTTTCGAACTTCAAATAAACTAAGTATGAACAATAATAATGTGGAAGAAGCAAGAGAAGTGTGTCAGGATCGAAGCAAATGAAATTCCATAGTCTCAGCTTACCCCGGTGGGAAATCGGCGTGAGTTAAGTATGTAGTATAAATACACTAGTCTATTTCATGGCTCAAATATGTCGACACCAGAGTTTGCCTGTGTATTTTCGTAAAATATCCGTCATAACGCAAAAGTTCCTTATCGTAGAAAGTTATTTTTTTGAATTTGTCCTTTTCTCAATCTGTCCTTTTAGCAACTTGTCAATATTTCATAATGCCATGCATGTATGACAAATATTCTGAGAAAAAGGACATTATGCGTCAGAAGGCCTGCGCAGTGCGTTAAGCGCTGAATTGTGTTGAACATTGTGCGATGCGATGCACGTTGCGTTGCGCGTTGCGTTTTGCGTTGTGTTGCGCGATGCTATGTGCGGTCTTTAACCAGTATGTTGCGTGATTGCGTAGTTACTAGCGATATTATATATAAGAAGATGCAATTCTCTTCTCAATCATTTCTCTCAATCACATGCTATGCCAATTTAAATCCACCCGAAACATATCCGAAACCTCCTCTAGCAAACCAATCCCATCACTAAACTAGCAAGAATTATACATATCGCAGTAATAAATCAGGGCTTTCGCATGAGAAAGGACTGCCTCTGAATAGTGGTGAAGTATGCCATTTTGAATAGAATAGACATTACAGCTGATCTCTAGTAATTGTTGTAAATGTGTTTCTGGATTCGTCACCTTTTGGAAATTACATTGTAATTTTCTTCTGCATATAGGGTGTTAGTGACACCGTAACGAAAAGCTTTGAGAGATGATTCAGGCTATTATTCTGAATTAATATCAAGTGGAATTTTCAACAGCAAAAGTATGAAAATCAAATTTATCTAAAAAATCACACAAATCATGTATATTGCGACGAAAAATTCCGCTTGATATTAACTCTGAATCATGAGCTAAATCATCCCCCTCAGTATTCGGTACAGTATCACTAATACCCTGTAAGTACAAGTTACAAATATTTTTTTTTTTTCAATTTACCATTTAGATCAGGGTCTAGAAAAAGTCGACATTGAAGCAATTTATCTAAAAAGCAATATTGCTATTTGACAATTGCTCATTTAAAAGTAACTACGCAATTTCAAATAGAATTTGTTTTCATAAGGGGATGAAAAGGGGATGAATAGGAACGTGTCACGCGCGATTGAACCATGTGAACGGAGTTGCGGGGAACAACTAGTATTTAATGAGTCTTCAGTAGTCTGATTACAAGTGTATAAAATACCTTACTCGTCAGCATCATAATATAAACTTAAACAGCCTATATACGTCCCACTGTTGGTCACAGGCCTCCCCTCTTTCAGGCGGTGGGGGTATGGAGAAGTACCACCACCACCTACCTTCACAACGACCTCCGTGGTCCAGTGGTTGAGCGTTGGGCTCACGATCCGGATGTCCCGGGTTCGAATCCCGATAGGGACATATCACAAAAACCACTTTGTGATCCCTAGTTTGGCTAGAACATTACAGGCTGATCACCTGATTGTCCAAAATGTGAGATTCCGTGCTTCGGAAGGCATTTTAAGCCGTTGGTCCCGGTTACCACTTACTGATGTAAGTAAGTAGTCGTTACATGAGCCATGTCAGGGGCCTTTGGCGGCTCAATAATAACCCTGACACCAGGGTTGATGAGGTTGGTAATTCACCTCACATCCCACGCGATAGAAGAAGAGAAGAAGAAGATTGACAGTTTATATAATTTTGATGGTGGCAATTTAAAAGCAACCCTGTCTCTCAAACTAGGGGACCTGTATCTTGAGAGACAGATTATAATGATTATATTGCACATTAGACCATATCAATGGGTCAGCCCCGCGCGGGATGAATATAGAAGAGAAGATAGAAGATGAAGACCACCATCTAACTCATAACTCTCAAAAAACAATAAACTATCATACTTAACGATATTAGTACAGCAAAAAGCCACGGCGCGGGTGTTAATCATGTGTTTATAGCACAATAGGCAGGAAGTACACTGGCGGTAACTGGACAAGATAAGGGCGGGAGCACACTTAGTTCAGGGGGGTCTGTGTGATGTACGGGAGTCGTGACCATGCGATGTGAATAGGGTCGAAATTGCAACAATTTAATTACGTTTTATGGGTTACTGTTTTTGTTACTGTATTGGTGGGATTAAAAGATAACTATACAGTGTACCATAATTACAAAAAAATTGTTGATGAAATTGTGGTATGATTGAATTATTTAAAAAACAAACTGTATTAAAATAATCTGTAATTCATAGTAATGTAACTAACAAGATTTTTCTTTTCATTTCAGGTAATTTTCCAAGATGGCAGCCCTTTTCAGATATTAACATAGCATCACGCATATATCGCCCAAAAGTGGAGACAGATGTGTGTAGTATACACCTCTACACAGATAATAAGTATACCCAAAATTTAAATTAAGAATTAAATTAAGTAACTGATGCCTAGATTTTGAAGACCTTGAATCTGTGACCATCCTGTTCGGATAACACGTGACCAGTGTCTCGGGTTTGAATACCAGCTCGAGCTGAATTCGACTTTAAATTTAACGAGTTCAATTCATGTTTGATTTTAGATAGTTTCCAGGATACGTGGCAATATACTCGCTTCCTATTACACGGGACTTAAGCCAGGAATGGCTTTAACCGACTAGATTTGACCTCCATGTACGGATAAATGATACCTAAGGATATAGGCGCAGTAGCTGTTTAAAAAACTTACCGTCATCTTCAAAATGTATAAAAATCCCGTCTGTATTGAATAGACACCTCGCATCAAGCGAGTTGTGTATTAGCAGTCTTTTCTGAATTTGTACGGGTTATACCTTTACAAAACAACTACAGTACAGAAATAGTTTAGTAAACCCAGGCAGACTGGGTGTCTGCAGTTTCCTGGTTATTGCGTCACTATCTCCATAGAAATCTACAGTCGCTCATTAGAGATACCAACCTATGGTGCACCGGATATGCGCTATGTGCACTGCCGGGTTGACTGTATTTGTTGACGGTTTTTTGCATATGATTGTAAGTACTTTTGTTTTACGTCCATGCGAATATTTATGCGAAAGGAAGTGTGGCGGATCTACTAGTTCCGGACGTATCACATAGATGGCGCTTATCGAGGCATGAGATAGCGAAAGTTGTCACAGCGCGACACATAAGTACATACATACCGATAAATCGTCGATTCCTCTAACACTCCAACTAATGACCAGCAAAATACTATGCCCTGTTCGGTACCTCGGATCAATCTTTCGCGATACGACCAAAATGTTGCTGCCAATGAAGTGTGTCTTTTACGCCTAAACTGTTAAAATAATTTTGGATCAAAATCGCCAATTGGATGGTTCGACAACACGGGACGACCAAATTTTTCAGGCGCAGACTAAGAGATATCCAGCAGATATCACGATAACTGAAATAGAATAAAGAATAATACGGAACAGACACTCTTCGCCACGCACCATTTGATACCGATACCGGGCTAAATTTACTTCATTTTGATGCAGAATGGTAAGTTCATGCACCAACGCAAAGCGTCAACGAAATGAGGGCAACGTGAGATTCGTGAAAGGGCATAGTTTTTAGGGCTTTGATTCATTTATTTATTTAGAAAAACAGTTTCACTACTGCTCTAACGGAACAATCCAATGCGTAATAACAAATCACTATGGCAACGATGAGCATAAATAACAAATGGAAAATTGCACAAATAAGTTTAATTATTAAAGGTGTTATTATTATTGTTAACAGCTTCCGTGGTCTAGTGGTTGTTAGTGGTGGTGGTTAGAGCGTTAGGCTGACGATCTGGAGGTCCCGGTTCGATTCCCAATGGGGACATTGTCGAAATTACTTTGTGAGACTGTCCTTTGTTTGGTAAGGACTTTTCATTAAATTAAATTAAATTGCTATTTTATCTAATTCTCTATGGAGAAAGGTTATCAGCGATTTGGTGATAACCGCTCCTGAGGGTGTGCGGTCCAGTTACCATAGTAACAGTAAGAACAGAGTAACTGTGTAGTAAGAGGTAACTCACAATATATAGGATGCCTTTTCTCCTTCAATATGATAATCAAATTGCAAGACAATAAACGACGAAATAAATTAAATTAAATTTGACGACCTCCGTGGTCCAGTGGTTGAGCGTTGGGCTCACGATCCGGAGGTACTGGGTTCGATTCCCGGTGGGGACATATCACAAAAATTACTTTCTGGTCCCTAGTTTGGTTAGGACATTATAGGCTGATCACCGATTATCCGAAAGTAAGATGATCCGTGCTTCGAAAAGCACGTTAAACCGTTAGTCCCGGTTACTACTTACTGATATACTTAAGTAAGTAGTCGTTACATGAGCCATGTCAGGGGCCTTTGGCGGCTCAATAGTAACCCTGACACCACGGTTGATGAGGTTGGTACTCCACCTCACAATCCACACGATAGAAGAAGATCAAATTGCAAGAACTAGAACTTATTATAGCCAGTTAAATATAATGCAAAGTGCACACGGTAACTGCAGTGTGAATGTGACATTTGGAAGCGACTTGTAAATTTTGCTCGTGGCTACACCGTGCGAACTAGCTTAAAGTGCTACTAATGGTAGTCGAAGGAAAGTGGAAATTAAAAGTCTAGTGACAAACTTGTGAGATTTGTAGTCGCTCGAAATAATAAGTGGTTCTGCGGAATTACCCATAATTTTGCAAACAAATATGAGATTATGGCAATCAACATTGAGTGATAAAAATATTATGGAATTGGAAATTCATCTTATGTCATTGTCACTGTCAATTCTGCTCACTTTTTTTGACGTGACTTATTGTAGATTTGCCGCAGATGGCATTAACTACTTGGCCGGTCAAATAGGGAGCGCTGAAGCCTCTCACCCGGTACAACGTTACAGACGACAAACCTGAGGGTGCCCAGTTGGGCGCGACCCTCTGCTCACTAGAGTCGATTAATTCTTAGAGATATAACTAATCCCCTCAGATGACGCGCTCAACCGCGATTCGCGCCAACTGGGCACCCTCAGGCTGTATCGGGTGAGAACCCTCAGCGCTCCCCCTTCATCCAGCCATGTAGTTAATGCCATACGTTAAGTCACGTCAAATAAACTATCGAAGACACTGTGGGTCAATTTTTATAAGTATAAAGATAACCAACGGTAGCATACCGGGAACGAATCGTCGTGCGCGCAGAGACCTAACTCACTTCCCACAAGTCGATTGTCTAATTGGACCGGGCGAAATACTGTCGGTTTCCCTTTAACAGGTTTATTATAGCGTACTCTCAACATAATATATGGTAATGTAAGTTGCAATATATGTACTAGCCTTCTTATGTATTATTGTTGGTTAGAGAAAGGATTAAGACCTGTTGAGTATTGATGACTGGATACAACATTTCGATTTACAAAATATATTTGAAGGGGACGCTCGTAATATCGTGACACTTTACCTTAAAAACTGCGAAAAGTCTCGCATAAAATGTCACCTCCTCTTTGAAGAGGTTGGGGGCAAATTTCCAAAAAAAAAACGCTGAAAATGAAGCACGATTTTTTTGTTAGTCACATATAGTCCGCATACCAATTTTTAGGTTTCTAGCTTGAAAATTGTAAAATCCTCCATAAAAACTTCCATCCCGCATTTTAGGGAAGTGGAGGGTTAGAAAGAGACATAAAATATCCTATGTTACTCTCCATCATTTCAACTATCTCCACTTAAAAATCACGTCAATTCATCGCTCTGTTTTGCCGTGAAAGGCAAACATACACACACATACACTTCGCATTTATAATAGTAGTATGAATATTATATAACTTTTCCCAGCTTTGTTTAAGTCCTATATCATCAGAAGCGAACCTAATATCATTACCTAAGCCGGCACAAATTCTGGGAACCGCGCGATCCAAATATGAATCCAAACTCATAAAGTCAAATTTAGAAGTTTACAGAAAATATCAGCTGAACGTATGCTTATTTTCCTTTCCCCAGTCTCCAGCAGAGAAGTAACAACAACAAATATAACAAATCAGAGAATCTATTACCTAATCAGGCAAGCATCTGCCCCCTAACCCAAATTATCACCCAATCCCAAACCGAGTATAGCTTTAGGCGTCGAATCGACACCGCTCGATTCAAATCACTCGATATCTGTCGATCGCAACACTGGAGCATTAGATGCTATCGTCTCGGAGCTTCACGAACCCGCAATGTGGTAACATTTCGTGCGAAACTCAGAATTTGTCGTCACGATTGGGCATTAGATTAAAATCTTCTCAGTGTATTGTTCGTACCTTCTGGTTTCGTGTGGTTTGAGAATTATGCCTGTTTTAGTGTGGTTTCGGTGAAACTTCTTTATATAAAGAAAATACCTAGTAATTTGTTGGATACAGGTCACTGCCAAAATTCAACATCAAATAGAGATCAAATCAAATGAAATAGATTTGCGGTAGCATCCACTATCATGCGAAATATTATATCGCACCAAATTCGTAATTTTTTGCAACTTACAATACACTACAATACAAAAACTCTTTATTGCACTTGAATCACATTAAAAAAAACATTAGTATTATAATTAAATTGGTAGTACAACAGGCGGCCTTAACTTAGTTAAGGTTTTTGAATAAAATATTGGAACAGGAAAGCAACACATGTACATCCTGCTGTAATTGATGCTTGATGCTTTTTGTAATTGTTTTGTAAAAAAATTAAGTGATGTTATTGTCTTGTCTTTGTGTGTGGCGTCCTTTTATAATAAACAATTTCTATTCCATTCTATTCTACATATTGTATTTTTTCTAACGGTTTCGGTAATATTTTCTCCAAATGAGAAATAAAATACAAGAACATACAAGAACCATTGAGTAACTTCAAATCAAATCATTCTAGTTGAGTATCTAAGTGACTGAAATGAATCACTTGGATCTTTAATTGTTATTATAATGTTTAATTATTTTAAAATAACTTGTAATGTCTTTTAAAACAATTACCTACACTGATTTAAAAGATGTGTTGCTGTTGCAGTTTCTACTTGCTATCTAGGTTACGTTATTTTCATTCAAACTCATAATTCTCTACAATGTTTTCTGATAACAGTCCTCTTATTGAAAATATACTTAAATCATAAATAATTCAAGCGATTTAAACCTATTTATTCTAATCGCGATGAATAAACATGCAGAAAATTAATTCAAAAAAGAGATTTAAATATTTAATAAAAAAAATTATAGCCATTTAATTAAATGAAAGTTCTTTTCTGCCACCAATTAAAACTTTGAAAGATAAAAGGTCAAAAACGCCAATTAAGAAACTCTAGACAGATTGTCTGTGACAAAACGACTTTTAATTGAAATGTCGAGTATTTTGTTCGTTAAAGTAGTAACCTTTGGTGACCTTCCAAATTCCTTTCCTGCGCATGATTGGTATCATTGTAGTGAAATTCTCGTAGTAATTGCGATCTAGATCTACTTGCACATGAACATTTAGGTAAATAAAATAACATCACCCCCCTAACATTATCCCGTTCTTCACAGGGTCCGCTTACCTAACCTAAAGATTTGACAGGTCCTTTTTTAGAAGCGGCTGCCTGTCTGACCTGAAGGTTTTCCCTTCGCGGGTTGCAAGGTCGAGGGAAAATGCATTTCTCGGGAATGTAGGTAAATAAAGTAACATACCTAACTTAAACATAAATAGCTTACATACGTCCCACTGCTGCGCACACAGGTGGTCATCATCAGCCCATTAACGTCCCCACTGCTGGGGCACGGGCCTTCCTATGGATGGATAGGGAGATCGGGCCTTAAACCATCACGCGGGCCCAGTGCGGATTGGAGGTTATTAACGACTGCTAATGCAGCCGGGACCAACGGCTTAACGTGCCTTCCGAAGCACGGAGGAGCTCGAGATGAAATTTTTTTTTTGTGGTCACCCATCCTATGACCGGCCTTTGCGAAAGTTGCTTTACTTCAACAATCGCAGACCGAGCGTGTTAACCGCTGCGCCACCGAGCTCCTCACAGGTGGTCACTATAGTATTATACTGTTGCATTGCAGTGTGAACCCCCATACCCCCTCCGGTTGATTGTGGGGAGGCCTGTGCCCAGCAGTGGGACGTATATAGGCTGTTTATGTTATGTTGTATGTTATGTATTGCAGTGTGAAACAGCCTCTGTGGTCTAGTGGTTAGAGCATTAGTTTAGTTTAGTTAGTCAGTTTTTAATTAATAAATAGCGAAAAACGTTCGAGTAACAAAGGTACCACTCTCCACGAGGATAGCTTACGATTGTTAAAACTCAGTCACGAGCTAAAACTGTTTGCTAAGATTTAGTTAGTTAGTTACTTATAGTCACAGTTTGCAACAGAGAATTATATCGGGCATTAAGGCAAGACATCGACTATAGAACCAAATAGACGCCTGCAGCTTTACCACAAAACTGTGTTTAGCACTTACACATTGTTTATTACGAATGACAGATTTTGAGGGTCACTTTGACCGTAATTTTAAAATAAGTAATTGAATTGAATTTTGCTTGGCTTTAACCAAAAAAAACAATAGAAAGTCTGACAACAACAATAGAAAATCGTCTTAAGAAAGAAAGTCGTCTTTTAAGCGGTGTTTAAATTCGAAACAAAGCTTAAGAATAGAAAAGACTAAACTTTATTCCCAGAACAGGGAAGATTGGCAAAAGTAGGTACTTACATGAAGATTAACAATTTATGAGTAGTAACTAACACTGCCCAGGGAAATGGGACTGGCTCAGCATAATTGTTGCGAAAAGTTCAACTTACATTTAAAAGAAAAATGTTGTGGTAAACCTGCTGATTGTTGATGTTTCTGGCATAGAATCTGAATCCATTCTATCGACTAGCTGAGGAAGGGTAGGGAGAGCTGGCTCATTGGGGACGCCATTTTGTATCTGACGTATTTGTCAGATCAGATGTTCAGTTTTAGTTTATTATCAGGAGTCTAGTGGTCGTATCGTCGATGAGGCAAGCAGAGTTGCAAAGTTTCTTCATTCGAACACTTTCACCCGACGCGAAAACCCCAGCTTTTATATTTTAAAAAGCATTTTAAATTGACAGGTCGAGATAAGTTTTGAGCGTAAAAAGCTGATAACTGAATCGTTCTCGATTCAATTCGGGTTTATCAGTCGATATTTTTATATAAACGGCATTTTAATTTTGGAATTTTAGGTTTTAATTTTCATTAAATGCGAATACTTAGTTTACGTTCCATGCATGTAAGGGACGAAAAATTTAATAAGAAGATTTTGTTACTCTGTCCATTTCTACAGAAGTTATGGATGTGAGAATTTACATGTAAGTATGCACCTAAACATATCGTGGCTGACTTTGCTGAGTGACGTACTTATCTCTATTTTTTTGCTAGAGTGATTTGTGTCTTATTAACAATCGTAAAAGGTGTACTTAAAACAGTTTCGCCAAAAATTACAAATACGTCATCAGTGACGACATGAAAGTTACAAATGTACGTAAAAATCTTTACTTTTTAACACTTACAAGGAAAGAACGTCTAATGACGTTCCGATTTCAAGGTGTCATATTACCTATTATGACCCATGATCTCTGTTCGTGAAAGGGTTAATTGAAGTTTTAACATGTGCAATAACTTTATTGCACTCATCCATCTATTTTTAATCAAAATCAAAGTATTTTTTCAAGATCATAAAACTGCACTATTAAAATATTTCGGCAATTGATCACACCAATTTGGAAAATGAACAAAATATGAATACACAACTTTCACACGAGTGTAATTTGAAAAATTATCTGAACGGATTCAAAACACTTGAGCAATTATAGTATACCAACATTCCCACGACCCATCTTAATTATTTGTGACTAGGTACAGTACCTTCGTCTTTACTCGATTTCCCTTCGACGATAGTTTCTCACTAGTGATGCGCCAATGCGAATGATTATTCGATTAAGAGACCTTCCAGGCTACATTCTCCAAAAAATATTGATGGCGCTGAAAAAATTTGCTTTCAACCTTCTAATTTTATGGATAACAGACATATGCATATTTTATCTTTGTTTTTGAGTATAAAAGATGACCCTTTTTATTACACCCAGGCACAACTTTCATCCATTATTATTCTGATCACAATAAAGACAAGCAATATAGATAGCAAGATAAATCTAGACATAATGTGATAGAAATATCAAACAACATTTTTTTTTTTATAAAATACAGGGTGTTAGTGACATCATAACGAATACTTTGAGGGATGATTCAGGCCATGATTCTGAGTTGATATCAAGTGGCATTTTCAGTCGCAAAATTCATGTTATTTTTTTAGTTTTTTTAAATTATTTTCAATTCTATACTTTTGCGATGGCAAATTCCACTCAGAATAATCAGCTGAATCATCCCTCTCAGTATTCGTTACGATGTCACTTACACCCCATACAAGTACATACAGTAGCCATACAAGTAGGTATGGGTGTTAGTGACACTGTAACGAATACTGAAGGGGATGATTCAGACCATGATTCTGAGTCGATATCAAGTGAAATTTCCTGTCGGAGAAGTCATGAAAATTTTAGAGCTTATTTAAATTATTTTCCGTTCCGTACTTTTGCGACGAAAAATTCCACTTGATATCAACTCAGAATTATGGCCTGAATCATCCCTCAAAGTTTTCGTTACGATGTCACTAACACCCTGTATAATGCCTCCGCCATTACATTATATACATTAGTTTGCCTGGAAAAGATTGCTACTTAGCAATAAGTCCGCCTATTGTACTCTTTCTATATCTCTGTAGTTTTGTATTTTCTTGTTTGTGTAACAAAGTATTTGTTATGTTATGTTATATTTTTGAATAATTAGGTACCCCGAGCAATATCAAAATTAGGTAATTATCACGTTGAATCTGGATATCGCCATCTTGTTTTTGGGGAACATAGCCTGGTAAGTACATCATCATCGGTTGCACAAAAGAGTTCACATTCGAATTATTACAATCAATAAACAATATCGATTTTTAATTTTTGGATCAATCGCCCATCACTATTTCTCACATCTACAATAATCTAGATACATAATTATATGTAGTAAAATTACGCTTGTATTTACTAAGGTTAAGTATTAAGTTGGGAATCGCTTACAGAAATACGTAATATAAGTAAATGCTATTTTTAATAATTCAGTCAGTACTATTCAGAAGCGGAGGACAGGAGTCCTGGTACGGCTTTGAAATAGACAACTCTATGCGTCGTCTCACTCGCGTCAGACAGAGTACTGCGCGGGGCGGACGGCAAGAGGGCAACCACTGCCGTATTTTTCCTTAAAAACGTAGCTTGGAGAATGCTACACCGACAAGAGCGTGCCTCTGAAATTAATGATGATGAATTTTGAAGATGCTCGAAGTTCAATATATTTACGTCATATATCTAGAGATAGTGTGTAAAGCCATTTAGAAATTCCCACGAAACGTCATAACTTGTTACGTCCACAGTACCACTTCAATGAAAGGGTAAACATTCATGCGCATGCGTCTAAATGCACGCGTCAGTGTGCCCACTCTGTGTCAACGAGTTCTTTTTTCTACGAAGATGCAATGCTCGAAGTTCGATGCTATAATGTAGAATAAGATACTGCATTTAGGCAGATGTGATACTTTTTTACAAGGTTAGTATTGTGGTAACACTGTGTTGTCTCTCTGAGGTTGTCAAAATTAAAGAAAAGATACAGAATATAAAATTTATGTCACATATCCATATACCTACATTACTCGCAATAACATAGGTCTTAAATTATAACAACACGTTAATTATAAATAATTGTATTTCAAGAATTCTCGATCTTCTTCTATCGTGCGGGTTGTGCGGTGGATTACCAACGTCATTTACCCTGGTGTCAGGGTGGTTACTGTGCCGCCAAAGGCCCCTATCATGACTCATGTAACGACTCCTTACTTACCTCAACAAGCTTCTTACTTACACTAAATACGATGTACCTTCTTAAATGTGTGACCTGTGGTTCTTCCAACCTTAATAGGTTCAATAAAGTACGTGTGTGACTAGTGAGTTTTCCTGTCTGTAGCGAGCATTAATCTATGACCAATGAAAAGGTTCATCCACACTTGGATGTCAAAATGAAATGGAGTAATTGTGAAATGGGCTGAGAACATTTGATTAGACATCGGTTAATCAAGTGTAGACCTTAAACATCCATTAGTTTGGAACTTCATTAATCTTTGATTTGTTTTATTAGGTTTTGACGGCGAAGAAATTATAAATACATTATTAGATCAATATTTTTATAAAAAAATAACTAGAAAAATAATACTCAGTTCATCTTGCGATAGATGTATCTTTGACAACCTTTGGGATATAGTCGTGAGCTTATGTATGTAATTATGCATTCTTATTTTATTTAAAACTATGAACATTGACTGACACGAGGTTTCCAAGATTTGTACCCGGTTAATGGTACCCAAGAAAAAAGAATAGAGATAATATAGGTTAATGAAAAAGTGCTGGAAAGAGTTGAAGAAAAGAGAACCATATTGAAGACTATAGAGAACCGGAGAGGAAATATGATTGGCCACCTGATACGACACGATTCATTTACAACAAACATTATAGAAGGAAAAATTGAAGGGAAGAGAGGAAGGGGTAGACCTAGGATAACATTTATGAAACAAAATTAAATAAAAGAGAAGGTGCAGGTCGTGTCGTATCAGGAGGTGAAGGTTTTGGCGAGAAGAAGAGAGGAATGGCGATTACTCCACCGACAAGAGCGCAGCTCTTAAATATAGAGAGAATGGTACCCAGCTCGTCCCCTATTACATGGAACTTAAACATAGCTGGCGAGCAGTAGGTGTATTTTCTACCTCTACCATAGAATAAGGAATAATACTACGTGTAGAACGGCAACTCTCCGCTCCGCACCAGCGTCTGAGCTAGGTTTACCTCACCCTTTTCGAACATAGTTTAGACTTGAATCGTATGGTGTCAGACGTCACACACATAGATGCGCGTATACGAAACGCCAGTGTGTGGTGTTTGTGTAAAACGAGGTTGTTTGTATGAAGTGTCTGGTTGTGCCTCTATTTAAACCTCCTGTAAAAGTTAGGATCTACTCTGACCGGCGTGCGTGTAAGAAACGATTGATGAATGTGGAGGAAGCAAGAGGAGTGTGTCAAGAGTCAGGATTGAAGCAAATGGAATTACTTCTCTGCTTACCCCAGTGGTAAATAGGCGTTATAAATGCCTACAGTTATATAGGATGTACACGTACATTTAATTCTAATTAATACCACGCCAATATCGCCACAAATTATTCAAATCACTCTAATTATAAATCTTAATAACCGCTAATCGTTTATTGCCATCAATTCGGATATCTATCGCCCATTTATTAAGCCGCGGTCACATTCATCAAGAAAGTGAAACTGCATTAACATAAGGGCTGGTGCACACGACAACTTGTTTGGACTAGATACATACATTGGCATGAGATGATGTATGGCTGGTGGTCGAAGATGGTGTGATGGAGAAATTGACAGGTGCGTGTCGGTACCAGTTGAGAAGTGCTGGGTTTCAATGATTTGTAGGTGCATTTCAAGGCTAATACATATATCGCCTTATAGTGTCGCATTCTGATAAGTATGATTTTCTTCAACAAAACCTCGATTTACATAACACATAATGGGCCCGATTCCTGCAGACACCTCCTAATTTTACTTTAAGTCATACCTGACATTTTCTTATCCGCCGAAAAGGAAAGGGACGGATGATTGACAGTCCTAATTTTAGGAAGAATGAGTAAATGAATGAATAACCCGGGCGAATCAAAAAGGTATCTCGCTGATATTACGTAGTATTATTCCTTATTCCTTTATATGTATGCAAACCGTTTGACGTGTGCTTTCAACTTAATTCTGTCGGGTTATTAGCCAATGCATTTCTTTTTATAGGGTTGTTTTAGATTTGTGCTTAAACTTGACGTGTGTTCCATAAATTTTATGTTTGTCAATTACCCGTCCCTTTCCTTTTCGCCGGATGAGAAAATGACAGAACTTAAAATAAAATTAAATGGTGTTCATAGGAATTAGCACCAATGTACACTAGAGCTATGACATTTGAGTATGTTACAATAACAATATCTTTAGCTAGGGCACAGGTCATGAACGTTTAACAGGCTAGGCGACATTGTATGACCTACATAGCAAATAACCTAGACATTATGATAAATCTTTTATTTATTTTACTAAGTGGCCGTGACATCGTATCTGAATTCGTATAGAGTATGTAAGACGAAGAAGAAGGTGTTAGTGACATCGTAACGAAAACTGAGGAGGATTTCAGGTCATGATTCTGAGTTTATATCAAGTGGAACTTTCAAAAATAACATCATCATCACCAGCCCATTAACGTCGCCACTGCTGGGGCACGGGCCTTCCCTGTGGGTGGATAGGGAGATCGGGCCTTAAACCACCACGCGGGCCCAGTGCGGATTGGTGGTTATTAACGACTGCTAATGCAGCCGGGACCAACGGTGTTATTTAAAATAACATTTTCATGAATTTTCCGACAGGAAAGTCCACTTGATATCAACTGAGAATCATGGTCTGAATCATCCTCTTCTTGCTTGGCTTGTTTAAATTTCTGCTCAAAATTGACGTGTGATGGAATTTTATGCCGGTCATTCTCCTTTTCGGCGGGTAATAAAGTGACAGGTGTAACTTAAAATAAAATTAAATGGTATGTCATGAGCAATATAATGTACCCACTTTAGAACTCTGTCGCACTAACATTTTTGACATTTAGTGAGACTTACAGTTCAATTTGTCAAAAAAGTTAATGTGACATGGTACCAAAGTGTATACATATTAATGCTCGTGACGGTACTTTTATCACAAATGCAGCAACATCAAATAAAGTTTTTTTTATCACAGAGAATTATACATAACCTATCATTCATATCTACGATTTTATAAAATGAATGTTGTTCTTAGTATATAATAATAAATTCACATTACAAAGTTAATGTGCTCATTTCAACTATAGCTGTCGCTTACTGCGCACGGACATCTAAGCATAAATCGCGACTTGTATAGATCTATAGATCATTCTGACAGGAGAGATCTACGCGTGTCGCCGATGATTTGCATCTGTCAAAGAGTGAACTAGTTACGTCAAATTATGATTTATATTAAGTATAGTTTTTTTTTAAAAGATGGCGACGGTAATTAGTCTAGACCGTTTTAGATTTCAATTAATCTTTCGCTATAATTGTAAAATTAAATGCGTTTGCGCAGACCGACATGTGAATTTAATTTAGTATTTAGGTTCGTAATTTGAAACGTGGCATATACAATCAAGAGCTAGCAAATAGTTTTCAAACTTCAAAGGTATTATAAAGATACTCAGTACTTAAACATATTACATAATAATTATAATGTGAAACCTTATACATATTAAAACGATGAGGAATAATATTTCAATTACACATTGGCAAATTGGCAATTCCTGCTTAGCAATAAGGCCGCCAGATTGTACTGTATCTATCATCATCTGAGTTAATTTGTTTTGTATGTTGTGTGCAATAAAGTATAGGTATTTGATTTGATTTTGATTTGATTGGCGTTATCTCCCTAGCATTATCCCATTTTTCACAGGGTCCGCTTACCTAACCTGAAGATTTGACAGGTCCGATTTTTTACAGGAGCGACTGCCTGACCTTCCAACCCACGAAGGGAAAACCAACGCAATACAGGTTAGGTCACATACCTCCGAATATGCATTTCTCGGGAACGTGGGTTTCCTCATGTTGTTTTCTATCACCGCTGAGCACGTGATAATCATTTATGATCCAAACATGAATTCGAAAACAAATTCGACAATCATTGGTTTAGGCCTAAGAGGCAAGCGTTCTACCAACTGGGCTACCACGACTACATTTCAATTACACATTGTAAGATATGTAAAGGCTTTGACACCCCGATAGGAATTGTGGGCGTTCATCATCACCAGCCCATTAACGTCCCCACTGCTGGGGCACGGACCTTCCCTATGGATGGATAGGGAGATCGGGCCTTAAACCATCACGCGGGCCCAGTGCGGATTGATGGTTATTAACGACTGCTAATGCAGCCGGGACCAACGGCTTAACGTGCCTTCCGAAGCACGGAGGAGTTCGAGATGAAAACTTTTTTTTTTGTGGTCACCCATCCTATGACCGGCCTTTGCGAAAGTTGCTTTACTTCAACAATCGCAGACCGAGCGCGTTTACCGCTGCGCCACCGAGCTCCTCTATAACATAATAATAATAATTTATTGCCAAAAAAGTGGGTAATACGATTCTTTCCTTAACATAGCTTAGTCTTAGACAGAGATATAAATAGGTAGGTACTATAGCTGACTAAGTATTACAGCATATGATGCCTCTCTCCTGGATATTTATGTTACGTTAAGCTAGCTAGTATACATACTTATGTTATCAAAACAAAGAAATACAGAAGTTTTTAATGAATGGCTTATCAAAATACAGTGCACGGTAAAACTTTTTAAGTTTGTGATGTACTGTACTAAACATGATAATGTACTTTGCAATTTTTTATAATAATAAAAAAAAAAAAAAAAAAAAAAACAAGATCTTCTCTTTGTGTGGAATGTAGTTGTACGTGTGTGTGTGTGAGGGTGTGTAAAAGAGTAAAACATAAAAGGAATACAAAGTATACAGGGTGTTAGTGACGTCGTAACGAAAACTTTGAGGGGTGATTGAGACCATGATTCTGAGTTGATATCAAGTGGAATTTTCCGTCGCAAAATTCATGTATTTTTTTTTTTAGCTTTTTTAATTATTTTCAATTTTAAACTTTTGCGATGAAAAATTCCTGTATTTTTATATTTTAGAGTAACCCATCTATCAGAATATTCTAAATATTTTTTTTTCTTCTCTAGGTACCAGATTGGGATACACACCTTCGTATTTCGTGAGTTATCGTTCGATAGAAACTAATAACTCACTTTAAATTAAAAGTAACATGGTATTTGGGTTCATGAGATGACTAATGGTGTAAGTAGCACCCTAATAAATATTGCTAACAAGTTCTAACTTCCATTAAACAGTCCCTTAAAATATCAAGATACAAAGAAACAAACTGAATTCCAATAATCCAATAAAAAGGTTTTTTTTTCACATTAAAGGATGAATACATTAAATGTTCAAATATTTGTCTTATCTTTCTATTAAGTACAAGACATTAACAAGAACATGACAGAATAATAATTCATTAAATGAGTTGTAATTAACACTTGCTACAGATTATAATTATAGACGGTCTCGGAGATACTTTTTTAATACTTTGTGGACGGACGGTCCACAGAGTATTGAAAAAGTTAAGTAAAAAATTGTAAAAATAAAAAATAAACTTTTAAAATTATAACCAACAAATTAATTTATACCACAAATGTTTTGTGTTCCCAAGTATGGTTTAGATATTGCTGATTACCTGATTGTCTGAAAGTAAGATAATCCGTGGTTCTGAGGGCACCTTAAGCAGTCAAATCAAATCAAATATACTTTATTGCACAGAACTAAAATTTCAAAAATCAGACATAACACGATCTCTGTTCTTACAGCCCGCACCAGAGAAAAATAACAGGTTTAAAGCATTATAGGACATAATAATATATAATGCCACTTTATTAGTTCCTGTTTATTAATATTTTATAAATTAATTAATATTTTGAACGTTTCGAAGTCTAAAGAGAAAACTTACTAATAATAACACATTCGGAAATGTAAAAGAACATAATTATATGTGGCATATAGGTAATTCTAAATAAAATCATGATGACTTACGAAAAACTTGACGGTATTTATTTACTCTGTAAGTAAGTAATTTTAGTAAACAACTATGGTAATTATATTTCGTTCCGATATAGTTTCGTATTAGTTGTTCAGATTTTTTTTTAATTTTAACGAATGCAGCGTAAAGAATGAATGTTTTACAAGTAAATATAGCGTTTAAATCATTGTAAAAGTGGTCCAATGGTCATGATTAGTCATACACTGTAAAATTAGTTCCATCTCTTCAAAAATAAGATAAAACAGCGTCCAGGTCTAATAGTGTTAGGAGTAAGAAAATAAAAAACAAGCCACTAACGACTCCAAAATTGATGTTCTCTTATCGAAAATTACTCCAAATTTCTTACACCGTAACCCCAAAGCCAGGCTCATCAGCCGGCGGACAACTTTACATTTACTTATATTTCACCTTCCCAAGTTTTTCAATCACTTCAAAAATCGTAAACATAGAGTTCAATATCAAAGGTTTGAAGTTAAAATAGCAGCAGAATGTTTAGGTTGAGTTTGGTTTGGTTTTTTTTTTTGACCACGGTTGATGAGTCAACGTCTGTGTAGGCAAGGCAGACACAACTACGGTATTTTGGTTCGCAGACTGAATTTAACGCTTCTGTGTCTTCATTTTGTACACTTTATATAGTGAGTAAAAGCTTAGTACGATCTACTCTGAACCGGCGTGCGTGTATGAAACAATTGATGAATGTGGAGGAAGCAAGAGGACTGTGTCAGGATCGAAGCAAAAGGAATTCCATGGTCTCTGCTTACCCCGGTGGGAAATAGGTGTGACTTTATGTATGTATGTTTATATTATAGTTTGTATTAGCCTGGTAAGCTTACTTAATTTAGGGTTAGAAAATTAATCCGCAGTAGACTTGGGCGGTTAAAAAGCCACATCGAAGCAATTAATCTAAAAAAGCAATATTGCTATTTGACATTTGTGTGCAACTGATGTGGCGTTTTTAAGCCCCCTGTTCGGAGAGCGTGTCAATAACATCTCCCACGTGTCATCCGTGTGTGTGTCGTGTCGTGTGTGTCCTCATCTTCCGCGTGTCACGGCTTCGAATCCTGTCTCGGGCTTAAAACCACTATATCGACTTTATGAGTTTGAATTGTACTGTATTGTGTTGGGTACTTGACTGAATCAAAGACACATTATAAAATGCGAATATACAAATAGAAAATGTCTAAGATGATCATAAATTAATCTCATTTTTACCGACTTCAAAAAAGGAGGAGGTTCTCAATTCGACCGTTTTTTTTTTCGAGACTTTTTTTCGAATTTTAATAACAATGAGTATGACGTTTTACCGCTTTTATTGATGACGTCACAGTACAGTATTTCCATACAAACTCCTAAGAAAGTTTTCGTTTTGACATTTCGTAAAAAGTATAGCTTGTCAAGTAGCCAATTCAGGTTTGGATCATGGAGAATTGACGTCACGTGGATGAGCCCGGTTAATGGAAATAAGCTGGCTCTCTACTCTAAGAAATATTAATTCTTACGCGTATTGTTCTCTCAGACGACGGCCTGATTGCCAGAGATTTTACCATAACTGTACTATACAAAAAAATTGCTCTACGTAGAGGGAAAATGAAGCGAACGCGCCATTGAGACACGCCACGTCAAGCCACTCGCCGTAAAGAGACTCACCGTAGCGGGAATCGCTGTTCAAGGAGTTGCTGCCAACGCTATAATTCGGTTCAACTGAACACCCTCAGGCCTGTTTTCTTAAATTTTGTACCGGGTGAGAGCCCTCAGCGCTCCCAATTTGTCCGGCCAAGTAGTTTAATGTCATTTGCGGAAAATCTATAATAAGTCATATAACAAAAAAAATCTAAAGGAATCATAGCTGGCGATGTGTGGGCATATATGTATACATGATTATACTACAAATATACACCTCTGCCTAAAAAAACACGTAAAACAAAACGAACCCAGACTTTTTTTACAGCAGGCCGACACCCAGACACTGTAATTATAATGGTTCTAATTAAATCATTTGTCATGCTGCCTAATGAGTCATGTAGCATAGTTTCATCCCGCGTGGGGCCAACCCATTGATATGGTCTAGTGTGCGATATAATAATTATAATCTGTCTCTCAAAATACAGGTCCCCTAGTTTGAGAGACAGGGTTACCTTCTGCTTTTAAATAGCCACCATCAACATTATATAAACTGTCAATGTGATTGTCAATAATATGTAAATTGTTGTGTGTGAGCCATATCCCTCTATTCTCAGTAGTTCCTTTAGCAGTTCCTCTGAAGGAACTACTGAGCATTTTTTGTCCTTGTAGTTCCTTCAAAGGAACTAAAGGAACTACTGAGACTACCAAGTTCCTTTATTTCTGTATCAAGTGTCAGGAAAGAGATTATATGCAGTTTATGCACACAAACTCATTAGAAAAGTTATCATCTTTTGCTTGTTATTAGCTGTCATTGCAATTAAAATCTGATCTTGCTTGATGTATATAATTTATCTATGAGAAAATATGGATAAAAAAAATATGGATAGTCTGAATAATTTTACTATTGTACAAAGGGGTCGGGGCTCGGTGCTTCTTTATGCCGGTCGTCAATTTTATAGCCACCAAACTTATGCCAATAAAAGTACGCATTGGCGTTGTGCTGGTTTTAAAAAGGAAAAGGCTCACCGATGCTATGGTTCTATAACGATTTCAGTGGTAAGTCTTGTCCTATTCCACTATTTCCTACCAACAGTCCCCCGCGGGGGAATTTACTTTTTACTGTTTAGTTTAATTATTACCATCTTTATTAATTTTAGGACAATAAGGTGATAAAAGACGTCGCGCATAATACAAATTGTACTACGGATACAACGCAAAATATAATTGATGCTCGAATAAATGAAGCTATTCTTGAGGCTTCCGAAGGGAAAGACCCGGCTCCAAAAGTATTCTATAAACATATTGTGCAAATCAGAAAGGACGGCCTGGACTTGGCGTCTAATAAGCCAATACCCAGTTTTAGAAATAAAAAAGCAACCATTTATCGTAAAAGGAACGCACTCGCTCAAGTAGAAAAAGTGTGTTCAGAGACCATTGGAGATGGCGAGGTTCCTGTACAATTTAAAGAGTTTTTGCTTGCTGACTATTACGATGGGGATATTAAAATTTTAGTTTTCTGCTCGAACGAAGCCAAATTACACATGAAAAATGTGAAAAACTACTTTATGGATGGTACATTTCAGTCTTGTCCGTCACCATTTTCACAATTATACACGCTTCATGGTGATTTAGAAAGTGATTCGTGTAGTAATATGAATATCATACCACTGATTTATGCGTTTATGTCGCACCGGTCCGAGAAAAGTTACAAAGTTTTGTTTGAATTGATTAAGTCGCAGATACCAGCGTGGACTCCAAAAGAGATTCGGATTGATTTCGAAGTGGCCACTTTAAAAGTGTTAACTGAGATGTGTGTAACTGTTAAAGGCTGTCATTATCACTTTACGCAATGCTTGCGGCGTAAAACGAAAAAAATTGGCTGTGCAAAGACCAGAGCACAGAAAAGAATCATCCAACTCTGCTGTTCTTTGCCTTTTCTTCCTGAAAGCGATATTGAAAGTGGCTGGTCTTTCATTAAAAACGAGATTCCAGAAGACAATTTGCTTGCAAAATTTGAATCATATTTCTCTCGTTATTGGATGAAACCAGAACTAATAAAAATTTGGTCGGTTTTCGGAGACAAATATCGAACAACAAATGTAGTGGAGGGCTGGAACTACAAAATAAACACCATATTGAATAAAAACCCCAATATGCTTCAAGCTCTGCACGCTTTGAGCGATGATGCATATTAGCCAATTTTAGGAGCGATCAATTAAGAAAATTTAAAATTAATATAACGAAGCGTCGTCAAATTGATTTAGACAAAGATGAATTCATTCAGCTCTCGCAATTACAATTGACTTCCGGTGAATTGCCTATTCCACATTTTTAGAAAAGATCGCATTGTACTGCAAATGTTGAGTTGGTCCCCAAATTATCGTGGTGTATCTGATAATTTAATAGTGGTAATCTGATAACTTTCTTTTTAATTTTGACAATTAAAGGTGTATGTTTTAACATAAAGATGATTTTATTCAGTATAATATGCAGTTGCAGTTGGCAGGAACTGCTAAAGTAAGGAGGCAATACGGGCCGACTTACTGCTAAGAGCAGATAGTCGACTTGAGAACAAGGAACAACAAGGACAAAAATGCTCAGTAGTTCCTTTTTATCGTCGGTTAAAAAAAAACGTTACCTACTTTATGGTTTGGTAGTCTCAGTAGTTCCTTTAACTCCTTTGAAGGAACTACAAGGACAAAAAATGCTCAGTAGTTCCTTCAGAGGAACTGCTAAAGGAACTACTGAGAATAGAGGGCCATATCGCCGTCTATGATGGTCGAGCCTACTATGATAATGAAACTGTAGATAAATTAATAACTCATTGGTGCGAGTCATTGATACCGTATATACTTAAAATATTCATATCTCAAAGTTGTGAGTATTGGGCTGATGCTGCTTTCACGGGTTGGGTCAGACAGGCAGTGGCTTCTGTAAAAAACCGGACCTGTCAAATCTTCAGGTTAGGTAAGCGGACCCTGTGAAAACGAGATAATGCTAGGGAGATGATGATTCTTATTTCAAACACGGGGGTTAAAATGGCCACATCGAAGCAATTCATCTGAGTAAGCAATATTTCAATTTGACATTTGCGCATATAAAAGTAAGTGCGCAATGCAAACAAATGTCAAATAGCAATATTGCTTTCTTAGATGAATTGCTTCGATGTGGGCATTTTAACCCCCTGTACACCCGGCTTTCTGACCCACACTCCTCGAAGGATTTTATTTGAAAATTAATCGACCCTAGAGGGCCGATAGCGATAAGCGCTGGATGCGTCGACCACTATGAGGCTGGGACTCCACCAAAGCGGAGATGTGTACGGTATGCTGTGCGAGATGTTTTCAGTTCGGGTGAATCTACCGAAGCTGTGCGGAAATGTGCACGGTCACGAGCATTAATATGTATACACTTTGGTACCATGTCACATTAAAAAATAAAAAAGCGGCCGGAGACGACAAGTTGTTTATAGAATTGCTAAAATCTGCAAACCCCTTAGTTTTGAACGAAATTTACGAATTAATCAATCTAATGTATACAACTGGCAAAATACCAACAGACTTTCAAGTTAGTAAAACTTTGGCATTACCAAAAAAACCAAATACTTTGAAATGCGAAGAACACCGGACACTGAGCATAATATCACAGGCTTCAAAAATTTTACTTAAAATCATTCAAAACCGACTGAGACCTAAAGCTGAGGGATGTCTGGGAGATGACCAGTATGGGTTCAGGGAAAAGAAAGGTACAAGAGAAGCAATATTAGCTTTAAGACTGATAATTGACAGGAGATTGGATTTAAGCATGGATACCAGCGTGGCTTTTATAGACCTTGAAAAGGCTTTTGACAAGGTAAACTGGAGGAAAATGATGAGGGGGTTGAAGGAAGTAGGAATGGATTATAGAGACCGAAGGATAATATACGAACTATATAAACACCAGGAAACTGTCGTAGAAATAGGAGAAGTGAAGAGAAAAGCTAGAGTACGGCAAGGTGTAAGACAGGGCTGTTCCTTATCTCCACTAATATTTAACATTTTCATAGAGGGTGCCATGAAGGAAATAGCTAAAATCAGTAACGGAATAACAATAAATGGACAGAATATAATTAGTATCAGATTTGCAGACGATATTGCGGCACTGGCCAGTAATAAAGAAGACCTAGAAACCCTACTTAACACAATGAACACAGTTTTTGAAAAATACGACCTTAAAATTAATATAAGTAAAACCAAAATTCTAACAATTTCCAAAACTCCAAAAATAGACAGCCAAATAATTAAGTTAAATAATATCCCGATTGAAAATGTAAAGAACTTTAAGTATCTAGGCAGCATAATAACGAATGACTCAAGATGTACTTTAGACGTTAAAACCAGAATAGCAATGGCAAAACAAGCTTTCCATAACAAAGGGTGCATATTCAAGGCTAGGATTGCCAAATCTATCAGAAAAAGATGTGTCAAAACCTTCGTATGGAGTATAGCCCTCTATGGATGTGAAACTTGGACACTGACACAGAAGGACAGAGAGAGACTCGAGGCCTTTGAAATGTGGTGTTGGAGGAGGATGGAAAGAATAAGTTGGACAGAAAGGGTTACAAATGAGAAAGTGCTAGTAAGAGTAAGGGAAAAGAGACAAATACTGAGAATTATTGAGGACAGAAGAGGCAAGATGATTGGACACCTAATAAGACACGACGAATTCATTAAAAACATCATAGAAGGAAAGCTAGAAGGAAAGAGAGGAAGGGGAAGACCAAGAAGAGCTTACATGGAACAGATTAAAGAAAAGGTTAACGTCGTGTCTTATAGGGAAGTCAAGGAATTGGCCTTTGATAGACTGGAATGGAAAATGCTACACCGACAAGAGCGTGGCTCTTAAATTGATGATGATGACCATGTCACATTAACTTTTTTGACAAATTGAACTGTAAGCCTCACTAAATGTCAAATATGTTAGTGCGACAGAGTCCTAAAGTGGGTACATTATATTGCTCATGACTGTACTGTGTAACAGAGATGTGTGCTCATGTGCACGGTACTAGCTGACGGGAGGGAAAGAGGCGGGGAACATCGCTCAATGCACGCCGCTCAATTCCCTCGTCTACGCTTCCATCGCGCCATACAAATATTACACTTCTCCGCTTAGCGATCTCCACTGGAGCTGAGCGGAGAGATGTGCAAATAACACAATTCTATTGGTCGTTTAAAAAACATCTCTCCGCTCGGCTTTGGTGGATGGCTGAGGTGTAAAGCGAAAGCCTCAACAAAGTATTTAGATAGTTTCAACTCACGCGCCTGTAAAATTCACATAAAGAAGTGAAATTAAGCGCAAGCGTTCACGGCTCACGCCTCTTACAAATGTCACAGAACGAAATTCGATAGCTTAATAAAAGGTGCTGTTTACGACCCTAGTTAATTGCAGTTTACAAAACTTTAATACTGCGAAATTGCCGCTATCAAGGTGTATTAAGTAAACAGGCTCGTATGGCGTTTTGGCAGTAAAAAGTAAATTAGTAGCCGATACACGTCTCATGTCGAGCATTTTTGCAATTTTATGAATAGTTTAGAATTTTATTCAATTCAAGTTTTTTTTTACATAGTGTAGGCCCGCTTTAACTACAATCTCACCTGTTAAGTGACGATGTGGTTCTAGAGTGGATCAGGTAAGCCTGATCAAATATGCTTATGCTTGCTTTGCATATTTACTCTAGCCGTGAAGACGCCCAGATAATAACGAGTTGGAAAAACAGACGACGGCAAGCAGTTCCAATCCTTCGCTGTTCGCCTCAAAAAGAAAGAGGCGAAATGTTTGTATGTTGTTGTGAAATTCTGTATGAAAGCATGTTAGACAGAATTTCACCGCAGCGTGTTGTTAATGTTCTGGTACTAACTTCCGCTATTCAGACCGCCATGTTCCACCTCTATGTGTTACCCAAGAAACAATTTTATACCAAAATCTTAATATTTCTTCAGTTTTACTTATTCTTTATTCACCATTATACAAAACGCGGTTTAAAGACTATCCGATGTCTGCAATAATTTTCTCTTCGAATTTGTCAATTTTACGCGTATCATTTGAAGATTTATCATCAGATCCTATTGGAGAAAGTACTAACTCATTTATTACATATTCATCAATATACGATAACGACACGTCGAGATAAAATTCTAATATAATGGTGTTGCCACTCAACGCAAAATATTCGCAAAACCAGAAATATATTATCATTTTCTTCGAAGTCATTAACGTCTCATATAAAAAAACGTGTCTTACTGACAGACAAAAATAAAAGAGGTAAGTATTTATCTCGTTTTCTGATATCGCTGAAATGCTTAATGAATCTTTACGATTACGAGTTGTACAGGTAGATATAAAATAAGGATGATTGATGCAGTAGACTTATTAGGAGAAACTGAAGGAGAGAGTCAGGTCACATTTTGATGAGCTGCTAAAATAGGACAAGTTGGTGTGGGTAAAAATTATTACAAGTATTATAGAAGTAATGGCCCCGATTCCTGCAGACACCTCCTAATTTTATTTTAAGTTATACCCGTCATTTTCTTATCCGCCAAAAAGGAAAGGGACGGATGATTGACAGCTCTTAATTTTAGGAAGAATGAGTAAATGAATGAATAACCCGGGCGAAACAAAAAGGTATCTCGCTGGTATGCAAACCGTTTGATGTGTGCTGTCAACATAATTCTGTCGGGTTATTAGCCAATGTTAAATTGTTAGACGGTTGTTTTAGATTTGTGCCTAAAATTGACTGTGTTCCACAAATTTTATGCCTGTCGATTACCCGTTCCTTTCCTTTTCGGCGTATGACTTACGAAAAAGATTTATAATAATAATAATAGATTGAGATTTATTTTAGATTTATAATTTAAAATTAATTTATTTACATTGCAACACAAGCGCCGCGGATGCGAGGCTTCTTTAGTAGCGTGAAAAAAAAATAGTTTTGTAATGAGGTGGACAAAACCTTATAAATATAATGATTTCCATAAGACAGTGAAAGTACTAGTCAAAAACAAATTAACATACACCTGACTTTCATCGCTGAAGGCTGTACTACAAAACTTAAACATGTCCTTATTAAAACAGTAGTTCGAGAACACAATTTTTTATTTGAGTTTCAACTTGTAACATAACATCGTCAGCATTAAGAATTGCCTCAGCAATACCAAGGAAGCAGGCATTTACGAAAAGGTCAAAATTGGAAAGTGGGCGCCTTCAACAGGCCCCGCACATCGCGTGACGTAAAATTTTGTTTACAATCACAGGAACACGACTAATTAAAACAATAAATTCTCCCCCGTATAATTTGATAGGCGTAAAAACTAATTTCTTGACCAACGAATATATCATGTCGATAAAGTACAAGATAAAAGTAAAAAGAGCTTGTGGTATGCACGGCAGGCAATCTGCCCATAATGTCATTTTGTCCTCGCGTGATGGTGCTTGTAAACGAGATGTCTGATTACTTTCTCTCTCCCTCATATCGTGAGGTATTTAATTACTTCGTTTACAGACACATGATTTACCGTCCGCTTAATTTGAAAGTGTTGATTTAAGTCTGGCTGGGAGGGGCATTTTCAGAAGTCGTAACCAATTAGTTATTCCGTTTTTGCGTCTTACGACACTCGTACCACGTCCCTAAAGATACATTTTTGTATAATGCAGTGAGTTTAAAGTTCTAATAGTCATATTTACGCCGTAAAAACCCCATCATTTTCTCTGTAGTCCCATTTAAATTCCATCTCCACATCCTCATTCGTGTAATTGGTTATAACTGTCCATTCCCGGCGTAGCACTCGAATTATATCATTATCCTTCGCTAGAATAGCTTCAAGGATCGTTAGAACGTAAATCGATTGCCATGCGTGGAGCGACAACTCCGTTTGCATACTAAAGTCATACATCAACAATATCCAATCATAGTGACGCAAGAATTAACATTCCGCATTTTTGTTACAGACTTGGCGGCGATACGACAGTTGCTAGAGAATGAAACTGGGGGAACAACCTGTCCCAGTTGTAACATGCCCTTTGATAAGGGTAAAAAGAGAAAGCTGATAGACACCTGCGGACATGAGCGCTGCTACTCCTGCATGTTCAGGAACGAAGCGTGCCCCATCTGTGCGAGGAACAGTCAGGGACGAAGACCTGTGATGGAGCGCTACACGCCGTCACCGCGCCCGGAGCCAGACTGGCAGTCTCCCATGCGACTTCCGAAGCCGCCCAAACCCACCTTGGCACAAAGCTGCCCCACACCACCACACACCAGAAGAAGATTCTTCCTCAGTCCCAAGTCACTCCGGAGCCCGTTCGGCCAGCGGTCCAGCCGTCATTCGCATGAGAACCACGTGCCCCTGTCTGGTAAGTAGTTTAATCGCACGCCATCTTGAAATTTACATATCTGTGGGCTCGCGCGTGGAAGCCGCGCATTTGCATCGTTGCGCAAGCGTCGCCTACTGCGCACGCATTGCTTACCGCGCTCCATTGATGCCTTCTTCGGCAGTCGATATCTCATTCACAACCCGACGACGTGATACTACTCACTTTCCTGAGCTCATTCGCGAGCTCTCCGTGCCTCATCGAGGATGTCGCCGTAAATAACCGTGAGTGACAGTTGCGACATGGTTCGCCCACGCCGCCGGATGTACGTAGGTTCCGTACAGAACCAGTCTAGTGCATTTATTAGTAGGTCCTTTAGACTTTTGCAACTGCCTGCACAGACAGGCCGGCTGCGGACATTATCTCAGAATCTGTTACTTTATTTCCATTAATTATATCAGTCTAGATTTCTGAGCGAATTGAAATATACAGTCCACTAATTCACAGCTGCAGTTTCCTAACAAACTATTAGTTTCGATTCGTTGCGGCCCTTGCCCCTTTGGCTTGTACTTATTAATCTGTCTGAGGTTGTAACGTTTCTATCTGTCAGTTTGAATAATATTGTCCGGGTTGTTGGTAGCGATTTGTAATTAAGACACCTCATTGCGTACTTAATAGGACTTGCAAAGCTCATGGAGTATGGTATTTATCATCATTAGGTATTCATGAAGTACTCCTACCTACAGGATTGCCAGAAGAAGGGCCGAGGAGTGCGGCGTGGCACAGTCTGGTCTTCAATAAGATCAGATCGTTGTGGACGTCCCACACGTCAATGCCTCAAGGGCTCAACCAGTTGACAGGCACGACGATATTCAATTTTTATAACTGGGATGTGGACTATATTCTGATGATGAATTAATTACTCTTAGGCGTAATAAATCAAGAGTTAAATGAAGCTTTTAAATTGATGAAGATGTAAAATAACGATGACTAAGTAAGCTAATACTAATTAAAAATGCAATCAATTCAGCATGATTGCTAAAAGTCACGATCAAAAAGAAAACCTCTCGAGATACTAACCCGAAATCGATCCACGATCAATATTGAATCAATTATGCGGGTTGAATTAATCGATTTCTAAATAAACATATCGGCATTTGGTCCACATTCCTTCGCTGGCACGACAGATTTTTGCACATCTTATTGCCCGTTTGCATACAGTCTCGGCTCATTCGAGGCTCGGCTTCAAACCGGTTTTGCATTTTTTTTGCATCTGTGTGTTTTGTTGCGTTCTTGAGTTTGATTTTTTATTCTTTTAGGTAACGCTTGAAGTGATTTGATTGTATCAGCTGCAACAGTTTCTAATACAGTTAAAGGAATTATTTTCCTGGTATGAAATTAACATGCAAAGATAACAATGCACCTTGCACTGTGTATGTTATGATTGTTAATTATATTCATTGACTTCCATCGTTTCAGTATAATAAAAAATGTTGTGTTATTTATTCTACTTGTATGTTAAAACAAATGTAGGTCTGTATAAATAATTAAAAAGTTATACAAAGCTTCTTGTTTATAGCTTCACTTCAATTTGTATATAATTATCATCAAGATTTATTTACTCGTGTAACCACGAAGCGAACAAACAAATTATTTATTCCTTGTTGATACCTTGACTGGTATTTTTATTACGTTCATCGTATCTAATTATAATTATCATATCAATACAAGCGAAGAGTTGGGTCCTTTGAATAAATATCTTGACTTAAGAAAATGTTCTATGCATGACTTGCTTATAAAAGCTATTGAAGAGATAGTATCACTATAACTCATCGGTGACAAAAATTACGATACATCGATATGTGGGCGAAAACGATCGCCTTAATCGATAAAATTTTATGCTGCGTGGAAGATAAAATCTACAGACCGATAGTGTACGATGCTGTTAATGTAAATTAGTTAGTACGTGAAGATTTAGATGCAACGATAGATTAAAATAAATTTTGAACAGTAAAGGATAATTGAATTACAAGTACAAACAACGCGATAAAGATCTTATCGTTAACAAATAAAAAGGCATTGATTTTGAAATGGACATAGTTGTTTTAAATGTGTACACGAAAATACTGTAAATGAACACAGTTACAAATAAAACAAATCTTTAAGCACCTTTGCTACCAATCAATACTAACTTGTCAAATGAAAAACAACAAATGATTCTATCAGATCTTATCCCGGACATGTAGAAAATTCTTACAAAGGTATAATCCGGTCTATCATGACATTACGGACTAGGTACTTAAGACACTATTTTGTTTATTTCATCATATCCATCTTAGTTTATCAGTTGCTTTTTTTGTTGATTTGAATCTTTAGACCTTAGCCACTCCGCTTATGAACGTAAGTAGTCTATCCTATCAGTCTCTCAAGAACACGTCCCAATTAATCAAAGACTAATACTCAACATTACTTAAACGTAGTAGGAGTAAAGTAAGTCTTGAGTTTAGTCATGTGGTGCCACAATTCAACAATATGGACCAAGGTAAGGTCCGCCTTCGTACCATTGTCATAACCCCACTTGCCACCCCCACTGTTTGGTGAATGAGTCAAAACTAGGCTGCTGGTCTGTTGGACATTTCATTCATAAAGCGACGGCGTAGGTTGGTGTAAGTACGGAGGCTGCGAAAGGCCAGAACAATAGTATTGACGGCGCTACTAAATTAGGCGGGAAGTGTTTACTTTGATATTGTATCATTGTTAACTAGTAAGGTAAAAACACGTTGGATTTCCAGGTTCAATGTCTTTAGCTTCTTATTAAATCTATTAGGCTTCATATCCAGTCTATTTTTTCAACTCTCTATTGTCACATTTGAAGTTAAACCGCTCCAAGTGTCATCATCATCATCAGTCTCATAATTTTCACTCATATTTATAAGTTTCATCATTTCATTTAGATTCATATGCTTTACATTTATCGTCATCAATAAGTATAAGTTATTTATTTGCATAATTCAAAAAATACCAATGAATCTTCTGACGTATCTTATCTTTAATAACGGCCTAAAGTACTTACGCCACTATTTCACCCAAATTTCCTTCCTCATCATACCTATTATTTTTCAACCTACCGTCAAATATCAAAAGCAGTGAAGCATCAAACCGTATAATTCTTTATGCCACATCATAAACAATAACAGCTTGTAAACCAACACTTAACGAGCAATTAACACTTCCGTTAGACACAGTAGGGGATATGGGGAGACCTTTTTTAATATTTAGTACAAGGTTTGGGCGTCTGTATTACTAAAGACAATTTTTTAAAGATCTTTGAGGAAACAATTTTTCGAGGTTTTGGAATGTGTTATTTTAATACCATTTACGTATAGGCTATATAAATTAGATTCTGATGTATTATTACCTCCTAATAGAATTTTATAATCTGTCCAAGATTAAATAGGAAAGTCCGGGACGTTTCCAAATCCTTATTTACATTCCCGATCTTACAAGAAACATCGTAACCCTACTTTCATTACATGATTGGATAATTACCTAAACATGATATAATAAAATAATTCCTTTCGAAAATTGAGCTGGGGTACTCCAACAATAATATGTAGGTTTGACATGTCACCTTATGTCACCATAAGTCAATCCTATATAGACTGTTAGTGACATCGTAGCCAAAACTAGGATTCTGAGTTGATAATTTTCCATCGCAAAAGTATAGAATTGAAAGTAATTTTTAAAAAATCATGAATTTTGCGACGGAAATCGCCACTTGATATTAACTCAGAATCATGGTCTGAACCACCCACCTCAGTATTCGTTACGATGTCATCAACGGCTTCCGAGTACATTCCGCTTAGGGACGGTACTGAAAAGTATCGGCGTCCGAAGGACGTAATATACGTTCCCGACGACCCGATTACGCTAGCCATAGAGGCAGCCAATCAGCTCGCGACACCAAAGACTTCAGGACCCCGATACCGACCCCGCCGGCGTGGTCGACGATTTCCCTCATTCAGCGCTTATCGCTATCGACCCACTAGGGTCGATTAATTCTTTCGAATATTTTTCCTCTCAGACGACGCCCTGAGCCGAGGTTCGCGCCCAACTGGGCACCCTCAGGCCTGTTGTCTTAAACGTTGTACCGGGTGAGAGCCTTCAGCGCTCCCCATTTGTCCGGCCAAGTAGTTAATGCCATCTGCGGCAAATCTACAATAAGTCACGTCAAAAAAAAAAAAAAAAAAGATGTCATCAACACCTGTATATTTTATCCGATTACCGAATGTCATTTTTCGTAATCATTTGCAATTTGGCTACGGGCTATCACCATCAAAGAAACCAATATATTTCAATATGATGTTACGGCTGCTTAACCGCGTTATCAAAGGTCATTATAACACCTCCACACTTAAATAACCTTGACCATGCCACTGAACCGTACATAAGAGTTATGTAACAGTCACACAATTGACATTTTGAATACAATACCGTGTTACCCGTAACATGCACGTCATGGCCATGCATATATTTATTTTTTTCTTTTCTTTTCCGTCAGTACCCGTTTTAGTACCCGGTCACTAAAAACAGCTGGGACTAAATAACAATTTGAAATCCAAAACTGAACTGTGATAAAAGTGGATACTCTGCTATTATACTTCAGGTGTCAACCGAAGACGATTACACCGTAAGTAAATATGTAATCGTCTTCGGTAGACACCCTCGCATAATTGGAATCAAACATCACTTAACAGGTAAGTTCGTTTGAGTCCTAATTAGATCTTCCTTCAGTTCATATCTCAAGACGCCAATTCTAAGATTAGCTGCAAATTAGGTTCTGAGAAGTAGACAACTTTTATAACGGTGCCCACACTTAGACAGTTCATAACAACATAACATAGCATCACGCCTGTTTCCGAAAGGGGTTGGCAGAAGTGTGTATACTAATATACCCCCACTCTATGTCACATTAACTTTTTTGACAAATTGAACTGTAAGTCTCACTAAATGTCAAATATGTTAGTGCGCCAGAGTCCTAAAGTGGGTACATTATATTGCTCATGACTGAACTGGGCATAGGCTTACTGTCTTCCATTGGAAGAAGTTTAGGACTTATTCCACCGTGCAGCATTTCCTAAATTGACCAAACCGGGAATCTAATCTGGGATTTCTGGTACTCGTCATCACTAAACAGTACACTAAAGTTTAAAACATAAAAAACTCGAGCAAGGAGTTTTCTAACTTTTGTTTACGATGGCGCTTTTTTTTCTTTTTTTTATTCATAGGAGAAGACACATAACTATGGCAGGTTAAAAACCTAAGCTAATTTCCGAGGCAGGTTTACAATGTCAGCTGAGACGGCAATGACTCGAGAACTGGATGTGCAGGCGTGGGAGAGATCGGTTTTTGTAATGGCTGGTCCCAGGTTACAAGGTACCATGGGTTATGTTTTCTGGAAGTGACACTTCACAACCCACGCGATAGAAGATCACATTTATGGACAATATACAATGTTACCTGCTGAAAAAAAAACCATAAAAAATACTCTATAAATGCAAAAAGATGTATGTTAGAACAATCATTTTTCAGTTAACTGCAAACTGCTTAAATTTTTCATATCATCATCATCATCTCCCTAGCATTATCCCGTTTTTCACAGGGTCCGCTTACCTAACTTGAAGATTTGACAGGTCCGGTTTTTTACAGAAGCGAATGTCTGTCTGACTTTCCAAGGAAAAACCAGCCTAATACAGGTTAGGTCACATACGTTCGAAAACTAAACAATTTATAATCTTTTCGTACCATTAAATATAAATATTACGATGTGTAGTGTAATTTTATTGAACCATATTTGGCAGAGTGTAAAATTTTAATCGATCCTTTCTAACTTCCGACCTAGTCTTAGTGCTACTAATTAAGACATTCAATTACTTCTTACCATAACAGGAACCGTTCATGACAATTTATTCAAAAACCTACACGTCAATAATGATTCATCTTTCTGCTTACTTCAATAAAACAATTAAACTGTCGCTCAAAATAATGAATCATTCAAAAACGTTTTCATTTTAGCTGGTAGTCAGAATTTACTACTCCCTACTTTCACGCCATGTTATAAAAATAAACTCTATCACTAAAAATATTAATTATAACAATATATATATTAAAAATATATAATAATTATAGCTACATAAATCAATATTTACTTTATCGAAAAAGCATTATTTTTCTCAAAATTTGTAATTAAAAATTTGAAGTACTTGTTTAGCTGAAAACTTGTTATTTTATATTTGAAATGACGAATTTTTCCTGTTCCATTTAGTGTATTATATCCGTTTCCGGTTCTCATCCGTTTTTTCAATTTTTAAACTTCCCAACTGGACACTTCCAGTAATCCCTAGGATCACTAAGGGTATCCAGTGATCCTATAAATTCACTTTCGCCCCGCCTCACTCATTGCTAATCGTCAGACGATTACCACTAGACGTCTCTCATGATGCATTGTGCATATTCATCAATATTTTGATTAGACACAATTTGTAGGAGGTTATGATTTGTTTGTTCTGGTACTATAATGTTATTGTAACCAAGCTTGCTACATTATCTCCGAACAGGCTTATCCTTATTATCTGAGAGACTTACTGTGTTACTTTACTAGTTAGCTTAGCACTAACTAATAATAGACTTTAAGCTGTTCAAAGTCCTCCTAAATCATTTGTGCGATTCCAATGACAAAATAAGCGTACAAAATCCTCGAAATGTAAATAACGTTCATGATATTTATCTGTAAATGTAATACATTTTAATTATGAGCGAAATCTATTAAATGATGAAGACTGGTATTTCATTCAAAGAAAATATAAATGTAAATCTAGGTGTTAAGTGATGAGAAAGAATATTTTATTCAAAGATAAGCACTGTTTCTTGGTTCAGCAAAAGAACCCCGATACTGACCCCGCCGGCATGGTTGACGATTTTCCTCATTCAGCGCTTATCGCTATCGACCCACTAGGGTCGATTAATCCTTTCAAATATTCTGCCTCTCAGACGACTCCCTGAGCCGAGGTTCGCGCCCAGCTGGGCACCCTCAGGCCTGTTGTCTTAAACGTTGTACCGGGTGAGAGCCTTCAGCACTCCCTATTTGTCCAACCAAGTAGTTAATGCCATCTGCGGCAAATCTACAATAAGTCACGTCAAAAAAAAATGGTTCAGCAACTTGTTTGGAGACTATTTACAATATTTTTCAGATCAAAATAGGTAAGTATAAGATAATCGACTATACCCATTTTTTATACTGTATATTCAAATATAAAACTAAGCAAATCTATTTGCAACAAAGTAGTCGCCCCTTGTTTACCTTATATAAGAGAAACACTAGCAAGGTCAGGATGTGCGGTTGCGGTGTAAGTCGAGACGGACACCTGAGGAAACCGCCGTGGGAACGATCCGGTGAACGGTGAAGTTCCGTCGATTTTGATAGCTTAGGTTAATCAATGTGGTCTTGTGCTCAATCGGAGAGCGCCGGTCCCAACCCCGGTACCGAACTTGCACCAATCAGTTGTTAACACTTTCAAGGACAGAACGTCTAATGACGTTCCGATCCCAAGCTGTTATATTACCTATTATGAACCATCAATGACCCATGATCCCTGTCCGTGAAAGGGTTAATTTATCTTAAGTGCAGATACGGCTCACCACGTTTTCGCAATGCTAAGCACATCGTGACCTTTCAGAGACTTTACGTACCATACAAAGATAAACCGGAACATAAAACGTGATTTTTTGTACATCAGAAAGACACTTTAAATGTATTCAACGAAGAAGTCATGAATAGATACATGCATAAAATCACGCCCGTATCCTGTAAAAAAGACCATAGTCCAGAGTTTGCAGGAAACACAGGTTTTTTTGTATCGTATGAGAAAGATGCGCTGTCTACGTGATGACAGGTTACTAGTTATTATTAGATACATTGTAGACTCATCTCCATGAGATGAAAAGCGGAATACCTCTAGAATAATAACAAAAACCACTGATAGTCTTTTAAGACGTGGTTTTAACAAACGAAGGATTGAACATAACAAAAAGTTAGAAGCATTTGAATTGATTACATAAGTAGTAGAATAATGACAAAAAGTTCTCAGAAATATTCCTTACGATTGCAAGAAGAAATTACCACACAAAAGCCGATAATATGAGAACTTATTCACCATGCTTATCCATCATACGATTATGGAAGTACATCAAGATATTTCACTCGACTTCCCTTCATAATGAAACAATGCTTGACACATAAGTACAATAGAATTTTAAACATGCTCCCAGAAAGTTGAAAATGTAGTTGTCATAAAACAATCATATTTTCATACCAAATATGGTATTTTAGAAGATGTTTTTGATTCTTGTCGCTACGTGGGAGACTCGAGAACTCTATAGAAACAAGTGAAAATTCTCAGAAAATTATGGAAACGTTTACATGGGATTAATGTTCGAGAAATTCTTCTGACAAGAGAATGAAACGATAATTATAAAGTTAGCAATTGCGTGTCGCTGTAACAAGTTTAAGTCACAAATTGGTGGAATATTTTTAAACTTTAATTAGTACTTATAATTTTGTTGAAGACCTATCGATTTTCTGGAAAGTTCCGACAATAATTAACGGAGAGTCAAGTCGTATGATTTTAAACGTCTGATTGACTTGAAAACATTGTCGATTTTATTAAATAGGTACGAGTACCTATATGTTGTCTTCAAATAGTACTTAAAAAAGTTGGAGGATTCAAAAAGAAGAAGTTTTTAAATCACTTACTCGTTTGATCAACGATAACCACTATGCATTATTAAATCTAACAGAAGATTTACTAATTTAATGTTGTTTTATCGAATGCTTTACTTTTAATAGTAATCATTTTACCAATTCATTCTGCACTTATTTATTATTGCAATATGTGCACGATGCATGTATGCGATGGTGGTTGTTATTTCCTATGTTTGACTTACTTGTTTACGTGATTGAATTATTTGTCTTCATCATCATAAAGGTAGCCTGAACTTGTGTTTGAGTTGTTGTTTGCTCTAAGGCTTCAGCACGAGAACTTTTCTAGGGTACTTACATAAGTTATTCGCTGATGTAATGGAAAATAAGTTTTATTGTGTGCATTTTGTGTTTCATTTACTTTTCACTTTATATGTCTATTAGGATCATTACTCATGCCTTAAACAATAAAAACTTTCATCATTGTCAAAATTAAAATAAAATACAACTGTCGCAAGGTTTACTTTTGGTGCCACTTTTATAAACCTTTCATGTTCGTTGTTTAAATATTGTCGTCTTAAAAACTTAATTTATGTTAGAACTCGTGAACAAAACGATCCTAATCGACATGTAAACATTTTTCTTTCAAATGATGGTAGTCTATTCTAACCTAAAAATCTAATTTCAGATGACGAAGGAGGTCACATCAAGCAAGGCTACGAGTCGCGTCGACAGAACGATCTGTACATGCGGCTGGGGCTATTACTCGGCGAGCGGCGCGGTGCTCGTAACAAGGCTCGAGATAGCTGCACTTCGCTCGCCTCTCTCGATGCACATACGTTGGCTTCTCACAACACTAGCCCGGTGAGTACTAATATGACGAGGAATTCGGTTACTGTAATAGGACAACACATATTTTTATCTGGGCAAAAACTTACAACATGGTAGTGACTCGTCAAGCAGTCCTAAAAAGAAAGCCATCTGTATTTATTAAAAGACACTGTTCGTTAAAAGCTCACGATTATCGAAGTATATCCATCGCAGGATGAACTAAGTATCCCCACCTTACACAGCTTTCTGTTAGACCAACGCGATAGGCGGTGAGCCGTATCGCCGTCTATAATGGTCGAGCCAACTGTACTAGTGAAAACTGCACTTAAGATAAATTAATAAGTCATTGGTGCAAGTTCGGTACCGGGGATCAAACCGGCGTTCCCCGCTTGAGAAGCAAGCCGGTGAATCACAGGACCACAGTAGCAAATTTAAAAGAAAATACCTTAAGAAGGTAACATACCTTTACTTCATTTTATAATGTCTATTACAATTTTTTTTTCCGACTGTTCCCAGGTATCAACTTTGACTGGGTCATCAGAAGTGGAAGCAGCTACGCCTCTTGGCCGCGACTCACTTGGCTCCCTCGCGTCTATGTCCCTGTCTGCAGCCAGCAACTGCTCGTCTTCCAGTCCTGGCAGCCGCAGACATTCTGTTAACGGTGAGATAGGTTTCTTTCATCATTACATCAACCCATTTCTGAGTATAGTCAATAGCCAAAAGACCTCTTCTTTCCCGTACCTTAGCTCTCTCTGTCTTCTAGAGCGAATGGTAGAAATACTACTTAAGTTACTACAGTACAACATTGAATGTTTTCTAGTTCATTTGTAAGGGTTTTACATTTTTAATATTCTTTAAAAACATGCAATGTTGATTTAAGTGTCGAAGTTTTAACTAATACTATTATTGTTAAACTGAAGATCAACCAAAACAGTTTTGCAATCTTTAATATTTTTCTTACAGAACCATTGTAATTAGTAACATCTTCTAATTATTAAATTACAGCTTTACAAAACGCGAGATCAGAAGAACTGACTCGGATGTCCAGTGGATTTTTCAAGAATAGAAAAACTGCTGCCAGACGCTCCGCTAGAGTCAACAGCAAACAATCTTCGAGTTCTACTGAAATCAAAAAAGGTACGTTATTGGAATTTGGTTACTTTTTATATATTGTATTTGTGGCTTTATTTTTCTTCTATTACGAAGATTTAGGTCATTAATTAGCGTCACCGATCTTGGTGTCATAGATCTTTGCCTGTCTTATATAAGGCGAATTTACACAACATTTATTAGGTTACGACGGGCTCATATAACATTACACAATACATGATGCTGTAAAAAGTATCTTCTCGACGTTGTTGTCGTTTGAGACCTTTGGGTTTAGGGACAAAACAATCAGCATAAATTATAAATCTGTGAACATCCCGCAAGTTTCTACCATTCAACAAATAAAGCTTATCCAACAAAATTATTATCTTATTGTTTTTACTTATTACTTGTGGTAATATTTGTATATTTTCCACAGTGCACCCATCGCCGCAACTAACACTACGACCTCTTTTCTTCGAAGTTCCATCAACTCAGAATCAGAGTATATTCTCTGGGCGACATTGGCTTATGAGAGATATGGAGAAGTCTTTGGAATCTAGTTCGGCAGGTATGTCAATAGTAGTCTATTTCATTCATTGATTTGAAGAGATTTCTATTTGTGATATTTTATTATCAAAAATCCTTTACCTTCGTTGTTATGGATCATGAGTTAATACTAATTGACATATTTTCACTTTAGGTCTACCGTAAAACCTTACTACTGTTTTGAAGTGTGCATTATTTTCTTCCAGGTATCTTGATCTCAGGCTCACCAGGGACAGGCAAAACAGCCTTGATTCTCCAACTGGTCGAGTACTCATGCTTCGGTCGAAAAAGGAACTTTGAATACGAGGAACTACGAGAACAATCGGATATAAGGGAAGTCGGACCGGAAGAAATAACTGCTGAGATGTTCACACATCTCGCTGCTAACGTTGTCGCTTATCATTTTTGTCAGGTATGTATTTTAATTTTCATATTCCTTATAATTAAGTAGATACTCAAGTTTTGTGCTATCTATTCCAGTATATTTTCGATCGTTGTGTTCTTATAAAAAAGTTTGGTCTTTATTTGTTTCAGGCTGACAACAACAGCACATGTTTAGTCGGAGAATTTGTGCACTCTCTAGCAGCACAGCTGTGCCAAGCACCTAAACTCCAAGCCTACAGAGAATACTTGCTCAGTGAACCACATCTGCTCTCTTGTTTGTCTTTGAAGGAGTGCATAGCAGATCCCGACCTTGCATTCATGAGGGGAATCATTGAGCCACTGATCATTTTGAGGAGAAATGGCAGTATAGAATCCACCAACAGCATCATCCTGGTTGATGGTCTTTGTGAAGCAGAGTATCACAGACCTGACCACGGATATACCATCGCCTCCTTCCTCGCCAGACATGTGCCTGAGATGCCGACGTGGCTCAAAGTTGTAGCCACTGTCAGGACACAATTTTTAGAAATAGCCAAACAACTACCCTACACAAGACTAAGCCTGGATGACTCTGACAATGTCCACAAAGATTTGCTGGAATATTTCAACGCAAGAGTTCAAGCTGCGCCGATCATAGAAACAAACATCAAGTGTTCTACAGGAAAATCGGAAGGAGTTCATAATTCAGTCTTGAAGTTCGCTCAATACGTTCTTCATTTGAGCCAAGGGTCGTTCTTGTTCCTAAAATTGATACTAGACCTGCTTGAGAGGAGTCACATTGTGGTGAAATCGACGAACTACAAAGTTGTGCCAATATCGTTGGCTCAAATATTCTTGCTCCAATTTAATTTAAGATTCCCGACTGTGCAGTCATTTGAGAAAGTGACACATATCCTAAGCGTATGCTTAGCAGCTCTCTACCCTCTCACGTTAGTGGAGATATATTACTCTGTGAACTCATTATTGGTAGACACTTTTCTACCATGGGATGAATTCTGCCACAGATTCGAAAGCCTCACCGACTTCCTTGTGAAAAGAATCGATAACACGTATATGTTCTTCCATCCTTCCTTCAGGGAATGGTTGATTCGACGTGATGATAATGAAAGCCCAAAATTCCTCTGCGATCTCAGGGCTGGGCATTGTGGGATAGCTTTCCGATTATCAAGAGTGCAGGCACCATTAGATGCGGAAAAAACAATGGAGTTAGGCCATCACATCTTGAAAGCTCATATGTACAGAAACTTGGGGCCAGCGCAGTTGGGGTTGTGTCCCAGAGATCTGCAGGCAATGATGGTGACGACTAGTTCAGCAAACGTAGGAGAGTCTATCGCTAATTTGAGGAACATTTACACACCGAACGTCAAAGTCTCCCGACTGATGTTGCTAGCTGGTTCATCACCTAATCAGATCACCGAATGTCTTGGAAATGCTCCCTTGCTCTGTATGTACGCGTATCAAGGAATCCTATCAATGGTCGGACTACTTATTGAATTCGGAGCAGATTTAGAAATGACCAACTCGCAAGGATGTTCAGCATTGTCATTGGCATGTCAAAGAGGACACACTGATGTTGCTAGAAGGCTGATCGCTGCAGGTAAATAATGTACAATACCTAATAGGACTTTTTCGATGATAAAAGACTTGGCCTAGTATAATGACGAATATTTTTTACTAAAGATATAAACAATTATAAAAACAATTATATATATATTTAATTTCAGGATCATCGCTCAGCCATACTGATACAGCAGAACAAACTCCTCTAGTACACGCAGCTAAGAATGGCCACAGAGATACAGTCATCTACCTGCTTGGCTGTCAAACAGGGAAGGACGATAGGAATTCTATTGACATCAATGAAGAAAACATCGAGCAGTTGGTGCCGGGATCAAGACATGCTCTGATTGCAGCTGCGCAGAATGGTCACTTGGATATTGTAGAATATCTACTAGACACCGCTGAACTAATAGTGAGTAACAAAAAGTAGATTATAATTGTCGATATGTCTCTCGAAGGATGTAAACTTTCATCAAAAGAGTTTGATGGTTTAACTAGGCGAGTGTAGATTCTAATAATTATGTATACTTGAAATTCTAAGATAAGTTAAAAAAGTCTTAAAGTCTACTCGTCTCTTTTCAGCCCGACGGTATCTGCCCAGTGACAGGTGAGACAGCGCTAACAGCGGCTTGTTCCACCGGCAACGCTGCCATTGCCGATGCTCTCCTCATACGTGGAGCAACTCCATACTCCTTAAACGCCAGACAGATGTCCCCACTGGCCCTAGCTGCTAAAAATGGACGAACAGCTCTGGTACTAAGACTATTGGATTCTGGAGCTGATGTTATGGGGTCTGGAGGAAAGAATCCATTGATCCTAGCTGCCGCTGAGGGACACGCTGATGTCATTGAAATGCTTTTGGCTCATGGTTAGTAGAGATGCTTCTATTGTTATAGTTACTCCCATCCTTTCGTACATAGCTATTGACAGTTAGAATATTTAAATGTTATTCTAGACAATACGTATTAAGTATAATGTAAAAAACGAGAAAATGTTTATCTACCAGACGAGAGATTATATGTATACTTACTAATAGACTTTTACAAAATTGATGAATCTTGATAAAATTAAAATAACATCGATTGAGCGAGACTGTATTTTACATGAAATTAATTAGTAATTATTTTTTATTTAGGTGCTGATCCCGATGCAGTAGATGCCGATGGTATTCCAGCTCTTGGCTGGGCAGCACTCCGCTCTAGAGTTCCCACATTGATGGTGCTTTTAGATAAAGGCGCTAACATTGGTAAGTTCTTGTAATATGACAACGTGGGTTGACCAAGTGAATACATTATAAATGATATAAAAATTAATATACAACTATCTTTTTCAGATCAACCAGACGGTAGTGGAAGAACTCCACTCGGCCTTGCTTGTGGAGGACCAGCTGATTTGGTAGAGATCTTGTTAGAACGTGGAGCTTCATTGGAGAGAGTAGATCACAGTGGACTGAGACCCTTGGATAGGGCGATTGGACAACGGAATGTTCATGTAAGTCATATCCATGTTACCACAATACAAAATAATTGTATATTAAGCTAGCCACAAATCGAAGAATAAAGTAATTAGAAAAAATCACAAGGCAACTATTTTCAGTAATCAATTTAATTATTATTTACAGGTGGTCAATTGCTTCCTGAGAAAAGGCGCTAAACTTGGACCAACAACATGGGTCATGGCGTCAGGCAAACCAGAATTTATGTAAGTACTCTTTAAAATAAATACAATCCTCAAAATTCCTTAATTTGAAATTCAAAAGTGTATTCAAAAGGAATACACTGTTTGACACAAAAATATGTTTTTTGTTAATGACATCTGTGGCAAATCTACAGTAAAAAAAACTCTTTACAATAACTAGTCTAATTTATCTATCCTTTCTTCTTTCATGAGTCATGGTCATGATTTTGTAAATAATATTACAACATCCCTAACACCTAACAGATCCCATAAAATACTAAGATCAGCGTTTCTGGAAGGTCCTGCCCCCACCGCATGGAAATCGATGGCTTCCACCCATAATGGTTGTACGACGTCTCTCTACGTAGATAGCATACGCTGCGTCTATTGGTTGAATCCGTCGATATAATTCGCGGCACGGTTGCTGTGCAGACCCCTCTGGATATGTCATCTTTCTCGAGCATTGTCCATTTAGAGGCACCTATGACTAAAATATATTAACAATTTTCTACATCTGTTCCAGGCTAATACTGCTGAACAAGTTGCTAGAAGACGGGAACATGTTATACCGTAAGAACCGGCCTTCGGAAGCGGCACACAGATACAACTATGCCTTGAAGAAGATCAACCCACTGATCAGTGATGAGGGTCTGACCACACCCACCACACAACCGGTGCCTCACGAACACGTGTCAGCTTTTGTCCAATTGAAAACCAACCTGCTGCTTAATTTGTCGAGGTGCAAGAGAAAGTTAAATGTAAGTTATAAACTTCATATTAGTAATTAGGGAATTATTAACAAAGCGATTTTTGTGATATGTCGCCACCGGGTATCGAACCCGGGACCTCTGGATTACGGGTCCATCGTTCAATTACTGGACCACAGAGACTGTTACTATAACAACTAATATCAATACTTCTTAATCTTTAAGTAAATTCAGAAGTTCATTGTCATATATACCCTTTTTTCTTCAATCAATTTATTGTGCATTCTTAATACAACGTATTAAGTACAGTACAGTCATGAACAATATAATGTACCCACTTTAGGACTCTGTCGCACTAACATATTTTAGACATTTAGTGAGACTTACAGTTCAATTTGTCAAAAAAGTTAATGTGACATGGTACCAAAGTGCATATAAATGCTCGTGACCGTACAATTGTTTTTACTTTGTATATCAACAAAAACTAAACATGTTTCATCTTTCTCAGGAACCGTCAGACGCTCTCGACCTCGCCGCGCGGGCTTCTGCGCTACGTCCGAATGCGTTCGAGTGCGCCTACGCCATGGCGCGAGCAATCCTCGCTTTGAACAAACCTTCTGAAGCTCTACCCCATGCAAGGAGAGCCTTACTCCTCGCTCCACCCAATGACATGTCAACCGTAAGAACTCTAAAGGCCTTGCAACAAGAAATTCTCACAAGGATCAATGTCGGGTCCCACAGTCTAAACGGAGATACACGGTCCATAAGAAATTTTGATACGATTAGTTTAAATATGCCGTAATTTTCTTTAAAAATATGGTACAAAATCGAAATTATGAATACAAATAACCGGTAATTGGAAATTTATCGGTTTTTATTGTTAATTCATAATATTATTATAATACTTATTTCTAAAATGAAACGTGCATTAATGAGGCTAAAATTAAATTTTATGTGTGGAAAATTCAAAATTATTATATTTTTTTTGTGTACCCAATTGAGTGATTGTTTGACATTATATACAGCGCAGTGCGTTGAATTTTAATTTATATAAAACTATGTGTCTATAATTAATTACCCAACTAATTACACCTTTTTTTTAAATGTATGAAATACTTTATTTTAAATTACCCACATTTTCTATCTTCTTTTTGAATAGAAGACAGTTGTCTTTTCGTATATCTTTAGTTTTTATTAATTACTTGTTTACATTTAACTACAATTTGTTATACTTGGCTTTCCAAGTATTCCTTATTCTGTATGTGATGTAATGACAATTTTATATTTTGTAAATATGTATCTCTTGAATAAGTGTAAAGTTCACTTTTATTATAATGATTATAAAATAGGTTAACTCGAATAGTTTCATTGTTTTTATGTATAGACGCTTGCCATTTTTCATTTTTGGTTATTTTAAAGGTTCAAAATACAAATTAATATTTCTGGCTTTAAAAAAACGAAAACTAACAAAATTGGTGCCTTTTTCTGTAGACTATATTTAAATAGGTATAATTTTGCAATCCCTATTTTAATTTTATTGTTATTTTTGTTAACTATAAGTTTTTGAGTTAAACTCACAAGCCCATCTTGCTTTATTATAATTTATTAAAAATATTATACTTACTTTCATAATTAATAATAAAATAATGAAAATAATAAAATTTTGGATGTTTGATATGATTTGAAGTTTGTATTGGGTGTTCTATAAAGTGTATTGAGTGATGTATGAATAGAATAGAAATTAAATAAATATTATTTATTTGTTTAACTCAAACAAGTTTAGTGTTTCTTCAAACTATTGGTCTTTCTAAACTTTTTGTGAATTAAAAACAGGACAAAAATTATTTCGAAAGTTTTTATTCATTTGGCCAAATCTATTATTAGATTTAAAGACTGATAAAATGAAAATTGGTAAAATCGAAAAACTACAATTAAATAACCTCTGTATAGACGAATAAGGAATATTAAGTATATTAAGTACAATATAATAGTTACTGTCCGTACATATTATTATAATTATTAAATTTTTCATATTGCTTCGAATGTGTAATTTTATTTTAAATTCATCCTAGACGTTAAATTGGTTATTTGTTTCAAACTGAAAAATAACACCAGAAAAACAGGTATAAAATAATAAATAGGTACTTAATAAAATATAATAATATTTTTATTAATCTTATAAAATTAGTTATGAGAATGGTACATTTTGTTTTTCTTCTTTACTGACTACACACGCGATGGAGTATGCTCCAAAACACTTCCGGTTGATTGAGAGGAGGCCTGTGCCCTGCAGCGTGTCGTATATAGCCTGCTTATGACTACACAATTAAGAAACACATAAACATAGATTTTAATAATAAGACCTACTTTACTTAATTCAGATTCAGAAATCAGGAAAATGTACAATAAACGTATCCCCCCCCTTTAATTAATAATGTTAAGACAGATATCAACAAAACGAATTATTATTAACACAATAACACACCCATCTTTGGTATTTTTATACGAGTTGATTTTTGCAATGAAAATATTATTTCCGAAAAGTACTTACATCTACTTTTCAAGTAATGTTTTTATTTCCTCAATATCCCATCATAATACGGTCTAACCGAAAGAGAACCTACACCCTTACCGTTCATTCTTAGATAAACCGGTAAAATCACCAGCGGTCTTTTCGTCGGCTTAAGATCAATTACTTCAACAGGCGGGGCGTCTTTCATGTTTAATATAGGAGATTCGAATAAGGGGTTTTTACGTATAACCGTTTGTAAAACCGGTTTTTTCGTTACCGGTTTTGACGGGATATATGCGGAAGGGTTGTAGACGTGGTCGAAATGCCTTTGGTCTTCTATTTTTTTGTAAAACAAAGGGCTTCGTACGAAGGGCGTGTTAACCATGTCATTCAATGTACGATTGCATTGTAGTGTATTCTTCCTCTTGGACATTGGGCAAGTCTGAAAAATAAAACAGAATCAAAATTATAACATATCTCTGATATCATATTAACTAGTTAAGGGTTATCAGTGACCTGTAATTAGTTTTCAACTGTTATGTTTTTTGTCTACTTTCTGTATTTTATAACTGTTGGTTTTCCTTAAATAAAATAAATAAATAAAAAAAATCAAAATCGAATTTATTCAACGTAAATAACATACGTGAATAATAATAATAACGACAACATTTAGATTAAATTGTCTTAAGGGGCCTCTACGTGTTGGCTTTGGCCCCACGCACGCCTTCCAAAAGTCCGGGACTCCATAGGCCCGAGATATGGAAATGAAACCAAACAACTTAGTAAATAATTGGTACAATTAGATAATACTAGAAGATTAACAATTTTACAGCACTGCTGGCACTTACAATAGGTACAACCCGTGCTATAAGTACCAGAATAATGTTGAAAGTCAATTTAATATTTCTTAAATCTACATCTGGAAGTCTTTTTATTTTGTTTCACAGTTCTAAAAGTACCACTATCTCATTCTTGCACATTCCTATCGTATAGGAAGGCACAAACATAATAATAACATAAACAGCTTATATACGTCCCACTGATGGGCCTCCCCTCAATCAACCGGAGGTGGTATGGAGCATACTCCACCACGCTGCTCAACTGTAGGTCGGTAGAGGTATTTTTACGGCTAATAGCCGGGACCAACGGATTAACGTGCCCTCCGAAGCACGAAAGGTACAATAAAACTAAAATTAGATGTGTTCTTAAAAAACATTCTTTTCCTTCTTATCTTGTCTTTGTTTTTTTTTTCTCAAATAGATTTTGTAAATTAAAATATATACCAGTAAAACGAATTGTTGCCAGAATTGGGCCGATACTATTTAGTTTGAGTTGAGGAGCTCGGTGGCGCAGCGGTAAACGCGTTCGGTCTGCGATTGTTGAAGTTAAGCAACTTTCGCAAAGGCCGGTCATAGGATGAGTGACCACAAAAAAAAAGTTTTCATCTCGAACTCCTCCGTGCTTCGGAAGGCACGTTAAGCCGTTGGTCCCGGCTGCATTAGCAGTCGTTAATAACCACCAATCCGCACTGGGCCCGCGTGGTGGTTTAAGGCCCGATCTCCCTATCCATCCATAGAGAAGGCCCGTGCCCCTGCAGTGGGGACGTTAATGGGCTGGTGATGGTGATGACTATTTAGTTTGCCATCGAGACGATGAGAAGAAAATAAAATAGTGCTTAAACTTACCATCAACATAGCATCAACGACGTTCAAAAACTTCTTAGGAGTGTTACACTGGTCTTGGTACATGGGGGTAGCAATAAAAAAGGTCAAATACGCCTCGGTAAGTGTTGCCCAACTATGTTCCGATGTAAACTTGCGGATACTGTCTTTCATCTTGAAATAATCTAAGAAACCATATTTGTTAAGCACACCCATCTTGTTCAACAAACACTTGGTTGAATCCGTCATGGTCTTGCACTGAAAAAAATAAACCATTTTAATTAAATTAAATTTGTTCTGGTCATGATATTTAGGTTACAAACAGCTGTTATTTTTCATTGAGTATCACCAAATACCACCTTTCAGGCATACACACAGATTATTTAAAAACAATAACAAATAATAATATCAATTTTACAAATATTCTACACACTTAATACATGCTTTCAATTATACACTTAAAACCTGTTATTTGTAGTCTAAATATTATTTTACGCTGTAAAAGCACCTATCTCCAAGCCAGAGTTTAACTGCTATACGAAACTTATTGAGTTTACAGTCTTTGAAAGTATCCGGTAATTTATTAAATACTTTATACACATGGGAAAGCAGTTATTAAAGGCAAGCTTTAATTTTGACAATGGCTTATTTATTAAGACTTATTAATTAATAAGATTATTATTAGGACTTCCACGCGATCATGCGTAAGCGCTGTGCGTCTCTGGTGCGCCGTGCGCGCGCCAGCCTTAACACCATCATGAGCACATTGGCGGACCAGTACGACTCGCCGCTGCTGAACCGCTGGGTGCGATTGCACGCAGTCACATAGCTGCCCGCGGCATCGGCGAGTCGGGCCGGTCTCTCGATTTGACTAGTTGGAAACTATCCTATTCGTATCCGGCTCATCCACTCTGGGTGTTACTTTAGTCTTATATGACCATAAGCTGCTCGGGAGTAAGGGGGAGAGCATGCATTACCTGTCTCGCTCACACTTAGGTGTTAGGTGGCAAACGGTAAGAATGGGATTTTTGTATGGAATGTCCGAGGTCTGGTTAGGGGAAGGGTAATTTTACTCATGGTATAAGAAAACCAGGTATGCTCAAAAGTGACAGCAAACATTTCAAAATTAACCCAGCTGACGTGTCCCACCCTGTGATGCCATTTCGTAAAAAATAAATTACCCCCGCCCGACCATTATTCCTATATTTACTTTGCAAGAAAATTTTGAACTTCTAGTAAAAGATTTACATACAGTTTTATTTTTTTTATATATGTGACAAGTAATAGTAATTAAATACATTACAGTAATTCACTTAAATACTAATTCGAATGTAATTTATACTAAGTCGTGTTACCTTAAATACCAATAATAAAATTTGCGTCCTTGGAATTTTGGAGATACCAATTTAATGGTAACACTGTGGTAACACTTACGTCATCAAAGGGCTAGCAATGGCGGCTTGTCATAGGATTGAGCATATCTGGTTTTCTTATACCATGATATTACTTACTGAATGACTGGCTTTACTCCACCAGTGCGTCTTAGGCCGGCTAGTGACGGGGTCTGGGACATACTCCATGCGAGTGATAGAGTTCATTCCACACTCAGCCAATACTTCAGGGTTAACCAGGTTGGGTAGACCGCAGTACTGTCTGCGGTGTTTCTGTGGAAATAGATTGAGGGACTTTCCAGGCTACGTTTTCCAAAGATGGCGCTGTACAGATTTGCCTTCGTTTAACCTTTTAATCTCATGAATAACAGACATATACATCTTTTGTCTTTGTTTCTGGGTATAAATGATGACCCTTGTAATTAGGCCAGACGCGCACTACGAGTTTTTCGCCGCGCGGCAGAAAAGAGCAGCGGCATAATGTCGCACTGTAATGCTGCGCCGCTGCGGTGGCTCTGCCGTCAAATGCGCGCAATACAATTTAAAACTGTTTGGATTCAGTATTACAGTGCGACATTATGCCGCAGCTTTTTTCTGCCGCGCGGCGAAAAACTCGTAGTGCGCGTCTGGCCTAATTATAAGAGTTTATAATAAGAGTTTAAGTTGCGTTGAATCATAGGCAGCGAACGCAAAACCATGAAATAATATCTAGTCACTTCGCTTTGCGACAGTCTTTAATGTAGTTATCATCATCGTCATCATTATCAGCCGTACGACGCCCACTGCTGGGCATAGGCCTCCCCAAAATGTAGTTATAGTTGAGTCAATAAAGCCTGAGCTTCCTAACTAACTTCTAATTTGCCAGGGACAGGCCCGATTTTGATGTTTTTTTTTTCTTTTGTAAGCATAAAATAACATACATAAACTGCCTATATACGTCCCACTGCTGGGCACAGGCCTCCCCTCAATAAACCGGAGGGGGTATGGAGCATACTCCACCACGCTGCTCCACTGCGGGTTGGTGGAGGTGTTTTTACGGCTAATAGCCGGGACCAACGGCTTAATGTGGCTTTGTGTGTGTGTGTGTGCGTGTGTGTGTGTGTGTGCGTGTGTGTGTGTGTCTTTTGTAAGCATAGTTTTTTTTTATATCATTTAAAATCAGAAACATCTTGAGTGGCGCAAATAAATATTTCGATCAAATAAAAAAATATTGACGATTGAAAATATTGAAATCATCATAATCGGACCTGTCCCTGGCAGTTCCGAAGCAGTTAGAAGTGAAACCCTTCATTGACTCCACTATTAGTCATATTGCTATCTGGACTACTTAAGACCAACTTACTGTGGTCCTGTGGTACACCAACTTGCTTCTCAATCAGGGAGCGTCGGTTCAAACCCCGGTAGCGGACTTGCACCAATGAGACATTAATTTATCTTGACTGCAGTTTTCACTAGCACAGTTCGCTCAACCGCTATCTCGTTGGTCTAACAGAACGCTCGGTGAGACGTGGCTACTTATTTCACCGTGTGATAGGTGTACCTCTGACTCCGCCCTGTAGTTCCGGGCGCAAGAATAGGGCTACGGTACCCCCTGCCTGTCGTAAGAGGCGACTGAAAGGGGACACTGGGGATCGTGAGTGATAAGGGCGGGGGCCCGAACCACTCAACACACGATCTCCGGGATGGACGGCAATGCGATATGGCCTCGCATCGCCGTAAAACTGGGATGGCGTAGGGGTGGGGATCTACCCCGGGACGCGCTTTAGTGAAAGCAAGTGCGAGGGGAGCACCGGTGCGTTCGACAGAGATCTCGGAGCTCCCCGACATGCACCGCAGAGGGCCATCGAAGGGGTTTTAGTCGGTAAGAGTCCGACATAACCTCGTCGCTCCCCCGAGTGGCGAGGTATCCATGAGGATTTCCCCTTCGTTACAAAAAAAAAGGTGTACCTCTGACTACCCCATTGGGATGTAGTCGTGGGCTTAAGTTATGTTATGTCGAAAATATTATTTATAAGTCGATACTCACTGGTCGAAACTTCGAAGCACTTATCTGGCACATTGTATCATTTCGTATTGAGCTTGAGTGCCTGAAATAAGTAAAACACAAACGTAAACATAATATTAAGGATTCAGACCATAACTCTGAGTTGATATCAAGTGGATTTTTCGGACGTAAAAGTATGGAACTGATAAATTTAATATAAGTACCTAGTTGATGAGGTTGGTATTCCACCTGACAACCCACACGATTAGAAAAAGATATACTTAAATAAATATAATAAAACTTACTTGCAAATATCATGCTTTGGACTATGTGGACAGTTCTGAAATGAAATAAAAAATTGTTTTAATTTGATGTGTTTTTCTTCTGACCGTCAATATTGTCAGGATAGGTGGGTGGTTTGTATGGACAATTAGGCTTCTTCATATAAAAACTTGAGATTTCTTCTTTAATGTTTTATTTTGTGTCCTTTTGAGGTTCGAAACCCTAAAAATAAATAAGAATATCGATTCGGCAACGCTACTTTCGCCGCTCTGTCCCTCAACGTGTTAAGGTGTGTTAAGATGTTACAAACCTAATAATGAAACAACAAAGTGTCCTTAATGATGTCTTTCCGCATGTATTGGCATTATTATTGGTTTTTGGTTTCTTTTTATTATTTAGTCGTCGTTTATTGTACTTTATCAGTATCCTATAGATTATTGGCCTTCAACAATACAGGTGCAGGCTGAAAACCAGGGTCGAGACATTTTATTTCGTCATATTATTATGCTGAGCTTGTATAATTTTTATAGAAGTCACACTTGTTATTACATTTCTTAACTCACAAACTGTACCTACCCCTTGGGAATTGCGAGACATTCCCGCCACAAGTATCCTAAGATTACTTAATGGGAGGTCTCGGCACCATGTAACTAAAAAATTGAGAAATTAAGAATATTTTTATTTTTGTTATTTTTATTTAATTGTGTTATGTAAACCGTTCGTTCAACCTTCTAATTTCATATACATATATCACAATAAACATTATTTTATTTTTTATTAAGTTTCCAAACTCACCTCAGAAAGAACATCAAAGGTGCATGCCAACACTTTATTAATCTCGCAATCTTCAACGTAATCTGTGATAGGTTTGCTCAGACATTTGGTCACGACTCGAGCTTTAGCCTTAGTCCAGGATGCGTGCGCGCTTGTCATGTTATCCAATAGTTTGGAGAAGGCATCGATGTCAACAGATCCTGAGTCAGATATTATGTTCAGCTTCCTGAATACGCAGGATTGTTTCTCGCACTGCGAATAGAAACAGATATATGATAGCGCGACAGCGAAGTATTGAAAATCTAAATATTATGTTAACTGTAAACAACACGTGCGGCTAGCAAACAAACAACACCTGCACTTGTTTACGACACACGTGCAAGGTACGGTAGTGGGGACAACCCTTATAAGAAGGCGAGCCGCACGAGTTGTACCATTCTTGTGTCGAACTCCGTACAGAGAACATCCAATAAAAGTAACCCGTGACAGTGAACCATTGTTTAACTGGCGCTATGCGTTCTCCACAAAGGTCACTGTTACCTTGGGATCAGAGTATAATATTCGTACTCTAACATATATGAGTAATTAGTGAGTCCACGTGGGTTAGTTATTTTGTCTTAGTCTTCTTGGATTCAGTAATATAGGCCCAAGTCTTTTAAAAACCAAACCCAATGAGATTTCCCAGGCTATGTTCCTCAAAAACAATATAGATGGCGTTGTTCAGATTTTCCTTCGTTTACCTTCTAATTTCATGGATAACAGACATATGCACCTTTTTTTCTTTGTTATAAAAAGTGATTTTTGTGATATGTTCCCACCGGGATTCGAACCCGGGGTCTCCGGATCGTGAGTCCACCGCTTAACCACTGGACCACAGAGACCGTTAGAATCAATAAAAAGACCTTGACAAAATTTTATCACATTGCGCATGTTAGACCTGCTGGTTGTGGCACTAGCTAGACCACGGATGTCATTATGAACATCATCATCATCATAACTCACCGTCTCAGGCACGACCTTCACATCCCTCATCTGTCCAGGTCTGGCAGTAGTGGTCGGTGATACAGTGACAGGTTCTGGTGGGGTTTGTACCGTCATCCGAGTGTCCTTGTCCCAGGTTACGTGGAAATTGCATTCTTGTCTCCAGGAGGGGTCGATGAAGCCAGAGAGGTCGCAACACGCGAGAGGATCTAAGTCCTGGAGGTCAGAAACGGGCGTAATTTTATGTTCGATTTTTAGTTTTGCTATTACGCCTCGGTAGATCAGCGTTGTGAAGCAAGTACTTCCGGTTCCGGATTTTTCTTCCGGTTGACTAATTCGAGGCCTGAACCGAGCAGTCAAGGTTACCTTACTAAATTTTTTTATGCGTGGAAATTGACATTTCAATTTGTAAACAAGTCAGATAAACTTGCACAGATGAATAGCAACTGCTCATGTCTTCAATGAGTACAGGTTCAAATGTCGCTTCTCGATTGTTTGGCTAACAAAGTGAGAAAAGAAGTAACGGAGAATAAGTGACGTATTAAAGTGAGTAAGTGCATAATTCAAATGCAAAAAATGTTTATTTGGTCACATAAAATCCATAGGGTTAGTAACAAAAACTTACAACTAAGTTGGTGGACGATATTCGGATTTAAATCTATTAGCTCATAAATATTATCGTCTCCTGGCGTCTATAGCCATAAACGCACTGTGTGACCGGCCATCCTGACGTCAGAACCGCCGGTCACCTTTAAATGTTATTTTATTGCTAAAATACGTTGGAAGCCGTACTCTAGTGACAGGCACCAGGCGGCACTAAGTGGACAGCAATATTGAGCACCATTTCAACTTAAAATACGCCGACAAAATACGAGTGACCGGTGATTCTGACGGATACCCACCATCCCAATCAGGTGGCACATCAAGGGCATATCGTATTTATCGGCAATCGCATTCAGGATTCTGTTGAAACTGCCACGCACTCGTTCCAACAGTGAAGCAACTCGCTTACGCAAGATTGCATGGAACCCGTCCATCGTGCCTCCGCAAATGCTCCAGAGCTGCTGAATGCTGCATAAATTAATGTAAGACACTTACATTATTTGGTGTTACATCTGCAGGGTCTCCACCGCTCCGAATCGCATTAAGATCCACAAGTTTCACTACGTCACCATCGTTTCTTGCGGTGGTCGTTGTCACTTCCGGAGTCTGAAAGTTCATACCGTAACCATAGAGTAAAAAACTAGAGCTGCATTGTGTGACGGATGCGGCAGAGACTTGATTAGGGGAGCTTAACACGTTGACAGTCCAGTGTTCCATATACGGGTCATAACGGATTAGCTCCATACGTCCGTGACCCATACATGGGTCACTAAGAAACGACCGGATACACACTAAGTGCAGGTGCTCCATGTGGATACCCAGTAATTAAGCAGAGATTTGTATTACAGTATGTTTGACGAATGCTACTTTCCACCTGTTTAAAGTTTGATGCAACTGAAAGTTTAGTAAAAATATTCAAAAAATCTAACATTGAAGTAATATTCGGGACTTACAAGGAAGTCAAAACATTTTGTATGGGGACTGTCAATGTGTTAAACTGGATATATGATCCACGCAGGATGCTTATTTTATTTTTGTCTGCCATACGCAATAATAATAATAAGAGTAAAAACGAAAATTATGTACAACATAGAACGGTAACTCCGCCCCGCACCAATTCGTATCGGGCCCTAACCTCACCCCCTCTGGGTCTTACTCTAGTCTTAAATGGCCGAAAGCCGGTAAGGAGTAAGGAGTACCGCGCGAACTGCCTATTTCGCTCGCACTTACGCATTAGGCGGTCTTCTTCTTATCGTGTGGGTTGTGAGGTAGAATACCAACCTCATCCATCCTGGTGTCAGCGTTATTATTTAAGCCGCAAAAGGACCCTGACATTGGCTCATGTAACGACTACGTACTTACATCAGTAAGTAGTCCGGGACCAACGGCTTAACGTGCCTTCCGAAGCACGGATCATCCTACTTTCGGACAATCCGGTGATCAGCCTGTAATATCCTAAGCGAACTAGGGATCAAAAAGTGATTTTTTGTGATATGTCCCCAACGGGATTCGAGCTCAGGGCCCCCGGATCGTGAGCCCAACGCTCAACCACTGGACCACGGAGCATGTAAGTAGTCATAAATCGTCTGCAACAGACATATGAGGCTTATAATTATTATTATGTGTTCACTTGTACAATTAACTTGTTGCTTGTGTAATTATTGTTATGTGCTTACATATTATAGTACTGTTTTAAGCTGCTGTAAGTGATCCATTAAATAAATAATTAAATAATAACCGCCTTATGGCAAAACATAGACCAATGGGGTTAGCTAAAGTGCAAATGTTTTCGAAGAGAGGCAATCAATTCTATACCTTTTATCACTGTCGTTTTTCGTAATCGTTTGCAACTTGGCTAAGGCCCCTGCTTGAAATAAATAAATAATCAAAAGTTATAAAGTAAAATTCAGCTACTTACATGGCTATTACCAGTTCTTGGCTCATGTGTATGGTACAGGATGACAGATTTGAACCCACACTCGTTGAGAAGCGACGAGTTGAACAAATTAGGTAGATTGCAGCATTTAGAGTTGAAATACTGAAAATTTACATAATATCTAGCTCACGACTATCTCAATGGGATAGTCAGGGGTACATTCATCGCAAGATGAACTAAGTACCCACACCTCAACAAGCTTTCTGTTAGACAAACGTGATAGGGGGGAGGCGTATCGCCGTCTATAATGGTCGACCCAACTATATTAGTGAAAACTAATGCTTAAAAATAATAAAACAAAATGTATAAATAAAAAATAAGTATAGGAACGAAAATTAAGAATATTTTTTCTTTTGTCATATACTTATAGGTTTTCCAAATCAACGATTGACTGTAATAACCAACAGTAACCAACCCGGTATTACTTTTCAAACAAAACACTGCCCTTTAGACATTATCAGGGGGGTTAAAATGGCCACATCGAAGCAATTCATCTAAGAAAGCAATGTTAAAATTTGACATTAATTGCGCATATAAAAGTAAGTGCGCAATGCAAACAAATGTCAAATAGCAATATTGCTTTCTTAGATGAATTGCTTCGATATGCCCATTTTAACCCCCTTGTTATAATTTAATCAAAATAACTAGTAACATTGTTTTGTCCCAAAACGATTCTACTTACGTTTTTCAAGAACCAGGACGGTCGTTTGTCTGCAGGCAAGTGTATCTCGAGATTTTCATATCGACTGAAAAACAAAATTAGCAAAATTGAAGCATGGGCAGGTCCCCCAAGGAGTACAGGTTAGGTCACATACCTCCGAAACGCATTTCTCGGGAATGTGGGTACGGATTTATAAGTTCAGTCAATGACCTAGAGTCTAATTCCCAGATTCTGGATACATTTTATCTTAGCTAAATCGTCGTCTCACATTTCAAAATAATGTAAGATAAATAAGAACTAATCTTTTACCTCTGCTGGAACATGTACATCAAACCGGCGAGGCTGGATACCGGCGCACACGCATCATCTTTCCTCCAGCTTTGATCTGGACAATACTGTGAAGAAAATACATTGAAAGTCACTAAAAAGGAAATAAATCTACAACTGAAAACTCTTCAGCAGCAGTATTTGTATAGATCTTCTCTTCCCCTATATAGATCGAAGAGCTGAAGCTCTCCTCGTGCCATTATTAACGGTTTCCCTCTTTCTGTGTCATCTGGGCTGATCATCTCACACATAATCCTCTCAGAAGACGCCTTAAGCCGTGGATCGCGCCCGACTATTAGGCCTGATGTCTTTGTACCGAGTGAGAGCCATCAGTGCTCCTTTTTTGTTTAGCCAAATATTTAATGCTATTCGAGACATATCTACGGATAATTTAAACCCTAACAAAAGCTATTTTCGCTCTTTCAGGGGACTATGAAGGCAAAGTAGAAAGTTCAACTCAAATGCGAGAAAAAGTCGCAAAATTGTATGACGCAGTCCTGGCTCACGGGGGTATCTGCCGTCTCCTCGACAAGAACATGTGAACTAAGCTGGTCTTAGCACCTACCTGGATCAAGTTATCCACAGTACAATGCAACAGCGCTTGTCCAGGACAAGTGTTAGTGTATATCCTGGGGCGGTCTCCATAGCAGACGTTCAGGACATCCTCCACCACGTCCTGCCAGGGTCCTAGAGGCAGAAGGAGTCTGAGGGCAGCAGAGAACTGATCTCGCGGAGGCAAGGAGTCCGGCAGACCGAGCTTGTTGTTGATGCATGTCCAGGGTTGGCACTGAGGATAGAATTGGGGTTAATTTAAGTTTAGGTAAGTATACAGTACATAAACATACCACTGCTGGGCACAGGCCTCCCCTCGATCAACAGGAGGGGGTACATAAATAGGTAACTATCACGTTAAATGGAAGAACGTTGGTTGTCTGGAAGAAATCGCTTTAGCGATAAGGCCGCCATTCGCCATGTACTCAGTTAAGAGTCTTTTGTAATTATTTCTTTTTAATTTTGGTGCAATAAAGTGTATTTGTATTGTATTGTATTGTTAAATCTGTACGTCGCCATCTTTATCGTTTTTGGGGAAAGTATTCTGGAAAGTTCCTCATTTACGTTTGCGTATTTAGTAGTGAGGGTAGTTACACCTACAACACCTTCGCAATGACTCCCACTCGCGCCAGTAATCCCGTGACCACGGTCGCTACAACACGGCAGAGACGTCGGGAAATACAAATTAATAAGGTAATTGTTTCTCTATCTTATTTAACATAATACCGCGCATCGACCCTTTAAAAATAGTACAAATAGAATAGTGTGTAGTAATGTATAAAGTACGTGAATCGCAAAAAGTGCCTTTTGAGCCAATGTGGCAACGCGGAAATGTCTTTCTAGCCACTTACTCAACTACTTACAAAACCAAAATCGAAAAATATAGGCTAGTTTCCAACTAGTCAAATCATTTTTTTTTTTACTAAACGTTAAAAAACTAAATTACTATGGAATTTGTATGAAAAACCACAATGTGACGTCATAGAATTACGTGAGAAAATGTCGGACTTATTATTACGTTTTTCTCGATTTAAATAATTCTTAAATATGTTAAATAGAAAAAAAAAGGTTTTTTGTTAGTTTCACGTCTGTGTTTTGTTTAGTAATCAGAATTTCCTGAACCTAATACGGTCACGAGCATTAATATGTATACACTTTGGTACCATAGTCACATTAACTTTTTTGACAAATTGAACTGTAAGTCTCACTAAATGTCAAATATGTTAGTGCGACAGAGTCCTAAAGTGGGTACATTATTATTGCTCATGGCTATACACGACCCAATTTCCAGGTGGCACCCATCAAGTTCACTCGAACGGGTTTTGTTTTTTTTTTTCTAAGTGCGCTTACATGCCAATGACGATGGTGTCGACCAAGTCATCACTGGTCTGTAAGCGTCCTAAGATTGACTTACCAATTTAGTGTCCTTCAAGTAAGAATACCCAAAACTATTTCTAGTTTTAGCAAACACCTGAAATAAAATAAAAGAATCCATTTTATACAAAAAAAATTGAACTAATTAGGTATATAACAGGGTATTAATGACATATAACCAATACTGAAAGGGATGGTTCAGCTGATGATTCTGAGTTAATATCAAGTAGAATTTTTCGTCGCTAAATTCATATTTTTTCTGCTTTTTTAAATTATTTTCAACTTTTGCGATAGATAGTTCCACATGATATTAACTCAGAATAATAAGCTGAATCATGCCTCTCAGTATTCGTTACGATGTCACTTACAACCTGTACAAGTACGTACAGAAAGCCATACGAGTACGTATAGGTGTTAGTGACGTCGTAACGAATACTGAGGGGGATGATTCAAACCATGACTCTGACTTGATATCAAGTGGAATTTCCTGTCGGAAAAATTCGTGAAAATTTTAATTTTACATATATAATATAACACAAGTGTCTCAGAGTAAATAAATATTAATATCCTATACTCGATGGGCAAACCCGAAAACTTTAGTAGGTATACCTACGAAATTTTATCATCAATGTTTGTCGAAATTCGTCCTATCGCCCATAATAAAGTGGTCCATCATGTTAGTAATATAGAGGTATAATGTCGCAGTCCTAAACTATTATGAAAGTTAGGACAAACTATACCTGCTTACCTATCATCATCTCCCTAGCATTATCCCGTTTTTCACAGAGTCCGCTTACCTAACCTGAAGATTTGACAGGTCTGGTTTTTTACAGAAGCGACTGCATGTCTGACCTCCCAACCCGCGAAGGGAAGACCAGCCCAATACAGGTTAGGTCACATACCTCCGAAAATGCATTTCTCGGGAACCTCACCAATCTGACCGACGAGAGAAGACAAGACATAACTAATTAAGACAAAAGTGGCTGCGAATTATATAGCTGATGATTTGAGTGTCTGCTCACCCTGATACGTGCGTGACTGTGTATAAAACATGACCTCACTTGATAATAGTAAAGAGACTACTGTCGAAAAAATGCGCAATAGAAATGCAATGAATATTTTACCCATTTTTATGCCTTTCTATACCTGCAAGCTTCAAGAACATAAAACATTTGTTCACATTCAAGTAAAGAGACTACTGTCGAAAAAATGCGCAATAGAAATGCAATGAATATTTTTACTCGTTTTTTATGTCTTTTTATTCCTGCCAGCTTCAAGAACATAGATAAAAATAGAACATTTGTTCAAATCTTAAAAAAATAGAAATTAATTACTCACAGTATGAAGTAACACTATTAACCACAGTATATTCATGTTGTCGATCGGAACGTTCAAGAATAACTGAGCATTGATAAGACCTGGCCTCGCTGGGGTCACAGCAGATAACTTCAGTTTTTGCTATTTAATATAAAGTAGATAAATTTAAAAATAAATACGGAGCTTCAATGGACCGAATATAAGACAATCGCTTGCTTAGAGCTTAGACTGTTCGTCACTAAGTCTTTGTTACCTAAGCGAACTATAAGCGATAACAAACGGGTAAGTAGCCTACCTACTTATAGCTACTGAGATACTTTACAGGCTACGTTGCTCAAAACTTTATTTATTTATTCATTCACAAAGAGGTATTATAATATTAACATAACAATAGTCTCGCCAAACTGCAGAGGCAGTTTGTTGGCAAGCATGCACTCATTACCTTAGCCTAATTATAATACCTACCTATATCTAAGAGTAATATTCAAAGAAAAAATAATACTTACTTACAGAATAATAATAGGGTGTTAGTAACATCGTAACGGGTACTAAGGGGGATGATTCAGACCATGACTCTGAGTTAAAAGCGCGTCGCAAAATTCATGTTGTTTTATTTTTTTTTTTTAAATTCTATACTTTTGCGACGGAAAATTCCACTTGATATTAACTCAGAATCACGAGCTAAATCATCCCCCTCAGTATTCGATACGATATCACTTACACTCTTTACAAGTACGTACAGGTACAATACAACAGGAAAGGATAGAAGCATAGGAAATTGCGGTTCCGTGCTGTCAGATGTGGTTCAGCCCTTGTGGCACCAAGCGAAGTAAATATCATAAGCATTTAGTTATAGAACAACAGCCTCCGTGGTCTAACGATCTGGAGGTCCGGGTTTGATTCCCCATGGGTCATTGTCGAAATCACTTTGTGAGACTGTCCTATGTTTGGTAAGGACTTTACAGGCTTCAATCACCTGATTGTCTGAAAGAACAAGTTGATTCCGTGCTTCGGAGGGCACGTTACGCTGTGGGTCCCGGCTATTAGCCGTAAAAATGCCTCCACTAACCCGCAGTGGAGCAGAGTAAGCTCCATACCCCCTCCGGTTGATTGAGGGAAGGTCTGTGCCCAGCTCTGGGACGTAGTTACTTATTCTTAGAAATATGATATAGACAACACTAAAGAATTTTGAATAGGTAATTTTACTACCTAGGTAAGTGTAGCATTTTCCCAGCAGTGGATTGAGTCATGTCAGTGGCTTAAGGCGGCTCAATAATAACCGTGATACCAGGGTTGATGCAGTTAATCCTTCTCATAACCTACACGATACAAGAAGCAGTGGTGGTCTAGTAATAAATAATAATAAATATATTAGGTACTTACTTACTTAGGTAGTCAAAACTTAGAGAAGCGTAGAGGTCATTGTAACACTTCGTGACAAAAAACCAGCAGATAAAGACGTGCAAAGACACGCGTTACTAAAGCTAATTAGAATATAAAAGAAAGAAATTATCTTAATAGGTTTCCTATCTCACACAATTTTAAATTATGTGTCCGTATCTAAATTATGTAGGTACTTATGTTTTTTTTTTATAAACAGAATACCTATGCTCCATTCCCCTGCTGCCTATGAATGACTAAGTGTGTAGATTTTAAGATCTTCTATAATTATTACGTTAAATATTGGTGTGCTGATTCCAGTACACGTCTCATTCATACGTTATTGCTGCTGAGAGAGCCGCGGTAGCCCAGTTGGTAGATAGAACGCTTGCCTATCACTTGGCCGCAGGTTCGAATCCAGCACAGGCCTAAACTAATGATTGTCGAATTTGTTTTGCACTTACTTTTATATGCGCGAATGTCAAATTGCAATATTGCTTTTTTAGATTATTGTTTCTATGTTTGTTTTTAACCCCCCTGAAACTGATAAAAATGGTTTTATTTTTACTATTCAACTTAATTTTGAATTTTAATCAAGAAAAACGCAATTATTGGTGCTCCCACACTGCCGTTAGAAAATGTTTAATAGCGTTAGTAAACATTTGTTAGCAAACATTTAATCACAAATGTTAAAATAAATTTTCATGTTAGAAAATGTTTAGTAATGTTAGTAAACATTTTATAACAAAACAAAAACGAAAGGTGAAACCAAACTGCGAGCGAATACTAGATGTTATAAAATGTTTAAACATTTTCCATCAATTTAACATGTAACAGTTTCTAACAAAATGCAACAATTGTTAACATTTGTTAGTAAATGTTTTGATGTTATAAAATGTTTACAAACATTTTCTAACGGCAAGTGTGGGAGCACCATAAGTTCGTCATTTTATCACGTTTTTCTGTGACGTCACAGTGTGCCTTTTTATACAAATTCAATAGTTTCGTGTTTTGACGTTTAGTAAAAAGTAACTGATTTGACTAATTAGAAAGTAGGTTGGATAACCCAAAACAAATGAAACTCCATAATAATTATCTAACATAATTTATTGGGCTGTGCCACAAATTGAATGTTTTTACACATACATATTGGCTACTTATAAAAATAAGCAAACATACATATTTCAGACAACTTTAAACACATTGAGAACTCGTTGTCAACCCTACATTTACATTCACACCCGTATTCCAATCCAATATGTTCACTCGAATCTTCCTCGGACTCAGTCCTTAGTTGAGGCGGCAACGACCTCTGTGGTCCAGTGGTTGAGCGTTAGACTCACGATCCAGAGGCCCCGGGTTCGAATCCCGGTGAGGACATATCACAAAAATCATTTTGTGATCCCTAGTTTGATTAGGACATTACAGGCTGCTCACCCGATTGTCCGAAAGCAAGATGATCCGTGCTTCGGAAGGCACGTTAAGCCGTTGGTCCCGGTTACTATTTACTGATGTGAGTAATCGTTACATGAGCCATGTCAGGGGCCTTTGGCGGCTCAATCATAACCCTGACACCATGGTTAATAAGCCTGGTATTCCACCTCACAACCCACAAGATAAGAAGAAAAAGTATGGCATGACGACATTATTTTCGTATTATGTTGGCAGTATACAGATATGCTCGATTGCAGTGAAAAAAGTCCTCAAGTCGAGCACATAAATGTCGATTTGAAACACTGCTGAGGACGAGTTGAATGGAGGATGAGTCGACAAAAAGTCTTAGAATATGGGTGTTATGCTTCTTTGCACTGCCCTCTTTGCAATGTCGATAGTGACTGTTCACTGTACAGTCATGAGCAATATAATGTACCCACTTTAGGACTCTGTCGCACTAACATATTTGACATTTAGTGAGACTTACAGTTCAATTTGTCAAAAAAGTTATTGTGACATGGTACCAAAGTGTATACATATTAATGCTCGTGACCGTACAGCTTTAACAACGAATAAATGTAAACCTTATTATTATTTGGCCCATATAAGGGACAGGCTACGACTAAGATTATGCGACCATGCTACCCAGCCATCAGTACAAAAGTAAACTAACATTCATATTCGGGCGGACAGACTTTTTTACCTTTTTCCCTAGTGGCAAGGCAAAGGCAAAACCGTGCAGCCATAACCTAATTTTAGTTTGACAGCTCTTCGTGCCGTCCTTCACTTACAATAGGTACAGGAAAGAGATAGCTAGATTTAGTCCTGTCAAATTAAGTTAAATTTAGATTGGTGGTTGCCCGAATCGGCACCATTGTAAATGTAGGGTCACGTAACTAATTTGAAAAATAAAAACGCGAGTGCTCTATGAGTAGTTATGAATATGGATCGCCACGATTGTGTAGTAACTATGTTTTAAGTAGTTGATACTATGTAATACTATGTTTTTTCAATATGAAAGGGTTGAGGTTCAAATTCGAGCGTACTTTAATAACAAGGCCAAATATTTGTTTTAAATTATATAAGCCGAGTGATTTAAGCGATTTCAGTTGAGAATAAATAGATTTTAGTAAGAGAATTAGTAACATTGTTAAATAAATACAAAAAAAAACTATTACATTGCAGGTTTTTTTATACTCAAGAAGAAAAAAGAATTTATAATCAGAGAAGCCTTGACCTATCAAAAAGACAATTTATATATAATCTACATGTTTATATTGGCAACACTGATAGGAATATCGCGTTATGACCGGTCGAAGTTTGATAGATTCGCATTATAAAATAAGTCAAGGAGAGAAAATACAAACATTACCAGTGCTACATATTTATTTCTACCTATTTCAACATACAAAAACGGATCTCCGTTGGTCCGATAAGATAATCTAAAAACCGCGCCATCTTGAATTACGCATTGTCACAATAGTGTTGCCATTTTAAACTTGTAAAATTATACAGCTTTAAACCGAACCAAACAGTATCTTTATACAAATAAGTAGATTTAATAGGTACATAAAAATTCATAGGTCATACATAATACATCACAGTTGTATTACAAAATTTACATTAAAAACACTGAAGAAGCATGTTAGGGCTGGATGTTTGTTCTTCAACAAAACCACTTAAAATAAAAATATTATTGAACCTGAAAAGAAAAAAGTAAGTATTAATTTCTTTAACAAAATTGGTCTAAATACTGTATCACTTAGGAATGTCATAGAGATAAACTATAGGTGTGCCCAGATTACAGCGACTATCAATCATTTCCCATAACTGTATTTATATTTCGGACAATCAGGTGATTCAAGCCTGAAAAGTCCTTACCAAACAAAGGACAATCTCACAAAGTGATTTCGACAATGTCCCCATCGGGAATCGAACCCGGACCTCCAGATCGTGAGCCTAACGCTCTAACCACTAGACCACGGAGGCCGACCTGATTGTCCGAAAAAGTAAGATGATTCCGTGCTTCGGAGGGCACGTTAAGCCGTTGGTCCCGGCTATTAGCCGTAAAAACACCTCCACCAACGCGCAGTGGAGCAGCGTGGTGGAGTATGCTCCATACCCCCTCCGGTTGATTGAGGGGAGGCCTGTGCCCAGCAGTGGGACGTGTATAGGCAGTTTATGTTTATGTTTATGTTATGTATTTATATTTCAAGCAAAGCCCACCAGATCAGGGATGTTTTTGCTTTTGGTTTGTTATCACCTTCTAACCACATTATATCAGTGAGAGAACACGACAAAAGTGTGGTTTTTGAACAATTCTTTTTTCACTTTTCAAATATACCTCAATCACATTTCTGCTGGACTAGAAGTGACACAAAACATAGAATTAGTTCAGATGCTCGTCAGCAGAGGACTTTATTCCACTTTAACATAATAAAGTATTCATAGATATTAGGCATATACCAGTTATACATTTCTATCTGTAGTATATCTGAAGTCTGCTGATGTGCAGTGAATGTGGAACCTTCACTGCTAAGATCGGTTACAGTCAGCCATATAAGAGCGCATTCTAAGCCCCCTTAGATTGGAGATTTGTCACCATAGTTGATTACTGCTAGAAGATATATTATGTATACTGCACATATATAGCTCATGACTACTACGACTTTTGCTACCTTGTCTGCTGTAGCTCACTGAAAGGAATAATGACCGTAACATGCACCTCGTCTTAAAAGAAAAGAAATACCAACCTAATTCAACTATCAATCGCAACAGTAAGCATCACAGAAATGCCCCAAAGCCGAATGCTCGCTTGATACTGTCAAAGTAATATCTCTTCCAGTTCTCCCGGGTTGAATCAAGCTCCGATGCCGGCACCAGGTCTTGCTTCAGAGTCACCAACGTATGGTCATCCTGGAAATAATTAATAGTTCTTTTAATTGTTTGTATGTTAGAATACACTAACTCGCTACTACTATTATACTTGTACTGAAATTTCCTGTACCCAATGGTCGCCTGGAACAAATTGCTGCATGAGCAATAAGGCCGCCTGCTGTGCCTTTCTGTATCTGTTGTCCATATTTCTGTATCTTGTGTCCATTGTGATCAATAAAGTATTTTATCTATCTATAAACAATAGGCTTTATGTAAAATTACAGAAATGCCAATAATCTGACACATTATTATTTTTTCCAGCTTGTATTGTTAGGAAAAGGTCTACCCTGGTTTTTGAAATAGTCAGAGATCACACAGTACAGTGATAAGTAGAGTTTGTAATTTTTGGCCTGAAACTAATTAACATTCTATATTTCTCAAACCTTACAGTACTTATTCTGTTTCAGGCCATGATAGTGCAAATTAAACACGTTAATAAAAATTAAAGAGGAGATTGCCAAACAAAATATCTGGCTAAAGGATTTGAAAACTTCCTTTCTTCATACTTTCCGTTTCAGAAGGGACATAGTTCTGTAACAAATGCAATAAATTGTCACCTTACCTTCTCTTCAATATTGAAAGTGACTTCCGAGAAATGCTGTTCAGGCCACTTCTTCAGTCTCCAGTACTGCGAGATCTTCTTACCAGGAACCAACTCCCTAAATTCCCCTGAAACATTCCCCCCAAACAGGGAGAATTTTCCCCCCTTCTCAACATCCATTTTAACATGACCTTGGGTAAATGCTGTCACCATTTCTATTCTCGTCATTGCATCGTAGAATTCCTGAGCTCGGCATTGGAAGGATTCAGACAGTTCTATTGTTTTCGTATCTAATTTGCAACCGATTTGTGCATTTGTTTGGGGGGACACTATAGGCTCCATATTGACTTTCTTGTTGAATCCACTGGTAATCATGGAAACATTGTCAGGTTTAACTGGGGCTTCTCCTTTCTTGGGAAGAATGAGACCTTTGGAGAACTCTTCCTTCAGGCTACGGATGTACTCTGAGAGTTGTTTGCGGATCTCGTTACGACCAACATTGTGCATGAATGCTTTGACTCTCTGAGCTTCCTCGCCGCTGCTTTTGATGGTGACTGTCATCTGTAAAACATTGAGGACAGCTTTATTCCAATGGCACCATGTTTTTATCTCTTTTTGTTAGATTGAAACTTTGAATTACAAGTTATTTTTTTGTCACCTAGCAACTATTTTGCTGGTTGTTTAATGTATAATATTGATAGGTACCTCCATTGATCTCTTAGCAACACTGGGGATATTGAAAACATACCAAAGATTATGTAAATATAAACAAAACCACAAGACTGCTGTTGAACACTGAATAATACATCTGAATACATGAAAATCGAGTTCTGTTCTGGAAAAACCTTGAAAGGAAAAAATTAAGGTTATGTTGGTATATAATGCAGTACTTATGAAAAACCTACTTATATAAACATAGAATACTTACGTCCACTTCGCTGACATCATTCTCCTCCGAAAGATTCGGAATCTGGATCTCTCCTTTAATGGCATCTTTGCCACCAGCTATATGACCTTCCCACTTCAGTTTAATGTCCCATTCGTAAAAGAATATTAGTTTTCCTTTCCTATTATTCGCAGAGGCTTCGCCGTCGATCTTTTCCACCTCAGTAATCTTACAGTCCACACCATTTTGAGCTATTTTTAAATTATTCAGAAGTTCTTTTAGACGTTCCTTCGACCAAGGCCCGGCGTTTTTCTCCGTCCAGTGCCAGTTGTTTACGTTGGTGGCGTCAGGCCGCTCCTCCACGATCCACCGAGGGTCACCTTCTCCCCACTTAGCCATTTTCCACTTAACCACACGGGATGATTCGCGTTTTATAACTCGTCACAGAAACTTGTGGTTGCCTACTGAAACACGCGCGTCCACCGCTGTAGTTTACGATAAATCGCAAAAACAAACGTTTTCACAAAGTAGCCCTGTCACAGTCGAACCCAAAACCCCTGTTTTCTCATAGAAATCCACCGACTGTTCACACAAATTTCGAGAAAAGTCGCATGTAACACCGAATGTCTTGCTTGAACTGACAGTTTTAGTGTTGCTATAAATAGTTATCAAATTTCCCCGTTTCTGTTTTAAAATTGACAGCAGTGCTGCAATTTTTTGAAACGAGCCTAAAGCAAAATAGGTAATTTAATTATTTTCCTAATATTAAGTAACTGCCTCATGTTAAACAACAAACCCAGAAATTGATTATGTAAGTACCTAACTAATAACACACAACTACTAAGTTCGTAACATAAAACAATATTTATAATTATTTTTTTAATTTATATGAATATTACAATTGGCTACACTAGAATAAACGATTTGTGGTTGCCTTGTATAACTTTTAAGTAATCTGTGACTATACAATAGCACGGTAATACAATAGGTACATACTACACTACAATTTTATTACCCTGCTATTGAGGATTATGTTTTTTTGGCAATACTGAAATAGTTTCTCAATGTTTCTAGAAAACAATACTGCCAACTAAAAGAGATTTTGCTTTAGTTATTGTTCTGATTTTTTTTTTTTTTTGTTTTGGTTTTCCCCGAAGGGTAAGGCAAAGGGAACTATGCCCATACAGCCATGTCTTACGTATTTTTTTTTTCTTGATGATTAATGAAATGATGAAAGGTGATGAATGATGATGATGAAACCTAAGCCCCCACCCTCGGAGTAGACTCCTACTCCGAACCCCAAACGAATTAACTCAAAAGTCCGCATAAACTTTTGAGTTATGAAGCGGCTTCCCAGCACGAAGCGAAAATAGGCAGATACACTTTGTTTATTGAATACTCCAATATAATAACACTCGCGAATGTCTTCCGACTAACTTAATGCGATCATTAACCACAAAACACCACTTCGTATTAATTATTTAGATTACTCAATGAAGAAAGCAACTGTCCCGTTCCCGTTTCCCGCCGAAAAGCCTTATTGTTCTGAGTTTTGCCTGTCAATGAAACGTCACTCGCTTACGTTTCTATTCACACAGATGACGCAGAGGAATAAATTATAACTCTCAAATATAAAATATCGTAGTATCGATTTTACTTATTCACATAAATATTTAATGTACTTAGTAAGTATTGATAATTTAAATAATAATACACACAACTCGGACTATGTTGACGCCTGCTAAATTTATAGATATAATTAGGTAATTATTGAACCCTAACTATTGCGGTATTTTTTCTGTCAGGCAGGAAGTGAAAAATAACGTTGTCGGTATAACACTTTAAAACGTTTTAGAACAAAATCACATTGTTGTAATAAATCGTGCACAATCGGGAACATTCTCACTTTGGGAATGTTCCCGGCAATAAAATGGGTCAAAACTTATGTACAAAGAGCTTTATTACATAACCTATAGGCAGATAAGGCCAGAGTACAAGAAAAAATAATTTGAAAAAAAAAGCAACCAGTGTCCTTACTGCTTCTTTGCGAGTCGATGGCGATCGATACTAAATTTTTCCTTTACTACCTATTAAAGAGTTTTTAACGGCGGAACGACACAACACCAATTGAACCACATCCTCTCCACATCCTTCTACGCATTTACTTGTACATACTTATTGTCTATGTACATAACATAACATAAACTGCCTATATACGTCCCACTGCTGGGCACAGGCCTCCCCTCAATCAACCGGAGGGGGTATGGAGCATACTCCACCACGCTGCTCCAGTGCGGGTTGGTGGAGGTGTTTTTACGGCTAATAGCCGGGAACAACGGCTTAACGTGCCCTCCGAAGCACGGAATCATCTTACTTTTTCAGACAATCAGGTGATTCAAGCCTGAAAAGTCCTTACCAAACAAAGGACAGTCTCACAAAGTGATTACGACAATGTCTCCATCGGGAATCTATGTTTATTGTCTATGTGAAATGTATTAATTGTCTAAACACCTACCTACGTACTTAGATATAATTTAGGGCGTTGGTATCATCTACCTACCTACCTACCTACCTACTGAGACATTTTTGGCAACGCACCAGTAGCAGACAATAAATTACCTGCTACTTAAACCATAATTATTATTGTCGTAAAAGTAACGCTTTATAACAATTAAGTGGCAAACAGCGTCTATTATATCATTGAAATGTTCAAAACTCGTTATCTCACAGCGAACGAGTCCTTCAATAAATGAAATAAAACCAGTCTGTATTCCGGCCGGCGACTCGTGCGCACGACTATAACACACGCGCGCAAAAAGTGCAAAAAACAACTTACAATGATCCCATTGCGACGTATCATTGGCAGTAAGGTGCGTGCCCAGCACCACTAAATTTAAAAAATAAAAATTTTAAAAAGAGTTTTAAAAAATGATCGTTATTTGAAATGGCGCGGTTTTACAGATCTTGGAGCAATGGAGGGCGCCGATTGCTGCAAAGGTGCAAAGGAATTACAGCTCAGAAGCGAACACTCCAACGCCACTGAGCATATTGACTGAAGATGAACTGGCTATGAAGGAAACAAGTAAGTTATTTCTCTTAACCATGTGTAACTTACCTACCTACTTACATAATTTTGATTTTAGGGGTTAATGCTATTCGCGTCCGTAGGCGAAACCCTCGGGCTTCAGACTAGATACTAATGCTCTAGTGCTGGGGATTCTTCAAGGCTAAAGTGAATAGGCATTTGCTAGGTAAGCGTGATCTACCCTCGACCACAACGTCACTTACCATCAGGGGCATGTTTAATAAAACTTACAATTGTAAATTTACAACGACAATTTGGTGTTCATTACGCAGCTAATATGAAACTGCAAAATAATCGTGACCACACACTCCGCAATGTACATCAAATGTCATTGTAATTTACAATTGTAAGTTTTATTAAACAGGCCCCAGGTGAGATTGTGGTCAAACGCGAGCCTATGGTAATTTTAAAAACAAAATTGAACATCAAATAAAGTTTTTTAATATTTATACCTAGTACCTACTACAAAGTCGTGCAAGTAAATAGCATAATATGCTTATGCATAATGGTTCGACATTTAATCAGCCAGTGTGCTACCTGGGATACCATTAGCTGATTATAGGTAATCTGCATACTTACTAAAGAAATGAATCTTATTACTATAGACGTAACATGAAATATTCTGCAAGATGAGGCAGCATGAAATACTTATATTTTTTTTGTTTTCTTAATTGATTTAGCTTTGGCGACATGGCCATTGGAATAATTATTCTAAGTTTATATTTGCCTGTGGTCATGCAAGAACTACATTATAATAAAATACATAACACTACATCTAGGTAACTCAGTGGGTAGGTAAGAAAGCAGTCGTTACATAAGCCATGTCAGGGGGCTCAATAGTAACCCTGACACCAGGGTTGATAAGGTTTGGTAATCCACCGCACCAACCCACACGATAGAAGGAGTGGGTAGGTGCCTACTCAGTTCATCTTGCAATTGATGTACCTACTTACTGACTAGCCCGATAGGGAGAATATAGACGTAAACTTATGTAAGTAATATTACATAATATAAGTGATTATTAACTTATATTGGTACGTCCCATTGCTAGGCACGAACTTCCTCAATCAGCCGGAGAGGATATGGAGATGAATATACTACTACCCTACTCTATAATTAAATTAAAAGTAAAAAAAAGTCAAATTGAAAAAATATGATCTTATTATGGTAAAGACTACGAAACTAAGCAAATAATTGAAGTAGGTATAATGCCTAGTCTACGCAAGTGTTTTTATATTTAGGTACCTATCTTAACAATAAGTATACTTACAATCATGAGCAATATAATGTACCCACTTTAGGACTCCGTCGCACTAACATATTTGACATTTAGTGAGACTTACAGTTCAATTTGTCAAAAAAGTTAATGTGACATGGTACCAAAGTGTATACATATAAATGCTCGTGACCGTACCTACACACATAAGATCACGCCTATTTCCTTTTGGGGTTGGCAGAGACCACGGAATTCTACTTACTACGATCCTGACACAGTACCATTTTCTCGTCTTCCACTATAATTAAAGACTTCATGCATGCTCGCCGGCTTATAACCTATAATTAACCAAAGAGAAATCACGTAGGCACCTACCTCCTGGCATCTAAAAGATAAAATATTTCTTATAATTTAAGCATACTCACCACACAGAAATAATTTCTATATTTATCGCAAATTACATTTTGTTATCATCAAAAAGTCGACATATAACTCTATACTTATTTACCTACTTACCGCGATAAAATGACCTTGATGTAGCGCATGGATATCTACCTACCTAATTAAATATATAATAAGATATCATACATACATACATAAACAGCCTATATACGTCCCACTGCTGGGCATAGGCCTCCCCTCAATCAACCGGACGGGGTATGGAGCATACTCCACCACGCTGCTCCAATGCGGGTCGGTGGAGGTGTTTTTTACGGCTACTAGCCGGGACCAACGGCTAAACGTGTCCTCCGGAGCACGGAATCATCTTACTTTTTCGGACAATCAGGTGATTCAAGCCTGAAAAGTTCTTACCAAACAAAGGACAGTATCACAAAGTGATTTCGACAATATCCCCATCGGGAAAAAAACGAATAAGATAAGATAAAAGAGAAAAAACAACGGGGAATAAGATATAATTTATAATAATGTCGTGAAGTGACAGCGCCATCTAGTGCGTCAGCGACGAACCGCGGCATTCACAGCATTCACTCGTTCAGAAACAACTCCATCTTGGGACAACTCTCGTTCAAAAACACTCGCCATCGCCATCTTGGACGCTATTAGCTATTATACTTACCACCTGTAAACGTTGTAACTATTGTTAAATAAAATAAATAAATACGTTGTAAAAATATATATTGAAATTAAACGATTATTAAACATTTGGTCCATCGAGCCGGATGTACGAGAAGAAATCGTCGACCTTGGATGCAAACGATTTACGAGGAGAAGAATCTTCAGCAGCGCTCTGGTGAAGAAGATTATTCCTTTTCTCATCCCTGTGCTTCGATTTGTGTTAAAACCGTGTTCTTATACGTTTTAGGACTTCGCGCTTGTCAGCTATTGTATGCGTGGGGGACGGGGCTACGCGTGAAATTGTAAGTATTCACCCTTGTCTTTCCATAATGCCTGACAATATGAGTAGCGATAATGAGTGTGATAAATCGAATGAGGATGCTCTCGTTGATCTTAAGCGACAACGAGGCACTTTAAAAGCTCGTGTAACTAACTTCAAGTCTTACCTGGACAAGAAATTAACTTTGCCGTTAAACGACGTCGCTAAAGCCGAATTGCAGTTGCGTATCGAAGCCATGGTAAATGCCTTTCAAAATTATAATGATATTCAGAGTGAAATTGAGCGCATTGTGCCAGAAGCAGAGCTTATAACTAACATGGAGTATCGCGAATCCTATGAAGAGCTTTATTATTCTTGCATGGCAAAAGCAAAATGCCTAACTAATACTGTGGACAATACAACAAGTTCCAAATCCGTTCACTTCGCTGATTCGCTTATATCGAAAGTGAAATTGCCTGATATAAAACTACCTCAGTTTGATGGTTCCTACGACAAATGGCTTGAGTTTAGAAATTCATACTCTACATTGATTCATAAACGTACGGATCTCGATTTAATTCAAAAATTTCACTATTTGCGTTCATCAGTTACGGGTACTGCAGAACGAGTTATAAGCGCATTGGAATTCACACCTTCTAATTACAAATTTGCGTGGGAATTATTAGAAAATAGGTATCATAATGAGCGGCTCTTGGTACACAACCATGTCAAAGCATTGTACAAAATTCCACCCATGATCAAGGAATCGCCGGCGCAGATTAGAACGATGATAGATACCGTGTTACGTAACTTGCGAGCTCTTAAGACTCTAAACGAACCAACTGACCATTGGGATACGTTACTTATTTATTTGATCGTTTCCAAATTTGAACTTTCTACAGAAAAAGAGTGGGAGTCGTATAAGGGAACTATCATATCTAATTCGCAAGGCGACTCTGACTCGGAGTATAAACTAAAATTATCTGAATTAATTACCTTCCTTCGAAACCGAGCCGATATGTTAGAAATGATAAACCTAAACCACGGCAAAACGTTTAAATTCAATAATACGCAGGATAGGAACATAAGTGAGACTAAAAAACCAGTTCAATCGACGTCACAAACGCATAGTCATAGCTATGTAGTAACGCGCAAGGAACAAACAAACAAGTCGTTTGATAAAAAACGCGTATGTAGTATGTGCAATGGCAATCACCTTTTGTACACTTGTCCTGTCTTTCTCAATCTAACGGTAAAAGAAAGGTCTAAAATCGTTGATGAAAAACAAATCTGTCGTAATTGTTTACGTTCAGGTCATTCGCTAAATGATTGTTTGTTTGGCCCTTGTAAACAATGTCAATTAAAACATAATACTTTATTGCATTTTGATAGGTCAAATAATACTGGCGCTGGCCAACCCTCCGCGGTATATAACGAGTCAGCTGATGATAGGGCTGGGCCATCGCACACTACCACTGCATTACATTCTTGGTCGGGTTCGAATACCGGGGTAACGAATTCCCATTCGGTTTTACTATCTACAGCGTTGGTAGAAGTAGCTGACAAAGATAATAATTTTCATACGTTCCGCGCTCTGCTTGACAATGGCAGTCAACATTGCTTTGTCACAGAACGTTTGAGTAAACGAGTACGCGTTCCTTTAATACAGTCCACTGTACACGTATCAGGGGTGGGACAAGCAGTCACGCAGTCGAATTCTGTGTGTAAAATAAATATGCGTTCTAGAACTAGTGATTACGATACTAGTATGTCATGCATTGTTCTGCCATGCATTACTCCTCGTTTGCCGTCGCATCATATTGATATCGATATGTCTTGCATTCCTGAAAATATTTCGTTAGCAGATCCCAACTTTTATACGCCGTCGGACATCGATTTGTTGATTGGTGCAGATAAATTCTGGGAATTATTACACGAAAATAAAATTCGTTTGCCCAATGGACCTTACCTGCAAAATACAAAGTTAGGATGGTTAATATCAGGGCCTATTCAGTCGAATTCATTAATTCAAGGCAACATTCAGTGCAATTTTGTACAAGGTCTAGACGCTGAAATGCGTAAGTTTTGGGAAGTTGAAGACATCCCACGCGTGGACAAATTGCTCACAGATGATGAAAAGTATTGTGAAAAAATATTCATGGATACTACAACGCGGGAAGACGACGGTAGATTCGCCGTGCGTATTCCTCTGAAAGAATCGCCCGAATTACTCGGCGACTCTTACAATATGGCGGAAAAAAGATTCATGTCGCTCGAACGTAAGTTAAATCGTTTACCATCATACAAACAATTATACGTTGAATTTATGCGTGAATATGAACAAATGAATCACATGACTGAAGTGAATACTTACGGTAGTTCGAATTATTTTCTTCCACACCACGGCGTGTTCCGCGAGAGTAGCAGCACCACGAAGTTGAGGGTCGTGTTCGACGCAAGCGCAGCTGCCTCTTCAGGCAAGTCGCTGAATGATATTCAGCAGATCGGACCGAAACTTCAAAATGACATATTCTCGATTTTATTACGTTTTAGACAGCACAGGTACGTCGGCTGTGCTGATGTCGAAAAGATGTTTCGACAGATTTTAATTCAATCAGATATGCGTGATTTACAGCTAATTCTTTGGAGAGAGAAGACGTCCGATCCGCTGAAAATCTTTCAACTGAACACGGTCACCTACGGAACCGCGTCTGCACCATACCTGAGTATGCGTTGTTTAAAACAACTTGCTCAGGATTGTAACGATCACGTCATCGCTGACATTATAAATAACGATTTCTTTGTAGATGATTTGATAACTGGGCACGACGATCGAGATGTTTTGTTAGATATTTGCAGAAAAACATCAGAAATCCTAAAATCAGGGTGTTTTACATTGCGTAAATGGACTTTTAACTTCGACGTGTGCGATACGATATCTAAGGAGTTGTCGGTTGGTGAGCTAACTCAAAGCAAAACCCTCGGTCTAGGTTGGTTAAACGATACGGATAATTTATACTTCACTTCAAGTCTGCAGCCTAATGACGTATCACAGTTAACAAAACGTCATATGCTTTCGATCATTTCACAGATATATGACCCGTTAGGTTTGCTTTCGCCGGCCGTCATTATATCTAAAGTACTAATACAGCGGCTCTGGTTATGTAAGATCGGGTGGGATGAGCCTGTCCCGCGCGACGTCATTGGCACATGGAATCAATTTATTGATTCTCTTTCGACTTTAAATACGTTAAGAATTCCACGCTTCGTACGAAGCGGTAACAACCCATATACCGAGCTTCACATATTTACGGACGCTTCGCAGACCGCTTACGGGGCCTGCGCATATATACGGACATATAACGATGACAGCGACATTGTTGTAAAGTTGTTATGTGCAAAAGGTAAGGTCGCGCCATTAAAAACATTGAGTATTCCCCGTCTAGAACTTTGCGGCGCGTTGATAGGTGCGAAATTGTATAAGAAAATAATCGATTCACTGCGTTTATCTTTCGATCATGTCTTCTTCTGGACGGACTCCACTATAGTGATGGGCTGGCTACGAATGTCGCCGCATTTATTAAAAACGTTCGTTCAAAATCGCGTCACGGAGATAAACGAATTGACAGGAGATATGCAGTGGTTACATGTAAGTAGTGGTGACAACCCTGCAGACCTAGTATCTAGGGGTCTTAATCTAGACATGCTTAGCCGCTCTTCACTCTGGTGGAGTGGCCCTTCCTTTTTATACGATCGCGAAACAAATTGGCGAAATAATAATATTCCGTCTGAAAATAATTTACCCGAAGTTAGGGGCAACCCTATCATTGCCACGACTACTAGTATACAGTTTCCGAACGTTATTGATTTTGAGAAATATTCGTCATATATAAAATTAAAACGCGTATTTGCATATGTTTTGCGCTTCATAAATAACTCGCGTAAACGACAATCGATCAATCAATCATTCAGCCAATCGAGCGTTACTGGCAATCGATCAAATCGTGTAATCGATTTAAGCGCACAGGAACTACTCTCGTCCGAGCAGAAGCTCGCCCGTCTCGCTCAGTTGCAATCATTCCCTGACATTTTTTGTTGTTTACGCAATAAATTACCTTTAAAATCAGTTAAAAACAAGAAACTATACAACAAAATTGTTGGATTAAATATTTTTCTAGACGATAATGAGGTAATTAGAATCGGTGGACGACTGTGTAATTCATCCAGTTTCAGTTATAATAAAAAACATCCAATCTTGCTTTGCAGTAAACATCGTTTCGCTGTGTTATTATGTGAATACGAACACAAACAGTTACTACATGCGGCTACGCAGTTACTAGTAGCCAACTTACGAGATAATTGGTGGATTTTAGGAGTTCGGAACCTATCAAAAAAGGTAATTTATGATTGCGTTGTTTGTACGCGTTTAAGGGGTAAAACATTGAACCCTATCATGGGTAACCTACCTGCCGAGCGTTTAGAGCAAACGTTTCCATTTTTTCGTTGTGGTGTTGATTACGCCGGTCCCATATATATTTTAAATCGCAAAGGCAGAGGGGCTAAACTCATAAAGGGGTACATATGTTTATTCATATGTTTTCTAACTCGAGCGATGCATTTGGAACTTGTAAGTAGTCTCTCAAGTAATGATTACTTACTGGCCTTAAAACGTTTTATCTCTCGTCGTGGAAAACCGACAGAGATTTTTTCTGATAATGGGAAAACATTTGTAGGTGCACAAAAGGAAATATCCTCATGTTTTGATGATGATGCTCAAACTAATATTGTAAATTTCGCTTCAAATAATGGTATAGAATTTCGATTTATCCCACCATACGCGCCTCATTTTGGAGGGCTGTGGGAGGCAGGGGTGAAGTCTTGCAAATTTCACCTGCGACGTGTAGTAGGCACAGCAAATTTAACATTCGAGGAGTTTAGCACGGTCTTAGCGCAAATTGAGGCTGTCCTAAATTCCCGCCCTATATCTCCTATGTCCTCAGACTCCAACGACCTGCAGCCCCTCACACCAGGGCACTTCCTCATCGGGCGTTCTCTCACAGCGCCGGTGCACGACGATCTCACCTCCAGGCAGGCCAACCGGCTCCCTCGCTACGACCGCATAGAACAGATGAGACAACATTTTTGGCGCCGCTGGTCTACAGAATATATTTCGGAGCTGCAGTTGAGGACAAAGTGGAAGACTAAGGCCGACGACTTACAGCTTAATACGCTTGTTTTAATCAAAGAGGACAATTGGCCACCTTTGAAATGGCGTATGGGGAGAATTACACGTCTATATCCCGGTAAAGATGGGGTGTCACGCGTTGCTGATATTCGTACGGCGTCAGGCGTCATTCAACGTGCGTTCTCCAAGATCTGCCCATTACCACTGGAGCCATCTCCATCAAGCAGCGTTAACGTTTTGGAAGATGGACCTTCCAAGGCTGGGGGCATGTCGTGAAGTGACAGCGCCATCTAGTGCGTCAGCGACGAACCGCGGCATTCACAGCATTCACTCGTTCAGAAACAACTCCATCTTGGGACAACTCTCGTTCAAAAACACTCGCCATCGCCATCTTGGACGCTATTAGCTATTATACTTACCACCTGTAAACGTTGTAACTATTGTTAAATAAAATAAATAAATACGTTGTAAAAATATATATTGAAATTAAACGATTATTAAACAAATAAATAAATGTGTATTCTAAAATATTATCTTATTGATATAAGTATAATCAATAATTGTACTGAACTGGGGGGTTAAAATGGCCACATCGAAGCAATTCATCTAAGAAAGCGATATTACTTACTATTTGACATTTGTTTGCATTTCTCCCTTACTACAGGGATTTGACAGGTCCGGTTTTTTACAGAAGCGACTGCCTGTCTGACCTTCCAACTCGCTACGGGAAAACCAGCCCAATACAGGTTAGGTCACATACCTGTGAAAAATGTTTTTCTCATGAACGTGGGTTTCCTCACGATGTTTTCCTTCACCGCTGAGCACGTGATAAACATTTATGATCATAAATGAATTCTAAAACAAATTCGACAATCATTGGTTTAGGCGTGTGCTGGATTCGAACCTGCGAACTCAAAGTGATAGGCAAGCGTTCTACCAACAGAGCTACCACGGCTCGGTTTGTTGTTATGACAGCAGTAATTCCTGAATTGACTCAAACTCGTGACCTCTGGTTTGCGACGGCGCGAATTATATCGAGGTCTTCGACCAATAGCCGCACGACGTTTGTCCACGTAGACATACAATCGAAGCCCTTGATATAATTCGCGCTGCGCGGAACCCGTGTTGCGGGCGCTGGTTTCCATAGCTATTACACCACAGAGTTTGTACGCATAGGAGGAAAACTTACTTACCTACCCACTTATAAGTTTTGCGTAACAAGGGGCAACCCAGCATAAAGTTTATGTCTGTATATTAAAACAGGGCATATGATTATAAATCCTTCTTATTGAATTAGTCGTAGATAATTTTGAGGAGCCTAGTCCATTCGTCACCTGTAGTCTACTCGTAAGAACATAAAATGCTAATAACTATCTGCCTACTGCGGGGTATTCAGACGTACTTATGGGGTAGAAAACCCCTTCGGCCGCCTACGAAACCATTGCTATGTAACCAGTTACCTATGTGGAAAGGCCAATTTTGTCACCAGCAAAGCATTAAACCGGCACTTATCACTTTAATGTGCTAAAAGGTCCCATTATGTATCCGACGGAGATAACAATATCAATTGAATAATAAGTAGGTACCTAATTGAAGACCAATTTGTTCGCTGTTGTGCAGGACACAAATAAATATTCTACACGACTTATTCCAATGTGCTTGTACCTTATTGATGCTAATATTGATTACCTGAAGTAGTCACTCCGCCAGCGGTTTCCATCTTTGTCCGTCCTTTACTTTACACATACGTGGACCCATGGTATAAGAAGACCAGGTATGCTCAATCCTATAACAAGCCGCCATTGCTAGCCCTTTGATAACTAACGTAAGTGTTACCATTAAATTGGTATCTCCAACATTCCAAGGACATAAAATTTTATTATTGAAAATTAACTGAATTACTGACTAAGAAATTAAGTAGATGGTGTGTACAGGAATCAGCACCATTGAAAAACCCTCTTAAAATTGTATATTGGCCTATAACTCGAGAGAATTAAGTTGACAGCATACTCAGACGGGTTGCATACGAGCGAGATACCTTTTTTATTCGCCCGGGTTATTCATTCATTTTAGTAATTAACAGTTGTCAATCATTCGTCCCTTTCCTTTTCGGCGGATAAGAAAATGGCAGGTATAGCTTAAAATAAAATTAGATGCTGTGTACAGGAATTAGCACCAATGTGTGTTAATAGAACAACAAAACTATTCTAAAACATTTCATAATATATAATATCAACTGTAATAATTATCACGAATTCGTAACAGCAAGATTGTATAAATACGTAAATTGTTATCGCTTTATTTTCGTTCGTTATCAGTTGACACTCCAAATGTTTTTCTCGCGTTGCTAACTCCAATCAGAAATAGATTAGATAATAATTTTAAACACTATGATGACGTAGGTAGTTTTAGAAATAAAGCCTTAAGAAAATCATAATAATATTAGCAAGCGTAACATGAGGAGGTCTTCTTCTTCTATCGTGTGGGTTGTGAGGTGAATTACCAACCTCATCAACGGCCTGTCTGACCTTCCAACCCGCGAAGAGAAAACCAGCTCAATTCAAGTTAGGTCACATACCTCCGTAAATGCATTTCTCGGGAATGTGGGTTCACTTACAACCATGACATATGATATGATCCAAACATGAATTTGGAAACAAATTCGACAATCATTGATTTAGGCCTGTGCTGGATTCGAACCTGCGACCTCAAGGTGAGTGACAAGCGGTCTACCAACTGGGCTACTAAGACTCCTACTAGTACTACTTAGTTTAGAATTATTCCTTATTCCATGCTCAAATCTTCCTCAACTTCGTCCTTAGTTGAGGCCACTTCAAGGAAGACAACGAACTCAACTCAAAATCGGTATTCTTCACTGCAGTTAGTAAACTCTTCCCCGAGGACATAAATGTTATCTTAAAATACCAAAAATCTTCAACTTAAGGCCGAGTCGAGTATACACGAGTTAAATCATCTTTACTTGACATTCAAGCTTTTTTTATATTTAGATAGGTCACTTACCTACTCACTAGCAGAATTACCTTATCATGATAACACTTCAGGAGATCATGTTATCATGATAAGGTAATACTGCTCTCTACAACAAATATTGACGATAAAGGAATAGGTACATTATAAAATATATAAAAAAATATAATATATTACTTTATATTCATTGTAACAATAATACAATATCCGCAATAAAATAAGTCGGCAATAAATATAATGCGTTTGAATTGTTCGAAACGATAACAATAACTGCATAGAATGCACTGATAAATTAATATAGGTAGGTGAACTTGAAATAAAAATTTAAATAATTTTAATCGAATCAAGTAAGTAGGCAGCTTACAAGTAAACCTATAAACAAACGACAATGTCGAAATAGTGCTAGTATTATCTAGGTAATAAATCGCTATTTTTATTACATAAGTATTTAAACCTAATCCGTACCAAATAAATACCATTTTGTTTCACCTTTAACATGCTCGAGATGATAAACGACTGAACGCTTACGATATGCTCGAGATGATAAGCGACTGAACGCTTACAGCAAACTCGACAAGATAAATGACTGAACGCTTATAATATGATTAACGACTGAACGCTTACAACATACTCGGGAAGATAAGCGACTGAACGCTTACAATATGCTCGATGGAGATGATAAGCGACTAAACGCTTGCAACATGCTCCAGATGATAAGGGACTGAACGCTTTTCTTTACTCGAGTCCTACAGCCAAGTAAAGGATTAGGTAAACAGTCATTTAATAAAAACGCGTTAGTAATGGATTCTCTTTCTTTGTTTTCAGTCAGAAAGCTGGCCACAGACCAAATAGCTCCACTAGTCAAGAAGATGGAAGATGAACACCGCATCGACGATGGGGTTAGACAGCTGCTGTTTGACAATGGCGTAAGTTCATTTTTTAAATTTTAAAGACTTGGAAAAGTTATTATTTGTTATAAATTAATTATAGAAATTCATCTGTCGGCTGTGATTTGAGACTAAGGGTGGTATTAATAAACGAATCTCAGCTGAGACTGCCCTCAAGATCTCGCTCAAGTCTCTGTTTTTATATGAGAACTGTCATATTGACATGATCTTGAGAGCAGTCTCAAAGCTGAGATTAGTTTATTAATATCACCCTAGTAGTATTGAGTATCGAGAATAGTCTAAGCCTGAACGCTTACAATATCCTTCCATGCATCATCCATCTCTCTAGGTCTCTTACAATTTGAATCTTTACAAACAACAACTACTTAGGTAATAAGTGATGTAACACCACAACTAGCAAGTCATTGACATAGGGAAAACCATTACGTCACTAGCTTGGTGAAAGAGCGTAGGTACGATAAGGTGCAAAAGTCCAATCAGTTTCTTGCAAAGTAATAAAGTAACTGGTTGCACTTAACCTCCTGGTTATAATTTAAGAACTGCGCTCTTATCGGTGGAGAAATCGCCATTCCTCTCTTTTCTTCGCCAAATCCTTCACCTCCCGATACGACACGACCTGCACCTTCTCAAACAATCAATTATATGTCGTTTCTGTAACAAACCAAAAACACCTACAAAACCATAAATTTTATAATTATGACAAGTAGTGGTTCATAATTTCACCACTGTTTACACATAATTCGCTGGGCTCAGTGACTGCACTTTTGCTCTTTGATTGTACATTAGGTAATGTATGGAAATGCAAGGCTTGCACTAGTATGCAAGTGACAACAAGTGGAGCGCTCCGGTTCGATCCCCGGTACTGTAACACCAATGAATATACCTACCTAGTACTTATTAGGAGAGAAGCGCTTCTACTATAAAAAGTATGTATCGCTGGGTAGTTTCCTAGGTCAAAGATAAATTTTGAAATTCTGATTACTAAATAAAGACAGATCTAAAGGTGACAAAATCGTTTCCTTTTTTTTTCATTTAACTTATTTATGTATTTTAATAAACAAAAATGTACTTAATAAGTAATAAGTGCGACATTTTGACACGTTTTTCTATGACGTCACAGGCTGCTTTTTCATACAAATTCCACAGTAATTTCGTGTTTCGACGTTTAGTAAATAAAAAGTAACTGATTTGACTACCTAGTTGGAAACTACCCTATTGTGTAGTTCAAAAACCCGAATTGATTATCCGTTACAATGACGCAATGTATTAATTTAAAAGAATTACACATTAACAGTTTAGACGCTGCAATTAATTAATTTAGGCAAGTACCAAAAATAGTTCTTACCTACTAATTTCTTCCGGTAGTTTGTAAGTGTGGCTAAGATTACTAAAGACATGATTATAATGAACAGGGGGTTAAAAAAGGCCAAATTGAATAAATGACGAACACTTTAGCTGCTAGACCTATGTGACATATGAGCATTTGGAACCTCGAGGCGCGCGCTACGCACACGCGTAGCTATCGCGAAAGCTGTACCAACGATTGTGCTACCAACACGCCAACTGAGTCTTGCTGTCCACACGAATGTGCGCACCGGTAACGCGTAGTGCGTTCATACAATGCATCGACGGACCGGCCGACGCGCCACGCCGCCGATCCTACAATCTCGATACGTGTACAATAGGTACCGTGTTAGTGACATCGTAACGAATACTCAGGGGGATGATTCAGACCATGATTCTGAGTTAATATCAAGTGGGATTTTACGTCGCAAAATTCATGATTTTTTTTGTGTTCTTTTTAATTATTTTCAGTTCCATACTTTTGCGACGGAAAATTCCACTTGATATCAACTCAGAATCATGGTCTCAATCATCCCTCAAAGTTTTCGTTACGATGTCACTAACACCCTGTATATGTAGTATATAAGTAGAATTCTGTGGTCTTTACCTACTCCAACGGGAAATAGAAGTGATTGAAGTAAAGTCAAGTGGTGAGTGCGTTAAGTGTAGTAAGCAGGTGTGAGGATTTAATGTCCAGCTTTATGAATCACCAGCGTATTCTTTCCAGCTTATGGGTATAGAAACCCCTGCTGAATACAGCGGCTCAGGATGCGGATTCCTCACAATGATGCTGGTGGTGGAAGAGCTGTCCAGAGTGGACCCCGCCGTCGCGGCCTACGTGGATATCCACAACACCCTGGTCAACTCGCTCTTCATGAAGCTAGGAACCGAAGAGCAAAAGAAGAAATATCTTACTAAGCTCTGCACTGAATATGTAAGTATTTTACTGTTTTTCACAGGGTCAGCTTACCTTTAAGAAGATTTGACAGGTCCGGTTTTGTACAGTTCCAGTTTTTTTACTGCCTGTCTGGCCTTCCGACTCGCGAAGCGAAAACCAGCTCAATACGGGTTAGGTCACATACCTCCGAAACGCATTTCATGGGTGTATTTACCTCAGCCGTTCCCGAGAAAAAGGGTCTTAACTGACAGACAGACGGACCGTAAACGGCCTCCGTGGTCCAGTGGTTGAGCGTCAGGCTCACGCACGATCTGGAGCTCCCGGGTTCGAATCCGGGGGGAAAATATCACAAAAATTACTTTGTGATCCCAAGTTTGGTTAGAACATTACAAGCTGATCACCTGATTGTCCGAAAGTAAAGTGATCCGTGCTTCGGAAGACACCTTAAGCCGTTGATCCCGGTTACTACTTACTGAAGTAAGTAGTCGTTACATGAGTCATGTCAGGGGCCTTTGGCGGCTCAATAGTAACCGTGACACCAGGGTTGATGAGGTTGGTAATACACCTCACAACCCACACGAGAGAAGAAGGATTCTGTTTTTCCTTTTGAGGTTTGGAACCCTAAAAATATAAAACTTTCAATATTTTCTTCTCCAGGCCGGCAGTTTCTGCTTAACAGAGCCCAGTTCAGGGTCAGACGCGTTCGCCCTGAAGACGGTGGCGAAAAAGGATGGGGACCATTACATCATCAACGGCTCAAAGATGTGGATCTCCAATTCCGATGTCGCTGGAGTGTTCTTGGTCATGGCTAATGCTGATCCTGCTAAGGTAGGCTTGGGATTTGAAGTATACAGATGGTTTATTTGTCATTTTGAAAGATTGACACATTTTATACATAGTAAACTATTTTTAAGGGTGTTGTATTTTTAACAGCCTCCGTGGTCTAGTGGTTAGAGCGTTAGGCTCACGATCTGGAGGTCCGGGTTCGTTTCCCGATGGGGACATTGTCGAAATCACTTTGTGAGACTGTCCTTTGTTTGGCCGTAGGTCCCGGCTATTAGCCGTAAAAAAACACCTCCACCAACCCGCAGTGGAGCAGCGTGGTGGAGTATGCTCCATACCCCCTCCGGTTGATTGAGGGGAGGCCTGTGCCCAGCAGTGGGACGTATATAGGCAATTTATGTAAGGGTGTTGGGACCCTCATTATATAAATTTCGGCAACAATAGATGACGTAAGTGTAGATAAACTAAACCAAATGAGCTCTACACCTTTTTGTCACTAATTGAAGGTCTAAGAGAACCTACAAACAAATAAATAATATTATAAACCCTTCCTATTTTCTTCAGGTTTACTCTGGGTTTGAAGCTATTGACAACTTCCTAAGTTCCTACTTAAATGTTCTTTTTATTACTTATTATCAGAAACTACATATAAAAAAAGTTTTATAAAGGATTATTTAGGTTTGTTCGTAGCATAAAATACAGAAACGGCAACAATTGAACTAGTAAATGAATCAACGCTCTTAGGACTCATAGATAAACATGTAAATTGGTAAAAACACCTAGATAGAAGAAGAATATGATCTTAAAGAAATTTAAAAACCTACAGACTTTCTACTGCTCTCACCCTTTACTATGCGTATGTGGGTAAGGACATATTATACGCACCGAGGCATCTGCTTTATTTATATTATTATTTTATTTATACCTAAAACAAACAGATAGCTTTTACGAAATATCCTTTACGAGATTGGAATTTGAATTGTAACAGATTATAAATTTATAATTTTTATGACATTTTATAAATTTGTAAATCTGTTCGTAAAATACAAAGATTTATTTAAACGCCGCGAAGATCTCTCTGTAAAATACACATTGAGTCATGGAAAAAGTTTTGTAGAACTTAGATTCAGATTTATTTATTTTTAATATTTAGCTGACACATTTTAAGTACAAAATTATACAAATGGTAACATAAATTATATGACCGTCAATTTTAAAATTACAAATATAATTATTATTGTAATAGAATATCAATAATAGAAATCAGATTAAAATAACACCACGCGCGATTAGATTAATTACATTTTTCAACTTGTCATCGACACGAAAGAAGAAGATTAAAATAATAATATTAGATACAATTTGTATCACAAATCAATACAATGTCATAATAGTCATTACAATAGTAGTAATTACATTAGTTAGTAGGTAGGTCACGAGTACTAATATGCTACGAATAAATTATTTATTCGTAGCTAATATGTATACACTTTGAAACCATGTCAAATTACGTTTTTTGACAAATTAAACATTAAGTCTCATTAAATGTCAAATATGACAGTGCGACAGGGTTCTAAAGTGGGTACATGATATTGCTCATGACTGTATCTATGTACCTATACTAGATACTAGGTACATCTCATTCTTTGGTCAAAAAAGGAATAATTATCGTAATTATCACACCATGCAAATAGAATTGTTTGTTCCAGATAAGATTGCTGACCTAATAAGAGTTATCTCTTCAAACACGAAGTAGGATACGTCAATGTACCAAAGTTCAAATAAACATAATTTCTACTGACGTTTTCAGTCAAAGACACGTCAGTCATATTGATCAATAATAAACTCAAAATGGATAAGATCGATAAGATTATCGAAATATTATTAAATATTTTCAACGGAACACCATAAGACTAATGAACTACGTACTTAGTACATTTACGAAGTGATTATACGTAATAATATACAAAGAAAACATGAAAGATGTTTTAAGTGTTATAGATAGATAGACGAATGTCTAAGCGGATATGTTTTCGACCGAAGCTATGTTATAAAGCAAGCTTATTTATCGAACTACTTAGTGATTCGTCGAAGTTAGCGATTTGTTGAAATAATGGAGACACTCAGATTGGGCTTTTTCACAAAGTTTTGGTCACCATCTATAAATCTCGGGCGAAAGACGTCAAGCATTAATGAATAGAATAGAAATAGTTTAAAAGGGCGCCACACACAATAACAAGACAATAACATCATATACAATTTCCACAAAACAATTACAAAAAAGCAAGATGGATGTTCGTCGAAATGATCATAAGGTGGTGGTGGACGTGATGAGATAAAAGGGCCTCACTCAGCACAAGTCGCGGCGTGAACCACGACGCTGATATTATGTGGACCCTTTTGGGTGAGCCACGAACATCGTGTTCCATAAATATGTGTTAATAGTACAAATAATGGTACAAAGGCTTTTGTAAAATATATTAACCTCCTAAGACCGAATGTTCTTTATAAATCCAAACCCCATTGTTTAACTATTGTGTCTGGAAATCTCGGTCTTAAGAGTTTAAATACCATAACTAGAAGCAAGTCACTATTTAGAAATAGAACTATTGTTATACGAGCAGGCTTAGCACATTACCTTCCTATAGCGCGACGCGACGCAACGTGAAATAAAATAAGGTCCTTCCTACAACCGTCCACTGGAGACATAAGAGAAAATCAATATTTTGACATCGGTTTCTCATTTCTTATTCAAAATTTCATAAGAATACCAGACACCGCCACCACTCGATAAAATAAGCCTTATGACTGAAGTTATCGATATACCACTGTATATTTTGCAGGGCTACAAAGGAATCACCTGCTTTATAGTAGAACGCGACACCCCTGGCCTGAGCGTTGCCAAGCCTGAGAACAAACTGGGTATCAAGGCCTCTGGTACCTGCATGGTGCACTTCGACAACGTAAGGGTACCTGAAGGCAATATCCTTGGAGAATACGGGAAGGGGTAAGTTGGACAACGTAAGCTCCTTTTGACAAACCATTATTAAAATGTGATTATAAACAAAATTTTAGTTAGTTTAAATCTAGGTAAAAAAAAATGTTGCCTCAATTTGTACCCGGAATGAAATGAATTGAATGATATCGAGTTTTGTTATAGATACCCACTTACAGACTTTTGAAGTAACGTCAAGTCCCTATCTCGACCAGCGCCATAACCAGATAATTGGCTACTTGACACGAGAGGGCGCTGCAGTGCTCAGAACAAGTAGCTCTGTACAATTATTTCATTTAAAATAGTATAACCATTAATTTAAACTAAATTTCCACACAAATAGATTATTAAAGCTTTGTTTCTAATGTACGTAATATAAAAACATCAAATAAAGTGCTGTAATCCGAAAAGTGTTAAAAAAATAAGGTTGTGACAATAAGTGAAAAGTATAATATTCTGAACTCGAAAATTGTGTAATAGTGTCTTGCAGTGCAGGATAAGTAAGAAGGTATTCTTATCCCCTTATAAACATAAATTCAATGAACAATATATAAACATATAATTTTAACAACCTCACTTTTCAAAGAAATAAAAGCTAGGAATGCAAAACTTTAATGACAACGCCATCTAGTGAAAACACCGTTATTAACATAAGACTACGCGTAGTGAGAACGAAATACGCTACATTATTATACTTACCGCTACACCAGATTATCCACAGAGGGCGCTTTCTCGATTTTTTCCATATTGGAACACAAACACTATGGAAAGAACTCCTAGACAAAAGAAACTTACAAAGAAAGCTAAAGCTTTGATCACTACTTCAGATGAAGAAGGTAATGTAACACATCCTTCTTCCCAGAAAGTATGCAACTGTGCGGAAATCTCTCAATCTTTCCATTCACTAAAGGCTGAACTAAAAGAAATGCTAGAAACATGGAAAAGTGGACAAGAGACTCAATTAACTGGAATACAAAGCTCTTTAACCGAAATGCAATCCCAAATAGCTTCTATGGAAAAAACTAATAGCGAAATCGAAAAATCGCTCGAATTTTTGAACAACGAGCACAAGGACGTAACTGCTAAACTATCTTCAATGGAAGAAAAATCTCTGTCTTATGAGCATCGCATTCTTTACCTGGAACAAGCATTGGAAGAACAGAACAGGAAATCCGTCATAAATATGCTTGAAATAAGAAATGCACCCAGCGCCCAGAAAGAAACCCAAGCGGAGTTAATAAAAACAGCTATCACCATTTTCAATGAGATCTCGGCTAATGTTGTTTGCTCTGATATTCAAGACATACGGCGCCTTCCGTCTAAGACTGAAAAGAAGACCATTCTTGTCACGTTGAACTCTGCCATATTGAAAAATAAAATTCTTCAAGCTGTCAAAGCCTACAACATGCGAAACAAGAACAGTAAGCTCAGTACATCCGTAATCTGTTCCTCCAGCCCCCCCGAGCCGATCTACATTGATGAACATCTGACTGCAAACGCTAGGCGTTTATACTACCTCGCACGGCAGCTCACGAAGACAGGCCTGTATAAATACTGCTGGACTACCAACGCTAGAGTACTCCTACGTAAAGAAGAAGGTGCCAAGACCATCCTCGTCACGAATGAATCCCAAATAGATAAATTGAAAAACAACAACTTTAAATGACTAGTATTTTATAAGCAGTACTTAAATAACTATATAACTGCCTATTACATTTTATATTACTTTTCTACAACTAGTCACAGACTATTGATTCTATTTGATTTCTTTACTAATGTGCAACTATCTCTATTTCATGTTAATAACTTGCTATTGAATTTATTGATCTCATTATCTCAACACTTACATAATTTACACGCATATACACATCCCATCACTCACATCACACAACCTTTCTGTACAATAAACACATTTGGTCTCACACATACAAAAATACACATCATGTTACACACACATTCATATTTATACTTTCTACCATATACAAAGCCTACTAAAGTATATTTATATACAATTAAGTACCACACTATTCTTGTCTTACCGATAAATCTTTCTAAATACATCTTTGTAATTAAGCATAAAATTCGCGATGACAAATGACATTGTCCAAGACTTAGATGAAGTCTCTATATCTATGTCAAAATACTGTGATCCAGAGCAATGTATAAAAATAATTAAGCAACCCGAAAAGAACCTTAATATTATCACCCAAAATATACGAAGTATATCGGCAAATATAACGGATTTCAGTATACTTTTAGATAGAATAAAAATACAATGTGACATTGTAGTTTTTACGGAATGTTGGCTTGTCCATAATCCAATTATTGCACCCTTAGCAAACTATATAACATACTCCTCTACAAACCCACATAACAAAAATGATGGGGTCACCATATACATAAATAATAACCTAACTAATGTCTCAGTAACTGAACCACCTGCGATGATGGACTCTAGTAGTCTTTTGATTAAGATGGGAACGGACACTGCTATACTCGCAATTTACCGTCCAGATGCCTTTAAAAATGCTGAAAACTTTCTACGCTCACTAAATATAGTTCTCTCAGAACTTAATACATTTAAAAATATAATTTTAACTGGAGACATCAATATTGACATTTGTTCTGATAACCGTCACCCTTATTCCGAAGACTATCTTACTATCATGGCTGCGCACGGATTGCTTCCAACTCACACTCTTCCAACCCACCATCTAACATGCCTCGATCATTTCTTCCTGAAATCAAGTTACAGAGCATATACATTAATACTACAATCACCAATCACAGATCATAACACAATCATTTTGTCACTATTAACAACTAAATCACTGACGCCCCCAAAACACATGACCAAAATTGACTACGCCGGGGTCCATAGTGACATGAATAAAATAGATCTATCACCTGTCCTTACGGCGTCAGATCCTAATCTTGCCGCGAGTACCATGGTCAACATGCTAAGTCACACTCTAATTGAAAACTCAGTCGTAAAAACCATTCCACGACGTTGTAGAATTATTAAGCCCTGGATCACACCAGGCTTATTAAGGTGTATTAGAAACAGAGACAACCTCTATAAAAAATGTAAACGATCACCCCATAACGAAATCCTTAAGATAAGCTTTAAACGATACCGGAACTTCTGCAATGCTCTGCTTAAGAAAGTAAAGAGAACCTTCCAGCAAAATAAACTGCGGGCGGCAGGGTCAAATAGCAAAAAGCTCTGGGAGACAATTAAAGACATTGCATATTTAAATAAAGGAAAAGTTTGTTCGCGGGAATTACTTCTCTGTAAAACATCATCTCAAGATTCAATCAATCACGTAAACTCTTTTTTCACCGGTGTCGGGAAAAACCTTGCGGAAAATATTATTAGAACTCGTTACAATGGTGCAAATAAATCACCTTCTTATTCTGTGGTTGACTCGTTTGTCCTTCTTCCAACCGATGAAGATGAAGTAGAGCGTGTTATTATATCTCTTAGAGACGATTGTGCAGTAGGATGCGACGGTATTTCCACTAAGTTTGTTAAAATGTACAGAAATATAATTATCCCACCTCTAACACATATTTGTAATCTATCACTTTCAACAGGTATATTTCCAACTGTCTTTAAAAAAGGTTTAATACATCCAATATTCAAGGGTGGAGACCGAGATCGTGTAACGAATTATCGCCCAATATCAGTATTGCCAGTGTTATCTAAAGTTTTGGAGCGTTTAATAAACACCCGCCTCATAAATTATCTTGAAAATAAAGACCTTCTTAGTAATAAGCAGTTCGGATTCCGTACTGGAAAGTCTACTGCTCAAGCTGTACACCAACTGACTAATAAAATTGTTCTTAGTTTGGATGAGGGAAGAAAATGTCTTGCTATATTCCTGGATCTAGCCAAGGCATTTGACACGGTGTCATTTCCATTACTTATAAAAAAATTAGAAAATCTAGGTATTCGTGGAACCCCGCTGAAACTCTTTCAGAATTACCTGACAGGTCGGGTCCAGTGCGTTACTATTGAAGGTCACACAAGCTCAAACCTTCAGGTCGAATACGGCGTACCCCAAGGTAGTATTCTGGGTCCCAGTCTCTTCCTAACTTACATTAACGACCTGTGTCAATTACATCTTGACAATGGGGAACTGTTTTCTTTTGCCGACGACACTGTTTTACTTTTCACGGGGAACTCGTGGAAGGAAGTGTATGATTCAGCCCAAAACGGGTTCAATTTAGTGTCTGATTGGTTGAACCAAAACCTGCTCACCTTAAATGTAGACAAAACAAAGCATATGATTTTTACTTTGCGTAATAAACATCTTCCTGACCCGGCAATATTTACCATCGCTGCACACTCCACTCAAATCCCTCATACTTCACCTTGTAATTGTCCTAAAATAGAAAGAACTAATAGCATTAAATACCTCGGAGTCCTTATAGATAGCAACCTCACTTTTAACTCACACATTAGCCTCATATCAAATAGAGTCCGTAAATTAATATTTGTATTTAAACATTTAAGACATGTAGCAGACCCTCCAACTTTAAAAATGGTTTACATAGCACTTTGTCAATCAATACTTATTTATTGCATCACTACATGGGGCGGTGCACCAAAAACCATTTTCAAATCTGTAGAACGTGCACAAAGGGCACTGTTAAAAGTAGCTACATTCAAACCTATGCTATTTTCCACCTCTCTACTCTATGAGGTATGTGACGTACTTACCGTCCGACAACTGTTCATTCTTCATACTATACTTATGCAACACTCCCAGACTCCCGTTGACATCGACGTTACATATACAAGGCGTAACCACTTAGTCGCAAAATCTTCCTTCTTCAATACCAGTTGTAGCCATAGATTCTTCTGCTTTTTGGGTCCCTTTCTGTACAACACGCTTCAACGTAATCTTTCCATTCACTCCCAATCAACACTACTTTGCAAAAAGGCTGTTACCAAATGGTTACAAGGACTATCATACGATGACACGGAGAATTTACTTAAACCTGTTGGTTGATTATCTTTAGTAAACATAATAATATTCAAGAAGATACACCTCACACAACACACACACACACACACACACTCACACACACACACTCACACACACACACACACACACACACACACACACACACACACACGCACATAGCAAGTTGCATTTTACCTTAACTATTAATTATTATTTTCTCTTTTTATTGATAACTTGATATCGTTCAAATTTTAAATATTATAACAATATTCATTGTCAGCACCCTCACTTTTGGCTTTTGCATACAACTTTTGGATGGTAGCTGGTATCCTTAGCTCAGTTTTAAAAACTTTTAGGGATAACAGCCGACTCATATCAATTATGTTCACAGCCTGTAACTACACATTTATAAATGTAAACAAATATTGTCATATATTTAAGGCTTTAATGGTACGAAATAAAGATATATTAAAGATAAAGATAAAGATAAATGTCCTGGTTTCTTACAATAATAACATCTCAAGTATTTTAGAAATTATAAACGCTTATTTTTTACCTCTTAAAATATTTTATTTTCTCAAAAAAGCTTTATATAATAGTAAAAAAAAACATAATTTACTTCATTAATTTCAAATTTCGCGCGAAAACGTTTGGACATGTGACATTTTGCTTATTGACGTGACATTTCAATAAACAAAGAATCTATCAAACTACAACTTGAAACCTGACAGATAGTTTGTTTATTTTGTGAAATGTGACGTCACACGAAGCTCAATCATGGCCGCCCGTGTTTCGAGTCTTGTAATACACAGATAAAAAAACGCATTCTTAATAATTTGCAAAAATAAGATTATTTAAAAATGATCTTAATAAAAAATAAATATTGAATAATTATCATTAAATTATAGAGTACCATATTCGACATATTTCATATATTTTATTGTTATAATTGTCAGCGTGTTGCCATTTCTTATAATATTTATAAAATTCCCCAACAGCTACAAATACGCAGCGGGTTTCCTGAACGAAGGGCGTATCGGCATCGCGGCACAGATGGTCGGTCTTTGCCAGGGATGTATGGACGCTACCATCCCATACACGTTGGAGAGGAAGCAGTTCGGACAACCCATCTACAAGTTCCAGGTACGTACATACATGAACTCAGGCCCGTAATCCTTAATAGGGCACACACACTCGTACGGCGCCAGGCGATAGGTATACCTATACTATTAAAACTATGCATACATAACAGTTAACATCTTAGAATAAGGGTGTTACTGAACCGTATACAATTAAGGTAAGTTAAGAGTAGTGTTTTTAATATGTTAGGTACATTTTAATAATTGGTAGGTAGGTACTGCAATAAACTCAACAATTTTTAAACGTTGAACCACTAAGTATCTAAATAAAAGAGAACGAAAACTCCACTAAAATACCTATCTAGGTATCGTCACGTCACGTGTAACGTAGCCGCGCGTTGGTAGGTAGCCCTAGCGACTGTTTCGCGTTGTTCGATTTACATTGCGGCGCAGTAAAATCTCAAAATCTGAAATAAATATTTGCGATAAGAAAAACCATCGTTTTTAGTACAATCAAATAGACGTTCCATTTTTTTTCGTTACGATGTCACTTAAACCCGGTATGTCTTTAACTTCTTTATTTTTCTTCCAGGGTATCAACTACCAAGTGGCTCACTTGCAGACCGAGCTGGAAGCGGCGCGCCTGCTAATGTACAACGCTGCCAGGCTGAAGGAGCACGGACATGACTTCGTCAAGGAAGCTGCCATGGCCAAATACTTTGCTTCAGGTGATATATTGGTGCTAATTCCTGTAGACACCATCTAATTTTAAGTTAAACCTGTCATTTTCTTATCCGCCGAAAAGGAAAAGGACGGATGATTGGTGGACGTGATTTTTACAGCTAATCGCCGGGACGGCTTAACGTCCGACGCACGGAATCATCTTGCTTTTTCGGACAATCTGGTGATTCAAGCCTTACAAAACAAAGGACAGTCTCACAAAGTGACTTCGACAATGTCCCCATCGGACATCGAACCTGGACCTCTAGATCGTGACCCTAACGCTCTAACCACGGAGGCTGTAACTTTTATATGCGCAAATGTCAAAATGCAATATTGCTTTTTAGATTGTTTCAGTGAGGACTTTTAACCCCTTGATCGTTAGCTAACTTGTGTGCTTTGCTAACTGTCAAGTCATGTCAGAGGCCTTTCGCGCCTAGATGGCTCTAACAATGGTTACATTAATCCATAGAAACTACCCAACAGTCTCCACTAACTAGCCAACACACAACTAACACCCTAATTCCTTCCAGAAATCGCTCAGCACCTCACGTCGAAGTGCATCGACTTTATGGGCGGCGTCGGCTTTACTCGCGACTTCCCTCAGGAGAAGTTCTTCCGAGACGCCAAGATTGGCACCATCTACGAAGGCACCAGCAACATGCAGCTCCAAACCATCGCTAAACTTATTGAAAAGGAATACACGCAGTAAATTGACCATTACATAATTTAGAATTAGAACCCTGTCGCATTAACTAATTTAACATTTAATAAGACTTTGTATCGAATTGGCAAATAAGTCAGTGTGATATGGTTCTAGTTTTGGTGAAATTGTGTATAAAATATGTGAAAGAACCCTTGTGGTATCTACAATACACATGCAGCGTCTGTGGATCTGTCGCATCCATGGTGATAGGTAGTAGTTATGTAACTTAACTCCAGTGAGGTTCTGTGCCAAGGGGGTAGGCACAAGAAAAAAATCAAAACGTACACATAACTAAGTTTGAAGGCAACTACAATTGTATCTCCACTTATTTTATGCCACTAGACCTTCTATTATAACCATTTATTCCAGTTGGATAAGGTCCAAAATTGTTATAATGAAGTGAATTCTAGACCCCCTTTTAACTGTGGTTATGATACTGATTTTTTTTATATAAAACATTTTATTATTTACCTTTATTAATATTTACATGCATACAGTATTGAAGTGAGATTGAATATTTTGCAAGTATATCATATAGCAAGTTCTGTGAATTTGAAGTCCAAAGTTGGTGTGAATACTTTTTCTATGTATCTTCATTATATATGACATGTACATAATAATTGTTTTATTTTTCCTTCCATTCAAAGGTCAGATTAATTAAAAATGCAACTTTACAACAAAAATCTAATATAATATTTACAGCAACTCTATCTATTGTACTATTAATTTATCACAAAAAAATAAATAATTTATGGTTTTGGGTCGTGAGGTAATTTGAATCCTACCATGCGTGCAGTGTCCTCCACAGAACGTTCACCCTTTCCCTTGAATTCCGTGTTAATCTCCCGGTATTTTCTGCCAAAGTACAAATAATCATGGTACGTCTTCGCTCTATAGTGCATCTCATCTATGGCTTTGCAAAGCTGCTGATCCGTTGTCTGGTACTTGCGATACTGATCCAAGATATATCTTGCAGTCTGATTTTCAGCCAATTTCTTTGTTGAACTTTGCTTACGAATCTCCGATAGAAGTTGACGGAGTGTCACAAGGACTGGCTTCGAAGTAATATGTGCCATTTTTCAAACCTTCAAAAGAATTAAATGTTCAGCTTTTCAATCATAAGAGATGTAATGAATTCTTCACTATTTTCGTACTGTGGTTTATCACCTTTTATCCAAAATTCCGAATTGAGTTTTTCTAATTTATCTTCTGGGAAATAATGAATTGCTGTGTCGTTGAAAATATCAGTGAATTTGAAATTATTTTTTAATGGAATTTCAGTACAATGTGGATAAATATTATAGATGTATGGTACTGTTTTTAATGTAATTCTACTGGGATGATTTTCAATTAATGATGTAAAACTGTTACAAATTAGAATGCAATTTTGTAGTTTGACACCCCAATTGCTCCAAAGAAAGTTGTTAGTGAGTTGTTTAGGGCAATGTGGTAGGTACACTATAGTAATTTCTTTATCAGAAATTATGTAATCGCCCTCCTTGTTTTCATCAATAACTTCGATATTTAACCTCTTTAAAATATCACATTCACTTTTGTAAAATATAGGATCGTGTGCTAACACTTTAGAAGTCCCGCAGATGTCTTTCAAACATAGTAAATATGCCAACTGGTGTCTAGATATTTGGCACTCTCCTATATGCCCAAGTCCAAAACAAACTATTTCAGCAACTTTTTTGGATTGAACTAAGGTACTCACAGATACTGACACCTCTTTTAAGTAATTAGAAACTTTTAAGTCGTCCACAGCAGAATTTATGCGGCTGAAAACACGAAAATAACAAACATATTATACGACATAACCTCAAAGAGTAAGCATGAAAGTTCTGAGTTACCAAGTAGAGATTACCTTATAGCTTTCTCGATGTCGATTAATGTTTCCTCCTTTTCAATTAACGCTTCTTTAGCAGGGATTTTCGTCGGTTTATTTTTGGAAAAACGTTTCGAGGTAACTATTTGGAAACCATCACTGTCGAATTTTGACATTTTTGACATTTCAGACAATGCAGCCAACATGATAACGCAAAAAAAAACGTGAAGTACAAAATATTATTCAGCCTTTTGTCTTGTCTTTTGTAATGAAATTATTTTACTAAATATTAAAAAAGAAACAACTGAGTTACTAAAAAGAAGCACCGTCTTTAATAACTGGCACATTTTGTAAAAAAAAATTGATTGGTCATTTTAGTTAAAGGAGTATTATTACTTTTCAATACATTTTATAGCTGTAAGAACATTTTTTTCAAAGCATTTCAGCTAGTTGTATTTATACCTGCCGCGCGACATCTTTTGTGGTTCAGCAGAAGTTCAGGTTCTATGTAGCCTAGGTAACCTACCTAACCACCTAAAGATTTAATATGAGAAAGTGATAGTCTGTTTTCAATGGGCGACCGTATCTAATCGCAAATTCAGGTTAATATTATGCATGAATAAAGCAAACACGTCATAACTAATTGGTCGTTTAAATATTGGTGTTAACTATATACAACAATATCTGTAATCGCATTTTTAATATCGACATAAATATAAAATTTATGTATACCTAAATATTTATGATCTTTATTTCTTAATTAGTTTAGTTATTTATTAATTAGGTACCTACGTATATATTTTTCAGAAATGATAAGATTCTAAACAAGCAGGTTCTCCAATGATAAAATAGTGCCTACCTACTTTATGGAGGCTTTATGGCTTTGTGTATACGAACGGACTTATTCTGTATTAAATTTGTGTTTTTGTTTTTATATTTATGAGTTAGATCTGGGGCAGGTACTACAGACTTTAATGCCTATATTATGAGATGCACACTACTGGTAACGACCGCGGGTGCAGACTACAGACTTAGTGCCAAAATCTTATTACCGCAAAGGAAATCGCGGACTGAAAACTACTTACATAAACGAATCATTTTTATTTTAAGGTTCCGTATAATAAAAAGAAACCTTTTTGGTGATACCTGTCTCTTTATCTGTTTGTATAAGTAACCAGTAGTTGACTCTTACCAAACGAGTTTCACTACTAACACTAATAGGTAGGTAGGTATCTATAAATAATATTCATATATTTTTATTGCATATTATGCAATACTTACTTATCGATTCATCTTCGTTTGATCGATGCGGCGATAGAACATATTTTTCATAACAGCAGGTTTTATAATGCATTTTATTTGCATAAAAAATCGATGACCCTCTTACGGAAGTAGCTTACCATGTGCCGCTTAACTCGTAATGCCTTGATCACACCTACCGAGTGGACGGGCGGGACAGTGCGCTCGTCCGAGTAGTCGCTGTGTATGAACATTACGACGAGTGCGCGGCCGAGTTATTTGGCGAGATAGCCCAACATACAACATACAACAACAACAACAACATACTCGACTGTTCTATTTACTAGGCCGAGTATCCACTCCCGCGCTGTTGACTGTTGATTGGCCTCCGGTTGATTGAGGGGAGGCCTGTGCCCAGCAGTGGGACGTATATAAGTAGGCTGTTTATGTATGTTACGTTATCTTTGAATACCTATACCCCGAGCAATGAGAAAATAGGTTATTATCACGTTAAACCTGAATAGCACAATCTATTTTTTTGGTAACGAAGCCAGGAAAGATGCCAATAAAACCATCAACGAAAGTGAATATTATTTCAGCAGGCCCACTGAGCCCAGTAATGGGATGCATAAACAGTTATGCAACATCGGTTCACGATTTTCGATCGAACCACTTTGCGGAACCACGTTTTATGGTCATAAAGTTTTATAACCTCTTACTTCCGCTGCGAAACCGATGGAGGCTGTCAATAGTCTTGAAATGCTGTTTATGGGTCGTTCTTCTTTTTTATCGACAATGATCTGTCCTTCGCTCTGATATGTTATATGTTTTAGAATTTTATTTATTCTTTCCATTGTCCAAAAATATAGTTACCTTATTATACTTAAAATACTAGCGAAATACTAATCGGTTCCTCGATTAGTGATTAACGTAGCTTGGTTGTTTTTCACAAAATTCTGTGACAGAGTGGTAAATCGAAATGCTGTCTCCGATGAAAAGGGCCACTCTGTCACAATATATTTTGCAATGCGCCTGCAAGGAACAGTATATTACCAAGATAAAGAGAAACACTAAATACTCCTCTACAGACACATCTCTATATGATGTTTTTTAAATATTTATTGCCGTTATAATGAAAGATGTTAAATCCGATATAACGAGAAAATGACTTCTTATTGTCGATAAAAAAGAAGAATGACCCATATACATTGTTTTAAGTTTACGCGGTTATTATCATAATTAAAACACATAATAACGGGTTCTTACCGCGTTTGAAATAGGGATATGAGACTCCCGATATTTCGACACTGTTGCAAGTGCCATGATCACGGGATGACTGATACGGGATGATCGGGAGTCTCATATCCCTATTTCAAACGCGGTAAGAACCCGTTATTATGTGTTTTAATTATTGAAATGTTGTTGTTAGTTTATACAACAGTAATTCTAGACTTGTCTTAGGCCTCGTCAATGCCTTCGGGCAAGTCTGGGGCCAGAGCAAACCCAACAAAGGTAAAAAAAAATAATAATAATCGAAAACCACGTTCTGTGCTCTAAATTACCTACGCCTTCAGGTTAGGTAATTTACGAAACAATTTTGAAGAACGCTGAGAATAAAAACCGGCCAAGTGCGAGGGTTCCGTACCATTGACTAAGTAAACAACTGTAGGTTCACAACTTTCATATTGCGTACCTGTTGCACTTATTTATATTGAGCAAAAAAGGAAAAAAATCACGTTTGTTATAGGCCCCTATACCCCAGGCCTCCCCTTAAATATTTATTTTATTCTGTTTTTTTCCAAATTGGAGATGTCCTTAGAAAACCTTAACAGCCTCCGTGGTTTCTATTCCGGATCTTACTTATGAAAATGCTCTTAGCAAACCTAACAGAATAACTATAAATATTACTCCACCGATAAATAAAGAAACGCAAAGACCTGCAAACGAAAAACCGAATGACAACATACACTTCTCATCAAAAAAATCGAAACACCTTGCAAGTTTACGTTTTGTCAGGATTATCAGAAAAATGTGTACATTTAGGAATAAATGTTAAATGTCGTTTAATAGTGAGTAATATGAGCTTATCAAATCTTAATGTTAATGTTCTAAATTTAAATGAATTTTTCATAGGTTTCGTATTTTGTTAAATGAGTCATTTTTATTCCGTATGGAGTATAAAGGAAATGGATAAAACAACACACGTAAATGAAAAAAAAAGCTAAAAAACGTTTATTTAATAACTTGTATTCCCTCCCCGAGCTCTAATTACGGCTTCCATACGGTTCTTCATCGATCGGATGAGAGTCACGATCACATGCTGTGGTATATTGTCCCATTCCTCTTGGATTGCATCTTGCAGCTGGCTAAGTGTTTCTGGGGCAGGATCTCTTGCTCGAATTCGTCTCTTTAATTCATCCCACAGATGTTCAATGGGATTCATGTCCGGGCTTCTTGCTGGCCATTCCATAATAGAGATATCGACTTCGTTAAGATAATCTCGTACGACGCCCGCGGTGTGAGCCCGGGCATTGTCGTGCATGAATATGAAGCCGTTGCCAATAAAATGTGCATAGGGCATCACATGAGGCTCGAGACACTCTTCGACGTACCGATGACAGTTTAGTGCAGGCAGACGTGGCCCAGACACGAAAGCAAGCTCCGTCTTACCGTCGGCGCTGATTCCTCCCCAAACCGTCCACGAACCGCCACCATAGCTGACCTTTTCTTCAATGCAGCATTGTGCATAGCGTTCTCCGTCTCTTCTGTAGACCTTGTTCCTTCCGTCGTTACCATACAGCATAATTTTACACTCATCAGAAAAGAGAACTTTGCTCCACTGTAGGTATGACCAATTTAGGTGCTCACGTGCAAAGTTAAGGGGCGCTCTTCGATGGTCTGCAGTTAATTTCGGCCCATTTGCTGGCTTATGCGGTACCAGTCCACGATCCTTCAACCTTCTTCTAATTGTAGAGTCACTTACAGCCACCCTTCGTACAACACGAAGCCGCTGCTGCAGTTGAAAAGCGTTAAGGCGTCGATTTCTTAAAGAAGTTGTTACAATAAATCGATCATCTCGCTCAGAAGTGACCCGATTCCTGCCAGATCCTGAACGGCGCGTGAACAAACCAGTCTCCCGATAACGTTTATAGACTCTATGAACAGATGACAGGCTTAGATGCAGTCTTGCAGCCACAACACGCTGACTAAGGCCAGAATCCAGCAATGCCACAACTTGGGCGGCTTCTGCGGGCGAAGTATCCATACGTTTTAGAAAAAAAACCTTTTTTCAGACGTCCCAAAGTCACAGTATTGAAATAAAAAACAAAAAGTTTAAGGATAGGCGCCAATTTTTAGTTTTTAAACGCTAAATGTACTCCAACCCTAAACACACATTTGTCTCAAAACAGTGATTCATTTCGTTTATAAGATAAACAAATGAAATTCTAATTTTGAATTTAGAATTTTCGCTTATTACTGTAATGGCCAAACTGCCAGCTATACATTTATGTATTTTTTTTCATCGTATGAATTCTTTTTTGTGTTAAATTCGGACAGAAACAATGAAAACGGAAGTGTTTCGATTTTTTTGATGAGAAGTGTAATTATGCTGCAACCAAAAACAACATGACACCAACGTGGTTTACCTCAAACACATTCACTAAACATGATCTACTTATGTGATTATATTTCCTCAAGCCTACTAAAATCATACGAAGTACCTTATATAGAGTATCGTGTACTTATTCCACCTCAGAATATAGAGTTAGAACTTTATTAGGCATACTAAATGTAGCTGCAACACACTTCAACCCTTTTAGGGCAAACGTGCTTTCACAAATATACACATTAACTACGCAAGTAGAGCATTAAATGTATTGAAAATGCATGTTACTGGAGCTAGGCGCGTTCAGAATTCAAATTATGTCTATCAAACAAAAGATACGTCCTTGATCAAACTATTTAGGTTGGGAAAATTGCCTACTAGTACAGTGACATCGAGGACAGTCGCCCAACGCATGTCGAGTGCCCATTGTACGCCCCGACAATCAAAATCGACGGCACATACATTCATATCACGCACCCGTATTGGATCCAACATACCGTAACACAAATAAGGCGACAATAAAGAGTAGCCAATGTTTATTATTAAACCTTAGTTTAGTCACCGGACGACGTTTCTGAACGCACCACGGCGACGCGCGCGAATTTGTTTTGTTTCCATTTTTAAAATTCCGGACACCATTTTTATGATAAGGAAATAACTTTTTAAATAAAGGTCTTTTAACATACACACATTAATAACACTTTCTAAATTGTTGCAAAAGTTTGAACACCTCGTAATTTGGGGTAGCTAATGTATTCGGAGAGTCGTAATTAATTCATTCCAGTTCGTTACATTTTATATAACAGAAATTATAATTTGCTCTGGTTGGGTTTGTTGTTTTTCTAAATACAATTTAGTTTTAACACGTCGGTTGGCTGCAGTGATCGTGTGTTGTGAAATGGTTATGTTTAGTTATACATCGAGTGTTTTGTGAGGTATGGACTATGGAGCGGTACACAGTGATACGTCGGTCGAAACGCAGGAGTAATGATGGACTATTGACGAGATGGCGGAGGAAGTGTAGCATCCTGAATCGCAGGACTTGGGTCACCAACGGATATGATTTAAACGTAAGTACTTTATTAATAAATAATAATATACTCTTATATTTTCGTCAAAACAAATTCCGGCCAAGTAGTTAATGCCATCCGCGGCAAATCTACAATAAGTCACAAAAAATACCTCAAAACAAACAGCATGTTTTGTTTCTAACTCGTGATTAGACTTTTCTATTGAGGAATATGTCTATTTTATTATTCGTCAGTTTTTGTAAGAAAACCTACAGTTTTTTTAAATTACCTACTCATACTCGTAGAAAGTTTTTGAAGTAAAAAATTAGATAGTCCTTAATTTAAGTGGTATGTAGATATACACTTACATAAGATTACGCCTATTTCCCATTGGGGTAGGCCATAGAATTCTACTTACTACATACTCGTACTATCCTGACATACTGTAACGAAGCATTTCGGACCAACGAGCCTTGTAGCGACATCTTGTGGTTTCTGACGATATAACGTCGTTTTTATATTTTACCCGCAGGAAATCACAGATGGCGCTGCAGGGTTATCAATGGGCCCGAATATTTTTAATTATTTTATTTTTTTCTAAATTTGGTATATTTAATTATCTGCAACATTTATTGAAATTATATTATATTTTATTTAGGTTTTGGATCAAACAAGTCGATCGATTGTTGTCGTTGATTCGGCGAATTTATGGTTTGGTAGATTTTTTCTAGTTTGGCAACTTTGTTCGTGGTTCTGGTGTCAGACTGACAGCTGGCTGAGCTGAGAGACAGGTTATGGAAAGTGGGGACGTCGCGAGAGCGCCGGAGACTCCACTGCCGTAACAATAATGTGGGCAAATTAAAAGCCACGATTTATCGGCGACATCAAGAGCCGATGTCTCGATTTAAATAAATAACTTAACCGAGATGGTGAGTCCTCGCAATTCTTCGTGCATATTTTTGCACCAACTTTGTGATAACCTCGAGGTCCTTGTTTTCAGCAACATCACTGAAATCCCATCGCCTAAGGTCCAGTGGGTGGGTTTAGGTTTAATCCGAGCGATGCCCAACTATCCCGGATGAACCTGTAAGTTATTTTCTTTGTTTTACACTCGTGAGTTGCATTGCCACGCTGTCAGCTGAACCACATGCTAATCATTGCCATTCCTTGTTGCAGATGGGGTTTTTGTTTTTTCCTTTAACGTTTTAAAGTTTTAACGTTTTTGCAAGTTTTAATCTAAGAAGAAGTTTATGATTGGATCAGACTATTTCAACAAATTTTGTGAATGAAGATTGCTACTGTTTTCTTCTGCGTTTGCAAGTTATTTCAAGCTTCATTTCGGCGGAGCTTGCCTTGGTTGTTTGCACGTCGAAGCTTTCCTTTGTGCGGCGCGCATGTGGATGTGCTGCGCCTCTCCTTTTGTCAACACTCCGGATAAGGCCCGGTGAAGGTCTGCGAGGTTGACCGGTGGACGTGCAGCCCGCCAGCTGCGTAACAGTTGGCCCGCTGCGCCGCCATCGTCCAGCACGCCCTGGCCTGAGCCGGCCTCAACTCATCACCTGTACGGTATTCCGGAACGCCTCAGGTAGGCCTGATAGTCGGAGGTCCTCGAGTAAGTGAGGTGCCTACAAGGAGGACGGAAAGATATTTTAAAACCTAGTGCTATCTTATGGTCATGTCACAGAGAGACACTTTACCTAACGGCCCATTTTTTTTTTTATGGAATACCATTATAGCAAATTTGTTTCAGTGGCGCCCTTCTTGGTGAAATTGTCGCTCTGTACAACCATTTTAGTATATAAGTGGTGTTGGCATAAACTTTAAGAAATTTTTTTGTGAAAACAGTGTATTTTTTTTTTATTATTAAAAGTGATGGGATTTTGTGTGAATTGTTTGTGTTTATGTTGCATCCTAGGTTAAGTTGTGTCTGTTTCTTAGCATAAGTAAGGTTCTAGGCCTCATACAGAGACCTAACTTAAATACTTTTTTTTGTACAATAAGTTTTAAACCCAAATTTAAGACCAAAGTGGTCCAGGGCTTATTGTCATATTTAGTAGCTACTACATTTGTGTTTTCATTATTTATTTAACCTTTTGTATAATTACAGGGTTAAAACCATATTTTGAACATTTATTTGATGCTTACTAGCAAATTTTTTTTTATGAGTATTGAGCTTTTGTTAAAATTTGGACTTAAAATAACTTACCAACAATAAAAGTTTGTTAACATATTTAATTAAAAAAACAATTTCACATTTAAAAACAATTATAATAAATTACTTTCTAGTTTTTTTTAAACATATTTATAACAGGACATTAGTTAGAAATTGAAATTTAGTATCTTTGTTTCATCATCATTATTGACTGTTGTGTGTGCCGCTGATGGCAAACATTTTGCTTATTTGTTTTTATTGAAATAATTATAGAACTGTCTTCCAATAACATCTTTATTGAGTAATATTTAGTAGACAACTTGCTTTACAATCTTTATTTATTCACAACATATTACAACTTGACAATAACAATTAAAAGTAAACATAACCTTCAACAAACAAAATTTATTATAAAACACTGTTGTTTCTTTTATTATTTTGAAAATTATTTACAGGAATAGACTGAGAATTGATGTTGTGAGAGAATTACACTAATTTGGTTTATATTCAATGAAAAATTTTTACATAATTTAGAAAATAAGTTTTGGAGGCAGACGGGTACATTTTGAAATATAGATTTACTTCAGTTTACTTAAAACCTCTTTTCAATCTTGAGATTATAGCTCCAGAACACAACCATAGATGTCCAAACTGTTTATTTGCAATCACTGCTCCGTTATGAGTTGGTTTATGGAGTGAGTATTTGTGCTGAAGCACCAGCTGATATTGTTCTCAAAATGAAGAAGCAGCTTAGGGAGTTGATCACTGGTTTCTCTCCGGATGAAGTACTGGACGATGAGTGGAAGCCACTGGCCGAATTCCCAATTATCACCGAAAAGCTGAAGGAGCTGCAGGCAAAGATTGATACTGCAGTGAAGTCTAGGGAACGTCATCGCCTTATGCGTGCTAGGGCTTTGTATAATCATCTTCATCACCGTCTTGAGCGTGTAGTATGCACGGAGTCTGTCGATAGGGACATCCAATCGAAGCAGAATGGGAATCTTAAAGCTTGCGGTCACTCATTGGAGAATTTTTCCTTTTCATGGTTAGCATTCAATAACATTTAGAAAAAAATTTTGGGGTTACTTGTGTCATTAGGACCTAGTAACAACCTTTTTATAACAAACACGGTTTATTTATGTAGTTAAAGACTATCAATTAAGTCTTGATTTAAAAATAACAAGATTGATAAATGTTGTTTATGTTGAATGTTTTTTTTTAGTGAGTTTATGGTGCACTGATAAGGCCCATACACACTAGCGTCTGCAACGCAGCGTTTTTATGAACGCTCAATATAGCGTTTATGTTTTTTTTTATGGGCGGTTATAGCCAACTATTTAATATAGTTTTCATGTTGCTCGTGACAACATTTTTTAGGCTTTATAGTAGCCATTTATTAGAAATTCATTTAAATAGGAAACCTCTTTAGGTTGACTATTTTTTTTTGTTTTTCGACGGAGCGGGTAGTGACTCCTTAAATAAGCCTCTAGCAACTGTTGTTTTGTCTTTGTCTTTAGAATTGGGATATCGAGTGACACTAAGATAGTCGTCAGCTCATCAGGGGTATGAATGTGGGTGACACCCAGTGAAATGGATACTGGGTGCTACTATATGAAAGAAGTGAAAGGTGATCAATGAATGGTGATGAATAACAGGTCGGGGTAATTGTTGTGCTTAGGGTCGTGCTGTTTAGATGTTGGTGTTTGTGCTTCGTTACGTTTTTTTTATAAATTGTTTAGTTGTCTTGTCTTTTGTGGCAGTTTTTTTTTAAATCGTTAAAATTTAGACTGGTTGTGCGCTCCAGGCTCTATGGCTGAGGGCAGCCGTGTTTCTCACCCAGTTCGAAACCTCTCGTGGGTAGGGGGGTATTGTAACGAAGCATTTCGGACCAACGAGCCTTGTAGCGACATCTTGTGGTTTCTGACGATATAACGTCGTTTTTATATTTTACCCGCAGGAAATCACAGATGGCGCTGCAGGGTTATCAATGGGCCCGAATATTTTTAATTATTTTATTTTTTTCTAAATTTGGTATATTTAATTATCTGCAACATTTATTGAAATTATATTATATTTTATTTAGGTTTTGGATCAAACAAGTCGATCGATTGTTGTCGTTGATTCGGCGAATTTATGGTTTGGTAGATTTTTTCTAGTTTGGCAACTTTGTTCGTGGTTCTGGTGTCAGACTGACAGCTGGCTGAGCTGAGAGACAGGTTATGGAAAGTGGGGACGTCGCGAGAGCGCCGGAGACTCCACTGCCGTAACAATAATGTGGGCAAATTAAAAGCCACGATTTATCGGCGACATCAAGAGCCGATGTCTCGATTTAAATAAATAACTTAACCGAGATGGTGAGTCCTCGCAATTCTTCGTGCATATTTTTGCACCAACTTTGTGATAACCTCGAGGTCCTTGTTTTCAGCAACATCACTGAAATCCCATCGCCTAAGGTCCAGTGGGTGGGTTTAGGTTTAATCCGAGCGATGCCCAACTATCCCGGATGAACCTGTAAGTTATTTTCTTTGTTTTACACTCGTGAGTTGCATTGCCACGCTGTCAGCTGAACCACATGCTAATCATTGCCATTCCTTGTTGCAGATGGGGTTTTTGTTTTTTCCTTTAACGTTTTAAAGTTTTAACGTTTTTGCAAGTTTTAATCTAAGAAGAAGTTTATGATTGGATCAGACTATTTCAACAAATTTTGTGAATGAAGATTGCTACTGTTTTCTTCTGCGTTTGCAAGTTATTTCAAGCTTCATTTCGGCGGAGCTTGCCTTGGTTGTTTGCACGTCGAAGCTTTCCTTTGTGCGGCGCGCATGTGGATGTGCTGCGCCTCTCCTTTTGTCAACACTCCGGATAAGGCCCGGTGAAGGTCTGCGAGGTTGACCGGTGGACGTGCAGCCCGCCAGCTGCGTAACAGTTGGCCCGCTGCGCCGCCATCGTCCAGCACGCCCTGGCCTGAGCCGGCCTCAACTCATCACCTGTACGGTATTCCGGAACGCCTCAGGTAGGCCTGATAGTCGGAGGTCCTCGAGTAAGTGAGGTGCCTACAGGTGTACGGACAGTGTTTTTAAACATAGTGATATCCCATGGTTGTTACGGAGTGACAATTAACCTGACGGACCAAAGCGCGACCTGTCTCCCTCCATAGGGTTTCTACCTACCTATGGATAATTAAATTTGTATATTTAAAATTATACAGTGTACAAATTCAAAGGGAGTTTTCTTTGTCTCATGCTCACCGGTCTATAACATCTAGCTGTGCCCTTCAGGTAAACACCACTTTATAAATTTCTGAAACATATCTGTATTTACATACCTTTTCTATTTCACCTACTTTCCTATAAGGTAAGCAAAAATCATTTGTTTCAATACCTACCACTTTCGCTTCTTCCACTATTATCAAAGATAGGTAGATATCTACTTACATAATCATGAAACTATTAATAATACTTGTAAGTATGACATGTATTGTATTGTGTTTCTATAGTTCTATAAACACCATTTCAATTACATACAAACAGACATATTCTTTCATTGTCGTCAACTGACCACATAACCGGTCATTACTCCGCGTTCCTCATAAAACACCTTAATCCATAAAAAAAACAACTGAAAGTCCAGCTTAGGTGAGGTGCTTATCACTTAATCTCGACACATTAGTTACGTGAACACCACGCAAGCATAATAGTAATTCGCTAAGGAATTTTATCATTCATCAATTTATTCCTCAATGTATACTTTCACCAATATAATAGGTACATACCTAAGTATTCACTTACTGAATTTGGCAGGTAAATTTGCATTGCACTGACGCGTTACTAATACTTCCTTGTTTAGTATTTGCATGTGGGAAAATGCAATTGTTTTTATGTAAACGGCACAAGTTTCTCTTCTACTGAAATATTTGGTGCGGACGTTATGAATTTTGTTAGTGTCGACCTTATTGTTATTGCAAATGGATCGTTGGAAGTGAACTTATTGATGAAAAGGATAACTTATGATGTGCCACACTGTTCATTGTTCCAAACATGTTGTGCAAGTCGACTTATGGATTTCATATAGATACAATTCAGTAGGTAAGTAATAACTCCGTAGTTCAGGGTCTATAGACTTCCTTTTGCAATATAGCGGTTATTATTTATTTATTTAATGAATCACTTACAGCAGCTTAAAACAGTACTAATGTGTTACAATTGAACACATAATAATAATTATAGGCCTCATACGTCTGTTTCAGACGATTCATGACTACATGATACCGCCTCCGTGGTTCAGAGGTTGAGCGTTGGGCTCACGATTCCGGGTTCGAATCCCGGTGGAGGCATATCACAAAAATCTCTTTGTTATCCCTAGTTTGGTTAGGACATTACAGGCTGATCACCATATTGTCCGAAAATCAAATCCGTGTTTCTAAAGGCACGGTAACTTGATATACAAATAGCTAAATAAACGACAAGTTTTCGCCGCATTATCATATATGCAGTTGTATATCAAGCCCACCCCTAAAAAATCTCAAATTCAGTCGTGTCTACTACTTACCCTTCGCGGACTTACTTTACTTACTACTGTACTTACTTTACTTTCTACCTTCAGCCATAAACGAATACCGTATCTGTACAACATGCTGCCGGTTGACATACGTCAGGAGTGCAATTTATATCCAGTAACCCTTTATTTCAACATCCTATGTGTTAACTGTAAGTATTTCAAAACATAATAACTTAAGCGAACTCCACTTCGAAACCGAGGAATTGGTTTTGTGGGGTTTTTATTATAAGTACCAATATTTTTTGTATTCTTATGAAAAATAAACATTTTACTTTTCATCCATCTATTAATGTACCCTTTTCAAAAGCAAATAAAGAGTATTTCTATTTCTAAACAAAACAAAATCCTAGATTCGCTTCTAATCCGAAACCTAATCTATCAGTTCTTATTAGCTGGTGATATGCTAACCAATTCGCCTGAGCGGTCACAGAGTAGCACATATTCTCACGATTGCGACATTTGCGACCCAATGCGGTGACGCTGCAAATGATTACGATTCCTCTAACCACGCTATTGTGATATAACACGGATTCTTAAAGTTACTTTATGACATAGGTATATCTACAGAAAGGAGAAAGAAGTTGGAAGGGACAAGTGAGCGCGAAACGCGCGCCATACAAGTATGAGCACATAGTTCATACTTCAACTTCGCACTCCACTCGTCCTTCTATGGAGTATCTTACGAAAAGTAACCCCCCTCAATCATTGAACCCTGGTCTTTTTGGTGAGCTGCGGCACGCATATGCCTTTATGTTTTCCAACGAAATATTAATGTGTGTATGTTTTAATGTTGTAAATGTATATGTGTCTCGTAGGTTTTACCTGAATAAACTTTTTTATTATTATTATTTTAAAAGTAATGATAAAATTGCAGCCTATCACATGAAATATACTTTCATTGTAGGTAAAATGCCTATGGAATTTGAGAAGCAGTAGAGCTATCGTACTTATCTGTTTGCAGGAGTAGTAGTAAAAGAGAGTAGGGTTGAACCGGCGACAACGGTTCTCATACAAAATGCGCGTTAGGGTCTTTCCAACCTTTTTCTTCTATTCTGTAAGTATATTGTGGTTGAATGATTTTGTTGCAGAGAAAAAGATTTTTTGGGAAATAACAGCACAGTCCACCAAGGCCTTTGTTATACTTACAGTTGTTATAAACTGTTTGAACACCCATCTGGAACTTATCTTTCAGATATTAGTTAGTACCTACTACACGTAGTACAGTCATGAGCAATATAATGTACCCACTTTAGGACTCTGTCGCACTAACATATTTGACATTTAGTGCGACTTACAGTTCAATTTGTCAAAAAAGTTAATGTGACATGGTACCAAAGTGTATACATATTAATGCTCGTGACCATACTACCTATTCATTCTGTGCTACTGCTCACACAGCCGACGGGTACAGACGTCGTGGTAGACCTCGGAAGAGATGGCGTGACAACTTGGACGCTTGCCGGAGGGACTGGCCGGAGTGCGCACAGGACCGCGAAAAATGGAAAGAGGAAGGGGAGGCCTTTGTCCAGCGGTGGGATCTTGTAGGCTAGATTAGATTAGATAGACTGCTTACAAAAAATACTCACTTTATCCTTGCCGTTAAACTGGCGAGCATGTAAGTTGGTGTGAAGATTTTGATGAGAGGAAGTATGCTACGAGCCCTTCTACTAAATTAATATAGTAATGTGTACATATGTACCAATGTATGTAATGTACCTACCTAACTAAAACTATAAGTTAGCACAGATTTCAGTACCTATTCACTTGTCTGAATAACATGGGGACCGCTGTTCAATGTAGGTAACATTTTTGATTACTTTCTCAGAAACATTTCTTCTAAACACAACAAAAAGTTTCGTCTCACCCCAAATAGTTTTGATAACAATTTCTATTTGTTCACTTTCATTTAAACCAGCATTTTCGAGGTCGCCATTAATATAATTAATGTATCTTTTAAATCAAACTCAATCTTTGTTCAAAGCTGTATTGCACTGGGCCTTTGAAATACGCACCGGTACCTATATACTTTCAAGGTATTTTCTATCTATTTTATATACAAACAAGTATACCGTAAGGTTCATAGTCGACTGAATAGGCGCGTCATTGCAACAGTCCTACCGTCGACATTTCATACTTATAAACATTATAGTTGTCGTACTGCTTAGTTGCCGGTACACTGCTAAAGGGAAAGGTCTGCTCAAATATCAGTTAGATCATGTTTTCTTATCACATACAGATAATAAATAACATCTTATATCGATCAATGGTGACAAATCGCGAGTGATTAAAAACCTTTTAAAAGTAAACAATAAAAAAATAATTAAAAAGTTTCGGTGACTGTGACAAGACAAAAAGTTTGCGACAAATGAGGTTAGTGTTATTGAAAACGAAAAAAGAACAGTGAGCGTGACAATGACATTGTGTTAAACAGCCAGTGAAAAATAACAGTTTTCGATTCTCGCAATAAAAACAAGAGTTGGATTTCGGAACTAAGCGCGACGGATTTGTTCGGATTTGTTGGCTTTAGTTGACGTCTGACAGTTTGTTGTCGTTTAGAAACAAAGCCGGGTCGAAGGTGACACTATGCCCCAGATTTTTTTCAAAAAAGTAATGGTGGTGCGAGATCGGGCGGACTTCGAGGTGAGTTACTTTCACTTTCCGCTCTGCAGTGTTTATACTTAGCAGTTATAACACAGTTTCCTAGGTGTTTGCTCGCTAATACATAACACCAAGTCGGATTACATTATTATTATGTGTATTTCCATGCAAAGTTTTCTATTAGATAAGCCATTGGAATATATCTCTCAACAATATTTTAATGTGCATTTTGCAACATTGCAAATTTCTTTCCTTTGTTTCTAACTTAAACATAACATCGTTTCTACTTCCAAAAAGTTTTATTTTCTACTTTATATATTTCATCCTGACTTTTTTTAAATTTCACGTACTATCCGTGCTATAGGTATTAGCTATTTAAATGTACATTAAGCCAAAAACATCTAAGTAACTTGATCCTTGGATTCATTCGACACAAGAGACCTTATTTCTGCACCCATACGTTTTTGAGGCTACCTAAGCCCTTCAGTACAAAACCACGTACTTAAGCGCCTTTTTGAAAACATACATTGTGAGGTGATTTTCTTCAAGAAAACCTCGACTTCATACAATTGCATTCCGGATAATATAATGAGACCACTTTTTAGCCTGCCTGTTGCGAGGTTTTATTAACAAAAATCACATTCGAATGTGATTTTTCAAAATGGCGCTTATGCCATTTTCTCTATAGGGTGACGACAAAAACATGTCTTCTTTTTTAAATTTATTTAGCTCTGGCGACATGGCCATTAGCTTAAAAAGAAACGTTAGTGACAATCTCATAAACAATGCATTCATCAAACTTATGTCTAAATAACAAAATAAAAAAAGAAGAAGGCTAATATGGCCATTTATTTAAAAAAAGAAAAGTAACTTACGTCTAAATACAATACAAAAAAGAAAATGACAAATTTAATTGTACGAGATATTTACAAAATAATGTAGAAAACATGTAGCGCATGGTAGTGGAACAGCCAAGTTAAATATTATAGCATCATGTCTTCTTATTTTCGAGTCGATGGCAATATAGTAGATAGTGCTCCCAGTATTTGGCTATGATGACACTAAATTTTATTACTTCGAATTGTAAGAACCTTGAACCAAATGAAAATCGACGAAATCTTTCAAAGTAATGTAAGCAAACGGGAAACACAAACTGAACTAAGAAAACTTCCTTAAGAGAGAGAAAGCGTCATACTCGTCATCGAATGGCAGTCAACCAGTTGATAGACGGGAAATGGACAAATAATGATGAAGTAATACTTAGTTGTTAGCTGTGTGCTCGAAGGAAAAGTCTTTTCAATGATTATGTAACTGCAGATGAGCACGGATCTATAATCAATCAATGGTACCTCCACATTAGACTATGAGGATGTGTTGTAAGTCGCATAGGTACTATTCTTTCGCATCTTTTGGCGGGAAATAAATACTAAATACCTTATTCTTATTTACGAGTCTTATTAACGGCCTCTTAGTAACGGATTCTTAGTAACGGCCTCCGTGGTCCAGTGGTTTAAGTGTTGGGCTCACGATTCGTAGGTCGCGGGTACAATTCCCGGTGGGGACAAATCACGAAAATCACTTTGTGATCCCTACTTTGGTTATACTTAATATGCATCTTTAATCTTTATTTTTGGATATAAATGAGCCTTGATATTATATCCATATATAGCGCCATAATTCTATAACTTATCTGACCCAAATATCATATAACAATATATGCCTATGTAACACTTTATCCACTTATTGTAGCTGATATTTTTCTATCATTGTAATAATAACTTACAATTTACATCATGTAATATTCCAATGTTTTGTTACAAGTGGCTGCACCCAAAACATTTATTGAAGCAGAACTTGTAATTAGTTTCGCTGGCTTAAATTTTTTTTAACAACCTTGACCGCCATTTTGCTACAGTCTCATTATCACCTTAGTAAATTGAAAAAGGTTTTGTTATGCAGGCAATTGAATAGGGCCAATAATGTTTAGTCACAAAAAAATGATTGGATAACCTACCTTACTGTTTTGTGTCAAAAGCTTCGATTCTGCCAATGGGTTTTTAAGTTACACTAATGGACACTAATCACGGGTCATTGACCTTTCATTCATAATAGTGTGACACTCAATCACACTGCAATTAGGACTACCTACAACTATAGGCATTCTGCCAATAACTATTTTAAAAGATAACTTCACTTGTGGCTGTGGATGACAGACGACAGGGAGCCTTTGCTTTGACGATGTGACTCACGACCCTCGATAGAATCAAAAGTAACAAGACTGTCTTTATAGATCTCAAAAATATTTTTATTCTGTTGGTAACATAGCGACGGGGAAGAAGCAAATACTCCTATCTTACAGTTAGGTCTGTGTAAGATAGGAGTATTTGCTTCTTCCCCGTCGATAGGAATACAGTTTGAATCGTCAATTTTAACATAAATATACCTATATTTTGTCGATGTCTCAACCGCATAAAACTACTGCAGCTTCTCACTACCTACTTGTATAGCTGAGGAAAAGTAAAACCTCAAAAACTACGGCACAAGGCCCTAGACGTTCTTTATTTAAAAATATATTGTGATCAATTTCAGTAAATTAGCTGCCTAATATTCGTTTTCAAGCGGTTAAATAGATTGTGGGCTTAATCACAATATTATCTAAGGTCCACTATCTCCACACACCGAGTCATTAAATATTACCTACCCTGTTCTATTGATCAAGCATCCACCTATTAAGATGGTTAACTTGTGTAACTTTAATCTTTAAAGTGCAGTTTCTTGTACATATCGAGCACCCAATGGTCCACGTCTATACCGAAATATAATCCTGTAAAGGAACACGAAATATGCAAACCTGTTATTTTGTCATATCCGAACGTGTCGAAACAAATTACACCTTCAAAGTAATCATAGTAACTGCAATGAAGTGTACATGACACCGACAATTCATAAGTACATACATAAACTCACGCCTATTTCCCACCGGGGTAAGCAGAGATAATTCATTCATTCATTTTTTTTTCGGGCTAATGTTATGGGCGATAGGCTGATCCCTTATCACAATAAGGTTCATCATAATTCATCTTAGGACTTCGTATCAACAGTGGCTGCAAGTTGTCTTTGAGTACTTGTGGCTCTGCCCACCCCATTAGGGATTACGGGCGTGAGTTTATGTTTGTATGTATGTCATTTTTTTTCATTTTTTTTTTTTTTTCAATTCCTACGTATTAAAGACAAACTGTGGACCACCGCGAAGCCCGCAGTACTTTTAAAATAATGAAACATCCCCTTACCTATTATCCTTATTATACAAGAAACAGAGGGTCTAAAAGGCCACATTAAATCAATGAGGGACTTTCCTGGAAGATGATATAGGTACATACTTACGAATATTGAACGCGATAAAAAGGCTATAGGAAAATCAAAAGATAATGCCAAAATATTTGTTACAGGTATTTAATTAAATTTCAGACCAAACGATACTCACACGCAATATCGATACAATATCCAATAACAAATAATTCAATCCGAAATGGAATGTTATTAAAATAAATAAAGTTGTCACTTACTCGTCGACGCAAGCGCAAGGTGCAAGTGGGCTATGGGAACCCAGTTGCGAAATGTTGGCGGCCTCGCGATGTCGATCACGCACGCCTTATCTATTAAAATCTATTCGTTTACGTTCGTACTCCAGGCGCAGGCGCAGGCGCCTACTACATTCGTTTGTGTGGTTGACTAAGGTTGATACCTATCGCTATATTTTTAATTGTAAAAACTGTTACTTTAATATCATAGTTCATGTTCTTAAATTGTGACTATGCTACTTTGCGAAACTATGGTTTTACCTTTGCTTTCGTCATGCTTTGTTCTTTCTGTACAAGTAGGTAGCTACTTTGTCAAATTATGTGCACTAATAACATTGGCACCTATTCCTGCAGACACCACCTAACTTTATTTTAAGTTATACCTGTCATTTTATTATCCGCCGAAATTGGGAGGGACAGATGAACGACAACTCGTCGCTGACGTCGCTAACCGACGTATCTGAAATTTTTGGCGAGTATGGATTGCCTTTTTTTGGCAATTGTCAATAAGACACAAATTATTTTAGCAAACAATTGCAAATACGTCATTTAGCAAAGTCAGCCACAAACTGTTAATTTTAAAATGAATGAATACCCCGGGCAACTAAAAAAGCCATCTCGGTCATAAGGAATCCGTATGACGTGTGCTGTCAACTTAATTCTGTCGGGTTATTGGCCAATATATAATTTTGAAAGGGTTTGTTAAATTTCTGCCTAAAATTGACGTGTATTCCTTAAATTTTATGCCTGTCGATTACCCGTCCCTTTCCTTTAATGGCGAATAAGAAAATGACCTAAAATAAACTTAGATGGCATGTAAAGAAGGAATAAGCACCATTGTGTGCACGTGTGCATCAAAATCTTACTAAAAATCCTATGTTTTCAATGTGTTCGTCTCTTGACAAGCACATTGAAAACACACCCATATTCAGCTGCCTAGGGCGCCTCAATTATTATTATTATTGCGTATGGCAGACAAATATCCTGCTTGGATCAAATATCCAGCTTAAGCTCCCTTGACCAAGTCTCTGCTGCATCCGTCACACAATGCAGCTCGGCTATACCACCTGGGAACCGGTGCAGAGGGCACTCGTTCACTATGTGAGATATGGTTTGGAAACTTAGATGGCATGTAAGGAAGGAATAAGCACCATTGTGTGCACGTGTGCACTAAAAATGTTACTAAAATCCCATGTTTTCAATGTGTTCGTCCTTTGACAAGCACATTGAAAACACATCCATAAGCAGCTGCCTAGGGCGCCTCAATAATAAATAATAACCCAGACACCAGGGTTGCTAAAGTTGGTCATCCACCTCATAGCCCACTTGAGCCTACAGAAGAAAATTTTGTTTGTCTTATTTCCCTGGACGTCCACTATTTCCCTTTAGGTACATTGTATGTAATCAACTTTTTCCTACTGCTATAGCATAGAATAACTATAGTCAAGTTAGAGTTATTAAGTATAACTCTGTTGAAAATGTGGAAAAACTGAACAAACATAACATAACAAAAACTTTATTGCACAAACAGGAAAAAATCAAAACTACTACTACCACTCTCTCTCTCTCTCTCTCTCTCTCTCTCTCTCTCTCTCTATTTAAAAGCTGCGGTCTTGTCGGTGGAGTAATCGCCATTCCTCTCTTCTTCCCGCCAAAACCTTCACCTCCCGATACGACACGACCTGCACCTTCTCTTTTATCTCTTCCTTTTTTTTCTTTTTTTTTCTCCTTTACTACTACCACTACGTACTACGTATAAAAAAGTAGTATTTTGCATCTTCGATTTAGAATCTGTGCCGTTCCAAGGAAAAGAATAGCGAGAGTGAGGTAAATATGGGAAGATCAAAAATGCACTTCCAAAAGGATCTTCACACAACACCATCAAATCCTAAAAGCATCACGTCATGTTCCATTACGCTGGTAATCAGACCGCATCACCCGTTGCGTCACCATACTCACTAGCTCGTCATTAAGTACTATAGTATCATACTTCTTCTACCGTGTGGGTTGTGCGGTGAATTACCAACCTCATCAACCCTGGTGTCAGGGTTATTACTGAGCCGCTAAAGGCCCCTGACATGGCTCATGTAACGACTACTTACTTACATCAGTAAGTAGTAACCGGGACCAACGTCTCAACGTGCCTTCCGAAGCACGGATCATCTTACTTTTTGGACAATCAGGTGATCAGCCTGTAATGTCCTAACCAAACTAGGGCCATCCGGAGGTCCCAGGATGCGAACCCGAGACCTCCGGATCGTGAGCCTAACGCTCAACCACTGGACCAGGGGACCGTTGTATTATATCATACTCAATGCTCATATTGACACAAATAGTAATTGATTCGAACATGCTTGTATCTTTGAATTGGTTCTTGATTACTTGTGTGAAGTATTTGAGACCCGCAAGACCTCAATAGAATTTGGTTAGTGACCCATACAAATGGCGGCTATAATTTTACTGGAATTTTCCGTTTATGAAGTAAAAATCTTGAATCACGTGCTCAGCGGTGAAGGAAGACATAACGATGTTAATCCACATACCCGAGAAATGCGTTTCGGAGGTATGTGACCTAACCTGTATAGGGCTGGTTTTCACTTCGCGGGTTGGAAGATTAGACAGGCAGTCGCTTCTGTACAAAACCGGACCTGTCAAATCTTCAGGTTAGGTAAGTGGACCCTGTGCATCTTGAATAGTTACATAATTATACGCCCTCCTACATACGTTAGTAACTGGTAGGTAACCCAACAATGCTCCTAATGAAATCACTATGTAAAATTAAACACAAAGTACAATGAAAGAAAAGAAAAGATATAGGTGCCTGCCTATTTCTTCAGGATGAACGATCGATCAAACCAAGGATGGAGTTGTTCCTAGATATCAAGAATCACCACCTTACCTTTCAAACACCAATCAATCTAAATCTAGAGATACATAGAAAGGTCATGAACCTTGTCTGCCAATTGAACGTGACAAACATCATATCCGTTCAGTCTTCTTCTATCGTATGGGTTGTGAGGTGGAGTACCAACCCCAACTTCATCAACCCTGGTGTCAGGGTTACTATTGAGCCGCTAAAGGCCCCTGACATGGCTCATGTAACGACAACCTTACTTACATCAGTAAGTAGTGACCGGGACCAACGGCTTAACGTGGCTTCCGAAGCACGGATCTTACTTCCGGTCAATCAGGTGATCAGCCTGTAATGTCCTGACCAAACTAGGGACCACAAAGTAACATTTGTGATATGTCTCCACCGGGAATCGAACCCAGGACCTCTGGATCGTGAGCCCAACGCTCAACCACTGGACCACGGACCACGAGCGTTCAGTGTCAAGTGCAATATACTAAGAAAAATAAGTGCAGTCTCATCTAGTCCTATTTAAAACTGATGACTCCACCGTTTCCGGAGGAACAAAAACGACAAATCCTGTTCCCAGTTGCCAACCAACCCTAACCTGAAAGAAAAGTAAAAGTGTGATTAACGTCCTGTGACTGTAACCGAACCCATAACCAACTTAATAGTGACTTCAATAATGCCATCTGCATGCAAATTGATACTTTATTAGCTTAGCAGTGAAGTTACGCGGAAGTTGCTTAACTGCAAGAGATAGCGCTGCAGTTCTCGAGTTGACGTCATCAAACGCCAACAGATGGCGCCACCAGTGGGTGCGCATGCGTCACTTAGTTCAAACTCTCTCGCTTGATGGATTTGTTCGACATTTTATTGACCTTTTTGTAGATGCCACTTGAGCAAGTCATTATTTTAAAGATGCACTGTTTTGGATTGGCATTTGGCCTGAAGATACTTGACAGTCATCTCGTTGGAATAAATGATGCATTTATAGATAAGATGCCGGAAATTGTTAGTAGTAGTACCCTTCAACGGAAGATTAAATTACTTAGTAAACATATTTATGAAGAAAGTCTTGTTATAAAACTTTGACATACATAACATAAGAAAGCCTATATCGTCCACTGCTGGGAGGGTACAGGTCCGAAACTATATGGACCTGTCCCAGAGATGGGAATTTGGCGAGGTTGTCAGAGTACTGGGGCCGGTGCACTATCCGGTGGGAACGGGTGACGGCGAGACCTGAGGCCTGTTTAATAAAACTTACAATTGTAAATTACAACGAAAATTTCGTGTTCATTACGTAGCTAATATGAAATTGCAAAATATTTGTGATCACAAACTCCGCAATGTACATCAGATTGTCATTGTAATTTACAATTGTAAGTTTTATTAAACAGGCCCCTGCAAGAAGCACGTCGACCAGATGCTACATGAGACCAATAGTAGCTGCACAGGTTGATAAATTGATATAATTTTAAAGAAACTTGACCTTCGGTGAAGTATAAGTTCATCGTAAAGGTATCTAGTACCTGTGTCAGCAATTCAGCATATACCTAAATATTTTACCTATAAATTGGCTCCGATTCCTGCAGACACCGCCTAATTTTATTTTAAGTTATATCCGTCATTTTCATATCCGTCGAAAAGGAAAGGGACGGATGATTCACAGCTCTTAATTTTAGGAAGAATGAGTAAATGAACGAATAACCCGGGAAAATCAAAAAGGTACGTTGCTGGTATGCAATCCGTTTGACGTGCTGTCTACTTAACTGTGTCGGGTTATTGACTGGTGTAAAATTTTTAGACGGTTGGTTTAGATTTGTGCTTAAAATTGACGTGTGTTCCATTAATTTTTTTGCTTGTCGATTACCCGTCCCTTTCCTTTTCGGCGGATAAGAAAATGACAGATATAACTGAAAATACAATTCGATGGTATTTACAGGAATTAGCACCATTACCCTATTACTTATAGCACAGGTTGTACCTATTGTAAGTGCCAGCTGTGCTTTAAAATTGTTAATCTTCTAGCATTATCTATTTGTACCAATAATTATTAAGTTGTTTGAAACAATAAATACATTTTATTGCTACCTAATAGGCGATCCTTTTCTACTATATCGTAGGATCATATTATTAATCCCCGTGGTTCATCAAAACTTCTTTCCTTCCCATCTTTTGTGTGTTAATTAATCAAAAGGCTTCATAATTTCACTGTGAAAGTACTTGTCATCAACATCTACCTTTATAATCCTGACAGACTAAAGCAGTTAGCAAACAACTCAAAATATCAAAGTGAGTCTTAATTGAAAGAGTTAAAGAGAAAATGTCGTAGCAAAGTAGCAAATATTGTTGGTAAAAGAAAAGTACTTCGGTCGAAAGGTTGTGAGAAAGGTGGCAACTTGCGTAATCGACTGTTTGGTACAAGATGAAAACTTACCGTCGTCGTATTTAAGTGGGTATCTACCTGGTTAAATATGAAAAAAAAATACCTTTCTAAAAAGTTTGATTCACTTTCATTTAAGTAGTAAAGATTCAGTCAAGTAATTATAATAATAATAAAGATTTATTTTCAGACATTACAATCCATAGGTGTCAGAGTCAGTAATTACAATCACAAAAAAAAAAATTATACAGAAGTAAAATACTTATTTTACCACTGGCAACAAAACGTTTTATTTCAAAAAAACCTCAGTCATGTAGTTGGAAGTGAATTTCTTGTAAGTACATAAATAACTCAACATAAACATAAATTCTATTTATTTTAAAAGAAATTTAACAAAACTTTGATTTTGGAAGAAATCACTCAATAATATATGACTAAAATGATAACTTAAATAGAGTTTTCTGCAAACTGGTCTGGAAGTTCTGGAAGACTTGAAAGAATCTGCTAAAGTTTTAACACATTACAGGCCGTTCATACTTTTAGACTCTTGAATTCCAACCTATGTAAGTATTATGAGTTATGACTTAAACCACCTACAAAGGTCGTACGGAATGTTATCACGTTCAACCATGATAAGTTATAAAATAAAAAGATTTCTCTTTTTGGCACCACGTACCTAAACGAATGGTTGAAACATTCAATGATCGATTCGATTTGAATTGGCTCTTCAGAATACAATATCATTTAAATGTAATGAATATGGCAAGTTTATACGTATTCATTATCATCATTGCTTTATAGTGAAAAGCACGTACCTATTTAAACGCATAACTATTTTTTTAAAATAAATTTTAATGTGATTTTCTTCAACAAAATCTCTTTTCTTTTTATGAATTTCGTTCCGAGTAAAAATTGAGACCACTTATTTTTACCTGTGCCATGGTAGCCCAGTTGATAGAACGCTTGCCTCTCACTTTCAGGTCGCAGGTTCGAATCCAGCACAGGCGTAAACCCGCCAGAATTAAGTCGAGACCACACGTCAAACGGGGAAATGGTTGGGTGAATGCATATGAGCGAGATGGCTATTTTATTCGCCGGTTATTCTTTCAAAATTAACAGTTGTCAATCATCCGTCCCTTTCCTTTTCGGCGAATAAGACAATGACGGATATAACTTAAAGTAAAATTAGGAGGTGTCTGCAGGAATCGGGGGCTTTATAGTTTAGTAGTAAACCTCCTAACTTAACTCCTTACCTAACCTAACCTACATTTATTTAGGTTTTCTATGTCGTCTACGTGCATTGTAACACGATTGAAAAAATACCTCGGATCAGTTAGCGTTCTGTGAAATTCCAATTTTAAAAACAAAAGAGAGAGGAAAGTGAAAACCAATAACTAAGTAGCTTAGTTTCGGCTGTCGACTAAAAAGATCGGAAAAGCGGAACTGTCGATTTGATCTTCAATATTCTAACAGCCTCGGAAGTCTAGTAGTTAGAAGATTTGGTTTCCGATCTGGAGTTCCGGATAAATTATGAAATTCTGATTACTAAATAAAGACAGATCTAAAACTAACGAAAAATATTTTCATTTACCTATTTAACTTATTTATGAATTATTTTAAGAAGACGTAATAATAAGTACGACATTTTATCACGTTTTTCTATGACGTCACAGTGTGATTTTTCATACAAATTCCATAGTAATATCGTGTAATTTTGACGTTTAGAAAAAAGTAACTGATTCGACTAGTTGGAAACTAGCTTATTGTTACTTACATATTTCGCGCGAGGCGTCGGCCATTCAAGTCGGTATAATATTGTCATATAAAAATCATCATCATTTATTTATTATTTATTTATTTTGGTTTTCTATGGCTTTTTTTTTCTTCTTATCATCAATGTAAGAGCCACGCTCTTGTCGGTGCAGCATTTGCCATGCTACTTTTTTAGGGAAAAATAGATCAGTGGTTTCCCGCTTGCCTTCCGCCCCGCAGTACTCTGTCTGACGCAAGTGGGATGGCGCCCAGAGTAGTCTATTAGAAAGAAATAAGTACTAAAAATAAAAATATTCGTAATTAATTATATATTTTTTTCTTGTGCTGCCAGCAACAAGTTTTAGTCTTCGATTGGTCACAAAATAACATTACACGCTTAACAGTGTATAAAAATCCATCGATCCATGAGCCCTAGAAAAAATGGTTTCTCAGGCGTGTGACCGGGCCTGTAATTGGCCTGGTTTCCCCTTCGGGTTGGAAGGTGCAGTAGCTCCTCTAAATAGCCGCTATGGCCGTGGCCTGTAAATATCGCTTGGGTGATACTTACTTGCCACAGGTTATAGAAACAAGGCGAATTTATTTTTTTATTATTAGTTTCGAACTAGTCAAATCAGTAACTTTTTACTAAACGTCAAAACACGAAATTACTATTATGGAATTTGTATGAAAACGCAACCTGTGACGTCATAGAAAAACGTGATAAATGCCGGACTTATTATTACGTTTTTCTTGATTAAAATTCACAAATAAGTTAAATAGAAAAAAGAAAACGTATTTCGTTAGTTTTAGATCTGTCTTTATTTAGTAATCAGAATTTCATAATTTATCTTAAACCTAGTAAGCGACACAATTCATCTAAAAAAGCAATATTGCTATTTAACATGTTAAACATTGCACGCTTACTTTTATATGCGCAAATGTAATAATGATATTTACTAGTTTGAGGAGCTCGGTGGCGCAGTGGTAAACGCGCTCGGTCTGCGATTGTTGAAGTTAAGCAACTGAATTCGAAAACAAATTCGACGATCATTTTGTTTTGTCTAATCCAATAGGGAATGATGGGCGTAAATTATGTAAGTATCTAATAAGAAACGTAGAAATATACGGTTGTAGGTAGAAACTAGTTACGTAGGTAGGTAGTTCGAAAGAATCTTAAAAACATGAAAAATGTGCTCACTATGTTGTAATTAGTCCAACTGAAGAAGATTTATTAATTCCCACGGGATACGTCAAAACAATGCAGAATTAGATAAATCACGTCATAATAAGTGACGTAAATAGACGAATGAAATTCCTCTCTTTCATTACATACAAGTATCATATGTTACATAAACTCACCACGCCTGTAAACTAGTCATCATCATCATCAGCCCATTAACCATTAAATTAACGGAGGAGCTCAAGATGAAAACTTTTTTTTTGTGGTCACCCATCCTATGACCGGCCTTTGTGAAAGTTGCTTAACTTCAACAATCGCAGACCGAGCGCGTTTACCGCTGCGCCACCGACCTCCTTCATCGATTATCAGCACTAAATATACAAAGCTGAAAATCTACCTGTGGATCTGTTTACCTATCTACCCAATTCTGCAAAAAAAAAAATCATAAAAGTAGACATAAAATTAGCCTACGACCATTATGCTAACTTCCTAAGGTAATTTCACGCATAAACGGCATAAACAACGTTGAACTATTGGTCTATCAGTGCCAATAAATATGTATTCGTGTTTGTAATACGTTTCGTAATATCAAAACTCATAATATATTAACATATACGTACCGGAAAATCGGTAAAGTTTGCGGAAGAAGCCATGAAGTAGGCGAGTAGCGACTTGCGGTGGCGTTTTATGATTTATTTGACATTTAAGGGGTTAAAAAGGCCACATCGAAACAATTCATCTAAAAAGCAATATTCTGGCGTAAGAATTATTATAATTAATACAGCCTTCGCGGAATGGCAACTGCACCGCACAGTGGCGCTAATTATATCGAGGAATAGCGACAAACAGGCGCAGCGATTGCAATCTAGGTATGTAGATATAAGTCATACAGCTATTGGTTGACGCCCCCGCTGATAAGTCCAGTCAGATCAGGTGGTGATAGTTATAAAGTGTGAGCTTGGTGGTTAAAAAGGCCACATCAATGCAATTCATCTAAAACAGCAATATTGCCATTTGACTTTTGTGTGCATAGCGGACTTACTTTTATAGGCGCGAATGTCAATTCGAAATATTACTTTTTCAGATGAATTGCTTTGATGTTAACCCCCCTTGTCTGTGATTGTGGCAAGCAAACTACCGGTAATTAAAGTTACATTAGAGGGCCAGCATATTTTTTCTTTCTAAAGTACGGTGTAAGGTGTAAGTACGTGTGTGTTCTACCGCGAAAGCATACAATAATAATGCGAAAGGTTGGAGTTAAGTAAAATCGTGTATATCTGCTCACTTCTTGGCCACAACACGAAAGTATTTTAACAACTAACACCGTACATTTTTCAAGCCAAATTGAACTCTAACTCTTCGAAATAAATGCACGTGTTCTTTAGAACTTTTGTTCTGAACTTTTGTTTTGTTATTGTTTAACCTTTTGGTTAAACAATAAACACCAATTTATTGACATATTTTGCTTAACGATTTAAGTATCGTTTACATTACGTAAGTGTTACTTAAGTACGACTGTGGTGACTCTCGAAGATAATAAAACTTTCTTTTACTTTACAAATACGTACGACATGGTTGGCACACCTTGGAACTTTTATAATGCTTACATACATACATAAATAATATATTATTATGTAAAGTAACGCATGTGCTCCTTAAGGAAGGAGCGACAAGTAATCAGGGTCTAAAAATGCCACATTGAAGCAATTCACCTAAAAAGCAATATTACAATTTGACATTCGCATTAGAAAAGTAAGTGCAGTGTAAATGTCAAATAGCAATATAGCTTTTGAATAAAAATTGCTTCCGTTTGGCCTATTTAGGCTTACTGAAGACTTGCATGAACTCCTAAGATGGATGTGATGAACTGTATGGTGACACAAACGATCAGCCCATAATAATGGTCCATCACGCTAGAAATAATACAGTCCTTAGTCGATTTTATGCCACGATTTTACGCTCGAGAATAAGCTGAATGACTAAACGCAACATAAACATAATTAAAACGACATAATTAATTATATTAATATAAGCACATACACAAACACGCCTAAGGAATTTAAAAAAAACTCAAAAATAATTAATCTGTTTAACGACCATCTTAATTACAATTCAAGCGAAAGCATAACTTTAATTACACTACATTAAACAATTAACTATGAAAATTATGCGAAATGAAAGTGCAAACTTGGTTAAATAAAAGTTGTTTACTTTACCTTACACTTACAAATGAATACAGTTTAGATAAGCTCTCGCCTGCTGTGCCAATCGAGGTGAGCACAGAAAACGTCATCCAAAAAACAAATCATTGAGGGGTTAAAAATACCATATCGAAGCAATTCACCTGAAAAACAATAATGCTATTTGACTTTTATATGCGCAAATGTCAAATTGCAATATTGCTTTTTAGATAAATTGCTTTGATGTGGCCTTTTTAGACCCACTGGTATTCAAAGAACAGCACAATCCTCTGCTGCAGTAAGAGTAAAGAAAAACATGGCCGCCATAGTACAAAACAAAGATAATTTAATACCAGATTTACAATTATTTTAAGTCCGCACCACGAAAGAAGTCTCGATGCCGCGGCGTAATGGTCGCAAATTCTGTATCAAATTATTTATGACTTATCAATTAGTTTTGTTAAAATCCTTTGACTTCTGCTGCTTAGAAACAAAAATAAAACCTTTATTTAAATAGACCCTCATGTTGAAGAGGACATTAAACCTGTTTATTAATTTATTTATTTTATCCGGATAACAACAGCTAGTTTTACATAAAGATTTTAAGTTATAATTTTACAATGTACGCCAAAATAGTTATCCACTTTTGAAACATTTTCTTTTTGTTGAGAGTAGACACTGCAGAACCAAATTGTCTTAGTAACCCATCCAGCGATCCCATCTCATTCTCTCTATACACTAAATAGGTAACTGTGATAACAGGAATTTGGGATCTTAGGGGTATTTATTCAGAGCTAGAAAAAGAAAGGAATGATATATACGTATAAAAAACTCGATATATATACACGTGAAGATCGTTATGATAAAGCAGCGAAAGTGGTTTCACAGATTATTTTTATTATCCCTTACAATGCATAAAACCTTTTATCGAAATAAGAATTAAAAATATCCAAATAAGACGCGAGTAAATCTGTCTTTAATTTTCGACATTATGTAAACGCACTTTGTCACCGCGCACCATGCGCCGTTCGAATATGCACGCGCAATCGACAGTTTTTGCTTCATTGCTTGTGTATAATACTCAGGCTACGATATTCCAGACTTAAATATTGAACCTTTCTTTTGAAAGATGATCTGTGCTTCGGAAGATATGTTAAGCCGTTGGTCCCGGTTACTACTTAGAATCATTGAATAGTATACCATCATAGCCTGAATAGATATCTGAAGAGATAATAAATAAAAATAATCATTTAAGTAAGTATTTTGATTTTGACACCCATGATTTATTAAAAGTGCATGCATTTTTTTAAACGTGCTCATGCATACTGCTGCCTAGTTTCAGATGGTATTCTACATTCTTCTTCTTCTATCGTGTGGGTTGAGGTGGAATATCAACGTCATCACCCCTGGTGTCAGGGTTACTATTGAGCCGCCAAAGGCCCCTGACATGGCTTAACATGAGTAATATACATACAGATGACAGTGTTCACATTAAACTTTTCACGAAAAACATTTTCTTTTTTCTATTTAACTTATTTAAAATAAACGTAATAATAAGTCCGACATTTTGACATTAACAAAATAAAAGCTTTACCTATGGATTGAAAGAGGTTGCGAGAGGAATAGAGGTAGGGTGTCTATGACCGACCAGTAATGCCAAATTCAAAGGATATTAATGATCTGTTAGCTATTCGTAGTCTGTTAGTGTTACTCTGTTTAAAACAAGGCCGGATAGCGGGTTATATTTCTTTAGGCTAAGCCGGAATTTGATTCGTGACTGATGGAAAATATCAAGGTTTCTCTAACTCTTATACTTAGTTACATTTATGTTAAAGTTTATGGGATTCCGACTCTTTATTTTCAAGGTTGATTTTCTTATACTTAAGTGCATTTTTTTTTACCTACTGCGGATTGAGTATAAATAGGTAGACGTGTTTAATGAGTTAAATAAAAAATAAATTTGACATCTAAAACCTGACTACGGAAAAATCGCGCTCTAAAAAGTAGGTATGAAGCAAGAAAATATTTCTCCGATAGTGTAATAACAAAGTGTAACAAAGTGTAGTGTAGTGTAGTGTACGAACAAAAATAATAATAAAATAATACTTACGCCTAAGATTGACAATTTGTTTATTTCATATACTTACCTAATTAATCAAATATTATAAATAATAATAAAAATATAATAATAATATTATTATTATTGTATTTTTTATTGATATTTTTTTATTCCTATTCTATTCTATTGGCCTTTGATAGACTGGAATGGAAAATGCTACACCGACAAGAGCGTGGCTTTTAAATTGATGATGATGACCTAACTATTCGTTTAGAAGGCTGTTTGTTCAGAAGATAATCATGGTGTCCTAAGAGTATGCGTGGCGTGTTGAGATTCGAACCTGCGACCTCACAGTGAGAATTATGTGTAATTCCAACTCCTGGGCTACCACGGCTCGATCTCAGCTTTCGTCTTTCAATATATCTACAAAATAAAGCTCAGCAGAGCCCTAAAGTAACACTTACAAAATTATACAAGCCTTCAAATTAAAACAAGGCATAGAGTAAAAACCGCAGACCCGCCCAATCATTCAACGGCCGACCGTGATCTACTCTCAACTATAATCGTATTTTAATTAACACATTTCTCACACGTGCGATTACTGTGACGTCTAAATGACTGCAATTACACAATTACAAACAGCTATGTTCGCAAATTTCACCTTTCCAATGAGTTACTGCGATTAGGCAGAATCTGTAAATATAATGTGACAGTCTGCGGATTTTTAGGGTTCCGAACGTCAAAAGGAAAATCGGGCTATATACTATACTTAAGTACTATATACATATTAAACGGACGTAGTACGTCTAGCAAATGATGATTTAAAAAATGTATTATGCTTCTTCTGGAAAGTTGATGCTCATTAGAAACTCCTGCGTTGACTTATGTACGTTTTTGGAAAAAAAAACACTATTGGATGTCAAGTATTTCCGTAAATGATTCTACATCATAGTTTATATGTTTGATCCTTATATTTTAAATTAAACGTTACTTTACCTTTAACTTTCTAAAATATAATCTTTGTATAAGAACTTTTCCCAATATTTTGTTGACCTAACGGTCAGGATAAACTTTTCCGAATCGATGCAATAGGTATTTTCTTCTGTACTTATTTGTATACACGTCAATTCTAAATTAAATAAGGTTACTCCGCGTGTAACTCCGGGTCGAGACGCTCGTTGCGCCCGCGCAGTTAGACCTTGGCGCTCGTTTCCTATACAATACAAACTCTTTGTTTGCCACCTTCATACGAACTTGTGTATATGGAACAGTTTTTTTTTAAGAAATTGTATTTTTCTGAGCTTTAAAGTTGCGAATGTTCAAAGTGACGCAAATATTCAAGGACTTTAAAAAAATATTTATAGTGTATTACCTACTTATTAAAGTGTATCGGGCCCGAAAGAATGCAGGCAAAAAATGCATAAACCATGACCTATCCCAGGATTAACATAATACAGTGGCTGCAGATGCCAATGCACCTATATAATGCATTTATTTCCTATGTCTGCCATCTTCACCGGTCTCAGACCTCACCCTCAGTATTCCTCCGCGCTCCGATGGCGCGGGACGTTTGAACGTACCCGTGTCGGCCATTATTAAAACAAAAACTTTATTTTTTTACACGTTCTGAAATTTGAAAGGATTTTTAGCTCATACAGCCAGTGTGTTTTGAAATTCGAATTAAGTAAATCGATTTGTTTTTCTTTTTCTGTGAAAGTGACTGATTGTGGTAGTGTCAAAACTTTATTGGACCAAAAGGATTTCCGAAATAACGCCATAATAATAGGTAAGTAAGTTTTGAAAGTCAGAAACCAGAATCATTGTGAAGTTCACAGTATTCATACCTGCGTCGTACCGGTATAATGTTGTTGACATTTACCTCTGGCATTAAGTTGCAATATAGTACCTAGCGCCTTAAGGGCTGGTTAGTTTCTTGTTACAAATCGAGTGCTAATTTACCTTATATTTACAACTGGCCATTTTGTTGTAACGTTCCTTATTAGTCTAGAATTTACTTCTCTATTCAGCTTAAGCCGTTCTTAACGGTACTGCTTAGACTTCTTGCGGTCTGTTTGGCATCGAACACAGTACACTTGATAAAGAAACCATCGATTACTACTTGTAATTTTAAACTACGCTTGGTTAGGAATGAAAAGGAAAAAACTGGGCGTATGCTTGGTGCTGGTCACCCCGGTATTCGAAGGTCACGGATAACAGTCTTCGGGATCTAGTGGTTGCGTTGGTCTGTCAAACTGGAGCTCCTGGGTTCAATTCCCGGAAAAAAAACACAGTCTTTGTGATCCCTAGATTGGTTAAAACGGTGAAGGCTGGTCACCCGATTATCTAAAAGTAATCAAGATTGCTTAAGATTGCACGGGGAGTCGCGTGCGGAAAGCTACTAAATAGGTACGAGTAGCTACTAAAGAATATAGTAGATATTACGAACAAAGTTGTGCCCGTCTAGATAGACAGATGTTAGATGACACACACTTGAATAATTGCTAGTAAATATTTATTTTGGAAATTGGGGATGATCGTAAAATAATAGGGAGGGAACGTAGTATCCAATATGGAACCACTCATAACAGTTACAAGTCGGTGTCGTAAAATTAATAATACTGTATAGGTACCAACTTAGTGGTTAGAGCGTTAGGCTCACTATCTGGAGGTCCAAGTTCAATTCCCGATGGGGACAATGTCGAAATCACTTAAGCAAGGACTTTGCAGGCTTGAATCACCTGATAGTCCGAAAAAGCAGGATGATTCCGTGCTTCGGAGGGCACGTAAAACCGTTTCTCTCTACTATAATCGTAAAACAGCTCCGCCAAACCGTATTGGAGTTGCCTGGTGGATTATGCTCTATAACCCCTCCGGTTGATTGAGGGGAGGCCTGTGCCCAGCAGTGGGATGTATATAGGCTGTTTATGTTATATTGTGTTAAGTACCAACGAAGTAATAAAACCAAACCATTCATCGTAAAGTTAAAATAAATAAAAATAAAAAAATAAAATAAAATCTTGCTTCAAGTTGCTTTTGTATTATTAACTTTAATGCTGTCTGTCATAAAATTCAATGTCAATGAGTTATAAAGGCAACATTTTGTTAATGATGATTGTTTTACGTACTCGCAACTAATACGAAACGAATTTATTGTATTATGGCGTCCATCACAGAAACACATCATTTATCTTTCTTTCTGGGGGGTGCCACATCTAAGCAATATTGCTATTTGACATTTGCTCAAATGTCAAATAGCAATATTGCTTTTTTAGATGAATTGCTTTGATGGGGCCTTTTTAATCCCCCTTTTTTCTTTCTAATTGAGAGAAATCTTCGATGAAGTAATCCTCACAACTATCCCAATTGGTGTAGTCACAGGTATGTCCATCGCAAGATGAACTAAGTACAGTCATGAGCAATATCATGTACCCACTTTAGAACCCTGTCGCACTATCATATTTGACATTTAATGAGTCTTACGGTTTAAATTGTCAAAAAAGTTAATGTGACATGGTTGCAAAGTGTATAATACATATTAGTACTCGTGACCGTACACACTCCTAAACGAAGCATTTCGAGCATTACTTTTTTATAGTTATTAAGAACTATAATATGCAATTCTTCAGACATATTTCAACACATCAATTCGTCAAGAACATTATAATCAGCGCAAGTGAGAACATGGAATTGTATCCATTAGATATAATGAGAGATCGCAATTTTGGTACCAATTCAGTAGCTGCACGCAATCCCACGAAATTTGAGGTTTGGCGAAGGTTTCACCTACTTATTTGAATGCTACTTGATTAAGGAGACTTTTAAGTCTAGTTAGAATATCGTTTGTAATCAACTTATACGTTTTAATGACGTCATCAATTTCAACTAACAAATTAAAACGCACCTATCTACAAAATCGTTAAAAGTTGACTAAGGGGCCGTCCATTAAACATTTGAATGTTTTTTTTTCTCATTTTTAACCCCCCCTTGTGATACATGGTGAGGTTCAAGACTTCAAGACATATCACGTGTATTTTTTAGTAAAAGATCATTCGCCCACTTCATAAATTCTTCTTTGACAATATATTTTTGTACGCGTTTGACGAAAAAATAGTTGCACGAAACGCCGCTTTTCGGTTCAGTATCGCGCGTTTGCTGAAAAAATAAATACTCGTGATATATGACTACATCCCCCTCCTCCTTACGGCCCCTAAGGACTTTTATCATTTCTTTCTCTTTGTTCTTATTGGAGTGAGTTGAGTCATCACCGACACTGACTCTATGTTTGTTTGTCCTTTCCAACATAATGTCCTATCAAAGAGATATCCATGCGATAAAGTAATATTGGTACTCAATAATTCTAGATAGATGACGCCGGCGTCCATTTAATGACGAAAGATAGGGGGAAAGAATTGCACATGGACAGACGAAGGACCCGGTGGTGTAATGGTTAACACGGTCGTCCCGTCTTCACAAGAGCTCCGGGTTCAAGTCCCGTCCGAGTCAGATTTTTTTCTTTATAAATTTTCTCTTTGTGACTTTCCCTAAGCAACGAAAAGGGTGCTATAAAAACAAAAATCATTTAATTCAAAAGTACTATCTACTTAAACGATGTATAGACTGGTAATCTATTACCAGGGCAGGTCTATTTATTTATTATTATTTTATTTATCTTTCTTTTTGTCTTTCACCCTTCTAGGTTTGTCTGTAACGTGTCTTAGTATTTGACGAATGTAAGAAGACATTTGAAAGTATGATGCCTGCAAGTACGATTCACTAATGTAAATACTTTTGCCTATTGCTTAATTTTTGTATTTTATATTTGTTTTATTAAGCTAATTTATGACATATTTTTTATATTTAAATTCAAGATTAATTATATATTTATAACGAATAAATAAATGAATAAATGAATGGGGTTGATGAGGTTGATACTTCACCTCACAACCCACACGATATAAGAAGAATGAATAAATAAATTTAATGTCCCAACGTTAAAAAAAGGCCTTACGTTATTTACCTAACAATGTTTACGTCTCCATTCTCTTGGCTACAATACACAATAGTAAAATGAGTCAATTGCAGCAGTAGATATGCAAATATGTGCATTTTCGTCATAGGTAAGTATGGGTTACCCGTGTTACGAAATGCAGGGCAATTTTGCTTTAGTATTGTTGGGGTTTTAATGGAAAAGGACAATGGATGTTCTTTCTATTGATATGGAGGCTACTACAGGTTGGGTGTTTTTTTTTAATTACTTAATTCTTATTACGGGTTTGTACGCAGTTTAAAATTGAGCCTATTTATTTGAAACTGTGTTAAACGTTCGAGTGTTCTCGTTTCGTCTTGCAATTATTTTTACTTCTACGTAGTATCACACCTATATCCCTGTAGAGGTAGGCAGCTGTATATGGTATACGTATACTCATCGGCTATGCGTATGTCTCTTATAGGGACGAGGTTGTTGCCATTAACCGGGCACCAATCCGGGAAACCACGTAATATCAATTATCTATAATTCAAACTCATAAAGTGAAATTCAGTAGTTTAGAGCCCTTGTTAAGTCTACGGAAAAACGATTTTATTCTCTAATATGCGGTACAGCACTTGCACAGAGCGATTCAACTCCATCACCGTCACTTCACTTTTTTCGCACTTAACACGACACTCTACACAAAACACTGCACTAAAGATTACACTAAACACTTCTCTTAACTATCCAGTATACTTCTAATTATTCTAAAGTTATTCATGAAGGTTTTTATAGAAACGGTTTTCCTAAGTACCTAATCATAATACGAGTAATGTTAGTTTATCACTAAGCAAGAGCTGTAATAGTGCGTAATTTTGCATAAATTACTAGATAACTCTATGGTTTAAGTCATCCGATCCGACTATCACTGATTCATGGTAAATTAAATACATAACATAAGCTTAGGATTATACTTACCCTTTAATCATAAGGCTTATTTTAGCCATCATAGGGTTTGTACCAACGTTGAATGAAAATTGTCCTCGATCATTGCTTTCTGTTAGACCGACGTGATAAGTGAGCCGTATCGCCTTCTATAATGGTCGAGCCAACTGTGTTACTGAAAACTCGACTTAAGATATATTAATAACTCATTAGTGCAAGTCGGGTGTAAATAAAATACTTATTTCCATGATTATAATGTCAGACCGTATCCTATGATTGAAATAACAATTTAACTCTATATAAAAGTCGAGACAACTTCCGTAGTGAACGATTACGAAAATGACAATTTCATTGTTTCTCAACCCATAGCCAAGCCATCAATTGGCCGTGGTTCACACTATAATTTAGCAACCTCAATCTGTCAATAACGATGCAAATTCACTGTAAAATATTTCTTTAGTATCGGAGTTTTTTTATGCGGACTAGTGTTAAAGTTATTCTTGAGCTCCACCAATAGCTGATTATGGATGAATGTAACAACTATGTACTTACTTAAGTAAATAAGTGGGTAGTTGCCTTTATAGATTTTGCGGGATTTCGGACTGGAACGAAACTTAAGTCCAAGGAAAAATGAATTTAGTCTCTATACACTCCGTACAACACTTGCACAGAGCCGTTCAATTCCGTCACCGTCACTTCTATTAATTCGCACTTAACACGACACACTCTACATAAAACACTGCACTAAAGATTGCACTAAACACTGCTCTTACGAGTAACTATCCAGTATACTCTTAATTATTCTAAAGTCATTCATAAAGATTTTTATAGAAACGGTTTTCCTAAGTACCTATTCATAATAATGTTAATTTATCACTAAGCAAGAGCGGTAATAGTGCGTAATTTTGAATAAATTACTAGATACGCCGCATCATTATAATACTATCACCTTCTTAAAGTGATGCCACACGATGCGTTGTGGTTCCGTTGCGACGTCGCCACGGCCGGCGTCTCGTCGTCTTCTTGCATACAAATTACAACGACATGCCACACGATGTAGTATTTATTTATTTATTTACAAAAGTACCACTGAAACCAGTGCCCTATTTATCCTTCTTCTATCGTGTGGGTTGTGAGGAGTACCAACCTCATCAACCCTGGTGTCAGGGTTGCTTTTGAGCCGGCAAAGGCCCCTGTAGGCTCATGTAACGACTACTTACTTACAATCAGTAAGTAGTAACCGGGACCAACGGCTTAACGTGCCTTCCGAAGCACGGATCATCTTCAACTAGGGACCACAAAGTAATTTTTGTGATTTGTCCCCACCGGGAATCGAACCCGGGATCGTGAGCCCAACGCTCAACCACTGGACCACGGAGGTCGGTCGTATTTATCCCTAAAAAAGTAGCATGGAGAATGCTACACCGACAAGAGCGTGGCTCTTAAATTTATGACAAAGGTACATACAACATTACAGAGTAACCTAATGCACTAAGACAACACAACAACATTGTGAACTAATATTCACAGAAGAACGTTCCCGGCGTTGCCGCTCTGATGCGATATTCTAGGTTTTCATACGAAATTATACAGTCCGCTCCGACGACGCAACGCACTGGTCACGATCGTGTGGCCCATCTCTTATGTATAAAATATTTCATCTATCTAATAACCTAGTAGTCATTCCCGTTAGTTAGTTTATTGACGATGACACAGGTTTTGGCGAACGGTGACTTTGCAATTAGATGTTACCGTTATGTTTATATAGTAATTTTGTGTGGAATATGTCTTTGTGTCAATTACTGTGTACTTGGTACGGTGTAGGTATTTAGCACCTTTATTCAGGTATTGAAGGTTTTGCTCACGCGTATAAGTCCGTAGAGGTCGTTGACAAATATTACGAATTTACTACTTATTTATTTATTAAGTAAACACAACAGGGTACAGGCAATTACATATACATATACAGGGTGTTAGTGACATCGCAACGAAAAATTTAAAGGGTGATACAGACCATGATCCTGAGTTGATATCAAGTGGAGTTGCAGAAAAAAAAATAACGAAAACTAAAACTAACAGGCTTTTTTTTGACGTGACTTATTGTAGATTTGCCATTAACTACTTGGCCGGACAAATGGGGAGCGCTGAGGGCTCTCACCTGGTGCAATTAAACTGGTAAAATTTAAGACAACATGCCTGAGGATGCCCAGTTGGGCGCCAACCTCGGTTCAAGGCGTCGTCTGGGAGGAAGAATAGTTGAAAGAATTAATCGACCCTAGTGGGTCGATAGCGATAAGCGCTGAATGACCGACCAATGAATCGACCACATCGGCGGAGTCGGCATCGGGGTTCTGAATAGTTCGGTGTCGCGAGCTGATTGGCCGCCTCTATGGCTAGAGTAGTCGGATCGCCGGAATGGTATACCACATCCTTCGGACGCCGAAACTTTTCAGTACCATCCCTGAGCGGGATGTATTCGGACGCTGCAACTACCAGGGGATTTGGGTGGTGTAGTTGCAGAGCAGAATCGAAAAACGTTTTGAAGCTAATTTGAGCTATTGGGCAATTAACAGACGGACTAACTAATAGACAGTTATACGCAATAGCTAGCATATTGCACTGATGGCTGCTTGGCAGTTGGTATCCAATGCAATATAGGATCGCGGTCGCGTCGGCTTACATCGTTGCGGTCTGCCGACCACGTCAGATGTAGTGCATATTATAGGTAGACTAGAATATAAGTTAATAAGAGAATAAGAGGAGCTCGGTGGCTCAGCGGTAAACGCGCTCGGTCTGCGATTGTTGAAGTTAAGCAACTTTCGCAAAGGCCGGTCATAGGATGGGTGACCACAAAAAAAAAGTTTTCATCTCGAGCTCCTCCGTGTTTCGGAAGGCACGTTAAGCCGTTGGTCCCGGCTGCATTAGCAGTCGTTAATAACCACCAATCCGCACTGGGCCCGCGTGGTGGTTTAAGGCCCGATCTCCCTATCCATCCATAGGGAAGGCCCGTGCTCCAGCAGTGGGGACGTTAATGGGCTGATGATGATGAGAATATAAGTGCCTAATCATCTCCCTAGCATTATCCCGTTTCTCACAGGGTCCGCTTACCTAACCTGAAGATTTCACAGATCCGGGTTTTTTTACAAAATCAACTGCCTGTCTGACCTTCCAACCCGCGAAGTGAAAACCAGCCTAATACAGGTTAGGTCACATACGTGGGTTTCCTCACGGTGTTTTTCTTTCATCACTGAGTACGTGATAATCATTTATGATCCAAACATGAATTCGAAAACAAATTCGACAGTGATTAGTTTAGGCCTGTGCTGGATTCGAACCTGCGATCTCAAAGTGTAAGGCAAGCGATCTACCAACTGCAAACACATAAGTTAATTTTTTGGACAATCAGGCCAGCTAGGCAGGTTTTTCGGTGTCCTTACCAAACAAAGAGCAGTCTCACAAAGTGATTTCGACAATGTCCACATCGGGAATCGAATCCGGACCTCGAGACTGTGAGCCCAACGCTTTAGCCGTTAGACCACACAGGTTGTTTAAAATAAACTGCTGTCTGGAATAACTAGTATAAATTTTATCTATTGCCTTTATCACCAAACGGTGCATAGGTGACAGCCAACTTCAGCCATACATTTCTTAAGCCCGTGTAAACGAGGCTTAGTCGAGCAGTGTAAGTGGGTCACCTCGGCCGCATCTCTTCAACGGGACCACGCTAACCTGTTCTACTGATTAGTCGCCAGTAACTCGACGGCAACTCGCCATGACTTGACTCGCATATCCGAGTCGATAGGCAAGTCAATCAAACACAAAGTATGCTGCTTATCATAATTACGTCTGTATCCTCGAAAGAGTAGGTACAAATATAGGTATAGTAATTTAGTCACTAACGTCGCTAATTTAATAAAGTTAGTAACTATGTAATGTAACAATAAATGTATAAATAAATATATCTGAAATTTTTGGCGAATCTGATTTGCACGTTTTAGTGTTGTCAATAAAACACAAATTATTTTATCAAATAAATGCAGATACGTCATTTTACGAAGTCAGCCACAATTTACACCCACTCAGACACTCCACACAAAAATCTTATTCCTACCATGTGCAAGACCGCGCTTCCTCTCACTTCTTAGCGGCTTACGGTTATTTAAGACTAAAGTAACACCCAGAGGGGGTGAGGTAAATCTAGCTACGAATGGGGGGTGCGAGACGGAGAGTTACCGTTCTACCTATACAAATACAAATATACTTCAACTTACTTACTTGTAAATATACTTTATTGCACGAAAATAAAAAGAATAAAAAAAAATAAAAAACTCTTAACTAGATACATGGCAAATGGCGACCTTATCGCTACCTACGTATACATAATGTAGTATTATTATTTATTCTATGTTTCTCCATAAAGTCCCATAAAGTACTAGGAGGCGAGCCTTTCCTTATCTTTCGTCTTCACATACTGACTTAATAATAATTGATTATATCACACATCTAACTAGACATGCGACACTCTTTAATAACTAGGAACTATATCGGCGGAAGCAATTTATTTAATCTGTGCTTCATGTCACAATCACTGATCTTCTTGTGACGTGACGAGTAGTGTCGGGTACTTTATACAACGGTAATTGTAGGGTGTCGTAGAAAGTAGAATTATTAACCAGCTTCCAAGTATAAGGTAGGCTCGGGTTGTCACAATGTGTCCGTCACATGGTGTACGTCATAATGTGTACCTCACAATAAATGTACGTCACAATAAGTGTACCTCATAATAAGTGTACGTCACAATAAGTGTACCTCGCATATACGTCACAATAAGTGTACCTCACAGTAAATGACCCTGCGACCTCACTGATAATCTTTTAAAATTATTTTTAAATGAAATCTGCCATTGACTAAGTTTTAAACAGTCTTTAAGCAACTTCTAAATTGCCTTTTTCCGTTGGACCCAATTTATGGTCAATTAAATTTACCATGAGATTTACATGAGATTATCATTTGCTACGTCAGTGGCTGTCGTACTGAGAATTCTTGCGTGTGGGAAGGTCAATCGATGAATAAATAGATAAGTAGGTATACAAACTGTATTGTACTACATACTCACACACATTGAAGTACATACAGCTTAACGGTCAATGACATTGCAATCCATGCAGAAAATGATTACATCGAATAATTGCTTACCTACCTAATATTATAGCCTCCGAACCCAAGAGGGCCAATACGTATACGCACAAAATACAGGGTGTTTCTGACATCGTAAAGAATATTGAGGGGAATGATTCAGACCATGATTCTGAGTTAATAAGTGGAATTTTCCGTCACAAAATTCATGTTTTTTTTTAATTATTTTCAATTCTATACTTTTGTGATGGAAACATCCGCTTGATATTACGAATATTGGGGGGGATGATTAAAACCACGATTCTGGAATTTTCAGTCGCAAGAATCATGATTTTTTCAAATTATTTTCAATTCTATACTTTTGTGACGGAAAGTTTCACTTGATTTTAATTCAGAATAATGAGCTGAATCACCCCCCTCAGTATTCGTTTCGATGTCACTTACACTCTGTATTTCCAAATAAAATTATCTACATAGAAAAAAACAGTAGTTCCACTATAACTTGCGTGTAGTGTAGCAAGGTCAGAGGACGCAAGTACATAGATAGAGGATGTTGCTTGTATTATAACATTGTAACCTTACTCTTGCACTGCTTCAATACTCGTTACGTTACTTACTATAGTATCCTATTGTTCAGTGAATAATTCGTCATAACGCCCTCGCACATTGAGAGCGGAAGCGGGAGCGAAAAATGACGGTTTTTTCCCTATTTTTTAAATAGGGAGCACTCAGGGTTGTCACTCTTGTAGAGTACGGTCACGAGCATTAATATGTATACACTTTGATACCATGTCACATTAACTTTTTTGACAAATTGAACTGTAAGTCTCACTAAATGTCAAATATGTTAGTGCGACAGAGTCCTAAAGTGGGTACATTATATTGCTCATGACTGTACACCTTTTGTACACTGCCATGATTTGGCTCGCCAACACACTATCACTCTGTACAGGCAGACCGTCCTGCATTGACATACTGTTTGTCCTGCTCTGTATTCAGATGACGTATCCGCCCGAGACAAGGATAGCAATATCAATACACTGCAACTCTGTTACAAAATTTAAAACAACAGGCCTGAGGATGCCCAGGTGGAAGGGAATAGGGTTAGTTTATTTAGGTACTGCAACGCGAGCTGTGTGCGGATTCCATGTTACAGCTGCTGAATACAGTATCAAATAAAGGTTAAACGATAATGAAATGTATGCAAAGCATATGGCTCCATATCGACGCAACAGATTTTACTTAAAAACAGACAGAAACAGACTAAGTTCCTTCACTTCCTTATTCAGCCACATCGAAGCAATTATTCATCTAAAAAAGCAATATTACACTTTGACATTTGCGTTTATAAAAGTAAGTGCATAATGCAAACAAATGTCAAATAGTTTTTTAGTTGAATTTTTAGGTGAAAATAACCTAACCTTACGTTATTTGGTGTTGATGTCCTCAAGATCATCACTTGATGGATATTATAACAAACCTTATGGTGATGGCACTAGATGATCCGTCAAGTTTTTTTTTTTAAAGAATATATTTAACACGTTAAGAATATTGGTTGAGGTTTACGCGGTTATCATCATAATTGAAACACATAATACATAACAGTCGTCCCGTGATTGTGGCACTTGCAACAGTGTTGAAATAACGGGATATTTCAACACTGTTGCAAGTGGGAGTCTCATATCCCTGATTAACGCGGTAAGAACTCGGTATTATGTGTTTTAATGACGTTCATTTTTGCATTATACCAAGAATGATGCGATTCCCGCGCCCGCTTGCCAATGTAACCGGAGCTTTACATAATGTTTACACACAAAATCCGACTAATAAATGTGACGAGAACAAGCGTGGCGTTCGCACACAGACAATAAGGTTGGCTTTGCATTGTTTTGACTCCGGACACAAATTAATTTCAACTTATATATCTGACATAATATTATGAGATCTTACATTGAAACGGCGGTTGTTAATTTTATTGTTTTGAGACTTCGGGATCTGTAGTGAATTGGTATTGGTATTCGCGGGCAGTTTTCCGCAACTCGACGTCTGAGCGCCTATTTTGCGTGATACCTGAAACGGCTGGATCACTCCAGCCAGCCTAATTCCCAAAGGGAATCTAACAAACCTCTAATGTTGCTGACCACCTCGGGAAGGCACCCCGTCAGACCAAGGTGCCTGCCCTGGTAGTTGGCGACTCCTCCACACTTCAGTAACACGTGGGTCGCTGTCTCCTCCACATAGGGGGTTGCCTGTGACACCTAATTAAAAAGATGTTTGTTGAAAGCTCCGTGACCAGTAATAACAGCTGTCACCTGTCTTAGGGTGGTATTAATAAAGTAATCTCAGCTGAGACTGACCTCAAGGTCATGTTAACAGTTCTTATATAAAAACAGGGACTTGAGCATGACTTCACAATCTCAGCTGAGATTAGTTTATTAATACCACCCTTAGAGACCTCTTCACATTTAGAAGTCTTTTGGAGAGACGGCTATTGATGTTGGGTAGTGATAAAATTTGAAACTACTTAATTGAAATTAATCGAGGTTTTGCTAAGGAAATCATATCAGAAAGTGTTTTTTTTTTAAGGAGTTTAGGTACGTTGTTTTCACCATAAGACGATATACTACCTCTGTGTAAGATCGAGAATCAGAACCATTTACCGAACGCAGTCATCATTGATAAACTTGTTGAAGTTCAATTTATCATTTTTGAATCTACGTCATTTCGCAAGGTGTTCCGACTGAGGAGAAATGACAAGAAACTGCAACAGGAACACATCTTTTCAATCGACGTAGGTACACATTACAAGTTATTTAATAACTAGAGGATCGTATATAAAACCAGGCGTATTAAAGGAGTGTCCGAACTGTGCCATAGTATAATCATTTCACATAGGTACCTACTTGTTTGTTTAGATACGTCCAATTTCAAGTAAACGAGTGATAACCGCTTATCGAATTTCACTTGTTATCAAGTTTTCGTCATGTCATTGAAATGGGACAGATGTAAACGCTCCTAGCTCTGTCATTTTTAGTACTTAGGACACTTGAAGGAGGCACTTTGAAGCGGCAGAAAAACATCTGTTATTTTATTTAGAAAATTAGGTTCAGCGTACTTGTATTATACATATAAATGATAAAGGCACATTCGTTAATAAACCCTCTTACGGGCATATCGATATCAAAACGTATATCATAATACGTGAGAAGTAGGAATGTGGAGTGACGCACAATACAATTGTGCCCGGTTTTATAGTATACAATCAATAAATGGCCTATTGATAGCCTATTATAACCATCTATTCTAACCTCGTAAAGTTATGGGAATGTGGAATAAATATGAGATTTATGTTTATTAAGATAATGGCCCCGATTGCTGCAGACACCTCCTAATTTTATTTTAAGTTATGCCCGTCATTTTCTTATCCGCCGAAAAGGAAAGGGACGGATGATTGACAACTGCTAATTTTAAAATGAATGAATAACCCGGACGAATAAAATAGGCATCTCGCTCATATACAGTCACGAGCATTAATATGTATACACTTTGGTACCATGTCACATTAACTTTTTTAACAAATCTCACTAAATGTCAAATATGTTAGTGCGACAGAGTCCTAAAGTGGGTACATTATATTGCTCATGACTGTACATATAATAATAATCGCAACAAATACTGAAGGGGATAATTTAGCTCATTATTCCGAGTTAATATCAAGAGGAATTTTCCATTGCAAAAGTATAGAATTGAAAATAATTTTAAAAATCACACAAAAATACATGAATTTTGCGACGGAAAATTCCACTTGATATTAAAAGTTTTCGTTACGATGTCACTAACACCCTTAGATCAAGTTTAAAACTGGTTACCTATTGTATTTTCGTCATTTTTATTTCGAATATTGTTATTCTGTTAACGTTCTGACATTTACCAATTCGTTTCTTTTTTATTTTCTGAAATTATATTCTGTTTTGTATTAGCTTTTAGCGTTTTGACTGATTTTGTTTTTCACCGTTGTTCAGCAAATTTCAAAAATGATAGGTTAGGTAAATACCTTAAAGCTCTATCTCGAGGTTTCCAAAGTTATTCAACAATTTGTTTACTTACTTAATCTTTTTTCCTCGTACTGTGACAATGCAAGTTCTTCGTATTACGTGAGAACAATATTCGCCTGGGTACCTTTGTGGACACGATTTAGCAGTAAGATTGCAATTCAGTGGCGTGGGAAGGATGCGCTACGGCGCGAGACTTAGGAGACTAGCGGAATTAATTATACCGCTCATAACATAACCTCAAGACTATACATTGACGTAGTCAGCACCGGGTGAGAGCCTTCAGCGCTCCCCATTTGTCCGGCCAAGTAGATAATGCCATCTGCGGCAAATCTATAATAAATAAGTCACGTCAAAAAAAAATAACCTATTGAAGTAGTCAGAGGTACATCCATCGCAAGATGAACTAAGTACCCACACCTCACTGAGCTTTCTCTTAGACCAACGTGATAGACGGTGAGCTGTATCGTCTTCTATAATGTTCGAGCTAACAGCGTTAGTGAAAAGTGCACTTAAAATAAATTAGTAACTCATTGGTGCAAGTCCGTTACCGGGGTTCGAACCGACGCTCCAGCAATTTGTCCCAATTTGGAACACAATTCGGAAGAATTTCAAAGAAACATGCCTATTTTCTTGCTTCATACTTTTTAGAGCGTGATTTTCCGTAGTCGGGTTTTAATTTTTAACGGTTATGAAGGGGGAGGCTTGTGCCCCACGAGGGGTTTATTAAGCTGTTTATGTATGCACGTGTGCGTATAAACACGTACAGACTCACAGATCTCACTGAGCGTAGTTTATGACTCGTAGTCTGATTGACGCCTTTTATTTTTTTCATGTCTATATTAGGACTGCAACCCAAGCGTGACAGCAATGGTCTTTTTTTTAAATAACGATAACCTATCTATTTGGGCGATAAGCGAGAACCTGTCCACGCGGCACGGCAACGGCGCCGGCCTGTGCCTGATCCAACCTTACAGTTTATCATATCTATCTTGGAAAGAATATCAGCCCCCGTACAGAAAGGGACAGAAGATGGAGGAACGTCGACGTGTGTGCGCGCTGCTGGAGCCTTTTTTTTAATTTGAATATTAAGGATTTGTATGCTGCGTTCATTTATTGTAATTCTTAAGACAAAGAAGTTATGAAGAGTGTTTTTTTCCTCTCCCTCCCACATTTTTCCATTTTTTTCATACACACATATCGAGCACGCTGTTTATACTTACGAAGCAACCCTGCAATAAATAGACGCATTCTATTGGCTTAATCACCGTGTGTGGTTTCCATGTTACGGCTGGAATGGTTGCGGCTTTTTCTATTAGTAGCTTTATCAGCTCTGCTCACCCCTATGGGATTACAGTCCTGATGTGTGTATAAACACTCCTAACCCGCTATATTCTGAACCTCACACTGTTACAACAAAGAATGGCGCGTACGCATCTCATCTCACACGTTTCTAATCTTATCGAGGGGCGGTATCGCGTCAATCAGACTACAAGTCATAAACTACGCACAGTGAGATCTGTGTGTCTGTTTGCTCACGTGTTTATGCACACACATACATATATAAACAGCCTAATAGTCCCCCCACTGGGCACAAACCTCCCCCTTTATAAACTAGGTGTATGGAGGCGTAAGCGAAGCACTAAGCATCTTACTTTTTCAGATAATCAGGTAATTCTGCCTGCAATGACCTAAACAAACAAAAGACGGTCTCAGTGAGCGATATCTCCTTTCATTTTGGTGCAATAAAGTATATTTGTTGTATTGTAAAGGTGATTTTAGATAATGTCCCCATCGTGAACCGAACGCGGATCTTTAGGTCATGAGCTCAATGATTCACTAGACCACGGAGGCTATGCAATGCAATGCTATGCAATACGGTATGCAATGCACACATAACTAAACAAATACAAACCTGCATAATTCCTTAATGGAGTAAGTACGCCAGCAAGACAAACTTCAATATCTACTCAAGGATACCAATTCGTAACCTTGAGTACGAGGATTCCTTACCAATATCTGGATGATCTTTAAAAGACCAATATTATAATACATTTATAAACAAATTCTCAATTTTTCAATTCTCCAAATTCAAATCTCCCTAGCAGAACCCCGTTTTTCACTGGGTCCGCTTACCAAACCTGAAGATTTGACAGGTCTGCTTTTTTACAAAGGCGACTGCCTGTCTGACCTTTCAGGTTAGGTCACATGCCACCGAAAATGCATTTCTCGGGAATGTGGGTTTCCTTACGATGTTTTATAAACAAATAATACATTCGAAAAAAATATTTCTTCTGCAACTCAACGTTATTTGTCCCGGGAACTAATCAATCAATCAATAATTCTTTATCGCACAAAAACATATAAACGGGACATGTACAGGCAACCTTAGGGCAGGAAAGCTTTTTTAACAAATTATTTTTAATGTTACTGTATTGTGTGTTTTTCGGAGGTAGCTGACCTAACCTGTATTGGACTGCTATTCCCGTCGCGAGTTGGAAAGTTAGACAGGCAGACGCTTCTATAAAAATCCAGACTTGTCATATCTTTAGGTTAGGTAAGCGGACCCCGTGAAAAAACGGTAACATCGGAGATCAAACCTATGTTTTCGTATCTACCATTTGCTTCACCTTTACAAAATCCTAAATTAATAACCGCCCAAAACAAACAGATATCTATCTTCAGTACACCTGCCTACCAACCTGTCAAACACCAAGGCATACATAAATCGTATGCTTACTAAGGCTATAGACCAAGGAAACCAAATACTATTTATTTGTTTTAATAAATCACGCTATTTCGATAAGGAATCGTTTAAGTATCTTCTTCTAACATGTGGGTTGTGAGATGGATTACCAACCTTAACTGGTGTCAGAGTTACTATTGAGTCGCCAAAGGCCTCTGACATGGCTTATGTAACAACTACGTATGTACATCAGTAAGTAGTAACCAGAATCAACGGCTTAACGTCTCAAATCTCACTATGTCGATTGGCTAGGGTCGCATGTAATAAACATTCGGGGCCAATAACTGCATACTCCCTCAGGGAGTCTCATATCCCTGATTTTAACGCGGCAAGAACCCGGTATTATGTGTTTTAATTAATATCAGCTTATGTTTGTATTCACTACGCGACGCTATTAATTCGACCGTTCTGGCCGTTGAGAGATAGAGTTCCCGCTCCATAAACGAGGCATAAGGAATAAGTGCCTTTATAAAGGTACCTCTATTACCTTGCGGCTGGATTGCATTCCATGCTCTGTGGCTCAAGTCCACAGTGACCTTCCACAGATAGATTGCACTCTGGTCTATGCCTGTGTGTCACTAGCCATGTATGGTCATACACCCATACAGAATCACAATACGGTGATTAGTTTCTGTAAACGCCTTGTGTTTCGTAACGGATTTTGTTTGATGATGACTAATCATTAAGGTGTGCCCGCCTCTGAGCCATCGGTTGCATCAATACAAAATCGCATCAAAATTAAACGCATATCGTTGCCTTGTAGTGGAAACCATTTTTGAAAAATCACATTCGTATGTGTTTGGGCTAAAAAAAACCGGACCTGTCAAATGTTCAGGTTAGGTAAGCGGATCCCGTGAAAAACGGGATAATGATGATGATGACATAGGGAGACTGATGATGAGACTAGGTAGATGATGATGACATTCGTATGTAATTTTTGTTAACAAACCCTGCAATAGACACGCTAATTTCTATTTCAGTGTGTTATTGTAGATTTGCCACAGGTTAATACCATTCGTGGAAAAACTACAATAACACACACAACACACATACATACATACATTGTATTTAGTATTAAGATTTAATAAAGTGTATCTAAAAAATAAAAGGCAATAAGGAAATATACAAATTGCTGGGATTTCACAATAAAACCCACACAATAGGAATATTAACACATAAAATAAAATATCTAGTAAGGTAAAGTATTTATAATTGAAACACATAATAACGGGTTCTTACCTCGTTTGAAATAGGGATATGAGACTCCCATGGGTTTGAAAGGGATATGGAAGTCTCATATCCCTATTTCAAACGCGATAAAAACCCGTTATTATGTGTTTTGATTATGAAAATAACCGCGTAAACTTAAAACAATGTATTTATAATTGTACTTAAATGAATAATTATAAAAGTAACCTTACGACCAGCTACGATTGACGGAACTCTTTGGTGTCGAAACTGCAGTGCGTGGGCCCAATCATCAAGAACAAATTCAATGTTTTCTGCTTTATTTGGATATATTATTTGGAAATTATAAACGAAATAAAAACCTTTTACAAAATATACCTTTTAGGTATAGGTAGTAGAGATGATGTAGAGCAATCAGACTAAAGTCAAATTAAGTTGACTTAAGTATAATCGTAATAATATCCAAGTAACCCTAATTAATTAGATTGTAGGTCAGACAGGCAGTCGCTACAGTAAAAAAACGGACCTGTCAAATCTTCAGGTTAGGTAAGCGAACCCTGTGAAAAACGTTATGATGATACTTAGTATGGAAAGACAAAAAACAGATACCTACACAACCATTACTATCAAAATATTCCATTTTCAGTTAAGTAGGTACTTACTTAAGAAGGTACATAATTGACCTTTCCCGCCCTAACTAAACAATTTCGAAACACTTAAGTTCCATTACAGTAAGTATAAATATATCTTCAAATAGATTGAGCATTGATAAACAGGCACCATTTGTATGATGGATTACTTGAGGGTAGACAAAATAAAGAGGGATGAAGTAATATGTACCTAGTACTATTATTTATTCTGTGGTAATACGTTGGCAGGAACAAATAATTTTAGGAGCACTCAAAAACCATCAAAACATATTAAAATCAATTATTGAAAGGGCTTATTATAAGAAAATACTCGAAAAATCTAGAGGAAAGTATGGCGTGCCCCTAAAAATTATATGAATCACCCTTGGGATGTTTCGTGACTCCAAATTGGTTGGGGTCCACTTACAGCCTGGAATGAAATGATGACGATGCGTTTACTAAAATTAAATAAAAAAAACCTATCGTGTGAAGTGTGGTAATGAATTGGACATGGTTCTATTAATGGATGTAACGTTTGATGAGCTGTGAGTAACTGTGACCGAAGTAGTTTAACTCGGATTTTTGTCTTGATTTTAGAGTCTTATTAAAGCTATTTATAAGGTACCTAAATAAGTATTTTTTTCAATAAATAGGTACTTACTTACACTATAAACTGTCTCATGATCGCCCTAGCATTATTCCGTTTTTAATAGGGTCCGCTTACCTGACCTGAAGATTTGACAGGTCCGGTTTTTTACAGAAGCGACTGCCTGTTGCAATACAAACTGTCTGATACTCCGAATAAATGTGAAAACAGAACATAAATCTACTGCATCGTTTTATATGGAATTATAATCACTATTATACAACAGCTAATGTCGATTTTTGTTTTGTTTGAAAAATTCTGATGACGTTGTCAGAAAAATACGGCGCGTAATGTGCGCGTACTGGATGGCATCATTTTTTTTACTTAACAACAATAATTGACCTTCTCTGTTCTGTGATAGTGATTATAATTCTATACAGAACTGAAAATTCTGATAGCGCGTATGATTCGAATGAATCCTTTTATTAATAGATACCTTCCATCTGACGGATAACATCTGGATACTTATATTACTATTATTTTTTTATCAGAAAGTTCTGGCGCAAACTGAGTACCCTGAGTAGCTCTTAAAAACAAAGTTAGAACAAATAATAGCACATCAAATATACCTATTATGGTTATAATCTCACACTAACGTACTAAAAACCAATTACCAAATTTGAAATTACTTCACATAAACAAACATGTTACTATATTCACATACTGCTAACAAACCCGAAGTTGACTGCAAGTGTTAACTGAATGACCATGAACTTAGACGCAAGTTTGAAACGAAACATACTGTTCTAAATTTAAAATCGGAGGAAGTTACTAATTAAGTGTTGTGAAGGGATCAATGGTGCGGCCTTTAGGAATGTAGATAGGTACGTACTATAGAAACTTAACGATAAGGACTCGCGATAAGTAGATATAGGCCCCGATTCCTGCAGGCACCTCTTATTTTTTTTCTCTTGCTTCCTCCACATTGATCAATCGTTTCATACACGCACGCCGGTTCAGAGTAGATCGTACTACTTAATCCTTTTCTAAGGACATCTTTAATGTGGAATATTCCGATCTAAAAAACCAAAATATTTAGCCGTCTAGCCGGTTACTAATTCCTTAAAGTTTTTATAACGTCTAAGTCAGGTTTCTCGTGGCATTAACCTTACAATTTGCAGCCAAACACTTTTTATTCCGGTTTTATAAATTCTAAGTAGGTATAATCCAGATGACAGAGGGTCAATGAACCTTTAAACACCTTTTTTTTCAAAACATTTTTTTATTTATGTAGAAGATACTAATTATACTTCGTTGTTTATGTTTTCTGCCGAAGTTTATTTTAGTAAGGATGCTCGTAAACTGAAGTACCTACTTACTAAGAAAACATTTGAAAACATTTGACGGCCTCCGTGGTCCAGTGGTTGAGCGTTGTGCTCACGATTCGGAGGTCTCGGATTCGAATCCCGGTAGGGACAAATCACAAAAAACACTTTGTGATCCCTAGTTTGGTTAGGACATGACAGGCTGATGATCACCTGATTGTCCAAAAGTAAGATAATCCGTGCTTCGGAAGCATGTTAAGCCGTTGGTCCCGGTTATTACTTACTGATGTAAACACGTACGTAACGACTACGTAGTCGTTACATGAGTCATGTCAGGGGCCTATGGCGACTCAGTAGTAACTCTGACACCAGGATTGATGGGGTCGGTAATCCACCTCACAATCCACACGAGAGAAGAATAAGAAGATTTGACAGAAAATAAAAAGTAAAACACAAAGAAACACAAAAGACACACACAATACAGAAAGTATTAACAGGCTGTTTCTATATATATTAATTAAGGGCAGTAAGCCCTCGGCAAATCTATCGCATATATCCGAATTATCCTGTCTCAGGCGCCCATCCATTTTGTTATATATTTAACCGTAAGTACGTTTTTCGTACCTAATCAATAGAAAACATTTTATTGCACTTTATTCATATTTCATCTTCATTCTATTCGTTAGTAGTGTTAACGAAAGAAAAATAATTTTGTCTAGACTCCTCTGGTTTGAATCATCGCACATTAAAATTTTAAAAAAAGTACTTAACTTACAAGTAAAAACAAAAGAAACACACCCATGTATCTCGGGTGTGTTTCTTTATTCAAACGAAACTCAAAAGTCATTTAAACTCCTTAAAGAAGCTCCTTACTAACAGGGGTGGCAGGCAGTGACGCGTGTCGTCTTTCACACATGAATGCCGCTCCCACGACTGACCGAAGGCATACCAAAGTAAAGACGGTAAAAAATGATCCTTCTCTGACGGGTTTCGTGGAAAGAAATGGGTTAAATAAGGAATTAAGGTACCTAATTTTGTTGTTTGAAAAAGGAATTGTTTTTTTTTCGAATCGAATGTAAATTTGAAATCGAATGTTTTTAGATTTTTTTTTCGAATCGAATGCAAATTTGAAATCGAATGTTTTTAGTAAACGAAGTTTTTAGGTGGAAAAGTATGTATGTAACCACGCTTTGATTTAATGAGGCATTTTTCAGTCTACACTCTCCAAAAAATATAGATGATTCTCATTGCTTGGGTACATAATTATTCAAAAATATAATGTAATGTTAGAAGCATATATGAAAATATTTTTCCTTGATATTTGGATCAGACAAAAATTGTTGCTTGAGTTTAAATAAACATCTGATACAAAATTACAATATGTATCCTTACTTCTAATTAATATACATACATGCAATCAAAATAAGAATACAATATATTTATTTCCAGTACTATGTATTTTCGAAAATATAATCAAAATAATTATTATTATTTATGGACAATTATTACTTAACAATTTTCATTTTTCTTTAAGAACTGCTTAGGTATGCTTATTTATTTATTTTTGTTTGCCAAAAACACCATCTAGTGTTAGTTTTCAACCCCTTTTCCATCATCACTGAGAAGCAGACAGTTTCTATACTTTTTTTCTCTTCTAGTGGTTTGAACCCGTAGTCCTTGTCAAGACGGGATGAGCTTGTTAACCATTACACCACTTGGTCATTATCCGAAGTTTTCTCCTTAAGTTTCCCTAAGCACGACGAGAGTGCTTTAAAAACAAAATACTTTGTTCCCAAGCCAAAAACCTTTCTTTCCACCATCCCACAATGAAACTAGAGACGGTAATAGAAAGAGACAATGACATTAGAGGAGCGCAGCAACAGGTGAATGCACCAGACCGGTCCGACAGTGAACTTGTTTCAATACACTATAAAACTACAACGTTTCGTAACTACCAGGTATGTATACTATTGTGGGGTAAGTAACAGGCGATAGAGGAACTAATATAAACATAAACCCACGCGCGTGATCCCTAATGGGATGGGCAGAGCCACATGTAGTTAGAAGACAACTTGCAGACGGTTTCAAATCGAAACAACGAAGGGAATTTATTCTTTTTAATAATAATATACTTACTTACTTAATACTTTATTGCACGTACATTCACAAGATCAGGAAAGCCAGATATAAAAGAAAGAACAGGAAAACTTATACGAAGGTAGGCAAAGGCCCTAATGCTAAAAGATATCTTTGCTAGATATGTATTTCCTGTTCTCGATTTAAGTTGATTATGCCACAGGCTATCTACATAAACATAAACTGCCTATATACGTCCCACTGCTGGGCACAGGCCTCCCCTCAATCAACCGGAGGGGGTATGGAGCATACTCCACCACGCTGCTCCACTGCGGGTTGGTGGAGGTGTTTTTACGGCTAATAGCCGGGACCAACGGCTTAACGTGCCCTCCGAAGCACGGAATCATCTTACTTTTTCGGACAATCACGTGATTCAAGCCTGAAAAGTCCTTACCAAACAAAGGAAAGTCTCACAAAGTGATTTCGACAATGTCCCCATCGGGAATCGAACCCGGACCTCCAGATCGTGAGCCTAACGCTCTAACCACTAAACCACGGAGGCTGTTAAAAAATTAAAAACATCATCATGTATTAATAGAGATATTACTGGCCATCATCATCAGCCCATTAACGTCCCCACTGCTGGGGCACGGGCCTTCCCCATGGATGGATAGGGAGATCGGGCCTTAAACCATCACGCGGGCCCAGTGCGGATTGATGGTTATTAACGACTGCTATTGCAGCCGGGACCAACGGCTTAACGTGCCTTCCGAAGCACGGAGGAGCTCGAGATGAAAACTTTTTTTTTTTGTGGTCACCCATATTACTGGCCAATGAGAATTTATTCAGCTCCTTGTTCAACGCGTCGATGGCAGAGTTTCTGGCTTCGTTGGCTGTTGAGATATTACTAGATAGAGAACAAAAAATAAAACATAATATTCTCAAAACGTACCTGGTTCTGCATATTTTCTTACGAAACATACTGGAACTTGTGCGCTGTTTTGATTTGTTTGATGAGAAGTGTAGATTTTTTTTTTGATGTGACTTATTGTAGATTTGCCGCAGACGGCATTAACTACTTGGCCGGACAAAAGAAGTATCTAAAAGTGAATGTATAATAATAGTATTACTTAAGTAGATACTTACAGAAAATACGACTTTATGCACAATTAAACTATTCATTAAAATTGCAAACAATGTCATTCCGTCCCTCCTATACATTTGGACCAAACACAAAAATTGTTCACAAAGTCGACGGAATATTCATTGAAAGCCAGTTCCGGGTCCCATCGTCTGAATAAGTCATAATCTTGATAAATAATTAATTCAAAAGAAAGCGCATCTGACTTACTTATCTTTTATTTTTTGAGAAAATTAATTTTCATTTTTTTTTATGAAAGGTTTTTATTTTTCTAAAAATGTCTTTTTTCTCATAATATACCTACAGGCTAGTAGCGACATCGTAACGAAAACATTGAGGGAAGATTGAGATCACGATTCTGAGGTTGATATCGAGTGGAATTTTTAAACACCACTATTCGGCCAGCCATCACAGAGATAATCCACAAAATGATATTATAAGCTCTCGCCTATTAGCCATTGTTACACGCAGAAACAAAATAGAATCTTATTAATTGGTATCTGAGAATGAAAAACTAAACAGATAAAAAAATATATTTAAAAATTAAAGCTTAAATGTTTCTGCCGTTAAATTATCAAATCTGCTGATTAATTTCGTTGAATGTTCATAATAAGCACTTGGGAAAGTACAGTACTGAACGTTTACATCACGTGTTATGAGAATGAATCTCTACTTAACAAAACCTTCGTGTGATTCAAATTCAATTCACGAAATCGAATTACAATAATATAACAGTTTATTTTATGGAAAAAAAAATACCATGTCGTTGTTTTTTTTTTTTTGTAAGGCTTACTTTATAGAAATAGACTAAACAAACATGAAATAAAGAATTAGAAACGCTATAAACATAAAATTAAAATTTAAAGAATTTTAGACGTTTCTGTAAAAAATCGGACCTTCATGATAGGTAAGCAGACCTTGTGAAAATGGGATGACGCTAGGGAGATGATGAAATCTTAAGTAACCTGAATCCGATGGTCGGATGACATTGTGAGGGGTGATTCTTAAATAGTTTTCAGAGAACCCAAAAAAAATAAATATATATTTTTATGAGTTTTTATGATGCAAATCAAAAGTTTATGTCAAAAGCATATTTTAGATGCATATGGACAAGCTTAATACCCTCAGGAATATTAAAAAACAAGGGTAGAAAAACACGGTTGTGACATTTGTGCCTCGGTCGTGACATCACTAAACATGGCTGTGACACAATATGACATGGATGTGACTGTTTTGCATTTTTCATTGTAACTGTTGCTGTTATTTTTTTGTCATCTTAGTTTTTTGTCTCAATTGATTGGAGCGATTAGGCAGTAAGCAAACACTGAATTCCGTTCCGTCCGTTCTTTCATTGTGTATGCTTGAAAAAGTAGAATTTGGTGATACTTACTATTTTTATGCACTGTAATCTGCAATGTACCTAACCTGAATTGATGCAATAAACGTTTATTATTAATTTATTTATTTAATTGGTTTAATCAAAAGTATTTATTTGGTAATCTTCTTTCTGATTATGAGATACTTAACTAAATCGCAATAATTGAGATCGCGTCATAAAAAAGTAAAATCGTATATTTAAAAACTGTAATGCTCTCTTATCTGCAAATGATGTGGAAACAAAAATCTTTATACTTTCGCCTACCAGTAGGGGGTTCTTGCAAAACAGAAACGTCTTCAGGACCTTTTTTTACTTATTGTACATTTGCCGCAGATGGCATTAACTACTTGGCCGGACAAATGGGGAGCGCTGAAGGCTCTCATCCGGTACAATGTTTTAGACAACAGGCCTGAGGGTGGCCAGGTGGGCGCGAACCTCGGCTCAGGGCGTCGTCTGAGAGGAAAAATATTTGAAAGAGTTAATCGACCCAAGTGGGTCGATAACAATAAGCGCTGTATTGAGGGAAGTCGTCCACCACGCCGGCGGGGTCAGTATCGGGGCCCTGAAGTGTTTGGTGTCGCGAGCTGATTGGTTGCCTCTATGGCTAGAGTAATCGGGTCGTCGGGATCGTATATTACGTCCTTCGGACGCCGATACTTTTCACTACCGTCCCTAAGCGGGATGTGGGATTTGGGTGGTGTGAAGCAGAATCGAAAAAACGTTTTGAAGCTAAGTTGTCATTGGGCAATGGTTGGCAGACCTAGGTCAATGTGCAGATTTTCATTGCGAAGGAACCACGGAGCTCCCGTGGCTTTCCACATGAAACGATTTTGTATTACCTGTAGATAGTGGATTTGAGAGGGACTCGCGTGAGTGAAAACTACCCCTGCATAGGTCATGATCGGACGGAATTTCACCTTATTCCTAAAGGACAATTTACTACGCTTGTTAAGGAGACAATGAAGACGGCCCATTACAAATGCGCGCGATTGCGTTTGATATGGGCCTTGAAAGTAAGACGTCTATCTAAGACTACGCCGAGATATTTGACTTACTCCTTCCAATCGGCTTGCCAAACATCTTGATGACTTTAAGTTGACGGCATGACCGTGGCGTGTTATAACAGCTCTTTGAAAAGTACACCGCTACACTTTTCTCCGGGTTTACCTCGATTCTTCATTTGCGAAACCACTTGCCCAAGGCATTGGCCGCGCGTTGGAGAATTCCAGTCGTCATAACTCGACCACGGCACGAAGAATAGATGGCTGTATCATCCGCAAATGAAGCTAAAACCAAACTGCTCTGTTGGAATAAGACTATTGGATTCGGCGTAGTCCCGTAATCTAGCAAATATGAGCCGCTCATAAATCTGCCCCATGGTATTGAGGAGACTTATGGGGCGGTAACTCGAAGGTTCGTTTTTAGGTTTCCCAGGCTTTGGTATACCAATTACAATTGCTTCTTTGACTTCTTTGACGCAGTTGCTCATGGCAACGTTGAATATTGCCGTTAGTAAACAGATGAGGGGAGCACCGAAGTTTTTAAGGACACGATTCGTGATACCGTCTGAACCAGGGGCTTTTCGGGTTTGAAATTTTTTGATGATACCTAGTACCTTTTCCTCAGTGACCTGTGGAAGAGGAGGATCGGTGCAGAAGCCCTACGCTGAACTTCAGAGTTCACCGTCAAGCGGTGCCTACGATCGATAGGGAGAGTGCTGGGCGAGCATTGGGCTTCGCGACTGTCGGCAAGGCATTCGGCTTTTTCGTCATCGTCAAAAGCGGGGGGTTGGTTAGGCCTATTGAGAGGAGGAGTAGGAACAACCGTATCCTTTTGAAGAGACCTAGACAGCTGCCAGATGGCCTGGTGGTGGGGCTCAATGCCGCTCAAAAGATTATTCCACCGATTCTGTCGCATGTCATTAATACGTTTTCTTACAGTATGCTGCAAGAGACGCAAATGACGACGACATTCCTCGGTGCGATTGAAATCATATGCGCGGGTGGCTGCGTTTTTCTCATGGATATCGGTAGGCAGTTTCCAGCGATGGTCTTCCATCTCCAGAACCTGTGCTGAACTTTCGTTCAAAACCGATCTCACGTGATCCGTGAGGGAGTTAATAGCTGTCGAGGCCTCCTCTAAGGAGGTTATTTCTACTGGGAACTTCAGGGCCAAGATCTGCAGAATCGTTGCTATTCCAGGTAAAGACCGTGTCTCCTGATATCACGCTATGATACTTCTTCTTAGTAAATTTAGTGTAGTAAGGGGGATCAGGGTTGTCGTTATTTATACTAACAATTTGACCAACAAATGTTTCTTCTTGAACTCAGTTAGTTTCCTTCCAATCCCGAAATCCACCTCCGTAACAATACCATACAACCGCCTAAAAACCCCTGCCTAGTGTGGCTATGAATAATTTCCTTCCAAATATCTTGGAAGAGGCCCTTGCCCTATACTAGGATCTATATGGACTAGTAAAGTAAGTACTCGTGTGTAAACATATCAAACAATAATATAATTTATAAAAGCAACAAAACCCACAAAATTATTGAAATAAAAAGAATGTCACGATCGTGCATTATATGTCACAACCATGTGTTTAAAAAGTCCACGGCTGTGACATTTTTATCATTACATGGTCGTGACAATTTGAAACGTGTTCGATATAACCCAAAAGCTATCCACGATACTGCAAATCTTAAGTAATTATTTTAAACTACACTGTATGACGTGCATATTACTTTTCAAACAATAGTGTAACACTGATACTTAAGTTTAAAACTCATACACGGCGTTGACGAGTTAAGGTTGTCCTTTTTTTAAAATGTAAAAGCAGATTGATTTTATACTGGTCTCAACGCTCTTAGCCATTTGTAATACTGACAAGATGATATTGTTGCCGTTCTAAAAAAACTTAGAAATGGTTGTCAATGTCATAGATTTATTTCTACCGAGTATTGCAATTTTAAAGTGTCGCACACGGTCGTGACACAAAAACTGCTCACAAAATGTATGTTGTTCAAAATCATAAATAGTGTGCATTATTTATATATTTTGTTAAACAGTCTTATAGAACAAAGGTTCGTCTTGCATAGTTGTTGTAATATTTCGAAAAATAACATGCCACATCTTCAGAAAAAAACATTTTATCTGCAATTCTGGCAATCTCACACGACACGTTCCGTGACATTTATGACTTCTAATTTTTTTAAATATAATATCTAATAATTTTATGGCAAAAATTATATCCGGACACGATACTAGAAGTAATTACCTAAGTAAAATAATTCAGGGGTCACCGATTTTCCTAAAAAACATATACAATTCTTACAACTCACACAAAAAAACGTAAGAATAAGAATCACCCAGGTTTATCGGAAAGCAGTGGATAAAACTTGCACAAGACCGGACAGGATGGCGTGAAAGGTAGGAGGCCTATAGCAGAGGGTGGATACAGGGTGACTACAAATCTTAGGATTTACTGTACTTCGGGCTTTTGTAGTACCATAATTATATGAACTATACACCTCTGCCTACTCCTTCTGGGATATAGGCGTGATGCTATCTTATGTTATCATTATCATTACTGTTTCATGACACAAAAACAAATAAAATTGACCATGAGAACATATTCTATGCACATAGAAAATACCATATTTAACCTCATACAAGAAACTTTGAACTTCCATGATTTCAAATAAGACGTATTTTCGTATACAAGTTAGTATATAACTATGCATTATATTACGTGGGAATGAGATAACTGAAGGAAAGTTCATTGTTTTATTTCATTCTGTTGTTAATTATTAGACGCACGTACTAATGTGAGATGATTAAAATAACTGAGCGACGGAAGTTGGTTATTGTACATTTCCCTTGGAATCCAGAATGAATTGAAACTTTATAATTAAACGCACTTTTTCCTCTGTATAAGTTTATGTACAATACACACGTCCATACACAATTACACGCAGATTGGGATAGCTTTTCTACTAGATTGGGCAAATAATCGTAACTAACCCTTCTTGCTTCGCCATAGTCGCTATTATTGTGAAAATAGGCTAGTTTCCAACTAGTCAAATCAGTTACTTTTTACTAAACGGCAAAACACGAAATTACTATGGATTTTGTATGAAAAAGCACACTGTGACGTCACAGCAAGACGTGATTTCTCGGGAATGTGAGTTTCCTCAGGATGTTTTCCTTCACCGCTGAGCACGTGATAATCATTTACGATCGAAATATGAATTCGAAAGCAAATTCGACAATCATTGCTTTAGGCCTGTGCTGGATTCGAACCTGCGACGTCAAAGTGGGAGGCAAGCGTTCTACTAACTGGGCTACCGTACTGTAAAGTTTTTCGATTTTTTTCTACCTCTCATTAACTCCGAAACGTCACACTTGAGATCTCCACAATTGCGCACTTTCTTTACAATTTTACGCACTGAAAAGTACTTGCAAGAAATTAGGACTGACCGTGAACATTTAAAAATTAGCACCACTTTTAGTTCAATTAGCTCCCACTGCATCGGTAATCTATTGTTTACTCGAGTATTAGTACAGTTATCTTCTGATACGTTGGTCACGAAGGTAACTGATCTATCCTTCTAAATTAATTCATGTCTTAAGGAGCAGCGCTAAACAAGCTCATTCATAAAAAAAATACTTTCTTGCGATAAAGAGGGATCTCCTTGCATGAGAGTCAACATTTGATATTTTTTGCTCTGCATGTGGTAATGCACAAGACGACCTTTTAACTATACTATCGCGGAACTCCGTGTGCAAAGTTGAAGTATGAGATATTTGCTCGTACTTGTATGGCGCGCGTTTCGCACTCGCTTGGCCCTTCCAACCTCTTTTTTCTATTGTACCTATACCTTCCTCTAGTCTAAGCTGAAAGCACATCGAGGTATTACTTAAGTTGCAAACGGTTATGACAATCGACAGTGAGAGTGATAAAAATGTATGAGGTTGACATGAGGTGACATGTCAACCCCATACATTTTTATCACTGTCACTATAGATTGTCAAAATCATTTGCAACTTGGCTAAGACCCTAGAATTCTTGCGAATAGTATGTACCGTTGTATGTATTGGTCTGTTGTGACGATGCTTTTAAAACTTCTTAGCCAAATCCGTATAAGTATGTTTATATTACTCATACCCAATAGTTTTAGTTTGTGTCCCATCTTCATAATATATTTTAATTAAATGAATCTACAATTAAATATTGCTGGCTTATTAAATGGCATTGCGCCTTAAATCATAGAAACGTTTCGCTGCGACTCTCTTTAAGACAACAACGGTATTTGATGATTTGACAACGGTATCATAATATTATACTTAGTATACTAACTTATTTTGTATGTTTTGTTTCAGGTAAGTGGAGTGTGCGAACAGGATGTAAACCAGTTCTGAATTTAAAATGCCGGATTGTTGAAATAGACAAAAATCTCTGCTGCTTGTGTTACATAAAAATATTATTAAGTAAGTATATTTAAAATGATGGTTACATATCTTTTTTGCTATTACGCCACTGTGATTTCTATCTATTTTGAAAAATCTGGTTTCCTAATCAGATTAATAAAAGCTCGTGAAACTGTCACAAGGAGCAAGCTGGTAACACACAAGAACACTGTGACTTACACTTGCTGAGGTATATGGTTGATTAACCGTAATTTTGACAGGTTACCAACCCACTGTCCGTAATATACCATCACAGACATGGTATAAGAAAACCAGGTATGCTCAAAAGTGACAGCTAATATTTCGAGGTTAACCCAGCTGACGTCATCACCCTACGTTGCCATTTTGTAAAAATAAATTGCCCACGAGCAATGTTTTTATATTTACTTTGCAAGAAAATTTCGAACTTTTAGTAAAATATTTATTTACAGTTTTAATTAATTTTATATATGTGACAAGAATAGTATAATTAAATATATTAGTCAGTAATTCACTTAATTTTCAATAATAAAATTTATGTCCTTGGAAAGTTGGAGATACCAATTTAATGGTAACACAGCGGTAAAACTTGCGTCACCAATGGGCTAGCAATGGCGGCTTGTTATAGGATTCAGCATACCTGGTCTTCTTATACAATTATCACAATGATGTGGGATATTAGCCATGTTGCTAATTTCGAAAAATGACAATGACAGTTATAAAAAAATATAAAAGAAATATATGTCACTTTATGTCAATCCCATACATTTTTATCACTGTCACTTATCTAAATCTTTTGCAACTTGGCTAACCCCTCTAGATATAATCGATATCGCGCTTAAATGTCAAAAGAATAAAATAAAAAATATTAGTTTGACAGACCGGTAGTAAATGACCTAATAGTCAAATCACCGACCTAGTTAAATAGTTATGGTAATTATAACCTACAGATAAATTATCGATAAAATGTCACATTCATTTAACCCACATTTGCAGATATGCATAATATAAATTATGACATAGATATTATAACATTTCGTCATTTATAAATTTGTCTTTATTCAAAAGCTTTTTAAATATCGTTGCCAGGTATTTCCCCTTGTTTTTTTAAATATTGTTATCATGATAATTATATAAATAAAATTATATAATTGTTTCAAATGTCGTTATAATTTGGCCATGGTATGTTTGCCAAAGCATTCATGGTATGTAACTGTAAGTTGAGAATTTCAAAAGACTTTAAGTATTAAAAGAGAAAATTGTTTAAATTATAAGAATTAAATGCATTAGGTAAAGCGAAATATAAAAAAATAATTACTTATAGAAAAAATGCTATTACATTACAATATACCTATTAGGTACTTATAATTCTGTCTCGATACTGAGAAAGTGTAATGACGTTCGAAATTCAAAATTAATTATTAATTACCTTAGGCTTGAATCGATTTTACAATTCAAATAAATCGATTAATTCAGTGTAAGAATAGTGATAGTGAGTTATGTAACACGAATACTCGATGCATATTTTTTTGTATATATAGTCCGAAATATTTTTTATTGTGACTTTATGGTGAGAGAAAGTAGGCCCCTGTATAATGAACATTAAATTAATATTTAAAATATTTTATGACTATTAAAGTACTATCTAATCGTACTTATTAAGGACTCGGGCTGTCCGCAAAAACAACATTTTATCTCTTATTTATTGCTCTTTTTAGTTTAACCTTAAGTATATTTAATTATAGGTGCAAAAAAATATATTTCTCAGCGATTAGTACCACAATACAACATTGTAAAAAAATTTGAAAATCATGACTTTTACTTTGCCCTGAATGTGTATTCTCACCTGGCCCACATATGGGCCAAGTGGCATTGAACGTGTTAAGTGACAGATTCACCTTTTAGGCCCAACACAATTTAATGTTATTTTCCGTATAGCCAGCGCAAAAATCTTTCACACAATAAATAGATACTATGAATTAAGCTAACCAGTAGTAAGAATAAGAATAAAAGTAAACACTGTGCGATATAGTTGATCTTTCTAGCATAATCTGAAGAGTTCCGGATGAATCTGTTCTCTTGGATAATTTTTTGTGACTTATTGTAGATTTGCCGCAGATGGCATTAACTACTTGGCCGGACAAATGGGGAGCGCTGAGGGCTCTCACCCGGTATAGTACTACACCTAAGTTAAGTGCACTATTACCTATTTACTTACCCCAGTAGATAACTATACCAGTAGCACTACTCTTCATAACCTCTTCTTATAAGGGCTTCGACAGAAGAGCAGTCATAGAACGTAGATAATAATTGGTTTTATAAAACCTAATAACTTTTCATTAGGTTTAGTAACATCTACACACACACACATATACATGTGGTTTATTTCTCTCTCATATTATTTCAAATTCAAATTCAAAAATATCTTTATTCAGTAGGTAACATAGTTACACTTTGAATCGTCAATTTTTACATAACGAACGTCTCATCCGCCTAAAACTACTGCAGCTTCTCACAACCTGTATAGCCGGGGAAAAGAAGCTGCAAGAAAAACCTCGGCACAGGGCCCTAGACGTTCTTTAAAAAAAATTAAAATAAACATAAAATATTGATATACAATTGAGTAATTTAAGTGCTGCGCTCTTGTCGGTGGAGTAACCGCCATTCCTCTCTTCTTCCCGCCAAAACCTTCACCTCCCGATACGACACGACCTGCACCTTCTCTTTTATTTGTTTCATAAATGTTCTCCTAGGTCTACCGCTTCCTCTCTTCCCTTCAATTTTTCCTTTTATGATGGTGTGGATCATCTATAACATGAATAAACCGCATCTATATTATATCAGATCCAGGATATTTTTAAGAAAGGCCAGGGGGGTTAAAATGGCCACATCGAAGCAATTCATCTAAGAAAACAAAATTGGCTACGCCCTTTTTTAATAAAGTTAGGTTAGTGTTGTTTTAAATATTGTACCGGTTGTGATTTCTCAGCGCTCCCCATTTGTCCGGCTAAGTAGTTAATGCCATGGGTGAGTAACCTACATTTTATTTACTCCCAAGTAAAGTGCCCACACAGCGGCTAATTTAATAACAACGTAGTCTGTCTGAGCCCTTATCTGACGCAAGGTGTTTTTGTAGCTACTTTCTCCTCAGATGCACCATTATTATGATGCCTACATCAGTAGCTGTCATTATAAACTCGTCAGTGCTCGAATAAAAGTAAACACTGTGCGATATAGTTCATCTTTCTATCGTGTTCTGAAGAGATTATACGGATGAATCTGTTCTCTTGGATTTTTTTTGTGACTTATTGTAGATTTGCCGCAGATGGCATTAACTACTTGGCCGGACAAATGGGGAGCGCTGAAGGTTCTCACCCGGTACAAAATTTAAGACAACAGGCCTGAGGTGCCCAGTTGGGCGCGAATCTCGGCTCAGGGTGTGATTTTTAATGGTAATTGACTTAATTGAAAGATGAACAATATGAGAATAAAAATATAAAATATAGCATCACGCCTGTGTCCCGGAAGGGATAGGCAGAGGTTAGTGACCCAGGATGTTAATGACATCGTAACGAATACTGAGGGGGATGATTCAGACCACGATTCTGAGTTAATATCAAGTGGAATTTTCCATTTCAAAATTCATGTACTTTTTAGAGTTTTTGTTAAATTATTTTCTATTATATACTTTTGCGACGGTAAATTCCACTTGATATCAAATGTCAACTCAGAATGATGGCCTGAATCATCCCTCAAATTTTCGTTACGATGTCACCTCTTCTTCTATCGTGTGGATTGTGAGGTGGATGATCATGACCGACCTCATCAACTCTGGTGTCAGGGTTATTATTGAGCCGCCAAACCCCTGAAGTGACTCAAGTAACGACTACGTACTTGCATCAGTAAGTAGTAACCGGGTAGTAACCGGGACCAACGGCTTAACGTGCCTACGATGTCACTAACATCCTGTATGCACGGACTCTTGGACTTGTGCGCGGTTAATGGTAATAGGCTCGACCTATTGCAATAGCTGGCGCGGAGTGGATGTATAATATACTAAACACCCTGTCTCGGATTTAAGCGTAACGCTGTATTCCTCGGACTGTACACTCCATAACTTGTTTACATTCGAGGTTAATCACCAGTAGAATCTTCAAATAGAAACCGCGTCACTCTGACGCGGTGTAGTGTCTGGACTTCAGTTGAGGAGTTGCTAGTACGAGCCATAGTGTAAGAAAACCAGGTATGCTGAAACCTATGAAAAACCGTCATTGCTAGCCGTTCGATGACGTAAGTGTTACCATTAAATGTGTACTGTAGTGTGTAATGTACTATTACTTGTGACATATATAAAAATCATTGTAAGTAAGTAAGTCATTTACTAAAATTTTCTTTTTTTTTTGCAAATTAAAAACATTGGTTGTGGGTAATTTATTTTTTACAAAATGGCAACGCAGGGTGGGATGACGTCAGCTGGGCTAACCTTGGAATGTTAGCTGTCACTTTTGAGCATACCTGGTTTTCTTTTACCATGGTACGAGCCATGACGTCATCACTGAATCATCATGTTTTGAAACTCAGCCAAAACATTGGTCAGTTACTCATTCACGAGTTACTATTACTAGTGTTCGGAAATGAACTTTGTGGAAATCTGATTTATATAAATGTTTACGACGTATCCACCATTTGCCGACAACTCACTCTAAGAGCAACTTCAAATTAGTCGTGTTGCTGCAGCCCTGCATCCGCACGACAGTCGCGCTGCAAGATGAATCCATACAAATTGCTATGCTCAGTCTCGCTGCAATAGGGCGATCGTCGCGCGTTTACAGCGTTGCAGCAACGCGACTAATTTAAAGGCGTCTTTCCACTACCTATCTGACAGGACCGTTGTGCGTTGATATGTGGCAGGCCAAGTGATGAAACAGGGCATAAAGGTAAAGTGTAGTGTTGTTTATATCATTCAGTCGGCCGTAAGCTTTCCAGAGTCGAAGGTAAAAATATGCAATACATTTAAAGAAGCAATATTGCAATTTCCCATTTGTCGACATTGCGCATGGGGCTTTTTTAGACCCCGTTATACAAAGTTCCACAAATACAAAGCTCACAAAACCATGTGGGTTTGAAGTGAATAACTCACCTTTCAATTCTAGTGTCAGCGTTACTATTGAGCCGCGGAACGACCCTAACGACATGCATTATTAATCACTAATTTCATTCAACAAAAACTCAAAATTGCTTAACAAAGCTACGCCCAGCATTAAACGTTACTGAAAACAATAAAGGAACCAATTTAGCCACAACAAAGCCGGATCGTGCCCAGTGTGCAGTTTCCCGGTAGCAGCGGCCAAACTAAAATTGTCGACGGTTTTTGACCCCGCGACCGACATTCAGACACGCCCACTGTGCCAATAATTTCTGTTTCTCTACTAATATCGTAGTTTTAAGTGGAAGAACTCTTTCCAACAAATACTTTTTCTACATTGTTTTATGTTTACGCGGTTATAATATCGGGAGTCTCATATTCCTACTTTAAATGCGGTAAGAACCCGTTATTATGTGTTTTAAATACGTTTTCTTTTCTATTTCTTATCGGAATCAGTCGTAATCTTTACATTCCCTTACAATGGTGTCAAGCGCAAACCGATTTGATATTTTAAAAAATAATAAGTCTTCTAAGTTTTACCTACTTATGCGTGTAACTATCTTTATTTACTCAGTATTGCGAGCCCTTGAAATCACGAAGTGTAGTAACATAACTTGAATATTTTGAATTTAAAAAAGTTAACGTCCGCTTTTTTACAGAGACGACTGCCAATCTGACCTTCCGACCCGAAAAGAAAACCATATAAATTCAAAAACACGAATATTTCTCTGTAGTTGAATGTATATACATATGTATATAAATTCGAATATTACAATTCCAGACACACATAAATGGTACCGATTCCTGTGTGCCTTAATATGTAAGTGGATGAATAGTTTCTGATCTGTTCCACAATAGCCAAGACATTAAGCACAATACCTCCGTCATTTAGCCCAGCTTTCCAATCGCTGGAGGCATTTCACTTGCCTTAATGACTGCTTCCGTAACAGAACGGTTGCTTAACTCGCCCTAACGTTCAATAACGCCATCGAATGCGTAGCTAACATAAATCTACTTAAAGTGATCGGCCATGGAGGAAACTCACCACGGTTGAACAGTTTGTGGAGTAGGTACCAACGTGTATGAGGCAGCCGGATTACACAATCCGCCGAACATTACGGCTAGCCGTTTTGTAGTGTGGTGGCACAGAATAAGGAATAAATACTACGTATAGAACAAAACTGCAAACTAGGATAAATACGGGATGGATGAAATGGCGACAGGGCTCAGGGACAACATGTGACCCGCGAATGCCCTTAAAGCTAAAAGGGAAGATTTAAAAGGCCTGGTGTGCTGTATGGTCCCGAGTGTTTAGGGGCCGTCCATTTATCATGCGAGGCTCGAGAGAGGGGGGAGGGGTCCGTGACAAAATCACGAAATATCATAAGGGGGGAGGGGGGTGTAGTAATATATCACGAGTATTTATTTTTTCGGCAAACGCGCGATACTGAACCGAAAAGCGGCGTTTGGTGCAATTATTTTGGTAGAAACTAAAAAATACACGTGATATAGGATGGGGGGTAGTCTTGAACCTCACCATGAATTACCAGGGGGGGGTTAAAATGCCAAAAAAAACATCACATAATTAATGGACGGCCCCTTAGGCCTCCTACATTTTTTCGAAATGATTTACACAGTGTCTAGGAGGCACTTTAGGAACTTAAACATAGCTACGTAAATGTATACACCAACTCCTTGCCAGCTGCAGCAAGTTATACACCCCTGTCTGGGGCAGGCATGATGCTATGTTATGTAATATTATGTATGTTATGTTATGTGTGTTATGTCAATGGAAATTACGACATTGCAAGTCCGTTCCCCCGTTGTCTCCTAACAGCATAAAAGATGGCCGTAAAGCGCAGTTGCTCGTTCAGTTAAATAAGAATTAACTTCCAATTAAAGGGCCGAGGGTTAACCAACAATTTGTCTCGGTACCGTCCCTGCGAGTTACTCAATTGACGATGTCAGTAACCTCAGCCAAAACTTCTGTTTTGTGAAAGTGCTTCTAAATTCCAAAAAGGATACTTAGGTAGGTACTTATTATTTTAACTTACTTACTGATGATTTTTAGAATTAAGTTTTGTGCAATAGAGTGTATTTAATTTGATTTGAATATTTTCAAATATGTATGTACGTATGTGTCATAATCATTATAGTGTGTTCATACAATTATATGTAGTGTTATAGTTTTTGAATTCTGCTTGATTTGCTGAATGCACCCATTCAGTGATTTATGTCTGTTTTTTATGTCATTTGTATATTTATTGTATTATGTATGTCGTTTAGTTACTAGTCTGTGTTGCCTTTATGCAAAATAATTATTACTTTTTATCTCAAAAGCATCAACTACCAAAACTTTTTTTTTTCAGCGAACGATTTCTTAGACTACGTATTTTGAATAATTTCGTCACCAATTTATTACGATAAACAACATCGATCCCATTTCATTGTTGTTTTTGTTTTTGATTACATGAATTTTATTTATTTTAATTTTGTTGGTATAACAGAAAGCTCGGTGAGGTATGGGTGCTTAGTTCATCTTGCGTTGGATGTACCTCTGACTACCCCAATTGGTGTACCCAGTCGTGAGCTTTTGTTATGTTGTGTTTATTTATAAATAAATAAAATAAATAAATAAAATAAACAATCTATTATATATAATTATACAATTTGTCGCATATACAATTTAACAATAAAATTATTAAAGAAAACTTAGTCCATAAGTAACCCGCCCCTGACTGTTCCCGGTGCAAAGGTGCCCATAACGCTCGCCGCATTGCCGCGCTGAATAGCAATGGCCAACCTTTGCTCCAAGAACGAACCGGAGCGAGAGTTACCCGTTTTTTCCCTGAGCCTGCGACCTAAATCTGAAATAAAGATTCTGGTGTCTGCTCCCCAGCAGCCAAAGGTCTCCACAGCAACGGGTGATAAATAAATAAATTTATTACCGTGACTATAAAGATGTCTTTTTTATCACTCTCATCTCTAATCTCTCGAACCACAACACTCACACATGGTTACCCTTCAAAACTCCGTTATTCCACCACCTCATTACCTTAACCATGGTTTTCTTCACAAATTGTCGCCGCACGCGCATGTTCACCGTCTTGTAAATCTTCAGCTACATTACACGGTTCAGAAGCGGGTCAAGTCGACGGTTTACAGACCGTTACGTTGATTTGATCTCACTTTCGTTTTGGATTTTGTTGTGAATTACGCGAAGTGTTTTCGGTTTCTGAGACCTTCCTTAAGACTAGGTGTCTTTCTGTGCCAGAACAAGCATAAGCGCCTATTTATTGCTTGCTGATACATTCTGGAATAAGCTGTCACAGTCCTCAGCAAATACAAGTGGCAGCCGTAATATTACAAGTAGGTAAAGTGCATGTTTTTTCTTAATTTTCTTAAGGTGAATATTATCACCTATCCAAATACACATACTAATTTCCACGTTCATTAATAGATTTATAGTGTATAAAATTTTATATTGGAACTATGAAGTACTTCATTGTTGTTCTGTTATGAATATGGAAACGTTAATAACACCTTTGAAATATCGAATTACAACAACTGTATGTGAATTGAACTTCACTCTTCACCTTACTTTTGTTTTATTTACATTAACATGCAATTGATTAGGGTATACTTATGGAAATATAAGTCTAAGGTTCTTACCTACTTACTTAATCTACTTACTATGATCCAACTTTATAGTAAAAGAAAACACAGGCTTCTTAGTAAACATACTCGTGCATGCAATAAAATCTGGCATAGTATGAGTAAATGGCCACCAAACATGCACATTTTGTCTTCCTTGCTAACTAGTGCTATTCATAAAAGTTGCAACTTCAATCAACTGTAAACAAATTACGTGCAACTTAAAATCATCTTGATTTTACTTTGCCTATTTACTTGACAATGCATGACGACTTTATTCTACTAAATGTCTGAGTAAATATCATCGACCTTGAAATTCAAGGCTAGCATTTCTGTTAAGTATAAATTAGCAGCTACACTGATGTCTCTTCAGATTTAGAAGTTATTTTTTAGGTAAGCACGAACGATTAATCAATAATTCTTGCGTCAACAAATGCGTAAAATCGATTATCAGTTGGATAATATTCCAAGATGCAACCGTAAGATTTGTTATTGCCAAATTACGCTTTTGGTTGTTAATGCAATGGTAATCACTAATGATAGTTGTGTAACTGAAGTGACTACTCTTTAAAGTGACTGTATGATTCATTGTAGTATTCTTTAGGTTCATAACGACCTTTCAAATAGAAGTTAAACCAAGTTTATTGACCATCGAATCAAAATCATGGGTCAAACTAGAAAACCAACTTCAAACAAAGTCAAACAAACTATTTCTATTCTATTCTAAACACGAAGCCATTTTATAATTAATCATAATAATATATATTATAGTACATTTAGGTATCTTATCATATCAACCATGTTAATCAACACACCTTAATGCAAAACCGTTGTCAGTTTATATTAGTTCCAAGAATCCACTTGTTCTCAATTTCTAGTTCAGATCTTTCCGGAGGCATATTTTAGAAATTGTAGAATGTTTAGCCAACCTCATAACAAGTTGAGATCCAGCCCAGCCCGCAGCTTTTAGCCTAGTTTTCGCCTATTAAACTGTAGGTTTTGCAGTCTCTCCACGCTTTACTACATAATTTAACATTATTAACTAAGTAAATGTTAGTTTCTCACGACATTGTAGCCAGAGAAATTAGTAGAAAATAATATATGTTAAGCAAGTAATAGAGATATAAAAAAATGACCTACTACAAGGCAGAATTTAATTACAAAATATAGTTACATACCTAATCCAATTTCTATTCTAAAACATGTTAGCAGCCATCGAATCAAAGATTGAGTTATAAAAGGTCTACTTTTCATAAACATTGGTTTAACAAAAAAAGCCACACAATGCATAAGCAAAATCAAATATAGGTACTTGTACACACAGTTTACAAAAGGTGCAAAGCGATAACGGTAGTGCCCTGTAACATTACTGTAACAAACAAGACGACGATGATGAAACATCAGAAATACCTTCCATGACGAGTGACAGCAAACTGACATACGACGGTGACTAGACATGCACGATGCAGTAGCTGCACACAAATTTTCATAAGTAAACGCTAACGCACGGTGTCAAATTCTACAGTGCCAAGCTGGTCAAATATTCGAGGACATCCGATACTTGTTTCAATAAATGACTCACAGAATATCTTTTTTTTCGTTCATAGATCATACATAAGTAATAGCATGAGCAGAATGACAAAAACAATGTACTAATTTTTTGTGACTTAAAATTAATATGATGAACAGATGTTCCGCTCTTGAATGCAAGAGTATCATGTTCCTGATTGACATTTTCATGCTCAAAATTATAAGCACTATGCTTCATGTTACCTGTGGTAAGACTGATAAGGGAAAGAAAAATCTGTTGTGGTGTGTATGACTGTAACTATCATTAAAGGCTTTTTTCTACTGACTGTTTTTTTAACTCCTGATACTTCTTATCTATTTCCTACTTGTCCTTGAGTGTTTAACTAGTTATTAGTGGTAGTAAAAAACTAATATCGTCCGTCAAAATAGACAACTTGATTTGCAATAGCGTTGTCTATATTACCAACTGGATCGTAAGCAAAAACTCGCAGTAACAATGTCGATTGAACATCCGCTGTGGTAACTATTGTATTCAATGGGCTATCATGTCTGTAGGGAAATAAATTAAACTATGCTCGTTCGTGTTTGTGCTACTTCTTCGTCTGTGATTGCAATGTAGATGATGCTTTAGGAAGTTAATCGATGTTATATTCGATTTATTTTGAATAGTAATTGTGGTTTGAAAAAACATTTAGTTTCTAGGCCACAGGTGCTAGCATCAATCAAACGAGTATGCTGGTGTGAGGTTTCCATTTTTAATATACGTTTAACCAGACTCTATAACGCTTCAATATGTTTATAAACAGAAAAAGTTCTTGAGTGACTCATTGTGGGAAGCCAAATACTTTTTTAAAATCTGCCCACTTTTCCTTTTTCGTTTCAAGTTTTTTTTTCCACTCCATGCGTTCGTGTCGTGTTGAGTTTCTCTCAAGCATGACCTTCACATCAAACCAAACGTAGCCAATATCAAGTTTTGCCTGCGGCTGAAATCCGGTATGCAGGCTGCAGACAAAAAACCGTAGGTATAATGTGTCCGAATATTTCTGCAACTTGATACGGACATTTTTGTTGTCAGCATCTTCTATTCGACGTCATGAACACGAATCACGAAGAATGCGACACCTCAACAGTTGATGTTTTGAAGCAATGTGTTAAAGCTGCACATTGTACTATTGTTTAAAATGTGTTTGTTTTTCACATTTCTAAATATCGATTCGTTTGCGACGTGATGTCGGCCATTAAAAATGCAGTCATAAATATCATTTTTTGTTTTTGCTTTGGAACTGTTTCCATAAACTTTTTGCTCGTGAACATTTCCTAAACAATGATTACGTTCTTGTACTTACATGTTTAGCAGTAATTTTGGTTTGCTTTGTTTATCTTTGAAGTTAATTTTGCTTGGAGTAAATGAGTGCATTGTGTTGATTCGTTCCTGTTCTGTTCTGGGCTCAACATGTGCAACTTCCTGCTCGTCTGTTTGTTTGTTCACACATGTGGCCGATTACTATCATCCCATTACCGTCATTAGCGTGTTAACGCTCGCATCACTGTGTAAGTAGATTCTCTCAACAATCTTAATGATGCTCACAAACTATGATACCGATATCAAGATTCCGTAACGGTACAACAGAAGAACGTGACTCGATTTTAACATGAATTTTCTTATCACGACATTTCCGTTACAAACGTACCGATCGATGATGATGTTGTTATAGCAAAAAGCTACAAATAAAAAAGCAATCAGTAAACAGAAACCAATAACAGTGCTATTGAATAGTTTTTTTTTCGACGGAAAACAACCGACTAAAGGTCAAAAGCAAACAGTGGACTAAGGGACCAGCAAAAAAGGGACATAAAATCCCAAACGCTTTTATTGGAAGTTATTGGGCGCAACTGCATAGCATAACCACAACCATTCATAACGGCGAGGAAACGAGACGAACTGGTGAATAGGAGAAAACGTCTGCGTGCCTGAGAGAGCGAGGGAGATTGCATTCCAAATACAAGCACAATGTCCGCCGGCGCGCGCGCAGCCCCCGCTCACTGACTCGCGCGCATCGCTGCCGGCCGGACGCGCGCCTTCTCGCGCATCCAACAAAAACGCGGTTATCGTGACAACTCTCAATATTTCCGAAAATTTCGTAACCGATAAATCGACGATTGGTGCCGGTGATGTCATTTCTGCACGCAACAAAATCTTGTGTCTTCTTCAATAATCTGATTGTGATCCTGTGAAGTGTTTTCGTTTGTGGATTGTGCATCAGACTGTAAAAAAAGAAGAAACGCCGAGGATACTTTCACTGGACTGAAAGTTGTAAAATTATCTTTCGGAGAACTTCGATTTTAAAGGACCAGTAATCTTCAATCATTGAAAAGGTAAAATTTGACTTTAAACACAATATTATAAGAACACAAATGATTATTAATGAATTAAGTTCCAATAAAGCGAAGAGAAACTGCAACGACGAATAGGATTCAACAGCTGTCCTAGCAAAAAACTGATCATATGAAAGTAAAGTAGACCATCACGCTATGTCACGTGAAAATGTATTCTTTGTGAACGGTTTTATACTTGGCTATACATAAGAGACGTTATCACAACATCACACGAAGGCATATCGCCTTCTCATAAATCTTCAGTTTGTTCTCAAGAGATAAACGCTGAGACGTATCCACTTGTTGACATCATAGATTATCAGTCAACAAAATATATCAATCAAAACATAAATTCTTGGAATGTTGATAGCAGCATTTTTTGTTAGAAAGCAATTCTTTGACCTAAATTCATCAACGACATTACAGCATATTTAGTAGCAATAATATTTATTTATATTATGTACCGTGGTTAAATTACGTTTGAGTGACCAATATACGGATTACCTTATAGGCTATCCAGCTAAAAACTCTCGAATACGCCAAAAAACTTTACTTGATGTGATACTATTTTGCTTTTTGCTGGTAAGCAAGCAAAACAATTGTCAAATTATTCGTCTTTTCTATTGTGGCTTACCACTTTGCCGCAAAACTTTTCTCTATTCAAAATTTCGTCATTAGAAAAGGCATCAAAATTAATGTATTCTATTAAGAGAGATTTGTGGTTTGCTTTATGGGAAGCTATTGAATCATGTGACCATTAAACGCCTTACTTAGAGCACAATTTAGAGCTCCTATTTCGATATTAACGCATAAATTAGTAATAACTTTAAGTGGGTAAGAAATGAGCCGGGCTTTATTGAGTATGAAAGTTATTTCAATGTGTTATTTATGTTCATCGTCGATACTTTGACGTTCGTAATGTGTTGGTCTTGAAAATGAATACCTGAATTAGTAAACGGCTCTTTATCGTAATTCTATTTGGCTTTATCATAAGTATTGATGGCATGTATGAGATGTGACCTAACATGTAATTAGACCGATTATCCCTTTTGGTATAGGAAAAGGTTAAATAGCAGTCACTTCTGTAAAAAGTCGGACCTGACGTAGCATCAGATGAGGCAAGCATACAGGATAAATGCTAGGGAGCCCTTAACGGCATCTTTCCTAAGTTTACATACTGTTGTTTATGATTATGGTTGTATGGTCACGAGCATTAATATGTATACACTTTGGTACCGTGTCACATTAACTTTTTTGACAAATTGAACTGTAAGTCTCACTAAATGTCAAATATGTTAGTGCGACAGAGTCCTAAAGTGGGTACATTATATTGCTCATGACTGTACCTATATCCATATCCATTGCTTTTAACATTTTTTTCTATCGCCATTTAAAAGCTTAATGGATATGATGTTTATTGATATTATTTATAAATTCTACCCTCTATCAATTATCGTATTTTTTGTTATTGTTATTATCGTCTGAAGAATTTGCCTTTGTTCTTCTCATTACACGGCCGTACCATCTAAACCTGGATTCTGATATCTTGTCAATTAGAAATGTCAAAATCCGAATAATAATAAATAAAAATAGTTTATTTTTCAAATCAACATAACAAATTGTGAATAAGTCTTCCCATTAAGTACTAAAAAGACTTGTGTCGGGAATGACTCGCTTGTTTCTATCCTTATTTATATAAATTAAAATGAATGATTTAGAAATTTACACTAATGAACTTAACCAGATGAATTAGACGTAATTTAATGTAAAAAAATAGAATAAAAATAAAACACGTTAATAAAAAAAATAAAACACATTAAAATAAAACACATTAAAATAAAACACATTAAAAAATAAAACACATTAAAATCTACTCCAGTAATGTTTATTTACTTTTTATTTATCTTTCTAACACCTCTGCGTTACGTAACTAACGCCTAAGATTAATGTTTCATCATAATTTATATTAACTTTCCCATTTTAAACATGTTTAATTCAATTCAATTTTATACATTATAAAACAATCTTGTTTATTTCGAACATAATATAAGTATTACGTAGGTATATGATTATGTGTGCTAGCACTTGTGCAATAGCATCCTTATAGTTTCTCATTATTTAGAAGATAAGCAATTTATTTTATAGTTTTAAATAGTGTATTTTAAAAGCTGATACCTAGGCACCTACATAACAAGTTATGGAAGTTTCAAAATTGCTATGACGCAGCAAAATGATTAATTGAATACAATTTTGTAATTTTATGCAATGTAGACAAATTGACATAAGGTACCTGTCTGAGATGGACAGATTAACCTAAACTTAAAGAATAACTTTCGTATGTACCTACATACATACAACACGCCTATTCCCCGTTGGGGTAGGCAGAGCATAGACCACTTACTACGATCCTGACACACTTTGCTCCTTCCACCCTCATCAGTCTTACAATAATAAATTATTAAATTTCAAGTTTTAAATCTCCTGGCATTGAAATCATAAAATGGATAATCATGGATAATCACTTTAGGACTCTGGCGCTTTAACATATTTGACATTTAGTGAGACTTACAGTTCAATTTGTCCAAAAAGTTAATGTGACATGGTACCAAAGTGTATACATATTAATGCTCGTGACCGAATTTTGAAATTCTGATTATTAATTTAAGACAGATCTAAAACTAGTTAACGAAAAACATTTTCTTTTTGTATTTGACTTATTTATGAATTTTAATCACGAAAACCTTAATAATAAGTCCGACATTTTATCATTGAAATTCTGATTAATAATTAAACACAGATCTAAAACTAATGAAAAACATTTTCTTTTTTCTATTTGACTTATTTATGAATTTTAATCACGAAAACCGTAATAATAAGTCCGACATTTTATCCTTGAAATTCTGATTAATAATTAAAGACACATCTAAAACTAATGAAAAACATTTTCTTTTTTCTATTTGACTTATTTATGAATTTTTAATCATGAAAAACGTAATAATAAGTCCGATATTTCATCATGTTTTTTTATATCACACTGTGCTATTTTATACAAATTCCAGATAGTAATTTCGTGTTTTGACGTTTAGTAAAAAGGAACTGATTTGACTAGTTGGAAACTAGCCTATTAGATATCGAGTATTACTTTGTTTATTATGAAGTGTTGTAATTAGTAACTAGTTTAGTGATAAACTTGATGACAAAAGTGTTGAGTTACTTATACTTATTAATTTAAATTAACAACCGCTATTCTTAGATATAATTCACCATGCGTGCAAATATATTAATATTTTAAAAAATAAATTTTAAAAAATAATAATAACGAAACAAAAATCAATAAATAAAAAAAAAAAAAGTGTGTAGTGTTTGTGTTATAATTTTAAATGTTTTAATTATTCGTAATTTTAAGCGACAAATTGTATAAATTATTAATAAATAAATATTTTAAAAAAGTATCTTAATAAATATCTTATCTTAATGCGTGCGATTGTCTTCTGCATGCATAGATAGATATTTATTTTGCAAAATAATAAATTGTAAAAAAGTAGGTACTTACTTACTTACTTTTGGTACCTACGAATCTTTACCTCTTGCATGCAAGCATGTCTACACTGAGCACCCTCAAGCCTATTGTCTTTTTTTCCCTATTTGTCCGGCCAAGTAGTTAACGCTATATGCGGCAAAACTACCATAAGTCATATAAAAAAGTGGTATGAAAAGGATAAGATATTTTTTATTTATTTATTTATTTAATTTATGTCTACTAGTTCCATTAAATTATACCTAATAAAATATTAATGTATATTCGTATGTATAAAAATTGAATAATGCATATTACAAGCACGGTTTTATAACCCGCAATAAAACCCGTCGGCATTACAAGCAATTTGTGGAAAAAAATAGAACAAATTAATAAGATTTTAAAAATAAAATATGCTGAAGCACAATTATATTATTTTACATAATAATTATGATAATAAAAAGTATAATAATATACAGAAAGCGATGCGTCAAACTTTACAGTGGATGTCATAAAATTATACTTTCTAGCTTTCTTTTATTTTTAATAACCGACTTCGAAAAGAAGGTTATCAAATCGACCACCATGTACCTACGTAATATTTTGAAAATTGCACAATATTCGTATATGTGTAGGACAAATGATTCTTATTTTCTATCTAGTGTTTAAACGACGTTATTCACCATTTCGGCCGATTCATCATTTTCTATCTAATATTCAAACGACGGTATATTTATTAGGGTCATAAAATAAAGGTTTAAGTAGTTAAGGAAAGTTTCCCCCACTCCACTACACTCAGGCGCAAGTCGCATACCAAGACACAGGAAATGAGTGCATCGCCGGTCATCTTGTAGATATCGATAACCAGCCGGTTATAACCACTCTTGCCGTCTATGCACGTTATTATATAGTTACAATACATATGCATAGGTACATTCACATTCAATATACTTATTACTTACATACTATGAAACAGAATTAGAACCTATAGTTCTAAAGGGTTAAAACGCCTCTTCGAAGCAATTCATCTAAAAAAGCAATATTGCAATTTGACATTTCTTCTTCTTCTTCTAATCATTTTATCTCCTTTATTCCTTTTTTTTCCCCCTTTATTTGACATTGACGCATATAAAAGTAAGTAAGTGCGCAATGCAAACAAATTGCATCAAATAGCAATATTGTTTTTTCTATACAATTAGTGACAAATATATTTCTACATACATTAAGTATATAAAGTTTTAAGTACTTACAATAACTTCAAGCGGTTCGAGTTAGATCTTACATTAATTAGCATAGTGATGTATCGAATATAGGCCGATTCATCATATCCTATCTATCATTAATTACTTACTCTGTTTTTTTCGGCCTCCCTGGTCCAGTGGTTGAGCGTTGGGCTCACAATCCGGAGGTCCCGGGTTCGAATCATGTGGACACATAACAAAACTCACTTTGTGAGCCATGGTTTTCTGGCTGATCCACTCGATTGTCCGAAAGTAAGATCCGTGCTTCGGAAGGCACGTTATGACCTTGGTCCCGGCTCCTACTTACTGATGTAAATATGATGTCAGTACATAAGGCTTGTCAGGTCTTTGGTGGGTAAATAATAACTCTGACACCAGGGTTGATGAGGTCGGTAATCCACCTCACAACCCACACGAAAGAAGGCTGATTTTTTGCAAATCTTTAGTTATTCTTTACAAAACAAAGTGACTACATTAAGTATTTAACTGGTGCAAAAACACTAAAGACGCATTAAAAATATTTAAAGCATACTTAGATAATGCGCGTGACGACCGAATGCTAATAAAACAAGGTGAAAGGAATCTCGCGCATCATAACGATATAAGCGCCTAAATACATAAATCAACATCTTACACGACGACATTTACATAAATAATATTGATATCGCCTCTTTGAACGAGACTCGATAGCCGAAGCTAATTCACTTGATATGTCCATCTTTTCTCCTTCGTCGTTCCCTCACTGCTGAGGATCATGACCACAGGTTATGGTTTTCAACTCGGTACGGCTATATGCTGCGTGGACCGCCCTCTGTATGCTGCCGCCCACCGTCTTCTTCACGATGTCAGACCACCTCGTAGGCGCCCTTCCTCGCGCACGTTTGCCATCCATTTGCCCAACAATGATGCTTCTCCAGACTGTGCTTCGGAAACCGCATAATATGTCCGAAGAAGCTTAGGGCACGATTCCGGCATATTGAGGAGAGCCGCGTCGTGATCTTGAGCTCTTTTAATATGGACTCATTCGTACGCATCGCAGCCCAAGGTATGCGTTGCAACCATCATGTTTCCATCTTTACACACCATCAATAGATAACAGATAGTTGCCGTTCTATAAGTTGTATTATTCGTTATTCTATGCCTAAAGTTAACCAACATTTAAATAGGTGTAAATAAGTAGGTACTTATTATAAACGTGCGATGTCGGATGTGAGGTCAGTTTACATATCAAATGAAGCTAAGTCGGTCATTGATGATTCGCCGAATGTCGAATGAATCAACGGGTGAAATTCTTTCTACAAACATTGCAATTGAGAATGAATGAGAAGCGTATCCTGTTAACCAGTTGTAAGTGTAACGTGACAAGGGGCCGTCCTTTAATCATGCGAGGCTCGAGAGGTGGGAGGGGTACATGAAAAAATCACGAAATATCATAAGGGGGGGGGTGTAGTAATAAGTATTTATTTTTTCAGCAAACGCGCGGTACTGGACCGAAAAGCGGTGTTTCGTACAATTATTTTGGTAGAAACTAAAAAATACACGTGATATAGGATAGGGGGGGGGGTAGTCTTGGACCTCACCATGTATCACCAGGGGGGGGGGGTTAAAAATGCCAAAAAAAATCACATGACGGCCCCCAAGGACGTTGTTATTCAAATTAAAAAAAAAACACAAAGACCATGTTCCGAGGTCTTTTTGCAGCTTCTTTTCCCCGGATGGTTGTGAGAAGCTGCAGCAGTTTTAGGCGGATCAAACGTTCATTATGTAAAAAATGACGATTCAAAGTGTAACTATGTTACTGAATAAAGATATTTTTGAATTTGTTTTGAACACTTCCAACACCAGAAAAACCAACTGACATAATATCAACAAGTTCATAAACACCCACTGGACAAACATACCTCCTAATCCTCACTCCAAAAATACACCTAAGGAAGTCTGGTCAGGAAACGTCAATCTCCAAAGTTTATCTTTCAACAACTTAGGTTAGTTCACATCACAATTCTCTCAACACTTGTCGTTAACTTAGAACATTACTTCCAAGTGTTTTTAAACTGGTATTTTGTAGTGTAAAATGTGGCACTTGTGTCTTCGGGTCCACGACGACGGGTTAAAAAGGTGTTGGAGAAAATACGTAAGTGTTGGGAGATAGAAAATTAATTGGGAGAAAATGTTTTTGACAATTTAATTTTATTTGTTTCACAATTTATTAACCGTAATTGTTACTTCCAAGTTTACATTGCTTTCAAAATCAGTCTCACAAATGACAATAACCTCAAACCATACATACATACATACATAAACACACGCCTATTTCCCACCGGGGTAAGCAGAGACTATGGAATTCCATTTGCTTCGATCCTGACATACTTCTCTTGCTCCCTCCACATTCATCAATCGTTTCATACATACACGCCGGTTCAGAGTAGATCTTATTGAACATTTTCTAAGGACATCTCCAATTTGGTCAATGTACGTCCTTTTAGGTCTTCCTCTGCCAGCCCTACCACCAACCAGCCTTCGCTTTATACACTGTTCTACCTCAAACCATTATCAGCCATTTTGTGAACTATTTGTCCATAAAGAACGTAATTACTGAATAAAATTACCTGCGGACGGAACGAAAGGTTAGCTTTCTTTTAGGAAGTTAAGCGAAACGCTATCGGATTACTAATTACGTTGATTTCCTTTCTTAATTTTATTCTCAGTCGTAGCGCGACTATAGCGTGACATTTGTTGTTATTAATTACTCCTATCTGTCTCAAATCAATTATCTACAACTTAAACAAAAACTATACCGCCTCCGTGGTCCTCGGTTCTCGGTAAATCCCTAGTTTGGTTAGGAGTTAATGAAATTAACATAACATAACATAAACTGCCTATATACGTCCCACTGCTGGGCACAGGCCTCCCCTCAATCAACCGGAGGGGGTATGGAGCCTACTCCACCACGCTGCTCCACTGCGGGTTGGTGGAGGTGTTTTTACGGCTAATAGCCGGGACCAACGGCTTAACGTGCCTTCCGAAGCACGGAATCATCTTACTTTTTTCGGACAATCAGGTGATTCAAGCCTGAAAAGCCCTTACCAAACAAAGGACAGTCTCACAAAGTGATTTCGACAATGAAATGAAATGATGATGAATGAAATTACACAAAGAAAAAATCATAAATCATTTTCATTTGTAAAACAATGTATTTGTAAAATAAACTTTTTCGGTAAAGATAATGATAAAAACATAAAGTCTGCTTCATCAAAGATGTTAATAACACTGGCCGTTGTTTTGCACATTCTTCTTCTTCTATAGTGTGGGTTGTGAGGTGGATTACCAACCTCATCAACCCTGATGTCAGGTTTATTATCGAGCCGCCAAAGGCTCCTGGCATGGGTCATGTAACGATTGCTTACATCAGTAAGTAGTAACCGGTACCAACGGCTTAACGTGCCTTCCAAAGCACGTATCATCTTACTTTTTGGACAATCAGGTGATCAGCCTGTAATGTCCTAACCAAACTAGGGATCACAAAGTGGTTTTTGTGATATGTCTCCACCGGGATTCGAACCCGGGACCTCTGGATCGTGAGCCCAACGCTCAACAAGAATAAAAAGTTCAATCTCTTTTAAGAACAAAGTATTTACTTAAGTATGTAGTCATTACATAAGCCATGACAGGGGGGCGGCTCAATAGTAACCCTGACACCAAGGTTGATGAGGCCAGTCATCGACCCGCACGAGAAATGACTGAGATAAAACTAGACCGGTCAATACCCTGCCAAATCCGCTATTCCACTCAGCGCGACATTTAAGAAAAAGATGGAATTTCTTCAATGCCGCATTCAATGAGTAGAAACCGACATTCCCGTATCCAGACACGTTATGCCATTGTACTGAGAACTATAATAAAATGACTTGTATCGTACGAACGTGCTGTTCACACAACGTCCATCCATTGTCTTTCATCGTACGTGACAACTACACGATCCTCTCAAAATTATTGTAAGGTTCAAAATCGGTGCTTCACAATCTGCAGTCGTTAAACGTATAAATTAAAAGCAAAAAAGGTAAAATATTTTGGTTTGTGATTGTGACAGGGGCGATGTTATCGTGCCATTATGACGTCACGTTTAACCTCTTAAAGAAAGTTTCATGACCAGTAATTTACATTTTAAATCATCACAAGTTTTAAGAGCCACGCTCTTGTCGTCGTAGCATTCTCCATGCTAATTTTTAGGGAAAAATAGGGCAGTGGTTAGGGAAACCAACAAGGCAAGAGGGCTTGCCTTCCGCCCCGCAGTACTCTGTCTGACGCGAACAGGCTCAAAAATATATTATGTTTGGTTGAGCTTTATGGAGGTAAAATATCATCATCACTAATTTAAGAGCCACGCTCTTGTCGGTGTAGCATTAAATTCTTCATGCTACTTTTTTAGGGAAAAATAGAGCAGTGGTTTTCCTCTTGCCTTTCGCCCCGCAGTACTCTGTCTGACGCGAGTGTGATGGCGCCCAAAGTAGTCTATTTCAAAGCCGTACTAGGACTCCTGTCGTCCGTCTGTGAATAGTACTGACAGTTACTGCACTTATATTTTTACTACTTACATTTTAAATATCGAACTAAAATAACAAATGTGACGAAAAGGAATATTTCCCAGTACCTAAAAATTATATTCTTTCCTATTTCCTTATTCATCATTAGCCTACACCATCCCACTGCAGGGCAAAGGCTTTTCTCCTTAAGTAACTACAAACAATACCTACTTATAACACTAACATTCACAATAACAATCCCTTTTTTATTATAAGTATTTACTTTTAAATTTGTTCTTTTTTCCTCAACTATAACTAAGCCTTTATTGTAGCAAATGTAACTCATATCCAGTTGCTAACAATTAAGTTTGTTTATGTTCTGTCCAAACTTCCCTTCGCGGGTTGGAAGGTCAGACAGGCAGTCGCTTCTGTAGACAACCGGACCTGTCAAATCTTCAGGTTAGGTAAGCGGTCCCTGTGAAAAACAGGATGATGCTAGGGAGATGATGATGTTTTGTCCAAACTTCCCTTCGTGGGTTGGAAAGTCAGACAGGCAGTCGCTTCTGTAGACAACCGGACCTGTCAAATCTTCAGGTTAGGTAAGCGGACCCCGTGAAAAATGGGATGATGCTAGGGAGATGATGATGTTTTGTCCAAACTGCACATAAAAACCTCAACATATTTCATAACCAGTTGATAAAAAATATGTTTATGCTTTGCCCAAACGGTACATAAAACGTCAACATAAACATTAACCCATAAACAACAATTTGACAGCCCACTGGTAGAATATCCCCATAAAATGGAAAGTTGTTTCCACGATAATTATTTTCAATTTCTACCTATTCCGATTTCGCCATAAGCTGTTACATAAACACCATAATCCATGTCATGACGGCCGACACAATGGGATAATCTTCTATGGTCTATGTTACAATCATAGTACAATCAGACTTTGTATTTTTTTTTTTGAAATAGGTATACCAACAGTACATATAATTTTAAAGCTATACAATTCAAATCTTAAGTTAACGTTTGTATGTGTCCCAATTACAGGTAAACACGGCATTCACAAAATAATTACAACAAAAAAACGTATAAGTAAAAAAAATATATACTTAATATAAAAAAATAACTCATCATCACCAGCCCATTAACGTCCCCACTGCTGGGGCACGGGCCTTCCCTATGGATGGATAGGGAGATCGGGCCTTAAACCACCACGCGGGCCCAGTGCGGATTGGTGGTTATTAACGACTGCTTATGCAGCCGGGACCAACGGCTTAACGTGCCTTCCGAAGCACGGAGGAGCTCGAGATGAAAAAAAAAAAAATAACTATTTCATTCATTTTAGTTCTATACTTTTGCGACGGAAAATGCCACTTGATATTAACTCAAAATCATGGTCTGATTCAGAATTCTGAATCATTCCCTCAGTATTCGTTACGATGTCACTAACACCAAACCAATTTTTGCAGACCAATATATACACGCGTTAGTGACACCGTAACGAAAACTCTGAGGAATGAATCAGACCATGATTCTGAGTTGATATCAAGAGGAATTAAAATTTGCCATATTTCATGATTCTAGGTCTATGGAAAGCATTCCCCAAGGAAATGTATGACAATTAGGTAAAGGTTTCAGCGTTTTGAGTAACAATTCCTTTCACCCTAAGGTTGCCTGGAAAAAAATTGCTATTTGACAGTAAAGTTGCTGATTGCACTTTTCTGACGTTATTTTGAATTTTTTCTTTACTTTTCGTTAATGTGCAGTAAATTTATTCTCCTGTAAGTATAACAGCCGATCCCATTTCAATTCAATGTCATCATCATCATCATCATCAACAGCCTATACGTATACGTCCCACTGCTGGGCACAGGCCTCCCCTCAATCCACCGGAGGGGGTATGGAGCATACTCCACCACGCTGCTCCAATGCGGGTTAGTGGAGGTGTTTTTACGGCTAATAGCCGGGACCAACGGCTTAACGTGCCCTCCGAAGCACGGAATCATCTTACTTTTTCGGACAATCAGGTGATTCAAGCCTGAAAAGTCCTTACCAAACAAAGGACAGTCTCACAAAGTGATTTCGACAATGTCCCCATCGGGAATCGAACCCGGACCTCCAGATCGTGAGCCTAACGCTCTAACCACTAGACCACGGAGGCAATTCAATGTATCAGCGATAAACTTCGAAGCCTGTAAAAATAAAAAAGTAGTTTCTCAGTTCTCAGCCAGTAAAAAGCTCGTAAGCATAACTCATAAGCCTATTTCTACCATAGCAATCCTAAGAAAAAGGTGAACAGACTCCAGCTAATAATAGCACGAAGTGGCATGTATTTATTTATAACTGAGCCTACCTTATCACAGTTGGGGCAAACCCAGTAGGTGCATTAACGCACTTTGATATTTGACACGCTATACTAATGTACGTATATGTTTGCTTGTTTGTCTACGGTATTTGTATTAGCTAAGAGATTAGTTAGCCTCGTTTTGGTTTTGTATGAACAAAACCATTAATCCTAACAGAGTCATCTTTTCTGTCCTCCACTGGGACAATTCCTGTTCGGCGCGTCCTTGCCGCGGGGGTGGGCGCCTCTAACTCAGTAGGCCGGAGTGAGATGGTGGCTGAGCTCAGTGAGTTCGGGTAGCGACCCAGACGTACAGGGTCTAACGTACAACCCTTGCCCAGGGATACGGATAAAAACCTCAACGGTTGCACAGGCGGAGATGGGAGCCATCGGTACGGCAATGCAGGACGGAAGAGGCAAGTCACAGGGACTGTAACATTAAGGAAAGACGGCAGCAGTAACTGTCAGTACTATTCGGAGGACAGGAGTCCTAGTACGGCTCTGAAATAGACTACTCTAGGCGCCATCCCATTCGCGTCAGACAGAGTACTGCGGGGAGGAAAGCAAGAGGGAAACCACTGCCCTATTTTTCCCTAAAAAGGTAGCATGGAGAATGCTACACCGACGAGAGCGTGACTCTTAAATTAGTGATGAAGAGATTAGTGAATGAGATTATATAGGTACTATTCTTTCCCCATTAAAAATATGCACTTATTATTTTTATTTAAAGGTTTTTTTTTAATTAAATGTGTTGTTTTCTTGAGTTGCGTATTATGTATGGATTTATTTGTAGTTGTATTGTACATAGTTTACGCCCGCCATCTTTGAACTTTTGCATATTTTCCTCGCCTTTTGATTGCCTGAAAGCAATCGCTTTTAGCAATTAGACCACCAATTGCCATGTACTATATTATAGTACTTACCTACGAATATATTAAAAGAGACACTAGTAAACCTCTGTGTATATTGAGAACCAAAACAAAAGAATATCATCTGTTTATCAACAAAATAATTATCAGTCACAGATAATAACAGATAATCAACCTTAGCATCGGAAGTATGATTCATTAATCATAATCGATACGTAGATAACAATGAGTCACTACCACAAAGGAATCATACTTTATCTACCTCAGTAATAATGAAACCGTAGAGCTAATTTGTATGTTTCTGTGAAGTGAACGAAAAAGCGTTTTTAACACTGAAAATATGGGATTGAAGAAGTTTTTTCGAGAAGTAAGTTATATTGTACAACAGTAACACTGCAACATTACCATGGTTTATGTAGATACACTTATATTTTTTAACTTTATTTTATTAAATTCATTTCCTATACCTAAAGGTTGACTGGAAGAGATTGCTACCTTAGTAATACGTCTGTTTGTTGTACTATCTATCTGATTGTAATTGTTAATTTTTTTATGTTTGTTTTAAGTGGAAGTGTATAAGAGAAGGTAAGCAGTTAATTACCTGTTAAATGTTCTAGCTTTAACCACAAAACATTAACTAATCCGTCTCATTTAAAAAAAATATATTGATTCAAGTGCCATACTCCATTTTGTTTAACACAGAATGTTATTATAACAACCTTGTACTCAATTCAGCTTTTTATTATCTATTTATACTTATTCGTACTTATAAACCACACTGCGGCAAGCAGATCTAGATGAGCTTCTGGGCAGAAGCCTCCCCTCAATCACCCGGAGGGGGTATGGAGCATACTCTACCACGCTGCTCCGCTGCGGGTTGGTGAAAGTGTTTTTACGGCTAATAGCCGGGTCCAACGGCTTAAGCAAAGGAATCATCTTACTTTTTAAGACAATCAGGTGATTCAAGCCTGAAAGTCCTGACCAAACAAAGAATCGAATATAATAGGTTCGAGAATCGAACCTGGACCTCTAGAACGTGATCGTAAAGCAACTTGCATTATATTACAACAAACAAAAGGATCTCAGAAACCTTTGCTATTTAAAACCGTTCTATGTATATGTATTATTCTTTATTATATGGTCTTACTTTGAAATTTATCTTTTACGATGATAGGGAAGCCATACTTATAATAAATAAAATCCTCCAAAAATCCAACGATACCACTACACGGATGCTTGAAACCTTCACACGGCTTCGGCTGCGCGCGCGGCGATGTGGATCATCCGAGACCGGTTGTTACTAGCCAATACCAGTTCGCGACGGCCCGTTACATCTCGTGAGAATCTCTAAGCTAAAACCTTTCCAATGTCTTACTTCACTTCACTAGTGATATGTATTGTTGCATGAATAGTTCTGTGGATCTAGAACTTTGGTTGCTTCTACAATAAACCCCAGGTGAAGTAGTTGTAGTGGAGTATGTTTCATAGGTAAAATACTTGGACCAGTATTAAATTACTTGTAATAAGTACATTGATTTGAAAGATGTGTTGCTGTTGTAGTTTCTTGTCATTTCTTCTCCTCAGCCATAAAAATGACCAAAAAAAAAATCCTGAAAAATGACGTTGATCAATGAATGTAAAATTGACCTGCAATAAGTTAACCTGAAGATTTACAGGTCCGGTTTTTTACAAAAGCGACTGCCTATCTGACCTTCCAACCCGCGAAGGGAAAACCAGCCCAATACAGGTTAAGTCACATACCTCCGAAAATGGGTTCGGGAATGTGGGTTCCCTCACGATGTTTTCCTTCACCGCTGAGCACATGATAATCATTTATGATCCAAGCATGGATTCGAAAACAAATTCTACATTGGTTTAAGCCTGTGTTTGATTCGAACCTGCGACCTCAAAGTGAGAGGCAAGCGTTCTACCAACAGAGCTACCACGGCTTCAAGTTTATCCATGATAATTACGTTGAATAAATGATTCTGATGTCTGATCAAATACTTATAATCTGGACAAAATTACAACAAAATCCGCTAAAGTTACCTGACTCAAATAACTTCTTAGCAACACGAACGCTTAAAGCTTCTGAAGCTGGACTGAGTGCGAATAAAAATTATAGAACACGTTCAGCTGCTTGTCTTTCAGCGCTTGTCTGACAGAGGGATCGTGTTCTTTCTAATATGTTGGACAATTGTTATAGGCGACAAGTTGATCCCTTGTTACTATTAAGATTCATCATAACCATCTTAGGGCTTCCTATCAATAATGGCTGTTAATAAGCTCTGCCTTTTAATAAGATGTGTTTGCATAACCTGCTATTTGTTGACTTTCGGTCGGCTTTAGGTTTCAGTAAATGTTTCAAATGAAATGAAATATATTTATTGTGGATCATAGGTACAGTACAGGCGTTCATGTCAATTATAAGTTGTTTCATCCAGCTATATCCCGCCATATAGGCATACAATATTATTAGGTCTTATAAATCTAAAGTCATACTAACTAATTTTATACTTGAAATTATCCAGTTACATAAGAATAAGAAAATATTTATTTGGCAAAGTGAAATGCGAAATGTCTTTACGTAACGTAACATTTGCAATTAACACATTAAAAAGGAAATTATGGTATTGACACAAGGGTCTTATAAGTACTATTTGATCGACACATTGCACAAGACTTTTATTGTAATGGTATAACAACAAAATTACTTCCAATCAAATGGGTACTTTTTTAACAGTCATGCCTTGTTTGCACGAATTTTAACAGCAAGCTGACTTGAAATGAATGGGCAAGTAGTAAAAAGAATGGGTGTGGATTTTTAGAGAGTTGTTTTGTATAATATATTCTTTCTATTAAGCCTCAGGGTATTTTTTTTTTATAAAAGTGGGTGATGTAGTGTTTGGCAGACTGACCGCCTACGGATTATGGGCGTGATTTTTTATTATGTTGATAATGTTAGCAAGCAATATAATGGAATCGGAGATACATCATATGGCAACTGAACGCTGAATGCTAAATTACTTGGCCAAAAATAACTATTATAATGGCCCCCATTCCTGCAGACACCTCCTAATTTTACTTTTAGTTATACCTGTCATTTTCTTATCCGCCGAAAAGGAAAGGGACGGATGATTTTCAGCTCTTAATTTTAGGAAGAATGAGTAAATGAATGAATACCGCGAGCGAATCAAAAAGGTATCTCGCTGATATGCAAACCGTTTGGCGTGTGCTGTCAACTTAATTCTGTCGGGTTATTAGTCAATGCAAAATTTTTATAGGGTTGTTTTTGATTTGTGCTTAAAATTGACGTGTGTTCCATATATTTTATGCTTGTCGATTACCCGTCCCTTTTCTTTTCGACGGATAAGAAAATGACAGATATAACTTAAAATTAGATGGTGTTTACAGGAATTAGCACCAATATACATACAAGCTAGTCCGACAAAGGCATATCAAGAGGGTTAGCCAAGTTGCATAGGATTTCGAAAAGCGACAGTGACGGTGATAAAAGGTATAGGATTGACACAAGGCGACATGAAAAGTTAATCGCATAAATTTTGCACTGGGACTGTCCTTCAACCTTGACACTTGTAGAAGGATCAAAGATGACAAAAGCCATAAGAATCTACTTCAAAAATTTGATAGAATAGGCTAGTTTCCAACTAGTCAAATCAGTTACTTTTTACTAAACGTCAAAACACGAAATTACTATGGAATTTGTATGAAAAAGCACTCTGTGTCGTCATAGAAAAACGTGACAAAATGTCGGACTTATTATTACGTTTTTCTTGATTAAAATTCATAAATAAGTTTAATAGAAAAAAGAAAATGTTTTTCGTTAGTTTTAGATGTGTCTTTATTTAGTAATCAGAATTTCATAATTTATCTTGAACCTAGTACACGACCCAATTGTCACTGTCGTTCTGTGCAATCGTTAGCAACTTAGCTAAGGCCCCCGGAAAATGTATAGTTCTGACAGCTGTCATTCTAATCACGGTATTTTAAAGGAATGTAAACAAAATTGGTATTTAACTCCCACTGATAGGCTCTTATGAATTGAATGGCCGTATATAGACGGATACCTTACTAAGCTTAGTAGGCGACTTACTACTTTTAACTGTTCGTACTATGATCATAACTAAATAACTGTTTAGTGACAAGTCGCTAAAACAGCTTTCTCGCTAAATTAACTGAAAACATACCTCGCTTCCGTACAAAACCATAATCAGGTTTTGATTAAAATTGTTACTATGATTATTTTCTTCCTATATTTTTTAAATGAATTTATAGGTATCTATAACCGCGGATACGCGTGTCCAATCGATTTCTGATCTTGTCTCAAGGTAATAAGATTGGAAACTGACAAATAGTCACCTCCAATTTACCATTGCGGAAATAAATGACAGTTGTGTCGATCTATTTTTTTTTTTGCTGCCGGAGTCTATTTAAAAAAATACAACTTGATATAATGAAGTTTCATAGTTGAGTAGAGTTGTACTTTTTGCTTTCCGTCAAGTTTTGAAGTACGAAAGATGTCGTATGGCTGCCAAATGTCTATTAATAGTGACTTGTACATTTTCCCATCCCATTAGTTTTTTAGTTTTTTTTTATTAGTTTTTTTTTACTTTATTTTGCATGACGTATGGTATTTAATGTTCATCAAACTTGTCTATACATATATACATACACTCACGCCTATTTCCCACTGGGGTAAACAGACACTATGGAATTCCATTAGCTTCGATCCTGACATACTTCTCTTGCTTCCTCCACATTCATCAATAGTTTCATACACGCACGCCGGTTCAGAGTAGTGCGGTGGCGTAACTACGTAGTTTGTACTTAGATATTATTGAGGAGCTCGGTGGCGCAGCGGTAAACGCGCTCGGTCTGCGATTGTTGAAGTTAAGCAACTTCGCAAAGGCCGGTCATAGGATGGGAGACCACAAAAAAAAATCATCTCGAGCTCCTCTGTGCTTCGGAAGGCACGTTAAGCCGTTGGTCCCGGCTGCATTAGCAGTCGTCAATAACCATCAATCCGCACTGGGCCCGCGTGATGGTTTAAGGTCCGATCTCCCTATCCATCCATAGTGAAGGCCCGTACCCCAGCAGTGGGGACGTTAATGGGCTGATGATGATGATGATGATTATAGGGGGAAGATATAGATAAAGTGATGGAATACTCGAAACGGAAGTTTGAGACGAACTAGTTTTTTTTTTGAAGAATTCGTTCCTAGTTCTTATTGACATCTATTTAGAAGCAGCCTTTGTTGTGACCTCTAGGATGCGGTCCAAGGGATTTGACGTAAAAAGTGGAGACGAAAGACCTTGAGGTCTGATGTCACTAGTTATACTGTGGGGCAGTAAGTAATCAGAACATAAACGGTTCTGGGGGTCTAGAAAGGATATATTGAAGCAATTCAGGTAGAAGCAATATTGCAGTTGGATAGTTTCCTAGGTCAAAGCATTATATTATACAGGGTGTTAGTGACATCGTAACGAATACTCAGAGGGATGATTCAGACCATGATTCTGAGTTAATATCAAGTGGAATTTTCCGTCGCAAAATTCATGTTATTTTTTTAGTTTTTTTAAATTATTTTCTATTCTATACTTTTGCGATGGAAAATTCCACTTGATATTAACTCAGAATAATCAGCTGAATCATCCCTCTCAGTATTCGTTACGATGTCACTTACACCCCATACAAGTACATACAGTAGCCATACAAGTAGATATGGGTGTTAGTGACACTGTAACGAATACTGAAGGGGATGATTCAGACCATGATTCTGAGTCGATATCAAGTGGAATTTCCTGTCGGAGAAGTCATGAAAATTTTAGAGCTTATTTAAATTATTTTCCGTTCCATACTTTTGCGACGGAAAATTCCACTTGATATCAACTTAGAATCATGGCCTGAATCATCTCTCAAAGTTATCGTTACGATGTCACTAACACCCTGTATAAGGTTAATACTACGTAAACTAATAAAGATAAATTATGGAATTCTGATTACTAATAAATAAAGATAGATCTAAAGGAGTCAGAAAATGTTTTCTTTTTCTATTTAACTTATTTAAATGAATTTTAATAAATAAAAAAATTAATAATAAATGTGTCATTTTGTCACGTTTTTCTATAGCGTAACAGGTTGCTTTTTTCATACAAATTCTATGGTGAGTTCGTGTTTTGACGTTTAGTAAAAAGTAAATGATTTGACTAGTTGGAAACTACCCTATTGCGCATATAAAATTAAGTGCGAAATGGCAACAAACGTCAAAATCGTCTTCCTATGTAGGCACTCTAAAGGTGGTATTAATAAACCAATCTCAGCTTCGAGACTGCCCTCAAGATCATGTCAATGTGACAGTTCTCATATAAAAACAGGGACTTGAGCATAATCTTGAGGGCAGTCTCAGCTGAGATTAGTTTATTAATACCACCCTTAGGGTGGTACTAATAAATTAATCTTAGCTGAGACTGCCGTCAATAACTTACTTGGGCTTTATATAAGAACTGTCACATTGACATGATCTTGAGAGCAGTCTCGAAGTTGAGATTAGTTTATTAATACCAACCTAACAGTCTCACCACTCTAACAGAAAACAGAAAGCCCGCTGAAGTGTGGGTACTCAGTTCATCTTGCGATGGATGTACCTGACTACCCAGATTGGAATATTGTGATATTGATTTGATAACAGAAATTGGATCAGTGTCAAAGTAATCTGCATGTTATCTCAAGCAAAATAATGTTAATGTCTTATCTTATTTTCTCTTATAATCTAATCACATCACATATACTTAGACAAGTAGGTATTTCTTTTACAAACAAAAACGGTCGAGCCGACTGTGTTAGTAAATTAAAAAGTCATTGGTGCAATAAAAGCCTCCGTGGTCTAGCGGTTAGAACGTTAGGCTCACGATCTGGAGGTCCGGGTTCGATTCCCGATGGGGACATCGTCGAAATCACTTCCGTGCTTCGGAGGGCACGTTAAGACGTTGGTCCCGGCTATTAGCCGTAAAAACACCTCCACTATGCTCCAGTTGATTGAGGGGAGCCTTGTGCCCAGCAGTGGGACGTGTATAGGCTGTTTATGTTATGCTATGGTGCAATTTGAACCCCATTGCAGAAACAAGCTGGCGAAGCGCACGGCCACAGTGAATATTCTGAGTATGAATGTAGATACATTAAATGGTCTCAAAAGGAGTAATGACCTAAGTTATCATAAGCTTATTGAGGAAAGCAGAACAAGAACAAACGGCGCTTTGTGTTTGACATTTGCGTGACTATAAATAACTTGTAATGTAGGGAAATTGCAATGTGCCATCGTATACTTTAATTATCTATAATATTCCACCAGTTTTGCACCTTACTAGCTTGAATTTCATTAGTAAAAGGTAAAGCGGTATTAAGGCCTATTTTACGACGCGTATAATAAATGAGTAATTTGTTTTTTTTATTTATTAATTTCATCATCTTCATCATTATCAGCCGTACGACGCCCACTGCTGGGCATAGGCCTCCCCCAAATAAATTTATTATTATAATTAAATTAAATATTTATTTATCTTTTATTCATTTCTTAGTAATTAATAAGTTATTTTATTACCTATTAATTTCTAAATAAGTAAGTGCTCTAACAAAAACAAGTGTTTGGTAAAGATATTGAATTTTATACTTTTCTGTTGAGAACTAGTTACCTATCTACTTATTTATCTGTAACATTCCATAATGAGATGATACTTTTAAAAATAATCAAGAAAGTGAACCTTATTTTAATAAAAATAATAGAACACAATATCACATTCTGTAAGTTAATTACATACATACATAAACTCACGCCCGTAATCCCTAATGGGGTGGGCAGAGCCATAAGTAATCAAAGATAACTTGCAGCCACTGTTGATACGATGTCGTAAGCTGGATATGATGAACCTTATGGTGATAAGGGATCAGCCTATCGCCCATAACATTAGTCCATCATGTTAGAGGACACAAGTGTCTAGTGTGTGTTAACTTACTTACTTGTAAGTAAGTTAATCCTTTACGGAATATAAAATTGCAACACAGAACACATTCGAGCAACTGTTTTAAGATTCCAAAAAAATGTCCCATTCTGAAACAAAGTTTATGGGTGCATTCCCCTTGTCATTATTATTCTTAGCCAATACATGGAAAATAACGATTGACTGACTTAAAATATTTAACAGCACTATCCTTCGCGGCACGGTAACACGCCGCGCGCGACGCGACTTATATCGAGGGCTTTGACCATTAACCGTACGATGTCTATCCACATAGATAACATTCGCTGCGTCTATCGGTCGGAACCCGCGACATAATTCGCACCGTACGCGGCGCAGTCGCCATGCAAGAATATTATTATGTAAACCTTACTTTTTTGTCTACCAACCGAATTTATTATTAATTTCAAACACTCAATATTCTTCGATTCGTTATGGGTTCGCGGAACTAACCCAAAATTACTTTATACCATGAATTATCAGTTATAAGGTTGTAATGGTTGTATTCACATTTAAATACCAAATCAGAGCCTTATAGAAAAAGCGTAGGATTGCCATTTTGGAGAGACCACTCACCTTTGCAACGGGCAGACATGGACTGAGGTACTATTTCAATTTTAATTAAAACACATAACAACGGGTTCTTACCGCGTTTAAAGCAGTCTCATATCCCTGCTATGTTATGTGTTGTGTTGATATGTGTTTTAATTATGATAATAACCGCGTAAACTTAAAACAATGTATTTCAATTTTGTTGCTATGTTAACGTATTTTGTTAACTTACACCACAAGAAAACCCACATTGTAAATCGTGTTATGACTATAAGTCGTCATCATCTCCCTAACGTTATTGCGATTTCACGGGATAAGGTTACCTAGCCTGAAAATTTGACAGGACCGGTCTTTTACAGAAGCGACTGCCTGTCTGATCTTCCAACCCGCGAAGGGAAAGCCAGCCCAATACAGGTTAAGTCGCATACCTAGAAAAGGCATTTCTCGGGAGTGTGGGGTTCCTCACGATGTTTTCTTTCACCGCTGAGCACAATCATTTGTCATCCAAATATGGATTCGAAAATGATTGATTTAGGGCCGTGCTGGATTTGAACCTGCGAACTCACAGTGAGAGTCAAGCATTCTTCGAACTGGGGTACTACGGCTCAGTTATGAATATAATCAGAAGTAAAAAATTCAAAATAAGGCATTTCGTAAACTGTAAATAACTAAACCTTACCTACACGTAATCCGGGATGGAAGTCAATAGCAGGCAACATAATAAAAATAAAGCATAAAAATTACTTTTTAATATTTTTTGGTTAGCATTTCCACTCCTGTAATCCTAATTACACCCACTCCATCTTCTCTCATCAAAAATCTCATCATTTATTCATTCAAGTTCCCTAAGTTCTCTTAGTAACAAGATACCCAAAATAACAAAATATTCTGAATGCATCCCTGTGTTCTATAAAAATTGTGTTTTATGCTAAAGTTATGTTATCGATTCGTGACTACCATACAAATTAGCTGACGTTCAAACACGTCTTCTTGTATGAAATGTAGTATAATGTAGTTTAGTCTGTCATGTTGGCATCTAAAAAGTTTTCATCGCATTGCATTGCGAACTTTACAGAATGATCGCAATTTTAGTTGCAATATCGATTACAGGAAAATAAAATCGATATTTTTTATCGTTTTACATTGCTTATTAAAATGATACATACCTGCATTTACAATAGGTATATGTAAGTTAAAATACCATGTATCAGGAAGTTAAATACTTACGTGTGTATTTTTAAATCATAAAACTAATTATAATATTTCTAAAAAAAAAGAGAAATAGAAAAAGAATAGTTAAAAAATTAAACAAATAAATAATTTATGACTTACTCTCCAGCATTTTAAAGTACTCTAAACTATTTCGTTAAGTAGGTAAGCGTACAAGACATAACAAAAGCTGACGATTATATCCCAATTGGGGTAGTCAGACGTATATCCATCGCAAGATGAAGTAAGTACCCACACCTTATCGAGCTTTCTGTTAAGCCAGCGTGATAGAAAGAAAGGAAGAAACGTTTATTATACCTCTATAGGGACACCATAGTAACAAATATAAAACAGCCCACGGAATTACATGAAATTTAAAATAAAAACACTTAATAAAAACAACTTACGCAAGAAAGTACAAATAAATAGACAGTAAACATTAAAGCAAATTGTAATTTTGTGTATGGACTGGTCAACAATGGTGGTGGTGTCTTTTATAAAAGGGCCTCAAAAAAGGGTCAAGGGTCTAAGGGGGATAGGAGAAAGCCCTATCGCTGTATTAGTGAAAAAGTAAGCCTGCTTAAGTAGGTACATTCCAAGAAGAAGGCAACTTATATCAACTTCAACTATTGAGTGACTTTGAGTCAGTGTTATGACGGCTTTAACGAATTAATTTTCCTGTTACAAAATGAGTGTTATTTTTAGTAATACCTACCTAATACATGAGATAAGACACGCTTGTTTATAATTCTACCATAAGTACATAGAAACTGAATTAATCTTTGTACTAATCAGAAATTGATACAATGAGGGGAATGTTCTGGCATAACATAACCCATCACAAGAATAAACGCGAACCATTGTGGCGAGTTTGTTTGTCCCAATTTTACGACTAAACGACTGAACCGATTTGGATGAAAATTAGCAAGTAGATAGACAGAAAGTTGGAGAAAAACATAGGATAGTTTTTGAGACGAAATTGGAGTTATTTGGAAGGACGGACTTCATTTAGGTACTTGGCTCGATAACTGACGAAGTCCCTGGCGCGTAAAAAGCTGACAGGTCCTTACTTATTACACAATTACTTAAACATATAATTATAGACTTAGACCTAACAAGTGTAAAGTATAGTAACAAACGTCAAAATCGTAACTAACAGATAATTGCGATGCAATGTGAGCGGTAAATAGAGCGAATATGGCTACCATTAGATAACGTGAGGAACCAACAACTAAACGCGAGATTCTTCCACGCGATATGTCCATCTATCACACAACACACTTAAACGGTTCTATTGGAGGACCACTGGTTATACTTACCTAGGTAATATATCACTGGCCTGGATAATATTCCGCTTAGGGACGGTACTGATAAGTATCGGCGTCCGAAGGACATAATATACGATCCCGACGACCCGATTACTCTAGCCATAGAGGCGGCCAATCAGCTCGCGACACCAAACACTTCAGAACCCCGATACCGACCCCGCCGGCGTGGTCGACGATTTCCCTCGTGCTTATCGCTATCGACATACTAGGGTCGATTAATCCTTTCAATATTCTTCCTCTCAGACGACGCCCTGAGCCGAGGTTCGCGCCCAACTGGGCACCATCAGGCCTGTTGTCTTAAACGTTATACCGGGTGGTGAGAGCCTTCAGCGCTCCCCATTTGTCCGGCCAAGTAGTTAATGCCATCTGCGGCAAATCTACAATAAGTCACGTCAAAAAAGCCTGTATAATAGTGCTAAGACGTCTCCAAAAAAAAAAATTCAAAAATATTTATTTTTCAAAATTGGCTTACAAAGTTAGCGCTTTTTGAACGTCAAAAAAATTATTTTTTTTACATACCTTCTAGCAGTCCAGCAAATAAGCAGTTCAGAAGAGAAATAAGCTGTCTTATTAATGTAGTTCAAGGAAACAATGGTCCGAAATTTAAAATATTATTTAATGTTTGGACATTACACAGCCCAGCAGGTGAGTTAACGCCTTCACAAAGCCTCTTATATAACAACGTTAGTCACCAACTGAGTCATGATTCGACCTCCGTTCTAGTAAATTATGGGCTTTGATTCAATCAAAACCAACGGTGCACTTTAGAACTTGCCTCATTTTACTCTGATAGCTTTTTTATTTACCTACTTACTGGTATTTTACTAGATCTGTCATGTCTTATCAGCCGAGCAAGTCAAGTTCCAAACGATTATGACAATTAACAGTGACAGTGATATGAGAGTTAACCCTTTCACGGACAGAGACCATGGGTCATTAGTGGTTCATAATAGGTAGTATGACATCTTGGAATCGGAACGTCGTTACACGTTCTGTCCTTGAAAGTGTTAAAGGAAAACAACGTGAAGAAACCCACATTTCCAAAAATGTGCTTTGGAGGTGTCATATTTCGCACTATCATACTCGTATTTAACTTTTAATGAGACTTACGGTTTAACTTGTCAACAAAAATAATGTCACATTGTATTAAAGTGTATACATATTCGTACTCGTAACCGTACCATTTCGGACATGGCAAAGTGACGATGTTGTTCTTCAACAGATTAATTTCTGAAAGTTTCTCATAGTTTAACAATATTAGGTTGGTAGTTACTCTTTTTTAGTAGATAATAATATACACATTTTCAAAGAATGACATTCCCTTTCGCTTAATTTAATTTATAAGTTAGGTAATCATTGGCAGCTTTAAACTTTCTTCATTCAGTGGTACCACTATCATGAATAGGCTCTAGCGGTGATAGTCACTCAAGCTTCATTGAAATTGCATAACTACATTAAAGTGTACATAACAGGAATGTTATTCAATCATAACAAATATCTAACAGTGATTCGTAGCAGTCTTACACAGACAGTTTATGTTACTTTCTTGTCTAAAAGCTCTATGTAACCTACAATACAAATACACTTTATTGCACCAAAATAAAAAGAAATAATAACCTACATTATTATAAGATAATAATTAATACACACTGAGAATAATCGGATGGAGTGTTGCTGTCGCTGCATAGGTAATCGATATAATTGTAGAATTTCCAATATCGATAGGAATATCTATATTTATTTAGTTAGGTATCTATATAAAGCAAAGGTTGGTGGTAGGGCTGGCAGAGGAAGACCTAGAAGGATGTACATTAACCAAATTGGAGATGTCCTTAGAAAAGGTTCAATACGATCTACTTTGAACCGCCGCGCGCCGTGCGTGTATGAAACGATTGCTGAATGTGGAGGAAGCAAGAGAAGTATGTCAGGATCGAAGCAAATGGAATTCCATAGTCTCTGCTTACCCCGGTAGGAAATAGGCATGAGTTTAAGTATTTATGTATGTATCGATGTTTAGATTATTTAGGAACTTGAAAACAATCGATCATCAATCGATGTACTTTTTATGTAAAAATATGGTAGGATTTCTATTATAGGATTCATAGGGTACCAAAAGGTACCTTAGCAAGTGTCGAATCTATAACTGATATTCCAGGGGATAAGCGGGTAAAATAAATTAAACTTACCTAAATTAATATTTCTTGGTTTACCGGGGAACCACAATGGGTACCTAAAATTAAATTATTCCGGTGGACATAATACGGGACCCACTCGTCCCCTAAAAACTTTTTGGGGACGAGTGACCACCGCCACCAGATTACCTTACCTTACCTTAGTTGTGTAATTGTGTCCTTCCAAACCATAACAATTTCACCTGTACTAGGCTATCAACGCATAACTTTTTCTTACACATGCTCATATTAACATTACACTTTAGTCGACTTGAAGAACACGTCCAGAATGATAACCATCTTGGAACATTCCCTGTTTTCTTTAGCCCATGTATGTAACACATTCATAATAAACTTGCGAAAGTCACAAGTGAAAACTTGTCAAGACAGCGTAGGTAGACCCGTTTGTTTTTCTCAACAAATAAGACATGTTAAGGCGTTGTTTTTAACAAGAAACAAGATTTTCTTGAGTCTTGTCTCGCCTTATCAGTCAGGCTTTTGTGTGCGTCAAGCTAGCGGCCTCAAAAAAAAAATGGGCACGAAAAAATAATTTGACCATACCAAAAAATAGTACTCTTATTGAAAAAAATAGTACCTGTTGTAAAAAAATTAGTACCATCACGGTTCTGGATTTATAGCCATGTTTTATTGCACTTGCTAGCTTGACGGTGAGCGAAATTTGGCGAGAGTTAACGACAAGGTCTTTCGCTTTGATTTAAACGCCAAAAAATAGTATCGAAATAGTACTCACCCCCTGCAAAATACCGAAAGTAGTACTTCAACGGTTCCAAAGTTATAAAGGTAGTTCTTTGATCCCGCTAGCTTGACGTTTTGAAAATACCTATTATCTGGGGAATGCTTGCATACTTCAGTTTGTAACTAATGTCAATAAACTCGTATGAAATAGTACTCCCTACCATCATAATTTGGACCTGATTCTCTTTGTAGAAATATGTCAAAAAGTCATTATAACCTATGTCATACATTTATCAAGACAAGTACAGTCGCGAACAAAATTATTACACATGGTCAAGAATGTTGTCAGATTTCAGTATTTTTCCCCATTTTTGGGTAAAAATTGGTGACGTGCCAGGGTTGTTAGATGAAAGTAATATCATTGTTGAAACTCTTTGAGTTATTCTACAAATACTGCAAATTGTTTATTAACAAACACTTCGATCCGTAACAAATTCAACATGAAGGTATAAATTATAAAATAAAACAGCAGATTAAAAATGTATTATGATGTATTAAAATCACAGATTGTTTTCGATAAGAACTAGACCCATGCAGCCATTTTCTATTAAAATTAGTGCATATGGGTGTATGCAATAGGAATTTTTTGTAATAGCAGCACTGAAGTGCAAAGAAATGGTAGGGTAGACCTCCAAAATGGCAATACTTACGAATAAATTGTGAGGTTATGTAATTGTCTACGTGACTGTATCAACAACAAATGTATGGCATAGGTTATGATGATTTTTTAACATTTCTACAAAGAGAATCGGATCAAAATTATGATGGTAGGGAGTACTATTTCATACGAGTTTATTGACATTAGTTACATACTGAAGTATGCAAGCGTTCCCCAGATAATAGGTATTTTCAAAACGTCAAGCTAGCGGGATCAAAGAACTGCCTTTATAACTTTGGAACCGTTGAAGTACTACTTTCGGTATTTTGCAGGGGGTGAGTACTATTTCGGTACTATTTTTTGGCGTTTAAATCAAAGCGAAAGACCTTGTCGTTAACTCTCGCCAAATTTCGCTCACCGTCAAGCTAGCAAGTGCAATAAAACATGGCTATAAATCCAGAACCGTGATGGTACTAATTTTTTTACAACAGGTACTATTTTTTTCAATAAGAGTACTATTTTTTGGTATGGTCAAATTATTTTTTCGTGCCCATTTTTTTTTTGAGGCCGCTAGCTTGACGCACACAGGCTTTTACTAAGAAAGCTGTCGATGTAAGGCCGGGTTTCCACTGACGCGAAGATGGGCTGAGAAGAGCGGAGTTGTACAGATTTGACCAATCACAGCGTTCAAGAGGGCGAAAAACGAAGACGCTCTGTCTCTCCCTCACGGTAATTGGTCGATTCCTGCACATCTCCGCACAGCTCCGCGTCAATGGAAACGCAGCCTAATAGATACAGTGGAAAAGTTGCACCTTGATGAGAAAACGAGAAGCGTAGGATTATGGAATAGCACTAGAGAAATAAGCTATCTTATTAATGTAGTTTAAGGCCTCTGTGGTCCAGTGGTTGAGCATTGGGCTCACGATCCGGAGGTCCTGGGTTCGATTTGGAAGGCACGTTAAGCAGTTGGTCCCGGTTACTACTTACTGATGTAAGTAAGTAGTCGTTACATGAGCCATGTCAGGGGCCTTTGGCGGCTCAATAGGAACCCAGGGTTGATGAGGTTGGTTTCAATGTGTAACTATGTTACCTACTGAATAAAGATGTTTTTGGATTTGGGCTATCTTCTACATTCGTTTCATCCTTTATTTACGGCACAACCTATTATACATATAAGCTGGTATTTATACCTAAAACTCACGACACTTTTATTCGAATATTCAAGTTTATGTCTAGAATATCTAAAGTTAGATTCTAGATATAAGAAACTAGAAACTCAGGCCTACATACAGGCATTGACGAAAGTCTTAGGAGTCTACCGTTAGAAATGAATTCCATCAAGAGAATGCCTCGTAACCTGTGCTGCTTGGCTATTTACAGATAGTTGTGTATGTATGTTTTACACAACATTTTTATTGCATTTAATTTTCTATTCAAAATGGCGGTGGTGTAAAAAACTTTCTAATGAAAAGTTTTCTAACGACAAAAGTATTATTATCAATTTGTAAAATAAAAAAGTAAAAATCGCAAAAATTAATTGTGCTCATTTATTCGATTGGTGACCATTTAAAATGTAGGTAATGTGTTCCTATTTCGAAATTATTTTGTTTATCACAAACTTATTTCGGTACTACCGTACCGAAACCGGTTCCTTTTTCTATGGTAACTACTACATAAACCTTAGCCGTGGTAACCCAGACGGAAGAACGCCTGAACCTCACTGTGAGGCCTCAGGTTCGATAGATTATATTATCACGTGTTCAGTGGCGAAGGAAAAATATTGTTAGGAAACCTACATTCCCGGGAAATGCGTTCCGGATGTATGTGACCTAACCTGTATGGGCTCGTTTTACCCTACGCGAGTTGGAAGATCAGACAGACAGACTTCGCTTCTGCTAAAACCGGACCTGTCAAATTTTCAGGTTAGGTAAGCAGACGCCGTGAACGCAGGATAAAACTAGGGTGGTGAGGTGATCAACCTAAATGCGCATTGTTCTATTTTGGCACTTTAGTAGAAAATAGACCAAAGTATACCCAGTGGTGAAACACAATTTGGTTTATACCTTACCCGGTACGCCCCCGAGGTGAAAAACATTTGGGTTAATTTTAAAGCACATTCTATAAGCCTACTTCAAAGCTATCTACCAATTTATTGATCAACAGCAAATCGATTACCTCTCGTCAATTGGGAGCACCTTACAAATGCTAATAAATCAAAACTAACCGAACTGGCAATTATGCCGTCCCATACAGACCTGTTGGAGAGAAAGTTCCAATGGCCTGTAATTATTGTCTAGGATTATATTACCATTTCCTGACAGGATAAATACTGTAAATTACAACTACTTACTTAAGTATCTACTGAGAATCGTGGACACTGCTAAAAGTACAGAATTTGCTTAGAGCTAAGTGTTTATGTTTAGTGTGAATTAAGACCGGAATAGGAACTTTACTTATACATAATATTTTTTTTTGAGGATGATCTTACTTTCGGACAATCGGGTGATCAACCTGTAATGTCCTAACCAAACTAGGGACCACAAAGTAATTTTTGTGATATGTCCCCACCGGGAATCGAACCCAGGACCTCCGGACATCGGATATTGTTCGGATATCGTCACTGGAAAGGCAAAATTACTTAAGCGCCAAGAGGCCATTTTGAGAAAAATCCGATAAAATTATTTTTCATAACTTTTTACCCATTTATCCAATTTCGACGACTTCCACGTAACATTACCTACATAGTTTCTTTTTTTTTCTACATCTAGCAGTTTTAGATACTTTGGGGCTTACGTAATTTTGCCTTTGCAGTGACGATATATAACACTCTCACGTTAACAGAAAGCTCGGTGAGGCGTGGATACTTAGTTCATCTGGCGATAGATGTACTTCTGACTACCCCAATTGGGATATCCCAATCTGTTTCTTATGTTATAAAACTCGCAAGACGGTATTGAACTTTAAACATTATTAAACTTACCTTGCCGTTTATAATCCGTGTGATATAAATAAAAATAATATTTTACTTACGTCACCCTTTCATCACAAGCCCTTTTACGGCGCCATTTTGCATCCACAGACACCCCTAGATATAAAACATGAGAGCAAAAGCTGTTAGCCTTGTTATATGCTATAAAAGTTCCGTTCTCTCTCATAATGTATAAATATTTTTAAAATAATATCCGCTCAGTAATTATCTTTTTAATATTAAAGAAACATTACCTAAAGAAAATGGTCAAATAATTTTAATGTAAGTTCTCCTTGTATTTGCAACCAATATTGGTAAAAGGAATCTCAAGTAAAGATTCGTAAGTACTTTTTACCTACACAAGACTTCGTCTGTAAAAGTGAAATATATATACTGTAATATAAATTTATGACGTAATTTATATACTTACCTACCTATATCTACATATAAAAGTGGACTAATAGTAAAACTAGCATACAATTTAAGTAAACATAGGTATGAATGCATGGGATTAACTGTCTGAGAACTGATACTAGGCAGCTAAATTACTCAATTGTATACCAATATTTTATGTTTATTTTTATTTTTTTTAAAGAACGTCTAGGGCCCTGTGCCGAGGTTGTTCTTGCAGCTTCTTTTCCCCGGCTATACAGGTTGTGAGAAGCTGCAGTAGTTTTAGGCGGATGAGACGTTCGTTATGTAAAATTGACGATTCAAAGTGTAACTATGTTACCTATTGAATAAAGATAATTTTGAATTTGAATTTATTATATATTTACATATACAGTCAACATTTATTGTAAGTTTATCAACAGTTTTAGGACATAATCCATTTTACCTACTACTAGTACTATTCAAAGGCGGAGGACATGAGTCCTATTACGGCTTTGAAATAGACTAGTCTGGGTGCCAACCCACTCGCGTCTACTGCGGGGCGGAAGGCAAGAGAGTAACCACTGCCCTATTTTACCCTAAAAAGTAGCATGGAGAATGCTACACCGAAAAGAGCGTGGCTCTTAAATTAGTGATGATGATATTTTACCTCCATAAGCTGACTCAACCAAACATAATATAATTTTGAACCTGTTTATAGAGCAACCGCTAGCTAACCTCTATGAAATGAAAGGGTCTAAGCTTGTATCATTTCCCAGAAAACAATAATTGCCCCGAACTCGTTCCCACAGTTTATATTAAAATACTTCTTTCTAATATACCTGCTATTAATGTGGCTGCGCAGACGCACCGCAGTGGATCGGACAAGTTCTCATAAATAGGAGATCGCGCGGCTGATGATATTAGACCCAAAAGTAAATCTTGAAGATCATCTTTGTATATGTGTGGAAAATAAAGTAATAATATTTATAATTTTATTACCTGCTTGGCTGTCATTATTACGGTCTATTGTGTCCGCTCTTATTATAATGTAAATTTTGATTTGTCAAAGTTTATAATTGGCCAAATAGATGGCGCCACCATTCAATAATGCAGTCCTGAAACGCGCTATCGAAATTTACACGGCGTTACGCATATATACAACATCCAACATAACACCGCTGGATAGTCGATCCTTAAGTCACACTATCAACTCGTGGCTAGCGGGGTTCTATGCTCTGTTCGATACCCCAATACATCCTTGAGCGGCAGCACACTCTCGCCTCGCCACGTTAAGTTTAAAACAATCAATAAGAATTATGTTATCTGTAAGGTCTGCAATAAACGATAAAATAAATTTGATTTGATCTTCGCAAGGAATGGAAACCAAAATGTGAATGCGATATTCCATATTTAGCGATTTATAGATGATGTGATCTCATTTGATGATCTCACTCTCAGTTCATGGTCGTTGTTTTGTTATTAAACTAGTATAGCTTTCGATTTCGTAATGCCTCTTCGCCTTCTTGGAGGTATATCTTGAAAAAAAAAAAAACAGCACTATTTTTCTGATCAAAAAACATAACACATAATATACATCACGTAGGCAAGGGGTAGGCGGAGGTGTATACATAATAATACCCACAATTCATTATGTCTTAGTCCCATGTAACAGAGAAAACCACGTGATATCAATTGGCTATGATTCAAACATTTTTTTTTTTTTTCAAAAATTCAAATTCAAATCGAATTTAGTGATTTGAAACCGAGCCGGTATTTAAACCCGGTATGCGATGTAAGTTACCTGTTCTTCGAACAGGGATATCACTGAATATTTCGATTTTACATTCATATTATTTTTTTATATTCATGTTTCTTATTAGTACACGGTTAATGTTCAGATTTAAGTAGAAGATTCTACATTATATATTTGATATGTAAGGAACATGACCACTATCCACTTGATAAAATTTGGCAAGCGTAGGCGATTATTGGCAATTTAGCTTGGAAACTAGGTAGAAGTTGTTTAGTGCTAAAGCCAACAGTTGCAACCAAACCCACATGCAGTTTACAGTCATAAACGTTAAGGTCAAAAAAATTACATACAAGGTAACAAGATGATATCGTGGAATGGTTATTTGGTAAAATCAGTGACTAAAGAGCGAATTGTAACGAGGAGTTCGTTCTATAGACGCAGCGAAAGCTACCGACAATAGATATACGTCATACGGCTATTGGTCGAAGACTCGAAGCTGATCCCGAAGATTTTTTGAAAGGGTTGGATTCAAAAAATCTTCGGGAATATTGATTTTAACTTTGCCAAATCCAGGATAGAACAAATAAGCAAACAGATGATGAAGAGCAATAATAATTAGATTTATTAAGCTTGATATTTTTATATTTGGCAATAAAAACTTTAATAAACCTACCAAATGCAAAAACAATTTTATTTCACATTGAAGACCAAAAAGATGTTGGTTTTTTACGGTTTCTTTTGCAATGATTTTGAAAATCATTGGCACATGGATCCTTGAAATTATTAAAAGAGAATAAAAATATTGTATTAAGTATTCAAAAAATATATTTAAAGAAATGTCTTGAAAAGTTAATGTAAGTACGTAACTGTTCCACCCAAAACCATTGGATTAATAATTAATTGAATGTGTGGTATGATTAAAATTAATTTTATGTTAAAAAATAAATAAAACCAATTTATTTCAGGCATTTAACCCATATTTGCATTACAAATATAGCAAGTGAAAAATTATAAAATTAAAATTAATAATTATTTAAGTAAATAAAAAGAATTATTACATTTCATTTTTCATAATTCAGTCAGTCACTATTTATATGTAATATAAGCATAGCCTATAATAAAGTTATGGATCTTGTAATTTTATGTAAATAAATAACACAAATTCAAGTAGGTAATTTTCTTCCTAAATTACGTCTTCCGGGTTTAGTAGGATTATATATTATTTTGACAATCAAAGACAGGTTACTAATCTTCGGAAGCTTTCTAAAGATTACGACAGGGTTTAAATACTTACGAAACGAGTTTCATAAAATAGATTACACATTAATTTCTCTCTAACGATCTACCTAACGATTTCCTGTTCTAAAATATTGAAAGATTGATCAAAACACAAATCAATGTTTAGATTGCATTCAGGTACAAAATTTAAATCTAAAATAAAAATAAAATCGTGGAGACCATTATTTAACTAAGTTGGTGGTGTTTTCACAAAAAATATATATTTTTTGTTTTTTTTTCGCTTCGCTTTTCGAATAAATAGCTCATAATGAAGTAACCACAGCAGTGTAACATCGTAAATCGAGCGCTATCACTTGTGCCAATAATTCATTGCTAATTTACATGTAACAACTGATTTCTTTATTGTAATCTACTTGATATTCACATTATAAGCAAGTTAACCTTACCTACTACTATGGTATTTTGCACCTTTGTAACACCTCAGTTGAAAGGGTTAGGTTAGATTTTTAAATATACTTACAAGAAGAAGAAGATTAGGAGAAAGCGAGAAAAAATCTAAGTACCTACTTATATGAGATGTACCTCTACAATCAAAGAACTAAAGTGCAGTCAGTGAGCCCAGCGAATTATTTGTAAACAGTGGTGAAATTATGAACCATTAGTTGTCACAATTATAAAATTTATGTTTTTCTATGTGTTTTTGGTCTATTACAGAAACGATATGTAACCAGGAGGTCTTAAGTGCAACCAGTTTTATTACTTTGCAAGAAACTGATTGGACTTTTGCACCCTATCGTACATAAGTACATGATAGTTATTACTCATGACATGACGGTCGGTACACAGCTAATTACCACGACAAAGCCACGTTTACCGGCAACTCCATACATTCTATTTTGCAAGCCATCTGAGGCCGCGTGCGCACGCGCAAGAAAGAGCGACGTCCTTGGTATAATGGCAGATGCTACGAAAGTGTGTCGCGATCGTTCTTAGGTTATTTATTATAATACCCTCGTTTGTTTACTTGCTGAAAATAAAGGTTATTTTTGGGCGACTATTTCGTAAAGGGTAAACAATTATTTTTTAAATTAAAATTAAAAGTAGGGATTTTGTCTCAGTGTCTGAACTGGATAAAGAACTAAAAGAAGATATAAGTTTTTCTGTTGAAAAAACTAAGTGGGGGCGGGGTAATTAAATGACAACCTTATCCCAACTATTTTTCACCGCCTATTTTTTACTAAGTATGAAAGTATCTAATTTAAAAAAGAAAATGGGACAATATAATTTCTAGAATGCTAAGGAAAATTGACTTCTTGAGATATGAAAAAGATAGAAGTCTGAAAATTGAAGCTAATTTTTAAACCCATATGTTCTATGTTCCTTTTTATAAGAAAGTATTCAAAAAGTAAGTAGGTACTCACAATTGAATAGAACGTGGGTCGATTAAAAGGCTAGTATTTATTCAAGTTGTTATTGAGTATACAAAAGTAAAACCTTGTTGTATTTGGGTCGGCACCTTCTATGGTCGGAATGCGGTGAAATTGAGGCGTCATGCATATCAGAATACTAGTGTAGAGTACGTAACATACATACATACATACATAAACTCACGCCCGTAATCCCAAATGGGGTGGGCAGAGCCACAAGTAATCAAAGACAACTTGCAGCCACTGTTGATACGAAGTCCTAAGATGGATATGATGAACCTTATGGTGATAAGGGATCAGCCTATCGCCCATAACATTAGTCCATCATGTTAGAGGACACAATCCCTCTGTCGGTTTTTACGACATGCCCGGGAAGACAAGCAGCTGAACGTGTTCTATGTTTTTTATTTGCTCCCAGAACAGCATAGAAGCAACATACATTTATACATACATTTATACATATTTCCCGTTGGGGCAGGCTGACTCCTCTTAGCTTTGGCATAACGGCTGTGCTACGGACACGGGGGGGTTTACTCGGTGCGAGCACCGCGGTGGGGTGGGGGGTTACAATGTTACGTATATAACGGTAACTCTCCGCCCCGCACCAAATCGCGCGCGGAGATTTACCTCACCCCCTCTGCGGGTCTTACTTCAGTTTTAAACAGCCCTAAGCCACTAAGAAGTGAAGGAGAGCGCGTGCGGAATGTCAGTCTCACTCGCACACGTTAGGCGGTACACAAGAATGAAATTTTTGTATGGACAGTGATTCGTCTGATACCAGGAAAGATAAACTTTTTTATTCGCTTCCTAACCGCAGAGAATCCCCAAAAGGCGGTAGGTAAGCCACAATACCTCGGTGTTCCAAATTCGCCTCATCACGTTATTCATTACATACAAACGACTATTACACCATTGTCGGATGAAACCGTCTTATACCGCGCTAAGTTTGGATTCTTTGTTACCTCAGTTCTTATTACAATCGTAATACTTACTTACAACCCATTCTTGCTATAAGTCATTGGAGAATGGTACTGGATAGACTGAGCCTTTGCTTGAAGGTCGTTTTGAGTCGATAACTTGATAATGTTATGTTAAATGGTATTAGTGAGACCTAGATTTGATATACTTGGTGGCTTGGTTTAATTAATACCGCTCTGAGAGACACTTCAGAACCCGGATGCCGACCCCGCCGGCGTGGTCGACGATTTCCCTCAATCAGCGCTTACCGCTATCGACCCACTAGGGTCGATTAATTCTTTTAATTATTTTCCCTCTCAGGCGACGCCCTGATCCGAGGTTCGCGCCCAACTGGGCACCCGCAAGCGTGTTTGTACCGGGTGAGAGCCTTCAGCGCTCCCCATTTGTCCGGCCAAGTAGTTAATGCCATCTGCGGCAAATCTACAATAAGTCAAGTCAAAAAAAAGTAGGGTCACGGGTTTGAATTCCGGCTAGGGTATACCACTGAATTTGAATTTATGTTTGGATCATAGATACTTAATTGGTACTTATCACATGGTTTCCAGACTCGCCCCTATTACGTGGAACTTAAACATAGCTGGTGTGAAGTGGATGTGTATACTATGTACCTCTGCTTACCTTCGGGAATATTTTAAAATGTCGGTTGTTTCCGCCATAATCGATCTCTCTAAAATCACCACTGGACTAGTGGTCCATTACGATCAAGATTGGAATTCAAAAAACATCTTTGAATTATTGAACGAAGTCGGGTAGGTCTTTTTCTAAAGTAACGCTTATCTGTTGATTCGACTTGGATTAAATTCTATAAATCGATTTAAAAAGTTTTCGAACTAATTTGGACGCAACGGCGCATTTCTAAAGAGATTGGCTGAGAGATGGACATTTTGTTGCCAATCGAAATTGTTTAAAAAAGTACAGCTACCTATTATGGGTCTAAAATAAAATCATTTTTAATTTGAAACTATTCCGATTAAAATTTAAAAATAATCCTTTAATCTACAAAGAATATTGTTCCTTTTTCAAAGAATCAAACAAATTCCTAGCTAAGCTACCAGAGAAGGATAGGTTAGGTTAGGTAGGAAGGTAAGGTACCTAAACTATTTACGTATGCAACGCGTATGCGGATGTCAGGATGTTCATACGCATGCTTATTTCCACGTTAAGATACCACCGTAATCCGAAAACATACACTTTTATTTTTGTTACATAATTACATACATACACAAGTTCACGCCTATTACAGGTAAGTAGAGACTGGAATTTGCTTCGATCCTGACACACTTCTCTTGCTTCCTCCATATTCATCTTTATCTTTAATAATAATAATATCTTTATTTCGTACCATTAAAGCCTTAAATATATGACAATATTTGTTTACATTTATAAATATGTAGTTACAGGCTGTGACATAATTGCTATGAGTCGGCTGTTATCTCTAAAAGTTTTAAAACTGAGCTAAGGATACCAGCTACCATCAATCGTTTCGTTTATATTTTTTTATTATTAAAGCTTTTTCCCGCGGATTCGCTCGCGTTAAAATCGGGATAACATGGTTCCCCTTTCCTAATTTACCAATTTTGAGCTTCCTACCTTGAAAACTGCGAAAAATCCCATATAAAATTTCACCTCTTCTTTTAAGTTGGTTTTGCAAAAAAAAAATGATACACGATTTTTTGTTAGTCAACAAATAGTGCGCATACCAATTTTTAGCTTTCTACCTTCAAAATTGCGGAATGCTCCATACAAACTTCCACACTCCATTTTAGGGAAGTGGGGGATTAGAAAGAAACAAAAAATAGTCTATGTCACTCTCCATCACTTCAACTATCTCTACTTAAAAAAAACACTTCAATTCGTTGCTTCGTTTTGGCGTCAAAGACGGACAAACAAAACTCACAATTTCGCATTATAATATTAGTATGGATTTTTACCCAACACAAATAATAATGTGTATGTTACTTAAACAATAGACGGTAGTTTACTATTGTCTCTACGTCCCAAAACAATTAAGTGATCATTAATTACTATTATGACTATTGTTGACACTACTGTGTGGTTAAAGTAGGACTATACTGGAAACAAAGTAAATAATGTTGTCGATTCTGGTAGCCACCAACTTAATTTGACAGGATTTCTCTTCGCGGGTTGGAAGGTAGGTAATTTTCACGTGGTGTGGTGAAGATAGGAAGAGGAAACCCACATTCCCGAGAAATGCATTTTCCTTTCGCAGGCTGGTAGGTAGAGTAAAAAACCGGACTCAAATCTTCAGGTTATGTAAGCGGACTCTGTGACAACGGGATATCGCTAGAGAGATGACGATGATTGCAGAAAGAATGTTCTGCGAGGAGTACGCAACACCTAAGGTTCAACTTGGCTGTGTGAGCTATATTTCTTTGCCTACCCACGAACATAATTAACATAAAAAATACCCATGATTCAGACCATGGTATAATAAAACCATGGTTCAGACCACTTTTTTTTTGTTTAGGTTTTCCCCGTAGGGTAAGGCAAAGGGAACTATGCCCATACAGCCATGTCTTACGTATTTTTTTTCTTGATGATTAATGAAATGATGAAAGGTGATGATGATGAAACCTAAGCCCCCACCCTCGGAGTAGACTCCTACTCCGAACCCCAAACGAATTAACTCAAAAGTCCGCATAAACTTTCGAGTTATGAAGCGGCTTCCTGCCACGAAGCAAAAATAGGCAGATACACTTTGTTTATTGAATACTCCGATATAATAACACTGTCGCGAATGTCTTCCGACTAACTTAATGCGATCATTAACCACAAAACACCACTTCGTATTAATTATTTAGATTATTCAATGAAGACAGCAACTGGCCTATTTTTTAATATATTCATATGAAATAATATCACTATTATTATCTGACACCATTCTATATAAATCCTAAAGTATTCTACGCAAAAACCGCAGTATCCATATAAAACTTTACACAACGTGGCCTTGTTCATCTACCAACAAGGTCCAGTTACAATTGACCTTCGCCACCGTCCTTTACTGGAGAATGTCACCTGTACTAACCAATCCACTATCAACTCTGTAATATGATAATTAGTTGTCATTAAATTACATCTAGTCACAGTGGACCTGGTTCACCAGCTTGCTTCTCAAACGGGGAGCGCTGGCGTAGAATAAGGAATAACACTAAGTACGTATAGAAAGGTAACTCTCCCAGCGACTGAGCTAGGTTTACCTCACTCTAGATCTTAGGAGTCTTCAATCGTATGGGCAGCAGACGTCACACACACAGATGCGCGTGTGATAACGTCAATGTGTAGTGTCTGTGCAAAACGAGGTTTTTGTATGGAATGTTTGGGGTGTACCCCGGCACCACCGGACTTACACCAATGAGATATTAATTTATCACAGTTGGCTCGAGCTTTCCAGGCAGCGATACGGCTCACCACCTAACACGCGGATCCAACAGAAAGTTCGGTGTGGTGTGGGTACTTATTTCATCACTACATTGTTATGCAGGATATATTATGTATAGGAGTAGTCAGAGGATAAAGTCAGGAGCTAAAGTACCTAGAATGGTACTCGAGTAAAAGCTCACGGACTTTCGATTGAAGGCACGCATCTGAAGATAGATTCCCTAAAGGTAGATTAGGTGAGAGGCGGATCTCTTGTCACTAAAAGTTTCATCATAATCCATTTTACGACTTTGTCTCAACAGTGGCTTCAAGTTGTCTTTGATTACTAATGGCTCTGTCCACCCCATTAGGGATTACGGGCGTGAATTTATATATGTACTTATGTAATTGTATAAATTACACATGCATTACATAGTAGTTTTAGCCGGATGAGACGTTCGTTATGTAAAAAATGACGATTCAAAGTGTATCTATGTTACCTACTGAATAAAGATACAATTTGAATTTGAATTTGAATATCACTGACAACCAAAGAGCATCTTTCCATCGTTTCACCGCACCACTATGAATATTTGATTAGCAAGTACCTGCGCCGGCGACATCCATACTTGATGTTTGCAGAGAAAGTACATATTTACACACAGGTCTTGCGCATTCTAACGGTGTAAATGTCATAGGCGAAAGCAAGTAGAAAATATTTGAAAAGGATTCTAACAATATACACGATTCACGACAACAACGCCATTTCAATAGCTTATTTCGTAATTGTTGTATCACTATTAAGCGTTGAGAATACAAAAACTGTTTCTCGCTAAACTTGCTAAAATATGTAGAAAGTCTTGAACAATAGGTATAATATGTCACTAAGAATATAATATTATGTCACTATTGTAGTGTGTCTCTCCTGAGCAAAGGTCCTCTCTCTTCTTCCCCGGTTGCCTATCCAGGCAGATGATTATCTTTTAACGATCTAATAAGAAATTTATTTTTCTTTCCAGAATGCCAGTTACGTGATCAACAGACGATATTCGAAGGGCAAGATGTCGCCGGTTTGCCACAACTTCGTGCAAAACGCCTGGAAGAAGGACTTCTGCTCCAACTGCTTCAAGTCGCGCGAGGAACACGTCAAACAAGAGAGGCAGACAGACGGAGCCAAGTATCTCGCTACTCCCTTCCAAAACAGAAGCACATTCTTCAAGAAATCACCACCGAGCATTCTTAAAACACATCCAAAGAAGAAAAGCAAACGAAACGTCAGATTCCCTGAAGCAGTATGCAGCGTCATAGGCTACGGAGGCGACGACTGGTCTGATGGAGAAGAATTCGAAGTGTCGGAAGAAAACGAGGACGAAGATCCTTTCCCAGACACCGAGGAAGAAAGGGAGCTTCACAGAATCACAAAAAGTAACACAGACTTCAATACTGTTAAAGCTAATCTTCTAGGAGATTCTACAGCGAAATCGTACACTTCTTTAATGCTTGGAAAGATGCAGACAGATTCAGACGGCAAAAAGAAAACTTTGATGGTCTCTGTAACTCCATTCGGTCAAGATAAGGGTCCTAGTATTAAGTCTCACATTCGCAAACCCGCCGTTGTAAATGTATCCGACCCACCTTCAGACGATACGTCGAATAGTTATAAAACGAACATAATTTTATCATCCTACATAAAATCAGAATCTGAAACTATAATCAGTTCTGAAGGTGTGAATACTACTACAGAAGGAATATGCACAGAAAAGTCTTTGTTGGAAGAGATATCAGAGACTCTTAAACAGAATAGAATTGCTAACGGCACAGATATAAATTTGACATCTAATGAAAGCAGTAAACCTGCAGTGGTTGAAGGGAAGATGAAAGAGAGTATGTCTGATGACTTTGACAAAAAAGAGATGACTGAAACGAAAAAGAATAGCCTTGTTAGGAAATCGCCACTCCCAAAAACTCAGGAGAGGCCTAAAGTAAATCTCAGTCGATCAGAGTTCAAATTCTGTAAAATAAATATTGAAAGTAGTAGTGTTGACTCTGCTGTGGGTACTCTTAATTCTACAGCTAACAACTCTTTAGCTTCTGACGATGAGAGCTTTAGTGGACGAACTGATTCCGACAACGACGACAGCGGTCACTTTTCAGAGCCATCTAAAGGCGAAGAAACAGTTAAGATAAAAGTTTTCAATGAAACAGATAAGAACATTAAAATGTCACCAGTTGGTCAGCTTAGAAAAGTTGATGGTCAAGCTAATAGTGGTTACTCTACATTCCAGAGTCCTATTATAGATATGCCTCCAATAATACCGAAACAACCGGAGACAATTTTCTCTGCTGACGCCAGTCGGGAGTTAGCTGGTGAACCAGACGGAAGGGCAGACCCAGATGAGTCTATGGAAGCACCTGCACTACCTAACAGTCCCATACCTGTGATGGATCCGCGACCATCCTTCTTACACGGCATCATTACTGAAATCATGCCCAGCAACAAACCGGCTGTGCCAGAGAAACCGAAACTGCCAGTCAAACCAGTAATAAAACAAACTACAAAGAAAAGCGTAATTACAACGCACCAACAACAGACTGTTATGCATTTACAAATAACGAAGAAGGAAGAAGAAGAAAAAGCCATAAGATGTTTAAGCGAGGAGAAAAATAATGAAATTACAGAAGTTCAAGAAGACAAGTCTGAAACTATCTACTATGCAAAACCAGTACTGACAAAACAAGACAGTGATACGTCCTTACACAGCCTTTGTAAGCGAAAAGCACCAACACCACCATCATCACCCTCAGCCCATTCCGAAGACAGTAACATCAGTAATATTTACCAAAGAAATACAAACGGGTTCATGAAATCTGACTCACCTGTTGTCAGGGAAATGGAGAAGAGAGAGCGGGCTACTATTAGTGCGGCATCTTCGGTGCCCAAACCAAAACCTGTCGAAGAACCTGTCCAGATACAAGAAACCAAGAAAGCTGACATGGCTCCAACTCCCGAACCCGCACCAAGGAGAAACATCTCTTTATCCCACGACAATTTACTCCTAGAAGAAAAGCGTAAGGGTAAATATAAGTTTTCGATCAAAAAACTGCTTCGCATTGGTTCATCGAAGGACTTGGATAAGAAAGAGCTAACTGTCCCTGTTATCCCTAAACTGTCGAGTAAACCTGAAGAGATTTACGATTACGCGCCAAAGCCGAAGCCTCGGCTTGTTATCATTCACCCTTTAGATATAAATGGGACAAACGTGGAAGTGGTGAAACCGAATGAGATTTCGGAGTTGCGTCGATTGAGCCATGATGACGTATCGTCGATATACAGTGGTAGTAGTACAACTGAAGGTGAAAGCCCGAAGATTATAAGCAAACCTCCTCCTCCGCCACGTCAGTCCAGTGAAGATAACAAAGCGGTCTCGAGTGTGCCGAAACCTGCAAGACCACCGCCCCCAAAGTCTGCTGCGTTGCAGAAGAAGCAAAAACTGCAAGCGTGGGCAACACCCCCTACGAAGCAAGATAATATATACGCTAATTTAGGTAAAACACATTCTTATACTTACTTTAATTTAATTTTGGTAAATAGTAGATAATTTATGTTTTTTTAGCGCAGATAAACTATGAATTAAAAGACACGATCATAAAATATAGGGAAATAATAATATGTCTGACTGAAGTTTGTTTTGTAAAATTTCAGGAGAGATCAGATCAGCCCTTGCCCCAAGGAAACCCGAACGGACGGCGAGCATGCGCGAGAGAGAAGCACATTTAGAGCTACCAAAACGTAGAAACGCTATCGATGACGACAAAGATGAGGTCGACGATGGTCCGCAAGAACTAGTCCAAGCCACTAACGAGCCAGTAATCCACAGTTACGATGACGTGTACAACTCTAAATACGACGAAGAAGCGTGTGATTCAGCGAAAAATAGTGACAGCGATTATGAATACGTTCACCATCAGCGATCGAGTTCTCCGGAATGCGACGCTGCGATCAAACCTAGAGAGAATGTCGAAACCAGAAACGAAGCAAGGAAAAGCGACGGCGAGAGCAATGGCGACTTCCCGAAATACGTGAACAGCTTCAACAGGACATCTCTACCCTACTGCGGCAGCGAAACCGAATCTGAAATCTACTCTCCGTATAGTTTCTATAGCCCGGCTGACACAATCGACAGTCCCACAAACGATGATTACCAAAACGACATGACCCCAAAAACAACCACAAACAAACTCAGAGTAAGGAAAGGTAGAAGCGTGGTGCACAAGAACTTGGAAGATAATTACGGCGCCGTCGTTATAGCGAATCACGAAGCGCTCGCGCAGGTTTTAGAACAGGTAATTTATGTGATTATTTCGCTGTATATCCGCTAGCAATCAGTACTTTGAAATACTTTGAAAATACGGTTGGAATTCTTGTTTAATCAAATACTTTGATCTGATAGTTCGCTTGCAGGTATTTGAATGTTCAATTCAGGCCTCTCTATATTAATTAAATGAGCTCCTATAAATTTTGATTCATAAAGCAAAATAATTTTAAACCATACAATCAAATAATTTTCATATTTCAGGTACAACAAAGTGCAACAATGCAATCATCACTCCGCGGACTGAAAGCGTGCACTAACCTCCGATGGAGTGACTTCTCTATCCAGCCGCTGAAGACTTTCGTCAAAGCTGGCAAGAGGATCTTCTACCCGGCCATATGGAACTCCAGTCAGGGGCCAGTAAATGTGACCCTGATGCTTCATAAGGAACAGATGGCATCTCAGATGATCTGCCAGCAATCTGTGCAACCTCAAACGCTGAGTCTGAACGCAATCACGGAGTTTTGCGATCTTGTGCCACTTCAACAATTTGGCGAGGAAGGAGAAGATTTAGTGCAAGGTAATTATCATTTAAGTACTTCGCCTTAGCTTAACGAATATTAACATATGCCAATAGCCGGGATTGACGATTATACATGTCGGAGGCCTTCAGGCGGCTTGAAATCTCTGGTGAATGGGTTGGCTACTATCCAAAAACACCTTTACCATCCCGCATTGGAGCAGCTGATGAAGTATGCCTTTGCTAATTAGGGAGAGACCTGTGCCCTGTTCTATACCGAAACAGAGCAATGTGTCGAGAGTGTAGTCTATACGAGTACTAAGCCTACGTTGGCTAAAGTACTTTTTGTTTACGTCGCGATGATATACCTACAGTAAAATAATTACAGAAAAAATTCTTAATCAATTTTCTTCAGTCCTGAATTTCATATATCTATAATCACAAAACAATTTCACTTTCCAGCTACAATCGTCGTTCTAGCGCACGCTCAAGTCGACACCATCCAGTCTTACGGCGAGAGTCTCCACGCCGGTGAAGGTCTCACCACCAAGGAATACCAATTGGTGCAGACTGAGCAAATCCATGAAGCTATATTCATGATGCTTCAACTCATCAATGGATTGAAATGCCTCCAAGCGAGAGGCGTGGAGGAGGTTTCTGAGACTCTAACGTCATTCATCGCGTTAAAGGAGATTCAGCCGATATCTCATGGAAGCACGTTGAATCTACCCTCGCCTGATGATAGGCTGAACTCGCTGTGGGCACCGAAGACTAACAGCTATGGACGATTATGCATATTACAAGGGTAAGGTTGTTACGAATGGATATCTTTTTAGTTAAATTATCAATTTTAGTCCCCAATTATTTAAATCTAAACTATCATTCAAATAAGTTGATGGACTTTGAATTCTGAGTGCAACATTCTATGATAAGAATCACATAGAATATTTTTATGTTAACGATAATGACATTAAATGTCTGTCTGGGTACCCTAACCTGCTGGATAAGTTCCAATTAGTATCAGCTGTCAGAAAGAGCTGTTGTATTTACCATAAGGATCTTAACACAAATCGTGTTTTCTTTTCAGATTGAGCGAAGAGATCAACTGCAGCAAAACAGCAGACGACGAACATCTCAATTCTCTTTGTAAATGTGCTATCAGGGCCGTCGAGATCTTACTACCTGGCGAGAAACTGACCCCACTCTTGAAAGAACTATTGGACCAAGAGCGTGCTATATCACTGAACCAGGCGAAATCTGTCCTTGAATTCATGCTCTGGGGGCCTTTAGACGTAGTTCAAGGGGTACCAGTCGAGGAAAGAGAGCTTTCGCTACAAAGGTGGTTGGACCTAGAAAGGGCGACGGTTTTACACGGATTGGTGAGGACAAGGGTCCAACTAAATGTGTTCGAGCAGTTGCATTTGATGTTCTTGGTGCGGTCGACGGCGAAGGCGATGTGTGAAGCGTCTGTCCTACTGGAAAAAGCAAACGTTTATTGAATTGTAAAATGTTTATTAAGCTTTATTGGGGATGCCTCGTTTAGTTCGGGATTTAAAGATTTTTGTTTAACTTCAAATTACTTATTTCTGATATTCATGTGCTGTCGTAACATATGTTTGGGATTCCGTGATTAATAGGGATTTATTTTATTTTATTAAATATACTTACAGGTACATAATACGTACAAAGTTATTGTTATTCTGAATCTTTTTTGTTATATTTTAAATCATTTTGTAAAATAAATACGAGGCGTCCCAACTTATTTCTAAGTTTTATTTAGATTAGTTAGGCACCTGAAAGACTTGATTATATTAGTTTTAAAAGTTGTTATATTTTATTGTATTTAAAAAAAATGCATTGTCGAATATTGAACTTAACTTGCCAAGGGCATTTCTGTTTGAATATAACGAATAATGACGATTTATTGCTAACGTCCTTGACAAAATGGCGCGAATTAGGATTTATATTTTGCCATCATTCATTATTGAAACAATATTATGAAAGTGTGACAAGGACCAAGGACAATCTTCAAGCCATCAATCAAATAGACTAAAAAAAGTAAAAATGCGTCAAATCGAGTGCAAAAGTGTTAAAGTTAAAATTATTGTTTCTCTGTTTGACTATACTTTTGCCATGTAACTGATTCTTTACAATGGGACAAAAATATTATAAAGAAAACAATTTGGGTGCCAATAATAGTCTGAAGTCAATATACTCATTATACGTCTCTGGTGCCTTTAATAATGTATTATACACGTACTGTACATTTTGCGCATGTAATTTATATTATTCTATTATATCTGTAGACTAAAGGACCGCGGTCGAAATTTACTTATTTTTATTAAGTTTCATCGAATATAAATACACAGATTTCTAATTACAATTTGTTGTTTTATTGTCTTATATTTATGTAATGTCGACGTAACTACATTCATAGTAACCCTCCTTGTGGTGTCGACGTAGTTGGTTAAAAAACAAAAATGTCTATGGTCTCACCGTGAAGCTCAAACTACACTGATGCGGTAACACGTACCTACTGAAGTGTGCACACGAAATAACAAAATGAAATAGTAATCTTAAAGTATTCAATCGCCTCTACGTGGCTTGAGCTGTCTATGGTTTGGTATTTTTGTAGTATTCAAATGCACAATATGAAATTAGGTGGTAATGAAACAAGAAATCAACATGCCACTATTTTATTGTCTTTTTCGCAACAACTAAACATTTCAATTTTTCTAAATCCTAAAATTCCAACATTTTCAACTTTCTTACCATTACATTGTTTCCAATTGCCAAGAAACGACAAATATTTGATTACAGTTAATGAGATGACATTCCATCATTTATAAAAATAAACAAGACAAAACTGGGTTCGCTAGTGGGTGGTGCTTCAAACACCATACGTCAATATCCGTTTACGCAAAAATATCTCAAAATATCCTGTATTTTTAAGTTAAAACTTATGCATGTCGCGAAGTAGCAAGATTTTATCTAAGTTCTAATTGGATATTCGCAAAAAGATAAAAAAAAATCTATGATATTTTTGCATTGACCGGTATTCGAAGACCCACCTTAGTATGCAAAATTTGTGAAAGCTTCATGCCTCAGACTTCTGCGTGATGAACGCTCTTATACCTCGCCATATGTTTGAATTTATGACTTATCACATCGTGCTTTTTTACAAATGAGGCATTTAAAATAATACTAAAAACGTGTTCTCTCTAAAACGTATCAGTATTTCATCAGTCCAGGCCAGTGCTTCAATCTGTTCAGATTGACGGAAGACGGCTGATTAAATAATTAGTCTGCATCAATCAGACTGATGGATTGGCAGATGAAATATTGACCGTGTAACCTTGCTCTAACACAACCACTTTTGTTAAGTTTTAACACTTCCACCTTTGCATTTCTACATTAAAATTCGAATAAAAAATGATTTAAGTATAATTCATTAGAAATTACAAATGAAAACAATTAATTAAGTGCTCCTACACAGACCTTTTTCTAAACAATTCGATTCAATCGAAGTCAATCAGATTGACAAAAATAATTTTATAAAAACGAATGTAAAAACATCACAAATTAACAATTAACACGAAATTTTGAGCGTGGCCAAAGGTTTTACTGACTAAAACTAAGACTAGATAATCTAAGTTATGAAATTCAAACAATTAAAAAACACAAATATGAAGAACAAAATATTACAATGTCACAATCACAAAGGACATTCATATTTTTTATTAAGTCAAACCATTTTAATCTGTGCAACGGACATTATTTTAAAAATGGGAATTATTTTAACCACCGCATAGTTTTTATATTTCTAGGGCTAAAGAGGCCACATTGAAGCAATACCTGCTGCTATTTCACATTAATTTTGTTCACTTGACATTGCACAAATGTCAAATTAAAATATTGTTTTTAGACGAATTGCTTTAATGTGGCCTTTTTAGACCACCAGTAGGGCTAACATGTGCAGCGTGATAAAATTATCGATCGAATAAATACATTTTGTCGAAATCGATAAGTTTGTTTTTCCCTAACAAGCGTGTCACGTGATTTAGCTGGTATTTTGACAGAACAACATGACTAATTTGGGTTCACATATTAGCACCAATCGACAAAACGACATAATTATACCGTCAGAATCGATAAAATGACCGTGACAAAATGTTATCGCGTTGCGCTTGTTAGCCCTGCTTATCAGATTTAAGAATTATTTAACCATTCCTTTGTAAATGTGACAGAGGTGTGACATTTCTATCTTTTCATTAGTAATATAAAATATAAGGTCCTGTTTCACCAATTATTGCTGATGAGTAGATCTTTGAACACCGGTGTTCAATTTTATTACCATGAACAGTCATGAGCAATATCATGTACCCACTTTAGAACCCTGTCGCACTATCATACTTGACATTTAATGAGGCTTACAGTTTAAATTGTCAAAAAAGTTAATGTGACATGGTTGCAAAGTTTATACATATTAGTACTCGTGACCAAAAACAAAAATATCCTAGAATATTTTAGAAATATCTAGAACATAAGGTCTACATGGATATTTGCAAAACGCATAGTTTTACTACTACCGTAGATTGAACATAAGCGCTCAAAAAGTAGGTCGCAAAGTTACTGTTAATATAGCGACGTTGACAGTACTTTACCTCAGTGCGCGATTAGGCGCCGAACTGGCAACACGGGGAAGTGCGTGGTAAAAACTTGCAAAAATAAAAGCGAAAAAAGAAGGATGTAACATCATATATTTTCTAATAAGTAATGACATTGTGCATATTATCATAGTATAAACGTTTTAATTTTCGCAGTAAATCCCACCAAAATTATCCCACCAAGTACTCCCGGTCAATCCGAGTCGCAGTATAACCCCACCGCGTTACGAAGCATCACGCGCTAATATACGTAATAACACGATGCATACTTTTTTAATTTGACAAGATTTTATTGAATGTATATACCGCTGTGTACGAATGTATAGCTAAACAAGCGCCAAGTTTTCGCCGTATTTTTGTATCGAGCAACAGCCTCCGTGGTCTAGTGGTTAGAGCGTTAGGCTCGCGATCTGGAGGTCCGGGTTCGATTCCCGATGGGGACATCGTCGAAATCACTTTGTGAGACTGTCCTTTGTTTGGTAAGGACTTTTCAGGCTTGAATCACCTGATTGTCTGAAAAGTAAGATGATTCCGTGCTTCGGAGGGCACGTTAAGCCGTTGGTCCCGGCTATTAGCCGTAAAACACCTCCACCAACCCGCATTGGAGCAGCGTGGTGGAGTATGCTCCATACCCCCTCCGGTTGATTGAGGGGAGGCCTGTGCCCAGCAGTGGGACGTATATAGGCTGTTTATGTTATGTTTGTATCAAGCGCTGTATCTACGGTAGTGGTAAATCAATTGCAAAACGACAAAATATTCTAGGATATTTTTGCGTTTATGATAATTTTATTGACATCCAGTGTTCGAAGAACCACCTTGATAAGTGTTTGATATAATTATCCAAAACTTAACTGGCATTTGTACTGCTATCAGACATTAATCCGCCATATAGGCTATTAGACACCTTAATTAAAACAGATAATAACGGGTTCTTACCGCGTTTAAAAATGGGGATTATGAGACTCCACCTTATCGACAAGTAATGAAAACAGTTCATAAGTATTAATAATATAAAATCTCTACAGACTTTAACCTTATCTTATGTGAAACTAGCGAATAATATACCACGCAGAAAGGCTAAATTGTATTCGGCTATCAAAACAACTTTACATTTGAGCCATAATAATCTGGAGGAGCTCGGTGGCGCAGCGGTAAACGCGCTCGGTCTGCGATTGTTGAAGTTAAGTAACTTTCGCAAAGGCCGGTCATAGGATGGGTGACCACAGAAAAAAAGTTTTCATCTCGAGTTCCTCCGTGCTTCGGAAGGCGCGTTAAGCCGTTGGTCCCGGCTGCATTAGCAGTCGTTAATAACCACCAATCCGCACTGGGCCCGCGTGGTGGGCTAAGGCCCGATCTCCCTATCCGTCCATAGGGAAGGCCCGTGCCCCAGCAGTGGGGACGTTAATGGGCTGGTGATGATGATGATGATGATGGCGGCTCTGCTCACCCCATTACGGATTCCGGCGCGAGTTTATGCATGTAAAATATGTAGACAGTACACTACATTCGTTACGCTTACACTTGCTTGACTGGTTTCATAATAAACATTATACAAATATCGATCAAACGAATACGATTCTAACCTACAAATGTTTGTATACTGCTTATAAAAGTATACTTAACTTTAAATACTTATATCAGCTCCATAATAAAGAAAATAATACGATATAATACTATGATTTTATAAATGAATACTAGAAGGTATTAGATATGGATTTAAAAGCAAGTGTTAAAAGCATGCGGCGGTTAGTGTTGGAATGTCAATAAAAAAAATATGTAACTTATTCAAAGACTCCACTCTAAACTGTAGATTTTAGGTCTGGCCAAATAAATATAAAATAAAACCTTGGAAAAATTACATCTTTTTTAAAAAGTCAAAGTAATTTAAGGTACTACTGAGATGCCCCTATCTGAAATAAAAGATAGTTCTAATATATTTGTAACCAGTTTTCAAGCAAAGTTACCACGAGTGACAAAGTTGGCAAAATATTATTCGTATTCGATAGTCATCATCTCCCTAGCATTATCTCGTTTTTCACAGGGTCCGCTTACCTAACCTGAAGATTTGACAGGTCCGGTTTTTTACAGAAGCGACTGTCTGTCTGTCCGAAAATGCATTTCTCGGGAATGTGAGTTTCCTCACGACGTTTCCTTCACCGCCTGTGACAATCATTTATGATCCAATCATGAATTCGAAAACACATTCGACAATTATTGGTTTAGGCCTGTGCTGGATTCGAACCTGCGACCTCAAAGTGAGAGGCAAGCGTTCTATCAACTGGGCTACAACAGCTACAGGAGTTCGGGCAAAGTTACCGCGGGAGACAAAGTTGGCAAAATATTATTACTTTATTAGTATTCGATACACATACACACACACATAGCGACATGCGAGTGAGCAGGACACATAGCGAGGAGAACCGATGGCCGATGGGGCGGAAAGGTTCTGGAGTGGCGACCACGTGTCGGACGACGCTCAGTGGGTAGGCCCGCTACAAGGTGGACCGACGATCTGGTGAAGGTCGCGGGAAGCCGCTGGATGCGGGCAGCGCAGGACCGATCGTCGTGGAGATCCTTGGGGGAGGCCTATGCCCAGCAGTGGGCGTCATAGGGCTGATGATGAGGTGAGTATTCGATACAGTAACTAATTTAAGACGATAACAAAATTATTTTGGAATAACTACTACCATACATTATCCTTTCTGGGCATAGATTTTATTAATACTTATTAGATTGGACTTGACTATCGTTAGTCAAATGGCCAGACCTTAAATCTTTTATAATCACCATACACTCAACAAAAGAAGAAAATGAAAGAATCACATAATATGAATCACCCAATCAATTGATTCAACAGTGAACGTAAACCAGTTATCAAACAGGTATCATTTTCAACTTTATCTCTCTGATCTCAAATTCCAGATGTCATAAAACATGGCACCATAACATTAAAAAAAATACAGATCTTAAAAAAGTATAAAAAAGAATCACGATATTACATTAATGAAAAAAATACTTTCAAAAACGGATGCATAATACTTAAATAATACACAAATGATTCATAAAATAGATTATTGACAAATTCGTAAAAAATAAACAATAAAATCGCGATTACAGTAAATAATGATTTCATATATTTTATTGCAGTGAAAAGGCCTTCCTCATTAAAATAAATGAGAAAGAATAATAATTCCCTCTCTCTCACACGTGCGTATTTTCCAAGACAAGAATATAAACTCTAAATTAGATTAAGACTAGTAATTGTCGATTACCATTCCCTTTGCTTATCCTAATACTTCAATCAACCATGCAAATACGCATAGAATTTGTACCTATACATTTGTACTTACAAACCCTTATTGAAGTAGACATACTGTGGTGGTTTTCCATCGGTGTTCTTCACAATCTCTTCGTAATTTTCCTTTTCGTATTTCTTGATTGTGTCTATAGAAAGTTTGCTGGAAGAGAAAAGAGTTTGGTTTTTATTTAGTGATTGGTATGGCTTACAAGCTTGAAAAATTATGGAATTGGCAATTTGACAGTTTTCGGATAGATTAATAATACATTTTATTTTCTCGAAAAAGCTTTATATAATAGAAAAACACATTTTTCTTCATTAATTTCAAAGGGCAATGACCGTAATTGTATGAGACCCGTCCCCTCTGCCAACAGATACTTTATACGTGTAAGTAGTTTCATTAAGAAGTATCTATAAAAAGACTACCAAGTTTTAGCTTCAAACTCCATGGAGTTAAGGTATATCAACTCTCTAAGACGCTTCGATTGAGTTAATATGTCTAGAAGCTGTTGGTTGAAACTTGAAACAATGATGTACAGTCATGAGCAATATCATGTACCGACTTTAGAACTCTGTCGCACTATCATATTTGACATTTAATGAGACTTACGGTTTAATTTGGCAAAAAAGTTATAATGTGACATGGTTTCAAAGTGTACACTCGTGACCGTACCATGAGATACGCAAAATCATTTTTAAAAACCCGAATTGCGGCTAAACCCCGCGTTTTTGGAGAAAATCTATATAACAAAAATATCAACCCGCTAAGACGCGACGTGAAAACGGTGGGTCACGTGACATTTTAACCAGTGACGTCACATTTCAAAAATAAAGAAACATGCTGAAACAGCATAACTTGAAACCTGACAAATAGTTTTTCTTTATTTTGTAATATATGACGTCACACGAAGCTCAATCATGGCCGCCCGTGTTTCGGGTCTTGTAATTTGTAATACACTGATAAAATATCTCAACCTTATCTTGTAAAAATAAAATGTTTAAAAATATAAATAAAAAAACTATAGGATAATTATCGTTAATTAATAAACTACCATATCCGACATATTTTATTGTTACAACTGTTTAATAGTCTTTTATATTATCTTTGTGATTAGAATTGTCATTCTAATAATATCTGTCGTCTTTTTCGTGCTAGGCGATGTACTACGTTGAAAGCGGTTAATACCTTTTTAATATATTTCAATTTTATCATCATTCATTTAAGAGCCACGCTCTCGGTGTAGCATTCTCCATGCTACTTTTTAAGGGAATAATAGGCCAGTGGTTTCCCTCTTGCCGTCCACCCCGCAGTACTCTGTCTCACGTGTGGGATGGCGCCCAGAGTTGTCTATTTCAAAGCCGTACTAGGACTCCTGTCCTCCGCCACTGAATATTACTGACAGTTACTGCTGCCCTCTGTCAGATATTTTTCAATTTAAAAAATTAAGAGTGGTTTTAGAAACTTACCATCTTTGAGGGAATATGGCACATGCTGTAGGAACCATAAAGGTGAGGCTGGAAAAGAAAAGTGATTTTTTACTTACATTGTTTTAAGTTTACGCGGTTATTATCATAATAAGAACACATAATAACGAGTTGTCACATGATCACGTTATGAGTGATCATCCCGTGATCATGCCACTTGCAACAGTGGCGAAATATCGGGAGTCTCATATCCCTACTTTAAACGCGGTAAGAACCCGTTATTACGTGTTTTAATTGTTTTACATAGTCATAAATGAATAAGAGCGCGCCTATTTCCCGTTGGGGTAGGCAGAGACTAAGGAGTCGCCTTATAAAGAAAACTACGTAAGCGCCTTTTTGAAAATTCACATTCGGATGCGATTATTGTTAACAAAACCTCACAATGGACACGCTAGTTTCAATTAAGATATAAAAAATGTGATCTCAATTGTTACCAGGATGTAATTAAAACACTTTTCATTGAAGGCTTTGATATAATAGTAGGTAGTAGTATATCAATGTTGTGAGACGACAATAGGTGCCGCATTCCATCAAAAAATATCCAGAATTTAGTGATGGGTAGCGAGTAAGTGACTTAAAAAGTTAGTTCTTTTTCAGTAACTCTTTCGAGCTTCTTAGGTGAAAACTACTGAGCTAAAAGAGCTACTGAGCTAAAGGGGCTACTGAGCTAAAAGAGCTACTGAGCTTAAAGAGCTACTGAGCTAAAAAGAGCTACTGAGCTAAAATAGCTACTGAGCTAAAAAGAGCTACTAAGCTAAAATAGCTACTGAGCTAAAAGGGCTACTGAGCTAAAAAAGCTACTGAGCTAAAAAAGCTACTGAGCTAAAAGGGCTACTGAGCTAAAAGAGCTACTGAGCTAAAAAGAGCTACTGAGCTAAAAGGGCTACTGAGCTTATAGCTACTGAGCTAAAAGTCAAAAAGTAATGTCAAGATCGGAAAGATTCGATATTTCCCACCGCTACAAGGGTTTAGTGATTATCTGACCAGAGGTAAATGATACTCACAACATGCCAACAACAGCGGTCTGTATCCCGGCGTGCGCCCACGTGATGCGTTTCATCCACGCCTTTTTCTCTAACCGCTCCATTATGAACGGTAACAGCAACATGCCCGGAGAACACATTATTATCCTGGAAATTTAAAGGCTTTTTGCACTTTCTGGTGGGTAATTTGTTCAAATAGATCTTCATACTGGACACAATACATAAAACATCACTACATAGTATAAAACAAAGTCGCTTTATCTGTCCCTATATCCCTATGTACGCTTAAATCTTTAAAACTACGCAACGGATTTTGATGCGGTTTTTTTTAATAGATAAGAGTCATTCAAGAGGAAGGTTTATATGTATAATAACATCCATTAAATAGTGGAGAAATACTGTTATTTTTGAGGTTTTTAATGTGATGTCGTAATGTGATGTTTGCCTCAGCAAAATATAGCCAAGGCATAAAGAATGTTAGTGACACCTTACGAATACTGAGGGGGATGATTTAGCTCATGATTCTGAATTAATATCAAGTCGAATTTTCCGAAGGCTCGGCTCAGAATCATAAGTGGAATCATACCCCTCAGTATCTGGATACAGTGTCACTAACACCGTGTATACATATACGTTAACAGCGCGTTAGTCTCGACTAGTTATGGCTCTTAAAAATCCGTAATCTATACCTAAATATTTTCAGAAATATTATAGAAACGTGAAATCGTTTCGTTTATGGCTAAAAGACTGGCGGTGAAGGTATCATCATCATCAGCCGTACGACGCCCACTGCTGGGCATAGGCCTCCCCCAAGGATCTCCACGAGGATCGGTCCTGCACTGCCCGCATCCAGCGGCTTCCCGCGACCTTCACCAGATCGTCGGTCCACCTTGTAGCGGGCCTACCCACTGAGCGTCGACCGACACGTGGTCGCCACTCCAGAACCCCTTCCGCCCCAGCGGCCATCGGTTCTCCTCGCTATTTGTCCTGCCCACTGCCACTTCAGCTTTGCAATTCTCCGAGCTATGTCGGTGACTTTAGTTCTCCTGGTGAAGGTATGCTGCTGCCAAAGGATGTTTTCGGGATACCGAACAAAGCATAGTACCACGCTAGCTACAAGTCGGTAGTGTGACTAGGGACCGACGATCCACTAGTATCATGTTGGAAGTTGTATATATGCTTCGCGCTGTGTAAACTTCGCTTGCGCGTTTCAGGACTGCAGTCAATGCTTGCGCGCCATCTGTTAATTATTGGCGGAACTAGCTGGTCAACTAGTTGGGTCTGCCACAAGACTAAAAAGGAAAGATTATAACAAACGTATGAACGTTTACAATACAAAAAATTGTTGACAAATAATACGCACCTAGATGTTACTACTTGTGATATGCCTTTGATTGGAGCTATCTGCGACTTGCCGATGATCTTTCCGTTCTCATCCGCTACTTCCAAACCTGTAACCAAGAAAAATATGCTAAAAAGGATAAGGAACAATGACCTTGAATGCGCAGTGAGAATTGATTGGGTCTCGATCACGTGCGGTATGAGAGGAGTCACGATAGGAAAGGCCATGACAACCATGGTAACCATGACAACGGACTGGTGAAAAAGAAAAACATTCAAAAAGACAATATGACATACCCTTAGCGATTTCATTCTGTCTCATAAGCGGGATGTTCACCCAGTTGGCAGCGGCGACTGCCACGAAAGGCACGAACCTCTGCAGACAAACAAAAAATCAATGTTTTGTTGTTTTTATAGAACTCAGCCGTGCTTATGGCAACTCACAAAGAGAAAATTAAATCGAAAAAAATTGATTCGGTCGGACTTACAGCTCTTGTCAAGCCGGGACGAGCATATTAACCATTACACCAGCGGGTCCTCCTCCTGTCCATTCGAAATACTTTCGATCTATATATCGTCATTAACATCATCATTAAAAATGTAGAATATTGAATACTAATAATACTTACTTAGACCGATAAGTCTTCAGTTATATGTAGATTTCAACATATATAAAAAAACACAAAAAAATATAATATTGAACATCATAAACAACGTTGTCGAATTTGTAATTATTACTACTATGTAGAATATTTAGTACTAATAATACTTAGACCGATAAGTCTACAGTTACATGTAGATTTCAACTTATCATACTTATCTAAAAACAAAAAATTAATGAATATTGAACATCATAAAGAACGTTATCGAATTTGTAATTATTACTATCTTAATGGCTTTGTCCCGTTGCTGGAAACAGGCACAACCCGAACAGTTGGACATTTGTGTGAAGTAAGTCAAGCTCGCTCCAGCTCGTATTTGAGAGCGGACCCTGTGGTCAGTCGCTTCTATAGAACAAAAACTCTGGAGACCGGATAAGCGGACCTATCAAATACAAATTCAATTCAAAATCAAAAATATTTGTAGGTAAACGGATCCTGTCAAAACGGGATAACGTATTGGGAGTCTCTTCTGTAAAACACCGGACCTGTCAAACAAATCTTCTGATTAGATATGCGGAACAAATGCGACGATGCTGATTCGAAACTACTTTCATGACAGTAGCCCCGGTAGGATGAACAGCTGCAACACCGATTCTCATTTTTTTCGAACTGACATTCGCTTTGTGAATACTTACAGCAACAATAGGATGCTTAGTCCTCTTCTGGACGTAGAACTTGAAGGTCAGAGCGGTGGCCATAGCCGCGGAGGTGGCGGACACGTAAGCCACGCCCATCTGTGTGGTGGTCAGCGGAGAATTGGCGTTGCGGTTCGTGTAGTTCACTAACGCGTTGAACGATTGGTTGACCCATTGCCAGAATACTACTGCTGTTGCTGTTCTAGAAATTAGAAGATGATGGTTAGAAGATCGGCTTAAAAAGTCGAAAAAGAGAATAGAAAACCAGCGCCGCGGCTTGCGCTGCGGCTTATGCTGAGTGGTCCTTATCTGGGGACGCCCCCACGGGTGATCAGGTCATCAGATTACATACTTACTTATTAATGTGTTATATTTATTAAGGATCGGAAAGAAGAAAACTTAGAAAAACTTATTTTCAATCAAAACTGCTTTTTTCCAACTGGCTGCTTTTCTTTTTCGTAACTCTGTGATAGACCAAAAACACGTACAAAAACATAAATTTTAAAATTATGGCAACTAATGGTTCATAATTTCATCACTGTGTATAAATAATTTGAGCTTCTAGTTTTTATTTTTATCCTCAAAACACGATAACCATATGATCCAATGATATACCTAAGTAGATAATATCAGACTCAAAGTCGACTTACATACAATAAACTGTCTGTAATCCAGATAACAGTAATATGATGATGATTGATTGATACTTATTAATGTTTGATTCCCAATCCCATTACAAATATCAACACAGGCTGTTCACCTGACGATTGTCAGTGTTTCGAAAGCCACGTTAAGACGTTGGTCGCCGTTACCACTTAGATGAAAGTACGTAGTTGTTACAGGAACAACAATCCTGACCCCAGGGTTGATGAGGTTGGTAATCCACATGATAGAGGAAAAATGATTATTGAATCATTCCAAGTCGAATGTGTGCGGTACAATGGATCTCATAACCCACACGAGAAGAATTCGGTAAGGAAAGGCCTTAGGCGGAATACTTTAAACAGTGTTACCTATCGATAGGCCACTATCGGTCATTTAAAAAAATAGTTTCGATAGCTCATTTGTAAATAAGCCACTACATACAGAAGCACCTATACTGGAGGCGTGATCTTACATAGGTACTACGTAATACGCGCGCGTGGCATTTAAAACTATTGTTCGAAAGGCGACAAACCAAAAATAGTTTGCGTAATGTAAAAATACCGCGTCCCCAAATACTACACACGTGTAATTAAAGTATTTTGGCAAGGGATGCAGTCTTGTGAGTTTGAACGTGTGGCTAGTCATCGATACGTGGAGAAAATATTCTTTGCCCGACTACTAAGTAAAATATGTTTGAAAGAAAGCCAAGGCGGCATTCGGTCCATAAAATATTGAAGACGTAGAAACGACCTTGAAATTTTTTTGACGTGACTTATTTTAGATTTGCCGCAGATAGCATTAACTACTTGGCCGGAAAAAGGGCGGGAAACGTCGAACTTGGCGGTCACGGTTTTTTCATTTCTCTATTTTTATTAATTTTATAACTTGTTTTGGATCAGTTAGGTAGTTAGTGTATATATAGTATATCTATTAGTGTGTATATAAATTAGTTTGAGTGTATATATTCCGGGATATCTCGGTAAGTGAACTTTTTCTTTTTTCTCTACGATGGATCCCCCCGAAGACCCGGGGGGAACTGCTCCCGATATTGCTCTCACAGTAACAATATCTAATAATGAGGCTAGTATGGATACTGATTGCTCCCTCACACAAAACACTGGTGGACGTAAGAGAGCTTCTGCTCGTAGAATGTGCAAACATTGTAATAAAAGACGTAGAAAGCATCATGAAGGTAAGAAGGTCAGGGAAAGTGACTGTCATTGCACAGTAGCTTCCTCCCTCCCTCAAACATCACCAAGTACGAGCGCTCACGACCATGGCTTTGATGATAGCATATCTATTACTCCCAATGTTGAGAATATTGAAAAAATAAATTCTTCCCCTCCTCAGCCCTCAGTGGCAAGATTGGTTTATCAATCATCAGATGCGGCTCCTTTTGTTATTCACGTTCAGAAAAAACAAACATTACCAGACGATAACACCTCCTTACATCCAGTCACCTTTGGTCGTTTTCTGAAAAGAAACGCAATCAATAACCTTATAAATGGTAGCCTCAAGAGAATAGGAAGAAATAGGCTTTCAGTCTCTTTCTCAAATTTTCAAGATGCTAATTCTTTCTTAAACAATCCCAATATTGAGTCTGAAAATTATAAGGCATTTATTCCTTCATTCAATGTCACACGTATGGGAATAGTTAGAGGTGTCCCTGCTGAATGGTCAGATGAGGAAGTACAGGAAAATATTTCTGTCCCAATAGGTTGTGGCAAAATTCTTAAAATAAGAAGGCTAAAAAGAAAGATAGAGGTTGACGGTAAAAGTCAACTTAAAACTACTGAATCAGTTGTGGTTACATTTGATGGTCAAGTTTTACCAAAGCGAATATTCATGTGCTATACATCATTAACGGTAGATCTTTATATATACCCAACTATTCAATGCTATAATTGCTGTCGATTTGGTCATGTGAAGGCTCAATGCCGGTCCAAGCCCAGATGTTACAAGTGTGGCCAAGGTCATACTGGTGATACTTGTCATATTCAGGAGGATGATTATAGTTGTTGCCTTTGCAAAGGTTCACATTTTGCCATTAGTAAAAAGTGCCTGGAATTGGAAAGACAAAAAGCTATTAAAGAAACTATGGCAAAAAGCTGTGTATCCTATGCGGAGGCATCAAAGTTTCATCCGCCTATTTCTCGTAAGTCATATGCTGATGCTTTGCTCACTTCCTCTAATGTATCCTCTTCTACTACAGCCTCTCAAAATGAATTCCTGAACACCAGTCATTCTATTGCAAATTCAACTCAGCAGACATCTTATAAAAAAACCGTTTTTATAAAACCCAAATCGCCTCCTAAACAATCACATGGCTATGACCGAACTGCTCATGAAGCTCTGATTAAAGATTATAATGTACCAGAACCATCTAATGGTTGTGCCCTAAATTATAAAGATGACTCATCAAATGTTAGTAATATACTTGATTTGATTTTATCTCTTATTAACTCTCTGTTTCAATCTAACGTTTTATCACCGTCCCACGCTGCCCCTGTAATTAATGCAATCACTCAGTTTTTCAACAAACACAATAATGGACAAAATCCTTCAGTGGAATTGCCGCAGTGTAACATCTAAAAAATCTGATTTAATATACTTAATTAATAAATATAAGCCTCGTATTCTTGCCTTACAAGAAACTTGGCTTAAGCCAAGTTATTCATTCCGAATTCCTGGTTATGCCTGTCTTAGGGAAGATCGCTCTGATGGGTATAATGGAGTTGCTTTGCTTGTCAAACATGCACTTCCTTTTACACATTTTCCTATCCCTAATCATTCTAATGAATTCTCAGTTATTGCAGTTTCCATAGACAACATTTGTTTTGTGTCTATTTACATCCCACACCCTTCAGCCCACATTATTCAAGAAGTAGTGGACATTTTCTTAACCCTTCCTAAGCCCTTTATTATATTAGGTGACTTTAATTGTCACCACCAGGCATGGGGAAGTTCACTATGTAATAGCGTAGGTAATTTACTTTTAGACCTTCTTGATTTTCAAAATCTATGTATTCTTAATTCAGGTTCTCCTACACGTCGTTCAGATCCAGGACAGTCAATTAGCGCTCCTGACTTGTCCATTTGTTCCTCCAGTTTAGCACCCTTATTCACTTGGGAAACACTTTCTCTTACCTATGGAAGTGACCACTTCCCAATTATACTGTCATTTACATTCAATTTCTCTATTAATAAACCATATCCTAAAAAGAAACCACGTTTAAAATATTGTCTGACCGACGCTGATTGGCGTCTTTTTGGTGAGCGTTTGGAAAGCAGAGCTACTGATCTCCCCAATTTAAATCAGGGCGATGAATCTTTCTGTGCTGAAGCTCTGGCTAAGGCAATTATTGAGGTAGCTGATGAAACGTTTCCTCATAAAAAAGAGATGACGGATTTTATTCCATCTCCTCCATGGTGGGATAGTGAATGCACGATTGCGGTCAGGAGGAGAAAGGAGGCTGAATTGAGATATTGTGAATGTTCTACTACGGAAAATTTTAATTTGCTTTCTGAAATAATGTCAAATACTCGTAAACTTTTTAAGACCAAAAAATTTGAGAGCTGGAAATTATTTTGTTTATCCATATCTCCTAGTGTTAATCCATCTCTTGTATGGCGGAATATTAGGAGATTTAGATACGGTTTCAAGGAAACGTCATCTACTTTCCTTCCTCCTTCCTTGACTGATCCTTTTTTAAATAGATTGGCTCCACCATCTGTCCCTGAGAAAATAATAATTCCAATGTCCCTTCCTGTTGAAATTATTTCCAATCCTATTGGTCTTAATAGTCCATTTTCATTATCGGAACTAAAAGGAGTGTTGGAGAACGTAAAGGATTCAGCCCCAGGGTTAGACGGAATCCCTTATTCCTTTATTGCTCACCTCAGTGATGATACCCTGTCCTATTTTTTAAGTTTAATTAATTCTATAATGGTAACGGGTAATATTCCTACTTCATGGAAAACCCAGCTGATTATTCCCATACTTAAACCCAACAAAAATCCCTCTGATTGTTTCTCTTATCGCCCAATAGCCCTCTCTTCTGTTTTAATGAAAATCAGTGAACATTTAGTTAAAGATCGGTTGGAATGGTTCATTGAAAGCAATCAATTGCTCAGTGAAAGTCAATTTGGATTTAGGAAGAGCAAAAGCACTATTGATAGCATTAGTATTTTTGTCACTGATATCCGTATAGCATTTTCTAAAAATCATTCTTTAGTTGCAGCATTTCTTGATATAAATGCTGCTTATGATAATGTTATTGTGAGTATTTTAAAAAATAGGCTTAATGATTTAAACGTTCCGATAATGCTGTGTAACTTTATTGTAAACATGTTATCAGAGAGATTTGTTAATATTTCCTTAGAAGATGGTGGCACCAAGTCTAGATATGTTTGGAAGGGTCTGCCTCAAGGATCTGTTCTCAGCCCATTATTATACAATATTTATACTTCAAACTTGGAGTCAGCTTTGGATAGTAATGTGCAAATATTACAATACGCTGACGATTTATTATTATACTATACACATCAATCCGTGCAAAAAGCTTGTTCTTCTTTATCTTGTTCATTAAACCTGTTAAAGAAATGGTTGGATAGTAACGGTCTAGAATTATCCCCTACCAAAAGTTCAGTAGTACTGTTTTCTAGAATGCGATTACCGCCGCCAATATCCGTTTATTATAATAATACTGAAATTCCTGTTAAGACCAACGTCAAATTCCTAGGTGTTATACTAGATTCCAAAATGACTGGCATTCCCCACTGCGAGTATATTGTAAACAAATGTGAACGCTTACTGAATATTCTAAGGTGTCTTTCAGGAGTTTGGTGGGGGGCCCATCCATTCTGTATGAAACTACTTTACAATGCTTTAATAAGGAGTTTACTGGATTACGGTACTTTTTTGTTGGAACCTGGTAGTACAGTCGCATTCAAAAAACTAGACTCTATCCAATCAAAAGCTCTTAGACTAGTCTCTGGTGCCATGAAATCAAGTCCTATTAATGCTCTCCAGGTAGAGTGTGTAGATCCCCCTTTACAACTTCGACGACAGTATCTTTCCGATTCCTTTTTATTTCGTTCCCTTCAGTTCTCCAGTCATCCTCTTCATTCTAAGCTCAGATTACTGTCTGACTATGCTTCATCTGCCAGTTATTGGTTACACAAATCTATACCGTGTCTCGTTAACAGTTTTAGGAAATTTATTAATTTTCAGGCTCCTACCCATCAGTTTCCTTCTTCCCCACTTTTCTGTACAAATTTTGAGGCATTAATAATTTCCCCGGATGTTCGTTTAGATTTAGGAATAGCAAAGGATGACCCATTTGCTAACATTACTTTTAATAATCTGTTAGAAGAAAATTGGCCGGATTGTCATTACATATTCACTGATGCCTCTAAACATTCCTCTACTGGCTGTGTAGGGGTGGGTGTTTTTCATTCTCAATATGATATTGTACAAAGAGTAAAACTTCCTCCTGAATCTTCTGTGTTTACAGGCGAGTGTTATGCCATATTTAAAGCCCTTGAATATATCTTAATTTTTAAACTAACTAAATCAGTAATATTTTCCGATGCTAGGAGTGCTTTGCAAGCTCTAATTAGGTTCCCTTTTCGATCTAAATCTTTCCCTATAATCATTGATATTCGGGACAAATTGTTTAAATGTCAACAATTAGGATATTCAGTTTCTTTTGCATGGATTCCTGGCCACAATAACATTCCTGGTAATATAAAAGCAGATCAACTAGCCAATAGGGCTGTTGACGATGGTGACTTGTTTCCCTATAAGAATTACTGCCACGACCTGGGTTCTCTGCCAAGGGTATATCTCCGAGATCAGTGGAAGCAATCTTGGATAAGGAGCTCTGAGTCAAAAGGAAAATATTACTTCTCTATTCAAAGAGACATTCCTGCTAAACCCTGGTTTTTTAAATTGAAGTTGTGCAAACGTGCTACTAGTACAATCATTAGAATGCGATTGGGTCATGTTTGTTCTCCAGCTCATCTTGCCAGACTTCAGATAATTCAGAGCGATGCTTGTGAGTGCGGTACAGGTGTAGGTGATATTAATCATCTATTTCTTTCGTGTCCTCTCCTTGACCATACCCCTTTATATACATTTCTCCATTCTTTAAAAGTTCCTCTTCCTACTTCCATCCCTGTTCTGTTGCACAGTATGAATCCAGATATATACAAATATTTATCTATATGTATTATTAATAATGACCTTAAACTATAAATATCTCCATTATTTTATTCTAATTATTTATATAGAATTCCTGTTATATTTATTTTATCCTCCACCTTTCTGATCCTTTTTCTTTCCAAATTCCGTTCCTTGTTTTTCCTACGAATCCGTTTCCCTATCTTTGTCTGTGGCAAATGCGCAAGCCGCGCGAAGCCAAAACTTAAGAAAAAAAAAAAAAAAAAAAAAAAACTACTTGGCCGGACAAATAGGCAGCGCTGAAGGCTCTCACCCGGTACAACGTTTAAGACAACAGGCCTGAGGGTGCCTAGTTGGGCGCGAACCTCGGCTCAGGACGTCGTCTGAGAGGAAAAATATTTGAAAGAATTAAAGTGGGTCGATAGCGATAAGCGCTGATTGAGGGAAATCGATGACCACGCCGGCGGGGTCGGTATTGGGGTCCTGAAATGTCGCGAACTGATTGGCCAACTCTATGGCTAGAGTAATCGGGTCGTCAGGCGTAGTTTGCTACTACGTTACTACTAATCTTTATATTACGGTTTTCTGTCTGAATTGCATGTGTAAGAAAATGTACAAAAACAGTTTAAATTTACAGGTTTTTGGCTACAGTTTAACTATAGAGGTACGTAGATAAACTCACGTCCGTAGTCCCTATTGGGGTGGGCAGAGCAAAGTATAGTGTACTCATTATTAAAAGTACAATTGGGTTGCCATATTTCGGACCAGGCATTGAGTGCTTTATTAATTTAATTAGGTAGGTACTTTTCCGACATTTTTGGTTTAATAAAGTACTTTACCTGAACAGATTAATATGTATAATACTATAGAATAAGGAATAAAATACTACGTACAGAACGGCAATTCTCCGCTCCCCACCAGCGGCTGAGTTAGGTTTACCTCACCCCCTCGGTCTTATTTTAGTCTTCAATCGTATGGGCGTCAGACGTTACACATACAGATGCGCGTGTACGGTAACATCTATGTGTAGTGTCTGTGTAAAACGAGGTGTTTTATATGAAGTGCCCTGGATGTGTAGTCATGAGCAATATCATGTATTATTAATAATAATAATAATTAATAATAGTTAAAAAAAATAAAATAATTAATCATTATAATTGTAGTTTAAGTAAATTTTAGTAATTTTAAAGCGGAATGTTCATCAGGACAAACCCCTTTGGGGTTTATTGATGAGATTTATTGTTTTTGTTTTGGTTTATAAGTTTGTATAAGTATAAAATAAATAAATAATAATGTACCCACTTTAGAACCCTGTCGCACTATCATATTTGACATTTAATGAGACTTACGGTTTAATTTGTAAAAAAAAGTTAATGTGACATGGTTTCAGAGTACATATTAGTACTCGTGACCATACATAAAGATATTTTTGAATGTAAATAAACTTACCTATACCATTGCAACATGGCGCCGGTGATGAGACAACCTCCTGGCATCTGGAAGGACATTCTACCGAAAACATTCTGCAGCTCCCCGCTGTCCGGATGGAACGCTGACTCGTACAGCTGCTTCGCTCGCACCACTTGCTCGAACTTTGTTCCCGGTGGCTCCTGGCCTGCTCTGAAAAATACTGGTTGCGTTAGAAAACTATGTCTACATCATAGTTCGGTCAACAAATGCCGTACCGTTTTTGAGATACAAGCGAAAAATCCAAAAATAAGACCTTCCCCCCCTCTCCTCACTCCGGCTCGCCCCCTAGACGACTTTTAGTATGTTAACTCCCTAAACACCCTGATCATATTCCTGAAGAAAAACCTTAGAATCTCTCTCACTCACTCTACAATCCCTATATTGACCGGACTATAAAATGAGAACGGTACGAAATGAGTACGGTAGTGAATGTTGGGTATGGCAGAAGAAGCATGAAAGTAGGATCAATGCCGTAGAAATGAGGTCTTTGCGTAGCATCTGCGGTGTGAAGTTGAGTGATAGAGTGGGAAACAGTGTGATAAGACAGAGATGTGGTGTAAAAGACGATATAGTGACTAGGATTGAGAAGGGAATGTTAGGTTGGTTTGGACACGTTGTAGGGCTGGCAGAGGAAGACCGAGAAGGACTTACGATGATCAAATTGGAGATGTCCTTAGAAAAGGTTCAATACGATCTACTCTGAACCGGCGTGCGTGTATGAAGCGATTGATGAATGTGGAGGAAGCAAGAGAAGTGTGTCAGAATCGAAGCAAATGGAATTCTATAGTCTCTGCTTACCCCGGTGGGAAATAAGCGTGAGTTTATGTATGTATAAAATGAGAAGAAAGATATAAATGTTGTATTGTTTTTTGTTACAAAAACGTATAACGGGTTTGATGAACTGTATGGTGGCAGGTTTTATTTATTTATTTATTTTGCAAGTCACATGGAATTACATACAGGTGTTATGTACATTCACGTGACACCCGGTAATGCACTGCAATAAAAGAAATATAAGAAACTGCAATATAACATTAACTAAAAACTAAAGTGTTAAGTTTTAGGGTGTAAGCCCATCACCCATACATACAATGGTCCATTATCTAGATACCTACTTGACATGACCATGATGGCAATCAGTTGAATGCATTCCATTATTTTCAAATTTATTTGTATTTTATTTACAACCCATTTCTGACATCAATGACGAACTTTCCAGGTTACGTACCTTAAAAATATATATGGCACTGAGTTGCCTTTGTTTAACCTTCTAATTTCACAGATAACAGACATATGCATCTTCTAACTTTGTTTTTGTGTATAAATGATGACCTTTGTTATTACACCTAGGCAGAACACATACACACTGATACATACTTTATTTTTCTGATCTAAATAAAGAGAAGCAATATAATTCTATACCACATCTGATCCAAATATCAAGCAACAACTATTTTTTATATGCCTCTGATATTACATTATATTTTTGAGTAATTATGTACTCGAGCATATGGTTAAAAATAGTTAATAGTGTACATATCTGTATAACACCATCTATATTGCTTTTGGGGAACATATCCCGAAAAGTCCGTAATTGTTGCACTCTAAAATGGTACGTTATTAATTTTATTCCATACGCTGTCAACAATACTCACTTATATTGCATGTACAATTCCTTAGCAGCATATAATTCCTTCTCAGGCACCACAGACAAAAGCGGGTTGCTGATAAATGCAAAATGCCTGAACCGTCCCACAAATGTACTCTGGTCCCATAAGGGTTGAGTGATGTCTATTCTTTTGCCAGAGTCCATTATCTGATAGAAAAAAAATATTTTAGATGAAGTTTACACTACATGGAATTTATGAATCCACTCTGAGCACATGCCTCCCCTGAGATAAAAACACTAATCAAATATCACATAAAATTGATAAGTATAATTCAAAGTACAGTCAATATTGTACTTTGAATTACATTATGAAATTGTATTGCTTTACCTATGATATCACAGATAATACCATAATATAATAAAGTCAGTTATTATATTGTAATTTAAGTTGGAATTAATTGAAAATGTTATGAATCATAGATGGGTAGGTATATTAGGTAACTTTGAAAGAATCTAAAAATTCAAAATTAATAAGTACGACTGACCATATTTCATATTGATTAATATTATTTTATATACCTAAATAGGTACATAGGTATTTAAATAATATTGAAGTTTTTATTTATTTTTAAATATTGATATCAATTATTTAAACAACTTGAATATTCACAATAATAATTTGCCGTTCACTTTAAAAGACCTTGAGCTGAGATCTGCGCATAATAAAGACAAAAACTTCTTGTTTCACATGTAAATACAAGATTATATAAGATTTACATATGCCGCATTCTTTGACTCGTTGTTATAAAAAGTATAAGTGCACAATAAATGATACTAAATACTCACGTACTGTAATGTTTCTTTTGCTGGTACAAAAATTTTACTATTTTGAAATCGAAAATTATTAACAACAAATAATTGATTTCACGGTATCACACGTACGAAATCTCGAAATATTTTTTTTTTTTTTTTGTTTTGGTTTTCCCCGAAGGGTAAGGCAAAGGGAACTATGCCCATACAGCCATGTCTGACGTATTTTTTTTCTTGATGATTAACGAAATGATGAAAGGTGATGATGATGAAACCTAAGCCCCCACCCTCGGAGTAGACTCCTACTCCGAACCCCAAACGAATTAACTCAAAAGTCCGCATAAACTTTTGAGTTATGAAGCGGCTTCCCGGCACGAAGCGAAAATAGGCAGATACACTTTGTTCATTGAATACTCTAATATAATAACACTCGCGAATGTCTCCGACTAACTTAATGCGATCATTAACCACAAAACACCACTTCGTATTAATTATTTAGATTACTCAATGAAGAAAGCAACTGTCCCGTTCCCGTTTCCCGCCGAATAAACTGTCAAAAATCGTCAAAATAGGGCGGGGCACCGGGTGGTAAAGCAGCTGTTTCTTCCATCACTCACTCAAGTTGACTCAACTCAATCATTCATTAGATATCAAAGCCAAGCCTCATGTTGCTCTAGTTGCTCTATGATAGTAGATATAGATAGACTATTTTTTTTTCTATTTTTAATAAACAGCATTTTTTCTTTTTCTTCTTTTCAGATTACGTTACTTTTGTAACAAAATGTGAGGACCCCTTCTCTGGACTCTTTCAGGGCAAGAGTGAAGGTGCTTTTCCTGCAGGCACAATTTGGAAGTGTTTTTCTTATTCTGCTTATATATTATATTATATTGTATAGGCTATTTGTATGTATGTGTGTGTATGTATGTATGTGTTTATGTTTATTATTAATAATTATTTATGAAGTATTCTTTTTAGTTATGTTGGTATCATTATATATTATGTTTATTGCACCAGCCCGTGTTCCAATGCTAAATTTCTTTCAACCTAAGGTTGCCTGTCAGAAATTGCTGTTTAGCAATAAGGCCGCCTATTGTGCTTATGTTTTATTCGTTTGTTTATGTCCTATGTATATGTCGTTGTGCAATAAAGTATTATTGATTTATTGAATGAAATTTATTATGATTGTAAATTACACATAAAAGGTTTTTATTAAGACTTTTTTGTGAAATTAGAATTTTAAGATTTATTTATTTATTTATTTCACATTATACATAGTCATATAAATGTAAACGAGGCATCAAAGGAAGAACTGGATTAAAAAATAATTGTCTGTGTGTGGTCTTTGTCTGTGTGCGTAAAGAATATGGCGGCTGTTGCTGAAACAGCCGATATGACGATTCAAAAGAATTCGCAGATTTTAGTGAACGTGGAAGAAGCTCTCGCTGATTTACTTGTGGTTTCCTATTCTACAGACACCAAAAAATATCAAGGTGTACTTTTGGACTCCAACAAAGGGTTAGTACTGTGGTTTTATCGAGGATTATGTTTATCGATTTCAGTTCAGAACTCCTTCTATTTTGGCTGATTTTCTCATTTCTTTGCAGTAATTTACCTTTTGGAGTATACAGTCTCCATCCAGCGTTCTCAAAAAAGACTGCAACCACTGAAACCGCAGATGAAAAGTTACATTCCGTTAGCCAAAGATTCACGTATCAGGAACCTCAGTATGGGAGTGAAAACGCTGAGAAGGCTAAAAAGCCCAGTTTGAAGGGCAAACCTCAGGCTCGACAAAAGATGACGGTAAGATTGCGGCCTCGAAAGGTCCTATGCTCCAATTGCCAAGGGATTTGTAACGAAAACAGTGAAAACGTAGACGTGTCGAAAAAACGCAAATTAGATTCCGATGACGATACACCCCACGACAACTCTGAGTCACCTCGTGCAGCGAAGAAATACTTGATGGGCAGCATGCTCATACCTAAACTGTCCAGACTTCAACCTAGCGAAATAAGTAGCGCTATTAAAGGTAATAAAAATTCCAATAAGGCTAGTGACAAATCTGTTAAAAATGTGAAGATTGAAAAATCTAGTGATAATGAGGTGTCCACTACCCGGGAGCTAGCTTTTGTAAGTGTATCAGATGACAATGACTGTGATAGGGATGAACCTAAAGATGACACTTTTAATGCCATGTTTCAAAGTGCAAGAACTCTGAAAATATGCTTTGGGGAAGGGGAAGGAACTGTGGTCAAAATACCACCTCTTTCTGGAGATTTTAATGAGGATTCGGGTGTATCTTGTGATATGACTAAACCTGAATCAAAAGCTGCTAAAAAAGCTCTGAAGAAAGCTAAGAAACAAGCAAAAAAAAACAATGCCATAGATAAAGAAAAGGACTGGAATGGTCAATCGCCAAAGCATATTGGAGCTTTGTCACCACGGAACAATGTATCAAACAGTCCACCTTCAGATCCATTAGAGAAGAAACACAAAAATAAAGTAAAGCATAAAAAGAAGAGCAAAGTTCAGAAAAAACGGGATGAAAATACAAGCAAATGTGGCGAGAGTGATTCAAACGACTGTTTTAGTGATGTAAAGGAGTCCTGCTTGAAACAGAAGCTTTCAATTAGTTTGCGGAGATTGAGTAGTAATTCTTATGAACGTAGAAGTGAACAGGACAGCGGGTCCGAGGAGTGGGAAGGGGATGTGGTACCAGATTTTCCTGCAAGTAGCAATGAAGGCATGGGGGGTAAAATGCTGCGTGTTTCTCCTGGTGACATTGTGTGGGGGAAAGTTGTCGGGTTCCCGTGGTGGCCAGGCAGGGTGCTGAGCGTGACACCTACATCTAGAGCACATGTAGCCTGGTATGCTTCAACTACATCATCCCTGATGCCATGTGACAGCCTCAGTCCTTTTCTAGAAGACTATAAGGTAATTAATTCAAAAATATTCCTTATTTACCTACATTCTACATGTTTATGTCTACATTTTATTTATGATGAATAATAATGACTCGGTAATTTATAAACATACTCCTATAAATAGGCTACTAATGCTTTGTAAAATGTTTGTCATTTAATTTATGACTATTTTATTTAATTTTCGGAGGTATGGGCTGTTTGGACTGTATGTATGTATTGGGCTGCTTTTCCCTATGCGGGTGGGAAGGTCAGACAGGCAGCCGCTTTTGTAAAAACTGGACCTGTCAAATCTTCAGGTTAGGTTAGCGGACCCTGTTAAAAATTGGAAAATGCTAGGGAGATGATTTATGACTATTTTATATCCTCTTGGAATAGAAAGACATGCATGAGTCTTCATGTCTTTGAGTATCCTAATGGCTACACCCACATAACTTTTGGTGTACTATGTAATGAGGGATTGTAGAGTTATTGATATGGTGTTTAGTTCTTCAGGCAGCTTATGAATGAATGAATGAATAATAAGCCCGCCCACCCGCTTATGAAGCCCGGGAGGGTGCTAGAGAAGAAGCATGCAAATCTGGAGGAAGTATATCCTGTAGAATCTGCGGCCTATAACTTGTGCTTGCAATAATGAACTTAATTAAAACTGATCATTTTTGATATTCTTTTCGATTAATAAAATTAACTTCCAACACAATTTGTGTTGCTAATAAATTCCTTAAAACAATTTTCAGGTTCGCTTCAACAAGAAAAAGCGAGGTGCATACAAAGAGGCTGTGAAGCAGGCAACGATTGAAGCAAAGAGAATCGAATCTCACTTGCAGGATCCTCTGGCTAGCCCGACACATAGCCTGGCTACCATGTCACCTCGTCCGATTAATGTGTTCTCATAACTTGTGATCGTAAAGGTATACTGCCGAATTTATTCAAACATTGTGATATTTCCATGAATTGATTGTCTGCACAAACTTTTATGTGTACTGTAGGCCATAGAAGAGGACTCAAATTTAAATTGTTTTATGAAAGGTTGACATTCTAAGGTAATTTGCAATATTCCTATGTTTGTGAATATTGTGTCTTCTCCATACAGTTTTAAAATATAGAATACGACTTTTCATGAAAGACAATCTATAGTAAACCCACTGAGAACAATAAATGAATTTCCTTTGCTTTCATTCAGTTGGATAAAATTAAAAACCTTATTTATAGTAACAAAAAAGTGAAATATTCAACAACTGTAAAAACTAGTCATGTAATGCAGTTAAGAAAACAAGTAATTTTGAGACCTCTTTTACGGAACATTGTTTACAGACCATTTCATGTTATGAATGTTGAAACCACTCATAAACTAAATGCATTTTGTTCCAAAAAATATACCTAAATATAAAAGCAATAAAAAGAACGTGAAATGGACTGTAGCTGTAATCAAACATTCTTTAGGTTTAAGTAGTGATGTAAATGTTAGGATTAAGTTCTTGGGTGTCTGTTAGTGCTCATTTTCATCAGTTGTTGTGAGTGTGCAATAAAATTGGTGCGTGAGGTCCAATCACTATAAATATGCCATGTGTTAAGGCTTGATGGTCTCATTTAAGTTTGTTAAGCCATTGTGTAGTTCCTTTCAAATCAAGGGTGACCTTGGCCTAAAGTTGTGCTATGTGGTCTATAGTAAGATCTCTAACAACATTGTCTACTAGGTAAAGTACTGATTTAGTTTTTTTTTAATGAAATTATTTTACACAGTGTTGCCAGTATGTATATTTAAGAAAGACAGTATTGATGTATAGAAAGTAAGTAAATATTTTACTTACTATAATAATAAAAAAGCAGTTTGAGAACATTTAAATAATAGTATGTATATACTTTTCGATCATGGAATGGATTATACAGAAACTCGTGTACACATCAAGAAAAGTTTAAAATAAATTATTTTTTATGGACTTAAAAAACAGAAAATTTAATAACGACTTTGATGCTAAGGAAAGTTCAGGAAATATTTTTGTAATTTATCAATTTAAGAAATTCCGATGACTATTTTTATACTCAGTTACCCTTGATTTGAAAATTGTTTCTGCTTAAAGTGACTAAGAGAGCTTATTAGCTATTATTTAGCTTCAACACTCATTTAAACATTTGTTTTACAAAGGGTTCACTTCCCATTTATTTCATTTTAAACCCCTGACCAAAACTATTGTTATTAGGTATATATTTTTATTGTTTACTAGCTTTTGCCCGCGGCTTCGCTCGCGTTATTTCGGGATAACACGGATCACCTTTTGCTCCCCCTATTAGTGGGGGGGGGGGGTTTAGAAAGAGACAAAAACAGCCTATGTCACTCTCCATCTCTTCAACTATCATTTTTTCCATGGAATGTCAAATTTATAATATTAGTACAAGTTTCAATTTTAAAAGTTAATGTTGAATCTATCACATCAAGAACACGTAACACTTTTACCAGTGTTGGATTGCTAACAATTTTAAGCCCAAAACTAACACTCATTGTTATATTTTTTTTTTTACTTCGGCACTTTTAATAATTTATCTTTTAGTGTCCATTTTATGACTTTACGACTATATCCCGGGATTGTGAGTGGTACATCCATCGTAAGATGATGACCTAAGTACCCACACCCCCCTCTAGTACCCTCTATTAGACCAACGTGATAGGCCGTATTTGCCGTCGTCCATTTTATAAAACAATATTCTTCTCTCGTGTGGGTTTTAAAGTCTAACTAACCTCATCAACCCTGGTGTCAGATTTACTGTCGAGCCGCCAAAGGCCCCTGAGATGTCTCATGTAACGACTTAACACACTATACAATAATTATTCTACAAATACTACACAATATTAATTGGTTGGGGGTTAATATTGTTATTTTTCAGATACATATTATGTTTATATGTACAGTCATGAGCAATATCTTGTACCCACTTTAGAACCCCGTCGCACTATCATATTTGACATTTTATGAGACTCACCGTTTAATTTGTCAATAAAGTTAATGTGACATGGTTTCAAAGTGTATACATTTAGTACTTGTGACCGTACACAGTTATGTTACAGTCATTCCTTTTGCCTCCCTCTTGGCTTTGGACGAATTTTATTTTAATAACACTATATTTTGTTAGTTTTAAATACTTATAGATTTATTTTAATATTATACAAACGAAATATTCCTTTATGATTACTGTACCTTTTAATACGATGCTATGCAAGACTAGCTGTAAATAGGTAAATAGATGTTTGAATGTTAATTCAAAACCAAGAGGGCAGACATAAAATTACTTATTGTTATTTATTTTTTAAGAATCATGTAAATTAAATGGAATTTTGTATAATTTACATGTTATACTTTTTATGTTTATTTACTAGATGGTAGCTAGACTTTCTTACTATAATATACATTGATTTTGTAAAACAATCGGGATCTGTTTTATGGCTGTTTAAATCATTTGTAAAAAATATATTGTTTACATTGAAATTGGACCATTGATTTGGAAATTAAACACGTGTAAACAGCGAGGTAAAGGTGCTGATTTCAGCTAACACCTAAATTTATTTTTAGTTTTACCTGTCATACATATCCGCCAACAAGAAAAGTGACAGATAATTTACGATGACCCTTTCCTTTTTTGTGGATAACAAAAAGGAGGTGTCTGCGGGAATTAGCACCATTATCAATGTTAAACATTTAGATTTTCATTGGTGCATCGCTAGCCGCGGAAGCCAGAAAAATAAAAAATAATTTCCCAAATCACTTTATTTATGTTAATTGGTTGGTACTTACTAAACAAATTCTAAAAGCAATGAATTATAATTTACCTATAAAATCAAAATAATCATAATATCTCTTAACTACATGCAAATTGCTAATTGTACGAGAATACTGCCAAAGATACGTGATCTTTGACTTGAAATTAGTGATTTTATAATCAATATCTATGTTTTAATTAAGTATATGCTATAACGTATTACATTAACAGGTGGACTTGTGAAAACGTAGATATAAGCCTGAAAGAGGTTGTATTTTATGCTGATAAAAAAGATATTAATAATATAGGCTCATGACTACATTGTTCTACAAATACCAACATAGCGTGCCGAGCTGTATACCCTTAGTGCGAAAGAGACGAAAGATAAGTCTGTTTCGCACAAGGCGATGATATCTCTCCTGTCACCACAGAATACTTAAAGTAGTACTACGCTGTCACTTTAATCATGTTTACAGGGTATATAAGCACCCGCGGTTCACCAAGTTAGACGAACGTGATTTATATCTGTCTGTCTTTATCAAAATTACTTTACTGTGTATGGCGGCACAGTTTTGCCTTTGCCTTTCCCCAAGGGGATAAACAAAATTAAAAAGAAAAATTACTTTACTGAACCAATTTTGATAAAGCTTTCTCCATTGAATAAGTAACTCGAAAACACAGCTGTCTGTATGTAAAAATGTTATTGTTCATTTCTGTATTAACTAAAATACAAGTTCTTTATCGTATTGCTGTTTATTTTCTTTAAAACAAAACCCCCCAGTTTTTAAACACTAACTGACGCACGGCCGAAGAAACTTGGTCTTTGTCACGGCCACATTCCCGAAAGTAGTGAGGAAAGTGCTATACGCCCAAGATGGATGGTGAAAAGAGATTAGATTCTCAATAAAGTATATTTATTCCTTACTTATGAATAAATTCAAGTGCCGCAGTTCTACGGCGCAATTATAATTATATATTTTTGGTTTTTATTATATAATTATAGGTACCGTTGAAAGTCATTTTATAACTTGTGTGTGATTCTATCTACCTCTACAGTAATTGATGGCGTGAACTTTTTGTGTTATGTTATACTTAGAGACGTTTTAGTATTGTAATGTATTAAAATCAAACAAATGTTTAATGTTTGGACGATCAATCACGAAGCTTTAGAAGATATATAAAAATAACGTTATCGAAATAGGCGTAAGTTTGGTGATGGTTTGGTGGGAACGGTTGGAACTTTACGTTATCGGGGTAGTTTTTTTAAAGTAGTTTTGTAATATTTATTAATATGGCAACCCAAAAGAAATCTGTCAACGTCAACCTGAGATTGACCTGAGATTACGTGTTTTCAAACTCATAAAAAACTGAATGCAGTAGTGAGGATTCTGCCTGTCATCGTGCTCTAGAAATCACGTTGCGGCCGATACTCTTTGTTGTTTTTGGATTAATCCTCTGATTGTTTCAAAATTACTGTATATATTGTTGTGTATTATTGGTGCTGGTATTTCTGTGTTTACGTGGTGAGTGTTTTGTGCATGTAAATCCCTGTTTTATTATATAATGGGGGACGATCCTCCTCCGGGAGGAGGTGGTATTCCACCAGACTTGGAGGGTCCTCTTCAGGCTTTGAATCCAAGCCAGGGGGAGTCTTCTGGTGCACAGAGAACAATGAAACGTCATGCGGAGACGGAAATAACTAATCCCAACCCCAAGAAAAATATAACCCCGGCCGCTTCTGTGCAGGATGTATTTACTGTGCCAGAATTCGCAGGCGAAAAACTGAAGTACTCAGATTCTGACCAAGGCCCCTTTTCTGTACATGTCTCACGTTTGGAAAGTGATCCGTCAGCGGGTCTCACCCTAAGAGTGCTAAAACTTGCCCAACTCTTGTTCCAACATAAAATACCTGGCATAGTTAACGGAGGTGTTACATCCGTAGGACGCAACCGGATTTCTGTGGAGTTTTCCTCCTCTTCTGCTGCCAACAACTTTGTAGCAAACCCATTCCTTGAAGAGAACAAGTTATGTGCATCAATCCCTCAGTTCCAGGTTTCAAGAATGGGGGTTGTTAGAAACATTCCCATTGACTGGTCTCTGGAGGAACTTGTTGCGGGCCTCCAATACCCCACCAATTGCGGACAGGTAATAAAAGCTAGGCGACTAAATTCCAAAAAAAAAAATATCGATGGAACTACTACTTGGATCCCCTCCACCACTGTGGTCCTGACCTTCTTGGGTCAGACATTGCCCAATAAGGTATACTGTTTTTATTCGTCTCTTCCTGTCGATATTTACCAGCTTCCTACCATCCAGTGCAGAGGCTGCTGCCGGTTTGGTCACATTAAGACGCAATGTAGGTCTAAACCCCGTTGCTACAAATGTGCTCAGCCTCATTTAGGTGAGAGCTGTAACACTCCTGACGACCTAGTTTCATGCCTACTTTGCAATGGCAATCACAGAGCTACAGATTCGAGGTGCCCTGAACACTCCAGACAAAAGACCATCAAGATAGTTATGTCCGAGGAAAATATTTCCTATGCAGAAGCCTCCGTCCGTTTCCCCACGGTTAAAAGATCTTTCGCGGATGTTCTCTCCCAACCGGCCCCATGCTATTCCCAACCTACCTTCTCTCCTCCTTCGCCAGGTTCTCCATCCGCATCCCAACCTAGTACTTCTTATCGGAAAACTGTATTTCGTGAACGACGCCCAGCCCCAGAATTGAGCAGACCGTATGATAATCAGGCTCATTCTAACATCACCAGGTCCCCCAAATCCTCACAACCCAATGGTTGTGCCTTCCAAGCTCCCTCTGAGTCCACCCCTTTTCTGACTCCCAATGATAACCTCATTGAACTGTTAATCTGTTCCCTAATTAATGTTATATCTAAATTCTCAGATTCCTTACCGAACAATGTCATGTTGCTACTGAAACAATTCTTCTCTAAAATACTCATCAATAATGGCGGGTCAATGTCTCCTACAATGGAACTGTAAGAGCATTAGATCCAAAAAGTCTGAATTAATCTCCTTAATCAATAAGCACAAGCCTGTCGTCTGTGCCATCTCTGAGACTTGGCTGAGGCCGGGTTCCATTTTCAGGTTCCCTGGTTTCTCCTGTCTTCGGGATGACAGGGATGATGGTTATGCTGGCTCGGCCATCCTTGTCAATAAAAAATGCACATTCTCCCAAATCCCCATCCCCCCGCATGATCGCGACCTTCACGTGGTAGCAATTAAGATTTTTAACTACACAATTGTCTCTGTTTATCTACCACATCCCAAGTCCTCTCAAATTATAGAATTAAAAGATATTCTTACTTCTCTTTCTGGGCCATTTATAATTCTTGGTGACTTCAATGTTCACCACACTTTCTGGGGATCTTATAAATGTGACCATTTGGCTCCTCACTTATTTGATCTCCTGGACGATATCAACCTGTGCGTGCTGAATGATGGCTCACCGACGCGGAGGACTTCACCACTGTGTGGTGGTTCTAGCGTCGTGGATCTGTCGTTGGTTTCGCCTGGTTTGGTGCTGTCTCTCTCGTGGAGGGTCCTACCTAATTGCCATGGGAGCGATCATTTTCCTATTATTGTTTCCTTTCTTTCCTCTTCCTCTCCTGTTAAAGATCCTCCTCCTCTTCTGAAGTACCGCCTGGGTATGGCTGATTGGGATAAGTATGCTAAGCTGGTAGATAGTAAAGTCACGTCTCTTACCCCGATCTCTTCATCTAATTTTCTTGCCTGTTACGATGAGTTTACTCTATGCATTACTTCATCCGCTGACGAATCAATCCCTTTGAAAAATTCAGCTCGGGGCAAAATCTCCTCACCTCCGTGGTGGGACGCGGAATGCTCTGAGAGTGTACGTCTTCGTGACATGGCAGAGAATTCTTTTGCTGGTGATCTAACTTCTTTGGAAAAATATCTGTGTTTTCAGAAGGCGTCTGCGCGTTGCAAGAAGTTACTAGCCAAGAAAAAGGTTATGGGATGGCGTGACTTCTGTGAGTCTCTCGCTCCCCGGTCTCCTGCTTCTTTAGTCTGGAAACGTGTTAAAGCTTATAGAAGGTATCTGCTAAATGATAATAACATAACTTGTAACGACACGTCCTCTTGGCTACCGGATTTTTTTGACAAACTCGCTCCCCCCTCTGTGCCCTACCAGGACTGTCTTCCTACCTCCGCTCCCCCTTCACCTTCTACTCATAGTTTCAACGAGCCCTTTTCATACGCTGAACTATGCTGTGCTCTGGATAACTTAAAAGTCTCATCCCCTGGCATGGACGGGATTCCTTACTCTTTTATTACCAAATCCACAGTGTCAGCGAAATTATACTTTCTGGAAATCATCAACCAGGTATTCACTTCCGGGATCGTTCCTGATTCATGGAAGACCCAAATAGTCGTTCCAATTCTCAAACCTGGAAAAGATCCAAAAGACGCCTCCTCTTATAGGCCTATCGCCCTTTCATCGACTCTCGCCAAAATTCTGGAGCATTTGTTGAAAAACAGATTGGAGTGGTTGTTAGAGAATAGAGGACTATTATCTAAATTTCAGTTTGGTTTCCGTAGAGGTATGGGTACTCTGGATAGCCTTAGCATATTCACCACTGATGTTAGACGAGCTCTCAGTAAGGAAGAGCATGTCATCGGTGTCTTCCTTGACATCTCCTCTGCTTATGATAACGTCCTCCTCCCAATACTCAGGCAGAAAATGCTTCAGCTGAATATCCCGGAGAGGATGGTCAATGTCATCTGCAATCTTCTCATGGCTCGATCTATCGTTGTAAGAGTTCAAGGCTCTCTATCTCCTTCCAGATCCCTATGGAAAGGTCTTCCTCAGGGGTCAGTCCTTAGTCCAATATTATATAACGTGTACACCTTCGATCTCGATAGAACAGTTCTTTGCTTCAGCAACATCCTCCAATACGCGGATGATATTGCTCTGTATGTTTGCTCCTCCTCGTTTACGGAAGCATGTTCCCGGCTCAATTCTGCTCTATACTACCTAAGCATCTGGCTTAGTGATCATGGACTTTCACTATCTGTTCCAAAGTGTAGTGCGGTTGTGTTCTCCCGTAAACGTGCTATACCTACCATTGCGCTAACCATTGATGAACAGCCGGTGACTATCCGTGACAGGGTTAAATTTTTAGGCGTGATCCTCGATAGTAAATTGACTGGTTTGTATCACCTCGAAAATATTGTTGCGAAATGCGAAAAAAACATAAACGTCCTTAGATCTCTGTCTGGGGTTCGTTGGGGCTCCCATCCTTATTGCCAAAGGCTCCTGTACAATGCGATTATTCGTAGTCATTTTGATTACGCCAGCTTTATTTTAGAACCTTGCAGCAAAACTGCTCTACGTATACTGGACAGGTTACAGGCTAAATCCTTGCGAATAATTACAGGAGCGATGAAATCGTCCCCTACGAATGCTCTCCAAGTCGAATGCGTGGAACCTCCACTCCAATTGCGCAGACAGTTTTTGTCGGATAGGTATTATTTTAACATTTTACAAAACTCTTCTCACCCTCTTCATAAAAAACTTAATTCCCTCAATTTATTATCCGCGTCTAGTTATTGGTCACATAAAGACTTGCCGCCTCTCGTCAAGTCTTTTAAAAAAGTCAGTTCCCTTACTATTCACCAGACCCCTAAATCCGCAATTTTTGAATTTCCATTTGAGTCTCTTGTTTTTTGCCCAAAGGTAATATTAAACCTAGGAATAGCCAAGAATTCGCCGGGCGCTGATAAGGAGTTCAACAGGATATTGGAGAAAAACTGGAAGGACTGGCTCCAGCTCTATACTGACGCCTCAAAATTCTCCGATTCTAGCCACGTTGGATCAGCTGTATGGATACCTAAATACAACATCATCCTTAACTTTAAATGCCCCTCTAGCTCTTCAATCTTCACAGGTGAGTCCATTGCCATTTTAGAAGCCGTGTCTTATATAGAATCTCACAAGCTGAACAAATCAATAATATTTTCAGATTCCTTGAGTTGTCTACAAGACTTATTAAAATTGCCTTTCCATTCAAGGGAAAATTTTTATCTCACCCTCAAAACCAAGGAAGCCCTTTATCGATGCCAACAGAGTGGAATTGAGGTTATTCTGGCTTGGATCCCAAGCCACAGTGGTATTCACGGTAACGAAGTGGCTGATCTGTGTGCTAAGGAGGCTATTCGCTTAGGCAACAATTCCCATAACAAGTCTTTCTCCAGAGACATCAGGTCTCTTGCTAAACCACATTTATTCAAATCTTGGAACGAGCACTGGATAATTTCCAAGCAAGCAAAGGGTAAGGTTTATGGAAGTATCCAGCCTACTATACCAACAAGACCCTGGTTTAATAAATATAAAAATTTTGAAAAGTGGGTAACTTCCACTGTTATCCGTTTGCGTCTAGGACACGTGTGCACTCCTGTTTTCTTAGCCAAATTAAGAATCCGTGACCATTCTCTATGCGAATGTGGTGTTGAAGATGGCACAGTAGATCATTTATTTTTTTCCTGTCCTAATATAGGTATATCTCTTTATGATATTCTCCCTCCTAATATTCCCCGCCCCGTGAACGTTAATTACCTCTTAAGTTTAGTCTATACCCCTTTTATTAATATATTATGCAATTTTATTAAACGTTATAACTTAAAATTATAAAAATTTAAGGCAAGTAACCCTACTTTAAGTTTGCTTCTCCATAACCTCTTTACGTGTTACTAACCTATTTGTGACGTCATTTTAACATTGTGTTGTCCTACTTTTAGGTTACTTTTGCAACAGTGGACTACCCACCGAGTATTCTCTGCGAAGAATCTATCTTACATAAAACCGGTTATTTACGTTTACAAACAGTTTTCTTCGGAACTTTGACATTGGCAGAATCATCGTTCAGTAACGATGCAGCCATAAACAACAAGAAAGAAGAAAGAAAGAATGCAGTAGCGCCATCTACACAAAAACTTTGATACAATTTTTTTTTACCGGTTGCTGCTACGTTCGGTTTGTAGCTCACAAATAAAATGTAGATCGTACTTTTTGATAAATAGTAGATTCGTAACGTTTTTACTATAATGGAAAATAAAAGTCTATAGTGCAATTAGTCTATTTCAATTATAATTAATAAATAATACATTCACAGCCTCGTTGTCATATTACTAATAGATGGCGCCACAAGAGTACAGTATTTTGCTCTCCCTATTGTGACAAATTTCTCCACTGAAATACATTTCTTATCTATGGAAGTGTGGCGTTTGTTTTTCCGTTTGAAGTTTGAATAAAATCGATATTATATTTAATTTGTTGGATTTACCTAAATAAATGTGTTTTGAATGTGTAGAGTGACAAAATGCGGCGAACTTACAAGTCTAAAAAGGAGACGGGCAGCGGCCTGGACCACAGAGATGTGCTGTTTAACATGGATGAGAAGAGCTCTGCTTTTGACGCATTTTACATTTCAAATATAAAACAGACTAAGCGGGAACAGTCTTGTATGGGTTCCTCTAATAATTACGGAGTGGCTTCTAACAAAGTTCGTAAGAGAAAGTATGTTAAAAGGATAGTTAAAGAAGTTGAACCACCGCCGAGGGAGTCACTTTCGGAATCAGTATTTCTTACTCCAGATAAGTCCATACGAGTAAATAGGGCTCCTGATCTGTTTGACCAGCTCCTGAACTCTTCGCCCGCGGTGTCGGTCACAAAACAGCCGAAGAAAGAAGACTTGTTTGACAAACTATTGGCTGGCACGTAAGTTTGGTATAAAGTTTACCTTTATATTCATTTAGTTAAAGTACTACGCTGCTAAAGCGCAAACGTTAAGTTGTTATATAATTTAGCAAATGTAATATTTGTATCATTTCAGGCCTAAAGAAAGAAAGAAAACTTACACAAGAAAGAAACCTACCATGAAAAAGTTTCATTATTCTACTAATGAAAGTTCAGGTATGTTTAAAAACAAGAACTACTTGTCACATAATCTGGATTCTTCATTATGTATTAGATTTAATTTTTAAAAGTTATTTCCTTTTGTCTTCCAGAATCAGATAAAGAGAATTCCAAAAAGGGAGAAAATTCCATACAAAATTCGACAGATATAAAGTCTTATGAACTGATTATTGAGAAACAGGCTACACCAAATGTGAAAGTTGACGAATCCATTAACAATATAGTGAAAAAATTGTCGCTTATAAACAATTTAAATCGAAATTCCATTGGGTCAATTAAAAAAACTTTCAAATGTAACAAAAATAGATTGACTAGAAATGTGCAATCTCCATCTGTAAAAACATCTCCTTTATGTAGTACACCGTTTATTGAAAAATATAGAGGCAAATCAATTTACCGATTCTCACCAATACCTATGGGAGACTTAGAAGAGAGCCCTAACTATGTGACTGTTGTAGAAGATGATGAGGCTAATAAAAGTATAGTATTTGTGCCTAAACACAACAATAATGCTCTAAAAAGGTCACAAAATGAAGATATGACTTCACCAGTCACACATCTACAAGTTGATAATTTTCCAAAACATACTGGAAGTAGCAGCAAATCTTTATTTTCATCTGTAGAAGGACACAGCAATGATAATGTAGAACTGGGTAAAGAAAATCCTACTTCGAAAAGTTGTGAAGATAAAGAATTGCCCAATATCCAAATAAGTTCTCTACAAGTTAGTGAAACAGAACCATTTTTAGGGTTTTCTAATGAAACTGTAGATAAAGTTAATAATTTAGAATTTGAAATTGGAGAAGAGAGAGATAACTCTATTATATTGTCAAAAACAAATATCTCACAACATAGACAGAACATAAAAGCATTTGAAGGAAAACATGAAGTTAATAGTAGCATTTCTCAAGATTACATGAACAATATAGAAATAAATGAATCTTCAATAGAATATTCTGTTCCACCTCAACCTTTCATTGGTTTCACTAAAGAGGCTAATAATAAATGTGATACTATGAATCTTGTAGTTGTAGACAATACAATGCCTAGTGAACCATTCTTAGGATTCACTGAAGTTGAAAATAACAATAGTTTTAATATAAATAAAAAAGATTTAGTTCAAAATGCGAGTGTTTCCTCCAATCACCAAGAGGATTTAATTGAAAGTGAAAACATTGATTCTGATCAGCAAGAAAACACAGACAATGTTTCACAAGAGTTTACAGATGATGACAGACAGTCTCTTTATGACACTTGCTGCAACAGTGATACATCTTTAAATGGAGAAAATAAAGCTAAGGAACCTAAAGTTGCACTGGAAAGAATGCATCAGTCCCTATTCCAAAAATATTTTGAGAAAATGGCAGATTTTGACTCTGATGATGAACAGGTTGTTGTTGAAGAAGAAAATGAAATTTCAAGTGGTTATTATGCTAGTTTTAACAATTCTGACGAAAGTAGTGAGCAAAATGATCCAAATAGTAGTCAGTCCTCAAATATTGAACAAAATAATACTTCTAGTGAAGATTTATCTAGCGAAAATAGTTCTTTTAATAATAATGAGATAACCATTCAAGAAAGAAGTAGGAAGAGTACTGATGAAGACAGATGTATTAGTTTTGTTACAACAAGGAGAAGAAATGAGTTTACAAATAATTCCACAATATTAGTGCTGGATGACTCTCAAGACAGTGCTAATAGTACTGATTGTGATAAGACTGTACTTAGTAATAATGATGATAATTTAGTCCATAGTTCTAAGCATGTTGTAAATAAAGACTGTATAGACTTTAATATAGACGAAGATGTTAAACTAGTAGATAAAAATAAAAGTCCTGTAAAAATTGAGTCTAAACAAGAAGATAATACAGTATCAAATATTACAACACGAGATTCCAGATTGTTTAGCGGAAGTGAGACTCATAACAACAGCAATGAATCTGGAATTAATACAGGAATTATACTTCAACCCGGGAAAAAATGGGAAAGATCTCTTAGTATCTACAGAAGAATGACAACAATGAATGATCATTTCGATCAATCTATTCTAGAAGAAGAGGATATGCACACAAAAGGCAGGAAATATAGACAAAGTGTTATAGAAACCATGGAAATGCAGGATCATAAAGGTGAGATCGTCATTATTTTAATACTACATTGAAACTCTTTGGTCCCATAATAGTGTTTAAAAACTTTTTATGTCCGATGTAAAACAAATTCTTGAAAGAAAAAAAATAATTTCAAAATTCCACTACATTTGTCACCTCCATCCAAAGTTTCTGTGTAATGTCAGGTTCGTATTTTTGTTTCTGAGTGTTTTTATTTATAATAATAATATTATAATAATATATTTTTATAGGTTTACTACATAATGAATCAAATCATAATCGCAGAAGTACTTTTGTGTCTAAACCGAGTAGATCAACGATCCGAATTCTGAAAGTAAGTATGAAACTTATAAAAAAAGCTTTTTAAAGATAATAAGAGGAGCGGTGGCGGGGCGCTTTTTAAAAACAAAACATGCTTGCATTGCTGCAAGCTGCATGCATTTTTACCTGCCCCATTTGCTTTTTGAATATTTCATGTTACAATGTTTGTTCATCGTAGAAAAATGTTTCAGGAAACCAATAATTCAAGAATTAGTCTAAGCAGTACTACAGTATTTGATGACTTGAAAGGTAAAAATTAATTTTATTTTTGTAAAATTAGCAACTCTTGTTAGTAGTTTTATTTTTTTTTACATTGGCAACCCGCTAATACAAGGGCAAAAATAGAGTTGGGTATATTTGGACTGTTAAAATACTAGTTACTTGATTTATTTTTTTTACTCTTTCGTTTATTCGGTGCTTGGAAAACTTCGATTAATTATTTGACACGAAATTATGTAATATTATGAAAAAATAAATATACTTTAGTGAGTACACAGGACACAGTACACACTTTCTGTTTTTCAAGGGTACGTCCGCACTGATAGCTTGCTAGTTTAGCTTAACGTCTGGTAACATGCTAGGATATAATATATGGTAGCTGCACGGAAAGATTGGTCACTAGGTGTCTTTGTCATTTACTTGTTGTCGCGTCGACGAGATGTAATTTTCAAAAATAGCTCTAAAGTTGCTACTTACAGAAAATGCATCTTTATGGTTTACACTATATTTTTGTACTTCGACTGCTAAGTACGTATTCGTGTGACAATAATTAGGCAATTAACGAAGACACCAAACACGCAGTTCAACCGCTTGTGAACATTCTGGTACATTCGTTTTAGTAGTAGGCGCTCAGCTAACCGTCTTGTCTGTGAGGACGTAACCCTTACACTTTGGTATACATTCAGTAGTATTAATTAATAAAAAAAACCTTGACTTGAGTGAGCTAATGAGGGACAGGCTGCGTTTATCAAAAATAATATAGTTGGCGCTGTCGAAATTTAACGTGATAATTACCTTCCATGAAATTAGAAGTTTAAACGGATGAAAATCTTCTCAGCGTCATCTATGTTAATTTGAGGAATGTAGCCTGGAAAGTCCTTCATTGATATCACATTATTATAATCAATGTAAAAAAATCTCAAATCATCGAATTATTGTAGTCAGTAGTTATCAAATATCTTTAATTGTAAGTATTTGCTAATAGTTACTATTCCAAAAACTTTTCGATGTCGAGTTTCTGCGACTGTAACTCATTCGCTGCGTGTTATTTTATTATTACTGATATTACTCAGAGGCCAGAGCGCAACTCTACGTTCGCGGAAGAAGACGCTTGTCGCGTTCGTGTGGTCTTTGTCCAATAATTTTATTTTTTATTTTATTTAGTAATTGTGCGTTGTAATACGTTCCGTCGTGAATTACGAACGCTATTATTGCTAAATAATAGTGAAATAAATTTACATTCGTGTATAACTTTGTATAATCGTTTGAACTGTTTTGACTGCCATTATCCCTAACGGGATAATAGCTTGGTTTTGCGTCTTTGTTCGTTAAAAAAGTGTCTAAAGCCAAGTGCATGCATCTTTCCCTGCAATACACAGGTTAGTTGTAAAAAGTAATTGTTTTTATAACGTTTTGTCCAGTTGGCGTGGTTTCTACGTAACATTGATTACGCAGGGGGAAAGTTTGTCATTCACTTCCTTGTGTTGTGTGTCATGCCCGCGATATATGACGCGTTTGTTTTTGCAGGATTTCTCGAAGACTGTGATGATACGATTGTCGAATTATCGAAGCTCTCGATCACCGAAGATCCCGAAGTAACTGTCCTAGACAAGTTTCATGAGTCGACGCGGATTGCTACAGCTCGGGACTGCGTGTTGCGACGCTGCAATCAAACTGACACGCTTCTGTTTGATGAATGCTATCCCGATACGTAAGTACCAACATTCCATTCCATGTCGAACACAATGAACCTCTTTTGAGAACATCTCTGGCCTTGCAATGAAAAAAAAAACACTAAGTAGGTCAAGCATACAAGATGTCTTTATTATTAATTAAACAGTTGTGTAGGTATTTGGAAATTAGTTTAATGTATGCCGGGTCAGTATTTGTAGCACATGTTTGTTTCTACCCACATTATTATAGTACAATAACTGCATAGTGCTGTTTAATGTAAAATGTGATATTAGTCTTGTCTTGGTTGAATTTGGCAGTGTTCCAATGTCAAATTTTTGCTGAAATCGTGATCCTTGACACCAGACAAGGTTTAATGTGGAGACGAGTCAATTTATCAGAGACTTGGCAAGACTATTTGTGAATTTGACTACAGGTAGTAAGTCATGTGGACGATTTGTTGGCATACGTGGATTTCCTTGTAGTAGTTTTCTATTTTTAATGTAAATCCCCAGTTTTTAATTTACTTCTGGGGTTTTTTCACACAAAATGAACACAAATGTTTTTTCTTTATCTTGTTTGATCTTTGGCAATAATTCTCATTTGTTAGTATCTCAATACCACAATACATTCCAACATTGTTTTTTTTAAAATAGCTACCTCGACAACCACATCATTTGCTCTTACTTAATTAAAGCTATTAGTAATAGCTTAATTTGCTGTAATTTATCACAAAGCAAACCAAGCATCAATGTAATTTGCTAATTGCTAAATTAATATGTAAGTGTTATACTAACAAGGTAGTATCTGTCTAAAGAACTAGTATTTACCTCTAGCTTTGCTTGGATATTTATTACTGTCCGTTTTACCTGTTGTTCCAAAACTCCTTTTCGTAACCTGTTCAGAGTATATTTGTTTGATGCAAGAAGTATAAGAAAATAAAAAAGCCCTTTAAAAAATCAACAACATAACGATTGTACTTAAAGTTATTACCTAACCTGAATATTTTTATAAAACAAGGTAAACTATTGAACTTCCTCTTGTAACTTCACCGTCATAATTGTTATATAGTTATACATATAAATAGTCCATTAATAGTCCAAGAATTGTTCTTTTTTTGTTACATCCTCAGATGGTTTTAGTAAATACATATAAGTAGGCTTTATTTGAGTAATATTTGGGTTGGTAATAGTCAAACTGACCACCACACACACACACACCAGGGTTGATGAGGTTGGTAATTCGCCTCACAACCCACACAATAGAAGAAGAGAAGAATAGTCAAAGTTAATTATAATCACACTTCGTTATTCGGTTAAATCGACCAGCTGTAATAAGTCAATTAGGTTATTAAACATTGAACCTTAAGAAAACTACAGCTAGGGATAAAAACCAGTAAAACATATTAAACAATGTTTATTTGTCTACTTTTGTAACGCAGGTTGCAGTGCAAGCCATATTTCATAATTATAAACAAATTATTAAAATTATAGTGCTAACAAAGTGACAGGTGTTTTAACACCTGCTTGGCATAGAATAGATGCCCTACAAGTCCGCTCATTAAATGCAGGGCACGCTACACACGCACACGCTATTCACGCACATGCTATTCAGGCACACGCTATTCACGCACATGCGTGGCTGCGTGCTTCAGTCACTGCCCCGCTCTACATTTTCATACCTACAAACCTCATTATTTGGCCTTATTACTTATTTGTAAGGTTGGTATTTGAACTTTGTGTTCCTTGTCAAGTTGTCACTTATTACCTATTGCAACAGTAACCTTTCAGTTTAACAGTTATTTTAATAGTGTAGACAATTAGCTTCTTGTTTCTAAGTAGGTTATTTATAAGGTGGTCTTTGTAATTAAGGAAAAAATTAATGAATATCCAATTTATTTATTTTTTTTCCTTAATATAGCCACTTTATTAAAACTAGCCACTTAAAGTGCCTAGTACCTATTAACTGCGTAGGTGACCGGGTCAAAGATAAATTATGAAATGCTTATCTAGAAATAGAAGTCACTTAAAGATGATCAAAAACCAATCTCATTTTCTTTTTGACCTATTTTCAAATTTTAATTGCAAATTATGTAATAGTGAGTACGACGTTTGATTACTCTGTTCAATAGTACCCTAATTCCATACAAACAACAAAGAAAATTTTCTTTTTAAAAAGTATCTTATTTAACTAGGTTGTCGTAGCATATATTAAACATAAACATGAACAAAAATAGCTTAGGGTTAACATTCTCCCCTGTGGATACCTACATTACGCACAATAGGGTAATTCTTAAATAGTTTGCAGAGAACCAAAAAAAATTTAATATATGTTTTTATGAGTTTTTATGATGCAAATCAAAAGTTTATGTCAAAAGCATATTTTGGATGCATATGGACAAGCTTAATACCCTCAGGAATATTAAAAAACAAGGGTAGAAAAACACGGTTGTGACATTTGTGCCTCGGTCGTGACATCACTAAACATGGCTGTGACACAATATGACATGGATGTGACTGTTTTGCATTTTTCATTGTAACTATTGCTGTTATTTTTTTTTGTCATCTTAGTTTTTTGTCTCAATTGATTGGAGCAATTAGGCAGTAAGCAAACACTGAATTGCTTTAATCAAAAGTATTTATTTGGTAATCTTCTTTCTGATTATGTGATACTTAACTAAATCACAATAATTGAGATCGCGTCATAAAAAAGTTAGGATTTGGAAACAAAAACCTTTATACTTATTGTACATTTGCCGCAGATGGCATTATCTACTTGGCCGGACAAATGGGGAGCGCTGAAGGCTCTCACCCGGTACAACGTTTAAGGCAACAGGCCTGAGGGTGCCCAGTTGGGCGGGGTCAGTATCGGGGGTGCCCACCTCGGCTCAGAGCGTCGTGTGAGAAGAAAAATATTTGAAAGAGTTAATCGACCCTAGAGGGTCGATAGCGATAAGCGCTGATTGAGGGAAGTCGTCGACCACGCCGGCGGGGTCAGTATCGGGGTCCTGAAGTGTTTGGTGTCGCGAGCTGATTGGCTGCCTCTATGGCTAGAGTAATCGGGTCGTCGGGATCGTATATTACGTCCTTCGGACGCCGATACTTTTCATGAGGTAATGATCGGACGGATGCAAGTCGTGTAGATTTTCACCTTATTCCTATGGGACAATTTAATACGCTTGTTAAGGAGACAATGAAGACTGCCCATTACAAACGCGGCGCGATCGCACACACGTTTGATATGGGCCTTAAAAGTAAGACTTCTATTTAAGACTACGCCGAGATATTTGACTTACTCCTCCCAAGGGATCGGCTTGCCAAACATCTTGATGACTTTAAGTTGACGGCGTGACCGTGGCGTGTTATAATAGCTTTTTGAAAAGTACACCGCTGCACTTTTCTCCGGGTTTACCTCGATTCTCCATTTGCGAAACCACTTGCCCAAGGCATTGGCCGCGCGTTGGAGAATTCCGGTCATCATAACTTGATCACGGCACGAAGAATAGATGGCTATATCATCCGCAAATAAAGCTAGTTATGTGTTAGGGGATTTGGGAATGTCACTTGTATACAATGAAAATAGTAAAGGGGAGAGGACGGAGCCTTGTGGGACTCCGCCATGTATCGGGTGCGGTGACGAGAGCGTCCCTTCCACGCGGTAGCGAAAGGTTCGATTTGAGAGGAAGTCTCGTATGATGTGCACGAGACGGTCTGGCACTCCCAGTGAATAAAGCTTGTAGATCAAGCCGTTGTGCCAGACTTTGTCATACGCTTTCGCCACATCGAAGAAGAGTGCTCCCGTAGCGACAGGTTTTTTAAGTTTAACCTACTAGAGATATGTTCAATAATACGGTGCACTTGTTGAACGCAGGAGTGTTTAGTTCTAAAACCAAACTCCTGTAATGGAATAAGACTATTGGATTCGGCGTAGTCCCGTAATCTAGCAAATATGAGCCGCTCATAAATCTTCCCCATGGTATTGAGGAGACTTATGGGGCGGTAACTCGAAGGTTCGTTTTTAGGTTTCCCAGGCTTTGGTATACCAATTACAATTGCTTCTTTCCACCGCTGTGGAAAGACGCAGTTGATCATGGCGACGTTGAATATTGCCGTTAGTAAACAGATGAGGGGAGCACCGAAGTTTTTAAGGACACGATTCGTGATACCGTCTGAGCCAGAGGCTTTTCGGGTATGAAGATTTTTAATGATATCTAGTACCTCTTTCTTAGTGAACTGTGGAAGAGAAGGATCGGTGGGAGGTACAGAAGCCCTACGCTGAACTTCAGAGTTCACCGTTGAGCGGTGCCTACGATCGATAGGGAGAGTGCTGGGCGAACATTGGGCTTCGAGACTGTCGGCAAGGCATTCGGCTTTTTTGTCATCGTCAAAAGCGGGGGGTTGGTTAGGCCTATTGAGAGGTAAAACCGTATCCTTTTGAAGAGACCTAGACAGCTGCCAGATAGCCTGGTGGTGGAGCTCAATTCCGCTCAAAAGATTATCCCACCGATTCTGTCGCATGTCATTAATACGTTTTCTTACAGTATGCTGGTAGAGACACAAATGATGGCGACATTCCTCGGTGCGACTGGAATCATATGCGCGGGTGGCTGCGTTTTTCTCCGTTGGCAGATCACGGATATCGGTAGGCAGTTTCCAGCGATATGGTTTTCCATCTCCGGAACCTGTTTTGAAGTTTCGTTCAAAACCGACCTCACGTGATCCGTGAGGGAGTTAATAGCTGTCGATGCCTCCTCTAAGGAGGTTATTTGTACTGGGAACTTCAGGGCCAAGATCTGCAGAATCGTTGCTATTCCAGGTAAAGACCGTGTGTCCTGATATCACGCTATGATACTTCTTCTTAGTAAATTTAGCGTAGCAAGGGGTATCAGGGTTGTCGTTATTTATACTAACAATTTGACCAACAAATATTTCTCCTTGAACTCAGTGAGTTTCGTTCCAATCCCGAAATCCACTTCCGTAACAATACCATACAACCGCCTAAAAAACCCCTGCCTAGTGTGGCTATGAATAAATTCCTTCCAAATATCTTGGAAGAGGCCCTTGCCTAGTACTGGGATCTATATGGACTAGTAAAGTAAGTAAACAATAATATAATTTATAAATAAAAGCAACAAAACCCACTAAATTATTGAAATAAAAAATAATGTCACGATCATGCATTATATGTCACAACCATGTGTTTAAAATGTCTACGGCTGTGACATTTTTATCATTACATGGTCGTGACAATTTGAAACGTGTTCGATATAACCCAAAAGCTATCCACGATACTTCAAATCTTAAGTAATTATTTTAAACTACACTGTATGACGTGCATATTATATTTCAAACAATAGTGTAACACTGATACTTAAGTTTAAAACTCTAACACGGCGTTGACGAGTTAAGGTTGTCCTTTTTTTAAAATGTAAAAGCAGATTGATTTTATACTGGTCTCAACGCTCTTAGCCATTTGCAATACTGACAAGAACATATTGTTGCCGTTCTAAAAAAACTTAGTAAGGGTTGCCAATGTCATAGATTTATTTCTACAGAGTATTGTAATTTTAAAGAGTCGCACACGGTTGTGACACAAAAACTGCTCACAAAATGTATGTTGTTCAAAATCATAAATAGTGTGCATTATTTATATATTTTGTTAAACAGTCTTATAGAACAAAGGTTCGTCTTGCATAGTTATTGTAATATTTCGAAAAATAACATGCCACATCTTCAGAAAAAAACATTTTATCTGCAATTCTGGCAATCTCACACGACACGTTCCGTGACATTTATGACTTCTAATTTTTTTAAATATAATATCTAATAATTTTATGGCAAAAATTATATCCGGACACGATACTAGAAGTAATTACCTAAGTAAAATAATTCAGGGGTCACTGATTTTCCTAAAAAACATATACAATTCTTACAACTCACAAAAAAAAACGTAAGAATAAGAATCACCCAATAGTAGAAAAAAGGCAGTGTCCATCCATTATCGACCCTTTTTTTCGACCATTCCCATACAATGAAAAGGAAATATAAAAACAAAATACCTACGTCTACCTACCCTACCTAGTGTATCACACTTGGAGTCTCGAGATAGGTATTCGCACTTGAAATAGAAGAAAAAGGTTGGGCCAAGTGAGGGCGAAACGCGAGCCACACGAGGAAAGCCAAAAACCATAGTATGATGACCTATTTATGAAAAAATACTTTTGTATGCAGTGGTGCTAATTCCTGTAAATACCATCTAATTTTATTTTAAGTTATATCTGTCATTTTCTTATCCGCCGAAAAGGAAAGGGACGGGTAATTGACAAGCATAAAATTTATGGAACACACGTCAATTTTAAGCACAAATCTAAACCAACCGTCTAAAAATTTTACATCAGTCAATAACCCGACACATTCATTTACTCATTCTTCCGAAAATTAAGAGCTGTGAATCATCCGTCCCTTTCCTTTTCGACGGATATGAAAATGACGGATATAACTTAAAATAAAATTAGGCGGTGTTTGCAGGAATCGGGGCCAATATCTTACAAAAAGTAATCATAATATTGCCGGTAAAGTGGCTATGGATATGTAAATGTAGACCAAATGTTAAATGCTGATCATCTGCAAACTGTAATACTATTTTTATTGCAAATAAATGTTGAATTATGGAATTTCAGAAGCAGTAGAGCTATCTGTTTGCAGGAGTAGTAGTAAAACAGGGTAGGTATTGTTTCGTTTTTGAAATGCAACCAGTATATTATGATGTATTTGCTACAGGTATTCATCTCAATTAACCTGCAAGAGTTTTTCAATTCGCACAGCTTTTTTACAATTAGAGTTGTGCATCTCAGTATGTGTCCTTATATTATAACAAATAGTTTATCAGCTTATATAATGAAATTCAAAAATATTATAGTCTTGACTTGTAGCAATGGCAATGAGGTGATAGTATATAAATCTCTGTTTACACTTATATTCATGTCAGCCCTTTATGTTATATTTATAAAAATTCGATTCCGATATTAATATTCATAATACTCTTGATAGGTTTTCTATATCTCAAGCACAAGAATGTGACCCGGAATCATGTAAAAATATTATCCGAGTGATAAAAAATAAAACAATAATTCTCGCACAAAATATTCGTAGTATTAATAAAAATTTTGACGAGCTTACCCTATTGATAAACCGAATAAAAATTTTACCAGATATTATAATGCTGAGTGAGTGTTGGTTGTTGTATAATAATTGTTTGCCCTCGCTTTCCAACTATAAATCGTATCAAACCGTTCATAACTTTAATCAGAATGATGGAGTTGTGGTTTATTTGAATAATTCCCTGTGTAATTACACCATACTAGAGCCTAGACTTAATGAAGCCACCTCCCTGCTTATAAAATTGGGAAATGATACTGCTATCCTTGCAATTTATCGCCCTCACTGTTTTTCAAATCCTACATTATTTTTGAATTCTCTACGCGAGTTTTTGATCGGGTTGTCTGGTTTTAGGAACATTATTATTATTGGTGACCTAAATATCAATATTAAATCAGATAACTCTGACTCTTTCGCCGAGGAATACCTTGACATTACTTCATTTTTCGGCCTGCTGCCTGCACATACTTATACCACGAGACATAATTCCTGTTATGACCACGTGATGCTGAAGACAAGTTTGCCGTCAATTACATTGGTACTTGACACCACATTAACTGATCACAAAGCGGTCCTTTTTTCCTTGGAAACTAAACAGCGAAGGAAAGCTTGTTTAAAAGCAACAACGAAAATTAACTTAGTAAATCTAGAACGCGACTTGTCCACAACTGACTTACTTCCACTATTTGAATCGGTTGACGTGGATGACGTCACAAATTTCTTTATTTCTACTTTGACGGGAATTATAGCCTCTAACACAGTGGTTTGTCATGTCCCAAGGCGAAAACAAATTATAAACCCTTGGCTTACTGTAGGACTACTCCGTTGCCTTAGACATCGTGATAAATTACATAAAAAACTTAAACAGGACCCAAATAATGAAATCCTCAAAATCAATTACCGGAGATATAGAAATTACATTAATAAACAGGTTAAAAAACTCAAAATAAGTTACGAACGCGGTGAACTCCGGAAGGCTGGAGCTAACAAAAAGAAAATCTGGCAAGTTATAACAAAAAATACTCATCTTAACAAAAATAGGGACGACTCAAATGAGCTCTTATTTCTCACTCCTAATATCAAACAATCAATCAACAGTGTAAATTCATTTTTCGTTAACATTGGACAATCTCTTGCAGATGAAATCCGCAGAAAGACTCAAAACATTCCTATAGTTAACTCCCCACGCTCCTCACAGTCATCTCAGGCGAATTCCTTTGTTTTTCTTGATACAGACGATGCCGAAGTGGAGAGAATTATTATGAATCTTAGAAATGACTGTGCATCTGGGTGGGACGGCATATCGTCAAATATCTTAAAACAATTCAGGACTATTCTAGTTCCTCCTATTACATTCATATGTCGTCTCTGTATTCGGGAGGGAAGATTCCCAAAGGCATTTAAAAAAGCTCTAATCCATCCAATTTTTAAGAATGGGAATAAACACTCAGTGGATAATTATCGTCCGATTTCTGTGCTACCCGCTTTATCGAAAATAATTGAACGCATAATGAACAATAGATTAATAAACTATGTAGAAAAATACAACATCTTGTCTGCTTCGCAGTTTGGTTTCCGCCGGTGCAAATCCACGTCCGATGCTGCACATTGTTTAGTGGACCACATTGTTCAGAGCTTAGATGGGGGTCAGAAGTGTATGTCCATTTTTATTGACCTTAGTAAGGCGTTCGATACGGTCTTTATTCCACGACTCATAGATAAACTATTTAACATTGGAATCAGGGATAAACCTCTAGAACTTTTCTCTGATTACCTTACAGGCAGAACTCAGTGCGTAACCATAGAACATAACGTCAGCGATGAGCTTCCTATCCATTTCGGGGTTCCACAAGGCTCAATTCTGGGTCCCACACTATTTCTTATATAT